>NC_089223.1:7023440-12452739 GCF_963924675.1 Phocoena phocoena | reverse complement strand
GTCAAGATTGTATACATAGTCACTGAGAAATGAAAATTATCAGAAACGGTTGGAGTTATTTACTGATAGATTAGAGGGAGTTTTGTTCTATGCCTTGAAGGAATTATAAATAAAAAACAAATAAAATATATACTCATTCTGAAGCTACATCTTATCCAGTTTTTTGCTCCATCTCTTCTCTAAACAGACACATGCACACAAAAATCTGCATTATTCTGTCTGAATAAGACACAGAAATAAGATAAAGAACAAAGCATAAGATTGACTTAGTTTGCATCTAGAAGTCCATAATATTACCTTGCCTTCAAGGAGAAGGCACTTTTGTAGAAGCAGCAAAATGTGTAAAGTACACATTAAAATGCAAATATAAGCAACAATTATAATTATGCCCAGAAGGGAAAAAACTGTTTAGGACTAGGTTAGATCTTTGAGAATAAGCAAAATTAATCACGAGAAATTTGGTGGAAAAGAAGCAAAAAAGAAGCAATTATAAGAGAGAGACAAAGGTTATTTATTATTTATTGTTTTGTCAGCAAGAGACCAATCATAAACTTCATAGAAAACTGTGATTTAAGAAAAACATTCTTCTGTGTTTAGCAGAGCAAAATAAACACTAAAGAGAATGAGTTAGGGAGGAAGGACAAAACAGAGTGAGTGTGTGAGGAAAAAGAGAGAGAGAGTTATGGGAGGAGAGATGGCAGCTGGTAGGAGTTGAATAATTTTGTAAAGTTGCAGATTAATTTATGTGAAGTAGAAGCTAGAACAATAAAAAAATACTGTTTGGTATCTAAGAACATGGAGTCTAGAGTCAGGCTGCCAGGGTACGGGTACGAAATGTGAAACCTGACATCTGGCTCCTTAGACTACGGCAACTTTGATGAGCTTCAGGTTCCAAGGATTTGATGATAATCCCTAACTCAGGTAATGGTCATGCAGGCTATACAAAGAATGTATATGGTATCTAATGACCCACTGTCTCTTCACAGTAAACTGTCAATGTTTTTTAGTCTTTCCTATTGGTATTTTTAGGGAATAAGGCTTCAGTCCATTGAGTCAGGGCTAACTAACAGAAAGCTTTCAATGCAGCAGTTTGTACTGATCCAGAGGTGTCTCTCATTGCAGAGGAAGTAGCAAAAAAACATTGAAATGCAGTAGGTGGAAACTTAGGTTCAAAACACAGGATATAACAAGAACTAAGTGACTAAAATCTGGTTGTAAAATAAGTACCTATGTAAGGATTTTCACTGAGGCAGAGACATATTTGGATTCAAAAGAGGTGGAAAGAAGCAGCTGAACCTACAAGCTAACAAATTTGGGAAGCAAAAGAGATAGGCAATGAAGAATGTCTTGGGATTTCTGGGTTGTGTGATATGGAGATTTGCTGGGGTGACTGCCCTGATAAGGATGATGGACAACAGAGATGGCTGTGAGGGAATTACAGGAAGTTCCCTCCTAGAAAAGAGAAACTGCAAATGAGCAAGTCAGTATTAAAATTCATTCTACGGGTGAGTCAGGAGAAAACGATCTTATATATAAGCCTAAAACATAGTGACTCCTAATGCATCCTTGGAGAAGCTAGTGAGTCTGTTGTATTCTGTTTCCCTATCAACAAGAAGATCAGAAAACATTCATCATGACGTTTTGGAGCTGTGGATTTTCAAAATGGAAACACATAAAAATCACAAATAGGAATATGTTTACTTTAAGTAACAACTGATCCAAATACATAAATTAGTTTCTATGACATAAGCAAAGGTTCAATAAAGTAGATTAATATTCCATTTATTTTAAAAAACCGTTGAGCTTGGGAGGCCTTATACGCCTGTCCTTTGTTGTTGTTGTTTGTTTAATTAAATGAAGCTGGGAATCCCATGTTTACCTAAACAAAACTAACATGCCTTTGAAACATATTTTCACTTTATATTGCTGCTGTAAAAATATGATTATTTCTGTACAATGATACATCTGTTCACTGCCAGCTGATAGTTTTCTTTTATGATTTTCTTCATGCCCATGAGCAATTTATTTTTTTTATCAAATTCTACCCTTAAGCATTGAACCAAAATGGCAATTATCAAACCAAGCACATTAAATACTGAGGTATATTTTAAAGTTAAACACACCAGCTATAAATCAGACCAATATTCAATCAATTATGTTGTATGCAGAACACCTTCATAAATGTCCATGTGATATATTAAATTTGATCTAACTGAAACTAATATCCAAGAATGAGACAGATCACTTTTCCACCAGTAATACCTAGCTGATATGTTAAATTGGATACTTCTTAAACAAAACATTGAGTACCATTTAATACTATAAAACAAAATATTGTAGTGCAATTTTTACTTGCATCTGGAAAAACGTCTTAAAATGATAAGTTGGGCCTTCTTAAGTAACTTGTTTTTAAGGAGATCCAAACTGGGGTAACAGAAGTATTATTAGTGGTATCCTAAGAAGAATTTTTTATACATTAAACATATTCTGTTACTATATTTCTATAAACAATATTTACTAGGGTCCATTCACCTCTGAATGGCTCAATACTGGCCTAGATAATGAAGCATTCATTATTAACATCACTATCTGGTTAGCAAATAATGATCTGCACAATTTATCTATATTCTATGCAATTTCTTTAACATCTTTATTGGAGTATAATTGCTTTAAAACGGTGTGTTAGTTTCTGCTTTATAACAAAGTGAATCAGTTATACGTATACATATGTTCCCATATCCCCTCCCTCTTGCGTCTCCCTCCCACCCTCCCTATCCCACCCCTCTAGGTGGTCACAGAGCATGGAGCTAGTCTCCCTGTGCTATGTGGCTGCTTCCCACTAGCTATTTTACATTTGGTAGTGTATATATGTCCATGCCACTCTCTCACTTCGTCCCAGCTTACCCTTCCCCCTCCCCATGTCCTCAGGTCCATTCTCTATGTCTGTGTCATTATTCCTGTCCTGCCCTTACGTTCTTCAGAACCAATTTTGTTTGTTTTAGATTCCATATATATGTTTTAGCATACGGTATTTGTTTTTCTCTTGCTGACTTACTTCACTCTGTATGAGAGACTCTAGGTCCATCCACCTCACTACAAATAACTCAATTTCATTTCTTTTTATGGCTGACTAATATTCCATTATATATATGTGCCACATCTTCTTTATCCATTCATCTGTAGATAGACACTTAGGTGGCTTCCATGTCCTGGCTACTGTAAATAGAGGTGCAATGAACATTGTGGTACATGACTCTTTGTGAATTATGGTTTTCTCAGGGTATATGCCCAGTAGTGGGATTGCTGGGTGGTATGGTATTGCTGGGTGGTATAGTTCTATTTTTAGTTTTTTAAGGAACCTCCATACTGTTCTCCATAGTGGCTGTATCAATTTACATTCCCACCAACAGTGCAAGAGGGTTCCCTTTTCTCCACACCCTCTCCAGCATTTATTGTTTGTAGATTTTTTGATGATGGCCATTCTGACCAGTGCGAGGTGATACCTCATTGTAGTTTTGATTTGCATTTCTCTAATGATTAGTGATGTAGAGCATCCTTTCATGTGTTTGTTGGCCATCTGTATGTCTTCTTTGGAGAAATGTCTATTTAGGTCTTCTGCCCACTTTTGGATTGGGTTTTTTTTTGTATGTTCTATATAATCTTATTATGGAAATGTAAGTGACATAATAATGTAAGGGAGCAAACTTTGCCACTCCAAAATGTCTCTTTGGCATGCTGATTATTTTGAGCTGAAAACAATCATGACCCAAAAGACTCAGAAGAAACTTTGACCTTCCCTTCAACTGCCTAAAAAATGTAGATAAACCACCTGTTCCAGGAAGGGAATTAGCACCAAATATAACTATATTAGGAACTAGGTGTGTAGACAGGGGAGAACCCAGCAAAGTCTGTTAAAAGTCCTCTCTGAGTCCCATTGTCTCTGCATGGTCCAGCAACCATTTGTTTACCAAACATTTGCTTTTCCATCTCCATGTGAATTGCCTTCCTCCCCTTTGAGGTCCAAAACTACTACCCCCAAGATCTTCTTTTGTCTTTAGCTGAAGATGGTATTTAAGGTGAGGGTTTCAGCCATTTCCATGAGTTACTCGGTTTCCCTAGGTCTTTCCCATGTATACTTGTTATTGAACTTTTGTCTGATTTTCTCCTGTTAACCTGCCAATTGAATTTTTAGATGAGCTAGAAGAATCTGAAAGGTAGAGGAAAATTCCTTCCTCTCTGACAATAGCAAGAGAATCTTAGAATATTAGAAGAATATTTTATGGTGATAATAATTACCAGGAAGAATTGAGGAGAGTTAGCTGTGCAAACTTCTAGGGCAGTGAAAGGCTTACGAGTAAAAAGAAACCAGGCGTAAGTCACTTTAATAGCTCTCAAGAGAATGACAACGGTAGAGTAATAATAACCACACAAACACTTTTATTGAGCTCTTGCTGTATCCCAGGCAGTGGGACACTGTGCAAAACGCTTACCATGCATTGCCTCGTTAATTTTTACAACTCTAGAGGAAGTATTGTTCTTATCCTAATTTTACAAATATGAGAACTGAGTGAAATTTGAAAGGATCAATATTTTTCCCAAACGTATGCAGCAAGTAAATAGCAATGCTCCTGGGCTTTGCTCCTAAGTCACAGACACCAGAATTGTTCCAGTTGTAGAAAAATTATGTGATGAGTGAAAAGAAGGCAAAAAATTATATATACCCACCAAAAAAATATTTCATTAGATGTCAAGATACACACAACAGGGTGTCATAAGAGAGACCATAACTAACTGCTACAGAATCACATGGACCATTGGCAGTGAAGGATGGGGAAGCACTGGGGTGCTCCTGCAAGGCTTCCTAAAAGATGAAAGTCAAGTTGGATCCCAAAGCTTAGGGGCATGACGTCACCATAGTGAGACAAGAATGGGTAGCAAGTCTGAAAAAGCAAGGACAGGCAGAAGTATGAACATCGTTGGATTCTAGGCTGAAGAGCTGGGACTCCATTTTGTGTATAACGTGTATGATGAAACTGCTGGAGAGTTCATGTCCCTTCAAACTCGGTCAGGCAGAACGTGGATAAAGCGGAGGGTTGTCTAGCTGGAAAGCAGGCTCAGTGTTGTCAAATTTCCTGATTTGTTCAGAGAAGCCCCAAATCTATGCCTTTGAGGGAGACTATCTTGATTTTATTTACTGTCAGGGAATGTAAATATTTTTAACCTCTGCTCAGGCCTTGGGCTTCCTGGCAACAGCCCTGGGAGAATGCTCAGGCTACCCCTTTGCCCGGCAGCTGTAGGAAGCTGTGAGTGTAACTCTGCAGCCTTTAAAGGAAGTCGCTCACTGATTTCAGTGGTGCCGATGGGTGGGTATATATCAGAATGAGAGCATTAGCTGATGGCAAGAGGAAAACAATAGACAATTACTCTGGGGTTTGATGCATTTTCTGTTTGCCTTCTCCCTTGACTAGCTGTCTATTGTAAAGCACGGGATGTGAAGAATAGACCCTGTCACTGTGAGAGGGACACTGGTGATTAGCCATGTCTGTCAGCTTCAGCTGACAGGTTATCCTCAGCTTTGCAGCCTGATCTTTTGTAGTCCGGTATGATATCAATGGGAATGAAAGGGGAGGCAAACGTTTAGAATACATCGAACATGTATAAAGAACTTGTCATTCCGGTGGCAAATGAAATTTCAATCTGCCCCTGTAGGTTTTGTTTTATTTTGTAAATGTTCTTAGTTTATTCATTTTAAAACCATGTCCCTCTCTTCCTAACCTCCTTCTCCCCCAATCTTCTTTTTCTCTTTATTAAGCAGTAATTCCATTTGGAGAAATCACCTCTTATCATTCACTATATAACATCCATATAACTCTATTACAGAGTCCTTGATCGTTCTCTTTATTTTCTAGGAATTTTCATGAAGGTAGTTTCATGAATATTTTCATTTCCAAATTGAATGACTATTAAATTGATTTCTAGACTAAACATAAAGTAATAGCAAAGGTTAAATTAGGATTCCCATCTCTGGATTTGGGGATCTTCTCTGGGTTTATCTAGTCTTACATAAAGAATTTAATAATGACTTTTAGGGATTCCCTGGTGGCGCAGTGGTTGAGAGTTCGCCTGCCGATGCAGGGGACAAGGGTTCGTGCCCCGGTCCGGGAAGATCCCACATGCCGTGGAGCGGCTGGGCTGGTGGGCCATGGCCGCTGAGCCTGTGCGTCCGGAGCCTGTGCTCCGCAACGGGAGGGGCCACAACAGTGAGAGGCCCGCGTACCGCAAAAAAAAAAAAAAAAATCACTTTCAGTGATATGCAAAATGTTCCTTAATACCACTTTTCTCAAGAATCTATATCCACCTCAATGCAATTTCTCTTTCCTTTGCAAACTTCAATTTGAGTGACTGAATACTTCTATCTGTAATTTCCTCATTATTTTAGACATGAAATTTTAGCATAACAGGTCGAAAAAAAATGGTTATAAGCTCTCTTTACCAATGGAGTAAAATATCTAGATAGAAAGTTAATCCTAGCACACAGTATAAAAAGACAAAGAGTTGAAAGGTAAGAGAGGAAATGTAAGAAACAGAGAGATTCTAAATCCCAGTAATACTAACAAAAGGCCATGGATAGATTTCAAGGAGTCCTTGGATAGAAAATGAACTACATCTTTTTCAATAAGCTTTAACTGAATTTAATAATTCCTTCTTCAATGATGAATGTAGGCAAAAATCACAGTAGCACTGGGAGTACATGTGAATTTATCACCAACAGAAAGCACAGATATTTTCACATGGCAGTATACATTGCTGCAGGTATCTCAAAATGAAATTTATGCCCATCACTACTTCACAATTTAGATACCTATTAAATATGTTGCTAGATCATTTTATTGATGCATTCACAAAGAATTATATTACTATATTATACTTTTTAGTATTTTGATAACTGAATTTTAATATAATTGGTTTTCTTTCTAATCCGATGAATATATTGGGTTGGTCAAAAAGTCTGTCTGGGTTTTTCTGTAAGATGTCTAGAACAGTATATGACATGTAATGAACATAAAAATGGCAATCTCAGAATTATTAAGCTTATGTTGAAAGCTAGGGCAAGCCATGGAAGGATTTCAGTTTTAAGAAAGTACTTAATGATAGGGCTTCCCTGGTGGCGCAGTGGTTGAGAGTCTGCCTGACGATGCAGGGGACACGGGTTCGTGCCCCAGTCCGGGAAGATCCCACATGCCGCGGAGCGGCTGGGCCCGTGAGCCATGGTTGCTAAGCCTGTGCGTCCAGAGCCTGTGCTCCGCAACGGGAGAGGCCACAGCAGTGAGAGGGCCCGCGTACCGCAAAAAAACCCCACAAAAAAACAAAAAGCAAAAAAAAAAAAGAAACTACTTAATGACAGAGGGATAATGACTTGAATGGAATCCAGAGTCTGGGCATAGAGATATTATAATGTAAATGAACAGAAGAAATAGAGATAAGGAGAAGCGTAGGAGAAATGTTTAGGAGACAGGTTTCTCCAGATGTGGCAACCAGTTAAGTCCTGAGTATGAAGGAACCATCTGAGACAACCCTGGCATATCTGAATTGGTTGAATGGGAGGTTGGTAGCCATCTACAGAAGGGTCAGGTTTGTGATGAAGGGTGATGGGATTAGTTTTAGATATGTGGAAATTAAGATGACTAGGGACACTCAAGTGGTCCAAGTGGGCAAGTATTATACAATAGGTGATGGAATATATGCTCAGGAATAGGATCTCTGGAGCTGTAGGTTTGGCTGTCATTATTATTTTTTTTAACATCTTCATTGGAGTATAATTGCTTTACAATGATGTGTTAGCTTCTGCTGTATAACAAAGTGAATCAGCTATACGTATACATATATCCCCATATCCCCTCCCTCTTGAATCTCCCTCCCACCCTTGGCTATCACCATTTTAACAGATGTTAGCAAACTCATTGTTTGATATAAAATCACTAAGGGAGAGTATGAAAGTGAGATCAGAAGGCTCAGAGTCTTAGCACACACACTAATTTAAGAAAACCTTTTACTGATTCTTACTAAAGATGTATATTCCATGTATATCCCTTGCAATAATTTTATGGTATACTCTTACAAAATGAGGAAAAATTCAACACTAGAAAATAGCTCAATTAATAGAAGAAAGGAAGCATTCCTCATATAAAGAGCAAAATTTTAAATCAGTGGGGGAAAATCTAAAAGAATAAGAGGAAAAATTTTTAAATGCTCTCTCTATATTAAATGCTAATCAAGAGGTAGAATCGTCGGTTTATTTACTGACTCTGTCAACACCTCAAATACCTTGCTATTTAAGGACCATTATTCAAATGTTCATTTTATTTTTTCCTAGTTTTGTTTATACATAAACATGGTAACAATATCATTTTCTACTTTTATTTGTTTGTTTACTTGCATAGTTACCTTATAAGGTCAAGAGACTTTAGAGGGCCAGCACCTTCTATTCAAAATATTTTATGAAAATGTTTTTCCCAAGGTAAGGTCATTTCGTAAATCAAGGAATTTCTGAGTATATTTTTACTCACAAACAGTTATGTTTTCTTAAAATTGTTTTCATTTCATTTGTGATCTAAAATCAGAATCCTAAAACTCTTTCCAATTTAATAGAGGATTTTTTCAATCTCTCTAGAAATGTTTCAGCATTTTCCATCTGCTTCCTGTGGTTCCTAAATCCAATAGCACTGTTTACAGAGGTCTTGTTTGTTGGTTGACTGGTTTTCTCTTTTTATCACTACTCTTCAAACTTCTGAAGTTCAAGTTGTTGCTGCTATTATTATTTCTGCGGTTTGTATGCAAAAAGGTTGAATGCAATGCACTAATTGTTAATTGCTAGCGCAAAAGCCTAGAGGTGAATTCAAAAGTGAGACTTGAAGAAGAATATGTGTGGTTGGGAAACAGGTTGGGACAGAATGGACCTTGTGATGAGGACTCCGGAAAACTGGAAAAGAGGGGGATATTTTGTTACTTATGTCTGATTCTGACCTCTGCTCCTTCCTATGCATGTAATGTTGGCCAAATTATTGAGGCTTTCTGAACCTCACTGTTTCATGTGTAAGACATGTATTGATACAATAAAACCATCTGATTGTCGTGGGGTTCAACGTTTGTAAAGTATCAAGGACTATGCCAATCACAGAGCAAAACACATCCAATGAGAAGCATGATTACCTTTCTTCCTGCTGTTATTACTTGGCCTTAAGAGAACTCCTAAGAACTAGGTAACATTAATAATAACAGGAAAAAGGTCCACAGCATTGAGGAAGAAGAAGGCTAATTCTTACTTATTTTTTCAAGTAAGGACAAGTGGGCAAAATCTAACTAGCAAGTTAATTATAAGGAATAATTCTTTAACACATCTTTATGTTTGTAGTAGGTTGAATACTGTCCCCCCAAAATTCATGTCTACCTGGAAGCTCAGAATGTGGTCTTGTTTGGAAACAGGATGTTTGCAGATATAATTAAGTAAGGATAGAGATGGGCCCTAAATCCAATGGCAATGTCCCTATAAGAGACAAAAAAGGACACAGAGACATAACAAAGGTGATGTAAAGGTGATGGCAGAGGTTGGAGTTTTGTGGTCACAAGCCAAGGGTCACCTGGAGCCACCAGAAGCTGGAAGAGGCAAGGAAGGGTTCTTTCCTAGAGACTCCAGAGAGGTTGGCCCTGCCAATACCTTAATTTCAAACTTCTGACTTCCAGAACCATGAGCAAATAAACTCCTACTGTTTTAAGCAGGTGAGTTTCTGGTTACAGCAGTCCTAGGAAACTGATAAGAGGTCATATAAGAACTTTTCTAATTTGATAGGGATTTGTTGTTTATCACCCTTGGAAGAACCTGAGGAATTCTTTATTCTTATAATCTGGAGATTATCTCACAATTTCATTTCTTTTAAAATTTTACCCTTATTTTTTCCTAGAAAAAACAAATATATAACAAGCAAGGCCTCCATTATAACAGTGGAGTAGGAGAGGGGTACAAAGCTTTTTTAACTATTAGAAATTATAAATATTTATTTTGGGCAAGTGTCTGAAAATACAGCTACTTGTCTATTCCTGATAAACCCAAAGAAACTTAAAACTAAAGCAAAATATGATGAGGAACAAGTTAAAGCAGTAACTTCTAGTTAAGTGGGACAGTGTGGTAGGCAGAATAATGCCCCCATCTCCTCCTTCCCCCCAGAAGATGTTAACCTCCTAATCCCTGACACCTGTGAATATGCTATTTACATGAAAAAAAAGGAACTTTATAGATGTGATTAAGTTGAAGATTTTGAGATGGGCTGGTTATCTGAGATTACCCACTTGGGTCTAATGCAACCACAAGGGCCTTTTTAAAGAGGGTGTCAGGAGGGTTCCAGACAGAGGGAGATTGGAAGGTGTTATGCTGATGGAGAAAGAGGCCATGAGCCACGGAATGTGGGTGGCTTCTAAAAGCTGGGAAAGAACAGTGAGTGAACTCTCCCCTAGGACTTCCAGGAAGAACGCAGCTCTGGCACCATATTGATTTTAGCTTGCAAGACCCATTTCAATCTTTTGATCTATAGAACTGTAAGATAATAAATTTGTCTTGTTTTAAGACACCATTTGTGATGATTTGCTACAGCAGCAACAGCAAACCAATACTTGTAGCACAAAAATATGCAGAGAATTTATACAACAGGATTTTATGAAAATTTCAACTACAAAACCTTACTTTTTTTAAGAGTTGACATTTTTATATTCATCAATTATGAGCAAAAGGGAATAAGATACCATCTTAAAACAGGAATTTCTGAGAAAATTATAGACACTGTTTAGTCTAATTCATTAGCTGAGCGTCACATCACATAAAATTTGTCATCAATGCAGAATTGATAGAAAAAATGCTTCAGGGAAAAGAGGCCTGGACTGACAAGCAGACCTGGAATTTAGCCCTGACTATCACTAGCAGGTTGTAGGCTTAGGACAAGTCACTTAACTTCCCTGGATTTCAGTTTTCTCACCTATATGTACGTAGGCTGGACATTAGGTCCTTTCCAATGTAAACAAATTGTATGACAAACAAAAATAGAGTTGAGAGTTGGTTCTATTATTCAGCCACACTTGCCTTTCATAATATTACCAATTTACAATATTTTGTTTCCAGATTTACTAAGACGTATTTATGGATATAAAAGCTGTATAGTTTAGGGAGTAATTGGTTAGCTGCAGCACAGAGGCCCTGGATATATATTGAGTTCTGGTTTATGATACTGGCATGCAGATTATTTCCACTAAAAACAATCAGTACTTAAAAGACTTGGGAAGAACCTTTGACCTTCCCCCTAACTGCTTTAAAGAACGTAGATAGAGGGCCTGTCCCAGGAAGGGGGTATCACCATAGATAACTACAGTAGGAACCAGGTGTGTAGACAGCAGGGAACCCAGCAAAGTTTGTTAACATTTCTCTCCGTGTCCTATTGTCTCTGGAAGGCCCAGCAAACATTTGTTTACCAAACATTTGCTTTTCCATCTCCATATGAATTGCCTTCCTTTCCTCTGAAGTCCCAAACCACTACCCTAACATCATCTCTTGTCTTTGGCTTAAGATGCTATTTAAGGTGAGGGTTTCAGCCATTGTGGCGAGTTACTGTTTTCCTGGGTCCCTCCCAAGTATATATGCTATTCTCCCATGTAGATGTGTTATTAAACTTTGGTGTGATTTTTTTCCAGTTAATCTGGCTCATGTCCATTCAATTTTCAGATCAGTGAGAAGAACCCAGAAGGGTAGAGGAGAATTTCTTGCTCCCTGATTCACATAACTCACTTTCCACTTTCCTCATTGCTGGCTTTCTGATAATTAACCATTCGATGCTTTGCAGAGTGATTTAAAAATATGCCAAGGAAAGTGGTGATGTTCATTTAAAATATGGCATCATTACATGTGAAAGTAAAAATGGCCTAAAGCATTCATGCCTGACACAACAAAACAGTAAACTGTTTCACATCTATCTTGTAAGTTTTACTCCACACTTCAGTCAATTAAAGATATGTGGCTGAGGTACAAGCCAGAAAAATAGGGATTCTTTCTCAAAATGCTCAGAATGAAACAATTATTGTGCTGTCAGAGGATGCTATGGCATCACTGTATTAGTATCTTTCTTCCTCGGTTTTTGATGGTAGAACACTGGGGAAGAGAATAAACTAATAGTCCATTTGTACAGTTTAATGAAAGCTTCCCACCACCTTCTGCATGTTCAATCAGCTTGGTGATAAGGCTATATTATGTTTCATTTAATGTTCTAGAGATTGTGCTGGGCAAAGGTTGGCGACATTTCACTGAGAAATCTCCCCATCACACACACCAAAAAAAAAAAAAAAAAAAAAGAAAGAAAACAACGTGTTTTGATCAATATTCACTCAAGTCACTGGTACTCATTCTCTTTCATATTCACGGTACATCTCAGTTCTGTGTCTTCTACAAAAATAAAATAAAAAGGAAGAAATACATCTGAAATCTCAGAGATGTAAGCTCAGCCCATTCTCTAAGATAATTTTTGGAAAGTCTTAATACTCAAGTACATAGATCAGAGTGTTGGAGAAGGTCCAAATGATGCAGGCACATCTTTTTAGCCTCTCAGTCTTATTTGCCTTATGATCAATCAGTCTTTGGTGTGATAAAGAAGTGACAGGGCTAAAGGAAATGAAGGCAGGATGGAGTTAGGAAGCCTGAGAGGAATGTTAAGCAAACCTTATAAGATGCTGACTTTCTTTTGGACCAGACAGAATTTAAGGGAGGTCGTGTAAAGGTCGACTGAATGCATCCCAAGCAGAAGCAGATTCACCGGGAAGCCAAGAGAGTTCAGGTGTCAGGATCCCTCACTAGTTTGGCAAAATGAAAATATTTTCATTGCAGTCAGTTAAGACCACTGTCGCTTTCTACACCGATGTTCCCCTCTATTTGACCTTCCCTTAGGCGGGTGGCAATGAAGTAGCCTTAGGTATTTTTTGAATCAGGCTAAGGGGAATTTGACTTGGGTATATTTTAAATAAATTCAGAAAAAAAAATTTAGATGATTTGCAGTCATTTACAGTGATGGTTAAGTTACAGCTCTCAGGCCTGAAATACTCTGACCACCCACAGGAGTGATGTATTGAGCTCCTGACTAAAAGGTGCAGGGTCGGATGCTGTACTGTGATAAGATGGTGTCCTCTGGTGCTTGACACTGTAACAATGTTAGCAGCTGAGGAGAAAAACAGTTTGAAATATTCAGAGCCACAGCTAGTCTGTGAAATATTCTTCTAATTCTGACAGTTCATATGTGAAATGAATTTGATTGAGGATTTCCCCAATACTGCAACAGTTCTAAAAATTTACATGTCATAACCAATAATGAGCTGTGAAGCTGGAAGAAGCTATTTTAAACTGTCAATAATAAAAAAAAATTGATTTTGATTACCATGCTAGTGGAAAAACTGAGTTATCTATCTAATCTCACTACAGAAAATTATTTTACAAAGTCCTTCGTAAAGAGGAAATCAATGAATATACACATAGGCAATCAGAGGGAAAAACTATTACAGAAGTGTGTCTGACAGTTAATTAAAACAATGCAAGGTTATTTTTCTGGATTTTGTGATACTTATGGTGTGTATCAGCACTCTTAAATTTGTAATGCAATGTGATCTCTTTTTTTATTCTAAGTAAATATTCATCTTTGTTTCTAATTCTGAATATATAATTTGGCTTTTTTCTTTTTTTAAAAAGTAGTATTCCCTCCTATAATTGTACAAGTTTTAGGCCCCACGAAACCTGGAAATGCTCCTATAATAAAGCAATTAAAATTTGCGCAGTAGGCTAAAAAATATCATAGTCATCGCTCAAATACTTATTTTTCTTCCCCAGGAAAACATTTTTTAAAAGTATACACCTGATGAATTGGGAATGCTCCACAGCAGACGTGAGAGCAGTCTTGTGAAGGCAGGGCAAGCCTTCTCCGGAATGTTGATGGCGGTGTGGGCTAGCACTGTTAGTGTTACTATGGCAGTTAAGATGAAACCACAGAAGAGCAGATCAAACATCATTAGGTAATGCAGCAGACCTCCCTTTGCAAGCAAAGAGACTCTCAAACAGCAGCTGGCCCTGAATCAAACCTGCTGCACAGACATGCAGAGAGCAATTACTGGAAAAATGCCATCTCCTTGCAAATCTTAATCTGCCTCTGTAATTTCCTTGGCATGAACACTCCCTTCTAAATAATTGTGCCCATTTTATTGTTATTACCAATCACATTTTCTTCTTAAAGTCAAAACAGAAAACAATATGACCTGACTTAAGTAGATATTAAATACAAATTTGCTCCCTGACAGTATTAGGACTTCTCCAGAAAGCTGATAAAACGGCTTGCACACTTTACAAAGCACAGAAGCTTTCTTGGCCTGTATCATTTAATTTCTTGAAGGGACTGACAGAATACTTGAGGTTAAACATTCGGTTCATGCTCACATTGCGTTCCATGAGGGCAGGGGCTCTGGCTTCTCTCTTACCATTTTATTCCCAATAATTCGTATGGTAGCTGGTACGTAGCAGAAGCCACATGAGTATTTGTTGAAAGAATAAATATACACCAACTTGGGGTTTTTGTAATTGTTTTTTCTCTACAAAATTAGAAAACATTTCCTGATAAAATTTCAAATAGACTTTAATAAATGCAAGAAAAAATATGCTCAGTTATCATCCTTAATATTATCAATCTTGACTTAATTTGGGGGAAAATTATCATTTGCTTTATCTTGGGTTAACTCAAATTCTTCCCTTTTATTTTTTATATTTTTGAACTAAAAGGATCCCTTAATCACTGTGGGTTTTTAGTGGCTACTTTTGAATTTAAAAGTGCTTTCTCCTCTATCAATGCTTTTATGACAGTTCTCTGATGTCCACCCCCTCGTTTACAAAGCACAGACGTTTATCTGGAAATTCGTAACTGTTTTTACACCTGTTCATTCATATTTCTCTGTCACACCAGGATTTAAGATATTTGAGGCATTGTACGACAAGCACATAGAACATAACAAATGCTTGAGAAAGGAAAAAAATAGCATAGGCTCATTATATACACTAAACCAAATAATGGTCAAGAAATACATTTTGGGGTGAAAGATGAGCAAATTTCTGATTTGTATAATTTTTCCTGCTGTTTTAAAAATGCAGTCCTACCCAATTTGAATGCACTTCTAAACTATTTTTCCTAGATGAGTAAGAAAATAGAAACTATCTGTTTCATCATTTTCCTTCTATTTCATGCTTCCATTACCAGAAAAATTGTATCCCTTTTCTTTTCTTAACACTTTCTATTTGGGCTCCTGCCCTGCAACCAATACAGGAATCACTTGAATATACATTGAACACTAAAACACATATATGTTATTTTTCTTGTAGAAAGCGTATGTCTTCAAGAAGATGCTTGAATCAAGAGAAAAAACAAAAGGAAATGCACTTATATCAAACGACTACAATATAGGCCTGTTAAAAAGTCAAGGAGGGCAGGGCTTCCCTGGCAGCACAGTGGTTGAGAGTCCGCCTGCCGATGCAGGGGACACGGGTTCGTGCCCCGGTCCGGGAAGATCCCACATGCCGCGGAGCGGCTGGGCCCATGAGCCATGGCCGCTGAGCCTGTGTGTCCAGAGCCTGTGCTCCGCGACGCGAGAGGCCACAGCACTGAGAGGCCCGCGTACCGCAAAAAAAAAAAAAAAGTCAAGGAGGGCAAATGTGTTTGCAAATTATTTGTATCTCACATGAACAATATTCTCTATATTTGAAAAATATATGGAGAATTTAATAGCTCCTAATGCAAGAGAGCTAATTAATACTTTAAAGGTTTTCAAATACCTATGGTATTACTGAAAAAAATACCAAAAGTTAATTAAGCTAGCTTGCTAAATAAATTTATCTAATATTTAAACTTCTTAATTGTCCTGATCCTTATTACAGTGACATTTTGTGGTCTAACCTCGTCCATCTTTCCCCCAAAAGAAGGTATTTTCTTTTGTCAGCAGACTTTTGTTTGTGGGTGTGAAGGGGAGAATAGTGGAATGAATTAGAGGGTACAACTGTCGCTGCCCATAGGCAGTAAAATTCACTGGGTGGAAAGGAGAGAATGTGAGTAGAAAATCGATCGCTAGATGCTGCCAGCTATATCCCTTGTTCAAAAGTAACTATGTTAAACACTAGACAGGGTGGCATCCTGGCAGGAATAACCTGAATGTAATTCAGAGAGTGCCTTTAGGTCGCAACATATACACTAAAATGTTTACATGTAAATAAAGTCAAAGTGTTCTTGTTCATTTTGTATCATGGAGTACTACAGGCAAGTAAAGTCTACAAAGAAATTTCAGTAAATGTCACTAGCTTCTTAATTATAATACCTTTGCATAACTATTTTAACACATATTTAACTTAAAGTTTCAAATATGACTACCCAAATTCAAAAAGGTTAGGGATGTAACCAAAATAGTTTCTTCCTTTTTTAACTGGCAAGAGTGATGAACAAAAATATCAAAGGCTTAACTTAACTGTCCAGTGTAATGTTAAAATACAGACTTGATTTTATTTTATCTGTAAGTGCTTCTCACAACTTTTCAGGCTGTAAAATACTTCCATATTAGTTATTCAAGAAATCCATTCTTTCCTGAGGTGTTAGACTGGGACTCAGGGATGAGAAATCAGACACAAATTAAACCAGTGCACCAGGCTATCTTTATATTAATAAAATATTATAACATTAACATTTAAAGTTTATTCTGGACCGGGAGCGGTTCTTTTCTTCCCCCATAATAGTTCATATAATTCTCATAACAATCATGTGAGGGAAGAAACTATTATTACTCCATTTTGCGCGTGAGGAAACTGAGGCTCAGAGATGTTAAGTAACCTGCCTAAGACTGCACAGCCGGTAAGTGGCAGACTCTGGAAGGATTTGGACCTAGTCTGTGAAGGCTCCAAAGCCCACACACTACAATATTATCTTTGTGAGAACAAAAAATAACCCTGGAGCATAGTCACTGCCATCAAACAATCTGTAATCTCCTTGGAACAATAGGATGACAATATATACACAACACACAAACCCCCCACCAAAAAGAGAAGCAAAGCAGGTGCCAAAATGTAGTAGAAATGGAGTGAGACTATTGATTACTGCTTACACTGGTGTGGTAGACTGTCACACTGGGGGCCCTCAATGACCTATACTTCCCAGTGTTTGTGTACTTGTGTAGTCACCTCACACAGTGGCTGTAACTGTGTGAGGTTACAGAGGCTTGAGGCTCGATGCGGGCAGAGGCTTGAGGCTTGTCCTCTTGGAAGAGGCTCTCTTGGATCACTGAGCCACCATGCAAAATGGCCTGGCTACCCTGCCAGAGAAGACATGTGGTAATAGGTACACCCAGGTAGGCCTCACCTATTCCAGTCATGTCAGTGTCAGGGAGGAAGAAATTTTTCTCTATGCTTCTAGCTTCTTCTGGCTGGCCTAAGAACTAAATTGACATGAGACAGATAAGAAATTCAAAGACAAATTTAATAACATACATACATGGGAGAGACCCAGGAAAACTGAGTAAACTCACCAAAATGGCCAGAACCCTCACCTTAAATACCATCTTCGGCTAAAGACAAAAGAGGATCTTGGGGGTAGTGGTTTGGGACCTCAAAGGCGAGAAAGGCAATTCATATGGAGATGAAAAAGCAAACTGTTTGGTAAACAAATGTTTATTGGGCCATGCAGAAACAATGGGAAAGTGGACTCTGGTCTCTCCTCCACGACAACTAGCCTCTACTCTTTGAGATATCTTTGGCGATAGCTCTATTCCAGAACAGACTCTTCGTCTAAATTCTTTAGGCAGCTAAGAGGGAGGTTACAAAAAAAAAAAAAAAAAAAAAAAAGACTTCCCCAGTCTTCTGTTTCTTAAAAATAATCAGGCTAAATTAATCTTCATGCCAAAAAGACACTTTGGGTGGCAAATTTTGCTCCCCTACATCAGCTAAAGCATCAGACAGGTGAATGAAGGAGCCAGCCCCTGACACCACTTTTAGCTGAAGAACTGCCCAGCTGATCCCAGCCCAGACTTTAGAACTGCAAGAAATAATAAATCCCTATTGTTTTAACTCATTGACTTTTTGTGGTGATTTGTTACACAGCCATGAATAACTGAGACAACCTGTAAAGCATTTTAAAGTTTGTGACATCTTTCATTTTTTATCTTATTTAATCTTCAATACAAGCCCACAATCATTTTAATAAGAAGGAAACTGACACTCAGGAACTTGAACTGACTTGCCCAAGGTCCTATGGTGAATAAACAGCAAAATTCATATTTAACACAGGCTTCCTGATGTTGTTGCATGCAATTTACACCACAGGAAGGACAAATGATGTTGGAAGAGATCAGTGCAGGATGGCATAGCCAGAGCCTTGAAGGAAAGGTAAGCATTAAATAGGAGCTATGAGTTGAAATCACTCTCCAAACCTCCTTATTTGGTATACATGGCAAAGTGGGCAATATACATCTGAAGATAAACAATTACCATGTCCTACCCTTACCCTCTTCCAATCGTTACAGTATCTTTATTAAGTATGTACTATATTCAAAGGAACTGCTCATGATTTCCTCTAATTCTTGCAATAGTCCTGAAAAATAAAAAATCTCCTACTTCATACATAAGCTAAGGCCCAGTTAAGTTTAGCTAGTCAGTTGTAGAGCTGGAATTCAAATCTATATGTGTCTGGCTCCAAACTCTGAATTATTTCCACAATGCTTTCTCTACACATGGAACTCTAAACGTTTGCAGCGATGTAAAGGGCTACATGAATTTTGCAAAGCTCCCAAAGGTACATGTTCTGTTCAGAAGGAGAGCTATGATTTCCGATTTACCATACTAGAGGTATACGAAAAAGTTAGTACCCCAATTCGTAGAAATCACATAAAGAGGAACTGGAACTCCTTCTGAAGAATAAAGAAGTCCAGCAATAGTAATATTAAAGGATAGTCTGTGCTTTTCTAAGCAGGATCTGGCAGAAAGAATCCCATAGATGTCCTTCTCATTCATCAAGTTAGTCTTGATTCTTAAATAGATTCATGGTTACCCTGTAGCAATCTTGTCTGCAGCTGTCCCAACTGCTGACAGTTTTGTTATGAAGATAAAGGGAGGATAGAGTCAGGTCACATTAGACCTACTGCAGTCTGCCCTGTTTAATACAATCACGAACTTTAACACGTCTACACAGTGTCCGGCATATAACCGATAATCAGTCAGCACTAGTTTTCTTTCTCTTGTTTCAGATAGAAGGGAATAAGAAAAGGCACCTCAAAATTCCAATCTTACTCAAAGTTCTTTAAAAGAATCGTGTACAATAGGGGCTGAGTGATAAAAGATAGGGAGATATAAGCAAAGTCACACAGGCAGCAAAGAAAAATAACACAAAGTTAATCCAATACAGTCCTGCCTTGGAATACCAGATTGTCAGTCTGTGATATATTTATTCATACTCTTTCTATATACGTGTGTGTGTGTGTGTGTGTGTGTGTGTGTGTGTGTGTGTGTGTATCCTATGAGGTGCTAAGGACTGTTCTAAGTACATGCATCAGTGAACAACACTGACAGAGATCCAGGCCCTAGTGGAGCTGACACTCTGGGGATGAATAATATAATATCCGTGTATCTTGCAGTTAAATTAAGCATTAAAACTCTCTAGTCTTTTAAATTTGTAGATTGATACAGTCCTGAGAAAATAAGTAAAAGCTTCCAGTTCATAAAAGTATGTGTTGTGCACTGTTATATGTGAGGATCCAATGTGCCAACCCCTCCCTCCATAATCTGATCTGAGAAGGAATTATATCAATGAGAATAAATGCTGCTGTGAGTGTGGTGATGTGCCTGAGATGTAGCCCGTGGAAACCAGGTGATGAGTAAATGAACTCCATTTCCAAGTCTCCTCTACTAAAATGAGTCTATCTATCATATTCACCATACCTACTTTATTAGAATTGTTTCATTTTTTCAGGTCTAGTTAGAATAAGACAGTAGATACATGTCAATCAGAAGGCTGGCAAGCTCATTATTATTTGATTACTCTGTATTCAAACAGGAAAGATGTTAACACTTAGAAAGTGGATCAGAGAGGACAAAATGATAATATAATGAGGTCTCTAAAATTGTAGTGAATTATATATGTGTCTAAAAAGTGAAGAAAATGATTGAAAAATGAACTCCTACCCCAAATGCCCACAATGGAACTCAGAGCATATCATGGAAAATGTTAGAGCAAATAGTCGTACACCTAAACTAACTTTATCTTAGATCATCTTGATAGGTTAGATGAAATGCTTCACACCTTGCCTTCTAAATGATTACAACTTTTTGAGAATGTCACTGGTTTTTACATTTTTAAATATGTAATGTATACATCAAGTATTTCAAGATATTTTCCCAACATCTTTGTACCATTTTCTAAAATTCAACACATGAATAAGTTCTGAATAAAATGGAAACATACCATTTCATAGTCCAGGCCAGACGACCTTTCAAGCAATATAACTTGACCTTCTACCAGAGAGGAAGGCCAACCTGTAACCTTCAGTTTCTCATTTGCTCTCTGATATTTAAATCATTTAAAATTAGCTTAAACAATCTTAATATATCCAAATAGCACAAAGTCTTGTCTGCCATCCAGTCTGATCTGTCCACTATCTTTGGTCCTTTCATCAGTGATCAAGAAGGCTTACCGGTGTGGAGAGTATGATTCTTAACCTGTGTTCCTGAAAATTTGCTTTCTGCCTTCTTATTGTCAAAAATTCATCTCTACCTTTTCCCGCGGCATGTGGGATCTTCCCGGACCGGGGCACGAACCCAAGTCCCCTGCATCGGCAGGTGGACTCTCAACCACTGCACCACCAGGGAAGCCCCACCCCTGGATATTCTGGCTGAGAGGTCTACAGGAGGAGGGAGAGGAGGGACCCTGAAAGAGTGTTTCTGAAAAGTTCTAGTGATGCTGCTGCTCTACAGACCACACTTTCCAGCGCTGAGAAAGGAAGATATTTTCGCAGATATTTTAAGCATGCTTCTGATTATCTAACCTTGAAAGTTGAGATAGAAAGTGTAAAGCAAGTATTAAAATTTTCAAAGTCAGGTTTCTTAATCTATAAGTTATATAAAATTCACCCTTTTTAATTGTACAGTATGATGAGTTTTGAAAAGTGTATACTCATGTAATCATGACCACAGTCAGGCTATGGAAAATTTTCATCACCTTCCAAAATTCCCTCACCCTCTCTTGCAGTCAATCCCCTTCTGCCATCTCTAGTCCTTGGCAAGTACTGATTTGTCACCATGGTTATACTTTTTCTAGAATAAATTATAAATGGAAACACAATGTATTTAACCTTTGAGTCTGGGCTTAGTTTAATGCTTTTGAGATTCATCCATGATACTGCATGTTGTAAGTATAAATAATTTGCTCCTTTTCATGGCTGAGTAGTATTCTGTCAATTATTTGCTTTTCCATACCCTAAATGATGAGTATTTGGGTTGTTTCCAGTATGGGCTATTGTGATTAGAACTGCTGTGAATATCTTCATACAGGTGTTTGTGTGATATTAAATTTTGAATAGAAATCTTCTAAACTGTTTTTATTCCATTACAAAAAATACCCAGAATTAGGCAGTGAATATGTATTATCTCGAATGCATCATGAATTACAAGGACAGTGTGTATTGGTCAGCAGAGCCCAGAAGGGTACTCTCCTAAAGTAGGACAAGCACTTGAGTGAATATTAGTTACATCCTCTGTCTCCTGCTTAGGTTTTAAGATGAAGTAAATCAATGAGAAAAATAGGCCCCAATTATTTAATAAACACACACATTAAACAAATACACAAATAGTAAGTTATTTAAATGTCCTAACAACTTTATGAATTCGGTCTTAATATAGTTCCACATTTCACAGGAAATTGAGGCATATAGACATAAAACTTGCCCAAGTCACATAGCTAATAAGTGACAGAGCCAAGATTTGAACCCAGGTAGTCTGGATCCAGAATCCATGCACTTAACCAGCCATCTATATGTCTGGTATTCAAACATTGGAAAAATGCACTGTAAAAAAGCTGGCTCTGCTCTGAAAATCAGAAATTAAGAGAGGTGCTCTAAGAATTCTGTAAACTGGCCATACAGCAAGGCTGTGTCAGGTAGTTTTAAATCCATTGCATTGCTGAGTCCCAAGCTGATTTTTCTTTTTTTAACATTCCCTGTCAGGAATAAGAAGGAACAAATCAAATGAACTATGGTCCTGCAGGAGTCATCAATATTACAGCTATCGTTAGCCATACGCATCCTGCAAGGCAACATGTCTGGATCAATGAGAATTTCTAGGTCTGAGGACAGAGCTGAGGCAATGGAAAGCCTGAGCAATGGGTGCTATTACCACCATGTCCTTTAGAATACACACCTAGAAAATGAGTTCATTTTATTTTTAAATATGCTGTAAAGAGTGCATATTTAAACCACGTTGATGATTAGAGAAATTTACAAGTTATTGAACTTAGTGACAGATATCTACATAGATAATTGTGGTTTTGTTTTTTTTTTTTTACTGCTGTTATGGCACATGTAAAAGGGTTGCTTAGCTACATGAGTAGAAAATTGACCATCACATGTCATTGACCATCACATGTCAGGCGATATAAATAAAGGCAGTTTAAAGGCCAGAAGGCTCTTGTAATGTCACAGAATCATCAAAGCTAGTGCAGGTTGCTATGACTTAGTGACATCATAAGGAAGTGTCACTTTAGCAACAAATACCTATTAATCAAAATCTATCTGAATTTCTAGAGCAATTGTTTAACTTGCAGAGATATATAATTCAATTATGGACCCATAGAGAACACATGTTTAGCCAATAAGAAATGCAGATAGAACTGCTATTTGCTTCTCCCCCCCGCCCAGGTCTGGTTCCTCTTCCTCTGAGGCACAGAGCTAAAGTACATTGTCTCACCTCCCTTGGTATGAGTCCATGTTACTGAGTTCTTGCCACCTTAATGTGTTTGGAAGCACTGTATACCATCTCCACACCTGTTTCTTAACCCCACTGGACCTCCCAAATCGTCCTGACTACCTCCTTTTCCACCAACTCCTATATTCTACCCCCGCTTCTCCCTCCTCCCCCCACCCCTGGGCCAGCCAGGTGTGGGAATGTGGTAGAGGTCACTGATGCCTTAGAAAAAAGAGAAATCAACTGAAGGAAAAAGCCTGGTTTCCCAAATGACTGTGTGGAACTATGCCCATTACTATGATATTGAGCTCTGAGATGAGAGAGAAAGAAAGCTTACTGAAACGGAATAGAGAAGCCCCAAAGTGAATCCACACTTACATGGTCAATTAATCTACGACAAAGGAGACAAGAATACACAATGGGGAAAAGAGCCTCTTCAGTAAATGGTGGTGGGAAAACTGGACAGCTACATGCAAAAGAATCAAACTGGACTACTTTCTCACACCATATAAAAAAATCTCAAAATGGATTCAACACTTAAATTTAAGACCTGAAATCATAAAACTCAGAAGTTTTATGGCAGTACGCTTTTTGACATTAGTCTTTGCAATATTTTTTTGGATCTGTCTCCTCAGGCAAGCGAAACAAAAGCAAAAATAAACAAATAGGATTATATCAAATTAAAAAGCTTTACTGAATGGGAGACAATATTTGCAAACCATATATTTGATAAGGGGCTATTATCCAAAATACAGTTGGCCCTTGAACAACATATTGTTTAGGGGTGCTGACCTTCCACACAGTCTAAAATCTGGGTATAACTTACATTCAGCCTTCCATATATACACAGCTCATCTGTATCCACAGTTTGCATCCACAGATTCAACCAACTGCAGATTTAACCACAGATCACATAGTAGTACTTACTACTGAAAAAAATTTGGTATAAGTGGACCTACACAGTTCAAACCTGTGTTGTTCAAGGGTCAACTGTATACAAAGAATTCATACAACTCAACATCAAAAAACCCAAACAACTCCATTAAAAAATGGGCAGAGGACCTGAATAAACATTTTTCCAAAGAAGACGTCCAGATGGCCAACAGACACATGAAAAGATGCTCAACATCGCTGATAATCAGGGAGATGAAAATCAAAACCACAATGAGATACCACCTCATCCCTGTCAGAATGGCTATCACCAAAATGACCACAAATAACAAGTGTTGGTGAGGATGTAGAGAAAAGGGAACCCTTGTGTACTGTTTGTGGATTGTAAATTGGTACAGCTATTATGGAAAACAGTATGGAGGTTCCTCAAAAAAAAGGAAAAATAGAACTGCCATATGATCCCGCAATTTCACTTCTGGGTACTTATCTGAAGAAAACAAAACTCTAATTCAAAAAGATATATACATACCAATGTTCACTGCAGCATTATTTTATAACAGCCAAGATATGCAAACAACACAAATGTCCACTGTTAGATGAATGAATAAGATGTAATATATATATATATATATATATACACACACACACACACACACAACATATATACACACACATACATACATACAATGAATATTACTCAACCATAAAAAATGAAATCCTGCCACTTGTGACAGCATGGATAGATCTAGACGGTATTATGCTAAGTGAATCAAGTAAGACAGAGAAAGACAAGTACCATATGATTAAACTTATATGTGGAATCTAAAGAACAAAATAAAACAAAATGAAAATAGACTCAGAGAACAAATGGTGGTTGCCAGAGGGAAGGGGATGGGGGTGGGGAGAAATAGGTGATGGGAGTTAAGAGATACAAACTTCCAGTTACAAAATAAATAGGCCAAGGGGATGTAATATATAGCATAAGGAATATGGTCAATAGTACTGTTATAACTTTGTATGGGGACAGATGGTTATTAGACTTATCCTGATCATTCCACAATATATGCAAATGTCAAATTACTGTAGCATACCTGAGACTAACATAATATTGTACACCAACTAGATTTCATTTAAGAAAACAATTGACCATATTTTGTTACCTGAAAATTTAAACATATACCCATTAAACATGTAGATATTTTTCTTTTTAATTAAACTTTTTATAGATAATTATAGATTCACATGCAACTGTAAGAAATAATACAGATTGGTCCCTTGTACACTTTGCCTAGCTTCCCCCAAACCAATAGTGGCATTTTGCAAAATTATAGTACAATATTCACATATTCACAACCAGGATATTGATATTGATGAAATTTACCACGTTCATTTAGATTTCCAGTTTTACCTGTACTCGTGTGTGTGCGTGTGTGTGTGTGTATAAGTTCTATACAATTTTATTAACTGTGGTAGATTTTTTTTAAAGCATACTGACTCGTTTCTTAAAGATTTTCATAATCTTCATTGCTGTTATTTTACTTTCAAGGAATCTTTACAAAGTAGTGTCTTCTCAGGAAGGAGACATTTATACAAAGTTGTATAATTCCTCATTTTTACTTGTTTCTTTTTATTCTTTTAAATTCAAGAACAATTAAATATACTACTTTTAAAATAAATGAACAAAAATAAGTAACTAAATACTGCATATTAAATCTTAGCCCACAGACAGAATCTTAGACTGCATGTATTACAGAGGGATCTACATTATGTACTTCTTGTGCAGTTTGTAATTAGATAGGCTTTGTATTCATTAGTATCCCCTCTTATACTCATGTACCTTTACTGAAAAATCCATTTAATGTTTCTATTTTTTAAATGCATTTAATTATATGTTTTATCATTCTAAAGGATAAAGTAGCATATTTATTTGACCTAAATATTTTTTATGGGATGCTAAAATCTAGATCATCAGGTGAGCAGTTACAAATTGGTTCATGCATAAATTAAGGAAACAGTGGTATATACTTGTAATTTCGTGGTGTATTTTCCTGACATCTACTGTTTCGGTTTCAGAAACCCTTATCCAACCCCCCACTTACTTTCTGCAAAAGCTACCTCATCTCTGTTATACAGAGAGACACTGATTTATAAGAGCTATATTTTCAAACCAGACAACTGTGGTGTCTACTTCTAATATATACAGTATGGAATGGCAGGTTAAATAAAGAAAAGATGCCCCCAAAGAGTACACTCATTATTCTTTAGCCGGGGGGTACCATCCACTTAATAAAAAGCAAATTTTGAGCTTTTGTATGCTGTCGACACATTAAGACAATCAAGTCAATGTTACTGTCACTTACCTGGCCAAATGTCATACTACTTTTGACAAATATCTAAGTTGACTGCTGGAAAGTTCATTCAGTGCAACCCTAACTTTATTTCCTATCCAAAGCTCTTTCTCGTTGAAAGAAGACCCCTCAACCTATAGAATAGAATAAACCTTTCAAGTTGGGAGCATTTGAAAGATAGGAAAGGAAAATGAAACAATGGAAACAAATAAAAAGACATCCATTAGGCAGATTGCACCAGAGTGCTCATTTTTTCCCTTACAGAATGTCAATCACGCAAAGTCAGGGAAGTTTAGGCTTTGACAAATTTTTAGGGAACAGTTTTAAATTTATACAGATTTTTAAAAAACTCTTTCTCCAGGATTTGACTATCTGGCCTAATAACATTTTCTATTTTTTATGTTAATTCCTAAAAGAATAGTAGATGAGTAGGCTAGGTTTCTCTATATTCATTTACCACTGTAAAATTTTATTTTGTTTTAAAACAAATTTTAATTTGTTTATTTCATGGATTTGGAATCAGTGTCACAATGTTAAAATGTAACATCTCTTACACATATTTGTTAATACTAGAAGAAACTTATAAAAATGGTAAGGTAAATTTGATCAAACTAAACCTGATAGATAAAATAAATTAGTATAGTCAAACCAAACCTGATAGATAAAAATAAATTAGTATAATCCAACCATAAGTAAAGCTTTTCCTCACGGCACACATTCTTTCAAATGTTTAAGCTAATCTCTGCACCAAGACTCTGAAAGGCTAAAGTAAAACAAGCCTACAAAGAACTTCATGGCCACGTTTCCTTCTAGATACGGATTTGCTCTGTGGAAATGAGATTAAAAAATGTTTTAGTATGTCTATTGATATGTCTCATTCAATTCATTTTCTGGACCTCAAACACAATTTTTAAGATATAAAGCTATGTGACAGATATTTTCAGCACTAGAACTGTTGTGCCAGCTTTATTTCTGGTACAGATCTATATGGTATATTCAGAAAGGATAAGCTTGTTTACTTTGTCTTTATGACTGAATGCTAACTTTAAAAAAAGAGATTAGTCACAACTCAGGACCAAAATGAAAAAATGGAATGGTTCAATATGTTCAATAGAAAGAAACAAGTTTAAGAGAAGAGAACCTGCGGTGCATGTCAACAAGATATACGCCATTTAGAAAGCTAAGAAACAGGTGAGTATACGGTACAGATTATATATATACACACACACACATACATATATATATATAATATCCAGTAAATATAAGAATATATAGAATATATATATCTAATAAAGATTTTAAAATTTGTACATACTTACCTAAATCTATCAATTTCTTTTTAATGATTCAATATACTCCATCATAAGTACCAAGTTTTATTTAATTAGTATCTTACAGTTGAACATTTACATTATTTGCATATTTTAAAAATATAAAAATAATATGATAAACACCATATAAGAACAATTTTGACTCATGTTCATGATTTCCATGAAACTGGTGGTTTAAATGTATGCATTAATAGGCTTCAGTTTGTGAGGTTTAGAAAGCTGGTACTAATTTATAGTCTCTTTTGTTTGAAATTTTTTATTATGGAATATTTCAAAGTAGAGAATAGTGTACTAACCCAGCATGTACTCATCATTTACCTTCAACAGTTATCAACAGGTGGCCAATCTTATTTTATCTATTTACCATCTGAGTCCCCTCCCTTCTTCACAGAGTATTTTGACATACGTCCCAAACATCGTAAACAGTGAAAGGCATATTTTTAAATGCTCAGAGAAAACATAAGCATAACTATATGGCCAATCAACATATAAAGACCACTCAAGATGAACAAGCTTCTAAACACATTTGTTCTTATAATACAACAAAAACACTCTGTAATTAAAGAACAAAATGGGGAAAATATCTAACGAAAGCGATATAACAGTGTAGGACAGTCCATGGTAAGTCTATGTTTTAAATATATGTATAGAAAAAAGAAATAAAAGAACATTTAATCAAGGGCAGAGAGAAAAGAAAGGTTTGAACTTCTGAGAATACTGTCAAGTGGGCTAAAATACAAATGTAATGAGAACTGGGATAAAACCTAAAGGAGAAGAAAGGACTTTTATAATTAAGTTTGCTGCAAAGAGAACAAAGAAGAGACTAGGCTCAGCCTCTGGCAGATAATGTCATGATGAAGAAGAAAAGGTAATTGAGTAGATTTCCAGTTCCTTTTTTTGTTGCTGATTTTGCTTCTACATTCTTCATTAATAGTAGTAATTCAACAAAGAAATGGCAGAACAAAATAAGTACAAGGGAATTTTTTGGTTCAAGATAGATCGAGAGATAGTAAGACTAAACCTTACTACTGTAATCCCTTAGATCCAAACATCTTATATCCAATAGATAGAACTGTCATCACTAATATTTCAAGAATTTATGTGGATTAGTGATGGTTCCATAGGATGTAAGATAGATAAATGCTGGCTCACTTTTTAAACAGATAATAACTACAACCTACAGTTGAGTAAGCATGCTACTTATTCATAACACAATTTTAGGACAGATAATTAAGAAGATTGTTTTAACATCTTAGAAATACATGTGGTAAAAACTATTAGTTTTCCTGTGTTCAATAAACATGTCATGCCAAACGAACCTTATTTTCCTTTTTTAATTTTTTTAATTTTTTAATTTTTTTTGCGGTACGCGGGCCTCTCACTGTTGTGGCTTCTCCTACGGCGGAGCACAGGCTCTGGACGCACAGGTTCAGCGGTCATTGATCATGGGCCCAGCTGCTCCACGGCATGTGGGATCTTCTCAGACCAGGGCTCGAACCTGTGTCCCGTGCATCGGCAGGCGGTCTCTCAATCACTGTGCCTCCAGGGAAGCCCTCCTTTTTTTAAATAAATGTACTAAGCAAGGAGTTCATGAGAATGTTGTGGACCCTTAGACAAATCTTCCTTAATAAACTCATGGAAGAGGTTTTTAAGAATTAATGTGTTTTGTAATTTGGGCCAGTCTACCTTAAAGATAATTTAGTAGACTTATGATAACCTGCAGGCATCTGTATTAGTCAGGACAAACTATTTTGTCCTCTTTTCTGTCCGCCATTTTTATTAGAATCTTGAATGAGACATAGAAAGCAAGTTTATTTGAACACATAAAGCTGAGAGGAAGAACCAGTAAATAAGAAGATTGAAAAGAGCAAGGTGAAATATGCTAAAATAAAATGGAGACCAGGCTTGAAAAGCCCGAGTAGACAAAAAACAGTTAAGCCACATAAGCAAAACTTAGTCTAGCTTATTTCATGAGCAGTAGCGAAATTTAACTTAGGTTAATTCTTGTAAATACCTTTGATAATCATAAATGGAATTTAAATCATTTTCCTCAAATGATATGAGATAATCACTTTTAAGTAATCTCCCGCTGTGGTAACCCTCACTGCAATAACCAATCATTGTAAAGATTAAACAACGTCTTCACTTTCACTTCATAAGCCATCCTGTAATGTTATGCTTTTGAGCTTCATATCAGTTTCGGATTTGAATTCTGTTTGCGAACAGATTGTTTCGCACTCAGTAAAGTACTCAAATCAAATAAAGCTCTCTGAATTTTCTTTTAACAAAAATGATAAGAATGAAAACCTCTTCGAAAATCAGTTATTAAAAACAGGAGAGCCTGGAATCAAATTAATGAGTTCCCATAGAAAAAACACACCTAAATATTTCAGTTGACGGGAAGCTCGATATAAGCCATCAGTGTGTGATTTTTCTGTGACTTCCAAAAAATCGGATGGAATTTTAAGGAGTAAAATACGTTGTTTATAATAAGCAGCAAAGTGATTAAGACCTACGAGGTTTAGAGTAAGAGAAAACTGGTATTACCTCTGTCACCTTAGGCAAGGTGCTTTACTGTGTGCCTCTCTTGCCATGGCCTACAAAGCCCTAGGTCATCTGGCCCCTGCCTAAATCTGCTTTATCCACCAACCTTACGTAGTCTTCTTCAGGTACACTGGATGGTTTGCCCTCCCTACATCTTCCAAGCTCAGCTCACCTCGGGCCTTTTCTGTTAGCCATTCCCTCTTCCTGGCTCACTGACCCCCTAGGCCTTGCTTGGCTTTACTTCCTTCAGGTTTGCTCAAAAGTCACTTCCCTAAAGGAGAATTGTTGGACTTGCGTATCAAACCTCCATCCCCCACAACCTTCCACCACAGCACTACCTGTCCCCTTCTACACTTTATTTTTTAACAGCACTTATCTCAATATTAAGTTATATTATTTCTTGTTCAGTTGTCCGTTTCCTCTGTAAGGGTACTAGGCATCTGTGGCACAAATAATGGTAACTATTAAAACTCATGTGATAGTTAGTGTGCATGACACACTATTCTAAGTGTTTTACATACATAGTTTGATATGAATACAAATACTAAAATCCCATTTGCAATTGAAGAAACTGACAGGATGAGTTATTTTCCCCTCAAGTCACAGAACTAGTAAATAGCAGCTGAGTCTGCATTCAAATCCAGGAAGTCTGGCTCTGGAGACCAAGCCTTTAACAACCATGCTATAGAGCTTCACTGTAGATTCTAGCTAACATTTCGCTGGATGACTAAATATAAAATCTGAATAAAATAGTACATTAAAAAGTACGCATCTCAAATATCTAGGCCCATGCATGGTATATAAGTATGCAATATATGTTCATAGCAACACATTTATTATTATTATTCTGCACTGGTAAGAACACTTCTGGAATGTAATTTTCAGTTCTATTTAAGAATTATTTGACATATTGGAGCATATCCTTTAAAGGGTGCTCAAAATGATGAAAGTTCTAGAAATTATGTCATCTGATAAAAGGTTTGTAGAGCTTGGGAATTTCAGGCTGGTGAAGTCTTAACATAAGCATATAGCTGTCTTCAAATGTCTGAATGCCCCCAGAGGGCAGAATAAAGACACGTGAACACAAGTCATAAGGAAGCATATTTTTCAACACCTAATAAGGACAAACTTTCTCATAAATATTGCAGATCAAAGTGTCCGGTGCAGTCTTTTAAAGTAGAGATCTCCTCTGTAAAATCCAAGCATAAGCTTAATATTAGGGGAAGCTATCTGAAATTCCTTTCTAAGAACATCTACTTTTATAGCCTTTGCCTTAGATTTACCAGATTATGAGAGTGTTTTGTCATCAGAGGTGTATTTGTATCTTTTCATTATAAAATGTACAGAAATCTATATATTTACAAACCTTAGAAAGAGCTAGGGAAGTAAAAAATGAGTGAACTAACAGGTTAGGCAATTTTTCATTGTGTCCTCCCAACTGTCTGTGATGTAGGTGTTATTCTCATTTCATACATAAGGTTCAGGGGAATAGAATAATATATTCAGGTGGGCTGCAGAGTAAATAAAAGCAAATAGGTAGTTTGACCACAGGTCAGTCTGACTGAAAACATGTGCTCATTCTACCACATTGCATTATTATTATTTTTCTTCCAGAAGGAATAACAAAATAGAATTACTCATAGTCTTCACTCAACACTGCAGTAGGCTGGCACATTTTGGTTTTCCTAATTACATTAACTAATTAGATTGGCAGAAAACTTCTCTCCTCTACATGAGAAAGAACTCCAACAATCCAGTGTGATAAAACACTCCTTTGGATGAATGAAATTCTGTGGAGCACACATAAAATCCCTCCTTATGGATATATTTAACATTAGTCAAATTTCTCCCCCACGTGTAGATCTGATCAACAGGCACCAGACACTGATTTCAAAAGTTTGGTAGCTTGGATCTGAATTTTGAACATTTTCCTAACTACTTCAGCATTTGACATATGACATATAGAACAATAAACATGCTGCAAACACAAAACCCCAAGTGTTTGAAATATTAAGACTTGTGTGAAAATGTGTTTGAATTAATAATGCCAGTGACAATGTCAATTCTGTTTATACATTCTTACAACAAGCTTTATATCTGGAAATTCTTTCTCCTTTACTTGAGGATGCTTTCTGCTTATAGCTACTGTGCTAATTTTCTCAAACTATATTCTCTTCATCACGCCCTTTGGTCTAAGTAAAAGCAAGCACAACTTCTCTCTGTTGGTTCAGTTCTTTTTTTTCCCTAAGAAAAATATGGTGATGCTGGTGTGACATGTTTTGGTGAAATGATAGCTCAGTTATTCCCTGAGGTGACCAACTGTATTTGATCAAGAAAGAGAAGAACGTGTTTTTAATATTGCATTGTTTAAGATATTGATTTTTGGTTGATCTTTTATTTGATAAGAAAGATATTTTAAAAGTTCATGTGAATTTCAAGGGACTCGACATGTATTTGTAATAATTCATTTCTTCTACCTAGATTTTATGAAAAAATATATTTTGTTCTTTTCACTTTTCTAAATCAAGAAATCAAGGTCATAATCTAGATCTGGTACTTTGGTGATGTGATTCACTGTCGAGCATAACAAAGTTTAATCAGAAAATAAATGAAGGCCATGTTTCAGTACATTAGTTCTATTATACCTGTCTAAAGAAATATTAGCAATGAGGCTAATACATGCCACAAAACGGACACATTGTGAGTTTAGAAACGGGATTCGATGCAGTATTCGAACTGGATAGCTTTGCTCTTTTTTAAAAAAAATATGGCTCTGACAAGGACAGTCAATCTTATTGAGAACTGTGGTATATAAGGACATAGAACTTTTCTGATTATCGCTTTGATTATTTTACATACTATTACTCTCTTATCTTTATTGAGGACTGTTTTCTAGTAGCTCAAAATATTGCCACATATAACATCTCTTCCATAACGAATATGCCCTTGGCACAAACAACTGCTATCTCTGATTCTATCTCATATAGAAGAAACTGAGATTTAAAAAATGTAAAGAACCTTGTTCAAGGTCAAGATAGAAATTTACTGTTAGAACTGGAATCAGCTTCACATGAAGCTCAAATATGTGCACAAGGGCACTTTCATCACTGATCTAAGCAATGTCTAGAGTTTGTTATTTTGAGTTCTTGTACACGTCTCCTTTCAGGACCCCTCACTGACTGCATCACTGAGAAAGGAAATATGCAATGCGCAGCCCCTTCTGGGTCTTCTTTGCTGGGTCTCCTCCTCTAGCCAGCATGGAAACACTGGAGCATCTGCTCAGTTTTAGGTCCTCTTTTATCTCATTCTCTCCACATTCAGGGGCACTTCATTCACACCTATGGCTTTAAATACCTCATCTGTTCTGATCATTCCCAAATTCATTTCACCTTTCCACACCTTGAGCTCTAGACTCATCTAACTGCTACTTCTATACTTGGAGCACTAGTCAGCATCTCAGACAACCGGAGGTTTTAATTTACCCATCAAACCTGTTTCCTTCCCACTTTTTCCCAGGTCAATCAGAATCTACAGTAATCTTTGATTCTCCCACTTTCATTCATGCTTCACATCCATTTCACTATTAGGTTTTATAGTTCTATCTCCAAAATATATCCTGAATAAAACATGAAAACTTCTGAATATGATGATACATCTCTTTCTTCAATTTGAAAATTCTTAACCATATCTCTTCAGATATTCTTGTATATATATTTTTGTCTTTAAAAATGCCATTATTTTATGTTCTCTTTCAAACGGTTGCTCTCTTATGTAAAATTCTTGGGTTGCTAATTTTGTTTTTTGTCACTGTTAACTTTTACTTATAGGGAGTGAATTGCTTCTTTATGTGATTTTTTACTGTAAGCACCCCACCATTTTTTTGGGTAAAAACTTTTAAAGAATGACACTGTAGGGTAAAGTGCACTCATATTTCATTTATAGCCCAATTAATTTTTACATATGTTTATAATTGTGTATACCACACCCTAGATATATAAATACCACAAGGATTTACATGTAACTTAGACAGATATGTAAGTAGGTAGGTTTACATGTCATTTCATAGATAATGTAAATGCTACAAAGTGGCTGATTTCAAGCTACCAACATGACAACACTGAACATGGAGCTGGGAGGAGATGTGCAGAATTGGCTCCTGTGGGCTGGTAGGCACTGGCTCCAGCACACCATTAGGAAATGCTCCCATTTTCGTTGATTAAGACTTAAACTCCTTACCACGGTCTGTCCCTAGCCTACCTCTCCAACTTCACCATATACCATCCTGCCATCACTTACATTACAGCCACGTTGACCTCCCTCTTGTCCCTACCATAAAAAAAACCCTTCCCTATCTCTGGACCTTGAATGTGCTAGTCTCTCTCGCCTGGTTCTTCCTGTGGCGACTCATTCTTGTCCTCCACAATTCAGCTGTAACATGTCACACACTTGGAAAGCTTTCCCATGTCATCCAATCTAAAGTGGCTTCCCTAGTCTTAGTTTAAGGTTTCTATTGCCTTCTTTCATAGCACAAATTGCAAAGGGCAATTTTCATTTCTTTAGCCCTTTATTTACTGTCTCACTCTGCACTAGAATTTAGCCTTCGTGAAGGCAGAGGCATCGTCTGTCTTGTTCACCACCGTTTTCCGGGGCCTGGCTCAGAGCCTGATGCAGAGGAGGTACTTAATGAATGGGTTGAGTGAATGAATGGATGGATGGATGGTATATAATTGACAGGTGAGTGACAATCTCCTGAAGGATACCATTTCAGGAATGGTATCATGAGACTGAAATCCACCAATTTAGATATGAAACTGACCATATTTAAGAATCTGACAGCACCCACCAAAATGTTATTAGAGTCAGTGTTTATTAAGAGTTTTCATCAGAGGCAGTGTTTTTGGGTCAGATAGCTATGGGTTTAAACATCAAGTCTGCCAGTCAACCTCTCTGGCCCCAAGTCTTTCTTAATTTCTATAGTGGAGATAATCTTCAGGACTATATTTAAGAATATATATGCCAGGCATGGCACACCTGCTAAATGATCGTAACTGTTGTTATTATCATCAAGATATATAATTTATGGTAGGCCAGAATATAATAAATTATATTATATAAAATTATATTACATAAAATTATATTAAATTATATATTATGTAAAAATCACTTCTCATATTTGGTTTTATACTTGTTTATTTTATTTTTTGCGGTACGTGGGCCTCTCACTGTTGTGGCCTCTCCCGTTGCGGAGCACAGGCTCCGGACGCGCAGGCTCAGTGGCCATGGCTCACGGGCCCAGCCGCTCTGCGGCATGTGGGATCCTCCCGGACCGGGGTACAAACCCGTGTCCCCTGCATCAGCAGACGGACTCTCAACCACTGCGCCACCAGGGAAGCCCTATACTTGTTTATTTTAAATGCTAATCCTATCTTAAGTTTTTACAAATTATCTCTCAAAGAGCATAAAAGAGTTTCATATCATCTTTCATACATCCCATAATATTTGAGAACAAGTATTGATTTTACAGATGAGGAAATGAAAACAGAAATACTATGTCCCCAATGGTTACAGAGCGAAATCACTGGGAGAGCTAGTCTTAGAAGTCAGGCAATCTATATCTAATTTCCTCTGAAATGTGTCAAGCATGAAAACATCATAATAGAATTTGGTGTAAGATAGAGGGTTATAAAAACAATAAACCAGAGTCTAGATATGTAGAAGTCAGTAGATGAGAGTCTAATGATAACTGCTGAAGAATTTAAAAGGCAAGCTTATAGTTCTTATATTGATTGTGTTTCTGTGGTTTGGCTCTTGTTACAGCATCTACATAACTTGTCCTCCTGGTAATAAAACGCTGCCTGTTTCAAGGGCACCCAATAGCCATGTCAGTCCAGATGCTGAGACTTCAGAATGCTGCACCGCCCTATTTCCAGGCTCCCTGTGTTCCCTGGGGTGCCTCTCCTTTCTCTCTCCCTTCCTCACTCTCGCCCTCTCGCTCTAGCTCTCTCTCTTATACCCAGTCCACTTGATATTTTCACAAGCTGAAATTACTGTCTACTGAGACATTAATATATTCCATTTTATTGTCAACTGGATGAAACTGAATAAACAAATATTTTCAGCAATTTTATTTTCACTCACTCATGCCGACAACCTAGTTTACACTGGTACCTTAGATAGTATGTTTTTTCCCTTGTTTCTTCAGGGCTTTGTGAATAATGTGTAATACAATCAGTGAGATAACTGAAAAATACTTCAAATGTTTATCAACCATCTAAGGCTTTTTGCCTCTGTTTGTATCTCAGATAAAAATAAGTCAGTTTTTAAAACTGCTTTTATTAAACGTGACAATAGAGTTTTTAGGTTTATTTTATTTTCTTCTCTCCTTCCTCTCTCCTTCCATCAAAGGCTACAGATATGACTTTGCCCCCCCCCAACTACCTGAGAGTTGAAAATCTTATAATCACAGATATATAGCATCCAAATACAGTGCGATCTCTAGGAAATGTTGGTAGTAAAAGTAGTGTGTTTTTCACTTCATTAAGATAATATCCCTTCTTTCCAGTTTCCAGAAGGGGATCCAGAGAAGGGAGACAGTGAGAGTTAAGAACCCGTTATGAGGGGACCGCTCGAGTTTTGGCAAATGCCCAACCTCAAGGTGTGAAGTAAATTGCAGAAATGAGTGTGCAACACCTCCGGATGGTTGGTTTGTCATCTGAGTGATGGCACTGAGAACCTCTAAGTTTCTGCAGCTGTGGAAGTGTGATGTCAGAAAGCAATATGGCTAAGACCATTAGTCCTAGGAAAGGAGCAGGTGCTGGAGGATTTCAGTTATGCCAGGAGACTAGTTGGGACAGGACAGTGGAGGAAGAATATAAGGTCTTTCTGCTTTCTCACTGCTTTGAATAAGAAGGTAGAGGCTTAGGATGCCCTGAGCGCCTCCTGAGTTCTGAGCATTCCAACCAGGCCCACCTCCTCGTGGAGAGGCACCAACCCTCACACTTCTTTTAGCATCTTCCTTCGGGGAAAATGAAGCCAAAAGAAATCGTGACTACCCCCATCTCATTGACTTCCTGACCCCACTCATTCTCTGCTCCTTTCCTCTCTTTTTCCTTCTGGTGGGGAAAGGTAGAAACAATGGGAGTGAACTTTCTTATTCTATTATATGGGTACATCGTAAATACAGGCAACTAAGCCTATATATTTTATCAACACTGTCAGAATGGTGGCTACTTGCTGTAATTATTGCTACCTTCAGTAATTTGTTCCACACTGGCTTTGTCTTGCAGCAGACTCGAAGAGAAGAATTACTTAAACAAAGGAGAAAAGGTTCTCTTGCTGGGGCTCAGAACTGATGAGTCATCAAAGTCTGAATCCAGGATGGTACAATATTTCACTCAATAAACAATAAACAATAAACTCAATAAACTCAATAAACAATAAAAATAATGCTAGGCATTATTCTAGGAGCTAGAAACACAGTAATGAACACAAAAGAGGAGACAGACAAGGTCCCTGAAACCCCTGCCCCAGGCTAGTGAGAGGAGACAGATAATCTGAAGTTACCAAAAAAATAAATTAACTTAATAGCAGTAAATAAACTGAAGGAAATTAAAGGTTAAATGAGAGGTAGTGACTCAGGTTGGGCAGAATGGAGGAGACATTTGAGCCTGAATAGCAACCTGGAATAATATGAGAAGTATTCCTCTGGCTCAGATAAGGAAAATGTGATATTCCCCGGATGTTCATACGATATGATGTCTGTTAAGCTCTCCCATAACTATTGTACATAATGTTTTCTCAGTGAGAAATCAGAATGGTGGGGAGTCCCGAGTTAAGTACAATTTTGAGTCATGCTATGTTATGATTCGGCATTACTGGTGTTTTAGCTTTTTAAGGAACTTCCATACTGTTCTCCACGGTGGCTGTATCAATTTACATTCCCACCAACAGTGCAAGAGGATTTCCTTTTCTCCACACCCTCTCCAGCATTTATTGTTTCTAGATTTTTTGATGATGGCCATTCTGACTGGTGTGAGGTGACACCTCATTGTAGTTTTGATTTGCATTTCTCTAATGATTAGTGATGTTGAGCATCCTTTCACGTGTTTGTTGGCAGTCTGTATATCTTCTTTGGAGAAATGTCTATTTAGGTCTTCTGCCCATTTTTGGATTGGGTTGTTCGTTTTTTTGATATTGAGCTGCATGAGCTGCTTGTGAATTTTGGAGATTAATCCTTATTCAGTTGCTTTGTTTGCAAATATGTTCTCCCATTCTGAGGGCTGGCTTTTTGTCTTGTTTATGGATTCCTTTGCTGTGCAAAAGCTTTTAAGTTTCATTAGGTCCCATTTGTTTATTGTTGTTTTTATGTCCATTTTTCTAGGAGGTGGGTCAAAAAGGATCTCTCCGTTATTTATGTCATAGAGTGTTCTGCCTACCTTTTCCCCTAAGAGTTTTATAGTGTCTGGCCTTACATTTAGGTCTTTAATTCATTTTGAGCTTATTTTTGTGTATGGTGTTAGGAAGTGTTCTAATTTCATTCGTTTACATGTAGCTGTCCAGTTTTCCCAGCACCACTTATTGAAGAGGCTGTCTTTTATCCATTGTATATTCTTGTCTCCTTTATCAAAGATAAGGTGACCATATGTGCATGGGTTTATCTCTGGGCTTTCTATTCTGTTCCATTGATCTATATTTCTGTTTTGTGCCAGTACGAGAGTGTCTTGATTACTGTAGCTTTGTAGTATAGTCTGAAGTCAGGCAGCCTGATTTTTCCAGCTCTGTTTTTCTTTCTCAAGATTTCTTTGGCTATTTGGGGTCTCTTGTGTTTCCATACAAATTGTGGAACTTTTTGTTCTAGTTGTGTGAAAAATATCATTGGTATTTTGAAAGGGATTGCACTGAATCTGTAGATTGCTTTGCGTAGTATAGTCATTTTTGCAATGTTCATTCTTCCAATCCAAGAACATGGTATATCTCTACATCTGTTTATCATCTTTAATTTCTTTCAACAGCGTCTTATAATTTTCTGCATACAGGTCTTTTGACTCCTTAGGTAGGTTTATTCCTATGTATTTTATTCTTTTTGTTGCAATGGTAAATGGGATTGTTTCCTTAATTTCTCTTTCAGATTTTTCATCATTAGTGTATAGAAATGCAAGAGATTTCTGTGCATTAATTTTGTATCCTGCTGCTTTACCAAATTCATTGATTAGCTCTAGTAGTTTTCTGGTAGCATCTTTAGGATTCGCTATGTATAGTGTCATGTCATCTACAAACAGTGACAGTTTTACTTCTTCTTTTCTGATTTGGATTCCTTTTATTTCTTTCTCTTCTCTGATTGCTGTGGCTAAAACTTCCAAAACTGTGTTGAATAATAGTGGTGAGAGTGGGCAACCTTGTCTTGTTCCTGATCTTAGTGGAAATGGTTTCAATTTTTCACCATTGAGAATGATGTTGGCTGTGGGTTTGTCATATATGGCCTTTATTATGTTGAGGTAAGTTCCCTCAATGCCTACTTTCTGGAGAGTGTTTATCATATATGGGTGTTGTATTTTGTCACAAGCTTTTTCTGCATCTATTGAGATGATCATATGGTTTTAATCCTCAATTTGTTAACATGGTGTATCACATTGATTCATTTGCATGTATTGAAGAATCTTTGCATCCCTGGGAAAAACCCCACTTGATCATGGTGTATGATCCTCTTAATGTGCTGTTGGATTCTGTTTGCTAGTATTTCGTTAAGGATTTTTGCATCTATATTCATCAGTGATATTGGCATATTGTTTTCTTTTTCTGTGACGTCTTTGTCTGGTTTTGGTATCAGGGTGATGGTGGCCTCATAGAATGAGTTTGGGAGTGCTCCTCCCTCTGCAGTTCTGTGGAAGAGTTTGAGAAGGACAGGTGTTAGCTCTTCTCTAAATGTTTGATAGAATTCACCTGTGAAGCTATCTGGTCCTGGGCTTTTGTTTGTTGGAAGATTTTTAAACACAGTTTCAATTTCAGTGCTTGTGATTGCTCTATATTTTCTATTTCTTCCTGGTTTGGTCTCGGAAGTTTATGCTTTTCTAAGAATTTGTCCATTTCTTCCCTGTTGTCCATTTTATTGGTAAATAGTTGCTTGTAGTAATCCTTTGTACTTCTGAAGGGTCCATTGTTACTTCTCCTTTTTCATTTCTAATTCTGTTAATTTGAGTCTTCTCCCTTTTCTTCTTGATGAGCCTGGCTAACGGTTTATCAATTTTGTTTATCTTCTCAAAGAACCAGCTTTTAGTTTTGTTGATCTTTGCTATCGCTTTCTTCATTTCTTTTTCATTTATTTCTGATCTGATCTTTATGATTTCTTTCCTTCTGCTAACTTTGTGGGTTTTTTCGTTCTTCTTTCTCTAATTGCTTTAGGTGTAAGGTTAGGTTGTTTATTTGAGATGTTTCTTGTTTCCTGAGGAAGGATTGTATTGTTATAAACTTCCCTCTTAGAACTGCTTTTGCTGCATCCTATAGGTTTTGGGTCGTCGTGTTTTCACTGTCATTTGTTTCTAGGCATTTTTTGATTTCCTTGCTGACTTCTTCAGTCATCTCTTGGTTATTTAGTAGCATATTGTTTAGTCTCCATGTGTTTCTATTTTTTTACCATTTTTTCCCTGTACTTGATATCTAGTCTCAGTGTTGTGGTCAGAAAAGGTACTTGATATGATTTCACTTTTCTTAAATTTTCCAAGGCTTGATTTGTGACCCAAGATATGATCCATCCTGGAGAATGTTCCATGAGCACCTGAGAAGAAAGTGTATTCTGTTGTTTTTGGATGGAATGTCTTATAAATATCAATTAAGTCCACCTTGTTTAATGTGTCATTTAAAGTTTGGGTTTCCTTTATTTTCATTTTGGTTGATCTGTCCATTGGTGAAAGTGGGGTGTTAAAGTCCCCTACTATGATTGTCGATTTCCCCTTTTATGGCTGTTAGCATTTGTCTTATGTATTGAGGTGCTCCTATGTTGGGTGCATAAATATATTCAATTGTTATATCTTCTTGGATTGATCCCTTGATCATTATGTAGTGTCCTTCTTTGTCTCTTGTAATAGTCTTTGTTTTAAAGTCTATTCTGTCTGATATGAGAATTGCTATTCCAGCTTCCTTTTGATTTCCATTTGCATGAAATATCTTTTTCCATCCCCTCACTTTCAGTCTATATGTGTCCCTAGGTCTGAAGTGGGTCTCTGTAGACAGCATATATACGGGTCTTGTTTTTGCCTTCATTCAGCCAGTCTACGTCTTTTGGTTGGGGCATGTAATCCATTTACATTTAAGTTAATTATCGACATGTATATTCCTATTACCATTATCTTAATTGTTTTGGGTTTATTGTAGGTCTTTTCCTTCTCTTGTGTTCCCTGTCTAGAGAAGTTCCTTTAGCATTTGTTGTAAAGCTGGTTTGGTGGTGCTGAATTCTCTTAGCTTTTGCTTGTCTGTGAAGGCTTTAATTTCTCTCTGAAATCTGAATGAGATCCTTGCTGGGTAGAGTAATCTTGGTTGTAGGTTTTTCTCCTTCATCACTTTAAATATGTCCTGCCAGTCCCTTCTGGCTTACAGTTTCTGCTGAAAGATCAGCTGTTAACCTTATGGGGATTCCCTTGTGTATTATTTGTTGTTTTTCCCTTGCTGCTTTTAATATTTTGTCTTTGCATTTAATTTTTGACAGTTTGATTAATATGTGTCTTGGCATGTTTCTCCTTGGATTTATCCTGTATGGGATTCTGTATGCTTCCTGGACTTGATTAACTATCTCCTTTCCCATATTAGGGAAGTTTTCAACTATAATCTCTTCAAATATTTTCTCAGTCCCTTTCTTTTTCTCTTCTTCTTCTGGGACCCATATAATTCAAATGTTGGTGTGTTTAATGTTTTCCCAGAGGTCTCTGGGACTGTCCTCAATTCATTTCATTCTTTTTTCTTTATTCTGCTCTGCAGTAGTTATTTCCACTATCTTATCTTCCAGATCACTTATCCCTTCTTCTGCCTCAGTTATTCTGCTATTGATCCCTTCTAGAGAATTTTTAATTTCATTTATTGTTTTGTTCATCATTGTTTATTTGCTCTTTAGTTCTTCTAGGTCCTTGTTAAACGTTTCTTGTATTTTCTCTGTTCTATTTCCAGATTTTGGATCATCTTTACTATCATTACTCTGAACTCTTTTTCAGGTAGACTGCCTATTTCCTCTTCACTTGTTTGGTCTGGTGGGCTTTTACCTTTCTCCTTCATCTGCTGAGTATTTCTCTGGCTTCTCATTTTGCTTAACTTAATGTGCTTGGGGTCTCCTTTCTGCAGGCTGAAGGTTCGTAGCTTCCATTGTTTTTGGTGTCTGCCTCCAGTGGATAAGGTTGGTTCAGTGGGTTGTGTTGCCTTCCTGGTGGAGGGGACTGGTGTCTGTGTTCTGGTGGATGAGGCTCGATCTTGCCTTTCTGGTGGGCAGGACTGTGTCCAGTGGTGTGTTTTGGGGTGTCTGTGAACTTATTGCGATTTTAGGCAGCCTCTCTGCTAATGGGTGGGGTTGCGTTCCTCTTTTACTAGTTGTTTGGCATGTGTGTCCAGCACTGGAGCTTGATGGTTGTTGAGTGGAGCTGGGTCTTAGTGTTGAGATGGAGATTTCTGGCAGTGCTCTCACTGATTGATATTACATGGGGCTGGGAGGTCTCTGGTGGTCCAGTGTCCTGAACTTGTCTCTCCCATCTCAGAGGCTCAGGCCTGACACCTGGCTGGAGCACCAAGACCCCTGTCAGCCACACGGCCAGGTATGTGGGGAGTTTCTTGCCTTTTGGGAAGTCTGAGGTCTTCTGCCAGTGTTCAGTAGGTGTTCTGTAGGAGTTGTTCCTACAGATGTATTTGTGGGGAGGAAGATGTATTTCTGATGCATTTGTGGGGAGGAAGGTGATCTCCACATCTTACTCCTCTGCCATCTTGAAGGTCCCCTCTCAGTTTTATGTATAATATGTGGAGAAATTTCCAAAAGCAACTAGATTGACAAACTTAATTAGAGCCCCCTAACATGGAAAAGGAATTTCTCTAAATTTGCATATAATTATTTAATTCAAAATCCCAAATGGAGAAATGATAAGTAAGACTATCTGCTAGAATCACATAAAGCTGTGTACCCTTTATGTGTTAATATGGTGAAGAAGAATATTGATGTTTTGAGCTGAAAAACCAATAAAAACTTCTTGTGCTTCACAACTGGAGTGCAATATTTCACTTGACTGTAATTTATAAATTTCCTATAGGCTAAACATTTTATACGCAGAGTTAAATACACAAAAATACTAAATGCAATAAATTTCTGATCATGATATAGTTTGAGGCAGGAATTTTCCATCATCTTTACCTATTGCTAGGCAGATGGGGCCCTCAAGCTTAACATACAAGGTAAGAATCAGCAAACAAAGGCATATCATGGGCTTTATTGTCAAGGAAATGGAAAGTGGTAATTCTTGCATATCTACTCTTTCCCAGGTAGTTCCCTATGTTCTTTAAAAATAAACTTTGTATTTTCCCACTACACAGCCTTTATTTTTTTACAGGTGAGAAACTGAAGCTCAGGGTTTTAAAATATATCTATTCATTGAATTAGCCCAAATATATTGATTCTGAGTTCTTTTTTACTTTTTCCACATTTTAGCTTATATATTCCCCCGATAGGCTGAGTTACAAATTATGTGCCACATATAGGGAAATGTACCTGGTAATTTCCCAGGATTGTTACTAGACCTCGTGGCTAGGTAGTGGGGAATCTCAGACTGAAACCCCCTCATCTATCTCTAAAGCTCAAATAACATAAGCTTAAGTCTAATATGTTATCTTGGACTTTTAAAGAAGTATTTAATACAGCATGGTTTAGAAATTGTCAGAGATTAACAAGTAAATTCTCCTAAAACTCCCCAAATTTGTAACTAATTCTAACAAGGAAAAAATAAGCATGAGTATGGACAATGTAAAGAGAATTCAGAATCAAGCTTCCTGGACTGATCCAATGATTACATTATATTGTAATGTTCAGGTATAAACTATGCAATCTGGTTACAATTACATCTGTATATAGTATATATACAAGCATACATCATTGATTTATGCCAATATTGGTAGAATCTTCCATCATACTTGTTTTTGTATATCTGTTATCAATCTAATATCATATTTTAAATTTAAAGATGAAGAGTATTCAAAAAGGTCTCTGTCTGCCTTCATGCCTCTCTTTCCTATCTTGTTTCTGTTTCCTTATCAGGGCATAGATTATGTTGAGGCGAGTAAAGCATTCTTGCTTGGGCACAAAATTTAAGGGACCATCAAATTCAGTAATTAAAATAAATAATATTTTAATGCAATATTTACAAAAAAGAAAATTAATTTAAAAATCCATGCTGAACAAAATATAAAAAATGTACATAAAGACTGGATCTGCCAGTGCCATGTGGAACCATGTCTATATATTGTGATTATTGAGGGTTTTTTGGCACCCCTTCCCCTTAAATTATGCACCTGAAGCGAGTGCCAAACTTGCTTGACCCTAGCCTGGCACTGTGCTGTCCTTCTTGCTTTGCTTCTCAGCCTTCTAGGCAAGAGTATAAAACAAGTACATACAACTGGTCCTTTTACCAGCCTAAATACAGGAAATTGCACATGTCAGACTTCTCTGGTCAAAGTAACAAGTCTCAGTTAAACAAACACACATAATGAGACAGATAATTTAAATTAGGTTGAGAAGTGGAGACCTCTTCTATTTATAAGACAAATTATTTTACTGAGAGCTTTTTTAAGAAAATGAGTAAGTGGTACCATCCAGAATATAATAAAAATACAAAAATATCTAGTCTCTTTAGGAACTCTCTATGAGGACCAAGGCTTACAAATTTGGGGGTCTGAATTCATGAGTAATACGAGATTGATTACTAATTTTGTAATTGATTACTACAAAAGAAGATTTTAGTTATTCAAGTTGGAAACGAAGATCAAAAATGAAGCTTGAAACTCAGCTATTTAATTTAATTCATTAAAGATTTACAGAACTTTTATATTTGAGTTATCCCTAAAGAGACATGGGGATAAATGGATGAATCAAGTATGACTCCTGAGCCAACGCAGTACACCATCTAGAAGGAGAGACACAGACCATCATAATATTAGGAAGAAATCGTATGTGGGGATAGAAAAATTATTGAGAGTTTAATGGAGAAAGAAAATATTCTAGGCAAGAGAATCAGGAAAGACTTTTAGTAACGGCTGAGATAGACCTTGGAAATGAACAGCCGAAGGACAGGAAAAGAAGGCAATGGGAGGAGGGGCTCCTAATGAGAGGAAAGAAATGAACAACACTTGATATGTAAGAATATTGAGGCATTTAAAAGAAAGCCAGTAACTTAGTTTAATAGGAACATAAGGCATATGATAGAGAAAAGATGATACTTAGATAAATGTTCAGTACAGGTGTTCAAGAAATATTTTTTGAATGGAAAAAATGAATAAATGAAGATTGAAAGGAAGGATAATGCCAAATTGTAGAGACCTTTGAATGTCAGGATAAACAAACTGCACTTGAGATAAAGTGGAACACAAACGCTTTTGAGCAAAGATGGATCACTATCAACTGCGCTGAGGGAAGATTAACTGCCGGGAGGGGGCCGAACAGTTAGCTATTTGTAGAGTCCAGGAGGGTAGCAATAACGACATGAATTACTAAATTGGAAGCAGAAAGGGAAAGGAGGGATAAATGGGAAAGATGCTGAACTGATAAAGCAATTAATTGGTTCTGGGAAGAAAGACGAAAGCAATGAAAATGACTCCTCAGTTTCCAGGCTGGATGACAGGGAGGGTACTGGTGCTTTTAACAGAAATAAAGAATACAGAAAGATAAGCATCAACTTGCAGAGAAAGATAATTAGTTCAGTGTTAGACGTATGGCTGGTAGAGGCACTGGCAGGGCATGAGGTAGAGATGTACAGCAAGCAGATAAGTGTTTTCGTGTTCCTAAAAAGTAAATGCTGTCACAAGAGGAGAAGCAACATTTGCCACTTGATGTGCTCCTCACTTAACCTCTACTTTCTGATTAATTGCACGTAAGGAGTGAAGACAGTGAAGGTTTTGTTCCTTAGTGTTGAAACATTCACGAAAACCGTGTACACACTTAAAAAAGCCAAGTAGTATCAATTAAGGTGATAAAAGATTTCAGATTACCTAGATGTACCTGAAGCTCTGGATACTTAAATCTTCTAGTTGGAATGCAATAAATAAAGTGAGAATAAAGTAAGTAGCTTGCCTGGGCTAATGTAGAGCATAGGCCATGGTTCTCTAGTTGCACCCGAATCACCCAAGGAGCTTGTTAGTATTCAATTTCCCAGCCTAACCCCAAGAGTTGCTGATTAGGTAATTCTGGAGTGGTCTAAGAATTTATATTTCTCACAAATTCCCAGGTGGTGTTGAAGCTGCAGGTCTCCAGACTTGTGGATCAATGGCCCAAGAACAAGGGCTTTTAAATAATGTCCAAAAAGTGATTCTCAGAAGATAATCTGTGAACAATCAGAAACACTTGGATTGCTTTTTAAAAATTTAATTCTTTTGGTCTCATCCCAGACCCAGTGAATCTTAATATCTGAGTTTAGAGTTTGGAAATAAGCCTTTTATGCAGCCTCCCTCGGTAATTCTTAGTGCCTTCTAAACTTTGAGAACCACTCAAATTGTGATGTGAATTTTAATGAGCTTTGGGAGGACATTAGAGACTAAAGTTCTATTACTGTGGAAGAAAGAACAAAAATGACCAGGAGTTAAGAGATGTGGGCTGTAGTCATAAATCTTGACATTAATTAGCTGTGTGGCCTTAGGTAAATCACTTAAGCTTTTTAGGTATAATTTTCTCATCTATAAAGTAAAATGATTAAACAGACAGATCTGTGATGAATTCTGGAGATAACAATGGGAAATGGGTAATTCCCAGAGAGTTTAGGAAAACCAGAAGTTCTCAATTGGGTGTGTCAGAATAGGATGGGTTTTGCTCTTGTTTTGTTTTGTTGAACTGTACCTGCCTCTGATTTGCCTCACTTGCTGGAGGTAGGTTGTTCGGTTATTGGTCTCCTCTGTCTCTGAGAATCACTACTGGATGTGAGCCATTTTTGTGAGTTGGATTGAGTTTTACCTCTCATGAATGCTGGGCTTTGTATGATTACCCAGCACAGTCTAATTTCTACTGCAGTAAATGACAGAGATTACAGTGATTCAAGTTTGTTAGCCAAAAATAGTACTTCTTAAAAATAAATATTAAAATAGAACATAAATTTATATGTTCCTTCTTATACCCATTAGGATGGCTACTAAAAAGAAAAATCAGAATAATTGACGGTGAAGATTTGGAGACCTTGTGCACCACTGGTGGGACTGTACAACGGTACAGTCACTACGAAAATCAGTATGCGGTTCCTCAAAATATTAAAAATAGAGTTACCATAGGATCCAGAAATCCTGCTTCTGGAGACATACTTAATTGAAAGAAGGGACTCAAATATATTTGTACCACCATGTTCACTGCAGTATTATTCAAAATAGACAGAAGATGAAGAAACCCAAGTGCCTTTAAATGAATGAACAGATGAGCAAAATATGGTATACACATACAATAAAATATCACTCAGCCTGAAAAAGGAGAAACATTCTGACATGTGCTCAAAAACCAGGATGAACCCTGAGGACATTATATTAAGTGAAATAAGTCAGTCACAAAAGGACAAATTCTGTATGATTCTACTTATATGAGGTTCCTAAAGTAGTCAAATTCATAAAGGCAGAAAGCAGAATGGTCCTTTCCAGGGTCTGGGGAAGAGGGGAATGAGGAGTATTTGTTGAATGGCTACAGAATTTTAGTTCTGCAAAATGAAAACAGTTCTGGATGTTTGGTGGTGGGATGGATGGTGGTGACACATGTATAAAAATGTGATTTAATTCTACTAGACTCTATACTTAAAATGATTAAGATGGTAAATTTTATGTTACATGTATTTTACCACAATTTAAAATAAATAAAAATTTAAATTTCAATCAGATGTATATATTGAATGTTAAATATGGAAACTATTATTATGATATGTTCAGATTATATCACAAATCAATTCCTTATGACATAATCTATCCTTACTTATGTTTTCTAAAACCTATTTTTCACTTTTGGATTCCAGTGTTTCATATTATTTGTAATAGAAGAAATAAAGGGAAAATTGAAATCACAGGTTATTTTCTACCAAACTAAGTATGGTTTTATATTGTATCGTATTTATTGCCCCAAAATACTATCAAGGCATTGAAATTTTGTTTTATTATTTCCCAGGCAGAGTTGGTACCAGATGACAGAGCCCTAAAGGATTTTGCAAAACATTATTGATTTAAATAAGGAAAATAATACAGTTATGGATATTTAACAAGAAAGGAGGAATTTGTAATCAGAAGCTTTAGTACCCAAGATGACAATTAATCTGAGAAACATAAAAGCAAGAAGGATAAGCTAGTAATCATGGCATTTATGCCTTAGTAGGAGAAGTGAATTCAGCAGTTGAAAAGGAGAAAATCATAGTGGAACACTGAACACACTGGTAAGAGTGAGAGGAGAAGACTTTCAGGATATGAAAGGACACCTAGGGGCTAGGACCCACAAGAATGCAAATGAAGCTTACATAGGCTCCTAATTTCCTACTGAGGAAAGGCGGGTTTCATAAAAAACTAAAAATTCAAAGTATGTGTTAAGGTCTACAGCTTAATTTAATGGAAACAAATATACAGGCATGAACGTCAAGTATCTGAATTAAAAATGTCCATAGAAAAACATTTCAAAAATTTTGAGCCTTCTCAGTATATATCTTTCACCAGGAAACAAAGTTTTATAAAATTATTATTTATATAATATTAGTAGTCTTAGGGGTAAAGAGAAAGATTGCAAACAGTGGACAGCTCAGAGGCATATTTATAAAACCATTTAGCTTTTCCCATTTTTCAAAAAGTAAATGCTGCTCTTTGAAAGTGCTGTCTGGCAAAAGAAATGCTGTCTTATGAAGTGTACACTGGGCATGTGGACTTATATTAGGACCTAACTAAACTGTGTTTGCTTGCCAGTACATCTGCTTAATTGACAGTGTAAATGCAGATGCGAGCATGGATTGGAATAGAAAAGCCTGAAGGGTTAAAGGCAGAGTAACAAAAAAGACAAAGTGCTATCATCAATATTTTTTAAAGTGGTATAAAACTGATAACAACAATTAAGTCAACAGAAAAAGAAGCAAAAGAAATAACTTGGCAATATATAGAGGACTTACAAAAGCTAATACACATCTGAAAAAATGTTCAACCTTATGAATCAGAAAAGTGAAAATAAAAATAAATTAGTTTCCACTCATCACTTTGGCAAAAATGAAAAAATAAAAGAGTAATGTAATTTAATTCTGGCAACTCAGGCAAGAAAGTGGGAAAACATAGCTCTCTCTTCTGTAGAAATTGGTACATTTTTAGAGACTACTTTGAGAGTAGTAATTAAATTTGTAAATGCACATGTTCTAACCCAGAATCCCACTTTTATGACTATATTTATTAAAAAAATACATATATATAAATAAATGTTCATCATAGCTGCTTTTGGGAGAAAATGTACAAAACATTAAAAGTGTTTATAAAGGGCAATGATTTGATAAATGATAGTAGTTCATGGAATATTTTGAAGGTTTTAAAATTATATATTGTATGTTCTAATATATATATATATGCTAACCTGAAAGATGTTTATGACAGAAATTGAAAAAGACAAAGGCAAGAGAACATTTCATTTTTTAAAAAGTCAAAATGGAAACCAAATAAAAAACTGCATGCATGTGTGTGCCTATGTACAGAAGAAAGTCTCGAAGATGATCAGCCTGCTATTAATGAAGGGTAACTGAGGGTAAAATTGGATGGGTGGAATGGGCTAATTTTAAATTTATGGCAGAATTATAATTTTTACTTTTTGGAATTTTTCCAACAGAAATTTTTAAAATATATATGCACATTCCAGTTTGGGAAGTAACTTTGAGGGTAAGAACTAAACCACGGCAAAGGGCCATTTTAAACTATTTGTTGGATGAAGAAGTTTTTGAACATAATGGAACCACCAGGAAACAAAGATGCACCTATTCATTTGTTTTCATCCTGGGGAACTATAAAGTTGGAATTCTTTTGTAGAATATTTTGGCTTGAGAACAAGGATGTGTTAAATCAGGACTGACAGCCGAGGCTCCCACTAGCGGGGCCTCTGCCATTTCCTGGGAGGCACACTTCTCTCATGTGGTTTCTAAACAGTTTGAAATCAGGGTCCAAAGACTCACTGAATATTAGCTCCAGAAGAAACCTCAGAACTCATCATTCCATTTTCACAGTTTTAAAGATAAGGAAGAAAACTGAGGCCCAAGGTGACTATATCTTCTTTTCGACCCAGACATTTCTTTTCAAATATTTTTAGTAATGCTTCTCACACCTTTTTGCTCATTTAGCTAAAACTATACAATTAACATCCATTTAGCAGGTTCAGATGATATATGGCCCAGTGGATGTCTTTGATCCATAGCACAGACTGCGCCTCCTATCACCTCCCTTCACTTTATTGTAGCTCTGTGTTGGTTAATTTTCTGTGTCAAATTGACTGGGCCGTAGAATGCCCAGATATCTGGTAAAGCATTATTTCTGAGCGTGTCTGAGAATTGGTGGACTAAGTAAGGCAGATTGTCCTCCCCAAGGTGGGTGGGCACTACCTAACCTACTGAAGGCCAGAAGAGAACCAAAACGTAGAGGAAGGTTGAATTCTCTCTTTTGGCCTGACTACTTGAGCCAAGACATCAGTCTGCTCCTGCCCACGGACTGGGATTTATACCATCAGCACTCCTTAGTTCTCAGGCCTTTGTACTCAGGCTGAAATTTACATCATTGGCTTTCCTCCGTCTCCAGCTTATAGACAGCAGATCCTGGGACTTCTCGGCCTCTGTTATCTCATGAGCCAATTTCTTATAATAAATCTCATTTTATGTGTGTCTGTATGTATATACACACAGTACACATATATACACACACATATATATGTATGTATATAAAACATGTATGGCTGGGATTCCCTGGTGGCGCAGTGGTTGGGAGTCCGCCTGCTGATGCAGGGGACACGGGTTCGTGCCCCGGTCCAGGAGGATCCCACATGCCACGAAGCGGCTGGGCCCGTGAGCCATGGCCGCTGAGCCTGCGCGTCCGGAGCCTGTGCTCCGCAACGGGAGAGGCCACAACAGTGACAGGCCCGTGTACTGCAAAAAAACAAAATAAAACAAAACATATATGGCTATAGATATTTATCATTATACATAAAACTATATATAGGATTAATTATATATAGGGATATATCTATATATCTATATCTATATCTATAGCTATCTTATTGGTCCTATTTCTCCAGAAAGCCCTAATACAAGCACCTTGTATCTAACTGTAATTGCTTTTTGTTTTCTGCACGTACACTATTTTGCTCACCTCCATGCTTTTGTTCAGGCTCTCTCCTCCGTATCCTACTTCTTCCTCTCTCTCCTTTACTTAATCAAATACTGCTTGTTCTAAGTTTGACATTACTCCTTCTGGAAGCCTTTGTGATCTGAACAAGCCTCATCCCCCAGGCTACACTAGGTTCCCTTTCTCTGTGTCCTCACAATACCTTGTATATCTCTCTGTGGGGTAGCTGCTATTCTGCATTTTACTGCCCCATCCTCACTAAACTAATCCATCTCTGCATCCTCTGTACCTAAGATACATAGTTTCTGCTACTTATTAGCCACTGAATAAATGTTTGTAGATTAAAGGAATGAATGAATGAATAGATGAATTGGAATCAGATGTAACTAATTAAAAGAAGAATTGGAGCAGGTCTAGCTTTCATCATGGATTAAATCACTATATAAAAAAGCAATTTTTAAAGTACATGCTCTGTGAATGGTGGGTTAAGTAGTGTCATCTTTATATATATGACACCGCTTTATTATTTTTACTTTAATTTATAGAATTATACATATTTTTTTTTCTGGGCATCTAGGAAAAAAATCTTTATTTATAGTTTGCTTTGTGTGATGTAAGACCTGACATATTCTAACTCAAGTTAAAATGCTTAGGACTGCCTAAGAAGTACATGGTTTTAGGTTTCTCCTTTCCTCTTTGAGAAAAGATCTAATCAAGACTAATTGATTTCAAACATCCATGAAGATTATTAGAAACAAAAATAAGTTTTAAAAAATAATACTAATTAAAAAAAAAAAAAAAACAATCCCAGGCATCAGAAATGCACTGGCAGGGCTGCTGGAAATGATCTCTATGTATTTTTCCATTCTTTCACCGGTTCTCTTCTTTCACTGTGGGATAACTGACACTGACCTAAAAACTCTGATTCCCAGAGAGCAGAAAATATGCCAGTGGGATCTGAGCTCCCAGCTGCAGGGTGAAGTGCTAAAGTGAATCACATATTTATTTGAATCATTTGGCAAAAGGGCAAATGTAGCAAATGCACTGCTACCTCTAAACCCCATGGCATGACAGCCCAGGACTCTTGGCATTTTCATAGACCCAAGCTGTTTAGTATTTTGTCTTGTTTTTCCCTCAAGTTGTATTCAGTCTGATTATTCATTTCTATAATAAGGGCTTAACCCCAGTGTTAAGGCCATGAACCTAGTCAGTATATTATCACATCACTTACTGAAGCTCAAGTTAGCTCTTACCCTCTCTCTGCTGCTGGCTCATGAATCGTCATCTACTCTGGCAGTTTTACTCAATGCCAAATGATGCTATAGTGCTCTAAGAGGAAGGGGAATGGAAGAACCAGAAGAGAATATGGCCAGTGTAGTTCATGGGTTTGAAGCACATAAGACTAAAAATTATTATATGAAAAACTAAGTTGAAATTTGTTTTCTACTTGCAGCTTTCTTTTTCTTTTATGAACTTGGTTCTCACTTGTCAGGTGCTACCTCTCCCAGAGTCCCTCAGCTGTAGGAAGTAATGCCCTCAAATCTTTCGCCCCTGGTAAGACTGCTCTTTGTCAGGCCTCCACCCTGCCATTGTCACTGTGACCCCGGCAACATGCTCGCCCCTCCTGTCACCTTACATTCACCAACTAGCCAATCTGTCTAGAGCCTAAAGTCCATATTGTTTCTAGATCTCTGAGTGTCCATCATCATGAAAAACCTAAGACTTCCAGGTCACTCCCCATCACGTATTGATTTGATTCTGCACACTGCCTTGTTTTGACCAATTTTCCCATTCCTCTCCAACTGTCCAGACTCTTCCACTCTGATCTATGGAACCCTATCATCACCATGATCCCTATATTTAGGGAGATCATACAATTTACTGCTTTGATGGGAATAATCTTGAGAGTGGGACACCTGGCAAAATCAAGGGTGTCCCAAACCAGGACATACAGTTACCCTGCCTATACCCTCAATCTGTTTTTGTTTTTTTAATTTCCTTTTACTTTCTTTTGCTAAGTGGAACCTGCTTCTCCTCTGAGGATACCACATTGCCTTTGGTCTTCTCAAGTGGTGGCTATTTTTCTCTTCTACAACAGTCATATCACTGTGGCTGGATCAGGGTAGGTGTTCTCCTTGCCCCTTGAACCAATTTTGGACCCTTGTCTCTAAAGTCCTCTAGCTTTGAAGCTCATGTTAGCAGACTCTATTACCTGCTACTCACTCTTACTGCAGTCATCTGTTGATTCTGTAACTCCTCCAAACTTACTTGAAGATTTTATCACTTGCCTCTCTGTCACCCTCAAATTCTAGTTCTGTGGTTATTCTTGGTGATTTGATTATTCACATAGACATTCTTTCTCAGTACTTGGCTTCTCAGTCTCTTGGCTTCTTCTTCTCCAAAGATCGTGTCTTTCCTCCCACCTCAGGCCACCCACTCTCATGTCACATCATCTCCAATGCCAGAATTCTCATCATCTCAATTTCAGATGTGTCATCTCAGAACCAACTTCATGTTATTTCCAATCCCATCCTTCTGGCTCACTGACTCCAACAATGCTTCAGTCCCATCTAGAACCTAAGTCCATTGCTCATACCACCCTTTTGGTAGCCTCAATTTCCTTGTGTTATAACTGTCTTCCTATACAGCTCAGATTCCATGATTCATAACAGAGATCATTTCTTTACATATACTCTTAACTCTCCCACCTCACTGTCTTCTACCATGCTTATCTGGCAAACACCAATTGTGATGAAGTCTGCTCTCTTGACTCCATGTTTACTCTCAGGCAGCTGAAGATAGGGAGGCCAGAGAATCGCCCACAATCACACTGATTGGTTCCAATTTACAGTCATGAACACTGTTGCAAAGGGGTCTTCAGTCTTGTCTAGGAGTCCCATTACATTTCACTAGTCTACTGTTCCTCCCATTCTCCAGAACAACCATTCCTACTTTCTCTTTCTTTAAATCTCCAGAATCTCTACCTTCTTAAATTTTGGTGATGACATTGGTTCCCATTTCTTTGAGTAAATACAAGCAGTCAAAAATGAACTCCCATGTGCTCCCAACACCATATCTTCCAACCTATCTGAATGTATGTCCATATGCTCTACACTCTTTCCTCTTACTATGGATGGATTATGTTCCTAAATCCAAATCCTCCACTTGTGCACTGGATCTCAGCAGTTCCCTGTCTCTCTCCTGCATGATGAGTTTTCCCGTCTTACTATATCATCCCATCAGTATACAGACATTGCATATCCTCCTTCATAAAAAGTTTCCCTGAACTTCATATCCCACTCCAGGAACCCCTCCCATTCTTCAGCATTTCCTTTGAAGAAAACTCCTTTAAAAAGTGCCTATTCTCATAATCTCTATTGCCTCTTTCCTTGTTCTTTTTTTCTCTCCAATCTAATTTTAATTCCTTCTCCTTTCACTCTACCAGATCTGCTCTTGTCAAGGTCACCAGTGACTACTGGTCACCAAATAAATCATTAATTCTTAGTCTTCATTATACTTGCTCCATGAGCATCATTTGACAGTTGTTCATTTGAGATTCCTTGAAACACTTTTTTCACTTGGCTTCTAAAAAAAACACTCTTGTTTTCCTCCTGCCTCACTGGTTGATCATTCCCTGACTCTGTTATACCCTTTTTATCTCTCCCTCCTCTAAATACCAAATTATCCCAGGGATAAGTTTAGCAATCTGTCTTCTCTAGATGCACACACATCTGTAGTGATATCATGGAGTCTTATGACTTTAAAAGGCAAACACTATGCTAGTCATCCCCAAACATTTATCTCCAGCTAGAACTTTCTCTTAAACATCCAACTCATATCTGCAGCATTTCTCTTGGCATCTTTGCCTGCATAATTAAGAAGCACTTCATATTAACTATCATGCCAAAGGCAATTTTTCATTTGGCTTTTTAAATCTGCTCTTCCCATGGTTTTCTCAGTCTCAATAAATGGAAAATTCATTCTTCCAATTACTTAAGCCAAAGACATTGGACTCATCTTTAACTCCTCTTTTTCATACCCCACATTCAATCTTTTAGAAAATCTTGTCAGAGCTACCTTCACAATATATTCAAATTCAACCACTTCTCACCACTTCCACCATAACCACTCTGGTCTACCCACCATCATTTCTCACTTGGATGATTACAGTGTCCTCCACACTGGTCTCCCTGCTTCTAGCCCTTGCCTATTTTCTATACAGCGCCTAAAATGAACCTTGAAAAAGTAAGTCAGATCATGTCACTCTTCTGTCCTCAACCCTTCCCTGGCTTCCTACCTCAGAGTAAAAGCCAAAGTCATTTAAGTGGCTTCAAAATATTATAATGCTCATTTTCAACCTTTATTTTGAATCAGAATCACCTGAAATAGAACAAAAAATTTCACAATCTGTATGGAAACACAAAAGACCCCGAATAGCCAAAGCAATCTTGAGAAAGAAAAACAGAGCTGGAAAAATCAGGCTGCCTGACTTCAGACTATACTACAAAGCTACAGTAATCAAGACAGTATGGCACTGGCACAAAAACAGAAATAGGTGAATGTAACAGGACAGAAAGCCCAGAGATAAACCCACACACATATGGTCACCTTATTTTTGATAAAGGAGGAAAGTATATACAATGGAGAAAAGACAGCCTCTTCAATAACTGGTGCTGAGAAAACTGGACAGCCACATGTAAAAGAATGAAATTAGAACACTCCCTAACACCATACACAAAAATAAACTTAAAATGGATTAAAGACCTAAATGTAAGGTCAGGCACCATAAAACTCTTAGAGGAAAATATAGGCAGAACACTCTGTGACATAAATCACAGCAAGATCTTTTTTGACCCACCTCCTAGAGAAATGGAAATAAAAATGAACAAACAGGATCTAATGAAACTTAAAAGCTTTTGCACAGTAAAGGAAACCATAAACAAGACGAAAAGACAACCTTCAGAATGGGAGAAAATATTTGCAAATGAAGCAACTGACAAAGGATTAACCTCCTAAATTTACACGCAGCTCATGCAGCTCAATATCAAAAAAACAAACAACCCAATCTAAAAATGGGCAGAAGACCTAAATAGACATTTCTCCAAAGAAGATATACAGATTGCCAACAAACACATGAAAGGATGCTCAACATCGCTAATCATCAGAGAAATGCAAATCAAAACTATAATGAGGTATCACCTCACATCAGTCAGAATGGCCGTCATAAAAAAGTCTACAAACAATAAATGCTGGAGAGGGTGTGGAGAAAAGGAAACCCTCTTGCACCATTGGTGGGAATGTAAATTGATACAGCCACTATGGAGAACAGTATGGAGGTTCCTTAAAAAACTAAAAATAGAACTACCATACGACCCAGCAATCCCACAACTGGGCACATACCCTGAGAAAACCATAATTCAAAAAGAGTCATGTGCCACAATGTTCATTTTAGCTCTATTCACAATAGCCAGGACATGGAAGCAACCTAAGTGTCCATCGACAGATGAATGGATAAAGAAGATGTGGCACATATATACAATGGAATATTATTCAGCCATAAAAAGAAACAAAATTGAGTTATTCGTAGTGAGGTGGATGGACCTAGAGTCTGTCATACAGAGTGAAGTAAGTCAGAAAGAGGAAAACAAATACCATATGCTAACACACATACAGGGAATCTAAAAAAAAAAAAAAGGTTCTGAAGAACTTAGGGGCAGGACAGGAATAAAGATGCAGACACAGAGAATGGACTTGAGGACATGGGGAGGGGGAAGGGTAAGCTGGGACGAAGTGAGAGAGTGGCATGGACATATATACACTACCAAACATAAAATAGATAGCTAGTAGGAAGCAGCCACATAGCACAGGGAGATCAGCTCGGTGCTTTGTGACCACCTAGAGGGGTGGGATAGGTAGGGTGGAAGGGAGATGCAAGAGGGAGGGCATATGGGGATATATGTATAAGTATAGCTGATTCACTTTGTTGTACAGCAGACACTAACACACCATTGTAAAGCAATTATACTCCAATAAATATGTTTAAAAAAGGAACACCTGAAATGATTTAAGATATTCAGATGCCTTCCATTCCCCAATTAAGATTACAATGGGTAAAAAGGGTCAAAAGGTACAAACTTCCAGTTATAAAATAAGTAAGTCATGGGGATGTAATATACAGCATGGTGACCATAGTTAATAATACTGTATTGCATATTTGAAAGTTGCTAAGAGAATAAACCTTAAAAGTTCTCATCACAAAAATACCAAATCTGTAACTATGTTGATGGATATGAAGTAGACTTACTGTGGTGGTCATTTTGCAATATATACAAACATTGAATCATTATGTTGTACACCTGGAGCTAAGATAATGTTATATGTCAATTATGGCTTAAAAAAAGATACAATTGGTTGCACATTTAGGTTGTTTCCATGTCTTGGCTATTGTAAACAGCACTTCAATGAACATTGGGGTGTATGTATCCTTTCAAACCATGTTTTTCACTGTATATGTGCCCAGGAGTGGGATTGCTGGATCATATGGTAGCTGTATTTTTAGTGTCTTAAGGAACCTCCATACTGTTCTCCATAGTGGCTGTACCAATTCGACAGATGAATGGATAAAGAAGATGTGGTACATATATACAATGGAATATTACTTAGCCATTAACAAGAATGAAAGAATGCCATTTGCAGCAACACGGATGGACTTGGAGATTATCATACTAAGTGAACTAAGTCAGACAGGGAAAGACAAGTATCATATGATATAGCTTATATGTGGAATCTAAAAAATATATACAAATGAACTTACTTTCAAAACAGAAGCAGACTCACAGACTTAGAGAATGAATTCATGGTTACCAGGAGGGAAGGGTTGGGGGGAGGAATAGACTGGGAGTTTGGGATTGACATGTACACGCTGCTGTATTTAAAATAGAAAACCAACAAAGACATGCTGTATAGCAAAGGGAACTGTGCTCAAATACTCTGTAATAACCTAATTGGGAAAAGAAGAGATACATGTATATGTATAACTGAGTCACTTTGCTGTACACCTGAAACTAACACAACATTGTTAATCAACTATACTCCAATATAAAATAAAAATTTAAAAAATGATACGATTGGAATTTTAGTGGGATCCAAGCATCCACATTTTTTTTTTTTTTTGCAGTATGCGGGCCTCTCACTGTTGTGGCCTCTCCCATTGTGGAGCACAGGCTCTGGACGCGCAGGCTCAGCGGCCATGGCTCACGGGCCCAGCCACTCTGCGGCATGCGGGATCTTCCCGGACTGGGGCACGAACCCGTGTCCCCTGCATCAGCAGGTGGACTCTCAACCACTGCGCCACCAGGGAAGCCCAGCATTCATATTTTTAACGGACTCCATCTTGCCTAACTCCCACTCCTATCTTTTCTCTTACTTCTCTGCCCTACCACCCCTTTTTCCTCCCACCCCCTTGCACTCTGCTCCAGCCACATTGGTCTTTTTGACATTCCTCTCCACCATGTCAAACTAGCTTCTGCCTTGGGAATTTTGTGATGTTCCTTCTGCCTGAAGTTCCATCGTCCTTTTCTCCCCACTATCTTCATGGCTCATAAACTGTCCTCTTTCACTTTCTCAGAGATGTCTTCTGAGACCACCCACTATGTGATGGCAACATCCCTCTTCTTGCTTCTGCCACCTTTCATTCTTAGTCTTCCAGTTTTTCTTTATAGCACACATTTATGTGCTTATTGTTTTCTCTCCACTACAGTATAATCTCCATTTGGGCAGGGACTTTGCTTATTTTTATTTTGGTGTGCCTCCCAGTGCCTAGAACAGTTCCTGGTAAATAATAGGTGCTCAATGAATATGTGTTGAATGAGTAAGTAAAACAACAGGTTCAATCCACCCAGTTTTTCAGCCAGAGATGAATAAATTGGGTAGGCTTACTTCACCACTGAATAGTGTCTGGAATTTTTCTTTCTGCTCCAGTCCTCTAAAATCCTTAATATTGGCCCATGTGATATGATCAGTCTTTTGTTTTGGCTTTCATTTCAACACTCCAGTTTTCCAGCTAAGATTAAAACTGGGCCCTGAAGCCCAGTGGCTTGGCTGGAGCCTTGATGCCCGACCTGTACCTTGTCAAGTCCCCTTCCCCCATAGTGCTCTGGGACTTAAGCAGACAACCTTACAGATTGATGTTATCTTTCTGATTGAATATGGCTGCTGCCAGCACTGCTACCCACCTCCTGTTGCCATAGCATCCATCAGAGTTTATATCCCCTTTGAAATATACAGTCTGAAGTATTATGTAGTTATCACTGGGATCCTTTGGCTAGGACAGGAGTTATCCTACCAATACTGACTTTCTTCTCTTCTCTAGTAGTCTTTATTGCTGAGGTTTTAGAATAATTTATCATTCACCCCCTGAGACATAACAGGCTATCAGGAAATGAACACTACCCTCTTATTAACCAGGGAATTTTCTATTTCAGTGCTACACAGAGATCCTTTATTCCTGGTCAGATGCTTACCTGTGACGTAGAAGTTTCTCTATCGATTCTTAAAAATTACCTGTCTTGTGTTCCAGTCTCTCCCAAAATAATCTGAGAGACTAAATTCCATTAATGTGCTAATGCTAACAGTTACTTAAAATCATAGTCTTCCAAGATGTATTTGGGTTTTAACAGGGATGGTTTTCCATTGCTGTAGTTTCGGAATGTTGCTGAGTCACCATCGTGGCTTCCTAACTGGTTTCCAGCTTCCACACTGTCACCTCCAGTTTTTCTCAATACAGCAGCCATATGATTTGCCAAAGTACGAGTCAGATCATGTTACGTACTCTCTGTTCAAAACACTCCTAAGTTTGGGGGCTTCCCTGGTGGCGCAGTGGTTGAGAGTCCGCCTGCCGATGCAGGGGACACAGGTTCGTGCCCCGGTCCGGGAAGATCCCACGTGCCGCGGAGCGGCTGGGCCCTTGAGCCATGGCCACTGACCCTGCACGTCTGGAGCCTGTGCTCCGCAACGGGAGAGGCCACAGCAGTGAGAGGCCCGCGTACCGCAAAAAAATAAAAATAAACACTCCTAAGTTTCATATCTCACACAGAGTAAAAGCCCGCTTAGAATGCCCTATATGGCCCTGTATGAGCACTTCTCAGACTTTAGCATGCATATGAATCACCTGGGAATCTTGTTAGAATGAGATTCCCATCCAGAAGGGTGCAGGTGGCGCCTAGGAGTCTGCATTTCTAACAAGCTCTCAGGTGATGCTAATGCTGCAAGTTCACAGGACTAGCTGCGAGTAACAAGACCGTATATGATATGTTTCCTCCCTACCATCTGGCCCTCTACCTCTCTGACATTGCTGCACTCCTGATATTACCCTTTATTTCTAGAGCTACCCTAGCCCCCTTCATAGTCTTAGAACACACAGGCATGTTCCCACCTCAGGGCCTTTGCACTAGCTGACCCTCTGCCTGCAAACACTTCACCCAGATATACACCTCTCTCTCCAAAGCTTCTTAGTGAAGCTCTTCCTGGCCATCTGATCTAACAAGGCAGCCCATCTCCGTTTCCATGTCCCTCTTCTTTTCTCTCCAACTCTGTTTTACTCCTTAACTCTTCTCACTGCTGAAATACAGCATATTTATCTTATTTATTGTCTGCCCCCTCCACTAGAATGTAAACTCCATGAGGCATTTTTTTTTTCATTTATGTTCACTCCAGTGATCAAAACACTGGCTGTTTTGATCAATAAATAATTGTTGAGTGAATTCATTAAAGAACTCAGTTATATTTTTCAAATCACATTTTTTCCTACTTATGCAAAGTGTCCTAGGAAGAGGAAGGCAGAAACATTTCTCCTAGTTTTATTAGGCTAGCGTGGTACAGGCAAAGTGTCTCCCAAGAAGAGCAGATCAGAACTCATTTACCTAATCCTCACTTATACAGGTTTCTTTGGTATGAGCAGAACAACGCTGTTAGAAGCAACCAGGATCTACCTTCAAGTAAGATAAACTTAATGAGGCTGGCAGCACAATTAGAAACAAGCCCAACCTGAGGCATTAATGGGATCTATTCAAAGTTACACCTAGACTGGGAGGATTGTCTTCACAGGGATGCAGTCTTTGCTGGAAGGGAGTTACTATATATATGAATTCCTGTCAAAGGCAGAAGTTTGGTCTTTTGCAGAATATTGACCTAGAAGACCTCTGAGGTCTTCTCTGCCTACACAAATTAGAAATCAGTGACAGAGAACAGGAAGCTGCTGTGTGAGATGTGTGTACAAGACTGGTTACTTGAGGAAGTCCATCAGCCACATTCCATGTCTTGTAGTTCTCAATCTCATGAACTCCAGTGAGCTTTAGCAGGTGAGAGGTTATTGTTTGTTGGTTGGTTGGTTTTGTGTTTTAATAAAAGCTGGCTAAGACCTTGAAAACTGAACCAAAATACATTTTATTATAACTACCTAGTTTCTGTCTAATCAGTGTTCAGCTGTCTCTGATATTGGTTGAAAGAAATATATACAATCAGCAAATTTCACTTTGATATTTTCCATTATAAATTAATAAAAACTCTTCACTACTCCTCTAGTAAATCTGAAAACTAAGTACACGGGGTGTAATAAACACTTGGGGACTTGATTTTAAGTTTTAAAATCATAAGCCCTCTTTATCAGCAGACTATCAGGGAATAGAAATTGCTCTCTACTTCTTTTACTGCATTATCTTTTTTATTATGTCATAATTTTAGGTAAACCTTAGGAAATACCAAGTAATAATGCTTTGTAATAACAAATCACTCACACATACATTCTTTCATACAATCTTCAGGATCATCTTAGGAGTTTATTATTCTAATCGAACTATTTATTGATGCTTTTATATATATATATTTAATAATGACAGAAACCGTAAGAGGGAGAAATTCTCAATATGATGATAAAAATTCTGAGCCGCAGAGATTTTAAGTAACTAGTCACATTTACACATTTTACTTAAAAAAATGAACTGGATATACACCCAGGCTGTATGCCTACAAAGCCCCGGCTTTTAATTCTCACACCGTGATAATTTTACAGCAGAGCAGAGTGAGTCTTAGAGAAACCAAGTGATCTGCCCAACGTTATACAGCTGAGAACTGGAAGAACCAAGAAAGAAAACCAGATAGTTTTTTTCTAAAACCAGAGTTCTTTCTACTCTTCATAATAGCTTATTTTTAAAATGTATTTTATGTATTTATGTGTTTTTTAAATGTATTTTTAATGTATTTTTTAATGTACATTTTAATGTATTTTAATGTATGATATTTAACAACAGCATAAGAAACACTAGCCCAACTTGAAAGGTGATGGAATGGCTACATATTTAAATAAAAAGAAACATGAAAGCCTAAAGAGTAACTAAATTTCTCAGCATATGCTGCAAGATTGTCAATAGCTGAGTCTAAAACAATTTTATTTCATAGAATCTCAGGAATTTTCTCAGTGTGAATATTTACAGTTTATTTTTACATTTACACATGTGTCAAGTTAAATTCCATATGGTCAAATAACTTAAATTAAAAAAAAAACCCAGAAAATGTAGGAAACTGTATGTACATACTTAAAAGTTAAGAGGTTTTCTTAACACTGAAGATCTTAGAAGATATATATGTATATCTTACATACATGACTGCTTAAAGCTTCTATGTAGCAACTGATGTCCTATGTCTCTATGATTTATATATTATACTGAAAATACCAGGATGTAGGAAGTGTAACCAGTTTGTATTAATACCAGGAATGAAGGGTAATGGTGCGTGTGTGCGTGTGCGTGTGCGTGTGTGTGTGTGTGTGTGTAAGAACGCAGGAATAAAACGAGGCCTTATTTACTTGGCTGGCTACTTCAGAAAGTTACAAGTTTCTTATGGTCTCACTATTTCTATTCTTTGCATACTCTTACCCAATTCCCATATAGCAGTTACAGTGACCTTGACAGAGAAAAATGAATCATGACATTTCCCTATTTCTGTAGCATTTTTTGTCATTCAAATAAAATCCAAGTTCTTAATAATGGGCAAGGTCCTACTTGATCTATCCCCTGCATACTAACCTCATTCCACATTTTCTCATTCAATCGTCTCCAGTTCATGCTGATTTTAAATTGGTTTCTTGAATGGACCTTCAGACCTTAGCTTATACTAAGCATTGCCTGGATGCTTTGTCACCCTCTCTTCTACATGATCAGGCAGATCATAGATAATATCCTATGTCCTCTGGGAACTTACCTGATCACTGTTTCTCAAATAGATTTCCTTCCTAATTTCTACAATAGCACCTCATTTGTCTTTTTGATAGCATTTGTCACAATTTAAGTCATTTTGTTTGATCATGTATTTTAGTTTCCTTTTCTCTCTCTCCCACCAGACCCTGTATTTCATGAATCCAGTGGTCATTCCTCTGTGGTTGAGTTTACCTCCAGTTCCTACCTCAGTGCCTGGTACATAATTGTTACTTAGCAAATACTGGATGAATGAATGAATAAATAATGAATTGGTGAATATGTATGTTTAAAAGTTATTTTTATTCTGAATCTGTATGTCTGGAGAAAAGAAAATGAATTTTCTCTGGAATGTTATGGTATAGAAAAAAGTTGTAAAGTGTGAGGAGCTTTGGATCTAAAATGGATAGAAATACAAATTGTGAACTTCAATTTATACTTATACGCAAGAAAGCAAAATTGTTTTTAACAGTAGACAATACGAAGGAAAATAACTCTTCCCCAAACCATTATTCTGAGGCTTAAATTCATTCACGTACAATGAGTACCTAGTAAATCCTAAAATCTATCCTCCCTTCTCCCCCAGACAACATATAGTATAGGTCCATTCATCTGCCCATCTCACCTGCCCCCCACTCCATGCCCCCAGTAACTGGAGGGTACTGTGTTTAATTTCTAAAAGCCAATGGGCCTCTGGACAAAGACAAGAGGATCAATACCTGGGCCCTGGGAAACTGGGATTAATATAATAAGGATGAAGGAGTTAGAGGCCATTGCTAACATTTCAAGGACATTCTCTTATTTAAAAGCATCATTAGTACTTGCAAAGAGGTTTATGTCACCATTATCAGTTTTTAAATAATGATATCAATGTAGTGACTGAAAAATTACCAGGGTGATGCTAGGGAACCATCACAATAGCAATAGCAGATAAAGGAAAACATATGAAAAGGCACAGAATAATGCTAGATCCTGTGGCAGAATAACTTTTATAGTCATCAAAACATTCTCCAACATGGTATTATTGAGTTTGCCTTTTGAACAGAGAACTCAGACTCGGAGTCCAAATTATTCTGCTGTGAAAGGTTACAGAAAAAAAGTATATACCATCATTGATGCTGTTATTAGACATTCATTCATTCATTAAGTCATCCCATAATTACTTATTGAATGTCAACCCTTAGGATTTTCACTGTAATAGCCACTGGGATAATTTTAAGCAAAAATCATTCAGTTCTCTCATGGTGGTTGTTGGGGTCTGAGGAAGAAAGTATTACTTCTGTGTAGAAGTTTATAAACCACGGCCCAGAATAAAAATTAGCTTCATGTTTTTTATACAAAGGACTGCTTTCTAAGTTTTTTTAAAAAAAATAACTTCTAAATGATGGTTTTATAAAAATAAGATATAAATAAAGATTTTCACTTTTAGAAACAGAAACAGACTTTTGTAGAAACTTCAGTTATGGAGAAGATTAACTTTTACTCACAGAGAGCTTCACATAATCATAACGTAAACTTTTCATCGAAAAACAAATGCAGTGTAGAAAATACCCTGAATCATTTGAAAAAACTGGATAACCTGAATGATATTTAGAATGGGATTTGTCAAAATCTTTTCAAGTCCTCATGTGTCTATGTCCCCGACACTGTTCTGAACAAAATACCAGTTCATGTTTTCTAGCTTTGGAATTCCACTGGAAAAGGATCCTTCAGACACACCACAGAAATCTGTCAATTCCCTCTACTGGTACAGCGAGTTACCTCAAAATCTTCTTAATTCAATAAAAGGTATAATTTAACTGAAAACTCTATGTCAAAGTTAAAATTTAAAAAAGGAAGTAAACCAGACTCAGTTTAGCAATTCCAATATGGGGGACAGAACGGTAGACTATGAATGAAGAACTATGGCCAGTACCTTTTGAATGCCTGCTTGGGACTCCAGAACGTTATTCTCTGATCCATTGCTTCGGTTGATCATCCGCCACATTTGGGAATACATGCTGTCCCTCTCAAAAGGATTCATTCCCTTCATGCGAACATGTTCATATACCGCAGAGTCCAGGACTGTGCCATAAGGGATATCTGTTTGCTTGGAAAGGTCCTGGAGAGACCTTGATTATTGGGAGAGCAGAGAGACACAAGAAAGAGTACTGAATATTTTCAAGTGGAAATAAAGTTAAAAGAAGCAAAAAGTAATATATGTAAATACAAACGTCAAATTGCTTTTCTTATTTTGTTGTTTCTTTACATTAAGATGTAATATATAAGGAGAATTGCTTTAAGAGTGTATGAAAATTACATAGATCATGAGAAGACAAAAATCATTACTGAAGGAAAGGTGGAAATTTCTAGTGATAGGGCAATGCTATTTTTGTTTTCACTGTGAAAAAACATCTAGCAATTCCAAAGACAAATTAAATTACATTGCTAGATAGTCATATAATCATTTAGTTTTTTTAAAATGTCAATATGTTACAAGCCTTAAGCCTATGTTCTTTTAGGTGGCAAGGCTTAAATATTTTTATAACATAATTACGTTTTGTATAAACAACATATTTAAGTAGATGTATACTTAAAAATTAGTATTTGTAAGAGTCATTACTTATTGAGTGGCTACTACATACATGCTAGGCAGTTGGCACACAGTATCCTTACAGCAATGCCTCATGCTCAGAACTATTTCACCCATTTTATAGGTAAGAAAACTTAAGTAGAGGGAATAAAGGACTAGCTCAGTGTGGCACAGTCAGTGAGGGATAGAGATAGAATTCAAATGTAGATCTGACCAGCTCCCAAAACCATATTATTTCTACTGCAAGATGCTGACTCTTCTCTGTATTTATTTTGCTAGATTTGCTTTAAGTGGTTGTGCGTGAGTGTATGTGTGTGTGTGTGTGTGTGTGTGTGTGTGTGTGAGAGAGGGAGAGAGAGAGAGAGAGAGAGATTTCTATTTGTATTCAAATAGAATAAATTTCATGCTTTTGGATAGCTGAATATGTTTTCAGCTTTCTCTTTTACAGAATAATGCTCCAGGATTTCCAAATCAATCTTTGAGTTACAGATTGTATCTACTTGTCCCAGGTTATTCGTCTCTAAATTGATGGTCGATTTCCTTATATTTGAGTTTCTGAGCCACTCCATATTTTCTAACTTGGAGAACCAATTACCACTTCACTGGAACTCATTGAATTTGTGTAGGTGTCCAACCCTAATGACTGACATTTAAGAACAAATATGTGTCTTTGGAATACTGTTCAAAATTAGATGCTGGCACGCTTCAAACTCACTAACCTCTGAGAATGGGAGCAGATGCTTTGAAGCACTATAGTATATATTGAACAAGAACAAATACCCACAGCCCTCCACAATCACGGGCTATGAATGTCATGTTACGTTTACCTCTGACCTTTTGGTCTGTTTCTAGATGGCGTTTGCTAATGATTTCCTGGAGGTCTTTGCAACTAACACTAACATTGGGCAAGAGTATTGGGAATACTCTTGCATGTCACCGTTTCCATCATGTGCAAAACTGTGTGGCAAACAATACATTATGGGTCGTGTTTGTTAGAGGAATATTTGCGACAATTTCTAATGATAACTTTCAGCAAAATTTAATCTGCATTTTATTGAGTTTTATGTTGTTGGTGTGTATCATGTACTCTAAGGAAAAGAGTGAGATCATAGTAATTCCTTTCTGCTCTACACTTCTGCTGCATAAAATTATGCATTTAAAAATTACTATTTGAAGGGAAGAATTTTCTGGAATATCCTACAACTATTGAGCTAATTCTACCATTTGTAAAAGCTAAAGTGAAAGCATAAATAAATAGTGAGGGGGGCTTCCCTGGTCGGGCAGTGGTTAAGAATCCACCTGCCAATGCAGGGGACATGGGTTCAATCCCTGGTCCTAGAAGATCCCACATGCCGCGGAGCAACTAAGCCCGTGCACCACAACTACTGAGCCTCTGCTCTAGAGCCCGCGAGCCACAACTGCTGAAGCCGGTGCTCCTAGAGCCCGTGCTCTGCAACAAGAGAAGCCACTGCAATGAGAAGCCTGCACACCGCAATGAAGAGTAGCCCCTGCTCACCGCAACTAGAGAAAGCCCGTGCACAGCAACAAAGACCCAACGCAGCCAAAAATAAATAAATAACAAAAATAAATAAGTTAAAAAAATAATGAGGGCAGAAGCAGGAATAAAAGTGAGCTACAGGTAGCGAGGGTGCAACCTAATACCAGAGTGACAGGGCATTTGGTAGGAACATAACCATAATTATCTTGGTAATAGTATAGCAATAAGAATTTTGTTTCAAATGAACAATTTACTTCTTATTTACTAATGTTTCCAGTAGTAGGAGTAAAACTATATTCAAAACATTAACATTTTAATATATTTCCCACTGTTTAGCGATGATCTAAACTGGTTACACAGGGGGAAGAAATGAAACTTATCAATACAGGTTACGATAGCATGCCTCATTCACTCAATATCTATAAATACAAGGGCAAGGTTAGGTAGATGTAGAGAGCTTGCACTTTCTAGAACCTAAAGGTGTATGGCTAGAGAAGGTCATGTTAGGATTCATCAGAAACCCTCCCAGGATAGGACTGGCTCCTTGCTGCCTAGTAGTTCTGGCGATCAATCTTGATTATAACTTTCAGAAGGTTTCCACTTGGTGAGATCATAGTGTAGGGGTGAAAAATGTTTATGCCTATATCTAAGTATATAACTGGTTTGATCAAATAGTCATACTAGTAAAATACTGCTAAATAAATTAATACTCTTTCTTAGCTTTCTGTGAAAAGAAAATTGAAATCATGTGTTGGGATCTTTAATATAATCAAGTTTCCGTGCCATAGTATCACCTTAAGTATTAGCTTTGAACTTGAATGTAGAATTATAATACAAACAGGTTTTTAGAGGGCAAAACTGTTTTGTACACACAAAAAAATTTTAGACAGTATCTTAAAATGTTGCCTGTGTGAAGTTCTTGATGTCAGAAAAAAGCAGTTTATTTTCAACGTAATTCAAATTTAGAATAGCAGAGCATTTTGTAACTTAGAGCAAAGGTATGTTCCCTCTAGCTTCATTTCTGATATCAAGTTCAGCTTATAAATTTTCCATGAGATCTGCTTGCAATAAAAATTATAGTTTGTCTGATTCAGTGTTGTTCCTTTATAGTACACCAAGATAGCACACCAAAGGTGACAAAAATAAAATAAAGCAAAATAAAGTGAGCACAAATAGCTTATTATGGAAAAAAGAAAGCTGGTTTAGGAGCCCAACAGAGAAAGGGGGTACCTATTATAAGTAGTAATTTTGTTATTTTCACGCTCATAATATTTTAGATCTGCAGAAATGCTATGGCCTATATTATGAGGCCCTAAAAGAAATCAAGTAGGTTATTCCGCAAGTGGTAATCCTCAAGAACATTGTATCTTAAGGTCAACATCTGAGTGGATATTATTTAGACATGCCAATCATTGGCTTAAATGCAAAACAATTATAAAATAATCAACAAGCCCCTAATACATACATTAATTTACCTTGGCAAATATTGACATTTCCTTTTTTAACAATTGGCAATGTTTACCCAGGCCACAGAAGAAATGGGAAAATCTAGAGAATTCTAGAAAAAGAGTTAGCTGTGAATATACTCATACTAATATAGTCTATCTTTCTACCTAACCACACAAAGCCTACATACACTCACATAAAATTCCGCAAATGATCAATTCTGTGAATCTATTACATCTGAGCCCTCCTCTTCCAACTCCACACTCGGACTCATGCACATAGTAAAAATGAGTGTCCACAGCTACACATGGTGAATGCTAAAAGAAAGCAAATGCTTTCCCACTCTAATCAGTCTTATTTTCTCAACATCTTACTGAGAGTCTTTTATTTCTTGTACTGGTGTCCTGTACGACTAGCGACCCACGGATACTAAACAATACTGTCTGATAGGTAAGTGGTATTTAACTATTTGCTTAAACATCACATATACTGAGAAACTGTAATTTAGGACACTTCTGTGGAAGTAAATTTTAGGAATTTGGGTGGATCTAGGCTGATTACAAACTCTTTCCATGAGAAGAAGAATAAACACTTAAAGCCCTTCAAGTATTGGAAATTAATTTTAATACATGTGATAGTCTGATATTAGCTATATCTGATAGCAATAGCTTTGATATTGGGTAGGTTAGATTTTAAAGGCAAGCAGGTCTGTTATTTGTGAGCTGTGTAATATTAGGTAGTAGCTCTTAACCTTACTTTCCTCATCTACAAATGGAGAGAGTAACAGGGTCCTCCTCAAAGAGTGATTAGTGATCCTGTCATATCAGTATTCAATCAAGCTATCGTTTTTATACAAAGATTACTATTATAATAATTCCTCACCTTATAATGCCCTTTTAATGGATTTTGTGTGTGTGTGTGTGTGTGTGTGTGTGTGTGTGTGTGGCAGGATGACTTCTTATATTGTTAACGAGGAGATTCATGAATTGGAGTTGAATTAATGTCTCACCTCCTTTCCAAGTACAAGAATGTATGACTCTATGATACTAAACGGTAACTTTCTTCATAGCAAATTCTTTGGGACATTTATACGACTTTGCTAATGAAATTATCTTACAATGAATGTGTTGCTACTTACATTTCTAAAGCTGTCAACTAGTTAAAAATCTAATGCCTATACCTTCTGCAGTGAACTTTCACTCATATTTTTACCTGTTTTCCTTTATTAAGAGAATAGCTCTTACCTACATAAACTGTAAGATAACTCTCATAGGCCTTTCTTTTCCATCTAGTCTCCATTTCTGTTTCTCTCTCTCTCTGCCTGCCTTCCTTCCTTCCTTCTTTCCTTCCTTCTTCCCTCTCTTTCTCTCTCCCTTTTTCTTCTCTTTTTTTCTTTCATATTTGAGTCTGGTTGTATGTTATGCTCACCAACAAATGACAAGAGTGAGCTGCCAGCTTTAGCTGTGGGGAATTTTACATCTAATCCCATTTTTAACGGATTGAAACACGTCGACTCAAGTTACCACATCAGAAGGATTTTTCTTCAGGGGGAGAAAAATGGAACGTGGTTGACAGCATAGGTGATAGATGCTTCAGGCAAAGGGGCTGACCGTGAAAGAGAGACAACCAAGCAGGGGTACATTAAAAGTGTCCTCCAACTCAGTTCAGGATTTTTCTCCCACACTCTCTCCCCAGTTGCCTCCTCTGGATGCTAATTTCGGCATTTGCGAAAGGACACATTTTGTTGTAACTCCAAGAGCCCATTAGCAACCACATAAAGAGCCTGCCTGGTGCCCACTGCAGTTCATTGGTTGCAGTGGCTGAGAGCTGTCGTGGGCAGGGCACAGAGGCAGGTTTTCCAATCACAAAAAGTACTCCAAAAGTTAACACTTAAAAAACAACTACATGCCATAATAGAGGGCCAGCAGAGAGAACATTAGTGTTATAGAGATCCAAGAAGCAGAAGAAAGGATTGGAGAATGTATTGAGGTGGTCAGGCAAGGCAGGCCTGCCACTGAGAGGTGCTGACGACAGCTGTGCACTGGGCAACCTCTTTGCTTCTAAAAACATGGGTTCTGAAGACATAAAGATTTGAGTTTCAATCCTTGGAAAAATTAAAATTCTCCAAATTGCAATTCCTTTCCCTGTGAAATAGGGGAAACAATCATTTTATAATAAGGTATCTGGAAGTTTGAAGTAGATTTTGATACAAGACACCTAGCCTAGAACTTACTCTTAAAGTGCTCAATTACTGATAGCTGCAGTTATTAATTTATTACTATTATTGCTGGTACTTTGTCCTCTATTATGATTTCTAGAATTGCCATCTTTTGATTTTTCCCACCAATAGATTCATCTCAGCTAAAGCTCTTCCTCACCCGTGGCCTTTAACTCCCACACCCCATCTAACCTCTCATGAAGTTTTGTACATTTTTACCTCCTAAATCTTGGGAATCTGTCACTACCTTTGCCTTTCTGTTGCCAATACCCTCATCATTTCTACCTAGAAAATTATTTCTACACTTTTCCCCTATCTCTACTCCCACCTACCTCTAATGCATCCTCCATACCACAGCTAACGTGCTCCTTCTAATATTCAAATCTGATCCCATCCCTCACTTATTTAAATACTTCCTGTATACCTCACGGCCCTTAGAAAATGGTTCAAACTCTGTAGCATTCAAGATCCTTCAAAAATTTGGCCTAAAAACTTCTTTTTTTTCATTTTCAAAAACAACCTTTTGCTTCATTCCTATTCACATTATATGGCAAACAGACTATTTCATCATTCCTTGCTTGGCAGGTGTTTTCTCAGCTTAAGATCTTTCCTGGTCTTCCCTGGTGGATTTTTTCCCTTCAAGATCAAACTCAGCTGCTTCTTCTGTGCTCTTCTAATACTTAAAATATGTTCACACCTTAGCATTGTGGTTCGAAATTTTACTTCTTTGTTTACCTCATTCGAATGCATGTTACTGATGCTCATGATTTTTTTTTAATGTTATTTATTTATTTATTCTATTTATCTTGAAACTCAGAACCTAGCCCAGGGTCTGAAAAATAGCAATCAATAAGGTTCATTTTTTTCTTTATTAGAAAGATGCTTTCATCTTGGAAAACCAGCATTCCCAGTAAACTAGCATTACATAAAAATGGGATTTTTACTATATATTACCAGCCATTCTGTGGGTGATTAATCATGGCCAGTAGTATTTTGTAGGAAAAAAATTTTTTTTTTTTTTAGAAAACACAACTTTTTAAAAGAGAGCTTTGGAAATTTTCCCTGTATCAAAATCAGCTGCAAAAGCTTTATTGGACCACCAGTGGATTGTCTGCAAACAAGACAGTTTGCCATAAATAAATTCAGAGGCAAGGCAAATACAAAGAAAAATTAAACAAATAGGACTGAAACAAAATATCTGGAAAAGCTGAGGTATAGTCCAATGTTCTGGTAAACACAGGATCCAGTACAAGGTGGAATGTCTATTCCTGAGAGGGATACTTATTCAGCAGTGTGGAAACAGAGACGACAATTTTGTGGTTGGTTTGATGAGTGATTTCTGATTAAAATATCAGAAGCAAACTGAAGTGGTGAAGAAAATTGCTCAACTAACTCTGCTAACTGAAATGATTAAAAAAATGTAAAAGAATTCACGGTTTTAGTAGCTAAAGAAGAGATAGGCACCAGAACAAAGAGAGAATAGTCACCTTTGGTAATACTGAGTGTTATAGAAAGCTGAACTTTAGGAATTTTTTCTTTCAAGGGTTGAGTATTTACATAAAGACGAAGAAGTCTCAATAATATGAATGCTCTACTTATAGGAGAACAGATAAGCATATGGAAAGGCTTCCTGTCTCCTACTGCAATGTAGCTAATGACCACTTGTCCTTTGAGAAACCACATTCTGAATCCTAGTAGCTCCTTTTGCTCAGTGAAGTTTTCCCAGCTCCTCATATACAAGTTTGGAAAGGAAGTCTGATGAAATATAAAGGGTATCAAGGGTAAATGGTATGGTAAGCAGGACTCTTAACGCTCCCTGATGTCAGAAGAAAATCTGGTTTGCAGATGGTTCAGTCCATACTGAAGAGCTCAGTGAGAACTATTTTAAGTGCATGAGGGCTAACGATATTTAATGAAAGCAGGCTCAGGAAAGAGTTGGATATTCTTTAGCCCAATAATGCTAGGTTTCTTATTTTAAAAAGATTAAGGTCAAAGTCACAGTAGTGGAGGAAATACAGTTCTCTCATAGAAGATGAGATTGTATAGCCTAAAATAGTATAATTTATGGAGCAAGGTAATTCAGGAGGAACCCAGACACAGCCATCTCTAGTGGAGAGGATGTGTTTGTGTTTTTCTTTCTCTCATGGTGCCAGAATTTTTTTTCGTTTTCAAGACAGCAGAAGTCTGAAGTCTGAGGCTGACAAGTTTGAAGGATATCAGGCAAGGCAGAGGGCCAGGATTCCTTTACTTGCAGAGACAGGGAGAGTTTCCCAAGGGAGGCCCCCCAGTTGGAGAGGGTGTTTTATTAGAGGAACCATATGAGGACCAAAGAGGACTGGGGATTTACAGAGGAGGGTCAGCGGATGAGAAGGGCTCCATGTGGGATGCTCGAATAAGGCCTGAGTGGTGCTCCTTCTCCAGCCCCTCTGTTCTGTCCCGCTCCCCGCTTCTGTCCCACATCCTTCACATACCCTCACACCCAACCTTATGTGGTTCACCACAGTAAATTAGATAAAAGATGGCTTCAGGTCTCTGTGCTCTGAACTTCTTTAAAAAACTATTTAAATATCCATCAGAATTCCAAATGTGCTTGGTCTAGAAAAAGTGTGTAGAGGTACTCATAAGAGGGCATTGCCCCCTTCCAAACACTGTCCCTACATGGTAGATTACTAGGCATGGAGGATTACATGGCAGGAGATGACTTTCAAGTCTTTCCCGAGAGATTTAGGAATATTTCCCCCCGAAGAATAGTCAAGAGCACCCCTATCTGCCACGTGGTATAGACAGGATGGTCACAGGTAATATTGGAAATTCATGTAAAATAGATGCATTTGAGATAGATGGATATCAGAGACTAGGTGCACTTGGAGAGACTTGCAGTTCCCATACACTTTTTAGAAGTTGATTCAGACTTGTGGATATGATAGGTCATTTTAGAGAACCCAGAGGAAGGAGGAAGCACTCTGTCCTTCTTGCTGCTGGGAGGCAGTACTTAATAAAGATGATGGTTAAACCCTCTCCAAAATGACAATGCTAAATAAATGCGAGAAAACAGTCATCTGAAACTCTGATTGTCTTGCCTGACTTGTTGACCCACATTATAAGCTAGGAAATAATTTCGTCATGTCATGCATCCTGATATGTGGCAGATATTACATTTTTCCACCTGCTGACAGAATTATCATTTATGACTCTGTTCTCTATTTTAAATGGCCTATTAGTCAAATAAAGTAGTCTTTCATGATATACATACACACACACACACACATATATATGTATACATACTAATTAAGCAAAACTCCAGTGCAAAAGGCCGAATATTCTGTGAATTCAATTGCTCTGCAATTTTCCTGTGCTGTTTCTTACATATCATGAAGATGCAATATTTATTTACACAGGACAATATGAACAAATATGGAATTATTCTAAATCTGTATGGCCAGCATTGCATTACATTTACTATTGATTGTCAGCTAATTGTAAAATTTGTTAGGACAATATCCTCAAATAATCCAATATACTTCAATAGTAGAATAGTAGATTTTCATGTTCCTATATCGTTGAAAATACAGGAAGGACTTGAGTAATCCCCATGAATTTCCCTGAGGATCAACAAATTTCTAAGTGATGTTAAGAAAGAATCCTAATACAATCATAGCATCAGAGAGTTGAGAGTTCCTGGAGGTATCACATAATTTGATTACATTCCTTAAGGTACATAAGCCAGCCTCCAAAACTGACTTTTTCTTCCTAAGACATTTTTATGACTTACAAAACTTAACACCAGGCAGTCCTTACTCATGCCTAACCTAAACCCCCTCTATTTCAAATAATCCTCTCATTTTGTTCTCAGTCACATGGACAATAGCTACTCACTACCTCTAGAACACTATTTCTTTATGTAATAAAACATTTCTTTTTCATTTTCTTCCTTCAGCCTTCTCTTTGCTGAGTTAAACACTAAATCCCTTTACTTTTACTCGCAGGATCTATTACTCCCTTTTTTACTTTGTAATTAACTAAGCCATCTTTTTCCTCTTCTATTGCAATTTTTGCATAAGTTATGGACCTTATAAATAGATCACAGTAGTTTAAAAGTCCTGAACAACTTATCTACTGCTAGGTGACTTTGGTCATTTTCTTTATCAACACCAATGCTACATTTCAAATTTACAACTGACAGATGATTCATTCTGAAACTGCCTACATCCCCCAATTTTAAACTATACACACACACACACACACACACACACACACACACACACACACACGTACATAGAGTTTGTTCTTTCCATCTCTGAGTGAATTATCACATATTTGTTCCTATTAAACTTCATCTCATTTCTAATCACCTTGTTTAATTTGTCAAGGTCCTTAATGAATTCTTACAGTGTGGTTCTAGTCAATAATCACCCCTACTCATTATAAAGTAATCTGCATAGTTAATAAGCTTACTCCCTATTCCATACTTCAAATCAACACTGAAAATGTTAATTAGAGTCAGGGCCAGTGCTGACTTATGGAGAAAACTTTATACAATATACCCTCCAAGGCTGAAACTGAACCATTGATCAGTACCCCACAGCTGGGCCACTAACAAGCTGTGAAACAATAATACACAATATTACTACATAAAACAATGACCCAAATAAAATACAGTGTGGATTCAAATGAGGAATCAATAGTAATTTGTAATTTTTTTCCCCATAAGGTCTTTGAAGGAGCTCAAAACGTTAATCACATTATCAAATTATTCATAGTGGAAAGAAATAACTAGAGAGGAGGAATTTATCAGAAATAACAGTAGGGCTAATTTAATAGCCTATTTGAAGACCCAGGGAAATGTTACTGTCAAAATAAGGTGGAAGGTCACTGTTTCAGTGAAGATTCTAATGAATCTTTCTTACTAAAACAAAAATCCTCGCTCTTCGTAACACAGAGCAGGGGACCAAGTGTCTATTGATAAGTTAAAATTTCCCAAATACAAAAGATATTTTCCTTCTTCGCAGTACAGTAGGTCTCTGGATTTCTCTGAAAAAGATTTTTTTGAATCATCCAGAGAAACTATCCTCTATTCCCAGTTAGGTATATAGCTTTTTTGAGAAATGTCAACAAAAAGCAGATATAAAATGCATGTCTTAATGCTCAGAGTCAGCTCTTATTCACAGTCACTCACATTATAAATATGCGGACTGTTTTGTTTTGTTTTCGGTACGTGGGCCTCTCTCACTGTTGTGGACTCCCCCGTTGCGGAGCACAGGCTCCGGACGCGCAGGCTCAGCGGCCATGGCTCAGGGGCCCAGCCGCTCCACGGCATGTGGGATCTTCCCGGACCGGGGCACAAACCCGTGTCCCCTGCATCGGCAGGCGGACTCTCAACCACTGCGCCACCAGGGAGGCCCCGCGAACTGTTTTTTAATGTGCTCCCCACCCCCCATTCAGTAGCAAATGTTGAGAGTTCTGTATCCCTCTCAGAAGATTACAATCATCACCTGACAAAGCAGCCCAGCCAGCTGGCTGCAGATCTTGTTCTTTGCCCTCTTGGAAACTTGCCATGATCTGGGGCATCTGGTGATTTCCAAACTTGTCCTTAGGCTAAAAGATCAGGGTTGGAGAAATAGGGGCTGTAGTAGGGGTGTGTGTAGTGAGTGTGTGCATGTGTGTGTGTGTGTGTGTGTGTGTGTGTGTGTGTGGTGGGGGGTGGTGGAGGAGAAAGCCATTAAAAATAAATTGACTGGGCTTCCCTGGTGGCGCAGTGGTTGAGAGTCCGCCTGCTGATGCAGGGGACATGGGTTCGTGCCCCAGTCCGGGAAGATCCCACATGCCGCGGAGCGGCTGGGCCCGTGAGCCATGGCCGCTGAGCCTGTGCTCCGCAACGGGAGAGGCCACAACAGTGAGAGGCCTGCGTACCGCAAACAAACAAACAAACAAACAAACAATAAATAAATAAATAGACTATCTTTAGATGATAGGAGCTTGTGGAGGAGCTAAGAGAATCAGAGAACTAATGGGGTCAAGCAGATACTTAGCGGAGGGTGGAGGTCAGCACACCAGGATTGCTGGCAGGATGGTGTGCTGCATTGGGAAAGCAAGGTGGGACAAGAAAAACAGAATGAGAAAAATGGTGAAAAAGTTTCCTTTCAGTCTAGGGTTTCTTTAATTGAGTAACCTATGCAAATATATTTTTATCATTATCTTAGATCTTGTTTAATAAGATACCTCATTTGTGTAGTTGATATAGAAGTTTATAGTTGAAGAGACACTGAAAGTCACTTAATTCAAACTGTGGGAGAAATACTTGTGGAGAAGGAATGGATCACATTTTCAAAGATGGAAAAGTAAGGTACAAAGCGGTTTAAAAACTTACCTTATTATTCAGAAGCAGGAAAGAGACTTGAACACTCAAAGCTAGGTCTCCAGTCCTCTTCAGCAGTGTTCTCCTGAACAACTCTGCCTACATATTCCACTGTCACCCAGGTCCATCACTTACACTTCTACATTTTAAAATTTTATTTTAATTTAAAAAGTTTTTTTTATTTTAATTTTTTTATTGCAGTATAATTGCTTTACTATGTTGTGTTAGTTTCTGCTGTACAGTGAAGTGAATCAGCTGTATGTATACATATAACCCCTCCCTCTTGGACCTCCCTCCCGCCCCCATCCCACCCATCTGGGTCATCACAGAGCACTGAGCTGAGCTCCCTGTGCTATGCAGCAGGTTCCCACTAGCTATCTATTTTACACATGGTAGTGTATTTATGTCAATTTTAATTTCCCAGTTCGTCCCCACCCTCCCCTTCTCCCACTGTGTCCACACATCTGTTCTCTACGTCTGCATCTCTATCCCTGGCCTGGAAATAGCTTCATCTGTACCATTTTTCTAGATTCCACGTATATGCGTTAATATATGATACTCGTTTTTCTCTTTCTGACTTACTTCACTCTGTATGACAGTCTCTAGGTCCATCCATGTCTCTACAAATGACCCAATTCCGTTCCTTTTTATGGCCGAGTAATATTCCATTGTATATATGTACCACATCTTCTTTACCCTTCTACATTAACTTCACAAAAGCCTGCCCCATGTACACTGGCTCCTCTAAAATGACTGAGCAGAGTGCTCCCAAGTATAAGAGTTTTACCATATTCTCATACTTGTGGTAGACAGAAGTTATTTATTTGGCTGACTTCAGGTAAGGCAGGAAAATAACAAGAAATACGAGAGGATACAGGAATTTATATTCTTGAGAACTTAATAGGTTTTTAGGCTTAGATGACGAAGGCTGAGAGAGAGAACGAGGTGAGGATTTGACTTCTTTAGAATGATTCAGCTTGTCCAGAAGAAGGAGATCATTTTAGGGGTTGTGGGAGCTTATTAGTTTGGCAAAGTTTTCATCTCGGTGAGCTCAGTGTAAACAGAGTCTATAACAATGCTAAAATAGCCCTGTTCCTGGGAGTCACAAAAAAAGCTGGAGACAACTTTTAATTAAATTCTCACGGAAGAGTGGCTTTGAAAGACCAGCATACTTCTTAGAGTTTTTGTTTTCCAAAAAGAAAGACAAAATTCTGTCTATAACATCTAGATGGCTATATGTTTATAAAACATCCATCACTGTAGTACTTAAGGGCTTTGACAAGTAAGCCATTTTGACACTGAACAGCATAGAGTAAGGAGATGAATGTCTTCCTCTGTCTGCTATGACTGTGTACTCTGGAGCTAAGTTTATACAATTCTATACTAAACCAAAACATAAAAAGCAGTATGAACCAGGCCCAGCTCACTCCAGCCACCTTGATTTTGTCTGTTCCTAATAAAGTGTGCAATTCCCTGCTGAGAGCTAAGAAATAGCCTCCTACTGAAAGACTGAAGTAGGTGAGACACTAAGGAAACTGAGAGAACATACCATTCTGGGCTCCCTGTCTTATCCTGGAATAAAAGAACAAAGAAATGGCTTTCATATTTCTTTCTGATTTCTTATGAGGCTATAAACAAGTCATGGAGTTCCATAGTCTCAAGCCAGATTCTAAGAAATCCTTTTCTGGTTCATTCATTCAATGAATATTTACTTGTAACCAACTGTGTACTCAAAAAGGTACTACATAAGGCACTGTGTTAATACAAGTCATAAAACCACCCTCGAGAACATATATTGTAATTGGGAAGGTAAAACAAGTAGAATAATATTCCAGTACAAGGCTAGATGTTGCTCAGAGTGTAAACAAGGTAGATGCAAAGGCATTCAAAAAAGGGAGCCACTAAATTCAGTTATGAAAACTCCGTGGAAAACTACACAGAGGAAGTGGTATACAGCTACAGGTTACGAAAGATGAGCTAAAAGAGAAAACATGCCTGCCACATAGATATCCTGACCTGGGTTAAGTGTTAGTCACTAACAGTAGCAACTTAATCTTCATGATAGTTAAGCTAAAGTGAGACAACAGAATGAACCATTTGGCTAAATCCTTATTTTTCTTTTAAACATCTTTATTGGAGTATAATTGCTTTACAATGGTGTGTAAGTTTCTGCTTTATAACACAGTCAATCAGCTATACATATATCCCCATATCTCCTCCCTCTTGCATCTCCCTCCTAAGTCCTTATTTAGGCTTAAGATCAGATAAGGCTTGCTGAGAGACAGTTTTTTACCTTTGAGGGGCTTGGAGGATTAAGGGGCAGGGCAAGAAGACGACACCCATGAAACAGGGCAGGGCGGTGGTAGCTGTGTCAGAAACAACAGCAGCAGCAACAGGGAACTTTGAGGTTTAGCTGAACCAGGTAAAGGAAATAATTGAGTGTATGAAATTGTGGACAAAATGGTAAAAAGAAGTCATTAGTACCACCAAAAATGAGAGTGAAGGGAAGAAGAGTTCAAGGAATTTTACATGAGCTCCTGGAAGCAAGGAGAAAAAATGGAAGCATATCCTAGGTAGGGTGTGTCCAGGAACTGTGCTGTTATTTATGTCTTTTTCCCCCCCATTTATTCTGTATACTAAAAGTTATGAAGTTGAACTCATTCTCTTCTTACTCTTAGGGAAAATAAGGCTTAAAATAATTACGGAAAATGACAAGATCATTTGCTACTAAGTGGGAGAGATTTTAAATGCAAATTTATTTGAGTCCATGGCTCTGGTGTCTGTTTCTAGGATACCATGCAACTTAGAAATATCTGGAATTGACTTAGCTAAATATAATTCAGCCATTAATTCTCTTCTGCAAATCTTTATTTTTCAAAGAAACTTATAATGATACTGATGGTTTTCATTCATTCATGTATTCACGCATATATTATTTATTTATTTCATTCAGTAAAGATTTAGTGTATTTGCTAATTGCAGACTATATGACCCACTGGTGAAGACAGAGGTTCTAGTGCCAACTGCCTGGGTTTACTACCCTAGCTTTTAGTTTTGTCATCTTCAAAAAGGAGATGAAAATAATATATCTCTCATAGGGCTAGTATGAGGATTAAATGAGAAAAGCTACACAAAGCATTAGGAGAGTGTCTGTCACATAGCAAGCACTCATTGTTAGCTGCTCTTATTGATACTCTGTGCCAGGTACTCTGAGAAGGATTAGGGGAACAAATATGAAGGTGACATAGTCCTTGTCTTTGAAAAATGTACACTCTCAAAGAGAAGACACATGTGTAATGACTAACTGTGCCTGAGCTAACAGAAGATGCCAGAAGAGAATGCAGTTCTGGGTCATTTCAGCGAGTGGGAACAGCGTGGAAACTCCAAAGAAGCATGAAATATCCTACAAAAGTTTGGCTTGACTGGAGCATGAACAAGTGTGAGAATGAATTAATTGGTGCTAGTAGGCAAAAAAGAAGCCGATCAGCTTTTGAACGGTTTAATAAGCTCTGCTGATGGAATTGAACTTTATTTTGATAGAATGAGGTAATAATGGAGGCTTTAGAGCCAGTTTTAAGGATGTAAGAAGGTAACTGTCTGGACTGTACACTCTGGAGGGTAAACTTGAATGGGAAGATAATGGATAGAAGGAAGCAATAGCTGAGGTAGGAGAAAAGACAATAATAAGTAGAGCTGCAGGCAGGGAAAGTCAGGCTCTTTTATTGCCTCATATCAATAGAGGAAGAAAATTAAGAAGAAAAGCAAGATTTAGGGGAAAAGGTGGAGAAGGAATAGGAGGGGGAAATAGAGTTAGCCTCTACCTCATTCTGAAAATAGTTCACTAATCAAACAATGTAATCCACCAAACAGGCTAAAGGAGAAAAAAATCACCTGAGCATATCAGTCGACGGGAAAAAAAGCATTTGACAAAATCTAACATCCATTCATGATAAAAACACATAGAAACCTAGGGATAGAAAAGAATTTCTTCAACTCGACAAAGAATACCTACAAAAACCCTACAGCTAACCTTATACCTAATAGTGAAAGACCGAATGCTTCCCCAAGACAGAGAACAAAATAGAGATGTCCACTCTCACCACTCTTATTTGACGTAGTATCAGAAGTTCTAGTCAGCACAGAAAAGGCAACAAAAGGAAATAAAAGGCATACAGGTGAGAAAGAAAGAAACACAACGGCTCAGTTTTGTAAATGGCATGAAGGTTTACACAGAAAATCCCAAAGAATCTACCAAAACTCCTAGAACCCCTGAACTCACATCAGGATCACAAGATAAAATCAGCATATAAAAAACCGTATTTTTATACTAGCAATGAATATGTGGAAGCCAAATTCAAAGATCCAATACCATTTATAATCACTGGGGTAAAACTAAAAACTTAGGTATAACTCTACCATATATAAGACTTATATGCTATAAATTACAAAATGTTGATAGAAGAAATTAAAAATCTAAATAAGCAGAGAGATATACCACGTTCATAAATTGGAAGACTCAATATAGTAAAGATGTGAATACTCCCCAAATTGATACACAGGTTTAATGCAATTCCTATTAAAATTCTAGCATTACTTTTTTGCAGTTATAGACAAGATCATTCTAAAATTTATATGGAAAGGCAAAGGAAGTAGAATAGCTAAAATAATTCTGAAAAAAAAAAAAGAGTAAGTGGGAGGAATCCGTATCCTCAATTTCAAGCTACAGTAATCAAATCTATGCTGTTGGCAGAGAGACAGATACCTAGATCAATGGGACAGGATAGGGAACCCAGAAATAGACTCACACAGTATGCGAACTGATTTTTCTTTACAAAGTGCACAAGCAATTGAATGAAGGAAAGATAGTTTGTTCTTTTGGGTTTTTTTCCAGAAAACACTCCTGGACATTTGAATATCCATAGGCAAAAAATGAACCTCAACCTAAACTTTACACCTAGTACAAAACTTAACTCAAAATGGATGATAGATTTAAATGTGAAATGTAAAACTATAAAAGTTTTAGCATAAAACAGTTGAAAATTTTGGTGACCTAGGAGTTCCTTGAAGAGTCTTAGACATGACATCAAAAGTACAAAATCCATAAAAAATAACTGGTAAATTTGACTTCATCAAAATTAAAAACATTTGTTCTATGTGAGACCCTGCAAAGAGGATGAAAAAAAAAAAGCAATAGACTAAGAGAAAATATTTGCCAACCACATGTCTGACAAAGAATCTGTATCTAGAAGATGTAAAGAACTCTCAACGGTAAAAAAGCAAACAGTCCAAGTAGAAAATGGACAAAGACATAAAGGGACCTTTCATGCAAGAGGATATAAGGATGACAAAAAACACATGAAAAGATGCTCAACGTCAGTAGTCACTAGGGAAATGCAAATTAAGATGACAGTAAGATATTACTACATTCCTATCAGAAGGGCTAAAATTTTTAAAAGTGACAGCACCAAATGCTGACAAGGATGCAGAGAAACTGGGTCCCCCATATGCTGCTGGTGGAGATGTAAAATGGTGCAGGCGCTCTGGAAAACAGTTCGGCAGTTTCTTAAAAACTAATCACTCACCTACCGCACTACCCAACGATCACACTCCTGGGCTTTTAATGCCAGAGAAATGAAAACATCCGCGCAAAAGCCTGAGCATAAATGTTCTTAGCAGTTTTATTTGTAATAGCTAAAAACTGGAAACAACAAAAATGCCATTCAATAGGTAAATTTTAACCAAACTAGAAACAACAAAAATAGGTAAATACCACTCAGCAATAAAAAACAATGAACTACTGATGCATGCAACAACTTGGATGGACCTCAAGGGCATTTTGCTGAGTGAAAAAAAAGCTGATTTCAGAAGGCCACATATTGTATGATTCAACTTATATAACACTCTTAGAATGAGTGGAGAACATCAGTGGTTACCAAGAGCTGCGGATGGTGGGGAAGAAGGTGTGAGTGTGACTATACAGGGGTAGAATGCGGGAGATTTTTGTAATGATGGAGTAGTTCTATATTGCAGTGGTGGTTAGAGATTCTAAACTTGTGATAAAATGGCACAGGGTTACATGTATACCTAGTACCCATGTCAATTTCCTGATTTTGATACTGTACTATAATTACTGAAGATGTAACCATTGGGGGAAACTTGGTGAAGGGTATATGGGATATCTCTGTGCTATAATTGCACTGACTTTGCAATTTCCTGTGTATATATAATTGCTTCAAAATAAACAGTTAAAAGAAAGTTTGCTTAAATATTAACAGAACTTACTGCTTTATGACAAATTATGGATCATTAATGCTTTGTCCTAGAAAATTTTACTCTACTTTCTAATTTTCTCAAAATAGCCTTGTGTTACTTTTATAAGAAAATGTATTAAAATGGAATAAAAATGTCTTAATTCTTTTCTGATGGCTCAAGGTTAAAAGTAATTAATAGGCAGGATGGGGTCCAGGAATAGCAAACCTGGAGATGCAAATTTTTGGCAAAAGTGCATCTGAAAAGTAGCCTAACCAGAGTGACTTCTAGAATTTCCTCACATTAGTAACTCTCTTCGTCCCTATCTATTTAACTAAGAGGTAGGAAACCACATCCTTTTTTAAAATATCTTAAAAAAATAAACTGACGCAATACTCCTACATTCACAAGAAATGTAAATGTTAGCCTAGAGATATAAAGTTTCTCAACCCAGATTTCTCTTAAATTACCCTTAATCCTTAGATAGTTCCACATAAGGAGCCCATGAAACAAGAAGATATGTGATCAGGTTTATATCAAGTAGAGACATACTGTTAAACGCCATAAATATACGTTTATTAGATAGCTGCAATGAGTTTCCATATGCTCCTCCATTTTTCTCTCTGGCCTATCTTCCTCTCCACAGATACAGCTGTCTTTCTTAAATGATGTCACTCTTCATTATCTCCAGGAAAAACTCCAAATTCCGTAACAAGCTTTATCATGCCCTTCAAGATGTGGTCCTACCCTCCTTTTCTATGTCACTTCCTGTCACCCTCACATCACCTATCTCAATCCATGAAGGAGATGAACACATTTTGATAACCTACCCTTTGCTAGATATTCTCCTAGGAGTTTCATACCTCTGCTATAAGCCACTCCTTCAGTATGTTGAAATTTACCCTTTAAGATCAAACTCTCCGATGATACATCAGAGAACCTCTGTGATGTCTAATAGTTTTTTTTCCTCTCTCCTCCCCTTCTCTCCAAGTTATTGACTTAAATCACTCCTTCCCTGTGTTCATACAGCATTTTATAAATAATTTATCAGAGCCCTATGTCATTGAATTCTACACTGTTATCTCCCCGAATAAATTGTGACTCAGGGATAATACCTAAATACATTTATAGACTAAATACCTAGCACAGTGTTTAAATATCTACAGTTGACCCTTGAACAAAGTGGGTTTGAACTGTGAGGGTCCACTTATTCATGGACTTTTTTTCATTAAAATCATATATGTACCATAAATAGTTTTCCTTATGATTTTTTAATAATATTTTCTTTTGTCTAGCTTATTTTATTGTAAAAATAAGTATATAATACATATAACACACAAAATACATGTTAATTAACAGTTTATGTTGCTGGTAAGGTTTCAAGTCAGCCGTAGGCTATTATTAGTTAAGTTTTGGGAGATTCAAAAGTTATACATGGATTAGCAAAAATAAACAAATGGGACTACATCAAACTAAAAAGCTTTTGCACAGTGAAGGAAACTATCAACAAAATGAAAAGGCCACCTACTGAATGGGGGAAGATATTTGCAAATGACATACCCGATCAGGGGTTAATATCCAAAATATACAAAGAACTCATACAACTTGACATTAAAAAAACAAACAACCAGATTAAAAATGGTCAGAGGATCTGAACAGACATTTTTTCCAAATGTCTGTATAAATTACAGACATTCAACATACAGATGGCCAACAGGCACATGAAAAGATGCTCAACACCACTAATCACCAGGAAATGCAAATCAAAACCACAATGAGCTACCACCTCGCACCTGTCAGAATGTCTATTATCAAAAAGGCAAAAAGTAATAAGCATTGGTGAGAAGGTGGAGAAAAGGAAACCCTGTGCATTGGTGCAGCCACTATGGAAAACCGTATGGAGGTTCCCCAAGCAATTTAAACCAGAACTAGAGTACGATCCACAAATTCCACTCCTGGGTATTTATTCAAATAAAGTGCAAATACTAATTTGAAAAGATTATGTTCTTTTGAATTGAAAAGATTACGCACCCCTATGTTCACTGAAGCATTATTTACAGTAGCCAAGAAACAGACTCAGAGGAAAAGAGATCAGATTTGTGGTTACCAGCTAGCCACCTCTGCCTCTCCTGGTGTGCAGAAGTGACTTTGAATTTTGGGAATAAAGATGTGGATGGTAGATGTTTGTTAATGGAACAGCAATTGGGCTGGGAAAAGGTACCCTGATGAGCACTGCTTCATTTAACGATGAGCAAATCTCATGAATGTGAATGATTAAGAAGAATGACAGTGCATGGTTTTGTGAAAAAAGTTTTTGCTTTTCTAAGAAAAATCAGACTTAGAATTTTCCAAGAAAGTTTGACACTAGTTATAAATGGAACTTTGAATGTTTCCAAGAAACATTACAATTATGTTTACCAACACAGCTGAAGCATGAAATTAGAAGCTATCTTTAAGTTTGGGGAGAGAATCAGGTCTCTTTTAACTTATTTGGCTCTGATTTTCCCCTTTCATAATTAACCTAGTGAAAAGATTAGAAGGAAGGGGAGATTCATTATACCCAATGTTGACTTTTAATAATGTGAGTTGGCATTAGAAAGAAATAATTTGTTAAAAAAATGAATGTTCTGTTATTTTGGATTGTGGAAAGCTACACCTGAGGGAAACATCATGTGCAATTAGGATCTTTTTCCATTAGACTTTACTTTAGAAAAATCCTATGGGTGTAAAAATTTGATAGAGGCTTTTGCTCCCACTGCTATTGCATGAAAGTCTAGATACTAACGAATGCTGGCAAAGTTGTAATGACTAAATAGCTCAGATGTACACACACCATGAGGCCTGCAACCTCAGTGAAAGGGCGGCTCAAGCAAACAGATTTGAAGAACCAGCAAGAAACAAATTGTAAGATAAAGAAAAACTTCAGTAGGTAAAGTCATGAATTGGTATTGGATTGATGTAGGTTAGATTTCCAGCTCTGACACTATTCACTGCGTGCTAGTGAGCAGTTAACTTCCAAATTTCTGTTTCTTGATCTACAAAGTAGGAATCATAGTAGTAGTTGTATTATTAGGGTAATTTTGAGTACTAAAGGGGAGATATATATATATATATATATATATATATATATATATATATATATATATATATATGCTTGATAAATTCATAATAAATTCTCAGTGAATAATATCCATAATTTTTATTATTTATGATTATTGTCATATGCTACATAAAATCAGTTATTTAAAATGTTCTTCATTCATTTATTTTAAAATGTTTCAAAGTCAGATCTGAGCTACATAGTAAAAACCTATGTACTTTAAATACTCTTAAAATATAACATGTAAAACAAAGTTGACAAGAAGTATATTAGTGAGATTAAAATGCTCCATTTTAATTTTTTAAAACTATTTTTCTTAATGTGATTTCCATTGACTGGTCTGGCAAGCAGTCTTACCCTGAGTGGCAGGTATCAATTATAGACGTAATTAGCTCATGCTGGGATATATGCCTAGAGAATCGACCCAGCACAAAAATCTCCTAACTTTTGATATTTTATTTCCTCAGATAAATTGAGGATTTGAATAATGTCATCCTTTACATCACTATACTTAGCAATGAATGAGGCTATGACACATCCTTTAAAAAGTTCCCTAAAAAGCAACTAGCCATACAAATGTACAAGGGTGTGGAACGGGGACTAGTGTGGCATAGTTAGAACATAGATTCAGGAATGAGACAGATTTAAGGTCAGGTCTTTAATCACTTATTAGCTGCATGATTTGAGGCAAGTTACTTACCTTTTCAACTTCAGTTGTAAAATGGGTTATTAATAAGTAGTATGCATTCCAGAAGATGGTTGTAAGTATTAAATAAGCCAATGCATGTCAAACATCTAGTACAAAGTCTGGCATCTTGTGAGTGCTCAATAAATGTTAATTATTATTTGCACAATTTTACTAATTCATTGATTTCTTGGGCTGGGACACTGTAATCATTTTCATTATTGCTTAAAATAGGACACTGATGGGGTCATCAGCTTAAATTTTCCATGAGCTTCACTCTGGATCACTTATAACTTACGCCACATGTAGAACTGGCTACAAGGGTAGTAAGTTAAAAGGATATGAAGGTTCTGCACCAAAGAAATAACTGGGAAAACAACTTAAGACTATGATTTGATGAGAGAAGTTGGGAACATCATTTTCATAAATGAATGAAATAATTGACTATTAGTAGCTGAATTTTGAGGTTTCAATTTATATACACAAGCAGTTGAAGAAAACACCCTATTTCTTTTTAGATCATTAATTCTTGACTTTATTTTAGTATTGTGCTATAATAATTTTGCAACTACTAATGGAATTCATTTACATACTATTTTAAAGGCACGAAGAATTCATGTTTTCTCTTAAGGATGAAGTAAATCCCTAATTAATTCCTTGACAAAGTTAATTATTCTAATCTTGAACTGTCAACTTTGTTGAGAAATAAATGTTTTTTAACTTTACGAAAGTTCAAACTACCTTGATTTTGGATTAATAAAATTTTCAGAGAAATTTTTCGTAAAACAATATACAGAACACTATGTTCTAATAAGGCAGAAGCTGTACTGTGGCACTGACCTGACCTTATGGTATGAAACCACATAAAGAAAAACTGGCCACGGTAAATCAAAGGCCTTTGGAGTCTCAGGGCTCATGGGAAAGTCATTTGTGAAATGAAGCACTGACTTAGGTAGCTTTCAGGATTCAAAAGTACACTATAGTTAACGGCAATTTACCACCACTGCAGCTGGAAAAACAGCAGCAATAATACTCACGTTAGCTATAATGCAATGAAGAGACAGAATGTGGTTTTACCTCTTGAAAGCTATTCTCATTCTCTCTCTCTCTCTCTCTCTCTCTCTCTCTCTCTCTCTCCCTCTCCCTACCTATCATCTATCTATCAATCATCCAGTGTCTACCTATTTACTCAGACAGTGCATAATGGGACAGACTCAAGGCAAAGACTGAGCATCTCAAACTTGAAGTATATATATTTTAGCATGTATCCTTTTCCTTCTTTTTAATAATATTGCCCACAGTCATATTTTACAGAGGTTAAAATTCTGAATATGTGTTATCCTTCCAGGAAAATGTGGGAAGCAATGTCCAAATTATACCTAGAATTTTATTGTATAAAGAATGCTCTACCAAAACTGTACTTTCAGGAGTTGGACTATGTTGTGATGTCTGCACATCACAAAATTAAGCCTTTACTCAAAAGGAAGTTGTAAATTTATTAACAGACATCACATAGCTTTGGCCACGCCTGTCATTTCTCATGCTTTGTATCAAGTGGAATCTCTGTCTACTTACTGGATGGAGCTTTCAATGCGGGTGATAGTGAGGAAAGCAGCAAGGTTTGCTGTGTAAGATGAGATGACAATCAAAGCAAATAGCCACCAAGCCCCCATCATCATTCGGGTAGCCAGAGTTGTGTATGGGACTTCCCCACCTGTGGAAAGAAGCAAAGAGAATAAAAGAACATCAACAAGTCTTTATTTAGAATCTGAAGTCATACACATTCAAGAGCAAGTTAAATTTTAAGTAATGCGAAATCTTTCACATAACATCAGCATGGATCTCTGTATGTTGCTTACGTTCATCACTTCATATTTGATTCTGGTTTATGAGACTATGTGAGACTCAGTCAAATAGAAGCATGATAAATATTTAGTATAGCATGTTTAAATGATATTTCTTCCACCTTGTTCTTCAACCCTAGAATTACCCTCTTATTACAACCTCAGATATACACTTTATATCCAAGGGCTTGACTATTTACTAGTTAGGAGATATTAATACTATTATGCTTATATTTAACATAACTTTTCAGATTTCTAGTTTAATAAATAATATTAAAAGACTATTTTTTGTTAAATTCCCTAGAATCATAGGTTATTAATAATCTTGGGAGAACACATATGACTACTGGTTTCAGCATCATCACATGTGTTTTGATCTACTCCTAACTGACTCACCACTCTTTTGTAATCTTGTTGTAGAATCTTCTTCTCCATCTTCTAAATGCTGGTGTGTCCTTGGGCTCAGTCTCTAAACTGTTTCTGTTCTGTCCGCATTCCAACCGCAGCTAATCTCAAGTCCCCTGATGTTGAATATTATCTACAGTATACTTTGATGACTCTCAGATTTATATTTCAAGCTTTACTCTCTCTAGAGAGCTACAGATAAATGCCTACATAATTTCCACTTGGAATTTAATGGGCATCTGAAATTTATCACATCTGAATCAGAACTCTTTATTTTCACTCTTGAATGTACACCCCAGTCTACACTATTTCAGGGAATAGCACCACTCTTCACTCTACTTCTCAGACCAAATACTTAGAAACTTTCCAACATCCCATCTGGTAGCAAGTCCTGTCACCTTTATCTTCAAACCACATACCAAATCCTACCTCATCTCCTCACTTCCAGTGCTGTCACATCTTCTTTTGACCGTACTACTAAACCACTTAAATGGTTTACTTGTTTACATTCTATGCACTACCACTCCTAAGTCTATCTCGATGGTGCTCTTTGAAAATGAAAATGAAATCGTGATATTCCTCTGATCAAAACTTCCAAAGGACTCCTGTCACTCTCAGAGAAAGAAAAAGCAACCCCAAATCTCTACCAAGGCCTATCAGGTCCTACATGAACTGATCTCACGTCAATTTCCTGACTTGCATTTTTCCACCCTCTCAACCCAGCCTTCTTGCAATCTCTTGCATGGAGTTACGCTGATTTCTGTCCTAGGGTCTTTGTATTTGCAATTTTTATGCCTGGAATTCTCTGCTCTTTAATTTAAAAATGACCTTCCCTTTAATTTTTTTAAGTTTCTCCTCAGATGATACTTCCTCACAAATACGTATTTCCATTCTATCTAAAATAATTTCTCACGACCTCATTCTTTCAGTCACTGTATTTTTTAAAAATCATAATTTATCATGTATTTTATATATTTTTGGTTTTTTCCTCTTCCTTATTGTCTAGTTTCTAACATAGAAACAGTTCCTGCCCCCTTTCAGGTGGGTAAATATTTGTTAAATGAATATATGTTTTGTATGGAGTTAATAATCCTTTTAAAATAAATTAGGTTTATGCTAAGAGTAAAAATAAACTAAAGAGATATAATACTACATTTGCCTAGGTACATCAATATGTGAATGGCTTAACAGGATTCAATTAATTATCATATCAGGCAGATTTTTATGCCAACCACTAATTCTCACTATGCAATATTTCTAAACTTTCAGTGTAGTACAAACATACCCTTTGGGTACGACCTGAGCTATTTTCCTGATGTAATATACTCAGAATAGGCTAACCTCTGATATCTGGAACACATTTTTTCAAAAGCAGTTATAATGCATTTTGGATATTTTCTTCTTCAAAGCAAAGGAAATATTCACTCAGCTTTTAAAAGATGAAAGTACAATAAAATATTCATTTTTAAACCAAATGGGGACTTCCTAGACAAAATGATTAATTGAAAAAAAATAATAAAATATGAACAAGATGATAGCTAAAGACTGAAAGATGTTAATAAGTGTAACAAAAGTAGAACAGCAAATTCATGACTGAAAAGCCTAATTGAAGGTTTGTGTCCATGAAGTCTTTACCCTTGGTTAGAGTCATTATCACCCATAAGAAAGAATACTTGCTGAGCTTTCTTCATCTGTGGCATAAAGCCTGAAACTTGGGGAATTCGAATATTCTTGCGGAGTCCAAATAAAATGACATTTTATTTGATATCTGCACTTAGAAATCAAATATTAAAAGTAAAGGGAATCTTGACTTCTAATTCTGGTAATTCAAGACAATCCTCTCACTGCTGGCAACTAGAAAAAATGAACATATAATGCATTTGAGAGCAGTAAGAAACTAGAAGATCAAGATCCTGAAGAAGATAACTCAGAAATGTGACTGGTATTTAGGACTGCTTTTTCCTGAGGGATAAATGCCAATTTAACAACAGGAAGATAAGAAACTGAGATGTTGAGCAATGTTTTGAAAGCCTTCAAAGTCAGGTGGCTATAAAAATTAAGGCCCAGGGCTTGCCAAATGGGGGTGGGACTAAGAAAACCAGAAAATCCTCATATGCTTGGAAATCAACACTACAATTCTATTAGGGCCATGGGTCAAAGAAAAATCACAAGAGAAATAAAAGGTATTTTTAAGTTGATGAAAATAAAAATACTCCATATCAAAATTTCACAAGTTTTGATAGCTGATAGGATGTAGCTAAATTTGTGTTTACAGGGAAATTCATAACTTATATAAGAAGTCTGAAAATCAATGAGCTATTCATCAATTTCAAGAAGTTAAAAAAAACCTGGCAAGTTAATCCCAAAGAACACAGAAGGAAGGACATAATAAATATAAGAGCAAAAATTAGTAAACTAGATAAAAAATAAAATAGAGAATGTTGATCCAACAGAAGTTTGGTCCTTTGAAAATACCTATAAACAGCTCTTGAGACTGATCAAGAAAATAAGTAAAGGCACAAAAAAATACAATAATAGGAGTTAAAAGGGCATATTGTTACAGATGTTTCAGATATTAGAAGGATAAAAGAGGAGGATCCTATGTACAGTTCTATGTCAATTAATTTGAAAATTGAGATGACATGGACAAATTCGTAGAAAAATTGCCACCAAAAGAAATAGAAAATTTTAATGATCTTATAAGTATTAAAGACTTTGAATCTACAATTAAAACTTGCCCACCAAAAAATTCAAGAGCAGTGGGCTTTCTGGAAAAAAAACCTACCAAATGTTTTATCAATAATTAAGTATAATTTTACACAAACTCTTTCTGAGATTAGAAAAAAGCAAGACATCATTCCATACATTTTATAAAGAAGGCACAACTTTGATAACAAAATCTGAAAATGTCATTCCAGGAAAGGAAAATTAATGGCCAGTCTTTCATATGATAGTAGATTAAAAAAAAAAGACTTACATAAATTAGTAAACTGAAAATTGCAAAAAATAAATAAATAAGCATGCTGGGTTTATTATATGAAAGCAAGGGTTGGTCTGGCATTTAAAAATAAATCATTAAAATTCACTAAATTAGCACTATAAAGGAGAAAAGTCCTATAATCATCTTGGTTGAAACAGAAAAGGCACAGATAAAATTCAACATCCAGTCATAAAAAAATTGAAAACCCAGAAATTCTCCAGCAAACTAGAAATAAAAAAAACCACACTTAGTCTCACAAGAGTGTTTTCAGGAAGCCTCCAGCAAATGTCATACTTACTAACAAAATAAGCATTTTAAAAGACTATCTTAAAGGCTACAAGTTGTTACCACTTCTATTCAACATTTAATTGTAGGTGCTAAACAGTGTAGTACAATAAGCAAAAAAAATAAATACAAAGAAGGAAAAAATACTAAAAAATTGGAAAGAATGGAAAAAGTTATGGGTTATAGATGATATGAATATGTATGCAGAAAATCTAAGAGAATATGGAATAAATTACTAAAATTAATGTTAGTTTACTATGGTACAGAGTCAATCTTCAAAATTAATCAGATATGCTTATAGCAGTAACAAACATTTAAGACATGAAATTAAAAAATATATACCATTTGCAATAGCACTAAAAATATCAAATATCTAGAAATAAAGATGTGTAAGATCTCTACATGAAAATCTATAAAACTTTTTTGAGGGCAGCAAAAGAAGGTTAAATAAATAAATAGATATTTCATGTTTATTGATCAAAGACTCAATATTATAAAGATATAAATTTTTCTCAAACTGATCTATAGATTCCATGAATTATCAATCAAAATCTCAAGTTCTCTGCATGTGTGTGTGTGTGTGTGTGTGTATGTATGTATGTGTGTGTGAGAGAGACAGAGAGGGAATGTATGTGTGTGTTTGTGAAAAGCTAAATGTGAAATTTGTAGAAAATTCCAAAAGAACAATAATAGCTAAGACGGTGTTCAAGAAGAAGAAGAAGACTGGTTCTAGTTGACTGTAGCTTTATATAGTAATTAAGATAGTATGATATTTGTCCAAGGATAGACCAAATCAATGAAAAGTATTCATGTGTACATAGACGATTTATGCCCAGCTGGCACTGCAGTACTATATAGACAGGGAGGTCTTTTCAGTAAGTACTACTAGGTCAACCTGGATATATATATACGAAAAATAATGAAACTCGTCTCCTAACTTATAATACATACAAAAATCAATACCAAGTGCCTTACATATGTAAATATAAAATATAAACAATAAAGCTTCTAGAAAAGAATATAAGAGAATATATCCAACATATTCACAAGATTGGGTACTGAAAGACTTTTTCTGAACAGAGCACAGAATGCATTAGCAAAAAGCAAAAAAACTGAGCTGAGCCAGAGCCAGCTCCTCCCCCCAGGGCTCTGTAGCCATGTCATGGACCAGCCCTGCCTACCAGTGTACTATAGCAGTAGCTGTGGCCCTACCACAGCATGAAGGTGCATGCAGCCCAAATAGGGACACCCCTTGAGCACCGAGCTCCAGTGGCCAGGCAGGATTGTGCCTCTGAGTCCCACAGAACATCTCCTACATAAGGCCATTCCTTCAAGACTGGGAGAGGTACCTGATTTAACTAATAAAGAGAAACACAGAGAATTAATCAAAATGAGGAGACAGAATAAGAACTAAATGAAATGGAGAGAAGCAATATACCTGATAAAGAGTTCAAAGTAATGGTAATAAAGATGCTCACTGAACCTGGGAGAAGTACAGATGAACACAGTGAGAACTTCAACAAAGAGAAAATGTAACAGTGCCAAACCAAAACGGTAACTGAAATGAAAAATATACTAGTGGCGTTTATAGAAGACTGGATGAGGTAGAAGAATGAATCAGTAAGCTGGAAGACAAAGCAATGAAAATCCCCCAGACAGAGCAGAGAAATGAAAAAAAAAAAACACAACAATTTTAAAAAAGTGAAGGTACCTTAAGGGACCTTTGGGACAACACTGAGCATAATAACATCTGCATTGTAGAGATTTCAGAAGAAGAGAGAGAAAGTTCTAGGAAAATTATCTGAAGAAATAGTGGCTGAATTTCCCTCATCTGGGGAAGGAAACAGGCATCCAGGTCCAGGAATACCAGAGATGAACCCAGAAAAGACACACACCAAGACACATTATAATTAAAATGGTAAAAGTTAAAGACAAAGAGAGAATTCTAAAAGCATCAAGGAAAAAAACATTACATACATTGGAAATCCCATAAGGCTATCAACAGATTTTTTTTTAGTAGAAACTTCAGGCCAGAAAGGAATGGCATGACATATTAAAAGTGCTGAAAGGAAAAAAAATACAACCAAGAATTCTCTACCCAGCAAATTATAATTTAGAATAGAAGGAGAGATTAAAGAGTTTCCCAAGTAAGCAAAAGCTAAATGAGCTAATTACCACTAAACTGGTCCTATAAGAAATGTTAAAGGGGCCTCTTCAAGGTAAAAAGAAATGGCATTAATTAATAATTTAAAAAAACATACAAAAGATCTCACTGGAAAATATAAATATATAATAAAGGTAGGGGATCAATCACTTGTAAAGCAAGCATAAACGTCAAAAAACAAAAGTAGTGAAATTAACTACAATTACAATAATTAGGTAAGGGATATATAAAATAAAAAGATGTAAAGTGCCATCAAATTATAAAATGTGGTGGAAGGGGAGTAAAATGACAAAGCTTTGGAATGTATTCAAATTTAATTGTTATCAACTTAAAAAGGACTGCTGTTTACATAGGATGTTATATGTGAACCTCACAGTAGCCACAAGGAAAAAACTTATAGTAAATACACAAAAGAAAATGAGAAAGGAATCTAACACAACACTAAAGGAAACCATGAAAACCCAAGGGAAGAAAGAAAAAGAAGAAACAGAGGAACTACGAAACCAGCCAGAAAACAACAGAATGGCAATAAGAACATACAGATCAATAGTTACTGTAAATGTAAAGGGACTAAATTTGCCAAAGAAAGACATAGAAAAACTTGAAATAGAACTACCATATGACCCAGTAATCCCACTAGTGGGCATATACCCTGAGAAAACCATAATTCAAAAAGAGTCATGTACAACAATATTCACTGCAGCACTATTTACAATAGCCAGGACATGGAAGCAACCTAAATGTCCATCGACAGATGAATGGATAAAGAAGATGTGGCACATATATACAATGGAATATTACTCAGCCATGAAAAGAAACAAAATTGAGTTATTTGTAGTGAGGTGGATGTCAAAAAGAGAAAAACAAATACCATATGCTAACACATATACTTGGAATCTAAAAAAAAATGGTTCTGAAGAACCTAGGGGCAGGACATGAATAAAGACACAGACGTAGAGAATGGACTTAAGGACACGGGGAGGGGGAAGGGTAAGCTGGGACGAAGTGAGAGAGTGGCATGGACATATATACACTACCAAATGTAAAACAGATAGCTAGTGGGAAGCAGCCGCATAGCACAGGGAGATCAGCTTAGTGCTTTGTGACCACCTAGAGGGGTGGGATAGGGAGGGTGGAGGGAGATGCAAGAGGGAGGGGATAAGAGGATATATGTATACATATAGCTGATATACTTTTTTATACAGCAGAAACTAACACAACACTGTAAAGCAATTATACTCCGATAAAGATATTAAATTTAAAAAAATGGGCAGACGATCTGAATAGATATTTTTTCCAAAGAAGACATACAGATGGCACAGAGGCACATGAAAGTATATCCAACATCACTAATTATTAGTGAAATGAAAATCAAACCCACTATGATATATTGCCTCCACCTGTTAAGATGGGTGTTATTAAAAAAAGAGAGAGAGAGAGAAAATATGCTTTGGTGAGGATGTGGAAAAAAGGGAACCCTTGTATGTTTTTGGTTCAAATGTAAATTTGTGCAGCCACTATGCAAAACCTATGGAGGTTCCTCAAAAAATTAAAATTGAACTGCCATGTGAACCAGCAATTCCTCCTCTGAGTATATAACTGAAGGAAATGAAATATGCATCTCAAATAGAGAACTGCACTCCCATGTTCACTGAAGCATTATTCACAACTGCCAAGATATGGAAACAACTTAAATGTTCATCAGTAGATGCATGGATAAATAAAATGTGATATGTATTTAAAGACAAGCCACAGTAGAACACACACACACACACACACACACAAATATTATTCATCCACAAAAACGAGCATCCTGCCATATGTGACAACATGGATGCACCGTGAGGAAATTACGTTGAGTGAAATAAGCCAGCCACAGAAAAACAAATGCTGCATGATTTCACTTACATGTGCAATCTAAAATAATCAAATTCGTAGAAGCAGAGAACAGAATGGTGGTGCTCAGGGGCTGGGGTGGGAGGTATGGGGGAAATGAGATGTTGGTCCAAGGGTGCAAAGTTTCATTTATGCACTATGAATAAGTTCTAGAGACCTAATGTACAGCATGGTGACAATAGTTAGCAAAACTGTATCATATACTTGATACTTGCTAAGGGGATAGATCTTGAATTAAATCTTCTCAACACACACACTGTAATTATGAAGAGGTTATAGACAAATTATTTAGCTTGATTATGGTGATCTTTTAACAGTGTATACAAATATTAAAACATCAAGTTGTAAATCTTAGTACAATTTTTATCAGTCAAATATATCTCAATAAATTTATTTCAAAACGAGGATAAAAAATGAAAAGATTGATAAATTTGACTACAGTAATACTTTGTAGCTCAAAACCCACCATGAAGAAAGTAAAGACAAGCCACAGTAGAACATATTTGCAATACTCATATCTAACAGAAATTTCATCAATGTATATTAACTTCTATAAATCAATAACAATAAAACAGACAATAACTAGAAAAATGGTCAAGAGGTTTCACAAAGGAAGATACCAAATGCCCATTAAATATGTGAAAAGGTGGCAACTTCATTAGTTATGAGGGGTACACAAACTAAAAGAAAAATGAAATACCACTGCATAGCCAACAGAATAATTGAAATAAGGAAATATACAATATCAAGCGTTGGCAAGGATGTAGAGCGACTAGAATCCTAGTAACCTGTTGATGAGATTATAAATTGGTTCACTCACTTTGACAAACAATTTGGCAGCATCTCTGAAAACTACCATACACATACCTTAAGACTCAGCAGTTCCACTCAGGTACATACCTCAAAGAGGAAAATGTGCACACTGAGACATGAACAGGAATCTCCAAAGCAACATTATTCATAATAGCCTCAAACTGGAAATAGCCTAAACACTCTTTGAGGATAGAGTGTATAAAGTATGGTGTGTGTGTGTGTATATATATATATATATATATATACACACACACACACACACACACACACACATATGTATTCATATAGTGGGATATTATATAGCAATGAAAATGAACAGATTTCAGTTATATATAACACCATGAATGGATTTCACAAACTAAATTTCTGAGTAAAAGAATGCACACTGTATGACAATTGCTCTGAAACAGGCAACATGAATGGTAGTGTTGATAATCTCATGAGTGGTTACCTTTGGGGATACAGACTAATGGTTGAGGTGGGGAAATGGGGGCTGTGTCACGGGTAATGTTCTATCTTTTCCTGGGTGGCAATTACGCTGGTGTTCCACTGTTGGTAATTCATTGAGCTGTACTTTTAAGTTTTGTGCACTTTTCTGTACTTAAATCGTATCTCACAATTAAAAACAAGACGTAAATAAAAGAAGTACAAAGACAGAAGGGTGAGTTTAATAAAGACCATTTTCCCCTTCCTTTGTTTTGTTTTTCTGTATCCACAATTTGAAAAAAAAATAGTATTTTCATAGATTCTGGATGCTAGAAGACAGGTAAAAGACAAAATATTACCTGTTAAATTAAAAACACAGCCCCACATTGCTAAAAGCATAGCAGAAATTAGGCTGGCTATTCCTGACATTTCGGGGTGTGCAAAGGTCTGACTCTAGAACTGGGCATTTTGATTCTTATAATCCCTGGTGAGTTTGAAGTCCCCCAATATCAGTCTGCAGAAGCATGTACAATTTGTATTTTTTCAAAGTGACCCTTCTGCAGTAAGAGAAATATTCTTGACACAGATTTGCATTTTGATGAGACTGGTTTGCCACCTCAAAAAGTATATCAACTTTACTACTGTATATATTATCTTATTTATAAAGGTTGTTAAAGAAGTAAAATAATGTTTTTTCCCTCGGGCAAGATTATAGAACTTGATAATTTCACCTGCGTCAGGCAAAAACTTGTTGCTCTACGTCTTATTCTGTGTGAGTATATATGCATTTTTGTGTTTGTCTGAAAGTATAGAAAAGTAATTGTTTAAGATTCTCCAATTTCGTTGCTTGGTAAATCAGCTTCTCATAGGTTTAATAACTCACAAAGTGTTTCTTATATAATCTGGGACCGTGTAATTTTTTTATGAAGTATGATTAAGAAAAAAATAGAAGAAAATTCATTATTCCCTTTCCTTATAAACATTCCTGTTTCAGGAATTAGATCCTTATTGAAGCTAGGTTGCTAGCAAAATGGCTAAAGACACTTAGAGCAAGGAGAAAATCTCCCATATTAGGGATGAATGAATATGTTCAAGTAAGCTGGTCAACTGGAGTGTCAGTAAATATTGGAACATTTTATACTTACAAAGTCACAATTTAGAAAATATGAAGAAGGATAATGTTGGCAATTAGCCACTGCCAAGGCAGTGTTCTGTTGATACATTTAAGGAAGGGTGATAATGTACATATCTCCTAAATGCATAAGGTATGTCAGTCATATTTATGTATTAATCTGTTCCTTGAAGTTCATTCATAAATAGTCAAATTGAGAGCCTGGCTGCTACTAGATTTGTAAATGCTTTAATATTTTTTCTTTTGGTGGAGGGTATGGAGGTAATAAGGAGGAGAATGTGAGATACACACACGTAAGGTTCGCAGTTGGCCACAGGTTAGTATGTCCACTGTCTGAGTAGGGCAGGCTTTCAATGTGGCATGTCTGTCACTGGTACAACAGATGGCTTTAGGTGGTAGGGGCAATAGCACAAAAACATTGTGTTCTGGTAAGCCATTTACAATTATCTTTCAGTATTTTCTTACAATGGCAAGAACAAAGCCTCAGTTTGCTGGTAATGTCTGTTTAAAATTTTGAATCTATTTTTTATAAAGGGAAGGCAAATCTCAAACTCCCTTTGGCAGGCAACAGAATCTAATTAGAATTTAATAATATTATATTTCATTTATATTATTAGTATGGTTATTTTCTATTTAATGCAAATGGCACTGCTTTTATATTACTGAACATACCTTTATTAACAATAACTCTGACCCCTCTATAATCTCAATTTCAAACATTCCACACTTTCATCTTTTGAGCTCCCCCCCCCATCATGTCTACAGTCCCACCAATATCTAAGATCTATTGACCCTACCACCTTTTCACTATCCATCCCCATTCCTATTAGATGTACTTTCCTCTTAACTAGCTTAAATCCAGTGATTTGTTAAAATAAACACTGCATTTATCCTCAACTCCCTTGAAATCCTCTCAGCAGAGCCCAAACTGAGTCAAGCTCATTTTTTGCTTTACACTAACTGTGGAATAACTTACACCTGTGCAACTCATTTTCAATTCATGTCCACAGACTTCAAATGAGTCTTTAACGTAGCCTCAGAGTCATATTACATCTTCCTAGAAATTCTCTCCTCCACTCTCTTACACAATTACTTATTCCAGTGTTTCTCTGTCTTCTCATACCACAAATTCCACACTCCCACTCTCACTCTCAGAAGATGATCATGAAATCTACTTTAGAAAATTAAAGCAATTTCAAGGAACTTCCAGAGAAAAGAAGGTACAAAACAGTTTACAGGGTGTACTTTAGGGTAAAAAAGGAGGGGGGAATGTGCTTATGTTTTCAGAATAAAGCAATAGGAAAACAAACCAAAAGTATATACATATGGAGAGTGGGGGGTAGTAAAGTAAAAGGGACAAAGAATGAATTAAGATTTCTGTATAAAACAAAAATGAGAAAATACTATCTCACATTCTCACAAATATGGAACAACTGGAAAAAAAAAAAGACTTCTGTGGCTGACTTTGTTATTTAGCTTTAAATTTAGAACAGTTAAATGTTTCATATAATTAGAAAGAATATTAAATTTTTAAAAAAGCAAATTGAAAACAATGATAAAAATGAACTTGAGAGTATATCAAGTTAGTGACATAATGGCACAGATAAAAGTTATTTCAAATGACTCTAAAATACAATGACTGCTTCCCCCTACTGAAGGCCACAGTCCTTTTGGACAGCTCTCTCATATACCTCTCTCTCCTGGTTCTAGTAACTATTCCCTTTCTTTAACCCTTTAGGCCCAAGAGTGATAATAGCTCCTTCTGTAACTAACAGGTACTGTACCAACTTTTGTTACTTTCTCAAAACTCCACCCACATCATTGTAAAGAGTCCTTTCAGTAATCTTTCCACAGTGTCCCAGACAGAATGCACCATCTATGTCCTGTCTGGTAGAATGTAAGGTCCCATGGAACAGAAACATAAAAATGGGATTCTGGGATTGAATTGCCCACATGTCTACGTAGTGCTTATTGGTGGGAAATGGAACACTGGCAAGCCACAGCTTGTGGTTACATTATAACCATTCAGTTACTACCAGTGTTGGCACGGGATGAAGGACATGTGGAATGCAAGGCCTTGGGAGACCAAGTGGCTGGGGCAATAACAGTGATTTTACAGGTCGTGGTTTTAGCTAACTGCTCTGAAGTCTTCAAATAAAACAAAAGTTAAAGGAGAGAATGAGGGCAATGAATACCAAACTCAGAAACAGGGAAAATTTGAGAGGCTTGATGGCAGCTTTGAAGGAGTCTCTTAAATTGTATAGTTTCAGGACAGATATGACTGAGGACAAGATTAACACTTGACTGTAAGGAAACACAATTCAATCACCAATTAAATCTTCTGTCCTCTATGGTCTCTCATGGTAAGGGAAGGGCACTGATGAGAAATTCGACCTTCCAAATCTCTCTGAAACCCCTTAGTATTGGAAGCAACCACCCCTTCTGAGGGAATCAGCCTTCCCCAGCATAAATGCTTCTCAGTGACTGGACCTGGGGAATCAGAGTTCTCTCCTGGATTCACCCACATCACCCCCCGCTGCCTCCAGGCTACAACTTAGATCTCAACATAACTCAGTTAGAGAAATATAAAGCCTGCTTATAAAAGTTTCATACCACATAGGATACAATGTAAGTATTGATTAGGGCAAATATATTGTCATGAGTGGTAATGATCTGGAATTTGATATTTAATGTGTTGATTTGATACTTGGGGAGTGGTGGTAATCGTTTGATTGGCTCATTGAAGGATGGACCAATAATGAATGGATTCTGAAGGTAACCTATACACAACATCTCTGGTATACTGTAGAGATTCAGGGAGGGGGATATGCTGGAATGAAACTGTTCTGAACAACCTGTTCACCTCCCTGATTATTATTTAGAGGAACGCTCCCTACACAAAGACATTAAGAAATGCACAGGAGGGGGTAGAACACAAGCATCTCTGAAGAGTTCTATGTCCTTGTTCTCTGTTGGCCTGAGATGACATTGGAATACTGCAATGAAACTGGATTTCTTGATATTAAAATGGGTGCAGGTTGATAAAGGCTAAGTGTAGATGTTCAGCTATCAGAGACAAGGTGAAATTACCATAGTATGCATGGTGTGTTGTGAATGGTAATTAATGTGTATTGACCTTCAGAGACCTATAGCGATAGCTCATCACAGGGTTCCTAAATATGGAATAGATAGGCAGCCTACTAAGGTGCTTCTTCATATGTATGGACAAAACAATTCTAGATCTGAGGGCAGAAAACCTAGTCTCAACTGATGAGTGGGAATTTGGAGCCACAGTTCCTAGAACTTATATAGTTTACAGATCCAAAAACCCAATACTGAAGAGGAGGCCAGGTTAGCATTTTTTTATATGTTTTTTTTTTTAATTTTTCTTAAGTAATTCTTAATCTAATTGTCATGCCACACTTACACTTTTGTATTCTATTTATTACATTTTCACTGGCTGAATAGTATTTTTCACAGTCAGATACACTATAGCTGACTTTGGTATCCTATTTTGGAAATGCAGACATTTTCATCATCATATATCACATTGCAATACACATCTTTTTGATGGAATCCATGAAGGGAAGTTATTTGGTGAAAAATGAATTTTGTTATGTCATACAAGTGTTAACAATTTTCAGATACACTTTATAACATTATTTATTGAATAGGGATAGGTAATGTTACTCCTCTACTGCTAACATATGTCTTCCTGAAGTGTTGACATTTCAGTTGAATGACAAAATATTGTTCTGGCTATAAATCTGGCTAATAAATCTATTTTCAGATAAACAAAAGTAGGTAGAAGGCATTAGCTCATGTAATTGAAGTGTCAATTTCCTATACATAGAAAGACTTCTCTAATTTATTATTTACATTTCCACGGTAATTATAAAACAGGTAAAGCTGCTTATAAATAGTAGTACCTTCTTTCCAACTCTTTAGCATTATTTATACACTTCTGTTTTGAAGAGTTCTAGGTCAGCTTAATAATAAATTTTAACATATTTCATCTTTTCTTAATTAATAAATTGCTTTTACACATACAAATACCATCTATACATACTTACCTGAAATAAGAATGTTGTCATCAAATAAAAAAAAAGAATGTGACCTCAACATTAGAAATTTCTACAGAAGGAGATAATCTTTATAATTCTTGAAACTTCAGGTTTAACACAAGTAGTTAAGTTTATTTTACTGAACTCAGTACCATAGAATATTTCTGATAAATATATTAGAAAAGTGTTAAATTTAAAATGAATTACAATCAAATTAAATGGTTGCTGGTTATACAACATAAACCTTATATGCTGATTTTAACTTAAGTTCGAAATACGGATTGCTATGACTTACAATAGAACTAAGTTGAATTACACTACACTTAAAAAGTAATATTGGCAGCTTTTTAATTTCACAATGTTTTCACTATTCCAGCCCATATAAAATTCTCACTGTTTCTAATGAGTTAGGGATAAAAAAACAGCCAAATGAACATCAATTTTCCTATCTGATATTACAAAATTAAAACATTTGAGATGTTAATATTTCAATTAATAGGGGATTTCAGGTTCTCAGTTTGTAAGACAGACTACATATGGTTTTACACAAGTTGTACCTCAAGTAATAGTCAAGGATCTTGAGGTTAGTGTTCCATTGAAATATAAGCTCCCTTAAGTACAACATTAAGAACATGGATCAGCAATATATATGGTGTTTACCGTGATTCTCCACCACAAACTGGTTTACTTTCATATCTCCAAGGATAATGGCAGTGATGGTATGTAGAAACACTTGTTGCAAATCCTTTCTCATTTAACCAAGGCTTTATTTTTCCCTTCTGCACTAACTGTTTCGTATTCAATTATATTGGAAAAATGACCATAGGATGAACGAATTGCACTAAATCTTTCAGCGATTTTGAAATGACATTGAAATTAGTTCTTTTTTCTACTTTTTATGAGATTTTTTTTTAGTAAAGTAGCTTCGAAATGTTTGAAATAGACCAGTTTAGTTGGAAGGTGTGGTAGTATATATGGCTGTTTGCTGAGATTTCCACTAACTCATAGATCTACATTTTATGGTACTAACTAATGGTTTATGAAAGCAGCTTTAGCACAAACCACAGTGGATCAGCAGGCACATATCTTCCTTGAATTTCCTGCCGCTTTTATATGTATATGTGACAAAAAAATGTGTTTGCTTACCTCTTTTTCTGTTTCCTTTCTCAATATCTATCAAAAGGACCTTGGAAATTTTAATAATAAAAATAAGACTTTACATCTTCAAAACAATGATGTCACAACTAAATTTCAACAACTATGGAGACATGTATCTCAAACCTTCATTGACTCCCAGAATATTTCCCAACACTTGTATGCTTTCTATAGTTATTTTACAAAAAGCACACATATTTTGTTTAGGAGGTGCTCTTAGAAATATCTTCAGCCTCCGTATTCATGCTCTTATTATATCTATTCCATTGTGCTATTTTAGAGGTCTTGTTAAAAAAAATAAGAGGAGAAAACAAACAGTCTCATTTCTTCTCTCCTGATTTGTCTTTAGATATGCTAGTATGTTTTGCTTGTAAGACTCAACAGTATAAGTCCAAGATTTTGGTAAAAGATTTAAGTGTACAGTACACAGGATTTTTAAAATCTGATATCACAAAGTTAAAATATTTGAGATTTTAGTAATTCAGTATGAAAAAGGTGAAAGATATCCAAACAAAACCCTCAAAATCTTCAGAAAACTTTTAGGTAGTTTCATTCAGGGATGAACTAAAAATTTTAAAGTCAATTTGTATGTCACCCCTTTGTTTTTCTCATGTCTACCAGATTTGGCTTCATGTACTTCCGGTTTATTTTTTGTTTACTAAATTATTTGATTGATACTTCAGGGGCTTTGTTACTATTTTTAATACATCAATGTATATCATTGTATTGCCTATCTGCTCAGCAAAAAGGTAAAAACCAAAAAACAGGAACATAGTGTATGATTTGAATAAGGATTATATCATGATTCTTTAAATATATATCATTTTAAAGTATACACACCAAACACCATTTTCTGGAGGCCTCAAAAATGATTACTTTTCTTTTTGTACTATTTTTCTTGTTATCTACTGATTTCACCACAGACTTGGTAATGAAATGAACGCTGGGAAAGGTGCTTAAAGAGGAAATGTTGTCTGGATGACTAGTCGTTTGTCAAAGAGCACGAAACAAGATGGCCGTTGAGTCAGGCCTGCCACTCTATAGTGATGTATTAGCTTTTAATGTTTTAAAATAATTATAGCAGGGCCTTAGCCACTGTATAAAACCACTATATAAATTCTAGGGCCATTATCAATCCCATTTTTCAGGGATTCAATCAATCAGTGGTTCTGAGGAAAACTGCACCCATTTTACCAGTCTTACAAGCAGTTAAGTTCAAAAGGTAAGCAGCAGTTGTCAACAGAAATGAAAAGTAAAACAGATCTCATGAAGTTTTTAATTACCTCTGGAATTTCTAAGATTAGTTCCTAAACTAGGGCCTTATGCATATGTGCACCATTATTTCCACAGGGTCAGAAAAGGCTAATGCGTATTCAATCAATTTTAATAATGGTAAGAGAGCCAGGTCTAAGTCTAAAACACATTTTAAAGCGCCAAAATGCCATTCATTTTGGACCTAGTCCTGTTAACAACCACTGGAGATTAGTTTTAAATTATAACTCATTTATTGACTACATAGTAAGACTTACAATTTGATAGAGAAGGAAATTATTTAACATTATGAATTCAGTCTTTCAAAAACAATAGTGGTCTTCTCAATTTTGAACTTGTTTAGCCTGTTTTCCAGAGTTCTTAGTCTTAAATTATTAGGAGGATATCTTAAGGAGCAGAAAAGAAAAATAAATTTTTCTCCACTTTCTTTTCAGTATATTATTTTGAATAATAGGTTGGGAAATAGCTAAAGGAATGAGATTTTGGTGTGCTGGTGTTACAGAAAATGTATTGAGATTAAATAAAGACATTTATTCAGTATATGGGCTCTATAAATTCAGATAGATTTCAGTAAGTAATACAGATCTGTAATTGAAGAACACAAAATAATTCATATCGTAGTAATTTCCACAACACTGCTGATTGAATAAGCAAATGTGTATGAAGCAAGTTAATGGATTTCTGTGTTTGTGAATGCAAATACATAAGCTGAATGCATTTCAGAATTCCACATGAAGTTTAACTATATTACTTAAAAGACTATCTCCTCCTCTTACTCCTCCTAATGAGCTATTCGGGTGTGGTTTCTAGATTTTCTAGGAAGTTCTAAAGGCGTTTTTAATCTAGAGTCCCTGTAGTCACTGAGTCAGGGACTTGGGTTGAATTGATGAGCAATGGAAAAATCAGAAAACATGTTCAAATTGCTGGGCTCAAGTGGTAAATCAAAACCATGGATGTAACAAAATAGGAAGGGGGATCAAGAAGGAAAGGGGTCAGGGTGAAGTTGCAAAACAAAACAAAATAAACAAAAATCTTATTAAGCTCAAGCCAAAATCAGGAAGTAAGAGATTATAAAACAAAGGTCAGGAAAAAAGTAATAAAAGCCTCTATTTGTTGAGTATTACTAATGCACTAGGCACTGTGTTAAGAGTTTATAAGTATTTTCTTATGTAATCTTCACCACAGTTTTATGAAATGATTAGGAAAGCTGACTGGGTTTCCTTAGCCAAGGTCAAGATCATAGAGTAGGAACAGATGATTCATGCTCACAGGCTCTCACAGCCAAGGGAAAAGACCAGGCAGGGAGTGACCCATGTCAGAGACTGTAGGAAGCTAGATCCCAAGAATCATGGTGTCTCTTCCTCCAAGTACATTTCTTCCATCAAGGGTTCTGATTTATTACTGCCACTTCATTTTCTCCCTTTGTTCTCCTCAGTGATAAGAATGAACAGGTTTATTGTGGGCTGACAAGGCTAAAAAATTAGGACAGATTCAAGCAAACAAAATTAAAATAAATGAATAAGAGTTTAGATATCTATAAAAATTAGGAAAAAATCCTCCTTATTTTGTCTTGGAAATAATTTACTAAGACCAAGATACTTTTTTAGATGATGGTAGGAAGCAATCAACTTAAAACATAACCAGTATAATTAATAGAAGACTTTGGAATATGTAACATATCAGGGAGGTGATATTGCAAAGACAAGAGATTCTAATGATGAACAAATAATAGAGAAAACAGGAAGGTGAAGATCTCTTTCCTCAAACTTCTCTGGAAGGTGGGCTGTGATCCTATATAATTAACTCCATCGTTTGGATAACTCAGCAAGTGCTTTTGTCATTGCTCTATTTTAATGGTGATGTATAAACTGTTTATTGTATTAGTAAAAAATTATGAACACAATTATTAAAATTATAAATATCTATTATTTTTCTTTTAAAATTGCTTTGACAAATAACTTTGTAACTAACCTTAGACTCAGTAGGTTATATGCAGGTGAATAAATCTTTATAAGTTTTACATACAAACAAAATGATGAGTTACTCTTTTGTTTCCCTTTTTCCTGGAGACATTCATTCACCTTGGTTCTCCACATAGGTTTATTGAAAATAGAAAAAAAAATAGTTTTTGCTTCTTCCAAGTTTCACAGACTTAGAAATTTCTTCTATGCACATATGGCCATACACAAGAGACCCCTGAAATTGCTTAAGAATTCAGGCTGCTATTTGAAAACAGACATGCTGGGAGATTTTTATGTGATGATATTATCTGAGCAATTGTTATTAATATTAATTATAGTCATATGACTAAGTTCTTGTGCAATTTTATGCAACTTTTTAAAAAGTTTCTTTTATCATGTTGCTCATGATACAAACTTATTCTAATTCTAATATGGAATGAACTTTTCAGCAGAAAGATCCTTTAGAAAATATTGGAGAACTGTAGGCAAATAATGAAATCCAAACAAATCAAATTCATCACTGACAGTCATTTCTGTGGTTTAATACAACTCTTCACAACATCTTTTAGAGTTCTCTTCTGCCTAATAATCTTTGGTGGCTCTGGAAGTAATAACTTGAAGATTATTTGATGTTTTTTCCTTACAAATGAAATTTTTAAAATTGTAATGATTAGATGAGCTATTTTAGGTAAATTTTGATCAGCTGCTTTCTTCTTTTGTTCTCCGGTCTCTTTACAGAGCTGTTGAATTTTCCCCCGCAATTATCATTTTGAACACAGCCTTCCTTTATAGTTAGGTATATAAAAGTTTTGCTGCTGTATTTTAAAGTATTCTAATAGCCTCGCTGTATTACATAGTATAATTTTATACCTTTATAAACACCAGTAATATGTACTTAATGGCTGAGCTAACTTTCAATCTGGTTTTCAGCACACTTTTGTTCAAATAACTTAGTCAGCATTTTGTCCAAATGATTTAGTCAGTACTTCTTAAGTGTTGCAGTGCTGTCATGCATTACGTCCAAGCAATTTCCTCTGTCTGAGTACGTTAAAGGGTCCTCAAATTATCTAGTGAAACACAGAATGTAAAGCTATAATTATGTTATTAAGTTATTATTATTTTCTAAATAAATCCTTTAAAATTCTATGGAAATTTATGTAATTTTAATTGTTAAAAATGTGTAAATATGTAATATGGCACGATGTTTGGCTGAAAGTATCAAAAGCCTTTGAACTGTACATATACATATTTAACTCAGAAGCTGCATAACTAAAATAATTTCTTAAGAAAATAACCATGGATGTGCACAAAGATTGAATGACTAGAATGATTTTTCACAATTTTGTAAATATATAATAATAGGGAATTTGGCAAGCAAATTATATATATGTACACCCACTTATAATACGGATTCTTATATAGACTTATAAAGACATATAGTAAATAATGCTGCAGAAGAACATCTAAATGAATAAATAGATGTTCAGGATGTACTGTTAAGTTAATTATGAACACATTATATACAGTAGGAAACCACTGTTATATATTAATATATTTTCTGTATACTAACACCCACTCAGGTGCTAAGTCCTACCGTGTATAATTCTAATCACTCTCTCTTTTCCATTCTTACTTCCATTTTTGCTGTTGTAGTGGTTAATGTTTTTCAGGCCTGCACTAATTCAGCTAGTCTACTTCAACAGTCTCATAATCGCGAAGCCATCGTTCATGCTGTCTCTAAATAGCACAGATCACTTAGCTATTTGGATGAGAAGTTGTTATCGTTGCTTTAAATAAAGAACCCATATATTCAGTAGTGTTTCATACTTTTATATTTATAAGCATAAATTCTAATCTAACACAACACTTTCATTGTGATTAACACTTACATTCTGCCAGATCATTTGCTGATAAAACTCTAACTTTCATCAGCATGAATAAAGTATTTAATTTAGGAGAAGAAATGAACAATGCTTAAATTGATGAATAAGAAGTACTTCTTAAACTTGAAAAAAAATAAACCTAAAAATTGTTCTAAGCTTAAACTTCCGCATTTTCTGTGTTAAAGGGAGGTTTTCCAGCGAAGGCATCTTGATAAGAAATAACATGTCAAATTGAAGATCGAAAGTACTAGATCAAAGCACTTAAAGATCAGCCTGGGAGGATCCCTGTAAGCGTCATCTGAGTCTTCAAACCTCTCAGATTTGCTGTAGGATTCCTACCAGCACTTTGGCTTTTTTGTAACTTAATCAACAGTGAATTAAAAATGGGAAACACAAACTAGAGAATTATAGAATACAACACTTTGGAAATGCTTAACGTATGAAGAGACAGTTTAAAAATTGGAGCTAGTGGCATTTTTTTTTCATAACCTATCTGTAAGAAGCAGCACAGCCTGTGTGCCCTTCAGAGAAATTATCAAAAAAATCATCTGCACAGAAGCAAAAGAAAGGGGGAAAAGAGCTTTAATAATATTCAAAGTTTTTTTCCTGTAAAGTTTGTTTCATTTTATTTCAATGACAGATGTTGCAATTCAAAAATTAAATCTATATTTTAAAAAAGGCATATAATATCCTTATTCTACTTCGCTTTTCTCATTCTTCACTTCCTTTGAGTTCTCTGATTTCAAATATTTTTAATTATAGCATTGCTAAAAGCCTTGTGAAATAGATTAGACACAGAAAATGCACATCTAATAATCATTGTGTTTGCTGGCTTGTTTTTATATCATTTAAAAATTGAGCTGCATTTTATAATGTCATAACGGAAACGAAAATATAAAAATCTGCAATTTAAAATTAAAATGTCTCATTTTGTAGGAATATTCAGCTACTACTTAAAAGCAAAGAAAAAAATAATTAAACAGTAAAACTTGTAGATTATTGCTTTGGAAAATCATATACTTTTGGTTATTTTCTGCCACCTGTGTATTATATACTATTTGTTTTCAACTTTATCCATTATTGCTATGAAGTTTATTAAACTATAATGACATACCAGGAGGAGGTATTCTCCTAAAGGAGAATATGTATGTACTTAACATGTATGTAATATGTTAGTTTATAAACTTATAATACTTTATGGTGTTATTTGTTTGATATATGAAATTATTTACACCTTGGATATGTGCTTATGTCATTACACTTTTCTCAGTTGATAAACTACCTAAATTCAATGACAGTCTCAGTCAGATTTGAGGTTTAAACTGCATTGCAGTCAAGTCTTGGAGTGAAACAAGTATAGCCAGCTTATAAGTTTGACCTCTGCAATTACTGTTCATTTTCTAAGCTTTCCTGGGTATAAAGGTATGTTAAATTGCCTTTTAGTGCCAGGAATGACTTTTTCTCGGCCAGATTACTCTCTTTTGGTTCATCAGTTAGATATGTATTCTATTTAATTTAGTAGCACAAAAGTTACTCATTCCAACTTGAAAGTGTCCATCCTGGACATTGTATGTGGTCAGCTTCATTATCTGACATTATTATTAAAAATGTGTTTGTGCTGCTAAAGCAAGCTTTATCTTTTTTAATGAATTATTCAGGTCATCAAATATAATTTCTAACTTGCTTAACCTAATTCAAGTCAGCATTTGTAGACTGTCAATTGGGTCAATATTAGCTCAGAAGAAAAAATTAAAAATCAATGAATATCAGGGTGAACATTTTAATTTTTACTCTTTAACCTAAACCATTTCCTATATTTTGAGGATTTAATATTAAAGACTCACTTTAAAATATTTAGTTTTTCAGAATTGTCCCTAATCTATACAACTATGTATAACAAAAATAAAAGGACCAGCTGCACTATTTCTTGGTGTCAACAGAAGATTTGACCTTGTTTTTCCTATAGCTTAAGGATTAAGTATAGCCCCAATGGATGAACTGTACATCATTTTCAAAAGAAGGTTTTCTGGAGGATAATGCTGAGTGTACAGATTCCTACTGTGACTGAAACTAGTGTCTATTTAATCTTATACTCAAGATGGCCTTTTGTGACCAAATCGCTGTGGATTTAAAAATCAAGAAATTTTTAAATCAAAGAACTGGCCTTGACAAGGAAAACTAGGAGTAGAATGTTACTGATTTTTTTTTTTTTTTCTGTGAGAGAAGCCAAAGAATCTGGTGCTATTATGAATGTTAGTAGATTTCAACATCGTTTTGGATAAAGGGAAGTATATACATAAATTGCAAATGAAGAAAAGTAATAAGAAAGATCTTCAATTCCTTCACACGAAGCATATTCTATAGAGAACCTTATTTCTGGTGATTTAGGAACGGGATTATTTAATCCTACTCTGAAAGAAAGACATTATATTATTAGTAGTTTGGTTTGATATAGGAAAGAATTGCACTGGAGAAGATTACTTAGAAGAACCGTCTTCTTCAGGAGCTATCACCACAAATAAAGCTGGAAATGTACCTCTTGCACTTTTTGATTAACTGTTAATATGTTGTCTGTAATGAATAACCATACTTGCTTGATTTGCAGAGTGGAAAACAGTGTGTCTAGGTCTTGGAGTTAATGCTTTTTAAAGGTACAATGGATTGGATATATTTTGTAACCAACATATATCTACCTAAATAGATATACATCTTACACCTACAAAATATAATCATGAGCTGATTTAGGTACAATTTTTTTGAAACAATCACTACATCCCCAAATATGGATTTGAACATAGAACAGATACAGAATAGTTTTCCAATTAACACCCTCTAACACAACCACTCCCGTGCTCCAGTGACTCTCCAATACTCTCAAAGTAGAAGCCCAAGTACACAAAGCCTGATGTCATCTGAATCAATGGCCCTCTCTGACCTCACCTCCTTCTAAGCTATTCTTCTGGCCCCTTGGAGCAGGCCCTTTGCATCTGTGGTTCCCTATACCTGACCACCCTTCCCCCAGATACTGATGTAGCATAATCCTTCTTATCTTCCTGTCATCCTCTTTGCTTCAATATCAAATTCTCAGAGGCTTACTTCAACAAGCCCATTGAAAATTGCAGCCCTTCCACATATACTTCAATTTCCTCTCACTCTAAGTTACTTTTCCTATAGTATTTGAGTTCTGATATACTATGTAATTTATTTATTTATTTATCATACCTATTGTTTGTTACCTGGCTCCCTTCACTAGAATATAAGTTCCATGAAGGCTTGAATCTTTTTATCAGAAGGTAGTCCCAGGAGTTTGAACAGTGCCTGTCACGTTGTAGACATTCAATAAATGCTGAATAAACGAATGATCTCAAATTTGGATCACAAATACTTAGGGTATTTTAGGGTACATAAAACATGTTTAGTCTGAAAGGTAATGTTTTTCTCAATTTATAAAAGTGTTTGTAAAAGTTACTCGGTTGACTGAACGGGTATATATCACAGAGGAATTCAGACATATGTAATCTGGCTCTCATATATTTAATGATGTCTAATGAAAAAATGCATTTTCTAATAAAAATGATGTAATATGATTCTAAATAAAACTTCTGTTTGTTTTCTCAGCAGAATAAACTGGTCTTCTGGAAAAGTAACAAAGATGTTTCACTTACTGCAATACTTTTGATGACAATGAATGCACGACAAACTTAACACTTCCTTTGTTCAAGACAGCATTGAATAAAGGAAGTTTACTCCCAATGTAAAAGTTGTAGCCAGTAGTGCAGTTAATTAAGAGAAAATGTCAATAGAACTTAACATTGTCACAGGATAATGGTTCCTGCTGCTAGATATATGTCAAGAGACAGATAAATAAGATGGAGTGATTTATTAAGCAGTGCCACACTCCAGGCAATGCATTTCTAGAAGATTACAGCACTCCTTGGGTGGTGATGTAAGGCAGAGGACTGAAAACTAAGTGGCTTTAACTCTTTGGATAGTACAACAATACTACAGAAATGTGGTGATTATGGACAGTCCCTGCTGATACAGCAAAATTACTTTTATATTTAGAAAAAAAGAAGAGATTATCATGATATTATAGAGGCTCTAAGTTAAAACAGAATCCCATCAACAATCTTTCATGAATTTGCAGATAACTTAATTATGTGGAAAAGTCATACTACTCCGAAATTTTAAAGGCCGAAAAAATTAAGATCACATCTATTTAAACTACAGACTTCTTAAAAATTCTATTTCAGGCAATAAATTATTACTGATTTAGGAACTTGGTTATTTTTCTAACCAAAAACTGTATTAAAACAGTTTTTGGAAAAACATCCAAAGGTCTTTTATTCCTTTTCAATAATTTAAATAATATAATCCAATTTATTTTTAGATTGTTAATATTGATTAAATAATATCACAGAAGGTTTTAATTTAGAATCAACCTTTTGAATACTGGTATGGCATATTCTTTGCTTCAAATGTAACTCAGAATACTATTATGTGCTTTGATTTTCTCAGATCAAAGTCACAAGTTTCACTGGTTACTGGGAAATTGTTTTCATCTTAAAATTAACCCTATATCTGGTATTATATATTACAATGCTGCAATAATAGAAAATAATAAAATACAGTTAACTATATTATTTATGACTTTCCCATGCATTATATTGCATTTCAAAAGTATTTACAATATAAGTATTACATGTATGTTAACAATAGAAACCATAGTTCAGTGATGTTCTTAAGTTTGAAAGCATTCTATCAGGGAAATAAAAATTTTGGCATAGTATTTAACATAGATTATATCTATATAATAGAAAAGATCGCTTTTAGTTTTATTAATGTATTGAACAGTCAAGTCGTTACTGGCATTTTAAACTCATAAAATATTCTGGTTTTTAATAGTGGCATTGTGAGTATACTAAAATAAAAACTGGAATATAATCCTCATCATCATAATCATTTTTATCTGGAAAGGGTCCATATAGTTCTAGACTGCCACCAATGGCAGTTTTTGAAGATTGCTTAGTTTAGGAAAATTAGCCTTCTGTGTGATGTTTATGCTTAATTATGTGCTATTTTAGCCACAGATCTCAATATGTATTCCAAAAACAAAATACATATATTCACAGGTTTTATAAATTAGTCCCCAAAAGATTATTTAGTCTTTTCGAGCCCCAAAGAGCTGCATATATAAATTGGAAGCATCCTGAATCAAAACTTATAATTCCATTCAATTTGGTTCATTACTTTGTTGCAGCTTTGGCCATATTATGCTATAGTTTATTACAAGTACATGTGGTAATGATGTGCTTACAAAGGGAAAAATGTTCTTGTAGTTTTTCATGTCTAGTTGAACGACATAAAATTATTATGAATTTGTTAGTGTATGGTTTTTACTGTAAGCATTTTCATTAGCTGGACTGGCTTTCCTAATACACTTCCTTATGCCTAATTACAATATGCTTCTTTGAAATACTGCTTATTTTCTGTGAGGTAATAATGAGTATATAAAGCATTAAACAATGTGGCTGATTTCATCTCTTGCTATGAATGGCAAAAATAGTGAGAAAATAATAATTACAATGTTGAGTGCCTTTTTTATGTCTTGCACACAGTTTTAAGTGTTTTATATCCATGAACTCAATTTTTCAAACACCTGATATAGTAGGTAATTATTATTTGGGGAACTAGAGCACCTAGAGGCTAAGAAACTTGTCCAGCATCACATAGCTAGTAAATGTATAGATAGTTCAGTTTAAAACTGAACTGTCTCTTTTTTTTTTTTTTTTTTATGCGTTACGCGGGCCTCTCACTGTTGTGGCCTCTCCCGTTGCGGAGGACAGGCTCCGGACGCGCAGGCTCAGCGGCCATGGCTCACGGGCCCAGCCGCTCCGCGGCATGTGGGATCTTCCCAGACCGGGGCACGAACCCGTGTCCCCTGCATCGGCAGGCGGACTCTCAACCACTGCGCCACCAGGGAAGCCCTGAACTGTCTCTTAATCAAACACAAAGATATGAAAAGAGTTGTTTAATTAGATATTTGTATTATGTAATCATACAATCTTATAACTGAAAGAAAAAATTTAAATAATCTGACTCTTTTATAGATCAGGAAACAAAGATCAAGTGAATTAATGGGCCACTTCATTTTTTCCATTGTCACTAGGCAAAGAAAAATTGGTTCCTAGTCTGTGTCCCTCTCTTTAATAGGTCATGACTCAGTATGAATTTGACCTAATTGTAATGCACCAGACAGTGGCCTATTTGTTAACTCTGCACCCGTTGTGACTTGGGCTTTCCTCAGTGTGATTATTATGATCTTATGATGGAGCTGTGTGTTTACTAGTTTGTTTCCCTCATACATTGAAAGCTCCATGAAGACAGATACCACGCTGTCCTATTCACTCTTGTGACTAGATAAATAATTATTATTTAATATCCAAGGAGATGCTTTCTAGATAATGAATAATTTTAAATGGTAAAGGCAGAGGAAATACTTTTAGGAAATGTTAAAGAAGAGTTTAAACAATGTATATTATTAACCGTTAGAAAACAACTGAGGCAGACAAACTGCGCATCTGTCCCAAATGGAATGTTAATTGAGAGTCTGAGAGACAGAGCTGTAAATATAAAGAGACTCTATAAAGTTTGGTCACCCACAAATCAGAGAGCAATTTTACATGTCCACAGTGTGGAAGTATGGATTATGCATTGGTCTTTTGTTACATCTTGATGCCAAAAAAGAACAACTGTCATCAAGAAAGTAGTTTACAAATAAGAAACACTGATATACATGATGAAATATATGATGCTGATTTTTACTTTATGTTATGCATTGGAATTTCTCTGCCTTACAACTGTGAAAAGTTCAAGTGAAGGCCATGCCACATTTAAGGGTATTTAACAAAAGTATCACAGGACCTTATTGCCCTGTTTTGTAGACTGAAACAGGAATCCTAAATTTAGCATTATGTGTGTTACAGTTAGCTTAAAAGTATGCATCTTAGAGATAGGTTAAGTGGTAAAAGTCTTATTTTTCAAAACATAATTTTGTTTTTAAAAGCTTTGGTAAGTTTTCCATATTTTTAGAAATATGACCATCATTATTAAAGTTCTAACTACATATTCTAACTACAGGTGAAGGGGAAAATGGAATGAGGTCAAACAAAAATTGAATTTCCAAATTTACATTCTAAGCTGATTGTCCGTACTATCACATGTAGTCCTTTGATCCCAATACTTTAACTTTGATCAATCCTAAATCACCTTTAGAATAAATTTATCTTTGGAGATGTCTGGCCCTATTCTTTTATTTTTCCCTAGCTCACTTGTGTTTGTTTGTATATTTCCTTTTCAGTTTTACTGAGATATAACTGACATTCAGCACTGTGTGAGTTTAAGTTGTAGAGCGTAATGATTCAACTTATGTACATCATGACAAGACTGCCACAACAAGTTTAGGGATTATCTATCATTTTGTATAGATAAAAATTTTTTTTAAATCGTCCTTGTGATGAGAACTCTTACTCTCTTAACTTTCACATACAACATTCAGCAGCGTTAATCATATTTATCATGTTGTACATAACAATCCTAGTACTTATTTATACTATAACTAGAAGCCTGTACCTTTTGGCTTCTTTCATCCAATTCCTCCTCCCTTCACCTGCTGCCCCATCTCTGGTAGCCACAGTCTGATCTCTTTTTCTATGAGTTTGCTTGTTTGGTTTTGAACTATAATTGAACTATAATACTATGTTAGTTGCTGGTACACAGTGATTTGATATTTCTATACATTTCAAAATGATCACCATGATAAGTCTAGTTACCATCTATCACCATACAAAAATATTACATTATTATTGACTACATTCCCCACTGTACATTTCTGTCCCTAACCTTGTTACTTAAGCTGAGGGGTACTGTAATACGGTACTGTAAAAACACCAAGTACTATGAAGATGTCAATGCTATTTTAAAGGATTTATGACACCTGTTTTTTTATCATTTAAACTGAGATTTTAAAAATGTATTTTTTTTACATCTTTATTAGAGTATAATTGCTTTACAATGGTATGTTAGTTTCTGCTTTATAACAAAGTGAATCAGTTATACATATACATATGTTCCCATATCTCCTCCCTCTTGCGTCTCCCTCCCACCCTCCCTATCCCACCCCTCTAGGTGGTCACAAAGCACCGAGCTGATCTCCCTGTGCTATGCGGCTAATTCCCACTAGATATCTATTTTACGTTTGGTAGTGTATATATGTCCATGCCACTCTCTCGCTTTGTCACAGCTTACCCTTCCCCCTCCCCATATCCTCAAGTCCATTCACTAGTAGGTCTGTCTTTATTCCTGTCTTACCCCTAGGTTCTTCATGACAAAAGAACGTATTTTCTTATAGCATTTTGGGAAAGAAGAGAGACCAACTCAGAAAATCTTAAGATCACCCTTCAAGTTTTTAAAATGTTTCTTGAAAGCAGCTCTTCTGTTTTATTAAATACTAAAATAATGCTTTTAATTATGGTATGTACTCATAAGTAGTTCAGAAGAGTCAAGAACATGTTGTTCACACCAGTTCTTGTTTTATAAGCATTTTATGAGCAGAAATCTGATTTGTGCCTCATGTTCCTTAATTACTTTTACCTCTTCGAAAACCTAGTTTAGCATGGAAAGGATTTTCTGGCTCAAATCATAAAGAGTTGGTATTAAAATAAATGAAACCCAGGGGCTATCTCATGTATATAGTTTATGGAATAATTGCTTAGGAGCTCATTACAGTTCACTGGGAAAAACCAGTGGATTCACATCTTAGCGTCATGGCATTGTTTTCTGGTCACACAGATTAGTCACACCCCACACCTATAATGAAGGAGTTTAAACAGTCTTTGAAAGGATGAGAGTTCATCTTTTTCTTTGGTGTTGAAGAATTCTGGTGATAAATAGAAAGAAAATGAGCAGCTTGTTATGTTTTAAATCAGCGTGAGGAAATTCTCAAGTAGATGTGACAGCATTCAGAGTACTTGGCTCTCCCTTCGTTAAGGACTGCCTATAATAATTAGCAACAACAGAGATATTGTTCTGACCTAAATAAAAATACAGAGAGCCTTTTTGAGTTAGTATCTGTAGGAACAGAATATAGAAAAAAACTTGTCTCTATAGTCCGGTTAACCTGTCACTGGGAATTACTCTCATTTTCTCTGTGTTCATTAGGGTCAGTAAACAGCAGAGCTAGCCAATATAATTTTTGTTATATTCAAATTGAATGTGAAATACCAGATAACATTACAAAGGAATGGCTTTAGCTACTGCATTTCAAGGCTTGAATCCTTTGGGGTTTTGTGACTAGGACATTGGCAAATTTCATATATTTAATATCTACACTATTCAAATGGATGTCTTTTTGAGTTATTCTCAAAGTTTTAAACAGATGTTCTCTCATCAACAATCTTTTCTGTTGCCTAATTTGATAGAGAAGAATGTCTGACTCTTCTTTTTGTGGAAATGAGAAAGCTGTGATTCTCTATAACACTGCAATCCTTCTGGCAGCGGGAAGAACTCTTTATTTTCTTCCAAAAATTGCCCTGGGATCTCAGAGTCAGTGGGTTGCCTTTGATGTAAACTCTTGTGCAGCAGCCACCAGGTTATCTTCTACCATTCCTAAAGGTCCTCTTCATTCATCACTAGCAACTGTGGAACTATTTGATCCTTAAGAAAATTACCAAAGGAATTTTCCCTCTTTACTCCTTTCAATAATTCTGTCTGCTCCTCTCATCAAAAGTGGTTTATTTGGTCCCAATTTGGCTATGGCCCATTTACATGATGTTGAACATTCCTGCAAGGACTGTGTCTTTCTTATGATCATATTCAAAATATCTAGGTTGGGTATGGCATATAGTACATCCAAGGAATATTTCTTAAGCCAGTTAATACAATTATTCCTTGTTTTTATTTTGTTCTTTGTGTTCCTGGCGCATAGCTGGTATATAGTAAATGCTTGCTGGTAAACATATGTGATAGCCTGAAACATTTTACGTGACTATAAATATTTATACTTCATAGAACCAGACCATCTGAGGTAAACTCTGAAATTTCCCTTTGCAAGTAAAGAGCAAACGAATTACATACAACCACATGTGTGAACAAGTCACAGAGGCCCTTCATGGCCCAGATGATAATAAGAGTCACTGACCATAAACTAAATTCAGAGATCTTCAAAAATCAAGCCCCAGGTTTTTTTTTTTAAGTATGTTGATTGCAGAGAGATGTACATAGGCATGGAGATAAGGGAGGATATGAAATGGCAACAAAACTTGCATAAAATTGGTGTCTCATTCATGCATTAAACTGCCTAATTCACAAACTCTAATGTTCTAGCCAAACAGATGTACTAAGTTTATCTCTATAATGGACCATACTGATTTTGCACAGTTGGATTCCCTAAGCTGTTTTTCTGGAATGCTCTGAAGTTACAAAATTTTTAAAAAAATCTGGATTAGTAAACAGCTTACGTATATTTAACATTTTTCTGCTTTTAGCTGTCCCTGAACTCTTTTTTCAAACATCTATGTGATAATACATGAAATGCCCTTTTATTCCTACTCAATCTAGTCTCTAGTGGCTCAGTAAAGACCGTAATTCTGAAATAATTCAGAATTATTACTGTGCTTCTCCTTAAAAGACTATATTTTTATTAGAAATTATCACTAATTCCAAACTTCATCGCCTGTGCATGGACTGTCATTGACTGATTCTTTTCTTCATGGGGTTTTTGAGTCTTAATTTATTTTTAATCAAAGTGTAAAGATACTTTCAGTACCTTTTAATGAATTCACCTTTTTCATTGTTAGCAGGTGGAAGAATAGCAACATTTCAGAGACGAAGTAGTTAATCACATGCCATTCAGCATGATGCATCATTATGAATTCGTATAAATGTATAATCAACCCACAGGCTGTACAACTTATTTAAGGGAGCAGTTGAGACAGAAAAGTGCTTAACATATTTATAACTTTTGATATCTGAAGCTTGTTTACAGACTAGAAAAGCATGTAACCATATGGATAATTTTATTTATCTTTTTCTTTTGGGTGTTCTCCAAAACTTGCTGAAACTGGGCCACCTGGAGACAGAATTCAGAAAGCCAATCCATAAGCTTGTTAACATTCTCAAAAGTAAGGCTTCAACCAATGGGAAACCTTATTTATAAGTTTCTCATCTTAGCTACTTAAGAAAATACACCAGTGGAGACATTCTGGATAACTTCCTGTTTGGTTTAAGTGAGTTTAAGTCATTGGGCAATAGACTGTAATCTAATAAACACAATGTTGCAGTTAATTCCATGCTTGATTTAGTTAAGTATTTAGCATTTATTCACTTATTTAGTTGATCAGTATGCATTTATTAAACACCTAATACGTACAAGACACTGAATTAGGCAAAGAGACTATAAAGATAAAAAGGACACGATCTGTGTTCAAAGGACTCAGGTGGAGACAAAAGAAAACGCAAAGACTTCCTGAAGGAAGTGAGATCAGAATAAGAACTAGAGGATGCACAGGAATTTGCCATATGAAAGCAGAGAGTGGGCGTAGAGATTAAGCAATTGGTGATAAAGGCATTTCACGAATTGAAAAGAGTAGAAGCAAAGGCAGAGCGGCAAGACACAGTCTTGTCTTCTGTTCAAGAGACAAAAGCAGTTTGGAATAACTGGACAATTACATGTGAGTCATGAGTGGTAGGAGATGAGAATCAAGACTGCTGAAGACCAAACGATGCAGTATTGTTCATGCTCTAAATAAGTTTAAACTGTGGGCACTGGGGAGCCAAAGAAATATTTGAAGAATGGGAATTATGTGGTTAGCTCTCCATGACAGTGATAATTTGAGTATATGTGTAAGTATGTGGAGCATATATTTGCAGGAAACAAAACTGAAAAAGAAAGACCTATTATGAGATTCCTGTAGCTCAGATGAGAAATGAGATAGGCCTAATCTAGGTAACAATCCAGGTCTTATCTCTCTAGGTGAAAACAGATTTCCACTCCTAGAAATAAGTATGAAGTAAAATTTGCATGACTTATGGTTGGATATAAGGGACAGAAGGAAGAAAAAATCAAAACTGTTTTCAAAGTTTCTAACCTTTAAGTCTGAGTGGTTGCTAATGCATCAGCTAGAATAGAGAACATGAGAGGCTATAAAGGTTTAAAGTGCAAAAAAATTCAATTATTGGCATGTTGGAATTTGTGGTATCTCTGATATATCCAGAGAAGTCTAGTGAGAGTATATAAAACTAAAATTCAAGGATGATATAGATTTGGGAGTCATCTGCATTTTGGTAGTTATTGAAACCATGCACAGAAAAACTAGATGGAATGGGAAGAAGTGAGATAAACAGAGAGGTTAGTTACGTGTAGCTTTACCACCTTCCATCCCTAGTCAGTACTCATATTTATCAACATCCTAGTTATCTATCCTCATTTATTGACAATTTTGGTACACGGCTTATTTTCTTTCTCTCTAATCCAAGCCAACCATCATTACAGATGGTTCATCTAATCCTGCGGATTCTCAGTTGATCAGCTTTGAAGTTCTTCACCAACTCTTCAGGAATCCACATCTACACACCTGTAACTTGTCCTCTACTGTTTCATCTCAAAAATGTTAGGCTCAGGTGTCCCATTTTGTCAATACAAACTTTGAACTATCTCACACTGATATTTCTACAGTTGTTATTTGGTCTCATCAAGAACTCTACTCTCTCCCACTACCACTATCTTACTTTCCAGTCTTACTCTCTATTACACTCTGATTATTGGTCTTTCTATTTTTTATTGCTCCATGTACCCTAGAATCTACTATTTCAACCACCATCTTGCTAATAATCTAAAATAATCTGCCTTGTTATCCTTTTCTCGTGTGCCTAACTGTCCACAGCTGAGACTAATTTGTTTTTATTTATTGAGTAAACACTTCTGTGATACTTATATAAGTCACTGTATCTAAGAACTTCACATTTTAAAACCATTTAAATTCTCATGACAAAGCCATGAGGTGGCACATCCAGAGTGTTTCCTGCAAGAGAAGCTCACACCATCATACAAGTTTGTGATCCCCAACCTGGACTAAAAAATTCTTCTGTTTCACTGACTCTTCCCCCTATTTTGGGGACACGCTCTATAGAGAAATCAATCATCATGGTGTGAGAAAGCCAAACTATCCTATGGAGAAAGGCCGGAGAGGACAACTGAGGTCACCAGCTCTCTGCCAGCATTAACCACCAGACGTATGAATGAAATGAACAAGCCTTCAGATGAGTTCAGCCTCCAGACTTTGGGCAGTCTAGCTGAGGCTTCAGACATCATTGAGCAGAGACAAGCCATCCACACCATGTCCTGTCTAAACTTGTGACCCACGAAGCTGATAGGTTTTGGAGGAATTTATTATGCAGCTCTAGTCACTGGAATACTACCAATAACAAGGTTATTGCTAAATCCAACGAACACCTTTCAAGTATTAATTTTACTTGATTCTTTGAAATGTTTAACACTGTCAACCAATCTTCCATATTCAAATATTGTCTTTACTTGGTATGTATACCACTAGATGGTACACATGGTACTTGCATCTTTCTTGTCACTACTTACTAGTTATCACTGAAATCTCGTCTACCCATTCCTTTCCTTAGGGCTCTGTCCTAGGCCCTCTCTGAGTCAGTCGTCCTCAATCAGGAGTATGCAGTTGAGAACAACTACTCTGTACGATCTCGTTCACTTCCATGGCTTCAATTATCTCCTACATGCCAATATCTCCTCAATGTATATTTAGCCCAGATGTCTCTTCTGTGCTTCTGACAAATATATCAAACCATTAACAAGCATTAGAAATATACCCCTGGATATTTCACAGATACCTCAACTCAAATGTACCAAAATGAATGCATCATCTTCCACATCACACCTGCTCTTCTTAATTTTTTTCCCCAGAAAATGACATCGACAACCAATATACATAATTTCCCAATCCAGAAACCTAGGATAAAATTTCACCTCCTTTTTCTCCTTCAGTACCAATCCCCATACCACTATATAATTTATCAGGTTCTATAGATTCCAATTCATCAATACCCTTCTCTTGATTCCCAGTGTCATCTTACCTTTGTGCAAGCCACATTAACTCCTTATTTAGTTATTATAATACTCTGATAATTTGTTTCCCTTTCCACATTGCTCTCTTTCAATTTTATCCATACTACAATCACAATGTTTCTGATTATAGTAAAAATTTAAACATGCATTTCCCTGTTTAATACCTTTAAATTGCTGTTAATTTCCCTGAAGATCAAATTCAAACCCCTGATAATAACAAATATATCTTCAGCCTCATCTTTACCAGCTCCATAGTCTATTCTGCATAGTCTATTCTGATTCCTCCCTCACTTCTTGGTCTTAAATTCTATCCTACCATCTATGTATCCTTCCCCCATCCTTTTCTTCAATAAGCTCTTTGCATAGTTACTTCTGTCTCTGTTTATACAGTACTAATTCAAAAAGCCTTCTTTGCGACATTAAGATATATTCACCCTCCCCACGACTATGATCTCATAACAGTCTCTATCACGCGTGGATTTTACATGTTTGCATTCCACAAGACTTGTAGCTCAATCATGGCAACGACTCCCTTGCTCCCAACTGTATACTCAGTGCCTAGCAAAGTTCTACTTAAATAAATAGCATGGATTAAATATCTACTAGATTAGTGATTAATGAATGGACCAAAAATACCTGCAATAAAGATACACAGATACAGAAAGGTAGCGGGAAAAAGCATGCTTACAGAGGTTTGCGGGATAGACTTTATGTGAGAAAGTAGAGATGAAAAGTCTAGGCAAACCTTATGATTAGTTAAATGAGAACAGAAAGAATGAAATTTAATGGAAGATCCAATAGCAAGTGTATATAAAAAGTAAGATGTTATTGAGAGCTGTAAATATTAAGGCAAAAGCATCATGTGTCTCCATTGTGACACCTATGTCTTCTCTTCAATACATATGACAAGTCTGCAAAAAACTATCAATCCCCTAAGTATTTTATTATTTCATTTTCTATGATGGCAGTAGTCTCAAATAAGGGGCTCAATAAATATTGTTCTATTCTGAAGCAGTAAGAGTCAAGTAATTACCTAGATAAGTTTAAAGAGTAGGCAGATTGACTATTGAATAACACAACAAAGACATTGTTTAGAATATAATGAAATTATAAGTTAATTGGTAAAAATTATATATTAAAGTAAGAGATAAAGCGTAAATTTCTTATCAGAATCTTAAAGTCTTTTCACTGCCAATGAATATTTTTAATACATGAAACAATGTCTCTCAACAAACAGCAAGTCTTAACATCTCTTATACACATAAATAATTAAGCAATATCTGCTCTGGTAGTAAGTATTTTCATAAATCTCAGTAAGTATTTATCTGAGAAATAGAAAGGCTATTTCTCAGAATCGGAGCTTGGGAAGGAAAATCTCCTCTTGAGTTTCTTGTGAACCTTACCTCTGACATTCATCTTTGGCTTTGTTGATAAAACTGAACTTACATCAAAAGATACTGTACCATTTTTTGCTGAAAATCTGCTGTTTGAGATCCACTAGGAAAGAGCAAGAAATGTTCTTTTCTTAGCATTGCTGTAAAGACCTTTAGAACACTTACTGATGTCAAGACACAGAACGTTCTTAACTGAATGCATGGCATATGAAACATCACATTCCTTTTTTGTACTGAAATATATATTTTTTCCTTACCTTGCTGCACAAAGGATCCATACACAAACCACATGGAGTTGTAGAGAGTGGTAGAAGTCATCGATCCCATTTGTAATCTTGGGGGATTAAGCCAATTCAAGAGGTAGACCAGTAGACCGACCAGAAGAACTGTGCCAGCAATGCAAGCCCATAGTGAGAGATCAAATGGTGCAAGACAGGCAAACATATCCACTGTCTTTTCAGCCCTTCGAAGTAGGACTCCCACTGAGTAGTCCATGTAACGTGTTGTAAAGTCCACCACATTCTCACGGTCTGGGGTGATAGTCAAAGCAGAAATCCCTATGTCCGCCCTCTGAGAAATTGAAAGAGACAGGAATACATTAACAGTGTGAAAAACAACTTGATTTGTGGCACTTTAGCTTGCCTTGAGGAAAATAAAATAGATGCCTCAGGCAACATCTTAAGTCTTTTTATATAAACTGAAAAACACTGCAGAGACTTCTTAGAGAAGACCTATATGTGAATTTTTCATTTCCTCCTGCAAATCTTGGCCCACCAGAGTTAGACAAATTACCTTGTTCCTATTATCAGTGCATGTGAAATCAGTGAAGAATATTTCAGACACAGACAATGCCTGAAGGAAGTTGTCTTTTTTCCTTGGGTCATTTTATCAAAGCCATCATAAACACAGTAGCAAAGGTAAAACTTATTCTAAAGAATTCTTCCTGAGAAAATGTTCCCAAGATATTCAACACATTCTTAACATCTAAGTTATTAAAAACAAAAACTCAACGTGGCACTTCACCCTTGGTTTAGATTTCTCTGCATCAAAATTTATATTATTGGGTTCTAAATATATCAGAGTTTATTAGAGATTTCATAGCATTAAGTTATAACATCATACACCAGGGGTTTCTACCATAATTTTATTTTTTAAACCTCGAAACATTTTAATGAACAATTAAAGATTAAGGAAACAGATAATTCTTCTTGGAGCAATAACCATTGTTCTCAGTATGTGTCTCAGATTCTCAGTGTTAGCACTCACAACCACACAGAGCACATGCTATTTTACTTATATAAGGCACATGGCAGAATTGCAGTGACAGCACATAACAAATGACTTCACATTTAAATTCTATGATATGAAAACATATTTAAATATCTAAAAGATGCATCTTATTTGAAATAATTATCTGTGGCTGTGACTAAAGCTGTGCGAAGCTCCTTTCAGACAAACACAAACAATAGTAAACTGAACATTTTCATTATTCTTTTTTTTTATAGTTTGATGAAAGAATATAGAAACTGGTTTTAATGCCTTTGGAGAAAAGAAAAAAAGACATGAAAATTAACATGCCTAGTGGAATGCTAAACCAATTCCCATACATCTAGTCTCTGAAGTAATAACAGCTGCAAAAATAGTCTAGCTAAAGTTAAGCATTGTGTGTATGTGTGTGTGTGTGTATCAGCCCGTCTATACAGTGTAAGCTAAGTATTTAAATAACTTTTCTCATTTAATCCTTACAATGAGTTATGAATTACATGTTTCCCTCTCCATTTCATAGATGAAGAAACTGAAACTTCAAGAGTTTAAGTAACTCATTCACTTCTCACAGTTAATAAGTTTAGAAGCCAGATATTAAAGCAATGTTTTTCTTACTGCAAAGCCAGGGCTCATAATCACTTTACCATACTGCAAGAAATCATTTGTTTTCCAAATGACTCATATTGTAAGCAATTAGGATAACTGGTTTTAGGAGAGTTTTTACCTTAAAAGAGTCTGAAATTTTGCTTTTCTTAATTGTACTATTTACACTGCAACAAGGCTATATTAACATAAGAATTATGAGTTTCGGATTATTAACTGAGAGGTATTAAAGTTAATAACTCCATATGGAAATGAATTTTCAGAGAAATAGTTATTGCTTTCAAGCACATATATTTATTTAGCATAGCTTAGTTACTAGGAATTGGGTCTTTTCAGAAGGAAAATCTAACCTGGATCCTTAGCTCTCTAGTCCTACCTTTTCTGAGCTTCAGTTTATCTATTTGTGAAATGAATATAACTGTCTTTAGTATGACTATTGCGAGCTGACTCATTTATCTCAATCTTAATGGTGAATAAATAACTCCTCAAGATTCAATTAGGCTCTCAAAAAGTACATTTCTTTTTTCAGGATATTAAAGTACTGTGGATCAGTAATTTACGAATTGATGCACTAGGGACCCAAAGCATTTTATGACTCAACAGAAAATTCCACCTAAGGAGAGATTTGCTGACATGTTGATTGAATATTTGTAAATGTTCAGAAATATTTTGCTAATAAATAAATGTTTTACATTTAATGATTATGAATTAGAATAGTCACTATACTGATTTTAATAATAGATATTTGTATGTATCACAAAGTGAATTTCTATAATGTAATAAAGAAAAATATCTAGGGAAGATGTGCTGTTGTTTGTTATTGTTTTCTTTTGGAAAAATGAACTGATTATTTTGTATGTGCTAAAATATTTATTAAATATAGTAATTGCTTGTCCTAGTTCTATGGAGAACTTCCTCAATTCTGGCCCACTTTCAACACTTGGCTATTCTATTCTCAAGAAGAAATTGCCAGTCTCCCTGTGGAGAGGATACTAGAATCATATAATGGGCTTTTTCAAACTGCACAAATGCACTTGCATACACACACGACACATACTTATACACACACATTTTCCTATCTCTGAGATGTGTATACACCTTTCTAAGGAAGTACCTCAATCCAGCCTTCAGAATCAGTGATATAGCAGACCATCATGCTTGATATGAGTATGTGATAGTCCTTACTTGTAGAGAAGCTGTACTGGAGCAGAAAAAAAAAAAAAGGCAAGAACCACTGATTCAGAAAGATGGTCCTAAAACTTTTTGAATATGTCTAAGTAACCAGAAATGATCAATCACATGTATCTTTCTTCCTCTCTCCCCTCCCTTTCTTTCTTTCTATCTTTTTTTCTTTCTTTCTTTCTTTCTCTTTCCTTCTATTATTAGTCTATTTATTTCTGTATGTATGCATGCATGTGTGTATGTGTATGTCAACTCACTTGTTCAGTTTCAACAATGACTTTTCAAACCATTAGCCTCATAAAACATTTAATCTTCTCACTTCCCCTAATTCTCAGATGACATTCACTGCTACTTTATAGAGAATCAGAAAATACTGAATTAAAATTCACACTTATTTCTACTTCTCAACCTATACCCCACATCCAGCTTATTCTATTTAACTTTTATTTGTGATAGAGGAGATGTCTTCCTTTCTAATGCCAAACCTCCATCAGTAAACTTATCAACAAATCCCCTCCAGTTCAGATGCTTAAACTCCCATCTCTTGTATTCAACATCATCTACCAATTGTTGATTTCCCATGAAAAGGTTCTTTAACTCTTTCTCATTAAAATAAAAACAAAAAGAGAAAAACCTTTCCTTTTACTCTCTCTGACTTCTGACTCCCACTTGCTACCCTTTCTCTCTCACTTTTTCATAGTCAATTTTCTCTAAAGATTTGTCTGTATTTCCACACCTCACAGTCACTCTGGAAGACTCTTGTATTCATATTATCGAGTGTTTGACTACTCAATGGACGCAGCGCTTCTTAATATTTACACTATTGAATCAAATGGATAGAATTTAGTGCCCATCTGTTTAGGCTTCTTGACAATATTTGACAGTGATGATGGCCCCCTCCACCATAAACATTATTTTCCTTGAATTTCATGTCATGATATAAGCCTCTTTCTCAGTTCCTTCTCAAGCCCATGTCGGCAATCCTCTGGACTTGGACCTACACCCTTTTGTCCTATGAGATCCTCTGCCTAGGCAATCCCATTCATATCATTACCTCCATTGACTCCCATCTATACACATGATTTACAAAATTTACATTTGTAGATACAGAGATGAGCTCCGGAGTATATACTGATTTATGCAATTACATAATTGATATTTCTATTGGATGCCTCAAAAACATCTCAAATTTAACATGGCCAAGATCATACTAGAGGCATTCAACTCAAACCAGTCCTCTTCCAATATTTTCTGCTTCAATGAAAATCTTTTTATGTAAGTCTTAAATCTCGGTGATCTCATTATTTTTCTCAGTCTTATTCCCCTATCCTGTCTGTCACTTCTGATTCTACCTACTGAGAATCCTAATATTCATTCACTTCTCTACTATTTTCAGCTCTCATCATTGCTTTCCAGGGCTCTTTACGAGTCTACCTGAAATCTACCTTTTCTCATCTCTAACCTCCCTATTGCAGCCAAAGTATTCTTTCTGTTGAGCACATCTGATCCTATCTCTGCCACAATGTAAAGGTTTTCAGTGGATTGGCACTGCTTTTAGGAAAAAGATTAAAATCTTTAACAAAGCCTATACATCTTTGGATACACTATCTTCCACTTACCTCGACATATTCCTACTGGACCATTTTTCTTTCCAGCACTTCTTCCCAATGCATGATCTTCATACATGCTGATTATACTGTCTGAATTGACCCTCCTGAAACTTCTTCAAGTAAACTTTTATTCATATTCATAAATCAGCTCAATTATCACTTCCTCAGGAAAGCTATCCATGGCTCTTTTGACTGGAATAGTAATTCTTGTTGTTTACACCATCAGAAGCCTGTATCCCTCACTTCCCTAACAGTATGAGAGTTGCAATTTTACATTATTTGTATGATTTTTGAACAATGAAGTTTTCTACTAGACCACAAGCTCTGTGAAGGCAGGGACTGTCACTTTTTAAAAAAATTGACATGTTCCTGTATCAAGCACATTTGTCTGGCATAGATTCATGGTTAATAAATACTTGCTTCATATATGAATGAAAGAAGATAGAACATTCACTAGATATTCATTACCCAATTCTTATAAATTATCTCTCTATTTCTCAGCATACTTGATGGAGAGGGAATTTTACAGAATAAAAATAAAATGGCAATATAAAAATTTGCTAAATTTTGTAGCAGTGACAAAAAATTTATATCTTCATGAATGATACTTCAATAATTAAAATCAAGTTTTTGGCTTATCAATTTATTTATGTTTATGTCATTTGCCACTAGCTAAGGTAATTGAGTCTACTATAGTATGTTTAATACATTACAAAATATTATTATATGTCAAGTGTTTAATGTAAAAGTGATTATTTGAATTGTGATAAGAATTAGCACTAAACCTGGAATATAGATAATTGTTTTTCAAAACTATTCTAATTAAACAGTTGTAACATTTTTCTTGAAAGGAAATATTTACATTCTTTCAAGTCATGAGAAGGAGGTGGATGGATAATACAATAGGGCACGACAAATACGCCTCATGATCATTGACTTTTAGAAGTTTACACTCAGAGAAGTTGGAACACATTTACTCTAAATTTAATTTGAAATAACTGATCATATCTAACAAATAATTATCTAGTTTATGCTTGAACATAATGTTAACGACATTATGTTAATAATACCAACAGTTATACATTTATTTAATGTTTACTATATACCTAGTACCATGTTACATGCTCCACAAACATTTTATTATTTAATAGTATAACAAGCCCAGTTGCTAAGATGAACAATTTATATTTGCAATATTCTAATTAATACAAAGCCTTGGTGTTATTATGATTGATATATGCTTCTCTGTATCCTCTATTAAGTGTGTTAGCTTTGTTATCAATACATCACATTATAAATCTAAATAGGTCTGTTCTACGACTATTCTTAAAATACCTGTCGAATGCTATCTTATTCCTTACTTGGAAATATTATTTTAAAATAAAGAATAATTTGCTTATTCAATCATTCTTCTCAAGATATGATTTCCATATCCCTCAAAATACTGGTCATTTGCCTGTGAACATAGTCCAATTCACAAATGTTTCCTCAGATGATATGAATAATACAGTTTTTTAAATGACATTGGAGTCTGAATCATTTTTACTAAGTGAATTACCATTGACTTAAACTTAGGATTAAATAAATTTTCAAAATATTTTAAAATAAAATACTATCAATCCAGAAGTCCTCAGAAATCCTATGCAGTTGATTTTGAAGCAAAATGTTGGATCTTGTATTTATCTTTCATCAATTTCATTCTTTGTTTCTTTTGACCTTCACATCTATCTGAAATATTTTGAATCTTTACTATCAACCATTATATCAACTTTTTCTGCTAGCTCTGCATCATTTGGAAGTTTGAGAAGCAGGCCTTTAATTCTTCAATCATATTACTAGTAAAATATTGATGAAGAGTACATGGGAAAGCTCAAAGTATTGAAACTTGCCTCTATAGTTCTACCCCCTTTGAAAACAGCTAATTAGTTAATATCTTAGATATGTTTTTTAATCACCTATGAGTATTCTTTACTACACTGTCATCTAGCCAAGTAGCTCTATATAGTTTTGTTTTGTTTTTTATTTATTTATTTTTTGGCCGCATTGGGTCTTCGTTGCTGTGCGCGGGCTTTCTCTAGCTGTGGTGAGCGGGGGCTACTCTTCGTTGCAGTGCGCAGTCTTCTCATTGCGGTGGCTTACCTTGTTGCGGAGCACAGGCTCTAGGCATGTGGGCTTCAGTAGTAGTGGCACGGGGGCTCAGTAGTTGTGGCTCGCAGGCTCTAGAGCGCAGGCTCAGTAGTTGTGGCACACGGGCTTAGTTGCTCCACGGCATGTAGGGTCTTCCCGGAACAGGGCTTGAACCCATGTCCCCTGCATTGGCAGGCGGATTCTTACCCCTTGCACCACCAGAGAAGTCTTCTATATAGTTTTTAAGTGTTTTGTAAAAGGCATTATTGAACTCAAAATATATGAATAATCAGATATTCATTTTATGAATAGCTAATGCCATCAAAAAAGAAAATGAACTGCTTACTTTTTTTTTACCATCTACAACACATCTGATTAATAATCCATTCCATAATTTTACCAGAGAATAAAATCAAATTCATTGCTCTGTCAGAATAAATTTCCTTTCTAATTTTGAATATGCCAATCTCCAACTATATAACAGCCCTCTTTTTCATGTTTTGTACACATTATCTATAGTAACTCATATATCACCTCAGGAAATGCATTTATCCCCCTGCGATATCGTTCATTTGGACGTGGAAATTCAAACTCATTAAAAGTGCCTATCATGAGCTTCAATTACTCTAAGTATTTTCTCCTTATCATTCCCACCTTAAAGATTTTTTGTGCAAAGTGGAAGGAAAATATTTACTGAAGAGCTTTAGCACACATTTAACAAGCACTAGGTCTCTCTCTGCCTATTCAGCTTCTTAAACCATACATTTTCTTCTACTCTTCACAAGTATGAACTATGCTTAAATTTTAAAAATTTCTTGACAGCTTTCTTAAATATCATTTTATATTCTTTAGTCTTGAAATAATGTTTTAATGTAAAAATTTCAGGTTTGCTTGGGAGAAAGTAGACATTGAAGAAAGCTAAGAGAGGAAGAAAGGAAGGGGGGAGGAAGGAAGGATGGAAGGGAGGAAAGGTGAGAGGGAAGAAGAAAGGAAGAACGTGTTCGAGTTTTACATCTTCATTTAAGATATATGACATGACTTTGGGCAAGTAGCCAAACCTTCATCAATTTAGATTACTCATCTGTATAATGAATAGACTGAAACTGGTAATATAAGAGCCTTTCCCACCTTGAAATTGTAATTTAAAAAATTATTTCTTGAGACCTTATATTACGAGGATTCTCTACTTGCTAATATGGGAATATAAATATTTTTGTTCTAAAGACTTTAAAGTTTCAACAGACCTTTCTAAATAAATACAATATGTAAGTTGGGGAAAAGAAAAATAATCAAACTGTGAAATTAATCACAAATTATTAATTTTCTCAATGTCAACATTTTATGCATTTCTTTGAAAGAAACACAGATATGTTATGTCACGGTTACAGATTAATATTTCAGTTTCAATTATAAACACACAGTACAATATCCACTACTTTTCAAATATACCACTGGAAATGAATAAATATCCAGGTTGAACCAATGAAATTGTTGTTAAAGTAACTTTTACTCTGAAATTAAGATCATACTTAAAAATCCTAGAAAAATTTTAAAGAACAAAAAATTATAAAGAAAACAGTCAAATTCCAATAAGATGACCACTATTGCAACTCCCTTAATGTTATATCTGAGTTGCTTCTATTTTGCTATATACATTCGTTTTATTTTTTAGACTCCACATATAAGTGATATCATACAGTGTTTGTTTCTCTCTGTCTGACTTAATTCACTAAGCATAATATTCTCTAGGTCCATCCACATTGCTACAAATGGAAGAATTTCATTCTTTCTTATGGCTGAATAATATTAAGAATGGTATTATTTTGATTATAGCTTAGCACATGATAAGCCATCTAAAAATCCAATTAAGACAAGTACCAAGGATATTTTGTTACTACTATTACAGCCACTACTATTTAACATTTATATAATGCTTATTATGAGCTGAATACTTTTCAATATTTAATTCAATTAACCTTCACAAACATTCTGTGAGATATACAATATTGTTATTTTTATTTTATAGATAAGAAAATTGAGACACAGATAGATTAAGTAACTTGACTAAGGTCATAGAGCTAAAATCCAGGATTCCAATCTAGGCAGGCTGTCTCCAGAGTCAATGTGATGTGAACATAATTACTTCCTCCCTTCAAACAATTAACCCATTACCTGAGTATTGTTCTAGAAGAAAGTATAATTTCTCTCCTGGCTTGAAATGACTCCTTCAGCATATGCTTAATTCATACAGTCACACATGCATACACACACACACACACACACAAACACACACACATTCTAGGATTTCTATTCTTTTTTATTGGTCCAGTTTCATACAGTTTTAATTGTTTTACCTTTATGTCAGTATCTACAGCTCAAGAATTTCTTCCTTTCCCTTTTTATCACCTTCAGAGTTTTTTAAGCTAAAACCATGTAAATATATCTTCAAATGTATTTTAAATCATTGTCATAAATTCACTTTGGGATGCTGAATGGACTCCAAGATAACATAATTTAGTCAGAAAAAATATTTCAACAGAGTCTTTGGATATAAGAACATACTTTTCTATTTATTCTAGTCTATTTATTGAAGTCTAATTTTTCCCTCTTTGAGTGCAACTATATGTGTTATTTTAAAATAACAATGATATTCTGTACACAGAACAACAGTACTGTTATCAAATTCAGGAAATTTACACTGATGCCATACTTTAATCTACAGTCCATATTACAACCTTGTCACTGATCCCAATACTGTCCCATCCTACAATTTAGTCCAGGATCATGTCTTGCGTTTAGTTGTTGTATCTCTTAGTCTCCTTAAATCTGGAATAATATTGGATCTATCTGTTCTCTAAAAGACTAGCTGAGTTCACCTGTGAAACACTCCGGGCCTGGTCCTCTTTTGTGGGGTAATTCCTTGATAACTTTTTGTATAGATTGGTCTAAGTTCTTTACTCTTTATTTGATTGGATTAGCTAATGATTTGTCTTTTGTTGATATTTTCTAAGAACCAAGATTTAACTTATTAATTTAATCTACTGAAAAAATTACTTACCTTATTACTTTCTCCTTTTATTTTTACCTTCCTTATATCTTCTGTTAAAATTTGCTATATATATATTTTTTTAGCTTTTGAAGATGGAGTTAAATATATTTATTTCCATTTTTTTCATTTTTATTGATATGGATTTTTTTTTTTTTTTTTGGTATGCGGGCCTCTCACTGTTGTGGCCTCTCCCGTTGCGGAGCACAGGCTCCAGACGCGCTGGCTCAGTGGCCATGGCTCACGGGCCTAGCTGCTCCGCGGCATGTGGGATCTTCCCAGCCCGGGGTACGAACCTGCGTCTCCTGCATCGGCAGGTGGACTCTCAACCACTGCACCACCAGGGAAGCCCTGATACAGATTCTTAAAACTATGAATCACTCCTTTAAATATTCTTTATAGATTCATATGTAGTGTTTTCACTACCATGTCTTAAAAAAACTCTGTAATATATATTTGTATTTCTCCTTTTTCCCAAGAGTTGTTTAATAGAAGGCTTTCTGAATTTCAGATGGAAAAATTTTTTAATTTTTTTTTCTAGTTTTATTGTATTTTGATCAGAGAAATTTAGTTGTAATATATCCACTCAGTGGAACTTAATGGTGTTTTCCATGAGACCTAATCCATGACTGATTTTTGTCAATGTTTATGTGTGTTTTAGAAGATAGTACATTATCAGGATTTTGTGTTTGATATATACACAAAAGATGTATTTCATTATTTGTTATTTATTATTATTTGAATTTTGTATATCTGTGTGTTTTTCTCTGTGGTTTGTTTTTGCTATTTTTTCTTTTTAGAAAGGTTTGTACTTTTGTTATAGTGGTTAACTTTATATTTATACCTTTTATAGTGCCCTTACTCCCCACTTTTTTTCACTTAACCTTTCTGTTTTTTTTCTTTGTTTTAAATGAAATAGGTGACTTCCACTTATTCTCTATACTAGTTAATAATGATATTCTATTTTCCCCTTTCTTTCCCTGTTTTTCTCCCAGTGTTTAATAAGACCATCCTTTCATTTTTTATACCATACGATGATTTCAAATTATCATTTAACCCATGTTTCTAACCTTGTTTTAGCATCATTTCTACAGTTAAATATATTAAATGATGACTATTAGTCGTTTTGTCAAGTTTATCCTGTTATTTCATGGTTGAATGAAGCTCATACTCTAGTTGTTTCATCAGGAGGGGCTCAAGTGTCCACTTTTCTCTTAGCACTTGTTTGTTTAAAACTCTTTTCTCTGTAGCCATGAAGGAGATCTTGAATGGATTATAGAATATTTGGCTTGCACTTAAAAAAAAAATTCTTGATAGTGCTTCTCTAGTGCTGGCTTTCTTCGTGTGTTGCTCTTGAGAAGTCTGATAATGATTTAACTTTCTACCATTAAAAGTAATTTGATTTTTTTGCCTTGAGGATTTTTTTTTTTTGTCTTTTAAATCTAATAATTTTACTAAGACATAGCTCAGAGTTCATTGTCCTGGATCAGCTTTTCTAGGAACACTAAGTACATTTGTTTCATTTTCAGAAAGTTTCCTTAGATTATAGATTTAAATATTAATTGTACCATTGTGTTGCTTTTCTTCTTCAGAGACTTCAAATACATATGCTATACTTTTGGCCTATTTTCCATTTTGATTCATTTACTCTGAACATTTTTACTTCTTTATTTCATTTTAATTATTTTTTCTTGTTGTTCTTCAATGTAATTTAATCTAATTTCCTTTGAGCAATTTGTAATTTATGTCTTTTATTTTTTTAAAATATATCCTGAGGTTGTTGCATTTCTTTGTCATTTGGCCATTTAAATGATTAGCTTCTGAATTTGTGATTCTGTTAGATTTTCTCCTTAAAACATTTCAAATGCTTGTTTGAGACATTTAATTCAGTTTGAAGTGTTATGTTACAATTTTATTTTGCTCTGTGGTTGTCTGAGGAGAATGTTGATCAACTTTTAAAATGTACTGACAAACTTTCTTTAATTCTTAGTTTTGAATAGAACTTGTCCAATTATTTTTCTATTCCTGGATAACTTGTAGATAAGATTCCTTGTTCAATAGTACTTCCTTCTGTCAGTGTAGTAACATTGCTTTCTTCAATGGAGGATGTTTGGGGGTGGGTGGCAGCGGGTTGGTATGTGTTGTTTCTGCTTGGTTTCTACAGAATTCTTAATTTTGCTCTTTTACTGACCTCTACCTTCACTACCATGTCTCCAAGGAGCACATATATTCTCTAATTTCTCTTGATGCTCCAGAAGTAATGCTTTCCTGAGGGTACTATCCTGGCACACTTTTAAGTCCCTTCCCCTTAGCCAGTGTTGTGGATTACCAAGTTCCAGATTTGTGTTCTGCATATTAACACTTGGTATTAAACTTTCTCTTTCTGAAGGTTATTTTGGCTCTCTTCATACATGTTCTCTGCTTCCTTTTCTTCTTTCTTATGAAATCACTTATGCCTTCTCTGCCCTCTCTTCTCACCCATAGACTTGCAATCTCGTTTGGGACTCCAATGTTATCTCTGTTGGAATGGGATACTTACATCCAATATGATAATTAATGGAATTTTTCTGGGGTCCTCTGATAAAGCTACAATTTCTTAGGAGAGTGTTTTCCTGAAATCTGACAACTCTGGTTCATGGAAGGCACCCTACCTTAATTTAGAGTAATATATTAAATTTTCCTCTATTGTTGTATGGTTATGCCATTTGAGGTCAACATCTTAAGTGGAGAGAAGTCTCAAAAATTCCTAAAGTTTCAGTAGTGGAATAACTTGTAAAAATGTCTTCCAGACTCAGTAGAGACATAAGAAGAGAAATATTTTTGGCAGGGCTCAAACATGAGAAGTTGGTGAATAAGGTACTTATTCGGTGTAAGGTACTTATTTGTAAGTTAAACATTTTCTAAGTTTTAGCTGTTAAAAATGTGAGAAAAGAAATTTTCTAACTGTAAATTTGTCAGGTAATTAAATCATATGAGTCCATTTAGCTCAACATGGAAGATAGGCCAATGTGAAAACAAAACATGACAGAAAAACATATATTTCAGCACTGGCTAGTAAGTTTTCCATCTATAAAACAAAGAAAAGCAAAACTAAGATGAAAAATAAATAAATTTAAACATTAAACTGTAAAAGCAATATATAAATACATTTTAGATTTTAAAGGGTCAAATTATATAAAACCATCCTATTTTCTTCTTACAAATGAAAGAAATGCTCAAAATATCACTGGATTAAATGTCAATATAGAAGGAGTCTCATGGCTGACAATCCCGGGCTGATAAAGCTTCCAGAGTTAGAAATCAGCTCATATTCTCTTGTTCTGCTCTGCTCAGTACAAAGCTTCCAACTCATGGTTTAAGATGGCTGTTTAAGCTACAGCCATTCTACTGACATTCCAGCGAGGAGGAAAGAGGAGGATCAGAATATGAACAAAAATCCTCCCTTTAAGAACATTTCCAGAAGCTTCTAATGACACTTCTTTTTAATTCTCGTGACACTTCCCATTGGTTAGAACTTAGTCACATGACCATACTACATCAGGAGAGAAGCCAAGAAATGTACATGGTGGACAGTCAGTATTTGGCTATAATTCAGGAGCTATGTTACTAAGAAAGGAGGGAACAGATATTTAAGGACAATCAGCAGTCTTTTCCACACCTTTATGTATAGCCACTGTTTCAAGATTGATGCATGTCCTTCCAGATTCTTTTCTACTTTTACATATATTGATACATATGCCTATATATTTTTTCCAATATTTGATCCAACTTTAAATAATATTATATAATATCTTTGAGTAACACACACACAGAGCTATTCAATCTTTCTAAAGTGTGCACAGAATTTAAAGCAACAGTTATTTTCGTCACCTTTGAATTTTCAGCACATAAATAGCAGATGGTAGGTACGCAATATGATTATGATTATGCCGGTACTCTGATAAATTTAATCATTCTTCTTCTTTCTTGAAGAATTTTTAGAACATTTCCTTTTTCTTGCCCCTTATAAGCAATAGATTTTGATCTTGCAATTTGGATTATATTCAATCAAAAACTGTTTCTTGGAGCTCACCACACTATTTCTAGAAATTAATACTTTTCATTATTGCAACAGATGTTTTGCCTCTGACAACACCGTAGTGACAAAACAATATTATTAGTTTAGTGTTTATGTTGTCATTATTAGTCTTATTTCCAAGCCTCTTCCCAGAAGCCACATGCATCACTTCTAACTCTCTCTCTCAAAACCCTGCCCGCACCATGCACCTTCACATGATATAATTTTAAAGTCCCTCTAGAAATAGTTTAGTTTTCACAAGTCTCCCTCTGTTTCTATATATCTGTATACATACATAGAGTATATATGCACATATATATGTGTGTATATATAATTTTTACCTGAGTTCATGACATTCCCCCTCCCCCGGAGCCTTACCCCTCATTTCTCTGTTTTTCTGCAGCTTTCATATAGTACTTATACCATAAATATCTATTTTATCTTCTCAGTTATAAACTTCTTGAGGCAGGAGCTTTATGCTCATAGTGTTCTATCCCCCTAAATATTTTTCACACTGCTTTGCTCACAGTAGATTTCCAAAACAGGTCTGTTGACTTACTTGCTCTTTGCTATGTGGTAAGAGGAATAGGTGTTTTTATATAACCCTAAATTTTGGAAGGAAAGAATTAGATTTCAAGGCTGTCTACTGCTTGAAGAAGTCTCTGTCATTGTGAGGAAGTCATTGACTTTACAGGTGTTTTCCATATCAAGCTATCAGCCAGGTCCTCTGACTTTAGTAGTCTAGATTTTAATGTTTTTGGCTCACCTGGGTGAGCTGAACCTCCACATATGCTAGGTATATTTCTCTATGTACAACCCTGTACAAGGGTATCACTATCCTCCTTGTAGAGAGGACAATCTGAGGTTCAGAGAAAGTGAGTAGCTTGCCAAAGGTTATAGGTGAACAAATTGTGGAGTTGGCCATGCCCACCATACTCCACTTGCTACATCTGACAAACTTTTGCTTTCATGGTTTCTGCATTATCTCTTTCTCCTAATTACTTACCCAGCAATTATTCATAGCTCCATGTTTTTCTTTTTCTTTTGGCATGTATGTGGTTTTAAATTCTTACTCTTATTTTTCTGACTTCCGATTTGACCCTAAGCAATACGCATACTGGGGAAGTAGTTAGGAGGAAGAGATTAACAGACATGATGATGCATGTATGTGTGTATGAATGAGCATAGAAGGCATTATAGGCAACTCTACGAATCTGAATAATTCTCACATTGAATAATGTGGAAAAGCACTGCAGGGTTTTAGCAAGAGGGTGGTATGATCTGACTGACATTTTAAAATAATCACTTTCACTGCTCTATTGAAAACGATTACAGAAGGAAAAAGCTGTAGCCTGGTGGGTAGTTAAGAGGCCATGGAAGTAGTCCTAAGGAGATGAAACAGTGGTTTGCACCAGTGGTTAGTAGTGAAGTGTAAGAAGTGATCATATTAAGGATATATTTCAAATTTATAGCCAGAAAAAATTGTTGATGCATGGGGCTTCCCTGGTGGCGCAGTGGTTGAGAGTCCGCCTGCCGATGCAGGGAATACGGGTTCGTGCCCCGGTCCGGGAAGATCCCACATGCCGCGGAGCGGCTGGGCCCGTGAGCCATGGCCGCTGAGCCTGTGCATCCGGAGCCTGTGCTCTACAACAGGAGAGGCCGCAACAGTGAGAGGTCCACATACCACACACACACACACACAAAAATTGTTGATGCACAGTGTATGAGGTAAGACAGAGAAAAAAGAAGTCAAGGGTAACTCAAAGGTTTTGGACTGAGTAACTTGAAGATTAGAGTTGCCATACACTGTGACAGGGTGGTGGTGAAATCAGGAATTCAGTTTTGAACACGTTACATTTGAGGTGCCCACTAGGCATCTAAGAGGAAATGCTGAGTAGTAGCAAGAACTGTAAGTCTGCAATTCAGATGAAATGTCTGGGCTGAAGAAACAAATTAAAAGTTGTCTACTTACAGATGACAATTAAATCCTTGACACTGGATAAGTTCATCAGAAGTTGAAGTGTAGATAGTAATAAAAGTGTTGGATATGTGTTGGATCTCTCTCTCTCCTCCTTCCTACTTAGCTTTTAGAGAACAAGAACTCTGTGTTTTACATTTTATGTATTCCCTACAATGCCAGCTACACATTAGGCCCCAATAAATGCTTGTTGAATGTCGAGTGGGAAGCAAGCTACAGGTTATTCATAAATTGCAGTGGTTCAGGTATTATCCTGCAGCATTAAAAGGGATTTAAAAATAATAGCATTTCTACAATTCCCAAGAGGAATGCTACCATCTTCAAATAAAAGGGCCATCAGAAAGAGTTTTTCAGTTGTGTAGAAAGACTTTTAACTTTCTGAAAAGTCATCTTCAGGCTGCTTGTGAACAGAGCATATGGAAGCAATCACTGCCTGAAATGCCCAAACTGTAAATCCACATTTCAGTAAAATGCACACCAAGGATAATGACCAAAATTGAGTGAATTTTTATTTTCATTACAGTAACCTTTTCAATCATTCTAGAATTCACTTAAGACTGCTATTAAAGATGTTTTCAGAGCTCTGCGGGGGGGGGGGGGGGGGGGCAAATGTAAGTTCTCTGTAAATGAGAACGAACTAGCTCCCAGAAACAGTTTGTCTCTATGAGAAGTGAATCTGTAAAGGCTGTTCTCCTAGCAATTCTGTGTGTCATTAAGTGAAATATAAAATGAGTAAGAGATACATTAGACGTCCTCACACACGTATCTGGAGCCTCTGTAGTCACCTCCTCCCTTGATACAGTTGAGTCTTGTGAGGTGCTTGGGTGTTCGCTCGTTGTTTTTTTTAATTTATTTATTTAATTTATTTATTTTTGGCTGCTTTGGGTCTTTGTTGCTGCGCGCAGGTTTTCTCTAGTTGCTGAGAGCCGGGACTACTCTTTGTTGCAGTGCCCGGGCTTCACATTGTGGTGGCTTCTCTTGTTGCGGAGCACGGTCTCTAGGAGCGCAGACTTCAGTAGTTGTGGCACGGGGCCTCAGTAGTTGTGGCACATGGGCTCTAGAGCACAGGCTCAGTAATTGTGGAGCATGGGCTTAGCTGCTCCGTGGCATGTGGGATCTTCCTGGACCAGGGCTCGAACCTGTGTCCCCTGAAATGGCAGGCGGATTCTTAACCACTGTGCCACCAGGGAAGCCCTGCTTGTTTTTTAATCAGGGAAATCTTTACTTATTTTAAAGCCTGTCACTATAAAATTACACAAATTTATACAAATTACAAAGAGAAAACTCAGAATCATTAAGGCTTAAAACAATTAAAATCTGAAGTATCCAAATGGCAGTCAAGAGTAAACACAGAAATACCTTTCAAGACATGCCTCTACTTTCTATATCAGAGTGAAATATTAATTCTGATATTAGTATGTGAATTTAAAACAAATTCCTCAAATGGGGTTGGTACATTCATGTGAGTGACTGTCTAAAGATTTCAAATATGGCATCAATGTTGTGTAAAGGATGTTTTCTATTTCTCTTCAATATTGAAGTTAAACTTATTTAATAAAGTTCTCAACTTTGCAAAAACACAGGGAAAGAAGGAATGCATTCTCTATCATATCAACTACCTTCCTAGACCATATAAATTATTATCCTCTTTCATTTGTGGTATATTTCTCTATGTTTATAATTTCCAGACTAACATAGACCATTATTTTATGGAATAAGCATCCTAAATAAAAATGACCAATCAATCTAAATAATTCCCTAAGATTATGTCCATAGAATCATATAGAATCTCATGGTTGAAATGCTCTTTAAAAGTTACTTAGAATGGTCTCACCCAAATCTGCACTCTCTTTTATGCCTGGAAGTTATCTTCTTCTTTAATTTTATCCCCAAACCATGACCGGAGATAGATGAAAATCTAGGTAATAGATGGCATTTCAATAGCCAACAGTGGATTTCAGGATTTATATATCCTCAAGTTATGAGATTTTCTCATCATAGCACCAGTCTTTATATCACCTTGGCTTTGATTGATGCAGTAGTCTCTTAATTTATATCCTATAGCCCACCAAATCTTTTTAATTCTACACATATTTTACTGAATTTTTGTTTGTCCTAGCCTATAAGTTTCTTTAAACCTTAAAGCCATTCCTGGACAGCATCATTCCCTTTGGCAAATATTCACTCACTGTTCTTTAGCTTTGATTCAAGACTTATTATTCACCACTTATCTGTGCTTGCCATCTATTAGACCAAGTACTTAATGATTCAAGTTCTTTATCTGATTGAATTGCTCCTTACTGTTTGCAATGTCTGCCAATTCAATATCACCTGCAAATTTAGAAAATTGCTTCTACAACCGTTCACTAAGTCATTTGCATCTACATAATTTATTTCCTTTCACAGATCTCTTTTTATCCTTCTCCTTCATTAGTGTTAAATTCTTTCCTTATCAACAACAAATATTTTGGGTCATTTTTTTCTCTTCTTACATACACACAGTTTGTGTTACTTCCCACATCTGTGATCCAGCTCCATCCAATATGTATATCCAGTGGATTATTTTTGAACACTCACTATTCAGACATACAAACATGCATTCTTATGACCACATGTACTTTTTCAACTTCTTGCCCGATTACAGCTGACATACTCTGGGATATTCAATCAGTCCATTAATGCTTGTTCAATCTAATTTAAAGAATTAAAATCTTAGTGTCTAATTTAAAGTCTCTATGAGGACTTCTTTTTCCCTTTACACATTTTATTGATTCCCTTTGAAAAACTAACTTTTTGTTTAGCAAGGCTTGTTAGCATTTATCACTGGGCAGGTGTGTGGGGGAGCAATTCTCTGGTGAGTGAAGTTTCATTGGTGGATACAGGTATTTTCAAGCTGGTTTACAGTCATGGAAAGATATAATGGAAATATATATGGGTTTTTGTGTGTGTAACTGTGGGGCATACTTGATGATCTTCAGGCATCCAACTGAGGACCCTTTTCATCCACAAGCATGGCTCCTCAAACATTGCCTTCACCTGATCCAGGGGGTGGCTTGTTCAAGAGGCAGCTTCTGGCCTTTGTCCTAGCTAACCACCTCTGTCTTCTCTAGTACAAAGGAATCATCCCAACCCCGACTTCTTAAAAAATTGAGATGAGAATGGTGTTAACCATTGTGTCTCCCGCAACTTGTTCTTGTAACACAGATACATCCAACTCTATGGGCCTATCTTTATGCCTGATGCCTTCCAGACTGCCCCTGCCACTCCTCTCCAGTGCGGATGGGAAAGAGGTCAGCTCACCACCTTCTCAGGTCTTCTAAACCCTCCTCCCAAGTGACCTCTCTCTTCCCTCCAGCGTTTTCTGTCTTTCTTAGAAGCAAAAGTAATAACACCAGTTCTCCTTGGCCAGGCTCATGTACCATTTTGTGCATGATCTTCATGTTACTTCAATACTCCCAATTTAGTTTTTATAATAGAGGTGAGAGGAATACCTATGTTTTTCTTTCTTTAGGACCAACAGGATAATTTTATTCTCATTTTTCCTTAAAATAAAGATACAGTAGAAGTTTAACAGTTCACTATGATTAGACATGATTTACAATTTCAACTTTTTTTTTTTTCCTCAGTACGCGGGCCTCTCACTGCTGTGGCCTCTCCAGTTCCAGAGCACAGGCTCCGGACGCGCAGGTTCAGCGGCCATGGCTCACAGGGCCCAGCCGCTCCGCGGCATGTGGGATCTTCCCAGACCGGGGCACGAACCCACGTCCCCTGCATCGGCAGGCGGACTCTCAACCACTGCGCCACCAGGGAAGCCCCCTACAATTTTAACATTTTTTTAAACAAATGACAACAGAAACAAAAAAGCTAGTACAAATCATAAAACTACTAGAGCAAAGAGAAACTACCTTTCTGATCAAAACAGGTACCACAGCTCTAAACTTCCTTAGAAAGCGTTCTAAGATTTCTAAGCTAAACTTTCTTAGAAAGGGGTTTGTGGAAAGCCTTTAATCTCAAGTATTTAAACGATTCCTATATCCACTAAATGCTTTCATCAACTTGTTAATCAAACGCTTCCTAAATTTACGAACCAGTGGTCAAGAGGCCTGAAACAAGTCTTGATCCTATTTTTCCAGCTATAAATTATTAATATTTCAAGAAAACAAAATATTTTCTAAGCACATAAGTTTTCTAAAAACTTCAATTACCTTTTCTGGCTCACTACCTGACTGAAATGTTCAAATGTTCATACTGCACACAAAAAAATTTGAGCAGCATATTATATGAGTGTGAGAAGCTGATGAAAAATAAGATTGAGGAAAATCCCCAAGTTGTGTCCCATTTAACATGACTGAATATATCGTTTCTGTATCTTTAATTAATATAAGTAAAAACTAATCTTTAGAACAGCACAGAAATACTAATGCATCAGAGTTTTACAAAATATATTCAACCCCCTTATATGTGCAACAATCTTTTAGTTTTGGAGCTGCCATACAAGCGAGCTAGTTTCTTCTCCTTTATATATGAAAGCCGGAAGTCATGTGTACAAAGTTATTTATATGAGAAGAATAAAGATCCACATTCCTTTTCTTTGTCCTTGACAAATATTTATGGGATGTTGGAAACGACGAAAAAACAATTTCAATGTTATGAAGTCCAAAGACTTGGAACAAAAAAACTTGTAGTGGCGCATTGCGCTACACGGAATGACAATCACCTTCTAGAAAGAGGAAGACCTATATTTCTTCAACTTTTTTTTCTTTTTTTTTAGCTCTAGACATCATCCACATGGGTTCCAGGTGCATTTACTAATTGTTTCTAGACAATTCCATCTGGATGTTCTTTGGCCATCCTAAAATTACAATGTCTAGAGCCAAGCTCTGTATCTGTTGCTCTTTTCTAACCTGTTCTTCTACATTCCCTAACTCTGTCATTCAGTGTCCATCTGCTCATGGCCCTCTGCTAAATTTCTCACTAAATCTCAACATGTCCCTTCTCTTCTCCTCCAACTTCTAGTCATTTTTTCTTGGAAAAAATTCTAGTTCTAGTCATTTTTTCTTGGAATATTGATTGCTTTCTCAAAATCAGTTTTGGGGGCTAATCGCCTACTGCTGTTAAGTTTAGACACCCTTTTTTCCTCTCTAGATCGCTGAAAAAGACATTTGTCTTTTCCCTTATTCACTCCAATGCATCCTTGGCCTTACCTCAGTTATCTTTCTTAAACATAAATTAAATCCCACTTTTCTCTTATGTAAAAACCTTTTATAATTTTCACTGGCTAAGTGATAAAGTCCAAACTCTTTAGCACGGCAAGCATGCTTTTATAATTATCCCTACTGTTGCTTCTCACACTCCTACTCATCCTCAAGACCTAGCTCAAATTTCTCCTCTTATGTGAAATCTTTTCAACTCCTCAGGCAGAGGCCGCCACTCCACCCTCTGGTTGCCAAGGCACCCTGTATGCATTACCCTATGGCATTGATCACACTGTGTTTTAATGATTTATTTGCACATTTGTCTTCCTTGTACACTGTGAGATCTCTGAAGGCAGGAATGATGTCTTCCATTCCTTTGTATCTGTGATGCTAGGCACAGTGCCCAGAACATACCATGCATTCAGAAACACATGGGGAATGAACGGATGAATATAGGGCATTCTGCCTGGCACACAAAATAAAGTAAACACAACCTCAGCCCTCTGGTTCCAAAAGAGGGACTATGGAAAGAAAAGGGAAGAGGGTCAGTCTCTCTCTCTCTCTCTCCATATATATATATACTTTCCCCCCCGCAAAGGGTCATTTGAAAAGTGAAACAGATGTACCCAGAAGACAGAATTATCAAAAAATGGGAATAGTTTGAAAGCCTTATGGGACAAAGGATGAGTTTAGCTGAGGTTGAAAATACAGGAAGATGCAGTGAGTGAGGCCAGCCAAAGCAGATTGAAGCTGAATGCGATCTATATGGAGTGTGACAAAATGTAGGGATTGAGACGTAGACTTCAGAAAACAATGGATGCCTTTCTAAGGAGCTTTAATTTTTTTAAAAAAAAGGAAAAGAAGAACAGGTTTTTGAGATAAAAAGTGAGATTTTTTGAGAAGCTGAAAGTTGCAAATGTTTTTTGCCACTCCCCCAATCCTTCTCTACGTAATCTTATTTTTTTATCCTCGATTCATATTCAACCAAACTCCATCTGAACCTTCTTTGAATTTGCAGGTCTTAAAACCTGCGTTGAACTGTTTCTGAGTATTATTTTCCTCACTGTCTGTAATTTGGTTTATTAAAATGCTTTTAAGACCAAACTTACACTAGAACTCTGTTCCTCTCTGTTAACTGGTTAAGGGGGATGAGCACTTGGACTCTGGATTCACACTGCCTGGGTTTGAATTATGAATTCTCCACAACTTGGCTAAGTGACCGTGGGCAAGTTACTTTAGCTCCCTAACTCTTTAGCTCCCTAACTATAATTGCTTATTTGGGTTCAGTTCAGTTTCATCATCCACACTATTGGGATAATAGTACTACCTACCTCACAGGGTTGTGTGAGTGCTTTGGCAATAGTAAGCTCTACATAAGTGCTAATAATTATTATTTGGTCCATTTCAAGCTATGTTTTTTTTCATTCCCTATGGTACCTTTCTTGTCACTGCTGTCAAGTATATTGCTGACTGAAAAATGTGCTTCTAATTCCAATGATATTCTATTTTTTATTTTAAATCACAGCATATAAAAGAATTCCAAGTAATATAACATGAAGTTTTAGCTCTTTCCTTATAAAAGCACTAAACTTTCATATTTTATCTACTTAATTTTTTTACTTTATTAATTGCCCTACTCCACTACACTAGATTTCCTTTTAGATTTCTATTATCTATCAGTTTCTTCTTTCCTTCTTTTGAAAGTCTAGTTCATATCTTTTATAGCTTTACCTATGGGGATCTTAGTATTTTCTTATGGATTTTATACTTCTTCATGTAGGTGAAGCAGTGAAGCAGTGAGGCTAACAATGCATCATACTTTTGCAAATATTTTCCAGTGTATCATTTGTAATTTAATTTAGTTATTATTGTTTTTGATTTATTGATGATTTAAAATTTTGTATACATGCAGCTATTGATAGTTTCCATGTAAATTATTCCATTATTTTTAAGCCTCTGATACTTCCCATGTTCCCTCTCTGACTCGTTTTTAATGTGTTTTTCCATAATCATCATGACAAATACTCTAGAAAACGTTCTTTTAATTTTGGTTTCCCCTTAGGAAGGCAGACAGTCTTGTTAATTTTAGAAGTCTTATGTCATGTATAGAGGTATTCAATGGCAATATTTACTGCTATTTTAAATATACTTAGATTCATGAAAAATGTCTACACTAGTAAAATATATATAATAATAATAAGCTCACTTTTCTGGAACTCTGTCATGACATTATTATGCCGTTGCAACAGTGTTATTTTGCTGTACAGGGGTCAGTAATCCTGATAACATTTTAATGATGATTCTTGTTGGATAATCTAAATTACTTTATGATATTTTACTGCATTACTATTTGTATACTTGAATTGACATTTTAAGTTGCTGAAAATTAGAGCATACATCTCTATTAGTAATAGAATACAGTGACTGCCCATTCCTTCTGAAAATGTTATCTTCCTGTTGCTTTCATTTTTTTAATTTAATTTTTATTTTATATTGGGGTATAGTTGATTTACAATGTTGTGTTAGTTTCAGGTGGACAGCAAAGTAATTCAGTTATACATATACATATATCCATTCTTTTTCAGATTCTCTTCCCATATAGGTTATTATATAATACCGACTAGAGTTCCCTGTGCTATACAGAAGGTCCTTGTTGATTATTTATTTTATACATAGTAGTGTGTATATGTTAATCTCAACCTCCTAATTTATTCCTCCCCCCCACCTCTCCTCTTTGGTTACCATAAGTTTGTTTTCTTTTCTTTTTTTTAAATTAATTTTTATTGGAGTATAGTTGCCTTACAATGTTGTGTTAGCTTCTACCGTACAGCAAAAGTCCCTCCCTTTTGGACTTCCTTCCCATTTAGGTTACTACAGTGCATTAAGTAAGAGTACCCTGTGCTATAGAGCATGTTCTCATTAGTTACATTCTCTCAGTTTTCTTCCCCTGTCTCTACCTGCTCCAACAAACTCTTATGTAAGCTTCTCCACTTTTACCTGCTTAAAAAGTATTTCTTAAAGCCTAGTCAGAATGGCCAAATATCTTCTTGAAGAAAATAAAATCTAGTTGCAATAAATAGCTTTATATTTTTTCCAGCTAAAAATTCATACATTTGTCAGTCAGCTTCTCTAAGCCTGGATTTTTGCTATGTAAAAGGACCCTGCTGAACTTTACATTATCATACAATAACGATATGCTCTTACATGCAAATAAAAACAAATTGTTTATGAAGAACAACATACAATTGCTTGTGTGTGGTTTTTATGCAATAAATTCTTAAAGTGTTTTTAAAAAATCATAGTTGGAAGTGATCTTCCCACTAACATACTTGTATTCCTCATTTCATAGGTGAGGAAGCAAATCTCAAAAATCTAACTAACTGGAGCGAGCACACAACCAAATTAAAAACAGCACCAACATTAGCCTCTTTATAATGCTTGGTACTTTAAACTTGCATTTAGTAAGTGAAGATTGTTAGCGTGATAATTCTTAAGGATTTTTATCTACTATATCTATAGGATAAACTTGCATAATGCCTTTCCTTTTGTTTATCTTTATTTTAATATAATTGCTTATTTGGGTTCAGTTCAGGCAGGACCCCTCAGAAATACAAAGACAGAATGCTTGTTTTGTGGGTTTATAATTAAGGAATATAAGATAAATAGTCATAGTTTTTATAAGAGAGATGAGGATTGATGATTCCTGTTAGTCTATTAAAATATTTCTATTAACCTTTTGCAAATAAAATTCCATATGTAATGGGTTTATTAAATAAACTGACGTTAGTAAAGTTTTAAAGGATATGAAAAACAGCTTTATTGTTTTTCCTATCACTGTCTTCAAAACCTCTTATCTTTTTTTCTCTTCTACATCTCTTAGAAACAACTTAGATCCTTTAGCTTTCTGAATACTTTTCAGTATTCCAGAAATAATTCCAGTTCTGGCAATGGTGGAATAATTTTTTATTGGGTTAACCCAACAAAGAGTAACAATTGTAAATTCTGGAAATTTTTAAAATAATTTTTTATTGGGTTAACCCAACAAAGAGTAACAATTGTAAATTCTGGAAATTTTTAAAAAACACACATTGAACAGATTGCATATCAGCTGAAAGTAGACATAAAGTGAAGAATAGTCCACCCTTGACAGATGGTAACTGCTTTGGGTGAGATCTACTTTTATATGGCTCATTCACTGAGGACCCACCTCAGTTAGGCAACAATGGGTAGCTAGAGCTCAAGCAGAAAGTCAGAGTCTTATTAGCTTAATGCATCAGAGGATGGTGTTTGAGGCAGCCAGACTGTGCAGATATCAAAAGAGGACTCACATAAAGGAAGGAGCCACAGAGAAATAAGCCCAAAAATCTATGTATAAACTTCCCTCAAATCCTTGGCTGACTCCTAACCAATACATGCGTAAGAATGATTCTAGCTACCTAGAATAAAAAAGTTACCGAATGAACTTAACAGAAATTGGAGATGGCAAAGAAAGAATCAATAACCTGAAAATAGATCACGATAAATTATCCAATCTAAAGATCAGAGAGTAAAATATTATGATGAAATAAACAAGACCTCAGTGACTTAGAGACAACATTAATAAGGTCTAACTTGAATGTTTTCTGAGCCTCAAGTACAGAGGAGAAAGAGAAGAGGGTGGAAAAAAATATTTGTATAAATAATTGTCAATATTTATTAAACTTAGTGAAACATATCCCAGAAGCTCAGTGAACCCCTAACAGAGTTAAATACAAAGAAAATCATAGCTGAACATCAAAACATCAAAAATGAAAAGAGAATTAAAAAACAGCCACCCCTACACTATAAAAAAGGAGCAAAAGTACAAATGATGGCTAACATCTCATCAGAAACAATATTTGGCGAAAGACAATAGAATGGCATATTTAAAGTCATGAACATTAAAAAAAAAAACTTTATGTATGGTAATGAATGTTAACTAGACTTATTGTGGCAATCATTTTGCAATATATACGTATATCAAATCGTTAAGTTGTATGCCTGAAACTAATATAATGTTATATATCAATTATACTGTGAAATAATAAAAACATTTATTATTGTATGAAAAATTGTTGAATGATAATTTTATTTTGAATTTTGAAATAAAAAGTTGCTCTTGCTTTAAAATCACCAGTCTTGATTTTAGGAATAATAATATTTCATCTATAATTTTCTTCTTAGATAATAAAAAAGTATGAGGAAAAATATATTTTGGTTATAAGTGACTGTGTTCTGAGACTCGCAGTGCTCTTGTCAAACATAAATCAGAATCAGCAGTGTCACTTGAAAACACTAAGACAAAAAGTATCTAGGAAAAATAAACCTGTCAACTCAGAGTTTATTATTTGCTAATAATATTAAAACTGAAGATAAACAGAAATTTTAAGATAAACTAAAGTTGAGAGTATATGCCACTTGTAGGACTGGACTTCAAGACATTGTAAAGGAAGTTCTTCAGGCTGAACTAAATGATACCAGCCAGAAGCTCAGATATGTAGAAAGGAATAAAAAAACACAGAAACAGTAAATAGATAAATAGTTAAATATCAGAAACTGTCTTTTCCCCCCCTCTTTATACCTTTGAAAGTCAACTGATTGTTTAAATCAAAAACTATGATATTTTACTTTGGAGTTCATAAATATAAATACATGACCATAATAACACAAAGGATATAGTACATATAAATGGAATTATATTGCTGTATGTTTATTACTTTTTTTAATGCGATGTGGTATGATATGAATCTACATAGAATGTGATGTTAAGAATGCACATTACTATCTCTAGACTAACCATAGACAAACAAAATTACAGAGAAATACAGCTAAAAAGCTAAGAGGGAAATAAAATCAAACACTAAAAAAATTCAACTAACCCAAAGGAAGGCAAGAAAAGAAGGAACAGAGGGAAAAAATGAGATACACAGAAATCAAATAGTAAATTATAGACCTAAACATGACTATTCAACAACTCATCAGGAAGACACGATGATTAAAAATGTGTATGCTCCTAATAATAGAGCTTCCAAAAAATGAAGCAACGACTGACAGAAATGGAAATAAAGTAATAGAGAAATACTTTTCTATTATAGGAAATATCATAAAATTTAGCTTTATATTGTCATCAGTTTTTCTTTCCACAAAGTTCATGAAACAGTATTGGTGAGATTTGATTCAACACCGCCACCTAATGCTTTGCCTTACACTTATTTTATATGAAATTAGCTTCCAAGGGTTATAGTCAACCTTTAGATATGTGATAAACAAACAAACACACAAATAAATGCTTACCTTAAACACTAGTTCTCCCACCAAGCCATTCCATGTCCCATCTTCTTGTGGGCTTCCATACTTGTGATCCGGTGCAACATAAATTTCATAGTTAAAACCCAGGTAGTTAGATAAGGCATCCAAAACATCAATGGAGAAGCCTTGGTATTTCTTTGGCTTACCCAGGACATTTTCAGAGACCATTACAAAAGGTTCTTCCTACATGGAAATAAGAGAAATCCTTGATGTCAATCGATATTGCTCTCTTAAAGCAAACATTAATTCTTCAAAGAGTTTTGCTTACAAACAGTCTAAAAATTGGTTTTACACTGTGTGAGAATAACTTAGAAATATAACTTATGTGCTATTAATGCATCACCTTATCAAACAATGTTTAATCACCCAGTTTCTTATCAGCTCTTATTTTATTATTACCATATCAAAAATTAGATGAAAGTGATTATAAAACTTCAGGAACCATGAATTCATGTTTCTTGCCGTCTTGGGACCAACCTAAGATTCATCAATAATAAAATCATATTTAGGAGACCATGAATTTGTTTCTCTCCTCAGGCAGTTATTGTTTATTTATGTCAAAATATGTAAAATAATATTTTAACAGATATAAACTACATAGAATTTTTTGAAAAGATCAAAAACTTCTAAGAACATATAATTTAGCTAAAATTTATAACATCACATTTACTGGGAGTTATTTGCTAAGTAATTTTGAAACTTGGATATAAACACACATTTCATTGCAAAAGTAATTTCTTTACTACTGTTATGAGAAATTCACTTACTTTTTGGGTAATTTGTGTAATTTAGTAAATTCAGCAAATTGGTTTCAAGTTCCACCTCTTTCATCTTTTTGCATTGTCGTCCTCTTACAGTTAACAAATAGTGCCCTTTCACTTTTTAAAACACCTGGTGTGAAGAGCGGTAAATTGATTTGACACATGCTGGCAGACTACAGAAAATTAGATAATCTATTTCTTAATTTCCTAAACTTGTTCAGGAATCTTTCAACAACAGTAATATTTACAGATAACCATCCATAGTATGTATATACACCCAGTCCTGTGGGCAGGTTAAAATCTATCCTGGGTCTAAGCCAGAATACCCAAGGATTTTAGCCTTGGATCATTTTTCCTTAGGGACTCACAAAATAGCCTTCGTTGAGTGGTAAAATAATACTTTGCTTTTAGCTCTTACTCAAAGACACTACGTAAGCGCCTTACAAAATCACTACGTTTATTATAGGAATATTGTCCACCAAAACATTCAGTTTTCCCATAAGATAAAATTTTAAATTGTTCAGAGCCAAGAGAGCTTCATTTTGCTTCAGTAATGCCTTTTTTAAAATAATGAAAATGTAAATAATTACTTAGCTATCCCATTTCATATCTATAACTATGTTGATATTGTGTTATTTGTAATTTTAAAAAAATCTTAGTTTTCTAAACTACTGGTACTATTTTTTTTAAAAATTGGTCTTGTTTAACCATTTATATCTTATTTCATAGTAAAATAAATCAGTAAATAGTTAGATGAAGGATGTGACTGCTGCTTCTTCCCCAGTAGTGTTCTCCCCTTTGTCATTAATTATATGTATCTATTTTCATTTTAGCACTACTGAGAATAAAGACAATCCACAGTCTCCCTTCAGGCAAGATGAGACCATGTGACCAATTCTGATAAATGTGATGTAGGCAGGGTGCTTTGTGCAACTGATCTTCTGTCCTTTCTACTTATGAACACGTATTGGCAGGAAGCTCTGGTAACTATCTTAGATCACACATAATAGAGAAATAAGACAGAAGAAGTCTATGTCCTTGGCACTTGAAATGCTATAGAAGACTGACTGACTCTCTCGGGTTCTAGAATATAAGAAAAATTTAAAATTTCAATTTCTTGTTGTTAAGCTCCTGATTTTGTTTCCTGTTTCAGCAGTATTTGATGCTAATGAATAATGACAGATTGATATATCAATAGATGAGAGGTTTTGAGAATGAATGAAAATTTCTAACAATACTGACTTTAATCTAAATGATATCAAATGAGTGAAAAGTAAAAATTCAACAAATCCTTTAATACAGTATATAAAATACAGAACATCTTCTTGATTCCAAATATAAACTTCCCGCTAATATGGCAAAATTTGCTTCTGTCCATTTGGTTGTCTGGACAAAATACAGACCTAGCTAACGACTATGCATTGCACAAATACTCTGAAGTGGGTCATGAAGTTATTAGATTCAGAATGGGTTAAAGAAATTCCAAAATAAAGATCATATTCAGAGAGCATGTAAATAAGATCAGGAAATTCTAGAATTAATTGGGCATTGATTGTTTATATCATGTTGTACATGCTGGCAACAGAGAGCGTGTAATTATTTCCTTACACACATTTCATTCATTTCTATATTTTGAACATCTATCCACTGACAAACCAATGGAAAGATGCTTCATGAAAAATCTTATTATTTGACTGGTTCCTCTACCAATAATTTTGGACCATATGTATTCTTTATTTATCCATGGTCTTTAAAATCTAACAAATCTCTTAGGTACAGCAGCAATTTAATCACCAGGATATGCAAAACCACTCTTTAAGGTGACACTTAAAAAATTAAGAAGACTAATTAATTATAATGCAGAGCTAATTGCTCAATGTGGCAAAAATAATATCCAAATGTATGCTTTCATATGAAATAGTGATTCTTTTTCGTTTTAATTATCTTTAGAACAATTGTTTAATATGTTAGATTATGTTATATTTGCTTAATATGCTGAATTTCCCCCTAGAAATGACTTTTTAATTCCAACTTTATAAGTAAATCCCTAGGCAAATGGATCCCTTTCAAAAGTTTGCTGTCAAAATCTGCTTCTAGCAACATCAGCTACAAATGATTAGAGTTACAGAATAAAAATGGTTATACTAAAGGTTGTTTTAAAGACTGTTGATGAATTATTGATAAACATGCTTTTTTTTTTTTTTTTTTTTTTTTTTTTTTTTTTTTTTTTTTATGCGTTACGCGGGCCTCTCACTGTTGTGGCCTCTCCCGTTGCGGAGGACAGGCTCCGGACGCGCAGGCTCAGCGGCCATGGCTCACGGGCCCAGCCGCTCCGCGGCACGTGGGATCCTCCCAGACCGGGGCACGAACCCGTGTCCCCTGCATCGGCAGGCGGACTCTCAACCACTGCGCCACCAGGGAAGCCCAAACATGCTTTTTAAGTTATACATCCTAACTAAACTTTTATTACATCTTATCACTTCTCTTCTAGACCAATGTTTTTGAGCTTTGTTTTTAAGCTCTATTACACATTTGGATCACTATGCATAAATCCTACCTCAGACCACTTGTGTTTTATGAGGACAATAAAACAATATATTAGACAGGTAAACATAGCAACAGAAATTAGACTGAAGCTCTGGGACCTATAATAGAAAAGATACTTGTTCCTTCTCTACGGCAATACTGAGCTTGGTTTAATCACTTTTATCAATGCACCTATTTCCAAAATTTATTCATTCATTGACTTACCCATTTAACATGCATTAAAGAGTTACTGCATCAGATTACTACACTCAATATAGTGAGAGATATGGTAAAAAGTCATGGACACCACTTTCAAAATAATCATAACCTAGTATTAGAAAATCTATGTACTCAAAAAACATAAAGCAAAACTCAAGCAACCTGCAGCATAACTGGTACAAACAGAATATAAGAGAAATAGAAAGGAAACTGTAAAAAAAGGAAAATCACCATTTTGGGGATTACAAGCCATGTACTATTTTAACAGATAAGAAAAACTAGAAACAAAAGTTTCAATTCAAAGTCACACAGTAAGTTACAGAGAGGAGGCATCGTCATAACTCAACTTACTTCAATATTATATTTTTGGACCTCAAAATTTTCAATGTATGGATTAAAATCTAAAATGCTATAATTTGTTCCATATTTTAATGCAGTTGAAGGTGGTGTGAGACTGATAGACTCCAGATTCCTGACAGGAAGGAAAAATAAAAAAAACACAATCCTCTAGGAAGTATTTTCATTTTAGGTCTTATATTATCCCTTCAAACAACTGGTTGAATACAATGTCCACAGCAAAAGTCAAAGATACTATGTAACAGGAAGTTATATTTCACATATAGAACCAGCAGAAGTAATATGAAAGAAGATCTTTCAAGGACTCAGTTACTAACATTTTCAGATGCATATTATAAAAATTATGTTTACTATTTTTAAGGAAATAAGGGGAAAACTTTTTTGGCAGAAAATTGGAAACTAAGGAAGTATCATTGTAGAATTTGAAAAGAACTAAACAGAAATGTAAGAATTAGAAAAGACAATGACCAAAGTTAACAACTATCTAAGTTTATCAGCAGATTAGAAACAGATGAAGAGAGAATTAGTGACCTGTTATAGGTCAGAACTAATATCCAGGGTACAAAGGAATAAACAAATAGAAAATCCAAAAAGAAGGGGTAAGAGATGAGAAGCAGAAAGAAATGTAGTACGATAATACAAATACTGTGAAGGATATGAGGAAATAGGAGCTATCATGACCTTTGCTGGATGTACAACCACTTTGAAAAACATTTCACATATCTAGTAGAGATTGAAAATCCTTATATGCAGTTAATTTTGCCTGGTTTTGAGAGTTACATACACATTTATCTAGGATGAAGATATGGATAGCTATGTCCTAGCAATTTCACTCCTTGGGTATGAACACTAGAGAATCCTGGGCACCAAAATATATGCCCAAGAACATTTATAGCAGCATTGTCTGTAATAGCCCAAATCTGGAAATAATCTAAAAATCCAAATGTCTGTCAACATGGAAAAGTAAATATATTGTGGTATATTGATGTAATATAATATTAAACAGCTTAAAATTGAAGAAAGCAGAGCGATACACAGTGATACAAATGAACGTTTACAAGAATCATGTTGAGTGAAAAAAGCAATACTCCAAGAAAACAGTTTGGTTCCATTTTTGTAACATTCAAGAACAGGTAAAATAACTATGTATTTAAGGGTACATAGTGGAGACACTATAAAGAAAATCAAGGAAGTAATCAGCTCTGGGTGGTTGGCCCTGGGATGCTGGAGAGGGTATGATCAGAAAGATACACAAGCAAAGATGCCTCTTGCGGTAATGACGATATTCTGGTGTTTTTGTTCTGGGCAGTGGTTACTTGGATATTACTTTACTTTTAATCAATTAATGGTTTAAACTTTTTTCTGTATGGGTGTTATATTGCAATATCAACAAAAATAAAGAAAATTATGTTAAGTGGGAGTAGATAATGGAGGGTGTTGAAACCATAGTAAGGTTACTGTCTTATTTGGCAGGGAACTGGAGCTTTGTGGAAGGGAAATAGCATAATCAGAAAGTAATTTTGAGAGAAGAGTGCAGAATGGATTGTGGCAGAGTGAGGACTAAGGGTCCTTTGCAACCATACAGACAAGAGATTATGGCCTGTGCCTATTTAACATATATTTTAAAAGTGTGTACAAGTGACTTTCTGTCTTCTATTATAGGGACAGGAAGAAGAAAAAGAGAAATTATAAAATCCTGCCTTTAAAATTCATTTCCCAGCAATTAGTTTCAAAGAGTATTAATAGAACTGAATCTAAACTGGTGAAAACCAGTCCACCTATTAAATGAAAACAAATTGCAGACTTCAATTTGCTGATCATTTGGATGACAGATTCTCTAAACACAATCCTCAGCAACTGGAATAAATGAAGCTTTCACAGAATGCCTGTAGTTTATCAATCTAAGTGCATTAGCATGAGGATCCATAGACCTGCTTATAGAAGAGTGTTTCAGTGGTTGATAATTTTCATATTAGCAAGGATTTATTCACATCACTTGTTGGGTTATTAGATAATAACTTCATAATCCTGAATTTGTATTCAGTCACTTAAAAATATCTCACGCTAATTGCTTAGTTGATTTACAACATTGCAACTTGCAGATTTTGTAGCTAATTCGCATATTTAATAAGTATTCAATATCGTTTGCTAGTGATAGAGTTTGGAAAAAGCATCTGACATTTTTGATAGGTGTAAGCAACAAGCTCTACTGTCAAGGCTTTACTAAGGGCTGTTTAGAGGTTTCAATATGCACGACTTCACAGAATGAGGGGATGGCCAAAACTAGGAATGAGTCACTGGAAATTCCTTACGATTCTACTCACATATGTGGGTCAAAGACATTAATGAGAGAATGAGAATATTTCTTAGTGACCTGTTTAAAATTTTTTTCCCCATAAACTGTGCTCCTGGCTGAAGCAAACAAGAACTGTCTTCATGCACAGTGTGAGCTTATATTTTGCTTGGGGATGACACATTCCACTGCGATATATGCAGAATTAATGTCTATCACTGTCCTTGGAAAAGCCTCGCTATTTTTATAGACCATATACGAATATTAGAAACTACTACAAGTTAAAAAAGGCAAAAGGTATGGAGGTTGTTATTGAAAAGATATCAAAACACCAGGACAGGAAAACAAAAATGAGGAACATCAGGGGAAGAATAAACAATCTAGGTGTTATAAAAGCAAAAATATCTGAGTTGCACGGAGAGAAGAAAAGCTCGTCACAGGGATATGCAATGAAAACATTTTTAAAAGGGCTCCTGCAGAAGGATTTTATGGAGCAACAAAGATTTAGAAAACGTTGCACTAAACTTACCTTTTAAAATCTTTGCTTAAATATTTTTACCAGACAATAAGATTCAAATTATAAGTAAACAAAAATATTTAGTCATTCTAACTTCCTAAAGCCATATCTTACATATTATTTCTGATTCCTATTTTGTAAGCAATTATTTAAGTGAAAAAAACACTTTAAATTGAACATAAAGTTAAAGCTATTAGTATGCAAGAAAGTTCATTTTCACAATAAAATGTTCGCTTTCGTACATTCCTTTATGATCATGAAATGGCTACATTTTAGTGACTTAACAGAGGGTGGCAAAACAAAATAAAGATGTTCATTTTGTTTTCGCGAGAATCTGAATAAGATGCTGTAACTGGGAGTACAAGGTCATCAAGGACAACAGGCAGTCACAGCAATCCTAAGTACATTCATTAGTTCTCATTTATTGGTTTTCCCTAGCATGCATTTGAAAATACATTTTTAGGAGGCTCAGATTCTTATAGACCACAGGGTTACCGCATACAAACTTAGAACTACTAGGCTTTTGGTTTGCTTTCTGAATATGAGTGCTGGATAATATTTTCTGTGTATTTGGTCCAAGTCTTCATTATTTTGCTAAATTTAACACCCAAGTGAATCTTACAAGGGCACAGCCACATGCAAGAGTCAACTCTATTTCATAAATATTGTCAAAAGTTTACCAGTGCAGAGTACTTTGTAAATGCAGTTATGTCAAGGAAAACTATCACGGATATGTTTTGAGCTACAGCATGTTACAGCTGCGAGGAGTGACTACCTCTACCAAATGTCAGAAGTCTGTAAAATATTTAACTGAAGAACGTGGTAAAATTTGACTTCAAAATGATGATAATGTTTACAAACTCTCTGGTTGATACAGTCATATTCCTGTAAAAATGTTGTCAAGAACAGTAATGTTAATAAATGTCAGCAGAGCTTTATGATAAGACAGTCTATGTCAGCATATAAAAACATTTAATAAATGTAAACTGAAGCTAATTCAATATCAGAACTCAATGAAAAGCCATTTAAAATTAAACTTGGGATGTTTAGGGCTAGTGGTATATCCATCCAAAATAATATTATTACAGGAAAATAGCAGAAATTCAGATATTTATTCAGTCATTCAAGTGTTAATGCCAGGCACATGCTATGAATACAACAGTGAACAAAGCAAACAATAAACAAACATCTCTGTCCTGCTAGACCTACGTTCTAATGGGAGTGATGGACAAGAAACAAAATAAGTAATATATATGTTATGTCATATGATGATAAGAATTGTGGGGGGGAAATTAAACAAATAATGAGAACAAAGAGCATAATGAGAAAGGGTTGTACCTTCAGTTAGGAAGAGCCTCTGCAGAAAGAACACTTCAGACTGAAGAGAGAGTAAGTGCAGATGTGTCAGGCAGGAATCTCGCTGACACGATTGAGAGACAGAAGGGAGAGTAGTGGCGGGAACTGTGGGAGCTAGGGTCAGATAGGAAATGTCTAAGAGGTAATGGGTGTGTGTCTGGTGGAGCTTAAACAGTACCTTTAAGCCCCTGTGATGACTTCAGCTCTTACTTCAACTGAGATGTGCGGCAGCCTGATGGGCTCTGAGCAGAGGGGGTTGTGATCTGCTATGTTCTAACAGTTCTGGAGACGGTTGATAGTTGCTATTGACAAGAGACTAGAGGGGCAAGGACAGAAGCTAGGAGAGCAATTAGGAATCCTTTGCAATAAACCAGTGAGCTAGGCAGGGAAATGGATTTGATGAGAAGCAATTGGATTCTGGGTATATTTTGAAGGTAGAACTGATGGGATTTCACTGATATATAGATGTGGGGTTATCAGTACTTAGTGAGAAGTGATGGAATGCTATGCTATACTTCTGGAAATCCTCAGTGGAGGCCTCAGTCTTGAGAAGAGTATGGACTTCTGAGATTCTCCCTGAATGTTCTTTCTATTTGGTGTATGCATCATAATTCTATTAGAGGGATTAAAACTTTCAATCAGTAGACCAAAGTCCTCAGGGCAAATATTCAATACAGAATCAAAGACAATATTTTGAAAAAACCTACCGTACAGAATACAAAATTAATACACATTCAAATTTAATAGAAGGAAAATGTGTACTTTCTTGCATATTTGTGACTCACATAGTCAGTTAAGAGAAATAATATTTATCAGAAGAAATAACAATCATTAAAATCATAATCTTTAATGCTTAAATTTTAAAAGGACAAAGTTCAATACCAAATATTAAGAGTGAATTATTTATTTTTGTTCTCTGAATATACCTTTGGGAAATACAAATTTTAAAAAGATGAGTTATTTATAGCTCATTGGATTGCCAAGGATGAAAAAGAATGTTAATGTTTATCAGCAAACATATGAGGAAGCAAACTTTCTTATATACCACTTATGTGAGTTAAATATGAGACAACCTTTTAAGCAAACAAATTCACAGTCGGAAAGGAAACACTTCCAAATTTTTGTGTTATTTCTTTTGGTAATTGTACAACTAAGGAGGTAATCATAAATGAGCACAGGTATGTATCTAAAAGAATGTTCATTGCAAATTCTCTAGTGAGAAGTTGAAAACAAACTAAATGCCCGACAACTAGGGATTGCTTTCTAAAAAATCTCTATGATAGACTATTAAACAGCACATTCAGCTGTCAACTTCAGTGTCTTAATGCCCTGTTAAATAGTTACCTGCTCAGAATTGGGCCACAGGAGGGTTTTTTAACAAAGAGGAACATTTTAAAGTTTGGGATTGGTTTGTTTGTCTTATAGAGAGATTCAAAACATCACTGTAAAAACATTACTTTCATTTGCATTCCAACATTATTTCAGGAAATGAGACATGGAAATGTTGAGTTTCAGTTGGCATTCTGGGAATTATATACAACCCTGAATAAATTAATGGCAGTTTGAGGCAACTGTAAACATAATTCATTAAGCAGCTGAAAAAAACTATTGATCACATCTGCTGTATAACAAAGGATATTTATTTACATTAAAATATTTATTTACATTAAAAATATTCACATGTATTTCATATATTTTATCTTACTACGTGAAGTAAGTCAGACGGAGAGAGACAAATATCATATGATATCACTTATATGCGGAATGTAAAAGAAATGATACAAATGAACTTATTTACAAAACAGAAACAGATGCACAGAATTAGAGAATGAATTTATGGTTACCAGGGGGGAAGGATGGGGGGAGAGGGATAGATTGGGAGTTTGGGATTGACATGTACACACTGCTATATTTAAAAACAGATAACCAACAAGGACCTACTGTAAAAATAAATTAAAAATATATTCATATGTATTTTGCTGAATGGGAAGAAATTATACAAAACTATTTATGAATATGGGTGCCTTAGTCAATTAAGGCTGCTATAACAAGTTACCATAGACTGGGTGGCTTCAAGAACAAACATTTATTTCTCACAGTTATGAAGGCTAGGAAGTCCAAGATCAATGTGCTGACAGATCCAGTGTCTGATGAGAGCTTGCTTCCTTTGTCTCACATGGCAGTGAGCAAAGATATCATCTTTCTCATGTCCCTTCTTTTTTATTTTATTTTATTTATTTTTTTATACAGCAGGTTCTCCTTAGTTACCCATTTTATACATATTAGTGTATATTGTAAGGGCACTAATCTGATTCATTAGGGCTCTACTCTCATTACCTACTTACTGTAACTCCAAGGCTCCACCTTCAAATACCACTGCATTGGAAATTAGGCTTTAACATATACATTTTGATGGGACACAAATATTCAGTCCATAGGAGTGTGCACTTTTAAAATTTGAAAAAAAAGTAATAATAGCAGCAAACATCCATATAGGACTTACTGTGTGGTGGGCACTTTCAGATGCTTTTTGTATATTTATGCCTAGCTATCCTATGAGTTTAGAATCATAATTATCTCTGTTTTTATGGATAAAGTAACTAGGTTTTTTTTTAGCTAGTAAGTGACAGACACTGAAATATTAGTAAGTTTTTGAAGGAGAAATATGGATGATTTTGTTAATTTTCATTTTCCATGTTTTCTAAGTTTTTGTCATTGACTACATAACACTTGTATCAACACTTGTTAAATAAATGAGTCTGAAGCATGAGGGAGAGGTCAGGGTTGGAAATAAAGATTTGTTTATAATTTTCAAGAAAGTAAATGAAATCATTCAGAGGTAAAGTATAGAAAGAGTTAGGGTTGAAATTCTGGAAAAAGAGACTCCAATGAAGGAGGCAGAAAGAATAGAGGTCAGAAGTAAATGAGGGGAAGACATGGTTGGAGGATGCAAGAAAGGACAGTTTCAAGAAGGAACAAGCTGCTGTAGATTTCAATGCAGGTGAGAGGTCCAGACAGTAAGGCCTGGAAACATCCATTTCATTTGTCAGGTGGGAGATCATGAAGACCTTCTGGAAAGCAGTTTCTTTGGAGAAGTCAAAATAGAAACCAATAGAAGCTAGTGGTGTGAGGATAAAAATAAATGATGAAGTGAAGATAGAACTGAAGTCTGAGACATTTGCATTAGAAAGAATTAGTAGAATAAAGAGAATTCAGGGTCAAAGAATGTTTTTCATCCAAAGCATGTTTTCAGGCTAAGGGAGGACGCAAATAAAAAATAGCAACAACAACTACTACTACTACTTACATTTTGTCTGTCATCATCCTTATCACTTTACATTAATCACCTAATTTAATTCTTGGAATACTCTGGTATTGCTACTGTTTCACAAATGTTCTCATTGTGTCACAAATGAGAGACCTGAGATTTGGGGATAGAATAGATAACTGAGCTTATAAACTAGTAAGAAAGATTGAAACTGAATCCAGTGTTTGATGCTAAAGTCTGTATTCTTTTTCTTTTTTATTATTGAAGTATAGTTGATTTACAATGTTGTGTTAATTTCAGGTGTACAACAAAGTGATTCAGTTATATATATAAAAATGTGATTCTTTTTTAGATTCTTTTCCATTACAGGTTATTACAAAATATTGAGTATATTAGTTCCCTGTGCTACACAGTAGATACCTATTGTTGGTTACCTATTTTATATATAGTAGTGTGCATATGTTAATTCCAAACTCCTAATTTGTCCATCTCCCCCTTTCCCCTTTAGTAGCCGTAAGTTTGTTTTCTATGTCTGTGCATCTCTTTCTGTTTTGTAAATAAGTTCATTTGTACCTTTTTTTTTTTTTTTTTAAAAAAAGATTCCACATATAAGCTATATCACATATTTGTCTCTCTCTGGCTTATGTCACTTGGTATGATAATTCCTAGGTCCATCAATGCTGATGCAAATGGCATTATTTCATTCTTTTTATTGGCTGAGTGATACGCCATTGTATATATATACCACATCTTCTTTATCCATTCATCTGTCCATGGACATCTAGGTTGCCTCCATGTCTTGGCTATTGTGAATAGTGCTGCAATGCACTTTGGGGGTGCGCAACATTGCTAATTATTAGAGAAATGAAAATCAATACTACAATGAGGTACCACTTCACTCTGGCCAGAAAGGCCATCATCAAAAAGTCTACAAACAATAAATGCTGGAGAGGGTGTGGAGAAAAGGGAACACTCTTGCACTGTTGGCGGGAATGTAAATTGGTACAACCACTATGGAGAACAGTATGGAGGTTCCTTAAAAAACTAAAAACAGAACTACCATACAACCCTGCAATCCCACTCCTGGGCATATATCCGGAGAAAACTATAATTCGATAAGATAAAGCCTGTATTCTTAGAAGTTAATTTAGACTGCCTGCATCAGCATTTGGGTACGTATGTGTGTTTGGGGTTGGGTAGGAGGTTCAGAAACTACATGGTATATAAAAGAGAAAGAACTTGGGCTATAGTCTTTTAACACATGGTAGTATCAAAATCAATCTCTTCTGTCTCTTTGTCCACTCTATATCTCCTTTTCTATTCTAAAGTAGAACTATTTATACTTTCTTCTTCTTCCAAGTCATACTTCAACTTTAGTCAGCATATTGATGGGATTACAGTTTTGGCATAAAGATTATGTTAAAGTGAAAACACAAAATCTTATCTGAACTTCCCTTATCTGGATAAAGCAGAGCCTCCTGAAGATGCAGCTGCCATTAAACCTATTCACAGGGAGGGAGTTTCCTGCAAATTCCTGAAAGGAGACAGTCTACTTGTTCCCATTAGCATGCACAAAAAAATCCAACAACAGACCCTTCCTACTTTCCCTCTGAAGCCCTGAACTCCACCTCCGCCCCTCTTGTTAAGCTGGTATATAAACCTTTACCTTTGTCTGGATATTCAGCAAGTTACTCATGACTAAATTACTAAGTGACTTCCATGTGCATGTGTAAATAAACCTTGACTTTCTTCCTGTTGTCAGTTAATTTGCAGGTGTTGTCAGTTAATTCGCAGGCCCCTAAACACATGAACCTAAAAGGGCAGAGGAAAAGTTTTCCTCCCAACAGTACCAAGCTGGTTTCCTGAACGAAGACAGTCTTTTCCTTAAAAACACATCTGGAGATAACAAGGTACATAATAATTTTGCTAACCCCACTCCATACCCTTTGTCAAAACTGCACTCACTATTTCTGCCACTGACCCGCTTGATCTGAGGTTTTAAGAATGAGGTGACAGGTTTTCTATTTCCAGTGAGCTGAATGCTTTCTGAAGGATATGCTTTTTTCTTTTGATTTTATTACGAAGCACAGTGGGAAACTTAAAAGATCTCCTGCATAGAGGGCAGAAACAGAAGCGTAGAAAGCGGAAAGGTGCTGATATTTAAAAGCAAGAAACAAATCTGTGGGGATTTACAGAAGGTAGAGAAGTCTGAGCTTAAAGCTGCAAAGACCATATTCTGTGTTTCAAAAATTAGTAAGTGTATAAAAGAAGATTACTAGAAGTTATTCAAATTAATAAAAGGCATTTAAAAATAACTTCTGTGCTAGCTCTTATCAGGATTTTAGATATGGACTACAGTACTGAATTAATTATGGGGACACATATTAAGGAATTAGAGGGAAGTTCCCATAATTTACTGAAAAATGTAAAGATGTATGAAACTTTTTCCCATCACTATATTTTACTGCATAATAGATTGGAATGTTTAGCATAAAACCAGCCGTAACACTTACTCTCATGACATCCTTCATTGGATGGAGCAAACGTCACTTAGACTGAAGAAACATTGAGCATTGGTCCATTTATCCTTACATTCCTCAGCAGGTACTCTAGGAGTATTCCCATTACGTGTATAGAAAAGCATCTTAGTTCTTGGGGCTGATGACCAAAGGTCATTCTTTTTTTTTTTTTTTTTTTTTTGCAGTACGCGGGCCTCTCACTGTTGTGGCCTCTCCCGTTGCGGATCACAGGTTCCGGACGCGCAGGCTCAGCGGCCATGGCTCACGGGCCCAGCCGCTCCGAGGCATGTGGGATCCTCCCGGACTGGGGCACGAACCCGTGTCCCCTGCATCGGCAGGCAGACTCTCAACCACTGCGCCACCAGGAAAGCCCTCAAAGGTCATTCTTAAAATTTTGAAAGGACTCATAAAAAAAAAAAAAAGGTGAGATATTTTTCAAACTCTTTGTTCTTGATAAGTGATCACTTTCTTATTCCCTTTGACTTTTAAAAAGTTAAAAGACCTTGCTTTCAAATGCTAATCAGTTGCTTCTTTATTCCCCAGTAGGCTTCAGACCATTCAGCCTCAATACTTCATTTTCTTGAGTGTTTTATTGACCATGGTCTTGGAGATTACATTTGGCTCAGAGCAACACAGCAGCTTGTTATTTTTAATTGAACTGCAGAGTATATTATTCTACATAAGAATCAATGGGAAAAAAAATTAGTGCAAACATTTCATTTTCCCATTTCATGCCACTAGCAATGGTCAGAAATAAAAAGAAGAAAAGGAAAAAAGAAAACCCACCTTCAAACCTACCAAAAAAAAAAACCCTAAAAAATGTAAAGTTCATTTCCTCATGCTAACTTCCATCACATAGAGAACCTGAAATTCTTTGCTCAAAGTTTTAAAACATGCAAGAATCACAAATTTACTTTTCAGCATTATGGCCTTTTTGTTTCCAGGTTAAAATAATTAATACACAGTTTACGTGGAGATGCTGTGAAAAGATACCTTAAAATCCAAACCTCTTTGTATTTCGACTGATCATTAAAAAACCCAAGGGGTGTATTCTGAAAGAGTATGCATTTGCCTTCCTTTCCTTGACCAACTTTTCCATTTCTGGGGCCTCCATCAGTGTGGTGGTTCTCTCCTTGACTGCTTCCTGCCGCCCCAGAGGGAGCTGACTTTTAATAGCTGTTTGTGCTCTGGAAGCTGACAGATGAGTAAGGTATTCCCACGTTGGGTGCTTTTTAGAGGTATCTTTTCTCATTTCAGACCACACTAGAGTCCCATTTAATGCAATGGATAGTGACTTGATGAATGATCCCCTATTGGTCAAACTTGTTACTGTGCCTTTGAAAGAATCCAAATGCCACTTGAGGCCTGGTTTCCTCACTGGTAAGGCTGCCATCTGACTCCTTAGCTCTTTGAGAGGGACTGAGAAAGCATACAAGGTTTTCTCAAAATTTATTTCCTTTGTAAAATGAAATCTAGCTGTTACATTTTAATGAAAAACATTGGTTTTCCCACCTGATTGGGACGATTTCTAAAGATATAAGCAAGGACAACTTTCTGTGACTTTTTTTTTGCATCTGTTTACCCAATGCTAATTTATGTCAGCTGTAAACATCAACAAAATTAACATGCTACTGGAATTTAGAAGTGGCAAATGAATATGCATCTTCCTAATGAAAAGCCGAACCTTTTAAGAGGTCAAAGCAACATAAGAAACACTGATATATATACCAAGATGTGTGGGAGTATGCTACTTTATATGTTTGCTCACCTAAATGTTAATTACTACATAATTCAAAGGTGAATACATGGGGGGACCTTGAAGATGGCGGAAGAGTAAGACGCGGAGATCGCCTTCCTCCCCACGGATACACCAGAAATACATCCACACGTGGAACAACTCCTACAGAACTCCTACTGAAGGCTGGCAGAAGACCTCAGACCTCCCAAAAGGCAAGAAACTCCCCACGTAACTGGGTAGGGCAAAAGAAAAAACAGAGACAAAAGAATAAGGACGGCACCTGCACCAGTGGGAGGGAGCTGTGAAGGAGGAAAAGTTTCCACACACTAGGAAGCCCCTCCGCGGGCGGAGACTGCGGGAGGCAGAGGGGGGAGTTTCGGGACTGCGGAGTAGTGCACAGCGACGGGTGCGGAGGGCAAAGCGGGGAGATTCCTGCACAGACGATCGGTGCCGACCAGCACTCACCAACCCGAGAGGCTTGCTGCTCACCCACCGGGGCGGGCGGGGCTGCGAGCTGAGGCTCGGGTTTTGGTTTTGGACGGAGCTCAGGGAGAGGACTGGGGTTGGCGGCTTGAACATAGCCTGAAGGGGTTAGTGCACCACGACTAGCCGGGAGGGAGTTCGGGGAAAACCCTGCACCGGCCGAAGAGGCAAGAGACTTTTTCTTCCCTCTTTGTTTCCTGGTGCGCGAGGAGAGGGGTTTAAGAGCGCTGCTTAAAGGAACTCCAGAGACGGGCGCGAGCCGCGGCTAAAAGCGCGAACCCCAGAGACGGGCGCAAGCCGCGGCTGAGGGCGCGAGCCCCCGAGACGGGCGCGAGCCGCGGCTGAAAGTGCAAACCCCAGAGACGGGCGTGAGTCGCGGCTAAAAGCGCGAGCCCCCGAGACGGGCGCGAGCCGCGGCTGAAAGCGCAAACCCCAGAGACGGGCGCGAGCCGCGGCTAAAACCGCGGACCCCAGAGACGGGCGGGAGACGCTAAGGCTGCTGCTGCCGCCACCAAGGGGCCTGTGTGCGAGCACAGGTCACTCTCCACACCCCTCTTCCGCGGAGCCTGTGCAGCCCGCCACTACCAGGTTCCCGGGATCCAGGGACAACTTCCCCGGGACAGCGCACGGCGGGCCTCAGGCTGGTGCAACGTCACGCCGGCCTCTGCCGCAACGTCACGCTGCCTCTGCCGCCGCAGGCCCGCCCCGCACGCAGTGCCCCTCCTTCCGCCATCCCCCAACCCCCGGCCTGAGTGAGCCGGAGGCCCCAAATCAGCGGCTCCTTTAACCCCGTCCTGTCTGAGCGAAAAAACAGACGCCCTCCAGCGACCTACACGCAGAGGCAGGGCCAAATCCAAAGCTGAGCTCCTGTGAGCTGTGAGAACAAAGAAGAGAAAGGGAAATCTCTCCCAGCAGCCACAGAAGCAGCGGATTAAAGCTCCACAATCAACTTGATATACCCTGCATCTGTGGAATACCTGAATAGACAAGGAATGATCCCAAATTGAAGAGGTGGAATTTAGGAGCGAGATCTATGATTTTTTTCCCTTTTCCTCTTTTTGTGAATGTGTACGTGTATGCTTCTGTGTGACATCTAGTCTGTATACTCTAGCTTCCACCATTTGTCCTAGGGCTCTATCCGTCCATGACTTTTTTTTAAAAATTCCTTTTCTTAATAATTAAGTTTAATTGTAATAACTTTATTATACTTTACCTTCGTTCTTTCTTTCTTTCCTTCCTTCCCTCCCTCCTTTAGACAACGAATCACCCCAAATTGAGGAGGTGGTCTCAGGGAGCAGGATTTATGATTTTTCCCCCTTTACCTCTTTTTGTGAAGGTGTATGTGTATGCTTCTGTGTAAGATTTTCTCTGTATAGCTTTGCTTCCAACATTTGTCCTCAGGTTCTATCCATCCCTTTTTTTTTTCTAAATATATTTTAATTCAATAACTATATTATACTTTATTTTATTTTTACTGTATCATCTTTCTTTCTGTCTTTTTTTTCCTTCTTTCCCTCCTTCCTTCCTTCCTCCCTCCCTCCCTCCCTCCTTTCTTTCCTTCTTTGCTTCTTTCTTCCTTCCTTCCTTTCCTCCTTTCCCTCTTTCTTTACTCATACTTCTACTAATTCTCCCTACTTTTTCTCCCTTTTATTCTGAGCTGTGTGGATGAAAGGCTCTTGGTGCTCCAGCCAGGAGTCAGGGCTCTGCCTCTGAGGTAGGAGAGCCAACTTCAGGACACTGGTCAACAAGAGACCTCCCAGCTCCACATAATATTAAACGGTGGAAATATTCCAGAGACCTCCATCTTAACACCAGCACCCAGCTTCACTCAACGACCAGCAAGCCACAGTGCTGGACAACCTATGCCAAACAACTAGCAAAACAGGAACACAACCCCACCCATTAGCAGAGAGGCTGCCTAAAATCATAATAAGGCCACAGACACCCCAAAACACACCACCAGACGTGAACCTGCCCACTAGAGAGACAAGATCCAGCCTCATCCAGCACAACACAGGCACTAGTCCCCTCCACCAGGAAGCCTACACAACCCACTGAAACAACCTTAGCCACTGGAGACAGACATCAAAAACAACGGGAACTACGAACCTGCAGCCTGCAAAAAGGAGACCCCAAACACAGTAAGATAAGCAAAATGAGAAGACAGAAAAACACACAGCAGATGAAGGAGCAAGATAAAAACCCACCAGACCTAACAAATGAAGAGGAAATAGGCAATCTACCTGAAAAAGAATTCAGAATAATGATAGTAAGGATGATCCAAAATCTTGGAAGTAGAATGGACAAAATGCAAGAAACAGTTAACAAGGACCTACAAGAACTAAAGATGAAACAAGCAACGATGAACAATGCAATAAATGAAATTAAAATCACTCTAGATAGGATCAATAGCAGAATAACTGAGGCAGAAGAACGGATAAGTGACCTGGAAGATAAAGTAGTGGAAATAACTACTGCAGAGCAGAATAAAGAAAAAAGAATGAAAAGAACTGAGGACAGTCTCAGAGACCTCTGGGACAACATGAAACGCACCAACATTCGAATTATAGGGGTTCCAGAAGAAGAAGAAAGAAAGAAAGGGACTGAGAAAATATTTGAAGAGATTATAGTTGAAAACTTCCCTAATATGGGAAAGGAAATAGTTAATCAAGTCCAGGAAGCACAGAGGGTCCCATACAGGATAAATACAAGGAGAAACACGCCAAGACACATATTAATCAAACTGTCAAAAATTAAATACAAAGAAAGCATATTAAAAGCAGCAAGGGAAAAACAACAAATAACACACAAGGGAATCCCCATAAGGTTAACAGCTGATCTCTCAGCAGAAACCCTACAAGCCAGAAGGGAGTGGCAGGACATACTGAAAGTGATGAAGGAGAATAGCCTGAAACCAAGACTACTCTACCCAGCAAGGATCTCATTCACATTTGATGGAGAAAATAAAACCTTTACAGACAAGCAAAAGCTGAGAGAGTTCAGCACCACCAAACCAGCTTTACAACAAATGCTAAAGGAACTTCTCTAGACACGAAACACAAGAGAAGGAAATGACCTATAGTAGCGAACCCAAAACAATATATAAAATGGAAATAGGAACATACATATCGATAATTACCTTAAATGTAAATGGACTAAATGCTCCCACCAAAAGACACAGATTGGCTGAATGGATACAAAAACAAGACCCGTATATATGCTGTCTACAAGAGACCCACTTCAGAACTAGAGACACATACAGACTGAAAGTAAGGGGATGGAAAAAGATATTCCATGCAAATGGAAACCAAAAGAAAGCTGGAGTAGCAATTCTCATATCAGACAAAATAGACTTTAAAATAAGGACTATTAAAAGGGACAAAGAAGGACACTACATAATGATCAAGGGATCGATCCAAGAAGAAGATATAACAATTGTAAATATTTATGCACCCAACATAGGAGCACCTCAATACATAAGGCAAATACTAACAACCATAAAAGGGGAGATCAACAGTAACACATTCATAGTAGGGGACTTTAACACCCCACTTTCACCCATGGACAGATCATCCAAAATGAAAATAAATAAGGAAACACAAGCTTTAAATGATACATTAAACAAGATGGACTTAATTGATATTTATAGGACACTCCATCCAAAAACAACAGAATACACATTTTTCTCAAGTGCTCATGGAACATTCTCCAGGATAGATCATATCTTGGGTCACAAATCAAGCCTTGGTAAATTTAAGAAAACTGAAATTGTATCAAGTATCTTTTCCGACCACAACGCCATGAGACTAGATATCAATTACAGGAAAAGATCTGTAAAAAATACAAACACATGGAGGCTAAACAATACACTACTTAATAATGAAGTGATCACTGAAGAAATCAAAGAGGAAATAAAAAAATACCTAGAAACAAATGACAATGGAGACACAACGACCCAAAACCTATGGGATGCAGCAAAAGCAGTCCTAAGGGGGAAGTTTATAGCAATACAAGCCCACCTTAAGAAGCAGGAAACATCTCGAATAAACAACCTAACCTTGCACCTCAAGCAATTAGAGAAAGAAGAACAAAAAAACCCCAAAGCTAGCAGAAGGAAAGAAATCATAAAAATCAGATCAGAAATAAATGAAAAAGAAATGAAGGAAACAATAGCAAAGATCAATAAAACTAAAAGCTGGTTCTTTGAGAAGATAAACAAAATAGATAAACCACTAGCCAGACTCATCAAGAAAAAAAGGGAGAAGACTCAAATCAATAGAATTAGAAATGAAAAAGGAGAAGTAACAACTGACACTGCAGAAATAAAAAAAATCATGAGAGATTACTACAAGCAACTCTATGCCAATAAAATGGACAATCTGGAAGAAATGGACAAATTCTTAGAAATGCACAACCTGCCAAGACTGAATCAGGAAGAAATAGAAAATATGAACAGACCAATCACAAGCACTGAAATTGAAACTGTGATTAAAAATCTTCCAACAAACAAAAGCCCAGGACCAGATGGCTTCACAGGTGAATTCTATCAAACGTTTAGAGAAGAGCTAACACCTATCCTTCTCAAACTCTTCCAAAATATAGCAGAGGGAGGAACACTCCCAAATTCCTTCTACGAAGCCACCATCACCTTGATACCAAAACCAGACAAGGATGTCACAAAGAAAGAAAACTACAGGCCAATATCACTGATGAACATAGATGCAAAAATCCTCAACAAAATACTAGCAAACAGAATCCAACAGCACATTAAAAGGATCATACACCATGATCAAGTGGGGTTTATTCCAGGAATGCAAGGATTCTTCAATATACGCAAATCTATCAATGTGATAAACCATATTAACAAATTGAAGGAGAAAAACCATATGATCATCTCAATAGATGCAGAGAAAGCTTTCGACAAAATTCAACACCCATTTATGATAAAAACCCTCCAGAAAGTAGGCATAGAGGGAACTTTCCTAAACATAATAAAAGCCATATATGACAAGCCCACAGCAAACATCATCCTCAATGGTGAAAAACTGAAAGCATTTCCACTAAGATCAGGAACAAGACAAGGTTGCCCACTCTCACCACTCTTATTCAACATAGTTTTGGAAGTTTTAGCCACAGCAATCAGAGAAGAAAAGGAAATAAAAGGAATCCAAATCGGAAAAGAAGAAGTAAAGCTGTCACTGTTTGCAGATGACATGATACTATACATAGAGAATCCTAAAGATGCTACCAGAAAACTACTAGAGCTAATCAATGAATTTGGTAACGTAGCAGGATACAAAATTAATGCACAGAAATCTCTGGCATTCCTATATACTAATGATGAAAAATCTGAAAGTGAAATCAAGAAAACACTCCCATTTACCATTGCAACAAAAAGAATAAAATATCTAGGAATAAACCTACCTAAGGATACGAAAGACCTGTATGCAGAAAATTATAAGACACTGATGAAAGAAATTAAAGATGATACAAATAGATGGAGAGATATACCATGTTCTTGGATGGGAAGAATCAACATTGTGAAAATGACTCTACTACCCAAAGCAATCTACAGATTCAATGCAATCCCTATCAAACTACCACTGGCATTTTTCACAGAACTAGAACAAAAAATTTCGCAATTTGTATGGAAACACAAAAGACCCCGAATAGCCAAAGCAATCTTTAGAACGAAAAAAGGAGCTGGAGGAATAAGGCTCCCTGACTTCAGACTATATTACAAAGCAACAGTAATCAAGACAGTATGGTACTGGCACAAAAACAGAAAGATAGATCAGTGGAACAGGATAGAAAGCCCAGAGATAAACCCACGCACATATGGACACCTCATCTTTGATAAAGGAGGCAGGAATGTACAGTGGAGAAAGGACAGCCTCTTCAATAAATGGTGCTGGGAAAACTGGACAGGTACATGTAAAAGTATGAGATTAGATCACTCCCTAACACCATACACAAAAATAAGCTCAAAATGGATTAAAGACCTAAATGTAAGGCCAGAAACTATCAAACTCTTAGAAGAAAACATAGGAAGAACACTCTATGACATAAATCACAGCAAGATCCTTTCTGACCCACCTCCTAGAGTAATGGAAATAAAAACAAAAATAAACAAATGGGACCTAATGAAACTTCAAAGCTTTTGCACAGCAAAGGAAACGATAACCAAGACCAAAAGACAACCCTCAGAATGGGAGAAAACATTTGCAAATGAAGCAACTGACAAAGGATTAATCTCCAAAATTTACAAGCAGCTCATGCAGCTCAATAACAAAAAAACAAACAACCCCATCCAAAAATGGGCAGAAGACCTAAATAGACATTTCTCCAAAGAAGATATACAGAATGCCAACAAACACATGAAAGAATGCTCAACATCATTAATCATTAGAGAAATGCAAATCAAAACTACAATGAGATATCATCTCACACCAGTCAGAATGGCCATCATCAAAAAATCAAGAAACAATAAATGCTGGAGAGGGTGTGGAGAAAAGGGGACACTCTTGCACTGCTGGTGGGAATGTGAATTGGTTCAGCCACTGTGGAGAACAGTATGGAGGTTCCTTAAAAAACTACAAATAGAATTACCATATGACCCAGCAATCCCACTACTTGGCATATACCCTGAGAAAACCAAAATTCAAAGAGAGTCATGTACCAAAATGTTCATTGCAGCTCTATTTACAATAGCCAGGACATGGAAACAACCTAAGCGCCCATCATCGGATGAATGGATAAAGAAGATGTGGCACATATACACAATGGAATATTACTCAGCCTTAAAAAGAAATGAAATTGAGCTATTTGTAATGAGATGGATAGACCTAGAATCTGTCATACAGAGTGAAGTAAGTCAGAAAGAAAAAGACAAATACCGTATGCTAACACATATATATGGAATTTAAGGGAAAAAAATGTCATGAAGAACCTAGGGGTAAGATAGGAATAAAGACGCAGACCTACTGGAGAACGGACTTAAGGATATGGGGAGGGGGAAGGGTGAGTTTTGACAGGGCGAGAGAGAGTCATGGACATATACACACTAACAAACGTAGTAAGGTAGATAGCTGGGGGGAAGCAGCCGCAAGGCACAGGGATATTAGCTCGGTGCTTTGGAACAGCCTGGAAGGGTGGGATGGGGAGAGTGGGAGGAAAGGAGACGCAAGAGGGAAGACATATGGGAACATATGTATATGTATAACTGATTCACTTTGTTATAAAGCAGAAACTAACACACCATTGTAAAGCAATTATACCCCAATAAAGATGTTTAAAAAAAAAAAAATAAAAAAAAAAAAAAAAAAAAAAAGGTGAATACATGCTTTTCATATATCCTTTTAAAGTCTTGGTATAATAAGATCCCCCCAAAATGAAACGTTTCTCAAAAGTCTCTGTTATTTTAAACCTATGTCCCCAGTACATGTCTCATCAGAAATAAATTATGACAAAGTTGTGAAATAAAGGTTTATATCTTTAGTTTGTAAAAAAAAAAGGGAATTGATATGCTTTTTGTCATTCTTTCCCCAGCACTGTACAGTTTGTCTGGATGTATGTATGATCTATTACTCAGCCAAGACTCAAAATGACCCCTATGTCATTCTGACCCCCTTCCTGCAAGGATTCTCCTCAGATAGCTCTCTCTTTTCAAACATGTCCCCCCAAATACCAACCTCCTCAGCTTTCACAAACTTTGATCTCTTATTTCTCAACTCAGTAAAGCTGACAATCTGTTTTGGATCTATATGCCTGGGCCTCCAATCTGGAAATTGCCATCAGCCAAAGATCTGGGGTGATTGTTGGAATCATTTCGTTGTTTCCAACCTTTAGGAATCAAAGTCCTTATTTACATATTGACCAATGTCTGAAAGTTTTTTTCCATACTTTGCTCAATTTTCTAGTTGTTGGCAACAGGAATTTAGTCCTGTTCTTGTCACCATCATGGCTTGTGGGGAGCCAGACAAACAAGGATTCAATGCTTATTTCTGCCACAACTGTGACTTGAAGTTATTTAACTAGCTCTAAGTCTCAGCCATATCAACAAACACAAATAATAATCTTGAGGGCTCCATGAAGATTAAAACACCAGGAATAATAAGTGTGCCCTAAATGGTGGCTGGTAACATTATCTGTAAGATTTAACAGCTCTTAATTCATTAATATATTCCTTTGTAACTCTAAAAAGTAAAATCTGTATCAGAAGCATTTCTCTAGTTTTCATATTTATACTTATATTTATTTCTGAGGAATTATATATAGAACTGGTTTTGTTAACTATGCCAAAACTACTGCACTAGCAAAAAGTAACTTAAAACTTCAAGGTCACCTTAACATTGGGATTTCTTTCCAATGCAGTGCTATATGATATTGGCTAGAATGCTGCAGAGGTTATGGAAGTCAACATAGACCTACTGTTTCTACATCTTTGAATTTGCAAATGACTGTCAATATCTTTCTAAGCTTCTAGAGACAAGTAGTAACTCTATTTTTCAGAAGTAAATTATATAACACATCTCTGAAACATTTATTCACTGTTTAGTCTAAGAATTCAGGTTTCATCTTGCAAAAGGAAAAAAAGTTGGGTCATGCACGGTTAGCTCGGTCCAACAGTGATATTCACATGTCTGCATGACAGCTATCATCTTAAGAATTGGTGTGATGAGAAAGAATAAGAAATTGTCAAGCCACTGTCATGCATCAATTCTCATGATGATTTTATTCACTCAGCATTGAAGTGAACACATATGCCAGTGTTGCTATGAATTACACTGTTTGCACAGGCTAGTCTTCCTCAAGTGTCTGTTTATAAAAAATCACATTTTCCCCTTTTCTCTCACACAAGGTGGGTACCAGCAGTAGAACAGACAACAAAATATGTACACTATACAGAGCTATGTGTACAGATTATACTGTTTCAATAATAAAGATGAGAAACATTTTACCTCATCTTCAGTCTAGATCAGGGTCTCAACGATGGTGTTTTTTAACTTGATACATGTTATCTAAATTATGTAATGCTAACCTTATTCTCACAGAAAATTTCTATTTAAATTGTCTCTGAAGGAGCTCTTTAAAAAGAATACCTAAAACACAGGCTGCATTTCAATTTCATTTGCTTCAGGTGATACTCCAGTTTACTTACAGGATACTTTAAATTCTTGATGTCTGCATACTTTTGTGTATACTCTTTACACTGTTAGATATTCCTTCCCTTTTATCTAGGCCTTGATAATCCCTGCCTATGTTTCAAAACTAATTTGTGTCACCCTTTAAGCCTTTCCCACTGCCCTACACATGCGATAGATGCTTCTTTTATGTTCTCCTTTGACACTCTGTGCATAATAAGAACTAACACCTACGTACAGCACTTCCTATGTGCCAGGCTCTGTTAGAAGTCCTTTCTTCTTTGCATTTATTAGTTCCTTTAATTTTCATAGCAGCTCTATGACATAGATAATGTTGTTATCTCCATTTTGAAGATGAAGAAACAGAATCATAAAGAGTTTAAATACTTGGCCTAAATTCACAGATAGGAGACCTGGAGATTGAAATATAATCTCGTTCCAGACCTGTTTTTTTTTAATACCTTCATTGAGATATAATTCACATACCACATAATTCACCCATTCAAAGTGTACAATTCAGTGGCTTTAGTACATTCATAGACATGTGCTATTATCATTGTAATCAGTTTTAGAACATTATTACCCCCTAAAGAAATCCAGTTCCCATTAGCCATCATTTCTCAAACCCCTAATCTCTCCCAGCCTTAGACAGCCACTAATCTATTTTCTGTCCCTATACACTTGCCTATCCCTGACATTTCATATAAATGGAGTCATATAATATGTGATCTATTGTGACTAGCTTCTTTTAATTAGCATATTTTCAAGGTTCATCAATGTACCATGTTATCAGTGCTTCATTTCATTTTATTGACAAGTAATATTCCATTTTATAGGTATACCACTCTTCTTCCAATCATCAGTTGATATACATTTGTTTCTATTGTTTGCTATTATCAATAAAGCTGCTATGAACATTTGTGTGCAGGTTTTTGTGGGGACATACATTTTCATTTCTCCTGGGAACATACCTAGAGTAGAATTTCTGAGTTGCACAGTAAGTTTGTGTTTAACCATTTGAGAAACTGCCAGACTGTTTTCCAAAGCAGTTGCACTATTTCACATTCCCACCAGAAACATACAAAAGTTCCAATTTCTCCACAACTGTGTCAACACTTGCTATTATCTGTCCTTTTGATTTATAGCCATCCTAGTGGGTGTAAAGTGGTAGCTCATTGTGATTTTGATTTGCATTTCCATGACGGCAAATGGTATTGAGAATCTTTTCATATGCTTATTGACCATTTATATACCTTCTATAAAAAACTGTCCAGATCCTTTGCCTATTTTTAATTGGTTTATTTTTTTCACATTGAGTCGTTATTATAACTTTATTTTTATATGTACTAAATACAAGTCCCTCATCAGACACATGATCTGCAAATATTTTATCCCATGCTGTGGGTTGTCTTTTCATTTTTTTTTGGATTCTGTCCTTTGAGACATAGACATTTTTAATGTTAATGAAATCTAATTCATTTATTGTTTTTTTTTGGTTGTTTGTGCTTTGAGTGTTATATCTAAGAATCCATTGCCAAAATAAAGTCACAAAGATTAACATCTAATGTTTTATTCTGAGAGTTTTACAGTTTTAGCTTGTACATTTAAGTCTAGGATATATTTTGAATTAATTTTTGCACATGATTTGAGGTAAGGGTCTAGATTCATTCTTTTGCATGTGGGCATCTGGTTGAATAGACTATTCTTTCCCCGATTGAATGATCTTGACACATGTTGAAAATCAATTAACCATAGATATATGGGTTAATTTTGGACTCTCGATTCTATTCTACTGATCTAAACATCTGTTCTTGAACCAGTATGATTACCATAGCTTTTAGGTGTTTTGAAACTGAGCAGTGTGAGTCTTCCTACTGTTCTTTTTCAAGATTTTGTGGGTCTGTTGTTTCTTTTTCTTTTTGTCTTTTTTCTGCCTATTCTTGCAGTTCCATGAGAATTTTAGGATCTGCTGGTCATTTATGGCAAAACAAAAAAGTCAGATAGAATTTTGACAGAGGTTTCACTAAATCTGTAGTTCTGTTTGGAGAATATTGCCACCTTTACAATACTGAGTCTTCCAATCCATGACTATAGGCTATCTCTCCATATATTTAGGACTTTTTAATTTCTTTCAACAATGTTTCGTAGCATTCAGTGTACAAATATTGAAGTTGTTCTGTTAAGTTTATTTATTTTATTCCCTTTGATATATTTAAATGAAAATGCATTTATTAATTTCTCTTTTGGAATTTTCATTGCTAGTGTGCGAAAATACAATTGATTTTTGTAAATTGATCTTGTACGCTGCAAAGCAGTTGAACTCATTTATTAACTCTAGTCGTGTGTGTGTGTGTGTGTGTGTGTGTGTGTGTGTGTGTATTCTTTAGGGTTTTTTAAATGCAAGACCATGTCATCTGTAAATAGAGATAGTTTTACTTCTTCCTTTCTAATCTCATTCCTTTTACTTAATTTTCTTGCCTAACTGGGCTGGCTAGAACCTCCAGCACAACGTTGAACAGAAATAGTGAGAACTGACGTCTTTGTCAGTTTTGACGTCTAAGGTCCGTCTTTGTTACTGACCTTAGGGGTTTAGAGGGTTTTTCAGTATTTCACTATTAATATGATGTTAGCTGTGGGTTTATAGATGCTCTTTATCAAGTTTAGAAAATTCCTGCCCTTCTATCACAAGACTGTTGACTGTTTTTTTAAACATGAAGGGGGTGTTAAGATTTTATTAACTGCTTTTCCTACATCTGTTGAGATGATCAGGTGGGTTTATTCCTTTATTTATTAATATGGTATATGAGATTGATTTTCATAAGTTGAGCCAACCTTGTATTCCTGGGATAAAATTTACTTGTTTATGGTGTATAGTCCTTTTCATATATTGCCAGATTCAGTTTTCTAGCATTTTGTTGAGGATGTTGTGTCCATATTCATGTGTGTCATATTCATTACGGTCATTAAGCCATAAGCTCCACTAATTACTGATTGATTGCTTGACTGTTTTCAAAAATTCCCTGGGTTTGCTCAGTAGATTGAAGAAAATAAATTTTGGTAGGGGTCATTTTTGGGGTTAATCTTTAAAATTTATTCTGACCTCAGGAAGGATATTCTTAGCTATCTCTTTTTTCTGGTTTTCTCTGGTGAGCTATCTGGCATATGATTTAGCTTGTTGCTTTTAATTAAGAGGAGCCATAGACTTGAACTTCCCCATGCTCTGTTTCAAATAACTGGAGAATGTTTAAGGGCTCTCTTTTCTTGTGAACTGCCTCTCCATTGGACAAAGTCTTTGTGCTACAGCTCTGGGTACTGAGTTGGGTGGCAGCCTCTGGTCTTCTCCATTTACCTCAGTTGGCATGGAACCCCTGCCCTTGGAGCAAGCTGGAGTGATGGCAATCAAGGCCCCAGTATTCCAGGTCTGCCACACCTGGGGTTGAGACTGCATCCTATGGGTCAGAGCTGGGTGAAGAAAGGGAGCCCACAAACCCTTGGTCACACTCACCAGGAATTTAGCCTTTTCAAATTTCATTTGAATGGCAAGAAAAATCCTAGCAGCCTCCAGTTGAAATAACCCTTAACTGGAAACTTTTAAGGGAGAATAAGCCCTGTCTTCTTGGCCAAACCTACTTGGACTGGAGCCTCCATCAAGCTGAGTAAGGCAGAAAGTGAGGTGGAAGGGGAAGGAGCAAGATGAGGCTGAGACACTATAGACTCCTGTTGTTTTTATTGAATTTTAGTAGATTTTCTTGATTAAGTGTTACTTCATTTTCAGTATGCCCTTAGGAAATTTCCAGAAACTTTAAATGGTTTATATTTATTTACTTACTTATTTAGTTAGTTAGTTTTTGCCCTGTTGCTTATTTTGCTAGGGAGTGGGTCCATGGAACTTCTCACCCTGCCACCTCAGAAGTGGAACTCCTCCAGGGACAGTGTTCTTTATCACAGTGTTATATTGTGTACTTCCAATGTGGTAGTTATTACATGGCACTTAACGGATTTTATTGAGAATTTTAGCTTAGTTTATTTAAGACAGTACCCATGGGAAATGTCCTCTGCCAGATCTGTAATTTTTGCCTGGAGCTTTGAACCAAACTTTAGTGTTTATTAACACTTGAAAGGAGCCCTCTTCAGACACTGCTGTGGGAGCTATAAGAGATGGCCATCAACTCCCTTCCCATATCCTTGATGTGAGTGCCTGCCAGGAGAGCCTCTTATCAAGCTCACTTTCCCAGCCCCTAAATTTGCCTCTAGGTTCAGGAGACTCAAAGGCTGAGACTCAGGAAAGCTTAAAGCTCTGTAGGGGTTCAAAATGCTGAAGGTCTCCAAGTAGCAAAAACGTGGACAATGTCCTTAGCAAAAAACTAAGCAAAATGACATTTCAAGGCTGTTCTTAGTATATTTCCTAGTTATATATTAACATATAGAGTCTATTTAAAGCTAGCCTGAAACCAAACATGATTCCTATGAGACAATGTAATTGACATACCAGACTTTTAGAAATTTGTACAGTTTATTATTTGAATGTTCTTTTGTATCAGTTATTTGTGTTATTTTTTCTCTAGGAAGCACCATCTTCACTAGGAGGAGAGTTGCTGTTGTTCTCATTAGCAGATTTTCAAATTAAAGTTAACAGTGAGTGGACTAAAAATCATGATTCTGTAGTTTATGTTTTGCTTGTCTGCCATAGGGTCCTTTAAATAATTTCCCACAAAAATCTGAAGATTGATGACAATGATTAATTATGCAATCATGATCACTCATGTTCATTTTATTCTTTTCTTTAGTTAATTTACACATCATTGTTCTACTCAGATATAATAACATCTTATATTTAGAAACACTCTGCACTTTACTAACTGCTTCCACATAGTTTAAGCTGTTTACACTCATAACCACCCTGTGGGGCCAGTTTTATTATTCCTCTTTTACAGACAGAAAAATTGAGGTTCAGAATAGCTCCCTGGCTTCCATAAGTTCAATGGCCTATTAATTAGAAAAGGTGGAACTTGAACTGATGTCTTTTGACTATAAAACTAGTACTCTTTGAAGTATATGACAAATGGCTTTTAGTATGACTGTGTTGCAGAGAGAAGACTAGGTGGAGAAAAAGCAAGGAAATAGGTTGAAGTACTTCCAATAAGGAAATCAATTGCATATTATTTACTCTTTTGCTAAATGGTACATCCAGAAGAAACTAAGTACACTGCTCCATCTTACACTGACATAATTCATGGGAACATAAATTAGGAAGTATCAGTCCACATGGAAACAAAATATTGTGGAACAAAAGCCAAACAATGAGTGCCCCTAAGACGAAGAGAATATTAAATGATTCTATGATTTGTAACTTCTCACCAAATGTGAACTTGCTATTTAATAATATGAATGAATGATTCTTGATGTTTTAAATTAAAGCTTTCTACTTCTTTACCTTAAAAGCATGTAAGTCATTCCCTAGTAACAACTATGTCAAAGGATTTAATAATAGCATAATCCTTTGCCATCTCTTTTGGAAATTTAGACTTAGTAGATGGAAATTAAAGAATGAGGACTCCTAAGACTATTTATTCACGCATAGTCTTGTGTCCTTCCTGTTCTTATTTTTGTAATTACATACAAAGTTCTTTATTTCTTTTCTTTCCCCTTTTTTCCCTTCCTTTTTTCCCTCCTTCCTTCCCTCCATTTCTCTCTTTCTCTCTCTCTCTCACACACACACAGAGGCTATCAGAATATTTTAATTTGTTCATTCAACATATATTTACTGACCTGCTTCTATATACCTGATATTGCATGTGAAAACCAACTTGTGTTTTATTGGTATGCAGCTCAGAGGGGGAGTCTAACATTAATGAAATAATTATAAAATAAAAACAGAGAGTTACAAATAGTTCTGAATGAAAGGACACAGTGAAATGAGAAATTAAATTGTCCTGTAAACCCACAAAGCTGTTCCTGGATGTCGCGGTTGAGATTAGATCATAAAAGACTGTGACATACGTTTCTCTTTCTGTCTGTCTCTATTTTATCATTCTTTCCCAGGCCCCCCACAAGTGTATTTAATTCTGAGTCCTTCACAAGCAGGTCCTATTTTCTGATAGAGAACTTAATAATGTTGATAAAATAGTTCATGTGGAACTCCTTGAAAGCAGGGACTGTATCTTTTTAAATTTCGCCTCTCTGGGATTAGCACAGTGCTTAGCTGACAACAGATGTTCAACAATAGTTATTGAGTCAAAGCTGATAGTTAGGGTGTACTATACAATACTGTTTTACCTTTCTCTGATCTCAGATAACATCTCCATTTTCACAGGGAAATAAGGCCTGCTAAAATAATTCCAAGAAGTGAGACTAATAATAATAAAATATTTTAGGAAAAAGAAAATGTTCTTAAAATGATGGCTCAGTAGGCACCTATGTGCTACACCCTTCTTATGGTGATTTGCTTGGGGAAATTTACCTTTCTCAACACAGAGTGTGGACTTTGCTTTTTGTGGTATAGTTTTAATATAAGCTGCCTTGGTGTATTTTCTTTTTTTTTTTTTAACATCTTTATTGGAGCATAATTGCTTTACAATGGTGTGTTAGTTTCTGCTGTATAACAAAATGAATCAGCTATACATATACATATATTCCCATATCCTCTCCTTCTTGCATCTGCCTCCCACCCTCCCTATCCCACCCCTCTAGGTGGTCGCAAAGCACCAAGTTGATCTCCCTGTGCTATGCAGCTGCTTCCCACTAGCTATCTATTTTACATTTGGTAGTATATATATGTCCATGCCACTCTCTCACTTCGTCACAGCTTACCCTTCACCCTCCCCGTGTCCTTAAGTCCATTCTCTACGTCTGTGTTTCTATTCATGTCCTGCCTCTAGGTTCTTCAGAATCATTTTTTTTTAGATTCCAAGTATATGTGTTAGCATATGGTATTTGTTTTTCTCTGACTTACTTCACTCTGTATGACTGACTCTAGGTCCATCCACCTCACTACAAATAACTCAATTTCGTTTCTTTTTATGGCTGAGATATATATGTCACATCTTCTTTATCCATTCAGCCGATGATGGACACTTAGGTTACTTCCATGTCCTGGGTATTGTAAATAGAGCTGCAATGAACATTTTGGTACATGACTCTTTATGAATTATGGTTTTCTTAGGGTATATGCCCAGTAGTGGGATTGCTGGGTTGTATGGTAGTTCTATTTTTAGTTTTTTAAGGAACCTCCATACTGTTCTCCATAGTGGCTGTATCAATTTACATTCCCACCAACAGTGCAAGAGGGTTCCCTTTTCTCCACACCCTCTCCAGCATTTATTGTTTGTAGATTTTTTGATGATGGCCATTCTGACCATTGTGAGGTGATACCTCATTTTAGTTTTGATTTGCATTTCTCTAATGATTAGTGATGTTGAGCATCCTTTCATGTGTTTGTTGGCAATCTGTACATCTTCTTTGGAGAAATGTCTACTTAGGTCTTCTGACCATTTTTGGATTGGGTTGTTTGCTTTTTGATATTAAGCTGCAGGAGGTGCTTGTATATTTTGGAGATTAATCCTGTGTCAGTTGCTTTATTTGCAAATATTCTGCCGCATTCTGAAGGTTGTCTTTTCCTCTTGTTTACGGTTTCCTTTGCTGTGCAAAAGCTTTTAAGTTTCATTAGGTCCCATTTATTTATTTTTGTTTTTATTTCCATTTCTCTAGGAGGTGGGTCAAAAAGGATCTTGCTGTGATTTATGTCATAGAGTTTTCTGCCTATGTTTTCCTCTAAGAGTTTTATGGTATCTGGTCTTATATTTAGGTCTTTAATCCATTTAGAGTTTATTTTTGTGTGTGGTGTTAGGAAGTGTTCTAATCTCATACTTTTACATGTATCTGTCCAGTTTTCCCAGCACCACTTACTGAAGAGGCTGTCCTTTCTCCACTGTACGTTCCTGCCACCTTTATCAAAGATAAGGTGTCCATATGTGCGTGGGTTTATCTCTGGGCTTTCTATCCTGTTCCATTGATTTATATTTCTGTTTTTTTTTTCCAGTACCATACTGTCGTGATTACTGTAGCTCTGTAGTATAGTCTGAAGTCCAGGAGCCTGATTCCTCCAGCTCCGTTTTTCTTTCTCAAGATTGCTTTGGCTATTTGGGGTCTTTTGTGTTTCCACACAAATTGTGAAATTTTTTTTCTAGGTCTGTGAAAAATGTGCCTTGGCATGTTTTCTATGAGTGTAGTGACATTTTTAGTTTAGATAGTAATTTTTTTCATTGCTATTACTCTCCTATATTTTTAAATTGGTTCCATTTCCTAGTGTTATTTCTTTTCTTCAGGAGGTATTCTTTAAAATAGTCTGTCTCTTTAAGATGGCTTCATGCTCAGTTTTGTTAAATGAAGTTTCCAGGAATATCCATTAACTTAATAAATTTTGTAAAGATACCATCCACATATTATTTAATCTAAAATGTTTTCAATTGCAAGATGCAAAACTGTTTTACCTACAACTAATAAAGACAAAAAATGCTGCCAATTTTAACTGCAAGAAGACATCAATTGAAAGATGCACCCTGATTCAAAGATATTAAAATACGAAAAACTGTATGTTTTTGAATTTATAAAATAAAGAAAAAGCACCACCACAGCTCTACCATAAATTTCCAATCATATATGCATATAAAATTATACAATTATGTTTATGGTAGTTTTAGGCAAAGGAAAACTGCATTGTACACTATATTCAATGTAGAACAATGGTATTGCATTTTTTCAGAAATATTCTTAGAGCTGTATATGTCCTGCTAGAATGAAACTCCCCAAAGTCAGTATCTTTCTCTGTTTTGTATGTACCCCAAGCACCTAGAAAAAGATACTCAATAAATACTTCTCAAATCAATTTATGAGTGAGTTCATCTTTCATGAGAGATGCGATGTGTCTGTTTTAGGCAAAACCAAATCAAGAAAATAAGAGTTATTTATCAGTGATCTCTTTCTAAATGCCAGTTTATGTTTTTCAGATATCTTGTACTTTTTCTTACAGGATAGCTTCTCAAATCTTTCTTTTCATTTGTTGCCAACTTCTTTCCATTTTATTTTCCTAAGTATTCATTATTATGATGATGATATTTATAACTCAGTGATGTTTCCAATAACTTTTGTGAATTACCATGAAAAAACTGAATGCCATAATTGGTCATTTATGGCTATCCATACTTGTACAACTTTAAAAGTGAAAAGGAAAAAAATGATCTTAATAAGTGCCTCATAGTAAGACACTTGGCCCACTTGGTGAGATGTAGAGATCAGCACACCAAATATGGAAACAGAGTTTAGCAGAGGGAATTTTATTCACATTCTTTCTTTCTTTTTCTCCATTTCTAAGACACTTACATGGCTTTGGTGATGGTTGAATATAAAGTTATCCTTATGTGATGCCATTTAAAAAATGTTCCTAAATTACTAATCCAATAACATTTGCAATCTCAATAGTTATATTTAATTTAAACCTAATATGAATTCGTTCTGATCCCAAAGACAGAATGTCAGAGGGCTAAGGACATAGCCACCAGAACCAGGAACTGTGGGCTTGAAACTCAACTCTGGCTCTTGTTAGTTATATGGACACAGAGATTTAATTAATTCTTTTGAGCCTTATTTTCATCTTTTAATGTAATCAGTGCATCTCCTGTAGAGTTTTTATAAGAATTAAATAAGTTAACACATGTAAAGTTCTTAACAGGTTTGATCAAATAAGAGATGCTGGTGATGGTTTTTCCCATTTCCCCTCCAGTCCCTCACTGCCCTGCTCTGTGACCTGGAAAGCTGACCTTCATGGCCTTCATTACTTGGGTTCCCTTGGCCTCTGATTTCTGGTTGTATTTGCAATTGGAAACAATGGCAAGAGATGGAAAGATAGGAGAAGTGACATTGGGGTAACCTCCTCTCCATTTCCTCACTGCCTGAATGTCATTTTGACACTGATTCTCCTTCTCCATCCTCTTCCCATAACAAAGGTCACAGCTACTATTATATGATTTTTCTCCCATGGCTCTAGCTAGATCTGTTAATACTGCTCTCTCCCACGTCACATCAGTCTTCAGGGTTGTCAAGGCTTGCTGTGCATCTAGGCCCTGGCACTTCAACATCCTTGTTGACTTATTTAACCTTACTTAAAGTATTTGTTAATAATTCCTTTATTTAATTTTCTTCAATTAACCACTTGAATACCATTCACTTGCCCCTGGCATCATAAACAATATAGTGCTGAAATATTTAGTTTAAGATAAATATTAGATTACTTCCTTCAAGTCAATGAAATATCTTTAATAGTGATAGGAATAGGAGTTTCAAAACTTAGGTAAGAAAAATCAATTTTATGAACCCGTGTGTCATCGATAGCATAACTTTCCTAAGAAGTAAAGGGTGTGTGTGTGTGTGTGTGTGTGTGTGTGTGTGTGTGTAACTGGGACTAGATCACAGTTAGAATGGAATAAAAGCTGAGAGACCTTCCTTCAGGGGCTTTACACATGAGCCCTCCCTCCTCTCTCTCCCTTCTGGAAATGGCTGGAGGTAAATACTTGGAATACAAGGGGGTTGTGTTTAGCTTGCTAAATCAAGTCCAATATAGACCAAATCTGAGTTTCAGGGTTTAGTTGACATTGCGATTTCAGAGTTGCTGGGTGGATTTAGGAAAGAGTGATTCTCAGTGTTGGGTGGAGGAAGCTTGCAAGGCCATATAAGTAAGAGCTAGACCTGGAAAGGTGCTTGTAAGAAATAAATAAGAAAGTCATGGCTGGTTTCCATTCAAATAAGAATTACAGGAAGAGTCAGGAAGCCTGAGAAATTATTAAGTACAATGGCTGTATATTGTGGGAGTGTAAAAAGTGTAACAACCTTTTACTCAACTGGGCACCCAACCGATAAATCCATGTTGCACCACAGAAAACTTGGGGGAAAAGAGACTGTTTCCGTATCTTCATTCACTAGTCATATTCAGGATATGTGCTGGGCTAAGCTTGCAGGAAAAAGACCATTCTGAATCATGAAGGTGAGACTGGGGCATGCAGGTATTAACACTGTGTGAGGCAGTACCATTTCAAGCACAAAACAGCAATCGTTCTGCTCAGCCTGGAAATGAATTTAAAATAATTGGTTCTGTGAAGCTTACCCAGTAAAACTCACTTTCATCTTATTCAGAGTTAAGCATTTCCAACTATCAAGAAAATCCTATAGCTACCTCAATTTGCACACTTATCACAGCTGGAGGAGACAGATTATAATGTTAACAAGGCAGAAGTTGGGCTTCCCTGGTGGCGCAGTGGTTGGGAGTCTGCCTGCCAATGCAGGGGACACGGGTTCGTGCCCCGGTCCGGGAAGATCCCACATGCCGCAGAGCGGCTGGGCCCGTGGGTCATGGCCGCTGAGAATGCGCGTCCGGAGCCTGTGCTCTGCAACGGGAGAGGCCCGTTGAGTGAGTGGCCCACGTACCGCAAAAAAAAAAAAAAAAAAAGGAGGCAGAAGTTAAGAGATCTGCAGTCAGATCCTGGATTTGAGTCCTCGTTCTCTCCGTTACTTCCTATCTGTATAATCTTCCACATTTATTTCAACCTCTGTATGTCTCAGTTTCTTCAACCACATTCTTAGGATCAGAATACTATCTATTTATTGTAAATACTGTGAGGACTGATTAAGATAACAGGTGAAAAAGACTTAGTAGAGTATCTGGTACATAGTAAGTAAGTAATAAATCTTAGCTGTTTCGTTACATGTGCTTCTCTCCAGTAAGATTCTTTGCACACCTTGAGGTATGAATATGCATATAAGATGGATAACCCATTACCAAGTCTATCATATAGTAAGTACCAAATAAATATTATTTTAATGACTAAATGCGATTAGCTTGCCTTGAAATATGAATGTCAAAGACAAAAGCAAAGCACATATATTGTCTTTTATTACAGTTTTCACCTGAGTTTCCATGTTAATCACTAGAGAAGAGACTATTACAGTTTAATGTACTTTAAAGGTCTGTCTTTTTTTAATATTAGCACATCAGTGCCAATGCATATCTACACGTTTGAATACATACAGAAGCACATTCACAATTAAGTTGTCAAGTATTCATAATATAATTAGTTGCCAAACAGTAAAAATTTTATTAAAACAATAACTAAAAATAAATTATAGGCAGCAAAAAGGGAGGATAGATTACTCGTTTGAATTTCCTTTTATAGAGAATATCACAGATCCTTCTTTTAGACAATGAAATTATGTTGAGTCTGCTTAAATTGTATTAAACAATGTACAAAGGACAGCTATTGCTGTTATAAACCTTGATAAACATCTATTAGCATCAACATACCAAAAAAGACCATTTCTCCTGTTTACTAATTCTGCAATTTTTTTGGCCTATAAGAAGGACTTTTTCAAATTTAAAAACAAGTGGGCTTTTCTGAAAAAAATTGAAGTTAATAACTATGGATTATTCCGTTTTGAAACGTACTATAAAGTAGCACAAGGTTAATCACGTTGAAACAGGCAGGGAGAATACATGTCTTCATGTTTTATGGCTATTTAGATAGTACCCATGTGAGTATTTTACTGTTGAAGACTATTTCTTTTGACATCTTATTTTATTTGTGTATCATGTGAGAAAATAATAATGTATAGAATAATGATAACAGTTACCATTTATTGCTTTTTATAGCAAGTAAATGAATTTGTAATAAATGTTTCACATGTATAATCCCATGTAATAGCCACAGAATCACTAGATGATACGCTCTCTTAAGACAGAATCACATCTGTCCATTTTAACCATCACTGTTCCCAGAAATCAGCACTGAGCTTGAATACGGTTGATAATAAATATTATTTACGAAACAACTGGATGATTTTTACTTTGAAGTAGGTCCTTCCCAGAAAAATATTCTTAGTCTGCTAATGCTTTAGTGTTACTGAATGTACTGTGTTTGATCAAATCTACCTTATTTGGCATGGTTCTCTTCATTTACATAGACCATAGGGTTTCAGTGAGAGAATGCCTGAGAGAGAACTTCATTTTATCATGTGTAGGAAACTGTAGAAGGATGGAAATCTGGCCTAAAATGTCTAAGAAAGTTATGACAAAAGTACTGTAATTAAAGGAAAAGCCTGTAAAAATCTGATTCTGATCCACATAAATTGAAGGTTGGAAAACATGACCATTACAAATCCCTTAGAATGCATAGTCAGCTCCTTTAGTATTATGACATCAGTTAATGAAACATAAAGAAATGGAGGATAAAGGAACATCTAGAAGCCAAAACTGCAAGGGGCAGATCAGACCTACCAGAACAGTCACCACACGTAGGACCACTCCACGCATGTTATTCTCCAGTTTCTTGTCAGTCAGGGACCCATTCAGCCCTGTGACAGGAGTCCAGCACCCAAGCTGAAAGATGAAATAGCTTGGTCACTTTTCTGCCTGAAGAACAGTCCAATCACCTATATATAGGCCTTTCAGAGAACTGTGGGATAAATCTTGGAGTCACTGATAACAGGAAGTGTCCTGTGCAGCTTTTCCTGTTTAATAGCAAATGAAGCAAGCAAAAATGCTATGCTATCTCCTGCTTTTAAATATCATCATATGGCATATGACAGTATCAACATGCTTTAGGGGACTCACTGAGGACATGTGACTTAATGAGGAGTTATAAATACAGCAATAACTCAGTCCCAGTAATACACTAATTGGAAAAATAAGAGCACGTATAATTCTAGCATAATGCCTGTTCTAATATACCAATTACTACACAAGTTAGATTTTTTTTTACAGTTTCAGTGGTTTTAATTAGATCTTACACTGCTTTTAACGGAACATAAAACTGTAAGATTTTTAATGTGGTTAGAGGGGTTACAGCTTTTACTTGAGGAAAAAAAATCATCTATATGGCTTTGTTGTTTTCAAGTATTCACAGTACATAAAACAATGTAATTTGCCTTTTTTGTCAGTGTTATCAATCTGTTTGGAAGACTTTGGCAGCAGCCTTTTCCTTAAAGTCTTGCAACGATTAACTGCTCTTTGCTCTCCAAAATACTGGTTTAATTTTACATTCTCATGTAGTTCTTATGTCTTGTAATATCCAAACCTGAGGACTACCAGTCTTAAAATTACTGCCTATACATCACAATGGGATAAAAATGGGTGACTCTCAATTCAAAAGTAAGGAGGAAAGAGAGGTGCTGTGACTTGGATTAGCAGATATCTGCCCAAGAAGCAAAGCTGCAAAGAGAATTTTGCAATGCACATCTTGGGAAGATACATCATACTATTAATCCTGACACCAGCTCCATGAGCCTTTACATTTGGGAACTTATTCCATACTTGCATGCTTTAAAAATGTAACAGACTTTTAGTCATATTCAAAGACTGTTTTGGTTAACTGAATGGTTTACAGGGGCACCTGGTTATTTGTGCTGCTTCCTCCGAAAGACTTATTTCCTTGCATTGCGTTTTGTTGTGGCTTCTGAAGTCATTAACATACTGGCAAGTCTCCCTCACAAATAAACAATTTGGGTGCTTCCCATTAAAACTCAAGTTTCTCTTTGAGCTCCACAAATGGTATTTGAGAAAACTAAAATGTATACAATATATCTTAAGAGAAGTGGATGTCACAATGTAAACAAAAAGCCAGCATTTTTCTTATTAAAATAATTTGAAAAAGGCTGTTAATTGTTGGTTTCAACTGCAAAAGCACATTAAATTCATACAGTGATGTGTCATTTTTAGTTACATAAAAGTCTAATTAGAACTTAGATCCAATTAGCAAATCCAAATGTGTTGAAAGTCTAGTTATCAGAGATACTGTAGTCCTCTTGCCAAATTTAAAACCTTATGAAATTTCTTTTGAGCTTTTGTTCTCTTTTGAGGTCAACCGAAGTCTATCCTCAATTACATTTATTGACGTGCACTTTTTCTAATTACTTCTTCAAGGTTTGATTTCCCTAGACCAAATAATATTGGTGGAAAAAGAGATCTAAAACGAAGTGAAAAGCTAAATTTCCAATGTGCTATCCATCTTTTACCATTATATTACTTAATTCTAAGTTAAATTAATAGCTTTTAGGACATGATCTTATTCACGACTAACACGTTTAAACTGCCAAAGTAAACACAGGGTTTTTTCTCCCTTGGAGTTGTTTTTTAAGTTTGGTGAACCTACTGTCAGTTTGCCTAAATATTGACAAATGCCATCTGTTAGTGCCAGCCTGAACATAGCATTTTGGTGTATTGACTAGTCAAAATATTTACTACTGGAATACCAACAAAACCTGCTGACTAGTTTGTTTCAACAATGTTCTGGACAAACAGTTAAAAATATATAATTTCCAGCTGCTTCTTAATTATGTCTTCCTTTAAACATAACTAAATACAGTCAATGATTGAAAAATTCTAGAGCATTCTAGTGTTTGGGGATTTGAAATAACAGTAACGAAAAAGCATTTGGAGGAGGTAAGGAGGTGGCTGTATCTTATCTTCCGACCTGGGCAGTGACTTAAAATATAGTTTAAACTATACTAATATACTATAGTACTATTTGTACTATATATAGTGTTTCTTATCTCTCTCTCTCTTCTCTCCCCTTCCTCTTTCTCTCTTTTTTTTCTTTTTATTCACACTGATTTCTTCCAGTGACCATGCATGGCCACGAACCCCATCCCTCCTTTTGGAGAATTGCTTTCTTTTTCCATCCCTAGACAAGTGTTCCAAATCATCCAAATTTTTTCATGACTCTGACTCTCTGGTTTAGCAATTGTTAACAGTTGGTCATCTGACCCGAGCCAATAAAAGTCTTTCCTCGGAGGTTTATTTTTAATATCAAGTGTGTGCACGGTGGGCAGGTCAATAAGTTGATATGAAGTTTTTTTATTGTTTGGCCAGATTCTCTCATATATACTACAGGCCATATAATTTTCTCTTCTGCTTTATGAAGGTTTTTCACCTTTCTGTTTTCTTTTTTTTTGCCATCTGACTCACATGTCTTTTGATTACAGTACTTAGAAAGTTGAAAAGTTGTTCCTGTTCTTAATAACAACAGTCTATATTTTAAGACTGGTAACTCCTTTTACTTAACTCAGGTATTCCTGCATATTCACCCACTCCAATACTTAATGTTATCTGAATGTTAGCTGTGGTCACCAAAAACTAGAGATGAAATTTTGATACAGAGATATTTCAGGATACAGATTCTCTGGAAAACTAGAAATAAAGTATATCCACTCATCACATATCAATATAGGTTGTAACAAAGAAATCATTTAAAAATTACAATAATATTCATTTCCTACATTGAATAGAACTTTTTTTTTTTTTTTACATTTTTTGGAATACTTTCTATGCGTCAGCCATGGTACTGAGCTTTTCATACATGATCTCATTTAAGACTCAAAATAACTTTATGAGATGGTGCTGTTATCAATATTACTTTATAGACATAAAAATTGAGGACTCAGTTAAGGTCACTTATTTACAAAGAGATGAAATTAGGATTTAAACTGATGTGCTTTTTTTTAACTTTTTATTTTATATTGGAGTATAGTTGATTAACAATGTTGTGTTAGTTTCAGGTGTACAACAAAGTGACTCAGCCATATATATACATGTAACTATTGCTTTTTAAAGTCCAGATTCAGTATTGTTAGTTGCCCTACTGTTTTATAGCTTAAAAAATTCTTTTCATAAACACGATCTATTTAAGGAAGGTAGAGAAGATAGTATTCCTATTTTAATAGTCAAGGAAAATAAGCCTCGGTACTGTTAAGCGGCTGGCTCAATATAATAGGAAGTGAATTCATATTTTGGCAATAAAATTTAAAAGGCAAAATCATCACCATCAATGTCACTTTTATAAAAATTATTATAACACATACATAGTGCACAGTATGTGCTAATCATCAGAGAGCTTTGCATATATTAATTTATTCTCAAAACCACCCAATGAGGAAGGTATCATTATTATCCTCATTATAAGGGAAAGCCTGATTATACACACTTTTGAAGGATTACTCAAGTTTTAAGATTCCTTAATTTCTGTTCATATCCAGTCACCTCCCTGAGATTCACTTCAAGCTATTTTGTTTGACTGTAAAAACTCCTTCCAATAATAAGCAAGAAAAATGAGTTAGGTTCACATAGATCTACACTGAGTTTGTATCTACAATGGGTCACAGTCCTTGCAGCATAGCAAGATTGACAGGCATAGTGTTTGATAAGAACTAAAAGAATTTCACTCAGGTTCAAGTGTGAGACTTATCTAACAACTTCTCTGGTTTCATTGTTTGAAATGTCTTTAACTTGACGTTGCTCGTGTGGAGAAGGCTGTTTTTGTCTGATTGTGTTTCTGTTTTAGTTTTAAACAATGAGGCTAGAGACCAACAAAGATAATGCACACTAAATTTTATAATACTATCTATTCAGCTGAGCACTTTCTAAGTACAAATAATAAAAGTGGTCTCTGCAGCACATGAGATTTACAGAAAGTCACACTGCTGATAGCAAAACAAGATTCTCTGTCTTCCATGGTCTGGCAGTCTAGAGAAAATTTAAAAGGGATTAAAAAAATAAAGACCAATTCAATTTCCTTTCAATTACAGAATATCTATTTCCTATAGTATTTTCTGGTTATTGCCTAAACTAATTTTAAAACCCTAAAATGCTTAATGTTTTAACTATTTCCTTCATTGGAGCTTTAGCAATAATAACCCTGCAGCTTTCTGTTAAAATCAATGTAATATCTGTGTTCAACAAACTGGGTGATGTATTTGCATGAGCACAGTAGCATGTTCCTAACATTATATACTGTGTCATTAGTAAATGACCAAGTTTTAGACATTTACTCTTTTCTCCTCAATGTTTTCACTTTTTATTTGCCCATGGGCTTTAAAGAATGACATGTGACTTGGGTTTTACATCACTATTTTTCAGGCAATGTTACAATGTCAAAAAGAGCTGAACTGTTTAATTTTACACTCAATAGTTTATAGGCTTTAATAACAGGAGTCAAGAGAGCTCTTAATTGAATATCAAACAGAATCCCCTACATGTCTAGACTGTATTCATATGGAACAAACCAAGTCTGGCTATAGTACCAAAGTTCCAACTTCAGGACACACAATGTCCACAGCACTGGGGCTATATGCTCCCAAGCACTATGTTTCCTTTATTTGCTTTCTCAGCCTTCAGAGGAAAAGACGGAACGACCACAGCATGATGAAGTAGCTGAAAACTAGCCGTTTAGAAGTGCACAGCATCATTTGGTAGATATTACTTCTGCAATGGGATACAAAGTGTAAGAAAAAAATACATATGCCAGGTTGGCTCAGATACATGTTTTATAGAGTTAAATTGGAATGTTTTTTTTTCTTTGACATGTATAGAACACAGTGTGTCAGTAATCCTTCCAATAATAATTTTCTTTATGGTATTTCCACCTGTAAAATAGGTTCAATTTGTTAGACTTGTTCCCCAGGGGATGAGTATTTCCTCCTAAGATTTTAATCCTACAGCTTGGTCATTACCATGAAGTAGAAGTCGTTCTTTCGATTACAGTTTCCTTCAGGAGAAAATGAAAAGTCAGAAAAAAAAAAATTACCTGATTCTACAGCTTATATCTCCCTGCATTGCTGCTGAAGACAAAACCTTCTGTACTATGTAACCATGTACATGTACAACAAGACAAACCTGTTAACTGATTTCCACAAATCAAGACTATAAACGTGAGAAGCTATATATCCATATCTATCTCTCTGTATATATATATATGAAGAAATAGCTCAAAGGTGTTTATGGCGCTATAATAACCACTCAGTTATCAACTGGTATCTGACTGGTTTAATGATACTCTGCCATTATTATATGTTTCCACTTTGTTTATAATTCTTAGTGTAAAATTACTATTACACTATATTTAGAGAAAATACAGCATAGTGGTTAAGATCAGGTACTCCAGAACCAGACTGCTTATGTTCAAGGACCTGCTCTGACACTTGCTGGGTGTGGCCACTGGGCCTCTGTTCCCTCTCAAACGCGAAGAGTAAAAATGGCTTCCTCGGGCTTCCCTGGTGACGCAGTGGTTCAGAGTCCGCCTGCCGATGCAGGGGACATGGGTTCGTGCCCCAGTCTGGGAAGATCCCACATGCCGCGGAGCGGCTAGGCCCGTGAGCCATGGCCGCTGAGCCTGCGCGTCCAGAGCCTGTGCTCCGCAACAGGAGAGGCCACAGCAGTGAGAGACCCGTGTACCTCACAACCGCCAAAAAAAAAAAAAAAAGGGCTTCCTCATAGGACTGGTGGGACTGTTAACTGACTTAATATATGTCAAGTGTTTAGCAGTGTTCTTGGCACATAAAAACTAAAGAAGTGTTCATTATTATTATTCCTATATAATCAGCATTTTTTTGTTGTTGTTCCTTTCTCAGCCTCATCATCTGGAGTCACTAGTTTTAGTGATGAAACATACTTCTAAAGCTAAACATACTTCTCAACTTTGGCTGCATATTAGAATAACCGGAAAGCTTTATAAAATTCTGATGCCCTGCCTAATCCCAGAACAATTAAATCAGAATCTCCACTGCCCTAAGACATGCCCTAACACCCAGCAAATGCAACCTCATAGAATGGCTACTTAACCTTATCAAATAAAGGCATTCTTTTTACTGGCTTCCTTTGCAAAAGCTAACTAGGGACACTTTCTCAAATAAACTTTTATTTTTCTTGTTTTAAGTAGGATAGGAGACTATTAAACTCTGTGAAGCTGAATAATTCTTACCTTGTCTATTGTTGTAGACGTAGTCCTTATCATAGCATTGGTGTACTGGTACATGATAGGTCCTAATAGATATCTGATAAACGAATGCATGCATTGAAACTCCTGCTGTCCTCTTTATTCTTCTATCTTTTTGGCTAGTCTCTAGTTTAAGCTGAATAAAAAACAAAATATCCCCAACCTGATATTGTGTCCTACTGTAATATTGTACCCCTGACAATTTTTGTGATGCTTCAGGATAACTCCTGACACTAAAATTCAATTAGCTCTCCTTTTCTTTCTGATCAGAATTTTCTTCCTAATAATATTTTAGCATTTAATCATTACAATCTGATAAAAGTTGCTGGATTTCTTCTCTTTCATTCCATGCTACCTTGAGATGTTTTAAAGGGATCTTCATTTTAAAATCACATTAGAATTCTCAGTCTTTCCTATCCCCTCATCTTAATTATCTGTAGGTGCCCAGTGCCTATTACAATAGTGTTTCACACAACTAAGATAATTATTTTTATAAAACTTACAAGGTTTAATGTAAAGCTATTGCACTTTAGATCTTTGTTCCCAAACAACTGAAAATCTCATGCTCAGATGTCTCCTTATACTCTATCTCTTCAACATCTCTGCTTAGATATCTCAAAGGCACCTCCAATATCATAAAATTAAGCTCACAATCTACCCCTTAGCATCCATCCGGTTCGACTAGCCAGAAAAGAAGAAGTCAGTCTTGCCATCTCTCATATTTAATCAACTGCCAGTCTGCCAATTTCAACTCCTTAAAAAAAACCCTCTCAAATCCACTTCACAGCATCTCCCTGCCACCATCATAGTCCAAGCTAACTTCATAGCTTCTCTTTTACAATCTTTACTCTACACTGCAAACATAAACATACATGTAGATATGATGTCCTCTGCCTAAGTTCTTCCCATAGTTTTCTATTTTTCTCCAGATAAAGACCAGACTTCTAATGTGGCCAACCAAAACCTGTGTGATGTGTCACATGTTACAGTCAGTCTCAGGTCATATCACATTTCCTCTCATTCTTTGGACTCCAACCACACTAGTCTTCCCTCAGTTTCGTGAGTTAGACATAATTCTCCTGCCTTAAGGATTTAAACTGTTTCTGAAGCACAGAAGTATAAAAGAATCACTTGGGGAGTTAAAAAACATCCCAATGCCAAAGCCATATGCCATGCCAATTAAATCAAACTTTCTGGGCATGTGATCCAGGTATCAGTATTTTATTGTTCAGGTTCAGGTATCAGTATTTTTTAAAGTTTCCAAGATGATTCCAAAGTTTAGCCAAACGTGAGAACCAATAGTTTTGAATATACAGTCTTCCGTGATTGGAAGAATCTTAGGAACCTGCCATTCTTCAAGGAATTACTGAATTCACTCTTACTCATCCTTTAGACCTCAATGTAAACATCTATACCTTGGGGTAAACCTTCCCTGACAACCTGACCCACCCCCAAGCTAGCTCATGTCACTCCAATACAGCATCATGTTCCTCTCTTTACAGTAATATCACAGTTAAATTTTTTAATCTGTATTTTTTATGATTAACATTTATTGTACCAATTATCTGTAAGTTTCCACGGAGTCAGGAAAGATTGCTGTTTTGTATCCTCCACTTTATTAAATACATAATTCCTGGGACAAAGTGGGACTTCAAATTTTTTTGAGTACTAAACAAATTTAGATGATTTTCTTTTTTTTTTTTTTCTTTGTTTGCGGTACGCGGGCCTCTCACTGTTATGGCCTCTCCCGTTGCGGAGCACAGCCTCCGGACACGCGCAAGCTCACTGGCCATGGCTCACGGGCCCAGCCGCTCCGCGGCATGTAGTATCTTCCCGGACGCGGGCATGAACCCGTGTCCCCTGCATCGGCAGGCGGACTCTCAACCACTGCGCCACCAGGGAAGCCCAATTTAGATGATTTTTAAACAAGAAACTTAATAAACGGAGGAGCTTCAAGATGGCGGAAAAGTAGGACACGGAGATCACCTTCCTTCCCACAAATACATCAGAAATACAGCTACACGTGGAACAACTCCTAAAGAACACCTACTGAACGCTGGCAGAAGCCCTCAGACCTCCCAAAAGGCAAAAAAGTACCCACGTACCTGGGCAGGGCAAAAGAAAAAAGAAAAAACAGAGACAAAAGGATAGGGACGGGCCTTCGCCAGTGGGAGGGAGCTGTGAAGGAGGAAAGCTTTCCACACACTAGGAGCCCCTTCGCGGGCGCAGACCTCGGGTGGCGGAGGGGGGGGCGGGGGGCTTCGGAGCCACGTAGGAGAGCGCAACAACAGGGGTGCAGAGGCCAAAGCGGGGAGATTCCCGCACAGAGGATCGGTGCCGACCTGCACTCACCAGCTCGAGAGGCTTGTCTGCTCACCCACCCGGGCGGGCGGGGCTGGGAGCTGAGGCTCAGGTTTCGGGCTTCGGAAGTCGGATCCCAGGGAGAGGACTGGGGTTGGCGGCGTGAACACAGCCTGCAGGGGGTTAATGCGCCACAGCTAGTTGGGAAGGGGTTCAGGAAAAACTCTGGAGCTGCCGAAGAGGCGAGAGACTTTCTTCCCTTTTTGTTTCCTGGTGCACGAGGAGAGGGGATTCAGAGCGCAGCTTAAAGAAGCTCCAGAGACGGGCGCGAGCCGTGGCTATCAGCGCGGACCCCAGAGACAGGCAGGAGACGCTAAGGCTGCTGCTGCCGCCACCAAGAAGACTGTGTGCGAGCATAGGTTACTATCCACACCCTCCTAACGGGGAGCCCGTGCAGCCCGCCACTGCCGGGGTCCCGTGATCCAGGGGCAACTTCCCCGGGAGAACGCACGGCGCGCCTCGGGCCGGTGCAACGTCATGCCGCCTCTGACGCCGCAGGCCCGCCCCGCACTCCGTGCCCCTCCCTCCCCCCCGGCCTGAGTGAGCCAGAGCCCCCGAAGCAGCTGCTCCTTTAACCCCGTCCTGTCTGAGGGAAGAACAGACGCCCTCCGGCGACCTACACGCAGAGGCGGGGCCAAATCCAAAGCTGAACCCCGGGAGCTGTGCGAACAAAGAAGAGAAAGGGAAATCTCTCCCAGCAGCCTCAGAAGCAGCGGATTAAATCTCCACAATTAACTTGATGCACCCTGCCTCTGTGGAATACCTGAAGAGACAACGAATCATCCCAAATTGAGGAGGTGGACTTTGGGAGCAAGATATATGTTATTTTCCCCTTTTCCTCATATTGTGAGTGTGTATCTGTATGCTCCTGTGTGTGATTTTGTCTGTATAGCTTTGCTTTTACCATTTGTCCTAGGGTTCTGTTTTCTACTTAATTTTTTTTTTTTTTTCTAGAGCTTTCCTGATGGCGCAGTGGTTGAGAGTGCCCCTGCGGATGCAGGGGATACGGGTTCGTGCCCCATTCCGGGAAGATCCCACATGCTGCGGAGCGGCTGGGCCCGTGAGCCATGGCCACTGAGTCTGCACGTCCAGAGGCTGTGCTCCGCAACGGGAGAGGCCACAACAGTGACAGGCCCGTGTACCGCAAAACAAAACAAAACAAAAAAATTTCTTAATAATAACTTTATTTTACTTTATTTCATTTTATCTTCTTTTTTCTTTCTTTCTTTTTTTCCTCCCTTTTATTCTGAGCTGTGTGGAGTACAGGCTCTCGGTGCTCCAGCCAGGCATCAGGGCTGTGCCACTGAGGTGCGAGAGCCAACTTCAGGACATTGGTCCACCAAAGACCTTCCAGCACCACATAATATCAAATGGCAAAAATCTCTCAGAGATCTCCATCGCAGTGCCAAGACCCAGCTCCACTCACCAACCAGCAAGCTATAGTTCTGGACACACTATGCCAAACAACTAGCGAGACGGGAACACAACGCCACCCATTAGCAGAGAGGCTGCCTAAAATCATAATAAGGCCACAGACACCCCAAAACACACCACTAGACGTGGACCTGTCCACCAGAAAGACAAGATCCAGCCCCACCCACCAGAACACAGGCACTAGGCCCCTCCAGCAAGAAGCTTACACAAGACACTGAACCAACCTTAGCCGCTGGGGGAAGACACCAAAAACTATTGGAACTATGAACCTGCAGCCTGTGAAAAGGAGACTCCAAACACAGTAAGTTAAGCAAAATGAGAAAACAGAGAAATACAGCAGATGAAGGAGCAAGGTAAAAGCCCACCAGACCAAAAAAATGAAGAGGAAATAGTCAGTCTACCTGAAAAAGAATTCAGAGTAATGATAGTAAAGGTGATCCAAAATCTTGAAAATAGAATGGAGAAAATACAAGAAACGTTTAACAAGGACCTAGAAGAACTAAAGAGCAAACAAACAATAATGAGCAACACAATAAATGAAATTCAAAATTTGCTACAAGAAATCAATAGCAGAATAACTGACACAGAAGAACCGATAAGTGACCTGGAAGATAAAATAGTGGAAATAACTACTGCAAAGCAGAATAAAGAAAAAAGAATGAAAAAAATTGAGGACAGTCTCAGAGACCTCTGGGACAACATTAAACACACCAACATTCGAATTATAGGGGTCCCAGAAGGAGAAGAGAAAAAGAAAGGGACTGAGAAAATATTTGAAGAGATTATAGATGAAAATTTCCCTAAAATGGGAAAGGAAATAGTTATTCAAGTCCAGGAAGCACAGAGAGTCCCATACAGGATAAATCCAAGGAGAAACACACCAAGACACATATTAATCAAATTATTAAAAATTAAATACAAAGAACAAATATTAAAAGCAAGGGAAAAACAACAAATAATACACAAGGGAATCCCCATAAGGTTAACAGCTGATCTTTCAGCAGAAACTCTGTAAGCCAGAAGGGAGTGGCAGGATATATTTAAAGTGACGAAGGAGAAAACTCTACAACCAAGATTACTCTACCCAGCAAGGATCTCATTCAGATTTTATGGAGAAATTAAAACCTTTACAGAAAAGCAAAAGCTAAGAGAATTCAGCACAACCAAACCAGCTTTACAACAAATGCGAAAGGAACTTCTCTAGGCAGGAAACACAAGAGAAGGAAATGACCTACAATAACAAACCCAAAACAATTAAGAAAATGGTAATAGGAACATACATATTGATAATTACCTTAAATGTAAATGGATTAAATGCTCCAACCAAAAGACACAGACTGGCTGAATGGATACAAAAACAAGACCCATATATATGCTATCTACAAGAGACCCACTTGAGACCTAGGGACACATACAGACTGAAAGTGAAGGGATGGAAAAAGATATTCCATGCAAATGGAAATCAAAAGAAAGCTGGAATAGAAATTCTCATATCAGACAAAATAGATTTTAAAACAAAGACTATTAAAAGAGACAAAGAAGGACACTACATAACGATCAAGGGATCAATCCAAAAAGAAGATATAACAATTGTAAATATTTATGCACCCAAATAGGAGCATCTCAATACATAAGGCAAATGCTAGCAGCCATAAAAGGGGAAATCGACAGTAACACATTCATAGTAGGGGACTTTAACACCCCACTTTCACCAATGGACCGATCATCCAAAATGAAAATCAATAACGAAACACAAGCTTTAAATGATACATTAAACAAGATGGACTTAATTGATATTTATAGGACACTCCATCCAAAAACAACAGAATACACTTTCTTCTCAAGTGCTCATGGAACATTCTCCAGGATAGATCATATCTTGGGTCACAAATCAAGCCTTGGTAAACTTAGAAAATTGAAATTGTATCAAGTATCTTTTCTAACCACAATGCTATGAGACTAGATATCATTACAGGAAAAGATCTGTAAAAAATACAAACACATGGAGGCTAAACAACACACTACTTAATAACCAAGAGATCACTGAAGAAATCAAAGAGGAAATTAAAAAATACCTAGAAACAAATGACAATGAAAACATGACGACCCAAAACCTATGGGATGCAGCAAAAGCAGTTCTAAGAGGGAGGTGTATGGCAATACAATCCTACCTTAAGAAACAAGAAACATCTCAAATAAACAACCTAACCTTATACCTAAAGCAATTAGAGAAAGAACAAAAAAATCCCAAAGTTAGCAGAAGGAAAGAAATCATAAAGATCAGATCAGAAATAAATGAAGGAAACGATAGCAAAGATCAATAAAACTAAAAGCTGGTTCTTTGAGAACATAAATCAAATTGATAAACCATTAGCCAGACTTATGAAGAAAAAAAGGGAGAAGAGTCAAATCAACAGAATTAGAAATGAAAAAGGATAAGTAACAACTGACACTGCAGAAATACAAAGGATCATGAGAGATTACTACAAGCAACTCTATGCCAATAAAATGGACAACCTGGAAGAAATGGACAAATTGTTAGAAATGCACAACCTTCTGAGACTGAACCAGGAAGAAATAGAAAATATGAACAGACCAATCACAAGCACTGAAATTGAAACTGTGATTAAAAATCTTCCAACAAAAGCCCAGGACCAGATGGCTTCACAGGTGAATTCTATCAAACATGTAGAGAAGAGCTAACACCTATCCTTCTCAAACTCTTCCAAAATATAGCAGAGGGAGGAACACTCCCAAACGCATTCTGTGAGGCTACCATCACTGATACCGAAACCAGACAAAGATGTCACAAAGAAAGAAAACTACAGGCCAATATCACACTGAAGAACATAGATGCAAAAATTCTCAACAAAATACTAGCAAACAGAATCCAACAGCACATTAAATGGATCATACACCATGATCAAGTGGGGTTTATTCCAGGAATGCAAGGATTCTTCAATATACACAAATCAATCAATGTGATACACCATATTAACAAATTGAAGGAGAAAAACCATATGATCATCTCAATAGATGCAGAGAAAGCTTTCGACAAAATTCAACACCGACTTATGATAAGAACCCTCCAGAAAGTAGGCATAGAGGGAACTTTCCTCAATATAATAAAGGCCATATATGAGAAACCCACAGCCAACATCATCCTCAATGGTGAAAAACTGAAACCATTTCCACTAAGATCTGGAAAAGACAAGGTTGCCCACTCTCAGCACTGTTATTCAATATAGTTTTGGAAGTTTTAGTCACAGCAATCAGAGAAGAAAAAGAAATAAAAGGAATCCAAATTGGAAAAGAAGAAGTAAAGGTGTCACTGTTTGCAGATGACATGATACTATACATAGAGAATCCTAAAGATGCCACTAGAAAACTACTAGAGCTAATCAATGAATTTGGTAAAGTAGCAGGATTCAAAATTAATGCACAGAAATCTCTTGCGTTCCTATACACTAATGTTGAAAAATCAGAAAGAGAAATTAAGGAAACACTCCCATTTACCACTCCAACAAAAAGAATAAAATACCTAGGAATAAACCTACCTAGGGAGAAAAAAGACCTGTATGCAGAAAATTATAAGACAGTGATGAAAGAAATTAAAGATGATACAAATAGATTGAGAGATATACCTTGTTCTTGGATTGGAAGAATCAACATTGTGAAAATGACTCTACTACCCAAAGCAATCTACAGATTCAATGCAGTCCCTATCAAACTACCACTGGCATTTTTCACAGAATTAGAACAAAAATGTCACAATGTGTACGGAAACACAAAAGACCCTGAATAGCGAAAGCAATATTGAGAAAGAAAAACAGAGCTGGAGGAATCAGGCTCCCTGACTTCAGATTATACTATAAAGCTATAGTAATCAAGACAGTATGGTACTTGCACAGAAACACAAATATAGATCAATGGAACTGGATAGAATGTCCAGAGATAAACCCACGCACATATGGTCACCTTATCTTTGATAAAGAAGGCAAGAACATACAGTGGAGAAAAGACAGCCTCTTCAAGAGTGGTGCCGGAATAACTGGACAGCTACTTGTAAAAGAATGAAATTAGAACACTCCCCAACACCATACACAAAAATAAACTCAAAATGGATCAAAGACCCATATGTAAGGCCAGACAGCATCAAACTCCTAAAGGAAAACATAGGCAGAACACTCTATGACATAAATCACAGCAAGATCCTGTTTGACCCACCTCCTAGAGAAATAGAAATAAAAACAAAAATAAACAAATGGGACCTAATGAAAGTTAAGAGCTTTTGCACAGCAAAGGAAACCATAAACAAGATGAAAAGACAACCCTCAGAATGCAACAAAATATTTGCAAATGAAGCAACTGACAAAGGATTAATCTCAAAATTTACAAGCAGCTCATGCAGCTCAATATTAAAAAAACAAACAACCCAATTCAAAAATGGGCAGAAAACCTTAGGAGACATTTATTCAATGAAGATATACAGATTGCCAACAGACACATGAAAGAATGCTCAACATCATTAATCATTAGAGAAATGCAAACCAAAACTACAATGAGATATCATCTCACACCAGTCAGAATGGCCATCATCAAAAAATCTACAAACAATAAATGCTGGAGAGGGTGTGGAGAAGAGGGAACCCTCTTGCACTGTTGGTGGGAATGTAAATTGATACAGCCACTATGGAGAACAGTATGGAGGTTCCTTAAAAAACTAAAAATAGAACTACCATAGGACCCAGCAATCCCACGACTGGGCACATACCCTGAGAAAACCATAATTCAAAAAGAGTCATGTACCACAATATTCATTGCAGCTCTATTTATATTAGCCAGGACATGGAAGCAACCGAAGTGTCCATCAACAGATGAATGGATAAAGAAGATGTGGCACATATATACAATGGAATATTACTCAGCCATAAAAAGAAATGAAAGTGAATTATTTGTAGTGAGGTGGATGGACCTAGAGACTGTCCTACAGAGTGAAGTAAGTCAGAAAGAGAAAAATACCATATGCTAACACATATATATGGAATCTAAAAAAAAAAAAAAAAAGGTCATGAAGAACCTAGGGACAAGACGGGAATAAAGATGCAGACCTAGTAGAGAATGGACTTGAGGACACGGGGAGGAGGAAGGGTAATCTGGGACAAAGTGAGAGAGTGGTATGGACATATATACACTACCAAACGTAAAATAGATAGCTAGTGGGAAGCAGCCGCGTCCTAGAGGGGTGGGATAGGGAGGGAGGGAGGGAGACGCAGGAGGGAAGAGATACGGGGACATATATATATGTATAACTGATTCACTTTTTTATAAAGCAGAAAGTAACACACCATTGTAAAGCAATTATACTCCAATGAAGATGTTTTAAAAAAAAAAGAAACAATACATCTTACAGTAATCATTGACTGTTTCTTAAATGATGCCTTAAATGAGGATCTCAATTATATAGCCAAGACACCGTGCTGCCAGCTAATAACTGAGGTTTTTTTTTTTTTTTTTTTAAATTTGGAATGAGGAGGATTTGCAACACTCATTCTTCCTGGGTACAGATGGGTGAGCTCGGCATAATAAAGATCAAGGAATGCTTTTCAAAAGCCTTCAATATGAGGAATGATGATCTTACCTAACTCTGTAGAGAAGAGAATAAGTGGTCATATTAGAGCTATAATTTGAACAATTATATAACAACAAGAACAACAGTAGCAGTAATAAGAGTAATATATTACCTATGATAGGTGCTTCTTATATTCCAGGTCTCCTTTTAAGGCATGTATGTATTCTATCTCATTAGAGAGAGAACCACAAAATACCCATGGAATAGAAACTGTTGGATGAAACAGAGTCCAAACATCCAAAACAGGATTTTATGAGATCAGCTGATTTATCCCTTGCCTTGAGATAAAACTTGCATGCCACAAAACCTGGATGAAACAGAGTCCATTTAGGAGAAAGTCCTCTTAAGAACAGAGATCCTCTTGAGAAGTCCAGCCCCTGGCTAAAAACCTATGTATGATTTTTAGGCAATTACAAAGGCTTTACCTGACAGGCCTGCTGAAGGGAACTGCAGTCAAGAACTCAGACCCCTTTTTACTTTTATGTAATATCTGCGTTGTTAGCCCAGGAGCCGCCATTCAGAAGCTTCGCTATCAGAGCCCTGGGCTCCGAGAACATCCTGCCAAGAACATCCTATTCACAGAAAGGGGTAACCTTGAGGACGCTTTATTTCATTCTAACTTAACACTCAATACTTTTCCATTTGTAGCCCTTCCTTTCTTCCTTCCCCTCCACTCCCCACTCAGGTCCATAAAACTTCAGGAGCCTTTTGATCGGGGTTCCTCTAGCACCAGCACAGTTCTCCGCACCCCATCTGTGCTGATACACTTGACTCTCGCCTGCTGCTGTTCTGTAGGGAAAAACTGAACATTACATAAGCCAGGACTTTTTTTTTTATAGACTTGCTTTTCCTATGGCGTGGTGAATAAAGCCTTAATTCTTACTTTCATTTTACTTGCTGTCTTTTTTTTAAAAAAAACATCTTTATTGGAGTATAATTGCTTTACAATGTTGTGTTAGTTTCTGCTTTATAACAAAGTGAATCAGATATACATATACATACATCCTCATCTCTCCTCCCTCTTGCGTCTCCCTCCCACCCTCCCTATCCCACCCCACTAGGTGGTCACAAAGCACCAAGCTGATCTCCCTGTGCTCTGTGGCTGCTTCCCACTAGCTATTTTACATTTGGTAGTATATATATTTGACTTGCTGTCTTAATCAGCTACTCCCACACTGTGGCAGTGCAGCTCTCCCCAGCTCAGCTCTTGACATCTCTCATTTTATAATGGTAGATCACATCTACTGAAGACTTCCTATAAGACAAGCATTGTGCCAAATCTCAGATACCACTTAACTTACGGTTCTGCTGTAATCTTACCATGTAGCTACTATAATTATCATAATTTTAATAGGTGAGAAAATTGAGATTGGAGAGCTTAACTGACCTGTTCCAAGTCATTCAGCTAAGAAGTGAAATAGCCAAGAATTGAACTCAGGCAGTTTAGCCCCAGAAACAACTAGGTCTATCTGACTTCAATCAATAAATACTTTTCAAAGAAGGATACAAAAAGGGGCATATTAACAGTAATGGGTTTTAAGTGCTCATTTCCCCAGTTTAGCTCTATTCATGTTTTGGAGTCTTTGTTGAGAAACTGAAATTTCCTTATAACAAAACTCCCTTTTTTTGTTTCAACTATTCAGTTTGGGTTTCTGTCACATGGACCAATAGATTTATAACTAAAATGCATGGACATTGTGTTATGTTGTATGAATACATTCTATAACTAAATCAATGTAGGGAAAGAAAGATGTTTTTGAAAGAACAGGCAAACAATGAAAAACACTGGACTGGGTGTTTGAAGGTTTTACTCCAAGTAAGAATCAGACTTTTTGAATCTTAGTGTTTTCATCTGAAAGTGAAATGATTTCTTAATGTAAATGAATTCCAAACTCTTTTCTCACAATTCACAACTTGTTAGTGATTGGGTCTATTTTGTGCATAGTGTCTTGTAGTATGAGCAAATCAATTTAAAAAATATATAAAATCAAATAAAGATCATTGTTATCGACAAAGGGGAAACTCGTGGAATCATTTATATCCCCCCTATTAAACTGCAAGTCCCACAAAGGCAAAGATCTTAACCTGTTTTACTTACTGATGCATACCTAGCACTTATACGGTTCACACACAACAAATATTAGTTGAATGCATGAATGGGTCTTATTTTTCTCAAAGAATAAATTAAATTTCAGTGCCTCGAGGGTTTTGTGGCATGCAAGTTTTATCTCAAGGCAAGGGATAAATCAGCTGATCTCATAAAATCCTGTCTAGCTTTGTGATTCTACGACTGTTTAATATGACTGGATATATACCAACTGTCATTCCTGTGATGGACAAGAGATGATTTCTCATTCAGATTTTCCAAATAACTCTCACTATGAGCAGTACAATCAGCCATTGCAATCAGTTTATCTGATGCTAATGCTGACATGACACTTTTGTCTAGGTCACTGTGTAATTCTTCCTTTCCAGCTCCCTCTTTATCAGATCTGCTTATGCTCAAAATGAGGATCGAGTGCTTGGATTTCATGGGTAACTGTGAATCATCAAATGATTGATTATGTCTCTGAGCATTATGACTAGCTTTGAATACAATTTTTATTTCATGGTAAAATATTGCAAACATTTAAGCAATTGAGACTTCCATAAATCAGGCATATTTTAAAATGCTAGCACACTTCAAAAAAGAGTTGATACTACTTTGTGGATTTATGCGTTTTTCTAATTACTCTTTTAAAATTAATATTCCTAAATATGATTCCCCATATACACTTCCATTGGCAATCATTAGCTATAACCACATATATATAATAAGCATGGGAAAATGCAGGGGTATTTGGAAAAGGTTAGCACTAACTAATCAAAATATTCTGCAAGAGATTTAGCAATAAACAATCTAGTGGACGCTAATACAACACTGTAAATAGTTTAAGCACATTATTCTCCTATCACTCAACATTTGTAATCAGGAAGACACTTATTTATTAAAAACCTGCTGTGCTGGTGTTATGGGGTACAGGGAAACATAGAACATCATCTATCTCCTCAAAGAGTTTGTGATCTTTTTGACATGACAAAGCAACAAAATTTTAAAAAAGGAAAAAAGTACAACAAATTCCACTAGGTAGTATATTCGTAATTCCCAAAAGACTGAAATAAATTATAAGTGCTCAGTATTTAATGATGGGAGGTAATCTGTGAGAAAGGATTAGACTTCATCAAAGGAAATGATTAGAAAAAGCAGAGCTTTGTATAATAGTTTGTCCGCAAGACAGCCACAGATAATTCCTCCTATGCCTGTGCGTGTATAACAATCTTTCATCAAGAGATACAGTCCATTCCCTTCTCCTTGACTCTGGGTTTGCTCTCTGACTTGCTTTCATCTATAGAATGAGGCAGAAGGGATGGTACATGATTCTGGGCCTGGGCCTTAAGAGATCTTGCAGCTTTTCTTTTCTTATTTTTGGAAGCCAATAATCAAGTTTTTAAAAAAGGCTGGGCTAGAATACTTAATAATGAGAGACTATGTGGAAAGAAAAAGCAGCCACATGGAAGAGAACTAAGGGACCCCAGCCAACAGCTGGCACCATAGCCCCAGACATGTGAGTGATGCCATCTTGGATCCTCTGCCCCAGTTGAGCTATACTAGTCAACACCATGTGGAGCAGAGCTGATCCATCCCCACTGAGCCCAGGCTAAATAACACACCCACGGAATACTTAGAAATAAAATAAGTTTTTGTTTCAAGCCAGTAATATTGGGGCTGTTTCGTTATTCAGTAATAAATAATTGAAACCCATGGTTTATGGACAGTCAATGGTTGCTTTTGTCTCTGAAGTTGACTGGAAGCCTTCAAGGCTTCCAGAAAGCAGTAGGAAGTTGAACATATATGTACATACATGAGAGATATTCTTTTCTTTCCTCAATAGCTTCTTTTATATCATAAGCTTTTTTTAAAAAAATTAAAAATGTTTCCCCACTGTAATTCATATAGACATTTCTGCATGCAGTTTCATCTTTGTAGTGATTGAAACACTTTCAGAATTGTCTATGCTTTGCAAAATAAGGCAAATTAGATCACGATTTGTTTTCTATGGCTGCCATTACAAATTACTGCAATTTCAGCAGTTTAAAACAACGTAAATTTGTTCTCTCACAGTTCCAGAGAACAGATCTGAAATCAAGGTGTTATCAGGGCTGTGCTTTCTCCAAAGCATCTAGGTGAGAACCTTTTCTTGCCTTTTCCAGCTTCTGGTGGCTCCAGGCAGTCCTTGGCTTGTGCCTGTGAAACTCCCATCTCTGCTTCTAAGGTCTTCATATAGCCATCTCATCTTTTTCCTTCTCTGTCTCAAATGTCCCACCATCTTTCTAAGGATACTTGTCATTGAATTTATGGTCCACTTGGATAATCCATGCTCACCTCATTTCAAAGTCCTTATATTAATCTTATCTGCAAAGGCCCTTCTACTAAATAAGGTCACATTCACAAGTTTCAAGGGATAGTTCATGGACATATTTTTTTGGGGGGTAGAGGATGACCATTCGACTCAGTACTGATCACAGTTCATCAACTCTCACTTTAGTATCAACATTTTTTTTTTTTTTTTTTTTGGCCACACCATGGGGCTTGCAGGATCTTAGTTCAACAACCGGGGATCAAACCTGGGCTCCCAGCCAATGTAAGTGCAGAGTCCAAATTACTGAAACACCACGGAATTCCCAGTATCAAGTTTTTGATCAGGCCTATTTAGTTAAAACGCAATTTCTTTGGGGAAAAAGTTTATGAAAACCATATCTGTTGGAGACAAATGATTTTCTGTGTTATTGACTGATTTAAATTTCCTTAAATTAGAATTGAGAAAGCACTTGCCAAACAATGATGAGTTTGCTCTTCTTGTAGTACTTATTATCTGAGGGGAATTAATCCAGATTTTAGTCACTTACTTGCCTATTTCCCCTAGCAGAATCATCTTTTTACTCATTATAATACCTGCAGAATAAGCATACAGCCAATAAATGGCTTTGATCCAAATATTTGTTTTTTATTCTCAGTACATCGTACTTGGTTTAATAAATGTATGAACAGACTTATTATTCCTTAGACATACCCAGATGCATTTCACATATACCTTTTTATCTGCTATGGAGAAAACCGGTAGGAAAATATATCTTACTTCTTTAGTCTAATCTATGTTTGGCTTCTAAAGCCAATTGTAGAAAATGGGAGGGAAAGAATAAGCTATGTGTGGTTACCTGCAGTCAGACACAGATACTAAAATCAGAGTAAGAGCGTACACACCTCAAATATTTTCGAATAACTTTTACATTGTGTACTTTTAACATTATGTTAATTCAGTCAACATTTTTGTTGATTTGTAATTCTTTTATATTTAAATATATAATTTGTCTTATTTATAATAGCAAGTAAAAAGACAGACTAAACTTTTTTTTTTTTTGCGGTACGCTGGCCTTTCACTGCTGTGGCCTCTCCCGTTGCGGATCACAGGTTCCGGACGCGCAGGCTCAGCGGCCATGGCTCACGGGCCCAGCCGCTCCGCTGCATGTGGGATCTTCCCGGACCGGGGCACGAACCCGTGTCCCCTGCATCGGCAGGCGGACTCTCAACCATGCGTCACCAGGGAAGCCCGATAGAATAAACTCTTAATGAAAGTTGGTCATTTATGTTATGTATACTAAAACCTTTCTCAGACAACATAATTTTTCTATAGATTTGCCTATCATATACTCTACGTAAAGAATATGTGTTACTTAATATATCTTTCCTTAATGTAAAAAATCAATAAGTAGGTATCATTTTTGCCTTGTGAATAATAATTAAGATCACAGGTTACTGAGGATGAAGCCATTAATCAATCTTGCCCTTCTGTACATAGTAGGAATCATTCAAGACCTAACAGAGGAAAGTCTTGGAAAGAGATGTTCTATTTAACTAAGGAAATGATTTGCACCTGGAAGCTTGTCCTCCCAGTAAAAACAAACCGTAACCTTTCCCCAAAGTCAAAGCAGAATACAACACCAGATGCATAAAAGCTTCAATCCAAAGAATAAAGACACATATGCAGAGAAGACACTTGGGCAGTATCAGAAAATTTGGAATAAAAATTTAGAATATAGGCAGACTAAAACTGAGATTATTCTCTTAGCCATACCTTTCTGAGGAATATCTCTAGCTCTTTACTAAAAATGCATTTAAGAGTCAGTAACAGAATCCCATCACATGTCTTTATGAATTTTGTGAACCATATGGTAAAATGTATAAAATTTTATTACACTAAATTAATAAAATCCAGAGTAAATGAACCTAGGAGAGGCTGATCAACTTATAGTAGCAATTATGGAATCCTTAATAGAGAAATAGATAAGAACCTTCCTTTATATGATATTGCTTTAACAAGGTTTATTTCTTAGGAATATTGACTCAGTCGTTATACTGAGTCTTTCTATACAATCCTCTTCTAAAATTGGAGATGTTAGGTGCTTTTCTTTCTATGGGGGTTTATTAAAATCTCAATTCAATTTAAAGAAGTATTAACTTGGTTAAAGTAAAAAAATCATCTCTGGATTTAAACACATTAGATTATTTTCAGGACACACTGTAAAGAAAATAGTCAGGATTAAAATTCTCTCCAAGATGTGATTTGGAGAAAAAAAATATAACAGTCATGGTATCTATCATTTATGGAGGGCTTACTGTGTACCTGAAACTGATGAGCATTTACATTCACTATTTCATTTAATCTTAATCGCAAAGTTATCTGAGTTTTAAGATATTAAGTTAACCCTTATAAAGTTTCTAAAATTTTACAATTTTGACGTGAAAATTGAAATTACATACACTGTAATAAAAATGTAGACAAAGAACAATTTGGTTTTAGATTAATTCTTGTTCATTTAATACATAAGAAATCAGATCATCCGTTTTTTCTAGAATGTTTTATAAATGCAATATTCCATTGATCTATATTTCTTTTGTGCCAGTACCATACTGCCTTGATTACTGTAGCTCTGTAGTATAGTCTGAATTCAGGAAGCCTGATTCCTCCAGCTCTGTTTTCTTTCTCAAGATTGCTTTGGCTATTCGGGGTCTTTTGTGTTTCCATACAAATTGTGAAATTTTTTGTTCTAGTTCTGTGAAAAATGCCATTGGTAATTTGATAGGGATTGCATTGAATCTGTAGATTGCTTTGGGTAGTATGGTCATTTTCACAATGTTGATTCTTCCAATCCAAGAACATGGTATATCTCTCCATCTGTTTCTGTCATCTTTAATTTCCTTCATCAGTGTCTTATAATTTTCTGCATACAGGTCTTTTTTCTCCCTAGGTAGGTTTATTCCTAGGTATTTTATTCTTTTTGTTGGAGTGGTAAATGGGAGTGTTTCCTTAATTTCTCTTTCTGATTTTTCAACATTAGTGTATAGGAATGCAAGAGAGTTCTGTGCATTAATTTTGTATCCTGCTACTTTACCAAATTCATTGATTAGTGCTAGTAGTTTTCTTTAGGATTACATCTTTAGGATTCTCTATGAATAGTATCATGTCATCTGCAAACAGTGACAGTTTTACTTCTTCTTTTCCGATTTGGATTCCTTTTATTTCTTTTTTGTTGCTGATGCTGTGGCTAAAACTTCCAAAACTTTGTTGAATAATAGTGGTGAGAGTGGGCAACCTTGTCTTGTTCCTGATCTTAGTGGAAATGGTTTCAGTTTTTCACCATTGAGAACAATGTTAGCTGTGGGTTTGTCATATATAGCCTTTATTATGTTGAGTTAAGTTCCCTCTATGCCTATGCTCTGGAGGGTTTTTATCATAAATGGGCAATGAATTTTGTCTAAAGCTTTTTCTGCATCTATTAAGATTATCATGTGGTTTTTGTCCTTCATGGAACAGGATAGAAAGCCCAGAGATAAACCGAGACACATATGGTCACCTTATCTTTGATAAAGGAGGTAAGAATATACAATGGAGAAAAGACAGCCTCTTCAATAGGTGGTGCTGGGAAAACTGGACAGCTACGTGTAAAAGAATGAAATTAGAACACTCCCCAACACCATACACAAAAATAAACTCAAAATGGATTAAAGGCCTAAATGTGAGGCCAGACACTGTAAAACTCTTAGAGGAAAACATAGGCAGAACACTCTATGACATAAATAACAGCGAGATCCTTTTCGACCCACCTCACAGAGAAATGGAAATAAAAACAAAAATGAACAAATGGGACCTAATGAAACTTAAAAGCTTTTGCATAGCAAAGGAAACCATGAACAAGATGAAAAGACAGCCCTCAGAGTGGGAGAAAATATTGCAAATGAAGCAACTGACAAAGGATTAATCTCCAAAATATACAAGCAGCTCATGCAGCTCAATATCAAAAAGAAAAAAAAACCCAATCCAAAAATGGTCAGAAAACCTAAATAGACATTTCTCCAAAGAAGATATACAGATTGCCAACAAACATATGAAAGGATGCTCAACATCACTAATCATTAGAGAAATGCAAATAAAAACTACAATGCGGTGTCACCCCACACTGGTCAGAATGGCCATCATCAAAAAATCAACAAACAATAAATGCTGGAGAGGGTGTAGAGAAAAGGGAACCCTCTTGCACTGTTGGTGGGAATGTAAATTGATACAGCCACTATGGAGAACAGTATGGAAGTTCCTTAAAAAACTAAAAAATAGAACTACCATACGAGCCAGCTGGGCATATACCCTAAGAAAACCATAATTCCAAAAGAGTCATGTACCAAAATGTTCATTGCAGCTCTATTTACAGTAGCCAGGACATGGAAGTAACCTAAGTGTCCATCGACACATGAATGGATAAAGAGGATGTGGCACATATATACAATGGAATATTACTCAGACATAAAAAGAAACGAAATTGAGTTATTTGTAGTGAGGTGGATGGACCTAGAGTCAGTCATACAGAGTGAAGTCAGTCAGAAAGAGAAAAACAAATACCGTATGCTAACACATATACATGGAATCTAAAAAAAAAATAGTTTTGAAGAACCTAGGGGCAGGACATGAATAAAGACACAGATGTAGAGAATGGACTTAAGGACACGGGGAGGGGGAAGGGTAAGCTGGGACGAAGTGAGAGAGTGGCATGGACATATATACACTACCAAACATAAAATGGATAGCTAGCGGGAAGCCACCACATAGCACAGGAGAACATCTCGGTGCTGTGTGACCACCTGGGGGGGGATAGGGAGGGAGGGAGGGAGAGGATATGGGGATATATGTATACTACAGCTGATTCACCTCGTTATACAGCAGAAACTAACACAACATCGTAGAGCAATTATACTCCAATAAAGATGTTAAAAGAAAACAAGAAATACATACAACTTGTATATACTGTAATGAGATTATTAATCACTAAGTCATTAAAATAATGTACACCATAAAAAATAAATAAATGCAATGTTACTGTGGAAAGTGAAATAGAAACTACAGATTTTCACATTAATTTTGGTTCTGGTAAAGCTGTTTTCTAACCCAGAGGGAAAAGATTCCTGAAACACTTCAAACATCATCTCATTTCTCAAAAGTGTTATTAGAATATTTTATGCAGTCAAACTAAAAGCTGCATTGGACATATTTTGAAATATATTTGGGACAGGAGGGCATAAAATGACAAGCACTATTGTGTGAAGTCTAAATGCATTGAGCTGAACACTATCAGAGAAACATCCGTACAGGTTACCACAGGTGACTAGAGTACTGTGCTAACGAGGGTAACATCAAAGTTTAACACTCGTATAAGGTAGTTAGCTTGGAGAGCAGAAACACCTCCCTCCAACCAGAGCTTGTTCTCCTAACCTTAGCCAGCTCTCCTATTCACATAATTAACCTTATAAGGAAAACTCAAGAGACAGATTGATTCATCAAAATGCATCATTACCATAGGAAAAATAACTAAAAAGATGTACCAAATATGTTTTACTAAATATACTAAATTTAAAATGCCAGTATAAAACTTTACATCTTTTTATTATGGAAAATTTCAAATATATATATGGAGAATTGAATCATGAAACTAAGTACTCATCACTCTGCTCAAGCAATTATTAACTCATTTTCCATCTTATTTGTTTATACCCCTACTCTTTTTTGCTACCATCCCTGTCTAATTTATTTTGAAATAAATGCCAGACATTATAAATTTTATTTCTAATTATTTTAGTTTATACCTCTGAAAATTAAGAGGTCTTTTTAAAACACAATCATGATGCCATTATCGTGCTCCCTAAAATTTATAATTTCTCAAAATTATCAAACACAGTTTGTATTCTAATTGCCTTTATTCAAATTAGGATCCATATTTCACAATATTTAATATGTCTCTTGAGTCTTTTTAGTTAAGGATTCTCCATTACCTGTCTTCATCTGTTCCTACAATCTATGTGTCAAAGAAAAATAAATTACATTTTCTGTAGTTTCTCAGGGTCTGGATTGTGATGAATCCTTCTGTATCACTTAACATGTCCTTTTGCCCATTGTATTTTCTGTAAATTGGTAAACCTAGAGGGTTGATCTAATTTAGTGTAATATTTGGCAAGAATTTGCTGTTGTGTACTTCAAACAGAAGCTACATAATGTCTGTCTCCTACTCTCTTAGTAATATTATCAACTATTGATGTTCATTTATTACCTTCATTAGTGTTGCAGGCTGAATTGTGTTGCCCTGAAATTCATATATTGAAACCCTAATCCCCAGTACTTCAGAATGTGACTGCATTTGGAGAAAGGGTCTTTAAAAGAGGTAATTAAAGTTAAATGAAGTCATATGAATTGTCCCTAATCTGATCAGACTGGTGTACTTAGAGGCAGCGGATGTTAGGATATACAGAGAGACACCAGGGATACAAGCACTTAGAGGAAAGACCATGTGAGGACACAGTAAGAAGGTGGCCATCTTCAAACCAAGGAGAGAAGCCTCAGAAGAAACCAAACCAACTGACACCTTGATCTTGGACTTCCAGCCTCCAGAACCGTAAGAAAATAAATTGTTTGTTTAAGCCACCCAGTGTGTGGTGCTTTTTTATGGCAGCCCTAGTGAACTAACGTAATTAGTGATGACAAAATGCCAATGTTTCAATTATATCATTTCTTCTTAGTTATGAGGAATATTTGAATTAAAACCCTATTTTTCTTCATTAATTATTTGGTTAACCTGAGGTAGGTTTTGTCTTCACAAAAAAGATAAATTGGTTCATCACCATCCTTTAAGGAGGAATATATCATTATTACTCTGAGTTAACCATATTTGGTGGTGAAATCGTAAGTGCTCTGCCTTCCTGCCCTAGAATCAACCCTGGGGAAACTACAGAGTGAAACATAGATTCCAGACACCTATATAACAGCACTGTGGGGAACTCCTGGGAAAGGTAAGCATATACTGAAGTGGTATGTCTAGAATATATGTAGTTGCAGCCTGGGAAAAGGGCAACAGAAAGCAACAATAAATTAAGAGATCAAAGCATTTAAAATTCAGCTCCTGCCTTTTCCATGGTTTGACTTGGAATAGCATTGCCTGGGTCTTCCTTGCAGAAATCTGATGTAGTTACTCACAGCACAGGTTAATTTATTGGGGGTGGGACAGTGCAAAGAATAGCAGAACACTACAAAAGTTCTGCTGGGATATGGAAAAAAAAAAACGCAGATAGAGGTTGACCAGCTTTATATACTTACTTGCCCATAATTTCCTCCTCTAGACCTCCAGGACTAGGAGATTTACAACCCAGTGATAATTCCCATCACAAGAACTTCTTCTTCCTTAAAGATTTTAACAATTTATCTTTGATGTGGTGGCAAAAAGTGACTAACTGTAGTATTGTGGCATGTGGCGTTCTCTTGCCTAGGGCTCATCACTTTTCTAAGCCTGGAACCTAGCAAGAACAAGAGACTAAAGTGACTATCTCTTACACATTATGAGAAAAGCATATTCTCAGATGAATATGAGCCCTCAGGCCAAAAAGTTTATACATCTGAGGATTCAAAAGAAAACAACAACCTGAGCAACACAGTGTCAAGACTGTAAAGGGTCTCAGATTTGACCCTATCTTCAAGATAACATTATCCTGCCACAATTTCATGATGTTAGCAGAAGACATATTCCTGGGTCAGATACTACTTCCCGTAGCAATAGCAATATCTGCATTGGTACCTGTTCCTCAGGCCCCAGTTTCCACAGTATGATACAAAGAGGGCCAGGTGAGGCCTACATAAGCAGTATGTTGCATTACAGGAGAGAAACCCTGAGCTTAGGGAACCCAAATCTTTTACAACAGGCAATAAGCCTGTCTGCCCTTTGCTCCTGAGGGAGACATCATTTTTATTATATTGGACAGTAAACAAATCTGGCCTTTGCTGTGGAGAAAGACACTGTTTCTATCTTCCAAGGCTGTTTACTATACAAACATTTTTGAAAGAACAGTTTAAAATAAAGGCAGGGGCTTCCCTGGTGGCACAGTGGTTGAGAGTCCGCCTGCCGATGCAGGGGACAAGGGTTCGTGCCCCGGTCCGGGAAGATCCCACATGCCGCGGAGCGGCTGGGCCCGTGAGCCATGGCCGCTGAGCCTGTGCATCCGGAGCCTGTGCTCCGCAACGGGAGAGGCCACACACAAAAAAACAAAAACAAACAAACAAACAAAAACCAATAAAATAAAGGGAGTCAGTGCCTCAGTTCATAAAAGGTGCAAAAACACTAGAGACTCAGGAAAAACTGTCTCCCAACACATATTCAATGTGAAACGTGAAGTAGAAAACAACTGATCCAGTATTTATGAGAGGAATATTTTAGTATAAGTTATCAAAACAAAAGTGGAGCTATCAATATAAAGCATAGACTATATATATATATAAATTTATACAGATATATATGAATTTATATATATATATATATTGTTATAAAGCATAGAATATATATATGAATTTATTCATGACCAGAATGAAAACCACCCATTTCGGATAGGGATACAGCATTTAGGGAGAGTTTCATGGGAGATTTCAACTGGCTGACTCTTAACTGTCAAGGAAAGGTAAAATCATATATTCCTTTTAAAGGTAAACAAAATACCATCTGGCAAAACTCAAATCATTAGTTAGGGCATACTAACCAAATAAATACTGACACAGCTATATTTGCACCCCTGTATTTAGGATAAGTACAATTCCTGACTGTCCTGTTTCCTCAGCTTATACACCAATTATTCTCTTACAGACTGACTGATAACATGAAGGGTTATTAAGCATGAAACAACAGCACACCTGAGCATTCCTGCTAGTAATGTTTCCTCACATGTGGTCCATTGTTATCCTGCACTAAATCTGAAATGGTGATATGATTTAATCAAAACATGCTGCATTGATTGGAACCTGAACTTGAAAAGCTAATATGACATAGTACTGCCATCCTTAGGCACAAAGAAAAACACAGTAAAAATGATATCATTTAAAATGAATTTTCTTCATCTACATGACAACATCTGTTGGAGTTATAATGACCTGACTTGACAGTGCAATCTAACTGTCCCAAGTATTTAAGTGGAAAGTGGTATATAATAGATGCATGAAGGGTTTTAAACCAAGAATTGGCATGGAAACAATTTGCCACTTAAGACAATGCATGACAGCATGAAACTATCCTAATAAGCCTTCTGTAGTATAGATAAATCTTTGAAAACTGAGCTATTGTTTCAAGCATTTCTCAATCTATTTCCTTGCCAATACTTTTATTATTATTTTTTAAAAGCTATTTGCTAAATACTCTAGTAGCCTTCCCCAACTGGCATTCCTCATTTGAATTAAAGAAAAAATAATTTTAGTACCATTTTCTCAATTCTCCCAAGAGTGGTACATATTACCACCAGTACCAGTCAAGACTCATAGGAGAGAAGTTGGTTAATTATATCCAGTGGATGCTTTAGGTACTAAGGCTAATTCTCTGTGTGAGCAACGCTGCTAAGGTTAACTACTCCAGCAAAGATTCACTTACAGAAGAATTCATATTCTCTATGTCAATTAAGATTCTGGGGAAATAAACAAGATCCATTAATCAAGAATAAGGCCCGCTGGAGTACAAAGATGTATAAGACATCGTTCCTGTCCATAGTTTATAACGTCTTGTTGGAGAGATGATAAATGAGCAAAAGTCAACAAGTCACATTCTACATAACTGCACTGTACACTGACGTAAATGAACGGCTACTGGCATTATAATATGAAGAGATTAAAACGATAAATCATGTTACCATTTGCCAGTGCAGAAAGGAAATTAAAGAAAGGAAATGTTTTTTCTAGGTTGTTTTGGGGAAAGAAAAATTAGGAAAGAGGTGTTATTTGAACTACAAGCATGGAGTGAATAAGAACAAAAGATGGCAGGAAATTCTAGTTTGAGGAATAGCAGAAGCAAAACCCCAGGTTTAAGTGTGATAAATATTAGCAAGTTCTGAGCTAAGGATGGGATTAAAGAGACAGCAACAGTAGTTCCTGTGGGGAAATGAAGGGAAACAAGGCTGAACGCAGAGGTCGGAAAAGAATATCAAGGACTCTGAAGGCTTAGGAGATGGGTTTAAGATGAAGTTAGAAAGAGTGAATCTTGTCAAGTGGACACCCATGTGCCCACCACCAAGCCTAACAAGGAATGTGATGGCTTTCTGGAGGGCTTTGGTTAGTAATACACTCACAGAGAGTATTGCCTATTTACATATTAAACACCTATCAAACGATCAGTACGGGCTGGGAGTTATCCATATTCTAAACATATTTTCATAATTATCTAACAAACTGGGCATTATCATGAGGCTCTCAAAATGTTACTACCTTCCCCTGGTCATATAACCAGGTGTGTCGTATCTGCCATTGTATCACAAAAAGGTCTGTCTGATTCTAATGCTATTTAAGCATACAGCATTCACGATGAAAGCAATATTTATGGAAGATTAGTTTGGAAACAGAGTGGAAATGAAATGAAGGAAGAAGACACTAGAGGCACGGAAATCATTTAGGAGGCAATTAAATGAATCCTCCACCAATGATGAAGCCTCAAAGGGAAGAGAAAAAGAAAGAGGAAGCAACTGATAAAAGAATTAAGATTTCAAGAATAATGGAGAAAAAGAGGATATGTAGTCATGGAAATGTGACAGAAGGTGGATCAACAAGGAGAAATTTATAGCCAGGGCAGTAGAATACAGGAAGAGGTCAGAGTCATGATAAAAATAATTTTTATAATAATTCCCATTGTCAGGTGTACATGCATAGTCCCATTTTTCTGGAACGTCCTCCTCTAAGTCTTTTCTAGTTGCCAAATTCCTTGAAGACCAAATTCAAAATTAATTTCCTGGTATAAAACTTTCTTTGACATTCTTTGGAAGATGAATCACTCCTGAGATCTTTCACATTTATATATTGCTATCTTATCATGTTACATTGTATTGTTACCACGGCTTACTTGTGTTTCTTTAATAGTATACAGTCAGGGTGGTGAAGGCAGGGGTCATCTCTTACACGCATCTTAAAATGTATATGTACTTTTTAATTACAAACGAAATATAGGATAAGTACGTAAATGTCAATACATACAAAAATAGAAAGTAAAGCACGGTCTCTTTTAAATGTAGAATTTATTATAATTTCCTAACTTAGTTGGAATTATAATATTTATAATTTTTAAAAATATAGCCTGGCTATTATGGGCCCAGGCTTTGGAGCCAGACTGAGTAGAGTTAAAATCCTAGCTTGGTTACTTACAGCTAAGAAAGACGTTGAGTACTCTCCTGTCCTCTCTGTGTCTCAGTTCCCTTAACTGTAAACTGGGAAGCTCAGTATCACCTCCCTCACAGTGTTATGATGATTAAATGAATTAATGTGTGTACACTAGCTGTTGTTTCATTTTTACACCATCTATTTGGGCACCACACCACCTCTATTCTTAGATGTTGTGATACTTACCTCTGCCTCAGTATTTGGCTTGTGATCTAGACCTGAAAGATCAGACAAGTCCATCCTCTGCCCAGAATGATAGGTTTAAAGATGGGGAAGTGATTCAGGTAAGGCCAGTTAGAGCCTTCCATTCATCCCTTAGATAATTTCTGGAAAAACTAGGTAAGAGGCATTCCCTTTTTGCTGGGATTGTTAAATATGAGGACAGGGTCTAGAGTTGTAGTTCTGTCACCACATGTGGAAAATCTGCCTGAGAAGGAAGCCAAAGAAGAGAACAGAGCTGAGTAAGGGAGAAAGATGGACAGTTTCCTAATGACATTGCTTGAGCCCCCAAATTCAATTGTACCGGGTGCCCGCTGTCCTTCTAGTTATATAATCCAGCAAGGTTCAAACTTTTGAATGAGTTTACTTCAAGGATCCCTAATACTCTTGAAAAATATAATGCTTTTTTGTCTTTGACATGAAAAGATATGTAATGAAAAAAATTCTAGTTTGGAATGATCTGGCTTTATGCAGTACCAATAATGACTCAATAAACGCTTTCTGAATCAACAATTCAATGTGTCTTCCTATTTTATTGTAAGGGATACTGCACACTTATTTCCTTGTTCTAGATGCATTTTGCTTAATCCTTCAACTGTATTTATGATTATAAAAGAATTACAGGTAATTCATATCATTTAAATGTACCAAAGGCTTTCGTTTAAATTAATTTAGTTCATCAGAGGTTTACGAGCATCTACTGTGTGCCAAGAACCATGCAGGCAACTGGGGATATAAAGATAGATAAGATCCAGTCCTACTTTCAAGGTAGTCGTAAGCCTAAAAGATGTATCACACATGGCAAATAATTAAACATAATAAAATATGACACACACAGTAATAGAGCTCCATATAAAAAGATATGAGGAAAAAGGGTATGGATCAGGGAGAACTAAAGAGAAAATGTAATATTTGACTTGTGCCTTAAAAGCTATGCAGGTAATTTTAAGGTAGAAAAGAGAGGGAAGAGCACCTCGGTTTCAGAGAATAACATGAGCAAATGCAGTATATAAAGTGTTCAAGAAACAGTGAACAATTCCCCGGGACTTGAACATCTGAGAAGTGTGTGTGTGTGTGTGTGTGTGTCTGTGTGTGTAGTACTAAGGAGAGGAATGCTAAGTGAAAGCTACAGACAAGGAGAGAGATTAGCAATTTATGAGAAGGCTTGCATACTCTTAAAAGAAAACTGGTTTTCATTTATGTATCGGAAAGCTAGAGAGATTAAGTAGAAAATACAATAAGATCTGTGTTTGATAAATATATGTATTTGTTGTTTATGTGAAGGTCAGTGGTAGGGTAAAGTATTAGGAGCAGAACATCAATTAGAAGGCGTGGTCCTAGGATACATTACTTGGGCTTAACCTAAGGAAATTTCAGTGAGAATTAGCAGAAAGGGAAAGCACTTGAGATCCATTTCAGAAACAGAATCAGTAGGCTTTTGTGCCAGATTGCAAAGCAGCACGAAGAGAATGTGCATTGGAGATGACTATCTGGGATGCTAATCTGGAACAAACGGATGGATTACACTTTCATAACCTTATTTTCCCAAAGTGGAAAATACCTTGGTTCTGCTAAAGATGCTCTTTGTGTTTATAATGTACTTATTCTAAGAAAAGAGAATGGCATTTTGTATACATTAATGCGGTGATAGAAAACTAATTTTAAAATGCAAGAGCATTTTCTAGGAAGCACCTATTTTGAAAAGGTTTATTTTTACACTTAACCATATTTTATCTGGATATATTAAAACATTTTTATTTCTAAAAGTAATTTTTAAGTGTCTCTAGTCTTATCAAAAATTTCCCATGGTTAAGAATGTATTTATCTCCCCTTCCTCAAAATTCTTCCTCTCTTGTTCTGCCACAAAGTTTCTGGAATTACCAGTTTTCCAGTTACATTTCATATTTCTGCTAAGTAATGGTTACAACTTTACCACACCCTCTAGCTAAAAATTCACCATCACTTTCTAATTTTGGATAAATTATAGATACTAATTGGGTTGAATTGGTATTCTTGCCTTACTGAGACATTTGGTTAACTGTGTGTTCTGTCTTGAGAAGTTCCATAGTCTGAAGGTCTTTAAGCATTGACACTTCATAGAATTCCCTTCTGTGATGAAAAGATGGAATCTTTAAATAAAATTGTATTCTTTTCTTATTTTTTCTCTAAAATAAATTCATGTCTTTATATAGTTTCTGTAATGACTGGTGTCCCCTGATAAATTATCTGCTCTAATTCAATCAACCTCATGTTATTCTTTTTCCAAAAAATAATAAAACATTTAGTGGAAATTCAACCTAAGACCCACACCTATGACATTTAACTGAAGAGCTCACTCAGTTCATTAGTTCACTGACATTAATCAAGAATCTTCTTTGTCTGTCGTTTCAACCAGCTTACATTTCACTTAAACATTATAGTGTTTTTCAAGCCAACTCAAATTAATTTTGCAATCAAAATTTCACAAGGCATTTTCTCCAGTACTTTGCTAGAAGTCAAGATGCATTACATCTACTCCACTCTGTTCATTTATTAAGGCTGTACAGTTATCACAAAAGCAACCAGCTTTGTCTGGCACAATTTGCTCTGTATTAATTTATTTATTCTATTTATTTCTCATGGCTATGCTTTTCTTTCAAACACATGGTAGCATTTTCAGAATAATTTTTCATTTTTGCACTTCCTTATTTCAATCAATAAGATTAATTACATTTAAGAAATTAGTTATTTTTGTTTTAAAACAATTATAGAGTTCTAAACATTAGAAAAAAGTATTAAACTTAAGGTAAAGAGAGAGAGAACTAAACTTTTGAGATGGCATGAATTGGTGGACTTAATTTATAGTGACTGGGACTGAGACTTAATTTAACACTAGCTAGCTCTGATACAACTCCTCCAAGTTTCCATTTTAGAAATGTCCACAATGGTTTTCACAACAACAACAAAAAAAACTTTTAATGCCATAAACCCTAAAACTCAAGTCAGGAAAAGGATATATGATAAATTCTTGTAGAATTTCTATTGACTAAATTGATATTAGCGATGAATTCAAAAGCATATACTTCATCTGTACATTTCACATTTCATACTTATATCCAGAACAGGGCAGACTGGTCCAAGGAAAGTATAAATATATTTTGATTCTTTTTACATTATATAATCCTTTTGTTTATGGCTAACATTAGGACATAATAGTTATTCTAAATATATGTCTTTATCAGACATACATATTCTTTTTCAAGTTAGCACAATGAAAGCTATAAATATACTTTGATTCTCTATATACAATACAACCTCCTTTATTATGACTAATTTTAGGCTGCAAGAGCTATATGGACCAGAAAAGCGGTTAACCATCCTGAGTTATATGAGAATTACCTGCATTGATAACCAGAGCCTTGTCTTGCCCTTCTATGTCTGCCTTCTCAGTTTCTCTTTCTACAGATATTCAGAGACTACTACTCAAAGCAGGAACCATGGCAAGTTTAAGAAAATAGAAATGGTTAAGTGACAAAGGTTTTGATTTGGGAAGACTTAGTTATTTAATGATGTGGCATAAACCAGGTAGTGTTAGGAATAAATGCTCTGTCATAATTAGACCAACTAAGTTAAGTAAATCTCAGTCCAAAAAACACAAGTGGAATGCCTACTTGGTATGGTAAATTTAATTAAATGATGAGCATACCAATTTGATCTTTAACCCTAGATCTGAGAAAGAAAAGTTGACCATAACCAAATGAACTGTAGGGGAAGTTAAGGATGCTTCATTTTCCTTAACTGCTGACAAAAATGAAGATTGGGACTGAATAGTTTGTACAAATGCAAACAAACAAACAAAAACACCACACCCTACAGAAATGGAAATATCACCCTTAAGTCTCAGAGCAGTGCATACCTCACCTAAATATTCCGACTGCACTAGATAAAAATTTCGTACTATGATCTGATCGATGTTCTCTAAACAATGTAAGGCTAGGTGAAACGTTACTAAAGAACCAGAAGAGAGGACAGGCTGAAAAGAAGGTAAAGATACAAAAGATGAGATGATATGAAAACAGAAGACAAAAAAGAAAAACTTGAACTATAGAGTAAAAATTAAAATTGGAACTAGTAAAGAGTATAAATGACATATCAGGATTATTAAATCAGTTACCTAATGAATGAATTTTAAAAACTCTCTGGGAAGGCAAAGCAAATGGCCAAAAGAAGAAAATAATGAAAAATATGACCTGTAGATACAAATATGTAATCTAGGATTTTGAGATTTTCCAGAAAAAGCTAAGTCAATGAAAGTAAGTTCAATACTTAAAGAAATAATTGTAGAAAAAATTTCTACACCAAGAAAGATCATTTATATAAGCAAAGATTTTCACCAAGTCACAGGCAAAATTGAATTTTAAAAAGCCCATTTTCATATCTAATCTGGTAATTATTTTTTATTCTCAAGCAATAAAAATTTTTCTTCTTGCATCTAAGCATAAAAAACAGATTATCTGCAAAGAAACTAAAAATAAAACTAGTTTCAGATACAAAGATACCTTCAGTTTTCTTCTCCTTTGAAGCAAATGCTAGATAAAAATGTATATATGCCTTCAGATTAAAAAAAACAACAACACTAAGAATGCCAAATCATTATTCATGAGAAAAGGCAACCAGAAAACATTCTCAAATCCCAATGAATATATACCCTTTATATACTCCTTACATACTCTTTTATATACCCTTTATATACTCTTCCTTTGACAAGAGAATTCAGCTTAGATAACTGTGGGATGAATCAAAATCCAGAACCAAAGAATGGAAAATATAAAAGTATAAAGGGATTGGAAGAGAAGTTGGGAAGTAAGTACATATATGGAGCTAGGCCTAATAAAAATGTATCAATATCTTTGCAAAATTAAATGCAAGGGAAAAATTCTTAAAAGTAATATTTTTACATTATATGTATCTATAGAGATACCGAGAGAGAGAGAGAGAGAGAGAGAGAGAGAGAGATAGTATCAACTAATGTTTTCTTCCAAAAATAGATTTGAAAATGAGGAAATGGAGAAGTAAAGGGCACCTTAATTTTCATGCATGAAAAGAGACAAAAATATGAGATTTTGTAATTAAGGTATACTAATTTATGTTAAATAAATTTAAATACATTCTCTAGATAAATTAAAAGCAGGATTTGTATATTCTAAACCATAAAAGAAGAAAATTATATACATTGTGAAAAAGAGAACACAAATGTACAAACACAACAGCAAAAACAAAACAAGAATAGCAAGAAAAAAACATAATATTGACAGGGGTATTTTCATTTATATGAATTAGACTTCTAGCCTTTTGCTTAGGATGGAAAAAGTTAGAAGCAAGAATAAAAGCCAGGCATCCACAAAATCATAACTTGTCTTAACCCTATCAGAGAGCTGAGATCTCAGGTCAGTCTCCTACCCAGAAATATAAGGAAAAACAGGCTCCTCCAAGGACAGAGAGGGGCATGAGTACTGACTTAGCTGGAATACAGCACAGAAGTAAAACAAGGTCACCATAAAAGGAAACAAGAAGATTTCTGCTAAGTTTTTTTCAAAAATTGCATAAACCAAGTGTGAGCTTGCATGAGAGTGTAGAACCTGCAGGATGTACAGCACAAGAGTGTACTCAGGAGAGTCGAGAATTGCTGGTGGCCATAGACACAAATGCTGTTTGCACCCAACTTGCAGGCTCTTTCGTGGACCTCACCAAAGGTTTACAAGAAAGACTGGGGACAGAGCAAGACACCAGAGAAAACTGTCAGTGACCAAGTCCTAGGGAGGGAAGCAGCCTCTGTTGTGGGAAAGGGGCAAAGGCTCACCCAGATCTTTCTCCCCTACATCCCTTATCGAACAAAAGCCTTAAGTCACTGTGAGAGGGACAAACCCTGTTGTCCCAGGCACAGGTGAAAACCCACTGAAACGGAGAAAAAGGTAAAAGAAAAATAATCCAACTACTACAGGACGGGTAAAATCTCGAATAAGCATAAAGCCTGCCAAAAGTTTAAGGCAAAGTTGAGGCTGCTGTGAGGAGGACGGGCCATATTACTGAGAAAGGCACATACTCAATCCAGGGACACAGGGCCGGCCTAAGCCTAAGCCTAAGAATGGTTCCCACACCCTCCACGACCAGAGTTAACAAGTACTGAATAACAAGTAATAGCTCCCTACCACTGAGGGAGGGGCCATAGTATAAAAATATACTCTTGAAGGCAGAAACTCACAGGAAAATCTAATGTTGAGGAACAGTGAGAAATTCTCTCTGGTGATCAACCCCCAACCGAAGTACAAGATGTACAATGTACTTGAGAAGACTTGAAGCCTGTGGTGTGTTGAGTGCAACAAATAACAACAAAGCCTAAATCAAGGGAGACTGACTCTTGATTGATGTCACAACCCACAATAAAAGCCTAGCAGAAGAAGAGGCGTGCCCATTTCCAGGCATAAATACTACTTACCTCAGTCTCTAATCTCTCTGCACAATGTTCACCTCCCATTCAAATATTATAAGACACACAGAAAAGCAAGAGAAAACCCCACTGTCGAGAGATACACCAATCACTGAACCAGATGCAGATATGACCCAGATGGTGGAAGTAAAAGACAGGATATTTAAACTAACCATGATTAATATAATGAAGGCTCTAATAGAAAAAGTGGACAATGTGCATGAACAGGTGGAAAACTTCAACAGAGAAATGGATTGTATTAGAAATAATCAAATGGAAATTCTAGAAATAACAATAATATTAATAATAATAAACACAGGAGCCGAGATGAAAAATGCCTTTGATGGGCTTAGTAGCAGATCTGACACAGCCATGTAAAGACTTAGTGAACTTAAAGAGAAGGGGAAATTACTTAATTCTTATGAAACAAAGCAGCATATAAAAAAAGAAGGAATGGAATATAGTTTCTAAAAACCTGTTTGGAGGCAGATAGCCTGGCAAATTCTAGCTCTGCTATTTATCAACTTTGTGACTTTCAACAATTTACTTAAATTCCCTATACTTCAGCTTTATACCTCAGTAAATGGAACAATGATCATACTTACTGCATAAGGTTCTTGTGAGGACTCAATGAATCACTGCATGTAAAATATTTAATAACTGTTTATGTTCCACAGTGTCAGTGTTAGCTATTATTATTACTAAAAAATTAAAAATAAGCTAGTATAGCAAGTTATGTCAGACAAAATAGAATTTCAAGAAAATTATTAAATATGGTAAACTGTTACAAAAATACAGCTGATGAAACTTCACACATGAAAAAAAGGAGCACACATATACAAAGTAAAAATATTAGAAATGCAAGAGACATAAAGAAATACATGAGAGATATACACAAATAGATATGGACAGGAATGAATATGGGGTAGAAAAATTTAAACACCATTTGTTATCTATAACTGATAAAATAAAAATAACTATATGAAAAATTTTAATAATGTTATAATTCATATAATTCAGTTACTAATTATAAAATAAACTGTACATTCCACAGAGAATACAGCATATTTTTAAGCATTCATGGAACATTATATTAGTCAACCAAAACAGCTACATATATTCTGAAATTTGGAGCAAGTTACCAAATAGATAGATGGGATAGTTCACATTATGTGACAAAAATGCAATAATAGGCATTAATAACAGATATATTTTTAAAAATAACTAATAGATGATTTAAATAAAGATCTTTACAAAAAGATTGATATAAAAGGATATCTCAGATACTTGGAAAATAGAAATGTTGGACTACAAATCAAAACTTACAGGGTAAAGCCAAACTGATCTCAAATGAATATTCAAGTAAGTGCGATTTTGAAGTCCAGCAAAATTAAAATAAACAATAAGCACTGCACTAAAGAAGCCAAAAGGAATGGTAAAATAAATTTTTTGTAAGGTACAGAATGGAACCTATAAAAGTCAGAAACTAATAATTAGAAAGAGGAGCACAGTAAAACTAATACAAAGAAATCTAAGAACTGGTTCTTTTAAATCATTAATAAAATGGACATGTTTCTTATAAGACCAGTTAAGAATGAGAAGCAAACTTAAAAATAAACAACTTTAGGAATGAAATATTATCACAGCCACAAAGAAGTTTTTTTTCATTAAGAAAAGTCTAGGCACAAAAATATGCTAAGGTATTTAAAAATCTTTATGAAAAGAATTCAATTTTTAAAGAAGGTTTACACAGCCAAAACTGTGTTAAGAAGGCTTGAGAACTTAACTTGGGACAGATAATCCCTATACTATTTTTTAAATATTGCAAGGAATAGGAAAGAAGAAATTTTTTCTGTTGTGGTTTGACTGTATTATTTCCCCCAATTTTTCACACCTCTCTGTATCTATATGCCCTATGATAATGCCTTTTCATGCTAACTCTGGGCCTGGCTATGTCATTTGCTTAGCCAGTGGAACAGGAGCAAACTTAATGCAAGCAGAAGCTTTCCAAGGCACATCCGTGGTTTGACTTTCTCTCTTTTGGGCCCCTGACACCACCGTGAGAACATGCCTGGACTAGGTTGCTGGAGGGAGGGAGGAATTATCCCCACTGAGAATACCTTACATAATTTTCTCTCAGGTGACCTGCCAGCTGACCCCAGATGATGACCAAGCCTAGCTGAGATAAGCAGAACACATCCAGATCAGCAGAACCAACCAACCAATTCATATACTAACGAGAAATAATGTGCTATTGTTTTAAGCACTAACTTAGAGATGGTTTCTTTATTATGGTGATGCCTAACTAATACTCTTCCCAACGTTAAATACAGTCAAAATACCAGACATCAAAATCTGACAAAAATAACACAAAAAAGAAAATTAATCTCCCTTATGTAAAATTACCATATTAATAGTCATAGCATACTGAATCCAACATTACTTTATAAACTAATATAGTAACTAAATCTTATTGCTCCAGAGGTGATTCATTACTAGATCAAAGGGGAAAAAAAATCAGATGAGTAGATGCTGAAGTAGAATTTGATGCAATATAAGCCAATCTTTTCTTAAATTTTCAATATAAAGTTGAAGTACAATTTCTTAACTTACTAAAATGTACCAGTTTCATATTATGTACCATATCATATTATGCTGAAGAAATTCTTATTAAAATCAGAAATAAGATGAGAGTATATTTTCCTACTATTATTTAATATTGTGGAAGTCATAGTTAATAAAGTTTGATAAGAAGCAAAACAAGAAAAAATATTTAAAGTAGAAACTCATGTCATCATTTCTTATTGAGGATAAAAATGACTGTCTGGAATACCCAAAAGGTTGGTGACCTCTTCTAAATTAGAGGAAGAAACATTCTGAAGATGTCATGCTTCTCCAAAACTAATCTAAAAATTTGATGCAAGGGCCAATGAAACTATCTTAAGGGTTTTTGTTGTTGTTATTGTTAACATAATTAAAAAATTCTAAAACGCCTCTAAAATTAAAAAATTCATAGTAGTAAAAGAATGTTTTGGAAAATAAAAATATTATAGTGGATTTATCCTATCAATATTGTAACTAAAATATATCATTAAGTTTCTATAATAAAAGCTTTATGTCAAAATAGAACAAGAAAATAAAAAGCATAAACATGAACTAAAAATTTTAACATATGAAAAGGTGGGAAAGAATGGATTACGCAGAAAATGATAGTTGAACAATTTACGTATGACAAAATAAAGTTAGGTTCCTACTTCACATTTATTTTAAACATAATCCAAGTATTTTAAATAGTTAAAGGAAAATATTTAAATATTAATTATATTGCTACAGACCATGTAAGATTATATTCACATAAATTTGGAGACCAAAAGGAAGACCTTTCTAAATATGAGAGCTAGAGAAGGAACTATAAAGAGAAAGATTAATGATTACATAAAAAATTCAAAGGTTTTTGGTATCACAAGACACAACATAGGAAGAATTTAAAGATAAATTGGCAAATTAAGAATATTTTCAACATATATGGCACACAGAATAATTTATTTTTAATGTACAAAGAGCATTTTCAAATTAATAACAAAAATATGCACAAGTACTCAAACTAAGAATTAACTTGGATAAAATATTCAGCAGCATTAGTAATCAAAGAAATGCATTTTAAAGCAATATTAGTGTACCTTTTTAATCTATTGAATAGGCAAAAACAGGCTTCCCTATCCTAATCCACAAAGCAATCCTTTTCCTTAAAAAAAAAGGAGGTTTCCCTTCCTATTGTTTCATCTCCATTAAGACCTTTCTGCAGCCTTAAGATCCTGTCATTCCCAACTGCATATCAGCTAAAGATCGGATGAGACAACCTGTATGATTCAATAATTGGTCACTTTAATGTCAAAATAGCATAAGACTTTTCACTTGATTACTGAAAATTAATAACACTAATTAGAGATCCCTAGGGCAATATGAGTTCAGCAAGAACAAGTTATATCAAATAACCTCATTTAAAATCAAATGGTGTCCATATTAATAAATTGAAGAATAAAAACCATATGATCATCTCAAGAGATGCAGAAAAAGCTTTTGACAAAATTCAACAACAATTTATGATAAAAACTCTCCAGAAAGTGGGCATAGAGGGAACCTAACTCAACATAAAAAAGGCCATACATGACAAACCCACAGCAAACATTCTCAATGGTGAAAAACTGAAAGCATTTCCTCTAAGATCAGGAACAGAACAATGATGTTCACTCTTGCCACTATTATTCAACATTGTTCTGGAAGTCCTAGCCATGGCAATCAGAGAAGAAAAAGAAATGAAAGGAATACAAATTGGAAAAGAAGAAGTAAAGATGTCACTGTTTGCAGATGACATGATACCATACATAGAGAATCCTAAAGATGCCACCAGAAAACTACTAGAGCTAATCAATGAATCTGGTAGAGTTGCAGGATACAAAATTAATGCACAGAAATCTGTTGCATTCGTATACACTAATGTTGAAAAATCAGAAAGAGAAATTAAGGAAACACTCCCATTTACCACTGCAACAAAAAGAATGAAATACCTCGGAATAAACCTACCTAAGGAGACAAAAGACCTGTATGCAGAAAACTATAAGACACTGATGAAAAAAATTAAAGATGATACAAACCGACTGTAGAATCAATATTGTGAAAATGACTATACTACCCAAAGCAATCTACAGATTCAATGCAATCCCTATCAAATTACCAATGGCATTTTTTACAGAACTAGAACAAAAACTCTTAAAAGTTGTATGGAGACGCAAAAGACCCCGAATAGCCAAAGCAATCTTGAGGGAAAAAAACAGAGCTGGGGGAATCAGACTACCTGACTTCAGACTCCCTGACTTCAGACTATACTACAAGGCTACAGTAATCAAAACAATATGGTACTGGCACAAAAACAGAAATACAGATCAACAGAACAGGATAGAAAGCCCAGAGATAAACCCACGCCCCTATGGTCAACTAATCTATGACAAAGGAGGCAAGGATATACAATGGAGAAAAGACAGTCTCTTCAATAAGTGGTGCTGGCAAAACTGGACAGCTACATGTAAAAGAATGAAATTAGAACACTCCCCAACACCATACACAAAAATAAACTCAAAATGGATTAGAGACCTAAATGGAAGATTGGACACTATAAAACTCTTAGAGGAAAACATAGGAAGAACATTCTTTGACATAAATCACAGCAAGATCTTTTCTGATCCACCTATTAGAGTAATGCAAATAAAAACAAAAATAAACAAATGGGACCTAATGAAACTTAAAAGCTTTTGCAAAGCAAAGGAAACTACAAACAAGATGAAAAGACAACTCTCAGAATGGGAGAAAATATTTGCAAACGAATCAATGGACAAAGGATTAATCTCCAAAATATATAAACAGCTCATGCAGCTCAATATTAAAAAAAACAAACAACCCAATCAAAAAATGGGCAGAAGACCTAACTAGACATTTCTCCAAAGGAGACATACAGATGGCCAAGAAGCACATGAAAAGCTGCTCAACATCACTAATTATTAGAGAAATGCAAATCAAAACTACAATGAGGTATCACCTCACACCAGTCAGAATGGGCATCATCAGAAAATCTACAAACAACAAATGCTGGAGAGGGTGTGGAGAAAAGGGAACCCTCTTGCGCTGTTGGTGGGAATGTAAATTGATACAGCCACCTTGGAGAACAGTATGGAGGTTCCTTAAAAAATTAAAAATAGAACTACCTTACAACCCAGCAATCCCACTACTGGGCATATTCCCTGAGAAAACCATAATTCAAAAAGAGCTCATGTTCACAATGTTCACTGAAGCACTAGTTACATCAGCTAGGACATGGAAGCAACCTAAGTGCCCATCAACAGATGAATGGATAAAGAAGATGTGGTGCATATATACAATGGAATATTACTCAGCCATAAGAAAGGAATTAAATTGGGTAATTTGTAGAAATGTAGATGGATCTAGAGACTATCGTACAGAGTGAAGTAAGTTAGAAAGAGAAAAACAAATATCATATATTAACATATATATGTGGAACCTAGAAAAATGGTACAGATGAACCTGTTTGCAGGGCAGAAATAGAGACACAGATGTGTGGTGGGATGAACTGGGAGATTGGGATTGCCATATATACACTAATATGTATAAAATGGATAACTAATGAGAACTTGCTGTATAAAAAATAAATAAAATAAAATTCAAATGTTCAAAAAAAAAATCAAATGGTATCACTGGACAGGTATACCTTGCATCTGAAGATAACCCCTTATATTTAATGTCTTTCTTCTATTCATTATAATTGTGGAAAAGATCATCAACTTTGTAGAGTTGCTTTAAAGGAGTAACTGAGTAAATAATTGTAAATACTTTATTGACTGCTTGGCATACATAAGTGTTTATTCAATAACAGTAATAAACTGGTAATAATTCAGCAATGTTAATTTCAAGTCTTCACAATAACATAGGATGTAATCAGAGTAGATAGGTGCATTCTCTTATATATGTGAAACATTTTCTTTCTACAATGGAAGTTATACTCTTTCCTGTCTAAAGAGAAAAGTTAAATGGAGCAGCTAATCTGTTAATATGTCACCCTCAGCCTCAAGCAGCAGACCTTCCTCTTTTTATTATCCTTCTTTATTTGAATAGAATTATAAAGATTACTTTTTGTATCCTTTGGAATTTTTCTCAATTCCATATTTGCTTTAAACTCACTGGAAATTTTCTTAGGTGTCTTATAAGTCTTCTGTAATCATTCTTGCTTATATACCACTGCTTCCATCATTTTATATGTTCTCACATTCATGGGCAGCTCCCTGGGTATCTGCACTGATTTCTTAATATACGGACTCCTAATCCTAATCATTCTTTCTGCAAGCTATGTAAAATATGGATTTTTACCATCTAGCAGTTTCCACCTCTGTGTACCACTTCTTTTTCTGGCTTGCTCATACTGTAGGATTAAATGATAATATTATCTAGCGTTCTTGGTGTTTCTTCTTCTTTAATAAGTTCCTCTCTGTCGGTAGGAGTTACATCTTGTGACAGATCCCCCTATTAAGTTTAGAATTGATCCAAACACCTAGTTTCTGCTAAATGTTCTTATGGATGCATAGTGGAAGTCCCCAATAAATATTATGACTTACCACTAAGCCAGTTTCATAACAAGAATGTATGAGTCTTGTCTTCTGGCTCACCTAGCTCCCTGAAATACCTCCTATCATGACACCATTTCTGTTGCACTTTTCTTTGAACCTCACCCAGACACTATCATGTTTCCATGATTTCAACATGAAGTTCTTGGCAATTCTGCTTTATTTATGTCCTTCCTGTCTGCTTCAGTTAACCACACTATATCTTTGCTACGCATACTCAACTTTTGACACATTGATGGTGATAGAGTCCCAGGGAGGTAAGCCTGGGATTAGAGAGGCTAGTGAAGTTTTAATCCAAATATCTTCATTGTACACTGTCTGGATTAAAACTATTTTAATTAACAACAACGATAAGAACAAAAACGATCCTCCTCCATACCCACATACCTGGCTGAGTTGCTCACAGGGTCTTGGTGCTCTGGCTGGGTGTCAGGCCTCAGCCTCTGAGGTGGGAGAGCCGAGTTCAGGACATTGGTCCACCAAAGACCTCCCAGCTCCAGGTAATATCAAACAGCAAAAGCTCTCCCAGAGATCTCCATCTCAACGCTAAGCCCCAGCTCCACTCAACCACCAGCAAGCTACAGTGCTGGACACCCTATGCCAAACAACTAGCAAGACAGGAACACAACCCCACCCATTAGCAGAGAGGCTGCCTAAAATGATAGTAAGGTCACAGACACCACAAAACACCACCGGACATGGGATGCCCAACGGAAAGACAAGATGCAACCTCATCCACCAGAACATAGGCATGAGTCCCCTCCATCAGGAAGCCTGCACAAGCCACTGAACCAACTTTACTCAGTGGGGGCAGACATCAAAAACAACAGGAACTAGAAACCTGCAGCCTGTGAAAAGGAGACCCCAAAAACAGTAAGTTAAGCAAAATGAGAAGACAGAGAAATACACAGCAGATGAAGGATCAAGGTAAAAACCCACCAGACCAAACAAATGAAGGGGAAATAGGCAGTCTATCTGAAAAAGAATTCAGGATAATGATAGCAAAGATGATTCAAAATCTTGGAAATAGAATGGAGAAAATATAAGAAATGTTTAACAAGGACCTAGAAGAACTAAAGAGCAAACAAACAATGATGAACAACACAACAAATGAAATTTAAATTTCTCTAGAAGAAATCAATAACAGAATAACTGAGGCAGAAGAACGGTTAAGTGACCTGGAAGACAAAATGGTAGAATTCACTGCTGAGGAAGAGAAAAAAGAATGAAAAGAATTGAGGACAGTCTCAGAGAGCTCTAGGATAACATTAAAAACATCAACATTTGAATTATAGGGATCTCAGAAGAAGAGGAGAAAAAGAAAGGGACTGAGAAAATATTTGAAGAGATTACAGTTGAAGACTTCCCTATTACGGCAAAGGAAATAGTCAAACAAGACCAGGAAGCACAGAGTCCCATACAGGATAAATCCAAGGAGAAACACGCCAAGACACATATTAATCAAACTATCAAAACTTAAATACAAATAGAAAATATTAAAAGTAGCAAGGGAAAAGCAACAAATAACATACAAGGGAATCCCCATAAGATTAGCAGCTGATCTTTCAGCAGGAACTCTGCAAGCCAGAAGCAAGTGGCAGGACATATTTGAAGTGACGAAAGAGAAAAACCTACAACCAATATTACTCTACCCAGCAAGGAACTCATTCAGATTCGACAGAGAAATTAAAACCTTTACAGACAAGCAAAAGCTAAGAGAATTCAGCACCAACAAACCAGCTTTAAAACAAATGCTAAAGGAACTTCTCTATGCAGGAAACACAAGAGAAGGAAAAGACCTATAATAACAAACCAAAAACAAGAAAATGGATCACTAGGAGTATACAAGTCAATAATTACCTTAAATATAAATGGATTAAAAACTCCAACCAAAAGACATAGACTGGCTGAATGGATACAACAAACCCCGTATAAATGTTGTCTACAAGAGACTCACTTCAGACCTAGGGACACCTACAAACTGAAAATGAGGAGATCGAAAAAGATATTCCATGCAAATGTAAATCAAAAGAAAGCTGGAGTAGCAATTCTCATTTCAGACAAAATAGACTTTAAAATAAAGACTATTAGAAGAGACAAAGAAGGACACTACATAATGATCAAGGGATCGATCCAAGAAGAAGATATAACAATTGTAAATATTTATGCACCCAAAATAGGAGCACCTCAGTACATAAGGCAAATGCTAACAGCCATAAAAGGGGAGATCAACAGTAACACAATCATAGGAAGGGACATTAACACCCCACTTTCACCAATGGACAGATCATCCAAAATGAAAATAAGTAAGGAAACACAAGCTTTAAATTATACATAAAGAAGATGGACTTAATTGATATTTATAGGACATTCCATCCCAAAACAGCAGAATACACTTTCTTCTCAAGTGCTCATGGAACATTCTCCAGAATAGATCATATCTTGGGTCACAAATCAAGCCTTTGTAAATTTAAGAAAATTGAAATCATATCAAGTATCTTTTCCGATCACAACGCTATGAGGCTAGATATCAGTTACAGGAAAAAATTGTAAAAAATACAAACACATGGAGCCTAAACAATACACTACTTAATAACCAAGAGATCACTGAAGAAATCAAAGAGGAAATCAAAAAATACCTAGAAACAAATGACAATGAAAATACGACGACCCAAAACCTATGGGATGCAGTAAAAGCAGTTCTAAGAGAGAAGTATATAGCAATACAATCCTTCCTCAAGAAACAAGAAACACCTCAAATAAACAACCTAACCTTACACCTAAAGCAATTAGAGAAAGAAGAACAAGGAAATGCCAAAGTTAGCAGAAGGAAAGAAATCATAAAGATCAGATCAGAAATAAATGAAAAAGAAATGAAGGAAACGATAGCAAAGATCAATAAAACTAAAAGCTGGTTCTTTGAGAAGATAAACAAAACTGATAAATGATTAGCCAGATTCAGCAAGAAAAAAGGGAGAAGACTCAAATCAACAGAATTAGAAATGAAAAAGGAGAAGTAACAACTGACACTGTAGAAATACAAAGGAGATTACTACAAGCAACTGTATGCCAATAAAATGGACAACCTAGAAGAAATGGACAAATTCTTAGAAAAGCATAACCTTCCAGGACTGAACCAGGAGGAAATAGAAAATATAAACAGACCAATCATAAGTACTGAAATTGAAACTGTGATTAAAAATCTTCCAACAAACAAAAGCCCAGGACCAGATGGTTTCACAGGTGAATTCTATCAAACATTTAGAGAAGAGCTAACACCTATCCTTCTCAAATTCTGCCAAAATATAGCAGAGGGAAGAATACTCCCAATCTCATTCTCTGAGGTCACCATCACCCTGATACCAAAACCAGACAAAGATGTCACAAAAAAAGAAAACTACAGGCCAATATCACTGATGAACATAGATGCAAAAATCCTCAACAAAATACTAGCAAACAGAATCCAACAGCACATTACAAGGATCATACACCATGACCAAGTGGGGTTTATCCCAGGAATGCAAGGATTCTTCAATATACGTAAATCAATCAATGTGATAAACCATATTAACAAACTGAAGGAGAAAAACCATATGATCATCTCAGTAGATGCAGAAAAAGCTTTTGACAAAACTCAGCACCCATTTATGATAAAAACCCTCCAGAAAGTAGGCATAAAGGGAACTTACCTCAACATAATAAAGGCCATATATGACAAACCCACAGCCAACATCGTCCTCAATGGTTAAAAACTGAAAGCATTTCCACTAAGATCAGGAACAAGACAAGGTTGCCCACTCTCACCACTATTATTCAACACAGTTTTGGAAGTTTTAGCCACAGCAATCAGAGAAGGAAAAGAAATAAAAGGAATCCAAATCAGAAAAGAAGAAGTAAAACTGTCACTGTTTGCAGATGACATGATACTATACATAGCGAATCCTAAAGATGCTACCAGAAAACTACTAGAGCTAATCAATGAATTTGGTAAAGTAGCAGGATACAATATTAACGCACAGAAATCTCTTGCATTCCTATACACTAATGATGAAAAATCTGAAAGAGATATTAAGGAAACGCACCCATTTACCACTGCAACAAAAAGAATAAAATATCTAGGAATAAATCTACCTAAGGAGACAAAAGACCTGTATGCAGAAAACTATATTACACTGATGAAAGAAATTAAAGTGATATAAACAGATGAAGAGATATAGCATGTTCTTGGATTGGAAGAATCAACATTGTGAAAATGACCATACTACCCAAAGCAATCTACAGAATCAATGCAATCCCTATCAAACTACCACTGGCATTTTTCACAGAACAAAGAATTTCACAATCTGTATGGAAACGCAAAAGACCCCAAATAGCCAAAGCAATCTTGAGAAAGAAGAACAGAGCTGGAGCAATATGTACCACAATGTTCACTGCAGCTCTGTTTACAATAGCCAGGACATGGAAGCCACCTAAGTGTCCATGAACAGATGAATGTTTAAAGAAGATGTGGTACATATATACAGTGGAGTATTACTCAGCCATAAAAAGAAACAAAATTGAGTTATTTGTAGTGAGGTGGATGGACCTAGAATCTATCATACAGAGTGAAGTAAGTCAGAAAGAGAAAAACAAATTCCATATGCTAACACATATATATGGAATCTAAAGAAAAAGAAAAAGGTTCTGATGAACCTAGGGGTAGGACAGGAATAGAGATGCAGACATAGAGAATGGACTTGAGGACACGGAGAGGGGGAAGGGTAAGCTGGGACGAAGTGAGAGAGTAGCATTGACATATATACACTACCAAATGTAAAACAGATAGCTAGTGGGAAGCTGCTACATAGCACAGGGAGATCAACTCAGTGCTTTGTGACCACCTAGAGTGGTGGGACAGGGAGGGTGGAAGGGAGATGCAAGAAGGAGGGGATATGGGGATATATGTGTACGTATAGCTGATTCACTTTGTTATACAGCAGAAACTAACACACCATTGTAAAGTAATTATACTCCAATAAAGATATCTTAAAAAAAAAACAGAGTATATCACAGGATTGATGTGATAATTAGGGCATGGCATAGAGGATGAATTTAAATTGTGGGACACAAGGCAGACATTCCTCCACTGGGAGCTGTTAACGTTTTTAAGAATCCTGCCCTCAAGTGACTTATATCGTATTTGGGAGGCAGCGCCAGGTTGTGATTAAGACCTTTGCTCTAAAGTTAGATAGATTTAGGTTTACATTCTGGTTCTGATCCTTACCAGCTATGTAAACTTAGGGAAGTCACTTAAACTCTCTTAATTTCTCATTCCTCATCTACAAAAATGTTATTCCCATAATATCATTGTGAGATTAAATGAAATAATCTAAAGAAAGAGCTTAGCCTGATGCCCAAAGCATTACAGTTGCTTTCCCTATTATCATTAACTTGACTCCACTGTCATGAAACGTATTTCTGACTATACTTTGTAGACTTGCCTACAAGGATAAAATGCACTTAATAATGGACATCAAATTTCCAGTTGGCCTGATAGTTGTATTTCTAATTGTAAATGAACAATTCAGAATTGTATGTATCAGCCTTTCATGAATGTCAATAGCCTTAATCAGTCTCAAAAGGTTGATCCACTTTGTTTAATGACAAGTTTCAATTATAGAACCTGCAAAGCTGTGGTTCAGTTGCTGGGATTTTGGAACAAGAGTCTGTGTGCTGTCACTCTGGGAGGCCCTACTGGGTAGAGAGCTGGATTTCTTATAAAACTCTGTCCCAACTAAATACCTGCGCCAGTGAGGAGTGAAGAGCTTCTATGTATAAACATAACTGCATTTTTACATTTTAAAAAGGTGATAAATATTAATAAATTATTATGGTTACAACTATTTCAATAAGGACTGGACTTGGATTTCTGTTTCTGCTGGTTACTAGGCATAAGAACTTACACTTAGCTTCCTGGTCTTCAAAAATATAGATATTATGAAAATTAAGGCAGGGGCGGTGATGGTGGTGGGATGAATTGGGAGATTGGGACTGACATATATACACTAATACGTATAAAATAACTAATAACCTGCAGTATAAAAAATAAATAAAGAAATGATTCTAACATCAAGTGAATTGTATTGATGAAAACAACAACGTTTTAAAACTTGTACTATAAGTAATTGAGTTGCATTTTTGAAACTATTGGCCGATTAAAAAAAAGAAAATTAAAATATAGGGTATGTGAATGTAACTAGTATATATTGATACAAGTTACCTAGTAGATACTCAAACAATATTTATTCCCAGGCCATTTTCTAATCCATCCCTGCCTTATATTATCTACCACTCAAACTCTCTGCTGAGTACTCTGTAAAATGGTTCATGAAGATTCATTCCAAATCTGCTTCTCATCTCCTGACTGCACTTTACTGCCTTTGCACTCTTTGATGTTACCAGTTCTTAATATTCTTTCCTGTATCTTCCCTAATAATACATGACAATGTCTTGGAAGGACATTGCTGAGAAATACCATTGGAAGAAACATCATGTGTAATGGTAGCTTCTAGGAACTGACAGTTTTTCAGAACTGCTAAAGCATGGATTCTCTTGAGGTGAACGAGGAGATAAGCGGGTGGACAGTATTGGTGGGAACAATTAAGGAGGCTGCAGAGACAGTGCTAAGAAGTTTGTCCTTTATCTTGCAGGCTATTGGGTGTTTTTACAGGACAATGACAGACTTCTCCTGGAAATCTTAAATTTCTGCTGATGTCTCAGTATTCTATATTTGCCGGTCTTTAGGTTATTTCCAAAAATCCCCTGGATTTTCCTATAAAGGAAATAGGTCTATTTCGCTCTGAACAAGATGTAAAATGTACTGAGCTCTATGTATGTGTAACATTCCGTTAATACCTGGTCTTCCTCAAGTCCACACACATCAGATTATGAAGATCACCCTTTCACTTGCCTTTTGAAAAAAAAGAAGTGTAAAGGATTTAAATACTTCCTCTCCTACTCATATTACTTTCTTACACTTATTTATTCCATTATACTTAAGGTATAGCATTAATCTACTTATCTGTGTTTAAGCCATAGAGGAGACATTTTTATTGTTGTTGCATTAGACTTTTTAAGTTATTTTTTTTCATGTTTTAAAGCAAAGTACTGTATTTGAAATAACTCTGTTTGGAACATGGAGAGTTGGGTGCTCTTTCTAATCTGTGATTTCACATTCAGTAAGCCTTGGCAAAGACATATGGTACATATGAGTCTCAATTTTCTTCTGTGTAATATGAAGGAGTACGATTAGAGGATCTTTCATGACTCTTCAGTCTCCAACATTCTCTTTTTCTGGTATGTGCAAAACTGTGCTGCATTCTGTGGGGATAGAAGGAGGTACGTTCTAGGATATATTTTTTCCAGCGTGCTCTCTTTGAGAATATTATCCACATAATTTTCATGAATGGAAAGGAAAAAAGAAATATATCAAATATTAAGAAATATAGCAAAAGGAGTAGTCATTTATTTCCTCCAAACATTAGCACTGATGGAAAAAGAAAAAAAATGCAGTTTTCTATTCCTTCTTAAGGTTATTCAGTTGAAAATCGGCTTATATTTTATAGAAAGCTACAGGTAATGGGGTAAATAGCAAACTATAATAATGTACCTTTCAAAGGTACTGTGTTGGAGATAGGACATATTTCATTTTCATGTGAAAATTATGATATATGTGCACATATACATATAAGTTGTAACATCCTTCTATAATTTTCACATGATGATGAAGTGCATGTGTGAAAATGTACCTATGCGTAGAAGAAGCATTAATATTCTCATTGTGTTAGGACAGTTTTCCTTTCCTGCCATACTGACTGCATCTCTCAAGTGAAAGTGTTAATGGAATTTGCCTTTAGAGACAGTTTCAGCAGCAAGAGCAGAGCATGCAAGCTAATAATAAACAAACAAACAATCATTCACTCAGTCAAGAAGGCATGCCCCTGCCTGAGTACAACGAATGCCCATTATTTTTCATTCTGTGAAGCTTTCCATGTACAGTTGGTTCTTTACAATGTTTTTGTGACTACATGCAAACAACAAAAAATTAAATATACTGCTTTGTAAAACCAAGCAACTTTTCCTATTTTCTTGAATTTTTTTCCCCTAGATGTTTACTTGCTCTTCTGTATCCAGACTGGTAAATACGCAGCTGATGGTGAGCAGAGGCTCAGTACAATAAGGGCTGCCCCAGTGCCTAGGTGGGAGCAATCCATGAGAGACAATGTCCCAGAAACTCCAGAGGTACGGCCAGCACGGTCAGAGGCCTCATCTTCAACAGAATAATCTGGGAAGACTTTTCTAGGAGATGATGTTTATCCATTTTCCAAAGCATAGGTGAACGCCATGAGACCAGCAGCATTAGTTAAGATTTAAACACTTTGCTTCAGACATTTTCATTAACCAAGTTGACACTAACTGTAAATTATTCATTTTATTTGCACTTCTTGCTCTTCTAATATGTAATCATGACTTACGAATTTGAATCCAAATTTAAGTAGCTCATCTTTACAAGTAGATATGTTTCACTTTCAGCCCTGGTTCAGACACATGTCGTTATCTATTTTATTTAACATTTAGGGTATAGATTTAACCAGATAGTATTCTTAATTACATGTCTGTAAAACTGATAGTTATTTTCTTGTCAGCATATTTTAACACTGTATTATAGCAAATAACTTTAGAGTAGTTTTACTTGAATAAAACAAGCAATATAGTAGATATATGAACTGAAAATTTCATGCATAACTACAAACCAAAATACTAATCCTTGAAGATGCTATCTTAGCAAGTCTTCCTGCTTTCAGAGAAATTTTAATCAAACTAAGCATGCAATTTTCTGGTCTATGGATTTAAACATTTCACAACTATAAAAAGACTCAGATTATCATGGCATGTTAAATCTCCAAGAACTTTGCTCCCCAAGACTGTGGCTGACCCACATTTTAGAAACACAGAAACTAGAAAATGCCTTCGGATCATAAATTTTTAATACTATCTAAAGCAGAGGTCAGCTTTATTTTTAAACAGAGAAGCAGCAGAGGGTGATGTTTAAGTGGCAGGCTCTGGAGCTAGACTGCCTGGGACAGAATCCAGCTCCTTTTACTAACTTGGTGACCTTGGGCAGTCACAAAATCTATTGTACTTCAGTTTCCTCATATGTAAAATAAGAATACTAAGTAGTACCTACCTTACACAGTTATAAATTAGTAATAAATTAGTAAATATGCTGAAAGTGCTTGTATGTGTACCTGGCATACAATGAGATCAATAGAAATACTTGTTATAATCTATTATCTAATCTGTTATAAACTATTATCATTATTACCTTAGTATAGTGCTCAAGGTGAACGCTAAGCACTATGATGAAAACTGACTATAAAAGGAAGAATTTTTCTAACCACCACGTATAGGGTGTAAAACCTCTTTGCTTTTTCTGTACATCTAACAAAGCTTAAAGTATCTGATACTATAGTATGTTTGGCAAGAACTATATTTCATCCACACAAATAGTAACATGAAAAAAAATTTAAGTGTAATAAAATTATGTTTCAATGTACTTATAAAATAAATATAAAGGGAAGAGGACTTTCAAAATTAAACTTGATGGCTTATTATAGGTTACCAAGAAAAATGAGTAAAAATGTCTAAATGCTTCAAATATTTAAGTACTATAAAAATGATTAATTTTAAGAAAACTTGAGACCTACACTGAGACAATATAAATAAATCTAGCTTCACAGTGCAGTGTGAAAGTCGGATTCTACTCTGAGGCCATAAACCAAGATGGATGCAGGTGGTGTGAAAGGTGGCAGAAAGCTACTGTGTGGAAGCTAGTGAAGGCCTTCAAGGTCAGTTCCACTCCACACACAGCTCAGACAGTGCAGTGGTGATGGGAGGAAAAGACGGCCGCTGGTTACCAATAACCAGTGACTGAACCCCTGACAAGCACCAGGGTAGGCAAGTAGGAAGGCAAGCAGACCCATGGGATCAGCTCAGTAAGCTCACTGCAGAGAGGCTGCTCATCAAAACTTAGTGACGCCTATTTCTGAATTCTTAAACAGAATAGTAAAGAGGCTTGACAGGTTTATAACATTCTAACATTTACCAGAGGCGTATCCCAGTCTATTCAAATCTCTCTGACATTGATATTAGGCTAAAAATCTGTTGAGATGAGATTCACTTTGGAAAGTGTGATTATTTCCAGGTTTCAGTTAATACCACAACATCAGCTACCACAACTTTCAAATGAGCCAGGAGAGGTATTTTACTCTAAAAATAACCAATTTTTGTGACCATTAAATTACAGAACAGGATTTGATGAGAAAGCCCTGTTTAATGAGACAAAAATGAAACAACCATTTCCCCGTCTTGAATTGCTTTCTTCCCACACTCATCTATCACCTTTGGGCTGTGATTAGGGTGGAGAGAATAACAAGAATAAAAGTAGAGAGAGATCCGATAAGAGGAATGAAAGAGGAAATTACGAAAGAGAAAGGTGGGGATGCTGCTTTAGAGTACTGTGCTGAAGAGGCACCGAAAAAATCAAAGCTTCTGCAAACACTCCAGTACTGCTTCCTTTCATTTCTACACATAAACATTTGACCATGACACATTCCTAAAAATGTAATAGTAATTTCAATAGTGGTGTGAATTCAGGTGCTGATATAATTTTCTCTTTGATTTTCATTATTGAACTGTAAAAATATTTTTGCTGTAAATAAGCAAATCACAGTCTCAAGATTGAAACCATACTAATTTTAAATTCAAGGGAACTGGGAATTTTTTGTCTAACATAATATGATTGCCCAGATTTAGGCCATGAATTATGATTTATCTGTTCCAGTCATGTTTACCCTCCTGAAGTCTTAATTTTATGGAATCTTTGGCCATAAAGATATGGTTTATAAATACGCCATTTGTGACCGTGCTGGCAATTAACGTGATTCCTCTGAATGTTGGTCATCATTCATATAACAGCTGTGAGGAGGATATGACCTTCCTGTAATCTCCCACATCTGAAATATACTGTGAACAAGTGTAAGGCTTCTCCACTGCAACAGGGAGCACTGTCTATTTTACCTATAATTATCCCTGTAGATAGGTTCTCATTTTAAATTTCAGATAATGTCACAGCTACTGCTCTGAAAGAAAAAAATCTTGGTGCAAGTATTTAAAACAGAATGTAAACCAGACTAGATGTTATCAATCTAAGATGTTGCTGGACCATTATTACATCTTACAGGTTAAATATTCAAGAATATCACAAAATGAAGATACCTTGTAGGTCGAAATAGTTTCTCAGCTTACTCATTCTGTAACTCCAATATTTTGCATGTTGTATGGTGACCTAAAACCTGAGAATAAGATAGTCACAAGTTGGAAGGGGGAACAGGATCCTGTGCAGAGGCTTTGCAACAAGGTAGAGCCTGGTGTGTTTAATAATTTGTATTTCAAAAACCTAACAACACTTATTTATCTTTTAGATGAAGAATTAGAATAAAGCAATCAATGACATGAGAAGATAAAGATACATCAGTAGTGAAGTATACATAGCAAAGTTTATTATATTATTATCCATTAAACTTTTAGCAGTCACCCGTTTTAGTGACTGCTTTCAAGACGAAGGACTCTGAAAGATGACTGCACCTTAAATATTTTCCAAGAGTCTTTTCATTGCATATCTTCTTTGAACACCTTAGAAAATGAGTGTCATATAAAGCACATGATTGAACATGGATGATAAGTTGAGGAAAGAAAGGCTATCTTTCATCCACAGGGACTCCAAATACCTTATAAAAACTTAAACAATTATTAAGATGTTATGCCCCATCTTTTCCTTTTCATACAAAATAAAGAAAATGCATCTCAATTTCCAATGGCCACACACCAATGAAATCAGAGGCTAACCCACATAGGAGTAAGCCAAATCTCTAGTAACCTTAACACTGATGTTCATAATGATTATAAGGAAACTTCTGACGTGACCCATAGGGGAATATGCACACACACTCTTGTAAGGTCAATAGTTGCAAAACTAGAGAGGCAAGAACCCACTTTATAGGTCCTCTGTATTATCCTAAATATTTATCTTCTTTCATATTCTTCATTTTACAACTCCCTTGTACAGAAATACAGTGTTAAAATACCACAGAAAATCTGATGTCTCTTGCACTTAAGCTTCGTGAATATTCTACTTGACACTCTACCCTCAGGGGCCTTGCATCACTAGAGCACTGTACTCTTTTTTTTTTTTTTTTGCGATACGCGGGCCTCTCATTGTTGTGGTCTCTCCCGTTGCGGAGCACAGGCTCTGGACGCGCAGGCTCAGCGGCCATGGCTCCGCGGCATGTGGGATCCTCCCGGACCGTGGCATGAACCCATGTCCCCTGCATCAGCAGGCGGACTCTCAACCACTGCGCCACCAGGGAAGCCCTGTACTCTTTTCTTGATGCATAAATTATTTTAAAAATGCTTCCAATTTCAAGTAAGGTCAGTCTGGAAAATCTGAATACAAACAGGCTTGATTTAATGTAGTTTGACTATAGAAATAGACAAGTTAAGTAAGAAACATCACTTTGTAACTGGTTTTTATTTATTTCTTTGCATCATGGCTGATTTTGCCCTGTTTAACCACTCCTCACTTTTCTAAAATAAAATTTATGTCAATAATGCATTTTATATAACATTATTCATTTGTGTTTATTCCTCCTTCATCAAATGTTTATCAAGCACTTGTTGTGTTCCAGACATGACACTAGGCATAAAGGATATAGTGCTCAACATGAGACACTTGTTTTCTGCCCTGACCAAACAAATAAATCATTAGGAACTGAGAAGAATATGATGGTCAAGAAAACAATGGAGTGGAGAGGGAATGAAAAGAAGAAGTATTTTATGAGAAAAAGGCTTTCAAGCTGAGTCCTTGAGTCCTGCAGGAGCTAGACCTGTGAAAAATGGAAAGAGAGAGCAGTCTTGGCAGAAAGAAGAACAGGAGAGTCCGGAAAGAATTTGGCATGTTTCAGGAAAGAAAAAGTGACCACTATGGTTTCAGCAAACTAAGTGCAAATTGGCTAAGATAAAGCTGGAAAATTAGGCAGTGCCTAGACCATGGACTTACAGGCCTTGGTAAGAACTTGGACTTTATTCTATGTATCACTGATGATTTCTCAGTAGAGGAATGACGTACAGATGATTCCAACTTGCAAGGGTTTGACTTAGGATTTGTTGACTTTGCCATGGAGCGAAAGCAACAGGCATTCATTAGAATGCATACTTTGAATCGTGATCTTTTCCCGGGCCACCGATATGCAATGTGGTATGATACACTCTTGTGATATGGGCAGCGGCAGCTAGCCACAGTTCCCAGGCAGCCACACAATCAGGAGGGTAGACAACCCAACCGATATACTTAAAACCGCTCTGTACCCATACAACAATTCTGTTTTTTTCCCCTCCAGTACAGTATTCAATAAATCACATGAGATATTCAATACTTTATTATAAAATAAGCTTTGTGTTAAGACGGTTTTGCCCAATTATATGCTATTGTGTTTTGAGCACTTTTAAGGTAGACTAGGCTAAGCTATGAGGTAAGGTAGTTTACCTGTACCAAATGCATTTCAACTTACAATATTTTAAGTTTAGTATGGGTTTATCAAGACACAACCCCATCATAAGTAGAAGAAGATTTATAATTTGATCTGCAGTTCAAGAAGCTCTCTCCTGGGGACTTCCCTGGCAGTGCAATGGTTAAGTCTTCGCCTTCCTATGCAGGGGGTGTGGTTCGATCCCTGGTCAGGGAGCTAAGACCTCACATGCCTAGCAGCCAAAAAACCAAAAAACAGAAGCAATATTGTAACAAATTCAATAAAGACTTTAAAAATGGTCCACATCAAAAAAAAAAAAAAAAACGAAGCTCTCTCAAAATGCTGTGGAGGCAGGAAGACATAGCCAGTGGCTTGGACCAAGATAAAAGAAGTGTAGGAAGAGACGAGTGATTAGATTCAGATAAAATAGTTTATTCTAGTTACTGACAAAAAATAATTGCATTTAAAAGTTTTGCAAAAATGTACTTAGAAGAAAAAAAATATTTCTATTTAAACCACAGAATACCAGAGCCTGAAGGGAATATAAATTTCACCCAGTCCAAATTCTTGTTTCATGATGGAAGAACTTGAGGTTCTGAAAGCTGAAATATTGTGCCCATAATCTCACCACTGCTGGGTAAGTTCAGGACTAGTACCCAGTCTTATGGCTACTGGTCTAGTGTACTTTATACCATGTCATATTAAGTTTCAGGATGAAATCTCAAGTGAGAAACTATATACATAGAAACCATTACTAGTAGAACTAAGAGGCTATAGCTGACAATTGTTTCAATGGAAAACAATTCTGAAAATAAGCAATCTAAGAGGTATACTTTTTAATATTTGGCAATCTGCAATATGTACTGAATTTTCTGGACTCTTTTAAACTTGTTTATTGTTGAAATTAAATTATGTAAATTTTTTCCTTTATGGGTACCTCCTTTTATCTTCAAAACAAACTGAATTAAAGAGTACTTTTTTTAAAAAAAAAGGCTTATAGATTTCTAGTTCAAGATTTTAAACGGCTGTTTACCGCCTTTCCCTACTGGGATTCTATTAAAAGTATTACTAACACATAAAGAAGGGTAAATTATATAGACCCATAATCTGCTCTGAGAACCCTTAGGGGACCTTGGAAAAGCTGAGGACCTTGGAAAAGCTGAGGACAAAAGAAGGTATAAGTTAGTGATGGAACTAAAACCTGGAGTACTGAATGAAAATCTATACATTCACAGTTAACATTTCCACCCCTTTCTCCATGTTGCTGCCAGGTTTTCCTCCAAAAATAAATCCCTCTGAGAGCCCTAGGTATAAGTGCCACTGCTCTTAAAACAAATTATTCCACCTTCAGGACATTAGGTGACCCCAGCTTAACAGTAGCTCTCTCACCTCTCTACCAGTCAGGAAACCCCACAGACACACCAGAGGACAGGGCATAATGTAGCACAGCACCCTTAAAGAAGAACTAGTATGATCAGATATTTTAGAGAAACAGCAACTTAAAAGCAAGAGAAGATGCAAAAACTTTAAAACGGTCAGGTTTTAAAAAATCACACAGTAAGTGAGTATTACAAGGTACGAACAGCCTTAACTTTTTGAATCACTTGTTCTATAAATTCTTTTAAGGAAAGATTTTGATTCAAACTAGTATCTGCACATAGTTAAAAAATAATGCAATATTGCAAAGTGGTTTGCTATAAAAAGCAACAACACCTTCAGCCTCCACATTCCCACTCCTCAGATGTAAAGACTTTCAACTATTTCGTTTTTAGTTTTCCGGTTGGCTATCTCTAATGATGTGCTGGTAAATATTTAACAACTAATCATAACGACTGTCAGGGTTACATCTGAATTAAATATTTTATAGGTTATTATATGAGCATTAAGCTTTCTCAATATTTGTACAATTCACATTTTCTGTTGAAAATTTTAAATATTCTGGGAGGATATATCTTTTGGTAAGGTCTACGTAAGGATTCCTTGGGATTTAATTTTGGAAAATTTCTAATTTGTAAGTAGTTATATATATGGTCTATACTTCTCAAAAAACAAATGATTCTGGTGTTTGCCACATGTTGCCTTGTGATAAATGCCACTTTATAGAGTGGTTTAAACATACATATATGTATATGAACTGGTAAAAATCTCTAAAATTTTCATATCTCTAATATTCAATATGTTATAATTTGTCCAGAAACCAAGAACATCACCAGCTTCTACATTATTTTAATATAAAATAGATAGGCATATATTATACCAAAGAACAGTCTAGGGAATACCTAAGTTGTTTACCCCATTCTCTTGAAACATAGCTATTTTTTTCATATCATTTACATTGTTTAAATAAATACATATCTTCATTTTAAATAAAAAATGATTTACATCAAGTCATTAGACGTTTAGCTCTTTCAAACTGATCACTCACTAGTAGCTAAAGTTATTAGTTATTAGCTAATTAATTGAACTTCACCTGTTATCCAATTATATTTAAATAATCTAGTCTTTGAGAATAGATACAGTTTCAGTGACCTGTTTGTCACTACTAAGCTTTGGTTTTCTCATGTGTAAGATGGCAATACTATCCATCACTGAATACATAAAGTGCTTTATCTTGTAAAATGCTCTCTAGATTAGGAGCAGGCTAATAGTAAAAGGTAATTACGTTTCACAAGATGTAACAGGGAAAATGCTTTATTTATCAAAATATTAAGAGAAGCCATAAAATAGATACTAAAGATAACAGATGGCATAATATAGTCATGTCTTACATACACATTTTAATGTTTGTATAGAGCAAACAAATCCTGCATCTGATTTATTTTGCAACTTTCTAGAGCGCAGGCTTAGTAGTTGTGGCACATGGGCTTAGTTGCTCTGCGGCATGTGGGATCTTCCCGGACCAGGGCTCCAACCTGTGTCCCCTGCATTGGCAGGCAGATTCTTATCCACTGCGTCACCAGGGAAGTCCCGCTAGCTGGGTTTTCAAAGTGAATTTGCAATGCAGCAGATGTAGAGTGTATTAATTTGAAGCCATTTTAATAATCATCAAAGGAAACAGGTTCAGATAAGCCTCTCCAAAATCTATAGATAATAGGCTACTATAGGATGGGAAACAGCAAGAATTCAAGGCAGTTCTATCAGGGAAGAAACACCAATTTGCCCTATCTTATGGGCTACTGAATAATCTTTAACCATATTAGCAGGGCTTCAAAGGAAGTTTTCAATAGAAAGATGCAATTTTCTTCAGTGACAATTTCAGTTTATATTACTAACACTTTTAGAGTATCTCAGTATTGTTTTAAACCACAATTCTTATAATTTTTATAATATTCCATGAAGTAGGGAATACATACAGGGAAAGAGAATTTACTTACACTAGTAATTTCTATTTGCTGCCTAAAGTAAACATTTTATACATATGTCTAGTTTAGAATTAATATTACTGTTAAAAATAAAAACAACTGTATTCACTCCAATTAAATGGAGGAACTGCTCATTTGAAAAGTAAAAAATAGCTCCTTTACAGAATATTTTAAAAGAATATACATGCTTTTGATTATATTTGAGTACGTTGTGACCTTTATTAAAAGCATATGAAATTTCTGTTTAGTTGAAATTTTATGTGGCTTGTTTTAAAGAAAAGAAAAAAGTAATTCGTACTTTATACCTCAACCATATGTAAGCAGGCACAGAATGATTCAGTTCATTGCACCAGGCACTCACTGAGCATTATGCTAAGTACATGGCATATGAAAATAATTAAGTTCAGTCTCTAAAGTTAAAGGTCTTGCAGTCTGATTAGGAAAACAGATATATATGTGTCCAGAATAATGAGGAGACTAAGAGAGAAATATATTTTGCATAAGTGGGAACAAAATCACCCTCGAAACCTACCTCAGTTTAAAAAGCACTGGACAGAGAAGGCTTCCCAGGGCTGTCAATTGGTAAATGAACTGAATCTTTTAGATATATGTCAGTTAGACCAGAAAACAAAAGAAGTAATGTCATTCCAGACAGAAGAAAGAGTAAGATCGGAAAGCAAGGCAAGAAATTACGTCATTGGTATCAGCAGTTACATCACATTTATTTCATTAAATGTCATTAAATATACTGTGAGTAAGGGAATGGTAAGAAATTAGGAAAGAGGAGGAGGAAGTTACATAATGTAATGCATTGTATGTCACGTTAAGGAGCTTGATTATTACTTGCAGGTGACCTGTAATCATTAAAGGATTTAAGTAGGAAATTTTCATAGTGAGATTTTTAGAGATTCTTACTTTTAGTACATTAAAAAGAAATCTCTGTAACATTGGGTTTTTTTTTTGTTTGTTTGTTTGTTTTTTGCGGTACGCAGGCCTCTCACTGCTGTGGCCTCTCCCGTTGCGGAGCACAGGCTCCGGACGTGCAGGCTCAGCGGCCATGGCTCCCAGCCGCTCCGCGGCATGTGGGATCTTCCCAGACCAGACCGGGGCACGAACCCACGTCCCCTGCATCGGCAGGCAGACTCTCAACCACTGCGCCACCAGGGAAGCCCTGTAACATTGGTTTTGTCCTGAATTTGCCTAGCAACATATTTTGGATCGGTAGTACAAAGATAAACTTTAGCAAATTCTATATCCAAATCAAGACAAATTTTTATAATAATAACCAATTATGAAACTAATATGATCCTGAAAATCATCACAGATGGAAATTGTTTCAGTCAAATCATGTTTTTACATTTGAAATAAGTAATGGTAAACAAATGATACATACCTAACATACTATTTCCTTAACATGGAGAAAATATTTAACAAAGTAAGCAACTGTATTTTGCCATATTTACAGTATATGAATATGTGTAACATATATAACTTTCCGCATTTATAAATTTGTAAATAGTTAGAAAGATAAAGCTGGATATTAATCTATACCCTAGTGTGATACGGGTTTAATTAATTTGGTAAATTATTAAATTTTTTAAAGAATAGTAATTTGCACATAAAAAATTGAGAAGTGTGAATTCCATGGGGAAAGCAATGTTGTTTCTAGAGACGAAAATATTTTCTAGGACATATATGAGATAGTGACAGATGGAAAAGCTTATCTTTTGTAAAATATTAAGATAATTATCAATAAAATTATAATAAACTCTTTTGTTCGGCTGAGGGGAGGGCCGTTGGCCGGAGCCTGCGGTACGCCGCTTCAGTGAGGGGCTCAACCGCGGTCAACCGGCTTGTTGCTTTTCTGGTCGCCACTCCCCTGGCCGGCCCGACAAGACGCGCTAGTAGCACGGCACCGATTTCTCGGGCTCGTGGGCGCTGCTCTGAGCAGCGTCACCCTTTATACCAGAAAGCTGGTGGGCACTATGGGGAAAAAACAAAACAAGAAGAAAGTAGAGGAGGTGCTAGAAGAAGAAGAAGAAGATGTGGTGGAAAAAGTTCTTGACCGTCGAGTGGTAAAGGGCAAAGTGGAGTACCTCCTAAAGTGGAAGGGGTTCTCAGATGAGGACAACACATGGGAGCCAGAAGAAAACCTGGATTGCCCCGACCTCATTGCTGAGTTCCTGCAGTCACAGAAAACAGCACACAAGACAGATAAATCAGAGGGAGGCAAGCGCAAAGCTGATTCTGATTCGGAAAATAAGGGGGAGGAGAGCAAACCAAAGAAGAAAGAAGAGTCAGAAAAGCCACGAGGCTTTGCCCGGGGTTTGGAACCGGAGCGGATTATTGGAGCTACAGACTCCAGTGGAGAACTCATGTTCCTGATGAAATGGAAAAACTCTGATGAGGCTGACCTGGTCCGTGCCAAGCAAGCCAATGTCAAGTGCCCACAGGTTGTCATATCCTTCTATGAGGAAAGGCTGACGTGGCATTCCTACCCCTCGGAGGAGGATGACAAAAAAGATGACAAGAATTAACTCTCCTGACTACCAGCCCCTGTCACATCTGACTGTGGGTTTCAGGTGGGGAAAGAAGGAGTTCTACTTGTCTTGACACCGTAGAGGGGGCTTGAGAAGATGTCCTTTGAAGAGCCAGTATAGTTTCTGTGCCCTACAGCAGCCCAAGTGCTTTAAAGCCGCTCCATGCTGTATAGTTTGCACACCCATCCCAGTGGAGGGGAAGGAAGGTCAGTGTTTCAAGGCAACCCATTCTGAACTTTGCTGAGAAAAGCAAAGGGCCTTCTATGAAGGACAAAACTTGCAGAATTGGATGTGGGAGAGCAAAAGATACTGCAGATCTTCAAAGAGCATCTCCACAACCCACAGCCTTCTTCCCAATAGTGTTAACCCTGCATTTTTACAGCGTAGCATGTATGTAGTTTTTGGCTATTTCTGGTGTGTTATTTGGGGTGGGAGGGATGGGGTGGGGAAGAAGGGAGATGGGTTAGGATCATTTTTGTTAAAATTTGGGGCCTGTTGGGGGGAAATGGTGAAAGAAAGGAAAGAACAACTAATGGTGATTTGGTTCTGTGTCCAGAATATTTCATCCTTTCAAAAAATGTCATTGGCAACCTAAATGAGGACTGTGAGAGACTGTTTAAAAGCTGTGAAAGCCTGAAACTTAGAAGCTAAGGTGTTGCCTGCCTGAGCTTAATGCTGTTCCCAAAAAGCATTAAGCTTTGGTAACTTCTTAACTTCCCAATTAAGAAGCTACCAAAGCTGCCATTTGGGGGATGGAAACTGGTTGAGGAAAAGTCTTACTGGAGTGTATACACAGGCAGATCATTCTGTCTTAGAGGTGCTAATTCTTGAAATCAACAAGAAGACCCTTTCTTTTCCAATTTTGAAGTTATAAATATCAGCTTCTCCATCCAAGCCACTGGCTCTGAAGTATTTGGGGAAGGGCAGAGGGTAGTATAGGAGATGGGAGAGTAGGCAAAGACAAGGGCCGGTGCTCTTAGGGTGGAAAACTCTTGGAGCCTCTGTTTTTTGAACTTTGAAACCATTGGTGGCAGGGTTCAGTCACTGACAGCACAAGTTCACTGAGTCACTTCAAGAGTTGAATGATTTCTGAAGCCCTGGTCTCAGGAGATTAAATTTTCATACTGGGGCAGTGGTTCACTTTAAAACAAAACACATTTTTTTAATCCTAAGAATTAACTAAAACCCAAAATGCTGTCTTGAATCATGAGATCCACCAGTTCTTGACATCATTTAGACCTGCATCTAGAACTCCGTTGTAAAATCTTTTTAGGCATGTGTTAGGTTTCTGTGAAAACTTTTGTTTTTAAATGTTAAACTTCATACCAACACTGTCAGTTTTTGTCTTAATAAAACTATAGATTTATTAAATATATATATATATAATAAATATTGCACATAAAAGTGCAATATTTGAATTGGAATGCATATAATGTGTTTGGCTAGTATGTACACATGTGACAGCTAAAACTGAAACCCCACTGGTTATTATTAATATTACTGTTAGCAGTATTGTAAGGCAGAATTTATAAAAGTAGAGGGATGAGGGCAATAATCCCAAGCAGAGGTATAACAAACAAAGTTGGATACTGTAAATTCAGAATAAAGATGAGAAAATTTACAACTAGAATGTGACAGGGAAAACCATTCACATGAATATTCACAGCTTGTTCCTTTCCCTGCCTGCTCAGTCTATACCTAGCACTCTGGGCCCTTGAGCCTCCAGTTAATTAATGACTGGTGGAAGTAATTAAAAAGACTCATTAATATCAGAAGGGGCCAAATGTTTCTGGAGGTAGAGAAGGTAAAAATGTGCTTGGGTTGAGGAGACAGCACCCATCACTAATTGGTTTTGAGTGGGAAACACAGAGGGGGAAGTAAGAGAAACGTGAAAGTGAAAAAATAGGGAGTGTGGTCAGGGAGAAAAAGAAACAGCAACCGAGCTCTAATAAGGGCAACTTTGGGGAAAATAAAAGTGTGAACAGAACTTTAGAGAAGCTTCACTGAAGTTATGACTCGTCTCCTCACCTTCAGGAAATAAGTGAAGGTTTAAATTGCTTAAAAGCTTTTTGGATGTCACATCTTTTAGAAAAGCTTCACCCTATGAGAGTTACAAGTCATTTAACTCAAAATAGTTGACATTGAAATACAGAAACTACTGCAAATCAAAATGAAAAGACAAACAAGTAAACAGAAAAGGCTTGGAAATGGAAAAGCAACCCTAATGGTTAATGAAACATGGAATGACGCTCAAAGTTCTCATTGATATTTCAGGGAAAGGGAAATTAAAACAAGCGAGATGTCATTTTACAACCATATGTTTTTGTTTTTTTTTTGTTTGCAGTACGCGGGCTTTTCACTGTTGTGGCCTCTCGCGTTGCGGAGCACAGGCTCCGGACGCGCAGGCTCTGCGGGCATGGCTCACGGGCCCAGCCGCTCTGCGGTATGTGGGATCTTCCCGGACCGGGGCACGAACCCGCGTCCCCTGCATCGGCAGGCGGACTCCCAACCACTGCACCACCAGGGAAGCCCCATATCATCTTTTTTTAAAAACAATACCAGGGGTTGATTAGAATGAGGCAACACGGGGACCGCTGCTGTTGGAAGTGTTAGTTGATACAAACACTATGGAGAGCAATTTGGCAACACTTGGTAAATCTGGATATGCCCATAAATTGCCAGCAGCTCCACTTATAAGTCTCTATTCTAGAGAAAATCCCACACATACGCCTGAGGAGACATATATTGTGATGTTCACTGAAGCATTACCTGCTTTAGTAGAAAAGAGCAACAACCTAATTATTCTTCTGTAGGATCACATTAACATAAGGCTGCGACCTATGTTGTTTATTCATCCAACGGAATGTTATATGACAGCGTAAATGAATGAAATAAAGCTACATACAGTAACATGAATAAGTCTCAAATATATAATGTTGAGGGCAAAACCCCCCACAAAAACAGAATATTATTGCTATGAATGCTTACAATATGGAGTATGATGGTTTAATTTTTGGTATATTCAAATGGAATAAAAGTTCAAAAAACGGCACATAGATAACGCACATCAACTTCCTCTGTGACGAAAGATGCGGAGAAGGAAAAGGGAGAGGTGAACTTTCATGTATCTGCAATTTTACTTTCATTCAAGCTAAATATCACAAATATTAATATCTGTTTAATCCTGGTAGCAAATACATGAATGTGGGCTATATCCTATTATTGTATATGTTTGAAATATTTTAGAATAAAAAACGGCTTTGATGAGAAAGGTAATAGACCAAGAAGACACAAAACATAGGTATTGTTTTTAAAAGCTTAATGCTTGAGAATAACCTTTCAGAAATATTCAGAAACTAGTTTGTCTCTGCTTTGTTGGGGGTAGGCACAAAGTTTTTGTTGTTACTGCTGCTGTTGTTGTCACTTTCCCCTTGGCATTTTTATGTCAGATTTTTATTGCCTGTCCTCAAATAAGTACGATTATGACAATACAAAACATGTTGTTGGGGCTTCCCTGGTGGCGCAGTGGTTGAGAGTCCGCCTGCCGATGCAGGGGACGCGGGTTCGTGCCCCGGTCCGGGAAGATCCCACATGCCGCGGGGCGGCTGGGCCCGTAAGCCATGGCCGCTGAGCCTGCGTGTCCGGAGCCTGTGCTCCACAACGGGAGAGGCCACAACAGTGAGAGGCCCGCGTACCGCAAAACAAACAAAAAAACATGTTGTTGGATTTTAAAATTACCAAATGACAGAATACTCCATTTTTATAAGATAACCTGGTTCCTTTAATTGATTAGTGTGTAACTGAGGGTGCCTGGACAGGTGTATGGCTCCTTCTTTCCACCCCATACCCAAAGTTTCAAGAACACAGAAAAAACACAACTACCTCCCAACTCAGCATGGGGGTAAATCCATCTTCTTGCTGTTAGAAAATTCACATTGCTGCTGAGATGCCTAAGGTATGAGAGAGACTCCTTTCCAATGAGGTATGTGATTATGGCACTAGATTTTTAAACTATAGTTATTGCTAATAAAGCATTTTTTAGAAATCACTGCATCAGATGATTATATTTACTGAATTACATAAATTATACATATGTTGTTTGCAAGTGTGAATAATTGATATCTCAGATGAAAATGATCAAAGAGTTTTGCAGTTTTCAATTAAATCAGTAGACAGCTATACTAGAAAACATAATATGACTGATTATTTATAAAAACCAGCAATTAAAGACCGGAAGTTATTAACAGGTCAGGATTCTGGCTGAAACTACACTGTCTACTTCAAGGGCAAGCCTGTTCACCTGTTCTTCCTAAGATCTAACGCTATTAGTGGTAAAATTAAAGTTCCTTGCAAGTGCCAGAGTCTCCACCTGTAATAGATGTTTATATGCATTAAATGGGGAGAAATAATCACATGTCATAAGTTTATGATATTTTATGGCCAGTTTAGTGGTCCACATAAATTGCCCTGGAGATCTAATCATATTATTTAGAGAGCAGATGCCACGTAAGAAGTGAAATAGTTTTCTTCATAACAAGCTTCCAATGAACCTGATTTATTGTCACAGGGCTCATCTCTAGGGAAGTCTGGCATTCAATTTTAGAACGATTCAGACTCCCAAGGCTGCCTACAAGGGCACTAATGGTGGTGATGATTTTCATGGTGTGGGTACTTGTCACGAGTGAAGTAGACTGACACCATACCATATTTCATATTAGTCCTACAACAGCTGTTGATGTTAATCACAACAGCAGTGTTAATCACAACCAACTTGGGCTGAATTCAAAGTGACCTAGAAGAGCGACATGTTACAGCCTGTTATCAATTCCCTGGAGCAAAGGCATTACATGCTAACATGTCCACATCAATGGAAAGCATGTCCTTTGATTACCTGTTATGTGTACAGACTTCTGGCAGAGTCTATGACTAACAACAGGGCTGCATCTAATGCTCTAGTTAACGTTGTCTGGGCATGGCACTTCAAAACAGAAAAGGATATTTTGCCCCACGAGAGACAGTGCCATTATTGTTACAATCACTGGATGAGCTAGGTCCTACTTATATAAGATTTAACTCTCTCTGTAGAAAACAAAAAGAGGAAGGAGAAATTGTATTGGCTTATATGTAAAAATTTCAGATTGGGAGAAATAAAATGTGGAAGTGCAAAAACATAAATCAGGAATATTTCTTTGTAATTATTTCCCATTTTCTAGGTTCATGGTAAGATAAATCCAAATGATAATGCATAATAGAAACATACCTTTCTATGCACTTACAGCCACACATAAAAGAACAGTTTTCTTTGCTCATCCTATTGGATATCTGATGTATAATCTTCACAAAGGACGCTATTAGCGGCATGAGAACCATGCCCATGTCACAGGGATTAATCAATTTACGGTTCAGTTCTCAGAAGATGCGGAGCAGAAAAAAATGTTTTGAATTTGACACTATATAGTGTTATTTTTTTTTTAAAAGTGTGTGGTAGGGAGCTACTCTTCTGTAAGAGAGAGAAAGTCTGAAAGGTTTGTGGCATTTTGACATTACATTAGAGCACTATACAGCACCACTAAATAAGAAATTCGCTAGAACTTTCTAAGCAAAGTGTAGTCTGTAGAACAGCAGCAATGAGCATCACTTGGCAGAATTTCAAGCTTCACTCTCCACCTTCGGAATCAGAATGTGCATTTTACAAGATCCTGGAGCAGTTCATCTGCACATTGAAGTTTAAAAAGCATCACTCTAGAATAAGTTAAGGAAAATTGCAGAAGACTTTCTAGAAAGTTGTTTACTTCCCTAGTGGAACAGATGGCTGAGAGACCTACCTGAAATTTGTGTCAGAAACTGAAAGGCTTAGAGCACCCAGATGCTAATGGCGATAGATCATTACTGTTACCATCAAATACGCGGTGACTGACGTACCTCATCCCCAGGAACAAAGCATCTTTTATCAACAACAGTTTTGTTAGAGAACTTTCTATTACATTAAGTTATGACTGGTATAGCAGTACATCAAAAAGGGACTGCTTCAGGCAAAGACTTCTGAAGAGTTTGTGACTAATTACCTGGGGAGAGGAAAAGGCCTCGTGAAGAAGAATTTTCTCATTAGGATTTCCAATTCTAGCCCCTAGTCCAAGAAAACAAGAAAGCTATAATCTGCCTGACTGGAGAAGCAGTTTTCAAAGGATGGTGTAGACAGAATCTATACCCTGGAACATATAATCTTATGCCTCTTAACTGATTTATGTCTCCTAACATGTTATCTAACAATGTGATATGTCATTGGAATGTCTTCAATCAATATAACATTAAAATGAATTTCTTTATGAACAGCTCTCTTGTAGATACTGAGAATATATAAACCCCTATTTCTGACTTAAGTTTAATATCCTGAATTGTAGCAAAATATATGGTATACAATAGACTCCTTTGGTTTTAAGTTACAGAAACCAAACTTGAAATTCCTTAGGAGGAAGAAGAGCCCTTTATTGACTGAGAATACAAGAAAGGGCTTAAACAGCTTACACACAAGTTTTCCAGGGAGCATCTAGAACTTGAAATCAATTGGAGGCAGGAACTCAAATATTTCCAGGACTTTCTCTGGCCTTTAACTTGTTCTGTCTTTGGGTGAGCTTTACTGCCTTTCATTACCTGAAACAAATTTTTTCTCAGGGTTCAGAAGAAAGACAGCTGATTCCTCTCGAATCTTACTTCTTTAGTCACTATCATTGCAGTGGGGTTGCCAAAATGACTCATGTCTACTGAATATATACTCACAGTGGATTTAAAAATAGATATCATACATCAATTACTTCTGCAGCGGGACAGATAAATATTACCTTTGAAAAATACTGCAAACTATGGCTTTAAATGTCATGCACTATTTAGAGTATATGGAAAAATAGACAATATTATTACCATGTCCAATTTCAATTTTTGTTAGATTATGTTGCAAGGCAAGTATCTATATTAACAAAAACTACAAACCATGCAAATATATATTATTAGGAGAATGCTTAAATAATTACATGTAAATACTATAGAATATTATGCAGTCATAGAAAGAAGAGTAGTTAGACTAAATGCTATAAAGACACAGACTAAGCACTTCAAGACACTTATTCAATGAATGAATGAGGTCTGTATGGCTATTTGGAAAGAAAAAATGGTATTTCATTGAGTGCAAAAGTCAAGTTGTATGAATAATATATATGTAGCACGATTCCGCTTTTAAAAACTATGTAAAATAAAGTAGTATGTAACATTAACTAAGCACTTAATGTATTTCAGGCACTGTTCTGTGCTCTTTATAATTATTACCTAATTGCTTACTGAATTCTCAGGACAACTCTGTGAAGAAGGTTTTAGGTGCTTTATGATTTTAGGTATAATTATTATCCCTACTTAGAGCAGGGGCACAAACTGGATTGGACTGGGGCACGTACCCGTGTCCCCTGCATCGGCAGGCAGACTCTCAACCACTGCACCACCAGGGAAGCCCGATTTGACATACTTTTTACAAGGATTTTTCTGGCTACTTGTATTGAAAGTAGACTGAACAGTAGTGTGGCAGGCAACTATGAGAATGTGCTTCTCATACATCTGACTGCAGGGAGCAAAATTGACCAATGGTCCAGCGGTGTGCTCTGAAATCTATCACCACGTGTACTAGGGCCACATATCTCATGGGCATCTCCCAGCCAATGACTCAGTGTAAGGGAAGAAATCTTGGAGATCTGAGAAAAAAAGACATGAAACAGACTTCTAAGAGAGTAGCCTATATAGAATGAATGGCCTTCCTAGAGGTGTGTATGTGATTATGTATATACAGACACTTACAAACATATGGAAGATAAAGCCCAGATCATTAACAGTGGCAATCCACGGAAAGTGATGGTGAAAATTGTGGCAGGCTGAGTTAGGATTCTTAGCTTGTATTTTATAAGCTTTCACTTTATTTGATTTTTATAATAAGCTGGCATTATTTATATAATTAATAATGTTAAAACAGTAAATAAAATATATTTCAATGAAGAAATTAAAATATTTGTTTCAATATCTGTATGTAGCAACTAACTAAAGCTATAATCAATGCAGATGTGCTTTCTGTAATCTAAAACTACCCTGGCATCTCTCCTGGTAATTGCCCAGGTAAAAGGATGGACAGATCTGAAGCAGATACGGAACCTCTGGCTCTGTTCTCATTTCTGGAGCAACAGAAATGGGTCTTTCCTCTGCTGAGTTTGATTTCAGAACTGGGAGAAACGGGGTTTGTAAACATTCTCTTAAACAGAAGCATGTGAGTTGCTAGTGTACATTTTTTAGGATAGTGTTGGAAGCCTGGATCTAAAGGCGCAGTGATACAGACAATACTTGGCTCTTTTCTTATCCCCAGCAGAATCCTACCTTTCGAAAGACTGCAGCAGCTGTGTTCTGTAGGGGACCCAGCTACCCAGAAAAAATCTTGCCAACATTATTGCATCAGAGTCAGCTCTAAGTAGCCACCCAATTTCTGTTAAGATCTGGGTGCTTGATTAAACAGTTGTACCTATGTGATCTCCCGAGATCCCTTAATTCTCCTAAAGTTCTGCATTTGTACTGTGACTGTTGCAGAGACATTTGGGTACTTATTCGCAATTTTTCCATTCTTTGACATTCAGTAGTAAAAGGGTCATCTCTTCATTAATATCCAAATGGTTATTTCATACTGCCTTTCCAAAAGTTTAATTAGGATCTTGATAAACTGTTATTAGTTTTATGATAGATGACATCAATGTATTCATAACATGACTCAGAGCATGAATCCAAAAGAGAATCTTAGACATGTCATTATCAAAAGCATATTAAAAACAGAGAGATATCCTTCAAAACTAGGAAATGCTAGCATGCCATAAAGGGAACATTTTTATACTATATACTAAGGTTGTTTACTGATATATATATATATATATATATATAATATATTAAGTATACAGATACATCTTCTCTAGGTGTTATTTATGTCATTGTCACCTATTCTCACTTCTCCTGATGAATCCAACAAATTATTCTGAGACCATATCTTATTCGACTCTTCTGTAGTTTTTAAGATTCCTGACTACTCCTTGAAACCCCTGTCGCTCTGGCTTCAATCAACTCATACTCCCTTGGTTCTCCTCTTAAATCTCTTACTACTGCTTCGTATTCCCTTTTATGGGATTTTCTTCCAAATTTTTAATTAATTCATTCACTTACTAGATCAGTTAAATTTACTGAACATCTTGTGAGAGACTACACTAGGTACTGGGACTACAGCAAGGGGAAAAAATAGTCCTATCTTTTAGGGAGTGTTTGGTTTAGAAAATATTGTTCTTCTCCAGGGTCCTATCCTAGCCACACTATCCCTGGATGATTTATCTGGTCCAGTGAATGATTCACAAATCCATGCCTTTCAATCTGTAAATCCAGCTCAGGTGTTCCTCCTGACATATAGTTATTCCCTCAGAACCCACTGGTTCTGAGCAGCTTCACCTGAATATTCTCTGTCTGACCTCCCATCCATGCATTCAACATGCATATGTACATCATCTACTCTTAGACAAAAATGGTGAACAAAATGAGACAAAGACCCTTCCGTTATGATATCTGGAATAAGTATGAAGATGTAGGCAATAAAAAAGTAAACAAATGTGTAATAGCTTTAGGGTGTGATAAATGCCAAAAAGAAATCATAGGTATTGTATAAGATATTAGGGAACTGTGGAAGGGTGGTTATTTTAGACAGTATCATTAAAAAAGGCCTCTAAAAGATGGTATTTAATTAGGACTAGTATGAAGTACTGGACTGGGGAAATCAAAGGACTGGGTAAAGAGTGTTTCAGATGAAATGGACTTTATTTTTCACACAACAGAAAGAACGTCAGTGCAGCTAGCATAGAATGTGAAGATGGGAAAGTTACAAGATACATCATAAAGCAAATACACAGAGATAAACAGGAGTCATGTCATAAAAAAGAGTTTGTATTTCATTCTAAGTAAGATGGAAAGACACAAAGTTTTAGCCCAGAGTTGATACAATTTGAAGAGAAAGAATAAAAGAGAAAGTAGTTAGGATTCTTCAGTCACCTACTTGGATTCTTTATTCACTTATTATTGAAGCACAGGTAAGAGATGACGGTGGCTTAGACTTGTATGATAGTGGAAGAATCTTGAAAAGTGGTTATATTCAGGATAGAATTGACAGGACCTGCTCATTGATTGGAAGTTGGGGATCATGGAAAGAGAATAATCAAGATAATTTCTTGTTTTTTTCATGAGTAACTGGATGAATTGTATTGTTTACTGCAGTGAAGTAAGGGGAAAACTGATCTGAGTGTGAGTCGGGGGATTAAGATTTGTTTGGGACCTTCTATGTTTGAGATGTCTTCTACACTTCCAGATAGGAATAGCATGTAGGCAATTGGATAAATGAATCTGGAGCCAAAGGGAAAAGTCTAATCTAAATATATTAATTTGGAAGTCACCAGCATATAGGTGACATTTAAAAGGCATTATTGGATAAGACCATCTAAAAAAGCATATAAATATAGAAGAGAAGAGGCTTGAGAACTGATTCCTAGAGGATTTCAATATCTAGAGCCTGGGAAGAAGAGTTAAAAACCAACAGAGGAGACTAAGAAAGATTGGCTAGTAAGGGATTAAAAAAATTTTTTTAAGGTCTGGAAAAAAAAAAAAATCTTAGGTCATCTTTCTATATTTGGCAGGCAGACGTTACAGAAACTCCTTCCATCTATCATAAGTAAAACTATCTTATAAAATATTTTAAAGTATCTTTTTATACATGGTTAGGCTTGCAGAAACATAAAGGAATTTTTTTAAAAAATCTAGATTTGATAAAATAAGTCAAATTCACAAAGAGAAATGAATGCTAAAGCAGTGACTTCCTTGGGTGTATACGTCAACCTTACAGATTTAACTGCTTAGGAAAGGACAGGAGAACACATCTGGTATCAAAAGCATGGAAAGAGGCATGAAGTGTAATAGCAATAGCAGGTGAAGTACGAAAAGTACATCTCATTCTAAAGAAGGACAGAGTGGGTACACAAGCCTGTCTCTGCCTTGGCTTTACAAAGAAGGAAAAGCAAAAATAAATAAACAAGCAAGTAGATAACTGAATTGGCTTTCTTGACCTGCAGTTTATACTCTTTCTATTGGTAAGGTCGGAAAACTCAGAAGCTACATTTTTAAACTTCCTTGCAGCCATCGTCTAAGTGTCAATTCATACAAAGTCTGGAAAGCAGAAGTGAAGCTGGAGCCTCTTCCTGTGGCAGACACAACTATTACATAAATTCCAGAGACACAAGTATTTGCAGTGGCTGACGTCCATGTTTAAGTGTCTAGGAACCAGCTTCTTGGGAATAAGGCAGTTGTAGCAGTAACAACAATACAGAACCTCTTTATTATAGCTACGATGGTGTGATTTTATAATCTATAGTCTAGGCATGTCCCCTGATTTCCACTTCTCTGGTTCTTCCAATCATTTTTTTAGTATACTCTTTTCTGCTTGAAATACACAGAGTATTTCCTGTTTCCCCCACTAAATCCTGGCTGTTAAAGTCTACCTTAGAAATTCCTATCTATAAGTCTGCATTCCCTCTGGTCTGGAGTTGGACTTCACAATATCTCTGTGCATCAAAAAAAAAAAAAAAAAAAAAAACCAAAACTGTTTAAAGGTTTCTCTGTTGATAGTAACCCTCTCAGGCGACTAACAAAAGCAAACAAAACTTATCTCTTTAGGAATTCACTTAACTTCAGGTCTTAAATAAATCCTCCAAAATATTCAAAGAACTCACAATAAAAATCTCTACTCAAACAAGGAAATAAGTGATTATGAGTGAGAGCCAGCAAAAACAAAAATAAACAAAACAAAAGATTACAATATCAAAATGAGAAGGAATGTTAAGATTGGTCTTAGCAAATACTGACCATATAAAGAGCATAGTTAATATTTTTAAAGAAAGAAATGGGAAAATTGAGGTATGACTAAAGAAGACTATCAAAATTTATCAGGCAGATGTGAAACAAAAGATAGAACTTCTAGGAATTAAATATTTATAATTAGAAATTATAATTTATATTACACAATACATAGAACAGAAAATTAATCAACTATACTGTAAAACTGAATAAATTACCTGGAAAACAACATAGAGATAAGAGATGAAAAATACGAGAGGTTAGGAAATGTGTAGGATAGAATGAGCAGTCCAACATAGGACTAACTGGATTTCCAGAATGAGAGACTAGATCAAATGAGTTTGAAGTAATATAATTTTTAGAATTGATGAAAGACACAAATCCCCAGAATCAGAAATCCTAATAAATCTCAAGGAAAAAAAGAGTCCACATGCAGAAATACCATGGTAAAATTTCAGAACAACAAAAAAAAAGAGAAGATTTAAAAATCAACAATTAAAGCTAGAATAATATCTTCAATATGCAGACAAAAAGATTATTGAATTAAGAATTCTATACAAAGGTAGGTATCTTTCAAGAGCAAACACAAAATACAGTTTCAGATATCAACAATTGAGAGGGTTATTAAAACAAACCCTCACCAAAGGAACTTCTAAAGGATATACTTTAGGAATAAGGAAAATAATCTAGAGAATGTAGGAAGAAAGATTAAAAATGAAAAACATTAACTTATGGATAAATATAAACAATATCGACTATATAAAGACAATGAAATTAATGTCTGATTTGTTAAGTAAAAATAAAAATAAACCACTGTATGAAAATAGCTTACAAGAAATGATGGGGTAATTGGAATCAAAATAGTGTAAGGTCCTTGGGTTATTTGGGAAGAGAGTAAAGTTGTTAACTACACGAAACAAGTGAAACATAAATGTGATATTTCTAGACTAACTTCTAAAAGCATAGAAAGAATCCATCACCTCCAGAAACCCACTGGAAGAAAGAAATCTGGAACAGAGGAAATAAAAATCTGGAGACTGCAGTACCATAGCAGTTTAAAAATTTTCTTTTAATATTTCAATCAAATGTGCTCATTTGAGCTCTCTAGCTAAATGAAGAAATCACAGACAAGGAACAGTGGTTTCTTTTTCTTTGTTTTTGAGATAACATACTGGATTTATTTTTGAGATAAAATACTGGAGTAGCTTCTAACATGTCCATACACAAATCCTTATCTACTGAGTCACATATTAATTTATTAAAGAATATATTGAGTGCTTCTGTTTAAGGTCAATAACATCTGCGCTGAATACTTGAATACATGTTTTATTTAATTATTTATTTATTTGGCTACTTAGAATTCATTGCCCCTCCCTGAAAGCACCCAAGGTTCAATCAAGGCTGGGGTGAAATCTAGTCGTGTGCTAAAGCCAGCCCGTTTCAGCTCACAAGAGTGTATTGTTAGCACCTCTGCCCAACTCTGCCATCACATTCCTTTTAGTTGGAGTAGTTAGTTACACCACAGAAATCTGTAAATGCTAAACCTAGGGCTTTTTTTTCTTTCTATAAAGCCAGTTATTAAACGTTTATCAGCACACCACTGCAAATAACGTCTGCCTCATCTTTTACATCTTACTTATTGGGAGAGTGAATCCAGATGGCCTCTGGCTATTTCATTCCCCCAAGCCATGACCCCAGACACCTCCACCCTCACCAGCTCTGACACCAGCAGAAAGAACAGTGGCATAAGCCTGGCCAACTGGATGCTTCCCAGGACTTGGACTTTTAAGTGAGAAACACAAGGATAGAAGGAATGGTTGAAACATTCTATATGTATATTTTAAATGGGTTAATTGTATGCTATGTGAAGTATATCTCCATAAAGCTGTTAAACAAGGATCTACATGATCACTCCTATCATCCCGGCTTCCAACCCTTCAAGAGCGATCACGCTCCTTTCTGCCTTCAAGCTTAATTCTTGAGATTCCCATTAATGAGCCGAGCATACATTCAGCAAATTACTTTTCACTTAAGTTAGCCAAAGTCTTTTTCTTTTTGCTTGCAAGTTAGAAACTATAACATATATAATAGTAATTTCAACTATATTAATAGGAATGTAAAAAGTTTCCTTATTTGGAATTGTTTTCAACTTAATCTAAGATTAATTCAGCATATATTTGATTATCTATAGTTCATATATTTAATTATCTATAGTTCTTCCAATTATTATTTTATAAGGTTCTACTCATTATTATTTTTTTCCAGATCACCAGGTATTTTAGAAATGATACTAGCTGAATTCTCTGAAAGCTGATTCCTGACAGTAACACAGCATACTCATTCCCTTGCAAAAAAAAAAAGAAAAGAAAAGCCACACAATTTCTTTATTTGGCTCCCCGGAGTCATCAGGAAGTTTATAAAGTTCAGACAAGATAAGTACATTATAAGTCACATTTTTTCCATTGAAGTTGATGTTTCCCAAACACAGATTAGATGTTCTTTGCCAACTGCTCTAATAAAGTAGTAACAGTTTGAAAAATAATAGAGAATTCATTTTTTAAAAGAAAGGTAAAATTGATCTGGTGCTAAGAATTTAAAATAGCATTTTGAATTCCCATTCTTTCAGTAGTCTAAATATATATTTATTTAGTTAAGAGGAAATTGGGCAACTTGACATCAATGTGGGAAACAGACATATAACCTGTACTCACTACTTGAAAAAGAATAAGACGGTGATTGTCACACTAACAATAAATGTCACCCAGAGGGTACACTCCCTATATGAAGAGATGACTCATAGAAAACACAGTTCAGCTCACTCACAGAGAAAACAAAATGGAATGTGATACAAGTTGTGTAGAAATTCATATTCCTCAACTGATGTGATTTAAAAATGACAATAAGAAATAAAGTACAGCATTGTTGTTTGGGGATAAACTCCTGAAAGAAATTCTATTTCCCCAAATTTCAATATTGGTAGAATTGGGTCAGACAATTCAAACTGTATATGGCACAAAACCATAACATTCTCTCCTGTAAGCTGTCCTTTGTCTATTTGTTTGTTTTTTAAACAGCTGTTGACTTGTTCTGTTTCATCAATTCTGGTAGTTCAGGATTAATTCTCACCATTATCAGTGGCAGAACATGATGGTACAATAAGCCAAAATGATTAAACGCATTGTAAGAAAAGAAAAAAAAAAAAAAAAAAACCAAGGAGAACAGAAGAGAATCACCAAATAAAAGCTAATCCCTTATGAACAGCATACTTAGAAACTGTCTGCAGGTAATTACATTCAGGTAACCTGATCTGAAAATGCCAAGTTCATACAATGGTTCGTTTAATTCCATCTGGTGTACAATAATACATTCCTTAATGGACACATTGGTTGAAAAGAAAAAAAATCACCTCACATCAAAAGCCCACATTCCCTTGGTAATTATAAATTATTACAACTAAAATGAGAATCTCAAAGATGATCCTGCAGTGCTTAATCTATTTAAAAAAGGAAATTAAGGTAACGAGCTTCAGACTTCTCACTACCTAAATCCCTTCTTGGTTACAATCTGTTTACTTAGTATCGAGGAATATATAGGTTACTATGAAGAACTGGGTCAGAATTTCTGATATCTAGAGCGGAAAAAATAAACTGATTTGGAACATATATAAGACATTAAATGTATTCAAAAGTATTTTTAAGGGAGATATTTAATTTTTGGAACGGTGCCACCTGTTATTAGGGTAGAAGTGGTGTAAAAATATGCATGTGTTTAGCACCGTCATTGTTGCTCTCCTTTCAGGTCATTAACATGGCCAGAGAAATGGACTTCCTAGGATAAAGAATCATATAGGACTCAAAGCACCTGGGTGAGTGACTTGGGGGAGAGAAGAAGCCAAGTGTTTGGCCTTTGGAGGAATGTAAACTCTGCCTTTCAATGCTTTTTCCATCAGAGCTCTAATCTTGATGCCTACTAAATCCTACATTTTTCTCAATTATTTCTTCTTTTATAGAAAGGGACACAGTCAATGCACCTCCTATTTGTGTGAACTTTTTTCCTTTAGTGGTTACATGTATGTCCAAACTTCCTAATAAGATGATGACAACCAAAGGCTTTCCCCAAAGACTTGTTGAAATGCAACAAGCTAGGCTGGCCTTGTTAAAACTATAAAAAAGATAACTTTTTCTTTCTGTTTTCCCCTCCCTTGTTGGAGATATTTTTCCTCCATCATGTACATACCACTTTCCAAAACCAAGGTTCACCCCTGCCCTCTCCCCTTTCTTCTGGAAGTGCCCTGGAATAACCAGCTTCTTTCCTTTGTCCTACCACACTCTAGCAGCAAACTTTCAAGTCTCATCAAAAACTAGGTTCTTAGTTTGATTCTTTCAGATCCCTGCTTTCTTAAATACGAGTTAGGTAATCTGATAAACTCAATATGAAAATAGTTACTAGTGAGTTTGTCAACAGGCTTTTTCATTGCCGTTATCAAAATGCATTACTTTAAGGACCTCCTGGTGTCATAGCCTAAACCTAAAGGAGGGACTTTATTAACAGGAAATTAAGTTACTAAGTTAATTACTTTTAAAACTTTGTATAGGGGAGTATGTAGCTAGTGCCTTCCAGGGTAATGAGAAAAGAAGATGGTTCATGGGGTTCATTAATTCATTCATTCAATAAATATTAAATGCCTACAATGTGTCAGACAGAGTCTCAGCACTTGGGATACAACAATGAACAAAACAGACAAAGAACACTAATCATAGAGATTACATGGGGTGAGATGGTATCTCATGCAGGGAATGAAACAGGAAATGAAAAATAAGCATACTAAATGTAGAAATTGTGTTTTATGTTAGATAGTGGTAAGTGCTCTGAAAAAACTATTAGAGCAGGGCAAGGGGGAGTTGGGGTGTGGGAGTTGCACAATTCAGTAAGACAATCAGAGTAGACCTCATAGGAAGGGAAACTTGAAGGAAACACTGAGAGAGGTAACAGTTAGCCAAGCAATTCTGTGGAGGAAGAGCAATCCAGGCAAAGGCCTTTAGATAAGACTACAAAAAGAGTGTTCCAATGAACAGCAAGGTGGCCTATGCCTGTAGAGGAATGATCCAGGAAGGGGAGAAAATAGGAGCTAAAATGTGAGGTGGGAGAGGCAGTAGGGAGTTTTATGTATTTGGGTCTTGCAGGGCGTCAGAAGGACTTGGACTTTTATTCTTACACAGTAGTTCCAAGATACAATGCTTTATGACAGGAAAGTGGGAGTCCTGTTTTTTCAGGTAGACTTTTTACACGTAATAGCTGTTTACGCATAGGGCTGTCCTTTGTGTAGTGTGTGCGTCAGGTCAAAGACCACTACAGTGACAACTTCATCAACTACCTCTGATAAGAATACCGATCCACTTGCTAAAACTGCAAGCAATTCAATCTGTTTTGGTTTAAAGATGCCTTCTGTCACTTTGCATAAAAGCTTTGGGGATATCTAGTAACATCTCATAAGTGATTATCATATTTTTCTAAAAATGTCTCTTCTCTGTAAACTTAATGTTGAATGCAATCTCCATGCTAATCTTTAGCATAAAACACTATTTGAATCAGAGCTTATCCTAAGAATAGAGATCTGAATATGCTTGTTGTGTGTTAGAAAGTCCCCAGTATCTTTCCTCTTGTTGATAAAAGAGTAAGTTGCACATAGTATCTTGATTTAGTGGCGTTGGTAACAGTGAACTCTATTCTCTCCTTTAGAACCTAGAAGACACTAGATAAGCATCCTTGTGGATGCACAGAAAAGATGTATTGCGCCATTTCAACTGGCATTATTCCAGGCAGTTTTGTTCTGTGGCAGACTGCTGTGAGGAAGGAATGGTGATTGTTACTTCAAGCCATCCCTCTGCAGAAGGACCCATTTGAAGCATGACTGCTGAAGGAGAAGAGTCACAGCTCTAGAGTGACAGCTTTCTCTGTTCCATTATATCCCTTTTGAAGGCTGCATAGCTCAGAATCTGCAGAATAGAACGCATTTCAGGTGATGTCAATATCTTTTCCCTATAGATCCTTTTCCTTTTTGCCTGTTTCTAAATAGCCCTACATGAAAAAATAGTGGCATATATCTGATGGAGATATATGATTTTAAGATAAAAATCTTACCTTTTCTCAATGAATGATAAATGACAAGGTATCTTAGCAGTGAAACATAAGTTCATTTCCTCCTGCAGTATTTTTTTTTTTACATTTCTGAGCTATAAAGTAAGTTTTTGTAACTCCAATTATCTCTCTATTTGAACATTTGTCTCTGGCATATATTCTTTTATACTAATTATAGTTATTAATGAAACTTCTATGACTGTCCATACACTTGAGGCTTAAATGCAGACTTAAATATTAACAAGGCTCTTATTAAGATGCAGAAACATGGGTAGTGAAGTTAATGGAAATACTCTTGTCTTGCTTCTATATTATATTCATCAAAATTCTAATTAGCAACATGAAAATGCAGCATGACTTCCTATGTGTTTTCTGGTTCATGGATATAGTACCTTTGGTTTAAGAGGTTTAGGGAAAGTGAGTATTTTTAGCATTGAAATGGAGGCAGGTTTGATTGAATAGTAATTTCTGGTGGACTGGAAAGAACAGATTGAAATTGCCTCAACAGATTGAACTCTTATTCTCTCACCCGCAACTTAGTTTTTTACAATTAATTTAAAAAATGATGTTCTTTTTTGTCTTGTTTTGTACCTCCTAGTTCACTTGATTGTTTAATTGTGTTAACAAATTGCCCCAGGTCTCACGTTTCATCCCTGTACTAGCCAGGTATATTTGGAGGAAATTTGGTTCAGAGGCTTCAAAACACAATCTAATCTAGCTGAATATTACATTGTAAGGCAATATAAAGTCATCACCTTGGAATATAATTTAAAAAACACTTAAAGTGCATTTATACTAATGATGCAATAACAGGAATAGGACGTTTATACATCTACTCACATCCCCCCTCAACATATTGGTCTTCTATGAGATCATAAGTCCCTTAGGGCCAAGGTCTATGTCTGTTCTTTGCTGGACAAAATGAATGAATGAATGAGTACATGAAAGGAAGGAAGGACAGAAGGAAGAAGGGTTGAATTTACCATTATCTTATAAAATTATGGAGTGAGAACAGAAGCAGAGAACATGCATTTTTAAATATATTCAAATTTTTCCCACCAGAAAAAAATCAACTTCTTAACATTCCTACAATTACCAGCTTATCTTTCTCTTCTCTTGCTCAGTCAAAATTCTTGAAGTACCTTCAATTTCCTATCTACTCATTCACTTTTCATCTTTTCAGGTTTTTTTTTTTTTTTTGCCTCTATAAATTCACCAAAATAGCTCAAAGTAAGATTAACAATGACCTTCAAGTTACTAAGTGGACATTTCCAAGTTCTCATGTCACCTGAGCATTAGGCAGCATTTGTCCTTGTTGATCACTTGTTCCTCCTTGAAGTTCCCTCCTTACACTCTCCTGTTCACCTTCATACATTTCTGACCAGTTCCCAATATCCTTTCAATGCTCACCTTCTAATAACATGCTATTAAATGTTGACGTTTCTCAGTCCTAAGCCACTTCTTCTCACTCCCTCAGTAATCTTGAACAGAATTATCTCCAGATCTTTATTGTAATTGATATATTGATTACCCCTAAATTTTATATTATCTGAGTCCCAATTGTTTATTCAACAAGTGCACTTGGTTGTCTCAAAAGCTACCTCTGAGTACTAAGACCACATGTGTCAAACTGTCCTAGTTGTTTGTTCCAGTCAACCTTTTCATGGGAAAGATAAAACTGTAATTTTATGAATAATTTCATTGGTTGCTTCAGAAAATTCTAGCAGATCAATTTAGAGACAGCAGTCTGCTCACTTGAGAAAGTTTACTTGTCAACACTGACTTCAAGAACCTTGTCTTGCTGCCTGCAACAGTCCTAAACTATTATTTCATGAATTTTGCCCAATTCCAATTAGTTCTCTATCATGAAAAACCTACCTTAGATTTCTTGATTCTAGACCCCAAGGTTTAAAAAATATCCCCCCTTTGAGACACTAAGACTATTTAAAGGTAGTTTCTTACTGCAGCAAGTTCCAATGCATTTAACTTTGCTTTTTAAGAGGTGGTAGAGCAATAATTTGGGAAATTAGACATCTCCAAATCAACTTGTCCAAGAACAAACTTAGGAGTTTCCACACAAACCTGCTCATCTTTCAGTGCTTCCTACTTTAATAAACCCATCAATATATCTGACTTAGTAAACCAAAAACTTACAGGTCCTTCCCTTTACTTTCCCATCTTTATTTATTTTATTTTATTTGTTTGCGGTACACGGGCATCTCACTGTCGTGGCCTCTCCTGCTGTGGAGCACAGGCTCCGGACACGCAGGCTCAGCGGCCATGGCTTACGGGCCCAGCCGCTCTGCGGCATGTGGGACCCTCCCGGACCGGGGCACGAACCCGCGTCCCCTGCATCGGCAGGTGGACTCTCAACCACTGTGCCACCAGGGAAGCCCTACTTACCATCTTTGAATCCACCAAACTGTGTTGTTTTATCTCCCCAGTAATATTAGTTGGATAAAGAAATACGATTGGTAATGCATGTATTATCTCATTCCTCTCCTTTCAGTGGAGTAAAGGGTGGGGGTAGAGGGATAGAGGTGTGAGTGGGTGGCTATGTGCCCTGTGCAGGCAGTAAGGACATATAGTCTCTGCAGAGGATTTATAAACAATTAATAAAGCAATTCAAAGGCCATCAGTTTTATTATCAATATATCAAAACACCTTTATACAACTTTAGTAATAAATACTCTTGCCACCAAGGGGGAGGTCCACTTCCCCTTCTCACACTTGCTGTGTCCTTATGTAATTTTACCTCAAGGAATCTGTTTACTGAGCCCTTTTGACTGCTCTTGTCACCATCAGGAAAGTGGCCCCAGGCACACTCAATTGCCTTGATCCCATACCTCATCTTCCAAAGCTAGTGCCTCTCTCTAGAAGTGAGGGGCATCTTTCATTCTTTGGAAGAGAAGCATAACAACCCCAGGCTTCCCTTTGCAGCAGACTCTTCAGCTTTAATCATTCAACAAATACTTACTGAGCACAATTATATGTCAGGCCCCATTCTAGGAGCGAGGAAACAACAGTGAATTCAAAGGAAAACATCCTTGCCTTCTAGGAGCTTACAGTACAGTGGGAAATTCAGACAATAAGCATGATAAATAATGTATGTATGTGCATACACATACCACACGTTGTTAGTAGGTGAAACACATAATATTCTAAAGTAAAAAAATGATACAGAGAAGGGGGAGAGGGGGTAAGTATGTGGCAGGGCAGGGTGAAGGTTGGACATTTTAGATGGGATGTCTGTGTGTTAAAAATCTGTATGTAGCTAAGTTACCATTTATCTATTATAGATATGAACTCTTACCCACCCTCAGATTTCTTAAAGTTACAACAAGACCAAATTTCCTGGCATAAGGAATATTTTGTACTGAGCTATATTCATTACATGGTGTAGTCAGGAAAGTAACACGTCAGTTGCTTACAGTTGTGAGAACCATTTTGACAAAAATCTTATTTCATTGGTGACAGCCATTTATATACATTAAAAGAAAGTCTGGTTTCCAACAGGTTCTCCAAAGTATTCACAAAGTACTTAATTCTACTTTTCCTCTTTTCCTCTCTCATCACTGCCTTTCTCCATTATGCAAATTTATTCAAACCTATTTTTAGGCTTTAGAAACCCTTTAGCAACGTACAGAAACAGAAACCCTTCCCTTTTTTCATTAAACAAGGAGTGTGGAAACTGCCCCTAAAGTCCACTTCTACTGAGTTTACAATTTGTGTAACAAGGAACAGTGGCTTGTTCCTGGAGATGTTTCAATCAGCTAGGATCAACACTAAGAAAAAAATTGCTGTTCTATCAAGCTCTTAATTCTCATGGAAATGAATGTGAACCAGGGAAACAGAACAATTGATTTAGAGCTGTAATCTGTTCACAAGTCAAGTTGGCCACTTCTGGTAACCACAAAACACAGCTTAAGGTGACACAATAAAGCAGGCTTCAGATGCGCTTTGTCAAAGGACTTAAAATCTAACCACCACTTCTGGTTAGACCCTTTTCCTAGAGGAGGGGGCTTACAGAGCAGCTAACTGGCTTTCCTCATATGAGTGAGAGAACCTAGAGTAAAGAATCCATTTTTGGTGTTATGGCTATTTACATTACATTCTCTGATAAGTAAGCTGTGAATTTCAGGAAGATGTCCAAGGTTTTGCCTCTTAATGGAACAGTTATTCTTTGGCAAAACTCAGCCAAATTGCTCTGTTGAACTGCCAGCAAGATCTGCATGTGTAATGTAAACAACCCTCTGGCAAAAAAGTCAAAAAGTCAGAAAGTGATTAATACAATGGGATTTGTATTTGTCTGTATAAAATTAGTTTGCAAAAAATCAAAATCTAAATACATCTGGAAGTAAAAGTGGGGGTAAAGTCATGCACTTTCCCCTTTTCTTTAAAAATGTTCCTTATCATGTACCTTTTAGAGAAATATGGGAATATTTAAAGCCATTTTAGCTGATCAGAGAATCTGAAGTTTGTGCAACGGAATTATCAGCCATTTGGAAAGTTCATCATTATATTTAAGGTAAACTATACTTTTTCTTTTCTTTTCCTTTTTTCTTGAGAATCAAGACTATTATAATTGCAAAACAGTTTTCATTCTCAGATTAAGATCTGGAGCTACTAATTGAAATCTAGTGTTTCTGTAATCGCAACCCATTTTTAGCTCTGGCTTAGCCCTGGCAACCTCACTTTCAGAGACAGAATATCTTTTGTTCTGTTGTGCTTTAGTTAAGCAGACTAAGAATAAAATTTCAGTCAGAAAAATCCTAACCTTAAAGAAGTTTCAAACCGTATGCTAGAGACATGTACAAAAGCAAGTTACAACTTATGCTGACTTAAATTAATTATTGAAATGGAAATCAAACCAAAGTTTTATGGGAAAGCAAAAGAAGGATTAATTTCAGGCGAGGGAGCTTGAGGATGTGGTCCTTGGATCATGTGAGCCTGGCATCATGAATAGATTACTAACTTATGATTCAGACTTTTGACTCTGAATGTAACCTTATCTATGGATTACAGGTGTGCTATATCAAAGTGAAAGTTATTAAAATAATACAGGCAAGAAGCAATAAAGGGCTGACCCACCATTAATGGTATTAAGTAAGATACACTGGCAGCTCCTGTCACTTCACCTTGGTTTGACCTAACCTCACTTGGTCTTCAGACTGAGATGTCCTTCTTTATTTACATTCTAAATTCCAACGATTCTTGCATTATTTTCCTTATACTTTTTGTCTATCCGATATTTTCCCTATCCAAATAATTACACTATTCCTAGGAAGTTTTTCTCACTTGCCCACTAGTTAGGTTTCATACTTTCCTCAATGGAACCTTTCTCAGCATTGGAGGAACCTCATAAAAAGTTCCCACTCTACCCCTAGAATCATCAGTGAAACCTGGCACCTCACCCAGTTTCCTATCCCCTCCCTCCTGAATTTAGCTCATCTGCTCATTGGCCCACATACATTAGCATGTTAAACAAATTCATCCAAAAATTCTGGATACTGACTCTATTTGAAATCTTTCAAATACTTAAGTTCACTTTCACATGTTACCACAGTTATTTCCTCGTCTAACAGCTACATTCATACCTTGTTCTGCTGTCACCTTTTGGGGAGAAAGGTGCTCTTGTTACAGCTGTCATTTCTATAGGCACTGCCCCAAGACTTTCTCCCTTACATTAGGAAGCAGGTGACCTGTTTCTTGTGTGTATCAGAGCTCTATTACTGTCCTAATCTATCAGTTGCATTAAAGCCCTTAAACAAATTTACTAAAATTTATTTTTTCATTTACAACGTCCACCATTTTATGAATATGGACTTTTTTGTCAAAGCTGTCAAATACTGCATTCAAATAAAAGCCCAGTAGAACAGTGCCGTATCACCTTCTTGGATGTCACTGTTTAAATTAAGCAAAACATCCCCTTTTACAAAATCCTTGCTTACATCCACATCAAACTGTATTCTCTCTGTTTACTAGAGTAATAACGTTTCTACTATAAGGACAAATATTTGGCTGTAAATGATATTCTCTATGTAGCTTACTTAAGGTATTTCCTTTCAACTTAAAAAGTTACTGACTGGGTGCTGGGAAGATGGCGGAAGAGTAAGACGCGGAGATCACCTTCCTCCCCACAGATACACCAGAAATACATCTACACGTGAAACAACTTCTACAGAACACCTACTGAATGCTGGCAGAAGACCTCAGACCTCCCAAAAGGCAAGAAACTCCCCACGTACCTGGGTAGGGCAAAAGAAAAAAAGAAAAAACAGAGACAAAAGAATAAGGACGGCACCTGCACCAGTGGGAGGGAGCTGTGAAGGAGGAAAAGTTTCCACACACTAGGAAGCCCCTCCGCGGGCGGAGACTGCGGGAGGCGGAGGGGGGAGCTTCGAAGCCGCGGAGGACAGTGCAGCCACAGGGGTGCGGAGGGCAAAGCGGGGAGATTCCCGCACTGAGGATCACGGCCGACCGGCGCTCACCAGCCCGAGAGGCTTGTCTGCTCACCCGCCGGGGCGGGCGGGGCTGAGAGCTGAGGCTCGGGCTTCCGTCGGAGCGCAGGGAGAGGACTGGGTTTGGCGGCGTGAAGACAGCCTGCAGGGGGTTAGTGCGCCACGGCTAGCCGGGAGGGAGTCCGGGGAAAAGTCTGGAGCTGCCGAAGAGGCAACAGACTTTTTCTTACCTCTTTGTTTCCTGGTGCGCGAGGAGAGGCGATTAAGAGCGCTGCTTAAAGGAACTCCAGAGACGGGCGCGAGCCGCGGCTAAAAGCGCGGACCCCAGAGACGGGCATGAAACGCTAAGGCTGCTGCTGCCGCCACCAAGAAGCCTGTGTGCGAGCACGGGTCACTCTCCACACCTCCCTTCCGGGGAGCCTGTGCTGCCCGCCACTGCCAAGGTCCCGGGATCCAGGCGCAACTTCCCCGGGAGAACGCACGGCGCGCCTCACGCTGGTGCAACGACACGCCGGCCTCTGCTGCTGCAGACCCGCCCCGCACGCCGTGCCCCTCCCTCCCCCCAGGCCTGAGTGCGCCAGAGCCCCTGAAGCAGCTGCTCCTTTAACCCTGTCCCGTCTGAGCAAAAAACAGACGCCCTCCTGCGACCTACACGCAGAGGCGGGGCCAAATCCAAAGCTGAGCCCCTGTGAGCTGTGAGAACAAAGAAATAAAAGGGAAATCTCTCCCAGCAGCCTCAGAAGCAGCGGATTAAAGCTCCACAATCAACTTGATGTACCTGCATCTGTGGAATACATGAATAGACAGCGAATCATCCCAAACTGAGGAGGTGGACTTAGAGAGCAAGATCTATGATTTTTTCCCCTTTTCCTCTTTTTGTGAGTGTGTATCTGTATGCTTCTGTGTGAGATCTTGTCTGTATAGCTTTGCTTCCACCATTTGTCCTAGGGTTCTATCCGTCCATTTTTAAAAAAAATTTCTTAATAATTTTAATAACTTTATTATAGTTTACCTTCTTTCTTTCTTTCTTTCTTTTTTCTTCCTTCCTTCCTTTCCCTCCTTCCTTCCCTCTAGACAACGAATCATCCCAAATTGAGGAGGTGGACTTTGAGAGCAACATTTATGATTTTTCCCCTTTACCTCTTTTTGTGAGGGTGTATGTGTATGCATCTGTGTGAGATTTTGTCTGTATAGCTTTGCTACCACCATTTGTCCTAAGGTTCTATCCGTCCCTTTTTTTTCTAAATAATTATTTTTTAATTCAATAACTTTATTATTCTTTATTTTATTTAACTGTATCTTCTTTCTTTCTGTCTTTTTTCCTTCCTTCCTTCCTCCCTTCCTTCCTCCCTTCCTTTCTTTCTTTCTTTCTTTCTTTCTTTCTTTCTTTCTTTCTTTCTTTCTTTCTTTCTTCCTTCCTTCCTTCCTTCCTTCCTTCCCTCCCTTCTTTCTTTCTTTCCTTTCTTTCTTTCTTCATACTTATACTAATTCTCTCTACTTTTTCTCCCTTTTATTCCGAGCCGTGTGGATGAAAGGCTCTTGGTGCTCCAGACAGAAGTCAGAGCTCTGCCTCTGAGGTGGGAGAGCCAACTTCAGGACACTGGTCAACAAGAGACCTCCCACCTCCACATAATATCAAGTGGCGAAAATCTCCCAGAGATCTCCATCTCAACGCCAGCACCCAGCTTCACTCAACGACCAGACAGCTACAATGCTGGACATCCTATGCCAAACAACTAGCAAGACAGGAACGCAACCCCACCCATTAGCAGAGAGGCTGCCTAAAATCATAATAAGTCCACAGACACCCCAAAACACACCACCAGATGTGGACCTGCCCTCCAGAAAGACAAGATCCACCCTCATCCACCAGAACACAGGCACTAGTCCCCTCCACCAGGAAGCCTACACAACCCACTGAACCAACCTTAGCCACTGGGGACAGACACCAAAAACAAAAGGAACTATGAACATGCAGCCTGCAAAAAGGAGACTCCAACCACAGTAAGATCAGCAAAATGAGAAGACAGAAAAACACACAGCAGATGAAGGAGCAAGATAAAAACCCACCAGACCTAACAAATGAAGAGGAAATAGGCAGTCTACCTGAAAAAGAATTCAGAATAATGATAGTAAAGATGATCCAAAATCTTGGAAATAGAATAGACAAAATGCAAGAAACATTTAACAAGGACCTAAAAGAAATAAAGATGAAACAAGCAATGACGAACAACACAATAAATGAAATTAAAAATACTCTAGATGGGATCAGTAGCAGAATAACTGAGGCAGAAGAACGGATAAGTGACCTGGAAGATAAAATAGTGGAAATAACTACTGCAGAGCAGAATAAAGAAAAAAGAATGAAGAGAACTGAGGACAGTCTCAGAGACCTCTGGGACAACATTAAACGCACCAACATTCGAATTAAGGGGGTTCCAGAAGAAGAAGAGAAAAAGAAAGGGACTGCGAAAATATTTGAAGAGATTATAGTTGAAAACTTCCCTAATATGGGAAAGGAGATAGTTAATCAACTCCAGGAAGCACAGAGAGTCCCTTACAGGATAAATCCAAGGAGAAATACGCCAAGACACATATTAATCAAACTGTCAAAAATTAAATACAAAGAGAAAATATTAAAAGTAGCAAGGGAAAAGCAACAAATAACACACAAGGGAATCCCCATAAGGTTAACAGCTGATCTCTCAGCAGAAACTCTGCAGGCCAAAAGGGAGTGGCAGGACACACTGAAAGTGATGAAGGAGAAAAACCTGCAACCAAGATTACTCTACCCAGCAAGGATCTCATTCAGATTTGATGGAGAAATGAAAACCTTTAAAGACAAGCAAAAGCTGAAAGAGTTCAGCACCACCAAACCAGCTTTACAACAAATGCTAAAGGATCTTCTCTAGGCAAGAAACACAAGAGAAGGAAAAGACCTATAATAACAAACCCAAAACAATTAAGAATATGGGAATAGGAACATACATATGGGTAACTACCTTAAATGTAAATGGATTAAATGCTCCCACCAAAAGACACAGACTGGCTGAATGGATACAAAAACAGACCCATATATATGCTGTCTACAAGAGACCCACTTCAGATCCAGAGACACATACAGACTGAAATGAGGGGATGGAAAAAGATATTCCATGCAAATGGAAACCAAAAGAAAGCTGGATTGGCAATTCTCATATCAGACAAAATAGACTTTAAAATAAAGACTATTAGAAGAGACAAAGAAGGATACTACATAATGATCAAGGGATCGATCCAAGAAGAAGATATAACAATTTTAAATATTTATGCACCCAACATAGGAGTACCTCAATACATAAGGCAAAAACTAACAGCCATAAAAGGGGAAATCGACAGTAACACATTCATAGTAGGGGACTTAAACACCCCACTTTCACCCATGGACAGATCATCCAAAATGAAAATAAATAAGGAAACACAAGCTTTAAATGATACATTAAACAAGATGGACTTAATTGATATTTATAGGACACTCCATCCAAAAACAACAGAATACACATTTTTCTCAAGTGCTCATGGAACATTCTCCATGATAGATCATATGTTGGGTCATAAATCAAGCCTTGGTAAGTTTAAGAAAATTGAAATTGTATCAAGTATCTTTTCCGACCACAACACCATGAGACTAGATATCAATCACAGGAAAAGATTTGTAAAAAATACAAACACATGGAGGCTAAACAATACACTACTTAATAACCAAGTGATCACTGAAGAAATCAAAGAGGAAATAAAAAAATACCTAGAAACAAATGACAATGGAGACACAACGACCCAAAACCTATGGGATGCAGCAAAAGCAGTTCTAAGAGGGAAGTTTATAGCAATACAAGCCCACCTTAAGAAGCAGGAAACATCTTGAATAAACAACCTAACCTTGCACCTCAAGCAATTAGAGAAAGAAGAACAAAAAAACCCCAAAGCTAGCAGAAGGAAAGAAATCATAAAAATCAGATCAGAAATAAATGAAAAAGAAATGAAGGAAACAATAGCAAAGATCAATAAAACTAAAAGCTGGTTCTTTGAGAAGATAAACAAAATTGATAAATGATTAGCCAGACTCAGCAAGAAAAAAGGGAGAAGACTCAAATCAACAGAATTAGAAATGAAAAAGGAGAAGTAACAACTGACACTGTAGAAATGCAAAGGATCATGAGAGATTACTACAAGCAACTATATGCCAATAAAATGGACAATCTAGAAGAAATGGACAAATTCTTAGAAAAGCACAACCTTCCAAGACTGAACCAGGAGGAAACAGAAAATATGAACAGACCAATCACAAGCACTGAAATTGAAACTGTGATTTAAAATCTTCCAACAAACAAAAGCCCAGGACCAGATGGCTTCACAGGCGAATTCTATCAAACACTTAGAGAAGAGCTAACACCTATCCTTCTCAAACTCTTCCAAAATATAGCAGACGGAGGAATACTCCCAAATTCCTTCTACGAGGCCACCATCACCTTGATACCAAAACCAGACAAGGATGTCACAAAGAAAGAAAACTACAGGCCAATATCACTGATGAACATAGATGCAAAAATCCTCAACAAAATACTAGCAAACAGAACCCAACAGCACATTAAAAGGATCAGACACCATGATCAAATGGGGTTTAACCGAAGAATGTAAGGATTCTTCAATATACGCAAATCAATCAATGTGATACACCATATTAACAAATTGAAGGAGAAAAACCATATGATCATCTCAATAGATGCAGAGAAAACTTTTGACAAAATTCAATACCGATTTATAAAAACCCTCCAGAAAGTAGCCATAGAGGGAACTTTCCTCAACATAATAAAGGCCATATATTACAAGCCCACAGCCAACATCATCCTCAATGGTGAAAAACTGAAAGCATTTCCACTAAGATCAGGAACAAGACAAGGTTGCCCACTCTCACCACTCTTATTCAACATAGTTTTGGAAGTTTTACCCACAGCAATCAGAGAAGAAAAGGAAATAAAAGGAATCCAAATCGGAAAAGAAGAAGTAAGGCTGTCACTGTTTGCAGATGACATGATACTCTACATAGAGAATCCTAAAGATGCTACTAGAAAACCACTAGAGCTAATCAATGAATTTGGTAAAGTAGCAGGATATAAAATTAATGCACAGAAATCTCTGGCATTCCTATATAATGATGAAAAATCTGAATGTGAAATCAAGAAAACACTCCCATTTACCATTGCAACAAAAAGAATAAAATATCTAGGAATAAACCTACTTAAGGAGACAAAAGACCTGTATGCAGAAAATTATAAGGCACTGATGAAAGAAATGAAAGATGTTACAAATAGATGGAGAGATATACCATGTTCTTGGATTGGAAGAATCAACATTGTGAAAATGACCATACTACCCAAAGCAATCTACAGATTCAATGCAATCCCTAGCAAACTACCACTGGCATTTTTCACAGAACTAGAACAAAAAATTTCACAATTTGTATGGAAACACAAAAGACCCCGAATAGCCAAAGCAATCTTGAGAAAGAAAAACTGAGCTGGAGGAATCAGGCTCCCTGACTTCAGACTATACTACAAAGCTACAGTAATCAAGACAGTATGGTACTGGCACAAAAACAGAAAGATAGATAAATGTAATAGGATAGAAAGCCCAGAGATAAACCCACGCACATATGGACACCTTATCTTTGACAAAGGTGGCAGGAACGTACAGTGGAGAAAGGACAGCCTCTTCAGTAAGTGGTGCTGGGAAAACTGGACAGGTACATGTAAAAGTATGAGATTAGATCACTCCCTAACACCATACACAAAAATAAGCTCATAATGGATTAAAGACCTAAATGTAAGGCCAGAAACTATAAAACTCTTAGAGGAAAACATAGGAAGAACACTCTATGACATAAATCACAGCAATAGCCTTTTTGACCCACCTCCTAGAGAAATGGAAATAAAAATAAACAAATGGGACCTAATGAAACCTAAAAGCTTTTGCACAGCAAAGGAAACCATAAACAAGACCAAAAGACAACCCTCAGAATGGGAGAAAATATTTGCAAATGAAGCAACTGACAAAGGATTAATTTCCAAAATTTACAAGCAGCTCATGCAGCTCAATAACAAAAAAACAAACAACCCAATCCAAAACTGGGCATAAGACCTAAATAGACATTTCTCCAAAGAAGATATACAGACTGCTAAGAAACACATGAAAGAATGCTCAACATTATTAATCATTAGAGAAATGCAAATCAAAACTACAATGAGATATCATCTCACACCAGTCAGAATGGCCATCATCAAAAAATCTAGAAACAATAAATGCTGGAGAGGGTGTGGAGAAAAGGGAACACTCTCGCACTGCTGGTGGGAATGTGAATTGGTTCAGCCACTATGGAGAACAGTATGGAGGTTCCTTAAAAAACTACAAATAGAACTACCATATGACCCAGCAATCCCACTACTGGGCATATACCCTGAGAAAACCATAATTCAAAAAGAGTCATGTACCAAAATGTTCATTGCAGCTCTATTTACAACAGCCTGGAGATGGAAACAACCTAAGTGCCCATCATCAGATGAATGGATAAAGAAGATGTGGCACATATATAGAATGGAATATTACTCAGCCATAAAAAGAAACGAAATTGAGCTATTTGTAATGCGGTGGATAGACCTAGAGTCTGTCATACAGAGTGAAGTAAGTCAGAAAGAGAAAGACAAATACCGTATGCTAACACATATATATGGAATTTAAGGGGAAAAAATGTCATGAAGAACCTAGGGGTAAGACAGGAATAAAGACACAGACCTACTGGAGAATGGACTTGAGGATATGGGGAAGGGGAAAGGTGAGCTGTGACAGGGCGAGAGAGAGGCATGGACATATATACACTAACTAACGTAAGGTAGATAGCTAGTGGGAAGCAGCCGCATGGCACAGGGATATCGACTCAGTGCTTTGTGACCGCCTGGAGGGGTGGGATAGGGAGGGTGGGAGGGAGGGAGACGCAAGAGGGAAGAGGTATGGGAACATATGTATATGTATAACTGATTCACTTTGTTATAAAGCAGAAACGAACACACCATTGTAAAGCAATTTTACCCCAATAGAGATATTAAAAAAAAAAGTTATTGACTACCTATTATATACAAGGTAATTAGTATGCTGCATTATTTTAGTTTATTTATTTTTTTCATATCTGTGTTCTATTTGTGTTCAAACAATATATACTTACTCTAGTTTAATGAAAAGTCCTCTTTACATTCTGGGTAATGTGTGGTAAAATACATAAAACAATGCCCTTTTGCTGAAACTGGTATTATTTTCTTGATTCTCTTTGCAAAAGCAAGATCCTTTTTTCTTTCTTATTGAACATCAAAGTACTTATCAAAGGCTCTGAAGTGTGACCAAATCTCAATTTTCCCAAAGAGAAGCTATACTTTTCCTAAGGGGAAAAAAAAATACCTCTAGCAAAGATCCTGTATATATGTGGTGTTGTCTGTTTGTTTAGTGTTTTAACTCTCTATATACATCATTCTTTTTCTACAACTTTCCTGATATATTAAATTCCCAGTTACTATAAAACAGGTAACAGGGTTCTTTCTTACAGGCATATTTTAAACCATTCTTTTCAAGGTACTGTCCTTAATCAGAAAGTGTTTCTAATTTTTTATGAATCGATTGAGAAATTAAATTTTAGATTTTTGTGAAAATAAGCACACGTCTTCTTTTAAGTAGCTCAATATTAATAATATTCATTTTTCCTTTAAAGCATACTTTAGAAAAGTTATTTTGCCATATTTAATAATCCTTTTGAAATCACTGAGTGTGAATGCAATATAGACATTGAGGGAAGAAGAATATAACACAAGTAACTGATGTACTTAACTTGAAATATTATTTTGAAAACCTTAAAATCAAATTAGTAAAAGTTAAAAAGTAATATTTTCTTTATAAACCATAATACTCTTTCAGTTGCCATGGATTACTTAATGCTAAGAAGGAAGAAAAGAATGTCACAAGATTTCTGGATAATCTAAGCCAGTACTATAAGTGACAGCTGATAAGTTTAGACAGCTGGAAGAATGGACGGATAGATAAACGGGCAGACAGACAGACAGCCACAGACAGATATTCTGACGGGAAATACTAGTCTGTGGGTCAGAGAGCAGATCACTTATCGCTCATATTGCATCTCAGCACTGGTTCCTTAGCCCCGACCCCCATGGGGCGATGTGGGGAGTCTGATGTTGCCCTGTGCATGCAGCGGTGTTGAACCATAAGAGACTTACAGGACTCAGAACTCACAAAGGGTGACTGGCTCATTGGACCATCCTAACCCCTGACTGAGAGACACTCTTACTCTGGAATGTAAAGAAATCTCTGGGGAGTGGAGGAGACGTTCTCTATTTTCCCCACACTGGAGCATAAACAACTGGCTCTGGGGAAGATAGATTTGTAAATCCCTCTGAAGCAACACAATTTTTAGCTTCTAGGACATATTTATTATTCAGTCATCCTTTAACCAAGTTCTGCCAGATTTTTGTTCAGAGAGCTCAGATTGAAGTAACATGAAATATTCACGTAGAATTATCTCTCAACAATAGTAATCATTATAATTAGTTTCTCTTTAGAATACTGTGTAGTTGAATACATTGTTGGTTTTATTTGGAAATAGGCATAAGTCTCGTAAAGTGGCCTGCTAAACTGCCACTGAGATGTTAGGTTTTATACTTACATTCATAAACATATAGAAGATGTATATATACAAATAGTCAAATTACTTGAAAATAAAGTTTACCTGTAATTCCAAATTTTTTGAAATGTGTGTGTGTGTGTAATAAAAATTAAACATTGTAAATGGAAAAAAACGGACATTGTATTTACATTGCTCCATTAGACTTGCTCTGCAAAGTATGATGAAACAAAACTGGAACACAGGATCTCATGAGACCCCTGAGTGCTGTATCCACGAGGCCAGTGGGGCTCTTAATCACAATTTGTTCCAAATAAATGGTATAAAGTTCAAGCTTTACTCACTTGACGGCCTACATTTATCTCCTACAGAGAAGATAGTACTACAACTGTTTCAACTGCTTAAACCCTATTTTAGCATATATTTGGAAGCCTGCACTGTACTTGATAACTTTATAATACCTTGAATAGCATGTATAAAATGTTTAACTTTAATAATGCAAGATGTGAGAATTGAAGAGATCTAATAGTTGAAGCATGGTTGAAAACTAAAAACATAAGAACAAATTTTATTATTTCAGGGTGAAAACATATTTTTCCCATTTGCAAGCAATTTTTCCCATCTCTGTACTCCAGATTTTACCATTGTGTTTCATGGCCCCTCTTATCTACTTTACTCTGAGACAGCTTTACTAAGTTCTAGGTTATGTGGTGACATTATTGTACATTTCATAGCTTCTAACAAATGGCCTTATGTAGGTGGCCCTCAGTAAACACCCATTGAATTAATGAGTTTTATTTTTATTTTATCATCCTTTGTTTTCTCATTGACAACTCATGATCTAAGTGAATCTGCCTTTTAGTGGAAAACATTTCACAACAATAATTGCAACAAAACAAAAGAGAGAATTGACTGTAATCACTCTAATTCAATAGTACATAGCCAGATAATCTGAGAGACTGTAAACTTATCAAATAATTGTGGGGATATTATAAGCACTGACTTAATTATATATTGTATTATATAACTAAGAATAAAGAACAGCTTGTAGGATACTTTGATAAACCACAAAACGGAATCTTCAAACTAGACAGTTGCTGTTTTAAAATAAATCTGGTAAGAAGATGACCATCATTCTTCTGTGCTCTACGTTATCATCATCAATGTATAATTTTCTTAAGGGAAACTATGATACCCCAAATCATTCAATGTGTGTGGAGCATCTATTTAATATTTTCAATATATTCAATTATTTGTAATATGCTATTCTCTGTATTAACTTTTAACAAACTTCAGTTTAAACTAACAGTGGAACAAATCAGAGAATAACTGAACTCTTTAATTTAGAAAGTCAAACAATGTTTGTTACCACCCAAACAACTACAGGTTAAATATATAAAAGTTATTTAAATAGCTGAGATAAATTAATAAATGGTATATCCAAAAAAGGTTATTTAGGAAGTTAGGACAGTTTAGGGTTAAACATTTAACATCTTTTAAAAAGAATAACATATGTTTTCTATTGTGAAATACTTCATATGTACATTTAGGAAAGTTTTGTATTTATAGGCCAGCAATTCTCAAAGCACGACCCCAAGACCTTTCCAAAGAGTTCTTCAAGGCCAAAAATACTTTCATAATAATCCAAGGATATATTTGTCTTGTTTGGTCTGTTGACATTGGCACTGATGGAGCAAAAACAATGGTGGGTAAAGCGCTCCCCCTCAGCACAGATCAAGGCCCGGCATAAACTGTACTGATGGATGTCACATTCTCCACTACTGAGCACTCCCAGTTTAAAAGAAAAAAAAGTCAAGGATGTCTTTGATGAAACACTGAAATATTATCATTTTATTTAACTTGACCCTTGAGTGTATATCTTTTTTTTTGCGGTACGCGGGCCTCTCACTGTTGTGGCCTCTCCCGTTGCGGAGCACAGGGTCCGGACGCGCAGGCTCAGCGGCCATGGCTCACGGGCCAAGCCGCTCTGCGGCATGTGGGATCTTCCCGGACCGGGGCACGAACCCGTATCCCCTGCATCGGCAGGCGGATGCTCAACCACTGTGCCACCAGGGAAGCCCGAGTGTATATCTTTTAATATTCTGGGTATACATAAAACAATTCTGCTACCTACAAGTGGGATAGTTGTCTTAAGGAAAAGCATGTATTCAGGTTGCAGGCTAAACTAGCAACTTGTCTCATAGAATACTATTTTTTTCTTGAGAGATCTACTTTCAACCACAAGGGTTATTTTGACTTGCATATTTAGTGGGCTTTTTATAAAAATTTAACAAGGGGTACATATCTCTTCAAGAAGACAACAATTTACTTATTCATTTAACATATATTTATTCAGGGCTTACAATACCAGGGTGTTCATAAAAAATTAACAAGGGGTACATACCTCTTCAAGAAAACATTTTACTTATTCATTTAACAAACATTTATTCAGGGCTTACGATATCAGGGTGTTTCTTTATGTTCTTTATTGACTTTTGGGGGGTAATAAGGCTATTAAGAATTTTGGTATTCATATTTAAAGTAACACTATACAATATTTTGCATGCACAAATGGCTAATTTCTTCTGAATATTTTATTGTCATATTGTGAGTATTAATTCCAGCTAACATTAATTGAAGGCTTACTATGGAGCAGGCACTGTTCTAACCGCCTTCGTATATGATCTCATTTAACCCTCACTGCAATTCTCTGAGTTTGATGGCATTACGTTTCTTATGTAGAGAAACGTAGAAGAGATACAGAGATGTTAACCAATTTATCCACACTGACGAGTTCCAAGTGGTGGAGCCGGGATTCCAAACCATGTAAGATGGTCCTAAGCCCACTGTCCACGTTCTTGCCCAATTTATCCAAATTATAATACATTCTGCCTAAATTCTAACCCATAATTTTTTTGTTAGCTTCAAAATGAACTTATTTATAGTTGAGAAGCATCACTTCTTTCTGGGGTTTTGATTCCATGTGGAATTTTCTAGCATGTCATTTTTGATTGTGTGTGAGATTAACAAAGCACCGATGAAAAGCATGCACTTTGAAATCAGACAGATCTGGGTTTGAGTTGTGACCTCATTATTTATTAGCTCTGAAATTTGGGGCATTATTTTTCAATCTTTCCCCCTCAGTTTCTTTATCTGCAAATGAGGACAATGAGTATAAGGACTTCAATGTGTTATAGGATTAAGTAAGGTTATTTACGTAAACCTATTAACAGTTACTGGCACATAATAAGAAATTCAATAAACTTTAGTCATACTTGTTCGTACTCATATTTGTATTCCTATGCCTTAAATTAAAAACACAGAAGGTAGGGCTTCCCTGGTGGCGCAGTGGTTGAGAGTCCGCCTGCCGATGCAGGGGACACAGGTTCGTGCCCCGGTCCGGGAAGATCCCTCATGCTGCAGAGCGGCTTGGCCCGTGAGCCATAGCCGCTGAGCCTGCGCGTCTGGAGCCTGTGCTCCGCAACGGGAGAGGCCACAACAGTGAGAGGCCCGCGTACCGCAAAAAAATAAAAAATAATAAAAATAAATAAAAATTAAAAAAATAGAGAAGGTAAAATACAGAGTAATGAAAACAATTAAATAACTTGAAAGTAATTCAATAACTTAAAGTAGAGATTGCAGGAGGAGAAGGTTAAAGAAGTAAACATTTGGGCTTCCCTGGTGGCGCAGTGGTTGAGAATCTGCCTGCTGATGCAGGGGACACGGGTTCGAGCCCTGGTCTAGGAGGATCCCACATCCTAGTTGCTCCCGCGGAGCAACTAGGCCCGTGAGCCACAACTACTGAGCCTGCGCGTCCAGAGCCTGTGCTCCGCAACAAGAGAGGCTGCGATAGTGAGAGGCCCGCGCACTGCGATGAAGAGTGGCCCCTGCTTGCCACAACTAGAGAAAGCCCTTGCACAGAAACAAAGACCCAACACAGCAAAAATTAATTAATTAATAAACTCCTACCCCCAACATCTTTAAAAAAAAAAAAAAAAATAAGAAGTAGACATTTAATTCCCATATTGGAGAAAGACAACTAAAAGGAGATCATCAATGAAGACACTTATCTTTTTCAATTTCAAACAATAGTATAATATACTCACACATTCATTTAAAATGAATTAATATGTGAAGTCTAGGACACTCATTGTTCACCAAGTCTTCTGAGGCTGCTGCTCTATCTATACCCACGCCCTCCCCAGGCTTTACCTTTCTAACGTACTTAGATGAGGGTAGTGCCAGTATCTGCAAATCTACATCAGGACCTTAACCACCTGCAGGGCACGACGCAAGTGTCTGAGAGAATTACACTGTCTGGAACAGCCAACAAGAAAGTGGCAATTATCAGGTAGGATAACTGAGGTCACTTCTATGCTGGTTCCCAGAGTTCCCAGCAGGATAAGCTTCCAGTTCTTTATAGAGGTAGCTTGCTTGAAAACCAGTTCCTTATTGGGTGCTTTCTTTTCCTTATCTTCCTTCCCCACTTCCTGTCAGTGTTTTCTGGGATCACCTCTCAAATTATTTGAAGTTGAACTGATCATATACCCAGGTCCTGGCAGAATGCCTGGCATAAAGTAGGCACCCAATTAATGTTTTGGAATATATGAGTGCATAAAGTTACCAGTATTGTTTATAAAAGAAACACTCTACCTGACTACTAATAAAGAATACATTAATACTGATTAAGGCAACAGTGAGAATTGAATAAACCTTAAATCCAATGCAACATTACACAAATTATTAATAACAAAGTTGAACTGTTTAACTACTAAATAACCATATTCATATTCATTGACTGGACTAGCATTAAGTTGAAGTAGAAACTTTTGCTTGAGAATCTTGTGAATTACTAATATTTTTTTCAAAAATGTATTCAGAAGTATGCCACCTTACTTGCAAACTCTATTCACAAGTCTATAGCCTAAAGTGACCAAATTGAACAATAAAAGGAGAAGAAAAAGGCATTAATTGATTGATGGAACAAATATCTATTGAATGTCTACTAGGTGTCAGTCAATCCCCTACATCCATGGCTTTCTAATTTTTGGCTGCAACCTACAACAGGAAATATATTTTACCTCAAGACATACACACAAACATATAATGTATGAATACATAGATATGCTCAAAACTAAAAAAAAAGGCTTCAGCATACAATATGTATGTTTACCACATCTTATTCACTCTGAAAAACCTTCTTTTATTCTACCCTATTTTATTAAGAAACACTTCACGATTCTCATTAATCTGATTTTACTACTCAGTAAAAGCTTACAACTGACATTTTGAAAAACACTAAATTCTAAAGGTAAAATGATGAGCTAAACAGACACCATATTTCCTTGAAATATCTTAGATAAACTTAAATAATTTTTTTAAATGTAAAAATTAACATTGTAATCGCTGCAAAGTAAAGATACATGGAATGAAGAAGGGTGTATGCCAGGAACATCTGCACTGGTATTGCGGAAGGGAAGAGAGAACAGCAAGGGAGGTCTCCTCAGGAGGTGATGACTGAGCTGAGATTTGAGGAAGGGTTGAGTAAAACTTGAGGGGGGTTATTTAGGGAGAATATCAGAGGTCTTTGTGAGAGGATGGATATGGAGGGTGAGGGAGAAGGAGATATTAAAAACAACTGCTAGATTCAGGGTTTGCCCAACTGGATGGACAATGGTGGTATCTGCTGAAAAGAGAAGACTAAAGATGACCAGAGTTTGGCAAAGACAGTGCGGGAAGATCACGAACGTGTTATTACACACGCTGCTTTTGAAGTATCCAAGAGCTAAAAGCCAAGAAGGCAACTGAATATGGGGATCTGGATTTCAGAGGCAAAGTCTAGGACTTAAACAGCAATTTACATGTCGTCTAGGTATGGAAAAGTTTAGGGAAAAAAGCAAAAAATGTTAACAGAGTTTGACAATATTATATTCATTTATTTGGTATTCACACTCATAGAGGAATTTCAAGGGGCCTTCCAATAAATTATGTGCAGAAAATTGGTCAAGTGAAGTATATTCATATTATAAAAAGTTTAAAAAGACTAGTTGTGCTATTAAACCTGAGTAAAAGATTAGCTATCAATGATGATGATGACTGACCACAACAAAAATATTAGTCAATACTATATGTCTGGCGAAATATTAGGTTATTTATATGTATTACTCTAATTAATTTTTTAAAATCATATGAGATAGACATTCCAGTTTTCCAGATGAGGAAACTCAGAAATACATACATAAAACATTTAGCCAAGGTCACAAATCTGAAAAAGAACAAATTAAGGATACTTGAAATGAGCAGGTCTGTTTCATTTTAGAGACTAAATTCTTTCTTCACTACTATATTGTACTGTTTCTGAGTATCACATTGTGTAGCCAAATGCTTTCCTCAAAAGGAATATTCTTTTTTAAGTTATTAAACCATATCAGAAATAGAGACACAGACGTAGAGAACAAACCTATGGACACCAAGGGGGAAAGCGGAGGTGTTGGTGGTGGTCGTGTGATGAATTGGGAGATTGGGATTGACATGGGTACACAAATATGTATAAAATAGATAACTAATAAGAGCCTGCTGTATAAATAAAATACGTATATGAAAAAAAAAGAAATAAATCACTCTTAAAAAAAGAAAAAAAAACCCATTATCAATCACATGAGTAATTACACTTTGTTTTCTCACCTAAAAAGGCATGTATTTCTAAATGTATACACACCAGTTAAAAACTATGTTGCTTATAAAAGCCTTTAATAGCAACAGAATAATAATAAACATAATATAAAATTTCTTACATATAATTTTGCTGTTTATTCACTCATTCATTCATCAGTATTTATTAAGCACTTGTATTAGGAACTGTTCTTGAGTGCTATATGCTAGACAGTCCATGCATAATAGAAATAGGCATTCAGAATAAATTAAAGTTTCCTGGACTTTGTGAATTATGAAAAAAATAGTAAGACCTTCTTTTCATATTGGTTCCCTTTTCCTCCAGATATCCCTATGCCACAGATGAGACAGGGTTCAAGTGATTTGGAAGGCAAATAAAGAGATAAGCACATGGGAATTCATTTTTCAATTGGCAACTCCAGTATACCTATTTTTAAAATTTAAAAGTAAAGTAATTCAAAGTTTTGGAATACAGTATAGAGCAATCATATTCAGATATGATAAGAGATCTGACTTACAGGCTAAACTGGACAAAAATATGCAATACTTTCAAAATGTACTAACTGCAATTTTCAAGAACAGAGATTTACCTTTGGAAGGCAAAACTAAAAAAAACTGAAAAGGTTGTAAAATATAATTTAGGCTCGTGAAAGCTATCTCTTGTCCATCAAGTGCTCCAAGTGTTTTTCAATGTGCAATCAATAATGATATTAACCTACCATAGGAGCTTTGGTTAAACATGTAGGAGAGATGAATAGACACACATGATTAGAGTGTGAAATACATGAAATTGGCATCACTCGTGCTTGTTTGGAAGCTATGTGTGTGCCAAGAAAGAAAGGTCTGTGAGTATGACTGGGGGAGGGGTACAATTTCTAACTTTCCCTCAGCCATCACCCCACTTCTTTACTCCCCTTTACAGAAACATTCTGAAATAGATCACTTTCCTGGTCCACTCCAATCAGACTCTGCCTCTGTAGTAGGCTGACTAATAGCCACCCAAAGGTACCAGCTGAAACCTGTAGAAGTTACCTTACAAGGAAAAAGGGTCTTTGCAGATGTGATAAAAAATAAGGATCCTGAGGTGCAGAGATTATACTGGATTAACTGGGGAGGGGGGATCTAAATCCAGTCACATTTCCTTACCAGTGAGGAGAAGGGGGATTTGATACACACAGAAGAGAAAGCAGTGCAGAGACAGAGGCAGAGATGGGAGTGGTGCCACCACAAGCAAATGAACGCCAGCTACCAGAAGAAGCACTTCAGAGATCCAGAGCCAGCGTGGCCTTTTAACACCTTAGTCTAGTGAGGCCAATGTTGAACTTTTGGCTCCAAAACTCCAAAAGAAAACATTTCTGTTATTTTAAGCCATCCAGTTTGTGTTGATTTATTATAGTAACCATAGAAACAAATACAGCTCCGTTCCAAAAAACAAATCTGCAGCAGTTAAATTCACAAATGACCCCCGAAATCCAACAGTCAGTGTACTCAAGTTGCCTGCACTATGTGTGTGACACAGTTGATCACTCCCTCCTTTCTATTCTTTAGTCGGTGCAATGGTCAGTTTATGTGTTAACTTGGCTAGGATACAGTCTCAGTTATTCAATCAAACACTAATATAGGTTTTTCTCTTTTTTTAAGATGTGATTAAAGTCTAAAATAAGCTGACATTAAATGAGGAAGATTATCCAGATCATCTGAGTGGGCCTGGTTCAATAAGTTGAAAGGCCTTAAAATGAAAACTGAGGCTTTGCAGAAGAAGAAAAGAAAGGAGGAGAAATAGTTCCAGCTGTGGACCACATCTTCGGTGCCAGCCTGCCCTGCAGATTTCAGACTTGCCGAGACAGCTCCCACACCATGTAAGCCAGTTCCTTGCAATAAATATCATTATATATATTTCCTACTGGTTCTGTTTCCTGGGTTAAGCTCTGATTGACACACTTGATTTCAAAGGTATCACACTCTCCTGGTTTCACTATTTCACCAGCTGCTTCTTTTAGTCTCCTTTGCTCTTTCCTCTTATTTCTTACTGCTTACTGTTTGGAAGCCCATGGCTCAGTGTTTGGATCTCTTTTCTCTATTTCACTCACTCAGTAAATGATTTTAAATATTATCTATGTGCTGATCCCTTGTGTTTATTTTACTCTACAGCCTGGACCTCTTCCCTAAATCCTAGTCTTAAACACCCATCTCACATCTCCTCCACAGGTTTATAACAGGCATTTTAACATAACATTTCTAAATCTGAATTTCTCAGTTTCTCCACGAAACTTACTCCTCCTGTTGTCTTCCCTTCCCAGTAAATAGCACCAATCTTTCCTATTGCTCAGACCAGAACTTTGAAATCATACTTGACAGCTCCCTTTCTTTCACATGCATGCCCAATATATTAACAAATAAAGTGGACTCTACCTTTGAAAATATCCCAAACAGGTCCTCTCTCTCTTGACTTGCTCCAAAATACCACAATGTTTTGCCTGTATTATTGCATTAAGCTCCTAAATGGTCTCTTTTCTTCTGTCCTTGTTACCATGTGTATACACACAAACACAGTCACAGACACACACACACACTATTCTCAATAGATAAGCTAGCAATCTAAAATATTCTAAAGTAGAAATCAAATCACATCACTTCTCTGTTCCAAACCCTCTGGTAGCTTTATGATTCAGAATAAAAGCCAAAGTTCTTTCAATGGCTTATCAGGCTTCATATGGGTCAACTCCCACTACTATTTTTCTCCTTTCCTTGGATCCAACCACATTAGTCTTTTCAATTTCCTTGAACAAACAGGGAAAGCTTCTGCCTCAGGATTTTTTAAATTTGGGCATCCTTTGCTCTATCTGTTCTTGTCCTGTGCTCACATGGCTTGCTCCATTACCTCTATCTCAGTCATCTGCTCAAATATCACTTCACTAGCGACATCATTCATGTTAATCCCAGGCAAAATTACAATCTCTTTCCTGTATCTATACTCTATCCCTTGTCCCTTCTTTATTTTCCTCCCCAGCACTGATCAGCATTTGATGTACGATATATATTTTACATGTTTATTTAGTTTCTGTCTCCTACCACTAGAATATAAGTTCCTTAAGGTCAAGCATCTTTGTTTTGTTCACTGCCATATTTGGGGGGGGGGGGGGTTAATACAGTGTTTGGCACATAGTAAGTATTTAATAAATACTTCATGAGTAAATGACTAAATGTACTTCTGCTTATGACTGGGTAGATCCATAAACCAATGTGAACAAATATAAGAACATTTAACAGGACAATCACAACATCTTTATCAGACGCAGCCATTTTCTATCTTATTTTTGTAACGTTGCTTATTGGCTTGATTGCCCCCCAGATTACTTCGGTGGAAATTATTTTGTGTGCTAACTTTTTTCAGTAATGTATCTGTCAGGATGTAATTATTACCTATTCGATCTGTTTTTAATTTGCTTGAAGTTAAAGGTTCAAGGATGGAAGAGGATTTTTTTTAAAAAAAAGAAAGGACATAGGGCTTAGAAAAATAATACAACACATGGTTTTAGTTAGAGATTCAAGACAAAAAAATCAGGAGCTACTCTAGGTGTGTCAGAATTAACTTAATTGAAGCTCCCTTATTCTATAAAGTTTATTTTTACTGATCTGTATGGAATGTGCCTCAATTAGACTTGGCAGTTTATAGCTGTTTGAGAGCACGATGTAGAGGCAACTGCCCATAGCCAGATGAATGCTCCCATGCGTCACTGTTGGGAAACAACAGTACAGCAGTGACTTAGTGACTCCAGTGCTAACTGAATGACTATTTTACCTCACAAAATTTTTTGACTTGGTGGCACAATAATGTAACTGTATTAGAAGAACATGCCATGTGCCTGGGGAGGAGGGATGGTTAAGAGTACTCGAAGGGTTTTCACTGAGTATACTCAGGAGTGCAGAAGCCCTGATTTACCTCGCATGGATGAATAGTGTGACACCTTGTTGCTTAAAAATTGCTTATGTTTAAACTACACTCCAGAGCTAAAGGGCCATGCAGATGTCCCATTATTGAATAGCATATGGACACTTCCAGGGCTGTTAAAAATGATCACACCTACCATCTGCTTTTACTGGGGCTCACTGTATATACACAGTTCTAAGAGAGAAGTATATGCCTTTCATTGTAGCTCAGGAGACCTATTTGTAGAAGGAAAAGGAAGCAGGGAAGGCACTTGTGAACTTGCAAGAGAAACTTCATGTTTCAATAATGGTCTCTTTCTCAACAATGTGGCAGTTTTGAATCTCAGAGAGGACAAAAATATTTTAACATAAAGACCATCATTTTAAAAATTTGTAACTTAAGTCTTTAGATATCCAACTAAGTTCAAATTTGGTGGTAAGGCTAAAGTGACTGTGGCATTTTCTGCTTGGATTTCAAAACTTGCTAGTTGCTGGCACAAATATATCTGAGTTCAAAAATTAACCCCAACTTTGTTGTGACTTCAGATGACTACATGGGAAAGGAAAGGGCCTGAAAGAATAGTTATTCTTTTCAGCAATAACAGGAGTAATGGTTTACCTTCTGTGACTCATTACTTCCTAGGTCTGTTCATAGCCCATATCTTCTTCCATTAACTTACCCTTAATTTTTCCCCCAGCTTTTGACTTGCCTTCAGTGTCAAGCACCACGCTAAGTATATAGCACATCCTCAGTCGGTGCCTGGTGAGTGAAATCATATTTACAGAGCATGGATAGGGTGCAAGATGCAGGGGTGTGCGCTGTGGAAAAGGCCATGCTTCTGCTCCTTACACTTTTGTCTCAAAGATAAGGGGAGAAGGACCATAGCTATTCCTCTAGAAATATCCACTACAGCAAGAAAACGATATAAGTTGTGAAATAGGTTTCATTCTTATTTTCCTCTAAAAATATAAAATTACTATGTTAATAGTAAATTAAAATTAGATAAAATTAGTATGTTAATTACTAAAGCAAAGAAATTTATGAGGGCCATCTTGTGAAAGGCCCTGTCATGATCATGTCAGATGGTACTCCATCCTATGAATGAGAATGAAAATTTACAAAGCCCGTCTTGATAAAGGAGAGAATGGACAAATTCCATGGATCTGTCACATTAATAAAATGAACATATTCTTTGAAAAGAGAGGAGCAAATAATAGTTTACATTCAATATTTTATGTGCTTTTCAGTCTTAACATCTCTAAATCATCTAAAAATTCAAATTATTATTAGTGTTGAAAAGCCTACCAGAAGTTTACCTTAGTTACCACGAAATTATATGTTTGCTGTTTGTTATCTTCTGAGTCTAGTTTTTGGAAATTATAATATGATTAATATTTAATTCAGTGTTCATGGTATACCAAACACTGTGAGGACCACTTAATCTTAAGAAAAACCTACCACAAAGTCCTACTGTTTTCCTCAGTTTATAGATTACAGAGTGTCATGTTAAACAACTTGCCCAAACTAACTTGCTTATTACATGGCAGACCCAAAATTATGACCATGGCCCCTTGACCTTCAAGCCCGTGCTCTTAACCACTGGCCTGATGCTTTCTGACATGAGATAAAATGGGAAACAAGAAAGATGAAACAATTCAGTGCCTTAGAGCTTTCAGCTGTATATGTACAAAGTAATTAAAAAGTGACTTGTATACTCTTGAATTCTTCTATGGTAAGATGTAAATGAAGTATCTTAGTTTGTGTTCAGAGTATACAGAACTGTAAAAGCATAATCAGCGTATGATTTGAAAATGTTACCATGAGCAGAAATGACTGTAAGGTCAGTTTTACTGACTACTCATCTTGGTTGAATCTCCCTAAAATGATCACATAATCCACCTTCATCAATACTATAGCATTATACACATGTGAGCATATGCTTATTTTGAAGACACTATCAAATATCACAGCAATCGTGATACCAGAAATACCAAATGTGACAGATTCCTGACGCCTTCTAAGGCCTGGAGCTGCTACTTGTTCTAGTTAAACATCACTGATCTCTCCAGGGCACTAGAGTGCGTCAGGCAAGCCCGGAATCATGGCTAGGCAGAGCAGAAATGACTACTAATGCTTGGCCAACTTTTAACTTGGAATGTTCCAAGTATGAATACTTGGTATTCAAAACCATAGCTAGAAATGAGAATTAGTAACAATCAGTTGCATCAGAACTTTGGTTTCTTTGGATCACATCCATTTCCCACCTTCATAAACTATCCACACCCTGCCCTCCAGGTCACTGTAGCCAGTAGAATGAAATTGGGAATTTTGTTAATGAAGAGGCAGCAGACTATTGTGGTTAGGGGCACTGAGGCTAGAATGACATTATCTAGCTCCAATCCCACCTCTGCTGCTTGCTGTGCCTTGGGCAAATTTCTTTATCTCTCAGTACTGCCCTGTACCCCTGTAACAACTCCATACTTTGTCATAAGGATTAAGTAAATCAATGCATATAAAGCACCTGAAACAGTATCTGACATATGTGAGTGCTAGTATTATTATATTATTACTAATATTACCTTTCTTAGTTGTGAAAAAGATAATATTCAAGGAAGTGTTTTTCAAACTATTTTTTCCCTTTAGTAGATCATGAAATTAGTTTAATTTTCTTGCTTTGCATAAAAACTGAAATATAATCATGTAAAATAGAATAAATAAATAACATTAGAACTCAATGCACACAGTATAGATAAATATTATTCAATATTTTGTAGAACAAATACATATATGTATTCTCAGTTATATGTGAAGTGTATTTCTTAATGTAATTATGGCCCAAAACATTTGAAAAACACTGGCTTAGTATTATCATACAGGAAGTATGGCAGCTTTATATCTGTGCAAAAGGGAATTTTAAAGTTTTGTTACAATTCTAATGTCAAACATTTAATTCATTCATAAATTCAACATTTACTTATAGAACATTTTCTACTGTAGGCACTCCACTATGATCTGGAGGAAAAAAATGACAAGAAAATTTTACATAATCCTTGCCTCAATGGACCTTACAACTTAATGGGAAAACAGTCTTTATCAAATAAGTATATACTAACCACCAATTATGAGATACATTATTCCAACTTCTTACAAATATAAAGAGCTAAACTAAGAAATAAACTAAGGGTCAATTATAAAGGAATACAAAATAATCTCACCAAAAATTAGGAGTAAGAAACAACACTTAAAGATGCATTCAAAGCTGGGAGCTCCCTATAATGTTCCGTAATTAACTGAAGGAGTTGGAAAAAAGTGCAAATGTCGTTTGGGATATTTGCTTTTAACTAAATTTCTATTTATATTATTTCTACCATATAATATTCATCAAATCGCCACTAATCCAGAGAGTCAGAGTCAGTAGCTTGTATAGCATATTTAATAAATCTTTAGTAAAATCAATTAATAGCTCTTAAAATTTATATATATATATTTAATGTAATTTGAATAAAAATCACAGTAGTGTCTTATCAGGAATTAGAAATTTCTGCTGGAGGAATAAAAGGTAATATTATACATTTTTAGTGGAAATGTGGAGTGTTACAGCCTTTAGGCATGTGATTATCAATATCTACTAAAATTAAAATTATGCATATCTTTGGCTGAGCAATTTCATGTTGGGGAATCTAGTCTAACTTATTCCAGTATTAAAGGCAAATGATATTTACTGCAGCATTTTTAAAGTAACCAAGAATTGTAAATAAGGTCATGGCCTACTGATAGGGGAGTGAGTGAACACAATGTGAAAAATTCCTTCCATGACTTTATTATACAGTCATTTCAAAGATTGAATTAGACCTATGCCTGATGACTTAGAGTGGTAAAGAGATTTCCATGAGGAAATTCTGAGTGAGAAAAGCAAGATATTGAAAATGTGTATATAGTAAGATACCATTTTGGGTAAGATAAATAATGACCAAAATGTTGTACATATGTATATTTAGGTATGTATAGGTGTGTGTTTGCATATACATGAAAGTACGTGTGTATATGTGGTATATGTACGTGGTTATATGAGTATAGAGAAAAATATGGAATGAATAACACTAGGCTATTAATATGTTAAATGAAAAGGCAAGAATGAGGGGCAGGATGTTGATGGGATGGAAGGAGAAAAAAGGACAAAAATATCCACAATAAAAACAAGTAATTTTTGGTCTTATTTATGTAAATTTGTATGTCTGTGTGAAAGAGAGGGGGAGGATAAAGAATAGAAAAATGGTTGCATAAAAGGAAACCATAAACGAAAATATAACCCACAGAATGGGAGAAAATATTTGGTAACAATGTGACCGACAAGGGATTAATCTCCAAATATACAAACAGCTCATGCAGCTCAGTATCAAAAAAGAAAAAAACCCAATGAAAAAATGGGCAGAAGATCTAAATAGACATTTCTCCAAAGAAGATGGCCAAAAGCACATGAAAAAATGTTCAACATCACTAATTATTAGAGAAATGCAAATCAAAACTACAATGAGGTATCACTTCACACCAGTCAGAGTGGCCATCATCAAAAGTCTACAAACAATAAATGCTGGAGAAGGTGTAGAGAAAAGGGAACCCTCCTACTCTGTTGGTGGGAATGTAAATTTGTACAGCCACTATAGAGAATAGTATGGAGGTTCCTTAAAAAACTAAAAATAGAGCTACCATATGATCCAGCAATCTCACTCCTTGGCATATATCTGGAGAAAACAAGACTTCAAAAAGATACATGCCCCCCAACGTTCACTGCAGCACTATTTACAATAGCGAAGACATGGAAGCAACCTAAATGTCCATCAGTAGATTAATGGATAAAGAAGATGTGGTATATATAAACAATGGGATATTATTCAGCCATAAAAAGAATGAAATAATGCCATTTGCAGCAACATGGATAGACCTAGAGATTATCATACTAAATGAAGTAAGTCAGACAGAGAAAGACAAATATCATATGATATCGCTTATATGCAGAATATAAAAAAATTATACATATAAACTTATTTACAAAACAGAAACACACTCACAGACTTAGAGAATGAACTTATATTTACCAGGGGGAAGGATAGGGGGGAGAGGGATAGATTGGGAGTTTGGGAATGACATATACAAACTGCTATATATAAAATAGATAATCAACATGGACCTACTGTATAGCACAGAGAACTCTACTCAGTACTCTGTAATAACCTGTATGGGAATAGAATCTGAAAAAGAATAGATATATGTATAACTGAATCACTTTGCTGTACACCTGAAACTAACACAACATGTAAATCAACTATACTCCGATATAAAATAAAATTAAAATAAATATTATAGTTCCCCAAAATGCATGCATAGATGACTGTTAATAAAGTGTTAAAGAAATATAAGAGCAAAGTCAACAAAAGAAAAAGAAAAAAAAATAAATCAGTTGATGTTGATGCCTGTCAGTAAAGATTAAATATGAACATATGTGTTAAGTGATGACTAAGATTTTTCATGTTCTCTAGATACGATAGTTACTATTTTTCTAATTACACCACAGAAATCTTTGTTACTGGACTAGATTTGTAATGTCCTTTTGCCTTGAGGATACCTCTCCCCTATTCCATTTCTCCTTATCACACACTCACACTCACAAACACAAACTCACAAGCAGTCACATGCCATAGAATTGCTCCTGCAAAACCAGACTTTAGTATCAGACCATAAGCAACTTTGAGAAACTTTAACATGAAATTTATTGTTAACACATTACAAAGCTATTGCCATTTTTATGAACTATTGGGCAGTTTTGTTAGCTTTTAAACCTTTGAGTCAATGTCTTACACAATATTTCTTTTATGAAGATAAAAAGGAACACATTTCTCTCAGTGCCAGGAATAACTGTGTCCCTAAGCACTTTAACATATGCTGAAAACTGCATAACTGATCTAGACTTGTTATCTGGGCCTCTAGAAAGAGTGGTGTTAAACTTTACTCCTAGTTTCACATATTTTTATTACCTTATTGGCTCTTTACTCTAATTTTCTCACTTATGTTTAGTTGTTTTAACATGGCAATATTTTAAAGCCATATTGAATGTTTTAGGATCAATGTAGGTTATACATACATATACACAAATAACAATAAGGGCCCTGAAAAAAGCAGACACTCCAACACTGCCTTGTGTGGAACACAGAAGAAATAGGTCTTAGCAACACAGACCAAGGGTGACTACTCTTCCTTGACAAGGGGGAATTGTAAATTGATATCATAACGCATGTTATATTAGTTGAATATCTTTACCTAAAAGAAACTAAATATATGTATATGTAGATGTTATAGAAACAAATCCAATTCTTGTATTTTTAAGTGCTCAAAATAAAGAATCTCTAAAATATATGTGCACCAACATGTGTGGATACCTGAACTTCAGGAAGCCAAACTGACTATTAAAGAGTGGGTAAAATTAGGTGACCAGTAGTATCCCTTAAAGAATTCTCTCTGTGGAAACCTAACAATCTCTGGTTTTGCCATATGTTTCAAAGTATTCCAGTAAGTTACTTTATAGAACAATAGATGTATAAGTTACCAGATTTTTTGAAATTGCATTGAATCCAGTCACTTAAAAAAAAGTACAGGTGGAACAATTACCCCTATTTTCTTTCTTTCAGCTAACATTTTTCTTCTATAAGTTTATTTGATTGTGTCAGCATGATAATAGAAGCCAAAAAGGTTCATTATGCTCTCATTCAAACAAAATGACTAATAGCTAATCATCTACCTATGGAGCTTTTCTTTGCACAAAATTTACCACAGTTTTGTACAAAACTTTAGAGGATCATAAATGATCATTTATAACTGACATATACGTACAATGAATGTATCATTTAAAAAATAGATTTACTTAATTTCCTAAAAGGTTTCTTGTTATATTACAGCCTTTTTGGCAAAAGAATGTATGTTGTTTCACACTTAATCAAACAAATACTATATCTGTCCTGAAAGAAAATTATAGGAAAGAACTTAGATCACTAAGAATGATTCAGTCAAGTTACAGAAAATCAACGTAATATTTTAAGAAAGCAAAACTACTTCTCATTTTAACAAGTCTGTTATTCACACAACATGGGAAAAAAATAAAAATTAAGCATAGGAAACATAATTACTAGGAGAAATTCAAGAGAACAAATAAATTTGGGAACCTCATGTGAAAAGACATCTTTAAACCTTCACAAGAATAAGTCAAAATTTTTACTATCAACACAAACTTTTACTTTGACACAAAAATTTTTACTATAAACACAAACGTTTACTTTGACACAGTTCAATTCTAACAGAATATGTGAAAGGACAGTCTCATTTTTAATGTATGTAATAAAAACATGATGTAGATAAGGAAGCTCAGAATTATGTGGTAACCAACTCCCTTTGGACAGATGGTGCACCTAAGGCAGTTAGACTCCATTTCTCCTGCAAGATGGTGGCCATCTAAGGGCAATGTTGGTGCTGAACAAGGGGCAGGGTACCACCTGTCTATCACCAACAGCACTGGGAATCCCCCAGGCAATGCATGCATTTAGCACAAGTTCTAAAGTCTTGGGCCCTCTGCAGCTGATACTTGATATGAATAGAAGTACACCATTTAAAGGTGGCTCAAGTACACAGTAGATCCCTGAGTCTAACAATAATTTTGACTACATTTTTATTGTTTCGAAATTTTCTGATGTTTATATCAACACAATTGCTGCATCATCTCAGCAATACTGTACTGGAAACAACGTTAAAATTAAGCCATTGAGTACATTCATGATGCCTGAATCCCTGTCTGCAATATGAGAAGCATTCAATGAAAAGTGTAACATCATTTGAGGATATTGTCAATAAAATATGATGGGAAAAAGTACCAAATCTATATGAAAAATACATTTCTTGGCACAAGACATATGTTAAAAATACATTTGGGTAAATTTTATTATATAGAGACACTTTATCAGGGTTAAATAACTTTAGTCATGTCATTTAAGTGCAACTATTAGAGATGGTAAAGTTGAGATAGGAGGGGAGGATGTGTCCTCTAATTTATCCATTCAGACCTTCAACCATTCACTGACAACACATGAGATTTTATGCCTGTAATTCTGACAGACTGCTATTGATGAAACTAGTGTAATGAAGAAATTTCAACTGGGTTTTGCTTCCAGAATTGGCCATACAATAGCAGACCAATTATCATGGACTACAGTGAATATATTCATTTCATTAAATGAATTTTGCCTCTTTTAATACAACAATAATATATTGACACATCCAGTTAGCTAATATGCTGATATCACATATTTATATGGTAGTGAAATATTTTTAAATGCCATTTGAAGCAAAATAAAAAGAAGTAAATGTCTTTCAGTTAAGTTAAACTCAATTTCTTCTTAATTCATTGTAACTATTCTGAATTCCTCTTTGCCATGAGAAATGCTCTGAAGGCATATTCTCTCCTTTCAGAGGCTATGAAGCAACTGGAAGTTACTGAGTGGTGTTTGAAACCAGCTTTTAAGGTTCCACCTGCCTTGCCTTAGGACAGCACTGTGAAGACTTCCTTCTCTGCAGTTTCCTGCCTGCTTAAAGTGAAGCACCCGGTTCTTCTCTCACTGTCACCCTGGTGACAACTGCAGTTCATCTCTGAATAAACAGGTAATTCAGGTAAAGTCCGATACTTCCTCCTTCCTACACTCTATTCCAGAGTCTTTTCTCTCATAAACAGAACAGTAATGATGCAGGAAAAAACAACATATATTTCCCAGCATCTTCGTAAGCCTTATTCAACTTCATGGTGAATTTTTTTTTTCAATAAGGTGATTGATTACTTGGGTGTCTAAACTACAATACCAGTTCACTTCTTTTAATTCTTCTCTCACTTAGATTATATATAATATATAAAGAAAAGACCTAATTTTTTTTGCCAACTATCTAGTGCTGGGTATTCTATTTTATTTTTTCTTATTTTAGCCTCACAATAATCCTATCACTATTTTGCTCACCTTAAGAGTAAAGAAACTTCTCCTAGAGTTAAGTCTTAGGGAAATGTTGATTTTCTATTGTATCAACTTTTACTTCATAGAATTTAGTTCTCTATTAATTTCAGAGGAATGATCAACTTTACGCAAAGGAATTATAATTTGGAATATAATTTGTTTCAGAAAGCAAAGCATAATCTTGTGGGAGGGACTCATCTAAACACTGTATATAACACTGGTTGGATTAAGATAAATTCCACAACCAATGTACAAAGTCCTTTGTTAAGACAAAACAAAACAAACAAACAGAAACAGAAGAAAAAAATAGGAAAGTGTTTCCTGATTGAAGGGATCAGAAGAGTTCCAAGGAGATGGTCTTTGAGATAGGTCTTGAATGATAGATTTTTGTAAGGTGTGTGTATTGGAGGTTGAGGCTGGGGGAAGGAGTTTTAAGGAAACTACCAGGTGAAGTTAATGGCACAAGCACAGACAAGGTGTATGAACTAAAGGAGAGCATGTAGTTCTCAAAAACTGGAAAGTAGATTTAGGCTACAAAAAGGAGGCAGACAAATTTGAAAATAGTATCAAGTTTGGACATGGGAAAAAAAATTAGGTCGCAGGTACTTCTGGGAGATAGTCCCTAGTAGTATAGATTTCACTGGCATATTTGAAGATTTTTGGTTCATCCATCCTCCTAATAGACTACACTGGGTGCTGCAACTCATTCATTATCATCAAGCCAACATTCCAGTAACCCTGACTTACAAGAGATGGCTTCAACTTGTATGGTGCTCAGAATCTATTTTATAGTCTATTTTTATAAGCCTTTCGCTTATATAATAGTTCTGTTTTGTTTTTCACATCAGTCACAATTTATTGCAGTATTTTATGTAAATTCAAGGGCATATTCACAATAGGCACGGAAAAAAAGATTTTTCTTCTGACATATATTGTTATTTGAAGTTTAGATACATCTAGGCATAAATTACAGTTTCACTCCAAAGAAACTACACAGTTTACTGACATCCAAAGACTGTTAAAGTCTTAACACAAAATAATTTAGATAGACTTAAAATCATTTTTCCTGGATTTAGAAAAAAAGTTTAGTCTTTGTAGATCTGATTCAGTGTGCAGAATTTTATTTTAGAACAACATAAATTGCCTTGATTACCAATTCTGCAATCTTATTCCTACAGCAGTAGGAAGAATTATACTGTCACTATCATCTCTTGACTTTCATAGCACTCCAAATGCTTGTTTAAAAAGTATGAATTTAATTTATATTTTAGCATTTGCAGTATAATGATTTTGCTAAACTTAAAATTTCAAAGCCTTTATTTTCCCATTAACTTACATATTTGGTCTTAAGCATATAGGAGCTTATACTTAATTTCCTTCCCTTCCACAAAATATTTTATAAAAATAGTAAATACAGAAAAAAAGTATGTATATAAAATCATTCATGTTTTAAATATCACTGGAATTTTGCAATGTCAACTATTTAGTATTGTTTTTAATATATCCAGTTAAAAAGGCAAATTTGTGTTGACCTGAGATGTATAGTTCCTGATATTTCTCCTCTTATATGTTTTATTTTTTTCTTTACATGATAGAAGTTTACATATAGAAGATTAACTATCTTTCTTATATAAAAAGGTACAATAATAAGCAACATCTAGACACGTTTGGCCAGAGGAGAAGTATCAGGACAGACAGGATTTCTCAGCCATGAAGAATTCTAATATCCTATGACTGAGAGGATCTTTTAAGGCATTTGAAGTGCTCAGACTCATTCAGTAACATAAAAATACCATGGTTCAACGACATAAATTTACTTGGGCAATATTTGTAATACAATTTGCTTTCTCTGGAAGTAGGTATTACATATTGGATATACAATTTTTATAGAATGTTTTTAATTATACAAGTGTGCCTGTGATTGCTGGTATAGTATATGAAGTCAGATGACATATTAAGAAATTGAAAAGTTTCTGTGGTTTAAGAAAACTCAAACAATGCTGAGTCATTCTCTTTTCTGTTATGCAATTAAGTTAGAAGAAATAATGTGTATGACATCGATTCATTTAATCACGTACCCATTCCCTTCCTCCCTCATTCACCCAATATTTACTGAGCGTCTACTATGTGGGCCAGGTGTTATAGACATAATGACTGATATACCTTCAGTTTTAAGGAACAAGACCTCTTAAAAACGCAAAACTGTACCAAAGGGTAACAAAATATGTTCTTTATATTCTAATATTCTAACTGTATTTTTACTCATAGATTTCAGAAAAAATACAATTACACTATTTCTTCAAGCTAATATAACTATATAATTATGTGTATAAAATTTGTTGTAATTCTGCAAAAAAATAAGCAGATATACATATGCACTAAGATCTTGCCCCACCTTTAAAAAAATGTGGTGAGGCAATTGAAACATATAGCCCTTCTATTGCATTCATTTCTTTTAGACTATGATGAAAAACTTGAGTGGTTAACCCTATGTCTTCTAATTTTCAATTTGCACTTAAAGAAATAGAAAGTAAAAATAGGCAAGAAGCATTACTGTGTTTTCACGTCCTCCCTTTGATACAAATGAATCAAGCTATTGTTACATGGGTACATTAGGGCAACAAATTGAAGACTTCAACACTAATAAAAGGAGATAAGAAGCTGCCAGTAAGAAAGTATGAAAAAGTAGAAAATTTGACATCCTCTAAGGAATGGAAAATCATACTAGATATGAAAAAAATGACTGCTGGTGCAAAAGTAATGAACAGTGAAACCTAACTATAAAATGTTTAATGCTTGGAACTACAGAGTGTACCCATTAATATACTTCTATGACATGAAATATTATAGAGATTGAGTTAGGTGCTTCCAGTGTATAAAGTATGACCTGAGATTAAATTCTGAAATGATCATGAATTCTGTGAACCCACTAGAGTTCATCTGTTCTCTGAAAGCACAGTAAAGATGAGTGGTAACTAAACTCCCAGTTCAGTGTTTTCTAAATTGTCTGAAGCTGCTTATTTAGCTACTTGTGGGGCTTTACTTACTTTGAAAAAGTAGGCAATAGGCAGGAAAGTCAGATGTAGTATATAAATTCTTCCCAATGCACACAGTGAACCATCACAGAGCATGAACTGACCTCCTAGGGTCCCTATGTCAATTCCCAGAGGCCACGAGAATTAACTGCCCTTACACATCTCCCAAGCTGATAGGTCTCAAAGTTTAGAGAAATTTAACATTATTAAAATACATACCCCTAGGCTTCATTCTCAGAAATCTTGATTGTATGTTCAGGGCTTTGTAATTTTCATAAAATTCTGGGTGATTATGATATGTTAGACATTGGTAACTCATTTTGAGCAGAGACTTGGGGCAAGTCTTGAGAGTTCCAATTATATACAAACAGTGTCTGTTTCCAGAGAAAAAGTATCATTTTGTATAAATAAAGTACCATTGATCAGAAAGGGACTTTTTTTGGCCACATCAGACCTCAGTGGCTATAACCACTGGGGTATATTTAACCAAGAGAATACAGACTCTTAAAGAAGAGATAGAGCAATTTTCCTTGGGAAATTTATTTAATGTTATGTTCACTATTTTACAGCCTATCAGTTTCATAATTCGACAGAATTCTTTAAGACAGAAAGTAACAGAGATTGGACTCATATGTGAGGAACTATTTCTGATGTGTATACACTCGACCCTTGAAAACTCAGGGGTTAATCCGAATATAATTTATAGGTAGCCCCGTATCTGTGGTTCCGTCACATCCTCTGATTCAACCAACTTCAGACCATGTAGTACTGCAGTATTTACTACTGAAAAATATCTGCGTGTTAAGAGGACCAGCGCAGTTCAAACCCTCATTGTTCAAGGGTCAACTGTATTTGAAATATATGTTTTACAAAATACATATATCTTAGCAACCATACACACACACACACACACACACACACACACACACTCACACACCCTAAAACCTGTCACATGAGATAAAATCCAAACTCCGCACTTTGGTATACAATGTCCTTTCAAAATGTGAGCTAATTTTTCTGTCATATCTTCCACTCTTGCCTTACTCATATGAAGGTCCTGACCCAGAAAGTCTCACAGAGCCCTGGATCTAGTGTGACTCTACATTTTCTGAATATACAGTTTCAATGAGGTATATTCAGAATTAATTTAATACATAATAAGTATTAATAGAGTAATTATGTGGACTTAGAGGATATGAAAAAATAAAGGATTCCATCAAGTTCAAAGGTCTTTAAAGTTAAATGGAAAAAAATATTTATATATCTTAGGTGTCAAAAAATTATCTAAAATCCAATCAAGTCCTATAAAAGTGTGGGAGGTTTACAAACAATATAATTAGATTGGGGACCTATACACATGAGTTCTTCCAGTTTATAAAGTTATGTTAAAGATCATTTCTAGACCTCAGTATATTTAATACAATCCTAAACAAAAGCCTGTTACTATCTTGGCTCAGTATCCCCCAAATTGGTTAGAATTATCTTATTATTACTTTAATGGATAAGATTTTTTCAAATCTAGAAAGAGATCAAATTAATAACAAAAATTTTTAAGAGAATAAAATCAGATATATTAATATTATTAATGTTAGATGTATGAACTAGTAAAGTTCAATATTTGTGTACTTATAACGTGCCTAATTGAAGTAATACATAATTGAATAATTTAGATGTTAAAGTGGAGATTTTATTAAGTTGTTATATAGTATTGGAGATTATAAACAAACTTAAGATGTCATATAATTATACATTTATTAGAATACTCAAATACTGGGATACTTTGTTAATGATATAACCGAAGTAGAGTACTTTAAAAAGGTGAACAAATGTACTTAACTTGCAACTGCAGTTTATAATATTCAAAGGTGTTTCATTAACTTTTTAAGTGACACCAAATATTTTTCGAATATTTAAAAGTAATTGTTGGGCTTCCCTGGTGGCGCAGTGGTTGAGAGTCCGCCTGCCGATGCAGAGGACACGGGTTCGTGCCCCGGTCCGGGAGGATCCCACGTGCCGCAGAGCGGCTGGGCCCGTGAGCCATGGCCACTGGGCCTGCGTGTCCGGAGCCTGTGCTCCGCAACGGGAGCAGCCACAATAGTGACAGGCCCGTGTACCGCAAAAAAAAGTAATTGTTAAAACAGAAGGAGGGGGTGAAGAATGAGCAGAGAGAGGCTGACTAAAGACTTAAAAAGTTAAAGTCTTAATAAGGGAGTAGATTTTTAAATTTGTAACCTTAATAAATTGTACATTTATTTTAAAACCAAATCAACTCCTACATGGTCTTTTCTGCTCACAAAAACCACCCTTAAAGACACCAACGAATCATTATGAACCAATCGTTAACCTCTTAATGCAAAGTTATTTCTCTTTTCCTATGACTTATAATAAGGTTTTTACAATACCCGTCAGAATCCTTCTCTTTTTCTATTTAAAATTCTGTTTTCTTCAGTGGACTACGAGCTGCTTATAGCATGCTCTGTACATTCATTACATCCTCAAACAAAATATTACTAAATTAAGTGCATCCTTCCTCTTTGAACAATTTTCTGGATAAGGTGATGCTATGCTCTGTCTATAATACTCTTGCTACCTTTGCTGTGTCACTATTTCTTCCTCATACCCATTAGGAGTAAGCATTCCCTAAGGCTAATACCTATTCCCCCACCCTGTACCTTATCATCACCAGTTCTCCCCCAGAGAGCGCATCTATTCTCAGTTTTAACCACTCTTTCTCAAATCAGTACGGGTACTTTGGCAATTGCCTTTGAGCTCCAGTGCCATGTTTATGATTACCTGCCAGACATTAAGATTTCTCATCTCAGCAAATAACATGGCTTTAAAAAGTCAAAAGAATTTCTTCAAAGCCAGCACAGTCTGTGGTTTTCTCACTTTCTAGCAGGAGCAACATTATTTTTCCAGTTACCTACTACTGAAAACTTGGAATCGTTATTGGCATTTCCCTCTTTCAATACATTTCCTCCCATTCTCAGTGAGTCTCCTTGAGGATTTATTTCTCTATGTATCTGCCCTTTTCTACCATTCTCTCTACCACCATCACCCCATCGTCCTGGTTTCTGCCACCATAGTTCATGTCCAGACCATCTCCCACATTTAGCAGTTGGCTGACTGTTCTTCCTGAGTGTTGTCTCTCATTATAATCTACCTCATGTGCTGCTGCCAGGGTGATCTACCAACCTGATACACATCAGTCCTCGAACAGGGTCCAAATTCTTTAGCTATACATTTAAATGCTCTGTGTTCTAGCATCATAATAACTCCCTAATGTTATTTCCCATGTTTTCCTTTCATGGATGCTCTAATCCAAGGGCTGGTAAACTTTTCTGTAAAGGGTCAGATCATAAACATTTTAGGCTTTGTGGGTCATACAGTCTATGGTATCTGTCCCAACCATGCATTATATCACAAAAGCAGCCATAGATAACACATAAAGAAATGGGTGTGGCTATGTTCCAATAAAACTTTATAAAACAAAACAGGTGGTGGGGAGACTAGATTGAGCTGGAGGGCCATATAGAGCCCACACCTGTGTCTAATCCAATCACATTTATCTGCTCTTTTCCTTCAGATGTAATCACCATCTCACTTCCATAGACTCTTTCACAATTCAAAGGCCCCCTCTTTTCTTTTCTGATCATGGAAGTCTTATGAATCTCTATATGCTAATACTCTCTTTGGAAACTTCTTTTAATCCTCAATTTCACAGTGATCCATTTTTTTCTTAAAACTTCAGTAGATGTCTCCTTTCTTTGTTTTTTCATTCACTTAAACACTTAGGAAACACTCACATGTCAGAAGCTATTACAGGGACTAAAGTTATAAAGATGAGCAGATACTGTAGGAATGGCAAGTCTTGTGTGAAGGGGGTGCAGGTGGGGATGGGAGTGGTGGTAAGTTGCAGTGACTTCACTTTAATACATGTAATGAAAATATGAGTATCACATTTATTCTTGGCTAAGACATTCAGTTTATACCTGAATTTAGAGAACAGTAATAAACAATCACTACATTATAGACATATTTTAACTTTTTTTTTTTTTTTTTTTTTGTGGTATGCGGGCCTCTCACTGTTGTGGCCTCTCCCGTTGCGGAGCACAGGCTCCGGACGCGCAGGCTCAGCGGCTCATGGCTCACAGGCCCAGCCGCTCCCACGGCATGTGGGATCCTCCCGGACCGGGGCACGAACCCACGTCCCCTGCATTGGCAGGCGGACTCTCAACCAGTGCGCCACCAGGGAAGCCCCATTATAGACATATTTTAAAATTACTACTATATTTTAAAACTAACTATATTTTAAAGTTTTCATAACAAATAGCTCATAAGCACTTAAAATATCAATGAACCATAAGTGATATTATTTAAAAAAAAAAAGCCAACTGAAGGTTTAAAGCTTAAATGTCTTGCAGTTTCTATCATAATATTATATTGAACTATGTTTCATATGTTAAAGTTTAAAACCTACTTAAAAAATCAATATAGTGAAAAGAAAGATAAAGTATATCCATTGTTAATCCTCTATTTATAACCATGCTAACATTGCTAGTGCCATGTCTCTACTTATGTATCACTGTGATGTCATATTGCTGCTTTGCAAGTAAAATTATTAGACACATCAAATAATGTGTAAAAATAATATAAAAATAAGATACTTATTTAATGAAAAATTTGAGTTAAAATGAAGCCAAACTAAACATAAGAGGTTTCTTTTTATGCAGAGAAGGGCAAGTAGATGTATCTTAAAAACAAAATAGCTTACTTTTTTGTATGCCTTAAGTATAGGGCCTGTTGCATAAAAATAGTTATGTGTGTATATCATCTTTTCTAACAGATAATAAGTTTATGGAGAGCAAGGATCATATGGGGTATGTTTTTGTATCCATTTTGCTTCATACAGTATCTTACTGAAAATACTTGTTCATAGTTATGGAAGCAGAAGATATGAAATAAATATTTTGTTCCTTAAAGAAACTATTATAAGGTCTAAACTTTTTAAAAAATATAGGAGTAAAAGTTTTATTAAATATCCCATATTTGATTTAAAATCAGCAAATACAGTACATATAAAAAACTGTATCTGCTTCAGCAAGGTTGCAGGATATAAGATCAATATACAAAAATCAATTATATTTCATATCTAATCAACAAACAATCCAAAGTAAAATAATAAAACAATCCCATTTATAATAGCTTCAAAAAGAATAAAATATTCATGAATACATTCAATGAAAGAAGAGTAAGACTTGTACACTGAACACTACAAAACATAGTTGAAAGAAATTAAAGAAGAGCTAAATAAATTGACAGAAAGCTCATGTTCATTGAAGATTTAATACTTTTAAGATGGGAATACTCCCCAATTTGATCTACAGATTCAGTATAATCTCTATAAAAATCCTAGCTGCCAGTTTTGCAGAATTTGACAGGTTGACTTTAAAACTCACATGGAAATTAAAGGAACCCAGAGTAGTCAAAATGATCTTGAGAAGAACAAAATTGAATGACTTACATACTCTGATTACAAACATACAATAAGCAAGATACTGTGGGATTAGGATGAGAACAGACATACAGATCAATAGAATAGAACTGAGGGTCCAGAAGTAAGCATCCTCATTTATAGTCAATTGTACTTTGACAAAGATGGCGTGACCATTCAATGGGTACAATTGGTGTTGGAACAAGTGTATATCCACATGCAAAAGAGTAAAATTGGGCCCCTACTTCACAACATACACAAAAATTAAATCAAAATGAATCACTGTTTAAAATGTAAGAGCTGAACTATAAAAGTATTAGAAGAAATCTTAAGAGTAAATCTTAGTAACATTGGGTTAGGTAAAGTTACCCAGCTACCAAAAAACAAAAAAAATAGATAAGCTGGACTTCATGAAAATTCAAAACTTTTGTGCTACAAAGGATACCATCAAGATAGTAAACAGATAACCCACAGTTGGTGGAAAATATGTGCAAATCCTATATCTGATAAGGGACTTGTATTCAGTATATACAAAGAACTTTTACAACCTAACAATAAAAAGAAAACCCAATTAAAAATGGTGAAAGGATTTGAATAGATATTTCTTCAAGTATGTACAAATGGCCAATAAGCACATGAAAAGATGGTCATCATTAGTCACTAGAAAAATGTAAATCAAAACCATAATCAGATATCACCTCACAGCCACTAGGATTGCTATAATAATAATATTAATATTAATAAAATTAGAAAATAACAAGTGTTGTTAAGGATGTGAAGAAACTGGAACTGTCACGCATTGCTAGTGAGGATGCTAAGTGGTACAGTCACATTGGAAAGCAGTTCAGTAATCCTCAAAACGTTAAACATAGAGTTATCATATGAATGATCAATTCCACTTCAAGATATATGTGAATAGCAATGAAAAAAAATGATCACATAAAAGCTTGTACATAGAAGTTAATAGCATCATTATTCATAATAGCCAGAAAGTGGAAACAACACAAATGCCCATAAACTGTATAATGGATAAACAAATGTGGTATATTCAGACAATGGAATATTGTTTACCAATAAAAATGAATGAAGTACCAAAGTACCAATCCATGCTACAATAGGGATGAATCTTAAGAACATAACGCTAAGTGAAAGACGTCAGTCACAAAAGTCCTTATATTATATATTTCCATTTATGTTAAATGTCCAGAAGAGGCAAATCCACAGAAAGAGAAAACAGATTAACGGTTGCCAAAGCCTAGCAGAATGGAGAAATGAGGAGTGACTACTATTGGGTACAGAGTTTATTTTTCGGGTGATATTCTTAAAATAGATAATGGTGAGGGTTGAATAACTGTGAATATACTAAAACCACTGAATTTTGTACTTTAAAAGGGTAAATATTATGGTACTTGACTTATAATTCAATAAAGCTATTATATTTTTTCAATCTGCACTTGCATCAGGAAGTGAAATAGGCTTCTCTTTCAAAAAATAACTAACAAGTGCTCGCTTCGACAGCACATATACTAAAATTGGGATGATACAGAGAAGATTAGCATGGCCCCTGCACAAGGATAACATGCAAATTCGTGAAGCGTTCCATATTTTTAACATCATTAATCATTAGAGAAATGCAAATCAAAACTACAATGAGATATCATCTCACACCGGTCAGAATGGTCATCTTCAAAAAATCTAGAAACAATAAATGCTGGAGAGGGTGTGGAGAAAAGGGAACACTCTTGCACTGCTAGTGGGAATGTGAATTGGTACAGCCACTACGGAGAACAGTATGGAGGTTCCTTAAAAAACTACAAATAGAATTACCATATGACCCAGCAATCCCAGTACTGGGCATATACCCTGAGAAAACCATAATTCAGAAAAAGTCATGTACCAAAATGTTCACTGCAGCTCTATTTACAATAGCCAGAAGATGGAAACAACCTAAGTGTCTATCATTGGATGAATGGATAAAGAAGATGTGGCACATATATACAATGGAAAATTACTCAGCCATAAAAAAAACAAAATTGAGTTATTTGTAGTGAGGTGGAGGGACCTACAGTCTGTCATACAGAGTGAAGTAAGTCAGAAGGAGAATGACAAATACCATATGCTAACACATATATATGGAATCTAAGAAAAAAAAATGTCATGAAGAACCAAGGGTAAGACAGGAATAGAGACACAGACCTACTAGAGAATGGACTTGAGGATATGGGGAGGGGGAAGGGTAAGGTGTGACAAAGTGAGAGAGTAGCATGGACATATATACACTACCAAATGTAAAATACATAGCTAGTGGGAAGCAGCCGCATAGCACAGGGAGACCAACTGGGTGCTTTGTGACCACCTAGAGGGGTGGGATAGGGAGGGTGGGAGGGAGGGAGACGCAAGAGGGAAGAGATATGGGAACATATATATATGTATAACTGAGTCACTTTGTTATAAAGCAGAAACTAAACACCATTGTAAAGCAATTATACTCCAATAAAGATGTAAAAAAAAAAAAACTCAACAAAAAATAACTAACAAAATAAAATTTCAAGACTAGATTTTGTGGCAATGTCTCTTTCTGTAAAGCTAACTTATTTCTCCAGGTTCTGTTAACCCTGCCTCAGAAATGCATGGCCAGACTTCCTCCCCAAGAAATATAATTCTTTGAATATGCTTCAAAGTTCCCTAGTTCCTACTGGTACACAGAAGAGCTAAGGTGCTAGTCTCTGTCACTCAGGGGAATGTTAGCTTGTCTCTGACCATTCCTAAAATTCTACATTGTACTTAAAACCTTATAAAAAATGAGAAGTGATGTGAAGTGAAATTCATGGATTATCCTAATTCTCATTTTTGTAAAGATTGTTTACTTCTTTTCTCTTAAATCTGCTAGTAATCCTTCTGAGTAGTTATAGTAATAAACAGATTCAAGTTATCTTTCAACTTTTCTCATTTCCTCATATCCAGTCTTATACCTCTGAGTAATAATTATAGGACTGAAAACATAAAATAAGGCCATAACAATAAGACAACAACAAGAAAGCAATAGGATGTGTTAGAAAATGTCATGTTAGTAAACAAATGGCATAATTAAGATTTAACTGTATATAGAACATTCTTTAAATTTTGATTTTGAAAATTCACTATCAGTGTTACTCAAGGTTTTAAGAAGATCAGTGTTCTTATAAGAATATGAGGAAAGTTTTCAAAGTAAAAATATATTCCAATAATATCAGCCATTATGTTACAAAATAATTATAAAAAATACATGAAGTTAAAAAACTAACAAGCGAGACAGCTAAATGAATACTTACACAAGAAATTCTATTAGTTTTTACTGCTGACATAATGAATTACCGCTAATTTAGTTGTGTAAAATAACATGAATTGATTTTATAGTTCTCTAGGTCAGAAGTCCAGTATGTTTCTCATGAGAGAAAACCAAGGTGTCTATATCTCTGTAATTCCTTGGGAGTGTAGGGGAGAATTTGTTGTTTCCTGCTCATATGAGTTGTTGGCAGAACTGAGCTTCTTGCAGTTATGGGACTCGGGTCCCCACTCTCTTGCAGGCTTTAAACTGAGACTGGCATCCACATTTCTTAGTTCATGGTCTACTCTCTCTCTTCCCCTTTTAGAGCTCAGGTGGTTACACTGGGTCCACCTGGATAATCCAGGATAATCTCCCCACTGTAAAGTCAGCTGATTAGCAGCCCTAATTCCATCTGCTACATTAGTTTCCCTTTTCTGTATAATTCTCCTTTCCCTATCACATTACTCATGCAATGTAACATATTCAAAATACTGAGGATTAGGGTGTGGACATGTTTGAGGGGCCACCATTCTGCCTACCACAGTATATAATCCATGTAGTTGTTAATTAGTAGGGGAGAGGGGCAAGTTGGTCTCTTTTTTCTTAAAAAAAAGGAATTTTTAAAATTGAAATCAGATATTTTCCTTAGCTTTTTGATATAAACAGAGAAAGAAAAAGATGACTGGGATACCTTACAAGGAAAATATAAGGTGATATTATTTTTATTCATCAATTCAAAATCTATTTTTGAGTAACTACTTTGTATAAGTTGTAGACTAGGCCCTCAGTATGCAAAAATGAACAAAACACAAATAGACCTTGCCTTCTGAGGGCTTAAAGTCTAGTGAGAGAAATGAGCAATGGCCACATAAACACATAAATGAATCTACAATCACAACTTACAGTAAGTAGTATAAAGAAAACAGCATAAATAGTATAGAGTAGCATTTAGTGACAGAGGACTCTGCTACGGGTGAAGGCGAGCTACGTCGGAGGGTCAAGGATTATTTTAAATGGCAGTGATCTGAAGGAGTTCATGTTTCCCAACAAAGGAAGTGAAGAGCCCTTGGGCATGGAGAGTAAACGTTTTTCTTATAGACACCTTCCGTTATAAAGTGCACAAACGTAACCTAAGGAAATACACGTTGAGGCTGCCTGAGGACTGCCTGCCAAATCAAAACTGTAGTCAACACTTCCCGACACCTCCACCACCACCCCAGCTGTTGCCCGGACTATTAGTAGCACTCATACTGGTCTTCCTATCCCCACCGTTGCCTGTTAGAGTCTATTTTTTACATATAAGCCGGAATGTCTGTTTTTTGAAAAAACAAAGCAAAACAAAAAAAAGGTAAGTTAGGCAAAATTAGTCCTCTGTTGAAGCCATTTGAGTGGCTTCCCACTGTTTTCATAATGAAATCAAATTACTTACCAGGTCTTAGAAGGTACTATATGGTCTTCTCCTCAAACCTCACCCCTCTTCCCGCCGCCCCCCCCCCCACCGCCTCCTTGCACTGCTAGAGCATCATCTCCTACCAACCTCCTTTGCTGACCCTGCTCTTGCCATAGTGTCTTTGGTTATTTGTAAGTGCACTCCTTTCTCAGGCCTTATGGCCTACAAAACATACAGGAACTCCCACTCTTAACCCTTGCTATCCTTCATACCCTGCTTTATGAATATTTTCACAGAATTTGCCACCTGACATAACATTTTATTTGTTTGTTCTATTTGTTTATTGTCTGTTTCCCTGTATTAGGATGGAAGTTCTATGAGAGCGGTGGAATTTTCTGATTTCTTCCATAATGAATCCCCAACAATGCCTGGTACATGGGAGATGATCAGTAACTTTTACTCAGTGAATTAATAGAAACAGCTTTTAGGGAAATTTCAAAGGTTACTTCTTACCTAAGGAGCTGTGCCCTCGGGTAAGATTTAGAGACAGTATATCTGGATTCTGGTCTTAACTTCAAAACCTACTCTAACACGTGTTAATACCTTAGATAAACCACTTGTTAACATGATCTTCAGCTTATTCTTCTGTAAAATGGAAAAATATATATATTTCTGTCCTATCTTCAGGATATTTAGGATCAGATAAGAGAATATATATGAAGTTATTAAATATAGATACTGCAAAGGTATGAAATGTGATTATTACTCTGTGCCTTTCTCGGTCATTCTTAACTTCGAGTTTTATAAATATTAGATTACATTGGCAACACTCATAAAACACAATTAAAAATAACCTTATTTTTTTGTGTCTCACAATCCTTTAAAATTTATTCTGCAGGCTTAATTTTCCCTTATTCTTGAATAAAAATTCGGATAGGCCCTATGACTCTTGTGTTTATTCTTAAGCAATAAAGGAACATTGGTCACATTCTTAATTCAGTGATTTAAATATCTCTAGCCTTAGTAAAAATTCAAACTCTGACCCTGGTTAGATATTGGGACTTCTCTCCTCCCCCATCTTGCAGGTGGGGAATTTTTAGCTGGGGAAATATAGTTGACTTTTTTCTCCTTCCCAGACCAGCTGTTCTGTGATTTCTGCTCTCTTAGTTTTCTAACTGGGATTTCTGGCTCCCTCAGAGTCGAAGCACAGGAGAGCAGAAGAGAAAGAAAAGGGTATAATTATTCTTGGTCCTGCATTTGCAACTTTCATGGCACTTATCCTTTCTCCTCCTAACACATGCATTTTCATGGGTGTTCCTGTCATAGATTTCATATCTACTCTAGCTGGTTGCTAGCTTCTTCCCCAATCCCTGGAATCCAGTGGTACTTCCAGATTCACTAGAGAATTCTCTCTAGTGAGGTTTGTTTGTTCCTATAATTGGCCTTTAGAATGGGACCTAAGATGACTCAGACAAGAGATATTCTATCTTCTGTCTGGCTTATATCTACTACACAGGGCACATGTATAATTTGCCCTATAAACACTGAGGATTCAAATTACACATTGTAGCATCAATTTCTACTTCAATCAGCTCTAAATGTTAAATAGTTACTCATGTTTAAGTGGCACGAATCAGCCACTAGGCCTCCATGTCTTCCATCCTGCAGGAAATACATATTACATTTTCTAATTAGACTTCCTTCCCTCTTTCCTTCCTTACCCTCTCTCTCGGCTGAGGTGAAGGCTGAAAACTTCTTCAACTCTTCTCCGTGGGAGTAGGGTGGGTGGGATGTGCAGTGGAAGGACTCAGAACAGCAACAGCTCTATCCAAAGAAATCTTCTCCAAAATGTCTCTAACTTCCAGCATGCTTTTATCTTCTATGTGAGTAGGCATTTAAGAAGAGTATAAGCATTGATTGTACCTTCCTTTGACAATTTTTCATTTTGGCATTGTATCCATTTTGGAGTGTCATATGTATTGTATCATGATACCACAAAAAACTTTTCAATTTACCATCCTGTTACATTTCTATTAAAAAAAAACACAAACCCTGCAGCCTCCATTGTGTGCGTGTGTAGATAGATAGTTTAGGTCCTCACTGCCTCAGAATAGTTATTACCAGGTTTTCTAGCTGATCTCTTTGCCTATTCTTTCTCCTTTTCCAACTACATATTTCTATAGAGGGAAGTTCCTTAGATACTACTGTATGCATGTAACTTACTTGCTCAGAGGGATTTAATGGCTCTACTTGCTTACTGGCAAAAACAAACAAACAAAATCTGAACACTTCAGTGTCCTACTGTGCTACCTTATTATTGGACAGAAGCTGATTACGGCAGAGTCATTCCTAAAGGGTTATAGTAGTCATATGCAAATCTCAATGCTTGGAAAAGAAAATGAGTCATCCACATCAAATGATAACATATTTTCCTCCCTACTTGGCAGTGTGCTGACAGGCAGCCTGGGATGTGGTCCTCTTCATCACTGCCCATGTGTCCAAGAGAGAACAGGACTTCCTTTTATACAGACTTGAGTCCCTGAAGGGATACTTGATTCTAAAGTTTCTAAATTGCAGTTAAATTTCCTACCTGAGTGCTGCTTACGACCAAGTTCCCCCAATTAGTTTTTCAAGGAAGACTTAGAAAAATTTATCACCTCAGTGGAGCTTAGAAACAGAAAGCCAGGTTGAATGTCTTTAATCACCATCTGGTCTCAGAAAATGACACTTCCCTAAGCCACTCCCCAACTGTGGTCTTCGATCTTCAGTTGCCACTCAACAATGTTTGATTCCATTTGACTGATGATTGGCTGTGATGACTCTTCAGTGAGCTTTGACCACCTTTAGGTGAAATTTCTATACTCAAGCATTGGCTAATAAGAATACTTAGGTCTACACAGGCTGGGCCTTCTAATTTTAGAGCAAGGCATTTAACTGGTTGCTACCTTAGGTTGTGGCTTCTCAACATTAGGCTAGTAGTTCTCTGCACAGTAAAATATTTTAGGAAGCTTTTTAAGATGCCAGGTCCTATCTCCAGAAACTCTGATTTATTTGATTTGGGGCAGGAAGCAGGAACCAGGTATTTTTACCAGCTCCTCAGGTGACTGAACTGTGCAAAAAGCTTAAGAACTCCTGAATTAGGCTGAACATAATTTAATTCTACACATGGGTATTCTAGAGGCTTCCTAGCATTGACTAAAATTATCCTGAATTATGTCTGGACCCAGAATTCAAAGATACTGACATGATAATTTTTCTTCTTGATTTCAAAATTATATATCTGTAGAGATATGATTTCAGGAAATAGATTCCACCATTATCATAATTTTATGATGTTCAGGCATAAAACTTGTATTTCCCCTCATCAGTTGAAAATAGGTGCAGGAAAGGGAGAACCAGTCATTCAGCTCTCCATCAATTTAACACAGCACAGGCTCCCAGAATCATACAAAAGACCTTTCTTTCTTCTTGTTCTAATTCAGCTCTCTGAGATGGGTGTGCTTTGGCTCATTGATTTTATATTTTTCCAGCCAAGGTACCAACATCAATTTAGGTATCTGGGGCTTCCCTGGTGGCGCAGTGGTTGAGAGTTCACCAGCCGATGCAGGTGACACGGGTTCGTGCCCCAGTCCGGGAAGATGCCACATGCTGCGGAGCGGCTGGGCCCGTGAGCCATGGCCGTTGAGCCTGCGTGTCCGGAGCCTGTGCTCTGCAACGGGAGAGGCCACAACAGTGAGAGGCCCGCATACCACAAATAAATAAATAAAAATAAATTTAGGTATCTGGCTATAGTTTAGTAAGTCGTTGACCCTTACTTATTCTATGTATTCATTTGCATAGTTACATCTTCTGTGATCCTCCTAGCCTAAGCTAAGTAAAATACAACATGCAAGAGGTGGCAGAAATGTATGAAATCTATACTTTATCAAAATCTATTTTCATTTAACCAAAATCGTTGTGGGAGGCCTTATTTGAGCTTATGATGTAGTTCCTATAAAGTCTTGGGTTTACCCTACCCTTTAGTGAATTTACCTTCTCCCCTTTTTAAATAAACTGAATGTTGTATCCCCCCAAAATTCATATGGTAAACCCCCAAGTCCCAATGTGACTGTATTTTGAGATAGATTCTGGGAGGAGTTGATAAAGGTTAAGTGAAATCAGAGTGGGGCCCTGATCTGACAGTATTAATGTCCTTATAAGAAGAGACACCGGAGAGCTCTCTTTCTCTCTCCACAAAGAAGAGTTCTATGGATTAGATATAAGCCATATAGAAGACAGAATGCCTCTTGCCTGGGGTTATCTTAGATCCCACTTTAAAGGCCACAGACAGTAACCAACAGACCTCACTACAGAAAAATCTAGAGATACCACTAGATTCTCAGGGATAGGAGAATAAGCTAGCAACCAGCTTGAATAGATGTGAATGCTATATGACAAGAACATCTCTCCTCTATCTCATTTCCCACTCAATGAGAAGTCAGTCATCTGCAACCAAAGAGGAGAGCTCGGGCCAGACACCAACCCTGTTGGCACCTTGATCTTCTCAGCCTCCAGAACTGTGAAAAAATAAATTTCTGTTATTTAAGCCACATAGCCTATGTTATTTTGTTATGATAGCCTGAGAAAACTGATACAGTGTTGAAGACTGTCTATGATTTACCTATATCCCCCACTAGACTATATGTTAAACTATACACTTTGTGAAGCAGAGACTATGTCTTGTTCTCCCTGCATCTATACTATTTAGACCATTACTGGCACACAGTTGGTATGCCAGAAGAGAGGCAAGGTAGTGGAGGAGTTAAGAACACAGAAACAGATTTGAGTTTGGTCACTAAGCCTATTACTTTTACAGGGAAGTTAATTAAACTCTGTATTTCATATGTGTGAACTATACATACATTAAAGCCATCTACCTCATATTGTTTTTGTGAGAATTACAACAGTCAAGAATACCTAGTTAGGGCTTCCCTGGTGGCGCAGTGGTTGAGAGTCCGCCTGCCGATGCAGGGGACATGGGTTCGTGCCCCGGTCCGGGAAGATCCCACGTGCCGCGGAGCAGCTGGGCCCGTGAGCCACGGGAGAGGCCACAACAGTGAGAGGCCCACGTACCACAAAATAAATAGATAAATAAAAAAAAAAAAAAGAATACCTAGTTAGAGCTTAATAAACTTTCCTAATATTATAGTTATTATAATTGATTGATGGAACATTTGAGATCTAAATATCACTTATAATGGTAGAATTTCCAGGGCCGTTCCTGGAAATGGATTTAAAAGAACTCCTTTTATCCATACTAGATTAAATTACAAACTTCCTGCCAAATGAATTAAATAGCGTTATATGATAAGGTGGTAGTCAAGACTCTATTAGTTGCAGACTACGGAAAACCCAATTCTAACTAGGGAGAATTGGATCCTTCAAGAATTCAAAACACTGTCTGCAATCTCTCTATGCCTCTTACTTTCCATGTGAGTATTGGTGTTATTCTGTCAGTCTGGTTATCTCCAAGAACCAGGACTGCAGACATCTCTGGACTTCTTATTCTTTAACCCTGGGACCAAGAGGAAACTTTCCTACAAGTTTCCCTTATAAAAACCCTGAGGGGCTTCCCTGGTGGTGCAGTGGTTGAGAGTCTGCCTACCGGTGCAGGGGACACGGGTTCGTGCCCTGGTCTGGGAAGATCCCACATGCCGCGGAGCGGCTGGGCCCGTGAGCCATGGCCACTGAGCCTGCGCGTCCGGAGCCTGTGCTCCGCAATGGGAGAGGCCACGACAGTGAGAGGCCCGCATACCACAAAAAAAAAAAAAAAAAAAAAAAAAAAACCCTGAGAAAGGACTTTGGTTGATATACCTTGGGTGACATGTCCATTACTGGACCATGGAGTCTATGGGATTGATATGAGAGATGCCAGGTTTGGTACAGCTTTGGCCATAGCCCAACCCTTCAGGGTGTGGAGTGTGTGTGTGTATCAAACCAGAAAGTGGGCATAGAGGAAACCTATCTCAACACAATAAAGGCCATATATGACAAACCCACAGAAAACATCATTCTAAATTGTGAAAAACTGAAAGCATTTTCCTCTAAGATCCGGAACAAGACAAGGATGTCCACTCTCGCCACTATTATTCAACATAGTTTTGGAAGTCCTAGCCATGGCAATAGGAGAAGATAAAGAAATAAAAGCAATCCACATTGGAAAAGAAGAAGTAAAGATGTCACTATTTGCAGATGACATGATACTATACACAGAGAATCCTAAAGATGCCACCAGTAAACTTCTAGAGCTAATCAATGTATTTGGTAAAGTTTCAGGATACAAAATTAATGCACAGTAATCTCTTGCATTCCTATACACTAATGATGAAAAATCTAAAAAAGAAATTAAGGAAACACTCTCATTTAACATTGCAACAAAAAGAAAAAACTACCTAGGAATAAACCTTCCTAAGGAGACAAAAGACCTGTATGCAGAAAACTATAAGACACCCTTGAAAGAAATTAAAGATGATACCAACAGATGGAGAGATATACCATGTTCTCAGATTGGTAGAATCAATATTGTGAAAATGACTATACTACCCAAAGCAATCTACAGATTCAGTCCAATCCCTATCAAATTACCAATGGCATCTTTTAGAGAACTAGAACAAAGATCTTAAAATGTGTATGGAGACACAGAAGACCCCGAATAGCCAAAGCAGTCTTGAGGGAAAAAAATGGAGTTGGAGGAATCAGACTCCCTGACTTCAGACTATACTACAAAGCTACAGTAATGAAGACAATATGGTACTGGCACAAAAACAGAAATATAGATAAATGGAACAGGATAGAAAGCCCAAGATAAATCCATGTACCTATGGTCAACTAATCTATGACAAAGGAAGCAAGTATATATGATGGAGAAAAGACAGTCTCTTCAATAAGTGGTGCTGGAAAAACTGGACAGCTATATGTAGAAGAATGAAATTAGAACACTCCCTAACACCATACACAAAAATAAACTCAAAATGGATTAGAGACCTAAATGTAAGACTGGATACTATAAAATTCTTAGAGGAAAACATAGGAATAACACTATTTGACATAAATCACAGCAAGATCTTTTTTGAGCCACCTCCTACAGTAATGGAACTAAAAACAAAAATAAACAAATGGGACCTAATGAAAGTTAAAAGCTTTTACAAAGCAAAGGAAATTACAAACAAGATGAAAAGATAACCCTCAGAATGGGAGAAAATATTTGCAAACAAATCAACGGACAAAGGATTAATCTCCAAAATATATAAACAGCTCATGCAGCTCAATATTAAAAAAACAAACAACCCAATCCAAAAATGGGCAGAAGACCTAAATAGACATTTCTCCACAGAAGACATATAGATGGCCAAGAAACAGATGAAAAGCTGCTCAACATCACTAATTATTAGAGAAATGCAAATCAAAACTACAATGAGGTATCACCTCACACCAGTTAGAATGGGCATCATCAGAAAATCTACACACAACAAATGCTGGAGAGGGTGTGGAGAAAAGGGAACCCTCTTGCGATGGTGGGAATGTAAATTGATACAGCCACTATGGAGAACAGTATAGATGTTTCTTAAAAAACTAAAACTATAGGGCTTCCCTGGTGGTGCAGTGGTTGAGAGTCCACCTGCTGATTCAGGGGACATGGGTTTGTGCCCTGGTCCGGGAAGATCCCACATGCCGTGGAGCGGCTAGGCCCATGAGCCACGGCCACTGAGCCTGTGTGCCCAAAGCCTGTGCTCTGCAATGGGAGAGGCCACAATAGTGAGAGGCCCGCGTACCGCAAAAAAAACACACAAAAAACTAAAACTATAATTACCATATGACCCAGCAATTCCACTACTGGGCATATACACAGAGAAAACCATAATTCAAAAAGACACATGCACCCCAATGTTCATTGCAGCACTATTTACAATAGCCAGGTCATGGAAGCAACCTAAATGCCCATCAACAGATGAATGGATAAAGATGTGGTGTATATATATATAATGGAATATTACTCAGCTATAAAAAGGAATGAAATTGGGTCATACGTAGACACATGGATGGATCTAGAGACTGTCATACAGAGTGAAGTAAGTCAGAAAGAGAAAAACAAATATCGTATATTAAAGCATATATGTGGAACTAGAAAAATGGTACAGATGAACCGGTTTGCAGGGCAGAGATAGAGACACAGATGTAGAGAACAAATGTATGGACACCAAGGGTAGAAAGTGGTGGGGGAGCGGTGGGATGAATTGGGAGATTGGGATTGCCATATATACACTAATATGTATAAAATGGATAATTAATAAGAACCTGCTGTATAAAAAAATAAATAAAATAAAATTCAAAAATTCTAAATAAAAGCCTAAAATATTTACAGAAAATATTTGCCAACCCCTGCATTAGATAGATGTCTAGGTGACTAATCAGCTACATCTTTAGAGGGTCTTTTAAAATCCTTCACAGTAGGAATACATACTTCTGTTTAAACTCCTCTGTTAATATAAGTATTATAATCAATCCATTCAATCTATTCAAACACCTATTCAAGACTTGACTCCTCTTATTTTTTACTCTGAGTATATAGGCTATTCCATTTGGAATATTCTTTACCCTTTCTTCCATTATTTCCTGATACCCCTGGCAATTCCAGATGTACTGATTGCTAAATTATAGAGTTTCAAATAGAAATCACACCCTGTAATATGACATTTACAAGACCCTCTTACCAACGCTGACTTGTGCACATGTATTGTCCCAAATAGAGGCTGAAAATCAGTTAGGTGCAGGGATCACATTTAATTCTTTTTGTATTCCCTAATATAACCCAATACTTGGCAAGCTTCCTATAAAACAGTGGTTTTTAAAGTGTGGTGGGTCTGTAGACACCATGTTTTTCAAAATACAGATTCTAACACTGATCATGCATTACTCTCAGGAGCAATGTCTTAAGTGACAGAACGTTGTGCTGGTTAGGCCTTGGAAGTTATAATTTTGCTTCTACGGGACATTTCATTTAGGACCAGTTGGGATGTCAACCACTGAGTGTAGTTAAGATTTCTGCAAGTGCAGTTCTTGCTACCCATGTCCCTTGTATTTAAATGTTTATATTGAGAGGATTTCAGGGAGTATGGTTTATATTCTAATTCACCCAAGTCTATATGACAACTTAAACAAAAACCGTATTATAATCCTGTACAGTAGGGTCTCTTAACCTCAAGTACGAACCAGTATTCATAACTACCACAGTATAAGGCTATTAGGTTATAGAACAGTGATTTATAGTTTGAGTGTTTTGCAATGACCAAATAAAATAAAATAAAACAGTCAGATTTTTAGTATAAATAACAGTTGATGCTCCAATTCCTCTTTACTTTCGCTTTACTTAAATTTATTTAAACTGCTTCAATGCAGTGGTGTGCAAAGTCTGTCACTATTTTAAGCTGTACATTATCTAATGAAGAAAGAACTATCTAGATACTTTTTCTTATGTCATTTAATATTCTATTGTTTCTATTCATTACAGGGTTTCCTTGTCTTTTTGAAAAATATTATAGCCCATGTGCTCAAAAGATATATTCTGCTTATTAAAATTTGATATCATATATTAGATTTCATCAGTTCCTCTTATACAGATAATATATAGAATAAAAAAGCAATTTAGGGCTTCCCTGGTGGCGCAGTGGTTGGGAGTCCGCCTGCCGATGCAGGGGACGCGGGTTCGTGCCCCGGTCTGGGAGGATCCCACATGCCGCGGAGCGGCTGGGCCCGTGAGCCATGGCCGCTGAGCCTGCGCGTCCGGAGCCTGTCCTCCGCAACGGGAGAGGCCACAACAGTGAGAGGCCCGCGTAACGCATAAAAAAAAAAAAAAAAAAAAGCAATTTAAAATATAAATATTTTTGTTTCCAAAATAAAGTAATACAAAATTGATTTTGTAATAAACCCATGCATTTGTAGTTGATCAGATATGCTAGCGAGAATCATCCTCTCAAGTGTGGCAAAGTACTGATACTTTTTGTAACATAATTCTAAAGTACTCTACATTATATGTAAGAAAATGAGAATTAAAGCTAGAATAATTTAATAGCTAACTTACAGTTTGTACAGATAATCCTGCATAAAAAATCAATTCACCTAAATCTTCCCACGTAAACCTATATTGAGAACCATAAACTTTAATATTTCATGGGCAATGTGTTATGTTTGCAAAAAATCTATTGTCCCTATTTATTTAACTGTACTCTACTAATGAAAATGACAGCAGAAATGTACATATTTTAAAAACACATTCCAAATTACTTAAACAACATTAAATATGGCCATTTTCAGAGAATTAAGAAAACTAGAATCCCAGGACAGTGATGATGTGTACAGTTAAAAGAACTAGTCTAATTTCCACTATAAAATAAACTGACAAAGTTTTGAACATCACATATGATCATTATATTCCCTTTTTTTGTGAAATATGAGGTAAAACATATAACTGACTGTCTTAGCTCCTTCATATATTTATACACATCTGGATAATCAAAGACTTTGTATAAAAATTACAAATACAAGTTTTGATGATCAACGAATTTCATCTATTAATTTAATTAGCCCTGTAATGGGCTTTTCTATATTCATTAAAGTATTACTGACAGTATAAATTTCATATATTTAAAATGTATCTTTTGATAAATTTTGACATCTATATGCATATGTGAAACTATTTCAAAAATCAAGAAAATGAACATATTCAAAGCTATTTTCAAAAGGAATACTGGAAAAAAAAAAAAGGAATACTGGGAAGAGAGGTTGCAGTGGCAGAGCCTCAGGCCTGAGTTCACAGTTCCATGAGCTGCCCACGGTGCTTGCAGATTCCCAGCCCATCCTCTCCCAGCGGCTCCCCAAGACCCCAGTTACTGCCCCTGCACACCCGAGGCCAGTTAGCAGCCCCCAAAACTCCAGCCGTGCCCTGTGTGCCCACCTGGGAAACCCTGCTCCATGCACCCAGGCCAAGCCCCATCCAGGGCCTGCAGGCGACCCCGCAGTAAAGGAATAAATAAATGCTTGCTGGTTTCTGGGAGAAGTCGGCTGTTTATCGGACAGTGGTTACCATTGCTCCTCTACAATCTGGGAAATTCTGACCTGTATTCAAGCTCACTGACTCTTTCCTCAGCTGTGACCAGTCTACGGTTGAGCTCATCCAAGGTGTTTACAACCAAAAATTTCCCTCTGAGCACTGCTTTCACTTTATCCAATAAATTCTATGAGGACGTCCAATACTATATTAAATAGAAGTTGCAAGAGCAGGCATCCTTGTCTTGTTCCTGATTTTAGAGCTGTGTGGCTGACAGGGTCTTGGTGCTCTGGCTGAGTGTCAGGCCTGTGCCTCTGAGTTGGGAGAGCTGCATTTAGGACATTGGTCCACCAGAGACCTCCCAGCTCCAGGTAATATCAAACAGCAAAAGCTCTCCCAGAGATCTCCATCTCAACGCTAAGCCCCAGCTCCACTCAACCACCAGCAAGCTACAGTGCTGGACACCCTATGCCAAACAACTAGCAAGACAGGAACACAACCCCACCCATTAGCAGAGAGGCTGCCTAAAATCATAATAAGGTCACAGACACACCAAAACACACCACCAGATGCGATCCTGCCCAACAGAAAGACAAGATCCAGCCTCATCCACCAGAACACAGGCACGAGTCCCCTCCACCAGGAAGCCTGCACAAGCCACTGAACCAAGTTTACCCAGTGAGGGCAGACACCAAAAACAACAGGAACTACATACCTGCAGCCTGTGAAAAAGGAGACCCCAAACATGGTAAGTTATGCAAAATGAGAAGACAGAGAAATACACAGCAAATGAAGGATCAAGGTAAAAACCCAGTAGACCAAACAAATGAAGAGGAACTAGGCAGTCTACCTAAAAAGAATTCAGAGTAATGACAGTAAAGTTGATCCAAAATCTTTGAAATAGAATGGAGAAAATACAAGAAATGTTTAACAAGGACCTAGAAGAACTAAAGAGCAAACAAACAATGATGAACAACAAAATAAATGGATTTAAAAATTCTTTAGAAGGAATCAATAGGAGAATAACTGAGGCAGAAGAACGGAGAGGTGACCAGGAAGATAAAATAGTAGAAATAACTACTGCAGAGGAGAATAAAGAAAAAAGAATGAAAAGAAATGAGGACAGTCTTAGAGACCTCTGGGACAACATTAAACACACCAACGTTCAACTTATAGGGTTCCCAGAAGAAGAAGAGAAAAAGGAATGAACTGAGAAAATATTTGAAGAGATTATAGTTGAAAACTTCACTAATATGGGAAAGGAAAGAGTCAATCAAGTCCAGGAAGCCCAGAGAGTCCCATACAGGATAAATCCAAGGAGAAACACAACAAGACACACATTAATCAAGCTATCAAAAATTAAATACAAAGAAAAAATATGAAAAGGAGCAAGGGAAAAACAACAAATAACATACAAAGGAATCCCCGTAAGGTCAACAGCTGATCTTTCAGCAGAAATTCTGCAAGCCAGAAGGGAGTGGCAGGACATATTTAAAGTGATGGAAGGGAAAAACCTACAACTAAGATTACTCTACCCAACAAGGATATCATTCAGATTCGACAGAGAAATTAAAACCTTTACAGACAAGCAAAAGCTGAGAGAGTTCAGCACCACCAAACCAGCTTTACAACAAATGCTAAAGGAACTTCTCTAGACAGGAAACACAAGGGAAAGAAAAAACCTACAATAACAAACTCAAAACAATTAAGAAAATGGTAATAGGAACATACACATCAATAATTACCTTAAATGTAAATGGACTAAATGCTCCAACCAAAAGACACAGACAGGCTGAATGGATACAAAAACAAGACCCATATATACACTGTCTACAAGAGACCCACTTCAGACCTAGGGACACATACAGACTGAAAGTGAGGGGATGGAAAGAGATATTCCATGAAAATGGAAATCAAAAGAAAGCTGGAGCAGCAATTCTCATATCAGACACAATAGACTTTAAAATAAAGACTATTAGAAGAGACAAAGAAGGACACTACAGAATGATCAAGGGATCAATCCAAGAAGAAGATATAACAATTGTAAACATTTATGCACCCAACATAGGAGCACTTAAATACAGAAGGCAAATGCTAACAGCCATAAAAGGGGAAATCTACAGTAACACAATCATAGTAGGGGACTTTAACACCCCACTTTCACCAAAGGACAGATCATCCAAAATGAAAATAAATAAGGAAACACAAGCTTTTAATGACACATTAAACAAGATGGACTTAATTGATATTTATAAGACATTCCATCCAAAAACAACAGAATACATTTTCTTCTCAAGTGCTCAAGGAACATTCTCCAGGATAGATCATATCTTGGGTCACAAATCAAGCTCTGGTAAATTTAAGAAAATTGAAATTGTATCAAGTGTATTTTCTGACCGCAACGCTATGAGGCTAGGTATCAATTACAGGAAAAAATCTGTAAAAACTAGAAACACGTGGAGCCTAAACAATACACTACTTAATAACTAAGAGATCACTGAAGAAATCAAAAAGGAAATAAAAAAATACCTAGAAACAAAGGACAATGAAAGCACGACAAACCAAAACCTTTGGGATGCAGCAAAAGCAGTTCTAAGAGGGAAGTTTATAGCAATACAATCTTACCTCAAGAAACATCTCAAATAAACAACCTAACCTTACACCTAAAGCAATTAGAGAAAGAAGAACAAAAAAACCCCAAATTTAGCAGAAGGAAAGAAATCATAAAGATCAGATCAAAAATAAATGAAAAAGAAATGAAGGAAACAATAGCAAATATCAGTAAAACTAAAAGCTGATCCTTTGAGAAGATAAACAAAATTGATAAATAATTAGCCAAACTCATCAAGAAAGAGAGGGAGAGGACTCAAATCAATAAAATTAGAAATGAAAAAGGAGAAGTTACAACAGACACCGCAGAAATACAAGGGATCATGAGAGATTACTACAAGCAACTATATGCCAATAAAATGGACAACCTGGAAGAAATGGACAAATTCTTAGAAAAGCACAACCTTCTGAGATGGAACCAGGAAGAAATAGAAAATATAAATAGACACTCACAAGCATTGAAATTGAAACTGTGATTTAAAAAATTCCAACAAACAAAAGCCCAGGACCAATGGCTTCACAGGTGAATTCTATCAAACGTTTAGAAAAGAGCTAACATCTATCCTTCTCAAACTCTTCCAACATATAGCAGAGGGAAGAACACTGCCAAACTCATTCTGCAAGGCCACCATCACCCTGATACCAAAACTAGAACAAAAAATTTCACAATTTGTATGGGAGCACCAAAGACCCTGAATAGCTATAGCAATCTTGAGAAAGAAAAACAGAGCTGGAGGTATCAGGCTCCCTGACTATAGACTATACTACAAAGCTACAGTAATCAAGACAGTATGGTACTGGAAGAAAAACAGAAATATAGATCAATGGAACAGGATAGAAAGCCCAGAGATAAACCCATGCACATAAGGTCACCTTATCTCTTTTTTTTTTTTTTGCAGTACGCGGGCCTGTCACTGCTGTGGCCTCTACCGCTGTGGAGCACAGGCTCCGGACTCACAGCCTCAGCGGCCATGGCTCACGGGCTCAGCTGTTTCGCAGCATGTGGGATCTTCCTGGACCAGGGCATGAACCCGTGTCCCTTGCATCGGAAGGCGGACTCTCAACCACTGTGCCACCAGGGAAGCCCAGGTCACCTTATCTTTGATAAAGCGGGCAAGAATATAAAATGGAAAAAAGACAGTCTCTTCAAAAATAGTGCTGGGAAAACTGGACAGCTACATGTAAAAGAACGATATTAGAACACTCCCTAAAACCATACACAAAAATAAACTCAAAATTGATTAAGGACTTATATGTAAGGCCAGACACTATAAAACTCTTAAAGGAAAACATTGGCAGAATGCTCTATGATATAAATCACAGCAAGATCCTTTTTGACCCACCTCCTAGATAAATGGAAGTAAAAACAAAAATGAACAAATGGGACCTAATGAAACTTAAAAGCTTTTGCACAGCAAAGGAAACCATATACAAGACAAAAAGACCACCTCAGAATGGGAGGAAATATTTGCAAATGAAGAAACTGACAAAGGATTAACCTCCAAAATTTACAAGCAGCTCATGCAGGTCAATATCAAAAAACAAAGAACTCAATCCGAAAATGGGCAGAAGACCTAAATAGACATTTCTCCAAAGAAGATATACAGATTGCCAACAAACACATGAAAGAATGCTCAACATCACTAATCATTAGAGAAATGTAAATCAAATCTACAATGAGGTATCACCTCACACCAGTCATAGTGGCTGGCCATCATCAAAAAATCTACAAACAATAAATGCTGGACAGGGTGTGGAGAAAAGGAAACCCTCTTGCACTGTTGGTGGGAATATAGATTGATACAGCCACTATGGAGAAGAGTATGGAGATTCCTTAAAAAACTAAAAATAGAACTACCATATGACCCAGCAATCCCACTACTGGGCATGACTCAGAAAAAACCATAATTCAAAAAGAGTCATGTACCACAATGCTCATTGTAGCACTATTTATAGTAGCCAGGATATGGAAGCAACTTCCCAGGATATGGAAGTAGTCAGGATATGGAAGTGTCCACTGACAGATGAATGGATAAAGAAGATTTGGCACATATATACAATGGAGTATTACTCCGTCATTAAAAGAAATTAAACTGAGTTATTTGTAGTGAGGAGGATGGACGTAGAGTCTGTCATATAGAGTGAAGTAAGTCAGAAAGGGAAAAACAAATACCGTATGCTAACACATATATATGGTATCTAAAAAAAAAAAATGTTCTGAAGAACCTAGCGGCAGGACATGAATAAAGACGCAGACGTAGAGAATGGACTTGAGGATACAGGGAGGGGGAAGGGTAAGCTGGGACAAAGTGAGAGAGTGGCATGGACATATATACACTACCAAATGTAAAGTAGATGGCTAGTGGGAAGCAGCTGCATAGCACAGGGAGATCAGCTCAGTGCTCTGTGACCACCTAGAGGGGTGGGATAGGGAGGGTGGGAGAGAGATGCAAGAGGGAGGAGATATGGGGATATATGTATATGTATAGCTGATTCACTTTGTTATAAAGCAGAAAGTAACACACCATTGTAAAGCAATTCTACTCCAATAAAGATGTAAAAAAAAAAAGGAATACTGATTTCTTCTTTAGAGTACTAGAAATCTAGCTGGTGAGAAATCAGAGACTTTGGGAGTCTCAGTGCCTAATTATGATTAATATGAAGCTGTCTATATATTAATAGCAATATCATTAATTGATAATCTATTGAGAAGCTAAATACATTCACAGTTTTGAACCTTAATTCTGCATGGTGATATTAAGCCCTATAAAGCCAACTGACTTGATTTCCAGTTACCTGTCCCTATCATCATCCAGTTTTTCATTTGACTCAACATTAATTGAGCAGATATTTACAATCTGAGAATGTAACCAAATTCAACTTTAAACAGAAGGGTAAACTAGGCAAAACTTACCTGTTGTATGCTTCTCCCTTTGTTCTTCTCTCGCTCTCTCTGAAAATGTACCTTCCCTGGCTCCACTGCCTTACTGTTACTCTAGTTAGTGCATCAGCCCTTAGGAATATTCCTCACGTGGGCTAACTTCCTCCAGCAGAGCTCTAAGATATAATTCTTCCCTCCTACCCTATTTCCACACACATTCTGTTTATGAAGAGAGAGGACAATAAGTAAATCCATGTTCTAGTTACAGGTTATGTACAGCTTAAAGTGGTTATCCCCTCTGTTCAATTCATTTTAAAAGCGGGTGTCTACGTGTTGCACTGCATAATTAACAGCAAACTATTGGCACCTTCACGGATGATTAAAGATATTTTGAGTGAAGATGAGCATCATCCTACTGCTTTTCAAATTTACCACGAAGGAAAGGAAACCGTATAGAACAATGGAACATGAACAAAGCCATATCTGTCTGCCTATAACTGAGCCTTTCATTCAAAACATGAACTTGAATTAATATAAAACATCATCATTTCTCTTTGCACATGGCTGCCATTAAATACATGAAAATAGTATTGATGTGCCTTATATTTATATTTAAGATCTTTAATTCCTTCATGGGTTTCTCCTGCAACACAGCTTTCTTAAAGACTTCCGTAAATCTTACTCTAGCTTTTTGGCAGATTCATAACATTATTGTTTCAGTTGACCTTGTGGTCAACTAAAATCTTTGGTTCATTTTCACCTAAACTTCTCTTAAGAAAAATCTCTGCAAATTTTTATCATTGCCATTTTTTCTTATTGCAGGTGACAAGTTTGGCCTTTATCTCTGTCCAGGTTCTTTTTGTTAGTTAAGGCCCATTAGCTGTCCTTTCATTAAAAACAGAGACTTCACTATTCAAACACAATCAAATTTTATCTTTTTAATCAAGAATTATGTGCTTCTGTGAGAATAATATTTTTACAAAGTATAGTCTGTAATTAATTATAGTATTACTGTAATTATGTTTATATATATTTTATAATAATTCAATAAAATTAAAATATTTTTATATAATTTTCCCAGCAATAAATGAGTAATATTATATTTTGTTCTTATGCCATGCTAAAGTTAAGAAAACAATTGGGAAGCAGGAAAATAATGACCGGATATTACCAGGTAGGGGCACTCACACACCATGTTATCATTCAAAATGTGTATTTTTGTTATATAATGCAGAAAAGATAATTCATAAAATACTATCAAAATTAAAGACAGGCTTTAACATTAAAAATACAAAATGCCTTAAAAAACTTTTACACTTCTTTTTAGTAAGTGGTTAATATTAACAGAATTCTTAACTAAAGATAAAAATATGAAATACGTTCTTAGTTTATTCCGTACAGGTATAAGGTCCTTCTATCCTTGGAAGGACAGTAAAATTTAGTATTTGTAAAATTAGTATTCTATAAATAAAAGTGATTAGAATATTTCCTAAATTATAACATTAAAAATTATTAGTAGACTAATCAATAAATTACTGATTCATTTCCTACTGAACACTACCCTTAAACACAATGGAATTTCATTGCATTGAATTGCATCACTGATTAAAATGTAATAAGGCTTTGTAATTCCTTTTCATCAGTAATCTCTAAATTTAATTAATTATAACCAAGTTAGTACATCAGACACTCAAAACTTTTGTTAGTTTCTTTATATCTCTTATATTTGGAAATAATTTCCATTGTTGATATTAAGTAGATCAGATAAATCAGATTAGAATGCTAGGCACTCACTACATATACAATGTTATTTTCTATGTTTCAAATCATCCAGAATGAACTTCCTTTTTTTTTTTTACTTATTATTGACTTGAATATTAAGTTGTTAAATTAGTTGCAGATCTTCTGCTATTACTATTTCTTTTTTGTTCTACATGCATCACCACACCCCGCCCCTGGCAAATAAGCAAATTATTTTCAAGTCAGTTGTTTTAATATAGTTATACAATCAACATGTAAGCATGGCACAATCTCTAATGTTCTGAATGACTTTCGATTTCTATATCTTATGCTACCATACTACTTGAGTATAGGATCCAAAGCAGCATCAGAACTATTTGTATGTAAATCTGTTATGAACCTATAACATACAGTGTAACTCACAAAATATCTTACCTGTTTCTCTCTCTGAATATGTATTAATACAGTAAGTCTTTGGTCCTGTTTCTCTCTCTGTATATGTATTAATACAGTATGTCTTTGGTCTATGTTGCTTTTTATGTTTATTTAGATATCCACATCCATACCATCTATCATATTTCTATTATGTGTCTATCATCTATTATCCATTTATCTATCATCTCTATCTATATTCTCACTAAAAAGATAACTCTACCAATAGTAAGCACTCATAACTGCTTTGCTGATATTATATGGTCTTGCAGAGGCCTGTGATTCTACCCTTCAATATAGGGCTATCTTTGCTATGACATGCTTCACCTAAACCTCATCTTGATAAAGGTGGTTGGTGTAATAGCCCCAGTATGTTTTTGTCTGACTATATTGTGGCAAAAAACTACTTTGGCTGGAAAACTCTACTTTGGATTATATATTTAACTAAAAATGATTTGTGAAAAAATTTTGTCAGAAATGTCAACTCACCCTCATCTGCACTAATTTTTTTTTTTTTTTTCGGTACGTGGGCCTCTCACTGTTGTGGCCTCTCCCGTTACGGAGCACAGGCTCCGGACACGCAGGCTCAGCGGCCATGGCCCACGGGCCCAGCCGCTCCGCGGCATGTGGGATCCTCCCAGACCGGGGCACGAACCCGTGCCCTCTGCGTCGGCAGGCGGACCCTCAACCACTGCACCACCAGGGAAGCCCTGCACTCATTTATTTTTAATCAAAATGTGCTTCTGTTAACAACAAGATAAAACTGAATGTCAATTCATAGTGAGGCAAATTGTGGCTGTCATTGAAAAAAAGAAAAATAAGATTCTGAACAAATGAGTGGAAATATCTCTGCTATCACAAATAAAATTTGAACAGCAAAAGAAAAAAGACAAGACTAAAAATTAAATATTACATAAAACATTGTAGAATAAAGTTACAAGAGTAGAATATATACAAAAATATTTCCATATTTTAACAATTAGGCGTTTCAAGAGAAATGCATGATAATTCATGTTATTTTCTAGAAAAACGTGAGAATTTTTATTAGTGAGATTTTAAATACAGTAGATTTTTCTCCTTGAGATTTATAACTATAAAATAACTATGAATGTATTCAAAGATTGGTTCCATACTTAACAATGAGAGAAAAAAAAGAACAGATTTCACCTTTACTGTTTACCTCTAACAGGTATAGGGTTTGAAATTATGGAAAGAACTCTTAATGTAGTGGAAAAAACATTGAACTAGAAGTCTAAGCTTGGTTTTTATAACAAACTAATGATATTTAGGAAGGTCTCCAACCCACAAAACTCAGGACTACATATGTAAGATGGAGATGTTTCACTAAATGACTATTTTTTCCCTAATTTTGTGATTCCTCAGAAGTGTTTGGGATGGACCAAAAAATATGCCTACTTGGAAAAACTTGAGTAGTTTTAAGAATGGATGAGAACTCAGTTCCTGAATTGTAATTATATTGTTTGTCCCAAGAATAATTCTCCAGTTTCCAGTTTTCTTTGGGAGGAAAATTATCCATTAGTACAACAGTTCCTATATGAGAGACAGAAATATGACATTTTTTTTCTCAATTCTAAAAGACATTGTCTCCTGTTTAATGAAAATATGCTTATTCAGATTGTATTATTGCTCCAAATGGCAACAATCAGACATTGGGAAATGCATGAGTCTGACTCTGAAAGATTTCTCATCTCAGTTTGGGATACAGATTCATATCAAAATTGAATGAATCAAAAGAAGAAATTCTCAAGCACAGCGTTTCAAATGCTTTTCCATTTAAACCCACAAAACTACTTTTATTCAAGCACTCCAGGGTAATAAAGCTTTCTATAGCTTCTGATTAAGAATTGCTTGAAAACATTTTCAGTAGATAAGTACTTTTCTCCTCATGGGAATCAAGTGACTTTCTCAGAGTGATTATATTCAGCTAGATGCATTCATTTTATTAATTAGACATTTCAAGGTCTGACCTATATTAATCTAAGATATTTTAAAATTATTTTTTAAACTGAGATTCATTTCTCACTTTTGCTTATAAAAAAGAATTCCAGAAATGCTATTTTACTGTTATAATGGAGTTTAATAAACCTGATAAAGTGTATTTATTGTGGTGCTCTGAGGACAATGGTGCTTCAAGGACAAAGGATGACCCGGACTGAAAAAGTTTCAGCCTTTCACCCTCTACCAGACTCTTAATCGCCCTCACCACCACGTTGCGATGGTTACGAAACTCCTGAGCCCACCTGGGCACCGGGATCTGTCCCAAATAAGTAAAGGCATCTGGCCTGTCCCACTCCCACCCTATAGAAGGAAGGTATATGTGCCTCGACCAATCAGTAAACGAAATTTTCACTCGGACCATTCCTTTGTTTTCTGGCTATAAAAACTGATCAATAGCACATGTTTGGACTCGACTCTCCCAGACTACTAGGAAGTTGGCCCACTGTTCTGGCAGAGACCCTTCCCTCTAAGAAATTCTATCTTCTTTACATTCTGCCTTGTGTCTGGAAATCCTTTTCTAACCCGCATTCGAACCATGACATTTATTAAATAATTTAAAATCCAAGTTCATTGCCAATAAATGTAAATGTCCCTTATTGCACCTGAATTACTGTGATTAATAAAAGTGCCTCTAATTACTAAAAGAGCATTTCCATTTCCAAACATATTTACTTCCCATATTGGAAAGTACCCTATGCAAACTTAGCTTTCTACACAACTTCAATAAATTCTTTACTAAATCCATAGAGAATTTACTGGAAAGATATTTAAGGCCCTGGTGAAAATGTTTACAATTTATAGCAAAAATGAAACAAAACAAAACAAAAACAACAGTTCCTCAAAATAACATTTGTAGCCTCAACAAGAAGTGGAACATATATCAGCAACATCTAAGTTGCATGAACTTAATAACTAATAATAATACTATGCATCTGAACAATAAGGCTTTATTTTTTTTTTTTTTTGCGGTATGCGGGCCTCTCACTGCTGTGGCCTCTCCCGTTGCGGCTCCGGACGCGCAGGCTCAGCGGCCATGGCTCACAGGCCCAGCCGCTCCGCGGCATGTGGGATCTTCCCGGACTGGGGCACGAACCCGTGTCCTCTGCATCGGCAGGCGGACTCTCAACCACTGCGCCACCAGGGAAGCCCATGGCTTTATTTTCGAATAAAAACATTTAACCATCACCTTAAAAAACTATCCATCAGAATTCTTTCGAGTATGACAAAATTTTAGATGATACATATTTGATAATTTAAGCTCCTATGGAAACTGCAGACCAGGGTAAAAATAAGATATGGCTTATTTTTTAGCTTTTAAAAATCTTCCTTTATTATTTCTTCAATCATTTATATACTTTTTTTTTTCATTTATATACTTTTTTAACGGTTAGTAAATGGGATTCAGCATGGACTACTAGTTTCACTATATAAAAGAAACAATGTGGACATTTATATATTTTAGTAAGAACTTACAGTAAATATGAAAGTCTTTAACTATAAATTACTTTACATTAATATCTTTTCATAAAATCTAAGTAACCTAAATTTTATAGAAAAAAGTATCAAATATTAATTTTTAAGTTAAAACAAATATATCTATAATTCTTAGGGATTCTTTTTTATAGTTCTTATACTTTCAAATCTTCACCAAAGGAAATCATGTGAAGACATATTTCATATATTAAAAATAATGTTGGTTATGGCAAAATTTTTGAGGTTTATTATTATACGTAAAATTGCCATACTGTAAAACTACATGCGATATTTTTATCTTAATCTAAAATTAGAGTGTTTAATAAATAAGGCTACAAATTAATTCAACATAGTATAGTCCTGCTTCAAATAATATGGGATATAAACTGTATCTTCTGGCGTCATAGAAAGTTATCTGGAAATAAATAAAATGAATTGTTTTGCCATTTTAAAAATAGCACTTCAGAATGTTTTATGAATGCAAGATGGTATTGGAATGAAAGAATCACAGAATGCTATGTCTAGAGAGTAAACTCAATTTCGAATTGCAAGCAAGAAAACTTTTGCCCTCAAATTCTAAATTACTTGATACTTCTGACGAACTTTCAGAAATAGTTTCGTTCCTCTAAATACAAAGAGAATTTTAAAACATTTTTAACTTCTAAAACAAAACTTTTATTTGCAGAAAATCTGGAAAACATAAGAAACTAATAATAGGTGGTATTAGCTCAAGGTCTCAGTAACAGTACTATACATTTGAATATCCTCTCCTCAAAGACCAAGAATAGAGTGAGGAGCATGCTGTTTGTTCACAACCATATGTTAATAGTCACCATGCTGTTGGGGATGAAGATCAGTTGTCAAACAGCAAATTCCTGTCTTTAGCAAAGTCAATATATTGCTTTTAGCATACAAATCACTTGTTTCAACCCTTTAAAAATGCAATAAATTGTGTTACTAGTTTTTATTGCAATACACCACCTGTTTATCAAGAAGGAAACCTTGGAAGAAACAGAATCCAAATTAATAGCAGAAACTTTAAAAGGGGCAATAGTTCATACATCCAAGCCATCCCGAAGTCTTAAAAAAGGTTTTTTAATATCATAGTTTCTATTCAAAACAAATAGCAAATATCAATTCCTTCGTTTTCCAGTTACCTTAGAAGAGCTTAATTGGGATGAAAGTCTTAATGGTGTCTGACTAGCTTTAATGTGTCAAATCTCCTGGTCACAAAGGAAAATAAAATTACTGGGGGGGAAAAAAAGGCAGGAAGGAGGTAATGCAGTCAGCAGTGATCAAAAGCCATGACTACAATTTCAATTATCCACCACTGATATGAACATAGTATTTCGCTAGTTTGAATGAAGAGTCCCCAAACAAATGAGGTGTTGGAAGTTTTATTAGCAAATATGGTGAGATTATGTACCCAGACTATTAAAATTTTATAATCACTCCAATGTATAAAATCCAGTTCCTGTTGAAGGAGAATTTATAATCCCCTGAAAGAGTCAAGACAGGCCTGGGAGAATAAGAGAGATATATAATTAAACATTTTAATAGACTAATGAGAAATTCAGAAGTGAAAGAAAGCAGGTAATTTGAGGCACAATGACAAACCCCTGGGATTATGCTTCAACAGAACCTACCATACCAGGAATGTCACTGTATAACAACTTAGTCTGTTGTGAATTTCCAACATATGTGAACAAATGACTCACATGCTGTGTGACCACTTCTTGGCACTGTTTGCCCACTCGTGCAACCTCTTTGAAATGAATCTTTGATACCTGTCACTTACAGTTCAATCACAACAATGAGACCTTGCCAAAGGAGAACATATGAGCAGATGTCTCTCAATTCTGTGTATTCTTAGCTTAGATTGCTTTCATGATTATTGCTCTCATAGTGGGTCCTGAATCACCAATTGTGGCTGAAATCACATTGCATAGGTGAGTTTGAGCTGAACTGAAGTTTCATCGGTGGTGGTGGTGTGTGTGCATGTGTGTGTGTCAGAGGTTGGGTGAGGCATATTCCAGTGTGTCTTACTGTGGGTGCTGTCCAATAGACTAGGAAGGAAATTGAACCTTGCCTCCTTTGTATCAGGTATGGCACTGAACTCTTAACTGAGTCAGTCTTCAGCATGTGAACTGATGAATCAGACTCTCTGGGTTTCTTTGTGAGCACATACATGTCTGTAAACATTTACTAAGAGTCTGCATGCCAATAGCAGCTAGTCCTGCCTGAAGCAGGACTCTCTCAGAAGTCATCTCAATCCAAACAACAGCTAACTCTTCCAGAGAGGTCACAGTAACTCTAAACATCATTGGATACATCATAAGATACATCATTGGATTCTCTCTTCTATGTAGTAATAGGAGATGGGTTCCCTTTGAATCAGAAATGATCCCGTTCACAGTATAGACTTTTCAAGAGTGCAGCATTCTCTTTAACCATCAGGAAACTGCCATGATCAATAATTTTGAAGGTCTAACATATTAGAAATTTTATAAGCTACTAGATTGAATATCACATGACCTTGGGGTACAAAATATTTTCTTGAAGATGCATCAAAATAAAAACTCACAGAGCTAAGTTTATCATGTATATTATATGTAAAGCAGGGTGGGAGGACAAAAAAGGCTGGAGAGTTCACAATACATTGCCAATTCACAGCAATTTCTAGATTCTCTCCATTATATATGCCTTCCAAGATATAAATTTATTGTTGGAAATATGACAGTAAATAAGGATGGCAGATTTTCCAAGAATGAGTTTAATTATAAACACTGGGTTTATGCAGGCTATGTTGGCTACTAGATTCTCCAATATTAGCTTCCCATTGAACTGTAGCCCTCACAAGTTTGATTAACAGACGTGCAGAATTTTAGATTCAGAAAGGACAATAAACAAAACAAAAATGTTAATTTTTCATGTTATCACTGTGATTGCCATGCATAATGCTCTGTCAATCACACCGAAAATGAAATTATTCCCCTGCCTCACATAGCAATTTCTTGTCAGAAGAGCAACTAGACTCTGCATTTCTTGTATTGGCTTAAAAATGAATCACATAGATTACTGTCCATTTTCAAATTGGCATTATTTTAATTATCTCTCATTATGTAACCTACAAACATAATTTCCCTTAATCCTTACAATATTAAGGGATAAATATTATTATTCAAATTTTACAGATAAAGAAATTGAGACTCACTGGGTTTAGTAGTCCTAAAATCACAGTCAGTGACAGAATTTCAACCCAGGTGTCTCTGTCAGCAAAGGCTATGTAGTTTTCCCCATTACAAAATATTAAATCTAGCTTAGTTGAAAGTGATCTTGAATTACAAATACCAATAATTTGCAACAAGCCTGCACTTCTGTGGGCCCTTCCATTTTGCTTAGAATAACCAATCTATTTGCTAAAATAATCAATCCACTATTTCCCTACTCGCAATGGTTCCCTGCAAACAAATTACACAAAATCTTTCTTAATAACCACTAAAATAAATGACTATATTTTTGGTGCCCAAGGGGCCAACTCTGCTAGGCATTAAGAATACAATGATGGAAATGGTGTAATCACATAAACACTTTCTAGTGTGGCATATCAACAATAATTCATGTGCACATATTTATTATTTTTCATTTGAATAAAGGAAAAACATGGCTGTTACACTTTTAGATGCAGAGAAGAATCTTATAGATTTTTATGTCAGTATGCACATGTGTTCATTAGTTCACTCATTAAATACTTAATGAATATCTACTATATGCCATGCATTGGGGGATACAGCAAAAATAAAGAAACATTCTTGTCTCATGAAGTCACATTGTAATGGGAAAGACAGACTATAAACAAGTAAATTTATTATATTTACCTGTGTGTATATAAATTATATATGCACATATATGAGGATTGTATATATAATTACATGTATGTATATAATTTCAGTTTGCAAAAAGTGCTAGAGAGAAACAAAGCAGGGTAATATGAAAAGGAAAATGTTATTTTAGATACTGCAGAATCAGAATACAAATACAACACTGAAGAATAACAGTACTCTATTTAATAATTGGCCATTTGAAGGCAAGGCTGTTACTTCCTCTTCCTAAGCACTAGGCAGTAAAACATTTCAATTCATTAAAAATGGACCAATGGCAATCTATATAATACCCTTTGCAAAAACAGTAAATTTTTCCCAAGAATACAGAGCTGTACATTTTATATTTGTGGATTTAATGTTGGAGACCTGAGTAAAGATTCTAAACCTACCTAAAAAATGATTATACCGGGCTTCCCTGGTGGTGCAGTGATTGAGAGTCCGCCTGCCGCTGCAGGGGACGTGGGTTCGTGCCCCGGTCCCGGAGGATCCCACATACCGCGGAGCGGCTAGGCCCGTGAGCCATGGCCGTGGAGCCTGCGCGTCCGGAGCCTGTGCTCCGCAACGGGAGAGCCCACAACAGTGAGAGGCCCGCGTACCGAAAAAAAAAAAAAAAAAAAGATTATACCTAGGAGCTAGAATATCACTGCTGTACCATTTTATTTCATCCACTTACATGAGAAAACAATTTTATGAAGATACTAAGCATTACTGTGCAATTAAGATTGGCTGTGAAACCAGTTTTAATCTATTTTCCCTGGCCTTATTTTCCTGTTTGTGATAAAATTCAAAGACATTAAATCTAGAGTATTAAATTGTAATGTTGAAGCTCAGTCTTCACAATAAAAAGTGTGTAGCATTAGTAAAACCAAACCAAACAAAGAAGACTTCAGACAAACAAGCAGAAAACCTATCGTGTCAATTCGTCTTCTAAGAAAAAAACACAAAGTGATCCTTTAAATTAACTATTTAATTTAATCTTTACTTTAATGTCTACTAATAAATTTAGTTTTAGAAGATTGAATAAGATATTATTACTTAAATTATTCTTCTTCTTGGAAATTTTATATTGTGCTGAAAAGAAACAGGAACAACCATACTCTTGGAGAAAGTTTAAGGATATAGAAAACCTTGATGATTTCAAAATTTGGCTTACCTAATTTATCTTCAAGGATACACAGCGTCTAACACCTTGAATACAGCATCTACTGAATGAGTCACCACCTTACATCAAACATTTAAAAAATATCAAAACAAGAAAAACCTTTGTTTTATCAGCTTCAGTGAAAACTAAATAATCCTTTTCATATTCTCACCAAATTTAAAAAAACAAAATGAAATCTCCACTCATACAATGCCAAGAGGGCTGAGACTGGTCCAAAATCTGGGACTTGGTCAATCTCACATTCAAATCCTATACAGAAATAACCTTGCTTAGCTTATGAGAGCTGACAGTACCCCTGCTCAGGGTGATAAGGCTGCAGGCATTGTATACACTTAGCCACTGGCAGCAGAATAAACACTGACAACTTGACAGTTCATCAATTGGAAAGCCATTCACTCTTTTTGAGACCTAGAGATACTGGGAATGGAAACTTAATTTTAGACACAGGTCAGGTAAATCTATACTGTAATTATTTGCATGGCAAAGCTTTCCCTTGATAAGTATCTTTGAAGATATTATACATGTATTAATGTTCATGTGAAGGAACTGCCCCAGTTATAAATGGAGCTAGCAATCTACAAACTAATTCATAATACTCTTAAAGTTATTTGAGAGCTAGATTTGAAACTTTATAAATTCAGTAATTAATTAAAATTGCAGTTTGATAGAAAAATATTTGAGTTATAAAAACAAATAAATATTTAAAAATTAACAATGCTTAATATTTTTTTGAGTGTCAACAATGTAAAAGGCACTGTAAATATTTATGGTCTCTTATGTCAGTGCACTGGAATGTTTCAATACAATTTGGGAATCAGAGTATAGAAACATAAGCAAATGATTACAGGAGTTCTTTAATATTATTTAAGAATAAAGTAGGCATAATTTGAAGTAAATGATTCATTTTAACTGAATGGCAATGATAACACATTACAGACTTTGAATTCAGAGCAAGGCAAAGCAACTACACTGATCTTGGAACTACACTAATCTTAGAAGGCTAAATGAAGCCTGCTTCTTCCACCCTTAAAATTATGAATTTTTCATTGTCTAGAAGCCATCCACCCTTCCAATCATGAATTAACACGTCTCTCTCTTCGAACACAGCTCCCTCACTTAATCCAAGCAATATCAGTTTCTTCACACTTGCTGAGGGCTCTATCCTCTTAAGCCATGCTTTCTCCCTGTTGTTGAGACTCCTCCTGCCTTCAGTAGCATAAATATCCAAGTGACACTTCATGCTTCACCACCTCAGCCCTTCTCCTGACAATATCTTTACCCTCACTGCCTCACTGTACTGCTATCAGAAACAATAAAACAAAACAAAACAAAACAAAAGCAGTCTAATGAAATCCCAATCCTACATTAATGCAAATTCATTCTGTCCACTGAATGCTGCTGGATAAAAAAATTAGAAAGCCATGTAGACTAGTGCTACAATGAATTTCTGGTCTCTAACTTCATATGAGCCAACAGACCTGCCTGGCAATTCTTCCATGTTCCCTAATTTCCTCTCTCTGGTTTGCATCAGCAGCTCCTTCAAAACTTATTCACTGGCTATAAACTTCCAACCTCATTATCTCTAATGTTTTCTGCTATACTTTCTCTCCTAGCAGATAATCTCACCTCCCATTTGTCCAAGAAAAGATAACATATTTCTTAACAATTTCCTTAACTTCTTGACAGCACACATGAAAAGTTGCTTGCACTCACATCATTCTTTCCTTTCTTCTTCCCCCCATCCCTCAGGAAAATGATGTCCTTGGTGCCTAAGATTAAGTACTCCACCTAATTCTGGATCCAACTGTCTCTCTTGCTCTTGGACTTCCATCAGTGATCACCTGTCTTTCCTTTATCTTCTTTCTCTTATTCCCTGCTGCCTTGATCTGCGAGCATTCAAGCATACTCATCTCTCTTACATTCTGAAAATTATCCCCCTCCATTTCACAAAGTCATTTAGTGACCACTCTCATAGCCAAACAGGTTAATATGGTATTTACCCTTACTTCCTCTACTCATCACCTTCCTTTTTATTTTTCAATTTGTTACAATTTAACAAGCATTATGTTCCACTGAGATTTTCCTCATAAATAGCAATTATTTGCAATATTTTTTGATGCACTAGGCACAGTTCTGAACCCGTCACATTACTAAATCATTTAGGTTATACCTACCTCTGAATTTAGTAACATGCCCACTGTCCCTTGGTTTTAAGCAATGCAACAAGAATTTGAACAGTCTGATGTTAGCAGCCACATTCCTAACCCAACTGCTGTCTCTCCTCAGTTACTAATGAACCCTGAGTTCTTAAATTCAATGGACTCTCTTTAGTCCTTATATTACTGCTATTCTGCTACATTGCTAATCCCCCTCTATTTCTTGAAACATTTTCCTCTCAGCTTCTATTAGAATAGGACTACAATGATCATCCTTGTATATATATACACCTTCTTACTGAATTGGGATAAGTATTTTGGTAAAATATGGTAGTATTAGAATCACAAGGCTTTAGGAAAAGTAATAATAACATTACATGGGGTAGTTTACACAAAAGATATTGGAAGAAAGAAGAAACCTGATGCAAAATGATTATACATAAACTTAGGAATAATAATAGGGAGTAGGGAGGAAGGAAAAGACATAAAGTTTTTATGAGGAATTAAGTAATATTCATATAAAGACCTTTTACTTGTATCTGCATAGGTTCTACTGCAAATGAAATCATTTCTGTATGTATAACTTAATGTGTACAAAAGTCTTTTTTTTCAAAATAGGTAATGTTATATACTAATCCTGATTTCACAATTATAATAAGGTCTAAAAATGTTTTCTGATATCTTCCACAAGTAATTAAGTGACAAAAACTCCAAAGAAAGATACATTACTTCCTGCTAAAAAATTGTGAAAATTTCATTTTCTGAACCTTCAGTTATATTTATACTAAATTTATTTTATGATTCTAGTTTAATTATTTTGTTTCCACCTGACTCTAGATAAATGTAACTCATTTCTTATTACCAAATAAATAAATTTGAAGGCAGAGAATTGGCTCTAAGACAGATTTTTGCCAATAGTTCTGAAATTCTCTATGACTTAATGGTAATCTTTGATGCTCTCTAAGTCCTTCCTGATTCATGAATTTAGCTCTAACACCAGATACTGAGCATTAGCTGTTCACTCACCATAAATCCTATGTTGATAACCACAGGTTTTGCCATCATAAACCTGCTACACCCATGCACATTAGAGTGAGGTCCACACTGAGACACTCAATAGCAAAAATGCCAAAATATAAAAACAAAGACAAATCTTAAACTCAGCCAGAGAGGTAAGAGAAGACGACTGGCAGTGAGACAGACAGCAGAGTTATCAACCACAACACTGAAGCCAGAACCAGTACAGTGATATCATGAATGTGCTGAAAGAATAAAACTAGCATTTTGAAATTCTGTGTCTAGGGAAAGTATGTTTAAAGGAAGAAGATGAAATAAAGACACGTTCAGGTAAATAAAAACTGAGAAATAGGGCCACAAGAAAACCATCAAAAGAGGAGAATTTAAAAGCTATACTTCAGGCGGAAGAAAAGCAATTCTAGATACAGATGCAGGAAGGAAAAACAAGCAAAGAAAGTAGAAAATATGTGGGTACATATAAGTAAATGTTTACTGCACAAAATAGTAAGGGCAAGACTTTTTGGAATACAAAAAGGTAACATTAAAAACATGAAGAATAATAATCTATTTATGTGAGAGGTAGATACATTAAGTAAATGAAGTTAAAATGTTGTAAGTATGTTTGTTATCTGAGAGGAGGAGGATGATATTGATTAACTTTAGATGTTGATAAATAAAGTATGCATGTTGTAAATTCTAGAGGAACTATTAAATAAATAAAAACAGAGTATATAACTTGCAAATTAATAGAGGAAAGGAAATTTAAAAAAATATATTAACAATCCAAAAGAAGGCAAGAAAGGACAAAAAAGGAACCTACACTAGGCAAGTCAAATAGAATGTACAAAATGGTAGAATGTACAAGATGGTAGACTTAACTCTAAATGTATTACTAAATATATTTCATTTAAATACATGTAATGCTCTTGTTTTTAGGCATAAATAGTCAAACTGGTATCATATAATCAATTATACAGTTTTTTTTAAGAGTTATGTGTGGAACAAAAGGATACAGGAAAAGTTAAAAGTAAAGGATAGTAAAAAGAAATGTCATCCAAATATTAATGGAAGGGAAATTGCTTTAGCTCTATTCATAGCAAAGATATTATTTACAGAAGAAAGCATTATCAGAAGTAGAAGCCTTATAATAACAATTTAAGAGTGCTATTTATAAAGAAAACTATTCAGAAATAAAAATAAGTTCAGATCTTGAAATGTTTCAGATATTTAAATGGATATTATTAGCAGTTTTATGCCAATACATACAGAAAAGAAAAAAAAACTTTAAAACATCATAAAAATAAAGTTTCTTGGCTTTACAAGAAGAATTAGAAAATATGATTTTTATTTACTATGAAAAACTAGAATCAGTAATAAAAAATATTCCCACAAAGAAAATTCTAGTCCAAGTTGGCTTCATAAGGTCATCTACAAAACACTCAAGGAAGAAATTCTTCCAATCTTACATAACTCATAGAGAATAGAAAAAGAGGAAACGCTCTCCACCACATTTTATGAGGCCAACATAATCTTAGTATCAAAATCCAACAGAGGAAAATTTCAGATAACCTTAATCATGAACATTAATGTAAAAACCTTAAGCAAAGTGGTAGCAAATAAAAAAAAAATTATGTAAACATTAACATAATTTTATATAAGTATAAAAATTAGGTTTATCCTAGGAATACATGAAGTTTCCTATATCTGATCAAAGTTAATAAAAAAGAAACAGGAAAACATTATATTTAGTAGTGTAATACTGCCATCTTTTTCTCTGATATCGATAATAATCCAAGGATGCTTATTACTATTACTTTCATTCAACATTGTCCTAGAGGCCCTAGTCAGTACACTAAGCAAGTAGAAATAAAAGGTGTAAAAATTAGAAAAGAAGAGATGAAATCATTAATCACAGATGATATGCAGAGAACTCACCAGAATTTACAGATAAATTATCAGAATTAAAGAGTGGAGCTGCTTCCACGCTGCACCCTGGGGTAGGTTTGGGTGATGAAGAAGGGTAACCAGATTAGTATGAAAAAGGAGGAGACCTGCAAGATGGAGGAGGATTAAGATGTGGAGATCACCTTCCTCCCCACAAATATAGCAAGAATACTTCTACTTGTGGACAAGCAGCTACAGAACAACTACTGAATGAAGGGGCTTCGTGCTCCGGCCGACAGTTGGACCTGAGCCTCTGAGGTGGAAGAGCTAAGTCCAGGATGTTGGACCAACAGAAAACTCCCGGCCTCATGGATTATTAATCAGTGAGAGTTCTCCCACGGATCTCTGTCTCAACACTAACACCCAGCTCCACCCAATGGCCAGCAAGCTCCAGTGCTGGAGGCCTCATGCTAAACAACTAGAAAGACAGGAACACAACCCCACCCATTAGCAGACAGGCTGCCTAAAGTCATACTAAGCTCACAGAAACCCAAAACACACCACCAGACAAGGTCCTGCCCTCCAGAGGGACAAGATCTAGCTCCACACACCAGAAAGCAGGTACCAGCACCCACCCCACCAGGAAGCCAACACAAGCCACTGGATGAACCTCACACACTGGGGACAGACAACAGAAGTAAGAGGATCTACAACCCTGCAGCCTGTAGAAAGGAGAACCCAAACACAGTAAGTTAAACAAAATGAGAAGACAGAGAAGCACACAGCAGATGAAGGTAAAAACCCACAAGACCAAACAAATGAAGAGGAGATAGGCAGTCTACCTGAAAAAGAATTCAGAGAAATGACAGTAAACATGATCCAAAATCTCAGAAATAGAATGGAGAAAACACAAGAAATGTTTAACAAGGACCTAGCAGAACTAAAGAACAAACAAACAGTGATGAACAACAAAATAACTGAAATGAAATATACACTAGAAGGAATCAATAGCAGAATAACTGAGGCAGAAGAACGGATAAGTGAGCTGGAAGATAGAATGGTAGAAATAACTGTCATGGAGCAGAATAAAGAAAAAAAAATGAAAAGAATTGAGGACAGTCTCAGAGACATCTGGGACAACATTAAATGCACAAACATTTGAATTATAGGGGTCCCTGAAGAAGAAGAGAAAAAGAAGGGGTCTGAGAAAATTTTTGAAGAGATTATAGTTGAACACTTCCTGAACATGGGAAAGGAAACAGTCAATCAAGTCCAGGAAGTGCAGAGAGTCCCATACAGGATAAACCCAAGAAGAAACATGCCGAGACACATATTAATCAAACAATCAAAAATTAAATACAAAGAAAAAATATTAAATGCAGCCAGGGAAAAACAACAAATAAAATACAAGGGAATCCCCATAAACTTATCAGCTGATTTTTCAGCAGAAGCTCTGTAGGCCAGAAGGAAGTGGCAGGATATACTTAAAACAATGAAAGGGAAAAACCCACAACAAGATTACTCTACCCAGCAAGTATCTCATGCAGATTCTACGGATAAGTCAAAAGCTCTACAGAGAAACAAAAGGTAAGAGAATAAGCACCACCAAATCAGCTCTACAACAAATGCTAAAGGCACTTCTCTAAGTGGGAAACACAAGAGAAGAAAAGGACCTACAAAAACAAGCCCAAAACAATTAGGAAAATGGAAATAGGAACATACTTATTGATAATTACCTTAAATGTGAGGGGATTAAAGGCTCCAAGCAAAAGACACAGACTGGCTGAACAGAAACAAAAACAAGACACATATATATGCTGTCTACAAGAGACACACTTCAGAACTAGGGACACATACAGACTGAAAGTGAGGGAATGGAAAAAGAAATTCCATGTAAATGGAAATCAAAAGGAAGCTGGAGTAGCAGTAATCATACCAGACAAAACGGACTTTAAAACAAAGACTATTACAAGAGACAAAAAAAGGACACTACATAATGATCAAGGGATCAATCCAAGAAGATATAACAATTATAAATATTTATGCACCCAACATAGGAATACCTCAATACATAAGGCAAATGCTACCAACCATGAAAGGGGAAATCAACAGTAAAACAATAATAGTAAGGGACTTTAACACCCCATTTTCACCAATAGACAGACCATCCAAACAGAAAATAAATAAGGAAACACAGGCTTTAAATGACACATTAAACAAGATGGACTTAATTGATATTTATAGGACATTCCATCCAAAAACAACAGCATATACTTTCCTCTCAAGTGGTCATGGAACATTCTCCAGGACAGATCATATCTTTGGATGCAAAGCAAGCCTCAGTAAATTTAAGAAAATTGAAATCGTATCAAGCATCTTTTCTGACCACAAAGCTATGAGACTAGATATCAATTACAGGAAAAAATCTGTAAAAAATAAAAACACATGGAGGCTATATAATACACTACTTAATAACCAAGAGATCACTGAAGAAATCAAAGAGGAAATTAAAAAATGCATAGAAACAAATGACAATGAAAGCATGATGACCCAAAACCTATGGGATGCAGTTCGAGGAAGAAAGTTTATAGCAATACAATCCTACCTCAAGAAAGAAAAGAATTCTCAAATAAACAATTTAACCTTACACCTAAAGCAAATAGAAAAATAAGAAAAACAACCAAAAAAACCAAGGTGGGCGGAAGGAAAGGAATCATAAAGATCAGATCAGAAATAAAAGAAATTAAGAGATGAAGGAAACAATAGCAAAGATCAATAAAACTAAAACCTGGTTCTTTGAGAAGATAAACAAAATTGATAAAACATAAGCCAGACTCATCAGGAAAAAAAGGGAGAAGGCTCAAATTAACAGAATTAAAACGAAAAAGGAAAAGTAACCATTGACACTGCAGAAATATAAAAGATCATGAGAGACTACTACAAGCAACTATATGCCAAAAACACTGACAACCTGGAAGGAATGGACAAATTCTTAGAAAAGTACAACCTTCCAAGATTGAACCAGGAAGAAATAGAAAATATGAACAGACCAATCACAAGCACTGAAATTGAAACTCTAATTTAAAATCTTCAAAAAACAAAAGCCCAGGACCAGATGGCTTCACAGGCGAATTCTATCAAACACTTAGAGAAGAGCTAACACCTATCCTATTCAAACTTTTCCAGAATATAGCAGAGGGAGGAACACTCCCAAACTCATTCTATGAGGCCACCATCACCCTGATACCAAAACCAGACAAGATGTCACAGAAAAAGAAAACTACAGACCAATATCACTGATAAACATATATGCAAAAATCCTCAACAAAATACTAGTAAACAGAAGTCAACAGCACACTAAAAGGATCATATGCCATAATCAAGTGCGATTTATCCTAGGAATGCAAGGATTCTTCAATATATGCAAATCAATCAATGTGATACACCATATTAACAAATTGAAGAATAAAAACCATTTGATCATCTCAATAGATGCAGAAAAAGCTTTTGAAAAATTTCAATACAGATGTATGATAAAAACTCTCCAGAAAGAAGGCATAGAGGGGACCTATCTCAACATAATATATGGCCATATATGACAAACACAGAGCCAACTTCATTCTCAATGGTGAAAAACTGAAAGCATTTCCTCTAAGATCAGGAACAAGACAAGGTTGCACACTCTCACCACTATTATTCAACATAGTTTTGGAAGTTTTAGCCACAGCAATCAGAGAAGAAAAAGAAATAAAAGGAATCCAATTCGGAAAAGAAGAAGTAAAACTGTCACTGTTTGCAGATGACATATCACTATACATAGAGATCCTAAAGATGCTACCAGGAAACTACCAGAGCTAATTGATTAGTTAGCTAATCAATTAGTTTGGTAAAGCAGCAGGATACAGAATTAATGCACAGAAATCTCTTGCATTCCTATACAATAATGATGAAAAATCTGAAAGAGAAATTAGGGGAACACTCCATTTACCATTGCAACAAAAATAATAAAATACCTAGGAATAAACTTACCTAAGAAGACAAAAGACATGTATGCAGAAAACTATAAGACACTGATGAAAAAATTAAAGATTGGGTTGCCCTGGTGGAGCGGTGGTTGAGAGTCCTCCTGCTGATGTTGGGGACACGGGTTCATGCCCCGGTCCAGGAAGATCCCACATGCCGTGGAGCGGCTGGGCCCGTGAGCCATGGCCGCTGAGCCTGTGTGTCCGGAGCCTGTGCTTCGCAATGGGAGAGGCCACAACAGTGAGAGGCCCGTGTACCGCAAGAAAAAAAAAAAATTAAAGATGATACAAACAAATGGAGAGATATACCATGTTCTTGGATTGGAAGAATCAATATTGTGAAAATGACTATATAACCCAAAGCAATCTACAGATTCAGCGCAATCCCTATCAAACTACCAATGGCATTTTTCAGAGAACTAGAACAAAAAAATTCATGGTTTGTATGGAAACACAAAAGATCCTGAATAGCCAAAGCAATCTTGAGAAAGAAAAACGGGGCTGGAGGTATCAGGCTCCCTTACTTTAGACTATACTACAAAGCTACAGTAATCAAGACAGTATGGTACTGGCACAAAAACAGAAATATAGATCAATGGAACATTTAGAAACCCCAGAGATAAACCCATGCAAATATGTTCACCTTACCTTTGATAAAGGAGGCAAGAGAATACAATGGAGAAAAGACAGCCTCTTCAATAAGTGGTGCTGGGAAAACTGGACAGCTACATGTAGAAGAATGAAATTAGAACACTCCCTAACACCATACACAAAAATAAACTCAAAATGGATTAAAGACCTAAATGTAAGGCCAGACACTCTAAAACTCTTAGAGGAAAACATAGGAAGAACACTCTATGGCATAAATCACAGGAAGATCCTTTTTGACCCACCTCCTAGAGAAAGGGAAATAAAAACAAAAATGAACAAATGGGACCTAATGAAACTTAAAAGCTTCTGCCCAGCAAAGGAAACCATAAACAAGATGAAAGGACAACCTTCAGGATGGGAGAAAATATTTGCAAACGAAACAACTGACAAAGGATTAATCTCCAAAACATACAAGCAGCTCATGCAGCTCAGTATCAAAAAAACAAACAACCCAATCCAAAAATTGGCAGAAGACCTAAATAGATATTTCTCCAAAGAAGGTATACAGATTGCCAAGAAATACATGAAAGGATGCTCAGCATCACTAATCATTAGAGAAATGCAACTCAAAACTACAATGAGGTATCACCTCACACTGGTCAGAATGGCCATCATCAAAAAGTCTACAAACAATGAATGTTGAAGAGGGTGTGGAGGAGAGGGAACCCTCTTGCACTGTTGGTGGGAACGTTAGTTGATACAGCCACTACGGAGAACAGTAATGGAGGTTCCTTAAAAATCTAAAAGTAGAACTATCATATGACCCAACAATCCCACTACTGGGCATATATCTTGAGAAAACCATAATTCAGAAAAAGACATGTACCACAATGTCCACTGCAGCACTATTTACAATAGCCAGGACATGGAAGCAACCTAAGTTTACACTGACAGAAAAATGGATAAAGAAGATGTGGCACATATATACAATGGAATATTACTCAGCCATGAAAAAGAAACAAAATTCAGTTATTTGTAGTGAGGTAGATGGACCTAGAGTCTGTTATACGGAGTGAACTAAGTCAGAAAGAGAAAAACAAATACTGTATGCTAACACATATATGTGGAATCTAAAAAAAAAAAACAAAACGTTACTGAAGAACCTAGTGGCAGGACAGGAATAAAGACACAGATGCAGAGAATGGAGTTGAGGTCATGGGGGGGGGAAGGGTAAGCTGTGACAAAGTGAGAGAGTGGCATGGACATATATATACTACCAAATGTAAAACAGATAGCTAGTGGGCAGCAGCCGCACAGCACAGGGAGATTAGCTCAGTGCTTTGTGACCACCTAGAGAGGTGGGATAGGGAGGATCGTAGGGAGACGCAAGAGGGAGGAGATATGGGGATCTATGTATACGTATAGCTGATTCCCTTTGTTATAAAGTAGAAACGAAAACAGCAATGTAAAGCAATTATACTTCAATAAAGATGTTAAAAAAAACCACACACACAAAATATAACCCAATAGGAAAATGGCCAAAGGACCTGAATGGGCAATTAACTCAAAAAGAAACCCGAGGAGCAAACAAATGCAGAAGATGCAGAATCTTTTTATAATAATGGAAATGCAAATTGAAATAAAAAGATATACCATTATACACTGAATAACTTAATACAAATTTAAAAGTGTAACAAAACCAACATTTAGTGCAATTTGAATTTGTAGCACTGATGGAGGTACATAAATTGGTAAATATCTATGAAAATAGGTTTGAGATTATCTAGTAAAGTTCAGTGTATGTTTTCTTGTATTGCAGCAATTCTACTCCTGGATACAAATCCTACAGAAATACATGCACAAGTACAAGAGAATATATCCAAGATATACGTCTAAGAATATTCATAATATCATTGCTTATGATAGCCTAAAAGCAGAAACAGACCACAGCAAGTTGGGACACATTTATACATAAAAAAATGATACAGCAATATAAATGATTAAACAACTTCATGTAACAACAAGAATGCATAACACAAACACAACGAGGAATTTAAAAAGCAAGAAGAAAGAATATACACTATTGTGTCCATTGATAAACTGAAATATCAGAAAAACAAATATTTAATGATGCACACTTAGGTGAAAAAATTATACTAAAATGTAAACAAATTAATATCATAAAATTCAGACTAACAGTGATACTACTGAGAAGGGAAGTCAGGGATATCAACAAGAAGTATAATGGGAGTTGAGGATGCTTGATATGTTCTACTTCTTTACCATAGTAGTGGGTGTTTCCTTTACAATAATTCACTAAACTATCCTTGTGCTTTATGTAGTTTTCTGTATGTTTGCTATGTTTCACTATAAAACAATTAAAAACACATTAAGATAGTTTCAACTTCTCTAGCATAAATTTACCAAGAGGTTTTTATTGCTCATTAGAATAACTCTAAATTTCAATTTATATAAACTTTTCTGCATCCTACACCTCAGCACTGGAAAGAAACATCTACCGAAGACTTTACTTTCAATGCAGCCAACTTTATACAGTTACAGATTTATAGCTATGAACTCTGTATGCACACTCAATTAACTTAGGTTTTTCCCTACCCAAAATATATAAAAATGGCAAATCAGAACTGTAGAAAAGTCATTTCTCCAGGGTTTTTACATTTCTCCTTAAGAAAGTTATTGGCCCAGTATTTCATGAAACATCCTTTATTGGCGCTCAACTTCTTACATGTGATCTGTAGTATAAAACAAGAGTCCATGTCCTGCAAACCATTTTTTTTCTACTTATTAGACGCCACAGATGCTGAAATACTGTAATGTCACATTTTATAGTAAACTTTCCCTCTTAATATATAAAATTTATCAAAGCTCTTATTCTGATTTTGTGCATGTTACAAGCTAAAAACCAAGTAGCTATGCATTGCATAAATATTAAATTCACTACTTTATAAAAATTAGTATTATAATGAATGGAAGATTATGCTAGCTCCCTAGGCAATGATCGGTTTAATTTTTTCCCTTTATTCTAAGGCACAGATACAATTTATTGATTAATACTTCTGATAAGTATGTAAGGTCATCTAAATGCCTAATTCTTCCTGCTCTTCTTCTCTCTCAAACTACAGTACAGACTTTAATGCATACCGTGATTGTATTGCATGGAGAACAATCAAACAAAACCATATTACTATAGGAAAAAGAAAATTTATCAATGTGTCTGGTCTTACTTTGCGAACACCTCGGCCAAGCTCTTCTCCATAGTTGGTTCCAAGAATTTCAAAGTGGACATTGGGATTGCCTCCATTTTCTCCAAATTCTAGCTCTCCAGTCAACCCACTAACTCCACCCTAAAGGAGAGAAAAGATACTGATGTAAGATTTTTGAAGATGTAAAATAATAATAATAGGAAGTTCTAGGAACACAATTTTCATCTATAAAATAAATATTTTTTCAAGCATGCAATTATTAACAGGATATTTTTAATAGATACACAGCATTAATAGGAGTACAATTGAAAGTAGCCTTGAGTATCACTTAATCCAATCCCATCCACTCTACAGAGAATGAAATTTTGACGCAAAGAAGCAAATTGTACTCAAAATGCCATGTATGAGCTGAGACTAAATCCAGGCTAGGATTTTTGCCTACCTATGTTGTGACATGCATGGATCTATTAGTCAAAAAACAAGATACTTCCAGAGACCACAGAACGTACTCTGGAAACAAGTTTTGATGATACTCTTTCTCCAGCACAATTCCCTTCTAATTTAATCTAAAATTATGTCTGGAAATCTTAAAAGCCATAGTTTTTAACTTATTGGAGGTTTGTTTTTCCTCCTTTAAATATCTTTTTCAAATTAAAATATCTAAATTAGTCTTGAAGTCTGTTTTTGATCTTAAATAGTAGTTCTAGCTGTTGTGATTCCTTGGGAATTTCCAAGCTTCATCTTTCATTCAACATGACAGATGTTCATTTCCCCAACAGATGGCAATATAGGTAATACTTCTCTCTTTCTTGTTTACCATTCTTTTCTCAGTTTAGTTTATCAGGCTTCACATTATTTAGGATTTTACAAATGAAAATAACATTGTGAGTCATGCTCTACTCAAGTATTTCTAACTTAGAATTTTGGCATGATAATCACATATATTTGGACAGATTACCTCAGTTTGTAAGTTGCTTCCATTATCACCTCTGTGATGTTGATACTTAAATATATCTCATTTGCCATAACCTGTAACTCAACCTCTAGTCTTTTTTGGCAGGTATTATGCTGTCTGCTATATCTCCTACTTCATCTGTGTCTTATAGCCCATCACAAGACACTGAGTTCCTAACAGCCATTCAAACAAATTAGTCCTTATTCATTAATGTCAATATTTAATCTATTTCAGTTTTGCAACAGTAATAATCAACAAAACTGATCCTCTACTGTTTTTTTCTAATAAGATAGCTTCTCTTTTATTATCCAGTTTTATTAATAAAAATATATTGAATTTGAAATATCTGTGCTCTTCTCATATGTGATTAAACAGTCAATGCATGGATTTTGATGTCAGACTTCCTGGATTTGATCAATGGCATCAGAATCTACTAGCTGTACAAACCTGGCTAAGTCATTTAATTTCTCTATGCCCCAATTTTACATCGTTAAATGGCAAAAATAATAGTCTCTACCCCAGAAAATAATTATGCCTTATAATACAAGTAAATATAGAAGAGTGTTTGATAAATTATAAGAGCTTAATTACTATCACCATCATCATCATCATCTCCATGATTATTTCATTCTTTAATTTTGTAAGGTTTCTAGTTCTACTAGAAATTATAGGCATGCTTCTCTGTTTTTGGTTTTTTTTTTAACTAAAGTTTACAAGGGTTGCAAAATTTCATTATATGCTTGAATATTTACAGGCTTTGGAAAATGTTTTTGTAAATTTGACTCAATTATATTTCATTGATTAGTATTTGGGGAGAAAAAGATTTATTAAAGCAGCTGGTCTAGGATCTATTCCCCCATTTTCTGATGTGTGTGTGTGTGTGTGTGTGTGTGTGTGTGTGTGTGTGGTAGAGGGAGCAGCCCAGGGGGAGAAAAAAAAAGGAGGTAAATGAGTCTAATGCCCTTGTCAACTGGAATCCCAGGTAAAGAGATTAGTAATGTTTACCAGGAAGAAGAGTCTTATCTATAAAAGCCCGTAGCAGTTTGTCCCAGCCTAAAGAATTATTATTAGTAGTCATTAATTGGAGTAGTAAACAAACTCCGAATCTATGGATTAATGGTTTATGGCTCCCTGGAAAATGTCCTAAAGCTTTACACTTTCTAGGGCAAAAATGGAGATATTTCATAATGTAAATGCTCTCTCTGTTTTGTAGGTAAGCCTACAAAATCTTTTTTGGAGACAGAATGTGCATGTATGTCCAATGTGGGAAGAAAGGGCTTGCGGGGCGGGGGAGCATACAGAATTTCCAATAATCTCTTTCTCCTTTGTGCTTCTTAATTGCCTGTGTCTGATATGGGTTAACTATCTCGTTCTTCTACATGAATCTGATCCTGAACGTTCACTCAGTACTAATATCTCAAGGAACCCAATTTTCACTTAAGATTTTAAAGACTGGGTTAAGTACAGTGGATCTTATTATCATAAACATGTCTAAATGGCAAATTCTGTAGGAATTTGACAAATATAGCTTATATTACTACACATAGTTCAAACTACTGGTATTAAGAAATCCTTTTAGAAGCACTTTTCTTGTCCTCAAAATGACACATTTACCTCAGTAATATCTCCAATTATATCAGAATCTTACATTTCTGACTTAGTACTTTATTTCTAGGAAAAAGAGGAAAGATATTGTGTATCAATATGACTGCTACATTGCAAAAATGCTATACTCTTGAAAATTTTAAACTTTAACCACTAGACTGCCTGGCACTGTATTATTATTATTGTTCCCCATCAATACTCATATGGCCACCCTGGGCCAGTGTCTTTTCTTTGGCTTATATCTAGTACCTAGCAACTCAGCCCACTTAATCCACATTGCACATGATAAAAAAAACCCCATAAATCAGGGAACCTGCATTTAGTTTACTGTGGCTCCATTTCTCTTTTTCACCTTTTTGACTTCATAATTGATCTTCTTTATGCTGTATTTTCTCTTTTTCAGGGTGTTAGTACTATTTCTTATTTTTTAACATCTTTATTGGAGTATAATTGCTTTACAATGGTGTGTTAGTTTCTGCTTTATAACAAAGTGAATCAGCTATACATATACATATATCCCCATATCTCCTCCCTCTTGCGTCTCTCTCCCACCCTCCCTATCCCACCCCTCTAGGTGGTCACAAAGCACCTAGCTGATCTCCCTGTGCTATGCAGCTGCTTCCCACTACCTATTTACATTTGGCAGTGTATACATGTCCATGCCACTCTCTCAGCAGTGTGAGGTGAGACCTCATTGTAGTTTTGATTTGCATTTCTATAATGATTAGTGATGTTGAGCATCCTTTCATGTGTTTGTTGGCAATATGTATATCTTCTTTGGAGAAATGACACTTTCGGTCTTCTCCCCATTTTTGGACTGGGTTGTTTGTTTTTTTGATATTGAGCTGCATGAGCTGCTTCTATATTTTGGAGATTAATCCTTTGTCAGTTGCTTCATTTACAAATATTTTCTCCCATTCTGAAGGTTACCTTTTCATCTTATGATTTCCTTTGCTGTGCAAAAGGTTTTAAGTTTCATTAGGTCCCATTTGTTTATTTTTGTTTATATTTCCCTTTCTCTAGGAGGTGGGTCTAAAAGGATCTTGCTGTGATTTATGTCATAGAGTGTTCTGCCTATGTTTTCCTCTAAGAGTTTTAGAGTGTCTGGCCTTACATTTAGGTCTTTAATCCATTTTGAGTTTAATTTTGTGTATTGTGTTAGGGAGTGTTCTAATTTCATTCTTTTACATGTAGCTGTCCAGTTTTCCTAGCATCACTTATTGAAGAGGCTGTCTTTTCTCCATTGTATATTCTTGCCTCCTTTATCAAAAATAAGGTGACCATATGTGTGTGGGTTTATCTCTGGGCTTTCTATCCTGCTCCATTGATCTATATTTCTGTTTTTGTGCCAGTACCATACAGTCTTGATTACTGTAGCTTTGTAGTATAGTCTGAAGTCAGGGAGCCTGATTCCTCCAGCTCTGTTTTTCTTACTCAAGATAGCTTTTGCTATTCAGGGTCTTTTGTGTTTCCACACAAATTGTGAAATTTTTTGTTCTAGTTCTGTGAAAAATGCCATTGGTAGTTTGATAGGGATTGCACTGAATCTGTAGATTGCTTTGGGTTATATAGTCATTTTCACAATGTTGATTCTTCCAATCTAAGAACAGGGTATATCTCTCCATCTTTTTGTATCATCTTTAATTTCTTTCATCAGTATCTTATAGTTTTCTGCATACACATCTTTGGCTTCCTTAGGTAGGTTTATTCCTAGGTATTTTATTCATTTTGTTGCAATGGTAAATGGGAGTGTTTCCTTAATTTCTATTTCAGATTTTTCATCATTATTATAGAGGAAGGCAAGACATTTCTGTGCATTAATTGTGTATCCTGCTACTTTATCAAATTCATTGATTAGCCCTAGTAGTTTTCTGGTAGTGTCTTTATGCTGGTAGATTCTCTATGTATAGTATAATGTCATCTGCAAACAGTGACAGTTTTACTTCTTTTCCGATTTGGATTCTTTTTCTTCCCTGATTGCTGTGGCTAAAACTTCAAAAACTATGTTGAATAATAGTGATGAGAGTGGGCAACCTTGTATTGTTCCTGATTTTAGAGGAAATGGTTTCAGTTTTTCACCATTGAGAACAATGTTGGCTGTGGGTTTGTCATATACAGACTTTATTTTGAGGTAAGTTCCCTCTATGCCTACTTTCAGGAGGGTTTTTATCATAAATTGGTGTTGAATTTTTTGAAAACTTTTTCTGCATCAATTGAGATGATCATATGCTTTTTATTCTTCAATTTGTTAATATGGTGTATTACATTGATTGATTTGAGTATATTGAAGAATCCTTGCATTCCTGGGATAAAACCCCCTAGATCATGGTGTATGATCCTTTTAGTGTACTGTTTGATTCTGTTTGCTAGTATTTTGTTGAGGATTTTTCCATCTATGCTTAAAAGTGATATTGGTCTGTAGTTTTCTGTTTTTTGTGACATCCTTGTCTGGTTTTGGTATCAGGGTGATGCTGGCCTTGTAGAATGAGTTTGGGAGTGTTTCTCCCTCTGCTCTATTTTGGAAGAGCTTGAGAAGGACAGATGTTAGCTCTTCTCTAAATGTTGACAGAATTCACCTGTGAAGCCATCTGGTCCTGGGCTTTTGTTTGCTGCAATATTTTTAAACAGTTGCAATTTCAGGGCTTGTGATTGGTCTGTTCATATTTTCTATTTCTTCCTGGTTCTGCCTCAGAAGGTTGTGCTTTTCTAAGAATTTGTCCATTTCTTCAAGGTTGTCCATTTTATTGGCATTTAGTTGCTTGTAGTAATCTCTCATGATCCTTTTTATTTCTGCAGCGTCAGTTGTTACTTCTTTTTCATTTCTAATTCTATTGATTTGCGTCTCCTCCCTTTTTTCTTGATGAGATTTTGTTTATCTTCTCAAAGAACCAGCTTTTAGTTTTATTGATCTTTGCTACTGTTTCCTTCATTTCTTTGTCATTTATTTCTGATCTGATCTTATGATTTCTTTCCTGCTGCTAACTCTGGGGGTTTTTTTGTTCTTCTTTCTCTAACTGCTTTCTATGTAAAGTTAGGTTGCTTTTTTGAGATGTTTCTTGAGGTAGGATGGTTTTCCTATATACTTCCCTCTTAGAACTGCTTTTGCTGCATCCCATAGGGTTTGGGTCGTCACGTTTTCATTGTCATTTCTTTCTAGGTAGTTTTTTATTTCCTCTTTGATTTCTTTAGTGATCACTTCATTATTAAGTAGTGTATTATCTAGCCTCCATGTGTTTGTATTTTTTACAGATTATTTCCTGTAATTGATATCTAGTCTCATAGTGTTGTGGTTGGAAAAGATACTTGATACAATTTCAATTTTCTTAAATTTACCAGCACTTGATTTGTGACCCAAGATATGATCTATCCTGGAGAATGTTCCATGACCACTTGAGAAGAAAGTGTATTCTGTTGTTTTTGGATGGAATGTCCTATAAATATCAATTAAGTCCATCTTGTTTAATGTATCATTTAAAGTTTGTGTTTCCTTACTTTCATTTGGATTTCATTCTGGTGGATGAGGCTGGATCTTGTCTTTCTGGTGGGCAGGACCGCATCTGGTGTTGTGTTTCGGGGTGTCTGTGACCTTATTATGATTTTAGGCAGCCTCTCCATTAATGGGTGTTTTTTTTTTTCCTGTCTTGCTAGTTGTTTGGCACAGGGTGTCCAGCACTGTAGCTTGCTGGTCATTGAGTGGAGCTGGGTCTTAGCGTTGAGATGGAGATCTCTGGGAAAGCTTTCACTGTTTGATATTATGTGGAGCCGGGAAGTCTCTGGTGGACCAATGTCTGGAACTCGGCTCTCCTACCTCAAAGGCACAGGTCTGACACCCAGCTGGAGCACCAAGACCCTGTCAGCGACACAGTTCAGAATAAAAGGGAGAAAGAAAGAAAGAAAGAAAGAAAAATAAAATAAAATAAAGTTATCAAAATAAAAAATAATTATTAAAAATAATTAGAAACTAGTAAAGAAAAGACAAGAAAAAAAAAGAAAAAGGAGGGGCTTCTCTGGTGGTGCAGTGGTTTAGAGTCCGCCTGCCGATGCAGGGGACGCGGGTTCGTGTCCCGGTCTGGGAAGATCCTGCATGCCGCGGAGCGGCTGGGCCCGTGAGCCATGGCCGCTGAGCCTGCGTGTCCGGAGCCTGTGCTCCGCAACGGGAGAGGCCACAGCAGTGAGAGGCCCACGTACAGCAAAAAAAAAAAAAAAAAAAAAAAGAAAAAGGAGAGCAACCAAACCAAAAAATGAATCCACCAATGATAACAGCGTTAAAACTATACTAAAAAATAAACAAATAAATAAATAAACAGATCCATAGGACAAATGGTAAAAGCAAAGCTACACAGAGAAAATCACACAAAGAAGCATACACATACACACTCACAAAAAGAGAAAGAGGAAAAAAATATATATATCGTTGCTCCCACAGTCCACCTCCTCAATTTGGTCTGATTCGTTGTCTATTCAGGTATTCCACACTTGCAGGTACATCAAGTTGACTGTGGAGATTTTCTCCCGCTGCTCCTGAGGCTGCTGGGAGAGATTTCCCTTTCTCTTCTTTGTTCTCACAGCTCCCGGGGTTCAGCTTTGGATTTGGCCCCAGCTCTGTGTGTAGGTTGCCTGAGGGTGTCTGCTCTTGTCTCAGACAGGATGGGGTTAAAGGAGCCGCTGATTCAAGGGCTCTGGCTCACTCAGGCCGGGGCGGGGCGGGGCGGGGGGGGGGGGGGGGGGTGTAAGGGAGGGCGGGGCGGGCCTGCGGCGGCAGAGGCCAGCGTGACGTTGCACCAGCTTGAGGCGCACCGTGCGTTCTGCGGCGGAAGTTGTCCCTGGAACCCGGGACCCTGGCAGTGGCAGGCTGCACAGGCTCCCAGGAGGGGAGGTGTGGGTAGTGACCTGTGCTCGCACACAGGCTTCTTGGTGGCGGCAGCAGCAGCGTTAGCGTCTCATGCCCCTCTCTTGTGTCCGCGCTGATAGCCGCAGCTCATGCCCGTCTCTGGAGCTCCTTTAAGCGGTGCTCTGAATCCCCTCTCCTCCCGCACCAGGAAACAAAGAGGCAAGAAAAAGTCTCTTGCCTCTTCGGCAGGTCCAGACTTTTCCCCGGACTCCCTCCCTCCTAGCCGTGGCGCACTAACCCCCTGCAGGCTGTGTTCACGCCTCCAACCCCAGTCCTCTCCCTGTGCTCCGACCAAAGCCCGAGCCTCAGCTCCCAGCCCTGCCCGCCCCGGCCGGTGAGCAGACAAGCCTCTCGGGCTGGTGAGTGCCGGTCGGCCCTGACCCTCTGTGCGGGAATCTCCCCTTTGCCCTCCGCACCCCTGTTGCTGTGCTCTCCTCCGCAGCTCCGAAGCTTCCCCCTATGCCACCCGCCGTCTCCACCCGCGAAGGGGCTTCCTAGTGTGTGGAAACGTTTCCTCCTTCCCAGCTCCCTCCCACTGGTGCAGGTCGCGTCCCTATTCTTTTGTCTCTGTTTATTCTTTTTTCTTTTGCCCTACCCAGGTACGTGGGGACTTTCTTGCCTTTTGAGAGGTCTGAGGTCTTCTGCCAGCGTTCAGTAGGTGTTCTGTAGGAGTTGTTCCACGTGTAGATGTATTTCTGATGTATTTGTGGGGAGGAAGGTGATCTCCACGTCTTACTCTTCCGCCATCTTGAAGATCTCCCCCTATGCTGTATTCTTAATGAGCTGTTAGCCTGTGTAATTAGTAAAATCTTCTCTCACGTGGATATAAAGGGTGCTTGAGAGGTCAGTATTTCAAGCAACTAAACCCTTTAACTGAAGCCCCTTCTTATCTGTCTCAGACTTAACCTTTCTGATATTTGCTTGCCTAAAAATATTCCCATGTGTTTGAGCTTTTTTTTGTTTTCATCTATCCTCAGCTCAACATTGAAATCAGAGCCTTGGTAAAAATGTGTGCTGGCCAGGTGGTGATGAGCAGTCATTATCTTTGTGCATGCATAGTTGCAGTTTTTTAAAAAATCTCTTGATACAGCTCATTCTAAACAAAATAAGCTAATGGGACATTGATAGTATGACTAACACATACAGTTTTTAAATGTCCATTAAACTGACAGTAATAATTGCCTCCAGAGTAAACCTTTTGAAAAATACCATGTAACTTGGTTTAGATTTCATCCTACACACTCTGTATAGAAATACCAGTGGGTATCAAATATGAAAAGAAGAAGAGAAGAAAAATAAAAAGAGTAGATCAAAGGTCAAGAATAATTTACCACTGGATAATCAGTTCCTGAAAAGGCAGAAGTTTGATGTTCCTTTATGGATAGGCTAAGTTGGAAAAAAGAAGAAAGAAAATTTCCTAAGTATTTGTTTCACTCTCTTTATGAGGCAGAAGGATTTATCCCTATATTTGAAACTGCAAAGTAACTGAGAGATACTTTTGGAAGATCATATAGAACATCAAATATTAATGACACTTGTCTAATTTCCTTATACATATTCCTAGGTTCCTTGCAACCTGCAAACATGCTTGGTAACTAAGGATACCCTGTTAAATAAACATAAGCCCAGCAAGACTGTGAACACACTGGGAGATGCCTGACTCAGCAGTGTGCCCTGATGCCCTCATGTTTCATAAGTTAATTTCAGTGAGAAAAATCCCTGAGAGAAAGAAGATACTACATCTTATACCCAGAAAAGAAATATAATTTGTAGATAAATACTAGAATACACTATGCCAAAAAATAAAAAGGAATAAAAACATAAAACTTAATTTGTGTAAAATGTTTAGGAAAACTTGAGTTGCCATATAACATTTATATGTGTGTGTATGTGCATACAGATATATACATACATATTTACAAATATACATATATACTCAAATATTCATTCATAATAGAAACTTGAAGCAAACTGAGCAGGAAATAAGAAACTACTAACATTTTGGTCATGCTGTCTACATCTCAGAGAATAAGAAACTGAGGCCCAGACAACTAGTTATTTGAGGAACCTGAACTGAAACCTCCTTCTTGTGCCTCATACATTTTCCTCTAGACGACGTAAGTTGCGTGTCCAATATAACACATGCATATCACAGTGATTGCTCAAAAAATGTATGTGGAATTAAATTAAATTAAAATTGACACCATTTTACCCACTTTATGATTCAAATACCCTGAATTTGAAGATACACTGAAGAGTCCACAAGAAGACTATTCCAAGGTCATTGACTATATTTTCAAAGCTCTTGTGGCAAAAAGTTTATTTGCACACATTTTTGTCAAAAGCCTATCTTATATTCCAAGTCAATACTGTTTCTAGTAAGACACATTATGTTTTCCTAAATGTTCGCTCTGGCCTTCAGGTTTATAATTCTAAATGGTACATAGTGCTTAACACGAAAAGCAAAGTAATATATTTATATTACTCTAAGTATACAATGAAAAAAAATCAACAAGGGGAGATCAATCAAGACAAAGGAATAAGAAGATATAGAAGTCACCTCTCCCCACGAACACATCAAAAATACATTTACATGTGGAACTATTCTCACTGAAAACTAACTGGAAAATGGTAGAAAGACTCCGATACAACCAAGGCTATAAGAAAGATTTCACATGTAATTGGGTAGGAGAGCAGAGAAATTATCAGGTTAGGACCTGTGACCGTGGGAGGGGACTCAGAGGAAAAGGGAGGTTACATGGGCAGACATCCTCCCTGGGGCATGGGCAGTTCAAGTCACATATTGGGCTCCACAGGCCTGAGGTCTGACAAAGGGCAGAAAAGCCCCCTTGGCTGGTTGGAGGGCTACTGAGACTAACAGGGGGGCTGTGGGAAGCCTGAACTCAGCTCGTGAAGAGTGTGCATCCTCTGGCTTGCTCCTGAGGCAGCGTGGAGAGGGCAGAGTGAGACTGCACTAGTGGCTGCCGGGTTTTCTGCGACCAACCTAGCATCTGCCCCAGGCTGAGCCTCTCGATTGTTCCAGCCTTGCTTATTTCATGTCACAGCTCTGCACTGGATATAGGGCTGCCAAGACTGAGGAAAGTGGTAGACCTTGGAACGCAGAGGCGACTCAGATCTGGGGCAGCATCTGGGCAGGGAGGGGGCAGCCATTGCTGGCACTACACAGGCAGCACACCAGAGACAGCCTGGACCTCTGTCTACAGCCAACCTTCTGCAGCCCACGCCCCATCATGAACTGAGAGCCCACATGGGGCCCTATTGCCCCAGCACTGCTCTCCTCTGGGGCAGGGGTGCCAAAGCTGAGAGAGGGGAGACCACATACTTGAGGGGAATGGAGCCACCTTGTACCCAAATTTCAGGGCTTCTGTTCCAGCAACTTTGGATCTGACCCCATCCCCAATCGGTAGGCAATAGTCACTGGCAGCTGATAGCTACCAGCACACCATGAGGAAAAATGTGACTTGCATTCATGTCAAATCCAGCACACCATGAGGAAAAATGTGACTTGCATTCATGTCAAATCCAGCTCTCCCACCAAAGGCACTGGGCGCACACAGACTATACATGGATGCTCCCATGTAAGGACACTCCTTGAAGACTGCAATAGGTAACTGTTGCCCCTAAATTCATAGAGACAGAGAAAGTTAAGCAAATGAGAAGACAGAGGAATTGGTCTCAATTGAAAGAGCAAGAGAAAACCCCTCAAAAATACATAATAAAACAGAAATAAACAATTTACCAGATAAAGTATTTAAAGCATTAATGACAAGAATGCTAACTGAATTAGGGAAAAGAGTGGAAGAACACAGAATTTTAATAAGGAACTAGAAAATATAAAAATGGACCAATCCGAACTGAAGAATAAAATAACTGAAATGAAAACCACACTAAAAGGAATGAATACAAGACTAAGTAATACAGAAGAAAGTATAAGTACTCTGGAAGATAGATAATGGAAATCATTTGATCAGAAGAGCCAAAAGAAAAACAAATTTAAAAATCAGAATAGTTTAAGAGATCTCTGAGATAACATTGAGTGCACCAACATTTGCATTATAGAGGTCCCAGAAGAAGAGAAAGAGAAGGGGGTTGAAAATGTATTCGATGAAACTATGGCTGAAAACTTCCCAAACCTGAAGAAAGAAACAGATATCCAGGTACAGGAAGAACAGAGGGTACTGAATAAGATGTATCCAAACAGACGCATACCAAGACATATCGTCATTAAAATGGCAAAACTTAAACAGAGAATTTTAAAGACAGAAAGAGAAAAACAATGAGGCATATACAATGGAACCCCCATAAGGCTATCAGCTGATTTTTCTACAGAAATGTTGCAGGCCAGAAGGGAGTGGCATGATATATTTAAAGTGCTGGAGGGACACCTTCAAGGTGGCAGAGGAGTAAGACGTGGAGATCACCTTCCTCCCCAAAGATACATCAGAAATACATCTACATGTGGAACAGCTCCTATAGAACACCTACTGAATGCTGGCAGAAGACCTCAGACCTCCCAAAAGGCAAGAAAGTCCCCACGTACCTGTGTAGGGCAAAAGAAAAAAGAATAAACAGAGACAAAAGGATAGGGACGCGACCTGCACCAGTGGGAGGGAGCTGGGAAGGAGAAAAGGTATCCACACACTAGGAAGCCCCTTGGCGGGCGGAGACGGCGGGTGGCATAGGGGGAAGCTTCGGAGCCACGGAGGAGAGCGCAGCAACAGGGGTGCGGAGGGCAAAGGGTAAATTCCCGCACAGAGAATCGGTGCCACCGGCACTCACCAGGCCGAGAGGCTTGTCTGCTCACCCGCCGGGGCGGGCGGGGCTGGGAGCTGAGGCTCGGGCTTCGGAGGTCAGATCCCAGGGAGAGGACTGGGGTTGGCGGCGTGAACACAGACTGAAGGGGCTTAGTGCGCCACGGCTAGGAGGGAGGGAGTCCGGGGAAAAGTCTGGACCTGCTGAAGAGGCAAGAGACTTTTAGAGCGCTGCTTAAAGGAGCTCCAGAGACGGGCGAGAGCCGGGATAACAGCGCGGAAACCAGAGACGGGCATGAGATGCTAAGGCTGCTGCTGCCGCCACCAAGAAGCCTGTGTGCAAGCACAGGTCACTCTCCACAGCTCCCCTCCCCGGGAGCCTGTGACCTAAATAGACCTAAACAGACATTTCTCCAAAGGAGATATACAGATTGCCAACAAACAGATGAAAGGATGTTCAACATCCCTAATCATTAGAGAAATGCAAATCAAAACTACAATGAGGTATCACCTCACACCAGTCAGAATGGCCATCCTCAAAAAATCTACAAACAATAAATGCTGGAGGGGGTGTGGAGAAAAGGGAGCCCTTTGCACTGTTGGTGGGAATGTAAATTGATACAGCCACTGTGGAGAACAGTATGGAGGTTTCTTTTTTTTTTTTTTTTTTTTTTTTGCGGTACGCGGGCCTCTTACTGTTGTGGCCTCCCCCGTTGCGGAGCACAGGCTCTGGACACGCAGGATGTGCAGGCTCATCAGCCATGGCTCACGGGCCCAGCCGCTCCGCGACATGTGGGATCTTCCCGGGCCCGGGTATGAACTCGTGTCCCCTGCATTGGCAGGCAGACTCCCAACCACTGCGCCACCAGGGAAGCCCTGGAGGTTTCTTAAAGAGCTAAAAATAGAACTACCATAGGACCCAGCAATCCCACTACTGGGCATATACCCTGAGAAAACCATAATTCAAAAAGAGTCATGTACCACAATGTTCACTGCAGCTCTATTTACAATAGCCAGGACATGGAAGCCACCTAAGTGTCCATCGACAGGTGAATGGATAAAGAAGATGTGGTACATATATACAATGGAATATTACTGAGACATAAAAAGAAACGAAACTGATTTATTTGTAATGAGGTGTTTGGACCTAGAGGCTGTCCTACAGAGTGAAGTAAGTCAGAAAGAGAAAAACAAATACCTTATGCTAACACATATGTATGGAATAAAAAAAAATGGTTCTGATAAACCTAGGGGCAGGACAGGAATAAAGACACAGACATAGAGAATGGTCTTGAGGACACAGGGAGGGGGAAGGGTAAGCTGGGACGAAGTGAGAGAGTAGCACTTACATATATACACTACCAAATGTAAAATAGATAGCTAGTGGGAAGCAGCTGCATCGCACAGGGAGATCAGCTGGTGCTTTGTGACCACCTAGAGGGGTGGCATAGGGAGGGTGGGAGGGAGACGCAAGAGGGAGGAGATGTGGGGATGTATGTATACGTATAGCTGATTCACTTTGTTTTACAGCAGAAACTAACACAACATTGTACAGTAATTTTACTCCAATAAAGATGTTTAAAAAAAAAAGAAAGAATTTCTTTCTATTGGCCCATATGCCATATACATATATGGAAGCAAAGTCAGTGCCCAAGTGCAGAGCACAAGAGCTGAACACTCAGAGCTTCAGAGCAAGCGAGCAGTTTTTCCAATCACTGTCAAAAAGTCATCTTCAGCCAAGGCACATGGTGCTTTGTCAAATATATCTTTGGTAATGGCTATGTCAGATTGTTCCCAAACATCTTCAAAAAGTTGTGGGCGCTTTAGGGCTGATGTCTTACTCTTAGATAAAATAAGTTTTTTTCAGTGCTTCAGCTAACTCTTCTTTCCATTTAGGAGAGATGGCACTCATTCCTGTAGTAAGAATAGATATGTCTACAATGCCAGTCTGGGGGTTAGTAGCAGACTGCTTACAGCCTCTCTATAGAGGTCTGTATCTTTGCTTCAACTTTATTTGAATATCATACTTTAGCATGGGCTTCTGCTAAGCCATTTTAACGATTCCAGCTTTGGAGGGTATGCAGAAACCATTCCTCCTCTACTTGAGCTTTGGTGACAGCCTGGCTGGCTTCCTGACTCAACCTAGGCATCCAGTGCTGTGACAGCGCAGTCCTTTAGCACTGCCGTATCCATGAACTCCTCTTTCACATGCTCCCTGCTCGAGCGGTACACAGCCACGAGGTGGTGAGCCAGATGCCTGCCACAGGTTTAATCCTGAGGTCGAGCATGAGGAGGATGGAACCGAACCTGGGTAATAAGGTGTGAAGTCGCTGGATATTTTCAAAGGTGGTATTTATTAGCGTTACACTAAGAATCAATAGAATTTGCTGCTGTCAGGACACATGTGCACGCATTGAGCTTGCAAATAACCCCAGCCATTGTGGTAAGGAGAGTTAGCTGTTCCCTGGCTTCAAGCAACACTGGTCTTGTACTCTGATTCATCTTTTCAAGTATCAATACAGTAGATGCCACTGTCACTAAGGATAAGGGCACCAGTCTGCAGGACCCGCTGCCTCCTTTTGGGGTCTTTCACATATACTGTTAGGCTGACTGCACTGAAGCCCTTCCCAGGTACATACTGGTCCCAGGGTACCAGGTTGAATACACATTGCAGGAGCTGGGACTTGCTGGTCCCAGGGTCACTGCACAGCAGGATGTTGATCTCAGCATGAAATCTGCCTTTTCCTGTTTGACTAAAATCCTTCCCTGTTCCCCAGAAAAGCTGAAGCAAGTTTCCCTTCTTGAAATCTTCCTGTTCTTAAGTGCTTGGACCTGAGGCTGAAGCAAGTCTCTCATAAATATCTGGTTTTCTGGAAAGTTTCTTAAGTAATTCCACATGCTTCTCTGAAAAAAAGTTTGTTTTACTTCTTCATCTCCTTTGTGCAGACGTTTTGCATCCATTTTCTGATAATGAACGACATCAAGGAGGGTTCTGTAGACAGACTTCACATGACTCACCCTTGGGCTGATTCAATAGGAACAGCTGGATAAATGCCTGTGATATTCACTCTGTCCCCAAGATGAATCTTGTCAACAATGTCATTGTGAGCAAAAGGATGACAGCATGAGGCATCTGCCCTGCAGGCATATTTTCAGGAGACTCTTGGAGTTTGATCATCTGTTTGTCAGAGAACGTGACAAGCAGTCCTGGGTCAGCACCACACTGTGGGTGGTATGGCAGCATGCCCATACTCTGACAAGGTCCATCTCCACTAGGAGGGCACACCTGGCACTGGAAGAAGGCCCCATGCATCTCTGGAATCAGCTGGGACACCCTGATCCTCATCACGTTGATGGTGATGAGCTGACTGACGTCTTCTGGATTCGGGTTTCTCATATTCTTCATCTCCAATACACTGAATGGTCCTATCGCATCTGATGTTCTAAGATTGAGTCAGGTAACTGTCAAAGATCTCATCGAGAGTCATATTAAAAGTCAGGATAACTTCCAGTGGGAAGCAGATGAACTGTCTATTCAGATTTTTGTCAAATGATTTTATGTGTTCACAGTTTACATTTAAAAATGGCTTCCCAATAATATTAGTTTTTCCAAGTAACTGCATGTACGGAGGCTCAGCAATATCTACGGCAGTATTTTCTTCTTCTTTAAGCCAGAGAGTCAATAAAATCGCTGCAGATTTGTTTTGCAGGTTTCCATATTTACATCTGTTCCTCAAATCAGAAGTTTTTGGCCTAGAAACTGCTCACTGGCCACTCTATCTTCTATTGCTGGCCCATACTGGAAATCCACCTGCAGACCGTTTTGTGCAGAGCCCAGGTCAGGCCTCTGCCTCATGGGTGTGCCCCAACAGCACTGCTTGGAGTTCTCTCTATCCAAGAGCTGAGAGTGCCACATGTCAGTGGTGAACTGACAACAAAATCAAGAGGAATCACTGAAGAATGCGTCACAGGAGAGCTGGATAATAAGGTGTCCTGTGCAGCGGGGCTCTGCAGGTTCCCGTCGAGCTTTCTGCAGCTTTCCCGTAGAGGTAGAGTCCTGGCCTCATCGTCTCTGACATGGAGATGCCCTGGCTTTCTCACTTGCAACAGGGGAAGTTGGCCGCCTCCAAAGCCCACAGGGCTCCAGGTGCACCTGGCAGGTTGTGCTCCCAGATGCCCCAAGAAAAATTTTTTAAAGGTTTAAAAAGATATAAAGTATTACAATTAAGTGATGACAATTTTTTGAAGATGATATCAATATCTACTTGAAAAACACACGGGAATAAACTACCAAGAAAGAAGAATCTGGAGTTTAGTAACAAGTTGATCAGGTCAGTCACAAAATGTATCAAATACCAATAACTTCCTCATGTACCTACAATGACTAGTTCAAAAATATAGTGGAAACATATCCTATTCATGATAGTGTGCACAAACACAGGTATACACGCACAGATGCGCATACTCAAAACCCTACAAAATTTCAGGAATAGATACAATGAAAACATGCATGAAGAATACTCTAAATCTTTTCTGAGGGTTATAAAAAGATAGCTATATAGATAGATACCATGTCCATTCATGGACATCAATTCTTTGTACTCCTTGAATTAGTACATAGGCTTTGTAAAGTGTATAGAACATGCTCAGAATATAGGCATGCAGTGGTTACTTGAATGTAATTAAGAATTTTATCACTAGAATATTCACATTGTAATAAAGAGCCTGACCTCATTTGTGAGGTCTGGCTGCTGACTTTTTTTTTTTTTGCGGTACGCGGACCTCTCAGTGCTGTGGCCTCTCCCATTGCGGAGGGCAGGCTCTGGACGCGCAGGCTCAGCGGCCATGGCTCACGGGCCCAGCCGTTCCGCGGCATGTGGGATCTTCCCGGACCGGGGCACGAACCCGCGTCCCCTGCATCGGCAGGTGGACTCTCAACCACTGCGCCACCAGGGAAGCCCCTGACTTCTTTTTAAGCCTTGCTTTTCCTTTCTTATTTGGCGCCACATACGGACAGGCTGATTAAGAAAGCCCATCCTGCACCTCCTTCTTTAACACCCCTGGGAAATTAAAGCCTCAAAAATCTCCAGCCCACATCAATGGGAACTTTTCTTAGCCCCATCCCTAACCACTGCAAATGCCCAGCCCATTCACAGTGCTTTGCTCAAGCCAGCCTGGGCCTGCATGGGCCCACTCTGCTTTCCCCAGGAGTCCCTGTGTGAGTAGTAAACTTTTTCTCAAATTCTCTTGTTTTGTGAAGTGTCATCAGCCTGGACATCCAAATGGGATAACCAAGACACTCAGAGGAGGCAAAGTAATATGATGGGAAAAACTTAACTCCGTTTTTAAGGGCAATTTGAAATGTGAGAAAAAAATAATGAAATAGAACATTTGCAATCAAACATAGCATTCAAACATTGTCTCTAGATACACAGAATGGATATATTCCTTTAAAAAGTGCCACCGGGTTGAAAGTTTACAGGAGAAAAATATGCAAATATTCTCCCAAAATAAAATTTCATAATTATCATATGAAATCATTGTTTTGATTATAAATTTAACAACATTTTACACATTGAATTGCTCCATAAGAAATACCTACATATTATAGTGTCTCTCTTTCCCTCCTACTGATACTTTCACTAAATAAGTATCTCCTAAGCAACCTCCCAAACAGTTATTCTGTCTTTGTGAGACAGCTTCCGAAGAATGAATACATTCAGGTTCCTGCATCCTAGACACACCATGAATTAATAAACTGGCAGGATCAGAGCCATGTTCAACAATCTCCCTTGGATTCATACCTGCCAACTCTCTACATAGATAGAGCTGGGGGATTTTGGCAACACCTTGAGCTTAGATTTGACTTACTCATTTTTCAGTTGAAAAATCCTCCTCTGACAATATATTCAATACATTTAATTCTCAAGCACCTCTGTTGATAAGAGCCTAAATTCTCATTAAAGTGATTCTTCTGCAAAGAGGATACAGTATCAAGAGGAAGATCCAGGCTTTTCTCTATTTGAAACATTTTTCCCTCTACTTCCTGGTTTTTGTACATCTAGCTCCCTTTTAATTTTAATTTTTAGATTTTTCTCTGGCATTTCTAAATACTTCATATTTCATTTGACTAGCTATTTCTCTAACTATTTCAGGAGAAAAAGGCAAACACATGCAGAAAGAAAAAGGATGCATAAAATGAAGAATATGAACTTCCAAATGGCTGTCTCCTTTGTGTAAAGGGTACAGGAGAAATTTGTTTGTTTTATTAATCATTTCATTTTAAATCCAAGAAGCTGTGTGAGACAAATGGAAAATGCCAGCAAGGATGACATGACAAAGAGGCTAATAAACTGCAGGATGCTTATACCTTTGAGAGGAGCTAAACAACATTATGGGAATGGAACAGGTAGCTGAGCCAAAACAAAGCAGGTCACAGCCAGGCTAAATACCACATTGAAAGTGAAGAAGAAGAATGCCATCAAGCACCCCAAATAGTTCACAAATGCTGTAAAAGATTAACTGTTTATGTATATTTTTGTTGTCAGGTAAATTAAAGATCATCACATCCAATGTCTTACCATGCATCATCTAACTGAAAAACACCTAGGTCTAGTGTTTATTTTTTTCAGTGGATGGTGTAGTTTAAAGAAAAATAAATAAATAACTTTTTGTATTTTGTGACAGGTACCAAAATAATTTGAGCATCTCTGACCCTAATGATATAATGAAAGTGCATTAAAATATTTCAACAACTAATTTTTTACCTGCATAAAATTTCCTTATAAATAAATAAGGGCTCCCTGTTTCATAGACGTATATGATTTTCTGACCTTGATTTTTTAAATATTTCATTTACCTATTACAATGTTTTGTCCTTTGAATAGGCAGCAACATTAGTGAAAAAAAATCCTACTAAAAGATATCTCATCAAACAATGACTTCTTGTTCCTCCTTGCATAAAAATTAGGAAGAGTGAAATGCTACTCAGACTTGTGGTTGCCAAGGGGGAGGGGGTGTGGTGGAGGGATGGATTGGGAGTTTGGGATTAGCAGATGTAAACTATTATATATAGGATAGGTAAACAGTAAGATGCTATTGTTTAGCATAGGGAACTATATTCAATATCCTGTGATAAACCATAATGGAAAAGAATATTAAAAAAGAATGTCTATATATGTATAAGAGTCACCTTGCTGTACAGCAGAGACTGGTACAATACTGTACATCAACTATACTTCATTAAAAAATAAAATTAACAAAACAAAAAACTAATGGATGAATAAATAAAAAATAAAAGAAATGCTAGTCAGAAATTACCTTCTTGATGGTCTCCAGCATGGAACGCCCTCCCTGCCAGGGCTTGGAGTTCTTTCTGATACATGACAAACTAGCCATACTGTGCCACTTTCTGTCCTCCAGCTTCTTATGAAAAGCATTAGCAAGCAGAAGCACCGTGTCATATATGTAAAGGTTTGAAATCTGCAAAGACATTAGACAGTAATCATTAGAATCATGGATGCCAACCGTCAAGAACAAGGAGAAAGTCATCAGCTCAGTTGCTTCCGTTCACAGATAGTTGGTTTACTGGGTTATTATTAAGCAGAAGGTTTCTTTTTTCATTTCTTGGGCAATTTTGTTATTGAGAATGAAGTCTTGTCTGATTGTATGCCCCAATTGCTTTTTCAGCTTATTTAGTTGTGAAAGAGAAGATAAAAAAGAGAAGTTTCGACAGAGCCAGGCTGTTAGTGTCAGACCTTAGAAAATCAGTAGTCCTTATTTCTTTCTGAGGAGGTAAGGATCTAAGGGCTTAAGACTGGAAGGGCAAACTGAACAATACGTTTTCTGAATATGTCAAGTTTTTGCATTCTGGTTATTCAGACGGAGAAATATCAACTTGATCTTACATAGAAGATGAGTGTCATAGGTGCAAAAAAAAAAAGGAAGCAGACACCTGCCTGTACATTTGTGCCTCTGGAGATAAAGTAATGAAATAAGTGAGAGGAAACAGCACCATTCATAAACATTACAATGATCAAGGGTCTATACAAAATAATATACATGTGCATTGCAATTAATTAGCATGACAAATATCATAAGCTATTCACTGTGAATGTGTGTTTACATTAACTCTTTCTTCTTCTAATGTAATCATGTTATCTTCCCTCTATATAGATTTAAAATGAATTATACACGTTTGATAAGCTGTATTGCACTCTTACACTTAAGTCTTGCCAGAACCAGTATCCTCACTGCTAATTACCGATGGTGTTTATTTTTCAAATAAACTAGAAATAATATTTTTAAAATACAGACACCAAGAGATATCCAACGTCAATAACAGAGGTTAAATAATATAACAATGTTATATTATTTCCTCTTTGAAGGAAAACTCTAATATAAAATTAAAAAATAACAACTCAGCTATAAAAATTAAATCCATTTTAAGCAATTTTCTCAGATTTTTAAGTCTTGTTATCACATTTTTTCCCTGCAAATAAAAGGGACAGTACTTTGATTACCCTTTCCTTATAATTAATCATGAAGGAATCTTATGAAATTTTCTGTCCACAACACAGCATGGTACTAAGCTTCAACTATTAGGATGCTGAAAGTTTGATACTAGGAACAACTGTTAATAAGCAGTTCCTAACAGTGCCTTTTGAGTTTTCTTTCAAAACTAGGTAAATCCACTCGTGCTTGTAGACCTTTCTTTAAACAGACTTTGAACACTCTTATGCACTAAGTGAAATTCCAGTTTGTTCTTTATAAGGAAATATTAGGATAGGATATTCTCATTCTCACCACCCCCTACCCTGCTACCCAGCCACCAGGTAATTACTAGAGGGACTAGGAGGGATGGTGTGATTGGCAATGAACGAAGAGTAAGACTTGATGTTAAAAGTATCTGATGAATCAAACTTCATCTGAATTAGACTATGAAGACCCCGAAGGTAAACCTAGATGAAACATGATGGATGAGTGAGCTGTACCCAAAAATCCAGAGCAAATCTTTTGATGATTTCTCAATAATATGCAATAATCTGGCCTTTTCTGACCTCTCCTGCATCACTGCCTCCAACTCACTTGTTCTTAGCAACCTAGCTTTATTTTGTTTCACCCTCTGACTGATTTCTTTAAGTGTGTAGATGAGACAGTTGTGGGAGCGTCCTTTGATGTCTCTTTATCTTTCTCCATCTAGTTAACTTCCTCTCGTATTCAATTCATGGGTCACAAGCTGGGTGAATCCTATCCTGACAACTTCTCAGGATTCTCCCCACTCCCAGTCTAGGTGGGCAGTCCTCATTTTATCTCCCATACCACTTGGTGCATACCTCTATTGAAGCATATCATAATGCTAAGATTTTTTAAACTCTGCTTTTCACACTAGAATATGGGTGCTTTCTGGACAAGGGCTCATATTGTTTCCCCTTTGTACTTTTGTTTCCCTTATTTTTTATTTCCCCTTGACTTAGCCTAGAGCCTAGCATATATTTGGTTTTTCATACACTGTTGTCAAGGAAAAGAAGTCAAAGAAAGCCAAGTTTAACATCAGGTAGGTTTCACAGAAGTCAAGATAAGAGAGACCTGCCAACCTGGCTTCCATCCAAACCTGACACTTCTTGTGGCACAGTCTCCTTTACACACCATAAAGCACACGCTTTAGCATCCATGATGGACTTAAAGCTGAGTGCCTTGTACTCGGTATGTGACAGGTGTTTTCAACAAATGACTACCTCTCCTCATTTCCCCACTACCTAAACTGCAGGATCAAAAGGGAGTGATGACATTCTCTGAGCTTTCTATTACCCCTTCTTTTACTTCTTTCTCAGGCAAGTACCTGTTCTCTTTTGAGGTTCGTGTTTGTTTCTATGCCACACGTTACAGCCCCTTTCTGCCAGCACCTACTGACCTCTTGGTCACTCTTTATTCATGACTCCTCCCTCAGTGATCCCAAATTGCCTCCTTATATTTAAAAAAGGTCACTTCAATTTCTACACAGATGACCTTCACTTCTACTCTGGCCATGACCAACACAAATGACTATTTACTAGACCCAAATAAACAACTCCTCTAACATCTTAAACTCCAGTATCCCACCAGTCGACCAATCATTTTTCTCTACCTACTGTTACTACACTTGTTTTCTGACTTCACTGACCATGGGCACCAACCTCCTCTACATGCCAGCCTTTCGATATCTGACACCTCCTTTGTCTTGCCCTGAAACATCCTCTTTCCTTCAGTTGTTTATCATCTGGTATTATTTCTAGGCTGCTCATCATCTCCACATTCTTCCTTTGTCCTTCTCTTATTTTTCAGTGTTTCTGTCGAAAGTTTAGTACCCAGAACTAACACATTATTGCAGATGTGAGCTGACTAGGAGAAAGCAGTATAAGACGCTATCTCTCTTGATCTTAGCAAAATGCTTCTGACATAGAGACCAAGATTACATTAGAGTGGCTTGGAGCAAATATGACTTCTGCTATACTCAAGTCAAGTTTGCCTTCGTCTTAACACCCTTAAACTGTCAAACCAGTTCTCAACCATCTAGACTGTCTGTAATCGACTTTGAACCTATACTTTATCTCTGTCATATTTCAATTTTTAGGCATATTACTCAGTGAATATTATCAACTTGAATCTTGATGATGTAACACAATGTAAGCTTTCTCTCTTAGCTTTATGTCATTTACAAATCTGAGAGGCATACTTTATTCATTTTCATTTGTGTAGTTATAAACATTTTGAAAATATTAGGTCCAAGGACAGACTCTTTGGGTGACCACAGAGAATTCCTTGCACTTCAAGAGTAGAATATTTATCAGCATGGTTTGAATATACCTCTAGTTCCATACTTCTCAAATTGAGGGTAAGAGAAGCTCTGGTGAAAAGGTGTAGGTATTAAAGATACCCAAAGCTACAGAATACATCTGGGGCATGTTCTACGCTTATCAATTTTGCTTATCAATTTGGAGAGAAAACAAAGTAATTTAACTGATAAATTATTTGAAATATTACTTTTAATTTCAAAGAAACTCATATGTTTTATAACTTTTAAAGGTAATAATGAAACTTTAATACATTTTGAACTTTAAAAAAAATCTGAAGCCAGAGTGTTTACCATCTTCTGTTCTTAGGAGGCTTTGGTGAAAATGTTTGAATGACATCAACTTATTTAGACTTTTTAATGTCTTCCCATAAGGATTTCATAAGGAAATTTGTCAAACACTGCATTAGAATCAATATACAATAAATAGATTTATGACATTCTCCCAATCTAAAAAAAATATTAAGTACGACTTAGTCTGGCAGTGCTTGCTCTTAAGGAAGTCCTATTATCTTATTTGAAGGTCCCCAAACCATATATTTAATAACATAGTCTACAATTTATCCAAATATTAATTTTAGTATGTTAAACTCTGGTTGTCAGATCTTTTTTCCTTCCTTTTGAAAACTGGGACAATTACCAATGTCTTGTACTTGGGTTCTCTTCTCAAGTACTTTTCTAAGTTGCAATATTGTGATCATATCTACTAGTTTATTTACTGCTCTGAGCAATTATTTCTCAGGCCTCATTTTAGAGGAGCAAGGTATACTCTAACCATCTGCAAACCCCTGCTCCTTCTAAACCAGCAGTTTACTTTTCTTTTAATGACTTTAATCTTTCCAATTTGAGGACATTTTTTTCCTAGATGGAGAAAACAGAAGCAAAAGGATTTGAATATTTCTATTTTCCCTCCATTGGCAGCCAAGCTAACATTAGTTTCACCAAGCAGTAAATGGTTCACTTCTCTCTTGCTTCATATATTGCTAAAAACTCTGTTTCTAGCTAAAAGGTATCTTTAACATTTATTTTGCAGCTTCAGCTAATCCTGGATTTTAGTCTTTCTGGCACTAATTTAAAGATTGAGGAAACATGTTTTTTGTTCTTTCTAAATTTTACTCCCCTTTCTATGTATACTGAAATATGTAACAACCTGGAGATCTCTACATGGGCTCACGGTACCCTCTTCTCCTCTGTTTTAGTGATTATTGTGATTTTATAGCTAGGTTTCTATTTTTAGAGCTGACTTGAATCATATTTTCATAGCTTTTTTCTTAGTTTTTTTTTTAACTGTACCCTGCTGATAAGATATGTCTGTGATCATTTTTATCTGCACTGTTTTTATGGACTCCAAGTTGAGAGGGCTGCTTTTCCTAGGGAACCTTGGGGGGGGGGCATTCAAATTTTTAATAAGTACTTTTCTTGTTGTTTCCTTTAACTTCAGTGAGATAAAATATGCACCAAGGCAAGTCTCTATATCAAATGCTCTGCTTTTAGTGGGACATTTTAAATTCAAGAGCCCTGCATTTAGACACTTCATTATATAAATCTTCACATATAAAAGTTTCTGTCAGTTTTCCTTTTATATATTAAACATTCAGTCAAATTCTATTAAATATACTAGGGACATTAAATGTAATACATGCACAAAGAAAAAGTAATCATCCTGTTTTCTTCTATCTGTGGGTTTGAGGGGAGTATGATGAAGGTATAGGGAAGGAGGAGTGGTGCTTCCAGTACATCCTTAATTCATCAGATAGGTCTGGGAATATAAAGATAAATAAAATATTTGTTCCCTGATTTCAAGGAATTCATTAATTGAATCAGAAGGATTGTGCTGTTAGGTGAATGTGCTTTAAAATACTATACAATGACTTTCTGCTTTCCCAATCTGTCCATTTCCTACTACCTCTTTTGACAGGAACAGGCTTTAATATCTCATGATTTTCTAAATCAAAGTTCTTTCGTGTTTTTCTCTATTTAAAATTCTATCATTTCCACATGAATTATATTCATGACCAATTAATATGAAAAGATGGGTCACTGGAAGTATGAAACTTAAACCTTGTTTAGGCTTGAGTAGCTTAATTTGACCCCTGTCTTCTTATCAATTGCATTCAAATCCACAAATATTTACAAAGGTGCAAAGCACCATGGTAGATATGATGGGAGAAAGAAAAATAGACAAGTAGTTAATGTGATTTTATGACGCCTGGTTCTGGAGAGAACCTATTCTAAAAGAGCTTAAAATTTAGTAGGAAAGTTCTATGGGCAATGATCCCAGAGCCAGCTGCCTGGTAAATACACATGGCTCATTACAATGGTAATAAGTATGAAGAAATGGTTAGATAAATGGTAATTTATCTAAAAAAATTCAAAGCTGACTAAAAATAGGGAAGCTGTGGAGTTAACTTTCAAACAAAGAAGTAGTTTTGCCAAGTCGACTTATTTATCCAGTATTATTGGGAATGAACTAGTTCTCCTAGGATTATTTTCCCAAGCTTTTCAAACTAAACATCTCTAAGTACTAAAATGTTTTTGATATTAAACATTTTGAAGGAATAGGTTTCTAAAATATATCATTTTTTTAACCTATGAAATTGATCATGACTTTAATCTTTGTTGATATCTCAGCGATACTGTTTAAAAATTAACTAATATACTAGCAATATTCTACAGTGGTACTCTTAGGAACTGCTTTATGATATAGAGTTGTTTTACAGGGAAAGTCCTGCTCTGATAGGATATCTGAATTAGTGTATCTGTTTTTTTGTTGTTGTTGTTGGTTTATTTTTGCGGTACGCGGGCCTCTCACTGTCGTGGCCTCTCCCGGACGCGCAGGCTCAGCGGCCATGGCTCACGGGCCCAGCCGCTCCGCAGCATGTTTGATCTTTCCAGACCGGGGCACGAACCCGTGTCCCCTGCATCGGCAGGCGGACTCTCAACCACTGCGCCGCCAGGGAAGCCCTAGTGTATCTGTTTGATTTCTCTTTTCCTGTCTCTTGCCTAGCTCGAGTGCTTCTTATGGAGCCCTATTCTTGTTGATGTGCCTGCCTTTGTTAAACCTCCATTAGACTGACATATTGAGAACTCCAGTGCAAAGAGAAATAAAACCAAAAAATCTGATAGGATTTTCCTTAAGAAAAAGAAATAGGCTCCAGGTGAGTATTAAAAGGGCATTCTTATGAGTAAGCTTCAGGGACTTGGGGTTCTTTATTTTGCTGCTCAGAGATTGTATTCATCTACTTTCAAATTCTTTGTTGTATTCTGAATAGCAAAGGTTTCAGCTATATCCCCTCTGAGTTGGATATAACTTTATAACACTACAGCATTTTTTGGATTTCTAAATTTTTTTTGGTGAAGTTCTTCCAATCGGAAATTAATCTTTAGAAAAGAATAAACTTCTATATCCTTGTTATGCCAGAAAAGGCAAGCAAATTTATTAGCTTAATAATTTGGAGTTTGGCATTAAGGAGTATCAATCACAAATTCACCATGAGAAATGCTATTGATTTACTTGCTGAAAAGGAAAAAAAAGTTTACTTATTATATTTTTATTAAACAAGTAGATATTTTGCTGTAATGAGGTCAAAATGATCAAAGACAGGTTCTTAGCACTCTCCCCATCAGACTTATGAAATTGCTGGAAGAGGAGAATAGTTCAGAAAATGGAAATGTGTACAATTCTGAGTGCAATGCCACTGGAAAAGCTCTCTCTACAACTGCCCAACAAAACATCCTTGAAGGAATATCCAGGGACTTAGAATATACCTCCATATTCTGAGCAAATGGATCCTTTGGATCACACAACGTTGAAGATATTCGATGGTTGCCACGGAAACATCGCTGACTTATATTCTGGGGGACTGGAAATGTCTGACGAATGATGGTTAACCTTCCAATTGACCTTCTTACAAGTTCCTGTACGTCCACATCATTTATTTCCTATAAGATAAGAAATGGAAGAATTAGAAATGCTTTAATACAGTAACAGAAACACAAAACTATTAATGAGTTGTTATCTGGAAATGCTAAGAGATTCCATTACTGTAATACATTTGCATAATGCTTAGCCCACATCCAAATGAAAGCAACAACACATGTTCGTTAAAATAATCGACTCATTTGTAGTTGCTGTCTGTGCTTTAAATTATATGCATTTATGTATATAATTTATTAATACCTAAATAATTTCAAATGGAGCAAATGACTTAAACACATTTTATTAATAATAAGTTTATAATATGTTGAACACTTCAGAAAAATATGTGTTGTTTAAACATGGGAAAACGTCGCAAATAACTTGCTATTACACTTAATTATTCATTAATGGATTTCAAGGTATTTGACTACCTAGGAAGATAGTTATAATGTAAGAATAATATATATTGTTCTTAGCAATGAAAAATGAGGTTCTTAAATAAGACAAGTAGAGAGAGAATGAGGAGATATTATTTTTTAAGACTTTTCCCCAATTATGTCTTAGAACTACTGGTGTTAACTCATACGTTTCTCTTGGTAAAGAATAGAGAATACAAAGTGCTCACTAACTGTTGAATGGATAAGTTAGTATGCAATTGTGTTCTTAACATAAAGATGAAAAATTCTGTTGATTAATGCAGTGTGAACTCCAGTGATGTTTACCCAAATTAATGCTAGTTTGTACATAAGCATGTGCTGAACTCAAAGAAAAGCATTTTCTACTTTCGCCCTGCCACCTCCCAATTCCACACTTAAAATTTAAGATTTGACTCAATCATGGATGTAAAAGTAATAAAAATAACATAATATTTTCATAACATACATCTGTTCTAATTGAACATTATTCTAATTGGAATTAGAATAGGACTGATCAGAATAAATTTTAGCTTTAATGTAGTCTTTACTTAGGTAGTTTGTGCTCCATGGTGCCCATTTGGAACCTTTTAAATCAATGAAGGCTTTGTAATTAACATATTATTGGTTTCAACAGATTCTTATGGCACCTGAAGTAAAAAATTTGACACATGATACATTTTGGAATACAGTGAGCATTTCTCAGTTTTGTTTCAAAGAATTATTACAGAATAATGAAAGAGAAAAATATGATTTACAAGTGTAAATTTTCTTCTTTCCTTACTACGCTAATCATATATTATTCTTTCTTATAGCATATATTAGCTTTAAAATTCATCTTTTATTTATGATCTTTATGAAATATAGATTTCTCTAAAAATAAAATAACACCTGCCATCATCAGCTATATCCAGTGTAGTATCCTGGATTTCCAGTCGATTAATCCTTAATGTACCATAAAAAATTATTTTTCTCAGTTTAAAATGCCATCTTTTTCTTTAGTGTGTGTCATTTCACTGGCCCCCAAAATTTCTGTCTGGCAAAAAGCAGGTCACTTTTTAAGTCTCTGTCATCTACTCACAAAATAAAATTAAACGGTGTCTGTCAACTTCATTTTAAGCCTGAAATTTAACTAGAAAACTTTCAAAATTAATTATTATTGCTATTCAATGTCTTTACATTTTTAAAAAGTTCTTATTGTGCAGATGGGAATTTTCATTTAAAAAGGCAGTGAAAAAATTCTACCACTCTTCGCATAATATTGACTAAGTTGTGTTATATACAAGGTCTTTTTTTCTTTAGCGATACTAAGATTTATCAACATTGTGTCAAACAGCACCATTTCTATATGCTCCAACCATGGTGAGCTACAAATCAGCACATTAGAATAAAAACTTACATTTATTAAGACCCTACTATATTTTGGTCAAAATACTAAGTACTTAACCTGTTATCTCATTTTCTGCTAAAAACTACATTCTGATTCAGATACTGTCATTCTCATTTATAAATAAGGAACCAAGGAGATTCCAAGCTCTTCACTCAAAATACCCTTTACTCATAGTATGAATTTATAAATGTCACCAAAAGAGACACTCTCTGAAGTAATTACACAAGAAATCCATTTTTCCTTACAGAAATTATTTAGATTAATATGCATAAATGATAGGAATTAAAACTATAAAGATATATTATTCCAGCATTTAATAGTCTGATGATTCTATAAGAAATGATAAAGTCATCTATCATGAGCCACAGTCTTTAAGAGGACCATTTTTAAACCCATAGAAGAGGATGGTTACCTTTAACAGGTTCTAAGAGCTGAAGTTCACAGGTGTCTTAGCGACTAAGCTATATTTGAGAAAATGTCAATTTGAATTGAATATATTTTGCCTATTATTATTTGGGGAAGGGAAAAGAAAGTAATATTCTGGGAGGAAAGAATATGCCATTCTGAATGAAGCTAACAGACAGTCTGTCTCAAAAAATTCACTTGCAGTTTTAGTTTTGACACCTGATCTCAAAATTAGTTTGATAGTGATATGAAAACGTGATCAGACAGCTATTTTATAGTTAAAGAACTTTACTTCTGCATTCCAAAAGGTGCATTTCAAGAGTGACAGATGCAATGTTATATAAACACTGGAAGCCAAGTGAATATTTAGTCTATCAAGAGATACTTTTAAATGAAAAATAAATCTGTAAATAAACTGCTTTCATTAAAATATGAAACTATTGTATAATCTTTTGGAATCTACATTATTCTAATGTGCTGAATTTTTAAAATGTTAAAATATCTGATTTTTTAAAATAATCATATGAAGAACCAGTTCAGTACATACTCTACCAAGCCACCTGTACTACCCAAATATGCTACTCTTTAGAAAGATACAGAAATTTCCTGAGTTTGAAAGAATTTAAAGAAGGTAAATTATAAAATTATTTGTCCTTTTTGTATTCTTGATTTGAATGAGTACATTTATGAAATAAGAATATTGCAATAAAAAATGAACAAATATGTTTTAGTATACCTAATTTTTCTCAATTTTTTTTCATTAAGAGCAAGGCATATAGTCTTTTACCCCCAAAATAATTTACATGGATAATCAAAAATTATTAAGAATCAAATGAATATATCCGAGGAAAGATTTTTATCACTTTACTGTGATAGTTTAATGTAGGGCAAACTCTGAACTGTAAGAGCCAAGGAAGAGGAAAGCGAAAATATCTGATAGGGATACAACTCTGCCAGAAACAGCCACTTCCCAGAACAAATCTTTTAGGAGAATTGGATTGCTCCTGACTCCTTGTAGGATACCAGCTTTAGGCTTAAGTTAATAGAATTCTAGGGAAGGAAAGACTCTCAAAATCTATTAGGTTGGATGCCAATCTATATTATATAAACTATTTCAGAGAAGGGACCCCTTCCTCCTTTTCCCATTCTTTTATCTCTTAACATTGAACAAAGTTCTTGGCTCACAGTGGGTATTTCTTAAATGTTGATAAATGAAAAACTGAATGGCAAGATTTCACCAAAACGTCTTCTAAAGATAGATACCTGCAACTTTGAGTATAGACTCTGTGGTGCTTTAATAACTTTACCCATTCTAAATAAAGCAGATTTTAGTAATGATATTAAGCAGTGTACTATGTGGTATAATTTGAAAAGAGTATGCTTATTGCTGTTGTTGCATTGCTGATATGTTTACATTCTTCATGCTTTAGCAAAGATGATCCTTTAATGCTTCCATAAAGTTTAATATTAACATGAAATAATTAAACATATATTATGACATATGGAACAAAACCAACTGTAGACTATAGCAGCAGGAAGGGGAGCAAAATGGCAGCTTTCTGCTTGACAGATTAGTAGTGAGCATTTCAATTAATCACTAAACTAAAAAAAATAAAAAAATATTCATTATACATATAGGCTTTTCAAATCTCAACAACCCCCTTCTCCTTAACTGCAGAACTAAGCAGTCATTAGCAGAGAACAGTAGCTTAAACTATTTAAATAAGAATTCAGGATGCCAAAGGTCAGGTTCGGTATCATCAGGGAATAGAAGGGTGACTATAGCATTATGTTTCTGGCTGCTCTAAACAGTGTATATATCTTCATACCTGAATTTCTAACTTTTGTAAAACTTAAATAAAGTGCTAGACCGTCTCCTTCAGGACCCTGAAGGGATGACAGTACTTATATGGAAAGGCTGTTCTGTGCTGGATCGACTGATTGTAGGGAAAAGATAAATACCATTACCAACTACTAACATATGATTGATTACACCATATGAACTAGCATAGCCTCTCATTATTATAGCACACAATGCAAGCGAAAAAAATATATTGTTCTCAAGTTTTGACATCAATTTGTATGATGATGCACAATGCCAACTTTGATTTATAGTTTCTCTCTGAGAAACTACTGGTGCAATAAGATTAAATAAATGTTTGCAACCCATTTTAAAATTAGCAACAAAATAGTAGCTACACAAACCAAACCAGTGAGATTCACGATTTCCATGTTCAATCAAAATGGGCATGTGCATGTTGTTGGGTTTTGTTGTTGTCATTGCTCCTTTTAGAGTTTATTATCTTCCTAGCAAATTCGAGAAATCCATGTTTCTTATTTTACGGAAACTCAGGTAAATTGTGATTCATCCATGATAAACAGGCCTGTAAATGAAATAAAGGTAGCAAGACTCAAGTTTCTTGAGGCATATTTCAGAAAGAATGAGGTGGCTGAGTAGAATCATGTAGAAGTAAGAGTGCTAACCACAGATACGTGGACAGATGGTTTTTCTTAGGGATGAAAATACAGAAAATATGCTTGATCTCTGAGTTTTAACCCAGTTTAGAAAAAAATAATAATAACCAATATAAATGGTGTGGGCTGTGAAAGTAAGATTTTTCAAAGGCTAAGTGGTATTGACCTGCCCCACCTAAAATTACAGCTTTGCTCAAGGACTAGCAAGGAGAGTTATGGGTAAAAAAGAGATAAGGGGTTCAGTAATGGTAAAGGTGAAGTTATAGTTATGACCGTTTACAGTAGGAAACTAAAGTGTGAAGGAGGAGAAAAGAACTGAGGTTTTCTATACTGTGTTCTATAATTCTAACATTTCGGAGTTATTTGCCAGTTAGATTGCTTTGTTTGTGTGGATGCTTTTATTTTTCTTCCAATATAGTGGAACACTCACTTAAAGACATCATTTGCCCTCCTAATATTTTATGAAATAAAATTTAATGAGAAGTTCAACAAAATGAGTTGTAATGTTTATGAAAGATATAGTAAAATAGAAGCTATTATTCTTTCCATGATATACATCATCAATGAAATACATGCTACTCAGTCACACTTCCTCTTTATGATATGAAGGAGCGATTTCTTGCACAGCACAAACTGACAAATAAGCAGTAGACAGACGGACACTGGTGTTCTGGGAAGCTCTCTCTACCTCGGTTCACACTTCTAACATTCAAGTATAGCTTTAGAAGTTAAGTTGAATGTAGAAAAAAAAATAATTCAGGGGTCCCTTCTGCAATCTTACCAAAGAATAGAAAGGAATGGGCATTTCCATTTATCAACTATAAGTATTAATTGGTTTGATTAATCCATGTCTCTAAGGAGGCAAGAAGTCACTTTTTCCCCCTAGTCATCAATATTGATGTAAACAAGTAAAATGGCTCCAGTTTGTTTTATATCAGAAAATCTGTGTGGTCTCTTCCCCATCAGAAGGTGGGTGTGAGATAAAAACAAGGAATTAGGAAGATTCTCTATTTCAAAAAATAGTAATCTAGAAAATAATAAGCTAAAGACAAAAGGTAATAGAATAATAGCTCCTATAAGATTGAAATTCAGATAGCAGAAATTTCAAAAATATAACCTATAAGAAAAATTAACAAAAAAGAAAACAAAGCAACACCAACCAAAGCTTTAGAATAAAAAAGACTTGTTTTAAATCCCATTATCACGTCTTCATAGTTGTGTAATATTTTACAAACTGCTTAATTTATTTGAACCTCAGACTCTTTGCAGAAAATTAGAGATGAAATTACCTAATTTGAAAAGTTATTAGACGGTTTGTTACGTTTCCCTTTTCCCTTTACTCTGTCCTGATGTTTAGTCATTTTAGATTGACTTAAAAACAACATTGAAAAGTAGATCTCACATATACACATCTGTCAGGATCTCAGAAAAACACAGCTTAATTTGACATAAGAAATACACTGACAAATCATGTAGACCTAAAGTTTGTCAGACTGAAAACAGACTTGTAAGATGTTTCCAGTGACTTTAAACTGAACTAAAAAGAATCATCAAGGGAGCTAAAATTCCATCAATGAAGTGTGGTGTAGGAGAAACAACTTGAAACTAAGAATCATTTTTATTTTTCTGTGTAAGGAGAGGCAAGTCATATGCCCTCTATGGACCCCATTCCCTCAACACTTCATAATACTATTTAGTATTCAACAAAATAACACGTGAGAAAGTGATCTGTGAACTCTAATGTGCTCTGATCATTACTGCAGTACCGTTTATTGAGTGTCCTTTGTCAGGCACCGTGTTAAGAGCATTAGATAATATTTCACTTACTTTTCATTAGGAACTTGTAAAGTAAATGTTATTATACATGCCGTGCAAACAAAATGAAACCTGAGCACAGGATGATTATATTATATACCCATAGTAACACAGCTAACCAATCTCATAGCCAGGATTGAACTGATCTTGCTGACTGCAAAACCAGAATTCTTGCCCAAAATGCTACTTCGTTCCTGAGACAAAACTTATTATTCTATAATTCAATATTTGGTATCTGTTGACAAATAGCACATTATTTTTATTCATAAGTAATAGATATGTTGAATACTAGATCTTGTTGATCCATTATTTGTCCCAGACTGATCTGCTCATCGCCCTTTCCAACTCTGACTGGCAGGTGCTAATGGAACAACTTATTTCACTAAGCTCTCATGTTGCAATACTGTACTTTTAATCTTATGCACTGTCCTTACAGAAAAAAAAAAAAAAAAAAAAAAAAAACGTTCACAAGGAATTTGACAAGTTGGTGAATTGTAAAACAGTTATATTTCTTTATGAAAAGAAAAACAATCTGCTCTTGTTTATTCATATTCATGTGAACTATTTAATCCACTTGTAAGGGGGTGGGGTACAAAAGTTCTAGAAACAACAGTAAAACACAAATGGAACACAAGCCCTCCACTGGGAGGAATTCACTTTGCTTACAAAGAAGAACTGTACTTTTTATAACGATGATCTCCTGATGTAGGCAGTGTGTGCCAATGGAAAAGACTGAAAGATATTCAGTGGGGAAGACGTTCTCCATTTATTTTGTTCATACAAAGCCCTTTACAATTTTCAAAAACTCCTTATTCTATTTTTACTTAACAGCATCCATTCAGTAAGCTGAAAGTATACTTTGTGTTATGTTTTCTGTTAGAAATTCAAGGCCATAGGAAATGCCGTGACTATACATATGAAAACAGGACCCAGAGTTGACAGTAAGGTTTAGTTGGCTTTACCTCATTTATAATGATCCAGTGACAGTCAAAAGCAACCAAATTCGTTTCCACAACCTGGAATAGAAAACAAGCCAGCCACCAGTCAGCATTAATTGTGAAAAACAAATCAAACTAAATAGATATACTTGGCAAATGGCAAAAATGTATCACAGGTTAGAAAGGTCTTTGTTACTCAATTGAAGATGGAAAACCGTTATACTAAAACATGGTAGAAGCATTTGTGTTCATCTTGTAAGTGCATTGTAGACTTTCTAATTAAGTTTGAAAGTATAATTAATTAAAAACCCAGAAAAACAAAGGTTTCAACTGAAAAATAATATAAATAATAATGTTTAGTGATTCAACCGAGAGTGGAGTTCCAAACACATTTCCTAGTCCAAATAAACTTTGATGAACTTCTATAATCTACCTAATAAATATCTAAGTACATCTCTCTCCATAATCTGGCTCTAACTTAACATTCTTATCTGCTACTTCCCTGTGTATACATTTGCCATTGTCTTAACAAAGTAAAATGCTCTATGTTCTGAAAAGTTTTGTGTATGTGTTATTGAATTCTATTGTGTATTCTAAGGAGATCCAATCATAAAATTATCTGAATGTAAAGACTAAAAGTAATGGACATTATATTAGCACAAGTTATAGTTGGGTAATTTCAGTAGTTTTGCTAATAATATGAACAGAAAGAAAACTTATGCAAAAGAAAAATAAACTATATATAGGTAGCAATACTGACTGAATAACTTGGGATAAATTGATTCGAAATGATCCTTCGCTTAGGCCAAAAAAGGCAACCCTTGTACAGGTGCATGTCCACGTGTGTGTGTGTGTGTGGGTATGTGTGTGTACAGAGGTAGCTTTTGTATCAAAGTTTCCATTCTATCCAATTTTATCGTACATATTCTAAGACATGATCTTGTGATTCATGTCATGGAACATATAGATATATGTTAGGTTAGACTGTTTTATAAGAGATTACTGTGTTATTTTCAGCAATAATACCAAAAGCTTGAGTTTTAAGTGAAGATGCTTTCTAAAAACTAGCAAGGAATTGTTATAAAGTGAGAATTACTTTTGGGCGTTAGTCTCTGTCCTACTGAGAAATGTCCACTGAAAGACGCATTGAACACGAGAAACGCAATAGGAAATAAATCTGTGCGATTCAATACTTTCTCAAAGTACATACTTATTTGCAGAATATTTTTTTTTAATTTTGGTATAAATTTTATACTATTTCCAAATACATCAAATAGATTCTTATGACCTTACTAAGGTGCATAGATAACATATTATCATAGAAGTGAAGACACGTTATCTATTTTTAAGTCATAAAATTATTATCTATTTTTTTATATACACACATGTTCAACTTTTAGATCAAACAATGTAGAAAATATGACCCATGGCAGTTTTCAGTTTTAGCTAAAAAAAAAAAATCACTTTAAACCAGTAATGGCATCCCTTATTTCTAATTTTATAATTATTTTCTTTAATAATGTTAGACAAGCCATCAGTAATTTATTAGTAATAAAAAGCGTTAAAAACCAAATGGGACCTCCATAAGAATTTAAAGGGATACAAACTGGAGACTCAGATATACGGAAAATAGTTCTATGGATAAAAAAGAAAGTTTTATATATATATATATGGGAAAAAAACGTATGACTGAAACACGGAAATAGGAAGAATTCAGAGAAAAGAGAAGTGAAAGCTAAGATATAGGTTGAAAGTACTTCTGAAGCAATATTAGCAGTAGAGTGAAGAGACGACTCAATTTAGCTTAAATTGTCCCCATTTAGATTATCTGTACCATGTGGCAAGATTAAGCAAAATTTAGTCTATGAGAATTCTGCATCAACCTGTGGAACTTTTTAAGTGAAAAGCTGTTTTGTGCAACAGCATTTATGAAATAAGTGGAAGTTAAGAGTTACAATAGTAACACTGACCGTTTGTCTAGACCATAAAATTTATTCATCTTTCACACTCTCTGCCTTGAAATAAACTTTCAGGCAAAAGCATGCAACAGTCTATAGGTGTAGGCTCAATCTTGTGTTTCAGCAAAGGAGAAAGGCAAATATTTCATCTGAGGCCATGATTCTACTAACGATACCACCCTCCTTTGCTTAGGGTTGGCAGGGAAACAATCTCTTACTCTTCCCTTTGGTTTTACTCACGAATACTAAAATGTGGGTTTCCCTGGTGGCACAATGGTTAAGAATCTGCCTGCCAATGCAGGGGACACGGGTTCGAGCCCTGGTCCGGGAAGATCCCACATGCCGCGGAGCGACTAAGCCCATGCGCCACAGCTACTGAGCCTGCGCTCTAGAGCCCACGTGCCACAACTACTTAAGCCCGAGTGCCTAGAGCCCGTGCTCCAAAACAAGAGAAGCCACCACAATGAGAAGCCTGCACACCACAGTGAAGAGTAGCCCCCGTTCGCCACAACTAGAGAAGCCCGTGCGCAGCAATGCAGACCTAACACAGCCAAAAATAAACAAATAAATTTAAAAAAAACTAAAATATAAGACACTTTGCAGTACACATTTGAGATGAGGGGAAAATATGAGCACATTACTACAGATACAGAAATAAATCATTTATCATAGTAGCTCGAGTTCATGGAGCAGACCCCACTCCCCTACTCCCTGATGTGGTATTGTGCTAACACTGCAATAAACCCCTGTTATGTTCAGACATTGCATTTTGGGTTTACTGATTAGAGTAACTTAGCCTATCTCTTTACTGCAATACATTTTTACTAATCTTAGCTAGGCACCTTCTTCTAACCTTAATACATTTTAATAAACACACTTATTAGAGTAATTTTAAATTCTGTGATTTTATAAAGGCATGATTTCAAAACTGTGCAATGTTTGTTGGCCTCTTCATAAATACTGAATGCTCAGGACTTTTTTATGAGCCCATTTTTCTTTGGGGAAGGAAAACAAGTTACATCAGAAAAGTACTTAACAATGAAAAAGTAGTATTGTCCCTTTAATTATATAACAAAATATACATGTATACACAACTAAAATCGATGTATTACTGCAACACCATGTTATAAAGAAACTCTGAAACTTTTTTATTGCTATGTTGTACACAGAAAGTTAATGCTTCAACTACCTGTCTCAGGAGCTGTCCACTAAAAGAGGAATATAATTTCCTTAGGTTTAGGTTAATATCCTCATGCACAACAAATGATCTGGCATGACCTCTCTGATTTTTTATAATCGAATGTTATTAAAAGTGAGCAATGTAAAAAGCCACTAATTAAAAAGGTATCTGATACCTGTAATGGAAGGAGTATTTAGTAAGGGACATAAAAATATGATGGGGACTTCAATAGCCTAGACCTTGGAAACCTACTATATATCTATTTACATTAGGTGTATATTTATATATATTATATTGATATCTATATATAATCTACTACTATATCTATACAGGTATGTAACATATATGTATGTATGTATATATCCAGAGAAGTAAAATTTACAGTAGAGTTAAAAGAAAAGGTAAACAGGAGTGATAATATTGTTTACGCTTTTCCCATCTAATCAAATAGAGCTAACATGTGGTGAACATTCTTAGGAAAGACATATTTACATAAAAAGAAATTCTCAGTATTTGTGTAGATAACAAATGTCAAACAACTATTATAAATCTGAAATCAATTCATCTGATAATTTTTAAATTTTTTATTAATATTAATCACTTCCATTTGATATACTTTAGCTTAAGTAATGTTATCTCAAACTAATTGCATTACCAACTTGAAGGACTGAATTTTATGTTTGGATAAAGGATTAAGAAGCAATTGTAAGACATCCTAGAATATTTTAAGCCTTCATACTTATCTTCAGTTGTACTAGAACTCAAACAGGGAAACTTGTTTTTTTTCTTGTCTTCCTTACCTAAGTAGCACATCTCCTATTTCAACAGTAAACATATTTGAAGTCAATGAAAAAGATTAAGCAATTGGATTGAAATATTTCCTTTCTTTCCCAGTGGCAACCTATTTTATATCTAAGTCCATCACTGTTACAGTTGTTTGGTCTCACTCTGTGGATTCTTATAAATGTCTAGCAAGTTAGTACATCCTAATTGTACTATTTAACCGAAAATTTCAAAAAAAATTTTTGACTGCTATGAAATAATGATGGTCCTAAAAAATAATGTATATTTTATTACCATTATAATAGTAAGCACTGCCCAAAAGATCACATTATGCTTGGGCTATCAAAAGAAAGTGGCAGGTCAGTAAGAAAAAACTAGCCAATGAGGACTCTAGTAGGTTTGGTTACAAAGTAACAGGAAGAAAGGAAGTATGGATTTTGCTTGGTCATCTGTTTCTCTCCCCTCTTGCCCCAGGCTCCTCTCTTATCACTACACATGTAGAGGGAGCTTGGTGCATATTCATATAGGGTTGCTATCACATCAATCTATAGTAACATAGTTATAACAAATGTGACTACCCTACCCCCCAAGACGCTGAGCTTACTTTAAGAGAACTGAACAAAAAAGGGGGAAAAACAAAATCAAGTCCTGTCAGGAAGACAAGTGATGAGTAAGGACAGACCATCTGTCACTGGCAGGAACTTTAGAACTTCTGAATCTTTAGAAAAGCCCGACAATTTATCACCATGTCTTCCATCATCCGTTCTCAAATCTTGAGATGTGCTAAATATAAGACAATCTGAAGCAAAGAAACTGCCAGAGCGTGTATCTCACTGATAATAAATGTGGAACAGTTCCTACGAGCACAGAGGACAACTTAATTGACTCAACAATAACAGCAGCGTGCTGTTTTCCACTCAACCTTGTAGTTTAACCAAATTAAGCTCACTCCCTTTGCAGGATATACTACATATTACACATTTATGCAAAGGGTTCCTGTGCTCTGTACATCTGCAGCAGCAAAGATATCAGGTGTCTGCTTCCTATCCCTGCCTGTTCCAAATCACCAAGTGGAATCCTCTGATTCAGTGGCCTGCCTGGGGAAAGACACCGCAGTTATTTGGAGCAAGTGGCCGGAGAAATACTAAAGAGCTACTCCCTTCCTGGCTCCTCACTTACTGCAATACTATAGCTTATTTCAGCACTTCTAGAACTGTATTCTGTGGAACACTATTTCCACTAAACTTTGTAAGCATTCAGAAACCAAATAGATCTAGAAATGCCAAGTTCAGCTAAGTTAAACAGATGTCATTACTGCATTAATCCTCCAAGCTTTTAACAGGTTAATATCAACACTGAAATATAACGAATACAAAAATCATATTAATGCATAATATTGTTTCATATAATATTATTTTGAGCATATGAGTTCAGACTTATGAGCTCTAAAGTCAGAGTTTTCTCTATTTTCTTACAGTGTGACTTTGAACAAATTACCAATTCTGTAAGCCTCAGTTTCCTAATTTGTCACTAGGGTTAATGATAGTGCCCATGTGATAGAATCATGACAAAGATTAAATGCAATAATAGCACATAGTAAACTCTCAATAAATACCAACTCATCATATTTTAATGAATGTGCTTTATGGATCTCCAAGGTAAGATATTTGGAATTTAGCAAATTCCAAATGATTTTGACCACAGAAACCATTTTTCCCACTACAGATCTGATGGCATTAGTACTTTTGCGTTGATGTAGACCAGAATCGATGTTACTTAGCTACCCATTTCTAAAAATTCTAAAATTTTATTGAAGCACTGTGAGGAATTTTGTAATTTTAAAAACATGGCCTTACAATAATCCTACAGAGTCCAAGTAACAAGGGATATTTTTCACAAAACAAAAACATATATTAAAAAATTCTGAATTACCATATTTTATGTAAAACCCAAACACATATGTAATAGTTCTGACAAAATAGTGATACTTATTCTTCCTTTTTACTCTTTTTCTCCATTTCTAATTAAAATAAGACAAAACCAAACCAAACCACTATCTTCTTTTCCAATAAAATACAGAAAGGGTGTATATCATGTATAAAATTAATATTGCATAGCAGATTTTTAGCAATAGATTCATGGATTTATAGTACAAACTCAACATCCGGTTGCCTGAGTGTCATATATATACTGCACTACCACAGACTTCTGCTAGAAAACATAATACAATTAAATACTATAATTCTCTGAAATGCAGACTGACAACACAAAGCTCCAACCTTAAGGTACACTAAGCATGTACGAGACTTTGCTTTGCTTTGTTTTTAGCTTATTTGGTTTTTGTTTTTCTTCTCACTAGAAGAACTGAAGCCACAGTATAAAGAGACACTAGCGTATCATTTGTGAAGATTCCATTTCTAAATCCCAAGAATATCCAGCAGATGGCATCAGTAATCTCTTGCGCTGACAGTGGGCAGCAAGAGGATATTCCGAAAAGACTGTCTTGTTTGCATTTCCCCTGGAGCTCAGCATGGATCCCCAACTCTCTTCTGTTCTTATCCAAGCAGCCACTATCTGCCATCCCACTCTGTGCCTTTTGCTTTAGAATCTCTGCTCTGATCTTCCAGCTGGAAGACCACAAATACACTTTCATCCAAATTCTCTTGCCATTACTGCCAAAGTTATTTCATAAACGGATATGCTAGAATTATTGTTACTGCTGTGCGGATGGGTCTTCCCACAACCCCTGGGAGGTGGAAATATGCCACCACTGAGATTTGGCCAACAGTATCCTACCTGCTATGCTTCTTAATGCCGAAGGATGGGCACTAACATAAGAAAATAGAGAATCTGTGTTCATCATATGGCATAGACCACATTCCTGTGTCCTAAATTATTGAACAGTGATTAACAGTGAAGTCATGATTTCAATACTTTCCCTGATGAAGCTATAAATAAATACTTGACAATTATTTCCAGTGTGGGGACCATTGTGTTACTGTTTTAACTCTGTTTCTGCTTGCATTGGGATTCTTTTAGACGTCAGCTGTAGTGATTAAAGGTACATTATCCCAAAACAATTAAGAAAAGCAGTGTTTGTTGAAGGACCACTCATCTCTTGCCATGTCTGTTTTATCATATTCTAATATGTTAACTTTTAGCACAACACAGGAATTACATTAAAATACTTATTTTACTTTATTTTTTGAAAGCTAAGTGACCCTTGGCAGAGTAAATTAATTCTTAAGTATAACTGGCCAAAAAAATAAATATGTTCTTATTTGGATGTTGATCAGAGCTTAAAATGACGATCTGGGGACACTCTGGCACTTAATTGCTAGGTTTTATGAAATAAGGCTTTCTTGGTATCTTGAAGCAAATAAAGAAAAAAAATCTTACAGAGAAGTCTACTGATCACATCAAAAGGCAACATACAGGCCCTTCACAACTGTGAACTTTGATGCTTTTGCTCTGTTCCTTTTGATCTGTTCTCTTTTCTCTCTCCCTGACAAAGTACTTCTCAAAATTCAAAGACTGAAACAAATGTCAAATCCTTTCCCACCCCTATCTCCCTAACCCCAAGCAGTATTGTTCCCCTTCTTGCACTCTCTAACACTGTGCCTTTATTCCAGCCTTAATTAAATAGTGTGTAGTTATATAACTGGCTGTGAGGGCGTCTTGTGTTTTATATCCCACTTACTCCCTGTGCTTCCGCTGGACCGCTTTCTTGCTGGTCCTCAGCAACCAAGACTTGCACTTGTCTCCTCCTTCCCTTCATCTAGCTTTCTGTCTAAATATCACTCCATCAGGCATGCCTTCCATGATACCCATCCTTGCTCTCCCTATGCACTTATCCCACATGAGACACACACACACACACACACACACACAAACACACACACACATTTACTGTCTCTTTTTGTGCACCAAAATATAAGCGTCACAGAAGTGAGAATTTCATTTAGATTACTGGTCCATATCCTTAGAATAATCATAAGCAGATAAGGTTTCAATAAAACTTGTTGCCAGGCACGAGGCAGATTTACACTAAATATTGTCTGTGGAGAAAAGGTACTTATATAGCCCTAACTCATGTTTATACATCTGTGGATCCCACCTTCACCTAGAACCAAACCATTTGATAAACTTGTATTGACAGGAGTCATTAGCTGGAATTTAATTTCAAAAACTTAAATAATCAGAAAGTGACCCAACTTACATTTTATCAACTGAGGTGATCTTGATTATTTTCATGGTAATGAAGTATAGAAATACAATATTTCAAATCTCCAAAGTCAAATACCTCAGAACTTGGAGGCTATGTGATATTAGAAAAAGAACATAAAATTTGAATAACGAGGCTTGAGTTTAAATGCTGGGTCTTTTTATTGACAGTCAGATATGTTACTTACTCTGAGTCTCAGTTACCTGATTATCTGAATAACAGTTTTTTCACAGATGTATAGTGAGGATTAAACGGATGAATGCATCTAAAGCACCTGTAACAATATGTGTTGAAAATGTTGGTCTCTTTCTTTCATTAACCCTCTTTCCCTTCTTTACTCAGGTTGCTGCAGTAATTTTGACAGTACTTACAGGAGACTATGAATGTATTTATTCAACTTAGTAAGTGTTTACTGAATATCATTTGTAGAATATCAATGATAAAAATAAAGCTAATATTAATTGAGTGGTTACTATGTGCCAGGTACTTAGTGCTTTTATAACTTATTTAGTGCTCACAATATCCTTATGACGTGAGCACTACATTTATGTCCAACTTGCATATGAAAAAGCTGAAGTAAATTACCCAAATCATAAAGCCAGGGGTGGAAGCTGGAGTCAATAATTAGTAAATATCTTTTCTATATAATATTTTCATAGCCCTCCTTCCCCAAGTTTCAGAAACTATTATGCTTTCTTAAAAATTAAAATACTTACAATTGAATATTATATAATATATAAATACTTATAAACAATGTTACAGAACATTGTGTGATATACACTGGAGTTTTATGGATTTGAACTCCATTGAACTTATTATTGCATCTACTATACACCTTTGAGAGAAAGAATGATCCATTGAAGAATTTGAGAAATGCAGATGATTTCATTCACGATTTTGTTCCATGGCCATTTCTCTTAAAGTGGTGTAAGAAAATCTGCTTTTCTTTCAGTGAGTCTTAGTTCCCACATTCTTTTCAGAATGTAACTTGCTATACTGATTAACTGATCAAATCTATCTATCTATCTATCTTAGTCTGATTGATTGTCAGGCCAAAGGGCCAAGAGCTTCTAGAAGAAAAAATGGAAAATGAGTCTTGGGTATTATGGCAATAAGGCAATTAGCATCTAGCTTTTGCTGTTAGTTAATCAGTTTACTACTGTTCTTGTGTAACTTGGCCATATTCTGGGTTTCCAATAGCGCATCACTGATGAAGCCACTATGGAAGCTGACTATTACTTATTAAAAGACATTCCTAGTTGGATATTTCTGTTATCCCTGGGCTCTTCCAGTATTTCACAGGGACTCTGCTTTCTAAAATATCAAGAATGGTATAAAATGCTGATAATTCTAGAATCAAAAGACTTCATGGGGGAAAAAAAGTCTTTCAAAAGGTCTTATCCAAAAGAAAATAAAGTATCCAAAAGAAAAACAAAGAAATGAAAATTGTGAACTTCCATGGCCATACTCCTAAAGTGACAGTGTTGGTCATTCTCAAGATATTTAAGCTCACTGGAGGTATGATCCTTGAACCTTTTACAGAATTAAAACAGCACTGTCAAGCTTTCTGATGTTTCCAAGTTTCTTTCATAGTTTTTTCCATAAAAAGTATACCTTGTAGCCTAGTGTAAAAAATGTTTTCAATAATGTTGGACTTGACGGCATGGACACTTTCCAAAATTCCAAGCAATTGACTCTCCCGTCTGTGCTATTTCACTATAGTGAAATATAAACCATCTTTTTCTTACCACTGACAAATCACCTTATGGTGTTAGAACTGTGTTTAGTAACAAAATGTCAGTTGAAACTGAGGCACCAACTGCTGAATGCTCAAATTAAATGTCATTTGTAGAACAGAATTCAGAGTTTGACAAAGGAACCCGGGCTATGATCGCATGATATAAGAATATTCAAAATCATCTTATACATTTTAGAATTTTCATTGATCTTAAAACATCTTGATAAATTTTTTCAAGTTTTAGAAAACTGTTTATATATATGCTTATCTGTCAGTGTTTATAGTACACAATTTCTACAAAATGATTAGTGTTATTACCCTGAATGTTGTTTACATACCTTAGAACACACTGCTGCACCTTTCCTAGAAATGGATCACACAACTATGTGGTTTAGTGTCACTGCAAAAACATGGCTTCCAACCTTTACTGGATACTTGATTCCAACTAGCAATTCTCCGTGTATGTATTGCCAGTTTTGCTCCTGCCTATTTCCCATGACAGTAACAATCAACCTTCAACCAGCTCCCCTGGCCCATTTCCTAACAACTTCACGAGTAACTATTTCCTAGTTAAAGTAATGATCAATGGGTAGACATAGTTTTAAGCCCTCAAATTTCTGTCCCTCTAAAATCTGAAGCAAAGCAAGCAAATAAACAAAATCCTTATTTGAATAATACTAGCTAACATTTTGGGGTTTGTACTACCTGTGAGAAGCAACGGTAACATGTATATGTATAACTGATTCACTTTGTTATAAAGCAGAAACTAACACACCATTGTAAAGCAATTATACTCCAATAAAGATGTAAAAAAAAAAAGATTTTAGTGTCTTTCATCAGTTAGGTCTCCTAACAACCCTTTGAAGGTAGTCACTATTATTTTCTCTATTTTACAAATAAACACACACGTCTTAACTTCATTCATCCCCTCTCTTCACTCCACAGTGAAAATAGGCACTCTTTCTCCTAAAAAGGGCCTAATCTTTTCAACAGAACTTTAGGCCCCTTTATTCTTTCCTCCTTAGGGAATCTGCAGCATCAGTTACCTACACACTCTTGTGCCTTCCATATCTCTCCTTTTATCACCTATGAGATGCTAGACTTCCTTCCACCTAACACATGATCTCTCAACTGACTTGTACAGACAATCTTCTCAAATATTGCCTATGACTGTTTTCTCTTTTTTTTACACCTCCCATCCACATCTCAATCATTCTGGCTCTGTCCACAAACACAAACCCCATCACCACCCCCAAAGCCTCTTTCATTTGGCCAGCCTCTAAGTGTCTTCAGGATCCTCCTTCACCACGATTATCATCATCACCTCTAAGAAGTCTTCCATGATCACTACCCCCTCCCCCACAAATTCCTCTTCTAAATGTAGACATATACCACTGTCACTGAACATATCTAATTATATTTTAATTACCTTTTTTATTTGTCTACTTCTCCACTACACCAAAATCTTCTTGAGGCAGGAATGGTGTTTCATCTATTTTTATATTCCCAACCACTAATTCTGAACCTGTCTCATAACAGACATTAAATGCTTATTGTGAACTGGGTGAGAATTATCACGTTAGAGAGTTTCTTTGCCTCATAGCCCCTCAGCCTGTGTGAATTGCCTGCAACTGCAGGTGAAAACAGTTTCCAGCATATCGTCATGTTCCATCTCAAGAGTCTATGTCTCTTATCTTCTCTACCTGAGGACCTTCTCCAGCTTACCTGGCTATATGCAAATATAACCTAGATGTAGGGGTATGTTAGCATCACTGCAGGTCAACTCTCAACCACTGGGGATGGGAGAAAGTAGATAAAGGCTTCAGTCTCCGCACCCTCCAGTGGGATGATTCTGAGGTATATTCCACACACAGTTTCTAAGAAGGTTCACCATAGGATTAAGCCCTGTTTGTACACATTTGTAATCCATTTCTGTAACACATTTTTTTTCAATTTTTTAATTGAAGTATAGACACTTTACAATGTTGTATCAGTCTCTGTTGTACAGCAATGTGACTCAGTTATACACATATATACATTCTCTTTTTATATTCTCTTCCATTATGGTTTATCACAGGACATTGAATGTATTTAGTTCCTTATGCTATACATTAAGACTTTGTTGTTTATCCATTCTAAATGTAATCGTATGCATTTACCAACCACAAACTCCCAGTCCATCCCTCTCCCTCTCTCCTCCTCCTTGGCAACCACAAGTCTGTTCTCTATGTCTATGAATCTGTTTCTGTTTTGTAGATAGGTTCATTTGTGCCATATTTTAGATTCCACATATGAGTGATATCATATGGTACTTGTCTTTCTCTTTCTGACTTACTTCATTTAGTATGATAATCTCTAGTTTCATCCATGTTGCTGAAAATGCCATTATTTCATTCTTTTTTATGGCTGAGTAGTATTCCACTGTATATATGTACCACATCTTCTTTATCCATTCATCTGTCTATGGACATTTAGGTGTTTCCATGTTTTGGCTATTGTGAATAGTGCTGTTATGAATATAGGGGTGCATGTATCTTTTTGAATTATAGTTTTGTCCAGGTATGTTCCCAGAGGTGGGATTGCTGGATCATATGTTAATTTTATTTTTATTTTTCTGAGGAACCTCCATACTGTTTTCCATAGTGGCTGCACCAACTTACATTCCCACCAACAGGCATTTTTGTAACACATTCTTCACTGGCTTTTATCTTTACTCTCTCATGCTCATCATTTCCTCACTTGCGCTTTTTGGGACCAATTCCCTAATAAACCATCTGTCTCAGGATGTCCTTGTCTCAGGATATGTACCAGTAACTCCAACTAAGTCAGCCTTCCTACACAAAACACATAATTTACTACACATGAATAGGGAATAGCTCCTCTAGTTAAAATGAATTCTCGAGAAATAAAAGTTCTTGACAAATTAAAATAATGCACAATCTGTCCATAGGAGTTGTCTTTCTAAAACAGATCACTGAGACACTCTCATAATTCTGAAAAGCTTTGATGTCACTTTGTAGACTGTATTTGAGGCTTCTTTACCTTGGTGATCCTCAGTTTTAGCACACACTAGAATTACCTGGAGGGCTTTTTAAACACAAATTGCTGGGCCCACCCCAGGAGTCTCTGATTTTGAAGATCTGTCATGGAGTCTGAGAATTTACATTTCTAACAAGTTGATGCCCATGTTGCAGGTTTAGTGAATTATTTTGAGATCCACTGCTTTATAAAAAGCCCTGGTCAGGCACTGAGTGTGATGACTTGGCATTGATTCTATATCCATTCAATTAATTTAACAATATCATTCAACCTTTTTGAGCACCTGACATATACTAGCCACAGGGCTGGGACTGGAGTTGTTCCACTGACCAAGACAGACTTGGTCTTTGTTGTAAGTGAGCTTTCAGCTTAGCTCCACTGGATACTTATTAGGAATATGAAAAAATATAATATTGCCTGCCAGTGTACATGTAATATTCTAAAAGAAATAACTAAATCCATACATCTTTGCATAGGAGAAAAGATGAAAGAATATAGTCATTTTAAGTCTATTGTCTAAAAATAGCTTCTTATTTGAAGTAAACTTCTGTACACATATTAAAATATTGCTATTTACACCCCATTCATTGTGGCATAAATCATACCCTTACACAAATTATTCTGATCACACAATTTTCATTTGGAGTGATGGGTTATTATTTAAAAGAATTAAATTTAGGAGATTGGTAACCATAAACATTGTTTTTATTTTACTACCATGTTTTTTTTTTTTTCATCCCCAAGTGATAAGGTCAGCCTTGAGTACAGGCTACCAATTATATCCTGAAATACATCATTAGATTTGGCTATTCTTTATTTTTTGTATGCCATTCCAGGTTCAACCGTGAGAATCAGTTTTGCTAAGTTGTTAAATAAATGATGGGTCAAGATTTGCTTTAAGTAACTCCAGGCAGATAAAGAGAAAAGAAAAAAAATGTTCTGAAGATTACTGTATGTATTTCTTCTCTTTAGTCAGTTTTAGTTTTTGAGAATTCATTTTTATTGGGAATTATACAATGGGACTAAGCTGTGTTTCTGTCACTAGCATTGAGGCCACAGATGCTGCGTGTCACAACTGTGGTTCATAATTCAAGGAGTGGCTTGGGAATATGTGCCAGGACCTTCCTGGTCCATATTAAAGAGTTACAAACTGATTTAGAATCTCCCATATGTTTCATAGTTTACTTAAATACTTAGCACTGTTTCACAGGATATTATTATTAGATAATAATTCCCTGGTCTCCCTCAGACCCAAGAGATGCGCTAATGGCTGCAATTTGAAGACTACCTGTTTTCCTCTCTAGAGAAATTTGAAAACAGTCATAATGCAGGGTGATTGACAAGCTTCGAAAGCATTTCTTCCAAGATGCCTTGAAGACTTCCTTTGAGTATTCTGACAGTACTTATTCTTGTGAGAATTGAGGACAAGGACATAGTTGAAGTAAATATCATTCTCTGATCTGGTCACCACAATTGTTGAAATGGAATGATATGGTTTTAACTTGTATGATTGTTTTATTTTACAGACACTGGTATAACACAGAGTTTTAAAATGTATACATATATATGCTCCCACTACAGACTAAGTCATTATTGTCTAATGAAGGAAGAGCCTAAAAAAAAAAAAAAGAGAAAGAGCCTATGGTAGTTTAGTTTAGTATGCTCGTTCCTATAGACACGAGTTCACTCTGACTTGCAGTATGATTAGCTCAATGCTAATAAAGTTCTGGGTCCAGCTCCTGTGTAGGTAAATTACTATTCCTTTCTTCCAAAATCATGGTTATATCCATAAGACACTAGCTCCAACAAAAATAACTGAACAGTACCCTATCACCATTGAGCCTTTGAATGTGGAATGTAGATGGCTAATATTGCTATTATAGAGGGATATTGGGAAAGCATTAAAAAAAATGTTGAATGGTTATGCAGAAATGGATAGAAGACATTCTGAGTATAATGAGCAAATTCTGGTTGACATTTTCCAGAATATAGTGGACGGAAATAAACTTTTAGTGAAATATTATTGATAAATAAAATATACCTAAAATGAACTGTGAAGAAATGGAAAGCTGAGATTGATACTTTTATGCAAATTGTTACATATTCCTTGACACAAGGAATTGATATGCCAGGACATATTGGACTTAGAAACAGTTGGTGACACACAGAGGACAACAAGCCAAATATGGATGTGACAAAAAGAAAAATATGAATAATGTTTTTACAGTTATTTTTAAAATAAGATTTTTTTAAACAATCTTTAAAGTTGACAAATTGAAGATTTAGAGTAATATCATATGTATAATTTATGATTTGTAAAAAAATTCATACTTACATTTAAGGAGAATTTGTTAAAAATTAAAAATTACATATTAAAAATAATCACATGGGCTCAATTATATTCAACAAATTGATGTTTCTAATTACAAAGGCTATGGTAAAAAATCTCTCTCAACATTTGAGAAGTAGGTATACAGGCTACTAGGAAGACAGCTTACTAACGCAGTTAAGATTCTGGTGTACAGAGTGGGGAGAAGCAAATAAGCAGTATTTCTTACCAACTGATGTTTAAATAGGACTGAATTCTAAGTTTTTTTTTTTTGATTCAATCTCTTTATTTGTTATTGGTCTGTTTTTATTTTCTATTTCTTCCTGAATCAATCTTGGTAGGTTGTGTGTTTCTAGAAATAAATCCATTTCTTTTAGGTTATGTAATTTGTTGGCATATGGTTTTTCATAGTAGTCTCATAATTCTATGGATTTCTGTAGTATCAGTTGCAATCTTTCCTTTCATTTCTAATTTTATTTATTTGAATCCTGTCTCTTTTTTTCTAGCTAAAGGTTTATCAATTTTGTTTTTCTTTTCAAAGAACAATTTCTTCATTTTGTTAATCCTTTCTATTGTTTTTCTGCCTCTATTTCATTTATTTCTGCTCTGATCCTTATCATTTCCTTCCTTGTACTAACTTTGGGCTTAACATGTTCTTCTTTTGCTAGATCCTTGAGGTGTAAAGTTGTTTGAGATCTTTCTAATTTATTAATATATGTGTTTATTACTAGAAACTTTCCTCTAAGAACAGCTTTTACTGCACTCCACAATATTTGATATGTTGTGTTTTCATTTTAATTTGTTTCAAGATACATTTTATTTACCTTTTGATTTCTTCTCTGACCCAAAGTTGTTTTGAAGTGTGTTGTTCAGTTTCCATATATGTGTAGATCTTCTCAAGTTCCTCTTGTTGATTTCTAGTTTCATACCACCATGGTCAGAGAAGATAGCTGGTATTTCAATCTTCTTAAATTTGCTAAGCTTTGTTTTGTGGTCTACTACACAATCTATCCTGGAAAATGTTCCATATGAACTTGAGAAGAATGTGTATTCTGCTGCTGTTGGATGGAATGTTCTATATATGTCTATTAAGTCAATTTGTTCTAAAGTGTTGTTCAATTCCAATGTTTCCTTGTTGATTTTCTTTCTGAAAGATCTATTCATTGCTGGTGGGGTACTGAAGTCCTCTACAATTATTGTATTGTTGTGTATTTCTCTCTTAAGATCAGTTATTGCTTAATATATTTCACTGCTCAGGTGCTGAGAGCATATATATTTATGATTGTTATACCTTCTTAATATATTGTCCACTTAATCATTATATAGGGACCTTTTTTGTCTCTTGTTATCATTTTTGGCTTGAAGTCTATTTTGTCTTATATGACTATGCCCACTTTCTTTTTGTTTCTACTTGCTTGGAATATCATTTTCCATTCTTTCACTTTGAGCCTACATGTGTCTTTAGAACTGAAATGAGTATCCTATAGGCAACGTATAGATGGGTCTTGTGGTTTTTTTTTTTTTTTTAATCCGTCCAGTTGCTCTATGCCTTTTGATCGGTGAGTTCAATCCATTTATATTTAGAGAGATTATGGACATGTAAGGATTTACTACTGCCATTTTATCTTTTGCCTTCTGCTTATTGGTCTCTCCATTGTTTCTTTTTCATTATGTTTCTGTCTACTTTATAGTTGTTGGTTTTCCGTGGTGATTTGCTCAGTCTTCCCTTTATGTTTTAAATTTTTGCTTTGTGATTACCATGAGGTTTACATAAAACCTTTCATAGATTAAACAGTCTTTTTTCTGCTGGTAGCAATTTCTCTTCATTCACCTATAAAGATTCCATCCTTTTACTCTTCCCCTTTTATGTTTTCAATGTCACAAATTATCTCTTTTTATCATGTGGTTTTGTTGCAAGTTATAGTAGCTATAGTTTTTAATGTTCTTTTCCTTTAACCCTTATGCCATAGTTAAGTTTACTACTGTAAAAAAGAGTTATGATATTCTAATTCTGACTATTTATCATATTAATCAGAGTTTGTTGTGGTTCTTTTTGTTTCAGCTCAAAGAGATCTTTTCAACATTCCTTGTAAGGCAGGTCTAGTGGTGATACTCACTCAGCTTTTGTTTGTCTGAGAAAGTCTTTATTTCTTCTTCATATCTGAAGGATAATTTTGCCAGATAGAGTATTCCTGGGAAGTGGTTTTTATCTTCTGATATTTTGAATGTCATTCCACTCTCTCCTAGACTGTAGAGTTACTGCTGAGAAATCTGCTGGAAGTCTACTGGGGGTCCTTGCATAGGTCACTGTCCTTTTTTCCCTGGCTGCCTTTAAAATTCTTTATCATTGACTTTTAACAGTTTTAATGTAATATGTCTTGAAGAGGGTTTGTGCATTGAGATAATAAGATGTTCTCTTAGCTTTGTGGACTTGTATATTCCAGTTCCTTCCCTAGGTTTGGAAAGTTCTCAGCTCTTATTTCTTTAAATACGTTTTCTGCTCCCTTTTTTCTCTTTTCTCCTTCTTTTATACCCATTACGCTTTTTGTGGCTTTTCTAATGGAGTCAGATTGTTCTTGTAGCATTTCTTCACTTTTTAAAAATCTTAGTTCTCTTTCCTCTTCCACGTGAATCATTTCTACATTTCTATCCCTGAGCTTGCTTATCCTCTCTTTCATCTGACCTGTTCTATTTCCAGTACTTTCTAATGCATTCTTCATCACATTTATTGAGTTCTTCAGCTCCAGGAATTTTGTTTGGTTTTTTTGTTTTGTTTTTTTTTTCGGTTTGTGTGTGTGTGTGTGTCTGTTATTTTTCGTATTTTTGTTTTTAGAATTTTAATCCCTTTGGTAAAGTACTCCTTCAGTTAATTAATTTTATTCCTGAGATCACTGTATTGCCTTTCTGAGTTTTCTTGTAGCTCTCTGAACTTTTTCATGACAGCTATTTTAAATTCTTTATCAGTTAGATTCCAATATTTCATGTCTTTGGTTTTAGTTGTTGTAAAATTATCCTTTTTTGTGATACCATGTTAGCGTGATTTTTTCATGGTGTTTGATGAAAAGTGTCTCTGCTGCTTTATTTGAAATAGTGAACACCTTTCTTATTTAGGCAGGTCTTGGATTAATTTGATTCTAGCAATTCAACAGGTTGGTAGTTGATAGCCTTCCTTTCATTTTCCGGAAGGTGGCACTATAGCACAAGTTTTTGGTTTCTCCTACCTGACTCGCCACTAAGGTTGGGAGTGCACCCAAACAGCTCATGCAGGTCAATATCAAAAAAACAAACAACCCAATCCAAAAATGGGCAGAAGACCTAAATAGGTATTTCTCCAAAGAAGACATACAGATGGCCAACAAACACATGAAAGGATGCTCTACATCACTAATCATTAGAGAAATGCAAATCAAAACTAAAATGAGGTATCACCACACACTGGTCAGAATGGCCATCATCAAAAAATCTACAAACAATAAATGCTGGAGAGGGTGTGGAGAAAAGGGAACCCTCTTGCACTGTTGGTGGGAATGTAAATTGATACAGCCACTATGGAGAACAGTATGGAGGTTTCTTAAAAAACTAAAAATAGGACTACCATATGACCCAGCAATCCCACTACTGGGCATATACCCTGAGAAAACCATAATTCAAAAAGAGTCAAGTACCAAAATGTTCATTGCAGCTCTATTTACAATAGTCAGGACATGGAAGCAAGCTAAGTGTCCATTGACAGATGAATGGATAAGAAAATGTGGCACATATATACAATGGAATATTACTCAGCCATAAAAAGAAATGAAATTGAGCTATTTGCAGTGAGGTGGATGGACCTAGAGTCTGTCATATAAGTGAAGTAAGTCAGAAAGAGAAAAATAAATACCACATGCTAACACATATATATGGAATCTAAAAAAAAAATGGTTCTGATGAACCTAGGGGCAAGAGAGGAATAAAGATGCAGACATAGAGAATGGGCTTGAGGACACTGGGAAGGGGAAGGAGAAGGGGAAGCTGGGACAAAGTGAAAGAGTGGCATGGACATATATACACTACCAAATGTAAAATAGATAGCTAGTGGGAAGCAGCCACATATCACAGGGAGATCAGCTCGGTGCTTTGTGACCACCTAGAGGGGTGGGATAGGGAGGTTTGGGCGGGGGGGGTGGGGGGAGACACAAGAGGGAGGGGATATGGGGATAAGGGAGGGGGTCCATGGGCAGTTTTCTCACCTGCCTAGGCCAGACAACAGGAAACACTTTCCTTCAGTTCCCTTTTTCTGCCCATTTTCCTTTCCTTTCCTTCCCCTTAGTCAGTGAAGTCTCTCTTCAGAGAAACTGGTCCTCTAGCTGCAGCACAAGTGGCCAGGCAGATCTACACTTCACCCTCCACCTCCTCTGCCAGAAAGGTCATGCTCGCTCACTGCTGGACTGGCTTCTACCTCCTCCACCATCACTGCCTCTGCCAACACCTCCCTTTCTCCGAAGCAACCTCTGTGGGGTCCAATCTACCCACTTTTGGGTACATAGATGGATGTTCTGGTATGCTGGGCAGAGAACTTTTTTTTTTTGCTTATGGATGTCCACTTTGCTGCAAATCAAAGAGGAGAGAGAAAGGGAACCACTCATGCCACCATGATGCTGACATCACTTCTTATCTGTTATCTTTTCAGAGTACCATACTTCATATTTACTTTCCAATCTTTTCAAAGTACCATACATCATGCTTGTATTCCAAATCTTAACTATATCTCTCATTATATGAAAGTAAAGCATTATCAAGTCTTCTGTGGCTGACCTTGTCATGTGTCTGTAGATTAAAAGTTGACTTGAGTGTCTGTAGTCAATTATAACTGTGATATCCTAAAGAGAATGTTTATTATTTTCTTGCTGCTTTTATTACCTTCTTTGGGAACAATGACATTCCCAATAGTAGATCAAAGATCTTTGAGGAACTTTGACAATTCTGTCAAAGGAGATCTTTTGAAACTCACAGTGACCAAATGACAAAAATATTTCTTACACAGACAGGGCTTTATAAAGGGCAAAACAAAGACTCTTTTGAAAGTTCTCCTTGAAATCTCCTACTTCTACATGGGGACTTTGATTCAAAATAAATACAGAGGCATACAGAAATCTACTGAAGTTAATAGGATAGACAATCAAATGAATCTTTTCTTCAGAAATGCTTTACTTCCTATAATTATCTAAGAATATTTCTTTAACACTAAGTTGAATGAAAACTATATTTCTCAAGGTAAAACTGAGTTTTTCTGGCATATGTATCTGCAAGCAAGTACCTAGGAGACTTGATATTTTTAGGAATACGTTCAGCTCCAAGGACTTGAGAAAATTATGGAAATGCACCTGTGGGGTTTTCTTTGAGAGATAATATGACTAAGGTGAATGGATCCTGTTGGCTACAGAGAAGAGAAGAATTATCACTTACATGATGAAAGATAACGCATACCGAAAGTTAAAGCTGAAAGAAGTAGGGACCTCAAACCCTTGGCCAAATGTACAAGGACATAGCAGATATACCACTTAAGTGAATCTAAGTGAGGCTGTTCAGTCCTATCCTTTAATTGTTACAGTGTGTGCTTTCATACACAGCTGGAGCCAAGCAAAGCCATTCTATACCTTTTACTGGGCACCTAAAACGTGCTGGGCTGATTTCCTCACTCTATCAGAACTTGCGTTTTTCATTCCTGACTATTCATTTCTGTTTAACAGTGTCTCCCTTCTGGAATACTTTTAACCCTTTTTTCTCCTATTCAAGCCACGACCCTTTTTCTTTCAATGAACATCTGTGTTGCACTTTTATTGGGAAGTCTTCACTTCCCCAACCACAATGACTACTCCTTTTGTAATTCTACCCCTGGCAAGTAATGTACATCATGCATTTAGGCACTTATTGTATACATCTAGGAACTGCTGCTTATATTTTATATGAAAAGTGGTACAGGGGGAACGACATGGTCTTAAAAATCAGTTTTGATTTTATATTTCACCTCCATCACTTCCTTATCTGATGAATTTGAACAGATTTTCAGCATCCCTCAGACTAATGTGTTCTTTTTTGTAAACTGAGAATAATGCCACTTCCCTGAGTGGTTACATGGACTAACTGATATAGTTTATGTCTCCTGCTCTGTTCAGTGCCTGGCACGTCATAGTACGAGATGAATGTTTAGTCCCTTTCCTTTCCTTTTAATTCCTGGCTAAATTATAAAATCCTGGAGGACAGAGAATTGCCTTACTTTCCTTTGTATCCTGTTCAGTATCTGGCAGTAATTAAGTACCTTGTGGGCACTTACTAAGTACTTATTTGAATGAAGGTATCAGCTGGGTGCCCTGAGGAATCCCTAAGAGGCCTTTTATTGAGTGTTCTCAGCAGCTACAGGGACTCTTTAGATGGATGAGAACAAATCCATCATAAAGAAAACATCTATTGATTGAGGGTCAGTACTATTTTTTCAGTATTGAGGAAAACATATTTATGTCTTTAAAAGGGGCAATAAAATCATTATTTTGACCTCATGATACACTGTTTGGTACTATGTTCAATATAAACTTGATAGACACAGATAAAAGGGAAGAACAAAACTGTAAATTGAATGTGCAAACGTTTTGCCAGGTTAGAGATTCTCCTTTACTAATTTTCCCCAAATGGAGCACCCTATTACCCAGTTTCCTTATTAGTAAATCGGAAATCTGTGGAAACTTAGATACTTTAAAAATATTCAGCTATATCTCAGGCAACTAACTTTCAGAAAGACACCCAGTTTACCTGATTTTCCTCATTTCTCATTTTGGTTTAATTCTGCTCAGTTAATGAGTAGAAGATACTGTGAAATGTAGGCAATTCACTGGGCTAGTGTAGTGCTCTTTGAACTTAAGCATGCTTCAGTCACCTGGAGGGCTTAGCAAACACCTACTGTAGGGCCCCAGGCCCAGAGTGTCTGATTCAGTAGAGCTGAGTGGGGCCCAAGAATCTGCATTTCTAATGCTCTCCCAGGTGACGCTGATGTTGATGATTCAGGAACCACACTTTGAGAACCACTGTAATTAAAGATGAAGATAAAAACAAACCTTCTCTAGAAGGGGTTACATTTTGGCAACAACTCTAAAGTGCAAAACTGTTTATAAGGACAGTGACATCTAGATGGAGAAACTTGGAGTTTCTGCTAATTCGAATATTTGAAGATCCAGATTTAAGTAATCATTTCCCCAGAATACTCAGACTAAACTTGAAAAATACGCCTTCAGGCATATTTTTAAAACTGTTTTGACTTCTAATAACGTAGCATTAGCTTCAAACTCCTGTTTCTTTCTACATAAGTGGAGTACAGAAAAAGTTAAATTTAAAGCTAATTAATAGTTGCCTAGATGACTATTTTTAATTGCCCTCTTCTAATTTGATCAGTTATACATTTGAATTAATAATGCAGTCTATTTTAAGGATAATAGAATATCGTTTGCCTAAGTAAGAATCTTTTCACACATAAAAATCACACATTTAGAGTTTTAAATTAGATTTTTTTTTAAGTTCATGGGGTGTGCAATAGAGGTACAACATCATTAGATATTTTCAGAAAAAAAGCTGTTAAAGTGATCTACACAGCAAGTTTAATTAAAAAACAGATTTTTGACAATTTAAAAGGAACGTACATGAGGTGGTTTAATTAATCTACATTTTTTAAAACCACACTTTAGATACCAGGTACACGACATCTTAAACATAGAAAATATAAAGTTCACTTTGAACTTGAATGGGAATTGATTTGCCATTTGAACTCTAAAATGACAGATCAAATAGAAAATTTATTTTGACAAGGTTTGAAATACCTGTGGTAAAATTCATTAAGCCCCTTTTCTCTAAGCTTACTTCTTGATAGCCTCACGGGCAATCGTGTTTTGTAAATATTGGAAATAACTATGTTCTTTCACAGGCTTTGTTAAGATGAACAAGGGTTTCTTGAAATATATCAACAAATCAATTCATTGATTCCCCAGATACTCACTGAGTATCTTCAAATGTACAAGTATTATTCTAGGCACTGTATATACAACAAAAGTTCAGATAAAGTAAAACCTCGGGCTTCCCTGGTGGCGCAGTGGTTGAGAGTCCGCCTGACGATGCAGGGGACACCGGTTCGTGCCCCGGTCCGGGAAGATCCCACATGCCGCGGAGCGGCTGGGCCCGTGAGCCATGGCCACTGAGCCTGCGTGTCTGGAGCCTGTGCTCCGCAACGGGAGAGGCCACAACAGTGAGAGGCCTCTGTACCGCAAAAAAACCCGAAAAAACAAAAAAACTTATGCATTAGTTTTCCACTGCTGTCCTAACAAAGTACCCACAGATTCAGCGGCTTAAATAGCAAAAGTCTTATAATTCTGTAGGTTGAAAATCCAACACAGTTCTCACAAGGATAAAATCAAGAAGTTGGTAGGACACTAGGGAGGGTCAGTCTCCTGCTCCTCCCAATTATTGGTAAAATTCAGTTCCTTGTGGTTTTAGGACTGACAGCCTCATTTTCTTGCTGGCTGTCAGCTGAGCACTGTTTCCAGCTTCTCCAGGCTGACTGCACTCTTTGGCCTGTAGCTCCCTTCTTGCATTTTCAGTCAGCAATGACAAATCAGAATTCTCTCTAGCTTTTTATCTCTGTCTTTTTCTGTCTCATCTCTCTGACCCAGCCAAGAAAGTTTCTCTGCTTTTAAGGCTTCGTAAGATTACACTGAGCCCATGCAGACAACCCAGGATAATCTCCCCATCTCAACGTCCATATCCTTAATCACACCTGCAAAATCTGTCTTGTAATTAACATATTCACAGGTTCAGAAGATTAGGGCATATACATCTTGGAATGGGGTGAGGGGTATTACTCTGTTTACTATACCTCATAAGGCATATTCTGTTGGCAAAGTTAGACAATAAAAACAAATAAATGTGAAGTTTCAAGTAATGGGGAGGAGTGTTGAATCATCTGGATTTCAGGCAGGATACAGATGGAAATGGGTTTAATTGAAGCCAGTTAATAAAGGGACTTTATACAGAGAGATGGACAGGGCTAATGAAACCAACGAAGGATGATGAAACACCCAGAAACTAGCAATAGTGGGAAACTATAACCATTCTAAGCCTGATAAGCAAATAAAAAGAACTGTTTTCCTAGAAGAGAACAAGAGCTGGAGTTGTAGGGAGGGTACCCCGCAATAGGATCTGTGGCCCCAGAGGAAAGGCACCATGGCCACAACAGACTCGAGACATAAAGGAAGCAAGGGGGGCTTCCCTGGTGGTGCAGTGGTTGAGAGTCCGCCTGCCGACGCAGGGGATGCGGGTTCGTGCCCCGGTCCGGGAAGATCCCACATGCCACGGAGCGGCTGGGCCCGTGAGCCATGGCCGCTGAGCCTGTGCGTCTGGAGCCTGTGCTCGCCAATGGGAGAGGCCACAACAGTAAGAGGCCTGCATACCACAAAAAAAGAAAAGAAAAGAAAAGAAAAAGGAAGCAAGGGAATAGCAAACACCCTGGTCTCTTTTTCTACCCTCTGATCTGCCAGTGCTCTCCTTGGCCAATCCCAACCAGTGGCCAAGGGGCAATGAAACCCAGAGGAGGCAATCCACAAAGGTCAGCCTCAAAAGACACAGAATCGGCAGAAGAGATCAGAACATTGATTTAGGGGAGGAGGAAGCGAAGAAAATTACTAGCACCGAAGTGCTATAGAAAAAGAAGAGAGAGAGAGAACAAGGGGTTGGCAAGGGAGCTGAGTTACATTAGAGAAAAGAGTCAGGAAAACCTTCTGAGGAGGAAATAATTGAGCAGAAGCCTGAAGGAAGTGACGAAGTGAGCTATGCAGATGTTCCAGAAAGAAGGAATGTCAAGTGCAAAGGCTTGTGAGGATAGGACAGGCTTGTGTGGAACAGAGAGCAGGCCAGGATACTTGGAATAGAGTGAATAAAAGGAAGAAGGCAGGAAGTAAGGTCAAGTTGGTGTCAGATCGTGTAGAGACTGAAAAATTTTACTCTCAATGTGACGAAAAACCATTGGACTGTTTCGAGCAGGAGAAAGAAATGTTAAGACATATTTTTTTAAAGACCATTCTAGGTTTAAAGAATTAACTAGAGGAGGCAAGAGTAAAAGCAGGAATACCATTCAGGAGGTCATTGAAACAGCTTGTGAAAAACATTACTGTGGTTTAGCCTAAGGTGGTAGCAGGGAATTAACATTATAATTATAATACTCAGCAGTTATAATACTCAGGATATATGTGATGATAGAAAAACATTGAACTTGTTGATGGATCAGATATGACCGTGTAAAGGCAAGAGGAGCAGCAAAGATGCTCTTTCAGTTGTGGTCTGAGCAAGTGGGTGAATGATGGTTGCGGTATGTTTATGTCTTTTGTCTTCCTTTAAAATAATTTTAATTGATGTTTGGTAGGGAGAGGAGTACTTAGTCAACCATGTGGAATGGAAAATTCAGATTTTTTTTAATACGCTAGAGATGAGGGTCCTTAGAATTTCCTTAGGAAATACTGTAAGGGTCAAAAGGCAGATCTGGCCAGTGGCATCCAAGGTCTTGCTTCAGTTCCCTCATCATTGCAAGGATATGTACATTTATCTTCTTACATGAGCAGTATTGTTTGGAATTAAACCTAAATCTACTACTTATTATCTATGGATCCTTAGTTATTACATGCTTAATTCCTTTAAGCTTCAAATTTCTAGCCTATTAGTTAGGCATCATAGTAATTCTTACCATATTAGGTTGTTTTGATGATTAAATGTGATAATATGTACAAAGTACTTAGGACAGTCCACATTTACTATACATGTAATGGAATAGTTTTTATATTTATTTCACGTACTAGAGTTCTGACTATGATTATCTTTGAGATAAATAATTCACCAGTGGGTGCTTAAATATACTGGACACCATTAGACCACAATCATCCAAATGATTTTCAAAAACCATAATATTTCTCACTTTCCAAGACGTTGAGGCAAAACATGAACAGGGAAAGTGACATTTGTAGATTTCACTTGAGTTTTTTACCTTCTATATTATAGTCTCAAAATGAAATTGCTATTACTGACCTTTGTAAAAAAGATACAGTTACTATGAAGAAAAAAAGAAATACTAGATTTAATTTCCATCTACCCTGGCTTCAATTTTTGTGCTGTCCAACAGTATCTGTGAATTAGATATCAAATTGATTTATGCCAAAAAAGTGTTACAAATCCAGAAATTTAAAATTGAACAAAAGATTTGCTTCCTCTTTACTATCTGCCTCAACAGCATTCCCAGCTCAGATCTGGCTCTTCCCAAGCCCTTGTTAAAGTGCTAAATTTTACTAAACCCTTCAGTCTTTCTTCCTGTTCTGTTTTATAGAGTGCCCTGACCTCAACTTAATTTCGTATATCTAAAGAGCAAAACTATTGACATGTGTTTAAATAAAAGGGCAAGCAATCTTGACTTACACATCAAGTGGTATTCAGCCTCTTTAAATTAGTAAGTAGATTATTTGTTACTTTGGGTTACCCGCACAAACCCTCATAGCCACTTTATAGAAATAAGAACTTAAGAATCAAAAATGATGTAATAAAGTCCTAGGCAGATAGTGTTTACTAGTTAATAACTAGTTAATAACCTATTTCATATAATGACCCCAACACACAGACACACACACGCATGACTGTGTCTCTTTCTCTCTCCCTCTCTTTCCACAAATAGAAATTAAAATAAATTTTCAGCTTGAAATTTTTAAAAGGGAAAAGATGTCAGTATCAAGTATAGAAAACAGTCCTCAGTACTGAGTACTAGAGAATGTTGGGTAAGATGAGGACTTAAGTTGTCCACTGACCATGGCGATACTGAGGTGGCCTCGGGGTCAGGGAGCAGAGCCAGACTGCAAGGGCTTGAAAAATGAATGGGGATTGACAAGGAGGAGAAGTAGCTTTCCCTTTAAGGCTAATTAGCAATGAGGGAGCTATGATAGAAGCTTTGGAAGGACATAGCTTTAAGGAAGGGTTATTCGTCCATTTATTTATATTTTTATTTTTCAAGATGAGTAAAACCTGAATATATCTATACACTTAAAGGAGCCAACAGAGAGAGAGAATTAAAGGTACTAGCTGAGAGTAAAGAACTGAATAACCAAGGTTTAAAAATGAGTAGTAGCTCACTTTATATTTTTAGGCTCTATAGACTATTTTGGCAAAACCCCCACATATCTGTTAACTAAATAGCGACTTTTGTCTAAAGAACAGAGAAGGATATTTAAAAGGAATCCTTTCCAATTTGAAAGCTAAGTCAAAAGAGCATACTGAATTGATTGAAAATGGATAGCACTGTTAAATGACTTCATAATAGAAAATGTGGTATTTGAAATAACATTTTTAAAGTAAGATTATGGTCTTTTATAAACACTTTAAGGAAAATGACTGATATTGCAGTCACTTGTAAAAAAATTTAATAAATCACTACAAACAGCTGGACATTTAAAGTGCTGGCAGCTGCTAAAACTACAGGTTAATTGTTGTTGAGAAGAAAAAAGCCCCTTTTTATTATAAAGCAACAAGGACAATTTTAAATGGATAACATGATAAAACTTCAAAAGAAAAGTAATTTGACCACTTAGTTTTAATTTGACAGACTCTGTGTACCTACTGGTTGGCGATGAAATATGCTCTAGAATTAATTTCTCCCTGAGGTTATTTATACGATGAATCTACAGTACTCAATGAATATTTTCCTATTAATATTTAATTTAGAGTCTTGTTTGTGAAGTACTGTGAAGAACTAATATGACAAAATAAGGAACACCTTTGCTCTAGAATCAGATAAGCTTGGGTTTAAATCTTGACATCTTTACTCTGTGACCTTCAGCAAAGACTCTAAGCCTCAATTTCTACATCCACAGAATGTTTCTCAAAGGTGGCTCTGAGGATCAAAGGATTAATCTACCATGTGAAAAGGACTAAAAGCAGACCCCAGGGCCATGTTAGGCTATCCATAAGTATTAGTTATTTTGTTGTTGTCATTGTTTAGTCAATTCACACACAAATGAGATATTTCCAATTCCGAGATAACATAAACATCGAGGCAAAATTAAAATGGGATGGAGAATTCTGGGTTAGATTGGGCTTCTTCCAAGAGAGTCTACAGAGCACAATAAAGAAGGGACAGTAATATTTAAAGTATGTACCACTGTCCCTCAGATATCAAAAACAGTGCTCAGAAATGCTCAATTCTTCTATGAAATGTTACCTTCAAAGTATCAGTGATTGTGGTAGATACACTATGGTTACACCCTAAATGTATTAGAAACTTTAATGGACTTGCTGCCTTAATTCCTGCCTCTAGAAGTCTATACTGCTAGAGAGAACATGCACCATTCCCCTACGTTACAATTAGAAATATGAAATGGTAGACTTTAAATTTATGTTTTATTTTCATCTGATAAGACTTTGCTTCTGAGTCAGAATGCAATAGCATTCCCCCCAAAACTGAAGAAAAGCAGTTCTTTTCATTTATGTTCTAGGACATTGTTTTACATTAGGCTTAGTACATAAAAGGAGGTAAGCAAAATGAGATTAGTGAGGAAAAATCTCTTATCATTACCAACTCCTAATTATCCAGTGTGAAGCTTATCCAACTTGCAGCAAGTTGATAGTATTTAGATTATTCTCTTTAATTAAGGCTGCGGTTATCAATTTCCCTTATTGGCAGTACTTGAATACTCATTTGCTTATTAATTGTTGATTATTTAATAATTAATTACAGCTTACTTCTATGCAACTAATTATTATGGCTGCTATTAACACTTACTTTTCAGGTACCTAGGAAGACATTTGAAAGTCAAAGCCATAATTTAAAAGCCAAGATTTCTTGGGACTGTCTGAGAAAAAGGTCCATTCCTAATGCAGATGCTGAGTGTCAGCCTAAAAAGCTATTTTCCCTTTGCAGGATCAGAGGGGGTGCTAGGCAGTTTGCCACCTTCTAAGGAGAAAACTTTACAAAATGGCAAATGCTTGAGCTAAACTGTTACACTGATAACATATTTTCAAAAACATATAAAAAGTGATTCCAAAGCCAAATAAAAATGATTGATGACATTAATAATTTCAAGTATCTATTCCATTTTCTATGAGCCTAAAAAATTTAGATTTTAATTTCATGGAGTTTCATGGATAAAAAATGAACTTTAAGGAGTAAAAATTTTAGTTGTTGAGTGCATGTCTTTGAAAAAAAATCCATAAGGTTTTTTAAATATAGCTCAATATAGTTTTAAAAAATCTAGTAAGGCCCACATGAAAAGATATTCAGCATCATTAGCCATTAGGAAACTGGAAGCAACCAAAGGCCCTGGGTTAAACAATCTGATATATCCATACCATGTATATTAATCAGCTTGGGCTGCCATAACAAAACACTGTAGGCTGAGTGGCTTAAACAACAGAAATTATTTTCTCACAATTCTGAAGGCTGTGCTCAGGGTGCCCGCCTGGTTGGTTCTTGTGAGACCTCTCTTCCTGGCTGCCTTCTCACTGTGTCCTCACATGGCAGAAACAAAAAGAGATCTCTCTGTCCCTTCCTTTTCTTATAAGGCCACAGACCTACCGAATTAACAGCCCTACCATCATAACCTAATTTAACCTTAATGCTCTCATAAAGACCGTATTTATAGATATAGTCACCCTGGGGTTAGAGCTTCAACATAAAAATTTGGTGGGGGACACAATTCAGTCCATAGCACCGTGGATTCTACTTGGCCATAGAACAACTTGGATGGTTCTTCAGATAATTATGCTGAATAAAGAAAAAGCCAATCTCAAAAGATTGCATACTATATGATTCCATTTATATAATATTCTTGAAATGATAAAATTATAGAGATGGAGAACAAATTAGTATTTGCCAAGAGTTAGGGTGGTGTGCAAGAGGGAAATGGCTGGCTATAATAGGGTGGCACAAAGGATCCTTTTAAAGAACTGTTCTCTCTTGACTATCTTGGTGGTCACATGAATCTATGCATGTGATAAATGCACTGATTAAATATACACACGTAGACACACATACAAAGGAGTGCATGTAAAACTGGTGAAATATGAATAAGGCTGATGGATTGTATCAATATCAATATTTTAGTTGTAATATTGTACTATAGTTATGCAAAATGTTACCACTGGGGGAAACTGGGTGGAGGGTATACTATATTACCTGTATTATTTCTTACCGTTACAGGTGAATTTTTTTTTTTTTTTTTTTGCGGTACGCGGGCCTCTCACTGTTGTGGCCTCTCCCGTCGCAGAGCACAGGCTCTGGACGCACAGGCCCAGCGGCCATGGCTTACGGGCCCAGCCGCCCCGCGGCATGTGGGATCCTCCCGGACTGGGGCACGAACCCACGTACCCTGCATCGGCAGGCAGACTCTCAACCACTGCGCCACCAGGGAAGCCCTACAGGTGAATATTTAATTACCTCAAAATAAAAACTTTATTCAAAAAATTCCTAGAAAAAATCTCATAAGACCAATTTTATATAAGTCAAGGCATGACAATAGGATAGTTGCTGTTTTATGTAAGATATTAACATGGTAGTTCTATATTTTATCATCAGTTCTAAACTTCTCAAAGTTTAAAATCTATAAGTAAGCATGGGCTCTGCCTTTCTTGATTACCATGTCTTTTTCTTCCCTTCTTCCTGGGGTGAGGATTGGAAGGAAGAAAGAAAATTAAGATAAAATGAGCTGGGAAATTAAATTTCAGCTCCTAAGAAACAAGAGAAAGATACCTTAACTTTTAATCTACTACTGTCCCAAATATGTTCTGTAATAAATTCTCAGTTTGAAACACATAGTATGTGCTTCAAAATGAGAACAGAGACTTTTTTTCACTGTAATATAAATTGACAAGCCTCTCTTGAATCTGACCTTGAAATTTGGTAAAGGAAAGTTTGTAAGTAGTTTCCTCAATACGTTATGAAAATCAATGGCTCTAACCAGCATACCTATCTATACATATATAAAAAAATTATGCCTTCATTTTTAGGGCAATACAATTTTCCTTCTAACTCTTTGATAGAGCCATTGATATAAAAATAAAATATGTTCTTAAGAATAGAAAAATAATATTTTCTGCCTGAAATATGGCTCATTTATATTAGTGATGTTTTCTTATGAGAGAGAAATTTGGCAGAGCAGTTGTGAATCACTGAACTGAAAAAAATGAGCATAAGACAATGTATTTTTTAAGATATAATTCAAATCTTCAATCTAATTTTCAGTTAACTTTATTTTCCCTAAACTTTAGCAGTTTGGATCAATTCTTCTGGGACTCATTTGGTCCTGGTGCAATTAAAGTTTCCTTTTATCTTAACTTAGTTTCTTTAAAGTGTCAGTCTGCTTTCTGTAATACAGCTATAAATATTTTTTTTTTAATTTGTTCTGGGATTAATCCATTCACAAGTCTGTGAGTCCACTGGTATTATAGATTTTTTTAAAATTATATATACTTTTCCAAAAGTAACTCTCATTATTTTCATGAGAAATGCCCCCTATAGTAAATGTCCCCAACCTGACAGCCTCACCCTATCAATATCAATGACAACAGAGCACCAGACATGAAATAGGCTCTTTGAATGCCACAAAATTTAAAAACATGGCAGCTGAAATTGAAACTTCAGGGGAATTTAAGTTGAAAGGCTCATATGGTGTATGTTTTTAAACTTCTAAAATGAAGAGGAAAACTATGGGCCTGAGGTCATGAAGACATATCATGGCTCAATTTGGCCCAAATTTGTGTAATAGTGTCATTAAACAGAGAGGTAATGTATATGACCTTAAATAGTCCGCTGGGAGGTAAGTCACCAAAACATAATTGAATGAGAATCCAGTAATTTTCCAATTAACAAATCAATTTCAGAACTATATATAATGAGATAACTTGGAACTCTTTACTAACATACCTCAGGTCATGTGAAGCTTGGCTGTGTGACCACTGACAGAGTTACAAACTAGATTATGCAGTACTTAATTCTCTTCCTACCACTAATTAGGTATATAACCCTGAGCAAGTCACCGAGCAGTACTGAGCATTGCTTCTTTTATTTTGGAAAAAGGTAACATTATATGCCTTTATGAGAGATATTAATTATTTTCTTCTGCCCTGACACCCCCATCATTGTAAACCTGCTCTTACCATAGTCTCCCACTGTGTAAGTCTCCATTGATGGGATCTGAGGTGGCCAGTATAACCATTCAACAAACATTTATTTACCAGGCAATATTTTAGCACAAAGCTGGCAAAGATACATGTGTTCACAGAGCTTACAGTCTAGTAAGGTGTCAAGAAGATAGAGAAAATAAACACATAGAAAAATATATACAATGTCAGATAAGGATAAGTGCTATGGAGAAATTTAAAGCATGAAGCAAGGTTAGGAATGTTGGGAGAGAAACTGCAGTTTGGGTTTGTTTTTTTTTTTAACATCTTTACTGGAGTATAATTGCTTTACAGTGGTGTGTTAGTTGCTGTTGTATAACAAAGTGAATCAGCTATACATACACATATGTCCCCATATCTCCTCCCTCTTGTGTCTCCCTCTCACCCTCCCTATCCCACCCCTCTAGGTGGTCACAAAGCACCGAGCTGATCTCCCTGTGCTATGCGGCTGCTTCCCACTAGCTATCTATTTTACGTTTGGTAGTGTATATATGTTCATGCCACTCTCTCACTTCGTCCCAGCTTACCCTTCCTCCTCCCCGCATCCTCAAGTCCATTCTCTGTGTCTGAATCTTTATTCCTGTCCTGCCCCTAGGTTCTTCAGAACCTTTTTTTTTTTTTTAGATTCCATATATATGTGCTAGCATATAGTATTTGTTTTTCTCTTTCTGACCTACTTCACTCTGTATGATAGACTCTAGGTCCAACCACCTCACTACAAATAGCTCTATTTCATTCCTTTTTATGGCTGGGTAATATACCATTGTATATATGTGCCACATCTTTATCCATTCAGACACTTAGGTTGCTTCCATGTTCTGGTTCTGTAAATACAGCTGCAATGAACATTGTGGTACATGACTCTTTTTGAATTACGGTTTCCTCAGGGTATATGCCCAGTAGTGGGATTGCTGGGTCGTATGGTAGTTCTATTTTTAATTTTTTAAGGAACCTCCAATACTGTAGTTTTAAATATGGTGGTCAGGAAAGTCCTCACTGAGAAGATGACATTTAAGTAGAGCCTTGAAGGAAGCAAGAGAGTGAGTCACACAGACATCTCAGGGAAGAACATTTAAGTCAGGAGGAAGAACCACACAGTTGAGAGTGTACCCGACATGTGTGAGGAACAGCATACAGTTAGTGTGGCTGGAGCCAAGTAAACAAGGTAAAAGGTTTTATGGTCAGAAAGGTAATAGGTGGGGTACAGATAATACAGAACCTTGTAGAACACTGTAAATAATTTTGATTTTAATAGAAGTGAGACAGGAAACCTGACCAGAGAAATGACATGATCTGACAAATTTTTAAAAGATGATCCTGCTTTCTTTATGGAGTATAGACTGTAGGAAGCACGGACAGATGCAGAGAGTGAATAATCCAGGCAAGAGAACATGGCGGTTTGACTTGGATGATAGTGATTCAATGACTGAGCAGCCATCACATTTGGATGTTATTGAGAAGTAAAGCTAAATGGATTTGTTATTGGACTGGATATGGGTGCGTAGGAAGGAGATGGTTGGAGATGGCCGTCAAAAACATGTGTTGGGAACAGAGATAAATCAAACATGACCCCAAGAAAAACCAGGCATTTGACTATGGACATTTACATTTTTAAGCTTATTAGACATCAAAGTGGAGGTGTGCAATTGGCAATTGAACGCGTAAGACTAATTCAGAGGAGGAAGATAATTGCCCAAAGCTGAGCCAATCAGGTTCCCTCTCCTGGGAACTGGATTTATGATACAGGAACTGATCCTAGTTGACACTACAGTTTGACATGTAGAATTTGGGACAGGGTCAGTGCCTCCAAAACACAAAACTAAAAGAAGTTGCTATTATAGTGAAGCTGGAGTCAAGTGTCTTATAGGGATACATATCTAAGTACCAACAGAAAGAAGAATGAGACAGATGCATAAGTGTGATGCAAACCCAAGCCCAGAGGAACACCAGATGACCAGGGATCTGACTGACTTTCTTGTAATTAGATTCCATGACTCATGATAATAATAAGCAGGTTATGTGAAGCTTCCTTTCCTTTAAATCAAATTATTGCAGATAAACATAGCACTATACAAGGTTGCCATGAGGATTAAATTAGACAATACATGCTAAAAACTCTAAACTTTTAAAAACCATGAACTTGTAAGGTATAATATTTAAAAGTAGTTGAAAAATGCCGAGAAGTAAAACTGGCTTGCAGGATTCTATATACCACTTAAAATAAAGGAACAGAATTTCATTGTTTTCCTTTTCATGTTTAATCTGTTATAATACAGACTTAAACACACTTAAATATGGTGATATTATGTATTTACAAAAAACATTCAAAATCATTTGATTCCTTCAGTGAGAATTATTACAGTTAACTCAGGAACAGATTGGATTGTTTTCTTGATCCCTGTGATTATATTTAGCTGAAATTTGCCTGTAGATGAAGAGTAACAGAACCCATTTTCCTTTGAAAATGTACAAGAAGCTCAAGCCACAGTGAACCTATGTACAAGTGGGCACATTGAGCTTTTAGCATATAAAAGGTTTTATCAACTTAAATCTTGTAATGTATTGACTATACATCCAACCACTGAAAAATAACACCTCCTCTACTTCTGTGATACACAAGATGCTTTAAGAGAGGCTTGCTCTTTATATAGACAATATACACATGCTGATAAAATATTCTTTTTAGGTATAAATTATTGAAAAAAAATATATTAGTGATATAAAAGCCTATTGAAAAATTTTATCATGTGAAGTAACATTACATTTTTAGAGTGCTATAGTCTATAACATCCCTACATTTAGCACTTGCCTATACCTGATTCTTACTGAGAAAATATAAAGTAATTAAATATTGGATACACTGAGGTTAATTTATTATATAAATAAGAAACTTAGGAAATCAATCGACACTAAAATACAATCTTGATAAGACTGAATATCATATTTATGACTCAGTTGTCCAATTGTTAAGTTATACACAGACATCTTTACATGCATTTCAGAGGAATATTGGTAGTATTAGAAATATTTTTCAAAATAACTGACATATTTCAACGGGGGGTAAAATTACAATAAAGACGTACATTTCTTGTTAGTGTGCTCAAAAAGCAGACAGTAAATCTTTTCTATATTTTTTACAGGCACGGCAAATTTTAGGGGGGTGTGCGTGTCTGTGTGTATTTTTCCTTGTAATGAAGAAAACCACTTGGGGAAACAATATACCTTGCAAAGAATGAATACACTACATGTTCTTTGTATTCACTTGGGTATTTTTCAGAAAATAGTCTTACAGATGATCCCCCAGTCATCTTCAGGAATATTTACGTAGTACTTTGGTTTTTATAGTTTGAAAACTGACCTAGAACTAAAAAAGGTAAATGAAATAATATGGGCTTTTTATTTTCTTGTTACCCTCCAGTGTCCTTTTACTCAGAGCCAAATCAAAGCAGCTTTCACAGGGTACAACAGACCACATTTATACCATAAAATGTGTAGACTTAAGAAACAGCCATGGTGATCATATGTGCACATAAAATTTGACTTCTTAAAAGATGAGTACATCCAGTCATATCTTTCTCTCCTCCTCCCCTCTACTTTCTCTATAAGACCCTAAGTTGAAGCTGAAGAATCTATTTTTCTTCACAAATAGCAAAGAAATAGTTAAAACAGTCACTCTAATTGCCTATATTTAAGGTTAATTTTTAAAAGAGCTGTTTGTTATGTATTATTTATGAAAATAAATTAACTCGCTGAATTCCGTGATTCACCATCAGTAGTGCATCCTGCTGTTAGTGATCACATTTTGCTTATCTGTTGGTTTACTCTTTTGGCTGGCTAAATACATACACATACACATACTTGCGGGATGATAAAATCAACTGAAGCAAACTGTCCTTATGAAACTAAATTTAATTTGAAACTTTTGAATGATGCTTTTTATTATGGTGAATTTCAAACACTTACAAAAGTTGACTATATATTAACTAAGCCCTCACATATCCCTCACTCAGCTTCACCAAATATCTACTCATGGCAGTCTTGATCACGTGAGTATACTCATGCACTCACCACCATGAACTACATGAAACAAAGCCCAGATACCGTATCATTTCATTCATAATTTTTTCAAAATGCATTTCTTTTCTTTTTTTTTTTGGCGAAAAAGTAATCATGAGGTCAAATTAGTTTGCATTATGTTGGTACATGAAACCACATTACGGATATGCCAAAATTCAGATTAGAGGCAAGTTATTCCCAGCTGATATTACTATAATATGGCATTAAATTATTTACAAAATTAGCTGTTGGCTACATGTTTTGTGCTACTTACAATCAAAATGCATTTCTAAAACATTAGGACTTCTAAAAATAATCCCAATACCAAAATCATACCTAGAAATAATAATAATTTCTTCATATCATCAAATTTTGAGTAAATGTTCAAATTTTCAGATAACTCCTGAGACACATAAGTTAATTGTTAGAGTTCATTTGAATCTCTGAATTCGTTTGAATCAGTACGCAAATAAGGTACATGCTTTGCTCTGTGTTAGATTTTTTAAAATCTCTTTTAATCTACAGTCTTGTCCTCCAACTCTCTATTGTTTATTCCCTTCCCGTGCATTCACTGTTGGTGGCGGTGGTGGTATAAAAACCTGGATCTATTTTCAAAGAGGAGCCTACACTAACTGAAACATATTCAGAGAAGAGCACTAAGGTTGGAAAATGGAATTTTAGACAATGTTATGGAGAATGACTGAAAAACTTTAAAAAAACCCCCAAAAAACAAAAGATCAGCAGACTCAGATGGATTTGATGGCTGTCTTCAAACACTTTAAATTCAAAATAAAAATTAGTACCAAGGAGCAGGGTGATGGATGGAATCCGTTTGGAGACTGATCTAAATCAATATAACTGTTTAATAATTATAGCCATCAAAAGAGGAATCAGGTGCCTCTGAAGTACAAATCTTTGTCATGGAAGCAATTCAAGTATGCCACAGAATTTCTTTTAAAATAATGAAAAGCAATAATTGCTGGCTGCGTCTCAGAAAAAGAACTCAGGCAAACTTTATATTCCCTCCTTAATGTTATTTTCTCTTCTTGCTTTTACTTTTATTGTGTCTCTTATGAAATGCATCCATGATTTATGCCCCCACTATGCATATACATAAACACACCTTGGTCAGATTAGTTGCAGTGGTAAATGGATGTTGTCAAAGCTCTGCCCCTCTCTCAATTTATTTGAATTCCAAATTCAAGTCTCGTGAAAGAACATCTGATGAGTGGAATCCAAATTATCTAGCACCCTATGAGTTAACACACTGGATTGGACTGTCAAATCAGACTCACGTGAATCAGAGACATTACTCAGTAGTAAACTAGTATAATTTTAAGGAAACGGGCAATGAAAAGCCTCAGACCATGCAGAGAGAGAACTGGACATCAAGGGCCACTGTCCAGGTCTTTCCTTCCCATGTCAGACAAGCACCTCTGGTCAAAATAGATAAGGTCTTTAAGTAAAGGCTTGCAGGTCCACACACAGCAGTGAGTGTATAAGTTCTGAAACATCTTCTTTTTATACCCCAGATAGTTCTATTCCTTACAGATTGTCATGCTGTACAGATGCAGGTTTATATTTACTAGAGTTATAGGATCCTTAGCCAGGACATCATGCTGAGAGCATTTCAGAGGTGAGGTTTCTTCCTATTATTCCTAGCACATATCCTTAGTCTGTTTACCGGGAGGCCCAGATGGCAAGGAGAATACATGCAGGTCACCTGCCTTTTCTTTCTCCCAAGTGTATTCTTCTAGTGAAGGGAGTGAAAGGATAGCAAACCCCTTCCTCCCACCTTAGCTGTAGGGGGTTGGGGGAAATGTATATTTTTAGCTTTCCAGTGTTTGCAGCATAAGAAACACAGTAGATTGAGCATCTTTTCATGTGCCTGCATCATTAATCATCACAGAAAGGCATATCAAAACCACGATGAGATATCAGCTCACACCTATCAGAATGGTTATCGTCAAAAATGCCACAAATAACAAATGTTGGCAAGGATGTGGAGAAAAGGGAGACCTGGGTACTGCTGGTGGGAATGTAAATTGGTGCAGCCACTGTAGAAAACAAACAGTACGGTGGGTCCTCAAAAAGCTAAAAATAGAACTACCATATGATCCAACAATTCCATTCCTGGTATATATCTGAAGAAAACAAAAACATTAATTTGAAAATATATATGTACATGAATGTTCATAGCAGCATTATTTACCATAACCAAGATATAGAAGCAACCTAAGTGTCCATCAACAGATGAATGGATAAAGAAGATGTGGTGTGTGTATATATATATATATATATATATATATATATACACACACACACACACACACACACACACACACACATACGCACACACAATGGAATACTACTCAGCCATAAAAAAGAATGAACTCTTGCCATCTGTAACAACATGGATGAACTTGGAGGGTATTATGCTTAGTGAAATAAATCAGAGAAAGAGAAATATTGTATGTCATCAGTTATATGTGGAATCTAAAAAATAAAACAAACAAATTTATATAACAAAAAAGAAACAGACTCACAGATGTAGAAAACAAATTAGTGTTTACCAGGGGGAAGAGGGAAGGGGATAGGGGCACAATGCAGGTTGGGTATTAAGAGGTACAAACTACTATGAATAAAATAAATAAGCTATAAGGATATACAGCACTAGGAATATAGCCAATATTTTATAATAACTATAAATGGAGTATAACCTTTAAGTACTGTGAATCACTATGTTGTACACCTAAAACTTATATAATATTGTATATCACCTATACCCCAATAAAAAAAAAAAAAAAATTTAAAAGAAACACAGTAGATTGAAATGTTTAGCTAACAAATTACACTCTACTATGATTTTTTTGTTTATCTTTATTCATCTATGTTAGTGTTTAAAGCTCCAATTCTATCTCCTTCAATGTGAACAATCATGAAGGCAGTAGCCTGTATGCATCTTACCTTTCATTCCCTCCTTTCATCTAAAACCTACAATTAGCATTTTGCTGCATATTGTCCTATTTTGTAATTGCCTATACCATATGTTTTAATACTTTTCGATAAAAACACCTTTAGTTTGCTGGTATGCTCCACTTCCAGTATTATGAGTATAGACATTCAATACAATATTTGTTGAGCAAATGCAAATGACATTCTTCTAATTTTAAGTTTTTAAGGTTCTGCCTCCTATGTGTGGTTCTAATAGGTGGTTTTGAGTATCCATCAGTCTTCCAAGTTTTAACAACTGCCTCCTGTCTACACAATATTTTTAATTAAAGATGGTAATTGTAATTGTAGAATTTCCATTCATGTTAGGCTGCTACCACTTGTTAATAGGGCTCAGCTCTGAGAGGAAAGAGCAGACACCCAGAGAGGGGATTTGCACAAAACTAAAATAATCTGCTTTATGCTTTCTTCACTGGGGCTGCGCTCTTAGGCAAGTTCGTTTGGAAATCATTTAACAGGCACACCACGTTTCCCAGTTCTGTTTCTCTGCCATCAACAGTTCCTTCTTTGTCATTTACCCCAGTTTCACTACTGTAAGACACTCAAAAGAAAAGTAGGGAGAGGTAAATGATGAAGATTCCAGGATCTCTTCTACCCTTAGTCTTAGATTCATTTTATAGCCTTAGAGGCCCTTCACTCTTCTTAAAAAGTCTGTCATTGATTATATTCAGTGTTTCTTCCCATGTTCCTGGTCTTACCTTCTCTTTGCAATAAGAATTTATAGGAAAAGACCCCAACCTACCAAGATGTGGCCCTCTCATTTTCCTCTCTGCTTCCTCTGACTGTAATAAGTTGTCAGGACTAACAGTTAATGCAGATCTGCATGATCAGTATCTTCCTAGATAATAGTTTAAAAAAATAACAAAAACAAAATAGCTTTTATTTCTTTGTACTTGCTATGTATCAGGCACTGAGTGAAGCCCTTTTCTAGGAATTACCTCATTTAGTCATCCCAACGATTATATGAGGAAGTTATTATCTCTATCTTCCAGATGAAGAAACAGCCTTCAGAGAAGTTTCCAAAAAAACTTGTCCAGGGTCTTCTGCTAAGCGAGGATTTGAACAATAGTATGTGAAACAACACTGCCCACACTCTCAACTCATGTCATGTTGCCTCTCAAGAAAAAAGTTCTACATCTACTTTCTAGATAGTTACTTTCCTGAACACATCAATATCAGAGGCACATGTGAATTAGAGCACAGCAGTTAAAGCTACCTTTGTCTACTCCAATTGTCATGGAAGTCTTTGTGTTCTGGCAATGGAAACAAAAATCACTCCGTCTTTTCTGTTTTTCTAAAACTAAAACTGAAAACTCAATCACTTTCCTCCCAAAGCTAGATTTCATCACTTTGTCCCAAAGCTAGATTCCTCAATCAAGGATAACCAATATTTTCTTTTTTCCCTACAATCCTTTTGACATTATTAAAGTCAACATAGAGTATAATAAAATCTAACTTCTCTCTAACCTTATTTCTAGACTAATTTAGGGAGGGCAAAATCAGAGAAGCATAAATTTTTAAAGGTCCTAGGTCTGCTCCTAAATTAAAGGAAAAAAACCTGCATATTTTATGATTATCTCAGCTGTACTTTTAAAAAATTATTCCCAAGAATAAGATTTGTTATATTCTGAGTTTAATTTGCCTTGTAATAAAGCTTAGAGACTTTTCTCATGCCACTACTCAGTGCTGCAGTTCTTAGTCATCTTAACCTATTAGACTTGCTCTTCTCTCTCACAAGGAGTAGAATCATATCCGGGTTATCTCTGTCTAAAAATCATGCCCTTAAAAACTGTTTATGCTGCCTCATTATAATTTCTGTTGAGCCATCCATATTCTCTAATTTTTTCCCATTTACTTTCTTTCCTAAATTGTCCTCCTTGATCTGAGCTTGGTTTTTCATCTCTCACTCACCTCTCATTTAGCCAGAATATATTGAGGCCCTACTATATGCCAGGTACAGTAGACAAACCCAAATTTCCGCCTGATGAACTTATAGTCTATAGGTAAATACAGATAACTAAGTAATTACAAGACAGTGTGTGGTGAGAAGTAGCAAAGAGGCAATTATGTAAGTAGGGATCCTTATTCCATGGCATAACGTCGAGCTCAATCTGCCAATCTGCATCATTCACTTTGTGTGTCCTTGCTGGTCACCTCAACTCAAGTCTTACATTATTTCCAGTACCAGACATGTTAAAGGCACACTGGCAGATAGCCTAGATCTTTAGTCATAGTCTACTCTCTCCGCCCAAATTTATTTTCCAGAGGAGTAGATAGCTACTACTAGTGAAGTTAGCGTGATAACCTTTCAGGCAATTAAAATGTCATATGGTTTTACTTCTTTTGGCCAAAAATTTAATGGACAGCCCCTCTCATCAAAACTATAAAGTCATAAGAAATATTTATTTTGAATTGCTTCTATTTCTCTTTTTCAAAATATCTTATATGGAATTTTTTTCCTTTATTAAATACTTTTTTAAGTAAAGCAAAAGAGGAAAATAAAAACGTCATTCCTAATCTTACTACCTTGAGATAACCACTGTCGCTATTTTGGTCTATATGCTTCCAGCATATTTTTAGATGAATACATGTAAAAAATTTAACAGAGAAAATGGAATCACACTGTCGAGCATATAAATTCACATATACTCTGTGTACAAGTTTAGATTACACGTCTTGATTGAAAAGTGTTAACATTAATCCTAAAACATTTGTTTACAACACAGAAGTCAAGAGTATATATATTTTTCAAAAATTTGATATTTTTGATGAAAGAATCCCTCCCAGATGATTTTAAAGTGAATTTATTAAACAGAAAGCACCAGCTTCAAAAGAGCTGCTAAAAGTCTTGTGTTCCGGAGAATGCAATAAGTAGTTTTATCCCTGTATGGGCCGGTGTGAATGAATCCTAGCCCTTCTCTTTTCTCTTTGTTTAATCTTTGCCCAGCGTTCAATATTAGTGTCTTGAGCTGTCTCATATTGCCTTTTGGCTATTCCATCAGCTTTCTTATCTGACCATGATGAAGATGGAACTCCTCATATTTCCTTTCAAATTCTTTCATCTTCCTAATCACTGGTAAAGTCATCATTCTTTCTAGTGTAGCCTTTTCCAGACAGCGAATGTTAAATGTTAGAACATTTTAAGGAATTCTAAAGGCAAGGCTTATGTGTAACAGACAAAACAATACAAGGTTGAGGGTGCACCCATTAAATACATTCATTAGTCCAGCTGCATAATAATAAACTACAGGTTTCTACGTCTACAGGCAGTATTTTTAAAGACCATAAAAATAAGTTAAAAGGAATCTACAAACACACACAACCATTTAAAGAAAACACAAGCAGAAAGTTCATAAGCTGAAGCACAGAATTTCTATTCTTCTAACATGTGTTTAAATTTCAACACGTTGAAGAAACTACTGTTTGGTAAGCTGGCATGTTTCTTATAGTTTAAAGGAGTTTCTATGTCACCAAGAGAAAGGATCCAAAGTTGTTACTAATTTAGTTAACCAATACTTCCAAAAGAAATATATGTAAATAAATAAAATTTCATGAAATACTGCCTTTATATTCAGTGTATATACATGATAAAATGGTTACTTTACAGTTCTGATAAAATTGTTCCTTTATCAGTCTGCCTAAGGTTTTGTTTTTTTGTTTTTTCTGGAATATTTAGAGACCAAATTTTTAAAATCAACGAAAAATAAGGAGGGCTTACTTGAAATGAGCTATTTTCTATTATGAGGGTGCTAACATAGTCATCATGAGAAAAATACCAACAAACCTGTTGCAAAGAAAACTTAAAAGTATTGTAAATCTTCCCTAGAAATGCTAGGAAGATTATTCTACCAAAATATATTAGAAGTTAGTTAAATTGCTGTCATAGGCAAAATAAAAATATCTTAAAAGCTAATATTAAGGCAGTTATTAAAAAATAATTTTAAAAGAATTACAAATAACTATAGGCATAATTGGTGAAGACAAACATTTTTCAGCCTTAGTAAGTACAATTTACCCTAACATTGCAAAAAGGAGGAATTTATTTCTACAACTTTAAAAACAAAACCTATAATGTAAACTGGAGTTTCAGATAGACAACAAAGTTTCAGTAACATAAAAAACATGATTTACACATTTTTTTTGTTTTGTTTTTTACCTCCAAAATCTTAGGAGTGAATCTAGCGATTAGTCTTCACAGCATTACAAAGTGTATAGACCAAGGACCACGTTAAGTCCCAATCACCCAGTGAGTTGTTAAACATATAAATTCCCATGTGTAGCTAAGTATTTAACAACTACATAGTTAGGACACAGCTATAATAAAAAATACGGCATAAAAAGAATTTAGTAATTGGGAACTCAAATTTCGTCCATACGGCGAAGTCTTCCCTCGGAAAGCAGTGAGCTATGCTCATTTCTCAACTCCAATAATGATGAAGGATGTGAAGAAATTCAGGAAAGTTCAAATACATGACTAAAGGTGAAAAATTAGGTTTCTGCTCTAACCTCAGAAGTTAAAGGCAAAGACATACCTATATTATATTATTTCTAAGAGGTCAAAAGTTCTGCTGTGCTTAAAAAAATGTCTCTCTCTCATTGCCTCCCTCCCTCTCTCAGTTGCAAAATGGTTGTAACTCTTCTTTTAACTTTTGCCTTGCCATGTGAACTTTTCACAGTAAAATAAGGAGAAAGTTTTGTAAAGACTAAGAACATGGTAACTATTCAATATACTAGTGCTGCAGTTCCCAAAATAGCCATTAGCCTTACCTGCCCCATAATATTTCCCTCACAGGCTGTCCCACCATGGCACCTGATACTGCTAGCATGTGAGTCCTTTCTTTGGACTGAGACGGTTTTTATAGCTGGGGGATTTTCTTCTTGGCCATTTAGCAGTGTTACCATTTTGGTGTAGCCCAACAGTATTTCTCAAATTTTAATGTGTATAGACATCACCTAGGGATCTTGTTAAACTGAAGATTCAGGTTCAATAGATCAAGCTGGAGCCCAAGGATGTGCATATCTAGCAAGTTCCCAGGTGAGGCTGATATCTGGGCCATGGCCCACACTAACGCACATTAAGTTATGAGCACACAGTTTATTAACAGCTTCTATCAGAGAAGAGATCCCTACAGGATCCAGAATAAGTCCATGATATTTTATTCCATTAAAGAGGGCTGATAATATCCTAACTGGAGACAATAAAATGGAGTCACCCTAAAGTGGTGTCCTGGATTCTTTATGAGGGCTATGGGTTCCTGGAGGAGAGGTGGAGTATCCTTACCAAAATCCAGGGGTAAAAAAGGAGAGTCTACGGTCATAAAACACTAACTTCCCTGACAGCACAATTTTCTAGCATTGTCATCATTCAGAGAAATTGGATTCAGGATGGTAAAGGGAACACAAAATTACAGTAGACTCGGCTATTGTTGTTTTGTTTTTTTTGTCTTTTAAAGTAAACAAACTTTTTTTTAAAGACAATACAACCTAAAGAACTTCCTTTTTTGTATTTTTCACTTGGGATTTTTCAAATGCAATTTTGCCTTACGTATTCAATGATTTTTACCTTATTAATATTAATTATTAAACAAAATGACTTGTATTATACTTTAAGTTTCCTTACTTGTCAACCCAAATAACAATGATCGTACAGTTTTCCCATGTAGAAAAAGAATATGTATTTTATCTAGCAGTGATTAATTTTGGCAAAATGTGTCAAAGATTATCTGTATATCCTCTTAGCTACAGAACACTCATTCTATTCTCATTCCACACTGAATAACTAAGCTCAAACACATTCTGTTAACTGGGATAACAACTGAATTGTGACTAGTTACTATGAGAATGAGAATACATATCAAATTGTACAATTTTTTTTAACTTTCTAATAATAAAATGGCTATAGCATTTATATATTATTTATATTTATATTATTTATAGCATTTATATTATTATATAATATAGTGCTATATTATATAAATCACTATATAATTTAAAGTAATAATATAATTAATTCTACTTATTTTTGTACAATTATCCTATTTTTCCTTACAGGCCATTTTGTTTTTGTAACTCGAAATTCAATTTTATCAGCAGCACCTAATTTTTTGTACTGGTGATGCCACCAAATAGAAGATGCCTGTGATAAGAATTTAATCCCTGGTAGTGTGTTAAACACAGAAAACAAAACAAATACTTAAGTGTTTAGAATAAAAAATATGAAATTAAAAAATTAGTCTTCTCCAAGTCTCAAAGTGGCTAATCCTCTTCGGTATTAATAGTCTTTCTTTTACCATATCAACCTGCTATAAAATTGGTAAGTAAGATAAATTAAAGTGTACAGGAAAGGGCAAATTGTTCATACTGGATTCCTTTCCAAAAGCCGTAGAGACAGAAAAGATATGATGAAGGAGTATCATACCTTTAATACAATAAAATGACCAGAGTGTTCGAAAACAATCAACTGTAATAGAATAATCCTGTGTTACTTTCCTCACTGCTACAAAGATCCTTAGGTTCTGCAGATAGTCCTGCATCTAGTATTCCTTGAAATATTGGCAAGAAGTAAAGTTGTGGGCTTAGATGAGCCTCCTAGTCAATAACCTTACAGAGACAGTCTTATCGATTCTTTAGTAATTTGACCAGTTCAAGTGCAATTATCCATTTCCTCCAGCCATTTCACTCTTTTCTACTGCGTAGGTGGAGAACAAGCAACTGCCAGAGAATGAAACACAGCTTGCAGGGAGTGATTTTATTTAGACATGGGCTCAGCCACTAGCTGGGGGGGAAAACACCCACAAACAGGTGGTATCGTTAAAATATTGTTGCCAAGTAATTATATAGTGCAATTCTTTCAGGAGATAATAACAGCCAATTGATCTTTGTACCAAAGCAAAACAGGAGAGTGGTTTTTGAATGTAATATATGAAGTCAGTCTGGAATGATGCCTAAGCTCAACTTAATAGCACCATTATCTTGGACATTCCTGTAAGTCTCAGTTTTCTCATAGTGGAAGTGGTGATAAAAATAATTCCTACCTCATAATATCTGAAAATCAAATGAGATTAACTTCTGGAAAATATATCACACACAATGCCTGGATCATGTAAATTCACCTTTAGGTCTTAGCTATTTTTGTATTCCCTCAGTTTTAAGGAACCTTTGCTTGTAAAACACATTATCCATTTAATAAAAGCTTTTCAAGAAAATATACTATCTTAAATATATACAAATATGTAAAATTTATTCCAATTTCAGAGAAAATTATTCTTTTGAAAAAGTCTTAGAATGAAAGAAATCTGCAGTTATCATTTGAAGTGCTCACTTCTGTTTTAATTCGATGTTTTCAGGAAGGTCACTAAAATGTGAGTGAGCGTGTGTGCTCATTTATATTTATGTTAATTACCAAAAAATAGTTATATAAAATGCAACTAGAAAGAGTTGCAGTATGAAAGAATGTCTTTATGTCTCATTAGAGAATAAAAAACGAAAATACTTAATGATATTTTTCAAAAACATATGTATTTAGGTATCATTTGCTAATATTATATTGATAGTATAAAAATTGCTCATATTCATTTCTTAAATTTAATTCACATATAGCCTTTTCAAGTCATCTGTTGGTTGGCAAATCTGTGTGTTTAAAACTCTTTATTCAGTTTATACCAAATTTATGTCTAGTCTAAGACACAGAGTAAGAAATTCTTACACTTTATAAAATAAACTACCTATATCCCTACATTCTGCCAAAGATGGAGAGACAAATATTTGCTTTTCCGAATTCTAAATCTAGAGCTGGTAGACTGTAGATGGCTATATTCATAGATGTTTATTTAACAGGGAACAGAAGTTCAGAATTACAAAAAAATGCAAATATGACTTAGATATGGAAATATCTTTTCTGCAATGTAAGGTAGTACAGTAGGAACTCTGAAAGATTTATAAAAGCCACATATGCATCTGGCCCTAGTAAACTGATTCAACCTTCTCCTTTCTTTTTCCTCAGCAACCCAGCAAATGAAAATCTATTACGTGACAATGACAGAAGCAAATACAGATTTAGATAATGGTATTGTTGAAGCCTTCATCTATTTCAAAAAATTTCCACGTATAAAGAGGCACATATCAGGGATAAATCTAAAATGATAAAACATCTCATGAAGGATCACTTGCTCCTTCATCTCTCTATACAAACATACGTTATTCTCTATCTTTCCCTGGCCCCTGCATAATGAATTGCACAGAACACAAATTATTTTTCCCTCTAGTGGCAGAAAAGCCCATAGAAGGAATGTGACTCACAAAGTGTGAGTCAAAGGTAAAAAAAATCAAGACAAAACTGACATCCTTCAATCCCATGTTAAAGAAAATTCTTGATGAATGATAAAGGTTTGTAACAGAGGATGACTACTTTATATTTATTAATATATAGTTTTCTTTATGGCCAAAGATAACACTAAGAACACAACTGAAGAGACAAGAAAGAGGGGTGACATTTTTTCCACACTATTATTACCACGTATCTTTATAATTATTGCCATTTCTCCTACTGGTAAACATTGGTCAGCCAAATGAGCTCCAAGTTGAGACACCGTGTTATAGGCTGAAGCCATGTGAGAAGAGATTATACACAGGGCCAGCTTCACGGGCATACAAACTGTGCGGTCTCATGTGCCCCCATTCTCAGACAGGCCCTGTGTTTAGTTTAATACTCTGCTGTTGCTGTCTTGAAATTTTAATAATTTTATGTTTGAACTTGGGTTTTATAAATGACATCTGATGGGAGACAATGAAGCATGAGCTTGAGCAAGGCATAAACATGTGATATATGTTTCCATCATTCCTTGTTGCCCTGTTCTCATGTAACATTTGCCATACCCCATGAACATGGTAATTCTGGTGTACTCATGGAACATGGGAATTCAGCAAGTTGCAAAGTCAGTACAAGGTAAGTGTATTACATCCATGACTGAATAAGCAGGGGTACTGACAGCCCTGAAATGCTTTCCATTTGAACCAGAATTTGCTTCAAATGCAGAGAGAAAGCATCCTAAGAAACACAGATGACACGGATGACTGAGGAACCCTATCATAGCTTTCTTACTTGTGTTACTTCCTTCTATTAGCTAACTACTTGTGCTGAAAATTATGACATAGAAACAAAGGGTAAAAGTAGGGTGACCATAGTTCCTTTTGCTTTCATCCATCCTCAGTAATCAGTAAGGCAAAGGTAGAGTGTTGCTTTAACTATGACTGATAGTTTGAGGAGATTCAAACCTATCTACCCAGACCAAGAACCCTTGTCTATGTTTTAAGTTCATACATTCAACTAACTGCTGCAAATCTCCCCTTGCATCCCCTGTATACCTCTCAAAATTACTAGATCTAAATCAAAATAATTGCCTACCCACACCCAGCCTTGTCAAAATATTTTTCTCTGTTTCTCCCATTTTAGTTAATAGCTCTGTTAGATCCAATCATCCAAGCAGAATCTCCAGCTTATCGTAATCCCTTCCTCTATTTCACTCTCCACATCCAGTCAAACACCATGTTCTGTCAATGCTACCTCCTAAAATCCTTCGCGTCTTCTCCTTTCTATCCTCCACGACTTTTGAGCACTCCCCCATCTATTTGACCTGGATTATTGTTCTTTGCTCCTGTTATCATGCCGCTTCAATTTATCCCAACACTATACTTGCTGCCTGAGTAATACTTCTAGAAGGCACATTGGATCTTATCACTTCCCTGCTAACAAAACATATTAATCATTCCTTACCTCTTTCAGACACAATTAAAAACGTCCAGCATCTTTTTCTTACAAGTATCTTCAGGTGAAGTCTCTGTGTTGTTCTCCACACTTACATTTTGCCTTTCCCCTTTGTATCCTAGGCTCTGACCTAAGCCTAGGATAAATGAAGCTATTCAAATTTCCTAAACTTGCCCACCGCTCTCTTCTCTATTGTTTGTACACACACCTCCAGTATTTTTCTAGCTATCACTATTCAGGCTAATCCCTATGTCACCTTACTGGGCTATTTGAATACCTGAATGAATCGTTGGCAAACTGTTCAGTTGCACTATCATTACAGTAAGCCTTCTTGATAGACTGGTTTGAAGTCTGGGATATTTTAGCTCCGTTCAGAATGTATTACAGTAAAATGTGTTAAGTGCAATAATAGAGATGTAGTGACTCTCCAGGGGAAAGCAGGAGTCAGGACAGATCCACAAAAGGGTGACTGATGAATGGAGCATAAAATGATAAGTAGGGGGCATCTGTAAGACAGAAGAGAGTGTTGAGGCTAATAAAGGCATCCTCTGAGGAGAAACAGAATATGCAAGGGCATGAGAAAACAGGGCGTGATGGGGCATTTTATACAGTTCAGAATAGCTGGATCATCCTATGTGTGACAGTGCGAATGAAGAAAGAGAACCAATTCAAGAGATATTTAGGAAAAGGAATTAAGAGACTTTGGTGAATAACTGAATAAAGTAAGTCAGAGAGAAAAGAAGTTGACCATGAATATACAAATTCAAGTTTCGTCTAAGAGGTAGGTCATTAGGCCCATCCCTGAGACTACACAAGTATTGAGAAATAGTGAAAAATAAGAACGGTAAAATTTTTGGAACCTGTAGAAACCTAGGCAAAGATGGCCAATAGGTTGTGAGGGTGGGCATTCTGGAGGGTTTTTGGAGCTTCAGATATTTATGAAATGTTATAGGAATTTTCAATACTTCAACAACTTGTGTAAATGATACCAGTGCAAAGCATCTGAATATCAATCCTCCTGTAGGGTTCATATCATTATTCCTGAGTGTAAATTTGTTCAATGATTATTTTTCTAAAAACTTGTGCCTAAATAAGATGGCAACACTGAAAGAATCAAATTTTGACTAAAAGTAAGGATAGTTGCTACAGAGGACACTTTTGCCAGGAAAAGCAGTTTTGGAATCATTTGTTCACTAATTCATTCAAAATAAGTGCCCATCTTATGCCAGATGTCATACAAGGTAGTTTACACATTAGTATGAAAGAAAACATCATTCCTATCTTCCAAGTCTTCATAATGCATTTAGAAAAAAAAAATCATAAAACTTTAGGTCTAGAGGAGTCTTAGGGGACCTGAATCACAATTACTTCACATGGAAAGTGAGAGCATTAAAATCAGATATTTAAGGATGTATTAAGGAGAATCACAACTCTCCTGGGTGGCTCTTGCCTGTGCATTGAGTCAGTGATCCAATTACATTCAAAACTGGGACACTGATATCTTGAACACATAGCCACAGTGCCTGTTGAAAGGAGAAGACCCTGTTACAGTCTGGCCTACAAAGAATATATGACACTTTCATTCACATCACATTGGCCAGAATTCAGCTGCATGACTTTTACCTAACTCAAGAGAGGTGGGGAAATATTGTCTTCCATTGTGTTTTAAAAAAGAAACTAAATTGGTGAGCAAATAGCTCAGCTCTGTCACTTTTCTAGTAGGAAAAGCAGGTTCTGGGTTTTTTTTCCTTATCCCCTCAGGCCTGAAAACTTGTAAAAACCAATGTTCAGATTTACTTGGCTTGACATATGCCCTCAAAATGAAAGCCAGATTCAGCGACCCACCTGCTTTTGGTCTGGGTGGTTTTGCCAGCTTATACAAGCATTTATGAAGATATTTTCAACAATTTACATACCATTTTTAGTTATTTTAAGTGGAATATCACTCCAGTTCTCTGATACATCATGCTGTAGGAAACAGGAGGCCAGAATTTTATATTTATTTTTGTTAATTTTACCTCTAGTCCTTTTTGAATCTTTAATTTCAATCTACCTCAATAAATTAGACATTGATTACTATTCAAAGTGCATTCAATCATTTTCAGGCACTATTTCCTAATTTCATATTTAGGCTTTCTTCTCTTTCATCAAAATTATCTATAAAAATGTTCAACAGGACAGATTCGGATAAAATAACATTATAGACCTTTGTAGAGCAGAACACCCGGCATCAGTTCCCAATGCCACCTACGTGGAGGATAGCAAAGATCACCACTGTGCCAACGACCGGGAATACAAGTTCAAACACTTCTGCCCACTGCACCTTGGTATTAGAGTCACCAACGAAAACACAGTGCGGTCGAGCACTGGATGGAACAATGCTTTTATTCACATAGAGAAGAGCAAGATCAACTCCAGTGGTGTGTGTTGATCCCCCATGGCCAGTGGGTCCCCACTCCTGAATCCCAACAGCCTGCATGCACACCTCTTGTGACGTAACAGAAGGACTCCAACCTGTGGAGTCTGACATACTGAGAGTTGGCTTAAGCAGAACAAAGTAGTATAAATGCTTATTAAGACTGAAACAGGAAAAGATTTTCCCACCCAAGGCGATCAGCTTCACACAGGCAGTGGGCTCTATCTCTTGGTAAGGGAGTGTTCAGATCCAAGGTGCGCTCTTATGTGGCAGAGAGGAGGTTGAAAGACTGCATGTGAGACTGTCTTTCCCAGCAGTTTTTCACCAGGTAAATGTTGAAAAATGTGGACAACTGTTGGTTTCTTTGATCATGTTACTCTTTTTATCTTCATCGAGATATTTCCAACTACACTTTCAGAGTTATATTTTACAACTGCCCAACATTCTTGAGTCATTTACTCCCTGTCCGTAAATCATCCCTTCTCCTTCTCTGAAACATGTAAAATATTTTCTGAACTATAGGTCACACATCTGATTAGATCTTTACTATTGTTCATTTTGAGGCAGCATTTCTTCTACCAGAATAACCCACACAAAGGGAGTTCTCAATCTGCTACTATCACGGCTGGTGACAATGAATAGCTGATATCGAACACCATTTTGTTCTAGAAGCAGGCCTGAAGCAGCAACAAATAGCTTAGCAAACTTGAAATATATAATGAGCTCACATGCCAACCAGTATGTGTCCACCTGTTCAATTAAGCTGTGAATAATTATTCTATCCTTTTTTCATTTTTAGTGAAATTATATCTCAAGTTTGTTTCATCTCATGCTTTTCTTGGAAAGGCAATTCTGTAATTTTTGTCTTCATCTTTTTTAATCAAGGGTAAACAACTACCTTTGCTTATCATCGCCAAATATTTTTTAAAGTAGGTTTCTCCTTCTCTTTCTTTTTTTTTGCCCTGCTTATTTTTCCATTCTAGTTCATAAAGTAAAATATCAAACCTATGAAATCTACTTTAAAACTGGCAAACAGGGCTTCCCTGGTGGTGCAGTGGTTGAGAGTCCGCCTGCCGATGCAGGGGACACAGGTTCGTGCCCCGGTCCGGGAGGATCCCATATGCCACGGAGCGGCTGGGCCCATGAGCCATGGCCGCTGGGCCTGCACGTCCGGAGCCTGTGCTCCGCAACAGAAGAGGCCACAACAGTGAGAGCCCTGTGTACCGCAAAAACAACAACAACAAACAAACAAACAAACAAAAAATGGCAAACAAAAAATTAGTTCATATGCAAAATGCTTAGGTTTAAAGATAGCATCTTACGGTTTTACGATTAAATTGTGAGGACTTAATTATCTTGTTATTTTGGATGTATTTTCACTCCAAATCTGTAAACTGAAACAAAGAGAATTGCTTTTTTGAAGTCCTTTGTGCTATTCCTTGAACTATGGTACCTTTCACACTTTAGAGATGAGTATTCATCTTTCTATTTTACCAGGTAAAACTTGAGCATTCCAAAATACATTAAACAGCCTGAATTCTATATGAAGTCTGTTTACACTGAAGGTGATTCATATCTATTAAAATCTGATGCATACTTTATCAAATTTAAATCAAGAGTTTCAAAACCCAAACACAAATTTTTATTTTAATGTACACTGAGGCATATAAAACAAGCCCATTTAATGTGATTATCAGATTGAAATATCATCTTGAGATGAAAACTCTTCCTTCTCCAGAGCTAGTATTGTCCCCTGGCATTGTAGTTTTATATAGAAAATATAGAAGTGAGATGTTTCTTCATTTTTTAACAGTGATATATTTCAAAGGGCTCAGATGATGAACTTAAATGTGTTTTATATCACACTTGTTCTAATCTTTTGTTCTATTCATAGTTCCTGGGTATCATAACTATAATACTTGGGGGATGTTGTTTTAATATAATTTTTGTTAACCTTATTACAATCAGGAACTGGATGGCTTGATCACAGGGTTTTAAAGTAAATAAAGCAGTGTCCAGTTTCTGCGTTGGTTGCTGGTGAGAAGATTGAGACCATTGTAGGAAGTGATATCAAAGTTACGTGTCTTCATATTTCTCCTCTTGAGGTGGAAACCTGAGGCTAAGAAAGTGGGAAAGGATGGGCAAGCCAAGAGGAACATCTGTATTCGTATGTTGGATCTGAGTTTCTCGAGGCACTCTTTCCGGGCATACTAGACCTCAGATTCAAGCCTCTATGTAAAGCTCTATATCCACCTCTTAAACTTTAAGTACCCTGATGGTGGCACAGAGGGCAGAAATCAAGATGAGCCTGAGGCAATGCTTCTGGCCATGTTCTACGGGTAACACTCAGGGGTTCGAAAGTTTCTATAGGTCCCGTAACAAGACACAAAGCTTCTGAGAAAGCCAGAGGCCCAAGGGTCAAGACAAAGAGACCGCCATTTGCAGGGACTTCCCAAATAAGGGCAAATGAGCACAAACTTCAGAGTCATGGACAAACAACAAGAAAAAGCCAGATGGAACCAGTTGCATCTCTGTGGTCTCTAAGGGCAGAATGGCCAGACATTTGGCCCCTTAGCTCTCCCCAAGTGTCAAAAACAATGAGTAAGCCCATGCTGTTATGTGGTGTCCTTCAGAGGGGTTGGAGGTGGTGGCAGTGAGTATTTGTAAGGAAAGAGACTAGTTCAGCCAGAAGCACTGTAATGGCAAATTTAGAGAGACTCCCTCCCCATCTTTTTCCTACTCCTACCTTATATGATGTATTCTTGCTAAAAAGATTACATCAATTATATAATTATTGCCTCTGTTTTGTGTATTTTAGTATGGTGTGAAAATGTTTGCAACTCCACTAATAAATAATTGATATATGTAGGTTAATTTTTTTGTGTACTATAGCCAGATACCATAGCCCTTTTAAAAAAGTAACCTTAACGTCATCACCGTCAATTTTCCACTCAAAACACTCCACAACATTTGAGTATGTGCAATTGTCTCTTCCTGAAAACTTTCACACAGAGAATTAACTAGCACATTAACTAACCAGGTAAGTTATTCAATTTGGGGCAACACTAGCTCTTAAAAATATTTTTCTGGTACTGAATTGAAAATGGCTTCTTTAGGAATTTTACCCATAATCCTGGTTCTGCCCTCTGTAACAGTGCAAAATTATCTAATTGACATTTCTCATGACAGGGTATCACTATCTGAAGAATATTATTACATCTATAAAAGCCTTCTCTGAGCTAAACATCCAGGCTGCTAGTTATAAGACAATCTTCATATTCTTTGGTATCCTAGCTTCCCTTTTGGCTGTTATGTACCCATGGGAGGAAATGAAGATTTTGAATTTCATATGCATTGTTGATCCAAAAGCTTTGCATAAGTACTGTGTGTGTATTCCTCTGTGTGCACAGGGATGTCATACAGGGTCTGGTGTTGAGGAGCTGCAAGCCAGTGGCATCATTTCCTCAGGTCTGTATAGAATTGGCAGCCAAGGGAATGAAGCACTGAAAAGAAAAACTGCTTCCTCTACTTCTTACTAAGATATAAACTGATGGTGCCATTTGCCCAAGCAAAAGATACAAAACATTCTTTCGTCATGGGATTGCATGAGGTTGATTTAGAACAGCAGTGTCAACATTATTTCAAAAGATCTAAATATATATAATAATGCTACTACATTTACTGCTTTAGTCAACAAATATTTATTATATCTGGACCATATTTAGGATGTACCCTAGAAAACTTGGTGACTAGCAGTGAACAAAACAGACAAAAATCCCTGCCCTTGCGGAGTTTACATTCAAGCCATTATATGTAAGTTTATTTATAACTACAGATATTGACAAATGAAACTAGCCCATTTATGTTCACATTAGGTCAACTAAACACACTTACAGGAATGCTTCTTGGTGCATTTTAAATATTCTTCACTTAAAGTCACACCTCAATAATATACTAAATCTGGAAATACATCAATATGCTATAATTGAGAATGTAGAAGTTACTTTTATAAAATATATAAAGAAGAATAAGGTTTGTAAGCTGATTATTATATGTAAAGCATTTTGATTTTTGTTTCCTACCAGGTCTCTTCCACTTTCATTTCATTATTTTTTTTCTTTTCTTTGTATGTATGTTCTATCACTGAAAATAATTATACTGACATATAAGACATATATTGAGGGCTTAATGTGTGACTGGCATTGTTTTATGTGTAATTTGTGAAGTTGGTAAGCAGTGTTATTTCTACTTTGCAATAGATAAAACTTACATTTAGAGAAGTTAACTCACTTATCAGAGGCACATGACAGTAAGTGCCAGAGCTTGGGTTTAAAACCATGGTATGCATGGATATGAGTTAAGCATTCGGACCTTGGGCAATTACACCCCTCACTTAGTACTCTGCACAATATTCTGCATAAAGTGGCTTCCATCCTTCCATATTACAGCTCTTCATTCAGGTAACATATCTGCTGAGCACTTAAGCACATGATCTAAGCACTAGAAATGCGTTCAGTGTGAAGCAAACTCATACAATCACTCTTTAGAGAAATCCAGTTCCCAGGACTTTGTCTTTAGGAAGCTATACTTAAAATTCATAAGTATAAAGTGATGAACACTTAAAGCATTTTAAAATGATTTTTCAAGTCAAAATATAAATAGCCTTGCATTTTTTTCAGATTGCAAAGAGTACAAATAGTAAAAGGTTAAGAAACTTATTTAATGTCTTTATAAAAGAGCACAAGAGTAGAATGGAAATAAGATCCTATAGAGAAGACAATAAATCTGTCTTTTGTCTTTCCTCCCCTGCATCCAGGCCACCCCCCTTTCTGCTCCGCTGTGGGTAGCAGAGCCTGAAGCAGTCAGCTAATGGCTCCCAGCATGAAGCAGGCAGTCTTAATGTCCCCTTCTCTCCTGACACATCCTAGCAGCAGTGCCTCAAGAAGTGATCAGCATTTCTAGTTTCACTGTTTCTGTTTTTCCATAAGCATTAAATTGCAAAAGGAATTACATTTGCTTTTCCAAAACTCTGACATTAAAAGGATTGCTCTGAGATTATATTTGATCTGGGTACAAATTTTTCTCATAGCAAGTGTCAAGTATCGTGTAGGTAGAAGAGAAAATATTTGATGAGCATAAATTACTCCACAGGTAATCTTTCAGAATGTATATATTCCCTGTATCAGAAAAAGGCTTTCTTACACTTTATATAGCATCCATTAGCCATTTTTCTAGAATGGAAGGCATTACATCTATAGCTCACTTTTCGATTACATTTTTTCCTACAAATAAAAAGTATGTTACTAGCAATACATCTCCATATGAAGGTTATAAACTTCATCTCCTGTCACACTGATAATACCTATAGGTCTCAATATAAATGTGCAAGCCTCTGATCACTTTTCTTATAACTCTATCTTTAGTCCAAGGCTGTTTTTCTAAATTATATTAAAAAAAATCATAATTGACTGTTTTTTGAAAGTCGTCAAATTTCATTATAATAAAATGCTAAACTGAAGAGATATGGCATAGACCTTTACAGAATACATTTGTAGTCAATCTCTTTGTGTGTTCAATCATTCTACACCTAAGAACAAGTTGCTCTTCTTTGTAGCTTAGAAAGTTATATGGGTTAGAAAACGAAATGCTTTACAGCATTCCCAGAAACCAGAATAGCAACTAGCACATAGTAGATACTCAATAAATATTTTTAATAGTGTGAATAAATGAGTTAAAAGCCATAAGTGAAACTTATTGTATTATTCCCTCCTTCTTACAAATGAAAAATCATAGTGGCTAAGCAAGTTTTACAAAACATTCTATTTATATAATAAGTCTATAGTATAATATTTATAAATCTGCAATTGTTTCTTAAAACATACCATCTCTTAGCTATGTGTAGTGGGTCTATTCTTTTTTGTTTGTTTGTTTGTTTTGCGCTACGCGGGCCCCTCACTGCTGTGGCCTCTCCCGTTGCGGAGCACAGGCTCCGGACGCGCAGGCCCAGTGGCCATGGCTCACGACCCCAGCCACTTTGAGGCATGTGGGATCCTCCCGGACCGGGGCACGAACCCGTGTCCCCCGCATCGGCAGGCGGACTCTCAACCACTGCACCACCAGGGAAGCCCTAGTGGGTCTTTTCTTGGTAGTTCTCTTCCTCTCTCTGTCTCAACCTCTCTCTTATTCTGACTTAGTCTCTCTCTCTCTCTCTCTCTCTCTCACACACACACACACAGACACACGCACAGACACACACTCAACAATCTAGAAATAATCCTGGGATTCATTACCACTCTTTATGCACAATGATCCATAAAATTTGAACATAAATTCTGTTTTAAGGAGATCACACATGAAAAGTTTTCACTCTTCAGAGCATCTTCAAGTACCATGCATGTGAATGGGAGCAGAATATGTGACTCCAAAATATGCCACATTGGTATGTAGATTATTTCGAGCTGAAGGCAATCAGACCTAGCAGATTCAAGAAAAACTTTTGGCTTTCCTTTAACTACCTAAAAGAATTTATATATGGAGCCTGGCTAAGAGAGACAGAGCTATTACCAGAGATAATCTTTATCTGAAGGACCTATCTGTATGGCTGGGCAACCATCTAATTACCAAATAGCTGTTGTTATTATTATCCTGTGAATTACTTTCCTTCCCTTTGAAACCCCAGGTCCCTACCCCATTCCTTAGCTCAGGATGGCATATAAGCCTCAACTACCTGACTTGCCCTTGTGTCTCATATATTTATGGAGCTCCTATATGTATGAAATTAAATTTGTGTTTCTATTAGACCAGCCAAAGAACCTAGAAGAAAAAGTTTTCTTTCCCAGCACATGTTATTTTTCAAAGACTGGGTTTACATTAGAGCTTACAGGATGCTGCTTTTTTCCTTGACTCAATTTTTATCAGAATTGAATTGCTGTCTACTTTATTTCCAAATCCCTTGATTTAAATTCCATAACAAATGAAAATCCAAATACATTACCAAACAGAGTTAACTCTCAGGTCACTATTAGTTTAAATATGACTTCATGAATAAAATTAGTTTGCAGTTGATTACAAGAATATAAACATGCAGTTGGGCTTTTAAGGGGTTTTTCTGACAGAGGGGAAAAGTTGAATTAAAATATTTAGTCTTAGGTCTCCTACATAATTCATACTACTTCTGGAGCTGAGTGAATTATTTTTCAAGTGATTAATTAAAAAACTGATCAGATTTTGAACTGAGAATTTGTTTGCAGTTTTCAAAGTTATTATGTATATATATACACCCCTTTATCTATCTTGAGTGTTGAGGGAAAAGGGGGGAGGTAGAAATCAAAGAGCCTATAATCACATAACTACATTACATTCGCTCATCATTGCACACAAAAGACCATAAAGTGAAGAGTGTGGAGAGCTGCTAGCTTAGGAATTCAGTGCAGATTTAAGGCATGAAAATCTGGTGACTAATCCATTCAAGTTCAAGTACTGCAATTTCTATACTTTCCTTATTTCTCTCTTTCCTCCTTCTCTTCTTCATTCATTTATTCAAAAAATTAACAATTATTGAAAACTTAATATGTGCTAGACACTGTTTATATGCTAGAAACATAGTAGTAAAAACAGGCAGAAATTCCCTTTTTAACAAAGCTTTCATTACAGTGACTGGAGAGAAAGATAATTTGCAAATAAATAACTAAAATATATGCCACAATATATATGGATAAGTGTTATGGGATGTGGGTGATTGGGGATGGATCCCCCTGAGGTTGAAACATGGGAGATCTGAATAGCAAGAAGGATCCAGCCATTATGGAAATTAGAATAATAAGCATTCTGGGAAGGGGAAACAGCCATTGCAATATCTGTAAGTGAGAAACAAGCTTGGTGTGTTCAAGGAACAGAAATAAGGTCAGTAAAGTAAAGGTAGGAGAGGCTCTGATATTTTTGTTTTAGCCTATCGTTCAGATTTTAAGGTTTATCCACCAAGTTCCCACTTCCCCCGATACTCTGCCTTCACCATTGTCACTGCAACGATTAATGGTGCTTTTTATGGGTACTCTAACACGTACATCATTTCAGACTTTTATTGGGCACGAAGCACAGAGAGTATGCCATTTCAGTCTCCAGTATTTTTTTTTTTTTTTTTTGCGGTACACGGGCCTCTCACTGCTGTGGCCTCTCCCGTTGCAGAGCACAGGCTCCAGACGTGCAGGCTCAGCGGCCATGGCTCACGGGCCCAGCCGCTCCGCGGCATGTGGGATCTTCCCGGACCGGGGCACGAACCCGTGTCCCCTGCACCGGCAGGCGGACTCTCAACCACTGCTCCACCAGGGAAGCCCTCCAGTATTTTGATGAAGAAATATTGTTATTTACTCTAAGTAACAGAAGCCATTTATTTATAAATATGAAAACTATGGAAGAACCCTGGTTTGACCTCATTTGGTGTTTATTTTCCCCCTTGTCATTTACAGGTTGCTTCTGGACTTCTCACGACCTTGAGCAGTCTCTGACTCATTAAAGGGGTTAGATCCCAAGTGCTAATTCCCACACAAGAAACTTCTCCTCACCCCTTAGCAGAAGGCACGGGCTGTATCTGGCTCTCCTGAGTCACAGTGCCTTTCTCACATCTACTTTTTAGTTCCAAAGGCCGTCACAAACTCTACAGTTATTTCTCCTCCTGTGTGAAAATTTATATCTCTTCTGTGGGCACATTTTCTACTCTCTGTGAAGGAGTTGGAGTCAGAAAGGCTTTAGTATAAGGACTGGCTCTTGTACTTTTCAATGTTGTGATCCTGGGCCATTTAACTTCCTTAAGCTTCAGTTTTCTCATTAAGGAAAATTAATCATAAGCCATAATGAGTTTATATATATAAAGAATTTAGCAGATTTCTAAGCACCAGGACAACATGTAGTATTCATTACCTACTACCCTCATCTTTATCATTTTCATTTCCATCATCTACATACCTTTATTTTTTTGAGCAATGATTCTCAAAGTATGGTCCCTGGACCAGCAGTGAGCATCTCCTGATGATGAAAATTATCTGGCATTACTGAATCAGAAACTCTGGGGTGAGACCCAGGAATTTATGTTTTTCCAAACCATCCTGGTGATTTGGACACATGCTAATGTAGCATTAGAGGAAATATGTTATTACATTATTATGTTTGTCCCTAATTGTTCATAATTAAATTCCTCGGTTATACTGGAGTGAGTAGCTCAGAAGTTTATAATATCCTTTAAAAAATTCCTAGACAGTTATTTTAAACAAAATTACTTATGTTTAAGACAAAGCTCATATGTAATGTAAATAATAGAAAACAAAATGCATTTTTTTCTCCCAGAGATAACTCTAGCTGTATCCAGATGTTAGAATAATCCTCTGAAAACTCTCAGAGCAGTCAAAGGCACAGTTGCTCCTACAAAATTTTCACACTGGATTCAAGTCTTATAAACATGAAAACTTAGCCATAAAATGAAATAGTAGAACTTAATTATATACAGGATTTTTTTTATAAACTCAGAAATCAGATATACCACTTTAAAGTGCAATGCAATAGTAAATATATGAAACTGTCATCTTAATCAAAGCTCAAAATTTGGGCTGAAGGAGCAACTAGGATTTACATGAAACATGGTAGAAGCCTTTTTTTACAATTGCACTTGATATGTGTAGTTTACATCCTCTATTCCACGCTATATTGGCTTCTTATATAAGGATGGTAACATAAGTTGCATCAGCAGAACATATTCACATCTGGGTATATCATTAGAATATTTGATTTTTGTGCAAAGTCTGGTATAGTCATGAAATAATTAACAAGAGATGTGACAATTAAGAGTAAAATCTGCAGTTATAATGCAGGATAAATTGATCTAAGTAGCTTGTCCTTGTGTCCTGTTCTAAACCAGTGGTTTTAACATATTTTTTAGCAGAACATTTTTTACCTAATGCAATCTCGCAAGCAACAAAAGTATGCAAGATTGATTCAACCAATATTAGCATAAATTTATATCACTTACAGTTCAAATGCATATCTATTCTTACTTTAAATTCAATCAAAGGGAATTCCTTGGATAAAAATGAAAAACTTGAAACTGAATATCACATTGTCAGAGACAATTCTTCATGGGTTGCTTGCATTTTTGCACATCTTATGAGAAAGACACCAACTGTCCTTTTGCTTATCTTTGCAAGGATGTTTGTATAGCAAACAGACTTGGGAGACAGAGGTAATGTCTGCCTCCAGAGCAAAGGGCATATTTGTTTACTATCAATATAACAAAGATAAAGTCACCCTCTGGGGCAAAGGGCATGCCTTCTTGCAGCCTATTATAAAAGATCTGGGCTCCCTAAGTGTGGGTTCCTCAGCTATGATGCAAACCTATTGTGTGTACAGTTTCTATGAGTCTTCCACATTGCCCTGTGTAACCTGGGGGACACATAGGACCAATGCAAATGCTAATAGCCTATTGCCATTACTGTGAGTAATGAAATCTTCTGGTTTTGACCCAAGAAACTTCTGCTTTTGTCCATGAAATAGTCTCAGGTTAAATTTTCAGCTTGCATACTGATCCTTCACAGTTCTTGATACACATTTGACAAACACAGTCATATTTGAGCCTCACAACTCTTTCAATCTGTTTCTGTATTTTGATGTAGTTGAATATTTTTTTAATATGAATCTGATTTACAGGTACATATCTGTCAGGATTGACTATTATAATAACTCCCATAGCAATTTAAATATTTCTCAATGGCCATCACCAAAAAATCTATAAACAGTAAATGCTGGAGAGGGTGTAGAGAAAACGGAACCCTCCTATACTGTTGGGGGGAATGTAAATTGGTACAACCACTATGGAGAACAGTATGGAGGTTACTTAAAAAACTGAAAATAGAACTACCATAGGACCCAGCAATCCCACTACTGGCACATACCCACTGAAAAGCATAATTCAAAAAGATACATGCACCCCAATGTTCATTGCAGCCCTATTTACAATAGCCAGGTCATGGAAGCAACCTAAATGCCCATCGACAGACGAATGGATAAAGAAGATGTGGTACATATAAACAACAGAATATTACCCAGCCATAAAAATGAACAAAATAATGCCATTTGCAGCAACATGGATGGACCCAGAGATTGTCATACTGATTGAAGTAACTCAGACACAGAAAGACAAATATCATATATATCACTTATATGTGGAATCTAAAAAAAATGTACAAATGAACTTATTTAAAAAAACAATTAGAGTCACGAATGTAGAAAACAAACTTATGGTTACCAGGAGATAAGGGGGAGGGAAGGGATAAATTGGGAGATTGGGACTGACATATACACACTACTATATACAAAATAGATAACTAATAACAACCTGCTGTACAGCACAGGGAACTTTACTCAATATTCTGTAAGGCCCTACATGGGAAAAGAATCTAAGGAAAAAGAGTGGGTATATGTATATGTATAACTGGTTCACTTTGCTGTACACCTGAAACTAACACAACATTGTAAATCAACTATACTCCAATAAAAATTTTTAAAAAGCAAACATTAAAAACCAACATAGGGCTTCCTTGGTGGAGCAGTGGTTGAGATTCCGCCTGCCGATGCAGGGGACACGGGTTCGTGCCCCAGTCCGGGAAGATCCCACATGCCGCGGAGCGGCTGGGCCCGTGAGCCATGGTCGCTGGGCCTGTGTGTCCGGAGCCTGTGCTCCGCAACGGGAGAGGCCACAACAGTGAGAGGCCCGCGTACTGCAAAAAAAAAATTAAAAACCCAATATACAGGGGCTTCCCTGGTTGCGCAGTGTTTAAGAATCTGCCTGCCAATGCAGGAGACATGGGTTCGAGCCCTGGTCCAGGAAGATCCCACATCCTGTGCTCTGCAACAAGAGAAGCCACCGCAATAAGAAGCCTGTGCACCACAACGAAGAGTAGCCCCCGCTTGCCACAAGTAGAGAAAGCCCGTGTGCAGCAACGAAGACCTAACGCAGCCAAAAATAAATAAATAAATAAACATCTCTCAAAGAACTGATAGGGAAAATTGAAAAAAGAAGCAGTAGATATTTTGCTTTAAATATTGAATCACAAATATTGCTTACCAACTGTCGAAATTCCTTGTTATAGGCATAAAATTCAAAGGAGGCTTCTTGAAACTTGTAGGAAACACTAACTCTATTCATGATATAATACAATGCAACGAAACACCTTTTAAATCTCCATTGCACAGAAGTTTGCCAAAACCATTGCTTTTATAACCAGGCCTGTGTTAACTTGACGTTTATGTATTGTTTCAATTATTACAAAAATAAATTATTTTTGTAAATAATTTTTATAATAATTTAAACACATATTTCAAATAAAACAGAAATCATTTGTTTGCAAAAACCTTTAAGAATCTCGTCTGTAATTTCTGCTTGACATTACAGGTTGGTCATATTTGCTCATTATCTGAGTTCAAGTAACTACCAGGATATCAGGATCTAGGACCTAGTGTAGCTGGCTTCCAGGCCACTGCACATAACTAAAGGTCTTTGGTTCATGAGTAGCTCATACGCAACATGTATAAATTTCATCTCAAGATTAAAAAAGAAATTGAAAGACTGCATGTGTAGTTTTAAATCTAAAATCAGTCTCAGATACCTATTAATTAAAACAGAATGAAAAATAAATTTGAAAATACAAAGGAAAGAAAAAAGTATATAAAATAAATAGAACTACAAGACAGCAAGAAATAACAGAAACCTATCAATATAGAAATCTGAATATAAAATTAAACTTTGCTTCAAATAAACTGAATTGTGGAAAATAGGAACATTTAAATGCAATTTCCCCAGAAGAAGCACTAAAACTTAGTAAACGAAACAAGCAGACAGTTCTCCAGAGACGAAAGCAATTTGTCAAAATGTGACATGGATATAATTTTATATTTGAGCTGAGGTTTTTCTGTGACCTTACTGAAACACCCAGAATCCCTAGAAGTAAAAAGGTGTTTCAGCGCAAAACCAACACTACCTTAATATTCTCTAAAATTTTTAGCCATAAAATTTTACCTACTCTGGGAATCTAGAGCATGATCTTGCTCTATTTAAATGAAATGTGTTAAGTGACTTAGACCTTTAAATTTCAGTATTTTGAAATTTTCTTCAAGTACTGGGAAATTTGGCTCAGAGAAGACATATTTTATAACATCCATGACTATACAAAATTCTAGTATATTTATCTTCATTGTATCCAGATTTATTTTGGTAATATATCAGTTACATTTCTACTGGTAGCTTCAGAATTTACCTGACAGAAGGTACATGAAGATAAGGGCTGGTAATATGGATTGAGGAGATATATGAGGTTACTTTTTTATTGCATTTACATAAAATTGAGCAAATGTCAATTGCCCGTGTCAAATATCGCATGGAATCTTATGGAGATTAAGGGACCATAGAGCTCATCAAGCCCCCGCCTGACATTTTTCTTGTCGTAACTTCTGTTTCATAAGTTTGTCTGCATAGTTCAAATTTATACTTTATTAGAGAGCAAGGATCTGTTATGTACTTCCATTTTCATAACACTATTTTCTCCTAATGCTTGGTTTTCCATCATATAAATGATTTGTGAAATTTTATATTCTATATGTGACGCCAATAAATTTAGAACTAAAGTAACAAGCCAGCAAGAGAAACTGAGGGTTAACATACATCTTAAGAAGGGTGATGACAATGGTAATGGAGAGAAGAAGAGAGCTCGGAGAACAGCAAAGTCTGTGAGGTGTGAGGGGAAGGTGACTCCCAGTTGTCTGGCTTAGATAACTGAATGAGTAGAGTGTAATTAATTAACTGAGAAAGTAGACAGAATAGCATCCAAAGTGAAGATTCATGAGTCAATTTGACCATAACATGTCAGAGTAGCTTTCAGGTTAGGATATAAGAAGCAGTTTACTGGGTTAAATATTTTGGCTGGACATACTGTAATGTAGCAATTTAGAGATTTGAAGAAGTATTACTGGTTCAATTAGAAGTAGTAAACATAAGTAATAGAGCATGAAGGGCATAATGTATCAATAAGAGTTCATTGGAAAGCAAATAAGACTAAGATGTATAAAAGTGTTATCCATTAAAGTTCAAGCGTATCAAATCCAGAGAGAACCTTGAGTTGCAGTGAATAGGTTCACTTGAGATATTCTTAAAGGTGCTGAAACCCTAATTTACCTAGTGTTTGTGACACTGCACCAAGAGTCCACCAACATGAAAACCTATTATGGCTTAACAGTATTTTAAACTGTGGTTAATAATAATCATAAGCAAACACAGGGAAAAAAACAAGAATAGCACATATTCGAGTTTTTAGGTATCAGGCATTATTTTGTGTTTTACATAGATTTAATTCTTTATTCCTGTTAACAATTATAAGATGTTGGTAAGTATTATTATTAACTCCATTTTGCCTGTGAGGAAACTGAGGCTCAGACAGGCTCAAGGTCACACATAAAATGTATGTAGAGCCCAGGAAGTCTGACTACAGCACAATAAATAACATAGGGACTATTTTCGCAAAGTGTTCCTAATAGCAAAGAGGAACATTATAGAATATTGATACTTATTGGGTTACAAAAGTAAATCACCTTCTTTGAAAGAAATTCCCAATTATCTTATTTCATTAGAGCATTTACTAATATCAAATATTTTATTACCTTGTTTATATCTGCTATCATGCATTAGAAAATAAAATAAATGAAAGAATTAAGTCTGTCTCTCTTCTTTACTACTATAGTATCCTCAATGCTGAGAATGATGTCAGGCACAACTTAGGGGTGTGTGTGTGTGTGTGTGTGTGTGTGTGTGTGTGTGTGTATTCAGTGAGATGATTTGAAGTGGCTGTTCACTCATTTACTAGCCATGTGATTTTTGTGTTAGCAACCTAACCTCTCTGAGTTTAGATTCCTCTTCTATAAAAAGGGACCTTAAAAAAAACAAAAAAAAAAAACAAAAAAAAAAAAAAAAAAAAAGGGACCTTATAATAACTCTTCTTAATGGTTCCCTTTTATTCCCCTCTATCTTACCTCTCTTGCAAGTCTTCATGGCCAGCACTGTTAATGTTTTTCCAATTTTGAGTTCATCCTACCTATTCCTCAAATATGTGCACGACTATTCATAAATATTCTACATCTAGGCATAATATTATTGAGTGTGTGGATTATGATATAAATGTGGTACAAAAACAAAACTCAAATGCCTTTATATGCTAGATTAAGAAGAAATTCTTGGTATACCTCATGTTCAATATCAGAAAGCTAACTTTATGTGAATTATAAAGTAGGTGAATGGCTTCAGAAAGCATTTATTTTTCTAATTATATTAAATTTGTGTTTTAATTTTTAAAATGTTACTCTTGAGGTAAATAAATATAAAACAGAGTGACTCTTCAGTGGTCCCATATGTTTTGGTTTCATGATAAAATGTTATTAAAGATGATATAATTAAAACATCCACATGATATTTTTTGTCATAGAGATGAAACTCATTTGTTTCAAGTGTATTTCATAACTATTAGATAATATACAAAACAGAGCAAGATAGCCTAAACTGTATGTCTCACTGTCATCTCAAACCATATCCCAGCCTCATCTGTGCATCCATTTACTATTTCTTTGTCATCAAACCCTCTTTACTCTGTTTACTTGCTTCACTAAACAGGTTTGACATTATTTGTCACTTGCATGAATGATACTGACAGAGCAGTTCTGTGGGTTCCTTCTGGGCCTAGAGGACAAAGTGTCTGTAGTATATTTGTGTCAGCTCAAGCAGCAGTCTTGTAAATTGGCAGTTTGCTTAATGTAAAATGCAAATTTCTCAAGGGCAAGGCATAATTCTGCATAGTAATGATCATAATGCCTATAAAAGTGTTTTCCAATAATTCGAAGGTTTATTTTATTTTGCATTTAGTTTTTGTTGCACCTTCCTCAAGGAGTTCAAGGGACAAATAAACTCAGGCTGGAGTTTTGCTATAGCCATCTGCCTATAATGAACAAACTACAAAATGTCAGTTCCCTGTGGAAACTTTAGAATGGCTAAGTGCGTTCTGCCAAGTATCAGTGGCTATAGTGGCAACATTTATCAGCCACTTATAAATCTCACCGCTGAGAATTTCAAGTAATGGGTGTGTAGTCTGAGATTTTAAACAATTACACATTTCATTTTCTCTGCATGTATTTACATTCTTATATTAATTTTTGTCTGTGTTATCAGCCTTAGATTATAAACCATCCAGCAGAAGAGCACATATCGTCCTTCCTTTACTATTATCTATCTATCGTCTATCTATTGTCTATCTACTTATCGTCATCTATCTATCTATTGTCTATCTATCCATCTATCTATCATCTATCGTCTATCTACCTATCTATCTATCTATCATCTATCTATCGTCTATCTATCTACCTATATATTGTCATCTATCTATCTATCTATTTATCTAGCGTCTATCTACCATTTTTTAAAGACTTTATTATTTTTGGTGATGTTATAAAAGCAGCTACTTTGCCTTTAAGATTCATACAGTATTCTATACCCTGGAAATCACTGGTCCTTTAACCTCCTTGAAGTCTTGGTCAGTTGATGGAAACAGCTTATAAATTTAATGAACTCTTATTCATTTAGTACTATAGTTGGTTATAGAAAATTAAAATATCTTTAAACAAGTAAATTTTCCTCAAGCAGATTCTCCCAGTTTTTTTCCTTTAGAATTCCATTTGTCTTGCATTTATAATGGCATACAACTTTTATGCATGATCTATTCAAATAATTTATTCTGCTATGCGTAAGATAAACAAGAATATTGCAATCAGTGTTTACACCATATGTAAAGATCTTTAAATGATTCGTTTCCATTGAAATTTTTTAACCTTAGGATTAAATGAAATAAATTGGCTGACATGACATTTTCTTCCCACTGATCTTCAGAACTGGTGTGACAATAGCTAACCTGTGAGGCTCTCTCTTTCTTTCTCCTCCCTCTCTTTTGGATGTATGTCCCTCAGAAGCTTGGACTACACTTTCAGTTGAAGAATAACAAGACTACTGTTGGAAAGTCCACTTTCTTACCATTAAGGCAAGGACTTACTCATAAACATCCAGAGGCTAGCATTCAGAGGGGAATAATGAAAACATTTGGAATTTTTAACAGTGCATAGTATAGCAATTACAAGCACAAAATGTGGAGGCAGGTTGCCTGGGTTATAACCCACAGTGTGACATTGGAAAAGCTATATATCTTCTTGTACCTTGCCTTCTTCATCTGTAAAACGGGGATAATAATAGTATCTATCCTATCAGGGTATTATGATGTTCAAAAGAACTTGTAATTGGTTTGAACAGTGGCACTGTTGAAAAATTGAGCAGTGATTCAATTTTCACAAAATGGATAAAATGATTGAAATTTTAGCATACCACATGGTTTTAAAATGTACTGTTATAGATGCATTGTCATTTGACCCCCATTTAACAAGCATTTTGCTCTTGTTGATTGGACACTGATATGACAAAAAACAAGCATGACTTCCTTTTTTTTTTTTTTTTGAAATTCACATCCTTAAAAATGATCAGATAACTACCCTTGGTTTACTACTGAAATCAAAACAAAACAAAATAGTTTCCTGATACTATTGTATGAAAACAAGACTAGGGCTTAGTTTATTTTCAAACTCAGATGGTATCTTTCAAAGTAAATGCTCCAGTCAAACAAACAATAGTTATATCTGCTCATACTGAGGAAAACTTTAGGACCAGTTGAGAGCCCTTATTAATTTTCAGTTGGAAAGCAGTTCATACAGTAGAGGAAAAACACAGTCATAACAAGCATTTGCACAGTAATAAGGCATTACAAAATCCTAATTTGGAAAAGATAATATTAAAAAGTAAAAAAAATATTATCTTGTATAGCAATCAAATGACACACCCTGATGCCGTCTCAATCATTTCTTAATCTTGGCCAACAAAAACTGAAAACTACAAAAACAACAACAAAAAGAAGTAGCACTCAGTGGAGGACACACATTCAGCTGCTCTCTAATAAGTGTTTTCAAAACAGAACTTCGTAGTGGAAATATCTGAAAATGTCAGAGCTGATTGCAAACGAGCCCCCCCCCCCCCACCTCACAGCAGGCTGAACCCCAAGCCTCGAGCTTCGTATTGTTCAGGAATATTAAAAGCAGTTGTTTTAAGACTTCACTGAACATTTTAATGTTTTGTTGAATCAAATCTGTTTGCAAATCATTATCTAACTAGGTCAAGTAAATACAAAAAGATAATTGTTTAAAATTGATGCAAACCACCTAAATACCTTCTTGGTTTATTAAAGTAAGTACATCACTTGAATATATCATTGCATGGTGAACTCCCCCACGCTAGACATTATTTTATCTATCATAAAGATAAGAAAGCTGAATTAGCTTTTATTTTCAGAGAGAACATTGTGAAACAATGTAAAGGGTAACTTAATAGACAAGTTTCAATATGCCAAACAGCAAGGGGCAACGGGGAATAGGTTTCTAACTTCATTTTAGAGCAAAGCAATAACAGGGTGCTGCCTCTTAGTAGCCACTGGGCAGAATTTGTGAAGAAATCTCTGTTATCCAAATTCCTTCATTTTTTTTTAATGAAAAAGATATTCCTAATTGGGTATTATCATTATAAGCTACCCCAGGTTGCTAAAATTATCCAAATTTAATTTTCATTGGAATGCCTAAGTTTTGTAGTTTTGAATACCCGGTTAATGGTAAAAAAAATAATGTTCATTGTGCTCACAAAACTGAGCGTGGCATTATTGTGGAAACATCACATAAATTCAATAGAAATTCAAAGAGAAAAAACTCTAAATGTGATTTTGACATCCAGCAAGTTTTCTCAAAAGAGGCTTCAAGGTGTGATAGTCATTACCTTAGAAAATTCATCACCATCCAAGGTCAGGCCATTAGCACTGCAGACTCAGAAAGTGGCTATTAAGAGAACACTAGGCACTATCCCATCACTCAGTCCAGAATCACATTAGCGAAATTCAGATTGTGATAGTAAGCCCTGATGTATTAACTTCCAGTGAGATTCATATCCCTTTCACACATATAGGAAGATGAGTAACACATTTTCTTTCTTTTTTAAATTGAGTTATAATTGACATAAAACTTTATATTGACTAACTCATTTTCTGAACAATGTTTTCGTCTGACCAACTTAGTCTTTCTCCACAGTGAGCCAATACAGAAGCCAATTAAAATCAGAAGACTGCTTGGAGAACCTTGGGGGAGTTCGATGATCCACACTTTCAATGGCTGCAGCCTAAGAAGTCTTGATATCTCCACCAAAACCCATTGCCTTTCCAATGACAATTATAGATGGAAGGTGCTTTTGCCTTGGGGAGGTTGGCTGGGAGATGTGTTAGGAGGCTAATGCATTAATCCTGCATTAGACGCTAATTAAAATGTTATTTTACTTGCCTCAAAATGTCAGTAGATTGGCTACTTCGGCAAGTGAAACTAAGTTTGGTTTGGTAACAGTAACCACATAAATATATATACTTCAAAGGTTTTTTTTAATGCATAATGAAGTACTTGCAAAACGAATACATGACATCATTTGAATGTGTTTAAAAAAATGTACTCACACATCAGTGCATCATCCTGTGATATTTTGAAGTCATCACAGAAAACAGAATTCCATTTAAGTATTCATCTCAGTTTATAGCAATAGTGAAATGATTAAAAGACATAGCATCTTCTTCCCAAAGTGCATTCTTAAAATATATAGCTCAAGTTTGATCTTAAGCAAATTATTTAATGGAGGTATTTATTTAATACAGAACATATTATGGGACTCATCTTTCCTACTTAAAAAGATACTAATAAATTAACCAAAAGTAAAAGTGGACATTATGGAACTATACAAAACTATCCAATTCCTTCAAATCAAGGCTCAAAACCATTTCTGAGGAGCAAATGTTATCAAAATGATTGAAAAGGCCCTTGGGAAAAACCAAACCCATTCATCAGGAATAAAAAGATATCAGATAAAATAACACAGCAAGCTCTGCTATTTTAGTCTTTTCACAATAGCTTCAAACCAAGACAATAAAGCCCAGAAATAGTGAGGAGGATGATGTGGACACATGAGAGAGAGAGACAATATAATTGAGCCAAAGAAAGCCATGGGAATGGTTGGTGGGATCCTTGCTTTCTCCCCAAGAAACGCAGATCTCTCAATGTCTCCTGGAAAGTCCAGGTTCAACCTGAAAAGGTGAGCAGCAAAACTGTCTGTCTGCTTAATTGAGAAGTGAACCATATGAAAAGAAGTTAATTAGCATTCAACTAATAGATCCCGCAGCTTGAGCACTCCCGATTGAACACTTTTAAAATGTAAGCTCTCAACTCATTTAAATATGCGGAAGTTGAGCGCTTTCACAGCAAGCTGAGTACTGACTGAGCTATTCCTAAACACCCTGAGCACTTGTCCATGTGAATTCTTAGCCAGATTTCCATACCCCCAAACCCTTCCTCTGCCTACATAGCTGCTAATCAAGTGGTGCCTTCCTGGTATGAAATTCCTTTGCCAACTAGAATTACGTTTTAGACTTTCCTCTTTTATGTTTTGAGATAATTAAGAAATAATAATAATTAGTGAATATATGTTAGCCTGAAGTTCCTTTCCTCTAAAGAGGTAGCAGTTGAGCCAGTTTCATCCCTCAAGGCCTCAAGTTAAATTTTGGAAATTAGTGTCCACGCTGAGAGCTGTGAGACTGTGTGCTCAAACTTAGCTGCAGACACCACAAAGGATTTTCAATTGTCTACTCCTCCAGGTGTTTACAATCAGCGAGGGAGTGAAGCAATCTGAGAATTCCCTAGCTCTTTACCATTGTGTTAAGGTTCTCATTGGGGCAGGCTCTCATCAATAAAAAAGAAACTGTTTTCATGATATGTAAGGCACGGTTGTTTTTCTGCTTTGCCTTTTCACAAATAAATGAAATAAAACAAACCATTAAGTATTTACTGAGCATCAACTACGTGTATGTGCTATGTCAAATACTGATGAGAATATGAAATGTATAATAGCCCCTGACCTCAAGGATTTAACCATTTTACTGGGAGAAATTATGCAACATGCTGATCTATATTTTGATGTGGTAATTTCTCTTCTAAAATGTAACCTTTTTTTCTAATTTATCCTTTCCTTAGTCTTGATATTTAAATTATATTTTACCATTTTGTTGGGTATCAGTTTCCAGTCAATTTTGTGGTGGTCACATTGTTAAGTTTAGAAGGAGGTGGTCATAAATAACTAAACAGCAAGTGCCTGGAATCAGATACTGAATATAACAATACTGAGAAATGCCATTCTAGGAGGCCCTGTCCAAGCAAACAGCTGACCTTCCTAGATTGCAGCTCTCTAATGCTAGTTGCACACAGAGGAAACAGAACTAGAGGAACAGAATATGCTACCCCCAAATACACCACTTTGGCATATGGATTATTCTGAGCTGAAGGCAACTGAGGAACAGCAGATACAGGAAATACTAAAAACAGAACATAACTTTCCCTTTTGTAAAGTAAATTTACACTTATGAAGAAAATTTTCATTTGTAAAGGTGTCTCTCTCTCTCCTGTACCAGTGAAATGAAGATGACACTTAACAGCTCTTCTCAATGGACGAGATACTGACTTGAATCTGCAAAACTAACCTTACTAAACTCTCCTTATGTACCATACTTTTTCTAGTCAGCTTCCCGTACTTGCCACCTCCCCTCTCAGCAGCCCCCAACCCCTTTTCCTTTGTCTAGCCTCTTCTCCACACTTTGTTAGATGGCATTTACATCCTAAAATTCTTGAGTCATATCTCTGTATAAAAAGAGAGGGATGACTAAATCACAAGAGCCTCTTATCATTGGAGACGGTACCAATTTAAATCTGCATAACAAACCTTACCCTTGTTTACTGTACTTCTTCTGGTTACCTCCTTATAACTTGCCTCCCCCATATCCTTCTTTCTTCGTTTTAGGTGAAGATGGCATTTAAGCACAAGTTCTAGGCAATTCTTTGAGTTACTCATCCCTGAATTTCTCCTATGTATACATGAGATATACATATTAATAAACTTGTTTGTTTTTCTTGTTAATCTGTTTTTCTTACAGGGCCCCAGACAAGAACCTACAAGAATAGAAGGAAAAAAATTTTTTTCTTCCCCTAAAGTTTGTGACTAAGTCTGTTTTTGTTTTTTGTTTTTGTTTTTTTTTCCTGTTGTTAATCTATCAGTTTGATTCTTGGGAAGTCAGGTGGGTAGAGGAAGAGATTGTTTTTCTCCCCTATAGAACAAAACAAGGATTACTTATTCAGAGATGAAAACTGGCTGTCTCAAATCTTATATCCTATGCTAATTTTAAACCAGGCTAGTTCTCAACCTGCGTAATTAAAACAACAATATTAAAAATAAAGGGGCTTCCCTGGTGGCGCAGTGGTTGGGAGTCCGCCTGCTGATGCAGGGGACACGGGTTCGCGCCCCGGTCCGGGAAGATCCCACATGCCACGGAGCGGCTGGGCCCGTGAGGCATGGCCGCTGAGCCTGCACGTCTGGAGCCTGTGCTCCGCAACAGGAGAGGCCACAACAGTGAGAGGCCCGCGTACCGTAAAATAAATAAATACATACATATATACATAAATATACCCATGTTTTACCAGCTATTTTAACCTCCCCCCAATTTAAAAAGAAAAGGTATTAGACTGAATTTTGTTTAATTTGATCTCTTCATAGAAATTCTAGTAATCCACTCATAAGTGATAAAAGATAGTCTAAGGAGGGGAGGGGTCATTGCTGAAAAGAAATACTTACTTTCAGTTATGTTTCAAGAAATTATTGGTTAGTTACAATGTAAGGACTTGAAGATTGAATTCAACATGAGGCAAACACACATATATACATTTGGAAGGGGGAAAGAATGCAATTAGATAAGAAGGAAAATGTTTGGTTCATCCTGGTACATAGTACTTATTTCTTATTTAAATCAGTTATAAGATGTCTAAAACCCTCAAAACCAAAATCAAATTTCATCTCAAAAATTTACCATTTATTTTGAGCTTGCTATATGCAATATATTAGCATACGATGTGAGATTTAAAGTTAAATAAATAAAAAACCTTAAACGCATGAAGCTTACAATCTAAAGAAGGAGAACAATAATAATGAGAATGCTGGTGAATGTTTTAAAAGATCCAAAATTCACAAAGATATGTGTCCTTTAAACAAAGCTTGAAAAAAACCTCGAAGTTAGGCTATAGGGAAATTTAAAGGGCTGCTTTTAGTTGTTTATTTTTTTGTTTCTTCTGTTATCAGAATTCTTATTTTTCAGAGTAAATATGAAGTGATTATTGTGTTGAGTGCATTTATATATATATATTTTTAATTTTATTTATTTATTTTTTTGCGGTATGCGGGCCTCTCACTGTTGTGGCCTCTCCCATTGTGGGGCACAGGCTCCAGACTCACAGGCCCCACGGCCATGACTCACGGGCCCAGCCGCTCCGCGGCATGTGGGATCTTCCTGGACCAGGGCACAAACCCGTGTCCCCTGCATCGGCAGGCAGACTCTCAACCACTGCGCCACCAGGGAAGCCCGAGTACATTTATATTTTAAGGAGCAATTTTGTCTTGTATTGGGGTCCCCAGCATGGCTTAGCTTCAGCCATCTTAGCTTTCATTTAATGTCTGAAAGGCTGACAAGGTGGGAACACAGTGGTCTATTTGCTTAAGCTGCTTAATTATAAGGGAAGACACCTGGACATTTAGGGACTGACGGCTAGATGCCCTAGTTAGATCCTCTCGTTCTCTGGGGGATATGGTCCAACCTCCAACCTCAATGGACAGTAAAATGGAGCACCGGATTTGGTGTTTCTAGCCCTTAAGTCTAATTGCAGGCATTACTACTCTGAGAGACATTCTGCTATGGTCCATGTGTCTGAGTGCTAAACACCACAGAGGAAGGAGATGTAATAAAAATAGATAAAATAAATACGAGGTCACCACAGTTTTTACTAAGAGAACAGAATATACTACCACTCTTGACTCAACTGAGAGCTCAGTCCTCAGGGGAGTAAGGTTTAGTGTGGGATCCTGCTGTTGGGCTGGAGGAGATATTTTGCTGTGGCAAGACCTTGGACAATGATGCTAGCAAAAGCCTAGTGTGACAGTGATTTGTGAATTTCCCTGGTAGTAGCATTAGTCTAGAACCGAGCAGGACCCTAGGAGGCCTTCCCAGAACAGATGTCCACCCATGTCCTCCGCTTGCCTTTTGTTTGTAGAAAACTTTAGTCAAAGAAGAAATTTAATCAGAGAAGTGAGAGAAAAGCAGAAAGAAAGAAAAACAGTCAAGCAAGACAAAATAATAATACTTTAGCCATTAAACAAAGTCAAGGACCTTTAGTTCTTCCTCAAGGACTATAGATAATATTTCGAGCCATGTCCTTTGAGCTGTTCTGCAGATACTGAAGCTCCCACCAGGTGGAAGAAGTTAACTATATACTGCCCACAAGCACATAGACCACAGACTGGCTGGAACCAGAAGGTCAATGATGCTGGCTCCCCCCGATTACCTCACCACCAACCAATCAGAAGACGGTCCACGAGCTGATCATGTCCTGATCCTTGAACGCTGTAAGACTCCTCACTACGGCCTCGAGGGCGGGACATACGGTCTTGAGGGCATCAGCCCGCTGTGGCCCCCTTTGCCTGGCAAAGCAATAAAGCTATTTCTTTCTACTTCACCCAAAACTCTGTCTCTGAGATTTAATCTGGCACTGGTATACAGAGGCTGAATTTCAGCAACAAGTCTCCAACATACATTTTGAGCAACTGGGTCATCAACATACACACCTTGATACCAGAAACTTGTGGAAAGGTGAGAGGAAATGGTGAGTTTTGAGAGACCCTGGGATCTTGCACTATCAGTTTAGAGGGAACCAGTGTTCCAATAGTTTAACTGGTGGGGATTGCAAGAAAATAACTTTTATTATTTTCAACAACTAATGTGCCTCAGGCAGGTGGGCCAAGAAACATGTTACAGTTTGAAATGCAATTAGGTATATGGATTAATTACTAAAATTCTCGGCCACTTACACTGGAAAATTATTTATATTGTTAGGGAACGTCTGTTAACAAATTTCTACATTCTCCTAATGGCTATTATTCTGAATTTCAGACAAATGTTTTTTAGATTTATATTTAATATAAGTTCAAGGTCTGGTCAACAAAACTTTCTGTGATGATGGAAATACTCTACACATGCTCTGTCCAATGTTTTCTGGGAGTCTGATAGAAATATAAAATCTCAGGCTCATACCCACAGAAACAGAATTTTCATTCTAACAAACATCTCCAGGAGGCTGGTGTGCACATTAAAGCTTGAGAAGCAGTAGTCAAGAGCAGTTCTCTACTTCCACAGACTTTTGTGTGCCAGTTACCCGAGGAGGTTTTTTAAAACACCAGTGCCTGCACTCCACCGCAGAAGTTATGATTCAGGGTTCTGGGATGGGATCTAGGTAAAGGCATTTTTGAAATTCCCCATAGACAGATCCATATATCCATAGATATAAAAGTTGCATGCATTTAACATTGAATATGGATGGACAAATAGCTCTTCAGAAATATGCATGTTTTTAACCAGCCACAGTACGTCACAATCTAAAAATATAATTAACATCATTTATATAAAAGTGCACAATTGTATGTTTAGTGCTGGTCATTGATCACATGTCTTAGTCAATGGCAATTCTGGCACTTACAAGATGGAAATATTATTGAGAACTGTAGAGATAGGCCCAGGACCAGTACTTCTCAAATTTTATTTGGGCTTAGGACGGTAAGAGTAACTTTTTATCAATTTGAGCACTTTCATGAAAAGCAATTTATTTTCAGGGAGTCAAGTGAACCTGAGTTCAAGGAGTCGGTGTATCTGGAATTTGGTGAAATATCCAAAAATTTCATCTTATTTTTAAACACATACATACATTTTCAAAATGCTAGGATGATGGGTTTATTTTATGGTCTTTGTTTTCAAACCAATTTATCTTGAAATAGAGCAACCTTCATAGAATAGGGGCTAGAGAATTTAGAAATACTCTAAGGCTTACAATTCTAAAAACAGTCACAGAGATGTAAAACATGCACTTTACTCATCAAAATCTGTGTCTCTGGAAATTGTGATTTCATTTGTACTGAAAGGTTGTGAAGTTTTTGTTTGTAGCTACAGGGAGCTCAGGTCAGATGCACCAAGAAGGGGTTTGGATCATGCTGAAAATTTATTCCAGGACCCTCAGCAAAGGCCAACCTGTATTGTTACGAAATATAGTCAGGTCCATGCCCCTTTGTGGACCCCATGTTTCCCAGCCTTCTAATCCTGACCCCTTTTAGCCCTGCTTGATGAAATTTGGCAATGGGTAGTCATTATTGCCATCCGTTTCCTCCACGAGTCCCATATGAGGTTGACCACCTGAACCTCTTAGATTAAATCAGCATTACTCTTTTGTTCTGAAAGTTCACATTCAGCATATCTAGTGGTCTTGTCATATCAGTAATTAAATACTATCTTGTGAGTCACTGGAGTTCTAACAATTCCTTTCATTCCAAACATTCCTTTACATGATAATGATAATACATTTCTGCAACCTATACATTTGAATATGTATTCAATGATTATTAAATATATATATATATTATTCAATATATATATCTATCATAAGCACACACAGCAAAACTAAATCTAGTTAGTCCAAATATCCCGTCTATGCTTGACCCAAGACAACCTTAACTCTCCTCAGCTTCACTAAGCTTTAAACACTTTTCTTTCTGACTCTAGGCCTTTGAGCTCCCTTTTCTTAGAGCATTTACTTTAGAACATTTGCAATTGTAAATTTTTTCTCTGCTCCCTTAAGATGTAAATCTTCTTCCAGCCTCTAGCTAGTTTTACAACCCAAGAATGTCTTTCTCAAGGACCTGGGAGCCATCCCTTTGAGATGTAATGATCAAGGAAGATAGAGTCTCTATCTCCAGATCTCTGTGGTTAGGTAGGAGTGTAACTTTGGTAAAGACCAATTACCAAACACAGATGGCCTAATCACATTGACCGAACTCCCCACCTTGTCCTCCAGTACTCTTCCCTAGCTCACCGCAGTGCAAAATCTCTTTAAAAATGATTTAATGCGAGTTAGGCATACCAATTACTTCTCTGTCATAAACAAAAATAGGATGATTTTTTTCACATGCATTGTGTGCCTGGAGAGGTAATATAGCATAGCCCACTCCTTAAGAATGGTCTAGACCTGGCTTTGCTCTTCCTTGCTGTGTGACCTGGGGCTACTTTCACAATCTCTTTTGTATCTCATTTTCCTTTTTTGTAAAATGAAGCCAAACACTTGCATCTACCTGTTACATTTGGTATGAGGATTAAATGTGTTAATATGTAAAACATGCTTAGAGCAGTGTCTGGCACATAAGAAAAACTCAATAAATGTTAATTACTGCTGATGGCAACTACTTTACAATGTTCAGAACAAACTCGGATTTCTTGCCTCCAATTAGTTATGCCTTATCATTTATGTATACAATTAATTGCTTTTTTGTGTTTTCATTTATTCTGTGCTAAAAATTTCGGGCAAACTGATTTGCCTCTCTGATGGCATGTCCAAAGACTATAATATAAACTTACCAGTTGAAGACTAGAGAGGTATTACTTGAAAACCAATTATACTCTTCCCCAAAAGGAATTAATGATGAACACTATTAGAAAACAGTAAAAATGTAAAAAATGATGACTAAGTTAACAGAAAATAAAATGCAAATAATCTACTTAATCTAGATGGACAAATGACTATACGTCATTCCTTTAATTTTTTATCTGTAGAATGAAGAAACTATTATACCCATCTCAATGGATTTTTTGAGGATTATACAAGATAACGTATAGAGTGATCAGCACAGTGTCAGACACCTGCAAAGAGTCCAGTAAATGTTGACTAGCTATTATTAGGGGAAAAGTAAAAAGCAGGTGTCATCTGCCAGCAATAAAAATTCCATGAGAACAAAATTTAGTTTTCCAACACTGAATAGTTCTATATCAGTGATTGTCAACCAGGGATGATTTTAATGCCCCCATCTACTCTTACTCTGTTTATTTGCTAACAACCCCTTCATTATTTCCTTACAACCTTTTTTATTCCTCACACTACTTTAATAAAAATGTTTTTTCAAAGTTCACCAATGATCATCACATTGACAAATACGATAGCTTTTCCTTAGGACTACTGGGTTCCATTCTTTCATTTCCACCAAACACAGACAGGCATGTCTCAATCTAGATGTTCCAGAATAACATCAAATTTATGACTGTAATTTTATTTATTGTATTATCTCAAAACCTATTCATTTTCTTATGTTTCTGATTTCATAACATTAACATCATTGAAACTCAGACTTGAAACAGGATCCATCTCTGTTCCCGTATCTCAACCTCATTTCACACACCTAATCAATTCCCAAGTCTATTAACATCATTTGCATTTTCTTCTTTATCCTGCTTTACAAACTTTCTACTAGATGTGAACATTGTTCTACACATTGTATGTACATTACACCAAATATAGCCTTCAAAATAACTCTGTGATTCAGGAATTACTCCATTTTATAGGTGAGGAAAATAAAGCTAAATGATTTTAAGTGGCTTGGCCAGGGATACACAGCTAGTTAAGCAAAAACTGAAATCCAAATTCCATGTTCATGCTGCCTTTGTAGCCTGCCCCCTTCTTTAGGTGTGACATTCAAAATTTTTCACTTACCAGTCTAGTACAACCTTACTTCCCGATTTTGCATCCTAAAATTCTACTTCCTTTAGCCCATGTCCCCTGTCCCATTCAGCTCTTTTTAATTTTCCTTCTCAGTATCTTTATGCATGCTTTTCTTCATCATGGAAGGATGCCTGTCTACCAAATTGCCTTAAATCCAAATCCTAAATATAGGTTTCAAGTATTGACTTAGATGTTGCCTCATCAAGTAATATACATATTTAAAGTATTTCATATTTGAAATTAATGGACCCATATGTTCATATAACTTTAGTGTTGTGTTGGGTGGACACACATAAGTTTAATATTTGAATCCTCTTATGCTATAGTTTTGTGTATTCTATTAAAAAATAGAGTTTGCTAGAATCTTAATGTTCTCTACCTAAACAGTTTATTTCCCTCCTATTTATCTGTATTAAAGTGAGAAAAAGTCTGAACAGAATTGTAACTTAGGGGTACCTGCTTACTTTTCAACAAAGCTCCATAGGGTGGCTACACCCTCAAATCTGATCCTGTGCAAATCTAAATTACTGATTTTGTCAGTTAGCACTTAAGGAATTGACTAAGTTCTGGGAAAGTGATTCACACTAACCCAGGTTGGCAAATAGATTTAGACTCCAGTGCTAACTAAGATGCATTTGCCACGGCTGCCCAGAACAGCAGAGCAGAGTGCAGTGATCTATGTTTTGGTCTGGAAATGGAAAATAATGGTACTTGTAACATGTATTGCCGCAATATTTTGCCATTTATATACTACGCAAATTGACTAAAAACTGGCATATTGATTAAATTGCTAATTTATTTGTTTGCCACAAACATCTCTCTCTAGTGATTAAATTCAGGGGCTCACCATTCTCCTAGCTTCCAAAGGTGATGTTGAGAATGGGAACAGAAACAAGGAGGCGCATAATTTTGAAATTATTTCACTCAGACCATAGTACGGCGTGGTAAATTGTGCCTGGCATACTATAGAGAATACTTTTATATGTTGGCAAGTCCTTGCCTTCTAGGTCTGATGTCTTTCTTTTCTAAGCAGTAATAGACAAACACCGCCAAATTCTAATCCTCAAATTTATCATTAGGTCTATTTTAACTAATCTCTTTGTTTTCGTTTTGTCCATATTACCTCACGGAGAGAAAACTCAATATAAATTTAATCACTCTTGGATTCAATCACATTCCAGACGTGCTTTGATAAGACTATAGTAAATTATGGAAAGAATTTCTTGAAGTAGCTAAGACTTCTCAGTACCTGATAACAAAAGAAATGTTGTTTTATTTTTAGGTCCGTGTAATCTTATACATTATCTACAAACTTCATTTGATTAAGTTTTGGATAGCAACTTTGTTTTCTTGATTTTCAATTCCATTTGGGAGTTGAGAAGAGTAAGTTTCCTGTTTATTTTCTTGTGGTTTTATTATTTTGTACATTCTATGTTTACAACATTCCCCTTATTAATCTGTCTGTTCTTTGAGGCTAGACCCATATATCTTTCATGATTGTATTCCTAGCAACATTAGCCACATTGTCTTGCACAGAATAGCTTTAAACATATTGTCTGAATGAATGAATAAATGAATACTGGATTAGAGAAGAATTTCAATTCCCTTGTCTTGAAGGTTGAAGCAACTGTGATTTTAGATATCAAATATGAGTATAACCTTCACTTATGTTCAGGTTATTTCCTTGTTTAACTTCATTTAAATAAATAGAATAGAATGAAAATGTTGAACCCATCAAAAACCTGATAGAAAAGGAAAACTAGCAAATTAGACATTTCAAAGGCAAACACTGTTAAATGACCTTTATTATTAGGAGAAATTAGTAGCAAACTGTTCACCAATATCAATACCCAAGTCAGGGGTCACTGGAAAGAGGTGAGTTGGATCTGAGTATACACAGTATGCTTCTATTCACATAAAGTTTAATATGAATCAGAACTAGTTTATTGTGTTAGAAGTCAAGATAATGGCTGTACCTTCAAGGAGGTTACAACTGGGTGCTGCCTGGAAGGGGACTCTGGGAATGCTAGTTATGTTCTGTCTCTTGATCTGGATGCATGGAAATGTGTTGCGTTGTACAGTTATGTGCATTATAATTATGTACATTACATTTCAATAAAAAGTGTACTTTAAAATGCATATCAATCATCTATGAACACAGTATTATTAGAGAGACTTTCATGCAATGAATATATTTTGGAAAAAATTATAGTCATATGTTCCTTTGTCTAGTGTTATTACATTATCCTCATCTTAAAAACTGTACATTGCAGGGCTTCCCTGGTGGCGCAGTGGTCGCGAGTCCACCTGCTGATGCAGGGGACGCAGGTTCGTGCCCTGTCCGGGAAGATCCCACATGCCATGGAGCGGGAAAGGCCACAACAGTAAGAGGCCCGCGGACCGCAAAAACAAACAAACAAACAAAAACAACTGTACATTGCATAATGTCTCCAAATTATTTCTTTTATTTTGGTAAAAATTGGGTTATTTGTATAGCTACTTGATAACTATCATAGTAATTTGAATATTCAAAGCTCTCTTTTGATGACTAGGAACCTTTCTATATCCCTTGAGACAAGATAACTTCCCTTGTTTTCTAAACCTTCCTAAAGGCTTATTTCTGGTAAGCTGCTTACATATTTGAAGTACTTTGCCTTTTTGTTGTTTGACAGGATCAAAGTTCTCTGCGATATAGTACAATGGAATGAAAGCTATTTCATAAAGTATGTTTTAAGGAATAAAAGATAATACCCTTTTCTTATTGCAGAATAAAAGGATTTCATGTAACAGTAGGGTTCCTTTCTGAAAATTTGAAAAAATGTAAATAGGCAATAATATTTATTATCATATAAGTAATAAACCTTCCCATTTTCAAAGAATTGATTTTTCTTATCAAACTGGAAAACTAAAAGTTAAGACCCAAAAGTTCTAATGCATATAGCCTTTCTGGAAATGGTTTAACTGACATAGCATCCAATGCAACATTTTCCTCTACAAAAAATATTGTTTTCCAAAATATCATCCTAATCCATATTTAAATCAAACCATGTGAGCACTCTTTTTTCATCGTATTCATTTCAAGGACACTTATGGGTACATTGTGATAACAATTTTCCACCGATATCACAGCAGGTTGATTTACTCAGTTGCACATAACTGCAGTATTTTTCTTAAAGCTTTGAAATCTTGAATGAGGGGTGGAGAACTGACTGTAGACATGTGATATATTAAATTTCTAAGACTTGAAAGGGAGCATAATTAACTCAATGCCACATAATTGCTCCAGGGACAGAAAAAAAGAGGCAAACAGAATTGACATGCCCCTTTTTTCCCCTTAGCAATTAAATAACAATGCTAAGTGAGCAATTTTTTTTTAAGACTCATTCTTTTGACTTAATATTTCCCTTGAATATTTTTAAAACTTTCCATGCCAACTTATAAAATGTAGGAAGCAGTGAAGCTGGGAATTCTGCTATTCCCTCTCTTTGAGCAGAATTTCTCCCTTCCTCCCCTCCCTCTCTTTGGTGCTTACAGAACCTGTCTCTTTGACCTCATCATAATCTTTAGTTCCTCTCTCTTTCCCATTATCCCAATCCATCAGTTCTTTTCTAGCTTCATTTGCCTTTCTATCCATCATGTAATCCACTGTAAGTCACTTCTATGTTTTAGGACCTGACAATCACGTACCCCTTTGACCAGCTGCCAACTTACTTTATCAGTTTCAAACTTTGAGCGTCCTCTACCGTCCACTATCAGCACTAGCTGCAAAGATATTGAACGTGGCTGGAGGAAGTTGGGGAATAATACTGATTAGAGCTAGGGAGGCTTTTAATTTTCTCAATTGTAAATTTGGAATTCAGACAAAATGTTATATGTTGTACTTTCCAAATCTAAAATGTCATGGTTCGATATATTATTTCTTCAAAACTATAACAATCATTCTTTAAAGTATCTTTTGTCTGTTAATCTCTAAAAATCTGAAAGAACATCCTGGAACTTCCAACTGAAGAAAGTCAAGTGGGATCATCTCCAAAACCCCAATACAATATAAGGGAATGAACAGATATATAAACCAATGACCATGAGGAAAAAGGGACAGAAGCCATCAGAAAAGTGTTTTAAAATAAATTACTGAGGGACTTCGCTGGCAGTCCAGTGGTTAAGACTTTGCCTTCCAATGCAGGGGTGCAGGTTCAATCCCTGGTCAGGGAGCTAAGATGTATATGTATATGTATATGTACATGTACATGTATATGTGTACGTGTATACCTGGAATGCCACACAAGACACATTGCCTCCTGAGAAGAAAATCAGGTGCTTAAGGAACAATAACAGGAGGTTATCCTTCTGAACCTTTTAAATCTTGAATCATGTGAATGCATAGTGTACTCTAAATATCAATTAAATTTTAAACATTAGGGCTTCCCTGGTGGTGCAGTGGTTGAGAGTCCGCCTGCCGATGCAGGGGACACGGGTTCATGCCCCGGTCCAGGAAGATCCTACATGCCGCGGAGCGGCTGGGCTCGTGAGCCACAACTACTGAATCTGCGCGTCTGGAGCCTATGCTCCACAACGGGAGAGGCCACAACAGTGAGAGGCCCGCTCACCGCCATGAAGAGTGGCCCCCGCTTGCCGCAACTACAGAAAGCCCTTGCACAGAAATGAAGACCCAACACAGCCAAAAATAAATAAATAAATAATAAAAATAAAGGAATTCCCTTTAAAAAAAAGTAATTATTTTTGAAAAGAATAACTGGAGGGAGAAATAGGTGGACCAAGGGACTCTTGCTTTTCATTATAAAACCCTCGGTTATATTTGATTTTTAAAACTATGTCCATCTCTCTCTCTCACACACACACATGTGCACACACAGTGAATTTTTATTTGCCTATCATTGTCTGCCTAATACAGTCTTATTCATTTTTCATGATTCTGGTAAAGCAAACTTTCTGTGAAAGTTTTCCTGACGCCAGCCAAAGTCCTGCAGAGTTAGTCAGTTCTCCTATGGGATTCCAGAGCATCATCCGCCTGTCATTATTATACTACTTTTCTTTCATATTTTATTATTTAGTTACATGCTTGCCTCCTCCACTAAACTAAGTGATCCTCTAAGTCAGGAACTATTCCACGTCTCCAGACCTCCGGTGCTGTCTGTCTTTTGGATTTGCTGCTGCTTGCCTTTGAATGAACTGCATCTAGGACTTAAGCGGTCAGCCTATTCTCTAAGTGGGGAAATGTTCCTAGAACTCATGGGAGAGCAGAAGCAAGCTGGGAAGTATTTGAGAACAGCTAATGGAGCGACAGGAACCACTACACAGGTCAGAGAAGAGGATAGCCAGCTTAGGATAGGGAAGGCAGGTGGGTTCACATCCTTTCTGTCATTCCTCCTCGCCACTTGAGACCATAAAATAAACTTAGTCCATAGTTTAAAGACAGAAAATCAGAAAGACAAAGTGAATGGGGGAAAAAATGGTGGCTTGGTAGAGGAAGGGAGATAAGTCTCTCAGGAAAATCACAAAGATAGATTTATGTGTTTGAGAACAAAGTGGTAGCAGTAGATTGTTAAAAGTATCAAAGTTCAGAGTCAAGGATGGGGGCCACAGCATGTGCTATGTGTCAGGTATACACTATGCGCTAGAAAAAATGATCCAGAAGTTACTGTTTCTTAAACATCTACTAGGTGCTAGTCCCCCAGCCACCCCTTTAAGGCTTTTTATATCTCATTATTCTGTGTTACAAATATAATAAGCTGAAATCAATAATTATTCCCATTTTACTGGTGACAAAATGGAGGCTCAAAAATGTTAAGTAATTGGCTGACATCATGTGATCAGAAAGTGGCTGAGATGGACTTGTACTTGTCTGTTAAATACCATTTATTTTGTGAATTCCTACTCATGATACTAAGTCTGGTTCAAATGTGCCTTCTCAATGAAGCCTTCTCTGATCTTTCCAACCAAAAATGACTATAGATGCTTCAACTTTATTTCTTGTAATTTTAAAATTCCAACTTATATTACATTTCTTTGTATATTTGCCTTCAATCTTCCAGCAGATTTTGTGTTTCTTGAAAGGAAAGAACAAGCTCCTGTAGAATTGAAAATATTCTTTCTATTGTGGAAAAATCCAGTGGTTCAATGAGATTCTCTGAGTTATTTGCTAGACTTAGAAAGGTCAAAGTTCTGTATTTGTCCCTAAACTGCATAACAAAGTTTTCAATTAAAATTTTTAAAATGTATCATTGATATTTTCCAAAGTTTTATTCTTATTAGTGATTTATATTCTGCTTCAATGTCCCTGATACCAATTATATTATAGAGTGTCAAAGAATTTTTAACACATTCCTAATTTGGAAGCTTTACAGCAGTACTTTGTGAGCTAAAGAAAGCATAATGGAGAGGTGAAGAAAAAAGTATTAGTGAAATGAAGTCATGAAAAATTTTAAAACTAATAATAAAACCCATGTGAAAGTATGTAATGTCATCATCAGTTCTAGCACTACATAAAATTAAAAATTTGAAGTAAGGCAAACTTACTTAACAATAATCTTTTGTAAGGCAGCACCAAAGTTTTTAGAATATAGAGATTAAAAAGTCTTAATTGTATTTTCACAAAGTTTCAGAGCTTCTGGCCAAATGAACACATACAATTAAAATTTTGAGGATCCAGCATCATAAAATGTACAGCGGTCATCACTTTGCAGAGTTTCAGACAATTTTAATTATTTGTCTTGGTACAGAGTTCACAGAGCAGAAGTAAATATGCTATATGTTTTTGTAAAAGGAATCATGTTTAGGCAACAACAGCTTAATTGAAGTAAATCTTTTCTCAGAAGTAAAATTTTAACTTGCATAAAAATTTTAAGTATTAGTTAGACAACTTGTTAAATCCACTCAGGTAAACAGCACTTTTAAATCCCCATAAGATTTCTTAAAATCATCCTGGCTACGTGACTAAATACATATAAATACAAAGCATTCTTAGCAATTAACTGGACAGTACGGGGTAAATGTGATGAGCAAGGAATTCACTGTGCTACCTCAATTAGTGCTAATGAGAGTTGTGTAGTTAATTCCCTCACGCTGCTCTTAATTTTCATCTCCTCTGTGGAGTCTACTCCAAAACATTTAAATTTTACACCCTATTCGCAGCCCATGACAATTTTTACTTACCTCAGTAATGAAGGCTTTGGCTGTGGCAGGATTCATAACAAGGATGGCTCGCCTAAGAGTGTCTCGATAGCGATTCAATTCCTCTATTCTCATGGTATCAAAGAGAGTGGTGATCATTTTATTGATGTTGTTTTCTACCTTCTGAAGTGCAACATCCATCCCCTGCTGAGACACTTTGTCCAAAAACTCCTGTATTCCACGGATATCTAGGAACATCAAAAGCCCATCAAAATGTGAATTACAGCACAGAAGGGAGAGAAAAGCTATTTCACTTACATCACAATAGTTTATTGTTCTACATTGTAGGCTGTTAAAACTTCTAATTGAGGAGCTGATGGAACTCTCAAATATGTTTAAGGTTGAGAAAAGACGATTTAAGGTGTTTATGCGAAAAATGTAGGGATTGTTATTTTTTAAGTTAATTTTTCTCCACTGAGCATTCTAAATTATCTCACCTCTGGAAGATGTTAGAACAGAGTAGAGAGAAGTGATGGGGAAGATCCTCACTTCCCTAAAGCAAATGTGAGATAAGAAAGTACATTCCTTATTTTTCCTCAGTATTAAAGAGTGATATTAACCTCAGGCAAAACATGAATGTCATTATGGCTGATGAATCTGAATCAAGATTACTACCATTTCTTAAAATAGGCAATGATATCACTAAACTTGACATTTTCAATCTTACTTGAAAGATGGTTTTGAGAGGTTATTTTCGAAGGGTCTCAGGTCACTTAGACCACAAATAAAACAGCTACATTTTTGCCTGTTTTATGAGTACTACCTCCTTAGCTCAAATCTGGCCAACTTGGTAGAGATTGGTTTTTTTCCAGGAGTATGGGAATGTACTTTGCGTGTAAAACATAAATTTTAATAAAATATTCACACACCCATTCCAAAATAAAAAAATTTCTGAAAGATTATCAAATAAAAAATTGTGTCCATTTCACATCTAAATAAGGATGGTAAAATACAGTCTAAATAAAATGTTTATAAACTTGTATTTTGATGTATATTTAAGTAACAATAAGTGCCTGAAATGTTACAAATATTTTTCCTAGTGCCACACTGGCTGTTTATAGAAGAAGGGATCTAAACATTGATAAATATGATTGGAAGATGTACCCGGCACAATACAATCTTAATATAGCAGATTGCTTTGACTATAAAGTACTGTTTATTTTTCTGTATATGCTCATGACATAAAATGTTAAAAGGGAAAAAACTAGTGAAAGATAAGGAGTGAATGAAATTGTAGGTTGCTTATTATGAATGGACTATATCTCAAAATTCCTTAATGTGCAAGACCGCAGGCATGTAAAATTTACCTCTCAAGGACAATAACAAGGTCATGTGTTTTTCAAGCAATATATAAGCCAATAGAGTAAGAAACAGTCACAAATTTAGAAATTAACATCTGCTCATAACCAAAGTTTATATTTGCAAGTTTATAAATTAATACTAATAATTTTAAAATTTGCTTTCTTCTTATGATCTGTTTTATTTTAAAACAATTACTATGAACACTATATGTCTAGTTATCTGATGACACTCAAACTCTTCAGAATAGATAACTGTATAATTCTACCTTACATTCCTTATTCCTAATTAAATTATAAACCCAGGATGTCAGCATCACAGTAGCTTAAAAGAACAAAGACTCATCTAGAGCAGAACAAGAGATAAAAGAGCTGGAATAATAAAGGTATTATGTACTCATTAAATATCCAGGTCAGAGAGTTCCTAAGGATGTAAGGTATTCAAGCATGCATTAAACAAAGGTTTAGATCTGATGAAATTTAGCAGATACAGGTAGACATATAACAGGACTATGTTCGCACTCAAGCATGCCTTCTCAAACTTTGCTGTGAATCAGAATAGCTTGGAAATCGTATTAAAAATGCAGAAGCCTGGACCCTACCCCAGAACCAGTATGCCTTTAAACTATGTGTCAGAGCAGATCCTTGATTTTGAATTGTAAGCTGTTGTTTCTTTAGTATGAGTCACTTAAAAGTACAGCTAAATATGACAGAAAAAAACAAAAATAAATTGAAATAGAGATGTTCAGAAAACACAGTGTGACCAGAGCATAAGACTCCAAATTACTTACACTCTTAACTTTGAGAAAAAAAAGAAACTGTTTCAAAAAAAATTGTTGAAACAAATTATTGAAATTATTGCCTGTCACCAATACTATGTGCTCAGAATTCAACAGTGAATACCCTTCCCCACATTGAGAAAGGCAATAAACAGGTAAACAAAGTAACACATACAATTCACACTAAGTGCTGGAAAGGAAACAAGGGTGTGCTCCTCGAGAATATCAGGGCGGGAAGAAGGACGTATTTTAGTTAGAATACTCAAGGAGGTTTCCTCTGGAAAACTGGCATTTAAAGTGTGATCTAAAGAAGTGTGATCTAAAGAAGACATTGCCCAGGCAAGGGGATAGGATGAGAGGACAACAGCTAGGGAAGACGCCCCGAGGCAGTGAAGAGCTTGTGTCTGAAGTACCTAAAGGATTTCTGTGTGGCTGTAGTCCAGCTAGCCAGGGCAAGGGCAGAGTTAGGTGAAGCTGTGTGGAGAAACTTCAGATCATGTGGATCCTGGTGAGACACAGAAAGAGGTTTTGATTTTATCCTAAATACAGTTTTAATCTCTTGAAAGTTTTAAGTAGAGGATCTGACTAAGTAGATTATGGGCTATGTGATCATTCAAATTGAGCTTGTAACTGATTTTCCCTTCATTTAAAACAGCATGACTTTTTTAGCTTTTATATTTGACCAGAAATTAAGTACTACATGTATTGTTACTTGGCCAGAAAAGTGATGTGATAAAAGATTGCTATTATGTCTTTACTTCCTTAGTCTGCAGTTCTGGTTATCATTGCCTAGATAAGTGATTATAAAGTTTTTGAAAATTTTTCTGATCTACAAATGAAGAAATATTTATCTTATAGATGTCTTGAAAGATTAATTAGTGAGGGTGATGGTGTGTGTGTCTGCATGGGAAATCCATTGTAGAGTCTAACACATGGTAGGTGCTATTATTGTTAATAATAGCACAATTGCCTGTTAAGGGTCCACCCACTCCTCCCCCCACCAACAGGACAGAATTGCCTAAAATTTACTGATGGACAGTTACCCAAAATAGCAAGCAGAATGTTTTAGACTCTTGGAATGCAGGAGCTAAATAAACAATAATAGTTTTGCTTATTTGTGAATAACACCAAACACTCATGATAAACAGCAATTTTAAGCTTGATGTGAAAAGGATCTGAATCATGCTATTAGCTGCACTGTGGAAAAGTCATTACAAGAGAGAGTGGGTCTTTGGCTTTGTCAGTTCATGAGTATGATCAACTATCACAATTATTCAGCTACATTACCTGCTTAACTGTTAGTTGGAAAAAATGAGTAAAATGCCACAGGTTACAGAAAGTAAAAAGATAAGAGATGATGCCTGACATCATAAAGCTTCCAGGCCTGTGGGTGTTACTAGATGTTACTCATTGGTAACAGAAAGTTAAATAGAAGTTTCAGTTGTTCCCAGTGATTATGAATTCTACTGACCAGATAATTATAGTAACAGCAAGTTAACTCATTAACTAAGATATTAAACACAAGATAAGGACAAAAAGCAGCTATTTCTTAGACTTCCCAACTACATGAGTCAATCGAAAAACCATTTTTTCTTTTTTTGCTTACCTAGTTTGAAATGAGCTTCTGTCACTCACAAGAGAAAGGGTATTGACTAATACATAGTCTTTGAATAAACATCTGGTAGTTTGGGAATGAAGGTGAAGGCACAGTTCCTGTTCTTGAAGTACATCCAGTTTAGTGGAGGGAATAACAATTTAAACAAGTAATTGTTTTAATGTGATTAATGCCAATGAAAGAAATGTAACAAAGGAATGGAAGCTTAGGAAAACAGCTAATCACACTTTATCAATGCAAAAAGAAAATTATATCACCTAATTACTGGGTTGTTCTAATAAAAGGAAATAAGGGGTGTGAAATATTAAAGCAGTTTGTAAACTGCAAATTTCTATGCAATGTGCATTTTCATTATCAAGACTTTATTAACCCAGTCAATTGTCCCACTTGTTCTTAATTTTCTTCTGTTCTCTTTTTCTATGGAAAAATGGAAAACAGACAAAAATCACAATAAGGACTAAAAGTTGATCTAGGTACTACCTTTATAAATTGATATTCTAGCAACCATCAATTTTTGTGATACCTGATTTGTGTTACCTAGTTAGACCAACTTCCTGCAACTGCTCTCCAAGAGGTAATGGCTGATTGAAACACAATGATTTGTTTTATTAAATTGTGTAGAATAATGACTTTATTATGATCACTAATGTAAGACTAAATTTAATATCTCTACTGAAAATGGCTTATAATGTAAATAGATTAAGGTAGAAAACTCCTAGGCGATATTAGGATCTAATGCATAAGCACGTTTCTAAACAGACCCCACCCAGAAATGTGATATTTTACTGTTTATCCTAAATCAGTAGTCAGCATCTAAAATAGATCTCTTTGGAATCTAGTCTCTGCTTACTATGTGCCAAGCATGAGCAAAACAATCCCTGCCCTCAATGAGCTTGTTATCTACACATATGGTGATAACATAGACCCTATTACAGATAGAAGAATCTTACAATACTACTCATTTTCCAAACTGTCGTTGCAACTTAAATTTAGTGGCATTCTCTGGAATACATCAAACAGTAATTCTCAGTCTGATCATTGTATTTGAATGACACTTTTAAAATGCTGAATTTGGTAGGAAAAAAGATTTGTCACTGAGGCTTTGTAGGTCTGATTAGTTTTTTTCCTTCTACTCATCTCTCTCCCTCATTTGAGTAGATTAGGCACATTTAATCATTTTTGATCACTTAATGCATTGAAAACCTCACTTAGCAGGAGACCTCAGTACTTCATTCAGTCAATCTTGGTGTTTCTGAAATTATGACAGAATGCTAAGCTTTAAATTAATATTTAGAATCTTGTGAATTTTTTTTAGATAAAAAGAAATACATCACACTACTGGACGCATGAGATACATCATGAAGTTGAATGGACTTTCCCAACATATGAATGGCAAAGCATAATCTACAATTGCCTTGTTTCCTCAGGGGAAAAAAGGCTTGTAACCATGGAGTGATTTAAAAATTTTTGCGCAGAAGAACCCTTACTTCTAAAGGGATTTGAGTCGTTAATTATTTCCTTGTCATTTGTGATGTATTTAGAAAATAATGATAATAATGTGCTGTATGAGATTTTAAGGTGACACAGTCCAGCAATAGGGATCCACTGAGATTTTCTATTTGATAAGAACTTGTGATTTTAACATTAGATCATAATGTTACATCATGAAAGTAATTTTTACAGTAATGCTAATCAATATTTTTAGAACATTTTACTGATGAACAAATCCAAAATAGTAGAATATAGCATTTTTACCTACTGACATAATATATACTAATGAAAACAAAATAGTTCAATAAGATGCTTGGATTAATTATATGCTTACTGATGTACATTGAAGTGAATGAGATAACTGAAAGCTGGAAAGTAGCCAAATGAGGAATAAATCACTTTAAGACTATCTAGAGAGACAGTTAATAATGTTATAGTCATCAGACATTTGAAAACACCCTCAGGGTAATTATAAACATTTGCAATAAATTAAGAGGAATGTGTCCATTTTATTAAACCTACATCAAGTCTGCATGGAATAAATACTGTGATTCCTAGGAATGCATTCATGCTGATGTCCATCCAATATTCATTTCAAAGAGTTCTACCATGTGACAATTTAATTGTAAGGAAAGGGTGATATACTGAAGGGTAGTGCTTAAGTACTTCAGGTCATTCAACTATGTACTGACACTTAATTTGGGATCATTAAATCAGTGCTTGCAGAATGCAATGGATTCCATATATAATCCATTCATTAATCCTTAAATTTGAATTTATTTCTTTGTTTTCGTGAATATGGATGTCAAAAAGTAAATATTTCTGTATATAAAGAGAAATATATTTTCATTTAGTCTTTTCCATGCTAAGATATTCTATCAAAACCTGTTATGTATGTTTAGGTCTCTGATTTTCAGAAATACCTAGTTTAACAAATTATAGTTGATATTTACATATGGCCAAAAGTCTTATTGTAAAATAGAAAAGACTATTCTGAAATCTTAAGAAAAATGTCAGAAAGGCTAAGAACATAAAATAAGTCTAAATTGACCAAAGCAAACAAAAACAAATTGAACTAATGAAGAGTATATTTTAAAAGCAGTTTAAAATGGTGAATTATAGACAAATATTTATAATTTTAAACATCTAAATTATAATTTAATAATGTTAAATTTAAAAATTAAATTAATAAGATTAAAATAATCTAATCCATATTTTTTTCTTATAAGCAAAGTTTCCTTCGAGCTGACAAGGAAAGCACGTGTCCACGTATGCCTACCCTTCACCCAGAGGGTCATCATGTAACTCAGGCTGGTGCCAGAGAGCCCACCATGCGCCTGAACAAATTATTTGGTTCCAGAATAAGCACAGGACCCAAAGAGAGCCTGAGATTTTATTTGTGGATAAATAGCCATATGTCTGATATTGATGTATGGACAAAGAAGGGAAAGGGCCTTTTTCTAGTATAATAATCTGTAAAAATATGCTTGAAGTCACCAATGCCATCTGTCTATCTTGAGAATGAAGCACATACATGAACTGAAGTAGAGATGAGGCTATGGTAAGAGGGTATATTTGACTACTTTCAATTAGTTCTTGTCTCTATGTCATTACTGTTACAAGCTGCTTAGATCCCTATCATCAAATTACCCCTCCAGGCTCCATAACTGCACCCATAGAATAAATCTACAAATAGGTTCATTCCAATATTAAGCTGTGGAACCAATATTTGTTTAGGCAAAGGAAATTAAATAACCCCAATAGCTCTTTAGGTGAAATGCACATCAACTTTTCTGCTTATGTCACTCTTGTAAATCAGTTCTATTCAGCCCATCCATCCCTGAAATTCAACTTTTCTTTCAATATTCTCAGAATAGAAACCTCCCATTAAAGCAATCTATATGTTTTTATTCTATTTTAAAGATCACCCACTTCTATAACTTTCTGGCTTCTGTATATTGTCAGTTCCAAGACACCTTGATTCTGGAATCTAGTGGCTGGCTGTTACGTCCAACTAATTCCTTGCTTAGACCTCTCTGACAGTGAGCCTGCCTGGACTACTATCAGCTGCTTCTAATGAGCCTTCCTGGATATTGTATTCCACCTACTTGACCAAACTTCCTCTCAGAGACTTGGTTGAAAGCATAAACAGCAGGCTAAGCAAATTGAGGATGATGCGAAACTGGAAGGGTAGGGCAATATAATGAGTAATATGATAAAAGATTTAACATAAAATTTTTAAAAGGCATAAATTATGAGAAAACACAATAAGATACAAGTGGCTTTTGTTTTGCTAAAAAGAGGTAAAGGTCTCACCTCTCTAAGGCAATAAGATAGCATGAGATGTACTGTGTAACCAATAAATGTGTCAGATTGTATACAGAAATATTGAAAAAGTAAAATAGATAGGGATAAAGGCATTTAGAAAGGTGGATTATCTAAGAAGCATATGTATCAGGTTGAAAATGGTAAATTCTTAGGCAGTAGAAGACTAAGTGAGTTCATGGGATGTAATCATTTCTTTACTTATTGATAAATGGTTACAAGCAAAAGCATTACTTATTTTATATTATTCTAGAAATAGGTCATTTTGTCCAATATATTTTAAGTTTCATATAGAGAAGAGCTTTCTGCCAGTTAGAAATGTCCGGTATCCTTATATAAGACAGGCTCCTTCTGAGTACAGTGAGTTCTCTCTTGCTTGGAGGATTCTGTCAGGGGAAACAATGCTACCAATCAAAGATGTTGAAGGAGATACCTGCTGAAATCTCTTGTTTCCAAATGCCTTATCTAGGAACAAAGCTGGCCTTAACAGAAACACTGGGGGGTGTTAAAATATGTATGTTGCTAGGGCCTACCTTGCAAAAATTCTGATTCCAGGGGTCTATGATAGAGCTGAGGTAGGATGATGATTAAAAAGCTCTTCTAGTAATTCTGATCTACTACCAAATTTGGGTTCTAGGTGTCCACTACACTCAATTCTAACCTTTTGTCTATGACTCAATAATCGCTAAGTGATCATGATTCAATGATGATATTTAGTTTACAATTCTGATAGGCAAATTGATTTTTTCCTTTTTTTCTTTCTCTTTACTTGTTTTTACTTTTCAGATATCTAATAGGTTGTTCTGTCTTCTAAATTTTTATTGAGATATAATTTACCTACAATAAAATAAAGAGACCTTACATGTGTAGTTTAAAGAACATTTATTGTGTTCCACTATAACTACCACTCAAAATGAGATACTGAATATTTCTGTTACACAGAAGTTTCTCTTGTGTCCTTTTCCAGACAGTCCACTCCTGGTCCAGAGATGCAACCACTTTCTGATTTGGATCACCAAGATTAGTTCTGTATGTTACTGGACTTCATATAAAAGGAATAATACAGCATGTCCTTCTTTTCTTTCAGGCTTATTTCACTCAAAATTTTGTTGTTGAGTATTTCAGTGGTTCATTTCTTCTTATTGCTTAATAGTATTCCATTGTAGGGACCTGCCACAATTCCTTGAACCATTTTCAAAATGATGGGCATTTGGGTTGTTTCCAGTTTTGGACATAATGAATAATGCCAATACTAGCATTCTTACATAAATAAGATTTTGTGAGGATATCCATTCTCATTTATCTTGGTAAATACCTGGGAGTGAAATGAGTAAGTCACGTGGTAGATGCATACGTAAATTTGTAACAAACTGCCAAAGAGCTTTCCATACTGGTTGTACATTTTTACATCCAGCCACAAAGCAGGAGAGTTTCAGTTTGCCACATTCTTGTCTATGTGTAGTATTGGACTTTAGCCAGTCTAGTGGGTACCGATTAATACCTCGTTGCTTGTTTTTGTTTTTTGTTTTGTTTTTGCCACACCAGTCCGCTTGCAGGATCTCAGTTTCCTGACCAGGGATTGAACCCAGGCCACAGCAGCGAAAGCCTGAAATCCTAACCACTAAGCCACCAGGGAATTCCCCAGTATCTAGTTTTAATTTGCACACACCTGTGGACTATGTTCAGCACTTCTTCTTGTGTTTATTGGCCATTTATATATCTTCTTATATGAATTGTCTGCACAAACTTTTTGCGCACTTTCAATTGTGTACTTTTATTGGTGTCTTGTTGCTTTGCTGGAGTTTTGTTTAACTCTCTGAGCTCTTTATATAGCCTATGTATTTACATAGGTTTTTCAGATATAGGTATTGGAATTTATTCCCCAGGTTGTAGTTTGCCTATTTATTTTCTAAATGGTGTCTTTTATGAGCAGAAAATTTTAATTAATACAAGGCTCACGCTGCTTGCTGCACCCTGAGTATTAAAGATCTCTCTCTCTCTAATTCAGGAGCGTAGTGTTTTCTGCCAGCATCTATGAAATTGAGGCAGGCTAACTCGCTAGCTTGCAAGTAGGGTAAAATCTCAGACCCTTCACAGTTCTTGACAGTATCATATTACAACCCCCAGCTGTAAGCAATACTAGGGAATACAGTTTTTCAACTGGAACTATTGCTCTCTCAATTTAGAAGGGAGAACATATACTGCCTAGGCAAGCGGCTATTTCTGCTGAGGGGTCAGCCTACTTTGAGTCAGTGACTGCCCTGTTTCCACGTTTCTAACGATAACCAAACCATCTGAATTGACATACAGTATTTTTCCTTGAATGATATTAACATGTTGAAGATCTGCAAGCTTAAAGTCAGACATTATCTCTCTTTAACAAAAATGATTCTATACATGTCATTTGTAAACTTTTAAAAAATTTTCAGTGTCAGAAATTACTCTTATGCTTTTTCTATTGTATCAAAAGAGTCCAGTTGTTGAGAGCAGGGACTATGGGGGAGACTATTAGTGTTTGAATTCAGGCTTCTTGGACTTACTTTTGAGTCACCTGACCTCTTACTACTTTAGCTTTTTTCATTTGTGATATAATCATGGCCATCACCAGCATCATCACCATCATCTACCTTACAGAGCTGCTGTGAGGATTAAATGAGATGATACATGTAAAGCATTTAGAACAGAGCTTGGATACAATACATGTTCTCTGTAAGATTATCCCTTGCTATATTCTTGGGTGATAGCTCACTGCAACCTCTTTATACTCATTATACATGGTCAGGAGTATAGATAGGCTCTGATCAGACTTTAAATCTCATTTTTGATGCTTCTTAGCTATGTTTTGTGAACAAGTTACCCATCAGTTGTTTCTCTTTTCCTATTTGTAAAATTGTAAATACTATCTACCTCACATAGCTGTTGAGAAAATTCAATGATACAATGTAAAATATTTATTCTACTGCCTGAATGAAAATGATCAGAGATACTAGTTTTTCAATATTTTTATGGCTGCAAGACTTGCTCACACTGTCTATTGGAACGGCCGTCTCTCACACACTTAAAGTTAGGATTCTGAGAGGCAATAATCAAGATCAAAGTCCGCCCGTGAAGCCTTCTTTGATCACTGCTGCCTAAATTAAACACTTTCCTCATTGCACACCACTGGCACTCAGTTTGCATCATTCATGACACAACACACTATTTTCTCTATTAAGAGAGTCATATAAATATTTCTCTTTCGTTAATTGTAAGCTTCTTAAAAGTAAAGACTACATTCTGTAAAACTTTTTATCTCATGTTTTGTATCTGCACTAAGCAAGTGAGCTATGAACGTTTCCTGAATGACATATTTTTTTTTTTTTTTTTTTTTTTTGCAGTACGCGGGCCTCTCACTGTTGTGGCCTCTCCCATTGCGGAGCACAGGCTCCGGACGCGCAGGCTCAACGGCCATGGCTCACGGGCCCAGCCGCTCTGCGACATGTGGGATCTTCCCGGACCGGGGCATGAACCCGTGTCCCCTGCATCAGCAGGCAGACTCTCAACCACTGCGCCACCAGGGAAGCCCTGAATGACATATTTTTAAAAGTTCAACACTTCCTCTTTTCAAGCCTTTAAAAAAATGTCTTGAATCAATCCATTCAAATAAAGTTTCATTTTTTTCCCCTCTTTTTATCCATTTACTTACAATCAAAGACTTGAATTTTCTTTGTTAAGGAATTTAAAGTAGACTTTTACACTGTGCTCTTAATCATAATTAACTGCTTTGGAAATAAGTGTTTCTCTAATAAACTGGATAAGAAGCCTAATCTTTTTCTTTAAGTATATTTTTCTAAGCAAAATACATCTTCAATAACATCTGGCTCCAGCAGGCTGCCTGATTCCATCCATGGATGATGCTTAATCCATTCCTTAATGAAAGTAATTCCTGATAACCAAGATAAAAGTCAAGTATAATTCTGATGTTTGAACTTAAAATGAGGACATTGATGAATGGATATGTAAATACATGTAGCCCTCTTCAAGGCACAAGGTATTTGGATAGCTTGATGTTTATTTTGGACTCTAGCCCAGTTCTTTACTAGCAAGATTTATTGTAAGTATCAAAGGAAATTTTTCTTTCATTGAACAAGAGTATTACTGGAAATAACTTAAAAAGTACAAGCAGGGTACTTTTTCATGAATTATTAAATTAAATAATGAATTAAAGTCAAGTTTATCATCAGAGTAAAGGAAAATGTTTTTCATTATTCCTAAAACAAACACTGCTTCTAACAGAGGATACAAATACTGTGATTATAGCATCTTATTTAGTCAAAGGAAAACAAAAGAAAAGAGAATGAGGAATTTCAAATGTATGTAAATGAGTGTGTGACTATGAATTTAGTGTACATTAAAAATCTTTACTTCATCAGTAATTAAAATGTCTTCTCTTACAAGAATTTCCTAACTGTAATCCATGTAGGACTTGGAAACAAGCTAACAAGGAATTTTCTTTCCTCATGGACATTTATAATCAAAGAGTAAAGTTCTCATTTTAATGTTGTAAAAACATCTTCATCAAAAGTTACTTTTCTGTTCTTTATTTTACAAGACTATCTTGATAGGACTAACTAAAATGTGTTTTCTCCCTTTAAAGAAAGATGTAGTGTTTAAAAATTCATTATTTCAAAGTATGTTGGGCAGAAGTCATAAGAATATCATTATGGTTATAAAAACCACAGATAATCTGACTAGAAAAAATTGACAAAGGCACACTCAGTATGTTGATTCCAGAGCTAGAGTTTACTATATTCACTAAATAATCCTATCAGTGACTATCAGATTTGTGTCCCATCTTTACTTTTACTGATGAGCCAATTATTTTTATTTCCTTTTTGTTTATTTTATTCATTTCAGTCTCTTGGTCTTTGTTCTGTGACCCCTAAATAATATGAATTAAGCAACAAAATAAGGATTTCCGTCCTGGGGACAAAGGACTGTGCTTTTAGAGAGTGCCACAGACTTTTGTCTGAAGCCTACCCATCAAGTTTAACGGAACTCAGCCTCCAAAACCCCATGTGACCTTTGAATATTTAGGGCTAATGTAATTGTCACTCGCTCTCCCTCCCTGGGAGTCCACAGGAACTCTTATTTGCTGCTCCCCAGATTTCTGCCAACCTGTTTGTGCTCAGTTCTATTGATGCTACTTTCTGGCCCACTCTTGTGTTAACTGTTCTCTAATATAGTTCAAAATGCTGAGTAGATTAGGACAAGAGAACTCATTTTTAAATAGTTATTTATTTGCAAGAAAAATAAGTTGCACTGTAGAGTGTAAATCTTCTTAACTTTTTAAAATAAAAATGTAAAAACTAGGCCCATCCATACTGAATACAAATTTTTTTCTAAGACTCCTTCTTAAAGCAAATCTCTAAGGAAACACGTTTCAAAATATATGTTCTTTATCAGAATCTTGCTTATTTCCTCTCATTTGAACGTATAGATCTCTACTCCATTTCCTGTCTTCCTAATGACAAAAAAAGAGAGAAACTATATTTGAAAATCTCTGGGATCAGTCAGCTAGAAAGCAGGTAGATTAATTCAGGAAAAAATACTTATACAAAAATAATATTATTTTTGCTTAGTTTTCTTAATGTAACTAGGTAAATATATTGAGAGAAAGTGTCTTCTCAAAGTATGGCAAATTTAGGTAAAACGCTTTGTGTTCTACTTTAGAAAGTTAAATAAAGTAAGTATTTTTTTTTTTTCTTTTTTTGCGGTACGCAGGCCTCTCACTGTCATGGCCTCTCCCGTTGCGGAGCACAGGCTCCGGACGCGCAGGCCCAGCGGCCATGGCTCACAGGCCCAGCCGCTCCGCGGCATGCGGGATCCTCCCGGACCGGGGCACGAACCCGCATCCCCTGCACCGGCAGGCGGACTCTCAACCACTGCACCACCAGGGAAGCCCCGTAAAGTAAGTATTTTTATACTACTCAGTATTTGTGTGAGATTTCATTTTGTAGACAATATGCCAGGATAAATATAAAGTGATATAATTTCAGTGACCTTCAAAGAGTTAAGTACTAAGTAGATACTAAAGTCTACAATGAGGGTGTAGGCAAGATACTTCAGATTTTTTTTTGAACCAAAAAATAAAATGGGCAATTTTTTAAGTGTTCCAGGATCTGACCAAAATGATTTTTTCTTATTAGATAGAGATATAAATCTTTCTGAAAGAGGAGAAAGACAGTATTGTTTTTATGACGTCCCATTATTTTAAAGATCGAGATATGTACAAAAGATTGAACTTGAGGTGTTAACAAAGTTTTCTGTTGTTGCCGCTAGATTTGTAAGAAGAATGTGACAGGACATGAAAACCACAAATGATAATAAGTAAGCTCCTTCAATTTTTCAAGATTTTAACCTAAGTTACCTGCCATGCAAATACCAGCTTACAAAACTCATACCAGCAACAAACACTCACCATATTCACTATCATAGAATATAATTAACTTCTGCCAGGCATATTCTGTGACCACTCTCAGGATAACGTCATTTAAGTAGACAGGTGGCCTAACAGAGAGAGTGTAGTCATCATTCCTGTTGCTCCGGGTGACTCCACAGCCACTCCTTGGGGTCCCAGCTGTTGAGCGCTGAATGAAGAGGTGGGGGATGTGCATGGCATCTGCCAGAGACTGGAGGGACCCAGCTGATGTGCAGCCAATGGAGCTGACCAGGGCCAAGATGCCTTGATTCATGAGTTCACAGGCTACAAGAAAGCACAGTAATATTCAAATGTCAATAGGTTTCATATATTTTCTCTTTTTGAGGAACAGTGAATAAAGCTTACACAGCTATTCTACAACTATGGAAACATTTTTTTTTAAAGGAATATTCTACATGAGGAGATCCTCCCATTACAAAGTGCTGTTGGAATACAGATCAAGAATTCTATCCTAATTAACTATTTGACCTCGTGCAAATTTCTCAGCTTTTTTTGGTCTCAGTTTCATCACCTGTAAAGAGGGTAAAATAGCATGAATCTTTCAGGATTATTGTGTGGATGAGAGATAATGCAGTGTCTGTTACTTGTCTCTTGAGTGATAGGCATCCAATTAGAGTGATAGCTATACTTTTATAATTTTCAGTGTATCATTCAGGGAAAAGGTATTCTTTACTGAGTATATAATACAAGGTTTTAAGAAAAGAGACAATATGCAAACTGGTAAATAAATGAAGGGGGAGATGAAGAGTCTGAGGAAGGAATTTCTAGCCACAGAAAACAGAGCCATTCTGGTATCTAAAACTTTGATGACACTTGTCTCTCCTATTAAACTGGAGAAATGAAAATATTTTTGTTCTTTTCCTTGTTTATCAGAAAACTCATGGGATTTCTCGGGCAGTCCAGTGGCTAAGACTTCGCCTTCCAGTGCAGGGGGTGTGGGTTCAATCCCTGGTCAGGGAGTTAAGATCCCACATGCCTCGAAGCCAAAAACCAAAACATAAAACAGAAGCAATATTGTAACAAATTCAGTAAAGACTTTAAAATGGTCCACATCAGAAAAAAAAATCTTTAAAAAAAAAAGAAAAAAGAAAACATGGTGAAATCAAAAGGGAAAACTCATGGTGTACATTTCAGAAACTATCTCATTCTGGTTTCCAACTGAAGAATTCCTAATTTCTACTATACCGTTTATGATCTCTGTTTTAATTTCATTTTAACTATTCTGTGTATGCATATACTCTTACTTCAAAACCTATTTAAAACTAGAAAAAATATAAATTATAAGTAAACATAAAGATGTCGCATATATAGAGAAAAAGAGTTCAGAAGTGATATCTCAGAATGCCAATCTGTGAAGTCAAGAGTTTAGAAATAAAATCAAAAGTAAATTTAGAAAGAGTCAAGGCAAAATTAATTCCATTTGAGAAGATAAGACAACATAATTGTTCCAGTATTAATTCTCGATTTGATGCATTCTAGATATAACATTCTCAGGATTCAAACTTTATTACAGATTGCACATAATTCTTGAAAAATTTGAAAGAAAATTTAGACGATAAGTACCTCCATGTGATAAATTGGCCAGTTAATGAAAGCTGGCAAAATGAAAGTTTAGAAGTACTATACTAGTGACACACATATAAATATCAAATAAATTTATTATGATTAATGTTAAGCCAACCAACACACACAAAATAAATTAATAATTACTAGGGACATAATTTTCAAGCATGAGTGAGGTAATATGATTTCAAATAATTGTGAAAGATAGCATCAGGGATCAATGCTTCTTAGACCATAACAGATTGCAGGTGAAGTTTCAGTAAAAATCACACATAGAACCTATTCATGTTCATGAATTCAACATTTATAGGAAGCAATACAGATTTATAGTTATACTTTCAATGAATTTATGCAAAAACGCTGGTCAAAAGTTTATTTCATTACAGAGGTAAACAAGACTATCGCTTGTTTATATAAGCAAGTAGAAATTCACTTTTTCAAAAAGTTTTTGCTTAAAAACTTGGCTCATTTAGCATTTAATATCAAAATAAGAAAAGTGCCTTAAGGTACACACAGCTGAACTCAATCTTTAGATCACAATAATTTAAAGTGATCAAATGGATGTAATATTTTATATAAATTTACCACAAAAGTTATAAAGTTATAAATAGAGGTTTGATATGAAAAAATCAGTTTCAGTATTATATTCTGTCACATATAATAATACATGAAAATTATCTATTTTAATCTTCAGATTTAGAAAGATAAACTCTGAAGAGTCATATATTAATCATTCTTTAACAGACAAATTTGCTTTAGTATATAATTTGTGATTTACTCCTATCAACTATGTTAGTTCTATTAACCACTGTTAGTGAGAACACAAATTAAGCAAATACTAAAAACAATTATATAAGCAAAATGTGTTATTTTAAGATTATTTGCTATTTGGTATTATCCATCCTGCTACACATACTAGCAAGAATAACTGAATTTTCCCTAAAAAATCAAAGTAAGAATCATCAAATTTGCAATCAGAAAACCATATAATATTAGATCTGAAAGGTAATTTAGAGATCATGTAGTCCAGAATGGAAAATCAGCTTTAACTGCAATGCCAACTGTGACTGTCAGTATGTTCACATCCTAGAACACTGTTTGGAGAAGGATTCGGAGACTCAAAAAGAGTAGCAATATCATCGTGTTAGGAGAGCAATATCATCGTCTCATAGGAAGAGACTGGGAGAGTAGTAGCCTACAAGTCATAGACATGCATCCCTCTTATAGTGCCCCAACCTTCAATGGTTTACAATTGTTAAGAACACACACACACACCACGCTTCAAAAAAAAAAAAAAAAAAAAAAGAAGCGGGTCTCTAACTCATTGTTCAATAGCCTTTTCACTATAGCAAGCAGGGGATATTTAACAAACTTAAATTTTTACATGGCAAAGAAAAGACAGAGCTGTCCATCGGGGAAAGCTCAATGGAGATTGCCTATCCTCATGTTTGTAAAAAGCAGTAGTCCCAATATAGAGAAAAAAAGAGCTCACACATCTAAAATAGATTGGTACTTGTTGACAGTTGGACACATTAAGAATAGGTCTGCAAGGCAACCTGTCAGAGCTATATATGATGCCCATTTTGTCCATTTTACCAATATAAAATGTTGGTTGAAGCAGAGAAGATAACAAATTTATTTCCTCTGGGCATCGACCCTTCCTAGGGCCCTATATAAAAGTTAGTATAAAAAAAGAGACTCATGACAGCAGAAGACAGATTTGAGAAAATAAAGGGCTATACCAAGAACAGAAGCAAAGCTTAGTGAAGCAGTCTATCTTCTAGTATAAGAATTCCATGTCTTGACTGTTAGAGGACTGCAATATTTAGAGTTTTAGTTACATACAATGCACACATTAATTCATTACATACAGGGTGGAAACTGAATTTGAAATATCAGCATGTTTATGTGTGTATCCACCACTGTTTTATTAGAAGAATCCAAGCCAAGGATTTTTCAATGGCATGCTGCTTTCCCACTGATTACTTCAAGCCCTGTGATTTACTTAAATTATGCATGCATGTACTCACACACCTCCGAACATATAGAGGATACTGAACAGCTTGCTCGTTTTGTGACTCCAGCTGTCTGAAATTGTAACACTATCAAAGATGTTTGTAGCCTGCATTAATTGCTGAAAGCATACCTTTTTTCTTTATCTTTTCTTTCTTTCCTCCCTCCCTCCCTTTCTTCCTTCCCTCCTTCCTTCCCTCTCTCCCTTCCTTCTTTCTTTCTTGTTTTCCTTCTTTCTTTTCTTCCTTTTTTTGCTTTCTTTTTTTCTTTCTTTCTAATAGCAACTGCAATTAGCAACACTTTCACCCTTTTCTGTCATTCGGCAGTTATGGAAATGAAGTTCTCTGTCTAAATATATAAATTTAAGTTAAATGATGTTCATGTGCACTATTTTTTCATTTCTGAAGCTAATCAGTTTGTCTTATTTTTTTATTAAGTAAAATAAGATTAAAATAAAATCTATCAAGGGTTTTGAAACTGATTATATATTATTCAATATTCAATGAGAACCCTAAATAATTTTGGATAGCACCATCCTTCTTGAATACACTTATCCCCTATGATATTTCTTCTGACTTATTTATATTGACCAATTTGTCCTGATATAACATCTTCTAATGATTTTAAGTCACATCAGGACTTTTGCACATTCAATTCATAGACTTATTCTTCAACACTTAATTATCAACTTTCAACAATGGGCCAGGAACTTCTTTGGAGACTAGATAATATATATGGCAGGTTCTATCCTCAAAGAGCTCCCAATCTACTTACCATATTGTTTCCAAAATCTCCCTTGCAACAGAATTCAAGGTAGAGATTTAACACAGATGACTAACTTCACTCCTAGAGGCTCTACTGGTAGTCATGTATTTGCATTATGATATGTTATCTGAGTAGTTCTGATGTGTAACCCTTTCTGGAACACATAAGTCTAGTGGATTGTAACTGCAATGCTCTTTGAGGTGACTGTTGCAGAACATCTAATATTCGTTGACTTTCCTTTACTTTTTCCCAATAATATTGTTGACAATATAACCATAACTGGAAAGCAGAACTTCCCTATTTTTCTAATTTTCTTAGTTTGTGAGTGGGGATGAGGTATAGGAAAAGAGGATACACAGAGTTAATAAGAATGAAAGTATCTCAAAAAGTGACTCTTATCTTCTTTCTATTTACAATAAACTAAGAAGATTTCATTCTTTCATGTTTCTCTGACTCAGACGTAACATATAATATTTACACAATTCAACAAAAATAATAAAATACCTAGGAATAAACCTACCTAAGGAGGCAAAACAACTGTATGCAGAAAACTATAAGATACTGGTGAAAGAAATCAAAGATGACACAAACACATGGAGAGATATACCATGTTCTTAGATTGGAAGAATCAATATTGTGAAAATGACTATACTACCCAAAGCAAACTACAGATTCAATGCAAACCCTATCAAATTACCAATGGCATTCTTCACAGAACTGGAACCAAAAATCTTAAAATTTGTATGGAGACACAAAAGACTCCAAACAGCAAAGCAATCTTGAGAAAGAAAAATGGAGGTGGAGGAATCAGGCTCCCTGACTTCAGACAATACTACAAAGCTACAGTAATCAAGACAATATGGTACTGGCACAAAAACAGAAATATAGATCAATGGAACAGCATAGAAAGCCCAGAGATAAAAGCATGCACCTATGGTCACCTAATCTATGACAAAGGAGGCAAAAATACACAATGGAGAAAAGAGAGCCTCTTCAATAAGTTGTACTGGGAAAACTGGATAGCTACCTGTAAAAGAATAAAATTAGAACACTCCCTAACACCATACAAGAAAATAAACCCAAAATGGATTAAAGACCTAAATGTAAGGTCTGACACTATAAAACTCTTAGAGGAAAACATAGGAAAAACACTCTTTGACATAAACCTCAGCAAGATCTTTTTTGGGCCACCTCCTACAGTAATGAAAATAAAAACAAAAATAAACAAATGGGACCTAATTAGACTTAAAAGCTTTTGCACAGCAAAGGAGACCATAAACAAGATGAAAAGACAACTCTCAAAATGGGAGAAAATATTTTCAAATGAAGCAGTTGACAAAGGATTAATCTCCAAAATATACAAACAGCTCATGCAGCTCAATATCAAAAAAAAAAAAAAAACCCAATCAAAAAATGGGTGGAAGACCTAAATAGACGTTTCTCTAAAGGAGACATACAGATGGCTACAAACACATGAAAAGATGCTCAACATCCCTAATTATTAGAGAAATGCAAATTACAATGAGGTATCACCTCCCAGTGGTCAGAATGGCCATCATCAAAAAATCTACAAACAGTAATTGCTGGAGAGGGTGTGGAGAAAAGGGAACCCTCCTACACTGTTGCTGGGAATGTAAATTAATACAGCCACTATGGAAAGCAGTATGGAAGTTCCTTAAAAAACTAAAAATAGAACTACCATATGACCCAGCAATGCCACTACTGGGCATATACCCTAAGAAAACTATAATTCAAAAAGATACATGCACCCCAATGTTCACTGCAGTACTATTTACAATAGCAAGGACATGGAAGCAACCTAAATGTCCATCAACAGAGGAATGGATAAAGAAGATGTGGCACATATATACCATGGAATATTACTCAGCCATAAAAAGGAAGGAAATTGGGTCATTTGTAGAGGTGTGGGTGGACTGTCATACAGAGCCAAGTAAGTCAGAAAGAGAAAAACAAATATCATATATTAATGCATATATGTGGAATCTAGAAAAATGTTATAGATGATCTTATTTGCAAAGGAAAAATAGAGACACAGACGTAGAAAACAAATGTATGGATACCAAGGGGGGAGGGGGGAATGGGAGGAACTGGTAGATTGGGATTGACACATATACACTATTGATACTATGTATAAGATAGACAACTAATGAGAATATACTGTATAGCACAGGGAGCTCTACTTAATGCACTGTGGTGACCTAAATGGGAAGGAAATCCAAAAAAGAGGGGATATATGTATATGTATAGCTGATTCATTTTGCTGTACAGTAGAACATAACACAACATTGTAACGAAACTCTACTCCAATAAAAATTAATTTAAAAACTAAAATGTATGCAGTTTCTCAGATATGTTTTATAATATCTGAAATCAGGACATATGTCATAATTGATCAATGCATTTAATATGATGGATTATTTTTCCTGAAAAATCATTAATCAACATTGAATTTTATAATAAGTAAGCTCTTATAGATGAGAAAATAATGTAAGCTTCCATGGCAGATAAGCAAGATTTGTACTCTTTCTACAAGAGCTGAGTTTAATTTAACTTTTTTCTCTATTTCATTCATTAATGAATCACAAGCATAGTATTTATAATTGCTTATTTCCTTTTTCATCTACCAAAACACACCTGACCTTTGCTTTTATAGTTGTAAGGGTATAGTAACACACACCAGTTTCAGCCTGTCCAGATATTTAGCATTCTTCATAAATTACGATTTTCAGCAACCATCTGGGACTTTTGGGAATACTGACTTTTGGGAATATTTTGCTTAATATCACGTGTAGAAAGGCCTTCTTCCCACAGCCTATGGACTTATAAAATGATAAATTTATCTAAATTTAGCTAGAGTACGGAGACCACGATGGAGAGTGGTATAAGACGAGAATGGAAGGATAGGCAACATATTAAAGGTGGGATTAATTTGACATATGATTAATGTAGTTTGCTAAAAATACAATTATTTGATACAGATTCTTCTAAGTAAAGATGGTCTTTATATATATAGTGTTACAAGGTCCAATTTAATCATAATTATCTACTTAGGAAGTGAGAATGTGGAAAAATTCATTTAATTATAATTAAAAGCATTAAGACAATTTTTTCTTACAAAGAATATAAATGGCTAAAATGGTTGATTACCAGTCATCAAATGAACTCAGCTGAACAATTTTCAGTCAACTATTTTTTCAGTCATCTATTGCCATCACGAACCTTTAGTTATAATTCATAATCTAAGCCTGAGATGGACTAAACATTTAACCTAGGACCTCCTATAAGTCATTTTACTTTTCCATTTACTGTTCGTAACAACCCTGTATAGAAGAGTTTTATTTTTCTCATTTTGAAGTAAATAAACTGACTCAGTTTGAATGTATGAAGTTAAATACATGGTCCAAATTCATACCATTAGTAAATGGCAGAGCTGGGATTCAGACCTGGCACAGACTTCAATGCCTGGGCCATAAGAAGTAGAAAATAGCTGTTTTTAAAGGTAAAGGCCCATATAAATAACTGGAAGACACGTAACTCTGTCTTACTACAAGATTCAGAAAATGTCAGCCTCCCAGATGTAAAAGAGAAAGTATAATGATTTTGATACCATTCTCTTTTCTTTTTTCCTTTTGGATTTGGGATTAGGGCATTACCTCTATACTTTCACCTCCAAATATGTAGATTATATACAAAATGTTTGGCCAAGGATGAGAAAAGCTACTGAGAAGCAACAATGAAATATTAAGTATAATTCCAGTCAAGCCCTACAGTGGTTTTACCAACAATGATGTGATAAAAATGATAAAAAATATTGACTAAATATTACCTTATCTATGTATTTATGTTTGGAACTTACAAAATGTTTTAATATTCATTTTACCATTTTATCGATGTGATTATATTGAATAAATTCCTATCCTCATTTACTGAACACTAAATTGAGTCTTATTCTTACGTTTTCAGTAAGTAGTGGAGACAAGGCTGGAACCTGGATTTTATGATATTAATATGTACTTTACAACCTTTCAATTATGTATTTCCATAGCCTCCTATTTTATAAAAATTCAGATTAGTCCCCTCTCCTTTTAATGTTAGTTTGGTAATTATGCAATGAACACACGTTTATGTACATATACATCTATACGTTGCATATGTCAAATGTATATACTATACCAGGCAAGTGTCAGGTACTCAGGATGAAAGGGTCAAAAATAGGTAAGTGTATAATGGGAGAGACATAAGATGTTCACATGAATGTATAATGATGTGGTAAGTAGCGGTTAGGTCAAAAGGAGTCATTAGTCTATAGTAGCTCAAAAGCATTTTTCCTAGACTATGAGTTGGGAATATGAAGAATAAGTAGTGAAAAGGAGTTACCTTGATGAAAAGGGGTGAAGAAAATATTTCCAACTAGAAGAAATATAATGTGGTAGATGCTTTCTGTCACAGAAAGATGCTGTGGTAGAAAGACCATGTATTACCTAAGAGGCAGAAAGAAGAAGCAGGTAGCTAGAGTACAGAGACCACAATGGAGAGTGGTATAAGATGAGGATGGAAGGATAGGCAACAAATGTGACCTTTGAATGGGTTTGTCTTTTTGTCATTAATCTGAAGGAAAGCGTCACATATTTTCAGCATCAGCCTTTTATCTGTTATTTATATGTTAAAATACCTCTCTTTACTCTTCCTGTATTTTAAACCTATGTACAGTTTAGAAGATTTAAGATTATTATACAATCAAATTGGTCAATCTTTGACTTTTGGGAATATTTTGCTTAATATCACGTGTAGAAAGGCCTTCTTCCCACAGCCTATGGACTTATAAAATGATAAATTTATCTAAAACGATATTTTCACCATCCTATAGCCTATGACTGATCACCAGTTGACAGAAGTTAGGACTCCCTATAAGAAACTACATGAGTGCAGAATGTTATATTTAGTTGATACAGGTAAAATTTGATCTTTGCATAATCCCAGCTAACAAAGAGTGAGGATTAAACACAATTGTGACAAGAATAATAATCCATATTATACTATATGTCTGTCTTTGAAACTTTTTCCATCATTTTATATTCTAGTTATTAAAATTATTATTCTTTTATAATATGGCACATCTTGGATTTAGAACTGATTCTTTCAAGACAAGTGACAGAATATTAATATACTCCAGCAAATTAAACATTAAAAGAATAAGAAGATCTTGGTAATAAAAAATATGATGAACTATGTGTTCAGTCCAATCTATATCACCACTAACCCAATTACTAAAACTATCTCCAAGCTGGTGTGATTTCATAGCCTTCAGCTCAACCTTTCTCCAATCATCCACATTGTAAACAAGTATTATCTATTTTTTCTAGATCTCACTAAGTCATTTCTATGTCTTAAAGGCCATCAATAAAAGACTGAGGAACTATTACAGACTGGAGGAACTAAGGAGAAATGACAACTAAATGCAATATGGGATCCTGAATAAAATTCTAGAACAGAAAAAACTTATTAAGGAAATTGATGAATTTTGAGTAAGGTCTGTAGCTCACTCAGTAATACTGTATTAGTGTTAACTGCCTGTTCTTGATAACTGTACTATGGTTAGGTAAGACATTAATATCAGGGGAAGGGGGTGAGAAATGCAAAGGAAATCTTTGCACTATTTTTGCAATTTTTCTATAAATCTACAACTACTTGAAAGTTAAAAGTTAAACACAGAAAAAACAGCCAGTGACTTCCAACTTCTTTAAGGAAAGCTTAAGCTCTTGGCGTGGTGTACAAAGCCCTTCAAGATCTGGCCCCAGTCTACAGTTGCATGTTTACCTCTATCTCTTGTTCTTTGTCATCACATCTGCCTGCCATTCCACACATTCTCCTACTGCCATGCTATTTATACTATGATTTCTATTATTTTTCCAGCAGTCTAGGAGCCTATACAAATAATTTTTTTGACATATTAACAATACTGAGTCTTCTGATTTATTACCATGGTATATATCTTCATTTAATTCAGTCAAATTTTTTATAAGCAATATTTTGTAGTATTCAGTAAATAGGTCTTCCTTTCCTTTGACATATTTGCTGCTAAGTACTTTTTATATTTATATTCTACTGTAAATGAAACTGTACTTCAATAAAAATACTTATTACCTAGACAGAAAAATAAACTTTTAAATTTTAATTTAATTTTTCATGTCTATAGTACAGAAATACAACAGATTGCTGCATACTGATCTTGCATTACAGAATCGTATTAAACTCACTTATTAGTTTTAGTTTCCTTTTTTTGTAGATTCAGATAGTCATGTAATCTTCAAATAAAGGCATTTGTACTTCTTCCTTTCTAATCTGTGTACCTTTTTATTTCCTTTTTATGCCTATTGCACTGGCTAGTACCAGTACAATGTTGAATATACATGGTAAGAAGAGCCACTTTTTCCTTGTTCATGATCTTAGGAGAAAAACATTTGGTCTTTGATAATTAAATATGATGTAAACTGTAAGATTTTTTTGACCATGATCTCTCTGAAGCTGAGGAAGTTCCCTTTTATTACTAGCTTGCTGAGAGTTTTTATCAGCAATGGATGTTATATTCTGTCAAAAGCTTTTTCTGCATACATTAAGATAATTACACTTTTCTCCTTAGTCTCTTAATACGGATAAGTACATTGACTGATTTCTGAATGTTAAACCAGCTTTGCAAGGATAATGTTGGCCTCAGTAAATGAGTTGGAATGTAGTAACACCTATTTATTTTCTGGAAGAATTTGTGTTTAATTAGTGTTATTTCTTCTTTAATGTTTGGTAGAACTCAAGAGAAAAACTTTCTGGAAGTGGAGTTTTGTTTTTGAGAAAGTTTTTAAACTGTAAAATCTCTTTTTAAAACAGATATGGGGATGTTCAGCTTATTTATTTCCTTTTGAGTGAGCCTCGGTACTCTGTGTCTTTTAAGGAATTTGCCCTTTTCATCTAAGTTGTCAAATTTATTGGCATAAAGGTGTTCATAATATTATAATGCAATCCTTTTAATATCTACAGAATCTGTAGTGATGCTGCCTTTCTCACTCATGATATTGTAATTTGTATCATCTCTCTTTTGTTCCTGATCAGTCTGGCTACAGAATTTTTTTTTTTTTACAAGGTTCTCAAGTGTTTCTTTCTTTTTTTTTTTTGAATTTCTGAATTTTATTTATTTTTTTATACAGCAGGTTCTTATAGCTATCCATTTAATACATATTGGTGTATATGTGTCAATCCCAGACTCCAATTCATCAAAACACTACCCCCGTGCAACTTTTCCCCCTTGGTGTCCATACGTTTGTTCTCTATGCCTGTGTCTCAATTTCTGCCTTGCAAAACGGTTCATCTGTACCATTTTTCTAGGTTCCACATATATGTGTTAATATATGATATTCGTTTTTCTCTTTCTGACTTACTACACTCTGTATGACAGTCTCTAGATTCATCCACATCTCTACAAATGACCCAGTTTCGTTCCTTTTTATGGCTGAGTAATACTCCATGGTAAATATGTACCACATCTTCTTTATCCATTCATCTGTTGATGGGCATTTAGGTTGCTTCCATGACCTGGCTATTGTAAATAGTGCTGCAGTGAACATTGGGGTGCATGTGTCTTTTTGAATTATGGTTTTTGCTGGGTATATTCCCAGTAGTGGGATTGCTGGGTCATATGGCAATTCTATTTTTAGTTTTTTAAGGAACCTCCATACTGTTCTCCATAGTAGCTGTATCAATTTACATTCCCACCAACAATGCAAGAGGGTTCCCTTTTCTCCACATCCTCTCCAGCATTTGTTGTTTGTAGATTTTCTGATGATGCCCACTCTAACTTGTGTGAGGTGATACCTCATTGTAGTTTTGATTTGCATTTCTCTAATAATTAGTGATGCTGAGCAGCTTTTCATGTGCTTCTTGGCCATCTGTATGTCTTCTTTGGAGAAATGTCTATTTAGGTCTTCTGCCCATTTTTGGATTGGGTGGTTTGTTTTTGTAATATTGAGCTGCATGAGCTGTTTATATATTTTGGAGATAAATCTTTTGTCTGTTGATTCATTTGCAAATATTTTCTCCCATTCTGAGGGCTGTCTTTTCATCTTGTTTATGGTTTCCTTTGCTGTGCAAAAGCTTTTAAGTTTCATTAGGTCTCATTTGTTTATTTTTGGTTTTATTTCCATTACTCAAGGAGGTGTATCAAAAAAGATCTTGCTGTGATTTATGTCAAAGAGTGATTTTCCTATGTTTTCCTCAAAGAGTTTTATAGTGTCCGGTCTTACATTTAGGTCTCTAATCCATTTTGAGTTTATTTTTGTGTATAGTGTTAGGGAGTGTTCTAATTTCATTCCTTTACATGTAGCTGTCCAGTTTTCCCAGCACTACTTATTGAAGAGACTGTCTTTTCTCCATTGTATATCCTTGTCTCCTTTGTCATAGATTAGTTGACCATAGATGAGTGGGTTTATCTCTGGACTTTCTACCCTGTTCCATTGACCTATATTTCTGTTTTTGTGCCAGTACAATATTGTCTTCATTACTGTAGCTTTGTGGTATAGTCTGTAGTCAGGGAGTCTGATTCCTCCGGCTCCCTTTTTTTCCCTCAAGACTGCTTTGGCTATTCGGGGTCTTTTGTGTCTCTACACAAATTTTAAGATTTTTTGTTCTAGTCCTGTAAAAAATGCCACTGGTAGTTTGATAGGGATTGCATTGAATCTGTAGATTGCTTTGGATAGTATAGTCATCTTCACAATACTGATTCTTCTAATCTAAGAGCATGGTATATCTCTCCATCTGTTGGTATCATCTTTAATTTCTTTCAACGGTGTCTTATAGTTTTCTGCATACAGGTCTTTTGTCTCCCTAGTTAGGTTTATTCCTAGGTATTTTATTCTTTTTGTTGCAATGGTAAATGGGAGTGTCTCCATAAGTTCTCCTTCAGATTTTTCATCATTATTGTATAGGAATGCAAGAAATTTCTGTGCATTAATTTTGTATCCTGCTACCTTACCAAATTCATTGATTAGCTCTAGTAGTTTTCTGATGGCATCTTTAGGATTCTCTATGCATAGTATCATGTCATCTGCAAACAGTGACTGTTTTACTTCTTTTCCAATTTGTATTCCTTTTATTTCTTTTTCTTCTCTGATTGCCATGGCTAGGACTTCCAAAACTATGTTGAATAATAGTGGTGAGAGTGGACATCCTTGTCTTGTTCCTGATCTTAGAGGAAATGGTTTCAGTTTTTCACCACTGAGAATGATGTTTGCTGTGGGTTTGTCGTATATGGCCTTTATTATGTTGAGGCAGCTTCCCTGTATGACTACCTTCTGGAGAGTTTTTATCATAAATCGGTGTTGAATTTTGTCAAAAGCTTTTTCTGCATCTATTGAGATGATCAAATTGTTTTTATTCTTCAATTTGTTAATATGGTGTATCACACTGATTGATTGCATATATTGAAGAATTCTTGCATCCCTGGGATAAATCCCACTTGATCATGGTGTATGATCTTTTTAATGTGTTGTTGGATTCTGTTTGCTAGTATTTTGTTGAGGATTTCTGCATTTATATTCATCAGTGATATTGGTCTGTAATTTTCCTTTTTTGTACTATCTTTGTCTGGTTTGGGTATCAGGGTGATGGTGGCCTCATAGAATGAGTTTGGGAGTGTTCATTCCTCTACAATGTTTTGGAAGAGTTTGAGAAGGATGGGTGTTAGCTCTTCTCTAAATGTTTGATAGAATTCACCTGTGAAGCATCTGGTGCTGGACTTTTGTTTGTTGGGAGATTTTTAATCACAGTTTCAATTTCATTACTTGTGATTGGTCTGTTCATATTTTCCATTTCTTCCTGGTTCTGTCTTGGAAGGTTATACCTTTCTAAGAATTTGTCCATATCTTCCAGGTTGTCCATTTTATTGGCATAGAGTTTCTTATAGTAGTCTCTTATGATGCTTTGTATTTCTGTGGTGTCTGTTGTAACTTCTCCTTTTTCATTTCTAATTTTATTGATTTGAGTCCTCTCCCTCTTTTTCTTGATGAGTTTAGCTAATGCTTTATCAATTTTGTTTATCTTCTCAAAGACCCAGCTTTTAGTTTTATTGATCTTTGCTATTGTTTTCTTTGTTTCTATTTCATTTATTTCTCTAGTTCCTTTAAGGTGTAAGGTTAGATTGTTTATTTAAGATTTTTCTTGTTTTTTGAGGTAGGCTTGTATTGCTATAAAATTCCCTCTTACAACTCTTTTTGCTGCATCCCATAGGTTTTGGATTGTCGTGTTTTCATTGGCATTTGTCTCTAGGTATTTTTTGATTTCCTCTTTGATTTCTTCAGTGATCTCTTGGTTATTTAGTAACGTATTGGTTAGCCTCCATGTGTCTGTGATTTTTATGTTTTATTCCCTGTAATTGATTTCTAATCTCATAGTGCTGTGGTCAGAAAAGATGCTTGATATGATTTCAATTTTCTTAAATTTACTGAGGCTTGATTTGTGACCCAAGATGTGATTTATCCTGGAGAACATTCTGTGTGCACTGGAGCAGAAAGTGTAATCTGCTGGTTTTGGATGTAATGTCCTATAAATATCAATTAAATCTATCTGATCTATTGTGTTATTTAAAGCTTGCATTTCCTTATCAATTTTCTGTTTGGATGACCTGTCTGTTGGTGTAAGTGAGGTGTTAAAATCCCCCACTACTATTGTTACTGTTGATTTTCTCTTTTATAGCTGTTAGCGGTTGCCTTATGTATTGAGGTGCTCCTATGTTGGGTGCATATATATTTATAATTGTTATATCTTCCGCTTGGGTTGATCTCTTGATCATTATGTAGTGTCTATCCTTGTCTTTTGTAATATTCTTTATTTTAAAGTCTATTTTATGTGTTATGAGTATTGTTACTCCAGCTTTCTTTTGATTTCCATTTGCATGGAATATCTTTTTCCATCCCCTCACTTTCAGTCTGTATGTGTCTCTAGGTCTGAAGGGGGTCTCTTGTAGACAGCATATATATGGGTTTTGTTTTTGTATACATTCAGCAATCCTGCGTCTTTTGGTTGGAGCATTTAGTCCATTTATATTTAAGGTACTTCTTGATATGTATGTTCCTATTACCATTTTCTTAATTGTTTTCGGTTTTTTTTTGAAGGTATTTTTCTTCTCTTGTGTTTCCCACTTAGAGAAGTTCCTTTAGCATTTGTTGTAGAGCTGGTTTGGTGGTGTTGAATTCTCTTAGCTTTTGTTTGTGTGTAAAGCTTTTGATTTCTCCATCGAATCTGAATGAGATCCTTGCGTGGTAGAGTAATCTTGACTGTAGGTTCTTCCCTTTCATCACTTTAAATATGTCATGCCACTCCCTTCTGGTTTGTAGAGTTTCTGCTGAGAAATCAGCTGTTAACTTTATGGGAGTTCACTTTTATGTTATTTGTCATTTTTCCTTTGCTGCTTTCAATAATTTTTCTTTGTCTTGAATTTTTGCCAATTTGTTTACTATGTGTCTCGGCGTGTTTCTCCTTGAGTTTATACTGAATGGGACTCTCTGCACTTCCTGGACTTGGGTGGCTATTTCCTTTCCCATGTTAGGGAAGTTTTCGACTATAATCTCTTCAAATATTTCCTCAGGTCCTTTCTCTCTCTCTTCTCCTTCTGGGACCCCTATAATGTGAATGTAGTTACATTTAATGTTGTCCCAGAGGTCTCTTAGGCTTTCTTCATGTCTTTTCATTCTTTTTTCTTTATTCTGTTCGGCAGCAGTGAATTCCACCACTGTCTTCCAGATCACTTCTTCATTCTTCTGCCTCAGTTATTCTGCTCTTGAATCCTTCTAGTGTAGTTTTCATTTCATTTATTGTATTGTTCATCTCTGTTTGTTCTTTAATCCTTCTAGGTCTTTGTTAAACATTTCTTGCATCTGCTCGATCTTTGTCTCCATTCTTTTTCCGAGGTCCTGGATCATCTTTACTATCATTAATCTGAATTGTTTTCTGGAAGGTTCCCTATCTCCACTTCATTTAGTTGTTTTTCTGGGGTTTCATCTTGCTCCTTCATCTGGTACATAGCCCTCTGCCTTTTCATCTTGTCTATCTTTCTGTGAATGTGTTTTGTGTTCCACAGGCTGCAGGACTGTAGTTCTTCTTGCTTCTGCTGTCTGCCCTCTGGTGGATTAGGCTATCTAAGAGGCTTGTGCAAGTTTCCCGATGGGAGGGACTGGTTGAGGACTATTACTTTTATTAATTTTCTTAAATAGCTTTTGGTTTTGTTGATTTTTCTCTGTTGCTTTTTTGTTGTTGTTTTCTATATCATTGATTTCCACTCTGATGTTTATAATTTCCTTTTTTTCTGCTTAATTTGAGTTTAGTTTGCTCTTCTTTTTCTAGGGCAGAATCTGTGATCACAAATTTTAGACCTTTCTTTTGTTCTAATATAGGTATTTAGTCCTTTACATTTTTTTTTAATGTACTGCTTTAGTCTAAACTTTTTCTGCTAAATTTCCCCTATTATTCATTTATGTTATTCACCTTTCCTGTTCATATATTAAGTACAGTTATTTTTGTTTCTTTCTGACAGTTCCAACATCTGGGGTAATTACCTACTTGTGTGCCAGTCTTCTGGATTAGACACTGTCTTCTCCAATATTTGTTTGAAACCCAGTTCCTAGAATCTTGTAAATTCAATCATAGTTTGTTAATTACATTTAGACAGAGTTTAAGGATTAGAAAGAGTGCACTGCTTTGACTATCCCTAGGAATAATTTTATTTCTTTTACTAATATTTTATTCCTTGACGGCAATGACATTCAGGCACACTAATTGTATGAATAAAAAATAAATCACTCCTCTTAAGGGAACTTTCTTATAAGGCCCCTAGGCCCTGTATAAGCTCACGCCTGGTCACAACTCTGAACCTAACCCTATTACATTCAGCCTTGCTCATTCTACTTTATCCACACAGGGCTTTTTTTCTCTTCAGTGCAGCCTCTTTTCACTCTGTTTCTTTTGCCTGGGTGCTTTTTACTCATATATTCTTTCATCTTATTCCCTCATGCTAAGCCTATGCTATTGCAGCCTCTCTTTCAATAGCATCCCTGTTACTCTCTATCTCATGACTCTAATTTTTCCTTAACATTTTTCATCATCTTACTACACACCTATTTGTTTCTATATTTTCAGTCTTTCTTCCCAAGAAAATATAAGCTACAACAGAGCAGGAGCTTTGTCTCCTTTGCACAAAACCTAGAACAAAGATTAGTCTACATAGGCATTGAATGAATTGCATGAATGAATTGCATGAATGAATAATTGAATTAATGGTATAGTTGCAGTCTGATCTCCAAAGTGGATATAAAATAAGGTAGCTTACTTACATTACAAATTACACTACTACTTTTAGTCTTCGTAGCACATTAATGTTACTCAAAGTCTGACTGTTTCATGGAAACAGTCTACTCTTGCTGATAAAGAAGAATCCTAAATGGAGTTGACAAAAGTAGCAGGGGAAAAGTGAGAAGAAGTTGTCCTTCATAACAAAGGTGTTGTTTAGCATTCCCTACATGCACTATTTAGAAACATCAATATTCCTTTGTAATAGGACTAGCATAAATAAGTTCCATGAAAGCAGAGATGTTGTGACTTTTTTTTTTTTACTCAGATGTTCTTGGCATATAGGGAGCCTCAGTAAATATTTACCTCAGTAAATACTTCTTAAAAGCATGAATACAATACAATATGTAATAGATTAGAACATTTAATGTCTTTAAAAACAATATTCTCCATGGATGCTTTTGTAGCAGTAATACATCAAATCCAGTCTGTTACCTCTTTAGTGTATAAACATTCATTTAAAAATTTAATATGATTAAAATAATATTTTAATAATGTGTATGTTTCAGATGATTTTAAACTAAACAGAACCTATGGTTTTTAAGTGAACTAAAATGGCTAATTGTATGCTTTATTGTAGCAAATATGAAAATTCATAATTTTCTAATGTAATATATTCCAATTAATTGCAAAACTAGTTTAATTTTCTTCTCAATCTTTAATATGTGATTTTATCTTGATCTGATTCAGACATATATTTGGCAACAGCAGCTAGATCACAGTTTTCCATTTGTGAATCTATCACCACTATTACAATTTATGGATAATCACATGTCACTTAGCATAAAATGCACTTGGATTTATTCTCTGCCAGGAAGTAATCTTTTACCATCTGCAGTTTGTTATCATATTCTAATTTCACTAATAATGCCTTTCAACATAGTATCAGAAGCATTTCTATTCCTGGGGAAAAAATGTCTATGTACTTTACAGAACTATGAAACAGTTCATAAGGTCAAAAACACTATTTAATAGTTAGCTTGGCCACTGCTAGCAGCAATTATGAAGTGAAAGGAGATAACTCCTGAAAAGCATGGAATAAAATGTGTGGCAACTTTTTCAAAAGACAGCTTCTCACTAAGTCATATGGCCTCTTTTATAAGGTTTTTTGTTCTGTTTTTTTTTTTAAGCAGCACTGTGAAAGTTATTGGAAAGGCCTGTATTTAAATTTTTGATGATAATTTTTGTGTGCAAGTTACTTAAACATACAAAGATAATGTTTCTTCCAAGGGAAGATACAAAATCAAAACACTAGGCTGGCCTGACAATCTTCCTAATCATTGATACCAGCATGAAAAAATAACAACAACAACAAAAACAACCAAATAAGCATCCTGTATTTATTTCTTTTTTAAATTTATTATTTATTTTATTTATTTTTGGCTGTGTTGGGTCTTCGTTGCTGTGCGTGGGCTTTCTCTAGTTGCAGCAAGCCGGGGCTACTCTTTGTTGCGGTGCGCAGGCTTCTCATTGCGGTGGCTTTTCTTGGAGCACAGGCTCTAGGCACGTGGGCTTCAGTAGTTGTGGCACGTGGGCACAGTAGTTGTGGCTCACCGGCTCTAGAGTGCAGGCTCAGTAGTTGTGGTGCACAGGCTTAGTTGCTCCGCAGCACGTGGGATCTTCCCAGACCAGGGCTAGAACCCGTGTCCCCTTCATTGGCAGGCAGATTCTTAACCACTGTGCCACCAGGGAAGCCCAGCCAGCTGCATTTCTGCTATTGCCTAGAAACTGTTGCTTTTGCTTTCAGAGAGGGGAAATGTGTTGGCTCTATAATTTAGAAACCTAGGGTGTATGTGAAGAATCCTGATTTTTAGTTCTGGTTCAAATGTGAATCAGTAATCGGCCTTGGACAAGAATCATTTTTTCTTTCTGGGTTTCAGTTTCTTTTTGCATTAAAGGTGGTGATGAGACTAGATGGTTTCCCAAGAGACATCACACCAATATTTCTCTCTCTCTCTCTCTCCTTGCTTCTATTACTGATCAATCTTCCCTCTAGTTGGCACATTCTAACTTAATTGGTTGCATTTTGACCTAGAAATAGAAAATGGTTTTCTGTTTCTTAAAGTTGGCTTTACATACCTCTGTTTTGATTCATTTTAAGGCCATGTTTGTTTTCCTGTTTCCATATTGGGGTTGGGAGCTTTTGTAAACCAGAATACTCTTACAAGCTTAAAATGACAAGAGTATAATGGCTTTTATTTACATATGCCTGTTTAAACTGCCCCAGCATTAAAAAAATCTTTTCCACTGTGTAAGGGTTTACAACTCTTTCAAAGAAAGGTTTAACTATTTGTAACAGAACCATTTTCTTCTGAATGTATCTAACATATATACATAGAGACAGAGCACTAAATTTAACACCTTCTCTTCCCTCTTCCCCCTGTCCCCCCATAAAAAAAGGAGAAAAGGGAATGTTCTAACATAATATTGTGATTACGGACAATTTTCCATTTTTCAGAGACAAAACAGACTAAGATATTAGGATTCATTTAGATTTATATCAAAGAAGAAATCTCTAGAAATACCATTTCTTATGATGACAGTCTCCTTACTATGTCTTTCCATGAAACACTGCAGTGTTTTATACTTCATAGCACCTTCTCTGTCATACCAACCTGAACTATTCCCACAAATGATATCCAGGGAGATTGTTTTAATGAGACTTTGGGGCTCCAACTGCAAACAAATGTTTTATCCACATTGGTAATAATATAATGATATTTACCATAATGTTAGAGATTTCATTTCAAAGCCATTGTTTTTAAATCTCTTTTTACCTTCAGAAATACCTATAAAGCAAATGGTGATCATTATACCCAATTTGCCTCATATAGCTTTTGTTAATCACAAATGAAAATATGTATGTGAAAGTCCTTTTCTTTTTTCTTTCTTTTTTTTTTTTTTTTTTTTTGACTCATGAACTTGTTTTTATTTTTATTGGGCTATAGGGGATGGGTTGGGAAATATCTCTGTAAGTTATGCCCTACTAGGGAAATGTCCATTCTAATCTTCCTGGGAGGAGCTTTCAGAGCTTTTTCTTTTTCTTGGAGCTGCTGCTTTTGCTGGCAGCAGCCTCTTCAGGTCCACTGCTGAGAGGCTCCTTCTTGGAAGAGAATTTCCTCATTTTCTTGGGGACCCTCTTGTTTCCTGACTCTTCAGGGTCACTATCTGGTTCCTCTTTGGGGAAAGATTTCTTCCTCTTGGTAAGAGTTCCACTGCCAGCTGTCTCTTCAAGATCACTAACCAGCTCCTCCTTAGAAAAAGATTTCTTTTTTGGGGGTTTGGAGGAGACAGATGGGTCTTCCATTCCATTCTCCTGAGGAGCCTCGTGGGGCTTTGGCTTTTTCGTCTTTCTGGGTCTTTCACTTGTCTCCTCACATTCCTCCGGGGTACTACTGTTGTTTTCTGAAAACGCCAGGGCAATCGCAGCCAGCCCTTTCTTTTCCTTCTTCAAGTGTTTCTTCTCCTGTTTCTCCAGCTTCCTAGTAATCTCAGCTGCTGCTTCCTCTGCCTGAACTATTGCCTCCTTCATGACATCCAGTTTCTTTCATGGAATCTCTCCAGTCTCATAGAAGGACAGCTGCTCCTCAACTTGTTCTCGAAGCTTCTCTCCAAATACACTGGTAGGTACCTTAGAGAAGCAATCAGTTCGTGAGGCAATACTGCATTTGTTTGCCAGGTATCGGGAGATGCAGCCTTTGTTCTTGGCAGCTGCTCGGCCAATGAAGGTAGAGTGGAAAGAGTCCATATTTTGGGGTGTTACCCCTTGTCTTCAGGGCTCTCATGCCAAGCCACCACTCACAGAGGCAGAGGGAAGGCATCCAATGTCACTGATCTGGAAAGTTGGTCCCTGTGCTGGGCTCAGGGTATCACTCAGACACCAGGACTGGCCATGAAAGTCCTTTTTTAACAGCAAAGTAATGCAGTACTATAATTTGTATCACACTTATTCACAGGACTCTACTCTTTTACTTGAAGTAACCTGAAGTATAGTTTGAGGTAACAGATTACTAAAGATTATAATTACTTAGAGACGAATGTCTATAATCATTGATTCAATCACCTATTAAGGACATGCCCAAAGGAATACAACAGCAGTGTAATACAACGTGTCCACACTCCTTGGAAGCTTATGGTTGCCTTAAATAGTCTAAGCCACCGAATATTAATCAACAGTAGACAAGATGTTTATTTAAAAGAAACTATATAGTAATCACTTAAAAAACTTTTCCTACTATTGATTTTTTGTTTTTTATTTTAATAACTTTTTAATTTTATTTTACTTTATATTATTTTATTTTATCTTTTTCTTTCTTTCTTTCTTTTCTTCTCCCTTTTATTCTGAGCCGTGTGGATGACACACTCTTGGTGCTCCAGTCACACATCAGGGCTTTGCCTCTGAGGTGGGAGAGCCAAGGTCAGGACATTGGTCCACCAAAGACCTCCCAGCTCCACGTAATATCAAACGATGAAAATCACCCAGAGATCTCCATCTCAACGCCAAGACCCAGCTCCACTCAACGACCAGCAAGCTACAGTGCTGGACACCCTATGCCAAACAACTAGCAAGAAGGGAACAGAACCCTACCCATTAGAAGAGAGGCTGCCTAAAATCATAATAAGGTCACAAACACCCCAAAACACACCACCAGACATGGACATGCCCACCAGAAAGACAAGATCCTGCCTCATCCACCAGAACATAGGCACCAATCCCCTCTACAAGAAGCCTACACAACCCACTGAACCAAACTTAGCCACTGGGGGCTGACACCAAAAACAACGGGAACCACAAACCAGCAGCCTGAGAAAAGGAGACCACAAACACAGTAAGTTAAGTAAAATGAGAAGACAGAGAAACACACAGCACATGAAGGAGCAAGGTAAAAATCCACCAGACCTAACAAATGAAGAGGAAATAGGCAGTCTACCTGAAAAAGAATTCCAAATAATGATAGCAAAGATGATCCAAAATCTTGGAAATAGAATGAAGAAAATACAAGAAACGTTTAACAAGGAACTAGAAGAACTAAAGAGCAAACAATCATGAACAACACAATAAATGAAATTAAAAATTCTCTAGAAGGGATCAATAGCAGAATAACTGAGGCAGAAGAACGGATAAGTGACCTGGAAGATAAAATAGTAGAAATAACTACTGCAGAGCAGAATAAAGAAAAAAGAATGAAAAGAATTGAGGACAGTTTCAGACACTTCTGGGACAATATTAAATACACCAACATTCGAATTATAGGCATCTCAGAAGAAGAAGAGACAAAGAAAGGGACTGAGAAAATATTTGAAGAGATTATAGTTGAAAACTTTCCTAATATGCGTAAGGACCTAGTCAATCAAGTACAGGAAGCACAGAGAGTTCCAAACAGGATGAAACCAATGGGAAACATGCTAAGACACATATTAATCAAACTGTCAAGAATTAAATACAAAGAAAAAATATTAAAAGCAGAAAGGGAAATACGATAAAAAACATACAAGGGATTCCACATAAGGTTAACAGCTGATCTTTCAGCAGAAACTCTGCCATTAAATATGGCAGGACATATTTAAAGTGATAAAAGTGAAAAAACTACAACCAAGATTACTCTACCCAGCAAGGATCTCATTCAGATTTGACTGAGAAATTAAAACTTTTACAGAAAAGCAAAAGCTAAGAGAACTCAGCACCACCAAACCAACTTTACAACAAATGCTAAAGGAACTTCTCTAGGCAGGAAACACAAGAGAAGGGAAACACCTACAATAAAAAACCCAAAACAATTAAAAAATGGTAACAGGAACATACATACCAATAATTACCTTAAATGTAAATGGATTAAATGCTCCAACCAAAAGACATACAATGGCTAAATGGATACAAAAACAAGACCGTATATATGCTGTCTACAAGAGACCCACTTCAGACCTAGGGACACATACAGACTGAAAGTGAGGGGATGAAGAAAGATATTCCATGCAAATGGAAATCAAAAGAAAGCTGGAGTAGCAATTCCCATATCAGACAAAATAGACTTTAAAATAAAGACTACTACAAGAGACAAAGAGGGACACAACATAATGATGAAGGGATCAAACCAAGAAGAAGATATAACAATTGCAAATATTTATGCACCCAACATAGGAGCACATCAATACATAAGGCAAATGCTATCAGCCATAAAAGGGGAAATCAACAGTAACACAATCATAGTAGGGGACTTTAACACCCCACTTTCACCCATGGACAGATCATCCAAAATGAAAATAAATAAGGAGACACAAGCTTTAAATGATACATTAAACAAGATGGACTTAATTGATATTTATAGGACATTTCATCCAAAAACAACAGAATACACTTTCTTCTCAAGTGCTCATGGAACATTCTCCAGGAGAGATCATATACTGGGTCACAAGTCAAGCCTTGCTAAAATTAAGAATACTGAAACCGTATCAAGTATCTTTTCTGACTACAATGTTGTGAGACTAGTTATCAATTACAGGAAAAATTCTGTAAAAAATACAAACACATGGTGCCTAAACAATATACTACTTAATAACCAAGAGATCACTGAAAAATCAAAGAGGAAATCAAAAAAATACCTAGAAATAAATGACAATGAAAACAAGACAACCCCAAAACTATGGGATGCAGCAAAAGCAGTTACAAGAGGGAAATTTATAGCAATACAATCTTACCTTAAGAAACAAGAAACACCTCAAATAAACAACCTAAACCTACACCTAAAACAATTAGATAAAGAGAACAGAAAAACCCCAAAATTTAGCAGAAGGAAATAAATCATAAAGGTGAGATCAGAAATAAATGAAAAAGAAATGAAGGAAATGATAGCAAATATCAATAAAACTAAAACCTGGTTCTTTGAGAAGATAAACAAATTTGAAAAATCATTAGCCAGACTCATCAAGAAAGAAAGGGAGAAGCTCAAATCAATAGAATTAGAAATGTAAAAGGGAAGTAACAACTGACACTGCAGAAATACAAAGGATCATGGGAGATTTCTACAAGCAACTCTATGCCAATAAAATGGACAACCTGGAAGAAATGGACAAATTCTTAGAAATGCACAACCTTCTGAGACTGAACCAGGAAGAAATAGAAAATATGAACAGACCAATCACAAGGACTGAAATTGAAACTGTGATTAAAAATCTTCCAACAAACAAAAGCCCAGGACCAGATTGCTTCACAGGAAACTTCTATCAAACACTTAGAGAAGAGCTAACACCTATCCTTCTCAAACTCTTCCAAAATTTGGCAGAGGGAGGAACACTCCCAAACTCATTCTACAAGGCCACCATCACCCTGATACCAAAAACAGACAAAGATGTCACAAAGAAATAAAACTACAGACCAATACCACTGATGAATATAGATGCAAAAATCCTCAACAAAATACTAGTAAACAGATTCCACCAGCACACTTAAAGGATCATGCACCATGATCAAGTGGGGTTTACTCCAGGAATGCAAGAATTCTTCAATATATGCAAATCAATCAATGTAATATACCATATTAACAAATTGAAGGAGAAAAACCATATGATCATCTCAATAGATGCAGAGAAAGCTTTCGATAAAATTCAACACCAGTTTATGAAAAAAGCCATCCAGAAAGTAGGCAAAGAGGGAATTTACCTCAACATAATAAAGGCCATATATGACAAACCCACAGCCATCATCTCCTCAAACGTGAAAAATTGAAACCATTTCCACTAATACCAGGAACACGACAAGGCTGCCACTATCACCACTCTTATTCAACATATTTTTGGAAGTTTTTGCCACAGCAGTCAGAGAAGAAAAAGAAATAAAAGAATTCAATTTGGAAAAGAAGAAGCAACGTGGTCACTGTTTGCAAATGACATGATACTATACATAGAGAATCCTAGATGCTACCAGAAAACTACTAGAGCTAATCAATGAATTTGGTAAAGTAGCAGGATACAAAATTAATGCACAGAAATCTCTGGCATTCCTATACACTAATGATGAAAAATCTGAAAGAGAAATTAAGGAAACATTCCCATTTACCATTGCAACAAAAAGAATAAAATACCTAGGAATAAACCTACCTAAGAAGACAAAAGACCTCTATGCAGAAAATTATAAGACACTGATGAAAGAAATTAAAGATGATACAAATAGATGGAGAGATATACCATGATCTTGGATTGGAAAAATCAACACTGTGAAAATGACTCTACTACCCAAAGCAATCTACAGATTCAATGCAATCCCTCTCAAATTACCACTGGCATTTTTCACAGAACTAGAACAAAAAAATTCACAATTTGTATGGAAACACAAAAGACCCCAAATAGCCAAAGCAATCTTGAGAAAGAAATACGGAGCTGGAGGAATCAGGCTCCCTGACTTCAGACTACACTACAAAGCTACAGTAATCAAGACAGTATGGTACTGACACAAAAACAGAAATATAGATCAATGGAACAGGAGAGAAAGCCCAGAGATAAACCCATGCACATATGGTCACCTTATCTTTGATAAAGGAGGCAAGAATATACAATAGAGAAAAGACAGCCTCTTCAATAAGTGGTGCTGGGAAAATTGGACAGCTATTTGTAAAAGAATGAAATTAGAACATTCCCTAACACCATACACAAAAATAAACTCAAAATGGATTAAAGACCTAAATGTAAGGTCAGACATTATCAAATTCTTAAAGGAAAACATAGGCAGAACACTCTATGACATAAATCACAGCAAGATCCTTTTTGACCCACATCCTAGAGAAATGGAAATAAAAACAGAAATAAACAAATGGGACCTCATGAAACTTAAAAGCTTTTGCACGTCAAAGGAAACCATAAACAAGATTAAAAGACAACCCTCAGAATGGGAGAAAGTATTTGCAAATGAAGCAATTGAAAAAGGATTAATCTCCAAAATTTACAAGCAGCTCATGCAGCTCAATATCAAAAAAACAAACAACCTAATCCAAAAATGGGCAGAAGACATAAATAGACATTTCTCCAAAGAAGATATGCAGATTGCCAACAAACACATGAAAGAATGCTCAACATCATTAATCATTAGTGAAATACAAATGAAAACTACAATGCGATATCATCTCACACCGGTCAGGATGGCCATCATCAAAAAAATCTGTAAACATTTAATGCTGGAGAGGGTGTGGAGATAAGGGAACCCTCATACATTGTTGGTGGGAAAGTATATTGATACAGCCACTATGGTGAACAGTATGGAGGTTCCTTAAAAAACTAAAGATGAAATTACCATACAACCCAGCAATCCCACTACTGGGCATATACCCTGAGAAAACCATAATTCAAAACAAGTCATGTACCACAATGTTCACTGCAGCTCTATTTACAATAACCAGGATATGGAAGCAAGGTAAGTGTCCATTGACAGATGAATGGATAAAGAAGATGTGCACATATATACAATGGAATATTACTCAGCTATAAAAAGAAATGAAATTGTGTTATTTGTTGAGAGGTGGATGGACCTAGAGCCTGTCATACAGAGTGAAGTAAGTAAGCAAGAGAAAAACAAATACCATATGCTAACACATATATCTGGAATCTAAAAAAAAAAGAAGGTCATGGTGAACCTAGGGGGAAGACAGAAATAAATACACAGACCTACTAGAGAATGGACTTGAGGACACGGGGAGGGGGAAGGGTAAGCTGGGACAAAGTGAGAGATGGTAGTGTATATGTGGACATATATATACTACCAAATGTGGAATAGATAGCTAGTGGGAAGCAGTCGCATAGCACAGTGAGATTAGCTCAGTGCTTTGTGATCAGCTAGAGGGGTGGGATAGGGAGGGTGGGAGGGAGGGAGAAGCAAGAGGGAAGAGATATAGGGATACACATATATATATATATATATATATATATATATATATATATATATATATATATATAACTGATTCACTTTGTTACAAAGCAGAAACTAACACACCACTGTAAAGCAATTATACTCCAATAAAAACATTAAAAAAAATAAAAGAAACCATATTACTACGAATGCAAATATTATTTGGGTTCAAATAGGCCACACATTTTATTATGAGTTGCATCAATTTTGCCTGAACTAGTTGGTTAACTTTTTTGCTAAAGTAGAACAATAACTCTTAAGTCCCATAAAAGGGTACCATGTTCTTATTCATTTTTCTATTAGCACAGAGTTCATGCTTAAGAAATACTTGATGAACCAAAAATAAGATGGATCTTGAAGGAGAGTTTGATCTTGATAACTGTGGAAGCAGGAGAATGGTATCCTGGAATGTGGAGGGAGGAAAGATCTAAATAATGAGGTTCTTTTTCCTTTGGGAAAAGCAATACCAGACCACTGTGACACAATCTTCCTCTTATTTGAAGGTTCATAAGTAATATGGCAAAAGAGATAATTCAAGAAGCAACAGAACTCTAATTTCAAAACATGTATACCATCTCTAGACTCCTGGGCAACCTCACTGAGAATAATTCAACTTATAGTGCAGCAATCAGAGTGGTTTGTCCAAGTGTTAGCCTAAGAGGAGAAACTTTAGAGTACTAGGACTTGTAAATGCCATAGAGGAGTAGTCACGTATGTATCACGCAGAGAGAACTGCTGATTAGGTAACGATTTTTCCAGGCACGTGTTTACCCAGGAATAGCAATAGTAATCACTCTCATCGTCTTCTGATAATGCCCTGTTTACTGAGTAAAGCTTTCATAGTAATGAGAAGAAACAAATGTAGTCAAGTCACTATGTTGCTCTTCTCCATATATCTTGGTACCAGTACATGCTGATTTTCTATGGAATGTATAATACAGAGATAGCACAAATACCATCTGAAAGATATTTAGGGCAAAATAAAATCTAAACTCAAATGCACTGGTTACATGTGTACTCTGAAACTAGAGTGCCTGGGTTTTCATTCCAGGACCTGTGCTTTTTATCTGTAAGACTTTAGGGAAGTTATTTAACCTGTAAGGATCATATTTCCTTAACACTAAAGTGGAAATGATATGAATATATATTAGTAAGAATTAAATTAGTTAATATATTTTAGGGCAGTGCCTGATACACAGTGAGTGCTCAGTAAAAGTTAGACAATGGTTTTAAATTTGAATTTTTAACAGACTAGACTTCAGGAAGGGATGCTATAAACTAGTCTATTAGGAAGGGCAGATAGGATATAGCTAGACAGGAGCTTAAAAAACAAAGGAAAATGAAGTAAGGTAGTAGAGAAAATTTCAAGTCACTATCCATGCAGCAAATGACTACTGGATTCCTATTATGTGCAAAGCTGTGTTTGAATATTATAATTCAAGAATATTATAGATTCCATGAAATTCCTTCTTGCATTCCAAGCTACAGTTCTGAATTTTAGTTTTTTAACTATTCTGGAAATGTTCCCATCCTATATTTCTTACGTGGTTTCTTTTACTAGAATTTTCTGTAGGAGATCAAACCAGTTTTCCAAGCTGGGCATGCCTTAGAGCTACACATACATTATGACTGGTAGTGATTACCCACAGACAGTCACCTCTTTTGGCCCTTCCATGAATGCAATCATAGAAATCAGCTAAAATAATTAAAGCTATCAGCTTGAAATGTTCTCTCATTGTGAGTAAATAAACTTGTACAAAATGCATATGTCCCTGAAACATCTTGCTAAGACAGTATAATTGTGCTGAAAAGAAACCAATGTCAATGACCCACAGTGACTAGTTTTTTATCAGAATTTAAATGACATCTTCCTTTAAATATAATCTCCTGGTTTACATCATTTTAAAACTAGGTTTAGATGCTCTTATGATTCTTAGAACTCATAGCTTTCTTTCTCTACCCATAAGTTAAATGAAAAATGCAAATAAAATTTACTATTATCTTAAAAAATCTTTTAAAAAAGTTTGACACATTTTTTTGGCCTATATTCCCTCTTTCTTAACTTTGTATTGAAAAACACAAATATGTGATAATCTATATCTTATTCAATTACCATTCTTTAAACATTAAATTAGCTTAAGGGATCATCATTTCCATTTATAAAACAAGAACACAATGATTTGCCAAATGTATAATAGAAATAAGTAGCAAATCAACTTGGAATAAACTTATTGTTCCATTGATTCATCGTAGAAATTTTAAGAACAATGATCACTAGACTAAAACAAACTAAACTAAATCATTAAAGTGAAATGTCTTTAAATGTATGCAAATGTATTTAGGAGACTGACACCAAAGACTTGGGATGCAATAGAAAATGGGAAATAGTGTTGACTTCATTTCTTTTCAAGTTTTGGATGTAAAGGACAACAATCTTTGGTTCAGGGGAAAAGGCCTGGAAGTTTGGGTAAACCCATTCTTTAGACAGTGATTCTCAGCAGTAAGTTCTACCTCGATCAACCCAATCTAGGGCCAGCTAGTCTATGCAGGCTTTGTATTTGCTTATTAGGGAGACTACACTTGGAAGAAACAGTTTAGACAAATGCAGCTGGGCATTGACAGAGAAATATAACAATCCATAGTTCTTGGAGCTCTTGAATTTAACTAGTATATGTCCTAAGGAGCTAGTGAATGCTGATAGAAAATTAGCTTATATTTCTAAAATTACAATTCTATCATTATAATTTATAAAATTATAAAATTAGCTTCTATTTCCAAAGCCCAAAGCATTATGGTTGCATTCTTACATTACTATTTCAAAGCAGAAAAATAAATGCATACAGGAGAATTATGTAGAAAAATGTTATTTTTGATTTTATTCTCTGTAACTGGTGATGGAAAAAATATAAGAAGCATATATACTACTTATATATGAATAAGTAGTATTATAATATTATGAGTGCTATAATATTATATTCTTATATACTGTATACTGTTGTGTTTAATATATTAAATGTATAATATATACTCTATTATATATACACACATATATACTACTTATATTATTTAACCTTTGATACCATGGGACACTGAGAAAAGACAATTCAATTTGATTTAAGCAAATATATATTAAGAAGCTGTACTATGGACTTTGGTGAATAAAATACAATTCTTCTATATAAATATCTTATGAAGGGATAAACGCAGCTTTGATATGTAACTTCTGAAATAAAATTTTCAAGTCTCAGTTTGTTCACCTGCAAAATGAGGGTCCTAATGCTTATAGGCATTAAGTTTGGAAATAGTATAATAAGTGAACAATGTAAGCTATTATTGCAGCTATTAATTGATAGTTATGCATTGGTTTCAGAAATGCAAAACTGTATAAAATGAAATTGTATTTGTTCCCAAACAGAAAAATACATTTTAGAAAAATGAACCTTAGCATCTGCAATTTTCACAACTCACAGAAAACCAACAGCCATATCCTCAGCATCATTCAAGATCATTTCTTATGTTTCACTCTATAAATTTGAATACAGTAATGTTTAGGCTGCCTAAATGGGTAGAAAATGAGATTTGTTTACAAAGAGTTAGGAGGAATTAATTACAGATTTGCTGCCCTGAGTAAAACTAAAGTTTGTTTTAAAATTCGATTGTTATCAAGTATGTATCTTCTGCACATAATTCCTTATGGAATATCCATTAAGGATTAGGCTAAAGTGAATCAAATTGTGCACTGAAACAGAATCCTTGGTATATAATATTAATTAATATATATGAGTGAAAACATATACACTCTTGGTGCTAACTTTTTTTTTCTTTTTATTTCGCCATGCCACACAGCATGTGGGATCCCAGTTCCCCAACCCCCATCCCCTGAAGTGGAAGCACAGAATTCTAACCACTATACCACCAGGTAAGTCCCTCAATCTCTTTTAATTAAAGGTAAATGAGATCATCATAATTCCAAATTGCAAATGATTTTCATATGTTGAATTTTACTGTACTATTTTTCCATTTTTTCTGCCTTACAAGAAAAGTGAAGGGAATATCAGAATATCACTGCTGATAAATAAAAGCCTTAAAATACAATGCAGTTATCTTAGTACAATAAATTGGGGGCTTGCTCATTTTGAATAATAACGTATCCAACATGACAGATACCGTTGTATTAGGGTAAACTCTTTTCCAGCAACCTGTTTCATGATAGATACATGGAATTTTAATCTGCTCTTTTAAAGACAGTGATGACCTCGATGCAAATAATATAAGTCAGAAACAGCCACTCCCCTAATATGAGCACTGATATGGAAACTGCTTCCTTTTCTGAAAAGGGAAAATATTTTTAAAGCATCAAGACTACCTTTGTTCCCTTGAAAGAGTACAAAAGTACTGAACTGAGTCTGAAACCACCTAAAGGTTTATTTTTTAAAAATGTGTAATGGACATCTCTTTTTAGTCCTGAAGTGACCCTGACAGACTCTAGTTGCATTTTCTGAAGAGTATGAAGGGATTAGACCAATGAGTAAAATATCAGGAGGAATTAGAGTCCAAGAGGATATGTGATATTTGTGTTTATACTGTGTTCACATCATTGGAAGGAGTATAGCTATTGGAGAACATCTCATATTTATGTTAAGAAATGATCTTTGGTGAATATGTCAACTGTTATCTTCAGCTTCTAGCCAGAAAGACATTACACAAGAAGTAGAAATGTATAATATTTTTTAGATCTGTGTATGGATCCAAGGATAACTTCATCTGTAATTGGTACATTATTCCTCCTTTTCTTCTTCCTCGTTCCCTTACTTTAATTTTGGTAAATATAAAGTGTGAAAGGAAAATAACACTCACCCCAATTCCCACCTTTAATTGAACATATTATCCAATCTCATTCCTAAATTAAAGATAGAATTATGAGATTTGGATATTATATAAATGAGAAGACCATAAGCCAAAACTGCATTAAAGAATACTATTGGACTTCTGGTTTCTGGTTTTGCATGTAAGGAGCTTGGGGGTGGCCATGCTGTCCTAACAATGAGTACAAAACTGAAGAGACTGAAAAGCCAACAAACTTTCTTGGTTCCATAAGATAGGAGGAAACAGGGCAAACCACTGCCTCCGATATGGAGAGAAAGACAAATATAGGTCATCACAGCTGACCAGCTTACCAGAGCAGGATTCACTAGGGAAACCACCAGAAACCAGTGCCTGAGTAGACTAAACTGAATTGTAATTGATTAATTGCTGGAGGGTCATGGCAGACAACTTTGAGAGTTAAAAACTCCAAGGAGTCCCAGTCATGGGAGGGATGCCACAGTATTGTGAGACTTGCTTCCAGGAGCTTGACCACATTCCTGCAGTAAATGTCAGAGAAAAATCCTTTTGAGTTTTGGCAGGGGGACAAGAAAAGGAACCATTTTGAAATATACCACAGCACTCTGTTCCTCTTAACAAGGCCTATCATTAAGGGATACTACTTAACCAGAGCCTAACTTTCTGGGGTATTATCATTGCCTAACTTACCTGAGGAAGGGAAATACCCAATTCTAGCCTGCTCTAGCCATCCTCTCCCACTTTAGTGGGGAGAAAAACTGAGAAACACTTGTGAAGTTCACAATGCAGAGATATAAGTTCACTAAAAGATGGATACCTGATCATAGGACTATAGAATGCTTCCCCTCCTCCTATACCATCATCACATTACTAAAGGCCTACTTACAGCAGTTCTTTTTACCCAGTATATCATGTCTGGTTATCAAGGTAAAATTACTAGTCATACAAGAAGGCAAAAACACAATTTGAAGAGACAGAGCAAGCATCAGAATATGACATGGCAGGTATGTTAGCATCATCAGACCAGGAATTTAAAACTACTGATTTGTATGCTAAGGGATCCAATGGATAAAGCAGATAGCCTGCAAAAAAAGATGGACAATGTAAGCAGAGTATCAGAAATCCTAAGAAAAAGCCAAAATGCAATGCTAGAGATTGAAAAACATTGTAATCAAAATGAAGGATGCCTTTGATGTGCTTATTAGTAGATTGGACATGACTGAGGAAACATCCCTGAACTAGAGAATATATCAATAGAACCCTCAAAAACCAAAAAGCAAAGAGAACAAAAACTGAACAAAACAAAATAAAAACAAACAAAAACAGAATGGACTATCCAAGGACTGTAGGGGAACTACAAATGGTATAACATAAGTGTAATGGGAATACTAGAAGAGGAAGAAAGAGAAAGAAATAGAAGAAATATTTGAAACAATGACTGAGAATTTCCCCAAATTAATGTCAAATACTAAATCACAGATACAGAAAGCTTATAAAGCACCAGAGGATAAATGCCCAAAACACTACAACCAGACATAATCATTTTTAAGTTACAAAAAAATAAAGAAAAAATTCTGAAAGAAGCCAGAGGGCAAAAATACCTTACCTATAGATGAACGAAGATAAGAATTACATCTGACTTCTCAGAAATCACGCACTCCAGAAAAGAGTAGAGTGAAATATTTAAAGTGTTGTGAGAAAAAAAACCCCAGCAACCTAGAATTCTGTACTGTGAGAAATTATCTTTCAAAAGTGAAAGGTAAATAAAGACTTTATCAGACAATCAAAAATTGAGGAAATTTGTTGCCAACAGATTTATTATGAAAGAAGTCCTTTAGAGAGAAATAAAATAACAGAGGTCAGAAGCTCAGATCTATATAAAAACAGTAAAAGCATCAAAGAAGCAACATATGAAAATAAAATCAAAACTTTTAATTTTTATTCTTTTCAAAATAATAATAACAACAGTATATGATTATGTATGCTTATTATATATATATTTGTTTATATATAAGTGAAATTAATGACTCTAATGATACAGAGATGGGGGAAAGAATAAAGATTATTTTGGTATTATAAGGTGCTCACACTACCCAAGAAGTGGTAGAGTACTATTTGAAAGTGAAGTTGGATTAGATGTAAATGGATTGTAAAATCTAGGGCAATCACTAAAAAGAAGTAAAAAAATAAATATAATGTATCTGCTAAGACAGAAAACTGAATTACACAGAATGCTCGCACAAAAACCAGAAAAAGCAGAGAAAGACTGAAAGACAAAAATTGGAACAAAGAATAAGGGTAACAACAGATAACAGTAACAAATATGGTAGACATCAACCCAACTATATCAATAATCACTTTGAATGTCAATGGCCTAAATTTACCAATTAAAAGTCATATAGATTAAAAGTAAATGGTTAGAGAAAATTATACCATGCTAATACTAATTAAAAGAAAGCAGGAGTAGTTATATTAATTTTGAACAGAGCAGGTATCAAAGTAAAAAAAGTTTTAGGGATAAGAAGGGCATTACATAATGATTAAGGGGTCAATTCTCCAAGAAGTCATAACAACCCTTACTGTGTATGGACCTAACAACAGAGCGCCAAACTACATGAGGCAAAAACTGACAGAACTACATGGATAAATAGATGAATACACTATCACGGTTGTAGACTTCAACACCATCTGTCCACCAGAAACGGACAGATCGAGCAGACAGAAAGTCATTAAGAATATTGCTGAACTCAACAACACCATCAATCAATGGGATATAATTGACATCTGTAGACTACTTTATATAACAAGAGCAGAATACACATTCTGATCAAGCTCCCATGAAACATTCACCAAGATAGACCACATTCTGGACCATGAAACACATCTTAACAAATTTAAAAAAAAAAGAAATCACACAATTTTGCTCTCAAACTAGAAATCAATAACAGGAAGATGACTGGGAAATCCCCAAATATGTGGAGATTAAACAACACACTTCTAAAGAACAGTTGGGTCAAAGAAGAAATCTCAAGAGAAATTTAAAAATACTTTGAGCTAAAAGAAAATAAAAACACAGCTTACCAAAATTTGTGAGAAGGAGTGAAAGCAGTGCTTGGAGATTTATAGCATTGAATGTATATATTAGAAAAGAGAGATCTAAAATCAATAAAACATATTGTCTCTCTACCTCAGTGTGATATCTAAGTATCTAAGAAGCCATACAAATCATGGGTGCTTACCTATTCCTTTGAAACCAAACTGTGTTCCAGTGTAGAAAAAGGTACTTTCAGAAGTTGCGTCTGACAGGTTGGGAGACCATTCCAGAGAGGACTCCTATATCTGTCCCTAGTTTTTGGTTGTATTCTTTGCCAATCATTAGTAAGGGTCGGTGTTGAGTAATACTTGTGAGATGGTTGTCTGCTTTGACAATTCAGTCCTTTGTGGTACAAGCAGTTCCCAATTCTTCACTCTTTTCCTTAATAGAATTGCACATCCCTATCACTGATGTTGCAGCGTCCATCACTGGAATTGCCAGAGTTTACTTCCCTGCCCATTGACGTGGGCTTGGCCATGTGACTTGTCAAAGTCAATGGAATGCTAGTAGCTATGCTTTGGGCCTGGTCTATGGTGCTTCCTGTATCCATCATAAAAAAAGCCTTACATACAGCCTGAATTGGAGTCCCTCCAGTCCACTCACAGACCTGAGTGAGAAAAATGTTTTTGTTGTAAGCCCCTAAAATTTTGAGATATTTGTTAGACTTCATCAAAAATAGGAGAAATCTGACAAACACATAGCATTAAAATAAATATTTCTAAAATGGCATTTCACTCTGTCGGTACTGTACAATTAAATCTTCAAACTTGCATTCAATTAACTAGCCAACTGGCTTCTATAAATTCTGTAAATTTACTCTTGAACAAACAAAATAACTTAAAGACATTTAAAAAATGATGGCATGGGTAAAAACACGTTTGTTGAACAAACATATATTGAGAATTTACAATGATCGAATCCTTCCTGCCTATTCTGGTTCATCTGATCAGCACTTACGATCTCGTGCAATTACAACTGTCATCAAGTTAACATAATACTGCTCCATTTCATTATATAATCATGCTTATATAGAGAGGTTGATACTAGCACTGAAAATATGTGACTTTTGGAAAGAAATATATCTATTGAAATATATAGATCATTCAAAAAGAAATACTGATTAATATTTTCATCTATTCAACACATTACTCTCTAGAGATGTAGCAAGTAGTCAGAAATCTACTCTCTATAAGGGTGTGAGAAATCAGAGGAAGATAAGTAAGAAATTTTATTTCCTACAACTTGAAGAATCTGATTTTTATTTTCTCAATACAGGAAATGAAGTCAACATAGCTATGACAAACTACACGGAGACGGTATCAAGTTGACTGGGCCCAGGAGAGAGAGGCTGCTGCTAGCCTCATTAACTGGGGAATCTAAAATTCTGTCCAATTACATACACAGAGAGGTTTACAAATAAACAGCAGCATTTCATGCCAAAGCAAACTCTCCATCAAAATATCTAGCTGTGCTTTGACTAAACATAGACTCCCTATTGGTCTTAATTTAAACTACAGGCAGACAAAGAAACAGATCTCTGAGAAAAGAGTAAATTAAAAAAAGTTTACTTACAAAGTGCCAGTTTGTGGGCACTTTGAATTCTACATGGAAAATATTAAAGATGGCAGTCGTCTAGATAATTTGAAAAAATGAGCTATCAATATAATAGGTAGAAGTAGCAGGTTTATACATTAGTGATCTTGTTTTGTAATGATAAGAAAATAGTTTAGAAACACACTTATAACAATAGTTTTTATAGTAGTCTGTATATGTCAATCCCAATCTCCCAACTTATCCCTCCCCCACTTACCCCTTAGTAACCTAAATTTGTTTTCTACATCTGTGACTCTATTTCTGTTTTGTAAATAGGTTCATTCGTACCAATTTTTTAGATTCCACATAGAAGCGATATCATATGATATTTGTCTTTCTCTGACTTACTTCACTCAGTATGACATTCTCTAGGTCCTGACTTACTTCACTCAGTATGACAATCTCTAGGTCCATCCATGTCACCGCAAACAGCGTTATTTCATTCTTTTTATGGCTGAGTAATATTCCATTGTATATATGCAATCTTCTTTATCCATTCACACTACTATATATAAAATAGATAAGTAATAAGAACATACTGTATAGCACAGGGAACTCTACTCAATACTCCGTAATGACCAAAATGGGAATAGAATCTAAAAGAGTGGCTATATGTATAACTGATTCACTTTGCTGTACAGCAGAAACTAACAAACATTAAATTAATTAATTTAAAAATACTTTTTAAATTCTTTTATTTGTAAAACAGAATGAGGAAAGTTTAAGAACTCTGTGAGCAACAGAACAGTTTCTCTCATTTATCTTTGTATGTGGCATAAAATGTGTATTTAATTATCTTTTTCTTGACAGACAAATGTTAACCAAACTAATATTTGCTACATCCATAGTACCAAAAACGTACTATTCTTAATATGTTCCATAACATTCAAATGTCCAAACTGGACAACATAAAATTGAAATAATTTGATTCAGCCATTAGTCCAGTGGTTCTTAACTAGGGGCAGCTCTGAACGCCAGGTGACATCTGGCAGTGTTTGTAGACATTTCTTTTTAACATCAGGATGTGGGGGATGTTCCCGGCAGCAAGAGAATATGCTAAAGACGCTGTTCAATATCCTACACATGACGTCCTCTCAACACACGCACAACAACTGAGCCTCCAGTCCAGATGTGAATTGTGCTTAATTTAAGCAACCCCATCTTAGTGTGAAATGAAATAACTCATTTGTCCAGATAATTTGACTTTCATTTCAATCATTAGTAAAAGTTGGAGAAATCTGCATACCTTTTTCTATTCTAGATCGGAAGATTAACATGCTATACTCATTTGCCTTAATTGTTTCTGCATCTCAGACATGCATTTCAAATGTTATCAAATGGAAGTGTATTCCTTGCATTAACCTGATTGATGTACTTGCGTTATATGTACTTGCCACTTAGCAAGCTCAAATTACAGAGAGCTCCTAGTGTTTCTAGAGATAGAATGTATTTTTTGGTGAGATTTTGCAAGATGACTGTCTTTCTACAGTGTGATTAAGTGCAATATAAATGATTATATGGTGTCAGGACAGATTGAATACACTGCCTTTTTTGCTGCAAGAGCATTGCTAACATTCTGATACCAAAGTGAACTGAGCACTAGAAATCTCTTTTATAATAGAATTATTTTAATATATTAACCTTGCATTAAATTCATGGATGAAGAAAAACACATATTTGAAATGAGCCAAATGAAAGATACCTTTAACTAGGATATTTTAAATTTTTGGTATTAAACTGTACATATACAATGGACTTTAAGAAAACTCAGTATGTACTAGCAAGAAAAATTTGTACAATATAGAAGTTGAGAGATTCAGGGAACTTTTCTATTTTCTTAAACTAAACAAGATTCTAACTTGGATCATGATTTAAGCAATATGATCAGTATCTTCAGGAGACTGGTTCTAGGATCCCAGCAGATACCAAATCCACGAATGCTCAAGTCCCTTATATAAAATGGTGTAGTATTTGCATGTAACCAACCTACTGTACATCCTACCACATACTTTAAAAAAAAATTTAAAGCTCTAATTGGCTTTATTCAACAATTCATGAATCTGGCAGCATCCCATCTAGCAAGTAGAGAGGAACTCCAAAGGGCTACAGAAAGGGAGAGGTTTTTAATAGTAGGACAAGGAAGTTATCAAAAAAAAAAAAAAAGATTATTTCAGGCTTAGATGCCTACCTATGGGGGAAGAGAGGGGTCTTTGTGGCAGATGACTTCATCTTCCTTTGGGGGTTGGAGAGGGCCTAAGTGACAGATTACCTCATTGGTGCTGACCAGCAAATTCCCGACTGACTGGTTAAGGCTCCCCTTCTAAGGGAGGCTGAAGCTTCAATTAGGCTAGGTATTAAGCCTTGGTTTGGTCATCCGACCAGGTACTTGAAATCATCTCTAGGTTACATATAACACCTAATACAGTGTAAGTGTTATGTAAATAGTTGTAAATGCAATGTAAATGCTATGTAAATGTAAATAGTTGTAACAAATTCAAGTTTTGCTTTTTGGAACTTTCTAGAGGGTTTTTTTCCCGCAAATATTTTCGACGCACAGTTGGTTGAATCCGTGGAGCCAAATGTAATGGCACACAAAGTGGACAGCTTGCTGGTTACCAAATCCAACAGATTTGAAGAACTACTCTTCAAAAAAAGAGGCAAGATTTTATTGGCAAATCTTAGTAGTTGAATTATTCTAAGTCCAAATAAAAACAAATATTGACAAATATAGACATTGTCCAACTTTAAAGATGAATGAGTAGGAAAGTAGTGAATAGTGGACGAGTAGGAAAAAAATTAATGTAAAATATTCCCATGAAGGTTATTGCTGAGAAAAGTGTAAAAAATGTATCCACTTTACTTGAAATGTAGATATGGTCCTTACTAATTTATTCATAACAATGGTCAGCAAATGCTTAAAAAATTGGCTTCCGATTATGAAAACATAGGCCTGAGAAGAGATCATTAAACCTAGCTTTGTTGTTAGCTTTTACTTAGTTATTCATATTATTAAATTTAAAATTTCACGTAACCTTTATTTGAGAGCCCATTGTCTGGCAGTTCAATGCACTAGCTTCACTGCAACACACTAACAACCTTCTTTCTTTGGGGAGAGAATACTCTAAAGAATAAAACTGAAGGTGGAATATGCAAAATTAAAGAGAAAGAAAAAATCAGCAAAATCTGAATTTTACAACATAGCTATACACATCAACTTTCAGTGTAATTTTATTTCCTAAAAATAGAGGAGAAAGTGAATGGAATAAAACTCAACTCTGAACATGCCTATCTGACAAGAAGTAAACTTTAATGGCCTTGCCTAGCAATCCTTTGTGAGTTCTGTGCATAGGTGAAGTGCAAAATTTATATTAAATGCAGGTAAGATTTATGGCAGATCCTGTTCATTGGACACTAAGATGCCTTCCCAACAACTCTTCTTCCTTACGTATCTTCCACATTTGAGATATTAAATAAAACCAGATACTCTTCTTCCCAGACTACTCAGAAGCTATGGGAGTTCACTGACAAAATTCTAGTCAATGAGACTGAAAGAAGCCTTCTAGAAGGTTAGTAAAAGAAATAAGGCATGCACAGAGATGTTTCTCTCTCTCTCTCTCTCTCACACACACACACACACACACACACACACACAAACTTCTTTCTATATGTATTTACTTTCCCAGTGTCCTTTGGTATCTTCTCAAGGTCTTCTTGAGTTATACAGAACTAACCTCCTTTAATTCCTTCTTGTTTTTATTTACATTCTTAATATTGCCACCAACATTTCACAAAACTAAAAAATATCTTTTTTCTTAGGATTTAACAAATTATGTCTAATATGTTAACCCCAGAACAACTTTCTATTACAAAAATCAATCCTGGTAGCAGATACCTGTGTTTTATCTCACAGAATTTAAAAGAAAGAAATGCTCCGATTCTAATTTTTACACTATAGAATACTTGAATTTAAGCTATTACAAATACAAAAAGATTCAGTAGCTAGGCAACAGATGGGAAATTTGAGGGCAATAAATTCTGTGCTTCCTTTACAATTTCCTTATTTGACCCTGGAAAAGTAATTTGCCCAGTAAGTTAGACGTCAATGACAAATACACAGACACAAATATAATTTTTGTAAGATTGAACATTTCTTCTCTCTGGGCTCCTTTGCACACTTACTCTGTGTTTTTTGCTTGCTGTACTATGTTTGTTAAAATGGATGTGTCAGTGATAATAAAAAGAATGTTTTATTATTGGCTTATCTAATGAATTAGTACTACAACTACTAGTATGGCGCCATGAAACTCAATCTTCTTTCTGTCCTGCCATTATTTCCCCTAATTACTTTTGAGCTGTTTATATACTTGAGTCTTCATGCTCCATTGTAAACTATATACTAGTCATGGGTGACATTTCCACTTTTCAGTTCCCGATTCAGTTAATCCTATAAGTTAGAACTTCTGAAAATAAATTAACTTTTTAATGAATAATATACTAAGAATAAAAAAGATAGTTATAATTGGAAAGGGTATTTATAAATTGAGAGTTGTGGAATCTAGGTCACTTTTCTCATTGTTTACTTTGAAAGATCAGATTATTCCATTTAGAAGATCATGATTCAGGGTTAGTGGTTTCTTTGGATGTGCTTCTCTTTGATTTGATGGTTTGTTTTCCAGTCTGCTCAGTATTATAATTATCCATTTTCTTTCATTTATATTCCAATTTCAATCAGGCATTGGCTGATTCTGATCTCTGTGTTACCTCCTTCAAGAATAGAAGGTTTATAATCAAGTAAATTACCAGCACAGTTCTTCTTTGAGACCTCTTAAAGTCATAAATAAGTCCTTATGGTCAGCCACCTCTAAGCTGCTAACAGAAAGCAATTAACGTGCAGATCTGACCTCCATAGACCAACATCTCTGGCTGGAACATATGTCTCTTTTACATTCCAGAATACTTTCCCTTTTCAGTTTGGGGAAGGCTTGATATATTTGCATAACGGTCCATCTGTAGTAATTCCACATCCCTGCAGGTTTCCAAACTGCTCTGAAAGATAAAGATGTCACTGCAACACATATAAACCTATGTGGGTCCTTAATGAGCTCAGAAGATGATGGCATCATTATAGCAGCAAAGGATTAAAAGAAGCAGCATGTTGTAAATTAAGAATGTGAATTCAAAAGGTGACTGCTGTAGATGAGAGAAGCATAAACGGGGCTCTTTCATGATCCTATCTGAAAGGAGTTTATACTGCAAATGAGTTACAAGGGCAGCCTGTAGCTAACACAAGCAAGAAACTTCAGTGAATACATATGACATTTATCTTCTTTTGAAATCAAAAAGTCTTAAAACTTTATTATCCCAAAGAAAGTCTTTGATTGTTGTTTATTAACTCCCTTGGACAAATATAACACTTAGAATTGAATTCTTCTAGTAAAATTATTTAAAATTTAGAGTGAACCATTCAAGGCTGTCAGTTGTTTTAAGTCAAATGCATTATATTTTTCTGTGTGGGGAAAAAGGTACAAGAAATACTAAGTTTGAAACTGGGTAAGGTATCCAATTTATCATCATTTTTTCTAAGCTTTTCTTACAATTCTGAGGGTAAGTGAAGGACCTATGAATAGAAAATCATAGTGTGGAAAATCCAGAACTGTGTTATCAACACTAATAATCTCAGCAATGCAAGACCATGGAGAGAGGGGTAGAACCTTGTGTGATAAAGGTATTATGATTCCATGTAACTCTTTTGACTATGGTTCACAAAACTCTTCTTCTATTTCACAGAAATAGCCAAAAAATAAAAACAAAAAGGAATGATAAATCTACATCTTAAATGTAAATAAACTATTAAAGTATATCTCAAAACTCATTAACATATCGAACCATAAGAATGTAATATCGAACTGTTTTTAGCTACATGGATCATAACACAGAGCAAGGAACATTAACCCAATATTAAGTAACAATCAGAGACATAGTGGGTATTTCATTCCAACGTGGCAACAAAGAGAGTAACTACGCTCACCCTTCCCACAGGTACACCAAATCTACAGCTACACGTGGAACAATTCCCTCTGAAAGAAATCCAGAAACTTGCTAAGCAACTCCTCAGCAAACAAGAAATAAGCAAACAAGAAAATAGCCATGTTGAAATGGGTAGGAAAGGCTAAGACACACTCTCACCATAAATCTCACACCTGGCACAATTACATACAATCAGAATTCCCAGCTTTTCCCTGAAGAGTGAAGGGTTTGAACTCAACAACTGGCAACCCGACTTTTAAGACTTCCACGTATGGGGCAAACCCCTATAAAGCCAAGCTCTGAAAGACAATGAAGCTTGCATCCATGAGGCCAGTAAGAATGTAACAAAGAAACAGCTCTTAACTGGCTCATGAAGACTTGCTGTGGCTATACCCCCAGGACTTGGTTCAGAGACTGAACCAATCTGATTTAAGGAAAAGGGAAGAGGATTTAAATAGACATTTTTCTAAGAGGATTTAAATAGACATTTTTCTAAAGAAGATGTACAAATGACCAACAGCTACATGAAAAGGTGTTCAACATCACTAATCATCAAAGAAATGCAAATCAAAGCCACAATGAGATATCACCTCATACCTGTTAGAACAGCTGTCATCAAAATTACAAGAGATAACATGTGTTGGGGAAAACGTGGAGAAAAGGGAAACCCTGTGCACTCTTGGTAGGAATGTAAATTGGTGCAGCCAGCATGGAAAACAGTATGGAGGTGCCTCAAAAAATTAAAAATAGAACCAGCATTTGATCCAGCAATTCTACTTTGGGGTATGTTTATTCAAAGGAAACGAAAACATGATACTGAAGTGATATCTGTACTCCCATGTTCATTGCAGCATTATTCACAATAGCCAAGATATGTAAACAACCCAAGTGTCTGTCTGTGGATGAATAGATAGAGGAGGTATAGATATAGATATACCATATACAATATAATATTTAATGAAGAGAAAAAGAAAATCCTGCCATTTGTAACAACATGGATAGACTTTGAGAACATTATTGCTAAGTGAAATAAGCTAGACAGATAAAGGCAAATACTGTATGGTATTGCTTATAAGCAGAATCTTTAAAAAAAAAAAGTCAAAACTCACAGAAACAGAGAGTAGAAAAGTGGTGGTCAGGGGCAGGGAGTTGGGAGAAATAGGGAAAGAGGATGGTAAAATGGTACAAAATTTCAGCTATATAATGGATAAAGTCTGAGGATCAATGTAAAATAGGATGACTATACTATACATTGTGTAGTATAACTGTAATTTGCTAAGAGAGTAGAACTTAACTGTTCTCATAAAAAAAGATAAATATGTGAGGAGATGAATGTGTTATTTAACTACATGAGAAAAATCCTTTCACTGTGTATATGTGTATCCAATCACTACAATGTATACTTTAAATATCTTACAATTTTTATACGTCAATTACACCCTAAGAAAGAGGAAATTAAAATAAATAATGTCCAACCATACTCTTGGAAATATTGAAAAGTTAAAAAGATATATTACTTGTCTCAATGTGTGTATAAGAGGCTAAAAATGAGAGAATGAAGGAGAAAATGTCAAATCATTCTATTAAAAAACTTTTAGAAAGTTCTGGTTTTAAGATAAAAGCAAAGTTTTTTTTCTTCTATGATTTTGGAATTTAAACTTTTTATTTCTTTTGATTTTTTCAGGCAATTCAATTTCTTACTAGACTTCTCTTCTAGATTTCAATAGACTATGATAAAGTTTTTAATGCCTTATTGTTTGTAGGATAGTTTAATCTCTTTGGAATTATATCATTATGCTAAAAATATTTTTAAATATTTAAAATTCTATTTATCACTGTACCTGCTTCATGAAGAGGGCAACTGTTGGTAGTGCACTTACTCTTTAATTGATATGTAATGCAATATAGAATGACATTTCTTTTAACATTCAAGTTGATATGATTCTGAAGCATTTTCGGTTACAACAAGATAGCAATGCTTTTTCTATATTCTACTAACTTCAGTTGGTAGTCTTCTTGCCAACCCCTACACTAATTCCAAATTTATCAAGTCAGGAAAAAAGTAAAACCTTCTTTGAAAGTCACCAAGTCACTCCATTCAGAAGTAAATTCTAATTTCTCCCCTGTCAATAACTTGTTCAGTCATCTTAGACAAGTCACTGAACCTTCTATGCTTATGGTTTCTCAGGTGTAAAGCTGAGAGAATCACAATGACCCATGCTGAGGGTTGATGAAGAGCACACCAGATGAAAAAGAGGCACCGTCCAGGCAGGAGGTGATATGTACAAAAAGAATGGTAGCATCTTTGCCTTTTGGCAAAAAGGATAGAGAGGAAATATAAAACAAACTTCCCAATGCCTTTGGCAAGTGGTATATGGTCTAAGCATCCCAAACTTAAATTCAGATTCTCCACCAGCAAAGATAACTGCTTTCTTTTCTTATTAATCAGGAATATGTTTCTTCCCCAAGGTATTGACAATGTAGAATAAATCTAAAGCCACATAATTCAACTATCCTTATTTTTTACACAGACTTATTAATAAGTTTTAATAAAGTCCTTCTAACATTTGGAGTCTAATGATATTATTTCCAGCAATGGCCATTACTCACACCAAATTAAGATACTCAAACATTGAGGCTGTCAGTTTAAAACTACATTTGCTGCATTAACAGTGACTTGGAACATTATTTTTTCTGAATGTGTTTACTCACAACTGAAAAATCCCTCAGTGTTTATATTCAACATTTAAAAAGCTTAACAATACTTTCCCCCAGCAGCTTAGAGTAGGAGATAATTCTTTCCCTAGAGAAAAAAAAAATTTAAATGCTGCAACACTTGTTGAAGAAATGAAGGCAAGAATACTGACAGCAATAATAGGTTAAATAATTATGTTAATTGTTTATTTGTTTGCAACTGAAGGCATTCAATATTTACCATGTTTAGTTCTTGTCTAATAGTACCATTTTCATACCTGTAGCTTCATCCAAGATAGGACTATCCAGTCTCAAATGAGAAATAACCTCTAATTTAATGCAATAGTTGAATTCATTCACCTTTAACCTAAATATCTAAAAATGAACAATTTGGTTGGGGGAAAAAACCTTGACATATTTTCAGTGTTTCTTTGTGAATTGGTGTTAAGCATCTGCACACACACACACCATACACACACACACCAGGTATTATTCTTTGGTCAAGGACTGACTTCACGGTTACCATGGCAACCCAGTTTGCTCAGTGCTCTCTTTCAGCAGCTGCTGATTACACTTTGAATTTTATTTGCATTCATGATTAAGGAGGAGTATAAAAGACTGAGATTAAAAAAATTTTTTAAAGCAATAAGAGGATAAAAGACATTTCAATCAATGGTTCTTTGTAGCTTTAATTAAAAATAAAAGAATAAGGGGATATACCAGGATTTAAGAAACTTTTATTTAATGGTTGACTGGCTATTGCAACAATATTAAATGAAAATGCCGCTACCATCTTGAACTTCTGCAATTTGCAAGGCTGTACACTATTAACTACAAAGACTATACAGACAATTTTTGTTTTCTAGTAATGATGTCCCTGCTTTCAAAAAATAATAAATGCATATTTCTGTCCCAGGACTGGATTAAGATAAAAGAATAAAAATATTTAGTGCAGTATAATTTGTTGAAATCATGCAATGTACTTTCAGGAAGGATGCTCTTTGAAATTAAATGTCACTTATCCTTGGCCTTTTTAGGTTCACACGGATTTATTCTACCAATTGTAATATAGAAAGAGAAAGTACAATAATTACTAGTGATTACCAGAGCATAAATAGAAAGACAAAAACTCTGTGGAAACATGGAACTCTACCGGGTAAGACTGTACAATTTTGACCAACTTTGGGCATGTGTGTTGTCCTACTATTTAAGAAAATGTAAAAGAACTAAGAGAATCATATATTTTTATATTAGTGAGCAAAGAAATACTGGAAGAAAATATTCTGAATTATATCACTTAAAAGTCATAATATTTTTCATTTCCCTCAGTTCCCTTGATATAATTCTAAAAAGATATTTTTTTTTCTATGTAATAGTAATAAACACTATTATTTTAAAAATAAATAAAATAAATATTTATTTTATTCTGCTGGGGGCTTTTGTCTTTGGACAAATTTTGTGCTCTAAAGGTCATATTAAGGCATTAATGTTTTTTAGAGACGATTTTCAGATTCTCATTTGTTAATTTGATACTAACAAAGTAGAAGTCAACAAAATAATGTTTTGAATTGCAATTAATGAAAAGGCCAAGGAAAACAGGGAATCAAAATAAAATATATAAAATTTGTGATCTTTTGCTATTTTTAACAAGACTGAATTATATGTATACACCCTAGATAATTTGATGTAATTGCCTTATGAGGGTTTTATGTTTTTACTGGTTCTAGAGCTAAATGAGAAAGTTGCTGGAGGCAAAATCAAGTTACTCATATATTATTCTGAAATCCTCTGTAGTTTTAAGTTTCCCACCTAAGAAAAATATAACTCATTGTAAAACAATCATAATGTTACACACTATGCTACTTTAATCCGGGATTTAAAGAAAAGTCTCACTCCACAGTTACTTTGTAAGCCTTTAGCTCCCACTATTTTAGTGTTGCAATACATCACTATTATTAGAGATGTTGCCCTGTTTAACTCGTCCTTGTAATACAGAGGTCTCTACCGAGATGCTGTGCTCTGCTTTAGCTAGCAGCCGTCAAGGAAATCAAGGCCTTTTAATAGACCCAAGGGCCATATTTAAAATTTCTCGCAATAAGTTTAAATTTTCTCCATCATACCAGATGCTAGTGGATCAAAATTTTCTTCCTATTTCTTTCTTAATTGCTTTCAGATGAAACTATGCTTCAGAAAAGAAAATGTCAAGGCTTCCTCCAATTCATTACTGTCTTTCTCCATAACAAAGACTGCAGAGTGTAAGTCTCCTTCAAAAAAAAAGGACTTTGCTTTCTCTTCCCTTAACTACCATGCTGAAGAGTATCTCATCTCCCCTATATTCCTCTCAGTTGGAAAGGTTTATAATAAGTGGCCAAGAAATTTTTCTAAAGATTTTCAAACACACACACACACACACATACACACACACACATATATATTTTGGCGGGTGCCGGAAGCATTTCTGAAAGGGGTCATGAGGGAAACTCTTAAAACTGAAAAGACACAGGTACACTAGAAAGCAGAAAAGTGCTGCATACAAGAGGGACAGGAACTTCTCTCCTGCTTGTGAAATGATGATAAGTGTTTCCTGTATGGGCCAAAAATTCAGACTAGAGACTGGCTGGCACACAGATATTGAATCTTGACATGGTCTTCTAGCCAGCTGAGAGTGGTACACAGGTGACTTACTGAAAACGACAAGGGGCACCATCATCCTAAGTGGGTCACCTAACATATGCAGCAAAGACCCCTTATTGGAAAGCACATATTGTTTAACCTATTAACCTATATCAGCATATATGTGTAGACTTTGATTTCCAGTTTAAAAATTTTTACTCCATTTCTTTCCCAGAACTTCACCTCTGAGCTGAATTGGAGAAGTCTTTTGGTCCCAGAGTCATTTTCTCCTTAAGACAGATGAATTTTTAGTTTTTCTAAAAGGTACATCTGAATATTCTAGGGAAGAAATTAGAATAGTCAACTGGGGTCATCCATAAAGTTTGTGTGGTAGTAAAAATCATTGGAAAAGATTTTTTTTTTAGTTATCAAGAGGATTTAAACAAGGATTTGGCCATCTGGCAAAAAGTGAACTTGCTTGTTTCCTGTAATGACACTGAACTAATGTCGTTAAATATTGTTTTGTATGGATTAAAATTTTACTAAAACTCTGGTGAGTACAGTAATGCTGATTGTTTCTGAGCTGGGGGGTGAAGATATAGTGAATTACTGTCAGCAATGGTACAAAACCACTGCAGTTCAAATGTATAGCTACATAAGCAACTACATATCTTTTCTTTTTAAAAGACTATATTTTTTAGAACTTAGATTTACAGCAATTTTAAGGAGATGGTATAGAGAGTTCCCATATGTCCCACACTTAGTTTCCGCTATTATTAACATCTTGTGTTAGCATGACACATTTGTTATAATACTTAATGAACAAATACTGACCCATTTTTATTAACTAAAGTCCACAGTTAACTTAAATTTTCTTAGTTTCTGCTTAATGTCTTTTTCTGTATCGGGATTCCAACCAGGATACCACATTACATTTAGTTGCCATGTCTCTTTCATTTTCTCTTGGCTTTGCCAACTTTCCCGACATTCCTTATTTTTGATAACCTTGACAGTTTTGAGGGTACTGATTAGGTATTTTGTAAGATGCCTCATTACTGGAACTTGGTGGGTTTTTTTCATGATAAGACTATTGGATATGAAGGGAGACCAGAAGTAAAGTGTCATTTCCATCACATCATATTATCATACCAAGTGTACACACTATTAATGAAATTTATGACTTGCTAATATTGGCCTTGATCACCTGATTGAGACAGTGTCTGTCAAGTTCTCTACAGTAAAGTTACTCTTTTCCATACTTTAGACTTTGGAAGGAAGACACTGTGTACCGCACACACTTCAGGATCGGGGAGTTACACTCTCTGCTTGAGGGTGGAGTAGCAACAAAATTATTTAGGATTCTTCTGTTTCAGAAATTTGTCTCTCCTCTTCCATTAGTTTATTCAACAATTTATTTAACAGAATGGACTCATAGGTATTTATTTTAAATTTGGGCAACAAAGTTTTAATAGATTCCATTACAAGACTTAAGGCAAATAGACAGAGCTAAATGACTTAACTTGGTATGAAAATGCTTGCATGGTGCATTCTAAATGAATCTGATTCAGAAATACCACATGTCTCTGAAGGACAGACTTGGGAGATGAGCAGGTGTTTCCTCATAGAAAGAGTGAGGAAAATCAATGGATTGTTCTTACTGAAAACTGCTCTAATTAAAATAATATTATAGAGTACTCCTCAGAATACTTTTTCAGAACGAAAAGAAATCTTGAACACAATTTATAAATTTTTAAAATAAATAATTAAATCAGTTTCTATAAACTTGCTAAATATATATATACATATACATGTGTATATGCGTATATATATATATATATATATAAAATATAAAAGGAAGGTGGCTAAAATAGTTATGAGAATCTCAAATGTTGAAATTCCTTCAGCATTCATTTTTTATCTTGGAATCTTTCACTATTTCTCTTACTCTACATTGCCCTTTAGGTGAAAGAAAGATGTGAACTTTAAGAGAAACTCAGTGGAGAATCCTGGCATTTTTATTACAAAAGTTGTATACCTAAAGAATGACTAACAGAGATTGTTATTGGTCATCATTGGTCATGGCTTAAATGTGTAAAAGATGTAATACTGTGAGGGAAAGAGAGAAAAGTATGCAACTTCAAATACTAGAAGAGAATTTGACAGTTACAGGAAAATCTTATTTACCTATGTAACGTTCATGACAGTGACTGTTTATTACATGGCTTTCAAATATACTGTACAGCAAACGTCAGTGCCCATTCTATTGCCTACATTATATTCTATAAGACTTCCAAGCATGCTACATGCGTTTGTATCTTTGTTTGCCAACTTTTATCAATTAAAACATATTTCTCGAGACGGAGACCTTCAAGATGCTGAAGGAATAAGACGTGGAGATGACCCTCCTCCCCACAAATACATCAGAAATACACCTACATGTGGAACGACTCCTAAAGAACACCTACTGAACGCTGGCAGAAGACCTCAGACTTCCAGAAAGGCAAGAAACTCCCCACGTACCTGGGTAGGGCAAAAGAAAAAAGAAAAAAAAGAGACAAAAGGATAGAGACGGGACCTGCACCAGTGGGAGGGATCTGTGAAGGAAGAAAGGTTTCCACACACTAGGAGCCCCTTTGTGGGAGGAGACTGTGGGTGGCAGAGGGGGGAAGCTTCGGGGCCGTGGAGGAGAGTGCAGCAACAGGGGTGCAGAGGGCAAAGCAGAGAGATTCCCACACAGAGGATCGGTGCCAACCAGCACTCACCAGCCTGAGAAGCTTGTCTGCTCACCCACCGGGGTGGGCGGGGGCTGGGAGCTGAGGCTCCAGCTTTTTAGGAGGTCAGATCCCAGGGAGAGGACTGGGGTTGGCTGCGTAAACACAGCCTGAAGGGGGCTAGTGTGCCACAGCTAGCTGGGAGGGAGTCCGGAAAAAAGTCTGGAACAGCCTAAGAGGCAAGAGACAATTGTTTCGGGGTGCGCTAGCAGAGGGGATTCAGAGCACTGCCTAAATGAGCTCCAGAGATGGGTGCGAGCCGCGGCTACCAGCGTGGACCCAAGAGGCGGGCATGAGATGTTAAGGCTGCTGCTGCCGCCACCAAGAAGCCTCTGTGCAAGCACAGGTCACTATCCACACCTCCTCTCCTAGGAGCCTGTGCAGCCCGCCACTGCCAGGGTCCTGTGATCCAGGGACAACTTCCCTGGGAGAACGCACGGCGCGCCTCAGGCTGGTGAAATGTCATGCCAGCCTCTGCCGCCACAGGCTCGCCCCGCATTCCGTATCCCTACCTCCCCCCAGCCTCAGTGAGCCAGAGCCCCTGAATCAGCTGCTCCTTTAACCCCATCCTATCTGAGTGAAGAACAGATGCCCTCAGGTGACCTACAAGCAGAGGTGGGGTCAATCCAAAGCTAAACCCCAGGAGCTGTGAGAACAAAGAAGAGAAAGGGAAATCTCTCCCAGCAGCCTCAGGAGCAGCAGATTAAATCTCCACAATCAATTTGATGTACCCTGCATCTCTGGAAGAACTGAATGGACAATAAATCAACCCAAAACTGAGGCAGTGGACTTTGGGAGCAACATGTAGACTTGAGGTGTGCTTTCTGCACCTAATTTGTTTCTGGTTTTATGTTTATCTTAGTTTAGTAGTTAGAGTTTATTACCATTGGTAGATTTGTTTATTGATTTGGTTGCTCTCTTTCTTTTTTAATTTTTAAAATATATAAACAAATATATTTTTTTCCTTTTTCTCTTTTTGTGAGTGTGTATGTGTATGCTTCTTTGTGTGATCTTCCCTGTATAGCTCTGCTTTTACCATTTGTCCTAGGGTTCTGTCTTTGCCATTTTTTTTGTTGTTTTTCTGGGTTTTTTTAATGTAGTTTTTAGCACTTGTTATCATTGGTGAATTTGCTTTTTGGTTTGGTTGCTCTCTTCTTTCTTTCTTTTTTACTATTACTTTTAATTTTTAAATTTTCAATAATTTTTTGTTTTTTATTTTAACAACTTTATTTATTTATTTATTTATTTCTCCCTTTTCTTCTGAGCCATTTGGCTGACAGTGTCTTCGTGCTCTGGCCAAGTATCACACCTGTGCCTCTGAGGTGGGAGAGTCGAGTTCAGGACATTGGTCCAACAAAGACCTCCCGGATCTCTGGAACATCAAATAGCGAAAGCTCTCCCAGAGATCTCCATCTCAAATCTAAGACCCAGCTCCACTCAACAACGAGCAAGCTGCAGTGCTGGACACCCTATGCCAATCAACTAGCAAGACAGGAACACACCACCACCCATTAGCAGAGAGGTTGCCTAAAATCATAATAAGGTCACAGACACCCCAAAACACACCACCAGATAAGGTCCTGCCCACCGGAAAGACAAGATCCAGCCTCATCCACCAGGACACAGGCACCAGTCCCCTCCACCAGGAAGCATACACAACACATTGAACCAACCTTAGCCACTGGGGGCAGACACCAGAAACAACAGGAACTACGAACATGCAGCCTGTGGAAAGGGGACCTCAAACACAGTAAGTTAAGCAAAATGAGAAAACAGAGAAACACAGAGCAGATGAAGGAGCAAGGTAAAAACCCACCAGAACAAACAAAGGAGGAGGAGATAGGAAGTCTACCTGAAAAAGAATTCAGAGTAATGATAGTAAAGATGATCCAAAATCCTGGAAATACAATGGAGAAAGTACAAGAAATGTTTAACAAGGACCTAGAAGAACTAAAGAGAAAACAAACAATGATGAATAACACAATAAATGAAATTGAAACTTCTCTAGAAGGAATCAATAGCAGAATAACTGAGGCAGAAAAACGGATAAGTGACCTGGAATATAAAATAGTGGAAATAACTACCACAAAGCAGAATAAAGAAAATACAATGAAAAGAAGTGAGGACAGTCTCAGAGACCCCTGGGACAACAATAAACACACCAAAATTTGAATTATAGGCAACCCAGAAGAAGAAGAGAAAAAGAAAGGGTCTGAGAAAATATTTGAAGAGATTATCATTGAATATTTTCCTAATATGGGAAAGGAAATAGTCAATCAAGTCCAGGAAGCAGAAGAGTCCCATACAGGATAAATCCAAGGAGAAAAACGCCAAGACACATATTAATCAAACCATCAAAAATTAAATACAAAGAAAAAATATTAAACGCAGCAAGGGAAGAACAACAAATAACATACAAGGGAATCCCCATAAGGTTAACAGCTGATCTTTCAGCAGAAACTCTGCAAGCCAGAAGGAAATGACAGGACATATTTAAAGTGATCAAAGGGAAAAACCTAAAACCAAGATTACTCTACCCAGAAAGGATCTCATTCACATTCAACAGAGAAATTAAAACTTTTACAGACAAGCAAGAGCTAAGAGAATTCAGCACCACCAAACCAGCTTTACAACAAATGCTAAAGGAACTTCTCTAGGCAAGAAACACAAGAGAAGGAAAAGGCCAACAATAACAAAATCAAAACAATTCAGACAATGGTAATGGGAACATACATGTCGATAACTATCTTAAATGTAAATGGATTAAATGCTCCAACCAAAAGACATACACTGGCTGAATGGATACAAATACAAGACGTGTATATATGCTGTCTACAAGAGACCCACATCAAACCTAGGGACACATACAGACTGAAAGTGAGGGGATTGAAAGAGATATTCCATGAAAATGGAAATCCAAAGAAAGCTGGAGTAGCAATCCTCATATCAGACACAATAGACTTTAAAATAAAGACTATTACAAGAGACAAACAAGGACACTACAGAATGATCAAGAGATCAATTCAAGAAGAAGATATAACAATTGTAAACATTTATGCACCCAACACAGGAGCACTTAAATACATAAGGGAAATGCTAGGAGCCATAAAAGGGGAAATCGACAGTAACACAATCCTAGTAGGGCACTTTAACACCCCACTTTTACCAATGGACAGATCATCCAAAATGAAAATAAATAAGGAAACATAAGCTTTTAATGACACATTAAGTAAGATGGACTTAATTGATAGTTATAGGACATTCCATCCAAAAACAACAGAATACACTTTCTTCTCAAGTGCTCATGGAACATTCTCCAGGAGAGATCATATCTTGAGTCATAAATCAAGCCTTGGTAAATTTAAGAATACTGAAACCGTATCAAGTATCTTTTCTGACTACAACACTATGAAACTAGACATCAATTACATGAAAAATGTGTAAAAAATACAAATACATGGAGGCTAAACAATATGCTACTAAATAACCAAGAGATCACTGAAGAAATGAAAGAGGAAATTAAAAAATACCCAGGAACAAGTGACAATGAAAACACGATGACCCAATACCTATGTGATACATCAAAAGCAGTTCTAAGAGGGTAGTTTATAGCAATAAAATCCTACCTCAAGAAACAAAAAACACCTCAAATAAACAACCTAATTTTACACCTAAAGCAAATAGAGAAAGAAAAAAACAAAAAAACCCCAAATTTAGCAGAATGAAAGAAAGCATAAAGATCAGATCAGAAGTAAATGCAAAAGAAATGAAGGAAACAATAGCGAAGATCAAGAAAACTAAAAGCTTGTTCTTTGAGAAAAACAAAATTGATAAACCATTAGCCAGACTCATCAAGAAAAAAATGGAGAAGACTCACATCAATAGAATTAGAAATGAAAAGAAGTAACAAGTGACACTGCAGAAATACAAAGGATCAAGAGAGATTACTACAAGCAATTATATGGCAATAAAATGGACAACCTGGAAGAAATGGATAAATTCTTAGAAAAGCACAACCTTCCGAGACTGAACTGGAAAGAAATAGAAAATATGAACAGACCAATCACAAGCACTGAAATTGAGACTGTGATTAAAAATCTTCCAACAAACAAAAACCCAGGACCAGATGGCTTCACAGGCGAATCCTATCAAATATTTAGAGAAGAGCTAACACCTATCCTTCTCAAACTCTTCCAAAATATAGCAGAGGGAGGAACGTTCCCAAACTCAGTCTATGAGGGCACTATCACCCTGATACCAAAACCGGACAAAGATGTCACAAAGAAAGAGAACTACAGGCCAATATCACCGACGAACATATATGCAAAAATCGTCAACAAAATACTAGCAAACAGAAACCAACAGCATATTAAAAGGATCATATACCATGATCAAGTGGGGTTTATCCCAGGAATGCAGATTCTTCAATATATTCAAATCAATCAATGTGATACACCATATTAACACATTGAAGGAGAAAAACCGTATGATCATCTCAATTGATGCAGAAAAAGCTTTTGACAAAATTCACACCCATTTATGATAAAAATCCTCCAAAATGTAGGCATACAGGAAATTACCTCAACATAATACAGGCCATATATGAAAAACCCACAGCTAACATCATTCTCAATGGTGAAAACCTGAAACAATTTCCTGATCTTGTTCCAAGATCAGGAACAAGACAAGGTTGACCACTCTCACCACTCTTATTCAACATAGTTTTGGAAGTCCTAGCCACAGCAAACAGAGAAGAAAAAGAAATAAAAGGAATACAAATTGGAAAAGAAGAAGTAAAGGTATCACTGTTTACAGATGACATGATACTATACATAGAGAATCCTATAGACTCTACCAGAAAACTACTAGAGCTAATCAATGAATTTGGTAAAGCTGCAGGATACAAAATTAATGCACGGAAATCTCTTACATTCCTATATACTAATCATGAAAAATCTGAAAGAAATTAAGGAAACACTGCCATTCACCACTGCAACAAAAAGAATTAAATGCCTAGGAATAAACCTACCTAAGGAGACAAAAGACATGCATGCAGAAAACTATAAAACACTGATGAAAGAAATTAAAGATGATACAAACAGATGGAGAGATAGACCATGTTCTTGGATTGGAAGAATCAACACTGTGAAAATGACTATACCACCCAGAGCAATCTACAGATTCAATGCAATCCTTATCAAAGTAGCAATGGCATTTTTCACAGAACTAGAACAAAAATTTCACAATTTGTATGGAAACACAAAAGACCCCGAATAGCCAAAGCAATCTTTATAAGGAAAAAGGGAGCTGGAGGAATCAGGCTCCTGGACTTCAGACTATACTACAAAACTACAGTAATCAAGACAGTATGGTACTGGCACAAAAACAGAAATATAGATCAATGGAAGATGATAAAAAGCCCAGAGCCAAACCCATGCACATATGGTCAACTTACTTTTGTTAAAGGAGGCAAGAATATACAATGGAGAAAAGACAGCCTCTTCAATAAGTGGTGCTGGCAATACTGGACAGCTACATGTAAAATAATGAAGTTAGCACACTCCCTAACACGATACTCAAAAGTAAACTTAAAATGGATTAAAGGCCTAAATGTAAGGCCAGATACTGTAAAACTCTTAGAGGAAAACAAAGGCATAACACTATATGACATAAATCACAGCAGGATCCTTTTTGACCCACCTCCTAGAGAAATGGAAATTAAAACAAAAATAAACAAATGGGACCTAATGAAATTTAAGGGTTTTGCACAGCATAGGAAAACATAAAAAAGACAAAAACACAACCTTCAGAATGGGAGATAATATTTGCAAATGAAGCAACTGAAAAGGATTAATCTCCAAAATTTACAAGCAGCCCATGCAATTCAATATAAAAAAAGCAAACAACCCAATCCAAAAATAGGCAGAAGACCTAAATAGACATTTCTGCAAAGAAGATATACAGATTGCCAACAAACACATGAAAGGATGCTCAACATCACTAATCATTAGAGAAATGCAAATAAAAACTACAAGGCGGTGTCACCTCACACCAGTCAGAATGGCCATGATCAAGAAATCTGCAAACAATAAATGCTGGAGAGGGTGTGGAGAAAAGGGAACCCTTTTGCACTGTTGGTGGGTATGTAAATTGATACAGCTACTATGGAGAACAGTATGGAGGTTCCTTAGAAAACTAAAAATAGAACTACCATACGACCCAGCAATCCCACTACTGGGCATATACCCTGAGAAAACCATAGTTCAGAAAGAGTCATGTACCACAATGTTCACTGCAGCTCTATTTACAATAGCCAGGACACGGAAGCAACCTAAGTTTCCATCGACAGATGAATGGATAAAGAAGACGTGTACATATATACAATGGAATTTTACTCAGCCATTAAAAGAAACAAAATTGTGTTATTTGTAGTGTGGTGCACGGACCTAGAGCCTGTCATACACAGTGAAGTAAGTCAGAAATAGAAAAACAAATACCGTATGCTAACACATATATATGACATCTAAAAAAAAATGATTCTGAAGAACCTGGGGTAGGACAGTAATAAACACGCAGATGTATAGAATGCAGTTAAGGACACAGGGAGGGCGAAGGGTAAGCTGTGACAAAGTGAGAGCGTGGCATGGACATATATACACTACCAAATGTAAACTAGATAGCTAGTGGGAAGCAGCCGCATAGCACAGGGAGATCAGCTCGGTGCTCTGTGACCACCTAGAGGGGTGGGATAGGAAGGGTGGGAGGGAGGGAGATACAAGAGGGAGGAGATATGGGGATATATGTATACGTATAGCTGATTCACTTTGTTATAAAGGAGAAAGTAACACACCATTGTAAAGCAATTATACTCCAATAAAGTTGTTTAAAAAAAAAGAATATTCAACTCAAAAAAAATAAAATAACAGATACTTTTCTAAGACACTGAGGAAATAAGCCTGCTCTACTAAAGCAAATATTTTATTTTCCTGCTATCATAATAAATTCTAAAACACTGTGGCATTATGCAGTGCCCAGAACTTTCTGGCTTATGAAATAACTATTCATAACATGGAGTTCCTGGTATGGTCTTCATTTATCCATAAAGTCTATATCAATACATATATATTGAATGTGGAGAACCAAAGTGTAAGAGAATAACATTTTAGATAATAAACCGGTAGGCAGAAACCATTCATAGAATTGTCTCCTGATTTTTAAAGTTGGAGTGAGAAATGAGAAAGACCCAGGATGGTGCATAGTTCACAATAAATGATTCTAAGTACAAAGTGAAGTTAGTTAATTGAAGTTTTGAATCCCTGTGATATAATGGCGGTGTCAAGCCATGAACTTGGGGGAACCAAGAGAGATACCATAGGAGCAGATTTAACAGCATGTCAAAGCTAGAGGCACTAGGAAGAAAAAGATAGAGAAAGACAAAGAAGACATATAGACAAGTTAACTAGATATAACTTTGGAGCATCACAATCACCTTGTTGGTTTTGTGTGTTTCTGTGGGGCTGTGTGTGAGGCCTTAGAGTTATGACAGATACCTATAAACATGCAGAAGAATTAAACACAGTCAAAATCTGCAATGTCTCAGATCTTCTTTAGCTTGTGTATACTGCCTTATGAGCAGCAACAGCATCACAGAAATATCACTACTGTACCAGCTACATGGCCTACAGACAAATTCAATGCATGAAACTAGAAACAGCAAATACAGTCTTTCAATAACTATAAATACGGAAGTGCAGTTACTTAAATTATCATTTTCTTTCAATCTTCATTAGCATTTCTTTAATTAAAATTCTTTTCTTAGTGTCCTAAAGATGCCCAGGAAGCTACTAATGTACATCTTTAGGATACATGCAGCATATTCTAACTTCCTGTGACACTAATGATACCTCGCAGTGATCAGAAATGCCCTGGAGCACACACAAAGTTGACATAAGCTCTTTCAAGCCACAAGTTTATCATATACATGATTATGGCTTGAATATATTTAAATGATCACTAATGTGCCTTGTAAACATGCCCAGGTTATCTCAGAAAGTAAGGTATATACAAGAAATAATGAGTTAATTAACCAGGATGCTTAAGTAACAACCACAACAACAAAACTTCAATGTTCTCTTTGATTTTTCAACATTAACATGATAATGCAAAACCAAATATCATTTTAGATTCACTAAAGACTCACTTGAACGTTTATTCCCTATAATGCCTATTGAACATGATTTTCAAAAGATTTCTTCATTCCTATATTTGAAAGAGGTTCTTTGCAAGGTCTCTTTTCTAAGTCCAGGACAATAGTGACCTTAAGCTTAAGTGTTTTTGGTAAGAAAAATGATGATTTCTTACAAGATTGCACCTCATCTACATCTCTTTCTTTTCAAATATCCAGTTGCTAGATATTATCAATAGATATACCAACATTTATTTCTAAGTTTCTGTTCTTGAAAATTGTGCAATGCTTACTAGTAGATAAACTGAAGAGGTTGAGTTCAGACATTTTATCTGAACTCAACGAAGCTTTTTCCCATGTCAAAACAAAGGATCACTTGGGGAGACACTTCCTGAGGACAGAAGTGTAAGACAGAAAGTGACCTATTGGTTTTCTGGAGTTATCTAAGTAACTCTCGAAAGTAAAAGAATAGTCTTCTCATGCTATCATTTTTTTAAATCACTTTTTCATGCAAGGTTTTCTTTTCTTCTAAAATAAGTTACTTAAGAGTAGTGACAACAGCCTTTTTAGCATTCACACACCTATGATCTGATTTTTTTTTTTTCCACATCATTCCTCATTTTAAACTTCATCTCTCAAGAAAACAAACCACACTCTTTTACGTGAGCCTCTCACATGTTCTACGAACATGCTGTTACCCTTCCTGGAATAAACACTCCTCCACCCCTTATTTGAGCAGTCTTCTCACAGTGGCTTATCTTCTCACAGTGGCTTATGTGCTACTAACTCTTTGTTACCTTTCCACCTTTTGTGTAATGCATTTGTATGATGCATTAGACCATCTGTGTGTCTGTCTGTCTCTCTCCTATGATCTATAAGTTTACTGAGGACACAGAGTCTTTTAATCTGTATAACTTTAATTAGCACATGGTAGAAGTTTAATAAGTAAATATTGAATTTTAAAAATCATTTTACTCTGGCCTACAGAAGCTGCAGTTTGACTTTTGAATAATTTTGAATGTTACCCGACACGTAATTGTCAAATCCATAAGCATTTATAATAAATTAGTCTAAAAAGCTGAGTCATTATACTTGAATCTATTACTCCAGCTAAGCTATTCATTAACAGACTTTGACATCCTGGCCAGCAAAGAAAAAGGAACTGACTTCTGGGATGGATAATTATTATTACCTTTTGTAATCAGACTCTCAGAAGCATTGTATTTCTTGTCTCACTCCTCTAAAATATGTTAGAGGACTATAGCACAGGACCTCATAATGCCATCTCAGTATTATGCAACAATAAGTAAGAAAGGTCTCTTTCTTGCCTACTTGCTCTCCCTCCAAGAGTGGCTACTTGGCCTGATGTCTCCTGTAGTCTTAGGATAAATGTGAAGCAAAGTTATGTCATGATCTCTTTCAGTGGGAACAAAAGCATCAACTGTTTGTTCATGAAGGATCTTGATGGGCTAAAATAGTTGCTCAGAATGCGATTTCTCCTACTTTATACATATGTATCTTTTCCTCATGACAAAATTATATAAGACATTGCAAACAACTTGTTAGCTAAACACATGTCATGTTTTCCCTAATAAACTGATGACATATTTCTATAAATGGAAAATTCTATAAAGTTATCTTATATGTCCAATAGCACAAATAATTCCATGTATTTCTCTCATCTCTGAAGAAATAGATTTCTAATTTGCCTTTTAATTAACTATCATTTTTACCTTATTTATACCTGTTTCTTAAATTCTCTTGAATACATGTTCTTACATTCTCTTGAATATATTATTGTCCCTATAATCTAATCAAACTTTTCATCATTTATTGGATATATATTTCTCGAGGGTTTTCTAGAATCTCCCTGTTTAAAGTTTCAAATTGAAATCATAGAATTATCAGGTTTGGTAAACTAAATTTTTTTGCATCTGTAAACTTGGCCATATAAACATCTAGGTTTTTTTCCACTTCAGTTATATTTTAACTATGAAAATAAACTTAGAAATGTGTGGTAGAGTTAGACAAATCAAAAGTTTAAATTATGAAAAATATATAAAGGTAGAGTTTCTCTAGATGAATGACTGTCTACCCCACAATTCCATACAGAAGGTAAGGCTCTGTTGAGCTCAATTCTTAACATATTAGAATATTTGATAATACAAACATCAACTTAGTTCATTATTGACTATGTAAAATAAGATCTTTCCTCATGAGTTTTGAAAACAATAACAGTTTTTATGAAAACATATGCCAAAGCAGTCTTAGGTCATTCACTTTTCCGTCATTTAAAGCATGAATCAGTTTTTGTAATTTATACATGGCGACTGACATCTGGGAGGTTCCTTCTAAGAATTAAAGATAAAGTTTCCCTTGTGTAATTTAAACTAGAAACCAATGGTTTAAGTCATAAATGTGCAATGTTAATTTCTAGAGATGGAATGACTCCTATACCAGTGATATTTGACACTAATTTAATTAATGATACTCACATGTACAAAGAAGGAATATTTTAGTCAAAAGGATGAGAGGTTTGTCATTCTGAAAAATGTGGTTAAGGGAGAATCATGAGAAAATACCTAAGCAGTGCTTTACAAGTTATCCAAAGCAGCATTTTTTACAATTTGATTTATACGTCATTCTCTTAAGAGTTGAGATAACTTGAGTCTCCTACTGAATGATACACTTTCAGTATACTGACAAAATCTGACTGCTAATTTAAACTACCTTGAATTCATCAAGGTAATGTCAAACTCTTAACTTTCTTCACTAATAATAACTCATTCATTTATTCAAAACTGAAAATTATTATTTCAAACTTTTAAATTCAATTGTGTGAAGCCTGATTTTTGTTCCTAATTTTACAATCTCTATTTTTAGTTTTCTACCCTTATTTCACATATCAGATTTTTCATATGATTTCTTACAATGCTTCTGACTCCTGCTGGAGATCCTAATAAACTTAGCCAGAAAAATTTAATGTGAAAATAGGACACACAAAGATACCATACATGTAGTCACTTGTAACTATACCAACCTCAAAAATTACTTAAAATTTCTTAACAGATACAGTGCAGCTTTCTAAAGAGAAATAAACAACTGAACTTAATAACCATAACGACTTTATATGCGTAATATTTCTAAAGTACTCATTCTCAACATAACACTATTTTGACATTTTGTTAAAATACGTAAATTGGCTCATCAATCAAGTGAAAATACACAAAAAGTGTAAGTTATCACAGTAAGTCAGGACAGAATGAAAACTATATCCATTCTGATGAGTTCTGGTCTAATTGCTCCTGCTAATAATAATTGGGTACCCTTTACATTGTTATGGTGTGGAGGAGAGGAATTGGAAAAAGCACTATCTCTAAGATGTACTTCTGTTTATTAGAATCTTGTGAAACTTCAAAGCCAAATTCATGTCCCCAAATAACTGTCACCATCTTGGCCCAAAATTATCTTTCAAATCTTAGATTGTACCATTCAAAACTCCTTATGTTCCTTAGTTACTGCTTTCATTGTTAGTGATATTTTCTTTAATGCCTTTATAACCTACATGGAGAGGGTTCATGAATGCACTTCTTTTGTTCTTTCTCCTTTCCCAAGAATTGACAATTCTAGCACTTTTAATACAATTTTGGAATTCTAGAGGTAGTAGGGGCTTGGGAGGTCATCAAATTCTATCTTTCCCTTATATAAATAGGGAAATTAAGTTGCTGAGAAAGTTGGTGTTTTGTAGATGCTCAAATAAATACTGATATTCAAATTAAAATAAAATCATAATGCTTATCTATATTCTCTTTATCAACTGTTCTGGAAAACTAAGGAATCCTCAAGAGTTATACAATAAGTAGAAGAGCTATATACTTTAGGACCAACAATTATAGACGTAGTGCTTTGTACCTTTCCTACTGTGAATTCTTTACTCATTACAAGCTTTAGTTAATTAAATTGGCAAATTTTATCCTATTTTATCAAGTGTTTAGGTAAAACAAATACCAAGTTGCTTATTTCTTACAGAAGAAGAGCTATGCCCTTTTCAGTTTTCCACTACTATTTAGTATAATTTCATGCCCATACTACGAAAGTGTTAAATTATAACACCAGTACACAATAATCAGAGCCTAATGGAATGTAGAAATTCCCCAATAATATGAAACCAGAGAGAAATATGAAAGAAGTATTGCTAGTAATAAATAAAAGAAAGTAAATTGTGCTTGATTTTGGTGATAACTAAGGGCATCTAAAAGCTATGTATGCTATATATTTTGGCTAATTTATTGTCTTTATTGGCTAATTTCCTTATCCCTTTATGACTATTTGGAAAATAATAAGGGATAATATTTTTCCCTGAAGACAGTGATTGTATTATAAATGATTTTGATTTCCATTAATTAAGTATATAACTGAATTTTCCTAGGGTATTTGTTTTTATAGTAAAATACATCAGTTTTTTAAATAAGGATTGTTTTACCAAGAGACATAAGAATAGACACGACACAAGTAGGTGACAGGACAGCAGGAGACTGAATTATGTGGCACTGTATGTAAACGTGCATCATCTGCACTCCGAATATTTGTAAAGATATAGAAGATTTTTTTGGTATACCAGATATACATTACTAGGAGGAGAGAAAGTGTTTTAGATCCTAAGAAGGCTATTAAGGCCATCTTGACTAAGAGGCTAAAGGAGCCTGTCAGGACCACCTGAAATAGAGATGTGTTGCTTGGTCAAAGTAACCACGGGTAAAAGGTCTCTAGTGACAGGAATCTCCCAAAAGCCCGCAAAGATCCCCAAGAAGGCAAAGAATCATCCTTTAAAAGATTCCTAGGCCAGAAGGGTTATGGTAGGTAGCCTCTAATATGGCCCCCAATTATCCTCATGTCCTAGTATTCATGCTCGTTTGTTATCCTTTTCCCTTGAGAAAGTGCTGGACCTAATAACTTGTTTCTAATAAATAGAATACTGATTGTTGGGAGGTCACTTTTCAAAAATATTTATTTATTTATTTATTTGGCTGTCCTGGGTCTTAGTTGCAGCATGGGGATCTTCATTGCTGCATGCAGGATCTTTAGTTGTGGCATGCAAGGTCTTTTAGTTGCAACATGCAAACTCTTAGTTGGGGCATGTGGGGTCTAGTTCCCTGACCAGGGATCGAACCCGGGAACGCCTGCATTAGGAACGTAGAGTCTTAGCCATTGGACCACCAGGGAAGTCCCTGGGATGTCATTCTTGAGATTAACTTACAAAGAGAGGATGGCATCTGTTTCAGACTCCCCTCTCTCATTTACTTGCTGTGAAAGAAGCCCAAGGCCACTTTATGAGCTGTTCCACAGAGAGGCCCATGTGGCAAGGAACTGCTTTTGGTTTCATCCAGTGAGTATTTGAAGTCTATCAACAGTTGTGGTAGTGAGTATGGAAGGGAATTATCCCCATAATTCCCTTGAGATGGCAGTAGCTCAGCCAATAGATACCTTGATTGCAGACTTGGGAGAGATCCCGAGCTAGAGGACCAAGGGAAGCCATGCCCAATTTTCTAAGCCACAGGAACTATGAGATAATTAATTCTTGTTGTTTTAACCTGCTAAATTTTGGGGTAACATGTTACATAATAATAGATAAATAATGCAGGGATAAAAACAAATTATGGGAAACTAGTTCAAGTAACTTGTCTTATACTGTCTTCCACTGTCCCCATGCCCAGGAGACCTAAAGAGATGGGGTGAGAAGAAGGGGGGAAGAACTTAGGATTCCTTTCACACCTAGATCTGAGCTGGGGAAAGGAAAAATATTGTACATTATATCTAGTTTTGTATTGGGAATTTTTTAAATGAATGGTGTCTCTATTAGTTCTTAAAATGACTGCAAGAATGTATACTATCTAAAGATAAACTGGAAAGCATGGAGGCTGCCATATTTTCATGGAAGGGCAGGGAAGATAAACTCAACTGAATAAATTTTATAGAGAGACTCTGACACCAGAATAAAGATACATTTTTCCTTATGTTCTTAGTTGAGTTTGTTTAATATACTCTGTATGCATTGTTCTGGAGATCTTTTCTGTTGAAATATTGGACTGAATTATATGCCTTGGTGTTCAGTGGGACAGAGTTTGCCCATAGAGGAAATAAAAAATGTAATACAATGTTAAGCCTGCACTAAATAAAGGTCACGTATTTACCAGGATACTTTTGGTGAGTACATAAGGGATCATTGTTAGGACAGAAAACAGTTCAAGTCCAACAGTCATGCAGTATAAAAGTTGTTCTCAAAAAAAAAAAAAAAAAAAAAGTTGTTCTCAATGAGCAATGCAACAACTGTGAAAGCTTTCACAGGCAGAATGAAATACTGTTCTACTCTATACCAAGGATTGGGTTATTACTATTGCTGGCTTGTTTATTCTCAGTTTTTAATCCCTCAAGTTTGTAGCACCAAAGATTGATTTTAGAAAAATACAGTGTTGACACACAGAGTTTAAGTATAAACAACTTTGAAACAACACAGGACAGACTGACTGCCATGCCTATTATTGCCTTCTATTATTTGAAAACGACTTCCTTTTTTTCTTTTTTTTTTTTTGGCTTTAGAGTTCTTTTTTTCTTTATCTGTCTAAATCTGCTTTGATGTTAAATGTTAAAAAAAAATGTGTCACGTTGCTTCATTTTTCTTTTCCTCTACTGTTCTCCTGCCTGGGTATCCCTATACACCTTCCCACACAGCATCAATGGTGCAGACTGCTAGACATTCTTTTAAGACTGCTCAAAGGCAGCTCAAAGGTTTTCTCCCCTGTGAAGCCAAGCCCTCAAGGCAGAACTGATCACTTATCTTGCATAGGTACTTTGTACATATTCCCATTACACTACTGACCATATTCTGTGACTGTGTCAGTCTATGTTCAATATTAATCACAATAAGCAGAGGTATTGGCACACAGTAATTTTCCCCAAACATGTTGGCTGAGTCAATGTCAAATGAATGAATAAATAAATGACATAAAACTTCTAGACTCTTCCCCAAATCCTTTGATTCTCTCTTCCTAAGGTATGGCAACTACAGCTCCAGATATGGTCTTATCAACCATATTAGAGTGAACATTACTTCAATTAATGCAGTCTAATATTTTGTGAATCTTTTTAAACTAGCAGTCAAGGTACTTACCCTGTTGGCTGAAATCGATATTTGGGGCCATTATAATAAAGAATTTATCCTTTCCTAAAGTGAAGTATGGCCTTTGCCCCCAGTTAGTGGAAGTGATCACTAGGACTCAGGAATGCGATAACTGATTAGAATGTCTTTGATTTCCTGGGGGACTCTGGGTCACGCTGGATAGACTGACATTATGATTTAGAGTGAGTGTTGGCCACGTCAGATAGTTTTAAGGTGGGGACTGACCATGCCAGAAATAATATCATTTAGAGCCAGAGCTTTGGTCCATGCAACTAGACCTCCTGTGATCAACAACAGGGACAATCAATCATGCCTGCACAATAAAGTCCTAATACAAATTCTGGACATTAAGCCTTCAGTGAACTTTTCTGGATAAGAATTCTCTGAGTACATTACCTCATATCAATGCCAAAAATGTAAGGCTGCCCAGATTTCACAGAGAAAGGACAACAGAAGCTTAACGTCTGGTACTTAGACGCTGCCCTAAAACTTTCTTCCTTCGGAGGATTTTATCTGTATCATTTCCCTGTAATAAACCATAACCATGAGTAAGCCACTTCCTGGAGTCCTTATAGCAAATTATCAAACCTGAGGTTTTTGGGGAATATCCTGAATTTGAAGTTGATTTCAGAAGTGAGGATGGTCTTATGTGGACGGTGCTTCCCTTTAACTTCACAGTTGGCTATAGCTCTCCACAAGGGCAAATTAGTATGTGTGTGATATTGTGTACAGATACTTGGGTGAAAATATTTCAGTGCCACATAACTTTTTTTTGTTCATTTCACACAAGTCCCAAGGATTTTGTAATTAATATAAATGTCATATTTTATAACAAAAATAAGACTTGTAGTGGCCTTCAGAACAGAATGACCCACAAGAGCTGCTGAACTCTGGAAGATATTGTTCTTTAATAGAAAGTGTGGCTATAGCAGCTGTTCCTCAATCCATGGGTGCTAGCCTACTTTTTGGCTTAAGTTTTTGGTCATTTCTGAGAAGTGGTATTCTATTTCCAAATCACATGAAGTATCTATTCTATATTTTAGCCTAAATATTATAAAACATTTTCCTTCTATGGATATCTCCTTAATAAGAGAAAACAAAACTAGTATTGTACCTATACAAAAAAAAAAAAGCAAACATTAAATGTAGTGTTGCACCAGATTGCTTCACAGAAACACAGTTCCCAAGCAAAGTTAGCCAATATGAGTAATAGTTGAGAAATATCTGTTTTTTCCATTAGGATAATAAGAGGCAAGAGATAATTACTTAAGAACAATGTGTGAAAATGCTTTTAGGTTGCTCTGCAAAAATTTGTTTCGAAGTCATGTTTTTCAATTCTTTAAAAATCTGCTATTAATATGAATGTCCACAGAAACGTACCCTTACAATAGTGTTTTAATATTCAAGTATGTGATCCTGCCCATGATAAACCTGCAGGACTGGTTTAGCTCTATCGTCTCTCTTTTGCAAAGACTCCTGTAAACTAGTTCAAAATCATCCTTTAGTTTTGGCCCTGACCTCTGAATCTTCCTATTTTAATGTTCCAAGTATAACTTATAAATGAGTTGAAATTATCAGGGCTACTCTGTAGCTGAAAATAGCCCCACATTCATAATCATAAGCTACAGTTATGACAGGACTTGTGAGGTAGGTTGAATTTTACCGAGGTGTTGTAGGCAGTTCTCTTATCTCTATGAGATTGTGCTTTCCTTATGTCCTTACTGAATTATAGACTACTGGAACTCTTGGAATTCCTCATATTGCTTTAGGGTAACCTCTTTATAAAACTTACTACTCTTGAATTATGCCTAGATTGAAAGCCACAGAATCTGCCTGCAAATTTTATATAACAACTCTCTAAATGGTACACAAAGATTTATATAGTTAGAAGAGGTCAGTATTTTTCTCCCTAAAGTGAGTACAACCTTAGTCTACTTAGAACCAGGATATCCATGGTGTCAGCTGCTGACTACAGCTCCCAAGGGAAGACATGTTGAGTGCTGAAGTTCTCAGGATTGTAGATCCTAAATTATATCCATAGGAGAGTGGATCACATAAATCATTTGGTAGCAGTATTTTTTAAGTCATTAAAATTCCATGACAACGAGTGTTCATAATGGGGAATTCCACAACTGCCTTTCCATCTCCCCCAAATGTATAAGAGGTGTAAAATAAATTAGTTCTCTCCCTCTCTCCACCCTTCTCCTCTCCTAACTCTCTCTTATCCTGTCTTTCTCCCTGTCCTCTCTCTCATTCGTGCTGCAGTATTTTCATCTTATGAATTTTCATATGTCTATCATTAAAATGTCAGTTTGTACATGTATGATGGCCCTGAATTATAAAGCGTTTGGCCACTAGACTGTCAGCTCCATGAGAGCAGTGTCTTCAACCATTCACCACATTGTCCCTAAGATCCAGAACAGGGCCTAAAACTTGATAAATTCTGAAGAAACACTATTAGGAACAAAGGGAGGGAAGGAGGAAGGGAAGAAGAAAAATAAGGAAGAAAATAAAAGTCTGAATTACAAAAAATTCATGATTAAATGCCACAAAATAGTTATGTATTTTATAACCTTTCATTTGAAGAACATTGAGCCGTAGCTTAAAATGGGTGCCAGAAAATGGAGAGAGAACAGAAACTCTTCTTTGTCAATAGCAATGGTATTACATAGGTAGTACTAAATGCCTTCCTATTTTGTGTTTGATTTAAAGATGACAATGCTCTACACATTTCTGCAGCTGTGTTCCCTTAGCAGACTGGGACATGCAGTGCTCTAAGAGCAGATGTTAGTTCACATGCAGTTTTATTTGCATCTCTAAGGAAGAGCAGCCTTGTACATGAATAAGACATGTTTCTCCTTTATCATACCCTCCTTGTAAGCTACTTATAGTTAATGTTTTTTAAGAGTGGGCAGAAGGAGTAAGGTAATTTTTATAAAATAACGTTTCCAATAACTCACTTTTTGTCATGAAAGTAATCTGATAACTTCAATTAAACACTTGAAAACATTGACAATGGTCTCTTTTGTAAAATAATTATTCATGGTTTGTATTCCTATTTTAGTACTTTTCTTGTTTTTCTAATAAAACAGCTTTCATTAATCCTAGTTTCTCATCTTGAAATATAAACATTGAATCTTTTAAAAGATGACTTATCTTAAAAACAAACACTGCTTAATATTACCACAATCACAGTATAGTAATTACATGTAGTATTAAAATATATGATTACTGTATAGTACCAACAGAAGAGAAAAAAATATTCATGTTAACTAAAAAGCCACATTTGAAATGTTCAGTATACGCTCAATTCAAAATCAACATGTATTAATGAGTCTACTATATTAACATATTAGTAAAAACGTATTTATAAAGTATATAACTCATAGAGAGAAGTGTAGGCTCTAATTCGAGAAAAAACTGAAGGTAGTAAATCTTGAATTATATCTTGAAGTTTAAAGAACAACGAAGTTTCTCTTTATTTCTATCTGCCCTCTCTTAGTTTAAAATTATGAGTTGGTGCTTCCTTGTAAAGTTCATAATTTATTTGCTCTATGCCTCATTTTAATCATCTGTAAATGCTTCCTTCTCCACCTGATGGGAACTCAGGATGTGATATTTATGAAGATTAATAACACAACGTTAATCTAAAATTTTGAGAAATTCCACTCATCTCAGTAAATCTCTTCACAAAATAAGATCACTGTATTAGCTCATTATTCTCCCTGCTCTAATTATATTTACGTGCATGAAATTCTTCCTTAAATAATGGCTTCATAATTTTTCTGGGCTTCAGAAACAGATAGTCACTCTTTTTTAACTGCATCATTTACATGTGTTATTGTTGCTGGAGGTTCTCTAAGTGGGAGCTGAGAGCAGGACCGACTGCATAATTTTAAGGGCTACTTTAAAATAAAAATGAGGGCCTCTAGAGCAAAGACTATTAAGAATTTCAAGCAGTAACAGTAGAGCACTAAATCAAACACGGGGCCTCCTAAATGTGGGATTCAGTGAGACTGCACAGGTCTCAAACACACCTGAAACCAGCCATGGCAGAGAGTAAAGGAGGAGAGAAACGGATAGCTGGGAGACAAGGGATCATATCATACAACTCTCACATGGACTGCAAGATGTTATTTAATAGCTGAAATGATTATATGAATGGGTGTTTTATTCACAAATTATATGACGGAACTGTGAAATTTAAAATGGATTTAGGTGTTTTCCCCTATTATTTATAAATGACTTACTAATAAGGACTTTGTGTATATCAACAATACTAGCCACTTGACAGTCGCCTAGCATATACTCTTTAGTTGGTAGTTCAGGCTGAAACATTTCAGGAGTCCAAGAGAATAACGTATCACTCAAAATGGAAGGGAAGAATGTTTGAGCTAGGGTTAGGATACAATTTCATATAGAAAGAAGAAACAAAGATGATGACAGAAAATATTAAATGTAATATAATGAGAATAAGATTATTCATCCAACATAAAGCACAACTTCTATGCATTCTCTTCAGTCATTCTACAAGTACATTCAAGCAACCACTAAATACTAGTCCCTCCCTATTCTAAATGCTGGGGATACTACAATGAACAAAAGAGATTCATACTGTTGCTGTCATGAATCATATACCCTAGTGGGAAGGGCGCAAAGTAGGAGACAAGTAATTAACAAATAAATAAGTAGAGTGTTTGCCAGGTGGTGAAAGTATTATAGAGAAAAAGAAAGTATGTTAAGAAAAGGAATTTCTGGAGTCAGGTGGGAATTTTTATTTTACATAGGTACTAAGGAGGGTCTCACTTACAGACCCCACTGAAGCAGAGTCCTGAAGGAGGAGAGAACAGCTGTGTGGATAGCTGGAAGCAAACCAAGTAGAACAGAAAGTTTAAAGGTCTCTGGGACAGGACAGTACTTGGCTTGCTGGAAGAACAACTAGGAAGCTGCTATGGCTAGAATGTTATGATCAAATGAGAGAGCACTGGGTGATAAAAGACCAGAAAGCTACAGAAGAAATTACTTATGTGATTTTGAAGGCATCTTGAAGGCATTTTATAAATTTTGGCTGTTAGAGTGAAAAGTGAAGCCATTGGAGGACTTAGGGCAGATGACAGACACCTGACTCATATCTTACAAAGTTTGTTCTGGCTCTCATGTCTTTTCATAGACTACGAGGACAAGGATAGATTGAAAAAGAACATATATACAATAGAATATTATTCAGCCATAAAAAGGAATGAAACTGAGTTATTTGTAGTGAGGTGGATGGACCTAGAATCTGTCACAGAGAGTGAAGTAGGTCAGAAAGAGAAAAACAAATACCGTATGCTAACACATATATGTGGAATTTAAAAAAGCAGTACTGCTGAACCTAGTGGAAGGGCAGGAATAAAGACCCAGATGTAGAGAACAGACTTGAGGGCATGGGGGGGGAAGGGGAAGCTGGGATGAAGTGAGAGAGTAGCATGGACATATATACACTACCAAATGTAAAATAGATAGCTGTGGGAAGCTGCTGCACAGCACAGGGAGATCAACTCGATGCTTTGTAATGACCTAGAGGGATGGGATAGGGAATGTGGGAGGGAGGCTCCAGAAGGAGGGGATATGGGGATATATGTATGCATATAGCTGATTCACTTGTACAGAAACTAACAAAACATTGTAAAGCATTTATACTCCAATAAAGATGTGGGGGAAAAAAAAGAACAGTTAAGAGCCTCCTGTCTTCATCCAGGAAGAAGATGGAGTCTTGGATCAGGGAATTAGTAGTGAAGGTTTGGGAAATAATCAGATTCTGGTTGAGATTTTTAAAATACCATGATATTTGGATGCGTAATGTAAAGAAAAGGAAAAGTCTGGGATGACTTTATGAATTTTAATCTAAGCAAGCAGTAGTAAGTAGTTACCTTTGCTGAAATTGATCTGAGAGGACCAAGTTTAGAGGGTGTAGATCAGATGTTCAGTTTAGGACTTCAACAGTTTAGATTTAGAGTAGGCATGTGAAGATTTAGAATAGGCAATTAGACATATGAGTATGGAATTTGGGGGTCGTGGCTGAGACTGGCATTATAAACATAAGACTCATCAGTATATGATAGTACTGAAAGCTCTGAAAGCAAATTCGACTTAGAGATGAGTCTAGGTAGAAAACACTCCAGTGTTCAGAGGTTAAGGAGTAGAGGGGAAACAAGCAAAGGTGATGAGAATGGGGAATCAGGTAGAGGAAAACTGGGAGAGAGTGGCCCACAGATGCCAATTAAAAAAAAAAAAAGAGGGGAGATATGAAGGAGGAAGATATAAATCAGTTCAAATATTTCAGGTAATTAAGATGAGGACTGCAAATTGATCACTACATTTAATAATATAAAAACACTGATGACTTGGAATGATTAGCTTTGATGGTAGAGTGTGTGGAGGTGTGATTGAAGTGGGTTTGTAAGATGACAGAAGGGAAAATAAAAAGAACTGGAATAGATGTAAAAAGGAAAGAGAAGTAGAATGGTAGTTGGAGAGAGATATGAAGTTAAGAAAAGGTTTGAAAGATGCCTATAATTCAAAATTCCTCTGATAAAAGTTTCTCTTTCTTTGGAGTTTGCAGGGGTTTTTTTGTGTTTGTTTTGTTTTAATTGAATGGGTCACCAAAACCAAACATTGTCACAATATGGTATAATCATAAGATTGGGATGTGACCAAAATGGCACCCTAATGTTCCCTTCAGCTAGACTAAACTTTAGATAGGTTTCTTCCTGACCATAAGCCCTTGATCTCCCTTTTCTTAGAGCATTTACTTTAGAACACTTGTAAATTCTTCTCTGCACCATTGAGATGTTAATCTTTTCCCAGTTGGAGACTAACTTCCATGAGCACCAATTAGCAAACACAGGTGACCTAATCACACTGACCAACTTCCCAGCTAATGTCCTCCATTACTTTTCTACTATTCACCCAATGTTTAAAAATTCTTCATCCTTTTGTTTCCACGGAGTTGAGTTCAGTGTCTCTTTCCTGTTGCAATAGTCTTGACCCCAATTGTAAAAGGCTTCAATAAAATCTTCCTTGCCTGTTTAACTCAGTCTGGCATAATTTTTCTTGTAAAAATGTCTCCCTGACTTCCAAATTCAATTGCCTTCTTAGTCTATTACAATTATGGTTCTTTAAAAAAAAATCAAAATATAACCAACCAAAAAAGAAAAAATAGGACTTGATTTCATATTCCTCACTCTGACAAACCTTATACTTCCATTTACCCCAAGGGTTGCTCAAGTCCTAAACCTTAGAAATCATCAGAGAAAATTATCTTTATCTCATAGTCACATTCAATCCATCAGCAAATGCAGCTGGTTCTGCTTTCAAACTAATTCCCAAATCAGATTTTCTTTGCATATCCACTGCTATCACAGTACTCCAAGGTTCCATGTTCTGCCTTACAAAATATGATTCACCATGTCATTCCTCCTGAAAAAGGAGGAGTGATCTATCATCTTTGGCAACCCTCTCCAATCTCATGTCTTACTGCCCTGGCACTCACTCTCTTCCAGCAGTGCGAGAGTTGCTGTTTCATGGGCTCGCTAAGCACTCCGTTGCCTCCTGTGTCATCCTCAACCCTTCTGGAGGAATTCACTTTTAGTTCTTTCAAGATTCTGCTCCAAAGGCCTTCTCTTTTAAAGACTCTAGCAAAACCAGCACTGCCTGTCACTACCTGGTATGATCTCTGATATATTTATGTGTCTGTTGGTGTACTCTATCTTCCTTAACACATTATAATCATCATGAGTCTATGGGCTTTGTCAAATTTATTCATTGTTCTCATGCTCAGAATAGTACTTGGTAAATTATAGGTACTAAATGAATACTTATTGGATAAATAAATTAAGGAAGAGCCTGATTCTCTTCTTTCTAAAGAAAGTATGCAACAGAAATCTTTCTAAGTGTGAATTCGGTACTACACTGGCTTTGTGTCCCTCTAATTTCCTAGTTGCAAAATGAGGAACAGAGGGGCTTCCCTGGTGGTGCAGTGGTTGAGAGTCCGCCTGCCAATGCAGGGGACACGGGTTCGTGCCCCGGTCCGGGAAGATCCCACATGCCACAGAGCGGCTGGGCCCGTGAGCCATGGCCGCTGAACCTGCGTGTCCAGAGCCTATGCTCCCCAACTGGAGAGACCACAACAGTGAGAGGCCCACGTACCACAAAAAAAAAAAAAAAAAAAAAAATGAGGAACGGAGATAACCAAACTTAAAAACATTTATCAATATTATTATTTTAATGTTACCAATCAAATAGTAACTTAGATGACTTAGATCTGGATTAGAATTTTCCATTCTTTTTTTTTTAATTTATTTATTTTTGGCTGTGGTGGGTCTTCGTCGCTGCACGCGGGCTTTCTCTCGTTGCAGCGAGTGGGGGCCATTCTTCATTGCGGTGTGCGGGCTGCTCACTGCAGTGGCCTCTCCTGCTGTGGAGCATGGGCTCCAGGCATGCAGGCCTCAGCAGTTGTGGCACACGGGATCAGTAGTAGTGGCTTGCGGGCTCTATAGAGCAGGCTCAGTAGCTGTGGCTCGTGGGCTCTAGAGGGCAGGCTCAGTAGCTGTGGCGCACGGGCCTAGTTGCTCTGCGGCATGTGGGATCTTCCCTGACCAGGGATTGAACCTGTGTCCCCTGCATTGGCAGGCAGACTCCTATCCACTGCACCACCAGGGAAGCCCAGAATTTTCCATTCTTATGAATAGGTATGTGTTGTACTCCTGAAATTTTTGCATTAACAATCTGCCATGGAAAAATAAAAACTGTGCCCTAAGTTTTAAAATGTGTTCTTTAGTTCTTTCTTTTAACAAAATAATACAAGTTATCGTGTATGTTTAAGTATTTTGTTATATAACCTCAATAAAAAGAACGTGAAGACAGAAAAATGTTGATTAAACTCTGAATTTCATTGTAAAAACACTGCATGTTTTAGTATTTATCTAATCTTCCCCTCATCTCCAGAAATAAGACAATAATATATGAACTTGCTTTGAATTGCTGAGCATTATCATTGTGAAAATACAACACTAGTAGGAAAGAGTAATAAAACATGCCAGTGGATATCCTCTGTAGAGTCCAGGAAAAAGAGAGTTGTTCAGTACATATACAACCATTGGTATACTCATCCTTTGCCCAATGATACTTAGTACTTATTTTGATTTTTATTTTCTAAGCATGCTATGAAATTGTACTATCCCACCTCAATTTTCTCTTCAATGCTTCCTTTGTGAATGTTGGAGTTAGTACTAAAATGTGAAAAATAGAGTGTCTAACTGCTATGCATTAATGAATCAAACTAAGACATTGGGCACACTGACCCTAAGAATTTTTATGACTGTTCTAATCACTGATAAATAGCTAATAATGTCATCCCAAATAAATAGTAGCCTAATGGAAACAAATAAATCACCCCTACAACAAAAGCACTGCTGCCATATATATAAAATTTCAGAAGAACTGAAAAGAAATGAGTTTATATGTAGAACAAAAAAAATCGTTGGTTGCATTCCTCAGTTGATTTGCCAGTGTGCATTCAAGAGGCAATTTTCTTACTCTCCCTATTTCTTCCTTTCAATTCTGAGTAACATCTGCACTTCACATCTGTACAAATATCCTTTCCATTTTCATGGCCTGCCTATTCTTGGTGTTACCTAGTAAAAATGGGATGGTTTCAGGTCATTGTCTTTTCTTTGTATTTCCAAATAGTAGGCAAGTTAAAATGTGCACGTTCAAGTGTAAAATTATAAATGAATGAAAAAAATTATAAATTTCATTTGGTCTTAGCAACTAGTACCAGATATAAAATTTTGAATGTTATTTCCTATAAAAACTTTTAGAAAACCAATTCTTAAATTCAGGTATGCATACTTTTTTTTTTTTTTTTTTTTGCAGTACGCAGGCCTCTCACTGTTGTAGCCTCTCCTGTTGCAGAGCACAGGCTCCAGACGCGCAGGCTCAGTGGCCATGGCTCACGGGCTCAGCCGCTCCGCGGCATGTGGGATCTTCCCAGACCGGGGCACGAACCCGTGTCCCCTGCATCGGCAGGCGGACTCTCAACGACTGAACCACCAGGGAAGCCCTCAGGTATTCATAAATAAGCTTCAACCAGTATCAAAAACTCAAGATGCCCAGCAGGCAAGGACAAGCAATGGCTGGAGGATAAGTTTCAAAGGATTAGAATTCTGGAAAACAGATACACACACACACACACACACACACACACACACACACACACACACACTCTCTCAAACATATACACAAAACCACTGTAACTCTATTCTGAATACCCTTTTCTACACCATTCTACTTCTGTACTATCAAAGTAAATCTCAAAGTGCTTGTGGACTAGAGTACAATGTAACTGATTTTCAAACTTTAAAATATACTTAGCCACGTTGGACATACATTATGAAATGGCAAATATTCATGGTGTTAAGAAATAAAGCCAAGCCAGGGATACAGGGATATTTCATGTGCAAAGTATATGTCCTTGATTCTATATATATGAGACATGTTTATCTTCAAATAGAATAGCTATTTCCTGATGATCTATATGTTGTCCTTAAAGTAGACTATGAGGCCAAATGTGCCCTATAAATCATTTCATAATGAGTTTATGTGTAAAAACATAACAGTAAGCTACAAGGCAAATCTCAGAAAGCATTTGAATAAAGCAGAAACAGATTATAACTAGGATCATAAATCCCTGTTAAATCCTAATTGATTGTAACTGATGAAAGGGAAGATAGTAATTATGGAAAAATGGAAGAAAAGCTGCTTTCTTTTTACAGTTTGTCAGTCAAAAATACATGTATTTTCTTGCTAATACACTGCTTCTATTCGTGAAAGGCAGTAAGATTTCAGAATGGAATTTTTGAATGAATTTTATTTATTTTCCTTACTTTTCATTCTATACTGAGTAAGAAATATTGAGGCTTAATTGAGGCTTAATATTGAGGCTTAAATTGAGGCTTAATTTATATACAACAATATACAGAACTCTTACGTGTTTAGTTTATTAATTTGACAATTGCCTCTGCCAGTGAAGTCACCACTCCAATCAAACTATAGAATTAAGGAACTTTAAAAAACATAAAATAGTGTGAAATACCATTGTATTGTGAATTTTGCAATGGTTAAAACCTGTCTTCTGAAAATCTTCATGTTTTATGCTAAACTATAAACTTTAAATTTGTAATAAATTATATAGACAAATTTTCTTAACTTCAGAAGGGAATTTTAAATCCCTAGAAGTCAAGAAATTTATAGCTAAGTAACCTTATGTATTTTTTTAAGTTCTATAATAAAGTGTACGATATAAGTATATAACTAATGTCTTTAGGGCTATATTTTAAGACAGCTAAGAATCAAGAGCATTCCTTGACCTTAAAATCTCTGTAAATCTACTGCATACCCATAAACACAAATTGGTATATATTTGTCTCCTAGAAAGATTCAGGTCTCATTTGATTAGACCATGTTTGCTTAACATGTTTTGGAGTCTCATTAAAGATGACTTAGGGAACTAAAATGATCTTAGTAGGTGTTGAAATTATGGCATTTATAAAAAGAAATGGCAGGTTTTGAATTAATGAGGCAAAGAATATAATTCTGAGCCAGGCTTTTTATTCTGTTTTGTGCCAATAGGATTACTTAAAGTAAGAGACTTAATTGAAATGGTTTGTAAATTGTTTCTGATAGAAAGTTTTTCCTTTTTCTTTTTCCCACTAGAAAATGAGCTGGTGGAAGAAACTCAGAGGAAAAAAAACAGATTAATGCTTTTTAGCATTTTATTCTGTTTCAGTGAAGTATAACAGTTAAAGCTTTCTGAGTGCTATAGAAACACAACAATAGAGTATTATACCTTTGTTTAGAATAAGGTAAATATATTTGAGTTTTTTTAAATTTCATTTTACCCTTTACTTCTCCACATCCAAGAAGCAAAAGTACCATACTTCATATTCTCATATACTTTAGCTTATTTGACTTAAGGAAGAGTAAAAGTACCTCAGTTTAATATATTTGGGCTATTATATCACTGTCTTAATCCCCCTTTAAAGGCATATACCACTGCTTTTTAAGCCTTAGGATAATCTATTAAAAATTATGGTTCATATTTGGTATGCTGTTTACTTCTCTTTTTAAAATTTCAGATTTTAACACCTTTGTCAGAAAAGACCACGCTATTAGCACTGCCAGAATTTCCACTCAGAGAATTGTTAGAAGTGTTCTACAGGGAAAGGATATGTGGGTGAATGACATGAGAAACATGAAATGAAACACATTTCCTCACTGTCAGCCTTCTACAGGTCTTTGATGGCCAATTGTGAACCTCTAACAGATGAGTATGTTATGCAGTTTTCTCCTAAATATTTTCGTTACTGACTTCTCTTTTTCTAGGAATAGTTATTACCATTTGGAGAAACTCCTTCATACAAAACATCATTAAAGAAACTGTAAGCAACAATATACCAATAGAGATGTTAAAACAGCTATTTCTACCTACTAACTAATTGCTGCTTTCCAAAGATACAATACACACACACTTTCACACATATGTACAATTCTGAGACATACAATTTAATCTCTTAATTAAATGTTCTTAAAAAGAGGCACTGTTTCATTATTTATGCCTAAATAGTATCAGCATATTCTGTTAGCTTTTGTGTTTGACTGTAGTTGTGTGATGACATAATATTGAGTATTAAAAATATGTTTTCAAAATGTTAAATTCCCAGTTGAAAAATACACCGGAAAGGAAAAATAATTTAAATGACCAGTTGGAGGAAATATTTGCAAAACACATAGTAAGCAAAGAAAAAATTCATTACCGTATAAATAGCTTTTAAAATCAGTAAGTAGAGTTGCACAAAATAAGAAAAATGAATAGAAGACTTGGGGCAACAGTTAATGAAAAAGGAAATAATAATTGTTCTTAGCAACCTATTCAATTAAAGAAAGGCAGATTAAGTTAAAATTTTTGAAATGGTCATGTTGACAAAGTGTAAATTTCAACACAACGTTGTGAAAGCATTTTGATTAAAAAATTTTAGAGGGTAATTTGGCAAAATAAGTCTAATTTTAAAGGCACAATTTCTTTAACTAGGTATTTCTTGACTAAAAATGTATTACAGGAAAATTTTGCAAAGATTTTTGGTCTAACCCGTTCAATACAACATTGTTCATAATAGCAAGAATGCAAGCCAAGACAATCCAAAAAAAAAAAAAAACCCTAAATGTTCAGCAATACATGACTGGAAAAATAAATTATGGAGCATATATACAAGGGACTAAATTTATAGAAGGATAAGGATCTATTAGAGTTGTTATGAAAGAAAATTTTAAAATCATATGTTTGGTGTATTAAAAAGAAAGAACTGACTTTCTTTCTATATGTCCATATATGAATATTTAAGCAAACATATAAGCATATATATGAATTCATATATACATGCACAAGCATATATTTAAGCAAACATATACATATCTATATCTATCTATACACATATACACACATGCCCACATACATACACACAAATACGCATACACTTTTTTCATTTGCTGTGGCATTCACATAAAATTTATGTGAAGATGCATGAATTTCTGCAGAGAGGGAATGATGATGTTGCAGTGAAGGAATGCTCTCTATATTTCTGTGCTGCTAGTAATTTAAAAATATAAGTATTATTATATCAAAGAAAACAATATAAAGCAAACAATGACCAAATATCTTGGATGTAATGCCTAAGATAAGGAAGTTTATAGAATCTTCCTGTAGTAAACAAAGTAAAAGCAGATGTCATGGTTTCATAACACTGGACCAAGAAATGAAGGGTTAAAAAAAATAAAAGAAAGGAATAATTAGCTAAAGAAAGTTTTCCTTAGAGCCAGTTGAAAAACACTATGAGCTAATTTCATTAAGTAAGATAAATCATCTGAACTTTCCCAAAAGCTAAATGATTCATTTACAAGCCTGAATGCAACATTTCATGAAAAGCTCACTTGTCTTCTGATGTAAAAATCACTTTTAATTTTGTTTTTTAAGTCATTATTGGTGTTTAAGCCACAAATGTCATTATAGCTGATCTGGAAATTATACTCATGTTAGGTTACATATATCTATACATCTCTTCTTATTACAAGTAAGTATCTTTGATTTAAATCATTTTTAGATTGTGTCAATTTATACACACACACACACACACACTCTCATAGTATCTTCTGCAAAAAAAGTTCAGGTTTTGCTCTTCCACTTATCTTGCAAACTGTAGGTATTTTTCTTCTACCAAAATAACAGCAAAACAGGTAATTTTCTTTCATCTGTTTTTTAAAAAGAGAGTTTTAATAATAATCTCAAAAGACAGTGCTTCGTTCAAAATAAAGAGATGTACTCATTTAAGTCTGATAACTGGTATCTTAATTTATAATTAATTCTCACTCTAGTTTTAATTTAAGGGAAAGAACTAAACATTCCTGGATGATAAACCTTCAAAAGCCATTCTAATAAGGTAAAAATCATCGTCAACAGGTTGCTTTAATTTTTTTGATAATAAATTACATTTCACTTTTTATGTCACTGCATTAATTTAAGTAACTACTTGGCATAGCCTGAGACAATATTCCTTAACTTTGAGCCCTTACTATTATCTTTTATTGCCTTCGTACTTTCAGAAAAAAAATTCATCTCTCAGAAGAAAACAGAAGGGGATAAAACAATGCTATGTATATTGTCAGTAGGATTATTCTTCTTTTGTATAAAAACCTTATAGCCAAAGAGAATAATTAGGATGTCATCCATTTAATATATTTCATTTATTTCCTGCTTGTAAATTTAAATTCTTAAGTATAAAATTTATGTAAACAAAATACCTTCATCCAAAGTTGAAAACACAAAAACTTTTTAAAGATTTCTTTTTTTAAGAAAAAAGAACCAACCAAGTTTCCTAATTCTTTTCTATTTTGCAAATGGCTATCAAAAGTAAACCTCGGACTTCCCTGGTGGCACAGCCAGAAATAAATAAATAAATAAATTTATTTTTAAAAAGAAGTAAAACTCAGTTCTTTCATAAATACTTTTCATTACATATCTATCTTCTTTATAATAGAAATAGAAATATATTATTAAATAATCCTGTTAAATTTGTGATGTTTCAAATTACTAACATGTTCTTTGAATTTGAATTCCCTTTTGAGATATTTATTCCATTGTCTAGTGAAATAGTTTTAGACAAGCATCCGTGAAATTTCCAATAGGACTATTAACATTATATAAGAAGGTTTTAAAAGGATGCTCTAGTAATTTTTACTAATAAAAATGTAAATCTTATTTTTCAGAATTTCATGTTTTATGTGTAAAATTAAAAGTATAAAAGACTACAAAAATACCTCAAATAGAGTTAATGGGCCTGTATTTAAATACAGGATTATTAATGATTTATTTTCTATTAAACTTTTTCTTTTAAAAACACAAACAATTCAAATAAAAATGTATACTAAAAAAGTTATCACAAAACGTATGTTTTATGAGTTTTTCCCTGAATATAAAAGGTTAACTGCATACGGCTTTAGATTTCTTTTGATAGTAATACATTCAATTCCATTTTTTTTTTTTTTTTTTTTTTGCGGTACATGGGCCTCTCACTGCTGTGGCCTCTCCCGTTGCGGAGCACAGGCTCCGGACGCGCAGGTTCAGCAGCCACAGCTCACGGGCCCAGCCGCTCCGCAGCATGTGGGATCTTCCCGGGCCGGGGCACGAACCCGCGTGCCCTGCATCGGCAGGCGTACTCTCAACCACTGCGCCACCAGGGAAGCCCTCAATTCCATTTTTAAACCCACATTTGACAGTGCCATCTTTAACTATCATTATCAGCAAAGTTATACAAAACTAAATTCCTGATCATTTATTAGTTTGTTTGGTTTTTTTCCCCTGGTAATGAGAATCCATGTGGTACAAAAGCATATGCATGAGCACTTTTAATGATCTTGAGGTAAAATGATGTTGTTGATTAATATCTTTATGCCAACGGGAGGATTCCCTTGTATTTTAAATAGAATTTTAAGGTTTCATTTTATGCCTAATAGAATTAAAAGTCACATGTCGGCTTGAAAGGAAAAAATGTCATGGGGATATTAGATCAGACCATCCATGTAGCCTAGTTAACCTCATACCATTACTTTTATCATGAGGACACGGTCATAATTGTAATATGACATTGCACTCAAACTTCACCTTAAGAAAATTTTAATTTTGGTTTCAAATTAAATTATTGGTAAATATTAAATATGATTAATATTTAACACTTTAAATTATTAATAATATGTTCTGTAAATCTGTCACACAATTAAATGGCAGAGCAAAGAATGTGAACACAGGCAAGCTGGCTCCAGAATTCATGCTCTTAATTATATACCCTACACTATGTTTACTACCTTTTAATGTCTCTCTTGAAACAATGACCAAGTTTTGGATTTTATACAAGAAAAGAGACCATCTAGAGCTGATAAGAGGAAGGGGAGGTAAAGGCAATGGAACCATTTGAGAGAATTCTCTCAGGCTTTGAGCTTGTATTCCTGGCCATTTGGGAAGAGGCAGCTGCAGTGTGCATGAGGCTAGGAAAGCCAGGTCAAGTCCAGCTTGGCTGGCTGTGCTCTGCCACTTTAAGTTATTTTTAAGACTATCTCTTATGAAAGGAGAAGGATATGAACATGGAGAGTATGAAGATAACCCAAATGCCGATCATTTTCCTGCTGTTTTATGTCCAGCAGTTCACCCAGTTGTTTTTACTACCATCACAGAAATTATGGCAGCAATTGGTTAATTAAGGGTCATCCATGCCAGTATTTCTTGAAGTTAAAAAGCTTCAGGTCCCAAGAATATGTTCTGGGATGCCAGTCTGAGAAACTCAAACGGATAAATAAACAAAAACGCTTATTATTCACTTGGTGCCAGCACAAAAGCAAATGTAGGTTAAAAAAAATGCGTGAAAGTACTTAGCTAAAAAATTGAGTTCTTGTCCTTCCAGTATGTGTATGTATATACATTTGAGTCTATATGAATATGTGTGTACTCACTGAAATAATTAAAAGTAAAATCTCATGGAGCCCGGTATATCCCTGAACATATACATTGGAACTCATTCTGGAAATCAATGATCAATATAAAGAATTTCACGATGGACACTGTAGGGCTTTCTCTACATTCTCCGATATTACTTCATATACACTTAACTCCTTCTTGAGCTGGATAACTCATATATTGTGAAACAAAACAAAATTAAATATGCATTTTCTGCTTTGGGGATAAGAACTTACAGGAATGTTGTCTAGTTTTTTTACCTTTGATGCAAGTTTTGTATAGAGTTGGAGTCTGTCCTTTACCTGAGCTTCTTCATGTCAATGCTCTCCTACAATTTACTAGAATTTTTAGCTTTCCCTTGACATTATACCACTGTGCTAGACACAATAGAGGAAAACAAAGAATAATAAGAAGGGCAGGGACCTAATTCAACAAAAAGAGGATCTGGGAAATCTTAACTTACTTTCTTTTTGGGTCAGTGGTGAAATTAGATTTTGATTAGTCCATTTTGGTTGTCCATTGTTAAGACCTGATGAATTGTACTATTTTATATTCATGGTTGTCTCCAAGCTTTATAAATAGCTCTTAAAATGGAATTATCTCTTGGTGGGTAAACCACTGCTAATTTTTCATTACTGAAAACTCGTGATGGATAAATAACAACTCAAAATAAATAACAGCTTTACTTTAATCCAGTGTCAACATTTTCTCTCACCAAACACAGAGCTAAACAAGCTAATATTAACTAGTTTCATTTTTCTTTCTATTTTTACTCAAGATGAAAAGATAGTGAGCAATGACACCACTATAGTGAAAGCTAAAAGCAAACCTAGAATAAAGTATTATCTAGACAAATGACCAGCTAACTAATTAATCCCTGAGTAACAGAAACTTTCTTGTAGTTTTTTTTTTTAACAAAGCACATTGGTATTTTGAAATAATTATTCTCAATAAAATGGTGAAACGTCCTTTAGTATTCTCCAACATTTCATAGCCAATGATCATATGTCTTTCTTCCAGAAAATAATAATTTATACTGAACAGTGAAAACTGTAGGATGTTTAATAAAATTTTGTTAGTGTTCTCTGCCTGTTATGTAGTTAGATTATAATCCCTAAAAAAGCCCTATCCTACACAACTTCTATAACTCATTTGCTAACTAACAGTTAAGAAAATGTTCTATAAAACTGCTAAGGGACTGAAAGAGTAGGAAAAAAGCAGCCGAGTATCATGTCTGGGTGCACGTAGGGTGTGCCATTTTCTAATAACTACTTGGTTTTTGGTTTTAATTTCCATATTAACAGTAAATACTGTATTTATTCTTTTCAATAGATGGAGTTAGCAGCAAGGAATTCTCAGCAGGAAGTAAGCAGGAAAAACCCACCTTGATTCATGGTAATATGGTGATACATAACTATGGAGGCAGAGAGATTAATTTACCTTGTGAAGCCTAGTTGTTAAGAACCCAATATTCTGCATATAAACGATTCTGTTGGTATTATATTCCCATCACTCTTGAAGTTGTCTCCCCCTTCCCATCCCTCTGCCATTGCCTATGAATAGCCATTAAAACAGCATTTTTTTTCGCAGTGAAATGAGTCTAGTGTAGTGATTAAAAGCTCTGGAGTTAAACAGATATGAACCAGACTCCCAGCTCCATTATTTAATTAGCTGTGTGTCTTTGAGCAACTTATGTATATTTTTCCTATAGCTGAATAAGTTAATGATGGAGGCATAATTAAGTTCATAGGTGTGTGTTATGTGTATATGCTTCACAGTGAACATTAACATATTAAAATAACAAGTAATCCATTAGTCAGTCTTTTGAAAATGCTTATATATGTTGACTGAGGATTTCCCAATTACGTTCGACCACAAATTGTTTTTCATAGAAAGCTAATTAAGAGTATACTGGCTATCACATAAACTCTCCCTTACTAATCTCTCAGAACATCCTCTATATTGTCTACAGAACTGACCTTTCTAAAACACAAGTTTCTCATGTGACTACTCTAGCTGAAATTCTATAAGGGACTTATTTTGTCCTGATGTAATAATTATTCATACAATGGCCTCAATCTACTGTCCTGGTTTTTGAAGTTCTAGCTTCTGTCCCTAAAAACGATTTGCTTTTACCTTCAAATAATTTTGTGTTATTTGTATTATTATTTCTATACAATTCCCTCTGCTTAGAATGCCCAGTTACCTCTGGCATGTAGAGAACCCATATGTCTTTCAATTGATACATTAGCAGAATTAATTTATCCCACTTCTTTTCGCAAAGTGCTCAAACATTTTCATTATGTATATTTCTATTATGGTATACATTATTTTATAATTATTTATCTTGGATCCAGTCTTTACCATGGAATTTGATCTTCTGGGGAGCTGTATCAAGATTTGTCAATATTTACTCATCTTTTGACTCTCCCTTCCACTTCTTCCCCCTAGACTCACCCTTTGCTTTATAAAATGCTGGCTCATAATTACCCTTCAAATAATGGATGGACCTAGAGGGTATTATTCTAAGTGAAGTAAGTCAGAGAGAGAAATACAAATACTGTATGATTTCACTTATATATGGAATCTAAAAAACAAAGTGAGCGAACAAACAAAACAAAACAGAAAGAGACTCAGATACAGAGAACAAACTGGTAGTTATCAGAGTGGAGGGGGGTGGGGGGATGGGAGAAATAGCTGAAGGAGATTAAGAGGTAAGAACTTCTAGCTATAAAATAAATATCATGGGGATGTAATGTACAGCATAGGCAATATAGTCAATGGTATTGTAATAACTGTATGCTGACAGATGTAATTAGACTTATCATGGTGACCATTTCACAAAGTATAAAAATATTGAATCACTATGTTGTACAACTGAAACTAATATAATATTGTATGTCAATTACAATTCAATAAAAAAGCATACAATAAATGATTACACCGTATTTATCCTCCACTTTTAAATATCAAAAATGGATGAATTAAATAATTTATGATTAAGAATGATTAAGAAGTAATCAAAATATCTAGTAACCTTCTGTGCTGATACAGATTGAACAGGTAGGCTATACAACATCTCCTACTTATAGGCAGCCACAAAATATGAATTTCTAGTGATAGTAAAGGGAATACATACATATACACTGAAAAACATTGACTGAAAACAAGCAAAAACCTCCAATACAGAAAGTCTTTAATATGTGACACACATACATATAACAAGTATATTTAACTATATATGTATGTGTGTATATATATATATATATATTTATTCAAATGGCAAGTCAAAACCATTACATTTTTAGCGCCCTTGCTGAAAATCTCAAATATGAGCAATATATGGATGATGTAGGATGACTTATTTAAAATCTTTTAACTCACTGAGAAGTTCAATGTATGGAATATTAACTAAATATGTAAACATCCTGTATTTACCTAGTATTAGCATATGGTGCCAATAAACAAAGTTATCCATAATAAATACAGATTTTAAAAAAATCTCAACAAACTAAAGAAGGCTATAAAACTCTTTTCATGATCACCCACACCATCTCTCAACACCATCTGCTTACTTATTAGAATCCATTTCATTATACTAACTTTCTCTATCATTGTGAAACGTAATCTGATTTCAGATAGGGGTGAAAAGGAAAGCAGATGTTATTCTCTAATCACTGCTACAACCTTTCTTTGCGAAGGTCAAGATGGTTTACAAATGTTTCTGTCACATGAATAGTAATCCTCACATCAATCCTGCCAGATAAGCAATTATATACAAAATTTTCCATTTGAATTTCAGCAAAGTTGTCAGAATATTAACTGTTAAAGGTGCTTTCTTTACTTCTAACTTCTATCTAATTATTTCAATTTCATGCTTAACAATAATGTGATATAGATTTATGAATATATATATATAATCACATATGCACACAGACGTATGTAAGGTCTGGCTCAGCTATAACTTTCTCATTTCTTCAGAAAAAAGTTTTTATTTCTCCATAATAAGTATAATCTTGGATAAGCACATCAAAAAAGCCAGCTATTTTAAGGCAGTCTCATACAATTCTCATATTTGAACACAACTATATATTTTTAGAAATGTCAAAAGCAAAAAGATTTTTAAAATTACTACAGTGGCCTTTTCAGTTTTTAATAATAAGTATATTTTTCTTCAGAGACAACAGCCATCTTGCCTTACTAGTTAATCTGATACAGAAACAATTCCAAATTCAAGCCCTGGACGATACATGTGTGGATCATCATGTGGCAATAAGTTATTGCACTTACCAAATGTAGGGAGATTTGAACCATGCTCCATTAGGCCTAAGCAGACTAACCATGGTTTTTTTTCAGATATTTTCATTGCTCTGACTTTTGTGTGGATGATCAAAATATAAATAGAGATCTAAGCAACATATGTGTGTATGTCTGTATACGAGTTATGTATGTGAAACCATAGTTTTGACTAAAAGCACATTTCTGCCTTTCTCGAGTTTGAAGGACAGACAAAGGAAGAGAAGACAAACAGGAAAATGCAAAAGTAAGTGGTGTTCTAATTGCCTTACCCTTATATAAAAAAGAAAATATGGAATGAAAAGAAATTATAAAAGCTGCACTAGGGAACTATTAAAACTCCCTAACCCCCCAAAAATGTGGAATAGTATGTGTGGAATAATTCTTACTAATATCGTCTAAACTAGAAAGAAGGGGTGCAGAGGAATGAACAAGGAGCACTGGCTAAAACTAAAGGTAAAATCCTTGAAATGAGAGACCTTAGCAAGGAACGAGAACCTCACAGATTTACAGGGCACCATGCTGAACTCAGGGAATGGCTGCAAAGGCTTTGAGTATCCCACCACAAGAGTAAATTCTAATACATGACAATTAACAGTATCTCAGAAGTGAGAACAGAGTATATATTTTCCAGAAATAATTGTAAACAAAAGCAGAGAAACCAAGCTCTCTGACTCAAGACGGTAATAAAAAAGAACCAAATTCAGATGTTGTGGGAAAGGGAATCAAACAGAATTTACCTCCTTACGTTACAAAAAATAAAAGATCTAATTCAAGCTACTGATTTCTCCCTGACAAAGAAGAATGAAATAGCAAGATGATTATACAAACAGCACATATTAAAGAGAATAAGATAGACTTTTCTCCTGGAACAGCCCTTTGGTTTTATCCAGCTTTGGCTTTATTCTTTCATTATAAGGTTCATTATAAGAGGAATGACTGTGCTCTCCTTACTGAAGATGAAGTCCTTGGTGTTTAGCATCCCTCTGTCTATCGTTTCACCAAACCCTGATTATTTTTCCCCCTGTACAGAGCAGTCATTTGCTCCAGCTTAAACAAGGGTGACGATGGTCCACTAAGACATCATCCTGCTTACTAGTTATATATTGTTTTCTCCTGGAGTAGGAAACGTGGAAGGTCACCCAGTTCATTCAGTAGATTCCTTTAGTTCACTCACGTCCACTCAGACATTGTCTTATTCATCTACTGCCAGTACTAGAAATTGTATAAGGAATTTAAAAAATTCTGTTTTTATGCCATAAAATCACAGAAGTACTTGATTAAGGAAATGGAATTATCTGATTTGACTTGGTGTTATTTTCCCAACTTCCAAAAAAAATCAGAGGGCCATTTCTCTATAGACCTGATATTTTGTGATGACAGCATATGGTGATCCGGAGGACATTAGGCAAGCCATTAACAAAGGCCCAGGAACCACTTTACAAAATATTTTTGAAATGAAAATTAATGGGTAGTCTTTTCTGAGAGCTCTTTCATAGTTGAATGCAGCTGTATGAGATTCATTTGCAAGGAGAAATTCTGTTTATATTGCTTTTGACCTCATTAAGCAAAAATATTGAAAACAGCTAGCTATAGTTGATGCAAAAGAACACAAAAGCAAAAATTGCTACAGACTATGTTTCAAAATGCATTTGGAAGTAGATGATTTACATGACATATCAGTACCACTGCTGCCATGATCACCACCAAAACACACAAACAAGAACAAAAAGAGAAAAAAATAAAAGCTAAAAAATAAAACCCACCCACACATACAATCTGCAAGAATAGTTTCAAAAAATATATTCATTTTCAGAAGAAAAAAAGAAAAAGGAGGAAAGAAGGGATGGAGAGAGGGAGGAAGGAAGGGAAAGAAAGAAATTTTGGCTTATTCCAAACAGAATAAGAATTAAACTAAGGATATTTCAAAGGCTGCTACTTCATTTGCAAAGGCATCTTTATATTTCTGTACATTTTAACCAACAAACAGCAGACTTATAAATACAGTGTATGATTTCTTGCTCAATTTTTAACAGATTTCTAAATTCAAAATAGAATTTTCATTATTTTTTATTTAGAAATTCCTTCCTAGCATCTAGACATACTTTTTTAAATGTTATTTTTAAAAAACTTTTTCAGAAATTAGCTGTAAGAGAAATCATGAATGTATATGTTCCACCTTTCCTAGAAAAATTTTGAGCTCTTTGAGACAGAGTTAAGCATTAATGAAGCTTACTCCATTTTTTTCTTTATTTAGGCTACTAATTAAGCTTTAAATGTTACCTTTTGTCCCATGTTTGTCTCCTTTATGAAAATTATTACCTTCTTTTCCATTTTTCTCTTCTTTATCCTCCATTTATTTGAAGTTGCAAGATTCCTAATTTGTTAGACCGTATTTACCACTATTATTCTATCCCTTTTCACATCTCTGTTTTAGTCTTAGATCTACAATTAAATATATTCAGTGATTACTGTCCATCATTTTGTCAGAATTTAATAACCACTAAGATGGAAAAAGCTCAGCTCCTAGTGAGTACAGAATTGTCTAAATTCTTTCAGGTTTGATACTATTGTTTAATAACCTTGACACATGAAAGACAGCTTGGCTCACATAGTCTTTCCTTTGTATTTTTTTTGAAAACAGGGTTCCACTGTTGTCTTGTTTTGAATATTGTTGTGGAGAAGTTTGATGCAATGTGATTTCTCTTTTTTTGGAAGTAACTTCATCTCTTTGCCTGGTAACGCAGAGGACTTTCAAAAAATATCCATAAGGGCTAAAAGTTTTTCTAGGGTGTATTTAAGAATTAATGAAATGTGCTCTTTCAATATGTAACTGAAGATCTTTTATTTCTCAAAAGCTCTCTTGAGTTAAGGCTTAATTTTTTTTTTTTTTTCTGTTCCTATGTTTGGGTTTTCTTCTTTAGGGATTCCAATTTTAAGAAATCTGTTATCTTCTTAGATATTATCTATCATGTTTTTCAACAATTATTTTTAGCTCTTCACTTTGTTTTTGTCTTTTGGGCTCTTTCATTGCTCTCCACATGTTCGCTTCATCAATGCACTTATTTAAAAAATACTCTTGAGAATATATTCTTCCTTAAGCAACTTTCTGTTGAATCTTTATTATTGAGGTCTTTTTCTCCCATCTCTTCTCTTTCATTTCTGATCTAGTCAACTCTGATTTCACATCCTTTTATATTTTGTCCATTTCTATTTTTGAGAGTCACTTATTCAAAATGTATTTTTTCATATCTGCAAGTGATTTTTTAAAAGATTTAATTAAGGTGTTGGTGTTTGTTTCAGTTTTCCTTTGTTTCTTGGATGTTTTTGTGTACGTGTAAGTGAGAGGGTGTGGGGAGAATTTTCATCAGTTAAAATTTTTTGATACTCAATATCTCTTTTCTTTTTATAGTAGATTGGTATAAATGTTGTCAATAATTTTCTGTTAATTTTGAAATAACTTTTTTTTTCCTAAACAAGCAATAGCTGGTGAGAGGCCAAAGAGAATTTTAGTGGTTTACACATTTCTATGTTGACGAACACTGTGTTGCACAGTTAAAGTGAAAAGAAATTTCTTTATTGAGGGTATCTCTTCTTAATGCATTGGGGTTCTCTGATACTGATTCTCTTCTCTTTCTGTAGGTTTTTTTTTTTTTTAATTTCAACTTTTTGATTCCTTGTTTTTCTCTTAAGTACAGAGCTTCCAAGGAACTTCCCACACTCTCTAATCTGCCCATTCTTGCTCAGAAATAGTATCTTCCCAAGACTGTTACATTTAGTCCTACATAATTTCAAGCACCTTTTTTTCCTCACCTGTTCTTAGATCTGTTCTCAGTATTTCCTTGGATTTGTTTTCAGTACCTCTCTTTCTGGGGGTTATTTTATCTGTGGTCAGCCACTGCTAGGCCTCCACTTCCTCTCTTTTGTTTCACAGTCTCTGTCTGTCTCCCTAATTCAGTGTGGGCTCCAAAGCCAGACTCTGCTGCTACAGGAATGTATTTCCTTACATTCAGGTAATTTTAAGTTTGTTGTATTTCCTGTATACTAGTTACATTAGTATTTTTTTGTGTGTGGCTAGTTATGCTACTTAAAATCTACATGGGTTTTGGAAGATGTTTGGGGAGATCTGAATTTAGGAAGCAACTATTATCCTATGGGAATTTTGCATGAGCTATTGTGGAGGTGATATTTTGTAAGGAAGTGATATTTTAAGAAGATACCAGAATAAGCCATTTCAGGATTTGACTACAGAGATATTCAACCAGAGAAAAAAGCAATCACAAAGAAACTGAGTGAGAATATGCTAAGAAACAGAATAAGTGGGACCAGAGTAGCTAGAACAGAGGATATAAAGAGAGAGTGGTAGGTATGAGGTTGAGGAGCTAACTAGGGGCCTTGTTATCTGTATCTATGGATTTACCTATTCTGAATATTTCATATAAATATAATCATATAACATGTTGCCTTTTGTGACTGGCTTCTTTCACTTGACATAATGTTTTTGAGGATCATCCATGTTGTAGCATGAATCAGCATTTCATTTTTTAATGATTGAATAATATTATATTGTATGTACATACCATGGTTTGCTTATCATTCATCAGTTGATGGAGATTTGTTTCCACTTTTGGTTATTGTGAATCATGCTGCTATGAATATGCATGTACAAGTATTTGAATACCTGCTTTCAATTCTATTGGGTGTAAGAATTTTCTTTTTACTTGAATGTGGTGAGAAGGTATTTGAAGGTTTTGATAAAAGAGGCATGAACTAATTTACATTTTGAAAATCTCAGGTTTGCTCCTGCTAAAAAAGATAGAAAGTAGGGAGATAGGGGCTTTGGGGGTAATCTAAGTGAGATATCCCAGTAACTTTGACTAGGACAGTGGAAGGAATCATGGTGAAAAGTGACAGAATTGGACAAATGTTTTGAAGGTATAAGAAAAATTATCTTACAAGAATGACCCTTAAGTTTATGGACTAAGCATTTTGATGAATGACATAATTTACTGATGTTAAAAATTATTTTAAAAGTAGGAAAGCAATAGGTTTGTAAAGGAAAATCAACAGTTCTTGTTTTGGAAACATCAATCTTGGAAATTCTTGTTAGACATTCCCTTGGAGATAGACAATAAATAAGCTAGTCTGGAGCACAGCAGAGACACTGTGGTAAATTTACAAATTTGGAAGCCACGGGATAGATGGAATCACATGCAGTTACTGCAGAGAAGAGACAAAGTCCTCAAACTAAATACTGGGCCACTAGATCATTTAGAGGTCTGGAAGAGATACCGGTGAAAGTGCCTTGAAATAGGCAGAAAGTAAAAAATAAAGCTACTAAAATTGTAAGCAAAGTAAAAAATTACTTTCGAAACTGAGTAACAAATTGGCTGGGTCAAAGTATGATGTAATACGGGGACAGAGAACTGACCACTGAATTGTAACAATGGAGATTATTAGTAACTTAGTAAGAGAAATTTCAATGGACAGGAGTGGACAGGGTTGAAAAGAGAAAAGCAAATGGAGGAGTAGAGAGTGTGAGTTTGGACAGCTTACTTGGGAGTTTTGCTCTAAAGGGGAGAGGATGGAAGGGAGTGCATGGTATTTAGAGAGGTAAGAGTGTTGTATGTAATAGAAGAGGTACTACAGCATGTTTGCCTCCTGTTGGGAAGGAGGACACAGAAAGGGAGAAACTGAAGATTCATGGGTGTGTGCACATTCACATACAATAAGTCCCCTACATACTAACAGGATCTGTTCTGAGAGCGTGTTCGTAAGTCCAACAAAGTTATCCTAGGTACCCTACTAGTACATCAGCTATATAGTACTGTACTCTAATGGGTTTATAATACTTTTCACACAAATAATACACTAAAAAAACAAACAAAAAATGAAGAAAACACTTTTAATCTTACAGTACAGTACCTTGAAAAGTACAGTAGTACAGTACCACAGCTGGCATCCAGGGGCTGGCATCAAGTGAACAGACAAGAAGAGTTACTGACTGGAGGAGGGAGAGGAAGTGGGAGATGGTAGAGCTGAAGGATTGTCAGCAATAGGAGGCGGAAGGCAAGCTGCAATTTCACTCACACCTGACGTTGATGGCACAGATTCTGGTGGTTCCTTGTTGGAACCAGATGCACGTTTGCATCTTTGAAAGTTTGCAACTTGAAGGTTCATATGTAGGGGACTTACCGTACTTGCTTGTTGTTGGGAGGACTGTGGAAGCAGTGAGCAGATGAGATCACAGAGTGGCCTTAAGTAAGCATGAAGACAGTTCAAGTTCTGCCCCAGAAGTTAAACAGAGTGTGCATGGTACTCATGCAGCTAGGTTAGTAGTGTCAGTGACGGGAAAATTTGGCAAGCCTCTACTGATTGCTTCTATTTCCAAAGAACTCTAAAAAACTATAGTAGCATTCTTGGGTGGGGAATGTGGATGCATTTGAGATCTGAGGTTACCAACTTAAAGAAAAAAAGACTTTTTTTTGCCATCTGTGAAATAATGCAGTTTAAAAAAAATACAGGTCTATAACTCTTTATCAGCAACCCCTGAATGTGATACATCTAAATATTGAGAATGGGGATTTAGAAAGGCAATATTGTGCATAGACCATGTTTCTTGTTTTTGTTTGTTTGTTTGTTCGTTTTTTTGCGGTACGCGGGCCTCTCACTGTTGTGGCCTCTCCCACTGAGGAGAACAGGCTCCGCACACGCAGGCTCAGCGGCCATGGCTCACGGTCCCAGCCGTTCCGCGGCATGTGGGATCTTCCCGGACCGGGGCACGAACCCGTGTCCCCTGCATCGGCAGGCGGACTCTCAACCACTGCGCCACCAGGGAAGCCCTAGACCATGTTTTAAATGACACTGCCAGGAGGCAATATGGTGCACATACCATGTTTTATATAACACTGCCAGGGGGGTCTGCAGCAGCACCTCAAAATCAAGCTGATTCATATTTCTGTAGCAAAGGTATCAAGAGCAACAATATATGTGATGAAAAGACATACAAACACACAAAGAAGACTCCTCATCATTCTCATTTAGTTTTGATTCCAAATGAGTTAAGAACTATCTTTTAGTTTTTAGAGCTTTTCAGATTTCTCCATTGTAAATAAAGGCCTGTGGATACTTAATATATAGTATTTCCATAATTCATTAGTTGCTGAAGATGTTAATTGAGGTTCCAAGTACAAAAAATGTCCGTGATTAAAGTTATGGAAATATCACATACTAAATTACTTTCTTGGAGATTACTGATGTACATTAGCATAAGTACTCCGAGAAGACACAGCTATTTATCTTTAACTCTTAAAGAAATGTTTTTTCAAGTTTGTTTTGTATTTCCCCTAGCACCACTATTACCATGTCCAGATTAATTTTTCCATACATGAGGGTTGAAGAGCATGATGGAGATTGCTCAAAATAGGGAAGAGAGATTAGAAAAGGAAGCGACTGCGCAAATATATGCAAGCTTTTCCCAGATAAAATGCATCCAGTAATTGTGTGACCACAGCCATGGAAATTGAATGTACTTAATCGTGTTTTGTATATTTCTTAATTTAGATAGAAGTAGGTAACAAAGAGAACTCAGTAGGACCATTTGCGTTAGTCTGCTATACAGTTATATAATACCATACTACATTAAAGAAATCTAAAGGTTCAAATGACTATGCATCTCTGCATAAATGGCTGAAAAGAGTAATGAATCAATTAAGGAATTCACAAGTTTTACTCTTCTTGAAAGAATTATCTTGTAAAGTGTGCACTTCGGTTGAGCATAAAAACAATGAATAAAAATGCACAATAAATAATACTAATGATTGGTGATTTGTATCTTTATGATAGGCTGAATAATTTTCCCCAGAAGATATCCTATTCCCTGAAACCTGTGAATGTTATCTTATACGGCAAAAGGGAATTTACAAATGTGATTAAGTTAAGCTGCTTGAGATGGAGAGATTACCTTGAATTGTCTCCATCTGCTTAATGGGATATTTTCTCTTTTGACCAAGCTTACTCTTTGAAGATGGAAAAAACTACTTCCCGATTTCCAGGAACTTATGAAATCAAGAAGGGTTAGCTCTGCAAATATTTAATGTCAATGATAGATAGCTAAAAAAACAGAAAAATCATGGCTGTAAGGAAATCATTGGTTCCAACAACTACGTTAATGTTAGCTTTTAGGGGGCTATTGTACACTATGTCTTTGTCTCTAAGTAATTCAGTCTAATGCCTTTTGATTAAATCATCATGGAACACCATGGTTAAACTTAATTTTGTCCGCTGGAGTAAAAATAAAGTTTTAAAATATTTTTTTGGTATACTACAAATAATTCTCCTAGGACTTCCGTGGTGATGCAGTGGTTAAGACTCCATGCTCCCAATGCAGGGGGCTCGGGGTTCGATCCCTGGTCAGGGAACTAGATCTCACATGCATGCCACAACTAAGAGTTTGCATGACACAGCTAAGGAGCCCGTGTGCCACAACTAAGGAGCCCGCTTGCTGCGGCTAAGACCCAATGCAACCAAATAAATAAATATTAAAAAAAAATTCTCCTTAAAATGCTTAATGAGATTACCTTCTTGGATTATATACTATTTTTCACATATACTAGAGAAAATCATTATAAAAAATATCATAATTTCCATTGGTGGCAAGGTTGAGGAAAACAGTTACTCTTCTACACTGTGTATTGAAAATTTCTAAAACTGTGGAAAAAATAATTTGGCAGTACCAAATATATCGAGTTAAAATATTCACTTTGTTCAGTTTTAACTCCTAGAATCTATCCTACAGAATTAATTACATACTTGCACAAAAACATGTGTGCAAAGATTTTTAAATGAGCACTATTTGAAAAATGGAAACATTCATAAACATTCTAAAAGTAAGTATCCTAGTGTCTACCATTAATATTTGTGTGATCCAGTGGATGAAATTATGGATTTGGAGATAGACATAAATTTAAAGACAGGTTCTACCATTTATTGGCCATGTAAATTTGGAAAAGTTGCATAACCTCTCTGAATTTTTGTTTTCTTGTCAATGAATTGGGATTAATGACACTTCATAGAATTATTGAGTAAATTTACTGACAACACACAGTAGAATATGATAGATTCTCAGAAAGTTTCCTCTTTCCTTTAGTATGACTTTCATTCATTTGGAGATGATGTTCTGTTTCAAATAATTTGAATCCTTACTAAATATAGTTTCTAAAGTATCAATTAAATACAGGAAACTTTTAATGTTGCATTTATGCAATTTCAACAATTAACATGTTCACTACTATGCAAAGGCTTTTAACATCCTATTTATTCTTACAGATGTTACTTAGCAGATAGTAAAACTCTGATTCTTATATGACAATTCATTTTACATATGAATTCTATCTAAATTTCTTTAGCTCTGTTGAATCATTTGGTTCCCCTTTACTTGCTCTATCATATGCTTGTACTATCAATCGTTAATAAGAAAGGAGAGCTTATGTCAAAATGAGGCTTATTGTGGTTTTATATTATAAAAGAATAAAGACAATTAATACACTTGTATGTCTAACCCATAAAATTTTTATTTTTTAAAATAACTTTTGTCCTGGCCTCACATTCTCATGATGAGTCAATTTTAATTTAGTGTTAAAGTGTATGCTGAATATAGAGGCAAAAAGTTGTTAATAGTTATGTAATATTAAACATATACTTGCTAGCATAAAACTACTAAACCAAAGTAAATATGTTTTCATCCTGTGTTAAGTGTTTAATTACTAGTAAAACCATTTTGGTCTTGTATTTTCAAAGTTAATTGAATATTTAGTTTATGAAAATTAAGAACTAGTTGGCAATATTTATTATGGTTTAACAAGAAAGGAAACAAATATTCTTCTTACAAAGCAGAAACTAACACACCATTGTACAGAAATTATACTCCAATAAAGATGCTAAAAAATTTTTTTTCTCAAAAAAAAAGTTTATTCTTCTGTGCTAAAGAACTGTGTTAAAGAACATCTTAATAAATTATTTTTTCTAAGTTACTAAGCTACTTTGAGCCAAAGGATAATACCTGTATTTGATCACTAGAGTCTTCTCTCTCCTGGGAAAATGAGAGTTCTATCAGAATCCTTATCCTACAGCTCCACACATAGTATTAAATAATTCTCAGCCAAGTTTTAAACTTAGTTTGAAAATCTGATATCAGATCTTTTAAAAAAGTTTTTATGTGACGATGGATTCACGACCTTGACTAACAGAGCCTCCAGTCAAAATGGAAACGAGTTACTGTTGTCACTCATTCATGTATCATCTCCTGAAGTAAGGTAAAGGGTTTCTAAATCTTAACAGTGTTATTAACCCTTCTAACTTTGATAATTTTTCTAATACGACTACCTGTTAAAATCCCAAATGGAAATCCATTTTTTGGAGCCTAAGGACGTAAAGATTTTTGGGGTCTCAATAAGACTGTTACATTTAATTAAAACTCGCAGATGGCAATGTAAGCATACTTCCTTTTACTGCCCTTTAGAGTTATCTTTCAGGAAACCATGGTGAATATTGTTTGACCAATAAACTATAGGAAAATTATTCCAGATGAATAAATTTAGTGTTTGGATGAGAAATATAAATGTAAATTGTTAAAATATTTTTGGAGAACAACTTGGCAGCATGTATCAGAGACCTAAAAAATTTATACTCTTCATCTCAGCAATTCCATATCTTAGACTCTATCTTTAAGACATCATCATAAACATAAAAGAGTTGTAATCAGAAATGTTCACATCACTGTTGTCTACAACAACAAAACTGATAAATGATTCAAAAGTCTAAGCTAAAGGAACAGATTTCTAAAATTATTTTACATCCACACAACAGAAGTTTGCTATAAAAGTACAACTGAAAAAGTATTCAGCAACACAAAAAATACTATTAAATGAAGAGTTTAAGATATAGCAACTTCAGAATATATCCTATCATTTCCACACTAAACTCAATGTTATTTTAGTCTATTGTTATTCATTCCTCTCTTCATAGGAGGGTGACTAATCATGCTAGTTTGCCAGGGACTGTCAGATCTCCCAGTATTTGAGACTTCCATTGATAAAAGCAGGAAGATCCCAGGCAAACTGGAATTTTTGGTCACCCTACTTTGTAGAAACTTCACAAATGTTTGACAAATTAATTAATAAATGAAGACAATTTTCTAAACATGGTAAAATTAAAATATCATACATGTTTTTATTGCATAGAAATATGCATAAGAGTAATATACACAAATTTTGAAAGAGGTTGTGTTAAAAATAAGGAAGTTGTTTTTCCTCTTTTTTATTTTTCTATATATTAAAACTTTATATAATGAACTTTCACTTTCTATGGGAAAAATACATTAAAAAGACACTGGAATTTTGAACAAGAATTAAGACACCAATAAAATAATGACCAGCCAAGTATTCTGTCACAAAGAACATTTAAAATAAGGATGTCAAGCTCGATTATAATATTTTGTAATTCATTACTATATAAGAGTGAGTCTGAAAAGTAAATTCTAAGAGGGAAATTTTAAATCTAGGCACTGCTCTACCATAAAATGATTGTGATTGTAATGACAACTTATGTAAAAGAATATTTCAGCTAGTTAAAAAAAGATGTTCACTTTTCATATAAATGCAATGCCATTAAATATCTTCTAAGATGAGTTCATAAGTTATTAGAAGAAAAAGAAATAATCTCAGGAGTGGGGGAAATAGGGTAAAAGGGTACAAATTTTCAGTTATAAGATGAGTAAGATGTGAAGATCTAATGTTTAACACGGTGACTATAGTTGATAAAGTGGTGCTGTATTTGCTAAAAAAGTAGAACTTAAACGTTCTCACCCCAGCCCCCCCAAAAAAGATAAATATCTGAGGTGATGGATGTGTTAATTAACTAGATGAAGGGAGTACTCTCACAGTGTATACATATATCAAATCACCATGATGTACACTTTAAGTATCTTACAATTTTATTTGCCACTTATATGCAAAAAGTTGAAATTTTAAAAGAAAGAAATCATTTCATACTTTAATTCTTAATCACTGTAATATTGTTAAATATATGTTATATATATTATATATATAAATTCTGTAAATAATTTCAGCTATTGAACAATAATACTGAAAATGTTTGCCAGAAACATGCCAAAGAAAATTAAATTTCTTCTGAATGTATCATCACACATATTTCATACAACACTGCAATTAACTGAAACTGCACACATGTGGAAACCTAACTTTCTTAATGCAAAGACCCTCTGGTCCCAAGGGTCTCAATTAAATTTCAAAGCACTATGCTTTAATTTGAAACACAAAGGAAATACAGAAATAACATGTTCAGACTTTTTACTTCACTTTGACGTAAAGAATAAGACTCTTTTCTCCTTACATTGGATGAAAACAGTTCAAAATACAATTAAGCAGTATTGTTTGCCAGTGAGAGAAAATCAAGGCATGATTGTTATCATGATTACTAAATGCTTTTAATGTAACATATCATTTTAAATAATTGATTTCATTACAAGAAATTAAAAAGTAACTGCAGTTGTTGCCCAACTCCATTAATTTCAAGGGGGTAAGGGCTAGAGTATTAGACTAGAATATGATCTGTCAGCCCAGCGAATCCACCTAACTATAAGGATTCACTCAGGGGAGTATGTGACTCAAGTTGGTCTAATTCTTCCAAAGTACATGAACTCAAAGTGAAGTCACAGCTGCTAGTAGCCACCACGACAAAGGAAGGGAGGTCTAGCGATATGGTTGACAAGTTTTTCCTGGAGTCCATAATATGTGAGCAATAAATAAATTCCATTATTTTGGTCTTTTGCCTTTTTATTTTCCTTTGAGCCCGTGAGAGTTAGATTTCCTGCTATTTGTCAACAGAAAGGGTCTTAACTACTGTGCTAATATCACATGACTAGTAAGTGACAGAGCTGAAATTTCAATGCAGGTCTTCTGATTCTGGAACCTATAAGATTATTTCAAATCCACAATGTTATAGAAAAAGAAACTGATAGCCAGAGTGACAAAATATTTCCCCAAACCCTCAAGCCTTCACTCCGGAGGTCAGACCACTGCTTTCATTCAGACAATTGAGCCACAATTAATAATCTCTCCAACTTCCCTCAGCTACCTGAGGTTTAAAAATGTGCTACATATAACAACTTCTTCCATAAAGCTGTTTCTTTTCAACAGTATCAGGATAAAATAATAAGTCTCCTTGCTTTTTATGAGTGAACAATTTATAATTTTAAGGATCTCTACAATAGGGTTTCTGACCTAACTGGGAAGCCCCCTTCTAACCTCCCTCTCCATCACAAGTAATTTTCTCACACATGGTTACATAGACATAGGTATGGCCTTAGAATCAGGGCCCAGATCTTTGGGCCCCTGTATTTTACTCTTTTGAGTATACCAAACTTTCAGCTGACACATTACGAGTAGATTGTTATTAACTCCTCTCACTTGGGGGATAATGCTTCCTAACACACTAGCTCTTTCACTGCCTTGATACATAATGGTTTTGTTGTGATACTGTTAAGTCTAACTGTTGCTACACAATTCCTGTTGTGTCATACAGTACATCCCAATATTAAAAGGCATAGCACCTAAAAGAACATAGAAGTATTATTTCAAAGAGATAAGATATCAAACACAAGGCGGGGGGGGCTAGTTTATAATTACCAAGACAGTAATACTAGCTAAGGTATGATGGATAAGCCTCTTTGAAATCTTTAAGATCTTTGCAGCATGGCTTTTTTAAATAGTCACATCTGTTAAAAGATAATCCTCTGGAGAGAATAACCTGTTCACTGACTGTCCATCTGGTAAGATTGTGAGAGACAGGAGCAGAAATGGTCAGTTGGAGAGGCAGAGTGAATTTACTACCAGCTTGACACTCACAGAAATGCATTTAGACTTTCATGTTAGCTACACTACATTAAACCTACTCTGATGAGTGGACAAAAGTCACAACGACCTCTTGTAAGTACATTATCATTTCTGACCTTGAAAATATCTCAGAGAAAGGTAATTTACTAGATGGAATGAGAGTGATCTAAAAGAATTTGAGACTTCCTGGCTTCTCATTCCCCATCTCCAACTTGTGGGATGAGCCTCCAGACAGCTTGGAGAATGTACAATGCAGTGGCAATGTACACTGCAGTGTACGGTTAACTTGTTTCCCCAGGTGCCAGACCCATACTCAGATTTGAGCTTCATGGTCTTCTGTGATATTATGACATGATATATTATATGAAAGAAATAACTGAATACATCTTTTAATAGCAAACACTGAAGTAAGATTAATGTTTCTTAATGACAAAGTCAATGTTATTACATTTTAACAGCAATAATATCAGTGGACCGTTAAGTTTTCCAAAAGCAAGAAATCTGACAGGAGAAATGCCAGAATCGTTCAATGCCCATATATTTTTGCTTATTGTAGCATTGTGCCAGAAATCTAAAAGAGAGGGAAAATGCTAGAATTGTTCATTATACAGAGATATTTTTGCATATTGTAGCATATAGCAGAATAATTTCTAGGTGACATGAAATGATACCAAAGCAAACGTCATATATCATTCAGAGAACCAAGCAATTTAATGTATTAAACTTTTATTAGTATTACATATAACTGTATATTACTATAGTATTATATGAATTTTGGTATTATATAAATCTTGCTTACACAAGAACCTGCCTTATTACTTCACTTCTGTTAAAATCACTTCTCCAACTTTAAATAGACAAATGTTAATAAATTAAACCTCTTTTTCTTGGAAGTCAGCTATTCTCACAATGATGTGGTCTGAGTTTCAAAAAATAAGTAAAAATACACATACGCATTTTGTATGTACACATATGAAAGGGGAAAAGTAGAAAAGGGAGAGAGATAAAGAGGAAGAGATTTCACTCCCTAGGAGGAAAAGTGAGTGAACAATTTTCTCACCTGTATTGATAAACATAGAATTTGCTTATATTGGGAGGAATAAGAGCTCTCTGGTCCAGAGGCGATGCTCAGACTTGAGTGCTGAGATGCTAAGCTTGGCTGCAATTCCTATGAGGAACCTACAGAGGATGCAAAAGGGCCATTCCTCCAGGATCTTTCATTCCTCCAGGGCCAGTTGTGTCTGGATAATGTTTAATGACTGACTTTCTGGGAGAAATAAATTGATTGCAGCATTTGCCAATGTCTATGGTGTAAATACTCCCACCATGGCTGGCTGTCACTGTGAACTCACCAATAGTAGAGTTGGGAGAAATGCACTCCTGAGCCTGCAAGAGCGGCTTGCTCCAGCATACACTGTGCCAGGAACCATTCAGTGGATTATCACCATAGAACTTGGCTGCATCCAGGGGATATACCAAAATGGTTTGTGGGCACCAATGTGAAATGTTGTGTGCCATTTGGCTTTACAACACAGCCTTTAATCAACTTGAGTTATTAATCAATTTTGGGTCCCAGTCCCATATGTTACACTTTTTGAAGATCAGATGAGAGCTGGCATTTCCAATAAAATATAAAAATTACTAATAATGAAAATTTAAAGTGTGAAACATAATTTGCATTCTTCTTAGGCATTATTATCTGATAATAAAATTACTGAATTTATAAATCAAAGTGGAATTTAAGATTAAAAATCTATTTATCCAGCTACACTTTCCTTTGTGATGCATTACTGGCCAGGTTCCAATTTGCTTTCTTCTCCTTCTCTTTGTGCATATACTCTGATTTCCTTATTTTAAATGCAATTCTGGATTGTTTTCCATGGCCTTTAAACTGCAAAGGATGTGTCTTCAACCATCCTCAAGTTATAAGTACAACCTCATTGTGTCCTCAGACATTTGGGAAAAGAGCAGAGATTTCCTTCTACCAGGCCCTAAAATTACAAATCAGTTAAATTTCCTACTGTTTACAGCTTAAAGATCCTTACTGGGGCTACCTTGGGAAAATTAGGAGTGTATCTTACTTTGAAACAAGAAAACCTACATTTAATGCACAACATATTTAAATCATAACAAAACTATGATTAGCAAGTTCTTGCATATCTTATAAAGTACTTTATATCTAGGATCCAGCACAATGCCTACCTAGTTCACAGTGACGCTCAACAAATATTTGTTGAATAAATGAATTAATTCCATGTTCTACGGTCTTTGGGGTTGTAAAAATTTCACAGAATAATCAATGAACTGAGACCCATGGGGAAACAATGAGGCAATCATTTTCTTAAATGCCTAACCAGTCTTTTCCAAATTGCCTATGTAAAGAATGTACTCTAGAGACTATATATTATTCACACTGAACTGGGATAGTTAAGAAATATTTTTCTCATTCTAGAAAAGCATCAGGCTGTAGGAGAAATGTGGGGACAGAGATGGAGTTCCATGTCAACTTTAACTGGTATTGGGTAAGAAAAAAAGGACATGGACGTCCCTTCATAATATTAAAATTCCATTACATTCTCAATAGGCAATGTAGTTTTGTAGTAGAAATCTTACAACCACGCTGTAAGTCCGTATAGACTAAGAAACAGAGGTGAGTAGAGATGAGCATACATATAAAGGTCACAACTATAAAAAAAAAAAAAACCCAGAATTTACTCAAAAGGTAAAGGCAATTTCTAAGGAAATTTTTTGAAAATGCTACAACTGATTTTCAGTAGTTACAATGTTTTGTTTTTTGAGATGAGCCAACTGTCTTGGGTAATTTTTTTTTTTTAAGATGCAAAATCAAGTAGATTCAAAGATACAAAAAGAGGGAAAAGAATACCCACTCTCAAGAAACTCAGCAAATCTCCTAAAAATCCAACTGTTCCAAGTTCAAAGCACAGTAATTCAATGGCTACACAAATGCTGCATTTAATTTTTCAACCTGAGCATATTGATTATTTTATCTAATATGCTGCAAAGTGAAGCCAGTAGGCCTTACTCTAAAAGTAGGTGCAATGGAACGTGACAAGAGTTTTATTACTGCTAGAAGATACCTAGCGAAGCTCTGGGAAAAATTACAGATTTCTAACGCAAAAAGGTCATAAAAATTTATGAGGTACAACAAAGAGGAGAAAAGGCACACAGCAGCAGGAAAGGTGACACATTTTGAAAGGGATCTCAAATATAAGTTTAATGATCTTCAAATCTGTGACATTTTGTTATTACCTACTGGTAAATACGGGAGAGAGGTAGAAAGCATTTATTGCTCACTGGACCACATAAATCATCATTTTGCAGGTAAAATCAGAAGCAGTCATGCATAAGCATGTTCAATCCAGGCTTAAATAAAAATTTTGACAATAAAGATGGGTTTCACTAATGTGCATTAATTACTCCTCTCTATACAGAAATCACAAAATGTAGTTGCAAAATGTGGTACTGAAAATGAGAAAAAGTAGCAAAGATAGATTTCATTTTATAATACCACAAAGGAAATAAAACACATTCCAGATACTACTACTAAACCATAAAAAAATGAGTGCTTAGTTGTTATATGAAGAATCAACACATTTGGGACCCAAGTGGTCATAGTTGGACAGTCACATTATTTGTGCATCTAGAAATGATGAGAATGTATGGCAAGCGAATATGAAGTTGTCATGAAGCAGTGGTTATCATCCACTCTCAGAGGTGTCACTGGAAATGTCCTAAATCATTTTGTAGTTAACAGTTGTACCACTCACAAAACTGGTTCAGAAAAGTTCCACATTTACCTTAGGAGACAGGCTCATCCTTTGATAAATTATAAAAATGTAAAGATACTTGGTCTAAAAGTAATCAGTTCTTTAAACTGAGTTTATTCTCTTCTACCTAATACATTTGTACAGGAAAGGAGTCATCATAACTGGGCATCCCAGATGAGTCTTCCTTATTCTTATAAATGTATAAGACTAGGAGACTAGAATACAACTTACCATTGCCAACGTACCTCCTATTCCCTTCACAGAAGATTTTGGTATAGAATATTGGAAAAGTACATTTTTATATTTTAACAAAGATCCTCAAAAACATAATAGTCTACATACCCTCTAATATAAAGGTTTTCTGTTTGTTTCTAAGGGTGTATTTTTTAATGTCATTTAGATTTAATTTCTAACTTTTGGGTATTTGTACTCAGACCTAAATTACTTGCAGGTGCATCTCTCATTTTCCTGATACATTCTGGTTGTTTTGAATTAAGTTTTATTCACTTTCTACCACCTTTGCCAAGCTCTAAAATTCCTTTTAAGAATCCCAGATCCACAAATGTGTAGCAAATCTAAGAAAAACATTTCATCTATTTTATAATTGTTGCCTACCCTATACTTAGCAACATCCTTTAATTTTGTTTACTGCTCATAAATAAACCAACCTGAGCAATTAGAACCTTATTCTATTTACCCCTTGGGTGGTTAAACAGCATTAATCATTTGCATGGAGATGATTCTCTTAATTTCCATGGTGTGGATTCATAAGTTAATGATATCTAATTTACACCACATTTATTCCAGTTCTTGATTTCATGTTTATTGTCAGTTTAATAGCTTACTATATAGTTTTATCTATCTATATTCACAAATATAGCATATAGTAATTTTTGCCTACTTTTTCTTTTGCTTAGAGAGTCTTGATAATTTGCATATTTCTATAAAAATGTTTCTTATCTCTTCAAATACAGTCATTAGTATTACAAACTATGATTCTAAGAGTACTGAAAGATTCTGACCTTTAAATTTAGACAGCTGGGGTTCCCCCCACCCTGTGTGACTTGGGCTTACTGCTTATTATTTATGAGTCTCAGATGTTCTTAAACTATAAAAATAAGATAATACTCAAATTTCAAAGTTGTTATCAGTAATGAAAAATATATAAAATTTTAGCATAATTACAGCACAGAATAAACATCCAGTATGGTTATCATTATCATCATTATTACCCTTTTCTTCATAATAGTCATTTTATTACAGTATTCCTTAATTTTTACTGGAATAATTTGAACTGAAATGTATTCAGACTTGTCTTTTTGAGAGTTGTTGCTCTGTCTTATTTTTTATGTCTATGGAAGGCAGTGAAAACAATGTTTGTATATTTTTAGTATCCATAATCAAACCCATTTCTAGGACTGTCAGCTATTATTCTTTCAGTTAAGCCACAGACATTTATGTACACTCTGAGTCTGTACTATAATTCGCCATCATTTATTTTAGTTTTATTTTGTAGTTTCAAATTATCATGATTTGGAGTGTAATATTTGCGATGTGAATATATTCATACTTGAGATTCACTATTTCTGTTTAATATAACAGAAAAACATTTTTAAGATCATTTCTACACTGAATTTTGGGTTTACATATCTTTGCTGTACACCATTAAGAAGGTTACTTTTGAAAAGATTAAAGAAAGAACTTAGCCTATTTCCACTCCCAGGTGTTTATTATCAAATGTCTATTTTGGTTGGTTATTGTGCAAGTATTTTCCAAAGCCAAACAAGTACTACATTCTCTCTGCACAGGGAGATTTCAGTAAATTTCTGTCATCTAGGTTTTTCGTCTTTTAGTTCCTGATGCCTATTCTTTAATAAAGTAAAACTTTTTCATAAATGCAGCTGTAATCTTGAAGCATGTTCTATATTTCTTTAATATAAACTGAATAAAATACATAGAATGTTTATTTTGTTTTAGCTCAACTGATAAAACAATATATTATTCAGTACAAAGATGTAGCACCTGTAAGTCAAGTATATGTCACCAAAATAAATTATGATGAATTGTGTGAAAGACTCTGGCTCAAGTTTTCAGGTTCATATTATGGTACTCTTGAGGAGCAGATGCTGACACTGGTGTGTAAATTATTTGGGAATCATAAAATGGTCACCTCCTATTAAAATCAGCTCTGACATGAGATCAAAATTTCAGACCAGAGCAGCCATGTTGATAATTATTAAAAAGACATTAAATACCAACTATACATTAACTTCCATAGCTTAACATCCATCAAATTTTTTTTTTTTGAAATTTGAAAGCCTTGAGAAAGTCTAATTTATGTGTTAGGCCATCACAGTAAAGTTGTCACAATATGATTCATAAAGGCTGCATTATTCTCACATCCCTCTCATTCTCTTTTGTGTGATATTTTATGTGTATACACATACACACATATGCTTACATACATACATATCTACACATATAAAATAGCTATGGGAATTTTATATGTACTTTAAGCTAATTGTTTACAAATCGATGTAGAGATAAATGTTATATTTAATAATGTTATTATTCAGGCTAATTGCAAAATAGCTAGATGTTAATTATGAGGCTTTCTCTTCATATATTAGTTATACCTTTTCACTATAAACATTTTTACAGCTCTCAAGTAGAGTGAATGCCTTATGGGCTCTTTGTGACCTTTTGTTCATTCTACAGCTATACTATTTATCACAATATTGCTACAATTGGTCATTTTACTTTTCTATACCTTCCAGAGATTTTGACTACATCTAGAATAGGGAGCATAACATAAGCTGTTAGATAAAATGATTACTTTTATTTCTGGTGTTATTTTAAAATTGGATTATGCAGTTTAATTTAATAAATACTGTGACAGGCATCTTCTACAATAACTCCCAATGATACCTGATTTCTGTTTCTATAATATCCTCTACTCAGGGGAAGGTAGATCTAGTGACTTGCTACTAATAAATAGAATATAGCAGAAGTAACAGGATGCCACTTCTGAGATTAGGTAATAAGAAAACTCTGACTTATGTCTTGCTTGCCCTTTCTTGATGTCTCACTTGCTCGCTCTGATGGAAACCAGTTGCTATGTTGTGAACTGCCCTATGGAGAGGCCCTCATTGGTCTTCAGCCACCAGTCAGCAAGATCTGAAGCTTTTAGTTCAACAGTCCATGATAAACCAAACCTGCCCACAGCTACCTAAGTGAGCCTGGAAGTAGATCTTTTCCCAATGGAGCCTTGGGATGACTGTAGCCCTAACTGACACCTTGATTGTAGCCTTTGGTCAAACCCTGAGCCAGAGGCACCCAGCTAAGCCACTCCTGATTCCTGACCCGCAAAACCTGTGAGAGAATAAGTGTTCATTGTTTTAAGCTGCTGCATCTGGAGTAATGTGTTATACTACCATGGATAACCAATAAAAATATTTGCTCAGCAAATGAATTGAGTTGCCAATTAATGTAAAATTTTAAGTCTGTAACACAATATGCACTCCAAAGCAAACATCTCATTGCAGAAATATCTTAATCATCTCAAGATGAAGAACAAATCGTAAGCTTTATGTGATATTAGCAAGTATGACATTAAACATGGCCTTCTCTTATAACTGTCTTTCTTAGTACCATACAGTATTTGGATTTTTAACACAGTTTCAATTAAAGGGAGTTGGAATTCTCCAAGTTCTAGAAGTATTTTTTTTTTAATTTTTGGGGAAAAAACCCATTTCATATCTAAGTCTAAATTCAATCATTAATAAACATGTATATACATACACACATGTATACATACACATACATACATATACATATATAATATGTATATATACATATATAAAATAGCAATAGGATTTATTATTAACAACAACTGTGGAGGGAGGGGAACCTCACAGTTCTGTCAATTCCATTAAGTGCACAGAACTAAGGCTAGACTATAATTTCTCAATGAAGACACTATATGCGGAGTTACCTCCATGTCTTGTGCTGTGACTATTAACATTGGCTATGCCTTTTCTAATAACGAGAAAGCTCAAGTCTTAGGTCATTTTCTATTACCAAAAAGTTGGATAAATTACAATATTTCAGAGATTCAGATTCCTCATTTATAAAATATAATAATACTCTTTTCAGAACCAGGAGAGCTGGCACACAATCAGTGATTAATGTTAACTAAAATAAATCAATTCTAAATAGACATGAAAATATCTTCGCAATGGTTTCATTCTTTGCAGACTCTAGTTTGAAGCTTTACTCAGTTAAGTCTGTTCAAAGGCATATATTACTTTATGGTTAACTCCTGGAAAATCTCAGGTTCTAGGGCTTGATTCATGACAAAAAAAAAAAAAAAGAAGGAAGAGGAGGAGGAAGGAAGTAGAAAAAAAGAACCCAACATCACTCAAAGTTTCTGTCAATTCACCAGGTTCCCCAGATCTTCTAAGAACTCTAAACTACATTAAACAGTGCATCTTTGAAGACAGGGACTCTATTTATCTTTATATTTCTATCTTATCTATAAGGGCTTTAGACATGCAGATTATTTTACTCTTTTACAGTATTCACAATACTTAGCTTGCTCTATTACTTTCTTTAAAATTTTTACCTTAAAATAGTTTTAGACTTACAGAAAACTGCAAATATAGTACAAAGAATTCATATACACTCCTCATTCAGTTCCCTCAATGTTAACTTATATAATCTTAGCACAATTATGGAAACCAGGAAATGAACACTGGCACACCACCATTAACCAGTGGTGTGCTGCTAAAGCAGGGTTCCAGCAATGGGACGAGGGAAGCCCTGATTTACAGCCTTTGCCAATTTCCTTGTGCTTCTACTTGTACCATGGCCTACTTCAACCTACCAACAAAATTTTACTAGACATGAAGTTGCACAGAATCAGCTCCGGCTCACTGGTTCAAGTTTGCCCCAGTATACCACTGCTACTAGCTAAACTACAGACCTTACTTGAATTTCACCTATTTTTTACCATATGTCCTTTTTCTGTTCCAGGACCCATGACAATTCCTCAGCCTCCCCTTTTCTTTCATGATCTTGACACTTGATAAGTAGTGGTTAGCTGTTTCATAGAATCTATCTCAATTTTAGTTGCTCACAATTAGACTGAGATTATGCAGTTTTGGCAAGAAAATACCACAGAAGTGATGTTGTGTTCTCAAGGGTAGATGATATCAATATGTTTTATTACTAATGGTATTAACCTTGACCAACTGTTTGACAGGTTTCTCCACTGTGACACTACTGTTCTTCTTTTTCTACCTGATATATATCTGGGGGGTGGATACTTTGAGATTCTACTAATATCTTCATATCCTCTTTCTCCTCAAATGTTTGCCCACTAATGTCAGCATCTATTAGTAGATTTTATCTGCAACAATTATTACAGTGGTATATGCTAATGATAATACTTTCTTCTATATTTATTTCAACTATGCCTTTTTAACATTGAAATATTTCTCTGGTTAGTGTCTATATAGATAAATTAAGTAGAAATGAGACAAGTCTTGTTCTCTATTGAAACTCATATTGGCCAATTAGTCTCTGTGCTAGAAGGGCACACTAAAAATGGAGTAGAAAGGCTTTTCCACTAGACCTCTGTTTATGTCAATGATAAGAGAGGTCTTTTTGTGGCCTCTCAGAAAACAAAACTAGATGTGAAGAAGGGAGCAATGACTGGGGATGACATAGACTGGAGTTATCTTCTGATAACTCAACATGCGACTTTGGGCAAGGCATATAAACTCTTTGAGTCTCAGGTTTTTCATCTACAAAATAAGAAACTTTAATTAGATATTCTATAAGGTCTCTTTCTAGTTAATGAAAGTGTTGTGAATTTTTTTTTTTCCATTATGGACCAAAATTTCGTGTGATAATTTACTTTCACAATAAACCAGTTTAAATCATATATACAAACATCGTTATCCTTCCATTTCTCTCACATGTACTTGCTTTTCTTTCTAAATCACTGGAAACTCATATTGTTCCTCTATTATATTGTTCTTCTGCCACCATAACACAATTAGTACTTAATTAATACTTGAGTATAGGGACTCTGTCTGGTTAACTGCGGTATCTCAATACCCAGAAAGACAGGCATAAAGTACACCCTCAATACATATCTTTAACTACTTGAATTACTGGCTGAATTAATCCCCAACATATACCTCTATGAGACTCTGATCTGAAAGAGTTTTATCTCTTATTAATGTAAATAGTATTCTCCTTAGGGTTTCTTACTTTGGAATGTGTCAAATTCCATCTTGATATTGGCATGGATTATAAACATAGTCTTTTCCCCTGAGGATAAGAGATTTGAAAATTGGGGCTTAGATATGACACTTAATCCATAGTCCATCAACACTGATCAATGCAAACCAGATTCAGGGAAGTGAACCACATCCCCAGGCAAATATAAAAATCAGTTTTACCTGCTTCATCAATGCACGCCTTGGCTGTGCTACATTTTTACTTTTCTTTCATACTTTGAAAACTGTGCATAAGTCATCTGCATGGATGTAAGGATTAAGCAGATGGTATTTTGAGCCTTTAATGAAAATACATTATGGGTGCTTTCCTTCTCAGATGTAGAAATCATCACATATATAATCTATGGTACTATTTCACTAAACTTCTATAATTGACAGATAACTTCTATAGGAAGTTCAAACTCTATAAGACAACATGGTTGACAACAACTGAGTCACTCATGAGTGGAATATTTATCAAATATGTTGGAATGTTGCAGTTCAACTTTGGATATTGAAAACACTTACATGGAAGATAAAAGTTTTCAAGAAACACTGCCTTTATTCATTTTGGAAATAAAAATAAGACAAGTATATCTCTTTCTGGTCATGGGGCTTGCTTCTAGGAAAAAAGAGGAGTGAAAAAGGTTGAATGTAGATCAAGAAGACCATATAAAATATTTTCCCTCTTATTTTGGATTAAATTATCCCTTCTTGCTTGCAAGACTATATTTGATTATAAAATAAGAAATTTTCATAAGTAACCGTGCCCTATATAAAAAAAAACTATTTGATGATTCTCAATACAAAAATATTGATAAGACATAGCAAACAATGTAAATGCACTGTGGGGTTACCTTTACAAAATCAGAACTAAACGGAGTACTACTTTGAGTTTCCTTTGTCACAGCAAGTTATTCATGTCAGCATGGCTTTATTTTGCGTGTTAAATAAATCACTTTATTCCATTCATATACTCCTCTCCGTGGACTCTTGTATAAAACCTGAAACCACCTTTACTTTTCACAGATGGGAGATTTCACTTCCTATCTGAGGAGATGCTTTGCTTTCCATTCTCAGAGATGAACTGGGCTGACCCATATAGCCTACATTTCCTAGAACTGAGAATACATGTTTCTTGTCTGCTTTGAGGTGTTCAGAAGAGGATGTATACTATAACATTTTGTATTCCTAAAAGATTAATGAGTCTTAACTAAAGAGTCTTAATTAATGAGCCTTTGTCAAATTGAAAACTGAAGGCATTTGTTCTTCGATTATCTGCTGCCTTGTTACAAGGCTCTCCTTAACATCTATTATTACTTTATTCCTCTACACAAGACTTTGGCTAAAGAACTATGATACAGCAAACTTTACCATACATGGAATAGAAATAACCATGGAGGCAATGTGAAGAACTGAATGAGGAAAGAAAATGTGAAAGCAGGCAGAAGGCTATAGCAGAACGTCAAGTGACAGATGATAAACTGAAATAAGGCATTGAGGATGAGAATGACAAGAGAACCTGGATATGGGAGCAAAGCAGATGTGAATAATAAAATGGGAGTGTCAAGAATGATTCCGAAGTTTGTAGCCCTTAAGTTACTCAAAGGAATTTGAGTAATTTCCTAATCACTCACATAATATTAGGTAACTGCTAAAATTACATATTCGTAGATTAATTTGAACTCACCTCAAATTTTTCAACCTAAACCCTTATAAGAAATTGATATGTAAGCTTTATATTAGTACATTCATAGAAATGAGAGTATTATATATTTTGCAATATCAGACATTCATCACTAATGTTAACACAGCTGATGTTACTGTAGAAAATCTGAATTTGAGACTATCTAGTTTGGGAATTAGCCACATTCTTCTTTCTCTCTCTCATTTTGACCATTTCACAGTTCATTATGACATCTAACAGAGGAAAGGCCAATAGAGTAAAAATGAGACTCCTACTTACCACCTAAAGGTGTTGATTCCTGTGTCACCTTTTTCAACAGTACTTTACACTGTGAATATACTTTTATGTAAAAACTGAAATAAACTAAACTTTCCCAACATCAGCACTGTCTGGGCTAGACAAAGTCAGCAAAGCTTACTTACAAACTGCACAATTTAAACAATTTACAGCTGCCGATTTGCATGTATGTGAGTTTTCACAGCTTAACAAAGAGTTAAAGTGAGAATAATGAAAACAAGTTTCTCGTTTTATTAGTCTATGCATTGTATTGATTAGGTGTGTTTTTAGAGAATATATTCCCAATAATTTCCTGAATCATTAAGACCATGGCTCTTCAGAAATCTTGGCAATTATCATATGTATTTATATACCAAATATAAGCAACAGTAATTGTTCCTATAAATCCAACTTCAGCTCACTTTGTATTATTTATTTTTGATGCAGACACTGAGAAACTGCATTAAATTTTAATCCATAAAGATACAACATAAAGAGAAAAAGCCCCTGGGAATGAGGGTTAGCTATAGATTTAATTTTTCTGCCCTCGATTAAAACTTTTGAATTATCGATTCTTTCCATACTTATAAACAGAATACATCTCATTGTAACTACACAAATGAACAATGGCTCTTAGTGTTACAATGAAATAATTATCAATGATACATAGATATTAACTTGAATGTATGTGGGATCCAGTGGTTATGAGAACACAAGGTGTTTACATCAATCAATGACTTGGGCTATGATTTTCACATTTTATGAAAAATGAACTAAATAATTATTATGCCATTGGTTTTCTCAGTAATATAAAACATGTACATACATACATGCTCAGACAAAACCAAGGAAAAAAGTTGCTGAATTATAACTGTTCACTTGAAGGATTAAGAAAATGATGCTAAAGCTAAAGAAATACTGAGCTTTGAATGTCATTGAGGCACTGCTAATGGACCAATCATAAAACTTGGAATCAGACAGACATTAAGTATATTTTGTTTCAGTTGCCTGTAATTTACTTGACTTCTCTGAAATTCAGCTTTCATACAGAGATAAAAATACTTCTTTTGGAGACATTACAAAAAGTAACTAGGACAACTAGGAAGATGGCGGAAGAGTAAGACGCGGAGATCACCTTCCTCGCCACAGATACACCAGAAATACATCCACATGTGCAACAACTCCTACAGAACACCTACTGAACGCTGGCAGAAGACCTCAGACCTCACAAAAGGCAAGAAACTCTCCACGTACCTGTTGCGCGAGGAGAGGGAATTAAGAGCGCTGCTTAAAGGAGCTCCAGAGACGGGCGCGAGCCGCGGCTAACAGTGCGGACCCCAGAGACGGGCATGAGACGCTAAGGCTGCTGCTGCCGCCACCAAGAAGCCTCTGTGCGAACATAGGTCACTCTCCAAACCTCCCTTCCGGGGAGCCTGTGCAGCCCGCCACTGCCAGGGTCCCGGGATCCCGGAACAACTTCCCGGAAGAACACACGGCGCTCCTCAGGCTGATGCAACGTCACGCCGGCCGGCGCCTCAGGCTGGTGCGACGTCACGCAGCCTCTGACGCCGCAGGCCCGCCCCGCACTCCGTGCCCCACCCCCACCCCCACCCCCCGGCCTGAGTGAGCCAGAGTACCCGACTCAGCGGCTCCTTTAACCCCGTCCTGTCTGAGCGTAAAAACAGATGCCCTCAGGCGACCTACACGCAGAGGCAGGGCCAAATCCAAAGCTGAGCCCCGGGAGCTGTGCGAACAAGGAAGAGAAAGGGAAATCTCTCCCAGCAGCCTCAGGAGCAGCGGATTAAAGCTCCACAATCAACGTGATGTACCCTGCAGCTGTGGAATACCTGAATAATCATCCCAAATTGAGGAGGTGTACTTTGAGAGCAAGATTTATTATTTTTTCCCCTTTTCCTCTTTTTGTGAGAGTGTATGTTTATGCTTCTGTGTGAGATTCTGTCTGTATAGCTTTGCTTCCACCATTTGTCCTAGGGTTTCATCCGTCCATTTTTTTTTTTTTTTTTACTTAAATTTTTTTCTTAATAATTATTTTTTATTTTAATAACTTTATTTTATCCTCTTTATTTCTTTCTTTCTACTTTTTCTCCCTTTTATTCTGAGCCGTGTGAATGAAAGGCCCTTGGTGCTAGAGCCAGGAGTCAGTGCTGTGCCTCTGAGGTGGGAGAGCCAACTTCAGGACACTGGTCCATAAGAGACCTCCCAGCTCCACATAATATCAAACGGTGAAAATCTCCCAGAGATCTCCATCTCAACACCAACACCCAGCTTCACTCAACGACCAACAAGCTAGAGTGCTGTACACCCTATGCCAAAAAACTAGCAAGACAGGAACACAACCCCACCCGTTAGCAAAGAGGCTGCTTAAAATCATAGTAAGGCCACAGACACCCCAAAACACACCACCAGACGTGGACCTCCCCAGCAGAAAGACAAGATCCAGCCTCATCCACCAGAACACAGGCACTAGTCCCTTCCACCAGGAAGCATACACAACCCACTGAACCAACTTTAGCCACTAGGGACAGACACCAAAAATAACAGGAACTACGAACCTGCAGCCTGCAAAAAGGAGACCCCAAACACAGTAAGATAAGCAAAATGAGAAGACAGAAAAACACACAGCACATGAAGGAGCAAGATAAAAACCCACCAGACCTAACAAATGAAGAGGAAATAGGCAGTCTACCTGAAAAATAATTCAGAGTAATGAGAGTAAAGAGGATCCAAAATCTTGGAAATAGAATAGACAAAATGCAAGAAACATTTAACAAGGACCTAGAAGAAATAAAGAGGAAACAAGCAACGATGAACAACACAATAAATGAAATTAAAAATACTCTAGAAGGGATCAATAGCAGAATAACTGAGGCAGAAGAACAGATAAGTGACCTGGAAGATAAAATAGTGGAAATAACTACTGCAGAGCAGAATTAAGAAAAAAGAATGAAGAGAACTGAGGACAGTCTCAGAGACCTCTGGGACAACATTAAACGCAACAACATTCAAATTATAGGGGTCCCAGAAGAAGAAGAAAAAAGAAAGGGACTGAGAAAGTATTTGAAGAGATTATAGTTGAAAATTTCCCTAATATGGGAAAGGAAATAGTTAATCAAGTCCAGGAAGCACAGAGAGTCCCATACAGGATAAATCCAAGGAGAAACATGCCAAGACACATGTTAATCACACTGTCAAAAATTAAATACAAAGAAAACATATTAAAAGCAGCAAGGAAAAAACAACAAATAACACACAAGGGAATCCCCATAAGGTTAACAGCTGATCTTTCAGCAGAAACTCTGCAAGCCAGAAGGGACTGGCAGGACGTATTTAAAGTGATGAAGGAGAAAAACCTACAACCACGATTACTCTACCCAGCAAGGATCTCATTCAGATTTGATGGAGAAATTAAAAACTTTACAAACAAAAGCTGAGAGAGTTCAGCACCACCAAATGAGCTTTACAATAAATGCTAAAGGAACTTCTCTAGGCAAGAAACACAAGTGAAGGAAAAGACCTACAATAACAAACCCAAAACAATTAAGAAAATGGTAATAGGAACATACATATCGATAATAACCTTAAATGTAAATAGATTAAATACTCCCACCAAAAGACACAGACTGGCTGAATGGATACAAAAACAAGACCCATATATATGCTGTCTACAAGAGACCCACTTCAGACCTAGGGACACAAACAGACTGAAAGTGAGGGGATGGAAAAAGATATTCCATACAAATGGAAACCAAAAGAAAGCTGGAGTAGCAATTCTCATATAAGACAAAATAGACTTTAAAAATAAAGACTATTACAAGAGACAAAGTAGGACACTACATAATGATCAAGGGATCGATCCAAGAAGAAGATATAACAATTGTAAATATTTATGCACCCAACATAGGAGCACCTCAATACATAAGGCAAATACTAACAGCCATAATAGGGGAAACCAACAGTAACACATTCATAGTAGAGGACTTTAACACCCCACTTTCACCAATGGACAGATCATCCAAAATGAAAATAAATAAGGAAACACCAGCTTTAAATGATACATTAAACAAGATGGACTTAGTTGATATTTATAGGACATTCCATCCAAAAACAACAGAATACACATTTTTCTCAAGTGCTCATGGAACACTCTCCAGTATAGATCATATCTTGGGTCACAAATCAAGTCTTGGTATATTTACAAAAATTGAAATTGTATCAAGTATCTTTTCTGACCACAACGCTATGAGACTAGATATCAGTTACAGGAAAAGATCTGTAAAAAATACAAACACATGGAGGCTAGATAATACACTACTTAATAATGAAGTGATCACTAAAGAAATCAAAGAGGAAATAAAAAAATACCTAGAAACAAATGACAATGGAGACACGACGACCCAAAACCTATTGGATGCAGCAAAAGCAGTTCTAAGAGGGAAGTTTATAGCAATACAATCCTACCTTAAGAAATAGGAAACATCTTGAATAAACAATCTAACCTTGCACCTAAAGCAATTAGAGAAATAAGAACAGAAATACCCCAAAGTTAGCAGAAGGAAGGAAATCAGAAAGATCAGATCGGAAATAAATGAAAAAGAAATGAAGGAAATGATAGCACTGATCAATAAAACTAAAAGCTGGTTATTTGAGAAGATAAACAAAATTGATAAATGATTAGCCAGATGCAGCAAGAAAAAAAGGGAGAAGACTCAAATCAATAGAATTAGAAATGAACAAGGAGAAGTAACAACTGACACTGCAGAAATACAAAAGATCAAGAGAGATTACTACAAGCAACTCTATGCCAATAAAATGGACAACCTGGAAGAAATGGACAAATTGTTAGAAATGCACAACCTGCCAAGACTGAATCAGGAAGAAATAGAAAATATGAACAGACCAATCACAAGCAATGAAATTGAAACTGTGATTTAAAATCTTCCAACAAACAAAAGCCCAGGACCAGATGGCTTCATAGGCAAATTCTATCAAACATTTAGAGAAGAGCTAACACCTATCCTTCTCAAACTCTTCCAAAATATAGCAGAGGGAGGAACACTCCCAAACTCATTCTACGAAGCCACCATCACCCTGATACCAAAACCAGACAAGGATGTCACAAAGAAAGAAAACTACAGGCCAATATCACTGATGAACATAGATGCAGAAATCCTCAACAAAATACTAGCAAACAGAATCCAACAGCACATTAAAAGGATCAAATACCATGATCAAGTGGGGTTTATTCCTGGAATGCAAGGAGTCTTCAGTATATGCAAATCAATCAACGTGATACACCATATTAAAAAACTGAAGGAGAAAAACCATATGATAATCTCAATAGATGCAGAGAAAGCTTTCGACAAAATTCAATGCCCATTTTTGATAAAAACCCTGCAGAGAGTAGGCACAGAGGGAACTTTCCTCAACATAATAAAAGCCACATATGACAAACCCACAGCTAACATTGTCCTCAATGGTGAAAAACTGAAACAATTTCCACTAAGATCAGGAACAAGACAAGATTGCCCACTCTCACCACACTTCTTCAACATAGTTTCGGAAGGTTTTGCCACAGCAATCAGAGAAGGAAGGAAATAAAAGGAATCCAAATCAGAAAAGAAGAAGTAAAGCTGTCACTGTTTGCAGATGACATGATACTATACATAGAGAATCCTAAAGATGCTACCAGAAAACTACTAGAGCTAATTAATGAATTGGGTAAAGCTGCAGGATACAAAATTAATGCACAGAAATCTCTGGCATTCCTATACACTAATGATGAAAAATCTGAAAATGAAATTAAGAAAATAGTCCCATTTACCATTGCAAAAAACAGAATAAAATATCTAGGAATAAACCTACCTAAGGAGACAAAAGAACTGTATGCAGAAAATTATAAGACACTGATGAAAGAAATTAAAGATGATACAAATAGATGGAGAGATAGACCATGTTCTTGGATTGGAAGAATCAACATTGTGAAAATGACTCTACTACCCAAAGCAATCTACAGATTCAATGCAATCCCTATCAAACTACCACTGGCACTTTTCACAGAACTATAACAAAAATTTTCACAATTTGTATGGAAACACAAAAGACCCCGAATAGCCAAAGCAATCTTGAGAACGAAAAACTGAGCTGGAGGAATCAGGCTCCCTGATCAGACTATACTACAAAGCTACAGTAATCAAGACAGTATGGTACTGGCACAAAAACAGAAATATAGATCAATGGAACAGGATAAACCAGAGATAAACCCATGCACATATGGTCACCTTATCTTTGATAAAGGAGGCAGGAATGTACAGTGGAGAAAGGACAGCCTCTTCAATAAGTGGTGCTAGGAAAACTGGACAGGTACATATAAAAGTATGAGATTAGATCACTCCCTAACACCATACACAAAAATAAGCTCAAAATGCATTAAAGACCTAAATGTAAGGCCAGAAACTATCAAACTCTTAGAGGAAAACAGGCAGAACACTCTATGACATAAATCACAGCAAGATCCATTTTGACCCACCTCCTAGAGAAATGGAAATAAAAACAAATATAAACAAATGGGACCTAATGAAACTTCAAAGCTTTTGCCCAGCAAAGGAAACCATAAGCAAGACCAAAAGACAACCCTCAGAATGGGAGAAAATATTTGCAAATGAAGCAACTGACAAAGGATTAATTTCCAAAATTTACAAGCAGCTCATGCAGCTCAATTACAAAAAAACAAACAACCCAATCCAAAAATAGGCAGAAGACCTAAATAGACATTTCTCCAAAGAAGATGTACAGATTGATAACAAACACATGAAAGAATGCTCAACATCATTAATCATTAGAGAAATGCAAATCAAAACTACAATGAGATATCATCGCACACCAGTCAGAATGGCCATCATCAAAAAATCTAGAAACAATAAATGCTGAAGAGGGAGTGGAGAAAAAGGGACACTCTTGCACTGCTGGTGGGAATGTGAATTGGTACAGCCACTATGGAGAACAGTATGGAGGTTCCTTAAAAAACTACAAATAAAACTACCATATGACCCAACAATCCCACTACTGGGCATATACCCTGAGAAAACCATAATTCAAAAAGAGTCATGTACCACAATGTTCACTGCAGCTCTATTTACAATAGCTAGGAGATGGAAACAACCTAAGTGTCCATCATCGGATGAATGGATAAAGAAGATGTGGCACATATATACAATGGAATATTACTCAGCCATAAAAAGAAACGAAATTGAGTTTTTTGTAGTGAGGTGGATGGACCTAGAGTCTGTCATACAGAGTGAAGTAAGTCAGAAAGAGAAAGACAAATACCTTATGCTATCACATATATATGGAATCTAAGAAAAAAAAATGTCAGAAGAACCTATGGGTAAGATGGGAATAAAGACAGAGACCTACTAGAGAATGGACTTGAGGATATGGGGAGGGGAAGGGTAAGCTGTGACAAAGTGAGAGAGTGACATGTACATATATACACTACCAAACGTAAAATAGATAGCTAGTGGGAAGCAGCCGCATAGCACAGGGCGATCAACTCGGTGCTTTGTGACCACCTAGAGGGGTGGGATAGGGAGGGTGGGAGGGAGGGAGATGCAAGAGGGAAGAGATATGGGGATATATGTATATGTATAACTGATTCACTTTGTTATAAAGCAGAAACTACCACACCATTGTAAAGCAATTATACTCCAATAAAGATGTTAAAAAAAGAGTAAAATAAGGTGGGAACAGTGTCTTGCTTGTTTGGAGGCAAAGAACACAAACTGGATGACCACCTATATATTTTGGGATAAATGACCTCATTTTCAAATACAACATTATTTGTCCTTCCTTAATAGTGCTTTGATTAAATTTATGTTTGAAATATTTTGACCCTTTTCTAATTGCACAAATTCTGATACTTTCAGTGTTTATATTATCATTGATACAGTATGAATGAAAAGTAAGATTTTATTTTTCTAGGAGTTTGATGTTGTTCTGCACATCGTTGATGCTGTGAAAAACAAATAAATCTTTGACTCTTAAAAACTAGTTCTGATTCTTTTTTTTTTTTTTTTTTTCCTGCGGTACGCGGGCCTCTCATCCCTGGGGCCCCTCCCGTTGCGGAGCACAGGCTCTGGACGCATCGGCAGGCGGACTCCCAACCACCGCGCCACCAGGGAAGCCCTAGTTCTGATTCTTAAAGAGGGTGTTTGATGAATGCAAAGCTCTCCAGCATGATAACAAATATATAATTGGTGCATATTCTAGGAGTTGTGTTTATAACTGTTTTCATTTATTTCAATATAATTCAATTTGAAAATAAGGAGGTATGTAAATGCTGCTTTTGTTGCCTAAGTACTGCAAGATTTTAAATGGAAATATATGATCTATATAATAAAAAATTACTTTCAGTGCTTTTCTAGAGAAACAGTATTACACCAATTATATAATTTTAAACTGTTTATTAAATATTTTCTGAACCTCTACAAAGTGCAAATACTTAAATGACCTATGTCCACAGACCATTTAAAATTTTTAAAAAGCTACTACTCTCCCCAACCCTATCTGAATCAAGAGTCTATAAAAAAAATACTAAATAAAATGTAAAGATCAAATAGTCAAAAAATTGGGTTCTAGTTGTTATCACCACAGTATTGTAATTAACATGCTGAGAAAAATCATATTTTTATCAAAGTCAACATAATATATTTAAGGTATGAATTGGTATGGAAGTAACACATAACCTTAAAAAATCACAGCCCCAACAAACAAAAACAGATTCCTGCGAGACAAAGCTCTTTTAAATTACACTGTTGTTATAAAGCATATTAACTCTAGAAATGGGATGTTGCCTGCTAGCATTCCTGCTGACCACTCTGTGTATTGTATAAAGGACTAAATTTCTTAGGCACTCTGGCAATGGTACCAGAATGAGTACCAGCTGAGCTATATTTCCTAAATGCAAATCTCACTAGGTAACAAAATGCAGAAGCACAGTGAGCTGGCTTTTGCTTGCACTAATTTCAAAGTGTGGCACGTGAAACTTTGTAGTGGAAAATGCAAAGCTTATGGTTTGCAAGCTGGGTTCACACTTGATATTAACCTTTCTGTGCATCACTGTAGGATTTGCAGTTTTTAGATTTCAGTCTGAATTACATAGGAAATGAGGTTGGATGCGTCATTATTCAACGGCACAATCATACCTTGCTCTTTGGACACAGCAACAATAAATACAGCAGCATTTTTCAGACTTTAGCATGCATACAAATTACCTGGGGATCTTGTTAAAAAGCAGATTTTGATTCATAGGTCTGAAAAGGGGCCTGAGATTCTGCGTGTCTACCAATATCCTTAGTGATATCTATGCCATGGTCTAAGGTCCTTGCTTTGTGTATCAAAATTATAGAACAGCACTGTCCAAGGAAATATAATGGGAGCCACATATATGATTTACCATTTTCTAATATGTACTTAATCTTTTTCAAAGATATAATTTTAGTAATTTATTTTATTAAAACGAATATATCCAAAGTATTACCATTTCAGCCATACAATCAATATACCATTGAAAAATGATGTATTTTACATTCTTTTGTTAATACTAGCTTCAAATCTGGTGTATTTTATACTTATGGAGCATCACAATTTGTACTAACCACATATCAAATGCTCAGTAGCTACATGTGGCTAGCAACTATCATGTTGGAAAGCACAGTTATAAAGTAATTTATGTGTTAGAAAGAAACACAATGATTAACATTTTAGTGGTGTAATGATGGGCTGTGTTCTTTTCTAAATCCCTCCCTTCTTTTAAAAAATGGGCTCTAGGTGCTACTGTTGAAGTGTAGTCCTAAAATAATAGCAGCCATAATTTATTTTATCCCTGCTAAGGAAATGAGATAATCCAGAGGGGGCCCTTGAAGCCTAGACCACTGGAGATCTCGAAACAGGATAATCAGAGAAAACAGCAAAGTGGGAGTAAAAGCGCCAAGTAGGAATGGAAATAAGTTCCTTCACCAAGTTTTTTTTTTGTTGTTTTTGAGCATCTATTATGTTCCAGACACTGGCTGGCAGAGGAATTAGGACAATGAGCAAGAATAATTTGTACTTCATGTTATCAGGGCTCTTGCAGAGACTGAACAGAAAGAAAGGGATGGGGGTTGGAAATAAACTGTGGTAGAAGTTTATGCATAAATAACTGTTCTAGGCCAATGAGGGAAAGTCAACGAAGGAAACCATTTAGAGCATCTGGCATTATGAAATGGGTATGTCAGAGCTCAGTTACATAATAGTTTTATGCTGAAGTCTATGAACTGAGCAAATCAAAGTTTTTGATGACCATGGCATTAGAAAAAAAAGACAGGTTTGACTTTATGTACAGAGATGTTGATAATGAACTCAGCTATTATGTTTTCATTTTAAAAAGAAAGCACCCTAAGTCTCTAGCACTATTGAGGTCCATGGCAGGCATTGAGTTTGAATATTTTAAAACATATATTATTCCCCTCAAATTACTAGGTCCCCCTTACTTATAATAGAGGTTTTCTAAACAGTAGCAGTGGTCTACATCATTGCCCTTTCTTCTTTTAGCAAATGTTTCTCTCTTTTGGTTACCATGAAAGTCATGCTCCTTGGTTTCCTCCTACACATCTCTAGCTACTCCTTCTTACTTTCCTCTCCTCTGCCCTCTTTCTACAGCCAGACTCTAATTAAAGCGCCCACGGATTGATTCTGAACCTTCTTCTCTTCTCTATGTAGAATCTCCTTTGGCTATCTTGCTGATGCCTATGTCCAGAAATACCACCAAATTTATAACTTATGCCAAGATTTCCCTCTCTCTCTGATCTTCCTGGTGACTAAGTGAAATTTCCTCTTGACTATACATTTGGCATCTCAAACTTCACATACTGTGAAAAGCATTCTTTATTAATTACTCTTCCTACTTCTATTTCTTGCCTAGCCTTTTCTATCCTAATAAATAGCATCATAGTCTATAAAACTGCTCAGACTAGAAATGTGGGTATCATCCTTGATTTCCACATTTCTTTTTCTATCCCTATCCAACCCATCAGCAAATTCCATTGATTCTAAATCCAAACATATATTTTGAATGTGTCCACTTCTCTTCAATTCCATTACAAACACTTTAGTCCAAATCATAATAGTTTCACACCTAAACTATAGCAATGGTTTTGATTCCTGCTTCTCTACAGTGGATTCTTCATATTGCAGTCAGAATGTTCTCTATGAAAGTTAAATCGGATAATGTATGCTTAAGACTCTTTAGAGGATCCCCACTTCACTTAGAATGAAATCTATTATTTTTTTTACTAAAGCGTAAAGTGCTATAAACATCTGGCCCCTGCCTACCTCTTCATTTCATCTCCTACTATGCCCCCATCACAATACACCAGTTATGTTAATGGCTTTTTTGTTTCTAGAAATCACAAAGTTTGTTCTTAACCTTGAGCCCTTGCATTTCCTGTTCCTTTTCTGTAGAATGTTTTTCTCCATGTTCTTTTCATGGCTGACTCCTTTTTGTCATTCAGCTTTCACATCAAATGTCATCTCTTTAGAGAAAACTCTTGTCATTTTATTTAGATCAGTATTACGACTACCTCTCCTGTCAATTACACTTTCACAGATCAATATTTCAATATGTAGTTATCTTCTTTATTTATTCACTTACTTTTTAGTTCTCTGACTCTCATAATAGGCAAATAGGTTTCCCAGAGCCTGGCACATATTAGACTTGCTATAGATATTGATTGATTATTGAATGATTTGCCTGAGTGTGGAAAGAACTGAGTTCTATTCTTAGATCTGCTACTTACAAACTGTACTAAAGTCAGTCATGGATGCTGGCCTGTGAGTTTCAGTTTCTTCATGAGGTAAATATGCATCATATCATGGGTTCCCACTTTCACATGAGAGTTTCATGTAAGAGTTTCTGATTTTTATTGGGTAAGAGAATGGATAATGACAAAAGTAATTAATATTTATTTACTATAAAACATTCATGCCAACTGGCTAATATATCTATGAAATCACTCAGTTATGCTGAAACCACAATTCTGGAAGAGTCAGCAATAGACATCAATTCAGTTTTGTCTGCTAATGTAGGGAGGAATATAGAGATAATACCGAATGGCAGATTTTGCACTTTTGTAATTGTGCTTTGCTTTGACAATATTAAATTGCCTTGTAGTCTCTGCGCCTAGGCAAGTCAGGAAATGATGATAAGCATGCCAGAAATGTACTCCATGTTTAGGGCAAAATATCCAAGAATGAAACTTAAAATTGATCATGAAAAGGTATATACATACATATATATATATATATATGTATGTATATATAAAATCAAGGGTTAAATACATTCAGATAATACAATATTGTTATAGACACAACAACAAGGATCAGTTATACTGAAGTTCAGGTGTACTTCTACTTCTGTAGCTCACTATCCATGAAATGATAGGTAAAGGCAGAAATGTCTTACATATGTATCTTATGTTACTATAAAAGAACATTTAAATTCATAGTGTGCATTCCTTTTTTAAAAAGTGCCACCTTTTGTTTATGCTCATGCTTTACAAATCTGTATTTTAATCCATGTCTATTCTTTATGTTTATAGAGAGATTTGCTGTCAGTTAACTTTTTTATTTTCACTTTATCAAATCACTACTTAAATAGTCAGATGATAGTAACTGAAAGAATACTCTATATATGTGTAGTTTGATCATTTAATCAGGTAGTGGTGCATTAGTTTAGTAAAGTTTGGCTTAAGAAAGAGCAGTTGTATGTGGTTCATGAGTAGAGACATAAACATTTTATATTGTCATGGAAATTTACTTCTCCTCAGTTTGTAACTAGGCCATCTACGCCTCAGGGAGCAGGACAGGAAGTTCAAGTCCCTGCTATCAGAACACTCCACAGTTCTCTGTTAAATAAATATTAACTTTGTGTAATCTAGATATTACCCAATTTTGTTAACAATAATTTGTAACCTAGATGCATACATCAGAATAGCTGGGTTCAGCTCTCTTGATATGCTGCTGTGTCGTCCTCACTTGTGAAACTGATTGCAAGCAAATTGTTACTAATAATAGTATACTGATTGTGAAAGGTATTTACTTTGTAAAATAAGTCCATAGAAATTTCCTCACATGACAAAATGAAAGGTGAGATGACAGAAATAATTGATCACTACTCACCTGCAACCTACAAGTAATGATACTGATATTGTGGTCATTACACATTATTAGACACCCTCTTCAAGTCAATTTTTAACCAAAGTTATCTGGTCTATTCCAGTAAGTTAAAAAATTGAATGCTGCCTGCCAGGAGCTTTCTGCTATGATTAAATTCTCAAAACTGGTTTGAAAGGAAAGGCTGTATTGGAGTATGATGTTTCACATTACAGAAATGTTTTATTCCATTGCCTCAATACATCAGACTATATACATATTATGAACCAGTTATTAACGTGTTAAAAGCAAAGTATCTGGGCTTCCCTGGTGGCGCAGTGGTTGAGAGTCCGCCTGCCAATGCAGGGGACACGGGTTCCTGCCCCGGTCCGGGAAGATCCGACATGCCGCGGGGCATCTGGGCCCGTGAGCCATGGCCGCTGGGCCTGCGTGTCCGGAGCCTGTGCTCCGCAGCGGGGGAGGCCACAGCAGTGAGAGGCCCGCATACCGTTCTAATACATTTAATCCTCCTATACTCTGATCCAGTCAAAACTTAATTCACGGCCATATAAGCTAATTTCTTCTTTATTAATTAATAAATAATGAAGCTAGAATAGGATTAACCCATCTGTTATGAAATTGGATTCTCTTCAGTGAGGTTGACTTTTGATTTAAGGTATTTAAAGCAATGAGCAAAATGTTTTGTACATAGTTGTCATTTTAAAAATGTCAATCATAATGTTATTTATCCTGTTTTATAAGTGCGTGTCTGGGATCCAAATCCAGCTGCTTCCTGATACATTCTTATTGTTTCTTTTCTACCCAAATATCATGGTATACAGGGAAACCTAGGGAAGAGTGCCCCTCTATCTCCATGGGAGAGAATAACTTTTTTTCCTGAGAGAACTAGAAAGTTGATCCTAAGTATATCCCTATATGATATTCCTAAACACGAGTGTAGTAGGCATATTCATGCTTAAGTTACTGTTGGATACAGACATATTTTCATTGACAAGAGACAAACTCACGTTATGATAATGTTTATCCATGTTATTCATAAACCATATTTTATATATTTAATTTGTATTTTCCAAATTAATAAAATATTTACTCCTTGTTTCTATATTTCTCTAAATGTTATTAAAATGTATCTTTTCCTTATCAATTTAAAAAACTGGTAATTTCAAGTTACTTAACCATATCCTTATGACTCCATGCTGTTATCTAGGATTTGATTGTGAAGCAACTGAACTAATATGTCCTAAAACTCATAATTTCTGTGCTACTTATTTAAAACCTTTACCTATATACAAACATCACACACACACACACATATAACACATACATATATATGAATTGTTAATTAATTTTTTATGCTATTATATGTCATAAGAAATACATAAATATAAAATGGGTACTTTATCAATTTCACATGCACTGCAATATTATGAAATGGTATTCATTGGTAAATATTTTCTCATTACCAATGATTCCTTGTCTGTTATTGAATTGTAACTCAGATTCTGGTTAAAGAGAAATATTTGGAAATAATTCTTTCAGCTAGCTCTATACCATTGCTCCAATAGAATTCAACAAAATTATTTCTAACTATTGTCTCTCACTAATTAGTAATTTTAGAGAATAATATCAATATCAAGTAATCTTCAAAATTTAGGTCATTATGATATTATATTCTAAAGATTTGCTCTCAGTACTTACATGTTAAACAAAAAAACAGGCTTGATGTGGATGCACAGACTAATTAGCTTAAATTTAGTTTCAGGTGTTCTATTTTCACAGCTATCATAAAATATATGAATTATTATTAAATAAATGTATTGCATTCTACCTAAATTAATATATACATAGTAAATCAAATATTTATTAAAAGATACATATATTCTTCTATTTTGTTTTGGTGACACAAGAACTGAATAAGGACAGACTGAATGGGAGCACTTCTTGCTAAGTGTGAAAATCTTCTGACAGACATACAATTTGTGTTAGGTGATCCATAACTTTGTGGGTTAGTGGAATCTCAGCTGCCACCACATCTTTGCACTCCATGGCATTCTTATTCAAGGTCAAATATATTTCTTAGTCATACATTTTTTATTTGATTGAGCAATACTGAGCCATTAAAAAAAAAAAAAGATTTCAAACCAACCCCAACTCTGCTGAAAATGAAAGCATTTGACTAGAAGTTTAAGAAAAATATTTTGTTTTCTAGCTCTGAAAATCTAGGATTAATAGAAATTAGGATTAAAAATATCTGACTGAGATTACATTTTCTACATTAAGAGAGTTTTAAAAGTATTTTATGTTTCAATAAGTATCTTTATTGGAATAGAACTGTCCACTCTTCTGATCTTTTCCTCATGAAATCCATATTTCTTTCAAAAGGAAATAAAGAGTTCTACAGGCGCAAGGAAAAGTAGCATTTTTCACTGGTGAAAATAATTGTCAATAATTCAATCTTCCTATGTCAAAAACACACTGAAAGCCAAAGTATAGAATTAAAATAAGAAAAATGGTACAGCTACCAATGCCTGTGGGGTTCCATAGGCAATACACTTTCTCCTCTTTGAGCCTCATAGTGTTGTGGTGAGCAATGTATTAATGAATGCATATAAATCCCTTAGAGCAGTGCCTGGGACATGTAAGTACTCAGTAAATGTTAGCTATATCATTATTATCATCATCATCATCATTACTATTATTAATTCCATCTGGAGAATTAATTTTATTGTTTTTCCACAAAGACCTCGTTACTTATCACTAATTCAAGATTAAAATTTCCATCCAAGTTGGTGTTACTGTGTTTTTCTACATCTAATAAAGCAGTTATACAACATGCAGTCAAAATTATTTATCTATAGTTGGAATAATCACACTGTGGATGATAAGGAGGCTTTAATCTCAGGCTGACTTCTGCTTGACATGACACTTCACATCCATCTCTATCTGCTTCTAGTTGGCATATTCTAGGGGAATTCTAAGTAATTTTGAAATTACTCCAGTGAACCCTGTTGTTTAAGCAAACACGCTGTTGAAAACACACAAAGTACATTCCAAAGGTAAATGTATATTAGCTATGCTACCTTTGCCCGCTATTAGTCTGAATAATCAAGTGTTCAGTGTAATAAAAAACTGTTTTTATAGCCAATATAGCTTTATACTTTTAACACATGGAAAAGGATCAAAATATGATATGGCCAAACAATAAAAAATAATTGTTTTCTTCAGATAATGGCATTTGATTGAATATATATATACATACATATATATTATATACAATTCATATAATATATATATATTTAAGAACATGTTTTTCCTTTATAAGAACAAACGTTTTTTTAATCCCAGAAGTTTCTTCTAATGCTAAGTTAAAAAAGGCAGCCAAAAAGACCACATATTGTATGATTCCATTTATATGAAAAATGCATCATAGGAAAATCTATATAGACAGAAAGTAGACTAGTTGCTGTCCGGGGCTGGGGTACTGATGTAGGGGGAGATAAAGAGTGACTGTTAATGATCATGGAGTTTCTTTTGGGGGTGATGAGGGTGGTCTAAAATTAGAATGTGGCAATGATTGCACACCCGTGGGAATCTAGTAAAACCATTAAATTATGTACTTCAAACAAGTGAATTTTGTATTATGCAAGTTTTATATCAATAAAGAGGTTAAAGAAACAATTTTGTTAAAAGAAATTTAATTTCAACGTTACAGAAAATAAATTCCTATCATGAAGAATGTCTAAAAAATGTCTCTAATAATGTTTAATTAGTCAAGCACTATAAGAAAATAAAATCCATTATCATCACCAATACATTCGTCTACATTACTTTGTAATTACTATGTACAATTTCACTGATTTAAAAAATTGGAATTGTGATGCCACCAGTAAAACTTACTATGAAAGTTAAATATTTGGCAATGTTTTCTGCTTCATGAATGGCTTAACAAAAAATTTCTATCCACAGTTCTAATCTTTCTTATGAATGCAGAAAAGCACAAATTATATGTGCAATTTGTATGTCCAAGTGGAGTAGGAATAACTGTTAGTCATTAAATATTGTGGTTGTTCAGCTTCCCTCTTTGAAACTGCCTTTGCCAAAGCCAAGATGAGGTAGGTGGCATGGTAGTAAGTTGAGAGTTGAGAGAAATTGAGAAACCAAACAGTCATAAAGGAGGATATATGCCCCATCCCATTTCACTCCAAAGAGAACACAGACTATATATGTATAAAACCCATACACACAAGCTATATCCAGGATATGCTAATGTCTTTTCTGAACTCTCCTAATCCATTTAGTATTATGTCATTAACAAGTGCCATGCCTTGCTATCGACACAATTTTCAAAGCAAGCTAAACAACCATTGGCCCAGAGTCTGGTGTGCAGTTCTGTCCCCACACATAGAATGATTATAACAAGCATACACATAGTGCTTACCACCTGCCAGGCACTGTTCTCTATGTTTTAAATAGACTAAATAATTCACATTACATTTTGAAGTAGATTCTACTATTATGTACGTTTTACATATAGAAAACTGAGGTGGTAAGAAGTTGAAATAACTTGCCAAACTGACAAGTAGCAGAGCCAGTTTCCAAACACTGCACTGCTCCTCCAGTGGTGCTCCAGGTTGGTTTGAACCAACTTGGTTTGAATGTGATGATATGCAGTTCTTGAGCTTGTGAAGCTACTAGTCTACTTCCATATATATTACGTATTCAGAAATAGTTTAAATTTAGACAAATTATTTACATATTAAATTAACATTACAAATATAACATCTTTTATTTGCATAAAAACTTGAAAAAAATTACAGTAAATCACCAGAATGTAAATGTCTTATGAATAGCAATTTTGACTATTTTATTTTCTGTATGCTAGAAGTGCCTAGAATAAATTAATTGGTGCATAGAATGATTAATAAACATTTATTTTATATATAAATAAAAATAATTTGCAATTTTGTACTAAAAACAACTCCATGTAATATAATACTTTGAAGTGTCATTATCATGTTTGTGTAGGCACCTTAGCATTCGTACACATGCATACTTTTTATTTTTCACTTTTGAAACTGTGGAGCAATAATACATTTTTCCTAACATCTTCTGGGGGGGGGGACTAAGGTCAAATAAAAGCCTTTGTGAAACAAGAACCAGGTACCTCCAATGTAGTGCATCATGTTTGACTATCAGGAAAAAAATGACAAGATATAAAGAAAGGCATAAAACACAATCTGAAGAGACAAAGCAGGCATCAGCACCAAGGATGCTGGAACTGTTACAATGGGTTTTAAAACTACTATGACCAATATGCTAAGGGGTCTAATGGATAAAGTAGGTAACATACAAGAATACATGGGCAATATAAGCAAAGAAATGGAAAACCTACAAAAGAACCAAAGTGAAATGGTAGAGAAAAAAAAAGCTATAAGAGAAATGAAGAATGCCTTTGATGGGCTTTTTAGTAGATTTGACACGGCTGAAAAAAACTGTCTGAACTTGAGGATATATCAATAGAATCCTCAAAAACCAAAAGCAAAGAGAACAAAAACTGAAAAAGGTGGGGCAGGGAGGGGGGAAACAAAAGAACAGAATACCAGAGATCCAGGAAACTCAGATCCAGGACTACAGAAAGGATACATGTCAAACACACTACACCTAGGCATATCATTTTCAAACTGTAGAAAAATCAAAGATAAAGAAAAAACTTGAAAGAAGCCAGAGGAAAAAATACCCCACCTATAGAGGCAAAAAGATAAGAATTATATACAACTTTTCCTCAGAAATCTTACAAATGAGAAGAAAAGAGGGGAGTAAAATATTTAAAGTGCTGAGAGAAAAAACAGACATGGAATTTCTACCCTGAACAATTATCCTTCAAAAATAAAGGAGAAATAAAGCCTTGTTAGACAAACAAAAATCTAGGAAATGTGTTGCCTATAGACCTGCCATGCAAAAGATGTTAAAAGAAGATCTTAACAGAAAAGGAAAATGAAATAGGTCAGAAAGTTGGATCTACATAAAGAAAGAACAGTGAAGAAGGACTAAGTGAAGGTAAAATGAAAACCGTTTACTTTTCTCATTCTTAATTGATTTAACAGATAACACTTTGTTCAAAATAATAATAGCAACAATGTATTAATATAAATGCACACTTGTGTGTATATGTATGTAAAAATGAATAACAGTAATGATACAAGAGACAGAAGGGAGAAATTAGGATTATTTGGTTATTGTAAGATATTTACATTACTGTAAAGTGGAATAGTGTTACTTAAAAGTGGACTTGGATTAGCTGTAAATGTATACTGCAAACTCTAAGGCAACCACTAAAAAAAGTAAAAAATAAACATATTGATATGCTGATAAGCAAGGAGCAAAAATGGAATCATACGAAATACTCAGTTAAAACCACAAATGGTAGAAAAAGTGTGGAGACAAAAATAAGAACAAAGAAAAAGGGTACAAACAGAAAACAGTAATGAATGTAATAGATATTAATCCAACCATATCAATAGTTACTTTAAACATCAATGGTCTAAAAGCATCAATTAAAAGATAGATAGGTATGCCAAGAGTGGATTTAAAAACCAAACCCAACTCTACACTGTCTACAAGTAACACAATTAAAATACAAAAATACATATAGATGAAGAGTTAAATGGTAACACTAATCAAAATAAAGCACAAATAGCTATATTCATTTTATACAGAGCCAACTTCAAAGCAAGGAAATTTGTAAGGGATAAAGACAGGCATTCATAACGATAAAGTGGACAACAGTTCAAGAAGACATAACAATCCTTAACATGCGTAAATCTAACAACAGAGTGTGAAACTATGTGAAGAAAAAACTAAGAATTGCATGGAGGAATAGATGAATCCACTATCATAACTGGAGACTTCATCACCCCTCCCTCAGAAATAAAATCTAGAAGTCAGAAAATCAGTAAGGTCAAAGTTGAACTCAACAACACCATCAATTAACTGGCTATAATTCACCTCCTTGGACTATTTCATCCACCAATAGCAAAATATTCATTCTTTTCAAACTCACATGGAAACACTCCAAAAAAGATCACATTCTGAGCCATAAAGCATATTTCAGTAAATTTATAAAAAAAAATCATACAATGTCTTCTCTCAGAATACAATGAAATTAAACTACAAACCAGTAACAGAGAGAAAACTGGAAAACCTCAAAATACGTGGGAATTAAATGACATACCTCTACATACCACATGGGTCAAAGAAGAAATTTCAAGAGAAATTTTAAGATATTTTGAACTAAATGAAAATAAAAACACAACTTTTCAAAATTTGTGGGAAAAACAAAAGCATTACTTAGAGGGAAATATACGACATTGATTGTACGTTAGAAAAGAAGATCTGAAATCAATAATTTAAGTTTCCACCTTAGGAAAGTAGAAAAAGAGAGCAAATTAAGTCCAAACTAAGCAGGAGAAAAATAATAAGCCTTACAGTAGAACTCAGTGAAATTTAAAACAGGAAATCAGTTGAAAAAAATCAACAAAACCAAAAGCTGGTTCTTTGAAAAGATCAATAAAGTGCTACCTCTAGATATGATAACTAATAAAAATGAAAGAGAGACAAATATGACTGATGTCAAAAATGAAAGCAGGGAGAACTATCACTATAGAGTCCATAGATGTTAAAAGGATAAAAAAGGAATACTATATCAAGCTACTATGTCAACTCTATGCCAACAAATTGGATAACTAGATAATGGTTCAATTCCTTGAAAGATAAAATTTGCCAAAACTTACACAAGAAGAAAGAGACAATCTGAATAGGGCTGTACCTAGTAAAGAAATTAAATCAGTAATTAATAACCTCCAAAACAGCACCAGGCCTAGATGGGTTCACTGGTGAATTCTACCAAACAATTAAGGAAGAATTTATATCAATGCTCTACAATCTCTTTCAGAGGATAGAAGCAGAGGGAATGCTTCCAAACTCATTCTGTGAGGCCAGAATTATCCTAATACCAAATCTAGACAAAGTCATTACAAGAAAACTACAGACCGGTATCTCTCATGAACATAGATGCAGAAATCCTCAACAAAATATTAGCAAATTGAATCTAAAAATGTATAAAAAGAATTATACATATGATCAAGTATGATTTATGCCAGTTATGTAAGGCTGATTCAATATTCAATAAACATAATTCAAGATATCATTAGGCTAAAAAAGAAAAAAAAATGGCATGATCAATATCAGTAGATACAGAAAAAAGCATTTGACAAAATCCGTCACTCATTCATGATAAAAACTCTCAGTAAACTAGGAATAAAGGGGAACTTCTTCAACTTGATAAAGATTATCTACAAAATCCTACAGTTAACATCAAACTTAATGGTGCAAAACTTGAAGCTCTCCCACTACGACCAGGTACAAGGCAAGGATGTCCTCTTTCACCAGTCATTTTCAACAGTGTATTGAAAGTTCTAGCTTAGGACAGGAAATGCAATAGGACAGGAAAAGAAAATGAAAGGTATATAGATTGGGAAGGAAGAAATAAAACTCTTTGTTTGCAGATGACATGATCATACATATAGAAAATCACAAAGAATGAACCAAAGAAACTTCTGGAATTATAAGTGATTATAGCAATATTGCAGAGTAAAAGATTATTATGTAGAAATCAATCATGTTCTTATATACCCACAATGAACAAGTGGAATTTGAAATTAATAATACAATACCATTAAAATTAGCACCCGCCAAATGAAATACTTATACATATCTAACAAAATATGTACATCAGTATGAGGAGAACTATAAAAATCTGATGAAAATCTGATAAAAACTAAATAAATGGAGATACTCCATGTTCATGGACAGAGAGACTCAATATTGTCAAGACGTCAGTTTCTCCCACTTTTATCTCAAGTTTTAATGCAATCTCAATCAAAACTCCAAGAAGTTATTTTATGACCATAAACAAACTGATTCTAAAGTATATATGCAGAGACAAAAGACTCAGAATGGCCAACACAATATTGAAGGACAAGGACAAAGTTGGAGGACTGATGCTACACACTTCAAGATATACTATAAAGCTACACAAATCAAGACAGTGTGAGTGTGGTATTGGTGAAAAAATAGAAAATTGATCAATGTAACAGAATAGAGAGCCCAGAAAAAGATTCACATGAATACAATCAACTGATCTTTGACAAAGGAACAGATGCACTACAATACAGCAATGACTGTGTTTTCAATAAATGGTGCTGAATCTACTGGACATACCCATGCAGAAAAGAAATAATAAATCTACACAAAGACTTAACACCCTTCACAAAAATTAACTCAAAACGGATCACAGACCTAAATGTAAAATGCAAAACTATAAATTCCTAAAGAAAACATAAAAAAGAAACTAGATGACCTTGACTACAGCAATGACTTTCAAACATACAACACCAAAGTCATGATACATGAAAGAAATAATTGATAAACTGGATTTAATTAAAATTTAAAATTTCAGCTTCAAGAAAGACATTGTCAAGCAAATGAGTAGAAAAGCTGCAGTATGGGAGAAAATATTTGCAAAAGACACATCTGATAAAGGACTTGTATCTAAAATACACAATGAATGATTAAAACTCAACAATAAGAAAATGAACAATCTGACTCAAAAATGAGTGAAAGACCTTAACGGATACCTCAGCAAAGAAGTTATACAAACAGTAAATAAGCACATGAGATCATATGCCATCAGAGAAATGCAAACTAAAACAATAAGCTATCATGACACATCTATTAGAATAGCCAAAATTCATAACACTGACAACAATAAATGCTGGCGAGGATGCAGAGCAAGAGGAACACTCATTCATTGTTGGTGGGAATGCAAAATAGTATAGCCACATTGGAAGACAGTTTGGTAGTCTCCTCAAAACAAAACATACTCTTACCATATGATTTTCTTAAGGATCCAATATGACTGGTAGGGAATTGGAGTGAGACAGCTGAAAGCCAAGGAATGCTAAGGATTGATGACTACCACCAGAAACTAGGAAGAGGAAAGAATTCTCTCCAACGTGTTTCAGAGGGAGCATAGCCCTGCTTACATCTTGATTTTTTACTTTTAGCCTCCAGAACTATAAGACAATCAATTTTTGTTGTTTCAAGCAACCCAATGTGTGGTACTCCATTACAGCAGTCTTAGAAAATGAATACACTCAAGTGCGGATTTACTGAATTAGAAAATAAAACACAATGGCAAAAACAGCCCAAAACACGAGGAGTCCAAAATGGGCAGGAGAGAGAGAGAGAGAATCCTGCTTGGTTTGTTCGAAGATTGTACTATACACAGAGTATGACATCGAGTTATGCTTAGCTAGTCTTTGCCATCACTGATTTCATAATTATCCACAACTTTCTTCAAATATGTACCAATCACATCTTAATAAAATTGTACAAGACTATGGAACTTTCTTGCAGAAGCAGAAAAAAGAGATGATTACAGAGTCAAGAAGCACGAATACAGTATAATATGTTTATGCATAAACAATGTGAGTTAGTGTAATAATCTAAAATCATTCGTGTTTGGATTATAATTTCTGAACATGTTTAAGAAAGTAGAGTAACGTAATTGAGAAAGGTACATTAACTCTCCTGAAAATCCTAAGATCACAAACCTAAGGAATAATTTTTAAATCAATAATATGGCATTTCCAGAAGCATATCTGCTCCTTAAATAAATGTAAATTGGTAATTTACCTATTAAAGCAAAAACTTTAAATGGGATCACAAAGTAAAACTAAAGTCTATGATATATAAAAAGTAAATAGCAAAAAAGAACTATTAAAAGAATGGGCAAAGGCAAATAGGAAAGAAAGGAATTATAATATCAGTTGCAAATAATTTTCAATTTATAACGAATGGTATTAAATGAAGCAAAAATATAGTTTTAATGTAAAAATGTGTAAGACATAATAGAGCTCTAATAGCATAAATTTCAGAAGATTCAAGAAGAATATAGAATAATCATTATGATATATTGTCACCAATGAATGAAGAAGTACATAGAAGAGGAAGTACATAACAGATGAAATTGATAAAAGTAAGTATGTATAATATGTCACTGCATATACTTAAGTAAATGAGAATATAAAGAATATAAAAATAGGAATATAAATTAAAATAAAATTATAATTATAGGACATATATAAAAAGTTTTCTTCTCAAGGGTCCCTGAAATAATCACAAAAAAGGCCATATATTAGGCTACAAAAAACTCCAATAAATTACTATTTTTTAAAATTACCTAAGCACAATTCAATACAATTGGAAATTGACAGAACTGGAAAACAAAGAGCTCCTACAACCTGGGTATTAAGAAATACTCTAAGAGAACAGAAGTGTGGTTGCCAAGGGGGTGGGGTGGGTAGGGATGGATTAGGAGTTTGGGATTAGCAGATACAACCTATTATATATAGAATGGATAAACAACAAGGTCCTACTGTATAGCACAGGGAACTCTATTCAATATCCTGTGATAAACCATATGGAAAAGAATAAGAATTTATACATATGTATAACTGAATCACTTTGCTATACAGCAGAAATTAACACTATACAGTGGATCAATTACACTTCAATAAAATAAATTTTAAAAATGAAGGAAATACTCTAAGGGAAGTCTTCAAAGAGGAAATTAAATGCTGCAGACTTTTTGATAAATAACAATGATAACAGCAATCTAAACAGCACATCTCAGAACCTCTAGGGTACAGCTAAAGCAGTGCTTAGCGATAAACCAAAATCTTATGTATATTAATAAGAAAAATAAAAATAAGGAAATTAGGCTGTCCATTCAAAATGAAAACATGACAAATATACATAAAATAAATGAATTAGTAAAGATAAAGCACATTGATAACTTAGAAATCAGAAAACTAGCAGAATAAATTCGAAGCTAATTTTTAAAAACAAAAACCCATAAAATTCTAAAATACTGACAGCTAACTTAATAAAAATATAGAGAAAGCACAAATAAACAAAATAAGAAATAGTAATGAGAAATTTTAAGAAGAAAAATAGTGTAACTACATGTGATGATGGACGTTAACTAATCTTATTGTGGTGATCATTTCACAATATATAAAAATATTGAATCATATTGTTGTACACCTGAAACTAATATAATGTTATATATCAATTCTATCTCAGTTCAAAGAAAAGAAATAGTAATGAGGAAGTAAGCACATACAAAGAAAATTATAAAAATAGTAAAATATGTTTTGTTCAAATTCATGAAAATACATTTGAAAACTTAGGAGAAACAAGATATTTCTAGAAAAACAGAACAAACATTAGGATATACAGAAAATTCTAAGCACTAATTACCAGTGAAGAAACAGAAAACTTTGAGATTTTCTCCCCCACCCTCAAAACTACAATAACAATAACAACAGTAATTGATCAGGTCCAGAAAATTCCATATGGAATTCACTAAAAATCTAATAAAGAGATCATTTAATGACAATTCAACTACTTATGAAAATGTTACATTTTAATATCTTTAATTTCTTTTTATTCACCAAAGTTAATTTTATTAAACAGGCACAATATTAATACCATAAACTGATAAAGAATGCACATAAAGATAAATAATAAGGATTCTAAATTATGAGTATTATTCAAAAATTCCAAATCAAATATTGACAAACATAAATCAGTAACTCATTAAATAGATGAACAAATGGGGTTTATTCCAAATAGGCAAGGACAGTTTTGTAGTAGAAGACTGCTTGCTAAAACTCATCATCATATAAAACAAACAAACAAATATGGTCATCTCTTCAGATTGTAAAGGCATCTACCAAAAATTACCATCCTTCTGGATTAAATTTATAAATAAAATAAAATTAGATGGATACATTATCAACACAGGAAAATATATCTGTCTCAACCTAAAAGTCAACATTATGCTTAGTGGGGAAAGAGAAACATTCTTCCTCAAAACAGGAAGAAATAAGTACTCTAACCACTAGCAATCCATTTTCATCTAAAGGCACTGGCCAGTTAGAAACCAAAATTAGAGATGTGAAAATTGGTAAGTAGGAGATAACAGGATTATTCATAAATGATGTGTTCAAAAACCTGGAAATCACAAAAGATTCACTGAAAACCTACTCTAGACAATTAGCAAATCAGTAGGGTTAAATGGTACAAGATTTACCAAAATTATCAAACTATAATTTTCACAGAATATGAAAAACAAGCAGTATATATATATATATATATATATATATATATATATATATATATATATGACAAAACAATTACAATAGCAATGCCAGCAACCATCACAAACATTTTATTTGTTATAAATAAAATACCTGAAAATTTCAATATCTATACTAGAGAAAGTTGAAATGCTCAGAAGAAGACTAATAAATGGCAAGGTGTACCCTCTTTTTGGGTTTGAACAATCAAGTTTATAAAGATATGAAATTTCCCTAAATCTATATAAATTTGATGCAATTTTAATGTCAATAGCATTCTTATTTTTTGAGGTAAACAAACTAATTTCAAGTTTATGATGGAAAATTACAGAAACTCCAGATAACCTTTGGGAATTTAATAAATGATAAAGTTAAGGAAAAGTTAGCATATTCAATAAATTATGCTGGAACACTTTCATTGTCATCTGGAAATAAAGACAAATACTATCTGTCATTCACAGTTTATATGAACAAATTCCAAATTGATAAAATATTTAAATGTTAAAAATAAAAAATTTTAAAGTGAAAAATTGAACAGAATTAGCAAAATTGATAATTATTTTTGGAATACGTTAAGCCTTGTAAGTATAACACAAAATGCCAAACAAATTTTTAAGAATTCTTGAATGGTAAAACTCATCATAATAAAGATAAAGGGAAAGATCACATAGGATCAGATATTTGTAACTCATAGAGATCTACTCTCCCTAGTGAAGAAAGTTTGTTTACAAATCACAAGAAAAGGAACACAATGAAATATATGAGTAAAGAACATGAATTGTTCATAGAAAATATAATACATAGATGCTCAGCACCATTTAAAACAGAAACATTTTCACTTACCGGGTTGATAAAGATCTAAACATTTGTTGTTCTTAATGAATATGTAGGAAAACAAGTGTTGTCAAAGATTGCTGGGTTAAGTACACATTGGTACAACCCCTCTGGAGGGCAATTTGTCAATAGGTCAATGATATGAATGCATTTACCCTTGATCCAGGAATCCCACTTTTAAAAGTTTATCCTCTAATTTGTTGAACATACGTGAAAGGACATATGCACACAACATTTCACTTAATCACTGTTTTCAGTAGAAAAAGACTGGGTAAATCTTATTTGTCTATCAATAGTGCAAAGGTTAAATAAATTACCCATACAATGGAATAGTATGCAGCCATAAAGAGACTATGGAGCTCTTCAAGAATAAAGGAATGTTATCCAAAACACACTAAGTACTTGAAGCAAAGTGCAATATAATATGTGTAGTATGAATCAATTTGAATAAAAGGGATAGGAGATTAGGATTTGCTTGCCTATCTCTACAAAAAGAAGTGGATGATTTGGCTGCAGCGGTAGGTAGAAAACAAATCACTGGGCTTCATGCTTTTTAAAATATGAATATGCGAATACATTATATATTTAAAAGATAAAACGCATTTTTCTGTTTCTATTTTTTGGAGAAGTATTTTACAAGGCACACCATAAAATCTATAGCAGTAAGTTTCCTTTCACTTGGTGAGCTTAGATACCTAACAGTTTAAAAACTTAATAATAATTCTGTTCCAGTGATGAAAACCATGGGAATAATCAAGAGTACCGAAAACATTGGAAAACATTAACCTGTCTCCATAATGGTAAAATCCATAGAATATATATACCTCTAATAATGCGGTTCTAGTTTTTATCTGCAAAAAGAGGTAAGAAAATGAGGGAGCATCCAGAGAAGATGGTTTAAACAGTAAAACAGTTCATTTTAGAAGAATAGAGAAAAATACTTAGGTTTTTATACTATGAAATGAAAAAATTCCAAGTGAATAGGAACAAAATCTATAAAAACATGATCAGTTTAAATAACTGAATATGGATTTGCCAAGTAATTCTCAAAACAGTAGAACGGGGGCATTCCTTAATTGAAATACAATTAGGTACCAGAGTTTAAAAAAAGAAAAGAAAAACAGTATAATTTACCCAGAAGGCAATGTTTTACTAGTATACATTACTTCAAATGATGTCAAAATTATAAAACTTAAGTAAATTATCAAAGGTTTATATAAACAGAAGAAATCAGAACCAAAATCAAGGACCAACTTTTGAGGCCAGTGATTAGGAAGACAAACATTTTTACTGCCATGCTTGCTTGGTGTCACTTTCACAGGAAGCATGCTAGGAAAAATTATCTGCGACTAACCCTGTTTCTTCAGGGACTGGAGCAGGAAAACTGCCCATGTCCCAGTTGTGCAACTAATGAAGCACCAGGAGAGTGAAGAAATACTAATTATCAAAACTGGACTGAAAAGAATCACGTATCTAAGTCAACATGCCTTGATATTTTGATATTTCTCTTCAAACAAAAGCACTCATAGGATTCTAATATATCACCTTAGTACATAAATCCTCCATAATTTACACGGACCTTGCTAGTGGAAACATATTCTTTGTTGTTTTTGTCCAAGATTTACTTTGCTCTGTCAGTTGGAGAATCGATTCAGGTCAGGGAGAAAACCTCCAAATACCTATTGTGAGCCAACAGTCAAAAATTAGACCACCTGGTGTGTGAATGCCAGAGGACAAAACACTTTTTTGCTTTTTCAGAAAACTCAGTAGAAGGTGCGATGCAGAATAAGTCTTTCAAAATAAATGATTAGTTTCCCAAACATGTGCAGCTGGTCAGAGCAAAAGAGAACAAATCCAAAAGCCAACCTCGGCTACATCTTTATTGACTTGTCTTTCCTTTCTCAAATCGTCATACAAAAATAGGCATTTCTTTTGCCCTAAACATACATTGCCATTCCCTCTGTGAGAACAGCTCAAGACAAATGGGTTAGTGGAGGGAGATGGCCAGTTGTAGGTTCAGCATTAGGATGTTTATCTGAAGTTGACTGATCTCATTAGATCCTGAAGAGTATCAGATAGAAAAACCTTTAGGAGATAGTTCCTCTTCACTTCATGCTCACGGACACAAAGAATAACAAGTCTTAGTGCACAACTACACTAACATTAATTAGTTCAGCTGCAATATTTTGGATGCTAGCAGGTTTCTGAATAGTTTCCACCTTCCTAGACAGAGATATTTGACCTCAGTAGAGTGCTCAGAAGAGTGTGCCAGGGACAGAAAGGTTACCGATTCTACCTAAAAGAATCCACCACTTCCAAACTAGATCATTGCTAAAGCAATTACTTTTTCTATTTTTTCCAATTTCTTAGCAGAGTCGCATTTTGCTCCCTATCAGAACTCTGTCAATTCTCCTGCTGGAAAAGAGCCAATCATAAACTAAAATTCAGTCACCTCTGAAGTAGTAAAGCCTATTTTACCTTCTCATTCAGTAATCATTTTGCTAAAATGTTATGCTCTATTTTCATTTTTAAATTTGTGCCTAATATTTAGATAGATATTCAATAATTATTAATTCAAAAATTAGTTTTATTTAATGGAGCCCATCCAAAGTATTTAAGTTACTCCACAAATCCCCTCCCTCTTTCACACACACCACTATTTTCTTTGTCTAACTATATAACAATGATATCTTCAGATCTTTCCAGTGGTCCTCTCATATGTCACGTGCTCACAGGACTGATATTGTTATCTGAGAAAAGGCATATCAAACTCACACGTCCTCCCCCTGCCACACATAAACACCCACACAGCATGTTTAGTAATGAGTTGTTTGGAATGAATGCATTCCTTCCTGGAAAATATATTTATATGTATATATAAAATCTCATATCAGTTCCAGATTAGAAAGTAGTTATTTACTTCCCAGCTGATTCATATACACCTAGAATAAGTGACAGAATAAATCTGAAGGTTAAATCCGGCAGGTTTCATTCTCTTGTGATAGCTCCCTTTGTGTTCTTAAAGGTTTTCTTAATTCATCATAGTTCAATTTGCAAAAGAAATTATTTTGATTTGGGTAACTGTCAAAGAAAAAAACATGCTCATATAGTCTATATATATATATATATATATTTGTGTGTGTGTGCGTGTGTGTGTGTGTGTGTGTGGTACGCGGGCCTCTCACTGTTGTGGCCTCTCCCGTTGCGGAGCACAGGCTCCGGACGTGCAGGCTCAGTGGCCATGGCTCACAGGCCCAGCCGCCCTGTGACATGTGGATCTTCCCGGACCGGGGCACGAACCCGTGTCCCCTGCATCGGCAGGCGGACTCCCAACCACTGCGCCACCAGGGAAGCCCCTATAATGTTTTTTATTACCTAAAAAATTAAAAGTGTTAACTCTAGGCAATATATCTTTCATATATCACCCTTTGGACCACATATGAGCTGTAGTTTTTCTTCACCATAAAGGTATACCCTAATTCTGGATGTGATAAATAAGTTTAAATAAAACTTTCTTATACATAAAAAGTAGAGGGGAAAAAAGGAAAAAAAAAAAAGAGAAAAAAAATCTGTAATTCTTATATTCTAAAATCAGCTATAGAAATCATACATATATTTACCTTAGAATTCCATATTTAAAATAGAAAAATAGTATAAAAGTAATCTTTCCATAATCTTAGTAATCCTTGTCCTGCATTTATATAATATATCATACTCACTAAAATATAGCTGTATTTTAAAATGAAGAAGATACTTAGATTAAAGCATATTAGAAACCATCTATTACACACAAAGTTACAAAAGTGCATATTAAAACTATACTGACACATGATTTTACCTACCAAATTGGCAAAAACAAAAATGATAAAATTCAGTATTCACACACACACACACACACACACACACCCTAAAGAATACCTGAAGTCTCTGTACATTCGTAAAGCAGTTTTTCATAAATTTATATATCTTCTCAGAAAGTGACATTTGTTCATACTTTCTAACTTATCTTAAAGTTAAATCATGAGATATATTCAGTTGTTGAAAAAATATAAATCTGAGACTTTGGAAGTTCACTTTTTAATAGTACAAATCCTTTCATATTGTAGCTTTACTATTCCACAGGGAACATTCACGTTATTGCTCTACAAAATGGGAAACTAGCAATTCCGATTTTATTTCAGCCATTATCACACACTTCATGATTTCTAGGTAAGGAGGAGCATTTCATACTTTGTTAAAAACCCTACCTTTAAAAAATATTTCTTTCACATTAGTACACAAAAACTCATACATATTGGGCTTACATATAAAAGACAAATGCTGACAAGAGGATGAGGTCCATTTTAATTTATTTTTTTTTTTGTATAGTCCCCATATTTGCAACAATTAGCTGGAGTTTAATACTTATGTGCATTTTGACTCATTTTACCAGAGTGTGAAACTACTAATCACAGAAAACACCTAATTTTTTTGCTATGCCCTCCTCAAACATCTTTCTGTGCTATTGAATACCTACTGAAAGTATTAAAATGTCACAATTATACAAGGTAATAGTTTCAAAAACTACTGATATATTTTGGTGTCTCTAACTCCTTCTATCTCTGACATTCACAATGTTTGAGCTATACTATTTTTCAGTGGAATAGTGAGTCTCCAGGCAATGGTTCTCATATTATAGTCCCCAGATCAGTAGTACTGGGAGCTTAATAGAAATGAAAATTATTGGGCTCCATACAGACATATTGTTTCAAAAATGATGGGATGTGACCCAGAAACCTGTCCTTCAGATGATTCTGCAGGTCTTTCAGGTGATTCTGATGAGTGTTCAATTTTGAGAACCTTAGCTCTAAAGTATACAAAGTTGTGGGATTTACTATGTCCAACTCATGTATGGTCTTTCCTTTGCAGATAGTAGTTTATGTGTCGAAGATGAGAGAGTATCCAGTGTTGGATACAACTAGTTAAAGCCAATATTACTGAGTCTTATATAGTAGAATTTGCATAGTAGTATAAGCAAAGCATTGGCGTTTATATCAAACAGTGTTAAAACAAACAACTTAAATAACAGGTATCACTAGAATTCTCTTTTTGAAAAAAAGGATTTAGGAAAACACTTGGATAAGTTACTTGAGAAGAAGATGAAATCCTGAGGATATATTCTGAAAGAGACAAGAAAAAATAGATAAAATAATCCGTATGAAAATATAAAGAAATTTTAGGCAATGGAATAGGAAAAAGAGGAGTGAATAGTTAAGAATGCAGGCATAAGTAATAGAAAAAACAGTCAAATGTCTTTTGGGAACAAGAATATGGCAAAATAAGAATAAATTGCAAGCAGCAGGGCCTCCCATTTTCCAAAGCTTCAATAAAATCTATTCATATACCCAAATATCATATGTCAGTGAATTGCTATAAGAAAACTTTTGATTGAAGAAGATGGACTGGGAAAATGTAATTATTTTTCTCCCCTCTGAGAGACCTAAACTATGATACTAAATGCATTTTTAATAGCTATAAAGCATAAAAATGAAGAGAACAAGTGGTAGGTCATCAGCAAACTAGACATTTCAACACATTTCTAGATGGCAGGTGGAAAGGTATTGATTCATAAAGCACAGTGCAGGTAGTTGCAGCCAAAAATATTTCTGGAGAGGACTGAAGTTAAGGAGGCACAAATCTTTCCTAAAATATTCTTCAGAGGGTTGGGAAGCAGACTTGATGAATCAAAGAATGGCAAGCAGTAAAAAGGCTGAAAACAAGATGATCAACTGAAAATATTCCCATCAACTGCAGTCCTCCATTATCCTTAACAGAATTAACGGCAGTCAGCTCAGATCCTCTTTTTCAAAACAGAAAAATAAAACATAAAAATGAAGCATTCTTTCTTTTAAAAAGGCCTGGGACAATTTTCATATATTGTTCACATATGTAAGGACCCAAAATTATATCTCATACGGATAATCACACGGAAAATTACTTGAGGATGTACACTAGCCAAATAATAATATTAGAAAACATGTTTAATGAATTAATGACTTAATAGAAGTTAAACTCTAATTTCAAGTTAATTAGAAAAATTTTCAACTATTCCTCATTGATAAGTGAAACTGAAGAATCAATATAAACAAAAGCAATTACTCATAGTTTTAATACAGTCTATGAATAGAGGCAAATATGACATCTTTCAAAGAGAAATTCTTCAAGTACCTGACTCCCATGTATAAGTGTTTGATAATCAATGCATTAGTACCTGCAAATTGACAGTAACCTCCAAAGGGTTAAGTTTTGTATGTTCTACATTCTGATTAGTTCATGACTTGTAGAAAAAACATGTGATTTACAAATAAAACAACTGTCAAAGTCTATGCACTGATATAGATAAAAAAACCTAATGGATTATATCAGAAAGACTGACAATATTCCTCCCACTACTCTTGACACCAAATAACTAGGATGATTATTTTTTAAAATGAAGTACAGTTGATGTATAATATTATATGAATTATGCTTATATAATGATTCACAATTTTTAAAGGTTATAATCTATTTATAGTTATTATGAAATATTGGATGATTATTGTACTGTGCTTTAGTCATCTCAATTTAAAAGAGATTTGGAAATAGAACTAATAGGTAGTACCAGGAAAATAATTATTTCTCTTATGAAAAATAATCCAAATGTATGTGAAATTGACTTCATGGAAAAGAAAGATTATTTATAAGGATTCTTTTGAAATTCCTGGGAAACAAAAACCAGAGAAATTGACAACAAAAAAGATTTTGGTTATCAATAAGAAAAAAAAACAATAAAAAGGAACTTATGAATCCTCCTAAATTACTAGTAAATTGAATCCAGAGAAGCATATTAAAAGGATTATTTACCACGACCATGTAGGATTTATTCCGGCAATGCAAGGCTGGCTCAACATTCAAAAATCAATGCAATTTACATACCACACTAATAAAATGAAGCAGAAAATAGAACATAATTTTTTCATTTGATGCTGAAAAAGCATCTGAACAGAATCTAACAGTTTTTCATCCAAAAACACTTAGAAATATAAGATTGGAAAGAAGTTCCTCAGCATGATAAAAGGCATTTATGAAAAACCCACAGCCACCATCATGTTTAATGGTGAAAATGAAAAGCTTTTTCTTTAGATGTGGAACAAGACAAAGTTGTCCACTTTTGCCACTGTAATTTACCAATGTACTAGAAGTTCTGGTTAGAGTAATTAAGCTGGAAAAGAGAAATCAAAGGCATGAAATTGGAAAGGAAGATGTAAAACTATATCTGTTCGCAGATGACATGATACTCCATACAGAAAATTATAAGGAATCCCCCCAAATTATTAGAGCTAATAAGCAAAGTCAGGAAACTCGTAGGGTACAAGATCAAAACACAAAAATCAGTTTTACTTCTGTACACCTTCAATGAATAATCCAAAAAATAAATTAAGAAAATAATTACATTTACAAGAGCATGAAAAAAATAAATCATTTAGGAATAAATTTAACCAAGGAGGTGCAAGACTTATACAGTGAAAATTATAAAATACTGCAGAATGAAACTAAAGAGGACCTAATAAATGGAGAGACATCCCATGTTCATGGATTAAAAGAATTAATGTTGTTAAGATGGCAATACCATCAAAGGCAGTCTAGAAACACAATGCAAACCCTATCAAAATCCCAGTGGTTCTTTTGCAAAAATGTAAAAGCTGTTCACAAAATTTATATGGAATGCAAGAGACCCCAAAGCAACAGAATCTTGAAAAAAAGGTCCACACTTCCTGATTTCAAAACTTATTAAAAACCATAGTAATCAAAACAATGTGATATTGGTATAATTATAAACACAGGGATCTATAGAATACAATTGAGAGTCCAAAAATAAACCCAAGTGTCTATGGTCAACTGACTGTCAACAAAGGTGCCAAGATCATTCAATAGTGCATGAACAGTCTCTTCAACAAATGCTGCTGGATAGCCACATGCAAAAGAATGAGGTTGGATCCTATTTCACACCATTTAAAAAGTTAAAATACAATGGATAGAAGATCTACATATAAGCAAGGAAACCATAAAATGTTTAGAAGATAACACGGGGAAAATCTTTATGACCTTTGACTTGGTGATGGTTTCTTAGATATGATACCAAAAGCACAACCAACAGAAGAAAAATAGATAAGTTGGATTATATCTCAAGAAAGTGAAAGGCAACTCATGGAATGAAGGAAAATATTTCCATATCATATATCTGACAAGGGTCTCCTACGCAGAATATATAAAGAACACTGCAACTCAACGACACAGAAACAATTTCAAAATGGGCAAAGAACTTGAGTAGAAATTTCTCCAAATGAGATATACAAGTGATAAACAAACATATGAAAAGATACTCAACATCCTTAGTTATTTCGAAAATGCAAATTAAAACAACATGAGATACCACTTCACATACTCTAAGACAACTGTAATAAAAAACAAAACACACATATTTTTGGCTAAGTTTCAATGAAGACAGAGGATAAAACAATGTATCTTCAAAGGTTTATGTGCAATCATGACCAGAGGCAGAAAAATGGATAAAGTAGTGTTCAAAAAAATCTCTTAATTTTCCAAAACTATAGGATGCACAACACCAAGAGTGAACCCTAATGTAAACTATGGATTTTGTGTGATTATAATGTGTCAATGTAGGTTCACCAATTTTAACAAGTGCATCATTCTGGTGGGGGATGTTAATAATGTGGGAGTCTGTCGATTCGTGTATGGGAACAGGAGGTATATGAGAAAAATCTGTCCCTTCTGCTCAAATATATATATTTAAATCTCATAGTTCAAGATATTATGATACTATGACATTAAGACAGAACTATAATCCTTAATGAACTGTCCTCTCAAATGGCAGAAAAAAGACTTACAAAGTCAATTTTGAAGTTTGCTGGAAAAAGAGGAAGTAATTACCTCAGAAAGATGAGAAATCACCATCTACTAATTTTATATTATCAGGTACTAGACAGTAGTTTCATGCAAACTTTTTCACAATGGGAAAATTTGTTGCTGTTTTTTCTTCTGGGTTATTTGTTTTCATGTTGCAAATATCTGATAATAATACAAATAAAAAATGACCCTTAATTCTATTATCAGGAAACAGCATAATTAATGGCATAACTCATGTTTATAAGTGAATCTCAGATGATGCCTTAGTGTAAAATATTTCTATTTTTATTTATTTATTTATTTTCTATTTTTAAACTATACAAATGTTTAATCAATTTGTAAGTCAATGAGGTCTCACTTGGTTATTAATTACTTGAACTATTATGAAAACAGAACATACTGGTATCAAAAGTGTTTCGTAACAATTCATTTGTGAAGATCATAAAACAGAAGTCACAATCAGAAGAAAACAGAAAACGCATTTTGTAATTTTAAAACTACATTTCTTTTGTGTAACATTTTTCAATACAAATAGTTTCTCCCAGTAGAAAATTTCTATCTACTCATTCTTTACAAATACTGAAATAGAATTCTCAGAATTATTGAGTTAAACAAGAACACTAAAGTTCATTTCAAATTTAAGATACTATGGTTCTGTAAAACCTGGATTCAAGTAAAAAGAAGTTCCTTATATTTAACAGATATTTATTAAACAACTGGTATGTACCAAATGCTTTTACACATTAACCTTATTTAACAAGTAAAACCTATGAATTGTGTAAAAGTAAGGTTAAGAGACTTCAAAAATTTCACATAGGAAGTGGCAAAGGCAAGATTTTAACCTAAGTTTTTGGACTGCAAGTGCATATCTTCATTAGATAAGAAACCACCTCAATTTTAAATTGTGAATTTTACCTGTACTCTCAATGCTTTCAAAGTTCTTCAAGAATATTTTATCAAATAGATAAATGTTAGCATGATTTTTACACACTGATTTAGTCCATAAATTACATTATACCACACAACCTATTCTCTCATCACTATGTTTTTTTGTCAACTCCGTGGTACAAAAAAATGCAGCCATGCTGATCATACAAGTACTATAGGTAAAATATTATAACTGAACAACTAGAAAAATTACTTGTTCTTCTTGTTATAAATTAGTGGTTTTATTTTTAAGTAGAATGCATTGTTTATTAAGTAAGAATTCCTTTTTTAAAAAAACCAAAAGCTCAGTGTTATGTAAAAGGAATAAAGTGGAAGAAAATTATGAATATATGAAGAAAGGAAGTAAGAAAATAGGTATCCAAAGAATGTTTATCAATCTTCATTCAAATCAAAAACTTTTTTAGACAAGGAGTATGACGTGACAGTTGTATTCATGATAAAATAATATTAATAAGTACTATTTTATTAAAATAAAAGTGTTCTTTAAAGCTGATATTTTTATAGCTTCTTTAAAGATTAAGGCTTTATATGGAGTATGCTTTTTCTGTGTTTCTGTTGATTAAGAAATAGAAAGATATCTTGATCACATTGATTTAGTATTCAAAATTAAGCCTAAGCAAAACAGATACGTTTCAGTACGATGTATAATGTAGAGGGAACAATTTAACTTGAGCTTTACTTAGGGGATGGGGGGTGAATTTATTTTGGTTTATTGCTATTTCTAGATGGTAAAAGTGAAACATTGCTATATGTTGCCATAGATGATTCTCAAGAATTAACTGCATCAAATACTTTGCATTTTGAATGTCTGCACAAACCATAGGAGAATTTTGTAAATGACAAAATCATTAGAAACTTTACTACCATGAAATGGAAATAATCTCTTCCTGTTATGTTGTTTTGTTCAGTGTTTTCATTTTAGTGTGAAATCGGAAAAATGATCAGTGGCTAATTATCTACTAAAGCTAAATATTGCTTTCCAATTCTCTGCCACAAATACCATTCTTTTAATTAAATCAGAAGAATTTCAAGTAAATGTTAGATAGGATAATTTACATACACCCAATAAAGGCAAGAAAATTTAGAGATATATGAAACTGCGTAACATTGGCTCAGCATATTTTCTGCAAACTTTGTACTCACTTTTTATTTCTTTGTGTTTAATTCTTCATGTATGAGAACCTAAAATATGCATGGGAAACAGTACAATATATCTATCAGATAATTTTTGAGTTGACCAAATCCTCTTAAACATTCACTTCTAAACATCAAAAATTGACTTAAAACTTTCTAAATCAAAGATTATATGACGATTGCACTGATGCATGCACATAATGCAATCCTCCATTTTTTTACTCCTCAGTTAAGTTTCCATTTATAGTTACCTGCTGCTGAAGTGATTGTCCTAAATGGTTCTAGTTGGTTTGAATTGATGCGGGTAGTGAGATAGGTGGCATTCATACTGCATCTGCGTGGGTTCTGTCGAAAGACAATGCTCTGTGGATCTCTTACATTTCTGCCTGTCTTGCAAGTAAAGCACTGATTGCCCTTCTCTTCTGAAATATCTTTTCAAATGTATAACAACACTGGACGATAGAAACACTGTCTCCCTCTGGAGCAAAGTGCAGCCATGCTTACTGTGCAGAACAATAAAGATAATGTCTCTCTTCAGGGCCAAGGGTAGGCATGTTTCCTGATTGTAAGAGATTTATGTCCCTACAGTCAAGGTTCCTCTCCTGAAATGCAACCTATCCTGTGAGATTTGGAGCTTGGGAACTCATACAAGAAAATGCTTATACTCTGGCTATGATTCCTGTAAATAATAAAGTGCTTTGTTTCTGTCCCAGGAGTCTCATATCTTCTGCTAGCATCCATGAAACTGGCAGGGGAGGTTGTAAGCTAGCAAGTAGGATAAAACCTCAAGACTCTTCACAATTCTTTACAGGTTCCCCAAACAGCTACAATAGGGGTAGTATTCTTTGTATTTCTCTTTTGCTAAGAAACTTCTTTGGAACTATAAAAAAATGCTTGCCTTAATGCAAGGCATAGGATGGTTCCTGAACATGAGCTCTAATCAACTTGGATTGTGTTGATTTATTTCCAAGTGAAATGAAAAGATGTTTTAAATACATTATCTCATTTTATTATTTCAAATGTCCTATAAGGTAGGTATTAGATTTGGGGGCTGAGGTGGGGGCTGAGCTGGGATACAGTCACAATACCAAACTATTGAAATTCATCAGATAAACAACTCTGTGGTAGAAAAAGCCTTGTGGGGCTTCCCTGGTGGCGCAGTGGTTAAGAATCCACCTGCCAGTGCAAGGGTTCGAGCCCTGGTCTGGGAAGGTCCCACATGCCACGGAGCAACTAAGCCCGCGTGCCACAACTACCGAGCCCGCATGCCACAACTACTGAGCCCGCGTGCCTGGAGCTCTTGCTCCGCAACAAGAGAAGCCACCGCAATGAGAAGCCCGTGCACTGCAACGAAGAGTAGCCCCCGCTCGCCGCAACTAGAGAAAGCCCATGAAGCAACGAAGACGCAACACAGCCAAAAATAAATAAATTTTAACCCCCCCAAAAAAAGAAAAACCCTTCTAAGTTGATAATCATCCATTTACTATTTTATTCAATGGACTCTTTTCATCACGTATATTGGATGTCCTTAATAATGTGATATGATATATTGCAAATCTATAGGCCTTGTTTAGAAATCATTAGCAAACAAAGAATATGTGAAATCTCTTACAGCAACAGATAATTGCCATGATGAACTACTACTAGCCATTCTATTGTCTAGTAACTACTACTGTTACTTAACCCGACATCATCACTATAAAACAGTAGCTTTCATAGGTATAAAACATGTTACTTAACCTCCAGGTATTGCAGAATGTCTTATATTTCTAGCCACAGATTAACCTGCTTCAAAATATTCATTAACAAGATAAAAGAAATCACTGCATTTTCCTTATAGTTACTTTGTTTAGTGGGAACATCAATCATTTCTAATTTACTTGCACAAAAATACCTGAGGGGCACAATTAATCTACATCATTAGAAACTTTAAAAAATGTCAATTAATAAACTAAAGTCTTTTAATATCACCATAACAATCTGAAATATTAAAATCTTATTCTGCTATTTTCCTTGTTCATAATTAAATATACTCTCAGACAACAGTTGATGTTGCAACTCTAATTTCATAGTAAGAAAAATGTCTGCACTATTTACACTGATGTTATAAAGACACAAACAACAGAGCTTTTTGATAGCTTATATCTAAAACTGACTCAACTCTTTGAACCTGTGCTAGTGAAATTAATGAAATAAAAACAATGTCATAACTCAAATGAAGAAGTTTGAGGGTGTCTTGGAGTGATGTGGAAAGAAATCAGTCTAAACAGAAAGCAGAACTTCCCAAGTTAAAATAAAGAACAAGTTCCTGACATGTTACTATCAAATAAAAATATGAGTGCTTTTCAAGTGGATGTACGGATAGGAATTTCAAGTTAGTACGTGTTGGCTTCTTAATCTATACCTAGGAATCAACACCTAGTTTCTAGCCACAAAACAAAACAAACAAAACAAATAAAAAGCTACATATTATTTGCAAAGAATTTACTCAAATATTATTTTTAAAGTCATTTGATCTACTTTGGATTGCACAAACTATGTGGAAATATAATAAAGAAAGTAACATATTGTTACACATCCAGTTTTTACCTTCTATTTGTTTGTGGATAAAGGAAATTATGTTCTAAAAATGGCAGTTGCTTTGAAGATATAGTCAGGCTTCATTACTGCAGGGCTTTTCTTTTTCAATTTATTTTTCTATGTACTAAGCTAATATGTTGGTGCATTCCTCCAGAGATCTCTTATAAAGTTTTGCAACATGAGTGACACTTCTGATTTCTAAAGTGATTCCTTTTAACCTTGACACAGAAATCTCAGCATTACAGTTTACTTTTTTAAAGTTCCCTGGTTGGGGTGGGAGGGGAGAGAGAGAGAGAGAGAGAGAGAGAGAGAGAGAGAGAGAGAGAAAGAAGGAGGGAGGGAGGGAGGGAGGGAGGGAGGGAGAGAGAGAGAGGTGAAAGATAGGGAGTGTGAGAGCAAGAGCAAAGTGAGATGCAGAAAGAGAGGGACACGGAAGATAGGGAATATGAATCATGTGCCTGGATTAAACAATAAATCAGATTTTACTCAAAGTCACTTTTAATTGTGAGGTCATTTCTTTGTATGTATGGATTCTACTCACAATGCTTCAAGAATGGGTAGGAAACTTTAATTTGAATAGAGACAATGTGTCTATTGTTTACTCTGCATGCTTGGTAATTAATTTTGCATCTTTAGTAAAATAAAGTCATATGTTAAAAATGTGGAAAGACTCCTGCCTAAAAGAAAGAGCTCCTTAAATTTGGGGGAAGGCTGTTCTACATTATCTAGCTCAGACACAAGAAAAAGGAAATCAGTAAAGCAGCTCAGGAGCAACACAGAATGTAGAATGCCAGCTTCAATAAGAAGCTTTCACACTAATATGATGAAGCCCCAACAAAGGATCTTATTTCAAAGCTGTGATAATAACAGGCAAAAATGTGCTGTAATAAGCCATGCAGACTATCTTCTTTTCTTTTATTTATTTATTTTTTATGTTTTATTTATTTACTTCTGGCTGCACTGGGTCTTCGTTGCTGCACGTGGGCTTTCTCTAGTTGCCGCGGGCGGGGGCTACTCTTCATTGCGGTGTGCAGGCTTCTCACTGCCGTGGTTTCTTCTTGTTGCGGAGCGTGGGCTCTAGGTGCACAGGCTTCAGTAGTTGTGGCTCGTGGGCTCTAGAGCGCAGGCTCAGTAGTGTGATGCACGGGCTTTGTTGCTCTGCGGCATGTGGGATCTTCCTGGACCAGGGCTCCAACCCATGTCTCCTGCATTGCCAGGTGGATTCTTAACCACTGTGCCACCAGGGAAGCCACATGAAGAATATTTTAATCAGTGTGAAAAAGAAAGGCTAGAAAGGAGGGTAGGTGAAGAACCTCTTAAATTCTTCAGAATCCCAGAGATACATGTTTCAGAGAGATAGCACACTTTATCACGTTGCGTTTGTCTTCTTTTCCCCCCTCAGGGCTTTAATGCAATGAATGTAGCTAGGAAAGTATAACTTCATGCAACAACATGGCATGAACATATCTATCTTCAAAATCTAGTGCTCTAAGTCTCGCCCATGTGGCCGTGTTCTGGAAGATGAATTTTCTTAAATGTTAAAAACGTGAGATACTTTCCCTTCAACACACACATTTAAGATTTTAGAAACTGTGACAATTCCTTCCATATCCACAGTAAAATCAGCACACTGTCATTCTATGTCATTCTAGTGGATTGGTTAAGTTTATTTCAGTGTTACAGTCTCCTTAATACTGCTGCAGAAGTGCTCATTAACTGCTACAGTGGTAAATATCCAACTGGCTATCCATAATTACAGATCATCTACTATTTTTGTATTGCCGAAGTATTTTAGTAGTTACAGAAAGTATTTAACTTTGCAGCTATGTCTGGGGGTATTTTTCCTAATATATTTTGCCATTTTTATTGACTTTTGTTACAGAAAAAATGCCAGAAGAGAAATCAGCATTCTAAATTATTTCTAAGGAATAAAGCAATGATCTTTTTGCTGAGTTCTAACAAAATGTGGTATTAGCAGAATTCGCTTGAATTTTCATCTTTCTCAAAATATCTGATGCCGACTGTTTTGCAACTTCAAAAAATAGCAACAAGGAAAGCAATGTTTTAAAAATTATGGATGGAATATCTTACAGAATTTTCTGAAAATACATTTGGTATTGAAAAAGTTTATTAAACTATCAGAATAAACCTGTTAGTTCTTCATTAACAGGAAAAGACCAAAAACATAAACATCACTGATAAGCTATTCTATAATTTCATGATATATCAAATATAACTAATTCTCAATTTTTTTGTTTAAAAAGGGCAATAGTCATTAAACACTGAGAGTGTTCCATTGGAGAAAGTAAAAATAGACTATATCTCTCTCTATATAAATATGATTTAACATACATTAAGATTAATACTCAGTAATTAAATATATAACACTATTATATTGCATTAATATTAAGCTTTAATGCAAAGTACAAAAATGGTGATACATTCTGTTTTTTTTTGATATATTCCTTTTTAAGAAAACTTTTTAAGAAAGTAGTATATACATGCAAAAGAAGTACAAAATTCATGTTGTAAAGTTCAATGATATTTTTACAAATAAGTATCTACATAAGCAACACCTAGATCAGAAATAGAACATACCACCACCCCAGAGAATCCTTTGTACCCCCTTCTAGTCATTATACTCCTCCCAGAGAAACCACTATTCTTATGTCTAACACCAGAGAGTAATTTGCCATTTAATTTTTTTTCAAATGGAATCATAAAGAATGCATTGTCTGGTGTCTGGCTTCTTCCACTTATATGTTTGTGAGATTCATCCATGTTCTTGTAGTTGTGATTCATTTTCATGGATTTGTGGTATTCCACTATACCAATACGCTACAAGTAATATATTTATTCTCCTGTTGAGGTACGATTGTGTTGTTATTAGATTTTTGGCTATCTCATAGACAGTATCTGAGAATATTCTTGTAATGTTTCTATGAAAAGTATATTTGATTTTTAAATAGCAAATCAGGGCAGAGCAGTCAATTTTGCATTAAAGGGGCCTAAAATTTGTTATATTCTCTGGAAACACAGAGACAAAGATACTTTCTAAGCTTCAGAATCATCAGCTGAGAATAAAATGATGAATCATATTTCCAAAGAATAAAGGTGACATTTGAAGAAAATAGAAATATTTTCCAAGTATTAAGATAAAGACATGGTATAAGAAGGGAAACTCACACTTTTACAAATTATGCACACAGCAAGGGAAGTTATTACTAAGTATTTTGCCCAGTAGACTATTTAGTAAAAATTTCCTTATATAATCTACTGTAACACATGACAGTTTCACATAAAGAAAAATACTGTTGACATTTTTTAACTTTGTAAGTACATATTATTAAATATCCAGAATTTTATTATTTAATGCATAGTGGAAAGAAAACACAGCACATATTCAGATTCTAACAGAATGTAGATATAAAATCTGTAAATATTTGCTCACTGTATTTTAAGAAAACTAATTTAATCCATATTATATTAACTATATATATTTTGGGGTCAAAACTTTTCTACTTCTAAAGTGCCATTCTAGTTCAGTATGCTATGGATGATGAGTAGACTTGCTAATGATAATTTAAAAAGTAATTCTACATTCATAAGCATAACTCAGCATCAATTTCTGATGAAAGTGTGGCTAAATAGGGATAATTATTTATTTGTGTTGGGGGAGAAATTTCCTTTTACAGAATATGAGTTATTTTATTTACTAACTTTGGGATATGAAGTGACTTTTTTTTTTTTTTTTCTGTACGTGGGCCTCTCACTGTTGTGGCCTCTCCCGCTGTGGAGCACAGGCTCCGGACGCACAGGGCCAGCGGCCATGGCTTATGGGTCCAGCCACTCCGCGGCATGTGGGATCTTCCCGGACCGGGGCACGAACCCGCGTCCCCTGCATCGGCAGGAGGACTCTCAAACACTGTGCCACCAGGGAAGCCCCTGGAGTGACTTTTTAATGAAACAATTATTCATTCTGTTTTTGCTGTTTTTTTTTTTTTTTTTATCATCTTTATTGGGGTATAATTGCTTTACAATGGTGTGTTAGTCTCTGCTTTATAACAAAGTGAATCAGCCATACATATACATATGTTCCCATATGTCTTCCCTCTTGCTTCTCCCTCCCTCCCACTCTCCCCATCCCATCCCTCCAGGCTGTCCCAAAGCCCCGAGCTACTATCCCTGTGCCTTGCGGCTGCTTCCCCCTAGCTATCTACCTTACTACGTTTGTTAGTGTGTATATGTCCATGACTCTCTCTCGCCCTGTCAAAACTCACCCTTCCCCCTCCCCATATCCTCAAGTCCGTTCTCCAGTAGGTCTGCGTCTTTATTCCTGTCTTACCCCTAGGTTCTTCATGACATTTTTTTTCCTTAAATTCCATATATATGTGTTAGCATACGGTATTTGTCTTTTTCTTTCTGACTTACTTCACTCTGTATGACAGACTCTAGGTCTATCCATCTCATTACAAATAACTCAATTTCATTTCTTTTTAAGGCTGAGTAATATTCCATTGTGTATATGTGCCACATCTTCTTTATCCATTCGTCCGATGATGGGCGCTTAGGTTCTTTCCATCTCCGGGCTATTGTAAATAGAGCTGCAATGAACATTTTGGTACATGACTCTTTTTGAATTTTGGTTTTCTCAGGGTATATGCCCAGTAGTGGGATTGCTGGGTCATATGGTAATTCTATTTGTAGCTTTTTAAGGAACCTCCATACTGTTCTCCATAGTGGCTGAACCAATTCACATTCCCACCAGCAGTGCAAGAGTGTCCCCTTTTCTCCACACCCTCTCCAGCATTTATTGTTTCTAGATTTTTTGATGATGGCCATTCTGACTGGTGTGAGATCATATCTCATTGTAGTTTTGATTTGTATTTCTCTAATGATTAGTGATGTTGAGCATTCTTTCATGTGTTTGTTGGCATTCTGTATATCTTCTTTGGAGAAATGTCTGTTTAGGTCTTCTGCCCATTTTTGGATGGGGTTGTTTGTTTTTTTGTTATTGAGCTGCATGAGCTGCTTGTAAATTCTGGAGATTAATCCTTTGTCAGTTGCTTCATTTGCAAATGTTTTCTCCCATTCTGAGGGTTGTCTTTTGGTCTTGATTATGGTTTCCTTTGCTGTGCAAAAGCTTTGAAGTTTCATTAGGTCCCATTTGTTTATTTTTGTTTTTATTTCCATTACTCTAGGAGGTGGGTCAGAAAGGATCTTGCTGTGATTTATGTCATAGAGTGTTCTTCCTATGTTTTCCTCTAAGAGTTTGATAGTTTCTGGCCTTACATTTAGGTCTTTAATCCATTTTGAGCTTATTTTTGTGTATGGTGTTAGGGAGTGATCTAATCTCATACTTTTACATGTACCTGTCCAGTTTTCCCAGCACCATTTATTGAAGAGGCTGTCCTTTCTCCACTGTTTTTTTTTTTTTTTTTTAATTCAGAGAATTACCTCTCTCAATCTGTAAGTGATTCATCATGGGCTGATTTTCTACTATGGGTCCAAAACTGTGTCAAATACGATTCTGTTTTCAAGTACTACAATTTTGGTAGGGACACACACGAAGTAATAGCAAACTCCACAACTTAAACCCAGAGAAAAAGAACATGGATGAAAATGGGTATAATCCAGGACGAGTTCATGGAGCTCCCAGAAAGATGAAAGCAAAATAAAACATAAGGGAGTTTAGATAAAACCAACATTTACTGTATTGTTTTTAGATGTGCATGCCATTTGGTGAACATATTGAGACCTGGAAAATGTGAGTTGAAATAAGGCCAAAAAAAGGTGATAGTAATAATAATAATAATAATAATAATAAGAAGAAGAAGAAGAAGAAGAAATAAAAGCGGAGGAGGAAGAGCCCAGGGTAGCACTAAAACTCAAGTCCCCTAATCGCCATATTTTATTCTTTGCCTTTGTACTACGCAAGTCAAATTTGCAACGTATTTTCCAGATGATTCTGTTCATAGAACCATAGTGATAGGGTAAGCAGTAAATGTCTATGAATTGTTTCAAACTTGTTTCTTATAAAACGTATTCTGAGGAAACAAAATATTTTCATATATATTCAAGTGGAATATTATTTTTACTGTGCTACGAATGAAGAAATCAATAGAAATTTTAAAGTCAGGGTGTAATTTTCATATATTTTTTTAATGTTTATAACTATTCACTATCAATATATAGTCTTAAGTCACAAAGCCATCCTCTTCAATGAATCTAAGTAAGAATCAATATTCTATTTGTACATAAGGAAGCAAAACAAATCTCCTGTACTTCCATAGGAGTTTCTATTCTAGGTTCCAAAAACAGCTACGGGTATTGTGGGTAGGTAAAACTAGTCTATGATTCTCACTAAGTTATTTGTTAATTTTTATATGAATATGAGTATGTACAGTTTTCTGGAGGAAATACTCATTGTTTTCCAAAGTTTAAGAAATCATAGTTCTATATTTGTAACTCTAAAGGAGTTTGTATTCAATGTTTCTGCAATTCAATGGCTTTACAATTAAAGAAATAATGTCAAATTTAAACACCACTCAATGAGATTGGGATTGACATATATACACTGCTATGTGTATAACTAATGAGAACCTACTGTATAGCACAGGGAACTCTACTTGGTGCTCTGTGGTGACCAAAATAGGAAGGAAATCCAAAAAAGAGGGGAGATATGTATACCTATGGCTGATTCACTCTGCTGTACAGCAGAAACTGACACAGCAGCGTAAAGCAACTATACTCCAATTTTTAAAAATCATCAATTTTTAAAAATCAGAAATAATATGAACATATTTCATATTCAAGGATTAGTTGATTAACTCTACTGACATAAATGTGGGTTTTTTTTTTTCTGTTTGTTTGTTTCACTATACCCAGTAATGACTATAACATCTCATTTTGTTTATTTTCTAGACTAAGGTCCATTTAAAGTAATATACATCCTTTCTGCATATATCAATCTACTACCTATGTAACTAAAATGCATAAAAATTACCAACAGACCATATGGAAAATGCATTTTACAAATGGTGTGTTGCAACTGAGGTTCCAAAATGCTACCTGTTTCAAATTTAATATTGCCTCTCTTGCTTACAAGATCTATTTTTCTCTCGTAGACTTGAGGGCATATTCATTTAGCTTCTTGACCTTTTAGCTGTTGAGCAGCAGACACCATGTGTAGTATATTCTTCTCTTCTATGAACTTAAAACTGTATATCCTTTTAGAACTGTAAAGTGATTTCGGATTTTACTGTGAAAAACGTCAAGGAGATTAAATAGAGCATCCTCTATATACTACGTGAAACTTCTTCAGGAAAGCATTTTACTTTTAGCAGTGATATGGTAAAGTGTATAGCAAACATGAAAAAAATACTCTTTCATTGTTTATGATAAAAGTTTATTATTACTGTTTCACTAATATAAAATCTGGGCCAGTAACATGTTGGTAAAACTAGATATCTTTATACTCTAAATTGGTATGCATTCATAAAGAGGAATAATAAGAAGCCTGTGTAAAGTCATTTGGTTATTTTTAAAACTATTTGTTATAATCCCTAAGAATTAGTACCACAAGTGGTTTATTATTGCTGTGCATTTTTATACTAAATGCACATAAACTAGAAAGAATAGTTTTTTGTAAAAAAGGTATTTCTTTGCCAATACTTACAAAAGCAGGCCTCTATTTATTGACCAAGGTTATTTGATTTAGAGATACAGTTGTGTATAAAAGGTAGTAAGTTTGATAAAGGAACCTTGGCTGGAACATATTAGTTGTGCAATATATTTCCCCCATGACATACTAGCAGTTATTTTTCAGTCCAAGAATATCTGTATAAACTTGTTCTACTGAAAAAAGAGATATACATTCAATATTGCCATAGCATTTGCTTTATAGGGGTTATCTAGCAATACAAAATACACAAGGTATGAATACTACTTCAGCAACCATAGCAATACCTAACTACTTGTAGAAATAAATAACCATTATGTGTTGCACACTTTAAATGTTTTTGACACCTACGGTTAAGTTGTCCTCCAGAAACAGTAAATGCCTTCTAAATTCTTAGCAATGAGGATAGGGAGAGCAATTTAATTAAAATACCTGTATGAAATGTATGGTCCTTTCCAAACTACACCATTTTTATTACAAATGGGCACTGCATCTAGTTAGCACTATTTGGCATATTGCGGGCATTCAAAAAGTATTTGTTAAGTGAACGAATAAATACAATAGTGAAAGAAAAAAATAAACATACACCTAAAGGAAAATACAAGAGAAAGAATAGCCTCATTATTTGGCATGTTACAGATTACTATTCCAAAGGCAGTGTTTGTACTCTGTTTGTACTGTACTGACTATATCAGAAACTGGTATAAAACGAATTGATCAAACAGGTATTCACAAAACACATACTCGCAGCGTCTGACAGAGTAGACTGTCCCCAATTTTTGAAATTTCTCTGCAACACCACACCTTTCTTCCTTGACAAAGCCTTAGCACAGTCCGCTATCTCTTACCCACAGCCTTCAAAGAAATCTGGGTTGTCTACTGATTCTACGCAGAACTTCCAGAATTATTTTTAAGAATTTAAATAAAATCATATAATTCAAATACAGGACTCAGAACAAATCCACAAAGTCATATGGAATGGGCTAAGAAACAGCTTCCCTTTGGACTTTAAGATAATTCAATGTGTTCAATGCAAAGTTCCCTTCATATAACCAGTGTGAAGTAGACTGTTTCTCAAAATTAAATTCACTATTTCATATTCTGTTTTCTCTGAGTTCATCATATAGGACAAGCATCTGATGCTTCATGAGCTATACTAAAGTATAATGAGTTACATTAAATTGACTAATCAATAGTCAATTGCCAAATATATTTAGTATATTAGAATATAACACATTTGAGCTTATGAGAAGCTTACTTATACATAAACTTAAACAGTGCTTAGAATGTTTCTTTGATGAATATCACAATAATAAAGAAAAATATAGTAGTAGTTTTGTTCTTCTACGCTTTACTTTCTCATCTCCCTTATTCTTTTCTTTTGGCGTTCAATATATAGTTCTACATAGAATAATAAAACTTTTCTCAATATCAGAGTTAAAATCTATTCAGCAATCCATTTTCTGAGCAAAACTAAGCCAAAACATGTTTATCAGAAATGCCAATTAAAGAAACAACAAATAAAATCACTATCATTATTAATAAATTTAAATGTAACGTGTACCTTTTTACTTGCTGCTTTTTGAGATGTTTATTTCAGACATATTAGAGAAACTTTCAGAAATATGAGAAAAGATCAACAACTAATGTCAAAAAAAGCAATTGTAAATCAAAGCAGAAATGATATTATGGAGACACAGAACGCTAACCTAAGTGGGAAAATAAATGTAAAATTTATTTTTTTAATTTACTGTTTTATTCTTTAATTTTAAAATTTTGTTACTTAAATAAAACAATTGCTAATCTATGATGGCATTTGTTTTTGAAGTAGATAAATCAAAATGAGAAATGCTGGGAAAAGGGCTTTTCTTTAAGCCAGATTTTGACTAAGATTTTTGTTGTTCAATTATTCACACTGGTCCACAAAAGACAGCATTAAATGAAAAAGGCTTAAACTATAATATGAGGTATCCAAGGTGAATAATACAAGATTTTTATCAATGAGCATGGCTAGTGCCTTATTTTTATGCCTTTTTAATTTAACTATTTTATTTAACAGATATAAGAGGGTTAGGATTCCAACAAAAGAAAAGAACAAACTATCCTTTTATCCTATGCTTTTTGCTTGACGTTAAGGTAAATATAGAGGCTATACATGGAAAAATGGGGCATAGGTCAGCTGAGGATAATGAAGTTTGGCTCACTGAAGGAAGTGGTTTAAAGACGAGTTCAATTAATAAAACAACTCCCTGTTTTTTCAGAGCAAACGAGAGAGAGTGTGCTATGAAAGAATACTTACTCTTTATGTACCAATTGGTGAACTACCCAGGAATCATATCATGCAGATTCTGGGTGGGGCCTGACATACTGCACTTCTAACAAGCTCCAAGGGGAAGCCATGCTACTAGTTCAAGGCCAAGACTTTTTAAGTAGTAAAGCTGTAAAATTAAGGTTAATCTAAATCATAAAGAAGACAGATGAAAATGCCAGGGAATTTTGTCTGGAGTAAGATTTAAAGTCCCAGAAATTTCTTTTCTGAGGTTGGGAGTAGTAAGTGTCTATATAGTTTAGAAAGTCAAAGGACACACAGATCAAGAGAGCTTTATCAAGCCACCAGAATTAAGGAAGATTTTTTTTAATTTAATTTTTATTTTATATTGGAGTACAGTTGACTTACAATATTGTACTAATTTCAGGTGTACAGTAAAGTGATTCAGTTATACATATATCCATTGTTTTTCAGATTCTTTTCCCATATAGGTTATTAAAGAGTATTGAGTAGAGTTCCCTTTGCTATTCAGTAGATCCTTGTTGCTTATCAATTTTATATATAGCAGTGTGTGTATGTTAATCCCAAACTCTGAATTTATCTCTCCCCCCACCTTTCTCCTTTGGTAACCATAAGTTTGTTTTTGAAGTCTGTTTCTGTTTTGTAAATAAGTTCATTTGTATCATTCTTTAAGATTCCACATATAAGTGATATCATATATTATTTGTCTTTGTCTGACTTACTTCACTTAATATGATAATCTCTAGGTCCATCCATGCTGCTGCAAATGGCATTATTTCATTCTTTTTCATGGCTGAGTAATATTCCATTGTATATATGTGCCATATCTTCTTCTTTTTTTAATTGGCGTATAGTTATTTTACAATGTTGTGTTTGTTTCTACTGTACAGTGAAGTGGAGTTCCCTGTGCTATAAAGCAGGTTCTCATTAGTTATCTATTTTATACATAATAGTGTATATATGTTAATCCCAATCTTCCAATTCATCCCACTGCCCTTCCCTCCTTGGTGTCCATACGTTTGTTCTCTACATCTGTGTCTCTATTTCTGCCTTGCAAACTGGTTCATCTGTACCATTTTTCTAGATTCCACATACATGCATTAACATATTTGTTTTTTCCCTTTCTGCCTTACTTCACTCCATATGACAGACTCTAGGTCCATCCACATCTCTACAAATGACCCAATTTCATTCCTTTTTATGGCTGAGTAATATTCCATTGTATATATGTACCATATCTTCTTTATCCATTCATCTATCGATGGACATTTAGATTGTTTCCATGACCTGGCTATTGTAAATAGTGCTGCAATGAACATTGGGGTGCATTTGTCTTTCCAAATTATGGTTTTCTCTGGATATAGGCCCAGGAGTGGGATTGCTGGATCATATGACAGCTCTATTTTTAGTTTTTTAAGGAACCTCCATACTGTTCTCTCTAGTGGTTGTACCAAAACTGACATTCCCATCAACAGTGTAGGAGGGTTCCTTTTTCTCCACACCCTCTGCAGCATTTATTATTTGTAGAGCTTTTGATGATGGCCATTCTAACCTGTGTGAGGTGATCCCTCATTGTAGTTTTGATTTGTGTTTCTCTAATAATTAGCAATGCTGAGCATCTGCTTTATGGCCATCGGTATGTCTTCTTTGGAGAAATGTCTATTTAGATATTCTGCCAATTTTCATGGTTGGGTTGTTTGGGGTTTTTTTGATAATGAGCCGCACGAGCTGTTTGTTTATTTTGGAGATTAATCCCTTGTTGTTGCTGCCTTTGCAAATATTTTCACCCATTCTGTGGGTTGTCTTTTTGTTTATGGTTTCCTGTGCTGTGCAAAATCTTTTAACTTTAATTAGGTCCCATTTGTTTATTTCTGTTTTTACTTTCATTTCTCTAGGAGGTGGATCCAAAAAGATATTGCTGCAATTTATGTCAGTGTTCTGCCTATGTTTTCCTCTATAAGATTTATAGTATCTAGTCTTACATTTAGGTCTTTGAAAAGAATAAAACACCTAGGGAAAACCTACCTAAGGAGACAAAAGACCTCCACTCTGAAAATTATAAGATGCTGATGAAAGAAACTGGAGATGACACAAACAGATGGAAGGGTATACCATGTTCTTAGATTGGAAGAATCAATATTGTCAAAATGACTATACTACCCAAGGCAATCTACAGATTCAATGCAATCCCTATCAAATTACCAATGGCATTTTTCACAGAACTAGAACAAAATCTTTTAAAATTTGTATGGAAACACAAAAGACCCCAAATGGCCAAAGCAATCCTGAGAAAGAAAATAGAGTTGGAGGAAGCAGACTCCCTGACCTCAGACTATACTACAAAGCTACAGTAATCCAAAGAGTATGGTACTGGCACAAAAACAGAAATATAGTTCAATGGAATAGGACGGATAGCCCAGAAATAAATCCATGCACCTATGGTCAATTAATCTACAACAAAGGAGGCAAGAGTATACCATGGAGAAAAGACAGTCTATTCAATAAGTGGTCCTGGGAAAACTGGACAGCTACATGTAAAAGAATGAAATTAGAACATTCTCTAATACCATACAGAGTTAAGGAAGATTTAACTGTCGGTCTGAGAGGCATGAAAGGCTCTTTCAAGCAAGGTGACTAAGACCCAGTTTCTCCCCTGGCCCTGAGTTCAACTCAGAAGTGGCAGAATTCTTGGGAAGGCTTAAAAATAAGCTTAGGGATGAGTCAACTAGTAAAAACCTTGCCAAGAGCACAAACATCAAAGCATAGCAAGAATACTAGGAATGGATTTGTCCTTAATTAATCCTCATTCAAGGGAAGCCCTAGCTCTCTATATTGTCCAAACCCCATGTAAAATCATATTGCCATTAAGAAATACTTCCTTGTTCGGAATAAGGCCTAACTATGTTTATTTTTCTATAATGTTTGCTTTGATTAAAAGTAGCTAATATGTAATGAACACATACTATTCACCTGTCATTGTAAGACTTGTAGATGAATTAACTTTTTAAAATCTTCATCTACTGTTTCTAACCAATTATAATTGAAAAAACTAAGAATTAGTATTTATGATTTTAATAAAGTAACACAAATAAATAAAACTTAGTTGTAGAGCTAGGTTGATAGCCAAAGTAATATGTTAATTAATAATTTATCATTAAAAAAGACTGGCTTACAGCTTATCGGAAATCTCTATGGTAAACCCTGGGGAAAAAATCTGATTGCATAAACTGTGAAACCTTGCAGCAGCTATACGAATTACAAGCTTGAGCTACTAAATGATCAAGTCAAATTTAAGAGGATAGTTCTACATCTGTACTGTGCAACATTGTAGCCACTAACCCCATTTGCCTATTTTAATTTACATTAATAAATTAAATTAAATACAAGAAAAATTCATTTCTTTAAGCACATGAGCCACATTTCAAGTGTTCAGTAGCCATATGTGCCTTGTGGCCACCATATTGGACAGCAAACTATTCTTTATAAACATTCCCAAAGTCACAGAAAATTTTGTTGAAAAATTCAATCCTATTTTAATGTTGACAGATCGCCTAGCATTTGCTAATTTTTAAACCATTCAATACATTACCTAATTTTATTCTCAGAACCATCACTTGAAAAATATGGAAGTTAATGTTACTGTATTTTATAGAGAAGGGCCACACTGGGTTTTTTTTATAGCTAAACTGTTATTAAAGGTCTTGGAGTTAATCTGTGCAACTGGTAGAATCAGTTTATTCCGTGGGAATTGAAATTCAGTACCTACCTTTGTCTTGGGTGGGAATGGACTAAGTTATGAATTTGAGTGGCATTAGCTTTCAGTAGTCCACTTCATCATCTAATATAAGATTTACTACACCATGGGAAAATTGTATCTTTAGATAAAATAAATATAATTCCTTAAGTAAGTTGGAAAATTAGAAAAAGCTCTATATCACAGTTTTTTCAAATAAGTATCACCAGTTTTTAGCTCAATATTCAAAAATGATCACAACAGAGTGCCTATGTTGATTAAAAAAAACATCACTTTGTATTGTTCAGTCAACAAGTTCAAAGCCATTACATTTTTACATAGTAACATTAAATTAACATGATCTACTATAGTATTTTTTTCCACCAGAATTCACACTAAAGTCATAAAGCTTTACAGACCACTCCTCTCAATTCATATGCTTACAAGATAAAGCCTGCCTACCTTCATTACTCTAAAATTCCTTTTCTGCAATTCATAAATATCCTCTTTATTTCACTCTGTCCATTGTCACCACTCCTCTGAGCTGATTCTATTTTATACCTATAATTTTCACTTCCTAATTTGTTTGCCTCTTGAAGTTTTATTACCTGTCACTTTGTCACAACTAATTTATACTGAGCATTATTTTTGAGATTTTGCCTAATTATATTTTTCCCTGTATTGCTTTCTCCTTCTTCCCTGTATACTGTCACATCTACTTTATATTAGAAGACAGACTATTGTAGTCACTCCACATGTTGTATGCTCTGGTTGGTAAATGCACATGTACTCTTTTGTGGCAAAAAGAAGCACTAATATCCAAACCACTGCTGAAAACAAGGATGCTCTACATTAAGTTAGTAAATCAATAGTAACTGTGAGTACAAAACAAATGTCAAGGCAATATTTACATTTAGTGAAAAAAGATATTAGAAATATTTCCATCTTTGGGTATACACCTGTACAAAATTACAAAGTAATGTACTGAAACTTAACATGAATATAAAGAAGTAATCAGAATAATATGTGAAAATTTTTTGAAAAAGGTAACATTATAACATTAATATTATGTTCAATTTAATTGAATATATATTTATTCAAGTCCAAGGAATAATTCTAAAATCCAAAAAATGATGAAGCCACAGTCGTTGTTATCATGGAGTTAATGAGAAAAAGATACACGTTTGAAGAAAGATTTTATGAGGAAGAGATTTTGAAGGATGGTAGGGCTTGTACAGTTGAAGGGGAAAACAACTTCTTTTCAACAGAGGGAGCATATAGGAAAAGACACAAAGAGTGCAAAGTGCAGAGCATGTTGGGGGAACAGCCAATAAGCTGATCTAGATAGCTCACATGCTCACAGGACATGTGAGAAAATAATAAATGATGTGGCTTAAAAGAGTAGGTTAGGGTCAGTCACAGAAGATCATGAATGTCAGACACAGCAGTTTGTACCTAATGATATTGTAAACAGGAAGCTTCTATTGTTATTGTTACATTAATTATTAGTTTGACATGAGGTTGGTATGATCACAGATATGCTGTAGCTTTATTTGAACACAATGAAACAGGTAGTGGCTGAAGATATGGAGTCCAATTAATAATAAATTTAAGAGTCTGCAAGGAGGGGCACTCAGGAACGCAAATGGGTGCATGGAAGTTTGAAAGGATGTTAGAGACATTGTGGACCCGCATCTGTAGGACACAGCCCTACATGAAAGAATATTAAATGTGAAGGAAAAGAAAAAGTGAGTGACAACTCCAAGTTTAAGAACCTATGTGACTCAGAAAATATGGCGCTGTTCATGGAGATAAGAAAAGAAATTGGATTGAGGTAAATGGTGGTGAGGATTGAAAAGAAGTAGCAGAGGAGAAGGACTTTTGCATAAGCTTCATAGACACAGGCACTTTCCTCTGCAACAGCTTGTTCACCACCACCTGTCATTGTTTACACTTCTAGTGTCCTTGCTTCATACTCTGAGCACTCTGAGGGAAGGCAGGTGCAGTGTCTCATTCAGATCTTATTTCTAGGGCTTTGACTCTTGCCTGGTACTTAATTTTTTTCTCTATAATAATTCAATGAACATTTCCAGAGAAATTAGTATAGATTCAGCAATCTGCCTCAAATAAAAAGTAGGGCATTTAAAATTTTTTACATTTAGCTGTCTGGTGAAGAAGACAAACTTTTATGGCAAATCAAGAGCCAGAATTGACTGAGGTTAGGCTACAGGTCTAAATTTCCTCCCCAACCAAAAATATCTTTTCCTACTGTTGAAGGCTTGAAATTTAACCATTTGAAATTTGTTCCCGGAGGGTAGTCCTGGTTAAAATGTAGGTAATTCACTGAAGGGGCAAACAGAAATCATTACCTTAATGTATGGTTATGGGATCTTTTGCTGAGATCAAGTTTGATGAGGAGAAAGGTGCAGAGGAGAAGAAAAAGGTGATACAAAGAAAATCTAGGAATACTGAAGATTAATTTACCTGCTTCACAATTCTACATAAGGCTAAGAACCCAAAGTATCTCCCTGAGTGCATGCTCCTATTTCAATTTTCTTTTTATTTGTTCAAATTTTTTTTTAATTGTTTGGCTATGCCATGCAGCCTGTGGGATCTTAGTTCCCTGACCAGGGATCGAACCTGCACCCCCTGTATTGGGAGGGCAGAGTCTTAACCACTGGACCACCAGGGAAGTTCCTTCTTTTTATTCTCTTAAAATGTTAAGTAATTGCCCCTGCGCTTGGTTCCTAGTCTCAACAAGAGCCACCAGAGTAATCCTGTTAAAATAAATCATTTTGTGTCATTCCTCTGCTCAAAACCTGTTACAGCTTCCCATCTAATGCAGAACTAAAGTTGTCAATGACCTATAATCCCCTATCCCTGCCCTTCTCTCTCTGATCTCCTTCTACATTCTTCCTGGTTTACTCTTCCTGAAAGTCATCAGGCATACTCCCAAATTTAGGTCCCTTGCACGGAATCTCTAAAACACTCCTCTCACAGATAGCTTTTTGCCTAATTCCCTCACCTCCTTCAAATTTTAGTTTAAATACACCTACCTCATTAGGAATAATGGTACTCCCCTTTCCCACATGTTCCTGACCTGTCTGACCCTGTTCTTATTTCTCCATGGCTTTTACCATCTTCCAACAGCTTATAAAATTTACCTATTCATTATGTTTTGTTATTATTGTTCTCTCTTTCACTTTCCTCCACAAAGGTAGGGGTCATTCTTGTTTTTGTTTTGTTGTTACTGTTGTTTTTTACTTATATACTCCCAGCACTGAGCACCACCTCAGACACAAGAGTATGAGTTCGATAAATATTCTGCTGAATAAAAGAATGAATGAGATCCCTTTTCCAAACATTCTACTGATGGCTTACATTTTGCACAGTAGCATCCAATATTTTTAAAATCCCTTTTGTTGTTTGGTTTGACGATCACAGTAATCTGCCTTTGTCACAAATAAATAAATAAATAAAACAAGATAACAAGCATGTAGTGAACTCTATTAAATCAGTAAATGTATCCTCACAGAGGTTTAGGAAACCTGAAGTCCTACTTAGTAGCTGGAAAGCAGGAGGGTTAGCCTAGCTTGCATGGTAGAAGAAGCTCAAGACTGATGTGAGTTCTCAGAAATTCAACCACCCATGACAGTGACTCAGGACTCCACCTCTGAGTATCCCTTGTTGGAAGCCTGGATCCTGGTGAATACTTTCCAAGATAATGAACCAAAGAATGAAAACAAACTGAAGTAAATAAAACTAAAAATGAGACCCGTAAACAAGCAAAAAGAAAAGTTTATAAATGTGAAAAGAAGTGAATTAAAAGTAATTTACAATTATAATAGTGTCTATAGATTTTATAGAGAATAAATTATTCCTGTTATTAGTATTAGCCTGTTAGACATTTGACACAATTGAATTCAAAATTTTAGTTTTTCCAACATGCTGCTGTGTTAAACATAAATCCAAGCAGTCATTTTTCTCTGAAACTCTGATATTAAATTTTGATTGTGAAGACTCTCTAATACACTTTTATATATATAATTAAATTTATTTCATTATACAGATATAATAAAATGATACATGGTATAAATCTTTGTAACTGGCAAAGTGTTATACAAATTAAAGGGATTATTACTATTAAATTTTTTACACATATTTCTTCCCAATTGCCTTCAATGTATCAGATTCAGGGTAAAAAATTAATGTGAAAGCCGCTTTCCACTAACCATCCACATCTCCCGTTGAAACCTGTTAAGGGTTACAAATGAGTATAAAAGAATAGTATTTGGCGCATAATGTGTTCAAGATCTAATTTGCTGTACACTGAAAGCATTACATTAGTAATAATAGTCAAAGCTGAATCTCAGAGGACTGGCAATTTTGCTGAAGCATCCAGAATTTTTCTTATTTGAACTACCCAAACTTTTAAAAGCTCTCTCCTTTTTCCTCTCCCTCTCTGCAATCATCCAATTAAAAGAATTTTTCCCCCTATTGCAGAGCAGTGGAACTTCACAGAAGTTTTTTGCTACATTTAACAGCTCAGGGTTTAAGCTAAGAAAATAGACTTTGAAGACACTAGCATATACACTGTATGCTTGGTGGTGACATGCAATATCTTCTATCGGCATTATAGCAAAATGAAATTGTATTTCATGGTTTACTGCTAGAAAACATCGATAAAAATTAGTGTTTTCCGTTTCAAGTGTCACACAGGTAGATCCCATACATGGTTACAAAAAAAAAAAAGTGTATAACTTTATTCCTTTGCTTTCCTTATACTTTGAAACTTTCAGGAATTAAATGTTTATATTCTCATTTTGTTGGGGATGGGGAAAGGAGGATGGATATGCATCTTTTTATTTGATCTGATTGATCTGGTTTTTTTTTGATCTGCTGATCTGATTTTTTTTTTCTTATGTCACCAGGGCACTGATTCATCCCCTGTGTACTCAACATATATAATCAATGGGTAATAATGAAAGCATATAAAAATAAATATGTGGACTTAAATTATTTTGTGTTTTCATATATATGTCCTACAAATTTTATTATTCTACTCTACAAAACTTTTAGATGCAGTGGATACCAAAATCAATAGAAAGTGTAGCTCTATAAGAAAGCTCTTCCTAAGCTGGAAAAGTACATATGCTTGCTTAGCCAAAATTTTGACATCCTAAATCTTCTCAGGTCCTGCTCATGACTGTTTCACTTTCTCTCTATATGATCTTAGAAAAATAGTCATTTAATTTCTTTGTGGCCTTTTTCTCAGTTTCCCATTTCAAGGGAACTGCTATCTGCTTACAAAATATTTAGGGCCTGAGCTAATGAGGTTTGGTTTAATTTCCTTTTTTCCTTGTGTTCCAGTAACAGCTCCAAGGCACCCTATACCTAGGAGGTAATATGTTTCCTGTATAGTTATGCACTTGAGTGTCTTTTCCAAATTAGGGAAGACTGCATACTCCCAGTTCAAATTTAGCAGTGAAAAACTTTGTGTATAAAAAATAACTACTCTGTAATATAACTAAGAAAAGCTGTGGCACCCAGATAATATGACTACTCTGGAAGGAGCATAGGAAGATTCTGAAATAAAGTAGGACGGTAAAAAGAAGAAATAGAATTTGATTTTAAAATGGACTCCCATTCATTCTAAATTTCTTTATTAAGCAACCTCCGCCTTTTCCCCATAAATATACTCTTCCTATTATAGCTTGTACACCAAAACATAGGCCTATAAACTGACTTGTGTTCAGGAGATAGTTGTTTTTCATTAATTTTGAGATTACTGAAGGTAGGTTAGAGAAGCAGGGGGCGGGTTTGGAATGAAATAGCAGGGAAGGTAGGTATTGTCCATTCAGCACCCTTCTAGGCAGGTAGATAAGTTTAAGATTACATTATTTAATTCCACTAATAATCTCTGAAGTAGGTAAACATTAGCATTCCCAATATCAGATGAAAAAACAGACACTTGTAAAGGTTAAGAAATTTGCCCAACAGATAGCAGTGTCATAATTAAAAGCTGGGTCTGTTTGACCACAACATTCGAACTAATAAACTACATAATGAATCTGCTTTTAAACCTCTGCTTTTTAAAGAATTGAGACATTATTATGCTGAAAATGAATTCAGGTTCAGCAGTTACATCAGGTAAAGTGCTTTCATGACTATACCAGTCCTACAATCTATAGTAGATAATATTTCTCATAAGATACGACTTCAAACAACAGAGGTCTTACAATGATGCTTATATAATCTTGCTACCAAATTACCTGCACTAGTAAAAAATCAGATTACCTGCACTATTAAAAAATTTTGAGTGACCATGCAAAGATATTTTCTTTATTTTTAGAGATGTGGTGAGAGGCAATAAATTAGCAATGTAATTATCAACAAAAATTCCTTTGTACACTTTCTATCAGGGCCTCATTTTACAGCAAAAAGTTTTTCTTCTGTGTATTCTATCTTAATTCTCAGAGAATTAGTGTTGAATTACAGCCCTTGGCAGAATATGTGGCTATTTAGTCCTTGAATACATATTGCCTGATCTTTGTTAGGCCTTCTTAGAAATTATGACATATTTGCTTTTACATTTTTATAACTAAATGTGTTTTGACTTTTTTCTTTTAGCATTTATGGATTTATGTAAGCTCACATTCCAATTACACTTACATAGGTATGGCACCTTTTAGTCAGCATGAAATTTACATACTAAAGTGCTTTTAGTGTATTTTTAGAAAGTCCATAAAACCTTATTGTCCATAAATCAAAGATAATTCATTTTCAAACTACATTAGTACATTTTTCTTTTTATGTAAACCATTGCTTAAATATTGGCAAAATGCAGGGTTTTATAATTGTTTTGAATCCATAAAAATCCGGGCACTGTTATAAAGTTAGTGGAGAGACGCAGTTTTAAGGTCAGATACATTGGGTTTCCTTCCCATCATTGCTTCTTCCTAGCTTTTTTTCCTTGTGCAAGTTATTCAACTTCATTGCTCCCTAGTTTCTTCATTTAGTTACAGTGCAGACTTTTCAGGCAATGTATATGACGTGGCTAATACAGTGTCCAGCACAGTAATTATTCAATAAATTTTAAGGATTTTAGTAACAGCTAGTAGATCCTTCAGCTAAATATAATATTCTTTATAATCTAGACTCTATTTTAGTCCTTATTACTACAGACAACAGCTTATTTCATTACTGGATAACTCAAATTGCGAAGATGTTCTTCCTTTCATTGATGCCAAATTAGTCTACCTGGAACTTCTATCTCTGTGTACCCTTTGATGCTCTCTAAGTAATGAAGAGATATCTGACAACAGATCAATCATATACATATATCATATACATATACATACATATTTCCCTTTCTCTCTTATAAGGTAAACATCTTCAGGTTTCGGTTTGAGGGTTTGTTTCCTACATGATGAATCAGTTAGGGCTCTTTTGGCTCTGGCTTAAGCAAAACTTGACTAATTTTTGGACCCAGGTACTGAAGTAGATTTAGTTCAGGATTAAAATGATCCAGGGGCTCAAATTATGTCAAACCTTGTTTTGTCATCTTCAAAACTTGCCTCACCTACACCATATTGGCTTCACAGATTTTCCCAATTTAATGTTAAAATAGTTCCAGAGAGGTTTTCACAACTTTGAGTCTAGTAGAAAAGAGAAAATAACCTCAGCCTAGTTCTCATTAATCATGAAATTAATGTGGGCAGGGCAAACAGATTAACTTGCACATGGGAGATATATACACACACACACACACACACACAAACACACATACATACACACACATACACACTGGGTATAAGCTAATCAGAATGAACATTAACGCCCATCAATCAGAATAGACATGGGCCATAAACAACAATTATGGCTGCAGAGTGTATTTTTGCTGACCTTAACTCTATTTCAAATATTTTCCCTGACCTGCCCCCGGAGCAGACTGTAGAGTTAACTTCACCCTGAAAGTAAGGAATGCGAATGGAAGGGGTCTTGATTCCCAGGAGGAAAACAGAATTATGGTTACCAGTAGAAAGGTGAGTAATGTTGGATGCTAAAAACAACCATGGTCTACTACGTATGGTTTTGAGAACTTCCAACAATTTAATTACTTTGCTGGATTAATTTCAGTTAAACAATTGTTCTACTAAACATACTCTCTTTAATTAATGCTTGGCATGAAGTCTGATCAACAGTGTAGAGCAGGAATATTACCTGTTTTTGTCTAAAATCTATATTTCTATTAATGAAATCCAAGATTTCTTTAACCAATTTGATATTCTTCATTTGAAACACTACCAAGCTAAGTTCCTCAGCATTCCGTACTTATATAGTTTGTTTTCTAAAGTTAAAAGTAATGTAAAACTCTCGGCCTTGTAAAATTTAATCTTACTTAGTTGAATGTATCCTTCTGGTTAGTCAAGATAATACTAAACATTTTACATAAATTTAAGCAGTAAGTCATCGTCTAGAAACTTGAAAATATCATATCCATCCAGAATCTAATAAACAAATAACCATTCAATCATTGAAACCTATTTTTTTTTTTTTAAAAAAAGGCCACACACAGTAAAGGAGACCCTCCTTCCAGATTTATACTGATGTATTAATTAACACTGCCTGGGTAGGTCTGATCAACCAGTTACAAACGTATATTAGTCCATATTCTCCACCATACGGAAAAAAATACAATAAATGTCTTTGTATAAATTAAAGTCCATTATTTTTACAGTCCCTTGAGCTGGTACAGTTGTTTAAAATGCTCGTGTTAGCCCTAGTAATTCATTTTCTCATTGCACATATTCTAGGTAATTAATCAACAAATTTAGAATTTTGATCGACTCAACATCAAACTCATTGGTCTAGAGACTGGAGGATCCATTTTCCATTTTAGATTTATGATACTATCCTTCTTCACATATGCCGAACTGGAAAACTTAATATTCCAAAATAACACATCATCAACCCTACATTATCCTGAAACATACTATCTGCATTTCACCTTATCTTCGTAAATCTCATTTTCAAGTTCTGACTTCTATAATTAAGCAGAGTAGGTGATGGAGTCTTATAGTGCCACTGCTCTCTTCATTTCTTTCATGTGTACCAGCTGTGGCACAGTAGGAAATCTTTTAATCAGTAATAATGAATTATCTCTCTAAACCCAAGAAAAGCACAAAGCTGAAATCTGTTAGACTTTAAAGAATAAGAGAAAGAAAAGTTCCACATGGGCCAGTATACTGTTATGACACCAAAGAACCATAATTTGGGGGTCATTCTATTTCAACTCCTAATTTTGCAGTTACAGAAATAGGCTCAGGGAAGTCCAGTGATTTGTCTAACAGCCAATAGCTAGAAAGTATCAGAGGCAGCACATGGCACTCAGGATTTCTGTCAACTCAGATCCCTTGCTAACTTGCCACTCCACTCCTTGATTGAAAGGTTATATCCCAATAAATACAGAATAACAAGTTCTGAGGGAGTGAAGAAGAAGGAGATGGTTAACTGTATTTATCCATCCAACCATGTATTTGTTTTATTTCCAGTCACTGAGCCTTCACTTCTGCTAGTCACTACTTTAAACTCAATGGCATTTAGAGATGAGTAATACAGGGACCAAACTCAGAAAAAGGTCTACATTCAGAATTTACTGGGACATAATATTCACACGGTAACTTTTGAACATTTTTAATAAAAGTAGTTCAAAGTCCAAGGGGGGACACACATCCCTTTTTAAGTATCTGGTCTCCTTCATTATTTTCAAATATACTGATACTTTTAATTAATATGCCTTCTCAGGCAATAGAAGGAATACATTTTTCTCATATTTTCTTCCTTTGGAATTCATATCTCTTGCCTACTGTAAATGAAATACTATAGATACTGTTTTACCCTATGCTTAATAGTTTATATCAGCCAGTAAATTTCTGTTCTCTTTAATAAATGAAATTACTTTTAAAGTGTCAATTCAACAACTTTACAAATCTGTAATAATCTATTGTTTTTACAGTAAAAGAACAGATCATTTGGCAAGTCCTTATCCTTGAATTTCTTGATCAAGTGAGGTTAGAACTTAAACATGGTAGCTGTTCCCCAAAATGGCCTTCTTATTAATTATTTTTTAAATTTTTTATGTCTTTCTTATTAATTTCTCCAGTTTCAGGGTCATGAACTGGCAATTTGATGCTATTAATGAACGTGGTATATAATATTTGTGGCCTAACATTTCTAACCAGCACTGTGAATGAAGAATGAGCTGTCACATTTTTAGAGAAAATACATTTCTTATTACCACAATATAATCATATAGCTTGCACAATGAATTTCTAATATAATAAGGAAAACATATATTTAAGAACAATTTTTTAAAGAGAAGACTCTATCTTGAAACAACTTGTTTTACCTTTTTGAACAAACTTGCCCAGTCTTTTAAAAGAACAGTTTGTAACCAGCATGAAACTGTTATGATTATGTTCTCTTAATCAAATATGATCAAAGTGAGCATGTGTGTGTGTGTGTAATGCTACTTTTGCATGTAAAACAAAATGTAAGAGGTATACTTTGAAAGGCAAAATGATGGGCATCTTCAGATACTTTATACAATATTCAAAAGACAGGACAAAACTGCTCTTGAAAATCTGAGTTCAATGGGCATTTTTATATTATATACATTAGAAACTGAAAATCATTATGTCTGCAAGTGTGACTTAAGAAGTGGGCTCTGTACTCTGCACCCTTGATAATTATGACTCTTATGATTCTGATGGAACAATCTCTTCTCAGATAGGCATATCTGTCCCAGATTCGGACTGTAAAAATTACAGCTTACACTGAACCTACTGTAGAAAAATTTTACATCCTTCCTTTCTATGTTCTAGCTTACTGAAATAGAAAATAGGCTGTTTTCACCTAGTACATTTGCTAACATAAAAATTTTTTGCTGTTCAGTCCCAGATGACAACCAGATGCCTAGTGAAAAAGGTGGCACTTTTCCCTTTCTTTCCCAAAACACTTCACATTTCTTATTCAGATAATAGATTAAACAGTCATGTGGTTCACCCAGAGCTTTTCTCTGTGCTTTGAGTCTGCTATTTGAGTCTAGAGATCATGTCTAATTTCCAACTTATTCTGTATTATGAGTGTCTAATACAGTTCCTGGAACATAATAGGTGCTCACACATTTTTCGAATTGAAAATGAATGTGCAATACTATTATTACTTCTGCTTCTTTATGATGGGGAACATATTTGCTGAGATTCACATAAACATAAGCGGTAAAGTTTACCACTTAAATGGTCAAAGGGACTTTCTTTAGAACCTTTTTCTATACTTAAAAGTTTACTTCAGTGAGATCAGCAATGTAGTTTCCCCAAGGGAGTGATAAAGAATCTGTTCAAGCCATCTACTAACATGTTGGTTTGCCTGCCCTGCATTAATATGCAGTAAAGCAATCCAGGTTTGATTCTAAAGTGGTAACAAACAAAAGGCTAAGGTAGAGAAAAAAAATGAAAAAAAAATCAGCATTTTTCAAAATACAATAAAATTGACACTTAAAATGTATGTATCAGCCTGTATGCAGATAATGCATATCATGGAATATAAATTTTCATTCTTTTCATTCCAAGTAAGCTAGTAAGTAAGAAGTGTTTACTCATTTGCATAACAAATAACTGATAAATGGACGACTATATGGTTGACAGAAGCTGGATAAGGTACAAGAAAAATATGTTATAAAAATGTTTGAAAAAAAAATGTTTGAAGTATAAAAATTCAAATGAAAATACTTCATCAAACCACCATCAAATAAAAATACTATATTTTAAAGTTAATTCTATTACATTAAATATACACATTCTATTTTACTACATAATTTCCATGCACCTGGAATAGTACAAATGTTTAAATGGTGTGTGAAATTAAACATGTGTCTACTGAAAGAGAGGTTTAGTTGTTTTTCCCCCGGGAATATCACCACAAAGCACTGATAGTATCATATACTCATCCTCAATTATACTTTTAAGCAAATCAATGTTTAGCATGCATGATTGTCAGCAAAAATACGTTTATTTGAGCATCAGCCTTATTTGGCTAGCAAAATCCAGAAGACCATGAACTTCAAGAATAGCCAAATAATTCGATGAAAAATTATTTTCTTTTCTTTATTTTAAATTTATTTATTTACTTTTGGGTGTGTTGGGTCTTCGTTGCTGTGTGCGGGCTTTCTCTAGTTGCGGCAAGCAGGGGCTACTCCTTGTTGTGGTGCATGGGCTTCTCATTGCAGTGGCTTCTCTTGTTGTGGAGCACGGGCTCCAGGCATGTGGGCTTCTGTAGTTGTGGCTCATGGGCTCTAGAGCACAGGCTCAGTAGTTGTGGTGCACGGGCTTAGCTGCTCAGCGGTACATGGGATCTTCCCCGACCAGGGCTCGAACCCATGTCCCCTGCATTGGCAGGTGGATTCCTAACCACTGTGCCACCAGGGAAGCCCGAAAAATTATTTTCTAACTAGATCCTCAATTTAGTAAATTTTCCCCCCCTGAAATCTTAACTCCTCATTCTACCCTAAGATGTTGGATCTCTAATATGTAAATTCAATATATGTTCTTGAGTCAATCATTTGGAAAAAATGGCAGTTTTAAACTATAGATATTATCTAGATTGTTTGATACCAAAAAGTTGAGTTATATATAACATTAAAATACCTTTCCTGGGCTTCCCTGGTGGCGCAGTGGTTGAGAGTCCGCCTGCCGATGCAGGGGACACGGGTTCGTGCCCCGGTCTGGGAAGATCCCACATGCCGCGGAGCGGCTGGGCCCGTGAGCCATGGCCGCTGAGCCTGCGCGTCCGGAGCCTGTCCTCCGCAACGGGAGAGGCCACAGCAGTGAGAGGCCCGCGTAACGCATAAAAAAAAAAAAAAAAAAAAAAAAAAAAAAAAAAAAAAAAAATACCTTTCCTATATTTTTCGAGAATATTTTTTATAAAAGAACATTTCATTTCAAACTAAACCTCAACTAAGATATAAAAAGACAAAATAGTCTATGTATTTAAAACTACTTATTTCCACTTTCCTATTTTTTACTTTGTAAAAATATATAAAGCAGTGACTAAAGTCGATGTAAAAATCTTAGATAAAAATAAATGTTAAGAAATGTAAATCTTTTTTATGACTAGTAAAAGGTAGAGATGTATTTAAGTTCCTAAAAATGCCATAAATCCATAAATGAAAACACATTTTACAAATTGTCTTTTAAAATGAGAAAAAGTGCTTTGAAGAGAGTGTTCTTATAACCAACTCACTTCATTAGCACTGGAGTGATATAAAGGAGCACAGTGGGGCTGTCAAGTTAACAAATTATTTCCCATAGCTCTTCTATTCACTGTGTCTCTCTGTCGCCACTGAAGACTGTTTTAGGAATGCAGAGGCAGTGGGGATGCTACATCCTAGATAGAGCATATAACGGAGACTTGAAGTGCAAAGGCTGTAAATGCACACAGCATCTCTACAAATCATACAACAAGAATGCCCCTCTCTCTGCCCTTTAGACAAAAGTGAAGTAAAACAAAATGAAAATAAAATTGGAAAGACCTTTCTATTTAACATTTATGAACATACAGAATTTTGTAGATAACATCAAAAAATGAGAGCAAGGCATTCTTTCCACAATGCTAATGTTTTTTTGTTTAATTCCAGTATGTCTTTTAATTTGCTTCATTTTAAAATTGCATTTCAGTTCTTTAAAACCTGAGCCAGGAATTGGGTTTCCCAAAGACTATAAGCTCCTCTTAAAACGGATTTGCTATACTATGCTTGAAACTCATCAATCAATACTTACACTATACTCATTCAGTAGCATTTTGTACAATGCATTAGGATTAACTCACATAAAAAAGTTTTATCAGCAACTTTTATATGGTCAAACAACCACCAAGTTAATGTGAACTATCTATGATTCCAATTCCCAAATCTACTTATATCTTATATAATCTCCACAATACAGGTATACAGTGCATGTGATATATAACTTACAGATGATTATCTTATTATCAGATATGCAAAATTAGTAGAGAAAGCTTATGAAGCCACAAAAAACATAGGTGATTATTCATAGTAAAATGTAGAATAAAATGCATTCAATAGTATCACTATATCAATTAAAAATAATTGCCTTTGATAAAATTCTGATTATAGTTAAAACTGAAGTGGAAATAACTCAATTCTTTTCATATAACTCCTTCTATAAAGAGTTACCCTGGATGGTTCATCATACACTGTATAAGCTGCATCATATTCCTTAGAACCCTAGGTTCCATAGATGCTATCACATTCATTCATTTACTCATTGATTTGTTTATTCATTCAACCATGTATAAAAGGGTCTAGGTACTATTCTTCGTGAGAAGCACTGGGAGATAGATGGACAGAAATAGTGTGTGCATCAAATGGGAAGTACTGATCAATGGGACAATGTGGTATTTAGTCAGACAGAAAGGAATAAGGATAATAAGTTAGAAAATTCGAAAATGTCTAGGTTAGCCAGACCTTGAGGACAGAGTCAGATCTTAGGGGGGAAAAGAGAGACAAAATAACACAGGGAATGCTTTGGAAAGGTTTATTCAGTATTTTCCCTTCCTGCAAAAGTAAGAGCAGACAAAAACACAGGAGAAATCTAAGGACATAGTTAAAGATCTTAGCCCAAACTGCACTGCCTATATCCCACTCACAGTGGCCTTAGCCCCAGAAACCCCACCTTACGATGGCACTGTAACAGGAAAACCATCATGCAATTTGAGGCAGAGTCCGTCAGAATCTAGTTGATTCCAACCAGAGAGAAAATGTTTTGAAGAGTTTGAGAGGGGTTTGCGCCACTGAAGATGAATGGCATGATGAAGAGGAAGAACATGACTTCTACATATATGTGTTAAGAGACTGAACTCTCAAGAGAACTCTGACCTGCTGCTTCCTCTACCATCTCTGTCAATCCAGAATACGTAAAAACTAAACAAAACACTCAGACATGCAAAGCTCTGTTGTCTTGCTTGTGCAACTCATCAGGCACATAGCTCGGTGAAAAGAAACTCCAGAAATTAGGTACCTTGAGTTGGAAAAAGGAGGAAACTTGCTCTCAGAGTCTCCTATTTAAGGATTCAGAGCCATCCCAACATTGTGCAGCTGGGCTTTCTCTCTAAACCACCACTCAGGAGATATTAGACCTCCAGGATGGGAAATAGCACTGGGAACCAGCAACAGTGATAACAATAGGGGAAAAAAATGCTATCATAACAGTACCAAAGGTTTATATTACTCTCTACAATGATCACATATGTGCTTATTTACTTTAAATATAGCAAAGGAGTGAAGACATGGGACAATTGTAAAATGGAAGCAGTAATCCACGGATTAGTGACTCCTAGGTATTTTTAACCTTCACATAATAGTGGGTGAGATATTTCAAATTTAAAGGTTCTCTGATCAAATGTAGATTTCTTTCTCGATAATCATTGGACACAAGTGTATAGCATGGTGAAGGCTCTCAGAAGCCTCACCTGAAATTAAATGGCTTATTTTTATTTAACAAAGCATTTTTCTAACTTAAGACTCCTGAAACAGCTCTGGGCATTTGAAATAAGAAAATGTGAGATCAACTAACTAACCAGTATTGTCTTATTTCTAAGGGAGTTGTTACTAACGTCTCTTTAATAAAAAAATATTTTACCAGAATAATTTACAATGATATATTGTTTAATTTTTTTTTTTTGCTGTCTAAGACCCATATACTATGCTTTCTGTGCAAAACAAATTCTCTTAAATTTTGAATAAAATATTTTTTATTCACTGTATGCATAAACCACACCTGGCTAAATGGTATTCTTGTCTGTGTTGCTTGATATTTAGCACTATAATCAAATCATAGTGCAGTGCTCACGGTTTCTGATGAGCCCTAAATGAGGCTCCATCAATCTGGCAGACTATTTCAAGAGCAGAACTAAAGATGAAAAATCTCACCTTGCTTATAAAATAAAACTCTGCCCTACCAAAACTCTGTCCTAAAGATGCAGATGTAGATAATGGACTTGAGGATATGGGGAGGGAGAAGGGTAAGCTGGGACAAAGTGAGAGAGTGGCATGGACATATATACACTACCAAATGTCAAATAGGTAGCTAGTGGGAAGCAGCCTCATAGCACAGGGAGATCAGCTCTGTGCTGTGTGACCACCTAGAGGGGTGGGATAGGGAGGGTGGGAGGGAGGGAGACACAAGAGGGAGGGGATATGGGGATACATGTATATGTATATGTATAACTGATTCACTTTGTTATAAAGCAGAAACTAGCACACCACTGTAAAGCAAGTATACTCCAATAAAGATGTTAAAAATAAAAAGAATAGTTGAATCTGGGCACTTCTTAAGAGCCATCACCCGCCTCTGCAAGCACTAATTCTTAGTAAATAATATGTCTCCTAAGAATATTAGCAGCATAGGGTGAAAACTGAAAATATAATAGACATATGGACTTTTTAAGAGACCAGTATATAAATAATACTAATGCCTGTTTTCAAGAAATGTATATGAATCTAATTCCTGCACACTATCTAGCCATGTTATTTAAACCACCTCTCCAATTTTATCTTTGAAACAATATTTTGTAAGGACTTTAAAAAGGTGATTGCTTACAATCCTACACGTTTTAGCACATCACATCAAAACTTTTATTTCAGAAAACATTTCAACGACATGTGAATTCTGTCTCTCCATCTCATTATTTGAGAGGCAGGGTTGTTCCCAGCACTCTTTTCCTATTTAAAAACAAAACACCACCTAGAAAATAATGTCATGTGCATAATAATTACAACAACAGTTTTAACAGCCGTTTCAGACTGTCTAATTAAGCACTGCAACCTTTTATTTTTATAATCGAGATCTAGTCCTATTAACTATTTACAGAGATAGAATTAGAAATATAGTAAAGGCTCCAAGGAGTGAAGGGTTTGGACCCAACATCTAGTATTCCAACTTTTAAGTCTTCCACCTGAGAGACAAGACCCCAAACACCTAGCTCTCAAAGCCAACAAGGCTTGCATCCAGGAGACCCACAATACTATAGTAAATATATAAAAACAAAAACAAACAAACAAAACCCAGCTCTTAACAGCTCAAGGCTATCCTCCCAGGTCTCAGATGAACAGGCAGCAGACTGAAATATCCAGTGCTTTCCTGCAAGAGACCTATTTGCATCTCTTAAAAGCTGCAGCCTGAGGATCAGCCTTCTAATTTAACACACTTCTAGAGGTTTACTGCAGTCCTCTCCAGAGTCCTCTCCAGGAGGTTCGCAGGTGTCATCTTTGTACTCTCCTCCTGCCGTACTCCAGGTCATTGGTATCTCCCTGGAAAGAGCTTGGGCACACACCTGGTGCTCTGGCTTTTGTGGTTGTTATGCAGGGGACATACCCCCCTCTGCCCCAAGGGGGCTATTTGCATATCTTTTTTAAAAATTGATAAATAGGTCTGTTTATTAAAGTATAATTTATATATGGTGAATGCACAGGTCTTTTTAAAAAAAACTTTTATTAGGGTATAGTTGATTCATACTGTTGTAGGTTTCTGCTGTACAGCAAAGAGAACTGGTTATACATATACATATATCCACTCTTTTTTTAGATTCTTTTCCTATATAGGTCATTACAGAGTATTGAGTAGAATTCCCTGTGCTATACAGCAGGTTCTTATTAATTATCTATTTTATACATAGTAGTGTGTATATGTCAATCCCAATCTCCCAATTTATCCCTTCCCAACCCCCTTACTCCCTGGTAACCATGTTTGTTTTCTATACCTGTAACTCTATTTCTGTTTTGTAAATAAGTTCATTTGAACCATTTTTTTAGATTCCACATATAGATGATATTATATGATATTTGCCTTTCTCTGTCTTACTTCATACAGTCTGACAATCTCTAGGTCTACCCATGTCACTGCAAATGGCATTATTTTGTTCTTTTTTATGGCTGAGTAATATTCCATTGTATATATGTACCATATCTTCTTTATCCATTCCTCTCTTGATGGACATTTAGGCTGCTTCCATGTCTTGGCTATTGTAAATAGTGCTGCAATGAACACTGGGGTACATGTATCATTTTGAATTATGGTTTTCTCTGTATATATGCCCAGGAATGGGATTGCTGGTTCATATGGTAGCTCTATTTTTAGTTTTTTAAGCAACCCCCATACTGGTCTCCATAGTGGCTGCCCCAATTTATATTCCCACCAACAGTGTAGGAGAGTTCCCTTTTCTCCACACCCTCTCGAGCATTTACTGTTTATAGACTTTTTGATGATGGCCATTCTGACTGGTGTGAGGTGATACCTCACTGTAGGTTTGATTTGCATTTCTCTAATAATTAGTGATGTTGAGCATCTTTTCATGTGCTTTCTGACCATCTGTATGTCTTAAAAGATGGGGCCTGAGAGTCAGGTTTCTTTAACACACATCTAAGGGCTGACTACAGTCCCCTCCAAAGACCAGGGAGGCAGTCAGATATCATCTTCTTGTCTTCCTCTATTACCTAAAGGAAACAAAAGTACTATCTGGAAAAAATACCTACATTCCCATGTTCACTGCAGCATTACTTACAATAGCCCAGACATGGAAACGACCTTAGTATTCACTGACAGATAAATGAATGAAGAAAAGGTGGAATATTACTCTGTCATTAAAAAATAAGGAAAACTTGCCATTTGAGACAACATGGACTTTGAGGGCATTATGCTAAGTGAAGTAAGTCAGACAGAGAAAGATAAATATTGCATTATCTCACTTACATGTAGAATTTAAAGAAATCACACTTATAGATAGAACAGATTGGTAATTGCCAGACGTAGGGGGAGGGTGAAATGGGTGAGAGTGACCAAAAGGTACAAACCTCCACTTACAAGACAAATTAGCTCTGGGGATGTAATGTACAGCATGGTGACTATAGTTAAAAATACCAGAATCCTCATGAGGAGAAAAAAAAAAAAGTATAACTATGTATGGGGATGAGCGTTAACTAGACTTCTTATGGTGATCATTTTGCATTATATACAGATATCAAATCAATATGTTGTGTACCTGAAACTAATACAATGTTATATGTCAATTATACTTCAATAAAAACTATTAAAATAATTTTGAAAACCAATACTCTGTTGTATATATTAAACTTGCTATGAGAGTAGATCTTAAACATTCTAATCACAAGAAAAAAATTATAACTATGTGAGGTGATGGATGTTGACTGAACTCATTGTATTAATCATTTTGCAATATATACATATATCAAATCATAATGTTGTACATCTACAACCAGTACAATGTTACATGTCAATTATATCTCAATGAAATAAGTGGGGAAAGGAATCAGAAATACAGAATTTCACACTTCGACCTATGTTGTAAAGCAAATCAACTATGGGTTCAGAAAAAAAAAGCAGACTAAAATTCAGTTTTATATATTGCACTAGTTTTTCCTATCTTGTGGGTACCTTCAGAGCCCTCCGGTAGCTCAGTGTATAATTTGATTGACATATACATAGCTTCTTGACTTGAAAGTGAAAACTAAAAGTAATACAGGCATTATCAAGAGGAGACAACTATATCATGAAAGAAAGGACACAGGAAAATAATCATTTGCTGACTGTTTAGTAGCACACAGGGAGAGAACTCTGAGGATTATTTCATCATAATGGTGACTGAGTGCGAGTGAGTGAGTGAGTGAGTGAGTTTTTGCTGTTGAAAAAAAAGAAAGGAAGGAAGAGAATAAAGTGGAAAGCAGATCTCCATGGCTAAAGAGTACTAAACAGACATATTAACATCCTGAAATACATTTGTATTAACTGTTAACCTTAGAAATGAATTTTAAATATATTGAAATGGAAAAGCATTTTCCATGAGATATAGTTAAATGACAAAATTTCAAAATTCAGTTGCCTTAAGTGCAGCAGTAGATAAAATCAGATAATTATAATCGCTCATTATTCATCCTTTGTGATAATAAAAGTGGAAATTAAGCTTTAGTGTTTGAAATCTAAACCAGTCAGGAGGTTAGAGGAAGTTACTCTTTGAGAAAAATATTATGATCTAGAATGTTTATGGTTTAAATTGTCTCTTGAAGATACTTAAAATGAAACAGATTAAACATTTGCATCAACTTTATAGGAACCCAAACCTACGCCCCTCGAAGAGCAGTAATAGGTAACCAAGTACAAAAGGTACTTAATGCTACTGTAACCAAGCAAAACCCTATGGGGCTTTCCTGGGACAGACCCCCCCCCCCCCCACAAATATGTCCTCTGCCTGCTTCTTGTTCATAGAAAAACTTTAATCTCCTAGGCCTTCCCCGAGTTCCAAAGAATAAATTTAATCAGAGAAATGATAAAATACAGAAGCAAAGGAAAACAGTCAAGCAGACAAAATAATAGTTTAGCCATTAAACAAAATCAAGGACATTTAGTTCTTCCTCAAGGGCTATAGATAATATTTTGAGCTGTATCCTTCAAACCATTTTGAAGATACTGAAACTCCCACCAGGTGTTAGAAGTCAACTGTATGCTGACCACAAGCATGACAACCCCAGACTGGTTGGAGCCAGAAGAACTAACTGATCAGAGATTTATGGCTCAGATAATGCTCCAATCACAAGCGAGACAAGACAGCTACTTGGAACCACGTGATAGAGGCAGTCATCTCTGTAAATAGATGTTTACCCCCTCCTCAGCATGTAGCCCTTTCTTCTTTGCCCTATATAATCTCCAAGCAAAACCTGGGAAGTGAAGAATTTGTTCTTTGGCACATGAGTCCACCTTCTCCCCAAGACTGCCAGCTTCCTCAATACAATTATCTATCGTTTTACCCAACACGTGTCTCTCAGTATCGGATTCTTTTTTTCTTCAATTAAAATCTTTGTCCTTTTATTTATTTTTAAAAATTGGAGTATAGTTGCTTTACAATATTGTGTTAGTTTATAAGTGGATAGACCAGGATGAAAACAAAATGTTTTTGGTGGAACATCTGTGATAGTGTTACCGAACTCAGGTTAGGCTGCTCACTGCTCAAGAATCCAATACTGAGCCAGTAATCTTGAGTTGCTTTGGGAAGGTAGCAGTATCACTGAATGGGGATAATCACAACTTGGGAATTTGGCCTGACTTGAGATCCTGATTCCTTGACTACAGTCTGGAATTATGAGTTCTCTAAGCAATTTCTGGGCCAGTAAACTGAACATAAAATGTTTAAAAATCAGTCCTTGGATTTTCTTACATGTAAAACTGTTTTAAAAATTTTTTTATTAAATATAAAGGATATATAAATTTATTTTATTATTATATTTAAGCTGTTACCTACAGTATTTCTATTGGATTGCTTAGTTCATTGTATTGTGAGATACAAAAGTAAAGCATGTCAGTTGCATGCTTTACTCTCTGTAAGAAGGTATTTCAGTACACACCCACATAGAACAGGTTGACACTGAGAAATAGGGCACAATGTTTACTTAATTGTTCTTTCAGATTGAATCTGTACATCCAGATATAACTAAAGCTTTTTTTTCTTTTTATGATTGAGGTTTTAAAATTAACAATTAAGTAAGTGGTTGATCTGACAATGATTAAAGTTCTCTTTGCGCCAAATACAGAGTTAGACCTGGGGAATATCATTATAAATAAGACTGACGTTGTTCCTTATCCTTAAAAGCTAGCATATGATAGATTTCTGGAGGGAGATAACACTTCCAGCACAAAGAAGATTTGAAAATCTCTGGGTTCAACTGTATGGGTGTACACCACGACTAGTCTATCTGTCTGTACACTGAAAAGGTTGCTTAGCACCTTGAAGACCAAGTGGGTATAGAAATGTGAGTATGCAGGTAGAGAAATTCGGTCAAGCCATAAGGTAAATATAAGGACACAGTTAGCTTTAATAAAATGATCTAGCTTAGTTTCCAAAGCCTTATGATTAGGAAAAATATTCCAGGATCTCCATAGAGAGAATGTGGTAGTATGTGCTAGCAACTATGGATTAATCTGCATACTTCTGAATACAATCTTCTGAAAGAAGCAGCCAGGCTTTCCATTACCATCAAGACTCAGAGGATCTCAACTGAGTGTAGTTGCATTTCCCCTCCTTACAATGATCCAGTTAATTTTAATATACAAATTTAACTGTTATATTTGAGATTTGTCCCACTATTTTTCATGGCAGAAAACAAAACAGAAAACAAGCTGAACTTTGCCCTTTCACTTAGTCTGTAGAATGCTATGGACCTAATAAAATCAATAATAATTATTAAGGCTAAGATTTATTGTGGGCTTATACTGTACCAGGTGTGGTGCTATTTTCTGCATTTTTTCCCTTTAATTCTCGGTATTATGAAGAAGTACTGCTATGGATGTCATTTTATTTGTGTCAAGTAACCACAAAATGGGTCATGTCAGTAATCGTTCTGTCTTATCTGATTGAGAAACCAAGATATCAAACACTTATATTCTCTACTTAAATATATATATGTATATATATACCTAGAAAAGACAATATCTTTGACAATTTTGAAATTTAAATGATCATATTTTATATCCTTCCTTCCAGTCTTTGTCCCTACACATTTATATTAAACAAAACTGCAAATGCAATGTACATACAGACAGTTCTGTATCCTTTTAATAATTTGATGTCAAAATAAGATAAAGCGCTAGAAAGCCAGAGAATCATTATACTAATTTTAAGGGTAATTAATTTAATATAATGCCATTTCCCCCAGAGCTTGGTGAGCAGCAAAGCACCAAACAACATTAAGTACACCAACAGAATTTGGATAGCCACACGAGCTTATAATAATGGGATTTTGCCTAAAGTGAGTTCATCCTCATTTGATGAACTCAAAGGATATGTTATCTCCTTCTGCTTTATTTATATGCGTGTCATCTCTCTAACTAGATTATAAAGTTGAGCTTAAGGAGTGTTTCCTACATCACTATGTCATATATAAATTAAGAATTCAATAAATATCTGCTAAAAATGAATACATGAATATTAAAAGTAGAAAAACAAGTGCAATTCCGTATAAGAGATTTATTAATGTGCGGACAAAATCAATGTGCCTGTTTTGCTTTAAAGAAAAACCACCAGGAAATATTAACACATTAAACAACACATCCTACAGAAGTAAAAGCATCCTAGAACTCATCTTAATAATAGGGAATGTTAAAGTTCAAACCAGTGTCCAGGTATTCTCTCTTTTCCCCTACCCCCACAGTCAGAGTATGAACAATGGACACCAATATTATTTAAACAAACAATGAAACTAAACTTACTGAAATAAATAAAGTGTACTGCAGAGCTATATTTAAATCATTCCAAAATATCTGCTTTTTCGGATTCTTGCAACCTAGCATCACAGTCCTTTGGAGGACATGTGTGATGCAAATATTTGAAAGATGACTGAGTAAAACGACCTCAATACCAAACTAATAAACATTTTTAGTAGAAAAATTAATGTCTTGTAGAAAGAGTAGGAAGAAAATTTTTCTTTGTTTGAGTGACAACCCAGTTAAAATCAAGTTGTGCAACCAGGTATCTAGCTGCTTCTTAAAAAACTCTTCCCTGTGGAAGAATTTAACCCAGTTACGTCAATCAAGACTGCCATGTTGTCTCTATATTTCTCCTCCAATTTCTAAATGTTAAGTCTTTATTTTGAATAATAAAAATAAAGTATTTGTACCCAAACTATTGAGCTTTTTAGAAATATCTGAGGAGCACGAAGCACCAGATGGTTTTGTTTTCTGTTCTCCACGTCTATGAAATTCATCTGAAAAGAAGTGACTATATTGAGCAAAGGATTAAAAGCTTAAGGAGAGCAAAATATAAAAAGTTTTTCCAATCTTTAAATGTTAAGTCATTCTCCAAATTATGAGGTAGCTAAGGACGTCTGATCCTTGTCCCTGAAGGTGTGGCATAAATCTATCAACATGAACTTAGAGCCACTCTGCAGGTCTAAATAAGTTTTCAGAGTGATAGGACACACTAATGGATTTCTTAGGGAAATTCTGATAAGGACAGGAGGTAGCGATAATAAAAGAATAATATGGGCAGATGCTGAACTGGATAACTTATTAATCCTCTTTACCTTGTTCTACATAAGAATGTATGTGTGAAGTAAGACAAGATTTTGAAGTTTTGTTTTTTTTTTTTAATAAATGATGCTTTGCTCACCCTCATTATTCAACTGGTGTACATTTTTCACCCACTCAGCACAGTTGCAAAGTTACTTCAATGCTACATATTCTCCACATACAGTAAAGGAGATAGAAAATTTTCCACATTCAATAAAGGAGACGGAAAATACTGAGATTTTCTCTTTCTAGAGAAAACAGAATGATGAATATTTTTGCTCTTGGCTACTCTTATTCCTTTCAAATAGAAAAGCATCACCTGGAAGCAGAATGAACCTTTGAAAACTGCATATGCAACTCCCTACCTTAGATAGAGTATACTAACCTTGGACTGTGTAACAAGGAATAAGAAGACAAAATTGTTTCTAATTTCCTCCAAATTTAAGTGCTCTGTCTCTCTCTGTCTCTCTCTCTGTCTCTGTCTCTGTCTCTGTCTCTGTCTCTCTCTCTCTCTCTCTCTCTCTATATATATATATATATATATGACTCTATACTTAGATCGAGTTGCTGGAGTTCAGCATGGATGTCTTCTAATGGAGAATTTAAAAAAAAATTGTTTTGCTTTGTTTCTTATAAATGAGCATACTCAAGATATTTCAAATGCAAAAAAAAAAAATTCATTCTTGATGGATGTTGAAATAAGACGTTCTCTTTTACCTGGGAAAATGCAATGAGAATAGCACTGAATAAAGTTCACAAACATGTTTTCAACGGATTAATTCAACAATGTCCACTTTTGCCTCTATATTTAATAACTTATTATCAATATTTCTCAAAGCACTCCACCAACACTGGAATTACTTGCTATAGAGTCCCCATCTTGCTTGAAAAAATAAAACTTAATGAATCAGAATCTCAGGTGATAAATATACTGGAATATGCATTTTACCAGATTTTCCTAGTAGATATAGTGTGCCTTGATATGGTTGATCTGTAAACAATAACCAAGAAAAAAATTGGTTTTGATAGTTTGTAAAGTGTCCAAAACAGAGAATCCATATCTTGCCAAAAAGCATAATTTTAACACGTGGTGATAAGCATTAAACCTTTCAAAGGGATTCCTTTGCAAGTTGACAGGGTTAAATGACTTTCAAGCAACAAGCCAAACATATTAGAATTTCCGTTTTATAGTGTTAGATGCAAAGGAGGATGAATGAAAGTTAAAGTACTACAGGGTATATTGGTAAGAGAACACTGTACATACGCGGACGCAATTTCAGCGTACCAAACGGTCCCTTGCCCCAGTAAAGGTACTCTCTACTATTTCAAATGCCTTTAAGGCAAGAACTGTCTGTAACAGGATTGGACGGTTAGAACGTGATCTTTTTTTTTGCGGTACGCGGGCCTCTCACTGTTGCGGCCTCTCCCGTTTCGGATCACAGGCTCCAGACACACAGGCTCAGCGGCCATGGCTCACGGGCCCAGCCGCTCCGCGGCATGTGGGATCTTCCCGGGCCGGGTCACGAACCCGTGTCTCCTGCATCGGCAGGCGGACTCTCAACCACTGCGCCACCAGGGAAGCTCTAGAAGGTGATCTTTTTTTTGTATCCATCATAACACGTCACATCACATGTAAGTCCTCAGTAAATGCTTAATGATTACTGTCCGAAAGTGTCATTTTCATTTATTCTACATAGATATGTTCTTTGTTTTTTACATTATTTAAATATCTATCCTGAAATTATTTGATTTGAGGTAATTCACTGAACTTCTCTAGATTTCAATTTCCTCATCTATAAAATAAATATGTTGTACTCAAAACGTGTCTGTCAAAATTCAGCCCACCTACATATATTGTGACATATATGTATGCCACCTATATTATTCTGAACATTTTTTCAAAATAATATTTCAACGTGCTAGCTACATATTTCTAAAATTCAGTAAAATTAACACACATTTATTAAACTTTTTCAAATCCTCACTTTTGTACTACCAAATATCAGGTTATACTCAATCTTTGTTTTACAAGCTTGTTTGTGAAAAAATGCTTTTTGAATGAATGTTCGGTGTTATGAATTATCCTTTTTTTAGTACACTTAGTTTCTTGGCATATACAAAATTTTACCTTAATTTTGAACAACGTTTTACAACTCATAAAGTCCAATTATTTTACAATTTAAAAATGCTGTCAATTTTATGGGTATACATTTGAATTTTGCCTGAAGCCAAATGTTTTAAAAATTATTTCCATGTTTATAAGCATCAATTTTTAAAAAGCCTCAAGTATATACCAGAAAGCTTTTGAAAAAAGGTTTGAAATATATAAATCAGTGTTTAGAAAAAAATGTTTAAAGATGTATGAAATTTTCTGAGTAACACTGTAACTCAATTGACAGCAACTCTAATTAGATTTTTCTACATCTGCAAGTCAGCATCTCAAGCAAAGTCCCCCAAATCCTCATGATGTGCAGGAGATCGGTCTAGAACCTTTTCATATGGGAAAAAAGAGACATATTATCTGTAGCTTCTATATTTAAATTCTAGCCATTATTCATATACACAGATGCTATAATTATTTTTTAAGTTTTCTGACATTACAAATCTGCTTTCAAAAATAATTGAAAGTATGAAATGAACTGAATAAATTTTGGATGTTTAAAATGGTGTCATAAAAGTCATACTGAACCTATTTTAACTTTTTTTTTACTATTTTTTTACTATTATTGAAATAGACATGATACTCATATTTAAAAACACAGAAAATATTGTATTTTATTTCACATGAACTAAATATTAATGAGTAGAATGCTTTCTTAATCATTCCATTTTAGCCTGGTTGATTTAATCTACAAGTTTGAGTACATGGCTTCTGATTAATACTAAGGAAACTCCCTCAATCTCATGTTCATGAAAAGGTTGCAGTCTAATTGCGAGACTCTGCAATATTTGAAGCCACAATAAATAAGGCAACCTAGACTAAATCGGTCACAGACTGCTACAAAAGTGACAAATTTTGTGACAATATCAATGATAAATGCAGCAGGAAATCTAGACAAAGATTGAAAATTCACAGTTGAGAACAGCTTCTTCCATTTTGTCAATTCCTGCTCCTTCCAATTCCCAGATATAAGAGGAATAGGGGGGTGGTAGAAGTTTTAAGGCAGGTCTGTTTAATAAAAAGAACTAGAGGAAGGTAAATTAGTATCAGATTCAACAACAATTCTTTCTACGCTTCTCTTTTGTCTGCAGATAATCAGAAGTAATTTCAGCCCCAGGTAAATAAGACATTTGACAATGGAAATGTATTTAAATTCTTATCTTCTATATATCTAATACAAACCTAGAGGTAAAAATTAGAATTGAATGTTGAGTATAAACTAGAATAAGATTAGAATTCAAATCAAATTTTTAATAATTAATATGACAGTTAAATTATTTTTTGAAAATTGTGGTTATGTAAAAAAATTGGACTTAGAATAAAGAGTTGGGTTGACACTTGGCATTTCAATTTACTAGGTTCCCTAAGATGCTTGATTTCTCTAAGTTTCAAACACTTTATCCTTAATGTAAAGTAAATAAAATCTATGGCTCCCTCACTGAGTGTGAAAACTGCATTATATAATAGGATTAAAGAGCTTAATAAGTTGAAAATCTAAATGATTCTGTATTATAATTATTATTACAAAAAATGAAATAATGAAAATAATCCAGGACATACAACCCAAAGAAGCAAAATCAAACCAAACCAAACAAAATTTCATTTTATGAAATTTGAGCTCTCTATCATATCCCATAAAGATGACTTTTCTTTATTTTTGTGTATATCCAATACTGTTTCAATATTATAGTCACTCTTTTTGGTGCCATATTAATATTTTTTCAAATCTTAGAAAAACATGTTTCTTTTTAAACTTTCAACTAATTAATTCTGAGTTTCTATCATGCAATTCCACAATTCTGAATAATTTTTAGATAAAATTTTTAAAAAGATTTCTCCTTACCACAGATAAACCATGAAATTATGAATTGTTCCTCCTTTATGGAGACTCACATAAATAAATCTACTTTTTGTTTCTTTCATGTTGCTAATTTCTTTTTAAGATGAGATCTAAAAGTTTCATTGATTTACTAAACTGTCTTTTATATGTCTTCTTTAATATTACATTTAAACAAACAGCCTTCTATACATTCTTCTTACTTTTAAAATATATTAAAAAATTAATACTAATAAAGAGAAAGCAATATTGGAACTTCACATACATTTTCATTTCATCCTAATAAATTATTCAACATAATTATGGTAAGGAATCATGTGTAATTTCTCTATTGAAAAATAAGTTAATACAAGTGAAAATTCCTTTGAGATCGATTTTCAGAATCTTGCTTTCTTAAGAACCAAAATGCAAAAGTTAATATTCACACACACACACATACGCACACACACACACACACACACACACACACAGTGCAACCCCATTGACCATGGATTTCTTGAAGCATTTCTTTTACACAAAAATCCCACTACAAATTTAATTTAATATTACATATCTTCTCTCCCCAAAATAGCAGAGAAAATCAAAAGAGAAAGTGCCTCTCATGGCAGTCAAATGCATTTTGCATTTCAACTAAGCAACCATTTTATCCATAGTAAACATTAGGCAATATTATTCCCCCTGAGTCTTTTACAGAATGAAACCAAGACCACTTTCATACATTTTGTTGCAGTGTTTCTCTAAACCATTGGAGTCTGTAACCTGAAAAGTATTTCCTTGGAGAGTTAAATTAAAAAATAAAACTTTCATGTTTGTCACTATCTAAAGGAGAGTATAAATAATCAAATCCTCTAAATTATTGGCTTCTTATATCAGCTTCCCCAGGCTATATAAAGCATGCCCCTCTGATTCACTGGGGTCAGTACTCCACATTCACAGAACAGCCAAAAAGAAGCCCAAGGGTACAGCTGGCAGAAATTAAATATTAGAACATGGTTTTGAAACTTCTAAAAACTAACTTGAAATAAATTTTCATCAATGAACACAACTATATTTAATAATAGAATCATATGATTTTATCATATTAGGGATCATCCAGGTCAAGCTTCTTATTTTACATGTAAAAAACCCCTTATGTCTGAAGGTTAAGTAACAAATAATGATTAAGACAGGATGAGAAGCCAAACATCAAAATGCCAGGGCAGAATGCTTTTTATTTCTATTTCTTCCTATCTAAATACTGTCTGTTCACCAAATACTGCAAGAGGGGGTAAAAGTTTAAAAGAATTTTTTATTCAGTACTTCTAAATTGTCAAAAAACACTGGGGATTATTTGCAGCTGATGTTATCACAAGTTTGTCCTATGATTTTAAATTGTTTCCTCTCACAATTTAAAGTGATAAGCTGAGCACAATTATACACATACACCTTTCAACACATATGTTTAGGTACCCTGTAATAAACTGCAAAATCTACTGCAGATTACCTTCCCCTCTCCTTGGTGTTACTATTTTTTTTTCCTTTCATCACATGTAATATATACAATTTCCAAGCATTAAAAGACTTCATTTATTTCCCCACTATCAAAGATGAAATATTATTTTTAAAGGGAATGCCCTCTGTTAATTCTCTTTTTAAACCATTCCTGTTAACTACGCTTCTTCCTTATTAAAAATAATAAACTAAGATAAATATATATCTAACTCATAATGTTTAATTTTTCTCTGTAAAAGTAATCTATCAGAAGCACTCAAGAAAGTATTTATGAAATACTTCTGTAGCATTTATCTATTCACTACATTCTTATGAAGCACCTGCATACATAAGCCAAGCCCTGTTCTACATAAAGAGTGAATATGATGCAAGGTTCCTGCTCTCAAGGACCTTGGGCATGATGGAAGAGGAAGGTAGTAAACTCTGTGTGTGTGCGCGCGCGCGCGTGTGTGTGTGTATGTAGTAAATATACAATATATAATCAATATATAATGCACACACATTTCAGATGATAGTTGAAGTTAGGATGTCTTTCTGAGTAGGAGAGAATTAATAATGAGAATCGACCATGTTCAGAATATCTGGGGAGAGAAAATTGGACATATAAAAGATGGCAAGGAACTTGGCATATCCAAGGAAAGGAAAGCTGACTGGCATGGCTGGAGTTCGGTTGAGATGAGCAATGACTCGAGAGAAAGTCACAAATTGTCAGGGTGAGATATTACCGAGACTTGGAAGGCAAGGTAACTCAATTATCATTTATTCATTCCTCCATGTATCCATTTAAAAATAAACAGTTTAGACCTCTCATGTTTTGGACACTAAGAACACAAAGATGGGCTAGACCCCTGCCCTTTTCAAACTGAAGGCATACAGGAACCCTCAAAGTATTAGTTTCTTTGATCATTTCTGATAGAGAACTTCAATCAGTTTACTTAGCATCTGCTTAAACCACAATCTGCTGGGTTTTTTTTTTAACCAAAACTAGTTAAATTGTTTTAAGTACAGCCTCATGTTTAATGGCTGCCAAAAGGTTCTATCGTGAATACAAACCCATTTCATCATTACACTCGATCAAGTTCATCTTGAATTAATCATTCATGACACTGCTATAAATTAGGCATTAGGAGTGCTCTGCTAATGACAGTGTCACCAGTAAGCTGTAATTAGTGTAACTAGAATGTAATCTAATGTTTTTAATCTGTCAGATGAAAATTTTTCCTCTACAGAGAAAGAGAAAGAGAAAGGGAAGAAAACCCACACATATTGCTCTCACACTTATATAAAATTTTAAAATAATTTCTTTTCTTCAGAGGCCACAGAAAAGTGCATACCTATCATCCTAATATTTAATTTAGATGTCATACAGGAACCTAGAAAAAAGTTAAATAATTTGGAATTTGTGATTTACATTTCCCCATTTGAAAAACAACTTTGATACATCTTTCAAGTAATATAAAAGGAAAGATATTCCAGCAACATTGCTCTTGATAAATGTTAAGATGTACCTGACAATCTCTTTTTGACATATTTTTTAGAAGGTAGTTCATAAAATTAGCAGGATGTTTCACCAGACTCCATCGTGAAGTGGAGTCTCTGTTCTAAAATACACCACACACACACACACACACACACACAGAATGCACACACACATGCACACACTAAGTAAAATGTAGCTTTCCTCTGCTCTTACATCTACATGTCAAACATAATTTATCAAATGATAAAATACAAACTACTGTAAAGATGACACATTTTAGAAGCGAGTCACAAATTATATCAACTAACTGATTGCCTTTGATGTTTTAAAGGAGAAAGAATAGCTTAGTTGTTTCTATTTTAACCTTCCACTCATCTATTTTACTAGAATTCTAAATTGGCAGAAGAATGAAATCTTTAGAGAATAAGTGTTTTGTAGTAAATAGATGTAGGAGCCAAATAACCAAATTCTCTAATAGCTGAAGCTGGCAGGGAACCAACTGTTATGTAACTTAATGGGCGCTAGGTTTGTTGTGGCATTGGTGTGTAAGGGTGGGCAGGGGTATTTTGTTTTTCCAAATGACTTTGATCAATAAAAATTCTATGTACCTGAGCCCCATGATCCAAAATTAACACTCTTTTATAATAGTTCTATTGAAAGTAGTAGTGGAGCTAACAGATTGTAAATGTCTTACATTCAAAATTTATGCAGTAACAGAATTACATTGAACTAGTTAATAGTTGACTTACATTCTGCACATTAAACATATACCTCCAAGTATCATCCCCCTACCACCTACGTCAAATCATCTGGTCCAACTTCCAATCAGCCTTCTCAACCAACAGTGAGAATGCAGCCTAGGAATCTGATATACACTGAATTTTGAGAATCACTATCCCTTGGGTTACAATTTCCTTATCTGTTAAATCATTCTAGTGATTAACATAACATACTATGGCTTGTCTATTTTATATGAAGATTATTCTAAACATTTTTGCGTACTTCCTGCACATATCTAGCAAGACATTTAGTTAGTTTTGTACAAATGGAGCTTCAACAAGCTGAATAATAACAAATGGAGTAGGACAGAAACCCCAGATTCCAGACCATGGGGAGTTTTGGAAGTTCTATTCAGTTATAAAGCCTTAAAAATCCATTTTATTGATAGCGTTTTACCAATATATTAACTACTATTCTTCTCTAAGGCCTTAGGATTCAAAAAATAATTCAATTAAACTTCTTTCCATTCAGGAGTTCAAGAATCACTTACTCAAATATATGTTCATGATTCCCGTTTTTGACTGACAGGAGTAAGAGGGCTAAATTAGCATCAGCACTCTTAGTTTTTAATGTATGGGACTATACTGTCTTCTCTGCTTATAGTATATTGTCTTTAGATGCGGCAGCCGAGCTCACTGCTCTTGCTGACTCCTGACATATTTCACTCCAGTTTTCCTCATTGACGCTAGTGAACAAAGCATTTCATTAACTGCAGATAAGGAGAATCAATAGCCCTCTTCATCAATGATTTTGCATTGATAAACTGTTCCACTACCACTCAGGAAGGTTATTACTCTGAAGAATTATAAGACACAATGGGCTAAACCATTTGAGCTCAAAATTCATCCCTCATTAATCAAAAATTTAACTACCCATGATGCTTTCCCTATTTAAGTAAGGAAATACAATATTTAAAAATTTCTTAAAATGTAATCAGAAGCCATTTACATTACTTCTCTAAGATATCAAGAAATATCTACAGGAACACTGAGGGAACATATGATAACATGATGTACATCAAAGGTTAATTGAGGGAGTCATTAATTACAGCTTTTAAAAAACAGAATCTCTAGATGTTGACGTGGTATGGTAACATGCACAACAGTATGTGAATTAGCTATCAAAGAAAGTAAGACGTTGAGGGATTCCAAACGCCATTTGGTTCTTAAAATTGTCTTTATAAAAAACTAAGTACTTAGTTTACTGAAACCTATAGGGCACTTATTTCCTAGGCATGGAGCAGGGCAATAAAAATGATGGAAAAATTCTTACTTTTAGATAGATCCCGATGGAGGGGGAGAGGCTGATATGTAAACAGATACACTAAATGCAATATGTAAATATCTAAAATTTGCAGAAAGTGATGTTGGGATGAGAGAATAAGAAGCAACAGCTTGATGGGTAAGAGTGTGTCAGACAGCCAAGTAAGACCATTCATGTCTGTATCAGCAACTCAAGTGATGATGGACTGTAAAACCCCACTGAAGCTCTGCCAATACTTCCTCACGATATTTCACTACCCCACCCCCAACTCCCTAAACACAAGTGCAGTATTCCTCAAAATTTGGCAGACAAAGAGAGTCCTTCAAGCATATCTTGTCTCTGATTCTATGGATGAATAACAGCTTACATTTACTATCATTTTTTTAATCAATTTACCACTAGTGCTGTTTTGAACTTATAATTTTTCTTTTCTTAATTTTAAGTAACAAATTAACATTAGTGTATGATAATGATGTTTTATTTTTGCAGATTGTCTTGTTAGTCTCACAGTGTGTACTCCATATTTTCAAGCAAGAATATTTTTGGCCTGTCCTTTTTTGATGGCTTATGGCCCCAGAATGTGTTTATTCATTCAGTTATTTACTCAATTTTTTCAAGAGAAATATACTGAATATCTTCTTTCTACCAATACTATTCTTGGCATAAGGATAAACAGAGTGTTGAATAAGACATATAAAGTTCTTGCCTTTGTGCAAATTACATGCTGGTGGGAGGGAAAAAAATAAACAAGAAAATATATAAATAACTAGTAATTTCCAAAATAATAAAAATATAAGAATGGGATAGAAATGAGTTCTAGGAAAGGCTAAATTACTGATTTTTCAGTGAAGACCAAATGGCAATGGTAAAATTTAATTTCAGACCTACCATATGGAGATCTGGACTGGGAAGTTATATCTATAGAGAGGGAAAAATCAAGCTTTACTTGTCCAAGAAATGTAAAGATAGGTAGGATGGCTAACACCTGAGAAATAAATGAGAAAATCATGAGGTGAAATCAGAGTCTGGGAAGAAGCCAGATCACACAGGACTTACGGTACATGATAATGCGTTTGTATTTTATATGAAATTCAATGAATGCAATGCCATTTCTCTAATACTAAAGCAGATATATACATAACTCCTTCAGAATTTAATACAGTGACAGTTTGTCATGTGCTTTCTATCAATCTGTACTAATTCAAAACTTAGCAGCCAAAGCATTTAATAAATATTTATTACATATTATTAAAGTTAATATAACAAATTACTATTATTTTATGATAATTTATAATATATAATCATGTATAGTTCACATTATTGTATCAAGTAACTAGTTATTGAAATAGAGATCAACTAGTATATTGTTAATAAGTGGAAATTTATCATTCTTTTATTATATATATTCTTTATATGCTAATGCACAATGTTTTCTATATAAACTAATGCTGTTCAGAACTTTTCATAACTTTGTTTAGATCGAATTCCTCATTATCAGTGAGACCTTTGCCACAGGGAAAAGGGATGGTGGTTGAATATTCAGCTCATAAATGCTCTCAAGATAAGTTTCCATCAGCCAGAAAAACATATAGCATCCTATTTTTTTCTGGTACATCAAGTAGGTCAAAGAATGAAACTGTGTACTAACAGAGTCACAACATATTTAATCTAGACACAATATTAAAGACCACTTCTATAAAAGAGAGTATGAAAGGATCAGACATGTATGTCTAAAGGCCAGATTTCACACATATATTTAACATATATATAAACTGGGCAAGGTACAGCCAAAGATACTTGTTGACAACTTGAAGAATATTATTAAATTTCACATTTTTCCTTCATGTAGGCTTCTGCACATTTTCTTTCATTCAACTTTTGTTTCATTTTAATTGATTATAAATAGGAAACAAACTTTGTATTCTATTATTTCAATAGCCCAGTTCAAAACATCCATGTTAAATACTGTCTCTGAACATCATCTAAGGAATTCAATTTTATGACAGGATTTCTTTCACACTAGAGAAAAAGAAGTAACTCAATAAATATCATCACAGCAAAGGCAGAAGTTCTTGAAAATGGCTAGCTGGAGCTCTAAGGATGCTGTGGAGATAATCTGAGGAATGATAATAACCATTCCAACCTGTCAGAGAACCATGCCTCTCACTCTTGATTTAATCGACCAGACATTTTATATATTTTGATCCTTTAACTTCTACGATAATTGAATATAAAGAAACCATGTTACTTTAGCAAAATGCTCAAAAATCACTAAATAATGAATTAATTAATAAAGAGAATATGAAAGAAAAATCAATTGGGGGATATAAAATAAACTTGAGGGTTGCAGGAGGAGAGGTAAACTAGTTATGAGACAATAAAATAATGCTGTTGTAAGTGGAATTAATTCAGGATTTGTGCTGAACTAACTGTATTCATGTTTGGTGACACAGGTTTAGATAAGATTTCTTAGTTCCTCCAGGTTATTACCATTGTCTTCTCTGTAGTCTGTGCTGTCCCAATCACTGGTGAACTTTCTCTTTTTCCATGCCAAAATACAATGTGACCTCTTCATATTTAATGGAAAAAGTAAATACCTCTTTCTAAATACCAGTGGATGCTGTACCCTTCCTAATACTTGTAAATATAAATAGGCAATGGAGTGTGATTTATGTAGTTCTTATCTGTAATGTTCTGTTGCTATAAATGTACTTCTGCCTGTGACTGCAAAGTCCAGCGGGGAAATGTCTGAAGAAATCAAGCCCTTGACACATGTTCTGCATGAGTTATCTGTCCATAAAGGATGTCTGTTTTCAGGAAATTTTGTTATTATTCCAGATGGCAGTACTGTCATCTTGGCCATACCACATGTAGCATATTCAGGAATTATTCACTGTGTCTGGTGGCCTGGAAATGATTCTGCTATTGAAAAGACTGTAACAAAGTGTCAGCACATGCCAAGCTTTTCAGCACTGTCCTCCAAAAGAACTTCTTTTCCCATGGGAAGTTACCAAGAAGTTTTGGTCAACAGCCCAACTTTCCTTTCATCAGACTTTTAAAAAAGATCTTCAATACATTGATCTTTGGCTGGGCTCAGAGTCAACCTAGATTTATGTTGAATGGCAGCTATGCCTGTTACTGTAAAACACTGGTTGTCTGATACTTTAGTTTTGAATTCGATAATTTGTGAATAGAAATGTTATGCAGCTGGTCAACAATATTTGTCTCATTAGTTGGAAACATCTTGAGGCTCATCTCAACAGTCTCCATTTAGAAACAAGTATTTACGAGTCTCAATACTAACCACCTTATATATGTTCTTTGATCATTTGAACTGAAAGACTGAGACTTTGTTACGCTTATGAAATTGAGAGAAGGTGAGTCATTTCTACTATGACTGGGGTCACAGATCTTTGTTATATAACATCCAGAGTGCAGTGATTTCAGGGTACCATAGCTACATTGACTGGCTTCAAAAGTCTTCCTTCCATGGTGACATAGCAATAGCAAAACCATTAGAAACATCCACTCTAAAGCCCTTAGACATTGGATTTCCACCTGCACTTCCCAACATATGTCAGAGCCATAAAATGAAGATATAGTTTTCATAGCATAGTTACAATGGTTAAAGTGAAGACATCCATTAAATATTCTTATAGAGAGAGCCTCTCAAAAAGTGCTCACTCTATTGGTTAAAAGCTAATATGAAATTCAGAATAAGGGCTAAAGATTATTTGGATAATAGAAGAGAAGATTGCTGTGATTTACTCTTGGTTGGCCAATTTGCCTTTATTACTTACTGAGGTCTAGCGTGGTCATTCTAATTGCCTGAATTTATAAACTAGAGGAAAAGGATAGGCTGGATTAGACAGACATGTGAGGAAGTGATTATTCTAAAACTTTATAGGGACTATAATAAAAGGTAATACAGTGTAGAGAAGAGGCACAAAGAGGACAGTACGAGATCATTCTTGAGACAGTGGCATTTAAAAGACAATTATCTCACCATGGGCAAATGATGAGGGTGGAGGAAAGATGTAGAAGTGTACATGTTGGAAGAAAACAAAGGCCTAAATCAAAAGATAAATGAAAATTCAGCCATTTTTCATAAGATAGGAAAACTCCAAGATTCTGCATAACATATATTTCCACAATAGTATCTAAAATTTTACTATTTTAAGCAAAAGCCTTAGAAAGTTATTTAGCATTAATCAGTTAATTTGATAGACTAAATGAGTAAGTGCTGACAGAAGAGCCAGTAGAAGATAATTACTGGTAAATAACGAAAGGAGATTTTTTTTTTAAAGTTGTTGTTATCAATCTGTCTCAAGTGGCAGTAGTCTGTAGCTGTCAATGATTTTCCTACCAAACTAGTATTTAGGGCACTGAGCTTTCAGGATTTAAAAGAAAATGAATCAAAGATTTACTTACTTGGCGTTCCTATCTAAATAATTACATTTTAGGATACCTAAAATTACATCAGGATATTTAGCTTATAAAAAATGAACCCACAGCAACCTAAATTTATGCTGATTAAGATATTGTCTAGGAGACAGTTTATCAAGCTATAAAGTACCAAAAACTGTCACTTTCCCTGTGACAATGGGAATAGGAGAACATGTTTGGAGTTATAATTGATGATGGCACAGGAAGCTCTGGGAAGCACAAAAAGCTTTTTAAATAGTGATACATATCATATTGTTTTTACTCTGGACTTCAGCACAACATAAGGAGGAACACAGAAAGATGCTGACTAATCTAAGTTTGAAAATTAAAACACAGGCAACTATTAGAGGCCAAACACAAGGACTTTGTGAAAAATGATTATGTCCAAATGAATGCAATTTACATTGAAGTATGTATGTCCAGATGAAGTAAATTTACATCATAAATTAGCACTTTGATTATTTGAAATTCTTGGTGTAACTATTACCTTCCCCCTTTTGAGGATAGCTGATATTGGAACAAATTTTTTAAATCCCTAATTAATTTTTACCCATATTCACCTTGAATTGCTAAGTTAATTTGCATAAAACATTCCTGATTTGACGGGTAGCAAAGTGCAAAAGGTAAATGTAGTGTGTAATTAGAGTGAAGACTATAGATTGTAGCTTGACTAAGTTTGAAATCATTATCAAAAAATGTTGGAAAACTTCTGCAATGCATTTTAACAGTTTTAAATGTTCAAGTTATCATTTGCGCTATGAAAAATTATATCCAAGCTCTGTAGGACAATTCTGCCAGGCCACAATTCATTCTTTCAGTATTTACTGAGTATCCAATATGAACCAGGTACTAGTTTAGACTCTGGAGATACAATGATGAATGAAAGATAAATTAACTATCTTCTGAAATCTTCTGTTCTAGTGGGAACCAGACAATAAACAGGTAAGCAAAAAAGTAAAAAACATCATTATAGAAAATGATGAGATGGGAAGTAAATAAAGAGGTTCATGACATTGTAGGGGAGGCCACCTGCAATGTAGCAATTAGCTGGAAAGGTAACATCTGACCTGACACTTGAAGAATGAGAATAAGGATCAGAGTAGGCTGACTGGAAGACTCTCATGTAATATTATTTCTCTAGTGTTTGCTTTCGTTTCCTCCTTCAACTCATTTATTGAGCATCTATTTTGTGTCATCTGGAAAGGATTAGGTACCAGAAATATTGTCAACATGCAGTTGCAATGAAGTCAGATCAGGCCTTGCCATTACCATATCTAGAGTTTAAAAAGGAAGGCAGAAAATGTAAAAGAGCAACAATAATAAAGATGGTGATTATTAAGATCAAGGCCATATTAAGTACTCTGACAACACTGACTAACCTAGTCCAGTGGCCAATGAGCACCATATAAGAAACAAATGTAAAAAAAAAAGGAAGGTTGTATCATCCTCAATGGTGAAAAACTGAAAACATTTCACTAAGAACAGGAACAAGACAAGGTTGCCCACTCTCACCACTCTTATTCAACATAGTTTTGGAAGTTTTAGCCACAGCAATTAGAGAAGAAAAGGAAATAAAAGGAATCCAAATTGGAAAAGAAGAAGTAAAGCTGTCACTGTTTGCAGATGACATGATACTATACAAAGAGAATCCTAAAGATGCTACCAGAAAACTACTAGAGCTAATCAATGAATTTGGTAAAGTAGCAGGATACAAAATTAATGCACAGAAATCTCTGGCATTCCTATACACTAATGATGAAAAATCTGAAAGTGAAATCAAGAAAACACTCCCATTTACCATTTCAAGAAACAGAATAAAATATCTAGGAATAAACCTACCTAAGGAGACAAAAGACCTGTATGCAGAAAATTATAAGACACTGATGAAAGAAATTAAAGATGATACAAATAGATGGAGAGATATACCATGTTCTTGGATTGGAAGAATCAATATTGTGAAAATGACTCTACTACCCAAAGCAATCTACAGATTCAGTGCAATCCCTATCAAACTACCACTGGCATTTTTCACAGAACTATAACAAAAAAATTTTCACAATTTGTATGGAAACACAAAAGACCCCGAATAGCCAAAGCAATCTTGAGAACGAAAAAAGGAGCTGGAGGAATCAGGCTCCCTGACTTCAGGCTACACGACAAAGGTACAGTAATCAAGACAATATGGTACTGACACAAAAACAGAAAGACAGATCAATGGAACAGGATAGAAAGCCCAGAGAAAAACTCACACACATATGGTCACCTTATCTTTGATATAGGAGGCAGGAATGTACAGTGGAGAAAGGACAGCCTCTTCAATAAGTGGTGCTGGGAAAATTGGAAAGATACATGTAAAAGTATGAGATTAGAGCAATCCCTAAAACTATACATAAAAATAAGCTCAAAATGGATTAAAGACCTAAATGTAAGGCCAGAAACTATCCAACTCTTAGAGGAAAACATAGGCAGAACACTCTATGACATAAATCACAGCAAGATCCTTTTTGACCCACCTCCTAGAGAAATGGAAATAAAAACAAAAATAAACAAAGGGGACCTAATGAAATTTCAAAGCTTTTGCACAGCAAAGGAAACCATAAACAAGACCAAGAGACAACCCTCAGAATGGGAGAAAATATTTGCAAATGAAGCAACTGACAAAGGATTAATCTCCAAAATTTACAAGCAGCTCATGCAGCTCAATAACAAAAAAACAAACCACCCAATCCCAAAATGGGCAGAAGACCTATATAGAAATTTCTCCAAAGAAGATATACAGATTGCCAACAAACACATGAAAGGATGCTCAACATCATTAATCATTAGAGAAATGCAAATCAAAACTACAATGAGATATCAGCTCACACCAGTCAGAATGGCCATCATCAAAAAATCTAGAAACAAATGCTGGAGAGGGAATGGAGAAATGGGAACCCTCTTGCACTGCTGGTGGGAATGTGAATTGGTACAGCCACTATGGAGAACAGTATGGAGATTCCTTAAAAAACTACAAATAGAACTACCATATGACCCAGCAATCCCACTACTGGGCATATACCCTGAGAAAACCATAATTCAAAAAGAGTCATGTATCAAAATGTTCATTGCAGCTCTATTTACAATAGCCAGGAGATGGAAACAACCTAAGTGTCCATCATCAGATGAACGGATAAAGAAGATGTGGCACATATATACAATGGAATATTACTCAGCCATAAAAAGAAACAAAATTGAGCTATTTGTAGTGAGGTGGATGGACCTAGAGTCTGTCATACAGAGTGAAGTAAGTCAGAAAGAGAAAGACAAATATCATATGCTAACACATATATATGGAATCTAAGAAAAAAAAAATGTCATGAAGAACCTAGGGGTAAGACGGGAATAAAGACACAGACCTACTAGAGAATGGACTTGAGGATATGGGGAGGGGGCAGGATAAGCTGTGACAAAGCGGGGGAGTGGCATGGACATATATACACTACCAAATGTAAAATAGCTAGTGGGAAGCAGCCACATAGCACAGGGAGATCAGCTTAGTGCTTTGTGACCACCTGGATGGGTGGGATAGGGAGGGTGGGAGGGAGGGAGATGCAAGAGGGAAGAGATATGGGGACATATGTATATGTATAACTGATTCACTTTGTTATAAAGCAGAAACTAACACACCATTGTAAAGTAATTATACTCCAATAAAGATGTAAAAAAAAAAGTTATGAGGAAAGGAAATGGATTTTATTAAGGGAAAATGAAGTGATATTGTCCTGAAGCATCTCAAAGAGAGATACTTAATGATGCATATTTGGTATATTTGGTATATTATATTACACAGGAAGCATTGTCAAATAAAAGGTATTAAAAAAAAAGAAAGGAAGGTTGTTTTGGTAGACAGAATCCTAAAATGGCCCTGCAAATTTCCCACCCCCATGCATGCCCTACATAATCCACAGGACTGTATACTTAATGGATTTTACTCCTGTGCTTAGTTTATGCATATGGCGGAGCTGGCTTTAAAACAGGGAGGTTACCTGGATGGACCTGACACGACCCTTTAAAAAGAAAGCTTTTTTCCAGCTGGTTGCAAAAGAAGTCTGAGCTTGAATGGATGAGAAGGATTTGACACCCTATTGCTTGCTTCGAAAGGAAGGGGGCCAGGAATCAAAGATTGTGGACGGCCTCTAGGAGCTGAGTGGCTTCCAGGAGATGGCCAGCCAGCAAGCAGAGACTTCATTTCTATAATCACAAGGAACTGAATTCTGACAACAACAAAAAATGAGCTTAGAAGTGGATTTCTCCCCCAGAGACTACAGATAAGAACTCAGCCTGACTGACACTTCAATTTGTAATATGCTTTGATTTGTAATAAGTTACTCTTAAGTTCTGACCTACAGAATTGCGAGCTAATATATGGGTGTTGTTTTAAGTTGTTAAATGTGCTATAATTTGTTATCAGCAACAGAAAACCAATACCATTGTGGACTGTAAAGATAAACCCTGCTCAATTAAGATTGGGTAGGGTCATATTTTAATAATTTAGGCTATTTTTCGGCTTGAAATAGGTAGAAGTGATAAGTAAGAAAAAATTTATTTACTTAGACTTAAAATGCTTTGTACTCTCATAAATTCATAAGTACAGTAAGCAGGTCTAAGTATGTCTATATTGCTTGTTATATATACATGCATTCCTCATCTACTCTGCCACACACACCTTCTTAGACTAACAGTTTTTTAAAGTCATTGTACTTAGATCGTTTTCTGATACATATACTAAGCATAAGAAAAACTTGTATTCATAGCTATTGTTTTTCATTTGATAAATATTTAATATTGTCAACCATCTTCCAGATACAAGTTTCAGAGAAAACAGCCATCAAAATAGGGAGAAATAGGGACAAAATGAATGTCCTACCCTCATGAAGATTACATATTTGTTGACAGAATGAATGAATAAATGAATGGGTAAATGGACTAATCACGTTTTCACTTGCGACTCCTTAACTGAAGGTTTTAGAAGTTAGCACTTCATAGATAAATTTTGGGAGAAAAGGTAAAAAAATGCTGACAGTTTATAGCTGATCTCCCAGGACTGGCATGCTCTTACTCTCTTTATAGGCAATGTTTACTTTGAAATGCCATCAAATCAATCACTGTAACAGTAAAACTCTTTTTCCTGGCTTCAAAGCACTTTCACAAATCCTAATCTAACAACCATAATCCAAGCTCTGAGCACAGAGTAGGAAATAAAGTTAAATCACTGTTAAAATCCTATACATGGACCAATACCTTGAGTAAGCAATGTATCCTAAAAACTGACAGTAAGGAGGAGAAAACTGACCAGTACCGGCCCTCAGCAAAACTGTTAGGTGGGCATGTTTATTTGTCACCTCCTTTCCTTCCATTCAACTTGCATAGCTGCTGAGTGTAAATTTTAAGGCTGATTTCTGGGTTCTGCCACTTGTTAGGTCTGTAACCCTACATTTAAAAAAACCTTCCCTAGACCTTAGTTCAGCAAATAATATCACCTCTTTGGTTCGTTTCAGGAACTAAATGAGATGATATTTATAAAGCACTTGATATGATTATTACTCCATCCATTATTTTGCCAGTGGTTCTCAACTGAGGGAAATTTTGCCTTCAAGAGACGTATCGCAAGGTAGGACACATTTTTGTTAGCCATGAATGGCGAGGTGCTACTGGCATCTAGTGGGTAGAAGCCAGGGATACTACTAAAGCTGTGATGATGCAGAGAGCAAATCCCCACAGGAAAGAATTTTCTGGCCAAGAATGTCAATGGAGTCAAGATTGAGAAACTCTGGTCTAGGCAGGCACATGGCTGCTGTCTGCAGAAATGTTTGTTTTAAATGCCTGGAACTGTTCCTCACAAAGCTCTGTTCCCTTTGTAAAGATACACAATACCCAGTTAGCGTGTCATTCAATCTTATTTGTGTATAGTTGTCTCCTACAATTATTTAAAATTTTACAAAGTGAACCTGCAAATAGAGAGCTAAGAAATGAATCTCAGGTTGTAATTTTCAGTTCTAGGGGATGAGTGGAAAGAAGAAGGGAGGTGCATTTTGGAACTCTGGGTTAATTCTTTAAAAGAACGGAATACATGTAAGAAGTTAATAATTTCTGTACACAAACATAGCTCTCTACAAAATGTTGAAGAAGAAAAGTTGATCTTTCTAGATATCTCCAATTTGGTAAAGATGTTTCTGGTAAGAAAATTTCTGCTTCTTAATGATGATATCCTTTAAACTCCAGTAGAAAAACCTTCATTGATACCAATAGCACAGAATTATTTAAGTAAATTAGTAACCTGATTGTTACTGATTGACTTTATCAACTATGATCCTAGAACTAATCCTTGTAGGAAAAAATAGTATTCAAGAGTGCGAGAGCAACATACACACAGTTTTACTTTATTTTTCTCCCGATAATTCTTCCATAATGTGCATTTACCACAATGGCTATGGCCTCAGTCACACAGACTCTCAACAAAGCTTTTAACGACTGAAAGATCAAACACAATGGTAAGAGGAAGCTCTGGGAAGAAAGGTAGGAGTTGTGGGAAATAATGGCCTGATATGAAATAGAAGATATAAGAATTCAGAGGATGAGAAGGACAGGAATGAAGATATGATCATAGAAAAAAATTACAGTTAGATATTTGATGAAAAAAGTAAGGAAGAAGAAAGAACCAAATCTAGTGCTTGTTTCTGAGCCTAGAACTCTCTGAAGATCTAATGCCATCCAAAGAAATCGACATAGGAATGAAGGTGTATATTACCAGCTGAAGGTCAGTGGAGGAAAATGTAAATTGGGAAAAGACTCCTCTAATTTTTTCTAGTAGGAGTTTTAAAATATCATTTTTACTTGAGGCTTTCCTTTGTGATATTTAAATATATTTCAAAAGTAGTAAGTTTGAAACTTCATGCGGTAAGATATGATCTTAAAAGTGTAGACTATCAATATATAATGAGTAAAAATAATCACTTTATATTTTCTGTACTTAAAATTAAAAAGTGGTTTATTTTATGTACCATCTTGCACTCCATTCATCTCTATGATGATAAATATGTCCAAACAAGAAATTCTCTCCAGAATAAAAAAAAATTATGTTTGTGAACATATCAATCAGTTATTAAGAAAAAAGTATGTGTTAATAAACTTTATAATAGACCTAAAACAATAAGAACAGTGTTTTTTCAATTTCCACTAACTGACCACCATTCTGTGATCTGTATCCCCAAGACCATTATACTAACTTGAAGTGTGGGTATTTCTAACATGGATTTTGTTTTATTTGTGGAAAACAGAATTACAATATTTATGATAGATTCCAAATGACTGGAATTAAGTAAAACATGTCAGATGCTGATTCATAAAATAACAAAGGGAACATAGAAAACCATGGTCAAGGGAAGTTAATGAACACACTAGTGTATAATATACACTCATATGGCATACATAAATACTTTTAATAATAAAATAGTAATTTTGAACACTCAATATTTTTAAATCTGATGTGGAGGGCTATTCTCCTTGAAGGCAAGAAAGGGATCATATATTTCTTTATCTTACCTATAACTGTGGTTTCAAGGAATTGCTTTATCTTTAAAGAGACACATACATACAGAGGAAGAAACCTAACTGACAAGTAAGATGTGGCTCATTAAGTCAGTCATCTTCCACTACAGTGAAGAGGACATTCATTTGTCATTCTGTCACTAAGTAGCTCTTAAGAAGTAGTTTCACAGTGCTAGATTTGGGACATACAAAAAGCTTATAGTCAATCCTGTATGGTTATAGTTTCAAAATGGCTTCTTATAAAGAATAGCTTAAAAGTGGAAATAATAGACATGCCAGAAGTTTTATTGACTGAAACTAGGTTTGATGAGTGTAATTTTTATTTGAATTTTTATCTTTTAAGCCAGATGTAGCATACACACAAAAAAATTTGCTTTTCCAAAATGGGTATTCCAAGCAAGTGCTAAGACAAAAATGCAGTTTCTTTATGGCACACAAAGCAGCAAAAAGTAAGATATTCCATGAAGTACAAAGTTTCAATCTTTGGATTTAGTTGTTTATTTCCAGTTTATTTTATTATTGATATTAATTTTCAAAACTCATGTATTTTACTTAGGAAATACTTTAGAAGCCTATTTTCACCTCCTTGTTTATAAATATTTGCTATTTTGAGATTAGTTTTTAAAAATTTACTTCGATTTTATTTACCTGAATTCTATATCATTTTGTTTACTTAGGTTCTAACTTGATAAAAAGTATTTACCTTAGTACACACACACACACACACACACACACACTCATGCAAAACTTCTCTCCAGAAGTTTAAATGCTCTAAACACTTATCATTAAATTAGCTATTTTCATTGAGGTATAAGAATATCACTCCATGGTTCTTAGGCATAGATAAACAAAAATTTTGATGGCTCTCTCTGTAGATATCTCTGCCCTTAGAGTTATCTTTTCATAGTTCTATACCATAAAATTCAGGGAAGGGAAGAAGGAGACAGTTACACAGTTTGTCCTAAATATAAAGAAGTAGTAATCAGTCTTCCATTGGGCTAACTGCCCTTGTGGGCACCTGGGAAATGCAGCATAATAATATAATTATTTTGTTGTTATTTACATGTTGGCAAGTACTCCTAGTTTTCTACCCTTGCATGTGTTTCCCTGTGTTCTTTAGTGTGTGGCCACTCAAAATACAGTCTACATCCTCAACCTTTCCTTGTAGTTAAGTATGACCATAATAATAATTTCCCCCCATTGAGATATAAGCATAAGTATTGAGTGTGACTGCTAGGTAAGTGTTGTGTGCAACTTTAAAGGCCAAGCTGACCTTTCTTCCTGCTCCATCCTTTTCGCTGGCTGGAATGAAGGTGTGATGCCTAGAGCCCCAGCATATCTTAAACCATGAGGTGAAGCCGCATGATGAGAAAAGAGGAGAAAGAAGAATCTTGACCCCTGACACCGTTGAGCCATCACACCACCCCAGATCTGCCCACTTACAGTCTTATATGTTACTTAAGCCACTGTTAATATTTTGTATGTGTGGGAGGGGTAGGAGTTATATTCTCTCAAACCTAACTGTAACTGGTTCAGTACCATGCTACAATTGAAATAGATGATAATAATAAGTAGCTACTATGTGTCAGGGTAGTCACTGCTTTAAAAAAAAAAAGGGAGTCATGCCATGTCATTTATTTCATAGAATTAAAAAATTTTGTGAGAAAAAATGATGTCAGGGCTTCCCTGGCGGCACAGTGGTTAAGAATCCACCTGCCAATGCAGGGAACACGGGTTCGAGCCCTGGTCCGGGAAGATCCCACATGCCGTGGAGCAACTAAGCCCATGTGCGCTACAACTACTGAGCCTGCGCTCTAGAGCCCGCGAGCCACAACTACTGAGCCCATGTGCCACAACTACTGAAGCCTGCACGCCTAGAGCCCGCGCTCCGGAACAAGAGAAGCCGCTGCAAGGAGAAGCCCGCGCACCACAACGAAGAGTAGCCCCCGCTCACCGCAGCTAGAGAAAGCCTGCACACAGCAACGAAGACCCAACACAACCTAAATAAATAAAAAATATATATTTTTGTACAAAAACTCTGTTGGGCAAATATACTAATATGGAATGTTAGTTGACTTAAACAATAATGTGGTCTTTGTTTTCACTGTTGAGATAATGAGTAAAAGGATTTTTTTTTTTCCCACTGACTTCGATACAACAAAGCTTTTTATTCTGAGTACAGACTTTATCACTCGTAGCTCCTGTGTTGCCGTTCCAAAGACAGACGCTAGAATCTGGAAGAAAAGATGCTGAGTGTGTGCTTACAATGGTGTGTAAGAGTACGAAGATGTGCGCCCCCTCAGTCTTAAGGTGGGCAGGAAGAGTAGAGAGTTTCCTCCTCTGCATGGCAAAGACAATCATATTCTATGAGGTCCACCATACGGGAAGGTACTGTAAAGTACGAGCTTGCAGACTTTTGTGGGTAGATAGAGTGATTATGAAAGGTTGGTGCTACAAGTGGACTAGGTGGAACCAAAGCCACCCAAAGATAGAGAAAAGTGCGAATCCAATACTGAGGAAGAATGCAGGGAGAGGAAGAGCAGTGGACATTTCAACTGCAGACTGGAACCTGCACCAGTGTAAGCAGAGCTAGTCAAAGCATAGGACCTCTTGGTTTATGAATAATTAGAGGGTGTGTGTGTGTGTGTGTGTGTGTGTGTGTGTGTGTGTGTGAGAGAGAGAGAGAGAGAGAAAGGAGTAGGAAGACACAAATAGTGTGACTTTAAAGACAGTTTCTAATGCCATATTTAGCACTGAATGAAAGGAGTTTACCTCCCCCAAAAAAGGCTAACAGAGCTTGTACAATGCACATCTTAGCAGTGGTCACGAAAGACTAAAAACTCCCCTCCATATACCATATAAATCCCTCCTCAGAATCTTGTATATCCTAGAGAGAGAAAGAACTCATATGTGTACATGAGATGGAATTTGGAATAGAACTAGGGCCAAATTTATCTGCTTATGAAAAATAAAATAGGATATTTCTTCTTTCCAATTGTTATAGACCAAATTCATACTCATGATACATATGAGTAATTCTGTTCAATAGGATTTTTTGATTGACAAATCTTTCTGACACATCTCTCTCCTGCCTTAAGGGACAAACACACACACACACACACACACACACACACACAAACACAGAACGTAAGTGTCCCTCTCTTATTAAACATTCAATCTTTACTTTGCTTATCATTGTGCCTGCATTGAATATTTTAATAATATTTTTCATGCAACTAAGGATGTAAACGAAAGCCTGGATCTTCCTCATCTGCACAGACCCAATTGCCTTAAATACTTACTACCCTTTACAAATTCTTACATGAAAGACTCCATATCTTTAGAAATTGATGCCTTTCAAAAATTTGTAGGTGACCTCATGAGCATTTCTGCATTCTTTTGCAAAAAAAATACTGATTTTGTAACCCATTCCTATTTTGTAAATGATCATTACAAAGTCTATGCACGTTTCCACACACAGTTCTCTGTAGGTGGGAACTTCAGACCTCACCTTGGCCTCACCTTAATAGCTACTCATCTGGCCATTTCATGTGCTCCCATGACCTATGATGGAAAGCATGAAATTATGAACTTGGTCCTAGTTCTACTTATTCTACTGATTCACTAGAAAGTTTGGATGCATATTTTAAGTTCTATGCAGCACAAATTTTCTTTTATTGACTAAAATGTAGGTTTACTAATGTTTGATGTGCACCTATTGCATATTAAACATTACCTGAGTAATTATCTCTTAATCACATTTTTAGATTCTTAAATAATATCTGATTATACAGAAGGAAAAACTGTTTAAAATTATGGTTCATGTTATTAAACTTCAAACTAGACACGTTATTCTAAATAATTCTGTAACACTAAACAAAAATTAAATAACTACGATAAAAATATAAACTGAACCCTCTCAGTGGTTTACTATGAATTTTGGATGGGTTACATTTATCTTCACTTTATTCGTCCAATTTGTTTAATGGAAATATTTTCCTGGTGAAATAGTAATGGATAAATTACTAGGTTAAATTTATTCCAGCAACCATGATGAGAAAAAAAAACATACATTCTCAAGAGCAAGTGTTTTGAGCTGCCGAAGTTTTACGTAAACTATTTTGGCTGCTTTGCTAGTATTTTAGGTCTTCTAGTAATTCACAAGTATATGCTCCAGTTACTATCACATCATATTAAAAGATCATGAAACCTGATCTGATATCATTAAGGATATTTGCTATTGCAGTAACAGTTGAATTTTCTGCAGATTTAAAATATGTCAATGACATTAATTAAAATCATTTGACTATTTTTAAATTATCATGTCATCTGCCTCTCCCTTCTTTTGACTTTTGGGCAGATACCTGTAGCAAAGAAATGGTTGCTAGATGAAATATTTGTAATGTCTTCCTATTGGGGCCCAAAACAAAGCCAGTGCATGAAAAATTTTCAAAAAATAATTCAGTCTTTCAAGTCTCTGGAACTTCAGAAATTAATACCTCAAATGGTATTTTGAACACATCTCAGGTATCTGAAGGAAGTAGTTTGCTCTTGGGTTACTGTGGGTCTCAATTCAACAACTCCGCATTTCAACCTTTTCAACTGGCCACTGACATCTGTAACACTTTGCTATACTGTAATAAAATAACTGACCTGTTTGTATCATTTGAGAATTCAGATTCACTTTTCTTGAATTTCCCACAAGTGGCTAGCTCATTCAGAGGAAAAATACTGAAATACATGGGCAGGAGATAAGATATTATAGGTACAATCTGGGTTTATAAAATACTGATAATTAATGTCTGGAATCTTGCAAGTTTATGTATAAATATTGCAAATAAAACCATATCTATATCAGTGTATCCTATCTGTGTTTGCTAAACCAAAATTAGTTGTTATAATTTGTGAAAAATGCCCAACTATCACCAAGAAATGAATGTTACAAATAAAAAGTTTTACAAATAATAACATATCTGAAATAAAGCATATTCATTACTATAGTAATATTTATATATTTATTACTGTAATATTTGTTCTGAAGTATAATCATTTTTAGAATACAATATAGGTTATTGAAAAGTCTTTACTTTCAACAGATATATAAATAACACCAATGTGTATTATATGGATTTATTCAAATAATTACATATTGTAATAATCTAAAAAACACATCAAGTAAATAAATTATTAGAAAAATGATCACTTAATGCTTATAAACTTTACAGCTCTTTCAATAGTTTAATCGTCTGCAGTGAGCTTGCAATTTGAATATTTGAAGTTTAAACAATGCATTTTTGAAAAGCACAAAATGTTCTGAGAAACATATATATAATTGTTTCTATAAGATTTAGGACTTTGGGCATATCATGTGATCAATTCCCTTTTTTCAAACAGAAATATATAAAATATACTACAATCCCTGTTTTATTTGCTTTGTTTTATTTTGTTACTTTTTGCAATTAAATTTACACGTAATAACCCACTATCAAATAGATTCCTGGAAATTTCAATCATTAAAGCAACCTCACCATGAATCCAGAAAAAAAGTACAAATATTGTAAAAGATGAATATTGAAGTAAATAGCTATCCCAAAGTGTTAGTTCTCTAAAATATTGAAAAGATCATCTGGCTTCACGTTAGAAGCCAATTATGTACAGTACAATGGAGAATAAAGTAGGTAAAGACTATAATGGCTTGGTAATATCAAAGAAACTAGAAGTCACTTTTAGACTGAAATGGAGATTACTTATTAAACTATAGGAAAGTAGGGAGATTTTAGAAGGTAGAGAATGGTGGAGCTGAAGGGCTAAGCAAATGAGAGTGGTAGGAGTGGCTAGAAGCTGAAAATGGGAAGAGTAGACCAAAGGCTAACAGACACAAGAAAAGCCACAACTATTTATTGAAATTAATTTTTTTGTTACAGGACCAGTTGCCTCCATATTTTAGCCAATGCACAACCTTTACCTTCTGTTGACAACTACTTTCCCCCCCACCTCCCTCAAAACAAGGTCTCAAACGTTCTTCTTTGGAAATAGAGTGCAGTGCAGGCAGAACACTGCTCCAATTGTTACACGCCACCTAAAAGAATGGATGCCACATCTACCAAGATAGGAAGAACTGGTCCACATAGATGAAGGCAGGTATTGAGGAAAGATGTATCTGCTGATGTCTGCCGTTTGACAAGTAAAGTGTAGCACTCATTTTCAAGCTTGATATCACATTTTAATATAAAATTAGAAACACCTCCTTTCCTTCTTCATCGATTACATCACTCAGTTTCAACCAAATACCTGAGGTAGGTAGATTCTTATAATTCTCTCTACCCTAGAAAGCAAAAGCTATTAGTATATTAGTTTGCTAGGGCTGCTGTAACAGAGTACCATTCTGAGTGGCTTAAACAACAGAAATGTATTTTGTCACAGTTCTAGGGGCTCTAAGTTTGAGATCATGTTGTCAGCATATATGGTGTCTTCAAAGGCCTCTCTCCTTGGCTTGCAGATGGCCACCTTTTTTATGCCCTCACATGGTCTTTCTTCTGTGTACATAACGTTCCTGGTTTCTATCTGTGTGTCCAAATTTCTTCAGCTTATGAGGACGAACAGTCAAATTCGATTAGGGCCCACCATAATGACTTCATTTAAACTTAACTGCCTCTTTAAGGGCTCTAGTTCCAAACAAGCCACATTCTGAGGTACAGGGTATTAAGATTTCAACTTACAAAATTAGGTGGGGGGGTTACTGGATACCTTTATGTCAGATGGCATTAAGCTGAGGTTTTCTTCCCCTCATTTTCCTTGTGCTTTTGGTTCTGTTTTTGGTAAGGCCTGGGCTTTTTCTCTTATATATTTTTATATAAAGTGCCATCAGACCTGTGTTTACATTTTCTTTTAGTCCACTCCCCTGCTCTGCTCATGCCCACTTCTTAAAGTACATACTAGCAGTCACTGTTTTGTTTTTGTTTTGCGGTACGCAGGCCTCTCACTGCTGTGGCCTCTCCCGTAGCGGAGCACAGGCTCAAGACGCGCAGGCTCTGCGGCCATGGCCCACGGGCCCAGCCGCTCCGCGGCATGCGGGATCCTCCCAGACCGGGGCACGAACCTGCGTCCGCAGGACTCCCAACGACTGCGCCACCAGGGAAGCCCAGCAGTCACTGTTTTAAACACATGCCCTGCCCTTAAAGTCTGCATTGGAACATGACAATCCAACAGCTGATCAAAGACATAGTATAGTTAAATGGTAAAAGGCATTTTAACTGAACTCTAATTAATATGCCTTTATCACCATGAAAAACTAAATCCATTCGAAAGTGGAAACTATAGGAGAAGATTAAATAGTCAAATCCCAATGAAGAGATTATGTAGCCTCATGGAACAACAGAGAAAATACCCGCCTACTAGTTCTTCAGTTCCCAGTGGGCTGGTCACGCCAGCACACTGTTCTCATAACTCTGTCTTTTCAGGAAAGTAAAGCACTGGGGATTCTTCTGGAAATAATAACGAATTTCTCAACAAGACAGATAGGGGATATTTTTATAAGGATTTGTGATGACACAATAAAACAAACTTAGGCTTAAATGTCATGGTAAACATTTGAAAGAAATGCTTAAGCTTTAAATAATAATTGAACTAAAAATGTATGACTGTGTCTGTATCTATAATTAATTGTTTATGGTACAACTAATTAATATTTTTATGTTTTAGATATATTAAAATGAAGAATCATTATAAAATGCAGATACTTATAAAAAGATTATCGTAAGCACACAAAATAATTCCATCTCCAAAAAGATATTATATATGTATATTTCTGACAATAAAGAAAAGCAAACTCATTATAATACTTAAACAATATTGAAAAGGGTGCAGTGCAAAAAGAAGTTTGCCAAAATCTAAAATTCCTACAGATAATCATTAACTTCAAAGTAAAGCGATACACATTTCTTCATTTAATATAAGAATATGTGCATACACAAGTATATAATTCCACATTTATGTACATATATATAAACATGTATATGAATGCATTTAACAAAAATATGAATATACCCTCCATGTGTCTCATTCTTTCAAATGAGTACAGAGTACTGACGATAACAATTGTGATAATATTGGCAATGACAACTATTACTAGGCATTGAACTAAATTCTTTGTATGTATTAAATAATGTTTAAAATGCTATAATTTAAATCTCATTTTCTCCCCATATTCCTGCTGAGTTAATCATGAATAAAACAAAAGATGACAATGATTGCTAAGAAACTATATTTATCTATATTTATCATTTTAATAAGGAAGTACAGCAAATAAAGATAAATAGTATGAGAACCCCTGATAAAGAATTCATAATTATTAATTTCAAGCAATAATTTACTCTGTTTCTAACACACTGGGACTTAGAATTAAAACATTTTTTTTTGCTTCTGTCTATCTAATACTCCCAACTCCTTTTGTGGAACTGTCCTATATCTCCAAATCAAATGATTCTGGTATGACTCCAAATCCCAGTGGCCCTCTTCATTAAATTAAACTCTTAGGTGGTAATGATGCAGATCTACCATCCTAGTTACCCATTAACTTTGCCATAGGGATTTTTCTAGGTGTAAACATATGACCCATTACAATCTACTCCAAATCCTCTGATATGTATTTTGCAAAATGGAGTTAGAGAAGGAGCTTTACTTTGGGGATCATGGAACTCTAAGGATAATGATTCACTGCTTGGATTTTTCTTGCTACATGGAGAAAATCTGTCTTTGGCAGGAAGAAATAAGTACCACTCACACATAGGGAATGAGATAAAGAAGAAAGGATGGAACGAGAGAGAGAAAGGGGTGTAGAGTAAGTGAGTCATGAAAGGGTAGCAGGAAAGAAGGATGGAAAGGGAGAGAAGAGAGAACTGAAAGCCTAATTTGTATCTGTAGATTACATCAGGCCTAAAACAAGTTATGTGCTGGAAAAATTTAACACTGGCTCTCCATGAAGAAAGAAAAAAAACACCATCCTGATTCAAAGTGTTTGTTCATTTCTGTGGTGTAAATACTTCTGTCAAGGCTGATTTCAAGCTGTTTATATTATTACATCAATGAAAGCAGAACTGGGAAGAGATGAACAGTAGCACATCATTATTTCCACCATTCACAAACAATACAGACATAAATTACTTCAAGAGGACAGATAATAGTAAAATCTAGTAAGATAAATAGAAAGTGATAATCTTTGATTTATTTACCTTGTTCTTTGACCACTGATATGGAGACAAAAAGATCCTCCCTAAAGACATATATTTATCAAACATACACTGAATGCATTAATGCACATGAAGCTAATTGTGTCCAACAGGTAGAAATCACTAGATAATTTTTATACATGAGTATTAGTTTAATTTCAAAAAAGAAAATAATTGAAACACTGTTCTTTCATTTACCATTTGGCTGCCCTCTATCATACAACAGAACATTCTATTCAATTCCATTCCCTAAAACAATCATTCCATGGGAAATCATTCTGTTTTTGACAAAGGGCTAAATATGTTGGGGGACTTCCCTGGTGGTGCAGTGGATAAGACTCCACGCTCCCAATGCAGGGGGCCTGGGTTCAAACCCTGGTCAGGGAACTAGATCCCACATGCATGCTGCAACTAAGAGTTCAAATGCCACAACTAAGGAGCCCGTGTGCTGCAACTAAGACCCAGTGCAACCAAATAAATATTAAAATAAATAAATAAATAAAATGGCAACAATCATTTAAAAAATAAATAAATATGAGATGGGATATACCTTATAAAGTTCATATGAATAAACTCATCAGTATAGCTATGGTTAGAAGAACACAGTTATATTTAAAATCAAAGAGATCTGAAGTATAAGACATCACATTATGTTATTGAAAACAGGCATTTTAATATTTCAAAGTAATGAATTTTATTATTTAAAGGTACAAATGCAGCCTAGGAAGATTAGAAAGGAAAGGAAAGGAAAAGGAAGAGAAGGACAGGAAGATATGACCTAAATCATGCAGCAGCTCTTGAAGCGTGGCATGCAGAACTGACCCAGGAGAAAACTGTGGCAGAGATCTGCCATTCTACAAGCAAATGTGAATGACTGAGCCATGGGAAATTCCAGGAGCAGAAGTTCTGGAGGTCAAGATTTTGCAGAGTTTGACCTGGTTGTGTCTACCTAATGCTTCAGCAAAAATTTAGGCTAGGCTCCAAGGGAAGCAGTGGCATTAGCATCATTAGGAAAGGAGAAGGTTGTCTATTAGAGACCCTGGCAATGGCTGAAATTTAAGTTCTGAGACAAGTAGCAAGAGTTTACATATATTCAGCAAAATATTTTATTCCTTTAAAATGGCCATGGATTGGTAGATGACAGAAAAGGTAAGATAATATTGAGAGAAAATGGAAACGTGGTGTCCAGACATTTTAAATGTTGAAAAGAGACCATGGAGAGTCCCTCAGATTGGTGGGAAGTAGTACTGTGTACTAAAGCGTGCTGGCACCGAAGACAAATTATCTGCTTGGGACCCAGGCCTCACTGTTGGGAACACAGGAAACTTTCTATGACTCAGTTTCTTTATCTGTAAATAGAACTGGTAATAGTGCCTACATCTTGGATTACTCTGATGATTAAATACATGTAAGGCACACAATAAATTTAGATATCTTTATTTCAAGTATTTTTGTGTGGATAGCTGAGTGAAATATTTTGAACTGGAGAGCAACCTAGGCCAAAAGGGTGAATACAGAATTCATTTCACGTCATCTACCCAAGTGGAAGAATTATGAATAAGTAGGATAGAGAATGGGATGCAGCAGGAGGTTAGAAAAAAATAGGGGCATAGGAGTCCAAGATGGTACTAATGTAAACCAGAGTAAGAGGCTTGATGTACAACCAAAAGAAAGGTCTAAAAAAATCAAACAGTAAGAAAAGAAGAACACTAGAGGCATCCCTCCCTCCCCACCGGAGGAATGAAGGCCAAACTGGTAAAGGTGGAGGCTATGCAGTCAGTAAGTTTAACTAGATATTAAAAGGGGATGGATTTAACACTCTAAGAAGGAACAGATTTCTCTAGTGACTAAAAAGGAGGTAAAAAACATTAACAGCTCTGGGGTTGAGAAGTAGAAATGGACTGTTAGGTGGAAGAAGGGATCAAAGTTCAAAAGTTTCCATAAAATGGGAAATACTGTCCAAAGGATTAGCTGTAAAGAAAAACAAACACCTACAACCAAAAAAAATTCCCTTTTATTTGGGTGGCTACTGCCAAGTTGAACCTGATATTTAATGCACTGATACAGATTATAATAAGGAGATGGGGAGACAAGACAGGGAGGAGAAGCAGTGGGCAGAAAGCCAGCTGGGCAACCTGTTTACCAAGTTTTGCCTACATGTGCAAAAGTGGTGGAGAGAAGAAAAACAATTTCTACCCTCATGTCATGTTTACAAAAAAGGGGGTGTCTAGTTTCTAAAACAATACTCAGGACACAGTAAACCATTAATAAATATTTGTTGAATGATCGAGCAACTTAAAATTTGATTTAGGCTAAATCTCAGTTACGTAGGGAAGGACAGGAAACTATTACAGAGTTGCTGCTTTTTCTGTTAATGAAAATGATCAAAAAAAACAAACCAAAAAAAAAAATCAAGAAAATAAAAAGAGGTTCAAGACATGGCATTTTTAAAAAACAATCAAACTGCCTCTAAACCAGCAGTTTTCAAAGTGTGGTATAAGATCCCTGGGAGTCCCCTAGACCTTTTTAGGGAGTCATCTAAATCAAAACAATTTTCATAATATTATCAGAGATATTATTTCCCTTTTTCATTGTATTGACATTTGCAGTGATGTTGTTAAAGTAATGCTGGGTAAAACTGTTGGTGCCTTAGATTTAATTAAGTCAGTGACACTGCACTGTACTAGTTAGTGGGTAACAGCCACAAACTCACTATTAATAAGTATGTAGGTAGATAGATAGATAGGGTAAATGAATGAATGAACAAATGAATGTACGAATCCAGTTTCACTTAAGAATGTCCTTGATAAAGCAGTAAAAATAATACAAATGTTATTGAATCTTAACTCTTGAGGACCTTTTTAATGTCTTATATGGCAAAATGAGATATCTGCATAAAGCATTTATGCTATTGTTTAAGATATGAGCTGAACTAGCCATGTGTTTTCATCAAACATCATCTGTACTTGGAAGAATGACTGACAAAAAAATGGTAATTCAGATTTCAGTACCTGACAAACATTTTTGCAAAAATGAATGACATGAGTTTGTCACTTCAAGGAGAACAAATCATGTTACTTGGTAACTTAAACAAAATTTCAAAGCAAAATTAGAACTTTGAAAAACTTGTATCGACCATGCTGAACTTGACTGGGTGCCAATACTTAAATGGTTTTAGGATGAAATCAGTGGAAATATTAATAAATGTGATGTTTTGATATTATATAATGACATACGTCAACATTTGGGAAATCTGTGTAACTCAGTGAGCCAGTATTTTCCAAATAACCAATGCATTTTACAAGATCATTTATGGATAAATATGAATTCAAAGAGCACATTAGACCTATGGATTTTAATTTAGAAGAGTAAAAAAGTTCATTGATATGATTTCAAGATTCCACACTGAAACTAGCACTTGAGAAACTCCCATTTGTTGAGTTTCGTGTAGTATCAAAGAAAAATATACACAATTAACTGGAAGAGCTACTAAAAACGCTTTCCTTTCCCAATTATATACCTGTGTGAGGCTAGATTTTCCTCATATATTTCAACATAAACAAAATACTGAAACAAGTTGAATACAGAATCTTCCAAAGAGATAAACATAAAATAGACTTGTACAAATGTAAAACAATATTTTCTGAAGAAATTGTTTTCTTTTTGAAAAATAGCTATTTTCATTAAACATGTTATGTTAACATGCAATGTATTTATTATTTAATAGTATGGTTTTTAAATAAATAACTATTTTAATATTTTCTAAGTTATATTTCTGATATAGCAGACATCAATAGATATAACTCATGCAGAAAATAGCTTGTGGGGCCCTCACTAATTTTATAAGTGCAAAGGGTCCCTAATTTCAAAAATCTTGAGAACCACTCCTCTAATATATGTAACTGCCAACCAAGAAGAATCAGTAACTGGACCTGTGCTATTGATGGCTGACTTTATGAAATCTTTGCTTTATCTTATGTCATACTCAGCTTCTTCACTTGGTTTTACTCCCTTCAGGCTCTGATTTCTTATCTATAGCTTCACCTTTCCTAACACATATGCCCTAAATGTCTCCCTCTGCTAGATCTCTCACTGCCCCTGATACTTGACGTTGGCTCTCGAATGTAGTTTTGTGACTCCTGGCATTGGCTTCAGTTTGCTCTTTGTTTTGCAGATCACATCAGCTTCTAGATGGCTCCTCTAGCCCAGCACAGAAGATACTACTGCTCAGCACCTGCCCACATGTCTGTTATCTGCAAGATGATGTACAATTTGACCTAGATTTCTGAGTGGTAGCTGCAATTTAATGATTTTTATTACATCGTCTCCCCAAATTTTAGTAACATTTCTAAATTATGACCTAATATGAGTACATAAACTTTCCCTTATTAAGCATGGGGAAATTCCTCATATACAATTAAGATACTTGAGATCAGCACCCAGAAAATATCATTTATTAATATGAATGATCTAAGAAACTGTTACATAAAAAGCTGCTTACTGGGTTTTTGGATCCTTTTATTCGACCATAAGAATTGCAGGTGTGCCACATTTTCTTTGTGATCACTATACCTCAAATTTTTTATGGTCCCAAGTATCATAAGCCCTTTTAAGTAAAACAAATAACCTGTGGGCAAGCAGGGTAAGACCTTTTGTCCAGTAGGGCCAAACACCTAAAGCATGTTATTAATGATCCCTAGAGAAAGTCTAGGCTACAGCACTCTAACGAGTTTATGAGCATAACATGAGGCAGCCTTCTTAAAAATCCAACCATGATATTTAGCGAGATGACCCCTAGGTTCTTCCTGAGAGTTTCTATAAAGTTGCAAACATTGTAATTTGGTAGTAACTTCTCCAGAAGCATCTCATTACTGCCAGCTAAGGAGCTTTATTCATTTTACTGCAGCCCTGCCTATTTGCACTTTGACTTTTTCTTCACAGTCCTTGGCTTGTATGAAAGAAAGAAGATAAAAGGAAAATAAAATTAAAGATGATATTCTTATGTATTTCCTCAAGAGGAAAACTCACAGTTGTCAAAATTGCTAAAGGAAAAATTTATATATATATATATATACATATATATATATATATATATATATACACACACACACACGTTTGTTTGAGTACCATATTATGTAAGTGATAAGGTACAAAAATGAAGTGAGAACTACACATGGTTCCTTTGGGCTAACTTCTGGTTTTCAAGTGACCTGTACTGCCATAGAGAAAATCTTTGGGAAATCAGGCATCCAAATCTAGCTTATTTGCAATCCTGTACTTATTTGTATAGAAAAGAATGCATCTGGAACGCCATACTTTTTGTAGGTAAACTAATATTATTTACTACTTACATGCTTATAAACTAATCCTCATTCTAAGTGTGGAGTATATAGTAATGAGTCCTATGATCTGAAAATGAAACAATCTAATAATATCAGATGCAAACTGAGAGACATAAACAGTTTACCAAATGAGCTCCTATCCTCTATTTCTGCATATGTGAGATTATAACTGTGGAAAGATAACACAGGTCATCAGCTATCTCATTATCTTGAAAAATATATGATGCCTGTTGAAAAACTATATATTTGGTAATATTTTAAAATGTGCAATTTACATGTTTTGAAAAACAGGTGAGTACATTTCTGACAGGAAAATTTCAGTTGGCTTTAATCCAGAAAAATTTACCTGACAGTTCTAGTGGAAGCATAATTTTGCAATTAACTTGTTCCATTATGTGGGAAAAGCAATTATTAAGTACAGCCTAGATTAATGAGGAGAGGAGTTGGTAGGAAGATTATAAGCTGACCATGTGTTAACCCATATAAAGCATCCATACTTTAATTCTACTTGATTAGGTAAGAGCAGACCTTGGAATCAGGATTAGTTGGGAAACTAGTTGTATTGGGGTTTCAGTTTCATTTCCCATTTGGATTGGTTATGAAGAAAAAAATCTGAGGCCCTATGGCAAGAAAGAGTAACCTGTTTAGATTACTCATTTAGAGAAGCAGTGTGCAAAGACAAGCAAAAATATTACTTTCATTGTTTTTCAAATGTAGGAATGGTACGGTAGGAGCAACAGATTTCCAAACATTTCTTTAAACTACTTCTGTGATTTTCACTTGAAGAGATACTACTTATGAGGCTGCATAAGGCTTTAGTATCAATTATTTTGCTTTGTAGAATAAAATAAGAGAAGATATACATAACTCAATGAAGGAGTTGCTCACTGAAGGCTTTTAGCACATACAACTCCTTAAGGAAAAGAATTATACATATCCAAATAGTATCTCTCTAAGTAACACTTTGCCTCTAGTACTTACTAGGAAGAATTAGTGTAAGTCATTGGCTTTCATAAAAACTGTTCCAACTGGAATCTGGGAGTAAGTGAGGGCTTAGCCAACCACTTTAAGGTTGCCCAAAAATGTGCCCCCATCTGCAACATGTGGTACACATGTGGCATGCGGTCCACCTGCCATGGGTACAAATGAGAACGTCAAATTCCTGGAAACTACCCAAGACTTACTGAGTTAGGAGCTCTGAAATGGCAGCTGGGAATATAAATTTTTCACAACCAGCTAGATTATTACTGGCACAGTAAAATTTGAAAACACTGTATTTTTTTCAGGAAATAATTTGTATCAGTATAGAAGATCAGGAATTAATTATTTTCACAGATAGCAACAGATTGATACCACAAAAGCAATAATTTGTAAAAGATCATTGAGTTTATTAAGGACTAAAGTGAAATGAAAAACTAGGTCTCCTAATTTTAAATCATTATTCACTAATTATACCTTACTGACCCTATGCAGCATTTCTACAGCATTCCACCAAATAGAGCTCCTTTAGATCTAATGCCAAGAATAACATAATCTAAGAGTAACTGAATATTCATAATCTATTCCCCCGATTCTTCTATTTCAGGCAAACGGCCACCTAGAAAAGGGAGAGAAGCTATTAATTCCAAATACCTTAAGCTCCCCACTATTGCAGTCTTGCAAAGATGCTGAGCTACCTGATTATGTCTCTTGCTGTATTCCTGTTTGTAACATTTTCATTAATGTATTCCTGTTTGTAACATTTTCATTTTAGCCTCTCAAAAAGTGGCATGAACAAATTTCAGTGCATTAGTAGAATTATTAAACTGTAACAACCAACAGAAAAATGTAAATCACAGCTACCTAAGGATTTTTATAGACTACAAATCTAATTCCCATTTATAAAGTAGATGCCGGCAATTTATGTATGAAATAATATATCCCTTTAAATTTTGTGCCTTTAATTTAGCTTCCCTTGCAAGTGTTCATAGCACTTTAATAATTCCATCACATTACTCAAAGATATATGTTTCCCTGGGACACTTTAAAACTGTAAGATCTCATGTAGAGCTTCAAATGGATTCAAATGTGAGGAGATTATTTTAAGTCTCAGATTTAACCACAATCCTGTTAATCACTGGTTAATAAACAATGTTATTTTGTTTCAGAGTTGTGTGTTTGTGGTGAGTGTGTGTGTGTACCTTGCTATGATCAATATTCTATCCTAAGAGACTTGAGACCTTTTAATCTTATTTGATACCCAAAAAGTCATTTCTAATTCTGCTTTATCTTCTTTTCTGTTCTGTTTGTAGATATACTAGGAGGAGAAAGATGAAGATTCTTTATCCTTCTATCGCATCAAGGACTCTCAGAACACACATTATGAAATAACCGAAGTCTAAACATAACAACACCAAGTTGTGCTTACCAAATTTGTAAATCAAACTAAGATACCTCATTAAAATGATTGAAAGCTTCGAAAAGCATCTCTTCAAGCATGCATCAAATGCTAAAATTACACACGCTTGCTTGAAAGGCTCACAATTTGACTGCCATAGCTTTCCTAGGCACACCAATTGATGTGCAGGGTGCCAACCAAGATAAGCCATGGAGTCAATCAGTAGGAAAGGAAAGAGTGACAATACAATGCTTTATTTCTATTGTTAGTACTGGTAACTACAGAACTCACATCAAGCCCAGTCTACGTGGCTTTAAAAAAAATCCACAGTACTTTAAAAGGGTGGTGATAGAGGGGATAGAAGTCTGAGAGTAGAGGAAAGGAACCTATAAAGAGAAAGAAAAATGGAGGAGGGAAAGCTTCTTCCACAGAAATTGCAATCTCTAGCAGGTGTTTCTTCTGGATTACAAAATACGGATAAAGGAAAATGACATTAATTTACCATCTGAAAATAGACAATAACATTCTAATGTTTGGGGATAAAGTTTTATGTCTAATAGAATGTAGATTTTAATGTCATTTCCTCCATGTTGAAATATCACCTTTAGAGTTATTTTTCCAAGGTTACATGTGATGAGCAAAAATGCACATGGGAAATTTGTTCAGCCCTTTTATTTCAAATTACAGCACGTACAGAGAGAAAACACTTCAATTTAACAATCATTAGTCAAATGAATTGTTATTCATCTTGATGTGTATTCATGCTTAGGATTGTTTGATTTGCTAAAAGCTTAGAATACTACGTAAAGTGAAGAGAACTTACATCCATACTGCAAGGACAGAATAAATTACCTCAAGTGTGGACTATTATCATAAAAAAGATGTTTCAGACTTGCAAAAACACACATTACTTCCATCTGGTAAACGGTAACTACTCAAATATTTATAAATATCACATCATAAGTCACATGTCACACATGGTAGTGATATTCAATTTTCATGTCTCCCAATTAAAAGCTATTATGTGTATGGTATAATATACAGTAACACATTTGTGTATTTAACAGAAAAATAAATGATTTCCTTAATATCTCCTCAGGGATTACTTTCTCATCCTGCTGTGCAAATAATGTAAATATACTACTGAAGGAGGTAAAACACTACAGCTTACTGAAGTTTGTTTTCAATAACATAATAGAACAAACTGTTTCTAGATGGGTTTAGGCTCATAATTGCTGATCTCTCTTTTTCTTTTAAACATTCTCTCAATAGAATGGCTGAATACTGGGCAGCATTTTGATATCTTCCCTAGGAATAAAGTGTATAGTTACGCAATATACATAAAAGAAGCCATTTCCCACAAAACCCGAATAAAGATCCTAACTCACTCATGTGACTCAAATATATATCACACATTGTTTAACCACAACAACTGGATTGTAATTAATATATAAGGGAGAGCACATTTGAGTGCAGTTACCTAGGTGATGAGAATAACTAGATGCCAGTCCAAATCCCACTACTTTCACAGAACAGAGCATGTAAAGGCAAAGCCACTTCTGGTATCTGTTGTGTGTACCGGATGCCAGAAGTAATTCTTAAATTACCTTCAAAGAGGTGTTGAAATATTCTTTGGCTATTTCTGACTCCTCCCAAGATAAATTTAAATTTCTTCTTGAAATTTTTTGTTTTTAATTTTTCTTACACAGGAGGTCACAGAATAAATTTAAAATGTTTTTAAAAATGTACATGAAGGGTACAGATACAGGATAAGTTAAGAAAGACTCTGACACTGAGAACTTCTGTAACTTTAAGGCAGTCTGTCTTCCATTGTAAAGTTTCCTAAAGCAACCCTCCTTCGAAGATTTTCTTTTGAAGATGTTTTGTGCTTCGCTCTTTCTAAGATTCCGCTTCTATTTCCCCACATATTACTTTAGTACAACATATTCATTTTTCTCACTGTAGGACTATATTATACCATTTTCTGCACCATATCAAAAATTCAAATAAATTATTTAAGTTCCTTTATATGGTCCAGTTTAAATTAATTATTTCTGTCTGTTATATACAGAATCATGTCCTTAATCATGTTCAACAGGCTATAAGTCCCTCTTTCTCCTCAGCTTGCAAATATCCTCTAATATCTCCTACACAAAAACCCTTTTAATACTTTTGCCCCCTTAAATTTTCTTAAAATGGAAATGGACATAGACGTTCTCTGTACATTGTAAGGCACTGTGGAAATATTTGATCTCTTTCGTTGCTATTGCTTATTCATCCATGTATTTATTCAGTAGCTATTACTATTTGCCATATAGTATTCCAGCATCTCTCAAATATGGTCTGAGGACCTCTCGCATTCCTTATACACATTTAGGGTCTCAAAGAAGATTAAAACTACTTTCATGGTAATACTAAGGTGTTATTTGCCTTTTTCATTCCCATTTTCTCATGAATGTACAGTGGTTTCCCAAAGGCTGCATGACTATTAGCTCTGGTGGCTAATGAAGAGTGTGCTTGTGATGTATTTCTCAATTTTAAAATTATCTAAGCTTAATTTTTCATGTGGTAAAAATCACTAGCTATAATCCACATAAACCAGAGGCTGGCAAATGTTTTCTGTAAAGGACAAGATAGTAAATAGTTTATGCTTGGCAAGCCATATGGCATCTGTCACATTACTCAACGTTGCAATTACAGAGAGAAAATAGCCATAAACAATATAAAAATAAACAGGGGTAGCTCTGCTCAAATAATACTTATTCACAAAAACAGGAGATGGGCTGGATTTGGCCGGCAGGCCACACTTCGTCAACCTCTTTGGTCTTTGGGTCCTCACTAATTTTTTAAGGGTGTAAAAGGGGTTCTGAGTATATGAATTTAAAAACCACTGTGGAAGGCTCCTGAACTCAAATGAACCCTTGAGATGCTATTTTCAAGGAGTCATCTAAAGGGAAAACCAGACATAGTACATTGGGATCCCTGTTATACTGGCAACCAGTGAAAGATGATATGAAGTGGGAAGGGGAACTACTGCACTCAATCCAGGAGGAGGGTCTCGGTACTATCACAGTATAAAGAAATAATATCTATATTTTCCGGTACATAGTCAAGATGGGGAAAGCCATTTTGGGCTACAGAGTTCTCTTTTCTGTACTATACAAAAATCAAAGCATAAAATAATGCTTAGAAAACCTTTGTGTATTTGTGCTTTAAAGTAAAATAAAGTGAAGTTTTGCCAAAATTGATCTGTGTTACCTAAATTGTTTATTATTTTAATTGTTAAATTTTTAAAAATCATGAATCTTGAGTAAAGTCTCCCCCCCCATTTTTAAAAGAAGTAATTTTTAAAAGAAGTAATTTGCTAGTCCATCGTAAATTCTATTATGTTCCGCTAATTTATTACTTATCTCATAGTCAGAGATTCTAAAGGTGGAATGTATTTTCACTTCAATTTCAAAGTACTTGGATTCATTAACTTGGCCTGAGTCTCTGGACAGCAAACCCTAGGATCTCTGATGTTAAATTCCAAATCATGACTTCTGTGAGAGGGTTATAGACTCTAAGCAGACTGAATTAGAACCATTTTTTATCTGTATAGAATCTTGTCCTCATATAGGAACAGAGACACTTTTTATGGATACAAATCCTGGTTGAATAGAAGGATTTTACATATTTCCATAGTTTTATTAAGTCTTACTAGACTTTGATAGTAACATTATCCTTGAGAATGTTATCCTTCAGAATGCTAATCTATGGAATACATAGTTAATGTCATGGTCTTATTATTTATTTATAATCTTTAGGCATTCTATTTGAATTTGGAATCATATCAATGCTTATAATTTACCTTGTTACTTTAATGTTAGTTTTCAGTATATTGCATGATACAAAAGATTCAAACATAAGATATTTTCCATTTTTTATTCTGAAAAATAGTTTTAGCAAACACCAGTTATATTTTGAAATTGGCTTATGTGACCTTAGTAGCCATGTGGTTATAATGTGTCAGTTACAAAACAATGACCATTTTGGTAATATAATGAAATGCAATCACCACAACCCTTCTATTGACCAAAATATTCAACTTCTACCAATCTACCTTTCAGAAATACAAGTACATATTCCAAAGATTTGTGCTTAAGAATATCCATTACAACATTGTTTGCAATTACACAAATTAGACCAAGAAATGTAAATGCTTATAAATGCAGGAACAATTAAATTATTAATGGGACAGCCGTTTTACAGAATACCATGTAGTCATTTCAAAGAATGAGGTTGAGCAACAAGATAGTATGGAAACTCTCTACAAATTATGCAAGAATATGTACACTCAATACCATTTCTTTTTCTCTTTCTTCAGATGTGTATGTATACATACATCTATGTATGCAAACTTTTAAGAAATGTACTGGAAGGAAATCGCCACAGCCTTTCAACCAATTATTTTGAAATTTTAGTGAGCCTCAGAGTTATTTAGACGTTGGGGAAGGGGAATTAGTCTCACTTTAAAAAGTCGTCCTATGTCAGATAGTAGCCCTTGAAATCTGCCTTGTCAATAGGATCTAAGACAACTCTAATGCAGGAGACAGTGGGTAAAGCTAATGTACAGTCAGTATGAGAAGCAGTACTCTAAGCATTACCTGCAAAATTTCCTGAACAAGCATTTCCTCTGCACTAAATGTATCTGCGTAGCTCCAAGCCTATTTCTCTAGGCATCTTCAGCTACCTCTGTTTATAATGCTTCCTACAGGCCTGTTTATCTTTTGCTGTATATTTTTAGCTCATCTTACTTTATTTTCTCAATCTCTTTATTCCCTCGTGTAGCCTGCAAAAAGTATTACTCCATGCTTAGAAAGTTTAGATTATCTCTCATCTTCCTACCTTTGTTTTTATACTTTCTTTACCCTCAATCCCATCTTCACGTGTTAAATTTTATCCTTGTGAGCCACCTCTTCTTTAAATCTTTTCTTTATTATTCTCAACCACTCTTCTTTACCTTCACAGCCGACTGTAGCTGTCATTGAGCACTGCCTTTTCGTATTAGCATGTTGTAATTATGTGATTCTTTGACTTAGCTCTCCATTAAAGCAAGCTCTGAGCAGGGTAGGGTCTTTAAATCTTTGTTGTGTTAGAGTTTCTGATACTCTGTAGATTTTCAACCCATGCTAACTGATTTGAAAGAAGTGGTTTCATTGCATATTTCCAATGCAAAGTGACAGGGCAGTTTTATTTAATACATTCCCAAGTGCTATGTTTTATTATATTTCATTCCCAGAACATTCTGCACACATCCTTCCATGCCCTCCTTTTTTTCTCCATACCATCGCTAAGGCCCCACAGATCTCAGTGGGAATTGCAGACCTAATTAAGAGAAAATCCAGTGTCCAGAAAGCATACAAGATGCATTAGTACTCTCTAACCTGTCTCTAACCAAGTAGTTCTCTAAAGCCCTTTGTACATTTGAAACAATATGTTTAGTTATTGGAAATGAATTGCTAAATGTCTTTCTTCTCTGATGGAGCCTTCTTCTTGAGGGTAAAAACAGGGTCTGTTTTACTCATTACCATATCCCCAGTAATATAGTGGTTGGCTCATAAAAGATGTTTGTATACTGCCTGATTAAATGACTAAAACTCCCCATTCCTTCAACCCTCCATCTCATAAAATGGTTAATCTTTATGCCAGAATGTGGAGATCACCTATAGACAATGTTCCATTTTTCTAATGCCAAATGATGGCAATATTTAAGGCCTAAATAAATACAAAATCAAATGAAAACAGAAAAATTTTAAATGTTTATGGCGTCAAATTTGGCTTTACTATGTCTTTGCGTGAGACATTAAATAAAATTTCTCCCACAAAGCAAACAAACAATAAATGTTAGTGAGGATGTGGAGAAAAGGAAACCCTTGTACACTGTTGGTGGAGATGTAAATTGGTGCAGTCGCTGTAGAAAATGGTATGGAGGTTTCTCAAAAAACTAAAAATAGAACCACCATACAAGCCAGCAGTTCCACTCCTGGGTATATATCTGAAAACAACAACACTAATTTGAAAAGATACATGCATCCCAATGTTCATAACAACATTATTTACAATTGCCAAGAAATGGAAGCAGTCTAAGTGTCCAGAAACATATGAATAGATAAAGAAGATGTGACACACACACACACACACACACACACACACACACACACACACACACACGATAGAATACTATGCAGCCATAAAAATGGATTTCTGCCATTTGCAGCAACATGGATGGACTTGGAGGGCATTATGCTAAGTGAAATAAGTCAGACAGAGAAAGACAAATACTGTATGATATCACTTATAAATGGAATCCAAAAAGTAGAACAAACTAGTGCATATAATGAAAAAGAAGCAGACTCACAGACATAGAGAACAAACTGTGGTTACCATTGGGGGGAGTGATGGGGAGGAGGGGCAATACAAGTGGAGGGGAATAAGAGTACAAAGTATTAGGTATAAAATAAAGCTACAAGGATATACTGTACAACACAGGGACCTTAACCAATATTTTATAACTATAAAAATGGAGTATAACCTTTAAAATTTGTGAATCACTATATTGTTACACCTGTAACATAAAACTGTAGAGCAACTATACTTCAATAAACTATGTGAAATAAACAAATAAATAAATAAAAGCACTGGTGTTTTCACTTCATGATGGTTGCTCCTGCAGAAGTTAACATGTGTTGGTTTTTTCTCAACAGTGATTATCATCCAATAGAAAGTAACTGGAGTAAAATTCTAGGAGGAAAATGCCCTGCAGCAGTATGTCACCACAGTTGCCAATAGGCTAAGCAACAACCTGGTGCCTAAAACTATTCCTTTTTGACATCCAAGAATTTCAAAACAGCACATCCCTATCAGTATGCAGCTAATAAAAATCCATACTAAAATTTGCCCTCAGTATATTTATTATTTTAGCTTAAGGTAAATCATGACAGTCCTTTAAAACTGGGAAACATTTTATTCTTCATATACAGTGGTTAATGTGAGGATTAAAACCTGCATTAGTTATAGGGCATGTATAGTTACTTATCTGAATTTTAAAAATACTAGGTAAATTGCTACACAGAATTAAAGAACAAATATGAAGTAGATAAAGGCAAAAATCTCCCTGGGCTCTAGGGCTAAAAATGGTAAATTTGCTTACTAATAATACTGCCACTAATATGACTGGATAAAAGAAGAAATATTGATTCTTAATAGGCCCTCAGTGGGACTTATGGTTGAATCAGGTGTGTCAGTACACCCCAGAGTCTTGTAATACCTTAACTCTGAGGTTTTTATCAAAATCTGACTTTTAATAAGCAATATTTATGCTTAATAAATATTTGAATACTATGATGTAATATGGGTATCTCCTAGCGCTCTGAAAATACTAGTTTCATGGATATCATTAGGTCACATGGAAGAAAAATAGTTGTAGAGCCAAGCACACTTGGAGACGTCTAAAATATTAAATTGACTTTTAAAAAAATTCTATTTCTCAGACCTGTAAATATGTTAATGCTTATTTTAAAAAATAGGGTATAATATGAAGTGTTTCTCAAAAGATCTCATTTTAAACCTTTTTACCCCTGGACATACCTTGATATACTAAATTTTGCCCTTGATTTACACTGAATCCTTAAAAATTCCTATAAAACCTCAAAATATCCTAAATATTGAAAGCAACCTTGAGCAAAACAAGCAAAGTTGGAGGCATCAGGCTCCCTGATTTTAAGCTATATTACAAAGCTGTAGTAATCAACTAAGTATGGTGTTGGCATAAAAACAGACACATGGATCAATGGAAAAGAACAGAGAGCCTCAAAATAAACCCACACATATATGGTCAATTAATTTGCAGCAAAGGTACTAAGAGTACACCACAGGGAAAGGGTAGTCTCTTCAATAAATGGTGTTGGGGAAACTGGACTGCCACATGCAAAAGAATGAAACTGGACCTCGTACACCATACACAAAATCAACTCAAAATGGATTAAAGACTTGAAAGTAAGACCTGAAACCATAAAGCTCTTAGAAGAAAACATAGGACATAAACTTCTTGAGGTTGCTCTTGGCAATGAGTTTTGGGATTTGACATCAAAAGCAAAGACAACAAAAGCAAAAATAAACAAGTAGCTTGGCATCAAACTATAAAGCTTCTGCATAGCAAAAGAAACCATCCACAAAATGAAATGACAACCTACGGAATAAGAGAAAATATTTGCAAACCACATATCCTATAAGGGGTTAATATGGAAAATATACAAGGAACTCATACAGCTCAATAGCAAAAACACAAATAATCCAATTAATATGGGCAAACAACCTTAATAGATATTTTTCCAAAGAAGACATACTAATGCCAACAGATACATGAAAACATACTCAACATCACTGATCATCAGTGAAATGCAAGTCGAAACCACAATGAGGTATCCCTTCACACCTGTTAGGCTGTCTATTGTAAAAAAAGACAAGATATAACAAATACTGGTGAGGTTGCAAGGAAAAGGGGACCCTTGTGCACTGTTGGTGGGAATGTAAACTGGTACAGCCATTATGGAAAACAGTACAGAAGTTCTTCAAAAGATTAAAAACAGAACTACCATATGATCCAGCAATCTCACTTCTGGATATATATCCAAAGTAACAAAATCACTATATCAAAGAGATTTCTGTATTCCTATGTTTATTGCAGCATTATTCATGATAGCCAAATACGGAAACAATTGAAGTGTCTGTTGATGGATGCATGGAAAAAGTGTATGTGTGTGTGTGTGTATTTATGAAGATATATGGAATATTACTCAGCTTTTAAAAAGAAGGAAATTCTGCCATTTGCAGCAACATGAATGAACCCAGAGAACATTATGCTAAGTGAAATAAGCCATACAAAGAAAGACAAATACTGCCTAGTATCACTTATATGTGGAATGTAAAAAAAAAAAAAAAAAGAAGAAAGAGAAAAAGAAAAAGGGAAAGAACAAAAGTAGAACTCATAGAAACAGAAAGTAGAATGTTGGGAAGGTGAAAGGGTGAGGTTGGTAAAAGGTACAAACCTTCAATTACAAGATGAATAAATTTTGAGGATCTGATGTATAGCATGGTGACTACAGTTGATAATATTGTATTGTATAATTGGAATTTACTAAGACAGTAGATCTTAGTTGTTCTCACCAAAAAAGGAAAAAAGAAAGAAATAGAGTAACTATGTGAGGTGATAGATGTGTTCATTAATTTGACTGTGGGAATTCCTTCAAAATGTATATGTATATCAAATCATCATGTTGTACACTTTAAATATATTACAATTTTACTTGTGAATTATACCTCAGTAAAACTGGGAAGAAAAAAAAGAACTATGAATAGTTAGCCTGTATTGCTGTGGCCCTCTTAGGACTGTACTTGCTTTGTTGAATTATCTTTATGCCTTTGGCTTGCACTGACACATGCTTTGAGACAGCTATTGGACATCCCTTATTAAATTTATTCTAGGGATTTTGCTAGGATAATATCCACTGCATCTTTCAGTGTCCCTTTTAAAATCAGTTGAGATCTCTCTATGATCTAACTAATTTGGCTTGTTTTCTTCCAATGGACACTATGAACATTGCAATTGCTCACGCTTACTCATTGCTTTGTCCACTTGGATTCTAAAAGAAAAAGAGCAGCCAACTTCTAGGACTAAGTAGAATTAATTTTTACATACTATTCTCTCCCTTGTTTTTCAAATTTTCTTAAGCTTATATTTTTTTTTATTAAATTTTTTGAACCAATTTATTGAGGTATGATTGACATGCAAAAAGCTCTACATATTTAATATATACACCTTGATGAGTTTGGAGATAAGTAAACACTTGTGAAACCATCACCACAAAATATTCCATAAATAATTGTTTATATTTTTATTCTCTAAATACCTATTTTTAATCCTTTTTAATATATATGATGTAGAGAGTTAATAGCCACCATTAATATTTATTGAAGTCTTATTATATACCAATTATTGTCTAATGCTCTTTTTGTGCACTATATTATTAATTGTGACAGCAGCGTTAAAATGTAGGTGACAGTTGTTACGTTCATTTTACAGATAAGGAAAACAAGGTTTGTGCAAGTTAACTTGCCCAAGATCATGAAGCTAGTAAATAGTGAAGCTAGCATCTGAACCCAGGCTTTCCTGACTTGAGAATAAAAGTACTTACCTCTGACTGGAGCTGGATTTCCCAGCACTTAGTTCAGCAATTTTTCTTGAGTTATACATTAACTTTTCAATCCCACTGTCATTTTTTTATCTCTCAGACCAGCCATTAGTAATTAGGAGAACATCCCTTTGGTTTTCTGTGAAGCATACACACTCATTCTCTGAAAAGTCATTCACAACCCTTGGGTTCTCTGAGTAAATTTCTATTACTTTCTTTTTGCAGTGATGTAAAGAAGCAGACATAAAATAATGATGTTCATTTTATGTGCTCTGTCTTTTTCTGTTACAGGAAATGCAAGTTAAATTGTAGTGTGGGCAAAAGTTCTAAAATCATCCTATAGGGCAACAGAATTTTAAAGCTGGCTCTCTCTTTCCCCTATCCATCCTCTTTCTCAGTATCTCAAGGTATGAGTTTAAGTGTCAGGCAATATAGCTTTGAAACTCATGTCCTTTCAGGGACACTAGGAGATAATGACAGCTTAATCACTCTACCTCCGCCTGAGAAAGAAAGAGACTGTCTCAAATGGTTCTCTGAAAGAAGGGTCAGATGATTACTGTATGATATGTTCTGTAGCTACACAATGAACCGTTGCAATCCATACTACTTTAAATTGAATAATCTTGTTCTCTTTTTAAAGTGAAGGAGATTGTAGATCTACGAGAAGAAAGATTTTTGCTTTATTTTAAATGAGTGTAATAAAACCACAAAATTATAAAAAATACAACTCAAAAGAATCTATGAGGGATCTCTTAGTAAGTTCAGCAGAAGGTACCTCCCAGGGTCTGCCCATAACAAGTCTGTGCTGTGAATCCATACTTAACTTATGGCTGATACAAGGTGTTTTTTAAATGAGAAAGAAAAATATGTCATGATAAATAAAGTTTGGTTATTAATACTAAAGCTATATAGTTGATTTATTTATTAATACTAAAGTTATCCAAAGAGTATGTTAAAATAAGGAATTATTTTTTAATTTAATATTTTATATTGAAGCATAGTTGATTATGTGTTAGTTTCAGGTGTGCAACAAAGTGATTCCATCACATGTACATGTATCTATTCTTTTTCAAATTATTTTCCCATTTAGGTTATTACAGAATATTGAGCATCATTCTCTGTGCTATACAGCAGGTCTTTGTTGCTTATCTAATAATGTATAAAATGTCTGCAAGACAGTGAATACTTTGGAATATAAAACAAAGTGGTATCATACTGACTGATAAGTATCATAATTATGTCATATAGATTACACATTGTAAAATGTAGGCTTAGCTCTGTTAGTTTATTAGTAACACAAAAATATTTTAAAATAGAATTAAAAATAAGGATTTTTGGAACTAGACAATGTAAATCCCAGTTGTCCTACTTACTACATGATCTTGGACAAATAGCTTATATTTCTTAGCCTTAGTTTGCTGTTCTTAGAAGGAATTAAGTGCTACTATGAGCATTACATTAGAAAATATGGAAGTGTTTCCTATTTCAGCATGTACTAAAGTAGAGCACAGCAATAGGCTAGTAAATCTTGGAAAACAATGTTCGTTTATGTTGTTTACCTATTACAAAATCAAACAAGAAGGAAAAAAGAACATATAATGTAAAACTTCATTAATTAGGAGTTAATTGGGATGAAAAGGTTATCATCCTTAATTAGTTAAAAGTTTGAAATGTAGGGTATTCATAAGCAAATGTGACTTTATTCCCTTCAGGGCCATAAAGTAACACAAACAAATTATTAAACAAACGTTAATTGTTCTGACAGAGCTACTTCAATGAACAGATAAGAGACACGTATAATTAGCATATTCTATGCAAATGCCCTGGTAGAATACTTAAATCAAGTGAATTTTCTTAAATAAGTTAAACATTTTTTTGTATGTCCTCACCCAACCCAAGTGAAGCTATTAATTTAGTTAGCTAATTCTATTAAGCAAAATTGTATCTATCCATCTATCTACCTACCTGCAAATACAGTCCACAAAATTCTATAGTAAAATCACTATGAATTCTGTATAAATTTAATTAAAAATTAATAAAATCTGGTTATCAGTGCCTTTGGTAGCAGAATAAAAGAGGATGTGGAAACTAACTGAAAAATCAGAATAATCTTATTTTGATTTTAGCAGTTCAAATACAATTACTGTGGGTTTCATTTAAGATACAGTTCTTGACCAACATTACCAAATTACCTGATGGGGGATACAGTTACCTAGGTCACTTAGTTGGAGATTCAAGTTAAGTAAGCTGTCATGAAGTTCAGAAATCTGAATGTTTAAGGGGAACTTCTAGATATTTGTTAATCTGATAACTTGGGGAAATAGTTCTAGACATTGTCACCATTCAAAATTTGCTGTCAAATTTGGTTACTTAGACATAGGTCTATACAGGACAAATGACTTGATGGCATACTTCTAAAAGCTTTACAAGGAATGAAAACTGTGAGCAATATACAAAACCCTATGTTAAGTGTTTTGAACATGAAATGAAGCATGATATTTATTTTAATTAAAAATAAAAATGTTTATATCCATCCATTCATACATCAATTCATTCATTCATTTTTTCACTCACTGAGCACCGACATTGTTTTGCATCCTTTAAAGGGCATCAAATACAAAGATCTAGTGAGGGTTACTGAATAAAACAATGAAATGCTCCTCTTCAGAAATTTATGTTAATAATGAGCTTATTCTTTCCAGAATATAAAATCGTTGCCATGAGGTTAGCACCCAAACAGGAAGACTTTTAACAGAAAAAAGGGTCTCAGGTATTAAACAATGCCTGGCAAAAGAATTACTAGAAACAAACATGCAAAAGCCAGAAAAGAAAATCATAGCTCTTACACAACAGAGGCTTAAACATTTCTGCATAATAAAGAAGATAACATATTTTGCACAAAATAATAGGTTTCAATAACTTTCACCAAAGTCAAGGACTTAAAGTAGCTTATACATTCTATTTAAAAAAAAAAAAATTACTTGATGCCTAAGAAGACAAAACTGTCTCCATTCTATGTCTTTCTTGGTTCACATGTCACACTCTTCAAACTCCTGTTTACACAGCCTACCCCTGATTATCTACCTCAGACCTTTCAGAGACATTTCTCTTTATCCGATTTTTCATGAATTACCAACAAGACCAACAAGTCCCTCTTATTAGTATTTTCCATAGTATTAGTTATTAGCCACCATCATGGACATAATCTCTGTTCTTACTACCACCAGTGTGTACTCTCACCTTTATGGTCAATGTCAGTGGGAATCACTATTATGTCCCTGGAGTCATCACAGAAATTATGGCCTGTCAAACACTGGGATATAGACAATGTTCGATCCTAGGAACACAGCCACATACTTTTATATATTTTTATGGACCAAGGATTTTTTGTTGTTGTATCCATGGGAAGGTAATAAATAAAATGCTTAGAAGGATATCAGTGTTTATAAGGCTCATACCCTTCACCAAACAATAAATTAATCTTATTCATATGATGGCTACACTAAAATTAAGTGTAATTCAAGCAAGATGTAAGATGTTGTTTACTGTACTATGATCTAGACATATTCTACCAAACTTTTGGGTGATTGCTCCTAATAAATATAAAGCATGGCTTTGGTGGGTAAAGGATAAATCTGAGTTTTCTGGTCAAACAGACCTGTCTTCCTATCTGTATTCCAATCTTTCTATCTGTGAGTGTGGATGGCCAATTTTGCTTCTCAGAGCCATAAGTCAAGTATATAACTATGATCTAATCACTGCTCTCGGTGCTAGGGATTGACAGTGCAAAAGAAAACAGTTATGCTCTCCAAGAGTTTATATTCTTCAGCCATATGAAAGGCCACACTATTGTTGTTGTTTTCACATATTATTAAAATTTTCTCTATGAAATATTCACAGTTCCTAACTTTAATCATTGTGTTCCAATTAGCAATAGACAACTTCTTTTGTTCTCCTCATATTTTGTTTCCTGTTAACAGACTTTATCTTAGAGTTTAAAGTCACATGATTCGTAAAGGGTAAAGGGAAATTTATTCTACCTGCTCTCAGATATTTTTCTACCTAATTCTTACCTTCCTCAGTATTTCCCTACACACAGACTCTGTATTAGTGAAACTGTTCCACTCCATGCCTACATTTTTTACTTTTATAGATTAAAATCTTTCTATTTTACTTATCAATGTCCTGTTATTGATGTCCAACCTATCCTGTGAGAATACACTTCAAATCCTACAAATTACCTATTATCGTTTCACCAACTTCAGAATTCTCATAGCAATCAAGTCCTCCACATCTTTCTTAGTGTAAATTATATTTAGTCATATTATTTTTAATCCTTTATGTTTTATCTTTCTAACAAGTAATGTTTCTAGAGCCTTAGGTTGTATTTTTTATGCTGCATTTTCTTACAGCTTGTACTATAACTGAACTATGTTTTATATGTCTCCAATATCTTAACCACCTGTGATAAATGTTTTAGGTACAAAGAAAAAGTATGATGGAAAACAATCTGTTTCCTACCCACATCTGAGTTAGCTTCGCCACTTACTATCTGTATGGGCTTTAAGTAGTTGCTTCAGTGCTTTGATCCTCAGTTTCATCATCTATAAAATGGCATAATTATCGCTTTGTTGGCAGATTTAGAGAAAATAAACATGCAATTTATAACTCCTAATACATTGTGGTTTATACAAGCAAGGCTTAAATTGATAATGAGAACAAACTACCTTCTCCTCTTTCTTTAAAATACACCCTCTCTTGAATGTACACTGGCCTTGAATCTACTTGGGGATGTGTATCTGGCCTCTTAAACAGTCAGAAACTAATTTCTGACTAGCTGCCTTTCCTTGGACTTATCTCTGTTACCCTTTAGTAAGTTCAATACTTCTCAAAATATTTTCTAAGGAATGCTACTCTTGAGAGATGATATGGAAAAAAAAAGAAGAATCCATAGAAATACAATTCTATAAATTGTTGCTTACAGCTTGCACCTTTTAAAGATTAACACTGCACATCAAGTTATTAAAGTCTCTGAGAAGTCCTGCAACACAGAACGAATTTAATTTTTTTTTAATCTCATGCCTTTTCTTTAATCTGAAATTGACCATGTAACTTACTTGGAATAACACATGAGAATTACCTGTGGAAAGAGTCTTACTTAGAACTAAAAGTTTTTAAAAATTCAGCCTTAGTTCAAATAACTACCTAATATTACTTTGGATGAGTGATATGTGGAATAAAGTCATTATTAACTAAATATCTGATAACCACATCATTAAAAAAATATATTTTTTAAAGAATAAATACATAGGTAAACATAAGTAACTAGGAGAGAGCAAACAAGTTTAATATTGTCTACCCTTCTCCCTTTCACCTCCTTAGGATTTTTTCTTCTAAATCATGTGGCTCTCCTTGAAAATTGTCTCCTCTCTGTTAGCTAAGATTATGCTTTCTACTGGAATAAATCAAGAGTATTAATTTTCATTTGTCTAGTCAACTTATTATTATTTCCATAAGATTTAACCAAATCTATTCATTTGTAATGATTATTTTGACCTGACTTTGCAATGGGTAGTAGGGTTATACTGTTGTCATGAAGTTTTCATGTTACTACATTTTGCCATTAAACTCACTAGAGTTTAAATAGTCTAAATAGACTATTTAGACTATACAGAAAAGCAATTCATGCATTTTATTTATTTTAATGAGATTAATTAGAAAAAAAATTCTCATAGAAATTACAGTTGCTTATAATTATATAAAGAGCATATAAATAAGCTTTATGGTATTACTTTTGATTATTTATTAGAAGCAAATATATCCTCCATTAAACTTTATACTCACTTTGGTCTTAATCCTGCTTTTGCTTATAAATTACAAACAAGCAAACATTTCATTTTTGATTTCCTTCCAAGTTGCCTATATAAAATTCTTAAAAGGCTATTAATTTTTCTTAATTTTATATTTTTTCTACTGGTATTGTTATACTTTTGAGGTTTCTACTTTATTGGTATACTACTTTAATGACATTTTCTTAATTTATGCATGGCTTACATCAGATCTAAATGGCAATAAATCAGGAAAGTGTCATTCAGCAATATGGATCTTAGTTTAGCTTTTTCTCTGTTTCTAACTCAAATCACCCTTAACTTCCCTAGCAGTGAAATGTAAGGGATGGGGAGAAAGTATTTAAGTGGCTGTACATATTATGAATCACCACATGGCTTCAGCTGCAGGTCTGCTTCAACTTGAGGACCAATTACATGATAATGAAAAATGAAAGCACTGCCTTTTTGCTTTGTTATGTTTGAGGAAGCATTACTCAGAATATCTTTCTGGATGTCTTCGGACTTTGTATATAGGAAGGAAATCCAGCACATTTTGGAAGGTGATCACACTAGAACGATCTGTTTTTTTGGTATTAAATTAACAAATGCAGAAATCAATGCTTCTAGAATTAAAAAAATTATTTTAAAGTTCAGTTCACATGTCTCTAGAGTATTAAAGAAGTTAAATTAAGCTCAATTACCTAGTAATAAAGTCTAATTTAAATCTTCAAAGATTATTGAGAAATTAAAAATACTATAACTAACGTTTCTGTATATATTATCTGTAATTGTCAATGGAAACATCTTGTCATTTTACCTTTCTTTTTTGTTAAAGAAATTAAGCATTACAAATAAGGTTGTTGACCCCTTTATTCCCACTTCTAATCCCATTCTCTCATTGCTAGAGGTATTGAACTTCTTACTGTCATATTTTGCTCTATATACTTCTGTACTGGTATTATTTACAAGGAATACCCACTGCTTTAGAAATTAAAAAAAAAATAAAAAACACATCTGCTTTAAATTTTGTTGGACTAAGGCACTTAAATGTATCAATTCAAAAATACCTATTTTTTAAAGCAGACATATAAGTTTCAAATTGGCCATACATATACGTGTACTTAAACTTATCTGTCAATTTCTTTGTCACTTTGTTAAGTCAAATTTAGACTATCTTATGCATACTTCCACATATAATAGCTGGCTATAATTAGCTGTTTTATCTTTAATGTATATATTAGAGAATTTAATTTCGTATTGCATCTAGATTATCTTCTTCATTTGAAACGTTAGACACATAAACTGATACTAGATTAACATAAGAGAGTAAGAGTTTTGTACAATTTACAATAAAATGGTTAATTACAATGTAATACTTTTAATGGATATCACTTTGAGTAAACCTTGAATCTGAACTGAATAGAGTGTTGAAATATTTGAATATACGTTGCTGTTTCCTAAACATCAACTATAGTATAAAGGGTGCATTCTGTACAGAACTAAAGAAGTTTACCTACTGAAAGGAAACTGCAGATGATTCACACCATCCACTATTTCCAGGATATTTATAAGGATTCTGACACCTCCTTAAGCCAAAGGCTTTCTATAAATTCCCTTGTAGCCAGGACAACTTATGTCTTACATAGTAAGACCAGAAGTTGCATAGTGGTATTTCCTCACTCTATTTCTGTTTGCTGGCATCAATGTCTTGAACCATCTGGACTTTGGTTTGAGTAAGCATTGCCTGTTTGATTCTTTGAGGATTTTAAAGTTTCTACTATCTTGACTGATTCTCTTTCAGCTTAGACGTACAAAGAAGTAGAGTGACGCCCCATATTCCTCTGATCTAGTCACACCAAGTTCATAGGGTTGTCCTCGTAACTGGGCCAAAACATTCTTAGCTTCTAGACTTTCAACATATCCCAAATAAGTGTGTATGCTACAAAAGAGGCATTAGATTAAGAGTTAGAGGGGAAGGGCTCTTTCTGTAGCCCTTTCCCTACAAGCCATTTAACCACATATAGGTTCTTCATTCTCTTGTCTTGGGGCTTGTGAGAACCAAATGAAAACTGAATGTGACAGTGTCTTAATATGTAAAACAGCTAAACTTCCATTGTTGTTTGTTGCCTCTAGGTGATTTAAGACAATGTCTAAAAAAAGGAGACTATAAATAGTATTATGCAATTACTAGTTGAGACATCTAAAACTCCATTCATCTGAAAGATATATGATGCTTAGTAAAACAAGGAACACCCTAATTATCATTATTCATACATTATCAAAACCAGACACTCTTTTACCCTTTCTCATCATTATGAGATATGGAGAATTTATAAGCTTATGCCAATTAAAACTTGTATGTAATTAATACCAAGGATTACTAACTGCAGAGGATATGTAAATTGGAAATGTTTAACAATCATAAGCATCTGAGTAAAAAATATATCTCTAATCCAATTTGCTTTTGTCATCTACACTCGTGATAATCCTCTCCTGTGCTTAGTCAGGTATTTCCCAACATAATCTTAGTGTCACTTTTCCAATTTATTTGCTATTTCTTTATAACTAGTAAGAATTATCATTAATTAAGCCTACTCCATATATTAAGCACTTTACATATTTTAGTTTATTACCATTTTACAGGCAAATAAATGGAGATTTAATAATTAGCCTAGGGTCACAGAGTTACTAAATAAGGCAGCTGGGATTCTAAGCTGCAGACCTGATTCTAATAGTCACTTTTTAAAACACTGTGCCCCTGTACACATGCCCTTTATTTCAGTGCAGTGGTTCTCAGTATTGTCTACGTAGAAAAAGCACCCAAGAACTTAAAAAATCTTCTCATTGCAGGGCTCCTCTCTCAGAGATTGTGATTTGATTTGTCTGTGATGGAGGACTGTGGTGAAATCTGAGCAGAAAGTTTAAAGCCTCCCCAGGTGATTCTAATGCACAAACAACACTGAGAATCTCAGATATGGCCAAAATTGTCCACTTTGTGGATTATTCTCAGAATACACAATATGCTTTCCTACCCTCTGAACCTTTGTTTAAGCTGAGAGATAGAGCTCCCTGGTTGAAAAAGCAAAGACTTTGGTGTAAAACAGAAATAAATGGTTTTGAATCGCCAATGTATCACACTAATTAGCTACATATAGTGAGAATGAGACTCTTGCAACATAAATATCCTCATTAAAAAAAAAGAAAATGAACCTTGCATAATTATTGTGAAGGATATAATAATGCATATAAAACCACAGATATATAGGTGCTGTGGCTTCAAAGACGTTTATGTAAAAAACATGCTTCAAATATGTATTACAAAATGGTAGCTGTCCATAGGCAGAAACAAATTCAATGTTTAAAGATGTGTCTTGTATAAGATTCATGTGAGCCTCTCACAGTCAGGAGGGATGCAAAGAACGAAGGGGTACTTCCAGGGAGGCTCTTTGGTTTTAGGTGGAAAGAGGAATTCCGATGGGATAACATCTGATCAGGTTAATGGTGAGAAAGGTTCCTCTGACTTCTATATATATTTGCTACTTGCCCATATCCTAAAAGCTAAGTAAACAGCTAATAAGTCTGAGAGCAAGATCATTTGCAAGCAGTACACTGAATCACAAGATTAACTGTCCATTAGAATAGACAAAATGGCTCTTAAGGTTGGGCCTTCTGTGTGTATTGCCTTTTCTCCTTGTACCTCCCCCTGTCAAAATCTCATCATCTTCTAACATGTTATCTCAGGTGCCATTTTCCTTCCAAAATGCTTTATGAATGCAAAGGTAACAGACAGAACTAAAGACACTTCCAGTATCCCTTGCATTAGCTAATTAGAATGCAAAATAGAAGGCAGAATTTGTATCATTAATTCACCCATGAATTCAAATATAATTTATGGAGCACTAACTCTACATGGAGCAATAACACAGAATAACAAAATCCTTGCCCTACATCAGTCTCATGGGAACGCCAGGCAAAAAACAAAATTGAATTTCTGTGCGATGCTGGAGATAACAGAAACAGGTTTGGATTTAGTTATAACAAGACAGCATGATTATTAATGTCTCATGTGTAGATGGGTCAGAAAAGATTTCACACAGATGAATATGATTAAAGTAGTTCTGCAACAACCTTTTGATTGTACAGATGCCAGTGTCAATCATATCCTTAACTAGACTCTACTGTTTATAATTCTGTAACGTGAATATGATATGTAACTTCACTGTACCTGTTTCCTCATCAAATTGCCCCAGAGTTTAGAAAATACATTAGAAGAATTTAGCAGATTATCAAACATATGATAAGCCATCAACAAATCAAAAGATTTTTTTATACAAATCAAACATTATTATGATAGCATTCTAAATAGAAGACAGGCTTTTCAAAAATATGGAATCATGAAAATCATGGCAATTTCAAGGAAACTTCAGGAATTAGAGATTAAGCATTAGATATTTATGAGGAATAAAGGGAAATATGGCTAGAAAGCTAGGCTGAGGCTAGAACTCAAGGGCTTTGTATATCATCCTAAAGAGTATGGACTTTACCCTCTGGGCAAGAAAGGAAGGATGTTACCGGGGGAATGGCATAAAAAGTTTTCAGGAGAGGAGTAACATGATCAGATTATAATTTTTTTTTATTTAATTTTTATTTTATATTGGGGTACAGTTGATTTACAATGTTGTGTTAGTTTCAGGTGTACAGAAATGTGGTTCATTTATACATATACATATATCCATTCTGTTTCAGATTCTTTTCCCTAATAGGTTATCACAGAATATTGAGTAGAGTTCCCTGTGCTATACAGTAGGTCCTTGCTGATTATTTTATATACAGTAGTGTTTATATGTTAATCCCAAACTCCTGATTTATCCCTCCCCCCACCCCCCTTTCCCCTTTGATAACCATAAGTTTGTTTTCTAAGTCTGCGAGCCTGTTTCTGTTTTGTAAATTAGTTCGTTTGTATCATCTTTTTAGATTCCACATATAAGTGATATCATGTGATACTCGTCTTTCTCTGTCTTACTTCACTTAGTATGATCGTCTCTAGGTCCATCCAAGTTGCTGCAAATGGCATTATTTCATTCTTTTTTATGACTGACTAATATTCCATTGTATATATGTACCATATCTTCTTTATCCACTCCTATGTCGATGGACATTTAGGTTGTTTCCATGTCTTGGCTATTGTAAATAGTGCTGCAATGAACATTGGGGGTGCATGTATCTTTTTGAATTATGGTTTTCTCCTGATATATCTCCAGGATTGGGACTGTTGGATCTTATGGTAGTTCTATATTTAGTTTTTTAAGGAACCTCCATACTGTTCTCCATAGTGGTTGTACCAATTGACATTCCCACCAACAGTGTAGGAGGGTTCCATTTTCTCCACACCCTCTCCAGCATTTACTGTTTGTAGACTTTTTGACTGCTGGTGATTTTGACCAGAGTGAGGTGATACCTCATTGCAGTTTTGATTTGCAGTTCTCTAATAATTAGCGATGTTGAGCATCTTTTATGTGCTTTTTGGCCACCTGTATGTCTTCTTTGCAGAAATGTCTATTTAGATCTTCTGCCCACTTTTTGATTGGGTTGTTTGTTTTTCTGATATTGAGCTACATGAGCTGTTTGTATATTGTGGAGATTAATTAAGTTCAGTTAAGAAATGGCAAAAAAGACATTATTATTAATATTTAGAAATAAATAGTTTGAATAGTGAATAGGAAGAAAGAAATATATTAAATTGTGTCTGAAGAGATAGTTTCAATTGATTTAGTGACCAATTAGATGTTGAATGTGGGTAAATGTAGGGTCCATTTTGACTCCCATGTCCCTGACTTGTATAAATAGGTGAAAGTAAGAAACATGACCAAAGATGGTTAAAAAGTGTGAGGAGATTTTAGGGGAAAGACAATAAATGCAATTCTAAGGTACACAACCAACAGCTAGGTTGCATACAAACTTATGGGCCTCAAAAGAGAGAAATAACTTGAAAATATAGGTATACTATATCCCTACCTATCTTGATAGTTAATAGTATTTATTCATTGTAATTTGTCCCCATTTCTAAACACAAGAAAGAGCATTGTAAGCTGTTACTCAGTTAAATGTTTTATGCAATATTTCATTAAATCCAAAGACACTCCACAAAAGGTAATATTAGTAGAATCTCTACTTTTCAGAAGAAGTATCTAAGCTTTTAAGATAAGTTGTTTTTCCAGATAGCAGGTGAATAAAAACAGTATTTCAATCTATACTCCTGAATCAAGTGTCTAAGCTCTTTTAGTATCAAATATTTATTCATCTTTCCTTAGAATATACTTATATAAATTATTTGTAATTTTAGCATATTCAAGCTTCATATCCAAACACTCATTCTTTCTCCCTATAGAAGCTTTTTATTAAATTCTGATATTTATTTTGCCCGGATGGATTTTGGACATCACTATGTAAGTCAACAAACTGACAAGGAACCCTGCTTTAATGTATTAGTAATAGTAGATTTTTAATGCAACTAAATTAGAGACAATTAAATCTTCAATAAAATGAACTTTAAAATTATTATTTAGGTATAAGATTGATATATTTCAGACATCAGTATATTGATAAAATATTAGTGAACATTTTATAGTGATTAAATATAAAAACTTTAAAAAATATCCTACACTTACCTTTATCAAAATTAATAGAAAATCAATGTGTAGCATTTTTCTTTGAAGGTTGGAAATTTATATTTTTAACTAGCTGATATCAAGACTTGTCATTTATCTTTCTGAGGTTCAAAATAGTTTTCCTCTAACTTTCAGCAAGCTCATTTGATTAATTTGGAGATTAGTCATACTTATTAATTAATGTTAAGTTTATATACCCATACATGTACACACATGCCTCCATACATACTAAGCAAAATGAATATACACTTATGCAAAACTTTGATGGTGATGAGACATATTTTTGCATGTAAAATGTCAGAGAATTTATATCATATTTACAAGAAGGTAGTGGTTGAAAGTGGTAAAATTTAGTTGAGATGTTTTTCATTACCATTTGTATGGAAACAACTATTCCTGGGCATAAAACAAAGGATAAGGAGCAATTTCTCTCTTCTAAGAAATTCTCATTTGTTCAAAGGGTCACTAAATAAGTATACTGTGCTAATTTCAAATACACTGCTTGTCAGATCCAAATCCACCCTCCATTGCCTGCTCTCCAAAAATGGAGATGGGTTTTAAAAATATTTTTCCTTTGCCAACTTGCATGTTTCTAAGCTTTGTCAGTAGACGGTACTAGAGGGACAGTGGAGGAAGAAAGGTTTCCCTTTTTGGTCCCAGTGTGCTCCTCTCACCAGGCTTCTGCACTGCAGTTTCTCTAGTGCCCAGTTTCAATAGTACATGGTGGCCTGAAGCACCCAGCAACCAGCAACTCCTTCTGGTAGGCTTTTGAGTAGCTTAAAAATGAATTCCAAGGCCTGGCACCTCCCTGAAGAAGGCTTCCTTGAAAACCTGCTACGGTGACTTTGCAATCTAATGGTAAATACCAGTGATACATTTCCCTGTAAATAGCTGACACCAGCATCCCCCTGGGTTGTTTAACAACATGCAACATCTTGTGGATGGCTTTTCACATTACTCCTTCAGATGGCAGAGCAGTGGAAAACTGGCGCCTCCTTGGCTTTGCAGAGAAGTGGTGCTAATTAGGGTCCTCCCTATGAGTGGCTTCTTCAGCACTGAAAAGGAAGATTTCTAGCAAATTCTGCTGGCGCAGCACCTCAGTGACTCATCCATTATCCCATGAGCCATGGCTGTATCCTCTCAAAGTCTGGATATCGGTCCTGCAAGAGGTGTGGAGATTCTTCCCTGGGCACAACACCTCGACTCTAGAAGGAGTGGCTGCTTTTTATATCTGCGATTCCCATATTCTATTGAGTCCTCTTTAATTATTACTAGTCAACCCTTTGTTACTGCAATATTCTATCTAGTTATTCTGTATATTAAACTTTACCTTTTTAAATTACTGTGTAGTTTCTGCCTCCCAGTGGGTCTCTATTACATACATCAAAAGTAACGTAAGACTTAATCTAAAAGTCAAGTAGCAATAAAAGAAGATAATAATACAAAATGTGTCCCAAGGCATAGGAGGAATATTAATTAGGCTAGAAATATATGGTGGGATCCATTACAAAGAACCTTTCATTGTGATGCCTAGGATATCACAATATCATATGCATGTTGGTGACCTGAACAGATTTTCACCAAAGAATGTCTGTTTCCCTTGGAAATCCAGTTTGATAATCATATGGTGGCCTGAAGCATCGTATGCTCCCGTCTTTAAAAGTGTGTATATATATCCATCATAATGAATAACTATGAGGAGAAATCTGAGAAGTCTGCATGGATATAAATATGTATTCAAACCAAAAACAACATCTGAAAGCATTTGTCAAAGATGCCAGACACTAAGAACACTATTTGTATTGTAAATATTAAAATTTTTGCATCTTGCTAAAATATATAAATGGTGGGGAGCCAAGGGATGTATTTTTAATTTCTTTCACATGTCCATATTTTAATCATCAGTTATAGTTTGAGAACTGTAGGACACAGCATTTACCACTTCAAGAAAGTCCAATTGAAAGCTGAAGGTATATACAAATATCTAAAAAAGCCAATAAAAAAAAAGTGCACCTTAGTCAATATCTAAAGGAACTGAGTTTAGTCTTCAACATTATCAAACTCATAAAATGACATAAAATGGATATTCCACAGGGTTTTAGCTAATGCATTCCTTTCCCATTTTGTTAGCCTCAAAGTGAGGCTGAACTGTCAGGCACCTGTCAAGTAGAAGGGAACTTCAAGCAACACCTTCAAGAAGTAGAAAATTAAGTATATGTCAACGAGCAGCTGGACTGAATGGGAATGTCAAACATGCCAGAATTATAGTCACTTTCTGTATCAGGTTGCAAGATAATTTATAAAGAGTTGTGTACCTGCACAGCATAAATCAAGTTTTCATTCATCTCCTGCTAGTGATCTTAACATCACTGTATATAATTCCACTTGGCTAAGAAAGCAAAAATCACTGCATGAAGTTGTCTCATTAAAATAAAGACGTTATGCTATATTGATGATTGCTATCGAAATATTACATATAAAATCACAGTAGCAATGCTATAATTAAAATGGACTTGACTTTGCATTTCTATGTTTATATCATTTTGTTTACTCTAATGCTTGAATCCAAATACCTTTCTATTTTCTCAGGAAAGAGAGTTTCTACCACCAAAACTACAGTCCTCCTGTGGAAAGAATTTTATTTAGTTAACCTGTTACACTGTTTTGATTTATCTGCCTTGGCAGATCATTTTCACTGAGTAAGGATGTTTTTGTAATCTATATTACAGTGGTAAATCAAACTGACATTTTTAAATGTCCAAACTAACATGTTTTTCACTCATTGGTAATGAATACTTTCCTTTCATAAAAAATGCTGATAGTCATATGATAAAGATATATTCATTTGAAAGAAGCCTACCTAATAAGCTATTATTAAAAATAATTTTATTAGAGTTCACATGGAGATTATACAGATGTTCCAAGGTGAAGATCTGTTGATATATATCGTTTTTAATATACAAGATATTCTAGGCAGCAAACAACTGAAGTTTACCTATACGTTCTATTTAAATGTGGTTGTTCTTTATTGTCAGCCGTTTATGTCTTACTCAAAATATAACGATATTCTAAAATTTAATTACTTTAATTGGTATAGGATCACGGTAAAAATCATATTGGTCAAACTTCCTGACTCATTTTAGCTATGTCAATATAATCCTGGACCTCTAGAGATAAACAGAAAACTGAGCCAATTTGCTTGTTATAAATCTCTGGTATTTGGCATGGTATAAGTAAATTTGGGAGTTAATGGCTCCATATAAGTTTCAGTTTACCTCAGTGTTTTGGTATTGAATGAAATTTTCCATTGCATGATGTTTAAATGCATGCAAAACATACAAAATGCAAAATAGAATAGTAGTAAAAGGAATTATTTTATTGATAATAATGGAAATTTTAAAAAACATGGAAATTTGGGCATGGAACTGTACAGAACCACAGAAATATCACTTTCTAATTCATGTATACTAGAGTCAGAAGAAAGGAATAAATATGGAAAAAATATAAAAACATTTGTTTTCTTTATTATTTAAAAGATATGTACATAAGAAATCTGCATTTCTAATTTTAAAATGCTATTTTCAGAAATTGTGTAAAGGTATTCAGGGGCAGTTAAATGCTACATAAATATCGGTACTTTTGATTAAGTAACTAAGTACACCTACACCTTAATTTATTCTAGATATTGAATCAGGTGGACTAAAAAGATTTGATTACTGCTCCAGAGAATTTTATGATATGAAATTATGTGAATATAAGGTTTCAGCCAGAAATATAAACTGTTACTATGATACCTCCAACTGTCCATTTTTCTTACTGTGGTAAGAATGCACAAGACTGTCTGTGAATCTGATTTATAGACAGCTTTTTATCTATAATTGTCTCATGACTTTGATAATCTATGGGGTACCAACAATACTGCCAATGTGAAAAATGACAAAAAGTCATTTGTAGATTGACATTTTTTTTTTTTGTAGATTGACATTTTAAAAATTCTTAAAGTGTACTGTGATTCATGAAAATGAAAACACCTAACTGTAGTTAAAAAAGACCATACGTGAATTAACACATTTTCAAAAGATTATAAGCTGTTTTAGAGATATGTGGCATTCAAATTTCAATTGTTAAGGCAAATATTAAACGATATGAAATACTTTAAGCTATCATTCACAATTATAGGAAACATGAAGTTGCATTATAACTGATTTAAAGTATGTTTAATGTTGAGGAATTGTAACAGAATTCTGTTTCCATCAGATGAAATACTGTGTGTATTTTTGCAAGGGAAAAAAGAACAGAATCACCATTTTTTGAATATCTTCTATGTGCCAGGTGGGGAATTTATAGATATTATTAAGTTGATTCTTCACTACAACTTGTGATATAAGCATTATTATATATTTACAACATAAACTGCCCAACACATTTATAGATGCAAGAAAGCATGAAACAAATAATAAATGAGACTGGGTCAAACATATCTACAAATGCAAGCTGATGTTGAGACAGGCTTGGGACCTGGGACTCTTTGCTGCAGTGCTGCAACGCTTGCACCTGGACACATGTCTCCTCGAGCTACAAAATACAAAGAAACTATATGGGACTATAAATAACTCTGTGCATGCTGCAGTTGGGGCAAATTCTGGACCCCAAAAATACAAAAGACAAAAAATCCCTACTGCCATCTCTGAAGTGCCTGGAGCAAAAACTGGGTATAGGGGAGCAAAAGCCGGGTACTGCGCATGCCCTCCGGGCACTCAACACTACAAAGGGGTGGGCAAACCACCTAAGCCACCCTTCCTCCCGACCCCTGGACACACCCCAACCCTCACCCCCTATAAGGAACGAGCTCGCCCCCCACCTTGGGGAGCAATCTAGGGAACCTGTTACTTGTTTTTGCTCCCTTCTGCAGCTGGAGCAGGGGCCCCAATAAAGCCTTGCCTGAATTTCTTGTCTGCCCTTCTAATCAATTTCTATTGATTGAGGAAGGCCAAGAACACTGATCAGTATCAATGTGACTCTGTAATAATAGAGTGGACAAACAAATGGCAGGAGATGAGATAAAGGAAGATAGAGTATAAAACTGTCAACATAGAAATGTTTCTTTTCATACTTGATTTTCAAGCGTAAATCAAAAGGGCAATGTAAGCAAAGCAAAACACACACACACACACACACACACACACACACACACACACACACTGTTTTGATGTACTTGGCTTTACTACTCCTGGGTTTAGTTTAAGGTTCTTTTGTTGGATACAGTGGAATTGCCATTAGTCCTTCACTAATAGCAAAGAATTTTCTGCAGAAGAGCCATCAGGTTTGTTTCATCACATTACTACTAGAAAAAGAGATTTGCTTCTTTTTAGTTAGTATCTTCCTGAGGAGAAATAAAAATTGATGCATGCTTAATATAGACACTCTGAAAAAAACAATAAAAGGTGAATAAGAAAATTAAAAACTATGCACAATTCTGTCACTCAAATAAGCACTATTATTTCTTTTGTTATTAGTTGAATTTCCTTCACGATGTTTCATTGTATCACAACTGCGTCAGTCTCTATGCTTGTGTGTACTAATAAGGATATATGCCATTTTTACTATATTTTATTTTTTAATGTTATCACCGTGAAGGATTGATAGTTTTTTAGCACTCTGAATCTATTTTATCATAAACTTGCTCTGCTTTATTACATATTCTCTGAAAAATTAAATACATATATATATAGCATTCCCAGGTATAGATAAGCCCTAATTTATTTAATCACTCTCTATTACTGAATATTTATGTTTTCTAATTTTTAATTACTAAAAGGTCTGCAATGAGCATCTTTACATATTAATATCTGTTAGCATCTCTTATTATTTCATTAGTGATATACATTTCTAGGACTTAAGTATAATTAATATATTATAGAATAAAAATATTATAGATATTAACTAAATTAAAAAGATTTCCTGTTACCTGTACTAGCTCCCATTGACCTAAATTCACTTCATTCTTTGATCCTTTGATCTCTCTTTTGAAATAAAAGTTCAAAATAATACCTTGTTTTATCTTATTTCTGGACAGTGAGATAAAGGAAGAGATTATTCACAAAATGGTTCAATCTGGGGCTGGATAGGCATTTATCAGGAATATAACCAAAGAAAATGCTGCTCTTTAGACTATAAGTCAATTGTGGGGGTCCCTTTAAAATCTAAGAATCTAGGATTCCTTGAAATAATTGAGAAGGCTAATCAAGTTCTTTTGTAAAGTAGCCCCACAAAGTGAAATGCATATATAATACTATATCTCACTAATTACTGCATGGATTATATGAATATACACTAAACTGATATTTGGATTAGAGAGGACTTTAACAAATGTTATTCCATACCCCTTTCTAGTAAATTTGCAGTATTGTTAGTTGAGAATAGATTACCTTAGAATTATTTATGCAGCTCTAATTTTTTGCTGATTATTTTACACTTCTAAGGTCCAATTAATACTTATTTTAATTTGTATACTGGCTCAAAGTTTTAGTCATGGAAAACAAGACTTCTTAAATCTAACCACTATGGAATGCTATATCTCAAAATATTTATCCTAAAGGGAATGAATGAGAATATATTAACACAATGCCATGTTTTGAGGAGATAACTGAAAAATATTCTATAGTAATATTTTGGAAGAATGTGTTTTCTTGCTGAAATGATGTAATCATTCATGCAACTATACTACGAGGAATATACTTCCAAATTGCTGAAACTAAGGAAAATTCACTTTGGCATTCTAGTTGATTTATAAGTGTATTTGACCAAAATTCTCTCAACTAGGATATCCTTTGAGTGACTAACTTTTTGCATCATCTAATCCAGAATAAATTATTGCCTCAACAATATTATATTCTATCCAACTGAGAATATTAGTTCCTAGGTGTTGGCCAATGTAGAAGTGAAACAGTGAAAACAATTTCACAATCATTTGCAAAATTCTATCTCTATTAGCATGTGTGCATTTTTCTGCATTAGAGTACTTTCATGGTCTGTGAACTCAAAAGTATAGTCTGTGTAATGTAGACCTGAGACTGAAACCAACATTTCAGCTATTTCTCATACATTCATCCTGTAAGTCATTTATACAGGCCTCTGGCCCTGTTTATAAACTTAAGTTTTACAAAAATAGAGCAATAAGGAAATGATAAAAGGTTTATCTTTTCTTTGACTTTAAGGTTTCTTCCAGGATGGAAACTGCCTTTCACAGTTAGAGCATTTATCTTCTTAAATTTGCTATCCCCTAAAGATGTTTCTTTATTCTCTAACACTACTGTGGTGAAATGTTTGTAGGTAGTATAATTGTCTATGCTGACCTTATGGCAAAAGAAGAAATTCCAGTTTCACTTTATATCTCATTGGTGCAAATAAAATATTTAATATTTGTATTAGTTTTCTATTGATGTAAAAAATGACCACAAAACTAGTGCCTTAAAATAATATGAATGCATTATTTTGCAGTTCTGGAGGCCAGAAATAAAAAATTGGTCTTACAGGGCTAAAACCAATGCTTCAGCAGAGCTGCATTCATTCTGGAAGCTCTAGAGGATAATCTGTTTCCTTGCTTTTTCCAGTATCTAGACCACTACATTCCCTAGCTCATAGCCTTTTCTTCCATCTTCAAAGTCAGCAGTGTAGCATATTCAAATTTCTCTCCTGCTCTGACACTTTTGCCTCCCTTTTTCCCTTGTGATTACCACCCTCCCAGATAATCTGGGCAAGATCCTTAATTTAATTATATCTGCAAAGTTCCTTTGCATGTACGTAATATATTCACAGATTTCAGGGATTAAGATTGCACATATTAAGGGCCACTATTCTACTTACCACAATATTTAAGATAGTTCATTTAAAGCTGCTGTCCACACAATAATATAAACACACACACGTACCACAATTTGTAAACATTTAGATAAAAGTACAAGGCAGAAAAACTGTCTTTAAAAGAGAACTTGAAGTTGTAATGATATAATCCCCATGCATTAAGATTCTTTTTCCTGTCTTATTACTTCTGTCTGTACACTCATTTACAATATATCTTATTGTAAATGAGAGAGAAAGAGTGTGTGTGTGAGAGAAAGAGAAATTAATCATCCCATGTCTCATGACCATCTGTTTTGCTAGTGTATTCTTTTTACTATTTGTATAAAATCTTCATTTCAGGAATATTCTAGTTACAACTACTTGTCTCCTCTGCTTATTTAATTTTTCTCCTTTACTTGTGACGATACTGATACTTATTCGATACATTTTGGAATTTTTGCATATCACATTTAAGATAGTCATCACTGAAAGAAAATATAGTAAAAGTATAAATGCATAGCAACTTTAACTGACATATGTTGCCCAAATAGTTCTTTCCCTTACAAGTCCTCTGAAAATAAGCAATTGAAACACATCATCTGTATTCACATTTTACAGATACCACAGAAAAAAATTAGATAAGAAATTCCCATTGTAGGCCAAACTCATAATAATCCATTTGGCTCCTTCAGAATCAAATGAAATGAAAGTAAATCTGATCTTAAATGTTTAAGGCAATTACAGATATTGGGAGGTGATCATATAACCTGAAACTTAGAACTATATTTGGTGTATATGCAGGAAAAATGAGTTCTCGTGACTACAAGAATAAAAGGATGATTGGTTCTAGAGATAATAAATAGTTGACTCTTTGCTTTGAAATACCATATTCTATCCAAACTGCATTCCTTTATGTCTCACAACATTTGTCATAGTTATTTTCATCTCTGGACCTTTATCCATGTTTATTTATTGTCTTTCCTGAAATGACCCTGCCTTTGCTCTCTGCCTATCTAAATATTATACAACTATCAAACAAGATAAATACTAGGAAAAAAGTCAGCATAAGGTACTACGGAGCTTGGAGGAAGAGCACTTAAGTCAAGTTGGGAGCAATAGGTGAAAATAATTTTATTACTGCTTCACTTAATGTAATCCTATAATATAGATAAGGACAACACAAGTCACCAATGGTTATATATTACAAAAAAAATTCCTTATGTAGGAGGAAGGCTTTTAGTTCTTTTAATAAAGATTTTATATAAAATTGAATCTTAAATCATCCTTCAGTTTTACAGAGAGTAAATGGAATCTCTTCGGATAATGAAAATGTACTTTGTTTTGATTTCTTTAAGTATGTGTGTGTAAGAAAGAGAGAGAGAAAGAGAATCCCAAATATGATTTGCAGAAGTGAAAAGAAAACAAGAGAGAATTTGAAAGCTTAGAAAAAGACTTCCCAAAAAATTACATAAGGATAAACTCTAGAGGTAGCCACTAAGAGGACATTACCTTCCATAAAATAGCAGATAATTGGATTTTTACAGATTAATAGAATTTTAGAGGATCTAAATTCAGAATTTCCCAGACTGTGTCTTCAAAATACATGTTATCAGTAGGTATTTCTCCCATTCACCTTCTCCCCACAGCCCCAACTCACCATGGGGAAGATAAGGTTTTTGTGACTTTTTTAATAGACTTTATTTTCAGAGCAGTTTTAGGTTCACAACAAAATTGAGCACATGACACAATGACTTCCCATACAGTCCCTGCCTACACATGTGCATACCCTCCCCCATTATCAACTTCTCCCACCAAAGTAAAACATTTCTTATAACTGATGAACCTACAGGGATACATCATAATCTCCCCAAATCCATAGTTTACATTAAGGTTCACTCTTGTGTTGTACATTCAATGAGTTTGGACAAATGTGTAATGACATGTATCTACCATTATACGATCACATGGAGTATATTCACTGCCCTAGATATCCTTAGTGTGTAATGACATGTATCTACCATTATACAATCATGCAGAGTATTTTCACTGCCCTAGATATCCTCAGCGTGTAATGACATGTATCTACCATTATACGATCACATGGAGTATATTCACTGCCCTAGATATCCTTAGTGTGTAATGACATGTATCTACCATTATACAATCATGCAGAGTATTTTCACTGCCCTAGATATCCTCAGCGTGTAATGACATGTATCTACCATTATACGATCACATGGAGTATATTCACTGCCCTAGATATCCTCAGCGTGTAATGACATGTATCTACCATTATATGATCATGCAGAGTATTTTCACTGCCTTAACTATCCTCTCTGCTCTGCCTATTCATCTTTCCTCCCCCACAACCCATGATAGCCAATGATTCTTCTACTCTCTCCATAGTTTTGCCTTTTCCAGAATGTCATATAGTTGGAATCATGTAGTATGTGGCCTTTTCAGATTGGCTTCTTTCACTTAGTAATATGCAGTTAAGTTACCTCCATGTTTTTCATGACTTGAAAACTCTTTCCTTTTTAGTGCTGCAAAAGATTCCATTGCCTGAAGGTGCCACAGTGTATTTACCTATTCACCTACTGAAAGACATCTTGGCTGCTTCCAAGTTTTTGCAATTATGAATAAAGCTGCTATAAATATCCAGATGCAGGTTTTGTCCACACACAAAAAAACTTTCAACTCATTTTGGTAAATACCAAGGAGCTCATTATGGTGAGATGTGTTTAGTTTTGTAAGAAACTACCAAACTGTCTTCCAAAGTGGCTTGTATCATTTTGCACTCCCACCAGCAATGAATGAGGGTTCGTTTTGCTCCACATTCTCACCAGCAATTTATTGTTGTCAGTGTTCAGGATTCTGGCCATTTTAATAGGTGTTTGGTTGTACGGCATTCCTTTAAAAAACTGTTGATCAAATAAATATGTGAAAACTGCTTCAAATGAAAGAAATATTTTTGCTACAGAAATGCTCAGATCCAATGTAAATATGGTCTGAGAATCTCCAAGAGAAGGATGTCTGTATTTCCCAAATGTATTTGATCAGAGTTCATTATTTCTAGCATTCCTATGAATATCTAAAAGAGAAACCTTAGTCTCAGAAAAAAATGAGAATTGCAAATTTATTCCATTCCTTATTTAATTTTTGTATAAACAAATTAGTTAAGGTCAAGAGAAATAAAAGGACTTGCCAAAGTCACATGGCAATCTGGTAAAAGAGGTATGATAACATAGTTTAAAAAGACTGTACTCCAGTACTTATAAGCTGTATAAACAAACAAATTTCTTAACATCTCTGTTTCTCAGTTTTATCATGTGTAAAATGAAGATAATAATAGTACACACCTCACAGACTTACCTGGAATATAAATGAGTTAATATATGTAAAGCTTAGAATAGCTTTGGCACATAATAAAATCAGAAGAAATATTAGCTAAAATTAGTATTAGTAATAGACTGGAGACAAGAACAAATGACCAAATAAAGTTGAGTAACGTAAATTATTATTTCCATAAGTTTTTCGTCTTAAATGCTAATGGCTGCCCTAGTAACAATAGTGCCAAAATTGTTATTAAATTTTGGCTCTGTGTTTTTACAAAACAGATTTCAACTAGGACACTTATGAATAAACTGCAGTTGCATTTACAAACTCACAGAGCAATCTTAATGTATTAATTAAGTTACATGATATGTGGAACTTTTGCGTTCTCATTTCCCCAATTCTCATTTTAGCTAGGACTAGAGAATACAGAACTAAAGCAGTCTTACAGAAGAATACTAATCAAAGAAATAATTTCTCACACAAAAGAAAAATACTTTTTACAGTTCATATCCTAAACTTGCTATTATTGTTTTAATAGGTACCCATATAAAAATCATCTAGTAATTTAACCTTTTATTTTTTATTTTATAACTAAACTAAACTACAGTAATCTCTACAGATTTTTTCTTTTAAATATGATATAAACAATTTGGCATTCAGCTTGTAAATTGCCAGTATTAGTCTCTGTTATACTTTTAATCCTTAAAACTATAACTATTTTGTGCTTGGGCAAAAGTCGTTTATCTCCAAATCAAAGCCATTCTGAAAAATATTATATAAAAATAAAATGATTAAAAAGACTATTTTGCCATATGATTTACTTCCATTAATAGCATAATGAAATTATCTGTCAATAAACAAACCAGATAAGCTAAGAATCAATATTACGAGTTGAATTGTGTCCCCCAAAATGTTTATTGAAGACTTAATCTCTCGTGTCTATGAATGCAGCCTTTTTGGAAACAAACTTTGTAGATGTTATCAAGTTAAGACAAGGTCATTACGGTGGGTCCTAATCAAATCTGATTCGGTGTCCTTATAAGAAGAGAGAAATTTAAGCATAAACACACACAGGGAGGAAGACACCAAGTGAAGACACTGACACAAGGAAGTCAGGAAAGTGCAGAGAGAGGTGGACATTGGAGTGATGCTGCCACAAGCCAAGCAATGCCTGGATCTACCAGAAGGTGAAAAAGGAAAAGATGAATCCATCTCCAGAGGCTTCAAAGGAATGTAGCCCTGTGAACCTCTTATTTCATACTTCTTTCCTCCGGAACTGAGAGAGTAAATCTCTGTTGTTTAATCCACCCAGTTTGTATTATTTTGTTACAAAGCCCTAAGAAATGAATACACCAAAATCTTACTGCTCTATATTTTTTAGCATTCCATGGAATACGAGTAACTATTTTCATTCATGCCAACTTAAGGCTAACAGGTGACTGGGTTCCAGATGGAAGTAAAAAATAAAATGCTCTGAAAGTCTTTACATTGAATTTAACATGGCATAGACAGAGGAAAGGTCATGATGCAAAGAAGGACAGGGGTTGGTGTGAAACATATCTGAACTACTGGAGATACAAATTTTTCTTATAACATGCGTTATTTACTATTAGGAAGAGTATCAACTGTTAGGAAAAGATAAAACAAAAATGACATCAAAATAATGGATTTCCTTCCCCATCTTTGCTATGTTTACCATTGTATCTATTATTAGGCTTTTATTTATATATGTGTTAAAACTGTGATATAACAAAACGTGTAATATCTAGCAGGGACTCTAGGAAAACTCTTGAATTGCATCACATTATTTTGGTTACAAAGTGATACTGAGTTCCCCAAATTGTAATTCTCACTATAAAATCAGTAACAGAATGTCAGCTTTATTTAACAGCCACCAATTATTTGTTTTTCTCTCCCTTAAATTTTGTAGGGGAAAAATGCCATTATATTAAGAGGACTTAAACACCAACAAATCAGAGCATCCTTCAAGGCAGAAAAAGTCTCTAAAAAAGACCCTGATATTTCTTTGTCAACAAATATTACCTTCAAAATAGGTAGCCAAAAATAAATCATTCTATGCTATCTCTTCGATCTTTGAGGGAAGTCTTGTGTTTTCTTACTTGAATTATTCTTCTATCTGTTTTGGATTCACACAAGCTTTTGCATATTAATAAGACAGAAATGTACAGCAATAATACCATTTCTATTGATTCAAAACTATTCTGAGGCTCTATTTCTAAGTTTCTCCCACTGGAACAAAGGAGCCTCGTGACGACAGTGTCAGAACCAGGGCGACGTCCCCACAACCAGATAATGAGATGAAGAAGACATCTGTTCTCTTTATTTGCCCACACATCACATCTTGCGATATCTGCTTGCCTTGTTGTTAGAAAACATTACAGCTTTTTTTCCTCTGTCATCAAATAAATGCAAGGGAATTGCTTACTGTGGGGCTACATGGTCATGTTCTGCCCTGTTGCCTCTGCTAACCATAGGCTACTGTTGAAACCTGGAGAAGATTTTGGATACAACTGAGACTTAAGGTTTCAGAAAGACAGGGTAAGAACAGGCACTGTGGGAAACACTATGAGGAGGGCTGCCACTCCAGCAGAGCCCAAAGTGAAGACCTCAGTCTCATGGTGGCCAAATGTAGGGGCCAGCAGCAAGACATACAACACAGATGAATGCCTTCAACATATGGGGATTGCTCCCCTACTTTGCTTTGTAACACTAGAGAGGAATTATGGTGCCAGGCTTAACCTGCCCTTCCATATCTTGACCTAGAGAAACCAGAACATTACTTGTTTTCCCTTCCTTCATACTTCAACACAGAGGTTCCTGACAGCCTGGGAGTCTATTTACCATGCTCAGTGCAACATTATTTTCTCTTGCCTGATAATCCACCAATAGGCCGTAACAGCCAGGCCTACAAGAAGAATCAGCTCTATCAGTCAAGGGCCAAGCAAAAATAATAAGGTAAACTTAAGTGGTAAAAATGGTACAAATGCTGAAAAATGAGGAAGGGACTACTTTAAAAAGTATGGGCAGATATAAGAAAAACAACAAAGCAGAGTTCAGTACCCTAGGGCATGGTTACCTCCCAGGTCTGAAGGAGTAATGCGAGAGAGTAGTTCCTGGAATCTAGAAAGAGAGAACCCTGTGGAGAGGGTCTCATCATCGACGCTATAATCTTCAGTCAAAAGATGTAGCCAGGCTACAGTGACCCCACAGGGATAAAGCTAAGAGAAGAAATAGGCTGATTTCATGTTCCTCCCTTTTGGCAAAATCCTCAGGAAGCCAAAGGGCAAAATCCTATTAATGTAGTCCATATAGTACAGCTTTCCAGGGCACAGAGCAAAGAAGAAAAAGGTGTATGCGGTATTCATAAAGGAAAGTTATTCAACACACCAACCAAGACATCGCTTTCATGAAAGGAAAAGGACATTTTTTTGTGTGTAATGTATACAAAAAATATACCATCCCTAACCGTGTTTAAGGTAAATAATCCAGTACTATTTCCACGAAACAAAAAGTAGATTAAGATAATGATGAATACAAGAAGAGAAGTAAACAATAAATTTTATATAATCCCTAGTTACATATAAATTGATGAGAATGTGACTGAGATCCATAACATAAATATTAAATAAGAATTTATAAAACATCGTAAACATACCTTAAAATTTTCTAGGAAGACTTAATAATAGAGTAAAACTCTATTTTAAAACTATTTAACAGAACTCAGAAGTAGAAAAAGAAAGTCAGGATTGAGGCATCCAATGTTTCCATCTTGATGAGGGAAGTGAGCATTTCAGGTATTTTGGCAATAGGCAAAGTGAATTTTTTCACTTCAATATGTAAGTACAGAAATCTAGACAAATATAACTGTTAGAATGAAAGTGATTATAAACAAAGTTGATGAACCAACAGAAGAAGTAAAGGAAAAAGGCAATTTTTTTCTTAAAGATAGTAGGATGAAAGGAATACAGCAAATATTATTTTTCATTAAATAAAATTTTGTAAGTAACCTTATTAAAAATAAAGGCCCAAATTGCTTTCAAAGTCAAAATATAGCCATTGACTATTTGTAAAATCACATCTGAAAATACAAGTGATAAATGACAATAAAAGGATGACGATGACATCAGGCAACTGTAGAAAAAAAAAAGGTGTGAAAGAGAGTAGAAGTGGTGATATTAGTGTCAGGTAATTTGGTGTATAAGCCCACAGTCAATAAAAACAAAGTATAATGCAGTTTGTAATAACAAAAGGTATAATTCTAAAAGAAGATAAAAATGACTACTGTTTTGTTTCAAATATAATAATGAAATACATAAGATAAAAACACCCAGATATAAAGTGGTGTTTCACTTTTTTAAATAAAAGTAAAATTACAGAATTGTAATAATAATTAAAAACTTCTTTCAATTGCTATTTTCAGAATACGGACTCAGAATTTTATGGCCTCATGACCACTAAACATTTAGTAGAAAAACTGCTTATTTGGTCACATACACACTTTAAATAATTCCTAAAAGTACCTACTTTCAGTTATATTATTTGATCATGGAATAAAATAAAAATAAATTTAAAAAGCTCTTGCAAATTAAAAATTATGCCTCAAACAGATGAAGAAGTAAAACAAAACGGAAGTTACAAACTATGGAAAAGTGAACAAAAAGGAAACATCTATCAATGGCATACAGCCAAAATTATTCTCTGTGGTTTCATGGCAGAGTCCTAATTAATGTTTAAGGGAGAGGTGAGCCTCCCATCACCTTGATACCAAAACCAGACAAAGATGTCACAAAGAAAGAAAATTACAGGCCAATATCACTGATGAACATAGATGCAAAAATCCTCAACAATATACTAGCAAACAGATTCGAACAGCACATTAAAAGGGTCATACACCATGATCAAGTGGGGTTTATCCCAGGAATGCAAGGATTCTTCAGTATACACAAATCAATCAATGTGATACACCATATTAACAAACTGAAGGAGAAAAACCATACGATCATCTCAACAGATGCAGTAAAAGCTTTCAACAAAATTCAACACCCATTTATGACAAAACCCCTCCAGAAAGTAGGCATAGAGGGAACTTACCTCAACATAATAAAGGTCATATATGACAAACCCACAGCCAACATCGTTTTCAATGGAGAAAAACTGAAACCATTTCCACAAGATCAGGAACAAGACAAGCTTATCCACTCTCACCACTATTTTTCAACATAGTTTTGGAAGTTTTAGCCACAGCAATCAGAGAAGAAAAATTAAGAAAAGGAATCCAAATCAGAAAAGAAGAAATAAAGCTGTCACTGTTTGCAGATGACATGATATAATACACAGAGAATCCTAAAGATGCTACCAGAAAACTACTAGAGCTAATCAATGAATTTGGTAAAGTAGCAGGATACAAAATTAATGCACAGAAATCTCTGGCATTCCTATACACTAATGATGAAAAATCTGAAAGAGAAATTAAGGAAACACTCCCATTTACCACTGCAACAAAAAGAATAAAATACCTAGGAACAAACCTATCTAAGGAGACAAAAGACCTGTATGCAGAAAACTATAAGACACTGATGAAAGAAATTAAAGATGACACAAACAGATGGAGAGATATACCATGTTTTTGGATTGGAAGAATGAACATTGTGCAAATGACTGTACTGCCCAAAGCAATCTACAGATTCAATGCAATCCCTATCAAACTACCAATGGCATTTTTCACAGAACTAGAACAAAACACTTGACAATTTGTGTGGAAACACAAAAGACTCCGAAGAGCCAAAGCAATCTTGAGAAAGAAAAATGAAGCCGGAGGAATCAGGTTCCGGGACTTCAGACTATACTACAAAGCTACAGTAATCAAGGCAGTATGGTATTGGCAAAAAAACAGAAATATAGATCAAAGGAACAGGAGAGAAAGCCCAGAGATAACCCCATGCACATATGGTCACCTTACTTTTGATAAAGGAGGCAAGAATATACAATGGAGAAAAGACAGTCTCTTCAATAAGTGGTGCTGGGAAAACTGGACAGCTACATGTAAAATAATGAAATTAGAACACTCCCTAACACCATATACAAAAATAAACTCAAAATGGATTAAAGACCCATATGTAAGGCCAGATACTATAAAAGTTTGAGAGGAAAACATAGGCAGAACACACTATGACATAAATCACACCAAGATCCTTTTTGATCCACCTCCTAGAAAAATGGAAATAAAACCAAAAATAAACAAATGGGACCTAATGAAACTTAAAACCTTCTGCACAGCAAAGGAAAACATAAATAAGATGAAAGGACAACACTCAGAATGGGAGAAAATATTTGCAAATGAAGTAACTGACAAATGATTAATCTGTAAAATTTACAAGCAGCTCATGCAGCTCAATATCAAGAAAACAAACAGCCCAATCCAAAAATGGGCAGAAGACCTAAATAAACATCTCTCCAAAGAAGATACACAGATTGCTAACAAACACATGAAAGGATGCTCAACATCACTAATCATTAGAGAAAAGCAAATCAACACTACAATGAGGTATCACCTCACACCAGTCAGAATGGCCATCATCAAAAAGTCTACAAAACAATAAATGCTGGAAAGGGTTTATTAAATGTGGAGAAAAGGGAACCCTCCTACACTGTTGGTGCGAATGTAAATTGATACAGCCACTATGGAGAACAGTATGGAGGTTCCTTAAAAAACTAAAAATAGAACTACCAAACAACCCAGGAATCCCACTACTGGGCATACACCGTGAGACAACAATAATTCAAGAAGAGTCATGTACCACAATATTCACTGCAGCTCTGTTTACAATAGGCAGGACATGGAAGTATCCTAAGTGTCCACTGACAGATGAATGGATAAAGAAGATGTGGCACATATATACAATGGAATATTACTCAGCCATAAAAAGAAACGAAATTGAGTTATTTGTAGGTGAGGTGGATGGACCTAGACTCTGTCATATAGTCAAGTAAGTCAGAAAGAGAAAAACAAATACCATATGCTAACACATATATATGGAATCTAAAAAAAAAAAAAAAAAGGTTCTGATGAACGTAGGGGCAGGATAGGAATAAAGACAACACAGACCTAGAGAATGGACTTGAGGACACTGGAAGGGGGAAGTGTAAGCTGGGATGAAGTGAGAGACTGGCATGGACATATATACACTACCAAATGTAAAATAGATAGCTAGTGGGAAGTAGCCGCATAACATAGGGAGATCAGCTCTGTGCTTTGTGACCACCTAGCAGGGTGGAATAGGGAGGATGGGAGGGAGACGCAAGAGTGAGGAGATATGGGGATATATGTATAGGTATAGCTGATTCACTTGGTTATAAAGCAGAAACTAGCACACCATTGTAAAGCAAGTATACTCCAATAAAGATGTTAAAAAAAAACGGACGAGGTGAGCCTCATTGCAGTCAAAGTTATTCAGATTATTTTTTAAAAGATGGGAAGATTCCTAAATTATTTTACAAAGCTAGCAAAGCCCTAAGAACAACAGCAAATAAAATAGAGGGAAAAACATTTATAGGTTAATGTCATACATATAGATTAAAAATTCCAAATAAAATATTAGAAAATCATTCCAGCAGTGCATTAGAATAATGCAACAGAACCAAATAGATTTAAGCCCCAAATGCAAGGGCATGTCCATATTAAAGGATTCCCTGAATATATTTTATTGCAGCAATGTTTAAATATAAAAAATTATAATGGTACAAATATATTTTATATTGGATAAAATTCAGCAGCTATTCATAATTTTAATAAACTCTAAAAGAGATTTTTAAAACATAAAAATATTTATATATATATTTTTAAATTCTTACACAAAATGTTAAATTTCAAAATACTAAAAGCTTTGCCGAACAAATTATAACAAACATAAGAATGCTAGACTTTAATGACTGTTTAACACTCTGGGAAATTTTATCAAATCCAACAACTCAAGAAAACAAGCTGCTTAAGTATTAATAATGAAGAAATAAAAATTACATTTCATTTTTATGGTGACATGATATTCACCTCTAATATCCAAATGACATACAAAACATAGATACATACATACAAAACAGAAATATGGCACTTGTATGAATATGGTATATGTATGTATAAACCTATGCATATAGTGTATATGTATTTTATTACATATATGCATTAAAAATGAGAATCAGAATTAAATCTCATTACTGTTGGTGGCAGTACCCAAAATATCAGAGCAGAAAGCTCTAAGTGTCAGTGCTCCAAAAGTGATGTTTAATTTTAAATCAATTCCAAACAAAATATCAATGGCTTTGTGTGTGTATATGTGTGTGTGTGATGGGATTAGAATGTATTATTTAAAGTTCTCTTGGGAACACAAATGAGAAAGAATGTTGAAGCTACTTAACAAGCAGAGAATACTATGGAGCCATTTTCTCTACCTGTTTTAAAAACTTACTTTAAAGGCACTATAACCAAAACAATATGGCATTCTCAGAATAAAAAAAAAAAAAAAAAAAGATGTAGGAAAGAACAGGGAGCTCACAAGTAGATCCAAGTATTTACTGGGAACTTAATTTGAAAATTGTAGTTTTTCAATGCAATAGATATAGAATTAATTACACAATAAATGGTATTGTTGCAATGGACTACACACCTAAAAGAACATCATTGGATTTTCTGGCAAGAACAATGACTATGATACCATCCTGGATAGTGTAAAGATTTTATAACATAGAAATCAAAACTAGCCAGGGGTTAGGGGAGAAAGAAGGATGAATAGCAAGAGCACAGAACATTTTAGGACAGTGAAACTCTACCTGATACTCTGTGATGAATGCACCTTTGCCTTACTTTTGTCAAAATCACCAGAATGTACAATACCAAGAGTGAACCCTAATGTAAAATACGGGTTTTGGGTGATACATCAATGTCGGCTCATTATCTGTACCAATGTATCACTCTGGCAGGTAATGTTGATAGTGGAGGAGGCTGTACGTGTGTGTAGCAAGAGGGTATATGAGAACTCTGTGTACTTTCACTGTAGTTTTGCTATGAACCTAAAACTACTCTAAAAAATAAAGTCAGGTTTTTTAAGAAGCACAACTATAAAGTGAGTAGAAGAAAAACAGGAGAATTTTAACCTTGGGTCAAGACGGGTAAAACAGAAACTATAAAGAGAACATTGGCACATTTGGCTGCATAAAAATCAGTGTATTATGCAGCACTAAAAGAGACAAGATGGTTTTCATTGTATACATGTTTGGCATTGACCATGGAGACAGAGTGCCCAGGTTTAAATCTTGGCTATGAAAACATAATATATGATTTAAAAGAAAACAAAAATCTACATGGTAAAATATAGGTTTTAAATATTTATATGCAATTTTTACACTGAAGTGGGATTTCAAGAATTCAAGAGAGAAGCAGAAACATTTTGCTCAGAGATTATGGTACAAATCAATTACTTGCACAGAGAAATAAAATGTTATCCATATGGTTAATATGCAATAAACTTAGCATAATATTATAAACATATGTTAAACTTTTAAGACAATGCGTTACAAGACCAGAAGTTATCCACAAGATAAACGACTGACAGAGATAGGATTCGTTGGGAAATCCTCCCAATAATTGAATGAAACAGTGTGTGTTGTGTACATTTCTCAGGGGCTCAGTTCTTATGACTGACGTGGCACATTATTTCTTTAAGACACAATGTTGCATGAAATAAAAACACTGTAATACAGCTATAGGTAATGCATTAGAAGAATAATGCTTATTTTTCCCTTTTGTGTAACAATAATTAATGAATCAGGTGACAGCTAGGAATTTTATATGCATTATAGATTTTAACCAATGAACAACCATTCAAGATGGGCACTGTGGTTACCATTATATTTCCAGATGAGGAAACCAAAGCTAAGAAAATTTAAGTAATCAAGCACAGTTTCAGTTAATAAAAAGTGGGGCCATTATTCAGATCTAAATCATTTTTTCTGTGTTTTAAGACTTCAACCTAGGACTTTAACCATCATGCTATTACATGGGAAACGCCTGGGAAATAATTTGTGCCTAGATCTGGCCTAGAGTGACTCAAGCATCATGTCAAAGTGCTGACAGCCCAGTGTACCATAAACAGCTAATCTGGCTTCATGCCTTTCTAGACTTTTTTCTCCACTGTTACATACTGAAGGTGACAGTCTTCCCATTACATCTAATACTTTGTTTATGGATGCTTACAAGTATCAAATGATTATGACACTAATTCTAACAGATTATAAATGGCAGCAATATAAAAATTCTTCGTTGTAATTCTAAATCATACCCATGCAAGGTAAACTTCTTCCTCAACTTATATGCCCTCCTCATTGATACATGTGCTACTGTATTTCCCATTTGCATACACTATTATTTTAGCATGTTGTGTACATCCACAACATTGATTCATTTATAACTTTATTTCCTTGCTCCATTATTTTTATTTCTCATCCCACAGGTGCTTTCTTAGGTTGCTTTACTAGGTATGTTATCTCTGTTTCTTTCTTCCTTTTTAAGTATTTTTGTGTTAATTTATTTTGTTATTTTTGTTGTCTTCCTTACTGACATTTCCTTTGCTATGCCAGTTCCCTAGTTAGTATAACTGTAGAATTTTTAAATCCTGTTTTAGAAAAATATGGTATTAGGGGTCAGAGACTCAGGATCAAATAACTAATTCACAGATATCCTTAACTGACTTACTCAATTATTGAATATTATTTTTCTTTCTTTATATATATAAATGGGGTATTGGTATTACCTAATTAGTCTTATTTGAAGATCATATAATATGGCATATGAGAGAGTATTGTTAAAGATACAATGCAAATAAAAGTTATATTAATTATAGCAATTATAATTTGTCCATTCAACTATAATATTTATGAACTCTTACTATGTGCAAGGTATATACAAGGTGCTAGGGATACAGTAAAAATATGTTTGTTTAAGCATAATAGGCATTAAGAACCAAAGTGTGTAACTGTTTAAATACAATTGTACTTAATTATATAGAGAATTAGAGGTCACTTAAGAGCATGTAACAGAAGAATTTGACCTAGTCTGTTGGGAAACATTTTCTTATTGTTATAGGCTGAATTGTGTTCCCCTAAATTCATATGTTGAAGCCCCAACTTCCAATATCTCAGAATGTGACTGTATTTGGAAATAGGGTCTTTAAAGAAGTAAGTTAAAATAGCCCATTAGAGTGAATCCTAATCCAATCTAACTGGTGTCCTAAGAAAAAGAAATTTGGACACAGAGATATTAGGGATGCACATTCACATAGAAAAAGACATTTGAGGCCACAGCAAGAAGGTGGCCAACTGCAAGCCATGGAAAGAGGCCTCGGAAGACAACAAATCTGATAACATTGATCTTGGACTTGAAACCTTCAAAAATGTGGAAAAAAATGTGTTAGTTAAGTCTCCCAGTGTGTGATACTTTGTTATGACAACCCTAACAAACACTTATAAATTGTTGTTTAAGAGTCTCATGCTCTACCAACTGAGTTAGCTGGGTGCACGTAAATTATTGTTTACTATCAGTTAATTCATGGTCATGCAAGTTGCATACAAAGTGCATATTCCTTGCTGACTTGGTAACCCTATATCCTAGTTGTAGACCAAGTACAAAAAAGGAGAACATCTAGTTTGCAGTCCTATCTATTGGGTGGGAACAGTATTCCCACATACTAATTAACAATTCAACTGTGAGTACTACAACATTATATAAAGTGATGAATCTGGATTTATTAAGGAAGAGAGACTTCCCAGAAAGTTCTTTCTGATGAATGTAAATTTTGAGAGGGAAAGTTCAATGGACACTAACCAATCTTTCAAAGGTAATCCTTTGTTCTTGAAAATCATCTCTAAGGGTCTCTTAGGGAGTGTATATATGCAACTTAATCCCATGTTCCTGGCAGCGGTCCCTTTAAGTCCTGCATATTCGTATTAATACTAGGAAGATATCACAAAGGGAAATCCTGATTGAATTTAATACCAACAGTATTCAATCCTAGAGCCATATTTGCAATGTTAACATGTTTGCCCTGTCATTTTTTTCAGTACTTCTAAATATAAGCCTGTTTGATTTATACATTTTTAATAGCTCATCAGGCACAATTGTCAGTGAATGCTGCATAAAATTAAATCACCGTAGTTATTAGGCAAGATCTAAAAATTATGACTTATTTTCACATATATATGATATGTCTGAAATCAAAATATCTATGTTGAAATATCAAAATAGAGAATATCAAAACTAGAGAGTATCAAAATATCAAAACTAGAGAATCTCTAGTCACTTAAAGTATGTAATAATGATTACTAACACCAAATGACAGCTTTTCTTTTCTTTTTCTTTTTCCAATTCAAACCCTTAAATAATGTCTTTTAACAGTGTCAGCAGCCTAAAATCTACCTTCATTTTTACGTTTATATATTGATGCCTTACCGTCACTGTATCTTGCCCTTTTTGCATAGGACAGGGGTTCTCAGTATTTGAATTTAATCTTATTTATGCCATGCCTTTCTTCCCATTTATTTAAATATCCTTGAGTGCTTGCAATGGTTACATCCCTAGTCTAGGGACTAAAAAGAACATAAAATTAATATAACATATGGAGTTTATAAATACCTTGGGTGATAGATATTTAAGATAAACATATGAACTCAGAACAAAATATTGTTCAAACCCTCTCATTTTCAAAGCATATATTATAAATGTATAGGTCTCTAAATTCCTCTTACCTACAGCTGTCCAACCTAAAAAGAGGAAGATCTATAATGTTATTTATTATCTACATTAAAACTGAGATCCAGGTCAATAGCTGGCTTAAGCAGGGAAGGCATATGTAAGAGACAAGAAGTCCATAGATATTTAGATAAAAGACAGGAAGTTTAAGCAGGGATAATATCATGAATTTAAGAGAAAGAAATAAGCTTCAGGACAGTGAATAGATTAATATGGCTTGTATAGAGTTGTCTGCTTTTTTACTTCTTAGATTTCACCATCACCTACCCCTTTTCTTTAAACACTTTTGCATTTGTTAAATATCTTAAAATTTTTAGCAAGGCATTGCCAGTTCTGACATCCTTAATGCTATATTTAAATCATATGTTCCAGTCCTGTCATTTTCAAAACAAGAAATGCTTCTATGATCAGGTATTAAAATGTCAATTTACAATTTAGAGTTTTTAGAAACAGGTTTTTTAAAAAAACTAAAGTACATAAAAGGTATTCAACAATCTATGCTAACTATTGTTTCTTGTCTCTTACTTTGTAAGTTTGACAGTATTTTTCAAAAAAAAAAAAATTCAACCAGAGGATTATATCAAACATGAAAAAAAGAATTGGAAAAGCTCAGACACACACTCACACACACACACACACACACACACACACACACACACAGTGAAAATACCAAACCCCAGGAATATCCCTTTTGTGACATGGTTTCTTTAACTGATTAAAGCAATATAGGAAGAAAAAAGGTCAATTCTACCAGGATGTCTTTAAATATAGTCTATTTTTAAAGGTAGTACTCAAAGCAGAAAATTTATTTTTCGGTTGGTTGGAATACTGACTGACTTAGAACTAAAATAAATTCTTTCTTCTATCTATTTTTCTCCTCCTCAATTCTCCCAAAAGGTATCTGGGCAAACAAACAAAAATTATAATTTCTATAAGAGAATACAAAATTCAATATTATGTTTATTCCTAAAATTACATTAGAGAGATTATTTTGAACAAGCAACTTCACAATATATTTCTGCTAATTACAAATCCAAAGAATTCCAGGAAATTTTAATATTGGGGCTGCATCTTAGCTACCTTATGCTAATATTACTATTCAACTTTGGAGACAGCTCCATCTGCTTGTCGATATTTTAAAGACAAACTGATGGAAACATACTGTATAGCATGGGGAACTCTACATAATGTACTGTGGTGTCCTAAATGTGAGGGAAATCCAAAAGGGAGGGGATATATGTATATGTATGGCTGATTCATTTTGCTGTGCAGTAGAAGCTAACACAACATTGTAAAGCAACTATACTCCAATAAAAAAAAACTTAAAAAAAGAAGAAGAAGAAAATCAAGGTGGATCTTAAAAAAATTAAAAACATAAAGAATCTCTGTCTATATTTTAAAGACAATCTCCATAATGTTTGGATTTTGGCTGAATATGCCTGAGTAGTGCTGGGAGGCTTTTATTCTTTGCTGGATTATATCAGTTGTAGAAAAAAAGGAAGACAGTGAAAACTGCCTTCAGCTTGGAGTTAAAATGGGAATTAAAAAATGGCCTTTTGGACACTGACCTTTCCGCATCTTAAGAAGATTGATGACATAATGTTTAATAGTGCTACTGCAGTACTTAACACCACATAATTCACTTTCGTAGCAAAGCAAATGACTTTTAAACTATCTTAAAAAAAGATGACATAGCTCAGACCACCAGATCAAGATCTTTACTGCTACCCTTGAAGAGAGAAAAATATTTCTCCAGGGGAAAATGCTTTCACATGGATCATATCTGGCACCTGGTTTGCTATTTCCCACTGCATTTGGATCAATAGTAACTTGAATTAGTAAAAGGAATTCCAGACATAACTTCTAGTTGCCCAAATATATCACAATTCTTACTTTTTAAGTAATGTCAGACTATTAACAAATACTAAGGTGTGACTTTCCTAAGATATTTCAAATATTTCACATTACTGTCCCATTTTATATTTTTAATGATAAATATTATATAACATTATCAATTCAAAAATGTGTTAATCTCAGAATTTTATACATATATACTTAATTTTATTAAAATCTTTAAAAATAAAAGGATAAATTCATGAATGTTACTTGCCTGACTAGATGACATGCCATTCGTATTAAAATGCATTACATTTAAAAGATAGTCACCTATGTAGTTGTAAATAATAATCATATATGGACGTGCATTTTAAAATGTTTAACCAAGTTGGAATTTCATATCAGTTTGAAAATAAGCTTTTAAAAATGTCTTGAGACTATACATTTACATATAATATAGTGATAGAACTGAAGATAATTAAATGAATATCTTAGAAACATATTATTATCCAAATCCACAGAATTAAATTCAGTTTGTTGAAATGTGATATCGATGTACAAATTGATATCATAAAAAAATCACATCAAATAAAGGTCATACTCTGGGTAAAGTCCAGATAGTTGTTTGTTAATATTAAGAAACATGAGGGAAAACGTTAATTTGGTGGTGAAACAAACATTTTTTCCCCCTATTACCAATACCATTACAAACAGGAGGAAGGAAAGTTGAAGTTGCAGATTTTTTAATTTAACAACATGGAATTACATAAATAAATATTTTAAATGAAGTCAAAACATCTAAATGAAAACAATGTATTTCCTATTCTTAATCTTTGAAATGATTCACCTCAATATTCAGAGACTGTTACTAGTTGGCTTTCAAGTCTATAGGTCATCTTGTTCAAATTTTTAAATAAAAATACCTAGTAAGGAAACAATACAGAATTCTCTTTTTCACTTGCTTGTTAGCGCTTTGATAGCATTTTGAGATAGTCTGACAAACCCATGCTTGCAAAACTGCTAAGAGTGATCTGTAAGACAGAATCACGTAAAATGGCCATTTTTGAATAGAATCACGTAAAATTGCCATTTTTGAAGGTTAAAATAATACTTCTAAGGCAATCCAAATTCTAGAAAAGAAGCATTTAAAACCGACTCTGTAGTTATTGCGAATTGTGCTTTCATGGCATTTTCTTTGGAACTATTCAAAAGTTCGGTAAAATGAGCAAAAGTCATCATGAATATATTAAAATTTACAATCACAACATACCTCAAGCTACTTATATATTAAAAGCAAGATATTATATTAATTCAAAATCTCACCAATAAAGTGTAAGGAGGAGGAGGGGAAGGGAGAGGGGGATAAGGAGAAGGGGGAGGAGAAAAAGGGGGAGGAGAAAAAGGAAAAGAGACATTTATATAACCTTCAGTTTTCAAAACACTTTGGAGAATTATCTCATTTTATCTTTACAAAACGCTTGGAAAACCTTTATTTTCTATTCTGCTGAAAAACTCCTCCATGAAATTAAGCAGCCCCACTCTCTATCACTTCTTTTAGCACTAATCCACATTCTCTTTGAAGATGAAGACCTGAATCTCTCCACAAAACCAATTCCTCATCCTAAGCAATCCTACTTTCAACCCTCCAGGTCACCAACTTTCTCATTTTTCCTTTTTCCCCTTCATCATATATGATGTATACTTCCCTCTCTAGTTTGTAACTGTGTCTTTCCACATGCATTTCCAGGTCTACCTCAAGATTATGCTATCTAATCACATAGGCTTAATAACCAAGTTATTAAACATCTTCAAATTATTATTGAAAAGAAAATAAACTTTGAATAAAATTGTTAGGGGTTCTACTAACAGTAACATGTATACACAATAATAAGGGAATTTGTGAAGCCTATTTTTGAATCTCAGATGGTAATTTTATAGATGAGGTAATATGTGAAAACAGATGTTGAGTACTTATTTATGAAAATAAATGAGATAAAAATATAGATAATACATAAATAGGTGTTTTCCATAGTCTTGATTTTGTAAAATTATCATTCAAAGCACAAAGGCTTTTCAGATTTAAATTTATCATAATAAGAGAATAAAGACCCTAAGCGAATGAGAATTTGCAAAAATATTATTTCAAAAGTAACATTCTAACAAAAATTAGGAGAGTGATCTGAGTATCAATAAACCCCAAATTCCTAACGAAAATATTTACTAAGAAAAAAATAAGAGCTTTACACAAATAATATAGTATAATTGTAAGCCCTCTGAGGACAATAATCATGTCTGAACATGATCCATTGTCATATATAGATCTGTAAACCGATAATAATGAAAAGTACAACTTTTCTGTTACAATGGATTCTTCATTCGTTCAATCAGTAAACATTTATGAAGCTTCTATACTGTACTAGGCATTAAGAATACCAAAATTAAATACATAAAAGTCCTTATACTTAAAATTAAAAATTAGCAATAATAATATATCATTCATTTTATGAGATAATTTTATCACATGATACAAAAAAATAACTTCTCTATGTACCTTAAAATTTTATTCATATATACAACTATAAAAGGTACATATCTTAAGTATATGGCTCAATGAATTTTACATATGCCCTTGTAGCATATATGAAATTGTAATACGAAAAAATATGTATAACGCATTTAGATCAATATATAGAACATATCCAAATATCCTAATATACTATTGACAAATGTAGAAGTTATGTTTGAAGAACAAAAGCCCAATAGTAAAACTGTAAACAGTGAAAAATACATGAAAAATTGGTTTCAAATATTCTGAAAAATAAGAGTGCAGAAAGATAATTGTGCATTTAGAAAATCATGATACAGAAAAAATTTACAACGTCATTTATTTTACAATGTTGTGCTGAAAATTTTAATGTGAATTTCAATCACTTTGAAGATTTTCATCACTTTGAAATTTAAGATAATTATATTTAAACAGCATGAGAAATAACTATAAAATTATATCAATATCGATTTCAAATATATATTTGATAACTTCAACTAATTATGTCTACCTGTTTATTTGAGAAAGTATAAATTACTAGATTAGTGTAATAGTCATGGTAAAAGATTTTTGTTCCTGTTGTTTATGCCAAAAAAAAAAAACTTACAAAAAGTTATACTAGTCATTTGCCAATGCCCTTAGAAAAGAATAATGTTTAATGAAATATACGGATGGGTAGACACACAATAATATAGGATCAGAAGGCATAAAAAGGAGTCTTAATCCCTTTAGCTTTCTATTATCATGCATGAACAGCCTAACTGCAGAATGAGAAATACACATAGAATATTCACCACCTTGAACAGAGGGTTTAACAGACCTTGGATGGGCATAAACCTTGCCAGTGTTACTTATCTGAAAGAAGCCCATATTCAACCTTTTTTTATTTAGGACTGAAACACTAAGGGCTAAGACTTAGTGAAAGGGTCTTCAGCATGAAAATATCTCTGCCTCACTCAAAACATTGCCTCCTCCATCCCCTTTTCCTTTTGCTTTTGTAACTTAAGACTCAAAATTGTATTCTTCATAGAACAAAAATCATGCACTGCAAATGGATACTCTTTTGCAACTCTGAACATCAGATAACTGTGAGAAAAAAAAAATCATTTGAGAAGGAACCTAAGATTTTTTTTAGATATGTTTAAATTGTCATATGTGATAAAGTTATACATAGTCCATTTGAAAACTGTATTTAAAGAAAATTAATTACTACAATACATCCTTTGTACAACATTCAATTAAGCTCCTAAAAAAAATAATGATTAATGTTAACTGCAGAAAAAATAATCTGACCCTATGGCCAATCATACACCAATGACTTTTACCACTATTTCTTCAAATGATAATCACTTTCTAAATTGTTGTGTGTTCTAGATTTTACACATATGAAAACAAGAATTTATGTATTATATTCACTGATTTATATGTAAAGATTCTATGTATCACCCTCAGATTTACATGACCTTTTTCAGAAATAAAATGGAATATTTTTCATTTTTTCCATTAATTTTCTTGAGACAAGTGCCAAGCGTGCTCAATAATAAATGTTAGCGTTAAGAGTACAGTATGTAACCAAAGATTAAAACACCTTAATTATACCATAGACCTTATGAACATGTCTCCTTAACAAGTTGAAAATAGCTAAAGAGAAGCAAAATAATAATAAAGCATACATTGGCAAAGACTGATGGCTGACTAGGTAATACGTACTTTCTTCTACATAGTAACAAAGACCTGATTTCATTAAAGATGACAAGGTCTCCACCAAAAAGACTACATTTCAAGCTTCCCTTCACACTAGGAGTGGCCAGTGAGATAAAAGTAGATGTTATTATGATGCTTATTAAAGAGCTTATTAAGAGAGAGAAGGTATCTGGCAGATGCCCTTTTGGCCTTTTCCCAGTGCTTATCTCCTGTTCAAAAAGAGGATGTCATAGCTGGAGATCGAGGCCATCTTCAACCTTGAGGATAGAAGCCATGTACTAATGATGGCTTAGCAGAATATAAGATACCATGTTTCCTGATGCTTTTATCAATTTAGGATTGCTAACTGCTAGATTTTTTTAATGCAAGAGAATAAACTCTCCTGTATTTAAGCTCTTACAGCCAAATTTCTGTTACTAACATATGTTTCCTAACTGACATAGAGTATAACAAGGAAATATAGGATTTATCCATTTACAGTCAAAACGTTATTTACATATAAAGATCATATGAAAATGAAAGATAATGAAGGCAACATATTTTGGCCAAAAAACTTGGCTTGTGTCACTTGATAGAGGCATCCAAATGTAACCTAATCTTCAACATTGACTTCGTTCCAAAGAGGACGCTGATTAAGATGCACACATATACACACACACACTCACTCACTCACATATTTATTATTTTAAATTTATAATAAAAAGTAGAATGTTTTTTTCTAATCCAATAGAAATTTACTAAGTTTTTCTCAAGTATCTCTAACAATCGCACCTTAAGGTAAGTTACATTTTAATTTTTGATATTAACTTACATTTTATACATACAATAAAATAAACATTTTCTGTGAGTAAAATGAAATGATTTTTGGAGAAATCAATAGGAAAGAAGGGTAAGAGTTTGAGATGAATAGATATAGAAGATGTGGTACATATATACAATGTAATATTACTCAGCCATAAAAAGGAATGAAATTGGGTCACTTGTAGAGATGTGTATGGATCTAGAGACTGTCATACAGAGTGAAGTAAGTCAGAAAGAGAAAAACAAATATCGTATATTAACGCATATATGTGAAACCTAGAAAAACGGTACAGATGGACCAGTTTTCAGGGCAGAAATAGAGACACAGATGTAGAGAACAAATGTATGGACACCAAGGGGGGGGAAGTGGCGGGGTGTGTGTGTGATGAATTGGGAGACTGGGATTGACACATATACACTAATATGTATAAAATGGATAACTAATAAGAACCTGCTGTATAAAAAAATAAAATAAAATTCCAAAAAAAAAAGAAAGGTAAGAGTTTGGGTATCACAATTAAGAGCTGGATAAATGGTCAATTCACTGAGAATTATGATTCCCTACAAAATGATGTGAATAGATTATCTTTAAAATAATCTTTAATAGATTATCTTTATTATAATAGATGATCTTTAAATATATCTTTAAGATATATTTCAACAAGTTGTGAAAACATACTACTAAAAAATTCACAGACATTCTGAATAGAAGGCATTGGAAGACAAATAATTAATATTGAAAATTTGATAAATAAAATGTAATCGTAGATTTTTAAAAAACTATAAAACAGCAGTGAATGTAGAAGTGAGCAGCAAAGGTTTTTGTTTGCTTGCTTGTTTGTTTGTTTTGAGGTGATGAAAAACTTTTCATTGAGAAGAGAACATGAGCTGCGTGTTGTTAATTCAACACTGGGATGAGGGTGTAGATTAGAAGGGGAGGCATTTCAGATGGTTAAGCATGTGGGACTGTCGCATGTGGGACTGTCGCATGTTTAGGATGTTTAGCAGCATCCCTTACCTCTGCCCCATAGGTGCCAGCAGCATCCCTGGAGTTGTGACAACAAAATTGTCTGGACATTTGCAGGGAGAATATAAAATGGGCTCCTTGTATTACTCTCCTAGGGATGCCGTAATAAAATATCACAGACTAGGTGGCTTAAACAACAGAAATTTATTTTTGCACAGTTCTGGAGGCTAGAAGTCCAACCAAGATTAAGGTTTGGTTTCTTCTGAGGCCTCTCTTCTTGGCTTGCAGATGACCATCTTCTCACTATATCTTCACATAGCCTTTATTCTGTGGATACACATCCCTGGTTTCTCTTCCTCTTCTAAAAAGACACCAGCCCTATTGGACAACAGCCCCACCCTTATGACCTCATTTAACCTTAATTACCCCTTTAAAGGCCCTACCACAAATATGGTCACATTGGGCCTTGGGGCTTCAACATGTGAATTTTGGAGGGCACAATTCAGTCCATAAAATCTCCTTTAAAAAGGAATGCACTAGGAGGGGAGGCTAACAAGAAAAGCAGTATCAGATCCATGAATATTGTGCTAATGATCTAATATTTCCCTCTTCAACATATGGGGAGACACTGATCAATTTTAAGCAGACTTGGACTTGAATGAGAAAAACTTGGAGACGGGGTGACTGATTGAGGTTCTCACATTAGTAAAAATTTAAAAGGAATGAGTATCTGAACTTAGGCAATAGGGATAGAAAAGAGGGGAAAATTAGGTATTTAGTAGATTTTAAAAAAATAATTAATTAATTAAATTGTTTTTGGCTGTGTTGGGTCTTCGTTTCTGTTCTGCGAGGGCTTCCTCTAGTTGCGGCGAGCGGGGGCCACTCTTCATCGTGGTACGCGGGCCTCTCACTGTCGCGGCCTTTCTTGTTGCGGAGCACAGGCTCCAGACGCACAGGCTCAGTAGTTGTGGCTCACGGGCCCAGTTGCTCCGCGGCATATGGGAACCTCCCACACCAGGGCTCGAACCCGTGTCCCCTGCACTGGCAGGCAGATTCTCAACCACTGCGCCACCAGGGAAGCCCCAGATTTTTTTTTTTAATATCTAGATCAAACAGGTAACTTAAAGAAAAGAAGTCAAGACAGTACTGGCAAATGTGATAAATGCTTAGAAACACAGAACCTTAGAACTGAAAAATATTTCAACACAATTGTAAGAATCTCCCATGCAAAGCAGGAATCTCTTTTTCAATATCTCTGATACAGACTTATCTAGTCTTTACATAAACACTTCTCAGGTCCACACTGAGCAATCTATTCCAATTTTTAACAGTTACTGGTTGAGCCAAACTTTCAATATTGCAAACATTTTCTTAATTATGTGATGCAATTGTTTCACATATAATTCCCCACTCAGAATGTGAGATAACTTCACACATATTTTTCCCTATGTCTTCCATAATTAAATTCTACAGCACCCAGAAAAAATTTTTCTTTAGCTCTGTTCAGGGATATACTAATATTCTACCCTCATTTACATACTCCTACAGTGAGTTCAGCTCATTATTCATTTTTTTAAAAAGACTTATTTATTTATTTATTCATTTATTTATTTTTGGCTGCATTGGGTCTTCGTTGCTGCACGCGGGTTTTCTCTAGTTGAGGTGAGCGGGGGCTACTCTTCATTGCAGTGCACGGGCTTCTCACTGCGGTGGCTCCTCTTGTTGCAGAGCACGGGCTCTAGGTGCGCAGGCTCAGTAGTTGTGGTGCACAGGCTTAGTTGCTCTGCGGCATGTGGGATCTTCCCAGACCAGGGCTCGAACCCATGTCCCCTGCATTGGCAGGTGGATTCTTAACCACTGCGCCACCAGGGAAGCCCTCACTATTCATTTTAACACCTTAAAGTTTTGTTTTTTCCCACATGTAGGTGGCAGAGCCTCTTTATTTTTATTTTTTTCGGCCGTGCCACATGGCATGTGTGGGATCTAGTTCCCTTACCAGGGATTGAACCCACGCCCCCTACATTGGGAGCATGGAGTATTAACCACTGGACTGCTGTGAAGTCCCAGAGCCTCTTTCTTTTTATTGTCTTTCTATAAAAGTAGAAAGAACGATTCTTACAGAAGGATGGGGCAATATTTCAACATGAAGTGCTAACATTTCCTGCTAGCACATTTTCTCCCCAGGCAGTTTTTAGCAGACATTTAATTATAAAAACTAAAAACCAGCAATAAATAAATTCTAATTGACACTAACAATTTTAATATGCAACTTAATAACTTAATGCTCTTCTAGAACACACACATAAGCACACACCTATGCCCACACACTCACCCATGTGGGTGTGGGGGGAAGGTGGTATGTGTGTGGAAAGTGTGTATTCCACACTAATTCTTTAATTCATGTATTAAAGGAAAATAACTACTAGAGATTCTTTGAGTGAAATGAGCAAATATCACTATATAGTACCATAACTTTGGGCTCATGGTTTGACCTAAAACATACAATATAGTGATTAATCTTCCTGTATCAGCATATTGATATCTTGTAAAAGGACCCAGTATTTCACAGAAGTTATTTACTTTATAAAGAGTCTACCTACATCATACATAGTACTCTTAAAACACATTTTGAAAGCTAATCTTTATGGTGATAAAATATTAAACACACACACACACACACATGCACATACATACCAGTTATTTTTCCCTCAGCCAATCTAAAAGAAATAAAAACTTTAATCTGAGCTTCTAAAGACATATCTCTTAATTTTATGGGATGATATGGCATTCCTACAACATGACAGGGATTAATTTTCTTCAATTATCTTCAGTGTGACAATTTACCTACAGAGTTACTCATTTATTAAACATAGTGCATACATTAACAAATAACCTTTACACCTAATGACACTAGTAGCTTTAAAAAATGAATTCTGTTTTTGTAGTGGACATAAATCATTTTCTAGACTTGGACACAAGAAATGAACAGTGTGGAGGCTGACAGTTCTGACAGGGGACGCCATATGTTGAGGCCAGTGATTAATCTGACAATTACTAAGCCCCCTTGCTGGTCCAAGATTTTAATGTGAAAAAAATAATTCAAGTTACAGAAAAGAATGAAAGTTATCAGAACCCTACCAACTAGTCTAAGTATTTTGCTGCTAGCTGTATTCTAGCTAACTTTGGGTTGCAGAAACAAGAATCACAGGGCAGTTTCCTGGGCTCATGTATACTGAAAAGGCTCAAGTCCCTCTGAAGGATAAATAGGAAAACAACAACAAGTTTTTAGTTATAATTAGGATGAACTGTGGGAACGTGCACTTTTAGTTTGCTACATCAGGATGTCTACTTTAAGCATAGACCTCTGGAAAGGTAGATACATAGAATTTACTATTCTCATTTAGAGATGATTAACCTGAGGCTCAATTTACTTGCACAGACCTGGCAGTTTTTCTGAGTCCAGGGGACTCTTTTTCTTGATCAAACCTTTTGCTTCTAAAGAAATGATCAAAGTGCAAATCTATAAATCTCCTACAAAATAATTCACCAAAGGTATTGCTAATAATACAGATTCCTGAACTCTACCCCAGGGTACAGAATCAAATTTCACACGGAAATTTGAGAACCACTGCTGTAGGAATTCCTAAATATTCTGAGAAATTTGAAGAAGAGAGTTTAATGATTCTGATTCTAATGACAACTCAGGGTTTACCAAAATGTGATATAGAGCAGGATAATACTGATCTTGGAGGGATTTAGAAAGAAAATTCTCCATAGCCTTAGAGGCAAGATTGGTCTTCCCAAGCTCAATCTCCATATAAACTAGAATGAACATGAAATAACCATTGCTTACCTCTAAATAACAGATTAGGAAACTGAATTGATATTTTCAAATAAGAATTTCTGACAAGACCAAACAAGACCAGGGTATTTTGAAAAATTCTGGAAGAAATGTGTACACCCTGAGAAACAATGCATTCTTTATTTCCTATTTTGTGTATGGGATAATTTCATTGTCAGTGAACATTACAAATAACGGGCACCACAGTAGCATTCTCTGTCAATGATACCACAGTTCTCTACAAATAAAGTGTACCCAATAAAAGACTACTAAAAGGTTCACTGATGAGTTTCTTCAAAATCCTCAGTATACCTTGCAAGACTCTATATAATCTAGATCCCGCCAGTCTCCTCTCCCAGGACCACGGCTTGCTGACATTTTGTGGAGCCTCAGCCATTCTGCTTCGTTTTCAGATGCTCTCCCACCACAGCCAACACCATCCCTCCCTCTCCCTGTCCTCACAGCCAATTACCTTGGTTAAGTCCTGCTTATTCTTTTGTCAGAGCATAAAGAGAGGCTTTACGTGGTTACTTCTACCTCTGCCTTGACTGAGCTGGATCCAGGCCACTTACATGTTCGTAGAGCCCTTGTACTGCCTCTTCACAGCACTTAACGCAATTAAAATTAATAGTTATATTTATTATTTTTCATATATCTCTCCATTGCTTGCTTATAAATTCAAAGAAGTCAGGGACCGTGACTTTCTTGTTCAATATAGTTATTTCAGCACTTAAAAAGTATATGACATGTAGCAGGGCTTATGCAATTTTTAAAAAATAAATGCCTGTCAACTGTACGTATAACTAAGACAAGATTATTTGTTTATCATATGTAAACTCTGAATTATACCTTAAATTTTATCCTCTAAAATTGGGTTTTTCTTTTATTCCTCAGTAATTGCTAAATGGATAATAATATCATTGTGACCTCTTTAAAACAGACATATTAAATTAAAATTTAAATAATTAGGATCTTGTAACTTTTTAATTTGTGTTTACGGAAAATGATTAAAAATCGTGATATTAACTAATCTCTTAATTTACATAATATTACTTGATAGTACATGATATATTTTTATTATTAGGGATTTACTCAATTTTAGGTACAAATATGAGCTGTAAAAGAGGGTAGAAAACTTGGTATACTATATTTTACATTTAATTAGCAAAGACAAGGGTCTTAAAATGCTTAACTCTCACCAAAAGTTCATGCTGGTTTAAAGAGATGTTTATTTTTGTTACATTTTTGTGATAATATTTCTGATACAGTTACTACATTATGAGCATAGGGTCCATAAGTAAAACAAGATAAAGTGAAAAGATATAAATGGGCTTGTTAAATGACTTCCAAATCTTAGTAACCTAGGGAACTATAATATAATCTGTGAAATGGATTTGATGTTTCAAAAGATATTTCTCCTATGTTATTCTTTCAACTGACCCCAGAATGGCATTTCAAAGGGAATTACAAAGCAGTTAAACATCCACAATTCAATGTCCATACTTATTGGTGTTTAGTATAATTCAGAAACATATGGAAGCAGATTCATAACATTATAGATTATACTAGCTGTCATTTCATTTGATTGGATTTTTATCACACAGAATGGATATCTAACAAGTAAAGGTGACACAAGTGAATAAAAGTGAAGGAATATTCTGCTTGCAGATCATATAAACTTCCTTTGTGCTGAACTAATGAGTAGGTGATTTTTCTGGTATGACTTGACAGAGCATGTAAATTAACCAACAATATGAAGCCTTGGAGACTAAAGCAACGGCTGCAGTGGATGCTAAGGTTCAGAGAATGTAGCATCACCTTTCAATAAGGTAAGAATTGATGTATATGCATCAGCGAGACTATGCTGCTGACCATAAAACAGGTCCCATGACAGAAACAGTCATGCGGGCTTTTGCACACTGTGCTAAAATTTAAATTCTCTCCTTTTATTTTCCAGGTGAAATGTGGGAAAATGGAGTTCAGTTTGCTTCAAATTGCCGGCGATCTCTGACTACATAATATTATGAAGAGACCACGGGTTCCAAACTTACAGGATGCATGATCTTTGATAAATAATTTTTCAAAGTACCTTGGTTTTGTTCTTAGTAAAATGAGATTAATAGCTACAACACAGAGTTGTGGAACAGAGTATTGTTTATGGATAAATGCAATATTGTGTCTAAGATAATGTTATCCTTTCATGAAAGGCTCTTAGTTCACCTACCATGTAACAATTAGATAAAGCATTCCACTGCTTCTCTTGTTTTGCTGTATAAAATTCCTTTATACAGGTGGAGGTGGAATTCTCACTGTTGACTCAAGCTACATTGACTGCAGGGAGAAAAAGTGGAAGGGACAGGAAATCAAGTACAGAGGGGTAAACAGAAAGGTGAGAAAGCATTAGAACAAGGGAGAGTATTCCATAGGAATGACAAGGAGATGCACAGGTACTGTTGCTAGATACTGGACTGGCTCCAACACCCATTTCACCCACTTTCTGTGTGTCTTTTTGTACAGCAGAGGCTGGAAGAGGATATCATTCACTTGCTAAGCTCCTTTGCTGCTAGGGTTTTCGATGATAGTCTTCCAATCAGATAGAATCAAAGAAGGTTTGGAAGGAGAAAGGGCAGCAGAGGCTGTGCTTTTGTTTTCACTTGCAAACATGGTCATGAAGGCATCTATTTTTTTCTTCAACAGCATTAACTAAGTTCCCAATGTCCGGAAGTCTGGTAACTTCTGAATTAAGTCTTCTATGTTTCTGAATTCAGCAATATTAAAGGGTAGAGGTCTCTTGAGTGTAGTAGCTGCCTGACTGGGGGTGTATGTGGATCATGGTCCTGTGGAGTGATTCTTAATCCAGTGGCTTCTCATCAGAGAAGAAGCATTAGCTCCCTTGGGTAGCTCAGTTCAGTGGGGTGGCTTTTTGATTCATTCTTGAGAGCTCAATCAGTTTCTTCAACTCTACCAAGGCATCTAACAACCTGCCCAAAATCCCTGTTTATTTAAAATAGTTAAGTGGATTCCATTCTCTGAAACTGAATCATGCATATGGAGAGTCTAATAAAGTTCCATGACAGTTATAACCAATGGAGGAATTATGTGGACAAGCAACAGCTTAGACCATGTGAAAGACACCACTTATTTGGTTAAGTCTTAATGTACTTTTTCTTTCATAAAACATTATGTTCTCACTCAAATAAAAAGGGTGAAATACAGAAAAATGTTACTAATCACCCACCATATATGCTATATTAGGCAATGTACTGTGATAGCAAGACGAAAAAATACAGTACTGCTTTAAATGAGCTCACAGTCTACATAGGGAGGAACACATCCGTAAGAATTTTAAGTATAAGACAGAGTGTGGAATCACAATGAAGTAAGAGTGCTCTAACAGAACAAAGGAAAGGGAGTGATTGTGTCTGTAGTGATGAGGGAAGTATAATAGCACTTCTTGTGATTCTAGTGATTGCAATCTTTGCGGAAAAGGTTTCTCAAAATGGGATCCACAAAACCAGTTCTCCAAGATTAATAGGTTCTTTATAAATAAAGTATCTCTGTAATATGTTTGGAGGAACTGGGTTAAACCTAAATATGTTTTGTTTTCCTAAAACTATTTAGAGCCTTTAATAGCTAATGTATGTTGGATGTCTCCAAAAAAGGAACAAAATCCACAGTATTTCATACTTTTTCTTGACAAAAGAATGCAATTTTCATGGACTGTCAAGAGTACTATTCTAAAGAACACACCTTGAAAATAAAATGTGACATAAGGTAAAGAATAGAGATTCTTATGAATACAGAAAAATGGCTATTGTATATGTAATGCCCTAAGAAAACTCAGACCAGGATAAATGCTCACTGCTATAATTAGTTAGTTGCTAAATGTAAATGTATTTTCAATGCCATGCTAAGGAATTTGGAAAATATTCTGCATTCAAGAGGAAGCCATGGAAATTTGTTTTTTGTAAAAGAGTGAAGTGTCAAAGGGAGCCACAGTTTAGCATAATCATGTGGCATTAAGGTAACATATAACTACCAGTCCTGATGGAATGGCAGCTCTGGAAACCAAAAGATGTATTTTTCGAAGGCAGAGGGATGCCTGTGCGCTTGATGTGCTGGAGGAAAATTTGTAATGCAAAACACACCTATACACACATGCACACACATACAATACTAGCAAAACAGAAGTCTGTGTATCAGTTTCTCAAAAATGCCAGAAACTTATTGCAGGAACTTTCTTAAAAATGCTTTGGAGTTAAAAATAAAAACTATTTGATTTCATGGCATTGAAATTAAAGGTCTTCTTTTCCACAATTTTTTTTTAGTATTGCTAATTATGGTTTACTAAGGTAAAAATATTTCACTTCAAATATTTTTAAGTACACAAACAACAGTTAAATTAATAATTCAAAGAATAAAATAAACATCTAACACTCACTGAATACTAATTATGTGCAAGCTGCTATTTTAAATGATTTTTATACAGTAACTATTTTGTCTTCAAAATAACCTTATGCATAGGTACTATTACTATCTCAATTTTATGGATTGTGAAACTGAAGCTTTGGGGAATCTACTCCCTTCTTCAAAGTCAACACTGTCTGGCTACAGGCGAAGTTGCTATAATAAAGAGACACAAACATACAAAGGCTTGAATAAGTTTCTCATCCCAGAGCTCCAGTCAGATAAGGAGTGCAATTTTGCTCCACAAGATCATCAGGGATCCAGAGTCCTTCCATCTAGTGGTTCTGCCATCCTTGGGGTGTTGCCTTTATTGGTATGACTGAAGTGAGCTCTTCACCACAGTGTCCACATTCCAACCTACTAGAAGGATATAAGAGCACTGGAGGGCAAGAAGGTACTTTAAAAGGGTGAGAACCAGAATCTGCCTACATCACTTCCTCTCAAACCCCACTGGCCATAACTTAGTTATACGACTTTCCCTAGGTCCAAGGGGAGGTGAAAGATTACCAAAAATGAGTAAGAGAATGAATACTGGGGACAATTAGCAATCAGACTTCAAGAATCTTAGTCAATCACCTGGGGTCTCATCTACTAATTAATAGGTCTGAGATACAAACCCAGTTCTATCTTACTTAACTCTCAGCTGATATTCTATACCTAAAACCAACCTGTGAAATAAGTATTTTAACCAGATAAATAGATGTCACTTATGATGAGAGAGATGAAGTTATCTTTTTAGGGTCAGCAACTATTCAGAACCATTGCAATATATGAAACCATGTCTTTGGTACACAATAATTATTTTTAATCATATTGAATACATTTTTCTCTGATTAGCAATGCATTACTCTTTATTTTGTTTTGTTTTGTTTTTTTTGCAGTACGCAGGCCTCTCACTGTTGTGGCCTCTCCCGTTGCGGAGCACAGGCTCCGGATGCGCAGGCTCAGCGGCCATGGCTCACGGGCCCAGCCGCTCCGCGGCATGTGGGATCTTCCAGGACCGGGGCACAAACTCGTGTCCCCTGCCTTGGCAGGCAGACTCTCAACCACTGCTCCACCAGGGAAGCCCCGCATTACTCTTTAAATCATACATATGACTTTTAGAACATTTTGTGCTGTACAGATATATCACTCCATTCAACCCCTTTATTGACAGAATCCCAATCCTCTGTGAAAGTGTCTTCTTTCTATCTATAAGAAGCTGACTATAGGTATCTAAAAAGAACCCTCTTTGTGATTCTTTTCTGGGAGAAAATTTAATTTGACTAATGTTATTTCAACTTATAATAGCTTTTCCAGGAGAATGTACCTCTATAAATCCAAGGATTACCTGCATTGACAGTAGGCAATGAAACCTAACTCCTGGAGCTCACCAGTCAAATGTTGCTGAAGCTTTCAATGAAAGAGAATCAGGATACAAACTGGATGACTTAGGCATATAATGGCAATCTCTTTCCAGGTCAGTATCTACAGAAGTGCATATGAAAATAAAAGTTCTCTCCTGAATCCCACTAAATTTAAATTTTATCAGAGAGGCAAGGATCACACAGAAAAGGCCAAGATTAAATTTAGAATAAAGCAATCTTGTACATCCCTTGAGCTTCCACTACAAGTAATGATAGCAATCGGGGGTGCCTCTCTGTGCTGAGCTGAAGTGGATAAAGTGAGGGTGCTGGTCTTTCTATCTGGATCCTTTCGCAACTACTAAAATGTGCTTTTTAACTTTCAGGTACATTAGTAGTGCCATAAAGAGTTGAAATCTCTTTTTATATCATTTTAGCAGTCATTTGGCTGTATCCCAGGTCATTGTTTCTTGTATGCTACAGTAAACCTCTACCTAGAAGTGTCAGGCTGTGAGAAGCTATCAGCTGTCTGCATGGCTGACAGGACTCCAAAAAAATACTCTGCCTCACACACCAGAAAAGCTCTCTGCTTCATTAAATAGTAGCAACGGCTCTACTTAAAGATCAGTGAAAACTTCCAAATACATTTTGTTAATTCTTACTCATAACATGTATTTTTAACAATTCATGTAACAATGAGCTTGGGTACTGATTTTTAATGAAAAATAATGCTCAAATTTATCCAAGTAATTTTCTTTTATGTTTGTGACCTTCATCTGAAATTAGTCCCCAGTATTCTATAATTTTTAGATCTCTAACAAAGAAACGCGTATATACTGATGACTGACACTACCTTTATTTTTATCTTAGCTCATTATATAAATTTAAAACCACAAGAAAACTAGTGTAAGATTGAAAGTATGAGCAGGTGCTTTGTTTTCAGAAGACTACTTAATATATTTCCAAATATTATAAGAATTATTATTTAGGTCTATAAAATGATATCAAGTTCTGCTACTTAGTTTGTAGCTTTCCAAGCTCACAAATTTTTAAAAAGTGTTATAAAGATGTAACGAGATATTATAATGGTTGTTATACATACACAAGCAACATGTATTATGTACAAATTCTTCTAATAGATTTGATATATTTATTAAAATCATCCCAGGGAATTTCCAGTCTCCTGGGCTTTAGCATTAAGACCTTTAAATCCAATTCCTTTGGCTTGATTTCTACTACAATTACTATGTGAATTCTTTTATTCAGATGTTCATTTACTCAACAAATGTCTAATAAACAATCACATGTCAGGTATTGTGCTAGTACTCGAGAATACAATGATGGGCAAAGAGACATGGATCCCTTTCATGTCTTTTAGAGCCTAGCAAGAGGTACAAATATTAACAAAATACTTATACATGTATAAAAATACAAATTGTGTTAAGTTCTATAAAGAAAAAGTATAGATGCTAACTGGGGGTAATACAAGGTGTAATGATTTAATCTATGGCTAGAGAAGGCTCCTTTGAAGAAGTGTATGAGTCTCTAAAATTTGCAAAAATGATGTGTGTGACATGGTAGGACTGGCTAGAAAATGTGAGCTGTTAGATAAGGATGAAAGATGGTCCATACTCTGAACTTGGGAGCACTAGACTTCCAAAGAACACATTCTAAGATACTGAGCTTGAGCTTCAGCTATTTAAATTTGGGATGCTCCCCTAATCATTCAGTAAGAAAACAACTTAAAAACCTATTTTGTTTGTTTTTAATTTTTGACGAGGCAAATGAAGGGCCAGGTTAAAGAATGTATTTGTTAGCCTCCCTGCAGCTAGGCAAGACAGTGGGACTTAATTTTAGCCAGTGACGTGGTGCTAAATTGTCAGGTATAAATTACAAAAGGAGTCTTTAAAGGAAAGGCTAGAATATGGACATGAGGGCTAGAGCACAAGCATCCATCTTGGACTTTGAGGTGATGCCATGTGCAGAGGATATTGGGGGAGAAAGATCTAAGGAGCCTGGTTCCCTGATGTGTCCACCCTACCATGCTAAACTTACTGCCTCAAATCTTTTTTTTTAAATAAGAACAACATGAGTTTACTCTATCTCTTACTTTCCATTCTCCACTCAGCAACCAGAGTGACTCTTTTAAAATTTACATGACATTATGTCTCTTTTCTGTTTAGAACCCAAAATGTTTTCTAATCTCAGACTAAAATACAAAGCTTCAAGCCCTTCAAGGTCCCTTGTAATTTGGTCCAATTTACCAATGCTCTCCCTCTTTCACTGTGTTGTAAGCCCCACTAGCCCCCTTTCTCGTCCTTAAACAGGAGTAAGCATGCTCCTGCCTCAGGGTCTTTGCACTCGCTATTCCTTCTGTTAAAAAGCTATTCCGGGCTTCCCTGGTGGCGCAGTGGTTGAGAGTCCGCCTGCCGATGCAGGGGACGCGGGTTCGTGCCCCGGTCCGGGAGGATCCCACGTGCCGCGGAGCGGCTGGGCCCGTGAGCCGTGGCCGCCGAGCCTGCGCGTCCGGAGCCTGTGCTCTGCAACGGGAGAGGCCACAGCAGTGAGAGGCCCGCAAAAAAAAAAAAAGCTATTCCTTCAATAATCCTATGGCTAACTCCTTCACGTAATTCACATCTCTACTCATTAAAAAAAAGAAAATGTAAGTGCCTCTGTGACCATTCTAAACAAAATTACAACAAACATATCACTCTGCCTTATTAAATTTCCTCTTCTGTCTTATTTTTCATAGTACCTATCACTCACTTCCTTCTTTTCTTCCTTCCTTCTTTCTGTCATTTATATTTCTTTCTTCTACCATTAATTGTAAACTTAGAACAACAACTAGAACCTAGAATAATATATAAAACATTTGTTGAATACAAGAATAAAATACCTTTATAAAGTTCACTCTAGTTCAGTACAGGTTACAGATTGTTACAACAGCGAAAATAAAAGCTGATGTTTTCTTGTAACCTACCAAAGCTGATGTTTTCCCATAACCTACCTAGATTTAAGGAGGAAAAAAGCTTTTGTAATTTTATATCCACTCAAAGTCTACTGATAGTACTTTTCAGCTACTAGCACCAAACAGCCCATACTTGTATAACACAATACCTCAATAACACTGTAGGGAACTTACTAACGCTCATTAGAAAAGAGAAATAGTGTGTGAGAAGAAGACATGGAGACAAGGTAAGATATTTTTCAGAATTGGGAAGAAACAGAGAACAGCAAGGTCTTGGAGACTAGACAGAATCCCCTAGTGTTAGTCTTGCTTTAAAAAAGACCCTAAGGTATCAGAAAAAAATAGCAATCATACCTAGATGCATTTCAATTTAAGTATCCCCTGTCTTGCCTACTTCTTTAGAGAGTCTTTATTCATTCAACAAATATGAATGGATCTCAAGGCAGTGAGGGTAAATTGTGAGCAAAATAGACAGAGAACTTGATATATGACTTTTTCAAGGAAAAATCACACAGGTAGGAAATCACTATGATTTATGATTTCATATTTCATCTTCTGAAGTTGAGTTATGAAAATATACACAGATAACTAAAGAAGTTTATGCAAAAATATTAATGAGGTCAATTTTGACAAACTGAATTTCTAAAATAAAAATATAAAATATTCTTTTCATTTAAACAAGAAAATGGAATTAGGATAAAGTGAAAGATTAAAAATTCTACTGCATTTAAAGGAGTATTCATTTGCATCTACATTAAAGCTCAATCTATTTAGAAGAAAGGTAAGATATAAATATATTCACTATAACATGGCTTTAATATTTTTAATCAGAGTAAGTGATTAGTGTTCGTCTCAGCCTGCACAGTACCATAGAAGCACCGTTAGAACTTAGCATTTGTTATGTAGAAAGCTTAAATTCTATCTTATTTCTTCAAGTAAAAGTCAGGAATTTGGCATTTTCTTGATTTCAATGACATGATACCTTTCTTAGAACCCTTGGCTGAGGAAGTGGCTGATTTCAGTTCCTAGTTGTATTTGATCTTTCCTCACCAGCTGTGCATTCTTGACAGAGAGAAGAGGAGGAGGAGAAGGTACAGGTAGTGGAGGAATTAGTCTATTCATATTTCATGAGACCTTCCCTGTGAGCTCTGCAGTTGCCACCAAAGCACATGCACACATAGTGTCCCTCACACTCCAAGGACCACTGACACAGAATAAGGGTCAAGGTATGCAGCATGACAGACTCTTGGAAGTCTGCATTTTAGTAGCACTTAGACACAAAATATTTGGTCACTTTTGACCTCAATAACTCCTTGAGGCTATGGGCTAGACCACATAGGAATTGTCTACTATTCATCATGAATGCTGTACCATAAAAATATCAATTCTCTTTCTTATATCTGACTAAACAGAGCTATGAAGAAACCAGAACACAGAATGAAAATCTGAAAATACAGTGAAACAGCATAAATAGGTGGTTGTTACTTTCCTACTCTAATCAGTGTTGCTTATTATAAAAATCCACACAAGAATAATCATAATTTATAACATAAAAACTAGAAAATAATGTGATCTTTATTTAACATGAATACATTCTAGCGTAAGACAAACAGAAAAGCAATTCTAGAAAACCTTTTTCTTTCTCACTAAGGTTTGCAGTGATCAAAACTTTAATAAAAAATAATGGATCCAGTATAAAATAAAGTTAAAATGGGCATTCATTCAATACATGAAATATAGGTTCATGTAGAGTTGCCATATAGTGGATTTAATTAATAAGGACAATTTAACCACTTCTCCATATAATCAATTGCCTAGCATCATGAAACCTAAAGACTACAGCATCCTATTAGTGTAATAACCTGTCTTTTTAATGAATGTTAGTCACAACAAAACTTGATCATCTAGAACCTCATGATCAAGTGGACTCATAGATATCTGTATATTTTTTAAGAACAAATTAAGCTCAAAATATTACTGCCTAATAGCAGATGTGATTCAAAAGCTTGAAATAGAGCATAACATAAAAATGCGCTTTTTAGTTTGCAACAGTTCTTCCTGGCTGCCATAGGTTGGTGTCTCCCAGGAAACAGACTGTGAAATGCAGGTGTCAATGTGGGAGACTTATTAGGGTACCTGATTTCAGGCGCACAAGGAGAAGGAACAGGAATGGACAGAGCTGTAGGCAAAGCTGTGGTGCAGTCACAAGGTCTAGGTCAACCCTCAGGGAGATCTGAGGCTAGCTAGGGTGGGGCAAAGGGGCTTTGACATTCTGCTCCCATGCTGACTGGTCACTGGATGTGGAAACAACCCTAAATGAGTGCTATCTCACCCTAAGCATTTCCCAAAAAGGACAGCTTTTGGCTAGACAATCTTTCCACCAGCTAGGAGAAGAATTCTTTCAGTCCTGAAGAGAGATCTGTGCTGGTACAGTGCAGCATCCATAAAACTTGCTTCTTCAAATATTAATTAAACACATTCTATGTATAAGTTACTATTAGTAGAGGAATCCAAGCCTTTTAATACAAGTTCCTCTCTCCAGGAGCTTGACAGCATAGACAATACATATGTACACATATAGAATATACTTAATATTACTCTTAACATTAAGTACATTGATATCAATATACTTAATTAACTCAACAGTAACTATTTAGAGACACAGATGATAAAAATCAAAAACAATAATATATAGAAAGGAGGAGGCCATCTGCCTATGGGAAGTATTGGGGAAAATCCCTCTGTATTGATTTAGGACTATAAAAATAAATAGGATTTTAACATGAGGGAATGAGGGGAAAATATTAACAAATAAAGAACAGTGTTAGCAAAGGCATGCAAGTAAATGTGAAATGGGACCTGTCAGAGAATGAGCCACAAGGCCAGTCTGACAAGAATACAGGTTATATAAAAACAATTTGTGGAGGTAATATTATAAAGGGAAGCTGGTGCACATTTGAAAGTATAGGTTTTATTGGAGGTTTTAATGATCTCCACTGAAAGATCACTACCTGTTTGTTTATGAATAGATGGAAGGAACGATATTTTAAGATATGACCTTTTCTCTAACTAGTATAGGCAATTGACCTTTCCCAATAATTCCATGTATTTTTTAGAAAGCTGTCCCTAGAGTAGACAATCAAAATGTTTTCTTTTGCTGGTGGGCCTCTTAACAGGCTGTTATTTAAAGGACCTAAAATTTTTAAATTAAATCAAAACTATTTTTTATTGGTCCTCCTAGAAAGAGTAATTTAAATAGTCCATATTTGTTTTCAGATTGGAGTTCTTGTACCAAATTTCCCCATTCTTTTGCTGCTATCCAACATAGAGTTTTAAAATAATATGCTAAATTTCACACATGATTGAAGTATAGGACCGCGCTTCAATCTATGTAGGTTAAGTCTATCACTTATGGACTCAACTAACATTGGAATAAGACTAAATACTTTGACTAAAATATAGTAAGTAAAAATAAACCTCCAAGGCCATAAATATCAACTACTGGATTCTGAGTAGTACTAATACTGCTACCATTGCTATTGATAGATGATTTTCAATGAGCATTGTCCAATTAAGAGACTGGACATTTGTAAAGGATTTATCCTCTTTAATCTTCATAATATTAGGACTCAGGAACTGTTTTTATTCTAATTTTTCAGATAGTTTTTCATATAAGTGAATTGCCAGAGGCATTAGTCATCAGTGAAGTCAGGATTTGAACTCAAGTTCTTTATCGGAAATATATCATCCCTATTGAGTACATAAAGAAGTTGAGGCTTATAGGATTAAGGAATTTATCCTGTTGAAGTAAGGGCTATTTGTCTCAAAAGATCACACTTATTAACTATTAGGCTATCTGGTTTCACATAAAAATTTATTTAACAAGCATTAAAATACAGAGGTTGTAACAACAAAAAAAATGGCGCATGTGAGTTTCCAAATATGTACAGAACACAACCCCAACCAAAAGCAAAGAGGCACTGGTGTATTCTGCATGTCACCAACTCATTATTATTCATTTCCATTCCCTGAGATAATTATATCATATCTTGGTCTTCAAACCTCTAACACTTGTCCGCCTATTCTCAGCTGATGATTTTGACAGATACTTTGAAAAAAAGAGAAGCAATCAAGAGAACAGATCTTTTTCCCAACACCAGATCTGCCAGGCTACCTATATTTATAAGCTTTCATCTGACCTCCTTATTGAACTTAATAAGTATTTGTACATTTATCTAAAAGCATCTAATGTACATGTACTCTGGATCCCATCATCTCTAATCTACTCAAGGCTTTTAGGTCCTGAAGTTATCTGTCCTCTTTCTCATATCATCAGTGTTCACCTTTGCATTATTTGTATCTTTTTTCTTTTAAGTTTTCTCTTGATATAATGTTCCTCTTGTGCTTCTCTACTTCCATTCACAGAAAAAAAATCCCAAAAGGGATCATCAATATTTGTCAATTCCATCTGATCTCAATCCCCCACCCTGCCACAAACATAACCCTTTTTCTTTTCAAGCCCTTTCCTGTTGGGAATTTGCCCTGCTACTCCCACTAAAATTCTGTTGCAAAGGTCACCACAGACCTCTATCTTGCTTAAATCCAAGAATGGTACATGAATGGTTCCTGGGTACTTCTATGATAATATCTTGTAAGACTTTTACCTTTAACTCCCTTGTTTCATCCACACAGGTTTTCTTTTTGCTCCTCGAACACATCTCGCTCTTTTCTGACTCAAGGTCTTTTCATTTTCTTCACACTGTCTGGAACATTCATCACTTGTCACCCAGATCCTCACATGGCAGGTTCCCTCACTTAATTCAGATTCAAATGTCTCTTCAGAGAGATGTTTTCTTACAGCTTTATCTAAAATAGCACACTCCACCCCAGTTACTCTGTATTGCCTTATCTATTTATCTTTTTTTTTGTAATAGTATTTAAAATTTTTGAAGTTATGGTCACTAGTTACTTAGTTACTTGTCTATATAATGGTAGCGTCATACAAGCAAGAGACCTTTTCTACCTGTTTCCTCACCATATTCCCAGTGCTTAGAGCAGTGTCTGCCAGAGAAATTAAATTTTTTTTTTATTTTTAGGAGTGACAATAGGCATAGATTGAATATCCCCAAAATGGCAGAACAATGTTTAACATTCATTTGCATATATTATGTCTACTGGAGCTCAGCCAATAGCCAGAAGGCCAGTCTGATGCCTGTATTTGAGGTCTAGACCCCTAGGGGAAGGCCAGCACTAACGGCTGATGGCCATCATCTGCTCTGCCTGCAGTTCATGGCCTGGCCTTAGACACAGCCTCTGGCTGCATAATGTTGTCCTCTCCACAGGGGATATACCCATTAGTTACAATATAAAGCACAGACCAGGCCAAGTAAAGAGTATTACACACACAGGAGGAAATAACAGAAGTGACGCTAACAGGAAAATGAAATCCTTTCTTTTGTTCACAATAGATATAAAAGAAAATATGACTTAAAATATACATAGGAGTAAAAATAGTTACTTTTGAAAAGGGTCACTTCTAGGAGAAAGGAATACTATTAGAAAAAAATTCTCTGTTCTCTTTTAGAATCTTCAACTAAAAAAGTTTAGCTCGGGGGTGCAGTGGTTGAGAGTCCGCCTGCCGATGCAGGGGACACGGGTTCGTGCCCCGGTCCGGGAAGATCCCACATGCCGCGGAGCAGCTGGGCCCGTGAGCCATGGCCACTGAGCCTGCGCGTCCGGAGCCTGTGCTCCACAACGGGAGAGGCCACAACAGTGAGAGGCCCGCATACCAAAAAAAAAAGTTTAGCTCGGGCTTCCCTGGTGGCGCAGTGCTTGAGAGTCCGCCTGCCGATGCAGGGGACATGGGTTTTAGCCCTGGCCCTGGAAGATCCCACATGCCGCGGCGCAACTAAGCCCGTGCGCCACGACTACTGAGCCTGCGCTCTAGAGCCCGCGAGCCACAACTACTGAAGCCCGTGTGCCTAGAGCCCATGCTCCGCAACAAGAGAAGTCACCGCAATGAGAAGCCTGCACACTGAAACGAAGAGTAGCCCCTGCTCGCCGCAACTAGAGAAAGCCCGCGTGCAGCAATGAAGACCCAACACAGCCAAAAATAAATAAATAAAAATAATAAAGTTCCCTTTAAAAAAAAAAAAAAGCTTAGCTCATCTAAATAAGTCCAGAAAGTACTACCTTTTCCCAAATGGTCATTTTAAGTCTGGATATTAAAATACTATTTCTAAATTCATTGGTTCAAGAAGAGTATTTAAATATATCAATCTCATAGGAATAATTCTTAATGATAATCACTGACCCTTACATAGTTTTTATTTACTGTATCAGCCACTGGTTTAAGTGTTTTAGTAACAATATTTCACTTAATTCTCATAACAACACAATGAGGTCCATATCATCATCACTGTCATTTCACAGATAAAAAGCATAAAGCATGTAATTAACTGATAGATTTGGGTTTGAACCCAGGTAGTTTGACCCTACACTACATGTTCCACATAAATATTTTATATTTCTTCTCAGGGGTAGGCCCTATTCTTTAGGGTTGTCTATCTCCTTCTACCATCTTCCAGTCGCTTGGTATCTTGCTTCTCACAAGGTGCACTCAATGAGTTTTTTCAGTGCCATGAAAAGGTCTGTGTCTTTTTCCAACTCTTCATTAAACTGACTCATGAGCTGTCCTTTCAAAGACAGTATTAAAGGCCACTAAGGCCCTTAGAACTCTCAGGACTCTGACACGTCCACACCCTGCAGGTTACATTAGTCTTGCAAAACACACATTATATGCCTTTAGTATGGCAAATAATTAAGAGATCTTTGCAGCAAAATAAAGACACTAAGTACTCCATGATGCATTAAGTAGTTTGTATGTTAACTTTCATAGAATCATCAGAGAGGGCTGTTCATTATAAAGGATGTAAACATTGTTGTTTGTTTTCGATAAATCATGGAGAATGAGCAATGAAGGAGTTTTCTTCATATTGTCAATTATTTAGGCATTACTGGCATCAATACAGATAAGGGACTTCCTATTTCTATGGTTAAACAATAAAAATTACACCCTTAAAAAATCTTGTTATAAAATTCTTACAGCTAGTCTAAATTCTCTTATTTTTACTTAATCCTATGTCTTGGTTGTCACAGTTTTTTATTTGGGGAATCTTTTTTATAACCATAGTCTTTTATATACGAGAGTTACCTTCTATTCTCAAACTAAGTGACAGTGACTCTTTGAACCCTTCTTCAGAGGTCCTGGTTTCCAGGCCATTAATCATCTGAGTTGGCATCTCTGAGTCTAACACATGTCCATCCCATCAGTTCTGAAAAGTGGGAATTAAACTGCTCACTCATTCTTACTCAAACTGAGACTTGTTTTCCAATACATACTTGCAGTCATCCTGCTAGGAGAACATTCAAGTGTTTTGTTGTTGTTGTTTGTTATAGACTGAACAAATACCATTGTGTAAAGAAACAGAATGCATATGATTCAGAGTTTTCAGTAAGATCACATTGCTTATTCATATTAACTGGTTTCAGACCAAGGTGATTTGTGCCTAGTCAGCTATTTTCTATAACACTATCCCTTGTGAATCACTGATTATGTAACATTCCTCCAGTGTTTCAAAGTCCCAAGAAATCCTAGCACTCTCTGTCTAGATTTTGGCAGTGGCATCCAAAGTGGTATCATTCTATATCTTACTGAACATATTTTGATAACATAATTGAATAAATTTTGCCTAAGGACATACCTCTAAAGAGCAATATCTGATATGTCCACAGATTGTGATATTCATTGGATTTAATTCTTCAATTCTCTAAACAGTTACTTAACTAGCCATTGTTTTAAAGTAGGTTTGTTAGTTGTATTTGTAACAAACCAGTTTCATATAGCAATCAATAACAGTAATAACTCTGTAGGAATCAGAGTGCTATGAGTTTTTATTCCAGCATCTTCTCTATCTTTACTTAATTACTAACTTAATGTATACTTTATTCTATGCTCATTACCAGACTGAATATTAAAATGCAGTTTTAACATGTATTGGTTCAAAAGAGAATTGACATAGATGAAACTCATACTGTTGCCACTGAAAGTTGTAAGTTTGCTATCTCTTTTCTAAACATAACTCTTCCAATTTCTGCAACAACATATGAACACACATGAGATTATACATAGACAATACACACTGTACCTAATGAAGCCCTTTACATATTCAGTTGCCATAATCTGTATAGTTGGTATATGTTTTAGTATAAGCTTATCAAATAACAAGCATCCCATTAGACACTAGTGGTCTAAAAAATCTAGCCTGTATTGTGCTGTGGTCTAGCACGTTTGTCAGAGTATCAAAAAGAACCAAATGAAGAACTCACTTAAATAAAAATATACTGCATTTATTACCTCTCCTCACAGATATACTAAAATGCCCACTCACAATACCCCTCACTCCCATGAGCATTTAAAATCCTATATCCATGACTGTACAGCTGTCAGATAATTTAACTTTGTTCACTTTAACATGTCTTTGGCTAAGAATCACTCATGCATTTATTTAGTATTCTACTCAAGACATTTTATGCTTGTCACAGACCTCAAATATCCAAGGAAAATGAGAACTCTTCTTAGACAAATACATAAACAAATGTACTTGCTTCCTGTGTCCATCTCTTGTTTCTTTTCTATACAGTTAAAAGAGAATATTGCTCAACAGAAGAGATACTAAAGAAAAGTGAAAGAATTATATCTTGCTTCAAGGGATTGGCAAGCTATAAGGTCTGATTTTGTTTTTCACTATTTAATCTAAGTTGCTTAAATCCACTCAAGTTATTTGAGCACTACTTACATATGAGGTTTATATGTAACCCTCATATGTAAGTAGTATTTATAGTATAATAGTATACTATAAATCTGGTTCCATATTCAGCATTCCATTCAAAATCCTTTAGAGAAAGGGTATTGTTTACAGGTAACATGTGTTTGCCAAGCTCTATAGCTTTGTGGGTGTGCTTACTTACTTAATCACAGAGCTGCCTGTCTGAGACAGAGAAATTTGCACCTGTGCAAAATTCACTCCAAGGTCACTGACAGCGCCTAGAACATTGGCTCATCTGGCTGTCATCCAAACTGTCTAGTGGCTATTGAAGTTTCTCTCCCCCCTGCCTATATAGGTTATAATGAAGGATATTTCAGATTAGGTTTCAGAACCTCAAGACGTAGTTAATCAAAGTGTTGTTCATGCTTTTTGACTATTACCTTTGAACTGCTTAGTTATCAGAATGTTGAAATGGCTATGAATGTCAAAAGTCATAATAGTACAGTATAAGTTTGTATTTGAAAGTGTAGAAGCTGTTCATGTCTATGTATCATGCCTGACACTGAAGGCAAAGAAAGGTCAGAACAAGTGTCAAAAAGAGCTACAAAACTGAGTCATAGTATATGTATTTTAGTTAACAACTTTGAAAAGAAAGCTAGATGGAAAAGAGAACATTGATTCCAGCTTGTTTATTTCTAAACACTTCTTATTTGTATTTGGAAGTTTTACACTTTATAAGTGAAGGAGCCTATTCTGGGGGGACTAACTCCCTTAACTATTTTAAAATTCAAAAATCTCACTTGAGGTATATTTAGAATAGTTATACAAATACATTCCATAGGAATTTTTATTTTGATTATTGCCTTTTAATTCACATTGTTTGAAGAATGGTTGTTTTTTATTTAATTAATTTCTCTACTAGTTTTCTTTTACTGCTTTGTCTTAAGTTAAACTCTTAAAAAATTATATGATTTAAAGTCTGTATGTCTCATTTTGTTTTGTTAGTAGAAATAGTGTAATAATTGTTTTTATCTCAACTATTTTAAAGCCTGGTCAGGATGTCACCCATATTTTATTCTCTCAATATATTTTCTATTATATTTGAATATTTATGTTTTTTTCTTAAATATATATGCAAATTGAAGTACATATGGTCTACATGTTTGCTTTGTCCATTCCTTATGCAAAGGTGTGTTTGCCAAGAATAAACAAATACTTTTCCATTTTTCTAGTGAAACGAATGAAAAAATAATTTTCTTATAATTAACATTCTGTGAGCATCAATCAAATATTAGATACTTACTGAATAATTTATATTTAATTTGATACAATATGAAGTTCAGTTTTACAAATAAAAAATCACTTATCTCTAAGAATATTTTATCAATAAATATACATATTTTCAAATATGTATTTGAATACCTGTTTAAATTACTGCTGCTACTGGAAAATAAAGGATGCTCTCCTGCAACTTTCTCTTATTGAAGTACTGAGGCTTCAAAACCAACAAATAGTTGGAATGAGAAATAAGGCAGGAGTTCTCTCAAAAACTTAAAGATGAAGATTGAAAAATAAGCATTGAACTTTTCAAAAACAAAGTCTGGAGGCAGCTTCCATAAGAAATATTCAGTTGCTACTTCTCATAGGATCACTTCAACAGCTAAGGTTTAGATTCACTAATACCTATTAAGGGCAAGTGTATCATTCCTAGCACCACATCTCTAGAATTCCTTCTTGGTCCATGTGAATGTCTGGAGATATTCTTTCACTAGTTTTGTTATTATTTTGAATTGAACTAATGTCCTCATTCATGATGAGTACTGAAATGTCATATACTCATTACTGATCCTAATGCCTTAACTATAGTAACTGAGGCAGGATGCAAAAGAGGGTTAGAAGATGATAATGACTTGCCTCCTATATCAGGACCTGTTTTGGGGGTGAATTCCCTGCTGGATGAAATATTAACAGTCATTGAGTTCAGTGGGCAAGCCGAAGTGCCTAGAAAGGCATGTGATTTAATCATATTCTGCAAACAGTTGAAACTCAGTGTTAGGATATGAGGTTCCTGGGAATGTCTGTAAGGAACACTGGTTGACTTCTTTTGCAGCATCCACCTTTCTTTCTCGTCTGGTAATCCTTAGAAGAAAATCTTAAAATTTTTGTGGAATTGATTCCACCCTAGCTCCAGCAGAGGACTCTGAATGGCTTAAAATTTCAGTGCATCTCCTGCTTTAAAAATCAATCATTGGTTTAGAGATGGACACAAATCCAACTGATACCAGAGAGGTAAATCCCAGGACTTTGCAGAGGCTTCAGAAAAAGGGTCTCTCTCTACTCTTGGACAATAGGTTGTGAGGTTATGAAAGCTCCTGGGATAAAGCTAACATCCTGGAATTCAGAGGAAAATGAGAGAAGCCAGGAATGATGGTGTTGCTGAATTTCTACATCAAACTTGAAAACAGATTTATCTTTTGATTTTCTGTTTTTAAGCCAACACATTTCTTTATTTATTCAAGTCAGTTTGAGAGTTTTTTGTTTGTTTGCTTCTTTGCTTGTTTTTTCTGGCATTGCCTATACAAAATATCTTATCTGATAGTTTTCCAATTTATGCCTTAAATACTGATGGGAAACCCAGAAGAGAGACGTTCAGAAATCTAAGCAAGCTGGTAATTGTCATAAGTATCAGAGTCCTAGTCACTAGAGGCTGGCCAGGACAACAGAAAATAAAGATGGAGCCAGGTAAAAGCATACTATTGGCCTAGCCTTAGGAAGAGACGTACTAAAAGTAGAAATCATACCGTCCTGTGAACTGTTGGGTCAGAAACTCAAGTGGAGGAATTTCATTAAGAAGAAATTGAATCATTGATGTCTGGAGTAAGACTATGCCTCAGGAATCCACATACAATCAATGGAGAGTGAGGATTATTTTACAACAGACAAGAGTTGAAGCAACTGCATCTTGAAGCTAATGTGGAAGTCCACAACACTACTGAGAGAACAGTTTAAGGAATAAAGCTTACTGGATGTTTAGCAATAAAATAAAATTGTTATGGAAAAATGCATAAATAAAATGCTTTTTGCTTCTTATTAAGATTTTTGTGAGACTAAGTTGCTATTTAGTAAGCAAAGGAAGAAAGGTCAGGAAGATTGTAATGGTCCCTTTTCCTATATGTTATGGAAAAGGCTTATATTTATAAAGTGTAATGGGAAACGTAAAGAGAGCTGTGTGAGAAAGAAGACATGGTAAACAAAACTATGGAAAAGAATTGTAGAATGATACTTTTTTTGTTCTGACAACTTATATCTTCCTTAAGAATAGAGTCTTTGTTTATTACTCTGCCTTGAGCATAAGAGGGTCCCAAGAAGCATTTATTGAAGATATTTTTTGCTTTTTCTTCTGAAACTTTAGGGAAAATGTCATGTAAGTTATAGGAGAATTTTTTGTGTATACATCTCTACCTAAATAAATATAATTCCTAGAGAAATCACACATTATTCTGACCAAAGCACTAAAGACCATATAAATATTAGAGGTGAGAAAATTTTCAATATCAGAACAGAGCAAAATCCACACAATTTTCTTATACTTAATTAAAATAAAGGTAACCTATTTTATTGTTTTGCCATTATAAAAAGGCATTCTGTACCATTTTGTATTAGAATATCTCTAATTTTATGTTTGGATTTCTCTATAGTTAAATTATATAAGCTTCTCATCTTTAAATGAATTAATATTTATCCATCTCCCACTGTGATAAATTCCCAAGGATTTGATAATTTATATCCCATGGATTCTCTATATGTCTGGTAAATACTTAATGGGAAGGTAATACTGTTTCCAACATTGATGCTCTGGAGATAATGCATCTTCTTTACATATAACTTGCCTAATTGGCGAAGACTTCTGGAAAGAAATTTGTGCTTAGGATGAATTGGGTAGATAAGAGGAAAGAGTTATCTTTTATAGAGAGAGTTGTATATAATCTCAGTAGTATCCAAGAAAATTACATCTCCAGGGAATATAAAGATGATGTTAGGGCCCAGAAAAAAGGAACTTGCTCAAAGTGACACAGGAACTAAGGGACAGACCAGAAGTAAAATAATGGTTCTTTAGATACCAAGGTCACGCACACCAGTGAAACATGTAAATATTTAAAAGGACCACAAGAAGTAAGATTTATGAGTTCTTTAAACTGATAAATGGGCCAAAATTCTACCATAATTATTCCATCAATTTAGCATTCCAAGAGCAAGACTAAATGGTTAACTTGCTTCAGGTAAAAGTATCAAATAATTGGTAAATTAACAGTGACTTAATTAGTACCTCTGTAAAGCCTACACAGGAGCTACTAAACTGTGGAGGAACCTCCAGATATTCTGACTCTGATATTGTTCTCACCACTAACATAGGATAAAACTAGATGGCATTTTCTTCCAAAGCTTTGCATTTTTATAATAAAAACTGCCACAGTAAATATATTTTAAAAGCTACATTCCATGCCTATTATAACATACATTTTCTACATATTAATTCAGATACTTGAGGTTACTCATGAGTTTATTCAACCATGGGTTTACTCAAAGCATAACACAGAGTACTTTATCAGGCAATGTAGAGTGAAATATGTCTAAGCTGATGACAATTTTAGGAAGATATATGGGGACAGCACTAATATTTTGGAGTAAAGCAAAATTATTGCAAGTTACTACCTAATCACTAGATCTACAATAGTTAAAAAGTAGCTGGATGCAGATTTACTGCATTCTATTCTCCTGCATTTATGTAATGAAGGACTACTGAGAAAATTTAATGCTTTGGGGCACTTGTTCATGAGTCAAATCCTGAAAGCAAGGGAGAAAAAAAAATTTAACTGATTTTCAGCCAAATTCTATTACATTGTAAATTTACATGCTGACCATGTTTCCTTTTTTTTCTTATCACTTCTTTTCACTTCCCATTTTACCTTGTAGCATTGAAAGCTGCTTCAAGGTCTTTAAGTATTTAAGCACATTAAGGACTTCCAAATCTAATATATCTACACTGAAACCAAAGAACAAGAGTGAGGCTCTAACCCTCAACTCCAAAATACTGCTCTAAAATTAGTATATGCTCAAATATACTAATATGCTCAATACATCTGTCAATTTATTGTATAAATTGGGGAAATCATAGCAGGTAAAACTCTTAAAAAATAAGTAGAAAGGTAAATATATAGTTCTTTCATATCAATGATAAAATAACCCAAAATTCAAAAGGATCCATCCTCTAGTATTAAAACAATCCTTTTTAAGTATTTAGGCTTTACCAAAACTGTCAGAAGTAGAACAAATGGTCTGTCCTTTAAGACAGCAGTAAGCAGTATTCACCTGAATAGTGTAAGTGTAGACCTGTATGACTGTGTGTGTGTGTTTGTGCACAACAGGCTGTGGGAGGAAAGAGGCAATGAAAACAGTATATTAAGCACTGAGCAGCATTCACGAGTTATGATCAATTCAATAAAAAACTACTCTAAATCAAACAAGCAAATATTCTCAACGCAAGTAATTTTAAAAGACATATGCTTGAAATCATAAATAAGTGTCACTTTACTTTGTCTTTTCTAAGAATTTTTATCAAGAACAGTGATCATAATTTAATAAATCCCTATTGTCAGTGTGGGGCATCTGGATGCTACTAGTTTCCACTCAACCTTTGTTTCTGCTTCATTCTTCTCTGTTGAATCTAAGTTGATCCCTTACTGTGACACTTCAGAGGAAGGCACAAATGGACTAAGCACTAGAACCTCCCAATTTATTGTATAAATTTCCTCTGATCCTGCAAACCTCAAACTATGACTTTGAAATAAATGTCTCCTAAAAGAGTGAATTACTCAACAATGTTAAATTTGCAGTCCCCTTTGGTGAAAAGCATTGTACCCAGCCAGAAGGCCAGACATCTTAAGAGAGTTCACAAACCAGGGGGGGAATAAGGCATCATTACAAAGAGATAAATAACGATTTAAGAAATATTCTAAAGAGACGCGTGATGATTTGCAAACATTTGCTTTGTACTCAGAGAGGATTTCATGGAATGGTAGTATTTGCCTTGGGCATCAGGTGATAGGTTTTTAACATGGGGCAAAAAAAGAACTAAAGGATGAAACACATTGGAAAAGTGCAACACACTTGATAGAGCAGTAAATAGACCACATTAGTTGGATCAGAGACAGTGTGGGTAAGAAGTAGGGGCAAAGGTTGAAAAAGTTGGGGCCTAGTTTACCATGGAGTTCTATACTTTTTCATATATTGAATCTCTCTCTGAAGGATTTAAAAACATTTATCTCCCTTTCATCTTTCCCACCCCTGTTTTCTCATGAAGACTCTAAATACACAGAATAAACATGCATTTGAAAATATCAGTGGTAATCACATTTCATTCCTTTAAATCACAACAAATGCTTTATTAGGTTGGATTAAGGGAAAAAAAAACAGGAACGAGGTAATGAAAACAAGAGGAAGTCAATGAACGGCAATTTGAGTAGAGAGGAACTAGGCACATCATATCAACTAGTCAGTTGGACTTCAGCAACTTGAATGTCTGTGTTTTTATAAGATATGAACATCTATGACAGATGTCAAAATACAAGTTCTATTTATAAACACTCTGTACCCGATTTGGCTGAGATTTTCCTCTTAAAAGGTTTCATTCCCAACAACAAAGTAAACCAGCAAGAAAATAGCAGATGGGATACAAGTGGTTCTTGAATTAAACAGGTTTCATTATCAAATGGGACTACAAAAAAACATAAAAAAAAATCCTACTATTTGCAAAACTCGGACAATGACTGTTGTATTCTATTTCAGTTTGTGATCTGGCATATCCAGTAAAGTGATAAAATGTTTTTATGGTATTGAACTATAATAGAACACGCCCCAAATATTTTATATAAAATAAAGTTCAAAACAATAAAATAAGAATAAAAAATATGCAGCAAAAGAGAAAGATTTCTTGCTCTCATACTTTTACATGGCACTAGTGCCATCTCTCTCTTTCTAAATTTAATAGAATCTATTACCTAGTTATCACTATCTGAAGTGAAGAGTTTCTATAAATCAGAACTCTATATGACTGTTCATGTATAAGAGAAATGGGGAAAAACAAATGCACAAAAAATTATGATGTCCTATAACAATAATAGAGAAATGATCATACTTTCTATTTTTACAGAGTATTAAATACATATAAGATCGACGATAAAATGACCTTGACAGATAAGATTCAGTAGAATAAAAGATAAAATAGGGTCTCAGTACACATGGTCCCTTGTTCTGTGAAACATCTTGGTTCTTAACTCTCCTTTTTCTTTTTTTCTTGGAGAAAGATTCCTGGAGCTCATCTTACTATTGCACAGAAAGCTTTTATGAAAAAAAGGCTTTTGTGAGGATGAGACTTCCTCAGGTGATTGACCATTTAAAGTTACTTCCAAAAACAAAGATGAACCCTCTTTGTGTGTGTGGTATTGCTACAGTACAGAAGACAAAGTCGATTCACAGTTCAGACAGGTCCAAAAATGAAATATAACAAACCATCTACTTTACACAGAGAGGTATTTGTCCAGAACTAAAATGTTGATTCCTGAACTAAAGAAATAGCACTGCTGTCCTCTCCAGAAACCTCTGCAAGAATTTTTAAAATTGTATAAAGAGCAACAGAATGTGTCAGTGGGAAAAAGGAAAGTCCTGAAATACAGAACAGATGTGTAGAAGAAAAAGACAGTAGGATACAGACTGGGGAAAGAGAGAAGGAAAGAGAGGAGAGGTAGGGCATGACGGGGTTTAGGACACACTACCCCAAAATATGGCATCTTCGCATATTGAATATTTCGAGCTGAAAGAATTTAAGAAACAGTATGTGCAGGAAGGAATTTGTGACTTCCTGAAATAGGTCATAAAACCTAATGTGAAAGGTGTCTTCCTTATACCCAGAGGATAAGAGCATTCTTACCTCCTAAGATGCAGGAACAAAGGTAGGAATCTGAATAAACAGGTCTTGCCAAGGTTTCCCCAGTATACTACTTTGTCCTATCATACCTTTACATGACTTTCCACTCTTCATCAAGTCCAGCCAAAAAAACACTCAGGTTTAACCATATCTTTGTGTTCTTTGTGCGGCTCCTAAGTCCTGTAAAATTTACATTAAATGTATATGCTTTCTCATGTTAATCTGTCTTTTGTTACAGGGGTCCCAGTCAACAATTTAGAAAAGTAGAAAAAAAAAACATATTTCTATCTGTAAGTGGAAGGGGAAGGGTTAGAAGAAAAAATAAATAAAAAGTTAAAAATAGTAAAGATAAATGGGAAATATATAGAACTCAGAGTTTTAATGGGTTTCAACAAATGGAGTCATACTAATGAAAAATTATGAATGTTTTAATGTAACAGAAGGAAAAACTTTTCAAATAATTTTAAAATTCACCCTTAAGAGATTGCACTAACTTTCTGCTGACATCAAGGAAAAAGTCCCTGTAAGAAATGACCAGCTTTTAAAAGTTTTGGAAAGTTATCTTTTAAACTAAATTTATTTTGGACAATTCTTTTCTATTATGTCAGAGATAAATTCATTATTTCTTTAAGAAAAAATGACATTTTAAATTACTTCATAATATATCACAAAACAGGTAGCACCTTATAGTAACAAAATGAAATATTATCTGTATACACAAACTGTGATACTATTTTCAAGCCAGAGTTGATGTTGACTTTTATTTGTATAGCATTTTTCTCATTTAATGGAATTAGACTATTAATACAAATGTAAGAGCTATTAGTGGATAAAACAGCAGAAAAATTACTGCCAGTACTGAAGTTACTGAAGACATCAATTCCAACATAAATGTTCCTAGCTTGCACATATAAGGACTCTAAAAAAAGCCCAGCAAAGTAACTCAAAACCCAAGCTCTACTCTCAAACTTGTATCTCAGTTCTTTCATATATTAATAAATTTTGAAAATGACTATTTACTATTCATAAGCCTCTTGGCCATGCATTATAGGTATACAAAAAAATGTCGATGTTCTTTACTTTCAATAGGGGACAGTAACATATAAGCAGGAACTACTAACAGGATTTCAGCGATATAGCTGAGAAGAAATGAGAAAATGCTGTGCGAAAACAAAGGAAGAAATTATCATTTTATTCTAAGAGGGAAAAATTTCAAAAGTTTTTGTTTACAAAAAACTGAATGGACAGACAAGAGTTGAAGTGAATGTAAGGCTGGAACTGAGGAAGGTGGACAGCCTAAGCAAAGGCTTGCACACTTGGAAATATGTGAAATCTCATGTGACTAAAGCAAAGTGATTGCGGAAGGATGTAATAAAACTATGAATCTGGGAAAATAAATCAGGGGGGACTGAAGAGGGCTTTGAATGATGTGCGAAATGTGTACTTCGATTTGGATGGCGTGGAAGAGACACAAGCATGCTTTAGTGTGGAAATTATAACTCCACTCATGATTTAGAAAGATAAGTCTAACAGGGAAAACTATAAGTAGGTTACTACCACAGTCTAGGGGGACTAAATTCACAGCAGTTGTAGTTAGAGTGAAAATCACGACTACTATCTAAATTCCAGATGGTGCTTAAAATGGGACTGTTTCACTGCTTTACAAATGTTAATTATTTTAATCTCACAACAACCTATGAGATAAATATAATAATTTGCTCAATTTTATAGTGAAAGGAACTGTGACAAAGAGAGGTTACGGACTATTGTCCCATACCCAATATAACAGATGGTGTTTGAATCTGAAGTCAGGCATCCTAGCTCAGAATCCTCACTCTTAATTCCTGTACGGGACTGCAGGTATGTAGATCACAGAAGAATTATAAATGCAGAATCAAAATTATTTGGTAAACTAGGAGTGGTGAAGGTCAGTAGTAAAGATAAATCTTACATTAATTACAGGATCATCAATCTGAGATTGGTAACACTAGAGAAAGAGCTAGTTTACAATGGAGGGGAGAAAAATAAAGTTGGTTCTGTAGTTGTAGTTAAATATGAGAGAGGCATAATCTCTCTCTGTTGTAAAGCTTTGACCTAAAATTTCAGAGATTTCAGTCAGTGACAAGAGAGTCCTGAAATCAAAAGGTTAATTAGTGCCACTACAAAGAAATGCCAAGACTATGAGAAAGTCAAAAATCACTGCAGGGAGATGACCGGGGGATGTGCTTTAAGAGATAGAATAGAATCATACTGACTTGGCCAAAGAAGCAGAGATTAGCATCCATGTTGATCCATAGAGAAAATCTGTCATTGACAGCTTTCTATTGCTCATCTCCAGTCCTTGTGATACACAGTTATGTCTTCTTTCCTTAAGTTACTTAAAATTGACTAGTGTCCTTTTAATAAACCTCTTTTTACTTGAGCTGGTCTTACCAGGTATCTGTTCTTTGCCTTCAAATGAGCATTGACAAAAACATGACCCAAAGCAGAGAAAAAAATCCCCCCAAAAGGGAACAATCTCTGATGCAAATGCCATAGAAACTGAGTTGGAAGAGGATTGATTTGACATTTTATCCTATACTAAAGTCTTTTTCAACTTTTAAAAGACTATTAGGGTAGTGAGATTCTTCTTTCATGAGATTATGGATTCATTTTCAAGATCAGATTTTAAAAATTATTCCGGAAGGAAATTTTTACACTTAATTGGATCAAACACTCATATAGAAAGCATCATTTTCAACATGTAACGCTGCAGTGTTGGTAAATATAGTATCAAGAAGAAGACTAAGTGATGCTACAATGTTATATAGGAGGAAAACGTCAGGAAAAAATTTTTTCTTCTATTCTCTGTTACAACTCTTTTTATCTCATCTGATTATCTTTTTCCATTTCTAACTGTTATTATATCGATCATTAAATTCTTCCTTCCTTTCCTTGCCCTAGAGTGAGGTGAAAAGCAAATACTGTAAACCGAAATTCATGGATTTTTCTAAGAATCTCATATAATTGCTCTTCCAACCAAACCCTTTACTGAAATCACAAGAAGGCCTAGTTTGAGAAATCAAGATCAATTTATTTACTGTGTTCACTTCCAAATATAGGTATTAATGAATGGTAAAAGTCCACAATGACGATAAAATTAAAAAAAAAAAAAGATTATCAGCAAGGGATATGCACAATTCCCAAACTAGATTCTAGACTAGATAACAGCACTGATTAAAAAAAAAAATTATGTTTAAATGTGTTTAAAGACATCATAGCCACAGATGTCTAATCCAAATCACTTGTGTAGAAGTTTAGTTGTCTAAACATGGATATTTTTAAGAGTCCAATGTAATTTCAGGAAATCTTAGAATAATTTAAATTAATTAACTTAAATGATATAGACTACGCAGAAGAAATGAAAAGAAATTTTCATGTTCTATGGTATCTTGAGAAAGACAGTGGGAATAAAACATGATTCGGAGTACAATAAGGGAGATATTAAATAGCACTGAATATAAATGCCTCAAGATAACTAGGTAGGACTATCTGGTGGGCATTTCCCACTCTTTTCCCTTCATATCCCTATACTCTTGTTTCTTCTTTCAAATATCATTTGTTGTTTGACAATAAGTGATCTTGAATTATTAAAGAAAATCAGAGGGTTGTGTTAGTAAGCTCTGATTTTCATAAGCAAAATAATTATGTCAACTAATCAACTGAAGCTAAAGTTTAAAAATATTAGCAATGTTTCTAGTTTCTTTTCTGAAATTAAACTTACTTAAAAATGTTAAAACTAAATATACTTTCACATTCCTTACTTAGCCAACACCTAGTGGATGAAATATTGAAGCAAATGGAAAGGTTGCTACAACTAGGAACACTAACATAGGAAATAGCCTAGATTTTTGTGATTTCTGAATACCTTAAGACTTTTTCAAGAGTACTAACCTAGAAGTCAATTTTTGTTGCAAAGTTCTTCATGTCTTCACAGTAAAATTGAAATAAGAGAGAAACATCACAAAGATTAGAGAAGGAAAAACTCACCAGGAAGCTGACAACTGTAGCTGGTACTTTAGAGATCATACACTGACAGATAGAAACTATGTCCCAGCACTGTGTAGCTTTCTGTAGTATCAACTTAGAAATCAGAAAACAAGAATGCTTGAAATGCACCAAATGAAGAGTAAGATGTAACTGACTTTTATGCAACCAAAAACACTAAGAATATTTTATTAAAGATCGAACAGATGCTTGCATTATTATGCTGACTGGAATTAAATATGGAAGAGAGGAAGACTGGTAAATAGGAGATACAAATCATACTATTCCTATTAGATATAACTTAGCTATAATTCAGTAAAGGTATTTGAAATAGGATTGAATTAAAACACAGAACTATATAAAGTCATAAAGTTATGCTTACATCAGTTATTACTTGTAGCTCATTTCATAAATGGGTATTCTTAGTATCTAACTTTGTTACATTTTATGACCCGAGTATACAAACCCCTTTAATTTAAAACAAACAAACATTTGAAATGGGCAGACATTTATCCCAGAAAAAATAACACATATATACAATTTATTTTTCTATGACTGTACTGAGGTCTACCTAAAAATACGCTACTATCTATTCACCTTTACATACTTGACCAGGATTAAAAAGTAGATCATACTTAAGAAGTTGAATTATGTTAATATTGAGGCCCCTCCCCTTTTTTTTTTTTTTGCGGTATGCAGGCCTCTCACTGTTGTGGCCTTTCCCGTTGTGGAGCACAGGCTCCAGACGCGCAGGATCAGCGGCCATGGCTCATGGACCTAGCTGCTCCGCAGCACGTGGGATCTTCCCGGACCGGGGCACGAACCCGTGTCCCCTGCATCGGCAGGCGGACTCTCAACCACTGCGCCACCAGGGAAGCTCCTGAGGCCCTTTTAAAATGAGGATTTGTAACAAAATGTTCACTCATTTTTCACTTTATAATTCTATGGTACAAATTGTATTTGTTAATATTCATATAGAACCTGCATTTATCATGATTTAAGAGCTAGAAGTCATATAAGGTTGCTTTCTACACATTAACAGGTCAAATTCTTTATTTAATCATACAAACAATATGGAAATATTTTTTCTTTTCTAAGGTATAGTTGATTTACAATATTATATTAGTTTCAGGTGTACAGCACTGTGATTCAGTATTTTTATAGTTTATACTCCATTTAAAGTTATTAAAAAAATAATGGCTAAAATTCCCTGAACTGTACAATATGTATTTGTCGCTTATCTATTTTATACATAGTAATTTGTATCTCTTAGTCCCATGCACCTAATTTGCTCCTTCCCCATCCCTTTTCCCACTGGTAACTACTAGCTTGTTTTCTATATCTCTGAGTCTGTTTCTGTTTTGATATATATATTCAATTGTATTATTTTTTGAATTCCACATATAAATTATATCATACAGTATTTGTCTTTCTCTTTCTGAATTATTTCACTAAGCATAATACTCTAAGTCCATCCATGTTGCTGCAAATGCAGAACTTCATTCTTTTTTATGGTTCAGTAATATTCCATTATATAAAAGAGGATTGCTTTTTTTACTTTCATTTTATAATAGTTCATTATTAGTGTATAGAAAAGCAACATATTTCTGTACATTAATCCTATATCCTGCAACTTTGTTGAATTCATTTATTAGTTCTAATAGTTTCTGGGTGGAGACTTCAGGATGTTCTATATAAAGTGTCATGTCATCTGCAAGTAATGACAGTTCTATTTCTTCTTGTCAAATTTGGATGTCTTTTATTTCTTGTTCTTGTCTGACTGATGTACATAGGACTTCCAATAGTATGTTCAATAGAAGAGGTGAGAGTGGGCACCCTTGTATTATTCCTTAGTTTAGAGGAAAGGCTTTTAGCATTTCACCATTAAGTAAGATATTGGCTGTGGGTTTGTCATAAATGGACTTTATTTTGTGGAGATATGTCCCTTCTATACCAACTTTGATGACAGTTTTTATTATGAATGCATGTTGTATTTTGTCCCACGATTTTTCTGCATCTATTTGAGATGATCATTTGATTTTTGTGCTTCCTTTTGTTAATATGGTGTATCACATTGATTAATTTGCAAATATTGAACCAACCATGGGTTGCTGGAATAAATCCAACGTGATCTTGGTGTATGACCTTTTTTTTATATTGTTGCATTGAGTTTGCTAATATTTTGTTGAGGATTTTTACATCTATATTCATCAAAGTTATTGGCCTCTAATTTTCTTTTTTTTTGTAGTGCCTTTGTCTGGTTTTGGTATCAGAGTAATGGTGGCTTTGTAGAAAGAATATGAGAGTGTTGCATCTTCTTTAATTTTTTGGAATAGTTTGAGAAGGATAGATATTAGTTCTTTTTTATATGTTTGGTAGAATTCCTCTTTGAAGCCATCTAGTCCTGGACTTCTGTTTGCTTTTATTACAAATTCATTTTCACTACTAGTAATCAGTCTGTTCAAATTGTCTGCCTCTTCTTGATTCAGTCTTGGTAGGTTGTATGTTTCTAGAAATTTGTCCATTTCTTCTAGGTTGCCCAACTTGTTGGAATATAACTGTTCAGAGTATTCTCTTATGATTTTTTTGCATCTATGTGGTATTGATTGTTATTTCTCCTCTTTCATTTCTTATTTTATTTATTTGGGTCCTCTCTCTTTTCTTCTTGGTAAGCCTGGCTAAAGGTTTAGCAATTTTGTTTATGTTTTCAAAATCCAGCTCTTGGTTTCACTGATCTTTTCTGTTGTTTTGTAATCTCTATTTTATTTATTTCCTGTCTGATCTTTAGTATTTCCTTCTTTCTACTGATTTTGGGCTTTGCTTTTCTTTATTCTAATTCTTTTAAATAGTACGTTAGGTTGTTTATTTGAGATTTTTCTTGTTTCTTGAGGAAGGGCTGTGTAGCTATAAACTTCCCTCATAGAACTGCTTTTGCTACACCACATAGATTTTCGAGTGTTATGTTTCCATTTTCATTTGTCTCGAGGTATTTTCTGATTTCCTCTTTGATTTCTTCATTGACCCACTGATGTTTTAGTAGCATGTGTTTATTCTCACATTTTTCTTGTCATAATTGATTTCTAGTTTCATACAGCTGTGATCAGAAAAAAGGCTTGATGTAATTTCTCTCCTCTTAAATTTGTTGAGACTTGTTTTGTGGCCTAGCATGTGACCTATCCTGGAGATCATTTCATGTGCACCAGAAAAGAATATGTATTCTGCTGCTTTGGGGTGTAGTCATTTAAGTTCAAACACTTTCTAAAAGATCTACATTTTTTACTCCCTTAAGCCACATTTTGTGTTTTCAATGTCATATTTTACATCTTCATGCTTACCTCTTAACTGTTTATTGTAGTTATATATGCTTTTACAATTTTTTGTCTTTTAACCTTCATACTGGCTTATTTAAGTGCTTGATCCTCAGTCCTTACTATATGTTTTCCTTTCCTATCTGAATTTTCCCTTTTCTATAGATTCTTACTTCTTTTAGACTTAGAGAATATCTTTTACCATTTCTCTTAAGGTAGGTTTGACGTTGATTAATTAATTCTTTTCGTTTTTGCTTGTCTGAGAAGTCCTTTATCTTGCTTTCTATTCTAAATGATAATCTTATTGGGTAGAGTATTCCTAGGTTGCAGGGTTTTCCCTCTCAGCATTTTGAATATATGATGCCACTCCCATTCTGGCCTTGAATATATGATGCCACTCCCATTCTGGCCTGCAAAGTTTCTGCAGAGAAATCTGGTGATAGCCTTATGAGAACTCTCTTATATATGACTCTGTTTTTCTCTTGACGCCTTTAAGAATTCTCTCTTTAAATTTTACCATTTTAATTATGATATGTTTTGGTGTTGACATGTTTGGGTTCATCTTGTTTGGAAACCTCAGTGCTTCCTGTACCTGGATATACGTTTCTTTCTTCAAGTCTGAGAAGTTTTCAGCCATAATTTCCTCAAATACATTTTGGATCCCCTTCTCTCTTTCTTCTTCAGGGACCTTTATAATGCAAATGTTGGTATGCTTAATATTATCTCAGAGATCTTTTAACCTGTTTTTATTTTTTTAATCTGTTTTTCTTTTTGCTTTTCTGATTGGGTGATTTCCATTATTCTATCTTCCAGATCACTTATACATTCTTGTGTATTACTTAGTCTGCTATTCATTCTTTCTAGTGTATTTTATATTTCAACTACTGAATTCTTTATATCTGACTGGATCTTTTTTATATTTTCTAGTTCCTTGTTAATGTGTTCACTGTGTACATCAATTATTCTCCCTAATTCAGTTATCATTTTTATTACCAATGATTTGAATTATTTATCTGGTAAGTTGTGTACTTCTATTTCATTATTTATTTTTCAGGGGTTTTCTCTTGCTTTCAATTGAGAGTAGTTCCTCTGCCGTTTAATTTGGTTAACTTTCTCTGTTCTATGAATTTAGGTGAAATAGGGTCCTATGAAGGTCTTGAAGGGGTGATCTTATGTCGAAGTGTTCCCGAATATACTACGTGCGACCAATGCTTTTGGTGAGAGAGCTGAATTTGACATGGACACAAGTCATGTCTTTCCTCATGGTGTGCTGGCAACTATCACCTTGGCAGGCAATGAAGCTAGAGATGGAGGGGCTAGAGCTGGCATTGGTTGTAAGGCAGGGCTTCCCCTTTGCTCAGTAACCATCACTGCCTTATCAGGAGCAAGGTCTGACACTAAGTTGCTGGAGCAGAAGCCTTAAGGATCAGGCCTGAGCTGGCTCTGTTCCCTTTGAGTGTGTGTTTTCCCTTTCCTGGCAGCAGAAACTTTGTCTCAGAGTGGGGTAGGGCTGAAGCAAGCAGTGCCCACGTGGGGCCCATGTGGTCTCTTGGCTGGTTTCAGCCATAGACAGAGGTCCGATGAGCTGCCTGTGCACACACCCGTGGCTCCACTCAGATGCAGCTTCAGTTGCATCCCCTTTGTTCCTCACAGCTGATCACTGCCCCCAGCCTCCACTACCCCTGCCCTGTTGTGGAATCACTACACAGAACAGGCAGGGCCCACATGGCCTCTTACCATATCTTGGGGGGTGAGCTGTGGTACAGCAGCCGCCTTCAGAGATCTGGGCTGCTTCTGAGGCACCACTTGAGTAAGTGCAAACAACAGCTGCCACCCCTTCACCCAGGCTCCACACCAAGACCAGGTCATCTCTGCATCCCATGGTCAAGCCTTTTCCCTGGTTGTGGCTGCTCCATTTCCAGTGCCAACCTGTGACATGGAGTGACCAGGGCCAAAACACGTGCTTGGCTTGGGCTGGGGCTCATGGTGAGGTAACTGCAGGAAATCTGGCAGCTACTAGAACAGAACTCTCTCTGCCCTGCCTCACAAGAGGAGCCCAGGCTTCCCACAACCCTTCTGTTAGCAGTCCTCCAACTTGCCAAGGGGGCTTGTCTCCCCTATGTAGGATCCCAGGACTGGGACACCAAATCTGTGGCTGGAACCACTCTCTCCCCAGGGAGGGTCTCCACCCACGTAATCTCCCTTTTGCTCCAAGTCCCTTCCCAGGGACACAGGTCCCAAACTGATCTCTTTTCTTCCCTTCTTACCCAATTCTGTGTATATCTTTCTTACAGTCTTGATTGTACAAAAGTCCCTCTGCCAGTTTCCAGTTCCTTTTCAGTGAGAATTGTCCCACATGTAGATATATTCTGATGTGTTTGTTGGGGAAATGGTGAGCTCCACGTCCTCTTACTCCACCATCATGACCTGAACCTCTCAACTCCGGAAATATTTAAAATATAAGCTATGAGTTTCTCAACGAAACATATTATGTTTTGTCTTCCTGGAATGTTCTCTACCCTTCCCCTCCCCAACTCTATGTCTCTACATACCTTGCATTGCCAAGACCGATATTCTCTAGAAATTCTCCCTGACCATTCCATTCCACAAATCATTTCCTTCTATAAAAGTTGCTGTATATAATTCAATATTTGTCATTACACTATCTTTACAAAAAGTGGTCTACTGGGCCTGTTAGGAAAAAGTGCTGAAATTATCAGGGTCTACAAGCTGGGTCAGAGTTTAGGGTAATAATAAACTCCACATAAATACATTCCTCAAGAATTATTGTCTAGCATGGAGAGAAAAATAAACACTTGGGAGCAGTACTCCTAAATGGATAAAGCCTAAGTACATGTCTGTAGCTACTGAGGGACATATTGTTATATTTGGTAATGATATTCAATAGAGTAAAATTGCTCAACACTCCCTACTCTTTTTTTTTTTCTAAAGAAATGTGTTAGTTTCCTACTGTGACTGTGCTGAAACAAAATTCACAAATTTAGTGCCTTAAAAGAACATAAATTCATTCTGTTATACTTCTATAGGTCAGAATTCCAAAATGGTCTTATGGTGCTAAAATCAAGGTGCCCAAAGGGCTGCATTTCTTTTGGAGGTTCTAGGACAGAATTTGTTCCTTGCCTTTGACAACTTATAAAGGCATCTCACATTCCTTGGTTCACAGGCCTTTCCATCTTCAAAACAAGTACTCCAATCTCTGCTTCCATTATCCCATCTCTTTCTGATTCTGCCTCTCTTGCCTCCCTCTTTCACTTAGAAGAACCCTGTGGTTACACTGGGCACACCCAGTTAAACCAGGATAATCTCCCCATTTTAATATCTTTACATTACATCTATAAAGTCACTTTTGCCATTTAAGGTAATATATTTGTAGGTTTCAGAGATTAAGAAATGGGTATATTTGGGAGCCATTATTCTGTCTAACACATGAGCCTTCCTTCATTTGAAATTAGTCCAATGCTAGGACTTTTTCTTTCCAAAGTATTTATTTCTAACTTTTAAATTTATAAATACTGTTCTCTTTCCAACTGATTTCAAGACTCAGACTGATATGGCTTCACTAATTATTGGTTGAGAAAAAAGTATCATCAAGTGAGCCAATCAACAGACATTGGAATTCATCTGAAAGGTGGATAATGACATAAAATAAGAAAAGGAGACCAGTGGGTTTCTTCCAAATACAATTCTCCAGGAAAATCGAAAAAATGGATCAAGAGAGTTTGAGTAGCACTTATATCAGTTGGAAGCAATATAAATTCTAAGTTCAAAGAGTGTAGTTATGTTAATTACATAATGTTCCCAACTAGATTATAAATCTGTGGGTGAAAGAGGTTATATTTTTTTAAATTTCCTATTATAAGACAATATATACTGTTTTAAGGAACATGAATATGAGATTAACATTAAATAGGATTAATGATAAATTACATTAATTATATGTTAAAATGTTCAATATTAACATTCTAAATGTGTAAATGAAATATAACCACTAATGTGCAATAATTCATGGTTAAAATAAATGTATTGTGAAACATGAATGGGGAAAAAAATCTAGGATATTCTAAATAAAATGGCCCTTTTTTTTTTGCTGTACGCGGGCCTCTCCCATTGCGGAGCACAGGCTCCGGACGCGCAGGCCCAGCGGCCATGGCCCACGGGCCCAGCCGCTCCGCGGCACACAGGATCCTCCCGGACCCGGGCACGAACTCGCGTCCCCTGCATCGGCAGGCAGACTCCCAACCACTGCGCCACCAGGGAAGCCCAAAATGGCCCACTTTAAACTCATATTCTTGATTCCAACATTCCAACACGAATGTCAAATTTTTTTAAAGAATTTCATCAAGTAAAGAAAAATAAACTATTATACATTTAACTTTTCAAATATTATCTGAATTAAGAAAGTCAAGTACTTTAAAGCCCATCTAATTTATTTTTAAGTGTAAAGTTAACATAATTTATCATTTCTATGATTTTTAACTTCTACGGGTTGCTAGGAATATCTAAGGATAAATTACAAAGAAAGTCAGTTTCTTTCATATTTCTGTGAAAAGAAAAACCAAAAACAATACTGCAACAAGGCTGGCTCACGAGTACAAGTTTTGAGGCCCGGACAAAGCTTCACCTTGGGATACGTAAACTTATAATGGATCTTTGCTTTCCCACCTAACTGAAAGTGAGAAAGTGCTAGAGAACTTTCTCTCCTGGTCCAAGATGTCTGCTCTGTTGAACAATCTGAAGGAATAGATCATTTTGTGTGCAGAAGAATCACTGCTGTTATTCCATCATCTTTCAGACTCTAGCATTCTTTTTTTTTCTTTCTTTTTTTTTTTTTTACGCGGGCCTCTCACTGTCGTGGCCTCTCCTGTGGCCAAGCACAGGCTCCGGACACGTAGGCTCAGCAGCCATGGCTCACGGGCCTACCGGCTCCGTGGCATGTGGGATCTTCCCGGACAGGGGCACGAACCCGTGTCGCCTGCATTGGCAGGCGGACTCTCAACCACTGCGCCACCAGAGAAGCCCAGACTCTAGCATTCTTAATCCTGGTAGAGACTGCACCAAAAATCACACCATTTTTAAAGGGACAAATCCAGGACCAAGGCCCTCAGGATCTCACACTCTTGGTTTGATTTAGTGATAGCAAAGTCATTTGCAACACCTTGATTGGATGGGTTCGTCTGCATTGTACTTGGTCTCTTAGAAAGTGTTTAGGAAGCAAAAAGATTATATTACAGATTCTACTGAGTCCTTGTGTCCTTGCTAGCAGGGTATTATCTAGTTTACACTAATTTCCATGAATCCTCAGCTCCAGAAACCAGACACTTCCTAAATTGGATATCTGCCTTTTCAATTGCACACATCTCCTTGTCTTCTTTTAGTCATGTCCCCTGACTACCTCCCCAACCTCTGTCCCCTACACCAACTAGCTTGGCCAGGGGTCACTGAACAGGGAGCCCATCCTAGGTTGGCTTGTGCAGTGACAATGCCATACAAGATTCTTCTAGACCAAGGCCAATATAAAGGGAACAGAAAGAACTTTTAAGCTGTAGTCAATCAGTTACAAGCTAGAGTCAGAAAGTCAATATGGCCTAAAGAGTAGAAGAAATGAATGGTTTGCAATATTTCCCATTTGGATGGAAATTAAAAACCATAATTGACCTAAAATGAATGTGGTGTGAGGTGGTAGCAATGTTTTCTCTTTCTTGTCTGCTTCACACATACCAGATACATCACCTATCTGACAGAAATACACACACACACACACACACACACACACACACACACACGAGACAGAGAGAGAGAGAGAGAGAGAGAGAGAGAGAGAGAGAGAGAGAGAGAGAGAGAGAGAGAGGAGAGAAGAGTAAGAGAGTGGATATCCTGACTTTTTTTGTCTCTGTTTTGAAACGAATCCCATAGGTACAATTGAAGACAGATTTTCTCAGTATTTTGTGTTACAAATCAGCCCCTGATGTATGCTAGTCACTGTACTAGGCCTTACAGCTACAAAACTGGGGTGTGGCACAAAACAATAAACACAAGAGCACACAAAACAATATCAAAAAATAAAAAGAGCTTATAGTTTGTGGGGAGACTAGCATGCAAATATGTAAAAGCCAGATGATCCCTCTTCTTTTTCATATAAAAGGAATAAAACTATGGTCATATTAATTCTTAGATGGAAGAGTACCTCAACAATGAAATCTTGTTTCAAAGGCTTAAAACTGAGCAGTCATATCTGTTTATAATAAAAGCTAAAATAAACATATAGGGAACTACATTCACTTAATACTCACAAAAAAATATAGCCTAAGTATCTTTAGACTAAGACAAGAATAGTTCCTGCCTCTGTTGTCACAATTATCACGCTGCTATGAAACTATTTGTTTACATGACAATTGCTTATTTACTTAGGGTTTCTTTGAATGCAGGGACTTATATATATCAATGTAAGTCTAGCTTAGTTATGTCCACACATAATACGCATTCAATAACAGATTGGTAGAGAAGTTAATGAATATATTCTACATGTTGCTGAATCAGTAGTCATACAATTTAAAGTTGTTTTAATATGCATTTAAACTTATTATTCTTTAAAATTAAGTATACATGTAAATATACACAAAATGACAGAACACTAAAAAAATTATATTCAACTTATCAGGGCCCATTTTCAATATTTACTCCTGTTTGTGAAATAATTTGCAAATTTAAACTGAACAGGATGGGATGCTGACTACAATATACTAAACATTGCTGATTCCATGTATTTCAGTGTAAATCAGACTCCGTTGGATCCTTTCAAAGAAGCATTCTCAACTTCTCTCACTTTCTCTATTTTTACAAATTTTCCCCTCTCCTACTTAAGGGATAAGATGACATACTCTAAGAATATTTATAACAGTGCTATTTTAAAAAATTTACAAATAATAAAATGTATTTCTACTTCTACCACTTTGTGTTCCCAAACATTCCTTTCAATTTATGAAACTGTGATGACCAAATAATCAATTTGAAATATGACTATTAATTTCCATATAAAACTTGCCCTGAAAAGAACTGCTCCATTAGGAATAAAAGCATTTGTCTAGAGTGTCCTATTTATTCACGTTTATTCAAGAGAACAAATGTGTATAAGAAAAATCAATTTTCCTGATGTTACCCCCTTTATTCAATAATAAATTAGCTTTCCTAAAGTTACCCTCTTTAATTATTCACAATTAGTAGAAAATTAAATAGATTCCTACTTAGGAAAAAACACTACAACAAACTGCAAGGCAGTCTCAAGATGAATTCATGTATAGATCACATAGAAAAAATACATGAAAATAAATGTATTGTTTATATTTTGATTAGACTTTTTGCTTCTTTTGAATACAATATATTAAGTATTTTTTCTAGGTTGCACAGGTACAGGGTAGTCATAAAGCTCCTGCTAATTATGAACACGAATAATTGTTAACAACAATGTCTAACACCAGGTTTTTCCAAAGTTGCTGCCCTTGATTAAAAATATATATATAAAAGTATTTCTTCTCTAAAAAGAGCTATATGTATTATTTTAGTGTTTAAATTCAAGAGCTTCTATTCACTGCAAATTGTATTAAATGTCAACAAAACACCAGTAGATGCTTTTCTTTTATTGGGATTTTTTTTTTTCTTACAGCAAAGCTAGGATATCCAATCACACATCATCTAAAAGCTTAAGCCATATACTCTAGTTTCTCTTCAGATCGTATAAATCCTTTGCTTTTTTTTTTTTTAACGCTTAAGCTAGTACATAAGTTATAATCCCTAAAATTGGAATTATTTTATTTACTTGCATGCCACATCTCCAATTTTCACTGTGTTAAATGATTTAAATGTCCTAATCCTTTCTATTTCTGTATAATATATTAGTATTCAAACCCGCCTTTTTATTCAGTGAAATTTTTGATAGATAGATGAACTAGGTTCTGAATAATTTACTATTTGTTTCAAAGACGTGAAATAACATCTTTGTGCTTTGATATGACTGATTGTTTATTCACTTGCACCCGCCAAATCCAAGGCTCATCTCTACTGGCACCTCAAGACTACAGAAACATCAATACTGAACTGGGAACATTTTCTTCTGTTCTGCTAAAAGACCCTATGTTACTATTACTTACACTTGTTTTATACCAATCACTAAAATAGCCTGGCGCCTCTTACAAAGAAACACCTTAACTCACTCCGCATGGGCTAAGTAAAAATGGATTTAAATCTGTTTAAAAGCAAATGATTTATAAAAGAAAAGTATGAGAAAATGTTGTAAAGACATAAAGAAAATGGCAACAAAATGAAGGTAAATTTAGCTCCATTAAATTCTATTTTGTGTGCTTAATCAAGTCAAAGATGAATCCAATGAAATGCCATTCATAGTGGTGAAAATATCCATGCAACTTTATATTACTGTTCAGTGGGTGGGTGTCAATATAACTTTTCCCGTGGATAGAAAAAATGAGGCTTTTTAAAAAAGTAGCTGAGACCACAATTGCTATGACACTTTTCCTTCCTACCTTCTCTATGTAGCAATTATGTTTATAATCAACAGACAAAATGGAGTGTTATAGGATGCAAACATTGTTGAGGAGTGTATTATCCCAGGTACTACTGAAAGACAGAAAAAAAGGAAAACCATTAATAGGAAATAAAAATTGAAGTTCTATGTAACATCATCCTTTTTTTTCCTCAAAGAGGACTTTTCAAAATCCTTTTTTCTCATCCTTTTTTTTCCTTTTTTATCATTTGCTAAACTCAAGGATAGTTTTCACAACTATTAGTAGACCTTAAAATATCCTTTTATGCTCATCTTAATGTGGCAAAGCTAGGATATCCAATTACACATCATCTAAAAGCTTAAGCTATATATTCTGGTTTCTCTTCAGATCGTATAAATCCTTAGCCTTTTTTTTTCTTTTAAGCTTAAGCTAGTACATAAGTTATAATCCCTAAAGTTGTAATTATTATTTTATTTACTTGCATGCCACGTCTCCAATTTTCACTGTGTTTAATGATTTAAATGCTCTAATCCTATCATTACTCATATTTCCATGCTTCAATATTATGATAAGCTTGAAAGAGTAAGAGCTGTGTTTTATTGTTGTGGTGGTGGTTGTTTTGAGGTTTTAGTAAATTGGAAACTGAATACAACAAAGTAGTCTAAGGGTATTAAAACCCTTCATAAAGGGTCTTATTCATTTTGGTTTTTACATTTTATTTTACAACACTCAACAGAGTCTGGCAAATGCAAAATTCTCAGATCAATTTTGAAAATGAATGAATGGTAAGTCATCATTTTGGTCTTATACTGTTTACCTAATGCCTTTTTCTGTGGTATAGAAAAGTCTGTTAGCATTTTCCAAAAGGGTCTTGTGGTCAAATTAGTTTGAAAAGTGTTAACATATATAGAATTTCTGAAAATTCTGAACTTCTGAAATCTTATACACTTTAGCACATTAAGCAGTCCAAGAAATGCCAAAACAGTAAATTGCAAAAAAAAAAAAAAAAAAAAAGGAAATGAATCTCTTATCCTGCATAACTGACTTTAGGAAATGCTCTTTAAGCCACCCAATCAGTACTCAAACAGATATCAATCAAAATCAGGGATTTGAAAGTAAAAGTAAGGGTGAACCTTTAAAGATAATACTCATAGAAGAAATGTCTTCAATAGATTTCCTCTGACCAATATAATTATACTGGGCATATGTTATACTCAGCACTTTGCTAAGTGTTCTGAGGATACAGGCATAGCACATGGTCTGGATTTTACCAAAGAAATAAAAATTATGCCTCCAAGTGCATGGTGAAGGCAATTTTTTTTTTTAATTTCTGAAAGTTAAGAACAGCATAATTCACTATGTCAGAGGATGAATCATAGAAAAAGGTAGCCCTTGAAATATTTTTACTGAATTTGAATAGTCTAGAAGGTGATAGTCTAGATAGAAATAATAGTCTAGAAGGTGAATGACATAAACATGATGGTACAGTAAGCAGCCTCTAAGAAGGCCTCCAAAGATACCTGTCTGCTGGTGTTCACACCTTTGTGTTAATTCCCTTCACTTGAGTGTGGGCTAGACTTAGATTCACTTCTAATAAATAGAATACAGCATAAAAAAATGGAATGCTACTTCCAAAATTAGGTTACAAAAAGGCTATAGCTTTTGTCCTGGCATGCTCTCTTACTTGGTCTCACTCTCTCTCTGATTCCTCACCCTAAAAAAAGTCAAATGCGTGGGTCTGAGGCAGTCCCATGAAGAGGTCCATATGGTGAAGGACTGAGGGTTGTCAAAACCACTTGAGTCAGCCAAGAAATGGATCTCCAGTGTCCCCCATCCCTTTTCAAGCCTTCTGATGAGACCACTTGACTGCAAGTTCATGAGAGACTTTGAGCCAGAGGCTCCCAGCCAAAGTGCTCCTCGGTTCCTCACTCAAACGAGTGATGATATAATAAATACTTGGTTTGTTTTTTTTTTGTTTTTTGTTTTTTTAGCTGCTAAGTTTTAGCTAATCTGTTACTCATCAATAGAAGAGTAATACAAGTGGAAATGTGTTAGGTAGTTGAGTGGATGGTTATAAGAGGCTCAATCACAACACACTCTCGACCAAATGTATTCAATGCCTCTCATTACCAGTAAAACAAATCACTTGCTCAGTTTAAACATCTAAAGACTTGTGTGATCTGTCCCAAATTGTCTTTCTAGTCTCCTGTCACTCCATCCTCTCCATGGCTCCTAACCACCAACCAAACCAGAGCAATTTAAACTCCCTATGTTCCATGCTTCTTGCTTCTGCATTTTTGCTCACCTGTTGCCCTTTCCCTCTCCCTCAAATCATTTAATCTCTAAACCCTGAATTTAAAATAGCATTTTGAAAAGGGGGTTGGAGTCACATAGAGCTGGTGCTACAGGTATCAGTGACTCAAAATGTCTTCATCTTGAAAATGTGGATATGGATACATAATCATAAATTGCTTTGTAAAATAAATATTGGAACGTAGGCAAAAATCTAAGAATTGTTTCTGGTACAAAGTAGTTCCTTTATAAAAGTTCCTCTTCTCTTCTTCATCAGTCCCCTGCCCCAGTCCCAGTCAGAATTCATATTGTTTTTCTATTTATGTTCACATAGCAATGTGTACAAATTTGTACAAATATCACTAGTCTACCATTAATGTGACACATACAACACATACACATACATACACACCTTAAATATATAGTTAGTTGTGTGATGTGTGTGTGTGTCTGTATGTGTATCCTTACAAGGTATTGAGTTTCTTGAGGACATGATGTTATCTTGTGGAACATTTTCTACCCATTTCACCCAGTACTATTCCCTACAAGTGGTGGTAATAAAATAAATGTTATGATTGTTTGCTGAGTCAAATGGAATCATAGGAGATACTGATTAGATTAATAATTTAAGAGTAAATTTTGCAGAATCTTGAATAGCAAGATGAATGATTTATTTGGATCTGAGGTCCCAGGTTACAGGGACTCATTTTAGGTTATTTTGAAGGAGAGTAGCTTGGAGAAGTCACATTTTATACAGATTAATCTGGCCAAGGGTACAGAAATACTGAAAGGGGAAATTCTAATGGATAGCTAAACCAAAGGATATTAGTAATGGGATGGAGAATTTCTTGGCAGGCACTTGACCAAAACAGCAATATACATATTTATTATGTAGGGATCAAAATTCAGTTCACTTATTTTGTGTGTTATAGGTCACATAAAGTGATAGGCTTCCTATTCCTGGAGGAGTTTTTTGTTTGTTTCTGTTTTAATTTGTTTGTTTTTAATAGCAAGTCATTTAACATAAATTCATATTGAGATTTATTCAGTTAGCAAAGAAATCCAGAAACAATTTACAACTCCATTTTGTAAAGTGAAATGCTTTTATTTATTTATTTATTTTTGTGGTACACGGGCCTCTCACTGTTGTGGCCTCTCCCGTTGTGGAGCACAGGCTCCAGACGCACAGGCTCAGCGGCCATGGCTCACTGGCCCAGCCGCTCTGCGGCATGTGGGATCCTCCTGGACCGGGGCACGAACCTATGTCCCCTGCATCGGCAGGCAGACTCTCAACCACTGCGCCACCAGGGAAGCCCAAATGCTTTTATTTCTATACTGACTTTTTCTTGTGTTTGGATGGCCTATGACTTCACATTTAATAAATAAGTGATAAATACTGATGACTAAATATCTGTGTTTATAAGAAGAATTTATGCTTTAGTTAGAAAGAAACTCAGCTAAAATTTTTGATAACTAAGTTATGTTATTGGATAAGTAGATAATTGAGACTATTATTTTAAATATTGGGAATCTGAATTTTCTTATAGAAAGAAAATAAAGTTTTATTTACCAAAGACAATGCTAATTTACTTCACTCTTCCTTCAATGGGCCAGAAAAACTCCAAGTCTCAGTTATAATCAACATTTTCACTGAAGACTCTGAGAAATCCAACGAACTTGCAACTTCAATGACTCTCTAGAATCAATACTCAGTGATCCCAGACAGAAGCAACCAAATTATTTCACTGGAGCTGAACCCACTTTATGGTAGGTAGAATTGATTTTCAACCTGAGTCTTTTTTAGCTTAACCAGTATGGATTAACTGCTTTAGCAACTGCATCAAAAGACAGGCCATTTGAGTCAATCTACTTGTTTTCATAAATTGCTTTGTGATTACAAAAATTAGTTTTGTTCAACCACATCTACGACACCTAATTTTTTTTTTTCATTTTAGCTCAAAAGTAAAGAAATGCATTCTAGGTATCATACTTTCTAATTTTTTATTATTATACTCTGTATATTATCATGCATTTATCAGCATAACAAAAGATATTTTAAGAAAATGTCCATTTCTTTTATGCCAATTAAGAAAGCAGCCATTCTGGGCTTCCCTGGTGGTGCAGTGGTTAAGAATCCGCCTGCCAATGCAGGGGACACAGGTTCAATCCCTGGCCAGGGAAGAATCCCACATGTGGCAGAGCAACTAAGCCCATGCACCACAACTACTGAGCCTGCGCTCTACAGCCTGCGAGCCACAACTACTGAGCCCACATGCCTAGAGCCCACGCTCCGCAATAAGAGAAGCCACCGCAACAAAGAATAAGAAGAATAATGAAGAATAAAAAGCCTGCGCACTGCAATGAAAACCCAATGCAGTCCAAAAAAAAAAAAAAAAGCAGCTATTTTCATGTATAAAGAAAAGAAAAATATCATTGGGTTGAAAATTTTACCTTCTAATTCTATAAAATCAGATTGCTTCCCTGAACAGATATGGGAGGAAAAACAGCTTTCAATATCTTTCTAAAGTACTACTTGACAGTTAATAGTTATCAAAAAATACTATAGAACATACCATAAACATGAAACTCGTTTACTGTTGCTGGTAATGTTAAATTGAAGATAGATCACATCTCAGACAAGAAGAGAAAGGGGCAGTGCCTCTAGTTTGCGTAGGATATTGGAAAAGCAGATGTGAGTTGATTACATAGGTTGACCATTTGAAATTGATGCTATTTGACCTTTTTGATCAAGTTTTAGGTGTGCTATGCATCACTGAATGGGATTCTTTATTCTCCAGCTTCTTCCCTGATTTCCTAACTATTCACCAATCACTACAGCAGACCAGAATTTAATCAAAGAAGCATTCTTGGTCTAATTTCCTGCATTTTAAGTGAGGCAGTAAGCAAAGATTTTCCAGAATAATTTCCATTTGCTCTACAATTTTTTATTCATTATTTCATTCAAAAAATATTTTGTCAAGTAGCTGCTATGTGTCAAACACTGTTAGGTGTTTTGTATATAACTGAAAACAAAAACAGACGTGATTACTTCTTGTATGGATTATCTATTTTATTGGGACAAGTGTATCCCATGTTCCATCTAAACTGATATTTAACTACTGCCTAAAGAGACACTGTCCTTTCCCACTTATACATCTTTACTTAAATCTTTCTTTGTACCTCCAAAAATATTCTCACTCTTGTCTCCTCCTATTCTAGCACTATCCACATTTACAGAACAAATTAAGCACTTTGCTTACTATGACACATTCTTTGATTCTCTAGCCAGAAATGATCTTAACTTTTCTGGGGAAGAGAGAAAAATGGGAGAAGTAACTTATGGTTATTTATTGAATGCTACTATGTGCCAGAAATTGTACCAAACAAACTATCTGTATAATTTCATTTAATTTTCATCACCTCATTATCCCCATTTCCTGATCAGATGTAACATGTCTAGGAGTATACAACTGGAATCAAAGCTAGGATTCTGACTCCAATCTGTTCAATATCAAGTTGTTTTTTTTAATCCACCAAAGCCACCTATCTAAAATACTACAACACTCACTCAGGTTTGTGCTATTTTTAATGTCAGGCACCACATGTACCTTATATTACAGAAAATTAAATTCTTCTCACTCTACTTACAGTAGGTGCTAATAAATACTTATTTAATAAAACTGTGCTTGAAACCCAGTTATAATTTGTGTTGTTTCTCAATAAGAAACTTAAGAACATTCATTCCTTCTTTTACTTACTGTCAAAGCAATATTTCTAGAATAGAATTTTGGTCAAACGCCTGATCTGGCTTGATAACTAATATGATTTAGGGAATACATTATAGGGGGTCAAAGATGAGTTGCAGGATTCTGGTTTGAAAACGTGGGTATATGATGCTTCCATTTCTTAGCATGGAACTCCAGGAGGAAGAGGAGAATATGAGGCATGCTAATTAATTCAGTTGGGTCTGTTGAGTTTGCTATGTGTGTGAGACAACAAAATGGACATGTCCAACGGAGGTGGGTTTTGGGGCATAGAGCTCAGTTAAGAGCACTGAGTATGAGAAACACATTTAAGGTTAGTTAGCAAATAGTATTTTCTATTTTCTTTAGAACTTTAATAATTAAATATTTTAATTCATATATAAATTAATCTTGGTGTATGTGAAGTTAGGATATAATTTATTTTATTCCTAAAATTAATTATTCTCAGCATTTCTGAGTAATCCTTCTTTTCTCCATTTATTTACAATAAAGTGCTACATCAAATAAATGTCGATACATACTAATGCCTGTTTTTGGATTAGTATGCTTTCTAAAGCTTCTTGAAAAGATGTAGTGCAGTAAATAATAAGTAGTGAGCCTATCCATGCCATTAAAGATATTCCTCCAGATAACAACCATACGTTAAAAGACCATCTTAGGTGATTTCCCAACTAGCTACAATTTCATAAATTCTACCATCATTAAACACACATTTCTATGTCTTGTCCACAAGAGAAAATGACAGACATTTAAATAATTCAGTTAAATCAAGACATATTAAGGTTATAGTACTTTTCAAAATCTATCCATATTTAGCCACATTGTAAAATTACAGTGACATTAGAAGGGATTTTTTCCTTGTGAACCTGTAAGGCTTCTAGCGCTTGCCTCTTTCTGGTCTTATCATTCACAGACTACTTGATTACTCATCCATTTCACTTTTCCCTTTTTGCCAAGGATAAACATCAAGATCTAGAGATTAGTTAACTAACCATTTCACCTTTTGAAAATCAACATATTTGTTTGTTTGTATTAATTTGTTAGAAGAAGAGGGCAGAAGATTGAAGCATTAGATGTCAAAGCAACAGCTAAGGTTCTTCCAAATCCTTAAATTCTATGCTTCAGTAATCCTAGAGCATTACAAAGTACTGCTTTAGTTTTCATGTCGGCACATAGGTTTTATATTCCATGGACGAGAGTATCTTTGTGAGAGGAAAATATTTTGTCTAATTTATAACACTTTCTCCTCTCCTATCTTAGATTTCTATTTCAACTCTTTCTATATTTATGCCATTTCTTAGTTTTTTGTAAACGGGCAATATGGAAGGAAAATACAAATTGAGAAGATCTGTTTTATCTCTCATCAGTGACCTAAGTAGTAAACCTTACTTTTTCTTGTTTTTCTAGAACATGCATAAGCACAATATATTTTGTACTCAAAAATTTCCCCTACCCTTCTTTCCATGTTTCAGTTTCATTTTTCTTACAATGTATTTGTCGGTTTGTGCTTTCTCCCACCTTTTACACATACTGCAATAAAAAAGCTAATTCCCAACAGAAAGCTCCTTCTCTACACAGATGCATTAGTTTATTAGATATCTATTTGCTTTCTTTCTCATTAGAAAATCTGTGAGACTGTAATAAAGATTTCATTTTTCAGAGCTTTTAGCATGTGAACACTCCTATCTTTGCCATGAACTTGTTTTGTCAGATTTGCTTAAAATCTAGGGAAGATATTAGACTCTACAAAGCATTCATTTCCTTTGCTTTATTGCAAAAGATGATATCATCACCTTCTCCCAAGATTCCTGTCACTTCCACTTTGCCAACTGATGCTTCCTTGATAGAATAAGATCCAAAATAGCAGGCCTTATTCCACTCTCTGAAAAGTAAAGCTTTCAGTGAGGCCAAAATTATCAGACGATCTGCTTTTAACAGAATGAGCCTTCAGATAGATACCTAGATAGTTTACACTTACAGTTTCATCTAACTTGCTTCTTTGCCAATTTAGAATTACATGCCACTATTCGCCTCAGTCCCATTAGTATAATTGAAATAAGTAATAAGGAACTTAGACTCTTTTTTCTTCTATCCAATTTATCCAACCTATTCAGACTTCTAACTTCTTACTCTTAATAAGCATTGGTTATACTTGCAAACCAACCCCTGGCTGCTGGCAAGCATACCCAGCTAAGACATATAGACTCATGTCAAATCTTGGCAAAATAAACTGTAATTTAAAATCTTCTTTCTTTGAATACTATCACTTATTTAAAATTTCCATTTTAGAAACATGAATTTATTAATAATGGGAGCTAATATTTATATAACACTTACTATTTTAACTATTCTAAGCACTTTATGTTCATTATTTTATGTAATCTTCACAACACTCCTTGATGTCAGAATCATTATTAACCCCATTTTACAGACAAGGAAATTGAGGCACAAAAGATTAAGTAACTTGTCCGAAGTCATTCAGTTAATAACCGTAGAGGTAGCTCCCGTATTTGTGCTCTTAATCATTATGATACACTTCTACAACAAAGGCAGTAATGACATAGAAATAGTACAATAGCCGTACAATTTTACACATGGAATGGAGGTTAGAAATTCTGTCCCTCAGGAAACCCTCTGCATTTAAGGAGCATAGATTTTGATTGTGGTGTCCAACAGCTACATTTTTTTTAGTGGGGTGTTAAAATGTCATTCAGTCCTAGAATCGGAGTGAGGTAAACAAGGTAGAGCAGCGATATGCCAACCCAGGAACATTCTGGACCTCTAGAATTATAAAAGTGGGGCATGTAACTATGGTAGAGAGTGGGAAGTGGAAGGTGAGGGATGCAAAGAGAGTGGTATAAGAGGAGATTTGTAGCATGGAAATATTTTGTCTTAGACCAGACTCCACTTAACACATATACTCTATGACCATTTACCTTATCTTGTCAACAGAATGCACTGCCTTTTTAAAACATCCCTGAATAATATTTTATGTTTTACAATGTTTTGTAACATTTCTTCAAAAAGAACGTATTATAGCTCTATGCATCATTAGAGTGTCAAATTAATTTTAAGTGAGAAACACTCTCATACACTTTTAAAGATGTTTGCTATATCACTGAAATGGAGTGATCCTAGTTTGGGATGAAGAATACATCTAATTCACGGTAGGAAAAAAAAGAGACTCGACGGATATTTAATACAGAAAACAATTTATATGAATATTCATAATTGCAGTTTTAATAGTGATTTTGAATCTGCTTATTTAACTGAGAGTACAAACATGAAGTAATAAAAGGAGAAGTTGTCTACCTTGATTTTAAAGTCTGGTACATAGGCCATAGTGATATTTTTAAGGGACTGGTACTAAATCAAACAAGCAGTTTGTAGAGGACTTTGGACCATCTCCCATATTTCTTACATTAGCAGCACCATGGAAAGTGGCCTGAGCACTCTTCATTATGTGAACAGTGTTATTATAATAGACTGTAACTCTACAAGAAACAGCAATTCTGAAAGACTAATGTTTCTTTTTAAGATACAGAAGTAGCTATTGAATGCCTCAGTACAGATTGATTGGATATGAAAGATAGGAACGGCGATTTTAAGTTTCATGAAAAGAGACACGTTTCTGTAAAGTTTCTGAGATGTAGGCACAAGGTAGATGTTTAAGTGAATGGTTCAAAAAGCAACACTACTTTTCATGGAGACTTTGTTTTTCATTATTCTTGTTCAAATGCTCATACATCATGGACCTCTCTTATAACATATGCAATACCAAACACAGTTTGACACATGCACAAATTTTAGCTGTTCATCACCAACATTTCAAAATGTGGCTGGTACAAGCTACAAAAAAAAGATTTACTGAAAATTTTCTTAAAGTAAAAGCACTTCAAATCAGCATATTTTAACATAACATTTTAAATTCCAACTTAATACCTGTACATTAACCTGACTAAATAAAATCCACGTTCCTGAACTAATTACAACATTATGGGTGCCCCCTAAACTTCTAAAACTTTTCTTTTAACTTTTAAAAACTAAAAGTCATGTTGGGGTCAGTTATTAGGGTCTTCTTCATTATCTACAGTTATGGCACTGATTGTAAATATACTACAGAATCAACCTCCAAAAAGTACACGTGCAGAGCTAGGAGTCATATGACTTATTATTTTTTTTAGTAGAGTGGTAAAAAATCATTATATTTAATCATTAATAACTCACAAAAATATTTACATTTCGAAAATACAGCATGAACTTTTATATTCTTTCTATTCTTGTATTTTCATTACTGTGAATGTTCAACTAAGAACTAATAACAACATTAATAATAGTTATCAGTTACAATTTGAAGAGTATTATATTAATATACATTTTTAACCTACTGGTTTTAAAATGTAATCATTAATTGTATTTTATGTTTTATAAACTGTTTATATCATTTGTCACATAAATAATTTGGGATGTCCTATTTTCTTGAAAGCAATTGTAATGTCTGGAACATGGCAGCAGTTCATGGAAATACGTGAAGGAATGAACTGCGAGATTTTACAGATTAACTTGCTTTAATTAGCTGTTACTTAATAAAGCAGTATTTTCTTATAGTTCAATTGATCAATCTAATATATATTGCTTTAATGACAATTGTATATTAATTTAATACAGTTGCATCCAAGCCTAAATGAACACATATGATCCAAAATGAGTTTATTACGTTACCCCAAAAATTTGTGCTTCGTTTATTTTACATATAGACGCACTCTATGTTTTCTTTAAAATTCATTAATTGAAGAAAGTCTAACAAATCATTAAAGCCCATACGGTGCTTTCAATTAAATGTGTTAGTGGATTAAATATGCTTTATATATGTCATCACTCACCACTTTTCTCACTTTGAGAGGCACACGCCAGCCTCTGTTCTGCTCTATTACCTACCTATAAAATGTTAAGATACCTATTTTCTGTCATTATTATTTAACATTTCTTTGCTCTATTATCAGGAATTTCTGGCTAGAAAGCCTTCATCTTGCCTTTGAAATACAAGTGGCCTTAGGGTACAGGAAGAAGCTGACTACTTTCCTCCCAGTTTTGCATATATGCTGCTTTAAGATAAGAATGTGAGGCTTTCTCAGGGCACTTTCAAATATCCTTAAAGAAGGAAGATAGATATTCTATCTTTCCTTCCCTTTACCCTCTCCCCTTTCATGTTTCATGCATTCAACAACTGCTTATTACTTGTCCACTGTGTTCCAGATATCGTGTCGGGTGCCCAAGCCACAACAGAAGAGCATCCTGTGAGGAGTTTTAAGGGCCAAGTCATGATGCCAATTACCACAAAAGTAGTGGACACTTAGGATTCGTCCCATCTCTTCACCTTCACTTTTTCTCTGGAGGTACTGATTGCTATGCTGTTATTACTATACCAAGTCAGAATTGAAAATAACAAGACACAATAAGATGCAAAACTGTGAGCTTCCTGTATGAAAAATATCCAAGACTCTCAGAATAATTTTAAACTTTTAAGTCAATAAATATGAACAACACAAACTGTTTTCTCTGAGGCAATAATGGATGAACTGACCCAATACGTATAGTGGGGTTTACTCATGAGCGCAAACCACTGAAGCGGCTTCCTATATAATCCTGTAAAGTCAGATAACATAGACTGGTGCTAGTGCTGTTTGAAACACCAAATAAAACACAAAGAGCTGAACAAGCTTTCATTTATAACAGATTGTGGAAATAAATGACCAAGAAAATGATCATTCAGTGAACAAAAAGAGAAGGAGGGTGAAGAGAAGGTCATATCATCAAAGCATTCAATATTCCTCTATAATATGCAATACAAATTTACCACTCAATGTCTTATTTCATAATTACAACATCTCAAAGCCTTTGAAGGCAGGGCACATGGCCACTATAGGGCCAGGCAACTTTGCATTAATGCACAGTATTTCTGCTAATAATATCATGGGCATGTCAAAACTCAAAACTTCTTCTGTCTTGTCCTTTTCAGTGAGTAAATTGGCTAAAAGAATAAATGTCTTTGTATAAGGGCAAAGTATAAGGTAGAAGAAAGTAATTGAGGAATCTAATTTTCATGGAACAATCTTAAAAACCATTATTGGATTTTTGACTAGTGAAAGGAAATGTGTTGCATTCATTTAGTGAATTCAAATGTGACTCAATCCACTAATGTGAAAATGCAGAGTTATGACCTACTCACCCATGATAATAACTATGTCATTTACATGTGTTTGCCACTTTGAGAGGGAATAAATGGTTGAAGATTTTATAAAGGATTCATTTGATTTTGCTGAGATGTCTAATGACAGAAAACATCTCAAATAGAAAACCATTAGAAGATTTCATTTTGTACCAGTTTCCACAAAAACGCATTTCTTTCTCAATATCTACTATTTAGATGAACAGAAACAGAAAAGTTAACTGTTTTATTACAGCTCCAAATTCAATTTATTGGTGTTTTTGTAGGCTAGCCAAGAACCAATTTCTAGTAAGTTAACCCTAAAAAAATGTTTCCATGCATCTAAATATATATACATTTTTTGGTTACAGCCCACTCAGAGACAGAATTCTTGATAAACAGTGAAATATTTACCATCTCCTTGTAAGTTAGAACATTGGACTCATACTATTTTACATAATGAAAAGAAAAAAAGATATAAAAAACCTATACAAAATTTTTCAAAAAAAGTAAAGTCAAGCGCAAATCAAAATGTAATCAATAACAACTCTGGGTTTGATTTTCAGCATACTTCTATCTCTGAGTGATCCCACACAGAAGCTGGATCTCGAACATTTAAAATTTATTTTTAATATTCAAGTGGAGTAATATATGGTTATTCATGTGAATCTAAATAATATAATATTTATGCACATTGCCTAAAGGAACTTACAACAAACACATATATAGTAATTATTACATAATGTCAGCCCATTATTATGATATATTTATGTATTTTATTTAAGATATTAACATAGTAAATAAAATAATAAGAAAATAATGTAAACTATGGCAGTATTAGTAAACAGAGTGAAGCATTATCTAAAAGAATTATTTGTAAATATATGATACCCAAACATCTTTCCTAAGGTAAAATCTCAAATATATTTCAAGATGTAATATTCTATAAACCATATTTGGATATGGGGGGATGCTTATGTAGTGGATTTGGCTATGATTATAAAACTATAGCTGTTTATATAAAGGATAATAAGTATCAAATTGGAATGTTAACATGGCATCAACTAGTAAAATTGCTAATGTGGTATTAATGCAAATTCTTAGAAATAATGATGTCAACAGAGCAGGCCACTTTAATAATTTATTGGAAAAATAAAACTAAGCTTTTTAATTGTTCATTAAATGATAAATAACTAATAATACGTTAAACAAATGATATAGAACAAAACTAAATGAAAGAAATACCTTCAAAGATGACCTTAAAAAATAACCTTCTATAAACATAAAATACGCATGCCAAGTAGCAATAAGAATAGCCAATATGATTTTTACCACATTCAAAAGAAGGGATTTTTAAAATATAAACAACTCAGAAGCCCTCTTACTTTTGTATACTTTATGAACTGATTTTCACTTTGATAAGATTAATTTATAGGCTGAATTATAAGATGGCACCCATGACCCCTGTCCTGTGTTGTTACTCCTGTAACTATGTTACATTATATGGAAAAAGAGATTCTGCAGATGTGATTAAAATGACTAATCACTTGAATTAAACTCAAGGAGGTTATCTGGGTTGACCTAACCAATCATACGAACTCTTTAAAAGCAGAGTTTTCTCTGGCTGGTAGTAGAAGAATTCAGACATTTGAAGACTGAGAGGAATTTGATTAAGAGGGAGTTTTGCCACTGCTGAACTTGATGGGGCTTCAGAGCAAGGACGTGAAAGTGGCCTGTAAATGGTGAGACCTTCCATTGCAAAGGAACAGATTCTGTCAACATCCTGAAGGGGTTTGTAAGTATATCTTTCCTTAGTCAAGCCAACCGATCAGGACACAGCCAGACAACATCTTGATTTCAGCCTTATGGGATTCTGTGCAGAGAACCCAAGTAAAAAATACCAGTCTAACTGGGTAAGTCTGCTTAGCCAGCTTACTTTAATAACCAATTAAGAATAAATTTCCATTAATATTTCTCTAGAAGTCCTGAATATATTCTTCATTTACAAGTTTTAAGGATGGAATGTCTTTATCTAGGCAATTCCCCCAAATAACTTTGTATTTACAGATAGTACAAAGTACAAATGGTAAGTATTATACCAAAGTATAGTCGTAAACTTTAATAGTGGGATTACCTCTGAGTATTTGATTTTTGGAATCTCCAGGCAAAATGCAAATTACAGAATACATGTTAGAAATCACAAATAATGATAACTAGTCCTACAGAGTTAACTCTTTATCATTAGTATTCTCCTAAAACCTCATAACAGCAACTTTTATTAAGAAGAATATTTGTCAGACACTTAAACTTACCTAATTTTCCTCTTAATTAGGTAATGCTAATGTGGTATATGTCAAACTCTCCACTTTGAAAATCATTTGAAAAATATTAACAAACTGTTAATGATTCAGCATCACATTGTAACTTCAAGAAAAGAACTTCTTATGTGCAAATAATTTAACTTAACCATCTTTGTGTCACCGTTACAAAACACAATGGCACACAAAAGATTGTTATTAAATACTTAATGAATAAATTAAGAACTTTTTTCACTATACTTACTCAATAATTGACATTATTATTTACTGAGTGCTTTCTATATATCAAGCACTGCTTTACATGTCTTTTCTCATGTATCCATCGACCAGTTGGGTTTGGTTGTTTTGTATGTGACAGAAAATCTAAAATAAATAAGATGGAATTTTACTTCTCTCTGTCTTAGAAGGGGCCTGAAGGGAGACACTCCAGGGCTAGTATAATGATCCATGGCATAAAGGACTCAAGTTTGGTGATCAACCAACTTCAGTATGAGTTCTGGCTCATGGCCCAAGAAGCACCAGATAGCACATCTTCATTCCATCTGTACAGGAAGTAACATTGGAAGTTACAATCTAGATGTTGCACAAAACATTTCCTCTTAAAAGACATTGTCCAGAACCAAGTTATTTGGCAACAGAAGTCTGAGAAAAGTAGACTTTATTCCAGGTATCCAACCAAAAATCAGGAATTCTATTATTTAAGAAAAAATGGAGAACCAATGTTGTGATAGTTTCTCTCATGTCTCTTACCCAAAAAATACAAGATAGATAAAATTTTTACTGCAGATTAGAAAACTAAGTGAGAGAGATTGTCTTTCACAAGTTCATAATAATATGTGAGAGCTAAAATACAGACCCGTGCTGCTCAATTCCAGAGCACTGCTACTCAAAGGATAGCCTCTGAACCAGTAGTGGTTTACAAACAGGACAATACTATCCCACCAGGAGATAAACATGGAAATATTTGCATTGCTGTGACATTGAGGCACATGGTTTTTTATTTAAAAAAAGCATTCGTCCATGATTGATTGAGAAAGGAAAACTGAATCTTTCAGAGGTATGCAAAAAAGGTACTCTTTTAGGGACTTCCCTGGTGGCACAGTGGTTAAGAATCCACCTGCCAATGCAGGGTTCGAGCCCTGGTCCAGGAAGATCCCACATGCCGCGGAGCCACTAAGCCCATGTGCCACAACTACTGAACCTGTGCTCTACAGCCCACAAGCCACAACTACTGAGCCCACATGCCACAACTACTGAAGCCCGCACACCTAGAGCCCATGTTCCACGATAAGAGAAGCCACCACAATGAGAAGCCCATGCACCACAATGAAGAGTAGCCCCGGCTGACCACAACTAGAGAAAGCCTGTGCTCAGCAATGAAGACCCAACACAACCAAAAATAAATAAGTAAATAAAAAAAAATAAATTTATTAAAAGAAAAAGTAGTCTTTTAGAGCCTGCAATAAAATCATTATATTGATTTGTTGGATATTCTAAATTCTTTACACTGGCAATTATTATTTTCTTTAGAATTTAAATAAAATTGCCTCCATTCTCTTTATAAAAACTATGGGAATACAGTGTTTACCCGAACTTCTGTAGACTCCTATAGAATTACATAGTCATGGGTACCTTTCTTTCCAATTCCATGATCTCTTAAATTTTGTCTATCTACTTCCTGTGGTCTTCTCTCTTCCACCACTGCATAACCAACATCATATCTACCTATTTTCCTCCATTTGTTCTTATCCCCCTATATTTTCTTTCTTGTGATCTCCTTGGAATTTCAAAATAAATTTAACTATGGAAAGGAATATTGATTTATCTTTTTCTCACTGAGCTCATCATCTTATTCTTCCAAGAAACTCAACAGTGACCAAAAAGTGTGTCCTTTTACAACAGGATCAGATACCTTCAAAGACAGAAACAGCTGAGATAAGTTTTCTTGATGTTATTTGCTTGTTCTAAATAGCATTTTACTCTCATCTCTCTGTTCTTATGACATTATTTTAGTACAATATTTAAGGCTTTCCACAACATGAGCCCCTACACAGTTTTCAAAGTATGTCTCCCACCAGGTTCTCTCTCAGTTCCCTCCTTCAGTCTTTTATAGAACTGTAAAAATAACTCTATTAGTATTTATATTGCATTAATATTCTTTAGATATCTGTCTGTCCCTCCCAATAGAATATATACTCCCTGGAGGAGTAAATTATTTCATATTTGTCTTTGTCTCCCCAGCATTTAGCAAGGTGTCTTACATAATGAGGCATTTAATATATATATTACAGTTGAATTTCTTAAAGAGAATTAATTATGCTGACTTCAGGATTACTTTCAGGCCTTCATCTCAAAATTTGGTACCCATTTATAAGTTTGAATTTGCCAAGAAATTTCTTTTAAATCCACATATTTCCACCAAAGAAACTACCAACAATTTTGATACTTCAGGCATTTGTATTTGGCTGTATGGACAACCAGCCAGATGTTCCATATACATAAATCAATAATTCTCAATTCTAGTGAACTCAGATCCTTTTCACAACATACTTTTTATTGTTCCTTTTATTATCTGAAATGCAATTTATAGACAATGTAATGTAGCTGACTGCAAGACTTCAATGTGAGTTCCTATCTCATATATATAGGAGAATTAAGAAAAATTAACTTAAAAATAAGTATTTAAATTTTCAATTCTGTGTATTCCATAATGAAGCAGTCATATGTTTGTAAATACACAAACAATCTCCATGAATGCAACAGCTCCAAATAAAGAAAGATACAATATGTTGAACTGGTCACTAAAAACCATGACTGGCACTGCCATTAGAAATGTGATCTTACAAAATGGAAAACAGCTGTTGGTAAACTTTCAAACATAATAAAGCACCATTTTCTCTAACTTTAGAAAACAGTTGTAACTAAAGAAAAGTCAGTCTGTATTTTAACTATACAAAACACACTTTGGGTTTACATGTAAAATACAATTAGGGTCTAGGCTCAGATAATCAAACACATTTTCCTGCTGCATGAGTGGGCACTGAAACAGGGGAATGTAGTCTGTAGGCAGAAGAATTTTTTATTTTGTAGGTCATGTATCTCTGCCCACTACATGCTCTTAGCACTCTCCACATCCTGGTAATCAAGTTACCCCCCGGCTTCCCTGGTGGCGCAGTGATTGAGAGTCCACCTGCCAATGCAGGAAACACGGGTTCGTGCCCCGGTCCGGGAAGATCCCACGTGCCGCGGAGCGGCTGGGCCCGTGAGCCATGGCCGCTGAGCCTCCGCGTCCAGAGCCTGTGCTCCGCAACGGGAGAGGCCACAACAGCGAGAGGCCCGCGTACCAAAAAAAAAAAAGTTACCCCACAGATTACCAAAATGCCCCTAGAGGGCAGTATAATTCCCATGGAGAACCACTCGTGTAAATATATGAATCACACATACTTTAGCACAAACTTTGTTTGATGATGTCTATCCATACACATGAAATTTATTAAAATAGTAAATATTAGTATTTGTTCATCACTGCTTTAAATATAAAATTTTAATAAAATTCATTAAGATAAGTTCTCTTACTATCATTACTCCTAAACTGTTGCCAATCATTTCTTAAAATAATCCTTGTATTTACAACCATAGCTAATAAGAAAACTATATCTTAAAACTTACTATCAACATACTGAAACTCATATTCAGCTTTGATTCTGGCTGCAGAATTTCAGAGAACTATGAAAGTTTATTACTGTTTCCAAATGTATGATGTTCCCAATTTTTCATGGACTTTGGTTTTGAATCACACGCTTAGAACCCCATCAAAGCCCTGGCGTTTTTTAGAACTGGCCCTTCATTTCAGGCAGCAAGCCAGCAGGCTGATGAGCTGTCTAGACGATCATACCTCGTTTGTCACTAACGTTTCACTCTAATAATGAAAACGCTGGAGTTCAGGGATGTGGAGTCACATTTTTGATAGACTTCCTGCACAACTAATTGAACTATCCAAATCCAAGGTCCTAGTCATAGAGATTTTTATTACCTGCACCTCTGCCGGGAAAGTGATAAAGCAGGACAAAGACCATCCAATAAGATCCTGTAATAAGTTACTGACATTCTAATACGGACAATAGAGAAACCAACTTTGAGTCAAGTTCTTCCAGACTCCTTCTGCTTCGTAGAAATAAGCTGATTGAGAAGTTAATAGCTGAAGCAGTAGCAGGAATGTACCTTCATGAAATAGGCAAATCAAATTCCTCTGGGCAACCAGAGGGAAGAATAGGACAATAAAAGTGGCATTGACCTTTACTAGTCCATTCTGCTTTTGTTTTTATTTTTAATGTTGAATTAAATAAATGATATGTATTGGGATGTGAGGGCTGGCATGGGAAACTAATCAAATTCTGAAGTAAAAATGATACGGGTCATGTGATCACCAGTGAAATAGGGTGACAAATCCTTACCCTTCAGGGCTAGTAAGGTTCCCAACCTCTACACTCTTAGAGAAGGAGAAAAATTCTCCTTTCTGATGTATACAAAATCATCTCAGGAAGTTAAAATAAAAGGGCCTGAATTAATAGAAAATGTTAAGACATTCCAAATTCTACATGTATCAAGCTAGGTGATTTTTACAACTTTACAGAGTAAAATTCTGATGCCCTGCACCTCAAAGGTGAAGCCAAAAAAAAAAACCCATTCTGGAATTAATATGCTCCTATGTTTCAAAAGAATCTAGAATTCTCTGGAATATAACTTTCTTCAGTGCGGGTCTGTTTTGTTCACTCATATTTCCTAAGCACTTTCAGCACAATGCCTGGCACATGGTAGGTTCTCAATAAATATTTATTTGTTGACAGAACAAACACATGAATGAATTGTCTTATTATCATAAGTCTGGTAGTATACACGTATTGATTAACTTGAGTAGGATGTTAACTGTTGAAAATATATTATGCTAGTTATTCTGCTTCTGTTCAAGATTCCTTGATGAATAATTTCTTTTTTTGTTTAGACTAATACATTCAAAGTCATATTAAGTCTAAATGTAACTAAGCAGGACCCTATTGGGCCTTCCTGAGACAGACCCCTCCCCCATAGCCTCTGCTTTAGCTCCTCTCTGAAGTATTCAGATAACAGCATCTGATGCACATTTCCTGAGCTGTTTTACAGATGCTAAAACCCTCACCAAATGGAAGACTTTAACTACTTGATGACCATGAGCACTTAACCCCAGGCCTCCTGGAGCTCAAGGATTAATAATGTTAACCCCTGTGACACTACCTGGTTACCTCACCATCAGCCAACCAGAGAACTGTGCACAAGTTGATTCTATACCCTGAGTCTCCCCTCCCTCATCTGGCCTTTAAAAATGCTTTCCTGACACCCATCAGAGAGTTAGGGCTTTTTGAGCACTAGCTGCCCCAGACTCCTTGCACAGCGCCTCACAATAGAGGTGAGAGCCTCACAAAAGGCTCTTTCCTTCACCACAACCCAGGGTCATCAGATTGGCTTTACTGTGGGAGGACAAGAGGACCCAAGTCTGGCTTGGTAACATAAAAAGTTAATTTTATTAGAAAGTTCTCTTTTTATGTGGTGTATTCGCTTACCTTTCACATAAGTGTAGAGACCTTGATGTTTGTCTGTAAAGCCTAAAATGTTAGTATTATCAGGTAACATTTATTTAAAGTAAAGGAAAATAAAGTAATATTTAATGATAACCTACTATGTCCAAGGTACTTTGCACATATTATTTTTAAATGCTCACAAAAACGGGGTGGGCATTTTTGGCATTTTAAAGAGGAAATAATTAAGATATATAAATAGATGACACTTAGAATTTATACTTAGGTACATCTGAAAACCACTTGTCATCTTCACTCTTATCAAATTACAAATGCAGTGCCGAGGACAGAGAGAGAAAGAGGGTAAGAATGTGAGAGTGAGCAAGAGAGACTGAATGAAAGAAAGACACCTTTCAACGTAGAGTATGCTGGGCCCAAGCAGTCCTACGTATATAAGGAAACATCTCCATCTTCCTATACAAACACTATTATCCATTCTCATTACTATACTTTCCAAAGACAAAGACTGGGAAACCTTTCCTTTCTCTTAGTTAATTTACTATATGAAAATAAAGGACACACTCAGAACACAACAAATGGAGATATGTGGCCCCTTTGCCATTATCTCATGCAACATATAAAGAAATTTATTGTTATTTAAACAAAACAAAATCGTAAATGATGAAGTTAGTGGAATAATGCAAAATAACCCATAACACCTGGAGAAGAAATAAATCAAAATTCTCCATATCAATCACTTCCCTAAACTCATCTAGCCTTAGATCATTCAAATGATATCATTCATTTTTTCACTAATTCCACAAATATTTATGAGGTATCTGGTCAGACTCAGGCACTCATTTTCTAGGCACAGAACACTGAATAAATCAGTGGCATTGTCTTTTATTTTTGTTCTCCACTAACAGAGAAACAGATAAAAGAATGCTAGATACCCAATATGAGTAAATTATTTGCTTAAAACTATTTAGGAGAATGTAGCTAATTAACATATTCTGTAGGAATAGTTTTTAAATAGTTATAGTTATTAAAATTAATAAAAACTGGGCACTGTATGAAGTACTTGACATACATTATTTCTTCTAATCTTTACAATAATCTCATGACATATATAATGTTTTTCTCATTTTATAAATGAAAAGGCTGAGGGACTTAGAAATGTACACAGGATCATACAGCTATTAAGTGCAGAGCTAGAATTTTAACCCAGGCTCACCTTCTCCAAAGCCCATTCTCCTCCACTAGGCTCCAAGGACAGTAAGAGTTCTCTAAAGGCAGTTCCTTTATCACACTGAAACTTCTCTAAAACCTTTACAGTCCACATCTCTTTAGGCTCCCTTAAAGTCAGTATTTCCTAATCATAAATATTTTATGCTCTTTCCCTTTGAACACTTTTTAATTTCTAATATCTTGTTCTCAATAATGGTCTTAAATCTGGGCTTTGATTTGCAGTGGTAAGCTCTATCTCTACATGTCATCTTCACAGGCACTGTTAAACACAATAGATATATATCTCTCTCTCTCAGAGTCAGGCTGTATTTATTTAATTATGACCCTGTTGTTTCTTCTAGGTGTCAATTTTTTCTAAACCTTCATATATACAATAGTTATTTCCACCTGGATTGCACTTCAAGGCAGTCATCCCCGCTAAACTGCATTCTATTCACTTAGGGTAATTCTGGTGAATTACCCTAAGTGGTGAAAGTACAACAATGACAATTGAAACAGGGACCGAATAGTTGGGGATACTTAAGCAAGCTTAATGGTTGTAGGTCAGTTGAAAAACCATCCACCTGAGAGTGCTAAAGAACTGGAAGAGGAACTCTCACTGCAATTAGTATTTTATAGATAAACACTTGTGGGAGAGTAGTTAAATTTTAGATGACTAGAAAAGAGTGCTTTTTACCAATTTTTAAAAGGCACATAAAAGATCCACTTGGGAATTAACAAGCTAGTGACCTACCTACAATACCAAAAAAGTTCTATGATGATTAATTTAAAAAAAATAACTTACAGTATATGTATCCTATGTAGTGTAGCAATAGTGAAATGTTATAGGAGGAAACAATGAATTGTCAAAAATGATATACAACAAGTATATTTTTTGTTTGATTTTGCTATATAATTGAGGCAAGAAAACATTCTCTAGCTTTATTTAGGGAGGTGCTTTGTTTATTTTTTAATATGGTATTTCCTAATACATATACTGACAAATTTGTTTCATTTTATCAATGAAAATATTAACATCACATATTATAGATAGAATATTTTTAATACAAATAAAAAATCAGACTTACCATTATGGCAAAATACTTGCAGTATTCAATTCTGTTGAGTTAACAAATCTCATCTATAGTATGTAATTCACTTCCAATTATTGTCCAGTAAGAACACAGTTATAGCTTGAGTATGTACAAATACTTTGTCTTATGTTAAAACTCATTTTAATGTTACCATCCACTTTGTTTTAATATATCACTTCTATACACAATACCAGTTAACATTTATCTAGTAGTTAAGCTTGAAGACTGTGGAGTGAGACTCACTGCATAATTACACAAAGCACTTAGAACTGCAGGCACAAAGTAAGGGTTCAAAAAAATGCTAGGTTTTTATTATGCATTAAACATAAAGCCAAACCATTTACACAAATTATCTCATTTAATCCTTACAACAAACTTATCTTTATTTGATAGATGAAAATATTTAAGTCAATAGAGATTAACTTCTCCAGAGTTAAATCTGGTATACGCTAGAGGCATTTATACACAGTGAGATTTTTCAACACTGTGGTATAGTTCAAGCTCTTCCTTCTATCTGAAATGCACTTTCTTCTTGTTAAGCTAGATCCTATGAATTTCAAAAATCAGGCCTCATCCACTACCAGAAATCTTCCTTAGAACCTACATTCCCTCTAGGCTTGGTAAGTACTCCCTGGTTGAGAATTCCATAGTATATATCTTTCTCATATTATATCTGCTGTAATATACAACAAATACATGCTCCAATAGCACTCTCTTTATAACCTATGGCTTCCTTAACCACAATGACTGCTCTTATCAAAATCCGTACCTAGTAGGTGCTTAATCATTTTTAATGAATTAATGAATAAGTGAAAAAATGAAAAGAAATTAATTGAAAAGCTATTTGATTAACAGGGGAAAGGGAGTATCAGGTTTCAAAAGGCACTCAAGGTGCATTTTTCCCTATGATTGAGACAATGTTCTACATATAAATACCCTACGTCCACTGTACCTCTAGGACAGCCTTTATATATATGAAATAATATGCTTCTAGGATTAGAATGTTTAACATGGTTAAAGTTGAGAATCCTGAGCAACAAGCAGTATCAGTGATTCTAAACCTATGACCTATCCAAATGACATGGAGAGACTTATGAATGCATACATTTGGTTACTGCAACATATTGTTATCAATGGAGAGGGTATAAAGTTAGTGGGAACATGACAGACAATAGCTATTTCCTGAGACTGAGAATTTTCCCAAGACTAGTTTGTGAGAGGCAAACTTCTAACTCAAGTAGTTCAGGTGGAATTTGTGGGTGCTTCAAATTTTTTGACATATTTTATTTTACACTAAAAGATATTATAATCACAAAAAACCTCAGGTCCTGGCTTACTACCAAGAAACCCTGTTGAAAAGTAAATTATTTTTCTTTGATTATCTTAAAGCACACACTAAAGAAATATATACTATAATAAATATCTGTATTGTGTATGTTTTATGTTTGATTATACTTACCTACACGGACTTATAAAACTTTATATTTATTGATGTAACACAGGTGTTTGTGAATCAGACCTAAAGGCTATCCTTAATCTAAAAACAATAAAATTTTATTAATCGAAAATGGTAACATGGCAATACAATTGTGAGAATTTTCCAGGGCTTATGTAAGAAACAGAAAACTGAAGTGAGAAGTCATTGTTTTAAACAAATGGATAAATATGAGTAGAGGTTTCTTAACTAATAGTCTCCAAAAATAAAATAAATGATAAAAATCGGGACTGATTTTGTGCTTGTGTTATGTCTCTGAAACAGTAACAAAAAAATTATTTTAAAAAACAAAGAAAGTTAGCCAATGAAAGCATCTATCTGTATAGTAAAAAAACAATGGCCAGTGATAAATGGCTTCTCTTCAAGGAATATCTGTTATATAATGATCATTTACTCTGCCCCAACTATTGTTCAAATTTACCTCATTTAATCACATATGAACTGTTGAGGTTTAGGTTAGAAGCATGCCAAATAGGTGATCCCAGCTGTTTATATGGCAGATACAAGACTAATAGGTCTGTTTCTAAAACTGAACTTTTAAATTGCTCTGCTACACTCACTAGGAGCACAAGGGGATGTTTAAAATTAATATCATTACAATGGTATCAGTTTATTTCACTTCCCAATGAGGAATGAATCCAAGCAGCCAGTCAGATTCAGTCACTAACCAACCATCTTAAGAGCTAAATATCTCGGAATAAAGAATACATAGAAATTGGTTTCAACAGTTTGGTAATATTAATGTAGCTAAAAACTCCATTTTTCAGATAGAACATTTTGGAATGTTTAATAACCATTATATTACAGAAAGTGTCTTTTTTTTTCTTATCTAAAAAAGTGTTTGGGGTACATAATAATAAGATAGTCATAGAAAAAAATGTAGTGAATTTTACTAAGGCAAAATAACAAAACAACTGGTTGAGAAGAAAAAAAATACCAGAGTCCCAGTGAACCACAAATAGGTATTTCCAGCACTGAAAGAGCAAATTCAAGATAATAAGTTCTCCCATACTCTGCGAATATTTTCATTAATGCAATTTTGTGTTGAGTCCATATTCACTTTAAGTCTTTTAATAGACACACATGGGGTATGATAAATATAAAGAATACTTCTTTTTAAATCATAATATTTTATTAATTTCTAAATGATCACAGGCTACTTATTCAGAGACATTTTATTACTATACTCATTTTCTTCTTGTAAACATAATATGTTTATGAATTTGTTCAAGGAAGCTTCTTTGGATTTCTACTTTTCTCATTGTCCTTATTTACTTGAGGAGAAGATCGGCTTCTCATTAAAAAATACAAAAATATGATGGCCATATTTAACAACTATAAAAATTAGGTTAGATTAGAAGCACAAAGAGAAAGAGCATATGATAGAATGTAGTGTCAGTTAAACCTTGAAAAATGAACTCCAACCATATTATGATCTGGCGGGATATTTACGGTGACAACTCGATGACTGCAACAGGTAATATAATTATCCCCATCATAGGGAGTGCAAACTGAGGCAAAGGGAGTTAAAATGGCTTTTACAAAAAATTCCTCAACTATCCAAATCAATATAGGTGCTTTAGTGGGCTTGCCTTCTTTGCCATTTCTGTAAACATGTAAATAATATGTATTGATACTTATGAACAGAAATGAAACCACTGGTGAAATTAGATCATGGATTTCATTTATTTTGGGCCCTGTGACCTTGCCTATTACATATGCCAAGCCAAGCACAGTAGGCAACATCTGGATGGAAAGACACCAAACGAAGCAGTCATTCAGTTGTATTACTGTTGTGCACATCAGCTCAGGCTTCAGTCAGCTGATGTTTTACTCTTTTTTTTACACAGTAGCTCTTTTCAGAATGAGTTGATTTATTTAATTGGTGTTGCACAACTCATTAACACAAATTAAAATGGTAGGAAAAAGACATCAGCTACCAGCTTTTATTTTCACCTTATACCTCTCTCATGCTTTCTCAGTCCACATATTTAACTTCTTGTTGAAACACTTCATTGAATGTCTTGTTTCAAATGGTGAAACCTGATCTCATGATTCTCCAACCTAACCTGTTTCTGACTTCTCTATTTCAATTAAGAGTGTGCTGTTTTCCCAGATATCTAGACTCAAAACTTTCAAGTTATGTTTGATCTTTTTTCTTGCCTTACCAAATTCTGAGGATAGTCCTACTGATTTTTCTATCAAAAATTCTCACATATGCCCTTCTATCTCACTGCAATCACTGTAATTTAGGCTGCTATTACTATAAAAAGTCCCATTTAGTACTTGGGTCCTGCTGTGTTTGGTCATGCCAGTTACCCGTTCCTAATTTTCTTTGGTATCTAACAGATAAAATTTAAACTCCATAGTTTGTTGTCCAGGCCTTCTACAGTTAAGAACCAAGAGCATAATTTTATTGTAACCTCATCCAATTCCTATGCACACCCTCAACTTGTATCCACGGTGTTAGTTTCTTCAAGGTGAATCCCTTGTACTTTCACATCAGACTTTTGCTTGTATGAAGGCACTGCAAGGAATGCATTCTACTTCATCTCCTTTGTTCTGGAAGGGGTTTTGCTAACTTTACCTTCTCCGCAAAGCCTTCCCTGATCATTAAGACAAAAAACACTGTATTTTATAATTGAAATTTGCTAACAGCGTAGCACTTAAATGTTCTCACACACACAAAAAGATAAATATATGAGGTGATGGATGTATTAATTAATTAATCCTTTCACAATGTGTACATATATGAAATCAACACGATGTATAATTTAAACATCTACCAATTTTGTCAATCCTACCTCAGCAAATGCTGAAATTTAAAAAAACAAACAAACGAAAAACAGGCCAGTATGGAATCCTCTGTCCCCATTAAACGTTCTGTATGTGCTGTGCCATCTGGCCCTATCTTCTCTATCTTATCTGTAGTTGCAGATACAAACATTCTCTTCCTCTCTCTCCCCACATCTCCCTCCCTCCCTCCCTCCCTCCCTCTCAATAGACTGTTTTCACCTATCACTCCAGTTTCTGTGAGAAAGCCTCAGGGAGGTCTTGACCAACCACCAGATCTACAAAAGTCAGTCACATCACATCACCTGTTTTCTTTCTAACACTTGAGAATACTATGCTTCTCAGATGGGGAAACTGAGGCTAGAGAATGTAAGGAATCTGTCCACAGTTGTTCAACTTCTGACCATCAGAGAGAAGGCATAAAAGACAGAGGGTGGGGCTCAGAAGGGTCTGGAGGTAACTATAGTGTATCCTGAACCGTGTTCTACAGTAGTTCCAGCCCCTCACTCTGAAAAACCACAGGAGCAGTCGTTTGGCTTTTATCATTTGAAAGATTTTTCAAAGTTTCCCTTCTTTTCTCTGTCCTTACTTCTTCAACAAAACCCATCTGGCAGAGCGATGGGACAAGTATGGGGAGGGTTAGGGAGCACTTGGCCACATGCAGTTTTGCCAGATTTAGCAAATAACGCAGAGGCACAACTAACTTTGAATTTCAAATAAACTATAAATACTTTTTTTAAGAATAAGTATCTCCCATACAATACTGGAGACACAATTAGGATAAAATACTATTTGTGTGTCATCTGAAATTCAAATTTAGCAGGACATCCTCCATTTTTTTTTGTATACATAGTTGTTATGCAGTTTAAATTTTATTGACCTCCTGGTTTTTTTAAAAAAGTTAAATTTAAGGTCACACCTCTAAGTTCAATGCATTATATACAGATCGTGCAGGGTATGACTACGAAGAGATACAAATTAGTCCACACCGAAAAAGATTTACTAGGGTACAGAATCATTTTCATAAATACATATAAAATTCTTGTGGAGATAGAAGAGGACTGACTCTTCAGGTTCTCTGAGACACTTTTCAAAGTGATTCAAGGCACAAAATGTTCACTATTGTGATGCATCCTGCATTTTACCTGGCTCCCCAAGGCAGACAGCTACTGTACAGCTACTCATACAGTCCTATGAGTAATGGTTATAAGCCTCTTGTGAGTATACATGGAAAAGAAAAGAATAAAATCGCTTTCTGTTGTTTTATTTACTTTAGAGACATTTTGATATCCTTTGACAATAAAAACAACACACGTATTTTAAGATGAACATGTATTTTACTTTGGAAACTGACATTTATCAGCTCAGTTCCTTTAATTTTCTGTGAATTTATAGCACTTAATATCTAGCAGTAAAGAAATTGTAAAACAGCATGGGATCCTCATGCTTAATTCATGTTTGGGTGAACCTGGACAAGCTATTTCATCTCTCTTTTTGCCTCTTTCTTCATCTGCAAAATGAAGATAATAGCAACACCTATCTGACAAGATTGTAGTTAGAAGGAAATGAGGAAATATACATGAAAGTGACAGTCCAGTACTTGCCACATAGTAGACGTTCACATCCAGTAGATAACAGCTTCCTTTTCCTTGCCTTTCCACTCTATTTCTGAGAATGGACACCATCACATCCCAGACCACTGAAAAATACTAGGCCAAATAGCAAAGACTTGTTCAAAAGAAATTTTGATTTTTACTCTTTAATAATACACAGGTACCAGCACAGCCACACTGCTTGTTATAATTCCTAATGATGATTAATTGATTGTTTGATTGGTTCACTCAATAAGTATTTACTGAAGACCTAACATGTGCCAGGCATTGTGTTCTTGGAGATGGGAATACATGATAAACAGAGCAAAGCTGCTATTTTCCCATGAAAACTGCTTATATTCTAGGTGTGCAGGGGCAGATAATAAACAGATAAGAAAATACATCATATGATATTACAATATATTATACGATATTACAGTATATTATATTCAGCAACTAATTAGGGCAAAAGTTTTGAAGCAGTTTTAAATTGGGTTATATGCTTAAAAGCTTTTGCACAGCAAAGAAAAACATAAACAAGATGAAAAGACAACCCTCAGAATGGAAGAAAATATTTGCAAAAGAAGCAACTGACAAAGGATTAATGTCCATAATTTACAAGCAGCTCATGCAGTTCAAAATCAAAAAAACAAACAACCCAGTCCAAAAATGGGCAGAAGACCTAAACAGACATTTCTCCAAAGAAGATATACAGATTGCCAACAAACACATGAAAGGATGCTCAACATCACTAATCGTTAGAGAAATGCAAATCAAAACTACAATGAGGTATCACCTCAAACCAGTCAGAATGGCCATCATCAAAAAATCTAGAAACAATAAATGCTGGAGAGGGTATGGAGAAAAGGGAACCCTCTTGCACTGTTGCTGGGAATGTAAATTGATACAGCCACCTTGGAGAACAGTATGAAGGGTCCTTAAAAAACTAAAACTAGAACTACTATACAACCCAGCAATCCCACTACTGGGCATATACCCGGAGAAAACCATAATTCAAAAAGAGTCATGTACCACAATGTTCATTGCAGCTCTATTTTCAATAACCAGGACATGGAAGCCACCTAAGTGTCCACTGACAGGTGAATGGATAAAGAAGATGTGGCACATATATACAAGGGAATATTACTCAGACATAAAAAGAAATGAAATTATTTGTAGTGAGATGGATGGACCTAGAGACTGTCATACAGAGTGAAGTAAGTCAGAAAGAGAAAAACAAATACCATATGCTAACACATATACATGAAATCTAAAAAAAAAAAAAGATGGTTCTGAAGAACCTAGGGAGAGGACGGGAATAAAGACGCAGATGAAGAGAATGGACTTGATGACACGGGGAGGGCGAAGGGTAAGCTGGGACAAAGTGAGAGAGTGGCATGGACATATATACACTTCCAAATGTAAAATAGCTAGTGGGAAGCAGCCGCATAGGACAGGGAGATCAGCTCCGTGCTTTGTGATCACCTAGAGGGGTGGGATAGGGAGGGTGGGAGGGAGATGCAAGAGGGAGGGGATATGGGGATATATGTATACATATAGCTGATTCACTTTGTTATACAGCAGAAACTATCACACCATCGTAAAGCAATTATACTCCAAAAAAACAAAATAAAGGATAGATGAATAAAGTATAAATAAATAAATAAAAATAAGTAGGGTTATATGGAGATGACTGGTGATCTTGATAACAGTTTTTCATTCCCAAGGAGGAAGTTAAAAAATAAAAAGATAAGAAAGCATTTTACAGGCAGACAGAATTAGAAACTCAGGTAAAGTAAGTCAATGGAAGACAATACTGAAAACAAACTGGTCAGAAGAATATATATGTCAAAAACAAATATTTAAAGCTTTTTTAAAGCTCATGCCACTGTAAGTATTCAAAAGTAGGAGATGTTCACAAATACTTCATTCGACAAGCGTCATAAGCAAAAGATGCAAGACATCCAAGAAAAGGAATGTTCCAAGTGCTGACCAATAAACTATATTAAATTCCTTGTTCATACTCAGGAGAGAGAAGTCTATTAGAATAGTGTCAAGTAAAATCTAGGGGTGATTTTCTTATTGTTGCACCCTGCTGTGAGGCAGCAAGAGGCTCAGCTTCACATGGTAGAATATCTCATTTATTATGGAGGAGACATACTCTTTAATGTTCCTTTTAATTACAGACTTAAAATGTTACTTAATTTTGACAACTTTTTTTTTCATTCTTGAATCATACTCTTCTATATTACTTTTCTAGTCTGTTGATGTATCATTGCAAATGGACAGATTTGATTTATTTTAACAGTGTTCCCCAGGTGTTTACAGCAATGTAGATATATGCTTCTGCATCAAAATTGGGTGAGGTTACATGAATGATAGTTTGTGTAAGATAAAGGATAAATGTCTGTCTTCCAAAAATCAGGCAACTCTCTCTTTACTAATACAAATTAAACAAAGTAATATTTTGTATGAAGATGGAGTTATTAAAAAAGAAAAATTAATATCTGTTAAACTTAGAAATATTTTGAATCAAGGTTTTTTGGTGAAATTTTCTGTACACAAAATTATGCCTACTTAGGCAATAATATATATTCATCTTTTATTCATCAACAAACTAAAATGTGACACCAGATTCATGGTATTTTAAATAATTTGCACTAACTGAAAAGTGCAAGTAAAGCTCATGTCCTATCATCCCCCATATTATGCTCCAAGGCTCTGAAGTAAGTGGAAACTGGGGCTGCAGCAGGTGTCCACACCTTGGATTATAGTGGAGTTTACAGGAGCAAAAGTGAAGGAAAGTGGAATTTCTTCTGTTTTCAAAAAAGGGAAAGAAATTAACTTTTATGAAGGCTCAAAAGATACAAACTTCAAGTTATAAGATAAATAAGTACTAGGGATGTACTACACATGATAAATATAATTAACACGGCTGTATGTTACATATGAAAGTTGTTAAAAGAGAGAAAATCCTGAGTTCTCATCACAAAAAAATAGTTTTTTCCCATTTCTTTAATTTTGTATCTGTATGAGATAATGAACGTTCACTAAAATTACTGACAATCAATGATGTATGTAAATCAAATCATTATGTTGTATGCCTTAAACTTATACTGTGCTGTATGTCAAATATATCTTAATAAAACTGGAAGAAAAAAATTTAAGAAAAAACCACAAAGAAGTATAAGGGAACATTTTTGAGGGATGAAAATATTATATATCTCGATTAGGATGGTAGTTATACATAGGTGTATACATTTATCAAAACTAGTTGACCACACACTTTAAGAAAAAAAACTGTGTTTGATTATATTTTTTCCCAGTTGTCTACTAGAAAGTTAATTTTATGTGTCAACTTGACTGGATCATGGGGTGCCCAAATATCTGGTTAGGCATTATTTCTGGATGTGTCTGTGAGGGTGTTTCTGGAAGAGAGCAGCCACTGAATCTATAGACTGAGTAAAGCTGTTTGCCCTCTCCAGTGTGGATGGACATCATCCTATTTGTTGAGGACCTGAATACAACAAAAAAGGTGGAGAAAGGGAAGATCCGCTCTCACTGCCTGGCTGGTTGAGCTGAGACATTTACCTTCTCCTGCCCTCTGTGCCCTGTTCTCAGGCTTTAAGACTCAGACTAGTATCTACCATAAGCTCTCGGGTTCCCAGGCCTGTGAGCTACACCACTGGCTTTCTTGGTTCTCCAGATTGTATAGTTATCTCTCACACACACACACACATATATGGCACATATATTATTGGTTCTGTTTCTCTGGAGAACCCTAATACAGTTAAATAACAAGTCTTAGAAATGAAATCAGCAATTGTATGAAACAGGGTTATCTGAATTAGGCTTGGAACCTGGCCCACCATGTCTGAATCTTCAGAATATGAAAAACATAGATTCCAAAGTTTAAACAACCAAACTATAAGTAAAATATAACATACATTAAACCAATTGAAAAGCAAAGTCCATCAGATTTCCAGTGTCATGATTTCATATATTCTGTTTGGTTAGTATTCACTTTTATTCAATGTATTGATTTCAAAAAAATAAAATCACTGAAGAATAGATTTTGTTCATCTCATCTGAAGGAAAATGTCCTCATTTTTATATGTAATGTCAAGATATCAAAGATATTCAGGAAAAATGGATGACTATTTCATTATTCCATATTATTATAAATAAGAAGAATCAACTTAACACATAACACAGAACCTTGTTTGAAGAATATCAATAAATATAGCCAAAGGGTTTTGAAAATGTTGTAACAAAAGCATCAGTGTTTGAGACATCTGTTCTTCTGTGTAAGAAATAGGATATTAATACTAATCCAATTCCTCTAATGTAATATTTTATGTGAAAGAAAAGTGACCTAGTGGTACTGGTTGCTTTCAAAAAATGTAAGAAAAAAGGAAGTTATGTGCCAAAAGTCATAGTTATAGTATGTAAAACTAAAACACAACTGTAGTCTATCCAAATCTAAGAGATTTGCATCCATTATTCAGACATCACTTTATCTTTTCTTTTTTCCACATTGTGACCCATTATGCTTCCCATAATTAGCACAATTAATTCATTTTAGAACTCTTCAAAATCTTGTAAATTTGTAAGCACTGTATAAACTAACCAGATAAAATATTAACTTCTTTCATTTTTATTCTAATGAAGAAGTTGTATATTTTTAAAGAGTGGTTAGTTTTCTTATGTTTTATGGTAACTTTTTGTTGGTTTTCTTCTTTATTTTACTTTTATTTCAAGAAAAAAGAATAACAAGCAAAAAAATAATGAAAAGGCTAAGGATAAATGCACATCTTCTCTGTATCTTATTTTTTAATTTTACATGTTAAAAATATCTGAATTAGAAGACTGAGATGCAAAGTATCAAAGCATTTAGTCAGCTAAATTAAGCATTAGATCTGGTTATTTGATAAAGTGTAGATTAAACACTGGTGATTAACTGAATGTCTGACAGAGTTGAGAGAATCTGCTGGATTTCTGGTATCATAAAAATAAAACTGAAGAATCTCACTTCTAAATTAAGAAAACAGTCAATCAAAATAAGATATGCACAATTTCCACACATTCTGGTAACCATTTGAGTTTACGAACAGGATTGTACCAGTTCAAAGCAAGATGCCAACTTGAACTTATGTCTTCATTTATGAGAAAAAAAACAGATAAGTAATATATAAACAATGCAAAAAACTATAATGAAAATAGTTCTCAAGCCACCCTTTACGATTTTTAAAAACTAAAACTGCACTTATAAAACAAATGCATATGATCTCCACCAAGGCAAAAATTACAGTATTAAGAGCACAGACTCTAGAGCCAGGCTGCCAGATTCAGTCCCAGTTCTGCCCATGTTTAGCTGTTTGACACTGAGCGAGGAGGGAGAGACAAGCCTTTTGTCTCCCTGCTGCCTCTGGTGGCTGTGGCCATGGTGACTTTCTCCCTTCTCTCTTTGGAGGCATGGCAGAGAGCAGGCTCAGGAGTATTAAGTTAGCTCCCTGGAAGAGCTCTAAGCCCCTGGCTGATGCTGGCACCACTGGTTTGCCTGCTTCCTTGGTTTAGCTCCTGTCACCTCTCTTTTCTAAAAAGGGCCATTTCCACAAGCACAAAGATTCTAACCAGGTGTTTCCAGCTCTTTTCCCACTGCACAGTAAATGTAAAGTAACCCTTCTTCTTGAAACTAGCTTTGTCCAGCTTGGTATTTCATGCTTTTCAAGTCTTTCCAAGCCCTAATAATCAAGCATCCCTTTGCATATATGTGTACTGTTCATGGGCTGCCACTTGTTTGAAAATATGGAAAGATTGTATTGACTCACTCCATCAAAAGTTCTTATTACTGATTTCTGGCAATTTAAAAATTCACATTTTAAGGACTTGATCCCATTCTCCCTCAATCTCTTTTCCATACTTCAGGATTATCAAATTGCAGGGAAAACGAAAGTTCTATCACTTGCTAAGAAATGAACATCTTCCAAAATGAAGACTCTGAGCTTTTATTGTTACTGAAAGAATGTTTTGCTTCTTTCATATTTCCTTGAGTTGAATATTTTCCCAGGCTAACCCCTTTACTGATTTTCTTAGGCCCTCAACTCTGTTAATTCTCAATCACTTTTGCCTTGTTCTTACATGTTTTTTGGCAAATGTGTTCAATTCACCCTTCATTTGTATGTTGTCCTTCGGTTGTGCATGCATTCTCAGTCCCTTCATCATCTTTACCCAACCTAAACCTCTCCAGAGGACAGTCCTCACCCAGATGCTTCAACACCCTCACATCTCCCTTATTCCTTAATTCCTGAATTCTGGTTTCTATCACTACTCTCTATTAAAACTGTTTTCTTACAGGTTAGTAATGTTCTCATAACTTGTAACATCATGTATTTTCCTATCTCTTATTTTAATCTATCTTATACAACTGTTTTACTCATCACAGTACTTTAACGTAGTAAGCATTTAGTAATTTTATTTAAGTTGAATTTAACTGAAAGAAAAAATATGTCAAGTATCATATTCTGTTTCATTAAGCATGAGTCTGTTAGAATCCAACTAGACCTAGCTCTAAGTCCTTGGTTTTATATGTAATTAACTCAGTTTTTAACATTATGTCCCTAATGACTGAGGCCCAGTTTTTTAAAAGTTAAAATGGGAATATAATCATTTCCTGCTCATCTCACATGACTGTGATAAAGATTAAATAAAGGAGTGAATGGTATAACATGCAGCAAACTGCAATGCAGTTACAAGTTATTACACAGGAAAATATTTTTATTAAAAATTATTTTCAGCACATAAAAAGAAACTCATTTTCCAACAAAATAGAAAATTAAAAAGAATAGAAATAAAGCAAGCAAATGAAAATCACAGATATATGAAAGTTTATATCTACAGGGATTTTAAAAATAGAATTACTATACTTCTTAGATTTTGGGAAAGACAGTTGACTTCAAATATTCTTTAAAGTATAAACATGGAATATGGTGCCACAGAACTTGTATAAATTTTAAGTTTATTTATAAAATCAAGAAACACAGAACTGTAAATCAGGAAAGGTCATTGAATGCAACGGAGTGAAATTCTCTACATTTACAGCTGGGATAACTATTACTGAAAGTTGTTTCCATTTTTAAGTCAAATGAAAAACAATCTGAGAGAGAAGTGGAATATTTTAGTTTTAGAGACAGAAGAGACTACCTTTCTGTATACTCAGTATATAATATACTCCATATATTTCTATACATTCCACATTTCTGTAGGTCACACAATCTAGTCCTAAAATACCAAAATTTTCATCTTGCCAACTGTTCCTCTGGACAGTTTCTCCCAAATGCTATCCTGATTATATTATCAGTGCATACCCAATGCTGGTTTAAAACTGTAATAATATTTTTAAAAATCTAAATTAATATGTTTTGACTAAGAAGGTCAAAGAAGCATTGAGAAACTTATATTTTTATTAATTAAGTAGTAGATTCTACTTAAGGGAATGTGATCTAGTGGAAAATGATACTGATAGACTGGTAAATGATACAGAAATAGAAAAAAATATTTTAAAAGTAAGAACATTTACTTTCCCATAATCTTCACTTGAAAGAACATTATAGTTATTTTATGAAATAGACGATATGAAAGATAAAAGGTATTTTATGATGCTTAATATTTTGACAACAGAGCAAAACACATTTAAATGGCAAGTTGCTACTGTATTTTAGTAATAGAAAACTAAAAACCGACGAAATAAATCTCACAAGGAAGTCTTTCCTTACACCCGAATCCTTTGACAATTATTTGTCTAATTTTTTCTTACACGGGGTTTTTGTTTTAATTTCATTGTTTTGAAGGAAAAACAAGGAGAAATTCTTGATTTCCATAGCTTAACTCTGTTTCAAAAATGACAAGGTGATTCATATTAGAGTTGGAATAGTGACTAGTATTTAAAAGTTAAAAGCCATCTAACAAAATGATGAGTGGTATCATTTTGGGTGAATTTTATTTGTCTCTGGTTTATTTTCTTTATAGAAACTGAAACGACAGTTCTCTCCTCAGAAGATTTCACTTTATATTATTAAAACAGAGTATCAGCATTTCTACAAAATTATAGACAGTAAATGTGTTTTCTTGATATACACATAATCTTTGCCAAAATATATAATATAGGGTATATAAAGACCCTGTGTATAAAAAAGGTATTAAAGTCAAGAACCCTGGAAACTGATACTTTTACAGCAACAATAGCTTTCTGGCACTGGTGTGTGTGATGATGGGAACCAAAAATAGCTTAGAATAAAATGTTTCCCATGACAAACACAGTCACTCCAAATGTAATTTTCTTACGTAAAACACGTGTGTGGTTATTAAAATAAAGATTTTGTGCTTCAATCTAGAGATTTTCATACATTAAAGTTACCTTTAAAAAGTCATTGTACCCTCCTTGGAATACAGTATTATCAGGGAAACAATATAAGTGGTTACTGGATACAGCGCAACGAGTAGAGCAGTTTAGCTCTGGCCACATACTTCTGACCGAGGTTGTGGTTCATTCCAGGTTCCAGCAACCACTCTCACCCCTTGCTTCCTCCCCTCAGGACTAAGGTCAGTGACAGTACCCTACTGTTGCTGGCCCTGGGGTTCCCCTTGACCATACATCTGTAAAGAGTACTTTCATTCAATTCTCATTGGTTATCTGTATGTATGTATCATTTGTTTCCTGTCTGATAAAGTAGCAAAACTCTACAAAGTTACTTATAAACAAATGTATTTATAGGTTCAGAGAAATAGTACAATTATTGACTAATATGAGATTTAAGGTAAAAAATGAAAAAGAATCCTGTAAGGACGATTTCGGTTAAAAAATTATTTCTATTCAATACTAATTAATCAGATCTTAGAAAATGAGGATGGAAAGTAGTCGATACTTCACTTTACTGAGTCACTACTTAACTCCACCTAGATAGAAGGAAACACAGGAGGACAGCCTTTTCGTGTAGAAGAGAATGAGGTTCAGGTAATTTTTTATAAAGTAATGATTTGGATATTATTTGAAATTTTTTTGGACCTTCCTTATCTCTGTTGTCATCCTTATAAAACCAGATTTCACTCCAATTATTATTCGTTTTCCAGACAAGGCCAAAACCTAGTAAACTTTAAGTAAGCCATATATTAAGTCCGTAATTTGGAAGAATCTGATTAAAACAGGAACCTCAGGTTTTTTACTGGAAACATCAAGTTAAAAAAAAAAATTAATGAGAGAACTAAGAAATATAGTGGTCCCTTTTTTTTGTGACTTTGTTCTTGATTTATAATTTATATATAATAAAGTGCATTAATTTTAAGGATATGGATCAATAAATTGGTACATATGTGTATATATATATATATTATATATTTATAGTAAGAACAGTAGTCAAGGCTAGACCCAGAGAGTTGATGTACTTCAAAAAGCAACTGACATGAACCATAAATGATTAGAGGAAGAGGAAATCCCAGTCCCCCAGCCTTAGCCCTGCAAGGAATTTCTGTAGGTTTGTGGAAACATGCAGTGAATGGTTGGGTCCATTTTGTTTAAATCTCAAGAACATTGTAACTCCAGGGAGGTGGAAGATTTGAGGATTTGAGGCCATGTGGATAATATTTGACTTGCTCACAGCTTATCAGATCTCGGCCTTATCTGGGAAAAAAAAACAACTTAGAGTGAAACTTAACTTATAATAACAAAAGGGAGGAAAGGAAATTCAAAAGAAGTTCCAAATAATTCAAAATCTAGGCTAACTGACCCAAACTTTTTGAAAATACTGAAGCATAACTCCTTTATTTAAAGAAGCAAGATGTTTCTGATCTATTGTTCAATTTAAACAGGCTTCTCACTGAAATATAAAATCCTTTGAAAGACATATAGTATTCACATCACAAATTAGTATATCTTAGAAATAATATATCACTAATATTTTTACATAAATGATTTCAGAGTATAAAATAAGTTCAATATAAAATGATTATGATTTGTATCCAAACTGGGTAGGATCACAAAAATCAAGTGATGTATTTCTCTTGAAATACAACTTGATGAATGCTTCAGTGAATGATCATTTGTTTTATAGCTATAGGAGAGGTGGCTGATTTGAATTTGGCAAGAGTTTTACTGAAGTCTCAGAGCCAAGAATTCAACTGGATAAGGATTATCAAGACCGAGATTTGTTGTTAAGGCAACAGAACCCAAAAGACTGCCTTCTATGTCTGATATAGCTGACATTTGATAATATTAGAGATTGTAATAATGTCTGCTGATGTGAAGAGCTTTAGGTTTAACATCCAAAGAAATAAGAAAATAATTCCCACATAGAAACACAGAAATGCCATTTTAAACAAAGTTACTATTATTATTTTATTTTATTTGTATCTTTTACCACCGCCAATCAAGATGTATTTCTAGATATTGATGCCATGATTATGTAATACTTGCATTCACATGCTTTTTTTAAGAGGCTAATTTAATTTTAAGTTGTTTGTGGTGTATGAATGAGGCAGGAATGAAATTCCCTTCAGCTTACTAAATGGGTTAAAAATGTTAATCTCAGTGTTTAAGCAATGGCAAAAGAGACTTCATCAAGATGGAAGGGAAACTTGACAGGGTTATTTAGCCTATCATTTTTCTACAGACTGTAAATGCCTTTTTTCATACCTAATTATCACTAATTATTATAAGATAATTGAATCATCATGAAGAAGTGATGGTAGCATTGAAATGGTAGTAAAGATAACAACTTTCAAATCTACTTAAAGTTCCTTGCCATATATGGTACAAAATAGGCCTCAGTTCTCTGAAGGTTTTGGCTAGCTTAGTGTTATTTAAGTATATTGGGTAGAACTTGCAGTTCTAAGGACTGCCTGAGAGAGGATGGTGGGAGTAGGTGGGAGAATAAGGAAGGTGGGATTCTAAAGTCAGTGAATTCTAGATCTTTGCTCCCATCTCACACTGAATTTGGAACCATCCTGGGAAATTAAAACTATATGATCATAAACTTGCATATATCCACATCATAGTTGATAGGCACTTAAAGAAACTGTAAACTCTAAGAAAATATCTGCATATAAACAAAACCAAACTAAGCCATTACTATAAAGAAGATTACATCTGTTTAAAATATTGAGGCATTTTAAAAGCTTACATGAGATTGAGTATTACACATTTTTTGTCTATATTACTAGCTATATATCACTTCACCCTTCCCTGATTTTTCCAGGAAGTTAACCCCAGTTTTCTACCATATTTATTTCCTAGCACCTTTCACTTGTAGGTATGTGTCACAGTAAACCCCTTGAGAAGATCAACCCTGTATTATTCATCTTTGCAACTGATTACTGAAGCCCTTTCCCTCACCAGCCACTATCCAGTTCAGCACAATGTCTGCACAGTGTCTGCCCAGATAGACACAATGTCTATCACAATGTCTTGATAAATATAAGTAGAATCTTTGTACACTAATAAAACATTTAGATTTGGAAAATTAAGTGTTGACAATTATTATTTATTAAACCACTTAATAGCTGTCTCAAGTAAGCTTCCATAGAATAAATTCACCACTTTATAAATGAAATAAGTAAGACTTATATGGGTTAATTATATTATTGACATTTCAGCAATTGGATACATCACTGTGTTTACTTATATTCACTTTGAGGATATCAGTGGTGATTATAAAGCTTAGGACATTCGTTTCAGAAAACTATCACGCTACATAAACTATTGTAGGACTTAAAATAAATGAGCACAGCCCAAGATTGATCTTCTGATATGTATTAACATTACAAACTATGTTTGATTTGGAATATCCCTTATACCTAAAAATCTTATGACAACCACAAACATTATGTTATCATGACTTCTCTGGCTCTGTAATATGTCACCTACTTTAGAGGAGATAAAACTGCTTTAGAAATACGTTCAGAGACATGTAGCAGTATAACATGTCATGTTCACAGACATTTGTAGTTAGATCCTGGCTCACAATTTTAAGTAACTTCCGTTCATGAAAAACACATATAATTGGAAATGCCATCTGTCCGTTGTAATATAATTTGATCATTGTAATTCACAACTACAGTTCCATTAAATTCAAGAGAATGCTAACACAATGTCCTTGCTATGTAAGACAGAGCAAAAAAGAGAGAGTGGGATGGGGTAGGGAAAAAGTGTCACATTCTCATTTACACAAACTTATACTTACTATTATTAAAATTGTGTTATATAGGTTGATGTCCAATATATTGAGATTATGTTTAAGTAATAATAAAAAACACTTCCAACAGCCACATATGATTTTCACTTTTATTATTACCATCCTCCCACTAAGTAACCAAAGATAACCACTCTAGACCCAAAATGTAACCCATCTCTGAAATTAGATATGAAATTTTATACTTTCGTGTATATAATCATAAAATATATAGAGTTGTTTTTCATGTTTTAAAAATTTACATAAAAACTATAGTACATTTTCTTTTCTTTTTCTTTTTTGTTATTGAAGTATAGTTGACAAACAGTATATTAGTTTCATATGTACAACACAGTGATTCAACGTTTATGTACATTATAAATGGATCATGATGACAAGTCTTGTAACCATCTTTCAGCAAAGTTAATACAATATTATTGACTATATTCCCTATGCTGTACATTACATCCCCATGACTTATTTTAACTACAATTGTGTACTTCTTAATCCTATTCACCTATTTCACCCAAACCCCTACCCCTCTCCCCTCTGGAGACCGCCAGTTTGTTCTCGTATCTATGAGCCTATTTCTGTTTTGTTTTGTTAGTTTTATTTATTAGACTCCACATATAAGTGAAATCATAAGGCATTCATCTTTGACTTATTTCACTTAACATAATATCTTCTAGATCCATCCATGTTATCACAAATGGCAAAATTTCATTCTTTATTATAACTGAGTAATATTCCATTGCATATATACATCTTCTTTACCTATTCGTATATCAATGGGCACTTAGGTTACTTCCATATCTTGGCTACTGTAAATAATGCTGCAATGAACACAGGGGTGCATATATTTTCTCAAATTACTGTTTTTATTTTCCTTGGGTAAATACCCAGAAATAGAATGCCTAGATCAGATGGTAGTTCTATTCTTAATTTTTGAGAAACCTCTACACTATTCTCCATAGTGGCTGCACTTATTTACATTCCCACCAACAGTATAAGAGGGTTCCCTTTTCTCCATATCCTCACCAACACTTGTTTTTTGTTGTCTTTTTGATAATAGCTATTCTTACAGGTGTGAGGTGATAATTCATTGTGATTTTGATTTGCACTTCCTTGATGATTAGTGATGTTGAGTTTCTTTTCATGTATCTGTTGGCCATATGTATGTCTTCCTTAGAAAAATGTCTATTGAAGTCCACTCCCCATTTTTCAATTGGATTGTTGTTTTATTTTTATGTTGAGTTGAGTTCTTTTATATTCTGAATATTAACCCCTTATCAGAAATATCATTTCCAAAAATCTTCTCCCATTCAGTAGGTTGTCTTGTCATCCTGTTGATGGTTTCCTTCACTGTGCAAAAGCTTTTTTATTTGATGTAGACCCACTTGTTTATTTTTGCTTTTGTTTCCCTTGCCTGAGGAGACAGATCCAAAAAAATATTGCTAACACTGATGTCAAAGCATTTACTGCTTATGCTTTCTTCTAGGAGCTTTATAGTTTCACGTTTTACAGTCTTATTAAAGATTTAAAGTCTTTAATCCATTCTGAGTTAATTTTTGTATATGGTGTAAGAAAGTGGTCCAGTTTCATTCTTTTGAATGTAGCTGTCCAGTTTTCCCAACACCATTTATTGAAGAGACTGTCTTTTCCCCACTGTATATTCTTGGCTCCTTTGTCATAAATTAATTGACCATATAAGCGTGATTTTATTTCTGAGCTCTATAGTCTGTTCCATTGATCTATATATGTTTTTGTGCCAGTAACATATCGTTTTGATTACTACAGCTTTTTAATATAGTTTGAAATCAGAGAGTGTGATACTTCCATCCTTTTTTCTTCTTTCTTAATATTGCTTTGGCTATTCGGGTTCCTTTTTGGTTCCAGACAAATTTTAGGCTTATTTGTTCCAGTTCTGTGAATAATGCCATTGGTATTTTGATAGGGATTTCTTTTAATCTGTAGGTTGGTTTGGGTAGTATGGACATTTTGACAATCTTGATTCTATGAATTTGATTATTTTAGATACCTTATATAAGTTGAATCATGCGGTATTTGTCTTTCTGTGACTGATTTATTTTACTTAGCATAATGTCCTCAAGGTTCATCAATATTGTCACATATTGCAGAATTTTCTTCTTTCTTAAGAGTGAATAATATTCCACTATATGTATGTATACTACATTGTCTTTATTCAACTGTCAGTGGACCTTGAAGTTCTTTACACATCTTGGCTACTGTGAATATTGCTGCAATGAACATGGTAGTGCTAATATAATAAAGTGGGATTGCTAGATCATCTGGTAGTTCTATTTTTAATTTTTTGAGGAACTCTATACTATTTTCCATAGTGGCTACGCTATTTTGCATAAATTCTTCATATCCTCACCAACATTGTTTGTTTTTTTGATAACAGCCATCCTGACAGGTGTGAGGTGATCTCTCATAGAGGTTTTATTTGCATTGCACTGATGATTAGTGATGCTTAACATTTTTTTTCATATTCCTGTTAGCCATTTATATGTTGTCTTTAGAGTTTTTCATTTAGTATGTCTGGAGCAGAATTTGTATTTCTAACAAATTCCCAAGTAAGAGTGATGTTCCTGGTCTGAGTATCACCCTTTGAAAGCACTGGTTTAGACTAATCAACATTCACACTTCGGTGCTATGAGAGAGCAAAGCATTTGGGAGGGTAAAAAACTGAATATTCAGACACTAGTAACAAGGAAGGTGAACTGGACCTGGTTAAATGAGTTTTTGCCATACCTCCATCTCAAATTCTAGTGCTTCAACATGAAGTGATGCTCCCTTAAAATGATTCTCTGTATCTACATTAATTCTTTATTTTTTCCCTTTCATAAGAACAAAAGCAACTCCTATTCTTTTTCCATTACCTACTATGGCTTCAAAGGCTTTCTATATTCATTATTTATCTTCTTTGAATATTCATGCTCTTTTCTTAACCTCTTTGTTTGAAGTTTCCTCTCTTCAAACAAAATATTCCTTTAATTAATCCATAAACCTCCTTAAATCACTTTCTTTTCCTTCTTCTTAAGCATAAACCTTATACTCTCAATCCTCCACATTGTGAATCTACTCTTTTTAATCAACAAACCAATGACTTGTTTCTCACTTTTTCCTTCATTTTATTTTTTTAAAATTTACAATCATTAAAAATAACTCTCTGTGTTGTCAAGTTCTATGGGTTTTGACAAATATGTAGAATGATGTATCTACCAGCACAATCTTAATAAAGAACAGTTTCATTAATCCGAAAAATTACCTCGTGTTGCTCCTTTGTCTTGAATTATTACCCTCCACTCCCAGTTTCTAGCAATCACTGATCTGTTCTCTTTCCCAATAGTTTTGTCTTTTCTATATCATCTATAAAACAAATCACGTAACAGGTAGCCTTTGTGGTCTGCAACAGATCCTCCTAATGTACAGGAACATCACCTCTTTTATTTGAAACCCTTCTCTCAGGTTTCCATGATGCTTTCTCCTAGATCATTTCCAACTTCTATGACCTTTCCTGTATTGCATGTTCTAGCTTCTTTCTCTTGGTCTTTAAATGTAGCTGTTTTTTTAAAAATTTACCTTAATTTTCTTTTCTTTCTGCACCATTCCTCCAAGAAATAAGTAACTGAACTCCTAGAAATCTACCTTCCGTCATGTGTTCAAGACACATTTCCAATTGCCTGATGATTATCTTCACCTAAATATCTTTGGCATAGAAACCTTAGTGTTTTCTTCTTGACATTCTCTTTGTGCTACAAATGTATATGCTTCACCATTAGTTCACACCTGTCATTACTCTTGTCTGGAGTACTGAAACTACACTGTGTATGTTCATTACCAACTTTACTTCAAGGTTCTCCTTGTCATAACAGTTTTCCATGAATACATCTCTAACCCTGCGATAACTCTGTTTTTTTTAAAAAAATACTATTTTATTAATGCTGATCATCTACTTAGATGCCTTTACCAATGAAAACATAATATTCAAAGTTTTACTTTTTGAGATTCAATTTAGTTACTATTTCCCCCTAAAGCTTCCCTTAACCACACCAGCAGATCAAAATCTCCTACTCTTCCTAACCTCTTGTTGTGTTATTTTCTGGACTTCTTTTTTGAAATGTATTGCGTTCTACCTCATGTTTAATTATTCATACACACATCATACTACATCTGCCCAATTTTAAGGGCTGAATCCTCAATTGATTTGATTCATATTTGTGTTCCTATGGCTCACAGAACAATGGATTTCTGAATACATACATGTTAAATGTATGAGTGTTAAAGCTGAACTGTTAAAACTAAGTTGTTATATTCTATAACGTAAGTTGTATCTACATATTTACTTTAATGTTAATATTGGACCAGAATCCATCCTGTGCTAAATAATTTTCCTGAAATGCTCTGTTTGACATCTTACTGGACCAATGGCTACATCCTGTCCTGATTCTAGAACTTTCTAAATCTCCAATACAGAGCTCTTTTTGTCCTCTGATATTTGGTACCCACAAGTAAGGCCCAGTCATGACCCTTCTTCTCCGTGCTAGGATAGGTGAATTGAGTCAGTCACAGAAAGCATGTACATATCAAATACAGTGACCCTTCCCTCTCCAGGGCAACAAGTATCTGCTTTAAAATTATGTTTTTTTAGGTCAATAGACAGCCAATTCATTCTTTTGCAGTCAATTGAACACCTAGAAAATTTTAATACTTGTAATTAAAGATCAGAAGAAAGAAATCAATTCTATTTCTAACCTTTGCCATTCCATTTTACTTATCTTCTATTAGTGGCACTAGTCACTGATATTGCTGCAAGTAACTTCATTATAAGGTTATTTTTCCTAAGCTAAATGATGACAGTTTTCACATACTATTCAGAGATAATTAAAAGATCTAAATAAACTGAGTATAGTATAAAATGAAAATCAAGTACCAGCTCATAAAAATTTTAAAAATCCAAACCATTCAACAGTGAACAGTTTATACTAATGAAGATACCTGTCTTCATTAATGACATACTTTTTCTTTTCAGAAAATCAGATAACATATATTGAAGTATTAAAAATAATGTGAAATACTAGTTATAATATGGTTGAGGATCAGAGAAGATCTGATTAAGTAAGATGGAAAATATCAGGGTGACAGAAGAGGACAGAGGGGAAAGATTCTGCATACCGAATGAAACTGGTGGCTAAGAGAAAAATGCTCTTCTGCTATTTAGCAACAAAAAGAATAGCCCTCTAAGAAACAAAAGAGCATGCTTGAAATTTTGTTACAAGCTAAAGGGGTGTACCCTGTGGAATTAGAGATTAAAACTAAAGGAAAAAGAGACCCGATAAAGGGTGAAAGGAAAGTGCTGGCTGAATCAGTACATTGATTTTAAATTTCAAGGCTGGAAAAAAGATGTATGAAAGTATGTCCTTCCTTGTTGAAGAAAGGAAATAGATCTCTCCATGGTTTACAGTGAAGAGCTGTAAAATTAGATAGCCAGGAACTGGAGGTACCTTTAAAATTGACCCCATTTATTCCTGCTCAATTTCCAGGGGACACATATTCTCTACTCGAAGGCATTAAGGAAGATCAAAAACGAGTCTGGGTTTAAGGTCGCAGAGACCACAATAGGTATGCCTACTCTACCAGTTACTCACATTATGCCCTTGACAAGTGACTTTTGTCCAATGATCCTCAATTTTCACACTTGAAAATACACCACTAGAAACAACTACTTTGTGGTGTTCTTCTTAGTACTGAGCAAAATAGCACGTGGAAAATAAAATGCGTAAAGGGCCCCAAATAGTACCTGATACATAGCAAATGTTCAATAAATGTTTGCATTGTCTGAGAACGCATTCATTTAAATTCTATTATCAAAATTTACACTACCTGTATTGGTACCTGAATCTCAGTTCTATTCAAAAGAGACCCATCAGTTTATTAAAACTTCAACACTGACTACATGGTTACACTCATAGAACAAATATGAAATGAAAAGACTGAGTTACACCATCCCCATTAATCTTTTTTTCATACCCAATTAGCAGACTCTGGTGACTGAGATTTATTGAATCACTTCATATTTTGTCTTAAACTGCTATTTAGAATTAAATATTCCAAAATAGCCCAACCAGCACTATGAAATAGATGAGATTTTTATTATTACCTTAACACTTCGGTATTATTTCTATTGCCAAAGATCAAATTCACTTTTGTTCTTTTGTTTTGATTGATTTTTGTGTTTAGCTTATCATGGAAAATTTCAAACACATACAAATGAGAGAGAATAAATAGTACAGGGAATTTCCGTGGATCCATCACATACTTTCAACAATTATCACTACAAGACCCATCAGTATGGAGAGGGTATCTAAAAACCATAAGATCTGAGAACAGTTGGTAAATGCAAGAAAAGGAAAGACCCAAAAGAGATATGACAGCTACTATCAAAAGCTGTTTTTAAAAAATCAGACAAATGATGTAGCTCAGGAAAGGAAACCTATACCAAAGGACTGAAGGTAAAGGGAAGGTATTCCCACACTTCTCTCCCAAACCCGTCTCTTTGCTTCTCGTTACTCAGACCATTGTACCTTCTCCTTTCATTTTCCTTGCTCCAGTTCCTAGTCTACCTTGATACAAAACTTCCATCAACTAAGTCCTCTGGGGACATTCCTGACAAATACCTTCCTTACCTTCTATCCTTCCTTGCTAAAGACTCTGTTAAAGGCCATAGGAGAAAACACCATATATTTGGAACTAGAAAGCAGGTGTTTGGAAATAGTCATTATTTCAACTGCCAGACCAACATCATGATAAAAAAGAATATCATGAATGGACCTCTGAATTTATTTTCTCATATAATAGATTTGATAAATTATAAATCTAAAAAAGCTTGATTGGGTGCTAGCTAATATGTATTATTTCTATTTGATATATACATATTCAGAATTACAAACACCCATCTTACAAATCAACATTTAAGAATATACTACTTCATTTGAGATTGCTGACAGAAAGGTAGTAAAATACACTGATTAACAGTGTATTAACTTTGGAGTTGAATTCCCTTGGGTCCAAAACACAAACTGACATTGAGCCAACCACTTCACCGACCTCTCTGTGCTGTAGGTTTCTTATTTGAAAAACAGAAATAACAATACTGTTTGCCTCAAAGGATGATTTACAAAATCAGTGAATTAAAACATGCAAAACATTTAGAACAGTGCCTGGCACTTTTTAGTTACTATATAAGTGTTACATATTAAATTAGTATTTTTGACATTAAAACAACACTTACTGAAACTTTACCCTATATGTAGTTATTATTAGCAATAATAAAATAACTAAGATTAATTGAACTCTTACTCTGCACTTAATCCTTACAGAAAACCTTATGAGGTAGGTAGTATCATGCAAGCAGTGTTTGGATACTGTTCATAAGCATACAAATGAGCTCTAAATAGTTAATCTCTTGCCAAGTATTCATCAACAAGGAGGTAAAATAAGAAGAAAAAATGTAAGGAAAAGACAAAAGTCATTAGAATACAGAAAATGATGGAATCTTAGCAACTCTTAACAAATGTTTTAAAGGCACTGCAAGCTCCTAAAAATGATAAACCTGTGATCCTCATTTGCTTCTTTAATGATCAGTTTGCTAAACACTACCTAATGACAACGTAACGATATGCAGAATATTTAATAAATGTGAAACGCATTGTGTTTCGAATAACAATCTAATTGAAAATTCCATTAACAAAGAATATTGCCATAGTGGTAGATTACAGATTAATCAAAGACTATTAAAACTCTCTCCTGTGGTGCTAATGATTTATTGTTCTTTCAGTATACAGCCTTGTGAAGCCTTTTATGTCATTTGCATTGTTTTACAATAGCCAGAATTAAGGAATAGCTCAGTTACTCATAATACAGAAAATATTTGGAAGTTCTCTATCATTGATTTGAGTACAAGAAATTATGACACTCAACTGCAGCTCAGTTATTTTGCAATACATATTGGAAGGTGGCTCAGAATAAGATTTTGGATACAAAATGGAAATGGACAATGGATAAAGTCAACAGTTTCCCAGATGATGGATAGCTTCTCTTTCAGAAATAAAATGATATTTCCCATTGTCTGGTCACCCGTCAATGGCTGCTTCCATTCATGAAAGTCTAAAGGAAAGGGCACTGTTAGTTTCAACAGCTGACCCCACAAGGAATAGGTATATAATGGTTTTGATTTGCAACCCAGGCGGCTGTTCACAGGCCTCATTTGGTTTATGGTCCTATATCTTCACCCCTGAATCCAACTGTTACATGTTGGTTTGCTCTGTCAGCTGCTGTTTCCCAGCATGTCAGAGATATGTCATGCTGTTGAAGCTTTTTATCCACAAGTTTGTTTAAAAAGATATCTTTTTGCCTGCAGTTGCCTTGCTTCAGCTCTCCATATGATTCCTGCTCAGGTAATTTGCCATGCTGACAGTGTCTAGGTTCATAGAGTTTTATAATACACAAAGCTTTCTAGTAGATAGACTGGTTATATTCCAGAGTCTTTGGTAATTGTATTACTACTCTATCTGGCAGTATATGTATAATATATAGAGTAACACTAGAGAAATTCTATTCAATATACATGTTTCCTGATCAATTAAATTTACCATTCTTCCAGGTTTATAATATAAAAATGAACAGAATACTCAAGGACATAAATGTGAACAAAAAGAGTTAATTTCATTCTTGTATATACAAGGGAAATTTTTCCCAAGGCATTTTGAAAGATAGCACAAAGTTTAAGAGATGTAAATTTTAATCTCTATAAGGATTATCTCTATATATGCAATAAATGATATCAGAGGACTGAAGAGGCATGCACTTAAAAGGAATTTGTAAATCTTTTTTAGTTATGCCCAAAAAACTATCATGGTATATTATGACACTAAAATATGTCCCTTGTAATAAGGCCCAATATATTCCTATTTGGTCACCACCATGTCTACCTCTTTATGCTCAATGTTGCCAGAACTAGTGAATATTTAAATTACAAATACTGACTACCTGGCAGGAGGACTACAATATTTATGCATGAGCAAACACAGTAGAGTAAGCCAAAATGGAAGCTATTTGACTTACTGGAATAGTAAAGCTGATTTTATAAGGGGACGAATATTTCCAAATGACAGCGTATTCACTCATGCTAACGGTATACCATGTCTATATGCATCCCCATTTAATCAGATATATGCCAATCAGGCTGATTGCATGATCCGTAACATGAACATGAATCTAAATTTCTGAACTAAAATCTACCAAACTTGTCTCACACAAGTTTGTCAGCAGGATTACACTATGTTCTTAATGTAAGTGTATATGATTTAAACAAATACTCATAGAGGCTTCAATATATGATTCCTTTTCAGCTTAGTTAGACTCTTTATTAAGAACTACATCCAGGAAGGATATGAGAAACATAAAAATGGAACAAAAGAATAATCCTACCTCATCATGGAGTAGATTAAATGACCTCAAAGGTCTTTTACATTGATAAGTTCTATGAACCATTATTATCTACTAAAAATTACCCATTCTGAAAAAAAGACTAAGGAAAAGAAAAGTCTGGGAGTGTAGTTTCATCTTAAGCAAAGAAAATGTTGAAAATAACCCTACATCAATCTCATAGTTAAGAGACAGAATCATACTCAATTAATTTTAATTAAATTGCTGCATTAGGTTGATTTTCCTTGACACTGTGGAATCTGACCTCATGAATTCTACAGAGGAGTATCAGAAGCTTCCACCGTAACAAACTGTTTCACTTAAGCTTTATTACTGACCACATTTAACGACCTGGAAAGGATAAGGAGAGCATTACTGCTTTTTCAGTTTGATGACACCTGTGGTACAATATGCTGAAAGTTCCTAACTTCTAGTGACATGGAGAGTACATGAACAAGAGGCCATAATCATTGAAAAAGAGTACATTATTCTTAAAGTTTAGGAAGTGGAATAAATATATTTTAACTATATCTTGTTGTTTGTTTTTGAAAGGTAATCAACATTTTAAGTTGATCAGCTTTGGTCAAATGTAATTTTTAACAAGAAAATGGGGTTCATTTTAATAAGGAACTTAAAAAGTTCATTCCAATCCTTCTTTTTAATTTTTTCATCTCAGCAGCATATTTTTTCTACACTTCTCATACATTGGGATCTCTACCCAGTTAATAAAATTTTGTAAGTACACACACTGTAGACCAAAAGAGAGGTATGCATTGAAACAGCATTTATGGAGCACCTCTTTAGAGTATAAGATGGTCATGGCCATTTATTTATTCTTGTGTTGTATGTGAACAGAAAATAATAAATGCACTCACCGTCTTTAAATTTAAACAATGTGTATCTTCTGAGCATAAGTGAAACAAAGATTTCAGAGAAAGGATGAATCAAGCTGAATTGATTCTTTTATAATGGATGACAAAAATTAATAGAGATTTGCAGTCTATAAATATGAAATTTTTATTGTTACACTACAACTGTCTTAAATTTTTATATTATTGGAATCATTGATTTATAATCACAAAGCAAATAATTTATGTTGGTCTAGTGCCACTCTTAACCAATGCTGCATCATTCTTAATGATCAGCAAGAGTCTTTTTTAAAAATTCAATAATGTTAAAAACCCAAGAATTAAGAGGATTCTGGGAAGATGGTCAAGTAGGCAGCACTAGGACTCCATCTTCTACCCAGACAATTACACTGACAGAATCTGTCCAAGGTATCTATATTGGAACTCTGTGGTACACTGAAGGACTGAAACTTCCAGGGAGAGGCTTGGATGGTAAGTGAATTTCAGCTCTTAACTCAGCAGTGGCTACCCAGCTCCCAGCCCCCAGTCCCACAGCAGGCAGCATTTCCTCCTGGAATAGTTTGAATGTAGTTTGAGGAACCCAGGGTGGGCAATGAAGACCCATCCTTCAAAGAGCAGGTATCTATATTCTGATCACTGATTGCGTCTTCTGATCACAGACAGAGGCAGACAGATTTTTTCTTTTTAACATCTTTATTGGAGTATAATTGCTTTACGTTGTTGTGTTAGTTTCTGCTTTATAACAAAGTGAATCAGCTATACATATACATATATCCCCATACCCCCTCCCTCTTGTATCTCCCTCCCACCCTCCCTATCCCACCTCTCTAGGTGGTCACAAAGCACTGAGCTGATCTCCCTGTGCTATGCAGCTGTTTCCTACTAGCTATCTATTTTACATTTGGTAGCATATATATGTCAATGCCACTCTCTCACTTCGTCTGAGCTTACCCTTCCCCCTCCCCATGTCCTTAAGTCCATTCTCTATGTCTGCATCTTTATTCCTGTCCTGCCCCTATTTCTTCAGAACCTTTTTTTTTTTTTAAGATTCCATATATATGGGTTAGCATATGGTATTTGTTTTTCTCTTTCTGACTTACTTCACTCTGTATGACAGACTCTAGGTCCACCAACCTCACTACAAATAACCCAATTTCATTTCTTTTTATGGCTGAGTAATATTCCATTGTACATACGTGCCACATCTTCTTTATCCATTCATCTGCTGATGGACACTTAGGTTGCTTCCATGTCCTGGCTATTGTAAATACAGCTGCAATGAACATTGTGGTACATGACTCTTTTTGAGTTATGGTTTTCTCTGGGTATATGCCCAGTAGTGGGATTGCTGGGTCATATGGTAGTTCTATTTTTAATTTTTTTAAGGAACATCCATACTGTTCTCCTTAGTGGCTGTATCCATTTACACTCACACCAGCCAGTGTAGGAGGGTTCCCTTTTCTCCACACCCTCTCCAGCATTTATTGTTTGTAAATTTTTGGATGATGGCCATTCTGACTGGTGTGAGGTGACACCTCACTATAGTTTTGATTTGCACTTCTCTAATAATTGGTAATGTTGAGCATTCTTTCATGTGTTTGTTGGCACAGATATTGTTTTTGAACTGCCTCTCATTGTAGCCAACTCCTCTTCCACTGGTTGAAGTGAATTCCAATGTATTTAAAGGGCCAGCACTGTTTTCTGCCTTTCATCCCCCCACTTCCACCCTTTCCCCTTCTAGAAGTTGACATTAAAGAGCAGGACATTCAAAAGCATATATGGGGGAAGTTAAGAAGTTATCATGCATTCAAAAAGGGAAAGGTTCAGGCTCAGAAAGATTTGAAAAGACCTACAGTTTATACCTCAGGCTGATCCTCAGCACAGAACCAGCCTACAGCAATCAAAACTAAACAAACAGCAAACCACAGGAAATCAAGAATCTGATTTCCTGATATCATATTTTTAGATTTAAATATCCAGTTTCCAACAATAACAAAAAGTCACAAAACACACAAAGAAACAGTAAAGTGTGTCCCATTCAAAGGAAAAAAAAAACCCACAAGAAACAGAAACGATCCCTGAGAAAGATCTGATGGCAGATCTAATAGACAAAAACCTAGAGTCTGTCATACAGAGTGAAGTAAGTCAGAAAGAAAAAGACAAATACCGTATGCTAACACATATATATGGAATTTAAGGGAAAAAAAAATGTCATGAAGAACCTAGGGGTAAGACAGGAATAAAGACGCAGACCTACTGGAGAACGGACTTGAGAATATGGGGAGGGGGAAGGGTGAGTTCTGACAGGGCGAGAGAGAGTCATGGACATATACACACTAACAAACGTAGTAAGGTAGATAGCTAGGGGGAAGCAGCCGCAAGGCACAGGGATATTAGCTCGGTGCTTTGTGACAGCCTGGAGGGGTGGGATGGGGAGAGTGGGAGGGAGGGAGACGCAAGAGGGAAGACATATGGGAACATATGTATATGTATAGCTGACTCACTTTGTTATAAAGCAGAAACTAACACACCATTGTAAAGCAATTATACCCCAATAAAGATGTTTAAAAAAAAAAAAAAACTTTAAAATAAGGTTTTAAAGATGCTCAGATTACTAAAGTAAGATGTAGAGAAAGTTTAAAAAAAAAGTGATGTGTGAACAAAATAGAAATATCAATGAAGAGATAGAAAATATAAGAATGAAATCAAAAAGACATTTTGGAAGTTAAAAGTACAATAACTGAAATGAAAAAATTCACTAGAGGGATTCAAAGGTAGATTTGAACAGAAAGAAGAAAGAATCCGTGAACTTGAAGGTACAACAATGGAAATAAATGGATCTCAGAAATAAAAAGTTAAAAAATTGAAGAAAAGTGAACAGAGCCTAAGGTACTTCCTGAACACCATCAAGGAGATGAACACACACACTGTGGGCTTCTCAGGAGGAGAAGAGATAAAGGAAGGAGCAAAGAGAATATCTGAAGAAATAATGGCAGAAATTTTCCCGTATTTGATGAGAACCAGGAAACTTGGAATATGGATACCCAAGTAGATAAACGCGAAAAAAAAAACCACGAGACACTTCATAATCTAACTGTCTAAACCCAAAGACAAAGAGAGAACCTTGAAAGCAGCAAGAGCGAAGCAACATGTCACATATAAGGAATCCTCAATCAGATTATAAACAGATTAGAAACTTCGGAGGCCAGAAGGCAGGGCACTGATATAGCAAAACTGATGGAGAAATTATGGCATTCACAGATAAACAACAGCTGAGGGAGTTTGTTATCACTAGACCTGGTAGACTGAAAATGATAAAAGGAGTCCTGCAGGTTGGAATTAAAGGACATAACTGAAAGCTGTATGAAGAAAGAAAAAAAGATCACAGTAACATAAATACAGTCACTATAACTCCAAATATTTACATGATTTAAGAGATGACTGCATTAAAAAAAACAATTCTTAGTTTATGCTTTTGAATACAAACGTATAAATATATAATTATGTGACATTAACAACTGAAAGGGGTGGAGATGGAGTTGCTAAAGGAGCAGAGTTCTGATATGGTATTGAAATTAAGGAGGTGTAAATTCACATTATAATAACCTTAGGATGTTAAATGAAATCCCCATAGTAATCACCAAAAAAATACCGATAGAATATATACAAAAATATTAAGAAAGGAATTGAAACATTGCACTGCACAAAAAATCAACTAACTGAAAAAGAAAATGTTAACAAGAAATGGAGGACAAAAAAGCTGTAAGACATACAGAAAAAAATTAGCAAAATACCAGGTGTTCCTCCTTATCAGTAATTACTTTATTAATGGATTAAACTCTCCAATCAAAAGACAGACATTGGAAGAATGGATTGAAAAAACAACTATATGCTGTCTACAAGAAACTCACTTTAGATCCAAAGACACAAATAGGTTGGAATAAAAGGATGAAATAATATTCCATTCAAAGAGTAACAAAAAGAGCAGGGATGGGTATACTAATATCAGACAAAATAGACCTTCGATCAAAATAGACCTATAAGAAGAACAGAAGCACATTTTATGAGTGGTTCAATACAGCAAGGAAAGATAACAAAAACTTTTATGCACCTAATAACAGACCATCAAAATATATGAAGCAAAAGTGACAGAACTGAAAGGAGAAAGAGACAACTCTATAAATATAGTTGGAGATGTCAATACTCCACTCTCAATAATGGGTAGAATAACCAGATAGACAATAAGTAGGGAAATAGAGGCTTTAAGACAAGATAAACCAACTAGATTTAAAAAATAAACACAGAATACTCTTCCAAACAACAATGTAATACACATTCTTCTCAAGTGCTCATGAGAAATTTTCCAGGACAAACCATATGTTAACCAGCAAACTGTCTCAATAGATTTTAAAAGATACACATCATACAAAGTATCTTCCACAACCACAAAAGGATGAAGTTGGAAAAGTGAAAAAATATCACAAAATTGTGGATATTAAATAACACACTCTTAAGCATCCATGGATCAAAGAATAAGTTACAAGGGAAATTAGAAAATACTCAGACAAATGAAGGTGAAAGCACGACATATCAACTTACAGCACACAGCAAAATCAGTGCTGATGGGGAAATTTATAGTTATAAAATCTTATATTAAAAGAGAAGAAAGATCTCAAATCTACAACTCATTTTTACAATTTAAGGAACTAGAAAAAGGAGGACAAACTAACCCCAAGCTAGCAGAGTATGCAAAAATAAATATTAGAGCAGAGAGAAACCAAATGAAAATATGAAAACAATGGAGAAGATCAATGAAACCAAAAGACGGTTGTGCAAAAAGATCAACAGAATTGACAAACCTTTATCTAGACTGACTAAGAAAAAAGAGAGAAGAGTCAGCTTACCAAAATCAAAAATGAAAGTGGGGACATTACTACTAATTTTACAAAAATACAAAGGATCATAAGAGAGTGCTATGAAAAAGTTTATACCAGCAAACTGTAAACCTAGGTGAAATGTATAAAATGTTCAAAATAGTAAACACACAAAGACTAAATCACATACACACAAACAAACAGAAATTCAGAATAAACCTATAACTAGTAAGGAGACTTAATCAGTAGTAAAAAAAAATACTGAAAAATAAAAGTCCTGGACCTGATGTCTTCAATAGCGAATTCTAGCAGATATTTAAAGAACAAACACAAACACCTCTCAAACTTTTCAAAACAATTAAAAAGGAGGCAACACCTCCTAATCCATTCTATGAAGCCAGCATTACCCTAATATCAAAGCCAGACAAAGATACTACAGGAAAAGAAAACTACAGATCAATATTCCTATGGACATTGGTGTAAAAATTCTCAAGAAAATAATAGCACACCAAACTCAGCAGCATACTGAAAGGATTAGATGCTATGATCAAGTGGAATATGTTCCTGGAATACAAGGATGGTACAAGACATGAAAATCAATCAGTGTGATACACTACATTAATAAAATAAAGGGAAAAAAAACATATGATCATCTCTATAGATGCAGGCAAAACACTGGACAAAATTCAACACCCTTTCTTAGGATAAAGCAACACTAATCAAAATAATGTGACACTGACATAAAGACAGAAATGTATAGCAAGGAAATAGAATATAGAGTGTAGGAATAAATCTTCAATTGTATGGTCAAATTATCTTTGACAAGGGGGCTGAGACTATTCAATGGGGAAATAACAGAATTTTCAATAATTGGTACTTGGAAAACTCAATATATACATACAAAAAATGACATTGGACCTTTACATTATGCCATATAAAAATAACTCAAAATGTATCAGACCTAAATGTAAGACCTAAACTTATAAAACTTTTAGAAGAAAACATAGGGGAAAAGCTTTGCAACACTGGATTCAGCAATGATGTCTTAGCTATGTCACCAAAGGCACAGGCAACAAAAGAAAAAATAGCCAAAACAAACTTCATGAAAATTAAAAAAAAAAAAAATTGTGCATCAAAAGATACAGAATAAAAACCAAAGTAAAAAGGCAACCCCAAAAATGGGAGAAAATATTTGCAACTCATATATCTGATAAGAGATTAACACCAGAATATATAAAGAACAAATAAAACTCAACAACAGAAAAACACTTACCTAACTTAAAAATGGTAAAGAACTCAAACAGACATTTCTCCAAAGATGATATACATATGGCCAACAAGCCCATGAAAATAAATTTTCAATATCACTAGTTGTCAGTGAAATGCAAATCTAAACTACAATGAAATACCAGCTCACATTGTTAGGATGACTAATACTAAGAAAAAAACCAACAAAAACAAAATATAAGAAGTGTTGGTGAGGACGTGGAGAAATTACAACTCTTGTGCACTGTTGGTGAGAATGTATAATGGAACAGCCTCTACAGAAATAAGTATGTGGTTCTTCAAAAATTAAAATAGTATTACCATGTGATCCAGCAATTTCACTTCTGGGTATATATCCAAAAGACATGGAGACAGGGTCTCAAAGAGATATCCGTACACACACTTTCATGGTAGCATTTATTCATAGTACCTAAAACACGGAATGGACTATTACTCAGCCTTACAAAGGAAGAAAATTCTGACATATGCTACTATGTGCATGAATCTTGAGGACATTATACCAAGTAAAATAAGCGAGTCATAAAAAGACAAATACTTTATGATTTCATTTATATGAGTAATTTCAGTAGTCAAAATCATAGAGACAGAAAGTAGAATGTGGTTACCAGGGGCAGGGGAAAGAAGGGAATGAGTAGATATTTAATGAGTACAGAGTTTCAATATTGCAAAAGGAAAAGAATTTTGGAATAGGATGGTGTTGATGGTTGTATAACAAAATGAATATACTTAATACCACTGAATTATATACTTAAATATGGTTAAGAGGGTAAATTTTATGTTATGTGTATTTTCCCAAAAAAAAAAAATAATTTTTAAAAAGGCAAAACACACACACACAAAACAGAAACAAACATAAGCAAAACAGGACACCTTTGTGAAGTGACTTTTTCCAACAAAGATGGTAAATAAAATATGAGGCAGTAACTTTGCCTACACACTAGGTAATGGCTTTTAGTAATTATACTGATAATCAACTTACTACATATGCATAGTCCTCCTTCAAGAATAATCTTCAGAGCCAAAAGAAAATTTTCTGTGAACTTCTCAGTTACTTACCAGCCAGTATATTTAAGCTTTTAAAAGTTATCTCTAACCTTTCATAATTTCATATGACCTTGATCTACTTGCATAGTTGATCTGAACTCTGAAGTCCATTTTGTTTGCCCAGTATTTATGGAAGCCCTGCTCCTTATTAGCAAAGATGATGCTATTAATAAATATTATGGTTAATTTTCTAGGAGCTATTTGAAATTACTCCTGTCATTTCATATTTTTGTCAGTCAAGAGACTGGGATTTTTTTAAAGTCTCTATTCGCTTCTCTTGTATTAAGGCCAAAGAGCAAGGCTTTGTGTATGAGTAGTGCCTGAAGAGCTAGGCTTCAGGACCTAGCACATGAATTGCATGAAGCTAATCAACATCACTATGTTGGTCTACTTTATATTCATTGTATTCAATGAGCTCAATAGCACAGTATCTTGTGAACTATAAATAGCAAGTGAATTTTTGTTACTCAGTAGGTAAGTCTTAACTTCACAATAAGGAGATATTTTTAAATTTCCCAATTCTATACTTTAACACATTAGCAAACAATAGAATTTTTTAAATTAATTTTATTTATGTATTTATTTTGATTTTGGGCTGCTTTGGGTCTTCATTGTTGTGCACAGGCTTTCTCTAGTTGCGGCGCTCGGGCTTCTCATTGCCATGGCTTCCCTTGTTGTGGAGCACAGGCTCTAGGCACATGGCCTTCAGTAGTTGTGGTGCACAGGCTCAGTAGTTGTGGCTCGCGGGCTCTAGAGGGCGGGCTCAGTAACTGTGCTGCATGGGCTTAGCTGCTCCATGGCATGTGGGATCTTCCCAGACCAGGGCTCGAACCCATGTCCCCTGCATTGGCAGGCGGTTTCTTAACCACTGTGCCACCAGGGAAGTCCCAACAATAGACTGTTTATTAGGCAATAGAATATATATTATTCTATAGCAATGAACTTGCTATAATAAGCAGTCCAGGTAATTCCAAATATTATTCATTAATCAGGATTTAAAAGTCATTTAGGGGCATAACTTAGCAAACCACTGATTTATATTTTCCAGATATTCCTAAATTCATCCCTTCCCTATCTTTGCCTAGTTGTGCACTCTTGTGCTTTATGCCATGCTTCTTGGCAGCAAAAATGCCTTGCAATCATGTTCCACTGACAAACTTCTAGGATTAAGAGTTATACTTTAATACTTGTCACTGACTTTTCTAATTCTTTTTCCCTGGCTTTACAAAGTAGTATCTAGATAAACTAGGAATATCACTAAGTGGTAGGAACAGCTCAAAGTTATTTCATTTTATTTTTTGCTTGAATGTGATTAGCACATATCCAATTTTTATTGTTATGTTTTATGTGCATATATATTAAAAATACATCTTGGATTTTTCTTATTGTATTCAACCTCAAGTTATAACCTAACATAGCTAACTAGTTAACAGATACAGAGATTGCTTTGTGACAATCATCTTAGTCATTTTGGAGAATCATCATAACAAAATTCTTCTCTGCTTGAAACAGTAAATATATCCTTAAATTTTACTTAGAGACCCAGTAATTTCAATGCACAGGATTCGATATTTACCACTTGCAGAGGTTTCTTTGAAAATATTTAATAAGAAAATTGGATGCAATAGCCTGTTTTCAATTTGGCTACCTCTTACATTACTGCATCATTATTCACTTTCTTTTTAGAGAAAAGAAATACGTGTGAGGTTGAGACAGGCTTGGGGCCTCATTGAGATTTTTATGGGAGAATAAAGTAGAAAAATAAGCATATTCATTTTCAACTAAGAAAAAGACCCACTCTGGACTTCCCCAACTAAAAAGGACATTTCTGCTTTTCTTTGTATGAAAATGGGTAATATATAAAGGGCAAAATGTGATGCTACAGTATATAATGTTTTTAGTTATCCAAAACTAAGCTTACTTGACTAAAGCTATAAAGAATAAGAAATATGCATTTAGCCTTGGTCATGAACTGAAGAAAACCCCATATGTGTTTAGCCTTGGTCATGAGCTAAAGAAAATCCCATCTAACTGATTATGCTAAATAATATTTTCTGCCATTTATTTTTCGTAATAATTTACTTGTGTAATTAACATTATTTCAGTTGAGAAATTAAAACTATATCAATATTAAGACAAGAGAATTATTATCCAGTTAATGATAACAACAGAAGTTAAATGTCTGGAATTAAATTTTAAAATATTCCAAAGTTGGTTAATCTAGCTGGTTTGATTTGGAAGTTGTAGGGACAAATATACATGGGTGTTTAACTGGAAAAAAAATCCCAGCCCCATTTCAGAATATTTATGTAGTTTATATTGCCATAAATAATTGTTCATGCAGAAATCAGGTCCTTAGCTCATTGTCATCCCAAAGCCCACGCCAAGAATTACTTTAACAGGAAAAACCCTGAACTGAAACTTAAGGCAAAGTAGTTGCATTTAAAAAAATACTTTCATTTATAAAAGTAGATTAGTTATTGGCACCAAGGTGGCATTAGAAATGTAGGGAGTTTAAAATTAGGAAAAAGGAATACATTAGCTATAATATTTTCTGTAAGTTCACTGAGACTTTTAAGCAGGGTGATTTTAAAATAAATTTATAATCTGTCATAATTATAATTTTTTATAATTTCCATCATGTTTCAAAATTTCCTCAGAGCATCTCTATTGCCATTTTTAATACTTAAACATATCACGAAGGAAATAGGAAGAACAGCTAAAAACAAAACAAAACAAAAAAATGTGTTCCATTCTTCCTTTCTGCTTGTGTTGTTAGTAATGTGAATAACGCCTCCACGCTGTCATGTTAGCTGATAATGATATATACTCTGCCCACAGCTATTTCAAAGATTCATCCACTTGACAACCTCATACAATAGTTGAAATACAAATATTATTATCTCAGAAGTTACAAATTAAAATAATTAGTAACCTCTGAAAAGGTTAGCCAAAATGGCCTCAAAAACATCTATAATTTCTAATAGTAAAATGACTAATTTTAAGGCACAGGTTTGTCCTAATGAAGAGAATATTCAAATTATTTTTTCATAAATGCAACAGTGAAATCATCCTTTGTTTTATGTAGCATATATTCTCACTTAAATCTAATTCAACAGAAGAAAATCCCACTCTTCATAAAAAGGCAAAGAAGCTTATTAGGTACATGCAAGGAAAATATGTTTGTATATATATAATTAAAGGTGGTATATATATAATGTGGTGCAGGAAGAAATAGAATAAATGAATAGGTATCTATGGTAAAGTAAGGAATCACCTAGTAAAGTAATAAGTAAATAGTTAAGTGAAGATATGGTCCCTCCTCTGTTCTAATAGTAACAAAATCAGGAGACTTTTTCAATGGCTGCATTGACTACCAAATTTTGGTTCCCTCTCTGTGAGGAACTAAGGAGGCATGGAAAAGCTGTGTTCACTTACACAGGTATCATTTATCTTTGCATTGCTTCTTGTTTGGTTTACATAAACCAAAGTAAAAGCAAACTTGAAATTCTCTGAGTCTTCATTCTGGCCAATTTCTGAACAGGAACCAGCTCTTTGCAATCTAGTCTAGCTGAAAGTCTTATTATCTATAGCTAGGCTTAATATGTCAGGCATAGCAATTTGAAGAATCTGTTGCTGTTCTATAGATCTGCCTATAATGGTAGGTAATTACTGGTTGGTAGCATTTTTTCTGAATAAAACTGATCTTTTCTTAAGTTTGTTTTACACCAAACTTTGGTATTTTCTTCCACACACACTATTATGATTAGCACAAGACAATTTTTTGTTAAAGTACTGCAAGAGAAAGAATAAAATACCTAGGAATAAACCTACTTAAGGAGGCAAAAGACCTGTACACAGAAAACTGTAAGATACTGATGAAAGAAACCAGAGATGACACAAACAGATGGAGAGATATACCATGTTCTTGGATTGGAAAAACCAATATAGTGAAAATGACTATACTACCCAAAGCAATCTACAGATTCAATGTAATTCCTATCAAATGACCAATGGCATTTTTCACAGAACAAGAACAATAAATTTTACAATTTGTATGGAAACACAAACGACCTCGAATAGCAAAAGAAATCTTGAGGAAAAAAAAAAAAAAAACGGAGCTGGAGGAATCAGGCTCCCTGACTTCAGATCATACTACAGGGCTACAGTAATCAAGACAATATCATACTAGCACAAAAACAGAAATATAGATCAATGGAACAGGATAGAAAGCCCAGAGATAAACCCACACACCTATGGTCATCTAATCTATGACAAAGGAGGCCAGAATAGACAATGGAGCAAAGACAGCCTCTTCAATAAGTGGTGCTGGGTAAATCAAAACCACAATGAGGTATCACCTCACACCGGTCAGAATGGCCATCATCAAAAAATCTACAAACAATAAATGCTGGAAAGGGTTTATTAAATGTGGAGGAAAGGGAACCCTCCTACACTGTTGGTGGGAATGTAAATTGATACAGCCACTATGGAGAACAGTATGGAGGTTCCTTTAAAATCTAAACATAGAACTACCATACCACCCAGCAATCCCACTACTGGGTATATACCCTGAGAAAACCATAATTCAAAACAATACATGTATCACAATGTTCACTTCAGTACTATTAACGATAGCTAGGACATGGAAGCAACCTAAATGTCCACTGACAGATGAATGGATAAAGAAGATGTGGCACATATATACAATGGAATATGACTCAGCCATAAAAAGGAATGAAATTGAGTTATTTGTAGTGAGGTGGATGGACCTAGAGTCTGTCATACAGAGTGAAGTCAGAAAGAGAAAAATAAATACTCTATGCTAACACATATATATGGAATCTAAAAAAATGGTACCGATGAACCTAGTGGCAGGGCAGGAATAAAGATACAGACATAGAGACTGACTTGAGGACACAGGGGGGTAAGGGGAAGTTGGGACGAAGTGAGAGAGTAGCACCGACATATATACCCTACCAAATGTAAAATGGAGGCTAGTGGGAAGCAGCTGCATAGCACAGGGAGATCAGCTTGATGCTTTGTGACCACCTAGAGGGTGGGAGGGAGGCTCAAGAGGAAGCGGATATGGGGATATATATACATATAGCTGATTCACTTTGTTGTACAGCAGAAACTAACACAACATTGTAAAACAATTATACTCCAATAAACTTATTTAAAAAATAAGTGGTTCTGGGAAAATTGGACAGCTACATGTAAAAGAATGAAACTAGAGCACTCCCTAACACCATACAAAAAAATAAATTCAAAATGGCTTAAAGACCTAAATATAAGGCCACTATAAAACTCTTAGGGGAGAACATAGGCAGAGCACTCTTTGACATAAATTGCAGTAAAATCTTTTTTAACCCACCTTCTAGAGTAATGAGAATAAAAACAAAAATAAACAAATGGGACTAATTAAACTTAAAAGCTTTTGCACAGCAAAGCAAACCAAAACAAGATGAAAAGACAACCCTCAGAATGAGAGAAAATATTTGCAAATGAATCAACAAAGGATTAATCTCCAAAATATACAAACAGCTCATGCAGCTCAATATCAAAAAAAAATAAAATAAACAACCAAATCAAAAAAATGGGTGGAAGACCTAAATAGACATTTCTCCAAAGAACACATACTGATAGGCAAAAAAACATGAAAAAGTGCTCAACATCACTAACTATCCGAGAAATGCAAATCAAAACTACAGTGATGTATCACCTCACACAGGCCAGAATGGCCATCATCACAAAACCTACAAACAATAAATGCTGGAGAGGGTGTGGAGAAAAGGGAACCCTCTTTCACTGTTGGTGGGAATGTAAATTGATACAGCCACTATGGAGAACAGTATGGAGGTTCCTTAAAAAACTAAAAATAGAACTACTAATCAACCCAGGAATCCCACTACTGGGCATATACCCTGAGAAAACCATAATTCAAAAAGACACATGCACCCCAATGTTCATTGCAGCACTATTTACAATAGCCAGGACATGGAAACAACCTAAATGTCCATCAACAGAGGAATGGATAAAGAAGATGTGGTACATATATACAATGGAATATTACTCAGCCATAAAAAGAAACGAAACTGGGTCATTTGCAGAGACTTGGATGGACCTAGGGACTCTAATACAAAGTGAAATAAGTCAGAAAGAGAAAAACCAATATTATATATAATGCATATATGTGGAATCTGAAAAAAATTATATAGATGATCCTATTTACAAAGCAGAAACAGAGGCACAGACATTGAGAAAAAACCTACGGATACCAAGGGGGAAGGGGGGAGGTGGGATGAAATGGGAGATTGGGATTGACATATAAACACTACTGATACTATGTATAAAACAGATAACTAAGGAGAAGATACTGTATAGTGCAGGGAACCCTACTCAGTGCTCTGTGGTGACCTAAATGGGAAGGAAATGCAAAAAAAAAGGGGGATATATGTATACATATAGCTGATTCACTTTGCTGTACAGTAGAAACTAACACAACATTGTATAGCAACTATACTCCAATAAAATTTTTTTAAATAAAACTATTTTGATAGATAAAAAAAAAGTACTGCATACATGGTTTCCACAGTAAGAAACGTTTAGAATTTTCAGCATGAAAGTATGAATAATCATCTCTTCATGGATGTTCTCTACCGTCTAGAAGAATAACCCAAGGGCTTTCATGTAAATATGCTGTTACAAAATTTGGGAACACAGAACAGGCTCAACGAAGGTAACAGTCAGTGTCAGAATCTGTTTATAAGCAAGAAAGTGAATAACTGAAGAAAACTGATCTATATGCTGATTACAGAAACAGATTTAAATTTGACAAGTACTAGCCAGCATTTCCCAGGAGTGTTAATGGATCTGGAGTCTATGAGTATTTTGTGTACTGGAAAGCAGTAGCTGTAGAAGAGAAATGAATTTATCCTTTCAAACCTCAACCTCAATGTATTATCCATTCAGATAATCGTTTTTTTTTTTTTCTTTGCCCCCAAATGCTTTGTCATTGTTCATTTGGTTTTCTTAACTACTGATCAGGAAGGGTACATCTAGATGAGAGATACAAGTATTTTGGTAACTATATAGGAATAATACATTATGATTTTTATTTATAAATCAGTCTCTTCCAAGTTTATTAATGTGAGTTGGTCCACTTAAATGAAACTATTTTTGAGTATTCTTTTATTCTTTTTGAAATATTCTAAATTTTACATCTGAAAAGCTGGAGACCAGTTTGTTTTGATTCCCCACCAAAGTGATGCAATTGTTACCATATGAGGCTCTGTTTAGCAACCAACGGGTTTCTTACATAATAACATCCTTCCCCAGTATACCCTTCTCTCATTTCTCTCTCCTTTAAATACAGGATATCAATGTTACTATCAAGTGTTGCTTTTAGAAAACATGTAAATGGCAATAACTAAATCAAAACTACTTCCAAGGTAGTGACTTTAAAGTAATAATGCTCACTTTGATGTAAAAGCTTTGAAATACCATATTATTTTATTTTCATAACACATAATAATTTTGTTTCATACATAACTTTAGTATTAAATTAATGCCCTATGTTCTTTACAGCATATACATTTTTATTTCTGCATCCACATGAGATTATGATTTGTTAGGGCAGCGCCACATGCTACCAAAAATTAAAGAGAAAGTTGTACAGAAACAACTTGAGTGTTTTTAATGTCATTACCAGATAGTGTTCCAAATTGTTGAGACACTACTATCCATTGTTCTCCATATAATTCTTGCAAGTGTAAAGAAACTATGACTAACTCACAAAACTACTAATACTACCTGAAAAAGTACACACTAGCAACTTCATTCTCCCTACCACAACAAAACCTTTCCTAATCATTCTAAGCCAGTGACAGGAAATAGTTAAATTGGTTTGTGTAACAACATATGTTTAACAATTACAGAAATGTTTAAAAATGCACTAAAATTTTAAAACCATCACAACCTAATCATAGAAAGTAGTCCTAATACCACATATCACCCTAAACGTACAATTACTCTGTCACCATCTATGGAAGACAATTTCCTGTGAGCTCTCCCATGCAATGAAAATCAATAAATCACACGCTAAAACTGTGCTGTTTCTGGAAGTTTTATTAATGTGGGGACTTATGTTTTAAAGAACACTTTCTTTTAGCAATTAGAGTAATTGTTTTCAGAAGATGACATAAATCATATAGGGATACAGATCAAAGTTGCTATATACAAGTCCTAAAAAGATAAATAATTTATGAAAATATATATTTTGAAGCAAAGTAATATAGAGCAGGTAAAAATTGAAATGTCATAGTACTGAATTTCTAATTATCAAATCAAAAATGTCAGGAAATCTGCTACAGTATTCTAGTAATAAATTGTTGTACTACTTGTTTCAAATAATTCAGACCCATATTTTAGAAAAGAAAAACTGATTATTCAGGGACATCTGAAAGTTGGTGGTAAGGGAAGGCTCCAGGGCACTGCTTAGCTGTTTCATCTATAGGCTATCACACAACCTGTGTGAATCATATTTTTGGATTCTTGTTGTATTTATTTGTTTGTGTGTCCTCCTACAGTCTGGGCTATCACTTAACTTTTTTTCCTTTAATCTCTTCACTTGTATTTTTTCTTGTTGCTTCTGAAATACAAGTGGAATTTGATGATGCTGTTTTTTCCTAATTAACATTTTCTATTATTTCTCTCCTCCACTAAGATATGAATATACCATGCTATAAAATTGTTGAATAGACGTTCAAGATCTTCTTAATACTTTAAAAGTATATGTTTCTACTTTACATGTAACAGCTTAAATTATATCACTGTGTATTTACTTGACTAAATTACAATTTGGAGGGGTAAAATGTTTAAAATTAGGCATGCCTCATTTTAATACCAGAATTAACTTTATCTACAGCTGAAGGAAAAGAAAGAAAGAAAAAAGGAGCAAGAGAGCTCTATTTTTTCTTGGTTTAGTTACATGGGATAATATATTTTTACTTATTATTGAGAAAAAGCTGATAGTCTTCTCTTGACACAGGCTTTGATAAAGGAGTCTCCCTCATTGTCATTCGGAGCATTTTCTTTTTGTTCTGAATGTAATTAGTTGAAATTTGTATCTGAAGATCCATGTATGCTGTGGTAAATTGAAATAACTTGTAGATGTGTATCTTTGTTCAGACACGTAAAACACAGTGGTAGGAGAAAGAAAACTAAGGTTCTAATTCTGTAAATTTTGTCTCCAAATAGCTCTGGAGTATGCTAATATATTGTGATTGTTTATGATACCATTTAGTTATTAGGCTAGTAATTTATTTTCTTCCACCTTTTTACATGAAAAAGAAGCTTTAGCCTTTATTATTACTGTAAAATATTAAACCCAGAGTTAAATAAACTATATATGGTCAAAATGTTATTAAACACAACTGTAAAGCATATCATGATCTGTGTTCATGGAGTATAATCGATTAAATAAATGATATTCATTGAGTAGATCTACTCATGATTTAAATCAGAGTTTAAACAGGATAGTCCTTATTCCTGTTAGATGATTGTTCAGTAGTTAGTAATGAATGCTTTTAATTCCTCTATTAAAATATTTCATCTCATTAAAATGTGGATAACCATATTTCTAACTTTGGCACCATATTCATCAGAAAGAAATGTTCAAAGAAAATGAGTGTGTCTGCTGAGCAAACAGCAAAGACAGAAAAAGGCTTGCACAGGGAATTCAATTAGCTATGCTGGTAAAGGCATAGCTGAAGCCCCATTAGGTCTGGCCCAGACAGCATTTGTGTTTGGAGGAGCTGAGCAAATCACATTTAATTAATGTTCACAACTTTCTTTGGTGAAAGGGCCTTGTGTCAGAGAGTAGACAGGCATTTTCTTTTTTATCTATACATTATACAAGCCCACCCAGGTCCCTAAGCCACTTGAAAAGGAAGTAAAAAAAAAACCTGAAGCAAAAATAATCGCTCTTTTAGCCTCAAAGCAAAATAAATGCTTACTCATTTAGACCATTCCTTTCATTAGAACCTTTGATTCTGAACTACAGTGTCTGTGTCTGCATATATGTTTGTATATGTGCATTTCCTTTCCAGCAAATTCTACTCATTAAAATGAATGGAAGTTTAAATTCAATTTTTAGTTTATCCTAATATATTTGATCGAAAAGTAGAATATAGTTTAATACTATAATAAAAAATACTTATTTTCATGGGGTTTAAAGTAAATATGCTCAGGTAAATGGGGTACAAACAGCCAAAGAAGAAAAGTTGAAACCAGTGATTCAGGAGTCTAGCATACTTTGTGATATATTCACTTGTAATTACACAGGATAAAAATATGTGACTGTATGTGCAAGTGCATCCAAAATTTTTCCATCTCAAGTAAAAAATATGCTTAAGTAAACAATTATATTTTTTATTTGTGAGAGCATAGAGACCTTATACTTAGGTAGTTATTGTATTTACATTTTGGCAACATATACAGTTGTCTTAAAATGGAGGTTTGTATTTCTGGATCATTTACCTCACAGTCTTAAATCCAGAAGGTGTTGGGTTTCACAACTCTGAAGTCAAATCTCCCGGTCTCTATTTCCTGCCATAGATGTGCACTTCCTTCTAGCAAGTCCACTCTCATCTCCATTAACATGTCCTTTCCTAGACTCCTATCTCAGCACTAATTCTCCCAATACTTCTACTCCCACTTATGCTTTTCCTGCCATTTCCTTCTCTGGAATCTCTGAAACTTCTGTTCCATTAAAACCAGCAGTTACACCAATGATCTTATCTCCTTAATAACTGAAGTAATTAAACATTTTGCCTTAACTGAAACTGGAATGATGAGGAAGAAAGTATATTAGATACACCAAAATATCGTCTCCTCAATGACTCTCTCTTTAAAGTGAAAGCTGCCAAAGTTTCCCCAAAGCCCTAAAGGAAATTAGGATTTTATCTTCCACCCACAGATACCCACTATCACAGTGCTGCTTTCAAATCAACACTGCCCCCTCTCCAGTATCAAAATAGTTTTTAATGCAACCACAATTCCATTTATCTGTATTTGTTATTATCATCTAATATAATTTGAACCCACTGAGGACTCTGTCACATGGAGCAATTTCCACATGGAAGATGAAAGTGGAACCTCATAGAAGAAAATATTCCGTATTTTTATGTGCCAATAATTAAAAAAAACTAAAACAAACAAACAAACAATACACTACCTTACAGATCCATGAAATCATCAAATAAAATTACGGTATCATTCCATTCTCATGGCCAAAACTTGATTCTTGCCAGGACTCAGAACTCTATTATCTGAAGCATTTGGCTATAACATTATAGAAATATAATAAAGTATAGGATAGCTCTACCACACCTAACTGCCAGGCTCAAACTACAAATATGAAACATCATAAAGAGACCTCCCTTCTTGCTCCTTCAATTCATATCCAATATGTGTAATGTTATAACATTAAATCTAAACTCTTCTAGGCACAAAAACAGAAATATAGATCAATGGAACAGGATAGAAAGCCCAGAGGTAAACCCATGTACCTATGGTCAACTAATCTATGACAAAGGAGGCAAGGATATACAATGGAGAAAAGACAGTCTCTTCAATAAGTGGTGCTGGGAAAACTGGACAGCTACATGCAAAAGAATGAAATTAGAACACTCCCTAACACCATACACAAAAATAAACTCGAAATGGATTAGAGACCTAAATTTAAGGCCAGACACTATAAAACTCTTAGAGGAAAATATAGGAAGAACACGCTTTGACATAAATCACAGCAAGATCTTTTTTGATCCACCTCCTAGAGTAATGGAAATAAAAACAAAAATAAACAAATGGGACCTAATGAAACTTGAAAGCTTTGGCAAAGCAAAGGAAACTACAAACAAGATGAAAAGATAACCCTCAGAATGGGAGAAAATATTTGCAAATGAATCAACAGACAAAGGATTAATCTCCAAAATATATAAATAGCTCATGCAGTTCAATATTAAAAAAACAAACAATCCAATCCAAAAATGGGCAGAAGACCTAAATAGACATTTCTCTACAGAAGACATACAGATGGCCAAGAAGCACATGAAAAGCTGCTCAACATCACTAATTATTAGAGAAATGCAAATCAAAACTACAATGAGGTATCACCTCACACCAGTTAGAATGGGCATCATCAGAAATTCTACAAACAACAAATGCCGGAGGGGGTGTGGAGAAAAGGGAACCCTCTTACACTGTTGGTGGGAATGTAAATTGATACAGCCACTATGGAGAACAGTATGGAAGTTCCTTAAAAAACTAAAAATAGAATTACCATATGACCCAGCAATCCCACTACTGGGAATATACCCAGCAAAAACCATAATTCAAAAAGACACATGCACCCCAATGTTCACTGCAGCACTATTTACAATAGCCAGGTCATGGAAGCAACCTAAATGCCCATCAACAGATAAATGGATAAAGAAGATGTGGTATATATATACAATGGAATATTACTCAGCCATAAAAAGGAATGAAATTGGGTCATTTGTAGAGATGTGGATGGACCTAGAAACTGTTATACAGAGTGAAGTAAGTCAGAAAAAGAAAAACAAATATTGTATATTAACGCATATATGTGGAACTTAGAAAAATGGTACAGATGAACTGGTTTGCAGGGCAGAAGTAGAGACACAGATGTAGAGAACAAATGTATGGACACCAAGGGGGGAAAGCGGGGCAGGGTGGTGGTGGTGGGGATGTGATGAATTGGAAGATTGGGATTGACATATATACACTAATATGTATCAAATAGATAACTAATAAGAACCTGCTGTGTAAAAAATAAATAAAATTAAAAAATTTTAAAAACTGAATGTCTACCTTTTTAAAAAAAAAAAATCTAAACTCTTCTAACTTCTGCCATTCCCATGATCTCTTCAAATTCATTATTCTTCATGGGTCTCTCTGCTCCAGTCTAACCAATCTGTCTAGCCTACAACTGCCCATAACCTTTGTCAATGTACCTGACATTCAACTATTTATTTAGTCATCTATTTTCCTGATGGTAAACTCCTCTAAGAATTTTTTGATCCACAGCACTTAGCAAAGTCTCTGACCAACAGGTGGTACTCGATTAATATTTGCTGAATAAATTTAATAAATCATAAATGCTGAGGGGTGCTTATAAAATAGAAAGCTTGCAACAGCACACTCAACATTGGGTTCATCAGTTTTATTTGTGTTAATTAAGCACAGCTAATGAACGAATACTTATTTATTCATGTTAAGGCAATTTTCTTTGCCAGATCAGTGAACAGTTTGTAAAGACAGAAAATCACGATGCTCTACCACGGAATCTGTGGGGGAAGAGAAATCATACTTTGCAAACATGTTCTTCTTCACACATACCAAATACCACTGCTGTTCTTTTAATAAAACACTAGAGACATTCTGTGTAATAAAACAACTACTGCCGAAGATTAAACAAACTGTTTTTATCCCTGGTTGGATTTTATCTAAGCAGGTATTTGGTTAATGAAACCAACAGATAGCTTTGCAAAATGACATACATTAAAATGAGGCCGAAAATAAGAACTGGGACTGCAGAGAAAATATAAGAGTGGATATACTCTCAAAAACACTGTTCTTTGTCTTATACGTCTCCAAGGTGCAGCATTAAGACTATTTCACTCAAATCCTCTTCCACTTCAATGACAAAATTATGTAACATGGGATAATATCAGGGAGGTACACTCACTATAGCTCACATAGCACAGATTCAACAAAGCGGTAAAATATGAATTCTTAGGCTTAACGAAGTTTTAAGAAAAATGTATATAGTTCTTCTCTGTTTATTCCATTTGCTTCCTATGTTTATATATACTTCTACCTTAGTATCAATGTCATAAAAGCTTATGAAATAAATCACTTAAAGTAAATTGAGCATGAAATAGTAGACCTATGAACATCACAATAATTTCATTTATTCTACAGCACTCAGTTCTACACATAAATGATATTTATCTCTAAAAATAATGTAACAGGTATATTTCTTATATGTATGTTCTAATATCATATATTTTAAATTATATAGATTTACATATTTTATTTTTAGAAATCTAGTCGACACTTCATTTTTATCTCTGTACCCACATATGATCATTCCTTATAAGGAAAATATTCATATTCAGATAATCATGAAAAATAATTTAAAATATTGAACAGGTTAGCCCTACAAGTCACCACACAAAAAAATTAACTCAAGATATGGTTGAGAGCTAATTTTATCTGTCAACTTGATTGGGTCATGGAGTGCCCAGATAGTTTGTTAAACATTATTTCTAGGTATGTCTGTGAGTGTTTCTGGGTGAGATCAGTATTTGAATTGTAGACTAAAGCAAATTACCTTCCTCAATGTGGGCAGGCATCATCCCATCCCTTGAGGGCCTAAACAGAACAAAAAGGCGGAGGAATGGAGAATTTGCATTCACAGACTGTTTAAACTGGAATATTCTTTCTGCCCTCAGACTGGGACTTACACCATAGATTCTCTAATCCTCAGGTCTTTGGACTTGGCATGAACTTACACAGTCAGTTCTCCTTGTTCTCAGGCCTACAGACTTGCACAGAAACTACACCACCAGTTTTCCTGGGTCTCCAAAATATAGAGGAACATCTAAGTCTCCATAACCACCTGAACCAATTCCTTATAGTAAATCACTTCACATATAGATATATGATACATATAGAGAGATATATGGTATATAGAGAGATATAAATACTGATATCTATCATAGATATATACTGATTTATATATTATATTGATATATATGATTAAATGATTTATATATACCCTATTGAGACATATATATATATGATTTACACATATCCTATTGATGTATAGCGACACATATCTCTATGTCTATCTATGTACATATATATCTCTGCTTTTATTTCTCTGGAGAACACAGACTAATACAGTGGATTATAGATCTAAATTTAAAAGCTAAGGTTATAAAAGTTGAAACTATTATACTTCTAGAAGAAAACATAGATAAATATATTAGTGATGTAGAATGGGCAAATATTTATTAGACAAGTCACAAATGGTAATAATCATTTTAGAAGAAAAAAGATTAAGTTGAATTCTATCAAAATTAAAAACTAGTGCTCAGTAAAGACACAATAAAAATGTGAAATATTCAATAATACAACAACTGGCAAAGGAATCACAACCATAATATATTTTTGAAAACACCTATAAATCAATAAAAGAAAGAAAATCACTCAATTTTTAAAAGATTGGTCTAAAGATATGAAAAGGCACTTCGAAACAAAATATCTGAATAGCCAGTTAGCATATTAAAAAGGGTTCATTATTAGCTACGGGTGAATCACAAATTAAAACTTCAGTGAGATACCACACCCATCCAAATGTTACAATGAAAAAGACTGACAATAACAAGTTACCTCAGGATGTGGTACAACTGGACCTCTCATGCAAAGTTAGTGGGAGTTTAGCATACAAGCACTATGGAAAACTCTTTTGCAGTTTCTACCCTCTGATTCAGCAATTCTATGCTAGGGTATTCCACTCTAAGAGAAATGAATACATTTTTCCACAAGGACTTCTTCAAAGAAGTTCACAGAGCTTTATTAATAATAGCCCCAAACTAGAAATAACATAAATATCCATCAATGGAAGCTAGGATAAACGTCCTGTGATCTATTCATATAATGAAATAGCACTCAGCTATAAAAAGAAACATACTATTGATTCACTTAACATCATGAATAAATGTCAAAAACATAATGAAGCAAAGAAGCCAGATGCAAAAGAATAGATACAAAGTTCAAGAACAGACAAAACTAATCTGTGATGAAAAAAAGTAAGAGTAGTGTTTGCCTCTGCGTGAAAAATGGGGGATAGGAACCTTGACTGGAAAGGGTCACGAGAAAACTTTCTGGAGTACTAAGTATGTTATATATCCTGATATTGATACTACTTACTAGGGTGTACAGATTAATCATAATTCATTAAGCTATATACAATATTTGTGTACAATATGTAAAGTATACATCAGTAAACTACCATTAAGAAGAATCAAAAGAGACAAGGGAACCAATTCCCTACATGAACTAATATTGTCAAGAAATCACAGGAATAAAAACTCAGACGTAGAGAATGGACTTGAGGGACACGGGGAGGGGGAAGGGTAAGCTGGGACAAAGTGAGAGAGTGGCATGGACATATATACACTACCAAATGTAAAATAGCTAGTGGGAAGCAGCCGCATAGGACAAGGAGATCAGCTCCGTGCTTTGTGACCACCTAGAGGGGTGGGAGAGGGAGGGTGGGAGGGAGATGCAAGAGGGAGGAGATATGGGGATATATTTATATGTATAGCTGATTCACTTTGTTATACAGCAGAAACTAACACAACATTGTAAAGCAGTCGTATTCCAGTAAAGATTCTTAAAAAAAAAAAGAAAATCAAACAAACACAATCTAAACCTGACCACTTTTCATCTGATGGATTTAACTATCAATATACGGGTAATACAGAAAACAGGGAAACATGACAAACACCACCACAGTTATGCAATCAGAGTGATACATACTGTAGGCAACTGTACAGGAAAAACTATTCAGTTCCACCAGTAAATACATCTAATGGAAAATCTCTAAGAGATTTAGAATTTAAAGATTAAAGAGGTTTAAGAGACATATTAACTGATCCAAATATGGGGATTTTATATGGATCTTTATTCAAACAAATGCTTAAAACTTACATATAAAGCATTTATTTGTAAAATATAGCACTTATGCGAAGATTAGAAGTTTAAATACTGACTGAATGTTTGATCATATTAAGAATATATTCTTTATTGTGATGTTATTGTAATTGTAGTTATGTTTTAATAGAAACTATATCTTTCAGAGATATACATCAAATGTTTACATAAATATACAAACTTAAATTTCTTTAATAAAAAGTAGTGTAAGAAAGCCATCAAAATATTTGGCTTAAAGTTATTCTATAATGAGAAAAGCAAAAGGGGTAAAATAATTATGTAAACTATCCATTGCACATGAATCATAAATACCCAACTTTTCTGATATGATGGAGCATTTGACTTCTATAAATACAGAAACATTCATTTACCTTCTGATAAATTTGAGTGGGATTATTTGAAGTATAGCAATGGTAATATACTATCTTAAGGATGACCATGAAAAAAAAAGTGAACATGTTATTTTTCTTCTAGGACCAATAAGCATTTGAAATTTGATTTTCAAAAAAAATCAATCATAAATTGTTAAACAGGAAAAAGTCCTTTAAAGATATTGAAGGCATATGGTAATCTGCTCGTGCGTTTTGTTCAAGAAACATTGAGTCTAGTTCCTCAACAAACAGAAAGCTGAACAGTTACCATAAAAATGTATGACGTCTATAAAAGTTAACAGCCATAACGCCAAAAGCTGGCAAATATAAGAGCAGGATAAAAATGAAAGCTTCTCCTCCACAATTTCTATTTGCTTCATAATCCAGAAACAATTTCTTGAGGAGCTTGAGGTTTTGTTCCAAATATTTCATATTGTTTATTTTAGTGAGATTCTACTTACTTATTACTTTGGGGATAGCATACAGATATCAGTTAGGAAAATTAATGTGAATGGTGTATGTGTGTATATATACATAAAATAGATATCTATATGCATGTAATAGACTATATAAAATACACATATTTCTGTGTGCATCTTTATTTCCATTAGAACCAGGCTCTAGTAGAATTATACTATTTATTTGTTTATATGTGTAAACATGTATCCATTTAAATTATGGCTATAAAACTTACAGAAAGTCAAATCTCTTTTCAATAAAGTCAACATTGTATAAGATCAAACATCTGTGCAGGTTATTCTCAATGCCAATACTACCCTCATATATAAGCAAAACACTGTACTTTATAATATTTTTAATAGTTAGAATACTATCAACCAAGATCTAGGTCTAGATTTCTGGCTCTCCCAATAACTTAATATCTTTGCTTTCAATGTGAAGTAAGTTTCTTAATAAATTTGTAAGCCAGTGAACTGAATACATATATGTGGATGTTTAGGTATGTGAGCACATCACAGGTATCAAATTATGCCTAGCACCACAACTATTATAAATACCATAGTACCTGCTTTCTTTAAAGCAAGTATATATAGGAATTCATTAATATCCATATTATAAGACACGAGTTTTGATAAAAATACGCTGTGCCATTAAAAAAGACAATTTCTTATTACAACTATCTCATCAGATGAAGTCCTCAATTTTGTTCAAGTTTCACGCAATTTGAAATATCTTGAAATCAAGTCATTTATTATAGTTAAACAATAAAAGCTGTTTTTTTAATTTGATAATGTAATAAAAGGATTTCATATCCCTTTTATTATAATAACAAAAATTTCCTCTTATATAATTTATATATATATGACACATATATTTTTTAAAAAGTGAAATACTGAAATTAAGAGTGTCAGGTGTTCTCTTCACCATACCAGGCACTCCCTCATGTCTCTGATCCACCAAAGAAACCGATGGCAATAATGGGAATAGAAGAAGGAGCACAAAATTAGTACTCAGCTGACAATTTTCTAGCTACCAAGTTTTGGACAAGGTTTTTCCTTCCTTCCCTTCCTTCCTCCCTCCCTTCTTTCTTCTTTTCTTCACTCCTTTCTTTCTTCCTTCCTTCTTCTCTAGGTACATACACTCTTTGTTTTAAAAACTGAAATAATAATTTAATAGCATTTACTACAGTCAAATTTAATAGCACTTATTACAGTGAGTTATAAATAGGAAAAGTATTATGTAATATGTAAATATTGGAGGAAAATACACTTCATTCTCATCTTTTATATTAGAATTATAAGTGTAAGTACTTGAAAGAATCTGATAGAGGCCGTATGTCTAATTCCCTCCTTTAGCTAAAAGGAGACTAAGAGATTTACCAGTTAAATCCTAACTCTTTTTATTCTCAAAATGATACTTGTTGTGCTTCACTCCTTGACTTTCCATATTTTATTTTTAGCTGTCATTATGAGATCTCACCCCTAAACATTAGGTAAGATGTTTAGATCTTACCTAAACATCAGACTTTCTTTTATTACATTCTGTAATCCAAGCAGAGATCCCTTCACTTTAGGCATATCTGGGACTTCAGCCTCTATGTAATTTTTTCCAAACTAGATCTCTAGTGTCATATATCAGTTTGGTCTCTGGGTTAACATTAATTTTTTATGCAATTGAATAGCACCGTATCACACAGTTTATTCAGTGAAACATTCCTTCAGCAGAATGTTGATAAATACATCTGAAAAAAATGGCTCAATTAAAAAAAAATCTTGGTAGCCTTGTGTTTGAAGTAAATGTTAAAAGGTTTCTTTAAAACTGGAATTTTTAGAACATTTTACAAGAAACTTTGAATCTTGTAAGGTTGCATAGGCAACAAACTATAGGCAACATTACTTTATTTGGTGTGGTACCTCCTTTACTCTTTAAACAGAGCATGTGACCCAGTGTTCTGATAGTACACTTTGGGTAACACTTTATTAAAAGGAAAACATTCTTAGAAATAGCTAATATTATTTAAGGGTTAAATACAATTAATGCACTTAAATACATATATATTTCATATGCCATTTGCAGGTACTAGTACAAACATCTGTGTCTAAGTGTGTTTTATATGTTGTGTCAGCAGAAGTGTTTGTTTTAGAAACCATAGGCTTCAGAAAGGTCTCAAGCTTACATACACACACACGTATTTTAATGACTACTAATTGCCAAATCCAAGCACATATAATTATTATTATGAAAACTATTATCAGACAGTGTTCCAGCAGTTTTACATATATAATTTCATTTTATATCATCTTTGTGTGATACGTGTTATCAGAGCTCTATGTGTTTATCTCCATGCTGTACAGGAGAAAACAGAACTTAATAGATATTAAATTGCTCATTCAAAAAAATCTCTCAGGTTAAAGTGGCAGAACTGAACTTAAACCTAGATCTCTATGACTTTCAGGTTTATAGCATTTCTGTCACACTATTTAAATACCCTATGGAAAAGCGATCAAAGTACCCTAAGCAAGAAATAATAAATCAATTCTATTAACCTTAATTGTTTTCATACTAACTAAAAAAAATCTTAAATATATTCTCTGAAAATAATAGCCCTAGTCCATATTTTAGAGATGCTATTTTGGTTAAACAGTGGAGAGAAAAATAGATTCCACTATTAAAGCACATAAAATCTTTCTAGAGAGCACCAGTTATTGACACATTTTAAAATTAAGTGATTCTTAGAAAATTAATAGGGAAGAGTTTCATTACCTTCTGGTTTACAAACTGAAAATATAATCATAAAATACTACTACTGGAGCCATAAAAATTTACCTGGACTAGGAAAGTGGAATAAATTATGCATAGTTATCAACTATGACTGTAAATTTTGCTTATGGTGATCTTAAATCTAATGATAAAGAAATATTTGGAAATCAGAAAATTATTTTGTAATATATATTTTACTTATAGGAAAACGTAACAAATAAAACTAAAAATTATAAAGTATTGAAGATGTGCTATTTGTTAAGGATATTAGATGTTTCAAATGCAAATATTAAACTTCTCTGCAACTAAGAAGATGGTTTAAGAATAACAAATATCCGGGGCTTCCCTGGTGGCGCAGTGGTTGAGAGTCCGCCTGCCGATGCAGGGAACATGGGTTCGTGCCCCGGACCGGGAAGATCCCACATGCCGCGGAGCGGCTGGGCCCGTGAGCCTTGGCCGCTGAGCCTGCGCTTCCGGAGCTGTGCTCCCGCATACCACAAAAAAAAAAAAAAAAAAAAAAAGAATAACAAATACCCCTTTCAGATAGATTCTAAATTTCATTGTATATTATATCTTTTATTTACTTTATAAGTCCTATCTGTTTATCATTGTATTGTTAATTTCAAGCAGTTTTTATTCTTTTATTCTTACTTCCCTATTTTTTTGAGCACCGTGCAATTATTTTGCTTTATGCTCTTGAATTTAGTTATCGCTTATAAGACCCTTGCTATTCATTGAGAACTTAGTTAATAAAAGTATCAAAGGTGTTGCAAGAACAGCTAACATTTAATTGTTGTTAACTGCTTTACATACATTCATTATTTTATTCCCTATTACTAGTGTTAGTACCATTTTACAAATCATGGAACTGAAGTACTAGTGGTACAGTAAGCCCAAAGTTACATGGCAAATATGCAGTAAAAAGAGTAATCAAATCCAGGCTTCATGTTTCAGCTGTTCTCTGACTCTAGCTTCTACACTGAGTTAGCATGGTAAATGCTAAAATGTGAGAAACAACAGCATGTGTCCAGGCTCTACATTTTAAAGATTTATTTTAAACAAATCATCTATCTATTCCATAAACTTTCATCAAATAGAAAATAAATATGAATTCAGTCAAGCTGCAACAAATCTAAAATTGATGTAACACTGGGCATTACAATAAAATATGTGAGCTATGCATGTCAAGAGATCATAATAAAAAACAAAACTTTTGAGAATTTTCATCTATGAGCTCTGAAACACACCTTCAAATGAAAAGCAGCAATGTCGATTGTGAGTTTTCTAAATTTCCAATTTGCATTTATATGTTTCTAATAACCTCTATTCACCACATCACCTTAGCTGGAACTAATATCATGATATTACCAGATACTGGTCTCTTTAGAAAATATAGACTCTTGGTAAACTTGGAAACAACTGTAACATATACTAGGAAGGAAAATAATCTGAACTAACATCATTAAACAATTCCTCTACTAATATTAGAATAAAAGCTGGTATTTCAGCTGGAAGTGAGCTGTCAGGGCTGATTTCCCTCCCCAAAAGCAGCAAATAAGTTAAATTATCAGGGTTTTAAAGGTCTATGGGAGTTCAATGTCCTTGGTCCTTCTATCTCATTTTTCCTCAGTCACTAAAGCAATCCACTTAAATTTTCATTTATTGCAACGTGACAGATTAGATGCCCAGACTGATTGTCCTACTTTAAAAATATATTAAATACTAGATAAAACATCTATTTCTTAAATCTTGAATATACTTGAGTTGGCAAGAAAGTAAGCAATGCTAAGGCAAGGGACTGAAGGAGAGGATCATAGAGGTATATGAAACCAAGAAGTTGTCTTTTACCTTGGAGACGACTGCTAAGCCACTCAACTTGAGTGTTGGTTCTTATGGACCCTTCATTTTGGAACACCAAAAGTTTGCATCTTCAGTATACAGGTGAACTAGAAATATATTTACCATCTTTCCTTCTCTAAAAATGGCTCAAAGCAGAGGAAAAGAAAAAATTTTCCTGAGAATTCAAACTCATAAGCCAGAACTCATAAAAGAGTCTAGGTTCCCTACTCTCTGGGTTCCAGAAAAAAAAATCTCAAGGTAAGAATTTAATTTAATGAGGTCAATTTTCATTAGAAATTCCAGATCGCTGACAAAAAGCAAAGCAAAGTTTTTCTCAATTTATATCTCAGGTGTCAAGGAATTTTCATAGGTAAAAGTTTAAGAAAAATGAGCAGCTAACATTAAAAAAAGAAGTATGGAAAACGTATGGAAATAAGGCACCATGAGTGACGTATGAAAATAAGGCAGCATGCGTGACAGCTAGCTGAAACAAAGATAGGAGTCATGATGTGAAAAATCCAGAAATTAAAATTATGAGAAACAGAATAGAAAAGTGATATATATATATTTTAAGAAATAAAAGGTTTGATAATATAATTAAAGACTCATAGATATAAAAAAAGAATAAAAACTATTACAAATGAAAAATACAGTATTTGAAATAAAAAATTCGATAGATGGGTTGAAGAGTGGATTATCATACATAGGTAGGGAATTTGTGTTGTGGGAATAATATACTATAAGGTAGAGAGATGTAAAATGTAAAGGAGAAGTTAAGAGATATGTATTGATATGATCAAGTGAGTATGTCAAAATCACACATCTAACCCAAATTCTAGAAGTAGAAAACAGCAAGAATGGGGCACAGGTAAAATTTGAATTAATTCCCAGACATGGGAAAAAGATGCCAATCCACAGATTCAAGAAATCCAACTGAATTCATCTCCTTCCTAAAAGAAATTTACATTCTCTTAAACCCGTATTTCCACAAAAATATCTCAACTACAAGTTATGTGGTCCCATGTAATGACATGAATATACTCACAACACAATTCCAACAAGTTAATGAAAAATATTGTTGAGTGAGTAAAAAACCAAGTATTGTATTTCATTAAAACCAAAAATAGACTTTGTTTTCTTTTGAGCTAACAAACCATACCTTTACTTAATTTATTCTGCAGCTTATAACTTATTCCCATCGTCTTTTATTTATCTGACTGAATCTGTTAACAGTCATAATAGGATTCTTGGATGAAAACACAATCTTTAAAGAAACAGCAGATATAAGATAAAAAACTAACTCTCCAAAGGGATTCTATTTTAGATATTTGTCTATTCTCTGTTAGTGAATTCAAACATTTTGAAAACTAGTTATTTAAAAACACTATTTGAGAAAAAACTAGAGGTAATGGCTTCATATTCATGTATTATTAAAAATATGGATTTGAAAATGAGTATTTTATATGTAAATATATCTGAAATTCAAATAAAGATGATTTAACTTTCATGAGAACTGAAAATAAGTTGGTTATTATGATGAGGATATTTTTCAGAACATATATTTGATGACTGAGAAATTATGAAAAATTTTGGAAGCTGAGTTCATACACTTTTCCAAATTTTCTTTACTGTGAAAAATAAAACAAAACAAAAAATCCTGAGAAGTTCTAAGAACACAGACAGCAATAGAAGAGAAAACTTAAGCACAGTCAGGTAATACTCAAGCTTGGCTTGCTCAATTGCCATGTGTGAAGTCAAATTTGCACCTGTTGTGGGATCTGTCAGTGTTGGCAGGGAACATTGGAAGCTGAGCTTCTACACTTTACAGAGCAGCATTATTATCCAATAATGCAACCTTTGACGTGTCACCATTCACAGCATGCTGAAGTCTGACGACATGTAAACCACTAGAATGTACAACCGAATAATTTACAGGATTCAATGGCCGACGTCTTTCTCTTCCCACATCCCCTACCACCAGGGACCCGGTGAAATGTATCACTGGGGGATGGGTGTGTAGAGGGTGAACAAAGGGTTTTGAAGTAAAAAGAACCTGGAACGTTTTTTTTTCCCCTGAATCCATGTGATTTTTAACAAATAGCATCACTGGGTAATGACTTAAGTTATTCTGGATGAAATATCTGAGGATATTTTCCCCTGAACATCCTCTAAGTTTAAACTTGGTGATAACATACACATTTTTAGAGGCAATTACGTTCTTTGGCAAATAAGCCAAAAAGGCTTCTACACTAATGTCACCCTGGGACAGAGGGATGAACAGAGGAGTCCTCAGAGTGCTATCTTGGAAACCTGCCACTGCGTGATAGCAGCTGGTGATTAATAATCTTTAACGAAATAGTAATTCAAGCAGGACTAAACCGGCTCACAAACTCTATGGTACCAACAGTCAAAACTGGTAAAATCTAATTTTAAATAGTCCCAAAAATATGAAATGATCCTACACTCTGTTACTTAGATAGTATAAGATACAAGAGCTATGCAAGATACTCAACATGTCCAGTCCATGATTAATCAGATGCCAATTTTTAACATCATCCTCTAATCATTAATTCAATCTTACTAACCCGTTTTTTTGAGAAACAAAAGGTGCTCATCAACTTCTCTAATATGATGTATTCATAAAGTTATTATGCAAATATAATACTGATAAACTGATGTTCACGTGGCAGAACCAGATGAAATAGGTTAAAACTGTTGTTTACTAAAGAAAATTATGGGTTCTTCTACAGATTAATTGGTAGTAACATAATGTACTTGAAATTACAGAGATATTGAAGATCATTTTCAATGACTGACAATGTACTTCAAAAATGTTAGTTGTGTTGAAATTTTTGAAATGTTCTACAGTAAAAATCAGTTAAAACACTATATTTTTGTATGATTTTTTTACAAGTAAGAATATTTTTAAATGTTTCAAGTTATTTTCTTTTCTAAAGGTATATAGTAAACTTGTACAAGAATTTTTTTTTAATTTCTAGTGTCTCCTCCTAATTCAATTAAAATCAAATCAAAACAAAATAAACTCACAAACTCTAAATTATTAAGAAAAAAAGCAAAAAGGCTTTCTAACACCTAAAATCCTATCTAAGAAGCTCATGGGAAATAACAAGCAAGAAGTTTTGATACTTAAGTTCGATGGAGAAATAACAAAGAAATAAAACCTCAGTGGTGAATAAACATCCCATGTCTGAGGGCAGCTGAGAACATATCTTTAGTCTGAAGGGTACACACACAAAAATGTTGCTACCTTCCTTTAGCCATAATAATTAGAAAACAAAGGCCTGAAGTCAACTCAAAGTGCTGCTGACTCAAATGTCCTGCTTACTTTCAGGCAATAAATGGAAAGTATGTTTGTGCCTGAGGATTTTCATCACTATTTCTTTTTATGTCTGAAGACTTTGGCTCACATTCCAACCAAACACAGTCGTTCAAAACAATTAAGTATTCTCACCCAAATCCCTATTTCTCTACATCACAAAATCAGCACACACTTGGCATTCCTGGCAGCTCTTGGCACTGTGACTGTGGGTCAGAACTGAGAAGCTCTGGCAATGCAATGTGGGGAAAGCTTCTTTACTGCAGCTGCCAACACTTCTGTTTGACCCAATGAATCAACTTAAATCTCTCAATCCCTCTCTCTCTGTCTCACTCTCTATCCATCTTTCTCTCAGCAAGTAATGCACGTGAATTACAATTTAATTTTAGATATTGTTGTTTCTAATGAAATACAAGATCAGTGATGTTTCAGTATGGTCTGGAAAGTCTGAGAAAACAAGAAATATTTTCATTAGTGTATATTTTTTGTCTTAAGTTTTCCCTGAGATATCCCCCTGCCACTGAGATTCTTCCATCTTATTTCAAATACATGAATATATACATACACACACACACACACACACATACACACACACACCCCATATACACCCCCAACACTGCTTTGACTACTTTCATTTGCTTGTGTGTATTTCTTCCTGAAGACTGTGTTTCTACTTCTACCTTCTTACCTTTGTAGCATCAAAAGGAGATGTCTCCATTGTACTTAAATAAAACATGGGTTTTTCAAGTGCAACAGGGCACGTGTGCTAATAACCTGGAGTGTTAAGCAAATGCAGTACTTTGTGGCAGATAGGTCTTTGGGAGTTTTAAGAGTGCCCTAGGTACAATAAAGTTACAATGTTCAGCTCTGCCACAATCCTGTTATCCCTCACCTTAGAAAATATTAAAAATGCAAATTAAAAAATATTTAGTGAATGAATAAAACATAAGACTCTTTTGTCCTTTTATAATACTGTAGATGGTACTAAAAGCAGAGAGATGAGAGGTAAACTCATGTTTCTGTGTTTCAACTGACATACTGTTCATCTTATGTGAGAGTGATCATCTTCATGGTGAATTCATGTAATGACAATGCCAATATTCCCCTGTATCAGAAAAAGAAATTAGAAGAATGCAGTTGACTTGGCAAATATTTAGATAATCATTTTGTTTTTCAGATTACCTTTAGTTAGGTTTAGGACAATCTGTAGAGGTTTTGTTTGCCTTTTAATGAATATGGCTCTTATGCCCTAAACTTTAATCTGTGGAGATTCTGATGTATTGAATATGTAAATACATCAGAAATATGCTACACCAAAAATCATTATTTGCTCTCCCCAAAACGTTAAACTTGTGGATAATACAGGCTTTATCACTGATAACTGAATGATTTTCTGAGTCATAAAACTTAATCTCTCTTATTTTCTCTCTACCATATCATAAATAATAGTTGGCTCAAGATGGTGGAAAAGAGAAGAGAGACAGAAGTTACAAAAATAAACCAGACAGAATTTAGAAATTCGCTACATGCAGTTTAGCATAAAATTTGCTGGTAACTAATATAAAATGAAAAATTGTTTCCTCCTTCCTCCTTCCCATCTTTTTCTGTGATTTTTTCTTTTTTTTTTTTTTTGCTGTTTCTCCCAGGAGTTCTAACATGTACCAATTGCCATTTTAAACGTAGTCCAATTTTACGAATTTCAGTTGTTTTTACAAAACTCCTAAAAGGAGAGTTTTAGTGTTTCACCTCTCATCAATTCTGGTGTCCTCAGCCACTCTTTATCTTTCCTATTGTATCTTGGCAGTACATAGTTTTACTTTGCTATAGATACTAGGGGATGAATTATCCTGAATTCTGAAATCACTCTGCTGTTCAGGAACAGTGTGAAACTGTTAATTAACCAATTCTACTTAGCAGGTGTATCAATTATTTTCAATGTATAAGTTGCAGTGACAGTCTTTGAATTTCTAAGGGAAGAAAAGGTTAGGTAAGGAACCAAAATACAAAATTAGAAACTGTTTCAATGGAAAAATAAATAAAATAAACCAGCAAACTGATTCTTTAAGAAATATGGAGGAAAAGTATTCTCTGGTTGTATGTGATAATAGTCTAATTCCAATAACAACTAATTGTACTCGCAAGGATGTTGAAAGATGGAAATTTTAAGGCTAAGTTTAGATTTTAAAGTACACAATTTTCAAACTTGAATGACCTTTTCAACAGTGAACACATGGAAAGTATTTGAAATTCTGAACATCAAGGAAGTAAATCTTAGATAGAACAAAGCATTCGTTATTTCTAATGATATTAAAATCTGGTTACTCTTCAGTCTTTTAAATGTCAAAACATATTATTTGTGGATGATCAGAGCAATATAAAGTGTTTTCTTGGGCAGAAAATAATTAAACACAAAATCAAGCATATCTAATGTCCTTGAAAAGTTACCAAAACATTCACTTAGAAAAGTGGTTTTGTAACATTCTCTCTTGAAATTAAATGAAATCCACATATACCAATTTAGGCAACAGATCTTTGGATCTGAAATCAGATTTGACACTCAAAATCTATTCATTATTTATCGTATCATGTGGAAGTGAATAAAGGTAAACAGACATCAAAGTAAAATTACTTAATGTTGAAAAAATATTTACAGTCACAGCTCAAATGAAATAAAACCTCTACTTAAAACAAAATCTGAAACACTTAATTACAAATGATACTTCTGTCTCACAATCACAGAATTTCTGATCAGAAAAATAATTCAAAATAATTAAAGCTCAATACCTTATTTATAGGTGAAACAACTCAATTCTAATAAAGTGCTTCCTCTTTTCCTGACAGAACAATTCTAGCACTCAGTAAACAAACACTATAACCTGCGCCTTTGCACTGTACCACATTCTAAATTAAACTTTAACCACCAAGCAACCCAACTTTGAGTTACTTTCTACCCTTCCCTCTGGCAGTACATTGACTCTGTTCTGAGTGCCTTACTCATTTGAAATATTGCTTTATTATCTAGAACACTATCTAGAGCCTTTATCCAGATACTTCAAATCTTGGGGACTTTAGAGAACATTACAGAACACATTACTTAAGAGAGACAGAACAAGAGACAGGGAAAAGAGTAAAAGAGATAGAAAAAAGATCCCTTTTTGTTTATCCTATTATTATTCACAATATAAAAGAGAGAAGTATCTCCTTCATGGAATATGATATCTCCTTCAGACATGAGCTTTGCTACTTAGTTCACAATTACAATACACTAAATACCTTAATTTCCCACATCGATGTTGTCTCCAAATGAATTATAGTTAAAACAGTCTAATTTAGTAAACTTGTACAGTATAACTTACTAATTTTTCCAGCCTCTGTAATGTATTTTCTTCCCACCTCACTCTTTTATCAATGCTTAATTCCATCAGAATAAAATACCTCAGTAGAGGAAACTGCCCAACTATTAATGTAACAAATTACCTACTTTTTGTTAAGAATAAAAATAAGACACAACCCCTGCTCGAAAGAAGTTCAGGGTTCAGTAGGTTAGAAGCAAGAAAAGAACTGATTACAATCAGGGTGATAGATCCAGCATTAGCACAGGATGCTGTGGAAGAACCAAAGAGAAGAATCCATAGGAAAACACACCAGGTTAAGGAAAGCTTTGGTATTATAGGAAAGGTTTCCTCGAGAAAATGGCATGTGAGCAATTATTAAAAAGTGAGAAAGTTTTGGTGGGGCAGAAAAAGAGGGAAAATTGTTCTCACAGAGAGAACAAGAAGTCTACTTGTAAGCGGAAAAAACATGGAGCTATAAGATGATGATTCTAGGAAATCTAAGTAATTCATGATACGTGCAACACAGAATGCATACAGAAATGGGAAGAAACATAAAGATGGAAATATATGATATGCAGACATCAGGGTAGCCATTTTTAAAGATTTCTGTTCACTCTAAACACATATAAATGGAGAAGTAGAAAATGGCCAAATAGTATTTAACTGATTTCCTTATAGCCTATTCTGTAAAATGACAGATGTCTAGACTCAAGATTTCAGGATGTGAACTTGGACAATATTAGAAGTTTGGAAATGTTTTACACCACCAACTAAACACCACTGTACCACTGTGTTGTAATCATCTGAGCTCAGGAATAATTTTTAACACCACTTTTCAAATGGTTTCCTACAGCATTACATTCAAATTTAGGAAATGCTGAAGGAATAATGGTATAATTACTTTCATTGTGCTACTGTGAATAAACACCTACACTCTTATTATTCAACCTCAAATGTTCTTCCAACTAAAGAAGAAAAAAAACAGAAAATGCATTTTTAAAACATGTCCTTCAGTATTTTAGTGATATAATACTCAGTTATTAGAATTTTAAAAAACTAATTTTTATACATCTAGAACACATTTCCCCAAATACACACTACTAGGCTTATGTTCTTTTCTATTCATCACCTTCTTTATACATCACTATAAACCTGTAACAGGCTTTCTGGCTGAGAAGAAATTGTGCCTTACAGCAAGTGGCATATTATATCCAATTCCATTTCCACCTCTTTTCCCTTCACTTTCGACACCTTTCTGCAAATCCCAGTGCTTAGTTAAATACTTAGGGGTGTTACATGTGAAACATTTTGAAGTTGTTCAGTGGCGATGATTTACAGCAATATACAAGAAGACAGATGTACTGAGAAGGTTTGAAATGATCCTATGTGTTATACATACTAAGATGGAGCACCTGACACTACAGTAATACTTATTAACATCCTAGGGGATTAGACCTTATCAAGATCCCCAGACTCTGAAGCCTATAAATGTTGCATATCTGAGGATACAGGACTGTCCTTTTTATTAGCATACCTAAGAGAAAAAACAAATTCAATGGGTTGATAAAGTACATGTTAAAAACAACAAATAATCTTTTCTACTGTTTGATTTCACACAGATCAACATGTACAAAGGTACTACTGGATTTGTGCTATCCCATTTTTTTTTTTTTTGTAAAATTTCCTCAGTACTAAATATTTGGTAAGCCCTAGGATTATGATAAACATTCAAGAAATACCAATTGGTATTTCTAACTAACTGTGAAAGGACTGATGCTAGTTTACTACATTTACCTCTTCAATAACCTCCTCCCACCACAAAATAAATGGCATAAGAATAAAGAAAACTGTAACAAATAAAGTATGAAAAGATGATTTAGAAGATAAAACAAGGTTTAAAGTGATTTGGGAAGACATATGCCATATATCTTTTTTGATCCTTGATAATCGCTCATGTCTCTTCAAATCTTTCATTTTTTAAAGTATGTTTGCCTCCTTCTGACTGATTCCACAGAATTTCTTCTGATCTGTACTCTAGTTAGTAAGTTTCTCTTCAGCTGTGCTTATTCTGCTAACTTTCCAATGAAATTTTATCTCAATCATTATATTTCATATTTCTAGAAGTTCTCTTTGTTTTTTGTTTTCTGCTTTTCTTTTTGCTGAATCCTGCCTGGTAATCTTTGAGGGTCTTATGCTTTTACTAGTTATTTTGATTCTGTGTCTTATTTATTTAAACATATTCATTATATTTATTTTATATATATATATATTTTTTTTGCGGTACACGGGCCTCTCACTGTTGTGGCCTCTCCCATTGCAGAGCACAGGCTCCGGACGCGCAGGCTCAGCGGCCATGGCTCACGGGCCCAGCCACTCCACGGCATGTGGGATCTTCCCAGACCGGGGCATGAACCCGTGTCCCCTGCATCGGCAGGCAGACTCTCAACCACTGCGCCACCAGGGAAGCCCTATTTTATATTTTGCTTTGTAATTTTTTTAGTCTGGTATTTTCATCGTAAGCATCTATGCTACAGATATCATTCCCTCAAGCATTTTCACCACAAACACTTTTGCTACATAACTAATTGGCCATAAGGCAATTTTGCTGTAAAAAATAAAATAACAAAAAATAAAAGAGGAATATAAAAAAATGACATAATGAAACATAAGAAATGAAGAACAAATTCAAAATGACTTTATTGAGAAATATAAAATATTTGAATATCTTTAAAATGTGTGCAGATTCATGGCAATACTGTGCAAGTAACTGATTTCATTTTGTAGGTTGTACCTAAGCACTTGTCTTCAATGTCTTTCATTCATAGTGTTTTATACACTTTTTTTCCTTTCTGATTCATTTCTCTGTTTGGCATTGTAATTTTTCTTTTTCACTGAAATTTCTTCCTTCATTAAAAGAGGTATCAGTTCCAAAATACTAAGATGCATATTTGTAACTGAGTTTTTATTTTTTTCAAGTTTAAATCATTCTTATTTAAGCACTGATTTTACAAAACGTGATTGTTCAAAAGGTGAACTAAATTTACAGCTTAATTTGTTCATGTATTGATAAACTGCCTTCAAAATACATTGGAGATAGATGTGCATATAAGATTTTACTTGCGTTTTGGAAGAAATCACACAGAAGCTGCTGCTTTTTCAATACACTTGGCCAGTTTCACATTCTTTGGGTCAGCACTCCACAGTCATGCGATGTTAGAGTTATCTGGACGTTGCTGTACCCATTGAACCACTCCAGGTGATGATTCATCTTCTCGGCTTGCAGGGCAACTCGGGACATAAAGCCAAATGCCTGATTAAAATTTTTGAAAGAGAACTCTTTGTAGATGGAATCTCTCTCACTTAATTCCAGCCATCCTGCTGCTTTCAGGTCAAGCATAACTCGGTTCCTCTCCTCTGCGGTCCACCAGTGAGCACCTGCTGACATGGCCGCGAGGCACGGCTCCTGCCCCACCGCGTCCGGAACCAGCGCTGCGCCGCCCTCAGCCCCAGCAGCGCTGCCGCCAAGATCTCTGGCCGAGAGCTGCCCCGCGTACTACCTGCCCACCGCCCAGCCTGGCGCCAGGGGCCAAGCGGGTGTAACTGAGTTTTGTATTGTGTTGTTTGTTGTTTGCTCTTGGCATACTGTCACATGTCCATTGAGAACTGACTCCCAAACCAGCATGGGCCCAAACCTTTCCACACACGTGCCAAAACCATCAAAAGCAAATCTCCAGGCCAGTCGGGATCTGATGGAAGATGCCCCCAGGCCTAGCGACATCTTGAGAACTCATGAACTATAGTCATTTGTCAAATGCCTTAGTTCCTTGACTCAACTGAATTTCTTATTTTCTTAAAAACTCACCTATGCATTCAAATGATAGGTTTTTTGTTTGATTTTAATTTTATGCAATATTCTTAGGTGTTTTTACGCAAATGAAATCTAGGATATCTAGACTTCCATGTGTGCAAAAGTCAGATTTCTAAACATAATTGTACAAAATAGACTTTAAAAAACACAAATGAGAAATAAAAAGTAAATAGAATGAAAGATTAAAATGGAAAAGTTTTCAAGTATATGTTTTTTTAGGTATTAAGATTATCAATGATGTGTTTTATTCCTGATTATTTTGTATTTTACAAAAGGTTCTCTAATAAATATAAATTACATTGGAAAAGAAAACTGCTTTGTGCCAGGCATTGTTATAAATGCTTTACATTTACTACCTCACTTAATCCTCACAATAGAACTTGAAGTAATATTATTATTTCCATTTCACCAATAAGAAATTCAGAGACAAAAAATTCTGTGAAGTTTATAAAGTTAGTAAGTGTTGGGTTTTTTCTAACACAAGCTTTCTTCCCATAAAGGCTGCTTCTTAAACACTGTGTATTATTATCTCTCAGTATGTATTGAAACATTGTTTCTTCATTCCAACTTAAACACCTTCTCACTTTGGGGCACTAATAGTCTGAAGATCCCCATTCTAGTCTCTGGTTAGGCCTCTAGTTACCTACATGATTTCAGTACACTTATTCTTCTACACTTAATTTTCTTAAAGTGTGAAACTAGTAATTTAAATTAGATAATCTCTGAGGACCCTCCAGTCTAAGATTTTGTGATAGCACACTCCTATCAGACAATTATTTCTAAGGTATCATAAAATTAAAATTTTACCATTTAATTGAAAGATTAATAGGGAATAAAAAGGGCTCATCTCCTCTGGGTAAATAACAAGGATCATGATTTCTGGATCCTATCATAAAAGTATGTTTAGTTTTGTGAAAAACTGCCCAACTTGTCTCCCTAAGCAGCTGTACCATTTTGCATTCCGACGAGTAATGAATGAGAGGCTCCACACTCTGCCTAGCATGTGGTGTGTCAGTGTTCCAGATTTTGGCCATTCTAATAGGCCTGTAGTGGTATCTCACTGTGGTTTTACTTTGCATTTCCTTGATGGCACATGATGTGGAGCTGATGATTATTTTCCATCATATATCTTTGGAGAGATGTCAGTTAAGGCCTTCAATTAAGTTCCATTTCTTGATGGGGTTGTTTTCTTATTGCTGAGTTTGTTAATTTTGGATAATAGTCCTTCATCAGATATATTGCAAATATTTTCTCCCAGTCTGTGTCTTGTCTTTTCATTCTCTTGAGTATTGAGATATTTTCATCTTTTTTATTCTTCTTATGTTGAAAACACAGAAATGAGTCACAATGTCCTGTTGTTTGTTGTTTTTTTTAAAATAGATCTTTACTGGAGTATAATTGCTTCACAATACTGTGTTAGTTTCCGTTGTACAACAAAGTGAATCAGACACATGCATACATATATTCACATATCCCCTCCCTCTTGAGCCTCCCACCCATCCTCCCTATCCCACCCCTCTAGGTCATCACAAAGCAACAAGCTGATCTCCCTGTGCTATGCTGCTGCTTCCCATTAGCTAACTATTTTACATTTGGTAGTGTATATATGTCCATGGCACTCTCTCACTTCACCCCAGCTTCCCCCTCCCCCACCCTACGTCCTCAAGTGCATTCTCTGTGTCTATGTCTTTATTCCTGCCCTACCACTAGGTTCAGCAGCACCTTTTTAATTTTTTTAGATTCCATATATATGCATTAGCATACGGTATTTGTTTTTCTCTTTCTGACTTACTTCACTCTGTATGACAGACTCTAGGTCCATCCACCTCACTACAAATAACTCAATTTTGTTTCTTTTTATGGCTGAGTAATATTCCATTGTTTTTATGTGCCACATCTTCTTTATCCATTCATCTGTCGATGGACATTTAGGTTGCTTCCATGTCCTAGCTATTGTAAATAGTGCTGCAATGAACAGTCTGGTACATGTCTCTTTTTGAAAGGAAACTCTATACTGTTCTCCATAGTGGTTGTATCAATTTATATTGCCACCAACAGTGCAGGAGGATTCCCTTTTCACCACAACCTTTCCAGTATTTATTATTTCTAGATTTTTTGATAAGGGCCATCCTGACCGGTGTGAGGTGATACCTTACTGTAGCTTTGATTTGCATTTCTCTAATATTAGTGATGTTGCACATCTTTTCATGTGCCTCTTGGCCATCTGTATGTCTTCTTTGGTGAAATGTTTATTTAGGTCTTCTGCTCATTTTTTAATTGGATTGTTTTTTTGATATTGAGCTCCATGAGCTGTTTGTATATTTTGGAAATTAATCCTTTGTCCGTTGTTTCATTTCCAAATATTTTCTCCCATTCTGAGGGTTGTTGTCCTTTCGTCTTGTTTATGGTTTCCTTTGCTGTGCAAAAGCTTTTAAGTTTCATTAGGTCCCATTTGTTTATTTCTGTTTTTATTTTCATTACTCTAGGAGGTGGGTCAAAAAAGATCTTGCTGTGGTTTATGTCAAAGAATGTTTCTCCTATGTTTTCCTCTAAGAGTTTTACAGTGTCTGGTCTTACATTTAGGTCTTTAATCCATTTGGAGTTTATTTTTGTGTATGGTGTTAGGGAATGTTCTAATTTCATCCTTTTACATGTAGCTGTCCAGTTCTCCCAGCACCACTTATTGAAGAGACTGTCTTTTCTCCATTGTATGTTCTTGTCTCCTTTGTCATATATTATGTAACCATATGTGCATGGGTTTATCTCTAGGCTTTCTATCCTTTACCATTGATCTGTATTTCTGTTTTTGTGCCAGTGCCATACTGTCTTGATTACTATAGCTTAGTAGCACAGTTTGAAGTTGGGGAGAGCTTGATCCCTCCAGCTCCATTTTTCTTTCTCAAGATTGCTTTCGCTATTCGGGGTCTTTTCTGTTTCCATATGAATTGTAAAATTTTTTCTTTTAATCCTGTGAAGAATAACACTGGTAGTTTTATAGGGATTGCACTGAATCTGTAGATTGCTTTGGGTAGTATAGTCATTCTCACAATATTGATTCTTCCAATCCAAGAACGTGGTATATTTCTCCATCTGTTTATGTGATCTTTGATTTCTTTCATCAGTGTTTTATAGTTTTCTGAGTACAAGTCTTTTGCCTCCTTAGGTAGGTTTATTCCTAGGTATTTTACTCTTTTTGTTGCAATGGTGAATGGGACTGTTTCCTTAATTTCTCTTTCTGATTATTTGCTGTTAGTATATAAGAATGCCAGAGATATCCTAGCATTAATTTTGTAACCTGCAACCTTACCAAATTCACTGATTAGTTTTAGTAGTTTTCTGGTGGCATCTTTAGGATTTTCTATGTATAGATCATGTTATCTGCAAACAGTTGCAGTTTTACTTTTTCTTTTCCAATTTGTATTCCTTTTATTTCTTGTTTTTCTCTGACTGCCGTGCCTAGGACTTCCACGACTATGTTGAATAAGAGTGGCGAGAGTGGGGCTTCCCTGGTGGCGCAGTGGTTGAGAATCCACCTGCCGATGCAGGGGACACGGGTTCGTGCCCCGGTCTGGAAAGATCCCACATGCTGGGGATCAACAACAGTGAGAGGCCCGTGTACTGCAAAAAAAAGAAGAGGCGAGAGTGGACACCCTTGTCTTGTTCCTATCTTAGTGGAAATGCTTTCAGTTTTTCACCATTGAGTATGATGTTTGCTCTGTGTTTGTCATATATGGCCTTTATTCTGTTGAGATAGGTTCCTTCTATGCCCATTTTCTGGAGAGTTTTTTTTGTTTTGTTTGTTGTTGTTGTTGTTGTTGTTTGCGGGCCTCTCACTCTGTGGCCTCTCCCGTTGCAGAGCACAGGCTCCAGATGCGCAGGCTCAGCGGCCATGGCTCATGGGCCTAGCTGCTCCACGGCATGTGGGATCTTCCCAGACCGGGGCACGAACCCGTGTCCCCTGCATCAGCAGGCAGACTCTCAACCACTGCGCCACCAGGGAAGCCCCCTCTGGAGAGTTTTAAACTCTCAAAATTACTAAGAGACACTGAAAGGAAAGTTTAAATGAGTTATTGTCTCACTACTTTCCAATGGCTGACCTACACCTCAAAAATAAATTCTTAAAATATTTTGGCAAGAAATAAAATATGAGATTTCCATTTAGAAATATTTGGTTGAAGCCAGGGAAGGTCGTTTATAGCATTTTGTTATGATCGGGACTCTGCAGTCAGATTGCCTGAGTTCAAATCCTATTTTATACTTAATATTGTATAGATTTTGCTACTTTATTCTGCTTCGGTGTGCATTATGTTTCCTGTGTTAAGTTTGGATAATTCTACTCCTACGTCATAGCACTGTCAGGATTAAATGAGTTAATATGTATATGAAGAATGTCAATTAAGACCTGGTATATAATAAGGTTTTATTTACGTAATGTTAGTTAATGTGGTGATTCTGCTGATTTGCTGATGTTGCTGCTACCATATAGAATTTTAAGGAGAAAAGAAAATTTATCTAAAATATATTCTGAAGTTCAGAATACCACAGTCAGTGCTGCTTCATGTAGAAAAATCCAGGAAGCAGCTTTACTAGATATGTGTTCCATATGTGTACATGTGTGTGTTGAGAGAAGGGGTTATAGGCTGACCCAATCTCTGGTCATTAAAGTCAATTTAAAAGCAATCTAGGTGTCAATATACCTTGAAAAACCTAATACAGTCAGGTGAATATTAATTTGCTTCTCTAGAGACAGTAGGCCTCTCTTTAGGAGAAACTCTAAACCTCTGAAACATTGCTCTGTTAACTACTAGAGAAAAAAAAACTGACAATTTATTATTACTTTATGGTCATTTGTACATGGGTTCATTTATTTTCTGTAGTTCAAGTCAGAAATATGATGAATACGAATTTGTTTCTATATAGAGGGTAAGCCTCTCTTTAGCAGAAGTGTTAAAGCTCTAAAACTACCTTGTTAACTATGAGGTAAAAAGCTTACTATTATTACTTTATGGTCATTTGTGCATGGGTTCATTTCTTTTCAGTAGTTCAAGTCAGAATTATGATGATGAATGATGATCTTTTATAGCTATTGGTTTCTATTATACACCATTTGCTTTTATGATTTTTTTCTAATTTTTATAAAGAGCTTCCTCTTACATACTACACTTTAAATGGCCATGTCTATTATTACCCTATTAATTTTAAAGATGGGGAGATTGAGGCTTATACAGAGAGTTACCATCTATAGGTTCAGGGCTAGTAAAGAATGTGACTTGGGCTTCCCTGGTGGCGCAGTGGTTGAGAGTCCGCCTGCCGATGCAGGGGACACGGGTACGTGCCCCGGTGTGGGAGGATCCCACATGCCGCGGAGCGGCTGGGCCCGTGAGCCATGGCCACTGAGCCTGCGCCGCGTCCGGAGCCTGTTGCTCCGCAACGGGAGAGGCCACAACAGTGAGAGGCCCGCGTACCGCAAAAAAAAAAAAAAAAAAAAAAAAAAAAAAGAATGTGACTTAACTAGGATTTGATCTCACTTAAGCCTTAAGAATTGGAGCTCAGCCCGTGTCTTTGTAGAATCTAAGAAATTTTAATATATGAGCCATAATATTAATTTTAATTAAATGTACTAAATCTGGGACTTTGTCATAGATGTATATGGCTCAAGAATAACTTGTTTTCCAAATGCTAGCCACAAATTTATGCCATACCATGTGGCTCTCTTTTTTAATAAGATGGTGAAATTCCATATATAGTGGAATTTTGTGGGGTCTTTAGGTCTAAACAAATAAAAGATAATAAAAATGGGAAGGTTATATAATTCTGAGCAAACCTTTCTTTATAAAATATTTATTCTCCCTTATCCTTTTATACAGTTTGTTTTGAAACAATTGGAAAAAATTATAATCTTCAAGTTTATGGTATAAAATTTCAGTTATGTTCATAGATAAAGTATTTTTGAATAATGCATTCATGGAAAATATTGAGTTCCAACTCAATGGTGCCACCTTTTACACAAACAGAAGGAATATGACTATGTGGGTGTTAGTGGTGCCACAGCATTTACTATGCTAATTACTCCAGGAAAATCATAGCAGAAGGAAAAAAATCTTGCTTACATGAACAGAATTAAGTTCTTCTTCAAACTATTTTGGTATGAACACATGCCACTACCATCGCTGACTACTAAAATACACATATATCTTATTCCACTGGAATAAAATCTCCTCAGAGCAAGGATGATCATAGATAGAGATCTTTCTATTTCCAGGACTTAGCTCCATGTTTACATATAGCTTTCTTAATTTAATAACTAAGTCAATAATATAGCCATGTTTCATATAAGCTGGAGGAGTCTCTTTCATTACCCAGGCGAGAGAAGATAAAAATCTATTTTTTCTTGAGTGCCTGTTTATTCTTGTGATGTACAGTTCACATTGAGGATAAGCTGGACATATATATATATATATATATATATGATGCATTTACATTCAGATGCAATTACAGTACATTCTAATCATATAAAGAAAATAAGGTATTTTACTCAACATAATAACAGTTAAACATACTGCTTCAATGTATATAAACTAATGCATGTTCACTAAATTGAAGTTTTTATAAAAACTTGTAACTTTTCTTTAAACAATCAGCCTAAAATCTTCAGAACTGTATTAGCTTCTCACAGATCACTTTAGAGCTTATTTAAATATTAACCTAGACAACAAATTTTTCATCTTCAAAAGCTTCCTAATGGTGCTGAACTTTATATATTCAAACTAACAAAATATTTTTGGAAAAACCAGAAACTTCAGGTCCAGGCTAGCACGGGCCTGCATGCTGTTGATTTTTGTGGATTTAAAAATAAATGCCATCACTTAATAGATCATGTAGACTTTCCAATCCATCACCTACTGGAATCTCACAATACATCTGTGAAGTCATCTAGGTATTATTTATCCCCATTTTACAATTCAGGAATATTTACTCATAGAAACTGCTTAAGAGTCAGAGTCAGAAACAAAACTCATGCTTTAGACTCCAGATTGGACTCACTTTCCACTATACCACTTTAAATAATTAGGGAAATCTTCTCTTTTAAAAGAGATTGGTGTTCACTGTGAACAAATAAACTCTGGAAAATCCCAAGGGAAAAACAGAATTACAGCAAAATTCTACAAACTCTTGACTTCTATTCCCTCTCTTACCACTCTCTTTTACAGAAACATCAGATCTCCTCAAATATTCACATGTGGACTGAACAGAAACAAGGAGAATATGGAAAATACATCCATTCCAAGAGAAATTATTTTCCCTTTCTAATGGCTCATTCACTCACAAGATTTCTTATAATTTTCAGAAATTTCTGAAGATAATCCCTAACCATAAATATAGATAAAATAATATTTATACCTAAAATGGTGACCTTCATTATGCTGACAGATTCTGAATATTGCTGGAGAATATTATGAAGGGTGGTCTTACATAATCTCTTACAGATTCTTGCTATGAAATCTCGGTTTGATTCTTACTATGACTCAGAAGTATTTTCAACCATCCCTAACTGGCATTCCCCAGCAGCATTTCCAAACCTTTTCCACTCTCCACTTCACTTCCCCAATGTTCCACTGCCTTAAGTATTATTGAGATGATTATAACCACTTCCCGTGAATTTCCTCAACTTTCCTTCCCCGTATCAATAAAATGATTGTACCTAAATAGACATTTCTCCAAAGAAGATATACAGAATGCCAACAAACACATGAAAGAATGCTCAACATCATTAATCATTAGAGAAATGCAAATCAAAACTACAATGAGATATCATCTCACACCAGTCAGAATGGCCATCATCAAAAAATCTAGAAACAATAAATGCTGGAGAGGGTGTGGAGAAAAGGGGACACTCTTGCACTGCTGGTGGGAATGTGAATTGGTTCAGCCACTGTGGAGAACAGTATGGAGGTTCCTTAAAAAACTACAAATAGAATTACCATATGACCCAGCAATCCCACTACTTGGCATATACCCTGAGAAAACCAAAATTCAAAGAGAGTCATGTACCAAAATGTTCATTGCAGCTCTATTTACAATAGCCAGGACATGGAAACAACCTAAGCGCCCATCATCGGATGAATGGATAAAGAAGATGTGGCACATATACACAATGGAATATTACTCAGCCTTAAAAAGAAATGAAATTGAGCTATTTGTAATGAGATGGATAGACCTAGAGTCTGTCATACAGAGTGAAGTAAGTCAGAAAGAAAAAGACAAATACCGTATGCTAACACATATATATGGAATTTAAGGGAAAAAAATGTCATGAAGAACCTAGGGGTAAGATAGGAATAAAGACGCAGACCTACTGGAGAACGGACTTAAGGATATGGGGAGGGGGAAGGGTGAGTTTTGACAGGGCGAGAGAGAGTCATGGACATATACACACTAACAAACGTAGTAAGGTAGATAGCTGGGGGGAAGCAGCCGCAAGGCACAGGGATATTAGCTCGGTGCTTTGTGACAGCCTGGAAGGGTGGGATGGGGAGAGTGGGAGGGAGGGAGACGCAAGAGGGAAGACATATGGGAACATATGTATATGTATAGCTGATTCACTTTGTTGTAAAGCAGAAACTAACACACCATTGTAAAGCAATTATACCCCAATAAAGATGTTTAAAAAAAATAAAATAAAATAAAATAAAATGATTGTTTCCTTAGGTCAAAGTTCAAGATTTACCAAATCTTTCTTTTTAACACCTTACTAGGCCCAATTGCTTCTATAAATTTCTGTCCCACCCCCTTGAGATTTTTTCTACTCAATTCAAAAATACCCCCATGTGTTCACGTTCAATGTTTCACTGAATTCTAGCTATTCATATACATATAACTTCACCATCAAACACTGAATAAAGACTACTGGCGTTGTTCACTCCTCCCCATCCACTTGCTCCTTACTGCTTGTGCTGGTCTTCCATTAATACCACAAACACTATAAAGAAACTTCTCTGTATAATTTAATCATGGGCTCTTCATCTCTAGAATCCATGGACTTGGTACAGCCCATATCCAAACAACATTTAATAACAGTTAAGATAACCACCCCCCATAGGGAGATTGGGATTGACATGTATACACTGATGTGTATAAAATGGATGACTAATAAGAACCTGTTGTATAAAAAAATAAATAAAATTTAAAAAGATTTTTTTAAGTGGGTCAAACTATAAATTTAATTTATGTGGGGTCTTGTGATACGGACCCAAAGCAAAGGTAAAAAAAAAAAAAAAAAAAAAAAAGATAACCACCCTCCAAAGAAGGGTTTTCTCCTCAGGGATAATGATCTCTACTGGTTCCTCTTTCAATTTCAAACTTGTTCTTTCTCTATTTCCTTTTCTCACAAAATGTAAGTATTTGCAATGATACATCAATTGGTTTCTCTCCTCCCCTCTATTGCTCTTTGGTAATCTCATCCCATATCAGCTTTAACTTTCACCTCCAGACAAAGTGATGTTAAACCATTGCTCCATCCTTTCTCTATAGAGCCCCAGTGCCACTTTTCAGTTATATCCTGAAACGTATATTCAGACAGAGGTTAAAATTCCAACTCTGACACTTATTAGTTATTTAATTTTGGTTAAAGTTGACTAACCTCACCACCTTATTTTTCTAATATATACAAAGGCCTGTGTGAGGAGTAACTAAATATTTTATGTAAAACTCATATGACTATGCCTTAACATACTAAGAATTCAGTAAGTGCTAGCTACTGTTTACACTTACCCTATATGTCTTACCTTTTATGTTCCTTATTTCTATTAATTTTTTTATTTGTCTAGTTCCAAAGGCCAAAAGCTAGGAATCTTCTTTGATTTCTTTCCTTGTACTGGCCCCAGAATTATAGTAAGGTCCAAGTCTTCCAGCAGCATAGCTTCATAGCAGTTCACTTTTCCCCTTCCCATTATAGCTATCCGAGTCGGAGAACTTATTACCTCCCATTTGGACAATTTCAACAGATTTCCAACTGTTTCCCTGATTTCAGTTTCTTGACCTCTAGTCTATCATTTATATATTGTGGGATGCTGTTTTCTTTCCTAACGTAGATATACATAAAAATGCAATCATTCCATGACTCAAACCTTCTCATTCTTTGCTATTTCCTAAGATATTAAATTAGTTTGATATTCAAAACCTATTACCAGCTCATTTTAATTTACTATGACAACCTTTTCTGGTCCTTAAAATAGATAAGGTTCCACAAACTAAACTAGTGGTTTTTCCCTACCCAGAGTCCACTTTTCTGATACTCTTCTCTCCTTCTGAAATACCCTAATAAATGAATTTCATATACTCCCTACCATTAATTTTTTAGCTAAGGTGATACTTCCTCTATAAAATCTTAATCTTATGATCTAAAGTTCTCTATCCCTACTATAGAAGGGGGAGGGATGATGCGGAGCTTCATAAATGACAGAGTGTGAAGCTCAGCAAATATCCCCCAAAAGCAATGATAAAACTGGACAAAGTTGACCAAAAATCTTTTCAATGTTCTTAAATCTAACCAAAGGCATACAACAAATTGAAAATTACTTATTCAAAAAAAAAATAAACTACTGAACACTATTTAAGAAGAGTAAGTCCATGGCATTTTAGCCTCACCCGCAACCCCACTCCTCAGTTCCACTGGAAAGGCAGTTCTAGCAGCTAGGGAAGGACATGAAAACCAAAAGCTTCCATGCCAGGAGGTGGAGGATTTGATTCGGAGTGGTATGTGGGGGAAAAAGAATCATACTCACAGGCAGTAGAGAAAATGATAACTATCTAGGTATCAAACAATTAAGGAAGGTCAATACCTTACAAACCTGAGGCTGCAATACAAGTTGGATCAAGCAACAGACCAGAAGACTAGCCAGAAATTTAACAAGGCTATCTGGGGGATAAGAGAGTCATCATGGGCCTTGATAAACTCCCATAAATCCTATAAATTTCCTCAATGTGATAAAAGGCCTCTATGGAAAATAAACAGTTAACTCATACTCAAATGTGAATGACAAAATGTTCTCCATCTAACACTGGAAACAGGAAGGGTTTTCTTGCCTCAAAATTATATTCAACATTGTATTAGAGGTTCTAAGCAGTGTAATCATGAAAAGAGATATTTTTTAAATAAATAAAATTTTAAAAGCCATCTAGATTAGAAAGGGAGGATTAAAACTTTTCATTTGCATAACATAATCTTGTTTGTAGAAAATCCAAAGGAATACATGAAAAACTTTTGAGTTCCTCAAGGCCACAGGTGACCAGGTCAAAATATATATATATTTGTATATAAATTATTTTTATATATTAGGAAGAACAAACTAAAAATAAAATACAGGAAATGATTCCATTCACAGTCTCATGAAACTGAATAATATCTTAAGGAAGAAATTAAAAGCATAAGACTTGTACAGTGAAAAGCAAAAAATATTATTAAAATAATAAAACATTATTATATTAAAATCATAACATTCTAAAAAATGGAGATACATTCTACGCTCATGAAATAAAAGATTCAATATTCTTAAGACGGCAACCTTTTTCAAATTGACCTATAGATTTAATACAACCCTTGTTGATTTCCCAGAAAGCTGTTTTGAAGAAATTAAAAGCTGATCCTAATATTTATATAAAATGAGAAGGACACAATAGTCAAATATAAGTTTGAAAAAAGAGGAAAAAGAATTTACTCGATTTCAAAACTTACTGTAAGTCTACAATATGTTACTGGCATAAGGACAGGCACATAGATCAAGTGAACAGGATTGAAAGTTCAGAAATAAACCTATATGTTTACGGTCAACTGATTTTCAACAAAGGGGCCAAGGATATTCAATGAAGGAAAGGATAATCTTTCTATGAAACAGAGTAGGCAAACTGTATATTCACATGCCAAAATACTGTCTCATACCACACTCAAATACAAAACTGCTCCTAGGTCTAAATATAAGGAAATAAATATATAAAATTTTAAGAAGAAAGCAGGAAAAATCATAGTGACCTTGAATTATTCAGAGAGTTCTTAGACATGATGTCAGAAGCAAGCTACTTAAAAGAAAAAAAATGATAAACTGAACTTCAACAAATTAAAATTTGCACTTCAAAAAGTACCATTAAGAAGAGAGGGAAAAAAGACTGGGAGAAAACATCTGCAAACCATATATCTGATAAAGAACTTTTATCAAGTATATATATAAAGAATATTTAAAGTTAAATAAGTCATAAAATCTAATTAAATACAAATAAGATTTGGATAAACACTTTATCAAAGAAAATATACAGATGACCAGTGAGCACAGGAAAATATACTCAGTAACATTAATCATTAGAGAAACAGAAATTTAAACCTTAATTAGATTCCACTTTATATGTTTCACAAAACTGACAAGGATGTGAAGAAACTAGACTCCTCATACATTGCTGGAGGGAATGTAAAACTGTACACATTTTGGAAAACAGTTGCACAGTTACTTAGGAAGTTAAACATTAATTTACCATATGACTGAGCATTCCCCTTCCAAGATATCTACCCAAGAAAAATGTTATGAACTGAATGTTTCTATCCCTCCAAAATCTGAGTGCTGAAGCCCTCAACCCTCAGTGTGACTGAATTTTTGAGATGGAGCCTCTAAGAATGTAATTAAAGTTAAATGAGGCCACAAGGGTGGGGCCTGATCTGAAAGGATTAGTGTCCTTAAACGAAGAGACACCAAAGACCTTGCTTTTTCTCTCCCTCCATGCACACACAAAGAATAGGACATGTGAGCACAAAGGAAGAAAGCAGCAACCCAAGAGTGTTATCATCAGACACCGACACTACTAGAAGTTTTATCCTGCTGCCCAGAACTGTGAAAAAATAAATTTCTGTTATGTCACCTAGTCTGTGGTGTTTTGTTACAGCAGCCCAAGCAGATTATGACTCAAAATAAAATATATATGACCTTACAATGACTTATACATAAATATCCATAGTAGCATTTTTCATAATAATCAAAAAGTGCAAACAATCCAAAGTCTCTTAACTTTTGAGTGGAAAAACAAATGTGATATTTCTACAATGGAAAATTATTCATCATTGGAAGAAATATATTCTTCATACATGCTACAACATGTATGAACATCTAAAACTCCTTCTAAGTGAAAGATGTCAGACACCAAAGACTACATATTGTCTAATTTCATTGACATCAGATGCCTGGAATCAAAAAATCTGTAGAAACAGATCTGTGGTTGGCTGGGGCTGATGTGGGAATGGGGCTTGATTGATTGCAAATGTGCATGAGGGATTTTGTTGGTGATGGAAATGTTCTAAAAACTGGATTTTGGTAATGGTTGCACAACTCTGTAAATTTACTACTGATAACTGAATCGTCATTTAAAACAGATGGATTTTATAATATGTAAATTATACCTCACTGCATCTGCTGGAGGAGGAGGAAGAGGAGGAGGAGAAAAAGCAGCAGCAAAAAGGAAGATAGACATAACTGTGGTGGGAAAAAAACAGAAGTGGAGTATAAAAATAAATAAATAAAATTTAAAATTTTTTAAAAATAAATAAATTAAAAAAAAAAAAAAAAAAGGAGTATTTCGTTCTCCCAAAGTTGGGTATCCTCACCAGGGTAGCAGGAGCAGTAGAATATCTGCCTCATATAGTAAGATGTTTACAGAGGTACTTATAATTGTTATGCTAAGGTTGAACCTACTGGAACAAGGAAAACCCAAAGAGGGTAGGTTTAAATAAGATAGAGAGTTATGCTAATATATAACAGTTCACCCAGGGTAGCTCTGCTCTACAGGAGAGCCAGGTTCCTTCCGTCTCATTCCTCTGAAACCTGCTAGCGCATAGTCCTTACCAGCATGGTGAGAGCTGGGTCACCGACACAGCAATATTCCAGTTCATTGAAAGGGGAGAAGTGTTGTCTAGGGCAAGTAGCTTGTCTTTAAGTTGGAAATGACTTGTAACTTGTCCATACTTCAACTCACATTCTATTGGCCTTCTATATAACTGCAAGGAAAACTTGAAAATGTACTTCTATTGGGGGTGAGGGGTAAGGATCCACCTAAAACTGCTATCGTGGAAGAGGAGAAGAATCTATTTTGAACAGTTTAATACAGTGGATGAAAACAGTTTATTCAAATTATGGTAACAGATAATAGCAATAATCCATACAAACTGCTGATGGTAAAGAGATTAAGCTTAAGTAACTAGCAAGTACACTGACTCTCTTCACAAGCCTGCTGACAGGATTTCTACACACAATAGAAAGTCAGACAGGTTGCATCTATAATGTGTGGAAAGAGGTGGCTGGCATCAATCCTAGGGCTGAAGTTCAAATAAGGGCTTCAAGTTACAAAACAAATTTGCAAAAACCAGGCAGGGCCTGAAGATGTAAGAGACCACAGGTACCGGCCAGATAATTTACAGGTAGTTACAAAAATAAAATAGGTCCACAATTAATGGAAATCAGGTATTAACGTGGTACTGAGAAGATAGGTGAATTCGAGTTGCTGATATTACTACCAGAACTTGTACACACTCTCTGCCGTCCCAAGGGGCCCACATCACCTGCTCCCTGTCATTTTTCAGCTCTCTGCTCAAAATCATCTTCTTAGAGAGCTCTTTTCCTGACTGTTCTCCTTAAAATGATACCCCTAACTTCATCATCACTAACCCTCTTATGCTGCTTCATTTTTAAAAATTTTTCATACCAACTCTTCAACCTGAAATTGTATATATAATTTGTTGTTCCCTCAACTAGAATATACACTCCAAGAGAGCAAGATATTTATGTTTTCACTAATATACAATGAGTTCCTAAAATAATTCCTGGCTCAGAGTAGACATTCAATAAATATTATCAAATAAATTGAATGAATGCACATACATTAGCAGCATAGCAAGGTTGGCAACAAAGCTGAGATGATGTCAAATGTACTGTTATATTTGGTACCAAATACTGGGGTCACACTGACCACGTAGGAAACAAACAATTATTTCTAGCTGTGGGTGAGGAAGAAAGTAAAAATATAAAACTAAGATCAGCACTCCTAGAAATCCCATAACACTTCATTTTACTGCTACTGAGAACTTTATAATTGATTACATTTTGTTTCAAAATTTCTTATATATATGTTAATGTTATTTATGTCTGTTACTTGCTAAACATAAGTTACTTGAAGCTAGAAACCGCATTGATTTCTCTTGATATCTCTTTCAGCAATAATTATAGCATTTTGCAAATTAAAAGCGCTTAATAATATTTATTTAGATGGAAAAATAAATTAATCAATAATTAACAATGAATGCTGATTTTCACAGATTGCAGAGCATTTTTTATTCAAATAAACAAGCTTCATCGGCTACTTTAATAATATGACCAATAAAAAATACTTTTAATTTAAAATAACTACCTCACTTAAAGAAAAAAAAAAAGAGAGTAATCACAGACTATGCATATAAAAGAACCACAAAACAGGATATCATTATACTTCACCTACTTCTGTCCACCTCGGTTAGGAAACAATCCATGTTTTCATGTAACAGCACAGTGCCATGACACTCTGAGTTACAGCACACAATGCCAAATGTGTAGTAAAAATCCTCTGAGAGCATTAGCCAATGCATATGCATAACACTTTTATATTATAAAACTTGAGGGCTTATCTCTTTCTTTAATGTGAAAAGCAATTACTCTTCTGTAGATGTGGAATAATTATTTTAAAATTATCACTTGCTCTTAAAACACAGCGGAGGCATTGTGCTTTTGAAGCAGCCACTTTGAGCTCAAATCATTTTCAGTACTTCTGCTGCATTACCAAAAAAAAAAAAAAAACAAAACAAAACTAAGACTTTGCTATATGAAGGCTGATGTCATTATTAATGTCTTTATTCATGCTTAATTTTACTTGCTGAATCATGACTTTCTCCATGCTGAACTCACTATTCTACCACTGGTTTTGGAAAGGTGTGATCTTGAAGCTGGGAACAAGACAAAGACCTTGACAGAAAAGTTTCCTTTCTGTCCTTGTGGCCTGATGCTTCCATTCTCAGTCCAGCCTCACCTCCAGATCATATCTTTCACAGTCACAAAGATGTATTTTTGAACATGGCTGCTTCTCTGATTAGATCTTTTCTCCTTTCAGAGTAGAAAGCATGCCTTACTATTCTTCCTCTTTATTTCTTCTTTACCTTCTCCCTTAACTCACCATCCTAGGCTGTAAATCATCTTTTTCTACTGTATCTTGTTCCTCAAGAAACCACTGCCTAGTAATTATGTTATCTGTGCACATATATTTCTTCTTCCTTAGTGGTTTAAATCTTTAAAGATGCAGAGTGCTCCTAAGTTACATCTATATTCTTCACTAATTCTATCTCACTATCTTGTACTGGGACGCTGAATAATGTTGGGTGAAGGAAGGAATAAAGGATCTTAAAATGTTGGTTATGCTTTTGTGGACCTTTTCTATGTTGCCTCTTTCTCTGCTGCCAGCTGTTTGGCCATTTGCTGTTCATTAGTATCTACTAAACCATGGGTCTGGGAAATAAAGAGATAAAATGCAAAAGTTCTTTTGTAACTTGCTAGTTTCTCCTTATTACTCTTTATAAGTTACTAGGTGACCAAAAAATCTTGGCTGTGCAATTTGTTCTACAATAAAATGTGTTTTTTTATTTTTTTCCTGTAGCAACTTAATAAGGAGTCTAGTTTGTACAATAAAGCACTCCTACAAAGGATGGAATAAAAGAAAGATATAAGGAAATTCTCCCCATAGAAAACAGAGTAAAATATTCAAGAAGTTGTGAACAACTGATGCATCAACTTCCTTAAAGTAGAGGATTTTCAAAAAGAGACATTTAAGATACACACCTGGAACATTAGTTTCCATCAAGTTCATTCCATTTGTCATATTATTTTAAGTAAAAAGAATTATGTTTTCTCCAAGAGAAGTCACTCGACTATGCTGTGGGGTGGCCATTTGGAGATCAGTCCTGCTTCTGGTCAGACCTCATGCCCTTCTGGAGGGATGCTGCCTCTCAGCATCTTTAACATCAAGTCAGCCTTTGTTGTGCTGCTAAAATACCAACGAACATGAAGATTTCATCTTGTAAAAGACAGAAGATAAAGGTCTGTGTGAGGTGTTCTTTCTAAGTTTTGCAATATGATGTGCATGCATTAGTCTGAATAATACATTCCAACAGATAACACTTCCTGATTAGACTGAACAAGTCATCAACTCACATAGAGTGAGCTAAGATGAGCTTTTATACATAGGCAGTTGAATGTAGTAGTTAGTACTGACACGAGCTAAAATCCCAATAGGAAACAATGGCAAACTCAAAACAGCATAATTTGAGAAGGATTTATTTTTCAAAGACATAAATTACACAGATATGGGTGGGATGCATCAGAAAAACGAGGAGTAGTACAAGAATTCAGAGGTAGTAGCAGTGAGGTAGTAACCAGTCTTAGGCCCAAAGGATAGACAGGAGAGAAATTTGTGGAGTTCTGAATAAGAGTGATAAAGAGCAGGCTGCCTTTAGAAAAGCGTGACTTTGGTTTGAGGTAAACACCTAGCTCAAGGTGACCTCACACAGGGGACAGAAAATAAATACCCTGAACTCACTCTCCTCCTCCCACTGATATATGTCTGGGACTCCCAATTAGCATTCTTAAACAGAAACCAGAGTAATCCAGGAACTATTTTAAAGGTTTCAGATGTGACCAGTTAGCTCACCTAACTGTACCTCAGTTTCTTCAACTGTCAAAAGCTAGTAAGAGTAACTTATACTGCCTTATAGCTTATAAGGCAGTATAAAGATTAGGTGAAAAAAATGAAGCACTTCTAACAGCTCATGGGATATAATAAGCTATAAGTAAATGCCACTGCTCATTCTTGGGCTTTCCAAATGATGCTCTTTTGTCAAGAGTATACAGCAAATATAAAAGCCACAAAATGATGTTTCTTTCCTAGTTTCAGATATTAATGTATCTCTGTGCATTACTTTGTATTAAAAGATCAAGAAAATTGAGTAAAATTCTTTCTTTTTTAATGTTTCACCTCATTCCTTTTTCCTTTTCACTTACATGAAAAGCCCAAATGTTTCCATACCTATATTCAAAATCAGTTACAGACAGGTGAATTTCAAATCCCAAAGGGTTTAAGAATGACATCCCCACGCCCCAGATGTCAGTGAGACCTGCAGGACCATCAGAATTTCCTTTAGAACACACTCCATTTCCAAAGGGAAAAACTGAAGCAGATTTGGGTAATGAACTCATGAATAACATTGCTACCCAGCAAATAATGACTTCATTGATAGAAATAAACATTTGCAAAGCAACAGAATAAAAACTTGAGTCTTCAAAAGATAATCAAATCCCTCAAACACATGGAGCAAGCCCTGCCTCCAAATGGTTTTCTCATATGTAATTGCCTGGAATGCTATTTCCTCTTATCTGCATGGCTAGCTACTTGGCAACTTCAAATCTTAGCATAAATGTTCCTTTTTGTATTTTCCATAATCACTCCATCAAAAATGAACTCCTGGTTTTAAACTGGACACACACACAGCCCACCTGTTATTTGCTATCATAGTATCACCACAGTGTCATCTGCTTTGCTTTATGCCATTCTACTCTTTTAAAAAAAAGAATATTTATTCGCTTCTTTAGCTCTTTTTGTATATCTCTCTTACTAGATTATAAATTCCTTGGGTGCTTGAGGTTAATTTATCTCATTCATCTGTATAAACTCCTAATACAGTGTACTGACTCGTGCATTAAATGTATCTTACAAATAAATGAACACTTGTCATTTTCATTTTTTAAAGAATAATGAATTGTTCTTGGTGATTCATAGTTTTCTTCCAGTTGGTCTCCCCTTCTCATATTTAAGGTTTAAGCAATTTCCAAGGAAAGGAAGTGTAAACTAGTGATTCATTCTGTGCTCTCATGGAGCCCTGGCATAAATTTTTGATAATGAATAATGGTGGTTTAACAACAAACCTGCCTTGTTCCACTGTAACAGATATAGTAAATAGGGGGTTAAAATTACCCATGAAAAGCATGAATCAACTTTGGAAGGATTACCACAAGAAGGAAGTGCTTGGTGAACTTATTTTGAGATAGATAGAGATATAATATATATAATATATATGGTATATATATATATATATCATATACATGTTTATATATATGATGGCATGCATGGCATATATGGTATATAACATATAGACATAGTTTAATATATAGCTTAATATAAGCCTATATATTTGTATGAGTGTGCGTATATAAATGTATATATATGATGAGTTAATATACAGGTAAAACTCCTTTAAACTGGGCAAAATAACCTAGAAATTCAAAACAATAAAAAGTTAAACTCAAAAATTTCAAACATAAAGATTATTGACAAATTAATGTAGCAGAATAAGAACAGGATTTGGGAGCAGACAGAATGAGGCTGATGTGTCAGTTTCTCTTTGACCAATAAGAATGTGTCACCTTTTTCTTTTTTTTATCCCCTAGTAACTTTCTATCATCAGAGCTACCTACACCGTGCTCAGTTTTAATAATATGAATAAGCACACAGCACCACCTCAACATATTGTTTGATTTTATATAAGTGTAAATTCAAAAGTAAGGTACAAAAATTATCACTGATTATTCAAAGTCATTCTATTCAAAAACATTTTCTATACAAAGATCATATCTGACTTTGATTTGTAGAACAGTTTTTTTTCCCAAAAAAAAAAATTCTGAAAAAACATTTATTTTTTACTTTGAAACATATTCCTCATGTATAATAGACATTTTATGTCTTTTCTATGTTTTTCAGTCTTTTTTATGTTTGAAAATACAGCTTAAGGAATGAGTTTAGTCATTCTTATTATCATATTATATTAGGCTATCAGGGACCAAAAAGTAAGTATGTCTTGAAATGAGCCATGAATTCCTGAGAAAATAACATGATATTATAAGTTACTGAAGAAAATACTGGAAATTCAAAGAAACCAATGATCAAGTTTTTAGAGTTAATATTTGCCCATATTGAAATAAAAAAGTGCAGAACATAGAAAGATAACCTTTTAAACCATCATGTCAGAAATAAACTCAAAATACCAGAGACGATGCACCTCTCAAAGTATAAAGTTTTCCTTGAATTCACTTCTATATTTGACCTTCACGTATATCACTCTTCTACAACATTATGCCTCTCTACAACTGAATTCCATTTAGTTATGACTCAGTGCCTTATTTACTTCACTGATTGTATTAAGCCTACACAAATCATCAGAAAGCTTTAATTTGGTCCCCACAGGCTTTCTCTACTTCCCAGAAACGGTAACAAGGTATTTTAAATCCTCCCAACCCTAAGTACACATGTTGCAATATCACTACTATTTGCCAAATAAATTACACTACAAGTGTAATTCTCATTTTCCTGTGCTGACTAGCTCAACTATCCCCTGAAGACAGAAAAAAACAGAAGCTTTTAATTTATATAACATTTTTACAACCCTATCATTCAGGATCTTGATAAGGAACAACGAGGGGGAAAATAAAAGACACTGATTAGGCAGTTATTAAGCTTAGTATTATCAATGGTATGCATGGGAACTACCAATACGTGTGGTAAAGGATGTTTGGGAAGGTATATAAATTTATGATGGACACATGCAATGGTGCTAAGTCATCATGTACTCCACTATTATTAAAATGCATTTAGATTAGTAGAGGAACAAACCATAATTGTTACCCCATGTACTCATCATACAACAATCACATGATCATAGTATTCGAATGGAGCATGTATTTATCCCCATTTTATGAATAAATTGAGGCTCAGAGACAATAGGTGTGTTCAAGGTCCCACAGATGATAAGAGATGAAGCAGCATTCATATAAAGGCAGATTTATCTAATTCCATGGCCCATGTGCTTACATGTTTTTTTCCCCCAAGCAGTATAAATGGTATCAAACTAAAGCACATACTGAACCAAATGTAGATATTGTGAGTGAACATAGTACAATATGAAGAATCAAGGATCAAAAAGGGGATGAATGAGGAGTTTTTACAAAGCACTGTAATTGGAAGTCAAAAGGAAGAGGAGAACCTGTAGGTCAGGATCTAACACATGATAATAAAGGTTAAGCTAACTGTGTTAAGATTATAAGGCTGCCAGTGGAGAGCGCAACATTATACAGAGTAATCTGCTCAAGGCTGAAAGCTTAGAGGCACCCTAAAAGTACTTGCTGAGTCATTCTTTTTTTCCCAGAATATGCAATTACCTATTGCACATTGGCTTGTGTGTCCTGCTTTTAAAAGCAAGTGTTTCGATGACGATTCTTTTGAAAATTACAAAATAATTTGACAAAATATTGTATGGATACTACAAGACTATGCATAATGTGATTCCCATAAATCTAACAATACTTGCCAGGTACATGCAAAAAGAAGTTGTTAAATGTTAAAATAGAAAGTCGGATTACTTTTGTTCTCAAATTAAGCAAGTAGACTGGATCATGTGAAAGTTGGATATTACTGATAGTAGTTTTTAAATTCTGAATATAGTTAAGTCATTTTTGGTTTGTCAACATGAACAAACTATTTTTATGACTCATTACAATTGCCGAGTGTACATAAGTGTGGTTTTTAACCTCATAAGCCATATATTCCGAGTCACTTTATGACACATAGATGATTCTTTTACCAAATCAGTATCATAAAAGGCCGATTAAAAACTGAATTATGCTTCCATAATCATGCACTCTATCCATTGAGGTAGCAAGAGAACAGAAGAAAGGGGTATGATATTATTACAAGAATAATATTTGGTAGAAAGAAAGAACACTTAAGCAACAACCAAAGGATACATCTTTACTTCCATTAAACACAGCTTTCATAGAAAGCTGCTGAAGATTCTTCTAAATAAAACAGGATCCAGAGCAGCACACATTGCTAAAATATGTATTTTATGAGGTAACTTACACAACAGTACACAATTGTAGATAGTAGGTAAAAGGCCCCAAAGCAGAAAGGCTATAAAATTATGATATAAAGACCTATAAATATCTGTATTTCAATCTATTCATAGTAATAGAGATCTGTTACTTTAAAAGTGTGGTGTTGAATGACTTAAGGGAAAGGCTTACCAGTACGGGAGTACAACAATAAATCACAGAAAAAAGAATAAAATTTTGCTTTGCAATGTGTATCTTCAATAAAAATTATACTTAAAATACTGAATTTCTTTAAAAAAGAAATTCCCTCTCTTTTCTGAAAAAGAAATGTTTTAAAAATCTAGAACATCATGTTTCTTTCTACTATTAACACAATTAAAAACGCAAGTTATATGTAGAAGGCAACCACATAATGTCTTTTCATGCTCTAAAAATCCACAGCCCACCTCAGGTACATGTTTACGCTTCCTGCAGGCAGACATTCTTTCCTCTCACTTGCTATCTCCTATTGTAGCTGGCCCAATCTTGGGACAGTAATAGGTTTTTAATAAGTATTTGGATACACTGATTTCACTGAGTACCCTCAAAATTAGATTCCAAATACATATTATTTTAATCCTTCCTGATGGGCAATTCTTTAATGGAAAGGCATAGAGTACGAGATAATTAAAAGAATGCATGCCTGAGTTGTCCCTAACAGATATAGAATTCTTTATATTTTAATATTACATTGATGATGAGTACTAAAGATCACACAATAAGCAGATTCTGAATCCAAATCTTATAGACCAGTCCTTAGAAAGTGGTGGTAGGGAGAAAAGTGATCCAGAACTTGGCACTGGGGAACTGACCAACCTAAACATCCCAGACTCATGAAGAGAATCAGGTGGTCCAGACAGCCACCAAATGTACATCGAGAATCCCTCCTGCTTTGTGAGTGTCTGAAGATGGCCGGTCAGCTGCAACACTATTCCTCTACCCCTTCACACATGTAGCTAGGCACCAGTTACATAAAGAACGTTGGGCCTAGAGACAAAGTACGACACTGACCTTGATGTGGAAAGGGAAGAAGGAATGAAAAAATGGGAAAAATGAAGAAATGAATGAATGAGAAGAATTATAACTACAGGATGTCCAGAGATTTTTTCTTGGTTCCTGGAGCCACTAATTTTCAAGTTCAGTTGTCAGGCAATTCAAAAAAATAAGCTGAAATTGGAGTTATCAAAATTGGTCCAGGAAACCAATTGGCTGATGAGGTATACACACTGCAAACCTATGCTAGGAAAGTTGCAGAATTCAGTCTAAGAATTTTGGAATTAGCAGATTTTTTTTATCACAGTAAAAATATCTTATTAAAGCAGAGAGGAATATAAATTATGAGACTAAGCCTTGGAATAAAGCATCAAATAGTGCAGCCACATAAATCATTCTTTTACATTTACATCTTCTTTGAACTCAGATTTAGCCTATGGCACCAGAAATATTCACAATGAATTGTGATGTGTTTCAGAGAAGTGCTTTTTCCTACTTAGATTTCCTTATACTGTTTATGGCTCTGCTACTCTTCTGTTATCCCTTTTACACACATGATACGGATACGTGTATATTAAAAATAAAGGAATGAGACTGATTTCAGAAACCATAAACGAAAGCAGTCTTATTGTTTTACACTTAACAGTAGTTTTATTTTGTAAGATATATGAGGCAAATCCAACTGAAATCATCACTGTATTAAAATGAGATGTCTATTTTTACAAGACTGTTTGGGAGCAATCAATGTTCACGTCCTGGTGTGCAAAGGAGTAAGTTAAAGGTGGACCAGGCTGCAACTTGGAAGATGAGCAATCTTAATCATGACTGCTTTTTGTATTAAAAGCAGCTTTTATAACTATATTGTTTATAATGGTTTTTAACATAGCAGAAAGGAGAATAATTATGATAGTTACTCCTTTTTCTTTCAAGTAGAATCATTTGTGACTCTACAGTATAAATCTGTCCTTACACTCTTTTCACTATGCATTTCATTTTTACGTATTTTTCCTAATAATTATTTCAAAATGTTTTAACTGAATTTTGCCATTCAATATCAACAGTGCTTAACATATCTCCTGATACATCTGATGTATGCAAGAATTATACATGCAGTCATATTTCTGCATTCACCTTCCAATGTGAACATTTTTACAAATGCATTCTCCTTACATTCCCTGACCTTATTTTCTTATAAATCCCCACCTTTCGTGGCCCATAGTGGTGCTGGTCTCAATTAAGAGCTAACAATATAAGCAATTGCTATTGCTTTCAGTAGAGACAGAAGTGCCTTTCACACCAGCCATTTGTGTATCTACATTATATCCAGTATATAGGTCCCACAGAGGAAACAATCTACAAAAGAGATGTAAGGAGAGAAATCTACCACAGCTGCTTTGGTCCAGGTCAACTAAACCTACAAAAGACCCTTTCTGGATTTCGGTGATAGTAATGAGTTCTTTGGGTTGCTGTCAATAGTTGGATGAGGTAGCAGAACAAAGGACAGCTACCATATATCCTTTAATCAATTTTGAAGTCAGCCACAGAAAAATCTAGGAGGCAATTTCAGCAATGTGAAGACTTCTCTAAAGAGAAACTGAATAATTATAATTTCTATAATCCTTTAAGAATCTAAATCTGGAAATTTGTTCTAAAGATTTGTGTAACATCTCATCTATAGAGATGAAATTCACCTTAAAAATACATCATTTGTGTTCTAATTTCTTCACTATTTATAGATGAGGAAAACCAAGGATGAATATGAACTGAGTGGATTATACAATGCAACTGCTGCTGATCAACTAGATTGGTATTTTTCTACTGATCCATGCCATCTAAAACCCACGAACATAAATAGTATATATCACAGCAAAACCATGCTCAAAACCATGAATTTTTAGATGTTCATCAGGAATGCCAATGCATAAACAATTGGTAATAATGATATCACTGAATCTCGTGTCCATCTTTACAATGTAAAAAACAAATAAGCTGATTTAAGGACCTCTATTATAGATTTTAATGGTATTGCAGCCAAGATATGATGATAGAAAAGTTGGCCATCTTTGATGGTTCAGTTGAAGTTTTCTTCTAAAATACTTCCTCAAAACATTTAAGAAAATATTCCAGAATACTTTTTTGTTCTCTTTCAGTTGAATATTTTCCCTTATTTTTGCAAACTAATCAATTACAATAAGAGCTCTAGAAAGAAGTATTTTTACTTCTAACATTAGCTGAGATCTTTCTTGATACTGAATGGAGAAACAAATTAGCTCCAGAGTTTCCTAGAACTTATTTCAGGTTCATTAGCCAGAGCAGACCATCAAAATAACTGGTCCAGAACATCCTGTTAGTATCAAAACCCATCAGGCAAATTGTCAAGCTCTTCATTCTTTCTTGACAAATATCTAGCTGTCTCTACCTTGGAAACATAAAACTTATTTACTCTCTCAATTTTCTTTCAGTCCACAAATTCTTTCAAGTCACAATAGTTCTTTTGAGAGATATTTTTGTTTCCAGAATTTAGCTGGCAGCAGAATGGCTACACAAAGCAATATGTAAACAGATTAACTGTGGTACTTTAAAAATTGTCTTTGTTTTTCAAATTGTAGTCTCTAAAAAGGTGTGAGGGGCATATTTATTCATCTTTCTAATTCCCTTCTGCTCATTGTATTTATTTTCCATTGCTTTATCCACATTTTTTCAGTCAAAGTGGATTTTTTAAAAGCATGAATATTTTAGCACGTCTTCAAAGTTAATTTACAATTATTAATATGTAGTTAATAAGAAGACAGTCACAAAAGTAAGTCGGTCCTAATTTTTTCCTGCTCTCATTCCAGTCAATAAAACTAATAGTTGAAAAAGAAATATCATAGATACTTCTTTTAAAGAATAATATATACTTCTTAGTGTATATATTCTTTTACATTATTGGGTATTTTCCACAATTTCTACTTTATTATTTTTGCAGACTGCTTTATGAATTCTAACATTAATTTAGACAGCTTTTAAACATTTCTATAGAAAATTTATCAACATAGCCATGATTTAAAGTTACAAATTCCCCGGATAATTCTGATTTAAAATGTAAGAAAATAACTGGGTGCTTCTATTAATCTGATTTTTTAAATTGATGTTTACTTATTAAAATTAAAATTCCATCATATTAATATGAACAACGTATTTTATTGAAAAACAACTTTTACTTAAAACATTTCTGTTCATTTTATTAAAATAATATTTTTTCACTCCATCAAATTAATAAGAAGGAAAATCCATTAGATCACTAATCATTCTAACCATTCCCTTACTGACAGAAATAAGCATAAATAAGCTTTGATAGTAGCCAATGCCACTGATCAAAAACACATTCCAAAAAAGGTTACCTGTATATCATGCAGATACATTAAATTAAAAACATTTATCTTCCTTACCCCTTCAATACTTTGCTTTAAAAAGTTTCCTGCCAAACTTTACTCCATTTAATATCTTGTCCATATTTTCTTCTGCCAAATCCTCTTTAAGTTTTTAATAAAAGAAATGTTCCATTTAACTAAATTAATTTTGTATTAGTATCTTTAGTCTAAATATTATCACAATAAAATATAAAACAGATTAACAAAAAATACTTTCATGGACAATGATTACTTTGCCAATCAAAAGGCTAAATATTTCATTAGAATAATAGCATCAAAACTAGAATTTTATTAGTGTATGATCTTTCAATCAAAACCTTTGTTCATATAAATGATCTTTCCAGTATAATAAAAATAATTTGTATTTGTATGACTTTGTACCTATGAAAACTTTTAATTCACTCAAGTATATAGAGAGAATGGAGAAAAGTGCTTTAATATTTGGCACATTGTAGAGAGTAAAAAATTTATAGCCTAGGTCAGTATGTTAGGATCCCAGCACAAAATCTTTCATTTGTACGTAGTGTCTGAAAGTTTTCCTTCTCAAAAGGAAAACTTTTGAGAAGGAAAACTTCCTTCGCAAAGGAAGTAAATAAATTTATTTTAAGTAAATTTAAGTAAGTACAAAAATTCCTTTCTTACCTTATCTTATCTCAAAGAAGACAAAAGTAAAAATTCAGATTGAAAGTCGTATTTTTAAGGAATGCTTCATTTATACTGAAGTCATAAAATGTTGTAAAGTTTTTATTACAAATATTTATGACCATTTTCATATTATATTTCAATTAAAACAATAACTTTCCACACTCTGCCCTTTCAGAAGTGGAATACAGGATTAAAATTTACCAAATACTCTAAAAGAAAAGCAATGCAGCAAAGATGCAAAAATGATGCCCATGTTTAACGGCATTTAAAATTTTTAATTTCATTGCCATTTGAATTGAACCAAAGAAACAAACAAAATAAAAAGTGGAGTGCTGATGGACCTTACCTTCTTGAACTGCTTGAAAAGGGTTGTTACCATCAACAAATGTCACCGAAAATGTGATTTTCTCAGTCTGTAAGATCTCCTCATTCTGGTTGAGGTCGCCAACTGCTGTGCGAAACACCTCATCATCCTTTTTGGCAGATTCATCAAAAATTGCTCCTAGAAAGAAGTGAGTATCACCATTAAACAATAACATAAATATTCTGTCATGCCCTCCAGAATTACACCAAAGAGACTTATGAATTGAAAAACGTACACTTTCAATTAAAGCACACACTTCATTACTGAAACACATTGTACTGGAAGCAGTGTGAGAGCTAAGCAGGAATGTAGTTAGTTCTCCCAAATGGAAATGATGAATAGTACATCAAAGTGTTTTGCTGGAAGAGTATCGGGAAGACATTATAATAAATACAAAAAGCCTCTGCAGGACAAAGTGGTTAAATACACTGAATGTCTCATGCCATGAGATCTTTAAGAATTCATAACTTGTAGAATTTTTTTTTCTGAACAGGAGAAAAATCAGGAAATTTTCTGAGAGTCCATTCATAAATAGGAATCAAATTTCTACAATGATCTTAATTTACTTTTTCTCTTTTTATTTCCCTCTTTCTTTTTTTTTTTTGAACAAGAGTTTCAGTATCTTTTACAATAGTAAATTCCATAATATTTATTGAAAATTTAGAGACATACAAATCTCTGAGCAGAAGTAATGGAGACATATTTCCTGAAGAACATAAGTTCTAGTGAATAATTATGGCATTTTTCCTTCATATGTAATAATGATGATGATAAGAGTTGTGGCTAACTTTTATTTGACTGTGTGTTTGTCAGTGTATTGATTAAACATCCCAGTTCTAAGAGTAAACTGATTTCAAATCCTAACTCTGACATTTGTTAAGTATATGACCTTGAGCAAGGGATTCAAATTCTAAACTCCACATTCATCATCTGTAATATCTAATAGTAAAAATAATATCCATCTGTAAGGATCATTAACTGTATTAAATGATACTATGCCTGTGAAATGTAAGTAAATTGTGGTAACTAAATATGTCTCAATACATGCTAGTGTTTTCTTTTTTTGAATACTGTAATATAATCCAAACAAAGCTTAACATGTTCTACTATTTTCTTCATATTACAGTATTTAATTTAATCCTTAAAATAACTATGTGATATGTACACTACTACACACACATACAGTTTTAAAAATTAGGATTCCATGCAAGAAATATGCCTAAGGTTCCACAATAAGGGCCAGAGCTTTTGCCTCCTTACTCCAACGTCCTTGCTTTACATCACTATAGGATACTGCCTTCCAGGATTGCACCCAAAAGACATAAAAGTGTTCTAACAGGGATTCTGACTTTACAGCATATCTGGAGTTTCTTTCCTATCTGGCCATGCATACTTTATTTGCATTCATTCTGACTCTTCCAGTTCTAAGCAAGCACACATTTTTTAATTATTTACTTTTTAATCATAAATAATTGGGACAATGTACTCTTTGTGTTTTTGAATAAACCTAATGAAGACCCTGTTGACAAAAAGAGACATATACCTCAGGGTCAATAACATGATAAAGGAATAACTGTATATGTACATATCCACATACACATCCATATACACATAACACATATTTCTTGACTATATTCATTACAGTGTGTGAAGAAATAAAATTATGTGTATATAAAAATGATTTTCCACATATAATACGGGTATTATACACACATGAAAAGATAAACGCACTATATGTGCAGACACAAGTATGCATATATATGTTTACACATACACACAAATACACATATATGTATAAACAGAAGCAGACACACTTTACATCTATCAATTTTGTTGATTTAATAATTCTTTAGCTGAAGCCCCAAGTCTTCTAGCGAAAGATAATTATGATATTAAACATGCATTATTAGAGTCAGTTCATGATAAAGCAAGGATGAATCTATGTCCATTTCTAACAACTGTGGCAAGTTCCTTTTGACCTCTCCACCCTATGTGGCTTCACCATGGGAAAGCAAGAAATGATTACTTTTTGCTAGAGAAGGCAGAGCGTCTAATAGGCTTACTGTGTCAGGTTGGCTTTCTCTTACCACTGCTCTTCTATGTTTGCATGGATTCACTGACTACTTTGACCAGCCTTTTTAAATCCTTCCTTTATGTTTCCTATGTATGTGAATACCTGCCATGGCTAAGAACACGAGAAAAGGGTGAAGAAATTTTTTAAATTGATAAATAAATTATTTCTTAATTACACTATTATATAGCTAATACCCAGACTATTAATACTTTATTGATGTAATCAACATATGTAATAGACATTAATTTCTGCCCTATCCTGTCACCTCTGAATTAGAAATATACTTTATAAACTAATATTTAGGCAATAAATTTTAGATTTATCTTGATAATTTTAATTCACATTCTTGAAGACTCATTTTAATTTGTGATAATATTTATGAGAATCTAAGTTAATCCTTACACTGAAATCTAATATTATCAGACTGGGATATAAAAATTTCTTTAGCAGCTTTTTAGGAAGTGTGATATAAATGTGCTATAACTGGAGCGAAAATAATCAACGTTTTAAACCAGATAATCTAAATGTCTATTCTCAAAGAAGTGATGTATATTTATATAGAGATGTTTCAGCTTGTCATGGATTCTAAATGGGTCTTTTGGAAAAGTTTCTAATCAAACTTTTTTTATAGCAGGTGATGTTACTGACTTCTGCTGAGTACTGCTAATGCATTTTTAATGGAAGCATTTTACTATTACCTGACAGAACACTTAAAATTGCTTTAAACATTAAACCTGGCTTAATAAATGGCAGAAACCTGCCAAAATGATAAGAAATTAGTCAATTCTGTGCTGAATTAAGACATACTGAAAGCAGTTCATCTTTCTGCAAACAGCAAAGAAGTACACAAAAGAAATGATTCATCTTACTGCACACAAGCAGCATAAACCAAAGAACAAGAAATCCTAGCCAACATTTCAAATACACTTATTTATTTATTTACTTTTTCCTTCAGCTATAAACTCTCATCTTAAATTTGGCTTTTTACCACAAAAGTACTGTTAAATGAAGCATTTTGTATCAAACACAAGTATTCTGAAACAACCTCGTAAGTTCCACATGAAGAATCTCAGGAAAGACAGTTCTTTCTTATGGCATGCACTTCCAATAGTATTGCAATGTCATCTCTTTATCCTTTGTATTAACACACACACATATTAGCAGTCTAATTTAACTTCAAATATCCTAGATTTACTTTTTGAAACTAAAGTTTCTCAAATGCAACATACATAGCTATATAGCTTACATGATGACACAGCATCTATTTCTTTCCCAGCTATTTTTATTAGCACATTTTAACTGTTTTTATAACCTGGAGGTGAAAACCAGATCCAACTTATTGTCAAGATGAAATAATTCTTCCGCCACTTACACACTCACTCACACACACACACACAGTGTTTGATCAACAAATTATACTCTATTTACACTTTGCATTGGCCAAACTGGAGGGAAGAATAACCAAGAAAACAGGCAGAGAACAAACACCTCCTAAATATTCCCGTTCGAGCAATTTTTAATTAGTCATTTCCACTATTTGGGACTTATGATCTGCTCCATCCATGGGAGGGAAAAAAGGCTTCACTTATCCTGACACAAAGAGAGTGACATATTCAGGTGAGTCTACATACAAGTTTTTTTTTAAAACATCTTTATTGGAGTATAATTGCTTTACAATGGTGTCTTAGTTTCTGCTTTATAACAAAGTGAATCAGTTATACATATACATGTATCCCCATATCTTTTCCCTCTTGCATCTCCCTCCCTCCCACCCTCCCTATCCCACCCCTCTAGGTGGTCACAAAGCACTGAGCTGATCTCCCGGTGCTATGCAGCTGCTTCCCACTAGCTAGCTATTTTATATTTGGTAGTGTATATATGTCCATGCCACTCTCTCACTTTGTCCCAGCTTACCCTTCCCCCTCCCCGTATCCTCAAGTCCATTCTCTAGTAGGTCTGTGTCTTTATTCCCATCTTGCCCCTAGGTTCTTAATGACCATTCTTTTTTTGATTCCATATATACTTACTTATATACTTACTGTTATACTTACTGTTATACTTACTTCACACTGTATAACAGATTCTAGGTCCATCCACCTCACTACAAATAACTCAATTTCGTTTCTTTTTATGGCTGAGTAATATTCCCTTGTATATATGTGCCACATCTTCTTTATCCATTTATCTGTTGATGGACACTTAGGTTGCTTTCATGTCCTGTCTCTTGTAAATAGAGCTGCAATGAACATTGTGGTACATGACTCTTTTTGAATTATGGTTTTCTCAGAGTATATGCCTAGTAGTGGGATTGCTGGGTCATATGGTAGTTCTATTTTTACTTTTTTAAGGAACCTCCATACTGTTCTCCATAGTGGCTGTATCAATTTATATTCCCACCAACAGTGCAAGAGGGTTCCCTTTTCTCCACACCCTCTCCAGCATTTATTGTTTGTAGATTTTTTGATGATGGCCATTCTGACCAGTGTGAGATGACAGCTCATTGTAGTTTTGATTTGCATTTCTCTAATGATTAATGATGTTGATCATTCTTTCACATGTTTGTTGAAAAATATGGAACACTTCACGAATTTCCGTGTCATCCTTGCGCAGGGGCCATGCTCATCTTCTCTGTATCGTTCCAATTTTAGTATATGTGCTGCTGAAGCGAGCACTACATACAAGTTTTTAAATACAAAATATATCATCCTTGTCTACTTATGTCTTAGAAAGTAATTAATTATAGTTTATAGTGGCATTAAAAATGTTGAAGTCTTAATTTTTTAACTATTGTAAAGGGTCATATGTACAGGTTAATAAAATCATTTTCTAAAATTTGCATTTGTAAATATGCCTGTTGAAAACAAACATTTGTAGGAAGTTACTAACCTGGGACTTCCCTGGTGGTGCAGTGATTAAGAATCCACCTGCCAATGCAGGGGACATGGGTTCGATCCCTGGTCTGGGAAGATACCACGTGCTGCAGAACTAAGCCCGTGCGCCACAACTACTGAGCCTACACTCTAGAGCCCTCAAGCCACAACTACTGAGCCCACACACCGCAACTACTGAAGCCCACACACCTAGAGCCTGTGCTCCATGACAAGAGAAGCCACCGCAATAAGAAGCCCGTGCACTGCAACAAAGTGTAGCCCCCGCTCGCCACAACTAGAGAACGCCTGTGCACAGCAACGAAGACCGTATGCAACCAAAAAATAAATTTTTAAAAAATAAAGAAGTTACTAACCTGACCACATCCATAACTCTCAAAAACATTTTAAGCTTTTATACCTTCATGTCTTTATTCATGGTGTTGTCTCCACCATGGATATATGCCTTGTCTCCTTAGCAAAATATAATTTCCTGGGCCATAGAACCTATCTTTGTTAGTGTCTATAACAGAGCCTGAATATATTAGATACTCAAGAAACAGGAATAGTTTAAACTTTCCTTATATTAGTTAGGCATGATCTTGTAAAATACGATACCTAAATTCAAATATAGGAATAAAAATGTAAGTTACAACTAATTCTAAATTAGAACAAAAGTAGAATTGCAAATGTACCTGTATGTGAATTTATTATCACAGGTATTATCATGACTCCCAAATTATTCAGCAAAGTATTAATCATATACTTATAGTTTTAGTTTGAATATTTAAATTCATCTTTATCTTATACATAAGATAAGAGGAAAGTAGAGGAAACATTGTTTAGCTGGGAAGGTAGTGAAAGAAAGAAAATGTCTTCACCTAGCTCAGAATTTTCCTCTAAAAATATTGAGAAAGATTTGGATACACATCTTGAAGGGTCACCAGAAAGAGACCCATACCTGTACAGAGGTTAACCTACTTTCTTTCTTTCCATACCACGGTCTGTTAGTCTATGTCCACAGCTGTGCCTGCTTAACAAAAACTAAGGCAGAAGCCACATAAGCCAGACCACAGAAACAGCTTGAGCAGAAAGGTCCAAGATGGTGACAGTCCACTGCCCTGAACTGGTTCCAGCCTGACCACCAGGGCAGCACCTGTACAGATGAGACCCAAAACATCTGAAAGTTGCCTTTGCTTCATTACCATGCTAGGATCTCCTCTGAAAGGGAGGACTTGCACTTTGCTAGCACAATTAATGTCCTGCACAAAAGAGCCCATAGGACTGTGCATGTTTTGGCTTTTTCTGGAACTTACTGCCACTTTCCCCGGGTTCTGATGGCACACCCATCTCTTAACCCTTAAAACTTTCCCACTTCCCTTCCCCATTCCTTGATCAAGGCATAAAGTTTCTGCTCTGCTTTGCCAAATCTGGTCTCATTCGATTGGCACAAGCAACACAAGGCAAGGGAAGGACCTAGTCGGGGTCCACCAGATCCAGCACTTCTATAAAAAGAATTTTTCCACATACAGAGTTGACAAAATTACTCGAAGGTCTGCATATCTCATTTTATATAACTAACATACCAAATATCTTTTAAAATAAATAATTCTAAAAATTGAAAACAAGAAAGGATCAACACATGAACATTACCCTTGCACAATTTCTGCTTAAAACCTTATCATCTAAACAGACATGTATGAAACAACTGCCCCAAAACATATGATCAGATTTCAGAGCTGCAAATAAAATCAAAGTAACTAGTCTTTTTTATTCTCAGAGTTCAAACTCTTTACTTATTTAATTTTGCCTAATATATATAAATTCTCTATGATACATAGTTTTAAAAAGAATAAACTTTTCAAAGGTACTACATGCATTGAATCTTTAATTTTCTTTGAAGCAACAGAGTTGATTCTCTTGGTATCTCTCTCTGTGCATTTTTTCCTCTTCTTTTTTCCTCTTTATCCATCCATTCATCCACCCTGTCAACCTTCCCTCAACACAGAGATAATCATCGAAGCCAGCCATTTTGTTTCTTCACAAGTGATTTGCTGACAGGACAGCTGAAATCCATTACATCTTGCATCAGACCATAGCAGAATTAAGATGCCTTCATAAGATGATAACAGAAAGAGCAATTGTGTATTTCATAACTCATAGCTGAAATTTTAAGGATGGTATACAAAAACTTTCTCATTTTTCAGAAATTTTAGTGAAAAGATTTTAAGTAATTTAACCAAAATTACACAGCCAAGAGAAGGGGTGGAGTAAGAATTTAGGTTTTCCGGTTTCAAGTTTGGAACTATTTCTTCCATATAATGCTTTTTTGTTTGTTTTTTTTCATTTCAAGCACATACTCCATGTATGTGCATATATATATTACCTATATAATCCATTATGTCATTCATGTATACATATGTGTGACAATAACTAGTACTACTAAATATATTAGATATATATTCAATAACTAGTAATACTAGAGAATATATATACAGATACGTATATATTTGATAATGAGTACTAGTCTGGTAATCAGCATAACAAATTCATTTACTATAAGCCAATGAAGTATTTAAAATTGAAGAATTATAGTAAAAACCTGAACATAAGAGTTTTCACATAAAATTTATTGTCTTTTGCCTTAGAAGTTTCAGCAATTTCACTCTGGAGGTCAAATTTTTTCAAAATTTTATGTGTATATTAAAACTCTCAAATAGGTTTTAATCTTTTTGTTTGAGAAATGTTTATTAACTAGGCCCAGTTTACAAAAGTTTTTCAATAATATTTTTGCATGTTTTTTGTAGATACAATATTAAATCAGATTTCTCCTTTATTTCACCCTTCACAAGAAGAAAAAAGGTTGAACAAGTTCAATACTACTAGACAGCAGGAAAATTTAGCAGAATTGTGACCAAATGAACTTAGCATTTTCTATATCATTTGGCATCTTCATCTGAGCATACAGACTAGCTACTATTTCAGTGAGGATATTATTAAAATGAAGGTATCGCATATATATGTGTGTGTTTATGCATGTGTGAGTGTGTGTGTGAATATATATATAAAATCTGCCTAGATAATATTAATTACATTGAGATATCCTCCATGAATTAATTCTGTATAACAAGTATTTCCAGCAGTCTTTTCTCATTCAATAGAAATTTTCTGAATATGTTCTACATTAATTTCTTCGTAGACAGGAAATAGGGTTTTTAGAACTCTATCTTTCCTTTCAATCAGAGGTATACTTTCCTCAGTTCACCTTATCTAACCCTTCATGAGCATTCTAAGGAAGTAAATCAAAATAATAACTCTAATTGTTGAAAGGCTGTGCTGGATATACACCAAAGTCATGGCAATTAGCAAATATTATTCTGAATTATAGATAATATGTTGTGTTACTCTCAAGTTTATAATAATTGAAATAATAATAATTAACATTTATTAGTAATAAGCATTGTAATAAGTAGTTTACTGGCATTATATCATTTAGTATTGATGAAAACCCTTTGATGGAAATGAGGCTCAGGGCAAGTAACTTTCCCAAGACTTAAAGCTAGTAATGACTGTGGCAAAATTCACAGCTCTCACTTTCAAGGCAAACTCCCTAAGATATCTATAAGCTTAATATATGACAATATATTTATTATAATAAATTTCTATATTACCAAGTGATATTTTTATTATCAAAATTTTATGTGTATATTAAAACTCTCAAATAGGTTTTAATCTTTTTGTTTGAGAAATGTTTATTAACTAGGCCCAGTTTACAAAAGTTTTTCAATAATATTTTTGCATGTTTTTTGTAGATACAATATTAATCCCAATAAACTAAACTATACCATTTAAAGAGTAGTTTAACTCAAGAATTTACACATTTTTTCCCAAAATTTAAATCTGCTTTTGGGATAATTATCTACCATATACAACGAACCAAGTTGAAGTAAATTTTCTAAACATGTTAAATGACAATTTTTGCATTAACTTTAGAATACTATTAATTGAGTTCCAATAACATACGCACTTTGATATAGTCTTAAATTCAGGGTTCAGAACAAATCTCTATCTAGCCTTTCATTCTTTTAAGACCTTAGAATTTTTTCTATTTTAGTGACTAGTGATCCTAACAGAACAACAATGCCAGAGTCATTGACTTTATATATCAAAGACCTTTACTAATTTACCTAGGTCTGTAATATTAAAACTGTGACCAGATATAGAAACTAACGGGTTCAGTATCTCCCAGTGTCTACTGCTTACTTAGCATTTTGTTCTCAGAGTTCAAAGTACATTATACTATTAACTCCCAATTCACCCACCATAATTATCTACTTTACAGACAAGCATCATTTTGTTTTAAATATAGATAATCAAGTTCAAAGAGGATATTGCTGAGATCACAGACAGAATTATTTATGATTAGTATAGAAAGATATAACTGGAAGGAGATAAAACTCCACACAGATCATTTAAATGATTCTACGTTAATACTTGAAAGCATATTGTAATATAAGAAATATTTTTATATTGCAGATACCTTTAAATCCTCAATTTCCCTCAATATATTATAAAAGAGTGACTTAAAATGAGAAGGGCAAATCATAGACCAAGTAGATAAATTATCAATGACTATCTCTACCATTTCAGGGGAGGCATTTATGTTGGAATGTGACATGCCATCACAATGTGAGCTAAGTCAAACTCATGAAGGGATTCTTCATTGTAGCACAAGTCCTTTTTCTCACGCTAACTCTCCAATGACATTTGAATTCACATTTCATTTGGAATTCTTGTAAAGTTACCCAGAAACCCAAAGCACATTTAAACTGATAGTACTGCCACTTAAACATCTGACTTTACTGTATGTTTTCCAAAAGTCTGTGGGAGAAAAGAAAATGAACATTGCTTAAGGGACAGATAATCTGACTTCTCCATGTGGAGCATAATAGAGGCTAATCTTTAAAACAATCATTTTATGCTGTAACATAGATCTTCTCTGAATAGCTTACACATATTTTTATATAAATTTGGTCTTTGGGGAATAGAAAGTCCAAATCAGTTCTTCTAATAAGAATTATTTGTACTTTTTAAAGAATATCAGATATTGAAAGATCAATAATCTGTATTTTTCTTAATAAAAATGGCACTATTTACAGAAATTCTGGGCAGATGATGAAGTAGGAAGCATCAGGAATCTGTTTCCCTACTTAGACAACAATTGGAGGGTTAGATTCTATCTGACAAAACTATTGTGGAACTCTAGAATATATTGAAGGATTGCAACTTCCAGAGGAAGACTTAGAGTGTGAACTGCAGTTAATTTCAGTCAATGTCAGGCCTTACCACAGTACCAGCCACCCATCCTCCACCCCTCAGTTATGTAGCTGGCAGCTGTAAGCCATTTCAGGAGCACCTAGCATACAGCTTGTGGGCAAAATGGACCCTGTCCTCCATATTTCAGGGATCTGTGCTCTGATGACTGATTGCTGCTTCTGATATTAGAGGTGTAGAAAAAGAGGCTAGCAGCCATTTTTTTGTCCAGTCAAAATTAGATATTTTTTTATTTTTCAATTTTTTTTTAATTTTGTATTTTATATTGGCAGTCATTGTTGTTGCATGTCCCTCCACTTTTGCAAGCCCCTCCCTCTCTGGCTGAAGTGTCTGCCAGAGGGGTTAAAAAGAGGGCCAGCAGTCTTTTATTCCCCCACTCCAATTCATTTTTCTCTTTTTGGGAGCCAGACATTACCGACAAGGGCATTCAAAAGCACTACATACACAGGGAAATGAAAAGTCATTGCCTAGAGAAAAAAGCAGGCTCAGAAAAGAGCTGAAAAGACCTTAGGTTTACAATGCAGGTTGATCCCTGGCACAGAGACAGCCTACAACAATAAAAATGATAATAATAAATAAAAACAAAAACAACAAAAAAATGGAGCAAACTGGTAGTAAAGGGAAGAATCTGAATTTAACTCTCAGAATTATCATATCATTATATTTAAATGTCCAGTTTTCAATAAAAGAATCACATGGCATACAAGAAACAGGAAAGTATGGCCCATCTAAGAGAAAAAAAAAATCAACAGAAACTATCCTTTAAAAGAGGTGGCAAGACATTTAGTCAAAGATTTTAAACAGCTGCTTGAAAGACATTCAAAAAACTGGAAAAAGGTGTGGAGAAAGTCAAGAAAACAATGGATGAACAAAATGGAAATAACAATGAAAGTATAATAAAACCTAAAAAGAAACCACAAAGAAATTCTGGAACTGAGAAGTACATAATGAAAACGAAAAATTTACCAGACAGATTCAAAGAGCACACAAAATAAAGAATCAGTGAACTTGAAGATAGGACAATGGAAATTATTAAGTCTGAAGAACAGATAGAAAAAAGATTGAAGAAAAGTGAACAAAGTTTAAAGGCCTGTGAGTATCTCAGGAGAAGAGAGAAAGAAAGGATCAGAAAGAATATTTGAAGAAATAATGTCAGAAAATTTCCCAAACTTGATGAAAGACATGAATATAAATACCCAAGAAGATTGGTATATGAACATTCAAGTAAGATGAACTTAGAGAAACCCACACTGAGACACATCATAATCAAACTGTCTAAAGTCAAAGAGAGAATCTTCAAGGCTGCAAGAGAAAAGGCACTTGTCATATACAAGGGATCCTCAATACGATTACCAGCAAATTTCTCAGAGATTTTGGAGGCCAGAAGGCAGTGGGTGAAATTAAGGGAGAAATTAACATATGACCAGATAAATAAAAGCTGAGGTTATTCATTATCATTAGGCCTGCTCTGCAAGAAATGCTAAAGGGAGTCCTGCAGGTTGGAATAAAAGGACACTAGCTAGTAACTTGAAGCCACATGAAGAAATAAAGATGTCAGTAAAGGTAAATACTTAGGCAATTATAAAAGTCAGTTTTATTATAATGATGGTAACTCCATTTTTTTCTACATGATTTAAGACACTGATATTTTATTTAAAAGACAATCATTAATCTAAAAGCTAGTATTATTGATTGTAACTTTGGTTTGTAACTGCACATTTTATTTTCCACATAATTTAAGAGACTAATACATTTAAATAATCATTAGTTTATATTTTGGGGCACACAATGTATATGGATATAATTTTGTGTCATCAGCAACTGAATGGACTGAGGATGAAGGTGTAAAGAACAGAGTTTTTGTATGTTATTGAAGTTAAATTGGTATATACTCAAATTAGAATGTTATAACTTTAGAATGTTAAATGTAATCTCCATGATTACTACAAAGGAAATAGTTATAGAATATATACAAATGGAAATGAGAAAGGAATTTAAATGTTTCACTCCAAAAAACCAATTAAGCAAAAGAGAAAACAGTAATCCAGGAAATGAGAGATAATGAAGGTATAAGACATATGGAAAACAAATAGCAAAATGACAAAATTCCCTTTTTATCAGTAATTAAGTATAAATGAAATAAACTCTCTAATCAAAAGACAGAGTTTGGGGCTTCCCTGGTGGCGCAGTGGTTGAGAGTCCGCCTGCCAATGCAGGGTACACGTGTTCGTGCCCCAGTCCGGGAAGATCCCACATGCCATGTAATGGCTGGGCCCGTGAGCCATGGCCGCTGAGCCTGCGCGTCCGGAGCCTGTGCTCCGCAACGGGAGAGGCCACAACAGTGAGAGGCCTGCATACCGCAAAAAGAAAAAAAAAAAAAGACAGAGTTTGGCAGAATAGCTATAAAAATACATGATCCAAGTATATACTGTCTACAAGAGATTCACTTCAGGAGAAAATATTTGTAAATCATGTTTCTGATGTGAGATTAATATCCAGATATATGGGGAACTCCTAAAACTCAACAAAAGAACAACTGGATTCAAAAGTGGGCAAAGAACTTGAACAAACACTTCTCCAAAGAAGATATACAAGTGGTCAATAAGTACATGAAAAGACACTTAACATTACTAACCATTAGGAAAATGAAGATCAAACAATGAGGTAACACCTCATACTCATTAAGATGGCTACTAAAAAAAACAAACATAAAATAACAAGTGTTGGCAAGATGTAGAGAAATTGGAACCCTTGAGTACCCTTGGTGGGAATGTAAAATGGTACGTCTGCTTTGAAAAACATCATAGCAGCTCTCAAAAAATTAAACATAGAATTATCATGTGAACCAGCAATTCCATCTGTGTATATACTCCCCCAAAATTAAAGAAGGGTCTTGAAGAGCCATTTGTACACCCATTCTCATAGCAGCACTACTCTCAATAGCTAACGTATGCAAGCAACCTAAGTGTTCAATGATGGATGAATGGATAAGCAAAGTGTAGTAAATACATACAATGGAATATTTTTCATTCTTAAGAAGGAAGAAAAAGCTGATATACACCACAACATGAATGAACCTTGAAGACATTATGCTAAATGAAATAAGCCAGTCATAATAAGACAAAAACTATATGAATCCACTTATACAAAGTACTTAAAGTAGTCAAAATCATAGAGACAGAAAGGAGAACGGTTGTGTCCTGAGGCTGGAAGGAGAGGGGAATAGGGAGTGACTGTTTAATGGGTACAGAGTTTCCATTTTACAAGATGAAAAGAGTTTTGAAAATGGATGGTGGTGATGGTAGCACAACATTATGAATATATTTAACTATCAAATTGTATACTTAATAATGGGAGAGATGGTAAAGTCTGTTATGTGTATGTTACCATTATATTAAAAAATTAGAAAATGACAGTTTAATTCTTTAATTTTTAACTATTTTTATATTGACTCTGTGAAGTTATCCAGAGCTTTATATCCCGTGTTTTAGTCCATTTCCCCATATCACACATTTAATTGAACCAATATCCTATTATTACAAACTTAAATGGTATGACAAGAACAGAAATAACTGGTTTATGAAAAGAGACTTTTTAACACAGCAGAGCAATTCAAACTCTTCCCAAACTGAAATGATGCACATTAAAAAAAAAAGATAAGAAGGTAGCTTCTTGAAAAGTACATTCACTGAAAAGACTTGCAGATATTTTTAGAAATGGAACAGATTCAACCTTTTTTCCTCCTGTAACAATTCACTAGATTCTTTTATTACTACCTTCAATTACCATTTTTAAAAAGTGAGAACTGATATATGGTACTATAATTAAAATCACAGGTGAAAGAAATACCTGTATGAAAAAAATATATATAATGTGAATGCTATGCATGCTCTTCAAATATTCAAACATACTTTGCACACAAATAACGTAGTTTAGCCCATTTTCTACACAGTAAAAATTCTAATTTTATGCTTAAGACAAAAATTCACTCTTTCTACATTAAAAAAAATCATTTTACCAATCTGAGTCAACTTAACTAAGTAAGTCATTTGAAATTAAGCACTTCAGAACTATAAAATATGGTCTTCATTTCTAAAGAAAATGAATGCACCCTGTGGCATATTTCAGGTAGCAAAAAGGTATTCTCTTAATATAAATTTCACACCTCATGGTTTCATTATCTCTGAACCCACCTGTAAAAATTTTATCTTATTACATAAGCACTTTTAACTAGCAAAACCAAAGATTTTACAGCAATCTACTGAAAAAAATTTTCCGACATGCCCTATTTTATGCTATTTCATATACTGAATAAGCAACTAATGTTAGGGAGCTGCATAAAGATAATGCTAGGGGGTTGCCCTATAAAATATCTTTAAAACAGTGAGAAAACAATGGTTCTATTATAACTGTAGACTAGACAGCAGTGAATGAGATATGAGTTTCCTTACAAGGATGGCAATATTTTTAGGTATTTATTAGATGTAATGGTTGCAAAATATACCCAATTTCTTTCAGCTACCAAGATCTGTATCACAGTCATTGACTATCTGTAAGTCAAAAACTTATGAAAATTCAACTTTCAAGTCCTATTTTCTGTAATCACTTGCTAGATAATCTTACAGTAAATCTTACAAAAATGGCCAAAGTTGTGTATGCTTGCCACTGTTAGTTCTATTTGTAAGAAAAGAGCAACAATATTTCTAAATGTTGAAATTCCTGTTAGGTAGCTCCCTTCATCCTCATTTTATAGGTGAAGAGACTGACAATCAGAAGAGTTAGGTGAATTACCAATCACATAGCTAGAAATAAATGAGCCAGAACTTGAATCTAAAGCTTCTGGGTTCCAAAATCTATAGTTCTTATACTAATAAACTGTATCTGTGTTAAAAGTTTAGTCCATTCCTGAGCCAAAAATATTCTGCTTTCAGAATAAGATGTGCTCAAAGAAGAGACAACAATGAATGTCTTCAAACTATCCTTAATTTATCTCTTCAAACAGTTTCACTCAATGACATGGTATGTAGTATTCCTCTTTTGAAAAAAAAAAAAAAGCAGTTGTATATGTTCCGTTTCATATGTCTATTAAAATTGAGGGGAGATGTTAGGTTGGCAAATTAATATGTGGAAATGAAGCTTAAGAGAAAGAGGTCTGAGTAGGATACATACATTTGAAAGTCATCAACATATCTTTGGGGATTAAAGACCTAAGACTGGACATGATCATATAAGGAAATATCATAAACGGAGAAAAAAGAGACCCAAACAAATCCCAGAGGCAATCCAGTCTTAATTAGAAGAAGAAAAGTAATCCAGGATGGATTAGAAGGTACAATGATTGATCCAGGGGAAATATCAACTAAGAAAAGCATTAAAAGCAGCAAAAAGGAAAAGTTTTTCAAATAATTAGAATGGCCAAATATATGAAATGCTATTCAGAAAATTGAGGACAGATAAATATCCTTGTCCTGTGTTTGATAACATGGACATTGTTCATTATTTTAATAAAACCTACTTCAATGGAACTAGTGGGAGTGGAAGCCAAATTAAAATGGGTTAAAGAGTGAACAGGAAGTAAGGAAGTTGAGAGTTTCAATACACATCTAGAGAATTAACCTGGCATAAGGGTCCTGTGTTTATCTCTCTCTCTCTCATTAAGCTGGAAGCCCTCCCAAAACAGGGCTCATGTTTAACTTTCCATCAAAGTTAATAGTCCCCACTGGCTGGCACAGTGTCTTTCATATAATAGACCCTCAATATTTCTTTGTTGAACCATAGTGGTGGAACCAGAATTCTGAAACTTAGCGAATAACTCAATCAGTGATAGAGCTTTTAAAGATCAAACCTTCCTCTCCAGATATACTGAATCAGAATCTCTGGTGTTAGGAGCTGAAATTCCATTGCCATTTTCTAGATTCTTTTATAGTTACGTTTGGTCAAAAGAATGTGAGGAGACATGGGATATATGCCGTTTCCAGTACAAGACATTGGTTAAGAACCAAGTGTTTGCATGGTCTTTGTCTCCTGATGTCTGTATGCACAGAGACCCTCTAGGATAATGAATCCAAAAGCTGCAAAAATCCTGGATCCCTATGTGAAGACATTTTTCTAACCTCCCAAAATATATTATCCTAAGAGTAATCACCTAGGTAATATATGACCCTAAGAATACTTACCTATGAGAATCCTGGTTCTCAAAGACTGGCCCCTAGAAAAGCAGCATCACTGTCATCTATGAACTGGAGTGGGGACTAGCAATCTGTTTTTTAACAAACTCTCCTGGTGACTCTAATGCATGCTAAAGTTTAAGAACCACTGGTATAAAAGGATACACTTCGTTGAGGCTTACACCTATGTTATTGCCCTATATCCTCTACAAAAGGAGGACATAATGAACCACAGACTGTTTCATTCAGTCTGAATTTTTATTTTTAATTCCTTTAATCCTATTGATGCTTCCTAAGGCTATTTAATGCTGATATTGTAAACTCAGTTTTCCCAAAAAGGGCTATAAAAGAAAAGTTAAAGATCCAACACTTCTGGAGAGTGATTATCATCTTTCATTGAGATCTGCTCTACAATTGTTTTCTCTAAGGTCTCCACTTACAGCTAAAAAACCTTGAATTTTTAGGCTTCCGCTTACTTTTACTTTGTCTCATTTTCAGCCATATCTTCCTTGGTGCTGCTTAACATTCTGAAGAAGTTCCTCTAGCCAAGGTTCCCTTAGAATTAGTGAGGGACACCTGATGTCTTGTCAGTCTGAGATGGCACCTAACCTCTTAAACAAGTCACATTTATATGATCAGTAAGTTACTTATCAAAGGTTGAAAACCTGAAGAATTAGAAGTGGTAATTTTTAATGTCTCTTTTGGTCATAATTCTGTAACGTGTATATTTAATCTATGTGAGTTTATAGATGTACTGAATACAGTTTTTTTTTAAGGTGTCTAATTTTAATATAAGGAAACTTTTTCTTCTTATTAAATTGTCCAAAAATGTAATGTGCTTCCTCTTGCAGTTAGGTATTATTTACAGAGGCTGGAAAATGTCAGAAATTACATATTATAAAAAGATAGTATAGGTAAGTTTAACAGCGGCTCAAAGTCTGAAATATTTGCTTCTCAAATTGTATTTCAAAACAATTTTATGCTTCAAGGTTCTGACAAGATGACAAACTAGTAAAGGCTTCCCTCCACCAAATCAAATAAACAGAAACTTCAGAAGGTAAAGGGAGCCATATCGAAGGAACCAACATAAAAACTCTGAGAAAACCTGGGGGAGACCAAAACTGGTTTTAAAAGGTAGCTGGAATGTCAGAGGCAGCCAGGAATGGTAGGCATATCAACAGATCTGTAGAATAGTCAAAAAATCCTTCCAGGGGGTTATAGAGGCCTCTGTAATTGGATCCTTTGTTAAATTTCAGATCTCAGACCCTAGTATTCAGCCTCTTGCTCATTAACATCCAGTTACCCCAACCTCCTTAATGTCCCTAGAACACACAACACATGTTCCTATGTCAGAGATCTTGATTTTGTTCTTCCTTCTGCTTGCAAGGCTCTTCCCTTTAGACAAATACATGGCTGGTTTTCTCAACCTCTTTGGGTCTTTTCTCAAATGATACCTTCTTAGTGAGACCTTCCTTGATCACCCTATTTAAAATTGGAGCCTCTGTCTCCACTCCCTTTCCTCCTTCCTTCATTCATTGTTTTAGCATCATACATATCACCATCTGACAGATTACATATCTTAACTATTTTGTTATTGTTTATGTTCTTCCCATCTCTAAAATACAGGTTCCACGAGGCAAGGGAGTTTGTTTTCTATATTCATAAAAAATAATCAGTACAAAGAAAAGTGCTTGTTGCATATTAGGCAATAACAGTGTGTTCAATAAATCAAATTTGATTATAAGATTGAATATTTTAAAAGGTATCACAAACCATATTAACAGTATAATAATATTTGTGCAAAATGTGTCAACATATAAGGTCTTGAGTCAAAATTGTTGTTCAGAGATCCACACTTCAGCTTTATTTGCCTTGGACTTCACCTTGTAGATAGCTTTCATAAAGCAGTGAAAATTTGAAAAGAGTGTTCTAAGAGGTTTCATGCTCTAGAGTCCCATTTCCCAATAAAATTTTGCATTATTTATCTAAATGTAATTAGAAATTTGTGTAAATTCTTAACAAATCCCAAAGATCCTTCTTAAATTAAGATATAACAAATATAACTAGAGAAATAATCATAGTTCAGCAATGCTTAATAAATTTTCAAATATGCTATGAATCCAAGCGAGCATGTTTTTCTGTAGAACCTGCAAATACAAGTTTAGCACCTTTTGTAGATATACATTAGTTAAACCTGGAAACCTATCAGAATATAATCTGAGATGGGAAAGAGCTCCTGAAAATTATCTAATTTGGAAATAAGGAATCCCAGCCAGTTTGTAGATAAACCATTTATATGCAGTAGGAAACAGAACATATTCTATAATTTGAGAAAATAAATAAATATATTTTTTGAAGGTAAATGCATCAGATAGAATTACAAAGGAATGAAAAAAAGAACATCATTACATAGTTTACTAATGCCTATTGGAGGCTATTTGATCCTACAGATTTTTGGTGATATTTGAGGCATTTTGTAAACAAATTAATGTCAGCAAACTATGTGTAGCATATATGAATTAGTGAACAGCCAAATACATATGTGATCATTTTTAACTTTTAAAGGGGTAACTACTTACAAGAAAGGACACTTGCTAAATAAGAGATTCTGGCAGGTAACTAATGGGAAGTGAAATGTTAATCAGAGTAAAATAAATCTCTAGACTGAGCAGCACTTTAGAGACAGGGATATGAAAATCAACAGCTTTTTATAGCAAGTTTCCATACCCAACCACTGCAATGACAGCCATTCACAAGTGAGCACCACCATGACACAAGACTGCTCATACTTTGGATGAAACTGTGTAACGTGCACCAGAAAAATGTGCGGTCTTTGGCACAGTTTAGCCTCATGGATCACCATGTTCTTATAGCGTTTCTTCCAATTATTTGTCATTAGCATGAACAGAAACAGGATCTTTACTGTTCCTGTATACAGATTAAGTTAGTTATCACTCTTTAATAATAGTGTAATTTCTTCACCTATTCTATAGAAAAGTATCTCAATGTACAATAAAGATCATGGAGAGGCAAGGAAGTTGCTCTACATGTTGTTTGCAAAAGAGAGAAACTTTCTGTAGCTTTTCTTCCATTGTGGAGGAGGCATGCCAGCTGTGGAAAGGCAGATGAATAGATCCAGTCAGGCCTAACATGTATCCATCCTATTGTCCGAAACTGTGTTCATTGGATACGCTGTCAACAAATTTTCTGGTCCCTCTTTTCCGTTGTTGGCAAACTTTATTTTACTTCTCTGAATACAATTAGAGAGTTACATGCTATGCAGAATAATGACTCTAGATTCATTTTGTATCTTGAAAAAAGTGAAATTTCTCTATACTGAATTGAATGGTAGTATGAACTTTCTGGCTTTTTTGCTATGTATGGAAATCATGACATTTTGAGATGCTTCCCCTTGAATAACTTTTACTTTCATTTTTACATGCACATACCCCCCCTAAAGTAATTTGAAGAGTAATTGTTTTACACACATGCATACACACACATATAAATAATTTGATTTTAATAATATTCCAAAGAAATTTATAGGATGTCACTTAAGCACAATAGTTCAAGAAACAACTGATGTCAAACTGCTTTTTTCATTTTCCTTTTGGAGATAACACTTTCATTTTTGATTATAAAAGTAAATTATCTGTTAAATTCATTACTGCTTAAAAAATTATTGAGTAATCATGCTATACAGCTATTCACTTCAGAAGCTAATATATCTGTCACTTTACCAGACTGTACTATAGACATGCCATTTTCATAGGTATATGGAATATTTGAAGCAGATAACATATACTAAATAAATGCAAGTTCCTAAGTTTTTCCTCCCCTCCCAATTCCTCAGAAGAACTAATTTATTTTAAATAAATGAAAATATCTCAAGTAAAGAACGGTCAAGTTAGAAAACTCCATGTATTAACTGGCAAAATACAATACAACATGCAATATTACACTTAGCTTGGTTACTAGTGTAAACTTTATAAAAGGTGACATATAACAAAATATTACAAAATACTGTACTTAGATTTCAAATCCCCGTTCTACACTGGACAAATTAACTTTTTTATTTTTTTGATCCTCAGTGTGGCAGAATTCTTAAACGTGCCACCCCGCCAAGGTTCCTGGCCCCTAGTGTACGTCTAACTTCTCCCAGTTATTCAAATACTAACCTGGGGTTTCCGTGAAGGGATCTTTCAGGTGTAATTAAGGTCCTGAATCCGTTTAGTTTATATATTACTCACACCTTACTGAGGCAGAAAAGTTGATAAACCTACCAGCTCTTGAAGGATACCAAAAACAAGCAGTGGTGGGAAAAGTGCTTCCACTTATGAGCAAAGAGAACTCATTCCACTTCTTTATAGCTTCTCATTTTCAGAACTTTCCAAAAGCTTAACTAAAGCACATAATCCCAACAAAGTTACTCTTTTTAATCATTAAACTAGAAAGGTGTGTGTTTGGCAGGGGGAAGGGGGGAGGTTATGATGGTGAAATTACAATTTAATCCTTTACAAAACCACTCAGAAAGCTCTTATTCCACAGGCACTGGCATTCATGAGGCAGTCTCAAAGTCATGGGAAAACAATAGTATCAAACACACAATGCTCTGTGCTGAAGGACAGAATTGGCCTCGATAATTAGAACTATAAATATTATGCTCACTTACCTATAACTGACAAATATAAGTCTATAAACTGTTTCCATAGAAGAATTTCATAGATGAGAACTATGTACATTTGAGTACCTATTATGATTATTGCACTCTGTAAGGTATTTTACATATATATCCTACTTTAACCTTCACTAAACTTTTGTGAGGTAGATATCATTACTAAGAAAATTGTAGGCTAGAGAATCAAGATTCAAATTCTTGACTGGACTGCAAAGCCCAAGTTCTTCCCATTATGACCATTGCTTGCCTATGTTCCTACATATCCCCAGGATGGCACAATTGGGCATGAGAACTTGGCAGAGAGTGGTCTGGGAATAAGGCAGCCAATACTGAGAAATGAGAATTGACCATAAGCACTGTTTGGAACATAACTTGTAAAAATATTTATAGTAAAATTCAATGCCTACCTAGTTTTAATGAAACACCTATCATTAGGTTAGTTGCAAAGTTATGGTACTTAATGCTCAAATAGGGAAAAAGTTTTTAATTATGTTCACTGCTGGTTTGATACTGTACTAACTAGCCCTGGAAATTATTAGAATATTGCAGTATCATTTACATGTCACTCACTGCTCATTACCCTGGGGGAAATCTGAGTAATTTCATCTGTAGTCTACAGAGTAAAATACAAAACTGAATTTTCCCTGTTCTTTATGGCAATGGCCTTGGTATAAGTAAACTCAACTTGTTCTTCCCAAAGAGATTCCATGTTGTTACAGAGGAGAGAAGCCACAAATGAGGCCCTCTAGGCAGGAATGGATCACTAGACTAATTGTGAGAAATGGATTCAAAAGCAAAACAAATCTTCTTTGAAAACTATAATCCCAACTTTGTCAGAGGAAAAGAAAAGCACATATCTAGATAGAATGAAGTTATTCATTGTTAGATTTGAGTGTGCCTATTTAGCAGAGTCTACTATTTGTGTTAAGGTGTACCCTAGGCCTGGCCACTCAGCCTTTTAAAGAACACAGAACCTTTCACAATGATTTTATAAATATTTTGAATTATCCAACTGCCAAAGTCATGGCATCACTAGAATATTGTGATCTAGATATGTATTAGCAGTAATAAGAATGACAACTACAATCTCTGTATTTAAAATAATTGAAGTTGAATATATTCATGAGATTATATAAGCAAGCCAAAATTCCACCAACTATCAATTGTACAGATAGTGTAAAAGAACAGTGATATGAAGCACTCAAAATTGAGACTAGTGCAAAAGTCATTGTCATAGAACCTAACAGATATACATATATACATATTTTACAACATAAATTGTGAATGTAAACAAAATAATATAGCCACGCTATGAAGCTTTGCTCAGGCTGAACTAAGCCTAGAGTGTGCAGGATTGTACTGAATATGTAAATGATGCTCACACAACATATTTTCCGCCTCCATGAAGAGAATACACTAAGCTCCATGAAACGACTGAACTTCAGGGCCTCCAGGGAAACAAAATGTGGACAAAGCATATTAACCTATTTGTGGTACTCACTCTGTATGAAATATTTCCCATTTTGCCAAATGCAAAAGAAGAAGCTTAGAGGGATTAGGTAAATATCAATAGATTAGTTAGTAAGCCAGAGAAATAAGGTTCAAACACAAGTTGGCACCAAAACCTGTATATATTTCTATTAATCCAGCATTTCTCAAGCATATTCTGTAGGAAGGTACCAGTTATTACATGAAACAAGGACGCAATGTTGTAGAAGTTTAAAATAATGCCGAGTTAAAGAAAGTGAGCAAGCTTTTTTAATGCAGGACTTCCTAAAGCTTTGATATGCCGATGTATTTATTAAGTATCCAACAGTGAGACGGAACATGTCACATTTTCCAAAATTATTTCACTTCAGAAATCCCATTTCAAATGGGAATATTCAAAAGGCATTTTGGGAAATACTGTGCTACACTGTGCTACAACACCCAGGCAATATTCTAAAAAGATTTCAAAGGAAGGTATGACTTGCTGGAAATAGAGTAAAAAATTAGAAAACATCATGGAGAAGGTGACCTTGAGCAAGGTCTGAAACAATAAATAGGATATAAATGAGTAAAGAGAGGATGTTTCAGGCAGCTAAATGGATCTAAACAAAAGCATACAGTGACACTACATCTTTGGGAGACTCTGATCAATAAAGGATGAAAAATATCACAAGGGGTTTTAGCGTTATACAGTTCACCCCCAAACCAATATCCAATCCTACTTTTGCTTAAAGTTCTCCACATCGGTTGGGGAAAAAGAATACAAAATGATTGCCTTGGAAGGGTATGGCCAGATTATACAAGGCTTCAAAAGAGAGAGGAACAGAATTAATGCTCATTAACCTCATTATAAAATTCACCTAGCACCTGCTTTCCCTCTGCTATGCAGAAGCTGTAGGATGTGTATGGAGAAGGAAACCCAAAGGGAGGTTATTTCCAGAGCACGTGAGTAAGGATTAGCTTTGGGAACTGACATCGGTGGACACTAGGAGTCCATCTGCATCTCATCAAGCAGCTTCCCCTCTCTTCACTTCTCCACATTTGTCCTTCATCAGGGCTGCTCCATTTTGGATTATGCAAGATGGAGGAGACCTACCTCTCACTCAGAGCTCCTAAAATATCATTTCCCTTCAATATTTCATTGTTTAACAATGACATAAAGCCAAAGATATTCTATTAATGCAGACACTAGGAAAATATTTAAAAATTTCCTTTTAGAGTAAATTAAGAGTGATGATTACTTGAGTCTCTCTTTTTTACTTTTAACCATACTGTAAAAACCTTAAATTTGGTAATAAATTAATTATTAGGTAAATAATATTAGGTAAATAATATTTACCTAATTATTAGGTAAATAATTATTAGGTAAATAGTAAATTAATTATTATTAAATAATGACAATCTTTCTCCATATGCATGAGCACTTTGCAATCTCTGTAAGTTATGAGTAGGGCTCAGGGGTTTAGTAACTTCCCCTCTTATTTGTACACAAACCTGTCCCTTAAGTAGAAATACTCTGGCCAAGTTAGAAATGGGGAATCAGTCCCCGTTTTAACATATGAATTTGTAATTACTTATGTAGAGACATTCAATCTTTCCTCAAGTTTATGCAGAGTAAGCAGACTTAATGAGATTATCTTCCCTCTAAGTTTGATACTTTTGACTCATACCTCTCTTTGATTATGGAAGACAATGAAGTGTTTAGTAATATTAATAATAAGAAGGACAAGAATACCTTCCTCAGAAAGGTGTCAATAACCAGCCTACCAATACTTGACAGTATGATGTCTGAATAGCAATTCTACACATACACATGCTTTAAAACCATGTATCAGTAAATGCCTTGTATAACATAAGCATATGAAAGTATAATATCTACCAAACTGTTGACATATAATAAGATTAAGCAAAAAAGAAATAATTTACTTATAGGTTATAGAAACTAGCATAAATAATTAAACAGGCAAACTGTTCCTAGGAGATTTTACAAAGAAAGATACATATAAATTATGTTGAAAACTGGAAAAGAGCTAATGTTAAATGAATATGGAATAGGTTTCCAGCCACAATAAATTTATTGAAGGTTTTACTCAGCTCTTAGGAGATATAAAACCAGTCATTGTCTCATCTACTGTTGACCTCTGCAACAAATATATTTGAGATTAGTTGCTCTGGGGACACTAATCAGCTCTAGCAATGGATTCATTATTTCCATCTATCTTACAACAAATATTTATTAAATGTGTCCCACATGTAAGGCTCAGTGCTGGACAATGGGCATACAAACGCGTGAAGAAATATATGATCTGGTGGTACATAGCTAGCTAACCCAACTGTCATAAAAGACAATGTCTAATGGTGCCTTTGATAAAAACACAAAGAAACAAAAACACAGACATGTTGGAGAGATCAGAAGTGGGAGGATTATAACCATCTGGGCTCACCAGGAAAATCTTATTGGAGACGGCAGCATTTGGGCAGTGACTTAAAGAATGAATTAGATTTTTAAAGAATAAAAGGTAGGGAGCATGAATTTCAGGTGGAGTAAATGGAGCTTTTTAAGATGATATCTATGATCTTCCTCATCTCACAGGAACAATGGTATGCAATGTTACAAGCATTTGTGAGAGGACTGGCCAAGTATAGGAAGCTCCATGGATTTCAGAAATAGAATGAATCTTTCAAGCTGAGATTATTAGCTCAATTCTTAGATTTGTGTTGACAAGACACAGACTGTAGGAATACAATTAAAAATTATTCTGGTCCTGTGACTCTATGCTAAGTATATTCACCATATTATCAATGATTACAAGACATCAAGGTTTCTTAGAATGAAGGAACTATGCATGCGCTTATTATACACACTGACAATTTGCTTTTATTTCAGCATTTGCTAATACATGCTAAAGGAAGCATGTTGCCATGTTGCAAGCTCCCCTATAAAGAAGCCCACAAGGCAAGGAAGTGATGTCTCCAGCCAACACCCACTGAGAACTTGAAGCCTGCCAACAGCCTGGTGAGTGAGCCTGGAAATCTACCCTCCCTATATTAAGCCTTGAGATGACTGTATCCCTGGTCCAAAACTTGACTACAACCTTGTGAGGGACTCTGAGCTAGGGTCACCCAGCTAAGTAGCACCTGGTCTCCTGACCCTCAGAAACCATGGGATAATAAATGTTTGTTGTTGTAAGCCATTGAGTTTTTGGGTAATTTGTTAGATGGCAGAGGACTACTAATTCATTGCAAAAATTAAAGAAAAAAACAAATAATCCCAAAAAAATTAGCTTCAATTACCTTTCATTTCAAGTAAATCATAATTTTCAACTAAGTGTAATGATTTGTTAAAATATTGAAGGACAAATGTACTTACGTATATTTTATATCATCTAAAATATGCTTTTAATTTTAAAATTAAGTCTTTCTTATATGCGAGAAAGGAAAAGGAATCAGTCTTTATGGAAATGACAAAATGAGCATTAGACTTTGGAAAATCTTTAGCACATACAGTGACCTTTAATCTCTCTTTGTCAGAATATTGATAACTTTCCAGGGAAATCCTTCTCAAGATGGCTTTATGCTACTGGCCCTTTTTTAAACCTTACAACACATACATTTTCCACAACTGAGTCTATCTCACTGGATCAATTTACGCTGCAGATCACATCTCAGGTTAGATTTGAGTCCCCTTCATGTTCTGTTATGGGTCAGAGAGGCCAAAGAACTTAAACCGTTGAAGTAAGTTAGAGAAGAGGAATGGATACTTATAGTCTAGTGACTCTGTAGCAGTCATCCCTGAGGACCATCTGCCAGAGAATTTAGAGCTGAGGCAGCAGCCTCTAACAACTGAGGAAAAAGTGAGAAGGGTGAGATACAAACTTTTACTAGAAAAAGGAAATCAAAATAATAAAAGAGCTTTACAGAAGTAAGGAGCATCTGTGGTCCAATTTGCAACATCACACCCCTGAAATTTTGAAGATAACTTCATCCTCAACATGACTTGGAAACCAAATCTGAGAAGACAGAAAATGTGAAAAGCCTCTTTACTTCTGACAAACCACAGATGAGAAAATAATTGCCAGTATGCAATTAAGTAAATTTCATCCCAATATTTTAGGAAATTTTTCTCTATTTTTCTTCATTGCCAAACTCCTATAAGTTATGAGGTATGCCAAATGCCTTCATTTTCTCACCATCTTTTCCCTCCGTTTCTTTTGCAATCTGGTACCATCCTTAACGCTACTGAAATGAGTTCTCACTATCCTCAATAAAATTAAAGTTAAGCTTTTTTCTCTCACAAATATTACTTGAAATCCCTATAGCTTTGACTGAATTTCTCTCTTCCATTTTAGAATGCTCTTCTTCCTTAACTTTACAGTTTTCTTCCATCTAAATTATACTCCTATATGTTCAGTTACATTATATCTTATTGCTACTGTACCTCAACCCAAACTCTAACTGCAGATATTTCTCATGGCTTAGTCTGACCTTTTATTTTCCATTCTCTATATGCGTTCACTTAAACAAACTAAGCCCTCCATACCATAAAGATATTAAAGATATTCTGACTCCTGAATTTAGCTGTCAAGATTATCCTTCATTTAGTACTTTAAGATAATCCTGCCTCCAAATTTCTCCTCATGCAACTCTCATAACTGGATCCCATCTTCAAATTTATCCTTCTCTCTCTGCTTTTGAAAAATATCCCCTGCTTTTTTATCACCTAATTTTATGAAAAAATTACAATCTAATCTTTGCTGTCTTTTTATTTTGTAAGTGCCTTTACTGACTCTTTGATAAAATAATAAAATCAATCTACCATAACTTGGTTGGTTGAAAACAAAGCACAGAAGGTGAGAAAACTGAAGACCAGGTGTACAACAACAGTATCCAACATGACACAAATATGTAAGAAGAACTGGAAGTATATTGGATCATCAGCCTCTTGACTGGGATTCTATTCAGAGATTGTGAAGAAAATTTATACTGATCATTTAACTGAGTAGGTACTGCCAGTACCTTTACTTTTATTATAACTTCCTTTTGCATATTAGTCCACTATAATAAACAAAACAAATGCATAAGGTAAAGAGAAAAATGTCCCATGTATACTTTTTAATCCATCAAAAATTACATTAGATGTAAAGAGTGTAACAATATCCAAGAGTCATGATGACACGTAAATTACTTGATTAAATTATGCCAGCATTTCTTAAAGTGTTTTCATGTCTCTGACATAAACTTTCCTAAATGAGAATTTTCCAAATTGTTTTCACATTTTACCTCTAAATTTGGAACAATAATCTTTTGTAAACCTTTATACTTGTCAGAATGTTATACATTTCAAAGGGCTTGATTAAAGGAAGTTGGATTTCATGTGATATTTATTACTTCAGAATGGATATTTTGTTATTTTCTAAATTGTTCCACTCCTTCCATTTTTCTGTCTCATCTTTGTCATAAAGTATGTCATTACAGGGTTCCCCCCACACAATAATGAATATAATACCATTACTAAGAATATTACTAGCAGTATGGCATTTACCTAAGTACACCTTTCCTATTCCATCAGCTGCTTTTCTGCCGTGGACAGCCACTCTCCTGTATTAGCAATTCTTGCTTTTTGTTTCTAAATTTCTTTATCAATATATGTGAAAATTACCCCATAAGTTTCACATTTTTTATGTTTAAAATAATGTTGTTGAGGCAAAAGCCTCTTAGATAGCCTCATCCACCAGAGGGCAGACAACAGAAGCAAGAACTACAATCCTTCAGCCTGTGGAACAAGAACCACATTCACAGAAAGATAGACAAAATGAAAAGGCAGAGGACTATGGACCAGATGAAGGAATAAGATAAAACCGTAGAAAAACAACTAAATGAAGTGGAGACAGGCAACCTTCCAGAAAAATAATTCAAAATAATGATAGTGAAAATGGTCCAGGACCTCAGAAAAAGAATGGAGGCAAAGATTGAGAAGATGCAAGAAATGTTTAACAAAGACCTAGAAAAATTAAAGATCACTTAGAAGAATTAAAGAACAAACAAACAGATGAATGACACAATAACTGAAATGAAAATACACTAGAAGGAATCAATAGCAGAATAACTGAGGCAGAAGAACGGATAAGTGACCTGGAAGACAGAATGGTGGAATTCACTGCCATGGAAAAGAATAAGAAAAAAAGAATGAAAAGGAAAGAAGACTGCCTGAGAGACCTCTTGGACAACATTAAACACACCAACATTTGCATTATAGGGGTCCCAGAGGAGAAGAGAGAGAGAAAGGACCTGAGAAAATATTTGAAGAGATTAAAGTCAAAAACTTCCCTAACGTGGGAAAGAAAATGGCCACCCAAGTTCAGGAAGGGCAGAGAGTCCCAGGCAGGATAAACCCAAGGAGAAACATGCTGAGACACATAGTAATCAAACTGACAAAAATTAAAGACAAAGAAAAATTGTTAAAAGCAACAAGGAAAAAATGACAAATAACATACAAGGGAACTCCCATAAGGTTAACAGCTGATTTCTCAGCAGAATCTCTACAAGCCAGAGGGAGTGGCACAATATATTTAAAGTGATGAAAAGGAAGAACCTACAACCAAGATTACTCTACCCAGCAAAGATCTCATTCAGATTGGATGGAGAAATCAAAAGCTTTACAGACAAGCAAAAGCTAAGAGAATTCAGCGCCACCAAACCAGCTCTACAACAAATGCTAAAGGAACTTCTCTAAGTGGGAAACACAAGACAAGAAAAGGACCTACAAAAACAAACTGAAAACAATTAAGAAAATGGTAATAGGAACATACGTATCCACAATTACCTTAAATATGAATTGATTAAATGCTCCAACCAAAGACACACGCTTACTGAGTGGATACAAAAACAAGGCCCATATATATGCTGTCTACAAGAGACCCACTTCAGACCTAGGGACACATACAGAATGAAAGTGAGGTGATGGAAAAAGATATTCCATGCGAATGGAAATCAAAAGAAAGCAGGAGTAGAAATACTCATATCAGATAAAATAGGCTTTAAAGTAAAGAATGTTACAAGAGACAAGGAAGGACAGTACATAATGATCAAGGGATCAATCAAAGAAGAAGATATAACAATTATAAATATATGTGCACCCAACACAGGAGCACCTGCATACATAAAGCAACTGCTAACAGCTATAAAAGAGGAAATCACTGTAACACAATAATAGTGGGGGGCTTTAACACCTCACTTACACCAATGGACAGATCATCCAAACAGAAAATTAATAAGGAAACACAAGCTTTAAATGACACCACAGACCAGATAGATTTAATTGATATTTATAGGACATTCCACCCAAAAACAGCAGATTACACTTTCTTCTCAAGTGCGCACAGAATGTTCTCCAGGATAGATCACATCTTGGGTCAGAAATCAAGCCTCACTAAATTTAACAAAATTGAAATCATATCAAGCATCTTTTCCAACCACAACGCTATGAGATTAGAAATCAGTTACAGGGATAAAAACATAAAAAACACAAATACACGGAGGCTAAACAACATGTTAGTAAATAACCAAGAGATCACTGAAGAAATCAAAGAGGAAATAAGAAAATACCTAGAGACAAATTACAATGAAAACATGATGATCCAAAGCCTATGGGATGCAGCAAAAGCAGTTCTAAGAGGGAAGTTTATAGCAATATAATCCTACCTCAAAAAAAAAGAAAAATCTCAAATAAACAATCTAACCCTATACCTAAAGGAACCAGAGAAAGAACAAACAAAACCCAAAGTTAGTAGAAGGAAAGAAATCGTAAAGATCAGAGCAGAAATAAATGAAATAGAAACAAAGAAAACAATAGCAAAGATCAATAAAACTAAAAGCTGGTTCTTTGAGAAGATAAACAAAATTGATAAACCTTTAGCCAGACTCATCAAGAAAAAGAAGGACAGGGCTCAAATCAAAATTATAAATGAAAAGGAGAAGTTACAACAGACACCACAGAAATACAAAGCATCATAAGAGACTACTACAAGCAACTTTATGCCAATAAAATGGACAATCTGGAAGAAATGTACAAATTCTTAAAAAGGTATAACCTTCCAAGACTTAACCAGGAAGAAATAGAAAATATGAACAGACCAATCACAAGTAATGAAATTGAAGCTGTGATTAAAAATCTTCCAACAGGGCTTCCCTGGTGGCGCAGTGGTTGAGAGTCCACCTGCCGATGCAGAGGACACGGGTTTGTGCCCCGGTCCGGGAAGATCCCACATGCCGCGGAGCGGCTGGGCCCGTGAGCCGTGGCCGCTGAGCCTGCGTGTCCGGAGCCTGTGCTCCGCAATGGGAGAGGCCACAACAGTGAGAGGCCCACGTACCGCAAAAAAAAAAAAAAAAGAAAAAAAAAAAATCTTCCAACAAACACAAGTCCAGGACCAGATGGCTTCACAGGTGAATTCTGTCAAACATTCAGAGAAGAGCTAACACCCATCCTTCACAAACTCTTCCAAAATATAGCAGCGGGAGGAATACCCCCAACCTCACTCTACAAGGCCACCATCACTCTGATACAAAAACCAGACAGATACTAAAAAAAAGGAAATTACAGACCAATATCACTGATGAATATAGATGTAAACATTCTCAACAAAATATTAACAAACAGAATCTAACAACACATTAAAAGGATCATACACCATGATCAAGTGGGATTTATCCCAGGGATGCAAGGATTCTTCAATATATGCAAATCAATCAATGTGACACACCATAGTAACAAACTGAAGGATAAAAACCACATGATCATCCCAATAGATGCAGAAAAAGCTTTTGACAAAATTCAACACCAATTTATGATAAAAACTCTCCAGAAAGTGCGCACAGAGGGAACCTACCTCAATATAATAAAGGCCATATATGACAAACCCACAGCAAACATCATTCTCAATGGTGAAAAACTGAAAGCATTTCCTCTAAGATCCAGAACAAGACAAGGACGTACACTCTTGCCACTATTATTCAACATAGTTTTGGAAGTCCTAGCCACGACAACCAGAGAAGAAAAAGAAATAAATGGAATACAAATTGGAAAAGAAGAAGTAAAACTGTCACTGTTTACAGATGACATGATACTATACAGAGATAATCCTAAAGATGCCACAGAAAACTACTAGAGCTAATCAATGAATATGGTAAAGTTGCATGATATAAAATTAATACACAGAAATCTCTTGCATTCCTATACGCTAACAGTAAAAGATGAGAAAGAGAAATTAAGGAAACAATCCCATTCACCCTGGCAACAAAAAGAATAAAATACCTAGGAATAAGCCTACCTATGGAAGTAAAAGTCCTCTACTCAGAAAACTATAAGATACTGATGAAAGAAATCAAATATGACATAAATAGATGGGGAAACATACCATGTTCTTGGATTGGAGGAATCAGTATTGTGAAAATGACTATACTCCCCAAAGCTATCTGCAGATTCATTGGAAACTCTATCAAATTACCAATGGCATTTTTTACAGAACTAGAACAAAAAATCTTAAAATTTGTATGGAGACATAAAAGATCCCGAATAGCTAAAGCAATCTTGAGGGAAAAAAATGGAGCTAGAGGAATCAGACTCACTGACTTCAGACTATACTACAAAGCTACAGTAATTAAGACAATACGGTACTGGCACAAAAACAGAAAAACAGATCAATGGAACAAGATAGAAAGCCCAGAGATAAACCCACACACCTATGGTCAATTAATCTATGACAAAGGAGGCAAGGATATATAATGGAGAAAAGACAGTCTCTTCAATAAGTGGCACTGGGAAAACAAGACAGCTACATGTAAAAGAATGAAATTAGAACATTCCCTAACACCATACACAAAAATAAAGTCCAAATGGATTACAGACCTAAATGTAAGACCGGACACTATAAAACTCTTAGAGGAAAATATAGGAAGAACACTCTTTGACATAAGTGACAGCAAGATCTCTTTTGACTAACCTCCTAGAGTAATGGAAATAAAAACAAAAATAAACAAATGGGAGCTAATGAAACTTAAATGCTTTTGCACAGCAAAGGAAGCTATAAACAAGAGGAAAAAACAACCCTCAGAATGGGAGTAAATATTTGCAAATAAATCAACGGACAAAGGATTAATCTCCAAAATATATAAACGGCTCATGCAGCTCAATATTAAAAAAACAAACAATCCAATCAAAAAACGGGCATTACACCTAGACATCTCTCCAAAGAAGACATACAGATGGCCAAGAGGCACATGAAAAGCTGCTCAACATCACTATTATATGCAAATCAAATTAATTAATGCAAATCAAAACTACAATGAGGTGTCACCTCACACCAGTTAGAATGGGCATCATCATAAAATCTACAAACAACAAATGCTGGAGAGGGTGTGGAGAAAAGGGAACCCTCTTGCACTGTTGGTGGGAATTGATTGTTGGTGTAAATTGATACAGCCACTATTGACAGCAGTATGGAGGTTCCTTAAAAAACTATAAATAGAATTACCATATGACCCAGCAATCCCACTACCGGGCGTATACCCAGAGAAAACCATAATTCAAAAAGACACATGCACCCCAATGTTCACTGCAGCACTACTTACAATAGCCAGGTCATGGAAGCAACCTAAATGCCCATTGGCAGACAAATGGAAAAAGATGTGCAACATATATATAATGAAATATTACTCAGCCATAAAATGAATGAAATTGGGTCATTTGTAAAGACGTGGATGGACCTAGAGACTGTCATACAGAGTGAAGTAAGACAGAAAGAGAAAATCAAACATCGTATATTAACACATATATGTGGAGTCTAGATAAATGGTACAGATGAACCAGTTTACAAGGCAGAAATAGAGACACAGATGTAGAGAACAGACATATGGTCACCAGGTGGGGAAAGCGGCGGGGGGCTGGTTGTGGTGGGATGAATTGGGAGATTGGGATTGACATGTATACACTAATATGTATAAAACAGATTACTAATAAGAACCTGCTGTATCAAAAATAAGAGTAAAAAAAATAATGTTGTTGAATGTCATTCTTGAAATAGATATAGCTAACTCATTCAATTCAAGATATCCTGATGACAGTGTGATTCCAAGACGGATAAATGAGCTAATGATAAGGATTTTGGAAATTACAGGGGTATGTTGGTAATAATATATGTAAGGAGTTAATGCGACTTATTCAACTAATAAGTGAGGAGAGTTAAACTATTTTATACAGATCCCTATACATAACATTTTTATGTGGTTGAGAATTATAAAGCTACACAAATGGAGGATTTATGTGTGAAGTTCTCCAAGAAATGAGGTAGAGTCTTAGCATAATCAAAATGCTTTTTTGTTCATGATATGTCCAGTTCAAAACTCTTAACCATAGCTCCTCACCTTTTATCTAGAAATTGTCCTTCTCTATGCTATTAAAGACAGTTAATACAGCCAGGAAAAATAAATTTAAAACACATTATAAAGTCTTTCATACAAAGGAACTCTATGATGTACTGTGCTATACACAGATTTGCTAGATGCAAATGTGCTCTGTGAACAAATTGGGGACCTTCTTAGATATTCAGCTACAAGTGGTAATCCCCTTACTCTTTTTTTTTTTTTAATTTATTTTTGGCTGCATTGGGTCTTTGTTGCTGCACGTGGGCTCTCTCTAGTTGCGGCGAGGGGGGCTACCCTTTGTTGTGGTGCACGGGCTTCTCATTGTGGTGGCTTCTCTTGTTGTGGAGAACAGGCCCTAGGCACAGGAGCTTCAGTAGTTGTGATACGAGGGCTCAGTAGTTGTGGCTCGCAGGCTCTAGAGTGCAGGCTCAGTAGTTGTGGTGCACGGGCTTAGTTGCTCCGCAGCATGTGGGATCTTCCCAGACCAGGGCTCGAAACCACGTCACCTGCATTGGCAGGTGGATTCTTAACCACTGCACCACCAGGGAAGCCCTCCCCTAATTCTTAGTTCCAAAAAGAGTGGGACTTTTTAAGAAAGGAGCAGTGTGGTCTTTTAACCTTGCTCTCTCCTTCCTCCCCAGAGGAGAAGTGACTTACCTCATTTGTGATTTCTAAAAAGAAAATGAGTAGATCTGGTACCACCTGCCCCTCCCTCCTTCCTCCCTCCCTCATTTTCCCTCTCCTCTCCTCTCTTCCTCTCCCCTCCCCCCCCCTCCATTGTTTGTTTTCAACTTTTGAGCAAGTCTGCCCACAGAAGCATGTATTCTGAATATACCGTGTGGTAAACTGACTGAAGCAGACCTACTTGATTGCAGAGAGGGGAAAGACTGGAGTTCTTCAGCTGTGCCTGAGACATGCAGGGAATTCTACATAATTACAGGGTGAAAAGTTAAGAAGCCTAGTATGCTTGTCATTCTAAGGAATGCCCCATGTTTTCTAATCCAATTTTTATCAGTAATAGAGCAGAAATTTGACCTCCATTAGTCTGGGACATTATCTGTTGCTCCCTCAAACCTTCATACTCCCTACATATTATCATAGTACATCTCATCCTTTCCTTCAGACTCTTACAATCATCATTCTAGCTAAGCTTCAGAATCTGATCCATCCTGTCTTAAGAGAACTTGCTCTCACAGAAACACCTACATGCTCCCATGGGTGCAGGCTCTTCCTTCTTTTTGCCCATCATTTATCTATTTCTTCATTTGAAACTCTATTACCTACGGCTACTTGACACTTCTGCTGTCAAACTGCTGCTGTTACTATCTCATCTTCAATCACTCCTTCCTTTATCCATTGTACTTTATCTAATTGCCACAATTTTACTGTAACTACCTTATCAAATGTCACAATAGTCTCATTATTAAATTAATTCCTTTTTCTTTCAATCCCCACTTTTCTGGCTTCTCTTCTAATTTTAGCGTTGACATATATTAATTTTTTTTTCTTCATATGTTTTTGGGATACTACCACTATTTTCTTTTCTTCCTCCCTTTGCCCATTCTGCATCCTAGTACAGACACACATTCTCTCAAGTAAAATCTTTGATCTTTTCAATATTTCATCAGATATCTACTCTTCCTCGTATCTAACATGCCGCTACATTTACGGCACCACACTTTCTTCTAAACACCAGTTTTGAATCTTTTCATCTTATATGCATCTATCACCTCAAAATCAACCTGTCAAAAACTGACATTGTCACTGCTTCCTCCAAAACTGCCCACTTTTTAATGTTCCTACTACCATTCTGTCATTGTCTCAGGAGTGAAATCATAGTGAGCTTTTCACAACTCTTTTCTTCTATCCCTTTCCATTTGAGACAGATCCTAAAATCTTATCTTTCTTACTTAAAATGTGTTGCGCATAATTACAAAATCTCCTCCATTCCTATCAGCATCCTCCCAGTCCATGCCCTTTTCACTTCACACCTGTACTACTGCAGCAGTTTTCAACCTCCTGTCTCACCAGTGTCTCATATTTTAAATTGGCTGATATTATAAATGATGATGTTGTTTATATTTGTACTACTGTCTTATGATTTATAAATTTCCTTTTCATATAGTAAGTACAAGTCCATTAATTTATCTCCAACAACTATACTAATGTCTGTACATTTATGTATTCAATAAATGTTTGTTGCATGAACTAATGACTAAGTAAATGAAGGAATACTCCTCACAGGTACTGACATTTTTGTGATAAGGCACATTTTGTGATAAGGCAGGTATTATTAGTTCCATTTTACAGGTGATAAAGTTAGTTTTAGAGAAGTTAAATGACAATGCTACAGGATATTAAGGGGCAAAATCTAGGATAAATTCCATAATGTATGAGTATGTTTTGTACCTCTTCACACCTAATACTTCTCATACTACATTTCAATTTTTAAATAAAGTTTTATAATTTTAGTGCTGTGATGCAGGTCATGGGATATCTATCTATCTATGGCTATGTCTTTAGATAGATAAATAGATAGATAGATATTTTTTCCCCTCATGAGAATACTAAGTTTTTATTTCAAGGCTCTCTGTTATTTGTTGGATTACAAATAACACAGCTCTTAACCTCTCTAGATGTCATCATTCGTAAAATAAAAATGGTAACATCTGTCCTTCCCAGTTCATAAGGGAAGGAAAATCTGGTATAGGAAGGTTAAGATATAAATCAATATGTACAACGTCTTGTGAAACTTTATTTCCAGTGATCATCATTTAACCAATTTGATGAAAAAGAAACAATCAGCCAGCATCATAAAATTATTTTTTAAATTGCCTTAGGAAAGGTGACTGATTTTTAAATGAGGATTTAAAATTTTGAAACTAGTCTTTGTAAACTAACTACCTAATATTAAACTGTAAGCATCCTTATACTTTTCTTTGTCAATCTAATGCTTCCCCCTCTATATGAATATTGCTTAGTTTACCATAGTAAATTTAGTTCAGATATTAAGAGTTTTTAATATGGATGGAACAGAAAGATCTAAAGTGAGAAAATTCAAGAGCACTGAACTATTTGAGTCTATATGCTTCCAATCTTTTTTTGATTTCAGCACTTTGCAGTGTAATTGATTCTTCTTATTTCATCATAGTTATAACACATGAAAAGCCTTTTTATTAGGCTCTTCTCAGTGCTATAAAGTGCCCTGAAAGTGCGAAGGTGCCCTCAATTAGGGAGGCTGAGAAAACAAGAATCCCAGAGCAAGCTCTTCACAGCCTCAGACAGAAAGTCCTGCTAAATTGGTCTGAATATTTTTAGAATAAACAATCATAAATAAATATGAGTTACATTTATACTCATAGGAAAGTCAGATTATACTCAAGCTTTTTTAAAAAAGGTGTTGCCTCTAAATCTATTCAACTCTCTAATGAAGAGATTTTAACATTTAATGGTAGGTGTCTAACGAACATCTGTGGAATATGGACTAAAATGAATGAGTTGACAGTTCTTAACATAAGATCATAAACTAAATATATGTTACAAAGTGCTTCTTTTTGTAAATGAGAATTATTCTACCCTTCACAGATGTTCCTTACATATTTCATAAATACTCTAGGCACAAAATATAATTTATGTGTTCATAGTTAGAGTTGCCTGAACTTCATCAAAAATTTAAAAAACAGATTCCAAGAGTGTAAGTCTTGATTATAATCATGAAGTACTGAAACGAAACATTTTTATATGACATCCACCTTTTCTGCATAATAACATCACAGTTCATCTGTATACTAAATGTATGTCTATCAATGTCTTGTTCTAGCAGTTCAAATAAAATATAAAATATTTAACTTACTCTGTTTTTCATGGTGGTTTCATTAGGAAATTATCCATGCAAATGTTTTATTTTACTTAAAGAGCTCTTTTTTATATTATATAAGTTATCTTTGAGTTTTTCCCCTACAAATAAACTAAAGAACAATGAAATAGCATATCTTGTTAAGAGAATAAAGTTATTGGATTCCGTTAGCATGTCTACTTGAGTTCAAATAGTTCATATGGTTGTACAAGATATCAAACTTCATGTTAGGTATGAACATGACCACTGGGTTTTTAAGAATCAGGGGTATCCTTTTTTAAGCTACAAAGGTAGGTATGCATACACACATGTATGTGTTTTAGAAACAACTTATCCATAACCCAGACTGTGAATCATCATCCTTCTGAAATACAAGTCATATGAAGAATACTAAAAAAATAGGCTTATGTTCTAGTGGGTTTTTTTTTTTCCTTTTCTTTTTTCTTCTTCTCTCAAAGGCCTCAGGATAATATGTTTCTTAGGTTTCTTAAATCTGAACAGTCTTCAGTCTCTTTCTCATTCAATAACATTAATTTCATTCTGCAACACTTAGGAATCACAGAGTTCAGAGAAGTTTCTAAGACTAAGAAGTACCGGATTAATAGAAGTTTGTGTGATATGGGTGAATGTACACTCATGCAATGAATACAGAAAGACAAAAATGGGATTAATCCAACTAGAGAGGAGAAGATTCAGTGTAAATACAACATGGTGACATGGTGTAGCAAATCCCAAGGTTTGACCATAGTCCAGGCTACATTAATGGTATGACACTTGGCATTGCTGAGCTTCACTTTCCTCATTTTTGAAAAGCAATAATGCCTTTTAAAATTAAATGTGTAACATACAGGTCTCATTCAACAAAATTTTAGCTGCCTGCGATGAGCCAGGTTATGCCTTAGATGCAAAGGAGACTTTAGTGACACAAGCATAGCTTCTCATTTTTGATACATAAAATTCTAATGGGGGACATGGTAAAGTTCAAATGCCATTACACTGCAGAATGCAATTACTACAGTCAATGAAGTAGAGTGTACTGTCAGTGCACATAGTAAGAACACTTGTTTTAACTGAGGAGAAGGGAGATCTCCCTTAAGAAGTGCCCATAAAGCAGGAAAATGAAGGATGGCACTAGGGAAGAATCAGTGGGGTTGAGAGAAGTAAGTTGACACAAGAGGCAGATTCCATAGAATTTGATTGATGTTTAGTCAGGTGGGGTGGTCAGGGGCAGGGAAGAAATGAGAAGCTTGTCCAAACTCTTAGCATGAAATCTACATGGAGAGTAGGAAAGATAATGAGTTTGCAGGTTTGTTAGGAGAAGTCTAGTATGAAACTGAATATGTATATCTGAAGGAAAAAAAAAAAGGATTGAATCTGAACGAAAGGTGTCTTTTTAGGAGCTTTCAGCAAACATAGGGTCATGAAATCCATGGAAGTAGAGAAGATCACCTGGAAATGCCTGCAGAATGAGAAGGAAGGAGGCCCTATGTCAGAACCTGAAGAATACTAACAATGGAAGGATGGGAAAGGGAGGAGTAGTCTGAAAGCAGACAGAAAGAGCAGCCAGGAATGAAGGAGGAAACAGAAGAGTGTAGTGTTACGAGAACTAAGGGGAGCATTTCCAGGTAACGGAAAGTGGAAAACATTCCTTTTTCTTACATACAATATTTTATGTAAAATACCAAGTATGGGAAGGACTAAGAAGCATGTATCTGATCTGGGAACCAGGAGACTTCTAATAAGACTGGCAAAAGTAAGAGAGAGTTACATAATAAAGACAGGTTAATCAAGATCCAGTAGTGAACGAACAGGACAGGAACAAAGTGTACATGGACAGTTCTTTCCTGACATTTGGTTGTGAAAGGGAGAAAAATGGGTTAAACCCCATGGAATACAAGGAAGGCTTAGGTCTTACACAGTATGAAGGCACTTGATAAGAGTTAGTTCCCTTCCCTATCCCCATATAGAAGTAAGGTGATATTTGAGTAAGGTTTTCTCCTTCCTCTACTAAGTATGAAAAAAAATTTTTTTTTTAATTACCAGAATTGTGTCAAGAGAAAGAGTGCACTGACAGTGAGAGTCATTATGTGACACAATAAGCCACCACAGGAGTTCATAATACACTAGAGCTAGAAAAGACTTTAGAGTCTGGTTCTCTTCCCCAAGACTCAAGACATATCTTCCAACACCAATAATTATGTCTGAGGGGGTTAATCTTTATCACATCTCTATCCCCTTGTTCAACCATTATTAAGTAAAACTTATTACTTAGGTATCAATCATCTTTTGATCAAAACAAAACCAAAACCAAACCAAAACAAAAACAATACCAACTAGTTAAAATACATTTGCAGATAAAAAGAGAACAGCATCACTTACATGTGGATCTGCTTATTTATATATTCCTGACCTCTTAAAAATTATTTTCTTGTTCTGAAAAAAATTAATTATAACCAAATATGATGCTTATAAAGTATGTAATTGAATAATTGTTACTACAGCTAATTTCTTCCAATTATCTAAGTGATTTCAAAAAACTAATTTATTGAATTTAATGCTTTAAAATTTTTCTTGCTTTTTTAATTCTCTAATTCTCAAAAAATACCTTATGATTGAGCTCTCTAAAATAAAAGTGACAATGAAATCACATCTGTCAGTGTATTATTCCATGTGATTGAAAAAGATACTTTGAACACAATATATTCAAAATAATTTTTAGATATTTTCTAAAGTTTAAAATTGGTGTGATGTTTTCTCATTAAAGCTAGTCTATTCTGGATTACTTGATAAAGCTGACTTTTTTGGAAGACCCCAAAATCTTTAGCATCCTATCATCACCCATCATAGCTCCTTCATAGCTTCTCAAAGTATGACCATCCTGGATTACCAAGTACAATGAAATTCAAGGAGACTGCCTGCTACGTGGGGAGTGCACTGCTGAGCCTAAGACAACTACAGATGAAAATTGTTAGGAAGACATGGACCTCATCCTTCATGAGGAGTATAGCTACTCAACATAAGAAATTTTCATTTTAACTGGGAAGTACTGATTTTGCCCTTTCTAATATTTTTCTACTTTTCAATATTTCTACTGGCCAGGGTAAATTTCAAAGCTATATTCCAAATTGTCCTTCTGTCCCCTGTACCATTCTGGATTTATTTTTATTTTATTTTATTTTATTTTAGCCTACTTTATTTTCTGAAATTCAGCAGAACTTGTAAGTTCTTCTTCCATTTTTTTGTTTTGTTTTCTTTATTTACTCCATTTCACAACAGTGGACTAAGTCTACTGGAATCCACTTTCTTAAATTCATTTTAACCACATTTTGCTAATTTTCTCCTTTCCTTTTTTAGAGTTCTGAATTATGTCATCATGCAATTACTTCCACTCAGGTTTTCATTCATTTTTTTCATTCATTTTTATATCCTCAATTAATTCGTCCCTACTTGTAGAATCAAATTATGTGTGAGAACAACAACAACAAAAAGTTGCAAACTGTGAATGCATGAGGTATACTGTCTTATAATGAAAGCAATAAACTAGGCAAAAAAAAAAAAAGAAAATAAGTTCCCCTTCAGAGGCTTTAACTGTTACACCAAATAACAATAAAAGTTAAGTGCTTTATCTTCTAGTTTTGATAAAAGAAAACTTTAAATATTTGTCTTTTTTTTGCTTTATTACTTTGTAAGTATACAACTGAAAATGTCAAAGTCATCTATTTTCTAAGTTTCTCTGTTATTTTGCTGAAGTATTAGAATTCTAAAACATTTTCAAATCTCACTGAGGTAAAATTGTTTTTCTGATTGTTTAAAATATTTTAAACAACATATACTTAAATGAAGACAAAAAATATTTTAAAAAATGTTGAGTGTGTATTTTCAGTACAGTACTTGAGTTGTACCTGTAAACATTCTATTCTAGAACTATTACAATTCTATGTTGAAGGTATATGTTCAGTAAGATAAATCGCTTTATTATTGTTAAATAATATTGTAAATAATAACTATCATTGATTAAAAACTTATTATCTGCCAGACTTCACTGAGAGATACCTATCTAGATGTATGTATCTATTTATACATATATGTGATATATATAGTGAATACATATGTATATATTTATATAATAATCTGCATATAGTATTGTTTTCTCCATTTTACATCCAGAAACTGAGGCTCATAACTTATTATAACAGTTATCCAAAATGAGATGGAATATGATAAAGTACAAATGTTTAGATACCAAAGAAGCTGGTTCAAAGTTACAGACCCTTTTATTTCTGAGGCAGCAATTCTCAAAGAATACTAGAAAAGACTTAGAAGACTTTGGTTCCAGTCCTATCTTGGCTACTTAGCTCCCAGCTAAACCTCATATCTCAGAAACCCAGGGAAAATCCTGAACTTAATGCAGGAGGAATCTAAGAGGCTTTAGACCAATCTTTTGGGTTTTGGCTCTAAGCATCCTTACTGAATGAAGGCTTTCACATTATGTTCCACTTTTAAAAACTGCTTATATAGCCTGTTCTCAAGGTCAAGTCCTCCTTGAACATATTGGTATTCACTACTGATTATTTTCCTCCGAAGGCAAGATGTTCAATAATGATAAAAACTAGGAACCAAAAGCCAATCTTCAGACTCAAGTTTGTTTCTATTGGTAGCTTAAATTCTATTTCAGTTTAGTAAATAAGCAAAGGGTCATTTCAGTGTTTTTCATTTTTTAAAGCCCCATATTATATTTGATTATGAAAAGTACATGCACACACACACATACTTAAACATGATTCTAAAGATGAGAAGACATTCCTTTGGTCACATGATCACATGGTGAAATAAATTTTTTTTTATGGAAAAACATGGTAATGTCATAATGCCAGACTGCAAAACCATTTTTATGGGTTGTTGCCTTTCTCTCCATGATACAAAGGTCTGTCTGAGCACACAGCATGGGGGTAAAATCTGAAAATGAAAGGTCATCTAAAAAATCAAATTCATGAAGCAGACAATATACATACTTTCTTTCACTTTTTCTTGATTGCTTTTTAAAAATATCACAGATAATAAGTTATCATTTACATAAATGTATGAATCAAGGGGAAAGGTATCTTCTTAATAAGCATGTATACAGTCAAATCAACAAGGATAAACAGCTTTTGAATAACTGTGCCAGACATAAAAGAAGGATATTGTCCTTCCCTGAAAAAGTAGATTACGATGGGGAAGCTACTCCTTTGCATATTTGAAACTTAAAAAAAATAAATCGTGTAAAAGAACATTATTTTTAAAATTTGGCCAATGCAGGAACATATTTAGAGATGCTCCTAGAATAAAATGGTATGGAGGAAAAATAATTTGTAAACAATGCTTGTCACATTTCCTATTTGGAGATTTATGTTTTTTGTTAGCATATACTTAATACTCTGAGAATCCTTGAAGGACTTGAAGACTTTGGAAGAGGAACACATTGAGCAGGTCTGTTGCATATACAAAAGTGGACAACCAAGTGAATCAGAAATCCTTTACCCATGGTAAGTAAAAGAAAGAAAAAGCATCATATTCCAAATAATACATTGACAGTATTCTAAAGATTCTCAAAATTCCACAGAAAGAAGAAAACATCAGAGGATTAAAACAAGGCAAAGAATAGACCAGTTTACTACTTTAACATAATTTTAAGTAATACTTAGGAAACAATAGTATGATTTACATTTATATAAATGTAATGTTTGCATTTTACTAAAGAATAAAATATATACATTTAAATCATGTGTGAATTTTATCATTGGGTCTGTTAAAAATGGAGATATAAGAAAAAATACAACAGATTCAATTTCAACCATCAAAAGCATTTCAATAAGGATTCTTCACATATCTGATTATAATGTTAAACCTTTTAAATTCTAGAGCTTGAACTCAACTGCTTTACATCAGCAACTTTAAAGTACGCCAATTCAAGTATGGGTAAATATCCAGGTAACATTTTCTCATTGCACATGCCAAAATCTGGAAGCAAGCTTTAAAGAAAAATCAACCTGAGGTTTTAAATTTTACCTAAATTCAGTGGACCTATATTTTAAAGCATTATGTTAATTTCATTCTGCTCTTAGACGTGACCTTGAGCATGAGAAAACTGGGATAAGAAGAATTATCTTGCTTAGGATAGCTCTGCTATGGTATTCACAGGCAGTTATCCATGAATATCTGGAATACGAAGCCATTTTTTTTCTTTATTCTGCTGTGCTAAAGTTCCAGAGATAATCCTCATTTCCTCTGTTGTATGCATCTACCACACACTGTTTTCACTTGCTTTAGCTGACACAGCAGCTTGTAAAAAAGAGGGTTTTCATTTCCTTCTTTTTTTTCCAATTTGACCACATGGGTAAAAGTTGAAGCTAGAAGTCAACTTAATATGAACTAGTCACATCAGTTCAAGTATTCAGGTAAGTGACTTGTGTCTAGGTGGCTGCATGAGCCAGCCATTTCAAATCAAAGCAACTGGCTTCCCAAATACATTAAGCTTAAAGCTAATATGAAGTGTGGAATTCAGGATGTATTTCTGGGGTACCATAACAACGTAATAAAAGTCTTAATGTAGCAATATCATGACTGGACTTTGCACATGAAAAATGGACTCTAGGTCATAGAAAAAGAGAAAGTGATACGATTTAAATGAAATTATATTGCTCAAATCCAGTAGAATTTTACCAAGGTCTCTGTTAGATATGTTAGGAGAAGTACATATGCATTTTCATAAATAGTATGCATTTATTATTACAAATTTGGCTAACATGTCAAATGTTTGGTTACTGAAAGTGAATGGAAAATAGATAAATTAACACAGCCTGGAATGCCAGTGAGTTCTGTGACCTTGGTCAGGTCATTTTACCTCTTCAGGTCATACTTCCTCCTCTGTAAAATGAAGAGGCTGAACTGCATCAGTGCTTCCTTAACAGGTTAAAATGGACTTCACAGATAATATAACCACCTATACACCTGACTTCAACAAAATCAATATAATGCATTGACTACAATATAAAGGAAAAGCAGTTTTTCATAATAAAATGATTTATATTTGACTATATAAATGCTCTGGCATGACTACACGGAAGACATAGCTAAAGTCCTCAGGTGCTTACAAACCCTATAGAGGATCAAGCTGAATGAGAAAACAGTAAATGAAACTTTCATGAGGTTTAGTGGAACTCAAATACCATAAATTTCATTTCCCTCGGTAAAGAGATTTTCTAAAATGGTGATTAACAAAATTCAGTCTTTTATCAGTTTACATGGTAGCTGTGTTCTTGGAAAAATCGTTATGTTTTAAAACCACACAAAAATTAAATTTCCTTTTATGGAAAACGGAGATGGGTCTAAGCTCAGATAATTATAAAATTAAGGCAATGCTTTCCTATGAGAAACTCTCCTGAGAATGACAGATTCTGGGGCAGGTTGTAATTGCAATCGCTAAAATTTATTTATAAATTTCTTCTCATTTATTTTCACTGAAATTTAGCTGAAACATTGAAAAAGAACATCAGATATCCTAGCAAAATATTAAATTGCTAGTGATGAAAGTCATTAAATTGATAGTGATTAAAAGATTCTTTAAACATATTATTACTAATTAGTAGTTTATTTTTCTATCTACAGAATAGCCAAATATGGAAACTAAAATCATGACTTGTCTACGAGTATAATTATGAAACACCATCCTGGAAGTAATCAAAGTTTAATGAATGCTTGAAATGAATTACCTAAGGAACATTAGATCAGTATTGTCAGAAAAAAAAGATTATACCTATTTTGAAAATGTGTATGTAATGAGCAGTAAGTATTATGTTTTACTCCTTTGCTAATTTTCAGTCACCATAAATGCATAGAAAAAAAGCACATTTTATACTAATTAGCATACAAACAAAAAGTTACTGTAGATAAATTTAAGAAGGTAAGTACTCATTGGCTTCAAGTCAACAGAAAACTGAGTCAGCACAATATCATATCCCAAATGGCATATAAAGTGTTGTGCTACTGTATATCTTAAGCAATAAGCCCCTTCTCATCTTGGATACAGATATATGTATTGATTTGAATGCATTTCTCAGTTCATGTCACACACATTCCTTAAAGTTCCACTCAAAACTCATCTCCTAGTGGACAATTTTAATGATAATACCCACCATACTCTGACTTTCCTTTATCCAAATGCCTTACATTCATTAATATCTTCAGTTATACATAATTTGTGAACAATTCCTGTACTGGGACCCATGCTTAAGGCTAGGGATGCAGTAATAGACCAGTGCGATATCTGTAACCTCACAGAGCCAGGTAGAGTTACAGTTTACTATGCCAAGTGCTTGGCCTACATTACTTAATCTTCAAAACAACCTTCTTAGACAAGTTTGCTGGATACAACTTTTACCTTTGTAGTTTCTTTGTGTAACTGCAAAAGTTATGCTTTCTTATGAGAAGAGATAAACGAATTGTAACTTTTTTTCTTGGCAGCAACTAATAGGACCATTGAGCACATTATTCATTCATGAACACTACTGAATTACAATATCATCTGTGAGATAAAAAAGAATCATCCCAATATACCAATTTAGAATCTACATTTATCAGACAATGATGAAAGTTGGGACACCTAAAATTGGTTAAGTATTTGAATCTTAGAAAGAGTCTAGAAGACTAAGAATAATTGTTAGGATTATTTCATGTGAAGTCACACAGGCTTGGTTTGAAATTATAAACTGTATCTCAAGAGCTATTTTCCAGAATACTGAGAAAAGACATACAGGTGCTGACTGAGTATAGAGTCAGCACTTAATAAATGTTCAAAGGTAGTTATTTATTATAAAGTATTAGAGATAATATCTACATTAAGTGATGAATTTATTAATCAACAAAAGACAGAACAGTACATGCCATAATTATGACTGTATACAAGAATCTTGATGACTGTCTATGAAAAAAAGAACTAGGGAAAATAGACAAATTATAAAGGACTTGGGTTAGACAGAAAGTAATTAGATTAATAAATTGTCAAGATAGGGTATAAAATCTCATTTTATATCTATTGATCAGTGCTAATTCCCTGGATGACCTTGCTCAAGTGTAAAACATACACATACACATACCCACACACAGTCTACATTCTTTGGAAGGCAAGTTGTTTGTATCCCTGGAAGGTCTTTGAAAAGGCTAATAGACTGTTTGCAAATACAGACCAGGATCACTGCTTACAACACAAGTGCTATTTAGAGTTGCATCCAGAACAAGCCATTTAAAGTGTAATTACTCATATGTTTTAGCATGTTTGTTCCGGGCAGATTGCAGCCAGAAGAAATATGAGGAAATATATTTGCATAAAAACCTTGAAATCTAAATAATTCATCCTTTCACTCATTACAAAAAAAAGTGTCATTGAAATTTTAAAAAGCTGGGTTGCAAATACAAGGATGATCAAGGATTGGTAAATATAAATCCATTTTATCACTGTAATTAAAGGGACATACTCAATGCAGCTCACTTGCAACATAATAGTGTGTCTACCAAAATGCTTCACTATTCCTGAAGTAGAAAGAACAATCTGTTATTTCTTTTATTAAATAAATACTTGTGCGTTTAGGTAGAAAATGAGCTTATCCAATAGATACTAGCAGTTTGGATATAAATTACTTAAACTCTCTACAATAACTTGGGATAAAATTTTATGTTCATTACTGAAAGTATCTCATCAATCAATAATAAAATTACATAATAATCAAAATATAATGAATGAACAATGATAAATTTAATTGTCAAGAAAATTATAAAATATTTAAAAATAGAACAGTATAATTATCTAGTGAAATTATGTACTATAAATGTAAAAAGGACAAATAAAAATTCATGCTTGACTGAGTCTGTTGGACATGAAGCTGAAGTAAGCCTGTTTATAGAAAGAAGACTGTATGTCTCTTTCACTGAGTATTCACAAACATCCACTGTTCTTTTGGTAACTGTATCTTGAATGTGCTATATACAGCACTGGCTGACAAAGACATAGAACTACTCATCTAGAATATTCACATGGAAATAAATAGAAAAGAAACATTTTTTTTTCATGTCTAATTTTGAAAATGTCATGTTAGCTGCTATTTATTATACTTAGTCATGCTTTGGGGCATTTACTTGCCATCCATTTCTCTGAGACCATTTGAATTTGAAGAAGAAAGCCTGGGGAACAAGAGGCATATGGGAGGGAAAAAACTGAGTAGAAAATTAATTTTTAAAGAAAACAATTAAAATAGCAAAGATTTTAATGATATTTCCATACTTACATTATGTACTCATACATACATAGAGAATGGAAAAGAAAAGATGTAATAGTAAGTCAAAAAATTGAAATTACACAATTCTCCTTAGGGAGATTTATGTAAATCAAGTTTTCAATTTCTTCTTAATTACTTAGGTGGTTGTTCTTTAAGTTGTAGTTAAAAAAAACAGGAGAGATATTACGAGCTTTTATAGGATATTCATTTTAATTCTACTGGATAGTTCTAGTACTATGGAACATCTACTTAGATTTCTAGGGCAGTCTCCCTTACCACTTGCTTTAATAATAATGGAGTTTAATTGACATACTTGAAGCCTAATGCTCTTTTTTAGTCTCTTGGTCATTTTCATATGACCATAATTGTACTTCTGGCCTTTGATGATACTTCATTCCATCTATATCAAATCAGCTGTTTTGAGAGCTGCTTTAGTACATTAATTCATAATTGCAGCCACACGGAGTTTATGATATATGGTTCCAAAATTGAAAATAGAGAATTTATTCCCTGGAATCGTCAAAATTTATGAAATAAGTAATGAAGATTGTTGTTTCTATTGGTTTAAGCACTTTATTAATCACAGCACTTGGGGGAAAGAGCATGGTAGTACAATGAGAAATGCTTATTAAAAAGTTGAATTATTTTGGAATGATTACTTTACCCTGGATTCTAATATCACTTGAAAAATTATATTTCTATTTAATTTCTCAAATATAAAATACCATCTATTTGGAAACATTGCAGACATACGTTTTAGTAGTATATTTAAAATTTTACTTTTCCTCTACGTCCCACCTACTTCTGGGGCCAGGTACCACAGGACAAATTACAATGCAAATGACAGCCCTGCACCTTTGTACCATAATGATTTTTTACAGTGAGTGGAAGGAGTATTCTTATAAACCACTTCTCTACCAGTACAGCCAGAATAATTTAAATTCCAACTGGACTACATAAAGCATATCCTACTCAGCCTAAACTAAAGGTATTCTCAATTCAAAGTCCTTTTAGCACGGTTTGACAAATGCTAGTGGCCAGTCAACTGCTGTACTTGAGGGAAAATGTAATGAAAGCTGGAGTAGTAACAGCCAATATCTTACTTTTCCACCTGTTACAAAATCCTGTGTTCATACACACACATTATCACAAGGGCCCCTCCTAGGGCCTTGTAAAGGTATCTGGCCAGTAGGGGCCTGTGTTAGTGAGCAGCTTTGTTTCATTAGCTTTGGGTCAATCTGCCTCTGCACCCATGAGTCACCCCTTACAGATCTAACTTCTTTGACATTTCTCTACTAACAAAGTAACAAGCAAACAAAAACAAAACACCATTAAAAAAAGAAAAATCAAAACCTTCATAACCATTCTTTTTGAATAGGAAGAACTCTAATGTCTCATTTTCCAGTCCCCTCATGAATCCTTTTCTATTTAGCTTTCCAATCCTTTCTCCTCTCTCCATGATCCTCTAAAATTCCTCTCAGTATGATCACTAGTGATGGCCTACAATTTCAAAATCAGATGTATAATGTAATATTTATATGGCATGTTATCATACATGGCATGCTGGTGACTCTCCCATGTTTTAGGACTTCATTCTGACTTCCTTCCTATCTCTCTAATTATTTTTAGTACCTCCTACTAATTTCTCTTCCTCTGCCCTCCCTCTAAATAACTGCTGTCTCCAGAGTTTACTTCACTACATTCTCACTCTGTACTCTTTGCATATACTTCCAGTGCATACATCACTGGGAAGTCTAGAATATGTGTTTACATTAGATTCTCCTGAAAATCTACACCTGCACATCTGATGGGCACCTCAAATCAACCTGATTAACATTAAACTGTTTTTCCCTTATCAATATAGAAATTTTCAAGCATAAAAAGAGGGAAGACTACTGCAATGAACACTCAACTATTCAATGCCCAACACTAAGCTTCAGAGATTAAGAAACTTTCCAGATCTCATGTTATCTATCCCCCACAAAGCTTTATTTTATTTTATTTTATTTTATTTTATGTTAAATATAACCCAAACTGCTATGCCTTTCCATTTGTAAATACATCAGTACGCATCTCTAACTAATAAGGGCTTTTTAGATAACACAGCCAATAAAATTAACAATAAATCCTAAATAACAGTTACACTATTACACTAAGTCTGTATCAAAATTTCAATGGTTGTTTCAAAGAGCTCTTTTTAAAGTTGGTTGTTCAAATGAGGACACAAATCGGGCAAATAGCATTTGATTCTTGTGTCTCTGAAGTCTCTTTTTAATTCTATACTATCACCTGCCCTCAACCTCTTTTTTTCTTGACATAGTTTTGATTGCTTTTTGCGGTTGTGGTGAATTTTTCCACCAGCTTTTGTATTTCCTATAAACTGGTAATTAGATCTAAAGTCCTGATAAATTGTAGGACCAATATTTTTTAATAAAAGAATGCTTCATACGTGATGCTGTATATTTCCTACTGCATCACATCCTAATGAATGTAATATACAATTGTCCCACTTTTTGTAATGCTGAGACTTACTTTCAGGTTCAGGTGATTTCAGCCTAAGACCTATCTTATGAAATTCCCTATCGCTATCCATCTGATCAATGTATCCATTGATGATCATCACTTGGATCTATTACTTTTTACAGGTTGCAAAGTGATGATTTTTCTAATTTTATTATCCTCCTGCATTTGTTGGAAATCATCTCTAAAAAGGAACTTTTCCTACATGAGAAACTGTTCATACAATAAGGGCAGGATAAGTGCTTGATCTTTTCTCTTTTATCATCTATTAAAAGTAACTTATCTTTCTCCTCCTTACTTACTCTTATACCCATATTTGGTTATACAGCACCTGAGTCAAAGCTTTGAATGTATTCTGCAATTCCTCCTCTCCCTCATTCGTGTGTATTGCAGCCAGGTTTTATTTATCTCTAAAGCTTTTCACTGCTCTCTGCTTCTCCACTGCCATTGATTTACGTAGATTCTACTCAGCATTGCTTATCAGTGGCCACCAAATCAGACTCAAGAACTCTGGCCTTGGATTTTAACTCCTCCCCCACACAACTGCTGAAGTGATGCTTATTCAAAATACAGAATCTGAGAGCATCATTAAGCAATTTAAAATGCTTAAATCCTTCAACAGTTTCTTGACATCTTAAGGTCAAATCCAAGTGAAGCCTTTCACGATCCATCCCTGCTTTGTGCCAACCACACTTCCTATGAGTCTTCACTGAGCTTCTTGGGCTACAGCTCTAGTTAGCTCTGTGTGGTCATGTGAACTGGCAGTTTGTTTTCACATATTTTTGTACTTGCTAATTCCTAAACCTGGAATCCTAGTCCCCTTTGTTTCTGATTTTCAAATCAATAGTCATCCTTTCAGACTGAACTCAAAAGTCAACTATTCAATGAGGTCTTCTCTCATCTTCCCAGACAGAAAGAAGCATTTTGATCTGTGTGTTTGTTCCCATATAGCCTTTAGCGGAGACTCTGTGATCGTACCTTTTATGTGGCTGAATACTTTGTGTACATGTCTATCTCTCTCACTAGACAGAAAGCTCCTCAAAAGCAAAGACATTTTCATCATTGCTGAATCTTCGGTGCCTAGGGCAGTCTTTTTGGTATATGATATGTACATGATAATGATGAATTATGATTGGTCCTGTGAAACATATTATGCCTGTGTTCCTTCCCTGCCCACTAAATAGGTACCCCCTAGGCTCAGTTTTGTTCTCTGGTTTTCATTCTCTTTACTCACACCCAGTGAGAGCTCATCTACTCTGGACTTATTTTTTATCCAGCTTCCTATCTTCTGTTACCTACAGTGTAGCTTCATTCAGACATTCTACAAACTAAGGTAGCTTCTCTGCCATATAGGAAAAAACTCGTTACCAACCCCACATATATTTTTTTGCTTCTTCCTACTTTTTTTTGCTCATGTGAAGTATGATACCTTTATGAAGTATCCTTCCTTCTTTCTGCAAGATTTTTTAACAAAATTTTCTTTGGGTGATGACCAAGAAGCGACTTAATAGAATATGTTCAGAGGCTGCCGTAGGATGCTTGACCCTTCCTTCATTTTTAGTCTATGAAAGCTGAGTTTACAAGGTTTTACCACACACTTCTTTAGCTGGATTTTTCCCCCATGTATGTATGTATGCTTTGTCTTTTTCAAGAGACTACAACATTTCAAGACTACAACCAAACATTTCTTCCTTAATACATACAGAGAATGCTGCAAAACACAGTATATGCCTTAAATGCCAATACGAATGAAGAAATACTGACCATCTAAATGAATAACTATTACTTCTATAGTTCTAATCACCTTGAAAGTTACTTTCAATGTCACATTCCCTTTTTTAACATTATCATTCTTATTTTAAAATGGAAAAAATAAATATTGGAACAACGAATACAGTGATCAATCTTCAAACAATAATTATTAAAATGACATAATTAAAATCCATATACATATACCAATAACCCAAGTAACAAAGGTTAATTAGTCAAGTCAAGCTTGCCTGTGAATTCCTTTATTTCAGTATCTTTTCCAGTTTATTGAACAGTTTCTTAATTGCTTAAAAGAGATAATGAACCACCCCAAGCTATGTTTTAGGATTAGTAATTTTGATGATGCTATTTCATTTTTTCCTTACTTTGTCTTTCATGCCAACTAAACAGAGAAGAGTAATTGGACCAATCTCTCCATACACTTTGCAAGCAATGAAACTCAATGATTGAAATTTATAGGGGAAAATATTCTTTCATTTTATCTTTAATATTATATATGTCACTATTTACAATAAGATACAGGCAAGGGAATAAGAATAGACCACTGTAACCAGGCCCCTATACTGAAAAATCAGATCAATAACTACATTGTTAGGAACTAATAATGCCATGTTCACTTAAAATGGAAAAAAAAGTTTCAGAATAATCTGCTTAATTAGTGAAAGCTGAGGTTGAAGGTTGACTATATGAACTTAAGTGGTACACAGCTATTTTCAATTACTCATGAAATGTTAAAAGAAATGCACTTTAACCTAATAAAAATTTTTGTAGCTTTGTTCCATGCTACTAACACACCAAGAAAATTCAGAAACTTGAATTTTTTCTTTCTTACTTATTACGTTTACCAAAGTGATCCTGATACAGAATAGTCAGTCATAAATGTTCCTCCTTGTAAATGTATTAGGAAATATTCATTTAATGCTTCAGCTATTTTAGTATCTTGGATAAGTACATCTCCCCTTATTATTTGTAATACTGTATCTCCCTCTTTCTGCTACCTCTTCCTATACAGAGCTAATAAATAATTTTGAATATGTACAAATCCTACTGAGTTACATATATATACTACATATTAAATGACATATAATTATCATCTTATTAATAATTTAAAATACCTACTGTGTGCAGAAATTTATCAAGTAGCCCTGATAACTTCACTCGCCAAATCCAATGAAAATCATTTTTTAAATTATTTCCTTGTTCAACTCACTTATCCTGGTGCATTAATGTGATCAGAAGCATTTAGAATTCATTATTCACATTGTAAGAGGTTGTGAATGCTTACTTCTCTCTCTCATGGTAGTAAATGCATAGAGATCCCATTAGGAGTGACAGACTATAACAACAAAGAGGGATGCATACCCCACTGCTTCATGTCATTCTTCAAAGCAGGGCCTTCCTGATACTGCGAGGGTTTTTTTTTTTTCATTCAACCACATCCTTATCCCTTCATTTGAACAAACACTCACCTAGAAAAGCTGGAAAGTATGTCAATTTTAAAAGGGAGATCTCGAAAGATAAAAGCATATATATATATATATAAAAGATGAAAATGTGTATATATCTAAAAGCATATATACATATACTGATGTGCTCAGTTGGGTAGGTGCTTAATTTAGTTTAATGCTGGATTGACCTAAATTAAGACTTGCATATTAGTATTTAAAAACAAAATCATCAAAGTGTTTTGCTTTTTAATCCCTCCTGCAACAGTAAAAGATAACATCAAGACCTATGCTGAAACCACAGGACTAATTCACTCTCATTGTAACACTGGGAAATAACCTAATGATATTTTTTTTTTTACTATTTCTCTCTTTTGAATTATTTTCTTCCTTCTTCCCTTTCTTTCAACAATATAAGGTAATTGTAGAAAATTCCGTACAGATAAGACAGCTGCCTATTTGAGACTTACTCCTGGGCTTTCTGTAGCATGTACAAAGGATACGATGAACTCTTAACTTGATCAGCTCCCTACTATCCACAGGGCCTCTGCTTTTATTCATGCTATTGTAAATTTATCATAGTGTCCTTTTAAAAATATTACTTCTACCTTTGTCATCACTTAAAAGGTAAAATGGTAAAATACCTTAGAGTCCTTTAACTCCTCTTCTGTTTTTACCAGCATGGAATACTGCCCAATAATTCTCTCTGGCCCCTGACAAAATCAACTAATGCAGCCCTTCCTTGCAAAGCTTTCCATTGTGCCTTTTAAAATGCAGTTCTATGGTAAACAAACGTCTATGTATCTTCACTTTTGTACCTTACATAAAACTTAACCCAAAGTTCTCAACTTTCTCTCTGTAGCTTTCTTCAGAAGAGTCTCCTTATACTCATTCCTCCTACATATTACAGGGCCAGAAGGTGAAGGATGTTTTCCCTTAAGCTGCTTCCAGATCATTTCTTTTTATATTTAATTATAAATCCCTGCTTCTCTGTTTTTCATGCTGTCTATCTGTACCTCTACTACAAGTACCTCCATATTTGACTACTTTCCTGACAGTTTTCCCTAAATGAATGAGGAATTACTACCAGTCTCATGCTCTTTCTTCAAGGTCAGCCATCATCCTAGGTAACTTCAGAGTACATACGAACAGTCCACACAACACCATAACTTAACTAATATTTGAACTTCTCCATTTCAATGGCCATTATTTCCACTGTTCTTTAACCACTTATTCCCATGATTTATCCTAAAAGTTGTCATCCTGAACTAGTCTAACTCTGAAATCTTAAATTCAAATATCCTCCTTCTGGTTCTTTCACTTTCTTAAATACATCATAGCTACTTTTTTTTTTATCACACAGATTCTACCAGTTCCTCTTTCCCTCCATTCTCCACCCTGCTCTCAATGCTGAACTCTATTAGCCTTTTCCTTGTCTAATGTCTTGTGTTAATGGTCCTAGACACGATGATTCATTATGCAACGTATACTCTCATTACCACCTCACTCTTCTATACTCCTATTATTTCTCTAAAAACACAAGTCTGAACTCTGAATCCATGCTAAAACCAGATTTCTCTATTTCTTTATATGGTGAATAAGTACCCATTTCCAAGACTGGCATCATTTCAACTGATAGTCTCTAAAAATTTAGCTTGACCCTCAGCATCAGCCATTGTGATAGGCAAAATAATGCTCTCAGAGATGCCCACCTCCTAATCCCTAGAACCTGTAAATGTGTTAGGTTACATGGCAAAGAGGAAATAAGGTAGCAAATGGAATTTAAATTGTTAATCATTTTACTTTAAAACAGGGAGATTATATTGGTTTGTTTGGGAGTGTCTGATTTAATCACCAAGATCCTATAAATGTGGAAGATGTAAACAGAAGAATCATTGTCAAATGTTGAGATATGACAAAGTATTGGCTAGTCATTGCTAGCTTTGAAGAGAGAAGGGGGTCATAAGCCAAGGAATTCAGTCAGCATCTAGAACCTGGAAAAGACAAGGAGGTGGATTTACCCTAGAGCCTGGAGCAGAAAAGTATGCAGCCCTGCTGACACCTCCATTTTAGCTATTGAAACACATGTCAAACTTCTGATCTAAACAACTGTAATGGAGCAGCCATCTTGGTTAGCAGGTCGGCCGTCACGCTATCACAGCGCTTGGGTTCACGTGACCCTTATTTACTTAACAGCGCCAAAACGCTAGAATCGTGATTCCGGTAATTCGGATATGCCAAAGAGAAGTCGTAAAGTGCTTCCCTGAAATGAAAAGGTGGCTTGATAAGGAAAAAGAAATCGTCTGACGAGGTTGCTAAGACCTACGGTAGGAGTTGAAGCTGTGAATGTATAAGAATCATGTAGGGAGTACTGCCCAGGACTCTGCTGCCAGTGTCCCTGTCCCCGTGGTGAGCCACAGCTGACCCCGCCTCTGCAGGAGACCTTCCAACACCAGCAGAAAACGTAACAAAAACACACTCAAGGAAGGAAGGAAGACTTACCTTCATAACCAGAGAGCAATGATGGCGGAAGATTAAGACGCGGAGATCACCTTCCTCCCCACAGATACACCAGAAATACATCTACACGTGGAACAACTCCTACAGAACACCTACTGAACGCTGGCAGAAGACCTCAGACCGCCCAAAAGGCAAGAAAGTCCCCACTCACCTGGAAGGAATTAAGCGCGCTGCTTAAAGGAGCCCCAGAGATGGGCGTGAGCCGCGGCTAAAAGAGCGGACCTCAGAGACGGGCACGAGACGCCAAGGCTGCTGCTGGCGCCACCAAGAAGCCTGTATGCGAGCACAGGTCGCTGTCCACACCTCCCTTCCGGGGAGCCTGTGCTGCCCGCCACTGCCAGGGTCCCGGGATCCAGGGACAACTTACCGGGAGAACGCACGGCGCGCCTCAGGCTGGTGCAACGTCACGCCGCCTCTGACGCTGCAGGCACGCCCCGCCCTCCATGCCTCTCCCTCCCCCCCACCCCACGTGGCCTGAGTGACCCAGAGCCCCTGAATCAGCGGCTCCTTTAACCCCTTCCTGTCTGAGCGAAGAACAGACGCCCTCTGGCGACCTACACGCAGAGGCGGGGCCAAATCCAAAACAGCCCCGGGAGCTGTGAGAACAAGAAGACAAAGGGAAATCTCTTCCAGCAGCCTCAGAAGCAGCGGATTAAAGCTCCACAATCAACTTGATGTACCCTGCAGCTGTGGAATACATGAATAGACAAAGAATCATCCCAAATTGAGGAGGTGGACTTTGAGAGCAAGTTTTATTATTTTTTCCCCTTTTCCTCTTTCTGTGACTGTGTATGTGTATGCTTCTGTGTGAGATTTTGTCTGTATAGCTTTGCTTCCACCATTTGTCCTAGGGTTCTAGCCGTCCGTTTTTTTTTTTTCTTTTTAAAAAAAATTTTTTTCTTAATAATTGTTTTTTATTTTAATAACTTTTATTTTATCTTTATCTTCTTTCTTTCATTCTTTCTTTACTTCCTTCCCTCCTTCCTTCCTCCCTCCCTCCCTTCTTCCTTCCTTCCTTTCTTTCTTTCTTTGTTCTACTTTTTCTCCCTTTTATTCTGAGCCGTGTGGATGAAAGGCCCTTGGTGCTAGAGCCAGGAGTCAGTGCTGTGCCTCTGAGGTGGGAGAGCCAACTTCAGGACACTGGTCCACAAGAGACCTCCCAGCTCCACATAATATCAAACGGTGAAAATCTCCCAGAGATCTCCATCTCAACACCAGCACCCAGCTTCACTTAACGACCAGCAAGCTACAGTGCTGGACACCCTATGCCAAACAACTAGCAAGACAGGAACACAACCCCACCCATTAGCAGAGAGGCTGCCTAAAATCATAATAAGTCCACAGACACCCCAAAACACACCACCAGACATGGACCTGCCCACCAGAAACACAAGATCCAGCCTCATCCACCAGAACACAGGCACTAGTCCCCTCCACCAGGAAGCCTGCACAACCCACTGAACCGACTTTAGCCACTAGGGACAGACACCAAAAACAATGGGAACTATGAACCTGCAGCCTGCAAAAAGGAGACACCAAACACAGTTAGATAAGCAAAATGAGAAGACAGAAAAACACACAGCAGTTGAAGGAGCAAGATAAAACGCCACCAGACCTAACAAATGAAGAGGAAATAGGCAGTCTACCTGAAAAAGAATTCAGAATAATGATAGTAAAGATGATCCAAAATCTTGGAAATAGAATAGACAAAATGCAAGAAACATTTAACAAGGACCTAGAAGAACTAAAGATGAAACAAACGACAATGAACAACATAATAATGAAATTAAAAATACTCTAGATGGGATCAGTAGCAGAATAACTGAGGCAGAAGAACGGATAAGTGACCTGGAAGATAAAATAGTGGAAATAACTACTGCAGAGCAGAATAAAGAAAAAAGAATGAAAAGAACTGAGGACAGTCTCAGACACCTCTGAGACAACATTAAATGCACCAACATTTGAATTATAGGGGTTCCAGAAGAAGAATAGAAAAAGAAAGGGACTGAGAAAACATTTGAAGAGATTATAGTTGAAAACTTCCTTAATATGGGAAAGGAAATAGTTAATCAAGTCCAGGAAGCACAGAGAGTCCCATACAGGATAAATCCAAGGAGAAATACGCCAAGACACTTAATCAAACTATCAAAAATTAGATACAAAGAAAACATACTAAAAGCAGCAAGGGAAAAACAACAAATAACACGCAAGGGAATCCCCATAAGGTTAACAGCTGATCTTTCAGCAGAAACTCTGCAAGCCAGAAGGGACTGGCAGGACATATTTAAAGTGATGAAGGAGAAAAACCTGCAACCAAGATTACTCTACCCAGCAAGGATCTCATTCAGATTTGATGGAGAAATGAAAACCTTTACAGACAAGCAAAAGCTGAGAGTTCAGCACCACCAAACCAGCTTTACAACAACTGCTAAAGGAACTTCTCTAGGCAAGAAACACAAGAGAAGGAAAAGACCTACAATAACGAGCCCAAAACAATTAAGAAAATGGGAATAGGAACATACATATCGATAATTACCTTAAATGTAAATGGACTGAATGCTCCCACCAAAAGACACAGATTGGCTGAATGGATACAAAAACAAGACTCATATATATGCTGTCTACAAGAGACCCACTTCACATACAGACTGAAAATAAGGGGATACATACAGACTGAAAATAAAGGGATGGAAAAAGATATTCCATGCAAAAGGGGAACCAAAAGAAAGCTGGAGTAGCAATTCTCATATCAGACAAAATATCTACACCTGAATATGCCATATAAACAGAAACTGTAAAAGGTAAAAAATAAATTTGAATTATCTTCCCCCTAAACATGCTTCTCCTCTTTATTCTTGATTTCAGATAATGACACTTACATTTAACAAGCCAATCAATTTAGAAAACTATTTTACTCCTCCCTCTCTCTAAGATACTCACAAACAAACAATCATTGTCTTAATGACTTTACATCTAAAATATTCCTCAAATCATTCTACTGTTTGCTATCTTTACAACACTGATTGTTTACTCCCTCAAATTGTCTTGCTGGACATTTGCAACCAACCACTAACTGCTCACCCTAATTTCAGGCTTTTATTCCTTCAGATCTATCATCTACCTAACCACTAGAGAGCATTAAACTAAAGCACACAACTGACTATATTTCTGCCTACATGAAACCTTCCATTGGCTCTCCATTGTGAATATCTAATCACGTGTTTTTCCTCTCTACTTGGCTATATACTTGGGACAGTATATATCCCAACGTACCATGCCCCAAACTGAACACCAGACATTTTTCTGAAAATCTGTCCCATGTCTGACTTTCCCATCTCATTTGATAGAAATTCCTTCTTCCTAGTTTCTCTGACCAAGAAACTTGGAGTTATTCTTGACTCCTTCTTGCTTGGATCCTATATCCAATCCACGAGGAAACCCTTTGGCCACTACATTCAAAACATATAAATAACTTGCAGACTTGTCACCACAACTGCTACAACATCTTTGCTTGAGTCACTATCAGCTCCAGCTCAGGCATATCAATAGCGTTATTAGCAGCGTTTCTACTTGTACCCTTGCTCCCCATATTCATTCACATCTCAGTAGCTTTTAGAAGTTTGAAAACCTGTTTTTAAACCTAAGTCAGATCTCAGATCTTGTCTTCTCTGTTTAAAACCCTCCAATGCAAAAACAAACAAAAAAAACCCTCCAATGCTTTCCTATTTCACTCAGAGCAAAAGTGAAGGTCCTTACAATGGTCTATAAAACCATAAATGATCTTACTCTTAACTATCTGTACTCCTCTCCTATTACTTTTTTCTTTATTCACTACAACGGTGTCACCCCTGCCTCCTTGCTGTTCCTTCAACTTGCTAGGCACAATTCAGCCTTAGAATATGTGCTCTGTCTCTTCCCTGTGCCTGAAATGCTGTCTTCCCAAATATCTGCTTCACTATCTCCTTCACCTTCTTCACGATTTTGCTCATGTATCACCTCCTCAGTGAAGCCTACTTTTATGACCCTATATAAAACTGTCACCAGCTCATCTCTATCGGCAAAACAGGTGATCATCTTTACCTTATTCTCCTTTTTTCCCCACAAAGTACTGGTCATCTTCTAACATTATAAAATATAATCTCCAGTAGGACAGGGATCTTGATTTACTTTGCTTGCTACTATTTTCCAAACACCTAGAATAGTCCCCAGCACACAGTAGGTATGCAACAAAAAAGTGAATTTATTAAATAACTTAAGTAATAAATATAACTTACAGAGTACTTCACCATCTAGTATCTGCCTCTCTAGTCTCTATTCACATCACTCCGGGAACACTAAACTGCTTGTGCTGTCTGCCATATACACTCTCGCGCATATTTTACCCTAATTACCACAACTGTGTCTTTGTTTATAATGCCCCCTCTGCAAAGAATTTCATTAACCAACATATTTCTTCACCTGTTGTATGGACATTAGCATAACTGATGCCATCTTGGACCCTTACAATTTCTCCTGTCCTTCTACTGACCTTACCCAGGACTGTTCTATGCAGTGAATCACTTCTCCGTCATCAAGGGCTTTGTAGTTAACAGATATTGTCTAATAAGCATTAGGACAAGGTGGCCTTTATACTCTCTTGGTCTCCAAACAATGATGAGAACCTTCACTGATGTATTCTTGGCACCCATGAGACTAGTTACCCATTCATGAATCTTGACTTGGGACTGAATGTCTTGCTTCCAAGCACCTACCCCCGTACCTTAGGTTAACTATAAAATTGTCCCAATGGCCACTGAGCAGTGGGGAGGGCAATGAATGCTTCCAGATTGCTGTCTACCCAATCCCACCCTGTGAAGTAAGTTACCCTATAATAAACTGATCCATTGATTATATGCAGCTGCCTGCCTCATTTATCAGTCTCAAGACACCTTCTCATTTCAGTAAGCACTTTTCATTCCCTACCTCCTCCAACACCTGTATAATGCTGATTTATCTTTTAAGGTCAGCTCAAGTATCCAGGAAGTTTTGCCTGCATTTGGATCTCTGGCCAGTTAATGCAGTATTTTTCAAATAAAGTGTATACAATAAGTGATTCTGTGTGAATAAATGAATCCTATGGCAAGATATGGGCATAGTAATACAAGTGAATCCTGAGCATTTTAATAACTTATTGATTTTTGCAAATCATTTTTAGAAACTTTTTGACACAACCGACACCTAGCGAATTGGAAATATATATTAAGCCTTCTTTTATATATTTTTAAATTTTGAATTTTTATATTTATTTAATATAACTTGATAACATAGATAAATCATATACCAAAAATAATTCACTTCCTTCTAAAGCAACTATGACATTTCAATAGCGATAGAAAACAGTTTTAGAGAATTTTTTTCACATTTGCACCTGAGTTACTCGGAAATGAAATGCCAATTATCTCCTTTTGAGTGGGGAAATTCACTTTTGTGATAACTGGAATTTATCACTTTAAATATTAAACAATAAATTTACTCTTTGAGATAATTTTTGTTCTAAAAAGTATAATGCACTGTTCTGAAAAGAGTAGAATTATTTTTCATTACTGTGAACAGCAATTATTACATTGGCCCATGGCTCAGTAACTGTTCCTAGAATGCTGTCTTTGCTTTTTTTCTCAATTTTAAATATTTAACATATTTCTTCTTGATTATCAGTGAGACATCTCAGCCTACTTTCAAGTTTAATTTCTAATATGCTATGAACTGGATTTGCAAATTTCTAAACTTGACAGTTTGAATAAAAGTAACAATAAAGGAATGATGGATGAGCTCTCCTTTGATAAGGTATGTGTGGTAGGTAATTTCATGTGTCAACTTGAGTGGACCATGGGGTGCCCAGATACAACCGTTGGGAAGAATTGCTTCCTTAGCAAAGTTACATGTAAGACGTCTTTTTCCTTTGGTGCCTTTTAGGCAAATGCTTCTTAAGGTTGGGTTTGATCATTTAAAATAATTCGTGCAATCCCAAGCTGCCATTGATTTTTATTTTAATGAAAAATTAATTATAATAATAGCAATCAAACTAAAGCAAATTAAATTTAATACATCTGTTTTTAATATGCATCTTTCTCTTCCCTCTATCCCAGACTTTTCTCTTTTCTTCTCCTATGTTATACAGTCATGGTGTGCCCTCAATTTTGGGTTCTGGGCTTCTGTTTCCATTATATTAGTCAAAAACCTGGGTCAGAAATTTCATATGGATTTAAGTAAATGTCATACTTTGCTCCAAAGGGCTTTTTATTTCAAACCTGACTTCTACTTGCAAGATAAAAGTTTATAATACCTTGCTTTTGAAATGGCAAAGCATGGATAAGTTTCAGAAAAATGAAGATGAACGAAAAGACTTCTTGTCACATTCTAACTAACGATTACACTTAGAGGAAATTAACTATTTTTTCTAGGTCAATGCCTGCTTTCTTTCTTGCTTATTCATGTACATATTATTTATTTATAATTGTACTAAACACATTAAAAATATTTTTCTACCTCCCCAATTCCTCTGGCAGTCACCATTCTATGTTCTGTTTCTATAAATTTGAGTACTTTAGATAACTCATAAGGTGAAATTAATGTATTTCTCTTCCTCTTTTGAAACTTCCTTAAAGTTTCATCAACAGCGTTCAACCAACTGCACTATTTTGAGGCTTTTTCTTATAAAGTTGAAATCTGTGCACAGCAAATTGGGTTTTAGTGCAGAGATAACCTGAACTTTTATGTCTTGGCAGGGCCAGCTTTGAATTTACAGTATGCTAAGCCTATTGAGTTAATTAACCTTTATCCTAACTTCTAACTTGAAGAATTACCAGGCAAAGAATCCATTGAAAAACCCAACTCTGTTCTGAAAAATGGAAAGGAGAAAGAAAAAAAGAGGGGGAGGGAGAACGGGAAGGAGAAGAGACACATACACACACAAACACACACACACACACAAGGGAGGAGGAGATGAACACATTAATTATGAGGTTGTAGAATTAGAAGTATGAATATGGAGAAAATATTTATTAGTTGGCTACTTGATATCAGTATTAACATTATTTCTCAGTTGGATCAGATAATATGACAGTTCTCTAGAAATCATTTTTAAAATCTTGATACTGCATCATAATAGATTTTCTGGCATATGTGAAAATGTTTTTCATTTCTGACATACCTCAAAAGTAGATGAAGTCATTTAGAGACAGGACATAAAATTTGAATCTCCACCGAGTGTCACTAAATGAGGCAAAACCGAGTAAGATTTAATTGAAATATTTCCTTGAAATCATTTCCACATACTTCCTGAAATTTTTAAAAACCCAAAATTCTAATTCTGGAAAACTTGAGGTAAAAACTATTACCTTATGCAGCTGACTGGTTGCAGAGACCTTTGACTAAAATCCAAGTACTACTCATTTGTATTTCAAGTGTTTATGATGAGTTCTTCTTTTGTTACATAGAAACAAAATATTTGAAGCCAATATAGTTAAATGATATTTAATATTCTTTGGTAACACACACACAAAAGTGAACAAAAGGGTATCTAAAGTATATAAAGCTTACCAAGACTTTTATTTACATACGAGGTATTATGAGATCCTCAAAAATACAGAGAATATCCTTTTTGTTTACCAGCTCTCAATAAATATGATAAAAGAAAATATAAGTAAATATCCTGGGTAATAAATGAATGATTGAATGAATAAAGCAAAAAAGCTCAAACAAAATAGGAGATGCTAATACTTTTCCTGCTGTTTCACTTTTAAATTAACGTTCAGGACTATATGCTATAAGAGCAGGAACCATTTTGCTAAGGGATTCCTTTGGAGAAGAGGGCTTGAAAATGGAGCACAATGCTTTAGAAAGATGAAACAATGGGTATGCCTAGGAAGTATCCATTAGGTAGCAAATGAGTCACTACAAAGCAGAAACAAGACTATAAAAAGTGAAAAATATCTTGAATATATGTAACTATTCCAACATGTTTATAATTTAAGCTCCTCTTTTTATCCCCCAGTACAATTTCTTATTCCTCTGTTATGATGCTTATTAGTCCATTGGAAAAAAATAAAAGCAGTGATTCTATTTTTATGAATAGTAAGACCTGAAGAGAGTGCTTAATGACAAGCTTACTAACGAACAAGATAGGACAATGTTCCTAGGAAGGACAGAAAGGAAGAAAGGGGAATGTAGGGAACCAATGGGAGCTGAGAGGGGAATTTAAACTACTGGAAGGCTGCACAGCAACAGACACATGGCAGCACTCATCTCTTTGCCTGCTTCCATAGCCTCTCCTCTTAAGGAGGAATATGGCTTTCTGTCACCATGATTGATGCACAGAATCACAGACATGTCACAGCATTAAGAAGCTTCATGACTACAAAGACGTGCTGCTTTAAACTGAACTTTAACTGAGCTTAAATATAGAGCACAGCTGTCAAGCAGCACAAGGCTCTCTTCCAATCTATTATCATTAAAATGATATTCCGAACTGATTGCAATTTGAAACGATAGGGATGCTGTTACTAGAGGAGATGGGTCAACTCTGTGTCAAAGCTGAAAATCATTAGTTGCCTACAACTAAAAATATTTCGTTTTAATCACCCTATAGAAACACAGGCGTTGGTTATTTTGAGCATTTAGTAATTACTAAATTTTCATAGAATCCTAAGAATGTTATGCAATAAAAAATATCTAATACAACATGAATGAAAGAATAAATCAAAAGATAAAAAAAAATAAGAAACCTGCATCTTATTAGCAAATGAAATTAATCAAAACAAAGGTACTAACCAGTCTTTCCCTTTAGGACCAGTTAAGTTGAATCTCTGTAGCAAACTTTAAGCACTTCATCCACATAATTTTCAAATAAAAATGTGAGTTGTAAAGGACAGAAAAATAAGAACCACAAGCCTTCTGTGACTTTTCTTTCTATGTGCATCTGAGAGAATCATAATGTTCTAGCAAAAACATAATGTGCCATGATTTGAGGCAAAATTTAGTGGTTCTGAGTCTACAGTACTCTCTTGTATGAGCCTGACTGAAAATCAATTTCCCAAAATCTTTTTCAACGTAAAAATTTTAATCATCCTGACAAAGTAAAATCATGATAATTAATATCAGAATAACCTGCCTTTACTGAAAGTCACAAAATGTAGACACATCAACAACAAAGCAGCAGTATTGCTTTTTTGTCTGTTAATGAAAGAATGTACTCACACATTCAGAACAAGGCTGTGTACATAGTAGGTACTCAATAAATATGTGTTGCATAAATAATTATATTGTAATACCTGTACCATTTGTATAATTATACTTCTGCACTACTCAAGTTAGACTTTAAGCAGAATACATATGAAATATTCTCAACAATTAGTTGAAGGACTACAAACTAATCATACAGAATTAACCCATTATAAGTTATATTATTGTACTTCTTGATTTTTTGGATTCTATTTTTATTACAAGTGCCAGGATCTGAGATTGTTCTCAGCTGAAATCCAGCCTCTCTGCAATAAATTAATAAGTTAAACACTGGATCCTAAAGGTAAAGTTATAGTTGTACAAAATAACCTCTTTAATACAACACAAAATAACTCACTGTCTTTTATACTGTCTATTTTAGTTGATAGTTTAATTGGAAATTGGTTTTATTTTCAGAAAAAAAGGAGACTGGCACTACACTGGTCACAATTTATTCAAGATTGATGCTAACTGATTAGATTTGAGGGTGAATTCTAAGGAAAAAAATCATGAACAACACAACTTTACCATAGCTCAGTAACCTTTTCTCATCCCCACAGTGGAATCAGTAGTGAAATTATAAACTGTAAGTAAATTTATAATACATGAATATATAAATACATACAAAATATAATAATATTGTATGTATTGACTATGACCCCCCCTCAAAAAAAAGCCTATATTGGTCTCAACTTGATATGTCTGCATATTACAAGGCATTTGCAGAGAATCAGTACTTTGGGCCACTACTGGATGGAGACCTGAGATGGAGTAGTTACAGAGTAGGCAGAAGAAATACTCTATACACATGGTGAACCACAACCTCTAATATCAGCTTAGAAAGAAGAGAAGCAGACAGACCAACGTGGAGCATGGCTGTAAGCATGAGGTGACTGTGATCAAAGGAGTCTGGCAGTGTTGTGACTAAAAGCAAAGATTCAAGCAGAGCTGGGTTTTATAAATAGCAGCAGCAGCAGCTATAGAGCAAAGTACAGTTTTAACATGTGTATAACGTAGAAATGACCATTGGTCACTGTGTCCTTTTTGTCACTTAGTCTATGTGAATAGTGATTGCTATAGAAGTGGCATTTTTCATAGAAAGATCAAAGATTTTAATATGACCATTCTTCATTGGGAGAACAAGTGAGGTCAGCTAGGACACATCAGCTAGCTTTGACTGTAATAGTAAATCTACTTAAACTTGACTGAACATAGCAGAGTTAGATTCCCACAGCATGTGAAAATAGCTTCTTTTCTTTTTGTTTAGTTCTAATGAAATATAAATATCTTAAAATTAAATAATACATGTAAATTACCTAGGTCAGTACCTGGTGCATACAAGTACCAAATAACTGTTTGTTCCCATTGCTAATGATAAATTAGTAAACTTTCATTGATCCCAAATGATCATGAAGTAAATTGTTCTGTCAAATTATAGTTACACATAAGGATTAAATATGAGAGAATTAGAGTACAATAAAATGTGTGGGAGACTGAAATAACCCTGGCTGTGTAAAATTTAAGCTGTCATGGGTAAAGCAGCATTTATCAGTTGGCCAACATAAGCAGCTTAGTAAGAAAACAGCAATTCTATTCATGGGATTTTGATTTCTAGTCTCTTGAGAAATGCCTGTCCACCAATGGTCTTTCTGTGTTCCACAGTTCCTAAGTTTCAATTCAAAGTGATGAAATAGAAAGAGAACTTGATTCCTTGATAAAAGCTCTGAAGTTCTTATTGTTCAGTTCTTCAAAATTCTGGAAGAAATTAATGTCCAGTTCCTTAATCCATATTACACTTTCTATCAGGAGCCCACATAATACATTAAGTTCACATAAAACACATATTTTTTAAACGTTTCCCTCTGTAAGTCTTTATCGCTAATTCATTCATTTATTCACCCATTGATTCATTAAATAAAATTTTTGAGTGCCTGCAATAGTGTCAAGACACTATGCAAGGAAGCAGAGACACAGCGGTGAGTGAAAGCAGGCGAGAGCCCTACCCGTAGGGAGCTGACAACTTCATAGGTAAAGCAGATGTTACTCAAATAATCATCTGAGAGCGGGAGCTGACTTAGGATACAGAAGAAAAAAAAAAAAAAGTTTCCTTGTGCAATTAATGATTGCCTAGAGGCAAAAGGAAGAGTTCTTTTTAAGCAGAGGCGGTCTGTTTGCAAAGGCTTTGGAACAAGAACATGCAATGCTCCAGGAGCTCCAATTTTCTCCCATTAACACAGATAGAGTTCCAAAATTAAGCAGAGCATGGTGCAGAGCAGGGGCAGAAGCTTGGCCTAAATTTTCCCTTCTCTAGTCAACCTCCTTGTCCTGAAGAATTGCAAGATTCCAGAATTCTTTGACGACTGAATAATTATTCTGTATTGAATGATAATGTTGCAGAGTCTAACTGATGATGGGGTAATAAAGGGACAATAGGCTAATTATGAAAGAGTCAGCTTTTAGTGACAGACAAATATCATAGCAATTAGCATTGGGACCGATTTATATATACACATATGCATCAATTTAGGAGTTTTTCAATGCTGTAAAAATCCTGTAAATATTCTGTTTACACTATTTACTAAAGTTTGCTCTGGGAGTCATTCTACTTGTTAATCCTCTACTAATACTTTCCAATATATTCACGGATTTGTGTCCAGTCAATGCTATGGTTCAACCCAAAGCAGGTTAAAACTCTGAGACTAGAATACAGTTATACATCATAAAACTTGAGATGATAATTTTTTAATATCAAAACCAAATAAAACAAACATATGGACACCAAGGGGGGAAGGGGGGTGTAGGATGAATTGGGAGATTAGGATTGACATATATACACTAATATGTATAAAATACATAACTAATGAGAACCTGCTGTATAGCACAGGGTACTCTACTTAGTGCTCTGTGGTCACCTAAATGGGAAGGAAATCCAAGAAAGAGGGGATATATGTATAGATATGGCTGATTCACTTTGCTGTACAGTAGAAACTAACACAAAATTGTAAAAAACTATATCCCCAAAAAAACCCCAAAAACCCAGAGGCAGAGAAAGAACAATAATAAAATAATCAGATGTTAATATTGCCAAGGTCAATCTTTATTGGTTTATACAAGTCAAACTATTCCCATTCTGATTTCTAACAGGATATGATTTGCTAATTGAGTTGTAAACTAAAATCGCTATTAGATTCTAAAGAGACAGCAAATTAAGGTCTAGGCATCTAACTGATCAGACAGACGTTTGAAAGACAGTGAGGATGCTTTATGCTCTGCCTACCTAGGACCCCAAAGTTCTTTGTTGACTTAAGGCACTTGTTCTGGCTGATTGCTATTTAAGTTTGTATGTTTTCTCCATTAATGATAGTTGTTGTACACAGAGAAAAATCATTCATCTCTTTTCCAGATTCTGTACTGGCTAGTGCAAATACAGAAAGCCTACAGACACATTAGATTTCTTCTGTCTTAAAAAAAATAGTATATACCAGAAGAATCGAAAGCAGGGACTGAGATATTTTTATAACCACGTTCACAGAAGGGTAAATCACAATAGCCAACAGGTGGAAATAATTCAAGTGTTCATTAACAGATGAATGAGAAACAAAATGTAATATGCAAATACAATGAAACACTACTCTGCCTTTAAAATTCTGACGCATGCTACAGCATGGACAAACTCTGAAGCCATATGCTAAGTAAATAATCCAGTCACAAAAAGGCAAACACTGCATGATTCCACCTACATGAGGTACTTAGAGAGGTCAAATCCACAGAGATGGAAAGTAGAGTCATGGTTGGCAGTGGCTGAGGAGAGGGAGAGGATGGGATTTACTGTTTAATAAGTACAGAGGTTTAATTTCGGAAGATGAAAAAACTCTGGAAATTGACGGTGGTGATGGTTGCACAAAAATGTGAATGTACTTATTGACACTCAACGGTCCACTTAAAAATGGCAACTTTTATGATATATATTCTATCAAACTTAAAAAATAACTTGACTCTATAACGTCTTCTATCACCACCCCATTTTTTCTTTATAGCACAACTTTCCAGTGATTTACTTTTTCTTACTATTTCCAATTTCCTTACTCTCATTCTCTCTTGAACCTACTCAATCAGACTTTTAATACTAATACTTTACCAAAACTTTTATTCTTGAGGCCTTCAAAACTTCCACATTTCTGAATACAATTATCTCCTCTCAGTTTTCACCATACTTTAAATATCACTTTATGACTACACATGCCTGGATGCCTGGAACAGGACTGGTTTGTGTCTATTGTTCAGATTTAATTAAGAGTGCCCCCTTTCACTTTCAGAAGTGTAAGAGACTGGATGATAAATCTTACTGTGAGCCAAAATATCAGTATTATATATAGTTGCTCACTTCCTCCTCAATTAAACATTTTATTTACTTGGCTTCCAAGACACCACACTCTCCTAGTTTTTGTTTAATAAACAGTATACTCTTTTGCTGGTTTCTCCTTATCCCAATGATTTCTTAATGTTGAACCCTCCCAGGGGTTGTTTCAGTCAAACTTTTGACGATCTCACCTAGTCTTTTGACTTGAAAAACTGCTATATTTTGATGACTCCCAAATTTGAGGACTCCAGCATGGACAGCTCTTTTTATCAAAATTCATAGAGACAACTGCTCCTTGTTATACACACTTAGATGTACAATGGGTGCACAGTAAGTCTAAACATGAGCTCCTCATGTCCACAATTACCTGCTTCATCTCCATTCTTCTAGTTGTTCAGGCCCCAAACTTTATATGTTTTTCTTTCTCTATGCCCTTTGCAAATCCTGTATATCATCACGTTCTGTAGATTCTAACTTCAAAATATATCCACGGTCCAATCATAGTTTCCAACATTGACTGTCACCACCCTGATTTGGGCTGCCACCCTCTCTTCTCACATTATTGTGGTAGGTGGTTTGTTTATTCCTGCCCCCATCTTGTGTGTGGGGGGGTGAATGCATTCTCTTCTTAACACAGAAGCCAGAGGGATCCTATGAAAGTATATATCATAATATGCCATTTCTCTGCTGAAAACTTCTCATCTCCTTCCCATTTTTCTCAGTGTAAATGTCAAAATTCTTACAATAGCCCATACGGCTCTACATAATCTGACATCTCTTTACCTCTTGATTCATGTCCTACTACTTCACCTCTTCCTCTCTGATCCAGCCTTTTGCTGTTCCTAGAACATGCCAAGCGTGCTGTTACCTCAGGGACTACTTGCATTCTGTGGCTCTGCAATACCCCCCTTACCTCAATTGCCTTTTTTTACTTAATTTTTCTGTACTACTCATCACAATCTATGATATATTGTATTTATTTAGTTGTATTGTATCAATCATCCCACTGGAATATAAGCTCATGGTTTCCATGTGAGCAAGCATTTTTGTCTGTTTTGTTCATTAATGTATTCTCATTGCCTCAGTGCACTCAGCAGACACTCCATTATATCTGTTGAATGAACACAGACTGAGGAATTATACAAATAAGAATAGTGACAATAGCTGCTTGTTGATTAAAATCCAGGAATGATCACTTTTTATTAAAAGCCTACTTTTGCTAAGCACTGTCTAGGAGATAAAAAGAAGAAAAAGCCAAGGGCCCTCAGTGAATTCATATTCTATTGGAGATGCAAAGAAATAAACTGTTATACTTACCCCCAAGTTTTCTCCATTATTAAATAGCATCACCATTTATACAGTTGCTCATGTCAAAAATTTAGTAATTTTCTTAATTTCTTTTATATGTTGAACTCCACATGCAATCCATCAGTTATTTCTAGTTAATACACCTTCAAAATACATCCTGATTCTAATTAGTCCTCATCACCTCCCAAGTATTACCATTGGTCAAATCACAATTATTTCAACTGGAGTTTTCAGTAGCCTCAACTGTGCTCTCAGCCTAGACTCCTTCCACTTTTAAGCAGCCAGAGCAATGTTTAAAAACTGAAAATCTGTCACTCCCTACTGAAAACTTCCCAAAGTTCTCACATCATACTTGGAATGAAAGCCAATCTCCTTTCCCATGCCTACAATACCCAACTCTCTCAATATCATCTTTTAACACTTTTCTCCTTTCCTCTTCTTTGGGCCCCCTGGTGTTCTTGCAATTCCTACAACATGTACTCATTGCTCTCTTGAGACTTTCATGCTTCCTCTTCCTCAGCCTCTTCTTCCCATCTTTGCTCCCTCACGTCATGCAGGTTTCAACTAAATGCCACCACTTCAGTGAGGGCCTGCGTGACCTCCCTTCCTAAAATTACCCTCAGGTCTATCAATCTTCAGACTGCACTGTCCCTTGATTATTTCATAGAACTTACCACTGTGTGAAATTGGTTCCATTATCCCCCTTTAGAATGTAAATTTCATATCAAGGAATTTGTGTATTTACTACTATAGCCTGAGAACTGGAATAGTGAGTGAGTGGTGGTTAGAAGATACTCAATATATACTTGTTGACTGAATAAATAAATGCAATACAATAGGTGCTTTAATAGAAGCACTTATTTAATCATTGTTATTGAATATCTACTATGTACCAGGCACTTTTTCAGAGACTGTGTTTACAAAAGGAATAAAACATAACACTGTCCTTAGGAAAAGCATAGTCTATTTTGAGTGTCAGACACATAAGGAACAGCCGATAAAATATAATGCCACAATAAAAAAACGTTTAAAATACTATTACAATGAATAAAAGGGAATATTTCTGCCTGAGACAGTTAGGCATGATTTACAAGAGGAGTGGACTTTTGTACTGTGCTTTGAAGGAATTTACAATCCAGGAAAGAAGGAGTATTCTACATAATGGAAGTCAGACATCAAAGCAAGAAGAGAACAGAAATATTATTGCATACAGGTAAGGGGTGTAGTTTATTCCATTAAGCTAATCAGATAATACAATTTTTAAGCTGTCATGTACTCAGTCAGTAACAATCAGTACTCACCATAGTCATGACAGTTTTTCTCAATATAATTGGCAACATTTCTTCTGATTATTTTGTGCATGCAAATGACATACGTAAGAGTATATCTACTTTTTTTTTTTAAAAAAGCTTCCTTCTTTCCTATTCCTTTAATTATAATTTTACTTAACATAATCTGTTTTTAGCATCCATGACCTCTTTTGAATGGCCACACAGATATTGTGCCACAAAGTCACTCACAGTCCTGTCCAGAGATTTAATGTTCTAATCTCCAACTTCCTAGAGAAGAGTTTAACTCCTTTGTTATAGCATCCTTCAGAATTCTACCACCACTTTCTGACGTAAAGCTGAAAGAAGAACTATCATTCTATACTCTACCTATTTTCATTTAATATTGATTGAAGTTTCTCTACTGCTCAATATAATTAATGCTAGTTTCTATAATTCTTCACCTCTAAAATATAAAAAATAAAATAAAATATAAAGATATAAAAAGAAAGATTTCAGGAAATACTTGTAACATACTTAACTTGCTGATATGACAGTCTTCATCTGTGAACAATACTCATTTAGAAATATGTATCAATATGAAACTCTGCTGAGGATTAAAGATATACATTGCCCCAGAATATATTTTCAGTACATATTTAGTAAGTGATGCCAGGTACTCCTCTCCTCTCTTTCATTTTAATATTATTATTATTTTTTTTATTATTACCATCATCATCAGTTCTACTGGTATCATTATTTACCAGAATCAGTATTCTGGTATAAAATAAAATAATTTTATTCCCTTTATTCGCTAATATAAATATCCACATTGAAAAAAAAGCCTTAATTGGCTCTTATATATGCACTACATTTTTTGCTATCATCAAATGAAATTTTTAGTTTTTTTCTACTTTAATGACAAAATAATTTCCAGCCGAAAAAGAAAGAAAGAAAAGGCACAACTTTAATGAACCCTTGGATGCCAGCCAGCATGATTATTTCAAGAACCTATCTGTTTGCTCATAAGATTTTCTCAAACCACTTGCCAGATTTTCATGATCCACTGTTGACCATTCAGGAAGAGCTGTGCTTTTCAAGTTAGCTGAGGCTGCAGCTTAAGAAAGACAATAATTATCTCAACTGCTATGAAACATAAGAAAGAAAAATACTCCTTCTTAACTTCTTCTGACATGGGACAACTGTGTTATTAATAGGTTTAGGAAAGCCAAATACACGTGGACCATCCTCTTCTGGGGGCAATCTCAACATATTCCTGCAAAGAGTCTACCATTTTCTTCTTTTTCTGCGTGCTATCTGCTCACCAACACTACCCGGAATCCTAAACTTACTTAAGTAGCACACTGTCCTGACATGTAACTCTCTCCATCTTTCCATCACACAGAGGCCCCTAGAAATTTACTTTTTTCTTCAGTTCTGCTATCTTTTCTCTTAGAATCTCATCTCACAGTGCAACTTTCCCAGGCACTCAAGTGCACATCTATGATTTTGCTACATTTTTCCATGGGCAAAGAATATCCCTTTCTCCTCTGTTCTAACTATCGAAATTTTACCCATTCATCACAATTAGTATTCCAATTTTTATGAAAACCTTTTATTAACACAGCATTCTGATATGATTTTTCCTTCCTATGAAGTCATATTGCAATTACGGTCAGCTTAATATAGTTGATAATTATCACATACTACCCATTTCTGGTCCTGACCTAATATGTAAATCTTTTATTGATATCTTCATGCTTTTATTTCTTATCTCTTCAGCTAGACTATTATTAGCTTGAGACCAGAGAAAATGGTTCACACTTCTTGATCTTCTACAGTTTACAGCTCAATACCTTCAACCTTACTGAGCTCAATAAATATTCGTGATTGCTATGTAGTATACCTAGTAGAGATCCTTGGTCATTTTATTAAGTAGTTAAAACCTCCCTACAGGTTTAGCCTATCTTTACAATGTAGGAAAAATAATTCTTAGCATTAACTCATAGCTATAAGTGTCATAAGACAAGTAAAAACATATAAAGCTCACAGGAACAGAAATCATACTGCTCTGGGATTGGGCATCAGACAGTTTCCTGGAGGGGCTGGTATTTAGGCAGACACCTGAAAAGTGCACTGGATTGAAAAATACAGGTATAATGATCTGCTAAATAAGCTTGTGATATGTTATCAGATACTTCAAAGAACATCAAGAATATGTTTAGGCTCCTAAAAATTGGTAATGAGATTAAGGGATTTGAATAGGACCACAAATCCTAATCTAATGTAAGATTTGGTTTTGTCTCTCTTTGAGGTGGGGTAGACTAATTTGATGTACAATTAAGTTTCCAATACCAAGATGTTATAATCTTAATTGCTTAATCACTTCTAAAACGACCTTAGTAAATTTATTTTGCTGAGATTCAGAAAGCAGACAGAAACTTCATCTTATTTAAAATTACGATATCTAAAATTCAAGTGAAAATGGTTTTTTTAGAATAAGTACTTGCTAATGTACTATAAGCAGAATAAGAATATTACCTCTTTATTGTCACATTCTCAGCTGCTAGATGTACACAATGAGTACAAGGACTTACGGATTTCTAAAGGAGAAAATTTTAAATAAAACTATAGTCAAGTATCCACATTTCAAGGGACTCATTTTAAAACCACCTGTAGTAAGAAGATTCACTTCTTTATCTTTGCTTTTGAAAATCACCTGGCATTAGATCACTGCTATTATCTGCAAAATAATATTGCCATACAATGTCTGCAAAACATTTGCTGTATCTTCAAAATAATACTGATTAATAGATTTCCAAGAATTTGGGGTGGATAACACATATCTTTGTATCAAAAATTAACTATACCTTTGATGTTCCAGACCAGCTTTCTTACTTAGAACATTTCTTCTAATGTACCAAGTAGATGCATATGTGTATGTTACACTCAGTAAGACTATCTAGTAACATCAAATAAGCTGCTGTGTTAACTCCTTTTTATATTTATCCATTTGATTTTAGTGTGGCAATATCTTTACCTAGAAAGGATAGAAAATATTGGCAGAAAATCTTCAAGAAAATTTGCCTTTTAACCTCTAATAATTGTGGAATATTTGATATTAGTTTTAATGAAGGATAATTTTTAATAGAGCTTTTAGTTTACATGTAATTTCTAAACTAACATAAGCAGACAAGGTGATTCTAACATGAATTGAACTTACAAAGTAGAAATGGAAATTTTCTTAACCGTAGAGAAATACATTTTTAGAATATTTTAAATGCTTGCTCACTTTGTAGTAAAAGTATGATCATTTGGCTCTTAACTAAATTAGTTTTCTAAAAAGAAACACTGACTATTTAATTTATAACTTGTCCAAAAGCCAATTTCCAAAGGAGTTACCAAAACAGGTACATATATATTAGCAAGCTATTCTGCTTAGAAGTCACATAAAAGATAAATAACTGTTCTATGATCCAAGAATGAAAATAAGTTCAAAATTTAATCCACAGAAAGTCTATGCCTATATATATATATAGAAACAAAATCAACAGACTGATGCATAGAGCTTCTGGTTGTTTTATTTGCCTTCACTGTCATATTAATTACAATCTCAAATATATATTTAAGCAAACACTTATTGCTTAAGATAACACTTTAAAAGCGTAGCAGGAAGAAATTTTAAACACTGATGACATTATGGACCCACAATAGTTCCACTGTGACTAGTTATTGGCCCCAAAGTAGCAGACTGGTTTGCAAAGCTGGGTAACCAGAGAGTGGAGGCTGATGGCGGGTTTTGTTCACTGAATCTTGAAATGACATATACCTCAGAGAAGGTACTAAGGGAGAAGGCACTTCCCCTTTGGCCGCGTTGGGTCTTCGTTGCTACACACAGGCTTTCTCTAGCTGAGGCGAGCGGGGGCTACTCTTCATTGCGGTGCGCGGGCTTCTCACTGAAGTGGCTTCTCTTGTTGCGGAGCACGGGCTCCAGGTGCATAGGCTTCAGTAGTTGTGGCTCACGGGCTCTAGAGCATAGGCTCAGTAGTTGTGGCACACAGGCTTAGTTGTTTCGTGGCATGTGGGATCTTCCCGGACCAGGGCTCGAATCCGTGTCCCTGCATTGCAGGCGGATTCTTAACCACTGTGCCACTAGGGAAACCCCAATTATTTAATACTTTTAAAATCGATTAAATCCAGAGCATCTTTCTTAGAAAAAGAAATTTCAGGGAATTATTTTGAAAAGAAAATAATTTTCTCATATTAATCACCTTATTCTTTTCATCTATTTAGCAAATTTCTCTTTTTCATAATAAGTTTTGTTATCGTTGTTATTTAAGCATAACTGGCACATATAAATGTCCTTAATGCCCAAGGTTCATTATTTCTAATAAAGTGTGACGCTTTCTTCTAAATAGGCTCCTGAAATTCACTCTACCTTGCAATCAATCATGAGTTGACTTTGGACTCATTTAATAATGCTGGTTCTCAGTTTTCAATAATATACTCCTATACAACCCTAAAGACTACTGAAAGCAAAAATAACTAAATCATTCATGAAAATGTGGATTTTTTTCTTCCTCATCTCTTCATTCTTATCTATAATCAACCAGTATATCCCTCTCTCCCCTCTACATACCCCCTTCTTATTGTCTTCCTTCACTTTCTGTGTATCTCATTTTATTTTGATCTATAAAATATTTACCCTCTTTTAGTCCAGGTTTTATTCTCATTGAGCTTATGATATCCTGAAATTTTTAAAATTTAAGTATGTAGTAAATATTCAGTTTTGAAGTTGTATTCATTATTTATACAGATAAGATTTAGGAAGTGACTTTAAAGAGCAATGAAAATTTTTCATTTCCTGAAATAAAAAGCAAATATATGCCATAATCCTTTTTCCTAAAAAAATTTTAAATGTGTTAAAATTTACATGCCACCATAGAGGCGACAAGTACTTAAATTTTCCAAGCAGTAAAACAGAAACAAATAGGGAGGTTTAAATGTGCATAAGAACAAAAGCTGAAAACGAGGATTGTGTAGGGAAGTAATCTGTGATGACTTGCAAGAGAGGGAAAGGTTAAAAGTATTTGTAACTCTGATTCCTGAAACACACATTTAGCATTTCTGTTTTGGTAAAATTGTGAGCTAGATTTTAAGATGTCTTACATTAAAAATCTTATTTTTTTAAATAAGCATTTCTTAAGTAATGCTCTAAAATATCATCAGATCTGAATTGTAACGATATAATTTAAAGAAAATTTTAGGCTAATATATTAACCTTTATAATCTCCATATATATATTTTGTATTTAAAATAGAACTGCTTCTCTATTTTATATAAGCAACAATGATACATTGTACAGCACAAGGAAATACAGCCATTATTTTGTAATAACTTTAGAGTATTATCTATAAAAAATACTGAATCATTATGCTGTACACCTGAAACTAATATTGTAAATCAACTATACTTCAAATAAATAAATAAACAAATGAATAAAATAGTAGTGCTTTCAGGTAGCTAAGGCTGGTATTGAACAACATCTACTTTTTGTTTCATAGACCTTCTTTTAGATTTCTCCAACCTGGTTAAACTAAATAGGATACACACAGATGGTAAAACCTTATGTTATCCTACTCTGAAAAGATTATCTTCTTTAAATGAAAATTAGCTACCACCTGCTAAATATGTTTTGGCATCTACTAAGTGGGATTCTCAAGAAAAAAATCACAAAGCCTTTTTTAAGCCTTCAAAGAAGCCTTGGAATTATCTTGAAGCATGAAGGTGGACAACTAAAGACTCAAAGAAATTACTTTTCTTCCCCAGAAAAAAATTATCCTATTTGCTTTTTTCTCCTTCAAACTATTTCTTTAATGTGTAAGCGAAGACTAAAATTAAGCTGTGAACTAAGGTCGGAACAAGGATCTGTGACTTCCTTATAAGACTATAAGGTAGAAGAACAAAAGGAGAAATATAAGAGTAACTATTTGCTTCCTCCTGCGCCGGTCTTAGGGAACTAGAGACAAATGTACTGGACGTTGAAAATTTTTAAATTACTGTGGTGCTCCAAGGACAATGGTGCTTCAAGGACAAAGGACAACCCTGCCTAAAAATGTTTCATCATTGCACCCCCTACCGACTCTTAATCGCCCTCCCCACCATGTTGAGACGGTTACGAAATTCCTGAGCCCACCTGGGCAACGCCCACCTGAGCACTGGACCTGTCACAAATAAGGAAAGGCATCTTCCCTGTCCCACTCCCACCCTACTGATTGGTGCCTCAACCAATCAGTAAACGAAATTTTCATCTCGGACCATTCCTTTGTTTTCTGGCTATAAAAACTAATCAGCAGTACATGTTCGGCTTGACTCTCCCAGACTACTACGAAGTCTGCCCGCTGTTCTGACAGCGACCCTTCCCTCTAATAAATTCTAACTTCTTTACATTCTGCCTTGTGTCTAGAAATTCTTTTCCAACCCGCGTTCGGGCCACGACAATTATAATTTGTAGAAGTGAATGAACTAAATAAAAAAGTTTTAATTCATTGAAAACAATTATACCTGGAGGATTTTTTGCATTACATATCACTTAAGTGGGATGACCGTATGTCCATGCCAGTTAACCATGGAAAGCCTCAGTTCATATTTACTCTCCTAACAAAATTATTTATAGCATTCCTTTCCATTCTCAAAATATCGCAGTTTAAATGACATTATCATCCTTCATTTTAGTCATACGCTCTATGAGATAAGAATTCTAAAAACTAACTCCAATAATCTTAATTAACATAAATGAACATGGTTGGAAATCTAGAAGACCAAAAAAAAGGGGTTTATGAAATCTCTCTGGAAAGAATACCTGAAACGGCCTAAATTTCCTCTTTCAATCTAGCGCTTGAATTTCCTTTGTAGTTTTAGTGATGACTGTCCAACTTTTACTTGAAGTCTGACGTATGAAGTCCATTCAGCTTAAGGCAAAGGCTAAATCTTTCCTCAGACCTTCATTACTGTTCATTTAAACAAGATCTAAGAAGTTGAACTGTGTGTTTTTTCAGATCTCAGTAGACTGTAAAGCTTCAAAGGGAGGGTATAACTAGAAGGATGGTCATAATGTACCAGAAGCAGTGACTACAGATGTCCAGAAAGAAGGAATAAAAGGTAAAGTAACACTTGGATGAATTCAAAGAGTGTGAGTCATTTTGAAATTATTATCAATATCAGTTGCTGAAGGAGAATAAAAATGTGCAATGCACTTTGTAAAGATTTATTTTCAAAATATTTACTATTAATTTAAAGGATGTGGTGCTTATAATGATAAGCTTCAGTTATCTGAAAAAATTATATATTCATTGCAGAGTAATGTTTGTTGAAGGAATAGTATAGTTCTTTCTCAAACAGTCTTAAGGAAATAAAATTTCATTTCATATATATTTCTTAAAAATCTCTCTTCAGTTCATTTAGCCATGATGATTACTCATAGTCGTATCAGAAAGTTAGCATGTCTAGGTGTAGTTGCATGTGTCATGGAGCTGAGTACTATCTAAAATTCTTTCAGACCTTACCAGAAAAGCATAAGAATGTGTTCTGACGTTCCTTCCTCCCCACAATTTACCCACCTACCAGGAAGTGCTCAGGTCAAATAATAACCATTCCACATAATTAGTTTCCATTTTAACTTAGAATTAATTCTACGTGAGTTAGTACATTTTATAATGTCTTATTTTATATTACATTATATATTATAAATACTAAGCAATCAATAACCACTTAAACTGATAGGTGAACCTAGTGGAATCTCTTATTCAGATCCCAAGGTGTCTATGTACCCTGATCTCATTCATTCTTGCCTATGTCTGAGTCAGGTCACTTAATTCTTGTATAAATACTCAACATTCTATTCTCATGCATTAAAAGGACAATCATGCCAATCCTTCTAATTGTCTCAATAGCTATGTAAAATTATCATCCTCTTTGCCTGCAATCCCCTCAGACACCTAAAATTCTTTCATCATCTATTTATATACCAGATGTCCCCTACCTTATTTCTTTCATTGTACAGTTGGGAAAATATGTTGCTATTATGCATGTTGAATGTTCTCCCATAGCAACTAACTATATATCCTAAGAAGGATTTTATTCCAAATGACCAGTAATCATATAATAAACCTACTGGGAAAGTTATATGGACACGGGGAGCTTGAAATGTGTTCCAAATATTTTTGTGGTTTAGGAATCTGAAGGAAGAAGCAGTTTCTTTGATCTAGACACTCTCATGGGGAGAATTCTGGTTTTGTTTGACGAGAAACAGTCTAAAATGAAACAGGCTCCACATGAATGCTCTCATTGCTCTACTACCAGAAAAGTGATTTTTAAATACTCTTCACACTTTCTGTACATGTAAAATCATTGATATTTGTTACTTATGTCTTCTACTATGGCATTTTGTTTGCATTCATCTGAAGTATATAAAATTTATCGCAAAATTACTGTGGTATTTATCTGATCAAGCAAATCACTGCAGAAGATGTAACACTGAATTATTTTTAATAATAATTTTCTTTATGTTTTAAATATGTATTAAGTGCCTATTATGTGTACAGTCCTTTTCTAATAAAATTAGAAATATTACTGATATGATCTACAAATATAAAATGCATAAAAATCAAACAGAATTACTGTTAAAATACACATTTTGCAATCCATATATAATAAAGTCATTTCAGTCCAGTGTTTATGAGTGCCAGCAATTATAACAGACTCAGACTTTACTCTGGCCCTTGTTAATTCTGTATCTTGGTAACCTTGAGCAAGCTTTCTTTTAGAGCTTTTTGGAGATTAGATGAGATAACACTAATTCATAGTACCTGCTCAAGGGTTCTGTTATTAATATCACCAAAATCAATTTTATTTTTCTCATGTAACATGTAATACATTTAAATTTTTCCATGTCTACATCCTGTGAATTAATTCTAATTCTAATGATCTGGTTATCTGATGATCTATGAATAAAATTCCCTCTGACGTACATATAACAAGTGCATAACAACTAAAATTTTTTTCCTAGAAAGAATTGGTCAAGCTATCCAGGATTAAAGGAAAAAAAATAAAATTTCAAAAACTCTTTCCCTAAAACAAACAAAAAAATAAGGTCCACAGACACAACTATATGTTCACATGAACAAAATAAAGTTTAATCTCGAAGGATATAGCCTTGGTGAGATGTACAAAGTAATTATGAGAAATTTTCTCAATTACAGGTTTGATTAGTTTCAGAGAATTTTGAATCCCATAAGGGGTACAGCACAGAGACATTTTGGTTTTGGGACAAGAAAGTCCCCCCCACCAAAAAAAAGGAAGGAAAAAGGGAAGAGAAGAGAAGGGAAGGAAAAGAGAGGGGAGGGGAGGCGGGGGGAAGAGGAAAGAAGATGAGAGGAGAGAAGACGAGAGAAGAAAGAAGATACTATAAATTTAGTTAAATAGTAGAAGCACAAACAGTTAATACTATTTTTTTTTGGTCTAGATCTATATTTCTTTTACCTTCTTCAAATCATACTGTGTCTTATATTTAACCTGGATATATAAGATTAAATTACTATATGTGATGTTTTCTAACCAATGCTTCTATTTGGGGAAAAGTATTTAACTGGTTACTTTGTGTGGTTATTCTTGGTTATCTGCTATTGGAAATAGCTGAAGGTTAGATTCTTAAAAGGGTCAAATCATTCAAAATGACAGCAACATTTTAAGGAGTCATGGAAACAAACTGGAAATCTAGACAAGTTTAAATCAAAAAGAAATTATAAGTGTCAAGCTAAGACAGTCACACTTTATCCTATGGTCAATTGGAGTTAATGAAAAATAAATAAGTGAAATAATTAGATTTGAAATTAGATGTTTATAAATTAATTAGCAGCAGTGTTTGGGAAAGGGGAAGAATACACAAGAATTCAGGGAGCCTGCCTAAGCAGCTGGACTTGAATTTAGAGCTGCTGACACATTCAATCATTAAAGAAGGATTTGATTAATATGGAAGATGAAGGAGCTTTATGACCTCACAGAATTCTCCTGGTGCTAGTGAATATGCACAATGCTTTTAGTATAGGTCTACCTAAAACAGTATGTATTTTACTTTACGAATGACTAAAGATTCAGATTCTGGGAACATTACCCAGTATTGACATCTGGTGGAAGCAAAGTAACAGTAGGAAAATGTGTTTCCAGGATGACCTCTTTTTGGAGAGCTTTTTAGGATACAACCCCCGCCACACACACATACTTTCTTTTTTCCTGGAAAAATAGTAACATCAAGCCTTAAAAATATATTCAATTTTGCCCCAATTAAGGTCATTTTTGATGTTTATATTCATGTCACAGGAGTTTAGATATGACTGCTTACTGCTTATTATGTCACGTACCATTTAAGAATTTGTTGGTCCCAGGAAGCCTTTAAGCTTCATATTCCAGGTTTAGAGTGGTACCACTTACTTAGTCACCAAAGAAACACCGGAATATTTGTGCCTCAGATCACATATGGAAATGAACTGAAACTAGACGGAAGCTTTGTGGATATAAAAATGTGTTCCTGTTCTCTACTCAAGAGTATCTGACACGATACTCTAACCGAATGTGAGCATTCTAAACAGTGGTCATTAGGAAATAATTCTCACTTAAACTCTCAATGATACATGCTAAGTATATTTATGCAATTGCCTACCTGGTTATAAAATAAAACCTACTTTACTCAAAACATCTGACCCCACTTGTTGCTAATTACACACCACTGAGGAGGGTTAAATTCTTAAGACTACTTTACCATCAAGAACACTCTAACGTCAGAGACTGCAACCAAGTTAATAGCCAAGGAAGAGAATTGCTCCTGACAGTTCATTACAGTCTTTCCAGAATATACTTATTGGAAACCAGCAAGTTTAATAAAGTCCCTTTTTATATTCAAAGTCATTGTAAGATTTGTCTTAGGGAAGAATCTGCCTTATAAAATCCACCTGGTCCTAGTGCACGTACACAACAAGCCTTTCAAGATAGGAAGAACTAAAAAAATATTTTAAAGAAGCAAGCCTGGGGCTTCCCTGGTGGCACAGTGGATGAGAGTCCGCCTGCCGATTCAGGGGACGCGGGTTCGTGCCCCGGTCCGGGAAGATCCCACATGCCGCGGAGCGGCTGGGCCAGTGAGCCATGGCCGCTGAGCCTGTGCGTCCGGAGCCTGTGCTCCGCAACGGGAGAGGCCACAGCAGTGAGAGGCCCGCGTACTGCAAAAAATAAAAATTAAATTAAATTAAATTAAAATTAAAACAAAGAAGCAAGCCTATGAACAACTAGAGATTCAGATTCTGGGACTATGTTGATCTCAAGGAAAGCCTATCCTCATAGAAAATCTCTTTATTTGCCTTTATATTCTTTGCAAAATTAAGGAAAATATGCAATGCCTAGTTTGAAAAAAGTATTACTACATTAATCTAAAATCACAATGATCTTTTAATGCACATGACCAAACAGTACTCTACAAAATGATACAAGGAAGGGTTAGAAAGTGTACTGTCTTTAAGAAAAATGTGTAAAACAACAATGAAAAAATAACAACTCAATATAATAAGAAATGTCACCAGTCACTTCACCATTGTCAAATGGCAAGAAAAGAGAATGAAGTAAAAGACTCTCTGCTTTTGGCAGAGATACAGTTTTTAGTTTGTGGCTGTAAACCAATTTTTATGTGATAAAGAACTGAGCTAAGCTGAGAGCAATGAGAAAAGGACACTAGAAGCCTCATGTTAGACTTGGCAAATGTATAGTTACGGCAGAACATAAAAGCATCAATATACAACAAGAAAAGCAGAACTAATGCTCTTAGAACCTGTGAAAATGGAAGTATAACATATTATGTAAGAACTGTTTAATCAAGATGTTACCAATGCAAGATTAACATATATGCCTGTAGTTGATCTTTCATTCACAAGTCTCTTCCAAGAAGTTTACAAATAAATGTTTAAGCCAGCCATTGGTTATTTTCAAAAACAGTGATTCAGCAAATATTTATTAAGCTAATATGTCAGAGGGAAAAAAGCCAGGTACCTGAAATGCAATCATGTATAAGACCTATAATCTGCCTTATTGTAAGTTGCTTACTGTACAGTAGGGAAGACAAATAAATGGGAAGATGAAATAAATAAGGACAACACTAGCTGATGAACTCCTACTCAGATATTTTTCTTATTCCATTCTAATCTATTTTTGTTTTTACTTTTAGGTAGGAGATATTGGATTTTGTGTTTCAATTGCATGGATTTATTATTCATTATGGATACATGGTTAATGTTGCAAAATAGAACTCATTCATTGGTATTTTGAATATGTTCTTTCTAGATTTTTTTAAATATTAACATTGATAATATGAGGAGAATCAAAATGGCATCAAGCTCCCAAAACACTTTTTTAGGAACTTTGGAATTCCTATGAAATTGCCATATATCTCATACTAAGATGAAACTGTTCCGAGACAGGATTTCATACTGGGAACTCAGAGTCAACATTTCATTTTTCCCTTGCTACTGAATGTGCTACAGAAATTATTCCACACTACTTTTTCAATATGATACAGTAATTTTCTTTAATGGATGTGAACTCAATAAACTAGTGAAGTAACTATCCAGTGTCTAAATCATCTTGGAAACCTATTAAATTCAGCATGGTGTCTACCTCAATAGAGTGTGTATGCATTTGTTATTCTAATAAAGACTTAAGATAAATACACTAAAGTGATTGGATCAGAATGCTGTAGTGGCTTATAAAGTGAACAGAAATTACAAGCACATAAGAAAGCTGGCATCCCATTTTTCACAAACCACCAATGAAGATACCTATAATTTGGACTTCTAACTCTATTCCTGTGTGTGCATGCCTAATTAATTCTGATCACCTGCCAACCTCTCCAACCCACACCGTCCAAATGCATCTTTTAACTTTGGTTATGATGAAGGCTACAAACAGGCAGAATACATTTCCATATATTTTCTATGTCATCAATCTAAACTGGAAGGAGAACACAGAGTCAAAGAACTTTAATGACACAATAACATGATCTGATATTATAAAACATGAGCATGAGACTTCTTAGCTCCATGATAAAATTATTCCTCAGCAAAATCACAATCAAATAAATGATTTAGAAATAGTGACCCTGGAGACTAATTTTAGGGAAATATTCTTTCAGTTGTATTGTGTGGAACATTTCCTCAGACACAGAAATACCTTCTACTAAGACTTCTTCAATTTTGAAATTTTAATAAATTTAATAGGACATTCATCTTTTACTTCAAGAGAAATCATTTGCTTTCAATGATGAACAAATTAAATGCTTTATTTCATCAGTGTTTAATTTTTTAAAAGTTCCATTCTTCCAATAACAGGGTTTTACTTGTTACTGTTACACACAGATATATTCATCTGTGCCAATCGAAATAAGTCAACAATTTTGAGAAAGACTTTTACGAAATTGAAACTTTGACTAACTAGTGAGTGTCTGAATATGATTTGACAGATCTAATAATAGGTTTTTGATATGTTTTGAAATATTGAGTAGTATGTAGAGCAAAAATATTTTAACAAATAAGTATGATGTTAACTACTTGTGGTAATCATTCCACAATATATACTACATATATGAAATCATTACATTGTATACCTTAAACTAGTACAATGTTATATGCCAATTATATCTCAATAAAACTGGAGAAAAATAGAATGAAAAACAAAAGGAAGCTATTCACCATTCCAAAACTCAGAGTTTGGAAAAAAGTCATGGTACAGGGTGACCCAGCACCTACATTTTTGTTCGTGATTAATTAGGAGAGTATAATAAGAAAGGTCAGGCAGCCTGCTCTTCTGGTATGCACCCTTCAGTCCCTTCTCAGTGTGTAAGCTAAGTTAAGGATTGGCCAACCTGACATGTAATTCTCTGTGGCTGAGGCATCGTTGCTGGGGAGAGGACAACGTAAACCAAGAGCCAAAGTGAGGCTATGGCATAGACTCACAGTTGTCTTCAGCACCAACGAGAGGCAATAGGAAACTGAACCACCTGACATCAACCTCTGCACAGGCTGAGCTGAGAAAAGAGGAGACTGGCCAGTTTACCAACCAAGGGTATTTGCTGTGGTTGTCAGCAAAGTTCCACTTGGTAGTGACAGTGTTGAATTTTACCTGAGTCCTGTGCTCCCAAAACACAGCAACAGTCAAGAAATTTCCCAATCTTTTTTATGTTCCCAGAAATGGCTGACTACTCTTCCCTGTATGACTTAGACAAGATTCATGGGTAACCCCTATTTACCCATGACAAGGGCAGACAGAGACTCTCCAAATTCTCATTCTTTATCTCCTAAATGATTAGATGAACTGTTCGTCCCCACTGAGCAATCTGGACAAAAGGCCCACTAACTTGACCAAACTTTAGTTAGGTTTGTTTCCTTCCCCAGGAAGGACGTTCAGGTCCCTGAACATTTACCCAACACTGCAGTGCTGAAATACACCTTCTTCACAGCCTTCTCTTGAGAACTGGCTGGCCTCAGGGAAAAATATTCCCGATCAACTGTCCGAGAACACCGCCACTCATCCCACTTCCCCACACCCAGTTATTTCTAGCCTTTTATATGACTCCCTGCAAAAGAAAAGCTCTTTTCTGATGCCATCTGATACACTTGCAGATCCACTGGTAGATTTTCCATACTGCAATAGTTCCCCTGCCCATATAGCAAGAGTGTCCCTACCCCAACACAATAGTCCTTGCTCCCTTAGTGCAATAATCCTTTCAAGTAAAAAGGTTTCTCCTTACTAAGTTCAGATTTGTTTAAATTTGTACACACCCAAGGACTAGACTGAGGAATAAGGTGAGAGTTCTTCCTTTCTCCTAATGGTTCAATCTCAGATAAGCCTTTTCCTCATATCCCTAATGTCAACTGTAAGAGGAGCAAGGGGAAAACAGGGAAAACCTAATATTGAATTATTATCTCAAAAACACTGACTTCAGCCTCAAGATCCTTTTAAAATTATTGGATCAGACTAATTTTTAAATTGATTTTTGCTAAAATAATTTATTCCCACTATTCCTTCTATATTCAGAAGATTTGTTGAAAGAAGGAAGCAAATAAATTTTAGAGAATTAAATAAAATACATATTCTCTGCACCATAAAAGATGAATAAAAATAATTATTTTGTTGAGTTTTAAGTTAAAATATCTTTTTTTTTAAAGTTATCAGTATACAGTTATTTACTCTAGAGTGCAATCAAAACCTCCTATATCCCCATTTTTATTATCACTGTTTGTAGTAATAGGAGTAGCAATAGCAACCATATTTACTTCATATTTAATTTATCCATTTGTAATATTTTCATTGGTAGTAATATTTTGTGAGGCCTTACTCACCCAAGGCACTATTCTTTATATCCAATGGCTAATACAATCATCACAACAGTGCTATGAGAAAGGTACTACAGGTGGTCTTGTGGTATAAACTGGGTGGTTTCTCTGTTGTACTGGTTAAGTATCAGTCTTAAGACAATTTCTCTGTTCCCGAGTCTTCTTGGTTGGAGTTTTCTTAGCATTGAAATCTATCCCTGCTCCCCATAGAAGCCAAAAACTTTGCCTTGTATCTGTGATTAGTCTTCAGTGAAAGAGAATTTATGGCCCTTTCCCCAAGATTATGGGACCTGTTTGCTCTCAGTACAGACTCCTGGGCCCAACATGATTTCTCAATATTCATTCAGGGAGTACCTCAGAGGGAATTTTCTTCTATCTTTCCGCAGCACTAATGGGTCTCTGACTGAGTCCCAGGAAGCAAGAGGGATTCCTATCCCTTCCCCACAGGCAGAAGGGTTTTGCATACATGTTGGCCTCAGAAACAATGGAGTTTTGCCTTGTTCCTAGGGGTGAATTTGTTTCCCATACCCCAGTGACTTTAGGAGTTTGCTTCGTATGAGAGTCTAGAAGTGGCTGGAGCTTCACAACTGTCTCTCAAGAGCAGTCAATTACCACATTCATACCTACACCACTGAAGGATCTCTCTAGTGTTCTGTCATACCTCCAATCAACTTCAAAAGCACCCAATGAAAACTTGTGGGAAACAGCTGTGAGTGAATGCTAAGTTCCCTTGTGACCGGGTTTCTGAGTAACTTCAAATTGACATGCTAGGGAATTGTTTTACTTGTTTGCCTTGTGATCTCAGCTCTTTGATGGGCCAAACAAAACTTTTGATTTTGTAAATTATTCAGCTTTTTCTTATTGGTGGTTGGGACCTGTGTTCTCTTGCAACTTTTTTATTCCTAAACAGAATAATGTTTATACATTATTAAAAGTGTAACAATGACTGCATATAAAAATCATGGGATCGGAGACAAAAATTCCATCAATGGACTCATCAACAGAATAGATCTAACTGAGGCAGTGAACTTAAGGCTATGTCAAAAGAAGTTTTACAAACTGAAACAAAAAGAGCGAAAAAAGGAATAAATAAAAGCTGAACAGAGCATTCAAAAGCTATGAGACAATATCAAATGGTCTGTCTAGTATACATAAAATTGGGGTGTCAAAAGGAGAAAAGCAAATAGGCAAAAGAAATATATGAACAGGTAATGATCAGGATTTAACAGAGCTGATATCCAAGAATCAAACAAACAAAAAACACCAGTCCAAGAACCCCAGATAACACCATGCAGCAGGAGAAAAATGAACAAAAAATTTTAAAAACACACAAATATCTAGAGACCACATTGATAAACTGTTGAAAATGAAAGACAAAGAGGAAATGCTGAAGAAAAGAGCGGTGGGGGAGATGGAAGTGGGGTGGAATATACCATACAGGAGAACAAAAGGCAAGGATTACGGAGCACACTTACTAGAAACTGTGCAACACAGAGACAGTGTAATGCTATCTTGGATATGTTGAACGTACTGAAAGAAAATCAATTTCATTCCAGTGTTTTATGCCCAGTAAAAATATCTTCCAAAAATGACAGTGAATTGAAGACATACTCAGACAAAAATTGAAAGTCTTAAATGCCAGAAAACCTGCTCTATCAATAATGTTAAGGACATTTCTCAGCACAAAAAGTATGAAAAAAAATTGAAATTTGAGTCACCACAAAGAAACGAAGAGCACTACAATGTAAAACTAAAGGTAACTATAAAATGTAATATAATAAATACTTAAATTTAAAGATAAGAAGTAATAAAGATCTAAGCCTCCACCTTAAGAAAACAGAAAAAAGTGAGCAAATTAAACTCAAATTAAACCTATCTGAAAGGAGGAAATACAAATAAAATGAGGGAAAAAAAATCAATGAAATGGAAATCAGGAGAAAATAAGAAAAATCAATGAAACTAAAGGTGTAATTTAGAAAGATAAATAAAAATGATATACATCTAGCCAGATGTATCATTAAAAATGAGGGAGAAGATACAAATCACCAATATAAAAAATAAAAGAGAACATAACACTGCAGATACCAAAGACACTAAAAGGATAAGAAAATAAGATTATGAACAAATATATGTCAATAAATTTGATATTTACATCAAATGGATGCAAAAGAATCTAGCAAAAGGAAGCAATAATTAAATTTTTGTTTTATAATCATGCTTTGTATCCGTTTCTCTGAGCTGTATCCTTGCAACCACACACCACATTAACAGACTATTAATGATGTTGAGCACCTTTTCATCTACCTGCTGGCCATCTTGAATCTTCTTTAGAGAAGTGTCTACTAAGTTCTTTCTCTATTTTTTAATTGCATTATTTACTTTTTTGCTATTGAGTTGTAGGAGTTCCTTATATATCTTAGATAGTAACCCCTATACAAAAGACTTTTAGTTTGATGTAGTCCCAGTTGTCTCTTTTTGCTTTTGTTGCCTGTGCTTTGGGGGTCATATCAAGGAATTCATTGCTAAGATCAATTTCATGAAGGTTTTCCCTATCTAGAAGTTTTTCAGACTCAGGTCTTAGGTTTTAGTCTTAAATCCACTTTGAGTTGATTTTTGCATATGGTGTAAGACAAATCAAACTTCATTCTCTTGCATGTGGATATCCAATTTCCCAAACATAATTTGTTAAAGAGATAATCCTTTCTCCATTGTGTATTCTTAGCACCTTTGTCAAAGGTCAAATTGACTGTATATGTGTGAATTTATTTCTGGGCTCTCAATTCTGTTCTAATGCTCTAAGTGTCTGTCTTTATGCCAGTACCATACTGTTTTGTTTACTGTAGTTTTGTAATATGTTTTAAAATCAGGACGTTTGTAAACTCCAGCTTTATTCTTCTTTCTCAAGATTGTTTTGACTATTTTGGGTCCTTCCTGGTTCCATATGAATTTTAGGATTTTTTTTTTTTTCAATTTATGTACAAGATGCCATCAGGATTTTAATAGAGATGTAATCTTCAGAGAAATGCAAGTCAAAACCACAGTGAGATATTATCTTCACCTGTTAGGATGGCCATTATGAAGAAAAAAAAGAAAAGAAAGAAAAAAGAAAATGAGCAAAAAAATAAAAATAGAACTACTGTATGATTCATCAGTCCCTTTTCTGTATATACAGCGAAAGGATCTGAAATCAAGATTGCAAAAATAGACATCTGCACTCCCATGCTTATTGCAGCATTATTTACTATAGCCAAGACATGGAAACAACCTGAATGTCCTTCCATGGATAGATGGATAAAGAGGTACACAGTGACAACATGGATGAAGTTGGAGGACATTATGCTGAGTGAAATAAGCAAGAAAAAGAAAGAGAAATACTTCACAATTTTACTCATATGTAGAATTCATAGAACAGAGTAGGATGGTGGTTTTCAGCAGCTGTGGGAAGGGGAAAATGGGGAGATGTTGGTCACAGGGTACAAAGTGTCAGTTATGCAAGATCAATAAGTCCCAGAGATCTAACGTGATGGTGATAATAGTTAACTATTCTGTATTGTATCCTTGAAATTTTCAAAGAGGACAGATCTTAACTTGAATCTTCTCAACACACACACAAACAGTGGTAACTATGTAGAGGTGATAGATATGTTAATTGGTTTGATTGTGGTGATTATTTCACAACGTATACATGTATCAAAATATCAACAAGTATATCTTAAATAAATACAACTTTTATATGTCAAAGATACTTCAACAAAGCTGTTTAAAAAAAAAAAGCCTCCCCATTCAACTCCCATTCCATCTTCTTCAATTGCAGATTCTGATCATTTCTTCTTCTTTTACTCTAAGAGATTAATAATATTAAACACATTTTTAGTGGAACTTAAGAGAATAGATGTACTTTTGTACAAGCATTATCATTATTTGCTGATGGAAAAACTCACAAGAAAACTAAATAGAAGGGAAATTATGACTCGAAATAGCTATAAAATTCACACTGACTACTCCTAAAATTGACTTTCTGAAATGTTTTAATATTTTATATTTATCTGAATACTACATTAACTCATCCCAACAAACTCTGTCACTTTTGCTTCTCTATTATCTTCAAAGTCCAGATCAAACCTCACTTCCTAACATTTTTCTAGCCTGCTGCCACCCACTGTAACCTCCCTCCTCTGAATTGATTAATTTGTACTATTTATTTCTCATTTAACACATTTTGTTTGTACTGGTCAATTAGCCTATGTACTGATTCAGCGATTAAAATTAGAAAGGTCTGAAGAAAGTAGCTGTTAGGAAAATAATTAAGATAAATGAAAAACTTGTAATGCTAGATGAGGTTTATACTAGATAATAAAAGCCAAAAATCTGATTTATTTATCAAGTTTGATTTCTTTAAAGAAAACACAACATGGTGGGGTTCCCATATTAGCAAAACTTGTCCATGACCTCAGCTTTATAAATACCATCATTTAGAAGGCAGCAGAGGTCTGAAAACTAAAAACAAAAAACCAAAAAACCCAGTAAAGGAAAAAGAAAATGTCTGAAGAGTACTCTTCATAAAAGCAGCACATTTTAATAGCCATATTATCTTTTTTCAAAATCTGGTTCTGCTTTATCATTTGAACTTAGGAGAAATTAATGAATCTATCTGTGCCTCAGTTTTCTCACATGTAAAATGAGGAATATCATAATATCTATCTTATAGTGTTTATGTGTTCATTAAATAGCACAATACCTGGGATATTGTAAATGCTCAGTACAGATTTTTGATTAATATAGTAAAAAATTTCAAGTAAAAAGATTTTTAAATTTTTTCTTTGGATAACTCAGACATTTCTCCATCCATGTAACCATAGTTGGTAATAGGGGGTCAACTTTAATTATGAATTACACTCGGATCATAGTATACTAAATCCTTTTTAGCTCAGAATAGACTAGCAGGGCCTATAGAACTTCCCAACTTATTAATAACCATAAAATTCTTCTCCTAGCTTGCAAAGATCAAACTTGAATGAAGTCCATTAATCTGGTACCATAATTACACAAGGTGTAATATTTTCCTCCACTGCATTTCCTTTGAAATCACCACACCGTTAAATAAACATTGATCAATAACCACAGATATATGGATTGTGTTGTCTTTTCAACTGGTTCAGATGAGATATTTATCTTCTTTTAATACATTTTGACATTGTGAATATTAGCTTCACTGTGAAGCAATCCAGCTCAACAAAGGAAATTAGTAAAACTTGAGTAGCCTTTGGAGATATCCCTTTTGGACCTTGACGATTAGAATTTTGTCCCTCCAAAGCCCTCCTGTGATTGCTCCCATCCAGAATTATCATTATTAGCAAGCACTTCAGTTAGGAAAAAGTGGACAGAAAATTGAGTCCAAATTTGGTACACTAAATTGGTAGTGAGGACCAAAAGGAAGGCAGTGTCTGTAGGGATAGAATGAAAAACTATGAGGAGAAAAAAGGTAAGACAGTGTCAAAGGCAAGCCCTCTACTTAAGAATGTCTTAGAAGTATGATCATAGCATGCTCATCAAATCTATTTCCTAATTTCTCTTTGTCAACTCAGGTCCTAAGAACTTTTTCCCAATGGCCATCAAGGAAACATGCAAAATCTGACAAGCTGAAGGAATGTGAAAGTAAATAGGAACAGAACATCTCCACAGTGTCAGAGGAAACACTAAGGAAAAATATACAATCAGCTTTTTAGTAATACTTTAAAGGCAGGTTAAGCTATCTCCTATCACTAAAATTTATAACTAATTTATTAACTTCAAATCATGCTTTTAAAATACAATTTTATAAGAATCAACCAAACAATGTTTCTTCAGAAATGAGCTTAAAATATGAAGATTCACTTTCTGGAGGTAGAAAACCACTGACTATTTCCAAATAGGCTAAATAGGTTTTATGACGTTACATTCCAAAGTAAGTTACAGTTCAGAATTCAGTTACATGTTTAGCTTGGGCAGGAAAGAGCAAAGGGGAGAACCTACTGGAAAAGGGAACTTTATAAATAAAACTTTGATAGTAAAGAAAACCAATGATAGGACTTCCCTGGTGACACAGTGATTAAGAATCCACCTGCCAATGCTGGGAACACAGGTTCGATCCCTGGTCTGGGAAGATACCACATGCCATGGAGCAACCTAAGCCCGTGCGCCACAACTACTGAGCCTGCACTCTAGAGCCCGAGAGCAACAACTACTGAGTCCATGTGTCACAACTACTGAAGCTGCGTGCCTAGAGCCTGTGCTCCACAACAAGAGAAGCCACAGCGATGAGAAGTCCGCCCACCGCAACGAAGAGTAGCCCCCGCTCGCAGCAACTAGAGAAAGCCCGCAAAAAGCAATGAAGACCCAACACAGCCAAAAATAAATAAATAAAAATAAATTTTAAAAAAATCAATGATATTGTAATTGCAGTAATATAGACAACCTTAACTATAATATTAGACGGCATACAATTATTTATTTCAAAGTTATTTTGATTTCATAGGTAGTTTCTTCATTTACTTATGCTGTCATTAAGTCAACAAATATTTCTTGATTATATACTATTCCCAAAACTGGTGTTATTATTTAAAAGATGTAACTCTTATGCAATGAACACAGTTTATGGCGTGTATGTGTGTGTGTGTGTGTGTGTACACGTGTATATTTATATAAAATTTTAAATGATTCAAATTTTATTTTAAAACAATAAGTTTCAGAAATGCTATTTAAAGTATTTCTCTTTTATTACAATATAACCCAGGATATTTATGACACTTAAAGAGCCAAAATACGTTTCTGTGTTTGTGTTTATCTGCCCTGGAGGGATAGAGTGATAAATGGTGAGTAGGATGCATGGATTCACATATTAAAGGTATTCAAGTAAAAACTAACAAAATCAAGCATGCTGCCTTTGGCTCAGTAAGCACAGAAAGAGTATTTGGAAAACCTACAGTGAACCATGACAGTAATACGCCAAAAACTGGGTCATTGGAAACCAAGTCTTTAAACTGCAAAGGTATGTCTATCCATCTACTCTAAGCTAAATGACTTGATTCTAAATTAGGATCGCTACTCTCTCTGCAGTAATACTAAGATAAGTTTAACCACTGAGACCTTAAGTACCTCTGCATCTGGGAAAATAAGTGCTACATTAGCAAAGCAAAACAGTTATAGTTTTTAAAAAAACAGTTGTTAAATTTTTTCCAGTGCCAGAGCTGCTGCACTGTGACAAAAATATTCTTCCATGCCTAAAAGATTTAAGTACATCTTTATACATCTAACAATACTAAACACACACAAACACACACACACACACACACACATTCACTCAATCCCTCTCTCCCTCCCTCCTTCTTATCCTTTTCCCTCTCCTTCTCCCTTTCTTTCTTCCTTTCTTCCTTCCTTACTTCCTTCCTTTTCTCTCTCTCTCTCTCTCTCTCTCTCTCTCTCAGATAAACCAAATATCTTAGCCACCTCTGTATTTGCAGGTTCCCCACCACCATTGGACAGAGTTTTAAATGATCACATTTCACTTAGTCAGCTTTGTACTACCCTCACCCCTCAAAAAAGAGTGTATCAACTTTATTAGCCTTACAGAGAGTGAAAACCAGTATTTCATTCCCAAATGAACTTCACTGACATGTTTTTAAAATTTATCATTGTACAATAGCACTTTTTAAACATAAACATCTATATTTGGTTACATGTTGGGAAAGTAATTAGATACATAATATGATATATATAATCTTTTTAAGAATACAGCTTTAAATACTATGATATTTGGAAAAAATCTATCAAATGTCTTTACTTAATAGTGATAATGTAAAACAGAATCTAAGATATATGTAAATTTTTATTTGCCATTAATAAAATATTTTATTACTTTAATCATTTTTAACCAGTGAACAGGACTAGATAAGTAAAGCAATGCAATATTAAGGATGTCTAACCACATAACCAATTTATTTCAATATGCCATAAAATTTTACTAGCTGTATGGCCTTAGACAAGTTATTTAACTCCTTTGTGCCACAGTTTTATACTCCTGGGACATTTTAAAGTAGATTGTATAGTATGTTGTAGTTTTGGGTACTAATCCTGATGGTAAATGGTAAATCTAACAGTAAGGTCAAGCCAGTTCCAAGGAAGGAGATTGTATTTCCTGGAACGTATGAGAACTTTGCCTCTTGTGTATATAAGAGAATAATGTAAAGGTGAAAGGACATAGCAGAAAGACAATGAAATGGCATGTTAAGTGTGGGTTGTTTAATAATTACTATGTGGTTTTGATATGGGGTGAAGATTTTGTTGATCTACAGAGCATTCTGTTGGTGATCCTTCAGTCCCCTTAATCGCCCAGTCCTAAAAACTAGTAGTCCAAATTGTTCCATGACTCCAAACAAGGTTGAGGACCAATGATCTCCTGCAGCCCTTTTACTGTATAGGTGAGTAAGCTGAAGGCTTGAATTGTTCAGTGATTTAACCATAATCAGCGAGCCTGTCATTGCAAAACCAAAGCTAGAACCAAGAGCTCCTAATTCTTTTTCCCATTATGCTTTCTCCCATACCATGCAGCATTATCTGAAGATAGTTGTAAAATTTGTGTCTTTTTTAACTCTAACTAGTAAGAGGTTTATGATAGTGGTAAATGACCAAAGCAATCAAGCAAAATAATTTACACATGCATTTTTAACAGTTTCATTATTGTACAAATGACATACAATAAATTACATAAGTCTAAATTGAACAATTTGATACATTTTGACATATATATAACCATAACCACAATCAAGATGATAATCATACCTCCAAAATTCTCTTTTGCCTCTTTGTATTCCTCCCTCTTGTATTTCCTGTTTGCAACTTTATCCCCAAGCAAACATTGTTAATCCTCTCACTATACCAGAATAATATAAAAATTTACTACATTGAGTTATTATGATTAAATGAGAAAATATTTGTACAACTTTTAGAATAATATCTTATGTTTAACGTACTGAGTTTCTAAAAGGAAATTTAAAATAGAAAAGAAAATTTATCAGCACATAAAATTCCTGTGCAAAGCTGAAATGCCCTAGGTGAGCTCTCACTCACAGGGTACAGCTGTTCTGTTCTTTAAGCTTCATCTTAATTTCGTATCTCCATCACGAGTGTAAAATTTTTTGGAGCAAATATGTTCTATTTTTATGTCTTTTTTAAATGTCCTACAGTGGGCAATATATGGCTGGTAAAGCAAGCATTTAAGAGATTCTTGTTGAAACAGTGCATTTTAAAATCAACAATGGGGCTTATTCTACTAAAATGAAATAATTGTAAATAGATGTATTCCTAAATGATATATTTTAGTATATGTTTCATTAAAAGAAACATTTTAAAAGTTACATTGTACATAAGTATTTATTATTAATGAATACACATAGCATTAACAAGTAGAACTCGGAAGTGACTATTTTAAGAAAGAGCTTCAAAAAGTATCGTAGAATTTGCCATATAATAAACAACTGTTAATAAAAACTACATATGTATGAGTCACTTCCAGCCAAGATGAAGTCACAGGGCCTAGATTTATCAACCCACCAAAACAACTAAAAACTAAGCAAAACATGAAACAAAAGTTTTTAAATTAATGGACATCAGGCTACAAAGGACAGTGATACCTGAGGGACAGGAAACAAAGTGAGCCCAACAACTGCCTGAGCTCATAGCCTGAAGAAAATTTCTAGACCACAGCAAAGGAAGGGGAACAGGAGAATCCAGCATACTCCCTTAGTATTCCCCGTAAAGTACTCAGCCGAGTAGTGACCAGTGAACATGTGTGACTAAATTATCAAAAGCAGAAGAAAGAAACATATGAAAGGTGTAGACACACCACTCACCAAGGTTTACTTAAGGCTGCCAAGACTGCACTGACTCTTCTTAACACTAAAATGGAAAACTTCATAAGAGGGCATTAAGTGAATACTTAGAACAGTTTGCAAAAGAAAAAATGAGTAAACTTGAAGAAATAGCACCAGAAACTCTCAAAATGAAATACAGAGAGAAAAAAACTGAAAAAAAATAATACAGTGATCATCAGTAACCTACGGGAAAATTTCAAGAAGTCATACTTGTATAGTTGAAGTCCACAAAGCAGGGAGGAGCAGAAAAATATAATGGTTCAATTTTTTTCTAAATCCAAAGAAAACTATAAACCCAAGGATGCAAAAATTTTAACAAACCCCAAGCACAAGAGATATGAAGAGAATTAGAACAGGGCACATCATAAGTAAACCGCTTGAAACCAGGGAAAAGGATAATGTCTTAAAAACAGCTAGAGGGAAAAAAAGAAATTATATACAAAGGAACAAAGATAAGGAAACACGTTGATTTGTCATCAGAAACAATGCAAGCCAGCAGACAATGGATCAACATTTTTTAAATACTGAAAGAAAAACTGTCAACTAATGATTTTCATACTCAATGAAAATAATCAAAGAAAAGATAAAGACATTTTCAGGCATACAAAAGATTAAAAAATTCATCACCAGCAGAACTACATTACAAGTAATGCTAAAGGCAGACCTTCAGGTATAAAGTAAATGATCCAAGATGGAAATACGGATTAACACAAATGAATGAAGAGGTCTAGGAATGGTAACTATGTGGATAAATATAACACATTTTTTCTTATTATGTAAAGGTCTTTAAAACACAATTGACTATTTAAAGATAAAAATAATGATGTAGTATAGGGTTATAACATACCCAGAAGTGAAATGTATGTCAACAACAACACTCAGGCCAGGAGAAGAAAAATGGGAATGTAATATAAGGTTCTTATACTATTTCGAAGTGGTATAATTTCACTTACAGGTAGACTATAAGTTAAATATGACTACTGTAAACCCTAGAGCAATCTCTAAAATAATACAGCAAAGTCAACAAATGAGTCAACCAAAAGGCAAAAGAGAATCATAAAATGCTCAATTAATCCAACAGAAACCAGAACAAGAAATAAAGCATAGATAGGACAAACAGAAAATAGCAAGATGGCAGATTAAAATTTAACCACACCAAAAATCACTTTAAATACAGATAATCTTAACAAAATTAAAAGACAGAGACATTTAGATTAAACAAAATTTTTTTTTTAATGTATGGTATATCTATGGTATATCCACATAATGGAATACTACTCAGCAATGAAAAGCAATGAACTATTGATAAACAGAGAATCATGGATAGTTCCCATAATATTATGCTGAGTTAAAGAAGCAAGACCAAAAATGGACAATATATTGTATGATTCCATATATGTTAAGTCTCTAGAAATGCAAACTAATATAGTGAGAGGCTTACTAATGTTTGCCTGGGGATAAAGTTGCAAACAGAAAATACAGGAGGGAGGAATACAAAGAGGCAAAAGAGAATTCTGGAGGTATGATTATCATCTTGATTGTGGTTATGGTTATATATATGTCAAAATGTATCAAATTGTTCAATTTAGACTTATGTAATTTATTGTATGTCATTTATACAATAATGAAGCTGTTAAAAATGCATGTGTAAATTATTTTGCTTGATTGCTTTGGTCATTTACCACTATCATAAACCTCTTACTAGTTAGAGTTAAAAAAGACACAAATTTTACAACTATCTTCAGATAATGCTGCATGGTATGGGAGAAAGCATAATGGGAAAAAGAATTAGGAGCTCTTGGTTCTAGCTTTGGTTTTGCAATGACAGGCTCGCTGATTATGGTTAAATCACTGAACAATTCAAGCCTTCAGCTTACTCACCTATACAGTAAAAGGGCTGCAGGAGATCATTGGTCCTCAACCTTGTTTGGAGTCATGGAACAATTTGGACTACTAGTTTTTAGGACTGGGCGATTAAGGGGACTGAAGGATCACCAACAGAATGCTCTGTAGATCAACAAAATCTTCACCCCATATCAAAACCACATAGTAATTATTAAACAACCCACACTTAACATGCCATTTCATTGTCTTTCTGCTATGTCCTTTCACCTTTACATTATTCTCTTATATACACAAGAGGCAAAGTTCTCATATGTTCCAGGAAATACAATCTCCTTCCTTGGAACTGGCTTGACCTTACTGTTAGATTTACCATTTACCATCAGGATTAGTACCCAAAACTACAACATACTATACAATCTACTTTAAAATGTCCCAGGAACACTGTACGTAGAGAGTATTAGCAAAGTTAAAGTACATGTTTCTCAAAATTTGAACAGTTTTCCTGTGAAGTTGTTAAGATCACTGTATTAAGTAATCTCTAAGACTGGTCTGTTTCAGACCACTGTTTTTAAATCTGTAAAATTTGAAAAATCATACCTTACATTCTATTTTGTTGTGTTAAAGAGAAAATGGCTATATATAGCCAACATACAATAAATGTAAACTCTGCTCACCTATGAGATACTATTAGTTCTGTGCCCATGGACATTGCTCAAATTATAGATGTAATTCTGAAATATTTCAGTCAGTTCTTGCATAAAGTCCCTTTTACTGTTTCTAACACATTTCAGTTTTAGTATAGACTTTATTCCATGGTTAGGTCATATGGCAAACCTTTCTAAGAATTCCAAGCAATTCTTTGTATTTAGAAATATTTCACAAAACATAGTCTCTCTTAAAGGGGGTTGAGGACTTGCTTTGAAATTACTGAAATAAATTTGTATCTTTCTCAGAAATGAATAAAAGGTTGCACTATTTTAATGCTTATAGATTGGTATTATGATTTTTTATTCTTTTTTATTGAGGTATAATTGACATATAACATATTAGTTTCAGGTGTACAACATAATGATTTGATATTTGTATATATTGCAAAATGATCACCACCAGTTCTGCCACTTTCTACTAGCTAAGTGACTTTGGAAAAGTTATTTAATTCTCCAAGTTTTAATTTTCTTATCAAAAAAAATCAAACTACAATTATAGTACTTATTCAGAGTGATTATTGAATGATTATATTAGCCAATGATGAAAACAAGGTATTATATAATAAGCACTCAATAAATATTAAATAACAATATTATTCGTATCTCTACTACCTGGTACAATGCTTGTAAATAATTGTATTTCAATTTGTGTTGGGTAGATGATCTAACTTATCCTCTTAGTTTGGATAATAGCTGACTTAGCCTGGATTCAAGTCAATCTCCTATGTATATTATTGATAATTTAGCTTTTCTTTGGCTTAAGTTTTCATATACTCTACAGGTAAGTTTGCATTTCACATCATTAATGAAATTTTAATATGATCATTCCATAGCACACATTTCTGAGGCATACTATGCTTAAAAGGCTTCTAAAATATTACTTATTCAATTTTTTAAGGAGCTACCATATGACGCAGCAATCCCACTACTGGGCATATACCCTAAGAAAACCATAATTCAAAAAGAGTCATGTACCACAATGTTCAATGCACCTCTATTTACAATAGCAAGGATATGGAAGCAACCTAAGTGTCCATCGACAGATGAATGGATAAAGAAGATGTGGCACATATATACAATGGAATATTACTCAGCCATAAAAAGAAACAAAACTGAGTTATTTGCAGTGAGGTGGATGGACTTAGAGTCTGTCATACAGAGTGAAGTCAGAAAGAGAAAAACAAATAGCATATACTAACACATATATATGGAATTAAAAAAAAAAAAGGTTATGAAGAACCTAGGGGCAGGACAGGAATAAAGATGCAGATGTAGAGAATGGACTTGAGGACACGGTGGGGGGAAGGGTAAGCTGGGACGAAGTGAGAGAGTGGCATGGACTTATATATATTACCAAATGTAAAATAGATAGCTAGTGGGAAGCAGCCACATAGCACAGGGAGATCAGCTCAGTGCTTTGTGACCACCTAGAGGGGTGGGAGAGGGAGGGTGGGAGGGAGATGCAAGAGGGAGGAGATATGGGAATATATGTAAATGTACAGCTGATTCACTTTGCTATAAAGCAGAAACTAACATACCACTGTAAAGCAATTATACTCAATAAAGATGTTTAAAAAAAATAAAATAAAATATTACTTATTCAAGATAAAACTTTGGGACCAGTTTAAAGCATAATTTCACAGATACTACAATTAGAAAATGGAGAATAAATTTTAAAAGCTAAACAGTCTAACTGGTTTAACAGAAAAATAAGTGTGACAGGAAAAAAGGGGGTTGGAGGTAAGAAGGAAATACAGAAAAAAATAATAGAAGCAAAAATCTGAAAATTATTAAACAAATGGATAAATAAAGGACTACCTAGTTTTTAAAAATTATTGTTTTGAAAGTCAATGAAAATCTAAATGATAAAGATAATATAAAGGGTTTTGCCAGTACAGCTTCCTTCTTTTCTCTATATTGTCCCTTGCCCAATAGATGTAAACTAATGAAATCTTCAATTCTATGTGTTTATTATCACATTTATAATTCAAGATTTATGCAAATGTATTAGATGCTTTTCACATTAGTGGAAATGGGTAGAAAATTGAACTAATCTCTGTATTAACATTTCACAACCTCATTATTTAATCTATTGGCACCTAATTTAATACTAAGCCTAAACAGAAGGACATGTCAAACAGGATTTTCAAGCAAATAAGATTATGATGCTTTATGAACTGCAAATAAACAGTTAATTGGATACTTCTAAAAGAAAAGATCCAATTAGAGGGATGTAAGCTCTTCCTTAATGAAGACTTGGATGAAACTACAAGGAAAGTACATCATTCACATCCCTAGTGCTTTTCTTCTGCTGGCGAATTATAATGCCTCTATGTAAATAATTTTTCAAATAGGCTCCATAATATCAATGTGCAAACAAATTAAGCAATCTGGTGAAATGAGACTTTATACCAGGATTATGATATTTTCCTGTTTTGGTATATATGTAATCTCATCTCAAAATGCTCTTTAATGAAAAGTTATTGATTTTAATTGAGTAAAGTCTTCATGAGTTTGTATATGTTCTCTCTGCCTGATATTTCCCTTACTTCCCTTTCTACTCCTTTTCTGAGAAATGTTCCAATTTATCTTTCAAAACTGCACAGGAGAATTTATTTCTATGAAGCACTTCCTTTAACTTCCTATGAGAATTAGGCACTTTTCTGTACAATGGTTATATTTCATACATACTCCTATTCTTAAGTAAATCGATCCCTTTAATATTCATGTGCTTACATTTCTAGTTCCTCTTTGAGACTGTAAGCTCCTTGAGATCAACGATCTTGTCCTCTTCTTTCTGAATTCTTTGGAGCCTAACACATGCTATCAAATGGTGGATGAACTGAATATGATATATTGAATTTATACATTACCTTTCTTTTATTGAGGAGTTCTGACATTCTTAAAACTTACAAACAGCATTAGTAGGCATTATATTCTTTTGTTATCAAAAGAAAATAATTAAATATATTATCCTAATTCATGTAGATTAGAAAGTGGGTAGAGAAAAAGTTAATGTATCTACTTAAACCCTTCTGGTATGGAAGGCTATAGATTTATGTCTAACATTTATGTCTAACTGAGATGCTCTGAAACCATTGTTTGAATTGGGGTTAGGACAGGAAAGACAATGCAGTAAAAAAGCCTCTTAGAATACTGTTGCTACTAACACAAAAGGCAAGGTGAAAGCCGTTTCAACCAAGCTATGCTATTTTCACTCCCTTTCCCATGACTTTGGTTCTTGCTATGACAGCCTTGATTCTCAATTTGTTCATGACAGATTACAAACTACATAATAAGCTCAGAAGGAATGGTGGATATAAGAGGAAGATCATGTTCTCTACAAGTTAGGAAAGCGTATTTTATGAATGTTTGAGAATGGAATGGAGGTGAGTACCTGAAAATGATTTATTACATAAATGGATGGAGAGGAAAAACAGCCATTTCAATGGAAGAGAAGTAGAGGAAAGGGGAAATTAGGATATGTTATTTCTTTATTGGCTTATTAAGAGACATTATTTTGTATGCTATTGGCTTGAGAAATATTATTATTATACGTTAGAATTCCCACAGTGAACCATTGTTAAATAAACTATTGGCAAAGACAATTTCAGTCTATGAGCATAATTTGCCAAAAAAAAATTGGTAGAGTCATCAACCTGACCCAAAGTAGTAATAAGATTAGTTGGTGCTGTGGGACATACCACACTCCATGCCAAATTTGAAATACAGGTTAGAGTTAATTGAATTCCTTACACTGAGAGGATGGATGATCAACCCAGGGAAGGTCCAAAGACCCTAAACTACAGTAAAATTTCTGGGCATAACTTGGTCCTCTGATGGTAGGAAGATACCAGAGCCAGTCATAAACAAGACAGACTGCATACCAACTCCTACCACAAAATAAGCTCAGAAACTGAGAGGACAGCTTGAACACTGGAAACAGCATAAACCACATTTGGGTATAATATTAAAACCCACCTATGAAATAACTAGGAAAAGTAGGGAATTTAGATGGAAAGAGACTCAAGCAGCCTTTACTTATTTGAAAAATGCTATCAGAACTTTTGACACATTAGCTAATAGGAACTCCAAATAAACACTCAAGTGTCTATATTTACAAGGATTTGCAACATGGTCACTGTGGACTAAAACACCAAAGGACCCCAACATTTACCTGATTGAGTTTTGGACTAGGAATTTTCTGTGGTCTAAGAATAGATAGCCTTGAAAGGTTTGCTCTATAAAATACAGAGCCACTAACAGAAAATAAATCATTTATACTTAAACTCCAACAGCTTGTCCTGGACTGGGTAAGACAGACCCCTGACAAACCAAGGGAAACCACCCCTGACTATGAAGTCCTAACAAGGAAATGGTGTATTTCCAAGCAGGACATATGGATGGGTGGTCAAATCCCTGCATTAACTGAGAAAATCTCAGCAATGCCAATAGTGGAGTTGCTAGAGTTTCAGAGGGTTGAGCCTATTCAAGCCTTAGGAGTTGAGCAGTGGGGACCACCCTGGTCCACATCACTCAACAACACATGGTTTACAGATGCATTAACCTTCATGACATCATCCAAAGTACGCTGGCAGGCTGTGGGCTTGAGGACTAATGACAGTTTAACCCTGACAGAATCAGGCTCTGGAGAATCAGCACATTCTGCAGAACGAATAGCCATAAAATTCACAGTTGAACAATGTTAAGGAAAATCAGAATGAGGTATACCTTTTCCTGGAATAGCTATTTGATCAGGAACATGGCAGGGAAATGACTAGAACACAGGAAATAAGGACATATGGCAGAAAAGAGCACTGGCTGACATACCCATATTCATCACACACGTTTCCACGTATCAGAAGAGTGACTGTGAAGTAACAAAATTTAATAGCTAGATAGGCAAATTCACCAGCAAAAATGAACGAAGTGAGAATTCCCAAGATTTATCTTAAGAAACACAATGACTCATGGGTAAGGAAGAAACCAATTCAAAACATAACCATACATAAACAGGACGGACAATGGAACATAAAACCTGAACAGATATTCCAAATGACAGGATCATTATATATGGGCACATCACCAAACAGGTTATCCCAGTATACAGGACACTAGAACACAGTTAGAAGAAGAAACATGTATATACTTACAAAATACCTCCAATTTCAAATTAAGACATAGGAGAACTGCTAAAAGTTTAAAGCTTGGAAGTCATTAATACTCCAGATAAGGTCAAAGCTGAGATACCCTTCCAAGTAATACAAATTGATTACAGAGGGTCCAGAAAATAAACTATACGCAAGCACCATTGTAGTCTCATGGTCAGGAATAGGTTTACTCTACCCCTGCATGAAAACTGATCAAAAATCTACGAATCAGAGCATCGGAAATCTGTATGGCTTGCTATGGTATCCCAACCATTACAGAGTCAGATCAGGGAACCCACTTCACAGGAGAAATAATACAAGATTGAAACAGAATATAATGTGGAATTTCCACTTACTCTACAACCCAACTGCCTTTTGATCAACTGAAAGGTATAATGGCTTGCTCAAGCAAAAATTTAGGTTGATACTAACAATGTAGATATAAAAGCTTGGACTAAAGCAATCTGAGAGGCAGCGAGAACTCTGAACTACAGATATAGAAGGGATGAAACAACTATTGAATTAATATTGCAGGCACCTATAGAGATAAGAATTAGCACTAGCAATACCACATAATCTACATTAGAAGGAAAAGTATTAATCATAAAACATAATGGGGCTTTCCTGGTGGCGCAGTGGTTGAGAGTCCGCCTGCCGAAGCAGGGGACACGGGTTCGTGCCCCGTTCTGGGAAGATCCCACATGCCACGGAGCGGCTGGGCCCGTGAGCCATGACTGCTGAGCCTGCACATCTGGAGCCTGTGCTCCACAACGGGAGAGGCCACAACAGTGAGAGGCCCGCGTACCGCAAAAGAAAAAACAAAACAAAACAAAACAAAAAACCATAATGATATATATATATATATATATATGTATATATCATGGAGATATATACATGGTACTAGGAAAATTATAGCATCTGCCACTAATTAAACCTATTGGTGACTAAAGGAAAAAGCATATTAAATCAAGTTAAAGAAAATAATATGATGTTTCTATAAAATTTTCAAGCATAAACACCATCAGTACTGGATATATACATGAATCAATACTGGATATAAGTGCTAAAAACATGGATAATTACTCAATATATGATGGCAAGACACAGTTTCATATGGCATCATTATTAGATGCCTAATATTTAACCTGGCATGGTATAAGGTAATTGGGCTTGGGGCAACATTGCAGTAGAGGTTATAATAGTTATAGATTTCCTTAGGTAGCGAGAACAACAACTACAAAGAATTAGAATTTTATAGGACACTATCTTTATTTTGCAGGCATGAACCCGCTATGAAACTTGAACCCTATAAATTACGCTAAGTGGGTCAGTGCAGCATGCTGTCTACTGGTCACACTATTATTCTGTACTGGATGCCACACTCATTGCAGCTATGGATACTCCACAGATAGCACCAACAACAGCATTTGTGCCACCTTTCCAATATGGAATGCCACCCTCTGGTCAGGATATGACTCCATCCTTTATGACATCATCCACTTCCCTTCCTCATACCACACTGGTGGTACTATGCCAGATACTCTGAATACCAAAAAAATGAAAGATTATATATTCTCTCTACACACAGACCCAAAGAGTACATTTGTAGAAATACAGCAATGCTTCACCCTTGCAGGATGCTCTTTGAATTCATTTTACCAACTGGCAGGACAAAAGGTGATAATTCTAATGACACACATAGAACTACAACCTGAAACACATAGGTCATGTGATTGGAACTTGGAGGCCTCATCTAACATGGCCACATCTGGCCATGTGGCAATGGATATCAGTATGGGACAAAAATAGGAGACTGTGAAGAAGTCTGTTATGATTATGAGAAAGAGGAAATAAAGGACACCACAGAGGGAATAGAAAACCACACAGACCACATAGAGACTCATCATTCCAAATGATATATTTAAGAGACCCTGTTGATTCCACCAAAAATGTATCTGAAATAAACTACAAACTATCTCCACTTCCATACAAATATCATCTACATTTAGAAGTTCCATGAGAATATAATTCCACTGATAGCAAAGAGGTTAGACTTTATGTCACAGAATGGCCTAACCTGTTCTTTATGGTAATTTTTTTTTTTTTTTTTTTTTGCGGTACATGGGCCTCTCACTGTTGTGGCCTCTCCCGTTGCAGAGCTCAGGCTCCAGACGTGCAGGCTCAGCGGCCATGGCTCAACCATGGCCATGGCGGACTCTCAACCACTGCGCCACCAGGGAAGCCCTATGGTAATTTAACTACACAGGAGACAACCACTGCCACATTCAGTGCGGAATTCTATAACCTAGCTATTTCAAACCCTACACTAATTCTCTTTCATATTCAGAACTCACTGGCAACACATAATTTTTCTATTGGTATCACAAATCTAAATTATGAAACATAAAAGCATGGCTTATCTCCTACATGTAAGTACCCCACAAGTTACTCAAAATAGTAAGGTTATGTCTGTCATATGTCAAATAGTAAGGTTATGTCACTGGGGTGAAGACCAGTGGTTTTTGAACACAGTAACAATGGTGCAATAATGAGGAATAACGCGTGGCCAGGTAAAATATAACAAGTAGCTATATGCCCATCTTCAATAGAAGAATAGGTAGAATCTGTACATCATGTTTCCTCTGGGCCCAATAGTATAGGACCATTCATACCTATATTACAGGGATACAAGTCATCAGTTTGGGGCAATAACAAAATGCACATCAATACAACAGTGCCATCAGTAGATTATAATCTATGCTTCAGTTTATTAAATTATGCTAAATCTCCATGTAATGAGGCACCGAATAACATAATCAGCAACCACGCATTACGGTGGCCCATGCCAAAAAGTACTTACTCTACTTTGAACTTTATGTTAATTAACGGAACATATGACGTGGCATATAGGTATTGTGAATATAGGCCACAGGCTGATTGTTTTAGTATCAATGAAACCAGTTTCACAGAACCAATACATGCATTAGGGTGCATAAAATTAAACACAGACATAAAAACAACCCAGATGAGAGGCAGGCACCTGGAGTTTTCAGTGAAAAAATCTATTCTATACTAACAACATCTCAAAGATTGCTGATTGGTCCAAAATAATAATTTATTTATGGAACAGAACACATGTGGAGTCTATAGATGACTGGTGGAAACCTAGCGTTAGCAGTAAAATGTCGAGATCACATATGTGGGATAACTTGCACGCAACACTGAGATCACACCAACAAGAATTTACAATTTGGAATTCTAAATATCTTATTGCAGCCATAGGCAATGATGATGCCTAAGGGATAGATATAGTTACTGTATACCCTCACAATGATTCATGGCCTACTGTATCATTGAATATTCATAGACCCCATTAGATCACCTATAATACTCACAGCTTACATTATATAACCCATAGTTCACCCATTAAAAAGTTAACTGTAGATCCATGGACAACATGCCCTGACTTCAAGAAAACAGGAAAACCATGTGAAGTATATAGAGAACACATTGAAAATCTAACATATAATGCTTATCATAATCCATGGTGCTACATCATGATGGGATTCTACCTCACCCCCAACATTTTGACTCCCCAGATATGGGAACCTATGCTCATTAAACCTCTTACTGTAATGTTAGAGTCCACTACAATAGCATATACTCTAAAATTCAATATACAGGATTTTAAAGCCAAACATAGATCTTCTAATTGTGTTCACTTTTATCTATCCAATTGTATGCCTAACCTATAACATATGCCAAAGGCGGATTCATTAAAGGTAAGAAAACCCCTACAGTTCCTTGTTTAACTTGTGGGAGGAATAATTGGAGGCACAATGGCAGCAGCCTTTTCACAATTTCAAATTGACCAAATCAATTTGGACTTTAAACTTTTTGAAAATAAACAATCACAACTTAGTGTGCATGCAATGGCAGCTTTATCATGATCGGGTGCACAGATGAATATGATCAGCTGCATCTTGCAAAACATAAACGATTTTCAAACAGAGACAGGGCATTGGATGTTCTGGAAGAAAGCAGTTGGGGATAATTCTACAAATAATGAGATTCTAAAAATGTATATAAATATGTTTCTTTAAAGACTGATTGCCAATTATTACAATTGAGATTGGAAGACATGTGGAATATATTTTAATGAGCCATAATTCTGGACAATATTGGTCACCTGAAATTGCAGATAATCCAACTAGGACCAGAATAGATACCACACATCCTAAAGGCAGTGACTCCCTGGGCAACTGTGAAACTAGAATATTGGCCCTTCAAGAAGGAAACATGACATTGGGTTACCACATTTTTGTGGTTCCCCAATATCAAAAGAGAGAGTGGAACCTACAGGCCATAAAAAGTCACGTTATGACATAAAGAAAACATGTTCTGAAGAGTATGTTGGTGAAATGAAACCAAAATACCTTTATCACTGCTAGTCCTTTGGATCTACTTATGGTACAAATACCCATGACTATGGCCTTGATACCTCCTCAACCAGTTATATATAATATGGGAAACTGGACAATAACAGTATTCTCTAAGCCAAACCTTACCTATACCTATTGGAGTCAAGGGTAAAATAAGGAACAGAGAATAATGGGGTGTGTAAAAATAGGAGAGGTAATGAATGTGACAACAAAAGGAAAAGGAGAACAAAAACATGCATTCCCTAAAATAATGATGTCATGGCAATCGAGCACATACAGGCTTGATAGTGAGTGCTAGGCAAGCTTGTAACCCCTGGAGGTCTATAAAAATGACTTTTACATGGAAATGCAATTGTCAAGGAAGCTTAACTGAGTAGTTTTAAAAATTTAATTGTTTTTTTTAGTGACTGCATCTGACACCATATTAAAGAACACTTGATTATGCTTTTGCTATTAATATCAGGAATTGATTTAATAAAGCTTGCAGTAACAAAGCTGTGGGGAAATAAAGGAAAATTAGACTAAGCAATGTACAATCACTGGGTGAATTCATATTTTTGTGAACTTAGATTTGTATAGGGCATTAGGCCCTATGGATTAATCAGCATGTGAGTTATTTGAAATCACAGGGTGGGTTGTTATGTACTGGTTTGTTATAATTTCAAATCCACTTATTATAGCTTAAGTGAGGCTGTTTTGATCTAAGGGTGGTTTTTTTTTTTACACTGAAGAGGCCATGTCAGGATGACGTTAGCAAAATTGTTGCTCTACTGAATGCTAATCAATATAAACATATGGAGAAGCAACTATGATGTAACAGGTGTTATAGTTTTAAGCTCTAGCTTTAGGCTCTGAATACTAAGAATTTCTGAGGACTTACTGAGAGAGTTCTGTTTGGATAAGGCTACTCTTTGGTGATCTAAAGAGCTCTCCAAGGACCTTAGAACATTAGCTCCTGCCCTGGCATGGCTACTCTTTGTTGGCAGTGGCGAAAACCATGCAGAGGCCCCCTGAAGGAGAGCATCTTGCCCATCAACACTGGCACCTTCTTTGCACTAGCATCTTGCTCTAGCAACAAAGGACTTTCTATGTACATTAGCAGCTGGACATTGGCTCTCGGTTGGCTAAGCCAACTCTTTTGAAAACCAACTCATAGAAAGGTACACCTCAATTAAATTTGGATTTTGTATCTTTCAATCTCTCCTTTGCCTGGAACAATAGTGTGATTAATCTATCACTGGTTTGGGGCATGTTATTTCTTTACTGACTTTTTAAGAATCATTATCTTGTGTGCCATTGGCTTGTGAAATATTATTATAAATTTTAATTTTTGCAGTGAACCAGTGTTAAAGCAACTATTGGCAAGGACAATCTCAGTCTCTAAACATAATTTGTCAAACAAAACAGAGAATAAATCCTAAGAATTCTCATCACAAGAGAAATATGGATGTTAGCTGAACCTACTGTGGTAATCATGTCACAAAGTATGTAAATCAAACCATCACGCTATACACCTTTAATTTATGCAGTGATGTATGTCAATTAGTCCTCAATAAAACTGAAAAAAAAAATTAAAAGAACCATGAAATAATAGCCTTTAACAACTGATAGAGATATTATAAAATATCAAGCTATTTATATAAAAAATATATTACATGGTTTATTTTATAATGTAATAAATTTACTTCTATGTCTTATTTACACATGAATGTGCATGGAAATTGAAGTCAAATCTGTCCAAATTTGAACCAAAGAAAATTGTGTCCCTTATAATAAGGATGCATCTATTTCTTCTAGTCTTTACTGCACTCAGTGGAAGAGTTTTGCCAGACGTCACAAGATACTTGAGTAGATGTATGTTTCTGCACAACACGTCTCACTGGTTTTGTTTGTTTATAAGACCTCAGTGATACACTGAGATTGACTGAGCTGTTTCCTATAAGGAGGCATTCACATATTTTACTTTTCTTAAGCAATATAATTTAATGATTTAACTCAAGTTACCAGAAAATGACTATCTTAGGAATATATTTTTGGTCAGGGAAGCCTTAAAATTATAAAGGAAATCATGTCCATAAGTAAAAAGCTATTTTCCTTATCCTTAGTCAATTCCATTTCTTGAGTTTTCAGAGAATAAGAACAACAAAAATATTTGATGTTGAATGGTGACCTTCAGCACAAGTTGAAAACTTTAATCTTATTATTGAACCAAAATATATTTTTATTTCCAGTCAATGTTTGTTGGGAAAAAAATCAACAGCCACACCCTTTCTAATTTATCATATTTTTAAACAAGGACACAGTTGGAATGAAGTTGACTCACTCCCACTATTTATCCCCCAATAGCAGACTCTATGATAAGAAAGGTCAAGAATCCTGCTTGAGTATAATACAATCAAAGGTTAAGCTTGTTCCTTGCCAGACAGTGACAGGTAGGCAATTGCAGTCTTTGACATCAACCGTTTAAGTACACTTTTATTATAGTGATGTGGATATTCTGAGTTGTAATTGTATACGTATTGCTACTTATTGACTTTTCTAGGGAAAAAACAAAAATCTGTTTGCTTTGAGTTTTAAAATCCCTGGCCAGAAGCCCTAAAGGAAGTATGTGTTCATAAAGTAAAGTGCTATATGTTGGAGCAATGCTTATTACTACTTGAATATGTAAAAAATTCTAAATATTTTGTAATGCCCCCAAATATAGAGCATTTTATTTGTACAGAGATTGCCACAGTACACAAAAATTTCAGCTATATAAGATGCAACATATAATCTCACTGGTATGGTTAAAAAAAAAACAAAAACAGAGAGTTACATTAGAGGCTTCTAAGTTGATGAAGATCTTTCTTGGGAATAAGACCTACACATTCTCTGCTAATTTAGCATAAGAATGCACTCCCCTTGGAAAATAAGCATTGAATCAAATCTGCTCTAATGTATTGAAAAACATGCAATGATTATTAACTTCCAGTTTACACTGTGACCATATGCCAAATTTAAACAACAGTCAAAAACAAACAAACAAACAAAAAAACCCCACCACACAATCACTCCATAGCTTCTGGAATTAAAAAGTAGAGACAACTAGATATCCTGTGAAAAGCACCTACAGAAGAGACTAGCACGTAATTAGTATTTGATATAATTGGATTTAAACTTTTAATGTATTGATATCAATATGAAAAACAAAAACAACTTCAAAAACATCCTATAGGAAGTGTGTGTCAGAGATAAGGAAAGAAATGAAGGTTTGGGTTTTATGTGTTTCTTGGAGAAAATAAAGTACATTATCACTAATATTCATAGAGACTCTATAGTTTTATAAAAGTAGCTATATGATCATCTATACTAAAAAGAGTATTTGACTTCTTAGGAAAAAGATATCTGGAGGGTATATGGAATTGTTCCTTATTTCACACTTCTTGTAGCTTTTAGGCTAGAAAAGATGACAAGTACACCTGTTAAATATTTTATTTTAAAAACATCATTTACTACCCTATTAACATTATGTGAATTGGCTTGACAGATACTTAACATACTACTCCTTGACTGAGTTCAATAGGAAGTTCCACATGATCAAACTCTACCCTACCTCCATAACTAGAAAGTAGAAATGAGTAGAAAAAGTGTGCTTGTGTATGTAGATGTATGTTTGTAATTATCTGGGCAAACTAGTGTAAATCTTAAAACATATCATAATTTTTTTTTTTTGCGGTACGTGGGCCTCTCACTGTTGTGGCCTCTCCCGTTGCAGAGCGCAGGCTCAGCGGCCATGGCTCACGGGCCCAGCCGCTCCGCGGCATGTGGATCTTCCCAGAACGGGGCACGAACCCGTGTACCCTGCATCGGCAGGCGACTCTCAACCACTGCACCACCAGGGAAGCCCCCACATGTCATAATTTAAACTACAATATTAGGAAATATTATCATTTTAAATGTCAATTATTCACAAACTTGAAAATTGATGAAAATTTTGAAAGTCTCAGTACAGAATGAGATATGCAAGGAATATCCACTAAAACATTATTTTTGCAAAGATATACGTAAGGCAATTCCAGTAAAACTGTGAAAACTATTTGTATCAGAATAAATTAGAAATGAGTAAAATGTACATCCACAAGAGAATGAGTAAAATGTTTGTGATATATTTGTAAAGTGAAATAATCAGTTGCAATGAAAGTGCATAAACCAGATCTATGTATATAACAATGACAAACATCCAAAATATGTTAACTGACAAAAAAAGTTATATAAATATGTGTACTATACACCTATTATATAAAATGTTTAAAATGTAAAATAATAGATATATATTTACGATAAATACATATGTAGCAAACTAGACAGGTATGATGAGTAAGGAAGGAAAATGGATAAGGGTGATGTGAATACTGAGCTTCTAAAGTTCCTTTCATGCAATAGTCTTTTCTAAAGCAATCTAATTATCAAAATGCTAATAACTGAAAAAAAGGCTGAATGATGTGCACTATTTTTCCTAGACTATTTTCTCTTTTTATATCGTGTTTTTTGAAAAAGAAAAACAAATATACAATTTTACTAAATTCTGAAAAAACTTTCAGGAAATATACTCAGAGTTCAGAATCTCAAATGAGCCCGGCTTATTCTAGGAGTTTGAAAACTTATGATAACTGTGTTTCCACTAAAAGCCTGAATAAGATAAAAGAAGTTAAATACAGCAACAGTAAGCAAAAAATTATTTTGGAACAAAAATTAGTAAAATATTAATGATCATAATTAACAATTGTAAGAGTTATCTATTACTGAAGTCAATTCTTTATTACAGATGGATATGCCAATAATTCTCAAATTTTACCACCCATATCTCGTGGAACATTTTTTTTAATAGATCTTTATTGGAATATAATTGCTTCACAATACTGTGTTAGTTTCTGTTGTACAACAAAGTGAATCAACCATATGCACACACATGTCCCCATATCCCCTCCCTCTTGAGCCTCCCTCCCACCCTCCCTATTCCACCCCTCTAGGTCATCGCAAAGCACCAAGCTGATCTCCCTGTGCTATGCTGCTGCTTCCCACTAGCTATTTTACATTCGGTAGTATATATATGTCTATGCTACTCTCATTTCCCCCTCTCACCCCATGTCCTCAAGTCCATTCTCTATGTCTACATCTTTATTCCTGCCCTGCAACTAGGTTCATCAGTACCATATTTTTTTTTTTAGATTCCGTATATATGTGTCAGCATATGGTACTTGTTCTTCTCTTTCTGATTTACTTCACTCTATATGACAGACTATAAACAAGACAAAAAGACAATCCTCAGAATGGGAGAAAATATTTGCAAATGAAACAACAGACAAAGGATTAAGCTACAAAATATACAAACAACTCACGGAGCTCAATATCAAAAAACACAAACAATCCAGTTAAAAAATGAGCAGAAGGGGCTTCCCTGGTGGCGCCGTGGTTGAGAGTCCGCCTGCCGATGCAGGGTACACGGGTTAGTGTCCCAGTCCGGGAAGATCCCACATGCCGCAGAGCGGCTGGGCCCGTGAGCCATGGCCGCTGAGCCTGCGCGTCCGGAGCCCGTGCTCCGCAACGGGAGAGGCCACAACAGTGAGAGGCCCAAGTACCGCAAAAAAAATAATAATAATAATAAATTAAATTTAAAAAATTAAAAATGAGCAGAAGACCTAAATAGACATTTCACCAAGGAAGACATAAAGATGGCCAAGAGGCACATGAAAAGATGCTCAACATCACTAATTATTAGAGAAATGCAAATTGTGTGGAACTTTTATACAAATATCCAGACCTGCCTCCATAACATTCAAGAAAGAGGAAGTAAGGAGAGGCTGCATAGTCTTTTCTGAGAAATATAGCATAGTACGGTTCATTGATGTCCCTCTATAAATAAAACTAGTTGAGTGTTTAACTGGCTTACATATTCATGCCACTGTATCTTATCTCTGGAAGAATATCTTCTCACTCTTATTATCTTGAACATACTGTATTTTCCTTTTTAATATCTACATTACTATATCACATCACATAAAATAAGATGATTTGGGGACAATTTTTTTGATTCAAACTATTATAACATGGTCAGCACGCTATAGACCTTCAAGCATGTATTAGTCAGGTTTCTCTAGAGAAACAGAACCAAGAAGATGCACACACACACACACACACACACACACACACACACACACACATATACAGAGAGAAAGGGAGAGAGAGAGAGATTTATTTAAGAAATTGGATCACTCATTTGCAGAAGCTTAGCAAGTCCAAAATCTGCAGCGTAGGCTAGCAGGCTGGAAACAAGAGTAACACTTGCAATTTGAACCTAAAGGTATCTGCTAGCAGAATTCCCTCTTCTACCTTGGAGGTCATTCTTTTCCTATTAAGCCCTTCAACTGATTGAAGGATGAGGCCCACCCACATTATGGAGGATAATTAGCTTTACTCAAAATTTACTGATTTAAATGTTAATCTCATCTAAAAATGCCTTCACAGAAATATCTAAAATAACGTTTGACCAAATACCTGAGTACCATAACCTCATTACTTTGACACAAAAAATTAACCATCACAAGCAAATACGCATTTCAATTACTACCAAATAAAATTTGTGGAAGGCAAGGTGTGTGGTCACATTTTTTGTAGACTAAAGCTCAAAATTTAGAGAAGAAAAGAACAGAGGGCAAAAGAGACATGAGTAACCTGCCCAAACCTAAGATTCTGGAAAGCTGAATAATGGGTATTTATATTTCCTTTTTCAAGTAGTAGTACTTTTCGCTTTGAGGTTATTCAAGTAAATACTGAAGATAGATTATAAGCAGTGTTTAGGGGTGTTTAAACATTACCATATGGCACTATACTAATTAAGTTATTCCAATCTATAATACATTTAATAGATATTTCACTTGGACTTTGACATACATATTTATATACTGAATTATTTATACCAATTATGAACATTTCCATTTTTATTCTTCCCTCAGAATGATCTCCAAGCTTCTTATAACCTATGGACTTTAAGTAGTATGCTCTAACTCTTTTTTTGCCAAGGTTAAAAAATGGCACTTTGTATTAAAAAAAGTAATGCATGAATAGGTGAGGATGATTTTAAAATAAAAAGTGTTTTCAAAGATAACATTTCTTCAGGCATCTGCTTTAAAATCAATGGTCCTCAAATAAAAAGTGCTTCAGTTCCAGAACAGAACCTGAAATCACTAGGATTAAAACATACTTGCAACAGTCAGCTATTATGGATTCTTTACCTGCCAGGTGCATGAAGCATATGAAGCATATTGTTTCAGCTTTTATTCAAGGCACTTTATTCATACTTCTGGCACAACACTTATCTAAGGATTTTTTTCCCTTAGATATTTATGTGTCTAGCTTCCCCAATAGATTTTGAAAGGTGTGGCCTTTGAATTTCCACAATGCTGGACACAGACCTTTCCACAACTTCTCAGAGAAATAAATGTTTGATGAGTGAATAAAATGAACAAAGTGATAATTATATTTACCTGCCAATATCCATGCTCCATAGAGAGGGAAAAATGAAGATTATTGATGTATGATATCTAGAAATGATCCAAGGCAGGGAATTTTTTATTTTTATGTTGTTGTTTTTGTTTCTGCCACAGAATGTATTGTAAAGAGAATTATAATACATAGTGAAAACAGAAGACAAAAACAAATACTAAAAGTGGTGGTGCCTGGCACACTAGGCCTCTTCTTCTTGGCAAGCGGCTCCTAAAGGGATTGTGTGAACCACAGGGACTCCTCACAGCAGTTTAAAAATTACTATTAAAGATTAACCCCAAAATTTTGTTATAAAGGTTTTTCAGGTAGAAATCAGGTAGATGGATTGATCAAGATCACAAATTTAATTCAATGGCTGACCCAGGACTAGAACTTGAGTCATCTGATTCACAGTTTCATCCTATTGTCCCTATGTATATCATAGACACTAACAGTTTTGCAAAACTTCACTTCCCTAAGTGTTTATTTTGGGAATAAAATGAAAAAAATTAAAGGTCCAAAGATTTCACTCTCATGCTAATAAGAAAAAACATGACTGTTTTTCAGCCAGAACTTTTTAGCATACATAGCTCAAATACGCCAATTGTGTTGAAAGAAAAGTCCTTCAGGGTCTTCTAACTATGCAGTTCATGACTTATTTCATCACTTTCTTTTATGTCATCACCTCATACTGAAAAATAGCCTCATTTATTCTAGGTGCTGAAATTATTTGCAAAAACAATATTACAATGGCAGAAATTATTATTTTCATTTCATAGCAATGAAAATTCATAGTAGACAAATTTCTTTAACGGTGAAGGGGCAAGAGTTCAACACAAACTCCTATATACAGACTGGATAAAGGCTCATCACAATTAAATTTTGACTATACTTTCTTTTATGCTTTCTGCTTATGCTCTTATGCCTTCTCTCTTGAAAGCAAATGCCATATTTCTTGAAAAACTCAGCTAAAGTTTCATGTCAATCTTGAATTCACAAACTACTCATATAATGTTCCTAGCGCAAAGCTGATACTCAACAAGTGATCGTGGAAAAAAAATTTTTAATGAATGAATAAGCAAGTTAATACTACTGAGACATTCCTTCTTCATGTCAGATAAATACTCAACCTGACTTGTGTATATGGATAAAGCCTGCATTGTTTTGATGCATATAGAAAAGTAATATATTTTTACATTTATATTTATTCATTCATTCTACGTATATGTACTATGCAAGGCACTGAGCTAAATGACTCAGATATAATCCTCACCTTCAAGTTCCTTATAATCTAGCCGACATAAATAATGCAATATAAAATGTGATAAGTGCTATAAGAGAAGTATAGTTAATGTATCAGAGAGAATTCTTTGATGAGAAAAAAGACAATTACTTTCCATAAAGATAAGGGAAAGGCTCATGGAGTTTAAGGTATTTGAACTTGGCTTTAAAGAACAGTCATAAACTGAGGTGACAGAGGAAATAAACAGAGGGAAGAGAAAATAACAAGCAGGAAGAATAATACAATCAAAAGCCTGAAGGTAAGAAAACACGGAATATATACACACTGTAGTAGCAGGTTCATGCTAGTTACACGGAGTATGGAAAATAAGCATAGAAAAAGAGGTTGAAGACAGGAGGATGTATTAATACCTACCATATAAAGTAGAAGAGAATTATTAAAGGATTTGGGGCGCAAATCTTGTCTAACATAACTGTGATTTTAAAAGAATAATATATGTGTGTCTAATTTAGATAATATGGAGATACAAGAAATTGGATGACTACTTAGGGAGTTATCATAACAAGCCAGGGCAAAGGTATTGAGAAATGGAAACTGTATTCCCTATTAATGTACAGTATTTTACATATTGATGTAATTTACAAATTGTTATTGCACACATAAGGTATAACTGCTAGTACATGACATAGATCCCAAAAGTGACCCACAAATTAGATACTTCGCTTTAGAGCCACATCTCACACACACCTTTTCTTTTTCATTAATGTAAGGTGACTTTTGGAGGTCTCTTTTTCCTCTGAGTTGCATCCTCTACCCTACCTAATTTGTCCAGCGGACATCAATATTGTAATTTTGAATTTAGTGGAAAGAAAAAAGATCTAATCAAACTCTACTATCCTCCCACTTATTAGGTCTTACTTTTAAAACAGATTTCAAAATGATATATATGACTTCCCAAGATTTTTCAGTGTAGAAATTGATGTTAATGCTGAATTTCTCATGGGAGTGCATTTTCCCATTCTTAAAGAACCAAAAAATCCTAAAGGTAAAATGGAAGAAAATGTGTTTACAAATACACACTGTATAATATTCCATATAAGCCTCTAATGTGAGTTTATTTTAGATTATTTATCATTTTTCCCTATTCATTTCCAAAATTGCTAGAGGGATGATTTTTTTTCTGGGAAACCTGCCAAAAAAGTTCATTTTATTGCTTCCATTGAGAAATACCTTTAGTACTTTTAGAAAGAAAACTTTTCATTGCAATATAATTTAGAAACTTGGAAAGATGGGAGAAAGTTCTAAACTTCTGATGTATCATCTACCAACTGATGTAACTCATTTCCAATAAATAAGATAAGCGACCTACAAAAAGGATACAATCTTTACAAAAATTGCTCACTAAGAATTTTTTTAAATGCATGAGGTGGCAGCAATTTGTCTTTTTTTAAAAAGAAAAATCTCTGTGATTTAATCAAAAGATCACAGGCAAAATAAGAGAATATAATTGACTATTACCTTCTGGTATCAAAAAGTGACCTAAAGTTTATTATGGTCCCCAAGTATAATGACATTCACCTGAAGATTACTCTAAATTAGTTACATTAGGACACATTTAGAGATCCTCTACCCCTCTCTCCAGCCTCACTTCCCATGTCACTAGTTCTAGCTCTCAGAGCTCCAGTCACAGTGGCCTTCTCCATTTCCTCAAGGGTGTTCTTACATTTTTCTCGTCCCTCTCATTGGGAGGCACTGCTTCCCTTTCTGCTGTCTCCTCATTCTCCAGATTTCTGCTCCAATACCACTCCCTCAAGAATACCTCCCCTGGGTCATATGGCAGTTCTATTTTTAGTTTTTTAAGGAACCTCCATACTGTTTTCCATAGTCACTTTGTTGTACAACAGAAACTAACACAGTATTGTGAAGCAATTATACTCCAATAAAGATCTATTTAAAAAATTTAAAAATAAAGATACAGAAATAAAAGAAAAAAAAGGATACCTCCCCTGGCTCAACACTAGGTCTAGTTTCTGAATTATATATGCTTTCCTGATGTCCTGTACTTTTCCTTCCTACATACTTCCCAGTTGCAGTCAAATAATCAATTCTGTGTACAGAATTCTTGAGGAATTTAAGAACATTAGAAAATAAGCTTTTTGATGACTAGAATACTGGACTACAAGTTTCGTAAGAGCAGGAAAATGGTTCTATTGTTCACCTAACACTTAGTAGATGAGAAGTATTTTGCCTGTAAAACTCAATGAATCCTTGTTGGATAAATGAATTAAAATATTACTCCAAATTTTTTAAATGAGGCATTATTTTTTCCTTCATATAAATTCCAGTGCCCTTCAAAGAAATGAGCTTTATTAGGCTTTTTCTAATTGTTCAATTGAGTATAATTGAGAAATAATTTCCCTTAAAATTGTTTTAATTAATAGATATTTAAAGTAGTACCATAAAAAGCAGCACTAATTTTCATTCCTTAATCATGAAGTTGTAAAATACTGATGGCTAGAAGTACAGTAGAATCTCAAACATTTAGGATAAATATATTAAAAGACATTAAAAGTCAACTTTTTAGAAAAGGGTTTCTTTTTAATATTATAGTACTGCTTCGTAAGTTTTTGGGTAACGCAAAAATTGTGAATAATTGAAAAGTGATCCAGAGACAATGTAGAAGTGCAGATCTGATGTGAATTTTCCCCATGCTATATGGGACTATAGCATTTGTATATACATAAAACTCACATAACATTTTTCAGGGATAAACATAACAGATTTTTAAGTATGCTATGCTTCACTTTACTGCATTTCTGTGAAGAATCAATAGTTTGGTTCTTAATGTTTTAAAAATTTTACATCAAGAAACATACAACATTCTGACCAAATTTGTTACTGTGCTTAATGCCCACTTCCACATGCTCTTCTTTATACTCCTCTCTATACACCAAATAATGAATAACAGAATTAGGAAGTCAGATGACCACCAAGTGGAAAAAGATACAAATGAATTATTTTGTATAGCTTTAATGTATGAAAAAACGTTTTTTATGACTTGTCTAAGTCACTCTAATTTCATTAATACTGCCAGGCCAAACAATACATAATTTGTTATCACTTATATATCTCAAAAAAGTCACACCATTTATATGCCTGTGTACCATTGTGATATAGTACTGTTTTTCTTAAACACTAGGAGGTATTTCTGAGAAATCTAATTATGTTTTGGCTGTGGCCAAAGTGGGCATCCTGTGGCTTAATGCATACATATTGGCAATTATATTCAGTTTTGTAATGTTACCTCTGGGCCATAATCATTATTTTGATTTCATTAAGCAAGAAACAGTCAGTGGTCTAAATTTTTGTAAGGGCAATATAATTTAGCTTTCCAAAGTTATGGATCATTAAAAAAAAGGATCCTATACATAGCTTAAATATTTTCTATTTATAAAAGATGAATTAAAATTTGAGAAGAAAGTTAAACAATAAGCTGTAATATTTCATTTCTGTGTGCTAAAGGTCATTCACAAAGACTAGGTAAATGTCTCCAACAATGAACCCCTTTGGTAGTTACATGTGTCTTTATATCCTTTGATATAGGAAGTAATGTTATGTGGAAATTTTAACACATAAGTGAAACAAACAAAATATATTAATAAAAAGGTATCTTAACAATATAATTCCATGAACTAACAATGAAGATGTTTTAAAATAGTCATTAATAATTCATTCTGAGACAATAAATATGCATGTTTTAAAACATTTATATACATACACACATATATATATATATATACAAGTATGTTTATATGTATGTATTTTGTGGCATCCATGAAAATGCACCTCTTAAATCTCCTGCTGTTGGGACCATAATTAACCAACAGCCCCAACTGCAGTGTTCTAGAATCCACCACTGCATTTTTGCTGAGGCCATGTTACTCATGGATTATTCTCAGCTAATGACTGAGCAGGATAGGATAACTAAGGCAGGCCCATTCTTGAAAGATGCAAGACCCCTTCTGACAGGCAACTTTGGTACAAGGACTCCCCACTGGCCTCGCTGAAATTTTCTAAACACTCTGCTACATCCAAGACTCTGCCAATCCAACCTTTCTTCCTTCTCTCCATCCTTCCCTTCTTCCTTCCCAGGGATGACACCTGCATCACTATCTGATGGTTCTCCCTGCCTCTTTTGGATTCTTTCCCTCCTTCCTCACAGGCATTTCCCAAATAAATCTCTTGCATAACTAATGAGAACATGGAATTTGCTTTTCAGAGAACAATCTCTAATATACATGCATATGTATACTCACATATACCACATATTCATAAGCAGATAAATATATAGATAAAAATATGAATAGATATTTATATATACAGCTCTGAACTCACGAATGGGTAGGTAACAACTCACAAAACATGGTATGATTAAGTACTTCATATATATATATTTCTCATACATTCTATTTATGTATATTATTCTCATTTTTATGCTTAAGATCACATAGAACACTTCAGTAAAGCTTGCATTAACAGCCTAAAGAGATAATGGTTAATTTATTCTTGGTAAATTTGCTAACCAAAGCATGATAGTAAGACACTCTTGATACTAGTAACAGAAAGCATTTCCAGATGTGCTATAAAGGACAATTATGTGGAATAATCATTATTGTTTCTATTAAAACTTTCACTTTTAGGGTATTTATGTTTGGTAGCCAAGGATATAAAAGTAGCTTTCTACTAGTACAAGTTCCATGAGAGAAGACTGGACCTGTCTTTTGTACTACTGGGTCCTTATATCTTATAACTGTTAGGAATGGATAATGAATTGAATGTGGACTGAATGAATGAATATAAAGAAATTCAATCACGACTAGCAGACATCTCACATTCATAGAACAACGTGGTTACAACTGAGCAAGCAGAATATGAGATAGCCTAATCCTGGCTTTGCCTTAGTGCTTCACCTCTGGTTACATTCATGTCCAAACACCTCCAACTCATCTTTCTAGGACCTTCCAAAGCCTAATTTTCCAGGTTCACTTTAAATTAGATTCTTACATTTGGGCTATTCTTACATTTGGACCAAATAGGATTATTCTGAGAAAATACTCCTCAATACCCTAGAGTCTATGAATTAACTCTCAGTCTTTTCTCAGCCTGGAATGTTCCAGATTGCCAATAAAAGTCATAATTTTAGCCTGAGATCAAAGTTGAACTCCTGTTTAAAGCAGTCATTCAAACATTTGCTGAAATGGCTTTACTCTCTTCATAACATGGGCATGATTTGCCTCTAGTTTTATTATGTATTTATCAAATTCTAAATTTTAACATATTTCATTATTTCTACCTTGAGTACGTCCATAAAAAATCAGGAAGTGACTCCACCTTATTACAACTCTATTGCCTGTATGTGTCTATATGTAGTAAATGATTTATATACTCTAAAAAACTGTAAATGCCTATTTTACTCAGTTTTATATTTCAAAATATTGGCTTCCACTTTTCCCTGCCTTCAAACCTCTAGACGAATCCCTCCTAAATCTAGAGTGAACCTAGACAAATTTTGATGATATAATGAATATCACTAATACTTAGAAGAACCTGCTTTTATGACACACCCAGAATTCATAAATCTGACTCAAATGCTATTCACTAATTAGCTGGGGGTGCTGTGACCTGGACCATTATACATTTTCTTTGTGAGCTTCAAAGTCATGTCAGTCACTCCAGTTCAAATCCATCTCTCTAATTCTCAAAAACCAGAACTTACAACTTCAGAATTCCTCGAACTGAACCTATATGAAATACAGTATCTGGCAATTACAAAATTACGTTGTATATATGGTGCTGAACGTATGCTTGTAATAGGTTTTTTATGTGTGGATTGAACAGAAACAGATTCCTCATTTGAATCGTTATTACATTAATAAATTGAAATAATTTCATTTTTTACTTTCAATTTTACAGGAAAGGTTTTCACCCATAAAACCTGATGGACAGATCAAAATAGAGAAAATAAATATTTACAGGAGATTCTTCAGAAAAATACCACTAAGAAAGTATTAAAAAGTAATGATAATATCTAAAGAAAATCAAGTAAGCAAAAATGGTTTCACTGAGCTAAAACTCTGCCATCAAAGCCTATCTCAGAACAATCACAGTTTAAAATAAAACACAAAAGTGAAGCTGAAAAAAATGGAGAATGGAGCACAACTAAAGAACAGGTGAACACAACTCAATGAGCACTGAAAATCAATGAAGTAAAACTGGTCTGTCCCTGAAAATGAACAAGGTGAAAATGGACCATTTTTTGCCTTCATTGATTTTCACTGCTTACTGAGTTGTGTTCGTCTGTTCTTCCGAGGGCGTATCATTTTCTTTCTATTTCTTTTTAAACTCCTAAGCAATCCTTTTTGCAGTCCTAAAGGTATTATGAGGACATACTTAATGACTTCTCACATTCTATTGCAGGAAATCCAACCATTCACATTCTACAATTTTAAATTCTGCACATCAGGCACCAAGATAGGCAGAGCATAAGATCAAAATATATGACATTATTAGAATAGAACCTTATGATTGATGAAGTCTGATGTGTGTGTGTGTATGTGTGTTTAACGATTCTAAAACTATTTTCCCAACATGAGAACTTTCGTTTCTAAGGAACAGTGATAAAACAGCAAAGTTGAAAACAAAGCTGAAATTATTTTTCTTATGTGACATATTTGATACCCAGTGATGGAAGATTAAAAACTCTGAATCCAGATGAATTATGCTTCACATGCTCATACTGTGAGCCAAGATCCTAATTTTCTTCTAATCTAACTGCTTTTTTTGAGAATCAAAGCCAGCTTTGATCCATATGCTTTGATAAAGGTGCTTCCCCACAAGGAACAGCTTTTCTCACTGACTAAATTACTTCCACTAACCTTTGGCGCTCTGAAGCTGTGACTTGCAAAATTAAATGTAATGGTAGGAAAGAGTTAATGAAACAGTTACAGATTTCTGACTGTTCTGATATATCAATGAATTTGTCTTGTTATATATACCAGCAAGAAAATATAGAAAGATTAGATCATACTACAAGTAAAATCTTAAGTCTAATGCATCAGTAAAAATAAGAGTAAATAGGAATAATATTTTTGCAGTTATGACAAATAAAAGGTTGTTATTTTATAAAGAGCCTATATATAAATGATCAGAAAAAAATACTAAAGTTCCTATTGTTAAAAAAGGAAGAGCACATCCAAAGATATTTTGTACAAGACAAAAACAAATGGATTTTCCACATATGAAAAAAATTTCCAACACTGACCTCCTCTAATCCAGTAACTTGCATTTTACAAAAACTTGAGAAACAATGAAGCATCATTTTCCAGAATGTTAAAATGAGCACCAAATAGTAATAAGTTTTTTTAACTGAGTGTTAGCCTATGTTTCCGGCAACACTGTAAGTTATATAAAGCAATTCATTATGAAACAAGAAACTTAAAATCGTCTAGCCTCTTCAACCTAATAATCCCACTTTTGGTTACCTTTCCTAAGTAAATATTCCAAAATATGGCAATATCCTTTCCTAAGTAAATATTCCAAAATATGGTAATGTAAAATATATATGGGACTGATACAGATCTCTGAAACAGTCCCATATATAATAGTAAAACCTGAGAGAAGCCATATATAATATATAATTGCAGGAAAAATAACCAACTAAATCATGTTATCTAATAAAATGTTGCACAGTTATTTATAATTATGTTTATTTGGAAAATGTTATAATAAAACGTCAATTGATAGAGAGGGATTATGTATTACGTGAGCGTTATGACTGCAGTAATCTTTGCAAATAAATATAGAATGGAGAAATAGAAGCTAAGCCTCCAGAATGTAATAGTTGAGCTTAAATAATGAGACTGAAAATGATTTTTATTTATTATTTTGATATAAGAAATGTTCACTGATGTCATACTCAAACTGTAAGGCAATAAAATTTTTTAATAAAATATTTAAGTGTGTTTACATTGGTATGCACTCAACCATACCTCACACAATTTTTACTACAACTTTTATTTGATTTCAATAAATATACTCCTTTTAGGAATTTCTCATTTTTAAGTTTCTCTTCCATATGTGTAAATTTTTTTAGATGTTGGTCTTCATAGTGAATTAATTACTAATGTACCTTTTTTCTAACTGGTCAGTATATAATTTGGTAAGGATATAGTAAAGCAAACCTGCTTTAAAATTATTTTATTAATACTAAAATTATTTTACTAAAAATTAAAATCAATATTGCTGTTCCTCAGAGGAGTCTTATCCAAACACATCTGTGGACTGGTTATTTCATGTAAGTTTACTTTGCCATGAGGTTCCAAATATGAGAAATGCATTATTATTTGATTATTTTTCAACAAGAAGTTAAGTGTTGTGAGAACCAGCTATTTATTTATAAAGCAAAGATGGGAAATAATAGGACTGCGTGGGCTGATGGAAATGGCAACTACTACTTGGTTTGGAAAATAAATATGAAGGGACTCTAGTGTGACTCAGAAGAGCACTTGACACCCTTCAGGTGATTTTCACTCACAGATGTACAAATCTGCCCTTAGCTGGTCTGCCAACAGTTTGCCTAGGGAGGTATTATCACAGACATTTCTATTTATTTATTTTTGGCTGCATCGGGTCTTAGTTGCAGCATGCAGGCTTAGTTGCTCCCTGGCAGGAGGGATCTTAGTTCCCCGACCAGGGATTGAACCTGCGTCCCCTGCGCAGGAAGGCGGATTCTCAACCACTGAACCACCAGGGAAGTCCCTATCACAGACATTTCTGAAGACAATTTTATTTTCTTTTTTTTCTCTAAGGGGTCTTAACCTTTTATTTCATTTACTTCACTGGCAGAAGGAAACCACATGAACAAAGCAAATCTATTTTTGAGGTCTTGATGCAACATATCATTACATACATATGAACTGCAATATATTTTACATGAAGTTATTTTTGCAAACTCAATGCATTAATATCTGAACTTTTTATTTATGGTTGTTTTTAAATACTAAATATAATACCACTATTATAAAAGTATTTCATTTAAGGAAAATAAATAATATATGAAATCTTAGGACTGCAGGTACTGTCTGGTAATCTAATTTAGTGTTTCTCAGCCCTGCTGACTAGTTGAGGTGCTTTAAAGAAATAAACAAACAACAAAACATTCTCAAGCTTTACAGCAGATCTGCTGAATAGAATCCAAAAAGGGATGGAATGGGAATGAATCTAGGACTCTGCATTAATTGAAAAGTTACCACATCAGTCGCATCGTTTGCAAATATTTTCTGCCATTCTTAGGTTGTCTTTTCAGTTTGTTTATGGTTTCCTTTGCTGGTCAAAAGCTTCTAAGTTTGACTAGGTTCCATATGTTTATTTTTGGCTTTATTTCTATTGCCTTGGGAGACTGACCTAAGAAAACATTGGTAAGATTTATGTCAGAGAATGTTTTGCCTATGATCTCTTCTAGGAGTTTTATGATGTCTTGTCTTATATTTAGGTCTTTAAGCCATTCTGACTTTATTTTTGTGCATGGTGTGAGGGTGTGTTCTAATTCATCGATAGATGAATGGGTAAAGAAAATGTGGTATATACATGCAACGGAACACTACTCAGCCATAAAAAAGAACAAAATAATGCCATTTGCAGCAACATGGGTGCAACTAGAGATTATCATACTAAGTGAAGTAAGTCAGAAAGAGAAAGACAAATAGTATATGATATCACTTATATGTGGAATCTAAAATATGGCACAAATGAACTTACCTACAAAACAGAATGAGACTCACAGATACAGAGAAAAGACTTGTGTTTGCCAAGGGGTAGGGAGGGATGGAGTGGGAGTTTGGGGTTAGTAGATGCAAACTATTGATATTACATATAGAATGGATAAGCAACAAGGTCCTACTGTATAGCACAGGGAACTAACTATATTCAATATCCTGGGAAAAACCATAATGGAAAAGAATATAAAAAGAATGTAAATATGTGTATAACTGAATCACTTTGCTGTACAACAGAAATTAACACAACACTGTAAATCAACTATATTTCAAAAAAAATAAATTAAAAAAAGTTACCAGGCAAAATTTGAGAACCTCTGCTTTATGAAGAGATTTCTAATCTCTGCATTTCACCCATGTGGTCCACTAACCTTTGCAAGGTGTTACAGTTGTTACAGGTACGTTTCCAAGAGTCAAGTGAACACATTAAGCAGAGCTGGGCTAGAGTCACTAAATACGAAATGAGAAGGCCCCCAAACCAAGGAGATATTGAGGGCACAGCTATAAGTTTGCTTTAGTGAAGGCTAGCTTGGATTCAGATTGGATCTCCCATATCAGAGAACGCTACAGTAGGGTCCAGCCAAAGAATTCACATTAAGGCCCAAGCGAGAGTCACACAGAAGTTAGTACAGCAAAGAAAGAACAAGAGCAGCAACTGTTTAGTAAACATACACTAAGCGCTTTCTTCTCTCTCTTCTCTGACCTAACACACTGGAGTAGCTATACCTTAAAAAGGAAGAGGGGGACATATATGTCAGAGGCAGCCTGTGATCTACCTCCTTTCCACTCCAAGCTATCCTTGTTTCAATTTAAGGCCACACAGGCGAAAAGGAAGAACATACAATTTAAATGAAATTTGAGATCAGAGATTTAACTGAATTTTAGTAACAAAATGGATTAGAAAAAATTAAAAATTTATACCAATGGCATTAAAACATGGGAGATGATTATCAGAGCTGAAAATATTAACTGGGAAAAAATTCAGAATTATTCCCAAACCAAGGTAAGACTACTCAATAAATCAAGTAGGATATTAATGCAGCCTATCTAAAACTAAGTTTACACCACAGCAGGGCTAGTCTCTATTAAAATCCCTTAGATGCATGGCTTGTTCCTAAGTCAGCTCTTCCTTATTGCTGTCCTTGTTTCATGTTTTATTGGATTCAAGCATAGTGCTTATATTTATACCTGCTACATTTTTTAAAATTAATTTTTATTGGAGTATAGTTGCTTTACAATGTTGTGTTAGTTTCCACTGTATAGCAAAATGAATCAGCCATACATATACATATATCCCCTCCCTTTTGGACTTTCTTCCCGTTGTGAGATTTATCCCATTGCTTCTTTTGTATCCCAAATCTTTCACTCAGCATATCACCTTTTTATCTCTCTCAGCTTTAACTTGCAAGTTTGATATATGCTCCCTCAATATCTTCATGGCTGATAAAGATTTCAAAGAAATAAGAGAAAATTCAGGCAAGAGCCCTGAAGCTTCTAACAGAAGTAGTCTTCCTCTACTTTTATATGCTTTTATGGCACTTTAAGGGTAAAGGCAGAGATATCCATGATATCCCATCACCCTCAACTGATTGGGATATAACATTATGGTTAAAAACCTGAATTCTAGGGCCAGACAACCTGATGCCAATTACCCATCTGCTACTTGTTGGCCTGAGTTTACTCTACACAATGAGAAAGTAATACGTCTACTTCATAGAACTGTTAACAAGATCAAATGAGTCAAGAAACATGAAATATTTAGAAATGTGAGGCATGTAACAGGTCTTATATAAAGACTAGATATTTTTACTAGACGATGAGTGATCATATTAAAGTCCAGATACATGATGTTGACTACAGTTGCCTAATAACCACAATCCTATCACAGACAAATAAACAAATAAATGAATAATTAAGGTGTGGTATAACTTACATTTTGTTAAGCCAACCCAGATTCTGATTATTATTTTTTCTAACAATTTCTTACAGATTTGTCTGAAAAAGTTAGTCATCTTCACATGTTTTGAGAGAATATTTACTTACTTGTTTAAATAAATAAACTGTCCAACTGAGCTAAATGTTTAGAATATATTCAGGCTTTCAGCATTTATTATGTTGCCATAGAGACTTCTGTAAAGGTGTATAAAAAGAAAATCAAAGTGAAAGTCTCCTTTGTTCATTACTCTTCATAGTATACATGGCATATGTGCTTGAGAGGAAGCAGAATATGCTGTGAAGCTCTCTCAAGGTACTGGCAGTAAGATAGAAACCCATGTTACTACATTTGGGTGTAATTTCATGAGATACTGCTACATGAATAACTGCACTGCACAAGAGACACTGTTAAAGGAAAAAGGCTTTGTGTATCTAAAGATCTTCTTCTTGAGGGTTATATCAAAACAAAAGAGAAAGTTCAGAAATAGTTAAATATTAAAAAGCACCACTAGGATTTTTCAATGAAAAGAAGGCACTAGTTAAATAGGTAGCATAGTAGCCAATGAAAAGCTGAAACAATCAGCATGAACATATGCCTATGGCTAAAAGATACATATTAAAAAACAGAGTGGGTTTAGCTCTGGGCTTTCTATCCTGTTCCATTGATCTATATTTTTGTGCCAGTACCATACAGATTGCCAACAAACACATGAAAGAATGCTCAACATCATTAATCATTAGAGAAATGCAAATCAAAACTACAATGAGATATCCTCTCACACCGGGCAGAATGGCCATCATCAAAAAATCTACAAACAATAAATGCTGGAGAGGGTGTGGTGAAAAGGGAACCCTCTTGCACTGTTGGTGGGAATGTAAATTGAAACAGCCACTATGGAGAACAGTATGGAGGTTCCTTAAAAAACTAAAAATAGAACTACCATACGACCCAGCAATCCCACTCCTGGGCATATACCCTGAGAAAACCATAATTCAAAAAGAGTCATGTACCAAAATGTTCATTGCAGCTCTATTTACAATAGCCAGGAGATGGAAACAACCTAAGCGCCCATCATCGGATGAATGGATAAAGAAGATGTGGCACATATATACAATGGAATATTACTGGGCCATAAAAAAGAAATGAAATTGAGCTATTTGTAATGAGGTGGATGGACCTAGAGTCTGTCATACAGAGTGAAGTAAGTCAGAAAGAGAAAGACAAATACCGTATGCTAACATATATATATGGAATTTAAGAAAAAATAAATGTCATGAAGAACCTAGGGGTAAGACAAGAATAAAGACACAGACCTACCAGAGAATGGACTTGAGGATACGGGGAGGGGGAAGGGTAAACTGGGAGAAAGTGAGAGAGTGGCATGGACATATATACACTACCAAACGTAAAATAGATAGCTAGTGGGAAGCAGCCGCACAGCACAGGGAGATCAGCTCAGTGCTTTGTGACCACCCAGAGGGGTGGGATAGGGAGGGTGGGAGGGAGGGATATGCAAGAGGGAAGAGATATGGGAACATATGTATAACTGATTCACTTTGTTATAAAGCAGAAACTAACACACCTTTGTAAAGCAATTATACTCCAATAAAGATGTAAAAAAAAAAACACAGAGAAAAGTAACATGCCAATACAAATATTAGATTGCTTTACTTATGAAAATTATGTAACACTAGAACCCTACTAGTACAGTGCTAAAATTGATTTTTGATGGCTTATCAAATACATACTATGAAGTAAAAACAAAGAAAATACCAATAAAATGAGTGTCAGATATTAAGATAAAGGTCAGCGAGTATGGGAACACAGAAATGCATGCAATAAGGTGATAACTAATCACTGCATTTGGATTTGGGCTCCAACTTCCTGGTGGCCTGATGTTTTATGATAAATGCATAACCCTCTGAAACTGTGCCTTTTTTTTCTAACTAAGGTTAAGCCACAAATATGTGAAATAGTTGGTCTAGACTTTAGAGGGTAGATACACACAAGCTGAGTTGATTTGATTTTGTCAGTTTCTATAAATTGTATCCTAATTTTAAAATTAAAAAAAAAACCAAAATATTAGTGACATCTCCATTACCTACTGAAATTTATCAGTAGGTACTTTGTGTTATTTCTAACATAAAATGTAATGACAATACCAAAGATGAAAAGTTGTGAATGGCCTGTAAATAACTCAGGCAATCATTAAATGGTGTTGCACATCTCCAGTAAGAAAAATAAATTTCAAAAACAGCATGTTAACTTGGTTCAAGAAAAACTGATACTAGTAAGGAGAGTTCAAAGAATCCAAAGCACTGAAATTAACATTGAGGCATAAGACATTCTAATCGAACAATAAAAACATCTAAGCAATTTTGCTTTCTTTATCCTAAAGGTGGCAGTTTGCCTTGAGCCCAAGTAATTCAATTTAATGGAGTCTCAAGTTCCACAGGTTGATATGTAGATGCAGTATGCAGAAGAGGAAGAGCAAGTTACTAAGTTTGTTTTGATGTCTGACTAGCGCATTCTACATGTTGATTTTGTTAGTAAAATGTTTGGGTTAAACAGGAAAGATAGCATGAATAATCAAGTATCAGATATATAAAGACATTTCCATTCCAGACCATTCAAACATTTATTAACAATGTATTAAGCATTCCTGGAAAGAGATTGTTGCATCATTTTTTTCAAATAATTCAGCAACGAAGGGTTAGTAACTGGTCAATGTTGTACAGCACCAGTGCACCAATACTTTTATACATTATGAATTTAAAGTCTCTTACTTCTTAATGTAAAATTTCTTTTTAAAAGGGGTAAGGTCCACGTGATTTTAATACAAGCATCTTCGTCAATTATAGACAGTTACTTATAAAACAAACTAGAATATTTCCTTCAATATTTAATCACTTTTCAAGAATCCATAATTTAGTGATGTGTTGATTAAAAACTGTTACAGCCAAAGCTAGAGCTAAACCAAAATTGTTCTATTTTATATTACTATGTTTAGCCCATAAAGCTTGCAATACCTATTATTTCATATGATAAACATTAAACGCATGATTTTAAATAAATGTTTTATTGGGGGGGCCAATATCTATTATTTTTATATAATTAATATATTGTTCCTTAAGATATTATCCCAAAAAATGAGGCATTTCGAAAACTGTCTACCTTTTGGCTTGAATAAGAAATATATGTGGATATATATATATGTCTATTTCATATATGTGTACATGTATATTTGTGTGTACATACACACACAGCCTATAGAGGGATTCTACAATCAGTTGTAATGCAGTGTATTATCCTTATTAATCTTCCATTGGATTGTAATTGCTCAAGATTATTTGTACACTTCAGTTAGAAATAGCAAATGGTATTAATATCAGTTAAACAAATAAAAAATTGAAAACAAAGCAAACACCAAAAAAATCCAGGAAAGACTGAATAGTAGTACTGTTTCATAAATGAAGTAAAATTAGATACCCAAAAAATACGCACTGCATTTTGTAGCGTGTAAAATCAATTTGTTAGAATTTCATCTTGAAAGAAGAGGCGTTACAAGAAATGTTTTTTTAATTGCCACATCTTCAGTATACTGAGAAATTTTAATCCATTGATGTATGCATCCCTGAATTTTAGGTCAGCTCAACATTTAGCATTTTCATATTTATTTATTTAAAAGTTTGTTGTCCACCTACCAAAGAAAAGCACTTTTACTTATTGATGGTTACTTATAGACATTATTATTATTATTTGTCCTCCAAGAATCACTCGTTTAAAGGCAACTATGACTTTAACGCAATGTGTACAACTTTTGGTATGCTTTCATAGAGAGCAAGATCCACTATTACGTTAATGTTCTTTTCCATATGAAGACGTGGAAGATAGTCCCAAATCCTCACTAGTCAGAAAAACTTCTCTGTAAAGTTCCATATGAATCTTAGTATCTTCTCACATGGCACACTGATTCCTACATTCCCCAAAACTATACCAAACAGTGTCAGATACAACACAAATTCTATCACAAGGTCTAAAGGAAACACAAGGATGAAAAGAATCCAGTCCAGCAGGCTATTCTGACATAACCTCTCTATGAAAAACATCCTGGACAAATATATCCTAGGACTAGATATTTCTAGTGATGCAGAACTCACTGCTTCATGAGGCAGCTCACTCTAGAACCAATCATACAGAGTTATGCCTCGCAGTAAGTTCAAGTCTCCAGCATTACAACTTCATCCGTGAATCCCAGTTGTCTTCTCTGCAGTGGCATGGAAGAGTTAAAGCATCTTTTACATGAGAGCTCTGCCAGTATTTGGAGAAAACAGTCGAAATTTTTCATTCTCCAGGACAAACATCCTAGCACCTTAAACAAGTCTTCATACATTGGGATACACATAGACTCACCCTCTGGTTTATTTTGCTCCATACAGGTTTCAGTTTATCAAATACTTCTCATAAAGTATAATCTGAAATAAAAGAAGGGAACTAACACCTGCTCTGATTTAGACGCACAAGATTTCATGACAGGTGTAGCACATTTTTGTTATCCACTGTACAAAACACATCTATCTTCACATATTCGACATGGTCTTTATGTGTACTCCTTTCAGCTAGGTTCGATCCTGTTTACTTTTTTTTTTTTAAACATCTTTATTGGCATATAATTGCTTTACAATGGTGTGTTAGTTTCTGCTTTATAAAAAAGTGAATCAGTTATACATACACATATGTCCCCACATCTCTTCCCTCTTGCATATCCCTCCCTCCCACCCTCCCTATCCCACCCCTCTGGGTGGTCACAAAGCACTGAGCTGATCTCCCTGTGCTATGCAGCTGCTTCCCACTAGCTATCTATTTTACGTTTGGTAGTGTATATATGTCCATGCCACTCTCTCACTTTCTCCCAGTTTACCCTTCCCCCTCCCCGTATCCTCAAGTCCATTCTCTAGTAGGTCTGTGTCTTATTTCCATCTTGCCCCTAGGTTCTTCATGACCATATTGGTTTTTTTTTTAGATTCCATATATATGTGTTATCTTACAGTATTTGTTTTTTCTCTTTCTGACTTACTTCATCTGTATGACAGATTCTAGGTCCATCCACCTCACTACAAATAAATCAATTTCGTTTCTTTTTATGGCTGAGTAATATTTTATTGTATATATGTGCCACATCTTCTTTATCCATTCATCTGTTTATGGACACTTAGGTTGCTTCCATGTATGGGCTATTATAAATAGAGCTGCAATGAACATTGTGGTACATGACTCTTTTTGAATTATGGTTTTCTCAGGGTATATGCCCAGTAGTGGGACTGCTGGGTGGTATGGTAGTTCTATTTTTAGTTTTTTAAGGAACCTCCATACTGTTCTCCATAGTGGCTGTTTCAATTTACATTCCCACCAACAGTGCAAGAGGGTTCCCTTTTCACCACACCCTCTCCAGCATTTATTGTTCGTAGATTTTTTGATGATGGCCATTCTGCCCGGTGTGAGATGATATCTCATTGTAGTTTTGATCTGCATTTCTCTAATGATTAATGATGTTGAGCATTCTTTCATGTGTTTGTTGGCAATCTGTATGGTACTGGAACAAAAATATAGATCAATAGAAGAGGATAGAAAGCCCAGAGATAAACCCACACACATATGTTCACCTTATCTTTGATAAAGGAGGCAAGAATATACAGTGGAGAAAAGAGGGCTTCTTCAATAAGTGGTGCTGGGAAAACTGGACAGCTATATGTAAAAGAATGAAATTAGAACACTCCCTAACACCATACACAAAAACAAATTCAAAATGGATTAAAGACCTAAATGTAAGGCCAGACACTATCAAACTCGCAGAGGAAAACATAGGCAGAACACTTTATGACATAAATCACAGCAAGATCCTTTTTGACCCACCTCCTAGAGAAATGGAAATAAAAATAAACAAATGGGATCTCAGGAAACTTAAAAGCTTTTGCACAGCAAAGGAAACCATAAACAAGACGAGAAGACAACCCTCAGAATGGGAGAAACGATTTGCAAACGAAGCAACTGACAAAGGATTAATCTCCAAAATTTACAAGCAGCTAATGCAGCTCAATATCAGAAAAACAAACAACCCAATCCAAAAATGGGCAGAAGACCTAAACAGACATGTCTCCAAAGAAGATATACAGATTGTCTGTTTACTTTTTGATAGTTATGGCTTATTATTCTTTTCTGTCAAGAATGCTGTTGATCACAAAGCTATACTCAGGTCAAAACAATTTACATACTTCATAAGGAAATTTGTAAAATGTCCCAGTGATCTCCTCAACCCTGTCACAAATGAACATATGAAGGTGACTCTGTAGCCCAAGATCCAAAGAACCTTGTAGGAAAAGTCCAGGTGGGGTATCAACTTGCATAGGGCTCAGTGAATATAAAAAGGGGAGAGATATAGGATCCCTTAATGCAAAATATGGAAGATAGACTTCTATGATAAACATCTAACAATCTTGGATATGAATAACTCCTTTCATATTCTAGTTAATCATTACAGGATTAAAGTAAGAATGCTAAATTTGAATTGGTGAATTCCATCTCCACATGATCAACAATAGCAAATAATTTTCTACTTCTAAATATCTGAGCATTCTACAGTACTAAATAGATTTAAGGGTGCTAAACTTCTACATCTATACTAGTATTTTCTAAAATATTCAGTAGAAAACACAGTTGATTTTCAGAGGAACCTATCTGGCTCTATAGTCTTACTATATTTATTTCCTTATTAGACAAAATTTTATCATTAGAGTACATTTTATTTAATCTGAAGTCTTTTTCTAAAAGATATTATATTTATTTAAACCTAAAATAATAACATACGTGAAAACTAAATAATATCAAATTATTCCATCCGGATTTTATTTACTTGGTTTGCATCTAAGTGGAGTTAGGATACCTTCACATTAAGCCTTTGTCCTTTCTAGGCTCTCCAAATTTCAGTTAAACATATCAAACCTATCTTACCCCATTTTGACGGCCTTTTAAGTCCTGTGAATTTGATTTTAACTGACTAAGTTCATTATAGACACAAGGGAGATAATAAAATCTTGAATGCATTGTTAGCCTATGTTTACTGATAGTTTAGCAGTGAGGGAAGATTGCTTGAGGAATAAGAAGGCTACCCAAAGTCCTAAATATACCTATACTCCTTGATCCAACCAGGCATTCCCTCTATTTCACTCTGCAAGCTTTTCCATAAATTGCTTTTACTGAATTATACTTTGCTATGATGCCAACATAGGTTATACAAGAAAGCGTACATGAAATTCACTGTGGAATCTCCTGGAGAATGTTAAGAATAATTTTATTATATTACACACTGTCTGGGAGAGCCACTCCACTTGGAAAATTTCTAGTCTGATATTATTACTATGCACAATTTTTCATTTCAAAGGATAATTGGTTGTTTTTATCTTATCGGCACCATGAATTGTGTAACTTATTACATTTCCCTTTTGAATTTGGCTGCTAAAAATCTGATAGCTAAATCCATGACCCACTGGCAGTAAACATATGATATAAAACTTTGGTCTCATTAGGTTCCACTTTTGAAGCCACTGATTTTTTTTTTCCTTGCTTCCTCTCTCTTTTAATCTTCATTTAATATTTGTAAGTCACTTAATAAGAAAGGGGATAAGTTAATTACTGAGATGATAAACTAAAATACTATTTTAAGCAGCAGAGCAAAGGGAACAGTGAAAGCCAAAAAACGTGTCTCTTGGCTTCACATGATATTTCTGACATTCATGTTTTTCCCACAAAAAAGTGGTAAATAATACTAACCTAGTTTACTTAGTTGTTCTTATTAGCAAATAATATAACAGATGTAATATAATACCCAAAGTAAAAATATTCAATAAAAAGAAAATTATTATAGGTACTATATTTCATTAATATCATGGGAAAATATACATGTATGTACCAATTGTCCAAAAGAAAGAAATAAATTGATTATACTTATGCTCTCCTCTTTTGTTTCCATTGTTAAAAATTTAGAAGCTGTAATAAAATTATCAAGGGAAATGTCAGAAGTTAAGGGAAAGAAGAGAAGACAAGACAATAAGAACTAAGATGAATTTATTGCAACACTTCCAGTAAATTGTTTGGAAACTTGGAAAATAAATGTCAATCAAAATGCTATTCAAAAATATTCTTTTACTAGCACTAATCAAATATTTAATACAAAATAATAATCCTAATCTCCAAGGAAGCACAAGCAGACAGTTTTCTTCACAATGGCTTGATATTTGATAAGCCTTTAAAATATTTTCTATTTATCAGTTAGAGTAGAAAACACACACAAGAAAGTTACATTCATTGAGATAAGAAAATATGCAAACTAAATTATTTACTGTAAAACTTTGTACTTTTAAAATTCATTTTAACATTCATTTAATTCAGTTAATTAAAGTCAACAATCAAATGGAACCAAGATAACTGAGGAAAAAAATACTAATGCACTACTTATTACCTTTAAAAAAAATAATCTCCCTGTGATGGTCTCTTTACTTACATTCTCTTAAAACTTTAATTTTCCACAATGCAATTATATAAAGAAAGGTAAGACAGAGGATTTAAGGACCATTCTTGTGCCAGCTTTTCTTAGTTTATCTTTCTATTGTCTGGTTTATTTGAGATGGACTGTGAAAACAGAGCATTTAACAACAACAAAATATCTTCTAAGAACAAAATGGGTTGTGATTTAGTCCATAATACAACAAAACTATGTATGTTGTTCTTTGCAATGTTATAGTGCCATTTCTCCCACTCCACTCATTTCTTCATTCATTCATCAAAATATATTTGGGATATGCCACGGGGAACATAATATATCAATATAATACAGTGTAAATACTATGAGATGGTCCCATAAATTGGAAGACAATAAGAAATCAGAATTGATATTAGAGAAAATAAGATTAATGTAAGAATGAAAATGTAGGTGTTATTTGGAGCATCCTTGTGATATTTTCTGTCAGAACACAGTTCAGGAAGTTAGTAAGACATCAAGCCAATGAGAGGGCAAACAAATGAAATATTGAATTTAGAATCAAGTCCATTAATTAGCAATTCAATATGAATGAGCTCCTACTAGGCGAGACTGAAAGAAAATGATATAAATCCAGTTAGTTTAGATACCATTGGTCAAAAACCTGTATCCGGACAGGAACACAAGCAGTTGGTTGTATCCACACTCCTCCATTCTAAAATACATGAGCCATTGGTTAGCTTCCTGGCTAAATGTTTTTTCCATGTCAGTTAATCTCAGAAGACTTCTTAGGAGGTGACTTTATGCCCTCTGAGCATATTATATAGGGAGAGAAGAGAGGAAATAAGAGGGGCCCCTTCAAGTCCATAAACAAGAGCCTAGATCACTGAAAAGACATGGTGGAAAGATAAGGTGGATTATACATAATGTATAATCAAGTCTTTTAACCCTGAATATTGGGCTGTTGTACCATTCAAGAATCAAAGCAAATACATTTGTTCTTGTTCTTTGCTGTGGTATTTCCTTTTCAAAAAGTATTGAAATATTTCCATGTTATTGCTCTCATCTGAGTATCTAAGGGGTCTCACTTAACAAACACTGTCTTCTGTATCCACTGTTCCTAAATGTCTGAAGGCTTCACTATGATTGTAATCCTGCCTTTCAGCATTAGCACTTGGATTACTGCTCTCATTTAAAATGGGCACACTAGGTTTATTAGATATCTGCAGTTCTCTGTTATTCTCAATTATGTCACACTGTTTTCACTCAGCATTGTCTACCCTGACTTCCGTTTTTGTCCACCCTGACTTCAGTTTTCCTTCTTCAGTCATCACACTAACTTTCGCTCTTTGTGTATCACACACACTCCACACACACAAGTCCTAGGAATTTGTGCTACTCTAAGTATTCTCAATGCTGACTGCTAGTGAGTACTCCAGGGTCTCATTATTAGTTATAGTTTCATAAAATCCAACATAAATTTTGGACATATGAAACTGATCAAATATATGAAGAAACTATATGCAAGAGATGTATCAGGTATAAGTTCCATAGAAAGCTGAACTGTATGTTTATATCATAAAGCATTTATTGCATTTGTACTATGCATACACCACTTGCTCAGCTGCTCAGTAGTTGTTGAAGTGAGATGCTAAAGAGAAAGAAAATTGATGGGATTGGGACATGTCTCAGAGGCTAAGGAGGACAGCACTAAAGAAAGCTAGAGAAGGTAGAGTGTACCACTATTGATCATAATAATACAAATTAAAATATTAGGTAATAGTTATTGTGTAGTTAGACACTGCTCAATACTCTTTAAATATATTAATTGAATTCTCATACCCACCCTATAAGTTAGGTGGCATTATGAACCCCTTTTTATAAATTATGAAACAGGGGTACAGAGAGGTTGATTAACTTTGCCTTACGACCCACAGCTGAGAAATGAGGGAGCCATAATTTAAACGAGGTAATCTAACTCCAATTATGTCTACTCAATCCATGTGGCAAACTAGGCAACTGTCTATGAAGAATAAGCTATTAACATACTAGAGGAGGGCTGGCCTAAACTGAAACTTCATACGATATAGATTATGTGATGTATCTTAAACACTACTCTCTAACCCTGGGAAGAAAGTATTAATTTATAAACTATACAGTGAAAGAATAACATTTCAAGCAGGTGAATGATTTGGATGCAAGTTAAAGGTTTCCATTTTGTGATTATCAGTCCTTAGCTAATATATGTATATATATATTTATTCAATTGTGTTTTTGTGCTTGTGTTTGACATTTTTTGGCAGTCTTGTTAATTAAGCAAAAGTTATCCCTGATTAATGTACTGTGAGCTGTTCCTAAGTACTATAAATAATACAGTGATAAATTGCCATATCTAAACCAGCCAACCTTTAGCACACTTCAAAAATGAATTTTCTTGGTTGAATTTGCTGTTGTCAACATAATAATCATACTCCTGTGGAAAAAATCATCTTCCTTACTTCTTTTGTATGGAAAATTATATTTAAACTACTTGATATAAGATGCTTGTTTTCCTTGGTAGTCAAAAAAAAAATCCTGTAATTATTAAAATAACCTCAAAGATTCTGCTAAAAGCAGCACATCTGAAAATTTAACTGCCTTATTAAAGTGTTTAATAGCAACTTAAAACTTAATTTTACCATTTAAAACACAATTCAGATAGTCATGGGGATTGGGTTTTATTTTCATTCATTACATTGTTTTATTTCTAGTAACTACTTAATAATAGTTATTAGCTCCTCTCCTTACAAGCAACTTTTGAGTCTTTGCTTACCTGTAAGAGTATAAAAGATAGTCCATTCTGTTGTTAAAACTACTAGTGTAAGTGGAGAATTTTTTTTGAAATATGAGGGGAGCTGGAAATGTGTCCTTGTATTTTCATTTAGTTAGAAATAATATTATTACCATGTAGAAATGGCAAGGAATCTGCCACAATCTGCTCCTTCCACCCCATCCCTGTCCTGCCTTCAGTGCCCTTTAAAAACCTAATGTCTTTAACAGTCGGCTCTTCACCTGTCACTCAACATCATCTTATACCATCTCCATCCATTTCACTCAGTCCACAGCCATTCTGGCCTTCCTTAACTTACTGCATTCAGCAAACCCATTCTTGCCATAGGGCCTAGGAACATGCTCATTGCTATCACTTACATTTATTCTTCAGATTTTAGCTCAGTCATTGCTTCTTCAAGAGAAGCATCTCTGACCACCAAGACTATCTTAGATTCTCTATATACAAAATAGCAGCTCCATGTATTGCCCCTTCTGATCATACATAACCAGTGCAATTTTATATTTTTGTTAATTATTTGATTCACACCCACCTCCTCATACTAGACTATAAGCTCCACAATAGCATTTAACAGGACAACAGATGAATGCTATTATATTCAGTGCTTAGTACATACCTGGTATTGAAAAAAAACATTTGTTCAATTAGTGACTAAGTGATGATCATTGCACTTTAACTTTCTATTATAATTATATACCCTACTAGGTTGTGAGTTCCTTGAGAGTAGGTACTTTATTTTCCCTACTTAAATTCCTATTATCTATATTTCAAACTATTACAATTATTTATTAGTTAGTAGTCAATTCTATCAGTAGTTAATATGAAATACAATAAATAAAAACAAAAAAGATAACAGAACCATTTGTTGAATACAATCTATTGAATTGTCTTTGGCATTATGTTTCAGAATATGTTACTCTCAAAACATTTTCATAAGACAAATATTCTGTGTTACCTATACATAGAATATTTAAATGTGTAAGTAATACCTTTCAAAAGCAATTTGTATTTGTGGAAGCATAGTCATTGTGTATTCTCTGACTTATCAAATGGAAATTTTTATTTCATTAATTATCACACGGGCATTAACAAACTAGTTGACAAATATTTTTGCTACCTCTTAAAGCAATAAAATGATCTATCTTTGCTATAGCATTTAATGCAATTTGCTATACATGAGATAATTGACATGAAAGCAATTTTTTAACAATAAGATGATGTAAGTAGGTGAGTTACTGCTAATATCAACTATTTCTGGTAGGATATATTAGCAATGATACATGTAAATAAAATAGATGAAAAAGTTTATAAGTGAGAAACTGCTTTTTATTTGTAAGACGTTATGAAAGACAATGTTATGGGTTAAGGATGACTCAATTTATCTTGTTCTTTCCATATAAAACAATAAGGCAGGGTAAAAAGCATGCTCTAGCTATCCTTATAAACCTCTTGTCTAGGATATTTGGATACAAACATGAATGAAAAAGGCTGTTTTATGAAATAATGAAAGCTGAGACCATCATCATGGCACTACACTCCATCTCTAAGGTTTTAAATTCATGTTTTAATTTTAATTGTAAAATATAGTATTTAGTGAGATATTTTTCCTATATAAATATCAGTCTTGGATCTAACCCTACAAATTGTTAACACTGAAAATTAATGCTAGAGTAAACTATATCTGAAAAGAAATCTCCACGCAGAATGTACACGCTTTACTATAAAATGTATAACTCAGATGAACCCTGGAGACATCAAGGTATCTCTAAGGAAAAGTTGCTTTCTAGACTAACTGTCCACAGTCCAAAGTTTGCCGTTGTTCCAGCTCCTGAGAAAGCTCATAACTGTCACTGATAACCAGCAGCCACATGGTGAACTCGGCATCAACCCCCTCTTGCTTTATGTCTCTATCTCAGATTCAACCTAGTGTTCATCCCTTCAATTATTATCTGAACAACTTGTTAGCTTACTTGCTTCTTTTTCTTACATTTTTTTTGTTTCGCTTTTCCTTATGTAATAGTTACTCTGAAAAACCCCAAATATGCATTAATATAATCATCTATCTCCCTTCCCTGGTGGCTGAGGACCCCTGGAGAAAGATCACAAAAGCTTTGCGGATTTGTGTCCCCACAGTTTCAACGTGTCCAGCCTCATTTTTGAATCTTCAGGACTGCCTGACAATCCTTCTATATATTCTAGTCAGCCTCCTCTTTTGCCCCAAAGCAGATGTGCTTGACTTTTATCATTCTGATAAAGCCTTACCTTCCCACTAGCTATTGTCTTAGATGGAAGCATTATTTTATACTTCATTGACAAAAAAGAGAGCATGATACAGCAACTTTCTCAGCTTATATTCTTCAGTCTACAAATTTATTTATTTATGATGTAAAGCCTTTTTTACATATCACCAGTCTCAGGCCAAACTACTCTACTTAACGAATGATCTATGGTTCTTATTTTGTTATATATTTTCAATCTCTCTCTCTAGTTTTTGGTTTTTTTTTTTTATTGCAACCTTACTATAACCTGTTTTTTTACCTAAACTTAACATGCCTAGGTTATTCCTACATTAAAAAAAAATCCTCTGACAATCCCACAGCCTTCTCTACTACAACAAGGAATGCTCCTCTTCACAGTCTGTAAGTACCACCTCTTTTTTCTTAAAATTTACTTATCCTTCAAAATGCTAAAATCTAAGCTTCTTTATTCATTACTGAAATGAAATTACTATCACTAATATCAACAATGTTTCCCACATACATTTATTTAACACCATTAACAATTACTTCTTTTTGAGACTCTCTCCACCTTTCAGTTTCCAGGACAATAATCTCTCCCACTTTTCATGCTGGCATTTCTCATCCCATCCTTTTGGAATCCTACAAAATCACTTTCTGTATGTAAACTCCTTAAACAGCAGATTTCCTCAAGACGTAATTTTGTTTCTGTAAATTTTTTGATGTTTTATCACTTTGGCCACCTTTTCTTCCTTTTTGATTCATACTTCAGGTCTAATCTTTCTCCTGTGACCCACACAACCATAATCTTACTACAGACTTGGATATTCTGTAGTGTATATTCTTACTACTCTGTAGTGTATATTATACTAGTGTATAATCTTACTACAGACTTGGATATTCTGTAGTGTATATTCACACTCAAGGTCTAAATCTAAACTTCTTGAATTCTTCTTCCACCTACTCCATCACTGGGTTTATCAACAAGTCTCAGCCTAGCTTTTAAGTCTTTCAATGAACTATATCATTCTTTGCCTAACATACATAGTTTAATTTCAGTCCAATTTATTTTAAACCCATTTACAAACAACAAAAATATAGGGAATGCTTTATTAGGAGTACAGAGATGAATGAGCCAAATGCCTCCTCTCAAGAAACTCATAAAAATGTAGTAATGTATAATGTAATAAATGTAAAAACAAAAAAAACAAAAAATCCACGTGCACAAGATAAAGAAAAAACAGAGAAGAGCATCAAAAATAAAACAAAGAAATGGTCCCTATGACTGTCAAGAAAAATTTTTGAAAGTAATGACCTTCAATTTGGGTTGTGAAGGTCACATAGGATTTGCTCCAGTGAACAAAGGAGAGGAGGATATTTATTACAGGCAAAGGGAACACAAGTGCAGAGATAAAAGTCTGAAATGCTAGGGTGTGTCTGGTGACCTATAAACAAATCAGTGTTTCTGCCTTGTACAGTGCAACAGGGTGTGTGGATGGGCTAATAATAATGGTAAATAGTATGGCAGAAATGAATAGTATTGTTATTACAAATTTTCAGTTAATGAGGTTTAAGTGTAATAAATTAACGTGAAAGTAGAGAAGAATAAGATGTGAATAACTCATATAAAATAATTTATTTCTAAGTTTAAAATTCCTTTAGACGATAAAAGATAATCTTTGAGGTTAAATAAGAGGTAGAAATATAAAAATGATAGATCAATATTATAGAAAACATTATCTAGGGCAAAATACTGATGTTCCCTTTCTTTTCCTTTGCTTCTACACCTCCAGGATTAGGAGATTCAGAAAAGAAACTTATTGACATAATTTTATGATGAAACACAAATACTCTTCTCAAATATACAATCAATCAGTTGGCACATAGTTTAGTCTTCAATTTAGAAATGGTTCTTATTTCAATATTGAACTGCAAGTAAAACTTCTAACATATTTCTCGAAAGAATCAAAGTATAATGATAGTTACTTTTCTAGGCCACCTCACCAGAGGCAATTTAAAACACACACACACAAATAGGATATCATGTATTTGCAATGAAAATAGAAAATAAATTTTTTTTAGTGAATAGATGATGGATACTGAATTTGTTTTGGATCTGAAAATTTGGAGGAAGCAAAGAAAATAAACATACCATAGATACACAATGTGCAAATTTATTATACATAAAATGCTTCCCAACATTTTGAAACACTATACGAAAATCCTTACGACATAACAGATGAAAACAATTTTCAGCAAATGTATAAAACTTCAAATAAAGGGGGAATTGTTGTGGGATTAAAAACAATCCCAAGAACAAGTAAAAAGTGCAGCAAGCTTCACAAGCCTCTATTTCATAATGTTTCCACAGAAAAAATCCTCAAGGTCCATTTTGTAATGGCAATTTGAGGTGAGGTGTGGTGTCAAATGGAAGAAGTTCAAGTATAGGATTTTCTGCTGAAATAGCTGAGTCAGTAATAATTGTTTACTTGTTAAAGAAACAGCCAGACTAATGCTGATATTAATAATAGATATGCGGGCTTCCCTGGTGGCGCAGTGGTTGAGAGTCCGCCTGACGATGCAGGGGACACGGGGTCGTGTCCCGGTCCGGGAAGATCTCACATGCCGCGGAGCGGCTGGGCCCGTGAGCCATGGCTGCTGAGCCTGGGCGTCCGGAGCCTGTGCTCCGGCAACAGGAAAGGTCACAAAGGGCGGGGGGGGGTGGGCCGTGTACCGCAAAAAAAAAAAAAATAATAGATATGCACTCACCACATGCTAGAACCTGTGCTGAGAAGACATGAATTGTCTTCTTCAGTTCTTATAGCAATGCTGGGAAGTACGTACTATAGATCCATAAACTCTTAGCTACAATTCTGAAATCGAAAAACAGTAAAAATCAAAACTTACTTCTGTTGTTGTTATTTCATAAATCTGACACATAAGTCCTTTTGGTGTCAAATATTGACCTGAACTGAGGTAAGGCTATTGTTAGTTTTCATTTAGTTCACTGAAAGTGAGAATCAGTATGTTTCTTTGCAAGAAGTATAGGGTCCTGCTGCAGACCTGCTGAGGTTATTATGGATTGAATAGATATGTATCATATTACCTTCCAAAAATCCAATAGTTCTGAATTCTGAAACCTATCTGTCCCCAAGAGTATCAGATAAAGGATTGTTAACCTGTATCATAAATGCAATAAGAGGCCCAAGATCACAAATCTGAAATGTGCTCAAGATAGAATTTGAATCCAGGTATAACTTCAGAGTCCAAGCTCTTACCCACTATGTATACTGCCTCTGTGTAAAAACTGTGTTTCTGGTAGAATGTCAGCTCCATGAAACCAGAGATTTTGCCTAATTCGTTCCATTTGGGGCTTCCAATGCTCAGAACAGTACTTGGGGATTCACTGCATATGAAATAGGTATGCAATAAATGTTCATGGATACAAGAATTGTATCTATCAATGGAGATTTCTCTAGATATTGATGTTCACTAACTTCAAAATATGGTCTCTAACAAGAATAGCTAACTTGTATTACAGTTAAATGTACTGCTCTAACAGTCCATAAATGTAGTACAATACTAAACCTCATTGTGAAGGAAAGAAGCCTACTGAGTATAGATGCTCAAATAGAAGCCCAGCCCCTACACAAAGACATGGAGTTGAAGAGTTTTTAAGGGCAGAAGAAAAGATGGTTCCCAGAAAGTCATGTGGGAACTGCTGTAACACCTAAAGTTTATCAGCATAGTGAAGAATACAGCCACAATTAGCACAGCCTAGAAACAGACTAAAGGGCTACATTGGGTTTGGATATAACATTTACATTTTCTTGTAAAACAAATCCCAGGAGTCTAATGAACTAGAGTGGCCACACCCCGAGCACATCATTATAACCATAGCCTACTTCTCTCTTTATAAGGAATGTTGATGGCAGAGAAAAGCCAGTGTAATACCCAAGGGCAAAGTGATGCAGCAAACATTCCACCAAATTAACAAAGAAAAAGACCAGCACTGGTTGTGATCAGGGCACACCTCCTTGAACAAATTCTAAGTATGCCAATTATATCTCATGCCTTCTCTCCAGAATCTCTGTCATGGTGCTGAATCTGAATACGGAGGAAGGAGTTTCATATTCACTTAAATAAATTATTGGATCAATTTCATTTATCATATAACACAGACAGATATACAATATGTTTATTATGTGCATTTTTCATTTATGTTGAGCTTTAGGTTCCATTTTTACATATTATTGATGTTTTGTTATACCAGAAGCTCATATCTGTTAAAAATTCAAGTTCCAGAATGTTCTCTAGTCCCAATTTTGAGAAAAAACTATCTGAAATGGTGACTTGTAAATTCACCTACAAAAGTAACACTGTCTGAAACACCATGAATTTTAAGTTGAGTGACATAATGTACCAGAAAGCAACAAATATCTATACAGATATACCTCATTTTATTATGCTTTGTTTTATTGTGGTTTGCAGATACTGAGTTTTTTACAAATTAAAGGTTTGGGGCAAGCCTGCATAGAGCAAGTCTGTTGGTGTCATTTTCCAACATCATTTGCTTACTTTGTGTCTCTGTGTCACATTTTGCTAATTCTTGCAACGTTTCTAACTTTTTCATTATTATTATATCAATATTTGTCATGGCAATCTTTGGTCAATGACTTCTGATGTTACCATATAATTGCTTGGGGGTGCCATGAATCATGCCCATACAAGATGATGAACTTAATCAATAAATGTCGTATGTGTTCTGACTACTCCACTGGCTGGCCATTTCCCTGCCTCTCTCCCTTCCTCGGGTCTCCCTATTCCCTGAGATACAATATTGAAATTAGGTCAATTAGTAAGCCTATAATGGCATCTAAGTGTTCAAGTAAAAGGAAGAGTCACATGTCTCTCATTTTAAACCAAAAGTTAGTAATGATTAAGCTTAGTGAGAAAGCATGTTGAAAGCCAAGACAGGCGAAAAGCTAGGCATCTTGAGCCAGTTAGCCAAGGCTTGAATGCAAAGGAAAAGTTCTTGAAGGAAATTAAAAGTGCTACTCCAGTGAACACACAAATGATAGAAAAGCAAAACAGCCTTACTGCTGATATGGAGAAAGTTTTCGCAGTCTGGACAGAAGATCAAACCAGCCACAACATTCCCTTAAGCCAAAGCCTAGTCCAGAGCAAGGCCCTAACTCTCTTCAATTCCATGAAGGCTGAGAGGGGTGAGGAAGCTGCAGAAGAAATATCTGAAGCCAGCAGAGGTTGGTTCATGAGGTTTAAAGAAAGAAACCGTCTCCATAACATAAAAATGTTAGGTGAAGCAGCAATTGCTAAAGCAGAAGCTACAGCAAGTTATCCAGAGGATCTAGCTAAAATAATTAATAAAGGTGGCTAAATTAAACAGATTTTCAGTGGAGACAAGACAGCCTTCTACTGGAAGGAGACACCATCTAGGACTTCCACGGCAGAGAGGAGAAGTCAAAGCCAGGCCTCAAAGCTTCAAAGGACAGGCTGACTCTCTTGTTAGGAGCTAATGAAGCTGGTGACTTTAAGTTGAAAGAAATGCTCATTTATCATTCTGAAAATCCTACGGCCTTAAGAATTATGCTAAGTCTACTCTGCTTGTGCTCCATAAATGGAACAATAAATCCTGGACTGTCTACAACACGACTTACTGAATATTTTAAGCCCACTGTTGAGACTTACTGCTCAAAAAAAACCATCTCTTTCAAACTAACTGTTCGTTGACAATGCGCCTGTCACCCAAGAGCTCTGATGGAGATATGCAACAATATTCATTTTGTCTTCACACCTGCTAATACAACATCCATTCTGCAGCCCATGGGTCAAGAAGTCCTTTTGACTTTCAAATCTTATTATTCAAGAAATACATTTCATAAGGCTAAAGCTACCATAGATAGTAGTTCCTCTGATGGACCCAGGCACAGTCAATTGAAAACCTTCTGGAAAGGATTCACCATTCTAGATGCCATTAAGAACATTCACAATTCATGGGAAGAGGTCAAAACATCAGTATTTTTGGAGTCTGAAAGAAGTTGATTCCAACCCTCATGGATGACTGGAGGGGTTCAAGATTTCATTGGAGGAAGGAACTGGAGGTGTGGCGGACATAGTAAGAGAACTAGCGTTAGAAGTGGAGCCTGAAGATGTGACTGAATTGTTGCAATATCATGATAAACCTTTAAGGGACAAGGAGTTGCTTCTTCTGGATGAGCAAAGAAAGTGCTTTCCAGAGATGGAATCTGCTTCTGGCTAAGAAACTGCAAAGACTGTTGAAATAACAACAAAGGCTTTAGAATATTACCTAAACTTCGTTGATAAAGCAGTGACAAGGTTTGAGAGGACTGACTCCAATTTCCAAATAAGTTCTACTGTAGGTAAAATGCTATAAAACAGCAATGCATGCTACAGAGAAATGGTTTGAGTAAGGAAGGGTCATCAATGAAACAAACTTCATTGTTGTTTTATTTTAAGAAACTGCCACAATAACCCCAACATTCAGCAACCACCACCCTGATAAATTAGACACAATGCTATTGCACACTCTTACACAGAGTACAATATAGTATAGACATAACTTTTATATGCATTTGCAAACCAGAAAAAATTTGACTCACTTTATTGCAATGTTCACTTTATTGTGGTGGTCTAAACTGAACCAGCAATATCTCCAAGGTATGCCTGTAAATGCTACCCACATAGAATATACTATAGAGCTCTCTAGAGTTAATCTGCAGGTCTCTAGAATCTCTGTGGCTTCTTTGGAGAAGCCTCCTTAAAAGAATGGGAAATATAGTAAGTGAACCTGGAAAGTCAATTCTGTGACAGAGGAAAGAAGGCATTCTCTCTCTCTCTCCATGCCACTGCTCCTATGGCATACTTCTTTTGCATAGTAACCACAAACCATATAATAAAGAAAAATACAAGAAGAATTGAAGAGAAAAAATTTCAAATAAAGAAACATAGTGAGAAGAAATGGCAAAAAGAAAGTTCAAAAAGAAATAATTAGAGACAAATAAGAGACATAAAAACCTAAAAGATACAGACACTGAAAAATAAAATAGATGAGAATCAGGGAAAAGACATAATATCCTAAAAGAAATTGTGATATATTAAAATCACAAAGTTTGTCAAGAAGAATATAAAAAAACTAAAAGCCAGGAGATTTAAAATTGGGCATTTCCTACACTTAGGAGATAGAGGATTAAGAATAAGAAATAAAGCACCAAAAAGGTAAAACATATTTGAATGTAAAACGTATAAGCAGGATCAAGCATTATAGAGAAATTTTAAATAATGACAAAAAGTGTTATTAGCAAAATAGAATACATGAATGTAATACTGCATCAGTTTTGCCATGAAGCCAGTGTAGTAAGCTTAAAGATTAGGAAAACTGAACATGTTTCCTTATTGAAAACATATGTTCAAAGTGGTGTAAAAAGAAATAACAGATATAAACAAGGAACACAATCCCTGACCATTCCTGAAAGGCGGTCTCCCAAGGCTGTGGCACTTTCTGCTTTAGCAGTGGCATCTACCTAACTGAAAATCCTAGTGGGCAGGGATGATTGAGATGCCATTAGATGTCCCCCTCCTTCAACCACAGTTTTTAAGAATGTGCAGTTCTAGTTATAACGACCCAGGATCAATCCCCTTCACAGAAAAAGCCTCTCTGTTCCCCCGGAATGAGCAATGGCTTGCTCAGCCCTGCAGACTTCCCAAGCTAACTTTAAAAATTGAACCTATGAAGTATCTGTCCCTCTCCCTATCCCCTGACATTTTTTCTGATTGTTCATTTCTACTGTTTCCATCGCCTCCTCATTCCTCAAGGTTAAGTTAGCAAGGCATAATAGAGAGCACATTAGAGTGAGTAATGAGTGGTAAGGGGCGTAGTGATGGACCTCATGGAGAGATCCAACTTTCCCACCTCATTAGAATATGGGGACAGAGAAGGTAAAGAGGTTACATCTGAAGCTAAACCTAGAGTTTCATAAGTAATTTTCTGTGTTTCTATGCTTTATGCCCTAGCCATTAATCTCAAAGTCCTTTTTCTCTAGCCAAAACTTGGCCAGTGTACTGCCAATCTGATGGTGATAACTGTTCTTCACCCAACAACTGGCTAACTCTCAGGCGTGTGTAGTGGTGGAAGGACTGGGGAGGGGGCAGGGAAAGAGAAGAATACACCCTAAATCTGGGGTCCCCAATTTCCCCCCCAGCACAACAGGAGGTGAGCAGTGGGCAAGCGATCAAAGCTTTGAGTGAAGCTTCATCCCCCCATCGCTCACATTAGGGCTTGAACCACTCCCCCCCTCCCACCCCGTGGAAAAACTGTCTTCCACGAAACTGGTCCCTGGTGTCAAAAAGGTTGGGGACCGCTGCTCTAAATCATACACAAGGGAGAAAAAAATTAAATTTATTTGAAGAAACTTCCAACCCTCATTGCAGGAAATTCTTAATTTTCTCCACCTATTTATATGTTGGGTGGTACTGAGCAACTGGTCTGCACTTTATTCAGGCTTTATCTTCAAGTGTATATAGCAAGTACAATCCACTTAAGGAGTCATTAGTCATGTTCACTGTATATTCCCCTTTCTACACACACACACACCCCCCACACATTTCCCTGGCCCTACTTTTGTTAACTTGTAGAAATGTTTCTGGGGTTAAAGAAATCTTGCTCAGGTGAATTATGAAGAAGTCCATGGCTTTGCCCAGCTCTCTGTCTCATTTGTTTATGATATTTCTTTCCAAATTGCCAACACTTTTTCTAGCCATCAAGCTCCTAATGCCAGAATTAACAGCAGGTCAGTGTGCGCTTGGCTGTGAAAAGGGAGAAAATGGTTGTGCTATTTTCTTTTTAAATTAAAGAAAATACAGATTTCAAAACAATGTGTTATATATGATATGAAAATTTTGTGGATGCTAATCTATACTACTTTTAATAATTTACATGAAAAACTCCTTAATTAAGAAAGACTAGTATTGACATCATTTGTTTCTCAGATAGAAAGCTTACATGTGAGACAGTTTGGTAGGATAAAGGAGACCAGCCTACCTCCCTACATTTGAGGAAAGAAAGCTCTAGGTCCTTCCCTAGGCAAAATGTTCCCATCATTTGTATATAATACTCCCCCGTCTTTTGTTCCTAGGCCAGGATTCTTGTGCACATTTTTCAAAATCTAATCATTATGTTTATGTCACTGGGTGTTTGATAGCAACATTACAATGATGGCGACTTGTTTGACTTTTGAGCATTTCTAAGACAAAAGGCCTGAAATTTACAAGAATAAATGGATTTTTACTATCTTGAAATTATTTTTATATGATGTATACTTTATACCCCCCATTCTAAAAAGAGCTTGAAGTGACTATACTAAATTTAGTGAAAATATGACCTCATGAAACATTTTCATACACTGAAATTTTTTGTATATCTGAATATAGGCTATGACCTACTTTTTTTTTTTTTTTTTTGTGGTACGCGGTCCTCTCACTGTTGTGGCCTCTCCCGTTGAGGAGCACAGGCTCTGGACGCACAGGCTCAGCTTCCAATGGCTCATGGACCCAGCCGCTCCGCGGCATGTGGGATCTTCCCGCCCTGGAGCACGAACCCGTGTCCCCTGCAACGGCAGGTGGACTCTCAACCACTGCGCCACCAGGGAAGCCCTGACCTACTTTTTAGTTGAGACTCAGGGGCATTTTTATCCTTATCAAAATGTTTCTCCTATACATTGCTGTGTTGAAACTCCACACATATTACAACAGGAACTATTGTACAGACATCTGAGACACCAAGTCAAAAAGACCTTATCCTCAGTAGCACAGAATGAAGAAAGAACTACTTGAGTATAGTGAACTACCTAATCTCTTTTATAATTTTTTTAAAATTTTACTCTTTTGCTTCTCTCTATATAACACTTATCAAAATTTATAATTACATATATGGTTATTAGTTCAATGTCTGTGTCCTCTAATAGAAATGTCAGTTCCATAAGAACAGTGATCATTTATAAGTAATTGTATAAACAAATATAATTGACATTATGTAGGCATTAAAAATGTACCAGACACAGTTTTAAGTACTTTAAATACAAGAACTCGCTTAATTATCGTAACAGTCCTATTATCATTATTTGCATTTTGCAAAAGAGGAATAGAAAGAAGTTAATTAACTAACCCAAAGTCCAATTGCTGGGAAGTTTGGGGGAAACCCAGGCAATTCCCTGGCTCTGGAATTTGTGTTCTTAACCACTATGTTATTTGGCTTGTTTACAGCAGCCTCTAAAATCAGACTGCTTGTTTTAACTCTAGCCCCACCCTCATCAACACAGTGACTTGGGGAAAGTTACTTACCTCTATTTCCTTTCGGAAAAAATTAATATATAATAACTACCATAAGAAATTGGTTATAAAATTAAATGTCATTATATAGAAACACCCAGTTCCTAATACCATGCCGGCTTCACTGCGTGTATTCAAAAAATATTTGTTGAATAAATGAAGGCAAAATTACTACATAAATTACATGTAATATATCCTTCCTATTATATTTCTTTGTTTGCTTATTTATTTTTTAACTTATAACCAAACTGCATATAATCAATTTCTCTGGGGAAAGAATTGTTAAAAATGTATGTGAACTCCTAGAATAAAACACTAGAGTAGTCTTTGTGACCTTGGATTAGGCAAATGTTTTCTTAGATGACAACAAAAGCACAACGACTAAAGTAAAAAGAGATAAGTTGTACTTCATAAAAATTTTAAACTTCTGTGTGTCAAAGGACACCACCAAGAAAGTGGAAGACAGCCTACAAAATGGGAGAAAATTTCTGCTAATCATATATATGATTAAGAACTTGTACTGAGAATATACAAAGAACACTTACAATTTAACAATAAAAAGTCAAATAATCTAATTAAAAATGGGCAAAGAATTTCAATATAAATTTCTCCCAGGAAGATATACGAGTGGTCAATGAGTACATGAAAAGATACTCCGCATCATGAGTTTTTAGGGAAAGACAAATCAGAACTTCAATGAGATACCACTTCACACACACAAGAAGGGTTAATTAAAAAAAGAAAGGAAAAAAAAAGCAGGCAACAACAAGTGTTGGTAAGGATGTGGAGGAATTGGAGCCTTCATGCATTGGTGGTGGGAATGTAAAAGCATCCAGCCATTTTGGAAAACAGTTTGTCACTTCCTCAAAATGTTAAACATAGAGTTATCACAATACCCAGCGATTCAACTCTTATGTACAACTCAAGAAAACTGAAAACATAAATCCACACAAAACCTTATACACACATATTTATAGCAGCATTATTCATAATAGCCCCAAAGGGAGAAACAACCTAAATGCCCATCAGCCGATGAATGTATTAACACAAGAGGTATGTCCTTATAATGCAATATTATTTGACAATAAAAAAGTAATGTGACAGGGCTTCCCTGGTGGCGCAGTGGTTGGGAGTCCGCCTGCCGATGCAGGGGACACGGGTTCGTGCCCCGGTCCGGGAAGATCCCACACACCGCGGAGCGGCTGGGCCCGTGAGCCATTGGCCGCTGAGCCTGCGCGTCCGGAGCCTGTGCTCCGCAACGGGAGAGGCCACAGCAATGGGAGGCCTGCGTACCGCAAAAAAAAAAAAAAAAAAAAGTAATGTGACAGTGTGGATGAACCTTGAAAAAATTTTACTAAATGAAAGAAACCAGTCACAAAAGGCCACATATCCTATGATTCTATTGACATGAAATGTCAATAGACGAAAAGTAGATTAATGGTGACCAGAGACTGAAGGGAGGGATGAATGGGAAGTGATGGATAATGGGTATGGATTTTCTTTTTGGAGTTGTAAAAATGATCTAAAATTAGACAGTGATGATGAGTGCACAATCTTGTAAACACTGAGCCTTTAAAAAGGGTGAATTTTATGGTATGTGAATTATATCCCAATAAAGATGTTATTTAAAGATGTAAATGAGACAACAGTTTCTAGTTGCAATACTTATAGTAAGTACATCTGTGACTATGTATTTACTCGAGTTTCAGTTTCCACAGCTGTGATATGAATAGTTGAGACTTATCTTTAAGAACTTTTCCAGCTCTGAAATAATGAAATAATATGTTTTGCCTAACTGAAATATTATATAATTATACACACGCATACACCACACACACACACACACACACACACACACACACACTCCACATATATACCTAATTAGTTGCTACTAGTATTCTACCCAAAAAAGTTACATTATAATTATACAATGTATAACTAAAAATGCCTTAATTTTATATCTTTATAAAGCATCTCAACTCAATTAATTAACAGATTACAAAAAATTTCTTTGTCGGAGAACAAGAATACAATTTAATATATTTAACACTAAATGTTGGATTTGGCCATATATTCATCATCTTTTCAATATGACTGCCATTTGAAAAGACAACAAAAAGAATGTTTCATGGGATAGAAAGCTCAACAGTTGTTAGTGGGATAGAAAGCTTGCAATTATGAATAGGTTTGGGGGAAGATGAGAATAGCTTGAGGGCTTTCGGCTTATGGGTTCAACATGAGAAGGGTGAAAGCACTCAAGAGAGCACAAACACAAGCATGGCTCAGTTCACAATTCTGAAGACAGCAACCTGTCCTCAGGTTTATTATTTTGAAAGTGTTGAAAGTGAAATCTGTGCTATATAGGATGTAGAAAGTTGCACTAAATCAGTAGCTTTTTAATGACATACCCCAAGAGTCCTTTCTGATATCTGCATGTTTGCTTACTGATACTATGTCTCTTCTCATGAAAGTAAAATGTGGATAGCTCAAAGAAAATGGATGAGCAATAGTTCCGTTTCTGACTAAACCAGATGTAACTCTAGTTTTAAATGTCAACAATAAAAATGAACAGAGAATCACTTTAAAAAATAATAGATATTCCAATTGTAATGGACTTTATGAGAATATCTAATCCTTTTACTATATTCAAGTAGTTACATCACTTTTAAAGTTGTGAGGCAGCTCAGTCTCACTGCTAGTTAGTAACATGCTTGTTAGATGGAGTATACTTCTTTTAATTTCACTTCTGAAAAATATAATTAAAAATATAGAAAACACTAAAAAGTTAATAAATCATGAATTTCTAGTCTCTCTTTTATCATTCTCACTCATCTGCCTAATGCCTATTCCTGTCTCTCCCAAGAATTATTAGTATTCTGAGTTCCTTAAGCATAATTCTGGTTTTCACGCATGTACAAAGAAACACAAATATAGGACATTTTCATCTCACACTTCAAAGAGTGTACATGACGCACACTGTGCTCTCCTGCATCTTGCTTTCGTGTTAAAGTGTTTCTTGGAACTATGTCCATATCAGTACATAGAGATTTTTCATCTTCTTAACATCTGCATATTATTCCATTCTTATTTAACCTTTTAGGTACATCCAAATTTTTGCCATTTCAAACACTGCTCCAGAAGAATGTTTGTACATATATATGCCAGCATATCTGTAAGATAAATTCCCTAAAGGAGATATTTATAGAGCATTACTTACATTTAAATGCATCACCTACATTCTGAAGCAGCTACATGGATAAATGATTTCTGGGTGAAATTCCCATTTCACCAGGGCACATCAGCTTGAGGCAGGCACAGTAATGATAATCATTACCAGTATCCCTCAACCACATATGTGGAAGAAATCAAAATCCCTTTCATATGGTTCATCACAGTTACTGATATGTTCTCTTAATTAGCCTTGTTCCTTCTGTCATGTTCAAAAAGAACATGTTAGTCTAAGGCTGCTCTTGTGACAGTTTGTCTTTTTCACGTGAGCTATATTTTCATGCTTCTTTTGTCCTCTCCTCCTGATATTGCCCCATGGATTTCCATGCCACTTGTCTGTTGCAACTTTACCCTCATCACTCTACCCTATGATGGGTAGCACTTCCTTTCATTCTCAGTTTATTCCATATAGACAGGTGATATAAAAAATTTATTTTTCCATACTCTTGATCTTGAGTTTTCCAATAGTAAACAATATATAAAACTCCTTCTATTATTATTCAACTATTCTTGACTGAAGTCAATGCTAGGCTTGCTAACAGCCTAAGCTCCTCATTATTTGTTCTGTACAGAGAACCTAAAGATGTATAAACACACACATACACACACACACACACACACACACACACACGAATTTTAATCGTCTTTTTAGTGAACTCTTTTGTTCTTCCTTTCGCTATAGTTAATGAGAGAGCTATTACTGAGAACTTGTGACTTTTACAAGACATAAAAAATTTTAACAATATTTTAGCTTATAAGAACCTATAGTAATTTACAGAAAGTATTTGTAAAATAAGTGATCCTTCTCATATTATCTATAATAATTATATTGTTCTAAATTTTATGTTTTACATAGTTATTTTAAAGGGATTCAGTTTTTCATAATTATGTCTAATGTTGGTTTTGGACTACTTGCAATGCAAGAAATAAAAAGCGTTTTATTTTTCAACCTTTATATTACCATGTGATTCATTCTAATTGACTAATGTTTGATTTTTATCCTACTTCAGATAACTAAAAAAATGGGTAACAGTTTGTTCTGCTATTAATGAATGGTTTGCCCATGCTTTAGGAAAACAAATTAAAGAATAAAATCATTTTATTTAAATTTTTGATAGGTCAACACTACTGCATTTAAGTTCATTCTTTAGAATTCATCCACGACTGGAGGCACCTGATGTGCTGGACATTTTCTTACTTTTTCTGCTCTGCAGAACTGTCTTTTGGCTCCTGACATCTGCTAGATTATAATAAACAATAATGGGTTATAATCATTTCATAACAATTATTTTCTTGCCATGAACATCCGTAACAATTACTGCTTATACTCTTCTTTTGGCATTTACATGTTATCTCTGTTGTTTTATGTATATATCTTATCTCAATAATTAGGTTCTAATTATAATTAGGTTCTAACCCCTGAGGTTAAGTCACTGTATATGTTAAATCTCCTAATGCACTGTCTCTCCCATGGCAGAAGCTTAAAAATTACTAGCTGTAAATGATTGTGTGTAATTATGATAATGAAAGGCATATTATTAATTAAATAAAATCATTAAGGCATGTATACAAAAGCACTTTAATGCAGATATTGACACACACCAAAAAAATTAATAAATGTTTGTTTCACTGCATTTATCAAATTTCTTTGGCAAATACGACATGGAAGACATTCTGGGTCTCAGTTTTCTTAAAAACATAATATAGTACAAGCTCTTTATTATTCCTTTAGTAGTTTACTGCTATTTCTCCAGTATCAAATAAAATAATACCTTATTACTGAAGTAAATGTCTTTGTCTTCTTGGATAAAATAATGCTAAGTTTAAAATGTTCCTGGATTCAGGACAGGAATAAAGATGCAGACATAGAGAATGGACTTAAGGACATAGGGAGGGGGAACGGTAAGCTGGGAAGAAGTGAGAGAGTGGCATGGACAAATATACACAACCAAATGTAAAATAGATAGCTAGTGGGAAGCAGCCGCATAGATCAGCTCAGTGCTTTGTGACCACCTAGAGCGGTGGGATAGGGAGGGTGGGAGGGAGACGCAAGAGGAAGGAGATATGGCGATACATGTATATGTACAGCTGATTCACTTTGTTATACAGCAGAGACTAACATACCATTGTAAAGCAATTATACTCCAATAAAGATGTTAAAAAAAAAAAAAAGTTCCTGGAATACTTCACCAATAATGAGTCTGAACATTTTAGACAAGATGTCAAGCCACTTAAGGAATCATTTTTAAAAATCAGTATGGCTTTAATAAGTGAAACCAAAATACTTATCATATCTAATTCTTCTGTTTCATTAAAAATTGCATAAGCTTAAGAAACCTTAGAGTATATTGCATATTTTAAAAAATATGGTTTCTGAGATACCAAGTACATGTGAATTTTATAAAATACAGTTTTCCCTAAGTACAAATATTCAAAAAAGTGAAAGAGTTTGAACTTCAGAACCAGACTTCAGTTTGCAAATAGTAACTAATACTTATTAGTTACTAAACTTCAGTATTCTTACCTATAAAATGGGAATAATTCCATCAAAGTCTCAGGGTTTAGAGTGTTGTAAGGAATGGAAGTAATATATCTAAAATATGGCACATAATATATACTCAGTAAATGTAACTATCTTATTACAACTGTACCCCATATCTTATAGATATAATGCTGTTCTAACTCTGAGACGTATTTCTAGTCCCAGGCAAACTACACAGAATAAATATCAGAGGCAAGAGAGCTTGCTATTGGCAAGATTGAAGATTTTGAGTTTGAAGTCCTGGTTTAAGCATTGGTTCTGCCTAGTTAATATTCTGTATATCCCGCACAAGTCATTTTAGCTAATTTTTACTTTCCTGATTAGTAAAAAGATGATAATAATAGCTATTAAGTAGTGTAGACTTTTGCCAGATCATAAGTCAATATATTTGAACACCTTCTTTAAAGAGGTATAAACTACTATTCTATTATATATCTGCATTTCTTCATAATATTGGCTACATGGATGAATTCAACAGCTGTCCTCTCTACTAGTTTGTGAGCTCCACAGGGCAGAGATCATGCTATTTCCCTATCTTTTATGACTTCTCAAAAAACACAATATTAATTTTTTGTTGTTGTAAAAAGAATCCCTGTTATTAGTAAGTATACCAGAAAAATATGTGGACATTCAAGCTAATTTGTAAATAATTATGAGAATAAACACTATATTTTAAATAATATATTACCATTGGCAATGTTCATTTGACTTAGAACTTGAAATCACTTTTTAATTTTAACAAATGTTAGTGATTTTGTTAATACCATCAAAATATATCATTGATAGAAGTATAGATTACTTTTCATTACCACCAAATACTAAGAATAAACAACTGAAAAATAAACTATTGCGAAGAAGTCTAAAAGCAATAATAGACAAATGCAAAATAATATTTTAAGCGGAAAATAAATTTTATAAAATAACCTGTCTATTAAAAGGAAATTATGTGGGAAAAACTACACTGATTTACATAAACAAATTTATTTCAATTAAGGATTGCAAATGGTAATTATATCAAGTCAAAATAAATGTTTATTGAGAGTACATATAATTATAGAAAACAGTAATAATTCTTTCAAGTCGAAATTCAGAGAAACTGAATAAATTTTAATAATAAAAAAACTATTATTCAGTGTAGAGATTTGAAAATTTCTGTTTAATCAGACTTTGTCTATAACTATTTTCAGTTTTATAAGACGTTGTTTATTAGCCCTGGATCAAAGTATTTATAATCTTCCAGTTAAAATATAGTAGGGCGCTTTATGCACATTGTAATCAGTGAACCACAAAGCCCAAAACCAGCCATACTGCGGTATCTAGGACAAAATCAGGAAGTTTGGCCTCTGTGAAAAAAGTTTTCTAGAATTTATGTATAATGGATAAAACTAATTCTTGGAATTAATCAACCCTACACTGATCAGTAGATTATTTGCTAAAATCATGGTGTGCAACTAACGATCAGTAAAGGACAATCCTCAAATAAAATCAGTGACAATAACCATTTCTTCACTTTTTGGCTAAGGTAAGTGTAGATAATACTGAATGAAAATAATTGAGAAATCATAACATTATGAAAAATGTGAAACTGCAGATGGTTATCTATATTACTACAAATAATGTTCTGGTGGTCTTCATTAAAACGAATATTAAAGTTGAATAATTAGGCATTCAGGTGTTATACAAAACATAGCAGATACTGTAAAAGAGATCAGCAGTACTTCCATTGGCTCACTGAGTAACTGTGGACAAACCAAATCACCTTTTGTGCCTTGGCTTCTTAATTTTTTAAAACATCGTGACTGAAGCTGATAAACTCAAATTGGTCTTATTCAAAATGACCAACACTAATTGTAGAAGTGTATCTAACCAGCAAGGCATTTCATCAGATCACCAGATTTTAACATAAAAATTTCGTAAGAATGAATATCCAGATATTTTTATTCTGATCCATGTTTACTCAGTTGGCCAACAGTCTTTTTTTCCCCCCCTAAATGGACCATTACATATGAAAGACAATGTTCTTCAGATCATTTCTTCTAGTTTGGCGATTAGATATATCTCTAATTATGAATTCAGGTACTAAATTCAATTATGAATTCACTTGTGCTGTTTCATCAAATATCCTGAGAGTTTTGTTTGTATGCATGTCTGGTGCCAGATGCATTCTGCAAAAGGAAAACACTACTGAATCTCTGAGGATGCAGATTATATAAATCTGTCCCAAAATGTGGCTAATCCATGGCATCCAGCCTGCTATTATTACCATTAAATGATATAGATAGATAGAAATAGAGATCTATATCTATCCAAAGACTCCTCATGGGGAAAAATTAATAAATACCTTTCTTGTTTTGATACAAAAATAGTATTATGAAACAGGATCAGTAACGTATTTGTCTTTGAATTCTTTAAATTTAAACAATGTGTTATTTGTAGGAACTAATCACAAATTTTATAAAAAGAGAGAACTTGACCCAGTCAGTCTGCTTCCAGGAATTTCATTTGAGTAAAATGATAACAATTGCTTAAAGAAAATTTTTAACATGGAGAGAACTTAAAATGAAGCAGAAAATTATACAGGACAAATATTTCCCTATATAATTAACTCTAGACCACATATAAATATGTTTAATACTGTTCTAGATTTCTAAATTCAGTAATACTCAGATTTATGCTAATTACACATAGGTTGAGTGAAATGAGGTTTAGGAAATAAAAATTCAGAAAAAGCAATTACCATTAGTGTGATCATGGTAGTTTCAAGACCAGTCATTCTCCCTTTCCTTATTTTCTCATTATATATTTTTGTGCTTGCATTGTGGGGGGTTTTGGGGGGTTTTTTGTTGTTTTTGTTTGTTTTTTCTTTAATTTTATTTTTTATTGAAATAGTTGATTTACAGTATTGTGCCAATCTCTGCTGTACAGCAAAGTGACTCAGTTATACACATATAGACATTCTTTTTTTGTATTCTTTTCCATTATGATTTATCACAGGATATTGAATATAGTTCCCTGTGCTATAATACAGTAGGATCTTGTTGTTTATCCATCCTGTATATAATAGTTTATGAGCTTGTGCTTTTGTTTCATTTTTTACATACGAGGGTTATTTCTCCTCTTTATTTTGTTTTCAGTTACTGTATTTTGTTCCTTCCTTAATTCTCATTTACTTACTAATATTTATTCAGTCATTATCCAACCCTTCATTTTCATATTTCCATTCATTCTTTATTCTTTTTTTTTTTTTTTTTTTTGCGATACGCAGGCCTCTCACTGTTGTGGCCTCTCCCGTTGTGGAGCACAGGCTCCAGATGCGCAGGCTCATCAGCCATGGCTCACGGGCCCAGCCGCTCCGCGGCATATGGGATCTTCCCGGACTGGGGCACGATCCCGTGTCCCCTGCAACGGCAGGCGGACTCTCAACAACTACGCCACCAGGGAAGCCCTTTATTCTTTATTTTATTCTTTTCTTCACATGTTGAGGATTTGGGCTTTGCCTCCATTGTTTATCTTCTTCCTCCTTTTTCATATTCCCTTTTTTCACGTAAGTTCCTTGTCCCACTACTGTGCTGTGCACACACACGCATGTGTATCTTTGCAGATATTGGGTTGTGTAGCATAATGAGTCAGAATAAGATCAGAAGAGGAAGGCATGACGGAGTAACAACAAGCATGATGAAGATCTAGATTTAGAGAAGTTAGGTTTTAATGTCTTCAACAAAACTATTACAGTGTATTGTTTTGATACTCAGCCATAAAAACGAATGAAATTCTGCTATTTGCAAGAACATGGATGGACCTAGAGACTCTTATGCTTAGTGAAATAAGCAAGACAGAGAAAGACAAATTCTCTGCTATCACTTTATACAGAATCTAAAAAATAAAACAAAGAAATGGATATTACAAAACAGAAACAGACTCAGACTAAAAATATTGAATCACTATGTTATATATCTGAAACTAATATTGTAAATCAACTATACTTCAATAAAAATAATAAGAATAAAGTGAAAAAAAAAAAAGAAGGTATCATTTTTGAGAACTGACTTTATTGGTGCTTTCCTGTGCACCAGTTGTACTAAGTTACTGCCAGTCTTTCAAAATCTGAGACTTAAATGAAGAAAATATTTTCACATATAATCATGTGTTACAATTATGCACTCTACCTGCTCATTTGTCCTATTCATATTACACAGTATTCTTTGTATCAAAAAACAAGAGTAGGTCATTTAAGTAAATTTATAGATACCTTTTAAAAGAAGAAAGCTGTTTACAATTTCTTATTCCCAGAATTACAGTCTCTACCACAGTTTAAAACTCTAAAGGAAAATAATAACTCTGTTCATACTTCTGTCTTACCCTTTAACTGAGCTTTATCTGAAGAACTTAGATGTAATCACACACTACATTTCAAGCCAATGGGGCCTGAAAGTAGAAATGCACAATCTGGCGCTAAAAGGATTAAGAACTATGGCATTAACCGGTTTGTCACAACATTATTTAAATAAAACCATCAGTCAAAAGGACTAAAAGTACACAGATGCATGATGACAACACTTTTAATGTTTTTTTGATGCTTATCAAATGAAAAGTAGCAGTGTTAAGAATGTACGCAATGAAACATTTTTATCAGTGTTAAAAAAGCAATAAACCAGGGCTTCCCTGGTGGCGCAGTGGTTGAGAGGCCGCCTGCCCATGCAGGGGACACGGGTTCGTGCCCCGGTCCGGGAGGATCCCACATGCCGCGGAGCGGCTGGGCCCGTGAGCTCCGCAACGAGAGAGGCCACAAAGGTGAGAGGCCCGCGTACCGCAAAAAAAAAAAAAAAAAAAAAAAAAAAAGCAATAAACCAGACATTTTTAAAACATGATTTGGAAAAACATCAAGACTATCAGTAAGTTCCTTGAAAATACATTTTTAAGGTGCAGTTATTGAAAATATGTTTATTAAAGTATAACATTTGATATCTCTAATTTTATATCTCATTTTAAGATTTTTACTAGGTATTTTAAATGTAATTACAGTATCTTATCTGACAATGTCATCTGTTTTAAAATAAATAAATATACATATGTGTTCAAATGAAAGGCTTGCTTGGTATATTACTAAATGTATCCTTTAATTAAGTAACTAAAAATATCTATTAATTAAGCCTAAATTAAATTCATATTTAGAAGTATGAAAGGAAGCAACAATTAAGATTACAAGATTTACATGCTCATATTACGATACATTTTAACTCCACATTATAATTAGCAACATTTTGTTTTATTTGGAGTCAGTGTACCTGCCTCTCTAATTTTTATACAAGAAGCATAAATTTACATGGAATGTAATTTGTTCTACACCTAAAGAAAGGTTCAAACTTTAAGACAGAAATCTTTTAAGGTTACATGCATGATTCTATAGATTGCCTATACAAATGAGGGGGAAAAGATAATGATATAGATGAATATGACTGGCACTATCTTTAAAGTAAATATCACCAAAAACACACTGTTTTCAACAATGAAGGGTAGGAGAGGCAGTAGGAAAAACTCAGACAAAATAATAATGTTTCCAAAAATTACACAGTTCTTTTCCTTTAGCTATAAAGGACATTACTGGAAAAAAAGTGAAAGTATTTGAATAACGCCTATAGTTTTGAAAAGTAGTATGGTATCAGTATTAATATTCTAATTTGGTAACTACTGCAGTTACATAAAAGAATAAGAGATTATATTTTCTGGAAATGAACACTGAAGTATGAAGAATTAAAGAGTTATCATGCATGTAATTTACTCTTCAATTGTTCACAGCAATACATATAATTTTTAAAAAGCAAAAATTTTAAAAAGATGATAAATGCTCAGGCTAAATAAATGAAGTGTACCATAAGTCAACCAATGTAAATCTGCAATGACTAAAGTCATACTGAATCCTACTGGCAGTTGCCAGTCGTACGTTTTCATAAAACAAAATAAAGTTTCCCACAAAAAAACTGTAGACTTTTCAAAAACAGAGTGAAGACAAAGACACCATGACAGACCTGTCATGGCCTAAGGGAGGGTCATTTTTTTCAAACAGCTATTTCAGAATCAATTTCAGCAGCAGATAGCAGTGTGGGAGTCTTTTAACAAGAGCAAGGAAAAATACTATAATGGGAGAGAGTGTGCTAGTCTTTTACAGCAAAGCTGCCTATGGCAACTCAACTTGCTATTATGTTCCAATCCTTCAAGAGAAACAAGAGCACAGAAAAGGGGTTGTACCTAAAGAGGCGAAGGTAGAGAGTGAGAGGATAAAAATGGGTACAGAGACAATATATATTCCTTGAGTACAAATTTATCTTTATCTGTAATCCACTCAGTCCTCTCTTTAACCCAAATTCTATTTAACATTTCGCTCCCATATGAAGGTCAAAAGAACTATGAGGTTTTTGGGCAAAGCCTTAGGAAGCAGTTCTAAACGTTAGGTGATTATTATAAATCTCAGTATTTATTATTTTCAAATAAATAGTTTGATTAGTGAGTAGCCATAATAAGAGTAATATTATTATTTACTACTAATATGGATAATATTATTTCATGTTTATACTCACTTTACTACATACATTATAGCTTTTAATACTTGAAATAATTTCATGAGGTAGATTCTGATACTTTCATTTAAAGAAACATCAATCACGAAGTATAAATTGTTCAAGATCACAAAGCTAGCATGTAAACTGCTTGGCAGTTTAACTTCAGAGCTCACACCTCTATGAAACAGTTTGACGACAGTATGTAACATCACAATGTATAAACTGTTTCAAATTAGATTCCATATACAGACTGATATATTAATAATCATTATGGGTTACTATTTCTAACATGACTTTTAGAGAATCCAATGCTCCTTGACATTAAATTACATGAATTTTTGTGAATTTATTAATTCACAAATTATTTGAATATTTCTTTGGTTAACAATAAGGAAAATGCTTTTTGCTAGTAAGGAAAATGTTATTTGCTAGGATGAAAACTGAATCCAAAAATTTCTGGTTTGATTTTATTCATTCAATAAATTTTATTAGGTGCCTGCTTTATCCCAGGTACTGTTTTTGGCACCAGTATAGGCATGGTTAAGCAGACATAAATTCCTAACATCATGGAACTTTCATACTAGTGAGAAAAACAGAAAATATTCAGTATAAAAATACAGAGTATACCCTAAGATAATAAGAGAGAGGATAAAAAAATAAAGCAGCAATATTTAAAAATTATTTCTTATGTTGAGTGAAATCTGCAACTTTCCAGATTCCCTTCATTAATCCTAGTTTTTCCCTGTGGAGGCAAACAGGAGGGAAAAAAATCTAATTTTTAAGATAATAGCCTTTGAATTTTGTTAAATCACCTACTACATCCTACCAGAATTGTTTCTTATTTAACATACAGAGATCCAAACTGAATTAAATGCACATGATATGAAATTATTTTGTCTGTGCTCCTCTGGACTTGATCTATTTTATTAATATTTCTCAGCAACTATGGCCAGACCTAAAAACAAGCACCAGATGTAACTGGATCAAGGCAGAGTCACCTTTTTCACTCTTTCTTCCTGAATCTTGTTGTTTTATATGTATATATTGTTATATATTGTTTTATATTTATATTCATGTTTTATATTCTATAATAACATGAATTCTAATAGATTTGGGGATAAAAGTCAGTTCTGACACTTACTTGATGAATGATTTGGGGCAGGTTATTTATTCTCATTCATTTAATTTTCTTTATTGGTATACTACTTAGTAATTTTGAGCTCATTAGCTTGTTGTTGAAGACAAAATTAGGTGAGTATATGAAAGTCACTAGCCTAAGGTGCACATGCAGTATACACTCAGTTAACGTTAGCTTATCTCTCCCCCCCATACTGAGTTCAGACTGGAGTTATGCATGCTGTAGTCAAATAAAATGTATCCTTATGTGTAACTGTGCACTTGTTTTTACTGATGCTGGTTTTATTTTAAAAAAAAAGACTTCAGAGTTAACTCTGTTAAACATCTTGAAAATCTTCAACTAGTATTTCCATTTTTTCCAGTTTCTTGGAATTTCTACTTTGTCATTCAACATATTCAACATATTTAATATTCTTTCCAGCTTCATAGCACCTGCAAGTTTGAAAATATTGCTTCAAAAATTCCTGTCTAAGTTAATAATAAAATTTTAGAATATGACAGAGTCAAGGATGGAGTCTTATGACAAACCACTAAAAATCTATCCACCTTCCAATTAACAGTAATCCATAACTCAGGGTTATCTGAATATGATCTTCAAACCAATTATAGTTCTGCTTGGCTCTATTATTAGAAAATAGTTTTCCATCGGGCACAGGGACATTAAAGGAGAACTTTGAAATGTCTGATTGAAATCTATATACGTTAACTCTACATGTTTTCCCTTAGAGTATATTTGAAGGAAATTCCAGTCATAAAGATTGTAGTACCTACTTGAGACAACAATCATGACGTTCATAGTAATCTATGAAAGCGGAAGTAGAGTCTATTAGATATTAAAGCGAGTCCTTATACTGTGAAGCTGAACATGACACCATTTTAACAGTTAGTTCTCAAGGGATTCTTTGCCTACAGAGAAGATGTCACATGAATATTTTGTGAAGGGAATCATATTCATGTCCTATCAGCGTCACTGGGCTTCTATCAGAAAAAAGAAAATTCTTTAAAGAAAACATTCTATAAAGTTTTTAAATTTGTCAACCCTATACTGTTCCTTATCCACACCTCTGCTATGTATGAGAAGTATAGTAAAACCAAATAAATGAGCACTTTTAATAAACCATAATTTCTATGTAAGGATCTCAAATATTGGTAGCCATAACATACTATTGTGGAAGTTACTTTTACAGATAAGCATTTCATTAATTTCCTAGTTCAGAGTTTCTTTCTAAAATAGCAAGCTTTCTACAATATCAACATTATGCTATCAATTAGTATGCTATAAAAGTTGTTATGTACACAAATCTATTTGAAAATTGTTGGGTTAAACAGAATTAAGGGTCAGTTTCCATTATTGTGATGCTACTGAGGATTTATGCTAACACGCATTGTGAATCCACGAAGAGAGATGTAGCACACGCCTCACTCTCCACTGACCACAAATCTATTTAGCTCATGGTACTTATTAACTTTTCCTAATTTTATCTTTATAATAGTTATTGAGATTAGACAATAGTATTTTAAAAACAAGGAAGTATAACAGGGACTCAGCTCTGATGTCTAAGAGACCAGTCTATCCCATATACACACACACACACACAAACACACACAACCACAGGAGACAAGAAATCATTAACTAAATTGAACATCTGTGTGTAAAATGAGCTTCACTGGAATAGGGAGTCCTCAATGTTTGGTGATCATGGCTGGAGTACTAAACACCTAGGATTGCTCAACAGGATAAAGACTTGGAAAGCAAAGCAGGATCCCAGTGATATGATCTGAGAACCGTAGAGGTAGGGTGGTTACTGCTCAATCTACCTGGTATGTGTCATGCTGATTTAGATTGTACTTTCCCCCTTCCTCAGGATGAGGAATGACACTGACCTTCAGAAGATGGCGATGTGGAGGTGTGAAAGGCAGAGGCAACATAACTGAGATGGCTACTGACTAGAGGGAGAGATCCAGGTATACTATTGTAACGATAGTATTGGGAATACTATTGAGACCTCTGGAAAATACTAAAACCGCGTGCAGGATGCTGAGAAAGTATAAAGTCAAAGAATCCAAAGCTTTCTTCTGAGTTTCAATACAGCCAATGACATAAAACAACTAAACCTCTTCCCCTTACATAAAACTGTCCTCTTTCTTCTGACAGCAACATCAACAATTGCCCTCAGCAAAATGATTTGGGAGAAAATTGATCTCTTTTTAGTTTTCTGGCATAAGATGAGTAAACAATGTTTTTAAGCACCAGGTAGTGCTGGTAGGAAATGCATAATAACTCTTCCAATAACAACAACAACAAAGGTTTTTTTTAAAATCAAACAAAATATTGAAATATGTGTTGTCTTTTATTCTTTGGATGTTTTAACTTTAGCAAATTTGGTTCACAAAGGAAGGAGAATGTTGAACTTTTGAATTAGTGGAGAGAAATTTTATTTATACCACATATCTTAAAATGTAAAAAAAAAAAAAAAAGGACCCTTCTAAACTGAGAAAGTTCTTAAAATAGGTAATTATCATCTCTATGTTCTGGTAATTACTCCTGCCTTATGATTAAAACAGTACCCACCAGAGATAGCTTTCCAGGGCCACTTAAAATTCTGACCTCCTTTCTCTCCACTAAGTACACCCTATTCATGTTTCTGCACCTAGGGGACAGCTACCACAACATGGCTTACTCTCCTCCTTACCCTGGTCTAATACACTAGTCAGCCAGGAAATATCAAGGGAAGTAATCCGCAACAAATATTCCTCTCTGTTCTTCACTGAGGGACATGATCAGAGCTTATAAGAGTATACTGCACAGAGTATCTCATTCTCCTCATAACTCGCCTACTCTTCTTTTACACACAGTTGTTTTTACTGTCCTGTCTTTCATAATATCTCCTATACAAAATAAAGAAGTACATAAAATAATTTGGGGACATAAGGAAGAAAAAGAAAAATATCAGAATTTACCACTTCTGGGTATTTCTAGATACCATCCCTCAGTCTCTACTACACTTCTTTATTCCTAGAGTTGAGATATTCTTAGGACAGTGAGAAAACACCCTTATTTGTATCTAAATTTATATATAGTTTATGTTAATATAACTGAAATCAGAAGTATACATGGGTAAATTACTATTAACTACTCAATTAAACTAATAGCTTCAAGTCAATAATAGTGTATGACAAAATTATTATATTCCACCAAAAATGTCTGCTCTGTTAGGTTTTGCTAAGCACATTATATATACAACTGAGAAATAAAGTAAACACAGATATCTTCCATTTTACATTATCAGCAGTACCAAATTAATGATTAACATATACAACGTGAATCATTTTTTGTATCACATTTCTAAATATGAGACCAAATATCTCAAGTTAATTAACTTTTCTAGTCCTCCATAGCTTTGGCTGCTTTTTCTTCCCTGGTCCCTAGAAAGTTAGTCATAATATTTTGTATAAATTCAAAATTATTCAATAAACAATGTATTTATTTAAATAGCAATTATATATAAGCAATTGATACATATATTTTAATATCTACAATGATTTGATTTAATATCTTCTGTTTTTTAATATTTTCTTTCTGCTACTACCTGATTTTTCCTCTCAAAGGTTTTTTTTTTTTTGCTGTCAGCAATTTTAAAGTACATAGCTACCTACTAAAATTAATTCCCATTTATTTCAATAATATATCTTTGTCACTACTTTGCCACTACTGAAATACAGTGTTGACAGCTTAATTAATTGCCATATATTAGGACTTTAAAATTAATATTACAATTCTAGTTTTCCCTTAAGGCATATACTGTGGAATACATGGTACATATCACTTTGGTGATCACATTAGCAATGTCCTCAGTATCAGTAAACTGAGTGTGAATATAAAATATATATTCCTGATAAAATCTAGCTTATAGATCAAAAGGATATCATGATAAAGTAGCAAAATGGTAGATGTGCTTCCTAGTCAGGTTAAAACACTTTAAAAATAACAACAACAAAAAGATGTAGACATTACAATTTCGAAAACTATTCAATCTCATATAGACTCTTACCTGGAGGGTGTCTTTGAAAAGAAAATATCATACAAACTACTACCACATAAAAATGAATTTTAATTGTCAGATCACAATGCAAACCCTTCATTAACTGTGGTGAGGGAGAAGACGTTTCACAAAGGACATATTTAATCCATTGAAGTATTGAAGGACTTATTTCAGGGTAAATTAGCTATATATTTCATAGCTAATATGAACTCCAGATAACTTAAGAGTCTTCCACAATTGAAAACAAAATATATGCAAAAAGTAGGACTATACTTACAAGAATGTCTGTGTATTCTAATTTATTTATTCTTAAATTTATAGAAATCTAATCATGCAGAGGCTCTAAAAACTGCCAAATGCCAAACTTTTAAAATTAAAAATAAGTGATACTAATTTTGTTTCTCAAATGCAGCTGAAAAAACCTTGCAGCAAAGAGCTATTGATATATTTTAGGAGTCCGTTCCTGTTTTAAGGATTGTACATTCTTTTTTTTTTTTTTTTAATTTATTTATTAATGGCTGTGTTGGGTCTTTGTTTCTGTGCGAGGGCTTTCTCCTGTTGTGGCAAGCGGGGGCCACTCTTCATCGCGGTGCACGGGCCTCTCACTATCGCGGCCTCTCTTGTTGCGGAGCACAGGCTCCAGACGCGCAGGCTCAGTAGTTGTGGCTCACGGGCCTAGTTGCTCCGCGGCATGTGGGATCTTCCCAGACCAGGGCTCGAACCCGTGTCCCCTGCATTGGCAAGCAGATTCTCAACCACTGCGCCACCAGGGAAGCCCAAGGATTGTACATTCTGACTTCAGAGTTTTTATAACTTCAACATGGCTGCAGCAAACTATAGGTAATGGTACAAAAAAAAAAATGTGGTTTTATTTCCTTATCTTAGACTATGTAAGAATGTCTCCATTTTTTGTAACTCCAAGTAATGCTCTATGTTGCCACAAATAAAACATATAATGTAAAAATTAACTAAATTGTTAAATATTTTAAAAATCCAAATACCAAACACTGACAATTTATAGAAACTCAAATATCTATTTAGTCACATAGTCATTTCCAGAAGTGGGCAAAATCTTTAATTATAACCAAATAGATATGTGATATCAAAGGGCAGCCTAAATACATTTGTTCTAAATGTTTATAATAATAAACCAAATCATAAGTATCAACATTTACAGGAGGAAGGCTAACATGATGATTTTATAACACTATTGAATATTGTAAAATATGACATTTGAGCTAGACTATTTTTTCAGCAGATACATTTTCATATTTAATATCACAAATTATATATGAATCATCTAACATTTCCCAAGATATAAGGAAACATCTTAAAGTGAGAAGCCCATGGTGCATGATGGTGATCCAGGCTTCCGTCACAACTTCAGCTCCATAAAGGTTACCCTTTTGCACTGCTTCCAGGGCCTTTCCTAGAATGCCTGGACTGCATCATGAATCTCTGCAGACAATATCTTTGAAAACACAAGAGTTTTTGTATTGCTTTACAGATTGAAAACAACCTAGACACCTACTAGCTTAAAGTATCTTCTTGTCTTTCTATAAGGAGTTTTAATAATACACCAGTCCAAACATTTGTACACTCCCAAATATGTGTGTGTATATATATATATAGAGGCAGAGACACTCCTCCAATTGTTAATGTGTATGACATTAGCCATAGGAGTAGGATAGAAATCCAGGATCATTGGCTAAGAGGATGTAGACTGTACTTTTTCTTTTTTATTTTTTTAAGATTTTTTTGATGTGGACCAGTTTTTTAAAGTTTTTATTGAATTTGTTACAATATTGTTTCTGTTTTATGTTTTGGTTTTTTGGCCATGAGGCATGTGGATCTTAGCTCCCCAACCAGGGATTAAGCCCACACTCCTTGCACTGGAAGGCAAAGTCTTAACCACTGGACCGCCAGGGAAGTCCTAGAACCATGTTTTTAAAGCCATACTCTACATAAATCCCCCAAAGGCTGAGGGAATAATGAGCCTGTTTCGTCTGAGGTGCTTCTCTATACACTAACAGTACAGCAGTAAACAAAAGTAACAAAAATCCCCATAGTTCTAAAAGAGTTGCATTCAAGTTTAGAACATAACTCTATAAACAGAAACCTTCATTCCAACTAGAATATCTTTCTTTATACTTTTTGATGCTTAGGATAATACTTTAATTAAAGAAAGGGTTCAACAACTAAAGAAAAGAACTTGAGACCACTGTACTAAGATATCATTAAGATATAAGAATATGTTATTACATTTCCAAGAAAGGAATAGATATAAATTTTGTTAACTTTAACAGCTACAAGGAACAATGTGTAGGCTTAAAGCATAATTAAATACCATGAAAGTACTCCTGATTTTAAGCAGATACATTATTCAACAGCAAGCTGATATAAAACAGTTGAATTTTATGCATCCATCTTGTAGTGAGGCTTCAAATAACTCAGGTAGTAAGGCAAGCATCATTAGAAGGAGGTAGGGGAGGTAGGGGTATAGAGGGGAAGAAGGAGAGGAAGAGAAGAGAAAGAAAAAAAGAAAAAGGAGAAAAAAAGAAATACACAGAGTAAATGTTAAGTCTCAGATCAGTACAACTAAAAGGGTCAAAAAACATCTTGATATTTTGAATAGCAGGAGAATTAATCACTTTAACTTTTAATCAGGTTAAGGAGCTTTTTATACATTATCCCTTGGGATAAATTCCAGAGTCCTCTAGGATTAAGTGGAAAACAAAAGGCTGGATTAGGATGTTTTTTATAGTAGGAGTAAGATAGAATCGGGCTCAAAGGTATATTTTAGCAACTCCTACCTTTTGCCTCTGGAGCTTAGATACAAAGCTTAATGACTAGTTTGGATTTGTAAAGAAATTATAACACTTAAAAACTCAAAATTTTAACATACCATGTTCAAAAATTGCAATTTAATTTATTAGAAATGATTTGCTCTAGGACTGCCTAAAATTGTTCATATCTATGTCCTACAATGGTCAAAATACATGACTAACTGGAGGAAATGACTTTCTAGAAGAATGCAGCAGTGGTTTTGCATATGTATATTAAAAACATATATATCGATATATACATCTATATATATGCACACTTTCACACTAAGTGAAACATTTCATTAGAAAAACAAAAACAATTACAAAATAAAGGTCATGCTTTGTTAAATTTGAAAGTTAATTTACTTTAGATATACATACTTCAATTCTTCACAAATGTATGCAATCAATAAAGAAAGTTTTTCCTTCATAATATGCTTTTAGTTTCCAATAGCATATACCCATATTGACACAAACCTTAACTGCATATTTGCTGATTTTACACCACACAACTAAATTTTTTCAACTGTTCTTTTTAATTAAAATCACAAATATGATGTGTATGAGACTGAAGAAGGCTAAAGAGTCAATCAAGTTTATTACCGGCTAAATCTAATACATTCAACGCCCACTACAGCCTTTGTTCAAAACTTTTCTTCTTCTTCCCCTACTACCCTGCTGTTGCCATGCAGCTATCTAGTTGCACACGCTCACTACCTTCCGTATGGGTGTTATGCTGTTGCCATGGATATAGCTATCTCTATTTGTTATCAGCTCTTCTTTTAAAATATGGTATTTTCTCCGACCTCAGGAGAACATGTAATGTCATGGACTCAATACTGTCATTTAACAGAATAGAAAATTTACATTAAATTCTAGATTTCTAATATCATTTCAATCTTAGCCTATCCATAAATATATTCAAAATCTAATATGTGGAGACACCCACTACAGTTTTTAATACTAATGGAATGCTCACTGACAAAAATTACGTAGACCCAAAATCCATTTTTAAAATTCTACTTCAACTAAGGAGGAAAAAAATCATAAAATAGCTGAAAAAATAGTAATAACACATTTCCAGTCTGTAGACACCTGGTCTTCATTGTCTATATCATTTTCTCTGGTTGTATAAGAATGAAAATTAAGTGGGATGCTAAATGGTCACTGCCACAATTAAAACCACAGAGTAGACTTAAGACCACATATGTAAGAGAAAATGAATCTTTACACTAATTGGCAAATGCTCCAGAGTTCAATTCAAATCAGAAACATTTCACTGATATTCCATGGTCAAATTTTTCACACTTTGAAATTAAGTCCACAGCACTTCCTTAGTGGTGGTGGTGAATTCCCTAGAGAGACTGCATGTACAATAAAGAAACTTGAACATTATGGTGAAAATGTGTGCTGCCCAAATCAATTAATTGATGTAGATACAGAATTAAACAAGTGCCTTTAGCAAGATGAAGTCCCAGCCCCTATTAGATTATCGGCATTGCAGGAGAAAAAAAAAAAAAAACCCTCTTTTATATGATCATAAATTGACACATCAGTATTACTCAGTTGTCAATCTACCTTCCAGGAATCAAGAAAAAACTTTCATCATTCAGTTATAATACATCACATCTACTAGAAAAAACATTCGAAGCACAGGGTAGCCTACTTGTCCCCACGTATAAAGTACATACTAGAAGTGATAGGTATGATACAGAATATTGGTTAAAAGTATAGATTCTCAAGCCAGACTACTGGGCTCAGATCTTGGCTCAGGCAACTCAGTCACTGGGTAACCTCAGCTTATTCATGCCTCAGTTTTCTCATCTGTATATTGAGAAATAACAGTTGCCCATCTCATTAGGTTATTGTGAGGATTAAATTATACCATACATATAAAGCCTTTGGAATAGTGCCTGGAACCTAGTAAATCTGTACAATGCACTAGAGAATGTAATAGGTTAATGTTGGAGGAAAAAGGGAGGGCTTTCTGATTCCAAATTAATGTTTAGCAAAAATTTCCCATTTTTGATGCAAAGCATAACATTTAGTGATTATTGAGTGTTTATAGATGAGGTGTAATGCTGCTTCTACCATTTTAGTTATATAATTAGCTGAAATGTTTACTGAAAGAGCTGATTTTTAGATAAACAAATTGTACCCCAAAGAATGAGCTTTGTTATGAGCCAGAAATAACTATATCACATGATTCCATATTCCGATTCACTTTACAAATTTTATACTCTGAAAGACAAAATAAAAGATTTTACACTAAGAAGTAATTGTTACTAATCTACAAATATATATATACACATACACACATATATTTTTCCAGAATACTTAAGGCTACTAACAAATATACATAAGCCAACAAAATCTTCTTAAAACAGGTGAGAAAATTGGACAAATATAAAGCTAAATCAAATATTCAGAGGTGGGGTTGGAGGAGGAAAGAAACTTTTTATATTATGAATACCTGACATAATTTAATCTTCACAAAAGCTCTATGATACGAATTCCACAGATAATAAACTGAGGCTGAAAAAGGCTAAAGATTTGGGGTTTCCCTGGTGGTGCAGTGGTTAAGAATCCTCCTGCCAGTGCAGGGGACACGGGTTTGAGCCCTGGCCCGGGAAGATTCCACATGCCGCGGAGCAACTAAGCCTGTGCGCTACAACTACTGAGCCTGCACTCTAAGAGCCCGCGAGCCACAGCTACTGAAGCCCATATGCCTAGAGTCCGTGCTCCACAGCAGGAGAAGCCACCGCAATAAGAAGCCCACAAGCGGCAAGGAAGAGTAGCCCCTGCTCGCCGCCAACTAAAGAAAGCCCACGCGCAGCAACAAAGACCCAATGCAGCCAAAAATAAATAAATTATTTTTAAAAGGTTAAAGATTTGTCCTTTTGCAGAGCTAGTAAACAATTTTCTGCAAAAAATAAACATGCTGAGAGAACAAAGAACCTTTTCATTTACCAAAAAAAAGCTATGCTTAGAGTAGATGTTATCTTTCTGCTAAACTGTATAATTTTGCAATGATATCATCACATAGGGAAAAAAAAATCAACATGTACCTACAGGAATCTACTATGTGTAAGAAAAGGGGCTAAGTGATCCAAAACAAACATACAAAAAAACCACGAAAAATGCACTCCAAATGTCAGTGTTAGCCCTGCTTCGCTGTTATCAACAAATCAAGGGCAAATTACACCATGTTAAAGATCAGCGCTTTTGAATCTATACTGTAGACTAATAGGTTTTCACATAATTAGATCATTTTTAATCTATTTGACAAGTATGCTTACCACAAACAATATTTTCTTCTCCAAAGCAATAAGTATAGGATTATTATTTGTGCAGCCTGGCACTGCTGCAGCTATACCTTAGGGATGGGTTAAAAGACAATTTAAGACCTGTATATAATTAAAGACACTGAATAAATAAAATTTTATTAGATGTCTGTAAGCCTATTACAATAAGCTCTAGAGAGCTTTCCAACCTTTTCCTGAAATGATGATCAATTTTCATCAGTGAAAGGACAGAAAGTAGTATAGCAGAAGACCTCATGCATTGACAATACTTGGGTAACGCCAATGTATCTCTGCTAGGGCCTTGCTTGTTTAGTCTTTTACTGCTCTCAGAGCCAAAAATGACCATATCGTAAGTGATCGTAATTTTTTTTCTTGTAAAACAACAGGTTATAATTGCCCAAGCCCACTATATCCCTTTATTATTATAAGATTTAATCACTGAAATTTAATTTGTAAACAGTAGATGCTTAATTTCTTTAATTACCTTTTTAATAATTAGCAATATTTAACATCTATGAACAAGAGTTCAAAATATGTAAACATTTTTTTGCCTCTTTTCTATTATTATTAGGGTCTATTAGGAAGTTAGACTCTCTCCTTGTCTCCACATGCTTTGTAGAGAATTTTAACAAAGTCCAACTCATGTGAACAAAAGCATAAACAGCAATTGGCATCACCCAGGACCCCCCATATTTTTGACTGAGACCCAAGAGAGATGGAGAGAATTGTGAACTTAAGGAAAATCATCATATTAAAAATTAATTTTAGCATATGACAATCATATCTATAATAATATTGTTAATATTACTAATAATATATATTTTTTAATTTGAAAATTAAATTTAGTTGATATTTTGCATACTTTGTTATTCTGCTGGCAAACTGTTTTTTAGAAAATCAATGCAGAACATAATGTTAGCTTGTATAGTTGATATAAATAGGTCTCAGAGAAATGTCACGTAGAAAAAATAGAAATAATCATACTTAAGCCTTAAATTATAGGTAAATGAAGACATACTTTTAAAACTTTTTAAATTTTAGGTAAATGGAGACAAAATACATAAAACATAAGTAGTTTGAAGACACAAAAATATATTTTTATAACTAAGATTAGTAGACAGGAGGTAAATAATAGCATTACCATGTAGCAAATAAAACAATGTTTTTGCTTTTGCTTTTGTTTTTTTCCCAGTCCCTGTGGATTTTTTCAAATTTAATTTTATTTTTTATATAGCAGGTTCTTATTAGTTATCTTTTTTTTTTTTTTTGCAGTAAGCGGGCCTCTCACTGTTGTGGCCTCTCCCGTTGCGGAGCACAGGCTCCGGATGCGCAGGCTCAGCAGCCATGGCCCAGGGCCCAGCCGCTCCGTGGCATGTGGGATCCTCCCGGACTAGGGCACGAACCCGTGTCCCCTGCATCGGCTGGCGGACTCTCAACCACTGAGCCACCAGGGAAGCCCTAGTTATCTATTTTATACATATTAGTGTATATGTGTCCATACCAATCTCCCAATTCATCCTATCACCACCACACCATCCCCCCACTTTCCCCCCTTGGTGTCCATTCGTTTGTTCTCTACATCTGTGTCTCTATTTCTGCCTTGCAAACCGGTTCATCTGTACCATTTTTCTAGATTCCACAAATATTCGTTAATATACGATATTTGTTTTTCTCTTTCTGACTTACTTCACTCTGCATGACAGTCTCTATGTCCATCCACATCTCCACAAATGACCCAATTTCATTCCTTTTTATGGAATGTATGGAATGTAAAAAAAAATGTATTTTATTCCATTGTATATATGTCCCACATCTTTATCCATTTGTCTGTCAATGGGCATTTAGGTTGCTTCTACGCCCTGGTTATTGTAAATAGAGCTGCAATGAACATTGTGGTACATGTCTCTTTTTGAATTATGGTTTTCTCAGGGTATATGCCCAGTAGTGGGACTGCTGGGTCGTATGGTAGTTCTATTTGTAGTATTTTAAGGAACCTCCATACTGTTCTCCATAGTGGCTGTATCAATTTACATTCCCTCCAACAGTGCAAGAGGGTTCCCTTTTCACCACACCCTCTCCAGCATTTATTGTTTGTAGATTTTTTGATGATGGCCATTCTGACTGGTGTGACGTGATACCTCATTGTAGCTTTGATTTGCATTTCTCTAATGATTAGTGATTTTGAGCATCGTTTCATGTGTTTGTTGGCAGTCTGTATATCTTCTTTTTTTAGGTCTTCTGCCCATTTTTGGATTGGGTTTTCTGTTTTTTTGATATTGACCTGCATGAGCTGCTTGTATATTTTAGAGATTAATCCTTTGTCAGTTGCTTCGTTTGCAAATATTTTCTCCCATTCTGAGGGTTGTCTTTTGGTCTTGTTTATGGTTTCCTTTGCTGTGCAAAAGCTTTTAAGTTTCATTAGGTCCCATTTGTTTATTTTTATTTCCACTTCTCTAGGAGGTGCATCAAAAAGGATCTTGCTGTGATTTACGTCAAAGAGTGTTCTTCCTAGGTTTTCCTCTAAGAGTTTCATAGTGTCTGGTCTTACATTTAGGTCTTTAAAACATTTTGAGCTTATTTTTGTATATGGTGTTAGGAATTGTTCTAATTTCATTCTTGTACATGTAGCTGTCCAGTAAAACAATGTTTTGATCCATGTTTATGATGTCATTAGGCACAAGGTACTCTATTCCCCAGCATCTTTATGATAAATTAAAATGGTTTAATACTTCCTCAACTTAATAACAAGAATTTTATAAATTTTGAAAAGTTAAATATTTTTCAAATCTGCAAAGAATAAAAAACTCTAAGAGTCCTTGTATACACTGAACTACACATGTGATTTGTGTGTGTGTGTCTGTATGTGTATGTTTTGCTTTACTCTTAAGATAGATTCTAAATATATTTTTGAGTCAATGGATACAGTAAACATAAACAGTTGGATATTTGGAAATAATCTGTACATTCAACATAATGTGAAAATTAAAAGCTAAATGATGATTTAATTTTATTATGTCAAGGAGATACAAAATGATACACTATTATGAAGAAAATAATTCCTAAAATGGTGCTATCGGCACCAACCCAACAGTTTTTTCATACAAACAAATATGGTAAGCCAGTCCTTTAAAGTATAACTACGTTTACACTCTACAAATATTAAAACAAATCTCTAAGACTAGCTTGAATCAATGTTTAATAGTTTAATATGTCTGATCTTTTGACAAAATTTAGTTTGCTCTACTAGGCTAGGGGTGATTGCTTAAAATCTCCTTAAAATTTCCATTTTCCTTATTAAATACATTACCTTGGGAAAGTCATTCAACTTCTCTAGGCCTCCTTTCTCTAATACATAAGGAAATATTTTTTTATTGATCTCTAAAGTCTCTTCCAACTCTAAAATTATATGACCTAAGACATTAAAAGACAGTAATTATTAGGTGTGCTTTAGATATCCAAATAAAAGGACCAATGATCTCAAAATTGTACTACAAAATTCTACCGACCACATTACGTTGAAAGGTTGAACAGAAATTAGAGTGATTATTCATAACCCCAAATAAAGGTATCTGCTTTAACGCATTTAAAGTATGATTTAATTTATATCTCTTTAATATGCATACAGCTCTTTAGGATCATAAATCAAACCATTTTATTTTAAACTTGAGGGACTTCCCTCGTGGTCCAGTGGGTAAGACTCCATGCTCTCAATGCAGGAAGCCCGGGTTCAATCCCTGGTCAGGAACTAGATCCCACATGCATGCCGCAACTAAGAGTTTGCACGCTGCAACCAAAAAAGATCCCACATGCCACAACGAAGATCCTGCATGCCACAACTAAGACCCAGTGCAGCCAAAATATAAATAAATAAAATAAAAAGGTTCTCTTTATTTTAAACTTGAGGGAATCATAGACCTAAGAAGGTTGAACATGTGGGCTAAAGTCACAAAATAGCAGCAGATCTGGGAGAAGTTTCTATTCTTTCAATTTCAGGCCCACCTGGAGTGTGAGCTTCTAGTAAAAATGTTTTGTAAACGGAGGCTGGGTCTCTGTTGTTGTGACTGTTAAACACCTATGAGTTTTGTTAAGTGAGAAAGTCTATGACAATGATTGTGTTAAATACATATTAGCTTAATTAAATGAGAAAGTTTGAGTCAGTCTACTGATTTTTTTTTTTTTTTTTTAGTTTTTTTGCCACTACAGTAAAAAAAAAAAGTTCCACTAATAGCAATTCCAGTAAAGGAAAAGTTAATATTTTCTCTTAATAATTCTCATTTATAAAAATACAACACAGTTAAAATTATAGAAAAACACAGCATTCAAGTCATTTTAAAAACATTTTAAAGCCAACACTTCTACTGAGAAGATAAAAGTTAAGCCCTAAAATTCATTTCAAAAGATTAACAATCTTCAATAAAAATATACAATCACTTGAAATAAATCCAGTTGAATCAAAATATTCTTTAAAAAATGTATATTCTTTTTGAAATGTATTTGTGAGAATGATAGAGTTGAGGAGAGGTCAAATGATCTTATATAGAAAATGTCACATAAGTGCAAAGGACTTAACTTTGTTTAAGCTGGATCCAAGCAGGGAATGACACCCCTCAAGGAATTGAAAATCCCTCTTTCATACAGCAGTGGGCAAGAGGCAGCTGACCATGCCAAGGAGAATTCAGACTCCAAGGAAAACAGTGACTGACAGTATGTGCATCCGCAGGTGCACAAAAGAGAGCTGCCACCACATGCAGTTTTGTTATTGGTATTTTCTCAAGTGAAGCAGGCTGACAACTATTTAAGGGCATTTAATAGTGAGGATCAGAGCCATCTGTAGAAATCAACTGATGAGAGACTTCTACTAAAAGGCTATGCTTTGAGCAAATGCACAAGTCCTGTTTTAGTATTAACATGTAGCAATAAGTTGCCTCACTGGGGAACAAAAAAACAATAGCAAGTAACAGATAGAGGTGAAGGTAGATAAGTAAAAACTATCCCCTTAGCCATATATTAAAGGTTATTACAAATTCCTCAGAATAAGGACAAATCTTATAAGGACCCAAGGAATCTCCTTTTCAGCTTCTTATATTGTCTACTGTTTATGCCACAGAGTTTAAGGTCCAGTAGATTTTTCAACTGACCTTTTATCTTCATAAAATTCAGAACTAAAAATCCTGGTAGGTAATATTATACATTGCTTCCCAGACTATATGGTTTCTACCTGTATATTACCGGGAAGTTTCTAAATATTAGTATCCTAGGGGCAAGTGTCTGAATTCTGTAACATACTAGTTATAATTACTGGTAATGGAATACAAAATTCAGACAATAGGTGTTATTCATCTGGTTTTACTCATTAGATATCTAATATACAGGTAGAAATCACATGGCCTGGGTAGCAATAGATAATATCTTCTACTGAGTTTTTTTAGTGCTGAATTTTATAAAGATTAAGCCCTATAGCTAGATTGCATCAATTTGCCCCCAAATTACAACATTTTCATGAAAGACAAATCCAATAATAATTTTTTAAATTGAGATATATAACTGACATATAACATTGTATTATTTTAGGTATACAACATAATGATTTTTTTTTTTTTTTTTTTTTGCGGTATGCGGGCCTCTCACTGCCGTGGCCTCTCCCGTTGTGGAGCACAGGCTCTGGACGCACAGGCCCAGCGGCCATGGCTCACGGGCCCAGCCGCTCCGTGGCATGTGGGATCCTCCCGGACCAGGGCACAAACCCATGTCCCCTGCATCCGCAGGCGGGCTCTCAACCACTGCGCCACCAGGGAAGCCCCCAACATAATGATTTGATACACGTGTATATTGTTAAAAGATCACCACAATAAGTTTAATTAACATTCATCACCACACAGTTACATTTGTTTTTTCTTGTGATGAGAACTTTTAAGATCTACTCTCTTAGCAACTAATACTTAGCTATATTTAATTAAATGGAATAAAAATCACTGTTCCTTTTTGTGGGTTTGTGGAGAAACATCCCTAACCCTGAATCATTTACTCATAATTATTCAATTTATATTACAGATTCTTGTTTCTAACAGATGGCAATCAACAATAAAATCCACCCTTATAACAATAGCGTCTATATTCATTTTGTATCTTCTTAATAAAGTCAATTGTATATTCATCAGGCATTTTTCTAAGGTTAATGTGCAACTTCCTGATAGAGTTGGATTGCAAAAAGAAAAAAAGTACAGCCTATTTCACAATGGACACCACATCTGAAAGATGACAGCAAAGAAAACATTTATTAATTTGTGATATCCCCAACCTCTCCAAAGTAATTGGATAAGTGCTGCAACAAGAAAAGGTGTTCAGTATGATTCCTTTTCCCTTACTCTTTCATATTTATAGCAAATAGTTAAGGCAAAAATAAATGGAAACATTTCAGGCACGGTATGGCATTAATCAGTGCCTTTGTTTTTCTCTTTAAAAAATGAACATGGATAGTAGTGGAACCTGATTTTCATAAAGGACATCACAATTCTCAGAACTTTACACACTAACACAGTAAATTCACCTACAGATTCCTAATATCATAAGTTGGTTAGCTCCATGAAGTGTGATTTCATGAGCATGATTCTTTGTTTCTCTTGTAAATTTTAAGCAACAGAACTCAGACATAAAACCAAATTATATCAAACTTAAGAGCCAGGATAAAGAAAACAATCCTTTTCTGAATTTCTATTTTATAAATACTGCAACAGTACACATTATGGAAAAATGAATAAAATGCAAATTTTAAACTACATAAAAAAAGAAAAGCTGCCATTTACAAGGAAAGGGCTGAAATGGAACATAGATCCAAATGACTTTGCTTGGAAAACTTTACCAAATCACAGATATTACAGAGAGTCAAAAAAGTAGTCCAGCCATTTAATAAAATACCAGCATTAATTTAGCAATGCTTTTCCCTTGCAATAACACTCTGGTGCAAACCCTACGATCTTCACCCACTTCTGTATCATTCTGTTCATTCAAAAACAGCCACAGGGGCTTCCCTGGTGGCACACTGGTCAAGAAACCGCCTGCCATTGCAGAGGACACGGTTCAATCCCTGGTCTGGGAAGATCCCACATGCCACGGAGCAACTAATCCCGTGCGCCACAACTACTGAGCCTGCACTCTAGAGCCCGTGACACAACTACTGAGCCCACGTGCCACAACTACTGAAGCCCACGCGCCTAGAGCCCGCCCTCCACAACAAGAGAAGCCAGCGAAATGAGAAGCCCACACACCACAGCGAAGAGTAGCCTCCTCTCGCTGCAACTAGAGAAAGCCCACGCACAGCAACGAAAACCCAACACAGCCAAAAATAAATTAATTAATTTAAAAAAAAAAAACAGCCACAGGTGATCAGGGTCTTTCTGGAGAATATATTTGCCAGTTGAGACTTCTGGCCCAATGTCTTGTGAATGAAATAATATTTTCTCATTTTAATCACTTCTTTATTTTAGGTCCTTCCAGTGATTGTTAAATAAAAGGAATAAGGATTGTTTGAATGGTATGAATGATAATAAAAAATGCATCATTCATGCAATTCCATCTCTCTTTTTCACTATTATACTTTTAGCATTTAACACAGTACCTGATACATATCAGAAGCTCAAGATATACTTGAATAATACCCCTTCTGGTCCACAGTGCCACAGATTCAGTTACAATGTTAAAGGAAAAATTATGTCCTTGAGTACATTCTCCTGATATGCATTTAAAGCTCTAAGGATGCACTCTACATTGTTCTGGCTGCCTATTTTTTGGGTCAGAAATTGCTTTACTCCTGTACATCCTTCTTGCTCAGTCGTTTATCCTCTTGTAAGGTGGCTATTTATTTTATGTAAACCTTCTTCAGGTGTGTTATACTAACAGCTTCCATTGTATCCACCTCTTTATATTTTAAATCACATTTCTCAACTCTCTACAGAGTTCTTCCTTAGACCCTTTATTTATATAGATTCAGAATTTGACCTGTTTCCTGACATTGACCCTACCCTCTTCAAGTGCACTTTCTAAATTGTTGACCAACTTGTTCAACAACTCCAAGGTAAAATTTGCTCTGTTCTCAAGCTGTGGCGTCTGCCTTTGTGGAGTTTACAATCCAGTGATGGGAATAGACAATTACAAAATATGGAAACAAGATGTATATAGTTGGAAAATAAGCATACTACACATGAAATCATTTTGCCATGAAATATGCTGTTAGAATTATACGCTACTATATGTGAGAAAGAGAAAGCAGCCCCTGACTGTTGGCTGCTGGCCTTGCTCTATCAGATAAGCCCTGATGTTGCTAGAAGTTGGGCTGATACTCTCAGCTAGGCCATGGTATCCACTTATGGAACATAAACAATTTCACAGAACACCAACATCAGACAAGGCCACCCTGTGTCTATAATGGATCAAGACAAAATAAGACCACTTTGTAAAAACGTCTGAGCAGAGGCAAAAACAAGAATATTATCCAAACTACAAAAATCACCATATAACTCCTCTCTAGGCTATTATGAGTGGTTGTCGAGTCTTTACCAATGACAGCCTCAGCTTTAATAAGAATTACTAAACCCAACCACAGAATTACCTGACAGCATCCAATGAAAAGACCCGCTGCCTGAACCTGCTCCCAAACTACATCACACACGTCCGAAACACATAATATATTCTTTCTAACACCCTCTGACAGACACACCCTATGAGTCCTCTTACATAGTCTCCCTTATTGAAATGTACCGATAAACCCAACTTGTTTGAATAAAGGTATGTCTGGTATCTTTAGCGGGAGGACATTGACACATATTTTAATATTTTTCACTGAAAGGAGTAATTATTTGAATAAAATTTCTCATTTATGAATTGAAGTCTTCTGGAGTATCAATTATATAGCAACCGTCTATCAATTAATCTCTCAATCCATAAATTTTTCTGCCTTCCTCGTATACACAAGTGGCTATTATATAAAATAGAAATGTTACTTTTATGTACCTTTGTTAAGTGACTCAGTACAATAAACACAGTATTTATTTTTAAAGGCTGGACATTGCTGCATAAATATATTTTCATATTCAATATCTAAAAAGCTCCCATGAAAAAATGTTTTACATTGTTACTTTGGATCAAGATTTTTTAATTAATAAATATTTTGTATGGGAATTTATTTTCTTTGTTAGAAGAAAGGAAAGAAATATATTCCCTGTCTCTTACTGTCAGAATATTTCCCTCACTTGTGAAATAGGATGGCTGAACAACATTCCACAAGGTCCTTCAACTCAATGTGGTTCTGTGTAAGAATCCACAGGTTTCCAAGATCCTAAACATACCTCAACATGTGAAAATGTATTCAACATTTGTTCGACCATATGCTCTGAATAAATCAGTTTTTGCAAGATATTAACTAAACAGATACTGAACTGTGTTAGAAGTGAAATGTAAAGATATTTCCAAATATGACCCCACAGCTGAGCCATGTTACAGATACATGGTTCAGTCTGCAGTGTTTAAAGCAATTAAGTCAGTCTTTTAAACAAGCAGCTGTCTTTTTGCTCAGAGAATCTGATGGAAAATACTTGGAAAATTATAAAAATTTAAGGAGATGACTTGTATTTGTTTCATTATAATATTTAACAGTTGGATTCGTTTTGATCTCAGATAAATCACCTTTCCATGTCTTTTCCAGAGCTACAGACCAATTCCCTGAAATAAGGCCATTAGTCAATCATTAGAGGAATCTCTGTGAAGAGAATACTTATGAGGGGACAAATTCATTCTTTACAATAATGGAAAATCTATTTTTAGTTCTTTTAGTCAACAGAGGTAAATTTTCACACAGAAGACATACCCTTGTTACCATGTGCTCTATTTTTACAAGGTATAACATTGGTTCATTATTTCAATTAGTAAAAGCTGGTAAAAATGCTAGTAATTTGGTCAAGTTTTCAGGACAATTATATAAGGCTTATTGAATCAGTAGAAGTAAAATAAGGGACTAGACTAGTCTTTTGAAATCCTGTAATCTAATAATCTTTTTAATTTTTATTTATTTATTTTTTTTACAACTTGCCCATTCAATTTAAACATGCCTTTAAAACTACCATAAATCTATACCAACATAAGTGCCAGTTCCACTGAATGATCAAAAGTTTAGCAATTGTTCACACTATACATGTCTTTATTAAGAGTTCTTGAGTTTTTCCTTCAGGCCACATTTAACACCCTTTACTTTTCTAGCTCACTCTGTGCTAAAAAATAATGCTAGAATCATTAAATCATAAACTCTAAGTAGGATGAGACCTTAGAAGTCATCTAATACAACCTCCAACCAAATGCAATAATCTCTTATAAACGTGAGATGCCGCTTCACATATTTATAATTAGATTATAAACACTTCATATGAATTTAGATCTCCCATAGACCAAGAAACTTAAAAAAATTAATCCACAGTGAACAGAAAACCAAGCTGCAGGCAAGTAATAAATAAAAGTGGATAATATGATTCACAGCAAAGTTTATGTATTAAAACTTTAAACGCACCGTTATTGTGTTGTTGGACCATTATGTGCCAACATTACAGCATGAGACATGAGACATCATAGGGAGTTACCAGTAAAGGGTCCATAACATATAGAAAGCCTCGGGCATAAGTCTCTCTAACCTCTCACCTTGTTCACGCCCTACTTCCCAACACCCCTCCAGTTCAACTCTAGGCTCCATGCTGTAAAGGACAGCATTCAGGACCACAGACTAGAAATTTAGGCTATCCTCTTTGAACTCAGGCCATTATGTTCCACTACAGGGCAACCAGAAGACATGCCTGCTGGGCATCTGGTATTACTCAGGCTCTCAGGTCCATACTGCCTGACTGAGCTCACTGTTACCCAAGACCCCATCCTTCTCCATGTCCCAAGCCTTTCCACTTCTGCATCTTCCTTATCCGTAGCTGTTGCTTCCAAACTATTACCCTTCCTCCTTCTGACAAAACAATATAACTGAGTTGACAACATTTGATTAAATCACCCTCTCCTCACCTATCACTGTCAACTAGTGCCCCTGGTCAGCGAGGACCACAGCACTATGTTTTTTATTTTAACGTATTATTTTAAAGTGTGGAGAAGTTTGTAAGGAGACAAGTTAGACATCCACTGTAGTCCAATGAGAGATAAGAGTAGCTTAAATAATGATGCAAGAAGTTAAGACTCACCAAGCACACAGATTGGTCACTTGCTCCCTTCTAACCTATTCTCTAAGAAGAAGGAATTTTGGGGTATTTTTTAAATCATATCATGTCATTTTTCTGTTTAAATCCTTCAATGACTTCCAAACGTACTTAGAGGAAAGTAACAAGCCTTTAGCATAGTTTATATACCCGAAGTGATCAACACTATACATCTCTCTTCAACCAAGTCTTCTGCCTCCTGCCCACTAAACTCAACCACACTGGTGTTTTACTTACTCCCTTTTGTAGTCTCAGCTCTTTCTCACCTAAAGCAATGCTCTTTGCTTGGACCTCGTCCCATCCTTTGCATAATCAGCTCCTTTTTTCCCCCTTAAACTCTCAGCTTAAATATCATTCACGTCACAGACCACTACTGAAGATAAATCATTCTCAATTTCAGTCTATCCATCGTCTCCTTCCTGGCAGTTATTGATTTGTAATTTTATTTGTGTACATGCAAATCATTTCATCATTGTTCTCACTCCCATTACAAAGTAAGACACAACTAACTCACATAGCAGGAATGATGGGATTAGAAAATGACCATTTGCCAACCATCTTAATATTAATGCATTCAGACAAAAATCATCAATGGAAGCTAAAGCTAATAGGTAAAAGTGAGACTAGCAATAGGATAATTATATAGTGCAAAAGTGCATAAGCTAATCTAAAGTAAATATCAGACAAACTCAAATTTAGGGATATTCTACAAAATTAATGGAAAAATGTCAATGCCACGAAATACAAGAAAAGATTCAAGAATGGCTCCAGATTATAGGACTAAAGAGATATGAAAAGTGAATGTAACACAAGATCTTGGATTTTATTTGGCTATAGAAGGCATTGGAACTACTGACAAAATCTCAAAGTCTGTAAATTGAAGAATATTATGGCTTCAATTTAATTTCCTGATTTGGTTAATTATACAGCGATCATCAACACAGGAGAACTATATACTTAAGTATTTAGGTGCAAAAGTGACATCATGTCTATAACTTACTTTCAACCAGTTTCTAAAAACTATCTATCTATCTAAATACACATACATATAAATATGCACACACACATATGCAGAAAGGGACAGAAGAAATATAAAGTAAATGTAGTAAATGTTAAAATTCAGGAAATATGTGTGAAGAGTAGTTTCCAGAATTTTTTTGTCTATTCTTGCAACTTTTTTCTAAGTCTCAAATTATGTCAGAAAAACAAAAAAACAAAACAATGAATTAACAACTCCTCAAGTAACATACTTTATTCTTAGTAAATATCTTGTTTTTTAATTTTTATTGGAGTACAGTTGATTTACAATGTTGTGTTAGTTTCAGGTATACAGCAAAGTGAATCAGTTACACATATACATAGATCCATTCTTTTCTGTTTTTAGATTCTTTTCCCATATATGTCATTAGAGAGTATTGAGTACAGTTCCCTGTGCTATACAGCAGGTTCTTATTAGTTTTATCTATTTTTACATATAGTAGTGTGTATATATCAATCCCAATCTCCCAATTTATTCCTCCCCATCTTTATCCCCTGGTAACCATAAGTTTGTTTTCTACATCCATGACTCCACTTCTGTTTTGTAAATGAGTTCATTTGTACCCTTTTTTTTAGATTCCACATATAAGTGATATCATATGATATTTGTCTTTCTGTGTCTGACTTACTTCACTTAGTATGACAAGCTCTACATCCATCCACGTTGCTGCAAATGGCATTATTTTGTTTGTTTTTATGGCTGAGTAATATTCCATTGTATATATGTACCACATCTTCTTTTTCCATTCCTCTGTTGGTGGACATTTAGGTTGCTGCCATGTCCTGGCTATTGTAAATAGTGCTGCAATGAACACTGGGGTGCATGTATCTTTTCAAAGCATAGTTTTCTCTGGGTATATGCCCGGGAGTGAGATTGCTGGGTCATAAGGTAGTTCTCTTTTTTAGTTTTTAAGGAACCTCCATACTGTTCTCCATAGTGGCTATATCAGTTTACATTCCCACCAACAGTGCAGGAGGGTTTCCTTTTCTCCACACTCTCTCCAGCATTTATTGTTTGTAGATTTTTTTGGTGATGGCCATTCTGACTGGTGTGAAGTGATACCTCATTGTAGTTTTGATTTGCATTTCTCTAATAATTAGTAATGTTGAGCATCTTTTCATGCGCTTTTTGGCCATCTATATGTCTTCTTTGGAGAAATGTCTATTTACATCTTTTGCCCATTTTTTTTATGGGGTCATTTGTTTTTTTGATATTGAGCTGCATGAGCTGTTTATATATTTTGGAGATCAATCCCTTGTCAGTTGCTTCATTTGCAAATATTTTCTCCTATTCTGAGCATTGTCTTTTTGTGCTGTTTATGGTTTCCTTTGCGGTGCAAAAGCTTTTAAGTTTAATTAGATTCCATTTGTTTATTTTTGTTTTTATTTCCATTATTCTAGGAGGTGGATCAAAAAAGATCTTGCTGCAATTATGTCAAAGAGTATTCTGCCTATGTTTTCCTCTAAGAGTTTTATAGTGTCTGGTCTTACATTTAGGTTTTTATTTGCATTACTGTTTTGTTTTTTCAGGTATGCGGGCCTCTCACTGTTGTGGCCTCTCCTGTTGCGGGGCACAGGCTTCGGAGGCACAGGCTCAGCGGCCATGGCTCACATTTAGGTTTTTAATCCATTTTGAGTTTATTTTTGTGTATGGTGTTAGGGAGTGTTCTAATTTCATCCTTTTACATGTAACTATCCAGTTTTCCCAGCACCACTTACTGAAGAGGCTGTCTTTTCTCCATTGTATATTCTTGCCTCCTCTGTCATAGATTACGTGACCATAGGTGTGTGGATTTATCTCTGGGCTTTCTATCCTGTTCCACTGATGTATATTTCTGTTTTTATGCCAGTACCATATTGTTTTGATGACTATAGCTTTATAGTGTAGTCTGAAGTCAGGAAGCCTGATTCCTCCAGCTCCATTTTTCCTTCTCAACATTGCTTTGGCTATTTGGGGTCTCTTGTGTTCTTTAAAAGTTTGTTCTTTTCAACCTTGTCACCGTGGGAGCTATATAAATTTCTCACACTTTTATTAATTACAAAATGAGCTTTACCTTCCCTTGAAACTATTTTCAGGTGTTGTAATATGAGTATATTCTCAGTGGTGAAACATGTTCATCATTCAAAAATGTAGTTTATAATATTAGAAACAAACAGAAGTCATTCAACATTTGGATTAGTAATCTGGGAAATATCATTTTGGGGACATGAAACAAACGTAATTATACAGTAATCAGGCTGGATGCCTAGATTTCTTACGTGGATTATAAACTAAGTTTTAGTCTAATTCCAAGTAATAAAGTCAAAACACTTTTGAACAATAGTAATTAACATCTTTAGGAATAAATGATTCCCAAGGTGATAGATCAAAATAGTAGTTAACACTTCTGAGTACCTACTATATGGCAGGTACTGTACCAAGCCCTTTAAATGAATTGTCTCATTTATTCTTCATAACTCTTCTAGATGTATAAAATCATTATATCTGTTTTACAGAGTAGAAAACTGAGGCTTAGATGAATTTTTAGTTTGCCAAATATTTTCTATCCAGTAGGGAAACCTGGAAAATATAATGCCAAATTAGGGATTTTTACCCACTATACCATTCTATCTACTCCCAAGGTGGAAGATAAGGCAGGTATATATAAGACAGTGAAAAGTATGGAGGAATTAAAAGTGGAAGACTGGTGTTTAGCTGGCTGCTTGACTATTGAGACATACATTTAAGATTTCAGAGCCTGTTTTTCTTGTAATATCAGCTAATAATAATTTCTACCCTCTCCTGACTTACCATAACACTCATTTTGTCATTTAATTTTACTAACTGTAATGAGTCTAAATAGTCCACATAAATAAATGGGGGGATTAATTCACATTATGCCCCCCCCAAAAAGCCCTCTATGCTTAAAAAAATTTAACAGCTGTAAGCATTGACTTTACCAATGCATTGCAGCTATTTTGAAACCTGTTCTACTGATGAACATAAATATCTTGGACTCACTCTACTTTGTACAGCAGAAACCTGCTTTCCTCTTCCCTCATTCATTCATTCACTCATTCTTTCCTTCATTCTTTTAACCACTCTCTGACTTTTGCAGAAGCTACAACTATAGTTTATAATGCTTAACTGTGCACATAAAGAAATATTAGGAAAAAGTGTTATCTTGAGTTTAGAAGTATAGTCAAGTGACAAAAGTGAGTCTTTGTACTCTTCTATAATTTGGTAGAAGGACTAGGAAAAGCATGTCTCCAAAGTAATACTGCCAGTCTCTTTATAGAACAGCCTCAAATTTCCTACTAATCCACTGTCTAGCTCTGTCCAACTCAGTCCATTTGAGGAGTTCTGTGGGTGACTATATTTCCTTTAATCATAAGCTAGACAGATCTTCAAATCTTCTTTTGGAGTTACATTGGATATAAAAAATATCAAGTATATTTGAATTTTGAATTTAAATAATTATTTCTAATAACATTGTAATCATCTGTAGTGAAATAGGAGCGATGTACGGTGGGAAACATCACCTTGTTTAGAAACTAAAAATTAATTAAATATAAGTCCAGACATAGGAATTAATAAAAATTCATATTAAGAATGTGTGAATAAAAGAGTTCAAAATAAATTTTTGTTCAAAAAATAGCATGGCTAATAAACAGAAAGCTAAACTCCTTCCCCATTATTATATTTTAGAAATGTAGTATATTGTATTCAATTCAGAATAAAATAGAAATCTAAATTAATAAAATCAATTATTAGAGAAACAATAACAGACCCAAAGATAAGTATCCAGGAAAATGAAGAGCTCTAAATTATACGTCATAACTCATTAGTATTTGGCCCCAGTATTACTAATAATCTTCTGAGTTGCCATGGATCAATTCTGAAGAATATATAGCTATTTAGGCAGTAGTTGGTAGTTTGTTGTTTTTTTCCCTTGAAAAACATATCCAACTTAAAAGTTCATCAGTTTCTTATCCTTTAAAAAAAATGCTCAGAATGACCTTCAAGGATCCTTACTGTTCTAAAGTCAAAATGTGTTCACAGTTATATATGAGTTCTTACTTCCCAGAGCTGAAAAATATTGCCTGTTTGAAAGCCTGAAAAAAATGCAGAAGACATGGGAATGTTATTGAAAAGACTGCCAAGAATATTCTCAAGAGCCATGAGGTAAAACAACTTATTTGGGAATTTTGTTAAAATGTAGCTTCTGATTCAGTAAGTCTGGGGTGGCACCTAATATTCTACGTCACTACTCAGCTACCAGGTGATGCTGATGCTGTTGGTCTGTTGGCCACACTTTGAATAATAAGATTTTAGAAAAAGTGCCCTCTCAGTACATTCAATTAAGAACACAAAAATATGGAAATGAAGAATAATCGTGACTCCAAGTTTTCCCCTCTTCATTCCCTGTCTTTTAATGAATGCAATATAAGAGGTACTGTGTTAGAACTGAGCAAAGAGCTCTGGAATGAGACAGAAAAATTTGAATACCGACTGAAAACTTGGATAGTCTGCTAAAAATTAAAATAATATTTACGACACAGAGCTGTGAAGAGAATTAAGTAAAAATAATAAATATAATGCCGTAATGGCATTCACAAAATACTAGTGTAAGTAGTCTGTCTTCTCACTTTGTAATTATCTCACATTGTTTTCCTAGATGAGCGCTAAGTGCTTTTTCTCAGTTTTTTTAGTTTAAATTTCTTAGGTCTCAAAACCATTTATCCTCTACTTCTCAAAATACTTCCTATTAGTTTAAGGCAGATTTGGTTTTCATTGATTTTAAATCATCTAAATGAAAAGTTTAAAAATATGTATAATATCACTCAACAAAAATTTAAAATAGTAGTTGTGACTACAAATTTAAAAAGAAAACTGTTGTTAATGTACATATGCCAGAATCCATGCATTCAACTAATAACTGCAAAATATATACTACAGGATGCTATAGTACCTCAAAATAAATTTAGAAATATTCCTTTGGAATAAACAGAGCCTGTTTATAAAGCACGATTTTTTTAAGTTTATTATTTTGTAATATCACTTTGTTTTGGGTCAGAAATCATACTTTCTACTTTTATCACTCACTTTATTCCTCAAATTTGGCACATCTGTAACTTCTTCTAATGGCAAAAACAGAACTGACTCTTGAAGTTTGAAGATTTGCCACTGTTGAGAAATATTCAATGTATACCTCACAAAGGAGCCCGAAACAGTGTAGCAATAGTGATATTACTGTGTTTTTTGGCTCCTATTATAACTACTGCAAAGGGGACATCATGCTAATGAACCAATTTGAGTATGTTGTTCAATCAATCCCATTTTCTAAGTGTCACACCTCATATGTTTTCATGTAGATTTTAATTAGAAATGGGAAGACTTGGATTTCTTTCTACCCATCCTATTTCCAGCACACTCTACACTAATAACATAATTCTACAGCATTTGCTATCACTTTAACCTCTGCCACACCTCTAATTAACTTAGCTGATGTCCCTAAAGTGGAAAGAGAAAGCTGAATTAAAAGGCAGATGCTCAATATACCACATTACGGTTGCAAATTCACTGGCACATATGGGAGCCAGAAACCCAGATCACAAGGATCATGAATTCTGAAGGTCTTTCCAGTAAAACCAGAACACTGGCAACAGAAAAGTTTGGAGACCTGAAAAAATTTACAATTGACTGGCAAACTCCTTTATATTCACTTGCCCTTCCAAATGCTTTTCCAACCGTCCCTCAACACACCTGCTTCCTCTGGGATTGTCCAGGTAGCATTAGCTACAGCAACTCTGCTTTCTAGAAAATGACCAAGCCAGAGGGCACCTTCAGCATATGCACACCTGAATCCTAAAAGCATGGAATAGACAGCACTACAAGGTGGTAAAATCATCTTCAAAAATATTTTACTGCTCCATTTATTTTAAGGTTGTCTAGGATTTTCCTCTGAATTTACAATGTATACTCTCATCCATTGATATTTTCTTCATTGAGTTATTCAATTGCATTAGGTCAATTTTTTAAGAATCGTTTTGTTCGTTTAGAGTTTGGCAAGTATGTGTGGAATGACTTATTTGTGAAGGTAGGCTAATGTATTTCTTAAGAGTTATACCTCTGTAGTCAGGCTTTTTGAGTCAAATTCATTCTTAGGAAAGTCATTTGATCCCACTAAGCATTGCTTCATTTAATTGTGAGTAGAAGTGATAACAGTACCTAATCTCATAGAGTTATAGTTTGAGTTAAAGGGATATAAAAATGCCTATTTCTTAGCATAGTTCTTGGTACACAGTAAACAGTAAATAAATATATAAACAAAAAAAATATTACTACATGTCTCAGTTATGGGTATTTCAAACAGTAATAAAAAGCAGGGAAGACCCAGTCCTTAGTCTCGAGAAATTTAACACTCACCAGGACAATTAAAAATGTAACACACGTCTTCCCTGGTGGCACAGTGGTTGAGAGTCCGCCTGCCAATGCAGGGGACACGGGTTCGTGCCCCGGTCCGGGAAGATCCCACATGCTGCGGAGCGGCTGGGCCCGTAAGCCATGGCCGCTGAGCCTGCGCGTCCGGAGCCTGTGCTCCGCAACAACAACAACAACAAAAACAAACAAACAAACAAACAGGGCTTCCCTGGTGGTGCAGTGGTTGAGAGTCCGCCGACCGATGCAGGGAACACGGGTCCGTGTCCTTGTCTGGGAAGATCCCACATGCCGCGGAGCGTCTGGGCCAGTGAGCCATGGCCGCTGAACCTGCGCATCCGGAGCCTGTGCTCCGCAACGGGAGAGGCCACAACGGTGAGAGGCCCGCGTACCGCAAAAAAATAAAAAAAATGTAACACAAATATCTAATTTAGCTAAATATCTATCTTTTACCTATAAAAAAAGAAGGGCTTGTGCATGAAAATAGGGAGGAAAACCCACAAAAGCTTTCAGTGGGGTTCACTTTGAGTTAGGATTGTTAAGGTGATTTTTGGAGACCTAGGCTCTAAAAAACTGATGATGCCTAGAGTCAACATGGTCTTCCATAACTGCCTCCCCAGACCCAGAATCCTCTTCCACTCTCTACCTAACAAAGCTCTTATCTTCCAAGAACTCATTCAATTATCACTGATGTTACCTGCAGAGCCTCCATGACCTAGTCAAACACTGCTGGGTAGTTTTTAAATATGCCTCTATTCTAAGATTTCTCCCATTGCATTAAAGTTATTTGTATGTGTGCAGTTGTGACCTTTTTCAGAAATACAGCCGTTTCACTTATTATTCTGTGACCCAGCAACTGGCATATAGTACTCCATAATGGCTTTGTTTTGTTTATCCATCTGCTTTTATTTGAATTTATGAATATATAAATGAGTAAAGGTGACATACTGGCTGGACTTGGGATGAAAATAATTTTATAGAGAGAACTGGGCAGAGTAGGGGTATATCCCAGGTGAAAGATAAAGACACAGAAAATAGAGAGGTCAGGCATGTTTACCTAAATCAAGTTCTTGGAATAGTACGAGATTGAAAAGGGAAGCTGGACTCAGTATAAAAATTATGGAACAGTATAAGTGTAAATCCAGAGGCACTTTGTTGCTTTTAAATAACAGTAGGGAAAACCAGGCAAAACTCTATGCTTAATTAAATCTTTCTTGTTTTACCCCATCCCTGTCTTAAAATACTTGCTGTGTTCATAGAATTTCTTATCTCCAGAGGGAGATCAGGCTGCCCAAACCACACCATTAAACGTAATTTACAAAGAAATACAATTCAGATAGATGAGAATTCTCTGCTTAGCAAGGGATTTAGAATCACAGGGCTGCTTGCTGCCTTTGGTACCCTTCTATAAAGAGTTTTTTTCCAGAAATAGTCAGTATCAAAGGTCACACATTTAAAAAGTCACTTGGCATTAGAAGCCTGAGGGAAAATGCTTAGGAGAAAATGTTTTGGCAAGCTTTTAAATGCTTTCATTGAGTTGGCAACAAGACAGACCATGCTGGCCTCTGAAGCAAGCAGAGCAGATGTGTCATTTCAGAGGTGGTAGAAAGGCTTCCTGTCCCTAAACATCACTCTCACCTGCCTCTTTTTCAAGAGCAGAGATTCATTCCTTAGTGTTGAGGGACCAACGTCTACTGAAATGTACATAATTCTGAAAGGAAGGGGGAGAGGAATAAAATTAACACATGGTTAGTGACTACAGACTGCCAGGCATTATGCTGGGCTTCTCATACATATTTTGTTATTAAGTCGAATTATGTGATTTACAGAGGAAAAAATTCTAGCTCGGAGAAGTTAAACTACTTGCCAAAAATCATAGAGCCAAAGTAAGTATGGAGACAGAATTTAACCTTAGGTCTGACTCAAAACTGCTTTTATGTTATTCATTTACATAGTTATTTCTCTTTTTTTTAGGTTTTAGCATAATGTCCTAAACTTTCCAACTGATCACTAGATGGAAGCATGATTTGGTAAGGGAAAGAACAGAAAGCACTGGAGAGCACTGCATGTTGGTGAGGACTAAAGAAAGATGGACTAACTCTGAAATGCTGAATGGAAAAGTGAGAAGGCAAAACACAAAAATCTCACAACTTAAAAGGTTGATAGTTCGATTAAGACCAGCCCCTTAGAAAATCAGTTTGCCTCTACTACAGAAGAATTTATCTACAATTTAACTACAATATTTGCATATATGTTTTGTGGAGGAGGAAAAATAATTTTCCCTCTACCCTTCTAGGCTCTTGGCTGACATACCCCCGTAATAAAAAACAGATGACCATGAGAAAGACAAACAGATGTTTAATAACATCTAACCGCCTGTGTACATGGGAGATACCCAGGAAAACTGAGGAACTCCCTAGAATGTGCCAGGCTATCATCTTATATATCATCTTCAGCCAAAGACAAAAGACAAATGTTATGAGCTGGGGAGCCACTAATGGGAGATTACTAGGAAAGCAGAGTAAACAGCGGCAAGGTTGTTGTGCAGAGTTAAGTCTTGCCTTCTCATTTAATAAGAGTTACTAGAGATTTGGTCATGCCCCTCTTCCTGGTGCAGTGAGGGAGAAACCCTTACAAAAGGAGATTGTCATTATACATGTAAATAAATGTCCTACAGAAGGGTAAATGCTACTCAGTTTTCAGGGCTGTCTGCTGTTTCAGAGGTATGTCTGTTGTTTCTTAAAAATAACCAGCTTCACATAATCCTTATGATAAAGAGGCATATTTTGGGATGCCAAATTCTGCCCCCTTTCAGTTTTAATAAATTTACTCATTTCTCAAAATAGGAAAACATCACCTATGCAAGGCTTTCTGTGTATTTAGATGTATGCTAATACTAGGGACAATAGCAGAGCCCATCAGGAAGAAGAGACTCTTGCTTCTTTCCTGTCAATGGCTCAGCCAATGAAAAGCCATGGACTCCTCACAACTTCCTTTATCTCTTTGAAAGTTTTCCTTCCTTTGTCATGCAGGGACTTGCACATGGCTCGTCATTCTTGCAGACCCCAAAATGCCTCTGCTGATCCCAAATAAACATATCTTTGCTAGAGAAATATCTGGCATTCTATTTGTTTCAGGTCAACAGTATCTCCGTAGGTTCAGGAGGATCTGTGTTCTTAAAAGCTGCTTAAAACAGAATTATCAAATAAATATATATCTTTAACATATATTTTAAATATCATACTTGAAAATATTCTATCCTAAAGATTTAACAATGCACTAGCTATTTAACATATTTATATCACAAATATGTCTTTAATGAATGTTGTTTTCATTTTAGGAAATGACACTAACTTTGTTCATATAATCATACAAAAAAATCTTGTACTATGTATTTATTTTGCTAAGAAATATATAACAGGTAAATTCGACTTAATGATCATTTTAACCAAATGATATGTATGCACGGGAATTAAAAAGCAAGTGCATATCCTTTTCTTTGCCAAAAAAGAGTGAGAGTGCTTTGAAATACAGGTAACCTAGCTGAGAAAGGTAAGAAGAGCAAACTTCCAAATTATCTTCAAAATTTCAAACTTATTTTGTGTTTCTGTTTGTTTAAATCATCTCTAATTTGTTGCCATAAATATTTTGACTATTGGTAATCTCTATCACTAACTTGAATATGGTTTTAATAAAATATGACAAGTTTGAAAGACTAATGTTATAAGTTTTCCCAAATGATTTAAATTTTCAGAATTAAAATCATAAGAAAATAACTTCAAATTGACCTTGTCCCCAGGCACTTGACATTCTTGTTAGGCATAATTCACTTAAAAGATCTATATAAATGTCTTTTTCCCATTTATAAATATTCTTAAATAGACACTTGATCCAAAGTTTGGAAATACTGGCTCAGCCTGGCAGCACTGCCATAATCCTCTTTTACAATGTATCTAATATAGAAAGATTCAGTCCTGCATACAGAGAGTACAAGGCTTTGTGTATGCTTATGTGTATTCCTGAAAATCATAAGGATTGGGCCATTTTTTGGTTAAAGATAGCATACAGTGTTACAACCTTGGCTAGACTGTATTTTGTTACAGAGCAATGATTTCATTTTGTTTTAGCCACTTCCAAAATGTATGTCCCCAGACAAATAACCTCCACCTGTTCATCATTTACTAAGCATGTGATTTGGCTGGCTCTTTCCAAAGCTTTCTGCTTTGATTTTTCCAGTGCATCAGTTACTATAGAAACAATGTCATTGAAATATGAAAAGTGTAGTGAGACACCAAATCACAGTAGACCATATATTAGATAGATAGATAGATAGATGATAGATAGATAGATGTATGTGCATTTGTGTATACTTGCATACACTTGTATACACATCTATGCATGTATATATGCTTGCTGTATATGCATGAGTGCATAGAGTATGTGGATATATTGGTTTATAGTACAGATCAAGATGTAATTTGTTAATACACATACATATCATACATATGTAATACACATACATATATTAGGTTGAGAATCTCATAAATCAGAGGGCATGTAAGGTTTTAACATATGAGAAGTGGCTAAGTTAGTAAAAATAGATAATATTAAAATACGTTTTCCTAAAATTTAGATTTTTAAAAAGGTAAATATATAGAACAAAAGCAGAGAACAGTGTGTTGGGTGTATAAAATTCTTAACTCTAATGTAAGGAATCCACAAAATATATGTATAAAGCAGAATTCAAAAATTTGCATCAGAGATTCTTTCAAACATGACCTCTAGTATGTATCCAGTTTCCAAAAATACATGTACCTCAAAATGTTTGTAGATGCAGAGGAGCTTACATTCTAGAAAGAGAAGACAAACCATAGACACATCAACAAATATACTCAAAATAAAGATAAATCTAAGTTTAATAAGACATAATAATAAAAGAAAATAGCGTTGTGTGCTTGGATAATTAGGAGGACAGCTTGAACTAGAATGATCAGGGAAGGCTGACATGAGTAGATAAACATTAGAAGTGATTCTTAAATGATGAGAATGAGGCAGCATATAAATATCTTAAAAAGAGAAGCTTCTAAGCAGAAGATAGGACAAAATCTTGAGAAAAAAACTTTGCACAGAGAAATTTATTAGCAATTTTTTTAAAATAACAGCAATAATAAAGGTAGTGATATTGTAAGTACAGAAGAAAAGTCTCACTGACCTATCACTCCCCTTATGATTTCCTATCTCCACTTTGTCTATATTGTACTAGGCAATCATCAAAGCAGTTTCTGCTAGTCTATGAGAAGAGTGCTATTGGTCATCTTGGCAATTGGTCAAGTACATAGTCTTTAAAAACTGGCAGTTTACTATTTTGTGATATCATGAAGTTAGACTCCCTCCTTTTTAGTGCCTTCTCTTGGAAAGTAATAGCAACTACCTATCTCTTATAAAATGGATAATCGTATTATTTTCCATGGTCCAGATTTTCAATTTACATTACTTTTTTTCTGAAATCTACTTTTTAAGTTTTTTTTAATTGAAGTGTAGTTGATTTACAATGTTGTGTTAGTTTCAGGTGTACAGCAAAGTGATTCAGTTATACATATATATTTTTTCAGACTCTTTTCCCTTAAAGGTTATTACAAACTATTGAGTATAGTTCCCTGCACTCACAGTAGGTCCTTTTGGTTATTTTATATATAGCAAAATATATATGTACCTGTTAATCCCAAATTCCTAATTCATCCCTCCCCCTCCTTTCCCCTTTGGTAACCATAAGGTTTTTTTTCTATGTCTCTGGGTCTTTTTCTGTTTTGTATATAAGTTCATTTGTACCAATTTTTTTTAGATTCCACATGTAAGCAATATCATATGATATTTGTCTTTGTCTGGCTTACTTCACTTAGTATGATAATCTCTAGATCCATTCATGTTGCTGCAAATGGCATTATTTTGGGTTTTTTTTTATGGCTGAGCAATATTCCATTGTATAAATATAACACATTTTCTTTAACCACCTATCTTGTTGATGGACATTTAGGTTGCTTCCATGTCTTGACTATTATAAATAGTGCTACAATGAACACTGGGATGCATGTATCTTTTCAAAGACAACCTACAGAACGGGAGAAAATATTTGCCAATGAGGCAACTGACAAGGGATTAATCTCCAAAATATACAAACAGCTCATACAGCTCAACATTAAAAAAAACCAAAAAACCCAATCAAAAAATGGGCAGAAGACTTACATAGACATTTCTCCAGAGAAGATATACAGATGGCCAAAAGGCACATGAAAAGATGCTCAAATGGCTAATTATTAGAGAACTGCAAATCAAAACTACAATGAGGTATCACCTCACACCCATCAGAATGGCCATCATCAAAAAGTCTACAAATAATAAATGCTGGAGAGGATGTGGAGAAAAAGGAACCCTCCTATACTGTTGGTGGGAATGTAAACTGGTACAGCCACTATGGAGAACAGTATGGAGGTTCCTTAAAAAACTAAAATTAGAGCTACCATATGAGCCTGCAATCCCACCCCTAGGCATATATTAGGTGAAATCTACTTTAAAGTTTGACCTGTACTCTGCAAAGCCAAGGGTAATTACAACCCTATCTCAGGAACCTTACTCTATAATCCAGCCAGCCACTGGTGGTCATTAATAAAACCTATCCATTTTCTCATTACAATCAATGCTATACCCTAAGAAAAAGCACTTTCTATTGGTAGTTTCCCAAATGTTCAATGAACACATATTTTCTGAGTATTCTCCTAGGTCCACCAATTTAAGGCCAACAAAGACTCTAATCAATACTGTAATTAATATCTTCGATCTCTTTCTTTGTTATCTATGCTACTAAAATTTCTTTTTACTCTAATTAGTTTACCTAATTTCTATCGGGTAACAGTTAGCTGTGACCTCTGCCTTACTTAGCACCTTGTAACATTATGTGTTTGAATGCAGTGTCTCACAAACCATGTCTTAATCTCTGAAACTTCCTTAAAATATGCTTCTATAATTAGTATAGATTCTTTAAAAAGCATATGAATGAACTGCCATGATCATTCTTTGTATTCCCACAACCCTCTCCCTTTTATTTATACCTAGTCTGACAGGTGTAAGGCACTAATTTAGTTAAGAGAAAGTGGGAACTAACTACTGATTCTTTCTGAAAGATAATTTAATTAAGTAAATTCAAAATTATGCCCTCACAAACCCAGAGTGCTAATCTTTTCCCTAATACTGAATACCTCTGTCATTATATAATTTTCTTCCTTTGAAATGAAAACTAATTTTGCACCTCTGACAAGGAAATAATTTGAAAATTATTAGACCCTATAAACAATATATGTGAAAAATAAAATCTAGTAATGTTGAACCTTCAATAACTAGAAGTACTTGCATAAAAGAACTAAAGTCTGCTGCTTTCACTTTTATTATAAACTGTTGCTGTTTTCTGAGATGATTATCTTATAAATGACAGGGTTTTTTTTATTTGGACTAATGTATGAAAAGAGTTTCTCTTCATAAATCATTTCAAATTGATAGTAAAACCACATAAGTTCAGTCTCTTATTTATAATCTCTGTCTCTCAATTTTGCCTTACTATAGGTTTTCACCCTAAAGTTTCATCTAATGTGACTTCTGAACACATTGTATAGTATAAATGTTTCCAACTCTTGATACTATTGTAAAACACAATATTCTGAATTGCTGGCAAATGTAGACTATAACCCTCTATTTAAAATAGGGGTCTGTATTAATTTGAAATTAATGGCTCTGTCAGCCTACCCCAAGTATAGTTTAAGAATAACTGGATCTTCAAACCAAACGTTATCCAATATATTTCTGCACTTTATTCAACAACCAAAGAAGAAAGTGGACTCATCTTAAATACATTGATTAGGCGTTTCCTAACCTTACAAAGTCGATGCATGCTGTTTATTTTATCTAATCCATATAAAACCAACCTTATACCACAATATGGAAGCATACCTGCACACACATACACACAACACACTCATGAACACCTTCACACACACTCTACTTTCAGGGAATAATCATCTTTTTATACTGACGCATCTAACACTTGAATTTTATGTCTGGTCACATATAGTAGTCCCTCCCTTATCCATGGGGGATACGTTCCAAGACCCCCAGTGGATGCCTGAAGCCAAATACAGTACCAAGCCCTATATATACTGATTTTTCCTATACACACACACCTATGATAAAGTTTAATTTATAAATTAGGCAAAGTAAGAGAATATCTGAAATGCCAGCATCACTACTCTTGTGCTTTGGGGCCATTATTAAGTAAAATAGGGTTACTTGGAAACAAGAACTGTGATACTTCCATCTGATAAACAAGACGGTTACTATGTGACTAACGGGCAGGATAAGCTGGGCAAAGGAATGATTCATGTTCTGGGAGGGATGGAGCTGAAGGGTATGAGATTTCATCACTCAGAACCATGTGCAATATAAAACTTATGAATTTTTATTTCTGGAATTTTCCATTTAATATTTTCAGATCACAGTTGACCGCAGGTAACCGAAATCACAAGAAGTGAAACCTCAAATAAGGAAGGACTCCTGTATTTATTTAAAATGAACTCATTCCCTGGCCACAATTCTTTGGTTCAGGGATAAAAAAACTGATACAGATTGGAAAATCCGTCCTTCCTCAGAAACCTAAAATTGGATACGAGAGATTCTAATCTCACCTCCCAGCTTTCAGGAATGGAGTAGATAGGAGTAGACTTGAAGCTGTTGGCAGTGGCCATTTATGCCCATGTAAGCTGGAAAGAAGAAAGATTTGTCTGGAATAAGAGAAAAGAGTGAAGCAGTGAGCCAAGGAGAAGCAGAGAAAGGGATGAAGCAAGTGGATTTCCTAGGTTCTGCCTGGGACTGCTCCAGTCTTTCCCTGGTTCAGCAGTGCTCTGATCCTTTGGTTCTAGAAAATGTACTGTATAACTATAATAATACTTTTATGGTTAACCCTTCGATAGATAGATAGATAGATAGGCAGACAGATGCTGGACAAGTAGATAAGGATAGAGACACACACATGACTTGCAACTATTGTGAAATAAAACATATTAAATCATTAAATAATTTTCTGTAAAAACATTTACACAAAAGAAGATAACTCCTTTAACTTAACAAGAATTTTTTAACAGTATAGGAAATTTCTAAAATTCTCTTTGCTATTATTATTCCCATGGAATGAAAAAAGAGTACAAATGGTTAGCTGAGTATCAAAACTTTTTCTACAAGATATTGTTCATTTTCTCCCTGATGTTGTATTTAGAATTCAGAAAATAAACATGAGCTCAAATTTTACTAAGAACTAAATATAATTGCATCAAGTTTGTTAGTCACAAGAGAAGCTAATTTTGTTTTCTCAGACTTGTCTCTCTACACAAGATAAAGTGGACAAACCAAAGGAAATTTGACTTCTACTTCTTTGACTTGATCTTAGAAGGATTTAAATTAATAAGGCAAAGGCTCCTGATAATGATATTACGACTTCTGGAGGAAAAACCAGTGAGGAGCTTGTTTTGGAACGAAGATCTTGTTTGTTCAGATGATGCTTAGACCCAAATTCTGACTCCTTCAGTAAGAGAAGCCAACTACCTGGTAAATCAGTAATGATAAATTCTATAATTTACTATCCTTTCCATTTGTATACTAAAAAGATTGGGGATTAACTATGCTGAAAACATGTGCCTATTTTTAGGGAATAAAAGCAGAAAGCTGAAAAAAAAAAAAAAAAGCAGAAAGCTGAATACATTTCATTCAAAGAGTTTCCTGCTTTAATTTACAAGAGACATCAATATGTTTCTTTAAGATCAAAATATTTTTAAAATATAAGTATAGGGGGCTTTTTTCCTTTTTTAAATCAGCAGAGAATATGCAGAAATTGTTTGAGAATAACAGGCATTTATTGTAAATAAATAAAAAGAAATATTTCTCTGTGAAATTTCAAAATCATCTTTACCCTAATATCATTTATGATTTAGAAAGCTGTGATGACTTTAAAACATGTCTGCCATCTCTCTGACCCTCTAACCAGCAAAAGTGAGGTCTATTTCTCCACCTCTCAGAAAGCGCCAGCCTTGATGACTTTCTTCTAATAAACAGAATGTGGCAGAATTGAGGCTGTGGGACTTCTGGACAATTCAGTTTCCCCCCATTCTGTATATTTTGGGACACTCACCCTGGAAACTCAGAAAATGCATTGTTTGCAAACCAAGCAGGCACATGGAAAGGCCAGAGACAGGTATCCCAGCCCCAAAGCCCCAAGTTAAGTTCCCAGCTTGTCCCAAAATTCACCACCAATGAGCAAGCTTAAAGAAGATTCTAGAAACAGAAACAAAAAAAAAAATTCTTATGAAACCACAAAAGACCCCAAATAGCCAAAGCAGTCTTGAGCAAGAAAAAATAAAAGTTGGAGGCATCACACTTATTGACCTCAAAATATTTTACTAAGCTATAGTAATCACAAGAGTATGGCATAAAAACAGACATACAGACTAACGGAAAAGATCAAGAGAGCCCAGAACTAAACCCATATAATTTTGGTCAACTGATTTTCGACAAGGGTTCCAATAACACAAAATGGGGAAAGGATACTCTTTGCAATAAATGATGTTGGAAAAACTGGATATCCACATGCAGAAGGATAAAATTGGACTCATATCTCATACCATATACAAAAAGTCAACACAAAATGGATTAAAGACTTAAAGGTAAGACCTAAAACCAAAACAACTAGAAGAAAACTTCAGGCAAAAATATTTTGACACTGCTTTAAGCAATGATTTTTTTGATATAACCCAAAGGCACAGGTAACAAAGCAAAAACAGACAAAATTGCATCAAACTAAAAATCTTCTGCAAAGGAAACTGTCAATAAAATGAAAAGGCAACCTATGGAATGGTAGAAAATATTTGCAAACAGTGTATCTGATAAGTGGTTAATATCCAAAATATACAAGGAACTCCTATAAATCTGTATGTATCAAAAAAGCAAATAACCAGATTTTTTAAATGGACAAAGATCCTGGATAAACATTTCTCAAAAAAACGACATACAAATGTCCAACAGATATATTAAAAGGTGTTCAACATCACTGATAATCAGGAAAATTTAAATCAAAACCACAATGACATATCATTTCACACTTGTTAGAATGGCTATTATCAAAAAAAATAACAAGTTTTGGTGAGGATGTGGACAAGAAAGAACCATTGACACTGTTGGTGGGAATGTAAAATGCTGTAGCCACTATGGAAGAAAGTACAGAGGATCCTCATAAAATTTTAAAAAGAACTACATATAATCCAGCAATCCCACTGTGGGTTATAAATCAAAAAGAAACGAATCAGTATCTTGAAGAGATATCTACGATCCCATGTTCCTTGCAGCATTATTCACAATAGCCAAGCATATGAAAACAATCTAAGTGTCCATTGACAGATGAATAAAGAAATATGCAATTGATACACACACACACTGGAATATTATTCAGCCTTTAAAAAGAAAAGAATTCTGCCATTTGTGACAATTTGAATGAACTTGGAGGACTTTGTGCTAAGTAAAATAAGCCAGACACAAAAAGACAAGTACTGCATGACTCATTTATATATGGAATCTAAAACAGCCAAAACTCATAGAAGCAGAGAGTTGAATGTGGCTGCCAGGGATTAAGGGAGGAGTGGGAAGTGAGGAGATGTTTGTCAAAGGATACGAAGTTTCACTTAGGCAAAATGTGTAAATTCTGGAGATCTAATGTACAGCAGTGTGACTATAGTTAAGAGCATTGCATGGTATACTTGAAATTTGCTAAGAGAGTAAATTTTGTGTTCTCACCACATACACAAAAAATGTTAACTTTGTGAGGTGATAGATATGTAATTAGCTTGATTATGATGATTATTTCACAATGTATACATATATTAAAACATCAAATTGTACTGAAATATAAACAATTTTTTATCTGTCAATATATCTTAATAAAGCTGAAAAGAAAGAACATACCATTATTACAAGCATTGGGGAAAGATATTTCTCCAATTTAAAAAATTTTAAGTGAAAAGAGAAAAAACATTGAAATATTTATTTAAATATCATGCGAATTGAGTGATTTTAATGGGGCAGACACTCGTATTCCTTCCTATCAGCCATTCTCTCTTATTCCTCATCAAGAGTCCATAACTTGTTGAAAACTTCAAAGATACTGGTCTCAGGGAAATTGAGTTCCTCCCTAGGCTGAGGTAAAGAATCAAAATTGGTCCATACCATCAATGATATTTCCATTCCTTTTTAAAAACTGTTTTAGTTTTTAGAGATTTAGGTTTACAACAAAACTGCAAGGAAATAAGAGATTTCCCATACTCCTCCTGCCCCCAAACATGCATAGCCTCCCCCATTATCACATCACACACCAGAATGGTACATGTTTTACTAAGGATGAACCTACTTTGACACACCATAATCACCCAAAGTCTACATGGTTCACTCTTGGTGTTTTACTCTCTATAGGTTTGGAAAAACATATATCCATCATTGTAATATTACACATAGTACTTTCACAATCTCTCTTATTATCTGTCTTTCATAGAGCAAAAGTTTTTAATTATAATGAATCCCATCTTATGAATTATTTCTTTCATGGACTGTGTCTTCGATGTTGTATCTAAAAAGTTATCACCATACCCTAGATCATCTAGGTTTTTCCCCATGTTACTTATTAAGAGTTTTATAGTTTTGCATTACACAATCAGATCTATAAGCCATTGTGAATTAAGTTTTGTGAAGAGTAGAAGGTCTGGGTCTAGATTCATTTTTTTGTACATGAATATCTAGTTTTTCCTGCACCTTCTGTTGAAATGAGTATCTCTGCTCCATTGTGTTGCCTTTGCTCCTCTGTCAAAAATCAGTAGACTATATTTATGGGATCTATTTCTGGGCTATTCTGTTCCATTGATCTATTTGTCTACTATTTTGCCAGTACCACTCTGTCTTGATTACAGTAGCTTTATAGTAAATCTTGAGTGAGGTAGTGTCAGCCCTCCAATTTTTTCCTTCCACCTGTGTTGGTTATTTTGGGTCTTTTGCCTCTCCACATAAATTTTAGAATCTGTTTATTGATATTACAAAATAGCTTGGTGGGATTTTTATTGGAATTGCATTGAATCTATATATCAAGTTGGGAAGAACTGACATCTTGACAATATTAATTATATCCATGAGCATGGACTAGCTCTCCATTTATTGAGTTATTTTTTATTTCTTTTATCAGAATTTTTAGTATTCTTCATATAAATGTTATACATACTTTGTTAGATTTATATATAATTATTTCATTGGGGGGCGCTAACGTTAATAGTTTTGTGTTATTAATTTCAAATTCCACTTGTTCATTGCTGGTATATAGGAAAGTGATTGACTTTATACATTAACCTTGCACCTGCAACCTTGCTATCAACAGTTATTAGTTTCAGGATTTTTTTTGTCCATTCTTCTGAATTTTCTACACAGATGATCATGTGAACACAGACAAATTTATTTCTTCCTCTACAATCTATATGTCTTTTATTTCCTTTTCTTCTTTTATTGCACTAGCTACTGCTTCATGTACGATGTTGAAAAGGAATGGTGGGAGAGGACATCCTCACCTTCTACCTGATCTTAGTGGGAAAGTTCAAGTTCTCACCATTATGTATGATGTGAACTGTGGGTGTTTTGCAGATACTCTTTATGAAATTGAGGAAGCTCCCTTCTGCTCCCAGATTATTGAGAATTTTCATCATAAGTGAGTTGAATTTTTTCAAATCTGTCTTCCATATCTATTGATATGTTCTTCTATTTTTTCTTTTTAGCCTACTGTTTTCATGGATTACATTGATTTTTTAATGTTGAATAAGGCTTGCATAACTGGGATGAATCTCACTAGGCTGTGGTGTACAATTCTTTTTATACATTGTATAAATCAATTTGCTAAATTTTATTGAGGATTTTTTGTTTGTTTGTTTGTTTGTTTGTTTGCGGTATGTGGGCCTCTCACGGCTGTGGCCTCTCCCGTTGTGGAGCACAGGCTCCGGATGCACAGGCTCAGCAGTCATGGCTCACAGGCGCAGCCGTTCCTTGGCATGTGGGATCTTCCCAGATCAGGGCACGAACCCATGTCCCCTGCATCAGCAGGCAGACTCTCAACCACTGAGCCACCAGGGAAGCCCGAGGATTTTTTTTAACACCTTTATTGGAGTATAATTAATTTACAATGGTGCGTTAGTTTCTGCTGTATAACAGAGAAAATCAGCTATATGTACACATATAACCCCATATCCCCTCCCTCTTGCATCTCCCTACCACCTCACTATCCTAGCCCTCTAGGTGGTCACAAACCACTGACTGATCTCCCTGTGCTATGCAGCTGCTCCCCACTAGTTATCTATTTTACATTTGGTAGTGTACATATGTAAATGCCACTCTCTCACTTCATACCAGCTTACCCTTCCCCCTCCCCATGTCCTCAAGTCCATTCTTGACATCTGTGGCTTTATTTCTGTCCTGCCCCTGGGTTCATCAGAATCATTTTTTTTTAAATTCAATATATACATGTTAGCATACAGTATTTGTTTTTCTCTTCCTGACTTACTTCACTCTGTATGACAGACTCTAAGTCCATCCACCTCACTATAAATAATTCAATTCCATTTCATTTTATGGCTGAGTAATATTCCATTGTATATATGTGCCACATCTTCTTTATCCATTGATCTGTTGATGGACACCTAGGTTGCTTCCATGTCCTCACTATTCTAAATAGTGCTGCAATGAACATTGTGTAAATGACTCTTTTTCAATTATGGTTTTCTTAGGGTGTATGCCAAGTAGTGGGATTGCTGGGTCATACGGTAGTTCCCTTTTTAGTTTTTTAAGGAACTTCCATACTGTTCCCCATAGTGGCTATATCAATTTACATTCCCACCAACAGTGCAAGAGGGTTCCCTTTTCTCCACACCCTCTCCAGCATTTACAGTTTGTAGATTTTTTTGATAATGGCCATTCGGACTGGTGTGAGGTGATACCTCATTGTAGTTTTGATTTGCATTTCTCTGATAATTAGTTATGTTGACCATCCTTTCATGTATTTGCTGGCAATCTGTATATCTTCTTTGGATAAATGTCTATTTAGGTCTTCTGCCCATTTTTGGATTGGGTTGTTTGTTTTTTTTGATATTGAGCTGCATGAGCTGCTTGTATATTTTGGAGGTTAATCCTTTGCCAGTTGCTTCATTTGCAAATGTTTTCTCCTATTCTGAGGGTTGTCCCTTAGTCTTCTTTATGGCCCCCTTTGCTGTGCAAAACTTTTCAAGTTTCATTAGGTCCCATTTGTTTATGTTTGTTTTTATTTCCATATCTCTAGGAGGTGGGTCAAAAAGGATCTTGCTCTGATTTATGTCATAGAGTGTTCTGCCTATGTTTTCCTCTAAGAGTTTCATAGTGTCTGGCATTACATTTAGGTCTTCAATACATTTTGAGTTTATTTTTGTGTATGGTGTTAGCAAGTGTTCTAATTGCATTCTTTTACATGTAGCTGTCCAGTTGTCCCAGCACCATGCATTGAAGAGGCTGCTTTTCTCCATTGTATATTCTTGCCTCCTTTATCAAAAATAAGGTGACCATATGCGCGTGGGTTTATCTCTGGGCTTTTGATCCTGTTCCATTGATCTATATTTCTGTTTCTGTGCCAGTACCATACTATCTTGATCACTGTAGCTTTGTAGTATAGTCTGAAGTCAGGGAGCCTGATTCCTCCAGCTCCCTTTTTCTCTATCAAGATTGCTCTGTCTATTCGGGGTCTTTTGTGTTTCCATACAAATTGTGAAATTTTTTGTTCTAGTTCTGTGAAAAATGCCACTAGTAGTTTGATAGGGATGGCATTGAATCTGTAGTTTGTTTTGGGTAGCAAAGTCACTTTCACAATGTTGATTCCTCTAATCCAAGAACAAAGTATATCTCTCCATATGTTTGTATCATGTTTAATTTCTTTCATCCGTGTCTTATAGTTTTCTGCACACAGGTCTTTTGTCTTCTTAGGTAGGTTTACTCCTAGGTATTTTATTCTTTTTGTTGCAATGGTAAATAGGAGTGTTTCCTTAATTTCTCTTTCAGATTTTTCATCATTAGTGCATAGGAATGCAAGAGATTTCTGTGCATTAATTTTGTATCCTCCTACTTTACCAAATTCATTGATTAGCTCTAGTAGTTTTTGGGTGGCATCTTTCGAATTCTCTATGTATAGCATCATGTCATCTGCAAACAGTGAGTTTTACTTCTTTTCTGATTTGGATTCTTTTCTTTCTTTTTCTTCTCTGATTGCTGTGGCAAAAACTTCCAAAACTATGTTGAATAAGAGTACTGAGAGTGGGCATCCTTGCCTTGTTCCTGATTTTGAAGGAAATGGTTTTTTTCACCATTGACAATGATGTTGGCTGTGGGTTTTTCATATATGGCCTTTATTTTGTTGAGGTAAGTTCCCTCTGTGCCTACTTTCTGGAGAGTTTTTATCATAAATGGGTGTAGAATTTTGGCAAAAACTTTTTGTGTATCTATTCAGATTACCATATGGTTTTAATCCTTCAGTTTTTTAATATGGTGTATCACATTAATTGATTTGTGTATATTGAAGAATCCTTGAATTCCTGGGATAAACTCCATCTGATCATGGTGTATGATCCTTTTAATGTGCTGTTGGATCCTGTTTGCTAGTATTTTGCTGAGGATTTTCACATCTATGTTCATCAGTGATATTGGCCTGTAGTTTTCTTTTTTTGTGACATCTCTGGTTTTGATATCAGGGTGATGGTGGACTCGTAGAATGAGTTTGGGCGTGTCCCACCCTCTGCTATATTTTGGAAGAGTTTGAGAAGGATAGGTGTTAGCTCTTCTCTAAATGTTTGATAGAATTCACCTGTGAAGCCATCTGGTCCTGGGCTTTTGGTTGGAAAATTTTTAATCACAGTTTCAATTTCAGTACTTGTGATTGGTCTCTTTATATTTTGTATTTCTTCCTGGTTCAGTCTCAGAAGGTTATGCTTATCTAAGAATTTGTCGATTTATTCCAGGTTGTCCATTTTATTGGCATAGAGTTGCTTGTAGTAATCTCTCATGATCCTTTGTATTTCTGCAGTGCCAGTTGTTTCTTCTCCTTTTTCATTTCTAATTCTGATGATTTGAGTCTTCTCCCTTTTTTTCTTGATGAGTCTGGCTAATGGTTTATCAATTTTGTTTATCTTCTCAAAGAACCAGCTTTTAGTTTTATTGATCTTTGCAATTTTTCCTTCATTTCTTTTTCATTTATTTCTGACCTGATCTTTATTATTTCTTTCCTTCTGCTAACTTTGGGGTATTTTTTTTCTTCTTTTTCTAATTACTTAGGTGTAAGGTTAGGTTGTTTATTTGAGATGTTTCTTGTTGCTTGAGGTAGGATTGTATTGCGGTAAACTTCTGTCTTATGCTGCATCCCATAGGTTTGGGGCCGTCATATTTTCATTGTCATTTGTTTCTAGGTATTTTTTGATTTCCTCTTTGATTTCTTCTGTGATCTCTTGGTTATTTAGTAGCGTATTGTTTAGCCTCCATTGTTTGTATTTTTACAGTTTTTTTCCTGTAATTTATATCTAGTCTCATAACATTGTGGTCGGAAAAGATACTTAATACGATTTCAATTTTCTTAAATTTACCAAGGCTTGATTTGTGACCCAAGATATAATCTATCCTGGAGAATGTTCCAGGAGCACTTGAGAAGAATGTGTATTCTGTTGTTTTTGGATGGAATGTCCTATAAATATCAATTAAGTCCATCTTGTTTAATGTATCATTTAAAGCTTGTGTTTCCTTATTTATTTTCATTTTGGTTGATCTGTCCATTGGTGAAAGTGCAGTGTTAAAGCCCCCTACTATTATCGTGCTACTGTCAATTTCCCCTTTTATGGCTGTTAGCATTTGCCTTATGTATTTAGATGCTCCTACGTTGGGTGCATAAATATATACAATTGTTACATCTTCTTCTTGGACTGATTCCTTGATCATTATATCATGTCCTTTGTCTCTTGTAATAGCCTTTATTTTAAAGTCTATTTTGTCTGATATGAGAATTGCTACTCCAGCTTTCTTTTGATTTCCATTTGCATGGAATATCTTTTTCCATCCCATCACTTTCGGTATGTTTGTGTCCCTAGGTTTGAAGTGGGTCTCTTGTAGACAGCACATATATGGGTCTTGTTTTTGTATCAGTTCAGCCAGTCTATGTCTTTTGGTTGGAGCATTTAATCCATTTATTTAAGGTAATTATCGATATGTATGTTCCTATTACCATTTTCTTAATTGTTTTGGGTTTGTTTTTGTAGGTCTTTTCCTTCTCTTGTGTTTCCTGCCTACAGAAAGTCCTTTAGCATTTGCTGTAAAGCTGGTTTGGTGGTGCTGAATTCTCTTAACTTTTGCTTGTCTGTAAAGGTTTTAATTTCTCCATCGAATCTGAATGAGATCCTTGCTGGGTAGAGTAATCTTGGTTGTAGGTTTTTCCCTTTCACCACTTTAAATATGTCCTGCCACTCCCTTCTGGCTTGCAGATTTTCTCCTGAAAGATCAGCTGTTAACCTTATGAGGATTCCCATGTATGTCATTTGTTGCTTTTCCCTTGTTGCTTTTAGTATTTTTTGTTTGTACTAAATTTTTGATAGCTTGTTTAATATGTGTCTTGGTGTGTTTTTCCTTGGATTTATCTTGTATGGGACTCTCTGGGCTTCCTGTACTTGAGTGACTATTTCCTTTCCCATGTTAGGGAAGTTTTCAACTATAGTCTCTTCAAATATTTTCTCAAACCCTTTCTTTTTCTCTTCTTCTTCTAGGACCCCTATAATTCGAATGTTGGTAGGTTTAATGTTGTCCCAGAGTTCTCTGAGACTGTCCTCAATTCTTTTCATTCTTTTTTCTTTATTCTGCTCTGTGGTAGTTATTTTCACTATTTTATCTTCCAGGTCACTTATCCGGTCTTCTACCTCAGTTATTCTGCTATTGATTCCTTCTAGAGAATTTTTAATTTCATTTATTTTGTTGTTCATCGTTGTTTGTTTCATCTTTAGTTCTTAGGTCCTTGGTAAACGTTTCTTGTATTTTCTCCATTCTATTTCCAAGATTTGGGATCATCTTTACTATCATTATTCTGAATTCTTTTTCAGGTAGACTGCCTGTTTCATCTTTATTTGTTTGGTCTGGTGGGTTTTTTCCTTGCTCCTTCATCTGCTGCACATTTCTCTGTCTTCTCATTTTGCTTAACTTACTGTGTTTGGCATCTCCTATTTGAAGCCTGCAGGTTCATAGTTCCCTTTGTTTTTGGTGTCCGCCCTCAGTGAGTAAGGTTAGTTCAGTGGCTTGTGTAGGCTTCCTGGTGGAGGGGACTAGTGCCTGTGTTCTGGTGGATAAGGCTGGATCTTGTCTTTCTGGTGGGCAGGGCTGCGTCCAGTGGTGTGATTTTGGATGTCTGTGAACTTAGTATGATTTTAGGCAGTCTCTCTGCTAATGGGTGGGGTTGTGTTCCTGTCTTGCTATTTGTTTGGCTTGGCATGGCGTGTCCATCTCTGGAGCTTTCTGGCCTTTGGGTGGAGATGGGTCTTGGCATTGAGATGAAGATCTCTGGGAGAGCTCTTGCCAATTGATATTACATGGGGCTGGGAGGTATCTGGTGTTCCAATGTCCTGAACTCAGTTCTCCCTCCTCAGAGGCTCAAGCCTGACACCCAGCCGGACCACCAAGACCCTGTCAGCCACATGGCTTGGGAAGTCATCCTGTCACGGGGTCTGCCTGTGGTCCAGGCATCCTGTTGGGGGCTCCTCTTCTCGGGTCCTGGAGACGCCTGAGGGGCGGCCTCCTGTTAGGTGCTTCAGGCCAGGTGCAGTCACCTGAGTCATGCAGGGCACTAGGCGCTCACCTTCTCTGCTCAGGAGCACAGTGTCAGAGGGTTCAGCAGGTGTCTGAAGCCCAGGATATGGCTTCCACCCAGGTTTACATCTGAGTCCCAGGTTTACGATTCGAGATTCTCCAAACATGTATGTGATTGAGCCATCTAATCTCAGTCAGCCTGCCCCAAGTGAAGAAGAGATGAGCCTTCCTTACCACATCTGAGAGAGACCCAGGAGGACCAAACCTGGTTCGTTGGGTTCATCTGCTTGGTGTGACCTGGTTAAGTGAAGCTTTTTATCTTTTCCTCTGTGCTCAGTCTAGTTCCACTTGCTCATAGGTGGCTGCATTCAGAGGCCACGCCCCCTGTATTTCAGACCAGAGTTTCTCCTGGAAGTCTATTGAGGATTTTTGCATTCATGTTCACAAGAGATACTGGTCTGTAATTTTCTTTCCTTGTAATGCCTTTGCCTGGTTTTGGTATTAGAGTGATGCTGACATCACAGAATAAGTAGTAAGTATTCCCTCTGCTTCTGTTCTCTGAAGGAGACTGTAGAGAATTGGTATAATTTCTTCCTTATATGTTTGGTAGAATTTGCCAGTGAACCCACCTGGCCTGGTACTTTGTGTTTTGGAAGGTGATTAATTATTAATTCAATGCCTTTAATAGATATAAGCCTATTAAGATCTTCTATTTCTAGTGTGAGTTTTGGCAAATTGTGTCCTTCAAGGAATTGGTCCACTTCATTTAGGTTATCAAATTGTGGACACAGATTTATATACAGTATTCCTTTTATGTCCTTTTAACATCCATGGGATCTGTAGTTAATGTCCCTTCTTTCATCTTTGATATTAATAAATTGTGTCCTCTCTCCTTTTGTCTTAGTTAGCCTGGTTGGAAAAACTGATTTTATTGATCTTTTCAAAGAGCTAACTTTTGTTTTTGTTGACTTTTCTCTACTGAGTTCCTGTTTTCAATTTCATGATTTCTGCTCTAATTCTTTTTTTTTTTTTTTTTTTTGCAGTACATGAGCCTCTCACTGTTGTGGCCTCTCCTGTTGCAGAGCACAGGCTCCAGACACACAGGCTCAGTGGCCATGGCTCACAGGCCCAGCTGCTCCATGGCATGTGGGATCTTCCTGGACCGGGGCATGAACCCGTGTCCCCTGCATCGGCAGGCGGACTCTCAACCACTGAGCCACCAGGGAAGCCCTCCGCTCTAATTCTTATGATTTATTTTCTTATGCTTACTTTGGATTTAATTTTCTCCTCTTTTTCTAAGTGTCTGAGGTAGAAACTTAGATGACTGATTCTAGATCTTTCTTTTTTCCTAATATATACATTCAATGCTATGGATTTACCTCTAAGTATTGCTTCTGCTATAACCCACAAATTTTGATATGTGTGTTTTCATTTTCATTTAGTTTAAAATATTTTTCAATTTCTCAAGATTTCTTCTTTGACCTATGTGTTATTGAGAAGTATGTTGCTTAATCTCTACAAGTTTGGGGATTTTCCAGTTTTGTTTGTGTTATTGGTTTCTAATTTAATTCCAGCGTGGTCTAAGAGCAGACATTACATAATGACTCTTTTAAATTTGTTAAGGTGTGTTTTGTGGCCCAGAATGTGGTCTCTCTTGGTAAATATTCCATATTAACTTAAGAAGAATGTTTATTTTGCTGTTGTTGGGTGAAGTAGTCTATAGATGTAAATTATATCCAGTTGATTTATCGTGTTGTTGAGTTCAACTATTTTCCTCACTGATTTTCTGCATGCTGGAGCTGTCCATTTCTGAGAAGTCTCCAACTATAATAGTGGATTTATCTATTTCTCTATGCAGTTCTCTTAGATTCTGCCTCACACAGTTTGACACTCTGCTGTGAGATTTATAGACATTAAGCATTGTTATGTCTTCTTGGACAACTGACCCCTCTATGATTATATGCTTTTTATCCCTGATAACTCTCCTTGCATTAAAATCAACTCTGTCTGAAATTAATATATTTACCTTTGCTTTCTTTGGATTAGTGGTATATTTTTCTCCATTCATATACTCTTCATCTATCTATGCATCTTTAAAGTACGGTGCTTTAGACAACATCTGGTCCTTGTTTTTTTATCCAGTCTGACAATCTATCTTTTAATTGGCTCATTTAGATGACTGACGTTCAGAATGATTATTGATACAGTTGGATTAATATCTATCATATCCATTACACTTTTCTATTTGCTGCCCTGTTCTTTATTCCTATTTTAGTCTTCTACTCTTTTTCTGCCTGTTATGGTTTTGAGAGTTTTATGATTCCTTTTTCTCCCCTTTCTTAGAATATCTTTAATTCTTTTTTTCACAATTTTTAAGTGGCTGTCCTTGAGTGTGCAATATACATTTACATTTAATCCAAGTCCAGTTTCAAATAACACTATACCACCTCACAGCTAGTGTGAGTACCTTATAATAACAAATTAAGCCAGACAAAGTCAAATACCATATGATCTCCCTTATATGTGAATCTTAAAAAAAGTCAAACTCATAGAAACAGAGAGTAGAATGGTGGTTACAAGGGGCTGGGGAATGGAGGAAACAGGTAGAGGGTAGTCAGTGGGTAGAAAACTTCAGTTATAAGATAAAAAAGTTCTGGGGATCTAATGTACAGCATGTGACTATAGTTAATACCACATTGTATGCTTGAAATAGTATGAGAGTAGAGCTTAAGCATTCTCACCATGGAAAAGAAAATTTAACTATGTGAGGTGACACATGTGTTCATTAATCTGATTGTGATAATCATTTCACAAAGTATACATATATCAAATCATCACACTATACACTTTAAATATATACCATTTTATATGTCAATTAGTAACCAAATAAAGCTGGGGAAATGAAGAAGATTCTAGTCTCCAGCCTTTGCGCTGTCCCAGCTGACACAGAATCGAGAAGAAACAAAATGTCCCTTGCAATCCATGCCCAAATCACAGATTCATGAGCAAAATAAATGTTGTTTTTCTTTTGAGTCACTAAGTTTGCAGGTGATAGATGTTTTACAGCAATAGATATCTTAAAAAACATTAAGTAACCAAGGGAAAAATAATAATACATGTCGAAGTAACGAGGAGTAAAAACAGTTGAGAATCTGTAATTCCTTTCACAGTGGTACACAATTTCAGGCTCTAAATATTTTTCTTTACATATACTGGGCACAAAATGCTTTATTTTTTCTCAAATTGAGGCAGGGCAATCAGTATGCAGAAAGAAACTCAGACTGGTATTCCTACAGAACACTTAGTGTCTCAAATAAATTGGCTAGCTGACCTGGTTTCCTTTTGTAACTTTTTAAAAAACATCTCTGATTATCATGTGACTATATGATAGGTGTTGTATAATATAGTTGATAGATAAAATTGATAATGTGTGATGTGTATATATATAATACTTATACACACACATACAACAATGACAATATTAAACAAGTCTACAAATACAAACATGCTGAGGTTGATTAGTTTGAGCCTTTCTTATCCAGTTGGTAAAGTCATCCGCATACCGAAAACTTACAAAAAAGATAAATCCAAGTTTTACAAAAAAAAAATGTTTAATGCAAATCACAGCAAATAAGTAAAGGAAAGATAAATTTGAGAATCCAATGAATAAAAATAAGCAATGATAATAAATTAAATTTATTCTTGCAATACTGTAAGGAAATATATAAAATAGGATTTCTTCAGTTTATATTACACCTTTTACTCATTTGACAAATATATTTACTGAATGACTATTACATCATGCTAAGTTTGCCCATGACTTCATCCATGGGACACATAGTGAACACAAGGGACAAAGATCTTTGCCTTTCTACAGGCAGTCAACTCATTTCCAAAACATAGCTTAGGAACAAGAAAATACAGTATTAGGATATTGGGAAGCAGTTGCCAATTTTCAAGTATTTTAAAGCATCTTTCAATGAACAGATTGCCTAAAAATCTGTACACTTTTCTTTCACAGTAACAATCAATATACTTCATCATGCTACTGAAAACTCGTTCCAGCAAAATTGTTGTTTGCAGAGGAAATCTATGAATGAACACTCACAGTTGAATGTTAATTGATTTATCAGATTTTGTTTAATGAATTTCCTTTCAAGAAGACTCTTCTATAGGCGTTTATTGATTATGAGTAAATTCACCCAAAAATTCTAGTGTGCTAATACAAGACTGTTGCTTCTAAACATTTTAACTCAAATGAGCCATTGATGAGATCCTTGACCTCACTAAATATAAGGCTCTTTCAGACTTACATCCCACTTCCTTCAATAAACCTTTTAAGCTAGAGTGATCACATCCTCTGAATTCACAGTCTCATATTTTAAACTTATATAGCACTTAAATCTATGCTATCTGGGGTATTTTATTTGGTTAGTTTTTACATTTCTATATATTAACTTTTACATTTTATTTAACATTTTAAGTTCTCTTTTTCTCAACTTGCTTTTAAGTTTCTCAGTAATAATTACTTTAACTTATTTTTTTAATATTTTTATTTTGTTTGTCTCCCCAACTAGAATGTAACTTCTCTGAAGTGACTTGTTCTATATTTTTGTTTTCTAATTCTAAGCACCCAGCACAGTGCTACAAATACACAATAAATATCTGTTAATTGAATGAATAAAGTACTCAATATGTATTTTTTATTACTAAGTGAAAATAAAAATACTATCTGACAAGGTACAATGATGATTTTGATATCCTTCAAATTGTTATGTAAATTTCAAAGGAAATATCCAAAATATTCCTTTATCCATAGGAGTCTAATGATGAACTTTGATTCTCAAGTGTTTATCTGTTTGTAGCAGACGTGAGGATCATTTTGTATGGTTCCCACATGAGACTCTTATCTAGCACTCAGCATTAACCAAATTACTTCTTAGAAATAGATCCTTAAGGCTTATTTTTCTCCACATGAAATCTCAGACAGCATTTGCTAATATTCTCAAATGAAGAAATACCTTGAAATATTGTCAATTATGATTTTGGAGTGAAAATTTTTCCTTTGTTCTTAAATCAAGTTTTTACTTATGTGATGTATAAAAAGTGTTTTACCAGGAGAAGCTGTCAATAGTATGTGTCTAAGTAAACCTGGAAAGTCGCCATGGAGTAGCACTTGCCCTATCACTTGTGCAAATAAGGCTGAGTAGGCACCCACTGTATTGGTAGAAGGTGTAACTGGACCTCTGGTGGCCTGAAAAGGCTGTCTCATAAACCCTTGGTATGTAAAAGTAATTCCCCAGGGAAAATGTAGGTAGATTTTCACAAGGCAAAAAACTCTCCTCAGAGGAAAGGATGGAGAACCTAAATCTTCCCAAAGGCCTTTAAAGTTAAGTGGTTTTATAATCTATGTAATTGAGGATCTAAGATAGCCCTAAATAATGTGGTCCAGTCTAATGTGATCCTGTTGACAAAAGCTCAAAGGTCCCTAAAAGAAAGATCAGTCAGAGTTAGGTGATGGAGGGGCCTGGGAAAACTGGTTTGCAGCACAGGTTGTGGATGGTTGTAGAAGCACTTCTAGACTTATTAGCAGCATCATTTTTCAGAGAAATAGCTGAGCATATGAATATAAAAATAAAATTGAAGCTGTACAAAATCAACTGTGAACTGCCGTCTTTTCCTATACAGGAATCTAAACTAGCGAGGGAGACACAGTAGACAGAATACACCGGACCACATGGGACTCATCTTCAATACTGACATAACGTGGCAGTGACAGAAGCAATGAAAGCTAGAAACTGAAGTGTACTGGAGGACTGATGAGCCTTTCCAATCTGAATTGAAAAAGCAATTCCAAGAAATACATAAGACACATATATTAAAGATAAGAAAAAGGACATAAGCTTATATTGAAGCAATGGTCAATTAAACTTGTTATGGTATTCATTTACTTATTCATTTAATATTTATCACAAATATGCACAGAGACTGGTTTTATAAACCCCTGCAGTAAGCTCGCATAGACAGTCTAAAATACTTGACACATTACTCTCTGATTTGTGGCCTCAGCAAAAACTCTAAGACAGACAAGTCCCATTTTAACTTTCTGTACACTAGTTCAGCACTGTGACAGTCATGATGAACAAGACAAATAAGCCACAGGCACATACTTTAAGTGGCTGACAATATAATGGAAAAAAAGAATAGTAAATAAGCAATTGCAATGCAATGTACTGAATAAAAATTGCAATGCAGTATAGCAAACAGAAGGTGCATGTGAGCGCCTAGGAAGGGACAATGATCTTTCTCTGTTGGAAAAAGACAGGAACACTTCACAGAGGAATTACTTCTTTGAGTTGAATCCCAAGATATTAAGTAGGTTCATCATATAAAACTCCAGGTACAGAAAACACCATGGTCAAAGGCACCAAGACATGAACCAACAGGTCATACTTCCCCAGAGAGAGTCAAAGATCAGGGAGAACATCTGAGAGTTGCAGGAGATAAATGTGGAAATTAAGCAGGTGCCAAATTAAGAAGGGCTTTGTGCGCAAAGAAGAGTTTCAAGGAATTTGGACACTGTCGCTAAGCTTCGGAGCTGCTCTAAATAGATAATAATATTATTCATATCTGCTTAACACATTCATGCTGGAAAATGTGGTGAATAGTTTTTTTTTTAGGAGGGGTGGTTCACAGTAAGAATAAGTAGACTTCATTTTATTGTTACAAAAATTTGATTTAGGGGTTTCCCTGGTGGCGCAGTGGTTGAGAGTCCGCCTGCTGATGCAGGGGACACGGGTTCGTGTCCAGGAGGATCCCACATGCCGCAGAGCAGCTGGGCCCGTGAGCTGTGGCCGCTGAGCCTGTGCGTCCGGAGCCTGTGCTCTGCAACGGGAGAAGCCACAACAGTGAGAGGCCCGCGTACCGCAAAAAAAAAAAAAAAAAAAAATTGATTTATATGAATGGTGGCTGTGTGTATGTATGAGAAAGGCGGGGGGAGAGTGTGAAAGAAAAGAGAAAGGAGATACAATTTCTAAACTAGATATAAATTTCTCCAAATTTTCACAAGAAATAGCCTTATTTTATAATTTTCTTAAATTATGCTGTTTTAATTGTTCTTTTTTTTTTTTTTTTTTTTGCGGTATGCGGGCCTCTCACTGTTGTGGCCTCTCCCGTTGTGGACCACAGGCTCTGGACATGCGGGCGCAGCGGCCATGGCTCATGGGCCCAGCCGCCCTGAGGCATGTGGGATCTTCCCGGACCGCGGCACAAACCCATGTCCCTTGCATCGGCAGGCGGACTCTCAACCACTGCGCCACCAGGGAAGCCCTAATTGTTCTTTTTAAAAGTTTCTTCCAAGGGCATTTTTAGTCTCTTTGTGGAGAATTCATATAAAGAATTTTTTGTTTCCCAGATTCAAGAAAATGCCAGAGACTACCATTCCTAGACTCAGTTTACTTGTGCTGAATCCTTAGCTATGTGTTTTCAACATGAGCCTAACAAAAATAAGCTTTGTTTCTTGGATTCTTCTCTTAGCAGTTTCAGTGCTTATGCTTATTGGTTTAGCAAGAAACCAGATAAGCAGTTCATGAAGAAAAAAGTGGCAAAGGAGACCTCTGTTTCTACTGAGAACTCTTTCAAGTTTCATTTTGTTATTAAAATTATCTTAATGTATATTCTAGATCCAGTAGAATCTATAATAGTGAAATAGGCAGGACATTGGAACGGTAGCATTTTTGGAGATTTAGTATTGTACAGAGGCTAAAGTATAAGCTCAGGAGTCACACTGCTTGAGTTTAAATCCAGGCTCCACCTCCAAGCAGCTCTGTGACCTTGAGATAGCTAACCACCTGCTTTTTGCCTCCTTTTCCTCATGTTTAAATTCCAGGTTTTCATCTCTATTTCATAGAGCTATTATGAGGATCATAATAATGTATGAAATATAATCATCCCCATGCCTAGAAAATATATATAGTCTATAAATGGTACCACTATTATTGTATAAATATAAAAAATATCATTGCAATGACTATTTTCTTCCTTTACTATTACTAGATAGTTTATGAATATCTAACTGTTCTAATTTTAAAGCCAATATATTGAGCATCATATCTGATCTCCTTTCAAACTCTTTAAAAATCTTCCCATTTTATCCTTACACCTTACATCACAAAAAAAATTCTGGCAGCAACATAAATGGTACAGCATAATGCATCTGCATTTTAAATCATCTTAATGATGAATAATGGAAAATATTCGATGCTGAATATGTAAGTGTAACACATATACTTAAACTATTCCTTTTGATACATGGTAATGACCACAGACTCATAACGGTTCACCTAAAATTATTCTGTCTCATGTAACAATTGTGCCAGGTATTTCAGAAGAAGGTATAAATCTCCAATAATGTCCCTGTGGCAATGGGAAGTAATTAGAGTATTTCACACTTAAAGATTAATATTTGGGATTTATATTGTAACTTTCATCTAAAGGCCTCAAAAAGCCTCTATAGACATTAACTCATTAACTTTCCAATTGCCACCCTCCCATAAGGTAAGGAGGTATCCAACAACATTTTACAATGAGGAAAGTAAATTGAGAAGAACTAAATATTATATTTATAATTAGTAATCTAGATATACAGCAATATTTTTTAAGATGTTAAATAATGTTAATGAACTCAAAGATTTTGTACACATACACAAAATCCTGGTATGGTTTTCACTGCACTGTTTTTCATGGCATTTCCTTTCAAAACATTTTCCAATTCTTTTTATGGCATCTAAAAACTTAGAAGTAAGATCTTTTAGAACAACCTTACTTCATACAATGCATTTAATAAATATAAAGCTGAGAGAGGTAGAGAATTTTTGTCCATATCTTTGTATGTGTTTTCATATATTACAAGTTTCTCATCAGGCATAATATCTTACAATTTTTTCTTTACCAAAACTAATATAACACTCAAAGTGTAGAGAAAAGTAAGATGTTGTGCCCCAGCAGTAAAGATCTTTATATTCACAGATATACAGACTTCTAAAATTAACCCAAAATTATACAAATACTATATATATATATATATATATATATATATATATATATAGAATGAACACAAAATTATACAAATATATATCTTCACTGAGCAATGTATATTGTATACCACCTTGGAATTTAAGATCTTTTGTGCTATAAGTCCGATCCATTTTTCTAATTTGATCTCAAATAACTACTCCTCACTTAGCCTTCATTTTATTTATAACAAAGAAGTCATTTTCCCCCAAAACATGCTCAGCCCTTTCCTTATTGTGTTTTGTTCCTTCTCAGAACATGCTTTCTCTATAGGTTTCTCTATAGGTTATCAAAATCCCAATTAATACCTCTTTCATGCAACCTCCTAGATCTTCTCTGTACCTGTTGCTGTTGGTGCCTCACCTAGGATACCCAGTCTAGTCCAGGTATTTTAGGCTCATCTGTACACTTACACACATACACAGGCAGTTCATGGATAAAGATTAATGGGTATAACAGTTCAGACCTGTGGTTTCCAGGTGTAACAACCTCTGTGGTGCAATTTTCATTCTAGAGACGGCTTTGGAATCAGGCAGAGGACAGAATTCTGGAACCATTTCTTTGCTTTGCTTCCACCTATACCCTATACTGCTTTGCTCTCTCCCTTCAGTTTTCTTCTGGGAACATTCCTCAATAAACTACTTGCACAAGAATCCCCATCTTGGGCTCTGCTTCTAATGAATTCAAGCCACGATACCCACAGTTCAATGAATTCCTGAATTCCTTGTAACTTTATTTATAATAGTAGACCATAAGAATAATTTAAAAGTCTAATAATGGGGGACTGGTTAAATAAATTGTTTTCTGTCTTCACAGTAGAATAAAACACAAACATTAAAACATTATTTTATAAAATACTGAACAGAGTTTCTGATATAATAATGGTAATAAATATTGTGTATAGTATTATGCACAAAGTCCATGCTAAATAATGGAGATGTGGCTTTGAAAAGATAAGGTACATTCCCTGACCCTGTGAAGTGTATACTAGCATAAGACACATATCATAAACATATTACACAATCACCATCTTTTAACTTCCACTGAGATAAATAATGTGAAGGATAAGCACAGTTCATGAAACACGAGAGATCTGACTTGGTCTGTAGAGCCAAGAAGACATCAGTAAGGAAACATCATTTAATTAGAAAGGTAAGGCATGATGAGGTGTGAAGTTGGGAAAGTCATCTACATAAAGGAATCAGCAAATCCAACGGTACTAAGGAAGAAGGCTCATGACACAATTAAGTAAAAACCTGAAAAAGCCAATGTGGTTTGGGTAGCAAAGACTAACGAGGAATAGAGGTCTGAAAACCCAGAGCCTTATAAGTTGTGTTAAAGGTTTTAGGTTTTGTCTTAAGACTTGTGGAAGTCATACAGGAACATAAGATATATTAAGCAGTAGGAACATGATACTGTTTTTATGTTTTCTATATTACTCAGATTACTCTAAATAGTAACATTAATAATATTAGTGAGCGTAGAAGACAAAGGTATTGATGTGATGAGGTTACTGCAATAGTCCAAGTAAGAGATGATGGGCACTTAAGCTAGAGAGTAGTATAGAGATGGACAGATACTGATAGATTTGAGATATTAGGAAGCATAAGCAATTGGACTTGTATTTGATTGGTTGTATGAGTGGAGATTAAAGGAGACATCAAACATTACTCCAGGGGTTCTGCCAGATGGTGGTGCCACTCACTGAAACAGACAGCATAATGAAGCAGAGGGTGGAGAGCAAGTTAGGAAAGATTTTCTGTTCTAAACATATTAAGGGTGACACCTAATAACAATGATTAAGCATACATGAATTCAGAACTGCAAATTACTCATAAATAAATGTGTCTGTGTAAATGTGTGTGCATGTACAATACGCATATCAGTGTACTGTGTAATGAAAATGAAGGCCACACTTTATAATATTAACAATGTTTGTCTCTGAATAATAGAATTATGAGACAACTTATTTTGTGAGTGTGCGTTTTTTACTTGTCATTTTTTGCTGTGCACACACAAATTTTGCCTCCATAAAATAAATTAATAAAGTCTAATCTCCCCTCCATGAACTGCCACAGCTCTTGAAGGCTACTCAATTATAGTCTTCTACAAACATTAGAGAAAACAATTCTTGGAACCAATCACTCCAAGTACATCTTTAAAATAATTTGGCATTTGGCTTTATATGACCATTCAAATCTGGATATTCAACCATCACTCTGTGTAGCTCATCTTCCCTATTTTGCAGGCAATATTCCCCAATAGTCGTATACCTTATAAAATATAAAAAGTCCTTTTATGGCCCATTTCAACCTTCTTTTAATTGCATAAGAAAAAGTGATTCAAATGGACTCAGAAATGCACTGACTTATAACATGTATGATTTTTTTTTTAATACAAGAGATCTTTTTTAATTTATTTTACCTTTTTAATTTTTTTAATATTGTTTGATGTGTTATGTATTTTTTTCTCTTTAATTTTATTAATTAATTAATTTATTTATTTATTTACTTTTGGCTGCATTGGGTCTTCATTGCTGCACGTGGGCTTTCTTTAGTTGTGGCAAGGGGGAGCTACTCTTTGTTGTGGTGCGCGGGCTTCTGATTGCGGTGGCTTCTCTTGTTGCAGAGCACAGGCTCTAGGTGCATGGGCTTCAGTAGTTGTGGCACGTAGGCTCAGTAGTTGTGGCCACGGACGCTAGAGAGCAGGCTCAGCGGCCATGGCACACGAGCCTAGCTGCTCCGCTGCATGTGGGATCCTCCCAGACCAGGGCTTGAACCCATGTCCCCTGCATTGGCAGGCGGATTCCCAACCACTGTGTCACCAGGGAAGCCCATGATTCCTTTGTTTTCATCCTGAAAGTCATAACTGAGATTAAATAAATCCCTGATATCACCTCCTCTGAAGTCAGAATAAAAGCAGAATAATAATAATGATGATGATTAATGATTATTGAGTGCTTATTATGTAACAGGCAAAGCCTTTGGATGCTTTGTGGGGATTATCTTCTTCAACAATAAATTTACAGTAAAGTAAATTTATTCTCTTTTTTGTAATGAGAATACAGGCTCAGCTATGCTATGTAAATTGCTACTGGTCACATACCTAGTAGCTGATGGGGCTGTGATACCAATTCAGTCAGGCTGACTGTGGCTTCATGCCAAACCTCATAATATACTACCCTCATTCTGCAAAGGGTGTGGTTTAGTATTAATTTTGGAACTGAGATCTGACATATAATTTTTCCTAGACCACAGTTCCTTCAAACAAGAAGACAAAAAGCCACAAGGAATGTGACCCTTTCCTGTGTGGTAATCAACTGCTCAAGAGGTTTGTGAAGCTAAGATTTATTGACTGCCTACTGTTATCAGTTAGAATGCTTAACATGGGATAAATAAGAAAACCTAAATCAACTTTAAACAGGAAATTGTTGGCACATGTAATGAAAAGCCTAAAGGGTGGGTAGGCTCCAGGCACAAGTCGATCCAGAGGTTCACAGTACCTTCAAGGCTTGGCTCTATTTCTCTGCGATTCCCTTGGCTCTGCTTTGCTCTGCTTGCTGGCTTTGTCTCCAGGCTGAAAGCCAAGATAGCTATAGCAAATCTAGGTTCCTCATCCACATACAGTACCATTACAGAAATGGCAAAACTTTTGTTCAAGTTTCTAAATTCCGGTCATGAGTACTGAGACTTGCTAATTAGGCCAGCTTAGGTCATATGTCTACCCTTCACTAATTACCATGGGCAAGAGGATTGAATATGCTAATAGGCTCAGACAGGGTCACAGGCTTTACTCTAGTGTTGCAATATCCATGGATATCCACAATGAAATCAGAAAGTACTGGTAAGGGATAGGGGAGACAGATGCTCAGAAATCAAGCAATAAGTGTTCCTGGCTTATGTGTTAGCTTTTCATGTGTATCATCTTATTTAAATTAAGCTGAAAACACCAATAAAATAGGAATTATTAACTCCACTGTATAAATTAAAATACAGAAGATTACATTATTATGTAAACCAGGATTTTTTTTTAAATTCAGTCTGGTTTAATAGCTTCTGCTTTTCTCCCACTAGAATTTGACTACTTTATATGGAAATCATGTCAGCTATTGAGCTACTCAGTGGTAGTCATCATGGGAACAAGATATGTAAGGTACATTCTCATCCTTCTGGGGTTACTCAAATAGAGTGGTCCCCCAGTATCCACAAGGAATGGGTTCCAGGACCCCTGTGGATATCAAAATCCACAGATGCTCAAGTCCCTTATATAAAATGGTATTGCATTTGCATATAACCTAAGCACATCCTCTTGTATACTTTAAATCATCTTGAGATTACTTATAAATAATAATACATTGTAAATGTTATATACATAGTTGTAGATACAATGTAAACACTATGTAAATAGCTGCCCTGGCGGCCATATTCAAGTTCTGCTTTTTTTAGAACTTTCTGAAATTTTTTACCTTCAATTGGTTGAATCCAAGGATGTGGAACCCACAGATATGGAGGGCCAGCTGCACTAGGGGAGGGAGGCAGATGCTCAGCTAATTACAAAGCAGTACAAGTTGGGCTAAGTGCTCTAACTTGAATTTACCTCTAACATCTAAATTTCAGACTGCTTGTTCAAATGGCACTTGGTGTGCCTAGCACATGTCTTCTCTTGTTTTTTTTTTAATCAATAAATGGTTTGTGTTAGAAATTAAATACATTTTAACTATTTTGAAAAGACTGCTTCATAAAAATAACAAGAAGTTATTACACATCATTTGGAAGTAATAGTTGAAGCTGCATGGACTGTGTCTTGTAATAATTCTTCACACATGTCTCAAACTCACATGTGCTATAAGAACAAACTCTACTATTTAATTTTGTGAAGAACCTCTACAGCAAGTAATACAGGGCAGTTAATTCTCAATAAAGATTTGTGAAATGAATCTTGATGAGTGAAAGGAGTTGCCATGCAGCTATAAAGTACACTTCATTTTCCTAGAAACGTAAATATTCTGATTGGGATAAATTTTATATATATTTGAAGAAGACGAGCTTGAAAAAAACTTCAGAATTTCTTCACATTGCCATTTCTCTTTAGTTAATAGCTAGAAGTTTTTTTTGCAAGACTTATGACTTCAGCTGTAATTTACAGACTAAGTGCAACATTTCTGATGGCTTCAAAGCAGTTTGTCAGCAGTGTACACTTCTTAGCTCTAACAACAATCAGCCCCATTGAAATGTGTGCATCTCTGTAGCATTTCTGCTCCACTTTTTTTTTTCTGCTCCACTTTTTACTCACACTCATTTCAATTTAATACTCAACAGCACTTTAGATATTCTGTTGTTGCTTTCCAATCTGCAAAGCCTAGCATTAGCAAGTTTCCCTTCTGAACTCCTAGATTTCAGTTTAAATATCATTTCTCTTGTGAAAAATCATTTAGTATATAGTATGTGGACGGTTACTTTATTTATAGACACTACAAGAAGAATCTTTTTGGGTCTGGTCAGAAAAAAATAAATAAATAAGACATTTGCAAATACTGTCTCTACAAATTTGTCTAAGAGTTCTTCTTCCCGAGAGAGGAGAGTAGAGGAAGAATTCTTGAACTCTTATCAACTCTACAATATTGTCTCAGAGTACTGCCACAATTGGAAGAGTATATCCAACTTACAAATAAAGGTCATTTATAATTGGTGCCTTGTGAACGCTCAACGTAGGTGACACACACTTATATAGAGGTTACAACACTAAAACCAGCCATCCAAACCACAGTACATTCTCTAGTTACTGCTGCCGAGAAAGCTCTCCAAATGGGGAGACCACCTCTAAAGGGGGACTTGTGCCCTCAATCCCTGGCTCCAGGGCCCCTAATCAATCCCCCACACACTCCAGTCTTTGCTCTGGATCACAGAGGAAAATTCTTCCCTGTCAAATAAGGTCCTTCTTGACCCAAACAATTCTAAAATTACAAGAACGCTGGTGCAAACTAGTGTGAGGTGGACAGGGGGGAAGATCTAATGGCAGCAAGAATCACCCTTAGATAAGAGGATCCCCGGTCACGTTGCCAGGTTGGGCACAGAGAAGACAGCAAAATGGAGCTTGGAGCATATCTTCCCATTTAAAAAATTAAACATTGTAAATAATAGAGAAATTCTATGATACCATTATCATAGTGCAATATGTGATTCCCAACGGGTTAAAAATAATCTTGTCTTCCTCCTTGTATTATTCTTCTACCATACCCTTGCTGCACTAAAGCTACACTAACATCCTTGCCAGTCTCTGAACATTGCCAAGCATGTTTCTCTCTCCTCCTCACCTCTCTATTCTTCTCCTCTCTTCTCGTCTCTTCTCCCTTCCTCTCTCCTTTTCCAGAATACTCTATCCCGGTCACTTCATTTTAGTTTCTACTCTATGCTGTCTCCTCAAAGATGAGGTCACTGACCTGCCATTCTACATTCATATCCTCCATCACTCTATATCCCCTTACTTTGCTGTCTTTTTCTTCATACCCCTCTACATTTTCATTTTTTTCTTTACTGCTTGCCTTCCACTTAAGAAGTAAGCTTCAGGAAGATGAGGCTTTTGATTGTTTTCTCTGTTTATTTATCACTGTATATATACCCAAGGCATAAAAGAGCACCTGATACATTTAGATATTCCACAAAAATATAACAAATATTGAAAGACTTAATATATATTATTGTGCTTTGCAATTTTTTATTTGAGCCTCCTAACAAACCTATCTAAATACATAGCATGGAATTTTGTTGTAATGAGAAAAAAAGCATGAAACATGACATAATGAATTTATTCACCAATTTCATCTTTCAGATAACAAAAAGTTTCAGATAACTAAACCAATGAGCATATAATATAAGCAAGCTGAGAGAAATACAAATGATTGAATTGTATTCATACATGATTGTGAGAAACCCATAAACAGTCATATAATTGTATAGACATCATCTTTTTCTTCTTCCTCTTTCTAATAAATGCCAACATTTTTATGGAGAGGGTTAGAGAGAAGCCAAAGGGCACAACTCTGTACTATCAGCTTCCTAGATAACCAGGGTCCACAGAACAAAGCATTTGAGACTTTAGGTTCTGATCCACTTGTTATACTTAACCACTTAGGATTGTTATTCTTGGAATATTGATTATTTACAGTTAACCATCATGGACGGTAACATACAAACATGAGAAGGATGACTATTATCCAGTACACATACACAAAGCAAAACTTCACCCAGGATTAGAAACACCTAGAGAGTGAACTCTTTAAGAATTATGTGATATAGTTACTTATTCCCGCTCCAAGCCCAATCTCCTTTTTTCAGCTTCAAATAGAAATGATTAAAGGATAGTTAGCAAGAACATAAAGGTGAAACATGAAAACCACAAATTAATGCTTAGAGAAGAACACTTTCCAGCAGGTATTAACTACTTTTGGCTATAAGAGTTAGAAAAGGATGTCCCTGAAAGATCCATTTTTTAATATGTACTTCTGCTTCTTAAGTTTTATTCTGAACATCCAGAAAAACGTTAGTTTGAATTCCCTATGATAAAGATTTTTCTCAGGTCACATTTTATTATGTTCTTTGTAACCATTAGCATAAAACTACCTTTCAAAACAAGAAAATTCAAAATCAAACAAAGGAAAAGTGCAAGTTTAATGCTATAACAAATTTAGTCTTCAATCCACCCTTTCTAGTGAAAGAGAAACCAGTGTCTTCAGTATGATTACTTGAGAAGCTAACAGAGGTTACTACAAATGTAGTAAGAATATTATTGCACATAACAAAAAAAGAATTATCATCATTTTCCTAATGAACACAAGAGGATTATACTGTTATTTCTTCTGAATGTTAACTTTCAACCATCTTGGCTGAACCTCAGAAAGTTCCATTCAGCAAACCTCTGGCCTACTGAATCACATATCTGGCTGACATTAGCTGAACTGACCTATCAGTCACTCTCATGCACCCTTTCCCTGCATCAGTGTTCCTGCAGAGAAGAACATTTAACATGGCACAGGATGAAGTCCTTGTCTTGTTCCAGCAGGGACGTGGACCACATGCAGCCGTTAGACATTCTATAAAGGTCATTCTCCCTCTTGAATTTGTGTATTATTTGTTTTCGTTCTTATTCAACACTTGACACTTCTCCTTGTCTCTACCTTTGTACAGCTCCTTTTCAAGTAGATTAGCATTTATCACTTTATATATTAACATACTTGTGTGAAGCACATTTAAAATATGTTGGTAAAAGTAAGCTTTTCTTTCCTTTTTTTCTTTCCTGATGGCCCTTACCTTAACACACTGCATCATCCTACCAAATACAAAAAATGACTTGTTGCAAATGATGCACTATGTCCTTCTTTTCCCACTTTGTACATCACTTTAGTCATCATAATTTTCTTTTAATTCCTTTCTATTCCACACATGAGAGGGGAAGGAAAAGGAGAGATGTTCAGAAAGAATGTCTGAAATGTCTGCTGGATTTGAAGAAAACAAAGTTTCAGGAAAGAATACATTAAAACATATCTAAAACTTTCATTTTTTAAAATGTGAAATTAAAACAGGTATATAATTTCTGTGAAATAATTAAATTAAGTAAATTTATTTTTCGTAAGAGAAGAATGTTGGCCAAATGTTTTATGTAGGACCTGGCTAGCTTAACCTAAAGACCTGGCCAAGGAAACATGGCCAACTAACAACTCCCATCTCTCAGTGGAAAATAAGGTAAAAACAGGAATATATGTGAAACATGTCTGGCTACTCCCTGGCATATGATCTACTCTAATATGAGGGTCTGAGTGAGTTTTTCCCAGCGGGGACCAGAGATTGAGAGGGCATAAAAACTCTATCTAGAATTACAGGCAGGAATGTCCCTAAGCACAGATATTTAATTTTCTAGAAATAATGTGAAATGAAGACTTATGCCAACTTCAAGTACTTGTATAACGTACCAATAATCAACTGAAGACAAGTTAACAGATACTTTAAAAAGATGCAGACAATGAGTCTAATAGTGACTTTTTTTTAAATTAATCAATGATACTGTATGACTCAGGGGAAAAAAGCAAAATAAAACAATAGCCATTTGTAAAACACCAACAACCTGGATTAATTTTTTAGTAACAACTCACTAGAAGAGATTTTGCTCTTTTTTTTCTTTCAAACTAATGAAAAATCAAAATCAAGGCTACAATAGTATTATAGAATGTGGTGAGAAATGCATGGGGTACCCTGCATTGCACTGATTAGAAAATCAGAGAGGGCTCTTAAGAGAGTATCTGGCTTCTTGTTAGTAAAGTGACTATCAGAGATAAAAAGAGCATGGGTTGCATGGAATAGATACAAACCCAGTGAAAACTGTTCTCTAGACATAATAAGGGAAGAAATGAGGATAGGTGTCAGACCCTATTATTATCTATATTCTGTGCCTGAGTGAAGTTTGACAAATTATATAGTAATGCTAAACTTCCCTTAATATCATCTGCAAAATGGGAATGATGATAGTACCAGCATTATTAGGGTTATTGTAATAATTTAATGAGATAATATCTACAAAGGGTTTGCAACAACGACTTGCATATTGTGAGTGCTTAATAAATGTCATTCTAATTACTGGTTCTTATATATAATTATGAATAAAAAATTATATGTTATTCTTGGGACTTCCCTGGCGGCGCAGTGGTTAAGAATCCGCCTGCCAAAGCAGGGGACACAGGTTCGAGCCCTGGTCCGGGAAGATCCCACATGCCGCAGAGCAACGAAGCCCATGTGCCACAACTACTGAGCCTGCGCTCTAGAGCCCGCGAGCCACAACTACTGAGCCCAGGTGCCACAAGTACTGAAGCCTGCATGCCTAGAGCCTGTGCTCCTCAACAAGAGAAGCCACCGCAATGAGAAGCCCGCACACCACAACGAAGAGTAGTCCCCGCTCACCACAACTAGAGAAAGCCCACGTGCAGCAATGAAGACCCAATGCAGCCAAATAAATAAATAAAATTTTTTTTAAGTTATATATTATTCTCATTTTAGAGAATGGATTTAGTCTTTTCAGTACATCCTTTTGTTATATTCTATAATATTGTTGGAGTAGGTAATCAAAAAGATGTGACCACCAGGTGACTCGCAAGCTGGACATGGGCAATGGGAGACTCCCTACCCACTTTTCCTGTCCTTGGAATGTGTGTTCCACTTGACTTCTCCCCTCCCAGAGGCTGCTCCAAGGATACAGCCTTGAAATCGAAATGTGATGTTGAGTTATCTGAACTGGGTACGTGACTGAACTCAGTTAAAGCCTCTGGTATACAGAATTGAACCCAGTAAAGGCATACAGGCATACCTCATTTTATTGGACTTCACTTTATTGTACTTTGCAGTTATTGCACTTTTTTTTTTTTTTTAACAAATTGAAGGCATGTGGCAACCCTGCATCAAGCAAGTCTGCAGTGACATTTTTCCAACAGCATTGGTTCACATCATTGTCTCTGTGTCACATTTTGGTAATTCTCACAATATTTCAAACGTTTTCATTATTATTACATGTGTAATAATAATAATATTTGATCTGTGATCAGTGATCTTTGATGTTAATATTGCAAAAAGATTATGACTCACTGAAGGCTCAGATGATGGCTAGCATTTTTTAACAAGAAAGTATTTTTTAAGGTATGTACATTTTTTTAGACATAACGCTATTGCACACTTAATAGACTACAGTATAGTGTTAACATAACTTTTATATGAACCAGAAAACCCCCAAAATTCGTGTGACTCGCTTTATCGTGATATTCAATTTATTGTGGTGGTTCTGGAACCAAACCCACAATATCTCCTAGGTATACCTGTAAACTCCTTAAGATTCTTTGGGGTGGGTGCAGCCACCCAAGACAAACTTGTAATTAATTTCCCTTGCTTATTAAACCTGCCACCCAGCAATCTGTAGTGATCTGACTTTTTTTCAGTCTCTCCCTGTCCTTCCTATAGTGGCTGGTTTCAGATTAAACCGGGAGGCTCCCAAGATGTTTAAGAAGCAACAAGTATCCTTTGGGTGTTTTCACAGAGATGAGGCAGGACTAAGGGGACTATATCTATTTATTACATTCATGATAGTGGCACCCAAGGTGGGCAAATTAGATCAATGACCCCTCTATACACTATAGAAGCACTTCAGCTGTATTTTATTTTGAATAATGGTAGTTCTAAATGTATAATACAATAAAAGTCCTTTTTCATTAAAGTACCTTTAAATTAAAATTAAATTGTGGGCTCTACATTCACTGTTCTATACAAATTGTGCTGATTTGGCCTCAAATGCCCAAATAATTTACTGACCTTTAATCAGTTATAAACCTGTGGAGCTGGCTCTATTGATTAAACTCACATTAATAGGTCAATTCTAGAAGACAAGCCTAGTTTAACTGAAAAGAAAGAACAATTAGTAAATCAGTACCGATATGTAAAACTACCAAGAGAATTAAGTGCTTACCAAATCACTGTGACTTCTCTTTCCCTTTATTTTCTCATTAATACACAATTTTTCCCCACAGAATTTTTTTACATAAGCATGGAACATGCAAAATAAACATGTCAGTACAGTAAATACTAGGAGGTTTAGGCAAAAAGTGGATGCTAATATTAAAATAAAATTAGAAGGTAATTAATTAATTGATTATTAAAGCACAGACATTAAAAATAAGAAAGTAATATGAGTTGAACAGATTATGACTTTAAAGATATAAAAAGTATAAAGTTAGGTGGATTTGAAAGAAGACTTAAAGAAGGGTCATGTCTCAAAATGGATCCAGGCAGCAGAAAGATTCTGAGCTTTTAAGTAACTAAAAACACCTCTATTTTATGAAAGTTCTGGAGCAAAAAATAAAGAGGATTTAAAAATCCATAAATTTGTTTGAGGTGTTTTGTCATATTAAACAAATAGCAAATCTCTTTGAGTTTGAAAGTGAGGATATAAATAACCAATATTTTCATAAGACAGTTTTCCTCTTTACTTGACATAATTACAAAAATCAATTAACTCTAGCCTCAGGATATTTGGCAAATGTGCACAAAAGAGAAATAAAATGTACAATTAATCACAACTATTATATTTATGAAATTTTGAGGGAAAGCAGAGAAGAAAGAGGAAAGCAAACAGTTATTTATTGAAAACTCATTCTGGGACTTCCCTGGTGCTGCAGTGGTTAAGAATCCGCCTGCCAGAGCAGGGGACATGAGCTCGACCCCTGGCCTGGGAAGATCCCACATGCCACGGAGCAACTAAGCCCGTGCGTCACAACTACTGAGCCTGCGCTCTAGAGCCTGCAAGCCACAACTGCTGAACCCGCGTGCCTAGATCCCGTGCCCCACAAGAGAAGCCACTGCAATGAGAGGCCTGTGCACAGTGACCAAGAGTAGCCCGTGCTCACCGCAACTACAGAAAGCCTGCACGCAGCAACGAAGACTCAACGCAGCCCAAAAAAGAAAAAAAAAAAAAGAAAACCATTCTGTGCCAGTCTTGTTTTATTTTTTCCAATTTATCTTATTTATTTAATTTACTTTTCATCTGTCTCTTCAAGATAGGTGGTTATATCTACATTTTATATATGAAGACACTAAGGTTGAGAATGTTGAAATAAACTGTCCAAGAATGATTAAAAACCAAGGCAATGAAATATATGCACAGTAACATGTTTTAGTGCAGAGAGATTTAAACTTTGTAAATCTTAGAAGAATTGAGTTCCAACCTGAGTTTGGGGAGAGAAGGAGGGGATAGAAAGGAGAGAGAGTGAGGAAGAGCGGAGTGTGTAGTCTGAGGAATAGAGTTTGGATCTGGGCTAGACTGCTGGGCTCTAAATTCTGGGAGAATTCCTAGAAGAGGGTATATATATGCTTCCTGTTCCTAGCAGCTTATGGGAATAGTTCCCCAACAACTGGGTTAGCTACCTCTCACATTATATTAGCAGGCTTCAAAGAAATTAATTACTCTATGGCAATATAGTAGAGCACAGGTAAAATGGACCTTATGTTAATGAAAACAATTATCCAGTTTTACATAATTGGGCTATTTCTATCTCTTGGCCAATAGCCTACATTAAAACTTCTTTGGTGATGTGAATACAATTACTTTTTTTTAGTAAAAATTATGCTTAATAGACTATTCAAAAATGCCTATCTATGCAGCATTCACCTCACTTAACCTCTTAATTTGCTCATCAGCAAAACGAGGACTCTGGACTATAGACAATTTCTAATATTCCTCCCAACTATGAGAATCCATGCTTATATATTTTCTACAGTGAGGATGACCTAAGGAACAGGGTCAGCCCAAGCCTAAAAATCGCCACTGATAAAGAAAGGAGGAAAGCCGCAGTCTTCTTTGGAGCACAGTTGGAAAAAGATGCTCTCAATTCCAGTTCCACATTTGGAAATCATAGAAACTAATAACCAGGATACCAAAAGTGAAGAAAAGGAGAAAAGGTTTATATGAACTACGCTATCAAGGGAAGAGCAAAAGTGTGAAGGTAAGAGGCCAATGCAGGACATCACATGATCATTTCTTGAGGTAAAACCAGACTCCGGAACAGAGAGAAAGGAAAGGAAGGTTAAGAGAATCTAATGACTTTTATACCAAATTGAAGGGCACACTTCTGAGAGTGAAGGTTGTAGAGGATGACTCAATTGGATAAAACGGTAGTTATAGTGTAATTAACTTAAAATCACAAACCAATATTTTATGCTTATCCCCTCTAAGAAAAAAATTAATACGCACCTTTGAAACTTTAACTGTTAAGGCTATCCTCCTCTTCTTTGGAGTATTTGCTACTCTATTATATATTTTCATAAAAAATAAAAATTGCCAAAAATCTTGTTTAGGTGATTTCTCCTTTCAGGATGCAAAAATGAAGTAAATTTAAATCTTTGTTGTAAACTGTCTTTATATTTCTGAGAACAATTCACTCCATGTCCTTTATTTAGTTCCAGAGACACAGCATCTGAGGTTAGTTGTGAATTTATGCAATTGCCAACATCCAATGAGTTTTGCTAGGAGCAGCAGTCAAACAGTAGATAGGGAGAATGGTTGCAGAAGAATAAAGGGAGCAATTACAGATGCTAATGTCTGATATTTTAAAAATCAGTTAAATATGTTTGTCTGAACAAAGAGGACCTACACTTAGCTATTGTTCCTCTTTTCTGTTGCCTGTGAAGAAAAGTGCTCTAAGTAATTAAAAATAAAAATAAAACTTCAATCTATTTCTTTAATCAGCATAAAAGACCTAGATAAGAGGAAGGAGCAACCTGTTGCTAAGACAGAATCACTGCCTATTGAGGCTGGGCCAAAATACAAGCTAATCACATGCCTGCAGTTAGGGCTCTGAAATGAGTGCAGCCTTGTCCCTGTTTGCCTCCAGTCGGCCTTAGTTTGTCCCTTTCACCCCAGCAGAAATCTTAATACTGCCATTTTCACTTTCAAAAGAGTCCCAGTTTGGATAATCGATTATAAGATTATCCTATTCCAAATGAAAGGGTGTGGCCAGACAAGGCATAGCTAAATATCAGTGTCAGTGATAACAAATAACATTCTATTTCATGTAATTTGAGAGTGAAGTATCATCTCTAAAGGAATACTTAACCTTAAATTCAGTCACTTTAATAAAGACTTTCAACTTTGATTTATATGTTGTAAAAAGGCATAGTTGTAAACCTGAATTAATATTTTAGGAACAGAGGATAAACAGGGAACCCTATCTGATGTCAGGCATGGGATCCACTTTCTAAAGCTCAACCCAGACCCAGGACCCTGACTGTCAGTATAGTTAAATGGCAAGTTATATCTCCTGAAGTTTGAACACTGACAATTTGCATGGTCCACAAATCCATATTTTAAATGTTACAACTGCTTATCCTTATAACAGATGAAGTGGAGAGGAAGCAGGGGCAGGAAAACTTGAGACTTTCAAAGTCTCATCACTTATCCAAAGACTTCAGAGCTATGAAGGGGTAAAGTGACCAAGGCAAGATTTGAATATATAACTTGGACATCAAATCGAGTGCTTCTATTTCTGGTACTATACACTGCTCTGACTCCTTAAGAAACAAAAATTACCAATCATCACGATTTTTTACTAACTCAAATCATTCAGGTTATTCTTCACCGATTCTAAATTTCTCACCCCTTAACCTACTCTAAAACCAACAAGAGAGCCTGGGAGAAAGACTGAGAAATGCCAGAAGCCTTCCTCCCCACTGGAGCACTCCACTTTCCATCCTTGGGTCTCACACAATGGATCAACTTAGGAAGAACAAAAAAGAGTAAGATGGCAAAATTAAGTTCCAATAATATCACACCTAAACTGTTTTGACTGGATTAAGCGTTGACAGTATATTATAAAAACAGGCTGAAAAGCTAGACTCTAAACAATAACACGAAGACAGAAAGAAGACTGGCTTTTATCTGGATCTACTCCATTTCACTCTTCAGTTCAACCAGTGTTTTTACACACATGCAGACACACTGCTTCTTCTTTCACATTCTTCTGACTGCAGATCCATGTTTTCAAACATTTCTTATCTGAGAACACAGATCCTTAACCATGAAGTAGAGTCTTCTGAGACACTTAAAAAACAAGGCCTGCCGTCCCAGTGAGATCCCTTTAGTCCCATTTCAGGCTTAGTCCCATTTCAGGCTTTGCTTCACCATCCTAGGAGGACAATTTTCCTTCCCTTCAGCTAATTATGTTTGCAGATAATGTGTAACTAAAGAATACACAATTTTATGGAAATATTTTTACCCTTCCATGTAATTCTATTAATTTACATAAGGGAATTCTACTTGCAATATTCACTAGAAGAGCAATCACGCACAAGAAATTAAAATTATCATATTTTTATTTTACCTTTGATAACCTACAATTTTGTCAAAGATCACTCCATTTTAAAGTTGTTTTGATTGGAAATGGATATCAAATAAATTAACAGCACCAGTCTCTTAATATTAGTCCCAGACCCTGATTAAAAATATGTATGGTCAAAAAAAATATGTATGCTCATATTAAGAAATGAGAATACAGATATACACTTTTAAAAGTCAGTGATAATATTGAAGTAACAATTCTGTACTGTTAAACAAGCACACACAGAAACTAAAAATCATAAGGCCCTTGCAGAACTACTATTTTCTGAATATAAGTAGCTGAAAAATATTTTAAATTATTCACATTTTAAATAGGAAATGACACTATGAGCATCGGATTGAGGGAAAAGTTAAAAAAGAATGACCAGAAAAACACTGTTATCATTTTTAGATCAAAACAGCATTGAGAGCACTATGGAGAATGTGACTTTTTTATTCTCCATTTGAGGCAGGAAGGGGGGTAGGGATTGGGAAGCTGCTGTCTGGGATATAACACCTCACTATCATGCCAAAATAATTTTGAGTTCAATCCAAATTCAGTTCCTCTCATCTCTCTCAGTCTCCTATGCTGGTGAACAGCATGCGCCTCTCCTCAGTCACTTAAGATAGTACTCGACGAATGACGTTAGACTTTCTTCTTTTACTCCCACTTCTAAAGAATGACTGAGTTGACAGAGGCAAACTCATGGGTCTCCCCTCTAAGCAAATTTTCCTATCGATTCCCATTTGCAGTTGCTGGGCACAGCCCTGCAGCAAAACATAACTGGACTACTGCCAAGGTCTTCTCTGCTCTCCACCTACCACACTGCCACTATAAGGAGCTTGCAACACAAGGCTGGGCATCCCTTGGCCTAAATTATTTACAGAATTCCCATGCACCTCATAGGGATTTTCCTGACTTTTAACCTCCTCTGTTGCCATAGCCTCCACTGTTACAATGTTTCTTCCAAACAGAATTGCTTACCATTTCCCTCTTTTGCCGGACTATAACTCCATGGTTTTGGCAGCAGTGTGTTCCAGGTCAGGTACTGCTTTCTCATGACAGTGGTGAACAAACTTCATTTTTCTATGAGGGCCAATGGATATGGTAGGATAACTTACACAGTCCACCTTTTTTTTTTCACTCAAACTGAAAATAATCATATATATTAACGAACACTATATATGTATAGCCACGTGCTTCACAGTTTCTTTTTAAAAGTACAATATTCAAATTCTTCCTTGTGGCCTGTAACATAGCATCAGCTAGAAACCAACTGGAAACATACAATATAAATGCTCAGTACACAAGTTATATTGATACGAATGTCAATCCAACCGTTTTTTACAAAATTACCTAAAGCGTTTAAGAAGTATAGCTGAATGAAATCCATATTGTCTTTAAAAAAAAAAAATCACCATAGGCATGACCCTTGGAACTGAGCTAATCACAGGCGTCCTGGCTATCAGCAGCAATAGCCCTAAAGGGCACCCTTTTCCCAATAATAATAATAGTCTTCATCCTGCTCCCAGACTGTCATTCAGAGTATTCTTCTTTGGTGGCCTGGAAGCTTCACTCCTCTTATAATCTCAGCAGCCAAAAGCAAGTTCTAGCTTTAGAATCTGGGCAGTATTTTGAGAAAATGAAACTTCTCAGCAAGCCTGTGCATATGAGCATTCAGGGGCTGATTTTCCGGTTTATGGATTATCTAAAACCCTTTGCTCCTTCCTTGCTTTTGGCCATTTCACTGCTCATTAGCATTGTCACTGAAGGACAGACAGGAAAAATAAAAGGAAAGAATCAGAGCAGCCAGTTTTGCTATGTATTAACCACTTATCAACCACAACAAGAACTCTTGTGGAGAAGAAGTGGTATTGGACAGTTAGATTTTGAACTACCTGTTATTTTTCAATTTCCAATGTTTGTCCTATTCTTAACACCTACATAATTAAAAGTTGGCATAAATATGTTTTCCCAACAATACTTATTCCATTTGTAAAGTTAACTAATTTTACTTTTTCTGGGAGGCAATTTTCTTCTTTTGTTTGCTACAGTGTAAAACTGTCATTTTCATTGATGTTTTATACATCTAGAAGAAAGTACAAATTAGTAATATGAAATAATAGTATACTTATAACTTCAAAACTAAGAGAAAAAAATTAAATGTAATTTAATTTCTCCATACCCAAGAAACCAAGTTTAATGGAAATATCTGATATGTGGCAGTAAATCTAGAAAGGATCTCATTAGTTTTATTAATTACAAGATAACTGGATCTTAAAGCCATCTCCTCTTTTACTTGACCTAATAGCGTAACTACTGACATCCATAGGAAAGGAAAAAAAAAAAGAGGTAAAGGGCAAAGACTTTCCCTTAGCTCTGACTAAGGTATGACTGTATCGACTTTGTAGCCTATAGGCAAAACAAGGTTAATGATTAACCAATCAGGAAGCTGAGTAAAGAGTTTTCTGTTATAAATCAAGACCTTCTGCAAGTGGTAATCTCCTTATCCCAATTATAATCTTTTTTCTGAAATATATGTTTGCTTTATGGCACCCTTAAGGGCACCATAAAGGTGGCATTTATTGAATTATCACATACTCCAGTGCTATAATAGACCACAGTCATCCAACTATGAGTCCTAAATTGCTCTACTTTCAGCTTCCTAATGTACAATATTATCTCAGACAGCAGATATACTTAAAAATTCTTAAAGGATGGGAAAACATGTCTTATATGAATACATATTGAACTGTGCACATATAGTAAGCACTGAACCAAAAAATTCACATGGTTTTCACGTAACCTTAAAAATATTTTTTCTGAAAATAGAATATGAGGACGTAGATCATGATTTCTCACTTTGACAATAATGAATTATAAAAAATGTACAAAACCCACCATGACTACACTACCAGGAAACTGAAGACTAATCCCCTCAACTCTGTGCATGAGCCACCTCCCACACTAAAGAAGTGTTAATTTTTTTTTTTTTTTAATGATTTTGTTAAGAAGAAATTTATAATGGTTTTCATAAAGGGCATGCTTCCTCTGGGCTATGCTGAGAGTTGCTGGTATTTCTAAAAAGAAAATTGACTAGTTTCCTGTTATCACCATTCAAAGAAGCAACAAAGAAGAAATATGGACTGAAGGGCAAGATAGTAATTGCCACTGCACCTCTAACACAATTTTATCTGTTGTCAGATTGCAGAAATTACAGAAGGAAGAATTAGTCTTCCAGATTTTAATTCACCATGAACTACATGCAACAGAACAACAGACCTGACTCTCTTTTTCCAGTTTAGCTCCGAAGGTACTACCTAGCCTTCAGTTTTTAAGATAATAAGCCTATCTAAAATGTGCTCCTCATGGGGCCTGTCATTTTAATGATATCAAGGTTAAGTATACTAAGCACTTCACCAATTTTAGTGGCCCATTCCAACTTAAATTTCGATTTAAATCTGCTAAGCATTTCCTTCAAACAATTGTATTTCACCACCCAGGAAGTTATGAAGTAGCAAGTTTAAAATATCTTTTAATGTTATATACTTCATTAATTATATTCTTCAGCTTCAGCCATAACACAGCATGCCTTCTTTAACAGTCATTGCTGTGCCCAAACCACAGGACTCCTATCCCCTCACTGTTAATGTATTCTATGTTTATACGTCAATTAATAGATGTAACCAAGCAGAAACAACCATGTGATATTCATATTACATTGTTTCCATGAGACAAAATGTTTTTATGGAGGATATAGTACAGGAAATAACAAAGAACACAGAAAAATATCATTCATCTGTTATTGGCATTCTTATTTTAATACAAGTATTAATTATTTTAGCTGCAAAATCAATACATAACAGTGTATTAATAGGAGACCAATAAAAGAACTGAGATGCATTTTCAGAAGGCTGAATTCTGAGGTTAGAAAATGTGGAACACTTTTTTTCCTCATTTTCACCTATGTCTAAAGATCTGTCAGCTATGGTATAGCACAAATAGAAGTGAAATTTCCATAAAAGGAAATATTTAAATGTGTTACTGAAAATTAGTATCACATGAATTTATTTCATCTATTTAATTTCTATGTGGCAATATATACTGCCTTGTGAAAAACTATACTCTTTTAATTGTTCCAAAATGATTTTTAAGTAAATTAAATGCATAATAGAATTTAATTAGAGGAAACCTATATTCAATACAAATGTCTATTGTAACAAGATAATTCTATGCCATTTTAATGCCGTTTACATAGGAATAATGTGCGTTCCTAAAATTAGCACATTACTAAAAGACTAAATGTTGATTCTATCTGTAATGGTATATCACTACTCCATAAGATATAATCTACTCATAATTTCAGGTAAGAAAATTTTACCTAAATTTGAGTGCTAATCTGGGAAACTAAATGAAACAAAACTGCAGAACAATTAACAGAGTCTGTTTCAGAGAGGACATATAAGCTTCTTTGGCTAATTCTACTGGCATTAGCCCAGTATCACTTGACCGGAGATTACAAAACAAAACAAAAACACCAATAACCACCAAAAAACAAAAACAAAAACACAGTTCTATTTGAACAGCTGCCATCCAAACTCAGTAATCAAATAGGTCTGAATTAAAAAGAACATTTTCTTTTGAATCCTCTTATTGAAAATTTCCTTATGATTGAACCTTTAAAAAATTACTGTATATCCCAACTCCCACCATTAAAAACAAAACCCTCCCTTTACCTCATGTTCCCACCCGACCATACCCATCTCTCCCTTAAAGCAAAACTCATGGAGTTCCTCCAGTCCCATTAAATCTTTGATTCCTTGCCAACCTGTATTTTGTCCCTTCAGTCTACTGAAAGCAATTCTGTCAAAGTCATTTTTGTCCTCAACATTTCTAAACCCAGCAGTCAAGTGTCAATTTTCATCCATATAATTTGATAGGGTATCTGATTTCCCCCTTGAAATATTTTCCTCACTTGGCTTCCAGAACACCACACAGTCCTAGCTTTCTTTCTAACTCACAGGCCACACATCTTTCTCTTCTCCTGGATCCTCTCTGTCTCCCTGACACCGACATTTTGCGATGCCTGTGGTATATAGTCTTGGACCCCTTCTCTTTGCACGGTTATTCCTTAAGTGTGCTATCCCCTCCCATTGCTTTAAAGATCATGTCTGTAATGATGAATTCTAAATGTAAATGTTGAATTCCTAACTCCCCCAAAATTCCAGACTAATGTAATCAACTACCAGCTTAAATTCTCAAATTTGACGCCTAAAAGGAATATCAAGTGTAATAAATGCAAATTTTGACTTTTATCTAAAACTTGATCACTGTCCCAAGTTCCCAATTTTAGTCACCCACTTGCTTAGGTAAAACACTTTGGAAGCTTAATTACTTCCTCTGGATTTCTCCCAGCAGAACATTCCATCGGAAAATCCTGTTTATCTTCTAAATGCATCCACAATCTTACAACTGGTTCAGCTACCAACTATTGGAATAGTCCAATTCACTACTATCAAACTGATCTTCATATTTCTACTGCAATCATTCCACCCAAGCAGAGAAGGTTATCTTTCTAAAACACAAAGCATTACGTATTGTGTTTGATCTCAACCCTCCAGTGGGCATCCTACATACCTAGATTAAATACCATACCATGACCTATAAGCCACTATAGGATCTTCCCTAGCTGCCTCTCAGACCTTATTTCCTTCTACTTCCTGCTTTGGTCATTTAACTCCACATTTGCCCCACACTGACTCTTAAGATGTTCCTTAAATGAATTAAGTAGATTCCTTAGTGTCTTGTTTCATGGCCATTGCCTTTGCTATGCCCTCTGGCTGAAATCCTTTTTCATCAGATATCCACATGGCTGATTCCCTTTTTTTTTGAATCAAGTCTCTGCTCCAATGATCATCTCCTCAGAAGGTCTTACTAGATGACCCTACTCAAAATAAGGTGCTATTCCTTCATTTTTCTTCATAGCATTTATCAGTAACTGACATTACAACTTGTATTTCCTTCTTTATCTGGTTGCCACCCCCATGAGAATGTAATTCCTTAAATACAAGGACATAGGTTACTTGTTCGACATTTTAATTCCGGACCTAAAAACAGTAGTTCATAGAGAGTAGGTTCAGAATAAATGTCTGTTGAATGATAGAATATTCTCCCACTGAGCACACATACTACATATTGTTAATAATGCCTACCTTACCCTGTGGTTTCAGGGTAACTAGCTTCTAGAATTATGATTTTGATAATGAAGCAAACATCTTTTGAAGATTAGTTGGGAAAAATCAAGCACTCAGAGCAATAAAGTGAAATTATTCATTTTAAAAACATTACTTTGAATTATTTGGGGATGAAGAAAAAAGTTTAAGAACTGTTGTTTTAATAAAATCAATAACTTGATCTTTTTTCATGTATAAAATATGTTAATAAGGACCTTGACTACAGAGTGATTTAAAATTTTTTAACATACACAGGGAGGCCTTTTGGTATTTAGTTTCTTGTGCTTGCCTCTAGGCTTCCCTCTATTCACTCAAGAAAGCTTTCAATGGGTCATCCTAGCCTCAGCTTCACATTTGATAACCACTTGGTTAACAACAGCAGGGTAAAAGCCGGAATACCTGAAGAACACTGAAGAAACACTGGCTATTTCTTTTATATGCTACATTTTTGAGTGGTGCCAAACGTATGCTAATATTCCTGGTGTGCTTAGAGCTGGTAAATTCTAAAGGCTCCTGTAGTCCATGCTGGTTAGAACTTAAGACTACTCATTCCTCCAGTCAGCCTTAATGTACGCTAGTATTGTGGGATACACTAGCACTGTATGTAACATCTTAGTATTAACGCTAGAGAAAACAAAAACAAAATGTAAAACAAAGAACAAACCCAGCTCTCTCTTCTGATGCTGAAGTTATCTAGAACAGCTGCTGAACAAATATTAATTCTTGTTCACACCAAGAAAATCTTCATTCTAAGGGATCCTTAATTTGAATGATTAAGGTTTTATGCTCCATTTATTTCCCCTTGTACTTTTTTTTAATTCACTCTAAACCTATTAAAAATAGCTATATGAACCACACTTGACTGTATCTCTTCTCCCAATTCCTCAAACACAGGAATTTGTCTTCATTTTAGGTCATATAATTGTAGAGCTTAAATGAACATTAGTCTAAGTCTTGTTTTAGGATTGATAAAAATGAAGACTAAAGAAAATAAGTAACTTCCCAATATTGCTCAGTTAGCTATCTATAAAATTGGTAGTTAGCCCCAAACCCTCTAAATTCTAATCCAGAACATTTTTACTAAGACTTATATCTCCAATTTTTCACATTCATCTGAAATTTGTGTCCACATCCAAATGCTAAAATTCACCCATTTAAATGACCTAAATCCACAGATGTCCTCTTAATAACCAATCATAGAATTACGTCAGACGTTTCCCCATACCCTTTTGACATCCATCTGATCACTTAATTTTACTCTGAATTTTTAATAGTACATTATTCCAACGAGTTTATTAATTAATACTGGCACAGGGCAAGGTCTACCATAACATGATAACCGGTTCATTCATTTAACCTAGTATTCCATTCTCTAATTTTGTGGCTTTGTCAATGTAAAAACTAATGTATCAGATTAAAGGTGACCTAAGTTTCATCCTCTGTTAGTCTTATAATAGGATATGCTAGAAGGAAGATCTTGCCTCTTAAACAAATTAAATAAACAGGACAATTACTACTTGATAAAAGACACTGGTTTTATATTACTACACAAATCCGATGGCACTGGTGGTAGTGGTGGTGGTAGTAGTATGTGTGTGGAGGAAATTAATTAATACATGAAACTTAATATTTTCCAGGCTAAAATTATCTGAAAACATATATGATCCTGCACAAAAGTCAGTGGTTGACTTTTTAAAAATATATTTATATTTGTGCCCATGTATTTTTTCCATAGCTCTGTGTATGTGTTTCATGTTACAAACATCAATCAGTTTGGGACCTTAAATATTCCATAGGTCTGTTTACATCAGCATTATTAAGCATATCTGAATGCTATTTGGTGTCTTAGATTTTTCCACAGATAGTATTAGTTTAAGAGTATATTTCTGTTGTACTTTAAATTTGTGAAATAGTTACATCACTAGATCTAGCAATCTATCTAGAGAACACAGAATGTTGATATGCCCTAGAATTAAATTCTTACAAGAGTCAGGGATAATATTTCTTTTGTTGTTGTTGTTATTTTTTGAATTTTTTTTTATACAGCAGGTTCTTATTATCTATTTTATAAATATTAGTGTACATATGTCAATCCCAATCTCCCACAGGGATAATATTTCTTTTCCTGGTTTGAAAATAAAAACCACCTGTATCTTAGAGCATCACAATCCTCATTAAATGGCATTTTCTTTTTCTGAGAATTAAAAAAAATAGTTCATGGGATTTTCAAGTAGGACTACAAAGGAACAGCTCAGAATGCAGTGACACCTAATGGCAAAGCTCTCTTTATAGGCCACAAATGTATTTTCTAATAAACATTATATTTTTAGTCAAACTAAGTACTGCTACTCACCAATACGTTATTATCTGAAATATCATGAAAATCCAATAGCAGTGCCAAATACTTCACTTTTTAATACTAAAATAATATATGCAGGTGAAGGAATACTAACCTTCTGGATTAAAAGTGTGGTTTTAAAATTACAATATCTCTTTGAGATAAAATTACAGCATGATAAACTTAGCCTTGGAGATTAGAATTAAATATAATACATCTCCCATTACTCATAACAACCTCAACTGGTTTCTATTGCTGGATAAGTTGAAAGTTAATGACCTTGATTTTTATTCATATTTGAATTAGAATTTATAGGAGATATTTACTGGATGTACATTTCACTTGGAGTAGAAAGCAAAGTTCCTCAGTGTAATGGCTTATTGGTCATGTCATAGTTGATATTGTTGATTAATAACACTGTCTAACTTAATGCACATCTGAATTGCACTTCAAATAACTGTATTATTGATACAGAAAGACATACCTCATAAAATATAACCTCATTTTAAATTTAGAAGCTACTTCTTAATACTTTCTAGAAGTTTACACTATATGTTATCCATAACTTAGGGAGCAAACAACTACTGTAAATAATAAAAGGATAACTTAAATCATTGAGATATCCCATACAGTGCAGGATCCTTGATGACTCTTGAAGGCTATCATTAACCAATGCAAATCATGTAAAGAGTTGAAAAAGAAACAATTTGACAGAAGACACAGTACAACTTCTAGAAATGCTTCTACATTCTGTATTTGATATATTTGATAAAATAGTCCTCAGTGTGCCAGTAATGAAAACTAATGCTTTAAATTTGCCGTCTATTATTGTTTATAATGTGGTGACACATCTTATTCACCCACCAATTTTGTACTTTAAACTTTCTCATAATGAAAATATTCTGTGAATTGTCTTAGGCTTCTCAAACATGTCATAGTTTATGACCTCAGAGGACAAAGTATCATTTGCTTATGAGAAAAACATGAATAAGGGCTTCATTTCTATTTCCTGTTGGCATAAGGTATTTTACTATGACTGATAACAATAAAAACATGCTAGTGATTTTTATAATATATGAGTAAGTACACTTGAGTGTTCCCTTGCAGAAATATATAACTGAGGATAGCTCATTTCAATGAGCTGGTACAGGTACAGGTACCAGATATAGAAATGAGCACACATTAAACTGTTAAAACATGAGATCCTCCGTATTAGATATGAAGCAAAACACAAACTGCGCAGTTGACTGGAAATGCAACCTAATCCCTGCTTAATTAAAGCAGTGCTCTAAACTCCCGTTGTGTATAGGGAGTAAAGAGTGTGGGACGACTGATGTATGAAGAAAATAGCAGTCAGCATGGCTAATCTCAAAGACTTTGGAGCTTTCGAGCTACATAAATCAGAGTGACTTTTGAATAGCCTCATGAAACACAATATCATTACCATTCCGCTCATGACTTTCTGGTTCTTCCTACAGCATGCAGATCATTAGGAAACTTCTAAGCAATCAAGTAATGGGGGTCTGATGAAATTAATCAATGCACAGGCTCAAAGTAGAAGCATAATTCAAAATTGCAGTTTTTATATGTCAAAAGACCTTTACTTGGTGGGGGGAGGGGCAAAGAAGATCACAATTGAGGTGATTCATTTCTAAATACTGTGTGTATTGCATGTGCATGTGTATTAAACAAGAATATGTAATTATCAAGTATCTTTAAAATATGATTTAACAGAAGTTCAAAGTAATTACAATATTAGTGCATTTTTGACTGAAATAAATACATTTCCATTTCAGTCATCAGTGTTTAACCATTATATCTCATCATTGTAGGGAACTAAGGTGCTCAAAAAATATATATATTAGAGTTTAAAATACATAATTGACTTTATTAAAACTACCTGCATGAAATAAAAACAAAGAGAAAGAAAAGAATGGACAAAGTTTTCAAACATATAATTTGGTTCAATACCAAAAAGATTCGATATTTAAAGAACGTATTAGAGCAGTGTCTTTTCATCTTTCAAGCTCGCCTGAACTACATATGGCAGCTACTGTCTACCTGAACACATCATGAGTCTGTGAAAACCTTTCATTTCCGCCTATCTCCTTACATCTGTAGAGTTGAAATATTCACTTTCCCTCCAGTGTCATCACTTTCATCCCTTTAGTCCTGAAATAATACATTCCCCATAAGCATACTTGTCACATTAGATACTTAAATGAAGACTATCACCTCCTAAAGATAATTAATTCTCTTTTCCTATTCAACCAAGTAAGTAAACTGATCCAATGAATATTAACTGGTACTTTAAAATTTTAATATGGGCATTCGGTTTTGAATTTATTATACTTTGGCCAGGGTGGGGATGGAAGGGAAAGGGGCGTCTAACCTCTGAAGTGCACATAAATTAGACTTGGTCCTTTTTTTTTTTAAATTTAATTTAGGAGGTTACATTTTTCAGTATATTATAAAAGATATGAAGCATTTGAAACAACCATCAATTTGCTAGCTTCATGGCAATATTAGATAGTCTATAAAAGAAGTTAATGCTCTTGTCTAACGTACTAATTGCAGTCAAATTAATTGTCTGAGAAGTAACTATTTCTTTCAGTAGTATATACATTTAATGCATACAATCAGCTTTCTAAAGAAATCTGTAATTTGTACATAGTAACTTTTGGGGGGGATCTGGTTATAAATAAGCAAGCTGTGTCACACTGACAGACAACAGAATGCCAAAGAAAAAAATACAAGTTGTGTTCTATTTTGAAACAAATGCCCAGACTGCATTGCAAAATAGTATTCATCTAGTAGAGGACAGCAAGAGCTGTAGGTGTTTGCAAATAATGTATTTATCGTTTAGACCACAGAATAAGCAATAAAATAAGCATTTATCCACAAGCCTCCCTCCTGAGCGATGATGAGTATAAGCCAGAAACCCTTCATCATAACATGAATATAAAGGCACCATGGTAATATATATCAGCATTCCTGCTCCAGTCGTTTACAACTGGACATAAATGTACATCATTTCTTTAAGAGGAGCACACGTCATTTCTGAACTCTATCAGAACACTACTGAGACCCTCCATGAGACAATTTCTCCCTGAAAAGTTCTAAACCCACTGACACTGTTACCCCAGGCAAAACGTGACCTAGCAGACAAGCTATCTAGTGCTTAATTCACTAAACGTGTTAAGTGCAAGGTTTTCTGAATCCTGACCTCATCACCCCTTGCACAGAGATATATTCAGTTCTATTGATATAAATGATAGAGAATGGCAGACGTGTTTACAAAGACAGCCTCTGAGATCAAGAGAGGGAGCCCCCTGGAGCTGAGGGGCTGGCCGCTGTGGACTCGCACACCAGACACAAGCCTTTAGCTCAGGCAGGCACAAAGGCACAACCTCCAACCTGCAGCAGGTTCCCCTTCCAGGACACGTGTGTGTGTGTGTGTGTGTGTGTGTGTGTGTGTGTGTGTGTTGCGCGGGGGAGGGGCAGGGGGCGGAAAGGGGAGATGCTGCGACCCATCTGTCGCCTCAATTTGCAGAGCATCAAGCCGTGTGGACACATAAATGTCCTGCGCCCGGAAAAATTCCTCAAGGGGGGCCTCTCCTCAGCGCAGTAACTGAACCCCGCTGGCCCGCGGACGCGAATTTCCGAAAAGGAAATCGTCGCATTAACGCAGAAAAGGCTGCAAGAGCCGGTCTCGGTTCAGCTCTCACGGATTAACAAGTGAGAAGAGTTGGAGCCTGAAGCCGCGAGCGCTGTGCATGATAATGACGTGCAGCCCGCGCCCGCCGCGGCCAGACCCGGCCCGTCTGGGTGCCAATAGGTAGGGCCACGAGCATCTCCAAGGCGGCTCGGCGTCCTTCCCGGACTCAGGCCGCCCGTAGCCCAAGCGCCTTTGCTCTCGGCCTTGCGCCGCAACTCAGAGTTGACGGCGAGGCGAGGCCAGGCGGCTGTTCGCCAGGCAGCCCACGAGGGCGGCGCGCGCGCATGTGCTCCCGCGTTTCCCGAGCGCCCGGGGCCAGTCTCGCCGCCGCGCCAGACCCGGGGAGCGCGAGCGAGGCAGCGAGGTGCGCGGCTCCCAGTCGCGAGCACCGCGCAGCCGAGAGGACAGGAAGCGGGGACGGAGGCTGGGGGCTCAGCCAACAGCCCGTCACCGTCGCACGCGCTGCGGCGAGCGCGGCCCGCTCACGTTGCAAAACCACCTGTTCGATCCGAAGGGCGCTCTTCTCCACCCCCACCTCGCACCCCAGCCCTTTTCGCCTCACGGGTGACACCTCAGTTCCCCCAAAAGGTACTTTTTTTTTTTTAATAGAGCAAATGTACATCCGGGGAAGAACATGGAAGGTAGAGTCGATGAAACTTCTTTTCCTCACACACCAGAAGCCCCCCGCGCTCCCCGGCACGCACGCACGCTGAGGTAGATTCGAGACCCTCAAGCATACAGCCCACACTCCCCGATTCACCGCGAAACAACAGCACCAGGCAAGGTTCGAGCATCCGCATCCTTTCAGAAAGCTGCCCAAGTGTGAGGGAAGGTAGCGGGAAGGGGCAAGGAACCGAAGCCAGCGGCAACGAGCCACACAGAGGGCGGAAAGGGGGAAGGAGGGGGGAAGCAAAGGGGAAATATCTGCGAGCCGAAACGGTAAAAGTACCCACGGGCAGCGCCAGCCCTTGCTTACCGATGTGAATGATAGAATCCGCACTCGCCGAATCCAAGGTTCGAGACCACCAGAAGGACAAAACCAAGAGCAAGGGTAAAACTTCCATCTCCGCCTATGCTGATTGTCTTTGAGGATGGATTTTCTTTAAATATTAAAAAAAAAAAAAGTCCAAAGAGTTTGAGGTCACGATAGTTTAGCACAGCTTTTTCTTTTCTTTTTGCTTTTTGTCCCCCTCAATTCCTGTTACCAGACCAAAGCTTTTATAATCGTCGCTGAGGAAGGCAGAGCGAATAAGAGAAAGAGCCCAGCCTGAGGAAACCTCCTTAGCAAAGCCGTGTCACTTGGAGGGGAATTTTGGCATCGCCAGAGTTGTTTGCAGTTTGGCTTTTTTAAAATGTATCCAGCCTCGCTGCTCCCGGGCAGGGGGAGAGGCTGGAGCTCAGACCATCCCCATCCGTGAGCCGGGGCCGTGGGTCTCCGGTCCCAGCTCCGCCGCAACTTCCAACATACCAACCCCCTCCTCCCCGCTCACGCCGGATGTTCCCCTCCCCCTCCCCCCAAGCGAAAAAGCCCCCCTCCCCCCCCGCCCCAACGGCCCGCAGAGAATCACTTGTCTTCGCTGCCAAAATAAAATCTAAGTGGAAAGGAAAGATTAGGAGATTCCGAGCGTAACAGCCAGATTCCAGCAGGGAGGGGAAAAAGCCCTCTCCAAGAGGGCTGGTGAAAGTGAACTTGAAGGTAATGCAGATAGTAATGCAGAGAAAATTCCCCTTCTGCGCGAGGCGGGAGCGGAGTTCGTCAAGGCGGGCCCGGGGAGCCGGTTCGCTCGGGCGCGGTGGCGGGGGAGTTACGCCGGGCGCGAGCTGCGGGGCTGGGCCGGAGGAGGGAAGCCGCCGCGGGCCGCAGGATTGCTTTTGGAGCGATTCGCCTGGCGGGATGCAGGAAGCGAGCAAGGAGCGAGCCTGGCAGCTTCAGCACTAGACCCACGTTGCCTAGAAATGGATCACCTAGGAGAACGAGCGAGCCCGCGAGAGAGCGGTGCTGTTAGGCGGAGAGAGGGGGAAACCGAGAGAGGAAGAGCTTCTCTCTAATAACCACCTCCTCCCCCTATCTGCAATACAAGGGAGAAACAAAATAGTGCTCTCATTTCCCCTGGAATCTTCAACCGGGACTGAGAAAAAGGCAGGACTCTAAGAGAAAAGACGTTGAAGCCTTTTTTTTTTTTTAAACGAGGTTAAAGGCATCCTAAAAAAGCCACCCCAATTATTAAACCTTGCTATTGCTATTCTCCAACAGGTATCAGACTTTTTCTAGTCTTTGCCTGGAATTAGTCACATTGCTTAAAAACAAATTAGGGACACCTGGTCACTAAGGGAAAAAGAGACCTAGAAAGCTTTTAATGAGATTTCAATTATAAAGTTATAAAAAGGAGAGGACGTGCTAATTACCTTTTATACAGTGATTTTTTTTTCTGTCTCCAGTGTATTTCTTAGGTAATCAGGAGAGAGTAAGGATAAAGAAGATCTTGAAATTTTAAACATGTAATAATTAAATGAAACAGAAATGCATGCTTCAGTGAAACATTTGATAAAAACGTTACATTGACTAGCTTGTCCACAGACCTGTGTATATAAATGCAGAATGAGGAAGTTGGTTGCTTCTCCATGGAAAGAGCTGAGAAAGTACTGAATGACAGCCTCCCAATACCAGAATGAAAGGATTTTCTGCAAGCATACTCCTTAAAAGAAAATCCTTAGGATTGTGGTTTCCTTTCTTATGGTTAACTTACATCCAGTCTGGCCTCATTTCAGAATGGAGATTTGTTAACACAACCAAGTGAGTAGTGCAGGCCAGGTATAAATGGGCCCAATATTATTTCAATTATAATTGGAATCTTTGGGGAATGTTGCCACGTGGCATGTATGGATGTCAAACTCCTCAACCTTTCAGAACCCTCCCTTATCTCCAAATATGGCACAGCTGTTTTCTTCTTACACTCACTTGAGCCCTTCTCTCTAGTCTGGTGAATTAGGCTATTATTTCTGCAAACATAATTGTATATCACTTCTGTGAACGGCTTCTTTCATTCACCTTGTGTATTTTTTCCCTGACCATTCTAGAAAATGCTGTGCTGCCATATTGTTACTTAGGTTAATCTGTTGGAAGGCATCTATTCATCCTCCCAACCACTCTCCTCAGGCACTTCAAGGCTTAGTTCACATTTTGCCCATGATGTCATATCCAATCCTTTAATATGGAATCATATGGAATAAATCCATCTTCCTTCTGTGTTCTCATAGCGCACTCTACCTTTGATTTAGAGTCAGACAGAATGACTTCTGAACTAGACCATTGATGCCTTGAGGGTGAGGACCATAGCTTATTCATATTTTATTCACTGCATCATTTTACATAGAGCCCCTTGGTTGACTTGAAATTAATTCATCACTTCCTTCTGAATTTGGCATAAATCAGTGCTTCCAAAAAGCCATCACTGATTAATTCCTCTCAATTTTCATCATTCCTTTATTTTTTTCCATTAGTACATGTTGATTCAGTATTGATTTTATTGATGTTGTTGATATCATTTTACTTCTTCAAGGGTTCTGTATCGATTTCATGGATCATATTTTGTTGTTACAGATAATGAAGTCTTTGAAAAAAACAGATTTATCTCCCCCATAACTTGCTTCTATTACATTCTTCACAAGGGTATTTTAAAAATTGATGAGTCACTATATGCTCAATCAAGAAAAAACTTGTGAAGTAACCATTAACATGGAAAGAACACTAATATCTTAGAATCAGAGAACGGGAAGGAACTTCAGAACATTAGCTAGCCCAGTCCTTGCTTAATAAATGTCATTGCTGGGGATAGCTAAATTTAGACAATTCATACTATCTTCTCTCTTGGAAATTTGTTCTAGTGTATTATGAACAAAACATTTTCATTATTCCAAAATCATCCAAATAATTTCTATGTCCAATGAGTTATAATTAATGGTTTTTGTATGGAATATAAGTTTTAAAACATTTTAAATTTTTGTGTAAACTCTATTTTCTATTTTAGAAAATTGCATATTGTGATATAATAGACTTTTAATGTGTAAGTTAGACGTTACATTCCAGAAGAAAAAAAAATAACAAATTCACTGGCTATACTTTTATATAGGCTTTTAATGAAGTACATCTGTTAGTCTAATGAAGGCTACTTAGCTGTAATTCATGCATTATCATATAGAAATAGCTTGCTGCACTGAAATTCAAAACTCTGTGACATTATAACATATTTGGGGGAAAAAACAGCTTTTGTTCACTAAAGTTTTATAACCAATGATTAATTTTTGGAATAAAAATTTAAGTAAACTATGATTTATGAATTTTTTCTTCCTATGTGAAGACTGTCACTTCAACCATTAGTTGTGATGTGAATATCAATAATTTGAAGAAATTGTAGATAATCTTAGTAGCTTTAAGATGCAACGTATAATGATTATTTTTTTATGGAAAAACATAATTTGGGAAGAATATTAATTTGCATTGTTGAAGGGACATGCAATTAAATTACAGTCTCCTTTAATTGTTACAATGTACTGTGTGTGAAGAAAGCAATGTAATGAAAATCCTTGGAATGTATAAATTTTTCATTTTCACTTTTAAAAAATACTAAGAATACCAATGTCTAAACTTTAAAAATTAACTGCTCACAGGATGTTGTAACAGCAGTAAGTCAACACACATTAGTCAAGTTTAAAGAACTCTTCAATAGTATTCAATGACTCAAGAGATTTATTTTGTTTTAGTATAAAAATCTGTAAATTTATGAGATAGCCTAATTAAAAATTAGGAGAAAAGTTAACTTGAAAAGAATAGCAGATAAAACAATGGAGTATAATGCATTTTGATCATTATTTCTAATGCACTATAATTGTATCATTAGTATTATACATACAGATAGGCACACAAAAGACTCTAAGTATTTATAACTTTATCATGAATATGAAAGCAAAACTATAAAAGAGCAATAACTGACTACCTATATATGCAGGCAGTAAAAAATTATAACCATAAAATTATAATTGACATGTTCATTTGCACAAGTGAGAAAGGAATTTGTTTGTTTGAGAGGCTGAAAAAGCAACTTTTGTACTTCGTAGATCAAAAAAGTTCAGAGCTCAATGGGAATTTACGGCCTCTGTTATTCAATGCCTGGTTTTCTAGAAAAGGATAGGAAATTGAGTCATAGAAGTTGTACTGATAATTTGTTGAAAGACTTGAACTTAGAAAACACATTATTTTTACTTTTAAGTATGCTTCAAGTTAATCATTATAATGCATATTCCTATATAACGTATTCACATTGGGTATACTATGCCTTTTTTTTTTTTTTTTTTGTCAACCTGGCACTGACTTATCACTTTCTACTCTGTCAAACTGTTATACCCATAACACTAGTACAAATCTTATCCTTGGTGATAGGCAATAACCCATTCCTTCCTCCCTCCCTTCCTTCCTTCCTTCCTTCCTTTCTTCCTTTCTTCCCTCAACATTAAGCTCTTAATTCCTTCCTCCCTTTCAAAGCTTTCCCTAAATCTGTAAAGCTGCCCTGTCAGAGCAATGTCATATTTTCTTCTAACTCAATGTGATATAAATTCCAACCAAATTCTGCAACTATATTGATTGATTTTTTTTAATATAAGCACTTTACCAGACTCATCTATTATTAAAGTTAATTCAAGTCAAAACTTTGAATTTCATAGCTTTTCCACTGTCCATACATTAGCCATGATATTGAACTTTTAGTAGCAAGAATTCAGTTACATATATTGGTGGACCTCTTTTAGTTTAGACCTCTTATCTCTTTGGTCTGGATGTTGATGTGGAATTTTAAGTGGAATATTAATATTAAACACCAAGCAATTGGTAGATGGAGGCCAAATGACAACTTGCAACTCAACAGGGGCACTTTACTGAGATTGGCCCCTCACAACATTATATCCTGTCCCCACCAGATGGCAGCCATGCTTGATGTAGATTTAATCAGCTAACATTTTTAAATGTCTCAATACTTAACAGTTTACCATAGTATAATTAACCCATATTAATCAAATTAGTATATTCAAGTAAACTTGATATTTTAAGTGATCCTTTTTCAGGTAACTTGATTTTCTGAAGTTTTATTTCTTCTAAAGCTTTCAGGAATAATAAGTATATTATCATGCTCTTATATTTGCTGTATTCACATCTTCTTTGATTTTATCAGTTACTTAGGAATTAAATGTCAATAGAACAAGCTTTAATAATATGCCACTCAATCCTATGTTAAGGGGTAATTAGAACACTGTGAAATATTATGTCATTCAAATTTTTGGTATAAATATTAAAGTTTTAAAAATGAGGCTTATTTTGCTATTTCCTTTTTCTACAGAAAAATAATATTTTATACATCCTGAGTTAAGCAATTTCACTTGGTCATGGAATATAGAAATTGTCTATGAATTATATGATTGATCCTTCTGGTGTGGCATAGCATTTGAAACAAATGTCTAACAAATAAGTCAAAAGCAAAAAGAAATGCATGACGTCAACTATAATAAATATCAATTATTATTTGACCCTTAAAAATCAGATTTTATTATCTTCCCATGATTAACCATTTTAATTCTGAAATTAACTGTTTCTTTTGAAACATATTTCTCTAGGCAAAGAAGTAGCTCAGGGCTTCCCTGGTGGCACAGTGATTGAGAGTCCGTCTGCCGATGCATAGGACACGGATTCGTGCCCCGGTCCGGGAGGATCCCACATGCCGCGCGGAGTGGCTTGGCCCTTGAGCCTGCGTGTCCGGAGCCCGTGCTCCACAACGAGAGAGGCTGCAACGGTGAGGGGCCTGCGTACTGCAGAAAAAAGAAGTAGCTCAGATACAAAGTGTGTTTATGCAATATGCTGCAGATAATAAACTATATATTTTAGCTTAAAATAGATTGTATTTTGTAGCAGATACCATGGGCAAAAATTTAAATAGAGAAACAAAAGTTTGGTCAATATTTAGTCATTTACACACACACATACTGGCTTTACGGGAGTTTTCAAAGTAGTGATAAAACTCTATAAACATTTAATTTCACTTCTTAGTGGGTAGAGTACATAATCAGTACAGACTCAAATACAATATATTCCTTGTTGGCCCTGCAAATTGATGGCAAATCTAAATAATTACAAATAAATGAATTAACTAATAAGTGAATGAAAGGATAAAATGAAAAATTTTAAACATTGTGGAATATAATTCAGGCAGCGTAAGACAAGAGCATCTTGACTCATTGCAGAATAAACAGATGACTGAGGTATCAATGTAGTCTGTTCATAAGATCATTTCATCTATTTATCAGTCCCATTGTTTACAACACAGATAGGGGTTATCTCTTGGTGTGGAAAAGAGGAAAGATGTTTTGAAAGGGTTCTTTGGAAGATGACAATAAATAGTTATCTCAGCAACAGAAGCCCAAACATGAATCTCTGCCCATATTTAACTTGACTTATGTTTTGTGTGACTAAAGAGAATGCAGGGGGGATAAAACTAAATTTTATATTAGATATTATAGAATTTGTCTAAAGTTTGCTAATATACAATTAGTCATATTGTCAACACTTTGTTTCATTCTTGTTTTTACACTATGCTGCTTTATCACATTTTAAAAAATTTCATCAAGATAGAGCTAAACCATAAAGAATCAGACACAGCATCAAAGTTGTGAAAATGAAACAATCTTACAAAAATTTTTAATGCCTATGCAGTTAGAAATATCTGAACCAGCATTTCCTACATTGTGCTCTATGGAATACTTTGTTCTGGAAAAAAAAAAAAGAGAGAGAGAGAGAGAGATTTAGTGGCCATGTAAGATTGCAAAATGCTAAATAGATTTTTCTTCTTAGAGATCTAGAGTGTACATTAACATATCGATATTAAAAACATGAAGAGGTTTCTAGGTAACATATTATTAACCTTTATTTAACCGAGACTCTTTCAAACTTATATAACTGCCAATTTCCTGCTTTTTATGCACAGAATGAACATTCTTTGTTATACTGTTGCAATCCATTTCTATTTTCCAAAAATAATTTTGTTTGTTTTTTTCCTCCTCTGTTTGTGGATGGTTATATTAGCTAGATTGCAGATTGGTAGGCTGGTTTATCATATCTGGGGAGTGATTCTGTTTTGTGCTATAATAGGAACTTCTTGTGCTATAATTTGAACTTTAATGATGAAGGAAAATATACCTCTCGACAATAAACATGTTTTATTTTTTTAATGTTTTTTAGATTTCCATTTCTGCTTAGGATGTACAAAGCCAAAGGAAAACATTGCTCTGATCCTAACAATAAGAAAGTATTGGATGATCTATAAAAATGTAACCTTCCTTGAACCCATCAGAGAGCTGAGGTGGTGAGACAACAAAGTAAACTGAGTTCCAAAGAGTGGCAAGCACCTCTAACGTGAGACAGGACACAAACCTGCTTTACTTTGGCAGAGCACAGAGGAAAATTTTGGTGTAGCAGGTAAGAAGAAATCAACAAAAATTTTCATAAAATCCTAAAGGGTGAATTTGGGGTAGCATAAAACTTTAGAATAACGGGGAGCATCAGACACAAGGTGGTGTGCACCCACTCCTACGCTCTTTTCTATGGATCTGCATAGGGGCTCATGGGAAAGAACGAGAGCAGGGCAGGATACCAGAAATACCCCATAACTGCTACAGGCATAGTGGAGACGGAACAGTCTCAAAATATGGTCCACTTGCCTGGGCTCTCCTCATTAGGAAGAAAAATGCTTCAAGCTGCTGAGGAAGGGACAACAAACTGTATTGTAACGGGGACCAGGCAAAGATCCAGTGCTTGTATAGAAGCAAAACTCGTCAGTTTCTGGAGAAGGGTTAGTAGCTCTGCTTTCTGACATCAGAAACCAAGAAAAGATCACTGCTTCTGGGAAGGTGATAGAATCAAAATAGTCTGCCACTAAGGTTCAGATAAGAAAGCCTTTATGGGTCACAATCCTGTGCCTATATAAAGCAGAGATAGGGCTTCCCTGGTGGCACAGTGGTTGAGAGTCCGCCTGCCGATGCAGGGGACGCGGGTTCGTGTCCCATTCCGGGAAGATCCCACATGCCGCGGAGCGGCTGGGTCTGTGAGCCGTGGCCGCTGAGCCTGCGCATCCGGAGCCTGTGCTCCGCAACAGGAGAGGCCACAGCAGTGAGAGGCCCGCGTACCGCAAAAAAAAAAAAAAAAAAAAAAAAAAGCAGAGATATGCTATTGCTGGGAGCAAGGAGGAGCAAAATTATCTCTCCTGTTTAATAACCTCTATGAATACAAGTATGAATATGACTATCATTGAGATGAGGGAAATAAGAATAATACCAAGACCCCCTTCCTGACCCTCAGGGACACATCTCCAATTGAGCTTTCACCAGAAGAACCAAACCCTACTCCTTGCCCCTACCATGAGCCTAGAACTGAGTAATAAGCAATAGAAGACTACCGCTGGTAGAGAGAAAAGAATGTGAAGAGAGACCCACTATTTAGCATAGTCATGCAACACATTCCGAAAACTGAGGTGGAAGCAGAAAAACTGAAAAAAAACCCTCTAGCACCACGGGACTCACCCCAGGCACATGATTTAGGCAGCCCATCACTGAAGTAACTTGAAGGTAACAATGTCAACAACAAAACCCAAACCCAACTGAATCATTTACTACCATTGTAACAGAAAAAGAGTTGTATTCATTTCCAGCTATAAATACTCTTGATCTCAGACTCTACTGTTCTTCAGTTGACAATGTGCAGTATACATTCTAAAATTATATGACAAACAAAATAGCAAGAAAAAAAGTCATTTTCCAGAGATAATGCACTCAACAGAAGCAGATTGAGCTATTACCAAGACGTTTAAACTATCAGTCAGGTCCTTTATAATAACTATACTTTAATGTGTTAAAGGATGTAGTGGTACAGGTAAAGAACATATGTGAACAGATGAGAAATTACAACAGAAAGATGGAAACTATTAATATGAGTAAAATAAAATCCCACCCCCAAAAAACACATGCTATCAGGATGAAGAATTTCTGTGTTGCTCTTGACACATCTGAGGAAGAAATTTGTAAACTTAATAGTAGGTTGATTTAAATTGTGCAAAATGAAACATAAAAAAATATGAATTTAAAAAAATAGAGCAGAACATCCAGGAGCTGTAGGACAATATCAAATAGTCTAACATGTGTGTGCTTTGATTTATAGAGGAAAATAAAAAGAAAGGGGAAGAAAGAATACTAGAAAATATCATGAAGTATAAATTTCCAAATATAATGAAATACAATAAACCAAAGATCCAAGAATCTCAGGGAATTCCAAGCAAGATATTAAAGACATATAAAACATAAGCAAGCACATCATAATTAAACTGCTAAAAAGCAAAAGTTAAGAGCCAATCTTGAAGGCAACCAGAAAAAAAAAAGGAAACTTTGCATACAGAGGAACAAAGATAAAAGTTACAGCATACTTCCCATCAAAACTGTGCAAGCCAGAAGACAATGGAGTGACAGCTGTAATGTACTAAAAGACAAAAATGAATCCTTCAATTAGAACACTAAACCCAGCAAAAATATCCTTCAAAAATGAAGATGAAATAAAGACATTTCAGAAAAAAAAGCTAATAATTTATTTCCATAAGACCACCCCTGTAAGAAATTTTAGAGATAGATTATTAGGATGAAGATGATACAGATTGAAATTTGGATTTATAGACAGAAAGTAAAAGAATCAGAGTAGTAAGTAGAGAATAAATATAAAAGATGCATTTTTCTCTTTTGTAATCCCTTTAAAGACAATCGACTTTTTAAAGTAAAAATAATAGCAAGGTATTATAAGATTTATAACCAATGTAGAAGCAAAATGTATAACAATAATAGCACAAAAGATAGGAAACAGGAAATTAAAGCATAGTGTGTGATATATTTTCAAGATATATTGTGATAACTTAAACATCATATTGTAAACTAAAAAGCAATCAATAAAACAATTTTAAAACATGTACAACTAAAAACCAGAGATAGAGATAATGGTTAAATTACAGAAAAATTGAAATTGTCAGTTTGGATAAAAAAAGCAAGACAACTATATGCTTTCTGTAAGAAACCCCCTTTAAATATATGACTGTAGCTGAGGTAAAAAGAATTGGAAAAGCTATATCATGCAAACATTAATAAAAAGAAAGCTGAATTGGTTATATTATTATCAGAAAGTGTAGGCTTCAGAACAAGGACTATAAACCAATGATAAATAACATTACATGATAAAATCAGGATTATTTGAGAAGGCACAACAAACCCAAATTTGTATGAATTGGACAACAGTACTTCAAAATACATTAAATGAAAATTGATGGAACTAAAAATAAAAGCACATAAGCCAACAACTATATTTCTAGAATTCAATGCAGATCTATCCATAATCAATAGAAGCTACTGCTTCATCATCTAATTGATGATAAATTATACCAAAGATTTAAGAACTAAGATCCAGGCTTCACTGGTGGCGCAGTGGTTGAGAGTCCACCTGCCGATGCGGGGGACGTGGGTTCATGCCCCGGTCTGGGAGGATCCCACATGCTGCGGAACGGCTGGGCCCGTGAGCCATGGCCGCTGAGCCTGCGCATCCAGAGCCTGTGCTCTGCAGTGGGAGAGGCCGCAGTGGTGAGGGGCCCGTGTACCGCAAAAAAAAAAATAATAACATCAACTCTTCTCAAGGACACAGAAGAGGAGAAAATACTTCACCATTCATTTCATGAGGTCAGCCGTACCTCAATATCCAAACAAACAAACAAACAAATACAAGAGGGAAATAACTATAAATCACTATCCCTTATGAAAGTACACACATATATGTATACATATATTGAATAACTTTGCTGTACACCTGAAACCAATACAACATTGTAAATCAATTATACGTCAATAAATTTTTTTTAAAAGTACACACAAAAATCCTTAACAAAATAGTAGCAAAGCAAATCCAGCAATATACACAAAAATATTATACATCAGAACCAAGTAGCATTTCTCCAAACTTGAAGCAGTTCATCAGTCGAAATCAACCAATGTAATGCACAAAAGCAATAGGCAGAAAAAAAAAAAAAGGAAATACATGATAATTCCATTATATGATATAAGTTGAAATAAATCAACATCCAGTTTTTAGAAAAACTCTAACTAAGCATGAATAAATAGATTAGAACTTCCTCACTCTTATCAAAGTCACCTATGAAGAATCCTACATCTAACATCACACTTAGTGGTCAAAGATTTAATGCTTTCCCCCAAACATTGCAAAGAAGCAGGGTAACTACTCTTCTCACTTATATTTAACAGTGTTTTAGAGGACCTAAACTGTGCAATAAGGCAAGAAAAAGAAATAAATACATACAGTTTGCAAAGGAAGACATAAAACTTATTTATTCACAGACAACATGACTATCTCAGTAAATAATCACCAAGTATCTACAGAATGGCTATTAGAGCTATTAATAAGGTTGTTGTATATAAAGTCAATATACAAAAATCAATTGTAGTTCTATAAAAGAGCAATTGCAAAATCAAATATATAATTTACAACAGCATTAAAAACATGACTAATTATGTATAAATCTAATTAAGTATGTGCAGGACTTTTACTATGAAACCTACATGGGAGAGAAATTAAGGAAGATGTAAATACATAGAGCTATATATTGTGTTCATGGATCAAAAAATTCAACATACTTAAGATTACAATTCTCTCCAAATTGATTTATAATAGCACTGTTATTCTAAACAAAATTAAAGCTGATAATTAAAATTTATGCAGGAAACAAAAAAAACTTTGGAAAACAAGCATAAATTTGAAAACTCTCAGTTGGCATAATTATAAGACTTCCTACAAAGCTGCAGTCATCAAGACAATGTGTTACTGAAATAAGAATAGACACATAAATCAATGAAACATATTAGAGTCTAGAATTCAAGCTATACATAAATTTTCAATTCATTTGAAAAGATGCTAAGATAACTCATTGGAGATGGGATAGTTTTATCAACAAATAATCCTGGAAAATTTGGACATCCTATTCAAAAAAATGAACCCAACTTTTATCTTGCATTGTGTAAAAAAATCTATGCAAAAGAGTTTATGCAACTAAATATACAAAACTTCTAGAAGAAAATTTTGGAAAAAAAATATTTGTGAGCTTGGGGTATGCAAAGATTCCTTAGAACACAAAGTACACAAACTTTGAAAAAAACAAACAAAAAATAAAGCATTAAAATTAAAACTTTGTACTCTTTGAAAAGCAGTGTTAAAATTAAAAAGCGAGTCACATCTAGGAGAAAATATTTACCAAACAACAATCTGACAAAGAACTTGTGTCCTGAATATAAAAACACCTCTTCTAATTGAAGCTAACAACCCAACTTTTTAAATGTACAAAATATGATGAAATCTAATACCAATTAATGATAAGAACTCTTAGCAAATTAGGAATTGAGGAGAACTTCCTCAACCTGATAGAGAACATCTACAAAAACACTGGAGCTGACATCATACTTAATGGTCAAAAACTAGAAGCTGCTAAGATAAGGCAAAAAAACCAGGATATCCCCTCTCATCACTTCTTTTCAAAATCATACCAAAAGTTCTAGCTAATGCAACAAGACAAGAAAAGGAAATAAAAGTTATAGAGATTGAGAAGGAATAAATAAAACTTTTTTCTCAAATAACATGATTTTCTATGTAGAAAATCTAAAGGAATCATGAGAAAACAGCCTGGAAATAATCAGCAATTATATAGTATGGTTGAAGGTTATGAGGTTAATATACAAAAGTCAATCACTTTCTTATATACCAGCAATAAACAAGCAGAATTTGAAATTCAAACACAGTACCACTTAAATAAGCACTTCAAAAAATGAAACATTAGCTATAAATTTTAAAAAAATCTATAAGATCTACAAGAACTATAAACTATGATTGAAGAAATCAAAGAGGACTAAATAAATGAAGATATATCCATGTTTATGGATAGGAAGACTCAATACCATAAAGATGTCAGTTTTTCCCAACTTAATCTATAAATTCAGTGCAATCCCAATCAAAATCTCAGTAAGTTATTTTGAAAATATTGACAAAATAATTCTAAAGTTTATGTGAAGACAAAAAGATCCAGAATAGTCAAAATAGCATTGAAGGAGAAGAACAAATTTGGAGGACTGACATTACACAACTGTAAGATTTACTATAAAGCTACAGGAATCAAGACCATGTGGTACGGATGAAAGAATAGAAGAATATATATAATGGAACAGAATAAAAGCCCAGAAATAGACCCCCATAAATATAGCCAATTGGTCTTTAAAAAAAGGAGCAAAGGCAATAAAACAAAGCAAGGCAGTCTCTTCAAGAAATGTTGCTGGGACAACTGGACATCTACATGCTAAAAAAATGAATGTAGATACAGACTGTTCATGCTTCATATTAATTCAACATGGATCATAGACCTAAATGTAAAACATGAAACTATAAAATTCCTAGAAGATAACATAGGAGAAAATCTACATCACCTTGGGTATGGTGATGCCTTTTTAGATGTAACACCAAAGGCACAATCCATGAAAGAAATAATAGATGAATTAAATTTCATTAAAGTTAAAAAATGTATGCTCTGTGAAGGACAACTTCAAGATAAGTAGAAGACAAGTCACAGACTAGGAGGAAAGATTTGCAAAAGACACATTTTATAATGGACAGTTATCTAAAAAAACACAACTCTTACAACTCAATAATAATAATAAAAAAAAATCTACCCAATTAAAAAAAATGGACCAAAGACCTTAACAGACAGCTTAACAAAGAACACACACAGATGGCAAATAAGCGCATGAAAAGATGTCCCACATCATATGTCATTAGGAAAATGCAAATTAAAACAATGAGATACCACAACACACCTATTAGAATGTCCAAAACTGGAACATTGATAATGGCAAATGATGGTGGGTATGTGGAGCAACAGGAAGTCTCAGTAATGGCTGGTGGGAACGCACAATGGCACAGCCGCTTTGGAAGACAGTTTGGTGGTTTCTTCAAAAAACTAAACATACTGTCACCATAGGCTCCACCAATCCTACTCCTTGCCTAAGTTGTAAACTTAAGTCTACACAAAAACCTTCACATAGATGTTTACAGCAGCTTTATTCATAATTGTCAAAATTTAGAAGCAACCAAGATGTCCTTCAGTAGGTGAATGGATAAATAAATTGTGGTACATCCAACCACTGAAATATTATTCAGTGCTAAAAAGAAATGTGATATCAAGCCATGAAAAGACATGGAAGAAACTTAAATGAATATTAGTAAGTGAGAGATGCCAATATGTAAAGAAGCCAATATAATATATACTGTATGATCCCAACTATATGACATTCTGGAAAAGGGGAAACTATGGAGACAGTAAAAATAACCGTGGTTGCCAGGGGGTAGGTGGGAGGGAACGATGAATAGGGGCACCCAGAGGACTTTTAGGGCAGTGAAACTATTCTATATGATACTATAATGGTTGATATATTTTTCAAACCCATAAAATGTACAACACTAAGAGTGAACCCTCATGTAAACTATGTACTTTAGGTGATAGTGCTGTGTAGGTTCATGTATTGTAAGAAATATACCATTGTGGTATAGGATGTTGATTGTGGGAGAGGCTGTGCATGTGTGGGGTAGGGAATATATGGGAATTCTCTGTACTTTCTGCTCAGTTTTGCGATGATCCTAAAACTGGTCTAAAAAATAAAGCCTAGTAATTAAAAAAAAAAAGGACAAAATATTTAGAGACACTTTACCAAAGAGATGAATGGCAAATAAACGCTGAAAATATATTAAATACTATTGATCATTAAGGAAATGCAAGTTAAAACAACAATTAGATATTTCTACATACCTATAAGAAAGGCTCAAATTTTAAAAACCAAAGGCCATAGAAAATGCTAGTAAAGTTGTGGAACAAGTGGAAATTCCATATATTGGTGGTAGGAAGGCAGAGTGGTATAGCCACTGTGCAAGCAGTTTAGCAGTTTCTTATAAAGTTAAATGTACAACTTCCATTAGACATAGTAATCTCATTATGTAGTTACTCAAGAGAAATAAAAGCACATGTTCAAACTTAGAGTTGTGTATGAATATTTATAGTTACTTTATATGTAACTGATCAAAGCTGGAAACAACTCAAATATCCAAAAACCAATGAATAGCTAAACAAAGTGTTGTATATTCATACAATAAAATGCTATTCATGGATAAAAAGGAACAAACCCCTGATACATGCAACAGTATGGAAAAATCTCAAAAGCATATGCAAAGGGAAAGAAGACATACAGAGAAGGCTATATACTGTATGATCTACTGACATTCAAGAAAAGATAAAACTATAAAAGAAATCAGATTAGCGGTTTCCAGAGACTGGGAATGATAGGAGGTAAGTATCTACAAAGTGGCATATGGGATCTTTTGAGGTTGATAGAAATGTTCTTTCTCAATGGGGTATAAATGTCTGGTACCAATTCTAGTGTGGGAGAGGAGGTTCCCCATACCAACAAGCAATTCTCAGGACACCAGCTGGCTGTCCTATAATTCAACTCAATCCTGACACTATCTATGGGGAGATAACATCAGATTCCACAGGATAAGGGTTCAATCCTCAAGACTGCCTCCAGCCCCACCGCCCCCCCACACACACACACACACATTTCAGATGCCAGTTGCAAGCCCAGGTTGTTATCTGTACGAGTGATCAACTGGTTAAAATCAGACGGTTCCCGAGATCCCACTCCTCGGGTTTGATTAATTTGCTAGAGCAGCTCACAGAACTCAGAGGAACAATCTACTGATTAGATCACCAGTTTATTATAAAGGGATATAACTCAGGAAAAGCCAGATGGAAGAGATGCATAGGACAAGGTACAGGGAAATTATGTGGAGCTTTCATGCCCTCTCCCCAAATCTCCATGAGTTCATTGACCCGGAAGTTCTCCAAACCCTACCTTTTGGGTTTTTATGGAGGCTTGTGAACAGGATCTTGATTGATTAAATCATTGACCATAGGCAACTGATTCAACCTCTAGTCTATCTCCCCCTACTAGAGGTTGAGGAGGGTGGTTACTGAAAGTTCCAACCCTCTAATCAGCTGGTTGGTTCCCCCGGCAACCAGCTACTATTCTAGAGGAACCTAAGGGCTTTCTAAATGTCAACCATTAACATAATAGAAGACAACTTTATAGCTCTTAATACAAGAAATTCCAGGGGTTTTAGGAGCTCTGTGCCAGGAATGGCATCAAAGACCAAATATGTATTTCTTATTATAAATCACAATATCACAGGGTGATCATAGGATTGTATGGATTTGTAAAAACTCATCAAACTAGACACCTAGAAAGAGTGGGTTTATTTACATATGAATTATGCCTTAAGAAACCCGACTTTAAAAATAATGTATAGTGCATAAAAACTCATGTCTTATTCTTCATTGTAATATTTCAAAAGCTTGAGCGTGAATAAAATGCCAAGTTCATCCAACAACCAACTGGCACATTCCAACTAGATCAACAAACATTGCTTCTAATGTACGTTTGAATGATTGATCTTTTTCTTTCACTAATCTTGATTTATATATCTTTCATATTAATTTGATCAAATTTTCTACTTTTAATTGACTAGAAAGGGCACTTCAACAAAGGCTATTGAATTTTCTAGAAAACATTTGACTCTTCTAGAAACAATCACTATCCTCCCCACTTTCCCCAACATAAAGCCACAACAAAAGAAATAAACATTTAATAAAACAAAGAAATCATTTCATTAAAGAGGTTTAAAAACTCTCACATCTTTACTGAGTCTATTAATATGTTCTCAATGAATAAATCCTTCACATTTCTTCTTCTACTTTAATTGAGCACCAGTCCCAAAAGTCATCAGAAAAAAGGAAGTTAGTGTTAGCCATCTTCCAATTTTATTGCAATTCAAGTCATTAATCCTCCACACACCTTTTGAAATAATGAACTTTGTCAAGGATTTCAGGCCTGTGAAAGTAAGTATTGAGTTAAAGGAGCACATTCTGCCCTACTCACGATTACCACATAGAGAATTTACTGGGTTTGGGAAAAGGCAACTTGGAAAAGTCTTATTACATGTTTATTATCACCAAATGAATATATGTTTTCAACTATGATCATGCATTCATATCTTCATAGTTGTGCAGGCTTAAGTTTTTTCATGCCTTAATTGAAAAACCCTTTGTCATCAAAACACCTAATGAATAAAAATGTTATAGCCTGCCTGAAAAATCATGCTTTGATGCATTAAACATAATTTGTTCTTCTTAGAATTTGGATCCATATTTTTACCATGACTATCAGCATCAATTATAGTTGACATTTTCTTTTTGCACAGAATTTCTGTCATATATTAAGAAAAAATCATTAGTTATGATGAGAAGCAAACAACTAACTAACATTATAAATTATTTCTAATGGTTTTAAAAATAAATTTAATAAGGATGATATTTTCTTCAGTAACCATGGTAAAGGAGAAATCATTTTCCCCACTGGAAGGATTAAATTTCCAAGCAAACATCTCCAAATCCCACAGGGAAATGTCCCTATAGCCTTATAAAATAGGATATTCTAGCCACTTGTACTGATTTATGTGGAATAAACTGAAATGTACTTTTAAATATAGGTTAAAAATAACAAACATTATTCAGTTTGAAAAATGATCTCTTAAATGATATTCTAATTATGACCTTTTTGTCTACCTTGCTTATAAAACTTTTCTTTAGTAAAATTTGAATATTTTTCATTTTGACTCAGATGGTTTAAATTGAGGTATTTGCTAAATAAGGAAGAAATATTTCTTAAATGTTTGGAGATACTGCTATTTAGGTAATAATACTGATCTTTCTTATGATCTTTCAGGCCAATAAATAATGGCATGCAAAAACTACAGGCAGAACTTCAGGCATTTCTTATCATATTTTTGACCAGATGCTACAGATCAAAGGAGTGGCATCCACAGTTGAGATGGATAATCAAGGTAAATTTTAGCATGCATGCAATGAACAAATTCCCTGTGATGGAAGATACATTTTCCTTCTATCCTCTCCAATTGAAGAAAGAGTCTGCTGTTTACATGTTTCACAGAATAGAAGGGTAAAATCACAACTATTATTTAATAAATTTAATAAATGAATATGTACAGAATGACGATTCATAAAATAATCTTTTTCAAGGGTAAAAGAAGATAAAAGTTATTAATAAAATGAATAATCAAGCTTTTTATAGTGTGATTATCAAAAAGTATAATAATGAACATCTCAAGGCATAAAAAATACTATTACTTACCTGGACAAACAAAATATCTTTAAAATCTAGGTAAAGTGGTATATTACAAATCTTTTTTTAAAAAGATTTTTTAGGGCACCAAATTCATCTAAGTTTTGGAAATTTTTTCTGTTAAGTAATGAGTAATATTGATGATATTTCACTATTTATCTCTTTATTATTCTGAAGACTTAAATCTTTGTTGAAAGACAGAGACCAAGATATCAACTTTATGATTAAAATAAATTGAAGCCTCTGCTTTTCCTAGGAGGAACAGAGAGGTTTCCTATCAGTTATATTTGTGGAATCATCAGTGACAAAAAGGCTGAGATTTGTATTTCATACCTGCAAGCTATAGGGTAAAGAAAGTCTTTGGTAAAGGGGACATTGTATCTTTGTCAAGAAACTTCAGATGCAACCTGGACATTTGTCTTTATCTTCTTTTTCTGTATAAAGAGGTCATTAGGATTCCACATAGTATCTAAGATAGCATTATTAAATATTTTTGTAATCTATAATATTCAGGGCCTTATTTTCTTATTTGGAATATTTGGGAGTAAAATACTGTATATCAGAAGTAGGAAGTTCTGTTATACCTCTTTTTTTTTTTTTTTTATGAAAGCTTCTTTCTTTCTTTATTTATTTTTGGCTGTGTTGGGTCTTCGTTTCTGTGCTAGGGCTTTCTCTAGTTGCGGCGAGCAGGGGCCACTCTTCATCGCGGTGTGCAGACCTCTCACTGTCGCAGCCTCTCTTGTTGCGGAGCACAAGCTCCAGACGCGCAGGCTCAGTAGTTGTGGCTCACGGGCCTAGTTGCTCTGCGGCATGTGGGATCTTCCCAGACCAGGGCTCGAACCCATGTCGCCTGCATTGGCAAGCAGATTCTCAACCACTGCGCCCCCAGGGAAGCCCCTGTTATACCTCTTTTATGTTGCTTCATAGTGGCGGATAGAATAATCCCTAAGGTGTGATGCTCACAAACTCTCTGTCTCTCTCTCTCTCTCTCTCACACACACACACACACACACACACAGGATTGCTTACTTCACCTGTAAAGTCTTGCTTTTTTTTTTTTTACTTCCCCTTTCCTCTTTTACCTAAGAGGCTTCTTTGGTCTTACCTCAATTTTAATAAGACTTTAGAATTTTTATTTTCACTCTTTGAAAAAGAAAGTAATGATGCTACTTAAATATTTTCAACACACTTAAAAACTAATAAAACTGCAATTTAAAATAAAAGTTGAAGTTGAATGTTCATAAGACATAGTGATCCTCTTATTATCTTCAGTTAGTGGCATCACAACAATTATATTTTATAGCACAGAAATATTTTGCCTGTACTAAAATTTTATTCAAGGCAAGGATTAGAATTACTTTTTCACCTAAAGCTCTATATTAATTAAGAATGAATATATACCAGAAACAAAAATACTAATCAAGTTCTTTCAGATAAGGAAAGAGGTGCTAAAATATTGACTGTATAAGTTCTCTTTTTACTTGTAGTTTTAGGTATTAAAAATGTTAATTGAATTTATTCAGTATTCCCAAGTACCAGCTTCTATTTGTTATTGGGCACTAATACCCTGAAAGTTAAGAGTCAAAGCAATACAGATTATTTACTACTGAGAAAGTTATCAGCCTAATAGTAATACCATAAAATACAAAAACAAATTTCTAATTTGTATTAATTCACTAGTGGTGGGATGGCATCCATTTCATCTCTACATACCCAAATAAGTTGAATCCCTTTGCAATTCACAAAAGTAGGAACTATCTATATACCTACCCAATATTTCTCATGTCAGGGATACTTACATAATGATCAAACATTGAACTTCATTATTTAAATCACTCATGGTTAAAAGAAAATAGCAGAAGAGGAATCTTACATATCTTTGAAATATTTAACAGATAAAATTAAATGAAAGCAAGAGTTTATTTGTCTTATTCTTCTTTTTTTTAATTGAAGTATAGTTGCTCTACGATATTATATAAGTTACAGGTGTACAATATAGTGAATCACAATTTTTAAAAGTATTCTTGACTCTTTTGTCATAAATTAATTGACCATAAGTGCATGGGATTATTTCTGAGCTCTCTATCCTGTTCCATTGACCTATGCATCTGTTTTTGTGCCACTACCATACTACTTTGATTATTGTAGCTTTGTAGTATAGTCTAAAGTCAGGGACCATGATTCCTCCAGCTCTTTTCTTCTTTCTCAAGATTGTTTTAGCTATTTGGGGTCTTTTGTGTTTCCATACAAATTTTAAATTATTCATTCTAGTTCTGTGGAAAATGGCCTTGGCATTTTGATAGGGATTGCATTAAATCTGTAGATTGCCTTAGTTAATATGGTAATTTTAGCAATATTGATTCTTCCAATCCAAGAACCTAGTATACCTTTCCATCTGTTTGTGTTGTCTTCAGTTTTTTTCATCAGTGTGGTGAGAGTGGGCACCCTTGTTTTTTTCCTGATCTTAGAGGAAATACTTTCAACTTTTCAAAATTGAGTTAGCTGTGTGTTTGTCATATATGGCATTTATTTATTTATTTATTGGCCACTTACAGCATGTGGGATCTTAGTTCTTTGATGAGGAATCAAACCCGTGCCCCCAGGAGTGGAAGTGTAGAGTCCTAACCACTGGACCATCAGGGAATTCCCTGGTCTTTATTATGTTGAGGTATATTCCCCCTATCCTTACTTTCCGGAGAGCTTTTTTTTTTTTTTTAACCATAAATGGATGTTGAATTTTATAAAAAGCTTTTTCTGCATCTACAGAGATGATCATTTGGTTTTTATTCTTCAATTTGTTGATGTGGTGTATCACATTGATTGACTTGTAGATATTGAAAAATCCTTTCATTTCTGGGATAAATCCCATTTGATCATGGTATATAATCTTTTCACTGTATTGTTGGAGTCACTTTGCTAGTATTTTGTTGAGGATTTTTGTGTCTATATTCATCAGTGATATTGGTCTATGTTCTTTTTTGTGATGTCTTGGTCTAGTTTTGGTATCAGAGTGATTCTGGCCTCATAGAATGAGTTCAGAAATGTTCCTTACTCTGCAATTTTTTGAAATAGTTTCAGAAGGATAGATGTTAATTCTTCTTTAAATGTTTGGTAGAATTCACCTATGAAGCCATCTGGTCCTGGACTTTTGTTTGTTGGAAGTTTTGTAATTACTGATTCAATTTCATTACTGGTACTTGGTCTGCTCACATTTTCTATTTCTGACTGGTTCAGTCTTGGGAAATTGTACCTTTCTAAGAATTTGTCCTCTAGATTGTCCAATTTATTGGCGTAAGGTTGCTCTTAATAGTCTCTTACGATCCTTTGTGTTTCTGTGATGTCAGTTGTAACCTCTCCTTTTTCATTTCTGATTTTATTGATTTTAGCCCTCTCTCTTTTTTTCTTGATGAGTCTGGCTAAAGGTTTATGAATTTTGTTTATCTTTTCAAAGAACCAGTTTTATATCTGTTTTTCAAAGGAGGGCAAGTCTAATACCACTTATTCTGTCTTAACCAAAAACAAACAGAGGCCCTCATCTTAAATTTTTAACTGTATCTGTCCAAAACCCCTAGAGTTTAGGAATTTGGGTTAGTGATTGATGAGTTTTAGCTATGTATAATATTGAAAATATAGGCACAATTCTTTTCCCTTCCTTGTATCCACAACTTTTAAGTGTGCCTTTGCAATTCTTCTCTTCAAGAGCTGTAATCTATGCTAGATTTGTGATGTGATTTAATTGTAGAATGCTGGAAAAGTGATGTCATTCCAGGTGTGAAACTAAACTCAAGAGGCCTTGTGCTAATCTGTTCTCTTTTGAAAACCTACCATCATCTTGTTAACAAGCTTGAGCTAGGCATTTAGATAAGAAAAGTGACTCTGCCACCACAGCTGACAGTCAGTCAGCTACTATACATGTGAATAAGGCCATCCTGAACCTGGCTAGCTCCCAGTTCATTTGCCAGCTGACCAAAGAAACATGAAAAAACACGGATAAAATCAGCTGATTCTGAACCAGATCATAAGAACTGCCCAGCTGATCCATAAGCTTGTGAACAATAATAAATAATTATTGCTTTGAGTCATTATGTTCTGGGATGGTAAACAGAAATTTATTGTCTTACAGTTCTGGAGGCTAGAGGTCTGAAACCAATGTGTTGTCCAGGTCATGTTCCCTCTGAAACCCATAAAGACAATCCTCCTTGCCTCTTGCAGCTTTCTGGTGGTTTGCCAGCAGTCTTTGACATTCCTTGGCTTTCAATTGCTTAACTCCAATCTTTGCTTTCTTCTTCACAAAGCGTTCTTCCTGTGTGTGTCATATGGCAATCTTCTAACAAGGACATCAGTTATATTGGGTTAGGAGCACACTCTATTACTCTCTGACCTCATCTTAACTAATTGCACCTTCAATGACCCTATATCCAAATAAAGACATATTCTGAGGTATTGGGTGTTGAGAAATCAAAATATCGTTTTTCTTCAGCACTTTAAAGTCCTATAGCTATTATCACATCAGACACATTCCCTCTAAGATCCAGGACAAACCAAGGGTATATAATCTCTCTTGGAAGATTCAACAGTCTAGTGGAAATACTATATCACTAGTTATACCAGTGTTACTTTTAAGAAAAAGAAATAAAAATCATGAAATCAGAAAAGAAGATAAAATGTCCCTCTTCACAGATGAAGTGATATTTATGTAGAAAAGCCTAAGGAAACAACAACGATGACAAATTACTAAAGCTATTAAGAGTTTAGTGAGGTCTCAGAATTCATGGTCAATTAAAAAAAATCAATTGTATTCCTACACAATAGAAAAAAAAATTGAAAAATAAACTTAAAACAATTTCATTATAACAGTGTAAAATATTAAAGAATAAACTTAAAAAAATATGCAAATCTATATAACAAAAACTATAAACTATGGCTGAGAAAAATTTAAGATTCTAAATGAAAAAGATATACCATATTCATAGTTTGGAAGATTAGATATTAAATCTCCACAAATCAATCTAAAATTTACCACCATTACAATTATAAATACAGAAGTCTTTTTTATAGACATAGATAAAATTCTTCTACCATTTATAATGAAATACTAAAAGCCTAGAATAGCCAAGACAGTTTTGGAAAAGAGGAAAAAATTTGGAGGGCTCAAACTGACTGACTTCAAAAATTACCATGCAACTATAACTACAACAATCTAGATAGTGTTGTATTGGTGTAATGACAGACAAATAATCAATGGAAAACAAGAGCAAGTCCAGAAATAAACTCTCACTTACACAGTCCATTGATTTTGTAAAAAATATTTATTTATTTGGCTGCACTGGGTCTTAGTTGCAGCATGTGGGATCTTCATTGCAGCATGTGGGATCTTTTGTGTCTATATTTGTGGGATCTTTAGTTGTGGCACGTGGGATCTTTTAGTTGAAGCATGCGAACTCTTAGTTGTGGCATGTGGGATCTAGTTTGCTGACCAGGGATCAAACCTGGGCCCTCTGCATTGGGAGTGCAGAGTGTTAGCCACTGGGCCACCAGGGAAGTCCCCACAGTCCACTGATTTTTGCAGCAGAGTAAATCAATGGAGAATGAATAGTCTTTCCAAAACAATGGTGCCTGAATTATTAATATGTTAAAAAACAAGAAACTAAAAAGCTCTAATGCTACCTAATATTGTACACAAAAATTAGTTTGTTATAGATAATAGCCCCAAACACAAAAGCTAAATTCAAAGATCGAGAATAAATCATTGTAGTGTATTTTTGTGGTTGAGGGGCAGGTAATTATTTCTTAGATAGTACATAGAAACCAACAGATCAAAACAAATAAAGATCAATTCAATTTTTGAAAAATTAATACACAACATCAAGAAAACAAATAAGCAAGCCAGAAACTAGAAAAAAACTGAAAAAAACATATACATGTCAAAGAAGTTGGATCCAGAAAATAAATTTCAGTGCCTCAGTAAGATAAACAAATTTAAAAATTTTTGAAGACTTGAAAATACCTCTTGAAAGGAAGATTTGAAGATTGTATTGCAACGTACAATAAACCCATGAAAAAGTACTCAGTATCTCTTCAAATAAATGCAAACCAAAACCATAATGAGATATCACAACATGCCCACTAGCATAGCTAAAATTAAAATGTCTATTGATACCAATGTTGGTGAGTACGTGGAACAATGAGGACATTCATGCATTGCTGAAGAGAGTGCCAAGTTGTATAACTTATTGAAAAATTTATTCGTTTCTTAAAATATCAAACATACACTCACACTAAGATGGAGGAATTGTAACTATCAATAAATTCCTAAGAAAATGAAACAGAGTCCTACAAAAGACTTGTAAGAGAAAGTGCATAGCACTTTTATCTACAGTAACCCCAAAACTGGAGAAAACACAAATATCTATGAAAAATAGAATGCATTAAAGAGTAATGGAATATACATATAATAAGATACTGTATAGCTATAAAAAGGCAATGCCAATTGATACTTGAAGTAATACAGATGAAATTCACAATCACTATGAGCAAAAGCTGCCAGGCACAAAAGAATATACATTTGTCTCCTCAAGGGATGATATCTTTATGTTCTTTTTTTGAACTTGGACAGAACTTTGTGTTTGCCTCAATAAATACATTATAATAATAGTGATAGGCTGCTGAGGTGGAGCGATTTCCTGCCTTATCTGAGGTTCAGAGGCAAAAATATCTTGCTGGCTCTTTCCGCTGGCCTAATGTATGGCAGGTGGCAGTTTGTGTGGGCACCAAGTCATAGTTCCCCACTAGTTTTTTAAAGCTTATGAAGAATCATGATCTCTATGTTAAAGATGAAGAAACTGAGAATGGGACATAATATGACTTGCCAATTAATCATCCTAAGTGCTTCCATGGACCCCTGATTGCTGCTTGAGGAGAATTACCCTGTGAATTTGACTGACCAACAACTGTGATGTAAGCAGCTGTGTGGCTGACAGCATCTTGGTGCTCCGGCCTGGAGTTAGGCCTGAGCCTCTGAGGTGGGAGAGATCAGTTCAGGACATTGGATCACCAGAGACCTCCTGGCCCCACATAATATCAATCGGTGAGAGTACTGCCAGAGATCTCCATCTCAGTGCTAAGATCCAGTTCCACCCAATAGCCAGCAAAGTCCAATGCTGGATGCCCCATGCCAAACAACTAGAAGGACAGGAATACCCCACCCATTAGCAGAGATGCTGCCAAAATCATACTAAGTTCACAGACACCCCAAAACACACCACTGGAAGTGGCCCTTCCCACCAGAAAGACAAGATCCAGACCCACCCACCAGAACACAGGCACCAGTCCCCTCCACCAGCAAGCCTACACAAGCCACTGAAACAACCTTACACACTAGGGGCAGATACCAAAAACAGTGGGAACTATGAACCTGCAGGCTGTGAAAAGGAGACCCCTAAACACAGTAAGTTAAACAAAATAAGAAAACAGAGAATTATGCAGCAGATGAAGGGGCAAGGTAAAAACTCACCAGACCAAACAAATGAAGACAAAATAAGCAGTCTACCTGAAAAAGAATTCAGAGTAATGATAGTAGAGATGATCCAAAATCATGGAAATAGAATGGAGAAAATACAAGAAACGTTTAACAAGGACCTAGAAGAACTAAAGAACAAACAAAAAATGAGGAACAAAACAATAAATGAAATTAAAAATTCTCTAGAAAGGATCAATAGCAGAATAAGTGAGGTGGAAGAATGAATAAGTGACCTGCAAGATAAAACAGTGGGAATAACTACCTCAGAGCAGAATAAAGAAAAAAGAGTGAAAAGAATTAAGGACATTCTAAGAGACCTCAGGGACAACATTAAATGCACCAACATTCGAATTATAGGGGTCCCAGAAGAAGAAGAGAAAAAGAAAGGGTCTGAGAAAATATTTGAAGATTTGAAAAATTCCCTAACATGGGAAAGGAAAGAGTCACTCAAATCCAGGAAGCCCAGAGAATCCCATACAGGATAAATCCAGGGAGAAACATGCCCCAGACACATATTAATCAAACTATCAAAAATTAAATACAAAGAAAAAACATTAAAAGCAACAAGGGAAAAGCAACAGATAACATACACAGGAATCCCCATAAAGTTAACAGCTGATCTTTCAACAGAAACTCTGCAAACCAGAAGGGAGTGCAGGATATATTTAAAGTGATAAAAGGGGAAAAAACTACAACCAAGATTTCTCTATGCAGCAAAGATCTTATTGAGATTCAACAGAGAAATTAAAACCCTTACAGACAAGCAAAAGGTAGGAGAATTCAGCACCACCATACCAGCTTTACAACAAATGCTAAAGGAACTTCTCTAGACAGGAAACACAAGAGAAGGAAAAGACCTACAAAAAAGAAACCCAAAACAATTAAGAAAATGGTAATAGGAACATGCATATAGTTAATTACCTTAAATGTAAATGGATTAAATGCTCCAACCAAAAGACATAGACTGGCTGAATGGATACAAAAACAAGACCCATATATATGCTGTCCTTAAGAGACCCACTTCAGACCTAGGGACACATACAGACTGAAAGTGAGGGGATGGAAAAAGATATTCCATGCAAATGGAAATCAAAAGAAAGCTGGAGTAGCAATCCTCATAACAGACAAAATAGACTTTAAAATAAAGACTATTAAAAGAGACAAAGAAGGACACTACAAAATGATCAAGGGATCATTCCAGGAAGAAGATATAACAATTGTAAATATTTATGCACCCAATGTAGGAGCTCCTCAATACATAAGGCAAATGCTAACAGCCATAAAAGGGGAAATCAACAGTAACATAATAATAGTAGGGGACTTTAACCCCCCACTTACACCAATGGACACATCAACCAAAATGAAAATAAATAAGGAAACACAAGCTTTAAATGATACATTAAACCAGATGGACTTAAATGATATTTATAGCACATTCCATCCAATAACAACAGAATATACTTTCTTCTCAAGTGCTCATGGAACATTCTCCAGGATAGATCACATCTTGGGTCACAAATCAAGCCTTGGTAAATTTAAGAAAATTGAAATAGTATGAAGTATCTTTTCCAACCACAACGCTATGAGACTAGATATTAATTATAGAAAAATACTGTAAAAAATACAAACACATGAGGCTAAACAATATGCTACTAAATAACCAAGAGATCACTGAAGAAATCAAAGAGGAAATCAAAAAATATGTAGAAATAAATGATGATGAAAACAGGACAGCTGAAAACCTATGGGGTGCAGCAAAAGCACTTCTAAGAGGGAAGTTTATAGCAATACAATCTCACCTCAAGAAACATCTCAAATAAACAACCTGACCTTACACCTAAAGCAATTAGAGAAAGGAGAAGAACAACAGCAAATAAAACCCTAAAGTTATCAGAAGGAAAGGAATCATAAAGATCAGATCAGGAATAAATGGAAAAAAAATGAAGGAAAAATTGCAAAGATCAATAAAACTAAAAGCTGGTTCTTTGAGAAGATAAACAAAATTGATAAACCATTAGCCAGACTCATCAAGGAAAAAAGGGAGAAGACTCAAATCATCAGAATTAGAAATGAAAAAGGAGAAGTAAAAACTGACACTGCAGAAATACAAAGGATCATGAGAGATTACTACAAGCAACTATATGCCAATAAAATGGACAAAATGGAAGAAATGGACAAATTCTTAGAAAAGCACAACTTTCCAAGACTGAACCAGGAAGAAATAGATAATATAAACAGGCCAATCACAAGCACTGAAACTCTGATTTAAAATTTTCCAACAAACAAAAGCCCAGGACCAGATGGCTTCACAGGTGAATTCTACCAAACATTTAGATAAAAGCTAACATCTATCCTTCTCAAAATCTTCCAAAATATAGCAGAGGGAGGAACACTCCCAAACTCATCTTAGGAGGCCACCATCACCCTGATACCAAAACCAGAGATGTTACCAAAAAAGAAAGATACAGGCCAATATCACTGATGAACATAGATGCAAAAATCCTCAACAAAATACTAGCAAACAGAATCCAGCAGCACATTAAAAGGATCATACACCATGATCAAGTGGGATTTATCCCAGGAATGCATGGATTCTTTAATATATGCAAATAAGTCAGTGTGATACACCATATTAACAAACTGAAGAATAAAAACCATATGATTATCTCAATAGTTGCAGAAAAAGCTTTCGACAAAATTCAACACCCATTTATGATTAAAACTCTCGAGACTGTAGGCATAGAGGGAACCTATCTCAACATAATAGAGGCCATATATGACAAATCCACAGCCAACATCATTCTCAATGGTGGGAAAACTGAAACCATTTCCTCTAAGATCAGGAAAAAAACACGGTTGTGTGCTCTCACCACTATTATTCAACATATTTTTGGAAGTTTTAGCCACAACAATCAGAGATGAAAGAGAAATAAAAAGAATCCAAATTGGAAAAGGAGAAATAAAACTGTCACTGTTTGGGGATGACATGATACTATACAGAGAGAATCCTAATGATGCTACCAGAAAACTACTAGAGCTAATCAATGAATCTGGTAGAGTAGCAGGATACAAAATTAATGCACAGAAATCTCTTGCATTCCTATACACTAATGATGAAAAATCTGAAAGAGAAATTAAGGAAACACTCCCATTACCATTACAACAAAAAGAATAAAATGCATAGGAATAAACCTACCTAAGTAGACAAAAGACCTGTATGAAGAAAACTATAAGACACTGATGAAAGAAATTAAAGATGATACAAACATATGGAGAGATATACCATGTTCTTGGAATGGAAAAATCAACATTGTGATAATTACTATACTACCCAAAGCAAGCTACAGTCAATATAATCCCTATCAAACTATCAATGGCATTTTTCACAGAACTAGAACAAAAAATTTTACAATTTGTATGGAAACACAAAAGACCCCGAATAGCCAAAGCAATCTTGAGAAAGAAAAACGGAGCTGGAGGAATTAGGCTCCTGGACTTCAGACTATACTATAAAGCTACAGTAATCAAGACAATGTGGTACTGGAATAACAACTGAAATATAGATCAATGGAACAGGATAGAAAGGCCAGAGATAAACCCATGCACATATGGTCACCTTATCTTTGATAAAGTAGGCAAGAATATATAGTGGAGCAAAGACAGACTCTTCAATAAGTGATGCTGGGAAAACTGGACAGCTACATGTAAAAGAATGAAATTAGAACACTCCCTAACACCATACACAAAAATAATCTCAAAATGGATTGAAGACCTAAATGTTAGGCCAGAGGGTATAAAACTCCTAGCGGAAAACATAGGCAGAACACTCTATGACATAAATCATAGCAAGATCCTTTTTGACCCACCTCCTAGAGAAATGGAAATAAAAACAGAAGTAAACAAATGAGACCCAATGAAAGTTAAAAGTTTTTGCACAGCAAAGGAAACCATAAACTGGACGAAAAGACAACCCTCAGAATGGGAGAAAATATTTGCAAATGAAGCAACTGACAAAGGATTAATCTCCAAAATTTACAAGCAGCTCATGCAGCTCAATATCAAAAAAACAAACAACCCAATCCAAAAATGGGCAGAAGACCTAAATAGACATTTCTTCAAAGAAGATATACAGACTGCCAACAAACACATGGAAGGACGCTCAACATCACTAATCATTAGAGAAGTGCAAATCAAAACTATAATGAGGTATCACCTCACACTAGTCAGAATGGCCATCATCAAAAATATCTATAAATGATAAATGCTGGAGAGGGTGTGGAGAAAACGGAACCCTCTTGCACGGTTGGTGGGAATGTAAATTGATACAGCCGCTATGGAGAACACCATGGAGATTCCTTAAAAAACTACAAATAGAACTACCATATGACCCAACAATCCCACTACTGGGCATATACCCTGAGAAAACCCTAATTCAAAAAGAGTCATGTACCCGAATGTTCATTGTAGCACAATTTACAATAGCCAGGGCATGGAAGCAACCTAGGTGTCCATTGACAGATGAATGGATAAAGAAGATGTGGCATATATATGTACAATGGAATATTACTCAGCCATAAAAAGAAATGCAACTGAGTTATTTGTAGTGAGGTGGATGGATCTAGAATCTGTCATACAGAGTGAAGTAAGTCAGGAAGAGAAAAACAAATACTGTATGCTAACACACACACACACACACACACACACACACACACATACAAACACACACACATATATATATATATATATATATATATATATATATATATGGAATCTAAAAAAAAAATGGTTCTGATGAACCTAGAGGCAGGACAGGAATAAAGACACAGATGTAGAGATTGGACTTGAGGACACAGGGAGGGGGAAGGGTAAACTGGGACAACATGAGAGAGTGGTAGTGTATATATGGATCTATATACACTACCAAATGTAAAATAGATAGCCAGTGAGAAGCAGCTGCATATAGCACAGGGAGATCAGCTCTATGCTTTGTGACCACCTAGAGGGGTTGGATAGGGTGGGTGGGAGGGAGACGCAAGAGGGAGGGGATGTGGGGATATATGTATACATATAGCTGATTCACTTTGTTATATAGCAGAAACTAACACAACATTGTAAAGGAATTATACTCCAATAAAGATGTTAAAATAAAATTCTTATTTCTCTCAAAAAAAAAAAGTGATACAGTGTGATTTCTGAAGCTAGATCATAAAAGTTCCATTCACTTCTACGTTACTCTCCTGGGAACTTGGTCTTGGAGCCTACCAACAATACTGAGGAAATCCAAGCAGGCTTTGGAGAAGAACTGAATTCTCAACCCATATTGTTAGATGAGCTCACAGGTGATGGCACCAACTTGCTAGGCAGGTGAATACTTGTTCTGAAAGTATATCCCCATACTTCAGTGAAGCTGCCCTAACTGACGTTGTTCAAAGCAAAATGGAGCCATTCCTGGTGACCTATTTTCAAATTGCCAATTTGCAAAGAAAGTAAATTGTTGTGGTTGTTTCAGGCTGCTAAGTTTTGGAGTTACCTAATATACGTCTGCAACACTTGTAACACATTCTGGTGCAGGAAGTAGGGTGCCAGTGTAACCAAAACATAAAATATGCAGATTTGGCTTTGGGTCTGTGCAGTGAGTTGAAGCTAAAATGAATTTGAAGAGCATTTGCAAAGGGTAAAGGGACTAGAGAAGGCCGCAGGTGAAAGGGGAAAAAAGGAATATATTACTGGAAACCAGAGGAAAGAGTCCCTTATTATTCAGTGGTGGAATGTTTGGCAACAGTGTTCACTTTGATTGTGTTATTTATAGGGATGATGTATGCTAGAGAGATTTCCAAGAATAGTATTGCAAGTGCCCCTTGGCTGCTTCTAACTTCCTATGATCAAATGTGAGAAGAGAAAGGTGTTCTAAGAATAAACTGTTACATATGTTAGAACCAGAACTTTCTGGTACAAAAATTTCTTATTTCTGGCCTCTCCAGATGGCAGACAATTCTCAAATTAAATAAGAGTATCAGGCTAAAGATTAAAGCCAGAGCCGGTCCTCTATAGATCTTAAGGGTGTGGTCCCACAGCAGTCTCAAAGGGAACCTAAGATATAGTAGGGCTTACCTCTAAGAGAATTGCTGATGTTGCTCTTGTCTAATTGAGTGTATTTTTAAATTGATACATAAGAAATCCACAAGGTTTTTAAAAGAGTTGTAGCAGGTGGTACTGAAAGGAAGAGAGGCTGTACAAAATGGAAAGAGGCTTTTGGACCCCCAAACTTTTTTGAGCAGGAAGCAGGCTGGGCTGCCTACTCAGTTGCAAACGTGGTCTGCTCATTGGGGAAAAGTATGGATGGCTCAGAAAGCAGACTCAAGAGCCTAGAGAATGGCGGGAGCCACAGAGAACAAATTCTAGTAATATGATTGAGCCTTAATCAAGGAAATGGCAACATGTGTCTGACCGGATTGAAAAATTGCTCTGGGCAAGTGACTACTGTGAGTCTTCTGTTTCCTCCTTTTAAATGAATGGGATTGTAGCAGTTATCCTATGCTATTCCTCCATTGTTCTTTGATATATGGGCATCAGATAATGTGTCTTAGTTCACAGCTATTCATACGGAATAGAATAGATCTCAAGGAGCTGTGCTAACATGGGAGGGAGAGAAAGGCAGAGAGAAGGAAAAAGTAAGTAAAGGTATAAGAAAGTACCCTAGACTATTCTTGCAACTTTTTTTTTTTTTGAGTTTGAAGTTATATTTAAACATAAACGCTTGCAAAAATAATAAAGTAAGCAGAAGTGAATTATGGAGTCATGCCGACTTCCATTCTCTCCAAAATCTCTGATCTCTATTTCCTCATGAACTCATCTCAGCTGCTCCAGCTCTTACTTTTCTCTGAGCAAAAAAGTAATAAATTTATATAATTCAGCATTAGGGATAAACTGCCTCTTCACATTTAATAATACGTATCCTCTCATTTGTGCTGATCTTTGCTGTCTACCCAGGGAAGATGAAACAACTCAATAGTAAAGGCAGGACTCTGCACATAGCTCTCATCTCTTCCTCTAACTGGCTCTACAACCCTGGTAGGTTATTTTAATCTCCATGTCTTTCAGCTCCCTTATCTATAACTTAGAGATAATGTTGATAAATTTACTTCCTCATTGGATAGCTGTGAGGATTAAGTGAGGATAAAGAATGTTAAAAAGTTTCCTATGGGTGCTCATTAAGTGTTACCTATTATCATTATTTTCAATACAAAGCCTTTAAACTCTGAGAATAAAGATCCCCTCTTAGACATTTGATTCTGCAGAGAGCACATTAGAATTCTGACTACATAATTGTATTCCATAAATGCATGATTGATCAATTAAAGATTTTTTTATTATCCAAATCTATAACAAATGCAAAGAGTAATACATCAGACATGTTATTTAGTGAAATTATTTTTGTATGATAAAGATTCAGATAAAGCAATTTTTTTAAAGATATAATTGAAAACAATCCAAGAAACCATGATTCCAGCTTGTCTCCTACAAAGGCATAATGCTGTCTGTTATATAGAGTACATATAATCAGATTTTACCTGTTTTTAGGAAAGAAGTATTCATATAAGTCAATACATTTTAAAATAAGCTGAAAAAACTTTAGCTGCTAAATTGTCCTTAAACTTCTGAAAAAAATACTATAGCTAATACATTCAAACTTTCTGTCTACTAACTTGTCCTTTGCTTTCACATTATTCAATTTAGAGGGGAAAATGTCCTTTATTACCCCTGCTGAAGCGTCTAGATGCAATTATATATCTTTCCTTTTCACTGCCAAGAATCCATATATATGACATCTATTGCTTCACTATTCACTCTCTACTTAATCTTCTGTAGTCTGAATTTTGTCTCCTGGAAACTACCAAAAATGCATTTTAAAGGGTATCTAGGATTTTTCTTTTTCAGTTTTATCGTAAGTCTCAAGATATAGATTAAATATAGAATTTGAATTAAGGCTTGTAACAGTGTTTCTTTGACTTTTGACTTTTGCATGCCTCATAATAACTTGGGACATTAATTAATAATTCTGATTTATGAAGCCTTAACCCCAGAGATTCTGATTCAGTGATACTGGGGTGGAACCAGGAATCTAAATTTTTCACAAAATCCAAGGTTATTTTGAAGTATTGCATTCTGCTCTTTGAAGAGACACCAACTTAAAGGAACTGAATAAAACAGAGGGAAAATGAGAAGCTTTCCTATCTGAAAAAATCTCTTCTCTTACCTTCTTTGATGCTATTATTTTTGTTCTTTTATTTCAAGGGTCCTCCCACTTGATTGTAGCCTTGTTGTAAGGACTAGTTTTAAATTTCCTCGCATTCTTTTTATTTAAATATTTTTCACATCCACTGATTGAACTATAATATTAATGCAGAATTCTCCTATTTCTTCCTAACTCATCTATATATATTTTTTTTTTCTGCGGTACGCGGGCCTCTCACTGTTGTGGCCTCTCCCATTGCGGAGCAAAGGCTCCCGACGCGCAGGCTCAGCAGCCATGGCTCACGGGCCCAGCCGCTCCGCGGCATGTGGGATCTTCCCGGACGGGGGCATGAACCCGTGTCCCCTGCATCGGCAGGCGGACTCTCAACCGCTGCACCACCAAGGAAGCCCTCATCCATATCTTTAAGTGTGCATTGGCTACTTATGCATTTCAAGTTAATTAGTTTACTTATTTTTGAAAGTGGTTCTAGGTTCCACTTTCTCTTTTTTTCCTGCTTAGTCTCTCATCTTTGGTTACAAAATGCAGCTCATGTTCCCTTGAACATATCACTAACTTTAAGTGGGTTTTATTTGCTGCAGGATGGGAGAGATTGAGGAGATATAGAGTTCTGAGACCACACAGAGTTAAAGAGACACAGCCAAGAATTGAGAGAAATCTGGAAACAAGAAGGAAAGAAATACTCAGATGTTCATTTCCTGTAGGAATCTGAACAACAGTGGAGTTAGATGTTGGGGATCCAAATCCCTGAAAAGACTTGGAAACTACCAGAAACTATACATACTACCAGTAAGAGAATCAAAATATGAACTCAGGTACTAAAAGTGCACAAAGATCCAAGTTTTAGAACTAGAGTGGAGGTTTTGCCAAAGTGAAAGAAGGAAAAGTTTATTTATTTAAACTATGTTTCACTCATCCATTTATTCAGCAAATATTATTGAAATCTACTACACACCTGACATTGTGCAATGGACTAGGAACAGAATCAAAGAGTCTCTGTCCTCAAGAAGTTAAATTCTAAATAAGAAAAGATTTAAACGTAAATCATCAGGATAATTTTGTGATAGTTCTGTGAAGACAATAAAAGGGGGTATGTTGTAGAGTAATTGGGATTGGAGGCTGAGGGGAGAAAAGGACAGGGCTATGTTAGACAGGATGATCAGGGGAGGTTTCTCTGATGAGTATATGAGCTGAGATATGATTGGCAAGAAATTTCCACCTGGGAGTCATTTGAAGACCCAGAGGCATAGTGTTTGTTGCAAAAGGACAAAGAAGTTATTGAGTACAATGTCACTGTGGCCAAAATAAGATTTGAGAATGTGAGGAATCTAAAGAAGGCTGCTGTGGTTGGAGCTTAATGAGTAATGACACAGGAATGGTGGTAAGTCAAGTCAAAAAAGTACTTTGAAGTTAGGTCATGTAGGTCTTTATAAGCCACATAAGGTTTTTGATTTTATTCCAAGTGCGGTGCAAAGTCATAGAAAATTTTAAGCAAAAAATTGAGAACTATATTTTTGAAAGATAAACTGTAGCTTTTACATGAAGAATGAACTGTAGAAACATAAAAGAAGACACAGGTAAAATAGAAAACTATTGTAAGAGTCTGGGGGAGAAATAATTATGACCTGATTTTGGATAATAGCAGTGGAGATGAAGAAAACTGGAGATAGAGAAGATATATTTGGGAGTTAAAGCTTATAAGAGTGGTATATGGGGTTTGGGAGAGGTTCAGGTAGAGGGAAGAATTAAGGAAAACTCCTAGGTCTTAACTTGAGTGAATGATCGTACCATACAATGAAGTGGTAACATTTGTAGGGAGACAGATTTTGAAGGAAATAAATATTTCTGCTTTGTCTATGTTTAGTTAGAGAAGCCTAATAAACAGCAAGTGCAAATGTCAGAGAAGTGAGATCTATAAACCTGGATTTAGTGGAGAGATATAGACTAGAGAATTATTTGAAAGTCATCTATATTTAGTGGCCTATCAGAGGAATCCAGCCAACAAAGGAAATAGAGAAGTAGCCTTTGAGCCAAGAGTGTGGTGTTGCATCAACCAAGAGAAGTGTTCTAGGATAAAGGGAATAGTTTGTTGCGTCAAAAGCTGCTGTAATTTCCAGGGAGGTACAAAACCCAAAGAACCAATCAAGTTTAGCAAGATAAAGGATATTGAAGACATTTACAAGTACTGTTTCAGAAATTTTGTGTAAATGAAGGTGGAAATCCAATTGGCAAAGATTGAGGAGAGAACGGTAAATGAGGAAATGGAGATATTAATTATAAAAAGTTCTTGAAGAAACTCTGATGGAAAATAAAAATGTAATAGTATGCACGACATTGAGATTACTGCTGATGAGGTTCTAGTTATTAAAATTTTCTCCATACCATGCCACAGATATCTGAGTCTGGGATGAGATTGGACATCTAAACAGAGAAAATAAGATTCCAGTTAGGACAGTTGCAGAGCCACAGGGCAAGCATACAGTACAGATCATAACTACAGATTAATAATTATAATTAATTATTTAATTAATTATGGTCAAGCTCTTATGCCTTGAATATTGATCTCCCTGTTTTCAATCTCTGTTCTTTATACAACTTTTAGACAAATCTTCCTAAATCAGAATTTCTCCCTATTTAAATGGTTCTCCAGGACTAAAAACCATAATCAATGTTATCCATATTTCAATCTATAAAATAGCCCCAATATGTCTCTTTGGCCTGATTTCTCAGGTCTTTACATTTTTGTTTTCATCAAGATAATCCTATTTCTAGCTTCCTAAGCACATCTTATACCTATTTAAGAGTCAACATCTTTTTGAAAGTAGTTGAGTAGTGTTAAAAACATGGGTTCTGGAGCGGGTCACCTAGGTTCAGTCTGCCACTTGCTGTCTGTGTGATTTTGTACACATTTCCTAACCTTTTTATGCCTCAGTTTTCCTATCCATAAAATCAGTATGTTTCTCATGATTGTTTTGAGGAATAGATGACAGTGTCTGACCCATAGTAACTACTTTATGCATGATAGCAGTTTTCATTATTAATTTCTGAATGCCCTTCTCTTCTTTCCTTCTTAGAATCTCTGCTTAGAAAAGTAATTCCATTTGAGGTTTTTTATAAAGCTTTCCTAATTCATTCACTATGGCTTCTACCCCGATCCTAGAGTATTTGCTTGATTATGACAATTATTCATTATGAATTCTTAATAAATATATATGAGATTGCCTTTTTATCTTATAGTTTTTATACATTCTTTTCATATATGTAGTAAACTCAAGACCTAGGTCATAATTTTATTTTTTTCTTTATTGCATTCAGCATCCTGTTTTTCACCTTTTAGTTTAGTACGGTTGACTGATCAACTTATGCAGCCTTCCAATGTATCTATTATTATGTATTTTAAAAATCAGCATTGTAGTCTTTTACAGTTACATTAAACTGGATTTATTTTAAGTAATCCATTAATATATGTGATTAATTCTATCTTCATCTGTGCTGCTTATGCCCTCTTCTCTTGAGTTAGAATTACTGAGGTTTAACATTTTTCAAAAATCTTTATGACCAGATCAGGGAAAATAGGGTAAATATGGGTCACTGAATGGAGAAGGAAGAGGAAATAGAGGTTGAATGGCAGGTTTTAATTAAGGAAAAGTAAAAGTGAAGGAATAGTGCACAAAAGCAAGAAGGGAAAAATAGAGAGGGAGAGACAATGAACAATTAAGAAGACCAAAGAACAAGAAAGTAGAAAAGATATAATTGAATATGTGGAAAGTGTTAGATAAAGGTGGCATGGGGAAAACAGAAGTACAGAAAATAAGATCATAGATACCCACCTGTCCACATACCAAAACAATTCCCATGTGTAACTGAGTTAAGATATAAACATCACGGGTTAGACATTATAAGAGTGTTTGTCAAACTTCTGATTTAAGAATTCCTCAAACACAGAAGTGCTATAAGAAGCAACAGAAAAGTGCACAAACTGAGAAAGACAGGCCTCAAATAATGAACATAAAGGAGGAAAACAATTGATATATAAACTTTTTTCCACATATTTAGTTTGTTACAGTCAAATACAATAAAAATGAAAGCTCCAGTTTTCACCTAGCAAACCCTCAAAGGTATTACCCATATTATACTTAGAAGGTTTAAGAAATGATAAAACAGCAATAATTGCGAGTAACTTTTATTGGTGGGTACTATATAACAGGTACTGTTTAAATTCAAGCTTATATTTTGCTGATAAAGTATAAAACAGTATTTGGTGCTGCTATTTTAGAACATATTTTGGCAATAAGTATTAAGAATAATTAACATTAAAGTAGTGTTGAGGGATAATCAATGTTTAATGGATTTTTTATTTTGCTCTACCAAAATCAAGTAGTATTTCAATAAACAGTTTAAAACAAATATACATACTCAGTAGAGCTAACCAAAAAGTCTATTTGAAAGATTTAGGAGAACCAGTGAATAAAATTTGTTTTAAATGAAAAGTGTTTTTTTTTTTTTAAAGGTGTGGTATTATTTACCTTTCAAAGTTGCACAGCGTCTCCCAGAAACCCTTAAGTTTTAAGATGTGAATAACACAATGGGAGTAAACTGAAGAAAAAAGGAAAATCCACTAATCTGAGTTAGCATAGTATGAATCTGTCCCTTATTTACATGTGTGATGCTTGAGAAGAGAAACTGTTATGCAAGGGCTAATTGAATACTCTATATTACAGAGGTGGGTACTAAAATAATTGTGGGAGCATAAATAATTACTGTGTTAATATTCTGCCTAGCCTGAAAAATGCATTCAGCTCTGTCTACATTTATTAATCCCTCTCCTCCTCTTTTGTTCTTTTTCACTTCATGACCTCCATACTAACTGGGGAGACAAAATAAATTTGAATCAAGTAATATATTCAAATTCCGTCTTATCAAGAAAACAACTCAAAGTGAATAGAGAAAGCAGTTAGGTTATAGTATGTTTCATATCTCATGATGGCAGAATTGAATTGGAGGATTGCTGAATTTATTATTCTAGATATGTTCATAATATATATATATATATTTTGTTGTTGTTCATAATATATTTATCCTACCTCACTATTGTCATGGTGGAGAGGGTGGGTAGGTAGCAGAGGCATGTGGGGCAAAACTGCCTGCAAAATTCAGCCTCAGTCTTTGTAGGTGACTTCTCACTAAGAGATTGATAGTTGAATGGTAGTTTTTCCCACAGCACTGTTGTTGTTGGAGACAATGAGGAAAAGTTGCAGGGACAGTTTGAGAAGGAGGAAAAAAAATGTCAGTACACAAATGGAAGAACTCAGTAGTCGCCATGAGCAAGGATTTCTCTCTTTTATATGAAAATAGACTCTGACTGTACTATGAGACGGTAAAGGTACGTCTGAAATGTGGACTTGATGCTGGTGGAGTGGCATACCTTGTCTTCGTTCCATTTATATAGCTAGTTTTGTATCAACTCTGCCATGAACTAGCTGTGTGACATTGGACAAGGCACTTTCTGTTTTCCTGATACCCTTTTATATGTAAACTGAGGAGAATAATGGGATTAAATAATTTTTTAAGTAATTAACTTGCAAACATTTAAAGAACTTACAACAGTACGTACATTAAGCGTGGTATATGTGTTTACTATACCTATCTTTTCTCTGTATTATTATATACTTTACTATATTCCTCTATAGTATGTATAATAGGATCATAGGATTTTTTAAAGTTTTTTAAAGAGCAGTTTAAGGTTCACAGCAAAATTGAGGAGAAGGTATAGGGATTTCCCATTTAACCCCTACCACCACACATACGTAGCCTCTCTCATTATCAACATCCACACCAGACTGGTATATTTGTTAATAATTGATGAACCTACATTCATAATCATAATCACTCAAAGTCCTAAGTTTATGTTACAATTCACTCTTGATGTTGTACATTCAATGGGTTTAAAAACATATAATGACATGTATCTACCATTGTAGTCTCATACAGAGTATTTTCATGGCCCTAAATATCCTCTGTGTTCCGTCTATTCATCCCTCTTCCCCCACCAAATCCCTGGAACCACTAATCTTTTTCCTGTCTCCATAGTTTTGCATTTTCCAGAATGTCATTATAGTTGGAATCATGCAGTATGTAGCCTTTTCAAATTAGCTTCTTTCATTTAGCAATATACATTTAAGGTTCCTCCTTAAATATGTGGGATAAATTCCACTCAATCATGGTTTATAAATCTTTGTATACATTATTGGATTCCACTTGCTAGTATTTTATTGAGGATTTTGGCTTTTAAGTTCATGAGAGATATTGGTCTGTACTTTGCTTTTCCTGTAATCTCTTTGCCTAGTGTTGATATTAGGGAAATGCTGGCCTCATACAATGAGTTAAGAAGTATTTCTTCTGCTTCTATTGTCTGAAAAAGACTGTAGAGAATTGGTAGAAATTTTCCCTTAAATATTTGGTAGAATTTGCCAGTGACCCTATCTGGACCTGGTGTTCTCTGTTTGGGAAAATTATTAATTATTGATTATATTTATTTAATAGATATAGGCCTACTCAGATAGTCTCTTTCTTGTGTGAGTTTTGGCAGTTTGCATCTTTCAAGGAGTTCGTCCATTTCATCTAGGTTATCAAATTTGTGGGCATAGAATTGTTCATAGTATTCCTTTATTATCTTTTTAGTGTCCACGAGATGTGTAATGATATTTACTCTTTCATTTCTGATATTAGTAGTTTGTGTCCTCTTTTTTTCTTAGTCTGGCTGGAAGCTTATTGATTTTATAAATCTTTTCAAAGAACTTTATTTTCATTGATTTTTCTCTATTGATTTCCAGTTTTCAATTTTATTGATTTTGGCTCTAATTCTTATTATTTCTTTCCTTCTACTTACTTTTAACTTAATTTGCTCTTTCTTTTCTAGTTTCCTAAGGTAGAAACTTATATTATTGATTTTAGATCTTTCTTCTTTTCTAATATACACATTCAATGCTCTACATTCCCGTCTAAGTATTGTTTTTGCTGCATCCCACACATTTTGATAAGTTTCATTTTCATCTAGTTCAAAATATTTTTAAATTTCTAGATGTTTTTTCTTAGGTCCACTTCTTATTTAAAGATGTGTTGTTTAATCTCCACATATTTTGGGATCTTCCAGTTTTCATCCTGTTATTGGATTCTAGTTTAATTCCACTGTAGTCTGAGAGCAGACATTGTTTGAGTTCTGCTCTTTTAAATTTGTTAAGGTTTGTTTTATGGCTTAACATGTAGTTTATCTTGGTGAACATTCTTTGTGAACTTGAGAAGAATATTTATACTGTTATTGTTGAAGGAAGTAGTCTATAAAGTGATTATATCCAGTTGATTTGTGGTATTGTTGAGTTTGACTATGTTTTTTTTTAATATAAATTTATTTATTTATTTAAAAAAATTTTTGGCTGTGTTGGGTCTTCGTTGCTGCACGCGGGCTTTCTCTAGTTGCGGCTAACGGGGGCTACTCTTCATTGCGGTGTGCAGGCTTCTCATTGTTGTGGCTTCTCTTGTTGTGAAGCACAGGCTGTAGGGCCATGGGCTTCAGTAGTTGTGGCACATGGACGCAGTAGTTGTGGCTCGTGGGCTTAGTTGCTCCATGGCATGTGGGATCTTCCCAGGACAGGGCTCAAACCCGTGTCCCCTGCATTGGCAAGCGGATTCCCAACCACTGTGCCACCGGGGAAGCCCTCAACTATGTTTTTAATGATTTTCTGCCTGCTTGATCTGTTTGCTTACTGGAATTGAAGGCATAGGCTTTCCAAAATAGCAATCTAATGCTGTCTAGCTTTGTAAAATTAAATCTAAATAGCTGGTGGGGAAAATCCAAAAATCCCTATAACAATATATATAGGATGCGCAGCTATAAAAGAAAACTCTCCCAATTGATTTATTGGCTTTCTGTGCTATCCACTAATTAGGGCACCAAACTCTGTTATACAATTATGTATTATGCAATAAATGTATATTATTACTTTATGATATATATTATTCCTTTTTTTGTGGGGTAGGGTAAAATATACCTACGGCAATATTTGGTTTAATGTTTTAATGAAGTATTTTGGTAAAATAAATCCACCACTTGATTCCCATGCTGTATATTTTTCTGGCAATCTCTCACCATAAGAATAGTAGATATCCTACCTGTGAAAATGAAAAAGGAAAACATTTCCTTTAAATATAGAAATAGTTTTGAGACTCTCAAGATGAATTTGGCAGCTCATTTACAGAAGTAAAGACCCATCTATGAAAATACATTATCAAATACTTTTATTTATTTGTATATATTATGTGAGTTCCTTTTTTAGTGGTTTTCATATTTCCATCAGAGAATTTTATGAATTTCTTAAGTTTTTTCTTATTTATTTATTTATTTTGCAGCATGCGGGCCTCTCACTGTTGTGGTCTCTCCCGTTGCGGAGCACAGGCTCTGGACACGCAGGCCCAGCGGCCATGGCTCACGGGCCCAGCCGCTCCGTGGCATGTGGGATCCTCCCGGACCGGGGCACGAACCCGTGTCACTGCATCGGCAGGCGGACTCTCAACCACTACGTCACCAGGGAAGCCCAGCTTTTTTTATTTTTAAAAAGGCTTGGAGACTTCCCTGGCGGTCCGGTGGTTAAGACTTCATGCTTCCACTGCAGGAGAACTAAGATCCCACAGGCTGCGCTGTACAACCAAAAATAAAAATTAAAAAAAATTTAAAATAAATAAAAATAAATTTTAAAAAATTAAAGAAATAAGTATTTAACAAATAAGTTAAAAATTTTTTTAAAGTTTAAAAAAATAAAAAGGCTTGGCAAAGAAATGTATTGTTGCTGTGTGACTTGAAGTGCTATTTTAATACAGAATGCTCAAATTTCTGATTTATGAGATTGATGAGATTCAGACTAGTCTTTCATTTTATTTATCTAGCATTTTTCTTTATAATATAACATGGAATCAAAAATATCTTCCTAAGCCTCAGTAAAATATTGTCTCAAGCTATGATTTTCTCTAACTCAAAATGTCTTGAATATTTCAGTTTAAAAGAAACCACTCAGCCATGAGAGAGATGCTATTGAAATGTAACTATTTTGATGTTTTAGTTCTTTGAATCTTACTTTGCCTAGATTTCCCTGAAGTTAGTGGGCCTCATCTGTGTAAAATTTCTTAGATGGCTTGAATTTATACTCTAGCATTGGGAACTCTGCTTACTTTAACAGGGCACTCAACCAGCCTTGCAGAAGTAGTGTACAGAGATTTGTACCGTCTTTGAATATTCATTTCACACAGTTGCTGATTCTTAAGAATGTGGCATGAATAGAATTTCTTGAAAACTGTGCCTTCAAAAGAATCTACTTTAGGACTGCATCATTACCATAGGAATTTACAGTAAAGGCGCTGTTGTTTTTAGGAAGGAAAAAATAAAGCGTGTAAATTAACATTTGGCTTAGTCCCACCATAGGGATATATACATTGAATGAATGAGAAAAAATAGAAGCATTATTTTCTTATTATATATGTTTATTTAAAATTATGCAATATAATTTCTGATCTTGTTACATAAAAAAGTCAGTAGAATATTTAAACTTTGAACCTTTGTACTGGAAATGTTTATATTTGCTTTCTCTGAAATAAAATTGTAATTTTAAAGCATGCCTCTAGTCTAGTTAATTTCTCCTAGGGGTTCATATCTATAGTTTGTCCTTTCGTAATGGTGTTCTACTGGATACAATAAACTGTAAATGGGTTTTTCTTTCATGTCTGGCCAGTTGGGTTTCAGAGCATGTACATCCACATAACTTTACAGTAAAAAATGACTTATTATGAAAATGATATTTTTAATCAAAGATATTTTGCAAGTGATTATAGACATAAAAGTATAATATGGAAAAAAGTTATCAAAGTTTCATCATGCTCCAACTTTTAACTGTTACTTATTTTATTTAATGAAATGTAGAGTTTTGAACTTGCAATGTAAATGTTAGTCAGGTCTGAAATTTGGTGAGGTATTCAAACTTCAATTCTCCTTTCCCTTCAAAATCAAACCAAACCAAATGAAATCAAACAAAACAAAACAAGCTGTTTGCTAAAGCAAACATATGGTAAACCATAGATAAGCACCTAAACATCATCATGGCTTTATGAAGAGGCATTGGAGAAAAGGTCTTTTCTTTATTAGCTGCACCACTCCTTACTAAAGTTTTCTATGTAGTGACCCATATTCCAATATCCTATTTCTCAGTCTTTATACTTTGAATCACAACAGAAAAAAAGAAGAAATATATTGCTCTTTCCTTCTTCACTTAAGACTTTGAGTCACCTACCTTCTAGCTAGCACATGAAAAATCAAATAATTAACTTACTGATAGTTTATTGTATTAAATTATACATTTTATAATCTATACCTAATTTCATAAATGCATTTCAACATCCTTAGTAAAGTTTTTTCTTTGAATTAAAGAACCAGGTCTACATGCTTTTTTGAATCTATTTAACTTGTTTTGACCAGAAGAGAATAGATTCAAATGGTTTGAGTTTTTTGTGTGTGTGCCAAGTCTCTTCGCAACTACCAAAATAACGATTACATTAAGAATGAAAAATAATATACTTTACAGTTTCCAACCATAATAAAATCATGAGGTTAAATGTTTTCTTCCATATAGGAGGTGATTTTGTTATTAGTATTCTGAGATCATTGGAGTATTGAACAATTGCAGTTTTCCAGCTATATTTCTGAAAAGTTGTAAAAATGTCTAGAACTAGGACCAATATAGCAAATGCTATTTTAAAAGCTTCCTGACATTTAGGAACAAATGCCTAGTTTCCTTATTGTCTTAGTTTGGGGTTCACCCCAAAGCAGACATGAGATAAAAACTTGGATTGCAGGTATGCATTTAGTATGTGAATCAAAGAAATAAAAATGAGGGAGTAGGGGAAATTATACTACAAAAAAGAAACAGCCAATATAGGGTGTGTTAATGAGTGGGTAGTGGGGCTCAATTCTGCTGGGCACCCTCTGAGATAGCATGTTGGTTGTGCCTCAGAATTGTCTCATTGAGGAATAGGGAAGCACAATATCTGTTCTCCACAGTTTCAGGTGAACTCAGAGCTGAGCCAAGGGAATATGGAATGCTTTATCCAAATAGAATCCACTAATATCTACTTCTTGCAGTGCTCAAATATGCTTGTGTCCAATATTGAGTCTACTCTGTGACTGTGACAGGCATTTAAAAATGATGGCTGTTCTCAATGTCTAAAATAAAAGCATGAAATAAAAAGGTTAGTAAGATCTGTCTGCTACTACAAATAGAGGCCATAATTGATATTTAACACCTTTCTCTAACTCCCATTTTAGATACCCATCAACCTAGTGAGCATTTATTTCTACTGTTTTAGTTCCATTGCATTAGGGTGACACAGATCTTCACTCCTGAGGTTTCTAAGCCTCCAGCTACATTGTCATTATCAGTCCATGATCACTATAAAAGCTCATTTACTCTCATTAGAAGTATAGAAATATTGAGGTATCCCAGTGAATCACCCACACTCCAGACGTATTTCTCCACACCCTCATTTTGTAGTAGCAGCTCTAGAACCTTATTGTATGAGTTATGAGAATATGCCTCTCAATTCTCTGACTGCTGGGAGAATTAATGATCTGAGCTCTAAAATTAAGTGCATCCTTCCTTTGGCCTACACTCAGCCAATAAGGATAGTAAATCAGACGCATCCCTGAGAAGTGCAGGACTCCTCTGGCAAGCAACTTTGACTCAAGGACTCCCTGACAGCCTTGCAAAACTTTATTAGAATTGCACTGTGCCTGAGACACTTCCACCCAGTCTTCCTTCTTTTTTTCTCACTCTCTTGGGATTAAATCTTCATCATAGTCTGATAGCTCTCCCTGCCTCCTCTTTACTCCTTTCTAATTTTCTCTCATAGACATTGCCATATTAAATCTCTTGCATAGCTATCCTATCTTGGCGTCTATCTTGGAGGACCTCATATCACACAAGTGGCATCAGGACAATAAATGTTACAGAAGATCCTTTAGCAGAGATAGAGAAGATGACTGTTTAACACAGGAGTATAGATGTCTTGCATCAATTATGGACATCTCCAAAGGGCCATTTTGGCTTTGAAACTCTTTCTCCACTCCCGTTGCTTAAGGTCTTTTTTGCAACCTAATCATCACAATTCAACTTCTTCCTCTTTCCAGTCCTTCTTTGTCACTGCGATTCTGGTGTGGTTCATGATAGCCCTCTCCAATAAACAGTTTGCACAAAAATCTCCATTTTGGGGAGCCCAACCTATGACTGTAATGCAAACATCCTCCTCTATCTCGACTATGGAATCTTCTATAAAGTCTACATTATCCACTAATGCTGTTATCTAAGACAGTTTTTTATAGGACTTAAAGAAGAGTTGAGCTAGAGATTTGGATTTATGCAAGCCAGAGATACACTAAAGTTAAAGAGATCTTTGGAGAATGAATTTTGTTAATTTGCACAAAAAGTTCATGAAGGTTTCCCAAGGCGTGGGCTTGGGGAGGGATTGAGGGAAGAATATCAAGCTCAAGAGAGCCTCAAACTGACATCAGAATAGTAATTTGATAATAATAAATCTATGATATTAAATTGTTAGAGAATTTCTGCATAGACTGTAATGTATTTGGAACCAGCACACCAGTGAGAAATTAAGGCTGAAGATTAGGCTTGTGTGCTTTCCGCACAGAGATAAGAGTTGAGGACATTAAAAAATAAATGTACTTTCAAAGAAAACATTTAGTTCAAAATTGCTGACAACATTTTCTAAATTTGTAACCCTAACCTCACGTTGACAGTCCCCACTTTTATTTACTGCTTTGCTATTCTTCTTAGCTCTTCTTTACATTTAACCCACTGTGTATTTTAGTTATTAATCTTGTTTATTGTTTACCTACCTCATCTATAGTATAATTTCTATGAGGGTAAATTTTTGTCTTGTTATCACTATGGAATCCCCAGAACCTAGAATAATGACTGGCTCATTGTAGAGTCTCAATGATTATTTGAGAATAAATGAATATGAATGAGTAAGTTTCAGAAAAGCTTGGATAAAAGGAGTTATAAGACAGAAGTTGTTTTTTTTTCCCTGAATTGGAAGGCAGTTTATTTGTACCCCCCACCAAAAAAAAAACCAGTGTGCTAGATCTGAAATTTAAGTAAGAAAGATAAGTTTCACTCTAGCTTACATGTGAAATGTATTAATAGTGCTTTTCAAACTTTACTCCACTTACGAATCATCTAACAATCTTGTTAAAATATGACTTTTTTTCAGTTGTTCTAAACTGTGACCCGAGATTCAGCATTTCTCAGAAAACATCTACATTATGAGAATGCTGCTGGCCCAAGGTTGCATTTTGAGTTGTAAGTAAGTTGCTAAGGAAATCAGCATGTGGCATATGGGGAACAACTTTGGGTTTGACTCATAAGATTGGGTTTGTGACCTAATGATGATACTAACTAACTTAATATTTTGTGGGTTATTGTGCATAAAATTGTACTTATTTAATTATCACACTTTCAATTTAAATCATACTTTAAAATTTTTCCAGACAAATATAATTGGCCATATATTCAACAGTATGCCGCAGACTAAGACACAAATGAAAACAATGTTCTCAGATTCTAGAATGACATGCTAAGTTTAAAAAGAAGTCAAAAGATGATATTGTCTGTTAAAAATTTTGTATAGCTGTAATTTTGAGATTACTTATTGATTGGACAACTAGTTAAAAAGCTTAATAAGGTTGGGGGTCAAATCAGGTTAGGCATAGTAAAGGAATTAGAAGGAGACAGTTATGGAAATCGAGATAGAATAGAAGAGCTGCATGCAGAGATTAATTTGAAAGAGGGCGCACTAAATTTTAATTCACCGCTGCAAGTATAAGTCAAGAATTTATTGCTGTTATAAGAAGACAAACAAGATTATACTGTGAAAAAAGAAAGCATAACAAACAAAAATTCTTGACACTATTGAGATTAATAACCTTGGGACTGGGGTTGTCAATAGAACCAGTCAAACAGAAGAAAATTAGGTAAGAGATGAATATAAACTGGATGTAAAACATAAAGTTAGAACAATCTCTGTCTTTCTCTCAGTATAAAATTATTCTAATTTCAAGCAAATTATATGACCATAATTGATTTAAGACCAGACCCATGACTTTTCTCTTGTGAATTCCATTAAAAGTCTATTCTGGCATTCCCTCTAGTGTATCCTAAAGTTATAGATAAAGGTTTACTCAGGAAACTGGGTAAAAAATAAGCTATTTGGATTACCCATACTTTACTGCAAATGCAAATTTCTTATTTTTCAAGAAGTCTTTATGGTTCCTTCTTAATACTTGTTAGTATTTATCAAAAAGTGTGTCGCAGTTTTAGTTTTTTAAATTGTTGGAATTTTAGATTGTTTCAATGATTTTACATATTTGATTTAAGACAAAGTAATTATTTTAATAAACTTATCAATGGCTATGATTTTCATTTATAAATTATTTCTTACTATTCTTCCTTAACTTTGTAATTGTATTGTACAAATTGTTGAAGGAGCAAAATGGATATACTTTCAGCATAACTATGCAGATGCTTTACTACTTTTGCTCTATGGCTGTGAATTTTGAGATCTCATCAAAATATGAACTTGTTCTTCTGTTTTCATAATCTAGAATAGAACAAAGAATACATATTCCAAGATGACTTTGTGTTATTTTTCTTTCCTGTTTGAACTGATTGCCTTTAGGAGGAGGATGTCAAATAATTGAATCTTGAAAGTGTTAGGGCAAATATATACAAATAAAAAGACTATGAGATTTTCTTTTTTAGGTTAAGTTTCTTTTTTAGGTTAAGAGATTGTATACTCTCTCTCTTTTAACATTATAAAATAATTTTCTTTTAAACACCATGAAACATGAAGTATAAAAATGCAGATTCTGGGAGTTAAAGATCATATAGCTTTTCATAGCCTATTTTGACACTTCTGAAAGAAAAATTTTGTTTCAAAGCTTTGTCTTTTAATAGGAAGTAGAAAACTGAGCACCTGATGAAACAAGTGAAACATTTTTATCTGTTTCCAATTCATTTTCTCACAAATAATGCTTGAAATTAAAGACATAGATAAGTAAAAGTAAAACCAAATTGTTTTTGTATTGTTAAAAGCTTAGAAATTAAGAGATAAATTATTTCTTTAGTGCACTGAACTGTACCAGGAGACAAACTTCATGGGAGAAATTTAACAGAAATATACAATAAAATAATCATATCTCATTTTGAAAATATCCTTAAAATATTTTACCCAGCAAAACCCATTTCACTGAAGAAATGACAGGTATTTCAGATTTTCCCTTTGGCAACTTAATTTTTTCTACCTTTAACTTCTGTCTCAGTAGGGCAGGTTAATATCTTGGAGATGAATTTCCAGTTAAAATATGGTTATTCACATTCTTTCTCAGTTTTCTAAATTAAAAAATAAATTCTAAGTTATTATTGGAACCCCTTGACATCAAGTAGAATCAAAATAGGGTTCAATCTCTTTCACACAAGCATTATAAATATTATTTTTACACCTGGGCACAGTAACAACTTCTTGACTACATTAAGTAGCTTCTTGGATCATAACTCATTTACTATATACCTCAATACATCACTAAGCTTAGTGATTCTGAATGATTAAAGACATATGGCAAAGATGAAAGTCATTATCAGTGATTTTCTTATTTTGCGCTCCAATATCAAAGCACAATTGTTAAAAATTTTAAAACATGACTCTCATGCAAATATAGAATGATCACATTTCAGAGATTTTATTCAACACATAAATGAGAAAACTAGAAATGTAGAAAAGCTGTCCAAATTAGAATTAGAAAAACAAAGATTATGTATTACAGAGTTGAAATAAGTTTAATGGGAGAGTTAATATCCTGCAGGGCAATAAAACCTTTCGGGGGGGTATTTACCAGAAAAAAAAATCTCTACCAGACAAGGTCAACAACTTAGCATGTAACTGCAAATACTCTGAGGTCATAAATTCATAATAACTAGCAAGGTGAAAAAATAGTACATTCCCCTGGGAATTAAATATCCTTTGTGTGATCCTATTAAACAATGTACCAGCATCATATTGAAATCATATGATGAAATTTCTTTTTTTTTGAATTTTTGAATTTCATTTTATTTTATTTATACAGCAAGTTCTTATTAGTTATCCATTTTATACATATTAGTGTATATATGTCAGTTCCAATCTCCCAATTCATCACACTAATTTCCAAGTTTTAGATAATTTTTCTTAATGCTAACTCCCAAACCAAAGCTTAAAATGTGATTAAAAAGAAAGTCTTAGTATATGTGTATGTATGTATGTATTTAAGTTAGAGTATGAAAAAAGAGAAAATACATAATTCTCAATATTTTGAGAGAAACAGTGATTGCAGGTAAATTCATTCATAGAAAATTAAAGACTTTCTTTAAAAATGGCATAATCCATTTAATGTGCTGTTGAATTCAACTTGCTAATATCTTATTGAGGATTTTTGCATTTCTGCCTATCAAGGATATTGGTGTGTAGTTTTCTTCACTAGTGATGTCTTTGTCTGGCTTTGGTACCGGGGTGATGCTAGCCTCATAAAGTGAGTTTGGAATCGTTTCCTCTTCTAATTTTTGGAAGAGTTTAAAAAGAATTGATATTAATTCTTCTTTGAATGCTTTGTAGATGTCACTGGTGAAGCCATCTGGTCCTGAGCTTTTCCTTGTTGAGAGGCTTTTGATAACCGATTCAGTCTCCTTATTTGATGAATGTCTGTTCAGGCTTTCTACTTCTTTATTCAGTTTTGGTAGGTTGTATGTTTCTAGAAATTGATCTGTTTCTGCTAGATTTTAAAATTTGTTACTGCATCATTGTTTATCATACTTCCTTATGATTTTTTAAAGAATTTCTGAGGCAACCCTTGTAATGTCTCCTCTGATTTCTGTTTTTATTTATTTGAGTACTTTTTCTTTTTTTCTTAGTCTAGTTAAGGGTTTGTCAACTTTGTTTATCTTTCCAAAAACCCAACTCTTAGTTTTGCTGATTTTTTTCTATTGCTTTTATATTCTTAATTGATTTATTTCTTCTCTAATTGTTACTATTTTCTTCTTTCTGCTAACTTTGAGCTTAGTTTGTTCCTTTTTTTCCTAATTCTGCAACATGTAAGGTTAGGTTGCTTACTCAAGATCTAACTTCTTTTTTAATATAGGCATTTATTGCTATAAACTTCCCTCTTAGAACCGCCTCTAGCAATTCTTTAGTTACACTTCAGGTTTTCCATCCATGTACTGGTTCCTGAGTAAGTTTCCATTCCTCAGTCTCTGCAGTAAGCTGAGACTCCCTCTACTTGCCTGTCTCTCCAATGTTGCGGGCAGTGGTTTATTCTGTGTCCTCTCCTCACTTATGGATCCAAGAAGCGTTATAACTTTTCAATCTGTTCAGGCTTTTATTTGTTGGGGTGGCGTGGTGACTTCCAAGCTCCTTACATGAGAATTTGGAAACCGACATCCTTCCCATTCCTTTCTGCTAATGATTGCTTTATGGATAGCCAATGAGATGTGGGATAGGAGTTGTTTGAAAAGTTACTCCCCAATCAAAAGAAATTTCAGAGGAAAATGATGTTTTTGTCTTTTGACATGGCTCTGTATACCCTCATGCCTTGAACAGCAGTCCTTTGAACATGGGCAGAAAAACCTCAGGATAAAAGCCAGTTGCTCAGGACAGCAGATTAGAGAGATGTAAGGATCTGAGTTGTCAATGAACTTCCTGACTTTTTATTATGAAATAATATCTCTTTCTATGTCAAGTTACAATAGCTTCGGTTACTTGCAAGAATAAATACTCAAATTGATGCCATGAATTTAAAAAAAATTATAATATGAAATATGCTTATAGATAAAAATGATAGATTGTTATTTAATAGATAACAATAAACACAGTTAAAATAAATATAGCATAAAATTTTTGACTCTTTTTGATTTTTTATGACAAATAAAGGCAGTTATTTGGCCAGGGGTACTGAGTAAAAGTAGCCCAGATAGAAGAGCCACTCTTTGGAGTTATTATCGATGAACCCAGATAAATCATGTCAACAAATCTCATTCATTATTTAATTAACTGTTGGCAGATTATTCTTCTTTCATGAATCAGATAATTCTTCAATGTTTTACTTTTGTTGTAAAAGTTGGGAAGTTTCCCACTGTTAGTTTTTTTTAACATCGTTATTGAGGTATAATTGCTTTAAAATGGTGTGTTAGTTTCTGCTTTATAACAAAGTGAACCAACTATATGTATACATATATACCCGTATCTCCTACCTCTTGTGTCTCCCTCTCAACCTCCCTATCCCACACCTCTACATGGTCACAAAGCATTGAGCTGATCTCCCTGTGCTATGCGGCTGCTTCCAATAGCTATCTATTTTACATCTGGTAGCGTATATATGTCCATGCCAAACTCTCACTTTGTGCCAGCTTACCCTTCCTCCTCCCCGTGTCCTCAAGTCCATTCTCTACATCTACGTCTTTATTCCTGTCCTGCCCCTAGGTTCTTGAGAACCATTTTTTTTTTATTATAAAAATTTTTTTTTTAGATTCCATATATATGTGTTAGCATACTGTATTTGTTTTTCTCTTTCTGACTTACTTCACTCTGTATAACAGATTCTAGGTCCATCCACCTCACTACAACTAACTCAATTTCATTTCTTTTTATGGCTGAGTAATATTCCATTGTATATATGTGCCACATCTTCTTTATCCATTCATCTGTTGATGGACACTTAGGTTGCTTCCATGTCCTGGCTATTGTAAGTAGTGCTGCAATGAACATGTGGTACATGACACTTTTTGAATTATGGTTTTCTCAGGATATATGCCCAGTAGTGGGATTGCTTGGGCATATGGTAGTTCTATTTTTAGTTTTTTAAGGACCTCCATACTGTTCTCCATAGTGGCTGTATCAATTTACATTCCCACCAATAGTGGAAGAGGGTTCCGTTTTCTCCACACCCTCTCCAGCATTTGTTGTTTGTAGATTTTTTGATGATGGCCATTGTGACTGGTGTGTTGTGATACCTCATTGTAATTTTGATTTGCATTTCTCTGATGATTAGTGATGTTGAGCATCCTTTCATGGGTTTGTTGGCAATCTCTATACCTTCTTTGGAGAAATGTCCATTTAGATCTTCTGCCCACTTTGGATTGGGTTGTTTGGTTTTTTGTTATTGAACTGCATGAGCTGCTTATAAATTTTGTAGATTAATTCTTTGTTGCTTAATTTGCAAATGTTTTCTCCCATTCTGAGGGTCGTCTTTTCGTCTTGTTTATGGTTTCCTTTGCTGTGCAAGAGCTCTTAAGTTTCATTAGGTCCCATTTATTTATTTCTGTTTTTATTTCCATTTCTCTAGGAGGTGGGTCAAAAGGATCTTGCTGTGATTTATGTCATAGAGTGTTCTGCCTAGGTTTTCCTCTAAGAGTTTTTTAGTGTCTTGCCTTACATTTAGGTCTTTAATCCATTTTGAGTTTATTTTTGTGTATGATGTTAGGGAGTGTTCTAATTTCATTCTTTTACATGTAGCTGTCCAGTTTTCCCAGCACCACTTATTGAAGGGGCTGTCTTTTCTCTATTGTATATTCTTGCCTCCTTTATCAAAGATAAGGTGACCATATGTGCATGGGTTTATCTCTGGGCTTTCTATACTGTTCCATTGATGTATATTTCTGTTTTTGTGCCACTACCATACTGTCTTGATTACTGTAGCTTTGTAGTATAGTCTGAAGTTTTGCCATTTCTTCCAAGTTGTCCATTTTATTGGCATATAGTTGCTTGTAGTAGTCTCTCATGATCCGTTGTATTTCTGCAGTGTCAGTTGTTACTTTTCGTTTTTCATTTCTAATTCTGATGATTTTAGTCTTCTCCCTTTTTTTCTTTATGAGTCTGGCTAATGGTTTATCAATTCTGTTTATCTTCTTAAAGAACCAGCTTTTAGTTGTATTGATCTTTGCTGTCATTTCCTTCCTTTCTTTTTCATTTATTTCTGATTTGATCTTTTTGATTTCTTTCCTTCTGCTAACTTTGGGTTTTTTGTTTTTCTTTCTTTAATTCCTTTTGGTGGAAGGTTAAGTTGTTTAATTATGATGTTTCTTGTTTCTTGAGGTAGGATTGTATTGCTATAAACTTCCCTTTTAGAATTGCTTTTGCTGCACCCCATACGTTTTTGGTCATCGTGTTTTCATTGTCATTTGTTTCTAGGTATGTTTTGATTTCCTCTTTGATTTCTTCAGTGATCTCTTGGTTATTTATAGCATATTGTTTAGCCTCCATATGTTCATATTTTTTACAACTTTTTTCCTGTATTTGAAATCTAGTCTCATAGCATTGTGGTTGGAAAAGATACTTGATATATTTTCAATATTCTTAAATTTACCAAGGCTTGATTTATGACCCAAGATATGAACTATCCTGGAGAATGTTCCATGAGCACTTGAGAAGAAAGTGTTTTCTGTTGTTTTTAGATGGAATGTCCTATAAATATCAATTAAGTCCATCTTGTTTATTGTGTCATTTAAAGCTTGTGTTTCCTTATTTATTTTCATTTTGGTTGGTCTGTTCATTGGTGAAAGTGGGGAGGTAAAGTCCCCCACTATTACTGTGTTACTCTTGATTTCCTCTTGTATAGCTTTTAGCATTTGCCTTATGTATTGAGATGATCCTATATTGTGTGCATAAATATTTACAATTTTAATATCTTCTTCCTAGCTTGATCCCTTGATCATTATGTAGTGTCCTTCCTTCTCTTGTAATACTCTTTGTTTTAAAGTCTATTTTGTCTGATATGAGGATTGCTACTCCAGCTTTCTTTTTTCCATTTGCATGGAATATCTTTTTCCATCCCCTCACTTTCAGTCAGTATGTATCCCTAGGGCTGAAGTGAGTCTCTTGAGATCAGCATATATATGGGTCTTGTTTTTGTATCCATTCAGCCAGTCTATGTCTTTTGGTTGGAGCATTTACATTTAAGGTAATTATCGATATGTATGTTCCTATTACCATTTTCTTAATTCTTTTGGGTTTGTTTTTTGTAGGTCTTTTCCTTCTCTTGTGTTTCCTGCTTAGAGAAATTCCTTTAGCATTTGTTGTAAAGCTGGTTTGGTGGTGCTGAATTTTCTTAACTTCTGCTTGTCTATAAAGGTTTTAATTTCTCCATCGAATCTGAATGAGATCCTTGCTGGGTAGAGTAACCTTGCTTGTAGGTTTTTCCCCTTCATCACTTTAAATACATCCTGCCACTCCCTTCTGGCTTGCAGAGTTTCTGATGAAAGATCAGCTGTTAACCTTTTGGGGATTCCCTTGTTTATTATTTGTTGCTTTTCCCTTGCTGCTTTTAATAATTTTTCTTTGTATTTAATTTTTGATAGTTTGATTAATATGTTTCTTGGTGTGTTTATCCTTGGATTTATCCTGTATGGGACTCTATACACTTCCTGGACTTGATTTACTACTTCCTTTCCCATATTAGGGAAGTTTTCAACTATAATCTCTTCAAATATTTTCTGAGTCCCTTTCTTTTTCTCTTCTTTTTCTGGGACCCCTATAATTTGAATATTGGTGCATTTAGTGTTGTCCCAGAAGTCTCTGAGACTGTCTTCAATTCTTTTCATTCTTTTTTCTTTATTCAGCTCTGAGGCAGTTATTTCCACTAATTTGTCTTCCAGGTCTCTTATCCGTTCTTCTGCCTCAGTTATTCTGTTACTGAATCCTTCTAGAGAATTTTTAATTTCATTTACTGTGCTGTTCATTATTGTTTGTTTGCTCTTTCGTTCTACTAGTTCGTTGTTAAATGTTTCTTGTATTTTCTCCATTCTATTTCTAAGACTTTAGATCATCTTTACTGTCATTATTCTGCATTCTTTTTCAGGTAGACTGCCTATTTCATCTTCATTTGTTTGGTCTGGTGGGTTTTTACCTTGCTCCTTCTGCTGCATATTTCTCTGTCTTCCCAGTTTGATTAACTTACTGTGTTTGGGGTCTCCTTTTCACAGCCTGCAGATTCATAGTTCCTGTTGTTTTTTGTTTGTTGGTTGGTTTCTTTTTTTTTTTTTGCGGTACGTGGGCCTCTCACTGTTGTGGCCTCTCCCGTTGTGGAGCACAGGCCCCGGAGGCGCAGGCTCAGCGGCCATGGCCCACGGGCCCAGCCGCTCTGTGGCACGTGGGATCTTCGGACCGGGGCACGAACCCATGTCCCCTACATCAGCAGGGGGACTGTCAACCACTGTGCCACCAGGGAAGCCCCGTTCCTGTTGTTTTTGGTGTCTGCCCCAGTGGCTAAGGTTGGTTCAATGGGTTGTGTAGGGTTCCTGGTGGAGGGGGCTAGTGCCTGTTCTGGTTGATGGGGCTGGATCTTGTCTTTCTGTTGGGTGAACCACGTCGTGTGTTTTGGAGTGTCTGTGACCTTATTATGATGTTAGGCAGCCTCTCTACTAATGGGTTGGGTTGTGGTCCTCTCTTGCTAGTTGTTTGGCATAGGGTGTCCAGCACTGGAGCTTGCTGGTCATTGTGTGGCACTGGGTCTTAGCGTTGAGGCAGAGATCTCTGGGAAAGCTCTCGCTGATTGATAGTACATGGGGCCTGGAGGTCTCCGGTGGTCCAGTGTCCTGAACTTGGCTCTCCCCCTCTCAGAGGCTGAGGCCTGACACCTGACAGAGCACCAAGACCCTGTCAGCCACATGGCGTAGACAACTGTGGTAAAAATCTGACTGGTGTCTTGGATTTTTCTTTGCTAGGCGATTTATCTGAGCCAGGTTCCCTTTGTCAGAAACACAGCAAGCCAAAACGCTGAGACATGCAAGGTTTGCAGCAAAGACAGAGCTTATTCACAAGGCAGCCAAGGAGAAGACAGGAGAATAAATCTCAAATCTGGCTCCCGGAAGACAAGGGGCTGGGGTAGTTATGGGATAAAGAATCAGTTAGTTAGTTTCCCACTAAGCAGTTGGGAGACTTCAGACCTTGGCCTGTGTTTTAGTCCTTTATTTCTCTTTGTTAAGTGGAGACTTGACCTTAACCTCTGTTTCTAAATACAGCATTGTTTTTTTCTTTCCATGGCTACTGACCATTATTTTACTGGCAGTAAAAACAACCTAGGAGAAAAGTGAGGGACAAAAATGAGACTGAGCAAGCTCTAGAGGAATGAATCTATGTATTAGGGCTGGCTTGTACTAAGTGTGGTTGCTGTGGTTTCTGAATGCTTATTAAGAATTCTCTTGTCAAAATAAGAATTCGCTCATGCTTATTATGCTCTGTTATTTTGTCTACAGACATCTCATACTGTGTGTGCATAGGCCTGCATGTATGCAAGTGTGTAGGGTTCTAAAATGTGATAGGGTTGCAGCATTTTGTTCTAGAACAGGAGAAATGTTTCTCCTCTCTAGATAGAATAGGCTATTATCGTCATCCTCCTCCTGCCCAAATAAACAATTCAACGTATCTCCAACTTCAGTGAAATTTGTACCAAGTGATTAATATACGATCTTAAGTATCCATTTTATTATTTTGATTACCAAAGTAATTTATTCCTTTTAGTTACATTTTTCTCTTAAACAGGCTAAGTTTAGTTTTTTCCATTATATAAAGTATATTCTAACTTATATTTAGTAGAGGGTAGCTGCAGCAATGCTATTTTGATTGTTGTATATTATAAAGTAATATTACATTAATGTAGACTTACTATTTAAGTTCCAATGGGGAAAGACTGGGTGGTTTTTTTTATTTAGAGATGGTTAATTTCTAGTAGAGGAAAGACTTGAAGAGAGGTGATGTTGTAGTACATTTATCTGCATGTATCTTCTTGTTAGCTGTGGTGAAATATTAGAACAACAGGACCAATGTAGTTATTTAAATGTATGATCATAAATCATTCAGAACATAGCAGCGTCTAACAGGCTAAGCAACAAGTGAGGAATTATTCTTATTTGAGAGTGATTCATTTTAACAAGGTAAATGGAAGCTACTCCAGGGAACAGTAGGGTCACCTGTTTAGTTATGGAAGGAGCCAATATTCTCTCAGGAGGAGACCTGCAGACATACAGCTCTACTATGAGAATTTCATGAGACCAACATAAACATATCTCATGACTCCAGATTTCTTTTGCTAATTTGACATTTAATAATTAAATCATTTTATTCTCTTTCTGATTCATCAAAAAAGTCTCTCATACAGTGATTTTTAAGTAACAATGTTAATTGTGTTAATAAGATACAAAATTTGCATGAATACCTAACTTCAAGAAAAATCACATTTTAGTTAATAAATAATATGTAACACTTGTTCAATAAATCTCTAACCAGAAATGCTCATGGGTGTAAAAATTGTAGTGTTGAGCTGTATTTATTTTGATATTGTGGTGGAAAAGTTAATAAAAATGTTCAAAAGGAAGACAGAAAATTCCATGAATAAGTAGAGGCAAAGTTTCTGAACAGAGATAAGCACTAATATTTATACCTATGAAGTAAAAAGTTATTTTTAATGTAAGGGGTCAGAGGTGTGGAATAATTAATTATCTGTCTTAGGTCATACAGTGGGGTTGGACCATCAACTCTGAAACTTTCTATTCTACAAGATGATTTACAACATAGTTCTTCAGGGAAGTCTCAGGTCATATAAAGAAGACTTCCTCCGTAAACATAAATGAGTTTTCCATTGCTTTTGTGCTACTGTTGTTGAAATTCTAGTCCATACAGAACTTCCTTGTTAAGTGTAATTTACATTTGGAAAAATCAATGACTTGAATCATCATATAAGATACTTTATGCAAAAGATTACATAGTATAAGATACTTAACATACCACAAAAGATTACTATATATATGTATATATATGTGTGTATATATACATATATGGTAGTATCTATGCTGTTGTTCAACTTGATGGGTTCAAGAAACATCTGTAAACCTTCATCACCAAATAAAAAACACAAGTAAAAAGGGGGCCATGGGATCAAGTCCTTACCTTCTTGTGGTACCACAATATTTTTTCCTTTAATCTTCATATATTATTTTTCTTTAACCCTTGTGTATATTATTTTTCAATATGATATTCCTATTTTATTCCTTTATCCAGAGTGGGATTTATTGCTTTTTCTCTGGTTAATATCCAGAAGAATAGCCACAGAACAATTCATGGGAATCTGCTCACTGTAACAGAGATACACTTGGAGAGGAGTGGTGAAATGAAGAGACATGCCCAATCACTGATTGGAAGTTAGGAAACTTTGCTCTGTTATTTTGTCTGCAGACATCTCATACTGTGTGTGCATGTGTGCATAGGCCTGCATGTATGCAAGTGTGTATGGTTCTTTACAACAATAGTGGAATTAGAATCATACTTTGGACACAGGTGACAGTAGACACATAGAGGTGATTAATGTGAACTTTAGCAGTATTTAATGGTAGCTTAAATAACTTCAGCAATGATACTGGGGCGGTCAGAACAAATTTAATTAATTTTCAACTTTCTTTTTTTCTTACTAGCTCTGTGGACAGTTGACTTAACCTCTTTATAATTTATTTATAAGTAATTAATATGGGAACAAAACTACCTTTCATACAGTGCTTTTGATAGTTTTTATATATAAGTAATTCTTTGTAGTGTTAGCACTTGTTCTGCATTTGGATCAATATGTAGACTTTGACAGAGATGGAAAATTGATATTTGAGATGGAAAAATGATTAATACAAAGGCACAGAGAAAGAAAATACAAGTTTGATTGACGTATAGAGCTTATAAAGGGAACATAGTATAAAAATGAGCTTTGGGGCAGATCGTGAAGTGCTTCATAAAGATTAGGTTCTCTATGGGTATCTAACTGGTTGCTAGACTTGTTGAGACATGGAATGACTGATTTAACTGGAAGCAATATGGCTGGTAGAAAGGAGGAGAAAATTCTAAAGGAGGTGGTCCATATACGAGGCTGCTGCAGTGGTGCATAAAGTACTGAACCACAAGGTTTTGCTCCTAGTGTCTTTTGGACAGGGCTTAGCCTCTCAAGACCTCAGTTTATTCATCTATAAAGCAAAGCATTTTGAGTAGATGAATCATATTTCCTTATGATTTCTAAAATACTGAGAATATGACTTCTACAGTGTATGGATTTGAATTTGAGTAGTGGCTAATCGAAGAAAGTGCAAGATAAGAATGCAAAACAAAAAAAAAGCAAGCAAGTCAATAAAAAACAACACTAACACCCACCCCATACTGCAACAAAAGATGAGCTTGAATACTTACTTAGTATATGTTTTCATCATTTCATAAGATATATCACAAAAAGGAAATAGTTATTAAATTATTTAATCTCTAAGTATATTTCTGATATGTCCACCTGTTCTTTTCTTCTCTTTTCTTTTTTTTTTTTTTATATCACTTTTCTTCTGTAACATTTGTTCTACACTAAAAACCAACCAGTTTTTGAAAAATCTAAAAGTTTGCCTTTGGACCGTGACTAGTAATACAGGAGAATTTTTCAGAAGTTTATGGAGAGTAAAAGAGGTCAAAAAGGAGAAAACAACTTACATCTTTACCTCATATTCCTGGAGATTTCAAACAATATAAAATGCAATAAAGGAAAAACACAAGAAGTATTTATAAAAGTTACAGAATATCACCTTTGAGGAAGGATGATTCATAATCTTACTACACTGTCTTTTTTCAAATGAATTATGTCTTATTCCAAATTTACATAACATAAAGATGATTGTATACTTCTGTATAATAGCTTAAATATAAATTCAGCCAAGGAAAACACACCCTTTATACGTAAGTGTAGCATTTCTTTTTCTCTTAAACAAATTTTAAATTTAATTTTATTTATTTTTTTATACAACATGTCCTTAATAGTCATCAATTTTATACACATCAGTGTATACATGTCAATCCCAATCGCCCAATTCTTCACACCACCACCACCACCCTCCCGCCGCTTTCTCCTCTTGGTGTCCATACGTTTGTTCTCTACATGTGTATCTCAATTTCTGCCCTGCAAACTGGTTCATCTGTACCATTTTTCTAGGTTCCACATATATGTGTTAATTTACGATATTTGTTTTTCTCTTTTTGACTTACTTCACTCTGTATGACAGTCTCTAGATCCATCCACGTCTCAGCAAATGACCCAATTTCGTTCCTTTTTATGGCTGAGTAATATTCCAGTGTATATATGTACCATAACTTCTTTATCCATTTGTCTGTAAATAGGCATTTAGGTTGTTTCCATGACCTGGTTATTGTAAATAGTGCTGCAATGAACACTGGGGTGCATGTGTCTTTTTGAATTATGGTTTTCTCTGGGTATATGTGCAGTAGTGGGATTGCTGGATCATATGGTAATTCTAGTTTTAGTTTTTTAAGGAACCTCCATACTGTTCCCCATAGTGGCTATATCAATTTACTTTCCCACCAACAGTGAAAGAGGGTTACCTTTTCTCCACACCCTCTCCAGCATTTGTTGTTTGTAGATTTTCTGATGATGCCCATTCTAAGTGGTGTGAGGTGATACCTCGTTTTAGTTTTGATTTGCATTTCTCTAATAATTAGTGATGTTGAGCAGCTTTTCATATGCTTCTTGGCCATCTGTATGTCTTCTTTGGAGAAATGTCTATTTAGGTCTTCTGCCCATTTTTGGATTGGGTTGTTTGTTTTTTTAATATTGAGCTGTATGAGCTGTTTATATATTTTGGAGATTAATTCTTTGTCCATTCATTCATTTGCAAATACTTTCTCCCATTCTGAAGGTTGTCTTTTCATCTTGTCTATGGTTTCCTTTGCTGTGCAAAAGCTTTTAAGTTTACTTAGGTCCCATTCGTTTATTTTTGTTTTTATTTCCATTACTCTAGGAGGTGGATCAAAAAAGATCTTGCTGTGATTTATGTCAAAGAGTGTTCTTCCTATATTTTCCTCTAAGAGTTTTATAGTGTCTGGTCTTACATTTAGGTTTTTAATCCATTTTGAGTTTATTTTTGTATATGGTGTTAGGGAATGTTCTAATTTCATTCTTTTACATGTAGCTGTCCAGTTTTCCCAGCACCACTTATTGAAGAGACTGTCTTTTCTCCATTGTATATCCTTGCCTCCTTTGTCTTAGGCTAGTTGACCATAGGAGCGTGGGTTTATCTCTGGGCTTTCTATCTTGTTCCATTGATCTATGTTTCTGTTTTTGTGCCAGTACCATATTGTCTTGATTACTGTAGCTTTGTAGTATAGTCTGAAGTCAGGGAGTCTGATTCCTCCAGCTCCATTTTTTTCCCTCAAGACTGCTTTGCCTATTCAGGGTCTTTTGTGTCTCCATACAAGTTTTAAGATTTTTTTGTTCTAGTTCCATAAAAAATGCCATTGGTAATTTGATAGGGATTGCATTGAATCTGTACATTACTTTGGGTAGTATAGTCATTTTCACAATATTGATTCTTTCAATCCAAGAACATGGTATATCTCTCCATCTGTTGGTATCATCTTTAATTTCTTTCATCAGTGTTTTATAGTTTTCTGCATACAGGTCTTTTGTCTCCCTAGGTAAGTTTATTCCTAGGTATTTTATTCTTTTTGTTGCAATGGTAAATGGGAGGGTTTCCTTAATTTCTCTTTCAGATTTTTCATCATTAGTGTATAGGAATGCAAGAGATTTCTGTGCATTAATCTTGTATCCTGCAACTTTACCAAATTCATTGATTAGCTCTAGTAGTTTTTGGGTGGCATCTTTAGGATTCTCTATGTATAGTATGTCATCTGCAAACAGTGACAGTTTTACTTCCTCTTTTCCAATTTGTATTCCTTTTATTTATTTTTCTTCTCTGATTGCCATGGCTAGGACTTCCAAAGCTATGTTGAATAATAGTGGTGAGAGTGGACATGCTTGTCTTCTTCCTGATCATAGAGGAAATGGTTTCAATTTTTCACCATTGAGAATGTTGTTTGCTGTAGGTTTGTCATATATGACCTTTATTATGTTGAGGTCAGTTCCCTCTATGCCCACTTTCTGGAGAGCTTTTATCATAACTGGGTGTTAAATTTTGTCAGAAGATTTTTCTGCATCTACTGAGATGATCGTATGGTTTTTATTCTTCAAGTTGTTAATATGGTGTATCTCATTGATTTATTTATGTATATTGAAGAATCCTTGCATCCCTGGGATAAATCCCACTTGATCATGGTGTATGATCCTTTTAATGTGTTGTTGGATTCTGTTTGCTAGTATTTTGTTGAGGACTTTTGCATCCATATTCATCAGTGATATTGGTCTGTAATTTTCTTTTTTTGTAGTATCTTTGTCTGGTTTTGGTATCAGCCTGATGGTGGCCTCATAGAATGAGATTGGGATTGTTCCTTCCTCCACAATTTTTTGGAAGAGTTTGAGAAGGATGGGTGTTAGCTCTTCTCTAAATGTTTGATAAAATTCACCTGTGAAGCCATCTGGTCCTGGATTTTTTCTGTTGGAAGATTTTTAATCACAGTTTCAGTTTCATTACTTGTGATTGGTCTGTTCACATTTTCTATTTCTTCCTGGTTCAGTCTTGGAAGGTTATACCTTTCTAAGAATTTGTCCATTTCTTCCAGTTTGTCCATTTTATTGGCATAGAGTTGCTTGTAGTAGTCTCTTAGGATGCTTTTTATTTCTGCCGTGTCTGTTGTAACTTCTCCTTTTTCATTTCTAATTTTATTGATTTGAGTCCCCTCCCTCTTTTTCTTGATGAGTCTGGCTAAAGGTTTATCAGTTTTGTTTATCTTCTCAAAAAACAAGTTTTTAGTATTATTGATCGTTGCTATTGTTATCTTTATTTCTATTTCATTTATTTCTGCTCTGATCTTTATGATTTCTTTCCTTCTGCTAACTTCGGGTTTTGTTTGTTCTTCTTTCTCTAGTTCCTTTAGGTGTAAGATTAGATTGTTTATTGGAGAGTTTTCTTGTTTCTTGAATTAGGCTTCTATAGCTATAAACTTCCCTTTTAGAACTGCTTTTGCTGCATCCCATAGGTTTTGGATCGTCGTGTTTTCATTGTCATTTTTCTCCAGGTATTTTTTGATTTCCTCTTTGATTTGTTCAGTGATCTCTTGGTTATTTAGTAACGTATTGTTTAGCCTCCATGTGTTTGTGTTTTTTACTTTTTTTCCCCTGTAATTCATTTCTAATCTCATAGCATTGTGGGCAGAAAAGATGCTTGATATGATTTCAATTTTCTTAAATTTACAGTGGCTTGATTTGTGACCCAAGATGTGATCTATCCTGGAGGATATTCCATGCGCACTTGAGAGGAAAGTGTAATCTGCTTTTTTTGGATGGAATATCCTATATATATCAATTAAATCTATCTGGTCTATTGTGTCATTTAAAGCTTCTCTTTCCTTATTTATGTTCATTTTGGATGATCTGTCCATTGGTGTAAGTGAGGTGTTAAAGTCCCCCACTATTATTGTGTTACTGTCAATTTCCTCTTTTAAGCTATAAAAGAGGCTAGCAGTTGCCTTATGTATTGTGGTGCTCCTATGTTGGGTGCATATATATTTATAATTGTTATATCTTCTTCTTGGATTGATCCCTTGATCATTATGTAGTGTCCTTCCTTGTCTTTGTAATATTCTTTATTTTAAAGTCTATTTTATCTGATATGAGTATTACTACTCCAGCTTTCTTTTGATTTCCATTTGCATGGAATATCTTTTTCCATCCCCTCACTTTTAATCTGTATGTGTTCCTAGATCTGAAGTGGGTCTCTTGTAGACAGCATATATATGGGTCTTGTTTTTGTATCCATGCAGCAAGCCTGTGTCTTTTGTTTGGAGCATTTAATCCATTCATTTTTAAGGTAATTATTGATATATATGTTCCTATGACCATTTCCTTAATTGTTTTGGGTTTGTTTTAGTAGGTTCTTTTCTTCTCTTGTGTTTCCCGTTTAGAGAAGTTCCTTTAGCATTTGTTGTAGAACTGGTTTGGTGGTGCTGAATTCTCTTAGCTTTTGCTTTTCTGTAAAGCTTTTGATTTCTCCATCGAATCTGAATGAGATCCTTGCCTGGTAGAGTAATCTTGGTTGGAGGTTCTTCCCTTTCATCTCTTTAAGCATATCATGCCACTCCCTTCTGGCTTGTAGAGTTTCTGCTGAGAAATCAGCTGTTAACCTTATGGGAGTTCCCTTGTATGTTATTTGTCACTTTTCCCTTGCTGCTTTCAATAATTTTTTTTTGTCTTTAATTTTTGCCAGTTTGATTACTATGTGTCTCAGTGTGTTTCTCCTTGGGTTTATCCTGTATGGGACTCTCTGTGCTTCTTGGACTTGGGTGGCTATTTCTTTTCCCATGTTAGGGAAGCTTTCAACTATAATCTCTTCATATATTTTCTCGGGTCCTTTCTCTCTGTCTTCTCCTTCTGGGACCCCTATAATGCGAATGCTGTTGCATTTAATGTTGTCTCAGAGGTCTCGTAGGCTGTTTTCATTCTTTTTCTTTATTCTGTTCCGGAGCAGTGAATTCCACCATTCTGTCTTCCAGGTCACTTATCCGTTCTTCTACCTCAGTTATTCTGCTATTAATTCCTTCTAGTATATTTTTCATTTCAGTTATTGTATTGTTCATCTCTGTTTGTCCTTTAATTCTTCTACGTCTTTGTTAACCATTTCTTTCATCTTCTAGATCTTTGCCTACATTCTTTTTCCGAGGTCCTGGATCATCTTCACTATCATTTTTCTGCATTCTTTTTCTGGAAGATTGCCTATCTCCACTTCATTTAGTTGTATTTTGGGGGTTTTATCCTGTTCCTTCATCTGGCACATAGCCCTCTGCCTTTTCATCTTGTCTATCTTTCTGTGAATGTGGTTTTTGTTCCACAGGCTGCAGGATTGTAGTTCTTCTTGCTTCTGCTGTCTGCCCTCTGGTGGATGAGGCTATGTAAGTGGCTTGTACAAGTTCCCTCGTAAGTGTAGCATTTCTTGCATCTAGAATATTTCCTGTGAAGGAATATCAGATCATAAGTAGATGGAATTTTCTTTTCTGGAATAAAAAATACAGAGACTGAATGAAGGAAGTGTGGAATGCATAAGTGAATAAAGGATGAAAATCAGCTTACAAAAATGTAGAAGAGTTATATGTTCTACCTATGCTCAGAGAGGAAAATGTAAAGGGAGGTACCTGAGTGGAAGAATGAGAGCTTCTCTTGCCATTAGCAGCACTTGTGAGGACAAGCATGGTATATGGAATTGTTCTTTTAAGACTCTGTCCTTAGAAAAAAATAGTTTCTTAATATGCAGTGTTTACCCATCTCTCTGCTTCTATAAAACAGGCTACACCTTAAAAAGATGATTATGGCTGATTAAAGCTTTACTCTGGTGCACAGCTCTATACCTCTGACTTTTTGTCTAATTTTGAGAAAGTGTTGTTTGTCTTTATTATCTTTTTTCGTTTTCTCCTCTCTCCCTCCTTTATTGGTTCTACCGACCTTACATATGTCTTTCTATCTTAAAATTGAGGTGTTTTCTAAAATTGTGGAATTCAATGTTATTCCATTTTTTTTTTTGCATTAGTAGATATTTAGTGAGTTTCTGCTATGTACCAACCACTGCTAGATGTTAGAAATACAGAGGGAAAAGCAAGAAGGGGTCTCTGCTCTCAGCAGGTCAAACATTCATTTTAAAGGGTGATAATGAATAGAAGGAGGATTTTTTTTTTTTCGGTATGTGGGCCTCTCACTGCTGTGGCCTCCACCGTTGCGGAGCACAGGCTCCAGACGCACAGGCTCAGCGGCCATGGCTCACGGGCACAGCTGCTCCGCGGCATGTGGGATCTTTCCGGACCAGGGCACGAACCCGTGTCCCCTGCATCGGCAGGCAGACTCTCAACCACTGCGCCACCAGGGAAGCCCAAGGAGGAATTTTTTTGATAAAAGTTCAAAATCAGATGTTAAATAGAACCAAATTAGCTGGTAAGGTGTTATTATTATTATTATTATTATTTTTTTTTTTTTTTTTTTTTTTGTGGTACGCGGGCCTCTCACTGTTGTGGCCTCTCCTGCCGCGGAGCACAGGCTCCGGACGTGCAGGCTCAGTGGCCATGGCTCACGGGCCCAGCCGCTCCACGGTATGTGGGACCTTCCCAGACCGGGGCACGAACCCGCGTCCCCTGCATTGGCAGGCGGACTCCCAACCACTGCGCCACCAGGGAAGCCCTATTTTTTTTTTTTTTAAACATCTTTATTGGGGTATAATTGCTTTACAATGGTGTGTTAGTTTCTGCTTTACAACAAAGTGAATCAGCTATACATATACATATGTTCCCATATGTCTTCCCTCTTGCGTCTCCCTCCCTCCCACTCTCCCCATCCCACACTTCCAGGCTGTCACAAAGCACCGAGCTAATATCCCTGTGCCTTGCGGCTGCTTCCCCCCAGCTATCTACCTTACTACCTTTGTTAGTGTGTATATGTCCATGACTCTCTCTCGCCCTGTCAAAACTCACCCTTCCCCCTCCCCATATCCTTAAGTCCGTTCTCCAGTAGGTCTGCGTCTTTATTCCTATCTTACCCCTAGGTTCTTCATGACATTTTTTCCCCTTAAATTCCATATATATGTGTTAGCATACGGTATTTGTCTTTCTCTTTCTGACTTACTTCACTCTGTATGACAGACTCTAGGTCTATCCATCTCATTACAAATAGCTCAATTTCATTTCTTTTTAAGGCTGAGTAATATTCCATTGTGTATATGTGCCACATCTTCTTTATCCATTCATCCGATGATGGGCGCTTAGGTTGTTTCCATGTCCTGGCTATTGTAAATAGAGCTGCAATGAACATTTTGGTACATGACTCTTTTTGAATTTTGGTTTTCTCAGGGTATATGCCAAGTAGTGGGATTGCTGGGTCATATGGTAATTCTATTTGTAGTTTTTTAAGGAACCTCCATACTGTTCTCCACAGTGGCTGAACCAATTCACATTCCCACCAGCAGTGCAAGAGTGTCCCCTTTTCTCCACACCCTCTCCAGCATTTATTGTTTCTAGATTTTTTGATGGTGGCCATTCTGACTGGTGTGAGATGATATCTCATTGTAGTTTTGATTTGCATTTCTCTAATGATTAATGATGTTGAGCATTCTTTTATGTGTTTGTTGGCATTCTGTATATCTTCTTTGGAGAAATGTCTATTTAGGTCTTCTGCCCATTTTTGGATGGGGTTGTTTGTTTTTTTGTTATTGAGCTGCATGAGCTGCTTGTAAATTTTGGAGATTAATCCTTTGTCAGTTGCTTCATTTGCAAATGTTTTCTCCCATTCTGAGGGTTGTCTTTTGGTCTTGGTTATGGTTTCCTTTGCTGTGCAAAAGCTTTGAAGTTTCATTAGGTCCCATTTGTTTATTTTTGTTTTTATTTCCATTACTCTAGGAGGTGGGTCAGAAAGGATCTTGCTGTGATTTATGTCATAGAGTGTTCTTCCTATGTTTTCTTCTAAGAGTTTGATAGTTTCTGGCCTTACATTTAGGTCTTTAATCCATTTTGAGCTTATTTTTGTGTATGGTGTTAGGGAGTGATCTAATCTCATACTTTTACATGTACCTGTCCAGTTTTCCCAGCACCATTTATTGAAGAGGCTGTCCTTTCTCCACTGTACATTCCTGCCTCCTTTATCAAAGATAAGGTGTCCATATGTGTGTGGGTTTATCTCTGGGCTTTCTATCCTGTTCCACTGATCTATCTTTCTGTTTTTGTGCCAGTACCATACTGTCTTGATTACTGTTGCTTTGTAATATAGTCTGAAGTCAGGGAGCCTTATTCCTCCAGCTCCTTTTTTTGTTCTCAAGATTGCTTTGGCTATTCGGGGTCTTTTGTGTTTCCATACAAATTGCGAAATTTTTTGTTCTAGTTCTGTGAAAAATGCCAGTGGTAGTTTGATAGGGATTGCATTGAATCTGTAGATTGCTTTGGGTAGTAGAGTCATTTTCACAATGTTGAGTCTTCCCATCCAAGAACATGGTATATCTCTCCATCTATTTGTATCATCTTTAATTTCTTTCATCAGTGTCTTATAATTTTCTGCATACAGGTCTTTCGTATCCTTAGGTAGGTTTATTCCTAGATATTTTATTCTTTTTGTTGCAATGGTAAATGGGAGTGTTTTCTTGATTTCACTTTCAGATTTTTCATCATTAGTATATAGGAATGCCAGAGATTTCTGTGCATTAATTTTGTATCCTGCTACTTTACCAAATTCATTGATTAGCTCTAGTAGTTTTCTGGTAGCATCTTTAGGATTCTCTATGTATAGTATCATGTCATCTGCAAAGAGTGACAGCTTTACTTCTTCTTTTCCGATTTGGATTCCTTTTATTTCCTTTTCTTCTCTGATTGCTGTGGCTAAAACTTCCAAAACTATGTTGAATAAGAGTGGTGAGAGTGGGCAACCTTGTCTTGTTCCTGATCTTAGTGGAAATACTTTCAGTTTTTCACCATTGAGGATGATGTTTGCTGTGGGCTTGTCATATATGGCTTTTATTATGTTTAGGAAAGTTCCCTCTATGCCTACTTTCTGGAGGGTTTTTATCATAAATGGGTGTTGAATTTTGTCGAAAGCTTTTTCTGCATCTATTGAGATGATCATATGGTTTTTCTCCTTCAATTTGTTAATATGGTTTATCACATTGATAGATTTGCGTATATTGAAGAATCCTTGCATTCCTGGAATAAACCCCACTTGATCATGGTGTATGATCCTTTTAATGTGCTGTTGGATTCTGTTTGCTAGTATTTTGTTGAGGATTTTTGCATCTATGTTCATCAGTAATATTGGCCTGTAGTTTTCTTTCTTTGTGACATCCTTGTCTGGTTTTGGTATCAGGGTGATGATGGCCTCGTAGAATGAGTTTGGGAGTGTTCCTCCCTCTGCTATATTTTGGAAGAGTTTGAGAAGGATAGGTGTTAGCTCTTCTCTAAACGTTTGATAGAATTCACCTGTGAAGCCATCTGGTCCTGGGCTTTTGTTTGTTGGAAGGTTTTTAATCACAGTTTCAATTTCAGTGCTTGTGATTGGTCTGTTCTTATTTTCTATTTCTTCCTGATTCAGTCTTGGTAGGTTGTGCATTTCTAAGAATTTGTCCATTTCTTCCAGATTGTCCATTTTATTGGCATAGAGTTGCTTGTAGTAATCTCTCATGATTTTTTTTATTTCTGCAGTGTCAGTTGTTACTTCTCCTTTTTCATTTCTAATTCTATTGATTTGAGTCTTCTCCCTGTTTTTCTTGATGAGTCTGGCTAGTGGTTTATCTATTTTGTTTATCTTCTCAAAGAACCAGCTTTTAGTTTTATTGATCTTTGCTATTGTTTCCTTCATTTCTTTTTCATTTATTTCTGATCTGATTTTTATGATTTCTTTCCTTCTGCTAGCTTTGGGGTTTTTTTGTTCTTCTTTCTCTAATTGCTTGAGGTGCAAGGTTAGGTTGTTTATTCGAGATGTTTCCTGCTTCTTAAGGTGGGCTTGTATTGCTATAAACTTCCCCCTTAGAACTGCTTTTGCTGCATCCCATAGGTTTTGGGTCGTTGTGTCTCCATTGTCATTTGTTTCTAGGTATTTTTTTATTTCCTCTTTGATTTCTTCAGTGATCACTTCATTATTAAGTAGTGTATTGTTTAGCCTCCATGTGTTTGTATTTTTTACAGATCTTTTCCTGTAATTGATATCTAGTCTCATGGCGTTGTGGTCGGAAAAGATACTTGAAACAATTTCAGTTTTCTTAAATTTACCAAGGCTTGATTTGTGACCCAAGATATGATCTATCCTGGAGAATGTTCCATGAGCACTTGAGAAAAATGTGTATTCTGTTGTTTTTGAATGGAGTGTCCTATAAATATCAATTAAGTCCATCTTGTTTAATGTATCATTTAAAGCTTGTGTTTCCTTATTTATTTTCATTTTGGATGATCTGTCCATGGGTGAAAGTGGGGTGTTAAAGTCCCCTACTATGAATGTGTTACTGTTGAACTCCCCTTTTATGGTTGTTAGTATTTGCCTTATGTATTGAGGTGCTCCTATGTTGGGTGCATAAATATTTACAATTGTTATATCTTCTTCTTGGATCGATCCCTTGATCATTATGTAGTGTCCTTCTTTGTCCCTTTTAATAGTCCTTATTTTAAAGTCTATTTTGTCTGATATGAGAATTGCTACTCCAGCTTTCTTTTGGTTTCCATTTGCATGGAATATCTTTTTCCATCCCCTTACTTTCAGTCTGTATGTGTCTCTAGTTCTGAAGTGGGTCTCTTGTAGACAGCATATATAAGGGTCTTGTTTTTGTATCCATTCAGCCAATCTGTGTCTTTTCGTGGGAGCATTTAGTCCATTTACATTTAAGGTAATTATCGATATGTATGTTCCTATTTCCATTTTATATATTGTTTTGGGTTCGCTACTATAGGTCATTTCCTTCTCTTGTGTTTCGTGTCTAGAGAAGTTCCTTTAGCATTTGTTGTAAAGCTGGTTTGGTGGTGCTGAACTCTCTCAGCTTTTGCTTGTCTGTAAAGGTTTTAATTTCTCCATCAAATGTGAATGAGATCCTTGCTGGGTAGAGTAGTCTTGGTTGCAGGCTATTCTCCTTCATCACTTTCAGTATGTCCTGCCACTCCCTTCTGGCTTGTAGGGTTTCTGCTGAGAGATCAGCTGTTAACCTTATGGGGATTCCCTTGTGTGTTATTTGTTGTTTTTCCCTTGCTGCTTTTAATATGCTTTCTTTGTATTTAATTTTTGACAGTTTGATTAATATGTGTCTTGGTGTGTTTCTCCTTGTATTTATCCTGTATGGGACCCTCTGTGCTTCCTGGACTTGATTAACTATTTCCTTTCCCATATTAGGGAAGTTTTCAACTATAATCTCTTCAAATATTTTCTCAGTCCCTTTCTTTCTTTCTTCTTCTTCTGGAACCCCTATAATTCGAATGTTGGTGAGTTTCATGTTGTCCCAGAGGTCTCTGAGACTGTCCTCAGTTCTTTTCATTCTTTTTTCTTTATTCTGCTCTGCAGTAGTTATTTCCACTACTTTATCTTCCAGGTCACTTATCCGTTCTTCTGCCTCAGTTATTCTGCTATTGATCCTATCTAGAGTGATTTTAATTTCATTTATTGCATTGTTCATCGTTGCTTGTTTCATCTTTAGTTCTTGTAGGTCCTTGTTAACTGTTTCTTGCATTTTGTCCATTCTACTTCCAAGATTTCGGATCATCCTTACTATCATTATTCTGAATTCTTTTTCAGGTAGATTGCCTATTTCCTCTTCATTTGTTAGGTCTGGTGGGTTTTTATCTTGCTCCTTCATCTGCTGTGTGTTTTTCTGTCTTCTCATTTTGCTTATCTTACTGTGTTTGGGGTCTCTCTTTTGCAGGCTGCACTTTGTAGTTCCCGTTGTTTTTGATGTCTGTCTCCAGTGGCTAAGGTTGTTTCAGTGGGTTGTGTAGGCTTCCTGGTGGAGGGGACTAGTGCCTGTGTTGTGCTGGATGAGGCTGGATCTTGTCTCTCTAGTGGGCAGGTTCACGTCTGGTGGTGTGTTTTGGGGTGTCTGTGGCCTTATTATGATTTTAGGCAGCCTCTCTGCTAATGGGTGGGGTTGTGTTCCTGTTTTGCTAGTTGTTTGGCATAGGTTGTCCAGCACTGTGGCTTGCTGGTCGTTGAGTGAAGCTGGGTGCTGGTGTTAAGATGGAGGTCTCTGGGATATTTCCACCGTTTAATATTATGTGGAGGTGGGAGGTCTCTTGTTGACCAGTGTCCTGAAGTTGGCTCTCCTACCTCAGAGGCAGAGCCCTGACTCCTGGCTGGAGCACCAAGAGCCTTTCATCCACACAGCTCAGAATAAAAGGGAGAAAAAGTAGGGAGAATTAGTAGAAGTATGAGTAAAGAAAGAAGGAAAGGAGGAAAGGAAGGAAGGAAGAAAGAAGCAAAGAAGGAAAGAAAGGAGGGAGGGAGGGAGGGAGGGAGTAAGGAAGGAAGGAGGGAAAGAAGGAAAAAAAGACAGAAAGAAAGATGATACAGTAAAAATAAAATAAAGTATAATATAGTTATTGAATTAAAAAATATTTAGAAAAAAAAAAAAGGGACGGATAGAACCTTAGGACAAATGTTGGAAGCAAAGCTATACAGAGAAAATCTTACACAGAAGCATACACATACACCTTCACAAAAAGAGGTAAAGGGGGAAAAATCATAAATCCTGCTCCCTGAGACCACCTCCTCAATTTGGGGTGATTCGTTGTCTAAAGGAGGGAAGGAAGGAAGGAAAGAAAGAAAGAACGAAGGTAAAGTATAATAAAGTTATTACAATTAAACTTAATTATTAAGAAAAAGAATTTTTTTTAAAAAAGTCATGGACGGATAGAGCCCTAGGACAAATGGTGGAAGCTAGAGTATACAGACAAGATCTCACACAGAAGCATACACGTACACATTCACAAAAAGAGGAAAAGGGAAAAAAATCATAGATCTCGCTCCTAAATTCCACCTCTTCAATTTGGGATCATTCCTTGTCTATTCAGGTATTCCACAGATGCAGAGTATATCAAGTTGATTGTGGAGCTTTAATCCGCTACTTCTGTGGCTGCTGGGAGAGATTTCCCTTTCTCTTCTTTGTTCTCACAGCTCACAGGAGCTCAGCTTTGGATTTGGCCCTGCCTCTGCGTGTAGGTCGCTGGAGGGCGTCTGTTTTTTCGCTCAGACAGGACGGGGCCAAAGGAGCCGCTGATTCGGGGCCTCCGGCTCACTCAGGCCGGGGGTTGGGGGATGGGGGAAGGAGGGGCACTGCGTGCGGGGCCGGCCTGCGGCGGCAGAGGCAGCGTGACGTTGCGGCAGAGGCCGGCGTGACGTTGCACCAGCCTGAGGCCCGCCGTGCGCTGTCCCGGGGAAGTTGTCCCTGGATCCCGGGAACCTGGCAGTGGCGGGCTGCACAGGCTCCGCGGAAGAGGGGTGTGGAGAGTGACCTGTGCTCGCACACAGGCCCCTTGGTGGCGGCAGCAGCAGCCCCAGCGTCTCCCGCCCGTCTCTGGGGTTCGCGCTTTCAGCCGCGGCTCGCGCCCGTCTCTGGAGTTCCTTTAAGCAGCGCTCTTAAACCCCTCTCCTCGCGCACCAGGAAACAAAGAGGGAAGAAAAAGTCTCTTGCCTCTTCGGCCGGTGCAGGCTTTTCCCCGAACTCCCTCCCGGCTAGTCGTGGTGCACTAACCCCTTCAGGCTATGTTCAAGCCGCCAACCCCAGTCCTCTCCCTGAGCTCCGTCCAAAACCAAAACCCGAGCCTCAGCTCGCAGCCCCGCCCGCCCCGGCGGGTAAGCAGACAAGCCTCTCGGGTTGGTGAGTGCCGGTCGGCACCGATCGTCTGTGCAGGAATCTCCCCGCTTTGCCCTCCGCACCCGTCGCTGTGCACTACTCCGCGGTCCTGAAACTCCCCCCTCTGCCTCCCGCAGTCTCCGCCCGCGGAGGGGCTTCCTAGTGTGTGGAAACTTTTCCTCCTTCACAGCTCCCTCCCACTGGTGCAGGTGCCGTCCTTATTCTTTTGTCTCTGTTTTTTCTTTTGCCCTACCCAGTTACGTGGGGAGTTTCTTGCCTTTTGGGAGGTCTGAGGTCTTCTGCCAGCCTTCAGTAGGAGTTCTGTAGGAGTTGTTCCACGTGTGGATGTATTTCTGGTGTATCCGTGGGGAGGAAGGCGATCTCCGCGTCTTACTCTTCCGCCATCTTCAAGGTCCCCCCCAAGCTGTTATTATTTTAAAAATAAGTTAAAAAGAAAAAGTGCTTTAGACCAAAGAGTCTCTGGTTAATGACAGAAACAAAGTGTTTAACTGCTACATATCTGCCCAAAGAAATGTGTATATATGTATAAAATAAAAAACAGGAAAATTGGGACTTCCCTGGTAGTGCAGTGGTTAAGAATCTGCCTGCCAATGCCAGGGACACAGGTTCAACTCCTGGTCTGGGAAGATCCCACATCCTGTGGAGCAACTAAGCCCGTGTGCCACAACTACTGAGCCCACGCTCTAGAGCCTGAGAGCCACAACTACTGAAGCTTGCACACCTAGAGCCCGTGCTCCGCAATAAGAGAAGCCACCACAATGAGAAGCCTGTGCACCGCAACAAGGAATAGCCCCCGCTCGCTGAAACTAGAGAAAGCCCACATGCAGCAACGAAGACCCAATGCAGCCCAAAATAAATTAATTAATTAACTTAAGAAAAAGGAAAATAGGATAAAATAATGTAATTTAGAAAAATGTAAATAGAAAAAAATGCACACATAAAAACTGTTTCCTCCTCTCCTTCCTTGCCATTTATTCCTAATGTCCCACCTTTCTTTTCACTTTTACTACCCTGCCCTTCTTTCCTTCCTCCTTTATTTCTAACTGCTTACTTCATTTCAAAAAGTGTTTGAGAAGATTCCACAAACCTGTAGGTTTCTATAGAGTTAAATTAAATAAAAAGCTATTTTAATTCTTACCATATTTTAATTATTAATATATTGGATGGTCACTCTTAAATTCAACTGTGTAAACTTGCACAATCCTATCTTCTAGTGAGAAGCAAATACTTGTTATTAGTTAATTAGTCTCAGATCCTTACAGGATCCCTATTAGAAATATAGTGTCATATTTCATATGGCTGAATCTTGTATCATTTGTCAATTTAGACCAATGACAATTTGCCAAAAATTTTCCTCTTAGCCCCTACCTTCCTTTAAATTTGGAATTATGAGTGAATGGAATCATGTATTTGGAATAAATGAATGAAATTATTGGCCCTCTGCTAAGAATGAGGATAAAAGAGGGGTAAAAATATTTTTAAAAATATTTGAAGACCTTGAACAGCTGAGGTGATTTTTTTCATTTTTCACTGCTTTTCTTCCAAGGACAATTTTCTTTCCTTCCCCGCCCCCCAGCTTTACTGAGGAACAATCGACAAATATAATTGTATATATTTAAAGTATACAATGTGATTATCCGGTATACATACATTGTGGAATGATTACCAAGATCAAGATAATTAACACATTCATCACCTCACATAGTTAACTTTTGTTGGCATGTGTAATAAGAATGCTTATGATCTACAGTTAGCAAGTTTTAAGTATATAATACTATATTATTAACTACACTCATTATGCTGTGCATTAGATCCTCAAAACTTATTCTTGTTATAATTGAAAGTTTGTAGCCTTTGACCTGCATCTTCCCATTTCTCCCTCCCCCAGCCCCTGTCAATGACCAATTCTATTCTGCTTCTATTAAATTATTATTTTTTTTTAGATTCCACATATAAATGTTACCATACAGTATCTGCGTTTCTCTGTCTGGCTTATTTCACTTAGCATAATTTCCTGCAGTTTCATAGATATTGTTGGAAATTGAAGGATTTCCTTATTTTGTGTGACTGAATAATATTCCATTGTATGTATGTATATATATTACATTTCCTTTCTCAGTTCATCCATCAAAGAACTTTTAGGGTGTTTCCATATCTTGGCTATTTTGAATAATGGTGCAATGAAAATGGACGTGAAGACATCTCTTCGAGACACTGATTTCATTTCTTTGGATATATACACAGTATTAGGACTGCTAGATCATATGGTAGTTCTATTTTTAATTTTTTGAGGACTTGCCATACTGTTTTCCATAATGATTGTACCAATTTACATTCCCAAAAATGTTTAAGGGTTCCCTTTTCTCCAAACCAATATTTGTTATTTCTTCTCTTTTTGATAATGGCCATCATAACAGGTATGAAGTAATATCTCACTGTGGTTTTGATCTGTATTTCCCTGATTATTAGTGATGTTGAGCACCTTTTCATATACATTTGAAAAAATGTCAATCCAGGTACTTTGTGCCTTTTAAATTTCTTTATTTGCTTTTTTGCTATTGAGTTATATGAGTTTTTATATATTATAATTTCAAGCTATCTTACAAAGCTATAGTAATCAAAACAGTATGGTACTGGCATAAAAACAGGCACAAAGGCCAGTGGATCAGAAAAGAGAGTCCAGACATAAACCTATGCATATACGGTCAACTTTTTCATTGAGTTACAGTCAATTAATTTTTGACAAGGGTGTCAAAACACACAATGGAGAGAGTCTGGTCTCTTCAATAAGTGGCGTTGGGAAAAGTGGATATCCACAAGAAAAGAATTAAACTGAACCTATCTTACACATCTCGCAAAAATTAACTCAAAATGGATCAAAGATTTAAATATAAGACCTGAAAGTATAAAACTCCTAGGAGAAAACATAGCAAAAAAGATCCTTGACATTGGTCTTGGCAACAATTTCTTGGATAAGATATCAAAAACACAGGCAGCAAAAGCTAAGATAAACAAGTGGGCTACATCAGATGAAAGAGCTTTTGCACAGCAAAGAAAAAAAAACGAATAAATTGAAAAGGCAACTCACAGAATTGAAGAAAATATTTGCAAACATGTATCTGATAGGGGATTAATATCCAAGGACAAATTTCAATTCATAAGTGACATGTGGACAGAGGTAAGAAGCCAAGCTTAGAGTAGCTATTAAGAAACAGAGAAGCTGTAGAGCTTTTTTGTAGTCCCAACTGGACTGAAAAGACAGAAATTGGAACATATCTACCAACACAAGCATTTAAGACTAATATCCTGAAAAGTAGCACAAAGTACGCCTAGCATAGAGAATATATATTTTTTCCCTTTTAGGCTTTTGTGTTTTATAGGCAGAACTGGCCGGGAGATTGAAAAGGCAAACCAAAAGCTGTTAATAAAATTCTGAATAGCTAAGTAGTTATTGGTGGTCTCATGGTACCAGAGAGAAAAATGGGTGTTTAGAGACTGGTAGGTGGTTGAACTAAACAGCCCATGCATTTATTCAGGACACTGAAGTCTAAATTTTAAAAGCAGGGAGTTATCGAAGATCTGGAGGCCCCCACAAAGACTAAAACTCATCTGTAAATCAGTTCAATTCCTGATTGGATTAAGGTTCTATGTTCCTATTCCAACTACCTACCAGAACCAAACAAAAAAATTTGTTCTGTGGAAGATCACATCAAAAGACTTCACATCTTTTCATACACAAATTCAATTAAAAGCAAACAGACAAGACTTCCATTTTATGCCATGGTGATATAACTGGTATCAGCTTTACCTTCACACTGTTAAACAAGTAGAAAAGAGGATTAAGTATGTGGAAGAGCTATCTTTAGATATTGGGCAAAGTCAGCACAGGACTTTGATCCCTAAGAGAAGAGAAATAAATTTAGGTGGACAGAGAAAAGAACAATAAGAATTATCACAGGATACTTGTCAGAAAAACTGTGAATAAAGGTACAATGGAAAGATACACCTGAAGTAGGTTGAGGAAAAAAACAAAACAAAACTATCCCCAATAATTATATATACAGATTTTTTTCAGAAAAACAAGAATTGATAGAATTTGTTGCCAACAGACCTGCAGTACAGGAAATATTAAAAGAAATTCCTTAGGATGAAGAAAAATGAGGCCAGAAGGAAAACTGAATTTACACAAGGAATGAAAGTACCTGGAATGGTAAATATGTGTATAAATATAAAATACATTTAAATCTTACTCTATAATATATTTGAAATATTGTTGTTTGAGCAAAATTAATTTTGATATAAGTAAAATATATAACAACAGAGCATAAATATCGGGAGAGTGAAATCAAATTAAATGTTGTAAGGTCTTTGCAATATACATGAAGCAGAATAATATTATTTGAAGGTAGACTGAAAAACACAGAAGTCTAATCACTAGCAATGGAAAACATTTAGATTTCACCAGAGAATTTAAATCTATTAAAAGAGTAAGCAAATATTAGCTCTACAACTGAAAAATAATGTGATAAATGGCTTTCAGTGTAGATAAAACAGAGTTGTAGAAAGGATATGTGATCTGGGTCACAAATCAGTAGAAAATATATAGACATATTTCTGCAGAATAGAAGGAAAAACTATGGAAAGTCCAGGTATGTATGTGTGTATATATGTATATTGTTTTATATTTGAAAAGGAGAAAGGCTAAAAAATCAATGACCCAGTAAAAATATAATAGTAATATAAATCTAAAGAGAGTAGAAGGAAGGGAATAAAGATAAGATCAGAAATCAATAGGAAAAAAATCTTAAAATTGAGAAAATCAGCAAAGCCATAAATTGGTTAAGAAGACTCATTAAATTTAGAAAGCACTGTTAGTAAGACTGGGGTGTGTGTGTGTGAGGGTGAGTGTGGGAGTGGAGGGAGAATAACATATTACCAGTCTCAGGAATGAAAAAGAGGAAATCTCTACTTGTTTTACATACAAGAAAAAGGGTAGTTCTAGGAAACTCTAAAGAACTTGATGAAAATACATTTGAAATTTAGGTGAAATGAACAAATTCACAGAAAAACACAACGCAGCAAAACAACAAGAAAAAGTAGAAATTTTGTGCAATTCCTTATCTATTAAAGAAATCAAGTGTTGAATTAAAATCTTCCCACAACAAAAACTTTAGGTCAAATGACTTCAGTATAGAATTGTTATTAAATAAACACCTAGAGAGTAAACTTCCATGATCCAAATTGTAAAACGAGACTGACATAACTTTGCTAATAAAACCTAATGAGGATATTGAAAGATGAGAAACTACAGGTCAGTTATCTTCCTTATAAATATTAGATATAAGAATTCCTTTAAAAAAGGAACAAATTTAATCTAGCGGAATACATCATCATTGATTTCAGTTTATATGAGGAAATCAAGGATAGATAAACATTCAAAAACCAATTTATTTCATCACATTAACAGAATAAAGAGAACAATATTATGTCATTTCAACAGATGCAGGTAAAGCTTTTGATCAAATTCAACTTTCTGATTGATAAAAATTCTTAGCAAGCTATGAATAGTAGGAAACTAATTTGGTAACGTGTATCTAAATTCAAAAACAGAAACAATGGCAACAACATTGTAGATACTTATGAAATATTGAAAGCCTGTACACTGAGGTTAAAATGAAGCAAAGATAACTGCTTTAATTCCTCTTTGACATTGTATTGAGTTTCCCACTGTGAGCAATATGTCAAGAAGGCATTTCTCCAAAGAACATATGCAGAAGGCCAACAGGTACATGAAAAAATGCTCAACATCACTAGTCATTGGGGAAATGCAAACTAAAACCACTATGTGATATCCTGTGTTATAATGGCTAGCATCAAAAAGACAAGAGATAACAAATGCTAGCTTGCATGTGGAGAAAGGGAGCCCTTGCACACTCTTGGTAGGAGTGTAAATTGGCACAACCACTATGGAGAACAGTGTGGAGGCCCCTCAAAATATTAAAAATAGAGCTGCCATATGATCTAGCAATTCCACTTCTGGGAATAAATCCAAAGGAATGAAAACACTAATTTGAGAAGCTATCTGCTCTCCCATGTTCATAGCAGCATTATTTATAGTAGTCAAAGCATGGACACAGCCTAAGTGGTGATGGATGGACGAATGGATAAAGATGTTTTGGTATATTTATACATAACGGAATATTATTCAGTCATAAAAATGAGGAAATCCTACCATTTACAACAACATGGTTGGACCTTGCAGGCATTATGCTAAGTGAAATAAGTCAGACAGAAATACTGTATAATTTCACTTATTTGTGAAATCTATAAAAAGAACAAAACCAAAAAACCCAAACTCAAACAAAAAGAGACCAGACTGTGGTTACTAAAGGTAGAGCGCGGCAGGAGAAGGAATTGAAGGAAGATGGTCAAAAGGTACAGACTTCCAGTTATAAGATCAACAAGTAATGTACTAGAGATATAATGTACAACATGGTGAGTATCACAGTTTTATGATATATAAAAGAGTTATTAAGAGAGTAAATCCTAGAGTTCTCATCACAAGAACATTTTTCCCTTTATTTTTTTTTCTTTTTAATTGTATCTATATGAGAAGATGGATGTTAGCTGAACCTATTGTAGTAATCATTTCACAGTATATGTAAATCAAACCATCATGCAGTATACCTTAAACTTATACAGTGATATATGTCAATTAAAACTGGAGAAACAATGAACTACAATAAAAGATATGTTTAGAAAACAAGGAAACTGTTGCCATTATTCATAGAAAATATGTTTACATATTTGGAAAATCCCAAAGAATGAATCTACAGGTGGAAACTTTTGGAATGAATAAGTTAATTTAACAAGGTCATCTGATAAAAGATCAATATACAATGATTAATTGTATATCAGTAACAATTAGAAAATTAATTAAAAATTTTTCATTAGCATCATAAATCATCAATATCCTAGGACTGAGCTTAACAATAGATTTTCAAACCCTTTCCATGGAACACATTAATGAGAGAAATTAATGAACCAAATAAATGGAGGGAAGGGGTATATCTATGCTTCTTGTAGAAGATTCAGTATGGTTAATATGTCGATTCTCCTTATGTAATTTATAGCTTAAATTTATTCCCAATGAGAACCTTAGCAGCCTTTTTTTTTTTTTTTTTGAAATTTGGAAAGCTGATTTTAAAATTTACTGGAAATGCAAACCATCCAAAGAATAGAGTTGGGGGAATTTTACCATTATGTATCAAGGAAGAGTAATCAAGACAGTGTGTTCTTGGTAAATTAATTAAAATATGTTATTGGAATGAAATAAAAAGTTCAATGATGACAAAGGAAGCATGGAAGTACTCTAAGGAAAGGCTGTTCCTTTTAATACGTGGTGCTAGGTCATTTGTATGGTATAAAATGTGTTTTGACTCTTGCTTCACACCACTTACAAAAATTAGTTATGAGTGGCTTATCAAAATGTGAAATGTAAAACAATACAGAAAGCACTATTTAGTAGAAATATAAAGGGAACCACAAATGTAATTGATTTTATGAGATATTTTTAATGCCATCTATTCATGATATTATCATTTCTATATATAGTCAATTTAAAAAAGTAATGAGATGTTACATTCTTGTTTTCAAACAAATTCTTCAAAATATGATGTGTATTTTATGTTTACAGCACACTTCAATTTTTACTAAGCTTATTTCAAGTGCTCAATAACCACATGTGGTTAGTTGCTACTGTACTGGACAGAGTAGGTCTAGAAGATAACAAAGAATAATATCTTCATGATCTTTGGGTAGGTAAAGATCTTTTCATAATCATAAAGAGTATTAACTGTAAACAAAAATAAAACCTAAAATTTAAGAACTTCTATTCATCACATACTACTAAAAGTCAAAAGCAAGCTCCAAAGCAGAAGATAGTATGTATTTTATTAAGTATAATATAGCATAGATTATATTTTAATTTTACAAACATATATTTCAGAGTTCCTTAACCTTGCTACTATTGACCTTTTGGACCAGATATTCTTTTAGTTGGTGGGCTATCTTGTTTGTTGTAGGATGTTTAGCAACATACCAGACCTCTGCACAATTGATGATTCTAGCACCCCTTCAGTTGTGACACACAAAAATGTCTTTAGACATTGCCAAGTGTCCCTGGGAGGATAAAATCACCACTGATACATAAAGTCCATACAAATCAATGTAAAATGACAGGTACAACTTAACAGAAAACACAGGGAAAATATTTGAATAAGCACTTCTCAAAACATTTTTCAAATATCCCTAAAGATACAAAGAATATAAAAATAGTCTCAGCCTCACCATTCATTCAGGAAGTGCAAATTATGTACATATGTGCACTAAAACATAACTACAAAGATGTTTACAGCAGCATTGTCTATCATAGTCACCATCTGAGAACAACCCAAATGGATGAAAATAATTGTTGAATAGATACTATGTAGAGCAATGGAAATAAATGAACTTCTATTACTTTCAATAACATGGATCAATTTCACAATCATAACGTTAAGCAAATAAGACAAAATATGCACTGTATATTTCTATTAATAAAGGTTCAGGTCCAGGTAAATCCAATCTATGGTGATAGAAAGACTACATTTGGGGAGAAGAGAAGAAGTGGTGTCTGGGATAGATGGGGGGCACTTAGGTTATTTAAGGGGTTGCTAAGTCATGCAGAGGAGAGTTACTCTGCTGTGTTCACTTTGTAAAAATTTATAAAGCTGTACACTTATGGTTTATTCACTACTTTTGCTAAGAAAATTTAAATTGAGCCTTCCTAATGTTATCATGTAAGATGCCATCCTTTGTAATAACTTCTAAACTATGTTGTACTTGATCACTCTGAATATTTATAAAAATAGTTTTAAAAAAGACACAGTCGCATAGATAATATTTCAGAAATGATAATTGATATATGCCTGGCTTTTCTGTACCTACAATCTTTGGAGCCACTTGATTTACCCAGAGCAGCATAGAGCTTTGTGAGGGGAACTGGCATGAGGTTTAGGCCACCTACTAACTTGCTTCTATATTGGGCTGCAAGTGCCCTTTTCCTCAGAGCATGTTTGAAATCCCTGTGTGTCTATGGGGCATGTGTAAGAGAAATGTGTTCCTAATCATGAGCATACAAATCTGTAACATCTTTTTTTTTTTTAAAGAAAATAGAGAAAACAGTGAATAATCTCAGTATCTTTAATAAGGTCACATGAACTATTTGAACAAAGTAGTTATTCCCATGAAGCAAACATAATTTTATTAATAAATGACAAATATAAGAAATTTTTATGAAAATCTTTAAAATTTTTAAGATAACTTTTGTCTTCAGAAATCCACATTTTGGGGGGAAAAGAGCTAATGCAAGCTCAAATGGAAAATTAAACACATTACTGACTTTGTGAAATGTAATGTAAAAAATGTTGATCATAAATTCTTTTAATGATGTATATGAAGGGCTAGTAGTATATAGTACTGACTATTTTCACAATAAATATGTTGAATTAGTGAATGAATGAATGATGCATGACTGCCAAAGTGTAACTCTGACCTTGGGAAGGCTCCAGGGTAATAGTTTCCCATCCTTGCAGGAAACAGTCCAGTTTTCTACAAAGCAGCTTCTGGTTACAGAGGTTTAGATGATATCAATCACTTCTTTTCACTTGTGGCTTATTAGATGATAAACCACAAACAAAAACAAAGTATAATGAAGCTCTTTGTTATGCTCAGGGGAAAAGGAAGGTAGTACAAGTATTTGAACACAACTGGATTATGTTTTAAATGTTGTAATCACCAAAATACCCCTGCCAAAAAAAGCCAGTAACTTTGAAATGAAAATGATCAATGGAAATCTTGAACTTTTTATAGTTTTCAGAGGCAACAGGTGGGTATGGGAAAGGGACAGATTGTGATTGGACCAGAAACCCTTTAAAAACATCTTAGTAGCTGGAGTCATGAGGGCCACATCCACTGGTCTGTGACGGTTCTCTTGAGTTGATGGGGATTTCATTCACTGACCTAATTTTTCTGAGTAAGCACCGTGAGCTAGGTACTCTGCCCAGTGCTGGGGACGTAAAGAATAAGGTACAGTGCGGCCCTTAATTAGCTCATAATCTCCAGGTAGAGACAAACACATAAAGTCCAATATTTACAGTTCAATATAACAAGTGCTCTAGTAGAGGTTTATAAAAATGCCATGGGAACCCAGGAGATTAAATATGCAGCTAAGTAGTAGAGATGTGCAAATCTTAACAAGTAGGTGGCATTAGTGTAAAACCTGTAGAATGAATATATCTCCAGGAATAGGGACAAAAAAAGGCTATTCTAGACAGGAAAAATTACTTGAATATTGGGTACAGCTTGGGGTATTATTGGAAAGAGTGGGAAGTCGTGCTTAACTTACGCTCTGGAGACATCAATAGTATACTATGAATCTGGATATATAAGTTATTGTAAAGATCCATATATGTAATGGAAAAGAGGGAAGACTTTGTAGGTGAAAGAAAACATTAGGAGATTTCAGGAGAGTTGCTAGATAAGAATTATGTTTTAGGAAAACAACTAGAGGCAAAATTCAGGATGCGCTGCAGAGTAAGATAAAATCTTACTGTTTAGGCATGTCAAATTCTGTGGTATGAAGATACAGTATCTTCAAAGCTTTTTAAATTTTAAATCAGGATGAAAATAGTGATCCTTCATCTCGAGATCACCAAGGGCTTTAAGGCTTAATGAGAATGGTGAGTGCTGATACAACATTATTGAGCTAAGGGGGATAGAGTGCAGTGAACTGGACCGTTTACTCTAGATGAGCTATATACCTAGATCAACTTCTTTTCTTTTCATGTGACTTGTGCAGGTGAGGTAAACTCCCTATACATCGATTCTTATCTATGAAATGTAGAAAATAGTAATATCTTCTCCATAGAGCTGTTTTGAAAATGAAATGCATTATTACATGTGAAGTGCTTTAGCTGTAATTATTCCACAGTGGTTTTCAACAAGGGGTGGGGGAGTGATGTGATTTTGCCTCCAGGGGACACTTGTAAATGTCTGCAGACACTTCATTTTGGATTGCCACAACTGCGAGGAGATGCGACTATCAAGTAGTGGATAGAAGCTAGGGTAGGCTTCTAAACCACCCACAATATACAGGATACCCAGCCATGACAAAGAGTTGTTTTAAAATATCATTAGTGCCAGGATTGAGAAACACTGACTGCACTAGAAAATACTAATTTTTCTGCCTGGGTTACTCAAGGAAAATTTCGATCAGTCAGCTAGGAAATAAAAGCTTGATTTACTGAATTTTTTAGATCCACATATGATACTGAATAAAAAGATGGAAAAGTTCCCAATACATTCTATCAATCACAGTGATTCTCTTGAAGTAACAGAATTTTTTTTTTTTTTTTTAGTCAGAGGGTAGGAAGCTCACAGAATCTCCAGGAGAGCCAGCGACCTGGGTTGTTTGGCTCAGAGCCAAGAACAAAGCCGCAAGTTATGACACAGCCAGAAAAATAAAACCCAAAACGCAGAGAACTGCTATTTCTAACTGCTGTTTAGCTTGTCTGACACTAGACACTTCCAGGCCGACATCACCAAAGAACCAGGTGCCTTTGTTTGGTGTTTGGCAGAAGATCTGATTTCTCCCAGATGACCACCAGTTAAAGAGGCTTACTTCCTTCTCCATGCCTCCTGTGGATGCATCTGATCAACAGAACAGAGGTAATATAAGAACTTTAGCTGCAAGGGAATCTTGAAAATTAAAACTAAAATTAAACTACTCCAATTGACTTCTAATCTAATCCATTTACCCTCTATTATAGAAGGAAGAAATCTCAAATTCCTTTAGTATCCTAAATTAAGGCTGTGCTTTATCTTGTGACCTAAGATTTCAATTCTTAGGTAAATGAGCCCCTACTGGTTCTGCCTATACTCCTCTGTTAACTTTAATTAATAGACCAGGCAGTTTTAAGACATTCCTCAGACAAGAAACCCCTTTGCCTTAACAACTAGTATTAACCATGTCAGTCATCAGACTAAACATCTGAAAATCCTGTTCATCCAGAGACAGCAAGTGTTCATTTTTGAGTAAAGCATCTGTTATGGGTTGAATTGTACTACCAAAATAGATATGTTAGAATACTAAACTCCAGTACCTCAGAATGTGACGCTATTTGGAAATAGGGCCTTGATAGAGGTAATCAAGTTGAAATGAGATTATTGGGGTAGACCCTAAACCAACACGAAGTGGTATCCTTATAAAATGGGGAGATTTGGACAGAAAGACACATGCATAGATGGAAAATGATGTGAAGTCACAAAAGAAGATGGCCATAAAGTTATAGGGTTGCTTCTACAAGCCAAAGAATGCCAGAGATTGTTAACAAGCATTGGAAGCTAGATGAGGCAAGGAAGGATTGTGTCCCAAACTGCTGGAGAGAGCATAGTCCTGCTGACACCTTGATTTCAGATTTCTAGCCTCCAGAACTATAAGAAAATAAATTTCTGTTGTTTTAAGCCACTTCGTTATGGTAGTCCTAGGAAACTAATATAGCATCCTTCCCTCAGGTTCCAAAACTACTGAACCAACAAAGCCTATAATCATGAAAATGCGAAGCATCTATCTCAGACCTATAAATAAAAGAGTGTCCTCCCATAGAATTTTACGGTAGGTCACCAATTACGGTGTTTAGGAAGTGAAAGGGAAGTAAATAGAGACTCCTCTTGAAGAATCTATAAGCTGCATGAGGGCTGGAACCTGGTCTTATTTACCAGTAAATCTTCAGGGGTTATAACAGTACCTACACATGTGAGATGCTCAGGACTTTTGCTTAATTAAAAATCGGAAAAGAGAAGATGGTAAGTTGCAGGGTTTATTTTAATTTTAAGAAGAGTTGAAAGTTGGGCATATTTATTCATGAAAGAAAGGAGCCAGTTTAGAGGAAGGAATTACAGATGCAAACAACAAAAAATAATTAAGAAAGTACTGGTGTAGACAAAAGCAGCTAGAAACAAAAACCAGGTAGAAGAGCTAGCTTTACAAATGTGTCAGGATATTTCTTTCTTTGACACACAAGGGAAAAAAGCATGAGAAGATGAGATACAGAAAAATTCTAGAGGTGGAAATGTGGAAGCTGGGAGAGTTCATATGGGTTGGCTTCTAATTTCCCCGTATAGTAGGGAGCTGGCAGCCTGCCGAGAATAAGTGGGCAGGGTGGGGGCAGAGGGCTTTAGAAATATGGACAAGATTTGGAATAGTCACTAAGGGAAATGAGAAAAGTTGTTGATTAGGATTAAGTAAAAGGATTGCTGAGCAGATTTGAGGGGTCAGCTGAGGTTGAAAATTAAATTTGTAATGGAGACAATCAGCTCAGTTATGTGATTTTCCCTAACAGCATTTGGCAACCTGGGAGCAAAAGCAAAGAAAATGGATGTTAGGGTTGGAGACTGGTGAGACAGGTGAGGCAGATGGTCAAGGGAGTGATGGATGAGAAAGTGCTATCAAGAATGTATTTGAAATGATGGGTCGTGGGGTCCAGGGAGAGTGAGGAAGGGGGGCCTGCCAGGAGGGGCTAATGGAGTTAAAGAACAAAGGAGTGACCGAGCATGGGATTCAACGGGGTCAAACAGTAGGTTTATTTGAATAAGAGACTGAAAGAGTCATAGGTTGAGGTCAGATGGAGAATTTTGGTGTTCCAGTTGCTTAGGTGTAACATTCATCATTATCAACAAAGCTTAACTAAATGGGAAATGAGCACACAGTCCCACAGTTCTAGGTCAGCCATTCTATTCCTATTGCTTGTCTTCTTGAAGGAAAACAGAATTAGTGACAATGATTTGGGTTAGGAAGCAGAACAGTTTAGTAAATAAAGTTTAAAAATTAGTGGAAAAGTAAGGGGAAAGTATTTCAGACTTTCTCCATGGGATTAGAAGCTGAGAACTTCGTACATCTGCTGTCCAGAGTTTCCTCTCTTGCTCTAATGTCATCCTTTCAAAATACCAGGTTTTTGGGGGAGACCTGTTAGTTCATAATGCATTTGACTTCTACAGAATGCCCATGTACTGCCAGAAAGAGAGTTGTTTTTCTTCCCCCTAAAGCAACACAAAAACCTATTTTCTGCCCCTGAATCTTTCTAAACTACACACAAATAGGTTTTGCAGACTGATTTCATCATTTCAGATCCTAGTGTATATTTCTTCATTTCTGTAGTCTGGAATATGTTGTATCTTACTCAGTGTTCTCAAGTAAATTGTATCTTTTAAAAGAGCATATTTCTAAAATTTAAAAGCAATCGGTATAGTTGAACACGATAAAAAATACATTTCATTAGGAAATTTTACTAAGCAAAAATTAAACCAAAACTGGGATTACTTATCCTAATAAGTATCACTGTGCCTGGAAAATAATTCCTGTAATCATAAATATTAATTGTATTTCTAACCAAACTTAAAGCTTTAGTACTTACTGCTTACAAAGGTAAAAAGGTTAGAATCAGATTCTAGTAGAAACTTATACCTCAAAGAATTGAAATGGTCCTATAGTGACCAACTGCATTTTCAGAATAAATTCATTTACCCAGTGATGGCTAATGTCAGAGACTTAAATTCAGTCTACATAGCTCAGCCAAAGATGTAACACTGGAAAACGAAAGGTAATTGTCTGCCCAGTTGAATCAGTTTCAAACTGCTTTTTAAATTTTGTGTATATTTCTGCTCTGCAAAGTTTAGGAAGTATTTAGGATAATTTGAGAAAGCTCAAAAGAGAACAGAAAAGATCCCCCCACACACAAAAAAAAGGAGTAAAAGATATATGAAACAACTGAAAAAACGTGTAGTCTCGAAAAGAGAAAACCGAAGTGAGCCATGTTCATAATCTATAAATAATACCTCCTGGGTAACAATATAATGAATGAAGGGAATTATTCATAGTCTCAGAAGACATGAGGACAAAGAGCAATGACTGGAAGCTAAAGAAAGCAAAATATAGGTTAGATATTAGGAACGCAATAAGAAAGGTGGCCTATTCCTGTTAGGCCAATGTGAATACAGCCCTTTTTGTCCTACAACATAATTACCTGAGAGATTAAAGTTTCCCAGAAAATTTACTTTCTTTTTTAATTGGTAAACTTCTTCATATAAATGCTAGAGCTTTTCAAACCACTTTAACCTGAAAATTAACCAGTAGAACAACTCCTACTTGCAAATGAAACAATAAAAAACAATCACCCAAATAAATGAAAAAAAATACAAAAGTAATTTTGAGAGACATAAGCAAATTTTTAACTCATGTCAAAAACATGTCACCAATGTTGCAGATTCACTACCATGTGGAAGCTAAAAGCATACCATTTGGGAGATGTCCAAAGAGAATCATTGAACTTTGCCATTGTACCATAGGAGCTAGTTAAGGTAGAAAAAAAAGTAGTTTCTTGAATAGGCATATACTTTTTGGTAAAAATCTGAGAAACGTCTAGCAAATGGAGAGGATGGTACTGAAGCTAAGGGAGTAGATTTGGAATCAGAAAAATCTGGACTTGGATCCTTACGCCAGCACAAACTGTTGGCCTTGGACTTAAGCTCTCCCTATCCCAATACCTCAATTGTAAAATGAGGACATGTAAACCAGAGGGTTGTTGTGACAATTAAATTCCATAAGATAATGTGTGTAAAGTGTTCCACCTTGTAGCTAATATTTTCCAATGAATTGTCATCCTTGGAATGAGTGTTCCGGGAAATGGTTAGAAGGATAAGCAGTGGATTAGTCATAAACAGTTAACGCACATGGTAATATGATCAGCTACCAGAAAAAAATTCCCTTTCTCCCTCGATTCTTTCCACTTCCTCTTCCCTTAGACATTCATTTGTATTCTGTAGGCAAATCTAATTGTTAAGTGGCAACCATCTGTTTGGCAGAAAATCTCTGTGAATGGTAAAATCCATCAGAATCCCTATCAAATTTTTTCTACTAAGTAAAGCAAAATAAAAAGTAAGATTTCACATCGAAGAATGTACTTTTGTTAATAACATTTAATTTTGATAATATATGGCTTGACTTTCTGTATTAAGGTCAATTTTAAAGTATTAATCAGTGAATTAGTTATAGCTGGGAAGTAAAACTGAGATAAGTAGTAAAATAACACACGTCTATTTGGAGTATATGGAATATTTTATTCAGAAATAGAGATAACTACAGACATGTTGTTCCATAAAAATAGGAAGATGTTATAGGAAACATCACTTACTGGAACTGTTGTTTGAAATGGGTACCTTAGACCCGGGTACTCATTCTCTTGATCTGTATTAGTCCCTTAATTTTGCCTTTGCTTGAATTACTTTCTGTAGTCATTAAACCATCCTTCTTACTTACCAGAAACAAGCCTCATAGGCAGGTAGAGATGAAACAAATTGCTTCAACACCTCCTTAAAAAAAAAAGTAGAATTTCAGGTCTAAAAAAATTACTTAGTAGACCCACTTCGAAAAATGTTTAAATTTATCCTTTTATTAAATATTCATTTAAAATTTTGGCCTTGCTTTGGGTTTAATCCTGAAAAGTATTTCTAGAAATATGTCAGAAAGTACAAAATAGCCAAGAAAACATTAAATCAGGAAAGTATTACAATTTTTTAATTGTATCTATGATTATATAATTGGAAAAATCTGCTTAAACCAGATGCAAGAAGCACAAATAACAAGAAGAAAAATAAGCAGATTTGATTACAACAAAATTAGTAATTTCTATCTAACAAAAGAGGCAATAGATAAATTTCCAGATATAATGATCTCCTGCAAATCAATAAAATAAAACAAGAAACTCTCCATAAAATGACTTTAATATATGGCAGATAATTCATAGACTGGAAAACCAAATAACTAAGAAGTATTTAGAGATATTCCAAATTAACATAACAAAGAAATACCACTTATTGGCCAATAATTGAATAATGGGTAAAAGCAGGTATTATCAGAGATGTGGAAACTCTAGTGGATGAGACTCTAGACTAAAGTAGGCAATGGAGAGCTATCTGGCCACTCTTTGTTACATTAAGTGCATGAAGTCCACATTAAGTGTATGAAGTCCCTATGTCTACAAAATTTCACTTCTTGGAAAATATCCCAGAGATTTCCTCAGATCATATCATGAGAAGACACATGAGGACTTTATCACAGCTTTGCTTGTGGTAGTGGGCAATTGTATACGATTGAATTGTTCATTTCAGGGGGAATACTATGTAAGGAAGACAAGTAAATGACTGCTTAGACACCCAGAAAAATGCATAAATCATAAAATCAATGAGTAGGAAAAAGAGAGAAAGAAATAGATAAAAGTCTATAATACAACAAAATGTATTCAAATTGAAATACATATATATAAAATAATTCTATATACCTTACATCTTCATACCTGTACAATAATACAATTTAAAGAATTTATGATCAATACATTAGAGTTATCTTTGTGGGGAATGGGAGGAGGAGAAGAATGGGAAAGAGGAGGGGGAAAAAGAATAAATAAGTAAATAAGAGAGGACTTTGCATGACCAAATGACAGTTGTATTTTAGGAATGAAGGAATTATTAACTCAACTTTCAGCACCTGAGGCTCAAAAGAAAAAGTGAGATAAATCATAAAATCATATACAATATTTATCAAAATTTATATTTCTACTTGATAATTATTCTATGTAGAGTTTTGTCGCAATAGCCTTTAGATGTAGCATGGTATGACAAAATTGACAGTAAAATAAAACAACATAAATTTTAGAAAATGAAAAATGCCGAAGCTAGTTTGAGACTTTAAAAAGTATATTGGACACTTTTTGGATATCTGCCCAACTTTCAATGACACCGTTTCTCTGTCAGCTGCCACTTCCCTTTGCCCCTCTTCTCCACACCATTTGTCTCATTAACTAGAGTGAGATTCTGGCAGCTAAACCATACCCAGGTGGGTCAACAGGAATCTATCTCCCATGAATCAGGAGTTGGGATCCAGAGACAAGGACAACATCTACTTATTCAGGAACTCAGGAGATGTGACCTGAGGACATTTTCAAGGGTTATATTCTTATTGCTTGTGCATGTAGAGTCAATGAAAAGATAGTCTCTGCCCAGCAAGGGAAGATGTGCAGAGGTGCAGAGAGAGAAAGTAGGAAAAAGATTCCTTGATTCCTTGCCACAGGTGGTGCTGTGACTAATTTCTCCCAAATATTCCAGTCTTCTTCCAGTAAATTTCCAATTAAAAGTATTTCTTCAGTTAGCTTGAGTTCATTTCTGTAATTCTCAACCTCATAAGACTTGAGCAACTATGGCATAGATTCCCAGTACTCACTCACATCCTACCTTATTTTCTCATATCTTGAACTTTTTCATCTCTAATCCTCAAGATTAAAATGTATAGCTCTGGAATCTTGCTTGGGTTCTGGGTCTTACATTTTCATCTGTTTCTAGGGCAGTTTCTTGGAGCACATGACCATTTATTTAAGTGACAAAAGGTGAATCAAAGTTCCTTTTTCAGAGGGGAAAAATAAAAAGCAAGAGGACTTACTGGCTCACATAACTGAAAGTCCAAAGGTAGTTTTGGGTTTAGGAATAGCTAAATCCAAGTGCTGAAATGCTCTCATCAGCAAGGTGACACTCTTTTCTGTGGGGTCTGTTTTCTTGTGTATTGGTTTCTGTCTTTGTAGACTGTAATGGCAAAGACAATCAGAACAACTGCTGAGCAATTATATTATAATTATATTATGCTGTGTAAACTGAGCAAACATCAGTGAAAAGTGATTGCCTCTTTCATAATTATTCCAGTCATTCCCAGTGCCCTGATTTATGTCAAGTGGCTGTTCTTGAACCAGTTATAGCAACTCGGATTGACTTGTCTGGACATCAAAGCCACTTATGGATCCAGGGAATGGTTGAGTAAAGCTCCATGCAAAACAGATTGATTCAGATGAGTGGAAAAGTAGTTTCTTTAAGGAAAATCTAAATGAAATACTAAAAAAGGGGGACAATAGATGCTGGACAGAAAACTATGCTAACTAAATTTACCATTTTAATCTCTCACCTAATGTAGTTTTATAATTTCACATTGAGGAAAACGTCTGCATAGTTACCAGAGAAAGGAAGAAAACTCAGTTCAAACCTTCTGTTTGTAAGGGACTGTATAAATATACCACATAAAACGTTCAAAGACTTATCAAATGCATAGCTTATCAAGGGAAGGAAAATAAAAGAATCATGAGGAGTAACAGTGGCTGTTCTTGCTATTTCCAAGAATTATGGGAAAAATCATAAAATCTCAAAACTATTCTATTTTGAACTCCTCCACAGCTATTGTTTTAATATTGAACATTCAAACATTCCTGTAGGAAAAAAAAAAAAAAGGACTAGCACTTTTTTTTTCACTGAATATAAAATGTTTCAGCTCTGATGTGGTTCTTAACTCTAAATATGTATCAGAATCTCCTGACCAGTCTTTGCAAAATGTACACTTTGGGGCTCCATCCTCACCAGACTTCAAAAAGTTTTCCCTTACATTTATACTTCATTGTGTCAAAAATTTACCCAAAACTTGAAAGCAAGCAAACAAGACTACTGAATTTTTGAAAATTTGGTGCTTAGCTTGATTTTCTGTTGTCTGGTCTTTGTAAGAATTCTGTAGGGATAGAAGTTAACTTGTAGACTTTTTTTTTAAACATAGAAATGCAAATAATTTCTGTTCAGTAGAGAAGATAACCCCCCAAATTGCGAAGGTTTATGTCACTGTTGTACTTGAATCCTGTTTGTTTTTCTATCATTGCTTATAAATACCTAGCCTTTCAAATGCTCTTTGGTTTTTACAACTTACTGGTTCTCTCTAGTAAATTAAATGAACTTCTGACACATGCTCATTTTATATTTGTATGAGAGTCATGATAATTTTACCTTTTTGAAAATTACGGTTAAAAATAGTTCACTTTGCCATTTACCTATCACTATTTATTTTACAGGTGTTCACTGACAAATAACTTTACAAATTTACCAGTAGTTTTTAAATTTATTGAACAATCGGTCACCTATATTCTTTCTCCATACTTTTAAGAACTAAAGGAAAATAATATTTCAACATGGTTTTCTTTGTTCTCCTTTAAGAACGTTTTGGGTCCTACTTGGGTTAGGCCAGGCACTTTAAAATCCTCCTCACACAAGTGAAAATGTGAGAATTAAATATCTTCTTGTCTTCAAGTTGTTGCAATAACAAAGCAATTAAAGTACTCATTCAAAATTTCCTCTGAAATATTTGAAGAAGTAGATATAGAAGTCTGTGTAAACATGTTTTTATAATGTTTGTCTGTATGTTTATTCCCATATGTGTGAAAAAGTTGAATAGAAGAGCAAATATAATATGTCACCTGCACTTCTAGATAAGAGAAATTTTCATTTCCAAAAGAAATACACTTACATTTAAGTGTATACAAACAAAGGTTATTTGTAGATTTTTAGAGTCACATTATATAGAGGTTTACTATCTTCTCAAAACATCACATTATTGGCCTACTTGCCCCACCTGAGGAACTCTGTCCTTCCTGCAAGTAGTTCCTTTACCATAATGTCATTGTCCATTGGTAAATAATGTGGACGTGCAAATATACTTTTTGGACTCTTTTATTTTTTAAGATTTCTCTCTGTACTTAACTGCTTATTCTTATAGCATATCTTTATCCTATACTCTCTACAACTTTATTCTGTATTATTAGATTGTCATCAGAGGAGATTTTTTGGATTTTTTTTGTTTGCATTATGTAGTATTTTTGGTAGAATTATACAATTTAATATATATTATATACAAATATATATACCATTCATCATATGGTAGTGACTCTTACAACTGAAGCATCTAAGGTTGAGCCACTCCTTATATAAATGTAGAAAAATCTCAGATAAAAGTTTTGAGGAAATGGGTCAACTGGTCAATTGAATATCTTGGTTATTCTGTCTAGTGCAGTTCTCTTTAGGATACTTAAAATATCTTTGTTGAACTGAATCAAATAGAAACACAATATGGTATTAAGAAAAAACATTTTTTCAAGTTCTTTTCCTTAAAATTAGCATATATAAAGTATATTGCTCTCCTTGCTTTTATTTGTAACTATTATGTGATGAGGATAATTCAGATTTAAAAAAGTTTTTTTGACTCTCAGTAACCTTTTAGGTATACAAAAAAGGGACTAAATGTGTTACCATTCAGGCTTCTAACCTGGAAGTTGTAAAGGTTTGCTTTATTTTAATCAGCTTCTAATAAATTCAAAGAAAAGTTTGTTCAATTTATATTAGATGCTATTCCTTATTAAATGAATATTGGAACCAAAATTCATAGGTGAATTTTATAATTGAATTCTTCCTTTATTTCATTTAATTTTTTTTTTAATTTCTTCACCTTCTCTTCACTATTCTTTGATTATTCTCGTTTTATACTTCAGAATGACACTGTCCTAATGCTGCTTAAAACTTTAAATTTAGCATAAGACTTAGGTGCTTAATCAATATTTTCATATCTCTTTTTATATTCTACTCTTCAGTAGAGTTTATATGCCTCCAATATGTGAAGAGTATACTTTTTTCTAACACAACCCAAGTTTCCTCTCAACCTTTTTCATGATTTGGTTTCTTTCCGTAGAGCCTTTCAGCTATTACTACCTCAAGGTATCAGTAGCAATTAGTAATATTTTTATGGAGGAAGTATATGACATAGGGAGAGTTTCTATCGGGCAGAGATGTAAAGGCCTTCCAGTAAAAAAGACTGTTTGGGGTTGAGAGAGAGTATCTTGGCACTGTGGTCTTTGTACTTTCCTATTTTCTTTAGGAAAATATATGTGATTTACCTTCTACATATAATGGGATAATACAGTTGATCCCCTACACTAACCCCATTTCTTTTTTATTTTAACAAGTTTTATCTATTTATTTATTTTTGGCTGTGTTGGGTCTTCGTTGCTGTGCATGGGTTTTCTCTAGCTGCGGTGAGCGGGTGCTACTCGTCATTGCCTTGCACGGGCTTCTCATTGTGGTGGCTTCTCTTGTTATGGAGCACGGGCTCTAGAGCTCAGGCTCAGTAGTTATGGCACACGGGCTTAGTTGCTCTGCAGTATGTGGTATGGGGGATCTTCCCCGACCAGGGCTCGAACCTGTGTCCCCTGCATTGGTAGGCGGGTTCTTAACCACTGCATCACCAGGGAAGCCCAACACTGTCTCTTATCATGCATGTGTTTTCCTTTCTAGGAAGGTAATTTGTGTCCATTCTATTCAGCTCTTTTCCTATCATTGCATTAGATTTCAGAAGAGAAAATGCCATTTAGGAAAGGAGAGGTATGTACTTTAGAATATGTTCTTATCAGAAGGGAAGGGGAAACTCTTTAGACACTGGAAAGAGGAGTCAAGGAATGATAGAAGGATATTACAATTTGAGAAGGACACCTTTTGATCTAAACCTCAAAAGGTAGTGAGACAAGGGGAAGCAGACTGTTTGCAAAGGAAAGAAAAAGGCAGAGGAACCTTGTGCCTTGGCGCAAATAGTACCAAAGATGGGAAGGTACATTTAGACAGAGAGTAGATCCCTGGTTCCCCATAGGCTGCACTTGGCAAATAGAGCATACAGAATGTCTTAAGTGCCCACCTGCCCAGAGGTAGTGTAGGATATCAGAGAGTTGAATGGTGTGTTTACCTGGAGGTTTATTGTAGTGAAGGTTAAGACTGAGCATACACAGAGTGCTGTATGGCTGACTGTTCTCGTTGCAGGTTATAGCCTAAATGGATGTTGATCTAATATTTAATGGACATTGAATGGGCATCAAGGGCTCTGTGGTACAAATGACTGCAGAAGCAGGCCTTATAGTGCAGGAAGGGTAGCTATACATACTTCCAAGACTGCCGGCAATAGAACCAGACTTACACCAGCTATCGAAGTGGCACCTCACAGCTCAATACAAAAGAACATACAGATCAAAAGCCCCCGTATATTTATCCAAATAAGTGCATGTACTGTGAACCAAAAGTCTTCAAGTAATCTTTATTTTCAAGAATGGTGAGAAGTATACAAAATAAAATACACTACTTTTGGCAAGGAAACAATGATAGTGTCTACATTTTGTCCCATAGGGATTCTAATTCTTTTCTTGCATTTTGTGTTTCCTTTTATGGTTTTGTGTTCACTCTCTCTATTTGCACTTCTACTTATAATCCATTATTGTTTCTCTGGATATTTTTGTCTTTTCAAAGAGCCTACTTATTTTTCTGTATCCTGGAGAGGATATCAAAGGTAAAAACCTTGGGCCAGTTAAGTCACATTCAGAGGCATTACTTCTTTAGAGTCTTGAGGTTGTTGTTTCCTTTCCCTTCTACCAAAATAAACATGCCAGGTTCTCAATGAATGTTTCTGAATAAATACTTGAGGGACTATACAAGGTTCGTTTATTGTTTTTCAGGAGTCTAGCTATTGCTAAAAATATGAATCAGAGGAAAAGATTGAACAAGAAGTGAGGTAACTAGTTGCAAAGGCATAAGGAGTAGTTCCATTTGGGCTATCACCCTAAATCCCATCAAATAGGCAATGGGAAGCCAGCAGAGACACTAGTCATGTAGCCAACCAGTTAACTGACAGCCCCTGCCAGGTAAGCTGGACTGACAGACAAGGCCATGTCTTCACTGAGTGGTCACATGTCCTGCTGGCTGGTATCTGTTGTTCTGTTGTAGAGACACTTCTCAGGGTAAAAAGCTGGTGGGGGTAATACCAGTCCCCAAGCCTTTTCAATGTCATGTATCATATTACTAGCACTAAAATGAGACCATTTTTAAAAAAAAAATTGTGTTTCTAATTTATAGGTGGGAGAGCAGAGATAACCTGAGACATTGTTTGGCCTTAGCACAGGGTTAATGGTCTAAGAAGAATGATGAATCTAGCTAGAGAAGAAGTTAGTTAATGCTGACATTAAGGAAAATCTTAGTTGTCTATGCTTACTAGAAATAAGGAAAAAACAAGGCTTGCTTACTGAGGGATGGGGATGATAGATATCAACAACTTGTTTTTCATTTTAATATGAAATAGTTTAAAGGAACTAGGAGAGGTTACTACTGCCTATAACTCCATATGAGTATACATATAAAGTTTAGGTCAAATTGAACAAAGTAATGTTGGTTAACTTTTGATGGCTATAGTTGAGCATAATTTAATCACAGTGCTTCCCCCTAGTTGTTTCAGTAAAATGCATTTCACTTTAAGTAGGTGGTTGTAGTCTCCAAACTCAGAACTTTAAACTCTTATTTTGAAAAACCACACAATTACTGGCAGCAGGAGAATGACAACAGGATAAGTTACTGGTTTACTTGTGTCATTTCTTAATCTGCCCACCTACTCACCATTACAGTGTGCTACCATAATTATGTGAGGATAACAGCTCTCAGTTAACAAATCATGAAACTGTCTTAGTATCATTATTTTTTCCCCAGTTATATGAAAAGTCTTTTTTTCTAAACTATCTTAAATTGCATTCTATCTTTAATTTACTAACAATTTAGGACTTTTAAGTAGAGGTAGAAGATTCTTCAGATAATTTGAGATACAGATAAGAATTTTACATGATTTGAAAATTAATCTTCAAAGTTAATTTTAAAACTTTTGAAGTTCCCCCAAACGTGTGTGTTTAAAAGAAGCAAAAAAAGCCTTACTACTTCAGGTGTTCCTGTGAGACTAGCTGCAATTTTCACTTTAATTTTGACTGGAAATATCAATAATGTGATTTTTTTTTGAAGTATGACCTTTAGTTTCAACTAGAAAGTGGGGCAGAGGGTAGCGTAATCAAAAGGAATGAAAGTTAAGCTAAAACTATCACTTTAAAAGATATTTAGCTTAGGATCAAGTTTGGGTGAGGATATTTTTTAAATCGGATTATTCTTTTTTCTGAAGTACACAATCATTTGACCACAGCAGGGAGACACCAAGGACCCATCTATCTTCCTTCTCTCTCCCTTGCTCTCATTTCTGGAAGCACAGCAGATAATATTGTAAATACAGAATGAAGGAATGTGAGTCCTCTGACACCAGTATCCTCCCCACTGCTTTGCCATGTATCAGTTCAGCTGTTTCCAAGGCAGGGTAGGCTCTCTTAAAAAAAGATTAAATGCCAGATACTAGAGCAACTTTCAACTTCGATGTAACCAGGTGCAGTAAATCACACACAAAAACAGCTCTCTTACTTTTTCCCTCTTTTAATTCTTACCAAAATCCTTCTATTTTTCTTTCTGTCTCATCTTACCACTGGAGCATAGTTTCTTAGTCATTCTCTCATCTGCACCATCATCCATAATCAATAATGATTAAAGTTCAATATATAGTTGACACTGTGCTGAGTGGTAGGTTAAATAGTGAAGGGGGCGAGACAGAGTCACCTGATTCAAAGAGCACACATTTTTTTCTTCTTTTTTTTTAAGAGCACACATTTTTAAGCTTAAAGTAGAAAGCCAAGGGCAAATAATTACAAAATACTTTGTGTTCATTATATCTGCTATATTTTTTTTCCAAAATAATGATGGTTTTTTTTCCCACTGTGCTACATAAAAAGTCATTAATAGCTATCTATCAGTTTTCATAGTAATTGGAATTCAGAATTTTATCAGTAAAGTGTATTAGTGTGTATTCTTTCCTTTAGACTATTCTTTTTTTTTTTTTGCGGTACGCGGGCCTCTCACTGTTGTGGCCTCTCCCGTTGAGGAGCACAGGCTCCAGGCGCGCAGGCTCAGCGGCCATGGCTCACGGGCCCAGCCGCTGCGCGGCATGTGGGATCTTCCCGGACCGGGGCACAAACCCGTGTCCCCTGCATCGGCAGGCGGACTCTCAACCACTGTGCCACCCGGGAAGCCCTAGACTATTCTTATCATGAATTTTAAAATAAATACCAATACAAATATTGTTAATTGCATGACTTATCTCCATTTTCTTGTATATATTACGTGTTATTTACATGCTCTCTATCTTTAATACCCTAATAACCTTTTGATTTGGTGCAATTTTATCTCCATTTTACAGATGGTAAAGTTGAAGCTCAGAAAGTTAAGATAACTTGCCCAAGGGCTCAAAGCTTGTAAGTGCTAGAACCAGGATTCCAACCACAGTAACCAGAATCCGCAGATGCCGGTGTGTTAACAATACAACTCGACTAATCAGATTGCGCTTTTCCTTGGTTAAAGCAAAGCTTTTTTTTCCTTCAAGAAATTATGAGTAAATCTTTCTGAAAAACTCTGCAAATATGGCAAACAATTGTGACTCTGTTCTTTTCTAAACGTTCCTTTAAAAATATACATTTAATAACTATTTTACATATAAGAAATGCATTGTTATATTTTCTATATAATAAATACATAAATATAGTTTTATATGAACATATATAAATATTATATGAGTATATAAATATATTTCTCACACATTGAAAACTAGAGATATTAAATTACTTTCTCAAGATTGGAATATTTACTATTACTTGAACTAAGACTGGAACAGAGGTCTTAGAACTCCTCTAGTTCATTCCTGTTTGAACTACCCTGAACCACATTGTAAGCAGTTTCTACTAAGACTAAGCAAGCTTTACATATGAAGTGCTACAATTATCAGAGTTGCTACTGTCATTCTCTTCTCTTCTTTTTCCCTATACCATTTACCATTCTCCTCCCTCTTCCTTTTCCTCTTCTTCCCTCTCTTTTATCTTAATCTTGATCTTCCTCCTAATTTATATGTAGTTTGTGGCATAGAGAAATATTCATGAGAAACCCACAGCCCCTAAATAAACTGCCCAATGCAGTCATCACAATAGTATGTGATATAACATCCAGATACTACAAAGTTTTATTTTTTTACAAACCGAAATAACAAATATTAAATAAATTACAAGATTAGAATTGATCATTTGCACATCACATGCTTTAAACTCTTTGGAGAAGAAATATTCTAAACAGTATACTATTGTTAGAGCATCTGGAGTTATTAATTAAAGCTTTAAGAAAATCTGTTAGTGTCTGAGCAATATAGAGCTATAAAGAAGAAAGCTGCTTCTGAGAGATGTGTCCCAACCCTAAGCATATTAAAAATGCACTTATCCTATAGAAATGTCAGTGAGGAGCCATCTAAACTCAGTGTACTACATTGTGGCACTGCCTTATAGTCTCTCTTATTGATTAAGGGACCAGTACTGATTGGTGTTAATGTCATGTGAAAGTTCTCTTTTACTGTGTTGTCTCTTTTCATACGTGAATCCTGTTTGCCTGCGTATGTGTAAGGGGAATATATGCTCCTCTCATTGCAACTACCCAATAATTATAGATACAATATAGGGCAAAGGGGCTTCCCTGGTGGCGCAGTGGTTGAGAGTCCACCTGCCGATGCAGGGAACACGGGTTTGTGCCCCGGTCCGGGAAGATCCCACATGCCGCGCAGCGGCTGGGCCCGTGAGCCATGGCCGCTGAGCCTGCGCGTCCGGAGCCTGTGCTCCGGAACGGGAGAGGCCATAGCAGGGAGAGGCCCGCGTACCGCAAAAAAACCCCACAAAAAACAAACAGAAAAAACAATATAGGGCAAAGGCATATTCATGTTTGCTATTAAAGTTGCATTTCAAATTTTTTGTTTTGTATCACAAAACCAGGCTCCTAAATTTGGATTAACGCATGTTTATGCCTTTCGTTCACTAAGAAAAAAATTGCTTTTTTACTTAGTCCTTTGAAATTATAGTTTTTCTTGGATTAATTCACAGTTGTAAAATTTGATTAATCCTTCTTTGGGAGTGCGCTTCCTGGTTCCATCAATCTTAGTTGGAGTAGAGTGCACAGCAATAAGGCTCAAGATCTTTAGAAAACAATTCACACATCCGAACCCATATGTCTCAAGCACAAACACATATACAATTCCTATCAATTCTTTACTTGCAATGTGACAGTTTCCAGTTACCAAAGTACTTGCTGTATAGCTACTGGGCAGTAGGAAAAGATTAAATGCTCTCGGTACTGTAGAGAGAGTGCACAAATAGCTATAACTCTAGTTTAGTTGAGGAACCAATGATTCTTTCAAGGAACTATTCCTTTCAGGATGGTTTCTTTCTTATCCCTGCATAGAAACGTAAGTAAAATTATTTGATCACTTTAGTTATCTTATCTTGGATTTGCATTTTATGGAAAGACAGCATTTGAGGTGAAAATTATACGTAGTTTTTTAAGCACAAAATCTTCTCCTCCAATGTTGTAAACTTTTCAATATACTTTCAACAAGGAGCCTGTCATAATTTAGATGAGTCTCTGAGGTACTGAATTCATGAAAACCAAGCCTGACTTTAAAAGGACTTTAATTTCCTTCAGTTACAGTAATATGGATCATCTTCTCATTGTGAACACTTTTCTGTGTTTCCATACAAACATATAAGCTTAATAATTTATTAAACTAATCATTTCATTTATCTAAAGCAAAAACCTGCTAAAGCGAGAAAAAAATAAGATAAAATCTCAATTAGATTGGAAAAGCAAAGTCTATTATTCGATTAATTGCGTTTTAAAGTATTTAATACAACCTATTTTTTTCTCACAGATATATGAATATATTGTCAGTGATTTAATTATACAATTAAAACCTTTCAAAGGTTTTTATTTAAAGTTGAAAATATTGGCTCAAGTTATGATAAACCTAAAATCAGTGTAATCCTTGTAAATACTTTCAATGCAGGATGAAACTGATGTGATCAAACTTATTTTTGTATCTGTAATACTTTTAGGCAAATTAACTTTTGTCTGTCTCTTATTTAAAGAAAGTTAAAATTTAAACACTCGTGAAATGTTTTCTTTAAGTAAAATAATTCATGCTTATTGGCTGAGTGAGGAGATTATGGGGAGATGGGGTTGTACGGTATGGACAATACAGAAATATACACATAATAAAGTGAAAGCCTCTCCATTTTCAATCATTCATTCTCCTTGAGTAAACATTGTTAGCAATTTGCTTATGTATCTTTCTAGACATGTATCTTTCCTATGTACATTTAACCAATGATAACATGCTATAATATTTGTTCTGAAATGGGCATATTTTCTTCACTTGTTATAATGGTCATCTCCCTCATCATACATCCTGAGTCTGAATACCAACCAATATGCTTAATAGATGTTTGATTTAGGTAAGTTCCTTTGTCTCTCTAAATGTTGATTACCTTGTTTGTAGATGTGGTAATAATTGCAGAGAAAGAGGAAATCATTATGGGATGAATTAGTCAGGAAAATTTTCACTTTATAGGTGGGGTGACTCTTCATACTTGTTTTTGCCTATTGTCCCGAAGTAATTATTAACAGTGCCCCTACTCTCAGAAGTCTTCTGGTTTAAATGTTTAATTATATGGCCATACTTACAGGGTTGTTGAAAGGATTAAATAAAATAGTGTCTCATGTGTTGTAGAAGTTCTATATATTTAACTTATGGGTAAATTATATATACAGTGTTAAGACAATATGTACATAAATTACTTTAGTGTTTTCACTTCCATTTACATTTTTTACAATTAAACTATATAAGTTACATGTATGTAGACATACACAAAGTGATTATTATAGATCCACTTAGATTTTAAATTTGGATTACATATCTCAGGATCAAAACCAACTCCGTGGTATAATTAAAATACATTTTATAACATTGATTGAACAAGTGTTATCATCTAGTTAAAATATGGCAAAATTTGAACAGAAGCCACTATTGAAGCCGACATGCAATGATTGCACTCTTCGTACTGTATATATATCTAGTGTAAAAAAAGGGGGGCTTTCATTGGCTTTTATATCTTCATAAAAAGAAATTTGGTCTTCCAGAAACTTAATGTGTTCTTATTTAAATGAAAACACATTGACAGATAGTACCAGTGCTCAGGGATTAAAGTACCCATTTCTGCAAGAGAAAAAGGATTTAACAAGCCATAAAGAGGGGGAAATCATAATGCAAAGGATACCACCACCTCAAATTTTAAATTAACAATTCTAAAAGGAAATACTTGTGTTATGGAATGAAAGTTTGTGTCCCCTAAAAGTTCATATGTGGAAACCCTACCCCTCAGTGTGATAGTATTAGGAAATGGGGCCTTTGGGAGGTGATTATGATTAGAGGCGGTCATGAGGGTAGAGCCCTCATAAAATAGGATTAGTCATAAAAGTCATTAGAGTCACCAGAGCCCTAGCTTCTCCTCTCTGCCCTCTGCCATGTGAGGATACAATGAGAGTTTGGCAGCCTACAACTTGGAAGAGGGCACTTACCAGAACTAAACCACTCTGGTACCCAGATCTGGGACTTCCAGCTTCTGGAACTGTGAGAAATAAATTTCTCTTGTTTATAAGTTACCTAGTTTATGACTCTTTGATATAGTAGCTCTGACTGAGTAAGACAACTAGAATTAATTAAATCACATGTTTTTTCTATTAAACATGAAAAAACTATTTCAGCTTCTTTAACATATCTAAATGTTTATTCTGTTTTCCACCTAGTTTTGTTTAAATTATTTTAAAATACTTTGAAATATATATATATATTTAGTAGGTTTTCATGATATTTTGTTAAGAAATTATTATGCTGTAAATAATAATTGTAAAAAAGATTTGGAGGAGCTTTTTGTAACATTAGAAGTGAGGATCATGTAAAACCAAATACACTCAAATTAGTAAATTAAGAAGCTACATAAGGGACTAACTAAGGAAACTGTCATGGCAAGTGTGTGACACTTGCTTCAAATTTGTCTAGTAAAAATAAGCAATCAAGAAGTAATGAATAATTAATATCACCTCTTAAGTACCAGATAGGAGTATAGTCAAAGAATGTGCATTGTAACTTTCAGAGAATGGAGAGATTGTTCTGAGCTGACTTTTTCACTGAAAACTTTCTAATAAAGTGGAAAAAGATTGCAGCAAGGAGAAAAGCAAAGTCAAAATAATAAAAATAAAGACAATAAGTGATTCAGTTTAGGTTGGTAGATTGAACACATAAAAATGAGAAAATCAAAAGTAACAACTTTGGTCTATTGGGCATAGTAGAAATAAGCAATATTTTATGGTAATTAAGCACTTAAACACTAAACAATAATTTAACTAAATATTTTGATTTAATTCTATAGGGTAAGGTGAGGAGTAGGAGAAGGCTGAGGTAGAGATATAAGAGATTTAAATCCTCAACTTTTTTTTGTGTGTGTGGTACGCGGGCCTCTCACTGCTGTGGCCTCTCCCGTTGCGGAGCACAGGCTCCGGACGCGCAGGCTCAGCGGCCATGGCTCAGGGGTCCAGCCGCTCCGCAGCATGTGGGATCTTCCTGGACCGGGGCACGAACCCGTGTCCCCTACATCGGCAGGCGGACTCTCAACCACTGCACCACCAGGGAAGCCCAATCCTCAACTGTTAAAACACAAAGTCAGTGGATAGTATTTAAGATCAAGAAACCAAACTCAGCAGTGCAATACTACGTTTGTTAAATATCAGAAGAAAATATTTCAAAAATCATTGTTGTAGTCTATTTGCAAGGAAAATAATGTATTTTATTTTAAGCATATTGCTGTTCTTGGATAATTAATACTCATATATTATTTAAAAGTAAAGTATGATATAAAAAGGAAAGCCAAGTAAATTTTTGAGGGATACTTAGTACTTAGTTTTTCTGCTGTTGACTTCTGTTGAGGAAAGTGAGGTGAAATTGAACCTGGGAAAAACACTGGACCCAGATTCCTCACACAATCTTGAATAACAAGATTGAGATTTTATTTACAGGTAAAAATTACTGAAAAAATAATATTTGTTATTTCAAATATATATTTTTAAAAAATAAATTCTTCAAATCAAAAATAAATTTGTTATTTCAAATATATATTTTTAAAAAACAAATTCTTCAAATTCAAATAGATTCCTCACACAATCTTGAATAACAAGATTGAGATTTTATTTACAGGTAAAAATTACTGAAAAAATAATATTTGTTATTTCAAATATATATTTTTAAAAAATAAATTCTTCAAATATATATTTTTAAAAAATAAATTCTTCAAAAAATAAAAAATAAATTCTTCAAATATATTTTTTAAAAATAATATTTGTTATTTCAAATATATATTATTAAAAAATAAATTCTTCAAAATAATTTAAGGTCATTGGTCTCAATTCATAAAATAGCCCATTACTTCAATTGTAGGGAACAAATGAGTTTTCATGTTTCTATAAAAATAACTCTACATATTAAGTCTGTAGACACAGGTTTGAGTATCTAGAGCTTTGGAATTTATCCTATTTAATACTTCCTTGTTTCATATAAGTTCCAATCGTCAAAGTTAAAGTTTTGTAAAATCAAAGTAAATACTAGGTCACGTAGTAAGCAAAATGAAACACATCTGGTACATGATCATTTTTCTTGATGTAACAGGTCAGAGTCAGGCAAGCTGCAACCATATCTGTCCAAAGAGAGATTTATCCACTTAGATAGAAGAGCTGATGGGGTGACCTACATCAAATCAATCTTTATGTCAGATCCTTTCGATCACAGTAATGAAACATTAAAATAATATACTGCAAGTTACTGTATATGACTTTTCATCTTAGCATTATTATCCGGGATTAAATTGTATTTATCATTATCCTCCTACTTATCCTTAAATTTCTCTTCTAATGACTCCTTAAGCTCTCTTATCCTTTGCTGCCAAATGATTTGCAAATCTGTTTAGTCAGCCTCTTTTTAACTTTGAATGTCCACTTCACTTATAAATGTCATTAACATGCAATTTCTGCCCTGATAGGAATGAGGTCTGTCAAATACATATGCAAGGTGTTAAGGGAAAGGAAATTCTAGTAGTTTTACCACTGATATTCCACTCAGAGAATCTGAGGGCATAGATATCTCCCAAACATTTTTGTTACCTAATTTTGTTTACAATTTGTATTCCATATTCAGAACCCCTCTCCCATAATATTTGAATCACTATCCTGTTTTTCAAATGTAAATATACTTTGAGGGTCAGAAATAATTTTATTGTTAAAAAGAAGGGGGACTTAACTGTTTAAATGCTGTTATTTAATGTAGTTTTTTGGATAGATTCTGTTCTTTGTTCTCAGTTTTACTGTTCTAGTTTAGATAGTCATGAAATCATTTTAACTAGATAAAACTGTTGTGGCAATTCAGTTAGTAATAAGAAAGAAAAACATATTTTTATATAAACTTTTTTTAATATAAACTTTTTTATTACCTTTTGAAGATATCAAAATACTTTTAGTTCTTAAATCCTCACCATATTGCTGGAGCTAGATGAAAACCTTCTTACTATTACTTTACAAATTCAGTCACAGGGTCAGGGAAAAATTGAGCAAATTATTCAAACCTGTGATGCTCCAAGCAGTCTACAGGTCTCTTGCCTTTATGTGTTCAAGTGACTCAACAGAACGCCAGCTAATTATTGACTTAAGAAAAATCATAGTAATTTACAACTTAAATTATAATTGGGAGTCTCTCAAAGTAAAAAGGGTTACAAATTTGTAATCAGTTGCTTTTTGAAATCAAATTTAAAACATTAAATTGATTCTCAGTTTCTGCCCAGAGATGCAGAGAACTGGAAAGACTCATTTTCAAAGGCCATTCTCAACCTTTGCAACAACAAGGACAATGACAACAACAATAACAAACAGGAAATTCACAACTTTCTTTGAACCCATCAGAGTACAGAGGTCACAGAGCTCAAAATCTAAAGAGAGATGGTCAGTTGCAGACAAAACCAAAACACTTGCTTACCTGAGCAATCTGCTTCTGGACACCTATTAAAAAAAGGTAGGATGGGGCTTCCCTGGTGGCGCAGTGGTTGAGAGTCTGCCTGCCGATGCAGGGGACACAGGTTCATGCCCCAGTCCGTGAAGATCCCACATGCCGCGGAGCGGCTGGGCCCGTGAGCCATGGCCGCTGAGCCTGCGCGTCCGGAGCCTGTGCTCCGCGGAGGGAGAGGCCACAACAGTGAGAGGCCCGCGTACCGCAAAAAAAAAAAAAAAGGATGTTTGGCAAATTTCAGGGGCCCAGGTGTACACAAACACCACCTAATACTCACAAAAAGTGGTTGGGAGAAACCAAAGAAACTCTTCAGTATGGGGAAGGAAAACAGAAGGAGGGGAGGAGAACAGAGAAGAGGAGAAGAGAAACCAAAGCAGGGGCAGTAAGAAACTCTGAGACCCTCTTCCTTATTTCCCCTAAGGATATAATGCTCTGATCTGTGGGATAAGGATGATAACCCGTCACCCTTAGGCACTAGTAAAAATTCACTGCAGCTGGGGAAGAAAGGAAAAATTCACTGCAGCTGGGGGAGGGAAAGGAAACCTCTATCCCTGGGAAATAAGTGCTGGGCTCAAAACTGCACCAGGAAGGGGAGGGGCATTAAGGAGGTCATATCCTGGAGAACGAGGGATACCTTGACTACTTAATGGTTAAACTTAATCAGAACAACATAGACTGTTCCCACCTCCACCACTAGGTTATCAAGTGTCATATGAATGAAGAGTTACTTGCAGAAGACAGACCATTTCTGAGGTACAGCACAAAGGGATGACCTAAAGCTCAGAGTGGAGCAGATGTTGGGGGAAAAAAACTGGCAAATCAACTCCCATAATAAACAAAATAATCCCTCAAGGAATTGAAAGCCTGTGGTATACTGAAACCATAGCAACAACAAACCTAAAACCCAGTCCAATTCCTAATTAGATTAACTCAGTCCTATACACTGAAGGCCTAGCAGAAGAAAAGGCATGCCCATTTCATGACATAAAAACTCTTCGTGGTCAAAAACGATGAAGGGTTTGAGATTTTACCTTACTTGTAGGCTAACAAATTAGCCTGTCAAGGTTCATAAATGCTAGAATAAGATATAATGTGTCAGAGACAGGGATGCTCTTTTCAACACATAGTGATAATAGAATTGGCATCCATATGCAAAACAAAACAAAATAAAACAAAATCCTTTAAATAAGCCCTTAAGTTAAAAAAAGAAACTTCAAATGAATATCTCTGTGATCTTGAGTTTGGCAAATAGTTTTTAGATAAGACAGCAAAAGAAAAATCTATAACAGAAAGAAAAAGATAAACTATATTCAAGTTGAAAACATTTACACTATGAACAGTACATTTATGAGAATGGAAAGACAAACTGTGATAGGAGAAGCTATTTGAAATCCATACCCTGTAAAGGATTTTTATCCAGAACATATAAATAACTCTCAAAGATCCACAAGAAAATAAAACAACATAATAAAAAATTGGCCAAGAATCTGAAAACACTTCAGTAAGGAAACTATGAAGATGACATTTACAGCAACATGGACGGGCCTAGAGATTATCATACTAAGTGAAGTAAGTCAGAAAGAGAAAAACAAACATCATGTGATATTACTTATATATGGAATCTAAAATATGATACAAATGTGCTTATTTACAAAACAGAAACAGACTCACAGACATAGAAAACGAGTTTATGGTTACCAAAGGGGAAGGGGGAAAGGAATAAATTAGGATTTTGGGATTAACAGATACACACTACTATATATAGAATAGAATAACAACAAGGACCTACTGTATAGCACAGAGAACTATATTCAATATCCTGTAATAAGCCATAATGGAAAAGAATATGAAAGGAATATGTATATATATGCTTTGCTGTATAGCAAAAACGAACACAACGTTGTAAATCAACTATACTTCAATATTAAAAAAAACAAACAAAATAGCTGACATTTGAGTATTTCAAAAGATGTACAATATTATTAGTCATCAGAAAATGCAAATTAAGACCACAATGAGTTATTAGTACAATGCTATTAGAATAATAATAAAAAAATAAAAAACTACAAATATGTAAAGCAGCTGGAATATTCATACATTGATGGTGAGAATGTACAGCCCCTTTGAGAAAATAGTTCTGCTCTTTCTTGTAAAGTTTAACTCATAGTTACCAATGACTGAGCAATTCACTTCTTATTTTTTGCCCACATGAATTCAGAACTTATCTCCATACAAAAACCTGTATACAGACCCTTGTAGCAGCTTTATGGATAACTGCTAAAATCTGGAAAGAACCATGATGGGTTTGAAGAGGTTAATTAGTAAATGGTGGTACAATGATACAGTGGAATGCTACTCGGCAACAAAAAGCAATAAACTGTTGTTTTATACAACGACATAAATGAATCTTAAATGCATTTTGATAAGTGACCCCAAGCCTTCATGTTTTATGATGATTTCATTTATATGACATTCTGGAAAAAGCAAAATTATAGGGATGAATTAGTCATTCCCAGGATTTGGGGTGGGAGGAGCATAAGGTAATTTGGGGGATGATGGAATTGTTTTGTATGGAACTGAGGTTGGCAAATACAGACCTCTATGCATTTGTCAAAGCCCATGGAACTGTACACAAAATGAGTGAATTTTGCTATATGCAAATAAAAAAAAATCTACCAGGATATAAAGGAAGTGCAATACAGAATGTAGACTGTGACAAAATAATTTAACTTTATTTCACATGAGTGACATAACCAACTACAGTGTGTGGGAAACAAAGGAGCTGGCCTAAGTAACTTTAGAAAACATTGTTTTCACTGGATATTCTAAGGCTAGAAACAACAACAAAAAAAACTATACAAACACTGTTTTCTAATTGATAAAGCTACTTCTCACAGGGTGTGGGTTAGAAATTCTGAAACTATTTTTTATTTATGCTTCGAATGAATAAATGAGCAAATGTATTATGGATAAGGACCACTGTTAGAGATATGTCATAAATAAGCAAAGAGGGAATAGAAAGAAACCTGTGGTCCTGAAGAGGAGTCAGATATACCAGTATGAAAAAAATGTGTGTGTGTGTATGTGTGTCACACATGCACACACACATAGATAGAATAGACATGTGTGTATACATGGGTTAGTATACACATGTACATGTATTTTCAAACTCTGTCTTCTGAATGGACCTACACAGAACGACACCCCAGCAGCAATGAGAAAACTTAGTGCCCAGATCTTGACTTCCAAATAACATTCTCCAATAAAAGGAACCAGGGCTTCTTAGAGAAGTGTTGATGCTAGGGATGACACACACAAAAAAATGTAAGTTAAGACTGGAGCACTTTGTAATCCTAGAAAGTAAGGAACTTTCAAAGAAAAGCTTGGGGTTTATTGAAAAGACACAGGAGCTGACCAGAAATAGCCCCAATGTCCAAAACTGGAACAATTTGAGCAGCAAAAATATAATGATAATGTTGAATTGTAACATAAAGAAAAACATATATTCATATGTCCAAACCAATATAAACAAGTGATCAAATGCTGGAAAAGGGACAGATTTTCCTTATGAAAAATTTCCAATTAATGAATTTAGAAGGAACAAGGGAAATAGAAAAACATTAGAACACCACAGTGAGGGACTTCCCTGGATGTCCAGTGGTTAGGACTCCATGCTTCCAATGCAGAAGACACGGGTTCGATTCCTGGTCAGGGAACTAAGGGGAACTAAGATCCCTCATGTCCTGCAGCTCAGCCAAAATAAAAAAAAAGGAAAAAGAAAAACACACCACAATGATAATTACTGTTGACTAGAAACACTGACCATTGGGAAGATTAAGGAGAAACAGGATACGTTTGAGAAAGAGGGTATGTTCATAGTCTCAAAATATCTCCACCAATAAATATTATTTACAAAGAATTAAATTGTAACTTTACCAAGAAGACGTCTGACAGAAACCATCCTAACCAAGTAATTTAGGTTAATATTACTAGTAATAAAACATATTATCATCATGCACATATTAACTTCAATGCATCGAGGGTACCTCACAGCCGTGGTGTTCTTTTCCCAAATCCGTAACCTCAATCTAATCATGAGAAAACATCAGAAAAACCTAAACTGAGGAGCATTCTATACAAAATACCTGATCTGACTCTCTGAAATTTCCAAGGTCATAAAAAACAAGGAAAGACTTAGTAATTGTCACATATTCGAGAAGAGCAAGTAGACACCACAAGGAAATGCAAGGTAGGACCCTGGATTGAATCCTTGAACAGAAAAAAGATATCAGTGAAAAAACTAGCAGACTCTGTATAAACTCTGTATATACAGTAGTCCCCCCGTATCCTCAGTTTCACTGTCCGTGGTTTCAGCTAGCCGCTGTTAACAGTTAATGTTAACAGTAAGTGGGAAATTTAATATTCAATTCATAAGTTTTGAATTGCGCACCATTCTGAGTAGCTTGATGAAATCTCGCGCAATCCCTTCTGGGGCGTGAATCATCCCTTTGCCCAGCGTATCCGCTCACAATTACTTAGCAGCCATCTTGGTTGTCTAATTCGCTGTTTCAGTGATGCGATGGTTGAGTTCAGGTAACACTTATTGTACTTAAAAATGGTCCCAGGGCTTCCCCGGTGGCGCATTGAGAGTCCGCCTGCCGATGCAGGGGACACGGGTTTGTGCCCCGGTCCTGGAAGATCCCCCATTCCGCGGAGCGGCTGGGCCCGTGAGCCATGGCCGCTGAGCCTGCGTGTCCGGAGCCTGTGCTCCGCAACGGGAGAGGCCGCGACAGTGAGAGGCCTGTGTACCGCAAAAAAAAAAAAAAAAAGGTCCCAAAGTGCAAAAGTAGTGATGCTGGCAATTTGGATATGCCAAAGAGAAGCCGAAGCCATTAAGTGCTTCGTTTAAGTGAAAAGGTGAATGTTCACTACTTAATAAGGAAAGAAAAAAATCGTATGCTGAGGTTCCTGAGATCTACGGTAAGAATGAATCTTCTGTTGGTGAAATTGTGAAGAAGGAAAAAGAAATTTATTCTAGCTTTACTATTGTACCTCAAACTGCAAAAACTATGGTCACAATTCATGATAAGTGCTTAGTTCAGAATGGAAAAGGCATTAAAATTGTATAATAAGATATTTTGAGAGAGAGAGAGATCACATTCACATAAATTTTATTACAATATATTGTTATAATTCTTCTATTTTATTCTGAGTTATTGTTGTTAATCTCTTACTGTGCCTAATTTATAAATTACTTCATCACAGGTATGTATGACTGGGAAAAAACACAGTGTATATATAGGGTTCAGTACTATCTGTGGTTGCAGGCATCCGCTGAGGGTCTTGGAATGTATTACCTGTATATAAAGATTATTGTAGTTTAGTTAATAGCATTGTGCCGATGTTAATTTCTAATTTTGATAATTTTACTACGGTTATGTAACATGAATGTAGGGGGAGCTGAGAGAAAGGAATATGAGAAATCGCTTTACAACCGTTGCAACACTTAACGTCTAAAATTATTTCAAAATGAAAAGTTAAAATATTAAGTTTCTCAGTCATAGAATTTACTTTTAAATAATTTTTCAGAACCTGTTGTATGCTCTTCTACTGCACAGGGTATTCTAGATTAAACATGTTAAGACAATAATATTCTGCTGGTAAAGGACCATACATTTAAGAGATATCTTTAGATCTATGTAGTATTTTTGTTAACTTTTAAATCTTAATAACAGAATTTCATACAACTCAGGCCATGTTTATGCTGACTATAAAAATCCCGTTTATATGCATATATATTACAACTTCTTAAGGATATATCATGATTATTACATAATATTGAAGATTCAGTCATGCTGAAGTTGATGAGTATTGGATTTAAAGTCAATGACTTAGTTTGATTCCAAAGTTTGCTGCTGATACTAGTTATGTGAACTGGGGCATGATTTTGTTTTAATGAGTTTCAAATTCATACTGAGTTTTAAATTCTTTCTTTAACAATTAGAGGTAATTATAATTATCTTTCTTGGTCAACATTTAAAGATTTATAAAAAATAGAAATTATCCCAATTATATGATATTTCTGAAAATATGGAAAATTTAGAAGTATAGAAGGAAAAAAATGATTGTATATTTATTTTTATCTTTATGCCTATGCATGTATTTACATAATAGGAATCACCCTACATAAATGATTTTATTACTTACTTTTTCCAAGTAACATTGTAACAAAAATTTCCTGTTATCACAAATTATTTGCAAGCAAATTTTAAATGCTGTGTAATAGATATAATAGATACTAGTATGATGACACATGCACATGTATGTATATACATACATGTAGGGGTGTGTATATATATAGTATATAGTATACAACCTGTTAGAATATTTAGGTGTTTTCCAGCTTTTCCTTAGAGTAAGATCCCTCAAGAAACCCATATATTTTCTTCCTGTAGCTGAACAATTTATTTTCTATTTGGAATTAATAAAGCAAGTTGCAGATTAGTTTCTCCAGAAAGTTGACTTCGAGACAGAGTACTGTCCAGGAAATATCCCTGTGGGGCAGGGCAGGGGGCTAGATTAAAGGGAAAAGTTGGTTTGTGACACTTTCTCAAAATGGTCTCAGACAACTTCTTGTCAACTGTCAAACTAAGATGGCCCTTCCGAGTTGTCCTGAGTGGGGGTGAGTTTCCAGGTGTTTGTGGCAAAGCACTGACTAACTTATTGGATACAAGGTGCCCAAGAGGAGGGTGAGACATTAGGCAAGAAGGCTTCTTCAACACACTTTATCCCAAAGAGGGCTGTCTGTGGCAACACTTCACGAACAGCTGGAGTGTAAGTTCTTTCCTAAGGAGGTGGCACCACAGCGTTCAATATAAAGGCTGTTCAGAATTCTTTATGCATTCTAGTAAGTAGCTCTACAAAACTATGGTACAGGGCTTCCCTGGTGGTGCAGTGGTTGAGAGTCCGCCTGCCGATGCAGGGGACACGGGTTCGTGCCCCAGTCCGGGAGGATCCCACATGCCGTGGAGCGGCTGGGCCTGTGGGTTGTGGCTGCTGGGCCTGCGCGTCCGGAGCCTGTGCTCCACAACGGGAGAGGCCACAACAGTGAGAGGCCCGCATACCGCAAAAACAAAAAACAAAACAAAACTATGGTACAAATGCAATTATTAGTTAACTGTATTAGTTAACTGCTAAAAGTTGCTTTAAAATAGTTCACCTAGGGACTTCACTGGTGCAGTGGTTAAGAATCCGCCTGCCAATATAGGGGACATGGGTTCGAGCCCTGGTCCGGGAAGATCCCACATGCCATGGAGCAACTAAGCCCGTGCACCACAACTACTGAGCCTGCGCTCTAGAGCCCAGGAGCCACAACTGCTGAGCCCGTGTACTGCAACTACTGAAGCCCGTGTGCCTAGAGCCCGTGCTCCACAACAAGAGAAGCCACCACAATGAGAAGCCCACGCACAGGAACGAAGAGTAGCCCCCGCTCGCCACAACTAGAGAAACCCCGCGTGCAGCCACAAAGACCTAACACAGCCAAAAATAAATAAGTAAATAAATAAGTAAATAAATAGTTCACCTAAAAAATTCTTAGTGTATTTAGTTTGTTTATGGAGTCTTACACAACATAAACATTTTAAAATGTTACTTTATCCTATTTATACATTTACTTTTCCTTGGACTTTATAAAATGTTTAAATATGCTTTCTCACATCTTAAAATTAGAAAAATATTCTACTGTATCTTAGTACTTCACAGTTTATTTCCATATATAACCTCACAAATTTATTTCTGTGTGTAATATACTACAGAAAACATACTTTTCCTTTGTTTTCAAACGGGTCGTCATTTCATGAATAATCAATCAAAGCTTTCCTCATTGATTTGAAATGCCTTAATTACACAGTAAATTCTCATATACACTTATTCTCTGTGCTTTCCATTGATCTATTTGCCTGTGTCTCCATCAGTACCATACTTTTCATTAATAAAGTTTTATGGTGCATGTCCCTCTCCATTCTTCTTTTTTTCTCATTATTTTCTTGGCTATTTCACACGTTTAATTTCTGAGATGAAATTTAGAATCAGTATGTCAAGTTATGAAACAACCACACCACAAAAAAATCAAATCAAAAAGAGATTTGGGGTGAATTCTTATTGAATTTATATATTAATTTGGAAAGAATTGGCATCTTTACAGTATTGAACCTTTTCCTCCAAGGGTGTGACATCCATTTCATTTAGTCAGGTCTTCTTTTTTTTTTTTAAAAAAGCTTTTGACAAGGTTACTTTCTTTTTTTTAAATTAATTAATTAATTCATTAAGTTATTTGGCTACATTGGGTCTTCGTTGCTGCACGCCGGCTTTTCTCTAGTTGCAGCGAGCGGGGGCTACTCTTCATTGCGGTGCGTGGGCTTCTCATTGGGTGGCTTCTCTTGTTGCAGAGCATGGCCTCTAGGCACGTGGGCTTCAGCAGTTGTGGCTCGCGGGCTCTAGAGCACAGTCTCAGTAGTTGTGGTGCGCGGGCTTAGTTGCTCCGCGGCATCCTCTCGGACCAGGGCTCAAACCCGTGTCCCCTGCATTGGCAGACGGATTCTTAACCACTGAGCCACCAGGGAAGCCCTAGTCAGGTCTTCTTGTATGTTGTCATGGAATTTTTCAGCTGATTTGGTGTTCACCTCACACAAAATGAGAAATAGAATGAAACATCTGTATAAACTGATTCTAGGAAGAGTTTGTGTCAGGATGACCTAGAATGTTGGCAGTCTGTTTCTAACTGTCCAAACTATAACATCTATACCTTTGAATTTTGTATAAACTTTGTCATCCTTAAAGTATAATCCTTCTTTAGTTGCTTTTTTATGTTTTTGCCTGTATTTTGTATAATAGCTTTTGAATGCAGCAGTATTCAAATAGAGAGCAATCTTCTTTCAAATAGAGAGCATTTACTAACTTTTAAAAATAAACTCAGAACAAGGATAATAGTTTATCTGAGTCCAAGCTTTGTTTTCTGTGACAATGTTCTTAGATTTTTCTTATTTATAAAGGTCATTTCTTTAAAGTTTTACCCACCCCCACCCCAGATCTCTTACTTTTTCATTTTAGTGTAGACATCTTTTCCAGTGTAAAGTTAAAAATGATCATTTACACTTCCTTCTACTGATTTATATTTTGATTCTTAAATTATTTAATATACTTTATGATTGCAGAGTTAACATGTTTTTGTAAAAATTTTAGAAAATGTTAAAAGGCTCTTGCTTCAAAATAAATTTTGGTAATAATAGTAAACTTGAGAAACCACTCTACAGATTTGAGCATTTTTCTCTATCATTTTATATACATATTAGTAAGTAGGTATTTTTATTCTTTTAATAATTTATTTTACCTAAAGTATATTTCAAACATGTTTTGTGACATTATTCTTTAGCTTGATATTTTTAGTTGATGTATAATATTTTACCATATAATGTCATAATTTATTGAGCTAGTTCACTAGATGTGGCTATTAGGTTGTTTTCAATCTTTGTCCTTATAAAAAATGCTGAATATAAGCAAATGCTTATTTCATTGTTATCAATTCCCAACACTGAAATTACCAAAAAGAGAATGTGGTCATTTTATGCTTTGGATGTATGTTGCCAAACTGTCCTCTGGAAATTTATTATCAGTTTACCGTTGCATATATGTTTGAACTCTAATTAAGTTCCACACTTAATGGGAATTTTTAGCAATGGGAATACAGCAGTGAATGAAACAGACAAACATCTAGGACATCATGGAGCTTACATTCTAGTAAAGAGAAATCAAAATAACGTAAGATTTATTTATACATACATTATATATTGCTGTAGACTGAACTGTGTCTACCCCCAAATTCTAAGCTCTAACCCTCCTTGTGGCTATATTTGGAGAAAGGGCTGTTAGGAGGTAATTAAGGTTACATGAAATTATAAGGATAGGGTAATAATCTGATAGGATTGGTGACCTCATAAGAAGCAATCTCTCTCTCTTTCTCTTCACCTGCACACACTGAGCAAAGTCCATGTAGTGCACAGTGAGAAGGAGGCAGCTTTCTGCAAGCCAGAAAGAAGGTCTCTCTAGAACCCAACTTCCAGCCTCCAGGACAAAATACCATTGGCTGGGTGTCTTAAACAACAGATAACCTATTTTCTCACGGTTCTGGAGGCTGGAAGTCTGAGATCAGAGTGTCAGCATGGTCAGGTTCTGGTGAAAGCCCTTTTCTTGACTTGTAGCTGGCCACTTTACTCTGTGTTCACATGGCCTTTCTCTGATGCATGAGATTGGAGAGAGAGAGAGAGCTCTGGTGTCTCTTTCTCTTTTTATAAAAATACTAATTCCATCATGGGGGTCCTCATGTTCTCATCTAAATGTAATTACCTCTTAAAGTCCCCATCTCCAAATATCATCACATTGGAGTTTTGAGGGGAGAATAAAAAGCAGACTTTTGGACATGTTACATTTGACATGCTTATTGGACACTTAAGCGGAAAGGTTGGTCGGCAGTGGATATGTGAGTCTGGGAATTAACGGAGAGGTAGAAGCTGGAAATCTCAGAATACAGATTTGGAAGCTAGGATACTCGGAAACACAAGTGGAGAAGGCAGGGGGGTAAAAAAAGGAAAAGTATTCCAATGATTGAGCTCTGGTCTTCCCTGATATTTCTAGGTTAGAAAGTTGAGGAAGAGCCAGCAAAAAAAGACTAAAAAAGCAAGTCTAGGATAATGGTAGGAGTGAAACCAGTGAATGAAGTGTCCCAGAAGCAAGTGAGAAAGTCTTCCAAAGAGGATCAAATGCTGCCAGCTGAGCAAGTTAAATATTCACTGCATTTGTTAGTCATTGGAGATGTTCACTGGTGACGTTGACAAGAGCAGTTTCAGGGGATTGGAAATGGGAAATCCTAGATTAGGTGGATTCTAGAAAAAAATGAGAGAATACATGTATAAACAATGCATTCAAGAAGTATTGCTGCAAAACGCATGTGATAAAGGCAATATCTAGAGAGAAAAGTAAAAAAAATAAAGTTTTAATTTTTTCCCCCTATTTGCATACTTATTCTTGAGATGGGAGAAACCATAACAGAGTTTATATTCTAATGGAAATGATCCAATGGAGAGGGAAAATTGATCGTGTAGGAGAGAAAGAAGACAATTGCTGAAGTATTTTCCTCAAATAAGTGGGAGGGGATGGAGGGACTGGTCATGGCCAGGAGCACATACAGTGTATCCATAAGAAATAAGGAGACAATGAAGAGTATATGGGTTCTGATGAAATCAGTGTGAGAGCGTGCTTGTTTCCTATATTTGGCAACACTAAGAATGATCTCTCTTTTTTAAAAAAAATTAATTTATTCATTTTTGGTTGTGTTGGATCTTCACTGCTGAGTGTGGGCTTTCTCTAGTTGTGGCGAGCAGGGGCTACTCTTTCATTGCAGTGAGGTAGCTTCTCTTGTTGCGGAGCATGGACTCTAGGCGCATGGGCTTCAGTAGTTGCAGCTCAAGGGCTCAGTAGTTGTGGCTCCTGGGCTCTACAGTGCAGGCTCAGTAGTTGTGGTGTACGGGCTTAGTTGCTCCGTGGCATGTGGGATCTTCCTGGACCAGGGCTCGAACACGTGTCCCCTGCATTAGCAGGCTAATTCTAAACCACTGTGCCACCAGGGAAGTCCAAATGCTCTCTTTTAGAAATAGGTGTAAACATCAAATCATCCAGTTGGAGATAGGCCTTAGGGCTATAAGGTCAGTGGACTTGGGATTTGCCTCCAACTTTTGGCCAAGTAAATTAGATGGCTCTCATAAAAAAGTAGAAGGAAGCAAATTCACTGAAAGAGCAAAAAGTATTTAAAAAGTAGACCATTCAGTCTCAAAAATAGCTGATTTTTATATGACATTCTCAGCTTTACATTGTACATTTAGAAATTAGGTTCCGTAAGTGTCTCATGTATCCATCTAAACTTGAGCTAATTTGCCTAGAAGTCTATTCTTGAAATCATATGGTCCATAACTAAGTCATGTGGGGGCCGTGTGTATGCCTGTGTGTGCACACACCTGTGCGCATACGTGTGTGTGCACACCCAAACATTGGTTCACCTTTAAATGTTATGGGAACTTCTGCTTCTGACTATGACAAAAAAGAGTATATCAGACTCACTGTTCTAATGACAGCAACTGTAAAAGCTATATTTAAATAATATTTTAAAAATCTGTTTGCAGATACCAGAGAACAATCAAGGCAGCCAGATCTTGATGGGTACAGTTTCGTCAGAGAAGGAAACACATTGAGGTGAGATCTCTTATTTCCTTTTGGAGCATTTTGCTTATTCTCTACAGTAAACATAAATGCCAAACAAAATACAGCATCCTAGAGCCTATGGCAGTCTCTAAGGGCTTTACAGGTAAAAATGAGAGTGCAAGGCTGCCAAAGCAGCCATGACTTGAAGAGTCAGAATCTTGGAGAAAAGAAAACTATAGAAAAGTACAGTGCTATATTTCCTGCAACTTCTCTTTGAGGCATTTGCTGATTCTTAACTGTATATTCCCAGGGCAAGTTATTGAGAATCCAAGCAGAACATAGTTAATTAAAGGATAAAAAGTTAAGCAAAGAATACAAGAAATTAATTTAGCTGGAGGGACAAAAATTGGATCTCAGGGCTTACCAAGTAGTAGGAGCCCTGATGAGGCAACCTAGACTTTCAGCTGAGATTCCTTCTCTGGTAATGCCCTAACAATAAGAGAAATATAGAAATATTCCAGTTCCCACAAAACAAGAGATCTAGCTAGAAGTCATGGTGATCTGCCCATATTCTATCTATGCACTATTCAGAAGTGAATTGATAAAAAACCAAAGCCAAAGCACAAATTATAAAATAAATCATAGATAAAAAACACATTACCTTCATGGAACAAATGATAAAATTAATTGCCACTTTTTAATCTGAAACCATGGAAGCCAGACAGCACAATGACATCTTAAGGTGCTAAAAGAACTGGCAAATTGGAATTCTATACTCACTGAAAATCAACTTCAGAGATGTAGTGAAATAAAGACATTTTCAGAAACACAAAAAAATGAGGGAAAAGTAGTAATAATAGTCTTTCATTAAAGTGAATACTGAAAGTATTTTTCAGGAAAAAAATAAGATGATTTTATATGCTTGTAGATTGTAAAAGTGGCCAAAATAAGCACCCCTTCCTCCACCCCCTTCCTTGCGATTTGTCATTGTAGATCCTCCCATTAAGATCTGGGTCACTTGTATCACCAATTGAATCTGTTTGCTAGGTTGTATGGATTAAATTAGGTAACCCCTCCTAATTCATATGTTGATGTCCTAACCACCAGTACCTCAGAATGTGACCTTATTTTGAGATAAGATTTTTATGTAGGTAGTCAAGTTAAAGTGAGGTCATTAGGTGGCTCCTAATCCAATATAACTAGTTTCCTTAAATAAAGGGAAATTTGGACACAGAGACATATATAGAGGGAAGACAATGTGGAGAGACAAGGGGAGAAGATAGACATTTACAAGCCAAGGAGAGTGGTCTAAAACAGATTCTTCAGTCAAAGCCTACAGAAAGAACAAACCCTGTCAACATCTTGATTTTGGACTTCCAGCCTCTAGAACTGTGAGAGAATAAATTTCTGTTTTTTAAGCTAGCCAGTCTGTGGTACTTTGTTATAGCAGCCCTAGCAAACTAATACACAGATATACTTCTTTGGCCATTGGAAATTGGCAAACATGAAACAGAGGCTTGAAAACTATAAATTGCTCTAGCCACTCTTTGGAACTGTGAAGCCAGCATGTGAAAAATGGTGGGCCAATCTAGTGGAGGATGAAATACCACATGGAATGAAGTCCCCATGGAAATAAATCCTAGACCAATGAGCTTACCAGCTACCTGACATGTGAGGCAGGCCATTCTAGATCATCCTGCAATTAGTTGACCTGCAACTGACCACAGAAGCATGAGAGAACTTAGCTGTCAGCTAAGCCAGGCCACAATCAGGCTGATACATAGAAACTTGAGCCCAACAGAACAATTGTTTCAAGCCAACCACTATAATTTGAGGTTGTCTGTTTTACACAAAAATCTAAGAGGTACACAGATAGAAGTAAGAAAATTCAGGAAAGGAAGAATAGCCCTGGAAAAGGTAAATACATGAGTAAATACAACTTACTTTTGACTCTAAGACAAAACTAATAATAGTTTGTATGGTTGAAAATATATGTCAAATAGAGTAAAATGCCAAATATAGCCTCAAAGTGGCATGATTATAAATAAAGGTAAAGTGTTATAAGATGCTTGCCTTTATGAAATCTGCATTTGTTTGTGTATTTAGGAAGATTTTCTCCACAATAACATAAATATTTGTTTTCTGGTTTTGCTACTTATTTATGTAATTATGGAGAAAACATATACTCTAATATTTTCTTCTAATATGTCTATTTCATGTATTTGTTTCTTCAAATTCAATGTTTTTTTCAATTACCTACAACTTATTTTGGGGAACAGTGTAAAATACAAATCTATGATGACTTTTTTTTCAAATAGCTAACCAATTGCCCTAATATCTTTCAAAATATCCTTCTTTTTAAATGTACTTAAGATGCCCATTTTTCATATATTAAATTTTATATGTAGAAATGATGTCATTTAAAAATATATATTTTTTCATTTCCCACAATAAGTCATTATGTCCTATTAGTAATACTGCATAATTTTCATTGAATTTTCCAATGAACTTTAATTCTCACTGACATTATTTAGTTACAGACCCTCATCATTTCATATTTTATGTTTTCTAACTGATCTACCTATTAACATAATACTAAAACAAAATATTCTTCCCCTTCTGCTGACTCTCAGCTTAAAAACTTTACTTGTTTTAGATCATTATTTAGGCCTACCCTTCAAAACCCTTGATCTGCTCGCATAATTTTTTTTTAGTTTACCTGTTGGAGACAATTCTTCATGGGTCTCTCACATTCCATATATCTTCTTAGAGGCCTTGACAGATTTTGTTCCAGGCTATCTTCTCAAGAATATTTGTATAGCAAACAGCCTTGAAAGATAGAGACTGTATCTCCTTCTGGGACAGAGGTAGATTTGTTTGTTGTCCAGGATAATAATGTCTCCTTCTGGGCAAAGGTAGGGCAGGTTTTCTAGCAGCCCTCATTAAAAGATTGGAATTTTCTAGGTTCGAGTTCCTCAGGGTTCCTCATTGACATAAACTACCTGTATCCACCAGGGCTGTTCCATAAAATATCAATGGGACTTGGGGACAAGCAGAGCCATAGCATACATTACATTTAAAATACCTGCTATGTCATGAGTGAAACAGTCCTCTGTCTCTGACTCAGCATCCATAAAACTGTAGCAGGCTAACTTGTTAACTTGAAAGTAGGGTGTAATTCCAGGCTATTCTAATTCTTACTGCAGTGCTTCAGCCAGGCAGGTTTCCTCAGGCGACCCCACCCAAGTAAGACTACTCTTTTCTGTGGAATTGGTTTCACAGTTTGCTTTCTTTTTTTTTTGGCTGCACTGGGTCTTCGATGCTGCCCGCGGGCTTTCTCTAGCTGTGGTGAGCGGAGGCTACTCTTCATTGTGGTGCGCGGGCTTCTCATTGCGGTGGCTTCTCTTGTTGTGGAGCATGGGTTCTAGGCACGCGGGCTTCAGTAGTTGCAGCACATGGCACGCAGGCAGTAGTTGTGGCTCGAGGGCTCTAGGGTGCAAGCTCAGTAGTTGTGGTGCTCGGGCTTAGTCGCTCCGCTTGATGTGGGATCTTCTCGGACCAGGGCTCGAACCCGTGTCCCCTGCCCCTGCATTGGCAGGTGGATTCTTAACCACTGCATCACCAGGGAAGCCCAGTTTCACAGTTTTCTATTGGACTTCTACAATATGTTAAAAATTATAAGTTTCCATGGTTATATGACACTGCAACCATTTAAAAAAAATAATTTCTTTTTCCAAAATTGAGATATAATTGACATATAACATTGTGTACATTTAAGGTGTATAACAGGTTGATTTGATATATTGCAATATGTTTTCCACAGTAGCTTTAGTTAACAACTCCATCATGTTACCTAATTATTATTTCTTTTTCTGTGGTGAGAACATTTACGATCTAGTGTCTTAGAAACTTCGAAGTGTGTAAACAGTGACAAATAGAATCATATTGCCTTTCTAAGTGCCCATGCTCACGCTGATATTTCAACCCAGGATAACCCAAGCATGTAACAGATGATCTATTAAAATAACCCACTTTAAAGATAATTGACATGGGACTGTCTAGCCTTAGATACATTCATGGCTTATTTCAGCATTATCGACCTTCTGATCCTTTTGTTTTTTTATTATCCTCTCTGTTATTCTTTACCATGATGTTACCTTATATATTTGATAGGAGAATTCTTTAATATTCCCAAAGACATAGCTTGCATTTATCCTCAAGTGCTTTAAAATCTTGGCTTTTGAGGATATACATTCACCTTGCTCATGTCCTGGGACTGCACTTCAGCATTGACAATATGAGTATGTTCCTTGCTCTTAGGAACAGCCATCTGTGAAAATAATATATATACATAATTATATATATATATATATATATATATATATACACACACACACACATACAGTTCTATAAAATCCTTAATATAATACTTAATGAATACTTTTCACATATAATTTATCATTTAATTAATACACGACCAGTATAAGGTTTTATACTCTCCTTTATAAAAACGAAGGCAATAAAGGCTTAGAATAATGTGATGTGCCAAAGGTACATCATTATTAAGTGATATAGCCTTGTGCTCAGGACTCCAAACTCCAAATCTCAGAGTTAAATGTAATCATGACTTTAACTACTTTGTACTAGGCATTATACTATTGGCTGAGCATACAAAGATGAATAAAATAAATCCCTTCCCTTTAAAGAGACATTGGAGAGAGAGTGTGTCCCTAGTCTACATTTATCCATTTGTGTCAGTGACCAAGTTTCTGTCACAAATCCTCAGTAGGCAGCCTTCTCTGAATCGTGTAGCTTTTAAGGACGATTCTGGGTGAGTGGTACATATTTTGAGCTGTAGCTCTAGCTCTACATGTCTCATCCACAAAATGTGTGGTCTTCAGCAAGATCATAAAATTTCTATGTCTCACTTTCATTCTTGGTGAAAAACATGAAAACTACTAGAATAGTAGATGATCCCTGAATAGGCACAGATGGTTTCTGCCTCAGGGCCTTGGCTTTAACCTTTCTTGTTACAAGACTCACTCCTTCACTTCTTTCACAGCTTGCATCAAACATGTCCTTCTCAATGCAGTATTCCTTAACCATTCCATTAAAAATAGCTCCTCTTGCTACACCTGTCCATTATAAATCCCTTTACCCTGTTCATTACTAGAAACTTCACTGTATATAATTAATATGTCTATTTCCTTTTAGTGCATTCTAGAATTTAAGCAGCATGAGGGCTAGAACTTTGTCTAACTTTACTATTTTATTTCTCAGGCCCAGAGCAATGTTTGGCATGTGGTAAGCACTCAATATAAATTTGTTGAATGAAGTAATTAATGAATAAGAAAATATTTGTGAAAAGTAAATGAAGTAATATATAGGAGGCTGAAAATGAAACCCTTCTATGGCATTTTTTTATTATAATCCTTTTATCACAGGTGAAGAATTCTTCATAGGTGAATAACACAGGAAAGGATTATAATAATAGAATATCATGAAAGTATTTCATTTTCACTCTCCTATATGTTATTTCATTTGTTTTTCACAAATAGTCATTCATCCATTCATTCATTTATTCAACAAGTTTATATTTAGTACTTGCTATTCTTTCCCAGTGGGCACCCTCTCATTGCTAGGGTTTCAATGTGCCTACGTGGTCTTTAATTAAATGGAATTGTGAAATTATACCAGTCAATGATGCCAAATAGGACCAGTGAATAATACCAAATATTGTGCCCAATTTCTGCAGGAAAAGGATTTTGATGCATCTTTCAATAGCAGCAGTAATTGAGGTACAAGAAAGAGAAGTTGCCCACTGGGAATGAAGGATTTGGGACAGAGGTAGCAAGTAAGTGTTTTCTTTTCTATAAAAGATGTGGTAAGAGGTGATAGATTAAATGGTGAAGACCCAGGAATGAAAATGAGAACAATTTCCCCAGTCCCCTATTGAGGTGAAGACTATACTAGTGGCAAGCTGTACAAATTACAGTAATGGGCCCCAGCAGGGCCTGAGAACAAAGCACATGACTGAGGGACTGGCAAAGGTGAGAGTCTGTATTGGTTCGATGTAACTGCACGTGGCTGAGGCTTTGGCATTTTGCGAGAGAAAGGTTTCTATACACTAAACCTCATGAGTGACACAGATAAACATGTAACATTTTAAAAAAATAAAAGTTTTCATTTTCTAAGCATAATATCTAGATGTGACATTTTAAATTATTGCAGTCTGTTAAAGCATTTCTATAATCTTTTTTGGTTTTGTTTTGTTTTGAATTCTTGCTAGGGAGTATCTCAGTAATATCTCAGTAAGCAGCAATAGGAACAAAGGCTATTCCATTCTTTCTCTGGGAACTCGGCAAAAGTCTGCTACTCAGGTAATTAGCAGCTCTCCCTTTATTACCCATTTGAGTTTGGAACTAGGCTTTGAGTTAGTGGGATTTAAATTTGTTGCTGGTCATAGACCCTTTTAAGAATTTAATTTTGGCCCAGGAAAATGCATACACACACATGTAATTTTTGGCATATAATTTCAGAAGGACTAGAGACCTCCTAACACCTATCTATGAACCTAGGGAAGACGCTACAATTTTAGCTTCTTCTTTACTTAAGCTGAAGTCCATACTGCTTTAGTTGTCATTGGGTAGTGGCCCCCATAAATGTCTTTGTCAAGAGGTGATGTCTTTTGTGTCATTCCATAGGTCTCTTGAGTTTCTCCAAAACAGTGGCACTTACACATCCATGAATTGACTTGGATTGCTTCTCTTTCTTCATCTGTCAGCCCTGAGTTCCAAACAGCTCAGACTCAATAGATTCCCTATTACAAACATCTTTGGTTTTAGACCTCAATGGCCCTTCCCTGCCCTATTACTTTTAATATGACAATGCCTGGGACAGAAAAAGACTTGTTATATCAATTTTTGATTTGATGGTCAGTTGTTTGCTCTATCCTTGGACTTAATTTCTGTTCTTCAGGCAAGATGGTTTAGACTCCTTTTAAGAGCTAATGCAAGTAAGTAGAGTGAGTACTAAGTTTTTCTTGAAAGCTGAGTGGAACCTCATATCAGGGGAAGCATGGCACCCCAAAATCTTTTAAGCTGCTGTTTTAGATTGTTGTGTAATCTAGCATTTGCACATGCATATGTTTACCAGGCTGTCTATATGGTTGTGCAGGATGTTTAATGGATAGAGTGAATCCATATGTATGACTATGTATTACAGATTTCTCTGAAGTGCTGTCTGTTAAATCATGCAAATTTATTTTGTCTGTTCAGCCCGATTTATACTTATTATGGCCAGTATTTTCAAATCATGCACATAACAATGAGAGAATGAATATTATATTAATAAATGTTTTCTCATTGATTGAAATGCAACCATTCAATTAACATAATATTTTCTCATTAACTTTTACTTAGTCAGTAATAACTGCAATAAAACAAGGGGACTTCATTTAATTCCAATAGATGTTTTCAGGTAGTTAAAAACAGAAACAAAAACAATTAGCAAAATCCTGATGAATATATTTGGTTTTATTTTTCCCTTAGAAACTAAGGTTAATCTTTAGCATATCATATATTTCATATTATCTTGGATAATATATTATATTGAATTTTATGTCCTTTTAAATGGCATAAAACCTGAACCATGATTTCTATTTATTATGAAATGTCTCCCTGACCTTCGTCTGTGATATTTACTGAATGAAAGCATTTTAACATTTTTACTGGAAATGTTTACCTGCTTTTAATTCAATTTACAATAATTAGGTTTATTTAGTCTGCATGAAAGCTACTTATCATGGATAATTGTAGCAAGTAGACAGGGAGATAGTACAAAAAATTGGGTTTCAATGCTAACTTTGTATCTCAACTAATGAGGACTTTTAGAGTTGTCATTTACAGAAAATCCACCCCAAATAGACTCAAGCAAAAATATAAAAAATAAAAATGGAGGAGAGATTTATTAGTGGTCAAACTTTACGTACTACTCAATCTAGGAGTTCAAATGCTATAGTTAAATATTGGTTCTCTCCCTGTATTAACTTAATTTCATCCACTGGCCTCAACTTTCTGGCAAGCTCTCTTTTTGTTAGACAATAACTAACAGTGCCTGCTTAATTTTTGAGTTCACCAGGATTAGAAAGAACATATTTTTTGGTAGGTCAATTAAAAGTTAGACTAATTCCTTGGACTTAGGTCATGAGCTCATATCAAACCAAGCTTAGGCTTGGGAACTGAAACACTCTGATTGGCCAAGCCTGCTTCATATGTCTGCCATCCCCCCACCACCCTCCCGAAACTGACAAGGGCAGGAGTCGGCTCTAGCTATTTAAAAATTTTGTGCAATGATTGACTTATAATGAATTCTCAATAAATATTCGGTTTCTTTTTTCATCCATATCTCCCTACACTGCCTGCTCTCCTACCCCAACGTCAAATGTATGGTGTACTTATATTCTGTCCAAAACATAAATATCTCTTAAAATTTGGATGAGCTTGTTAGAATATGTCTTTCTCTCTCTTCTTCCCTCCTCAGCTTACCTTTCTTCCTTCTTCCTTCCTTCCTTCTTTCTTTTCTCCATATTCTCTCTATAAGATCTGTAGTCATTACATTAGTTGATAAGAGCAAGCAGAATGAATTCCAAGTTCTAACCTCAAAGGTTGCATACTTAAAGCAGTCTGAGTATAAAGTTTCGTGGCAGTAATTGTGAACAAGCACATTTAGCATTGTCCCTGTAATTTGAACAACTATAATATCAATGTTTTCCAAATGAATGATTTCTTATTTAAATATAATATTATTTGTACATATCCTAGGTTAGTTCATGGTAGTTTACATTATACCTAGCTTAAAACATTCACTGAGAAATGACCTAAATTAAATCAGTAATTCTTTCTGTGCCACTGCTATTAGGTTCAGTTACTTGAGGTCAGAGAATTAATATTAGGGCTAACAATAGTCACTTATATAACATTATATCTTAATGAGGTTGAAGTGTTAACACGGGCTAGAGTTATGTCATGAAACTAGTACACATTAATTGAAAAACTGTTGTAATCACACACTGAATCAAATAGTCCAGACTCCTTGACAAGGGCATAATTCAAAAGTAAAGCTCCATGGCTTTACTAAGAGCACCTCAACGAACCTTGAAAAATTTCACAGATTCATTAATTCTCTAACACAATTATGTGGAAATTAGTTTGAACTTTCAAACAGATTTTTAAAAAGCATTATCCGTGCCATATTAGGTTTACTATAAAGAGAAAGATAGAAAGACAAACCATAAAAAAAATTGTTAAAAGATAATTTTTGTTTACTACAGTTAAGCTGATTTAGTTTTAATTGCATAAGATACTGTAATTTGAATTCGAGCAGTGTTTACCTATTGAGTTTCTTCTTTTCTTGAACATTTTGAATGTACGTTTTAGCAACTTGTTTCTTTGTAATATCTATATATTTTAGGAGAACAATTTAATACTTTATAAGAGACACCGTCATTAAATGAAATGAAATCTCGTTTGTTAAAATACTGTAAAACTTGAAAACCCTGATTTTTTTAAATTGCTGAAATGCTTGTATTTAAATAAAAATATACCTTAATCAAATCGAATACCATGTTGTTATATCTCCTACCTTAACCTGCTGGAGAATGAGCTATCACATTTATTTTTTAAAAAGTTTGCAATCTTAGGCATTTAGAACAGCAATTCTGAGCAATGGTTGTGCTGGTATTTACTGGTAGTGCTAAAGGAGGGAGTGCGGTTTGAGGTGAAAGCAGGGCTCCTTAGGATTTCCATTAAAAATGCCATTAAAGGCTTCCCTGGTGGCGCAGTGGTTGAGAGTCCACCTGCCGATGCGGGGGATGCGCGTTCGTGCCCCGGTCCGGGAGAATCCCACATGCCGCGGAGCAGCTGGGCCCGTGAGCCATGGCCGCTGGGCCTGCGCGTTTGGAGCCTGTGCTCCGCAACGGGAGGGGCCCCAACAGTGAGAGGCCCGCGTACCGCAAAAAAAAAAAAAAAAATGCCATTAATTGTCCTAAAAAATTTGTCTAATTGCCAAGTTTCTCTCTGTGTTTTTCAAGGAACTTCTATTTTCAGAATTTGTACCACCTGATTTGGTATCCTACATCTCTTATTTTTCTTACTTTTTGGTCTTTATTTTTAAACCCTACATTCTGGCATATTTTCTTGCTTTTGTCTTCCAAACCTTCTACTAATTTAAAAAAGTATTCTGGAAATTTTGTTTTAAAGTTGTAAAATCAGAATAGCCAAGTCAATCTTGAAGAACATACCTGGTGTATTGATATACCTAGTGTAAAGCCACAGTAATGAATACAGTGTGATAACAACATAAGAGCAGACCAATAAATTAGAAATGAGAGTCCAAAAAGAGATCCATGCGAATATGGTCATTTGATTTATGACAGTAGTAGCCCTGGAGTGTGACTGAAAAAAGATATGTTTCATTTACCAATAACTGTTGCTGAAAATATTGAATATTCATTTGAAAAAAATCTTGACTTTATGATATTGTATTGCAGATCAAAATGTGACAAGTAAACTTGTAATGTGTCTACAAGAAAACAAAAATATCTTAATGACATTAGGAAACGTAAAGTTTTTTTTAAGAGCACACAAAAAGTACAAATAGGAGAAAATTGGTAAGTTGATCAATGTTAAACATCAAGAGGTTTTGTTCCTCCAAAGACATCATTGAAAGAGTAAAACTTACAAATTTACTTTACAATTGAGGCCATTGAAATTACCAAGAAACATATTGACTAATGCTAAATTCATTAGTCATTAAGGAGCTGTAAATGAAATCCCAGTGTAATATTACTATATACCCATTATGACTGCAGAAATGGAAAGGCTGACAGCAACTGTTGACAAGGATATGGAGCAACTGCTACTGAGAGTGTAAATTATTAGAAGCCTTTTGTAAAGCAGTTTGGTGGTGAGGATGACAGGTGCTTCCGTGGTACTGATAATACTCCATCTCTTGACATTTATCTTATCACAGGGATGTATCCACTTTGTCAAAGTCGTTGAGCTGCGCAACTGCTGACTTGAGCACTATTTTGGATGTAATGTTTAATTTAAAATATTATGTGAATTTCTAAGATGTTTTAAAATTCTTTGTTTTTATTTTTCGCATGAGCCTGTTCTTGTTTTATATGCTCTTTCTGATGCTCTATCCAGAGTGAAATTTTAAGATGTTTAAACTTTCACATGTTCCTAGGATTTTCTGTTTTTTTGTAGATTATTTTTCACATTTGTTACCTTTATCATTTCTTTCCTTCAGACCATATCAGATATCTGTTGCTAAATGACTTCTGTACCTATTCAAAATGAATCAATGGGAAGAATTACAATGCACTTAGTGTACATGGGAAGGCTTATTTACCTGCAAAGATTGGATTAGGGCAAGTGAACAATGAACGAACCGCTATGTCGGCATTTCCCAAAAGAACACACTTACGAATACTTTTCTTTGAAACACACTGACATGGACTGCTCTATTTTTCCTCAGGTAATTCACTGAATTTATATTGAAAATAATTATCTTTTTGTTTGTCCAAGATGAATGCTTAGACACTGGTCGTTTCCTTCTGCAGTTGATAGTGATCATTGGTTGCGGTATAGGTACAGAGCATGTAGGCAAGAGACTTTTGAATACTATTGCAATTAATTCTCCAATTTTAGTCCCACATCGTATGCTTGCATCCTATCCTGCCCTAGAATCTTTCCAAAATTCTTATTAGGAGAGCGGTTCTTTCCTGGCTTATAACCTCCCTCTACTCATTCCAATTTGTGAAACTTTCGCTTTGCTTCTTTAGCTACTGCACCTCCATCCATACTCAAATACTTGAAATCTTTCATCTTTTGATGATCTTTCCCTGATGTGGGTTTATAGCTTTAAAATCATTTTACTATTATCTTTATAGTGTCTTTGGAAGGAAAGTATAAATGTATGGACTTAATTTTTAACCTTGAATCACAAGGCATATAAACATGTTTAAATGTGTGTGTTTCATGCACATGTCTGTGTTGTAGTTAAAACAGCATTGTAATTAGAGTCAAAAGATAGACCTGAATTTAATTTCACTACAACCATATATCCAGTAGTTGACCTCAGCCAAGTACCTAACAGCTCTGAGCTTAATTTGTTAATCTAGAACATGTTAATCTAAAACATGAAATGCATCACACAAATTTTGAAATGTATAGTTGTGAAAGATTTATTATTTTTCTCTTTATTAAAAACAATGTGTATCATCTTATTAAACAAAAATATAGAAAGTATTATATTGTATAATTTTAAAAAATCTTGGTTCACATTCAAGGCAGTAGTAATTGATGAGTCATGCAGATTTTATTCTTGCGAATAATACTAATTACAATAATCAAGTTATTCTGTTTATACTATAATATTTTCTCAAAGCAATTAAGAAAATATAATAAATTACAGTCTCCCTATTTCTATTCAACCTACTCAATTATCTTTACATATTGCATAGCTCTTAAGACTAAAATGAATGCATTATTTTTTTTAACTTAGAAGATTGTCAGTATGAGAATCAAAAATATGCACACGTTAATCATGAATAATGTGGTGATTTTGTACTATGTTAATTTAGCTAAAATGGAACTGTGCTTCCAAGAATTCTGTTCCCTGTGTGATTCTCAATTCTCCACAAGAAATAACTGTAGAATTTGGAAGGCAGAAAAGAAGCAGCAGCCGTGTGTAGGCTTGTCAGGTTAGTTTTGGATTAGGTGCTGCCAACCTGAGTTGTCACTCCTTTGCTTAAAATATTCCAGTGACTTCCTAGACTTTTAAGATATTGTGAGAATTACAATACTGGATAAATGGAATCTATTACATCTAAAATTTTGTTTTGAATTTGTCCTCCAATTAATTATTATACTCTTGACAACCTATACTTAATTTAGTTCCATGTGCAAGCCAAGGATTTTGTCACCTCATGTTCTACCTACACATACCTGCTGGTCTGCTGGTTCTTCTGCTTGGAAAACTTTTATCCTCAGTTTTGATTAGTCTCACTCCTGTAAATTCTTCAGGACTGAGCTCAGGGAAAACTTTCTGGCTCCCTACTCCCTAAAATGGTTCTATTCCCTTATTATACAATATATAGTTTTCCTTTATGGTACTTAGCACAGTTGTAATGAAAAACATTGGTATAAAATTTGTGTTAAATCTCCTTCCTTACTGGACGCTCAAACTGAACAGGACCTGTGTTCCATAGCAACATTTCCTTATTATTTGTTAAATAAACAAATGAAGGAAGAATTTCAAGTCTGCTCAGGATACTCATAATTGTTAAAAGTAGAAAGATAGTATTTCTCATGGTGTTAATTATATATGCCTTGAAAAGGAAACAAAAACTTAATTAGTAAAAATATGAGTGTCTGCTGTCTCTCTGTGTACACACACACACGTGCACACACACACATCTTCTAAAACTCTGATACAATTAAAATTTAAGGAATAAGCTATATTTCTGTAACAAGACAAAATAAACAAAAGTCATAACGAAAAGGAGAAGGTTTTGAAACATGTATGCCAATATTTCCAAAGGAAAATGAAAAAAGCAACAGCAAAAACTCATGCCATTGGGGCTTCCTTGGTGGCGCAGTGGTTGAGAGTCCGCCTGCCGATGCAGGGGACACGGGTTCGTGCCCCGGCCCGGGAAGATCCCACATGCCGTGGAGCGGCTGGGCCCGTGAGCCATGGCCACTGAGCCTGCGCATCCGGAGACTGTGCTCCGCAACAGGAGAGGCCACAACAGTGAGAGGCCCACGTACCACAAACAAACAAACAAACAAACAAAAAACTCATGCCACATTGGTTTCTAGTTCATATTCTATACTACTTTTATACTATACCTTGCGTGAACTCTACAACATCGATGTGTTAATTAACTTTGGGAGATATACACATTATATTATTATTATTTAGCTAGATATAGCTCATTTAAATTAAATGAATGTAGCCTGTTACCGTGAAGTATCAATCATGAGAAAATTTATGAAAAATACCTACTGAGCACACAAAATTTGTTTTCAAGTACTGGCTTTGAATATTTATTTCTATTTTCAAGTTCAGTAATCCAATGATCTTCAGTAATCTGTGTTGGTGGATCCCACATCAGTTTCTTATTAAAAACACATTATAAGCATTTCCATTATAATAAATTTCTACTACATGACTCAAACTTCATCAAAGATATGAATAAAGAAGAATGATAATATATTCTTTGATTTCCAGGACTCTGTATTAAAATAAAAAATACTATGACTACAGTATTGGAGAAACTAATAAATTGTCACTGGCAATGGGATAATTTATAATTTCCAGTTGATAGGCTAACAGTTCATGAACTAAGAAAAATGAAACAATTTTCAAAATACTATTTTATAATTGATAGTGACAAAATTGTCTTTCTCAAAGAAAATGTACCCAAAAAAACCCCTCAGAATCAAATGAGTGAAATTCTTGTAAATAAATACTATCTTTGTGTTGCTTACATAAACAGTTTAGAGCCTACAAAAACTCCTGTCCTATAATCCACTGGATTATCCTTTCTCTGATACCTCTTCTTTATTAATCAGGATCTTTGTTAAGGCACTAATTCAGTGCAGTGAATTTCAGTGACTGAACAATGCAGTTTGCAACCATTAATTATGACCCACATATAGGAAATATTGCATGAAGGTCCTTATTTGTCTGACAGTGAAGAGAGTTTGAGGAGATCTAATTGATGGGAATGTATATGCATTGGATGGATTTGATAAATATTTTTATTGATCAAGAATGTTATGATAGTAACTATCTCAACAGCAGTGATTCCACTATAATTTACTAATAACTGTTGTTATTCTAGAAGTGCCAATTATTTATTGAATCAGTGACTGAATTGTATATACCTGCAATTCAGTCACGGATTCAATAAATAATTTTTGAGCATCTAACATTTGTTAGACACTACTCTAAGCCCCAGAAATATAATACTGAACAAGACTAAAGAGTTATTTTTCATATAATGCTTCCAATATAATAGCATACAGACAGAAAGTTTAAAGAATATTATAAGAAAAGTGAAAGAACTAAATATAGATAAAAGGAAATATAATTTTTTGAGGGTGGTTCTAAAATTTGTCTACAGAATTATTCAAAGTGGTTTTCCCAGAATACCTTATTTTTTCTTCCGTTTTGAGATATTATATAACTTTCAATGAGATTTTATAATGCTTACTATCTATCTATATCTATCTATCTATCTATCTCCATTCATATTAAAATACAATCTTGGATGGACTATATCATATGCATTGTCTATCCTTGATACACCCTTGAATGTAGAAATGTAGAGAGTACTTAATAAAATTTTTAACTTGAACTTAAATGCTTATAGTTCTTGGGTAAATGTTGAAAACCAGAGAGGTGCTTGCAAAATTACTTAAGTAGCTAAGTACTATATTAGTACATTAGCTATATGAACCTATAGCCATAGATAGATGATGTAATATCAGTATCATCTTTCTCTTTTAAAGAGGGGAAAGAGCAGGCATGGAGGTGGCCAAAAGACAAAATTTGGCTGGAGTTAGATTGTGGAGAATTGGAGTATGAAAGACTCACCCAAGACAAGTGAAGATAATGAGCTTGGAGAATAGGGCTGATCCAGAAATGATAATGAGAAGGTCAGATGAGAAAACAGTGTAGTATCTAGTAGGGGCCTGAGGAATGTTGAAGCAAGATTTCAAAACCAGGAGGAAAAGATCTAGTGAAAAAAGATATCAGGATCGATATTGGAAGTCTAATGGTTCTAAGTTTTGGGTATTAGCTAGCTTTGAAATGTACTTTTATGAGTCAATAGAGAAGATAAGTTAAAAGGTCAGTTAGAGGAAGGCAGTATTTGACATCTGGCATACTGAAATTGACCTGTGTGTAATGGTCATTGTTTTACAATATTTAGAATGGTGATTTCTGAATCAACTAGGAAAGGAGTTACTCTGGATGTTACTTTTTCTAGATATTTAGGGCTTGACCTTTTGTGTGATGGAGTTCTAAGTATTTTTCTTCAAAATACCTTGTGTATTAAAGTGTGAAATAGTGGATGGTCTTTAGAGTCTACAGACTTGGGTTTGACTCCTTGTTTAGCTCTGATATCTTTGGCAACATCTAACTTAAGTTTCTTACTCATTTAAAATACCATGCCTAAATTTATTTATTTATTTGGAATGTTACTGGATTTAAGTATTCCTGTAGTAACTTACATAAAGATCTTTATAAGGTGTTATGTTTAAATCAGTTGAAGAAACCTTTATTGAACACCCTCTATGTTTCAGTTCTTAATTTAGGCACTAGAAGGGCTCAATAAATACATATTGAGCTACTTAGTTTTTGTATTAATTTTATGTGCAGCCCTACTGAATAATTTCCATTATGAATTCACCATACATTTTGAACCCTGAAGAATTCACATACATCCAGTTTACCTTCTATAGTCCTCATCCGCTTAGGACACAGAAATTTATAAAAGAGTTACAAATATTCACTGGGGGTATATTTCAAAAAGATTTCAAAATTTTTGTTCCTTTAAACATTTGTACATCAAGATAAAACACAGGAAAGAACATGAACAAATGATGTGAAACAGAATAGTTTAATATATTAAGAACATTACCTAATCAGAGCAGAAAATATTATTTTAACTATTTGTTAAATAAATTTTCAATTAAGGAGAAGACATATGTGTTACATTAATCATTTAAATATACATTTCAGTTTTTTTCTAATTTTTTTGTATACTATTCCAAAGATTACTATAGTTTTGGAGTTTTTGATTAATTTAGTTATTAATTACAAAGTTTTCAGTGTTTCTCTGCAAAGTCTTTATCTCTCAAACACTTATTTTTTGCTCTTAAAGTTGCCATCTGACATTTAATTAGGCTGTCAATGATCATCATCCCATATTTTTGAAAATCAAAGTTCTAAATTGACGTTAATTACAAAGATAAGACAGTTTCAAAATGTAATTCCCTTTTGGTTTCTTGTTTGCTAGAAAAGTTTTTTTCTTTTCTTCAAGAAGATGTTTTGCTTGGTGTTTTTTCATCAGTTTTATCCCAGTGATACTGAAATACTTCATTAGGAAATTTTGACACCTTGAATGCTCTACAATATAAATGATTCAACTAAATGCTTTCATTTTGACCTAGATATGAACTGGAAAGGGGAAAGTTAGTAAAATGATAAGAAATTAGATATTTAAAAATATTTCAGGTTAAATTGCAGAGAAATCTTAGAAGGGCTGAGTTTGGGTAGCTCAGATACCCTTGGACTCAAATCTTGCCACATTATGAAATTATGTTTAATCCAAGAAAGTGAAAAAGGTTCAATCAACATATTTAGATTCAGAAATATTTTGATCCTTTCTGCACTATACCATGCCTTTGTATTGATAAACAATAAAATTGAGAAGTTAAAAAATTTGTGTCATAAAATATGGATACTTTATTTGGAATGGAAGAAGAGTGAAAGTATAAAATATAGTACCAGAAGTTAGGAAACCTAAATTTTTGTGCTACCTTGGTCTTTAATATGTTGTATAAGATTCTAATTTATCAGGGCTGAAGCCCAGGAATATTCATTTTTAACAAACTATGTGATACTGAAATAGATGTTCTATGAACTACATTTTGAGTGATAATTGAATTAGGTGGGAGGCTGTTTCGAAGTTCCAAGTTCAAGGAATTAACAATTTTCCATGATTAGTATATGGAATGGTATTTATAACACCACACACACACAAAAGACACCATAAAATGATTTTCTCACTTCCAGGAGGAAAATTGTGCTGGTTGTTTTTCTGGTTAATTCTTTTTAATTTTCTACCTATAGAATAGGAAAAGGAGAATTGAATCATATGCATAATTCAGTAAAAAATGTGCTCGGAAATACAATCCTCAAAGAACAGAGCTGAATCTTTTATATTTCAGTAATCCTAACTTCCAATAATCTTTTAGCAGAATCATACTTATTGAATGAAAGATGAGTGAGTAAAGTATTTAAAAAATTTTCAAGATATATGAGGTAAATTATAATTGGTATACTTTGAAAAATTCTCCCCATTACTTTTGTTAATGAATAAAAACCAAAAGAATTAAAATGTGTTAAATATTTGTATCCTATGATAAATAGATAGGAATATTTCTGATTAAACTTTTCTGAGTGTCAAAATTTCAGTTAGAGAGGAACTTAGGAATCATTCTTTCACCTTTTCAAAAACACATTTAGAAAGAACCTTCAATTCACTTACATTGTGATAAATCAGGATATAAGGCCTAATAAAATATAAGATTTTCATGAAGTTTACAATCTAGAATTAATCCCACAGGTAATACTAGATCACCCAAAGCAGGTTGTGAGAAAATAATCTGAAATTTAAGAAATTCCACCAGATTTTCTTTGTGTCTTCTCTGTAGTTATACAGCATATGTAAAGGATAGATTATCACACTCTTAACTGGTCTAGAACTATATAACAAAAATCTAGATAGCTCTTAGATTTAGTTCATAAGTAAAAGAGGCCAAAAGTACACAAATCGACTTCTTGTCTGTTAAGTACAGATGCTGAGGGAATGTTGGTATGTCAGAGATACCAATATGGCATATTCATTTTGGATTTTATGGTTACCTCAACATTAAGGTCAATGAAAACTTGTTTGTATGGTTCCCAGCATTTATTACAGCTGTTGTTAAATATATATTTGATGAGTAGATGAGTAGTGTATGTACACTTCATACACAAACACACATACACATGTAATCAGTTCATTGGGATAGTACCTGAATCAGTTACCTTTAATAATATTTCTTCATTATTATTTGCTTAGTTAATATAAAAAATAGTCATGTTATTCCAGGGAATACCTTAATTAATAGTAAATGAGATTATAGGGAAGTTTGTTGTTTGGTTACCTAACTGCTATAATTAAGCACGTATTTTCTATAGTTGTTTACTAATGAAAATTGAGGGTAGATGCTATAAAACTCTTTGAAACCCCAAAAATAAAAATGATAGTGCTGTTTCAATTGAATTAACATAATCTTTGGCATTAAAGATATTTTCAGGTAGAGACATGATCCAAAGTCATTCTTAAGTAAGAATGATCAAAAAGAAGGAACAAAATATTTTGTTTTTGAAGGATTATTGTTTGGACTACTTTGGGCTGCTCATTTAAGTTACAGAATTTCTGTAACTTTCTGTACATTTCTGTTCTGCTTTATTTTCTTGTGAATCCTATTTTTTTTTCTCCTCTATATGTGTAAATAAGCAGCTTTTAAGCAGTGTGAGTGATCTTTTCTGAGTGAACAGATAAGAAGAGATCAGTAGTGGATATATTAACATCACCCAGTAATTTGATGTTGTGGTGTCTCAGACATATCATGAAGCTGTAAAGAACTAAGTTTCGACTCTCAAAAATGAAATTGACATACAGTTTACTCAAGAATAAACTTTATGTTTTAAATAAAATTTAAACTTAGGTAAATTTTAAGGATAAAAGAATGGTAGGACATTTATAACATTTTTAATTGTCCAGATCCATAACACAAAGACTTTGTTTAGTTATGTCCCAAATCCATTACTTAAATAAAAACAGAATTATGATATTTAACCTCTTCTTGTCATTTTATTTATTTAAATCACCATATATTTACTTCTGTGTATACATGGGATAAAAGGCAAACAGACACTGGATTTCTTTTTTCTTATTATTTTTCATTTTAATGATTTGTTCTCACTGGCATAAAGGTGCTTGTGTATCATTGGTACAATACAGTATTAAAAAAAGTATGGCCAGAAAGATATATGATTATTTCACATGAAAAAGTGTTCAATTTATTAATCATCAAGGAAATACAAATAAAAAACATGTTTCCAACACTCACTCATCAGAATAGCTAAAATTTTAAAAACTGACACCACCAAATGTTAGCAAGAATGTGGGATAACTGGAACTTGCATGTATTTTTGATAGAAAGTTAAATGGTACAATACTTGCAATTGTATTTTATTTTACATTTGGCTATTCTGATAGCTTTTGTGATGGTATCATATTGAAGTTTTAATTTGCATTTTCCCAATGCCTCAGATTTGGAACATCTTTTTTTTTTTTAAGGCTTTTGTCCTTTTAATTTCTTATTTTATGCCTGTTCTTGTTTTCTTCACTTTTTTTCTAATAGATTCTCTCTCTCTCTCCCATATCTCTCTCTGCTGGAGTTCTTAATTTTGAACGAAATTCTTTGTCAGATATATGTACTACAAATACCTTCTGGTTTCTGGCTTGTAATTTTATTCTAGACATTAAATAAATTGTATTTAAATACATTGCTCTTCAATGTATCAATATTTTTCTTTACAGTTTATACATTTTGTGTCTTATATAAGCAATATTTGCTTACATTATTAAGAAAAAGAAGGTATTTGTCTATGTTTCTAGAAAATATTAACACTTTTCAATTCTTCTTATGAGATCAGAATAAACTATAGAATAAAATTCTTAAAAGATACCGTCTAAAAGAAGAACAAAAACCTTTAAAATCTAGAAATAAATTTTAACAAAATATATATGTTGGTGCATGATTAGTATATCACTTTCTTAACTATTTGCAAGGATTCCTCAGAGAAGCCATTGAGACCTGTAGTTGTATTTCTGGGAATATTTTTCTCTTTTTAGAAAAATAAAGGTTTAATTTCCTTAATAAATGTTATGATGTTCAAAATTAGTGATGTTTTCCAATTTTTTTTCTATTTTAATTCTAATTAAAAATTTTTGATATACAGTTATTTGAAATACATTAATGTATTTTTAATATCTTGGGGACTATAATGCTGACCCCTTTTCATTCTTGTTACCTGTAGATTTTAGTTTTTTCTCCTCTCTCTGCTTCTCCCTTCCTCCTCCCACTCTCTGTCTCTTTTCCTTCACTACCTTCTTCTAGTTCACTTCCTTCCTCTTCCTCCTCCTCCTTCTCTCCTCCCTCCACCATTTCCTCCTTTTTCTCTTCTTCTATAAGACTTTTTAGAGATTTGTTAAGTTTTCAAAGAACCATTTTTGTCACTGTGGATTTTTCCATATTGCACATTTCTTTTCTCTTTCAGTGACTATTGTTCCTACCCTAAGTTTACTTGATCCCTTCTTTTATTTTCTTTTGATTTTTGTTGATTTAATACATTTTGATTGATGCCAACCATTGTGTGTTAAAAAATTTCTTGAGATGATTTGAGGTTCTGCATGATGTTATCTTTCTAATGAGAATTAACTTTAGGCTAGGGAAAGATAATTTCAGTACAAGCTAAGATTGAATTGATTGGATACAGGTGTCCAGCTTGTTTTGCCAATTTCTTATCTTAATATTATATTATTAGTCAGGAGTTCCAACTGAAAATCTAAGGTGTTTACCCTGGGGACATCATCTTGGTGGGACTTGAACTCTAATTTTTATGTCCTCAGCTCTGTGAGACTGCTGGACGTTTGCTATACTTCCCAACTTGTGGGTGGCTGCTTGCCAGTTGGCAAATACCTTACATATAGAGGAAGATAAGAATTACATCTGACTTCTCCTCAGAAACCAGGCAAGTAAGAAGATGGTGGAGTGAAATATTAAAGTGTCGATAGAAAAAACCCTCCAACCTAGAATCCTGTACCCTGCAAAATTATCCTTCAAAAGTAAAAAAGAAAGAAGATATTTTCAGACAAACAAAAAATTGAGGGAATTTGCTGCCAGTCATTCTGCCTGGCGAGAAATATCAAGTTTTTTAGAGAGGAGGAAATAAAATAGCCCAGGATCTACATAAAATATGGAGGATCTACATAAAGAAAGGAAGAACATCAAAGAAGGAATAAATAAAGATACAATAAAAAATATTTCTAGTTTTAAAATTTTCATATTATTAATTGATCTAACAGAGAATATCTAACCATACTGAAGGAGAAGGATAATGTTGGCGGATTGATATTACCTCACATCAAGAATTACTATAAAGCTATAGTACGCCTTCCCTGGTGGCATAGTGGTTGAGAGTCCACCTGCCGATGCAGGTGACACGTGTTTGTGCCCTGGTCTGGGAGGATCCCACATGCTGCGGAGCAGCTGGGCCTGTGAGCCATGGCCGCTGAGCCTACGCGTCCGGATCCTGTGCTCCGCAGCGGGAAAGACCACAACAGTGAGAGGCCCATGTACCACAAAAAAGAAAAAAAGCTATAGTAAACAGGACTGTGTGGTATTGGTAATAAATAAATAAATTAATTAAAAAAAAAATAATGTGCCCAGAAACAGACCCACTTAGTCAACGGATCTTTGACATAGAAGGAAAGGCAATGAAATGGAGAAAAGATAGTCTTTTTAACAAATGCTGCTGGACCAACTGGATACCAACATACAAAAAGTGAATCTGGACACAGACTTTACACCCTTCCAAAAATTAACCCAAAATAGCTAATTGTAAAATGCAAAACTATAATACTCCTAGAAGTTAAAATGTTAGAAAATCTAGATGACCTTGGGTTTGGTGATGACTTTTTAGATACAACACCAAAGACATGATCCACAGAGAAATATATGCTAATTTGGACTTCATTAAAATGAAAACTTCTGCTCTGTGAAAGACAATGTCAAGAGAGTTAGAAGAAAAGCCACAGGCTGAAAAAAAATATTTGCAGAAGACACATCTGATGAAGAACTGTTATCCAATGTATATAAAGAACTCAGAACACTACAATAAGGACATAAATGACCTGATTAAAAAATGGGCAAAAGACTTTAACAGACATCTCACCAGAAAAATGTACAGATGGCAAATAAGCATATGAAAAGATGTTCCACATTGTATGTCATGAGGGAAATGCATATTGAAACATCAATGAGATACTACTAAATAGGTATTAGAATGGCCAAATTCTGGAACACTGACAACATTGAAAGCTGACAAAGATGTGGACAACAGGAACTCTCATCATTGCTGGTGTGAAAGCAAAATGGACCAGCACTTTGGAAGACAGTTTGGTGGTTTCTTACAAACTTAAACATACTCTTACCATATGATCTTTGGTATTTACTTAAAGGAGTTGAAAACTTATGTCTACACAAAAACCTGCATATGGATATTTATAGCAGCTTTCTTCATATTTGCCAAAACTTGGAAGTAACAAAGATGTCTTTCAGTAGGTGAATGGATAAATAAACTGGTATATCTAGACAATGAAATGTTATTCAAAGCTAAAAAGAAATGAGCTATTAAGCCATAAAAAAGACATAAAGGAACCTTAAATGCATAATAGAAAGTAAAAGAAGTCAATCTGAAAATGCTAAATAATGTACGATTTGCAACTATATGACATTATGGAAAAGGCAAAACTATGGAGACAGTAAAAAGATCGCTTGATTGCTAGGCCTTAGGGATAAAGGAGGGATGAATAGGCAGAACACAGAGGATTTTTAGGGCAGTGAATATACTCTGTGTGTTACTATAACGGTGGATACATGCTGTACTACAGTTTTCCAAGTCTGTAGAATGTACAGCAGCCAAGAGTGAGCCTAATGAAACTGTGGACCTTGGGTTACTATGATGCATCTATGTAGGTTCATCCATGGTAAAAAATGCAGCAGTCTGGGAGATGTTGATAGTGGGGAGACTATATATGTATGGGACAGGGGTATATGGGAAATCTTTTACCTTCCTCTCAATTTTGTTGTGAATAAAACTGCTCTAAAAAATCTTAAAAAAAAAAAAAGATGTATCCACTACTGTAATGGCTTGCAACATATTAGTCCACCATCTCCAGGAGCTGAAGTGCTCAATGGCAGTATAAATTTTTAACAATTCTTATAAATGCAAGTCATTTTAAGATGCTTTAATTTACCAGTTTTAGAATGTAGCAACTCTAGGAGTTGGGAGTATGAGGATAGTTTGGATAAGCCACTAATATGTTAATATATTTCCTATAAATAGTCTTGTCTTGTGCACACCCACTAGTTAAGAAAACTGGATTTACCTATTGTTATGATTCTTATTTCTTTTAAAAAGTGTAGGTGTTCAGAAAGTTGATGTTAACTTTTTCTTCTCCCTCTCCTTAACTTACATTCACAAACTTTCGTAAAAGATGATCAATTGAACATAGAGTTAAACACTTCTCCCACACAGCCTTCTGCTTTATTCATCAAATTCTATGCTGAAAGGAAAAAAAAAATGCCACATCTGTAGTGCTTAACCATTTTTAACTAGAATAAGAATCCTGAGGAGTAATCTTTCCCTTTCCAGTCAGATACAAGAGAATTGAAAAAGGACGGCAGAGGGTAAAGCTATATGGTTTTAAATGGAATCTTTCGGTTAAGGTGGAGATCTCAATATAGATATTGAAATATCAAGGAAGAGATGTGTCATTTGCATAGTTGTTTGAATTTCTGAGAGCTTTGAATCTATGATTTAGTTCACTAAAATGGGGAAATGTAAGTTAGTGTCATCTTACTGATGAAGAACCTAAGGGGTAATTGTTGTTTTGTCCAATATAAGATTAGAACTGAACACTCCTGACACGATCTGATCTTTTTCTAAAATAATCATACACTGCATATTGTGCACATGTTCACACCTGCTAGAATATCACACACACAGATCCCCTGAGAGCTTTACACGGACAGAGAGCAGTTTTTTACCTTATTCTCCATATGCACACCCAGATTTTGTTTACCAAGGAAAATCCGATCAGTGCTTTTGGAGTTTATGGGCGTTTATAGAATTCTTTCATCCTGTAAGGTATTTCAAGCGGTTTTATTGCAGTCGTATCGTTTCAAGTTTACAGTACAATTCAAACAGCTCAGATCTTAGATAAAAAACCAAGGATGAAAGGATGATTGCCCACACCGCAGTTTAAACGGAAACTAGAATCTGCATTACACTTTGCGACAACACTTTTCAGATATCTCGAAACCATGACGCTAAGTCTAACCCGGAACAGGAAATTATCCTAAGGCCTGAGTTAAATTTTTTTGTTTTCATGAAAATTAATGAATACATATTTTGCAAATATATTATAAATAAATTTGTAAGAATTACTGAATTAGGATATTTTCATTTTATAAGTTATCGATAAGAAGGAAAATAGTAAAAATCATACCAGTCCCACAAATTAGGGATCAGTGCACTATAAGGGGGATTAGCAGCTTTCAACAGGACCATGGACTGTGAAAGCTAAAGATGATTTTCCAAGTGGCCATAGTAAGTAGTGGTGATTTTGTCATTGTAGAATCATCACCAGCATCTGAAGCTGTTTGGGAGGTGATAACGCAGGGCTATAGAGACGTGTATCCAAGCGTGCTCCTGTTACTTTGCACTCTGTACAGACTGCCCACGTGGCCTGAATTGAAATGGAGTGGGAGAACAAACATAGGCATATTTACCTGGCTGTTTGAATGATTCAGATTAGGTTCTTCAGCAGAACTGCTCTGGCGGGTGGGAACTCTAGGTCAATAGCCTAAAATTCAAGGGCAAGAACTTTTTTTCTTAGTGGGAGGGGGCCTTAAGGAGAAAAGGAAAAGGATAACATTTTTGATAAACCTCAATTGTATCAGTTTTTATATAGGGATGGGGGGCTTGAAAATGAGCAGTAACTTAGAATATACTTGATCCATAACAAAAGCTATCCCCTTAGCCATTTTGTAGCCATTCTCTCTCCTCTCTCTCTTCCCATGCTCTTTTTTCATTAGTTTCAGGGCCAGCCTACATTCTCAAAAACCTCTGCCCATTTATTTTCAGGCCCTGGTACATTCACATCTCAAACACACTGTATCTCACTGCTAGAGCTAGGCGTACCCAAGAGTGTACATTACATTTTCCGTGTCAGTATAACTCCAGTGACCGTATCAGTTAGTGAAGTCAGACCCTCTCGGCTGGAAGTGTAGAAATCCTTTCAAATATAATATTCCCTGCTGTGTGTTTCTGTGGCAGATTACTTTTTCTGAAGAAAAACTCAATGTCTGCTTTCTTATCAACTGGCCTTTATTTCCCCCTGTAACATGGCAGCTCTAGAATAACGGCTGGTTTAAGAGCTATTACAAAAACTTCCAGGGTACTTCTTTTGGGAAAAAAAAAAAAAAAAAAACTTCAATGACATTTTCATAAATCTGCTGTTTCACTACACAGAATTCTGTAAATAGAGATAAAACATCATGAGGATGGACAGGGCAAACTTTGATATACTTATGGGAAGAGTGATGTTTGGGAAGTAGGCTGGCACCTACTTTGTATTCACACTTTGATGAAGCTAGTGCAAGCCTATGTTTCTATATGCGTGATGCACTCAAAACTTTAGTGGGTCTGGACCACTTCATTACACGGGTTCCACATTGTGGTGCTAGTATTTACGGGTCACTGCTTCTTGCGTGGCTGTGACCTGTGTGGCAAATTTTCAGTCACATTCAATCCTATTGTACTCATACCAGCCTGGCTTCAAATCCCAATGCATAAACATGAGAATGGTTTAGACCCTTTTTTGTTGTTGTTGCTACTATTGTTTTTGGATACACAGAAATTTCTCTGGTTACTGTGGAATAAGAATATTAGTTTTATTAACTGTGTACAAATTCAACCAATGTTTCGAGTATTTTATGTTGTTTGTCCTATTTAATCTTCAAAACAACAATGTGAGATAGGTATTATTATACCCATACATTATGTATAAGGAAACTAAAGTCTGAGATGTTAAGAAAAGTCACCAGTTGGCAGAAATAAGATTGAAACTTTGGTCTATCTGCCTCCGTAGCCCAGTTTCCTGCCACAGTGTCAAACTATCGCATCCTATTAATAAATACACAAGTATACCCCAGCCTGCTAGAAAGTTGAAATGCATTAGGTAGCTTAGGACTTTTTGTTTAGAACTGGTAGCTGACTTGAGATCTCAACTTCTTAAGGTGCAAGGTGGAGGATAAGTGGATTATAAGTAGTTGTGTGCTGGTAAATGCAAAAATCAGCTCTCTGGGAGTAGAAAAAAAATCAATGTATCGAGCCCTGGCTTGTAGTGTTTGCTGGTTTCCAAGGCATAAATACTCCTGCTGTGGCTGATTTCAAACTACCAAATATACATGACTGATTAAAAGTTGGGAAGGGATTTGCATAGCACACTTCATATGTAGTACTTCTACTGTACAGGTAAGCATAGATATAATTAACCTCAAAATAACAGTAAAATGGACAATAGTAAATAGTGAATAATAGATACCAGTAAATTATAGTAAAATAAACAGGAAATGATGAGTTTTGAGTATTTAGCTCTATGATTTTAACATAATTTATTTCACTGTAAGTTTATATTATTTAATTTTTAGTAATGCCTGTATTTAACCACTAGCTCACAAAATTCATGACAATTTAACCGTTGACTCCCAGATGGATATAGGGCAGCTCCAGCACTCCACTGAATAAATGAAAATATTAATGGGAAAAAAATAATACAGGTGTACCCTCAGCAAAAGATACAACCGCATTATGATGAGGCAATTAATTAAAGAGAACTGAAAATGGCCCTTGAGAAAATGGAACTAACTTATAGCCTCCTGTGATAGTTTCTTAGTCTCTTGTATGTAAGTATTTAGGTAGACTTATCATGGGTAGAACACTACCCATTAAAACATCACAGGACACCAACATCCTTAAAGTAGTATTTCCTTTTCCCCCCACTGCTCCATCCCTTCCTCAGAGCTCATCCCCCCATTCTCTAACTCTTGGTCTCAAAAATTGCTAACTGAAAAGACAGTGGTTTGGAGGCAAGAAATATGAAGTTTCAGCTTGGCTTTTCCAATTACTAAAAGTGAAACGTTGAGTAAAATGCATTCTCTGTGAGACTGGGTTTACTAAATTATTAAGTGAGGGCATTCACCAGATGATCCCTAAGGTCTCTTCCAGCCCTAACACCATGAGATTAATATCTCTCAGGTTATTATCTGGCTGATCAGTTTGACTTTTGCTGACCATCATGGAAGTTGAACACAGGCCATTAATCAGATGGACACTCACAGTTTGTTTCTTCTCCCATTGCTGTCTTCACAAGTAGATCAGATCAAATGTTTAGGAATCCAATTTGATTAGTGCTACCCTGGGTATAGTCCAGCAAACTGAACATCATGATAGTACCTTGGCCAGTTCCTATGCATACTGTTTGCCATAATTCCCTTCCTGATTAGCGGTAAACACATCCCGGTTGGCCTGTGGAGGATTTGGATGAAATAAAGGTTTGAAAAATACATCTAAATGACATTCAAGTTAAAAAGCATTTCCTTAAGAGCTTGTGGTCACTAACATGAATGAAATACACTGTGCCACACCTGCTCATCTAATCTTAGCAAATATAATAGTAAATCCTTAGTAAATTCCATCAGCATTTAAGCAAACAAGAAGGAAATTTGTTTCTTAAATCATATGATTGGATTTTGCCTTGAAATATCTCATTATTCTTGAAAATATTCTTTCAAAAGATTTAATTTCTTAGTTTCTGTGATTCAAATAAGTCAGTTTAATACAAATTATTTTTTTCAACAGTGAACTGAAACTAGTCCTCATAAGTACATTTAAAAATAGTCCAACAGCACATGTAAGACAAACAAGAATATCCTTTACAAGAATGTGCTGTACTTTTATTGTTTATTTAAAGTGCTTTGGGATGGAAATGAATTGGCTTATCTACTACAGCTCACTATGGGGAACTGCTCATTTGAAAAGCAGGATACTATGGAGAACAGTATGGAGGTTCCTTAAAGAACTACAAATAGAACTACCATATGACCCAGCAATCCCACTACTGGGCATATACCCTGAGAAAACCATAATTCAAAAAGAGTCATGTACCAAAATGTTCATTGCAGCTCTATTTACAATAGCCAGGAGATGGAAACAACCTAAGTGTCCATCATCGGATGAATGGATAAAGAAGATGTGGCACATATATACAATGGAATATTACTCAGCCATAAAAAGAAATGAAATCGAGCTATTTGTAATGAGGTAGATGGACCTAGAGTCTGTCATACGGAGTGAAGTATGTCAGAAAGAGAAAGACAAATACCGTATGCTAACACATATATATGGAATTTAAGAAAAAAAACATGTCATGAAGAACCTGGGGGTAAGACAGGAATAAAGACACAGACCTACTAGAGAATGGACTTGAGGATATGGGGAGGGGGAAGGGTAAGCTGTGACAAAGCGAGAGAGTGGCATGGACATATATACACTACCAAATGTAAAATAGATAGCTAGTGGGAAGCAGCTGTATAGCACAGGGAGATCAGCTCGGTGCTTTGTGACCACCTAGAGGGATGGGATAGGGAGGGTGGGAGGGAGGGAGATGCAAGAGGGAAGAGATATGGGAACATATGTATATGTATAACTGATTCACTTTGTTATAAAGCAGAAACTAACACACCATTGTAAAGCAATTATACTCTAATAAAGATGTAAAAAAAAAAGAAAAAAAAAGCAGGATAATCTCAAAACCCTTGAATATAGCTGTTTTAACATAGTCACAAAAGGCCAATCTAAATATAAAACAGTTCCAGTAATTCTCTATAAACCTGTACCATACCATATTTACAAAGTAAAGATGGAAGTTACCTAGCTTTTCATTTTCTTCAACATCTCATTTAATTCAGTTAACCTAGTCTGTTTGCTTACCTACTCTATTCATGACACTGGGCTAAGCGCTTCAAGAGATTAAAACAAAACCAAAAAACTCTATCTGAGAGAAGTGGTGACAAGTCAGATACAGAGTAAGTGGAAAAGTAGCTCCCTATTAACACATGACCTCAGGAAAAATTAATTTAATAATCTGAACTTTGATTTCCCATCCATGAAATGAGCATAATAATGATACTTAAATCATATGTTTGATATGAGAATTATATGATGAATATATTAAAAAGATATTTGAATGTTTCTTGGAACATAGTGTTATGATACACATTATAAGCAGTTGTTGGTTTATATTTGGGGGAGATAATAAGCATACATTTATATAGATCTCGTGTCCTAGTGATGATATCCGGAATTTCCTTTCCACCCTCATACTTCTTTCTCCTTGAGTTTGCAGTTTTAGGTCCCAGAATTTCAGATGAGAAAACAGGGACTTATATTTAATCCTGCTTTTTGGCCGCAGTTGAGGTGGAAACCTGGTCCAAGCTTGATTAACCCAATTCCTTCTCCTAGAAATTTGAAATTATAATAAAGAATTTCCAGTGACTTTTGGCAGTGAAGCTGGAATGCATGGAGAACTGGAGCTAGAGAGAACCAGAAAGAGGCAGTCTGCAGGAAGAGAGATAGGAAACCACAGAGCATTATGGAAACCCAGAGAGTAATCCTTGTTTCTCAACCTGCAGTTCTTAATCCCAGACCTTAGTGAGGGCCTACTTTTCTTCCTACCTTCTGTGTTCTTCCATAAATTTTATTTTTTCTTGAGGTCTGTGAAGAGGATTTTGCTTATTTATACCTAGACAATTCCCTACAATCTCTACAGTAAACAATAGTACCATGGTTTGGAGTTTAAAGGACTTTAAATTGTGGTACAGTAATTTCAGAGTGGCTGTTCTGGTTACACAGATGGCAGTGCACGCTTCCGAGGAGATGATATTCTTAAGACCAAGTGTGAAGAGCAACCTCTGGAGATGTGCACTGAAGCAGCCACTGTAAACAGCTCTGTTCCCTACAACTGAAAATCTTTGTCCACTGGAACTTATATAACTTTCCTTTGTTTCTGGGAGTAGGGGATTCAGAATGCAAAAAAGGATTAGATCAATGTCAACAAGTATTTATTAATGGCCTAATGCACACAGGGCATGATGTTAGGCCCTTGGTGAAAAGTAGTGAATAATGAGTGTCTTTCCTCAAATTACTCTGTGCACTTTTTTTGAAAAGCAATGACCCTGGAAAAAATGGGAATGAGTAGGAAGAGTGATATAAAATGACTTGTAATGTTTTTAATGAAATTAAAGAAATATAGGATCCAGTGAGTCATCACATTGAAGAGCTCAGAACAACTTGGGGATATTCTGATTCTGTGAACTTGAGAGGAAGTGCCCAGTGACACAGGGAGAATAGACAGAGAGGTAGCATATTTAGAATTCACTTATTTATAATTATGCCTACAGCTTGTCCTTATTAACAATATCTTTCTTTTCCATCCTGTAGGAATGCTCATTTCAAAGCATTCTATGCCAAAACATTTGACTTAATTTTTGCTTTATAGCCCAGTCTTCAGGACAGATTGTGAATTATCCTAAGCCTAGAAAGGTAACAAGACTACACAAACACTTGCATTCCACAGAGAAATGTAGCTAGGAAATAGGAAGACATGTGTACAAGTCTAATCTCTTTTTATTGAATTCCATGAGAAACTCAGATTCCCACAGTTTTTTTAATCCATCAAAATAAAAACCTACTGTTATAACATAAATAAGACCTTTATTTAAAACAACAACAACAACTTTTACATAAGGTAAAGTATCTGCAAACAATAACTTGGGGAAGGGATGGAGAGCCTAAGAAGGGAATGCAAGATATGGGAAAGGAATAATATTAAATATTCATAATCATGCCTTCATTTGAATATCTGCAACTGCAGGGAGGAAGGTCAGAATGTATGGGAAACAGGGGCTGTGTGGTTGCCTTCTTCTGATTTTATGTGACCCCAGATCCTGACATGCCTTTGTAGGACTGCAAAGAGGGATCTGTGTGCGGTTTTGTATAGAGAAGAACATGACTAGACGACGTCAGGAGTTGTTTTTTGGGGGAAGTGAATTTAAAAACTGATTTAACCCCCCCCCCCCACACACACACACAAGAGAATTCCCTGGTGGTCCAGTGGTTAGGACTTAGTACTTTCACTGCCGAGGGCCCAGGTTCAGTCCCTGGTTGGGGAACTAAGATCCCACAAGCCATGCAGCGTGGCCAAAAATAAAAAGTAAAATAGATTGCCAATTTTTATTCCTTATAAAGTCTATTTCCTTTTACAGCCATTCTTGTTCTGCTCCAGTGTCCACTTTAAGAGGACTAAGTAGGTGAGGAGGATAATGTACTCATTCTATGGATCAGTCTCCTACTGTAGCAGGTAAATGGTGGGCAAGGGAGGGAGTAGTGGAAGGAGGGTTCAGTACACTTGTATGGCATAGGTATAACGTTTTCAGTCATTACACTTCAAAACCACTCGTAGTCATTCCTAAAAATTATCTTTCCCTAAAATCTGTGGAGAGGAATATTTTAAAAATATGTAAAAGTATGTGCATATATACTAATAATAGTATAATTAATTTGAGGGAAAAAGCTGTTTTTAGAAAAGAGAAATGAAATGTGGTTTGCTTCATAGTTTTTTTTTTTTTTTTTTTTTTATTTTGTCGGTACGCGGGCCTCTCACTGTTGTGGCCTCTCCTGTTGTGGAGCACAGGCTCCGGACGCACAGGCTCAGCAGCCATGGCTCACGGGCCCAGCCGCTCCGCGGCATGTGGGATCTTCCCGGACCGGGGCACGAACCCGTGTCCCCTGCATCGCCAGGCGGACTCCCAACCACTGCGCCACCAGGGAAGCTCCTGCTTCATAGTTTTTAAAACTTGAAGTTGTGAGATACTGGTCCCTGGGAACTGACACAACACTGAAATAATTCCTAAACAGCATGGCCCTCACCACCCACCCCTCCCCCTCTATCCTGAATCTCTGAGCAACTTGAAGGGAGGGGTGTTTATTTTTATACCTTAGCTCTTAGCATAATGCTTGGCACAGCATTCATACTCCGTATTTTATTTCTCTGGAATTGGAATTGAAGTGAATTAAATTTCTTGGCAGTTTTTCGTGTTATTGATATCGTTACTACCTTAGGATCCAGGCATCTAAGCAATTCTTTTTTTCCCACAGTATACTTCACTTATACTTCAGATACTTGCTACTCGCACATTTCTCCTCTTTGGCCCAGTATTAGTTAACTTGTGCTGTGTGGCAAACCATCTTAGTGATTTAAAGAAGCAAATATAGGGCTTCCCTGGTGGCACAGTGGTTGAGAGTCTGCCTGCCGATACAGGGGACACGGGTTCGTGCCCCGATCCGGGAGAATCCCACATGCCGCGGAGCAGCTGGGCCCGTGGGCCATGGCCGCTGAACCTGCGCGTCCGGAGCCTGTGCTCCGCAACGGGAGAGGCCGCAACAGTGAGAGGCCCGCGTACAGCAAAAAAAAAAAAGAAGCAAATACGATATTTCACATGGTTCTGTGCATTGGCTAGGTTGTTCTTCTTGGCTAGGAGGGTTCAAGTGGAGGCTGCAGTGGGCAGGTGGCTTGATCTGGTGGTCTCAGCTGGGTTTCTTTGCTCTGAGTGGTCCCTTACCTTTTAGTAGCCTAGCTGGACTTCGTCACATAGTGATCTCAGGTTTCCAAAAGCGGGAAGAGAAAGTAAGCCCTGATGCACAAGAACTTTTAAAGCCTTTCATTGCATCACATTTGCTTGGCTAAAGCAAACTGTATGGCCAAGCTCAGATTCATTGTCAGAGAAAAATACTCAAAAGTGTGGATTCAGGAGACTCTGAACCAAGTGGCTGCAAACACTTGATCTCATACTTGAACGTGGTCACACTTCAGAAGTCTCTCCCTTGGCACCTTGAAAACCAAGCATCTGATCCATCCACAGTTCTTAAATTTTAGGCCGAATTTTTATGTAATTAATGACCCCCTCATTGAGAAATTAGCGTTTGCATTCAAATTTCCATAGTGTTTATATTTTTAACCATAATTCCCTAAGCTCTCCCCTGTTGACAGCTCTGCTTCTCCTAGCTCTTTCTCATTTCTTTCACTCTAGCATCTTTGTTATATAATATTTTCACATTAATTTCTAAATGTTTAGGAACATATGAATACATGTGCTCTAGTGCTGATTCTATTTTAAGTCACATAGTGTGCTTGCTGGTCACATCCCCTAGAATATTCTTCCCAACAGTTTTCCAGTACACTTTCCTTCTCATTATCTAGATTTCAATTCAAATGTCACCAACTCAGAGAGCCTCAAACAAAGTAGTTCTTGATCAGTCTCCCTTATACCATTTCTGTGTTTTAGTTTTGTTAAATCAGTGCGTTATTTATTCTGTAATGCTTATTACCTTACTTCAAATGGTACACAATGGTAGAACAAACCAGTTGATCAAATATTGAAATAATTACATGTAGTTTGGTAAGTAGCCATTGCTCTGAAATCCCCAGAACCCCTGAGTCACCCAACAAGTCCTCTCTGGCACCCACTATACATCCCCATCATCCAGAAATAAAAGGGTTAATTCTGAATTAGCAAGGGATTCTAAGCCAGCTCCTGAACTATGGCCAGTGTCTCCTCTAAATGACCTGAGCCTGTGGTGTAACAGCTGTTAGATCATTGCTCGTATGATGCTTCCTAACCTGCCTCTACCATTGAGCAGTGCATTTCCTTGATTTACTATTAGAGGCAATTGAGTTATTTTTCTGCAACTCTGTGAACCAGATCCTCTGGGCTTGGGCCTCCAAAACTCAAACTAGACCTAAAATAGCATATGTCTTTGTTAACAATAATGATATTATACTTTTGTATCATTTCTAGAGGAGCAAACAGGTGTGTGAGAATGAAGCTTATGAAAGATCAGTTTTGAGGATATGGATGACATAAGAGGAAAGGTTTGTCTTTTGGGGCTTAATTTAGGAGGAAAGTGCAAGCAGGTCCCTTGATCCCTGAATTGTTATGGGTTGGCATTAAATCAGCCAGTGCCTTTGTAATGAGAGACAAATAGAAATAGTGTACTGAAACTATTTCTGCTTGCTACATAATTTTAGATTTGCCAAAACATCAAGGATGGTATTTTCAAAGAGTATTGCAGAATTCACTTCAGTTCTATGCAGTGGCTTATCCTTTACCTCTGGTGCATCATATGGCAATTCAGAAAAACGAAACCACCTCCACTCAAAAGTAGTTGCATATTATGACAGCGAGAAAACACCTCAGCTTCGGATCTAGAAGATCTATTTGACATTGCTCTGTTCTTGACCACTCTTCCCCCTTACCCTTGTGTACTTCAGCTTCTCCCTTCAAACGAACAGCTGTGGCCACACACTTGGCCGTTGGCAGCCTAACCCCCAGAAGCCAAGCTCTTGAACAGATTTTCTAGGAGCAGACTTGGGCTCTATAGTGGCTGCCTGCACACTCCCTCCTTGCTGGCTGGTTTCTTGGCAAGTTCTTTGATTCATTTGATTTTTGGCAGAGCAACTACCCTGCTGACGGTGAAGTCTCTGATTCTGTCAAATGCCTTAGTCAAGCTGAATGTTTATTTGACTGCCCCTTCCTATCATACCTAAAGATTTAAGTTTTCCAAGATCTATGTTTAGTGTCATACAGAGCTAAATAAAGAAGGGTTCTGCACAGTTGAGTTGTATTGATATGAAGGATGAGAGCAATCCTTTGCCCTAGGGCCAAACCCTCACTGATTCTTTCCAGTGAGAGGTTTAAACATAACACTGTGACCATTTCTTGGCAGAGATGGCTTTCCCCACCTTCTGGAGTGTCAAGTTACCAACATTCTCAAAGCAAATGCTTGGCCCAGATACGAGGCACTCTCTTTCTTTCTCTCAATGGTGAAAATCTGGTCCGTTATTTCCCTTTAATTTCTTTTTTATGGGTAAAGTTGCTGAAAGGATTCTGGAAAAGTTTGCTCTAGGTACTAAGTGGAACTGGCCTTCTATCACTCATAGACCTGAGTTCTGATATGGTTAAAATATTCAGCAGTATCTCATCTGATTAGTTCCCCGTCGTCCCACATGCATTTGAAAAATAACACAGGTGGATATCTGGATGTAACAGGAATCTTACAGAGGGAATTAAGACATTTTATTTCTTAGAGGAAGTCTCTTCTTTAAAATCAGTGCTTATCATCATGCTATGCAATAATTCACCAAGACCAAAAGAAGGAGAAAATATACATTTGGGATAATAGCTGGTAAATGATGGCTTTACAAGCCCAAGAGGACATGGACTTATTTCCTGCTTTGAGCAGATGAATTGAAGAAGAGAGCTGCAGTCCCTTTTCCTGTATGAAATATGTATACCAATGCTACTCAAGATCTCTTCTTCAAATATAGTTTGTTTTTATCCCATATTCAGCTAATTGTTTTAACCTTCTTATTTAGTTTTACTATTGAATGGTCTATTATGAAGAAAAACCATATAATTTTGTCATAAATTCAATCTGATCCTGAAATATTTATTCGGCATTTATTATGTGTGATATACATCAATAATAAATATTTCAGGAACAGAAGACTACAAGGATATTAAAGGTATCTTCATCGCCATTCAAGTTTCCATTTTATCTTTTTGAGGGAATTAAGAAAGACGGAGAATTTGCCCTTTTTGCATCTTTTTGTTCCATTTGGACTTCCAGTGGATCTTTTTTGGCTAGGTGATCTTTTATTTCTTTATTTTTGACCCCTTCACCCATTTCGCCCATTCCCCTATCCTCCTCCTCCTGGCAACCACCAATCTGTTATCCATATCTATGAGCTTATTTTTTAATTTTCGTTTTTTAAAAATTTAGATTCCATGTATGAGAAAGATCATATGGTATTTGGCTTTCTCTGTCTGACTTATTTCACTTAGCACAAGCCCTGGAGGTCTAGCTATGTTATTTCAGATGGCGAGATTACATTATTTTTATGGCCGAATAAGATTTCATTTTATGTATATACACACCACAATTTTTTTATTCATTAATCCATCAATGGACACTTAGGTTGTTTTCTTATCATGTCTATTGGAAATAATGCTGCAATGAACATGGGGGTGCATATATCTTTTGGAGTTAATGTTTTCGTTTTCTTCAGATAAATACCTAGAAGTGGAGTTGCTTGATCCTATGGTAGTTCTATTTTTACTTTTCTGATGAAACTCCATACTGTTTTTCATAGTGGCTGCACTAATTTACATTTTCACCAACAGTGCACAAGTGTTCCCTTTTCTCCGTGTCCTTGCCAACACTTTTTATTTCTTACCTTTTTAATTATAGCCATTCTAACAGGGGTCAGGTGATTTTTCACTGTGGTTTTGATTTGCATTTCCCTGATGATTAGTGATGTTAAGCATCTTTTCATGAACCTGTTATCCATCAGTATGTCTTCTTTGGAAAAATGTCTCTTCAGATCTTTTGCCCATTTTTTAATGGGATGATGATGATGATTATTATTTTGCCATTGAGCTGTGTGAGTTATTTATATATTTTGCTTATCAACCTGTTATCACATATGTAATCTGCAAATATTTTCTCCCATTCAGTAAGCTGCCTTTTCATTTTGTTGATGGTTCCCTTTGTTGTGTATAAACCTTTTAGTTTGATGTAGTCCCATTTGTTTATTTTTGCTTTTTTGCTTTTGCTTCTGGTGCCAGGTTCAAAAAATCATCACCAACACCTATGTCAAGGAGCTTACTGGCTATGTTTTCTTCTAAGAGTGTTATGGTTTCAGGTCTTATGTTCAAATATTTAATCCTTTTTGATTTGATTTCTATGTATGGTATAAGATAGTCATCCAGTTTCATTTCTTTGCATGTGGCTGCCCAACTTTCCGAACACCATTTGTTTTTGGTTTATTTATTTATTTATTTATTTATTTATTTTTGGCCGCATTGGGTCTTCATTGCTGTGCGCGGGCTTCCTCTAGTTTTGAAGAGCGGGAGCTACTCTTTGTTGCAGTGATCAGACTTCAGTAGTTGTGGCACATGAGCTCAACAGTTGTGGCTCATGGGCTCTAGAGCACAGGCTTAGTAGTTGTGGCACATGGGCTTAGTTGCTCTGCAGCTTGTGTGATCTTCCCGTACCAGGGATTGAACCCGTGTTCCCTGCATTGGCAGGCAGATTCTTAACCACTGCGCCACCAGGGAAGTCCCCCAAAACCACTTATTAAAGAGACTGTCCTTTTCCCATGGAATATTCTTGCCTCCTTTTTTGTAAATTAATTGACCATATATGCATGGATTTATATCTGTGCTCTCTAATCTGTTCCGTTAATCTGTGTGTCTGTTTTTATGCCAATACCATACTGTTTTAATTACTATAGTTGTGTAAAGTAGTTTGAAATCAGGGAGCATGGTGCCTCCAGCTTTTTTCCTTCTCAAATTGTTTAGACTATTTAGGGTCTTTTGTGGTTCCATACAAATTTTAGTATATTTTTTTTCTGTTTCTGTGAAAACCATCATTGGAATTTTGACAGAGATGGCATCAATTAACCTTAATTTAAATTGAATCCTCCACTCTGCATATAATTTTGTCTGTCAGCATGGACTGTATTGGTTTCACACATTGAATTACAGTTTTGCAGTTTGAAGTTTACAGGATATTTTTATCTATAATAGTAAAAGTATGTCTGTTTGTATTTTTAAAAGGGGACTTTAAATTTAAAAATAATATGTGCAGATGCAACTGTGTGTGTGGTTGAACACAGACACACAGACACACACACACACACACGCACATCACCCGAAAGTAGAAGACATTAGTTTTCTTATACCAGATATACTTTTTCTTGAAATTTATAGGTATTCAGAGACAAGTTTAGATCAAGTTTTTCACAAAGTACGTTTTTAAAGAAAAGAATAGTGCTTCTTCCTTCTTTATAGGACATTATTTTATTAGTTTATTATTTAATAAAGTATAACATATAGTATTATCATCTCTTGTTGTTACGTATAGGTGAGGTATTACTGACTTCCATTACTAGAACGATTCGAATAACTTAACTGTAAATAAATTGTCAATGTGTTCCCTACTCTCATATACACAGTTGTCATGTGTAAGATCTAACTAATTAAAAATCACACCTGTAAATTGGCAGTACTTTAGGGTCTAAAAAGTATTCATGTGTGGGCTTCCCTGGTGGCGCAGTGGTTGAGATTCCGCCTGCCGATGCAGGGGACACGGGTTCATGCCCCGGTCCGGGAGGATCCCACATGCCGTGGAGCAGCTAGGCCCGTGAGCCGTGGCCGCTGAGCCTGCGCGTCCGGAGCCTGTGCTCCACAATGGGATAGGCCACAACAGTGAGAGACCCGCGTACCACAAAAAAAGAAAAAAAAAAGTATTCATGTGTATAATTTAAATAATAGGAAATCCAGGGACCATGATTCAATATACGGTATTTTTGAGGTACGCACAAATTACTGCAGCATATATATTAAGCAGTGATCCATTTTTAGGAGGCGGTGGTAAAAATGGATTGACTAAATAACTCATCAGTAGAAAAAAAGAGGCTAAGTAATAAGGATAGAAGTTTTAGATGTTTTGGGGAAAATTAGCATATCTAAAATAGTTAAAAGCTTATCAATTATTTGTACACTTAATAAAGTCTTGCAAAGCTTTTCATCTCAAGAGATTTAAAACTGCTAAATAAAAAGTTGGCTAGAAGTAGATGAGATGAGATAGTTTATTTTTTTAATGTTTCAAATTTAAAAGAAACAGATGGAATGATAGACTGATAACTCTGTGCTTGCAGTATAAAACACACACTGCTGGGCTTCCCTGGTGGCGCAGTGGTTGAGAGTCTGCCTGCCGATGCAGGGGACACGGGTTCGTGCCCTGGTCCGGGAAGATCCCACATGCCGCAGACCGGCTGGACCCGTGAGCCATGGCCGCTGAGCCTGTGCATCCGGAGCCTGTGCTCCGCAACGGGAGAAGCCACAGCAGTGAGAGGCCCGCGTACCGCAAAAAAACAAAACAAAAAAACACACACTGCTGCAGTTCGTGAGTAACTAGGAACTGATAGAGCAAATCTATATTATAATCAGTTCATTTGAATCCAAAATGTAGTCTATATATTCCAAGCAAACATACCTGAGCCAGTGATACCACTACTATGCTTAGTACATTAAAGTGCCTGCATGAAGAGCATTGATTGCTTAAGGTCAGTAACTCAGAATCATCATAGATTTGTGCCAGAATGTTCATTAAAATAATGACTTGAAAGCCTTCAGCATGAAGCCAAACTAAACAGAAGGACGTCAAACTATCATTATGTATGGAGATATTTATTACTAGACATTTAATAGAAAACTTTGCCCTTTTGGTGACTTAGTTTATGCCACATTACCATTACAGAAATGTAAATACGTATTTTCTTCTGGGTGTAGTGAAGTCTGTTTTGGTTAAGAGAACAAAAGCAGAGGGGGCATGGCAACTCTTAATCTTCTGTCCAACATTAGCAGTTATTGCTTCCAATTCATCAGCCAAGTCATTTAACAGCCAAAGTGATGCCTCAATTCATACTCCATAGCCATAAGAAGCAGAGACCTTTGGGGAAATCTTCCATACACTGCTTGCTTTCCTCTGCCCATCCATCAAGCAAATGAGCAATTTATTTCTGCCATGGTACACTGCCACCTCAATGAATTCCTGAAAGACATCCACTGCTGTCAATTTGAGTATCAGCAAACAACCACAAATAAGTTCAATTTGTTCAATTTTATAAGGGATTTTCAAGTAGTGTCCAACATACCTGCTGTGGTTGTAGGAAAGGAACTTAGTTCTGAAGGAGCTTTAGAATAGTAATTGAGTGCTTAGGATACCCTCAAAGGATTTATGAAATATCCTAGGACAACTGAACTGGGCGTGCATAACCATACATTGCTGGTTTGTTGTAATTCAGTTAGGAGAAAATGATTAAGCTACAAGTAATTGTACTTAACCTGAAATTTAACTTATTTATGTAGCAGCCCATGGAGATGTGTCACAAATAAAAATATATCTCATAGAAGGAAAAACAAGATCCTCAGCTTTATGTTGTATACTTATATATTATACTCTATTGAGTAATTTGACATATTAGCCAGTACAAACAATTCAGTTGGATAAAAACTGAAAATAAGTAATTAAGTTAAAAAATCACCTTATGTCAATATATCTTAACCTTAGAATTTTAGTGATATACCTAATAACATTGGTGTATATTTCAACCAATATGCCTAGATTGAGCTTTGGTTATAAATATAAGATCATTTCTAAGAGGCAGGATTTCTTTGTGCAGATGTAGCATTACAATAAAGGCATATTCTTATATATATAAGAAAAGGTTTTCAAAGCTCTGTAATTTTAATATTTTACTATGATTCCTGAAATGACCAATGTAGTTACAATTATGCAATAAAATACAAACATATTATCTATAATATTTTAAACTTAAAGTCTCTAAAGTATTATTTAATAGAGAAGTACTAACATAGCTGAATTTAGGCAAAAACTATTTTTAAACATAAAAGATTTTCATTCTGTCAGCTGCATCAAAAAAACTGCTTTATCATGATGTGATATAAAGGAAATTTGCAGTGCATTTGAGGAAAAAAAAAAAGATGAGGGAGAGTAAAAAGGAATATTTTTCACCTAACAATGGAAGCTGAGCTTGTACATTGTTACCTGTGTAGCAATGTCTACAGGCAATACCTTTAGTATTAAAAATTATTAGAGTACCTCCTGAAGCTAACTGTAAACAGTTTTTAAACAGAGAGATACTTTTCAATGATATAGAAAAAGGGGAGGAGTATACCTGGAATTAAAAAGATCTTGAAACAAGGAAGCAATCATATCACCAATTCAAAACTTATATAAAGAAATTTTGTATGCTGTACTTCTTTACAGCAGTTACCTGTCGAGTTGGAAAGTATCTATACATAAGGGAAAAGAATTTGATGAATACAATGTTTAAAAAAATATGGTTCTCATCTAGAGCACATGAGAAACAGTTGGAAGAATCCTGGAGAGACAAAAAATACTGTGTTAAAATTTAGTTGAATTTGAATGAATTTGCATCAGATGGACTTAAAATACAAAAAAGCTGGGGTATAAGAAAGTGAATACTAATGACCTATTCCTTGTTAGAGATGAGGGCTAGATTCAGTGTTACAGACAACCAATGTTTTACAGAAAATGTTACCTATTTATTACTTCCTTTTTTACTCCACTTGTAAAGAGAAATATCAGCTTCCACTTCCCTATTTTTAAAAATAAATAATAGAAGACATAACAGTCTACTCAGTAAGGACATCCAAGTGTAAACATATGCTTCACTTCCTTAGGATTTAAATTAAGGAAAAATAGAAGGAAAAGAAGAGGTGAAAGAAAAAGAATGAGAGTGAGGGAGAGAAAGTAGAGACATAAACAAGAAATAGAAAAGTATACAGAGAGTGAGTTAGTTAGACAAGTATTATTTATAACAGAGCAGTGAGCTTTAGAGTGCCAGTATTTCTTTAAAAGTACTTTGACAGTCACTTAACTACTATCCATAACTTTCCAACTACTCAAATATTAAATCACAAAATCATGAAAATATTAAATCATGTAATATTAAATAATTTAAAGTGGTTTCTCAAAAACCACCTAAAGGAAAAATTACTATTTAAGGAAAGCAGAAGTATTTTTGAGGAATTATTAAAATCAAGCAGAAGGCTGAAGTCTTCACCCCAGGATTTATCATTTTAGACTTATATCTATTTATAGTAATAAAAAACCTATGGCGAAAATAAATACTAAAAGTAGTCAGCCTACAATATCAACACCATTTTTTCAGGGTGAGTTTTATTTGGAAAAGAAAGAATATAAAATTAGCAGCTACTATATATATTTCTTTTTTTTTTTTTTTCTGAGCCACAATTTGTATTGCTAGACTGGGGATGATTATAAACATCCTATTTAACATTATGAAACTAGTGCACATTATTACTCATGACACTCACTTTTACCCTGTTATTCTACCTGTTGATATTAAATTATATTTCTGTTATGGATAAGATTATAGAATTTGTTGTCAGATAGACTTAGGTTCCAATAAAATATCTTTCACTTACTAATTACTTAATTTCTGTAATTAATTACTTGATTTCTATTATATAGTCACCACTTGTGAAATTGTGACTGTATAATATGAATTTCAGAGTGTTGTTAGGAGAAAAATGTGTGGTGATTAGCAAAGTGTCTGACAAAATTTCAAGGCACAGAACCTATAGCTATTTATTATTATTTTTATCTTTTACACAAGTGTGAAGAGCTTATAGGTTTAGTTGTCATGAGAAGGAGGCAATACAGTTTGTAATGGCCATTTTCTATGTAGGTTTGTAAAAGTCCATTTAAAGCAGGTAAGATCATATTAAAATTGGTGAAACTTCCTTCAAATGAAGATGATATTGGGTGGGCCAAAATGTTCGTTCATTTTTTTCCATAAGATGGCTCTAGAAGCACTTAGTTGTCTTTAACTTCATTTGAAACAATTTTGTCAGATTGTATGTGACAGCTGTCATATCAGTGAGCATTTAAAAGTAGACTTATCAAAATTGGTGAATTTTTGTGTAGCCATTTTAACATTGAAGATGGAAGAAAAAAAGCAACATTTTCTGCATTTTATGCTTTATTATTTCAAGAAAGGTAAAAGCACAACTGAAACAAAAAGATATGTGCAGTGTATGGAGAAGGTGCTGTGACTGATTGAACGTGTCAAAAGTGGTTTGCGAAGTTTCGTGCTGGAGATTTCTCAGTGGATGATGCTCCACAGTCGGCTAGACCCGTTGAAGTTGATAGTGATCAAATTGAAACAATAATTGAGAACAATCAACATTATACCACGTGGGAGATAGCCGACATAACTCAAAATATCCAAATCAAGCGTTGGAAATCATTTGAACCAGCTTGGTTATGTGAATCGCTTTGATGTTTGGGTTCCACATAAGATAAGCTAAAAAATCCTTTTTGACCGTTTTTCTGCATGCGATTCTCTACTGAAACGTAATGAAAATGTTCCGTTTTTAAAACAAATTGTGACGGGTGATCACAAGTGGATACTGTACAATAATGTGGAACGGAAGAGATCGTGGGGCAAACGAAATGAACCACCACCAGCCATACCAAAGGCCGGTCTTCATCCAAAGAAGGTGATGCTGTGTACATGGTGGGATTGGAAGGGAGTCCTGTATTATGAGCTCCTTCATGGAAAGTAAACGACTAATTCCAATAAGTACTGCTCCCAATTAGACCAACTGAAAGCGGCACTCGATGATAAGCATCTAGATTTAGTCAACAGAAAATGCATAATCTTCCATCAGGATCATGCAAGACCACATGTTTCTTTGATGACCAGGCAAAAACTGTTAAAGCTTGGCTGGGCAGTTCTGATTCATCCGCCGTATTCACCAGACATTGCACCTTCAGATTTACATTTATTTTGGTCTTTACAAAATTCTCTTAATGGAAAAAATTTCCATTCCCTGGAAGGATATAAAAGGCACCTGGAACAGTTCTTTGCTCAAAAAGATAAAATATTTTGGCAAGATGGAATTATGAAGTTGCCTTAAAAATGGCAGAAGGTAGTGGAACAAAAGGGTGAATACATTGTTCAATAAAGTTCTTGGTGAAAATGAAAAATGTGTTTTTTATTTTTACTTAAAAAACCAAAGGCACTTTTTGGCCCACCCAATACAAGGATAAGGAAGTTTATTAGATTTGTCCTATTGTCTAATACTCAGATTCAAAGGATTCTCAGAAAGATGACTGAAGAACTAGATTTCAGAACACACTTTTAAATTGTTTTTAAAAAAATTAGAACTTTAAAATACGTGTTTGTAGATGGAACTTTGGAAAATAATTGTTCATGTTACAATACCTCAATACATTTCCAAAAATTGATACTGTAGACAGAGTCTGACAGGTATCCAATAAAATATGAAATAACAAGTGATAATTATTTTTCTTTTAGTCTTTTTTTCATTTGCATTTTTACCGACATCATTTTAGAGTACAGACCTATGAATTTTATCATGTGTATAACTTGTGTATCCACGACCACAAGTGGGAAACAAAACAGTTCTATCACCCCAGAAAACTCCCTTGTGCTATACTTTCATAGTCACGTCCTCCCCTTTCTCCTAATCTGTGGTAACCACATATCTCTTCTCCATCATTTGTCTCTTAGAAAATGGAGTTCTGCAGTATGTGATATTTTGAGATTGGCCTTTTTCACTCAGCATAATGGCCTTGAGATCCATCCAAGGTGATGTGTGTATCAATAGTTGCTGAATAATAATAGTCCATGGTCGGGATGTACCATTTTATCCATTCACCAACTGAAGGAATTTGGGTTGTTTTCACTTCAGGGCTTTTACAAATAAAGCTGCTATGAACATTCATGCCTCTGTGACATGCATGTCTTTGCATGGACCTAGGTTTTCAGTTCTCTGGGATAAATGGCCAGAAGTAGTAGAGCTGCATCAGAGGGCAAGAATATGATTAACTTTTTAAGAACCTGCCAGACTGTTTTCCAGAGTGACTGTACCATTGTGCATCCTTATGTATAATGTACAAGAGTTCCAGTTGCTCTGTACTCGTCAGCACTTGATATTGTCAGGTTTTATTTTTTTATTGGAGTAAAATTGCATTACAATGTTGTGTTAGTTTCTGCTGTACAATGAGGTGAATCAGTTATACGTATACCTGTATCCTCTCCCTCTTGGACCTCCCTCCAACCCTCCACCCCCATCCCACCCATTAGGTTGTCATAGAGCACCGAGCTGTGCTCCCTGTGCTATACAGCAGGTTCCCACTAGCTATCTATTTTACACATGGTAGTGTATTTATGTCAAACCTAATCTCCCAGTTCATCCCACCCTCCCCTTCCCCACCATGTTCACATGTCCATTCTTTATGTCTTCATCTCTATTCCTGCCCTACAAATAGGTTCATCTGTTCCATTTTTCTAGATTCCACATATATGCATTAATATACGATATTTGTTATTCTCTTTCTGACTTACTTCACTCTGTATGACAGACTCAGGGTCCATCCACATCTCTACAAATGACCCAATTTCGTTCCTTTTAATGGCTGAGTAATATTCCATTGTATATATGTACAACATCTTCTTTATCCATTCATCTATCATTGGACATTTAGGTTGTTTCCATGTCCTGGCTATTGTAAGTAGTGCTGCAATGAACATTGAGGTACATGTGTCCTTTTGAATTATGGTTTTCTCAGGGTATATGCCCAGTAGTGGGATTGCTAGGTCATATGGTAGTTCTATTTTTACTTTTTTAAGGAACCTCCATACTGTTCTCCATAGTGGCTGTATCAATTTACATTCCTACCAACAGTGCAAGAGAGTTCCCTTTTCTCCACACCCTCTCAAGCATTTATTGTTTGTAGATTTTTGATGATGGCCATTCTGACTGGTGTGAGGTGATATCTCATTTTAGTTTTGATTTTCATTTCTCTAATAATGAGTGATGTTGAGCACCTTTTCATGTGCCTCTTGGCCATCTGTATGTCTTCTTTGGTGAAATGTCTATTTAGGTCCTCTACCCATTTTTTAATTGGGTGGTTTGTTTTATTTTGATATTGAGCTTCATAAGCTGTTTGTATATTTTGGAGATTAATCCTTTGTCCATTGCTTCATCTGCAAATATTTTCTCCCATTCTGAGGGTTGTCTTTTCGTCTTGCTTATGGTTTCCTTTGCTGTGCAAAAGCTTTTAAGTTTATTTAGGTCCCATTTGTTTAATTTTGTTTTTATTTTCATTACTCTAGGAGGTGATTCAAGAAAGATCTTGCTGTGGTTTATGTCAAAGAGTGTTTTTCCTATGTTTTCCTCTAAGAGATTTTTAGTGTCGAGTCTTACATTTAGGTCTTTAATCCATTTTGAATTTATTTTTGTGTATGGTGTTAGGGAGTGTTCTAATTTCATTCTTTTACATGTAGCTGTCCAATTTTCCCAGCACCACTTATTGAAGAGGCTGTCTTTTCTCCATGTGTGTTCTTGCCTCCTTTGTCATAAATTAGGTGACCATATGTGCATAGGTTTATCTCTGGGATTTCTATACTGTACCCTTGAGCTATATTTCTGTTTTTGTGCCAGTACCATACTGTCTTGATTACTGTAGCTTTGTAGTATAGATTGAAGTCAGGGAGCCTGATTCCTCCACCTCCGTTCTTTTTTTCTCAAGATTGCTTTGGCTGTTTGGGGTCTTTTGTATTCCCATACAGATTGTAAAATTTTTTGTTCTAATTCTGTGAAGAATGCCATTGGTATTTGGATAGGGATTGCATTGAATCTTTAGATTGCTTTGGGTAGTATAGTCATTTTCACAATATTGATTCTTCCAATCCAAGAACATGGTATACTTCTCCATCTTTGATTTATGTCATCTTTGATTTCTTTCATCAGCATTTTATAGTTTTCTGAGTACAAGTCTTTTGCCTCCTTAGGTAGCTTTATTCCTAGGTATTTTTTCTTTTTGTTGCAATGGTAAATGGGATTGTTTCCTTAATTTCTCTTTCTGATTTTTCATTGTTAGTGTATAGGAAAGCTAGAGATTTCTGTGCAATAATTTTGTATCCTGCAACCTTGCCAAATTCATTGATTAGTTCTCATAGTTTTCTGGTGACATCTTTAAGATTTTCTATGTATAGTATCATGCCATCTGCAAACAGTGACAGTTTAACTTCTTCTTTTCCAATTTGTGTTCCTTTTATTTCTTTTTCTTCTCTGATTGCCATGGCTATGACTTCAAAAACTATGTTGAGTGAGAGTGGCGAGAGTGGACATCCTTGTCTTGTTCCTGATCTTAGTGGAAATGCTTTCAGTTTTTCACCATTGAGTATGATGTTTGCCATGGGATTGTCATATGTGGCCTTTATTATGTTGAGATTGCTTCTCTCTATGCCCATTTTCTGGAGAGTTTTTATTTTTTAAATGACAAAATTAAAAAGAGTTAATGCTTCTATGTATCTCTTCCTTCAATACGAAAACTAAAACTGAAATTAAAAATAAACCCTCAAAGTTCAGTTTATTTATGTGATACTCTTGAGAATTCTTCATATCTAAACATATGAGTTGCCCAAATACTTGTAGTAAGAAAAATAAAAATTGTGGCTTTAAATGCTTTTAATGTAAAAAATAATTAAAATAAATTAAGCTTTTAACTCAGTAGACTAGGAAAAAAGGTGCATTGTAAACCCAAATAAAATAAGTAAAATATGTAAAAAGTGAAAATCTGAAAATAATAAGTATATTATTCATATTAATATGTATATATGATTTTTATGTATAGCATACATATATAATTATATAGCATATATATAATTTAAAAAACCAATAGAATATGGCTTTAATATCAGCTACTAGCTTGATTTGTGATTTCTCATCTGGACATAATTGATGAGCATCTTACCAATGCTGCTATTGAACATGTTCCCCAGTATTTTGGAGTGGAGGTCATGCGAGTTGAGTTTCTGCCTTTTGAAATCAAAAGTTTTAACTAGTTCAACTGGTCAATTCAATAGGCAATGTAAATGGTCTATGGCTTGCCTAAAAATATTAATACAAGTATCTATGACAAAACTAACAATAATTATTGACATACCAGTGTATGTGCTTTGCTTAATGGTCCTTTTAATCTTCACAACAGAAAACTAAGAGACACTTTTTTATTCTTATTATTGGGGTATATTTGTTTTACAGTGTTGTGTTAGTTTCTACTGTACAGCGGAGTGAAGTAGAGTTCCGTGTGCTATACAGCAGGTTCTCATTAGTTATCTATTTTATATATATTAGTGTATATATGTTAATCCCAATCTCTCAATTCATCCCATCCCCCTTCACCCCTTGGTGTCCATACGTTTGTTCTCTACATCTGTGTCTCTATTTCTGCCTTGCAAACCAGTTCATGTTTACCATTTTTCTAGATTCCACAAATATGCATTAATATACAATATTTGTTTTTCTCTTTCTGACTTTCTTTACTATGTATGGCAGTCTCTAGGTCCATTCATGTCTCTACAAATGACCCAATTTCATTCCATTTTATGGCTGAGTAATATTCCAGTGTATATATGTGCTACATCTTCTTTATCCATTTGTCTGTTGATGGACATTTAGGTTGCTTCCATAACCAGGCTATTGTAAATAGTGCTGCAATGAACATTGGGGTGCATGTGTCTTTTTGAATTATGGTTTTCTCTGGGTATATGCCCAGTAGTGGGATTGCTGGGTCATATGGTAATTCTACTTTTAGTTTTTTAAGGAACCTCCATACTGTTCTCCATAGTTGTTGTATCAGTTTACATTCCCCCCAACAGTGCAAACACAAAAGACCCTGAATAGCCAAAGCAATCTTGAGAAAAAAAAAAAAAAATGGAGCTGGAGGAATCAGACTCCTTGGCTTTAGACTATACTATAAAGCAACAGTAATCAAGACAGTATGGTACTGGCACAAAAACAGAAATGTAGATCAATGGAACAGGATAGAAAACCCAGAGATAAACCCACACATCTATGCTCAAGTAATCTGTGACAAAGGAGGCAAGGATATACAATGGAGAAAAGACAACCTCTTCAATAAGTGGTGCTGGGAAAACTGGACAGCTACATGTAAAAGAATGAAATTTGGACACTCCCTAACACCATACACAAAAATAAATTCAAAATGGATTAAAGACCTAAATGTAAGACTGGACACTATAAAACTCTTAGAGGAAAACATAGGAAGAACACTTTTGGACATAAATCACAGCAAGATCTTCTTTGACCCACCTACTAGAGTAATGGAAATAAAAACAAAAGGTACTTTTTTAAAAGTGCTTTTCTAGTTGAAGCATCTGAGGCATAGAAAAGAAAGTAACTTGCTCAAATTCATACAGCTAGTAAATATGTTTGTTTGTTTTACTTTTTGTGTTTTAAATTTGAAACTGTAGTGAAAACTTAGAAGTTGTTACTGGTTAGGTTATTACTCTTCAGAGGATCCTGGTCTATAGTGCTATAGTGATATATGTGTGAAGAAAGGCAACATAATATAGTTGTCATAGCTGTTAAGAGTTTGACTCTGGATTCAGCCTCCTAACACCTGTGAAACACTTCCATATGTTCAGAAGTCCATAGTTAGCATATAATAACAACTAAACACTAAGATGATAGAATTTTTAAAAACTCATAAAAGAAATAAAATTAACTTACAGTGTCAGTATATGAAAAAAATTATAAATCTGAGAATTTTAAGAAATCGAAAGACGGTATAGTCTTATATTGTAAAAATATCAATTTTCTCAAATACAATAGCTAAATGAAAAACTTCTCAATTTTTTTCATTTACACATTCATCTCAAAGATTAAGAATACAGGGAAGATGAGTTTGAAAATTAATACTAATTAATACTAATGAGTGTGTTCATATGTTTGTACACACAAATTATTATGAAGCTATAATAATTAAATGATGTAAAATTGGCACAAGAAGAAATGAATAAGCAGAACAGAAATTCTGAAAGCAGACATATATATATTTATATGAACACAACACATGTGCGCAGGCATACGCATGCATTTGTTAAAAGCTGAATTTGAAATCAGTGTGAAAATGGTTTTGCTGATACATAGGAACCTAGGATTCCATTTAATTCTATACACCAAAATAAGTCCTGGGTAGATGAAGCATTTAAACAATTTTAAAACATGGAATTATATTACTTGGGGAATTATATTTATGATGAATACTTACATATCCATAAGTGAGGAAAATATTTCCAATATTCTAAGGTTAAAAAAACAGAAAATATTGATAGACTTGAATAAATACATTTTCAACTTCAGCACACTATTTAAAACAAAACCTAAAACAATGAAAGCAAAATAAACCAAGGAGAAATAGGACAAACTGGAAAAAATATATTTGAAAAATATATTAAGTAAAGTAGGCATCCTGAGTAAAAGAGAACTTTGACAACTGACAAACAACATTCCTAAATATGTACAAAAATTTAGTTTACTTTATTATTGTTTGTGATAGCAAATAGGAGAAAACCATATGTAACAAGATGGTCCTGATTATATGACACATCTTACATATGTAGCCATTAGGAACATTAGAGAAGAATATTTTACAACCTTTACAAATCCTTAATGTATTGTTCCATGAAACAAAAATGTTTTAAAAAGTAACTACAACTTGAATCCCACAGAAGGGGCTAGGAAAAAGTCAAAACATTTGACTGTGTGGTCAAAGAGTTTCCTGTGTAGTCAGGGAAATCCATAGAACGTATGAACAATTAATTACATGAGAGATAGACCAGGAAACCTGAGCTTCAGATGACCTAAAAAATATGAATAAGTAGAGGATGAGCACCAACAAAGTGCCCTACTCAGAGTGAATCCAGAGCACAGACAAATAGTGACTATGAGTACAATTCATACTACAAGGCAGCAAATGGAATGTGGAGAGTGAAAGTATTTTTAAAAAAGGAAATACATTGAATGTAGACCACAGAAGGACAGTAGCAGCAATTCAGAAGAAAATGTACAAATGTCTTTGATAGTAAAGTTCTTGAAATAGAATGAACATTCTCTGGCTTTTCTTGAATTTTTACAAAAATATAATGAGTAGATAGTGAGAAAATCTATAAAGTTCTGTAATGTAATCATGAAAAGAAAATAAGTGAATAAAAGAGACAAAAGCACAATGCAGGAATGGACTGGAACTAATATTTGAGTGTTTACTCTCTGCACAGCATTTTAAGAATGACATTTTATTTCTACCTCAGAAGTTTCATTCTATATGGAATATTAAGTATGTTAAAGATGAGGAAACTGAGATTCAGAGAAAACAGTCTCAGAAAAACTCAGTGACTTACTCGGAGCACACACCAGTAAAGAAAGGAGTTGAATTTGAAATCCAAATCTATCTGACTAAAAATCGCAGGATCCTGCCTCCACACACCTGTGCACCCAGCACTGTGCCTTGACCACAGTGGTACTTAATAAATATTAGCTGTGTTGCTATCGTCATAATACTAAAAAACAGCTTCCTAATAAATGATGACAGCACAATTTCCAGACTAACTAGGGCTGCATTAAAAATGGATGCCATTATTTGCCATCTATATAATTTTTTTTTAGGAAGAATATATACAGGGGAATGGTGGATTTAGGCAGGAATAGCTGGAATGGAGTTTGAAAATATTTTCTGTAAGATAATTGAAAGACAATAAAAACAAGATGAAAATTTTAACCATTTTTGCTCATGAGACCTTAGAGTCCAAAATTCAATAGTGATTCTTACACTGAAAATCCAAAAATAAGATTTTGAAGGTGACACTCTTTCCTTTTTAGAGGCTTGTAAATAGCTTTTTTACTCTTCACTTAATGTTTTCTTTTAAAATATGTCATCTAAAATCCATTTGTAAGACATTTGTCAAACAAATGTCCAGCATTGCTTTATTTTCATGCTTCATTGGGACTCAAATCATACACACTACTCTTTTTGCACATCCTAATTGATTTTATTTACACCCTTAAAAAAAATTACACCTCAGTGAGAGTTACTTATTAGGCTGCTAAAAATGAGAAATTTATTTTCTAAAGTGCTCTTCCAAAGTATGTGCTCAGAAAATCTGGACACTTGTGCAGAATGAAGTGATTATTAAATAAGTGTTGCAAGTATTAATACCTGGATTACAAATATCTCTATTAATATCAAGTGCTAATTATCTATCATAATGACTCAAAAACTCTTGAAAATTATATCACTGGAAGAAATGTTAATTGCTGTTACAGTAGTTATGAAGCACATGTCAGCCAAACTGTTGATATAAATTCAGTTTTTTATGGTGGAATATTCTAGCTTTATTCATAGTGCTAAGAGCAAAAGTATAAAAGCTTTACATCACCTAATCATGTTCTCTCTCTCTCTCTTCCCTTTCTTCCTTTCCTTTTTTTGTAATTGGGAATACTTTTCTAAATGAAATATTTTGGCATGTACATTGAGCATAATTTTATGATCCAAATTTATAGTCTATTAAATGGGTAACATGTCTATGATTGTAATTGAAGAGTTATTTTTGAGTGTGTTACATTTGAAACCACTGGTAATATTATTATTACTATGCAGAATAGCATCTCTATCTTCTTAGCTAGCTATTAAGGATAGTCAAACTATTCTGGATTTTCAAGTAGTGGTAATAGAATTGGAGTAAGATTTTTTTCCCAGCATAATGCCACAGGAGACTTATATAAAACTCAGGACATTCAGAAAATCTCTGTTTGTGGTCAGTGAATAGTGCAAAGCCCTTTCAGCTGTGTTTCACTGTGAGCTGACAGATATTGGCAAGAATGTGGGATGATTATAAACTCTCACATGTAACCCTTGAGAAAGAAGATCATGATGTAATAAAATGCATTGACCTCAGTAAAGTGTTCAATGGGAAACATATTCTCAATCATGCCTTTCACACATATGCTTGAATTCTTATGTGAATTACTTATAAAAGCAACTACTTATAAAAGGCATGTGTATAACCTTGATTACTTTAACAAACTCTTCTATAAAAGCTAAGTTATATCTTCTTACCCAGGGCTCCCTAAAGTCTCTACAGGAAAACTGAAGCTCAAATTTCAGAGTTTGTGAGTTCTTTTACAGGGGGTTGGCAACAGAGCTATGGAAGCACCCTGCAGAGGTGTAGCAAAAGATAAATGTTCTTTTGAGTTCAAGTTTTCTTTATATTTTGACTAATTAAAAAAATGAGAGGGTACTTTGTTTCTTAAATCTAGTACATACAGTGAATGGAACATTTCATTATGATGAGGAATTCCAAGAAGTGTAAGGAAATCTCAAGGACAATCTTAAAAATATTTCAACATGTGCTTTTACAAGCAAAGTAAAGCCACATTCAGCTCAGTTAAGCAGACTCACAATCACTTAGGGGCTTAGTATCAGTTCTTCATTAGGCAATCTTTTTCCTAATTAATATTCATTACAATGATCACCCATCTAAAACTTTCATTTGGAAAGTGCCTAAGATATATTTATTTTTGATGCAAATAAGACTATTATATAGATGCCTATGGATGCCTCAAAATCTACTTTTCTCAGATCAGTTAGAAATTACATTTTTAAAGGACATGATTTTTAGACAGGTATACAATTACACTTTATTAAAGTGTCTTAAACACCTTTTCAGTCATTCTGGTTTAGAGAATGCTAAAGACATATGGTCCACAATCTTGCCAAATATCATTCTTGTATGATTAAAAACATATTAAAATAATTTTTTTTTAAATCTTTTGGTTGCACTGCATGGCATGTGGGGTCTTATTTCCCCTACCAGGGATCGAACCTGCTCCCCTTGCATTGGAAGTGCTGAGTCTTAACCACTGGACAACCAGGGAAGTCCCTGAAATCTTGTTTTCAATTGGCACATTTGATATATTCTTTTACAGAACGGTTTGTGGGGATTTGGGATTACCCCCTTTACCTCATCTTTGAGATTTTATCCTCATTGGTAGGATGACCATATAAATTATTATCTAATTCAGGTTACTTTTGCGAGGGAGAGAAAATGCAACTGATAATTTTTTCTCAGACAATAAGCATCAATTGATGTAGTCCTAGGGAATTTAGAAAGTGTGGTTACTCCAATCACATCAGATAACATCTACAGTCTCTCATACAATGCCCTGGAGTCCCATTGTATACAATGCCCTAGAGTCCCATTGTATAGAAGAGTGGCAGAGATTCCTTTCTGCTCAGAAAAATCCATATTCTTCTTTTCTTCTTAGACACACAGCTAGACCACATTTTCCTTGCTTCTTTATCATTGTAGTCAATGGACTGTGGCACTAGATGTGGTGCCGTTTCCACATCTAGCCTATCAAAACCTCCCACTCTTGCTCCTCTGTGTCCTTTATCCCTTCTGGATGTCTGACATGGCCATAACTTTTAGGATGACTTTGGAAACCATGTTTTGAAGATGGTAGAGCTTTTGTCAACCTGGATCTTGAATGACTGCATGCCAGATGACTCTGCCAATCTTCTTACCTATCCAGCATATTACCTTAGGAAGAAATAAACTTCTCAGTGCTTGTTATGAGTTGAATTGTGTTCCTCTAAAGCATGTTTAAATTCTAACTTCCAGTGGCTCAGAATGTGACCTATTTAGGAGTAGAGTCGTTACACATATAATTAGTTAAGATGAACTTATACTGGAGTATGGTGGACCTTAATCCAATATGACTGGTATCCTTATAAGAAGTGGGAAATTTGGGTACAGACACAGACCTCATGTGAAGACAGAGACAGACAAACACAGAGGGAAGATGGCCATGTGAATATGGAAGCAGAGACTGGAGTTAAGCTGCTACCAACTTAGGAGTACCTGGGGCTACCAGAAGCTGGAAGAGTCAAGGAAGGATCCTCTCCTAGAAGCTTTGGAGGAAGCATGGTCCTGCCAACATCTGGATTTTGAAATTTTAGCCTCTAGAACTTTGAGAGAATAAATTTCTTTGTTTAAAACCACTCAGTTTGTGGCCCTTTGCTAAAGTAGCCCTAGGAAACTGATAAAATATTGAAGTCATTGTGGACTTTTGTGGTTAGCATCACCTAATACAGAAAAAATGACCATGGTTCTGATACAGTAGGATTTTAAAAATATATTATTCATATGACAGGACTAGATCAATTCCCCGGTTTCACAGTTGGAGCAATTCTACTTCCTTAGAGTTGTGGTTTTAGGTATTTTCAAGGAATGGATAATTTGTGGCTAGGTGTTTTTTTCCAGAACCAAGTAGCTTTGCCAAAAAGGGAGTTATTTGTTAAACAGTCCACATGAATGGATAACAAATCTCCATCCATGTATGCGAAAAGTCTGTTTAGTAACCATCTATGCTTAAATATAAAAATTAAATCTAAATCTAATTTGAAATCTCTTTGCTCTCCAAAACATAAGATTTAAGCAAACTTCAAATAACTTTTCCCTGTGCAAACTTTTATTGCATGCATAAGCTTATTTCCCCTACTGCTACTTAGCCCACTCCTTAACCAAGTACATTCAGAAAGCAAGATCCATGTCTCAGGAAGTATTAAAAAAGCACTAATTATAAAATAGGTTAAATAATTCAGTCATTTAGAAGGAAAAAAAAATCCCAATGTTTTAATGTTTGTAAACAGTAGCCTATGAACTGTCTGTGAAAAAGCTTGTGGCTGAAATGAGTTTGCATTGTTACGTGAGAAAGATGTACAGAGGAAATTTAGAAAGGATAGAGAACAAAGCATTGTGATCACATTTAGCCTTTGAATGGGGAAAAGCATCAATTGTAAGTATAATAAATATCTGACATAGATCACCAAAATCAGTACGACTTGTATTTATTTACCATCAGGAAATACAACAAAAGCATTTGTGATATACTAAATAAATAACAACAGCAACAACAACAAATCCCAGAGATAAACAAACGGGTTCTAAGCTGAATGCCACATAGGAAATGTATAAAAAGCAGTAATATCTGATGCAGTAGATAGAGCACCCCGAACTTCCTTCAGGAAATGAATTGCTAACACATGGCAGCCAGCAGCAAATGCTCAGCCAGCTCCCAGTCAGAGAAACATGCCTTATCCACAGGTTATGGAATAAACACAGATGCAGCAAAATGAGTCACCAGAGGAAAACAAAAATCTAAATTGAAGGTAAATGAAGCTTTGTGCACATGCATGACAAGAAATCCATTGAGCAAAAGTAATTTTATATCTGTGCCAGAATGGCTATCTTATATATTGGAAATAGGGAACAGGAGAGAAAGGAAATTGTCACATAATAGCAGACCTTGAAGTGTACTAAAATAGAGAAGGCCTTCTGTATTGGCACAAAAAGAAAAAAATATATTCTAAGAGGTAAAATTCATTCAAAGTGCTATCAGAATGGGATGAAGAAATGTTGATACATAAAAGAGAGGGGGAAAATGTCCAATGGAAGAAAATATTGAGAATAAAAAAATGTTCAATGAAAGATGCAACAGAAAATAATGAGATTCTAGAAAAAATACCTTCCTTTATAGCACACATAAAATGACATAAAAATCAATCATTTCCAGAATATATTCTTATAAAGTTACTATATAACTCTTGCTATTTTTTCAGAAGTTACCGTAAAACTGTCTTATTTTATTTGAATCAATTATTAGTGCAGGGAGGACATTAATTTCTGAATTATACTGTATACCAGCACAGGTTTTTCTATGCATTCAAAACAAAAATTCCATGAAACTTCCCTTGTTATTTTAACCTTATTTAGCCTCTGCAGTGTGTCTCTGCATTTGTGGGTATCTAGGATAACACTGGCAGGAATTTCCTGAGACAGAAGATTATAGGTTTGCCCCTTGGAACATTTTTATAGGGTCTATAATATTTTTCACTTAATATTGATTGCAGAGTTCTTTTGGCTCAGCTTGCGTATCAGAGAAAGGAAGTGGTATTTTCATGTCTTATTATGAGCTAACTTTAGTTAGTAACCTTGATGTGAATTCACCTTCACTGCCTGCCTTGTGTTTTTAATGAGAGAGTAAACTGAACAAATTTAAGTATTCCAAATCTCTTTTCCAAGTGTGTCAATAGTATGAAGTGACCTTGGAGAGGATCTCGGCTCACCCATAACGGTATCTTGGTAGAAAGCCATTTGGCCCTAATGGGAGCAGTGGGTCAGCTCACCCTGCCCAGTTGGCAGGGACATGCTATATCGTGTACATGCTGCTCAGTGAAACCATCCACATTTGTAGCCCTGAATGTTGGCTGCTACAAGGCGAGAAGGAAAGAAGAAATCACTCTCTCTCCCTATGCTGATTCTCTCTGAGCAAATCTGTCTTTTTTTTCATTTGTTTAGAAGTCTGTACAGGTTCAAGATACAAGTTCGATCAGTGAAACAATCTAAACTAGTTTTGCTAAAATAGCAGACCTGCAGTGGAGACCTTACTGGAAATTGGGAAGGGATGAGAATGCATTTGCTGAGAGATGTTGGTCTCCTTAGGAATGGAGATAGATTTGAATCCTTGTAGGAGAAAAGTATGATACAGTTAGACCAGATTGATAAAGACTATGTAGTAGAAAAATCCTGTAGTTTTATCTTTTCCTTTTCTTTGTGGTAAGAAATAAAAAATTAGGCACCAATAGGAAAACAGAAGAAAACAAAAAAGAAGCTAGTGGTCCTTAGATAATATCCAAAGGAAAAGCAAAAGGCTAAGCATAATATATTTGCCATGTAACAAATGGGCTTCTCTGCTTTTAAATTTTTTTCTTATAAAAACACCAGGAAAACCACACATGTGAATCTTGATTCACCAAGAAAAAAGACAGAAAACAAGAGATTTCTTTCATTAAAGACAGCAGTTAATAGGTAAAGAAATATTGAACCTTCTCACCTGGTGATTCTGAACCCCCAAGGGCCAATAAAAGCCTTTGAACTCTATAATCAAAGCTACTCATGACCCTAAGGGCTATTTGATCCCAGAATTGTGATCTGAACCTCATAAGAGGTTCCAGTTCTCCAGGAAAGGAATCAGGCAGGATAGGGCATAAGGATTATAAGGTGAAGGTTAGTTTAGGGAGTTGTAAGTCTTGTTGATATTTCTATTTTGTCAGTATGGTTGGCTTCTAATGTGTCATTTTGGCTAAGCTGAACTATGTTTCCTGGAATCCTCTTCCTAGAATGTTTCTGGCTAACATTGGTCAGGATACAATATATGAGAGATTCGGAAGCAGTGGCAATGTTTATTCTTGGAAGGTTGAAGTAAATCATGTATGTCTTTCTGAATCTGCTTGCTCACCTTGTTGATTGGGCAACAGTTGGGTTCCTCACTGCCAGATCCCAAGAGATTTTTTTCCCTTGCACTTCTCCATATCCTGGTGTGAGTGAGGCCAGAGCACACTGGAGACATCGTGGATTCTAATGAAAGACAGACACAAGCCCCATCTTGTTCCTTGAGGTCTTCATGTGTCACTGCTCATCCCCACATTCCCTTCTGATTGTCCAGGGACTTCACACTCAACACCAGCAAAGAAGAAACAGTGGCACTGAGACTGTCCTACCAGCTCCTACAATCGTGTAAGTTTGCTTCACGTTACACATCTCTTATTCTACATTATTTTCTAGTGGCTCTGAATGAATGTTGACTGATATGGACCTTTTTCTCTAAATGCTTTGATATATTCAAAGTCTGCTATATATTAAGATCCATTCTTTTCAACTATCATGATGTATTTTACAATTATACTGCTAAAGTTTCCTTATTAAGATGAATTTACTTAAGATTTTTAGAATCTTCATCAAAAAATAATAAAAATGGTTTATACAGAAATTCAGTAATGCCTTCACCATCTAACAATTCTCTGCATCTTTTTTCAGATCAAACTCAGTTCTGCATTGTTCCATTTTTTCTAAGACTAAATGAGACATCAGAATTATCTCACATCCATTTTTTTCTGTTCTTAAGAAAAATAGGCACTTGTTGCTACTGGCTCAACTGTTTATTTTAATTAGAGTGATAAATCTTATAATATGTGAAATTGTAATTAACATTATTCATTAGGGAATGCCACAGAAAATATAACAGATTTCTGGCATTTAAGAAATTTAGTGCTAATAACTTACATCTTTGATTTAGTCTAAGGTGACTATTACTTTTTTCCCCACCCACATCAGTTCTTGTTTTAAACTGCTGTCTCAAATTAATTAATAATAGCAATCTTTTTATTTAAATTATATAAAATACACTAGAACTCTGATAATTAACCTAAAAAAATACCAACCTGTTTCTATCTCAATATTTTCTGGTTTAGATTTGACCGGAATGAAATAAGATGGTATGTTTGAAGAGTTATAGATCCTTTACTATCCTAATGTCCCAATTCTAGTTTTACTTAGTTACTTATAGAGATTCCAAAGGATGTTTGAACAAACTAAGTAGTTTCTCAAGGTAACAACTAACGTTGTTTCACAGGGAATTAGACAGTTTGTCATATTTGAAATAAATTTCAAGTGAGAGAAAAATGCAAACAAATACTCAACCAAAACTGTGTAATTTATGGGCAACAGTCATAAATACAAAGCCACTGGCATTAAATATCTTATCCTCATTTTGCAGTAAGAGGAAGTTAACAGCTTACAATCTGTATTTGCTGGAAATTAAATATTAGTGAATAAGATAAAGAAAAAAAAACGGTCTCTGCATGATTAGATTCTTTTTTTAGCACGTTTGATTTGGAAAGTTCGGGACCCGTAAGAAGCCCAGCTGGTTTCTTATGTGTTAGCTATGTTAAAAATATATTAGAGGTTAAAATCTAACTTTCTAATTTCAATAGTACCTGCATATGGCTTTTTTGGTTGCCAGAATGATGCTAGGTGTTCAGTTGCATTTTATATATATATATATATATATATATATATATATATATATACATATATATATATATATATATATATACATATAAAATTTCTGTTTTAAAATGCTTGTGGAAATATAGATGCCACACCTGAGAATGGCAATATGCTTTTTTTTTTTTTTTGGTAAATGTACACTGAGATTGTTATTAGAACAAAAAATAAATATTTTACAAAATATTACCTAGCATTTACTTAATCTTTATCAGTCATTCTGAATATGAGCCTTACTTAAATTACTAGATAGAATTATTCACTCTTAGAAAAATATCTCTCATGATACAACTCATCAGTGCTTGCAGTGATTATTGCTTTTCAAAGATATAGTTGAATAAAGCCTTTCTTCTCTACTACATGCCATTATAGATTATATGGAATATCTATTAGAAAGGTTAAAGGCTGACTCTTTCAAAACTACAAATTTGACAGTGCACGTTTGTGACCTTCAAAAGATTAATTTTAATGACCTTGAAATCTCTCTTAGATAAATTGAAATATATCCACATGTATGTGAAACAAGGATGAAATAAAGAGCCTAACAGTCGAATAAAATAGAGAAAAAACCAGATAGTTTTAACAGAAGAGCCACTTGAGTCTTTTGTTTTCTCTAGGAGGCAGGTTGATGCCAGCTAACCACATGGGCATAACAGAAGGTACTGCGGGCAGGAATATCAATGAGCTTGATTTTCCTCACCTTAGGGAAGTGAAGCAGGCTGCCATACACCAAAAGGAATTGCCTTCTTGGGAAGAAAGTGGTCCACCTTTGCCCCCTTTCTCCCACCCAGAGCACCAAATAAGCAAGCGTCAACTCACTCTCCCTGTACAGATCTGTAGCTTCACAGTTGGAAATTCTACCACCAGTGGAGCCAGCTGCTGTCACACTCCCTGGGAAAATTTTTTTGCCAAGCAGAAAAAAATCCTTCTTTGAGTCACAGTACCCCAAGCATGTAAGGTGGTGTCAGTGCTGCCCCAGCTCTGTTGAGACAAGTTTAAATTTGGTAGGCAGATAACAGGGATTCTTGGCCTCAACATAAACCCCAATATTTCTCCATGGTTTTTCCTTTGCTCCTTCAACAGCAGAACTATGCTTCCCTTAGCTATATGGCCAGGCAAACATTCCATCAAACACAGGAGTTTCACAGTTCAGCTCCTGCACACCAAGAGCAGCTGCAGCATACCTCGAAAACAGGAGTCCTGGAAATGGTAAAGAGAATCAGATAGCGTGTACCACAGTATTTCCCAACCCTTTTGTGCTCCAGGAACATTTTTCAATGCATAATTAAAGAGTTTTTAGGGCAGTGTTAAAGGGGGTAGAATATGGTGCCCTTCAGAGTTAGCATATTGGAGGTTAGTAAATGAAAGAACTTTAAGAGGAAGGAAAACTGATGTTTGCTCTTCTCTACAGTATTCTCTTCTCTACCTCATTATTCATTGCAGGTCTCTGCCAAAAATATTGAGGGCTCTATGTTGTATAGTGTGGTGGGGATAGGGCAAGAAGAAGGGGGGTTGAGTGTTCATATGATTTGCAAAAGGTATAATCTACCTGTAGTATTAAAGCTAAAGATTGATATCTGGGGGGAGAAGATCACTGATTTAAGTATTCCTCATATTTCCTTGCACATGGCATTCAATTCAGTCAAACAAATCAAAACCAATAAAAGTCTTTTTGTGAATCAATACAGGGCTCATAGCATTTGAAGATGGGACTAATCTTCTCTCCACAGAATAATGTATCTGCTCTTTCAATAAATATTTATTGAGACCCTACAGTGTGCCAGGCACTGATCTAGAATAATGTTATTTTGCAATGAACAAATCAAAGTCCCTGCCTTCAATGGAGTATCCATTGCAGGGTGGGCAGTAGAAGGAGGAGACAGAAAATAAACATTTACTAATGGTTTGTCAAATGGTGATGCATGCTTTGGGGCAGAGTAAGGAGGAAGGAAGGATGAGGAGAGCAAGGATAGGGGAAATGGGTTGTGATTTTTAAATATACTTCTTAAGAAAGGCTTTGCCGAGGAGGTGACATTGGAACAAAGATTTGAAGGCGTTGAGAGGGCAAAACATGCTTATATCTTGAGTATTCAGGTGGAGAGAACAGTGCGTATGGAAGTATAAGGCTTAAACCTTGCAATGTGCTCAGAGTGACTGAGGAACAGGAAAGGGGCACATCACTGAAGTGAGTAATGGTAAGGATGGGGAAGTTGTGTCCGAAATAACCACCATGCTTGCTGTGAGACAAGATATTTAAGCAGAAGTTATACAAGCAGAAGAAAACTATGAGCTGACTTACATGTTAAAAGGTTTGCTGTGTTATTCTATTGAAAATAACATGTAGGTAGCAGGAACAGAAATAAGTAGAAACATTAGGAGGCAAGTGGAATTTTAATTCAGGTGAGAGAGGATGCAGTGTTAAGAGTGGTGGCAGTGAAAGTGATGAGAAGTTATGGAATTTTGCTCATATTTGAAAAGTGAAACCAAGAAGATTTTTATGATGGTTTAGATTTGGGGTATGAGAAGAGTTGTTAAAGACAGCCCCAACATTTTTAGCTTGAAAAGATGGAGTTGCATCTGTTAAGCTAGGGATGACCTCAGAACAATTGGTTGGAGACATATATGTTTTTTGAAATCTGAAATAGCAATTAGGCATTCAGTAATTGATGCTGAGTTGGCAATAGGACATACAAGTCAAAACTTTAGGGTTGTTTATGTAGGAGGTACAGATTAGGCATTTTACTTTAGAAAGTTGTTATCTTCCTGTCATGAACAGACTAATGCAAACTACTACCCTTGAGAAGTTTGTGGGTTTTTTCCCCCATTCAAATATGTGTTGTGATTTTTATTTGGTAGATCAGTACTCCTGATATCTGACTCCCTTCCACACTTGAATAGAAAAGTTTTTCTTTTGCAAAATGCTGTCTCCTAGGAATGAATCCAGATAGAGACGAGGTACAAACTGAGGCTGGACAGTGATTCTCAATCGTGGCTAGATGTTAGAAATGCCTGGGGAGATGGAAAATCTATCACTGTCCAGGTCCTGTGCCAAACAAATTACATTAGATTCCTTGGAGGTAAGGTTCCAGTATCTGTTTTTTAAAATCCTTAGGTAATTCTAGTGTATAGCCAGTGCTGTGAATCATTGATCTGTAGGTTGCAGAGATGAGAAGAAACCAAAAATGAGGACCAGGAAGGAATAGCTAGTGAGAGATGAGAGGACGAGAGAGAGAGAGAGAGAGAGAGAGAGAGAGAGAGAGAGAGAGAACAGCGTGTTGGCCTGAAACAAATAGACTGCCAGATATTTCTCCTGCAAAGATGGACTTATTCTGAATCAGGAGAGAATTGCAATTCAGGGTCTGCAACCATGGTGGGCCACATGCAAGTTCCTAAACAGTAAGGGAAGGAGAACACTTTTAGAGAGAAAAAGGAAGTTGGGAGGGCTGTAGTAAATGAGGAGTCCATGGCTTTACACTCGATGAGTCCTTATCAGGAAAAAAAAGTGTATCTTCTTTCTGTTGGGCTCTGCTATATCAGGACATGAGAGTTTCCCTTCTGGTCTCCCAACTCTGTTTAATTGAGGTTTTTATTCGTTTTAAATATTTCTCCCTTTTGATCAATATCTCTCTCCGAAAGCATAACTGATCTAGAGTCAGATTTTCTAGTTTCAGGGGCTTTTTGTCCCTCAGTGTCAGGAAGGAACTTTTCTGGGTGTAGTGTCTCACACTGAAAGGAAAGTGCACCATGGAAATCTTTTAAGGTCACATTCAAGTAACAAGGAGGGGTAGGAGAGAGAACTCTCAGGCACTTTTAATCTAAAGTCCATATGTTATCAGGATCATAGACATTAGGGGTGTCTGTTCATAATCTGAAGTGTTATGTCATCATCTAAATTTTGGCAACAAACTTCCAATAAGCCTGGTCCAGATATCCTGGGAAGGATGTCTCATCAGATGTCATCTGCTTCAGTTTTGGGAAATCTTTACTTTCAGGTCACCAGATGATGTGCAGGTGCCGTCGGGGTTTGGCACTTTCTTTAGGTGTGTCACAGGAATTCAAGTCTACTCCCTGGAGTTCAGCAGCACAAGGGTTACTTAGCAGCACTTGACGGGGCCTTTCCCAAGAGGTTGGAAAGAGTTCTTCTGGAGGTGTCTTTTCTGATAGACAAAATCTCCAGATTGCAAGGTGTGATGCTTGAGGTCTTCATCTTCTGAAGGGGTCCTGTGAAAAGACTGCTCTATCAAAGCATGGGTATTTTTAATAGAAGCAATGTTGGAGTATCTCTCTTTTTATCAGCTGTGAGTCAAAAGAAGGAGCTAAGTGCATTAGGCGTCCCGTGATTATCTCAAAGGGTGAGAGTTTATGAGTTCTTAAAGGGATGGATCTGGGATTTAGAAGGACCAACAGCAATGCCTTTGGACAAGGTAGTTGGAGAGCCTCTATAAACTTTGCAAATTGAGTCTTAGTAATACTGTTTGTTAGTGTGTTCAACTAAACCAGAGGATTGAGGGTGGTAAGAAAGAGTATGTGTTGTTAAAACTGACCAAACAGCACAGACTTGTTTAAGCACCTGGCCAGTGAAATGAGTTCCTTGATGACTATGAAGTTTGAGAGGAGTTCCCCAGGTAGGGATTATCTTTTCCAAAACCACTTTAGCCAGAGAAGAGGCAGTAGTCTGTCTGCAAGAGAAGGCTTCAGTTCAGTGTGGAAATGTACATACCATAACCAAAACATATTTGTATCCATTTGTTGGAGGAGTTTGTATAAAATCTACTTGCCACAGCTCAAATTGTCCATTAAGGCAGTAAAATGTCTGGGAGCAGTATCAACAGGCTTCCCTGGGTTGTACTTTGGACGAGTGTGACAAGACCGCACTTTTTGCAGCTTTGTTAGTATTTCTCCCCCGATATTGATTCAGGAAGGCTATCATTTTGTCAGTAGACTAATGGTTTAGTGCATCTACAGTGGTGAGGACTGGGAATTTTGGAGTCTCCAGTAGGACTGGGTTGTTATTTGGTTCAAATCAGAGCTTTCTCTTTTTATAAAACAACAATTGTTGAATTTCCAATCTTGCTTTTTTCTTTTCTGAGATCAATTACTGGGCTTCTCTAGCCAGCTTTTCTAAATTATCTTTGGGGAAATATCCCTTTGGACCATGACAGAGGTTTGGCTGTTGTTGGTCCCTTTAAGGGAAGTATTCCTTGCAGAAATATCAGCAAGGTGATTTCCCTTAGCTTCCAGAGAGTCAAGTTTAGGATGCCCTAGAATCTTAATAATAGCTAAAGCAGCAGGTAAAAGTATTGCATTCAATAATTCCTGAACATAGGGGCCATTTTAAATTGTATTTCCACTGGAAGTAAGGAAGTCACATTGCTTCCACAATATTCCAAAATCATGAGCTACTCTGAAAGCTTATCTACTGGCAGTATGAATATTAGCAGTTTTGTCCTTGACTAAAGTACATGCCCCGTAAGAGTGTATAATTCAGCCTGTTGGACCGAAGAGGCCATAGTAAAGATGCTGCCTCAACAGCATCAAAAGGAGTTGTAAGAGCCCACCTGGCACAGTATCTGCCATTGTCACCTTTTAAATAAGAACCATCAGTGAACATGAGCAGTCAGGGTTGCCCAGTGGAATTTCCTGTAGATCGTCACAGGGAGCTTGGAGGTGGTCTGTCAGCCTCAGGCAGTCATGAGGGACTTCACTGAGGATGGAGGGGAGAAGAGCAGCAGGGATAAGTTTATTACCATGTGAAAGAGTTATGTGGAGCAGTTAACAAAAAGACCTCAAAGGAGGTGAGGCGGCTGCCTGAGAAGTGCTGAGTTTAATGGAAATTCAGGAAAGCCTCTAGAGCATGAGGTACAAAAATGGTCCAAGGGGATCCCACAATGATTTTTTGGGTGGCCTTAACCAAAAGGGGTGTGGCCATAATGGCTCTAAGGCAAAGAGGGATATCCCCATGCCACAGGGTTCAGTTGCTGGCTGTAAGACCCCATGGGTCAATGGCAGTCAGTGTTTTTGGGTGAGAACCCCCAGGTTATTTCCTTCCTTTTCATATACAAAAAGAAAAAGGGAGATCTGATAATGGGGATGCCCAAAGGCAGGTAGGTTTATCAAATGCTCTTTAAGCCCTTGAAGCCTATGTTGTCCCGCCCCACCCATAAAATTGGGTTGGGGTTGTTACCGTTGAGTAAAACATATACAGTTTGGCCATAGAGAGAAATTTGGAGTTTTAATTTCAGCAAGAACCAACTAGCCTGGGAAAACCTCACTGGTGCTTAGTTTTGGGTTTGGGGAAACTTAGGACTCCATGAAGTCTATCCGGATGTAGGTGTAGCCCTTGTTCTAATATCAGATACCCTAAATATTGAGCCTATATTTGGGCAAACTGCAGTTTTTATTTGGCAAATTTATGTCCCTTTAAGGCTAAACGCTTTATTAAGTGGATGCTGTCTTCCTGTGAGGAGGCTTGAAAAGGAGAGCAAAGAAGCAAATCATCCACATGTTGCAACAAAGTAGAACTTCTAGGGAACTTTATGTCCTCCAGATCAGCCTTCAGGATTTGCAAGAAATAAGGAATCTCAGTATAACCCTGAGGTGCTACTGTCCAGGTAAATTGTTTTTCTTCCCAAGTGAAGGCAAAAAGGTATTGAACAGTTTCATCGACTAAATAATGCACTGCATAAATCAGTTACACTAAAGAATTTACTTCTGGTAGAATGGATGTTAGTAGTGTATGAGGGTTAGAGATAACAGTGTTGTTTATTGCTTGTAGATCCTGGACAAACCTCCACTCTTGGCCCTTAGGTTTTCTCACTGGTAAAATGGAAGAGTTACATGTGCTAGTACAAGGGATAAAGAGGCCTTGAGCCTTGTAATCTTCTGTTATGGTCTTCACACATTGAAGGGCTTCTTTACTTACAGAGTATTAATTCTGGGGAGAGGTTTTGAGGTGTCTGTTTGAATTTTGTTGGGAGGTATGCTGTAAATTTTGCCATCAGTTGGAGATTCTGTCCAAAGGAAAGTTGTAGCTGTTTCAAGAGGGACAAATTTTCAATGTTTCCAGAATCAGCTCTAAGTACTGTCAGAGATGGAACAAATAAAAGATGTCAAAGGGTCATTTAATTCACCTGGTGGGTTACTTTGATGACTACTGTCAATTTCTAGAATTATTTCCCCCTTTTGGGAGAAAGAAATTCTGGCATGATACTTCTCTAAGAAGTCTCAGCCTAGTAAATGGATAAGGGTGGAGAAACTAAGGGGAAAAAAGGTGTGTATCTCTCAAAGGGCCTAAACAAAAGGGAATGGGTTCTGTATGGTCAGGCCACTCAAGATGGTTGCTCTCTTGCTCTCTATACATCCCCTGCCAACCAGTGCCTGCTTCACCTACACCCCACTCACTTGACTGACTTTCCCTTGTACTGGCTCCAGACCCCAGCTAGTGATTGTTCTTATCAAAGGGGCAGTGAGGGGTGTGCCCCTCCACTGGTTTCTCTGGTAACTAATGAGCCCACCTGATGTCAATTCCCCTATAAGTGGTCATCTCCGCCCCCTCCCCCCACCCGCAAACCGGGAGCGAAGATTGTCGCCTGCTCTCTGCGCTGTGCAGGCAGTGGGGTGTTGCTCCAGGACCTTGCTTCAGACGTGTAAGTTCCCCAACCCATGAAACCATTGCTGTCTCTCTTGCTGACTCTGGGTTCCTTCTTCAGTCTTGAAGCTGGGCAAGCACAGGCCTTGCAGGCCTGCGAGATGCAGCCCAAGAGTTCAGAGACAGGAACCTCTTGATTCATTAGAAAGCCCCAGTATTGGAGCTGTTTTTGTACTCCAAGGCAGGGGCTGTGAACCAAGAGTGTGGCTCCAGTGTCATTTAGGATTGGAAGAGATTCATCTCCAATCTGGAGAAATGTTTTTCCAAGCCAACTAAGAGGGAGAATTGGGAAGTAGTTCTTTGGAGCTCCATCATTGAGAACTGAAAGGACTTTGGAAAGCCTGGTTAGAGGGCTGAAGGAGCCTAAAGTGCTTACATTTGTAACAATCTCTTTTCCAGCGTCCTGACTTTTTGCAATAATAGTGGAGACTAGGAGGCTTTGGTTTCATTTAGGAGTCTTCGTTTGCCTGAGTTAGAATAAGAATTTTGGTGGTCTTCCTTGGAGATGACTCATCTAGAGTACAAGAGAGCTGGTTTGCCAGATAAAAACTCCTTGGGAAGAATCAACATCTGAAGGAAGACCAGAATTTTCTTTAAAAACAATGTGAAGTTGATTGTAATATTTACGAACAGTTCCTCAGATTTTTGTGGGCAAGCCTGAATTTTGTTCCAATAAACAGGCATTGGAAAAGCCCTAAAAATTGTTGGATAAAGTTACCTAGTGATCAGGCCTGAGCCTGATCGTATACAGTTGACCCTTTAACAATGAGAGGGTTAGGGGTACAACCCTCTGAATATCCATGTAAAGTTTATAGTCGGCCCTTTGTATATGTGGTTGCATTCCCTCTGTATCTGTGTTACCCAAAACTGGGTTCGTTTCTTGGTGGGTATCAAGCCAACAGACACAACCAAGCCGAAGATTGGGGGAAGGAAAGATTTATTACTTGCAGCAAGTAAGGAGAACACGGGGGATACTTCCCAAAGCACAGTCTCCCAGAACAGCAAAATTGGGGAAGTTTTAAGCTAAACGTACCTGCATATTTGTGAAGGGGCTTGGGCAGTCCACAGAGTCCAAGCTTTAGTTGACTGAGGTATAGAAAAGGTCAACATCATCATCCCTTAGATTCCAGTTGACTTGGTGTTTGAGTGCTTGAGGCTAATCTTTACCATTGAAACAGAACTAGGAGTCTTTCCAAATGACATATTGTCTTTGCTCTTGTTACTTCTCTTTCCAGATAATAGGCAATGTTTCTGCATTCTTTTGTTCCCATAAGAACACTAATTACTAACACCTGTCTAAGGACAAGCATTGTGGCCAGGCTTAGCTCATAAAATAGCTTATGCCCAAAATGGCTTCTCTTATGTCAAGAAACCCATGCCTGATTGTATTTCTCTGGAGACTCCCTGCCCTATCTGCTTACATCTGCAGTTTTACCTCCTCAGTTTCAACAACCAAGGATTGTGTAGTACTGTAATGTTCACTGTTGAAAAAAATCTGCGTGTAAGTGGACCTGAGCAGTTCAAACCAGTGCTGTTCAAGAATCAGCTGTAATAAGTGAGTGGGCTGGTTGCCCAGTTGTAATTCTAGGGGCCTTTCAGGATATTCTCATTTAGCAAGTTTTCATCCAATGCTGAGCCTGGCTTTCACTGACAAACATGAACCAGGCGATATAAGTCAGAAACCAGGTTGATAAGTTTGAATGACAATATTAAATTCTTTAGCAAATTTGTGAGGATCTTCAGTTACTTTGGAAAAAATCTTTGACTATGGTTCACAGTTCATTTTTAGTCCAGGGAGTATAAGAAATTAAGGGGTTAGTCTCTGGTTTCTTAATTTTAAAGGGGCAGGTTCTGACAAGTTCAGAGGAAAAGGGAGTAAGGAGAGTTTCAGAGAAAAGAGGGAGTTTGGTGAGAGAATTAGTATGAGATAATTGAGGATAGAGTGGAGGCACAGTCAGCGTAGAAGGACAGGCAGAAGATGGTGCAGGAGGTGAAGTCTGGCCGTGATGAGCAGAGAGAGAGAGACATGACCACGCCGAAGGTGAAGCCTGAGACAGAGGAACCAAGGAAGAAGAGCCTGGGGTTTTGGGGGCCATTTTATCTTATTTTAATTGTTTGTTTGCCGCAGTTAATCTTAAAATGATAGTTTTCGAAGAGGCAATTTTAGGCTCTTGATAAGGTTGGAAAGCCTCAAAATACCGAATGAAATAAGCATTCCATTCAGGTCTGGAAAGTTTAGTGATTGCAGTCCAATTCGGTTTTAAGGAAATTAGGTTTGTGGATTTTGAAAATTCCTCATGATGGTCATTGATATTCTAAATTGCCTTTGGTCAGGTGAGTCCATTTCGTTAGAAATTCGCAAGAGGAAGGACTATGGTTTTTAAATATAGAATTGGCCAGAACCCTGGAGGGGGGAGGGGGAGGTGTCCTCAAAATACTTAGATAGCTGGGATCCCATTTCCTAGAGGTTTTTCCTCCAGAGTAAAGAACAATTTTCAAACAGCTCAAACAACTTACAGCACAAACAGCTCAATTCAAACAGCTGGCAAGCCAGTCCCAGCCAACTCAAAGGAAACTGCTTGGTCCCAGGGAAGCGAAGCCAAAGGCTTTTTCAGCCCATGTCTAGGGAATAGCCCTTCCAGAGGAACGGGCTGAAGCCTGAACACACAGCGCGGTTTCATTTGAAGCAACTCCTTCTAAAGGAATTGGGCCGAAGGCATTTTCAGCCAGCTTCAGTTGAAACAGTCTGATCTCAAGATCAGACCAAAGTGCCAAATGAATACTTGTAAACAGAACAAGGCCTTGAGGAGAAGAGGAAACCTTAAAATAGATCCTGAATAAAGCCTGGAGAGCCTCAAGTGCAAGGAGGGTAGGAGCTCAGATTCAGGAGAAAGAAGTACCATCAAACTCCAGGGTAGGGAGAAAGCCGTAAACAACAATGGGCTTGATTGTGAATACTGCACCTGTTTTCTCACCAGCCTCAGAGCCTTCGGGAGTCTTCTCTGGTCCCAGTATGGGCCACCAAATGTTTACCTCAAACAAATAGACTGCCAGATATTTCACCTGCAAAGATGAATTTGTTCAGGACCAGCAGAGAATTGAAATTCTGGATCTGCAGCCATGGTGAGTCATGTGCAAGTTCCCATATGGCAAGGGAGGGAGAACACTTTTATAGAGGAGAAGGAAGCTGGGAGGGCTATAGTAAACGAAGAGTCCGTGGCTTCTCGTTGACTGAGTCCTTGTCAGGGAAGAAGAGGGGTCCTTCTTCTCCCTGTTGGGCTCTGCTGTTGTCACAGGTGCGAGAGTTTTCTCTTCTGGTCTCCCAGCTCTGTTGGACTAAGGTTTCCGTTGATTAATTTTGAGAGAGGGAGAGGGAGGAGGAGTGTGGTTCCCGCAGCCAGGTGAAGAAATTGAAGGAGGAGGCTGTTACCAATTATGTCATGCCTACTGATCGGCTAAGTAAAATAAGTACAAATACTCGGTCATCGGCTACAGCAATGTGGCCATCCTGTGTAAATTTATAAAAGATGGTTCTGTGGGTTCAAGAGAAAGTGAAGGTGGGAGAATTAGAAAAATATTATATAGACAACACTTTTAAGGAGTTTTTTCTGTAAAGGAGGGAGCAGAGGAATGTGTAGTCACTGGTAAGGCTGTGGAATTAAGAAAGGGATTTTTCAGAAGGGATAAAGTACCACGTGTTTACATACAGTTGAGAAAGATTCTGTGTGTGTGTGTGTGTGTATATATGTCTATATATGTGTGTGTGTATATATATATATATATTATATATAGTGAAAAAAATTTATGATACAGTGATGAAAGAGGTGAGTTAGTGAAACAGTGGCCCAGAGTACATGAAAAGGAATTGAATCCAGGGAATAAATGATGGGTTTGGCCTCAGAAATAGTAGCATGTGATTCAGTTCCAAAAGGAGGGAAGATAGGCTATGTGGGTACAGATGCAAGTAGATAGGTAGTTTTACAGAAAAAAGCTTGTGGAAGTTCTATCTGATTCTCATTAAAATATGAAAGAGTTCATCAAGTTAAAACGGTAAGAAGGAAGAGTGTTAATGGTCTGAAAGAGAAAAACTATCCTGCAAAGCTTCTCAAGGTAGGAACCCCAAATCAGCAGCCATTCATCATCTGGAATGCAGAATTTTGGGTCCCATTCTAGATCTACTGAATCAGAAACTGTTTATCAAGATCCTCAGGTAATTTATATGCAGATTCAAGTTTGAGAGGTACTGATCCAGAAAAAAGAGTGAGAGAGTTAAAGAATGAGGGAAATACGGTAGGATAGCTTGCAAACAGGAAGGGCCTACTTGAAGATAATGATCATGAGTTTAAGACGAGACAAATTAGTGTGGTTATGAGATTTTATTCAAACAGTTCACCTATATGGTGCAGGTAGAAGAGTAGCAAGAGTTGCTTCAATTGAAGTTGATTTTATCAGGAGAAGACAGTGATAAGTAAGAGGGTTTATGGTAATTTCAAGGGCGTGATGATTCTGATGATCAGGGATTTAAGGTTGAGTAACGTAGGAAATGAGGACTAGAGGCTTGTTCAAAGCCCTGTTAAAGTACTGTGAAAGTATTAACTCTGTTTGCATCTCTCAACATCTCCAAAGTAGTATTGTATCTCCAATTTGACTCCAGTAGGGATAATTCAATTTCTTGGAAAACAGTAGCAAAGAGGAAAAAACTACGTACCAAGGACCAGAGAGAAGATTGGGATGCATACCTGAAAAGATTATGGTCAGTTTCCTGAATGTGGACCAGGTTTTGGTTGGGCATGAAAGCAGAAGAGGCTGAGAAACCAACTCAGAATGCAGCAGATTTGAAAGAAGGACCTTTAGTTAAAAATAATAAGCAGCAGTGTGGAGAATGTCTCAGCTTTAGGCTCTGCCTCTGGTTACAGTTCAGAAAAGAACATCAACTACCAACTATTACACTGATAAAACACGGCATTTAAAGTGTGGACCGAGTACATTAGACACTGGGTAACTTGTCTAAGAAAAATTGCACGAGACAAATTAAACAGGTAAGGGAGGTTTTATTAAAAACTGTTGCAATAGAGATCAAGACTAGTGCAATAGGGGAGAGAGAACTCAACTCTGCTGAAATGAAAGGGAGGAGAGTTTTAGGCACTGAAGTGAGCTGGTGGAAAAGTACTGGAGGACATTGGTGGGAGGTTGGTAAATGTGGTTAGACTGTTAATTGGCACTTATTGAAGTTGACTCCTAGCTGGCACAGAGACTAAGAGGTAGGGGCATAATCTTTCTTGAGAATTATATTTCAAAGGGATGGCTTCTAGGTCCTGGAAAGACATTCCTGGTTTGTAAAATTGGCAAGTGGCTGGGAGAAGATTTATGTCTCAAAGGAACAGAGAAAAAATTTACAACTGCAGGTTTTCTAAGAAAAGGAAGGTTAGAAGTCTATGTTTAGGAAGAAAAAATATAAAGTTTAGGCCATCATGGGAATGGGGAATGTTAAGGCCACCTTGGTCAAACCCTTCCCTTCAAAGCCCATCACCTGTAGATAACCTACAATATAACAGTAATTAGACATGCATAAGCCATTTAACAGAAAACAGGAAACTTTAGCATCTTGGGCATTGGTGGCATAAAGGGAATGATTTGCCCCTAGACTGAAGTTGGACTAGACAGAACCAGTTGCAGGTTTCCCAAGAACTCAGTGATAAACATAGTGCTTTTATATTAATCTCTACTTACCATCATAATCTATAAATCATGTTAGTAGACACTTTCAATGTTTTCATTATTTTGCACTCAACATAAGTGTGATGTTTACTATTAATAGATTAGCACCAACTACAAAAAAGAACAAACAAAATCGGAACAATGGACGTGGCTAAATTGTTCTGTTAGGACTTCTGCCCCCTGTTGGAAAGTGGCAAAGGGTCTTGCTCTGGAACACTGTTCATATTTGCGAAAGTTCTTAATTTTAAGTATGTGGCTTGGAAAGTTTATGTGTTATATTGTTGACACTATACTTGAAGGGATTAAAAATTCAAACCCCTCAAATCAGTATTAAATCACACATCAGTCACTACCACATTCTGTAGCAATACCTATTCACAGTCACTGATGATTTGGTAGGTCATTCTCAACACTGTGTTGCCTTGACCATGTACTTTTATATATTCTTTGAGCAATGATGTTAACATGTGAGAAATTTCTTTGGCCCTGGCTTGATGTCATTTTAGGACTTTGACTTGTTGAAGCAGGTGTATTCTACTTTATTCTGTGTGATACAATGTGCTCCTGCTTAATGACTGGGAAGGACTATACGGCGGCGGAGGTTCAGACGGTCCCGTGCCTGTGGCTGCCTGGCCTCCGACGCCTGGGGCGCAGGGCAGGAGCGCGCGGCCGCCCTGAGTCTGGTGAGGCTGGCGCCGCGGCCGGGCCGGGTCCGAGGCTCCCGGTCCCTGAACGCGTGGAGGGCAGCGGCCTGGTCTGGCCTCCGCCATGTTATCGGTTTTAATTTTCATTCAGGTGAAAGACGGACGCTTGAAGCATAGACTGCATGCACTATGACTTCAAAGATCATGAACAATTACTCAGCCATAAAAATAAATGAAATTGAGCTATTTGTAATGACCTGGATGGACCTAGAGTCCGTCACACAGAGTGAAGTTAGTCAGAAAGAGGAAAACAAATACCGTATGCTAACACATATATATGGAATCTAAAAAAAAAAGAAAAAGAAAAGGCTGTGAAGAACCGAGGGGCAGGACAGGAATAAAGACGCAGACGTAGAGAATGGACTTGAGGACACGGGGAGGGGGAAGGGTAAGCTGGGACGAAGTGAGAGAGTGGCATGGAGTAATATATATTACCAAATGTAAAATAGCTAGCTAGTGGGAAGCAGCCCCATAGCTCAGGGATCTAGTGCAGTGCTTTGTGACCACCTAGAGGGGTGGGATAGAGAGGGAGGGAGGGAGACGCAAGAGGGAGGAGATATGGGGATATATATATATGTATAGCTGATTCACTTTCTTATAAAGCAGAAACTGACACACCATTGTAAAGCAATTACACTCCAATAAAGATGTTTAAAAAAAAAGATCATGAGCATTTTACTATTTTCTGATGCCTTACACGGTCCAAATTATAGACAGGTGTTTATTATTTAGATTTAACTATAACTAGAAATGGCAAACCTCCAGAAAATTAATAACATCTGCATATAAAGCATTAAATCACTATATCCCTCAAACATCGCCAATTAGAATTTTATGTCCTTAGTAGATAAAATTTGCTGAAAACGTCTGCCACAGAATCAACATCATTGTTTTCATTGAAAATATTTTTAGGGGCTAATGTCAAGTTGTAATGAAATGTGTCCAAAAAAATGTTGAAGAAAATTGGTAGAAATGAAACTATATATCTATTTATTTAGCTTGAAAGCCTGTTTTCAAAATATCTAGCACTTTACAATCTTTACCGTCAGGAGTTGTTTATTCAATAATCATCATCTGTGGTATTGGTGGATTAAATCAGTATACCTCAGTTCTGAAGCAAAAGTATAAAGAAGGAGAATGGGAAACGAAGGGAAAGAAAATATTAGAATTGCAAAGCAAAGTCATTATACAGTGTTTAACTCCTGTGATAAAAATTAACTGTTTCAAATATTGACAGACAAAGGCAGTTTATGAGAAAAAATACCTTTTATGTAATATTGCAAAGCATCTCAAATCTTAGTTTTAAATGGTGAAATGAGGGTTAATTTAAACAAAAACTGCCCGGAGAATGGTTTAAGTATATTGGAAGCCTGGCTGAGATGAGTGTTCTTAAGGAGACAAAAGGTATACCAGGAGGGGCTTCATGAAGCAAGGACAAAAGTACCTTTCAAGATCAAGCAGAAATGAAACTGTTTCTAAGCCTGTGCCAAAGTTAATGCCACTGCAAGCACATACTATGCTTAGCAATTTTAATGATGCCATCTTAAAATGAAAAACTGGGGATACGTTGGTGTGAATCAAATTACCATAAATTTTTAAATGCTTCAAGTTAGAAAATAGACAGAAATCTTCACTGGTAACTGAAAATGAATCAAACAATGGAATGCTAGTTGGAAATGAAAAATGTGCAAAGAAGCAGAAGCAAAACAGATAATAATTAAAATGTAGAGACACCTAATTTATCTGGTATTATCAGAGGAAGAGTTCTTCCACCTAGAGGAAATATTCAGATGATTGACATTTACCCCATTAAGTGCTCCCATTATTTTCTGTTTTAACTATTTTTGATGGATATCATTCTTAAGTGAATTACATACTTCAGTGCCTTATTAAACAAGAGGTACTGAGTATAATCTAACTATTCTTCGATGACCTGGATTCATAATGGCAGATCAATGTAATGGAAAAAATACAGAGCTGATGTTTAGATAGATTTAACAGGTTCCTCCAATTACTGACTTTGTGACCTTGGATAAGTTGTTCTCTGACCTCTCACTTATTTCTATAGTTGGAGAGAAAATTATATACCTTGTAAGGTTATTGTGAGGATTAAAATATTAACATATTTGTAGTTTGTATAGCAGGCATTCAAAATGTTAGTAATCATTTTACCATGACATGATATACAGTTGATTTCTTTACAAGTTATTGCAGTTACTGCAGAGACGATCAAGAGAGGCTGAATAGAAAGAGATCTGAAGTAAATAGTTCATGTTTGAAGGACATTATTTGCATATTAGCAGGCGAATCTGGAGCAGAGAATAGTACTAAATTTACCTAAGGAAACAATTAATGAGATTGGGGAAAAGCAGAGAGGGAGCATGAAGCTGTAAAGGTAAATAAAGGCTGTTTCGTCCAGGACTATATAAAAAATAATATAAAGATGTTTGTATTTTGAAAAGTAAATCTTCTCTATTTTTCCATACCTCTGTAAAATTTGTCACAAACATACAAATACTATGCATAAATGTTGTAGGGTATGTTTTGTTTGTGTGGTATGTGTTTATAAGCACCTAGTATGTTACCAGATTTGATCTTGTCACTTTAAGCTTTTTAAAATTATAACACTTGTGGGAAAAAAAGCATCCATTTGGTACAATTGCGTAAGAAGATTTTGCCTTTGTGAAAAAAGCATCCATCTGCTACCATTGCATAAGACGAATTTGAGTTTTCTCAGTAGGTCCCTTCCTTTTGACCATATTTAAATGATTTGGCAGGTAATATCAGGTTCTTATTTGGTATTATGAAGATCACTTACCTGTTTCAACAAAGATAGCTTTTTTTTTTCTTTTTAAGATGTTGGGGTTAGGAGTTTATTAATTTATTTATTTTTGCTGTGTTGGGTTTTTTTTCGTTTCTGTGCAAGGGCTTTCTCTAGGTGTGGCAAACGGGGGCCACTCTTCATTGCGGTACGCGGGCCTCTTACTATCGCGGCCTCTCTTGTTGCGGAGCACAGGCTCCAGACGCGCAGGCTCAGTAGTTGTGGCTCACGGGCCTAGTTGCTCCGTGGCATGTGGGATCCTCCCAGACCAGGGCTCGAACCCGTGTCCCCTGCATTAGCAGGCAGATTCTCAACCACTGCACCACCAGGGAAGCCCAAAGATAGCTTTTTTTTTTTCTTTTTCATTTTTTGGCTAGTTTTGGTGATTTTTGGAGAATAGAATCAAAGTAAAATGCCTGTAATACTCATCATTCAGGATTTCATTCAGGATTCTCTTTCCTTTCTATAGATGATAAATAAATTTTTAAAATTTCAGAGGAAAAAGCACGAGAGCCCAAAACTTGAAATCATATCAAATAGTATTATCTATGAGGAATAAGCATATTCTGCAGGTTTTTATATCAGTGATTTAATTTTTCTGTCAGTGATCACAAGCATATTATATTCCCTTCAGTACAGTAATTCCACAGCAAATGATAGGAATATAGTGACAAATACCTATACATAGCAAACATACATAAATATAAAGAGAAAAATTCAGGTCAGATATTTAATGGAACCCTAATAAATTTTAAAAGGACACTGGAGATTAGAGAAAGATGAGAAAGTGACAAATTAATAAACAAGATACTTTTGGGAAAATAATTTTAAGAAAAGAACAAGCATCCTGATTGTATATACAAGTTTTATTTTCTTTTATGTGTTGGCTGATTTTAACAGGAAGTTCCAAAATTTAGATGAGTCATATTAGACTTCTAAATCCATAGAGGATGAAGTTAATGACATTTTAAGTTTCCATAATTTCTTTATTAATTATGTTTTCAATAAGGCACAGATTAATCAAGATGTATGCTAATTGGATGGAAAAGGACTGCAACCATTTCTAAATGATCAATATAATAATCAAACTATGTTTAAAATCTGTATTGTATGATGCTTCTTTTTATAATTTTATTTAACAAGACATTTTAATATATGGTAAGTAAAACGCTCTCTTCATTTGATTAAAAGAGATGGCTAAACTGCTCTTACTAAGCACTATTTAGAAACTCAGGTAGTTTCTTCTTTAGGAAGAAACTACTTTTTTAATTTAAAAAATTTTTATTTTATATTGGCGTATAGTTGATTTACAATGTTGTGTTAGTTTCAGGTGTATGGCAAAGTGATTCAGTTATGCATGTAACTATATATATTCTTTTTCAGATTCTTTTCCCATAGAGGTTATTACAGAGTACTGAGTAGAGTTCCCTGTGCTATACAGTAGGTCCTTGTTGATTATCTATTTTATACATTGTAGTGTGTGTATGTTAATCCCAAACTTCTAATTTATCCCTCTCCCCCCAACACCTTTCCCCTTTGGTAACCATAAATTTGTTTTCTAAGTCTGTGAGTCTCTTTCTGATTTGTAAATAAGTTCATTTGTATCATTTTTAAAATTATACATATAAGCAATATCATATGATACTTGCCTTTGTCTGACTTCACTTATTATGATAATCTCTAGGTCCATCCATGTTGCTGCAAATGGCATTATTTCATTCTTTTTTATGGCTGAGTAATATTCCATTTTATATATGTACCACATTTTGTTTATCCATTCATCTGTTGATGGACAGTTAGGTTGCTTCCATGTCTTGGCTATTGTAAATAGTGCTGCAATGAATATTGGGGTGCAGTATTTTCGAATTATGGTTTTCTCTGGATATATGCCCAGGAATGGGATTGCTGGGTCGTGTGGTAATTCTATTTTTAGTTTTTTAAGGAACCTCCATACTGTTCTTCACAGTGACTGTATCAATTTACATTCCTACCAACAGTGTAGGAGGGTTGTCTTTTCTCCACACCCTTTCTAGCATTTATTGTTTGTAGACTTTCTGATAATGACCAGTTTGATGGATGCAAGGTGATACCTCATTGTAGTTTTGATTTGCATTTCTCTGATAATTAGCCATGTTGAGCATCTCTTCATGTGCTTTTTGGCTATCTGTATTAGAAACCCTCTTTTAATTGCGGCATGTCAAAAAATGTTCACTGTATCCAAGTGTGAATGTATTGTTTCAGGAGAGTCACATTTGCAAAAACACATTGTGAAAGATCTATTAGAATGGGAACTTGTTATGGGAAGAAACTAACAGAATAAAACTTTTGAAATCAATCCAAGGCAAATTATAAATTTATATTAACTAATCATGTCAAGGAAACCTATCCTCATTATTGGTATTTTAGGGATACCAGTAGGTAGTCACAGAATCAGAATTTATGTCAGAATCAAAAAGTGTCTCTTAGTGATGTTTTTACATATACTGTAAAAAAAAATACAGTATATATTACTGCCTCAAATAATCAGCTACCTTTTAGAGCAGTTACAGTAAGTGAAAAATGTTATGTTTATATTCAGTCATTCCATTTTTGATGCTTTTTATTTTTGGTGTATAATGTAAATTTATCACCTTATTATTACTTCTGCCTGAACAATTTCTTATTAACTGTCTTATAGGATTAGTTTGCTGGCAATAAACTCTAATAGTTCTTTTCCTGATAAAATCTTTATTTCTTCTTCATCTTTAAGGATAATTTTTCTGGATATAGAATTCTGGGTTGACATTTTTTTTCTTTAAAAATTTTAAAGATCTCACTCTATTTTCTACTGTCCTGTATGGTTTCTAATGAGAAGTCTGCTGTAATTCTTATCTTTTCCATTGTATGTAAGGTGTCCTCCCCAATCCCAGCTCACCGTTGATTACCATCAAGATTTTCTCTCCCTTTTTTTTTGGTTTTGTTTGAGTACGATATACCTAGTTTCTTTGCTGTTTTAGTATTTATTCTCTTCGGTGTTCACTGTGGTCTGGTGTCTGTTACCACTAATTTTGGAAATTTTAAAGCCATTATTTCTTCAAATATTTCTTCTGCTCTGCTCTCACCTCTTTTTTCTGGTATTCCAATTGCACATATGCTATGCTATATATATCATTTCATATTTTACCACAGTTCATGTGTGCTCTGCTTTTTTTTCTTTACTCTTTTTTCTTTTTGCAAATTGAGATAATTTGTGTAATTTCTATTGCCATATTTTCAAGTTCACTCATACTTTCCTCAGCTGTTTGAATCTACTGATTAGCCCATCAAAGGCATATTCATTTCTATTATTGTGTTTTTAATTTCTAGTATTTCTGTTTGATTATTTCTTATTTATTTATTTTGTAACTTTTTATTTTATATTGGAGTATAGCTGATTAACAGCGTTGTGATAGTTTCATGTGCACTGCAAAGCAACTCAGCCATACTATTTGATTATTTCTGATAGTTTCATCTCTGTATTGAAATTATTTGCCCGATCTAGATCTAGCATGTTTGACTATCTTTCCATTAGAGTTGTCAACATATTAATTATAGTTATTTAAAAATATATCTGAAAATAACTCTCTGTTATCATATCTGAGTCTGCTTCTAGTAGTTGCTTTACATTTTTAGACTTTTTCCCCCTTGCCTTTTGTCATCCCTTGTAATATTTTGTTGAAAGTGGAGTATGTTGTATAGGACAATAGACACTGAGGTAATAGGCATGTAAAGTGAGGATTTGTGTTAATATAGTTATGCTGTATTTGCAGTATGCTGTTGCTGTGGGCACCAGAGGGCTCCTCTAGTGACCTTTTATTCTTTTATTCCCCACTCTTGGCTTCAGGTCTCCCTTTTCTAAAATGCTAGAGAATCTATCTCTTGCAGATCTCCCAGCTGTAATTCACTGGTATTATTATTGGAGGCTTGTAGTGTGGTGATAGGGTGTAGGACAGAGAAGCTTATGCTAATGTACTGAGTAAGTCTTAGTCCTTGGAGTGTGCAGTAAGCCTGTGTAGTTGAAGTATGACCTTCACAAATGTGCCTGTCCTTCCACCATATATGTAGTTTTTCTTCTCCCTATTTCTTTTCTCAGCAGTAGTGAGTGTCCCCTAGTGTTCAAAAGCTATATCCTTGAGGTGCTCTTCCTTGCAGATTGAGACTTTTATTTTTTTTCCCTCAGGTGAGATAGTGTTATGGGCTAAATTGTGCCCTCCTCCCCCAAATTCATATGTTAAAGCCCCAAACTCTAGTACCTCAGAATGTGACTGTATTAGGAAATAAAACCTAAAGAAGTGATTAAGTTAAAATGAGGCTCTTAAGGTGATCCTTAATCCAGTCTGACTGGTGTCTGTGTATAGGAAATTTGGACACAGAAAGAGACACCAGGATACATATGTATAGAGAAAAGACCATGTGAGGACACTGCAGTAAGACAGCCACCTACAAGCCAAGGAGAGAGACCTCAGAAGAAACTATCCATTCTGACACCTTGGTCTTGGACTTTTAACCTCCAGAAATATGAGAAAATAAACTTACATTGCTTAAGCCCCTCAGTCTATGGTATTTAGTTATGGTAGCCTTAGAAAGCCAACACAGATAGGGAGACTGGACCTGGGTGGAGTTCCCTTCCTCTGAGATGAGTTTTGCATGTGTCCTCAGGCTCTATTCTTCCCTCTGCAGATTGAACGTTTGCTCCATCAGGGAAAACAATCTTTCTTCATCCTCATCCTCACTATATGAGTTTTCTTAGGATTCCTACTGATCTTTCATGGAGTTCCTGGAGGAAAATCCTTTAAATGGGTGGGAATTTCCCTAATACTGCATCTCCCAAGAGATTTTCACTTTCTTACTAGCTCACACTCATGTTTTAGAAATTTGCCAAAGCTTCTAGTTTAATATTCCTATAAGATTACATAGTATCTAGTGGTTTCTTCTCAGGTAAGCAAATGCTCAGCTTCTGTCTCTCCCTGCAGGTATCTTTCTTTGGGTTGGCCTTGACTCGTGACATGTTATTTGATGGTTTCACAAAAAAACATTTGTTGCATGTCCAGCTTTTTTCTTGTTTTAAGGATAGAAACTTTCCTTTTTTAGTTCATTACATCTCTAAGCTTAAACTGAAAGTCATATTAGGATATTTAAAAACATTATAAATATTAAGTAAGCATCAATTATTGTTACAGACAAATACAATCTTTGGAGTTTAATACTGAAAATAAGAATACACATGGTATGTGGTGAATATTTAAGATTTTTTTCAATGTCTAGAATCCACTTCTTACCACACCCGTTTTATTTAGAGAAATTTCCTTTTCCACCTATGTCCACTAACCAATGGCATGTTTCCTACGCTAGACTAATATATACTTCCTAAAATTTGGATCACGAGCAGAAGGACAGTTGGAACTGAAAACAGTTGCATTTCCAGTCATCCCAAGGCTATAACTTTGACCATAATAATTTTGCTACTGTAATGTTATTTTGTTTCTGTTTTCTGGACTCTAGAGACAGCTTAGTTTCTACAATTTTAAGTCTGATTTTCTAGCATCCCTTGGATTCTGTGTTTCAAATATCTTTCCAATAAATTCCATTTTGCTTGGTTTGATTAGATGTTTAGAGTTTCTGCTGCTTGCAATCAAACAATCCCAACTGATAATCATAATAGAAGATGCTGCTTTCTGGCTTATTTGTTTATAAGTGAAAGTTTAGTTTTTCAGTGGATTTGTTTGTATATTTTAGTTACCTCATAGCATTAGAATATGTGTAAGTTTGCATTATTCTTAAAGCTTGTTTTTGGAAACAAACATTAAAAAATTGCAGTAATCTGTGAAGCGATTCAAGGATGGACACACTTAGCAGGGGTAACTGAAAATGGGACAGGTGTTGAACAGTTCAACCAAATATACAATTGGTTGGAACACAATAATCATGTGAGTCGATTGTGAAAGTTAGGTACATATAAGCTGTTAAATTTCCCTGTAGGAGTTCTCTTACTTTCTTAACATATCCTAGATATTTGATTCTATGACACTGTTATCTCAATGGTAGCACAATAGATGACACACAATAGAAGTTGGTTGCAATAACTCAATTATGCAGCTACTGAATATTTAAACAGGAGGCAAAAGTAAGTTTCATGCTAAGGTAAGTAAACAGTTCCTACTGTTAATACATATTGCTTTCATATAAGGAGGATTAATCTTCTATAGGAAACATTTAAAGGAACATTACTATCAAAAGAGAATATACAGCTTACTAAAAACAAAGATTCAGAATGAAAAGAAAGAAGCAAAAACATGACCCATAGGCTAACAACTGACCTTGTTCATACTTACAGTATTAATTACACTGCAGCACAACTTTGGTCTATAGAACTACATTCTTCATTTGATCATGTGTATCTTGAATGTGATAATATATCTTTTATATTTGCATTCTCAACCCTATCACTGAGTCTGACATACAGTAACTTAATGGTATAGTTTTAAGGAATAGATAATAGAATAATGCTACAAACTAAAGAAAAAGTACTCAGCCTATTGCTGTTTTGCACTTAATTTTTAAAATAAGATTGTCGGTACAAATCTAAGAAGGGGGAGCAGTGGAAAATTGCATCATTGAAACTTCCCATTATGCCTGTTCTGGGTTTCTAGGTGTCAGCCTCTAAGAATTCTAGAGATAGGAAAGTAAAAGAGTAGACAACTTGGGCTTCCCTGGTGGCGCAGTGGTTGAGAGTCCGCCTGCCGATGCAGGGAACACGGGTTCGTGCCCCGAGCCGGGAAGCTCCCACATGCCGCGGAGCGGCTAGGCCCATGAGCCATGGCCGCTGAGCCCGCGCATCCGGAGCCTGTGCTCCGCAGCGGGAGAGGCCACAACAGTGAGAGGCCCGTGTACTGCAAAAAAAAAAAAAAAAAAAAAATAGACAACTTACGTTAAGTATAAAACTACCAAAATTGGCTGTAAACGTAATTAAAAAATAAGTTATGGTAGGTTGAATAATGGCCCCCTCCCAAGATATCCACATTCTAATCCCAGCCTCTGAATATGTTGACAGAAGGGACTTTGCAGGTGTGATTAAATGAAAGATCTTTAAGTCGGGGGGGGGGGGGGGGGGATTATCCTGGATTATTCAGGTGGGCCCAAATGAATCACAAAGGTCCTTGTAAAAGGGAGGCAGGAAGTTTGGAGACTGCAGAGAAAGGAGTGATGAAGGAAGCAGAGTTTGGAATGATGCACTTTGCAGATGGAGTAAGGGGGCCATGAGCCCAGGAATTCTAGAATCCAGAAAAGGCAAGGAAATGGGTTTCACCCTGGTGCTTCCAAAAGGAATCTAGCTTTACCGACACTTTGATTTTTACCTTCTTAAGTTTAGCTTGGGATATCTTGGTCTCTAGAACTGTAAGATAATAAATATGAGTTATTTTAAGCCACTAAGTCTGTGGTAATTTGTTATAGCAGCAGTAGGAAACTGCCACAGAAATAGTCTATGATATCAACACTGAGTGTTTGGGAATTCCCTGGCAGTTCAGTAGTTAAGGCTCCATGCTTCCATTGCAGGGGGCACCAGTTCGATCCCTGGTCAGGGAACTAAGATCCTGCAAGCCACGCAGCATGGCCAAAAAACAAAAAACAAAACACTGCTAAGTGTTTTTATGATTCTTAGTTAATACCCTTAACTGTGCAAACAAGACTATTATTTGCTTTAGGATATTATAATAATACCAATATTTAATTGTAATTTTATAACTTGTTTTTTTCTAATAGTAGACTTGCCAGTCTTTAAGATAAAACTATACTAAATAACAATTTTGATCACTGAAATAAGGAAAGACCTTCGAAGTTTCTTAAGGAAATATTGCTTATGTTATTCAAATAAATTACATATTAAACAACTTATGGAAAATTATATTGTTTGCATTTTTGGTCTTTCATTCAATTCACTATTATGTGAGACAACTCAAACGTATATTTCAGAAACTTAAACGAAAGTGATAGGAACAACTACAGAAAAAATACTTTCATGAGAAATCCTAAATTTATTCATGTGTAAACAAATAATTATATCATGTGATGTCTTCACTGATAGATGTGTAAATAAGTTAATGGGAGAAGAGAAGAGAAAATATTTATATCTCCTTAAAGAGGCTCAAAATGATTTTCTGAAGGAGGTGGTATCCTTGTCCCTATTCTAATGAGGCTTAACTGGATGTTTCCAGTTCACATTTTTTCTCTTTATTTTTATCCAACTTTTAGACATACGCACTTGGATGTTCCATAGGACCTCAAATTCACCTTGCCTGAACTCATGCTCTGTTAAAAGAAATCTTTTTCCTCATCACTGTTGTCTCTTTTTTTGAAAGATACCTATATTCCCCCTTTCTCCCAGGCACTAAATCTGGGAACCTCACTTGACTTCCAAGGCATAGCATATGTCTTAGTCTCTTTAGGCTGCTATAACAAAAGTGCCATAAAGATTCACTGGGAGATGGGTTGTATGACTAAGTTAGAACTGGAGGAAGTTCAGGGAGAGAACTATACACTCTTCCACAGTAGATAGTGACTCAAATTTAAAAATTGAGAAATAGTAGTAAATACATGATCTTTAGAACTAAGAAAGTAAAAAGAGCTAATAAGTTTAAAATCAGCTACAGGACTTAGAGTTAAGTAAGGATAGATTGAAAATACCTATTTTTCATTGCACACCTTATATTTTAAGCTAGGTACATGAATTGCTTAGTTTGGAAAGAATATAGTTCTAATTTTGAAAAACTTTTGGGGTGTTAGGCCTTAAGGTGAAGATATCCACATGCAGATCTGTTCTATACTACCTTATCCTCATCCCCATCCTTAGATATTAATAATTTAAATATCAGTAATAATATATTAAATTGTATGTGTAGTATTTTATAAAGTATCTTCATGTGAATTATCAAATTTCACTTTGCTAATAATCCTATGAAGTCTGGAGAGCAGAGATCTATGTCTGGACTAGGATTATGTATATGTATTAAATTATTATATATAATTTATATATTACATATATATAAGCAGTATACTATATCTACATACTATATCTACTTGCTATTTATATAAAATCTAGAAAAAGCTGTGTACATTGAAATAAAGTTTTCAGGAAAAACTGATCTTTCAAGTAATTAAATGAGTAGCAAACAGCAGGATGTTACACAAGGTTATGTGAACATACTGAACAATAGTAGAAACAATATAATGTTTAGTAGGAATTATAAAGAAATTGGCTGTGTGCTATGACTAAAATGGGCCTAAATTATTTTGATTTTTATAAAAAATACTGAACATATAGTAAATCCAAGTTGGTGTCTTAAAAATGGGTTATAAAGAGGAATGTAAACTCTTCACTAACCTCAAATAGTTTACAGTGAGATGTAGAGTTTAAAAAAGTAATGATAGTGACAAAGGGCTTTCTGTGTTCCAAGCACTGTACTAAGTGCTTTACATGCATTGCCTTCCTCAGTATAGCATCTCCCCCAGGTGCTGGGCCCCATTTGTCATCCCCAGTTTACAGAGGATGGAGCCAAGACTTAGAACGATTAAGTAATATGCCCAGGGTGTCACCGAGGGGGTAAGTGTTGGAGCAGGTATTCAAACTAAGGTAGTCGGGATCTAGAGACAATTTGATAATCACTATACTTTATATATATATATATATATATATATATATATATATATATATATATGTATATAATAGCAGTAAAAATAAATCATGAAAGTAAAAAAAAGTAGATAACATCACGAAGGACTTTGGAGCCTAGAATACATATCATTTGTGCCCTTATAAACCATCATAATAAGCAGAATACTTAGGGCCATTGTATAGCACCACTATAAGAAAAGTAAAGGTAATCACAACAGGAATTCAAAGAAGCAGAACCATATGGGAGGAGCCTTCTGGATTAAAAAAAAAAATTACCTTTAGAAGCTTAACAGTAAGATGGTTCACATAAGTGCACATAAGAGCACAGACCTGGGAACCAGACAGCCTGTGTTTGAAACCTGGCTCTGTGATTTACTAGCTCTGTGACTCTGGGCTAGTTACTTAACATCTTTGTTCTTGGATTTCCTCATTGATTAAAGAGAGGTACTTAATAGTATCCATTTCATAGACTTGTCATGAAGATCAGATCTTTGCTATATATAACATGCTGAGAATAGTGTCTGGAAAAGAATAAGCACAATTATAGGTTTTTGATACTGTCATCATCATCATCACCATCACCATCGTTGTCGTCTCATTATCATCATTTTCATTGCTGTCAAATCGTATTTATATTATTACATAGTAATCCATTGGTGAAAAAGTGTACTTTAAATAAAGAGTTGAGATTGTGAAAGACAAAGTGCAACAGACAGTTGAGATGATTTTATTTAGACTACGGTACAATATTAGGGAAATGTTCATTAGTGAGACATGTCTCACATGAGAGGGATCTGGGAGCTTTATGGAGATCATGATAAAGTTCAACGTGTCAGTTCTCTCTTTTGTTTAAGGCAAATGTTGCTCATTGATGAACAACTCTGAGTTGATTATAAATTTCCTGAGTGAGACAAAGCAGCTTGTAAAAAATACCAAAAAGGAGGATTCTTTTTGGTATTTTTTTCTGTAAAACTAGTTTAACCATCTATTGGGTCACTTAAAGTTGAGAATCTTTATGGTGACAATGGTTTATTGTCCTGGAGATAAGGCAGCTTACAAGAGGAATGCCTAAAATGAAAAAGAGAAATACTAATATAAGATTATATTAAAGAGTCCGATGTTGAACCTTGAGGTTAACCTGTCTAGTGGATTCCAAGAAGCTGTTAAAAGTTACAAAGCACTGCTAGTTGAGTTTTCAGAAAATTGATGTTCTTTAGCTAGAAAATTGATGTTCTCAGTGTTGTTGGCTGAAGTCTTGGTGACCTTTTGAATGCATTACCCAAGTGTTTTGCCAGACTGCTTTATGGTCCAGACAGCAACTTGTCCAGGAAAGATTCTGGCCCATGCATGGTCTGTTACAGTGGTGAGTCCTTGAATATTTATATCAAGTAGCTGGGCTTCAGCTTGCAGATCCTGAGCAGAAGGGCCAGCTCCAAGGCAATCGAGAGTCATGATAGTGAGCTGGGCAGTCATGTTTTACTTCTCTTGATACTGAGTCAGACAGTAGAGGGAAAGATTGGAAAAGTAAGTTTGGAGGATTGTAGACAGATATTAGAGAAACTTGGTAAAATTAAAAATTTGTTGAGGATTGACAGTTTGGACATGGAATTGGATCCAGTCCAATTTACCAGTAGGTATCAAAACTGATTGAAGTCAATTGAACCTCCACAAGGTAAGACAATTTGCATATCTGTTAGTTACCTGTAATTTAGAAGGAAGTAAAATATATCTCAAAAGACAATGAACAGGACAAGAATTTGATAACCCAGAATGGTATACTGTAGACGATGCCTAGTTTACCATTGAAACACAAAATTTTTCTCTAAAGTAACCTCTCTTTTGATCAAAAGTCATCTCAAGGAAAGATTATTCTCGATCACAAAATAAGACTGGCCTCAGTAGATTTGGTTTGATTGTTTACATAGAGGAAGCAAGAACTGTAATTTACTATATTGGCCTTCTTAAATTTGCTTTACTGGGTGTTTTCATTTAAAAAAAAAAATCTCAGATTGGACTTTTAAAAGCCTCATAAGCCTAGAAGTCAAGCCCAAAACTGGTACAGTAGGCAGAATAATGCCCTCCCACCCCCCAGAAAAATATCTACATCTAATACCTGGAATCAGAGATTTGACCCCTACATGAGAGAAGAGGGAGTTACGATTTCAGATGGAATTAAGGCTACTAGTCAACTAACCATAAAGTGCTGAGGTTGTCTTGGATTATCCAGTTAGCCCTGGTTCCTGCTGCTGGCCCCGGCCCTCACCAGTGCAGCTCGCCACTGCCAGCAGGAGGCACCTGCAATGGGACCCCGCAGCCAAGTGTGATACTGTATGCAAATAAATATATGTATGTATGCATATAGTCTGGAGGGCATTATGCGCAATGAAACAAGTCAGACAGGGAAAGACAAATAGGTATGATCTCATTACATGTTGAATCAAACAAAGTCGGACTCCTAGAAACAGAGTAGAATGGTAGTTGCCAAGGGCTAGGTGGTAGGGGAGATGAGACATTGGTCAAAGGGTACAAACTTCCTGTTATAACATGAGTTCTGGGGATCTAAGGTACGCATGGCGACTACAGTTAACAGTACCGTATTATGTACCTGAAATTTGCTGCGAGAGTACAACTTTAATATCATAGCATAACAACAAAAGCAACAACAAAATGGTAACTGTGTGAAGTGAAGGATTGTGTAAGCAGCCTTATTATGGTAAGCACTTTACATTACAACTTTCAGTTATAAGAAAAATAAGTTCTGAGCACCTAATGTACAGGATAGTGACCACAGATGATAATACTGTATGGTATACTTCAAATTTGCCTAGAGTAGCTCTTAAGCTTTCTTACTATGCACACACACAAAAGGTAACTATGTGAGGTGATAGATATGTTAATGGACTTGATTGTGGTTATCACTTCACGGTGTATATGCATATCACATCATCACAGTGTACACTTTAAATATACGCAGTTTGTCAGTTATACCTCAATAAACCTGGACAAATGAAAACAAAAACAGAAACTCCCACAAGCTATGAATTAGAAGAAACTTATCAAAACAATGGGAAAACTTAGAATACTAAAATACTGTTAGAATTCTAGGATAAAATCATACTTATAATAAAGTTTTCATACCCTTTTGGCTTTAAAACCTTGAATTGTTCTGGAGATTGGTTGAATACTAATGTGAACATACTTAACACTACTGAATTATACACTACAACGGTAATTTGGTAAATTTTATATTTTATGCATATTTTACTACAATTAATTGGGGTTTTTAAATTTACTAAAGAAAGAAAGAAAAAAATTGACCCGTACTTGCTGACTTTGTGGATGGAGGAAGGTGGTCACCAGCCAAGGAATGAAGGAATGTGGACGGCTTCCAGAGTCTCAAAAGGGTAAGGAAATGGATTTTCCTCTAGAACCTTCAGAAAGGAATGTAGTCCTCTTGATACCTCGATTTTGCTTAGAAAACCCATTTTAGACTTTTGAACTACAGAACTGTAAGGTAATAAATCTACAACGTATTAAACCCCCAAATTCATAATAATTTGTTACAGTAGCAATAAAAACTCACACTAACTGACTGTCACATGAAATACCTATAAATGTGGGTGAATGCCTCTCTTCTTATAGTCCCCGAAATATACTATATTTCCTGGGCTTGACAGGAAGTGACCTTCCTTAGTCACCTTTATGGCTGGAAATCCTGTAAGCCAGACACTTGGGCAGTTTTCCCAAGAGGGCTTTGTGGTCATTGGCTCCATAAAGTCAGCCTTTGTTCCTTAACATTGTTTGGTCACATCTGATAAATTGAGCGTATCAAATATGATATCCTAGGCAAGGGCTTGGTCGCATGTTTCCAATTATGTTCTACTAACAAGAAAGACATATTCTTATTGAATCCATTCAAATAATCATATTTCCACAAAAATAAGAATATTCAGTAAGATTTTTTGAATTCTGGAGGGTCAGGCAGGGAGCAAAGGATATCGTTTACAAATGTTTCATTTCAGTTTACAAAAGTGTAATTTACTAAATTGTTATGAATTATAGATAGCTTAAGAGAAAAGATAAAGATTCTTTAAATGTCCAAAAACTAGCATATAAAAACATCAAAAATGTTTCAAAATAATCCACAGTCATCCCTCATCAACTCAGTCTTATGTAATCATTCCTTTCTGTGATCTATCTTGGGTTAGCATCTCATGAACTCACCTGTTTCTTTCTTAGAGTTCTAGAAATTCAGACACAGTCCAGTGGAATGGACCTAAACCTTCGTAACACTGCTATCAGGAGCCTATACCAAAAGAGTACCTTGCATAGTACTTTTCCAGGGATCTCTGACACAGTCCTTGTTAAAGATAAAGGATTCTGGCTTGTAGCTGATTGCAGGTGCTTTCAGGGCAACGTCAGAATAAAACAAAAACTACCTGTGAATGACAAAGGACTTAAAAAGGCTGTAGTTAACTTAATACCGATAATTTGCAAAACGGAAAGATCAGAAGAGAATTCATAACAAGAATAATGCAGCTGACAAAAGATTTTGGTTGTTACTGTGGAATGCAAAACAAGACAAAAGGGGCTCCCCAGGTGGCGCAGTGGTTGAGAGTCCGCCTGCCCATGCAGGGGACACGGGTTCATGCACTGGTCTGGGAGGATCCCACATGCCGCGGAGCGGCTGGGCCCGTGAGCCATGGCCGCTGAGCCTGTGCATCCGGAGCCTGTGCTCCGCAACGGGAAAGGCCACAGCAGTGAGAGGCCTGCGCACCGCAAAAAAAAAAAAAAAAACAACAAGACAAAAGTCAACTCCAAATTTTTTTGGACAAAATATTTATAAACATAATAATTACACCTATTTTCATTAATAGTACATATTAAAATTAATAGTACAAATGAAAACACATATTTACAGAGTAAAAAAACTTCAGATATAACATATAAATAAATTGACATAGTGGACCATGAGTATACCAAGCATATCATTAGCATAAATAATAATATATGAAGGCTATAAAGTAAAGAAATTCTTTAGGTCTAAAGAGGTCCTAAACATCTGTATATTAATAAAAACTCCACAGTTAAGTGATATAAATCTTCAATTGAAAACCAGTATTCTAGAAGAGGCTATTTTAAATTAAAGAAGTAAATTACAGCCAAGTTAATGTTTTAAAATTAATTGAATTTATGACTGAAAATACCGTGCCTAATATGGGGCAAAGTAGCTGCAAGGTGCTAATAAATAGGAACGTGTCATGGACAGAAAGGACAGTGACTTCCCATACAGCATATATTTTCCGTAATAAATATATTGATAATACTTGAGCAATGCAAATTTAACCCAAGGAAATCTATGTATATATTCAGATTTGACACCTCTTTCCGTGCAACTCATCAATAGTAAAACATATCAAATAACCCTAATTATTTCTGGCACACCTGTTTTTACAAAACGAAAGCACAAGTCCTTTGTGATTTTCCAGGAGTCCTTTGGGAAATCACACAGGTAATTTTAAGTGGAAAAGGTCACTTATGATTCAATTTTTTAAAGTAATAGACTATTTTTAGAGCAGTTTCAGAGTTACAGAAAAATTGAGCAGAATGTATGGAGTTCTCATATATTCCCTTTCCCCACCTCTGTTTCTCCTATAATTAACATTTTCACTGGTGTGATGTTACAATTGATGAACCAATAGTGATACATTATTCTTGACTAACATCCATAGTTTGCATTAAGTTTCACTCTTTGTGTTGTACAGTTCCACAGGTTTTGCCAAATGCATAATGTCATGTATCAACCATTATCGTGTCATACAGTATAGTTTCACAGCCCTACAAAATGCCTGTGCTTCACCCATTCATTCCTTTTCTCCACTACTCCTTGCCAGCCCCAACCTGTGGCAACCACTGATTTTTTTTTTTTTTTTACTATCTCTATAGTTTCGTCTTTTCTAGAATGTCATATTGTTGGAATTATACAGTATGTAGTCATTTAGACGAACTTCGTTCACTAAACAAAGTGCATTCAAGTGTCCTCCATGTCTTTTTGTGGCTTGTCAGCAGCTCATTTCTTTTATTTCTGAATAATAATATTCCATCAGATAAATGTGCCACAGTTACCGTTGCTGTTTTTAATCCATTCACTTACTGAAGGACATCTTGGTCTCTTCCAGTTTTTAATCAGTTATGCAAAACTGCTATAAACGTTCATGTGCGTTTTTTGTGTGTGAATTTGTTTTCAACTTCTTTGGGTAAATACCAAAGAATGGGATGTGGATCAAATGGTAAGAGTATGCTTAGTTTCGTAAAAATCTTAGAAACTGTTTCCAAGCAGCTGTACCATGTTGCATTCCCACCAGCAGTGATGAGTATTCCTGTTGCTCCACATCCTCACCAGCATTTGGTCTTGTCCATGTTTTGGATTTTAGGTATATAGTGAATATTATTTTATTTTAATTATTAATTCTCTTAGTGACATATAATGTTGAGCATATTTTTAGATGCATATTTGCTATCCATGTATCTTCTTTGTTGAGGTGTCTGTTGGGATCTTCTGTCCCATTTTACAGTGAGTTGCTTGATTTCTTAATGTTGAGTTTAAGGAGTTTTTTGTGTACTTAGGATACAAGTCTTTTATCAGATATATGTTATGTAAATGTTTTCTCCAGGGCTAAGGCTTGTCTTTTCATTCTTTGCGCAGTACTTTCCTCAGAGAAGAAGTTTTTAATTTCCATTAAGTCCAACTTATCAATTTTTTCTTTTGTGGATTATGCTCTTGGTGTTTTAAAAACTCATTGCCAAAACCAAGGAATCTAGATTTTCTCCTATGTTATCTTCTAGAAGTTTTACAATTTTACATTTTTTTTTAGGTCTATGATCCATTTTGTGTTAATTTTTGTGGAAGTGTCAGGTCAGTGTCTAGACTTATTTTCTTGCAACTAAACATCCAGTTGTCTCAATTAAATGTCAGTTATTCCATTTGTTGAAAAGACTTTGTTTCTGCATTTGATAGTCTGCTTTTTTTTTTTTTTTAAATCAAGGATCAGTCGAGTATATTTGTTTGGGTCTCTTTCTGGTTCTCTATTCTGTTCCATTGATCTATTTATCTACTCTTTCACCAATTTTATGCTATTTTGATTGCTGTAGCTTTTTTTCTTGACTGATTTGTGTTTACATACTAAATGTCTTTTTCATTTCATAACTAAAAGGAAGAATGCCCAGAGAACTAAGAATAATATGTATGTGACAGAATAGATTTGTGTAAACTTGACTGGAACTTGTGAAGTGTGGAATGAGAACGAATTGTCCTCTAGAAATAACTGTAAAAAAGATGGACTCTATAAAAATGGAGAAATTGACAAGAGAAAAAAGTCAGCCAAATCTATTTCATTCAAAATTAACTTCAGTGTCAGATAATTCTTGAATTTGCATAATGAATTTCCATAGAACCCTCATACATGAATCTCTTAGACACTCCGAAGTTCTAGGTTATCTGCTATAATCAGTATGAAGAGCCAAGCACTAAATGTCCAATATTAATCCATGAACATTAAGAAAATACATTAAATTAACAAACTTTCCTCAGGTGGAAAAAATACTGTATAGTCTGTAATGTAAAATTAGAATACAAAATTAACAGAGTGAATGCAAACAGAATATGAGTAAAAAGAAAGATATAAATAAACACGAGTGCTATATTTGTGTAAGGGGATATGTAATGGACTCTTTTTCCTTAATTTTGTATAATTTTCGTTTTCTGTAATAAATATCTTTTAAAAAGTTTTATTGAGAAATAAATAAATATATACTTCACATACCATACTATTCACCTATTTAAAGCCTACAATTCAATGGTTTTTAGCATATTCACAGAGTTGTGCAACCATCATTACAATATAATTTTAGAATATTTTCATTACACCTCAAACAAATCCTGTACCCATTAGCGGTCAGTTGCTATCTCCTCTCTACCCCACAGACCTAGCCAAGCACTAATTGACTCTCTGTTTCTATAGATTTGCCTCTTCTGTACATTTCAAATAAACGGATTCATATAATATGTGGTATTTCTGTGACAGTTTTTTTCACTTAGAATAATGTTCTCAAGGTCATTCATGCAGTTTGTATATCAGTACTTCATTCCTTTTTATGGTCTGGTAATATTTCACATTTTATTTATCCATTCATCAGTTGATGGACATTGACTCTGCCATTACAAAAGTGCTTCTTCATATTTTCTTTAAAAAAGAGAAGAAAATTATCTTAAAAGTTTGTATTTTGACAGGAAATCAAATGCTATTTGCACACGTGTATACCTGTGTGTGTGGGTAAGGGTGGGGACCTTGAAGAGGTTCCCTGGGTTTGATATTAGCATAAGGGGAGCAGAAAAGTAATATATAGAACAGTGGTCATGTGGTTTATAGTTTATTCCAGGGTCTCTAGACCCTATCTATAGACACATCATTTCTGATAAAAATGATGAACATATACTTAAGTGATAAATTGCTTTCAGTAAAATTAACTCATCTATTTGATGTTTTAAAAATTTATTCATGAGAAAAATCAATATTTTTGGTGTCGTTTATGTGAAAAATATATATGGCCAAATATTAGATATGGGTATATTTTATAGTAAGACTATATAAAAAATTACCTAGACTCTAATTAAACTGGTAAACATTAAGAAAAAAACATGAAATCATAGACACTTCAGAATCATCAGAACCTAAATACCAAGGTACCATATAAATAACATGTTTCCTTTAAAATTCTAATATATGAAAATTAACTGAAATTTTAAGGAGGATCAGAGGAAATATTTTGAGAAATATCTCAAAAAATACCACAAAAGAGAAAAAGTTATAAAATTAGAGTATCCATTTGGGAAATCCTATAAAAGTAGTTATACAAAGAAAGAGCTGAAAAAATTTATCAAATAAATAAGAAAATAAGTTTCCAGAATTAAAGGTCTCATGAAATGAAATGATTAGTATAGTTAATGAAAAAAAACTTATAAATTTATATTCATCATGAAATTTCAGAAGAGATAAAGAGATTCTTGAAATCACTGAGGAAAAACATCAAAGAAAAAAGGGATTGGAATTACTTCCCTACAGTAATACTAGTCACTGGTAATTAGTCTTCAAAATTTCTGGTCCCAAATTTCTAGTCTAGAATTCTATGCTCAGTAAAAATGAGTATGAGGGAGAAAATAATGATATTTCAGACATGAAGTATCTTTGATATTCATCCAATATACCATTTCTCCAGGAGCTACTAGAAGGTAAGTTCCGCAAAATGATGACTAAACCAAGAAATAGGATAATATTGAATTCAGAAAAGAGAAGATTAAAAAACACCTCAGAGGTAAAGGTCACACTCCAGATAAACAGCAAGAGAAATACCAGGATGACAGCTAAGCAGCACCCCTAGGGAGGAACCAGCGAGAATGAAACATTGGAACAGGAGGAAAATTATGTATGTTTCTATTGGCAATGAATGGAAAAGTGGAAAATCAAGCAAACCAAGAAAGAATTAATTGTTCCAATAAAATTGAAATTCGTACAGCCATTGATATTTATGAATTGAACATTTAATCCTCAGTGATGACAAGTTACAATATTATGTGCCCTGAGTACCAATCCTTGAAATTCCAATGCTTCTACTTTAGAAGGTAATGAACAAGGGAAGTGTAAGTGTGAGTAGAGAATACCATCTGCTATATATAGTATGATAGATCTAAATCCTTATCCTCCAGTTGCGGAAATGTTATATTCAAACCTCAAACATCAGGAAATGGCAGCAAATGCAGAGGCAAAAGAAGAAGAATCAGCTTAAAGAATTGCAAATGATTATTTCCTGAGATTAATAAACTCAGAAAATGAAGGAGGAATGGGACATATAGCTACTGTGGTTTTGCTTTTTTTTTAAATAAAACTTCTTGAATTTGAGACTGACATGGATTTATTTAAAATGGAATAAGTTTAAAAATAGCCATAGCAAAATATATAATTCATTTACTTCTATCACCTAAAAGAACGTGGTGAAAGGAGCAGAGAGGGAAGAAATGGCAAGTACTTCTCCCATCACTCACTCCTTTGTGCTCCTTCAAGAAGAATCCCAGAGGAAGAAAAAGACAAAAACTAAGGGCAATTTGGTTATGGGACTCTCACTGTAATGATTTCATTAAAGCATTCTTCCATTTTATTTTCCAAAATCAAGTGATCATGCAATGTTTATCAAGGAATGACTGAAGAGCTCCTTTAAAGAGTAAACAAGGATGCCTTTCCTGATTGTCCACATTCTGTTTCCAGTGCAGCCAGCATCCTCTAATATAACCAACCCTATCTATCTGCTTCATATAAATATGCTCCATTAATATGTTCCTATTTAGTACTTGGCAAAAATCAATTTCTATATGGATAATAGGCGTATACACAGGAGTGTACGCAGCACGTATGTAGCTATTTCTATCATTGTTATACTTCTGGCAGTTGTGTGCTTGCAGTGAAAAGAACTACATTTTTCAGCATCTTTACTCCACAAATTTAAATGTTTTAGGTGATATTTTTTCCACAGAGACAGTTATAGGATGCAGAGAGAGGCACAAATTACCAGCATGTCAATTATAGTTATGCTTTTACATAATAAGTAGTAGGTCATAAGAACCACTAGTCTCCTTCTTGTTACTAAAAACATAGTGCCAAACAAATTCTATATATGTGGGTAGTGGCTTGTGAGGGAGGTAATAAAAGTGAGCAAACAAATTATTCCTATTAAAATCATACCTTGAGCATATGAGACAATGCATATTAGGCCATGTTCCAAGCAAAGTGAGAACAGGAACCCAGCAGTGATAGTCTCTTTTCCCAGACTTTTTCAAAGATACCATAAATAGAGTCTGACATTAATGTTTACAGAGAAGAGATAGCTTGTAGGAGTATTTGCATACGAATTTGTAGAGTAATAACAGATAATGCTCAAATCACTGTGAGTGGTCCGAAAAGAATATGCAAAGGGGCTCTTTAAGGTGACAGTTTATGCTTCTCTTATAAGAGAGGGCTTCTTAACCTGAGGCCCATGGACTCCCAAGGGTCTGTCGATAGGATTCAGGGTTCCAACACAAAAATCCATGCCTTATGAGAGGCAAAAGTGTATATCCATATCACTGTAGTATCAGAAGTACGTGCAACTTTGTCACTAATAGAAATGAGAGAATTTAGATATCACAAAGCACTTATTGCAGATATTTTGAGATACAGTTCATGCTCATTAACACTCCAAGGTTATTGTAGTTATTAAGTATACTATTAGAACTTATTACTTTAGGCACTAATAAAGAAACAATAATGTAAGTTTGTTTTTAATATTTTTAAAACCATATTTCAGTATATTTGGTTTATATTTTAGTTCTATGCACTTTGTTCATTTAAAAACTTTATTCTGAAAAGGAGTCCAGGCTTTACAAGACTACCAAAGTTATCCATGGATCAAAAAAAAAAAATGGTTACAAATCTCTGGTTAAATTCAGAGGTAAAAATAGTCTACTTTTGTTTCAGAATTGAGTGCTCAGATAAATCCAGGAAGTCAGATGTTATTTGGGAATAACTTGGAGGATTTTTTTTTTTTGATAGAAGGGAGGAGAGCTGGATATTTTAGAAGTTTTCTAGAGCATATACAGGTCTAATGTAGGAACATGAACCATAAAACTTTAGACACTTTAAAATACTGTATTGTAGTACCAAGTCAATGGGGAGGAAGAGAGAGATTCCCTGGGCAGATGGAGATAATGGATGGGGACTCCAAGTATCGATGGAGACATTCTGAAATGGCCAGAGTGTGATTTAGCAGTCCATTTTTACTCTTCACTGTGATTTTTCACTGTGATTGAATTGAACTTGTTTGTTCATCAGAAATTGCCTCTGGCATCTGAGTTTTCCTCCATTTTCTTTTGATTTCTCTTTTTTCATCTAAATCATGTCATACTAATCCTCATTGCTAATCGAGCATCAGAATATGACATTCCTGACAGAGCAAAGGACTTGGGTACTCAAGGTCTTCGTCAGCCATAGCTGCTCACACTACTGACAGTCAATAAGAAATCAGTGCTTTCCATTTTTGTTTTAGTAATTTGTTTTTTTTTATTACAACTTTTATTTTTAACAGTTCAAGAGTTGAAAGTTAAAAATACCAGATATAGGTTGGAAAGCATTCTTTTTTTCCATTCCTAACTTGGTACCCAGTCGAACGTATTCAAAGATGCTGTTTTCAAACCATACATAATTGTTGGGAAAAAGCAATCTAGAAGGTATCTCTAGAACTATCAGTTGAAACTATTCTTCAGAAATCCTCTATGAGTGTATCTGGATGCTCTGACCCCCTCGAAACATTTGTGGCATTTGTAAGCTTGATCTTTCTTCGCATTGTAAATTGTAAACTAATACAAACAGGGACCCGATATGATGTCTTTTATGTAAACCCTTGCATAGACTGTATACAGCCAAATACACTGTCATTTGTCAACAAATAGTAAAGAGATGGTAGCATATTATGGACGTTTGTTTTCTCCAAGTATTTATATTTGTGCTGCTTAGCACGAAGATTCTGCAACAGAGATCTTATTTTGCATCTTGTTTAGGGTCATGGTGCATATGGCTACTATGTTTGAAAAAGATGATTTTCAAACCATCATTATAAGATCAAGTGATGATTTTATAATAATGTGCCTTTAAAACTATTCATTTTAAGAATCATTTTCAGGATAAAATTCTCTGGCTTTAATAATTTCTCCGAATGTAAATCTCTTTTTCTTGTTATTCTTACCACACTTTTGCTGAAAAACAAAACAAAACAAAAAACTCTGCTTCATTTTTCTACAGTTATTACATTATCCTTCCCCTGTTCTCCTTGCTTCAGGTCTCATATATTAAATTTCTTCCAGTGGTTTCTCAGTAGTACTTAGGTGACTTCCAATCCATTTGATTATCTTGCACTAACACTTCATTTTTATCAATTTGATTATAAGTATTGGAATCCATTTGTACAGTCCACAATTTCTTACCATAGAGAATAATAGCAAACCAATGATAAAATCCTTTGAAAATCTCATCCCCACCTGATGGTGGTGATAATATTTTAACAACTTTGATTTAGACTTGAAAAATGGCATGTTGTTTTTCCTTTAGTACCTCTTTCCTCTTTTTTTTCTAATGGGAAATTTTTATCATATAGTTTGGATGCTTTATATGATGATTCAATACACTAACATCAATATAATATGCTTATTTAGAGCACGAAATTTGGACCTAGACTGCCAGGGATTAAATGCTTCCTGGCTGTGTAGCCTTGGGCAAGATACTTAACCTCCTTTGCTTCCTCATCTCTAAAATGGGCACATTCTATCATTGGTCAAATCAAGTGAGGAATGCACCCCACACTGAAGATGTTGGAGAAATAGACTTCAACTTTTGATGAGAAGAGTAATGATACCATATTGCAGAGCAATCTTGATATAGGGACTCTAATTCATTGGAGGACATTACCATGATGATAAACCACTTGTTGACTAATTAAACATACAATTTATCTTCTTATAGGATAACTGATCTGGGTTAAAGGTGGGAATATCCTTAGCCTACACTATTCTATCTTTCTGCTCACCAGGTTAAATTTGGACTCTCTGAAGGGCAAAATGAATGTTTTCCTGTCAACAAATTCTTCCCAAAGCTCTTTGCTTAGTTTAAGAGAAAACCTTAGACTTTCTGGGAAAAAAAAGTTCTGTTTGTCCATCAGTGATTTAGGACAATTTTTTAATAGTGTCTTTGTTGAAATACAGTTGACCCTTGAACTACACAGGTTTGAACTGATCAGGTCCACTTATAAGTTGATTTGTTTTTCAATAAATACATATTACAGTACTACACAGTCTGCGGTTGGTTGAATCTGTGATGCAAAACTGAAGATACGAAGGGTTAAGTGTAAAATTATACATGAAGTTTTTGAGTGCTCGGGGGTCAGCACCTATATCCTACTTGTTGTTCAAAGTCAGTTTAAAATTTACCTGTTCCTAAACCCAACCTGACAATCTTTGGCAGGTGAGAACAAAGCATCTTTTCTTCTCTTCCCCCACCCCAGCTTTATTAAGATATAATTGACATATAAGGTTGTGTAAATTTAAGGGGTAAAATGTGATGACTTGATACACATACATTTTGCAAAATGATTGCCACAATAAGTTTAGTTACACCTTCACCTTCCGTGATTACACTTTTGTTTCTTTGTTGTGGTGAGAACATTTAAGATTTACTCTCCAAGCAACTTTCAAGTGTACAGTACAGTATTGTTAACTATGGTCATCATGCTGTACCTTAGATCTCCGGAACTCATAACTAAAAGTTTGTACCCTTTGACCAACAGCTCCGCATCTCCCCGACCCCACCAGCCCCTGGAAACTACCAATCTATTCTTTGTTTCTGAGTTCAACTTTGTTTAGATTCCACATATAAGTGAGATCATTCAGTCTGTGTCTTTCTCTATCTGACTTATTTCACTCAGCATGGTGCCCTCGAGGTCCATCGTGTTATCACAAATGAAGAAGGAAAGGATTCCTTCTTTTTATGGATGAGTAATATTCCACTTCATATATATACATATGTATGTATATGTATTTCCTTCTTTCTTTCATGGATGGACACTTAGGTTATTTCCGTATCTTGGCTATTGTGAATACTGCGGCAGTGAACGTCGGGGGTGCAGATACCTCTTCAGGATTTCATTTACTTTCATTAGTATCTGTGCATTTGAGGAAACAGTCTCTTCTTGTAGCCTTTCTCAGCAGTTGGGAGGGACTGCTGACTTGCTTCTCTGCCCTGGCAGGCTGTAGGATGTGCTTTTTAGTTGCCTAGAATCTCTGGCCAGGCTTCCTGTTTGAGTGGGCTGGTGACTTGCTTCCCTGCCCAGGCAGGGTCCTAGAATGGGCTCTGAGACTGGGATGGTCTACCTGCTGGTGAGTAAAACTCAGAAGAACTGCTGACCGAGCTTACTGGCCAGATGGGGCCACTAGCTTGGCTCTGCAGATAAAGAGAGCCACTGGTTCTCTGCCTGGGTACTATTGCCAGCAGGAATGCAGTCTGCCAAGATCTGCATGCTTGTTGCTGTGATCCCTGTCACCCTTCTGTGTCTCTAGCTGATTCCCGCAATGATTCCCAGGAGGCAATACCTAGTAGGTTCCCTAAAAGCATCCTTTAATGCTGGAGAAGCTGGATGCCCACCTTGGGCTTTCATTATTCCACTGGAGAAATGGTAGGTCCTTGGTGTAGTGTTGGACCAGCCTTGGGGAGGTGGTTTTTCACAACTCTTTGTCATCCAAGAGGTTGCTTTAACCCTATTCCCAAGTGGGATCGTCACAAAAGTGTCTTGTCTATGGATAACTGCCAGTTGTTCTTTCTGTGAGGGTAATTGAAGTCAGGAACCATCTATTTCTCCATCTTGCTGTGTCGCTCTGCCTTTATTTCTAATACAAACTTTGGGTGATTCTTAGGCCTAGTAATGTTAGAGAACCATTGGTGTATTAGACATCGGGATACCACATTGTATGAAAAAAATGTGTATGTTCTTCTGTAACACTCAGAAGCCTCTGTCTTTTTCTATAACGTGACAGAAGAAGTAATAGTCCTGGTTAAATTTTATTTCACCCTCATTTATAGCATTGTGATAATAAGCTAATAAGTCTACTGTATTCTAACTCAGAAGGCCAGGTATACAGACTCTCCTCCCTAGGTTTAGAGAGAATTCTCTGATATGGTGACAAGAATAGCTTCTGTGCCTGAGAATAAAGTTTCTAATCAGCAGGGGCAGGGAAATACTCTTGGAATACAATATATTAAGAAGGATGCCCATAACTAAAGTCAGGGGACTTGATATGGAGATGAAGTCTCGCATACATTTAGGTATAAGTTAAAAGTCACCAGGATTAGGCATGTCGTTAACTTTCATTTTATTCGCAGGCTATATAGATGTCAAAGTCTTGCCAGGAAAATATTTTAGGCAAGGAGTTTAAATGCGTGCTATCAATACCCTTGGAAGGGTGGGGGAAACAAATGTCAGAGAAGGCTCATGGAAATCTCAGGAAATTTTTAAGTTGCAGAAATTATAGAAAAACAGCACTGCTAATTTCAGCAACCTGCAGTACCTAATTAATTGATTCATAGGCAAATATCTGGAAGACACAACATAACCTTGCTTTCAGCCCAAATCAGTGTGCTTGCCTACTATTGTTAGGACTAAAATGAATTCTATTTCTCATCTACCTCTAAAATCTTGTGAAAGTGACTTTCTTGGGCAGAATCTAAGCTGGAACTCAGCTAGGGATTTGGTCTAAAAAATGTAGTTTTCTATGCTTCTTTCTTCAGAGATACAGGAGACAAGTTAGAGAGACAGATATACTGCTGAATACAAGCAGACATTATCCATATTGCCTAAGCCATAATCATATGTGATGATCTTCCCTTTTCTGAGATTAAGAGAGACTGGGAGCTTGTTAGAATGCGATTCCTAGTATTTCCCCAATAGAATCAAACATCTATACTGTTCAGAAGCACAAAAAATATCCTCATTCATACTAGATTTTAAGAATCACTGCCCTAGAAGAAGAATCAAGTTATTTTATATTTCAATAAAATATATGTCTCAAGTTTTGAATGAAAACCTAATGTGTAATGGATTCTGGAAGCAAAAGCCTAGTTGTGTCTATACCAACCCATGCACATCAGTATACACTTGCATATTTAATATTATTTATCAAGTTTAACAGAATTACTACAACTGATTTGGACACTATTATAGAGCTTAAAAATAGATTAAAAATGTGAAAGGCAAAGGTTTTGGCATAAACTGCAAAATGATAATTTTATAAGAATGATTTTCTAGATTATTCTTAAGAGTCGTGATTCTCTTCATGTTTAAGGGAGCAATTAAGGATCTCCCCACAGTAATTTTAATGATTCTAAATGTGAATAGCTATGAAATTTTAAGGAAACCTACCTTTTATTGCTAAGGTAGGTTAAATTATATTTTAACTATTTATCTTACAATGTAAATTATAGTCATCATATAAGTATCTTCATAAAATATATGTCTCAGTGGAAATAATGTCTAAAATGCGGAGGCAGTGCTCATTATTCTCAAAAGCCCCATTCTGATCTAAAATTTGTGAATCTCTAATATTTTCACTTGATTTAGGAAAAAGAACTAGATGACATTCAGTTAATTTTCCTAATGTTCAAGTTACTTCAGACCAAGTTAGATCTGACCTAAAAGAACTAGGTCTCCAAGGAGACTTAACTTTATTCTCTTTATAAATCTATAATTTCTGGGGGTTGCCTCCCTTACTCTCAGAGGCTTCTCATGAGTTTATAGTAACTGGTGGAAAAGTTAACAAAAACATCTTAAGTTCATTTCTTTTCAGTCTAAAACTTTCAGCACAGGCTAAATGTTTTATGAAGTTACTGTTCTCCTTTTTTTTCTTTTTAACGTCTTTATTTGGGTATAATTGCTCTACAATGGTGTGTTAGTTGCTGCTGTATAACAAAGTGAATCAGCTAGACATATGCATATATCCCCATATCTCCTCCCTCTTGCATCTCCCTCCCTCCCACCCTCCCTATCCCACCCCTCTAGGTGGTCACAAAGCACTGAGCTGATCTCCCTGTACTATGTGGCTGCTTTCCACTAGCTATCGGTTTTACATTTGGTAGTGTATATATGTCCATGCCGCTCTCTCACTTCGTCCCAGCTTACACTTCCCCCTTCCTGTGTCCTCAAGTCCATTCTCTGCGCCTGTGTCCTTTATTCCTGTCCTGGCCCTAGGTTCTTTGGAACCTTTTTTTTTTTTTTTTTTTTTTTTAGATTCCATATATATGTGTTAGCATTACAGTATTCGTTTTTCTCTTTCTGACTTACTTCACTCTGTATGACAGACTCTAAGTCCATCCACCTCACTACCAATAACTCAATTTCATTTCTTTTTATGGCTGAGTAATATTCCATTGTATATATGTGCCACATCTTCTTTATCCATTCATCCGTTGATGGACACTTAGGTTGCTTCCATGTCCTGGCTATTGTAAATAGATCTGCAATGAACATTGTGGTACACGAGTCTTTTTGAATTATGGTTTTCTCAGAGTATATGCCCAGTAGTGGGATTGCTAGGTCGTATGGTAGTTCTATTTTTAGTTTTTTAAGGAACCTCCATAATGTTCTCCATAGTAACTGTATTAATTTACATTCCTACCAACAGTGCAAGAGGGTTCCCTTTTCTCCACACCCTCTCCAGCATTTGTTGTTTGTAGATTTTTTGATGATGGCCATTCTGACTGGTGTGAGGTGATACCTCATTGTGGTTTTGATTTGCATTTCTCTCATGATTAGTGATGTTGAGCATCCTTTCATGTGTTTGTGGCGATCTGTATATCTTCTTAGGAGAAATGTCTGTTTAGGTCTTCTGCCCATTTTTGGATTGGGTTGTTTGTTTTTTTGATATTGAGCTACATGAGCTGCTTGTAATTTTGGAGATTAATCCTTTGTCAGTTGCTTCATTTGCAAATATTTTCTCCCATTCTGAGGGTTGTCTTTTCGTCTTGTTTGTGGTTTCCTTTGCTGTTCAAAAGCTTTTAAAATAAGTAAATAAATAAAAGCTTTTACGTTTCATTAGGTCCCATTTGTTTATTTTTGTTTTTGTTTCCATTTCTCTAGGAGGTAGGTCAGAAAGGATCTTGCTGTGATTAATGTCATAGAGTGTTCTGCCTATGTTTTCCTCTAAGAGTTTGATAGTGTCTGGCCTTACATTTAGGTCTTTAATCCATTTTGAGTTTATTTTTGTTTATGGTGTTAGGGAGTGTTCTAATATCATTCTTTTACATGTCGCTGTCCAGTTTTCCCAGCACCACTTATTGAAGAGGCTGTCTTTTCTCCATTGTATATTCTTTCCTCCTTTATCAAAATAAGGTGACCGTATGTGCTTGAGTTTATCTCTGGGCTTTCTATCCTGTTCCATTGATCTATATTTCTGTTCTTGTGCCAGTACCATACTGTCTTGATTACTGTAGCTTTGTAGTGTAGTCTGAAGTCCGAGAGCCTGATTGCTCCAGCTCCACTTTTCTTTCTCAAGATTGCTTTGGCTATTCGGGGTCTTTTGTGTTTCCATACAAATTGTGAAATTTTTTGTACTAGGTCTGTGAAAAATGCCATTGGTAGTTTGATAGGGATTGCATGGAATCTGTAGATTGCTTTGGGTAGTATAGTCATTTTCACAATGTTGATTCTTCCAATCCAAGAACATGGTATATCTCTCCATCTATTTGTATCATCTTTAATTTCTTTCATCAGTGTCTTATAATTTTCTGCATACAGGTCTTTTGTCTCCCTAGGTAGGTTTATTTCTAGGTATTTTATTCTTTTTGTTGCGATGGTAAATGGGAGTGTTTCCTTAATTTCTCTTTCAGATTTTTCAGCATTAGTGTATAGGAATGCAAGAGACTGCAGTGCATTAATTTTGTATCCTGCTACTTTACCACTGTTCTCCTTTTAATCCCTTTCCATACCTCATCAACACCATTTACTTGATCATTTCTTATTCTGCCTGCACTAGCCTGTAATCAGGATTCTTCCTTGTTCTGTTCAGTATTCCAACCTCCCTTGGGTCAGTGCCACCTTAGCTGATATAAACTTGGTCTTCCACAGTTTTCTATACCTGCAAGCAGCAGGAAAACGTTTTTCTCTTTAGGGTAGAGCATAAGATTGATAACCTGACAAAGCAATTACAGTAAAACTCTATTACAAGGCACTTCACTATTTCACAGATTCGATTATACCTTGGGTCAAACTATGACCATTGTGTACATTGTGCATTTCTCTTTATATAATATATAAGGAGCCTACAAAGTGGGTGTTATCTTATCCTCTGACATCAGCATTATTACAGTGGTCTCTTTTATTGCGCTGATTCATGTTGCTAGATAGAAAAAAAAAATTACTTTCTACGCAATTTTCAAGGACTAGCAGATAAACAATGTCAGAAAATAATATCAGGCATCATTTTGTCTTGTAATATAAGCTTATCCCATTACATATTGTCCCAGTTATAAAATATAGTTGGTGATTTATAGTCATAGGCCAAATATTTTAGAAATGATTTTATGTGAAAGATGTTCTAAGAAGATAATGCTATTTGACTTAAGTAAAAATATTTATTCATATGACTGATGATAGCAGATGTCTCTGATGCCTGCATGTTACATCTCTCCATTCCACAGTTCTGTGCACTTAGACTCACCTTGTGCTAGGGCTCCCATTACATGCACTGATCTTTTGTCTTCAGGACTGATGCATTAGGCATAGTGCCTGGCCCATACTGCTTTTAGAAGCCCACAATAATGTTTTAAATTTCTTTTATAATTAGAAGAAACAAACTTTAAGTCTATAAAAATGTTTTAATATATAATAGTAATATATTTTTCTTTATACAAATGCAGTCATAAAATGAGAATTTAATTTCTTTTTATGGTGAAAGGGGCCAATCACAGTCATAATGTGGCCTTGCATATCTTCCCACTTTCTCCATGGTTGTCTGGTGGCCATATATAAGTATAGCTAGGATGTATAGGGGAGTTAACATTCCCTAGGGCAACAAGGTGAGAGTAGCAGCCAGGTAAACAATTTTGAGAGGAATTTTTATGCTTCCAGAAAGAATGAAGTCCCTGTTGCCCCTCTATCACATCTTCATATACTCTATAAAGCACATTTATATACATTTTTCTTCTTCTTTTCCTTGATGTGTAGAGTCAATTTCTCACTTTATACGTATAGAGAACACAAACTATGACTCTTGACTCTATACTTCACCACCAATTTCAGTCTTTTCAAATATAAAAATGTTCTTTAGATTTCTTGTTCCCAATTATATTTACTCTTATACTAACAGATTTATTAAGATTTAATTCACATACCATAGACTTCACCATGGTAAAGTATACCATGCAGTGGTCTTCAGTATATTCACAGACTTGTACAACCATCACCATTACCTAATTTTTGAACTTTTTCATCACCCCCAAAAGAAACCTCATACCAATTTGTAGTCATTTCCTTTTCCTTCTTTCCCACAGTTCCTGGAAACCACTACTGTACTTTCTGTCTACATAGATTTGCCTATTCTGGACATTCCCTATAAATGGCATTATATAATCTACAATCTTTTGTTATTGGTTTCTTCATTTAGCATAGTGTTTTTAGGGTTTGTTCATGTTGTAGCATGGATAAGTACTTTATTCATTTTTATGCTTAAATAATGTTCCATTGTATGAGTACACTACTTTTGTTCATTCATCTGTTGATAGACCTTTGTACGATTTATGCTTTTTTGGCCATCAGGGATAATGATGCTATGGACATTTGTATGCAAGCTTTCGTATAAATATATATTTCAAGTCTCTTGGGCTTTTACCTAGGATTGAAATGCTGTGTAAAATGGTGACTCTGTGTTTAACTTTTTGAGAAACTCCCAAATTGTTTTCAAAAGTGCTTCACATTTTCACATCCCCACTAGCAATTTTTGAGTGTTCTAATTCACCACATCCTCGCCAATACTTATTCCTGTCTTTTTTATTTTAGCCATTCTCGTACATGTAAAGTGGCATCATATTGTAGTTTTGATTAGCATTTTCCTAATGACTACTTATGTTGAGCATCTTTCCATGTGTTTTTGGCCATTTGTATATCTTCTTTGGAGAAATGTCTATGCAAATATTTTGCACATTTTTAATTGGGTTGCCCTTTATATATTGTGCATACAATGTTATTATCAGATAAATTATTGCAAATATTTTCTCCCATGTGAGTATCATTTCATTTTCTTGATCGTTTTCTTTGAGTCATGAATGTTTTTCATTTTAATAAAGTTTAACTATTTTTTCTTTAATACTGTGTTTTTAATGTAATGCTAAGAAACCATTGCCTAACCCAAGGTTACAAAGATTCACTCCTATATTTATTTTTTATTTTTATATTTTTAGCTTTTAAATTTATGTCTGTGATCCATTTTGAATTAGTTTTTGTACATGGTGTGAAGTACAGGTGCAATTTCATTCATTCTTTTGCATGTGAATATCTAGGTGACCCAGCACCTTTCATTGAAACAGCTATTATTTTCCCACTAAGTTTTCTTGATAACTTGTGACTAACCAATTGACCATACTGTAAGAATTTATTTCTGTATTCTCAATTCTATTCTATTGATCTACATGTCTTTCTTTGTGTCAGTATCTCATGTCTTGATTAATGTAGGTTTCTAGTAATTTTTGGAAACAGGAAGTGTGAATCCTCCAACTTTGTTCTTTTCTCCAAGATTGTTTTGGTTATTCTGTGTCACTTATATTTTCATATGAATTTTAGAAGCAGCTTCTCAGTATCTACTGGAAAGACACCTGGAATATATGATAAAAGTTGTGTTGAATCTGCAGGTCAATTTGGGGAGTATTTCCTCAGTGTACAAGTTTTCAATCCATGAATATGAGATGTTTTCCACGTACTTAGGACATCTTTAATTTCTTTCAACCATGTTTTATAGTTTTAAGTTTACAAGTCTTGTACTTTTGTTGAATATATTCCTATTTTATTTTTGTTGGTGCTGTTATAAATGGAATTGTTTCTTTAATTTCATTTTCAGATTGTTCATTGCTAGTGTTTAGAAATGTAATTGACTTTTGTTCTTTGATTTTGTACCCAGTAACTTTGCTGAACTCATTTATTCACTCTATAGTTTTTCTTAATGGATTCATTATGATTTTTCTATAGACAAAACTATGTTAACTACAACTAGAGGTGGTTTTACTTATAATTTTCCAATATTGGTGCTTTCGTGTTCTTTTTCTTACCTAAATGCCCAGGCTAGTACCCTCATTCCAATGTTGAAATGACGTGGAGTGAGTGTATATCCTTGTCTTATTCCTGATCTTAGGTAAAGCTTTCACAATTAAGTATGATATTAACTGGAGATTTTTCATAGATATGCTTTATTGTTTGAGAAAGTTCCCTTTTGCTACTACTTTGTTTGGTTTTTTTTTTTTTTTTTTAATAATGAAAGGGTATTGTTTTTTTTCAAATGCTTTTTCTACATCTGTTAAGGTGATCACATGGTTTTGATCTTCTAAGTAATACGTTGTTATATTAGGCATGTAGTTTTTTTTGTATTTTGAACCAACCTTGTCTTACTGAGATAAATCCAGCCTTGACATAGTGTACAGTTTTTTTAAATTTATTGCTGGACTTGATTTGTTAGTATTTGGTTGAGAAGTTTTGAATCTATATTAATAAAGGATATTAGTCTGATTATTTTTCTCTTGTGTTGTCTTTGCCTGGTTTTGGTAGTAGGGTGTTGCTGACCTCATTGAATGATTTGGGAAATATTCACTCCTCTATATTTTAGAAGGGTTTCTGAAGATTTGGTGTTATTTCTTCCTTGAATATTTTTGTTAGAATAAGCCAGCAAAGTGATCTGGGTGTGGGATTCCCTGTGTTTTTTTGATTAATAATTAACGCTATTTGTATAAATCTTTTCAGATTTTAAATTTTATTTTTTGAGTTAATTTCAGTAGTTTGTTTCTTCCTGGGAATTTGTCCATTTCATCCAAGTTATTGCATATTTTTGGCATAGAAATATATTACCTAGTGTTATTATCTTATATCCTTTTTTTTATCCTGTAGAGAAGATAGTGATATCCCTTTTTCCTTTCTGAATTTAGTAATTTGAGTCTTGTCTCTTCTTTCCTGGTTACTCTAGCTAAAGTTTTGCTAATTTTGTTTAAACCTTTCCAGAGAAGCAACTTTTGTTGATTTTCTCTATTTGTTTTTCTATTTCTGTGTCCTTTTCATCTGCTCTATTCTTTATTATTTATTTCCTTCTGCTTGCTTTCGGTTTTAATTGATCTTTTTGTTTCTTCAGGTGAAAAGTTGGGGTGTTCATTTGAGATCTTTCTTTTTTAATACAGGTGGTAACAGCTGTAAATTTCTCTCTATACACTGCTTTAACTGAATCTCCTGAGTTTTGGTATTTTGTGCTTTTTATTCATCACAAAGTATTTTTAAATTTTTCTTGTAATTTGTTTTTTGAACCATTAGTTTTCTAAGAGCATATTGTTTATTTTCCACATATTTGTTTAATCCCCAAATTTCTTTCCTTTATTGATATCTCATTTAATTCCATTGTGGTTGGAGATTATGCTTTGTATCATTTAAATCTTTTAGAATTCATTGAGGTTTATTTTAAGACCTATCAAATGGTCTATCCTGGTGAATATTCCACATACACTTAAGAATAATACTCTGATATATGCTCTATTGTTGGATTGATTGTTTTATAGATGTCTAAGTCTACTTGATTTTTAAAATGTTGCTTAATTCTTCTATTTCTGTGTTCTTCTTCTGCTTAGTATTTCTATCCACTATCTAAAGTGGAATACTGAAGTCTCTAGTGATTGTTGTTGAGTTGTTTTCCCCTTCAATTATGTCAACTTTTGCTTCATGTATTTTAGGGCATTAAGTACATATATGATTATAATTATTATATCTTTTTGTGGGTTGACCTTTTATATTCTAAAATATCCTACTTTGTATCTAGTTATTTTTGTCTTTAAGTCTATTATGGCTGATAATATTATAGCAACTGCAGTTCTTTGTATGGTATATTTTTTTCCTTCCTTTTACTTTCAACCTATTTATGGCTTTGAATCTAAAGTTCATAACTTGCAGACAGCAATTAGTTCATTTTTTTTTAAATTTACTTATTTATTTTTTTATTTTTGGTTGTGTTGGGTCTTCATTGCTGCATGCGGGCCTTCTCTAGTTGCGGCAAGTGAGGGCTACTCTTTCTTGTGGTGTGCGGGCTTCTCATTGCAGTGGCTTCTCTTGTTGTGGAGCACGGGCTCTAGGCCTGCGGCCTTCAGTAGTTGTGACATGCAGCTCAGTAGTTGTGGCTTGCAGGCTCTAGAGCGCAGGCTCAGTAGTTGTGGTGCATGGGCTTAGTTGCTCCATGGCATGTGGGATCTTCCTGGACCAGGACTCGAACCTGTGTCCCCTGCATTGGCAGACAGATTCTTAACCACTGCACCACTAGGGAAGCCCCAGTTCATGTTTTTTAATCCCTTCTGCCAGTCAGAATTTTTTTGAGTGTTAAATCCACTTAGATTTAATGCAATTACCGATTAGGTGAAACTTAAGTCTGACATTTTTGCTACTTTTTTCTATATAACTTAAGTCTTTTTTGTACAGTTATTCCTTTTTTTTTAACTACTTCTTTTTTGCTAAATAGATATTTTCTAGGGCATTTAACTCTTTTGTTTCCCTATCATATTTTTTAGTTATTTTCTTGGTAGATCTCCTAGGGATTACAGTTAACATCCTAAGTAAAGCAATCTAGTTTATATTAAGGCAAATTGAATATATATAATGTATAAAAACTTTGCCCCAATATAGCTCCATTCTCCACTTCTTTGTCCTATTTTCATATAAATAAACACTTTTATATAAGCTCATCCACATAGTTTTATAATTTTTTCTTTGTACAGAAGTGAAGGATTACAAAGAAAAATACATTCACAATGTCTTTTATATTTACCTATGCAGTTACATTTACCAGTGCTCTTATTTTTTCCCATTGATTTGAGTTATTGTATAGTGTCTTTTCCTGAAGGACTCATTTAATATTTCTTATGAGGGAAGTCTTCTAGTGATGAAATCTCTCGTTTTTTGTTTATTAGGGTATGTGTTAACTTCTCCTTCAATTTTGAAAGATAGTTTTGCTGAATGCAGAATTCTTAGCTAACATTCATTTTCTTTCAGCACTTTGAATATGTCATCCCACTGCCATCTGGCATCCATTATCCTATGAAGAGTCAGCTGTTAATTTTATTGAGAATTCCTCATATGTGATGAGTTGCTTTTCTCTTCCTGCTTTCATCATCCTTTTTGTCTTTGGCTTTTATCAGTTGCACTATGATGTGTCTAGAAGTGGATCTCTCTAGTTCATCCTTCTTGGAGTTAACTGAGCTTCTTGGATGGGCAGATAAATGTTTTGCATCAAATTTGGAGAGTTTTCTTTTTAAAAAAAATTTTTACTGTTATTTATTCAAATATTCTTTCTTCTCCATTCTCCTCTCTTGAGATTCCAATTATGCATATGTTAGTAAGCTTGATGGTATGTCACAGTATTCTGAGACTATATTTATTTTTCTTTATTCTTTTTTTCTTTCTGTTTCTCAGATTGGATAACCTTAATTGACCTATCTTCAAGTTCACTATTTCTTTCTCTTTCTATCCATTCCAGTCTGCTGTTTATCCCATCTAGTAAGTATTTTATTTCATTTTAGTTATTATACTTTTCAACTATAGACTGATTTCTGCTTTCTTTTTTAATAGTTTCTATCTTGATTAATATCTGTTTGTTGAGACATTATTCCCACAGTCTCCTTAATTCTTGAGACATGGTTTCCTTTAGCTCTTTGAACATAGTTATATCAGCTCTGAATATTAAGTCCAATGTCTGAACCTTCTCAGGGGTAATTTCTATTGACTGGCCTTTTTCCTTGTGCGTGGGTCATGCTTTTTTGTTTTTTGTGTGTCTCAAAATGTTTTATTGAAACTTATATATTTTAAGTAGTATAATGTAGGATCTGGTGACTCAGATCCTCCCCTCCCCTAAAGTTTGTGTTATTGCTGATTGTTGAGTTATTTTTGTTGTTCTTATTGCTATTTGTTTGTTTGATGTCTTTCCTGGACTAATTCTGTAAGGTCTATATTCTTTGACTTGTGTGGCCACTGAAGGCTCTGCTTCATTAGTGTCAATTTCAGCTACTGATTTGAAAGAGATTTTCTTAAATGCTTTGAGCCATTAAGTCTCCCAGTCTTAGCAGAAGAGCCCTATATTTGTTTTGGTGTTTCCTTTCATTGCTCATGCAAGCAGTTTACAACTCTGCCTTAGCTTTCACTCACTTCCTCCTTGTCAGAGCTTCAAGGTCAGACAGAGCTGAGGATTAGGTCTTCTTCCCTTTTTCTTTGGCATAAACACACGCTTTCACATGGGCATTATCTTCTTGATTTCTAGGAATAAGTTAAAGCTTTAAAAGTCCCCTATTAATCTCATTCTCCATTTTTAACTTTTAAGTTTTTGGTCATCCTCTTCCTATTGTCACCTCAGGCAGGTGAGATTTTAAACAATTGCCACTGATTATTTTAGATAAATACCCATGGTATAGACTGTTTGCCATGAACAAGCTCTGATTCTGAGATTTAAGCTTTTGGGGAACTGTACAGTCAGGTAGATAGTGACAGTAATCTGGGATGGAACTTGAAGGGGATTTCTTTTATTTTTCTAAATAATTATTTCTATACAGTTCAAAATCATCTCAAACTTACAAAAAAGTTGCAAGTACAGATAACTATTTTTTCCTCTGAACCATTTGAAAGTAAATTGACATAATGCTCCATGATTCCCAGACATTTTAGTGTGTCTTCAGTACAAGTAAAGAGATTCTCCTAGTTATCCACAACACAACCACTGAAATCAGAAAATTAACATGGATCTCCTATTCCCAGCTAATCTTCAGGTCCCATTCAATGAAGTTTTGCAAACTGTCCCAAGAGTGTTTTGTTTTTTTTTTTTTTTGAAGTAACAAAAGCATCTAATCCAGAATCAGGTATTACATTAAGTTGTTGTGTCTCCTCAAGTCTGGAATTAAATTTAATTTTAATATACCGAAGGACAAAGAAAAATCACGACTTTGGAGGTCACTGGCTCTCCAAGGGTTGGGAGGAGAGGCCAATGGTGAGAGGGCTGCTGCCTTGGACATCCGGCCACAAAAAGCCACAGGGGCTGCCTCTGGAGATTCTTCCCCACGGTCCAGAGCAGACTGGGAACAACTGGTCATGATTTTTTGTTCAGGCCTTTCACTTAGCACTAGATAACCCCAGATGAAGTTATTAAATAATCTAAGTGACCGACCAGTATATACAGGCAGAAATGCTTCTGGGAAATGGATTTCATCCACTGCTTACCAACTTTAGTCTTTTGTTTATTTTTATTATTAAAATGTTTAATAATATTTATTAATATAGCCAATCTTAAGAAGATACTCTAGGCATTTTGCTAAATGCTTTCATTTAATCATCGCATTGAAATCTTCTAACAATATGAGGTATGTATTATTATTAATTCTATCTTATAAGTGAGGACAGTGAGGCATGGAGAAATTAGATGAAGTTGTCTAAAATCACACAGATGGTAAGGCCTCCAGAATTCACACCCCTTGTCACCTCATACATATGCATGGAAACATTTTTAATTCCTAATGAAATAAAATGAACTTCAATTTCCTGAAATCTGATTCTTCCTTCTCTAAAAGAACCATTGAAAAAATGGCTTTTCAATTTAAGAGAGAGACTTTGACCCTAGTCTAACTCAGGAGGGCACTAAGATTTTACCCTTCCTCCCTCAACAAACAGAGATCAGGCCAGGCAAGGTCATTAAGTGTGGGTAAAACATTTATTTTGAAAATTCATTTGGTGCTTAGATGATAAACAGGAATTAACAGCCAGTATCTTTTACTTTATTGTTTTACTTCTTATCATTTTTTAAGCTCTGGTAAACTTTGGTGTATCAGATATAATTTCATACATGTGGACTCCTGAAATATGAAGTAATGTTGTAAAATAACACTAAAAGAAAAGCTGGGCATGTTATTCTTTATTCCAGTAGCATGATTTACCCAGTACTTGCTTAAGTGCTTTAGGTTCGTACTGTTGAGCATCTCCTGTGTGCAAGGCACTTCAGAGCCATGAGACCCAGCTACTAATGTAAGATTTCCAGAAGGCCTCCCCACACAGTTGCTAGTAAGGACTTTGTATGCAGCCTTGCACCAATGGCTTATGCACCTACTGGCTCCTCTCTGGGGCCAGGAGACCTCCTTGCCTGGAGCTTGGCTCTTACCCTCTGAGAAGTCATTTGTCCCGATGCGGAAGCCATGCCAGAGGATCGTAACTCATTCAACACTTACCACTGGGTTGGGAGCATATCAGAGCTGAATCTTTCATAAGGGGGCTTTAGGTTTTGAGAAGAAAGACAACATCCCATTGTCCTTAAGGAATGATAACACCATGAGGGATTTCCTCTAGGAGAAAATAGAATGTTTCTATCGATCATCAACCATCTTTGCAGTCAGTGGGATTTATTGGCTCCTACGGTCCCAGGATTCAGTCAGTGCAGGAAGCCATATCATTAGCCTACTCTAGGTCGGAGAACAAGCCTCTTCTTTACTGAACCCCAAGGTGCCCAGAGAGGGTGAATTCACATGATTTAATCAGTTCTTTTGGTTCATTAGTGAAATAATTTCTTTCTGACTAACAAAGCTAATGCAGAAGTGGAAAACTTACTTATGGTGATTCTCTATTCAGCAATTTAAAGATGCCCTTTCAAAAATTACTTATAGAAGATTGTCAGCAGACAAGAATCATAATGTAGCTAACAATCTGTCTTCACTGCTTATATAGTACTTGGCTCATTGCTGGTTCTCAATGGAATTTGACTGAAGAAAATCACAGAAGGGGCAGTTGCATGTGGGCAGGTACAGGGTTGATTTGGGACAGCCCAGTGCCTCCCCATCCTGGCTCTGGAGAAGAGGAGCCAGCAGGGAGCTCACAACCAGAGCTTGCTGGCTGTCTGTGGAGGAAGGTTTCATTGGGATCCTTCAATAACTCTTATTAGTTGTTAGTTTATCAGAAGAATATCTGACGAAATTTATTCACTGACTCCTGCAGGTAGATCAGGAAGTCATACTCCTCAGGGAAGGAAATAAGCAGCGCTTCTCCTGCCATTGGCTCTGTTTGGGTTTGTTTCACTGGCAGCCAGACAGAAGGCTGACTTGGTGGTTTGAGACATGCTGCATGGTGGTGACAGGTAGGATGTGCAGGCTGTCCTGGGATCCAGTCTGATTCTGATAATCTCAGCCAAGACCTGTGCAAAGTTAGTCTGGGATGATCTTCAGTTTCTGTCCTTAAGAGAGAGCTGGTCCACTGCCAAGATCCACTGCTCATCACTCCCTGCTCTACTGGAACTTGAGTATATTCTTCTCATGATCTCATACACTTCACATATCCAACTACACACATAACATTCATAGGTCTCTTACATTTTCTAGTAGGTCTTTCATAATTTCCTCTAGGGGAGCCTATTCTACACTGTAACTCAATTAAAATCAACTAAATTTAGATTTCCTTTTGTCTGCAAGGATTCTGCCTACCGAAACTGTATGGTGCCACTGGGCATCTTGTGCAAACATGAGAGGTCTTGTTTAGATCACTGTGTTCCCGGAGTCTTTGGAAATGTGTTGTTAATCCTATGGAATATTGATCGACTGTGTTTATTTCAGCCTATAGCATGGGGAGCTAGGAGATGATGGTTTCTAGGCCAAGAGGGCCTCACTTTTTTTCTCTTCTAATATCAAAGATTAAAATTTAACATTTACCTACTAAGTATACTACTTACTACTAAGAGTCAGTACACCTACTGCCTCTATGTCAGTGCTTGTTCCTTGTGTCAGTATTTATAGTTTAGACAGATCATCCTTTAGCCAGTCAGCTTCCATGTTGGGCTCCTGGTAAAAAATAGAGGATAAATGCATGAGGTATTTTTTTTCTCACAGAGTCATATGTCTCCTGGAAAATCTTTCTTCATGTCTTCATAGTACGCTTTTGGACACCAACCATCTATAGTATCATAGTAAAATGTGAACTTAGGTACATGTTCCTTATGGTTTCATTGTCTCTCTTCACCACCTCCATCATTTCTTGGCTTCCAAGGGAGGCAGCACTAATGAGGCAGAAGGGTTCCAACGCATTCAGAAAGGAACATTCACTCCGTACGTTAATCATTCAAAGGAGCGTTCTGATCATCGAGGACTTGATTTTCTCGGGCCATGATTTAAGTAGTAAGTAGCCAGGAACATAGAGAACATCAAAGCCAGCACAAAAGTGGATTGGCGAGCTTGCCGTTGGGTGACTCAGTCATTCGCTCAGTTGCTGGAGAGAGCAGAAAGCAGCGAGTTATTGGGAGCTCAGGGGCATATGCTTCAGAATCTGAAGGGAAAAAGAGCAGCCTACAGAATGACCAATGACCACAAGTTTCATTTCCTTTGGCACATGAGTTCTCAGGAAAGCTAGTTTGTATTCTACTTGACCACAGAGTCCATAGATGTCCTTAATTTCTCGAGCATTTGGGTCGTCCGAAAGTTGTCAGAATCTTCTTGTCCTTGGGGGCCACGGCATGCCCAGCATGACTGATAACCCAAACTGGAAAGCGTCTTTTTGTTGAAGAATACAAAGCCTTTGCAAATGGCACATAAAAGGCAGAAAAACCTGTGTTACCCGTAGTAAAGAAAATAAGCAGCCTAGGTCTGTTGGCACTTAGAGTATTAACGCGGTCAGTCCAGGGCCCACATTTTAGAACCTGTGTTTCAACTCCACAGCATGGAATGAATTCCTCAGGCATAGGAGTTCCTTCCTTGATTTCTGCATCCGTGTCTGTCTGCCTAGAAGGCAGCAGCCTGCACCGTGACCATCTTGGTTAGTGAGGGGATTGTTTTTAATCCATTCTGCTCCCTCCAGTGTCCGCAGGGCTGCTGGTTTTCACAGTTGCTGCTAGCCAGGCTATTGTTTTTCAACACTGCTGCACAGTAGGGAGTAAGGTGTGGGCACAGGGCCTGTTATAACATTTCAAACCTCACTTATCTTACTTTTTTATGGTTAATTTCTAGAGTTCTAAAAAGTTGATTTTGCTGATCATTATCATTGCTTTTATGGAGGAGCAGTTTTTCGGAGGTCTTGCTCTGCCATTCCTGAAATGCTTCTTATCCAAATGTATTTTCAGTCTACACGTCTAATTTTCACCTCAGTATTCTTAGTACTCAGGTTCTGAAGTAAATAAATATCTAAAGTGGAAGAAATCCAAACTGAATATATCCACTATCCTGGCTTACTAAATTCAAGGGTGAATTTACTATGGTTGTCAGTCTAACAGGAGTCCGTACTTGTTTTTTCATTCTGGAAAAAAATATATATCACATAATGTGAAAACAAAGTGCACAGCATGTCCTTTAATTTGAATTTTACTATAAATTGCTTTCTAGATCTGGAACTTGTTCAGAACATTTTTTAACAGATTAAATTTTGCCTTCTTTAATAAAAGAATAATGTGTCATCTATGGTGAACAAGCGTAGCAAAATTCTGTATTTAAACTGATGCTCAGCATTGTGTATTATATATTTTCTTTGTATAACTATCAAGTTTCAGAACTTCCAGATGCTCCTGCTTACAAACAAGCCTGCATCTAAACATTATCTACTTAACTTACATCCAAAAAAAGAAAGAGCCTATATATCCCCCATAAAGAAAATTGTTACAATACCTCGTAACTGAGATGTATGTATGTATATCTGCTTGCCACATTAAAAAATCTTTTGCTTGTGCAAAATTAAGAGAAAAACCCTAACATGGTTCACCATGGAAGATACAAAAATCTACTCTCTGAAGTTATGTGATGCTAATTATAAGGTGGGGAATAATATATTGAAGGTATTATTGTCACTATTGTTATTTACAAAGCATTTACTTAGTAACTTACAGGTAATAAATGGCTGTTTTACCCACTTCCTGTGATTTCATTTTCAATGTTTTATTTGCTCTTCTATCTGCTCTGTATCAGCCAGTTACATTCTGTATGTATTCATTGATTCATAACTTCATTTATTTACTTTATACCTATTAGGTATCAGCTGTAAGCTCTTTAAGGGAAGGGACTAGGTCTTATTCGTTTTTTTTTTTTTTTTTTTTTGCGGTACGCGGGCCTCTCACTGTTGTGGCCTCTCACATTGCGGAGCACAGGCTCCGGACGCGCAGGCCCAGCGGCCATGGCTCACGGGCCCAGCCGCTCCGCGGCATGTGGGATCCTCCCGGACCGGGGCACGAACCCATGTCCCCTGCATCGGCAGGCGGACTCTCAACCACTGCGCCACCAGGGAAGCCTTTTTTCGTTTTTGTCTGCCTAATTTCTATCACATTGGCTATATAGGAAAACAGATATAAAAATATAAAACAGTGCAATATTTTAGTATTACATACTTATTTTTGAGATTACAAATTGGTTGTTCCATATGAAATTGTTAATATTTGATTATTTATTTATTTATGTTTGGCTGTGTTGGGTTCTCGTTGCTGCATGCGGGCTTTCTCTAGCTGCGGTGAGCGGGGGCTACTCCTCGTTTCGGGGCGTAGGCATCCCATTGTGGTGGCTTCTCCTGCTGCGGAGCACAGGCTCCAGGCATGCGGGCCTCAGTAGCTGTGGCACACAGGCTCGCGGGCTCTAGAGCGCAGGCGCAGTAGTTGTGGTGCATGGGCCTAGTTGCTCCGCGGCATGTGGGATCCTCCTGGACCAGGGATCGAACCCTTGTCCCTGCATTACGGGCAGATTCTCAACCACTGTGCCACCAGGGAAGTCCCAATATTTGATCATTTTTGACTTTGCAAAATGGAACTTCATGTGATCCACCTTAATATATGCATAGAATAGTTAAAAGATCAGACTCCAATTCATAGAACGGATGAAATTTGTCTTCACTTCAGGATTTAGTTTGGAAGCAGGGAATTTGGTGACTGTCACCTTAAAGTATATGCACCGCCATGTTCATTGCATCATTATTCACAATAGTAAATAATGACATGGAAAAAGCGTACGTGCCCAATAATGGATAAAAGGGTGAAATGTAATACACGCATACACACACATACACACTGGAATATATTTCAGCCACAAGAAGGAAGAAAATCAGCCTTTTGCAACACAGGGATAAAGCTTGAGGGCATTGTTCTAACTGAAAGAAGTCAGACAGACAAAAACAAATACTGTATGATCTCATCCTTATGTGGAATCTGAAAAAGCTGAACTCATAAGAAACTCATAAATAGTGCTTGCCAGGAGTCTGGGATAGGGGAAATGGGGAGATGTTGATCGAAGAGTATAAACTTCCAGTTATAAATTGAATAAGTCCTGGGGATCTAGTTTAAAGCATGGTGAATATAGTTAATGGTACTGTGTTATTTACTTAAAACTTGCTAAGAGAGTAGGTAATTATGTGTGATGATGGAAGTGTTAACTAAGCCTATTGTAGTAATCATTTCACAGTATGTATGTGAATCAAATTGTCATGTTGTACACCTTACACAATATATCGATTATATCTCAATTCACTGAAAATATGTCAAAAATAATAATTACTGTTTAATCTTAAGTGCAATTGTATTCTTTTCCCCTTGAATTTACTTATGATAGATAAAATTTGTTCAGTTTTAGACAGATAATATTGCCATACCACATATATCAATTAAGATGATTTCCACTGGAAGAAATTGGAAACCTGATTAAACTGGCCTGATGAGTGAGGACATTTTAAGCTTGCAACTAGGAACCCAGAGGAGTATGTGTCCCACGGTCAGCTGAGTTAGAAGGTTCCATTTTATTGTGATTCCCTCATTTATATTCTTTAGTTTGTTGGCTTCATGTCTTATACCCTGATGTACAAAAAAAAAAAAAACAGTGGGAGCCATCTTTTATATTTGCTTTCTCTTGAGTGTGATTCCTTCTCAAAAAGCCCAGACTCTTTATATATCTATTCCTATGGCTGGGACATCTGCTGGTGGCGCAGTGGTTAAGAACATGCCTGCCTCATTTCTGAACTCAAAGGATATCTCCATACGTCAGACAGTAAGTGGATCTGCATAGTACAAGGGGCGCAAGGTAGCAAATGCTGGTGCCCCATCTACATCCTATCAGTGAGTTCCAGACCATTTCCAACTGACAGCACTTGCGTTTCTTTGCCTGAAGAACCCATCTATGCTAAGGGGTTAAGGTTATGCTTAGCCCTTTCAGACTACTCCAGGAAACACTGGTTTATGCCATTGCATGAGAGATATAATGATACTGACTATTAAAATGATTGTGCATTTGGGTATTTTCTGTTCAGTGCAGTGAAAGAAGAAATGCTATGAAAGAAGAAAATGACAGGCTCATTTCAGCTAACTGCCAACTCATGATACACAGTGAAATGTAGAAAGATTCTATGGGAGGATTAAAGAGAGTCTCATCTCCTATGGCTGTGGGGAAAATTTTTCTAAAAATCATTTCCCAAACCTTGAATGGGAAAACATTGTAATGATTAGGTAAATGCTTACCTAATGTACAAAGCTGGATACGACATCTGGTGAAATTGGGCCGCTATATTTTAAGATAAAATATATAATTTGAACCAACGGCCATTTTGTGGCACTATATCCCTGACAGGTAGAATACACTGCTTTGAGAACTACTGCATGGAAATAAGACTTGCTTCTCTCATTGTCTTTTCCATGACCCGTTTCGGAATTTGTGTTTCTACGTGCACAACTTTAAGCACCATTGGAATAAAGAAACTGAAGTGTGAGGAGTGGTGGCTTGGGGGAAAAGGGGGAGGGGAAGTATGCTTCTATCAGGGAACACAAGTAAGGGTCCACTAATCCTGACCCTTAGTCAGGATTATGGCTGCTGCTTTGTCATTTTGGATTCCTCTTGACAGTAGATAAGCGGGCAGGAAAAAGGAGTTTATTAAGTTTTTAGTGTCTACAGTCGTTAGTATTGTCTTGAATGACAGCATGAAAATTCTGGAACAGGGTAGATTATAATTACTTATATACACTATTAACTGTTTAGGGCTCACTTTGCCCTTATTTTTATCCCTGGGATGATGTGAGGGGAACCAGATACAATCCTGCATGTAACAGGATCTACTGTAGGCAAGTATCACAGAAAATAACTTTGGCATTTGTAGAAAAGAAAGAGCTAGCTGTCCTTCCTCTCCTTCTAAGAGTCTCTTTGGGAATATAATGGGAAGGATCCTGGGTCCTCACACTTTGGAATCTGAATAAATATTTCTTGGGAAGGACAGGACTTGTGTATACAGCTTTACAACTCAGAGGATATCTCCATACGTCAGACAGTAAGTGGATCTGCATAGTACAAGGGGCGCAAGGTAGCAAATGCTGGTGCCCCATCTACATCCTATCAGTGAGTTCCAGACCATTTCCAACTGATAGCACTTGCGTTTCTTTGCCTAAAATTTTGTTTGTTTGTCTTTACTGAAGAATTGGAAGTTACTTTGCAAAGGTAACAGATTTGAATATCAGGATATGCACTCCTTGAGAGCATATCTATGTCATGATTGAAGAAATCCGAATAAAAAACCCGGCTCTCACTCCTGCTGAGGGAGGCGTGTTTTTACAACATTTCTCAAAGGTTTTCTGTGGAATTACATTTTTAAAAAGTGTAGTTAATCTTAACTGATAGCATTACCAGAGTGAACTCTAGGTGCCTTATCCCACAGAGATCTGTGGTGGTGGCTAATAGATCATGTTCTTTTTTGATAATATGGCTGCTGCATAGGATGTGGACATATGTAACTTAAAAAATATATATAGCTGACAAGCAGAAGGCTGATGTTGGATCCCCGAATGGAAATTGTTATAACTCACCTGATTTTCAAACCTAAGTTCAAACCCTGAACATTTGGATTGAAGTGGAGGCTAGATCTCTTTGGCAAAGGACATTGTAATGTCCCTTATTGTAAACTCTTCCCCTGAAGAACTCTGCTGCCATTTAGTAGAGTAACTGTATATTTAGAAAAAGAATATACAGAATTCTTTCGTGTGCTATTAGATATTAACCATTAACTGATTCTGATATCGGAAGAACAGAAATATCATCATTATTTCTTGGTTTCCAAGAGTGCATATTGGGAATGATAAACTAAACAAATGCCAGATTGGCTACTCTGGAGTCTACTGTAGCTACTAAGAGTCTGTGTCAAGAAGGACAAAACAAAATCCCCAGAAACTGCCCCTATTTCAGGCCTAAAATGTAAATCAGAAGGAATACCGGATCCTAGGATAATTTGCAGTGAATAATGTCATCCTCAAAGGATGAAGATGCAGTGATTACCAGCATATCCCAGTTTAATTCACCTGTACATTCCTGAGGGAAAAAGCAAATGAGCTGTGGAAAATGACAGAATAGTTGACAGAATAGTAAGTGGAGCCCCAATCTTAGCTGCTGTGCTGGATGTGGTGCTTTTACTGGAACTGATCAACATAGCCTAAAATTCTTGGCTTGTGACTACTGATTTGAGAAATAATTTATTTTAATCAACTTCAGAAATGAGGATCAAAAGTATTCACACTCACCTGGGAAGAAGACTAGTACACATTAACTTCTTGCCCCAAGATCATGTTAATGCTTCTTGGTCTCATTGTAGTCTACAGGGACCTTGCTTTTCTTTCCTAATGCTGGCTTACTGTTTTGGTGAGTCATCCTAACATAATCTTGTTAACAAGGGGAAGGAAGTACTTTGGATTTTGTAGTGTAACACATATGTACAACGAATGGGAGATAAATAATCTAAAGATTCAGAGTCCTGTCTCAAAAGTGAATCAATAGTCTGGGGCATTTGGGGACAGCTCTCTAAAGTATAAGAAAATGTATTGTACTTTTTATTCTTACCACTTATAAAGATGACTCAACTATGAGGTTTTCTCTCGGTTTCCGAGGCAGCATATCAATGTACTTGAAAATACTGCTACTGCTGATGTATATGGTGTGATTCAGAATACTGTTCGTTTTTAAGATGGGCCCAGGGCAAGAGAGTACCTTCAGTCAGTTGCAGTCCATGTTGTACTGCTACTGGGCCACATGTGCTGCTAGTACCTCATCTTGAGCACACATTGTATTTTACTACATTTTGCCCCAGAGCCTAAGCTAATGCTGTGGGAACTCCACCTCCATGTAAGCAGAGTCCAAACGTAGAGAGTGGTTAAGGTGCCAGGAGCATTCCTTACCAAGGGGGTGTTAAGTGCTGTTTTATAAATGCTCTGGACTTCCGTCATTAAGACACAAAATTTTTACGTATAGTTTGTAAAATATTGGTAAGCTTCACGGGAGTTTGCAGCAAAATACAACATCTATTGTTATAAAACAATCTCAGCCTCAGTTATACATCCTTATCTTTGGCTTTGCCCCTTCCTGTCTCACTCTCTCAGTTCCCTCACTTGCATGTCTTGAGATAACCAACCAAATAAACCACAAGAGAACCAAGAAGAATTGTCTCCAAATATGGACTTACTGATTTTTAAAAATTGTTTATTTTCTATTTTATTAACTTATAAATTTCATCTTTCTACTTTCTTTAGGTATAATTGCTTTTATTTTTCTAACTTATAAGCTGGTTAGTGAGCTCATTAAATTCTAGGCTTCCTTCTTCCTAATATATGCACTAAAGGCTATTGATTTCCCTCTAATCACAAATACACAACATATTGATAATTGAATTTCCATTATTACAGGGCTAAAATATGTTCTAATCTAATTTCCATTATGATTTAAAAAAGAAAACTTAATTACCAAGCACTTAGGTATTTCCTAATTATTTTTTGTTGTTGTTTCTAGCTTAATTTCACCATGGTCGTGTTACACATTTCATATAATTTCATTCCTTGAAAACTTTTTGAGATATGATTTAGAGGCTAATTTGAGATCTATTTGGGTAAGTTCTTCATAGGCATGTGAAAATAATATCTATCTGTTACTATTAATTACAGTGTTCTTTATATGTCAGTTAGATCAGGATTATTCACCTTGAGCAAACTTCTATAGATTTTTTGGTCTGCTTATGCTTATTTTGTCAGTCACTGAAAGAAATTTGCTAAATCTTCCACTCTGATTATAAATCTGTTAATTTCTCCTTTTAGTTATATCAACATTTGTTTTATATATTTTGAAGCCATTTAATTTGGGTGCATACTAACCAGAATTGTTATCATTTCCTGGTGTATTAGTTTATTATACTGAAATGTCCCTCTTCTTTTCTAGCAATGTTTTTTGCCTTAATACCTATTTTTCCAAAGATTAATGTAGAAAAGCCAGATTTTTTAATTGAAGTATAGTTAATATGCAATGTTATGTTAATTTCATGTATTTTACATAGTGATTTGAAATTTGCGTACATTATGAAATGATCACCACAATAAGTCTAGTAACCATGTGTCCCTATACAAAGTTATTACAATATTATTGATGATAATCTTTATGGTGTGTATTATATCTCTGTGACTTATTTATTTTATAACTGGAGGCTTGTAACTCTTAATTCCCTTTACCTATTTCACTCTGACCTACCCCACTTTGCTCTGTCAACCCCATTTGTTCTCTGTATCTGTGAGTCCATTTTTGTTATTTTGATCATTTGTTTTTGTTTTTTTTATATATAAGTGAGACCATATGCTATTTGTATTTCTTTGTTTGACTTACTTCACTTAGCATAACACCCTCTAGATTCATCCATGTTATCACAAATGGCAAGATTTCATTCTATGTTATGGCTGAGTAATATTCTATTGTGTATATACCACATCTTCTTTATCTGTCCATCTATTGATGGACACTTTGGTTGCTTCCATATCTTGGCTGTTGTAAATAATGATGCAGTGAATATTGGTGTGCATGTATCTTTTCAAATTAGTATTTTCATTTCTTTGGATATATATCCAGGAGTGGAATTGCTGGATCATATGGTAGTTCTAAGTATTTTGAGGAATCTCCATATTGTTCTCCACAGTGGCTGCACCAATTAACATTCTCACCAATGATGTTTGAGGATTCCCTTTTCTTTACATTGTCAATATTTTTTACTTGTGTTCTTTTTGATGATAGCCATCTGACAGGCGTAAGGTGATATCTCATTGTGGTTTTGATTTGCATTTACCTGATGATTAGTGATGATGAACATCTTTTCATGTGTCTGTTGGCTGTATGAATGTCTTCTTTGGAAAAATGTCTATTCAGGTTCTCTGCCCATTTCCTAATTGAGTTGTTTGTTTTTTGATGTTGAGTTCAATGAGTTCTTTGTGTATTTTGGGTATTGACCAGTTATCTGGTATATTTTTTGCAAACATCTTCTCCCATTCAGTAGGCTGCGTTTTTGTTTTAGTGATAGTTTCTATTGCTGTAAAGAAGCTTTTTAGTTTGATGTAGCCTCATTTGTTTATTTTTGCTTTAGTTTCCCTTGCCTGTGAAGACAGATCCAAAAAAATATTGCTAAGACTGATGTCAAAGAGAATACTGCCTATGCTTTCTTCTAGGAGTTTTATGGTTTCAGTTTTTACATATAAACCTTTAATTCATTTTGCATTTATCTTTATATATTTTGTGAGAAAGTAGTCCAGTTTGATTCAATGCATGTAGCTGTCCAGTTTTCCCAACACCATTTATTGAAGAGGCTGTCTTTTCCCTACTGTATATTTTTGTCTCCTTTGTCATAGATTAATTAACCATATTAATGTGGGATTCTTTCTGGGCTCTCTATTCTTTTCCATTGATCCATGCATCTGTTTTTTGTGCCAGTCTGTTTTTGATTATTGTATCTTTGTAGTATAGTTTGAAATCACAGAGCATGATACCTCCAGCTTTGCTCTTCTGTCTCAATATTGCTTTGGTTATTGGGGCCTTCTGTGTTTCCATACAAATTTTAAAATTGTTTGTTCTAGAATGCCATTGGTATTTTGATAGAGATTGCACTGAATCTGTAGATTACCTTGGGTAGTACGGTTATTTTAACAATATTAACTCTTCCAATCCATGAGAACAGTGTATCTTTCCATTTGTGTTATCTTCAATTTCTTTCATCAATGTCTTAAAGTTTTCAGAATACAAGTCTTTTACTTCTTTGTTTAGATTTATTACTAGATATTTTATTGTATCTGATGCAACCATAAATGGGATTGCTATCTCAATTTTTCATTCTGATAGTTTGTTATTAGTGTATACAAATGCAACAGATTTCTGTATCTGATTTTGTATCTTGTGACTTTACTGAATGAATTTATTAGTTTTAACACTTGTTTATTGGAATCGTTAGGGCTTCTCTTTATACTGTTGTGTCATCTGCATATAATGACAGTTTTAATACTTGCTTTTTTTTTTTTTTTTTTTTTTTTGTGGCGATATGCAGGCCTCTCACTGTTGTGGCCTCTCCTGTTGCGGAGCACAGGCTCCGGACGCGCAGGCTCAGCGGCCATGGCTCACGGGCCCAGCCGCTCTGGGGCATGTGGGATCTTCCCGGACCGGGGCACGAACCTGTGTCCCCTGCATCGGCAGGCAGACTCTCAACCACTGCGCCACCAGGGAAGCCCAATACTTGCTTTTTTATCTGGCTGCATTTTATTACTTCTTCTTGCCTAATGACTGTGAATTGGACTTCCAATATTAGGTTGAATAAAAGTGGCTAGAGTGGACATCCATGTCTTCTTCAGGACTGTAGAGGAAAAGTTTTCAAATTTTTGCAGTTAAGTATGGTGTTAGGTGTGGGTGTGCATGTTTGACCTTTAAGACACTGAGGTACATTTCCTCTATACCCACTTTCTTGAGAAATTTTTTATCATAAATGGATGTTGAATTTTGTGAAATGCTTTTCTCCTCATCCATTGAGATGATCATATAATTTTTATCCTTCATTTTGTTAATATGGCGTATCATGTTGATTGATATATGGATATTAAACCATCCTTACATCCCTAGGGTAAACCCCACTTGATCATGGTGTGCGATCCTTTTAATGTATTGTTGAATTTGGTTTGCTAGGATTTTGTTGAGAGTTTTTGCATCTATGTTCGTCAGTGATTTGGCCTGTAATTTTCTTATCTTTTTCTTTTCTTTCTTGTTTTTTTTTTTCTTTTTTTCTGTGTGTATGTCTTTGTTTGGTTTTGATATCAGGGTAATGCTAGCCTCAGAGAATGAGTTTGAAAGTGTTCCTTCCTCTGCAGTTTTTTGGAATACTTTGAGAAGAATAAGTGTTAACTGTTTTTAAAATGTTTTGTAGAAACATTACCTGTGAAGCTGACTGGCCTCGGACATTTTTCTGTTGGGAGCTTTTTGATTACTGATTTAATTTCATTACTGGTAATTGGTCTGTTCATACTGTGTATTTCTTCCTGATTCAGTCTTAGGAAATGTACGTTTCTAGGAATTTATCCATTTCTTCTAGGTTGTCCATTTTATGGTAGTATAATTGTTCTTAGTAATCTCTTAAGGTCATTTCTATTTCTGTGGTCCTGCTTGTAACTTCCCTTTCTTTTCTGGTTTTATTTATTTGGGCTGTCTCTCATTTTTCTTGATGAGTCTGGATAAAGGTTTATCAATTTTATCTTTTCAAAATACCAGGTCTTAGTTTCATTGATTTTTTTTTTTTTTAGTCTCTATTTTATTTATTTCTGCTCTGATTTTTCTTATTTCTTTCCTTCTACTAGATTTGGTTTTGTTTGTTTTCTCTTTTTTAGTTCCTTTAGGTGTAAAATTAACCTGTTTATTTGAGATTTTTCTTGTCTCTTGAGGTAGGCTTGGATTGCTGTATTTCTCTCTTAGAATTATTTTTGCTGCATGCTGTAGATTTCGATCATCGTGTTTCCATTTACATTGTCTTAAGGCATTTTTGGATTTTCTCTTTAATTTCTCCAGTGACCCACTGTTTGGTTAGTAGCATGTTGTTTAGACTTCAGTTGTTTGTAGTTTTTGCTTTTTTTTTCCTGTAGTTTATTTCTAGTCTCATATCACTGTGATCAGAAAAGATTCTTGTTATGATTTCAGCCTTATATTTATTGGGATTTGTTTTGTGGCCAAACATGGGATCAGTCTATCTTAGAGAATATTCCATATGTACTTGAAAAGAATGTGTATTCTTCTTTTGGATGAAATGTTCTGTATATACTTATCAAATACATCCCATCTAACATGTCATTTAAGGCTAGTGTTTCCTTATTTATTTTCTGTCTGAATGATGTCCATTGATACAAATGGGGTTTTAAAGTCCCCTACTATTATTGTATTACTGTCAATTTCTCCCTTTATGTTTAATAATATTTGCTTTATGTAATTATATGCTCCTGTGTTGGGTTTTCATATATTTATAATTGTTATATTTTATTGGATTGATCTCTTTATCATTATGTAATGTCCTTTGTCTCTTGTTAACAGTCTTTGTTTTAAAGACTGTTGTGTCTTATCTACCTGTGTGGCTCTTCGTGGCCCAGGGCAGCTTGGAGTGGAATGATTTATTTTGGATAAATGAAATGATTAAGCATTTGTTTTCTTTTTCCACTAGTTTGTTTTATAAATCATTTTAATATCATTTTATTAGCTGCATTAAATATTACTACATGCATTCTTGATTTATTAGTACTTCCAAATATACTTAGCATTTAGATTTTTCAAGACTCTCTATAAATTATAGGACCATGAAACACTAACCCCATTTAAATCTCTCCCATCTGTTGTATGATTATCATACTTTTTAATTTTGCACATATTTTATGATCCCTAGACTTTAATAATTGTTTTACACAGTTGTTTTATTTTCATATTTCTCCATTTCATTGTTCTTCATTGCTTCCCACATTTCTGTGTTTTCTGTATGTGGCAATTTTCTTTCTCTCTGGGGAATATCCTTTAGTATTACTTTTAGTCCAGATCTGCAGGTGTCATATCATCTCATCATTAAAAAAAAATAATCTAGTAATGTCTTTATTTCACATTACTTTTGAAGTTAACTAGTATATATTTTTAGGCTGTATTGGAGTAATACAGAGATGTTAACTATAAACTCTGGAAAGAATTTTTTTCTTTAAGTATTTGAAAGTGGTACTAGAAAGTTGCAAAAATTTTGAAAGAACACTGAAGAGCCAGTCATTAAAAGGCAAAAGCTGAATGAGATTTATGTTTATATACTAATTTTATATTTATATTTCATTCATATAGCTTGAGACAAACACTACTTCTTGGGGAGCAAAACAGATGAATCTGAACTATAAAATTTTTGCCTTTTTGGCTTGAGAAATTAGAAGATAGAATTTGGGCCATCCAGAACAGTAGCAATGTTAGGGAACATACCCCTTAAATAGAGAAGCCCCCCAGAATGTGTGTGAATTGCAGGCAGGTTTTTGGATGGCCCCAGAATTCCAAGATTCTAAGGAGCTCAAAGTAAGGGACAGATAGAAGGTTAAGAGAACTGAGCAGAGATGTCAATCTGCCCATATAGGGGAGATAGGGTTTGGATATTGTTCCAGCCAAGTCAACTCTTTGCTACAGCTCTTAAATTTTTGCTCTTAAAAAGAAGATAAATGAACAACAGTCTGTATGATATGTCATCCGTAATGTCCATTAAAATTAAATTACTTGAGATGAGTAGAAACAGGAAAATATGACCCAAAGTTGAGAGAAAAAGTAATCAATACAAACCAACCCTGAGATAATCTAGATTTTAGAATCAGTAGGCAAGGATTTTAAAGCACTTATTATAAATATGTTCTTGGACTTAACAGAAGATATTGTTGTAATTATTATATATATGTGCAGTTAATCAGAGACATGAAAACTAAGGAAATAAAGCAAAATGTAGAGTTCAAAAGTACAAAACTTGAAAAAATTTCAATTGATGGAATTAAAATTGCATTGTACACTGTGTAGGAAATAGTGAAGTTGATAATATATCAATAGAAATTGTTCAACCTGAATATTACAGAGAAGAAAGAATTTTAAAAAAGAAAGAAAACATAATATCAGTGACAACTGGGACAATATCAAGGGATAATTGAAATTTCAGAAGTTGAGAAAAGAAAAATAAATTTTTAGAAAATGGAGTAAATAATGACAAAATTTTCCTAAATACAGTAACAAATGTGAACTCACCGATTCAGGAAGCTTGAAAATTCTGAAGTAGGGTGAATAAAAAGAAAATGGTATCTAGGCACATCATAGTCAAACTATTGAAAACCAAAGATAAGAAGAAAATTTTGAAAACAGCATAGAAAAGTGATACGTTGTATATAAGGTGAAAATTACAGCTAACTTCCCATCATAAAAAATGGGGTCCAGGTGACAGTGGTAAAGCATTGCTAGAGACCTGAAAGAAGAAAATTGCCAATGCAGAAATCAATATACAGTAAAAATATTTTTCAAAAGTTAAGGTAAAATAAAAGCATCCTTCGCCGAATCAAAAGCTAAGAAAAATTTTTGAGTAGAACTGTGCTTCCAAACATGCTAAAGGGAAAATCATCAGACTGGAATGAATAGTAACATAGTGGGGTTGGTAAATGAAGTTATACTCTTGCAAGTTTCTATATTTTATTTGATAGAGTATAATGCTAATCTTAAATCAACTGTGATCTATTAAAATATAAATGGTAATCACCAGAGCAAACATTTAAAATAATACAAAAAGCTATAACTGAAGAGACAATAATACAGAAAATAAAATATATTACCTAACTAATTTTATTAACACAAAAGTGGGTAGGACAGAAGTACTAGAGGAAAAAGTAAATGGAAGTTATAGGGAAAAAAGCAAAATGATAGCATTAAACACAATTATTTAAATAATTATATTGAAAAATAAATGAACTGCTGACACTCTAATAGAATGCATATTTGTCAGACTGGTCAAAATGCAAGATCAAAATATATTCTGTTTACAAGAGGTGAGCCTTAAATAAAAAGGTATAAATAGGTTTAAAATAATTATATGGAAATAAAATTTTAGGTAAACACTAATCATAAAAAAGAGAATGTCCAAAAAGAACAGAAACAGGAGAATGAACACAGTCCTAGCCCATGGCAGTAAATGCATAGCCATGTGCACCCTTTGTGAATATGACCTGCTTCTGTTCCTCCTTTTTTTTTTTTTTTTTTCCTCCTTTTTTTTAAAATAAATTTATTTTTGGCTGCGCTGGGTCTTTGTTGCTGTGCGTGGCTTTTCTCTAGTTGCGGCTAGTGGGGGCTACCCTTCGTTGCAGTGCATGGGCTTCTCACCGCAGTGGCTTCTCTCGTTGCAGAGCACGGGCTCTAGGCACACCGGCTTCAGTGGTTGCAGCACGTGGGCTCAGTATTTGTGGCTCACCGGCTCTAGAGCACAGGCTCAGTAGTTGTGGTGCACGGGCTTAGTTGCTCCACGGCATGTGGGATATTCCCGGACCAGGGCTCGAACCCGTGTCCCCTACATTGGCAGGCAGATTCTTAACCAACACGCCACCAGGGAAGCCCTGTTCCTCCTTTCTTAAGTCAATTTGGGTGGGGGTGGGCGGTGGCATTTGCCAGATCAATTGCTGCCTGTGTTCTGAGGTCAGGGGTTTACCGCTGGCTGGGTTCCATGTTTGGGTGGGCCTGCTGGCTGGGCTCTGCAGTCAGGAGGGGTGGTTGGGTGGCCTCCCTGATCAGGCTGGGCCACTGGCTGCACTCCTTGATCAGGTGGAAGCACTAGCTGCGCTGTGCAGTCACCTATGGTGAGGCAAGGTCACAGGCTATGTTCTCTTACAGGGTGGTGACACTTGAACTCCGCTTTTGGTCAGGGCCATGAGCTGGGCTCTGCAGTTGCTGGTGAGGTGGGGGTCTCAGGTTGCACTCCCCGGCCAGATGGTGCCACTGGCTGAACTCTGTGTCCAGGCAGGGCCACAGGCAGAGCTTTATGGTAAAATAAGTCCTCAGGCAGTGCTCTGTGATCAGACAGGGATGCAGACTGTGCCCCAGAGTTAAATGGGGCTTCAGGATGGGCTTCGTGGCCAGATAGACGTCTGGCTGTGCTCTGCTGTTTGGCAAGATCACTGGCTAGGCTCTTTGGCTGGGAGGTGCCTCCAAGGGTATCCTGCAGTTGGATGTGCTAGAGACTGGGCTCTGAGGTCAGGAGGGATCATTGTCTACACTTCCTAGTCAAGTGGGGCTGTGGGTTATTATGCTCCATGATTGAGCGGGTCACTGGCTGGGCCCCCTCTCTTGGCCAGGCCGTGGGTTGTATTCAGCAGTCTAGCAAAGCTGTAGGCTGGACTCTGCCATAAGCTGGGAGAGTTTGGGTTATTTGGTTTTGCAGGGTCACTGTTTAGACTGGTTATCTGGGGTTGTCTAGCAGACTGTCTGGTTATCTAGCAGTTGTGTAGTACTGCTGACCTGGCTCCCTGCCCGAGGGCGGCTGTAGAATAGACTGCATGGCTGCCTGGATTCTCAGGTCAGGTTTCCTTGTTGGGTGGGACTGGAGGCTATACTCAGCAGTTGGGCAGTGCTTCAGATTTGCTTTCCTGCCTAGGTGGGAAGTAAAATGGGCTCCAGATCCAGTGAGGCTTGTGCTGGGCTCCTGAATCAGGCAGAACTGTCAACTGAGGGCAGGCACTGGCTCTGCTCTGCAGATGGGCAGAGCCACTTGCTGGGATCTCTGCTAAAGCACCACTGCGGGGAGGAATGCAGTGTGAGATCTGAGCACTGTTTGCTGTAAACCCCACTCCCTTCTCCATCTCTTTCTGTTCTCCAGAGGTCAAGCCCTGCGGGGTCCCCTAGTGATCCCTGGGAGAGAAGATCTGAGTGGGCCTCTAGGGAAGCATACTGCAATGCTGGGGGAGAAGAAACTCAACCTTGGGCTTACTTTTTCCCACTTTAGAAACTGTAGGCCCAGAGGGGCTGTCTTAGTGTGGTGCTATGGATAGGAAAATGCAGAGCATAGCCACTTCTCTTACCCTTCTAATGTTGTCCTTCTCCACCTCTGTGGTCCAGGTGAGTGCTTCAGCCTCATCCCTGGGTACTGGGATGTTCTCAACAGTGTCTTGTCTATAGATAGTTGCTAGTTGGTCTTCTTATGAGGGGAATTGAAGTCAGGAACAATCTATGTCGCATCCTGATAATGTTACCCAGAAACATTCTTTTCAGAAAATAATGTTTCAAAAAGCTGTATTTTCAAATATAGTTTGAAATTTATAGTTTTCAAACTATAGTTTCAAAAAACTATATTGCCATGAAATAGCCTTTGCATGTGGAAATGGAAATGGTAGTCACTATCCATTAGAGGCGAAGAGCTTAGTTTGTTATAGCGTCCTGAGCAACAAGTTTAGATCATTATCCTATATTGAACATTAGATAACTCTGTGTCAGGTAATGTGTTGGGTAGTTAGTTAGAATATTCATTCTGACCCCTCTACTGTTTCTTCTCAGAGAGAGATCTTCATTTTTTAATTTAATATATAAAACTGTACTGACTATGATTGAAATTTGGGAATTTACGAATGTGACCGACCCCATTCAGTCTGTCATATAAGGTCATTGAGATAATCATGCAAAATTAAGTTAGTATGTATGTCTTTGAAACTTGTTTCTATTTATTCTTTATGTAGTTTAAGTTAGTCATGAGATTAGCTACCTCTCTGAATTGGCTTTCTTTTTAAGCTGCATGCCACACATGTCAATATGTCTAAATGGTCCTTTTTCCAATTTTCCTGATTTTTGATTCATGTGTAAAATTGTGAATCAGATTAAATCGCCGAGATGAATCCTCACACCCCCCCCAAACTTCCTGTGTGTTTGCACCCTGTCTGTTTGAACATTTATATTTAGAATTCTCAAGCATGCCCAGGGAGTAAGAAATATACAACAGAAACATCTGTTCCTCTTGGCAAAACTATTTCGTGCTTTTTTACTTTTGGAGGGTCAAGAAAAATACCTAGGGATTGTTTTCATATCTTTGTAATCTTAGCCTTATTGCAATGATTTAAACACACACACCCACACACACGAGACGGAAAAGTGTACACAATGGTGAGATCAATAGAAACAATTGTTTTCCTTTTTTCGGATATGTGATTTTTTTTCCTTAGCAGTTTTACCAGCTTATTAAGAGAAAAGAAACCACCCTTTACCTACCCAGTTCACGTTTCTGCTGTCTCATCCCCATTCACACTCAGGCCACCTTTAGATTTTACAAGCATGAAATAAATATTTTAAAAATAAAAGCAAATATTCTTTGATGTCAGCTTATGTGGTTGCTCCCCAGTTACCTAAGGTCAAAACTGTAAAACTTAGTTGTATATTTTGGCAGGGCTGGAAACTGAATTCACTTTTTAGAAATATAATAAAGGTTGCAGCTGAACGTGGTATGGATTCTGTTAGTTCTTGCTGGGCAAGGCCTCAAGCGGACATTTCCCATTCTGAGTGGCCTTTGACCAGGTGCCTTAGGGAAAGCAAAAATGATAATTTTAACGTTCCTCCTCCCTAATTCCCTCTTCAAAATTTAAAATCCATCTAAGCCTGTGGGACCAATTAATTTTTTTGAAGGCTAAGGATAGCCCCAAGACAGGATAAAGCCTTTGACAGTATTATTTATTTTATAGTGAATATCTGTAACATATTGTCTTTTGCTTGATGGAAATAAAGTTGTTGCCAACTGTGCTGGGAAGTCATAAAGGTCTTGCTAATGAGAAGTGGCTTTAAAAGACAGGGGGCATGAATATTAAGTTAATTATGGTTTGAACAAGAACCTTGAATTGCTAGATCTAAAACTGCTGGGTATAAGACCTATTAATCCACTATTTATCTAAGATGTGTGGTGTTAAGCAACTATAAGAGGGTTTACCAGAGCCAGATTTTACCATCAGAGTGAGAATCTGTCATGAAAAACATCTGCTCAAGGAGGAGCACTTTTAGAATATGACTTACTGTTAATAAAATTGAGATCACCTATGTAAAGTAGCTAATTTAATACTTGCAACCTTGTAAGCACTCTGTAAAAAGTAATGATTTTTATTGGTTTTATGGCTACAGTTCTCAGGCCATAAGGATTATGATTTTTTTCCTATGATTAAATTTATTTTTAATTTTGAGCCTCCATTCTACCAGGTACCAAATAATAAATTTAGCAATGTAGTCTTTACATCAGTTCATCGGGTTGTTTCTTTTGGGGACTTTATTAAGGGCAAGTCCTATGCTTGGGAGGCAAGGTATGTCTAACAGGAGTCATGGTCATGTATTTATGATGTTTTCTACCATTATTTCCTCACTCACTTCTGCTCATTGGTGGTAGGTCCACACAGATCATTGCTTCATGTTGCCATAGTAGCTTTCCGGGTCTACCAGATTGTCTGCTTATGGAAGCAGAGGAAAACATTTTGTGGCTCCCTGATACATACAGGTTCAAACAGGGATTCTATTAAGATGTCTCAGAGCTGACTGACAAGAGAGCCCGTGCAGATATTTCTGATGCTCTCACACCAGGCTGGGATCAGAACTCTGATTCTTGATTTTTCCTAGTCCTAAACTGAAAAAGGTGGTTCAGGCTGCTATCTGCTCTTGAGTTCCCCAAACTAACATCTATCAGTAGCTCCCATACTCACCCCAGGATTTGTCCAGGGGAGACAAGATTCCTTTTAGGGAATCACCAGCATTTAAATTCTTGTTTCATTTCTTTCTCTTTAACTTTTCTGGACCAACTTAATCCAGTCTCGGGTGATGGTGGAAGTGAGGTAGCAGAAGGTAATAAAAGACAAGTAGTTCCGAATGTTTGTTTAGTTTTCCAAATCACTATGGCATAATTTTTAATTTCTACATCTTTTAGGATTTTGAAACTAAAACGTTTTGGCTTTTGAAATGAAAGGAGGTTTCTTTACTTTTTGTTATGACTAAATTAATAAATAAAGGCCCAGGATGAATTGGGAAAGTTAAAAGCCAGATCAACACTTCAAAATATTACCATGCTACATTTGTATCATGCTTGATAACGGCTACCATTTATTGGTTGTCAATCACCTGATAGTCTATGAACCAGTATTTTAAAAAACAATATTCCCAAATTCAAACAAAATTAAAGGTAGACATTTGTGTCTAATTTTGCTGATAAAACTATGTCAGAGATATTACAGAACAAATAAAAATCAAGTCGACATCTTTCTAAATTCCAGTGTTGCCTTCTGCCTTTATGTTTTAGATGCTCAAACTAATTGAGAAAACTACATAGGGTTTTCAGCTGGTTAGATGTCTTCCTGTAAACTAGGAAGTTATCTACCATGGAAATTCTTAGGATTTTAAGTAATAGGTATAGATGTAAAAAAGTAGTATGTTCTCAATTTAATACATCAAGACCAAAATCAGTTATAGATAGTAAAAAATCTAAATGTTATTATAAAGAGTTTTCTTTCTTGAGAGCAATATATATTTTATTTTAAAACAAGCCAATGTGTGATCAGGCATGTTTGATAACTTCGACCCCTAATAGGGTTTTTAATAGTATTTCAACAAATCTAAGAAAAAGTCTAGATACCTTAATCTGGCTTGTAGGGCTCCCCATGATCTTCTCCAGCCTCGTTTTTCACTTCTCTTACTTCCATCCACCAACCTTAATACACTCTAGATACTGAGTTTCTTCAATTTCCTTCATCCTCCAAACTTGTTATCACTCCTGGGTACTAGAACCTGCTGTTTTCTACCTGGAATATTTTTTGTTTCTCTTTTCTTCCCTTCTTACAAAAATCTACCCATGCCCTACCCTCACCTATCTATTTCAACTAACATTTATGTCACTACTTAGATGTCAGCTCCCCTAGGAAGCCTGCTAATTAGTACAGAAATAGTAGCACTGCCTATGTCTCACATTATAGAATGTGTTCTATGACACTCACTTTAAAAAAATATTTTTAACAGCTTTATTGAGATATAATTCACATGCCATACAATTCACCCATATAAAGTGTACAACTCATTGGTTGTTAGTATATTCAAGGAGTCATGCAACCATCACCACAATGAATTTTAAAACATTTTCATCACCATAAAAAGAAACCTCATACCCTTTAGTTATCACACCCTAATTCCCCTAATCACCACCAACTCTAGGCAACCACCAGTTTCCTTTCGTTTCATAGGTTTGCCTATTCAAGAAATTTCATATATATTGAATTATGTAAAATGTAGTCTTTTGTGACTGGCTTCTTAAATTTAGAGTAATGTTTTCAAGGTTTAGTCACATTATAGCATGTTACAGTACTCCAATTTTTATGGCTGAATAATGTCCCATTGTGTGGATATACTGCAGTTGTTTTCTATCCACTCATCAGCTGATGGATGTTTAGGTTCTTTCCCATTTTTGGCTATATGAATAATGCTGCTGTGAATATTTATATATGTGTTTTTAAACATATATTTTCGTATTTTTCTCTTAACCATATACCTAGGATTGGAATTGTTAGATCATGTGGTAACCAGATATTTAACATTTTGAGGAGCTACCAAACTGTTTTCCAAACTGGTTGCATCATTTTACAATACCACCAAGTGTGTGAGGGTTCCTGTTTTTCCACATTCTCATCAACGCTTGTTATTGTATCTCCTTTTTGTTATTGCCTGTCCTTTTGGTTTAGCTGTCCTAGTGGGTGGGAAGAGGTATTGCATTGTGGTTTTGACTTGCATTTCCCTGATAGCTAGTGATGTTGAGCATCTTTTCATGTCTTATTGGCTATTGTTAGATCTTCTTTGGAGATGCATCTATTCAGATCCTTTGCCCATAATTTAATTGGATTATCTATCTTTTTATTTTTGAGTTGTAAGTGTTCTTTATATATATATTATAATATAAATATATATATATTATAAAATATATATTACTTCTATCCATTCATCAGACGATAGATATTTGGGGTATTTATACATTTTAGCCATTATGAATAATACTGCTATAAACATTTATATATAGATTTTTGCGTGAAATATATTTTAATTTCTCTTGGGTGTATACCTGGGTGTAGACTTACTGGGTCAAATGGTAACACTATTTTAATATTTTGAGGAACTACTTGGCTATTTTCCAAGTGACTGTGGCATTTTACATTCTCACCAGCAGTCAATGAAGGTTCTCATTTTTCCATATCCCTGTCAACACTTGTTACTGTGTTTTTGGTTATAGCTATCCTTGTGAGTGTGATATAATATCTCACTGTGGTTTTGATTAGAATTTCTCTGATAGAAAATGGTGTTCAGTGACTTGTCAGGTGTTTATTGGCTATTAGTATATCTTCTTCAGAGAAATGGCTATTTATATAGCATTCACTTTTTTAATAGTCTGTCTACCCAAAGTGAATGAAACCCCTCCTTTCATTTTAGATTTAGCGCCTCAGATCACAAATTGGCACCAAACATTTGTTTGTAAATTCAACAAAATTATAATCAAAATCCCTTAGGTGTTCTTTCAGAGAAATTGACAAGATAATTCTAAAATTCATGTGGAAATGCAAAGGACCCAGAGTAGTGAAAAATTTCAAAAGAGAAGAAATTTAGTGGACTAAAATTACCTGATTTCAATACTTACTGTAATGCTGTAGTTATTAGGAAACTTGTATTGGCCAAAATATACACAAATATATCATGGGAGAAGAATGGAGTGTCTAGACATAGACCTACACATATATGGACTACTGATTTTTGACAAAAGTACAAAGACAGTTTTTGAGGAAAAGATAGGCTTTTCAATAAATAGTGCTAGGACAATTGGGTGTCCACCCCTCTTCCAAATCTTTATACTTTGCAACAAATGCAAAAATTAACTCAAAATGTATCATTGATCCAAATGTAAAACCTAAAACTATGAAACATCTTGAAGAAAACATAGGAGAAAATATTTGTGATCTTGGTTTAGATAAAATTACTTAGATATGATTCTAAAAACATGATACAAAGAGGAAAATTGTTAAGTTCGAGTTCACCAAAGTTAAAAAATTTGTTTTTTGAAAGACCCTATTAAAAAAATGAAAACATAAACCATAGATGGGAACAAAATGTTTAGAAGTCATATAATACATAAAAGACGTTTTTCATGTATGAATATTTAAGGAACTCTCAAAATATAATAAGAAAACAGAACCTAAATTTTTAAAGGGTGAAATAATTTGAACACTTTACCCAAGGAGCCCATGAAATGATACTCTACATCATCAGTCATTTAGGTAAATGCAAATTCAGATCACATTGATATACCACTAAAGACCTAATAGAATGGCTAAATTTAAAAAGAATGACTATGTCAAGTGTTGGTGAAACCATGGAACATTTAGAAATTTCATACACTGCTTATGAAAATGTAAAATGGTACAACCATTTTGGAAAACAGATGGCAGTTAAGTTTTAAGAAGTTTAAAAGCAGTTAACTTTTTCTAAATATAAACCTACTGCTACCATAATAGCCATTGCACTCCTAAGTACTTACTTGAGAGGCAGGTAAGCATATATCCATACACATGGACATTCACATACATATGAACATCCATACATATGAACATTCACAGCAGCTTTATTTGTAATGGCTCAAAACTGGAAAAAAACCCAGATGTTCATCAACAAGTGAATAGATACACAAATTATGATATATTCAATGCAATTTATTTCCAGTTGGTAAAAAACACAAATAAACTATTGATACACAATCAAAGTGGATGCATAATCTCAAAATAATTATGCTAAGTGACAGCATCCAGGCCAAAAAAATACATCTGTATGATTCCACTTATATAAATTATCTTAAATGCAAACTAATCTTTAGAGAGAAAGGATGATGTATAATATTTGCTCAAAAGTTGGTAGCTGTTTAGTACTTCTCTTCCCTCCAAAATCTTAAATATGTAAACACATGCATCTGAATAACTGCAGATACAATTAAGAGTTAAAATTTTATTCAGCTAATATCATCAAAACTCTAAAAGTCAGGTCATCTGGCAAGAAGTTTTTTTCAGAAATGTTTTCTAACTCAATAGTTCTTGAATGGTATCATCCCAGAGCTTTTCATAGCTTTTACAGCTCTTTGCCATGTCTCCTAAAATTTTTGGCAAGTTCTTCTGAGCAGTAGATAAATGAAAAGGACAACAAGAAAGACCACATTGAAGCACTAAAATTATGGAACAGGAGTTTGAGCTCTTTGAAGATTTAAAATAGGTGGGGGAGAAAAATGAAAATACACTCATAAGTATATTCCCCAGTCAAAAGCAGTCAGTCAGTCCAAAAAGTAGGCACAAAAGCCTGTGAGATTTCTGGTACTCTTACCATCTGCTGATACTACTAGTTGAAACAGGCAAGTGTTGTTATTTCCGTAATAATGGCTATTGAATGTGGGCATAACCATAAGGTAAGGTATTGGATCAATGAACAGGTACACACAAGAGATATATTTTAAAGATTACTTGTGTGTAACATACAACCAATTTATAGGCTTTAAACTGCAAAGAACTTGTTCAGCGTCCAGTAATACTCAGCGTGTAAAACATCAAAAACAACATATGGTTGTCAAGAGCAGCCATTTAAAGTAGCAGGGAGTGAATGAGTGAGAGATGTATTTGCTTTTTACGAATATAGTAATGGTTATATATTTGTCACACTTTTCACTGAATTTAATACTGCCTATTTAGACCTTAGTCTTTTTGTATTTTGTGCCATGAGTGTTAGAAGCACAATTTTAATATCAACCCTTTAGAGAAATTGGAAAATAGAAAGTACAAAAATTGAATAATTAATAAAGAGAACATGAACATTAAAAGTTTCCTATAATAGGAAAAAACACAAGGGCAAATACATTCCAATAATTAAGTAACAGACAATAAATATTAAAGAATTCTTAGAGTTTTCTGTCTCAACAACACTGATTTTTCCATCTGGGAATTTCATACAAGAGAAAGGAAAACTATCTTCAGTGCATTAGAAGTGATATTAGGAAATTATGTAAGCATTTGTTTAAGATCGGAGAAGCGATTTTCATCTAGCCATGTAGCAGTATCTGTTCTTACCACAGATTAACATTGTACTTTTTATGAGGCTGATTATTTACCAAAGACTCTGTAACATGTCTGCTTCTTTCTTCATCCCTCTAATTCTTTCTCCGTGATTTAACAATATGCCCTTTCTTTCTTAATCAGACTGCTTGCCTTGCTCTCTATTTTCTCTCTAGAGCCTCTGCCTTCTCCCTCTCTGCTCTGAATATCTATTTCTTTTACCTGTATAAGACATTTTAATACACACTTCATTTTGATCCCCCTCAATTTTATATACTAGTCTTGTCTTCCCTACACTTATGAACATTATAAGGACACAGGCTCTGGATATATTCATTTTTGTTTTTCCTAATAATAACTTGTTTAACAGCTGAAGGAGTCATTAGGTACAGATAAGCAAGAATATATAAGGAAGAGACCTGTGTTCTTGTACAGTAATGTGGAAGGGATAAGTACAACTTCTAATTTCAAAAAATCTTAAAACTCATTCCTGGGCCTTATCCTTGAGAATATGATCCTCTGTCACAGGAGGGCTAAATTGGTATCTCAAGTGTGAGATATGACAAAAAACATCCCTAAGATCTAGAAATGTTTATGGAAAATAATGAAGATAAAAATACTGCAATTTCAAAGCTATAAGCAGTTTTTCTGTGTAACTGTGTAAAACTAGAATATGTATTTGAAAGCATATGGTTTCTTTGCTCTAGCTCCACCAAAAATCTGAACACTGGGTATTGCAGACATGAAGTTGAACCATAAGCCATAACAAGTAATAGGATTTTACATAAACTTTCAATCTGTGGGAGCTAATTTTTTGTAAAACAATGTGGATATTGCTTGTATTATAAGTGGAGTGTTACTCCTGTATAATCCTTCTGTAAAACTCCAGCTTTCATGGACTTCCCTGGTTGTCCATTGGTTAAGACTCCACGTTTCCAGCGCAGGGGGTGCAGGTTCGAGCCCTGGTTGGGGAACTAAGATCCCACATGCTGTGCACTACAGCTTTCAATATTATTGTGACTGTTTATAAACATATATGTATTTGTTACTGAGAACTACAGTTAGATGCATATTACGTCATGACCCAGGACATGAACATATATTTTCATGAGTACGTGTGGTTATATGAACTTTTAAAAAAAGTTTTGTAAAATAATGTTATCTCTAATTACATAAATTGAACGCATATTTTCTTTCCTTTCTCAGTCTATAGTGCTTGTAATGTAATGACAAGATAATATCTGTTTATATGAGGTGGAGTGGGATAGAAATTAAGTATCATGAAAAATATATCTCCTCTCTTGAAACATATCACAAGTTGAAACATACATTTAATCTCTAGTGCTTAAAACACCATATTCTTTATAGACAATAGGGAAAAGAAAATAATTTGGGAAAATAAATTCTCTCATTAGAGAAATTGTGTGTTAGAAACCCAGGGATTGTATCAGTCTAAGAGTAGAAAACTGTGTTTTATTATGGAATCTTCACAGCACAAATTTCTTATCAGTGTACTAATACACAGAAACATTTAGTATGGTGATATGAAATATTATAAAACACCATTTGCAAATGAAACATATAATGAGTTCTCTACATTTTACGTTTGTCCACTTTAAATACTATTTGCTTCCAGATAATTAAAAGATTTTTCAAATCTCCTTCGTTGCATATTTGCATGCAAGAGCTGTAAACAAAGACTGGTGTAATTGTGTTGATTAACCACATGAATTCTGCAAACTGTGTTGCCATTGATGATGCAATTTTCTGAAATAGTGAAAAAACTCAATAAATTCTAAGCAAAATTCAGTCTTCTCTACATTCCTGAAAGCTACAGTTTATAAATCCATCAAAAAAGAATAAGACACAGTTAGCATTAAGCTCAAGAAATTATAAACTGATTACCAACTACATGAATATCTTCTAGGTTGTCAGATTGTTATATAGACTAGGAAACAATTCTTTGTGGTTGGGGATTGTCCTGCATGTTGCTTAACCTCTAGCATCTCTGGCTCCCATCAATTAAGTGACAGTAGTCCCCCTCATTACTGTAAAATTATTTAAAAAAAACAAACCTGGAAATTTCTCAAAATGTCTCTTGTGACATAGTAGTGCCCAAAGGGAGCCACGATTCTTGAACTAGATTCATTACCACTACCCTAACCTCTTTGGCCCCTTCCTATGGCCATAAGAGTCACAAAGTTTATGAGAAGAATATCAACAAGAAGTTTTATATTTTAAAAAATCTTCATGAAATTAGGAGGGTTTAGAGAATATATGGGCTTTAGACGGTCAAGGAAACTGTATTAATTGTAGATACGACAAAAAATGTGGGAAAAGGCACAAAAGTGAATATGAATATGATATGATCAAAGAGGGACAAAAGCAAAATTCTTTAAAATATAAAATAAGTTTTAAGATCGGTTAAGACCTGATTATCTGTGGCCTTAAATTGGTATTGGGCAAAGGATTTCTGGTTACAAACAGCAGAAGATAAATTCAATTTGCTCTTACTGCTACTCGTACATTAAAATGGCAATAAGTAATTTAAATATATATGTGTATGTGTGTGTATACATACACACACATGCATACATACACCAGGACAAATGAAAGAACAACTGGTGAGAGATTATAACATATTAAAAAAAATCAAATTATTGGAAGTGTGGTTATTGATATAACAAAGGTAAGGAAGCTACAACTTGGCTATGTGTAGAATGTGATGCCAAAATAAGAATTTGTCATAAACATTATATTCCTTGACAGTGGAATGAACTATGAGAATAATAACAAAAATCTAGAATATTCCTAAATAAAACTATAGCCATAAAATTATTTAAATAAACACTTCTAGGGACTTTCCTGGTGGCACAGTGGTTAAGAATCCTCTTGCCAATGCAGGGGACACAGGTTTGAGCCCTGGTCCAGGAAGATCCCACATGCCGCGGAGCATCTAAGCCCATGTGCCACAACTACTGAGCCAGCGCTCTAGAGCCCGTGATCCACAACTACTGAGCCTGCGTGCCACAACTGCTGAAAGCTGGGTGCTCACCACAACGAAGAGTAGCCCCTGCTCGCCGCAACTAGGAAAAGCCCATGCACAGAAATGAGACCCAACACAGCCTAGATAAATAAATAAATATTTTTTAAAAATTAAAAAAAAAACACTTCTGTATAACTCATGGATTGAAATCAAGATGAAAATTAGGGAATGTTTTGAATCAAATGAAAATAAAAACACCACATATCAAAAATTTGGGATCCTGCTAAAGCAATACACAGAGGGAAATTTTAGCACTAAAAATCTTTATACATCTGAAAAAATATTTGTTTCAAGTCAATAACCTTAATTTATACCTTAAGAAACTAAATCCAATCCTGATAAAATCTCCCAGTAAAATGAGGAATAAAAGGCAATTTCCTCAATCCCGTGAAGGGCACCAATGAAAACCCTAGAGCTAACAACTGCATGGAGAAAGACCATTTTTCCTCTCAGATAGAGAATATAGGAAAATGATGCCTGCTCTCATAACTTCTATTCATCATTATATTTGGTGTTCTAGCTAGTACACAAGATGAAAGAAAGTACAAGGCATCCAGATTGGAAGAGATAAATCTATCTTTATTTGTAAATGAAACAAACAAAGGTCTAGAATATCCAATGGAACATACCAAAAAACCAAATAACACACCAGAACTATACAAAGTGATCATGGTAAGTTTGCAGGACATAAGATCAATCAATATAAAATAATCACACATACTGCTATAAATAGCAAAAAACACTGGAAATTAAAATTAAATAACATTAGATAAAACATGAAGTACTTAGAGATAAATGTTACAACATATGTACAAGATCTGCACACTGAACACTATTAGACACAGCTGGGGAAAAAAATAAAGACCTAAATACACAGAGCAGTATACTACACTGAAGTGTGAGAAACCTCAGTGCTATTAAGATGTCAAGTCTCTCCAAATGGATTTATAGATTTCATGTAACCCCGTCAAATCCTAGCAGGATTTCTTTTTGTAGAAAATGACAAGCTGATTTTAAAATTCACATAAATATATGAAAAACCTGAGTCAAAACAACTTTAAAAAATAACATATTTGGAAGATTAATGTTCCGTTATTTCAGGTTTTATTCTGAAACTATCATAGTCATAAAAGTGTGAGCTTGGTATGAAAGACAGGCAAATACTGTGGATCAATGAAATAGAACAGAGTCTAAAAGTAGATTCATTAAATATAGAATTGATTTTCAAAAAACTTTTAAAGATTATTCATGGGAGAAAAGTTAGTTTTTTCAGCAAATGATGCTGAAAAAAACTGTGTTTATATATACATACACACACATATGTATATATATGTAAAACAAAACAAACAAAAAAGGAGAGAACTGTAATTCACACTTCACACTGTATATGAAAATTAGCCTAAAGATGATCATAGACCCAAATATAAAACCTAAAAGTATACAACTTCTACTAGAGCACGTAGGAGAAAATCTGTGTGACATTGGGTTGTCAGACATTTCTTCATATGACGCCAAAAGCATAAAGGAGGAAAAGTGATGTGTTGGTTTTCATAAAAATAATTTCTGCTCATTAAAGACACTCGAGAATTAAAAGACAAGTCACATAATGATAGAATGTATTTGCAAATTGTATACCTGATAAAAATACTTTTGTCTAGAATATATAAAGAGCTCTCAAGATTCAATGATAAGAAAACAAACAACTTCATTCTGGCAATATAGTTGAAAAGAAACTTCACATAAGTGGACATATGAATGGCAAATATGCATATGAAAAGATGTTCAACATCGTTAGTCATTAGGAAAATCCAAATTAAAACCACAATCTGATACAACTATAAACATATTAGGTAGACACTGTTAAAAGGCTATTCATACCAACTATTAGTGCCAATATGAACTGGGACTGTCATGCACTGCTGGTGAGAATTTTAAAGAGCACAACCACTTTGCAAAACTGGCAATTTCTTAAAAAGTTTAAGAAATATCTACTATATGATGTGGCTATTATACTGTAAGATATTTACTCAAGGAAAATTTTAATTTTTCCATACAAAACTCATACACTTGTATATTCATAGCAGTGGGATTTTAAAATTTTTTTGCAATAGCTAAATCTGAAATCAACCCAAATGACCATTAATAGGTGAATAAACTAATTGTGATATATCCATACAATGAGTACTTTCTAGCAATATAAAGGAAAAAGCAATTACTACACGTAACAACATTGGTGAATCTCAAAATAATTATGCTGTAGAGAAAAATCCAGGTAAAAAAATGCATACTCTATGATTCCAGTTCATAAAGTTTTATAAAATGCAGACTAACATACAGTAACAGAAAAGAGATCATAGGTATGGGTGGTGAAGAAGGATGGGAGGGAGCGATTACAAATAGGCATGAAGAAACTTGAGGGAGTAATAGATATAATCCTTATCTTAATTGTGGTGATCATTTTCCAGGTATGTATGTAGGTATGTTTGTGTGTATAACTATGAGTCTTTAATTGTACATTTAAAATATGTGCAGTTTATTGAATATTAAAATACATCAATCAGATATTCATAAACAGATTTAATTGTTGAAGACATAATTACCGACAATTTTATGAAACTGATGAATACTGTACCTTTGTGCCACAAATATAGTAACCATCATGAACTCAAGCAGGTAAAACACACAGAAAACCTGGTGTATCATGGTAAAATTGCTTAAGTGAAAGAAACAGAGAAAGCCTTAAAAGCAGTTAAAGAAAAATAGACACATTATCTTTAGAGGAGCAACAATAAGATGGCAGATTGACAGACAAAAATAATGGCGCCATGATCTATGGAATGTAATATTTACGATGCTGAAAGAAAACAAAGAGAAAACTGCCATCCTAGATTTCTATACCCAGCAAATTGTCCTTTAAAAAATTTCCAAACACATTGAAGATAAAAATCGAAAGGATTCATCAGTACACCCTCAATAAATTTCCTCATGACCATTTATAATCTCTCCTTCCCATCCTTCTCCCCGACCTATCTCCAGGAAACCACTGATCTGCTTTTTGTTACTATAGATTAGTTTGCACTTTATGAAACTTTATAAATCAGAGTCATAGAGTATATTCTTTTTTATGGTATTTTGAAGTACAGGCAGAGGAAAAAGCCCCATCCTTAACTAAGGAATGACAATTTTTTGTAAGCTTTTCCAAAGAATAAATTAAATTAATGATAAACCACCTACCAACATAGCTAAAATTAAACTACTGACAACACTAAGTTATGACAAAAATATAGGGAAATTGGAACTCTTTACATAATCTTGGTAGAAGTAAAAATTAGAATAATCACTCTGAAAAACTGACAGAATTTATTATGGTTTACCTTATAACCCAGTGATTTCATTCTTAGGTATATATCTAAAATAAATGCATACATATGTCCATGAAAGGGCATGTACAAGACTATTCATTGCATCATTACTTAAAATAGCTAAAACCTGGAAAGAAACCAAATGTCCATTAATATTAAGATGGATCAGTAAATTGTGGCATAACAGGTGATAAATAACAGTAACAAGAATGAATTAACTATAGCTACACACAACAACATAGATGAATGTCACAAATACTACTGAATAAAATAAGGCAAACACAAAAGAATACATATATGTGATTCTGCTTACGTAAATTATGAAAGCGCTAAAGGTTAATGGTTTCTTAGAAGTCGAGGTGGTGGTTTCCAGCGATGCAGGAGGATGGGGTGGTCAGTGACTGGTTGCTGTGTGTGGGAGGAGGGAGGGGCTTCTGCAGGGCTAGTCATCCTCTATTTTTTGATTTGTGGGGTGGTTACACACGTGTTTAAATGGTGAATATTTATTGAACTGTTCACTGTTTGTGTACTTAATGTGTGCTGTACTTCAGTTATTAAAGTTTTTAAAAATGACATCATAGTATAAAATAAGATCAGTCAAATAATAAGAAAAAGTTATTGGGAAATGAACATAGAACAGCAAAGAAAACCAGTAGAACATTTTAATGATAGAGTTCAGAAAATCCCACTGAAGTCTAACAAAATGAAATGTTATAGAAAACAGAAAATAAATATTAAGAAAATCAGCATATTAGTGCAGAAACCAATATCTAATTCTAGCTATACTAAAAAAGGAGAAAAAATATGAGGAAAATTATCAAATAAATAAGGTTAGAAAAAAATTAGAATTTAGGCGCATGTGTCTCCCGATTAAAGTCTCTTTAAGTCTTTACCACTGTTGATAAAAAGGACCAACAAGTCACAATGCTATAAAATTTCAGAATATCAAAATATAAAAGTAAAATTCTAAAATTTTCTGAAAAGAATAAAAGTCATATACAAGATACAAAGATTTAGAATGGCATTGTTAGCAATATTGTAATATGTGATAGTAGCACAAAGCCTTTAAAATCCTGTATTAAAATGTTTTAAAATATATATTCCTTCTGTACTAAAACTACCAATCAAGTTGAGGGTGAAAGAAGTAATTTTTAGACATCAAATTTCTTAAAACATTTAGTTCTTATGCAGACTTTCTCAGGTGATATGGCAAAACAAGAGGGTAAACCAAGTAAGAGTAATATGTGGAATTTTAGAAACAGAATCCACCACAGGAAAGAAATGAAGAAAAATATCAGAATGATTATTGGGCAGCAGAAATAGAGAGTAATTCTAGTTGAAAAAAAGAGGGTTTCTGAAGTGGGGTTTCTGAGAAAGAAAATAAATGGAGCAGATGTGATCAAGCGTAATGACTTAGAATATTAAGTAGAAGACAGAGATACTGGAATGCATGAAACAAACAATACACTGAAACGTAGGAGAGCTTCTTTTTAAGTGTCCTGTTCAGATTTTTCCTTATTATCCAAATGGTAAAATGCCCACAACCCAGTACTTTAACTCCTTCTTTAATTGAGGATTATAGCTTTAAATACTACTGGGAAAATTTTAATATCACTCAACATCCCAGACCTCTCTCATTAACTCCAGATTCATACATCTAACTGCCCACTTTACATATCTACTTGAATGACTAATAGACATTGAAATCCTAACATAACAAAAACTGAAATCCAGATCTTCCCCCCAAAACCTGCTTTATCTACCATCTTCCTTAATTCAATTGATGGCAATTTTATCCTTCCAATTGCTTGAGTCAAAAACCTGAAGTAATATTTGATTTGTCCCTTTATCTTGTCCTTTTACCCCAAATTCAACCCATTACATGTATACCTCTCATAGCTATCTTTTAAATTCAGTCCCAAATCTGACCATTTCTTGTTTCTTTTTTTAACTTTTTATTTTATATTGGAGTATAGTTGGTTAACAATGTTGTGTTAGTTTCAGGTGTACAACAAAGTGATTCAGTTATACATATACATGTATCTATTCTTTTTCATATTCTTTTCCCATTTGGGTTGTTACATAATATTGAACAGAGTTCCCAGTGCTATACAGTTGGTCCTTGTTGCTGACCATTTCTTAATGGAGCATCTCTCCTGCTTCTACTGCACTCCATAGATGACTGAAATACATTCCTAATTGATATTCTTGCTTTGCCCTTGACTTCCCTTCATTCTATACATAGAAAACAGAAAACAACTTTCTAAATATAAATATGGTCATAACATTTGTCTGCTAAAAACTATATAAAATCCTAGTAAATTATAGAATACTTACCATGGCCTACTAAAGAAATATAAATGACCAGGTCTCTGGCTCTAATTCATGCCTGATTTCTTATTGCCTTGCTTCCTCCCATTTACTCACTGCACTTCAACTCCACTGGTCATGCCATTTCTAGCATGTATGAAACATCCCCTAAGGTCTATGCCGGTTATTCCCTTACTGTCCTATCTAAAATGCCACTTCCCTGCAGCATCCCCATAATATTTATCAATTCCTCACATTAAGTTACAAATTGGAGTTTGTATTTTGTTTATTGCTCCCGTTTCCTCTCAATTCAAAATGTAAGATCTTTAAGGCAGGGATTTTATCTCTTAACTGTTGTTTCCCTAGTGTTCAGAACATACTGTAGATATTCAGTAAATGTTGAATAAATCATCTTATTTTGTCTTATGTGATGGAACATGTAAGTATGACTTACTCCCTTGTTATCTGTGGTTAAGAGCTAGTTAGAAGCAAATAGCCTCAAAGTTTTGCTCTATGAACTTGAAACAGAATAACTAAAATTTTTTTCATAATTTCCATGCTATTGATTCTGTTTGGCAAGATCCTTCCATGGTTCCATATAAGGAGAGGTAAGAGATAGTTGTATCAATCATGTAGGATGATTATATAGGATGCCACACAGGCAAATCAATGTTCATCCAGTCTGCTAACACAATTAGCTAAAGTAGGTTTTGATATTGCTTTGAGGGATAGGCCTTATGGGTTTTCTCCTTATATTCCAAAGACTCAGCCTTGAGTACAAATAGGCTTAAGTGTGAGAGAGAATCGATGAGAGCAAGTAAGGAAGGTAAGAACAGTCTTCCCAGTAAATCATTTGATTTCTGAATTATTCAGATATCTGTATACCACTCAAACATTTAGATAGATATTAAAGATAGGAACAGCAACCAACAACTGGTTTCTATTTAGTGATGTAGAAATCCATAGCCCTGTTTCAAATAGATCTCACTTATTGTTAACCTAGTATTTTATTTAACGTATAAAGAATCAGTCATCATTTGGAAATATTGTAATTTTGAAACAACTTAATACTTTAAACACAGTATCCAAGATATTAGAAATTATCTTTATTCACATAATTATGGGAAAATATTATTGATGTTTTTCTCTGTGGTGAATTAAAACAGGAGGTGAGGAGAAATAGATATACCTCATTAATATTTAGAAGTAGTAAGAATAAAATCAATTGTACAAATGGACAACTTTATTTGATTTGATTTTCCTTTCCTTCTGATGTATATGTACTGTATCAATCATGGTACAAAAAGGAAAGTATCCTATATGTTTTATTTTTCCCTAGTGCTTCACTGTTTCCTGATCTAATATTCTAGTCACCTTGTTTACCAATGCATACTAAGATCCTTACAACCTCTTTAAGATGTTAACATGCAAATAGTTTTCTCCTAAAGAAAAAATAGATGTGTCTTGTCTTAGAGAAATTGCAAACTCTTTTGCAAATGTCAAAATCTGCGAGAGACTCACTAACTCTATTACACTGATGGATAAGCAAAGATAAAAATGTCCACCCGTTTTGGCCATTGCAAGTGTAGTCTTTGTTGTTTTTACCTCATTTTAATTTAAAATGATTACTTCAAACCTAGGGGCAAGAGGGGGATAAAGACGCAGACCTACTAGAGAATCGACTTGAGCATATGGGGAGAGGGAAGGGTAAGGTGGGACAAAGTGAGAGAGTGGCATGGACATATATACACTACCAAACGTAAAATAGTTAGTGGGAAGCAGCCACATAGCACAGGGAGATCAGCTTGATGCTTTGTGACCACCTAGAGGGGTGGGATAGGGAGGGTGGGAGGGAGGGAGATGGAAGAGGGAAGAGATATGGGGACATATGTATATGTATAACTGATTCACTTTGTTATAAAGCAGAAACTAACACACCATTGTAAAGCAATTATACTTCAATAAAGATGTTAAAAACAATAAAGAAAAATAATAAAATGATTACTTCAAATTTAATATAGAAATTTGCTGCATTGTTTTATACAATTATCTAAGTGACCAATTAGCTTAACTTATGCCATATTATGTAGAAATATTTTGCCATCATTAGACATTCTCTTGGTATCCTGAATATATGTTGGTAGGAAACAATATTTAAAAAGTTGATGAAACCAGATTGATTGATTTGTCACATAATGTTGAAATGTATCTGAGTGACAGTTACAGAGAATGAAATATTTTAATTTTAACTTTTTTCTCTCCTGAGGCAGGAAAAATATGGTCATAATGTGTATACATGTTCTTTGTTCTACTCTGGCATTCAATTCTATGAGGAAATGTTTATCAAGAACATTTAAATGGACACACTCCTCACATATCTCTGTTTTCAATTGTCTTTGAAAACAGGTCTTGGATTATGGTTGCCAGTGCATAAATCTCTCAGTATAGTCATTTATACCTCCTCAAATCTTCCCACTAGTGACCTATGTAAATTAGGATAGGGGACATAATTTAAAGGATTGAATTTTCCTGGAAAGAGGGGGAAAAAAACTCCAATGATGTATGTGGTGTCGCAGAAGGCAATGTTAATATGGAATGAAAGCAGCACACACATTTCTTTCTGGGACAGTCCAGTAAACTGAGAAGTCAGATTCAATTATGTGGTGTGACTTGCTTCTTGGAACAATGTTGCCTGCTACTTTTGTGTTATAATAATTTCTGATAATTGGAGGTATGGAAGAAACTACTAATATCATGTTTGATACATAATTTGTGCCCCCAAATTACTTGTTAAATCTATTGCTGAATCTGAGTCTTTATCTGTCATATGTTAAGAAAAAAACAAGCTTACATCATCTTCTATTTGTAGAGGATTCAATTTCTTCCAACAGCTGTGCTATGCAAAATTTCTACAATTGCTGTCTGGAGAATTTTGATCAGTTTAATATAGGAATGTTTCAGTATAACAGAATACTCAAAGACAAATTAAAATTCTAAATTCAGAATAGTTATATCAATAAAAGTTACACAATTATATTGTACTGTTCATTTGGACGATATAAAACATGTTCTGAGATTGGGCCTGTAATGAAAATTATATTCCATGCACTTGAATAAATAGTAAAAAATAATAATTTGGAAATGATAGCTCCCAAAATGTATTCCACAGAGTTAATAACTGAAACACACTGTAAAAAATCTCTGTGGTCAAATAAATTTGGATAATGCTGGGTTAAATAGTTGGTTTTGCAGTATGAGCTCTCAACATTGCTAATATATTAATACACATTTGAGTATACAAGGGGGTGTTATAAGCAATAAGCCCAACTTTTGAAATATATTTGACCAAAAATTAATTTTTTGATGCAAATCTATAATACTGGTGTTTTAAATTAAAAAAGCCTTTCCTCTCCCTCTTCTGAAACAGTTTCCAATCACTAGTCAGGCTACATGTTCCCTATATCATGATGTTTGCTATCTAGTTGATGTAGCGTACGGCTATGTATACATTACAGAGACTTGGCATGACATTTGCAGTCAGTTCTGAGACTTTGGGCTACGCTTTCCCGACATTGAACACTATCCTGAGATTGTCAGTATGCAACTCGGTCCATTTACTCATAAGTGAGCCACTTTAAAGTGACACTTTAAAATTTAATAGGTTCAACTCTGCTCATTCTTTTTTATTTGTATTTGTTTTATTTTAAAATTTTTTATTTTATATTGGAGTATATTTGATTTACAATGTTGTGTTAGTTTCAGGGGTACAGCAAGGTGATTTAGTTATACATATATCTATTCTTTTTCAGATTCTTTTCTCATATAGATTATTACAGAGTGTTGAGTAAAGTTCTCTGTGCTACAGTAGGTCCTTGTTGATTATCTATTTTATATATAGTGGTGTGTTTATGTTAATTCCAACTCCCTAATTTATCCCTCCTCCCCACCCTTCCCCTTTGGTAACCATAAGTTTGTTTTCTAAGTCTGTAAGTCTGTTTCTGTTTGTAAATAAGTTCATTTGTATCATTTTTTCAGATTCCACATATAAGTGATATCATATGATATTTGTCTTTCTCTGACTTCACGTAGTATGATAATCTCTAGATCCATCCATGTTGCTGCAAATGGCATTATTTCATTCATTTTTGTGGCTGAGTAATACTCCGTTGCGTATATGTACCACATTTTCTTTTTCCATTCATTTGCTGATGGACATTTAGGTTGCTTCCATGTCTTGGCTTTTGTAAATAGTGCTGCACTGAACATTGGAGTGCATATATCTTTTCGAAGTATGGTTTTCTCCAGGTATATGCCTGGGGCAGGATTGCAGGATCATGTGGTAGCTCTACTTTTAGTTTTTTAAGGAACCTCCATACTGTTCTCCATAGTGGCTGTACCAATTAACATTCCCACCAACAGTGTAGGAGAGTTCCCTTTTCTCCACACCGTCTCCAGCATTTATTGTTTGTAGACTTTTTGATGATGGCCATCCTGAGTGGTATGAGGTGATACCTCATTGTAGTTTTGATTTGCGTTTCTCTAATACTTAGTTATGTTGAGCATCTTTTCATCTTTTTGGTCATCTCTATGTCATACTTGAAGAAATGTCTATTTAGATCTTCTGCCATTTTTTTGACTGGGTTGTTTTTTTGATATTGAGCTGCATGAGCTGTTTGTATATTTTGGAGATTAATCCCTCATCGATCGCATCATTTGCAAATATTTTCTCCCATTCTGTGGGTTGTCTTTACATTTTGTTTGTGGTTTCCTTTGCTGTGCAAAAGTTTTTAAGTTTAATTAGGTTCCATTTGTTTACTTTTGTTTTTATTTTCATTACTCTAGGAGGTGATCCAAAAAGATATTGCTGTGATTTATGTCAAAGAGCGTTCTGCCTATGTTTTTCTCTAAGTGTTTTATAGTATGTGGTCTTACATTTAAGTCTTTAATCCATTTTGAGTTTATTTTTATATATGGTATTAGAGAATGTTCTAATTTCATTCTCTTACATGTAGCTTTCCAGTTTTACCAGCACCATTTATTGAAGAGACTTTCTTTCCTCCATTGTATATTCTTGCCTCCTTTGTTGTAGATTAATTGACCAGAGGTGTGTGGGTTTATTTCTGGGCTTTCTATCCTGTTCCATTGGTCTATAAGTCTGTCTTTGTGCCAGTATCATACTGTTTTGATGACTGTAGCTGTGTAGTAGGCTGAAGACAGGGCACCTGATTTCTCCAGCTCCGTTTTTCTTTCTCAAGATCACTTTGGATATTTGGGGCCTTTTGTGTTTCCATACCAATTTTAAGAATTTTTGTTCTACATCTGCAAAGAATGCCATTGGTAATTTGATAGGGATTTCATTGAATCTGTAGATTGCTTTGGGTAGTATAGTCATTTTCCCAATATTGATTCTTCCAGTCCAGGAACATAATCTATCTTTCCATCTGTTTGTGTCATCTTGGATTTCTTTCATCAGCATCTTATACTTTTTGGAGTACGGGTCTTTTGCCTGCTTAGGTAGGTTTATTCCTAGGTATTTTATTCTTTTTGATGTGATGGTAAGTGGGATTGTTTCCTTAATTTCTCTTTCTTATCTTCCGTTGTTAGTGTATAGAAATGCAAGAGATTTCTATGTATTAATTTTGTATCCTGCAACTTTACTGAATACATTCATGAGCTCTAGTAGTTTTCTGGTAGCATCTTTAGGATTTTCTATGTATAGTATCATGTCATCTGCAAACAGTGACAGTTTTACTTTTTTTTTCAATGCTCATTCTTATTACATGAAAAAGACATTTTTATTTTTAATTCACATCTGTAAGCTATTGAAAACTTTACATTTATGTTATTTTCAAAAAATATGAGTATGTTCTCTATTCCATATATTACACTATTTTTTGAAAATCTTAAATGGAAACAGAACTAGAATTTGTCTCTAAAGAATTTTATCCTATGATATCCACCAGACTTGCACTAAATAATTTATTTATTTTTGGAACATGTTCAGGTATTCTTGTTTTTTTTTTTTTTTTAAATTTATTTATTCATTTATTTATTTTTGGCTGTGTTGGGTCTTCGTTTCTGTGCGAGGGCTTTCTCTAGTTGTGGCAAGCGGGGGCCTCTCTTCATCGCGGTGCGCGGGCCTCTCACTGTCGCGGCCTCTCTTGCTGCGGAGCACAGACTCCAGACGCGCAGAGCTCAGTATTTGTAGCTCACGGGCCCAGCTGCTCCGTGGCATGTGGGATCTTCCCAGACCAGGGCTTGAACCCGTGTCCCCTGCATTGGCAGGCAGACTCTCAACCACTGCGCCACCAGGGAAGCCCTGTTCAGGTATTCTTAACAGATGGTTACCTATCAAAATATAAGTGCATACTTATATTTTTCCCAATTAGTTTATGAGTTTGCACATATATGCAAGAGGCATTTGAAAACTTATTAAAGGCAATTACATGTGTCCATGTTGAAAAGATTTTTGTTCTGACAGAATACATTTTTCACAAAGCCGTGTTAACTTAAAGTTTCTTCAATGCTTAATTTCCAAGGTTCTGTCAAATTTCTGTGTGGGAAAATGAGGCTAATAGGGATTGAACATGCTTTTCCACTTTATAAAACATACTGTAGGATACTTCCAGTTTCTCATTCAACATGTAAAGCAGTTGGCAGTCATCTCTCCTGTCCTCACAACAAGAAAAAAAATAAGCAAACTGAAAATCCACCAGTCTTTTTTGAGCCATCAGAAAATTGGGAAGACCACAATCACCAAATTGGAGAGATAGGGAAACACAGCGAATTACAGCTTACTGGGAGCAGAAGCCACTGCTGGAGACTAGTAGGCACATGTAGAGGGTAATTGATCAATTGCTGGAAACTGAGCATGGACCAGCTTGGGAGATAAAACTTAATGTGTCCTCCTCTTTCATAAACTTTACCTCTGGGAGCCCCACCAGATTCTTAGAGTGAATATAGAAGAAAAATTCCCTCATGTTTCTGACGAAGAAAAGGGAAAAGTAACCATTTCAAATACATCAAGAGTACTCCATTTTCCTTAGCAAATACTTGCTGTCAGTGAATGTACTTTAAGAGAGTCTAACTAAAGTGGGGGAAGGGAAGTACCCAACTCTAGCCCCCACGCCCCTACCCCTTGGTCTCATCTAAGTCAGAGGAAAAATATCAGAAGCTCTGTGAAGAGCACAGCAGAGGGAGAGGACACAGGCTCACTAAAAGACAGATCTAATCTTATAGGATTATATAATTCTTCCTCTCTCCTCAAAGCTTATCATCACACCCCTCAGTCCTTATCACCACATCACTAGGCTCTTGCATATTAACAGGGAACTACAACTGAAAGAACTGCAAGCCTCAGTCCCTATTTAACAAGGCTTTAGGAAAACCCAAAGACAGAGGAGGAGATAAAAGCAAGGACACTATAGGAAATTTTAACAACCAGTAAACACAGCCTAATGCCAACCAAATAAACATAAAACCTCATGCTAGAGGCCTATTTAACCTCAGTTCCTTTTATCCAATACATGAGATTTGTCTTTGAACAAAAAATTACAAGGCATACTAAAAGGCAAAACCAGTTTGAAGAGATAATGTAAGCATAAAAACCAGAGAGAGAATTGGAAATTTTCAGATCAGGGATTTAAAATAACTATGATTGATACGCTAAGGACTCTAATGGAAAAAGTAGACAACATGCAAGAGCAGATAGATAATGTTAACAGAGCGATAGAAATTCTAAGAAAGAAAGGAAAAGCTAGAGTTAAAAACACTGTAACAGACATGAAGTAGACAGTAGACTGGGCATAATCAGTAGACTGGGCATAATCAAGGAAAGACTTAGTGAGCTTGAAAACATTTCAGTAGATACTTCACAATCTGAAAAGCAATTTGAAAAATTAATTTAAAAAAAAACAGAAAAGAGTGTCCAAGAACCATGGATCAATTATGATAGGTATAACATCATACAGAAATACCATAAGGAGAATAAAGGGAAGAAGGAAGACAAAAGAAAACTGAAGTATACTGACTGAGACTTTTAATAATAGACATCAAACCAAAGATCCAAGAACCTCAGAGAAGAAGCAGAATAAATACAAAAAAAAAGAAAAAGAAAAAGGAAACCCTAAGCATATCATATCCAAACTGCAAAAAAACAAAGACTAGAAAAATCCTTGAGAGACACCAGAGAATGTCAAAACCTTATTTTAGAGGACGAACAGGATGAACAGGATGATGTTAAAATGAATCCTCCAGGGAACAAATGTTTTTATAGAATATATTTTAGCACTTACATTTTATATACAATGGTAGACATCAAACCAAGGATCCAGGAACCTCAGAGAAGAAGCGGGATAAATACTGACCCACTTAGATGCCAGTCTGGCCCTGAAAAGACCGAAGAAGGCACCAAGAGTTTGCCCTTGTGACACTCAGTCCCCTGACCTTCCAACCAGTTCATTTCTATGACAGCTCCCATATTCAGGACCATAACATTCAGCCCTTAATAGGATAATTTGCATCTTGATAGAAGCTCTGGCTTCTAAGAAACAAATGACTGGTACTCCTCTAGCTTTCATACAGTCTGGCTGCCACTGCTGGCTAATACTCCCCTCGGGTCACTCCCACATAACTATTTGAGGAAACTGAGAGATCCAGGGAGAGGTAAGGAGAACTGGAAAGTTAGTAACAAGGGTCACTCCAGGCTTTGGCCTCCTAAGGAATCTGCCAACAGAGTGGCACCTCCATTGCAGAAGAGAGGACTCAAATCAAGGGATTGCTCCCATGCATGTGTCAGGTTCCAGAGGATTCTCAGATTGTGGTTTCTCCTTTTCATTATTCCTATTGAATTTTGACCCTATCTAATGTGGTCTGTTTGGTAAAACCATCAAAATTCTCATCCTTCTTAGGAATTACCAGACTTTAATTTTACCAAAAAAAGGAATAGCTAATTTTTACAGAGGATTTGCTCTATGCAAGATACTTCTATAAATTTACATTAAATAATAAGAATACTATAGTTTTAGCTTATCCCCATTTATAGGTGAAGTAACTGAGGCATAAAGAAATGACTTAAAATATAAGTAGCAGAGCTGGAGTTACAATATATGAAGCCTGATAACAGAGTCCAGTCTCTTAAATGTCATTCTACCCTAATTCTGGAGGATTAGTTTTCATCCAATTAAATATGGCAGTGTAATAAACTACTCTCATGACTTTTTCAATAATAGAGCTATTGAATATTTAAAAACAATCACAGACTGGGTTGAACATTTTGAATGGAATTGCTGTTAAATAAAGCAGAAGGGAAAGATGATTTGCTACCTTGATATTAAGAAAAATTCTTTAACTTTTGTTAATACAAATTATCTAATAACTTTCCATTTAATGGGGAAATTATTGGAACAATTTAATACAGTCTCTGTCAAATAATTGCACAAGGCACTGGTTAGCTCTCTCTTCACACACACACACACACACACACACACACACACACACACACACTATCCAAATAAGCTTACAACACTAATTGATAAAAATTGATCAATTTTACTAATAATTTGTTTTATTTGAAACAAATTATTATCCAGGTAGGAACTTGTAAAACTCCAGTCCAGCCCAAGACTGAGGAGAGCCATTTTAAAAAGGCAGGATCACAGCTGGGCAGGTGACTCACTGATCATGGTCCTAACTACATACGTGGAAACATCTCTGTTCCTCTAAAAACTCAGCTATGGTCCCATTTGGCTTTGGGTGTATCACCAGCACCATACGCCCAAGGACCTGGAAGGAGTCACACCCACTTGTATATTGTGTAATAGACATACAGAATTTATCCCTACTGTGGACCCTAAAGTGGCCTGTGAACTGGCTCCAGCCCACTTGGCTGCCATCCAGGAGCCCCTGGAGGTCAGCCCACCAAAGCTGGTCAAACTGTAGATTTTGAAAAGGCCCTGTAACTGGGCTCCAGCCCATCCAGCCACAGTCAGTGAAGAATTTTGTTGGCACAGGGACCTGGCAGAAGACAATTCCCTCCTTGTCTCTGGATATTCTGAAAGGCTCTGCAGTTGGTTCTAGCCCCCTTGAAGCCTCAGTCTATCAGCTGTTCTGAGGGTCCAGGATCCCAGTGGGAGATGCTCTGGTCTCCAACCTGAGAGATTCTGAAACAGCCCTATACTTTGTTCCAGCCTACTCCAAGCTACATCTACAAGCAGGCCCGCCAGCCCAGGGACTCAGAGGGAGACACTTCCATTTGCACCCCCAGAGATTCTGGAAGGGCTCTATTCTTGCCTCCAGTCTCTCCAGTCATGGTCAAGGAACAGTCCAGCCCACCCAGGGACACACCCATTCGTGCCTCCAGAGCCAGGTCTTCAGACCTCAATCTTGGCTGTGGAGACTGAAACAGGCCTGGGGCTTAGTTTCAGCCCCTCTTAGCCATAATCTAGGATCAGTCTCTTCCACCCAGGAACTCATCCAGTGACCAGGCAGGAGAACTCCCAAGGATCTGGTGGGAGCACACCTGTTCATGCATGCGATAAAAGCCCAGCTAACAGAAGACCCAAATGTGGGCTCTGAAGTAGGCCATTTTCCTAGTGCTACCCTGTTGAACAAAGTACTGGAGACAGTTTCATCCACCCTGGGACCAGATATGATACACAGCCATCCATGTCCCTGATAACAAGCATGCCAACTGTGGACCCCACTGCAGACTCAGTGACAGTCTTGAAACTGGCTTCAACTCAGGACAACTTCTAATCTGGAGGTAATCCTATAAGCCCTGAAACCAACAGGAGAAGGTGTTTACCTGCCAAAACCAGTCTGTAAAGACTGAAAGAGGTGTTTGCTCTGTCAGATGCATAGATTCCAATGCAAGGGTGTCTGCATCACAAAAAATCAGGCTAATATAACATCACCAAAAGAAACCAATAAAGCTCTTGTAACCACCCCCAAAGACATGGAGATCTATAGTTTACCTGATGAAGAATTCAAAATAATCATCTTAAATAAACTCAATAAAATCCAAAAGAACATAGAGAACTAAATAAAATCAGGGAAAAAAATGCATGAAAAAAAGAAAAGTTGAATATGAAATGGAAACCATAATAAAGAATGAAAAAAAACCCCTAGAGCTGAAGGATACACTGGCAGAACTGAAAAATTCAAGAGAGAAATTCAACAAAAGACTTGATCATGCAGAAGAAAGAATAAGCAAACTCAAAGATAGATCATTTGAAATTAGCCAGTAACAAAAACAAAAGAAAAATGAATAAAAAAGGATGAAGAATATCTACTTGAATTATGGGAAACCATCAAGCAAATGAACATTAGCATCAGGGAAGTTCCAGGAGAAGAGAGGAGAGAGAAAGGGGCAGAAAGCTTATTTAAAGCAATAATAATAGCTGAAAACTTAACAAATCTTGGGAGAGAGATGGCTATCCACAGACAGGAGGCTCAAAAAACGCCAAGAAAGATCAACCAAAAGAAGATTGTCCCAAGGCACATTATAATCAAAATGTTAAAAGTCAAATACAAAGAATTTCTAAAGCAGCAAGAGAAAGATAATTTATCACATACAAGGGAACCCCCCAAAAGGTTTATTCAAAGTGCTGAAAGAAAAAAAAAAACAAAAACTGCCAACCAAGAATACTATACCTGACAAAGTTATTCTAAAGAAATAAAGAAAAAACATTCCCGAAAGTAAAAGACATTTCCAGAAAAACAAAAGCTAAGAGTTCATCACCACTAGACCTGCATTACAAGAGATGCTAAAGGGAGTTCTTCAAGTTGAAATGAAGGGATGCTATGTAACAGCATAAAAACATAGAAAAGTACAAAACTCAATGGTAAAGGTGACTATATAGTCAAATTCAGAATACTCAAATACTGTAATGAAGTTTGCAGATCACTTTTAGCTCTAGTATAAAAGTTAACAAGCAATAATATTAAAAATAAATTGTTAATGGATGCACAATATAAAAAATTGTAAAGTATGACATTAACAGCAAAAAGTGTGGGGGGAGGAGAAATAAAAGTGTAGAGTAATAAAGGGGTAAATTCATCAAGAGGATATAACAACTGTAAATATATATGCCTCTAGTATTGAAGTACCTAGATATTTAAAACAAATAGTAACTGAACTAAAGGGAGAAATAGACAGCTTGCAATAATATATGGGGACTTCAATACTTATTTTCCACATTGGATGGATCACCCAGACAGAAAATCAATATAAAAACATTGGCTCTGAAGTATTCTTTAGACCAAATGAACCTAACAGACATTTTCAGAACCTTCCATCCAACAACAGAATACACGTTCTTTTCAAGTGCACACAGAACATTCTCCAGGATAGATCTTATGTTGGGTCACAAAGCAAGCCTTAGTAAATTTTAGATTGAAATCATGCCAGATATCTTTTCCAGTCACAATTATGACACTAGAATTCAACAACAAAAGGAAAATGGAAAAAATTCTCAAATATGTGGAAATTAAACAAGACTTTCCTGAACAACAATAGGTAAAAGAAGAAATCAACAGGGAATTCAGAAACAATCTTGAGACAAATGAGAATAAAAACACAATATCCAAAACGTTTGGGATGCAGTTAAAGAAGTTCTAAGAGGGAAATTTATAGCATTAAAATGCCCACATTAAGAGAAAAGATCTCAAATAAACAAACTAAATTTACACCTCAAGGATAGAAAAAGAAGAGCAATCGAAACCCAAAGTTAACAGAAGAAAGGGAATAATAAAAATTAGAGCAGAAATAAATGATAGAGACTAGAAAGACAATAGAAAAATAAATAAATAAAATGAGTTTTTTTTTTTTAAAGATAAAAAAAGATTGACAGCCTTTATCTAGATTAACCAAGAAAGGAAGAGAACTAAAATAAACAAAATTCTAAAGAAAATAGACATAATTGACATCACACAAATATAAAGAATCTTAAGACGCTGCACTTAACAATTATGCATCAAGAAATTGGATAACCTAGAAGAAATGGATAGATTCCTAGAAAAATACAGTCTACCAAGACTGAATCATGACAAATTAGAAAATCTAAAGAGACAAATAATGAATACGGAGATTTAATTACTAATCAAAAACTTACCAACAAAGAAAATCCCAGGCCCAGATAGTTTTACTGGTGATTTCTACCAAATATTTGAAGAATTAATACCAATCCTTCTCAAACTCTTTCTTAAAAATTGAAGAGGTAGGGGAATACTCCCAAACTCATTTTATGAGGCCAGCATTACCCTGATGCCAAAACCAGACAAGGAGACTACAAGAAAAGAAAATTACAGGCCAATATCCCTGATGAACATATATGTAGAACCCCTTAACAAAATATTAGGAAATCGAATTTTACAACACACTGATAGTATACACCTGATATGCTATGATAGAAGTAGCACAATAAATCTGTTTTAGTCATCTTAAGAATACCTAACCCCATTTCAATCATAAGAGAGACATCAGACAAATGCTAATTCAGGGACCTTCTATAAAAAGCTGATCAATGTTTCTTAAAATTGTCAAGATCATCAAAACGAAGAGAACTCTGAAAAATTGACAGTCAAGTGAAACTTAAGGAGACATGACTACTAAATGTAAAGTGGTTTCCTAGATAGGATCCTGAAACAAACAAAAAGGACATTAGATAAACTAAGAACATCTGAATAAAGTAGGGACTTTAGCCAATAATAATTTACTAATAATTTTCATTAATTGTAACAAATATATCATAGATGTTAATAATGAGGGTAGTGTAGTATGGTGTGTATGGAACACTGTGCTATCTTCAGAATTTTCTTCTGTAAATCTAAAATTGTTCTAAAATAAGAAGTTTACTTAAAAAAAAATGAAAGCACCTCTTTCAACATACCTGTAGGGACAATATAAACAAATAGAACAAAATACATATAGCTTTATATAAGTCTATGAGAAACTGGAAGGATTGGATATGTATAACTTAAACATTTAATTGGAGAAGCTAGTATAATAATAACAAAATAATCTAGGACAGTATATAGAAGAAATTAGTAAAGATCAAAGCTCAAATTAATTTAAAATGAAACCAAGAAAAAGGGACTTGATAAATAAATCTAAAAATTGTTTCTTTGAAATGGCTAATAAAATAGGAGGAAAAATTCGGCAGTTCTTTACAGGGGAAAAATGAACATAGTTGAAAGTATTATCTGTGAGAATAAGAATACAACAATATATGAAGAAGATTCTCAAAGTTTTAAGAAAGATTGAGATTATGCAGAAAATTTGCATCAACCTATATAACAAAACCATAAAAACATAAAGATAGGGCAAGATCACCCTCTCAAAAGATACCAACTATAATATTTTCTTGTATTAATTCCACACAATTTTTAATAGCTCACTTTAATATTCTATTTAAAATATTATTGATCATGAATAAAATGAGATATTTTGTGATTCATTCTCATCAAAACAAAACAGTAGCATAAAAAGTATAATCTAACTTTGTACATAAATATAGATGCTATTTTAGTTTACTGTGGGTGCTGTAGCCAGTTACGACAAATTTGTCAGCAGGGCCATATTCCTCTCCAGAGGCTCTAGGGGACAGTATGTTTTCTTGCCATTTTTAGCTCCTAGAGGCTGCAAGCCTTCCTTGATTCATGACCCCCTTTCATCTTCAAAGACAACAATGACTAGTTAAGTCTCACATTACATCACTCTGATTCTGATTCTTCTGCCTTCCTCTGCCACTAAAGGACCTTTGTGATTACACTGCCCACCCCTCCACAATCAAGGGTAATCTTATATTAAGATCAGGTGATAAGCAAACTTAACACCATCTGCAGCTTTCATTCCACCTTTCCCTCTAACTTAACATATTCACACCTTCTAGGAATAGAATGTGGACATCTTGGTGTAAAGGGAGCGGGATTATTCTGCCTATCACATAGAGCAATAACAATTGAACATTATGCTTACAGACTGTGCTACGTCCTTTAAATAGTGCATTGGATAAGATTAGGAGCTCTGGGGCTAGCGTGTATGGAGGTTCAGCCACTTACTCTAGCCATTAGCTCTGAAAACTCAGATTGAAGCTGGGATTTGTGATCTGGTTTGTTTATAAATAAAGATAACAATAGTGTCTAATGTGTAGAATTTTGAAAGGATTGATTGACTAATGGATAGAAGTAACTTAAAGCCTGGCATAAAATAACTGCTTAAGCTTAGTATATATTAGATTTTTATCTTATTTAGTCTCTCACAAACCAATGGAGAAAAAACATTACTTTCATTTTCTAGGTAAAGAAAATGAGACTTAATAATTACATAATTTCATAAATGTTATACTATGTAAGTGGTAGAAATGGGTTTAAGGACCTAAGCAACTTTGGCCTAGACTCTTAAACCTGAACTTACAACACTGTTTTAAGTGATTGGTTTTTTCCCATATATTGATTACTATCTTTAAAAAAATAAAACATGATATTGAAACTGAGTATTAATGCCTAGAGGTGATCCCATATCTATTCTGTGTTTTAGAAAATTTTAATAATATAACCTTAGAATTCAGATGCAACTACCTATCAAACATAAAGACACTTTCCAGACATATCTGATTGCCGTGAGCAGCCGTGTGATTGAGTTCAGGCCAATGAAACATAAGGTGAAGTGCAGCTTTCAGACTGAACTCCTAAAGAACATGGGTGTGCCTTTTACTTTTATTTCCCAATTCTGGCTGATTGAAATATTTTGCTAAGGAATCTCCTTGGACATGTAAACAAAGGCAACATCTTAAGGATGACAGAACAATAAGATAGAGGACTAGGTCTCTATCTCTGGAGTATTTTCATTTGTGCTATTGTTCTAGAAATAAATAAATATATAACTTTAAAAAACACTTTTAGTTTTATATTGGTGCATGACTTGTAATTATACACAAACGTATACAGAATTTGATTCCAGAAGTAGGGCTGCCATTACAAGTCTCAAATACCAATCATCAGCTTAGTGTTTGTGTGGCAGGTCCCAAGCACACAGATATTGCAGGCCAGAAGTTCAGTTACCTTTGATGTGCAAAACAAAACATTTGTTACCAGCCTTGTCCAGTAGAACTTTCTGTGATATTGGAAATTTCAGAAGTCAGAGCACAGACAAAAGAGTCTGCGGCTTGAGGGGGTGCATAGGAAGATAAATCAGAATATTGGAAAGTATTGCTTTCTTAGTAACGTTTGCAGCAAGGTCCTGTTACCAAGACATCATCATGGAAAAGTTATAGAGATTTCAAAGGAGAGATACAGTTTTGATAAGGGAGATTGTTTTGCTTGTGGTCTGTGTTCTTTTTTGACCAAAATCTTGATAATTTCAACCCTGACAAGGTTGAAAAAGCCAACTGCTTTTGTAGACCAAACTGAAGTAGTGTTAAGAGGTGACTCTGATGAAACAAACTTTGAAGCCGATAACACTGCAGCCTCACACATTTAAACAACTATCATTGAGTTATTTCGTAGGCAATGGAAGCAGCTCAACAGCAAAATTCAGACAGAGGTTATTGCTGTTCCAACCAAGCCTTTGTTTCAGACAGCCTCAAGGTAGACTACATGAAGAAATGTGGAGTAGGGGATATATAGAACACAAAGTAAAATAACTTTTCAGAATTAGAAATTATATTTAGAATATAACCTTGTCTGTGTCTCCTCATTCATGGTAGTGAATGGAAGTAAACAGACACAAAATCTACTATGTTTTCAAGGGATTATATTACCAACAAAAACTATATGCCTAGCCTACAAAAGCCTATACTTGTTGACACTCAAAATCACTCACAGGTCCCAGAGACTGTACTAACAAGAAATAGATTGTGAAATAATTTAAATTCTCAAGGGCATACCCTGCATTGGCCAATTCAGATATGGATATAGAGAATAATAAATGAGGAAGAAACTCCCAGTGGGCAGGAATGTTCTCTACTGTAGTGCAGGGGGTTTTGGATATCTAGCAGGATATGATAGTTGCTTTGGATGATGAACAGTTATGTGTTTTCCATTATACCCTACTCTATATGGTAGTTTTTCTTATAGTTATTCTATTTCAGTTTTACCATTGTATATTGGATAAGGGATAGCTGGAGGGGGGGAGCTTTAAAGTTTTTAGGTTGCCAGATCACAAACAGCTATGTTTATGCTTCCAGTTGCTCAGATCAAAATCCTTAGAGTCATCCATGACATCCCATGGCCTCTACCTTCAAAATATGTAGAGTCCTCACTTGTCTTCACATACGCTAATCCAACACTGACCTGTGACAAATTTATCTCTTGACTGGATCATTGCAATAACCTTATAATTAATCTCTTCTATATGCTCTCTATAGTCTATTTTAAGTGAATCAGCCAGAGAAATCATTTTAACTATAAGGAAGATAAAATGTCACTCTCTGCTCAAATCTCATCAGCAGCTGCCTACCCATTTGAATCACATTAAAAGTCAAAAGTCCTTTCAAACATTGACAAAGCTCTACATCATCTGTCTCAGTTTCCTCTTTGACTTCATCTGCTATACCACTCCCCTTTACTTACTTGGAAGCAGCCATGCTAGTCTATTTACTATTCCTAAAAATACCAGATCCTTAATTTTTAGAAAAGGCTCTTTCCTTCCCTGGGACAATTATCTCCCACATATCCAGATAGCACAGATATCATTGTGTTATCTGCCTTTTTCTGATTGTAATATTAAAATCCCCAATCATACCTTTCTTGAATTCCAGTGGTATGTTGGAACCAACATGCACAGGCTCATAATAGTTGATTGTTAATATTTTAGAAACTTCGCAAAATGATTGACATCACATTGGTAACTAATGTTGTCTGTGGTGGGAGTATTTGCTCCATGGAAATTGAAAAACACGACAAATCAGGAATTTTTTTCAGAGCCAGCTTTTAAACATTTACCAGCACATTACTACCAATCCCTTTTACTTCCTCTATTTTCTATAGTACTTATAATTTTCTAAAATACATCTTAATATACTTAATTTTTATGTTTATTATTTATTGTCTGTCTTCCTTATTATAATATTAAAACAAGGATAGATATTTTTATTTTGTTCACAGATGTATCTCTCATGTAGCTGTATTTAGAAGAGTGCTGATACCTAGAAGTCATTCAATAGAACTTGTGGAATAAAAGAGCCATTAACAATATAAACTCTTTGATTGCACCTAGAAACAAATACATTCAAAAGAAAGACTATATTTCTCAGATTCCTTTGAAGTTAATCATGGTCAGTAATCATCTTCTGGTCAATAGAATTTAGCCAGAGTGATGTGTTGACACTTACACTAAGCCTTTATGGGGTAGGAATGAGCTTTCAAACAATTTAGGGTACAGATATAGTCATGTACCATCTTGGACCATTTTAATGAGGTAGTACTCTCCAGATGTCTGTATGAGAAGACAGAGTGGTCCTAGATCCCTGATGCAGAGATGATGCAATAATAGCCCTGGACTGATCATTCTTAGATTGTTATTTAAGAGGTAAATAAAATTCTGTCTTGATTAAGCCAGTGCTTCACACTATTTTTAAGCTTATTGCACAGTAGAAAATGCTGGGAAAACAGATGAGGTAACAAGCCCATTGGTTCCTACTACCAGTGACATATGTGTCCATGGTACAACTGTTGCAATTCTCTGCTTTCTACAAATGCTACTTGGGTTTTGTTACAGTAGCTATTTGCTCAGAATAAATTAATTGCAACTACTCCCTTTGTTATTGCCTAATAATACTGGATTATAAATTAGAAGATTTAGATACCACCTTTCTTTCATGTTAGGCTATTTGTACTTGCTGATTTTTCTTTCTGTGGTAAAGAATTACTTCACTCTGTCTTTCTCACTTAATTTCTACCTATTCCTCAGGTTTAAGTTCAACTATCAGTTTCCCCCAATTATATGTACTTTAGTCCTTTTTTGGTCATATTGTTTAAAACAAATTTATTTGTGTCACTGATGAGTGTGTTTCTATCATAGAGGCTAAAAGGGAACATATATGTTTTGCTCACTGCCTGGCACCTGGCAAGCATTCAATTAACATTTGTCAAGGAATTAATTAGCAAAATAACTTAATATACCTGAAATTGATGTTCTTTATTAAAAAGTGACACAATAAGTTAATATATGCCATGTTAACGTTGAAGTTTTCATGTGCACATTAACTGAGTCAATAGTTGTTATGCATTTTAGTAATGGCATAGTACTATATAAATATTATATACATATATATATATATCCTAACTATGGATTTTTTTGCTGCAATCAAAAGACACAGGCTCACTGAATGGATACAAAAACAAGACCCATATATATGCTGTCTACAAGAGACCCACTTCAGACCTAGGGAAACATACAGACTGAAAATGAGGGGATGGCAAAAGATTTTCCATGCAAATGGAAATCAAAAGAAAGTTGGAGTAGCAATACTCATATCAGATAAAATAGGCTTTAAAATAAAGAATGTTACAAGAGAAAAGGAAGGACACTACATAATGATCAAGGGATCAATCCAAGAAGAAGATATAACAGTTATATATGTGAACCCAACATAGGAGCACCTCAATACATAAGGCAAATGCTAACAGCTATAAAAGAGGAAATCGACAGTAACACAATAATAGTGGGGGACTTTAACACCTCACTTACACCATTGGACAGATCATCCAAACAGAAAATTAATAAGGATACACAAGCTTTAAATGACACAATAGACCAGATAGATTTAATTGATATGTATAGGACATTCCTTCCAAAAAAAGCAGATTACACTTTCCTCTCAAGTGCACATGGAATATTCTCCAGGATAGATCACATCTTGGGTCACAAATCAAGCCACTGTAAATTTAAGAAAATTGAAATCATATCAGTCATGTTTTTCAACCACAGCGCTATGAGATTAGAAATAAATTACCAGGAATAAACCGTAAAAAACATAAATACATGCAGGCTAAACAATACATTACTGAATAGCCAAGAGATCACTGAAGAAATCAAAGAGGAAATCAAAAAACACCTAGAGACAAATGACAACAGAAACACGATCCAAAACCTATGGGATGCAGCAAAAGCTGTTCTAAGAGGGAAGTTTATAGCAATTCAAGCTCATCTCAGGAAACAAGAAAAATCTCAAATAACAATCTAATCTTACACCTAAAGGAACTAGAGAAGAACAAACAAAACCTATAGTTAATAGAAGGAAAGAAATCATAAAGATCACAGCAGAAATAAATGAAATAGAAACAAAGAAAACAGTAGCAGAGATCAATAAAACTAAAAGCTGGTTCTTTGAGAAGATAAACAAAAGTGATAAACCTTTAGCCAGACTCATCAAGGAAAAGAGGGCGAGGACTCAAATGAATAAAATTAGAAATGAAAAAGAAGTTACAACAGACACCACAGAAATACAAAGCATCATAAGAGACTACTACAGGCAACTCTATGCCAATAAAATGGACAAACTGGAAGAAATGGACAAATTCTTAGAAAGGTATAACCTTCCAAGACTGAACCAGGAAGAAATAGAAAACATGAATAGACCAATAACAAGTAATGAAATTGAAACTGTGATTAAAAATCTTCCAAAAAACAAAAGTCCAGGACCAGATGGCTTCACAGGTGAATTCTATCAAACATTTAGAGACGAGCTAACATCCGTCCTTCTCAAACTCTTCCAAAAAACTGCAGAGGAAGGAACACTCCCAAACTCATTCTATGAGGCCACCATCACTCTGTAACCAAAACCAGACAGAGATACTACAAAAAAAGAAAATTTTAGACCAATATCACTGATGAATATAGATGCAAAAATCCTCAACAAAATACTAGCAAACAGAATCCAGCAACACATTAAAAGGATCATACACCATGGTCAAGTGGGATATCCCAAGGATACAAGGATTCTTCAATATATGCAAATCAATGTGATACACCATATTAACATATCACAGAATAAAAACCATAGGATCTTCTCATGGATGCGGAAAGAGCTCTTGACAAAATTCAACAGCTATTTATGATGAAAACTCTCCAGAAAGTGGGCATAGAGGAAACCAACCTCAACATAGTAAAGGCCATATATGACAAACCCACAGCAAACATCATTCTCAGTGGTGAAAAACTGAAAGCATTTCCTATAAGATCAGGAAAAAGACAAGGATGCCCACTCTCGGCTCTATTATTCAACATCGTTTTGGAAGTCTTAGCCATGGCAATCAGAGAGGAAAAATAAATAAAAGGAATACAAACTGGAAAAGAAGAAGTAAAACTGTCACTGTTTGCAGATGACATGGTAGATAATCCTAAAGATGCCACCAGAAAACTATTAGAGGTAATCAGTGAATTTGGAAAAGTTGCAGGATACAAAATTAATGCACAGAAATCTCTTGCATTCCTATACACTAACAACGAAAGATCAGAAAGAGAAATTAAGGAAACAATCCCATTCACCATTGCAACAAAAAGAATAAAATACCTAGGAATAAACCTACCTAAGGAGACAAAAGACCTGAATGCAGAAAACTGTAAGACACTGATGAAAGAAATCAAAGATGACACAAACAGATGGAGAGGTATACCATGTTCTTGGATTGGGAGAATCAATATTATGAAGATGACTATATGACCCAAAGCAATCTACAGATTCAATGCAATCCCTAACAAATTACCAATGGCATTTTTTACAGAGCTAGAACAAAAAATCTTGTATGGAGACAGCAAAGACCCCGAATAACCAAAGCAGTCTTGAGGGAAAAAAATGGAGCTGGAGGTATCAGACTCCCTGACTTCAGACTATACTACAAAGCTACAGTAATCAAGACAATATGGTGCTGGTTCAAAAACAGAAATATAGATAAATGGAACAAGATAGAAAGCCCAGAGATAAACTCACGCATCTGTGGTCAGCTAATCTGTGACAAAGGAGGCAAGGATATACAATGGAGAAAAGACAGTCTCTTCAATAAGTGGTGCTGGGAAAACTGGACAGCTACATGTAAAAGAATAAAATTAGAACACTCCCTAACACCATACACCAAAATAAACTCAAAATGGATTAAAGACCTAAGTGTAACACTGGACACTATAAAACTCTTAGGGGAAAACATAGGCAGAACACTCTTTGACAGAGATCACAGCAAGATCTTTTTTGACTCACTTCCTAGAGTAATGGAAATAAAAACAAAAATAAACAAATGGGATCTAATGAGACTTAAAAGCTTTTGCACAGCAAAGGAAACCATAAGCTAGACAAAAAGACAACCCTAAGAATGGGAGAAAATTTCTGTGAATGAATCAGTGGACAAATGATTAATCTGCAAGATATATAAACATCTCATGTAGCTCAGTATTAAAAAAACAAACAGCCCAATCAAAAAGTGAGCAGAAGACCTAAATAGACATTTCTCCAGAGAAGACATACAGATGGCCAAGAGGCACGTGAAAAGCTGCTCAACATCACTAATTATTAGAGAAATGTAAATCAAAACTACAATGAGGTATCACTTCACACTGTTCAGAATGGGCACCTTCAGAAAATCTACAAACAGTAAATGCTGGAGAGGGTGTGGAGAAAAGCGAACCCTTTTGCACTGTTGGTGGGAATGTAAACTGATACACCCACTATGGAAAGCAGTATGGAAAGAGGTTCCTTAAAAATCTAAAATTAGAATTACCATATAACCTAGCAATCCCATTACTGGGCGTATACCCAGAGAAAACCATAATTCAAAAAGACACATGCACCCCAATGTTCATTGCAGCACTCTTTACAATAGCCAGGTCATGGAAGCAACCTAAATGCCCAACAAGAGACAAATGGATAAAGAAACCGTTGTACATATATACAATGGAATATTACTCAGCCATTAAAAAGGAACAAAATTGGGTCATTTGTAGAGACATGGATGGATCTAGAGACTGTCATACAGAGTGAAGTAAGTCAGAAGGAGAAAAACAAATATCATATATAAACGCATATATGTGGAATCTAGAAAAATGGTACAGATGAACTGGTTTGCAGAGCAGAAATAGAGACACAGATGTAGAGAACAAACGTGTGGACATCAAGCGGGGAGAGTGAGCGCGGATGGTGGTGATGGTGGTGGTGGGATAAATTAGGAGATTGGGATTGACATTTATACACTAACGTATAAAATAGCTGAGTGATAAGAACCTGCTGTATAAATATATAAATAAAGTAAAATAAAGCAAAACATACAAAAAAAGAAACAGGCCTTGCATGTTTTTATTTCATTAAATGATTTAATTTTGCTTACTCATATGATCATTAGAAATGATTAATAAAACTAGATAGATTTTTAAATTTCATTACCATTTTTTAAGTTCAATGTGTTTTCATTAATACATAATTTTGTTATTTATAGTCAAAGCAAGTTTGGGTTTTAATAAAATCTTGAATTAAGATAAGATGGAGTTATTGACCTTTGTAAGTCTCCAGTGAAAACATTTAATTTTTGGTAAGCAAAATAAACAATTTTGAGAATTAGTGAAAAGCTTCGGAATGTAATAATTCCCCCTAAACCAGTGTTTTGGAACTAAGTATATGTGGATCTCATTCCAGATGGTGACCTTTAATTGAAAACTTTCTGGGTTTACGCAATTTGAGCTCCTGAGAATTGCTGTCTACCAGCTGGTAGCAAGGCACCATTACAGAGTAAAAGACAATCTAACTTCATTTATCACAGTCCCTAAGACTCATTTATACATGTTTCTATCCATCCTGTTGGGCACCAAGTATTTCATTAATAGTTACCTTGTTCCAAGCACTGTATAGACAGCAGTGAATTATACATGTCCCTGTGTTGTCAGGTTGCCTAAAATCTATTGTGGAGGACATGCAATGAATGCAATAAAATGAAACAAATACAGAACATAAATATGATAACTCCAGAAAGCAGTTAGTTCTGTGAACAAAATTAAACGGGACAGAGAATGATATTGGAGTAATATTTCTGCAAGGACAGTGCAGAGGAGGTGGCTGCATGAAGTTCTGGGTAAAGTGAATTTTAACATTTATTAAGCAGTCAGTAAATAATTGTTAAGTATGTAAAGAGTGCATGCATGTAAATTGCATAAGGCAATAATTGTACTAAGATATGGATAGGTAGGAATGAGCAAGTTAAGTTCATTAGGATATTGTGATTTTGGGAGTCAGATGGAAAGAATTGGAATCACAGCTTCTTCCATCAAATAGGAATAATACCTAAATTCGTAGTTTTGTTGTGAGCCTTTAGGGTCTTATGTATATAAAGCAGCTAACAGAATAACTTGCATATGCTAGGACTTGCTTTTGAATATACCATAATCTCTCTTTCCTTTTCTTTGGGTTTGCTGTAGTAGAATATCTGTCTTGGTACAAATACTGAGTATTTTCCCTAGGGGAAAAAATGTAAAGAATATAAATTGAATTTCTGAATCCCTGTTTTTTAATACCTTAAGCATTATAAATAAATTAGATGTAAGAAATTGTTTCTAAAACTTTGTAAAAAGAGTATTGGTTGGGGAGTTGGTTGTTACTCAGTCTCCCTGTGTTTTCTCTCTGGGTTCCAAATTTTTGAGTAGCACACTTAAACAATGATACATTGCCTTATTCAATCCATGAGAACTGGGCTGTGTAGTTTTAAATTGGTCCCAGTGGAACTAATAGTAGAGTCATTGGAGACTATGTTACCAAAAAACAGAAAAATAATTCTTTGGTCACAGCTATGATTCTAAGCAACTTGCTTATGTCTAGCATGCTTAGTAAGAATATTAAAAATATATTAATATGTATATTATATATTTTAATATATGTGTTTAAAGAAATGGTTGTTAAATAATGATTAATAATGGAACCTAAGGATAGTTTTGCAGTCTAATTGAATGTCTTCTTATATTTCCTAATTTCATTATATACATAGAAAGGAATACTGTGTGTTTGTGTGTCTGTGTGTCTATAAATATGGATATAGATAAATAATAGATATATAAAAATACACAGTAAAGATAAATGTTATATCATACATTTGCACACAAATGTAATATAACCACAACAAACACTACTAATTTGGATGTATGAATATGCATTTATTGTTTTAGCAGAACATTTGTTAATATTTTGTTAGTTTTCAGTGTGGGTAAAATATAGCCAAATGAGAATTTCAGCCTTTGAGAAAGAATGTCTCATTGGCATAACCTAAAATTAAAGTGGTGGGTGTGAAGATATTTTAGCAAAAGCTGGAAAAGCAAAACCTAATATAACTACTCTAATAGTATAGGCATCTACACTCATGTTGAGTTTTGTGGCCAATATTTTAAAAATTCAAAGTGTGTAATCATGTTTTGGTAACAGTAATAGTTTTTCCTTTCACAGACAGTAATGATCTTTCAAAATCAGAATGGAAAGAAACTTAAAAAACAAAAACTTTCAAATTTAGTACTGCAACAATGGCTTATTTGCCAGATGTTTTTCTGGTTTAGGGATACAGCAATCATACAAGCAGTTCAGAAGACTGATGCCTCCCTGTGGAAATGCCATTGTATTCCACATTAAAAAAATGTCTATTTTTGTGATCAAAGCTCGTGCTCATTATTGATATCTGATTAAAGACATAGAAAGAAACGTATATCACACGAACTATAATGAGAATTAAGTATTGTAAAGAAATTGATACATTATTTATAAAGGAAAGTAATCCACAATGAATGTGAAATAAGTAGCTTTTCAACTGTAATATTACATGTTTATCACAGCTCCGGAGAAAAGGCAAATTTTTTTTTCCACATCTTTATTGGAGTATAATTGCGTTACAATGTTGTGTTAGTTTCTGCTGTACAACAAAGTGAATCAGCTATATGTATACATATATCTCCATGTCTCTTTCCTCTTGAGCCTCCCTCCCACCCTCCCTATCCCACCCCTCTAGGTGGACACAGTCATCTAGTTGATCTCCCTGTGCTATGCAGCAGCTTCTGACTAGCTATCCATACTACGTTTGGTAGTTTATATATGTCAATGCTACTCTCACGCTTCATCCCAGCTTCCCCTCCCCCACCCTCCCTCCACCCTGTATCCTCAAGTCTGTTCTGTATGTCCGTGTCTTTGTTCCTGCTCTGCCACTAGGTCCATCAGTACCGGAGAAAAGGCAAATTTTATTAAAAACTGACAGGTGTAAAAACACGTTCTATTGGTACATCAGAATCATACAAAGTTGATAACCTTATTATGCAGAAATTGTGTTTATCAGACATTTGATATCACTAATATCCACAGTGAATTGAGGATAAATTTAATTTTTCAAAATAGTACTACTTAAGATTTCAAATGAAAAATTTATTAATTGACAATTGTTTTTGGCTTAATTTTTCCATGTGTGAATTCGTGAAAAATACCTGTTTTAACGTTCAAAAACAAAGGTATAGAAACCTAATTTCCCTCCTTTTTTTAAAAGATCAAAAATCAAATTAGAAATGAAAAAAACATTTTTATAAAATCCAAGGAAGACATTGTACCTACTTTTATATTATATTGTATATTTTATATTGTGTTGAATATAATTCAGCTGTTCAAATATAAATAGAAAAGATTTAATAAAAATTATTAAGACTATGAAATAAAAAATAGATTATCAAGAAAAGGAAGGAAATAATGTGTTAATAATAACAAAATTTCCATATTCACATTATGGTATTAATGTCAGTAGTGCCTTCATTATCCTTTGTATATTCACTCCTTACTATTCTCCTTTTCTCAACCCCTCATATTATAACTTTTGACCAAGGTAGCTAACTTGTTTTTTCAAAAAAATCTGTAAGGTAGTTATTTGGGAACTATTTGTCATATGTAAGTGTTTTAGCTGACCTGTAAAGTTCATGGGTCCATATAATAAAACCCTCTGCAGCCATATACTTCCTTTCATTCTTTCTGAAATAGGCAAAATGTATAATTATAATATTATGGTTTTTAACATAATCCAACTGTATAATTATAATATTAAATAGGAAGAAGTATATATATATAAAATTATCTTGAGGACTCTATTTTACTCTGATGAAGATTTATGAACTACCAGAGACATATGGCCACTCCCCCCACCCCCCCATACACACACACATTCAACCAGTAATAGTGGGGCATTAAAAAGAAACAAACAACTTGTGGATATTCCTATATGACTGTTACTGTGTTTCGCTCCATGACCTAAATACCACATCTATCATCCTTCCTGAGCAGACTTCTTTTTACTTGGGGGATGTGAGCTTTCATAGAACAATTCCATGACAATTCACAGAAATCTTTTCATCTAGCGAGAATGTCTAGGTTGAGAGTGTCTTAAATCTTTTACATTTCTTAATAAGGGTTAAGTGTATTAATTTTTGTTCCTATATTACAAACTGCCCCAAACTTAATGACTTAACATAGCAATGGTTTATCGTTGCTCACAATTCTTTGCTTTAGTTGGGCTTAGTGGGTTTGTCATTCTGCTCCATTGGGGTTGTCTGGAGTCAATCATTGGGTTTTAGATAGTGGGAAATTTGGGTGCTGCTTGAATATACAAGATGGTTTCACTTGCATGTCTGGTGTCTGAGTTGGGATGGCTGGAACATATGTGGTTTGCTATCTTCTCTCTAGCAGGATAATTGACGCTAAATGTTCCCCTGTAGTATCAAGATAGCAAAAGTGGAAGCTGTCCAACATCACGTGGGCTTGGCCCGGAATTGGTACATTTTCACTCTTCTACATGGTATTGGTTAAAGCAAGTCACCAGGCCAGCACAGATTCAAAAAGTGTTAAAAGGATTCCACCTATTGAAGAAAGAAGTGTTATGAAAATACAAGGATGGGAGAATTCTTGGTGACCATCTTTGGAGGTGATCTATTGCACATACAATAAGCAGACCACAAAAAGATTAACAAAATAAATCATTAGTCATCTCTCACCTGACAAAGTATAGGTCCTTGCTTTTACTCAGCAGAAATCATCAAATGATCAGAAAATGAAATCTTAATTCCCAAAATCTGCTGCCACCAATGAGAAAGCCATGTTTAAACAAGAATCAAAACTAGGCCTGCAAAAATGAACAAATGAAAACAAAGAATCAGAAGAACAAATGGAGAGAATCAGAGAGGCAGCAGAAGTAAAATTCTTTTGCTCCTTGTGGCTTACTCTGGGAACCAAGAAAATACATGCCTAAACAGGGTGTGAGGTGTACTTTTGGAGGCTACACGGTTTAATTGTCTTCAGAAGGTGATCCCACTTGGACATCTTATGTTAAAGGATAATTTAACATTATCCTTTACTTATTAGTTTTCAAAGTTAAAAGCTCTAGTGGCTTCCCTGGTGGTGCAGTGGCTAAGAATCTGCCTGCCAATGCAGGGGACACAGGTTTGAGCCCTGGTCCAGGAAGATCCCACATGCCGCGGAGCATCTAAGCCTGTGTACCATAACTACTGAGCCTGAGCTCTAGAGCCCGCGAGCCACAACTACTGAGCCTGTGTGCCACACTGCTGAAGTGCGTGTGCCTAGAACCCATGCTCCGCAACAAGAGAAGCCACGACAATGAAAAGCTCGTGCACCACAACAAAGAGTAGCCCCCGCTCGCCACAACTAGAGAAAAGGCCAGCAGCCAACAAAAGCAAGCAGCGACAAAGACCCAAGGCAGCCAAAAACAAAACAAATAAATTAATTAAAAAAAAATTTTAAAACCTCTTACACAAATAAATAGAGTGAGCGTGTGTCAAAGATTTATTTAATTCATAAATGGGGAAACCAATAAAATGGCCAGAGTGATTTTGGTCTTATAGTTCTTAATTATATGAATGAAGGTACTATATCTTAGGGAAGTTATTTGCTGAAAATCACATGGGCAATAAGTGTTAGATGTGAGAATAAGGTCTAGGATAAAGTCTCATTTCACTATACAGTCTCCCAAGTGAGACAATTCCATTTTTTTAAAAAAAACTTATTAAATGGTCTGTATGGTAGTTAGCTGAAATCATAAGGCCTATAACTTCTAATCTCTAATCCTGAAAGCTTGGTAGTACTATTAACATATATTAACATACCTTATATTTTCACTAGACTTTCTGGAAGATACATTACATTTTTTATTTGCATTAATTATTGGATCAGCTAAAAGCATTAGATCTTGTTGCACATAAGCTACTATATTAAAGCTACGTGAAATTTTTGTTTATAATAAAGAAGTTTATATGTCAGTATTTTTATTATGTTTAAAGTACATGTGTATCAGTCAGGTTTTGTTTTTTATTTTTTGCCGTACGCGGGCCTCTCACCGTCGCGGCTCCTCCCATTGCGGAGCACAGGCTCCAGGCGCGCAGGCTCAGCGGCCATAGCTCACGGGCCCAGCCGCTCCGCGGCATGTGGGATCTTCCCGGACTGGGGCACGAACCCGCGGTCCCCTGCAAAGGCAGGTGGACTCTCAACCACTGTGCCACCAGGGTAGCCCCAGGTTTCTTGATTGTAAACAAAAAGTAATTGATTCTGGCTAATTTAAGAAGAAAAGAGATTTATTGAAGGAATATCTGGCAATTCAAAGAATCCATGGGAAACTGAAATTGGAGGAGCAGCGACCAAGATCAGGCCACAGGAATACCCTGGTTAGAAAGGCGATTTGCTGTTGTCACCACCAGTGAAGATTCTGGTGCTGTATACTGCTGCTAGGGAGTATATTACAATTTAAAATGCATATCCATTTGTTATATGAGTCCATAACTTCTTCAAGATTCACAAACCTGAGTTGGAGCAACTATTGCCAAGCTAGATCAGGTGCTGCTCCATAAAGGCTACTTTCATACTGAGAGGCAGACATCTCAATAGGTTACCCCCACTCTATACAAAGTGAGAACAAATGTATTTCAGATAAAAAAAAAAATGTCCACCTTTCTAGAGTGGTAACATTTATTCATATATATATTCTTTCACCATTACCTCTTCAAATAACAAAAACAGCAATAAAAACAAGGCTCCCACAAAGATAACGCAAACATCCTTTCCAAGGACAGCTAAAGAAATTCATTTCTTTGTCCCACTCCAGGTCCACGATGTTGACATCTCCTCTGGTTTTGTTAACATTACTTCTAACTATTATGTAGTTTATGGAGTAATTTGTAAAGAGATCCACCATTAAACATTGTCTTTATACAATACTGACAGGAAAATAAATTAGTTAAAACGTAGATATGTTTGTGACATAGCAAGGTGGAAGACTGATGAAGGATAGTTATTCCTGCTACTGGTGACAGGGCAGTAGCACTGATTTATAACTCTGTTCTTTACTGTTCTTTGTACGTACTCTTTACCAGTTAGTTGTGTGTTGTTCGTCAGGGTTCTATTCCAGGTAAGATAAGCCAAACATTAATTTTGAGGAATGAGAGCCATAATTTAGGCTATATAAGTTTACATCAGACTTCCACTAAAACTTACTCCTCTATATAGTATGTAAAATGTTTCCTAGGCGCATCTAGAAATGTGTTTACTAAATAGGGTATCACATAATATGTCATTCAAATCACGATTTTTATGAGAGTGATTAGAAAATTCGAAATGTTTTATTAGAGAATATGTGGTATTAGGCATTCAGTGTGTTCAAGGATAGTGGCACTCACATAAGTATGAAAACCAGAGGCAAGACTCATTTAGAAAATACAGGGTCATACTTCTTTCTAAAACCTCCTTGTCATCGAAGTCCAATCTTGTTCTTTCCAAGTCCTTCACTATTTGACTCATCTTGTCAAAACCTTAGACACCAAGCTTAAACCATAATATATCCTCTTGATAAGCAATCCCTCTTTATAGGATAAGTGGGCAAAATGGCTGTGTGGAAGATTGGCTCTCTCCACTGTCCTCGAGACATTCCTAGATGGGAAAGGCATTGCTGCAGCAGTTCATTCATAGCTGGTTGCAGTTATCATGCAAAATAATTGGCAAGCCAGGCTTAAACTATTTCCTCCTCTTTGAACTGGTATAGAAATCTCTCCATGAAGTCATATTTATGGCCTGAAGATATAGATGTGTACGGAGTGTGAGAGAAGTTGGATTTTACTTTATTTGTGCCTTTGGGATATGCTTGGACCCATTCCTGTCCCTGCATGATGACAGAGGCCTGATGGGCAAACCTCACCTTGGGTGAGGTTTACCAGATAAATCTTATTCAAGTGAGGCAGCTTAGGTCACATGGTCACCTGGTGTCCTGGGGCCCTGTAGCAAGCCAAAAGTTTTTTCTCAAATAGCAAGCTCCTAGAAATATTCTTTTAATTTCTTACATTGAACTTCAAATTCACTATCCATTCCAGGGTCTTTCTGGTAGAGTTGGAAAGTACATTCATTTGTCAGTCAATAAAATTTGCATAAGAAGAATTTTGAATCTTTACATAATTATAGCACATATTTACTGAAGCACCTCAAATGCGAAGCACCACAGAGTTCAGCATTTATGCTTTCTGCTTGAAACCACAGGAGGATTAATGACATGAAATAATATAGAAGTAGAAATATTCAAAGGATGCACAGCTCAATATTGCCTATTTTAAAGCACAGTTATTTATGCCACAGGGAAACTGCTTTTTTCCGTGACATAAAATAATAAACAAAATCTTTCTACAATATTTTTTACCTTGACCTATGCTGTATAGTGTAACAAAGTATATATTATTGAAAGGAGAAATTTGGAAATTTGGTAAGGTTTGTAGCATGGGTTCTGCTAAAGAGAAGCTTCCCCACTGATGTTCAATGTGGTGAAATATTTTGAACCCCTTGGAGACTCATTGATGTTCCTGAAATCTGAGGCATCAGCAGTAACCACGAATGTCTCCATTCATTTGTTAAGTGCTCCAGACAGAAAATTAAGCTGCAAGATGAAGAACTTGCTTCAGTGATCCATACTCTTGACATATTCAGCCTTTCAGCCTGGTATATTTCAAACCTCTTTATTTGAATCTCTCCAGGGAAGCTAGTCAAAGAATAAAAATGGCCCGTAAAATAGCAGACTGCTTTTCAAATTGAACAAACAGCATTCTGCAGTGATTTTCCTTAACCTTTGCTCATTGCCAGGACACTTCCAAATATAGGAAAGCCCTTTCTTCTCATTTTCAAAGCATCACACAAGACGAACCCCAGCTTCTTCAAACAGCATCAAACTTCACACTGTTACATCTGAATCCAGAATAGCATTGAACCAAAATGACAGAAAATTCCTAGAATCCCAGGTATTGGAACTTTCTATTAAAAGGGCATGGGGGAAAAAAGAGAGAAAAGAATTCCTCGTACACTAAAACAAGTACCACAGAATAATAGTAAGTTTAGACAGCTAGTGTGCTAAGTGTAAATTACTTAATACAGAAATAATTATAAGGTTAGAAATTTTTATATATATAAAATTTTAACCATATTAAATATGTTAGTGTCATATATATCAGAGTATAAAACATTACTCTGTGTAAAGACATTGTTGTAAATTATATGCAAAATACTATAAAATGTTTATATTATATATTTTTATATTATAGGTTAAATGTGTCTGTACATATATGGATGTCTAGCATCTGTACATATATGGATGTCTAGCATCTATCACACTGAGCAAAAAAGTAGATGCTCTTCTAGCTCAGGTTATAAGCAATCAATACTGAAGATTTGTCAATATATTCTGCACATTAAAACTATAGTAGGCAAGGTGAAGTCGTGTTACTATTGATACAAAGGATTGAGTTATCAAGTTGATTTATGCAAGTTATACTTCTTACTCCATATCAGACTTTACTAATGATTTCAAGTATACAAGATAGAACCAAATAACAGTTATAAAAATTTTCTGTAGAAGCCCCATCCATCAAACACAGTTTTCCAAAAAATGTCCCTTCCTCCTATATTACAGGTTGTTTTTGGATTCAGATGAAGAGACATATTGTAAACACTGTGTGCAGGAACACTGTCTACAAAGGAAGCACTTTTGTATTGGGGAGTCCTGTGTCTCTAATTCATTTGTTACATATATAGAACAATATATTTTACTTCTCATTTCCCAGCTAGCTATGCAAAAACCATAAAATATATAGGTTTATTTGTAATAAGTGATCTAGACAGACCAGATATAGCCTGCTAAAAAGCATTTTTAGATAGGGGCCTCCCTGTCCTTCCCACAAATGATATTAACATGTTTATAAGAAAGTCTGGTCAAGATCATTAGGTATCTCTCATGTAGAAAAGGAGTGGATAGTGGGTTATAAGCTGAAGTTAACCCTTTTCTTTCCAGAGATAAAAAAGCATAAATGAGGTAATATAAAGTTCTTGAAAGTTAAAGTACTCATTTATCTTTTCCTTCTTTACATATCTGATCAGATTTACTGACCTAAATTTGTTCATATCCCCTTATTATCCTTTTTCTTTTTTTCGGTACACGGGCCTCTCACTGTTGTGGCCTCTCCCATTGCAGAGCACAGGCTCCAGACGTGTAGGCTCAGCGGCCATGGCTCACGGGCCCAGCTGCTCTGCGACATGTGGGATCTTCCTGGACCGGGGCACAAACCCATGTCGCCTGCACTGGCAGGCAGACTCTCAATCACTGCACCACCAGGGAAGCCCCTTATTATCCTTTTAATATCTATAGAATCAGTAGTTGTATTACCTCTCTTCTTCCTGATATTATTAAATATTGTTCTTTTTTTTTCTTTGATCATTTTGGCTTGAGAGTCATCAATTTTATTAATATTCTCAAGAACTATCTTATGGTTTTATTGATTTTCTCTATTGTTATCTTTTCATTTTATTTATATTTGCTCTGATCTTTATTACTTTCTTTCTTCTGCTTACTTTGGCTTTAATTTGTACATCTTTACCTAGTTTCTGGTTAAATCATTGATTTGAGACATTTCGTTCTTTGTAAAATAGTTAGTTGTATGTGGGGGAAGATAGATCAAGATGGTGGAGTAAGATGATGTGTAGCTCACCTACACCCAGGAACACATCAAAAATATATTTACATGTGGAACAATTCTCATTAAAAAGTAACTGGAAAATGGCAGGAGGACTTCTGTACAACCCAGACTGTAATAAAGATGTACACATAATAGGGTAGGAAGGGAAGAACGGTAATAGGGTTGGGCCCTGTGTCCCGGGGAGGGGGCTCAGAGGAAAAGGAAAAGTACACAGGCAGACACCCACCCTGGGGACTGAGCAGTGAGAACCACAGACTGGGTGCTCTAGTCCTGGGGTCCAATATGGTGGTGATGAGCCCCATTGGCCGGTTGGAGGACTGATGGGACTAACAGGAGAGCTGTGGGAAGCCTGGACTCTGTTCCTGAGGAGCACACATGTGCTAGTTTGCTCCCAAGGCAGGGCAAAGAGAGGTCTGTTCTAGCGACTGTCAGGTTTCCCGTGACCACCTAGGTGCGCACCCAGCCACTGGTCTTAAATGACATAATAGATGAATAGCTGGAGTTAATAGATACCTGCATGACATTACATCCCCAAACATCAGAATACACATTCCTTTTAAGTGACATAAAATGTTCTTTAGAATAGATCACACGCTAGACCACAACACAAATACCAACAAATATAAGAGGATATAAATTATATCCAGCATGTTTTCCAACCACAGTAATATGAAACAAGAAATCAATTACAGAAAGGAAAATAGGAAAAGAACAAATACATGAAGATTAAGCAACATGCTACTAAAAAAAAGTAGGTTTATGAAGAAATCAAAGAGGAAATCAGAAAATACCTCCAGGCAAATAAAAATGGAAACAACACTCCAAAGCCATGAGATGCAGAAAAGCAGTTCTAGGAGGAAAGTTTATAGTGATACAGAATCAAGGATCAAGAAAATTCTCAAATAAATGACCCAACCTACCACCTAAAGGAATTAGACAAAGAAGAAAAAACAAAGCTCAAAATTAGCAGAGGAGGAGGAAATAAATAAAATAGAGGTCAGAAAAACAATAGGAAAGATCAACAAAACCAAGAGTTTGTTCTTGAAAAGACCAACAAAATTGATAAACATTTAGCCAGGCTTACCAAGAAGAAAAGAGAGAGGATCCAAATAAACAAAATAAGAAATGAAAGGAGACATAACAGTTGATACCACAGAGATACAAAAAATCATGAGATATAAAAAAATCATACTATGAACAGTTATATGCCAACAAATTGGACAACCTAGAAGAAATGGACAAATTTCTAGAAACATACAACCTACCAAAACTGAATGAAGAAGAAACATACAATTTGAAGTAACTGATTACTATTAGTGAAATTCAATTTGTAATAAAAAAAAAAAAAAAAAAAAAACCCAGCAAACAGAAGTCCAGGATCAGATAGCTTCACAGTGAAATTCTACCAAACATAGAAAGAAGAGCTAATGCCTATCCTTCTCAACCTATTCCAAAAACTGAAAGAGGAGGGAACACTGCCAAATTCATTCTATGAGGCACCATTACTCTGATACCAAAACCAGACAAATACACTACCAAAAGAAAAAAAAAAAAAAGAAAGGAAAGTTATAGGTCAATATCTCTGATGACTATAGATGCAAAAATCCTCAACAAAATATGACCAAACCAAATCTAACAATATATAAAAAGGATCCTACACCATGATCAAGTTGGATTTATTCCACGGACACATGGATAGTTCAATATTCACAAATCACTCAATATGATTCACCACATTGACAAAAGGAAGGACAAAAATCACGAGCATCTCAATAGATGCAGAAAAGCGTTTGACAATATTCAACATCCATTCATAATAAAAACTCTCATCAAAGTGGCTATAAAAGGAACATATCTCAACATAATAAAGGCTATTTATGAAAATCCCACAGTTAATATCATACTCAATGGTGAAAAGCTGAAAGCCTTTCCTTTAAATATAGGAACAAGACAAGGATGCCCACTATCATCATTTCTATTCAACATAGTATTGGAAGTTCTAGCCACAGCAATCAGACAAGAAAAAAGAAATAAAAGGCATCCAAATTGAAAGGGAAGCAGTAAAACTGTCACTTTTTGCAGATGACATGATACTTCATATAGAAAACTCTAAAGTCTCCCCCCAAAAACTATTAGAATAAATGATTTCAGAAAGTTTGCAAGATACAAGATTAATATACAGACACCTGTTGTTTTTCTATACACTAATAATGAAATAGCAGAAAGGCAAAGTAAAAAAAAAAAATAGTTCTGTTTAAAATCACATCAAAAAGAGTAAAATGCCTAGGAATAAACTTAACCAAGGAGATGAAAACCTATATTCTGAAAACTGTGAAACACTGATGAAGAAAATTGAAGATGATACAAAGAAATGGAAAGTTATAATGTGCTTTTGGATTGGAAGAATTGTTAAAATGGCCATATCAATCAAAGCAATCTACAGATTTAATGCAATCCCTGTCAAAATACCCATGACATTTTTCACAGAGCTAGAGCAAATAATCCTAAAATTTATATGGAACCACAAAAGACCCTGAATTGCCAAAGCAATCTTGAGAAAAGCAAACAAACAAACAAAAAACAGGTCAAGCTATCACCTTCCCAGACCTCAGACTATACTACAAAGCTGTAGTCATCAAAACAGCATGGTACTGGCACAAAAGCAAACACTTAGATCAATGGAACTGAATAGAGAACCCGGAAATCAACCCACACACCTATAGTCAATTAATCTACAACAAAGGAGGCAAGAATATACAGTGGAGAAAAGACAGTCTCTTGAGTGGTGCAGGGGAAACTGGACATATAAGTGTAAAATAATGAGATTAGAACATTTCCTTACACAACATATGAAAACGCAAATGGATTAAAGACCCAAATTTAATATCTGAAACCATAAAACTAGAGGAGGGCATAGAATACTTTTTGACATAAACTGTAGTGATATTTTTTGAATGGCTCCTAAGGCAAAGTAAACAAAGCAAAAATAAACAAGTGAGAACTAATTAAATTTCAAAGCTTTTATACAGCAAAAGAAACCATCAACAAAACAAAAAGAGAATCCACAGAATGGGAGAAAATATTTGAAAATAATATGACTGACAAGAGTTAACAAACAAAATCTATAAACAGCTCATACAACTCAATATCAGAAACAAACAAACAACAAAACCAACCCACTTAAAAAATGGGCAGAATACCTGAATAGACATTTTCCAAAGGGGACATATAGATGGCTAGCAAGCACATGAAAAGTTATTCAATATCACTAATCACCAGAGAAGTGCAAATTAAAACCACAATGTGGTATCACTTCACACTTGTCAGAATGGCTATCATCAATACAAATAACAAATGTTGGAGAGGATGTGAAGAAAAGTGAACGCTTGTATCCTATTGGTGGAAATGTAAATTGGTACAGCTGCTATGGAGGTTCCTCAAAAAACTAAAAATAGAAATACCATATGATTCAGTAATTCCACTCATTGGTATATATTTTGAAAAAATAAAAATACTAATTTGAAAGATACATGTATCCCAGTGTTCATAGCAGCATTCTTTATAATAGCCAATATATGGAAGCAACCCAAGTGTCCATCAACAGATGAATGGATAAAGCAGATGTGCTCTATGTGTACAATGGAATAGTACTTAGCTGTAAAACTAAGAATGAAATTCTGCCATTTGCAGCATGTGTATGGGTGTAGGGAATATTATGCTTAGTAATATAAGTCAGACAGAGAAAGATCAATACTGTATGATATCACTTATATGTGGAATCTAAGAAGTAAAACATGAATATATTATAAAGCAAAACAGAAACAAAGCAAATCAGTGGTTATCAATGGGGAGAGGGATGGCGGGAGGGGCAATATAGGCATATGAGTTTAAGAAATAAAACTTCTATGTATAAAATAGATAAGCAACAAGGATATATTTTATAGCATGAGGAAATACATTACCTTGTAATAACATTTTTTATTGAAGTATAGTTGATTTACAATATTGTGTTAGTTTTAGGTATATAGGAAAGTGATTCAGTTATATATATTTTTTTCAGATTATTTCCTGTTATAGGTTATTACAAGATATTGAATATAGTTCCCTGTGTTATATAGGAAATCCTTAATGCTTACCTATTTTATGTATAGTAGTAGGTATCTGCTAATCCCGTACTCCTAATTTATCCCTCCCCCCTCCCTTTCCCCTTTGGTAACCATAAGTTTGTCTTCTATGTCTCTGAGTCTGTTTCTGTTTTGTAAATAAGTTCTTTTGTATTTTTTTAGATTTCATTTATAAGTGATATCATGTATTTATTTGTCTTTCTCTGTCTGACTTACTTCACTTAGTATGATATTCTCTAGGTCAATCCATGTTGCGGCAAATGGCAATATTTTATTCTTTTAATGGCTGAGTAATATTCCATTGTGTGTGTGTGTGTGTGTGTGTGTGTGTGTGTGTGTGTGTATATATATATATATATATATACATACATACATACATACACATACAATGGAATTTTAAGAAGATTAATAAAAAATCATCTTGTATATTTACCCCTGAAGTTACCATTTCTGGTACTCTTCAATTTTCTTTTTTGTAGACAAGAAAAATTTTAATTTCTTATGATTTAAATTTTAATCTGGATCATTTTCCTTTTCCCAAAGAACTCCTATATGGTGGGCCTGCTGGTGATGACTTTTTCAGCTTTTATATGTCTTAAAGAAAATCTCTATTTTAACTTTATTTTGAAGGCATATTACTGGGTATAGGATTCTGGGTTGATAGTTTCTTGATACCTTAAATATACTGTAGTACCCACTTTTCAGTTGTATTGTTTCCAATGATAAATCTGTAGCCATCCCTCTGTTCAGAATGTATTTTTGTTCTTCATACTCCTTATACAATTTCTTCTTTAGAATTGGTTTTGAGGAATTTTATGACCATGTGCTTTGTTATAGTTTCTTTCATGTTGTTTGTACTTGGAGTATGTTGAACTTATTGTGGGTTTTTTTTTTTTTTTGCGGTACGTGGACCTCTCACTGTTGTGGCCTCTTCCGTTGCAGAGCACAGGCTCCGGACGCTCAGGCTCAGCGGCCATGGCTCATGGGCCTAGCCGCTCTGCGGCATGTGGGATCTTCCTGGACCGGGGCACGAACCTATGTCCCCTGCATCGGCAGGTGGACTCTCAACCACTGCACCACCAGGGAAGCCCTTATTGTGGGTTTTTAGGTTTTGTTTTTTCACATTTATAAAATATTTGGTCAGTATTCTTTTCAAATATTTTTTTCTGACTCTTTTGTCTTTCCTATCCTTTGGAAACTCCAAATTCAAATATATTAGAATGCTTGAAATTTTCCAACAGATCACTGATTCTCTGTTCATTATTTTTCTTTTCTTCTTTTTCCCCCTCATTTTCACATGGTTTCTGTTGTTACATCCACAAGTCAACTAATTCTTTTTTTCACAGTGTCTAATTTGCTCTTAATCCTACCCAGTGTATTTCTCATCTTAAAAACTGTAGATTTCATTTTTAACTTTGGAAAGCATGTGGAACACAGTTATAATAAATACTTTAAATTCTCTTTTTCTCCAGTTTTGACACATATCGCTTCTAGATTGGTTTCAATTGATTGATTTTTATCCTCATTATATATCATATTTTCCTGTATTTTGCATGGCTGTTATTTTTTATTAGATGTGAGACATTCTTATTCTACCTGCTGGATATTGGGTATATTTGTATTCCTATAAATATTCTTGAGCTTTGTTTTAGGATGCAGTTAAGTTACTGAGAAGCATTTTGATCATTCCTGGCTTTGTTTCTAAGACATTTTACGTGGGATAGGAATAGTGCTCAATCTAGGACTAATTATTCATATATATATATGAATAATTTATATATATAAATATATAAATTTATATATATATGAAACGTGTATCATCCACCTAATTATGAGATTTTCCAGTCCTGTATGAGAACCAGCTTCTGCTCCATTTGTTTGTTTTGCGTGTTTGTTTATTTTTTTCCCCGGCTTTGATTAGTTTCCTCAAATGGACATGCTGATGAACCTTCAGCAAAATATTCAAAAGGGAGCCTTTACAGATCTCCAGAGTTTGAAGGTCTCTCCTCTCCGGTTCTCTTAGTTCTAGTTTCTTGGTTCATCCTGCCCTCTCATCTCTCTGCTCAGTTCATGGAATCTGCTGGTCTCTACCTGGTTCTCCTTCTCTGATCTGTGGCCTAGAAACTCCTCTATAGCAGTAAGCTAGACAATCATAGGGTTCACCTAATTTATTTTTTTACTTGAAATGTTGTTCAAGGCATTTACTAATGCTCTCTTGAAGCTGTTGCCTCATTATTTTGTGTTGTTTTTTTTTTCATTTCCTTTGCTTTTCTTTTTACTATTTCACATAGGAGAACAAATCTGGTCTCTGGTACTTCATTTTGGTGAGAAGTGGGATTCCACTTGGAAAAACAAAAAATGTTGTTTTAATTTATTTTGACTTTATTTAAAACTTCAAAGCTAGAAAGAAAACATTTTCAAGTCACATATCCAACAATGGACTTATATCCAAAATATATTTTAAAAAACTCTCTACGTGCAACAGTAAGAAAACAATAAACCCAATAAAAAGATGGACAAAAGGCTTGAACAGATAATTCACTAGAGAGGATATACTGATGGCAAATAAGCACATGGAAAATGCTCAACATCATTAGTAATTAGAAAAATGAAAGTTAAAACCATGATGATATACCACTACCCACCTCTAAGAATATTTAAAATTAAAGTCTGAACATATCAAATATTGCAAGGACATGGAGAAAATGGAATTCCTATACATTGTTGGTGAGAATATAAAATGATATGATGGCTTTGGAAAATAGTTTGACAATTTCTTTAAAGGTTAAACTTATGCCTGCATATGACTTAGCCATTCCACTCAAGGTACTTATCCAAGAAAGAACAAAGCATTTGTCCATACCAATACTGGTACATGAATGTTCATAGCAGCTTTATTTGTAATAACCAAATCATAGCAGCTTTATTTGTAATAACCAAAAACTGGAAATAGCCCAAATGTCTGTTAATGGAAGGCTAGGTAAACAATTATGGTAAATTCACAAATAGAATACTATTTGACAGTAAAAAGAACTATTTTAAAATAATTATGCTGTGTGTAATAAAGCAGAGACATAAAAGAGTCCATATTATATGATCACATTTATTAAAATTCTAGAAAATGTGAGCTAATTAACATTGACAGAACACAAATGTGTGGTAGTGGGGCATTGACAAGGTGTGGGTGCATGTGGGAAGAAACGATTACAAAGTGGCATAAGGATACTTTTTTTGGGGGGGGGAAGAGATGCATTTTGAGTGATAGATATGTTCATTATCTTGATTCTAATGATGATTTCATGGTACACACATCAAAACTTATCAAATTGTACACTTTAATTATACAGTTTATTTGTGCCAATTATATCTCAAAAAGATGTTTTAAATATTTTAAAATTTTTTTTAATTTAAATTAAAAAAAATTTTTTAATTTAAAATATTTTTTAAAATATTTTTAAAAATGCCTATGGACTAGGCATTATGTGGACAGTGGGTATACAGGGTTAAGCAAAGGAGACGTGCTCTTTGTGAATATTAATGTGCAGTCTGTCAGAGGTAAGTTCTGATTAGTGCTACGGGAGAGAGAGACTTTCTGTATTAAATTCCACTTTGTATTTTTTTAAGTCCTTGAAAACAGGAGCCACCTCTTACCTTTTAATTTTTCATACCTGGTACATTGCATGCTATAGAGTAGCCACTCAACAGACACTTTTTGAATTAACTTATTAGGGTTTCATGGATGAGAAAAACATACCATTCTAATTCCCAAAATGGTTACTCAGTGATACTGAAGGGCTTCCCTGGTGGCACAGTGGTTGAGAATCTACCTGCCAATGCAAGGGACACGGGTTTGAGCCCTGGTCTGGGAAGATCCCACAAGCCACGGAGCAACTAGGCTCGTGAGCCACAACTACTGAGCCTGTGCGTCTGGAGCTTGTGCTCCTCAACAAGAGAGGCCACGACAGTGAGAGGCCCGCGCGCCACGATGAGGAGTGGACCCCGCTCGCTGCAACTAGAGAAAGCCCTCGCACAGAAACGAAGACCCAACACAGCCAAAAATAAATAATAAATAAGTAAATAAATTAAAAAAAAAAGATACTGAAGACTTAGATAAAAATTACATGAGACTATCATAAACTATATGACTAATACATGCCTAGGATGCAGTGGAAAAACAGGGTGCCTAATTTTTATTTGTAGGTCAGGAACTAATTCTTGGAGGAGCATTTAGTTGAGGCTTAGAGGACAAATAACATTAGAGAAGAAAGATAGCAGGGAAGAGAGGTTTTATAAAGAGTGATTAATATGTTCAGAACCATAGAGGTGAAAAATATAGGCAGTATTATTAAATCCCATATGGCTGAAGTTTGAATTGCATTTGGTGAAACAACAAGATATGAAGTTCTAGAGTTAGCAATAACCAGATAAAGGACTGTATGCTAAGTTATTGCTAAACTGTATTTCATGCTAAAACCCAGAAGGAGCCAGTAATAACTTTAAGTAGGGGAATAATATTGATACAATGAAATTTGCATTTCGTAAAATCATTCTGGCATTGAAGAGAATTAGGACCCTTGTATGGGGACTGAGTAGGACATTTTTGTAAAAATGTAGTGATGAGGTTCAGTGCCTACAGCCGAGGCACTGAAAATAAAAAGGAGGGAATGGATTTAAGATGTAGTGTTAGAATCAAAATGGAACTTGGTAACCAATTCAATTTAGGTAGTAGAGCAAATGACTTAGACTGAAGAGAGGAGGATAACACTCATGGAAACAGATAATAAAGAAAAGGAGCAGGTGTGGTGCAGAAGGAAGAGAATTAAATCAGACCTGGTTGGTGCATTTGGAGATACCTGCTTAAAACTCCTAAGCCCTTCTCACTTGCGGGTAAAGTCTTTCTTTCCTGCAGAAATTTAGTAGTAGTAGCTTTCCAAGTGTTTCTTTAAGAATACCCTGGCATTTCACTCAGTTGTAACAAATGCGAGCTGCTGGGTTTCAGAGGAAGACTTTCCTCCCTCTAAAGAATCAGGTGAGAAGCTGCCCCCGATTTCTGTCTTTGCAACAAGCTCTATGTCAACATGCATCTTGGGTCTTCCGCTTATGAGGGGCAAGTCTCAGAATCAAACTCGATGATGAGATGATGGAGCATAAAGAAGGAAGCACTCAGGATTTTGATTAAAAGTTTGAACTACTTCACTAACATTGAAATTGCTCTTTTTTTGCGAGGTAATAATGCGTCTACATAATTTAAGTCAGCTTTAACGTGGTATTTTGTTTCGTGTCAGCTGACAACACTCTGTTACAGAGGCAAAGACTGGGAGCTTGGAAAAACAAAAATAGATGAGAAATACAGATTTGAAAGATATTAGCACCTAAATGATAAAGTTATTGTTACATATAATCCATTTTTAATAACAGAGAATGTATGTCCCATGCTATCCATTCAATATCCATTCCAGTCTCCTCCAGTTTGCTTTCCTAGAATACAGAGGCTGGAAAGGTAAAAACTGCATTTTCCAAACTTATTTGGCTCAGATTTCTAGAAGTGATTTAGACTTGGCAGATCATGTGCACACACAAGGCATTGGAAGACAGAAGTGAGATGGAGGCCATATGGCGGCTTCTTTTGCTACTTCACCTGGCAAATACAGATATTGAGGCATTTGCTGTTTTACGCAACACAACAAGTTGTGCCATAGTTCAGTAACTGGCTCCATGAAAGCAGACAAACAGGGTACAAACACCAGTTTTGCTGAGGTTGTAGTAGGTACGATGTGGTTCTGGAGACAAGAACAAAACTATAAGTTTTTCAGTAGTGGTATCCCGAACATCTATAGGCGTGTGAATATGTGAATTCCTAATCATGGTGGATTTTGATTTTTGGTAGTTCCTGGTGATAATGTAAATGTGGTTCTAGGATTTACAAATTTATAATCTTAAAAGAAACTTCCTTGACATACTGGTTCCCTGGAGTGATTTGTGTGGTTGTTTCTAAAACTCAACCTAACATCTCATTCTTCAGCCCTCTCACTGATTTCTTAAGCCTTTTAATATCCTACAATAATATCCAATTAATATTTAATATTCTGAAACAAATTCCCTCTTAAGCTACCTAGAGTGGAAATATAAAAAAAAATTAATTTTTCATTTTTATACACATTTATGCGTTAATTGTATGTTTTCTGTGACTCATTTTTTCTAGTATCTAGCAACGTCTAGACATGGCAATTCATAACTCTATATAGATATACAAATAAAAATAAAATAATATAAAACCTAATATATTCTTGTAGTGTTCGTTTCAAAATATTCCCTTTGACTAGATTATAAAAATAGCAACAAGAAAGTATGTTAAACATTCATTGTGAAAGTTTTATGAGGAAATGTGAAAGGTGAACTCCTGATATTTAAAGTATAAAATGTATACAGACATTCATTTGAAGAAGACAGGCACTACATAGTATATGCATTGTTTAGTGACAGGTTTACATGATGTTAACATAATCTTCTGACAGTGAATAAATTGGTGAATATGGGTACAAGTGCCCGACCTGATCTCACTCTATGTTTATCTACTGTTTCTAAATAAATTTTCCTATTAACTTGCATAGAGTTTCTATCCCCAAGATTTCCCATTGACTATTTCCAGTTTAGTTTAAAATATATTCTTCAACTTAACATGGACAATTATTGGAAAGAAAAAAAGAACCCATAAAGACAAAATTTGTAATGTTATTCACAGGTAGCCATAGCTTGACTGTTATTAAATTTCTGCTTAACGGGCATCCCTGGTGGCGCAGTGGTTGGGGGTCCACCTGTCGGCGCAGGGGGCGCGGGTTCGTGCCCCGGTCCGGGAGGGTCCCGCGTGCCGTGGAGCGGCTGGTCCCGTGGGCCATGGCTGCTGGGCCTGCGCGTCCGGAGCCTGTGCTCCGCGGCGGTGAGAGGCCCGCGTACCGCAACAAACAAACAAATAAACATTTCTGCTTAACACCTATCAGTCTATTAGCCATCAGGAAATAGGACTGTCCTTAGAGTAAGTAGTTTTCAATCTAGTTTTACTTGGAGAATTATGCATAGTTACTGAAATTACAGTTATCTTTGTGCTCTGCCTACATTGGTTCAAATCTCGAAATCTATCATTTACTAAGTAAGAGAGTAACCTAATTCTCTGAGGCTGAATTTCTGCATGTATATATTCACATTTATTAATAGTTATAGTAGCATAAACCCCATAGGAGTTACATAAAGATTAAATAGGATTGTTTTTCTCCTAAAGCACTTAGCCTGGTACTTGCCACATAGGGATAGATTCAATAAAGGCTAGTTTTTCTTAATTGTTGAGGAGCATTTATGGGTTCTCCTATTTGAGACATCTCTCTCACAGGCCTTTCAGTGGTTCCAATTAACAAATTTAGCCTTAGTCAATAAAGGTTATCTAAAAAAAATGTGCATTTAAATTTTATATAGGCATCAAGTTATAACAAATGCATTAACTAAACTGCTTTAAGTGTTTATGTCAAAGGATGCAATATTAACCTTGCAGAAAACTGGGACGATATGGTGCAGGCATATATATTTTGACTAGAACACATGATAACTGTGGAGCTGTAAAAGAGATAGGATTTCAGAAAGAGGAGAAATGATAGGTCATTGTAAAAATTAGTTCTGCCATCTAATTCAAACTTCTTAACAATAATGATGATGGAAACAACATTTTTGAATGTCTAAAAAAAGTTAACTGAAAAATGTATCAAGAAAGTATGATTTCAAGTACTCAGAAAACTTGATTTAGTGCATAACTAACAGTGATGTCTTTGATATTACAAATGTTAAAAATCATTGATTTGATAATTAATCAAATTTACAAGATGTCCTCCTTATCCAATCATATGTATGTTTACACAAAAAGTTTATAATGATTTCAATTAGTCTTCTAGTTGACTTTTTTGCATTCCTTTAGAAAGATTTAATTAATTTTCAATAACTTGACATGGTGCACTTGTTAAGGTATACTATATATTACAGAGGCACTGAATATATTAATTTTGTGTGACTTGAGTTATTAATATATTATTCCGGCAAGGTTTTTGGACAGTTAATTAAAAATGTTTAACAAGGCGGTACATTGCAAAGTACTTAAGATAATCACCAAAGTAAGACACATTAACAAAAAACACAAGAGAAAAAAGAATATATACCTCAGTCATGGCAACAAAACAAATATCTTTGTTGCACCAAATAAATGTGCATTAAAAAAATCATTCCAGTTTCTAATATTGTTGGATACTGTCAGTCACAGTGTGGATTTCATAATAAACGGTGCCCTGGTATTACCATAAATGTGTTATGTCCTGATAGTACAGTCAGTAACTAATGTCGCCACATGAACAGAATGTGTTAGAGATATGACTTAATTACTCTGCACCTCCATTTACACTTTCTCAATATGTTCAATCATAATTTTCAAATATCAGTCTGAATATCACATTAATTTCTTTCTTGGAACAAGATACTTGTAATCTATCTGTCTTCTGGGGACCCAGGTTGTTAATATCTTTGAAAGCTGGGTGTATGTTCTGGAGAGAGAAATCGCTGTAAATAAATGCTTGCAGAAATTTATATTATGTAGGTTGATTTAGAACATATTTATTATAACATATCAAAGAGTATAATTTAGTCCTTCATAGAAAATTATAATTTGGAGTTAGAAAACATCTTGAAAATTTATGCTTATAAAAATTTATTGAGGGAACCAAAGACATTTTACAGAGGGGATGTGGAGGGATTTTTGTTTTGTTTTGATGTATCAATTATACCTCAATAAAGCTGTTTTAAAAAAAGGATGAGTCCAAGGTAAAGAAAATCGTCTATAGGCACAGCTAACACTGAAACAGAGGTTTTCTCATTCATTCCACTTAACTTTTCAATATAATTTATACTTTTAAGTTATAGTCCACATGATTAGTAACAAAAGGTAGTAAAGCTTGTAAGTGTTCAAAATGTGATGTAAGAATCACTTTATTAAGAATTTAAGGCAAGCATTTAAATCTCTTCGTTAAAAATAATTTGAATAGCTTCTAGATTCATGTTTCTATCAGCTAAAGCAGGTAGATTATGTTAAAAATTAAATTTTTTTTGCAGTTTCTTTGAAGTACTCAAATGATTGTGATATTAAAGATGCACTTTAAAATTTAAAAAAAATCATGAGTCTGCATAAATTACTTGCAAGCGATTTTATTCGTATTTTTGAAATATTTTTCTGCTTATGTTCTTTCAACTGGAAACATCTTTAAAGTTACTAAAGTAGTTTTCAACGACATGCACACACACCTGCATAAACATATTACTTTTAGAGAAAATATCTAAAAAGCATAAACTGAGTCATACCTACATATAGTGTAAAAGGTATGGATCCAGAACATAGCTGCACACTGCAAAACTTTTATTTTACCATTTTTGGAGAAACATAATAAAAACTATTTTTCAATATAGCGGCTAAGGTTATAAAAACTTTGTTTATTTGATCATTGTACAAAGATAGCTGCTCCTTGCCTAATGTTCATTAGCTATACCTGCTGTTAAAATAGGCCAGAAAGAAGATACAGAGGTCACATTCCCTTTTGGAGATAGCCAATATATGTGGATATCATAGATAGTAACCCCCAAACATTGTGATATTATGAAGGAGATTGAAGATAAGGGGATTTCTTCTTTTAAAAACTACAAAATTAATTTCTTCCAGTTTCATGATTCCAGCAATACAGAGGAAAATTGAAGAATGACTTAAGGCCTATAGTAACTATTTAATTAACCCATTCATCAGTCACAGAGGCAGTTATTGGCGATAAAAAGCATAGTTCGTTTCCTGAAGTTGTGGGAGAGGGGTAAGTAAATGAGGAATTTGAACACAGTGATATACTCCCAGAACTAAGAAATCCCGAAGGAATGTCACCAAAACACACATTGCTAAATATCGTTTGAAATCCTCACAGCACTATTTCAAGGAAGATATTATGACTCCCACTTTATAGAGGTAACTGCTCAAACAGGCTAAGTTTGTATTTACCTGAGGCTGCAAGTGGTAAATTTTGACTTCAATCCCACCTTTACCAATAAACTCTTTACACTTTGGTATGATATGGTTAAGAAATTTGTATCCCATATTCATCTTATTTTATGTATTTGGTTTTACTCCATTCAGTCTTCTGGAATTATGAGGTCAGGAAGTCAGGTTAGGAATATTTTCATTTGTAATTTTTAAAATCTTAAAATAGTGTTTTCTGATTAAGAATATTTTAAATCTTTTTACACATTGGTTGTCATTTAATGTAACATGTAAGATACGGGAGGTAACACTCTAAGTGACATTAAGGTAAAATTCCATTAAAAAATCATTAAATCTACCAAAACACTAAACACAGCTGAGGACTATTTTATGAAGCCTTTTCTTAAGTACTCTCACCATTGTCTTACATGTCCAGAAAAAAAAAAAAAAAAAGGCCCCAGTCATCCAGGGGACCTATAGAAATGCTCAGCTGTTAAGTATACATTGAGTAGCTATTGTAGACTACACTTGACTCATCCTAGAGTATATTATTATGCACCTGTTCAATAAAAATTATAGAACTTCATATTATTATTCTTAAAACACACAAGAAAATAGGACAAAAGGTTGAGAGCTAATAAATGAAAATTTCTGCTTCTGGGAATACGGAGTAGGCATCTTTTTTCCCCTTTCTCCCATTAAGTGCAACTAGAAATCCTGAATATTGTTCATAAAAGAAACATATGAAAACCCTTAAAAATGTAGGGGAGGAGGCCAACTGGTAGGGACCTCAGGACACAAAGAATGACACAGTTGTAAGTTCCTGGATTTTCTTTTTGCCTCATATATCTGAGATTGGAGATGGAAAAGCTGGCAACCTAGGACTGCCAACAGGTACAACAAAAAATAAGCCCCAGCAAAGGCCTGCCATCTCTGATCAAAGGATCAACAAAAGGGAAGCCTAGGAAGACAGAACACTTTTAGAAAATATTCACTGTACTGTAACCAGTTACCACAGCAAAAGTTATGCCCCCAATCCTGCATCCATGGCAGCAAAAGCTGAATGGGGAGTCAAGAGTTCTAACCTCGTCATGCTGTACCAAGGTGCCTCAAACTCTCTGCTACAATGGTGTCAGGGAAGGACAGTAGGGAGTCAGAGCTTCCATCCCACCAGATAGGGCCTCCAGTGAGCCACCAATTCTGGTGACAGAGGAGACAACAGGAGGACCTGGAATTCACTCCCCCCATCCAGAATTAATGAGGCACCCTTTCACCTCTCTTTCCCAGGTGGGGTGGTATCAGAGGAAGCCTAGTGGGAGTTAGAACTTTGACTACCAGTCAGTAGAAAATAGATCATCATTTCTTTCTCCTTGTCGTGTCAGGGGAGGCCACTTGGTCTGAGGTAATGAGGTACTCTTACCCCTCTCAACCAGGGTTGAATCAGTGGAGGCACAGTGGGAAGCTGGAGCTCTCACCCCCCACCTATAGAACCTTCCCCCTCAGGTGTCAAGGAAGGCCAAGTGCAGAATTTGAGCTTCAATCCAGCCCTAGTCATGACAGGCAAGTGCTTTCCACCCAAGCCAGAACAATGTCAGAGGAAGCCAGCTACAACAGAAGGTTTAAAATTAGATCCAGACTATCATAATATAACACCCCAAATCTTCACGTTTCAGCCAAAGGAAATTCATCATACCAAGGACCAGGAAGGTCTCAAATTCAATGAAAAAAGAAAGTCTCTAAAGCTAAAACTGAGATTACAGAGGTGTTAAAATTATCTGACAAAGTAACCATCATAAGAATGATTCAAGGAACAATTACAAACATATATGTTGAAGCAAAGTTGATTCTGTCAAAAATTCCAATAATAATAGAATTCCCTATACATGTAGATATGTAGAGTAATGTATGTGCAAAAATAATTATTTGATCAATTTATAATAGAAAAAATGTTGCAAAAACCTGAAAGTCCATTGAAAAAACTTGGATAAAGAGATTAAATGGATTATAGAACACTGATATTATATAAAACTGCAACCCTCAAAAAGAAATGAGGCAGTTTTATTTTTTAATTAAATATATATTTTAAAATTTTTTATAGTTTCTCCATTAATTTTAATTACAGTTGGTTTCAGTTTTCACAAATAGTTCTCAAACTTTTGTTCCTTTTAATGCACCACGTGTCTGAACAAGCTTACAAAACAGGGATCATTGGCAACCAGTTAGCTTTTAAACATGTAGCCTCTAATTCTCTATAGTGTTAAACTATAGGAATTCAACTTACATTATGTTCTTTTTTTTTTTAACATCTTTATTGGAGTATAATTGCCCTACAATGGTGTGTTAATTGCTGCTATATAACAAAGTGAATCAGCTATACATATACATATATCCCCATATCTCCTCCCTCTTGCGTCTCCTTCCCACCCTCCCTATCCCACCCCTCTAGGTGGTCACAAAGCACCGAGCTGATCTCCCTGTGCTATGCAGCTGCTTCCCACTAGCTAGCTATTTTACATTTGGTAATATATGCCATGCCACTCTCTCACTTTGTCCCAGCTTATCCTTCCCCCTCCCCGTGTCCTCAAGTCCATTCTCTGCGTCTTCATTTCTGTCCTGCCCCGAGGTCCTTCAGAACCACTTTTTTTTTTAAGATTCCATATATATGTGTTAGCATACGGTATTTGTTTTTCTCTTTCTGACTTCACTCTGTATGACAGACTCTAGGTCCATCCACCTCTCTACAAATAACTCAATTTTGTTTCTTTTTATGGCTGAGTAATATTCTATTGTGTATATGTGCCACCTCTTCTTTATCCATTCATCTGTTGATGGACACTTAGGTTGCTTCTATGTCCTGGCTATTGTGAATAGAGCTGCAGTGAACATTGTGGTACATGACTCTTTTTGAATTATGGTTTTCTCAGGGTATATGCCCAGTAGTGGGATTGCTGGGTCATATGGTAGTTCTATTCTTAGTTTTTTAAGGAACCTCCATGGTGTTCTCCATAGGGGCTGTATCAATTTACATTCTCACCAACAGTGCAAGAGGGTTCCCTTTTCTACACACCCTCTCCAGCATTTACTGTTTGTAGATTTTTTTGATGATGGCTATTTGAGGCAGTTTTATTTGAATTAATAGAATTTTACCAGATGACTAAATAAGTATAATGCAGAAAACTGTATAGAATAAAAAGTAAATATATCTCTCTAAAGTATAATCATTGAAATATAGTTTTAAAATATAGAGAGACAGTGTTTTAAAAATAGCTATACACAAAAGTACCTATTCAAACTTACAATAATTCTAGGAGGATGTATAAGAAACTGGCACTGGTGGCTGTAGGAGGGCAGGGAGTAGATGTGTGGGCAAGGCACAGGGAATATTTATAGATCCATGGCCTGTCTTCAAGTTTCTGCAACTCTTTGTTGGCACGTGACTGGCATGGGCCGTTGACCTGATTGTTTTGTATTGATGACCACCTATCTATCTGTTCTTTCAGGAGAATAGTTGTATTTGTTGCTGATGATCATGAGCTCTGCTTAGCCTCAAGCATCTTTAGTCTCCCTTTTAATTTTCCCAGGCCTCTTCCAGACCTATTCTTGCTGTTGGGCAAGCAACCCCACCTCCCCTCCAGACATTGCTAATATACTTCCCAACGCCATGTTGGATAGGGCAATGTACATACACGATTTCTTCTCCTTTGCCCTAGGAAGCAGGATTCCCCGCATGTAACAAGGTTACTCTACAACTCCTATTTCCTGGTGTTTGACTTCAACTGTGGGGAAATCCAGGCTAACTGAATCTCATATCTTGTCTTTCTTCTTTTCTCTCTCTTCCTGAGGTATCTCCCTGGCATCAACTACATAGGTCTTAGAAAGATTTCTTTCTTACAGATTGAGTATATCCCTTACTCATTGTATTAGGCAGGGTTCTCCAGAGAAACAGAACTAATAGAATGTGTGTATACATATATAGAGAGATGTTTATTTTAAGGAACTGGCTCACACAATTGTGGAAGTATAATTCCAAACTTACAGGGTAGGTGGGTGGGCTGGAGACCTAGGGAAGAGCTGCAGTTCAAGTCCAAAAACAGTCGGCTGGCAGAATTCCTTCTTGCTCTGGAAGATTTCAGTCTTTGCTTCATTAAGGCCTTCAACTGATGCTTTGCTCAGAATCTACTGATTTAAATCTTAATATCATCCAAAAACACCTTCACAGAAACATCCAGAATAATGTTTGGCCAAATATCTGGGCACCTTGGTCTAGCTAAGTTAACACATAAAATTGACTATCACACTCATATCCTTAATTCTTCCCTATGTGATATGATTCTATGGGAAACCTTCTAACTTCATCATAGATATACATTCAGCGAGTGACAGAATTTATAAAACCCATTTATTTCTTTAAAAAAAAGGTGGTTTTTTGATAATCTTAGTGTGGAATTAGCAAATATTTGGGAAGCAACAATGAAATATTTAGAGAGAATGAAAAATCAGCTTAATATTTTCAAAATATTCCTTTTAGAAGCATACAGATATGTAAAAATGATTAATAACCAAAATATGTTGAGATTCTTTCTGTCTTCTCTCTTAATCTTCCAGTTCTCCTATTTTTAAAACTGTTTGGTGGGAACATATGGTTGATTTTATAAAGAAAAATTAATATGAAATTAAAATATTCATTTCTGATGCAAAGAACATGAGAAGCATTTGAAAATATAATTGAACATCTATTTGAAAATTTTAAACAAAAGAGAATTCTATAAATTGTTCTCTTTGGAATTCCATAAAGTTGCATACCTATGGTACCTCTAAACTAGGTTGTGTGATTGATGAGTTAATTTCTAATTATATTTTCTTTGAGTAGAAGAAAAAATATGTCCCTGACATGCAGACTCATCAATGCTACTGGTCTCTTTTCCATACTTCCACTTGTCCCTTATAATAAAATATGAATTTTCTGTTTGGGGGTTTGTTTTGGTTTTTTCCCATAATAGAGATCGAAAAGCAGGTTATATATATTAGACCTTGGAACCTGGATACGGCAGAGGCACGTATTTTGTGATCCTTATAGCAGAACTGGCTAGGAACTGATAGCCCAAGGTCAAGCTTCAGTCTTCCCTGAAAAGTAAACAGTGAATCTTTTTGAAGCATTTTGACAGGGAAAGAGTTGTTTCCAGCTGAAAGGACATTAAGCAGCGTAGGATGTGTACATTGTAATGCACATGTCAAATTTCAGAAATGATAGTGGCTTTTACCTCTAACCTAAGTAGCCCTGCACTGATGGTTCAGGGTATTTTAACTGAAGTCAACGTCAGAGTACACTGTTCCTCTCCTTCTTTATTCTTGTGGGGAGACTTGGGGCAATAAGAAGTCTTTTTGCTCAGTCTATTCTGAAGGAAGAAGCACTCTATTTTCCCCACTAAACAATCTAGTTCCAAAAACATGAGAGAAGTTTTGTATACTCACAACTTGATACAATGCTTGAGCCAGGGTAGGTCCTCCATAAATATTAATTCAATTGAGCTGAATTTATTTGTGTGTTTTGTTAAACAATAAATTAGATTATCCTGCTAATAAATTTCAAAAAGGACATTACATTTATGTGATTAAATATAAGCTAGGAACAATGATAAAAGATTTGATATTTTGTGTGATGTTGGTTCATTCTAATATGTGAAACTGGAGAAAGAAATGTTAAAAGGTTCTAAATGCTTTTCCTAGTGCAGGAGAAGAAAGCACAATGTGAAGGGGAGCAATAATGCATATAACTAGGGGAGTAATTAGCAATAAAGAGTCATCACTAGATACACAAATAAAAGCAAATTAAACAATAACAACAACAAAAAACCCTAAGATTTTTTTCTTGGCCCAAATACTACTCACTTCTTTCTTATTTTTCACTTTAACATATATCCCTTTCATCAAAACCTCCTTAAATACATTCATTGTCTTAGTGTGTGTGAACTGAGTAATTCTACAAAATGCAAGTGACCTAAATGTCATTTTCTTTCATCAAATTATATATTATTTGGCACAAATAAATACCATCCAGATTATTCTCAAAGATTCAGAAATATAACATAGTAAGAATATATTTATGTTAGATGGCTAAGGCTGTAAAAGTCATAAAAATTCACTTTTCAAATAGGGCACATGAACCCACGTGTCCTTAAAATGTGGCCTTTTGTGTTCCTAGATTTGATAGATTGTCCATAAGCACACTAATCTGTGAATTTTAATGAATGCTTATAAACTTAGGTCAGTGACTATTTCATGAATCTTCACTGATGATTCATGAGAATTTCACATGGCTAGTATCAGGTTTTTGAGAATTTTGAATTGGAATTATTTTAGAATAGATGTAGTAACACTACAGTTATTTAGATGAAGTCTACATGCTAATTACATTACATTAGTTTATCTAAAATATTAATTCTTCCATCAACTACGTTTTAGTGTTAGTTAACAGAGTCAGAATAAAAGCACTCAGCATGAAAGTCTGCTTACTTTGCTGTATATACCATGCAATCCACAGGCCCATAAAAATCCAAGTTTTTAGATTTTTCTCCCCATACTATTTATATGACAGTATCCTTGTGCTTTTATTTAATTCTATACTTGGACTGCCTTCCCATTTCTTTTATTGGTCCCTTCGACTAGATCCTCACCTCTTGCCTTACACAGAGCAATTTAAACTAAATGGAGGCTCTCAGATAGAGATGGAAGCCTCTAAGAAAGGCCATAACATGTATGGCATTAATGTGGATTTATAGCAGAATATATATTTTTATTAAATATGAGAAAACTGACAGGGCAACATTAATTCATTGATCAATCATTTTTTTAATATTTATATTTTTGGCTGTGTCGAGTCTTAGTTGCAGTATGCAGGTTCTTTAGTTGCAGTATGCAGGGCGGACTTCTCTCTAGCTGTGGCGTGCGGGTTTTCTCTCTCTAGTTGTGGTGAATGGGCTCCAGGGTACATGGGCTCTGCAGTTGTGGCACGTGGGCTCCAGAGTGCATGGACTCTGTAGTTTGTGGCACGTGGTCTCTCTTGTTGAGGCTCGTGAGCTCAGTAGTTGCGGTGCGTGGGCTTAGTTGCCCCATGGCATGTCGGATCTTAGTTCTCCCACCAGGGATCAAACCTGCATCCTCTGAACCTACATCCTCTGCATTGGAAGGCAGATTCTTTACCACTGTACCAGCAGGGAAGTCCCTGAGCAATCGTTTTTAAATCATCAATTGATTATGAGCACCTGTGCCAGATACTAGGAATAAAATGATAAAGAGGAAATAGGTCTGATCTTCAAGGATGTTACAGTGAGAAGACAAACATTAGCAAAATAATTGCATTATAATGCTAGAACTGTATAATAGATGCAGCTAAAAGATATGTGAAAAGAGGGAATGAGCCACATGAGAGTTTAAGACAAGTAGTAACATATTTGATTACTTGGATTAAAGTAATTTCTAAATAATTTTTTCCATATGCACTATATATTTTGCCCATATGTATTTGTTACTGTACCGTCAAGGACAAATTTAAATGTCAGCTTTATTTCATTTTATATCTCAATTGTTTTATAAATGAAATATATTTCTGGCTTTAAATGAGGTATCCTAACAACTTATAACTAATATTAATTTTAGTATAAATCATCGAATGGATGATTATTAGATGATTCTGTTGAAAAATAAGTTATTGTTTTGGAATCATACATGATTTTAAAGACTTTTGGTTTCTAAAGTCATTATTAATTTTTCCCCTATAGCCATTTTACTGACCTTATAGAGTGATTATGTTTTAAGGGTTGAATCTCAACAATATATGAAAGAAAAGTTTGGAAAATGTGTAATTTTATTTATAGGGGTTTTTCCTTTTTTAAAAACAGCTATATTACCATATATAAAACAGATAAACAAGGATTTACTGATAGTACAGGGAACTATATTTAATAACTTGTAATAAGCTATAATGGAAAAGAATAGAAAAAGGAATATAGATGTATACATATGTATGTATAACCAAATCACTTTGCTGTACACCCGGTACTAAAACAATATTGTAAATCAACTATACTTCAATTAAAAAAAAACTGTATTGAGGTAAAATTGATATAAAAACTGCACTTTTTTCATATATACAATTTGATGAGTTTGTACATATGCATACACCCATGAAACAATCATCACAATCAAGGTATTAGATATATCCATCACCTCTAAGAGTTTTCTCGTGTCCCTTTTTTTTTGGGGGGGTAAGTATACTTAACGTGAGATTTAGCCTCTTAAGTTTTTAAGTGCACAATACAGTATTGTTAACTGTATGTAGTATGCTGTAGAGCAAATCTCTAGAACGAATTCATCTTGCATAACTGAAACTTCATACCAATTGAATAACTACCCATTTCTCCTGACAACAAACCCCTGGTAGCCACCATTCTATGCTCTACTTTTTGTTCTACGAGTTTGACTGTTTTAGGTATCTCGTGGAAGTGGAATCAGGCAGTATTTGTCTTTTCTGCGACTGCCTTATTTTCCTCAGCATGATGTTCTCAAGTTTCATCCATATTGTCACAAATGACAATTTTCCTCTTTTTAAAATCTGGATACTATTCCATTGTATTTATATACTACATTTTCTTTATCCATTTATCTTTTGATGGCTATTTAGGTTGTTTCCATAATTTGGCTATTGTGAATAGTACTTCAGTGAACACCATGAAAGAGCAGATAACTCTTCAAGATCCTAATTTTAATTCTTTTGGGTATAAACCCAGAAGTGAATTTGTTGGATCATATGGTAGTTCTATCTTTAATTTCTTGGTGAACCTCCATACTGTTTCCACAGTGGCTGCACCATTTGACATTCCTCCCGACAGTTTAGAAGTGGCCCAAATTTCTCAATTTCTCCACATCCTTGCTAACATTTGTTTATTTTTTTTCGGTTTTATTTTATTTATAATAATAGCCATCCTAACTAGTGAGACGTGAGTTTATCACTTTCTTTTTTTTGTCTTCTGGCATGTGTTGCCTCTGTGGCTACAAAATAACGGACAAAATTTGCAATGAAAACACTATAATAATTATATATATTTAAAAAAACTTTACCCTTTTGAACTCTTAAATAGGGCTTGATAATACAGTACTATGCTCATGTTTGATACATATTCTTAGGTTGTATACTTGGCTGAGAAACCAATTTACATTACAGTTTTCATCCTCTCCCTCACCAAATTTGACTTCTTAAATCCACTAATACTCTCTTTGTTTTTTGTGATTGTGTGCTAATCATTAAGTATGTCTTTATTTCTTTCCTTGCTATTAGAAAATAAACTGATAAATTTATCACATAATATAAATAAAAAAGAGGAGCAACTTTCTGACAATAAACCACATTAAACTTTTCCAGTGAATGGCTTCTACTATCCCCTCAGACCCAGGAAGAGTGAAAGAAAACTCTGATGGTTGGAAAATTTACTAGTAGTTACTTATTATCTACTTAATAAAAGGAAAATCTGCTGTTTCTCTTTTTATGATATTCTATTTTCTAGTAGCACTGAATATGAAATAAAATAATCAGACATAGAAGTTGAAGAAAGATTTTAAATTAGATAAAAATTGCAGCAAATCTAAAATTCACTTACAATCTAAAGGAATAAAAATACATATAAATAAACACATTTGATTTTAATATTAAAAATACTTAGTGTATTGCATGTTTTTATTATACTAACCATTGATGTTCATTAAAAGCAAGATAAAATTTCCCTCTGGCTTCCACAGTTCTGAGCATAAGACTCTACATGGAGTTCCAATGCATTTCCTTACCTACCCACCTCACACCCCACAATAAAAAAAAGACCTTAGGTGCTGCTATTTAAAACATTTATTAGCAAACATTTGCTTTGAGAATTTGAAAAGAGTCCCAATGAGTGAGAGTTTTTTTATGACTCACCGTACAAACTATGTTGTATTAGTTAGCTTTAACTGCATAACAAATTACTCCAAAATCTAGTTTCTTAAACAACCACCATTTATTATTTCCTACAAATCTCCATATTGATTAGATAGTTCTGCTGATGTAGGCTATGCTCTGCTGACCTCAACTGGTCTTGTCTAGACATCTATGGTCAGTTGGCGGGTCATCTAGGCCTGGTTGATCTAGGGTGGCCTCATTCTTAAGCCTGGCAATTAGAGTACATATTAGTAGTGGTTACAGGGGTGATGTGATCATTGTTTTTCATCAGGCAACAGGCTACCCTAGACTTTTTTCTTTTTCTTACAAATAGGATGGCATATTTCAATAGCACCAAGAAAGGGAAAAATCCCAATGTAGAAGCAATTTTCAACTTTCTGCTCTGCCACATTTGCCACTACTATTAACCAAAGTAATTTGCATGACTGGTTTCAGAGTCAGAATAGTAGGCAACTATCTGAGGGCATAGAAACAGGGAGAACTGAGTAAATTATAGCAATCTATGAGAAATTTTATATCTGAATAGTTTTGATTTCTTCCACAAAGATACATGATATCAAAGATATTATTTTGCAAAGAGTAGGTTGTTATGGAAAGGGAGGCTGTATGAGGAATTGGCTTCAACTATAGAGAGATTGAAACCAGTAATAAAAAGTGAAGCCAACATTACTCGGTGTTGTCCAGGACTGGTGTACAAACTGATGTTTTCCTTCAAAAATTGTTTTCTTCTCCATTTCGGTCCCAGTGTAAACATTTATAAGCTATTAAGTTCCTGAGTGATTTGAAATACAAACTGATCCAAATTATCAGTGCCAACAGGCTAGCAAATAATAGCCAGCTGACCAAATATGGTATGAAGATAGAAATAAATTATGATTTATGAAATGCCTGTATACTTTTTTAAAATTAATTTCAGAATGAAATGGCGCATCTGTCCAGATGGCATTTAGACAATTAATAATGTCATAAATCATTACTTTTCTTATGTGAGGAAAAGGTTTACTACAGTCCAACATCATTATTCAGGACACAGTGAAACTTTAGAATGGTAGACCACAGAATAAACACTACAAAGCACCAAGCTGATCTCCCTGTGTGATGCAGCTGCTTCCCACTAGCTATCTATTTTACATTTAGTAGTGTATATATGTCCATGCCATTCTCTCACTTCGTCCCAGCTTACCCTTCCCCCTCCCCATGTGCTTTGTGACCATCTAGAGGGGTGGGATAGGGAGGGTGGGAGGGAGACGCAAGAGGGAGGGGATATGGGGATATATGTATACATATAGCTGATTCACTTTGTTATACAGCAGAAACTAACACAACATTGTACAGTAATTATACTCCAATAAAGATGTTAAAAAAAAAAACACTACAGTCGTTCACTTTGTTTAATTATTCATACTTTTTTGATTCATTTATAGTATTTAATTTCTTTATGCATCATTTGCATAATGAAATATTAATGCTGACTTAATAGGATAATTGCAAGAAATAATGAATATTTTATGACGTTTTAAAACTGAAAAATACTATATACCTTTTGTTCCAATACAATTAGATAGGTGCATTCTTAAAAAAAAATACATTGTCAAAGCAATATTATAAATTGTTTCAGTAGAAAAAAGACATTTACGCAATACAGAAGTTTTTCACCCATTCCTATGGTTAAAAATATGCAAAGCCACACTCACATAATATGCCTATGAAGTAAGACACAGCATTTTTTCCAAATTATAGTAGGTTTTTCAGAAGATAGCTCCAAACTGAATAACAATAGTGTTTAGTATAATCAAGTCAAATTACATAAGTAATTGATCACATTATACTAAATTTGCATCACAAAAATGCATATTCTAATGTACAGAGTAATAAGCAACCACTTGAAATGTTTGTTTTTATGGCATACCACTAATTAAAATTTCTGATGCACTACTTCAGAGATTATATTTTGTTATCAGTTTTGAAAAAAATTGTTTCTAAATATATACCACAGAATATTATGAGAGTATCTACATTGTGTACTTTCTACCCAAGAATAAATATTGATGAATTTTTATTAGTGAACCTCAAAAGTTATTTGAGAGAAGAACCTTTTTGTGAAAATAATGACAGCTTTAAATAAAATAGTGTCATCTAGGGAATGTGTGTGAATATACACGTGTGTGTGTGAATTTCACTCATTTTAGATCTTTAACAAAATCTTGGTGCTTAATATGTATTGGACTGTCTTCTTAGAGCACTAGAAATATTATCTCAAAAATTATCATAATAGACTTAGGTAGTATGTTAGTATTTCACCCACTTCACAGTGAGAAAATTGAGGTTAATAGCTTGCTCAAATTCACATAATTATTACACACTGAAATACAAAAACTGTTCTTTGAGCTTTTTATAAACAGTATTTAGCTTGAAAGTAAATAGTTTATTTGTGTGATTATATCCCAACCTTTGGTCCATTGCTACTTTCTGAAATGCTTCTATTGTAAAAATACTTAGAATGTTGTGCTTATCTCATTGTTCTTTTCTCTCTAGGTCTGGTCTTAAAAATTCTTAATACTTTAATGGTTTTCTGATTCTTCAAACAGATTTTTTCCTTCAAATTTTGTCAAACTTTTCTAGTTGTCCCTGTAATTATGTTAGTATGCAATATGTTTCTTTATCATTCCTAGAAGCAGAACTCTTATACTCTATTTATGTAATAGGATTTAATATTTTAGCTGGACATTTCTCAATTACTTCTAGTCCTACCAGTGTAAATCTATCTCTACTATCCATGAAGGTAATTAGCCACAGTATCATCTCAGGCCCTCCATGTTGTAGATATCAGCACAGGGCTAGGCTTACAGGAGATTTATTTGGGAAAATTCCTGTGTAGATAGAGAAGGGGAAGAGCAGAAGTAGGCAGAGAGAATGTGCAGACTGCAATGTTGGTCTGACATTTGTTCAAGAGAAGAAGGAAGGAGCATTGAGTAGGAAGAGCCTTAGACTGCAGTGCAGCCAGGAGAAAGTCTTAGCCAGGCCAACAGGGAGTCCCAGAACAAAGATTACCTATTAGAATAGTCCCATGTTAGGCCGGGATGGCTCAGCTCTAGGAATCCCACCAGGCTCAGTCACTAGATAGGAGCACCCAGGGAGCATGGCCTTGGCCTGAGCCAAGGAGGTAGTGAAACCCAGAAGGTGGAGCAGGTGAAGGCTGTTGGTTCTCTATATTCCTTGCAGCAAGTTTCTCTTGAAGGGAGACCTGCAGAGTGCATTTCTGTGATTGCCACAACTACAGTCTTACCAGTGTTCCTCTGTTTTATATTACCCTTTTATTATTTGTTTTCTCCTCTAAATAATGAATTAAAATTAAGTCCTGATTTTTAATGCTAATGAAAATATCAAAGAAGAAAATAGAAATGTATTATGAAACACTTAGAGGTGCTATACAAATCCTAATTATTATGTCATCCTTTAGATATAGTTCCTTACAAAAATATTCCATTCATGAACTTAACAAAATAGATAATAATTTTGAGTTGTAGCAAACTACTATCCATCTTGATATGCTAATGATATATATGTTAAAACATTTCTAATAGAAGCAGCAGTACCTAAGGCATACTCTACCTAAACCCATGATTAGAATTTGGCATTGTTTTCTATATGTTCAGTTCAAAATAACATGTGATTTTCAATGACCAGCACTAAATTGAGAAACTTTAAATGATTCCCAAATAGTAATCACCTTTGAATTTCTAAGATGAAGTATGCATATAAGAAGGTACCAATTACAATAATAATTCCTGTGAGAGTAAACATCATCATCAACAGAATTTATGGGCTACCAAATTTTATGTAGGTATGCACTAAATAATTTACAATAAGAAAATACATAGACAAAATATGTAGGTGAAGGTTCTTCTTTTCAAACCATACGTGATTTTTCTGGCTAGATGAAACTTTAAGTTTGAAGTCATTTATATTTTAAGAAAATTAAGAAATGAACTAAAATGTTAATAAATTATGTAAAGTTAGCTGCAGTTTTCCCATTATTATAAATTTATATTCCAGTAAAAAATAACATCATAATGAATTTCTCCCATCAGTTTGTGATACTGTATTTTTGCTTATTAATACATGCATATAAATATCTGAAATGTTAAAAACATAGACATATTCAGTTGGAGAAAAATCAATTTGATTATAATTGCTGTGGGGTGAATTTGGGGGATAGAGTAGATGGGTGAAAATGACAAAATTATGACTAATATGTAGTATATTTTAATTAAAATACATTGTTTAAAAATATTGATCGTTACTATTAAATTCAAATAACAATAGCAACTTGGTACATGTGTTTAAAATATTTTTTGTCTTGTTTCACAGCATAGTAACAAGCAAGTAAAACTAAATAACCCCAAAACCACTTTATAGTTTTCTTATAATAAGTACTGTGGAACCTCCAAATTACACTTAGAAATGCACATTTATTATTATTTCAGAGAAGTCCAATAAACACACATGTGAAAAATTCTTCTCACATGCACCTTTAGGATAAAGGTTTTCAATTTTTTGCATGCTCCTGTTATACTACTGATCACCAAAATTTTTTTGTATACTATTTAAATTTTTAAAAAACTTTTATATTGCAGCATAGTTGATTAACAATGTTGTGTTAGTTTCGGGTATACAGCAGAGTGATTCAATTATACACATACATGTATCTATTCTTTCTCAAATTCTTTTCCCATTTAGGTTATTACAGAATGTTGAGCAGAGTTCCCTGTGTTATACAGTAGGTCCTTGTTGCTGATTACCAAATTTTTGAGAGAAAATTAAATATTTTAACACACTATATAAATGAGGAATAATGAAAATCTATCAATAATACAATAATTTAATGTTGTACATTACTTATAAAAGGATCTGTATTAATCGCCATCTTCCTTTTGTCTACCCTAAGCATTCTCTTACCATTTGAATAGAACTCTTGCCCTGGATGCTTACATGTAGCTGTAACCATAAGATCTTTTTTTGAGTGCAAAATTGATTCTGAACCAAATTTCTCACTTAGAGCCATAAGTAATATGCTACTTACCTCATTGTTCTAGTGGATACGTATCAGTGTAACAGTATGCGTATTCACTATAGAACATTTTTAAAAAATAAATTTGATATACTGATTGAGAACTTAAGCCTAGGTTATGGATATTCATCTATGCTTCACTCACTTTGAATATTATACCCTGGAATCATGAAATCTCTATAGAAACAATCTTTAAAGTAATATGCTAAAAATTATAGAATAAAAAGTTTCTACTTATTCATTATCCTTCTTATGAGGAGAGGTCCTATGGGCTCATTTCTAAATAGGTGAAAGCTCTCAAGCAATGAACAATAAATTTAAATTTTATGGTGCTAGTACCTTCTCTATAAAGTGTTTTCAGAAAACTGACTAACCACCCAAAGTCCAGATAGCCATATAACAAATTATTAACAAGAAAAATGAACTTCCCTTTGAAAGTTTTCTACAGGATGAAATATTTTGAAAATAAGCTAGAATGCAGATATCCATTGAAAATATTGTTTCTAGTAGTTTAGTAAGATGTAGGGGCTGGTATAAAATTTATGTTAAATGAAAAATTTTAACCCATTAGTAATTTATGACCTAAAGTTTAATCAACATTAATGAAATAAATGTGGTAAGTTTTTAAGTATATATGTCTAAAAAATGATAAGCTTTCTCCCCCCATTTTGTAAGAGGTGTTACTAATATTGATGAACAGAGAAAAGACATCATGGAGACATGCTGACTAAGAAGTGGGCATAGTGAGTGTTTAGAAGCAGAGGATTTTGAGTAGCAGTGATATCATAGCAAGAATAAATTTCAAGTACAAGAAAGAAAAACTGAATTTGCCATATGTTATCTGATAACTGTCTTTACAACCTGGACCTCATTTGCAACAGAAAGTCTATTTAAAATTCTGAAATACTTGTATATAATCAGCTCCAAACCTACAAAAAGAAGGTTTTTCTCCTACTGGTGAAATAACTAGGCTTCTAGTATCCAGGGTGAGTTTAAAAGGAGGGAAGAAGACTTGAAAGTTGTCAGCACTTTCAACAGCAGATACTATCTGTATAATCAGCTGATTCTAGACCATGTAGGAATTTGTATTAGAACTGGGAACATACAGGATTCTGGCTCAAGATGGTGACAGAAAGATCCTAAACTCACCTTTTCCCACAGACACTCTGGATCTACAGCTATACAGTATGTGGAACAATTTCCTCTGACTAAAGCCTAAAATCTGGCAACGTGACCCCTTCACAGGGCAAACGACAATGAAGCAGATAGGAACGGCTGAGCCACAGTTTTTCCATAAACCCCACCCTGAGTCTAGTAAAATCAAAACCTAGAGCTTCTATCCTTCATCGGGCACCTCAGCTTTTAAGACCAGCACTTGAGAGAACTGGGAACATACAAACCGAATCAAAATCAAATAATGAAAAAGAAATCTTACATTAGTCCCAAGAAAAAGTGTTGAGATTTCAGAGCACTAAAGTATAGTCAGTCTGAATTGCTTTATTCCCAAATATGATTTGTCTAGTGCCTTATGGTCCTGTTTGATCTAAGTAAAATAATTTTATAACCTACTATTGACAGTGCTTTCCTTTGTCTAGATTTTATAAAGCCAAAGCTAAAACTGTGAATTTGAGGAGGGTAAACAAAAATTTTGATATTGAACCATATATTTGGGGGGTGTACAACTCAGATTATTCAGGGTTAAAAACAATTTTAAAATATAAGTGATGACAACAGCTTTTCACAGAGTAATAGGAATTACGCTTTTATCATTGCAGTTTTCAGTACTTGACACATAACCTTGATGAGGGTTACAACTGACATGGAAAAGTGTTATTTAAGTACTTGCACCAAAGATAACTATTGCTGAGGAACAATTTTTGAGTGAGGAGTTTATATATTATCTTTTTATAACCCATAGTATAATTCATGATTGTGGCTGTCATTCTTTAGTGGAGCTAAAATATTGTAGACTAGAATCTGATCAGTAGTATACTTCAGGTGGAATAGAGAGAGTACATCCTATGTGACAAGATGTATACTAAGAGTTTAGAAAGCATTTTCTTTTTCAATAATTTCAAAAACTGAGTTTTTGATATCTCATTTTATAAATAAAGACAATAAAACTTAGAGGCATTACATAATTTACCCAAGGTTACATAAAGTGGCAGAGTCAAGATTCCTCTATACAGTCAATCTTAGAAACAGCTGTATGTTTGTATACCTGTAACATCAAAAATATGCTTTCTTGGGAAGGAAAACATGTGCTGTTAAAAGTTCTATAATAATGAATGATACCAGAAAACCATTGTTAACGGTGTCCAGGAAGTAGAGCAAAAGCCACAGCAACAGTTGCAACATTTTCATTACAGTACTCAGCACATGAGTAAACTAATCACAGTGAAAATTTCCCTTAGTACCCACAAACAGGAATTTCCACCAAACATATTCTAGGGCAGACTGATTTGGTGGTTCATGTTTTAGAAAGGAGTGCTTGTTCTTTGCTGTCATGTCATAGTTTGTATCATTTCAAGTGGAATAAAAAAGATTAAATATATTACTACAAAGAATAGTACAAATAAGACAAACTATTCTAGCCCACTGCCTTTCTTTCTCTCCTTTTACATAATCTCCCACTTAAATCTTCATTTTCTTTGGAATGTATTTAAAATGAATTCAGCCAAAAACAAGAGAAAACAAACTGCCTAGGACATAAAGTACAGCAAGTAATAGAGGCATGAGATATGTTATTTTTATATTAATAAGAATATATTTGTGTGAGATGTAGAAAGTAATAGAGATCTAATGTCAAGAACTAAAACTCTCAGAAACGGCAAAATTAGCAAAAAACTTATTGGTGAATTTTATTTTTATTTTATTTTTTATTTTTTTGCGATACGTGGGCCTCTCACTGCTGTGGCCTCTCCCGTTGCGGAGCACAGGCTCCAGACGCACAGGCTCAGCAGCCATGGCTCACGGGCCCAGCTGCTCCGCGGCATGTGGGATCTTCCCGGACCAGAGCACGAACCCGTGTCCCCTGCATCGGCAGGCAGACTCTCAACCACTGCTCAACCAGGGAAACCCTATTGGTGAATTTTAAAAGTGAAAAATCTTCAGAAAAATCATTAGGAATTTTCTTTTTTAAGCCATTAAATTCAATTTAATTGCATGTTTTTGCATAAAATCTAGTATAAAATTACTCTATAGCACATAAAGTATTAACTTAAGAAAGTTTTACAGTTTGTGGAAATATACGTTCATCTATAGCCATAAAATATTAATTTAAGAAAGTTTTAAAGTTTGTGGAAAAATACGTTCAAAGTCCAATGAAACTCACTAAAGTGTCCCTTAAATTTAAATTTTTCTTCGATGTATTCAATTTTTTATTTTCAGAAATTTGTCCCAGCTTCTTTCCTTAGTCTTCTGGGGTCTCAGAGTGTTCAAAGATCACACAAGATTGTAAACACAATTAAGTACACATTATATGAAATTACTTAATATAACCATGTTTCTGAACTAAATTGTGATTGACATCAACCATTTCTTTTTTTTTTCTAGTGATAATGCATGCTTTTTATTTATTTTATTTATTTATTTTTTACATCTTTATTGGAGTATAATTGCTTTATAATGGTGTGTTAGTTTCTGCTTTATAACAAAGTGAATCAGTTATACATATACATATGTTCCCATATCTCTTCCCTCTTACGTCTCCCTCCCTCCCACCCTCCATATCCCACCCCTCCAGGAGGTCACAAAGCACCAAGCTGATCTCCCTGTGCTATGCAGCTGCTTCCCACTAGCTATCTACCTTACGTTTGGTAGTGTATATATGTCCATGCCTCTCTCTCGCTTTGTCACAGCTTACCCTTCCCCCCTCCATATCCTCATGTCCATTCTCTAGTAGGTCTGTGTTTTTATTCCTCTCTTACTCCTAGGTTCTTCATGACATTTTTCTCCCTTAAATTCCATATATATCTATTAGCATATGGTATTTGTCTTTCTCTTTCTGACTTACTTCACTCTATATGACAGACTCTAGGTCTATCCACCTCATTACAAATAGCTCAATTTCATTTCTTTTTATGGCTGAGTAATATTCCATTGTATATATGTGCTACATCTTCTTTATCCATTCATCCGATGATGGACACTTAGGTTGTTTCCATCTCCGGGCTATTGTAAATAGAGCTGCAATGAACATTTTGGTACATGACTCTTTTTGAATTATGGTTTTCTCAGGGTATATGCCCAGTAGTGGGATTGCTGGGTCATATGGTAGTTCCATTTGTAGTTTTTTAAGGAACCTCCATACTGTTCCCCACAGTGGTTGTAACAATTTACATTCCCATCAACAGTGCAAGAGGGCTCCCTTTTCTCCACACCCTCTCCAGCATTTACTGTTTCTAGATATTCTGATGATGGCCATTCAGACTGGTGTGAGATGATATCTCATTGTAGTTTTGATTTGCATTTCTCTAATGATTACTGATGTTGAGCATTCTTTCATGTGTTTGTTGTCAGTCTGCATATCTTCTTTGGAGAAATGTCTATTTAGGTCTTCTGCCCATTTTTGGATTGGGTGGTTTGTTTTTTTGTTACTGAGCTGAATGAGCTGCTTATAAATTTTGGAGATTAATCCTTTGTCAGTTGCTTCATGTGCAAATATTTTCTCCCATTCTGAGGGTTGTCTTTTGGCCTTGTTTATAGTTTCCTTTGCTGTGAAAAAGCTTTGAAGTTTCATTAGGTCCCATTTGTTTATTTTTGTTTCTATTTCCATTTCTCTCGGAGGTGGGTCAAAAAGGATCTTGTTGTGATTTATGTCACAGAGTGTTCTGCCTATATTTTCCTCTAAGTTTGATAGTTTCTGGCCTTACATTTAGGTCTTTAATCCATTTTGAGCGTATTTTTGTGCATGGTGTTAGGGAGTGATCTGATCTCATACTTTTACATGTAGTTGTCCAGTTATCCCAGCACCACTTATTGAAGAGGCTGTCCTTTCTCCATTGTACATTCCTGCCTCCTTTATCAAAGATAAGGTGACCATATGTGCGTCAGTTTATCTCCAGTCTTTCTGTCCTGTTCCATTGGTCTATATTTCTGTTTTTGTGCCAGTGCCATACTGTCTTGATTACTGTAGCTTTGTAGTATAGACTGAAGTCAGGGAGTATGATTCCTCCAGCTCCGTTTTTCGTTCTCAAGATTGCTTTGGCTATTCGGGGTCTTTTGTGTTTCCATACCAATTGTGAAATTTTTTGTTCTAGTTCTGTGAAAAATGCCAGTGGTAGTTTGATAGGGATTGCATTGAATCTGTAGATTGCTTTGGGTAGTAGAGTCATTTTCACAATGTTGATTCTTCCCATCCAAGAACATGGTATATCTCTCCATCTATTTGTATCATCTTTAATTTCTTTCATCAGTGTCTTATAATTTTCTGCATACAGGTCTTTTGTCTCCTTAGGTAGGTTTATTCCTAGATATTTTATTCTTTTTGTTGCAGTGGTAAATGGGAGTGTTTTCTTGATTTCACTTTCAGATTTTTCCTCATTATTGTATAGGAATGAAAGAGATTTCTGTGCATTAATTTTCTATCCTGCTGCTTTACAAAATTCATTGATTAGTTCTAGTAGTTTTCTGGTAGCATCTTTAGGATTCTTTATGTATAGTATCATGTCATCTGCAAACAGTGACAGCTTTACTTCTTTTCCAATTTGGATTCCTTTTATTTCCTTTCCTTCTCTGATTGCTGTGGCTAAAACTTCCAAAGCTATGTTGAATAATAGTTGTGAAAGTGGGCAACCTTGTCTTGTTCCTGATCTTTATAGAAATGCTTTCAGTTATTCCACCATTGAGGACAATGTTGGCTGTGGGTTTGTCATATATGGCCTTTATTATGTTGAAGAAAGTTCCCTCTATGCCTACTTTCTGGAGGGTTATCATAAATGGGTGTTGAATTTTGTAGAAAGCTTTCTCTGCATCTATTGAAATGATCATATGATTTTTCTCCTTCAAGTTGTTAATATGGTGTATCACATTGATAGATTTGCGTATATTGAAGAATCCTTGCATTCCTGGAATAAACCCCACTTGGTCATGGTGTATGATCCTTTTAATGTGCTGTTGGATTCTGTTTGCTAGTATTTTGTTGAGGATTTTTGCATCTATGTTCATCAGTGATATTGGCCTGTAGTTTTCTTTCTTTGTGACATCCTTGTCTGGTTTTGGTATCAGGGTGATGATGGCCTCATAGAATGAGTTTGGGAGTGTTCCTCCCTCTGCTATATTTTGGAAGAGTTTGAGAAGGATAGGTGTTAGCTCTTCTCTAAATGTTTGATAGAATTCACCTGTGAAGCCATCTGGTCCTGGGCTTTTGTTTGTTGGAAGATTTTTAATCACAGTTTCAATTTCAGTGCTTGTGATTGGTCTGTTCATATTTTCTATTTCTTCCTGATTCAGTCTTGGCAGGTTGTGCATTTCTAAGAATTTGTCCATTTCTTCCAGGTTGTCCATTTTATTGGCATAGAGTTGCTTGTAGTAATCTCTCATGATCTTTTGTATTTCTGCAGTGTCAGTTGTTACTTCTCCTTTTTCATTTCTAATTCTATTGATTTGAGTCTTCTCCCTTTTTTTCTTGATGAGTCTGGCTAATGGTTTATCAATTTTTTTTTTATCTTCTCTAAGAACCAGCTTTTAGTTTTATTGATCTTTGCTTTCATTTTCTTCATTTCCTTTTCATTTATTTCTGATCTGATTTTTATGATTTCTTTCCTTCTGCTGACTTTGGGGTTCTTTTGTTCTTTCTCTAATCGCTTTAGGTGCAAGTTTAGGTGGTTTATTCGAGATGTTTCCTGTTTCTTAAGGTAGGATTGTATTGCTATAAACTTCCCTCTTAGAACTGCTTCTGCTGAATCCCGTAGGTTTTGGGTCGTCATGTCTCCATTGTCATTTGTTTCTAGGTATTTTTTTATATCCTCTTTGATTTCTTCAGTGATCACTTCGTTATTAAGTAGAGTATTGTTTAGCCTCCATGTGTTTGTGTTTTTTACAGATCTTTTCCTGTAATTGATATCTAGTCTCATAGCATTGTGGTCAGAAAAGATACTTGAAACAATTTCAATATTCTTAAATTTACCAAGGCTTGACTTGTGACCCAAGATATGATCTATCCTGGAGAATGTTCCATGAGCACTTGAGAAAAATATGTATTCTGTTGTTATTGGATGTAATGTCCTATAAATATCAAGTCCATCTTGTCTAATGTATCATTTAAAGCTTGTGTTTCCTTATTTATTTTCATTTTGGATGATCTGTCCATTGGTGAAAGTGGGATGTTAAAGTCCCCTACTATGAATGTGTTACTGTCGATTTCCCCTTTTATGGCTGTTAGTATTTGCCTTATGTATTGAGGTGCTCCTGTGTTGGGTGAATAAATATTTACAGTGATTATATCTTCTTCTTGGATCGATCCCTTGATCATTATGTAGTGTCCTTCTTTGTCTCTTCTAATAGTCTTTAAAGTCTATTTTGTCTGATATGAAAATTGCTACTCCAGCTTTCTTTTGGTTTCCATTTGCATGAAATATCTTTTTCCATCCCCTTACTTTTAGTCTGTATGTGTCTCTAGGTCTGAAGTGGGTCTCTTGTAGATAGCAAGTATATGGGTCTTGTTTTTGTATCCATTCACCAATCTGTCTTTTGGTGGGAGGATTTAGTCCATTTACATTTAAGGTAATTATCGATATGTATGTTCCTATTCCCATTTTCTTGTTTTCGGTTTGTTATTGTTGGTCTTTTCCTTCTCTTGTGTTTCTTGCCTAGAGAAGTTCCTTTAGCATTTGTTGTAAAGCTGAGTTGTTGGTGCTGAACTCTCTCAGCTTTTGCTTGTCTGTAAAGGTTTTCATTTCTCCATCAAATCTGAATGAGTTCCTTGCTGGGTAGAGTAATCTTGGTTGCAGATTCTTCTCCTTCATCACTCTAAATATGTCCTGCCAGTCCCTTCTGGCTTGCAGAGTTTCTGCTGAAAGATCAGCTGTTAACCTTATGGGGATTCCCTTGTGTGTTATTTGTTGTTTTTCCCTTGCTGCTTTTAATATGTTTTCTTTGTATTTAATTTTTGACAGTTTGATTAATATGTGTCTTGGCATATTTCTCGTTGGATTTATCCTGTATGGGACTCTCTGTGTTTCCTGAACTTGATTAACTATTTTCTTTCCTATATTAGGGAAATTTTCAAGTATAATCTCTTCAAATATTTTCTCAGTCCCTTTCTTTTTCTCTTCTTCTTCTGGAACCCCTATAATTCGAATGTTGGTGCATTTAATGTTGTCCCAGAGGTGTCTGAGACTGTCCTCAGTTCTTTTCATTCTTTTTTCTTTATTCCACTGTGCAGTAGTTATTTCCACTATTTTATCTTCCAGGTCACTTATCCATTCTTCTGCCTCAGTTATTCTGCTTTTGATCCCATCTAGAGTATTTTTAATTTTATTTATTTTGTTGTTCATTGTTGTTCATTTCATCTTTAGTTATTCTAGGTCCTTGTCAAATGTTTCTTGCATTTGGTCTATTCTATTTCCAAGATTTTGGATCATCTTTACTATCATTATTCTGAATTCTTTTTCAGGTAGACTGCCTATTTCCTCTTCATTTTTTAGGTCTGTTGGGTTTTTCTCTTGCTCCTTCATCTGTTGTGTGTTTTTCTGTCTTCTCATTTTGCTTATCTTACTGTGTTTGGGGTCTCCTTTTTGCAGGCTGCAGGTTCATAGTTCCCATTGTTTTTGGTGTCTGTCCCCAGTGGCTAAGGTTGCTTCAGTGGGTTCTGTAGGCTTCCTGGTGGAGGGGACTAGTGCCTGTGTTCTGGTGGATGAGGCTGGATCTTTTCTTTCTGGTGGGCAGGTATCCACGTCTGGTGGTGTGTTTTGGGGTGGCTGTGGACTTATTATGATTTTAGGCAGCCTCTCTGCTAATGGGTGGGGTCGTGTTCCTGTCTTGCTAGTTGTTTGGCATAGGATGTCCAGCACTGTAGCTTGCTGCTCGTTGAGTGAAGCTGGGTGCTGGTGTTGAGATGGAGATCTCTGGGAGCTTTTCGCTGTTTGATATTATGTGGAGCTGAGAGGTCTCTTGTGGGCCAGTGTCCTGAAGTTGGCTCTCCCACCTCAGAGGCAGAGCACTGACTCCTGGCTGCAGCACCAAGAGCCTTTCATCCACACAGCTCAGACTAAAAGGGAGAAAAAGTAGAAAGAAAGAATTAGTAGAAGAAGAAAGAAAGAAAGAAAGAAAGGAGGGTGGGAGGGAGGGAAGGAGGGAGGAAGGAAGGGGGGAAGGAAGGAAAAAAATAAAGAAGATAAAATAAAGTAATATAAAGTAAGATAAAATATAAAGTTATTAAAATTAAAAAATAATTATTAAGAAAAAACAAACAAACAAAAAAAAACGGATGGATAGAACCCTAGGACAAATGGTGGAAGCAAAGCTATACAGACAAAATCTCATACTGAAACTTACACATACACACTCACAAAAAGAGGAAAAGGGGAAAAAATCATAAATCTTGCTCTCAAAGTCCACCTCCTTAATTGGGATGATTCGTTGTCTATTCATGTATTCCACAGATACAGGGTACATCAGGTTGATTGTGGAGCTTTAATCCGATGCTCCTGAGGCTGCTGGGAGAGATTTCCCTTTCTCTTCTTTGTTCACACAGCTCCCAGGGGCTCAGCTTTGGATTTGGCCCCGCTTCTGCGTGTAGGTCGCCGGAGGGCATCTGTTCTTCGCTCAGACAGGACAGGGTTAAAGGAGCAGCTGCTTCCAGGACTCTGGCTCACTCAGGTCGGGGGCGAAGGGAGGGGCACGGAGTGCGGGGCGTGCCTGCGGCGTCAGAGGCGGCGTGACGTTGCACCAGCGTGAGGCGCGCCGTGCGTTCTCCCGGAGGAGTTGATCCTGGATCCCGGGAACCTGGCAGTGGGGGGCTGCACAGGCTCCCCGGAAGGGGGGTGTGGATAGTTACCTGTGCTTGCATACAGGCTTCTTGGTGGTCGTAGCAGCAGCCTTAGCATCTCATGCCCGTCTCTGGGGTCCGCGCTTTTAGCTGTGGCTCGCGCGCGTCTCTGGAGCTCCTTTAAGCAGCGCTGTTAATCCCCTCTCCTCGCGCACCAGGAAACAAAGAAGTAAGAAAAAGTCTCTTTCCTCTTCGGCAGGTCCAGACTTTTCCCCGGACTCCCTCCCGGCTAGCTGTGGTGCACTAAACCCTGCAGGCTGTGTTCACGCCACCAACCCCAGTCCTCTCCCTGGGATCCGACCGAAGCCCGAGCCTCAGCTCCCAGACCCACCCGCCCCGGCGGGTGAGCAGACAAGCCTCTCGGGCTGGTGAGTGCTGGTCGGCCCTGATCCTCTGTGCGGGAATCTCTCCGCTTTGCCCTCCGCACCCCTGTTGCTGTGCTCTCCTCCGTGGCTCCGAAGCCTTCCCCCTACGCCACCCGCAGCCTCTGCCTGCGAAGGGGCTTCCTAGTACGTGGAAACCTTTCCTACTTCACGGCTCCCTCCCACTGGTGTGGGTCCCGTCCCTATTCTTTTGTCTCTGTTGTTTCCTTTTTCTTTTGCCCTACCCAGGTACGTGGGGGGTTTCTTGCCTTTTGGGAGGTCTGAGGTCTTCTGCCAGCGTTCAGTAGGTGTTCTGTAGGAGTTGTTCCACGTGTAGATGTTTTTCTGGTGTATCTGTGGGGAGGAAGGTGATATTTGCGTCTTACTCTTCCGCCATCTTCCCAACAATTTCTTCATGAAGTTCCACTTAACACATTAAATGATATGTTGTTTTTATATTAGTTCAAATGGAATTATTTCTAAAGCAGTCCAATAAGTAGAAACCACACATAGCATTGGAAATAATGGTCAAGATATAAAAAGATAATATTGTGCTTGTAGAACAATCTCTTTGTTACCTCTTTCCTGAATCCTGCATGTTCATATGTAGTGTTTAATACAAAAAACAAAATTGCTATTGAAGAATTTCTAAGAAGGCACTGTTTATGAAAAATTAAGCAACACCACAAAGTGTATTCTTTTAGTTATTGGAAAATATTATGATTGGTTATATTAAATTGAGTTAGTAAAACTTTCAGTGTAACACTGGAGTAAAATATCTTTACAGACATTTGTAAATGGTAGGAAACATCTATTTTTATCTATGTATCTATGTATCTATCTATCTGTATTGTTTGGAAATTTTAAGGTTGGAGAAATCCTCCATAGACTTCTGTAGTCAATTAATAAACACAAACACTTTATTTCATGCCTTTAGAAAATCATTTTAGATTTGCTATCTCATGTAATCTTCATAATTAAGCTGTGAATTTGCAACTGGATCACATTTTATAGAAAAGGAATGTGAGCATGATTTATGACAGTTAAGTTAATGTTACTTAACATTTTTTGGTCCCAAATTTCTCTGCCATCAATGCCAATATTTTTCTTTTATGACTTTGCTTTTCTCCCTGTTACAGAAGAAAAGATACTATATCATAAAATGTAGTATATATAACAGCTATATGCATATTTTATAGATGGTATATATATAATACCTAGACACATGTCCATATACATGCACAGTTATATACAATATTTACATACATACAGATTTCCATGCTGTAGTATAAAGTAGCAAATACGTGTTGAATTCATGAGAAAATAGTAACACTAACAGAACCTCCAGCAATTAGCATTACTATGTATCATGAACTCATCTAAGTGCTTTTGTTTGATTAATTTAATCCTTAAAAAGTATACTATTAGTATTCCAATTATAAAGATAAGTAAACTGAAACCTGGAGGTGTAAAATACCTAGTTCATGATCACAGTTACTAAATGGTAGAACTTAGCTGTAAAACCAGACACTCTTATTCTAGATCCTGGACCTATCTACTCTCTTGTGATGCCTTTCCCTTGTGGGCCTTCACTAGTATTAGAGCGGTCGTTAACACAGTGCATTCCTTTAGGGAACAAGGCTTTAGTCTTGTTCAGAACTTCTTAAAATTATGTTGATGATCTCCTGTTGAAGCTAGACAGAGACCTTTGAGATCACATAGACATTCTAATCCTGCTACTATAATCCTGTGACTTGGTTGCTGGAGGAAGTGATCCAGAGGACCTGACCGCTGGTTGAACCAAGAGCTAGACCCTGACAATCAGAGGATCCTTACCCATTTCCCTTCTCCTCAGAATGTATGCTCTGCCCACGTTTCCCACTGTGGGAACCATTTTCATGGATTTAGCCTTGAGAAAGTAATGTGTTGCTGAGAAAACCTGGACTGTATATGTGACTAAACCCAGTTAAGGCCCTTTTATAAACCTCTAAGGTTCTGGTGGGCACGTGTGGAGATCTACTCAATTTGTGGCCATCAAAGACAAGCCTTGTTTGTAAGTTCCCTTGCTTATTAAACCTGGCACCTACCAGTCTGGAGTGACCCACCTCTTTCTTCAGTTTATTCTTGCCCTCCATGTATGGGTGCTAGTTTCAAATTTCACCTGGGAAGCTTTCAAGGTTTTGAACTAACAATGGTCCAGTGGGTTATTTCCAATTTCTTGTCCTGGTCTCCAAAATAGGAACTTCCTACCTCTCTGTGAATAATTAAGAAAAAGTATTTTATTTCCTTTGCATCATATTTGCTCCTCCCTTTCTAGATTAAGACACAGCAGTAGCAGCAGCCATTCTGTGTAGCACAGGCATAGGACGTTTCTGTTTGTGACTGGGTTGCCTTAGTTCAATGTAGGAAGAGGCAGAAGAAAGTCCAAATTCTCTGTAAGTCCTAAGCCATGTTTCAAATCCTATTTTACCAGTTGATACTGTGGTTAAGCACTTTAAGTAAACTTCAGTAACTGAGGTAATCACTGTTTTTAAATTATCACATCATAGCATGTGCCATTCAATTATTTCACCCATTTTTTCCTTATTTCTTCTTTTTCTTTTTTTTATTTATAGAATTATGCATGTGTTGAATAATCAAGAAGCATTAAGAATACACGTGCCAGGCTTTAAGAATGACTTTAATGGTGAGTTTACAGCGTTAATATAATTACATACTTGCACCTGTATAAATGCATAAATACATATTAATTTGAAGAACGTAGAGATCAGTTGATGCTTAGAATGTAACTATGGTAATCCTATCTATCTATTTATCTACTCTCTATCTATTCAAGAAAATTAATATACTTATTTGACCATGAGAAAAACCCTCTTAATAGCAGTGGTATTAAACTTAAGAAAAACATGCTAGCCCCAGTAGGGGAATGAATTATTAGGTTAATACCTGAAATCTTATTTCAGAGTCTTTGACTTAAGTGGTAAAATTAAAATATATATTCCTATTTTATTGTTTTCTACGTATTATTTTCTATATGTTTTATTATAAGTATATTATGTGCAGTGTGAATCCTTTTAAGTTTTGTGACAATTAGATTAATTTGAAGAAATTACAGTTCTCAGCAAGTCTCTGGACTGGGTAATTTATTGTGTCCATTTCCCAATGTGGTGTAGCTGAAACCTATATGTGCACAAGAAAATCAAGCTCAGATTTCATAGTTTGTTGGGGGGAGGGATGATATGGGGTGAGGGTATGGGAGGTACAAATTATTGGGTATAAGATAGGCTCAAGGATATATTATACAACATGGGGAATATAGCAAGTATTTTGTAATGATTGTAAATGGAATGTAACCTTTAAAAATTGTATATAACTTTTTTTAAGTTTTTAAAGATTTTAAAAATTGACTATCATAGTGGGGTTTTTAAAAATCACTTTAAAAATACTTCATATTTATTAAAGGTACTGAAAAACTCGAAAGCAAGTTTGTAGTGATAAAATGAATGCTGGCAATGTAAACTCCCTGAACAAAAACATCTCCTTGTCTAAGGTGTGTGAGACTTTCAAAGGAGTACATGGTGTATACATTTCTAATCCATTCAAAATAATTTCATTTAATAATCTATTCATGGTCCATATAAGATTTAAAATCAGACAAAATTAATAAGATACTGAATCTTAAATTCCATGAAACAATGAAATGCGCATTTCTCAGCAAGCCATTCTATTTTTAAGTGCTATCTTCTCTTCCCTCAACTGATGGAGAATGAAAGCTAGAAATGTTGCCTGTCACACTCCTTGCTTTTATTTCCAAGTGTTAACTGACTGAATTCTCAATTTTTTGTAGCTCAAATGTAAGTTAGAAGTTTTTGTTACTAAGTTTCAGTAAAAGGAAATAAAAGAGCAATACACTTAATTCTTTCTCTACCAAAGGAATTTTCATTATCACTGTATTTTTATATGGTTGGAAAATTTATTTTAAAATATCTTTATGAACACAGAGGAACCACTTTTGGATGACTATAGTAAAGTTTTGCTACAACTACTTATAGACAAATTATCTGACTTACAGCAAGCACTTAATTTTATATTAGCTTATATTAGAAGTATATTATTACTTGTAGCATTTATAATAACAGTGCAACCACAGTCTTATATTCATTATACCAAAATCCAAACATTCTAAAAAGTGGGTTTTGTTCCTAAACTATTTGAGCAGCTAAACCTTAGCTTAGCCAACCTGAACTCAGGTGATGATAAAACCAAACCAGAAGTGAAATAAATCCATTTATAGTCTTTGTAAAGCCCAAGACATGTGGATATACTTATATTCTGCTGAAGTAATATGAATGTGTTTCACTGAGAGGTGCTCCTGGACTCAACTGAAAGTATTATGCTATATAACATGTATGAAGCTTTAAAAAAATCTGGAAAATTTTGAAATTTAGAGCCCATGAATTTCTGATAAGGTATAGTAGATCTGTAATAGCACCTTCTAGTCCCAGTTGTTGAAAAAGAAAGAAAATCAAAAGATAAAACATTTTACTTAAACCTAAAAAGCATGCCCTACAAATATGCCCAATCTCTCTCATCATCTGCATGTTCTTTACTTGATCTATTCTCTTCACTCTACTTTCTATTGTCATCATGTTGTTTTACACCTACCTCACTAACAGCCTTTGCTAATAATGCAACTCTCTCATAGTACGTATTATATTCCACCAGTTAATTTTCTTGTCTCTCCCTAACTGAGCTTTCAGACTAGCTTATCCTCTTAGCTTAGTCATATTTCTGTAATTTTCCAAATCTTACTTTGATGCGACATTAAAAACACTACAGAAAGCTTGTTAGTATATCAAATAGGCTGTGAGTGTAATTTCTATAGAAGTTGACTGAAATAAAAGAAATTAAGTTTAAAAGGAGAAAAAAATTCACAGTTATCCTGTGGTAGATACAGCTGGTTGACTAGTCAACATCTGTCCTTTACTCTGCCTTGGTAAGAAAACCTTGATATTTTTTAACCTTCCTGTGGTAGTGCGTGTACTTTTGTGAAGGCTCCTGTAAAGGTTTAATAGGTCAGAGTGACCTCATTCCTTTTTATTGTTTTTGGTTTGTGAGGAATATAGGACACATGAAAAGAGATTTTCAGTGAACTTCTGGAAAAGGTTTACATACCATTAACAAAAAATGGTAAACAAGGCCCATATGGCTTCTTGGGACAATTCTCCCAAATCTGTATATTCAGAAGACTAAAGTATTCTGAGGCATAGAAACATGACAACATATAAATCATTTGTATGTAGTGAATATACCATTAGCCTGTTACCAAAACAAGAAAAGAATTAAAACCAAAACAAACCACTACAGGCAAACATATCTTATTAATGTTGATGGAAAATCTTAAATAAAATATCTGCAAAATAATTAAAGCATTAAAAAATACAGTACATCCCCTGCTTGGATGTATTTCAGGAATGCAAACATGGTTCAATTTTAGAAAAGCTATTGTTTCTTATGGTGATAGATATAAGAAAAAGGGCTTAGGATTATCTCCACAGATGTTGATAAAAACATTTGTTAAATTTATCATTCATTCCTATTCATTGATATTTGGGCCTTTAAATCTCTTTTTTTGAATAGGTTCTAGTAAATCATTCAAAAAAGCTAAACAAAAGATTCGTAAGGTTTTTTGTGAAAAGGTTTTATTAATTTCCCTTGTGTTTTTTACCTCTGATTTTTCTGTTTTTAATCATAATACTTTTTATTCTCTTTCTTTATTCTTGATCAATCTTTCAAGTGGATTGGTTTGCTAGTACTTCAAAAAACAAACTTTTGACTTTGTTGATTGTATTTATCTTTGTTTTATTGATTTGCACTTTAATTTTTATTGTCCTATCTTTCTACTCTCTGTTTATTCTTCACTTGACTTCTTATATTTGCCACTGATTTTAATATTTCAGCTTCTCTCTCTCTTTCTCATTTTGGTTTATACCAGTGTTTTTTTTTAAGACTATTTTTAGAGCAGTTTTAGGTTTACAACAAAACTGAGATGAAGGTATAGAGATTGCTCATATATTCTCTGCCCCTATACATGCATAGCTTTCCTCATTATCAAAATCACTCATCAGAATGGTGCATGTTTTTTTTTTAATCAAGAATAAACCCTCATTAACACATGATAATCACTCAAGTTTGTAGTTTACTAAGGTTCATTCTTGGAGTTGTACATTCCATGGGTTTGGACAAATGTATAATGACATGTATCCATCATTATAGTATGTACAGAATATTTTCACTGTTCTAAAAATCCTCTGTGCTCTGCCTATTCATCATTTCCCCCATACACCCCTGGAAACCACTGATCTTTTTATTACCTCCATAATTACACCTTTTCCAGAGTGTCATATAATTGGAATCATATAGTATTTAATTTTTTTCAGATTGACTTCTTTCCCTTGGAAATATGCATTTAAGGTTCAACATGTCTTTTCTTGATAGATCATTTATTTTTAGTGTGGAATAATATTCTGTTGTCTGGATGTACCACCGTTTATTTATCCAGTAACCTATTGAAGGACATCTTGGTTGCTTTCAAGTTTTTGTAGTTATGAGTAAAGCTGCTATAAACATCTGTGTACAGATTTTTTGTAGATATAAATTTTCAGTTCCTTTGGGTAAATATCAAGAAACATGGTAAGGTTATGTTTAGTTTTGTAAGAAACTGTCAAACTTATCTTCCAAAATTGCTGTACCATTTCGTATTCCCAGCAGTAATGTATGAGAGTGCCTCTTGTTTCATATCCTTGCCAGCATTTGGTGATGTCAGTGCTCCAGATTTGGCCATTTTAATAGGTATGTAGTGGTAGCTCATTGTTGTTTTAATTTGCGTTTACTGATGACATATGATGTGGAGCATCTTATATGCTTATTTGCCATCTGCATATCTTCTGTGATTAAGATCTTTGACCCATTTTTAAATTCATTTATTTTATCATGGAGTGTTTTTTTGTTTTTAATTGAAGTATAGTTGATTTACAGTGTTGTGTTAGTTTCAGGTGTACAGCAAAGTGATTCAATTATATATATATATATATATTTGAATCTTTTTCAGATTCTTTTCCCTTATAGGTTATTAAAAAATATTGAGTATAATTCTGTGTTCTATACAGTAGATCCTTGATGGTCATCTATTTTATATATAGTAGTGTGTATATGTTAATTCCAAGCTCCTAATTTATCCCTCCCTCCCTTCCCCTTCGGTAACCATAAGTTTGTTTTCTATGTCTGTGGGTCTATTTCTGTTTTGTATATAAATTCTTTTTTTTTTTTTTTTTACATTTCACATATAAATGATTTCAAATGATATTTGTCTTTGTCTGGCTTACTTAGTATGATAATCTCTAGGTCCATCCATGTTGCTGCAAATGGTATTATTTCATTCTTCTTTATTGCTGAGTAATATTCCATTGTGTGTGTGTGTGTGTGTGTGTGTGTGTGTGTATATATATATATTATATAAAATATAATATATATATATATACACACACACACATACCACATCTTCTTTATCCATTCATCTGTCAATGGACATTTAGGTTGCTTCCATGTCTTGGCTATTGTAAAATTGAAGTTTTAAGAATTCTTTGTATATTTTGAATAACAGTCCTTTATCAGATGTGTTTTTGCAAATATTTTCTCCCAGTCTGTGGCTTGTCTTTTAATTCTCTTAACATTGTCTTTCACAGAGCTGAAGTTTTTAATTTTAATAAATTTCAGCTTGTCAATGATTTTTTTCATGGACCATTTCTTTGGAGCTGAATCTAAAAAGGCATTACTATGTCCAAGGTCATCTAGGTTTTCTCCTCTGTTACCTTCTAAGGGTTTTATAGTTTTACTCTTTTACATTTAAGTATCTTATCCATTTGAGTTAATTTTCTTGAAGTGTGTATGGTCTGTCTCTAAATTCATTTTTTGCATGTGGGTGTCCAGTTGTTCCAGCACCATTTGTTGAAAGAGTGTCTCTGTCAAAGATCAGTTGACTATATTTACGTGAGTCTGTTTCTGGGCTCCCATATGTTTCATTGATCTGCTGTAGCTTTATAGTGAGTCTTGAAGTTGTGTGGTGTCAGTCATCTAACTGTTCTTCTCCTTCAATATTTTATTGACTATTCTGTGTTTTAGCTTCTCTATTTGTAACATAAATATTACTGTTTTGTTGCATCACAGAGGATTTGACATGTTGTGTTTTCATACTCTTTTAGTTCTAAGTATTTTAACTGCCATTGTATTTTCTTCTCTTATTCTTGATTTACTTAGATATGGTAATCTGCAAGCTAATTCTCAATCCTATATGAAAGAGGTTAGCCATAAATAGTCAAAATCTTTTTGAAGAAGAAGAAGGTTAATGATCTTCTCTGCCAAATATCAAGTTTACTGTAAATTAATAATAATTACAGCAGTATTTATATATAGAAATATATAACCAGAGCAATAGACAAGGATTGTCCAGACAAGGACCCTCATGTATACTGAACTGAAGTATGTGACAGAAGTAACATGGTGGATTGGTGAGGATAGGATAGGATAAACTGTTCAAAAGAAAGATATATTATATATATATACTTACAGATGTAAAAAAATCCTATCTCACATTATATATAAAATTCAAATATAGATGGATTAAGGATTAAATTATCTAAATTTGAATTTTAAAAATTAGTAAAATGCCTAGTAACACCCTTTTGTTATTGGGGCATTGTGGTAATTTTACAATAAGACCTAATATTTTTGAATTGATTATATTAAAGTTAATGGCATCAGTTCATGAAAATATAACAAGTGAAATAAAGTTATGAACTGGAAAAAGATACTTGAAAAAATCAACAAAAATTGGTATCAATAATATATAATAATTCCTATTACTCTATAAGGAAAAGATAGTGCAGTATGAAAATATGCCTATGATATATATAATATTACAATTTCAGAGAAGAGAAAACACACATGGCACATAAATGAATGAACAGATACTATCCCTTATTAGAAATTGAGGAAATGCAAATTGATAGCAGTTAGAATACCATTTTTTAACATAGTTTATTGCCAAATTTAAGAAGTTGAACATGATTGTTAGCAAGTATGTGGATTAACAGAATCTCTTCTAAATTGATATTTGCAAATATAAATTAATATAAATACTTTGGAAAATAAAATGTTTACTTATAAATTTGAATAATCAAATTCTCTCTTAACTGACATTCTACACTTAAGCATATCTTCAATAAAAATTTTGTACTTGTGTGCTAGGAAACATGAACATGAATATTCAAAACAGCAATACAGTCAGCCCTTCATATCCATGGATTCCACATCTGCAGAGTCAAACAAACTTGGATAGAAAATAATTTTTACAAACTGCAGAAATTTCCAAAAAGTACAATTATTTACATAGCAGTTACATTGTATTGGGTTTTATAAGTAATCTAGAAATGATTTAAAGTATACAGGAGGTTGTGCATAGGTTATATGCAAATGCTATGCTATTTTACATAAGGAAACTGTGGTATTTACTGGGGGTCCTGAAGCCAATCCCTTGAAGATACCAAGGGATGACTGTATTCACAATAGAAAATAATCTAAATACTGAAAAGTGCCTAATAGAAGAATAAATAAATTCATTGTGATATATTTACATAGTAGAATTTCATACAGTAGTGAAAATCAATAATTAAAGCTACACAGAATAATAGAACTGAATTGAATAATATTTAGTGAAAAAGTAACTCCATGAAGATTCCATATAATGTGATACTGTTTTTATAAAGTTGAACAGAAAGATAAGCATATGCATATTAGATTTTTTTTTAAAAAAAACAGATAAGTGATAATTCCAGTTTTGGATTATCTCTGATGTGGGGAAGCAAAAGTTAAGGAAGGAGTTGTTCTATTTTTCAAGTAGGGTGCCATTTCCAAGTTGTCTCATTAGCTGTTATAGAGGTTATTACAAGATTTTACCAAGCTAGTAAGATCCAGGTGGTATGTCTATGGATGTTAATTGTATTATTATTATTTTGTTTGTTGTTTTTTGCGGTATGTGGACCTCTCACTGCTGTGGCCTCTCCTGTTGTGGAGCACAGGCTCTGGACGCACAGGCTCAGCGGCCATGGCTCACGGGCCCAGCCGCTCTGCAGCATGTGGGATCTTCCCGGACAGGGGCACGAACCCCTGTCCCCTGCATCGGCAGACGGACTCTCAACCACTGCACCACCAGGAAAGCCCTAATTGTATTATTAAAATAAATACATAGAATAAAAATAAAATAGCGTATGCATGGATTCTTAAATTGAATTCCCCAAGAAGTAGACCTTGAGTCTAAGATTTGAGGAGACACATTTCATTTGGAAGGTGATCCCAAGAAGCACCAGTGTGGGAATGGGAGAGTAGAACAGGGAAGGAAAATAGGCCAAAAGTGGTACATTAATGAGTAGGTTACCTCTATGGTAAAGTAGAACACACCTCCCTCGGAGTTGCTCCAAAGTTGTCCAAAAAGTCCAAAGTTGGCCCTTGTAATCATAACACCTATTTGTCCTTGGCAGAGGATTTCAAATGCATTTAAAAGCATTTATCCTTGGAACTATAGCCTGCTCTGCATGCAGCAAATCCTCCTCGTGGCACTAGGGAAAGCTCTCAGGCAGAGAGTTACAAGTGCTTGTAGTGAGATGCTATCATCTTCCAAGAAACAGTGAGCTTGAATGCTGGGGAACTGAGTCAAACACCGATAGCACCTACTATAGTCCACTCAAGTACACCTATACTTCACATTAAATTCCTCTGTCCTCCCACTGATTCTTCAAGGTCATTGTCAGTCAAAATTTCTAAATCAAAAGGATCTACAGTAGTATATTTAGTGGGACAAGCTACACTCATCACTGTTACACTCGTTTCTGAGGCTGTACTTGCTATGTGTACTTTCTGTCCTCTATTATCCATTCTGGACTCCACTCATTTTTGGTTAGCATTTGTGCTAGTTTATGTTGATGGCTCAATGAAATAACCCATGGTTAAGGTGACTGGGTCCCTGTACTCTTCTCTGCTGTGATTACTATAATTGCCCATTTGTGCACCTATCACCAGGCTGGAAGGCTAAAGAAGAGCTCCAATTACTTTTTCTCCTGAAAGTAATCTATTTATTTTCTTGGTGACTTCACTATTTTCATGGCTACAAATATTTTTATTTAGTAAGATCCTGGTAATATCAGTAGCCCTGAGCTCTTACTGTTACAACTTATACCTACTTCTTTCGTTACCTACAGCACATTTCTTACTGAAAGTATAATCGCAGAGTAAAATATTAAATGTTCAATTCTTTAGATGTATTTGACATTTAATTTTCCATGGAGAAAGATATAAATTAATCATTTTAGAATTAAATAATATTCAGCCTGCCTAACTTACTAGGTGCTTCTTCTTTCTAAAATAAATGTCAATAAAAAGTTAAAACTATTTCAGGAGAAATAATTATTAAGAGAGGAAGGTTGACCCTTAGACACATGTAAGAGAATGAAAGACAATATTGTTACTGACCAATGTAATAATCAAGAAATTCTGAAAAATATAGATTGTTCAGCTTTAAAAATATTTACTGAATATTATTACCACTCTCTTGAAATCTAGGGAAATTGCAATTTATAAATTCAGTTGCAAATCTTCTAGAAGCAAAATACTATATTTAAATTTTGTTTTACTTATGTTGTAGATTCTCCACCTGGTAAATTTTGCTTATTTATTTTCTTCATTGTAAGCAAGAAATTTGCTTTCTTTGTACGCTGGTAGCTTGAGTAACAGTAAAGTAAAACATTTGACATTGACTTTTTTCAAAATAGATTTTACTCTACTTTATAACGATGCTGATAAGGAATTTGGAGGCTCCTCTACCAATAAACAAATATGAGAAGCATAAAAGTTTACTGGTGCATTATTTTACCTAGAAGGAATACATTTGTTTATTTTCAATTAACTAGGAGTGCTAGAACATATTTTGGTATAGTGAATGAAATAAAAAGCTTGTTTTGCTTAGCTTTCCTGAAGAAATTACAAATGCTTTTAAACTATAATGTTAAATTTACAGTAGAGGATTAGAGTTCTAATTTCTATGAGTCTGGCTTATAAGACTACATATGAGACAGATATCTTTAATCTGTTAAAATAATTATTTCTAGACAGCTGTATTAGTTATTGACCATGCAGCATAAAAGTAGACATGATCTACTGCCTTAGGCCATTCCCTTCATATGAAATGTTAACTGTCTTTTAAAGATTTGTTTGGCAACTAGACAACAGTTAAAGATATCATTAGGGGCTTCCCTGGTGGCGCAGTGGTTGAGAGTCCGCCTGCCGATGCAGGGGACACGGGTTCGTGCCCCGGTCTGGGAGGATCCCACATGCCGCGGAGTGGCTGGGCCCGTGAGCCATGGCTGCTGAGCCTGTGCGTCCAGAGCCTGTGCTCCGCAACGGGAGAGGCCACAACAGTGAGAGGCCCACGTACTGCACACACACACACACACACAAAAAGATATCATTAGTTCTTTCTCTTTCTTTTCTTTTTCCTTAAATTAAAAAGAAAAATGTCAGTAAACTCAAGTTTTCAGTGTGGTAGAATAATAATTTTTTATCAATTTATTAATGAAAAATAATCATGTTTTGCATGACCAGGCAGCTAGCATTGAAAAGAAATTATGCTGAATATATATGTGCATATGTATATGAGTACACACAGGTATATCTCCCACCTCAACTATGCTACCACTACCATCATTACAAAAGCAAGGCTGCTGGAGTCGCTCTCCCTAACCCAACATATGACCCTTGATAACTTATTTTGGGTAGATTCTGTATTTATCTATTCAAGAAGATAAATAGTGTGACTTTCCAGGAATTGAAACTTTTTATGAGGAGGCCCTAGGTCCTATACCCTCTTAGACATAGTCCTGGGTAGCATTCTGGGCCTTTGGTTATGTTCTTAAATATTAGCACCAGGTAGAAATCCTTTAACTCAGTAGGTTCAGCAAGAATCTCTTTAGTAGATTAGAAGGAGAATGATAATTTGTAAAATCTTCAAGTAAATTGATTATTTTAAAATGAACAATGTAATTGTCTACAGTCATTACAATAAGAATATTTTAAAAAGAAACCACTGTCTACTTTTAATTTACTTTCCCTCAATTTATCGTAAATGCAATTCCTCTAAAGTAATTATGCTTTTGGTTTTAACTATAAGTTACTTAGTAGTCCACTAGATCAGGGTTTCTATTCACACATTAGTAAAAATGTGTCTTCTGAGACTTTTCTAACAAATTGAATTGAAATTCCAGGAGACATTTTAACAATCTCTGTTTTTAACAAGGACACTTGATATACCTTTTCATTAGGTAAATTTGTAGGACACTGCATTAAACTATTGGCTTCAAGTGACCAGGGACAATTGCCTGCCCATAGTAAGTGCTTAATATATATGTTAGAATAAATAGCATTAAGACAGAGTTCCTTTTTCCAGGCTAGTACTGCTTCTAATAAAGATTACCTGCTTAAGCAGTGATTGGCATCTACAAGCTGCAGTAGATAGTTATCTAAACTTCTGTTTATTGGATGGTTATACGTTTGCCTCAACATATAACATAGGCAAACATTTACAAGCTTCACGTAAGGCATTTCTTCCCATGGAATCCTCTACCTCTGAGTTTAGAATAAAAACAAATAACCCATACCAAAAATATATATGTCCTACATGTTTTCTCTTGTTTTTCTTTTCTCAGTCCTAAGAAAGAGATAAAGAGAGAGATTATTTTCAAAATACAGAAATCTTCTAAATGGTTACATTTAAGCAGATATCCATCCACTAGACTTTATCATGACTCCTCTGGTGTATCTTTACTCTTCTGGTAGCTACTTAGTATACAGTATTACCCCCAGGATTTTTTCCTTTTTATCATTTTTTTCTTTTCTATCTTAACTTTCGTTTCCTCAGTTTAAGTGGGAAGTATCTGCACCTAACTTAAACATTAAGGTGAAGATTAAATAAGAGTAAACATAGCATTGGAAAAAGCGGTCTCACGTGCACAATCCTTCCACCCCTACTCCATTGTGCATACCTGGATTTTGGACCTTAAACACTTCCTTACCAAGAAATAAAGGACCCATACAATCTGTGTCAGGCTTCTTGCCTGGTGTGAGAATATCTTTCCCTGTTGCAAACTCAGTGAGCTTTCCTTTGTTCTGCTTAAGCATGTATGTCAATGGCCCTCAGGCACTCCCTCAGCTTTCAGACTCCCTGAAGATGTGTGTGCCTCCTTTTACTGCAGCACAAGATGGGTGCCCTGTGTTGGCTGCCAGGGGGATGCTATAGCCATGGAGGGCACACACTATTGGAGGTGACTTTGCTCTGTCTCTTCCCTACATGAGTTCAGTGTTGTTCTATCCAGTGCTTGACTGCGTTGTGTTTTCCTTGGCAACTCTGATCCCAAGATGCAGTGTTGAGTCCTCCCATGGGATTGGTAAGCAGTGCATGGTGTTCTGCTTGACATATAATGTCTGAACTTCAAAGAGTATTCATTCATAAATTGCTTTCTCAATGGAAGTTATTTACCAATTTTGTCATCTACTAAGTGGCATAACCCTCACCAAATTAATTTAGTCTGAGCCCTTATTTCACACTTTTCTTTAGGAAATACTTCTTAAAACATACAAAACATAATAAAAGGATTGTGAACCATTAAACAGTGTAGTTTTCTCCAGAGGGTATTAACTTAAAAAAAAATTCCAACATATTTAAAAATAATTTTCATGACGATATTGTCAATACCTGGTTTGGCTTCAAAAAGTTGGCTAGTATACTTCTTAAATCTTCTATATAAACATAGATTACTACAATAAACCTAAACTGAGTACAGCGTAGCATTTGCTTAGCCATCTGTTATATCTATATAACCAGTGTCCGGGCTGCTCCCTGGGGTTCTACAACTTAATCAAGTGCTCTATTTACACAGTCTTGAATTCCCTCAGAGCTGCCTCTAGTGATGAAGTTTACATTGCTAAATGTATCAGTTAGTTCTAGCAACTGGCCAATCAGTTAATAAAACTGGAAAGCTAGGTCAGAGAGGAAAATCTTAGCTAAAATTCCTTTGACTATCTTAAGAGATTATTTTAAAATGCTGAAATTGTTGCATTCCTTCATTTATTTATTTATTTTTGGCCAGTCTCAGAACAATTTACAACTATTGTAGAGACTCAACTGAAGTAATGGAATACAAAGAAAAGGGGCTGTATATTTTGTAGATATAGGAATAAAACAATAAAAACCCTACAAAAAGTTGGTCTCCTTTTTATTACACCAGTAGTTCTAAATATTTTCAGTGATAAAATACTCATTCACAGAAAGATCCTTTGTTACTTAAGTTCTAATTAAAACAAGTGCTGCACTGACTGTTGAGTTTTATGTATGCATATACATATATCTTTTATACATACAGATACATATACATTATAGTTATATATTTATATTATATATACTTGTGTGTGCATATATATTTCAAACTAGCACTGCTTTGTTACTTATATTTTGATGAACATTTTATTCTACATGAAGGATTACTTTGAGTGAAACTGAGCCTCCCAAAACAGTTCCTCTGCCGAGTTTATGACTAACCTCTTTATCCAAAACATTATTCCCTTTCTTGTCCAATACCTCTTCCACTCACAATTGAGGAGTATCAAAGAAATGGGGGATTGAAACCAAGCAGGACACTCTGGGGTCCTCCTGAGTACAAAAGTCTAACTGTGTCCCCCATTTTTTGTTTGTAGGAAAAAGGTTTCAGCCTCCTAGACTTTCCATGAGTTCCAAAGAGTAGACTCAAACAGTTACTAATTAGAAGAGTGACGGAATGCAGAAACAAAGGAAAGGCAGTCAAGAAACAATAGTGCAGCAATGGGGCAGGGTCCTGGTTCCTCCTCAAAGGATATACATAACAATATATGTCTGAGTTCTACAGGAACTAAGGCCCCCACCTAGGTGAAGGATGGTAACTTCAAGCTGAGAATAAGCTTGTGGACCCCAGACTGGTTGGATCCAGAAGGCTGATGATTGAGATTCCTGAAACACCACCCTGTTATCTCACCACCAACCAATCAGAGGAAGGTTACACACCCTGCAGATCTCCCATCATATTTTGTCTATAAAAACTCTTCCCTGAAAACCATTGGAGAATTTTGGTTTTTTTAGCATGAACTGCCTGTTCTCCTTGCTTGGCCCTGCAATAAACCTTTCCCAGATGCTCCAAGCTCTGATGTTTCAGTTTGTTTTTCCTCACTCTGTCAGGCATAAGAACTTGGGTTCAACAACATGAGGACACGGTTATGTAATCCTCCCTGACCCCTATCCCCAGACCTCCATCTGTGTGTTTGTTTTCTTTTAAGTGGGAAACTCAAGTTAAACAATGATTATGAAAACAAGGAACAGAAATTAAGTTACTTCAATTTTGTTATTCCATGTGACCACTTGGAGATTTTTTTTTTAATAATAAATGTTCTTAGAACAATTTTAGATTTAAAGAAAAATTGAGCATAGACCCTATGCCCCTATCTGCTGCACAGATATTACTAATATCTTGCATTTGTGTGGTGCGTTTCTTACAATTAAGGAACCAATATGATTCTTTATTATTAACTAAGATAATTTTTGTTAAGTTTCCCTCTTTGTGTTGTAAAGATCCATGGGTTTTGACAAATGCATAATGTCATTTATCCACATTTATAGTATCAAAGAGAATATTTTCAATGTCCTAAAAACCTGTGTTCCATCTATTTATCCCACGCTCCACCCGTGAACTCCAGGCAAAGGCTGACCTTTTAGCTCTTTCCATAATTCTTTTTCAGGACGTCATACTCTTTGACATTTGACATTGTAGTAGTCTTTCAGACTGGCTTCCTTAGCAATTTGCATTTGAGGTTCCTCCGTGTCTTTTTTTTTTTTTCTTTCTAGTTTTGTTGGGAAATAATTAACATAACATCACTGTATAAATTTAAGGCATACAGTATGAAGTTTGATTTACATATATGGTGAAATGATTACCAAAATATATTTAATCCATCATCCCAAAGAGATAAAGGAAAAGGAAGAAAAAGAGAAAAAAGGAAAATAAATTCTCCTTTTGATGAGAACTCACAGGATTTACTCTCTTGACAACTTTCCTATATACTATCCAGCAGTGTTAGCTATAATCATCATGTTGGTCGTTACATCCCTAGTATACTTATTTGTCTTACAACTGGAAGTTTGTACCTTTTGACCACCTTTCTCCAATTTCCCCTTCTCCCACACTCTGCCTATGGTAACTGCAAGTCTGCTCTCTTTTCCATGATTTTTTTTTAATATTTCATGTATAAGTGTGCTAGTATAGTATTTATCTTTCTATGTCTAAATTATTTCACTTAGCATAATGCCTTCAAGGCCCATCCATATTGTCCCAAATGGTAGGATTTCCATCTTTTTATGGCTAAATCATATTCATATATGTGTGCATGTGTATGTGTGTTTATATATATATATATATATATATATATATATATATACACACACACATATATTCCCTCTCTCTCTCTCTCTCTCTCTCTCTATATATATATATATATATTATATATATATATATACATATAGTCTATATATAGAGAGAACCATAATTTCTTTAGTCATTCTTCCATTGATGGACATCCCACACTTAGGTTGTTTCCGTGTCTTAGCTTTTATAAGTAATGTTGCTATGAACATGGGGGTGCAGATATCTTTAGGAGTTGGTGTTTTTATTTCCTTTGAATATATTTTCAGAAGCAGAATTGCTGGATCATATGGTAGTTCTATTTTTAATTTTTTGAGGAGCCTCCATACTGTTTTCCATACTGGCTATACCAGTTAACAATCCCACACAGTGCACAAGGGTTCCCTTTTTTCCATATCCATGCTAGCATTTGTTAAAGCTTATCTTTTTGAAAATGTCCATTCTAGCAGGTTTAAGGAGATACCTCATTGTGGTTTAAATTTGTATTTCCTTATTGACTTGTGATGTTGAGCATCTTCTCATTTACCTGTTGGCCTTTTAAATATTTTCTTTGGAGAAATGTTTATTCGGATCCTTTGCCCATTTTTCAATTTTTTTTTTTTGGTTATTGAGTTGTATGAATTATTTATATATTTTGGATATGAATCCTTTACTATGTATATTGTTTTCAAATATTTTTTCCCATTCCAGAAGTTGTCCTTTCATTTTGTTGATGGCTTCTTTTACTGTACAGGACCTTTTTATTTGATGTAGTCCCAACTGTTTGTTTGTTTGTTATTGTTGCTTATGCTTTAGGTGTCATATCCAAAAAATCATTACCAAGCTCTTGTCAAGGACTTTTATTCCTACACTTTCTCTGAGGAATTTCATGGATTCAGGTTTTACATTTAAATCTTTAATCCTTTAATCTATGTTGAGTTAATTTTTGTGAGTGGTGTAAGATAAGGGTCCAACTTCATTCTTTTACATGTGAATATCCAATTATCCTAACACCATTTATTGAAAAGAGTGTTTTCTCTCCATTGAGCATTCCTGGCTCTCTTGTCAAATATTAGTTGACTATATATGCTTGGGTTTATTTCTGAGCTCTCAATTCTATTCCATTGGTCTATTTGTTTTTTTGTTTGTTTTTTAAAGATTTTGTTGATGTGGACCATTTTTGAAGTCTCCATTGAACCCATTACAACATTGCTTCCATTTCATGCCTTAGTCCCTTGGCTGTGAGGCATGTTGGATCCTAGCTGTCCAGCCAGGGACTGAACCTGCACCCCTCGTATTGAAAGGCAAAGTCCCCCACTGATCCGCCAGGGAGGTCCTGGTCTATTTGTTTTTATACCATTACCATAATGTTTTGATAAATATAGGTTTAGGGTATAGCTTGAAATCAGAAAGTATGATGCCTCCTGCTTTGTTCTTTTTCAGGATTGCTTTGGCTATTCAGGGCTTTTTTGGTTCCATATAAGTTTTAGGATATTTTTTTTACTTCTGTAAAAAAATGCCATCAGGGGCTTCCCTGGTAGCACAGTGGTTGGGAGTCCGCCTGCCGACGCAGGGGACACGGGTTCGTGCCCCGGTCCAGGAGGATCCCACATGCCACGGGGCATCTGGGCCCATGGGCCATGGCCGCTGAGCCTGCGCGTCCGGAGCCTGTGCTCCGCAACGGGAGAGGCCACGGCAGTGAGAGGCCCGCGTACCGGGGGGGGGGGGGGGGGGGGGGGAATGCCATCAGAATCTTGATAGGGATTGGATTGAATCTACAGATGGCTTTTTGTTTGTATTGACATTTTAATAATTTTAATTCTTCCAATCCATGAACATCAGATACTTTTTCATGTATTTATGTCTTTTTAAATTTCTTTCATTGACTTCTTGCAATTTTCTTTAGTTAAGTTTATTCCTAAGTATTGTATCGTTTTTTTTTGTGGACTCTCAACCACTGCACCACCAGGGAAGCCCTATTATATCATTTTTGATGCTGTTGTAAATGGGATTGATTTCTTTGTTTTTCAGAAAATTCATTGTTAGTGTATAGAAATGCTATTAATTTTTATATGTTAATTTTGTGTCCTGCAACTTTACTGAATTCATTGATTAGATCTCACAGTTTTTCGGTTGTGTCTTTAGGATTTTTCTATATAAAATCATGTTATCTGCAAATAGTGACAATTCCGCATCTTCCTTTCCAAGTCTGATACCTTTTATTTCTTTTTCGTGACTACTCTAGGTAGGATATAGTACTTGTAGTACTATAAGTTGAATAAGAGTGGTAAGAGTTGGCACCCTTGTCTTGTTCCTGATCTTAGAGGAAAAACTTCAACTTTTCATATTGAATATGATATTATCTATGGACTTGTCTAAATGGCCTTTATTATGTTGTTATGTTTCCTCTATGCCTAATTTAAGGGTTTTTTATCATGAATTGATTTTGAACTTTGTCAGATGCTTTTTCTGCGTCTGTTGAGATGATCACATGTGTCCTTTGTTTCATTCTATTAATGTGATGTATCATATTGATTGATTTGCATATACCATGGTTAAACACACACACACACATACACACCAGCAGGATAAGAAACAAGGAACATTGGGTCTACAAAACAACCAGAAAATACTTAACAAAATGCAACAGTTAAGTCCTTACCTACCAATAATTACTTTAAACATAAATGCTTTAAATATACTTCCTATCCCTTTCTCTTCCTCATCTCCTTCTGAAATTCCCATAATGCAAATATTGTTCCTTTTCATTATGTCCCATAATTCCCATAAGCTTTCTTCACTTTTTTTCATTCTTTTCTTTTTTTTTTTTTTTTTTTTTTTTGCTTTTCTCACTGGATAATTTCCAGTGTCTTATCCTCTAAGTAGCTGATTCTTTCTGATGCATGTTCGAGTCTACTTTTGAAACTCTCTGTTGAATTTTTCAACTCAGTTATTATATTTTTAAACTCTGGGAATTTTTTTTTTTGATGTTTGCTGTTTGCTTGTTGAACTTCTCATTGAGTTTATGCATTGTTTTCCTAATTTCATTTAGTGCTCTGTCTGTGTTTTTTGAAGTTCACTAAACTTCCTTAAGAGGATTATTCTGAATTCTTTGTCTGACAGTTCATAGATCTCTGTTTCTATAGGGCCAGTTATCAGGCCTTTATTAATTTCCTCTGTCCTATTTACCTGATTTTTTGTGATCCTTGATTCCTTACATCAGTACCTTCACATTCGAGTAACTGGGTTCCTCTTCCACACTTTACAGATTTGCTTTGGCAGAGTCAGTTGTTCATCAGTTGGTTCGTTTTGGGTTTCTGTGTGTGCCTGCTGGTAATATCTTTGGGAAGATGGGTTCTGCTATTTTTGAGTGAGGCAAGTGTTGAGCTCTGAGAATAGAGATGGGGGTATGCCACTGGCTAAGAATAGTTGGATAGAACTTCTGGCTTGGTTCCCTACCTAAGTGAGGCTGGAAGATGGGCTGGACAGTTGCCTGGATTCTCTGGTCATGCTTACTAGATGGGAGTGGATACTATATTCAGTAGTAGACAGGGCTATGAATTGGCTTCCCTACTCTGGCAGGGCAGAAGGATGGGACCAAGATTTGAAGAACCAAATCAGGCTACAGTGTGTGCACTAAATTCTTTGGTCATGTGAGGCCACTGGTTTTGCTCTGCAGAGGGGGGAAGCCATGGGCCATGCTCTCTGTTCAAGTGCCACTGTATGTAGGGCTACACAGCATTCTGTGTGCTTTGCTTGGGTTCCCTGGTTAGACAGGCTGAAGGCTGTATTCAGTGACGAGCAGGGCTATGCATTAAATTCCCTGCCCAGAGGCAGTAGAAGAAGCAGCTCTAAAGCTGGTAAAGCTCTTTGTATATTGTCTTAACAAAGCTGACCACACCCCAAGTTCCCTGACCAACAGGGCCACTAACTTTGTTTGGGAAACTATCAGTTTTCCCATCTGCCTTGCAGCTAGAGTGCAGCTAGGCTGTACAGCGTCTGTGAGTTGAGGTCAGCCCTTCTGGTTAGATGGGGCCAGGAAACACTTTGCACAGTGAGTGGTCTGTGATTCAGCTCTTTGCCTGGGTGAAAGGGGGCGGGGCTGTTCCAGACTAGTCTCAATTTCCTACACAGGCTCTCCACTTGGGATGCACCAGGAGCTACCCTCAGCCTTGGCTGTAAATTAGTCCCCCATCTGTGTGTAGCATGGGAATATTCCGTGCTGGGCGCTGGCTTTGCCTCAGGACCAATCAGTTCTTTCCTTTTACCTTTGGCTCAAATGCCACTGAGCTGAGCTGTCTCCAAGAGTTGTAGCCTGCCCTTTTGGTCAGACGGGCCTGAGGACACTCTCCACGGTGGGGGGTGGGGGTGGGGGGAGACTGTGACTCAGCTCCTTGCCTGGGTGTAGGAAAACTGGACTCTAGGGCTGGCAAAACTCCTTGTTTGAGGATCCAAATCAGGCAGGTCTGTACCCAACCAAGTTCCCTCATCAGAGTGTGCCCCTGACCGGATTCTGCAATGAGCAAAGCCACAGGGTAGTATTACTACTTGGGTTCACAAGTGTGAACTTGGTCTGCTAAGATCGATGTGCTGGCTGTTGCAAGCCCTTTCCTCTCACCGTCATATTTCCAGTGGTTCAGCCCTGCAGATTCCCCTGCAATCCCTGTGGTGCGACATCAGAGTAGAGGCTCCTGCAAAGCAACCCACGATGCTCTGTGTGTGTGTGTGTGTGTGTGTGTGTAGGGGGCTTGTTGTCCCTTCTGTGTTCTCTTTTCCCACTAGAACAACCAAAGGCTCAGAGGAGACCTCTCCACATGGTATTCTGCTGGCCTGGGGGAGGGGCAGTACAGTCTACATGTAGCCACTTTTCTTACCCTTCCAATGTAGTCTGTCTTGGTCTCTTTGTTGCAAGGGGTGCTTCAGCCTCACCCCTGTGTTTTAGGATTCTCTCAATGATGCTTTGTTCTTAAATAATTGTTAGTTGTTCTTCTTGTTAAGGGGAATGAAGTCATGAAAAATATATGTTGCCATTGTGGTGATGTCAGTCCTCCCTCCATGTCTTTTTGTGGCTTGAGGCTTGTTTCTTTTTGTTGCTGAGTGATATTCTATTGTATAGATGTACCACAATTTGTTTCTTCATCAGCCTATTGAAAGAAAACTTGGTTGCTTCCAGTTTTAGGCAATTATGAATAAAGTTGCCTCAAACATTCATGTGCAGCTTTTGTGTGTGTAGGTATATGTTTTCAACTCATCTGGGGAAACACCTGGTAGTATAGTTGTTGGATCATATAGTTAGACTATGCTTAGCTTTGTAAGAAACTGCTAAACTGTCTTCCAACGTGGCTGAACCATTTTGCATTCTCATCAGCCGTTAACATGAGTTCCTTGCTGCTTCACATCCTCACCAATATTTGATGTTATTAGTTTTAATATTTTTAAAAAGCCATTCTAATATACATGTATCTCATCTGTATCTCTTTGTTTCATTTGCAATTGCCTAATGACATATCTTGTTGAGCACTTTTGCAGATACTTATTTACCACCTACATATCTCCTTTGGCAAGGTCAGGATATTTTGCCCATTTTTTAATTGACATGTTTATTTTCTTATTATTGAATTTTAAGCATCTTTCGTATGCTTTGGACACAAGTTCATTACCGGATATGTGCTTAGCAAGTATTTTCTACAAGTATGTGGTTTGTCATTTTGTTTTTTAAGTGTATTTTGCAAAGCAAAGTTTTTCATTTTAGTAAGTTCCAACTTATCAATTTTTTCTTTGGATCATGCCCTACTTTACACCTTCTCTCCTCTCTAACTCTTCCTTTAAAATTTATGATTTTCAATTAGAAGATCTCTAGGGCTTCCCTGGTGGTGCAGTGGTTAAGAATCTGCCTGCTAATGCAGGGGACACGGGTTTGAGCCCTGCTCCGGGAAGATCCCACATGTCATGCAGCAACTAAGCCCGTGCACCACAACTACTGAGCCTGTTCTCTAGAGCCTGCAAGCCACAACTACTGAGCCTGCATGCCACAACTACTGAAGCCCACGCCCCTAGAGCCCATGCTCCACAACAAGAGAAGCCACCACAATGAGAAGCCCGCACACTGCAACAAAGAGTAGCCCCTGTTCTCCGCAACTAGAGAAAAGCCCATGCACAGCAATGAAGACCCAACGCAGCAAAAAATAAAATAAATTAAAAAAATTTTTTTTAAGAATTTCCTTCCTAAAAAAAAAAAAAAAGATCTCTAAAACTTACCATATGGGCCTTGTATTAGTTTCCTAGGGCTACTGTAACAAATCACCACAAAAGAGTACGGGACATTCTCTTACAGTTTTGGACACTAGAAGTCCAAAATCATTGTGTCAGGAGGGTTATTTCTTCCTAGAGTCTCTGAGAGAGCATCAAGGAGAAACCAGCTTGCACCTTCTACATTTTACTTGGAAATCTGCTCAGGTAAATGTTCAAGTTCATTCCTTGCAAATTCTACTTACCACCCAATAGTTGAACACAATTCAGCCAGTTTCTGATGCTTTATAACAAGAATCCCCTTTCCTCCAGCGTCCAATAACGTTCTTCATTTCCATCTGAGACCTCAATAGAAAGACCTTTCATACTCTAGCAGTGTTTGGTTAATGATTATATATATATATATGAGTGTGTGTGTGTGTAAGTGATAGAAGCTTTCTCTATAGTTCTCTTCACTTCTTTCTGAGTCTTCACCAGAATCAGTTTTAATGTTCATATTTTTATAAACAATTACTTCAAGGTAATCTAGGCTTTTTCTGTCATGTGTTTCAAAACTCTTCTAGCCTTTATCTACTACCCAATTCCAAAATCACTTCTGCATTTTTAGGTATTTATTATGGCAGCACCCCACTTTCCAGTATCAAAATCTGTATTAGTTAGGGTTCTACAGAGAAACAATAAGAGATTATATCTATATCTATTTATCTATATCTGCCTCTGTGTCTATTTCAATATCTATATCACCTATCTGTATATCTATCCATCCATCCATCCATCCATTCGTCTATGAAGAGATCTATTTTAAGCAATTCGTTTATTTGAGTGTAGGAGTTTACAAGTCCAAAATCTTTAGGGCAGTTAACAGGCAAGAAACTCAAACAGGAGTTGGTACTGCAGTCTTGAGGCAGAATTTCTTCTTCTCATAAAGATACCAATTGTTAGACGAGAACCCGTGCTGTTCCAGTATAAGCTCATCTTACTCATCTTACCTTGACTGTGTCTACAAACTTCTTATTTTCAAATACGGTATCATTCACAGGTACCAATGATTAGGACTTAGACATATCTTTTGGGGGGGGGCAAAATTCATCCTGCAACATGGTACAAAATTATATCATGAGTATCAAAAAGCTAAATAAAAAAGTGCATCATTTTCTAGTGAACCTGATAATAAATAATAGAAAACTATTTTGCATTGGTTTGTTTTTTTAAATTCAGATTGATAACAAGATGAACTTTGTGGTAGGTAAATGTCACCTACCAACACCTCGAAAGAACACTAGAGAAACCTGCTAATCAAGCAAAACTAAGTTTATTAGACTTACTGCATTAAGGACAAATGCTAATCTTAATAGATTCTCAAAAAGAAGAAATTAGAGAAAGGTATTTATAGTTTTAGGTGCTGGACTGTGTGATTTGAAAGTGGGTCTTAAAAGTCAGAGAACTGGTTGAAATTGTACAGAGTTTCTGACACTATAGATTTGGATTGATTTGTACTGTGTGAAAAGGATTTTGAAGTGAAATTTGATGAGCAAGGGGGTTTAAGTAGTTTAAAGTCTACTCTTCCAGGGACAAATAGTTTATACCAGGAAATATATAAACATAAATATATATTTGTGTGTGTGTGTATGTGTGTGTGAGTGTACATAATATATTTTTAAGCTTTTATACATGGAAGCATCACAAAAGTGTTTTGAGTCCACTAAAACTCGAGAGAATCAAATCTTCCTAAGCCAAAATATTTTTCATATTTTGGATCATATATTTCAAATATTATAGACTCTTGAATTTACTAAGATCTAAAATAATAAAACAAAAGGAATCCTTTGACAAAATAGAAAATGGAGTCAAGAGAGAAGTGGCCACAAAATGATAATATTTTGATAATTTATAAAAAAAAGTTTTACTTCTCTCTTTCTTTTCCTATCATTTAAAGAGAAGCAGCAATACATATGGACACAGTTCAAAGGAAAAATTGATAAAATATGTCAATATCACAAATTAAAACATTACACGTTTGATAAATGAACAGTAGTTTCAGAGCTCTATGCATATAAAATATAGTTACGTTGCCTCAGGTCAGCAAACCAGGGCTTTTTTTCCTCCACCGTTGCTCTCTGCCTGTCCTAAGTACTGCTGTCTTTCGAATAGAGTTGTCTTAATTTTCGCAACTGTCAGGCAATGAGATATGCCTTTTTCTTTTTATATTTATGGGGAGCTAAAATTCCTGAGGGAATGAATTACTCAAGATAGTTAAAGATGGTAAGACAAGAAGTAATGGCCCGAAACATGGAGAACTCTTAAGCTAGATTAGATGAAGAAATTCTTAGTCATGAGGTCAATGAGGCAATTTAATAGGGTGCCCTGGGAGGTAGTCAAGATACCATCACTAAACACTATTCAGACTCAAGGGAAAATTAAAAAGACAAGCTCTGGGTAGGAGAATAAGAACTCATACATTTTTAGACAAGGGAGAAATAATCTATTATAGGCAAACTAGGATGCAGCTTTTGAATAGTGGGCCCATGTGAAAATGTTAATTCTAATTGGGATTAAAATATAACATCTTAAGAGTTAATTATCCATTTTATGGGCAGAAGACCTAAATAGACATTTCTCCAATAGAAGGTATACAGATTGCCAACAAACACATGAAAGAATGCTCAACATCATTAATCATTAGAAAAATGCAAGTCAAAACTACAATGAGATATCATCTCACACCGGTCAGAATGGCCATCATCAAAAAAATCTACAAACAATAAATGCTGGAGAGGGTGTGCAGAAAAGGGAACCCTCTTGCACTGTCAGTGGTAATGTAAATTGATACAGCCACTATGGAGAACAGTATGGAGGTTCCTTAAAAGACTAAAAATAGAACTATACCACCCAGCAATACCATACCACCCAGCAATCCCACTACTGGGCGTATATCCTGAGAAAACCATGATCCAAAAAGAGTCATGTACCACAATGTTCATTGCAGCTCTATTTACAATAGTCAGGACATGGAAGCAACCTAAGTGTCCATCAACAGATGAATGGATAAAGAAGATGTGGCGCATATATACAATGGAATGTTACTCAGCCATAAAAAGAAATGAAATTGAGTTATTTGTAGTGAGGTGGATGGACCTAGAGTCTGTCATACAGAGTGAAGTAACTCAGAAAGAGAAAAACAAATACCATATGCTAACACATATATATGGAATCTAAAAAACAAACAAACAAAATGGTCATGAAGAACCTAGGGGCAAGATGGGAATAAAGACGCAGACCTACTAGAGAATGGACTTGAGGATATGGGGAGGGTGAAGGGTAAGCTGGGACAAAGTGAGAGAGTGGCATGGACATATATACACTACCAAATGTAAAATAGATAGCTAGTGGGAAGCAGCCGCATAGCACAGGGAGGTCAGCTCAGTGCTTTGTGACCACCTAGAGTGGTGGGATAGGGAGGGTGGGAGGGAGACGCAAGAGGGAAGAGATATGGGGATATATATATATATATATATATATATATGTATAACTGATTCACTTAGTTATAAAGCAGAAACTAACACACCATTGTAAAGCAATTATACTCCAATAAAGATGTTAAAAAAATTAATTATACATTGTAAAGTGATTTTTAAAGGCTTCAAGCAATATTTATTCAACAAATATTTACTGAGTCTCTACAATGCGCCAGGCACTTTTCTAGACTTCTTTAATATGTATCTATAACATCATACATGTACATAGAATATAGGTTTCTAATAAAATACACTGATGACCTCAGTTGGTGACCTCAAACAATGCATGTGCTTAAAATACACTAATGCTTCACTCATGTAGCATCCCACAACAATATATTAGTACTTAATATATATTAGTACATTATACATGTTTCTATGAAAATGGCATGATGTTTCTTAAGTGCTTTAAATTCTGTCAATCAATATTGCTTAATTTTTTCCTACTGTTTCATTATGCTAGTCAACAGAGATTATTATAATTATAAATTATAATTTATTTTTACAGACTAATTTCTTTATCCTATAATAATTAAATATAAAGCCTATATTTTAAAAAACTATGCTTCTATAAGTAATGTAAGCAACATTTCATTCAAGGATTTTATTATGTAAAGTTAAAGCAAATTTGAGGTGTAAAAAGTGCTGTAAAAATCACTGTATATATTTAAATTATACAATCTAATTAGTTGCGATATATGTTTATGCTTGAAACCATCACTGCAATTAAGATAATGAACATAACTGTCCATCCACAGTGCTTTTTGTAATTTCTTCTTTTCATCTTTCCCCATCCCATACCCATCACCAGGTAACAATTGACCTGCTTTCTCTCATTATTGATTAGTTTGAATATCCTATAATTTTATATAAAGGAATCATAAAGTATATATTCTTTCTTGTCTGATTACTTTCACTCAGCATAATTATTTTGAGATTCATTTATGCTGTTGAATGTATTAATAGTCTATTCCTTTTAATTGCTCAGTAGTATTCCATTGTATGGATATACCATCATTTGATTGTCTATTTACCTGTTAATGGTATTTTCACTGTTGTTAGTAGTTTAGGGCTAGTAAAAGTAAAGCTGTCATGAATATGTATGTAAAAGTCTCTCTGTGGACATACGCTTTTACTTATTTTTTTCACTACCTTGGAATAGAATGCCTGGGACCTACATTTAAAGTTTATGAAACTCCCAAGCTGTTTGCAAAATATTGTATCATTTTACATTTACCTAGCAGTGGCACATTTTTACTATGGAGTCATTCTACTAGGTGTATAGTAGTATTTCACTGTGGTTTTAAATGGCATGTTTCTAATGACTAATGGTGTTGGACATATTCTATATGCTTGTTGCTTGCAATCCACATATCTTCTTTCATTAAATGTCTCTTCAAATCTTCTGCACATGTTTAATGGCTTATGGGTTGTCCAGTGTGTGACTTGAAATTGTTTTTTCATTCTCTTAGTGTCTTTGCAAGAGCTTAATTTTGATAAAGTCTATTTAACATTTATTTATTTAGTGTATCATACATTTGGTGTCTAATAATTTGTCTAACACAAGGTCACAAAGGTCTTCTCTTATGTATATTTCTTTAGTTTTTTTTTTTTTTTTTTTTTAAACATCTTTATTGGGGTATAATTGCTTTACAATGGTGTGTTAGTTTCTGCTTTATAACAAAGTGAATCAGCTATACATATACATATGTTCCCATATGTCTTCCCTCTTGCGTCTCCCTCCCTCCCACTCTCCCCATCCCACACTTCCAGGCTGTCACAAAGCACCGAGCTAATATCCCTGTGCCTTGCGGCTGCTTCCCCCCAGCTATCTACCTTACTACGTTTGTTAGTGTGTATATGTCCATGACTCTCTCTCGCCCTGTCAAAACTCACCCTTCCCCCTCCCCATATCCTCAAGTCCGTTCTCCAGTAGGTCTGCGTCTTTATTCCTATCTTACCCCTAGGTTCTTCATGACATTTTTTTCCCTTAAATTCCATATATATGTGTTAGCATACGGTATTTGTCTTTTTCTTTCTGACTTACTTCACTCTGTATGACAGGTCTATCCATCTCATTACAAATAGCTCAATTTCATTTCTTTTTAAGGCTGAGTAATATTCCATTAAGTCTTTAGTTTTATACATAGATCTATGTTACAATCTGAGTGAAGATTTGTGTAGTGATAAATATGGGTGAAATTTGGTTTTATATATATATATATAAACATTTGCTGAAAGGGCTGTTTTTCTCCAAGAAATTGCCTTTATACTTTGTCAAAAATAAATTGCCCATCTATGTGTGGGTCTATTTGTTGACACACTACAGTGTTCCACTGATCTATTTGTCCATCTTTTCACAGTATCCCCTCTCTTGATGACTGCTACTTTCTCATAAGTTTGTTGGTAGTTACACAAAGCCTCCTGGGATTTTCACTGGGATTATGAGAAATCTGTAACTCAAAAGGGGTAGAATTAACCTTTTAAGTATACTGTTATATTAACACTGCCTATCTCTCCATGTATAAATATTCTTTCTTCAATTTATTCAACAATAATTTATACATTTTAGCATATAGGTCTTTTATAACTTTTATCATATTTATCCTTAATTATTTAAAAATTATCACGTTCTTTTAAAAAGTATTCTTTTTCATTTAAAATTTTCATCTTTTTATTAATAAATATAAATTATAATTGTTTATGTCAGTCATATATATTGCAATCACTACTGCATCTTGCAAAATGCAATCACTATTTCTAATAGTTTTTTGTACATTCCATAGAATTCTCTTCATAGATGATTATGTCATCTGCAAACAAGGAGAGTTATTTCTTCTTTTACCAAGTTGATTTGTTTTATTTATTTTTCTGTTGTTTATTGCACTGCCTAGAAGTACAAGTTCAGGTTGAGTAGCAGTGTTGAGAGTAGCACTCCTTTCTTTCTTCCTGAACTTAGCAGGGAAACCATTCAATTTTTTATAATTAGGAATGTGAAAGAAAGAAAACCTATAGGTCTTTCCTAGTTTCCTTTCTCAGGTTGAGGAAGTGATCGTAAAATTCATATAGAAATGCAGGGAAGTTAGTTAGCCAAAAATAAAGAACAAAGTTGGAAGAGCCACACTATTCAATAAGTAAAATTTAAAATTTACAAGAAAGCTACAGTAATTTTTTTAATGTGGTACTACCATATAAATAGACATGTAGACCAATGTAATAGAATTGAGAGTCCAGAAATAACTCATATATTTATGGTCAATTGATTATTAACAAGCGTTCCAAAATCATTCAGTAGGGGAAATGCTGTTGGGATAACCGGATATCCACATGCATAAGAATTAATCTGGATACCTAAGTTCTACCATACAGAACCATATTACCATCTATATATATATACCATATTAACTCAAATAGACAAAGGACCTTAACGTGAGAGCTAAAACTATAAAATTCTTATAAGGAAGCATAATGTAAATCTACATGTCCTTGGATTAAGCCACAGTTTCTTAGGTGACAACTAAAGCATAAGCAACCAAAGAAAAAATAGGCAAATTGGAATTTATCAAAATAAAAAAATTATACGTCAAAGGACACTATCAAGAAAGTTAAAAGACAATCCACAGAATGAGATAGAATATTTGTATATCTGATAAGGGATCTAGTATCCAGAATATATAAAGATAACCCATAACCCAACAAAAAATAAATAATTCAAATATAAATTAAGCAAAGACCTTGAAATAAATGTTCTTCCAAAGAAGATATACTGGTGGCCAAACAAGCACATGAAAAGATGCCCAACATCATTAGTCATTAGAGAAATTCAAATCAAAACCACAGTGAGATCTTATCTCACACCATATAGAATGACTATCATCAAGAAACAAGAGATACATGTTGGTGAAGATGTGGAGAAAGAGAACTCTTGTATACTGTTGGTGGGAATGTAAATTTGGTCAGATACTGTGGAAAACAGTAGGTTTTGAGGTTCCTCAAAAAATTTAAAATAGAACTACCATATGATCCAGCAATACCACTTCTGGGTATACAGTCAAAGGAAATGAAAACATGATATTGAAGAGATACATGCACTGCCTTGTTTATTGTAGCATTATTCATCATAGCCAAGATATGAAAACAACCCAAGTGCCCACAGTAGATGAATGGATAAAGAAGATATGGTAAAAATATATACAAATATTATTCAGCCATAAGAAAGAAGGAAACCTTGCCATTTGGGACAACACAGGATCTTGAGGATATTATGCTAAGTGAGATAAGTCAGTCAAAGAAAAAAAATACTGATATCCCTTACATGTGAATCTAAAAAGTTAAACTTGTAAAAGGAGAGAGTAAATGGTGGTTGCCAGAGGCTGTGTGTTAGAATAGGAGAGATGTTGTTTAATGGTACAACCTTGCAACTAGTAGACAATTAATTTCTGGTGATCTAATATACAGTGTAGTGAATATAGACAATGACATTGTATTATACTTATCAAATTTGAGAGATTAGATCTTAATTTTTTCCACCACAAAAAAGAAATGATAATTATGTGACATGATAGAGGTGCTAATTATCACTACAATGGCAGTCATGTTACAATATATAAATGTTTCAAATCAGTGTATGTATAAATATGCTGTACACCTTAAATTTACATACTGTTATGTATCAAATATATTTCAATAAGAATTCATTTTAAAAATACAATAAGATACTACTTTATACCCATTAGGATGCCTATTCTGGGTGTTTCATGTAAATAAAATCACACAATATATGGTCTTGTGACTGGCTTCTTTCACTTAGCATTATATTTTTAAGGTTCATCTATGTTGTATCATGTATCAGCATGTCATTCTGAACATTTATGCACTTCATGAAAGTCCAAAATGAAGCAAAACTTTAAAAAGCCCTGAAAAGATTAATGCACAAATCATAGTCAGAGATTTAAACCCTCTCAATAATTGATAGACTAAGAATGGAGAAAATCAGTAAATGTATAGATGACTTGAATAACCAACTTTAATTAATTGATATTTATGTAACACTGCACTCAACAACAGCAGAATGAACATTCATATCAAAATAACACAGAACGTATACCAAATAGGCCATATTCTGGGCCATAAAGCATATCTGAATATATTTAGAAGGATTCAGTCATACAAAATACAGACTTTGGTCATGTAAAATTAAATGAGAAATAGATTTCAGAGAAATATCTGGAAAACAAAATATTTGCAAACTAAATAGCACACATTAAGAAAAACCCAGTGCATCAAAGAAGAAATTACAAGAAAAATTAGTATTTGGCATTGAATTAATAAGAAAACACAACAAAAAAAAATTGTGAGATTCAATTAAGTAGTACTGAGAGAGTAAGAATGGTCTCTAAATCATTTAACTTAGTTACCTTCTTAAACGATCAGAGGAAAATCCACTAAGTCCAAAGTTAGTAGAAGAAATATTAAAAATAAGAGAAGAAATCTGTGAAGCAGAAGAACAAAAACAATGGAGAAAACCAATAAAATTAAAAGTTGATTCTTTGAGATGAATAAAATTGATGAACCTATTGCCAGACTACTGAGAAAAAGAAAAAAGAGGACATAAATTACAAATTATATGAATGAGAGAGGTGACATCACTACAGATTCTAAAGATGCTCAAATGATAATGAGGGAGTATTATGAACAATTTTATTATAATAAATTCTAAAACATATCACAAATAAGCAAATCGCTATAAAAATAAAAATTGTCAAACTTCAAGAAGAAATAAGTAATCTGAATGGCTCTATATCTATTAAGAAAACTGATTTTTAGTTAGAAGTTTTCCCACCGAAAAAATCCCAGACCCAGATGTCCTAATTGAATTGTAGAAGATATTTCAGGAAGAAATAATACTAATTGTACACAGAGGAGAGACCATTTCCTAATTCATTCTATGAGGTTAGCATTACCCTGATACTGAAAAAAAAAAAAGAGTGAGAGCCCCAAAATATTAAGAAAATAAAACTACAGAACAATATTCCTCATAAACATATATGCAAATTCATAAAAAATTACCAAATTAAACTCAACAGTATTTTAAAATAATAAATTATTGACATTATGGAGTCTCTCCCAGGAATGAAATGTTGGTTTTACATTCCAAAGTCAATCAATGTAATTTGCCACATTAACAGTTTAAAAATGAGAAACAGACAACTAAACAAATTTTATAACCATCTCAGTAGACTTAAAAAGCATATGACAAAATCTAACATCCTATCCTGATAAAAACTTCTGGCAAGTTACAAATAGAAAAGAACTTCCTCAAACTTATACAAGGTGTCTGTGAGAAACTTACAGTTAACATCATACTTAATGGTGAAAGTCTGAAGGCTTTCCCTGTAAGATCAAGAACAAGGCAAATATGTTGTCTCAAAACTTCTATAAACATTGTACTAAGTGTTCTAGGCAGTACAATAAGGCAAAAAAAAAAAAAACCCAAAACAAAACATTCAGTTCAGAGAAAAGAAGGTAAAACTGCAATTATTTGAAAATTACATGATCAAATATATAAGACATCCATATGGAAGCTATCAAAAAGTTACTACAAGTAATAAATGAATTCAGCAAATTTGCCAGCTACAAGGCCAATATACAAAAATCGACTGAATGTCTATGTAACAGCAATTAACAGAAATTCATATTAAAAATAATAATATTTAAAATAGCATTAAGGACATTAAATATTTAGGGGTAAATTGAACAGAAGTGGTACAGGACCTGTGCATTGCTAAAAGAAATTTAATAATACCTAAATGACTATAGAAATATACCTTGCTCCTGTATTGGAAGACTCGATAATGAAAAGGTCACACTTGGGAATTCTGTGGTGGTCCCGTGGTTAGGACTCGGTGCTTTCATTGCCATGGGCCGGGGTTCTATCTGCTTGAGGAACTAAGATCTGGCAAGCTGTGGGAGTGTGGGGTGCAGCCAAAAATAAATAAATAGTTAAATAAAAGAAGAGGTTATAGTTGATCCAGAGATTCACCATAATTCCAATCCAGTTTCTAGAAGTGTTTTTGTAGAAAATGACAATCTGATTTTAAGAAGTATAGAGATATGTATAGGACCTCGAATAGCTAAAGCATATTTGAACTCTTAAGAAGAAAATTAGAAGATTTCAAGATATTATAAAACTATAGTAATCAGGACAGTATAATACAACCATAAAGATGGACAAACAATGGGACATAATAGAGAGTCCAGAAATAGAAGCATATATAAATGATCATTAATTTTTGATAAAGGTGTTAAGATAATTTAATGGGGGAAATGATATGTTTTTTCAAAAATTTGTGCTGGAAAAGTTGTATAGACATATGCACCACCACCCGCCCCCGGAAAATAAGCACAAAAAACAAAACCAGAATTTTAAAGGTTACCTCATGTCATACACAAAAAAATCACTCAAAATACATCATAAACTTCAATGTAAAACTATAAAATTTTTCAAAAAAAACTAGTAATTTTTGGTTAGAAAAATATTTCCTAATTAGGATATGACATGTATGAACTGTAAAAGAAATGTTTTTAAAATTGTACTTCATTTAAATTAAAAACTTTTTTTTTTTTTTTCGGTACGCGGGCCCCTCACTGTTGTGGCCTCTCCCGTTGCGGAGCACAGGCTCCGGATGCGCAGGCTCCACGGCCATGGCTTATGGGCCCAGCCGCTCCGCAGCATGTGGGATCTTCCCGGACCGGGGCACGAACCCGTGTCCCCTGCATCAGCAGGCGGACTCTCAATCACTGCACCACCAGGGAAGCCCCTAAATTAAAAACTTTAGATTGCAAAATGGCATTTCTACAAAAATGAAAATGTAAGCCATTGCCTGGGAGAAAATATGTGCAAACATATGGCAGACCAAGGGTTTACATCTAGAAAATATAAAGAACACTTACCACTCAATTACAAGAAGAAAAAGAACTCTATTAAAAATGGCCAAATTGTTTGAACAGACACTTTTTCAAAGAATTTATAGGAACAATAAATAAGCACATGAAAAAATACCTGCCTTTAGGAAAATACAATTAAACTTATAAAGGCATATCACTACACTCCCACCAGAATGGCAAAAAATGAAAAGGATTGAAAAATACCAAATATTGGAATTGAGGTGAAGTAACTGTATCTCTCCTGTGTATTGCACTCCTCGGGTACTATAAAATGATACATTTGGAAATAGTTTTGCGATTTGAGATAGTTTCTATCCTATAACCCAACCTCCCACCCTAGATATTTACCTAAGGGAAATAAAAAGATCTATCCATGTAAAGACTTGTACACAAATGTTCATAGCACTTTATTTCTAAAGCCCAAACTGCTAATACCCAAAATCTCAACACGTGAATGAAAATTTGTTATTTAGCTATACAATGGCATAGTACTCATCCATGAGAGGGAATGAACTATTTAAACATACATTAATATGGGTGAACCTTGAAATACTTATCTTGAATGAAAAAAAAGCAAAACATTCTCTATGGTTTCTTTACATAAAATTCTAGAAAATGCAAACAAAAGTATAGACATAGAGTTTGCCTGGAGATGGGAAAGCTGAGGAGAGGAAGTGGGTGGAATTTTAAAAGAGAAAGAGGAAATTTTGGGGTGGTAGAGTTCATTATCTTGATGTGGTAATAATTTCAAAGGTGTATACATATGTCAAAAATTCATTAAATTGTGGACATTAAATATGTTCAGTATGTTAGTTGTACTGCAACAAAGCTGAAAACAGATTTAATAATTCAGTGGCAATATTTGTATTTTAAGCTTTAGTCACGGAAATACTGAACTACTGAAGAGTTATGACTATATTAGGGATAAGAAGCTTTGACTAATGAGCCTAGATTTGACAGCTGTTAGTGTTATTTTGATATTAAATTAAGATGATATAGATGTTGTGTTCTAATTATTTTATTGAAAGTATACTGAAATAGCTGTGAAAGTAATTCCAGATAGCTATTATACATTAAAAAAAGTATTCTTTGTTCCCTTACAGTACTTTTTTTTCCCTCTTGATGCCAGTTAGGATGTCCATTGCCAAGTGTTCAAAATGTAAACTTTATATTTTAGTATCTGATGGAATAGAATTAACATATAGATCTATAGTTAAATATGATTTTTTCCAAGTTTGTCTGGGAAAGACAATTAAAATTATGATCATTTTTATAATCTCCATCTTTAACAATCAATTTAATGTCATCAGGACTCATTGGAGTAGTGTAAACAGGAGTGGGAGAATGGATGAAGCACCTATCAGAGGATGAAAACCAGAATCCCACACCTTTGAAACAGAACAAAGTCAGAGGTAGATGGTAATGGTCTTAAAAGAGAGTGATTATAGAAGACTCCAAGACTGAACATCCCTAAGTCAGCTAAAGACCTAAATGTTTCCATGGTCTTGGAAACATTGGAAAGTACAGACTTTGGTTAAAAAGTAAAAAAGAATACTAAGTATATTTCATTGGGTTATGACATATTTGTATAAAGTGCACTCTAATATACAACTTTAATTTTTGCTAACTATTGCTGACATAGTGTAGACATTAGGTGAAACTGAAAAGTATCATTAGCAGATACTTCAGATAATGTTGGTTGCCTGCTTTCCTCTCTCTCTCTCTCTCTCTCTCTCTCTCTCTCTCTCTCTATATATATATATATATATATATATATATACACACACACACATATGTATCTTATTCCATATTAACTTATTTCTTCCAAACAAACTTATTTTTTAAAGGGTTCCACTCTATCTCCAACTCTGCAAGTTCAAGTAGGAAGGTATCTTGATAAATTTAAGCCAATCAGTTTAGATCATTCTCCTGACAGCTGGTGTTACTCCAGAAATGGTCATGTGACTGAACTTGGCCCATTAAATTTGAAGGGAAGAATTTACAGTTCTTTTGTTTATTTCTCTCTTTGCTCTTCATTCCCATTACATGTAAACAGAAAAGCAAAACAAAACAAAACAAAACTTTCACATGCACTCATCTTGCTACCATAAGGGTTACTAGCCTTAGGATAACAGAGAAGATAGAACAGCAGGGAAATGAAAGGAACATAGGTCTTTGATGATATCATTGGTTGATTACCTCGATTTCTAGTTACTTGAGATGTAAAACATTTTTATTGTTTAAGCCATTTGAAATGATTTTCCTTATACAGAGTTCACCTAAGAATCTGTTAATAATTTTTCTTTTCCTACTAAAACAAAAGCTAAAACATTTTAATGAAAATTTCTAGTGGTTGACCATGTTTTCTCAAATCATTGGTAAATAACACATAAGAATGCTTTTAATTATAGTTTAAACCAATGGTTTAATAAATGACTAGTTTAGTAATTAAGATAATTTAATTCTCTACCATTCACTTTGTGATTATTAAATCTATATGTTTAATAAATTAAATATTTAATATTTATAAAAACCTATATATTTAGTACTTTAATAATTGAGATGATCTCATTGTTTACATTTAAATATATAGATTTATAAAAGATATAAATGCATTAGATTAATTTTTTTACCATGTAGAAAATATTGTATTTCTATTAAATATCTCAAGAAAAAAATTCCACATTTGTTTTCTTCTTTCAGTGATTAGTTAATCAACACGGCATCTAACTTAATGAAAATATCTTAATGAAAACTTCCTTAATGAGAATTAAATTTGGGGAAACAGTTATAAATAAATCATTTAGAATTATCTCATGGCCAAATGCTCTACCAAACATATAACGATATTGAATTAATGTAATTGTGTTTATGGTAGATTGATAAAAAGTCTTCAGAAATATCAATCGCTGGTAGATTAAAGTTAATGCTTTCAATAATGCTTATGAGTAAAAAAATAAAATTTTATACATTTGCCACTTAAGTATTAAATTCTAAGATTTTCCTTAACAAGAATTCAGGATCAATCTAATATTAGATATCTTTTAATTCTCCTCTTTTGGGATTGCTCTTTGAATATTTATGTACTTGCTAATAAAAGATAAAGGCAGCTGACTATTTAAAAATCCTCAGAAATATTTCTAGATTTTCCCTCTATTTTCACATCCTGTAAAGTTCAGTGAAAATCAGACAGGTGTTTTAGTGACTTGATCACACTGTGGAGATGGATGGCACCTGTTTCAATAAGAAAACAATAGCTACTCAAACCAGGGAAGAAGTTTTTACTTGGTGAAAATTGAAAGTATCACCAATTAGTTTAGATGCATCCATTACAATTACATTTTTATCCTTAAAAAAACATTTTGGCATCTAAAGAAAAATGAAGCATTAGTAGACAACTATATATTTGGAAATTAGGATGTTTAGGAATTTCCTTAAGAAATGATGAATAAAACACTAAATATTAGGTTTCTTAATCTCCATCAATTAAGGACCTATCTTACTAAGATACTCATTCTTTCATTATACTCTTTCCAGAGCTCACTGTGGGCTAGAGACAATCTATATGCCAGGGATCCAGGAGTAAATGAGACAGTTTTGATCTATTTTATTAAATCCTGGAGCTTAGATTTTAGTTATAGACTATATTCTCAATATCACTAAGGGTAAATTATTAACAACTGTATAGTAGTACTTATTTACATGAGACTATGAATGAGGTAGGAACTTCTTCAATAACATGCTAAATATATATTGGCAATATGTATAAAAGTCTTGTCACAATATATAGTACACTGTCTCTCAATGATTGCCACAGGAAATGCCAAAGTCTGGAAATTCATATTTTTGTACCCTAGAAATATCAGTATAATAGAATTTTTAGGTAGAGAATATACATATTTAGAATGTTATCTCCAAGACATGTGAGCCTGTAAATCAGAGACTATATCCCTCATAAGTGAAAATGATACAAAATTGGCTTATAACTATATTAAATGTTTTCAGAAAAATTGCTTTGTTATTGCATTTTATTATTGATCTCATAGGAAATCATAATTTTAAGAATCAAATGTTTCATACTTAACACAGTCTTATAACTTCTTTTATATTCCAGCTGTGTACCAAGTTGAATAGTACCCTCTCCCACAAAGTTCATATTTATGGCAACCTCAGAATATGGTCTTATTTGGAAATAGAGTCATTGCAGATGTAATTAGTTAAGATGAGGTCATACTGGATCAGGGTGGGCCCTAAATCAATTGACTTTTAATGAGGACTGGTGTCCTTACTAAACAGACCATAGGAAGACACAGACAATACACACAGAGAGAACACCTTGTGATGATGGAGGCAGAGAGTAGAGTCAAGCCGAAGAATACCTTGGATTCCCAGCAACCACTAGAAACTAAAAGACAGGTGTGGAAAAGATTCTCCCTCAGAACCTCCAGAGGAACCAATCTTGATAACACTTTTTTTTTTTTTTGCGGTACGTGGGCCTCTCATTGTCACGGCCTCTCCTGTTGTGGAGCACAGGCCCCGGACGCGCAGGCTCAGCGGCCATGTTTCACAGGCCCAGCCACTCCGCGGCATGTGGGATCCTCCCGGATCGGGGCACGAACTCATGTCCCCTGCACTCATGTCCCCTGCATCGGCAGGCGGACTCTCAACCACTGCGCCACCAGGGAAGCCCTTGCTAACACTTTGATTTCAGACTCCTACCCTCCAGAACTGTGAAAGAATAAATTTTTGTTGTTTTAAGCCAGCCAGTTTGTGGTTATTTGTTATGGCAGGCCTAGGAAACAAAAATAAAGCTTATATTAAAAACCCCAAACATTTTTCTATTAATACAAAACACTAGAACACTAGAAAACATTTTGAAAATTTAAAACAAGAATAATACTGTGCCATATAAAAGTTTTTATTTGTTTAAGTAACATTAAATAATATTCTGAGTATTCTGATTTCAATGGCATCATGAAATTGTTCTTGGTGACAGATACCTGTTGTTCTTTTCAGTGTACAGTTAACTAATATTAAACATTTGGTTATAGTTATTTCCTTTAATTTTAGAGGAGACAAGACTTCTTCACTTAGATGTATTATTAGAAGAAGTAAAGAAAATTTTCAATACCAATCAAGAGTATGAAAATTCATGCAGTTACCATGAGGACATCAACTAGGAAAGATTGGCAAATAATGGACTTTGAGATTTAGAATTAATGCAAAAGGCAGAAAGGAAACACGAAATGTTATAAACTTAAAAAGTGAAGCCTATTTTAAAAAAATCACAGCTTGAATTGAATGAGTAGAATGGCAAATTATAAGCAGAAGAATTTTTTGAATCAAAGAAGGATAGTATACCAACTGAGCTTATGAATGAATAGGGAAAATCAAGGGCTTCAAAATGAATATGATATTTCTAGATAATGAGGTTTTTTTTAACATCTTTATTGGAGTATAACTGCTTTACAATGGTGTGTTAGTTTCTGCTTTATAAAAAAGTGAATCACTTATACATATACATATGTCCCCATATCTCTTCCTCTTGAGTTTGTTTTAAAGTGATGAGAATGATAATGAAGGAATTGCTTATATTATTTTTAAACTATGATAGTGATTATACACGCCATAGGAGTACCAGTAATCCTAGTGAAAGAAAGAGCCTTTAAATGACAGAGACTATTTGTAGAATAGGTGAGGTGTTAAGAATGAATTAGCACAGAAGTTAACTCTTTGGGTGAAATTTGGTTACAGAAGTTACTCAACTAACTTTGACATGGCAAAATGGATAATATTAAGTGATACATTAAAATTTTTAACATGAATTTATTTTGCTTTATTCCAAAACTTCAATTAAACTCTGAAGTGCTTTGAATTTTTAAATATTATAAAGCCTTACAATGTTTTAACTGGATCACTTATCTCAAAACCTCTCATTTTACAAAGGAGGAAGTATCAAAGATTGTTGTAATGTCATCAGACTAGGAGCATATATTGGACATTAGTAGAGATTAACTTAACAGTTATAAAGGGTATTTGCAACTACATATTCCCATTATTCCAAATATATACATTGATGGAATTTAATTTGATATATGAAATATATAGAAATATTGATGGTGTGAAGGAGGTGGCAAAGCTTTCTGATTACAATGATTAGAACCATGTTTTCTTGTTTAGAACACTACCATTATCATTGTGTGCCTTGTGTTACTTAACATTTTAGAATATGTTATCTCAAGATCCCTATAATAATCCTAAATGAAGTAGGCATTTCTATGTTACAAATGATGAAAGTGAAGCTCAGGTCATTTAAGTTTGCTCAAGATCTCCAAGCTAATAAATGCTAAGATTACAACAAATCCTTATCCTAAAGCTCCACAATGCACCACATTCTTTCGTCATTTTTATTGATTTTCCGCCATGACGTGGTACTAGTTCAGTTGAGGAATATTTCCATATTAGAGTGTCCATTAGCATTTGCTGTATTTTGCTCTGATGCATAATCCTTCATATTTTCTCTGCTTAGCTTTTTTTGTTTTGTTTTGTTTAACCTGCCCTTTCTTTTAGGCTACTTTCAGGCTCATTTACTCTTAGTTACTTAATGTATCCCCATTTCTCTTTGTGGATCACAAACACCTGGAGGAGGGGGAGCATCTTTGCTGATGCAGTTAAACATTTTAACATTTCCAGTGCTGTCCTTAGCTCTAGCAATAAAATAGAAGATCAAAAATTCTATCCTTCTATAAGCACCCTTCGTTTATAATTCCAACATTTTGTATAAAATTTTTCATCAGAAAGTAACTTATTGTTTTTCCTTGTGAAATGATTCTCTTTCTTTAGCCTTCCTTTCCCTCTATCCAACAACAGGCAACCATGTAAACAAATATGGGCACACAAATCACCACACACAAATACACACATACATACATCCCTCTTTTGGAATTTAACTTCTGCTGTTAGTGGAGAACCAAGAATACTAGCAATTTACAGATCTAGTGACTCAAAATCCAAATAAATTTGGCATTGATGTAGTCCCACTTGTCTATTTTCGCTTTTATAACTTGTACTTTTGGTATCATATCCAAAAAATCATTGCCTACGTTGAGTACATCAAACTATAAAGCTTCTCCACAACAACAAACAAACAAAACCCCAGGGCCTCCCTGGTGGTGCAGTGGTTAGGAGTCCGCCTGCCGATGCAGGGGACGTGGGTTCGTGTCCCGGTCCGGGAGGATCCTGCATGCCGCGGAGCTGCTGGGCCCGTGAGCCATGGCCGCTGGGCCTGCGCGTCCAGAGCCTGTGCTCCTCAACGGGAGAGGCCGTGACAGTGAGAGGCCCGCGTACCGCAAAAAAAAAAAAACAAAAAAACCAATCAGTAGAGTTAAAGGCAACCTATGGAATGAGAGAAATTATTCGCAAACCATACTTTTAATAGTTATTATAAAAATAACCTGATTTAAAAATAGGCTAAAGAGTTGAATAAGCATTTCTCCAAAAAGATATACAGATCTCAGGTACATGAAAAGATGCTCAACATCAGTAATCATCAGAGAAATGCAAATCAAAATCACAATGAAATGTCACCTCACACCTGTTAGCATGGCCGTTATCAAAACTGAAAAACCAAAACCAAAAAAAAAAAAAAAAAAAATTATCCTAAAACCAGGAAATAAGTGCTGGTGAGGATTTAAAGAAATTGGAAACCTTGTGCACCATTGATGGGAATGTAAAAAGGCGCACTCACTGTGGAAAACAGTATGGAAATTCATCCAAAACATTAGAAATAGGGACTTCCCTGGTCCCTATGCAGGGGACGTGGGTTCGATCCCCGGTCCGGGAAGATCCTGCATGTCGCGGAGCAACTAAGCCCGTGAGCCACAACTACTGAGCCTACGCTCTAGAGCCCGCGAGCCACAACTACTGAACCTGCGTGCCTAGAGCCCATGCTCTGCAACAAGAGAAGCCACCACAATGAGAGGCCAGCACACTGCAACGAAGAGTAGCCCCCGCTCACTGCAACTAGAGAAAGCCTGCGCACAGCAACAAAGACCCAATACAGCCAAAAATAAAATTAATTTAAAAAGGGGGGGAAGAAAAGAACTATGAAACATTAGAAATAGAACTACCTTATGATCTGCCAATCCCAGTTCTGAATATTTATCCAAAAGAATTAAAATCAGAATCTGGAAGAGATAGTTGCCCTCTCATGTTCATTGCAGCATTATTCAATAACCAAGAGGTGGGAACAACCTAATGTTCATCCATAGATGAATGGATAAAGAAAATGCAGTATATATACATACAATAGAATATTATTCAACCTTTATAAAAAAGGAAATCCTGCCATATGTGGTAACATGGATGAACCTTGAGGACATTTTGCTAAGTGAAATAAGGCCATCACAGAAGGACAAACACTGGAAGATTCCACTTAAATGAGGTATCTAAAGTAGTCAAACTCTTAGAAGAAGAAAGTAGAAAGGTGGTTTCCAGGGTTTGGGGGAGAGTGAGCTTTTTTTTCATGCAAGATGGAAACAATTTCTAGAGCTTTGTTTCACAGCAATGTGCATGTAGTTAACAATACTGTACTATACACTTAACAATTTGTTTAAGAGGTAGATTTCTCAATATATGTTTATTTGCCACAATAAAAAAGAAATCAGACATAATAATACATAAAACAGAGTGTAAGAAATGTCAGTCACAAAATAATACATGATGTATAATTCACTGATACGAAGTTAAAATAGGGAAATCTAACATATGGAAATAAAGGTCAGAACATTGTTTATCTTTAGGAGGATGTGACTGGGACAGAGAATAATGGAGACTTCTACAGTGTTTGTGGTATCCACTATCTTGATTCAAGTGGTGGTTAAATGGACGTGTTCACTTTGTAAGTTAGCTGAGCTGTGCACTCGGGCTTGTGTGCTTTTCTGTAGTATGGATACCTCCATAAAAAATTAAAAGAAAAAACAGTATGAGTATGAAAGTTCAGAATATATAATTTTAAAAAATCAGTTTTGTATAAGCTACAAATAGGGTGCCATGTTTGGGAAACTGGCAAAGCCCTAAGGTGGAGTTTTGGATGGATGACAATACCATCACTGTGGCTGGAATGTAATGAGGAAAGGGAGAAAGTTCAGATACGAGCTGGAGAAGAAAGTTAGTGCAAGATTTATGTAGGGCCAGGTAGGTGAATATGGGGCTATGTATTTTTATATTAAGCTTGATGAAAGTTATTGAAGTAGTGTAAGCAGTGGCATGAAAAGATGTGTTATGTTTTAAAAACTCTTCTGTATGAAAAATGAATACATAAGTAGGGAAGAGGGTAAAACTGGACTAAAGAGATTATTAGGAGTTCCTGGACAGTCGTCCTGGAGAGAAATGATGGAGGCCTGGATGTCAGTGTAACCAGTATAGGTGGTGATTAGATCAAGCCTATTTAATCAAGTAATGACTTCATAGATTAATTTTCTATATGTTTAGTAAGAAAACTGCATGTATTTTAAATTACATATGTACATACATACATGTATATACACACAAATATATATATAATAGGCATATTTGATTAATAAAATAGTTTCTAATTATCTGGTAAAATAATTATTTGAAGTATTTGGAACATATAAAACAAATAAGGTTTATTCATTTTGGAACATATAAAATGAATAAATGCACCATTTATTGATCAAAAATTCAAAATTTTTAAAGAAAAATAGAAACATGACTTTTATATCTTACACAATCATAGAACAAAACATTAATACCACAGAACGTTAGTAGCAAAAATTTTACTAACGATATCTCTTGGGAGTCACACAGACTATCTGCAACTGTGTATTTCAAATTGTTCTTGGTTTGTTGAGCATAACTTATTAAAACCCCACGTATAGGAGGAGGTGACACATAACACTAACACAATTTCATTTGCCAAGCAGTGCATTCATTATTAAACACATTTATGAAGTGTCTAGTGAGAAATAATTCCCACCTGTTGCATATAAAAATAAAACACCCCTTAAAATGTCAACTCTTGTCTTCTTTGGAATATATAGTGGGTGGAGCTGAAATCAGTTTGCGAGACCCTGAGAAATGAGCAGGAGGTTAAGACTGAAGGAAGTTAGTATTGGCTCCTTCTTTCCAGTTTGATGATGAAGAAAATGAGGTAATCTTCAAAAGCCCCTGAATCGAAAGATATTTTTAAAACATAGGTAGCATTTTCAAAAGTAACTTAGATAAGATTTACATTTCGTGAGGTAACTGTATGGTTTCTTCTATTTATTACCTACTTAGCACCGACGTACACTGTTCTTCAGAGTATGATGAGTTGGATGTCAGACAACCTGGACTTAGACCAAAATTCTAGTCCTCTCTGTAGCATCTGGCAGACTAATTAATATTAGACCATCTCAGTTTATTCATTTGTAAATTTGGAAACTAATAACTAGTTGTCAGGATTCTTAAAAATAATTAACTTCATAATAGATCTAAGAGAAATATGATGCACTGGCATCATGCCCTCTGGATACTTGTTGCAGACATGTTCAGCTCACACAGTGCTAGCAAAAATCATGCCCTCATTAAGAAAGTAGGAGGTCTGATTTAAAAATTCTGATGACTGATATATTTCTAAAAATCATGAAATCTGATAATACCAGGCCTACATTCCTGCACGAATCTAAAAAGTAGCTATCTATTAGAAGGGGATTAACTAACTAAATTACTAGAATCCACACTATTTATTAATACTGCCTTTCACCTTTAAGAAAATATTAAGAAGTAAGTCAGACGGAGAGAGACAAATATCATACGATATCGCTTATATGTGGAATCTAAAAAAAATGGTACAAATAAACTTATTTGCAAAACAGAAATAGAGTCACAGATGTAGAAAACAAATTTATGGTTACCAGGGGAAAGGGGAGGAGGGATGAATTAGGAGATTCGGATTGACATATACATACTACTGTATATAAAATAGATAACTAAGAAGAACCTACTGTATAGCACAGGGAACTCTACTTAATACTCTGTAATAAGAGAGTATTTTCTTATATGGGCAAAGGATCTAAAAAAGAGTGGATATATGTTATGCATAATTGATTCACTTTGCTATACAACAGAAACTAATACAACATTGTAAACCAACTATACTTCAATAAAAATTAATTTAAAAAAAGACGTGTAGACAACTAGTTAGCAGGAATTTTTAATTTAAGATGCTGGACATCACGTATGGGCTTATCTACTTTCTCCCTCCCATAGTTCCATTTAATTGATAGTAAAATGTTTTAAAATAAATTAATACCCACAAATCTGAAGAGAATGAGAAATTTGAACAAGCAGGAAAATAAATGCCCTTTCAAGAGATTTCTGAAGAACTGAAGTGGGTTTGGAGAATGATAACTGGTGAAGAAAAACAGAGGACAGGGAAGTTAAAAGTATACATAGAGGGGCTGAGCCAGGGTGGACCCAACATTCCTTGTAGCATCCTAGATGCATGGTTTTTTTTAGACAGAACTTGTGGGATAAAATCTCATAGTGACAGCAAAGCATTGTTTACAGGTATGTACTTGTGATTTTAGGTAATACACTCTCATCGCATGTACAGAACACGCAGAAGCCAGTTTGTTTACATCCCAGTCAAAATTAGGGAGGTTTTTCTCAATGCTGAGTAAATAAAATTTCTGGAAGACACCTGAAGAAGACACTGTGGGTATTAAAGCAGAGTAAAGACTTCTTCATTTTGGCATTTCTGTAGGTGATGTATGTCAGACCACACCCATGTAACCAGAGCTCCTAATTAGCTTGTATTCTTTGCTTTTCTTTCTTCTTTTTCTATTCTTTTAATTTTTTTTGGGGGGGGGTGGAGCTGGGAGAGTGTATCGTTTTAAATTTCTTCTCTATTTTTGATTGAAATATGGTTGATATACACTATTATGATAGTATCAGGTGTACTACATAATTACTTGACATTTACACACATCATGATGCACAATTAGTCTAGTAACCATCTGTCCCCATACAAAATTATTATATTGTTATTGACTATATTCGTGACACTGTTTATTACACCCCTGTGACTTATTATATAGCTGAAGGTTTGTATCTTTTGATCTCCTTCACCTATTTCAGTCACCCTCTCACCCACCCACTTCTGCTACCACTCATCTGCTCTCTGTGTCTATGAGTCTGTTGTTTTGTTTTGTTTTTTGCTTGTTTTGTTTTATTATATTCCACATATAAGCGAGATCATGTGGGATTTATCTTTCTCTCTTATTTAGCATAATACCTTCTAGATCCATTCATGTTGTGGAAAATGGCAAGATTTCATTTTTAATGGCTGAGTAATATTCCTGTGTGTGTGTGTGTGTGTGTGTGTGTGTGTGTGTGTGTATGTGTACTTCTTCTGTATCCATTCATCTATCAATGGACATGTAGGTTGCTTCCATATCTTGGCTATTGTAAATAATGTTGCAGTGAACAATGGATTTTTCAGATTTCAAATTTGTGTTTTTGTTTTCATTGGGTAAATACCCAGAAGTGAAATTGCTGTATCATATGGTAGTTTTATTTTTAATGTTCTGAGAAAACTCCGTACTGCCTCCGCAGTGACTGCACCAATTTACAATACTCCCAACAGTGCATGAGGGTTCCCTTTCATCCTCACCAACACTTGTTATTTAATGTCTCTTTTTAATGATACCCATTCTGACAGGTGTGAGGTGGTATGCCTTATGCTTTTGATTTGCAATACCCTGATGATTAGTGATGTTGAGCATTCTTTCATGTGTCATCTGGCCATTTGTATGCCTTCTTCTTAAATGAGCAGATATGAAGCACATCACATTAGTAAGCTGCTACTGAAGTTAAAGGAACATTCAGGTGATTTCCAAATCCTGTGACCTAAAGGTTATTGCCTTACCAGACCTTTGGGGAAAAGGAGATATTTCTTTGGGGCACACAAGTTGGATAGTTGGGACGCGCACATCTTGCAGCAAGCTAGGACACCCAAAGTTTACTAAGGTGAACCAAGACAAATCAAGCTGCCAGCAAACAGATGACACAAAAACTTGCCTGTCTCAGATGATACAATCTCACATGTCTCAAATTCCATTCCAAAATTATCTCTTAGGGATATAAAGAGACTTCTTTATATATATTCTTTATATGTGTGTGAAATTAAGAAGGATGTAGAGAAAGGGAACTCTTATGTTGCTGGAAATGGAGGATAAATGTGCCTTGATGAAACCAATCTGGAGATCAATATCTAAATTGAGAAAGTGCATGGCACATGATTCATCATTTCCACACCTTAGTCCTTATATCCTTGAGAAATTCTTTCTCATAACACAGGGGGACACATACCAATGTTCATGTTCATAGCAGCCTTATTTTAAAAGAGAAAAAAGGGGGTAATAACCTATTAAAACAAAAGTGGATAACTAAATGGTCATCTATCTAAACAAATTAGTACCATTAGCAATGAATATGAATGAACAAGATTAACGTACATCCATATGCACGATACTGGAAAGTATAATATTGAATGGTAAAAGCAAGAAGAATATAGATATATGATACCATTTACAGAAAATATTCAGTGTATTCAATAAGATTATTTTTTCATGATACATGAAAATGTAGTAAGATAACAAGAAATATATGGGAATATAAAAACATTCAGAATATTTTTTACATTTGAACATGCAGGATGGAGAGAAGAGTATATACTTTATTGCAGATTGATTTTTTTGATTGTTAAAGGGGATTATGGTATAGGTCTGTTGATTATTTAGTTGTTTTGCATAATTTCATAAATATTTTATCACATACAGGCATACCTCATTTTACTGTGTTCTTTATACATTGAAGTTTGTGGCAACCCTACACACAGCAAGTCTATTGGTGCCATTTTTCCAACAGCATATGCTCACTTCATGTGTCTGTGTCACTTTTGGTAATTCTTGCAATAGTTTAAATATTTTCATTATGATTATATTTGTTATGGTGACCTGTGATCAGTGATCTTTGATATTACTATTGTAATTGTTTTGGAGCATCACAAACTATGCCCATATAATATGGTGAACTTAATCAGTAAATGTTGTATATGTTCTGACCACTCCGCTAATTGGCAGTTCCCCCATCTCTCTCCTTCTTATCAGGCCTCCCTATTCCCTGTGACACAAAATTATTGAAATTAGGTCAATTAACAACCCTACAGTGGCCTCTAAGTGTTGAAGTGAAATGAAGAGTCACAAGAATGATTCAGTAATAAATAATTTTTCAAATTACAAATATAATTGCAGAAATTATTAGGCAAGCAATAAAAATATTGGAATATTAGAAATGACACAGAGAGCAGAACAAAAACCCAAAGAGATGAAGAGTAACATAGATAAATAAGAATTATAGGGGTTCTTTTCAGCAGTCTCAGTATCTTCCTATTAGAATTCCAAAGAAAATCATAGAGAAAATAGAAAAAAGTTATCAAATTGATACAAGGGAATTTCTTAGAGCTGTATTTATTTTATGTTTTAAAATTAATAATATAAATCAAAATACAGTCAAAACCATGTACACTCACAGAGAGGCCCCTCTCATAAATATCTTACTAAAGGTTTGAGAAGATACTTTAATTATATTCATAGTTAGTTCTTGATTGTATCTTAGTTTCAGCTTATATTTTTTAATTTTAATTTTTAAAAATTGAAGAATAGTTGATTTACAATGTTGTATTAGTTTCAGATGTACAGCAAAGTGATTCAGTTATACATACACATATATCAGCCTATATTTTTGGACTTTTTCCCTTATTTTTTACTTGAATTCTAGAACACTAATTGTTGTAAACTAAAAAAATTTTTTTTTTTTATTTTGGCTGCGTTGGGTCTTTGTTGCTGTGGGCGGGCTTTCTCTAGTTGGGGCAAGCGGGGGCTACTCTTCATTGTGGTGCGTGAGCTTCTCATTGTGGTGGCTTCTCTTGTTGCGGAGCACGGGCTCTAGGCATGTGGGCTTCAGTAGTTGTGGCGCGTGGGCTCAGTAGTTGTGGCTCATGGGCTCTAGAGCACAGGCTCAGTAGTTGTGGAGCAAGAGCTTAGTTGCTCTGTGGCATGTGGGATCTTCCCAGACCAGGGCTCGAACTCGTGCCCCCTGCATTGGCAGGTGGATTCTTAACCACTGCACCACCAGGGAAGCCCTATTGTTGTAAATTTTTAAAAGATTGTTTCTATCTATATTTTATGCTTGTCTTTCCCGTTTTGTTAATTTCTCTTTTAAAGATTTATTTTTTCTATTACCTTTCGAATATTCCTATTATTGCTTTTCACTTTATACTACTACTTACATTTATTTCCAAATATCTGTAACATATTTTAAAATTTTTATTAATGCCATATGAAGAGGAACTGTTCATTCCCACTGATTTCCCAAAGGTGCATATTCGTTAAGAGAAAAGCTGAAAAGGAATATTTATGGGAAAAGACGAAAATCCCACCTAAAACATAGATTAGTGTTTAGGATGAACAATAAAGATAAGGAAATTACTAATTGAAATATGGCTATTGTTAAAAAAAAGACAACAGGCTCCAAATGGACCATTTATGCTAAGCTCCACATCACAACCAAACTTAATTAGTTTCGACTCTCTCAGAAATGGAATCTTAAACCAGTCAATCAAGAATCACCTGATAAGCACTAGTTAGGTAATCTGCCTGATAGACCCCTAAAAGAAAGTAACCTTGTAATAACCAACCTGCTTTTTTGCCTAGTATAACTTCTTCTGACTCTCTTCAGCCTATAAAGTCTTCATTTTGTACAGCTCCTTGGAGCTTGTTTCTATCGGCTAGATTAGATGAATCAACTTTTGCTGAGAAAAAAAAAAAACACTTAAAAATTATAATATGTCTCAGTTTATCTTTTAACACTATAAATTCACTGTAAGTATTCTTGACCTTTTTTGTTTTCTGTTTTATTTAGGTACTATATTATATTTAAAAATGTTTTTAACATCTTTGTTGTTTTGTTTTTATCATTTGTATTAAAATAACTTTATCGGGCTTCCCTGGTGGCACAGTGGTTGAGAGTCCGCCTGCCGATGCAGGGGACACGGGTTTGTGCCCCGGTCCGGAAAGATCCCACATGCCGCGGAGCGGCTGGGCCCGTGAGCCATGGCCGCTGAGCCTGCGCGTCCGGAGCCTGTGCTCCACAACGGGAGAGGCCACAACAGTGAGAGGCCAGCGTAACGAAAAAAAGAAAAAAAAATTAAAATGACTTTATCTTTTTTTTTTTTACATCTTTATTGGAGTATAATCGCTTTACAATTGTGTGTTAGTTTCTGCTTTATAACAAAGTGAATCAGTTATACATAGACATATGTTCCCATATCTCTTCCCTCTTGCGTCTCCCTCCCTCCGACCCTCCCTATCCCACGCCTCTAGGTGGTCACAAAGCACCGAGCTGATCTCTCACCGAGCTATGCGGCTGCTTCCCACTAGCTATCTATTTTATGTTTGGTAGTGTATATATGTCCATGCCACTCTGTCACTTTGTCACAGCTTACCCTTCCCCCTCCCCGTATCCTCAAGTCCATTCTCTAGTAGGTCTGTGTCTTTATTCCTGTCTTACCCCTAAGTTCTTCATGACATTTTTTTTCTTAAATTCCATATATATGTGTTAGCATACGGTATTTGTCTTTTTCTTTCTGACTTACTTCACTCTGTATGACAGACTCTAGGTCCATCCACCTCATTACAAATAGCTCAATTTCGTTTCGTTTTATGGCTGAGTAATATTCCATTGTATATATGTGCCGTATCTTCTTTATCCATTCATCCGATGATGCACACTTAGGTTGTTTCCATCTCTGGGCTATTGTAAATAGAGCTGCAGTGAACATTTTGATACATGACTCTGTTTGAATTATGGTTTGCTCAGGGTATACGCCCAGTAGTGGGATTGCTGGGTCATATGATAGTTCTATTTGTAGTTTTTTAAGGAACCTCCATACTGTTCTCCATAGTGGCTGTACCAATTCACATAACCACCAGCAGTGGAAGAGGGTTCCCTTTTCTCCACACCCTCTCCAGCATTTATTGTTTCTAGATTTTTTTTTTTTTTTTTTTTTTGTGGTACACAGGCCTCTCACTGTTGTGGCCTCTCCCGTTGCGGAGCACAGGCTCCGGACGCGCAGGCCCAGCGGCCATGGCTCACGGGCTCAGCCGCTCCGCGGCATGTGGGATCCTCCCGGACCGGGGCACGAACCTGTGTCCCCTGCATCGGTAGGCGGACTCTCAACCACTGCGCCACCAGGGAAGCTCTGTTTCTAGATTTTTTGATGATGGCCATTCTGACTGGTGTGAGATGATATCTCATTGTAGTTTTGATTTGCATTTATCTAATGATTAATGATGTTAAGCATTCCTTCATGTGTTTGTTGGCAGTCTGTATATCTTCTTTGGAGAAATGTCTATTTAGGTCTTCTGCCCATTTTTGGATGGGGTGGTTTGTTTTTTTGTTATTGAGCTGCATGAGCTGCTTGTAAATTTTGGAGGTTAATCCTTTGTCAGTTGCTTCATTTGCAAATATTTTCTCCCCTTCTGAGGGTTGTCTTTTGGTCTTGTTTATGGTTTCCTTTGCTGTGCAAAAGCTTTGAAGTTTCATTAGGTCCCATTTGTTTATTTTTGTTTTTATTTCCATTTCTCTCGGAGGTGGGTCAAAAAGGATCTTGCTGTGATTTATGTCATAGAGTGTTCTGCCTATGTTTTCCTCTAAGAGTTTGATAGCTTCTGGCCTTACATTTAGGTCTTTAATCCATTTTGACCTTATTTTTGTGCATGGTGTTAGGGAGTGTTCTAATCTCATACTTTTACATGTACCTGTCCAGTTTTCCCAGCACCACTTATTGAAGAGGCTGTCCTTTCTCCACTGTACATTCCTGCCCCCTTTATCAAAGATAAGGTGACCATATGTGCGTGGGTTTATCTCCAGGCTTTCTATCCTGTTCCATTGATCTTTCTGTTTTTGTGCCAGTACCATACTGTCTTGATAACTGTAACTTTGTAGTATAGTCTGAAGTCAAGGAGCCCGATTCCTCCAGCTCCTTTTTTCGTTCTCAAGATTGCTTTGGCTATTCAGGGTCTTTTGTGTTTCCATACAAATTGTGAAATTTTTTGTTCTAGTTCTGTGAAAAATGCCATTGGTAGTTTGATAAGGATTGCATTGAATCTGTAGATTGCTTTGGGTAGTAGAGTCATTTTCACAATGTTGATTCTTCCCATCCAAGAACATGGTATATCTCTCCATCTATTTGTATCATCTTTAATTTCTTTCATCAGTGTCTTATAATTTTCTGCATACAGGTCTTTTGTCTCCTTAGGTAGGTTTATTCCTAGATATTTTATTCTTTTTGTTGCAGTGGTAAATGGGAGTGTTTTCTTGATTTCACTTTCAGATTTTTCCTCATTAGTGTATAGGAATGCAAGAATTTTCTGTGCATTAATTTTGTATCCTGCTACTTTACCAAATTCATTGATTAGCTCTAGTAGTTTTCTGGTAGCATCTTTAGATTTCTCTATGTATAGTATCATGTCATCTGCAAACAGTGATAGCTTTACTTCTTCTTTTCCGATTTGGATTCCTTTTATTTCCTTTTCTTCTCTGATTGCTGTGGCTAAAACTTCCAAAACTATGTTGAATAAGAGTAGTGAGAATGGGCCACCTTGTCTTGTTCCTGATCTTAGTGGAAATGCTTTCAGTTTTTCACCATTGAGGACAATGTTGGCTGTGGGTTTGTCATATATGGCCTTTATTATGTTGAGGAAAGTTCCCTCTATGCCTACTTTCTGGAGGGTGTTTATCATAAATGGGTGTTGAATTTTGTAGAAAGCTTTCTCTGCATCTATTGATATGACCATATGGTTTTTCTCCTTCAATTTGTTAATATGGTGTATCACGTTGATTGATTTGTGTATATTGAAGAATCCTTGCTTTCCTGGAATAAACCCCACTTGATCATGGTGATGATCCTTTTAATGTGCTGTTGGATTCTGTTTGCTAGTATTTTGTTGAGGAGTTTTGCATCTATGTTCATCAGTAATATTGGCCTGTAGTTTTCTTTCTTTGTGACATCCTTGTCTGGTTTTGGTATCAGGGTGATGATGGCCTCGTAGAATGAGTTTGGGAGTGTTCCTCCCTCTGCTATATTTTGGAAGAGTTTGAGAAGGATGGGTATTAGCTCTTCTCTAAATGTTTGGTAGAATTCGCCTGTGAAGCCTTCTGGTCCTGGGCTTTTGTTTGTTGGAAGATTTTTAATCACAGTTTCAATTTCAGTGCTTGTGATTGGTCTGTTCATATTTTCTATTTCTTCCTGATTCAGTCTTGGCAGGTTGTGCATTTCTAAGAATTTGTCCATTTCTTCCAGGTTGTCCATTTTATTTGCATAGAATTGCTTGTAGTAATTTCTCAAGATCTTTTGTATTTCTGCAGTGTCAGTTGTTACTTCTCCTTTTTCATTTCTAATTCTATTGATTTGAGTCTTCTCCCTTTGTTTCTTGATGAGTCTGGCTAATGGTTTATCATTTTTGTTTATCTTCTCAAAGAACCAGCTTTTAGTTTTATTGATCTTTGCTATCGTTTCCTTCATTTCTTTTTCATTTATTTCTGATCTGATCTTTATGATTTCTTTCCTTCTCTAGCTTTGTTTTTTGTTTTTTTTTTTGTTCTTCTTTCTCTAATTGCTTTAGATGGAAGGTTAGGTTGTTTATTCGAGATGTTTCCTGTTTCTTAAGGTAGGATTGTGTTGCTATAAACTTCCCTCTTAGAACTGCTTCTGCTGCATCCTGTGGGTTTTGGGTCGTCGTGTCTTCGTTGTCATTTGTTTCTAGGTATTTTTTTATATCCTCTTTGATTTCTTCAGTGATCACTTCGTTATTAAGTAGTGTATTGTTTAGCCTCCATGTGTTTGTATTTTTTACAGATCTTTTCCTGTAACTGATATCTAGTCTCATAGTGTTGTGGTCGGAAAAGATAGTTGATACAATTTCAATTTTATTAAATTTACCGAGGCTTGATTTGTGACCCAAGATATGATCTATCCTGGAGAATGTTCCAAGAGCACTTGAGAAAAATGTGTATTTTGTTGTTTTTGGATGTAATGTCCTATAAATATCAATTAAGTCCATCTTGTTTAATGTATCATTTAAAGCTTGTGTTTATTTATTTTCATTTTGGATGATCTGTCCATCGGTGAAAGTGGGGTGTTAGAGTCCCCTCCTATGAATGTGTTATTGCTGATTTCCCCTTTTATGGCTGTTAGTATTTGCCTTATGTATTGAGGTACTCCTATGTTGGGTGCATAAATATTTAAAATTGTTATATCTTCTTCTTGGATTGATCCCTTGATCATTATGTAGTGTCCTTCTTTGTCTCTTCTAATAGTCTTTATTTTAAAGTCTATTTTGTCTGATATGAGAATTGCTACTCCAGCTTTCTTTTGGTTTCCCTTTGCATGGAATATCTTTTTCCATCCCCTCACTTTCAGTCTGTATGTGTCTCTGGGTCTGAAGTGGGTCTCTTTTAGACAGCATATATATGGGTCTGTTTTTGTATCCATTCAGCCAGTCTGTGTCTTTTGGTGGGAACATTGAATCCATTTACATTTAAGGTAATTACCTATATGTATGTTCCTATTCCCATATTCTTAATTGTTTTGGGTTTGTTATTATAGGTCTTTTCCTTCTCTTGTGTTTCTTGCCTAGAGAAGATCCTTTAGCATTTGTTGTAAAGCTGGTTTGGTGGTGCTGAACTCTCTCAGCTTTTGCTTGTCTGTAAAGGTTTTCATTTCTCCATCAAATCTGAATGAGATCCTTGCTGGGTAGAGTAATCTTGGTTGTAGGTTATTCTCTTTCATCACTTTGACTATGTGCTGCCAGTCCCTTCTGGCTTGCAGAGTTTCTGCTGAAAAATCAGCTGTTAACCTTATGGGGATTCCCTTGTGTGTTATTTGTTGTTTTTCCCTTGCTGCTTTTAATATGCTTTCTTTGTATTTAATTTTTGACAGTTTGATTAATATGTGTCTTGGCGTATTTCTCCTTGGATTTATCCTGTATGGCACTCTGTGCTTCCTGGACTTGATTAACTATTTCCTTTCCCAGATTGGGGAAGTTTTCAACTATAATCTCTTCAAATATTATCTCAGTCCCTTTCTTTTTCTGTTCTTCTTCTGGAACCCCTATAAGTCGAATGTTGGTGCGTTTAATGTTGTCCCAGAGGTCTCTGAGAGTGTCCTCAGTTCTTTTCATTCTTTTTTCTTTATTCTGCTCTGCAGTAGTTATTTCCACTATTTTATCTTCCGGGTCAGTTATCTGTTCTTCTGCCTCAGTTATTCTGCTATTGATCCCATCTAGAGTATTTTTCATTTATTCTGTTGTTCATCATTCTTTGTTTCATCTTTAGTTCTTCTAGGTTCTTGTTAAATGTTTCTTGCATTTTCTCTATTTTATTTCCAAGATTTTGGATCATCTTTACTATCATTATTCTGAATTCTTTTTCAGGTAGACTGCCTGTTTCCTCTTCATTTCTTAGGTCTGGTGGGTTTCTATCTTGCTCCTTCATCTGCTGTGTGTTTTTCTGTCTTCTTATTTTGCTTACCTTACTGTGTTTGGGGTCTCCTTTTTGCAGGTTGCAGGTTCGTAGTTCCCATTGTTTTTGGTGTCTGTCCCCAGTGGCTAAGGTTGGTTCAGTGGGTTGTGTAGGCTTCCTGGTGCAGGGGACTAGTGCCTGTGTTCTGGTGGATGAGGCTGGATCTTGTCTTTCTGGTGGGCAGGTCCATGTCTGGTGGTGTGTTTTGGGGTGTCTGTGGACTTATTATGATTTTAGGCAGCCTCTCTGCTAATGGGTGGGGTTGTGTTCCTGTCTTGCTAGTTGTTTGGCATAGGATGTCCAGCACTGGAGCTTGCTGGTCGTTGAGTGAAGCTGGGTGTTGGTGTTGAGATGGAGATCTCTGGGATATTTTCTCCGTTTGATATTATGTGGAGCTGGGAGGTCTCTTGTGGACCAGTGTCCTGAAGTTGGCTCTCCCACCTCAGAGGCAGAGCACTGACTCCTGGCTGCACCACCAAGAGCCTTTCATCCACACGGCTCAGAATAAAAGGGAGAAAAAGTAGAAAGAAAGAAAGAGGATAAAATAAAATAAAATAAAGTATGGTAAAAAAAAATAAAGTTATTAGGGCTTCCCTGGTGGCGCTTGGTTGAGAGTCTGCCTGCCGATGCAGGGGACATGGGTTCATGCCCTGGTCCAGGAAGATTCCACATGCCAGTGGAGTGGCTGGGCCTGTGAGCCATGGCTGCTGAGCCTGTGTGTCCGGAGCTTGTGCTCCACAACAGGAGAGGCCACAACAGTGAGAGGCCCACGTACCACAAAAAATAAAAATCAAAAAATAAAAATAAAGTTATTAAAATAAGAAAATAATTATTAAAAAGATTTTTAAAAAGTAAAAAAAAAAAAAACGGATAGATAGGACGCTAGGACAAATGGTGAAAGCAAAGCTATACAGACAAAATGTCACACAGAAGCATACATATACACACTCACAAAAAGAGGAAAACGGGAAAAAATAATAAATCTTGCTCTCAAAGGCCACCTCCTCAATTTGGGATGATTATTCAGGTATTCCACAGTGCAGGTACCTCAAGTTGATTGTGGAGCTTTAATCCGCTGCTCCTGAGGCTGCTGGGAGAGATTTCCCTTTTTCTTCTGTGTTCTCACAGCTCCCAGGGTCTCAGCTTTGGATTTGGCCCCGCCTCTGCGTGTAGGTTGCCGAAGGGCGTGTGTTCCCGCTCAGACAGGAGAGGGTTAAAGAGCAGCTGATGCGGAGGCTCTGGCGCACTCAGGCCCGGGGGGAGGGAGGGGCACGGAGGGTGGGGCGAGCCTGCGTCGGCAGAGGCGGGTGTGAGGTTGCATCAGCCTGAGGCGTGCAGTGCGTTCTCCCGGGGAAATTGTCCCTGGACTCCAGGACCCTGGCCGTGGCGGGCTGCACAGGCTCCCCGGAAGGGAGGTGTGGAGAGTGACCTGTGCTCGCACACAGGCTTCTTGATGGCGGCAGCAGCAGCCTTAGCGTCTCATGCCCGTCTCTGGGGTCCGCGCTTTTAGCCGCGGCTCGCGCCCGTCTCTGGAGCTCCTTTAAGCAGCGCTCTTAATCCCCTCTCCTCGCGCACCAGGAAACAAAGAGGTAAGAAAAAGTCTCTTGCCTCTTTGGCAGCTCCAGACTTTTCCCCGGACTCCCTCCCGGCTAGCTGTGGCGCACTAAGCCCTTCGGGCTGTGTTCACGCCGCCAACCCCAGTCCTCTCCCTGCGCTCCGACCGAAGCCCGAGCCTCAGCTCCCAGCCCCGCCCGCCCCGGCGGGTGAGCAGACAAGCCTCTCGGGCTGGTGAGTGCCGGTCGGCACCGACCCCTCTGTGCGGGAATCTCCCCGCTTTGCTTTCCGCACCCCTGTTGCTGCGCTCTCCTCCGCGGCTCCGAAGCTTCCCCCTCCGCCACCCGCAGTCTCCACCCGCGAAGGAGCTTCCTAGTGTGTGGATACCTTTCCTCCTTCCCAGCTCCCTCCCACTGGTGCAGGCCCCATCCCTATCCTTTTGTCTCTGTTGTTTCTTTTTTCTTTTGCCCTACCCAGGTGCGTGGGGAGTTTCTTGCTTTGGGAGGTCTGAGGTCTTCTGCCAGCGTTCAGTAGGTGTTCTGTAGGAGTTGTTCCATGTGTAGATGTGTTTCTGGTGTATTGGTGGGGAGGAAGGTGATCTCCGCATCGTACTCTTCCGCCATCTTCCCCCTAAAATTCCTTGATCTTATATGACATATTTCTTTGCACTGCTGGTGACAATTCCTAACATCAAAGAATTTCATTTATACACACATTTCTTGATGGCTTTCTTAATGTGATATCATAGATGTTTATGAATTATTTTCAGTGTTTAGTTATAAGTACAATCATTCTCTACAACATGAGGAATTATATATTTATTTGAACTGCTACTGAACAATTAAATTATAAAAAGTTGACTTGTTGAGAAAAGGGTTGGGTTAGCACTATTTGTAAAGTTATATGCAGTAGATTGCATTCCTCCCTACAGCTGTGTTCTCTGTGATGATTTACTTCTAGTTGAAATAAGTTTGGGGTCATACTTTTGACTAAGTACCAAAAGACACTTGAAGATGTTAACTCTCCTTAGAGTGGCTAAATTCTGTGTTAATCTTCTTTAGATGTCAACTTATTTAGATTAGAAAAAGGGAGTTGGTTAAAAAATATACAAGGAAATAAGGAGAAAGTTTATTTCCTTGTCACAGCCAAGCCTTGGGGGAATCCAGGAATAGTAGATAGACCAGGACATGCAAGTGAAATTCAGAACTGCAGTACTGTCATACCTCTTATAAACTAGATAATGGGAACCAGGAGGTAATTCAGGATCTAGGGTGGCCGCTATACCCTGTGATAATATTATCTTGCTAAGGTATCAATAGTGAAAATTCCTTCTTCATTTTAGTACTGCATCATTTTCACAATTTATGTGCTCCCTCTAGTCTCCTTTTGCTATTCACCAGGTATTTCTATACATTACTACTAGTAGTGGTTGTGCTCATAATATAAGTATTATTAATCTTATTCTTTCCTTCTCCCTGCAGCCTCTGATAACCCTTTCCTCCTGTGTCTCTCAGCTCCAGCAGCTGCTGGTAAACACTGGCTTTTTATAAAATAACACTTTCAGATTCCTCACCGAAAGATTTTTATGGTTTAATTTAGGCACCTGTTCCCTGTCAGCTAAAACATTCATTACTAAGGAATTTTTAAAGTCCACTGATGAACATGTGGTTGATCTTCCCTCGAGCCTAGTGCTCTCCTTTGATCCAGTCGGCTGTGGTCACAGTAGCAAAGTCTTATGTTAGGCAGCATGGCTGGCAATGAATTAAGACATGCCTGGAGCCACAGGAAGCTATGGGACAGAATGCCCAGAAGGGGTTTTAGAAACAACATTAAGAAGATTTTCCTATCCATTCCTCCAGTCCAAATTTCACAAGGTAGACTCCAGAGTCTGTGTTATCTGGCTTGACACTTAATAGTTTTGAAACGCTCATGATTTTCCTGAAAAGCCTTATATATTAAATTAGGCTTCCAGAGAATTCTGATGCGTTACAACTAAAAGTGAAATAATTTTACCCATACAAGCTACTCAAAAATACATTTTTGACAGGTAAGGTACCTTTTGAAAATAATTAAAATTTTATACTTATTTTGTAAAGCCAGTCTTTGATGGGTAAATTAGAAGAAGAGTTTTCTTATTATACTTAATATTTTTATTTAGAAATTATATATCCCTGCTTGGGTTTCTACCATACTGAAACTCAATAATCCAATATAATTGATTCAATTAATTATTGCACATTTAAATGGTTAAGTTGTGGGTACAATTTATATATTGAGATGATATCACAATGACAAATATCTAAACCAGTACATCTGCAAGTCTATTAAGTATATGAAAAGATATGAATAGTATACAGTAGTATCTTGTATTGAGTTTTTTGGATCAAAAAAGACAGTGTATAAAGTAACTTGAATATTTTTAAGAAAGTAGATGTGAATAAGCACTGTTTCAAATCCTTTAATAATTGGAGGAGAAAATACTAAGGAAGAGGAACAGTATAGAGATATGTTGAAGTTAAATTTTGTAACATAGGGTATTTGCTGCAAAATTATATTAGAAGATATAGGTTTAGACCAAAAAAATATTCCTAGACAATAAAAAGATGTTTTTTTAAAAATCATTTTTCAATGCTAATCTAATAACATTTCATTCCAAATACAGATAGAATTATAGATAATGTAAGATTTACATATCCTTTTTCACTTGAAGAAACTTTAGAATTACAACAGATATGATCATCATTTTCACTCCAGAAAACAGTGTAGCCTGATGTAAAACTAGAGGGGAAAAGAAAGACAAAGACAGAGAGAGAGAAATAATAGCAGGTGTTCTCTGGAGAGCTCAACAATATATTGCAGCTGGTATGGAGATTTCATACTATTCTTCATAAATAATCCGTAAACAAAATCTAGCATTGCTGATTCCAAAAGTATACAAAATTGTCAAAATAACAGTAATTTTAATCAGTTAAAGGGAAAACAGTGTTAGAATTAATTTGTTTCACACCTGTTAGAAATGACAAAAAGAATGAACTTACTGATAATGTGTAAAACATTTTATAAACCTGCATATGACATGGGATACATGCCAAAAATGATTTGCAGATTATCAGTAGTTGAAATGCAACAGAAAATCTGAAAATAAAAGCATCCTTTATAATAGAAGCAAAAGGAAAAATTTTGGAAGATGGGATTTGGACTTCCATATGAGGGTTAAAATTCTAAATATTATTTATGGATAGGGAGATGCACATGTTGGATCTAGTCCATTCTTTGTATTCAGATATGCATATTCATCCCTTGATTGACCAAAATCATATGACTATGTAAATTCAAGACATTTCCTTAGAGATCTTAAATATTGTTAACCAGATATTATAAAAATGAAAACTATAGTAAAATATCACTAGTAAACTGACCACTTTAACAAATCATATTTTTATTTTCAATACTTCATTCCAGTTTTTGGCCACATATATAGTCTTCACAATCATTGAAGAGATAGAGTATTAAATTTTTAGATTTTCTTTATCAAAGTCATTTTCAAGATAATGCAGTCTTATATCTGTTAATTTTAGTGGCTGTATAATAGTCCATTAAGGTGATATAACATGATATAATTTACTATCTCCCACTGCTGCATGTTTAATTTGTATCTATTGTCTCATAAATAACACTGCAGTGGAGTTCATGTTGCACATCTTTTTACACTTCTCTTTTATTATCTCAGGACACAAAACGTTCTGGAAATAGCATTTTGGCTTTTGTAGTGGGAATACAGAAGAAGTAGAAATGCAGCAATGAATCTAAAAATATGATCCTCTACTTAAATCAAGCTCATTATCTCACTGCATGCTTTAATTAACATTGATGGATTTTTACCTGAACCTTAAGTTCAAGGTAAAAAACACTTCAAATTAAATATTGCATAAATGATTAAAAGCAGGGAAATGACATTAATAAATTGAGAAGAATGGTACTAAGAATTTGTTTGCTATAACTGAGTCTAAAATTTATATTAAGGTATAATTTCATTTTGCTAGGGAATGTTAACAATCTTGGTGAAATTAAGGAACATATGTCAGGGTCAGTTCAGGTGACATAATCCAAAAGCTGTAATAATCTTGGAAGATGAGCTAAGAACTCTTAAGAAGAGAGGTGTTAGAACAAATTCCCTATCTGAAAGGTGGGATATTCTTTGTGTATCCAGGATTTGGGATATGGCCAGGGTGCAGTGTGACATAAATATCAATGGAGTAAAACGAGTTAGGGATATTTGATGTTAGCTATTTAATAGATGATCAAAATGGATGTTAGAGTTACCAATACTGGCAGCAGATATTGCAGTAAAAGAAAAATATAACCTGAGACCTAAATAACCTAGAAAGTAGAAAAAGTGAATTGCAAAGTGAATAGATTGACATTGATTATATGGACGTAAAAAATGGAAATAAATGAAATGGAAATTTTGGTCCTTTTTCATTGTTGCCACCACTCCTCATCCCGTGTTTTCTGTTCTCAACATAAAAATGATTCTTCCAAAATGTTAATTCAGATCTTAACACTGTTCTGCTCAAAACCCTTCAATAACTCTTATTCCTCTGTGTAAAAGCAACATAGGCTATCTCTTTCATGGCTTATGAGTCTATACAAAATCTGTCTGCTGTTATGTCTCTGACTTCCCCTCCAAATACTCTACCTCCTACTCACTTTATTTTAGGTGCAATTGCTTCCTTGGAGTTTCTCAAAAATTCCTAGCTTTAAAACTGGCTCTCTCCTTTTCCTGAAATTCTCTTCCCTCAAGTATCCATGAGGCTAATACCTTTATGTTCTCCCACTTTCCTCTGCTAAATGAGCCCTGCCCTGACCATTCTGTTTCAAATGGAAATCTACCATCCTGTCTTATTTCAGGCTGCTATCACAAATTACCATAGACTGAGTGGCTTATCAAAAACAAAAATTTATTTCTTACAGTTCTGGAGGCTGAAAATTTGAGATCAGGGTGTCAGCATGGTTGGGTACTGGTGAGAGTTCTATTCTGAATTGCATACCTCACCTTGTAACTTCACATGGTGGAAAAAGGATGAGCACTGTCTTTTAGAATGGCACTAATCCTGTTCATGAAGGGTCCACTCTCATGATCTAATTATTCCCCTCCCTCCTGAAGGCCCCACATACATTGGGGGCTAAGATTTCAACATGTGAATATGAGAAGGGTATAAACATTCAGTCCGTTGTGTTCTTCCCCTGCCCACGACCCCACTTCTTGTCTTTCTTACATTCAAAATATATTCATTCCATCCCAACAGTTGCAAAAGTCTTAACTAATTCCAGCATGAGCTCTAAAGTCCAGTCTCATCTAAATATCTTCTACATCAGATATGGATGATACTCAAGGTACAATTCATCCTGCAGCAAAATACTTCTCCTGCTATTGATCTACTAGCTCACTCCTATCCCCTTTATTCTGTTCTTTTTTATAGCAATTATCAATTTTAACGTTCATTATAATTTCATTTTTTAAAATTTATTGTTTACGGTCTATCTCCCACACCCTCCTTAAAGCAGAAATAACTCCAGAGCAAACATTTCTAGCTATTATGTTCACTGATGTATCTCGAGTGCCTGTAATACTACCTGTCACATGGATGACACTTAATAAATATATATTCATAAATAAGTCAATTAACGTTCACTGAAGGGGTTGGGGAAAGTAGGTAAATCAGAGATTAAGGTAGCTTTACAGAATACCAAATAATAGAAAAAGAAAGAGCAGCATAACTGGGGAAGTTCCAGCCAAATCTGATCATGACAAAAAATTTAATGTGAGATGAAAAACTGAGCAAGAATAAAAATGAAATTGCTGATGATAATAAAGTATGATGTACATAGTATTAAGAAAAAGAGAAAATGGGATTAGTTTAAGTTGGTATGGTGGGAATGAATTATGGGCATATGAGTGTTCACATAGAGGAACAGGGCAATATATGTGGGCTAGATGTTTCAGAGTCCCACTCAAAAAATTACTGAGGATTAAGATTTTAAAAATCTTGAATTATTTATTTTCCTCAAAGCTATGATTCTATGTCTTCAAAGAGTGTAGGGCTTTCCTGGCGCAGTGGTTGAGAGTCCGCCTGCCAAAGCAGGGGACACGGATTTGTGCCCCGGTCCGGGAAGATCCCACATGCCGCGGAGCGGCTGGGCCCGTGAGCCATGGCCGCTGAGCCTGCGTGCCCGGAGCCTGTGCTCCGCAACGGGAGAGGCCACAGCAGTGATAGGCCCGTGTACCGCAAAAAAAAAAAAAAGAGTGTAAATTTTATTGAATAATTGTTTGTATTTATAGTCATACCTTTCCTTATTAAGCCCTCAGTCTGTGCCAGGTACACTATTGAGCACTTTTCATACCTTATCTCTCTGTTGTTGAATTCTCACAACAGCCAGCATAAATTTAAAAGATAATTCACTTTATTTCAGTGTTTGATTATCTTGATTTCTCCTTTGACAAACTGAAATCCCTGCCATGTTCACTGAGTACACAAAATGCAATCTGGGTTTGATCTCAAGTGTTCATTATTTGAAATGTCTTACTTGTATTATTAAACCACTTCAAGACCCAGTTAAAAGGGAAAACAATCAAAGAAGAAAACATGTTTTTGCCACATGCCAGTCTCATACCTTTTATTAAAATGGTACTCCATAAATTTGCATTTATTTCTTACCTGAACTTATATTTCTTATTCTTTCGTAAGGAAATATGCATCTTGAATATCTTTTTGTTTACATCTCATTTTCTAATTATTATTTGCATATCTACAGAATCATCGGAAACAATTCTCTGGAACACACACATGAAATTATTTGAAAGCACACTATGTTTTCACCTTGTTTATAAAAGAATAAGATTCATTCATATAAAGTAATTGTAAAATACTCCCTAGGTAAAAATTCATTCTCAAATGAGTAAATTAAAGATCATGCAGTACAGAATATCTATCAAGGTATTGAATTTTTTAATAAAGTTAATTTAGTATCAATTAGTGATAACAACTGAAGGCTGAATTATTTCATATTTCAATAAAAGAAGCCTTATGACACTGAAGCTGAGTATGTACCATCACAAATATATACTTGACAGCCAATAAATGTATTTAAAATGTTCAATATTTTGACCTATCAAAAATGGTAAATTGATAAAAACATGTTAGTGACATTTTGTTTTTTTCACATGATATATAGGAAAAATATGGATATTTGCAAAAGTAAGTGTTGACAAAGTGATAACATTTTAAATATAGAAATAAATTATTCCACTCATGTTAAAAATAATATTATTATCCTCATAATTGTCATAAGAAATCATTTTACTGTCATATATTTTGATTTTGAGTCATTATAAATTTGAGTCATAAATTGATCGACTGCTTTTCTGATCTTCATCACTTTTTTGCCCCCTCTGCTATAGAAGCATTAGGTTTATTGTTTGACTATGATTATCTATGATAAGTTACTTTTCTGATGATGTGTAACAAGTAGTTATTTGTTTAAAAAATTGTTTTATTTAGGAAAGTAGCACAAAACTTGCCCTGAAAATTACTGTTTCAGTATTTGTATTTGCCATTCTGTCCTTTTCCTTAGAGAGAGAGGCTGACAGAGGAAGAGACTAAATTTTTGCAACCAGTTTACCTTTAGTAATAATAGGTATTTTCTTAATGACTGTTTTAAATTGTATCTAATAATACATTAAATAACCCATATGCATTTTCTCTTCATTCTCTAATTTTTCACTTTCTTAGTGCTTTTTATAATAACTATTTTTCTTCTTCTCAAACCCCATTACTTTTTTGAGAACTAGAAACTGTATCATATAGTACTGAGAATATTAAAGACTGGAAGTAATATCATATAATGTTAGGATAGAAATGAACTTAAATGATCATAAAATATGCAATTCTCCTTCTTTTTTAGATTGTTCTAAGTATTTGAAATATCTGTCTTATCTAGATCCAAAATAAATGTTCTTAAAATGCCCACTTACTATCTAGAACCAAAATAAATGTTCTTAAAATGTCCACTTATTGTTTCTTGACATGATCATTTGGGCTAAAACAAAAGATATATTTCCCCACTTGTGCATTCATGTATCATTCAGTTAGCAAATATTTAATGAATGATACTATGAACCACACAGAGTTAGGTACTAAGGATACAGGTTTTTAAAAGTACTTTTCCTCTTTTTTTTTTTTTTAGAGTCCATATATATGTGTTAGCATATGGTATTTGTTTTTCTATGTATAGCTGATTCACTTTGTTATAAAGCAGAAACTAACACACCATTGTAAAGCTATTATAATCCAATAAAGATGTTAAAAATGATAATAAAACGAGAAAAAAAAGTTAAAAAAAAAGTACTTTTCCTCAAATTGTATACAGCACAGTGGAGAAGACTAAGACAAATAGTAGATGACTACAACGTGCTTTGATAAACGCTCTCATAAAAATCAAAGCAGGTAGTTCTATAATCACATGGCACATTACTTAATTCAGCTTAGCAAGAAAAGGCAATGAAATATTTGCAGTTCTCTTTGTGCTCCTACTTGGACCTGCAATGTAAATGTGCTATGTCCCTGTAAACTCCCACCATCTCCAGTAGCTGTGAGCTGCTCTCTGTCATGGCCATGTCCTTTCTAGATATAATATCTTGCAACAACAGGGAGAAACAAATCACTATAATAGAATATACATCTGTTACTCCTTGACATTAGACAGATTTTCTTCAATCTGATAATATTTTTGGATCCCCTTTGTTTCTTGGATATTGCTAACTTTTCAGTGTTTTTTTGTTTTTAATATGTCACTTTTACATCTCTGCTTCAGTTCTTCTTTAATTAGTTTTTCTTCATTAACTTAGGTCTTAGGTCCTTTCCATTTCCATGTACACTGTGGAATAAACTCATCAATTCCTATAATGTCAACTGCTGAGAGTTTTATAGAGATTGTGTTGAATCTATAGAGTGATATGGGGAGAAGTGATATTTTAATAATATTGATTATTCTGATACATGGACATAGTTTGTCTTTCCACTTATTTAGTGCTTTAATTTTTCTCAGTAATATATTGCACCTTTCAATGTGTTGAACTTATACTTTTTTTATCAAATATATTCCTAATTTATTATGTTTTAATGTTACTGAAAGTGATATTAATTAAAAAAATATTTCTAGCTGATCATTGCTTGTTTCAATAAATAGAATCAATTATTATATATTGAATTTGTATCCTGTAAACTTACTAAATGCACTCATTAGTTCTAAAGTCTTTTCTGTGGATTCCTTAGTATTTTCTACCTAGATAATCATGTTTCTGTGATTAACACTAGTACTTCTTTTGCCATCTGATTGCATTTTGTTTCTTTCTCCTCCCCCACCCCTCAATGTTCTGGTTAGGACAGATTACTTTAAAACATTTTTAACATGTTGAATTACATAGATTTTCAATGGTTACATCAACTTTCCTGGTGGTAAATATGCCACAAGGTCTTGATGTCTTATCCTTTTCATATGTTATTAGATTCAACTTACTAAAATTTTGCTAAGGATTTTTGTGTCTCTGTTCCTGAGAGATACTGGTATGAAGTTCTCTTGGAATGTCATTTTTGTGTTTTAGCATCAGGGAAATGTTGGCCTCACGGAATGAAATTGTGTACCTAATTGATAATATTTCTCCAGTAAATTTTTGAATATGTTAGTAGTGAAACCATCAAGAGTTGGAGTTCTCGTCAAAGAAAAATGATTAACTACAAATTTAAGTTCTTTAGTAGATGTAGGGTGACTCAGTTTATGTATTGCTTCTTGTATGTGCTTGTGTGTTTTCATTTCATCTGTGTTGTTGAATTTATTGTCATAAAATTTTTAATAATATTCCCTAATTAAACTCTTAGTGTCTGTATAATATAGAATGTTCATTGATGTCCCTTCTCCCATTCTTGTCTTTGGTAATTCTTGTCTTCGGTAATTCTTGTCTTCTCTCTTTTTCTTCTTGGTCAGTGTGGCTAGAGAACTATCATTATGACCGTTTCAAGAACTAGCTTTGCTTATATTCATTTTTTCTACTCTTTTGTCGTCTCTTTTAATAATTCCTGCTCTTATCTTTATTAACTTTCTTCTGCTTACTTTGGTTTTAATTTGCTTTTCTTATTATAATTTCTGAAATTAGAAAGTTAAGTCACTGGTTTTAACATTTTTATTTGGGAATTTTCCCACATGAACAGACTGATCAGAATTCAGCTGTAGACTTGCGGGAAATCCCCTGAGGTTCTTCGATCAGTGTGTGTGTATGTGTGTGTGTGTGTGTGGGGGGGGGTGCACTTGTATGCTCAGCTCTTTCCTCCCCAGTACTCTGTCCTGCAAATTTTACCTGCTTAGGTCTCCCCAACTCTGAACTCTGTTTCTTCACCTAGGGAGATTGCCAAAATTTGTTTGGGTTCCTCCTCCCTAGACTGCTACTAGGAAACTCTCTCTGTACTACAAGCTATGACTCATTTATTTTTGCTCTCTCAGAGATTAATGTTTGTTCCCCCAAATTTGAAAAACATTGTTTCATCAGTTTTGTCCATTTTTTTTTACTTAAGATAGTAAGATCAATCTGGTTTCTGTTCGCTCATTGTGGCCAAAAGCAGTCGTGATTATTAGCTTTTGGATATAGACATATAACCCAACATTAAGACTTTATCTTTTACTGTTTTAATTAGTGAGATGCCAAATTCATCTAGAAGTGTATCACTGCCTTATCACAGTCATGTCATTCACTATTGACATGATAGTCAATATCATGACTGATGTTGAACATTAGAACATTACAGCTAAGTTTGCTTCCACAGAAATAACCCAAAAGATAGTAGATGTTTCAACTGTCTCTGTGTTAACAGGGACTTAGACCAAGATCAAAATATTTATTCAACATATTACTCCATTGATGGTTCACATGGTGGATTGATCAGGAAGATTATGTTTTTTACTCTTCGGTATTAAATCCTAGTTTAACTATGACAATTTCAAAATATGATCTGCATTTAAACGTGGTTGTTAGTAGTTTATGTCTTAATGTTTATTTTGCTTTTGTCAAACAAATACAGCTTAACTCCTTTTGCAATTTCACATTCTCTGTCCCCAGGATTTTACACCTCCCCCTAATAAATAGTACCCATTTTCATCGTACACTCAGATCTTTCAACATTCAGGTCCTCTGCATTCCACTGCACTTTGTGTGTCTCAATGTAGTGCCCAATGCCAAAATCCAGGAACTTCTGCCTAAGTGCTCAGGAGCATGGTATTGGCCATGGTACCTTGAAGATGACCCTCATGACATACCAACATAGTGGAGGAAAGGAGAATTCACTGGTGCAAAAATAATCAATTCAAGTGAGTAGCTCAGTCCTATAGGCTGCATAAAGATGACAAGTGTCTCTGCATTAAAAAATAAAGTAATACTCAGTGCCATTTCATGGAGAAACCTACGGCTGCCACGCTATAATAATCTATGGTTCCAGTCATTTATTCTCTTACGTACTTTTACTCATGTACTCACATACACAGACTCACATACACATATGCACAACTCCTTCTCAGTCACTTTTGTTGAACAATACAATAAAAAGTATTTTGAAGTATATGAACTACAAATGTTCTGATACCTACTTAGAATACTCAGATGTATATTTATATAAAATAAAATGTAAATCAGTGAACAAATTCTGCATCAAAAATTTTTTGGTCCTATTCAGTGATGAATAAATAATCACTAAGCGCATATTCTGTCTTGGAATCATTTGATACTTAAATAGCAGTGATACGTGGTTTGAATTCAGAACGTATGTTCATTTATGATTCCCATGAGGTTGTAGAAATCTGCATTTTAGTATGACTGGATATTAGTGCAGAAGAAATTCCCAACATAAAATATGTGCTATAGGATGTGTTCAGTTTCACAACCTCTAATCATTTGGACCTGGAATTTTATCGATCAGAGATTATTGAGAAACCTGGATGAGTTCACCAGCGTCAAGAAATTGAAATTCTCCTTAAATTCATACAAGTTGCCCAGAATTTTTGGAGCTTCCTAGAAATTGTACTAATTCCAGATAACATAGCAATTATTTTCATTCACTGCAAATTTTGCTAACAACTCTGTCAGCAAAAGGAGGAAATAGATTTGATCTATTTATTCACTAAAATTAAACTACCTGGAAAGAATTTCTGAGATACTTATAATTCCTCATAGAAATTCTAGTAGTTCTGGTTAATATATGAGTCATAGGGAAAGAATATGCCATTTTCTGTCTGGTTCTGAATTAAGGAAAGGAATTAACATTAAGGAAAGGAGATCAAAGACTGAATTATGACCTTTTCCAGGCAGGTATTAAAATGATCTTAGAGGTAAAAGAAAAAAATCAGCATAACCAGAGTCTATTAGGCTGATCAAATGCTCCATTTTATGAGACACTTTTTAGAGCTTTTCCTTCAAATCCATGTCAACCCGACTTTATATTCATTCACTCTATGAATATACACTGTGCAATATATAGGGATTGTTTTTCAAAACATGCAAAGAGCCACTCAGAAACAAATGTTTAAAAAACTCACAGAATTTTAGGTATGGCAAGAACAATGGAAAAAATCTAGTTCCATATCTCCAATTTTATACATGATGAAATTGAGCTCAGTTCTCACTGAAGAGATTTCTTCAATTTACCTCTTTGCTCTTTTTTCCTGTTCTCCTAGCCTAATCACACTATACATTGAAATGATTATGTGTTATACTATATTAGGTCAAGAAAGACATTAATGTAGTCCCAGATTTTATCAATTCTGCTTTTAGTTTCAGCACTATTGTTCATTGCTCTCTCTAATTACATAATAGGTGAGTCTTTAAAAGAATAATTGGCATTGGTTTCTTAGTGTATAACATTCCTCATTACAAATCATGCAAACTTTCATGAATGAATTTACTCTTTTTTATTTACTCATATACAGATGTCATAGAGTATATGTCATATTATAGATTGGATAGAAATCTCAACTTTGTCAGGATGCAAACAAAAATGACCCTATTTTGTTTAAGATAAGTTGCTATTTTCTAGGTTTGGGCACATTTTTAAATGGTGCTGTAAATAATAATTACTTGATCACACATTCTAATCTGTTGGGTGAGTTCAGAGCTACACGCTGTTTGCTGTACTCTACCCCTCTAGAATCCCTGTTAGTAAAGAACTATATGGGATCATGAAAATCATAGTTGGTCCACCTTAATATGGAGTTGACTTTTAATGTGAAGGAGAAAAGTCATTACAATAGAGATTAGGCAGAACTATTCCATTTTCTTCCTATGATCTTCAAGTTCTACTTTTTCTCTTTTTTACATTTCCACATGGCTTGAAAGATGAGACCTGATATAATCTGTGCTTGGGGATTGCCATCCCCCTATAAGGTCAAATAGGAATCAAGTTGGGGATCATGGAAAGGGAATCATAAAGCAGGCAATTTTTATCTTCCTTCAGTATAGGCCATGAATAAAAGGAGCATAAGGAAACTTCAAGACACACATGAGGCCTTGGTTAGTTAGCTGGGAATAAAAAAACCTGTAGTTGAAACAAAATACACCCAAATATATTGAGAATTTTCCTGATGTATGCCTTTGCAATATAAATATTTGTAAATACTCTGTCAGTGGAAGCAGGTGGATGGCATAGTTGATGGCATATGAAAATTGGAGATCTTGTTTTTCTCTTCCCAAAATATGACTACTATTTTGAATTATAAAGACCAAATTTTGACCTTCAGCTTTTGTCATAATTTAAGCTTTATATATGGAAATTTGGACTCTCAGAAGCAAACCAGTAGGAAGAGAAAGAAGTTAAATTTGGCAAGTTTAAGATTACAGAAAATGGGCTTCCCTGGTGGCACAGTGGTTGAGAATCTGCCTGCCGATGCAGGGGACACGAGTTCATGCCCCGGTCCAGGAGGATGCCACATACTGTGGAGCGGCTGGGCCCGTGGGCCATGGCCACTGAGCCTGCGCATCCGGAGCCTGTGCACCGCAACAGGAGAGACCACAGCAGTGAGAGGCCCGCGTACCGCAAAAAAAAAAATAGAAAAGAAAAATGGATTACAGAAAATAGCTTAGAAGGACTGATTCCATGTGGATATCTAGTCAATAAAAGTCCTATCTAAAGGGATGTGATAAACTCATTTAGACCTAGATCAGCAAGAATGTCTATACAAGTTCCATGGGGTGGGTTGGAATTAAAAGAAGTGGAGGTACTTTTAGAGCAAACATATGGAACTTAGTGGTCAGTCTTCCTGGAACAGAAGAATCCCCAGAAGCAGCTGAGGTTGTTCTCCATTTATTCCCTGTCAGTGTCTTGCATGATCCTGGATAGAATATTTCTTACAGTTGTTGTTCTAAAAATGTCATCTATATTGATGAAAAAAAGAAACATCAATCTGTTTGTGTACTCTAAATATAATGACTTGTTCTGCTCAGCAAGACTTGACCATAAGAAAAACATTTAAATGAAATTTCTCTCCCTGAGGGACACAAACCAGTTAAGTCTAGAATAAAGAGACCCTCTATATTTAATGTGTAGAGTTTGGGAATAAACAAGCCAATGGAAAGTAAATTCTCATTTATGATTTAAAAAAGGAAGATGAGGGAGAATTATTGTTAAAAAATAAACCACTATTTCCAATGAAGGAATGGGAAGTTGATAATAAGAGGATAGGGGAACACAATATACAATAGGAGTTATCAGCATCACCAGTATCCTCATCATTGTTATCAAATAATTGATCATCATCTCTAATATTATTTGAACTATAAGCAGAGTTTGGCATGGTTCATCAATCATTTCTCATTGTCATACTACTTTCTTCACTTCAGATTCCTCATCTCTGACATCTTAAAGCTGGTGGTTTCTGGCACTCAGGCTTGATTCATTTATCTTACGAAATTCATTCTCTTGGTGTCTTATCAAGTCCTGTGGCTTTAAATATTATATATACACAAAGATTCTCTAATATGCCTCTACAGGACAGATATCGCTCCGTGTGCTTAACAACTCTACATGCATATCTATACAATATCACAAAATAATAGAAGTTATTTTCTTTTTAAAGTTAGTATTTATTATTTGCTTGACTTTCCCTTTTGTTCTAAACTTTTTTCTTTTTCTCTCTATTCGGTATTTCTGTTTGCATGAAGTTTGATTCAAACTTTATAGTGACTCTCCTATTAAAAAAATAGCCAAATTTTTCTTTGAAATCCTTGATGTATTTGAATTTATTATCTTACAGTCTTAACTTATATGTTCTATTACAGTACATTTCTATGTCCTGACACCATTGCAATATCCTCCTTTTGATTGCCAGAGTAATTTTTTTCAATTTATTGTTTTCTTCTACTAATTAGAATATTACACATTCTATTTTTAATTTTTTTAGTTATTAAATATTTTATTAATTCTTAGGTCATCAAAGTATAAAATTAGTCAATATGTTTACTACTCTCCCTTATGCAAGAACTTGAGACTACTTTAATGTCAAACACATCACTTGAAATTTATATGCTGATTTTATCATGTATATTATTTCTTCCTTTGTGAAACACACAGAGGAGTTAATTATTATTGTTTTTACAGATTTCTTTAGATTTTTGCACTTATTTATAGCTTTTTTTGTTCTTTATTTTTTGCATCTTGAAATTTTCAATTGGTATTATTTTCTTCTGCCTACAGTACCTACTTAAGAATTTTCTTTAGTAACATTTCATTTGTTAAATCTCTGTTTATTGTTGTTGGAGAAGGTCTTTTTTTATCTCCTCCTGACAAAGGATGTTTGTCAAGAAAGCAATGACTAAGTAAAACATTATTCCACTACTTTCTGACTTCCATTGTTTCTTTCTTTTTTAAAAAAAATAAATTTATTTATTTATTTGTGGCTGCATTGGGTCTTCGTTGCTGTGTGCAGGCTTTCTCTAGTTGAGGCGACCGGGGGTTACTCTTTGTTGCAGTGTGCAGGCTTCTCATTGTGGTGGCTTCTCTTGTTGCGGAGCACGGGCTCTAGGCACACGGGCTTCACTAGTTGTGGCTCATGGGCTCTAGAGCACAGGCTCATTAGTTGTGGCGCACGGGCTTAGTTGCTCTGCGGCATGTGGGATCTTCCTGGACCAGGGCTCGAACCCGTGTCTCCTGCATTGGCAGGTGGATTCTTAACAACTGTGACACCAGGGAAGTCCCCATTGTTTCCTTTAGAAAGTCAGGGTCAGTATAATTTTTGTTCCATTGAAAGTAATTTAATTTCTCTGACACTATTATAATCAACTTATAGTTGCATGATTTGTTAAATATACTTAACCAAAATAGAGTTTCACAACTTCACATATACATCTATGTTCTTTTTTACTAATTAACTTGGTAAACCTTTTGTGCATTTTTAAAAACGTGCTATTTAGGCTTCCAGCTCCTGATCTACTATGTAAAGAGCTTGGAAGTTGTTACTCCAAATATTATAACAAGAAAATATCTGAACAAAATGAAAACCAGCAACTCTTCTTAGATACTTCAGAGAATTGAGGACAAACGTATATTGCAAACTCTAGGACAATCACAATAAATTTTTAAAAAAATAAGTAGAATTGATATGCTAAGAGAGAAGGGAAAATGGAATAATATAAAATACTCAGATAAAACCACAGAAGGCATAAAAAGGGTGGAAGAAAAAAGAAAAAGAGCCAGAGCAACTAACAGAAAATAGTTACAAATATTATGGCTATTAATCCAACTATATCAATAAGCACAATAAATGTGAATGATTTAATACACCAGTTAAGTGAGACAGACTGACAGAGTGAGTAAATCAAAAAACAACTATACTTTGTCTACAAGAAACCCACATTAAAAATATATACATGTGTAGATTAAAAGTAAAGAGATGGAAAAAGATATATCATGGTAACAGATCAAAAGGAAGCAGGAATGGCTGAATTAATTTCAGACAAAGCACACTCAGAACAAGGAGAAACATCAGGGATAAAGAGAAGCATTACATAATGATAGAGGGGTCAAGTCTCCATGAAGACATAATAATCCTTAATGGATATATGCCTGAAAACAGATCTTCAAAACGTGAGGCAAAACCTAATGGAACTGCAAAGAGAAATAGACAAATCCACTGTTAGAATTGGAGATTTCAGTACCCCTCTACACCAGTAATTGACAAATGCAGCAGGCAGAAGTTCAGTAAAACTATAGTTGAACAGAACTTCACCATCCATCAGTTGAATCTTGTGTTCTATATGAGATCTTGTTTAAGAGAATGAAAAGATAAGTCACAGACTAGGTGGAAATATTTGCAGAACAGATATCTGATAAAAGACTTGTATCCAAAATATAAAAAGAACACTTAAAATTCAACAATAATACAACAATCCAATTAAAAGATAGGTAAAAGATCTAAACAGATACATTACTGTAGATGATAAACAATAATAAATATACATAATAAAAGGTGCTCATCGTATGACATTAGAGAATTGTAAATTAAAACAATCATGAGATACCACTATATACCTATTAGAATAGCTAAAATTGAGAAAGCTGACAATAGCAAATGGTGGTTAGGATGTAGGGCAACAGGAATTCACCTTCACAGGTAGTGAGGATGAAAGAAGGTACCACAATTTTGGAAGACCATTTGGAAGTTTCTTACAAAGCTCATCAGAATCTTACCATATGATCCAGTAACTGAGGCCACTCTTGTGGCCTCTCCCTTTGCGGAGCACAGGCTCCGGACGCGCAGGCTCAGTGGCCATGGCTCATGGGACCAGTCGCTCCACGGCATGTGGGATCCTCCCGGACCGGGGCACAAACCCGTGTCCCCTGCACCGGCAGGCGGACTCCCAAAAAACTACAAAATGTAGTTTTACACCAAAGAAAATGTTCAGTGATCATTATTTCCTATTTGATGGTAATTGAGAGAATTGCCTAAACATTCTGAAAAGAGGTGATAGCCGTATTTAAATGATCAGTTTTAAGTGGGTATTGTCAAGACTCCTCCTTTAAAGAATGGTGCCAAAGTAAGGACTAATCTTATTTGGGTGTGTCTTTCATTACCCACACTTAAAGCCAGTTGATTAGAAAGGGCAAAAATAAATTTCATTTCTGTGATTGATACAGTCAATCTCAATTTTACTTAAATGTGTTCAATGGACTCCATAGAATATTTTTCTTCTATCTTCAAATAATTTGACAGAACATATTATTAGTGTTTCACATATTGCCATTCCCTTGCTATTTTCCTTTCTTATAATAACAAGCTGATAAGCTCACAGTTTTCCCTATGACCAGGAATTAGAGCTACAATCTATTGAGATAGTTAAAATCTTTGACATAAAAGTCTTGTGTGGTTCAGTGTTTACTATTAAATGATAATATTGTTTCAGAATCTTATGCCTGTAATAAGGGAGGAAAAAATATGAGGGTTAACATTGTTTCAAAAGGAATGCTTTATAGTATGAAGCTTTAAATTGCTAACCTTTTCACTTAATGAAATAAATATTTATACATCCTCAAAATTCAGTTTCCTTAAATGTACACACCCCCTTATGAATTAATTCTTCTCAGCAACTCTCAAATATTTGAGTGCAGAACACTGTCATAATGAGGGTGCTGGATGCAAAGCAATGGTGCTGACTTACATTCCACTCCCCAATTATCTGTGCTGCTTTTTTTATAGTAGATACCTCTGTCAATTTTAATTTCATCTTGGCTAAACACAAAATAGTGTGCAGGCTAAGCAGATGGTTGTCACAAGCAGATGAACACAAATAAAATTTATGGGAAATGTTCCAGTCTGGTAGCAGAAAAGGGAATGAGTCACCAAACTCATTTTATTGTTCATGAACATCATGTGCCGAACCCTTCGTATAACATGGGGAAAATAATCTTATTTGTGAACCCAAACAGTTTATAAAACATTTAACCAAATTGCCGTTGTGACTGTTAGTAAGGAGCTAATAATTATCAATGTGCTGCGATGGTTTTCTTATTAATGGATAAAGAGAAAACATATATAACGAACGAATAAATTAGGAAATGAACACTTTATGTGTATCTTTTGTATTGTTAGGTAATCTTTTCCTTGAACTGAATTGTGCTCCACTTAAATGAATTTTATGAGGAAAAATGTATATTTTTGTGGTGTAATAGGTTGGATAGGGGGAGCATTTGAGTGTTTCCTTCCCTTTTTGTCTTAGGGTGACTTATTCCTAATGTAAATGGATTCATCCCTTGAATTCAAACTTTGTGACAAGAAGAGGAGTTGAGGGAGAATATCCTGTACTTTTCAAGTCTAGAAAAGAAGTGAAAGAAGTCAAATAGGTGGTTTTGTATTTTATGAATTCTGAGAACTTTCACATGTTTTAGTATAGAAGGGTGTGGCCAAATCACATTACTTCAGATATTTCGCACATTGAAAGTCAGCCCAAATAATTTCTGGAAGAAACTTAGGTTTGAGATCACTTTGTTATTTGCATTAAGCATGTTAATTTAGGTTTAACATATAAGGGATATAAAGCTTCAATATAAAGTTCAAGCACAGATTCTAGGGTTACTTTAAACACAAACAGATCATTAGATTAGGCTCCCCTAAATGTTAATAAGGACCTCCAGGCTCCTAACTCTCTTCTTCTTAAGGTAATTCTAAGTGAGCATATGCTGAGAAATAGTTTTATCTCATTTGCACTAAGGAGAGTCATGGTGTGAAATAGTCATTCTTGAGGAGGATGTAGAACTACAAGCTGAGGAAATTTACCTGAAAAGGAGGGAATAACACAAGTTTATAAATTGTATAGCCAAATATTTTACTTACATCTTTTTAAAGATACAGGACCAAATATAGTATTTATCTTTTTGATGTTTAACGGTATTAATTAATTTTCCCAAAGTCTTTATAAAAAAGGTTCAAGTCATACTTAATGCTTCCAACAAATATATGAAAGGCAACACACACATATATGACTAAAAATATGGAAATAAAAATACAGAAAGCCACATGTATATATACATGTATATACAGCCATGCATATACATTTTATATACAAGATAGATAATGGATATGAGTGAGAGGCAGTGTCTTAAATTCATTTTGGACTATACCTTATTAGTTCAAACATAAGACAACACTAACTTCTACCTTTTAATAGGATAGAGTGGTTTAGAGTACACAAGTACCTCCGTCATGAATAATTTTAAAAGTTGGGTGCACTGTAAAACAAGTTGGATTCTTAAAGATTACCTGTTCATAGGCATCAGAGAGCTATTCAAAAAGCCAGGATAAGAAAGACTAATATTACCAAGAAGTAAGGGCCAAAGAGTTGAGCCAACATTCTGCTTTTGGTTTTCCTCTGGGAGGTGCTTACCAATTCTGAGTGCAGAGCAAGAGGCTGAGAATCCAGGCTTTCCCAGGTAGAGCTACTGCAACAGGACAGAGAAACCATCAAAAATTCTGGCAGAATTACGGAGATAGAAATGTAAAACTGGAGACATTAGGCGACTCAACCACGTGATCACTCTTTCTATTAGGTGAACATTTTCCATACAGATAAGAGATATTAGGACTCAGATGACATTTAGTGGTCCCCTTGCCCTCTCCAGAAAACTAGAGCCTTTCTTCAGAAGCTGTTCTCATATGGACTCTGAGCATTACCAAAAAAAAAAAAAAAGGTGTTGACAATTTGATATCTGGTTCTGTATTTGTTTGCTAGGGCTGCCATACAAAGTATCACAGACTGGGTACCTTATACAACAGAAGTTTATTTTCTTACAATTCTGGGGCTAAAAGTCCAAGATCAAGGTGTTGGCAGGGTCAGTTTCTACCGAGGAGGAAACTGTTCCATGCTTCTCTCCTAGCTTCTAATTTGCTGGCAATCTTTGACCTTCCTTGGCTTGTAGTTGCATCATCTTGATCCCTGCTTTCTTGTTCACATGGCATTCTCCCTGTGTGCATGTGTCTATGTCCAAATTTCCCCTTTTTATAAGGACACTAGTTAGGCTAGATTACAGTCCACCTAAATGATCTCATTTTAACTTGACTGCCTCTATAAAGACCTTATTTCCAAATAAGGTCATATTCTAAATACTTATTTGAGCCTCAACATATCTGTTGGGGGCATACAATTCAACCCATAACAGGGAGTCTAGTTTTCAGAGATATCGTTAAGTCCCTCTGATTTCATTTCTTTCTGCACGATGCTGATGTAGGTGATTTGGCACTACTCACTCTTATGATGGTATTTGTTATACCTTACTTAGTTTTGTTGCAGAGTTTATCTCTAGGTTTTATTATGCCTATGTGTTCTATCTGTTACTATAGGAAATACTTCAAATTCAATGACTATAATACTACCATTTTGTTGTTAGCCTCCTAAGTTATTTTTTAATCATACTCAGCACTCTGTGAATTTTTTTTTGTTTGTTTTGAGAATCATGTTCTCTTGTTCCAGAGAATTTTCAGTCATTTTCTTTTTTCATCATTTTTTTCTTCTCCATTATATTATATCCTTTGGGAAATCGTTACAGTTATTGGTTTAGAAGATCATGGATTATCTTCCCTGTCTGTAACTTCTTTCCTATATTTTCCTTAACTTCATTTCTCCAAGTTGCCTGCAGACAGGTTTGATACTTTTAACCTCTTAAGTCAATATCCTCTCTTCAGTTTGTCAAAACCATCATTTATTCCATCTTTCCAGTTACTACTATTACTACTATTACTATTTTCATTGTTGCCAGATGATCTTTTTTTTTTAAGCTTACCTACTTATTAATTAAAAACCTCTAATAGATGTTATTTCCACCTATAAGTTGAGAATTTTAATCACAATTTAACATCTATTTCAGATATTATATTCTATTTTCTTGAATGTCTTGTTGCTTGTTTGGGAATCTTGGGTTTACATTTGAGGGCATAGGATTCCTTAATGAATTTTGTAGTTTTAGTTGGAGATGCAAACTGTGTGAAGAGTTTTTTATTCTCTGTTAAATGGTTTTTATCAATTACTTCATCCCAAGGTCTTCGGAGTTCAGGTCTTCAAATTAAGTCTTGTATTGATAGCTATAGGTCAAAGGCTGGCTGTTTCCAACATTTAATTTGTATCTTTGATTTTTTTCTGGATATAGGCAACCATAAATTTTCTGCTGAATTCTAGGAGAATGGGTGGAAATATTTTCTCCCCTGTTTATGATTCAGATGCATGTTCCCACTCTTCACCTCAAACATTGAGCTCAGCGTCATTTCTCTGACATTGATGGCAGGTACCTATTTGATGCCAGGACTCAGTCACTAAAACACTGGCCCTAGGAAGCTGTCTCTTATACCAGCCTTTACAGAACCCTGTGACTTCAGTGCCAACTTAGAAGCTTGGCTGTCCTTTTAATATATATTTATGAAAAATTTCATCTTGTTTTTACACATCATTTATTTTAATAGTTAAAATATATTTTTACCTCTCATAAGTTTGAAGCAGATTGTCAAGTTTTATAATGTGTCAGTGCTACCATCTTGTCTCACAATTCCAAGAATATTTAGGGGATTATAAAGGCACTCACTAGTTGGTAACCAAGTAGAGAAATCTTCCTTTTAAACACTGGCCCAATTAACTGCAACTCTATTATCGATCCCATGCGTGACAGCCAACCAAGTCAGTTCATCTTTTTACACATAATGTGTAACTTAAATTCTAATCCTATGTCTGCCTATTCCTCTGGCCACGGTATTATTTCAGTTAGTGTAAAAATGAGGCTGTCACCTTCTTCCTCCCAGGAAGATAGCGAGGTTGTGAGGCAGAGATAAAATACTTGACTTCCAAAGCAGGCACTGTAGGGATGAGCAAGTTTTCACTAAATGTTTCTTAAGCTTGGTAACATTACTGTGTTTATGAAAGTACTAATTTGTCTTAAGACTCTGAATTATAACTGATAAAAGTTTCATAATTTTAAACAGTATAGTCTTAAAAAGTTAAAAAGCATATATAGCTGTCAGGTATGTCATCATATAAATATGGTCTTCTGTATGATATTTTTTATTCTTAGAACTACATTTTATATAAAAATGAAAAGTTTGAAATCATTTATCCCAAAATTTCATTGTGGTAAATCAGTGGCAGTATCTGCCAAGATAATCAGAAATGTCAGGTTTAATTTTAACAGGCTTGAAGCATTTATTTAGCCATCTGCCTGCCTCCTTTAGCAGTATAGAAAAATAAAATAAGTCATGTGGATATCAGGGAAACACACAAGGTACGCACAGATCTTCCACAAAATTATTTTATTGCTGCAAAAGTATACTCTAAGCTAACCTTACTCTATATCATGGGAGAACAGAACTGCAGGAACTCATAAGCAAAACACATACTAATATTGAACCAAAGCCCATGGCACATAGATCGTCAGCTAGAAAAGGAACACATCAGTTCTTTAGTTTATATTTTAGGCTTGCGAAACTACTGTTCCTAATCACGTATCCCTGAAAAAGTATACTGAAAATTCACATAAGTCATAAAGCAAACCAAATTTCCCCAGTTTATATAAAAGCAGTAATTGTGGCAAATCTGACTTTTATCCTTTCATCAATGTTCCCCAAAATATACTTGTAGAAAAGTGGTTTTGCAGCATGTTGATATCATGACAGAAGTTTCCATTTGCTGAATAAACTGGTAGCAGGAAAAGTCTAATTTAAGTGAATCCACTTAGAAATGGAATTTAATTGCATGGTAAATAATTTTAATATTTTGATTTCTACCTGTATCTTACAAAATAAAATGAAAAACAATGGAAATTAGTTAAGAGCATTATCTTAAAAACTGTGTTAGTATTATAATGTACTAATTTTAGAAATAAATAACATTAAAAATTTTTGCACCGTTCTACTAATAACACCAAGTAGTACGACACCAAATCCTGAACTTCATATTTGACTCATAAAAACTTTTGAAAAGGACAATTTTTGCAAAAATATCTGAAAGCTAATTCAGTGTTCTTAATTACTCTTTTGACTTCAATCAGTCATTGCATCATTTGCAACATTTTCATTTTGTTTGCAATGATTGTACTGCATTTGCTTTTTTTAACCATACAGTACAATCGACCATAGACTGTGCCACTACTATGTTAGCTATTTACCTGTCTCTCAATCTCAAACTGCTGGGGCTGGGAGTCTCCAATTTTATTTCCCAGTCTGCCTTGTTAGAGGCTTCCCCTAGGCACTGCCAAGAGGAAACAGTTATAGGAAATCACAAGGCAGGAAGAAGAGAGAAACGTCTGTCTTCTGTCTCTGTAAGTCTGAGAGCTGCTGGAGGTTGCCTTTTGGCAACAGGAGGGATGAGGTAAGTTTGGCTTCCTGAAGTCTGAGCGGAGGCAGCGTACTTGTTGATACTAGTAGCCTGGCCACTGCTGCATTTTTGGGGGGTGGACCCAAAACCAAATATTACAAAATCTCCAAAATACAGCAGCAGTTACGAGCTTGTGGGTTCCGGAACAGGAGTGGTGGCAGCTTGTGGGTTCCGGAACAGGAGTGGTGGCAGCTCCTCAACATTGCCTTTTCCTTCTTTTGCTGCTTTCACGACCCCTCATTTTGCCTTTGCTCTTGGAACCGTTTCTCTGGATTAAGTTCCACCTGTTTTAAATGAGCGAAGTGATTTCTGTTTTCTTGATTGTGCCACACTGGTACAAGGAGTGAAATGTTGCTCATGATGGGCAGGGATGTATTTTCCTATTGAGTCTGGCAGATTGTTGGAGGAGACATTAATGTTTAAGTGACTGATTTATTAGATAATATTTTAGTGCAAAGAGATTACTTAAGGTACATTGAGAACTAATTTGATGAATTCCTAGACATCAGGGATGCCTTTTAATCTGAGTGCAGGTTATCATAGTCAAATCATTTGGGGAAAGGTGGCTGTTATGGAATAAATTGTGTCCCCCTAGGATTCATATGTTGAAGCCCTAACCCCTAGTAGCTCATAATGTGACTGCATTAGAGGTAGTGCCTTTACAGTGGTAATTAAGGTTAAATGAGGTCTTATGGGTAGGTTTTAATCCAATGCACCTGGTTTCCTTATAAAAAGAGGAGATTAAGACATACAGAAAGAGACACTGGAGAATGTAAGCACACAGAGACGAGGTCATGTGAGGACGCAGTGAGAAGAAGGCAGTCATGTACAAGCCAAGGAGAGAGGCCTCAGTAGAAACCAAACCTGCCAATACCTTCATCTTGGACTTTCAGCCTCCAGAAGTCTGAGAAAATAAATTTCTGTTTCTTAAGCCCCCAAGTCTGTGGTATTTTGTTACAACAGTCCAAGTGGACTAACAACTGAGGGGGAAAGTAAGGTAAATAGGTGTATTTACTGTGCAAATCTTCATGGTGATTTTTTTTTAATGAGATTATGCCTTATGTTTTCCAAATTACTCACTCACCTCTTTTTCTTCACAAAACATCTCACAAATCTTTTGTTAGCAGAACACTTTCCAAACCTGCCTCAATTTTCTTAATAAGACTATGTCTCTTGAATACAAGCACGCTGTCCTTTTCTTTTATCTTTTCATAATTGCAGTTACAGACATTATATCTGAAGTATTAATATATCCTTCCCAGATGACTTCTCCATCAGTCCCTCCTCAAAGGTGAATTTTCATCTATGAGCCTGACTTCATGGCTCCTTTATCTCCCCCTTAATATACACCACAAGAAAATCGGGCATTAACTGGAAGTCTCAAAAGAAACAAAAAGACATATTTAACATCATTTCAATAAATCTGAATCTCAAAACCATATCAGTATTTTCTCTAAGTTAGTCCAGGATATAAAAACCCTCACAGATTTGGAAGATTCATTTATTTCCTCTGTTTCTTACAAGGAATAGAGCATTGGTTTTCTATTGCTGTGTAACAAATTACCTCCAAAACTTTCAGAGTTTATTATCTCGTGTTTATTATCTCACAGCCTCTGTAAGCTGCGAATTTGGAAACAACTTAGTTAGTAATTGAGGCTCAGAGTTTCTCATGTTTCTTTTTTTCCTGTGGTATGCAGGCCCCCAACTGCTGTGGCCTCTCCCGTTGCGGAGCACTGGCTCTGGACGCGCAGGCCCAGCAGCCACGGGCCCAGCCGCTCCGCGGCACACGGGATCCTCCCGGACCAGGGCATGAGCCCGCGTCCCCCGCATCGGCAGGCGGACTCCCAACCACTGCGCCACCAGGGAAGCCCTCTCGTGGGGTTTTAATCCAGATGTTGGCCAGAGCTGCAGTCATCTGAAGGTTTGATGAGGGCTAGAGGATCTCCTTCCTAACTCACTCATATGGCTGTTAATAAGATGTTGTAGTCCCTCATTAGCTGTTCTCCAGAAGCCTCAGTTCTTCACCATGTGGACTTCTTAGGGCATGAAAGCTAGCTTTCTGAGAGCTACTGATCCAAGAGAGAATAAAAAGACACATTGTCTTTAGTGATCTCCCCTCAGAAGTGACATGCCATCACTCCTAGAGCCCAGCCCTGATACAATGTGGGAGGGGCCTGACTATGCAAGGATGTGAACACCAGGAGGTCAGGATCCTTGGGGCTCTCTGGGAGGCTGGCTACCACAGAGAGAGAAATGCAAAATAAATCATCAAATTAAATTTTGACAGCAATTACCAGTGTCTTCCTTAGGCTTTTACTTTAAATATTTTGTCAGTGTTATCTATTTCTGTTGATTTTAACTCTATTTTTTTATATTTTCAAGTTTTATGAGCTGCTCCAATAATTTTATACCAATCACAATGCAATAAATATCAAGAAAGTTGTGCTCACATTTCTGGAAAAAGTAGAGTAACTGAGAAATAGGTGTGAGGCAGGTATGAATTTGTCTTGTCTCACTCAAATATCACACATTTATTTTATACCAGACTTCTCATGTTTCAAAGGAGTAGCTCATAATAGACTAGAAAATGAACAATAATTTATGTATCAGATAATGCATATTAGACAACCTGTGACAATCTAAGTAATGAAAAGCTTACAACAAAGAAAATATTTTCCTCATGAGAATCTTCAGGATTTTAAATTGTCAGGTAACTTCAGTGTGTCAACCTCAATTATCATAGAATTTGATAGCATTTTTCCCAATCTTAATGAATGCTTCATTATACATGTAATTGCTTGAGCTTAGAATCTGAGCCATTCTTGATTCCTGATTTCACCTCATCCTCCACATCCAATTAACTAGCAAATTCTGTTGATTCAACCTCAGAATTATATGACCAATCCATCCACTTTTATCAGTTTCCATCTCATCAATTTGACTGCATGTCATCAACATTCCTTCCCTGGTCTATGCAACAGTCTCCTGTCCCCTTTCTTACTATTCTTTTTCAGTCCAATTCAGTCTTCATTCAGGAAACAGACTCATCATTTCAAATGGAAACACACAGGTGAAAATTGTCAGTGGCTTCCCATTGAATTTAGATTAATATCCAAACTACTTACATTAACCTTCAAGGTCCTACATTATATTTGTTTATTTATTTTAATACTTTTTTACTGAAGTGTACTTGATTTACAATATTATAGTAGTTTCAGGTGTACAATATACTGATTCAAAATGTTTATAGATTATACTCTATATTAAATTATTATAAAATATTGGTTATATTCCTGTGTCCGTACAATATATCCTTGTAGCTTATTTATTTTATAAATAGTAGTTTGTACCTCTTAATCTGCTATCCCTATCTAGTCCTCCTCCCTTCCCTCTTCCCACTGGTAATTACTTTGTTCTCTATACCTGTGAGTCTGTTTTTTATTTTGTTATATTTATTTGTATTATGTTTTAGATTCCACATGTAAGTGATAACCTTCAATATTTGTCTTTTTCTATCTGGCTTACTTAATTAAGTGTAATACCCTCTAGGTTGGTTGATATTGTGGCAAATGGCAAAATTTCATATTCCATTGTACATATATAATACATCTATTTTATCCATTCATCTGTTGATGGGCACTTAATTTGCTTCATATTTTGAGTACTGTAAATAATGCTGCTATGAACATTAGGCTGCGTATTTTTTTTGAATTACTGTTTTATTCACTTGGATATATACCCAGGAGTGGAATTGATGGATCATATGATAGTTCTAATTTTAGTTTTTTGAAGACCCCCCCCCCATACGGTTTTCCATAGTGGCTGCACCAATTTGCATTCCCACCAATAGTTTACAAGGGTTTCCTTTATTCCATATCCTTGCCAACATTTGTTAATTGTGGTCAATTTGATGATAACCACTCAAATTGTGACAAGTGTGAAGTTATATCTCATTGTGGTTTTGATTTACATTTCTCTGATGATTAGCGATTTTGTACATATTTTCATGTGCCTGTTGGTCATCTACATGTTTTCTTTGGAAAAATGTTCAGCTCTTCTACCCATTTTTATTCAGGTTGTTTGTTTTTTTGGTATTGTGTTGTATGAGCTATCTATATATATTGACTATTAACCCATTATTGGTCATATCATTTGCAAATATCTTTTCCCATTCCATAGGTTGCCTTTTTGTTTTGTTGATAGGTTCCTTTGCTGTGCAAAACTTTTAGTTTAATTAGGTCCCATTGTTTATTTTTGCTTTTGTTTCATTTGCCTTTAACTTCTCCTTTTTCATTTCTGATTTTACTGATTTGGGCCCTCTCTTTTTCTTGATGAATCTGGCTAAAGATTTCTCAATTTTGTTTATCTTTTCAAAGAAGAGCTGAACCAGCTCTTCATTTCACTGATCTTTTGTATGTTTTTTAGTCTCTACTTAATTTATTTCTGCTCTGATCTTTATGATTTCTTTCCTTCTACTAACTTTGGGATTTGTTTGTTCTTCTATTTCTAGTTCCTTTAGGTATAATGTAAGGCTGTTCATTTGAGACTTTCTTTGTTCCCTGAGTTAGGCTTATATGGCTATAAACTTCACTATTAGTACTACTTTTGCTGTGTTCTGTAGATTTTGAATCATTGTTTTCATTTTCATTTGTCTCCGGATATTTTTAAAATTTCTTCTTTGATTTCTTCAGTGATCCATGGGTTGTTTAGTAGCATACTGTTACCCTCCATGTGATTGTGTTTTTTGCAGTATTTTTTCTTGTAGTTGATCTCTAGTCTCATAGTATTGTGGTCAGAATGGATGCTGGATATGATTTCAATTTTCTTAAACTTACTGAGACTTGTTTTGTAGCCTACCATGCGATCTATCCTGGTGAATGTTCCATGTGCACAGGAAAAGAATGTATACTGATTTTGGGTGGAATGTTCTATGTATATCTATTATGTACATTTTTCTAATAGGTCATTTAAGACCACTATTTCCTTACTAAGTGAAGTGGTATTGTTTCCTACTATTATTGTGTTACTGTCAGTTTCTCCCTTTATGTCTGTTAATATTTCCTTCATGTACTAGGTGACCCCATGTTGGGTGCACATATATTTACTATTGTTTTATATTCTTCTTAGATTTATCCCTTGATCATTATGCAATGTCCTTCCTTGTTTCTTTGTTTTAAAGTCTATTTTGTCTGGATATAAGTATTGTTGCCTTGGCTTTCTTTTAGTTTCTATTTGCATGGAATACCTTTTTCATCCCTTCACTTTCAGTCTGCGTGTGTCTGAAGTGAATCTCCTGTAGGCAACATAAATATGAGTCTTGTTTTTTGTCCATTTAGCAATTTCATGTTTTTTGACTTGAGCACTTAGTCCATTTACATTTAAGTAATTATTGATAGGTATGTACTTATAACAATTTTATTAATTGTTTTTGCAGTTCTTTTTTGTTCCTTCTTTTGTTCTCTTCCCTTATGATTTGATGGCTATCTTTAGCATTACGTTCGAATTCCTTTCTCGTTTTTGTGTATCTATTATAGATTTTTGGTTCATGGTTACTGTGTAGCTTGTGTATAGCAATCTATATATACATGTGATTATTTTAAGTTAGTGGTCTCTTAATTTTAAATGCATTTTAACTACCTTCCTTTTTACTCCCCCCCCAACAATTACTATTTTTGACATCATATCTTACATCTTTTTGTTATGTGTATTCCTTAACTACGTATTGTGGATATAGATGACTTTGCTACTTTCGTCTTTAACCTTCCTACTAGCTTTGTACATGTGGATTTACTACCTTTCCTGTATATTTGGTTTTACCAATGATCTTTTTCCTTTAATAATTTTCATGTTTCTAGTTTTGGCCTTTTTTTTTTTTTTTTTTTTTTTTGCTTAGAGTAGTCACTTTAACATTTCTTGTAAAGCTGGCTTGGTGGTGCTGAACTCTTTTAGCTGTGCTTGTCTGTAAAACTTTTGATCTCCCCATCAAATCTGAATGAAAGCCTTTCTGGGTAGAATATTCTTAGTTGTAGGTTTTTTCCCTTTCATCACTTTAAATATATCATGCCACCCTTCCTGGACTGTAGAGTTTCTGCTGAAAAACCAGCTGATAGCGTTATGGGAGTTCCCTTGTGTGTATAAATAATTGTTGCTTTCCCTTCACTGCTTTCAATATACTCTCTTTATCTTTCATTCCTGCCATTTTAATTATAATGTGTCTTGGTGTGGTTCTCTTTGGGTTGATCTTGTTAGGACTCTCTATGCTTCCTGGACCTGGGTATTTGTTTCCTATAACAGGTTAGGGAAGTTTTCAGCTATTATGTTGTCAAATATGTTCTCAGCCTTTTATCTCTCTCTTCTCTTTCTGGAATCCCTATACTGCAAATGTTAGTATGCTTAATGTTGTCTGAGAGGTCTCTTAAACTGTCCTTATTTCTTTTTATTCTTTTTTCTGTTTAGCTTCAATGATTTCCATTATTCTGTTTTCAAGCTCATTGATCTGTTCTTCTGCATCTTTTAATCTATTACTGTTTCCTTCTAGTGTACTTTTTATCTTAGTTATTATATTCTTCATCTCTGTTTGGTTCTTCTTTATATCTACTGACGCTTTGTTCAACTTCTCACTGTATTCTTCCATTCTTCTCCTGAGTCTTTAAACATATTTACAATCATTATCTGAACACTTTCTTGGGTAGCTTACCTATCTCCACTTCCAATGGTTCTTCTTTTGAGGTTTTATCATATTCTTCCATTTGAAACATGTTTCTTTGATGTCAAATTTTGCCTAATTTGCTGTTTTTATTCCTATGTATCTGGCAGGTTGGTTATGTTTCCCAACCTTGGAGAAGTGGCCTTTTGTGTGAGCATCCTATGATTCCAGCAGCACACTCCCCTCTGTTTGCCAGAGCTATATACTCTAGTGTGCCCCCTACGTGGGCTGCATGGGTCCTTCTGTTGTGGTGGGCTGACTATTGTGGGCAGTCTGGTAGGCATGGTTGGCCCCTAATCAACTTGGTTGCCAGGTCCTACGTTATGGAGGCTGCCAGACATTTTTGGTGGGGTCAGGTCACAGACGTCTGGCTGCAGAATCCTAGGGTGTCCTGGGCCTAGATTGGCCCATTGGTGGGCAGAGCCAGGACCTGGGGTGGGCTGTTGTGTGGCCATGGTTTCTGCATCTAATGTTGGCCTGCTGGTGAGTGGGGCTTGTTCTTGACATGGCTGGCTGTGGGTTCCTGGGTGTCTTAAAGCTGATGCTGGCCCACTGGTGAGTGGGGCTGGATCCCAGGGTGGCTAGCTTAGGGATCCAAGGTGCCTCAGAGCTGGTGCCTACTGGTGGGCAGAGCCTGGGCCCAGGGTGTCCTGACATTAGTGCCAGCTCACTGGGCTGAGTTCCAGATTCTCTGACTGTGGGGTCCAAGGAGTCCTGAAGCTGGTATCACCCTCTGGTGGGTAGGGCTGGATCCTGGGGCCACTGACTCAGGGTCCCAAGGTGTTACAGAGCTGGTTGGCCTGCTGATGGGCAAAGCTGGGGTTGGGGCACCCCTGGTCTGGTGCCAGCCTCCTGTTTTGTTGGCTGAATCTTGACAAAGCAGGCTGTGGGGCTGCAGTGGTACCTGGGCTGATGCCTGCCCACTGGTTGGTGAGGCCAGGGCCCAGGGGCTAGACCCAGTGATATGCAGAGCCAGGTAGTGTCTATGGCTGCAGGGCCTAGAGGTCCCAGAACTGGTGCTATATCACAGTTGAGTGGGGCTGAATCCTGGCATCACTGGCTATAAAGCCCTAGGAGTCTTTGAGCTGGTGTTGGCCTGCTAGTGGGCAGGGCCTGTTCCTGACACAGCTGGCTACAGGGTCTGGGATGTCCTAAAGCTTGTATAGGCCAACTGGTAGGTCAGGGCAGCTGGCTGATGGGTCCATGGTTTCTCAGAGCTGGTCTTGGCCTGCTGGTGGGTGGGGTCAGGGCCCAGGAATCCCAGGTCTGTTGCCAACCTGCTGGTGGGTGGGCTGGGTCCTGTCATTACAGGTTAAAGTGCTGCAGTGGTCCTGGGGCTGGTATCTATAAGCTGGTGGATAGGCTGCATTATATTTGTACTCTGGACTCACTTCTTAAGTTTCAGGTCACTAGTCTTCCATTTTCTCAAAAGCAACACTTTTTTCATGCCTTAAACTCTTTAGACGTGCACTGTTCTCTTTTAAAGAGCTTTAAAAAAGCTTTTCTCTACTCTTCCTATGACTGACTTTTCTCACACTTCAGCTTTCAACTTAACATACTGTGTCCTCACAGAGGGTTTTCCTTGAATGATTCTCTCTTGCTAGATGAATTCTCTTTCCAGCAACATCTTTTTGAACCAATACTCACCCAAACCTGTTATTCTCTGTTACGGAACACCCAGCCCATTGCTTTCTTTATTCATTTTCTTTATCTTTGTCTATTTTCCCATTGTCAACTAGAATATGTAAATTCTTTTATTCTCCCTGAATAAAGGAAGCTGAAATGCCTACCACATGGCCTTGCATATTTTTGAATAAATATATTAACAAATATGTAGCCTAAATATTTATTATGAATTATTACCCAAATCGAATAATTGGAGCAGTTCCTCTTCAGCAGCTCTATTTGACCTGTTAGTCTGTTCCATTGCTACTGTGGATAGTTTAGCAAGAATAGAGATTTTCACATCTCATCCATATTCTTCCCAATTTCCACTATCACACCAGACTCTGTTTTTCTATATGGAAAGTAGCTTTCAATATCTGAAAATTATTTCAAATAATAAAAATATTTTATTTTAAATACTGTGTAAATCAAAAAACTTAAATGCCTACCAGGCTGGCTAGTCAAAACCAAAACATAACCTTAACTTATAAAAAGGGTTAGAGATGGAACCGTTTCCCTGTAGTCTGGAAGTCAGATAGTTCCCTTAAAAGGTTTTTAGCCACTGTAACTAATATGACATTTGAATGATTTAAAAACATTGTGGATAACAGGGAATCCAACAAATGGAAACCAATGAAAGGCATTACCACAGTCCACCATTCATAATCCCTTTAAAAAGTCTTAGGGTCATTCATGCTTCCTAGCAGGCCAGAAATCTCACATGCTTTCAACATCTCTAAAGCAGCAGACACAGCAGGATAAACAAGTGTGTGCTTTACGATACTTTCAACCATGTTATTGGATGACCCTTCTCAGACAAATGTTGCCATATTTTAAAAAGTGCCTATGTCACCATTAATAGATAGGAAATTATGCAGGCCAACACATTTCAGACAGAGAAATCCCAAATCTGAAAGCCCTTTGCTCATTCAACTACTTAAGACAACTTTGTAATTTTTAAACATCATAAACGTCACAAAAAATAATGAATTTGTATACCAGTACAAAGCAATTTTTACTTTTTCTTATTCCACAAATCACAATGATAAAAATTTTACATTCATATTATTTGACATTCTTGTCAGACATACGCTTTTGAATTTTTTGAAATAAATAGTGACTTTAAGTAAATGTTTTATAACTCTCATTCCTCACAAATAGTTTCACTCTTAATGGTGTCTTAGTAAGTTCTTCCCTAATGATTTCCATACTTATTGAATGTGGGAGTGTGACTATTATACCTTGCCCTAGTTATTTTAGTTGAAAGATTAACTGACTCTCAATCAGTACCTAATATCAACTGTATGTCTCTTAAGTGCCTTGAGCTGTAAAGCTGTGTGAATTCAGTCAGGTGTATGTCCCTTTCTCTGCCTGCTGTAGATGAATCAGGCAGGGACAAATCTGAGCACCTCGAGGCCTCATATTCTTTGCCTTTCTGGCCCCTGAAAAATCTGTAGTTTCCCTTGGAAGTAACGCTGCCTTCTGAGTCTGCTTCAGAGATGTTTGGGATCAAAGACACACAGACGCCATCTTCATTGTTTCTGAAAATTTTTCTTTAGAACAGGAAGAGTACAGTGGAGCTGCCATGAGAAAGACCCATGAAAATCCCGCTGCATGCAACAAGCATTGTCTTAGCAAAACTTACGTTCGGACCCCTTCAGTTGCACATGACTGGGGACTTACTATACATTTTTTTATCACAAGGAGAATTCAACCTGGATAATAGGAAAGTTATAACTATGAAAATGTGGTATGAAGTTGAGCTAGACTGAAAATTTGAATCAATCTAGCTCTAATGTTGGCTTTTTATGCTGGCTTCCTTGAAATTATGATTCACGTAGTATTAAGATATGAGTAGCCTGCCGTTCAGAATGCCATTTAATATACTGGTTTAAAAGATGCACTTCACATTAGTTTATAGACATCCTTCCTCACCTTAACAGCTTGCATCCACAGAAACGATTCCTCCATTATGACACTTCTCACCACCGTTTTTTCAACCATATTAGCTCTGAGGGATTGTTCAATATATTTTTTCCTGGTTAATGAAACAAGTAAATATCAGAAAGAAAATACTGCTTTCATCAATGTCTGAAATGCCTGGGAAGACTTGGCCCAATCAAAGAAATCCCCAAACTATTCAGCTATCATTTCTCTTAGAGGCTTATTAAAGATAACAGCACCAAGTATTTGTTTACAACTGAATTGCTAGAAACGTAATCAAATACACTCCCAAGGATGCAATCAGTCAGGAAACATCCTGCACAACAAACCTCTGTGGGATAATCTGACACTGTTTTGGGCCCCTTGATTTCTCTGATGTGCAGAAGCAGAGCACAGACTGTGTTTTGAAGGCATTCCTGGATTTACGTGGGAATGGTGAACTCACTTTCTTAGCTCAACAATTTACACATCACTGCTTTTCTGCTGTTATCTCCGTGAAGCTTCTCTGCTTCAAACCCGTCAACTATTTATTTACTTGAATATTCTTTTGAAGTTATTCTCTTCACAGCACAAATGATCTGAAAATTAATTTTTCAAAACTGACAACTGAATCAAAAGGAAAGTCTTTTTAAATTTAAAAGAAAAATTTCTAAAAATTACATATTTTTATTGGCAAAAATCTAAAAGTTGGGTTTTTTCTAAATGAATGTGATAGACAGAACTCTAAAAATGCCCCCTCCACCCAAGATTACCTGCCCTAGCAACTTGGGACTATGAATATGATAATATTTTATGGCTGTGAATATGTTACCTACCATGGCAAAAAGGACTTTGCAGATATAATTAAGACGACGGATCAATTTGCTTTAAAATAAAGAGGTTGCTTTGGATTATCAGGTGGGCCTAATCATAGAATTATATGATCCCTTTGAAAGCAGAGAGTTTTCTCAAGCTAGTAGGAAAAGGGGAAGTCAGAGAAATTGGAAGCCTAACGTTGACATACTGTTGTTGGCTCGAAGATGGAGGGCATCCTGTGCAATTACAGGAGAGTTGTCTCCAGAAGCCAGGAGCAATCCCTGGCTGACAGCAAGGAAGGAAAAAAAGGATCCTCCAAGTCAGGGAACTGAATTCAGCTAACAACTTAGATGAGCCTGAAAGATGATTCTTCCCCACAGCCTCCAGAGAAGAGCCCATTTCTGCCAAGACCTTGATTTCAACATCGTGAGACAGGACCATTTGAGTCTACCCTGACCTCTGTCCCACAGGACTTTGAAATAATAAATGAGGGTTAAGTGACTGAACTGTCAAACAGCAAAAGACAACTAATACAGAGATGTTCTGAATTGTTCTTTTTGGAGGAGGTATATATAAAAGACATTTATTGTATCAGTTGGAATTCTTTGGGCTACAAATAACCAAATAGACAATCCAAATTGAATTAAATGTCAAGATGCATGTAATATTATATAACAAAATAGGGGAAATATTTTAGGTTAATTTGTGGCTTAATAATAGCAAAGAATCAGAGGCTTTTCCTCTTCTAGTCTGCCAATTTCAGTCTGTCAGTGTTGTGTTCCCTCCTGGTTGCAAGGCAGGGGTAGCAGTTCCAGGTATTACATGCAAGCATAACCATGCCCATTGAATTCTTTAAACTTTAAAAAATTTTTTCATATATAACTTTTATTTATAGAGCATTGTACTTCAATACCTGTATATAGTACAGAGTGATCACCGTCACAAGTCTGTTTACCATCCATCACCATAGAGTTGACCCCCTTTATCCATTTTGCCCAACCTCCAACCACCTTCTCCTTTGATAATCACTAATCTGTTCTCTGTACCTATGAGTAGTTTACTTTACTTTTGTTTGCTTTTTCTTTCATTTTGTTTTTAGATTTCACATATAAGTAAAATCATACAGTATTTTTCTTTCTCCTTCTGACTTATTTTACTTAGCATAATATCCTCAAGTTTCATCCATGTTGTCACAAATGGCAGGATTTCATTCTTTTTTCTAGCAAAGTAGTATTCTATTAGATATATTTGTATCACTTCTTCTTTATTCATTCATCCTTCAATGAATACTTTGGTTGTTTCTACATCTTAGCTGCTGTAAATAATGCTGCAGTGAACATAGGGGTGCATATATCTTTTTGAATTAGTGGTTTTGTGTTCTTCAGATAAATACCCAGAAGTGAAAAGCCTAGGTCATATGGTAATTCTATTTTTAATTTTTTGAGGAATCTCCATACTGTTTTCCATAGAAGCTGCAGTAATTTACATTCCCACCAATAATGTATGAAGATTATCTTTTCTCCACATCCTCTCCAACATCTGTTTTTTCTTGTCTTTTTGATAATAGCCATTCTAACAGGTGTTAGGTGAAATCTCATTAGGGTTTTGAGTTGCATTTCCCTGGTAATTAATAACGTTGAACATTTTTCATGTGCCTGTTGGCCATCTATATGTCATCTTTGGAAAAATGTCTACTCAGATTCTCAGGCCATTTTTTAATCTGCTTGTTTGGTGTTTTGTTGGATGAATTCTTTATATATTTTGGATATTAACCGCTTACCAGGTATATGATTTGCAAGTATCGTTTCCCATTTAGTAGGTTGCCTTTTCATTTTTATGGTGGTTTCCTTCACTATGTAGAAGCTTTTTAATTTGATGTAGTCCCACACAGTTATTTTTTATTTTGTTTCTCTTGCCTTTGAAGTCAGATCCACAAAAACACTAAGATCAATATCAATGAAGTTACCACCTATGTTTTCTTCTATGAATTTTATAATTTCAGGTCTTACATTCAAGCCTTCAGTCCATTTTTAGTTAATTTTTATATAAGGTGTAAGATAGTGGTCTAGTTTCACTCTTTTCCATGTGGCTGCTCATTTCTCCCAACACCATTTTATTGAAGAGACTGTTTTTTCTCTATTGTACGTTCTTGGTTCATTTTTCATAAATTAATTGTCCATATATGTGTGGATTTATTTCTGGGCTCTCAATTCTGTTTCATTGATTTACATGTCAGTTTTTGTGCCAGTACCATACTGTTGTAATTACTATGGCTTGATAGTATAGTTTGAAATCAGGGAGCATGTTACTTCCAGCTTTGTTCTTCTTTCTCAAGGTTGTTTTGGTTATTAAAGGACATTTATTGTTGCCTACAAATTTTAGAATTATTTTTTCTAGTTCTGTGAAATATGCCATTACCATTTTGATGGGGACTGCATTGAATCTGTAGATCGATTTGGGTATAATGGACATTTTTAACTACCTTAATTCTTCCAATTCTTGAGCAGAGTATATTTTTCCATTTATTTGTGTCTTCCTCAGTTTCTTTCATCAGTGTCTCATATTTTCAGAGTACAGGTCTTTGACCTCCTTAGTTAAATTTATTCCCAGGTATTTTATTCTTTTTGATGCAGTTGTAAGTGGGATTGTCTTCTTAATTTCTCTTTCTGATAGTTTTTATTAGTGTATAGATTTTGTATCCTGTAACTTTATTGAATTCATTTATTAGTTCTAAAATTTCTTTGGTAGCATCTTTAGGGTTTTCTATATATAGTATCCTGCCATCTCCAAATAGTAACAGTTTTAATTCTTCCTTTCCAATTTGGATGTTTTTATTTCTTTTTCTTGCCTAACTGTTGTGGCTAGGACTTTCAATACTATATTGAATAAAAGTGGTGAGAGTGGACATTGTTGTCTTGTTCCTGATTTTAGAGGAAAAGGTTTCAACTTTTTACCGTTGAGTATGATGTTAGCTGTGGGTTTGTCATATATAGCCTTTATTATGTTGAAGTCCATTCTCTCAACATCCACTTTGTTGAGAGGGTTTATCATAAATTGTTGTTGAATATTATCAAATATTTTTCCTGCATCTGTTGAGATGATCATATGATTTTATCCTTCATACTCTTAGTGTGATGTATCATGTTTATTGATTTGTATTTGTTGAGCCATCCTAACATCCCTAGAGTAAATGCCACTTGATTATGGTGTATGATCCTTTTAGTCAATTATTGGATTTGATTTGCTAAGATTTGTTTGAGGATTTTTGCATCGATGTTCATCAAGGATATTGGCCTGTAATTTTCTTTTTTGTGATGTCCTTGCCTAGTTTTGTTACCAGGGTAATACTACTTTCATAAAATGTGTTTGGAAAGTTTCCCCCCTCCTAAATTTTTTGAAGAGTTTGGGAAGGATAGGTATTAATTCTTCTTTGACTGTTTTGTAGAATGCACCAGTGGAGCCATCTTATTCTGGGCTTTTCCTTGTTGGGAGATTTCTTTTTTTTGTAAATTTTTTTATTGAAGCAAAGTTCATTTACAATGTTGTGTTAGTTTCAGGAATGCAGCAAAGTAACTCAGATGTATATAAAAATATATATATAATATATACTTTTTGGAGAGTTTTGATTACTGTTTCAATCTCCTCATTAGTGATAGATCGGCAGGCATACCTCAGAGACATTGCGGGGTTGGTTCCAGACCACTGCAATAGTGAATATCAAAATAAAGTGAGTCACACTAATTTCTTGGTTTGTCAGTGCATATAAAACTATGTTTACATTATACTGCAGTCTGTTAAGTGTGCAGTAGGATTATGTCTAAAAAAAGTGAGCACATGTGAATTTAAGAATACTTTATTGCTGAAGAATGCTAACCATCATCTGAGCCTTCAGTGAGTCATAATCTTTTCGCTGGTGCAGTATCTTGCCTTGATGTTAATGACTGATGACTGATCAGGGTGGTGGTTGGTGAGTATTATGGTGACTGTGGCAATTTCTTGAAATACGACAACAGTGAAGTTTGCTGAAGTTATTGACTCTTCCTTTCATGAGCAATTTCTCTGTAGCATGCAATGATGTTTGATAGCACTTTACCCACAGTAAAACTTTGAAAATTAGAGTCAATCCTCTCAAGCCCTGCCACTGTTTTATCAACTAAGTACATGTAATGTTCTAAGTCCTTTGCTGACATTTCAACAACCTTCACAGCATCTTTATCAGGAGTAGATTCCATCTCAAGAAACACTTTCTTTGCTCATCCATAAGAAGCAACTCCTCATTCATTGAATTTTTAATGTAAGATTACAGCAATTCAGTCACATCTTCAGGCTCCAATTTAAATTATTGTTCTCTTGTTATTTTTACTACATATGAAATTACTTCCTCCACTAAAGTCTTGACTCCTCAAATTCATCCATGAGAGTTGAAATCAAATTCTTCCAAACTCCTGTGAATGTTGACATTTCTACCTCTTTCCATAAATCAAAAATGTTCTTCATTGCACCTAGAATGGTGTATCCTTTCCAGAAGTTTTCAAATTGACTTGGCCCTAATCCATCAAAGTAATCACTATCTATGGCAGCTTCAGACTTATAAAATGTATTTCTTAAATAATAAGACTTGAGAGTCAAAATTACCCCTTGATCCATGGGCTGCAGAATAGATGTGTTGCAGGCATGAAAACAACATCAATCTCATTGTATATCTCCATCAGAACCCTTGGGTGACCAGGTGCATTGTCAATATTTTGAAAGAAATCTATTTTTCTGAGATTTAAGCCTCATCAGTGGGCTTAAAATATTCAGTAAACTATGTTGTAGACAAATATGCTCTTATTCAGGTTGTGTTGTTCCATGTATAGCACATAGGCAGGGTCGATTTAGCATAATTCTTAAGGACCCTAGGATTTTCTGAATGGTAAATGAGCATTGGCTTCAACTGAAAGTCACCAGCTGCATTAGCCCCTAACAAGAGAGTCAGCCTGTCCTGTGAAGATTTGAAGCCAGGCATTGACTTCTCTTCCCTAGCTATAAAGTCCTAGATGGCATCTTCTTCCAATAGAAGGCTGTTTCATCTGCACTGAAAATCGATTGTTTAGTGTAGCCACCCTCATTAATTATTTTAGCAAGCTTTTCTGAATAACTTGCTGCAGCTACTACAGCAGCACTTGCTGCTTCATCTCATACTTTTATGTTATGGAGACAGCTTCTTTCCTTAAACCTGATGAACCAACTTCTGCTAGCTTCAAACTTTTCTTCTGCACTTCCTCACCTCTCTCAGTCTTCATAGAATTGAAGAGCCATAGGACCTTGCTCTGAATTAGGCTGTGGCTTAAGGGAATGTTGTGGCTTGTTTGATCTTCTATCCAGACCACTAAAACTTTTTCCATATCAGCAATAAGGCTGTTTCACTTTCTTATCATTCATGTGTTCACTGGAGTAGCACTTTAATTTTCCTTTGCATTCACAACTTGGCTAACTGTTTGTTGCAAGAGGCCTATGAGACCTGTCTCAGCTTTTTACATGCCTTTCTCAGTAAGCTTAACCATTTCTAGCTTTCGATTGAAAGTGAGAGACATGTGACTCTTCCTTTCATTTGTACACTTAGAGAGTACTGTAGGGTTATTAATTGGCCTAATTGCGATACTGTTTTGTCTCATGGAATAGGGAGGTTTGAGAGACAGAGAGAGATGGAGTAGTGGCTCATTGGTGGAGTAGTCAGAACACACATAACATTTATTAATTAATTTCACTCTCTAATATGGGTGTGGTTTGTGGTTTCCCCAAAACCATTACAACAATAACATGAAAGATCGTTGATCACAGATCATCAAAATAAATCTAATAATAAGGAAAAAGTTTAAAATATTGTGAGAATTACCAAGATGTAACACAGAGACATGAAGTGAGCATATGCTGTTGGAAAAATTGTGCTGATAGATTTGCTTGAAGCAGAGTTTCCACAAACCTTCAATTTGTTAAAAAAAAAAAAAAGCGATTACTGTGAATCACAGTAAACCAAAGTACATTAACATGAGATATGCCTATATTCAGATTTTCTATTTCTTCATGATTCAATCTTGACAGATTGCATGTTTCTAGAAAGTTATCCATTTTTCCTAGGTTGTTCATTCGTGTTGATATATAATTGTTTGTAGTATTCTCTTATGATGATGCTTTGTATTTCTATGGTATCAGTAGTAATTTCTTCTCCTTCATTTCTGATGTTATTTATTTGAGCTCTCTCTCTTTTTATGGAAGAGGCTAACTAATGGCTTTTCAACTTTATCTTTTCAAAGAACCTGCTTTTAGATTCATTAATTTTCAATAATACACTTTTCATTTTTCATTAATAAAGTCTTTTAGTATTAATTTTATTTATTTCCATTCTTATATTTATTGTTTCCTTCCTTCTACTAATTTTGGGCTTCTTTTGTTCTTCTTTTTCTAGTTCCTTTAGGTATAAAGTTAGATTGTTTGTTTTGGGCTTTTCTTGTTTCTTGATGTAGGCCTCTATTGCTATGAACTTCCTTCTCAGAACTGCTTTTGCTGCATTCTATAAATTTTGGTATGTTGTATTTCTGTTCTCATTTGTCTCTCAGTATTTTTAAATTTCTCCTTTGCTTTCTTTGATGATAGTAATATGCTGTTTAATCGCCATTTTTTTGTGCTTTTCCCATTTATTTCTTGTGATTGACTTCTAGTTTCATGTCACTGTGGTTGGAGAAGATGTTTGATGTGATTTCAGTCTTCTTGAATTTATTGAGACTTGCTTTGTAACCTAACATGTGATCTATCCTGGAGAGTGGTCCATGTTCACTTGACAAGGATATGTATTCTGCTGCTTTTGGATGAAATGTTTTGTATATATGTGTTAAATTTATCTGATGTAACATGTAGTGTAAGTCTGATGAAACTTACTGGTTTTCTGTTGGGATGATCTATCCATTGATGTAAGTGAGTGTTAAAGTCTCCAACTATTATTGCATTGCTTTCAAGTTCTTCCTTTATATTTGTTAATATTTGCTTTATGTATTTAGGTGTTACTGTGTTGTGTGCATATATATTTACAATTGTTATATCTTCTTGCTGGATTGACCCCTTTATCACTATGTAATGCTTTTTTTGTCTTTTATTGCAGTCTTAGTTTTAAAGTCTATTTTATCTGATATAAATATACTTACTACAGCTTTCTTTTCATTTACCTTTGCATGGAATATATTTTTCCATCCTTCACTTTCAGTCTTTGTGTGTTCTTACATCAGAAGTGAGTCTCTTGCAGGCAGCATACAGATGGATTTTGTTTTGTTTTATTTCATTTTTTATCTATTTAGCCACTCTATATCTTTTGATTGGTGAATTTATTCCATTTACATTTAAAATAAGTATTGGTAAGCATGTACTTATTGCCATTTAAACAATTGTCTTCTAGCTAATTTTGTGGTTCCTCTCTATTACTTTCTTCTTCTCTTTCTCTTTCCCCTTGTATTTTGTTGGTTTTCTTTAGTGTTAGTACTTTGTTATTTTATTTTATTTATTTATTTACTATTTTTTCCTTGTGTTTACTGTGAGATTCACAGTTGGATAAATGAAATCCACAAAATTGTATCTCCATGTAGATAGAAAGTAGTGTGTTATGTTTTATGATTACCTGCTAGTTTCAGACTGTAAGCAGGATATCTAATGGCAAGCACTTCATGATGAGGCAGAGTCATGCTTAAAAAAAAGCAAAAACCAGCCAACCAAAGCAAACAAACAAACAAAAACCCTAAAAATTCCATTCTAAGTCCATGGAACAATGATCTATCTAATTTTACTTTCCCTTCCCTATGTCTCCAACTCTTCTCTTGTATAAATACTATTTTTTATAGATGTGCTTACCAACTAAGGAAGAACATTTGTGTATAAGACTTTTATGGGTTTCCAGTTCAACAGCATCCAACCAAAGGCTGAGTTTCTTTGTTTCTATACTGATTTTCCATTATGTTCAAAGTCTATATATCTTATGCTAGTAATAATACTGTGAAATTTTCTCTTTAATCTGCTATATTTTGTTCCTTTATTATATGCCAAAGTAATTTTACTTTTAAAAGTATGGTTAAAGATTCTATGACAAATACTACACTTAGAATTTGTCCTAGATGAAGATTGAGTAAGTAAATGGGACAGTTTAAACACAGAAAATATTCAGTTTGATGAAAAAGACAATGTTCTTATTTACTCTCCTTATTTATTCTTCTTAAAGATTTGTAGAAATCAAAGAATCATCAATAGTTTCACAGGTACATTGTCTGCATTTGCAGTATCCTTTAAAATATCATTGTCATTTTCTTTTTCCAATGTTAATGTGACTTTGCCTGAAAATTCTTTGATTTAGTAATACATTTTTTCAGCTTTGTTTCTCTGGATCCTCATCCTCCTCTTCTTTCACTTTCTCTGAATTTAAAGTGAATTTTTAATAGATAAAATTCAGAGAAAGAAATGAATGCATTATAATATTATCAGGATAGTCCTCTGAGCCATCTTTCAGGAAGGTATTTTAAAATAAATAGCGTCTATATTGCAATTGAAATTTCAATGCAGGAACACCATAAAAAGCTATTGTATTTTGTCTTTTACATAGTTTTATCATTCCTGCTTGAAACCTTAAACTAGTAAACTAAAATTGTAACTATTTCTTGAAAATGCAAATACAGCGTTGTATATGGGTCAGTGGCTAAAGCACTAATACTAAACATTCAATTTGTGATGATGCACAATTTAGTAATAACACGAATTCATCAAGTTTTCTAAACCTTATGTAGAAAGAAAACTAGGAGGGCAAAAGGCCTTTGGTATTTTGAGAGTGTACAGAACTGGTCCTTAGATAGTTACCCTTGAAATATGAAACGGTTTTTATTGTAAAACACACATAGATGCATACATGCCTGCATGCACACTCACACACACCAAAGACACATCAGAACATTATTCCTTCAAAACACATTTAAAATACATCAACAGAAGTAATGATATAACTGCATCTACTAATGAAGTTTAAGACATTTTTTCCTGATGCCATTGAGTTTCAGCGTTTCTTATTATCTGTGTAAGAATATATTATGACTGTTTAGATTATCTCTGTTTCATCGTAAACTAATAATAATCAAAATGACTATGACTGATTTAGACTGCGTGCCAGTGAAGTAATGGTGATAAAATTGTGGAGTTAATGCATTGGGCAGATCAGAACTTTTTTACAGTTATGTGTAGGAAGGCAGATTAATAAGAAATAAGGATAATGCACTTGAATTTAGACTTTCATAAATCTTCTCCCTGAGCAGCAGTAGAAATTTACAGAGGTACATCTAAACTATAGACAGTGCTCCAAAGATAATCAGGGCTTAGAAATCTAATTATAGAATAGTGTTCAAGTTTCTAAGTTAAGTTGAATTCTGAGATAAGATTTAATATGTTCAAATGGTTAGTGTTTTAAAAACAAAAGAAAGAAACAAAAGAAGACCTATTTGCTATTCACAAAAGAAATAAATTTTGCATTCCTAAATGTTAAAGTTGTCCTTCAATATATGTATTATCCGTAACTTGTGTTGACCTTCAGTTTCAAGTTCAGACTGATCGAGCATGGAAATCCTGTCTTGATCTTTGACTCAGTAGAATTCCTTTTATCAAAATCAGTGAGTCTTATATTTTGTTAAAGAAAGGGAAAACAAATGCAAAATTTGTGCTTTTCTTGTGTGGTGGGTAATATGATTAACTTGTTCAATATCCTTTCCAATCTTCTTAAAGTTTGGGTTCTGCAATAGTTTTACCAATTTGGAACTGAGAAATGTGAGAAGAAAGGAAGGATGCAAGACATTTATTTTACCAGATTTGATCACAGTGATGGAATAGTTTTGAAGCTAAAACCTTCCTGAATCTGCAGCTTACTACAGCGATGGCACCATTTTTCTATATCACAGCTCTAGTTGCAATGGAGATAGAAATATCATTTTGCTATAAGTAGTTATTGAAGTGGCAACGGTAGCTTTCCCAGATATGGCAGTGGCAGAGAGGATTTTCCTGGGCTTTGATTCACTGTGTTCAGCCTAGAGCTTACTCTTCTAGTTGCATGTCCACCCCCCCTTCCCCTGCTGCAATGGTCTTATATGCACCTATTAAACCTTTCTGCATAACTTGAACCATACAGAGGTGTGAGAAGTATTTGTAGTCATTTAACTTCAAAGAAAGGAGAACTCTGTGATTGCCTTTCTGATTTAATCTGACTCGTTTGACACTAGGGAAAATCAACTTACCTTTAGTAGATGGTACACAATTCTGTGACATCATACCATAGACTAATGAACCAGTTACTTACATTATCAAGTGTGTTACACAGTATGAAATGCCTATTGAAGTTACGGTTGTGATGGACCACGTGGCTGCCAAGGTTGGCATAAGGTATATACTAACTCTGTGGTTGGCACTTTCTTGCAACTGTGTTAGAGAGCTTAAAGAAAGAAAATTTACATTTTCATGTTTTTATCTTCAGATCAAGACAAGTTCAGAAAGTTAGAAAGTTTCTATGATTACCCAAAAATGATTTCTTAATTTTTTTGCTCAAAACCTGTTTTAAAATTTACAATAAAGTTGATGACAGCGTTCCAGTTTGGGCATAGTAGGAACAAAGTCATAGAAATGGAATTTCAAAGCCTTAAATTATCTCTTTAATATTAGTGCTAAGAATCTTATATGAAAAATAATCTGGGATAATAAGACTGAGAAATTTATGATGAGCTTCTTTGTATAGTTTTTACTAAAACCACACAAGATTACTTAATACAAGCATGCTTATGAATCTTAAGTCTTCTTTAGAAAGCAATAATAGGACATTATTTACATAGATAAGTCTTTATATTTTTCCCATATCAGCAGATTTCCAAAGTTTAATTCGTTTTTCCCAGTAAAAGTTATCAGAATTCCATGGCCTTCTCAACAAGTTATACTTAAAAATAGAGCTTTATTACCAGATATCTATAGTAAACATACATTTGGACAACTTTTGTCTGTTTTATTTATTTATTTATTCATTCATTTAATATAAAATTGGCCATATTTACCATTTTCAAGTCTACACTTCAGTGGCATTAATTACCTTCACAATGCAATCATCACCACTATTTATTTCTAAAACTTTTTATGTCCCCATATAGAAACCCAGTATACTTTAAGACAAAACTCACCATTATCCCCCTTCTCCAAGCCCCTGGTAGCATCTAACTTGCTTTTTGTCTCTATGAATTTATCCATTCTACATGTTTCATACAAGTGAAAACATACAACATGTTTTTTGTGCATCTCATTTATATCACTTAGCATAGCGTTTTCAAGATACATCCCTGTTGTAGCATATCTCAGAACTTTAATTCTGATTAATATTCTATTGTATGTGTATTTTATTTATCTGTTCATCAGCTAATGAACACGTTGATTGCTTCTACCTTTTGACTGTTGTAAATAATGCTTCTATGAACACTCATTTACACATACTTGTTTGAACACCTGTTTTCAATTATTTGGGGTTATCTGAATAGGAATGGAATAGGGGTGTTCATATTGTAATTTTATGTTTAACTTCTTGAGGAACCACCAAATTGTTTCACACAGTTACTAAACCATTTTATATTCCTACCAGCAATTTATGAAAGTTCCAACTTCTCATCCTCACCAACACTTGCTATTTTCACTTTTGAAAAAAATAGCTACCTTAATCGGTGTGATGTGATATCTCATTACCACATTCATTTGCATTTCCTTAATGACCAGTGATGTTGAGAATCCTTTGATGTGCTTTTGGCCATTTGTATATCTTTTTTTGAGAAATGTCTATTCAAGGCCACCTTTGCTCATTTGTTTATTGGGTCATTTGCTTTTTGTTATTGAGTTGTGTTTTTTATATAATTTGGATAATAGACCCTTTTCAGATACATGATATGCGAATATTTTCTCCCATGCTGTAAGTTGTATTTTCATTTTATTAATAATGCCCTTTGATTCACAAAGGCTTTTAATTTTTATGAAGTCTAATTCATCTGTTTTTTCTTTTGCTGCTTGTTCATTTTGTGTTATATCTAAGAATTCATTGATAAATCCAAGATCATGAAAGTTTCCTCCTATGTGTTCTTCTTCAAGTTTTCTAGTTTTAGCTCTTACGTTTGTCATTGATCCATTTTGAGCTACTTTTTGTGTATTGTGTGAAGTAGGAGTCTGACTTCATTCTTTTGTATGTGGACATGCAGTTGTCCCAGTAATATTACTTGAAGAGACAATTCTTTTCTTATTGAATGGCATCCTTGTCAAAAGTCAATTGGCCAAAGACATATGAGGTTATTGTTGGACTCTCAGTGCTATTCTGTTGGTCTATATGTCTGTCCCTATGACAGTACCACAGTGTTTTGAATACTGTAATTTTGTAGTAAGTTTTGAAATCAGGAAATGTGAGTCCTCCACCTTTGTTCTTCTTTCTCAATGTTGTTTTGGCTATTGGAGATACAGGGCAATTCCACTTAAATGTGAGGATCAGCTTTTCCATCAGGTTTTGAAAAAACCTTGTTGGAATTTTGATAGAGATTGTATTGAATCTGTAAATTGCTTTGGGTAGTCCTGACATCTTAACAATAGAAGTCTTCCAATTCGTGGACAGAGGATTTCTTCTTATTAAGTTCTTTTAAATATCTTTTAGCAATGTTTTATAGTTTTCAGTGTACAAGTCTTCCACTTCCTTGGCTAAATTTATTTCTAAAAATTTTATTCTTCTGGATGCTACTGTAAATGGGATTGTTTTCTTAATTTACTTTTTGAATTGTTCATTCCTGGTTTATAGAACAACTGATTTTTTTTTTTTTTTTTTTTTTTAACAACTGATTTTTTTGTGTTACCTTGAACCCTGGAAATTTTCAGAATTTGTTTATTAGCTTTAGTAGCTTTTTGGTGGGTTCTTTGGGATTTTCCGTGTGTAGGATTGTGTCATCTGTGAATAGAGATAGTTATACCTCTACATTTCCAATTTAGAGGTCTTTTCTTTCCTTCTCCTTTTTTTTTATATAGAAGATCTATTTATTCCATTTCAAGCACTTATATATTTAGTCATCTTAACTTATACAGTTAGTTAGGAGAATAACAGTCCTGCTGGTGAAAGAGGTTACCTAAAGTGGAGATTGTATCAAACTAGTGGTTAAGGACTAACTCCTAAAAAAATTAACTTTTATCCAGGATCAGTTTAATTTTAAAAACAAATACAAGCTATAGATTCAATCTTCTCAACTAGACAGTCAACCTCTGGTGTAACTGTCAGATGAAAACATACATCTTTAGTACTTGATGTTCCAAGTTTTAAAAATTCCATAAAGGAAAGAAATAACATAAAAACAGCTCAAGAAATATACTAATAAGCAAAAACGTGGGGAAAGAGGAACATGTAGCTTTAACTTAACTGAAGAAATGGAAATAAGACTCGTCTACATAGGAAAATGTGCATACTGTGAAGTCAGGTGTAAATATTTTAGAATAAGAATTTATATGACTTAAATATTCCCTATTTCCTGAATAAAAATAACATCTTGCAGTGTTATATTTCATAGCTCAGATACCTCACTCAGCTCTATCTCTTACTCACTCAAGCTTTTACTCAAATGAGTCTGAAAAACTTGGGGATATAGCATAAGAAAAATAACAACAAACAATATTTCTCTTTCTGTGACTAATTTAGACCTTGGTTTGTTACTAGAAAATTACTGAAGAAAATTTAAGTATAAGTTTGTGCCTTTGATGAATCAAGCCCCCCAATAATATTTAGAAAATGCCCACTGTTTGGGCTAATACCATTGTTAATGGAACCTTTTACAGGAGAATAACCAAACAAAAGTCTGTGTGTCTTAAAACCGTGTTATGTAAATCTCAGGGTGAAGGGGAAAAAGCAGAAGTCTAAAATCACAAGAAGTGCAGAAATATCTAGGCCCATTTTCCTTCTGGGGTGTACTTTGTTCAGGGTTTTCATCACTGAAAATATTCTTTGCAGTTTTCTACACCTGCATAACATTGTCATCTTTTTTTTTGTTTTGGCGGCCGTGGCTCATGGGCCCAGCTGCTTCGCGGCATGTGGGATCCTCCCGGACCGGGTCACAAACCCCTGTCCCCTGCATCGGCAGGTGGACTCTCAACCACTGTGCCACCGGGGAAGCCCACATTGTCATCTTATACAGAACAAATCACCCCCAAAGAAAAAAGAATGAAGAAAGCTTAAGGGACTTATGGGATATTATCAAGTGTACAAATATACACATTATGGGAGTCCAAGAAGGAGAATGCTTATTCAAAGAAATAATGACTGAAAACTTCCCAAATCTTGAAAAGGAAATGAGTATCATCCTAAGGCCATCAGATAGGATGAATTCAAAGAAATACACATGGAAACACATTATAATCAAATTGTCAAAAGTTAAAGACAAAGAGAGTTTTCAAAGCAGCAAGACAAAAGTAACTTATTACATGCAAAGGAACACCCAGACGATTGGCAGATTTTTTCAGCAGAAATATTGCAAGCCATGTGGGAGTGGGATGGTTTATTCAAAGTGCAGGGAAAAAGAAAAAAAAACTACCAACAAATAACATTTAACCTGTTAAGCTATCCTTCAGAAATAAGGGACAGAAAAATGCTTTTTTCAGCAAACGAAAACTGAGGGTGTTCATCACCACTTGACCTGCCTTGCAAAAAACGCTAAAGGGAGTTCCTCAATCTGAAATGAAAGGACAATGAACAGCAATAAAATAGCATAAGAAAAGTATGAAACTCATTGGTAAAGTTAATATATATAAACACAGACTATTGTATTATTGTAATAGTGGTAAGTGAGTAACTTTTATTTCTAGTAAAAAATAGAGAAAAGTATTACAAATAACAATTAAAATATGTGAAAAGATATGCAAAAAGTATAGATGTAAATTGTGACAAGCATACCATAAAGTGTGGTGGGGAGAAGTTAAAGTGTAAAATTTTGTATGTGATTGAACTCAAGTTTGTTACCAGCTTAAAATAGAGTTATGTCTATATTATATGTAAGCACTAAGGTAGCCACACACACACACACACACACACACACAAACACACACACACACCTATAGAAGTTACTCAAAAAAAAAAAGGAATCAAAGCATATCAATACAAAAAAATTTTTTAAACACAAATGAAAACAGTAAGAGAAGGGAAGACAGACAAAAGAACTATGAGACTAACAGAAAACAATTAACAAATTGGCAATAGTAAATCATAACCTTTCAATAATAACTTTAAATGTAAATGGTTTGAACTCACCAATCAAAACACATAGAATAGCTGAATGGATTTTTAAAAATTAGGCGTACCTATATAATGTCTATAAGAAACTCACTTCAGAATTAAGGTCACATGTAGACTGAATGTAAAGGAATTAAAAAAGATATTCCATGAAAATTGTAACCAAAAGAGAGCAAAGGTGGCCATACTTAAATCAGACAATATAGACTGTATATCAAAAAGTATCACAGAGACAAAGAAGGACATTGTATGTAAAAAGGATCAATTTACTGGGAAAATATTCCAATTATATATATGCACCCAACATCAGAGTACCTAAATATAAAAAGCAAAAATTAACAGAATTAAAGAAAGAAACAGATAGCAGCACAATAATAGTAAGAGATTTCAACATGTCACTTTAAATAATGACAGGAACATCCAGACAGAAGATCAACAAGGGGAACAACTTGAACAATACTGTCAATACTATAGATGAAATGGACCTAACAGATAAATACATACCATTCTACCTAACTAACAGCATCAGAATACATATTCCTCTCACACATGAATGGAACTTTCTCACGTGATCACGTGTTAGGTCACCAACCAAGTCTTAATAAATTTAAGAAGACTATACGAAATATTTTTTCTGGCCACAATTAAATAAAATTAGATATCAATAGCAGAAGGAAAACTATAAAATTCACAAAAATGTGGAAATTAAACAACACACTATGGAACAACCAGGAAAAAATAATAAATTAAAAAGAAATTAGAAGATGTTTTAAAACAAAGGAAAATATAAACACCAAATACCAAATCTTATGTAATGCTACAAAAGTAGTACTGAGGGTTTATTGTGTTAAACCCTTCCATTAAATAAAAAGGAAGATCTTAAATAAACAACATAACTTTATACATTAAAGAAATAGAGAAATAAGAAGATTAAGCCCAAAGTTAGCAGAAGGAAATAATAAAGATTAGAGCAGACAATCTAAATAGAAATACAATAGCATTTTCAATACAATAACATATTATGCTATTAAACAAAATAGAAAAACAACAGCAAAAATCAATGAAAGTAGTGTTGTTTTCTTAGAAAAAAGCCAAGTTGCAAACCCTTAGCTAGACTAAGACAAAGGAGAAAAGACTCAAATGAATAAAGTTAGAAATAAAGAGCAGACATTACAAATGGTGCCAGAGAAATAAAAAAGTATATTATGAGACTACTATGAAAATTTTGACATTACCAAACTGGATAACCTAGAGGAAATGAAATTCCCAGCAACATACAACACATGATTCAAGACTGAATCATGAAGAAAATGAAGAAATAGGAAGTCTTAACAGACCTATAAGTGGTATGGAGATTAATTCAGTAATTGAAAACCTACCAAGAAACCAAAGCCCGGGAACAGACAGTTTTACTGGTGAAGTCTACCAAATATTTAAAGAAGAATTAATGTCAGTGCTTCTCAATCTCTTCCAAGCAATTTAAAAAAGAAGTAACACTTGCAAATTCATTTTATTAGGTAAGCATTACCTTGATACCAAAGCACAGGCCAATATCCCTGATGAACATAGGTGCAAAAATCCTCAACAGATTACTAGCAAATCAAATTCAACAGTACACTGAAAAGATCATACATCATGATTAAGTATAATTTATTCCTGGGATACAAGGGTGGTTCAACATATGAAAATCAACTAATGTGATACACCACATTAATAAATAAAGGATACAAAATCACATGATTATTTCAATAGACACAGAAAAAAAGCATTTAATAAATTTTAATAGTTTTAACAGTTTTAAAAAAGCCCTCAAGTTAGAAATAGAAGAAAAATATCTCAACATAATAAAGGCTATATGTGAAAAGTCCACAGTTAATATCATAACCAATGGTGAAAAAAACTGGTTAAAATCAGGAGAAAGGCAAAGGTGCCCACTCTTGCCACTTTTATTCAACAAAGTGTTGGAGGTCCTAGAGCAATTAGACAAGAAAATGAAACAAAAGGCATCCAAATCAGAAAGGAAGAAGTAAAATCGTCCCTGTTTTCAGATGACATGACCTACATATAGAAAACCCTAAAGACTCCGTAAAAAAAAAAACAACCCAAACTGTTAGAACTAGTAAACAAATTTAATAAAGTTGCAGGATACAAACTAAATGTACAAATATCAGTTGTGTTTCTATACACTAACAAACAAACTATCTGAAAAGGAGATTAGAAAAAAATCCTACTTACAATAGCACCAAAATACTAGGAATAAACTTAACTGAGGAGGTGAAGAACTTTTATATTGAAAACTACAAAACAGTGATGAAAGAATTTAGAGAAGACATACATAAATAAAAAGACATCCATGTTTATGCATAAGAAGACTTAATAGTGTTAAAATGTCCATACTAAACAAAGTGATCTATAAATTCTATACAGTCCTTATCAAAATCCCAATGACATTTTTTATAGAAATAAAAATAGCAATTTCTATTTTGTTTGCTTGTTTTGAAGTATAATTGACCTTCTGCATTGTGTTAGTTCCTGTTACACAACATAGTGATTCGATATTTCTATACATTTCAAAATGATCACACGGTAAGTCTAGTTATGATATGTCACCATATATAAAGATATTACATTGTTATTGACTATATTCCCCACATTGTATATTTCATATTCATGACTCATTTATTTTGCAACTCAAAGTTTGCACCTCTTTATCTCCCTCAGCTATTTCTTTTCTCCCCACACTCCCTCCCATCTAGCAATGACCTGTTCTCCATAACTCTGTTTTGGTTTTGTTATGTTTGTTCATTTATTTTGTCTTAGATTCCACATATAAGTGAAATCACACAGTATTTGTATGACTTATTTCACTCAGCATATTACCCTCGAGGTCCATTCGTGTTGTTACACACGGCAAGATTTCATTATTTTTTATGGCTGAGTAATAGTCCATTAGTCCAATAGTAATAGTCCATATATACCACATCATCTTTATCCATTCATCTGTTGACAAGCACTTAGGTTGCTTCCATATCTTAGCTATAGTAAATAATGCTGCAATGAACATAGAGTTGCATATATCTCTTTGAATTAGTGCTTATGTTTTCTTTGGAAAAATACCCAGGAGTATAATTGCTGAATTGTATGGTAGTTCTGTTTTTAGTTTTTTGAGGAATCTTCATGCTGTTTTCCATAGTGGCTATACCAATTTACATTTGTATCAACAGTGCACAAGAGTTCCTTTTTCTCCATATCCTTGTCAACACTTGTTACTTGTTGTCTTTTTGATAATAGCCATCGTGAAATGTGTAAGGTGGTATCTCACTGTGGTTTTGATTTGCATTTACCCGCTGATTAGAGATGTTGAACATATTTTCATGGACCACTTTTCTTTGGAAAAGTGCTTGTTTAGATCCTCTGTGCATCTTTTAATCTTTTTTTTTTTTTGATGCTGAATTGTATGAGTTCTTTGTCTATTTTTGATATTAACCCCTTATCAAATATATCATTTGCAATTATCTTATTTCTTTTCACTTTGTTGATAGTTCCCTTCACTGTGTATTTGCTTTTTAATTTGAAGTAGTCCCATTTGTTTATTTTTGCTTTTCTTTCCCTTGCCTGCAGAGATTTATTCAAAAAATTATTACTAAGAGCAATTTTAAAGAGCTTCTTGCCCATGTTTTCTTTTAGAAGTTTTATGATTTTAGGTATTATATTTAAATCTTTTCCATTTAGAATTTATTTTTGTGCATGGTGTGAAAGATTAGTCCAGTTTGATTCTTTTGCATGTAGCTGTCCAGTGTTCCCAACACCATATATTGAAGAGGCCATCTTTTCCCCATTGTATATTCTTGCCACTGTTGTCATATTTTAATTGCCCATTTAAGTGTACGTTCATTTCTGGGCTCTCTATTCTGTTCCATTGATCTATGTGTCTGTTTTTTGCCAGTACCATACTGTTTTGATTACTGTAGGTCTGAAGTATAGTTTGAAATCAGGGAGCATGATAACTCCAGTTTTGTTCTTCTTTCTCAAGATTATTTTGACTCTTCAGGGTCTTTCGTGTTTCCATAATTTCTGTAATTACATTTTAGAATTATGTGTTATAGTTCAGTGAAAAATGCCATTGGTATTTTGATAGGGATTGCAGTGAATCTGTAGATTGCCTTGGGTAGGATAGCCATTTTAACAACATTAATTCTTCTTCCAATCCATAAGCATGGCATACCTTTTCAGCTATTTGTATTGTCTTCAGTTTCTTTCATCAGTATCTTATAGTTCTCTGAGTATAGGTTTTACCTCCTTAGTTAGATTTATTCCTAGGTATTTTATTCTTTTTGAGTGATGATAAATGGGATTGTCTGCTTAATTTCTCTGATAGTTTGTTGTTAGTGTATAGATATGCAACAGATATCTTTGTACTAATTTTGCACCCTGCAAGTTTACCAAATTTATTGATGAGTTCTAGTAATTTTTTGGTGGCATCTTTAGAATTTCCTATGTATGTTATCATGTCACTGGCAAACAGTGACAGTTTGACTTCTCCCTTTCCAATGTGGATGTTTTTTATTTCTTTTTCTTGGCTGATTGCTGTGTCAATATAAATTAATTTTGTTTCTTACAGCATTAGCTATGACTTTTGGGAGTATGCTGGATAAGCATAGTATTAGAAAACATTCTTGCCTTTTCAGTATTAAGTGTAATTTCTTCTTCAAGCTTTTATGTAGATATTCTTTATCACATTGGGAGTTTTCTTCCATCCCTAGTTTGTGAAGAGTTTTTAATCATAAATAATAATAAATTTTGTTGGATACTTATACTATATTGAGTATAGTTCCCTGTGCTATACAGTGGGCCCTTGTTGGTTATTTATTATACATACAGTGGTGTGTATATGTTAATCCCAAACTCCTAATTTATCTCTACCCAAATGGAACAATATATATTGTTCCATATATATATAGAACAAAAAAGAAGAAACATAGTTGTTAATTTGGATTGCATATTATCTAAATAAATAAAGAGTATCTACAGAAGAATTATTAGAATAAAAATAAGTCTAGTAATTTTGCTGACTGTAAATTTTAAAATTTCAATTGTGATCCTTTACAACAAAAATAATCACTTAGAATGTAATATAAAATGTAGTATGAAAATACCTTGCCATTCAGCAGTAAAAATATATAGAATCTGAGAATAATTCCAATTAAATATGTGCATTACTTTTTAGAACTGAATTTTTACATTTTATTTAAACATATAAAAGAAGATTTAAATAAATGGAAATGGAAGTTTCCTGGATAGAAATATTCAATCCCATAGAAATGTCATTCTAACAAAGTTAATTTATAATATATTTTCTAATTAAAGTTTCAACATGGTCCATCACAGAATTTAACAGTATAATTTGCTTGGTTGGAAGAGCAAAAGACTAAGTACAACCAAGATAGTTCTAAAGAAAAAGAACTGGGGCTTCCCTGGTGGTGCGGTGGTTGAGAGTCCGCCTGCCGACGCAGGGGATGCGGGTTCGTGCCCCGGTCCGGGATCCCACATGCTGCGGAGCGGCTGGGCCCGTGATCCATGGCTGCTGAGCCTGTGCATCCGGAGCCTGTGCTCCACGACAGGAGAGGCCACAACAGTGAGAGGCCCGTGCACCGCAAAAGAAAAGAAAAAAAGAAAAAGCAAAAGAACTAATTGTGGGGAAATTCTCCTACCAGATACCAATATCTATAAAGACCTTTTGCCTTTAAGGTTAGTAGGGTATAGGTGTAGGAATAGATAAATAAGTAGACCAATGGAAGACAATACTGCATCCCTGAAAATACTCACACATATGTGATAACTTGGTTTAAGATAAGGGATTGGGGTAATATAGGAATTACATATGAGTGGGGAAAATAATGGACTCTAAAACATATAGTGCTAGAACAACTTATATTTACATTAAGAAATTGATTCTTCCTTTAGACTATACAAAGATAAAACCCCAGAACAACCAAAAACAAACAAAAAAAAACTCAGTTGCAGATGGAAAATAGATCTAAATTTGAAAAGTAATGTGAAATCTTCTATATCACTTCAAGATAGAGACGTATAGAGCACTTTTGGATGAAAATAGGGCGATTACCATTTCAGTGTCTTTAATTAAATGATGCTGTATCATTTAGCTTTGTTGCATGACTAACAAATGGAAAATCAGTGACTTAAAATAACAGTAACGTTTATTTTGTGTAGGAGATACAGGTAGGCTGGGAAATTCTGCTAATCTGGTCAGGCTTGGTTGATTTTACTTGGGCTTATTCACACATCTATTATGAACTAGTGGTTCTGCTAGAGTTTTCAGTGGTTTAGACTGGCCTTGGTGGAAATGACTGGGCTCTGCTCCACGTGGTCTCTTATCCTCCTATAGACTGCCACGAGCTTGTGTTAATGGCAGAAGTAAGGTTCCAAAGTCTTTTGAGGCAATTACTGCAATAGGCACAGTGCTATTTCCTCCACATTACTGGCCAAAGCAAGTCACAAAGACAAATAAGATTCAAGGGGCAGGAAAATAGACTCTACTTCATGATGTATGGAGCAGAAATGTAATAATGTCTAAGGAGGTGGATTCAGAGAAGGGTGCAGAGTTACTTTCATTTTTGCAATTAGTCTCATGACAGATAGTATAATTTCTTTTCCTCTATTAAAATTTTTTAATTGAAGGTAACCATCAATGACAGTAAAACAATTTCTCAGTAGTAAGACATCTTTTATTTTTTCAATATTAGGTAGTAATGTCATTTCCTCCATTATTGATATGCATTAATATTCTTTAAACCAAACAAACAAGACCATCTCCTCATCAAGAAATCTTCACTATAGTATTACACTTTCTTTCTCAAATTTCCTCAATGCTTTCCACAATGCTTTTGTAGAATATAATGAGGACAAAATTATACCTCTGGTGATAAATGATCAAATTTATACAATATGAAATATAGATCAATCACAATCTGTTTATAAGAAGCATTTTGGTTATATATGCTTTTAAAAAGCATGTAGAAATGTACAGCTCAGGAAAATATATTCAAGCTTCTGTTTGGAAGATGTATTTGAATAAGCATTTACTTACTGCCAACAGAAGATATTGAAAGAACACAAATTTAACTCTTAGGACAAATATTTCATGGTATTGCCAACCCAACAAATTTTAATATGAAATAAATAAGTAAAACTTAACAATCAAGTGGAAAAAACAGGCTTGCGGTAGACATTCTTGAAAGCATTATATGTTTCATTGAATTGCATTATATTTTACTATAAATTACTTATGAGAAGTAAAAACATGGTTTCTCCTTTATCTGATACTGAAACTTCTCAGTTTTGCATTTTACTATGTCCTTAACTAACTTAAGTAGAATTAACTTATGCAGGTAACAATATTTAGTAGAAAAGAAGAGAAAGAAAATAGTTTTTTGAGATACTGTTCATAGCCAGAGCTGCTTGTGAAGGATAATTTTTTCTAATTATTTACTTCAAAATAGGCCATTCAATTCTATTTTGGTTCTCATAAATTTTGTTACAAATTTATACCAAAAGTATGTAAAATTCAATCTCTCCTAATAATGCAGGGATATTATTACTGAAAATCCACCTTCAAAAATTTCTGTTTTTAAACAGGCAGTATAATAAAGTATTTTGAAAATACCACTTTAAGAGAAATACTAATTTTTATCTAAGAAAGAATTGGAGATTTGTGGAATTTTTACAAATGTATGTGCTCAGATCAGGAGATAAAACTCTTGAAGTTTATATCCAAAAGTAGTTATATTCTTGAAGAACGTGAAAAGAAGTTTTCATAATATTGATGATTATAGATAGAGATAAGTCTGAAATTATGTGACAAATGTATCAGAATGCAAATATTTGAACAGGCTGAAAGTCTTCACAAAATGTGATTACCTTTATAAAACATAGCAGTAAGGTAAAATGGTAAACAACTTTTAATAAGTTCTAACTTACAAAGAACTTTGTCAATTAACTTTATTGCATTTTTTTTTACAATGCATGAAAACAGCTTTTGAAAAATGAGTAAACTAAAATGCAGAGATTTTTTTGTAATTAGTTGTTTAATCATTTATTTTTTTGAGTTGAGGTGAAATTTATATGTGGAAAAGAACACATCCCAAGTGTACAATTTGACTAAATAAGTGAATACACTCTTGAAACCACTAAATAATTAAGATACGGGATATTCCTATCATACCAGAAAGGCCCATTGTATACCTTACAGGCAGTTCCCCCTTTTCTAAGGCTATCATTGTTCTGATTTTTAATACCATTACTTTGACTTTCTCTTGAAATTTATGTGAATAGAATCATACTTTTTAAAAACATTAATTAAATTGAAGTTATCTGCATAAGTTTGTCTGCATCATACTGACATGATCCTGTTTCTCACCCCAACACCCCAAAACAAAAATACTTACATTTCCACTTGGTCATAATTTTTACATGTTCATTTTTATATATTGCTGGTTTTGATATTCTGATATTTTTCAAATAAATTTTGTCTGTGTTCCAAAGTGATATTGGTCTAATTTTTTTCTTGTAATATCATTGTCAGGTCATAGCAGGATCATTCTGTCCTCATAAAGCAAGTTAGAAAATGTTTTCTTTCTATTTTCTGAAAGTTTTATAAGTATTATTTCATACTTTATATTTGATAAAATTCACCAGAGAAACCATTTGAGTCTAGAATTTTTTTGTAAGAAACTTTACTTACTTATTTAGTTACTTTAATGAGTATGTGTAATTATATTTTCTGTTTCTTCCTGCATCAGTTTGTAAGGTATGCTTTTCAAGAAATTCATCTTTTTCATTAAAATTGAAAAATTTGTTATTAAAAAGTTTTCTTAATATTTTGCTATTACCATAGGATTTTTAATGATATCATTCACCACATACCTCTTCCCCCCCTCTTTCACACACACACACACACACACACACACACACACACACCCACCAATAACGATTGTCTCACTGGGGAACTCAAGCCAGCAGTTTAGAAGCAACAAAGCACCCAATACTGAACATTCCTTAAGACTTTGAGCCATTCCAATGTCTATATATGTTTTAAAGAAAAAATGTTGTAGAAAAAGTATCACCCAAACTTAGGGCAATAGCTTAGAGAGTTTATATGAAAAGTGAAAATGAGGAATCCTTACTATTTTTTCACAGAATGTTCCAATATTAATCTTTCATTTGTTCTTATTAAAACTACTCTTTTAAGAAAAATCTGAACTCTGTGTTTTTTAAGGAATTATACTTGAATAGAAATCCATATACCCCCTTAAAAAAAAACTATGGGTGCTCTCATAAGATCACATATAAGTTACCTTCAATAACTTGTTGACAAATGAAAGATACACATGACCTCCCTATTGATTATTCATTATTTGCTAAGATAACGCAAAGTAGGCTTATCCCCCCATTTCCCCTACCTCTTAGCAATACTTAAGCCTATGATGAAAGAAAAAAATCAAAAGGAAATTAACTGCAATAATAAGCAGAGGAATGTGATTTCCTTGCCTCATCAAGATACTAGCTTGTATCTGACATTGTAGAATTAAAACTATGTAACGTTTTGCTTTTTATTAAACATCTAATACCCCTTGAAGAAGACATTGGTGAGGAATTGACAATCATGCATTCCTTTCTGGGAATAAATTTAACAAACCCTTTCCATCTTAGTTTAGGCAGAACATCACATTTCTTCTCTAAAGAAAAGAGAGTCACTGGAGGGTATAAAGAGACTAAAAATAGAAGCACCAACTTCATTTTAAACCACAGTCTACCTCTAACTTCTCATGTGATAAAAGACAATCAAAATAGATTGGATTCATTTTTCCCAAAATATATTCTACAGAATAAGGTATTTGACAACAATGAAAATAGAGTTTAATTGTCAAGTAGTTTATAAAAAATTTTGGAGTGACATTTTTGAGTTGGACAAGACAGGAGGGTCACTTTTCTCATGGAATTCACAATATGACAGGGAAAAATACTTTAGATAGCCAAATCACAGTGTATTGAGTGCCAAAGAGAAATATAGGGAATTATTATCATAATCTATATTTTGATCTCTCCCACAGAAATTCTATTTTATTTTAATTAAAAGATATAGTTTTAGTACTCCATGAAGAATTACACACACACAACACTGCAATTTCAAGAGCTAAAAGTTACCCTTATTATGTCTGCTAGGTAATCATTAATTATACACTGATCTTGATGGTTGAAAGAAATTTGGCTATACAGAGTGAATGATGCAACCCACACTACGTTGGTTTTATGGTTTTAACAAAGGACCTGCACTAATTATCCGGTTACGCCATGAGGTGACTCATTCTTTGTTATTCTTCTCTCTCTTTAGTTTGTCCTGTTAAGAGCGTGAGTAGTGCCTTTAGCATCCCTCTCCAATTTCTGGCAGAACCAGGTCTTAAATGTAAAACAAGTGATTGCATCCATCTACCCATCTATAGGAAATATAAACTGTAATAATAAATGTCATCTGTGACCTATGGGCAGCCTCTGTTTTTCTTCCAAGCCAACTGTGAAGCAGAACTCAGCCCTTCATAGTATCTCTTTGAAATAACTCACCCTACACAGCGATAGTGACTAATATAGATTGAACTAGAGATTTCAAAAGGGAAGAGTATGGGGGCTTAACATTACTTCCTTCGTGGCATAAAATTAATTTTCTCTTGACACGACTCCACCCTGAGCATCTCTCTTACTCTCACAAATATGGCATTCTCCACCTGCCGTTGTACATGCAGGACCCAGTGCTGCTTTTCCACCCTTTATTTTCCCTGAGCCTCTTGCTGAGTGCCTCTTTTTTTAAAGCAAACTAATCTTACTGTTCTATTTCTTCCAAATGCACATATTCAGACACATTGCCCACTCATAAAATAAAGAACCCTCTGGATTTCTAGGTCCTGAGAAGGCAGCAAGATATTATAAATAGCCCATTTATTTATTGTAAATCAGTGACCCACCCATACAAAGAGACTGTCCCTTTGACAGTGAAATCACATGGCCTTCTGGTTCTCTGAAATAACATTATATTGACTTCAAGTTTACCTGTTCTCAATAATAGTGCTGGCTCTTATATTTTGGGGGAAAATAAACAAACTGCCACTCTTAAATAACAAATACACGTGCAGGAAACTCAATTAGTTCAGTGGCAGTACTCATCAAGATGGACAGCTCTATAAAGACAAGAGTGTAAGAGTAAGATTTAACCAGTCTAGTGGGTTGAATGGTGGCCACCTAAAAGATATGTCCACTGGGAATCTGTGAATGCAACCTTCTTGAGAAAAGTATCTTTCAAACATCAAAGTATCTTTCAGACATCAAAGGTCCTAACCTTTGGACCACCAGGGAATTCCCCTAAAAAAAACTTTTTTTTTTTCATAGTATTGAAGGCATTGCAGTCTTTTATATCTAGTGTCACTATTAAGTTCTGTTATTATTTTTCCTGTTTGTTTTGGGGTTCTATTTCCCTTGAGGTTTCTTCAATGTCAGGCTATCTTGGCCTCACATGAATAATTAAGAGTAAAACACTGAAAAAGATTGTCAGAAGCTCTGAGGACATGGGTAGGAATTATTAACAGGTGGCTACATTGACAGAGAAATAGGAAAATAGCCTTTTCTTTGGAAGACCCCCAAATGCTTGTCTGTCAAAGTCCTTTTTGGGGGACTGACAGTTTCTGTAGAAAACAGACCTCCAGTTTCCTGGCTCTGATGTATGCCTTTATGGCAGGGAGAAGGTGCTTCTGCCATCCCACTTTTCAGTCTTGAAGCTCATCTCATCCTCTACTGTACCCAGTATTCCAAAATATAGGGATGCTCTGGTTAAATTTCCCCCCAAAATAAAGCTTTGGTCTTTTGTAGGGATGGTGAGGGGGACAGTAGGTGCCTATAACCTCCACATCCTCTGCCTTTCTTTCCAGTACTCTATGGAGTAAATAAGCTCTTGATTTTTCAATCATTACCTACTTCTGTTGGTACACAGAATTCATTTTCTTTTGTCCTTAGTTACAATCATTTGGATTATTTCAGTCTTCCAAAAACTTGTTGACATCTCTCATCCACTATTATTTCCTCTCCCATCTCTTTTGTTTCTCATGATTAGGTATCTTACTTCAAAACAAATTACAAATTTAACATCTTAAAGTAATACATATTTATTATCTCATGGTGTCTGTGGGGCAGGAATCTGGACATGGTTTAGCTGAGTGTTCTGCTCAGAATTTCATAAGGCTAAATCAAGATGTTGACTTGGGATCCTCTTTCAAGATCACTGGTTGTTGAAAGAATTCAGTGCCTTGCATATAAAGGACTGAAGACCCAGTGCTCTTTTTGAATGTTAAAATGCTTTTAACTCCTAGAAGCCATCCTGAAGTCCTTGCCACATGAACTTACCATAGGCAGCTCACAACATGATTATTGTCCTCTTCAGTGCCAGCAGGAGAATCTCTTTTACTTCAAATCTTTCTGACCCCTTTTAGGGTTCACCTGATTAGGTCAGACCCACCCAAGATTATCTCCCTTTTAATGAACTCAGAGTTAAGTAATCATGGATCTTAAATTCATCTGAAAAATCTCTTGACATATAATGTAACAATTACAGGAGTTATATGCTATCACATTCACAGCATTTTAGGGATGGGGATTTCTTGAAACGTGTACACTGGCAGGTAGGAATCTTCAGTGCCATCTTGGAATCTTGCCCTCCATTATATATATCCTTTGTTGAAAAAAAAATAAAGGGTAAAATGTCCTTTATGAGAAAGGATATATGTACACACACACACACACACACACACACACACACGTATCCTTTACTGACATTTTCCTGAAATTTTAGTGGTGTTTTTAGAAAGATTAGAGGTAATGGAAATGTGAGGAATATTTTTAGAACTCCAAATCCATCAGGACTATAATTTCTTTTAGGTAATCTTACATGAAATTAAATTACCTAGCATCTAGAATCTTATGTTTGGATAATCTTTCTGTTCAATAGAGAAATGAGTACCTTTACCCATAGTATAACATCATCAAGAAGATGAGACTATAAGCAAATCCTCATAATGGTCTTGAAAGAATATTTTGTCTCTAATCATTGTGCCCCTGAAACAACACACAAAAGAATACAGGATAGATTATAGATCATTTTGTAAAATCATCACAGCTTTACAGATCAGCAATTTGTTTACAGTAGAACAAGGTCATCTCTGAACTTGCATGCCAAGTAATTCTCACACACACTGTCAGCTCAGAGATAAAGCTGTCACTAAACTGTGCTATCCTGTGATTTCAAATGGTGCATCAATAAACAAGAATTTGAAATTCATATGAAGAGATCCAACATGTCTTTTTGGCAAACCAGTAGCTTCATATTAATGTGTCTTTGATTTTCAGAATGAGTTCATGAGGTATAATGGGGGCAATGCATCTGATATTTGCTTCAGAGAACACCTCAGTGACAAAATCTTCAACTGCTAAATACAGTAGATATGAGAAATTCTTTCAAAAGTCATAATTTTCCCAAAATATGAAAGAGCAAGAGTTTTAGTAACTTTTTATTCAGATTGCCACTGTTTCTATTCAGGTTGCTAAAACTGTGAAAAAAATTGAACAGATTTGTTAAACTGATTGTTTTATCTACCAAGTTTATTAAAAACAACCTCAAAGCATCTTAAAACTGTAAGTAAATTAAAATGTTGGATAGAAATTTTAAAATCATCTAGTTCCTTATTCCACAAAACTTGATTGTCAAACCAGCAGCCTTGGCATCACCTGGAAAGTTGTTAGAAATGCAAAATCTAGAGCCTCACCTCAGGCTTATTTAATAAAGATCTTAATTTTAAAGATTCCCCAGGTGATTCAAAGGCACATTAAAGTTCAAGTTTATAATTCTTTCCATGTGAGTAAAGAACTGTGTGTCACAAATGGGGCAACTTGTCTGAGACCCCATGACTGGTGTTGATGAAAAAGTACTAGTCAGTCTAAGAAAAAAATGGAAAATTTTATTCCAGCTGATTTGAGGATTTTAACCTGGGAAACAGTCTTTCAGAAAGCTCTGAGGACTGTTCTAAAGAGATAAAGGGATATTTGTGATTTTGGCAAAGGGGTATGTGTGATCAAGCACACGTCTTGGTAGAAGGTTACTGCTATTTGTGGAGAACAGACATCTAAGTTAATGGTTTTTAGTGCTTTTCTAAGTATGGAAAGATGCAAGAAACTTGGTTCATGAAATTTTCTCCTGAAAATATTTCCCTATCTGAGGGCCAGTTCTACCAGTTTTTCCATAGCACAGAATACATCATCCTGATCATCGCCCTGAATTCCTTTCAGGTTGTATTGTAGGTCAGCAGCTGCAGTGGCTGATGACTTGATTCTTGTAGAACTGGATGGTGGGCAACATTCTTTATTTTACAGTTCCCTTCCTCCCAGTCTTAACTATGACCAAGGATTGGGAGTCATTTCCAAGTATATCTTTGGTCAATCGTTCCAAGTCATGTAATCATCATTATTTTTACCAGAGTCTGTCACAACTTTGGTAATGCAAGAAATAATAGTCTTGTAAAACAGGCAAAGTAATATAGCTAGTGACATTAGTAAGGTCATAAGTATTTAAGCTAAGAACTTCCACTAGGTGCCGTCCCTTATATCCCCAGCTCATCTGACCTAGTCTGTTTTGTACCAATCACTATCTTTAAGGGAAATGATACTTTGGTATTATACATAAAGTTCACCAAAGATGTCTGCATGTACAAGGTGAGAGGTGGGTCATTGTGACCCCTTACAGGGAGAAAGGAATTCTATCTTCTAAGGAGTTACATGCCTGGTACCAAAAGAAGAAAAATTGATCTTTATTGTTGAGGTGGTATTTCTGCCAGTGGGGAGGTCTGGCCGATGCATAATGCACATGCACAATTCACACTAGAGGAGAGAGCGGAGGCCCAAATGGGCAGAGAAAAAATTTGTTTAAATGTTTCCTGTCTTGCCTTAAAATATGAATTTGTTTCATCACTGTCTAGAGGCAAAGCTGAAACTAGGACCCAGTTCTCTGGACTCCTGACCCTCCATTCTGCCAACAGCCTTTATTTCTCATGTCAAAATAAGCCTCAGAGTTTTAGAGAACAATGACATCAAACACGATCTCACAATTTAATTATTGGAACTTTTTATGCAACATGAATTTATTTCAGAATCCTACTTAACTTCTACATGATAAGCTAAAAGGGATAACCACAATGCAAGAGAACTAAAAGTTCTCTCACACTGCTGATTTCTGCAGATAAATTGAGTGCTCAATTTAAAGAGGCAGGCAGAAGAATAGGCTAATTTATTATGAAAAAAGCAATAGCAAAAACTAACTTACGTAAATGAGGCAGAATCACTTAGCGTTTATATCTGGTCAATGACAAAGCTTCACTTTTTCTTACTATTTCTCTCAGTTCCTAATATCTAGTCATGTAGCAAGGAATCAATAACTTAGGATGATATAACACAGTCTCTTCAATGATTTTCTAAATCCAGAAAAGAGTGATTCTGCAATAAGGTAAGATGGTTTGGTTTACATTTGTATATCTCATTAATATGCACAATAATAATTTTTGGTCCTGTCAATGGTGTGAAATTATAAAAGCATTTTTCTTGCTTTGAACTTCTTACTTGCCAATATTAAATAAACTTCAGGTGGAAAAACACAGTGTTCTTAAAGATCCCAGGCAGCAAGGCATGAAGATTATTAAATCACTTGTTACAGAAGAGTGGAATCAATTTCAACAGTTTTGACCTGTGTGTGTTTCCATCATTTCTCTCCTTGAAACCAGGGTGTAAGATCAACATTTCACCTTTGTGCAAGTTTTAAAGAAGAGTGACTATAGGGTAGTGTGTCATTTGATTCTAGAAAACTAAGTAAAAAGGGGGGAGATTTGTTGAATGTTTAGGTAAGTAATTAACAGGAATAAAAGGATCACTGTTCTTTCATAAGTTAAAGGATATTTTAATTCAGTAATAGTTTCAGGCTTTGCCTTAATTATGCTGTAGTGCCTATTAATGTAAGGGATTTAAAGATTTTATTATTTAAACCATTATTTCATATCAAATCATAACTATTTGGTATCTATATTAGGAAGTGATTATGTGTGTGCACGTGTTATGCATGCATGTGTGTGTACACACACTGATTATAAAATCAATACAGTAAAATGACATTTTGCCCCAATAAATTATTTAATCACTTCCAACTTTAATATGAGCTTAACTTTCAAAGTTTCCTAGGAAGAATTTCATATATCTTACAGAAACTCCTAAGTCATTTAACAGTGATTCTCCCCGTAGTCCAATATGAGTAACAAATGATGCCGAAGAACAGATTTTCCTGAAAGCAAATTAAGAGTTTTACAAATGCCTCCATTTCATGTGGGCTTGCTTGCTGACTGGCATAAACAATATTTTTCCAGTTTCCAGAATACTTTTATTGTTTGCAACTGTATCTGGCTGAGCACCAAAAAGAAGTAACCAGAAGTATTATGTGTAGTTTCTGTTAGAGACTCTTTTGTTAGTCTAAGGATGTTCTATTCCCTTTGGAGTCCTATTTGTCTTTATCTTGGGATGAACTTGGGATACTGTTTTTGATGGTACTCTAAGTACTCTAATCTACCTTTCATTTGATTTTTGTTTTCATTGATTCTATTTTCTTTTCCATCCCCCTTTTTTTTTGCTTATTGTATATTTGAGGTAAATACTTTTCATGTTTCTTAAAAGGAAAGATTCTTGCTGTTATTTCAGTATGAATAATTTATCTTTTCATTAGCAATGTCTTAAGGCTTTGAGTTTTTGTTTCATTATATATATATAATTTATTTTTTTCATTTTTTCCAAAGAAAGACATGAGAAAATATTTACATTAAATTTTCTATATGTTATTTTAACTTGTTTTGTATCTTTTTGCTTCTAGAGGAGAACTGATATGAGTTTTTTGTTAATTCTATTGAATTAAAAGTTAGACATAGTCTATTTAATAAGGGTTATGGGGAGCATGAGATACATGCTATAAAAGTGTGATGTGGCTGAAATAATATTCTTCAGAGAGCATACAAATGAACTAGGGCAGGGTTGCTCAAACTTGGTAGTATTGGCATTTGCCCACATAATTCTTTGTTGTAGGATGCTGTCTTGTACATTGTAGTATGTTTAGGAGCACCTCTGCCTCTCTTCCACGGGATGCCAGAAGCACAGTCTTTCCCTCACCCACTCATGACAATCAGTAATGTCTCCAGTTATTGATAATGTGTCCAAAGGGGCAACATTACTTTTGGATGAGAAGTACTGGTTCAGGAAAAGAGGACTGTTTAAAACTATGAAAATCTGAAAAGCACAGTAATAGTGTTTAACAGGATAATTACAAAACACTCATTTCAAGATGATTAAACTTCAACTTATAATTGGTCAAAATAAATCCTATTAATATCATTTTAAGGCAAGTTACCTCCTTGGTAGGGATAAGTGATGCATGAAGAATATATGTTTTTCGTGATTAATTGTAAAATAATATATAATTTCAAGGCATACTGAGGGGTATAAAGTTGAGATTAGGGAAGCAAAGTAGGAAAGACTAATTGTGGACAGATTCATTTCTGGAATAATGTGTAAAAAATTTTGTGAACGTGCTTACCAGAGAAGCAATGATAACTGGTGAAAATTATTTTAAAAAACAAACATGCATTTAATGCCTCTAGAAATTAACCTAAGAAGATACAGTAAATGAAGTAATTTTTTATTCAAGAAAGTCTATTAAATTTCAGTAAGATCATCAATAGTCTTTGATAATTAACCACAAACCACTGTCTCCCTCTACACCCCTATCAGCTTAGCCTGATCGATGCTCTACTCTGGGTACATGTGGTGAAGAAAATGGGGCTCCTTATCCCCAGCTCCCGGTCAAAGGCTATAGTGTCTACCTGAAAGAGGCAGGGTTCACACTGGATGAAATAGACTTCACTTAAATTATCCAACTAAGTCACTAAACAGATAAATAAAAAAGCAGTAAGCCCCAGAGGAGTATGAGGATTTAGTATCCAGAACTGCTGCAATATATTATAAAAAATGTCCAGTTTAGGGCTTCCCTGGTGGCGCAGTGGTTGAGAGTCCGCCTGCCGATGCAGGTGACATGGGTTCATGCCCCAGTCCGGGAAGATCCCACATGCCGCGGAGCAGCTGGGCCCATGAGCCATGGCCGCTGAGCCTGCGCGTCTGGAGCCTGTGCTCTGCAATGGGAGAGGCCACAACAGTGAGAGGCCCGCGTACCACAAAAAAAAAAAAAAAAAAGTCCAGTTTGAATATGAAATAAATAGACATGAAAAAAACCAGGCAGACGTGACCAATACAAAGGGACAAAAGCATACAACAGAAACAGCCTGTGAGAGGGCTCAGATACCAGCTTATAAAAACAGTCTTCAAAGGAGGAATTATAAATACTTTTGAAGAATTAAAAGACCTTATGCTTAAAGAAGTAAATGAAGGTGTGATAACAATCAACTATCAAAGAGAGAATATCAGTAAAGAGATATACAGTTTTAACAATAACCAAATGAAAACGCAAGTTGAAAGTACAATAACTCAGTGAAAAATTCACAGGAGGGGCTCAACAGCAGATATGAACTTGCAGAAGAGAAAAAGAGCAAATCAGAACACATATAAGGTGAATACCAAAAGGAGGACAGAAAAGCAGAAATTTTTCTGAAGAAATAATGGCTAAAAAGTTCACAAATTTGATGAAAAACATTAATATACACATCCAAAACTTCAACAAACTCCAAGTAGTATAAAGACAAAGATATTTACACACAGAGACATCATAGTAAAGACGTTGAAAGACAAATTCTTGGAAAGATACCAACTACCAAAATGGACTCGGGAAGAAATAGAAAATCGTAATAGACCAATAATAAGTAAAGAGATTAAATTAGTAATTTAAAAAACATGTTCCACAAACTAACACTCAGAAAGTTTTCTGGTGTATACTACCAAACATTTAAAAAAATGATTCATACCAATTCTTCACAGTCTTTCATAATAAATTGGAGAGAACCCTTGCTAACTAATTCCATGAGGAGAGTATTACCTTGATACCAGAACCAGACAAAGACATCACAAGAAAATAAAACTTCTCATCAATATATCTTATAAATATAGATGCAAAAATCATCAACAAAGTACTAGCAAACCAAACCCAGCAACATACAAAAAATATACTATACCGTGACCAAGTGGAATATATCCCAGGAATAGAATGTTGGATTAACATTCAAAATAAATTCATATAATACACCATATCTATACAATAAGAGACAAAATCATATCTAAATAGATACATTAAAAAGTATTTGACAGAATCCAATATCCTTTCATTATAAAAACAAAAGAAAACAATGAATAAAAGGGAACTTTCTCAACCTGATAAAGGGCATAAACAACCTATAACTAATATCATATTTAATGTAGACACACTGAGTGCTTTCACTCTAAGATCAGGAGCAAGTTAAGAATGTCCACTCTAGCCACTTATACTTGTCATTGTACAGGAACTTCTAGCCAGGCCATTTAGGCAAGAAAAACTTTCAGATTGGAAAGGTAGGAGTAAAATTATCTCTATTCACGCATGACATTATGTTGTGTGTTCTTAGAAATCCAGAAAAAAAAACCTATTAGAACCAATAAACAAATTACCACAATACATAACACTAAGACAATGTGATTTTTTTCCCTACAATAATACAATGCAATCTTATTTTTACTTTTAATTACTTTTGTCAAAAACAACCAAAAAAATCACAAAAAAGTTCATAGAGCTTCCCAGGTGGTGCAGTGGTTGAGAGTCCGCCTGCCGATGCAGGGGACACGGGTTTGTACCCCGGTCCGGGAAGATCCCATATGCCGCGGAGCGGCTGGGCCCGTGAGCCATGGCCGCTGAGCCTGCGCGTCCGGAGCCTGTGCTCCGCAACGGGAGAGGCCACAACAGTGAGAGAGGCCCACGTACCGCAAAAAAATTAAAAAGAAAAAAGTTCATAAATGAAATGAAAATATGTGGGGAAAGTAATATTTTTGAAACTCTTACTACTAACAATATATATTTAACATAAACATCTTATACTAATTAATAAGAAAAATCTGAATAAATCAATTTATCAAAGGATTAAGCAATTTGCTGAAGCAGAAACACGGATGACCAGTGACATTTAAAGAGTCTCAACCATAAGTGAGAATTGCACCAATCATATTTGCAGCAATTAAAAACTTGATAATTACCAGAATTGGTAAATGTCAATGGCTGGCTTCTTTGAAAGTGGAACTTGAGATTCTGGGATTTCTGTGCTAGTGATTTCTTGAGAGAGTACCCTCAGAAGATGAGGAATGAAGGAAACAGGGTAGGGCTTCAGAAGAAAGCTAAGAGAGGATGCAGTCAGCTGGAGGCTATTTCAGCTCAACTCTGTGAGCAGCTGAGAATACTAATTACAACAGAGTTAGTCCTATCTTGAGCACTTCGTCAGTTATTGGCTGTAGACTCCCCCCTCCCCCTACCATGGAATGTATAACCAGTAAAGTTAATCCACTACAGCAAATGTTTAGAGAACAGTTGTTCACAGACTCTGTTAATTGGAATATACATCAGGACATACTGAAGAGTGTTTTGGCAATAGTTATTAACAAAAAAAATGTTTATATACTTTAACCTGGCAATTCTACTTCTGTAAATATAAATCACATAAATACTGTACTTGCCCTATTACAGAAAAATGTACATATGTCAATGTTTATTGCAGGATGTGGTAGGTAGAAATATAGGAACCCCCAAAGCCTAATCCCCAGAATCTATGAATATGTTACCTTAATGGTAAAGGGAACTAAAGTAGCAGATGGAACTAAGATTGCTAATCAACTTAAAATATTCTGAATTATACAGGTGGGCCTAATATAATCACAGCTTCCTTTAAATGTGGGAGAGCGAGAAGGAGAGTTTGAGTCCGAGTTTGACGGTGTGAGGACATTCTGCTAGCCATTGTCAGGTTTGAAGATGGAAGGGTGTGTCTGAGCCAAGTAATTTGGGCAGCTCTAGAAGCTGGAAAGGACACAAACACCGAGTCTTCCTTAGAGTGTCCAAAAAGGTTCGTGGTCTTGCCAACACTTGTTTTTAATCCAGTGAGAACCATTTCATACTTCTGACCTCCAAACAGGTAAGAAATGCCTGCAGTGTTTTGTAACTTGTTACAACAGCAATAGGAAACTAATACAAAGGATTTTGAAATTATGATAAGGAAGAATCATGCTACTGATAATGGGGATGGAAGATTAGAAGGATAAATCAATGGTGCATCTAATAGTCAAAACTAAACTCTGGGAGAATAAATATTGTTACTATTATGTAAAAAAGGTGAAAAAATGGAAAAGAATAGCTTGTTGGGCCTTGTTTTTTGGGAAGGACTTTGTGAGTTCTAATGATTTGAGGCCCCACTACGACATTGAGGTGGGCTGATTGCAGAGAGGTCAGAATGGGGCTTCAGTTTCAGTACTGGCATGGAAACCACACTTAAAGGGGTTGAGCAGTGAATAAATGGAAGGAAATGAAAGCTGCATGTAACTATTTCTAGAAGATTTGCTGTGAGGAGAAAAAGCAGAATTTGGTGGTGTTCAAAGAGGTAGAAAGAGCTTAATAACGTGCAAAGATGAAGTGAAGAAACCAGTACAGAGGAATAACTTGAAGTTTAAAGGAAGGAAGGTAAATTAATCAAGTTCTTAAAGGAAGTATGCAACAATAATATGTGGGGTTTAGAAAAGATTACTACTGCCGATTTAATTTCACTCGCTTTTGTTAAAGACCTTGTGAGTAAGTGAAGATTCTGTGAAAATTAGTGGAACAATATTGGTAACTGCATTACTCTCTGTGTTGAAACGTATTTGAGGAGTTTCTGATTTAAGTTATTCCATTTTAAGAAATAAAATACTTTTATTCATTTTCCCCTTGAGCACCCATGAAGAATTAGATCAAACAAAAAGTCTGTTTTGGTTACATGGTTTTGTATCTACTTTCTCAGTATGTTGCAATATTAAACACTCAGGTTAAAATAACTTGTAAATGTCTTTAGGATCAAATATATTGTGTTTACTAATAGGACTAATTTAATTGTCATACTAGGATCCAGATCAATCTTCTAGTGTTTTAGATATTTTAAGACAGAATTAAACTTTCTAATAGAAAAAAATATATAAAATATGTAAAATATTATGTATGAATGTATGTATGTGTGTGTGTATACATATATAGGTGGGTAGTATACTTAATCATAAGAAGTATTTGCAGAGGACTTATAGCTAACAGTTGTAGTTGAACATAGTTGAGGAATGTGGTCCATTTCTAGATCATGGAATTTTAGGGGGGACATTAATTTACTTGACATCCTTATAAGCATTTAGGTGTAATCAACTTAAAACACACTCTAAGGTTAAATGGTGATTTAAAAGTTCTGTGAAAATATAATCTACAAAGGAATTTCGATATAATGAAACAAAGTGGAGCTATCTCTACACAATTATAGCTTAAATGCCTAGAAGTTTCTTTCCCTCCAAGATAAAGAAAACATGAGAAGCATTGTGTCTGGGATATATAGACAGCACACCAATATATCCATAGATCATAGAAGACTGATTGTAGAATGTAGTAAGAATTGACGGTCATAATGGACTAAGGAAAATAATAGTATAAGGTCAGTGCTAACCTTGAGACTAGATTGGTGAGAAGTAAGTCATTTTATCCACAGTTTCCTTAAGATGAAAGAGGGAAATTTTGTCAACACCGTGGCCATGAAGCTTCCAATAGAGTCCCTGTAGAAAGGAAAATTGAGTGTGTGTGTGCCAGATATATAGATATAGATATATCTGGCACACAGTGCATCCACAACTTACTAGAATATTAGTCAAAACAACAGCAAAGATACATGAATGGTCAAAAAGGGTACAGTTCAATTTATACCCTCAAAAGAAACCAAGGATGAGAAATCAAGAAGTTAATAGAAGTTGCTTCAGTAAAAATGTCACAACATCCTTTGCAGTTTGTAGACATGAGACAGTTTAGAACTCACTGCCTGTTGGATAGGCTTTGCCCTGAGGAGAAAGGACCTGCAACACCGTGGTTAGTATAATGGTGGTGACTATCCCAGTCCTTTCCCAAAGAAACCTATGGTCATTTGCTTTGGTAACTGTATGCTGGCAAAAGGTATTCTGAGGATTACTGGAAACAGAGTTCAGGTTGACATTGACTCCCAGAAACTCAAAGCATTCTCATGGGTCCCTGTTTGGTTTGGGACCATACGGGGGCCAGATAATTAAAACGTATCTGGGTTTGTGTATCTGGATGACGGTTTTTTGCTCTGGTCCCTGACTGTATAATTGGAATAGATACGAATGGTATTCAGTAAAACTCCACATTAGGTTCTTGGCCTGTGGGTTAAGAATAATTATAAAAAAAAGAGGAATCATAATGAGAAAAACAAGGGAGGTGCCTCTAAAACTGTTCCCTCCCTCAGAGGCGATACTAAAACAAAAGGAATATCACATGCTGAAAAGTTTGGAAGTTAGTGCCAATTTTAAATATTTAATGGATGCATGGGTGCTGGTTCCCCATCATTTTCCCATCAAATTCATCAGTCTGACCCTGCACAAAAGTGATGGATATACAGGGAGTAGACTACCTGAAACTCAACTAACTCTAGCCTTAATTACTAGCAACTAGCCTTAATCACAGCTGCAATGGCAGCAGATTAACACAACCTTTGGTACATGGTATGTTGCCGCTGATTTGATGAATGCATTATTTTCCACTCCTTACAGAAAAAAAAAAAGATCAGAAATAGTACAAATTCACGTGGAATTCACTACAGATACATTCATAGTTTTTTTCCTAGGGCTATCTCAGTCCCGCCATCCTGAAACACAATGTAGTACAAATAGATTTGAACTTCTTGATGTCCTGCAGCACATCATGTATCATAGCATCATGTTAGTCCAGATGAGCAGGGATGCATTCCTTCCACATAGATGACTAACACAGTGGAGGTCTTGGAACCATGAATGTGCTCCTAACACTGGGAGTTAAGGTTTATGAAGTTTCTGGGGCTTACCACATCTGTAAAATACTTAGGAGTCCAGATGGTAGCCTGTCAGGATATTCCATCTGAAGTAAAAAACAGATTTTTCATCTTGCACTTCCCACCATGAAGGAAGAACAATACCATGAGGGCTTCTTTGGGATTTTGAGGCAGCATATTCTACAACTGGAAAAATTGCTCCAAATCATATACTGCATGATGCAAAAGGCTGCCAGCATTGAGTGGAACTCAGAGTCGAAAGAGAGTACTGAGGCAGATACAGGCTATCAGTGGTGGGAAAAGATGCTTTGTGAGATTTTTGACAAGCTCTGGTGGGGAGAGGCACTGCTGGCCCTGGGGTTTTGTAAAAAGGTCATGCCATCCTGGTGTATTTCTGGGCTAAGTGACCATGCTACTACAATTGTCCATCATGAAATATGCTTTCTCAAATCGACCTAGTCATAAGGTTGGGTGGGTCCAGAAAGAGCTTATTGTAAAATGAAAGCTCTATATCCAGTATTGAGCATGGAAGAGCCAAAAGAATAAAAGCAATATGCATGGGTAGGTAGCCCCAATTGCTGCGTCATCACAACTGTTGCACCAAAGCTTATCTCTTAGCTACTACCTACGCTATGACCTATAAGGTGGCTCTGTTTATAAATTGAAGCTGAAAATGATGACAGATGCAGTCTAACTCAACTCAGGAGTGGCCTTGAAATAATGAAAACAGAAAATGAGCAGAACTTCATGCACTGCATTTGGTCATTCATTTCATGCAGTAAGAGAAATGACCTGAAGTTACAATACACACAGACACATGGGCAATGGAAAAATCACTTTGCTGGTGGTCAGAGGCCTGGAAGGAGAAATACTAAAAGATCAAAATCTGGAATAGAAAGATGTGGATGTATATTTAGTAGTGTGTACAAGGTACGAAGATCTTATAATTACATGATAAGGACGAACAGGTAGCATCCCCCACTAAAGAGACATTCAACAAGAAGTCTACCAGTTGCCCTCAGCCAGTTTTTGTCATCAGACATCCAAATGTTGACATGATCCTCATGTGGCAGTGAGGGAGGCTATGCACGGACAGAAACTGATCTATCTGCTGCCAATACTGAATGTTCAACCTGTCCATAACAGAGGCAGATTATTACTGAATCTCCAGTATGGCACCATTTCTGAAGGAAATAAACCAGCCGCTTGGTGACAAGTAAACAATATTGACTCCTTCTACCTTGGAAGGACCAGTGATTCATTCTAAGAGAATAGATACATATTCTGGGTATGGGCTTTCTTTATGCTTTCAGGGCCTCGGCCATCACCAGTATTTGAGAACTTACTGATTGTTTGACCCACTGGCATGGAATCTCATTTAACATCACGTCAGACCAGTTTACAGCAAGGGAGGTACAAGAGTTGGCACCATGATTATGATCTAATATAGTATAGGAACACCTTGCTGAAAGCACACCTGTAGTGCCAGCTCAGTAATACTTTACAAGGATGGTGTACCATCCTCCATGGTGCATTATTCACTTTAAGTCTTTTGTACGGCAGCATTCCCCCAGTAAAGAGAGTACATAAATCTAGGAACCAAGGAGTTGAAGTACAAGGTGTTCACTTGCTATCACTCCTCGTTACTGACTTGGAATTTGCACTTCCCATTCCCACAGTTCTGATCTCCGTGGGGTTAGAGGCCTGATTCTCACAGTGGGTGTAATTCTGCCCGGGGTTACAGCCAGAGTGTGATTACACTATAATGTACTTATACTGTTTACTTACTTCGGGATTCTTGTGACCAGGGGCTAGCAGGCAAGGAAAGAAATGACTATGTTAGGAAATATAATTGATCCTGACCATCATGAGAAAGTAGGGCTGCTATTTACACAGTGGGCCTAGTAAGGAATATGGTTGTCAACCAAGTTTTATATGTGCGCACTCCATGCTGCTTACCTCCTCAGCCGATTCTGATAGCAAATCAGCAAGGATAGTAGTATCCAACACAGTAGCATAAGCATAATGTATGTTTCCTGAATAACTACTGCATGACTAGTAGGGATTTTTATATGGATTATTAGACAGACTAAAGAGGTTAAAACAATGTGCTGAAGGTCACACTGTAAGTGGCAGGACCATTTTTTCCATCCAGGTGGGTTCACTCCATACATTAAGGACGGATTGCTGAACTATGTGTATAGACCTAACAAGCAGCAGTCATGGTCTAATGCCAGAACAGGCATATCAGCCAGACATTCTTGCATAGAATTTCATGAGTATTACTTATTGTTATTGGGGATTACCACACATTAAATTAGAAGATGCCGGTTACATAATATAGAGTCCTGATATCCCAAAACAACTCTTTCCACTTATTATCAGTTACTTGACACTCACATCAGAATATTGTCTTCAGCTGTTCCTAACAGTGCAATTGAAGAGTAGTACAAAAGATTAGAAAATACTCTTTGACTACATGTAGAAATCTATCTAAGTTGATTTCCTCATTTCCACACAATGTGGACTGCTAAATTCTGAGGGCTGCTACTTTTTTGGTGAAAAATCTGTGTCTATGATTACTCCCACTTGAATTATTGCATGCTTTCTAAATGATTTCTAATTCACCAATTTGAAAGTGCTGCTTCCTCTACATTCACCTCATAGTGAAATGCGAGGCCCTAAGTGCTGCTATCACTGTTGATTAAAGACTCTAAACCCAATGGCAGAATTGCCTTTTTGGCCTCATTTTCTTTTCATTATAATATAAATTTGATACATATCGTGGAACATTTTACAAATTTAGAATAAAAGAAAATGCCCAATAAATGTCCTTTTTTGTGTGTGACTATAGTGATTTTAAAATGACATATAGTGACACATTGGGAAAGAAAATATTTACTATTACAGCAGCATGTATAATGAAAACAAATGTTATGTGAGGAGAATTATGCATATGAATAAGTGAGGAAGCAAATTTAAGAAAAGGAAAATCATAGAACAATGCTTAAAATAAGAAACATTACGAAATTGTCATAATTTTCACAATTCAAGATTGTTTTACAAAACCAGAGGAATGTAGAAACCTCATGCTTTCATATGATCATTTCAGGTTAAGGTTTTCCTTTCTTTTGACTGATTAGTCATTGCAAAGAGAGATACTCTTTAAACAGTTTTTCTTATCTCCCGCACATTGTGAAAATCCTAGCAGTCATTTTTCTCTTTTAAACTTTGTTCCATATAATTGGATTAGTATCATTCCATAATGCATTTAAATATCAAATTAATCCACTCCATGCTACTGGGGTTGATTTCTTGGTTTTCTTTTTAACAAACTGTCAGATGTTGCTGTATTAGCAAGGGCAAGAATGGGGTCATAGACATTTGTTACATACATTTTGTAATATATGACTCCAGTATCCTAATTCTGCCTGATTAAAAAATGTTCTTCTTTTACATTTAAAGCTCTGTACATCTTGAGGATTCCAAAAGTATATATACAAAACTGACAGCAAAAACAATATGTCATGATAGTTATTTAGATTTGTCCCGTGGTACTGAACAATGGAGACACCACTGTCAAAGGAAGTCAAGTGCTTTGTTTCCTAGAAATGATTTACAAATGGCCCATAAACTTATTAGGGGCAGGGTGACCATTGTTCCGTGAGTCTTAGGATGTCTCCTTGATCTATTTCTGGTATAGAAATTATAGAAAAATAGTCTTAAATTAGTAGTATATGAGTTAAGAAACCTAATCATCATATTTTCAGGGTGACAGAAAAATTTCCTAGCTTAGATTTTAAATGAATGTTAGCCCATTGGTGACTGTAAATGGAAACAAATGATTCCTCCTGAGACAAAGAATATTTCTCATTATCTCTTCACTAAGAGTGTAGTTGTATTAAATGAGGAGCTGGTTCTCTGTATTAAACAAGCACATGAATTGTCCTTCTACATGTAAATGGTAATATAGTGTTTCTGAAAATAGTATTTTTTTAAACTCAGATTCTATAAAACCTTTTTTTCCCCAAAAATAAAAGTGATTGTTTTCTTTATCAGGGTCTGTTTGAATTGCTGGGTAGAATTATACCAGTTGGGATTAGCAATAAATAGAAAAATACCATGTATTCTATGGTGATTTTAGAGCTATTTATCCTTAAGTCAACTGCTTCATCTCATAACTGTAATTTAGAGCTAGTCTGTTTTATTTTCTACTGATGTTTTTACTAGATGATTAGACTAGAATTCATTTAAAAGATGCTGAAATGTTCTTTTACCTATAAACCTACTGACTGGTAGACCAGATTCTGTTCACAATACTCAATGGTTCTTGCTGCTGGATACATAGCTAGTCTAAATTCCCTAGCCTTACTTGTTAAATATAGGCATGTGACTGAGTTCTAGACTTTGGAATGTGGGCAGAAGTGATAGGAACCATGTCACTGCCTGGCCCACTAAAGCTTTCCCAGGGTGTTGGTGTTCCCTACATTGTAGTTCTTTTCTGTTGAACTTGGAAATGTCCTTTTGAAGAGGATGGAGCCATGATGTAGAAGGAAACTGCATCACTGAATCATTGCTTGCCAAAGAATTGCCCACCAATCATAAACATCTGTTCTATACTGCATAGGAATAAGAAATGTATCTCTGTTGTGTGAAGTCATTGAGGCTTTGTAGTTTTTTTTTTTTTTTTTTTTTTTTTTTTTTTTTTTTGTACGCGGGACTCTCACTGTTGTGGCCTCTCCCGTTGCAGAGCACAGGCTCTGGACGCGCAGGCTTAGCGGCCACGGCTCATGGGCCCAGCAGCTCCGTGGCATGTGGGATCTTCCCGGACCGGGGCACGAACCCGTGTCCCCTGCATCGGCAGGCGGACTCTCAACCACTGCATCACCAGGGAAGCCCGAGGCTTTGTAGTTTTTTTTACAGCAGCTAATATTACTTGAGCTAATGTGTATTACAAATTCCAGTGCCCCTGTGGTAGGCAGCGTAATGCCCCCACCAACCCAAAACTGTCCATGTTCTCATCCCAGAGACCTTTGAATATGTAATCTTACATAGCCAAAGGGATTCTGCAAATGTGAATAAGTTAAGGGCCTTAAAATGGGGGATTATTCTGATTATACAAATGGGTCTGATGTAGTCACAAGGATTCTTATAAGAGGGGGGCGTGAGAGCCATAATTAGAAAGAGATGTGACAGTGGAAGCAAAGATTGGAGTGATGCAGGACCACAAGTCAAGAAATAGGGGCAGATTCTAGCTATTGGAAAAGGGAAGCTAATGGAATATTCCTAGGAACTTCCAGAAATAATGCATCCCTGCCAGCCCATTTCAGACTTCTGACCTCCAGAGCTGTAAAAGAGTGGCTTTTACACAACGCAAACTTACTAAGTTTGTGGTAATTCGTTGTAGCAGCACTACAAATTAATATAACCTTCAAATATTTAAATATATTAGAAAACATAAGCAGTTTATACATAAATCCATATTCATGGACAGTGAATCCAAGTGTAGCTTCTTAAGCGTATATATTGGAATATATGTATTGGGTGGTTCTGAAATACACTTTCTGCATGGATTATGCATAAATCTTTACTGTGTGTTTCAGGAGATACAATTATTATCTCCATACTAGAGTTGGTGAATTTTCTTCACAGAGCATGCATGTCTGTTTCCATAGGGTTCTCTTATTTATCCTTCTATCTTCTGACTTTATATACTGTATCTGGATATCTTAGACACAGCTAGAACTCACAGATACTTATTTCCAGTTGAGATTGTTATGTGGACCTTGGGCCTATACTTCCAAATGCCTTTTGGAACTTATCTGTTTAGATGAACTGAAGCCATTTTGAACTAAATATATCTAAAATTTATTGCATCTTATGTCATTTGTTTCCTCTAGTGAATTATCCATTCAGTTAATGACCTCACCACATAGCCAACCATTCAAATCAGGAACCTAAGATTTTTCTTTTGATTCCTTCCTCACAGACAGCCAAAACCCTATAAATTTTTGTACCGTACTCTCATTGGTAAATTTTTCTCACAGGGGTAGACATTAGCAATTATGAAACTACTTACATATATAACTAGGTTTTAACATACAGTTGGCCCTTGAACAACATGGGTTTGAACTGCACAGGTCCATTAAACAGATTATTTTCACCAAATACATACAGGATCTGAGGTTGGTTGAATCTGCAGATGTGGAACTGCAGCTATGGAGGGCCAACTGTACAGTTATACTCAGGTTTTCAACTGTGTGTGTGTGTGGGGTAGTCAGTGACCCTAAACTTTGTGTTATTCAAGGGTCAACTCTATAAGTAAATATAGATAATGAAAACAGTTTTCTCACTTTCAGAGAAAAAGTTACAAATACAGGGAAAAATGCTAGAATCAGCTACCAAATTGGAGTCTGAGCTATCAAAATAAAAATAATATATATATATGCATACACATGCATATTACTACCTATACATATGCCAATAGCCAGATAGATACATACATATATATATTTGTATCTGTTTATTAGCATACACACAGACATTTCTTAGCTCTGTCCACTAAGGGGGCCTTGAAGGAATATCATAATACCAACAAACACACCTAGCACTCAGATCTTTGTTTCTAAATACCCTTTTGAAATAAAAGGAGCCAGAGCTCCTTGGCCGATTCTAAAATAGAAGCATAAAATAAATAAAAAATGAGCCTGGAACACCTTTTGGTGACAAAAATAAGATAGTGTTTAAAGAATGAATACTTGTCAAAATGATATAGAAGCTGACCTGAGAGCTTCAATAGCCAAACTGGAACAATTTGTGAAACAAATCAGTAACAAACAGGTGAATGATTATAACAATAAAATAAATATGTCTGAGTCATTTCTGGTTTAAGTAACAATTAAATAATATATAAATGAAGACGGGACTCTTTTTTTACAAAATAATTCCAACTAATGAATGTGGAAGGAATAAAGGAAGTAGAAAATGACTTTTAGAGCGTAACAATAATTACTACAGGCAGATGAATTAAATAGTAATTCTAGTAATAGAATTATTAGGTAATTTGAGGCTTTGTAAGAATTATCAACCCTCTAGTTATATTCTGGTGGTTTTAAAAAATGTTCGCAAGTTCTACAAAGTGAAGCTTAATTTTCTTCCTCTTGAATAAGGGCTGGATCTCTGACTCATTTCTAATGAATAAAAATTTGAAAAGAAAATACATAACTTTCCAATAGAGAAATGTTGCAGCCACCATCTGAGCCAAGTGATTAAAATTAGTGTCATCAATAATAAGACATATTGACATTGTGTATCCCATGATATGAAGGCGTGCAAAAAGATATTTCACCTCTGCAATATGCTCTCCCCAAACCCACAATATCAGTTTCTTCATGAGAAGACATCAGACAAACCCATACTGAGCAACACTTTTTTTTAACATCTTTATTGGAATATAATTGCTTTACAATGGTGTGTTAGTTTCTGCTTTATAACAAAGTGAATCAGTTATACATACACATATGTTCCCACATCTCTTCCCTCTTGCGTCTCCCTCCCCCCCACCCTCCCTCCCTATCCCACCCCTCTAGGTGGTCACAGGCACCAAGCTGATCTCCCTGTGTTATGTGGCTGCTTCCCGCTAGCTATCTATTTTACATTTGGTAGTATATATGTCCATGCCACTCTCTCACTTTGTGCCAGCTGACCCTTCCCCCTCCCTGTATCCTCAAGTCCATTCTCTAGTAGGTCTGCGTCTTTATTCCCGTCTTGCCCCTAGGTTCTTCATGACCATTTTTTTTAACATCTTTATCGGAATATAATTGCTTTACAATGGTGTGTTAATTTCTGCTTTATAACAGTGAATCAGTTATGCATATACATATATCCCCGTATCTCTTCCCTCTTGCATCTCCCTCCCTCCCTCCCAACATTCTTTAAAATATATGATCAATACTTCTCAAAAATGTTAATGTCATCCAAAACAAAGACTGAGGAACTGTCAGAAACAAAGTGATTAAGGAGATACTTTTTCTATTTAGTTGTATCCTTGATTGAATCCTAGGGGGGAAAAAGAGGACATTAGTGGAAAAACTGAAGAAATTCTAATAAAGTCCACGGTTTAGTTAAAAATGATGTTGCAATTTTAAGTTCTTTAATTAATCAGTGATTTAAGATGTTACATAAAAGGTTGACCTCGGGAGTAAGTTGGTTGGAAAGGTGTTCAGGAATTCTAGGTACTATCTTTGCAACTGCTGGAGGTCTCAAATTATTTCAAAATAAAGTTACGAATAACCTACAGAAACAATCTACTTAATACACCTTAGCGATATCCTGTTCTCTTCTCATTCGTACTTCTACTAGATGTACTGAGGTCCTTATCAATTCTTATATAAATTTTTAACATTGACTCAAATGGCCTCCATGTCTCTTATGCTGTGCTTCCCTACTCTCTATTACATATTCCCAATACAAAGTTTGTTATATGCAAAGACAATAAAAATATTTGCATAAGATTTCACGACAGCGTCCCATACTTTTCATTACCTATCACATTTTTCAGCTTCGTTTCCCTCTGTTCTCACACATATGGCATATTTAATATTTTTTCCAGCTCCTTTCATCGGCCAATGTCTTTCATACTTCCATTGTCTCACACCTGAGCTTCCTTCTGCCAAAAATGTTTCCTTCACTTCTTTAAGTAGATAATTCCTCCCTCCCCAGAACAATTTTACTCAGTAATAATTCCTAGAAGACTTTCTTGACATTCCTGGTGTAAATTGTATTTTGCTCTGGAACCCTGCACATAAATGTGTTAGTGACAGGGACCCATCATATACAAAATTCCTTCCTTAAGCCTGAAAATAAATGTGGTCAACAAAGTTTTATTTAGAATGATCAAATAAATATTAAGAATAAATTCAAATGAAAAGATGAAAGCAAATCTATAATGAAGGAAAAGAGTAAAACAAAAGTCAAATCATATGATTCTATAAAGAACATGCCTATTTAAAAAATTTCAAATGTTATCAGGAGTCTGGATTAAGATGCCAGAAACCATTTAAGAATATCATCTGTTAAAATACATATGGCCGGGGAGACACTGCTTTGGGAAAGATCCCCAGTGTTCTCCTTACTTGCTGCAAGTAATAAATCCTTCCTTCTCCTGCTAAAAAAAGATACACATAACAGGAAAACATCATGTGAAGAAACTAACCCCAGACAGCATTGTGCCATAGAACTTCAGGCATTGCTGTGACAGAGGAATCAGATATATTTGTTTTTCTGTGAACATTAGAGCTTTCAAGTCTGAGAATCAAGTGCCAAGTGTCAGCATAACCTTCCCTCTTTCAGAACCATAAGGACTGCTCAATTTAAAGTGCATCTTTATTGTCAAGGATTAGGGTCCCGGAGGATCCATTCTGAAGGCTTTTAAGGCTGCTATTGACTTTGTTGGGACAACCTGGGCAAGTCATTCAGCTTCAGTGACTCAGGGTCAGCAGTGAAATTCCAGGGGAATAGTGTGAAAGTCATTTTATCTCAGGAGCAGATGGGACAGAGCCAGCCTGTGTAAATCCCTTTTAAACTGGCAATTTACAGATTAGTTTGTCAGTCATTTCATAGGCAAGTGTTTATAATTTGACTTTTTAAAGGAATGTTTTGCCCCATTTACTATACACTGACTGGCCTGCATTAATGTTTATAAAAGTCTTTATATGTAGTGTCAAAATTTTGTCTCGTATGTAAATTTGGTTGCTTTACGTATTGTGTTGAAGAAAATAATGCTGGAAGTGTCAATGACCAAGGCCAAGGCAAATCCTGAATTTTAAAAATTCATTTTCTTAGTTTTATACAGTAAGGTTGCCATGGAAACTGGTAAAGAGCTAAATTACTTGTTGTTTCTGTATATGCCTTATCTTCTGTTCTCTTATTCTGATGCTTAAGTGAGAAACTGAAGAGGTAGGATTCTACATCTTTATCTCCCTTTAAATGGAGAATATTTCCTCGTAGATTCTAAAGTTAGAAGTGCAGAGTTTTTTAAATTTTAAAATGCATGTTATATTAGACCACATTCTTTTCAATGACCTGGGTCTGTGATTTCATTTTCATCACAGAATTGTCAAATTTGGGGGAGCACAGAGTAGAGGTGTTTTGCCAGCTGCTGAGGTAATACATGTACCTGCATTCAAAGGTAGATGCCCAGAGTAAGTGCATATGGATTAGCAGCCAGAAATGACTCCCACTGCCTGATCTTAAGCACAGTAAACTAAAGGAAATATGGATATTTTTTCAGACTGGATGATTGTCATTAGCAAAGGCACAAAAATTTATTACTAATTATTTGCTGTGGCAAGCTGCTGAAATGCAGCTATGGAACACCAGGAAGGGCAACGTACACAAAACAAAAGGGTAACCAGTGTCTTAAAAAAAAATACATGACAAAATGGAACTGATTCAATGACATTAGGGTTATTCTGATGGTATTATTTAGAGCACTAGAAATGGTCAAAACTAGGGTGAAGTATTAGGGAATCAAATGTCAAGCGAAGATTCAGTGTCCAGTTATGAAAAATTTTAAAGTGCATTAAAAAAGATCTTTGGAGAAGGTGTATCATGGATTTTGTGTGCTTTCTCTTTCGTACACCACCCAAGGGATATCTGTATAGATGTGATTTCTCCATTTAGAAAGTGATATCTCTAGAGTGAGGAATCTAACCATGCTAAAAAAGGCCATCCCAGAAGAGGAAGTACCATAAGGAGATAAAAATCACAGGGAATTAGCAAAGTCCACAGGGTGGAAACACAGGAAATCCAATACCAGAAGAATGGATAAGTAAAAGTACTATATGTAAATTATATATTTGTATCTGGATCAATTAAAAGTAAGGAACTACATTTACATATACTCACATTAATGAACTCAAAAACATCATGTTGAATATAAAAGTAAGAAAAGCAAAATCTATAGCATAAAAACAGCAACATTTTGGGGCAGTACATATCTTGTAATAAAATTATGGTGACTGGATGGGAGAAGATAAGAATGGAATTAGAAATGGAATATAAAGTGGGAAAAATAAATTACATAGGTACATGGAAATGATACTTTAACATATGGTGAGACAATCAGTTTTGTCCTTAAAAAATAATGCAATAATTTAAAAGATGTTTTAAAACAGAACTCAGTAGAGTTCTGTTTTGGCTTTTGTGGTCCATTGTTTTTAACCATACTCATAAAATACCAACTATGATTTCCACTTTCTTGTCTTTAAAATGGTAGAGAAATGTCCAGAAACTTCCAAAGTAAATTGAGTTTAGAATCTTCTTGCAGTTTTGTGAAGTTCCTCTAATCTTTTGCATTGTCTTGTGCATACCTGATTTCTCTGCATTCTTTTAGTAAGTAGCTTTTATCAAGTCTTTCCAAAGCCTTCGACTTCAAATTCAAGAGAACATTTTCTTTATTTGTGTTCATTTTTATTTGTTGATGTAACATTTCATTACACTGAGTGATTACTGTAAAACTGGCAAAAACTGATTTTTGGACAGCCACAGCTGACTTTTGATAAGATGCAATTAATTGATGAATGTGTCAAGTGACCCAGCAGACAGAAGTGTAGTCTGTAAGTGCAGGTGTTCAGCATGCAGGTGGTATGAGATGGAACTCTAATATACTGCTGGTGGGATAGTAAAGTGGTGTAGTCACTTTACAAAACAATATGGTAGTTCCTTAAAGATAAACTTTGTTACCCTATGACCAAACAATTCCACCCCTGAGTATATATCCAAGAGGGAGAAATGAAAGCATATGTTAATACTAAACGTTCACAGTATTATTCGTAATAGCCCCAAATTGAAATGAACTCAAATGTCCATCAACTGACACATGTATAAACAAATGTAGTATAGCCATACAATGGAATATTATTCACCTACAAAAAGGAATGAAGCACTGATACATGCTAAATCATGGACAAATCTTGAAAATGTTATGCTAAGACAAAGAATCCAGATACAAAAGACTATGTATTGTAGAATTCCATTTATATGAAATGTACAAAATAAATCTGTAGAGTCAAAGTAGATTACTAGTTGTTAGGAGTGGTAAGAGTGGGAAATGGGGAGTGACTGCTAGTTGGTACAGAGTTTCTTTACTGGATGGAAATATTCTGGAATTCAATCGTGATAATAATTATACAATTTTATAAATATACTAAAAACCACTGAGTTATACAGTTCAAAATAATTAATTTCATCTTTGAGATTTATATCTCAAAGATATTATAAAATAACCAGTGTAATTCACCTCATTAGCAGAATGAAGAAGGAAAACCATATGCTCGTCACAATGGTTGCAGAAAAAGCAATACTCATTTATAATAAAAACTCTTAGCATACTAGAATAAAAGGAAACTTCCTCATCCTGATAAAGGTAATCTTCAAAACCCCTTTCAACTTACACAATAGCTAATGATGAAAGACTGAATGCATTCCCACTTTGGTCAGGGACAAAACAAATGTCCATGTTCACCACTTCTGTTCACAACTGTACTGAAAGTCCTTCAATGTGTAATAGTCCAAGAAGCAAGAAAGAAATGCACATAGATTTGAAAGAAAGTAAAATTCTACTTTTCTGTCAACATGGTTATCTCTATAGAAAATACTAAGGAATCCACAGAAAAAGGTAACAGAACTACTAGTGAATTTATTAAGGTTGCAGTATATATGGTTAATATGTAAATTTGAGTACTTTTTATAACTAGGCTTTAACAACTAGATATTGGAATTTAAAAATACTATGTACCATAGTGCCAAAGCACACAAAAGAATAAGACATAGATTTAAGCACATTATGCAAGTTTGGTTCACCAAAAACTATAGAACATTTCTGAAGGAAACTAAAGAGAACCTAAACAAATGAGAGATAATATCATTTTTGTATCTCAGAAGACTCAATGTATTAGCATATCAATTGTCTCCAAATTATTATAAAGGAAATCCAGACAGTAATCAGAAATAATCAGCAGCATTTGCAAATTATTGATCTTAAACATACCATATTAAAAATTTTTTAAAAATTATATCTTTAGTGTGTATGATTTATGTACATTAAAAACAAATGTATACTCACACAGAAATTTTTTTTCAAACATACGCATAATGAAAAAGATTGTATCAGTTATATTATAGGCTGGATAAGGAGACATCAGATTCTACCCATAAGCCAAATATGACCAGTCACTTGTATTTTTAATGTTTTATTGGAACACAGCTATGCTCACCCATTTATCTATTGTCTGTCTCCTTTCACACTAAAAAGGGTAGCTTTGGGGCAGAAAGTGTAGTCACACAAAGACTATATAGCCTGCAAAGCTGAACATATTTACTACCTGGCCTTTCATAGAAAAAACTAATTGCCAATTCTTTGGCTAGACTATTGTGATATTTTGAAAGGACCCCAAAATATAGTGGATCAAAACAAGACAGAGTATTTTTGTTTTTTGTTTTTCATTTTACTGCATAGAGGTAGATAGGCAGTGCAGGGTCAAACAATATTTCTGTTGCAGCCACCAAAATTTCTGTATCTTATGTTTTGCTCTCTTGTAGTGTAGACTAACTTGCCTTCATCATCATGATAGAAGCTGATTGACCAGCACCACATACATATTTAAGTCCATGGGTGAGTGGAAAGAGAGGAGAGAAAGGGTAAGCATGCTTCTTTGAAGTAAATGATGTCAGAGTTGCACACATTACTTTCACTTACATTTCACTGGCAAGAACATAATCATATGGCCATACCTACCTGCAAAAAAGGTTTAGACTATGCTAAGCCTTTGAAAACATTGTTTTGTTAATTAGATAATAGGGAGAAAAAGTGAGCAAATAGATATGGGGAAAAGTTATCAACCACTACCACAAACATATTCAGTACTTTCTTTTGGTTGCCCAAGCAGGGAAAGGGAAGAGAAGTAGAAATCAGGGTTGAAATGGGAAAAACAAAAACAATAATGAGACCTTGGAAAACCTGAGGAATTCTTGGCCAGTTATGTACTGAGGACTTGTATTGATGTGTTGATGCCTGAGTTGTACCTGATTATTAGGAGGCCACAAAGTCAGTGTCCACTCTCCAGAAGAGTTTGGTGTGCTGAGATGAAGACCAGGGAGCCAGGGTGTGGCAATTGGAGCCCCACTTTTAGGGTATTTCTGCCCTGGGGAGCAGTTATATGCCTCTATGGGGGAATTCTGAAAAAACTGGTAAGCTTGTACCTCTATGAGTGAGCACGCTGTGTTGTCTCCTGTTTAAGTAATTATCTTCCTAAGTTTCCACATCTTTTGCCATCAAAGAAACATTACTTCCTTAACTATATCTGTTTTACTGACAAACATAGTACCATCCTGTCGTGACAACCAAACAAATATTCATTTAAAGAAAAAGCTCTTTCTTAGAAACAACTAACATAGTAACTCAGTCCTGGCAAAGCCCAATTAAGGAAAAAAGTGGAAGCAAAATTATACAGTTCTAGGATTGACCAAAGAGATACAAGTACACATGTGGAAGAAATGAAAGGAATTTAGAAAATTATATTAGAGAAAGTAATTTCCTGGAAAATACAAGAACATTTAGATGGACAAAAGGAAAGAACAGGTAATTCACAGAAGAATAAAACCAAAAGACCATTAACATTATATGGTGCTTGCCCTGATTGCTCTTCAGGGAAATGCAAATTACAGCAACAATTAGTGTATCTTTCAGATTAGAAAATACTAAAAAACATAAACAAACAAAACTAATACTCTCCAGTGCTAATAAAGATAAAGGAACACTTTTATTAATTGCTAGTGAGAGTGTAACAATTGAACAATTAAAATTTGAATACACATACTTTTTTACTCTGAATTCCACTTTTGAGAAATCAGTTGAAACAAAAACACTACTCTGTCAGGATATTTGAACAGGAATATTGGTTGTCGTAGTTTCATCTATAGAGACTAAAACTCAACATCACTGAATGCCTATTGGTTCAGAAAAGATAGATTAAATTATGGTTCAGACATATTACTCAATGTAAATGCAACTATTAAAAATAATCAAGTTATATTGCTTTATCACAGTAATTAGGACTAATTTTTGTCAATGCAAACAAAAACCTGAGCCCTTAATATAATTTTATATTTTTACTATTTCAGTTAGAGTGCAGAACGGTATGAAATTGTTTCACTAATTCAACTAGCATATATTCTTTTTGTAATTTGAAACACAAGGAAAAATTAATGACTGGCATTCAAAATTGGAAGAAGATAGAATTGAAGATGGATAGGCAGGGTTAAAGAGGGTAGGAAGAGGTTCGTAGTTCATTGTGTGTTAGAAGTGTTCTTGCTGAAGTCACTATAACCTCAATGCTAAATTCAATGGTCATTTTATATCCCTCATCATACCTGACCTGTAAGCAGCATTTGACGCAGATGGTCACTCTCTTTTTTGAAAGATTTTACTCAGCTTCAGATGTCATAACTTTCTTTATTTTTCTCTTGCCTCATCGGTTGTTCCCTCTCAATCTGCTTTGGTAGTTTCTTGTCCTTATTGTTCTAATGTGGAATTTCCCAGAGATCATTCCATGGCAATGGAATGTGTGGTTAATAATTACTCTGTAAAGGGGAAAATTACATTCATCCACTTGTTGATCTCGTTTAGTCTTATATCTTTATATACCACCTTATGTACTAATTCCTAAATTTATATCCATCGTTCTGACCTCTCGTGCGATCTTCAGACTCACATATCCAGTTGCCTACTTGACATTGCCACTTAGATATTTAACGGAACCTCAATTTCAAAAGCAAACCACAGCTTTATCTCTTCCAAATCCCTCCCCCAAATCTCTTTCTCTTGCAGCCTCTCCCATCTCCTAAATTATAACCCTATCCTTCCAGTTTCTCAAATCTATGCCTTTTGGAATCATACCTCACCTATCAGGAACTGCCAAGAAATGCTATTGGCTTCATCACTGGAATGCATTCATTATTTGAGCAGTCCACACACCTTCTACTTCCAGTACCTTGGTGGAAACGACATAATCGCATACCTTAAAAAAAAAAAAAAAGCCTTCTTATTTGTCTTCATAGGTCTATCCTTGCCCCCTCTACAATCTAGTGTTTACAGAGAAAAAAAAGAATCTGCCATGGACTGAATGTTTGTGCCTCTGCTCCCCAACTCACAAGTCGAAGCCCTAATCTCCAATTTTATGGTATTTGGAGGTGGGCCTTTGGGAGATAATTAGGTTCAGGTAAAATCACAAAAGGGTAGAGCCCACATGATGAAACTGGTGTCCTTTTTTTTTTTTTTAATAAATTTATTTATTTATTTATTTTTGGCTGTGTTGGGTCTTCGTTTCTGTGCGAGGGCTTTCTCTAGTTGCGGCGAGTGGGGGCCACTCTTCATCACGGTGCGCAGGCCTCTCACTGTCGTGGCCTCTCTTGTTGCGGAGCACAGGCTCCAGACGTGCAGGCTCAGTAGTTGTGGCTCACAGGCCCAGTTGCTCTGCGGCATGTGGGATCTTCCCAGACCAGGGCTCGAACCCGTGTCCCCTGCATTGGCAGGCAGATTCTCAACCACTGCGCCACCAGGGAAGCCCCTGGTGTCCTTTTAAGAAGAAGAAGAGACACCAGAGCTTCCTCTTTATGCCATGTGAGGATACAGCAAGGAGGTAGATATTTACATGGCAAGAAGCAGGCTCTCATCAGATACTGAGTCTCTTGATACCTTGATTCTGGATTTCGCAGCCTCCAGAACTGTAAGGCATAAATGTTTGTTGTTTAAACCACCAGTCGATGGTATTTTGTTCTAGCAGCCCTATCTGAATAGGGCATAATCCTTTTAAAATCTAAATACATTCTGCCCTCCTATTCACAGGTTCCCATCCCCAGATTCAACCACAAATTGAAAATATTTGGGGAAAAAATTCCAGAATGTTCCAAATAGCAAAACTTGAATTTGCATACCAGCAACTATTTACATAGTATGTACATAGCATTAAGCATTATAAGCAATCGAGATAATATAAAGTATATGGGAGGATATGTGTAGGTTACATGCAAATACTATACCATTTTATATAAGGGACTTGAGCATTTGCAGATATTGTTATTATTTACAAGAGGAACCGTAAATTCATATTACTCTTCTGCTAAAAACTACAATGGCTGGCCATTTCCTCACAGTAGACTCTAAAGTCCTTAAAATACTGTCTAAATCTTTAGGTCACTGGGCTTGCATTACTGCTCTGACTTCCTTTTCTCTTTCTCTTTTGCTTGCTCTCAACAATGCAGCCACGTTGGTCTCCAAGAACTTCCTGAAGCCCACCAAGCAAACTCCTATATACAGGACCAGCTCCTCCTCTCCTTTGTGCCTAGAATGCTCTTGTCACTAATAGCTGTTTGTCCAGCTCCCACACTTACTTCAAGTCTTTGCTCAAATCTTCTCAATGAGGCCTACCTTTACTACACTATTTAATACCACATTTGTTCCAGCCACTCTATTCCAGAACCTGTAAATCCCCTTGTCCTGCTCTACTTACACTTTTTTTTTCTACGGAATTTATCATCTTCTAACATATTATAATTTTCTCATTATATTTATTTTTTACTATCTCCCCATTATCTAGAATGTAAGCTCCCCAAGAGCAGAGGTCTTTCTTTCTTCTCTGATACACTCCAAGCACATGGAAAAGTGCCTGGCACTGAGTAGGTACTCAGTAAATGTTGGATGGATGGATGGATGGTTAGATGGTTGGATGAAGAGGGCAGGACAAATTAAGAGTAAATCTAAGTTACAACTACATGTGCTGACTATTCCAAAATATGCATAGATTCAAGGCATTTATTAAATGTGTGCTTTAGGAAAAGATATTATAAATTTAGAGAAAATGTATGAACTGCTAGTCTTGGTCTATAAGGAATTACAAAGAACAAAAAAGCACTTCTCAGGACCTGAATACTCTTTGCAGCTAAGGCCAGAAAAAAAGCACCTCTGCAAAACTTTGCTTGGATCCAGAAATGTAAATTTACCACATATTTATACTGCATACTTATGTCTGCACTGCTAGACAACACAATATTCCTCTCTAGTTCTTTGAGAAAGCACAAAATTATAAAAGACGAGTTGGAGTAACACAAATTTATGAAATCAAAACAGTACTTGCCTTAAAGTGCATATCTCTCCACGTTTTTGGTTTGAAAAAGGAAAAGCAAATGGCATTGCTGAGCTTGTCTTTAGAATAGAATAATGGAGCTGTAGTCATTTAAAAATTATTTTTATGTTGGAATTTTTGTTGATTTTCGTATGAAGAGCAACCTTTGATTTCTCATACATATAGGATCATACAATGACAACTAGCAGGCTGTTTTCTTACCACTTAATGAACTATAAGCACAATATGGTGAAAAAAATGTTTCTATTTGGCAAAATCTTACACTTGGTTGTTGATTCATCTGTCCTACTTAAAAAAAGTCAACTGTACCTCAGGGACCCCAAATCTGCACAAGATCTGTTAAATATATCAATTTCCTCTGTCAGAACCAAAATAAGAATTTTATATATTTAATTAAACTGCATAATAGCTTTTCTTCATATTTAACACTTATGTTACCGGTAAACCAGAGTGTAGAAGAAGGAGTGGAAATTGTGAGGAAATGTGTCCTGGCAGCTGATACAGCTGCTGATGCATCTGGGACACCGAGTGGACTCTGGAACAGATGTAGCCTTGGGAATCATTTTCCCCTTTATGGAGTAATTATTAACCACACTTAATACTATTTTAAGTATTCTACAACCAGAAAATGGTCTCATTCATACCTCTTCAGAGGTTTTATTGCAGTACATATTCAGCAGAACCTTCTGTGTGTGTGTGTTTTCAGCATGTGTGGTTTACACTGAGTGATCCTGAACATCTACACTGTAAAGTTATTCACAAATGAAAATTACTCTAGACTAGTGTACTTGCTCCAGCAGTCAGTGAGAGTCCTAGTTGTTCAGCATCTGCAGTTCAATGTTGATTGGTCATTATTTATTATATGATCTCATTTCCTTCTCACAACAGCCTTTTGAGTTAGGTATTTTACCTCTTTTAATTAAGTTTAAAACTATATGCATTTTCTGGATCTGAACAATACTCCTCCAAAGTACCAACAGCTTCTCATATTTGTCTTTCACTGACATCTTACCAAATTCTCTACAGAGACAGTTCTATGTGACTTTCACTCTCTTCAAACCTCCAAACACTTGGAGCACATCGATTTGGAATCTGACTGAATAAGCTTGTGAGAGGGAAAGAGAGGCAGGGAACCAAGATGACAAATGTATCCCTCTATTAGGTAATTAGGATAATGCCTTCACTGTTCTTGGAGGACAAACTGTTACATACACGGGTAACTTGGCTCATAGGTTGTTGTGTTGGATTAATCCAACTAGCCTAATGCCATAACCTTAATGAAGAAGTTAGAATCATGGATCTCTTGTAGGCAAAACTGAAGAACTATGTGGCTAAAGAAAAGACAGCAAAGAGGAGAGTGGTACAAGAGAGGTGAGCATAAAACAGGTACAAAAAGAGGTCAGGGTGCAGAGGCTTTATGGAACATAACTGATACTTGTTTCCTTCTAAGTGCAATAAGAAGCCAAACAGTAAAATTAATTCAAGTTTTGCTTATTGAATAAATTGGCAGGGATTACTGGAAAATTTGAGGCCAGTTGTGAGCAGAAACCTGGAATTAAATGCAGGGATTTTAGATTTCTTCCTCATGCTGAAAACATAATTCATTCCAGTGGCCCATCTCAGGAAGTATAATGTAGTAAATTTATGAACAGTTTTATAGTAACAAGTAATGATACATTGTAACTAAAGATTGTACTCTTGCATTTAATTATTCCTACAGATGAAACCTGTTTTAGGCTTTAAAATCCAAGGTGAATTATAAATCTGGTTTTTATTTCAAAAGGTTTATTAGCATTGTACATTTGTAATATATAATTCATCATTGTATATGGGGAAATGGAAAATATTTGGAAGAACCAGGAACTTCTTCCACATTGATTAACAAAGGCAAAAAGCAAATAGCATAAAGCATCGCATAGTCACTCAATTTCTTTTCTATTAAGATTTTTCCATTATGCTTTTTTCTTGTTTTTGTTCTTTCTTAAGACGTCTTTATTTTGCCTTCATATTTTCTCATATAATCTTTACTGATATATAATTCACATACCATAAAATTAATCCTTCTAAAGTATTTGATTCAATGATGTCAGTATATTAACAAAATTGTACAACCACCAACACAGTCTAATCCCAGAACATTTTCATAACACTACCCATTAGCAGTCACTCCCCATTCCCCCAAATCCCCAACACCTGGCAGCCACTAATCTCCTTTCTGTCACTATTAATTTGTGTATTCTGGGCAATTCATATAAATGAAGCCCTACAATATGTACTCCTTTGTGTCTGGCTTCTTTCAGTTAGCATAATATTTTTAAGGATCATCAATGATACAGCATGTACCAGTACTTCATTCCTTTTCATGTGTGAATAATACTCCATTGTATAGATATACCACATTTGTTTATCCATTTGTCAGTTGATGGACATAAGGGTCTATTATTATGGAGGTTATGAGTAATGCTGCTATGAACATTGATGTACAGGTTTTTTTTAGATGTATATTTTTAATTATCTTGAGTATATAACTAAGAGTAAAAATCCTAAGCCATTTGGTACCTCACTACATTTAATTATATAAGGAACAGCCAAACTATTTGAGGGTTTCAGTTTCTCCACCTTCTCAACACTCATCATCTGCCATTTTGATTATAGCCATCTTAGTGAGTGTTAAACTAATATTTCACAGGGTTGTTTTTTTTTATCATCTGTATTGGAGTATAATTGCTTTACAATGGTGTGTTAGTTTTTGCTTTATAACAAAGTGAATCAGTTATTCATATACATATGTCCCCATATCTCTTCCCTCTTGTGTCTCCCTCCCTCCCACCCTCCCTATCCCACCACTCTAGGTGGTCACAAAGCACTGAGCTGATCTCCCTGTGCTATGCAGCTGCTTCCCACTAGCTATCTATTTTACATTTGGTAGTGTATATATGTCCATGCCACTCTCTCACTTTGTCCCAGCTTACCCTTCCCCCTCCCCGTGTCCTCAAGTCCATCCTCTACTAGATCAGCTTCTTTATTCCCATCTTGCCCCTAAGTTCTTCATGACCATTTTTTTTTTTTAGATTCCATATATATGTGTTAGCGTACAGTATTTGTCTTTCTCTTTCTGACTTACTTCACTCTGTATGACAGAAGCTAAGTCCATCCACCTCACTACAAATAACTGAATTTCATTTCTTTCTATGGCTGAGTAATAATCCATTGTATATATGTGCCACATCTTCTTTATCCATTCATCTGTCGATGGACACTTAGGTTGCTTCCACGTCCTGACTATTGTAAGTACAGCTGCAATGAACACTGTGGTACATGACTCTTTTTGAACTATGGTTTTCTCAGGGTATATGCCCAGAAGTGGGATTGCTGGGTCGTATGGTAGTTCTATTTTTAGTTTTTTAAAGAACCTCCATACTGTTCTCCATAGTGACTGTATCAACTTATATTCCCACCAACAGTGCAAGAGGGTTCCCTTTTCTCCACACCCTCTCCAGCATTTATTGTTTGTAGATTTTTTGACGATGGCCATTCTGACTGGTGTGGGGTGATACCTCATTGTGGTTTTCATTTCCACTTCTCTAATGATTAGTGATGTTGAACATTCCTTCATGTGTTTGTTGGCAACATGTATATCTTCTTTGGAGAAATGTCTGTTTAGGTCTTCTGCCCATTTTTGGATTAGGTTGTTTCTTTTTTTGATACTGAGCTTCATGAGCTGTTTGTATATTTTGGAGATTAATCCTTTGTCAGTTGCTTTGTTTGCAAATATTTTCTTCCATTCTGAGGGTTGTCTTTTCATCTTGTTTATGGTTTTCTTTATTGTAGAAAAGCTTTTAATTTTCATTAGGTCCCATTTGTTTATTTTTGTTTTTATTTCTATATCTCTAGGAGGTGGGTAAAAAAGGACCTTTCTGTGATTTATGTCAGAGAGTGTTCTGCCTATGTTTTCCTCCAAGAGTATATAGTGTCTCGCCTTACATTTAATTCTTTAATCCATTTTGCGTTAATTTTTTGTATGGTATTAGGGTGTGTTCTAATTTCATTCTTTTACATGTAGCTGTCCAGTTTTCCCAGCACCACTTATTGAAGAGGCTGTCTTTTCTCCATTGTATATTCTTGCCTCCTTTATCAAACATGAGATGACCATATTTCTGTGGGTTTATCTCTGGGCTTTCTATCCTGTTCCATTGATCTATATTGCTCTGTGCCAGTACCATAGTGTCTTGATTACTGTAGCTTTGTAGAGTAGTCCAAAGAGAAGGAGTCTGATTCCTCCAGCTCTGCTTTTCTTAAGATTGTTTTGGCTATTTGGGGTCTTCTGTGTTTCCATACAAATTAAAAAAAAATGTTTTTCTAGTCCTGTGAAAAATGCCACTGGTAGTTTGGTAGGGATTGCATTGAATCTGTACATTGCTTTCAATAGTATAGTCATTTTCACAATATTGATTATTCCAATCCAAGAACATGGTATATCTCTCCACCTGTTTGTATCATCTTTAATTTCTTTCATCAGTGTCTTATAGTTTTCTGCATACAGTTCTTTTGTCTCCTTAGGTAGGTTTATTCCTAGGTATTTTATTCTTTTTGTTGCAGTGGTAAATGGGGGTGTCTCCTTAATTTCTCTTTCAGATTTTTCACCATTAATGTATAGGAATGAAGAGATTTCTGTACATTAATTTTGTCTGCCGTGCTTTTACCAATTCATTGATTAGCTCTAGTCGTTTTCTGGTAACATCTTTAGGATTTTCTATGTATAGTATCATGTCATCTGCAGTGATAGTTTTACTTCTTCTTTTCCAATTTGCATTCCTTTTTCTTCTCTGATTGCCATGGCTAGGGCTTCCAAAACTATGTTAAATGATACTGGTGAGAGTGGGCAACCTTGTCTTGTTCCTGATCTTAAAGGAAATGGTTTCAGTTTTTCACTTTTGAGAACAATGTTGCCTGAGGGCTTGTCATATATGGCCTTTATTATGTTGAAGTAAGTTTCCTCTATGCCCACTTTCTTGAGAGTTTTTATCATAAATGGGTGTTGAATTTTATCGAAAGCTTTTTCTACATCTATTGAGATTATCATATGGTTTTTATTCTTCAGTTTGTTAATATGGTGTATCACATTGATTTGCATATATTTATTCCTTGCATTCCTGGAATAAACCCCCACTTGATCATGGTATATGATCCTTTTAATGTGCTGTTGGATTCTGTTTGCTAGTATTTTGTTGAGGATTTTTGCATCTATGTGCATCAGTGGTATTGGCCTGTAGTTTTCTTATTTTGTGGTTTGTCTGGTTTTGGTATCAGGGTGATGGTGGCCTCCTAGAATGAGCTTGGGAGTGTTCCTTCCTCTGCTATATTTTGGAAGAGTTTGAGAAGTTTAGATGTTACCTCTTCTCTAAATGTTTGATAGAATTCGCCTGTGAAGTCATCTGGTCCTGGGCTTTTGTTTGTTGGAAGATTTTTAATCACAGTTTCAATATCAGTGCTTGTGATTGGTCTGTTCATATTTTCTATTTCTTCCTGCAGTCTTGGAAGGGTGTGCTTTTCTAAGAATTTGTCCATTTCTTCCAGGTTGTCCATTTTATTGGCATAGAGTTGCTTGTAGTAGTCTCTCATGATCCTTTGTGTTTCAGCAGGGTTAGTTGTTACTTCTCCTTTTTCATTTCTAATTCTATTGATTTGAGTCTTCTCCCTTTTTTCTTGATGAGTCTTGCTAATGGGTTATCAATTTTGTTTACCTTCTCAAAGAACTAGCTTTTAGTTTTATTGATCTTTGCTATTGTTTCCTTCATTTCTTTTTCATTTCTGATCGGATATTTATGATTTCTTCTAACTTTGGGTTTCTTTTCCTCTTCTTTCTCTAATTGCTTTAGGTGTAATGTTTATTTGAGATTTTTCTTGTTTCTTGAGGTAGTATTGTATTGCTATAAAATTCCCTTTTAGAAGTGCTTTTGCTGCATCCCATAGGTTTGGGGTTGTTGTGTTTTCATTGTCCTTTCCCTCTAGGCATTTTTTGATTTCTTCAGTGTTCTCTTGGTTATTTAGTAGCGTACTGTTTATCCTCCATGTGTTTGTATTTTTTACCATTTTTCCTGTAATTGATTTCTAGTCTCATAGTGATGTGGTTGGAAAAGATACTTGATACGATTTCAATTTTCTTAAATTTACTGAGGCTTGATTTGTGACCCAAGATATGATCTGTCCTGGAGACTGTTCCATGAGCACTTGAGAACACGGTGTATTCTGTTGTTTGGATGGAGTATCCTATAAATATCAATTAAGTCCATCTTGTCTAAGGTGTCATTTAAAGCTTGTGTTTCCTTATTTTTGATTATCTGTTCATTGGTGAAAGTGGGGTGTTAAAGTCCCCTGCTATTATTGTTTTACTGTTGATTTCCCCTTTTATGGCTATTAGCATTTACTTTATGTATTGAGGAGCTCCTATGTTGGGTGCGTAAATATTTACAATTGTTATATCTCCTTCTTGGATTGATCCCTTGATCATTATTTAGTGTCCTTCTTTGTTGAGATAACCTTTATTTTAAAGTCTGTTTTGTCTAACATGAGAATTGCTACTCCAGCTTTCTTTTGGTTGCCATTTGCATGGAATATCTTTTTCCATCCCCCAACTTTCAGTCTGTATTTGTCACTAGGTCTGAAGTGGGTCTCTTGTAGACAGCATATATGTGGGTCTTGTTTTTGTATCCATTCAGCCCGTCTATGTCTTTTGGCTGGTGCAATTAATCCATTTACATTTAAGGTAGTTATTGATATGTATGTTCCTATTACCATTTTCTTAATTGTTTTGGGTTTGTTATTGTAGGTGTTTTCCTTCTCTTGTGTTTCCTGCCTAGAGAAGTTCCTTTAGTACTTGTTATAAAGCTGGTTTGGTGGTGCTGAATTCTCTTAGCTTTTGTTTGTCTGTAAAGGTTATAATTTCTCTGTTGAATCTGAATGAATTTGTTGCTGGGTAGAGTAATCTTGGTTGAAGGTTTTTCCATTTCATCAATTTAAATATGTCCTGCCACTCCCTTCTGGCTTGCAGAGTTTCTGCTGAAAAATAAGCTTTTAAGCTTTTGGGGATTCCCTTGCCTGTTATTTGTTGCTTTTCCCTCGCTGCTTTTAACATTTTTTCTTTGTATTTAATCTTTGATAGTTTGATTAGTATGTGTCTTGGCATGTTTCTCCTTGGATTTATCCTGTATGGGACTCTCTATGCTTCCTGGACTTGATTGACTGTTTCCTTCGCATGTTAGGGAAGTTTTCGACTATGATCTCTTCAAATATTTTCTCAGTCCCTTTCTGTTTCTTTTCTTTTTCTGGGACCCCTATAATTCACATGTTGGTGCATTTAATGTTGTCCCAGAGGTCTCTGAGACTGTTCTCAATTCTTTTTACTCTTTTTCCTTTATTCTGTTCTGTCAGAGTTATTTCCACTATTTTATCTTCCAGGTCACTTATGCGTTCTTCTGCCTCAGTTATTCTGCTATTGGTTCCTTTTAGAGAATATTTAATTTCATTTATTTTGTTGTTCATCATTGTTTGGTTGCTCTTTAGTTCTTCCAGGTCCTTGTTAAATGTATCTTATATTTTCTCTCCTCTATATCTGAGATGTTGGATAATCTTTACTCTCATTATTCTGAATTCTTTTTCAGGTAGACTCCCTATTTCCTCTTCATTTGTTTGGTCTGGTGGGTTTTTATCTTGCTCCTTCGACTGCTGCATATTTCTCTGTCTTCTCATTTTGTTTAACTTACTGTGTTTGGGTTCTCATTTTCACAGGCTATAGGTTTGTAGTTCCTGTTATTTTTAATGTCTGCCCCCAGTGGATGAGGTTGGTTCTGTGGCTTGTGTAGGCTTCCTGGTGGAGGGGATTGGTGCTTTGTGCTCTGGTGGGTGGGGCTGGATCTTGTCTCTCTGGTGGGCAGGGCTGTGTCTGGTGGTGTGTTTTGGGGTGTCTGTGAACTTAGTATGAGTTTAGGCAGCCTCTCTACTAATGGGTGGGGTTGTGTTCCTGTCTTGCTAGTTGTTTGGCATGGCACATCCAGCACTGGAGTTTGCTGGCCATTGGGTGGAGCTGGGTCTTAGTTTTGAGACGGAGGTTTCTGGAAGAGGTCTTTTTGATTGATGTTACATGGAGCCAGGAGGTCTCTCATGGTTCAATGTCCTGGACTCAGCTCTCCTACCTCAGAGGCTCAGGTCTGACACCCGACCAGAGCACCTAGACCATGTCAGCCACATGGCTCTGAAGAAAAGGAAGAAAAATTAAAATAATTTAAAAAATAGTTTAAAAAAGAGAGTAACAATCCAATAAACAAATCCACCAATGATAACAAGCACTAAAAACTAAACTAAGAGAAACATAAAAATCAGAAACAAATCAGTCACAGACAGCAAACCACAAGTCTACAGTTGCTCCCAAAGTCCAATGCCTCAATTTTGGGAACACTCATTGCCTATTCATGTATTCCACAGATGCAGGGTACATTAAGTTGATTGTGGAGATTTAACCCACTGCTCCTGAGGCTGCTGGGAGAAATTTCCCTTTCTCTCCTTTGTTCACACAGCTCCTGGGGCTTAGCTTTGGTTTCAGCCCCACCTCTGCGTGTAGGTCACCCTCAGGTGTCTGTTCCTGCCCAGACAGGAGGGGGTTAAAGCAGTGGCTGATTATGACTCTATTGCTCTATCAGGCCAGGGGAGAAGGAGGGGTATGGTGGTCATAATTGGAATGTGGGGCAAGCCTGTGGCAGCAGAGGCGGGCATGACATTGCAACAGCCTGAGGCGTGCTGTATTCTCCCGGGGAAGTTGTCCGTGGATCTCGGGCCCCTGGCAGTGGCAGGCTGTACAGGCTCCCAGGGGGACTGTGGGTAATGACACGTGCTTGCACACAGGATTCTTGGTGGCAGCGGCAGCAGTGTTAACACTTCATGCCTGTCTCTGGTGTCCTAGCTGATAGCTGCAGCTCACGCCTGTCTCTGGAGCTCACTTAGGCAGTTCTCTGCCTTCTGTGGACTCATGTGGAAGGAATCCCCTCTCCTCATGCACCCCGAAACAATGGTCTCTTGCCTCTTCGGCAGGTCCAGACTTTTTCCCGAACTCCCTCCTGGCTAGTTGTAGCGCACTAGCTCCCTTCAGGGTGTCTTCATGCAGCCAACCCCAGTCCACTCCCTGGGATCTGACCTCTGAAGCCTGAGCCTTAGCTCCCAGCCCCGCCCACCCCGGCGGGTGAGCAGACAAGCCTCTCGGGCTGGTGAGTTCTGTGCGGGAATCTCTCTGCTTTGCCCTCTGCACCCCTGTTGCTGCGCTCTCCTCCATGGCTCTGAAGCTTCCCCCCCACCCACCCTCCATCTCCACCAGTGAAGGGGCTTCCTAGTATGTGGAAATGTTTCCTCCTTCACAGCTCCCTCCCAGAGGTGCGGTTCCTGTTTCTATTCTTTTGTCTCTGCTTTTTCTTTTTTCTTTTGCCCTACCCAGGTACATGGGAATTTTCTTGCCTTTTTGTAAGTCAGGTCTTCTGCCAGTGTTCAGTAGGTGTTCTGTAGGAGTTGTTCCACATGTAGATGTATTTTTTTATGTATTTGTGGGGAGGAAGATGATCTCCACGTCTTACTCCTCCATCATCTGAAGATCCCCCCCATTTATTTATTTGTTTGTTTGTTTATTTTTTGGCTGCATTGGGTCTTTGTTGCTACACATGGGCTTTCTCTAGTTTTGTCAAGCAGGGGCTACTCTTTTCTGTGGCCCACGGGCTTCTCATTGTGGTCGCTTCTCTTGTTGCAGAGCACAGGATCTAGGCATGCGGGCTTCAATAGTTGCAGCATGCAGGCTCAGTAATTGTGGCACACGGGCCCTAGAGCATGCAGGCTTCAGTAGTTGTGGCACACGGGCTCAGTAGTTGCAGAATGTGGGTCTTAGAGTGCACAGGACTCAGTAGTCATGGCATGCGGGCCCTTGAGCACGTGGGCTTTAGTAGTTGCAGCACGCAGGCTCAGTAGTTGCTGCACATGGGCCCTGGAGTGCGCCTACTTTGGTAGTTTTGGCACGTGGGCTCAGTAGTTATGGTGCGCAGGCTCTGGGGCGTGCAAGCTTCAGTAATTGTGGCGCGTGGGCTTAGTTACTCTGCAGCATGTGGGCTCTTCCCAGACCAGGGATCAAACCCGTCTCCCCTTCTTTGGCAGGCAGATTCTTAACCACTGTGCCACCAGGAAAGTCCTACATTTTGTGTTTTTGACATCATTTTTTACATCTTCATGTCTATCCCTCAGCTCTTTGTTGTAGTTATAGTTGATTTTTACAGTTTTTGTCTTTTAATCTGTATAGATTAAATCTTTGTATAGCTTATTTAAGTGGTTGATCCACAGTCTTTACTATGTATTTGAATTTACTAGTGGGATTTTTCCTTTCCTATAAACTCTTCTTACCATAGCCTTTTCTTTTCCACTTAGAGACAACGTTTTAAAACTTCTTGTAGGGTCAGTTTTGTATTGATGAACTCTTTAATTTTTTACTTGTCTGAGAAGTTCTTTATCTCTCCTTCAATTCTGAATGATAATCTTGCTGAATAGAGTATCCTTGGTTATAGGTTTTTCCCTTTCAGCACTTTAAATATATCACGCCACTCCCTTTTGGCCTGCAAAGTTTCTGCAGAAAAATAATCTGATAGTTTTAATAGGGCTCCCTTGTATGTGACTCTTTTCTTGTCTTGTGCTTTTAGAATTCTCTTTTTATCTTTCATTTTTACTATTTTAACTATGATATATTCTGGTTTGGGTCTCTTCGTGTTCATCTTGTTTGGGACTCTGTGCTTCCTGTACTTGGATATCTGTTTCCTTCTTCAAGTTCAGGAAGTTTTCAGCTATAACTCCATCAAATACCTTTTCAAAGCTTTTATCTCTCACTCTCTCCTTTTTCTGAGACCCTTATTATGTGAATATTAGTGTTCTTGATGTTGTTCCAGAGGTTCTTAAGCTGTTCTCATTTTTCAAATTTGTTTTTCTTTTTGCTGTTCTGATTGGATGATTTCCATTATTTTACCTTCCAGATCACTTATGCAGTCTTCTGTATCACCTAGTCTGCTGTTAATTCCTTTTAGTGTGTTTTTCATTTTAGTTATTGTATTCTTCAGGTCTGAGTGGTTCTTTTTTTATATTTTCTAGTTCCTTGTTAAAAATTCTCACTGTGTTCATCTATTCTTTTCCCTAGTTCACTTAGCATTCTTACTACTAATGCTTTGAACACTATCTGGTTAATTGTTTATCCCTGTCTCATTAGTTGTCTTTTCAGGGTTTTTTTCTTGTTATTTTCTTTGAAACAGATTTCTCTGTCTTCTCAGTTAATAAACTTTCTCTGTCTCTATGAATTTAGGTGAAACAATTAACTTTCCCCCGTCTTGAAGGTATGTCCGTGCATGGATGCTTCCCTATGCAGGTACATGTGCCCAGTGGCTTTTGTGGGAGAGTTGGATCTGAAGTGACTGTAGGTCACATCTTCCCTCAGTGTATGCTGACAGCTGTCACCTTGGTGGGAGGTAGGGCAGGAGATGGAGTGGCTAGAGCCAAAGCCAGGTGTGAGCCTGGGCTTCCCCTATGCTCAGTGGGTGATGAGGTGGGATCCCAAAGCGCAGGAGCAGAAGAAGCCCTGAACGTCAGGTCGAATCTGATTCTATTTCCTCTGAGTGTGTGCTTACCTGGCTCCCAGAATCAGCACGTTTGCCATACGAGGGAGCAGTGCTGGAGCGATAGATGTCAGAGCATGTCCCTATTGTGAGCCAGGGTTTGCACGGGGATGGTCCCAGCACACCATTCAGAGTTCCAGAATGCTCCCAATCTACCAGCTTTGTGAGTGCTAGTAATGCCTGCCCTTGCCCCCATTCAGATGCAGTGGCGGGTTGAACTGACTTATCCCGTGTAACTACACGCCTCCCTTGGCATTGGCAGCCTTTACTCTAGTGCTAAGCTGCACCAGCACAAGAGGGGCCAGAGTGGGCGCTCAGTGTGGCCTGGAGCATGTGGTGAGGAGGTCATGGGAAGCCAGCCAGAGTCCCAGGCAGTTTCAGTCAGCTTTCCCCATCTTGTTACGGGGAGTAAGCAAGCGTATGCATGCTCTTCATGAGTGGAGCCTAGGTTTCCTAGAGCCCTCCTTTTAGGCTCACTGGTTTTCAAACCAGCTAAGAGGACTCACCTTCCCAGGGTCCCACCACAGGGCTGAGGTGCCCAATAAGTGGTTTGAACCACTCACTCCCCGGGGAGCATCTCTGAGCCTGTGTAACCCCTTTCCTCCTCTTATGTTCCCTCCCAGGGTGGAAGGTATGGACCTAATTGCTTCTCTTCCTTTCCTACTTGACTGCCTGTGGATCTTTCTTGATAGCCTTGGTTTTATAAGATTCTTTCTTCTAGTCTCCAGTTTGTTTTCAGTGAGAACCGCTCCATACTTAGACTTTTTTTTTGAGGTGGGGGAAGTGAGCTCAGTGTCCTCCTACTCTGCCATCTTGATATTCTCTCTCGACTTAGTTGACTTTTTATATTTGAGTTTTAAGAGTTCTTTATATATTCTCCCATGCTGTGGGTTGCCTTTTCAATTTCTTATACTGTTTCTTGAAACACAAACTTTTGAAATTTTGATGAAGTCTAATTTATGTACTTTGCTTGCTTGTGCTTTTGGTGTCATATAAAAGAAAAAGTTGCCTATTCCATATGATGAAATTTCATGACTACATTCTCTTCTAAATGTTTCACAGTTTTAGCTCTTACATTTGTCTTTGATTCATTTTGAGTTCATTTTTTATGTCGTGTGAAGTTTATGCTTTTATACTTATTATATTTCCTCTAGAGATCTTGATTTCCTTGTTATATGACATGGAGGATTTTAAGCCCTTGATCCAATAACAGAAACTCCTATTAACTTAATGTTTGTGTCCTCTCAACATTCATATGTTGAAGCCCTAAACCCCAGTTTGGTTTTATTTGGAGGTTGGACCTCTGAGGAAGTAATTAAGGTTAAATGAGGTCATAAGGGTGAGGTCCTGACCCAGTAGGATTACTGTTCTTATAAGAGAGGCACCAGAGAGCTTACTGTCCCCCTGCACAGGTACTGAATAAAGGCCATGTGAGAAATAGTGAGAACATAGCCCTCTGCAAGCCAGGAAAAGAGCCTTCTCCAGAAATTAAATGGGCCTGAACCTTGATTGTGGACTTCTAGTCTCCAGAACTGTAAGAAAATAAATTCCTGCTACTAAGCCACCCAGCCTGTGGTATTTTGTTATAGCAGACTGAGCAAACTTATACAGGCCTAGGTGGTACAAACCCATATCTAGCATAGAATTCCAGGCTTTTCTATAATATACTATTTTGACTTTCAGTGTTGAGGGTCCTCCAGTTCTACAAGCTGGGTAGGACATAGGCTATATCATTTGTTCCTTGCAATGTTTTATTGCAATGCTTCCAAGTCCCCTACTTCTTTTCATTGTTGTCATCTTAGTTCCTGTTCTTGTTATTCCGTATTAAGATAACTCTCTAACCTGCTCACTGTTCTCCTAATGTTCTATTATCCCTATAATATGCCGTTATGCACACAAGTATAAATTTTATATTCTTACAGTTTAATGTACATCATGTTAGTTTATTACTTAGAAACTTTCAGAGTTTCCCACTGTTCATAAGATTTGAAAACTCCTTAGCCTGATAATGTAGGCCCTCCATAAATCTATCCTAAACTTGGTGCTTCAATATTGGTTTCCTTATCCTTTATCCCATTATGTAACTTTGTATCCCCATTATTCAGGGGTTCTCAACAAGGGATGATTCTCCTCTCCCCCAGGGACATTTAGCAATATCTGGAGATAGTTTTGGTTGTCACTGCAAAGAATGAAATGTGCTACCAGCATCTTGGATGTAGAGTATAGAAATGCAGCTAATCATCCTATAACACACAGGACAGCCACCCATAATACATAATTATCCCGTCCCAAATGGTTGAGAAACTTAAGTCTTAGCATACTTTCTTTTTTAAATGCACCTTTTTTATTTGCTCTGTATCTATTCTTCAAAGTTTAATACAAGTTCTTTAAGAGGTTGTCTTTGAAAACATTAAAATAATCTCAAAGCACTATCTTGTATATCCTATAACCACATATTTTTGTCAGATCATTTGGCACTGATCACGTACTATGTTAGTATGTAAAATTCAAACTTTTATGTGTGATATGTATCTTTGAATATTATATTCCAAACACCTGTAGCCAAGCCAGATTAAAAAATAAGTCTTTTTTTGATTACAGGTATTCTGTAATTTCATCCTGCTAGGAAATAAAAGTGTGAAATTCTAACATATTTCTCAAAATCAGATTCATTTTTCACTAATATTAATGACTCTAATGATGGAAATGAATTAATATAAAGTAGTAGAGTTGATAATAAAAGGAAAAAGATACAGCAGAAACTAACACAACATTGTAAATCAACTATACTCCAACTTAAAAAATTAATTAAAGGAAAAAGTATTTCAGTTAATATATATGACAATTGGTTTTTCTTTCAGTTTTTGGTCTGTTGCAGATCTTTTTCTATTTATTGCTTCTGAGGAAAGTATTTTATGATTCTTTCACAAAGTTTTACTTTGATTTGAATATATAAACTATCTTTATAGATTGAGGATGCTCCAACCATTTTATACACAATTCTTAGTTTATAGGGAAAAGGAATATTTTTCTCTCCATTTTCTAATGAATACAAAGGGTCTATTTTCAAACTGTACCTGTTTCCTCTATTCCTGCTATAAACCTTACTATTGCAGCATGTAAAATTAGCTGTAGTGCTGCCTGGCAATTTTACCCTAAAGAATGTTCTTCCATCTTTTCTCCTTTAAATGTTTGCTTCTGACAAAGAAAGGCTTAGAAAGAGAAAAGTGTATAACGATGGCATTTTTCATATGTATTTTAAAGAGAGGGTGACTCTTCATGCAAATCTATTCAGTAAAAATTTACATGATGGAAAATGAGGAATAAACTACTGCTTTTCTGCATCATGAAATCCATGTACTGTTTTATGCAGCTGTAAAATAGATGACTGCTTCATATAGTGCACATGAATACCAAGCAAACCTACATAGGACCCTACTTGCTCCCAAGTCCTAGGCAGCAGACTTGAGTAAGCATTAGAAGAGAAAACTAATCTATGGGGTCTAATCTGCCCTCTGTGCTCTAGAGGAATCCTACCCTCGGAATGCAAACGTACCTGCAGAGCATCCCTTATAATTAAGAGTCACACTGAGTTTATTAAAACCATTTTTTTCTACCAATAACTGAATTCAAAGGAAAACTGATCATTTCAAAGTCTGAGCAGAGCCTGTCAATCTTTCTTAATTAGCTTAAGGAAAAATTCCATATCTCTGAAATAGGAAAATAACCATCAAATTACATTACTTGTAAATACATATATGCATATTTTTCTCCCCCAAAGTATAATCAGATGTGTAAAGTAGAGTTGGCTTGTTTGTTAAATCACACTGGGTTTCAAACCTGTGCGCAGATCATTTTGTATCTCATTGGCGTTTGGAAGCTTTCAGACATTATTTTCTTTATTTAATGTAGAGTGTCTGAGCACATGGAGGTAAGCACCATCGCGTGATGTAGAAAACCTTGCTATCAGCCTTATATTTTACATTATCAAAGTAAAACATAAATTACAATGTAATTTCACCTGTATACATTACTGATACTATTATTATTTTACAGCTGTAAAAACATTTGCACTTAATTTCTTTGACTCTCTCAGTGCCTTTCCCAAACTCCATCATAGTTGATGGGAACAGGCCAACACAGACCTCATATACCAAAGGAAAAATCCAATTCTGAATTTTAAAGCTGATCACTACTCAGTATTTTCCTGACTAATTTAAATTCCTGTAACCCCTCTAATTTTTCTAAGACTTTATGTACATTGTTATTTTACCTATTACAGATAAAGTTTTAATTTAAAACTAGCATATCAGTATTGAAATATTACTATTTAATTTCATTTTGTTTAAATACCATTGTAATTTGTTCTCCAATTCAGGACTCTGTGTGTATTAGTGTTTAGATTTTGGATTTGTTTTAAAACTTCAATTGTTTCTGCCAACATAGCCTGTCCCAAACACCTTACAAATATTTTCTCATTTAAAACTGTTACTATCTCTACAGAAAGTGAACTGAGACAGGGAGAGGCTGTTTCTGCCTAAGCTAACAGGTGATAAGAGCCACAATTTGAACCAGGTAATTTGGTTCAAGAGTTTGTGACAAAGATAATAGTCTTTTTCAAGTGTATTGCATGTTAAAATATCGTGTTGCTTTTGAATATGACCATACATCATATACTTCTAAAAATGTTTGTTTTGAAAAATGTCTATATGAGATTTCTTGAGGATATTATTAGGGTTTTTGCTTAAATCGTTACATGCAAATCAGCAAAGTGTTAAAATGAATGAAAGTAACAATAAAAATAGTATGGTGACATACTTTGAGTGATTGGTACTAGAGAAAAAAGACATAAGCATGATACTACTAATTTTTAAAGTATGACATTGTGAATTATTAAGCCCATTTGGGGGATATGGAAGTACTGGGAGAATCATTGGCTTCCTAATAAGAGGAGCTATTACAATTCAAATATTTAACTTATGACTTATACAGACATGCCTTCCATTTTGTTGGTATTCAGTAAACAGGTTAATGAAGTGTTTCACTGTTGAGGACTAGATTTTGTTAAATATTTTTTAAAAACCTGTGTTCAATTTATATATTCTAGCATATAAGCCATTTGTTCAACCTGGAACAACTTATACTCTCCTAAATGTCAAAATTCAATCTCTCTGATCTTTAAATTTTTGTTTTATATTCCCTTTCCTCTATTATCTATCCCCAGATCAGTACTACCAAGCTAAATCAAAATAAATACAAACTGAGAGGCTGAGTCAAGATGGAGGTGTGGGAAGACACAGAGTTAGTGTCTCTGCACAGCTAGGGTGCCTGCCGGCAGCTGGTGGGGTGCTCTGATGACCAAAGAGATGGGAGGAACCCTAAAGTGAACCAGTAGGATATAGGGGGACTGAGGGGGGAGAAGAATTGGAGGCTAGACAGGATCAGTGCCCCTGCGGCCAGGAGATCAGGAGAGACAGGCAGGAGGGACTCTGGAAAGAGCAGGAGAGGAGTGGAGGATGATCGCCTGGCCCACTCAGGCACGGGGAGCCTGCTGAGCTGCCAGGCTGATCCCCTGCCCACCAAAGCCCTCTCCAGGCCATGTGGGTCCTGGAGGGAGGCCAGGGAGATCAGGAGAGGCTGGTGGAAGGGGCCCTCCAGGAGGAGCAGGAGAGAAGATGAGGGCATTTGCCCTGCCCATTCAAGTCCAGGAAGCCTGCTGGGCTCCCAGGTGAGGTCCCCTGCCCTCTGAGACAAGGGATGGGGGGCACACCTGGGCCCCTTCTGTTCCTTGAGCCTAAGCCCCACCCCACCACACAGCCCCCAGGGCCTTTTCCAGCCCTGTGGGTCCTGAGCATTGGCCCCGCCCACCACCCAAACCTCACCCTTGCTTAGGCTCCACCCTCCACAGCCAAGGCCTTCCCCCCGCTTTTTCTTTTCCCTCCTCTTTTTTTTTTTACTATTGTGGTACTGATGTACCTTCTGGTTGTTGATTCATCTATATTTTTATATTCTTTCTAACATATCTATTAGTTTCCTTGTCTAATTTTACTTTTTACTTTGTTATTTTTTTTCTTCCTTTTTTTTTTTTTTTTTTTGCCACCCTACACAGTTTGGGGGATCTTGGTTCATGAGCCGGGGGTCAGGCCAAAGCTCCTGTGGTGGGAGCTCTGAGTCTGAGCCACTGGACTAACAGAGAACCTCAGACCCCAAGGAATATTCATCAGAGTGAGGTCTCACGGAGTTCCTCATCTCAGCACCAAGACCCAGCTCTACCCAGTAGCCTACAAACTCCAGGGTTGGAAGCCTCAGGCCAACCAGTAAAATAGGAACACAATCCCACTCATTAAAAAAAAAAAAGAAGGCAAAAGATTGTGTCACAGATGAAGGAGCAAGGTAAAAACCTACAAGACCAAATAAATGAAGAGGAAATAAGCAATCTACCTGAAAAAGAATTCAGGATAACGATAGTAAAGGTGATCCAGAATCTTGGAAATAGAATGGAGGCACAGATTGAGAAAAAACAAGAAATATTTAATGAAGATCTAAAAGAACTAAAGAACAAACAGAGATGAACAACACAATAACTGAAATGAAAAATACACTAGAAGGAATCAATAATAGAATAACTGAGGCAGAAGAATGAATAAGCGAGCTGGAAGATGAAATGGTGTAAAAAACTGCCAAGGAACAGAATAAAGAAAAAAGAATGAAAAGAATTGAAGACAATCTCAGAGACCTCTGAGACAACACTAAATGCACCACCATTCAAATTATAGGGGTCCCAGAAGAAGAAGAGAAAAAGAAAGGATCTGAGAAAATATTTGAAGGAGATTATAGGGGAAAACTTCTCTAACATGGGAAAGGAAATAGTCACCCAAGTTCAGGAAGCACAGAGAGTCCCATACCAGATAGACCCTAGGAAGAACACACCAAGACACATATCAATAAACTAACAAAAATTAAATTCAAAGAAAAAATATTAAAAGCAGGGAAAAACAAAAAACAACACAAAGGAATCCCCATAAGGTTATGAGCTGATTTTTCAGTGGAAACTCTGCAGGCCAGAAGGGAGTGGCAGGATATACTTAGAGCGATGAAAGAGAAAAACATACAACCAAGATTACTCTACCCAGCAAGGATCTCATTCAGATTCGATGGAGAAGTCAAAAGCCTTCCAGACAAGCAGAAGATAAGAGAATTCAGCACCACCAAACCAGCTTTACAACATATGCTAAAGAAACTTCTCTAGGCGGGAAATGAGAAGAAAAAGACCCACAAAAACAAAGGCAAAGCAATTAAGAAAATGGTAATGGGAAGATATATATTGATAATAAGCTTGCAGGTAAATGGATTAAATGCCCCAAGCCAAAGACATGGACTGACTGAATGGATACAAAAACAAGACCCATGTATATGCTGTCTACAAGAGACCCACTTTAGACCTAGGGACACACACAGAATGAAAGTAAAGGGATGGAAAAAGATACTCCATGCAAATGGAAATCAAAAGAAAGCTGGAGTAGCAGTACTCGTATCAGATAAAATCGACTTTAAAGTAAAGACTCTTACAAGAGATAAGGAGGGACACTACATAATGATCAAAGGATCATTCCAAGAAGAAAATATAACAATTATAAATGTTTATGCACCCAACATAGCACCTCAATACATAAGGCAAATGCTAACAACCATGAAAGGAGAAATTGACAGTAACACAATGATAGTGGGGGACTTTAACACCCCACTTACACCAATGGACAGATCATCCAAACAAAGTAAATAAACACAAGCTTTTAATGACACAATAGACCAGATAGGTTTAATTGATATTTATAGAACATTCCACCCAAAAGTGGCAAAATACACTTTCTTCTCAACGGCACATGGAACGTTCTCCAAGATAGATCATGTCTTGGGTCACAAATCAAGCCTCAGAAAATTTAAGAGAATTGTATGAAGCATCTTTTCTGACCACAGCGTTATGAGATTGGAAATAAATTACAGGAAAAAAACTGTAAAAAGCACAAATACATGGAGACTAAACAGTGCACTACTAAATAACCAAGATATCACTGAAGAAATCAAAGAAGAAATAAAAAAATACATAGAGACAAATAACAATGAAAACACGATGAGCCAAAACCTATGGGATGCAGCAAAAGCAGTTCTAAGAGGGAAGTTTATAGCAATTCAGTCTCACCTCAAGAAACAAGAAAAATCTCAAACAATCTAACCCTACACTTAAAACAACTAAAGAAAGAAGAACAAAGAAAACCCAAAGTCAGTAGAAGGAAAGAAATCGTAAAGATCAGAGAAGAAATAAATGAAATAGAAATGAATATCAATAAAACTAAAAAGCTGGTTCTTTGAGAAGATTAACAAAATTGATAAACCCTTAACTAGATTCATCAAGAAGAAAAGGGAGAGGATGCAAATCAATAAAATTAGAAATGAAAAAGGAGAAATCACAATGGATGCAAATCAATAAAATTAGAAATGAAAAAGGAGAAATCACAACTGACACTGCAGAAATACAAAGGATTATAAGGAACTACTACAAACAACTATATGCCAATAAAATGGACAACCATGAAGAAATAGACAAATTCTTGGAAAGGTACAGTTGTCCAAGACTGAACTAAATTAAGAATTAGAAAATATAAACAGACTTATGACAAGTAATGAAATTGAAACCATAATTAAAAATCTTCCAACAAACAAAAGTTCAGGACCAGATGGCTTCACAGGCAAATTCTGTCAAACATTTAGAGAAGAACTAACACTGATCCTTCTCAAACTCTTAAAAAAGAATTGCAGAGGGAGGAACACTCCCAAATTCATTCGACAACACCATCACCCTGATACTAAAACCAAAAAAAGATATCACAAAAAAGAAACTTATAGACCAATATCACTGATGAATGCAGATGCAAAAATCCTGAACAAAATACTAGCAAACAGAATCCAACAACACGTTAAAAGGATCATACACCATGATCGAGTGGGATTTTCCCAGGGATGCAAGGATTCTTCAATATTTGCATTTGCCCACATATTTGTATATGCCCATAGTGGGATTGCATTAATCATGTTTTTCTTTTTAAGAAGAAAGACTATAGCTTTTATTCTTTAACTCTGCTTCAATCTTTATGAATGTTCTTTAGAGGCTTTCAGGGTGTAGTTTATTTACAATAAGAAGCAAATGAGGAAATTTATTAAAACATTTATAAAAACAGGAGTTGATTCAACAAATACAAAGAAGTCATAACAAACTTAAGAGTAAGTTTCAACACCTTCACCTGCCAAGACTGTGACCTCAATTTAGAGGGGCTGTGAACTCATACATAGAAGTAACTGTCAGCCCTGTCTCATAGTTCCCCAACAGTGTTTTTTTCTTGTATACTGTTTTAAATTTTATTGAATGTGTTGAAACGTTTTTTTAAAAATCAGGAGATTGAACATTAAAATTAACTCTTCTAGAATCCCTCTCAAAATAATCACTCATGGCAAAGGTCTTTGGCACAAGTAATAGCCACTCTCTTTAGACAGGCTCTCCTACAATTAACCATTGAAACTCCATTCCTATCCCATTCCACACCCATCCCTTTACTCATGTTGTTTCCTCCAGGCACCTGTAGATATTTGATTTTGTGACCCCTGTTCTCTATACCACGTTTTCTAATGGTCTCTTGAATTCTATAAATTACAGAGAGTTTTTAAAATGTGAAATTTGGCCTTAAGGTATTATTTGTCTAGAAAGTAATTATTATGTATCAAAGTCAGCCTGATCAATTGATGACTGAATAACATTACCTGCATACAAAAATCCACTACTTTCAGATGCAAATGGCGATTAAATACATATAACCTTATCAGGTGTACATACAATTTTAATGGGAAAAGAAGAAAAATCTTAAAAAAATATCATAACAAAAACCATGTTCATTTAGTAGTCCACATACAGTTTAGAATTTACAAAATAGAAACAGACATTATTTGATAATTATTTATTGACAAATTATTATAGGTCAAGCACTGTGCAAGGTGCTAGAATAAATAAAGGTAAAGATGCTAAAGATTACGTTTTCTGGAAAGCTGCGATGAACTTTGTAATTTTCTTAGGAACTCCTGTATTTGATTTATTTAATGTAAAATATTAGTTGAGATCATTATCCCAAACCTTAGGGGAATTCTCTTCATTGAGGCATTTTTTCCTCCAAACTGCATTTTTCAGTGTGCATTTATTACCTAGCAACCAAACCATAAAATACTACTGTTAGATCTTAGATTGATAGGGCTTTTTGCTAGCTGTAGTATAAAATATTTTTATGATGAAACCCATAGAAATTTCCCTCCCGACAACAAAGGATTTAAGAATTACTGTACCAGCTTGCTCACTTCAGGAAAGCACATTTCAGCTTTCAGTGATTCCTGATTGATATTCTCTGAAGTGCTGAAAATACTCTGCTAGTAAATGATACCCTACAGACTAAAACCATCTTTTCATCTGTAGAACTATAGGCCAATGTAGTATAAACCTTCCTGTGACAGACTGACTTACATCCCATTTGGTATCAAATGACAGCATCATTTCAGATCATGGTGGAAGCCTCAATAGATGTAGCCAGTGAGAGACACTTCCCTGGTCAGTGCTTTCCATTTGGCTTTCCTCAGATATGTGTATAATCTTGTGAAACTCTTTTTACTTGCTTCTAAGAATAAATACCACTCTGAAACCTGTTTATGACCTCAAAACAGAGTCAGAGCTCTCAGTGGTCAAAATCTTGGGTTCTGAAGCCAGATTAGCTAAATTTGAATCATGACTCCTTACATCCTAGCTGTGTAGCCTTTGATGATTACTATTAAACACTCTGTACCTCGGTGTCCTCATTTGTAAAATGGAAATAATGATGACATTTATTTCATAGGGTTGTTTTGAGATTAAAATGAAGTTGCTCAGGTAAAGCACTTAGAGTAGAGCATGGAGTAAATAATCAATAGATTGTAGCCATTATTATGAGAATTATTTATCTTTCTGGAGAGTCAAAAATCTGAGTGGGACCTTGATCATACTTGGTGGCACTTGCATTTAAAATGTATAATGACTTCCTGCACCATTTCCAAGAGTGGTCCTTTGAAAAGTTGTCAGCTGTCTTCAAATCTCCAACTCTACCTTTCTGTTTTATTAGTTGATCTCCTGGCCTACTTTACTGAAATGATTGAGGCTTCCTACAAGGAAGTCCTCCTTTCCATTTATTAATGCCTCTGGGCCATTGTGCTCTTACTCTATTGGTGTTTAGGAAGAGCACTCGCTCCCCCTTTCTTATCAAAAGGAACTAATCTGCTTGGTTTTTTTTTTTTGAAGCCTCATAATGTTATGTTTATAATATATATACAGGCATACCTCAGAGATACTGTGGGTTCAGTTCCAGACCACTACAATAAAGTGAATGTTGCAATAAAGTTAGTCACACTAATTTTTTGGTTTCCCAGTGCATAAAAAAAGTTATTTTTACAATATACTATAGTCTATTAACTGTGAAATAGCATTATGGCTAAAAATACAGTATGTATACCTTAATAAATAAAAGTATACTTCATTGCTAAAAAAATGCTAATCATCTTCTGAACCTTCAGTGAGTCATAATCCTTCTGCTGGTAGAGGATCTTGCCTCCACGGTGATGGCTGCTGACTAATCAGGTGGTGGTTGCTGAAGGTAGCAGGTGTCTGTGGCAATTTCTTAAAATAAGGCAACAATGAAGTTTGCAGCATCAATTGACTCTTCCTTTCGTGGATGATTTATCTGTAGCATTGCAGTGCAGTTTGATACGATTTTACCTGCAGAACTTCTTTCAGAATTGTTGTCAGTCCTCTCAAATCCTGCCACTGCTTTATCAACTAAGTTTATGTAATTTTCTAAATCTTTGCTATCACTTCAACTATCTTCACAGCATCTTCACCAGGAGTGGATTCCATCCAAGAAACCACTTTCTTTGCTCATCTGTAAGTAGCAACTCCTCGTCTGTAAAGTTTTATCATGAGATTGGAGTAATTCAGTCACATCTTCAGGCTTCATGTCTAATTCTCTTGCTATTTCCACCATAGCTGCCAACAGTTCCTCCACTGAAGTCTTGAACCTCTCAAAGTCATCCATGAGGGTTGGAATCAGCTTCTTCCAAACACCTGTTAATGTTGATATTTTGACCTCTCTCCATGAATCATAAATATTCTTAATGACATCTAGAATGGTAAATCCTTTCCAAAATATTTTCTATTTCCTTTGCCCATATCCCTCAGAAGAATCTCTATCTATGGCAGTGATAGCCTTATGCAATGTATTTCTTAAATAATAAGACTTGAAAGTTAAAATTAGTCCTTGCTCCATGGGCTGCAGAAAGAATGTTAGGTTAGCAAGCATGAACACAACATAAATCCCATTGCACATCTCCATCAGAGCTCTGGAGTGACCAGGTGCAATGTCAATGAAAAGTAGTATTTTATTTATTTTAACATCTTTATTGAAGTATAATTGCTTTGCAATGTTGTGTTAATTTTTGTTGTACAACAAAGTGAATCAGCTATATGTATATACATATCGCCATATTCCCTCCTTTTTGCGCCTCCCTCACACCCTCCCTATCCCACTCCTCTAGGTGGTCGGTCACAAAGCACCGACCTGATCTCCCTGTGCTCTGCAGCTCTTTCCCGCTAGCTATCTATTTCACTTTTGGTAGTGTATATATATCAATGCCACTCTCTCACTTCATCCCAGCTTACGCTTCCTCCTCCATGTGTCCTCAAGTCCATTTTCTACATCTGCGTCTTTATTCCTATCCTGCACCAGGTTCATCAGAACCATTTTTTTTTATTCCATATATGTGTGTTAGCATACAGTATTTGTTTTTCTACCTCCATACTGTTCTCCATAGTGGCTGTATCAATTTACATTCCCACCAAGAGTGCAAGAGGGTTCCCTTTTCTCCACACCCTCTCCAGGATTTATTGTTTGTAGATTTTTTGATGATGGCCATTCTGACCAGTGTGAAGTGATACCTCATTGTGGTTTTGATTTGCATTTCTCTAATGATTAGTGATGTTGAGCATCCTTTCATGTGTTTGTTGGCAATCTGTATATCTTCTTTGGAGAAATGTTTATTTAGGTCTTCTGCCCATTTTTGGATTGGGTTGTTTGTTTTTTTGTTATTGAGCTGCATGAGCTGCTTGTATATTTTGGAGATTAATCCTTTGTCAGTTGCTTCATTTGCAAATATTTTCTCCCATTCTGAGGGTTGTCTTTTGGTCTTGTTTATGGTTTCCTTTGCTGTGCAAAAGCTTTTAAGTTTCATTAGGTCCCAATTGTTTATTTTTGTTTTTATTTCCATTTCTCTAGGAGGTGGGTCAAAAAGGATCATTGCTAGAATTCGTGGCATAGTATGTTCTGCCTATGTTTTCCTCTAAGAGTTTGATAGTGTCTGGCCTTACATTTAGGTCTTTAATCCATTTTGAGTTTATTTTTGTGTATGGTGTTAGGGAGTGTCCAAATTTCATTCTTTTACTTGTAGCTGTCCAGTTTTCCCAGCACCACTTATTGAAGAGGCTGTCTTCTCTCCATTGTATATTTTTGCCTCCGTTATGAAAGATGAGGTGACCATATTTGCATGGGTTTATCTCTGGGCTTTCTGTCCTATTCCATTGATCTATATTTCTGGTTTTGTGCCAGTATCCTATCATCTTGATTACTGTAGCTTTGTAGTATAATCTGAAGTCAGGGAGCCTGATTCCCCCAGCTCCATTTTTGTTTCTCAAGATTGCTTTGGCTATTTGGGGTCTTTTGTGTTTCCATACAAATTGTGAAATTTTTTCTTCTAGTTCTGTGAAAAATACCAGTGGTAGTTTGATAGGGATTGCATTGAATCTGGATTGCTTTGGGTAGTAGAGTCATTTTCACAATGTTGATTCTTCCCATCCAAGAACATGGTATATCTCTCCATCTATTTGTATCATATTTAATTTCTTTCATCAGTGTCTTATAATTTTCTGCGTACAGGTCTTTTGTCTCCTTAGGTAAGTTTATTCCTAGGTATTTTATTCTCTTTGTTGCAATGCTAAATGGGAATGTTTTCTTGATTTCACTTTCAGATTTTTCCTCATTAGTGTATAGGAATGCAAGAGAGTTCTTTGTATTAATTTTGTATCCGGCTACTTTACCAAATTCATTGATTAGCTCTAGTAGTTTTCTGGTAACATCTTTAGGATTTTCTATGTATAGTATCATGTCATCTGCAAACAGTGATAGTTTTACTTCTTCTTTTCCAATTTGCATTCCTTTTATTTCTTTTTCTTCTCTGATTGCCATGGCTAAAACTTCCAAAACTATGTTGAATAATAGTGGTGAGAGTGGGCAACCTTATCTTGTTCCTGATCTTAGTGGAAATGGTTTCAGTTTTTCACTTTTGAGAACGATGTTGCCTGTGGGTTTGTCATATATGGCCTTTATTATGTTGAAGTAATTTCCCTCTATGCCCAGTTTCTTGAGAGTTTTTATCATAAATGGTGTTGAATTTTGTTGAAAGCTTTTTCTACATCTATTGAAATTATCATACGGGTTTTCTCCTTCAATTTGTTAATATGGTCTATCACATTGATTTGCGTATATTTATTCCTTTCATTCCTAGAATAAACCACACTTGATCATGGTGTATGATCCTTTTAATGTGCTGTTGGATTCTGTTTGCTAGTGTTTTGTTGAGGGCTTTGCATCTATGTTCATCAGTGATATTGGCCTGTAGTTTTCTTTTTTTGTGACATCTTTGCCTGCTTTTGGTATCAGCGTGATGGTGGCCTCGTAGAATGAGTTTGGGAGTGTTCCTTCCTCTACTATATTTTGGAAGAATTTGAAAAGAATAGGTGTTTTCTCTTTTCTACATGTTTGATACAATTCACCTGTGAAGCCATATGGTCCTGGGATTTTGTTTGTTGGAAGATTTTTAATCACAGTTTCAATTTCAGTGCTTGTGATTGGTCTGTTCATATTTTCTGTTTCTTCCTGATTCAGTCTTGGAAGGGTGTACTATTCTAAGCATTTGTCCATTTCTTCCAGGTTGTCCATTTTATTGGCATAGAGTTGCTTGTAGTAGTCTCTCATGATCCTTTGTATTTCTGCAGGGTTAGTTGTTACTTCTTTTTCATTTCTAATTCTGTTGATTTGAGTCTTCTCCCTTTTTTTCTTGATGAGTCTGGCTAATGGGTTATCAATTTTGTTTACACTCTCAAAGAACCAACTTTTAGTTTTATTGATCTGCTGTTGTTTCCTTCATTTCTTTTTCATTTATTTTTGATCTGATCTTTATGAGTTCTTTCCTTCTGCTAACTTTGGAGGGTTTTTTTGTGTGTGTTCTTCTTTCTCTAATTGCTTTAGGTATAAGGTTACATTGTTTAATTGAGACTTTTCTTGTTTCTTGAGGTAGTACTGTATTGCTATAGACTTCCTTCCTAGAACAGATTTTGCTGCATCCCATGTTTTGAGACATTGTGTTTTCATTGTCATTTGTTTCTAGGTATTTTTTGATTTCCTCTTTGATTTCTTCAATGATCTCTTGATTATTTAGTAGTATGTTTTGTAGCCTCCATGTGTTTCTATTTTTTACCGATTTTTTCCTTGTAATTGATATCTAGTCTCATAGCATTGTCAGAAAAGATACTTGATATGATTGCAATTTTCTTAAATTTACCAAGGCTTGATTTGCGACCCAAGATATGATCTATCCTGGAAAGTGTTCCATGAACACTTGAGAAGAAAGTTTATTCTGTTGTTTTTGGATGGAATGTCCTATAAATATCAATGATTTCTTCCAGTCTAAAGTGTCATTTAAAGCTTATGTTTCTTTATTTTCATTTTGGATGATCTGTCCATTGTTGAAAGTGGGGTGTTAAAGCACCCAGTATTATTCTGTTACTGTTGATTTCCCCTTTTATGGCTGTTAACATTTTCCTTATGTATTGAGGAGCTCCTCTATTGGGTGTATAAATATTTATAATTGTTGTATCTTCGTCCTGCATTGATCCCTTGATCATTAAGTAGTGTCCTTCTTTATCTCTTGTAATAGCCTTTATTTTAAAGTCTATTTTGTCTGATATGAGAATTGCTACTCCAGCTTTCTTTTGATTTCCATTTGCATGGAATATCTTTTTCCATCCCCTCACTTTCAGTCTGTATGTGTCCCTAGGTCTGAAGTGGTTCTCTTGTAGACAGCATATACAGGTCTGTATATTGTTTTTGTATCCATTCAGCCAGTCTATGTCTTTGGTTGGAGCATTTAATCCATTTACATTTAAGGTATTTATCGATATGTATGTTCCTATTCCCATTTTCTTAATGGTTTTGGGTTTAGTTTTGTCGGTCTTTTCCTTCTCTTGTGTTTCCTGCCTAGAGAAGTTCCTTTAGCATTTGTTGTAAAGCTGGTTTGCTGGTGCTGAATTCTCTTAACTTTCGATTGTCTGTAAAGGTTTTAGTTTCTCTGTCAAATCTGAATGAGATCTAGAGTAATCTTGGTTGTAGTTTTTTTCCTTTCATCACTCTAAATATGTCCTGCTACTCCCTTCTGGCTTGCAGAGTTTCTGCTGAAAAATCAGCTTTAAACTTTATGGGGATTCCCTTGCATGTTATTTGGTGCTTTTCCCTTGCTGCATTTAATACTTTTTCTTTGTATTTAATCTTTGATAGTTTGATTAATATCTGTCTTGGCATGTTTCTTCTTGGATTTATCTTGTATGGGACTTTCTGCGCTTCCTGGACTTGATTGACTATTTCCTTTCCCCTATTAGGGAAGTTTTCGAGTATAATCTCCAAATATTTTCTCAGACCCTTTCTTTTTCTCTTCTTCTTGGTCCTCTATAATTTGAATGTTGGTGCATTTAATATTGTTCTGGATGTCTCTGAGACTGTCCTCAATTCTTTTAACTCTTTTTCTCCTATTCTACTCTGCAGCAGTTATTTCCACTATTTTGTCTTGCAGGTCACTTATCCATTCTTCTGCCTCAGTTATTCTGCTATTGAGTCCTTCTAGAGTGTTTTTAATTTCATTTATTGTGTTGTTCATTACTGTTTCTTTGCTCTTTAGTTCTTCTTGGTCCTTGTTAAATGTTTCTTGTATATTCTCCCCTCTATATCCGAGATTTTGGATCATCTTTACTATCATTCTGCATTCTTTTTCAGGTAGACTGCCTGTTTCCTCTTCATTTGTTTGGTCTCGTGGTTTTTTACTTGCTCCTTCATCTGCTGTACATTTCTCTGTCTTCTCATTTTGTTTAACTTACTGTGTTTGGGGTCTCCTTTTTACAGGCTACAGGTCGTAGTTCCCATTATTTTTAGTGTCTGCCCCCAGTGGGTGAGGTTGGTTCAGTGGCTTGTACAGGCTTCCTGCTGGATGAGACTGGTGCCAGTGCTCTGGTGAGAGGGGATGGATCTTGTCTTTCTGATGGGTAGAGCTATTTCTGGTTGTGTGTTTTGGGGTGTCTGTGAGCTTAGTATGACTTTAGGCAGCCTCTGTACTAATGGGTGGGGTTGTGTTCCTGTCTTGCTAGTTGTTTGGCATGGGGTGTACAGCACTGCAGCTTGCTGGCCATTGTGTGGAGCTGGGTCCTAGTGTTGAGATGGAGATCTCGGGAGAGCTCCTGCTTATTGATATTACGTGGGGCCGAGAGGTCTCTGGTGGTCCAATGTTCTGGTCTCGGCTCTCCCACCTTGGAGGCTTAGACCCAACATCTGGTTGAAGCCCCAAGATCCTGCTGGCCACATAGCTTGGAAGAAAAGGAAGAAATAAACCAAAAACAAAAAAATGAACAGATAGAACCTCCAACCAAATGTTAAAAGCAAAACTAAACACAAAATCACACAGAGAAACATACACATACACACTGAGAAAAAGAGAAGAAAGGGAAAAAATAATAATAAAATAAAAAGTAATAAAAATGGAAGAGAGCAATCACACCAATAAACAAATCCACCAATGATAACAAGCACTAAAAAGTATGCTAAGATAAACATCAAACCAAAAAGACATCAGACACAGAAAGCAACGCCCAAGTCTACAGTTGCTCCCAAAGTCCACCACCTCAATTTTGGGAACATTTGTTGTCTATTCAGGTATTCCAGAGATGCACGGTTTATGAAGTTGATTGTGAGGATTTAATCTGCTGCTCCTGAGGCTGCACAGAGAAATTTCCCTTTCCCTTCTTGGTTCACACAGCTCCTGGGGTTTAGTTTTGGTTTTGGCCCTGCCACTGCGTCTAGGTCCCCCTCAGGCATCTGTTCCCTGCCCAACCAGGAGGGGGTTAAAGCAGAGGCTGATTATGACTCTGTTGCTCTCTGAGGCTGGGGAGAGGGAGGGGTTCAGTGGTCATAATTGGAATGCAGGGCAAGCCTGTGTTGGCAGAGGCCAGCGTGACATTGCAGCAGCCTGCGGCATGCCACGTGTTCTCCTGGGGAAGTTGTCCCTGGATCTCAGGACCGTGGCAGTGGCAGGCTGCACAGGCTCCAGGGGGTGCAATGTGGGTAGTAACCTGTGCTTGCACACAGGATTTTTGTTGGAAGCGGCAGCAGCATTAGCGTTTCATGCCCATCTCTGGGGTCCGAGCTATTAGCTGTGGCTTGCGCCCATCTCTGGAGCTTGCTTAGGTGGTCCTCTCCCTTCTGTGGGCACACAGGGAATGAATCCCCTCTCCTTGTGCACCCCGAGACAACGGTCTCTTGCCTTTTTGGCAGGTCCAGACTTTTTCCCAGACTCCCTTCTGGCTAGCTGTGGCGCACTAGTCCCCTTCAGGCTGTGTTCATGCAGACAACCCCAGTCCTCTCCCTGGAGTCTGACCTCCGAAGCCCAAGCCTCAGCTCCCAGCCCCTACCCGCCCCAGTGTGTGAGCAGACAAGCATCTCAGGCTGGTCAGTGCTGGTTGGCACTGATCTTCACTGCGGGAATCTCTCTGCTTTGCCCTCCGCACCCCTGTTGCTGTGCTCTCCTCTGTGTCTCTGAAGCTTCCCACCCAGCCACCCCCAGTCTCCACCAGTGAAGGGGCTTCCTAGTGTGTGGAAACTTTTCCTCCTTCACAGCTCCCTCCCAGAGGTGTGGGTCCCATCCCTATTCTTTTGTCTCTGTTTTTTCTTTCTTATTTTGCCCTACCCAGGTATGTGGGGAGTTTCTTGCCTTTTGGGAAGTCTGAGGTCTTCTGCCAGCATTCAGTAGTTATTCTGTAGGAAGTGTTCCACATGTAGGTGTATTTTTGATGTATTTGTGGGGAGGAAAGTGATCTCCGTGTATTATTCCTCTGCCCTCTTGAAGCTTCTCTTTGCTTGTGCTCTTGATTTTATTCTCTATTCTCTGAGTTCACTCTCCTGTTAGCAGCTATATAGCTTGTAATTGTTCCCCAACTCACGCCTCTTATCCAGAGTGACTGTATATCCAGCATTCCAGGGACAATCTTACTTTTATAGTGGTTGTAGATCAATTATCATGATTATTGTTGGTATCTCCTTTCAGTAGTGTCCCAATTTAGACAGTAATTTGTAAAAAAGGTCATCTTTATTTTTTTAAATTTCTCAAAGGATACATTATTTTTTAAAATTTATTTATTTTTGGCCGCATTGGGTCTTTGTTGCTACACACGGGCTTTCTCTAGTTGTGGCGAGCGGGGGCTACTCTTCATTGCAGTGTGCAGGCTTCTCATTGCAGTGGCTTCTCTTGTTGCAGAGCATGGGCTCTAGGCACACGGGCTTCAGTAGTTGTTGCACACGGGCTCAGTAGTTGTCGTTCGTGGGCTCTAGAGCGCAGGCTTAGTAGTTTTGGTGTACGGGGTTAGTTACTCTATGGCATGCAGGATCTTCCTGGACCAGGGCTCAAACCTGTGTCTCCTGCATTGGCAGGTGCATTCTTAACCACTGCACCACCAGGAAAGTCCTAGGTCATCCTCTTGCAGGCTACAAACACACCTTCATTTGACCCCCAAATAATCAAATGTGAGGATTTGTTATTTCTTTAACATTACTACCTGATCTCCCTGTCATGATCCTGGCTTCCATCCTTCTCAACTTTTGAGTTGTTACTCTTCCTCCTCTAAATATAGGCATTATCAAGTTTGATACATTCTTTCCTTTTCCTCTTTCTTTTTACTCTCTTCAATATTTCAACCAGTATCTCGTAGCCTGGGAGTCTCCAATATATTTCTCTATTTCCAAAGACCCTACTGAACCATGGTCATACATTCTTACCTCCTTGCTGTATATTTTCCTCTGTATATCATGCCTGCTCTTCAAATACAAATCAATTTTTCAGTTTTTTAAATGTCGTATAATCAAATAGCCTGCTACTGTGTCTCTACTGTCTTCTTTTTCTAATTCACTATTACTTCCAGAAAAATTTCTCTGACGCTCAGATTTCATATAAAATGAACATTTCCCCCCAAATCCTGAAATTCAAGACCCTTAATAATATGGCCCAAGTTTTATTCTGTAGTATTCAGTGGGCCAAAAAATGCCTTTGGTTTTTTAAGTAAAAATAAAAGACACATTTTTCATTTTCACCAAGAACTTTATTGAACAGCATATTCACCTGTTTGTTCCACTACATTCTGCCATTTTCCAGGCAACTTCATAATTCCATCTCCCCAAAACATTTTATCTTTCTGAGCAAAGAACTATTCCAGGTACCTTTTACAGTCTTCCAGGGACTTGAGATTTTTTCCATTAAGAGAATTTTGTAAAGACCAAGGTAAATGGAAATCTGAAGGTGCAGTGTCTGGTTAATACGGTGGTTGAATCAGAGTTTCCCAGCCGAACTGTAACAGTTTTTGCCTGGTCATCAGTGAAACATGGGGTCTTGCATTATGCTGATGGAAGATTATGCATTTTCTGTTGACTAATTGTGGATGCTTTTCATCTGCTTTCAGTTTTTCTAACTGGGAGCCGTACTTGTTGGAATTAATCATTTGGTTTTGAAGACAGAGTCCTTTGTAATGTTAAACAGTATGAACATGCTGAATTGTGCATGGATGTCTTCTGACCAGTGTGTTAGAAGCAGTCTAGCCAGAAAAATTAATCATATTTCTTTATCTCTGTATGATTTGACATACATAGTAAGTAGTCTCTCATTTTCTCGGTTGGCTTTCAAGTTATCATACTCTTCTCCTCTTTCTCTTAACTCATTGACTTCATTGTTAGTGTTTTCTCCCACAGCGTTCAGTCCTTGATTTTCTGCTCTTTTCCCAAACTGCCACTCTGGGTAGTCACATTAAGTCTCATGGTTTAAATGGAATCCACATGGTAAGATCTCCAAAATTAATAATTACAGCTCTGACTCTGTCCTGACATCCAGAGTAACAGAACCAACTACCTTCTCAACATTACCAGTTGGATGCCTAATAAGCTTCTCCAAATTAACAGAAATAAAAGATAAGTCTTAATTATCTTGTTGCACTTTCCAAATAAATAATCACACAAAATACTTTCTTCATGTGGTCTTCCCATTTAGAAAATATTGCCACCTTTACCCAGGTTTTATAGCCCACAAATCCAGGATTTGTTCTTGATTCCTCTCTTTCCTACAGCTCCATATCCTATCCAGACAAAAAATTCCTGAAAGAGCTACGTTGAAAATATAAACCAGTTACCAAACACTGCTACCACCCTAGTTTAAGCCATCCTCATCTTGTATAGAGTACTGAAGTCTTCTGTTTCCTTACTTGTATTCTTATTCCCCTACAGTCTATTCCTGAAATACCATAAGTATTTTTAAATACCTACAGTATTTTAAAAATATACACATAAGATTTTATCATTTCCCTGTTTAAACCTCCCAAAGACTTCCTCCCTACACAATTAGATTAAAATCTGAACTACTTGCCATACTCCTTGAAGCCCTAGATCATCTTGCCCCACACCCTCTTTAAATTTTTCTCCCATAGCTCTCTCCTAAATTACTCTGCTTCTCCCCTACTGGTATTAATACTGCTCTTTAACCACATAAAGTTGTTCACTTCTTCAGGGCCTATCTATCATCTCTTCCTTCTGTCTGGAAAGACTTTCCTTCCTATCATCTCTTTGTTTGCTCCATTGCTTCATACAGATCTTTACTCAGTTATCTTCTTTCTCAAGGATTCTTTCACTCTATTAAAAGCCATCATTATCTTTCATCACTCTGTACCTATCTCTATGCTTTTTGTTTTAAATATCAAACTCATTGTAACCTGCCATTTTTATATGTATTTGTTTGTTCATTATTTGTCTTTTAATAAAATATACTTTCTATTTGGAATTTTATGGATTTTAGTTCAAAAAAATATCAGCAGTACTAATAAACAATGCCTTGAACATAGCAGGTACCCAATAAATAGTTTTGAACAAATATTAAATGAACTTTGGGTAGTAGAGTTTCTTCAATGTGTATCTTGGCATTATCACAAAATCTGTGTTCTACAAAGGGCTATGCCTTACTCAATATGGAATCTTGTTTCATATTTCAGTACGAAAAGCTTACTACCAATTTGAGTTGAGGCAATGTTTATAACGATTGTTGAATTTGGCGTTCAGGAGAAGCCATAAATGATTAACAACTCATATGCTACTAGAATTCTTTTCTATAACATCTAAGCTTATGTTTGAATAGCTTTATTCTTGGGACCCACTGTTTCCCAAGGCAGTCTTAACTATTAGAAAATTATTTTGTGTCTCAGTTATTCATTTATCAAATACATATTATCTAGGTTCTGGATCCCAATGATTTCAACATATTGGTCTTAGTGTATCTTTAAAATGTCCCTCTATTATAGGTAACCTATTATATTTCTTACTTTGGTTAAGAAAACCTTTTCTTTAAAAAACAATTTTCCATATTTCCTGGAAGGCACGGAATGGTTCGTTAAAGCTATTTTAACACAGGACACTTGACATTTTTACTCAGGAACACTTGACATGGCCCCAAAAATAACCAACACCATTAGAGTTCCAGGTGTTTTGTTTTCTTATACCTCTTTCTTCATAAAAAAGTAATGTGCAGTAATCCTATGCCATCCCTGGGCTTCATACCTTCATCATCCTTGTTCTGAAGCTATACCTCCTTCCTCATCCCATGCCTAAGGCTCACTGAATTTTCAACATACCCTAGGGATAGAAGTCAGAATGAGATTAAGAGCCAGTGATGTTTGTTGCATATATCATTTGGTTACAAAAGTTAATAGCTTTTAAATTCTGATACGGAAAAATATCCTTTGTGTCAAAACAGCTATAATTTGCCTTGCTTTTCCAAACCATGCTTCTTTATCCCTAGCTTTGAACAAAATATGTAATTACCTTAAGATAATGTGAAAGGCCCTTCAGCATCTCACCCCAACCTTCTTTCTTTTTTTTATCCCCTACAAGTTTTCACTTCATGCCCTCGCTACGTATACTCCTCACTTTCATCCCATAAACCTTTGCATGCATCAAGTCTTTGATATCCACCTGCCTCCTGCTTTTGGCTCACGTGGCAATTCTCAGCTCAAAGGGAAGTCCCTCTGGAAAGGCTTCCTCAACTCTAAAATAGTACATTATTCTATTTCCTGCTCAACCATTACATTTTATATATATCCCCATTACGGCACTCTTCACTTTATGTTGTAATCCTTGATGATATATATTGATTGATATATATATATGTATATATATATATATTCTTGTATGAGGATATGCTAAGGACTATGTCCATGGTCAGCTAGAGATTTGACAGTGTTGAGAATATGCAGCTGTGAATTACATTGCAAAAGGTACTGATCAAAAATTAGGATCCAAGATGGATCTCCAGTTTTCGGGTGGCAGCAAAGGGCAAAGGATGGGTAGATCTACATCCCCTGTCTTTTATGAGGCACAACTATGCTGGGCTAACCTTGGCTTACATTACAGCAACAAATACCCACAGGAGCCACGATCATTGGGTTCAGTTCATTCTCAGATTTTGATGTAATACAGATACAATTACAGATGTAATGTAGAGGTAACACTGCATTGCACAGAGGGGAGTGTAGGCTGGTGGCCTCAGCTTCTCTCTCATAAATTAACTTCCCTGTCTCCTCTTATACATATAAGTAGATTCTCTCAGTGTAAGTAAGGAATCAGAGGGAAAGGTTCATTCTAAAGATGGAAGTTTTATGTGCTCCCAGTCACCTGCCCTTTTCTACTTTACTGTTGTAAATGTTGCAAGACTTGGATGGGGTAGGTCAGAAGTGAATCATTTTGTGAAGGCTTTATGTTTTGGTGATATTTCTTTACTGGTTATTTACTTTTTTGCGGTACATGGGCCTCTCACTATTGTGGCCTCTCCCGTTGCAGAGCACAGGCTCTGGACGTGCAGGCTCAGCGGCCATGGCTCACGGGCCCAGCCGCTCCGCGGCATGTGGGATCTTCCCAGACTGGGGCACGAACCCATGTCCCCTGCATCGGCAGGCGGACTCTCAACCACTGTGCCACCAGGAAAGCCCTTATTTACATTTTTTTACATATATGTATACTGATTTATTATTATACTAGTCTTTTTAATATTTTATTAGTATTTGTATTTCAAAAATATGCCTAATGATTCAATTTGTGAAAACATGTTGTAATATGGAAGAATGTGGATTCTAGGTCTTGTCCTAGGGGTAGATCCGATAAATTTAATGATGGATAATTGCACAACTGTGTAAATATGTTAAAATCCACCGAATTGTATACTTTTAAAGGATGAAACTTTTGGCATATGAATTATATCTTGATGAAGTTTTTGTCTAAAATATTAATGAAGAATTATAATCTGATTCATTTCTCCACACTAGTGCTACAAGGAACCTGCATACTAATGACACTGTGTTTACAGTGACAGCTACTTATACATGGGCACTGTATGGACTGAAATGCTAACCCAAACAGTTCTATTTCACTATGCTGTATGTGGGAAGCAACTTAGAAATGCATCAATGTCTCCAGAAAAATTGAAACAACACTTCACTACAAGTCGTAGGCATTTGACAAATAAAAGTGTTTATTTCTTAAGGTGCTGTTAGAATATCAAAACAAGCACAGTAAAGCTCTTATTTTTTAAAAAAATCAAATTCATTGAAAAGACACAGAACATAAGTTATTTACTAGCAGAACTTATTGCCCGGGAAAAGAGATGCCAAATAGTTGGTGAGAAATGAATAACGTCAGCATATAAAATTATAGTGAATAAAATGCTAGAATGATATAAGTATGAAATTAAAGATTTCTCTCAGTATGATAGGTCAACATATTGATAACATATTACATGATGCTAATGAAAATTTAGGTAATAAACTGAAAAATAATAGCTGCTCTATCCAGGTTGATAAGCCAACGTATTTCACCAATAAATGCCATGTCATGTGTCACCCAATATATCATTACCGTGACTACTTTTTAAAAAGTTATCTTTTAAATCTATTAAGAATATGATATGCCTAGTTATAGATTTTTAAATAAGTTGATACTTAGTGTTCTCTGAATTTCCTGAATCTGAAGTATAGTGTTTGTCATTAATTTTGGAAAACTCTCAGCTATTAATATTTCAAATATTTCTTCTCCATTCTCTGTTTTTCTGGTATCCCAATTATATATATGTTACATCTTTATAAAGTTTCCCACAGTTCTCGGGTGTTGTTCTGTTTTTATCTATTTTATTCTTCCTCTTTGCATTTGTTTCCAAAGTTTCTGTTGACATTGTCAAGCTCACTGAGTCTCTCTCAACTATGTCCAGCTTCTGATGAACCTGTCAAAGGTATTACTCATTTTTATAACAATGATTTTATTTTTCCAGTTTTATTGAGATATAATTGACATACATCCGTGTATAAGTTTACAGTGCACATTATGATGGTTTGACTGACATACAGTCAAAATGAAATGATTAGAGTGAAATGATTACTTCAATAAGTTTAGTGAGCATTATCATATCATATAAAGAGCACAAAGAGAAAGCAATAAAGAAAAACATTGTTTTCCTTGTGATGATAAGTCTTAGGATTTACACTCTAAACTTTTATATCGTATGACCATGTTAAATATAGTCATCACGCTGGGCATTACATCCCTCATACTTACTTATCTTGAAGTTTGTACCTTTTTTTGTGTGTGTGTGGTACGTGGGCCTCTCACTGTTGTGGCCTCTCCCGTTGCGGAGCACAGGCTCCGGACGCGCAGGTTCAGCAGCCATGGCTCACGGACCCAGCCGCTCCGCGGCATGTGGGATCTTCCTGGACCTAGGCACGAACCCGTGTCCCCTGCATCGGCAGGCGGACTCTCAACCACTGCGCCACCAGGGAAGCCCGAAGTTTGTACCTTTTGACCAGTTTTCTCCAGTTCCTCCACCCCTAAACCCTGCCTTTGGTGAACAGAAATCTGATCTCTTTTTCTGAGTTTGTTTTTTTGTTTTGTTTTGTTTTGGGGAAGGTTCTACTTACAAGTGAGATTATACATATCTGTCTTTCTCTGCCTTATTTCACTTAGCAAAATGTCCCCACGTCCATCCATGTTGTCACAAGTGGCAGAATTTCCTTGTCTCTTTATGATTGACTAATAATCCAGTATATAATATATACCACAGCTTCTTTATCCATTCATTCATCGTTGGACACTTAGTTTGTTTCCATGTCTTGACTAGTGTAAATAATGCTGCTATAAACACGGAGGTGCAGATATCTTTTTGAGTTAGTGTTTCATTTTCTTTGGATATATTCCCTGAAGTGAAATTGCAAAGTGACTCAGCTATACATATATATATATTCATTCTTTTTCATATTCTTTTCTCATATGGGTTATCACAGAATATTGAGTAGATTTCCCTGTGCCATATAGTAGGCCCTTGTTGGTTATTTCTCTTATATATAGTACTGTGTGTATGTTAATCCCAAGCTCCTGATTTATCTCTTTCCCACCACATTCCTCCTTTGGTAACCATAAGTTTTTTTTTTTTTTTGATATCTATAAGTCTGTTTCTGTTTTGTAAATAAGTCCATTTGTATTATTTTTTTAAGTTAGATTCCACATATAAGAGATATCATATGATATTTGTCTTTCTCTGTCTGACTTACTTCACTCAGTATGACAATCTCTAGGTCTATCCATGTTGCTGCAAATGGCATTATTTCGTTGTTTTTGTGTGTGTGTGTGTGTTTTTGGCTGAGTAATATTCCACTGTATATATGTACCACATTTTCTTTATCCATTCCTCTCTTGATGGATATCTAGGTTGCTTCTATGTCTTGGCTCCTATAAATAGTGCTGCAGTGAATATTGGGGTGCATGTATCTTCTCAAATTATGGTTTTCTCCATATATATGCCCTGGAGTGGAATTGCTGGATCATTTGGTATTTCTATTTTTAGTTTTTTAAGGAACCTCCATACTGTTCTCCATAGTGGCTCTACCAGTTTACATTCCCACCAACAGTGTAGGAGGGTTCCCTTTTCTCCACACCCTCTCCAGCATTTATTGTTTGTAGACTTTTTGATAATGACCATTGTGACTGGTGTGAGGTGATATCTCATTGTAGTTTTGATTTACATTTCTCTAATAATTAACGATTTGTGCATCTTTTCATGTGCCTTTTGGCCATCTGTATGTCTTCTTTGGAGAAATGTCTATTTAGATCTTCTGCCCATTTTTTGAGTGGGTTTTTTTTTTTTTTTTTTTTTTGACATAGAGCTGCATGAGCTGTTTGTATATTTTGGAGATTAATCCTTTGTCAGCCGCTTCATTTGCAAATATTTTCTCCCATTCTGTGAGTTGTCTTTTCATTTTATGATTCTCTTTGCTGTGCAGAAGCTTTTATGTTTACTTAGGTCCCATTTGTTTATTTCTGTTTTTATTTTCATTACTCTAGGAGGTGAATCCAAGAAGATGTTGCTGTGATATATGTCAAATCGTGTTCTACCTGTTTTCCTCTAAGGGTTTTATCATGTGTGGCCTTAAATTTAGGTCTTTAATCCATTCTGAGTTTATTTTTGTGTATGGTGTTAGGGAATGTTCTAGTTTCATTCTTCTACATGTAGCTGTCCAGTTTTCCCACCACCACTTTTTGAAGAGACTGTCTTTGCTCCATTATATATTCTTGCTTCCTTTGTTGTAGATTAATTGACCATAGGTGTGTGGGTTTATTTCTGGGCTTTCTATTTTATTGTGTTGAGCTATATTTCTGTTTTTGTGCCAGTACCATGCTGTTTTGATGACTGTAGCTTTGTAGTATAGTCTGAAGTTGGGGAGCCTGATTCTTCTAACTCCTTTTTTCCTTTCTCAGGATTGCTTTGGCTATTTGGGGTCTTTTGCGTTTCTCTACAAATTTAAAATTACTTTTTCTAGTTTTATAAAAAATGCCACTGGTAATTTGATAGGGAGTGCATCGAATCTGTAGATTGCCTTGAGTAGTATAGTCATTTTGACAATATTGATTCTTCCAATCCAAGAGCATGGTATATCTTTCCAGGTGTTTTTGTCATCTTTAATTTCTTTCATCAGCATCTTAGTTTTCAGAGTATAGGTCTTTTGCCTCCCTAGCTAAGTTTATCCATAGGTATTTTATCCTTTTTGATGCAGTGATAAATGGGATTGTTGCTTTAATTTCTCTTTCTGCTCTTTCATTGTTAGTGTGTAAAAATGCAATAGATTGCTATGTATTAATTTTGTATCCTGCAACTTTACCAACTTCATTGATGAGCTCTAGTAGTTTTCTGGTAACATCTTTGGGATTTTCTATACATAGCGTCATGTCATCTGCAAACAGTGACAGTTTTTACTTCTTCTTTTCCAATTTTGATTCTTCTTATTTGTTTTTCTTCTATGATTTCCACAGCTAGGACTTCCAAAACTATGTTGAATAAAAGTGGTGACAGTGGACATCCTTGTCTTTTTCCTAATTTTAGAGAGAATGCCTTCAGCTTTTCACCATTGAGTATGATGTTAGCTATAGGTTTGTCATATATGGCCTTTATTATGTTGAAGTAAGTTCCCTCTATGCCCACTTTCTGGAGAGTTTTTATCATAAATGGGTGTGATAAAAGATTTTTTTGCATCTATTGAGGTGATCATATGGTTTTTATTTTTCAGTTTGTTAACATGTGGTATCACACTGATTGATTTATGGATATTGAAAAATCCTTGCATCCCTGGAATAAATGCCACTTGATCATGGTGTATGATCCTTTTAATGTATTGCTGGGTTCAGTTTGCTAGTATTTTCTTGAGTTTTATTCTTTTACATGTGAATTACCAATTTTTCCCAGCACCATTAATTGAAGAGACTATCTTTCTTCCATTGAGTATTCTTGGCTTCCTTGTCAAATACTCGTTGACCGTGTACACTTGGACTTACTTGTGGACTCTCAATTCTGTTCCGTTGATCTATTTGCTTGTTTTTATGCCAGTACCATAATGTTTAGACTACTATAGCTTTATAGTATAGTTTGAAATTAGGAACTGTGATGCCTCCAGCTTTGTTTTTCTTTCTCAGGATTAGTTTGGATTATTGGGGTCTTTTATAGTTTTATATAAATTTTAGGATTGTTATTTCTACTTCTGAAAAAAAATGCCTTGAGAATCTTGATAGGGACTGAACTGAATCTATAGATGGCTTTTGGTAATATGGACAATTTAACGGTATTAATTCTTCCAACCCATGAATATAGGAAACTTTGCCACTTTGTCTTCTTCAGTTCCTTTCATCAGTGTCTTGTAGTTTTCCGAGTAGAGATCTTTCACTTCTATGGTTAAGATTATTCCTAAGAATTTTGTTGTTTTTGATGCTATTGTAAATGGAATAGTTTTGTTTCTTTTTAAGAAAATTCATTGTTAGCATATAGAAATGCTACTAATTTTGTGCATTAATTTTGTATCTTGCAACTTTACTGAATTTGTTGATTATATCTGAGAGTTTTTTGGTGGACACTTTGGTACTTCCTACATATAAAATCATGTCATCTACAAATGGAGAAAATTTTACTTCTTCCTTTCCAATTCTGATGGCTTTTGTTTTCCTTTTTCTTTCCTGAGTGCACTGGCAAACACTTCCAGTTCTATGTTGAATAAGAGTGGTGAAAGTGGGCACCCTTGGATCGTTCCCAATCTTAGAAATCTTTCAAACTTTCACCACTGAGAATGATATTAGCTGTGGGTTTATCATATATGAGCTTTATTATGTTGACATACATTCCTTCTATACCTAACTAGTTAAGAGTTTTTATCATGAATGGATGTTTAATTTTGTCAAATACTTTTTCTGCGTCTATTGAGATGATATGATTTTTTCCTTTCATTCTATTAATGTGATATATCCCACTGATTAGTTTGCATATGTCAAAATATCCTTGCATTCTGGGTAAAAATCCTACTTGATCATGCTGAATAAGACTTTTAATGTGCTTCTGAATTCAGTTTGCTAGTATTTTGAGAATTTTTGCATCTATATTCATCAGGGATATTGGTCTGTAGTTTTCTTTTCTGGCTTTAGTAGAATGGTTATGCTGGTCTTGTAAAAGGAGTCTGGAAGTGTTGTCTCTCCATTGATTTTTTGGAAGAATTTGAGAAGGATTAGTGTTAATTCTTTAAATGAATGGTAAAATTCACCAGTGAAGCCATCTGATCCTGCGCTTTTCTTCATTGGGAGATTTTCGGTTATTGATTCAATCTCTATATGATAATTGGATAATTCAGACTTCCTATTTCTTCCTAACTCGGTCTTGGTTGTTTGTATGTTTCTAAGACTTTTTCCATTTCTTCTACATTGGCCAGTTTGTTGACATATAGTTTTTTATAGTAGCCTCTTTTGATTCTTTGTATTTCTGTGGTATCCATGGTAATGTCTTTTTTTTTTTAATTTACAATTTTGTTGATTTGAGACCTCTCTCTTTTTTCCTAGGTTAATCTAGCTAAAGGTTTATCAATTTTGTTTATCTTTTCAAAGATCCAACTTTTAGTTTGATTAATTTTTCTGTTGTTTTTCTGTTCTCTATTTCATTTACTTATGCTCTAATCTTTACATTTTCCTTCCTTATGTTCTAACTTTGGGCTCAGTTTTTTTTTTTTTTCCAGTTTCTTAAAGCATAGAGGTAGGTAGTTTATTTTGAACTTTTCTTGCTTCTTTTTTTTTTTTTTTTTTTTTTTTTGTTTTGTTTTGTTTTTTTGCGGTACGCAGGCCTCTCACAGTTGTGGCCTCTCCCGCTGCGGAACACAGGCTCCGGACACGCAGGCTCAGCTGCTCTGCGGCATGTGGGATTTTCCCAGACCGGGGCACGAACCCGCGTCCCCTGCATCGGCAGGCGGACTCCCAACCACTGCGCCACCAGGGAAGCCCTCTTGCTTCTTAATGTAGGCATTTATTGCTATAAACTTGCCTCTTAGAGCTACTATTGCTGCATTTCATACATTTTGGTGTATTGTGTTTCCATTTTCATTTCTTTCAAGATACTTTTTATTTCCCCTTTAATTTCTTCTTTGATCCATTGGTTGTTCAGGAGACTATTGTTTAATTTCCATGTATTTGTGAATTTTTCAGTTTTCCTTTTCTTATTGATTTCTAGTTTCATACCATTGTTGTCAGAGAAGATACTGGGATGAGTTCAAACTTCTTGAATTTGCTAAGACTTGTTTTGTGGCCTAACGTATGATCTATCCTAGAAAATGTTCCATGTGTACTTGAGAAAAATGTATATTCTGCTGTTGTCAGATAGAACATTCTATATATGTTTGTTAGGTCCATTTGGTTTAGAATGTTGTTCAGCTCCACTGTTTCTTTATTGATTCATTGTCTGGATGATCTAAACATTGTTGGCTGTGGGACATTAAGGTCCCTAACTATTACTGTATTGCTCTTTATTTCTCCTCTTAGTATAGTTAGTTTTTGTTTTATGTATTTAGGTGCTTTGATTTTGGGCACATACATATTTATAATTGCTATATTTTCTTGATGTATTGACCCCTTTATCATTAGATATAGACCTTCTTTGTCCCTTTTTACCACTTTTAATTTAAAGTCTATTTTTAATGTAAGTGTAGCTACCCCTGCCGTTTTTTGGTTACCATTTGCTTGAAATAACTTTCTCCATCCCTTCACTCTCAGTCTATGTGTGTTTTTAACTTAGTATCTCACAAGCAGTGTATCCTTGAATCTTTTTTTAAAAATCCTTTCAGTCATTCTGTGTCTTTTATTTGGATGATTTAATCAACTTACATTTAAAGTAATTATTGATAACCAAGGACTTAGTATTTCCATTTTGTTAACTGTTTACTGGTTGTTTTGTAGATCCATTGTTCCTTGTTACTTATCCTACTGTCTTTTTTTGTGCTTTGATGTCTGGTGATATCAGTATGCTTTGACTTTGTTCTTTTGTGTAATTACTACCAGTCTTACACTTTTGGTTACCATGAAGCTTACATAAAATATCTTAAAATTCTAAAATCCTATTTTAAGCCAATAACAACTTAACTTCAATAGAATCCCTAAGCTGTATACTTTTATTTCCTCTTCCCTTCACATTTTAGGTTATTAACATTACAGTGTGTGTATTCTTCTATATTATGTAACTAATAAATTATTTTAGTTATGTTTATTTCTATTAAATTTAAAAAATTTTGTACTACTGTTGTATGTGAATTATGCACTACCATTACCCTGTTACAATTTTGACTATTTTTACTATTACCAGTAAGTTTTACACTCCTTATGTTTTTATAATGTTAATTTGTGTCCTTTTATTTGCACTCAAAAAACTCCTTTTAGCATTGCTTGTAAGCCAGGTCTCATGTAATGAATTCACTCGTTTTTTTTTTGCTCAGGAAAGTCTTTGTCCTTCCCTCATTTCTGAAGGACAACTTTGTTAGGTATAGTATTCTTTATTAGACAGTTTTCTTTCAATATTTTGAATATGCCATTTTATTTTCTTCTGGTGTATAAAGTTTCTGTTGAGAAATGCACAGATAGTCTTATGGGGATTCACTTGTATGTAACTCCTGTATTTGCTCTCGCTGCTTTTAAAATCTTTTCTATGTTTTGACATTTGACAATTTAATTAAAATCTGTCTCAGTATTGCCCTGTTCAGGGTCCCTTGGGTTCCTTGGACCTCAATGTGTATTTCTCATTCCAGTTGGGAAGATTTCAACAGTTATTGCAGTAATAATCTTCCTGTCCTTTTCTCTTTCTCTTCTTCTGAAATTCCCATAATGCAAATATTATTCCTTTTAATTATGCCCCATATTTCCTGTAAGCTTTCTTCTTCTTCTTTTTTTTTTTTTTACTCTTTTGCTCCTCAGACTGTATAAAATTTCAATTTTCATATTGTCCAGGTTGCTGATTCTTTTTTCTGCATGGTCGAGTCTGCCTTTGGAGCTCTCCATTGAGCTTGTCAGTTAAGTCATTGTATTTTCCAGCTATAGAATTTCTGTTTGTATTTTTTCAAGGTTTCTGTTTCTTTTTTGAGCTTCTCATTTTGTTTGTGTATTATTTTCCTTCATTGCTGTCTGTCCTTGTAGTTCACTAAATTACTTTAAGAGGATTATCATGAATTCTTTTTAAAAAATTCTTTGTATTGAATAAATATGACAGGTAACATTGTGTAAGTTTAAAGTGTACAGCATGTTTCCTTGATATATATTTTGATATGATTGCCCTTGTAGTAATATTTATCATATTATATAATAATAGTACAATATTATTTTCTATATTTATTATACTGTGCAATAGAGCTCTAAGGCTTAAAAACTCCTAATTACAAGCCTGTACCCTTAACCACAAGTTAATCTTACCACTTTCCCCATCCCTGCTAACCACCATTTTACTCAGTGTTTTACAGGTTAGGTTTTCTTAGATTCCACATATAAGTGATATCATACAGTACTTGTCTTTCTCTTTCTGGCTTATCTTGCTTAGCATAATGTACTTAAGTTCCATTAATGTTATTGTAAATGGAAGAATATCCTCCTTTCTCTAGGCTGACTAATTTATTATGTGCAAATACTACATCTTTTTATTCCATTCATTTATTGGTGAGCATTTGTGTTATAGGGATTCAATATTTTCTTATAGATTATACTCCATTTAAAGTTATTATAAAATATTGGCTATATATCCTATACTGTATAATATATTCTTGCATCTTATTTATTTTATACATAATAGTTTGTACCACTTAAACTCCTACCCCTGTCTTGCCCCTCCCATTTCCCTCTCCCCACTGGTAATCACTAGTTTGTTTTCTTTTTTTTTTCTTTAAAAGTATTATTTTATTGAAGTATAGTTGGTATACAATGTTGTGTTAATTTCTGCTGTACAGCAAAGTGACTCAGTTATACATATATATATCCTTTTTCCATTCTTTCCATTATGGTTTGTTACAGGATATTGAATATAGTTCCCTGTGCTATACAGTAGGACCTTGTTGTTTATCCATTCTGTGTATCATAACTTGCACCTGCTAATCAGACTCCCAATTCATCCATCTCCCACCCCCTTCCCCCTTGGCAACACAAGTCTTTTCTCTATGTCTGCGAGTCTGTTTCTGTTTTGTAGATAAGTTCATTTGTGTCATATTTTAGATTCCGTATTTGTGATATCATATGGCACGTGCCTGTCTCTGACTTACTTCACTTAGTATGATGATCTCTAGGTCCATCCATGTTGCTGCAAATGGCATAATTTCACTCTTTTTAATGGCTGAGTAATATTCCATTGTATATATATATATATATATATATATATATATATATATATATATATATATATAAATATACCACATCTTTTGTGCCCACCTGTCAATGGACATTTAAGATGCTTCCATGTCTTGGCTGTTGTGAATAGTGCTGCTATGAACATAGGGATGCATGTATCTTTTTTTTTACATTTTTCAAATTTTGGCTGCATTCAGTCTTCATTGGTGTGAGTAGGCTTTCTCTAGTTGCAGTGAGTGGGGGCTACTCTTCTTTGTGGTGTGTGGGCTTCTCATTGCGGTCATTTCTCTTGTTGTGGAGCACAGGCTGTAGGTGCAGGGGCTACTAGTTTGTTTTCTGTATCTGTCAATCTGCTTCAGTTTTGTGATACTTGTTTTATTTTTTAGATTCCACATATAAATTATAACATACAATATTTGCCTTTGTCTGACATTTTTACTACGCATAATACTCCCAATTTCCATTCATGTAGCTGTAAATGACAAGATTTCATTCATTCTTTGGCTAAGTAATATTCCATTTTATATATACATCATTTTTTCTTTCTTCTTTCATCTGTTGATGGACACTTACATTGTTCTATATCCTGGCTGTTGTAAATAATGCTGCTATGGACATTGGAGTGCATATATCTTTTCAAAGTAGTGTTTTTAATTTTTCCAGTTATATACCCAGGAGTTGAATTGCTGAACCATATGGTAGTTTTATTTTTAGTTCTTGAGGAAATTTCATACTGTTTTTGATAGTGGCTGCACCAACTTACTTTCCCACCAACAGTGTACTAGATTTCCCTTTTCTCCTGATCCTCGCCAACATTTGTTATTTGTAGACTTTTTGAACATAGCCATCTAACAGGTGTGAGGTGATACCTCCTGTGGTTTTGATTTTCATTTCTCTAATAATTAGCAATATTGAGCATCTTCTCCTATGTTTGTTGGTCATCTGTATGTTTTCTTTGGAATAATTTCTGCTCGGGTCTTCTGTCTATTTTTTGATTGGTTGTTTGTGTTTTGATATTGAGTTGTATCAGCTCTTTATATTGGTCATATTATTTGCAAATTCTTTCTCCAATTCTGTAGGTTGTGTTTTTGTTCTGTCAAATGTTTCCTTTGCTGTGCAAAAGCTTTTAAGTTCATTTAGGTCCTATTTGTTTATTTTTACTTTTATTTATTTTGTCTTAGGAGATAGAACCAAAACATATTGCTATAATTTGTGTCAAGGAGTATTTCGTTTAAATTATCTTCTAAGAGTTTTACAGTTTCAGGTCTTACATTTATGTCTTAATTCATCTTGAGTTTATTTTCAAATACGGTGTGAGGTAATGTTCTAATCTCATTGTTTTACATGTAGCCATCCAGTTTTCCCAGCATCATTTGTTCAAGAGACTGTCTTTTTTCATTGTATATTCTTCCTTTGTTGTACATTAATTGACCATAAGTGTGTGGGTTTATTTTCAGGCTCTCTATTCTCTTCCATTGACCTATGTGTCCGAATTTGTGTCAGTATCATTGTTGTTTTGATTACTGTAGATATGTAATACAGTCTGAAGTCTGAGAAGGTGATAGCTCCAGCTTTGTTCTTTTTTCTTAAGATTGCTTTGGCAACTCAGGCACTTTTGTGATTATATATGAATTTTAGTATTATTTGCTCTAGTTCTGTGAAAAAAATGTCTTGGGTATTTTGAAATGGATTGCATTAAATCTGTAGATTTCTTTGGGTAGTGTGGACATTTTATTAACTCTTCTCATCCAAGGGCATAGGATATATTTCCATTCATTTCTATCATCTTCACTTTCTTTCATTGCTATTTTATAGTTTTCAGTGTATAGATCCTTCACCTCCTTTGTTAAGTTTATCCTAAGTGTTTTATTCTTTTTGATGTGATTTTAAATGGGATTATTTTTACTTTCTCTTTCTGATAGTTCACTATTAGTGTATAGAAATGCAAGTTTTCTGTATATTAATCTTGTATCCTGTAACCTTGCTAAATTCATTTATTAGTTCTAACAGTCTTGAGGTAGAGACTTGAGAGTTTTCTATATTAAATATCATGTCATCTGCAAATAGTGACAGTTTTACCTCTTCCTTTCTTATTTTGATGTCTTTTATTTCTTTTTCCTGTATAATTGCTGTGGCTCTACCATCCAATACTGTGTTAAGTAGAAGTAGTGAGAGTGAGCATCTTTGTCTTGTTCCTGAATTTAGAGGAAAGGCTTTCAGGCTTTCAGCATTGAGTATGATGTTGGCTGTGGGTTTGTCATAATGGTCTTTATTATGGTGAGCTATGTTTCCTCTATACTTTTCCTCCAACTTTGATGGGAATTCTTCTCATGAATGAATGTTGAATTTTGTCACATGCTTTTTCTGTGTCTATTGAGATGATCATGTGATTTTTATCCTTTTCTTTGTTAATGTAGTGTATCACATTGATTGGTTTGTTAATGTTGAACCATCCTTGTGACCATGGAATAAATCCAACTTAAATCCAATAAATCTGGGTAATGGTGGCCTCATGGAATGAAATTGGGCTTGTTGCATCCCCTTCGATTTTTTGGACTAGTTTGAGAAGGATAGGTGTAAGTTCTTTATATGTTTAGTAGAATTCCCCTGTGAAGCCATCCAGTCCTGAAATTTCATATGCTGAGAGCTTTTTTTAAATTACAAATTCAATTTTACTACTAATGGTCATTTTGTTCAAATTGTCTGTTTCTTCCTAATTCAGCCTTGGAAATTTTTATGTTTTTAGAAATTTGTTAATTTCTTCTAGATTTTTCAATTTGTAGGCATATAACTGCAGTACTCTCATGATTTTTTTGTATCCTTGTAATACTGGTTGTTATTTTTCCTCTTTCATTTCTGATACTGTTTACTTGGGTCCTCTCTTTTTCTTAATCAGTCTGGCTAATGGTTTATCAACTTTGTTTATCTTTTCAAAAAAACAGCACTTTGTTTCACTGATCTTTTCTATTATTTTTTAAATCTCTATTTATTTCCTCTCTGATTATTATTATTTACTTCCATCTGCTGACTTTGAGCTTTGTTCTTCTTTTTCCAGTTCTTATAAGTGGTAGGTTAGGTTGTTTATTTGAGATTTTTCTTATTTCTTAAAGAAAGCCTGATTGCTATAAACTTCCCTCTTAGAATTGTGTTTGTAGCATCTCATAGGTTGTGGAGTGTTGTGTTTCCATTTTCATTTGTCTTGAGGTACTTTCTGATTTCCTCTTTGATTTCTTCATTGACCCATTTTTTTCAATAGGCATTGTTTATTCTCCATAAGCTTTTTTCCCCCATTTTCTCCTGAAGTTGATTTCTACTTTCGTATCACTGTGATCCGAAAAAAAAAAAAGTCTTGATATAATTTTTATCCTCTTAAATTTGTTGAGATTTCTTTTGTAGCCTAGCATGTGATCTATCCTGGAAAATGTTCCATGTACACATGAAAAAGATTAGTATTCTACTGGTTGGGGATGTAATGACCTGTAGCTATCTATTAAGTTCAACTGGTCTATTGTGTCTTTTAAAACCACTGTTTTCTTACTGATTTTCTGTTTGAATGCTCTGTCCACTGATGTCAGTGGTGTGTTAAACTCTCCTACTGTTATTATACTGTCAATTTCTCCCTCTATGTATTTTCTTTATGTATTTATGTGCTCTTGTATTGGGTGCATATATGTTTATGAGTGTAATATCATCTTCTTGTATTGATTCCTTCATCACTGTATAATGTCCTTCTTTGTCTTTGTTATAGACTTTGTTTTAAAGTCTATTTTGTCTTATATGAGTATTGCTACCCCTGCTTTCTTGTCATTTCCACCTGCATGAAATATCTTTTTCCATTCCCTTACTTTCAGTCTGTGTGTGTCTTTAGTCCTGAAATGAATCTCCTATAGGAAGCATATTGAAGGGTCTGGTTTTTTCAATCCAATCAGTCACCCTGTGTCTTATCATTGGAGCATTAGTCCTTTGACATTGAAAATGATTATTGATAGTTGTGTCCTTACTACCATTTTGTTTCTTGTTTACTGGTTGTTTTTGTATTTCTTCTCTGTTCTTTTTTTATTGCTTTCTTTGTGGTTTATGTTTCTTTTAATGGTGTGCTTGTGTTTCTTTATCTCTAGTTTTGTATATCTATTGTAGGTTTTTTTTTTTTGGAGCATAATTGCTTTACAATGTTATGTTAGTTTCTGCCGCACAGCAAAATGAATCAACCATATGCATACACACATCCCCTCCCTCTTGGACCTCCCTCTCCCTGCATCCCACCCAACTAGGCCATCACAGAGCACTGAGCTGAGCTTCCTCTGCTATACAGCAGGTTCCCAGTAGCTATCTGTTTTACAAATGGTAGTATATTTATGTCAAACCTAATCTCCCAATTCATCCCACCCTCCCCTTCCCGCCTGTGTCCACACATCCATTATCTACGTAGGCCTTTCTATTCCTGCCCTGCAAATAGGTTCATCTGTAGCATTTTTCTAGATTCCACATATATGTGTTAATATATGATATATGTGGATGGATCTATTGTAGGTTTTTAATTTGTGGTTACATGATGTTCATATATGTTGACTTATAACTATATATACACTTGTTTTAAATTGATGGTCATTTAAGTTCAAACACATACCAAAAGATCTACATTTTTTATGTAGATCTCCCTTCCCCTACATTTTGTATATTTGACAAATACACGTTTTACATCTTCATTTTATCCCTCAACTGTTTATCCATTTTGCAATATTTTTTTCTCTTAATATTTTTACTAGGTTATTTAATGGTTGGTCCACAACCTTTACTATATATTTACCTTCACTAATTGGATTTTTTTCCTTTCCTATAAATTCTTGTTGTAACCTTTTCTTTTCCACTTAGAGAATAAACTTTAACACTCCTTATAGTGTCACTTAGTATGGTTGATCTCTTCTAGTTTTTGTTTGTCTAAGTTCTTTATCTCTCCTTCAAGTCTGAATGATAATCTTGCTGTGTAGAATATCCTAAGCTGTAGGTTTTTCCTTTTCATCACTTTAAATATATCATGCCCCTCCCTTCTGGCCTGCAAAGTTTCTGCAGAAGAATAAGCTGATCACCTTATGGGGGTTCCCTTGTATATGACCCTCTGTTTTTGTATTCTTTCTTTTAGAATTCTGTCTTTATCTTTAATTTTTGCCATTTTAATTATGTCTTGATGTGGGTCTCTTCAGTTCATCTCATTTGGGACTCTCTGTGCTTCCTGTACCTGGATATCTGTTTCCTTCTTCAGACTCAGGAAGTTTTCACCTGTGATTTCATCAAATACATTTTCTCCCCCTTTCTCTCTCTCTTCTCCTTCTGAGACCCCTATAATGTGAATGTTCGTATGCTTCATGTTGTCTTAAAGATCCCTTAAAGTATTTTAATTTGTTTTAATTATTGCTGTTCTAATTGGGTGATTTCCATTATTCTATCTTCCAGATCACTTACACTGTCTTTGGTATCACCTAGTCTGCTGTTAATTCCTTCTAGTGTGTTTTTCATTTTAGTTATTGTATTCCTTGGGTGTGACTGGTTCCGTGATTTCCATTATTCTATCTTCCAGATCACGTACACTGTCTTCAGTATCACCTAGTCTGCTGTTAATTCCTTCTAGTGTATTTTTCATTTTAGTTATTGTATTCCTCAGGTCTGACTGGTTCTTTTTTATATCTTCTAGTTTCTTGTTAAACTCCTGTCTGTGTTAATCTTTTCTTTTTCCTAGTTCATTTATCATTCTTATTACTAATGCTTTGAACTCTTTATCTGGTAAAGTATTCATCTCTGATTAGTTTTTTTCAGGATTTTTTCTTGTTCTTTCATTTGAAACAAATCCCTTTATCTTCTTATTTTGTTTAACTTCTCTGTCTCTATAAATTTAGGTGAAATAGTAACCTGGTCCCCTGTCATGAAGGTGTATCTCTGTATGGGTGCTTTCCTATGCAGTATACCTTTGCCCAGTGGCTTTGATTGGAGAATTGGATCTGAAGTGAGCATGGGTCACATCTTCCCCCTGGGTGTGCTGGCAACTATCACCTTAGTGGGAGGTGAAGATGGAGATGAGGGTCTAAAGTCAGAGCCAGAAGTGAACCTGGGCTTCTCTTATGCTCAGTGGCTGATACCATCCTGTCACGGGTAGGGGCAGGTCCAAAGGTGACGGAAAAAGAAGCCCTGAGGGTCAGATTCAAGCTGGTTCCATTCCCTCTAAGTGTGCACTCTTCCCCTCCCATCATTAGCATCTTACCCTAGTGGGGAGCTGTGCTTGAACAAGAGGGGCTGGAGCATGCCCTTGATTTGGGCCATGGTGCACACTTGGGGAGTCCTGGCACAATCAGCCCCATTCCACACCCAATCTGCCATCTCCATGAATCCCAGTAATGGAAGTCCTCACCCCATTTGGATGCTGTGCTGTGTCTAGGCTGACACTGTCCCCTACAACTGTACACTCTCCTCAGCAATGGCACCCCTCACCATAATTTGGGCTGAGCCATGGAGCCAGATAGGCTGGATCAGGCACTCAGTTCAGTTTGCGGAGTATGCTAGGGCATTGGAAACTGGCAAGAATCCCCTGCAGTTTCAATCGACTTCCTTTGCCTTGTTTCAGGAGTAAGCAAGTGTGAGTATGCTCTTCATGGTCAGAATTTAGGTTTCTTGAAGCCCTACTGTCAGTCCCACCAGTTTTCAAACCAGCTAAGGGGACTGGGATGTCTGTCCATAGTTTGTATCTTCTTTGGTTTCTTTCAGGAGTGTCTTACAGTTTTCACTGTACAGATCTTAAAACTTCTTTGGTTAAATCTATTCCAAAGTAGTTTACTTTTTTCATACTATTGTGAACAGGATAGTGTTCTTTATTTCTTTTTCATCATTAACATAAGGAAATGCATCTGATTTTTGTGTGTTGATTTTGTGTCCTGTACTTTACTAAAATTATTGATTAATTCCAACAGTTTTTTTGTCTGACCCTTTGGTATTTTCCACATATAAGATCATATCATCAGCAAATAGCAACAACTGTACTTTGTCTTGCTTTAATTGCTCTACCTAAGACTTCCAGTAATATCTTGATTAGGTGTGGTGATAGTGGGCGTCCTGGCCTTGTTCCTGACCTTTCAAAAAGCACTTTCAATTTTCCTACATTGAATGTACTGTTAGCTATGTGTTTACTGTGGCCTTTATTATGTTGAGATATGTTTCTTTTATACCCAATCTGTTAAGGGTGTTTTATCATAAAAGGATATTGTATTTTGTCAAACGTTTTTCTGTGTCTATTGAGATCATCATGTGATTTTTATCTTTCATTTTATTGATGCGATGTATAACATTTATTGATTTGCATGTGTTGAACCACTTTTGCATTGTATGAATAAATCCCACTTGGTCAGGGTGTATACTTCTTTTGATGTGTTCTTGAATCCAGTTTGCTAACATTTTGTTGAGAATTGTTGCATCTATATTCCTCAGGAATATTGGTCTATAGTTTTCTTTTTTGTGGTATCCTTATCTGGTTTTGGTGTCAAGGCAACACTGGCATCGTAGAATGAGCTTTGAATTATTCCTTCCTCCTTGATATTTTGGAAGAGATAGAGAAGTATTGGTGTTAATTCATTAAATGTTTGGTAGAATTCTCTAATGAAGCTGTCTCGTCCTGGAGTTTTCTGTGTTGGGAATTTTTTGATTACTGATTTCATCTGTTTACTCATTATTGGTCTGTTCAGATTTTCTATTTCTTCTTGATCCAGTTTTGGTTGATTGAGCATTTCTATACATTTATCCATTTCTTCTAGGTTATGCAATTTTTGGCGTATAATTGTTCATTGTAGTCTCTTATGAATCTATGTATTTCTGCAGTATCACTTGTAATGTTTCCGTTTTTATTTCTAATTTTATTTGAGTTTTATATTTTTTTCTTAGTCTAGTTAAAGGTTCAGCAGTTTTGTGTATGTTTTCAAAGAACCAGCTCTTAGTTTCATTGATCTGTTCTATTGTTTTTCTGGTCTCTATTTCATTTATTTCTGCTCTGATCTTTATTACTTCTTTCCTTGTGTTAACTTTAAGCTTAATTTGTTATTCTTTTTCTAGTTCCTTGAGGTATAAAGTTAGCTTGTTAATGTGAGATCTTCCTAATTTCTCAATATATGTGTTTATTGCTATAAACTGTTTCCTCAAAAGTGCTTTTGCTACATCCCACAATATTTGATAGGTTGTATTTTTATTCATTTGTTCCAAGATAGCTTTTTATTTCCTTTTGATATCTTCTTTGACCCTTTGGTTGTTCAGAAGTGTGTTTAGTTTCCATGTATTTGTAGATTTTCTCAAGTTCCTCTTGTTGTTGATTTCTAGTTTCATACCACTGTCATCAGAGAAGAGAGTTGGTATAATTTCAACATTCTTAAATTTGCTAAGATTTGTTTTGTGTCTTATTATATGATCTATCCTGGAGAATGTTCTATATGCACTTGAGAAGAATGTGTATTCTGCTGCTCTTGGATGGAACGTTCTATATATGTTCGTTAAGTTCACTTGTTCTAACATGTGGTTCAATTCCAACATTTCTTTGTTTATTTTTTGTCTGGATGATCTATCCATTACTGATAGCGGCACATTGAAGTCCCCTACTATTATTATATTGTTGTCTATTTCTCCCTTAAGGTTTCTTAGTATTTGCTTTATATTTCAGTGCTTAGGAGTTGGAAATATATTTACTTATGGATTGTTATATCTTCTTGATGTATTGACTTTATAATTATAATTATATAATGACTTTCTTTGTATCTTGTTACCCTTTTTGGCTTGAAGTCTATTTTGTCTGATAAAAGTATGGCTATTCCATTTGCTGGAAATAATTGTGTTCCATCCTTTCCCTTTGAGCCTATGTGTGTTTTTAGAGCTGAAATGAGTCTCCCATAGGCAGCATATAGTTGGGTTTTGTTTTTTTGTTTCGTTTTGTTTGTTTTTGTTTTTTGAAATCCATGTGGCCACTCTGTGCCTTGGTGAGTTCAATCCATTTACATTTAGGGAGATTAATATGTAAGTATTTTCTACTGCCATTTTATCTTTTACCTTCTGGTTATTTTGTCTCTCTACTGTTTCTTTTTCCTTTGCTTTATGTCTACCTTTATAACTTGGTATTTTTCCATGGCAATTTGTTCAATCTCCCCTTTGTGTTTTGTGTCTCTGCCCTAGATATTTGTTGTGTGGTTACCATGAGGTTTACATAGAACATCTCATAGATACAGTAGTGCCTTTTCTCCTGATAGCAATTTATCTTCATTCACCTGTAGAGGTGCCATCTTTTTACTGTTCTTCTTTTATATTTTTGATGTCACCAGTTATCTCTTTTTATGCTCTGATTTTGTTGTTTTTTTGGTAGCTATAGTTATTTTAATGATCTTTTCTTTATCCTTTAGATTATAATTGAGTGTTTTATATACTGTTCTAAAAAAAGCTACAGTTTTCTAATTCTGACTGTTTATTATTCCTCATATTAGTCAGAGTTTTGTGTACTTTCAGATTTTCTTTCATCTTAGAGAGCTCCTTTCAAAATATCTTGTAAGGCAGGTCTGCTGGTGGTGAACTCCCTCAGTGTTTTTTTCTGGGAAAGCCTTTATTTTTCCTTCATATCTGAAGGATAACTTTGCCAGATAGAGTATTCTTGGCTGGCAATTTTTATCTTTCAATACTTTGAATATGTTGTTCCCTTCTCTCCTGATCTGTAGAGTTTCAGCTAAGAAATCTGCTGATATCCTAATGGGTGTCCTGTGTAGGTTACTATCTTTTTTACCCCCAGCTGCCTTTAAATTTATTTATTGTTGACTTTTGATAGTTTTAATATAATATTTCCTGGAGAGGGGCTCTTTGCACTGCAATAATAAGGTGTTTTATTAGCTTTGTGGACTTGTATATCCAGTTACTTTCCCAGGTTAGGAACATTCTCAGCTATTATTTCTTTAAATATGCTCTCTGCTCCCTTCTTCCTCCCTTCTTTTTCTGGGATACCCATTAATTTTATGTGACTCTTCTAGTGAGTCCTGGTTCTCATAGAGTTTCTTTATTTTTTAAAAAAAATCTTACTTTTCACTCCTCTTCACCTGATTCCTATCCTTGAGCCTGCTTATTCTCTCTTCCATCCGACCTGCTCTATTTCCAGTGTTTTCTAATGCATTCTTCATCTCGTTTATTGAGTTCTTCAGCTCCAGAATTTGTTTGGTTGTTTTTTAGAATTTCAATCTCTTTGATAAAGTACTTCTGTTCATTAATTTTATTCCTGAGATCATTGTATTGCCTTTCTGAATTTTCTTGTAGTTCATTGAATTTCTTTACAACAACTAATTTTTTAGTAGCTTTAAAAAAATTATTGGAGTATAGTTGATTTAAAATGTTGTGTTAGTTTCTGCTGTACAGCAAAGTGAATCAGTTATACATATACATATATCCACTCTTTTTAAGATTCTTTTCCCATATAGGTCATTACAGATTATTGAGAAGAGTTCCCTGTGTTATACAGTAGGTCCTTGTTAGTTATCTATTTTATATATAACAATGTGTATATGTCACTCCTAACCTCCCAATTTATCCCTCCTCCCCCTTTCCCCCCCGGTAACTATAAGTTTGTTTTCTACACCTGTGACTCTATTTCTGTTTTGTAAAGGTTCGTTTGTACCAGTTTTTTAGATTCTACATATAAGCGATATCATATGATATTTGTCATTCTCAGTCTGACTTACTTCACTCAGTATGACAATCCCTAGGTCCATCCATGTTGCTGCAAATGACATTATTTCATTCTTTTTTATGGCTGAGTAATATTCCATTGTATATACACACAGATTTTTTGAATTCTTTATCAGTTAGATTGCAATATTCCATGTCTTTGGGTTTGGTTACTAGAGAATTATCATTTCTTTTTGTGATACCCATTACTGTGCTTTTTCATAGCGTTTGATTAAAAGTGACTCTGCCACCACATTTGAAGTAATGAATACTTTTCCTATTTAGGTAAGGCTTTGTTTACTTTGATTCTAAGAATTCAACAAGTTGGTAATTAGGAGTCCTTTTGTTTTCCAGAATGTTGTGCTATAGCACAAGTTTTTGGTTTCTCTTACCAAAGGTGACTCACTGCTAAGGATGGGAGTGCACATAAAATAAGTTGGGGAGAGGAAAAAGAAAAAGAGGTTGGTGGCAGACTGTGGGGAGTTGTGTATTTAGCACTTCAGACTTTGGATGTGCTGACAGCTTGGTAGAGGGATCCTTAAGTGGGGATCTCAGATGTCTGTGGGCTGTCCTCTTGCCAGAATCCCAGGGCAGATAGCAGGTAATGTGTTTCTTCAGTTTTCTTTGTCAGCCTTTTCCCCTGTCCATTCCTTTCCCCAAGTCACTGTGATCTCTCCTCAGAGCAATGGGTTCCTTCAGCTGCAGCACATGTAGCTGGATAGACTCCTATTCACCATCTTCATCCTCCACTTCCTCTGCCAGAGAGGTCACGCTGGCCCACTGCCTCCTCTGCTACCACTACCTTTGCTATTCCCACTGCCTTCACCACCACTCCTCTGGCTCTGCAGCCTCCTCCAAAGTCCAGTCCACCCACTTTTGGTTGCATAGATGGATGGATCTCTCTGGAGTCCTGATGTCCTGCACAGAGGCACTTTTTTGGGTTATGGATATTTGGTTAATTGTAAAATGAAGGGGGGAGAAAAGAGAAGCAACTCATGCTGCCATGACACTGATGTCTATGTATTCTGAATTCTTTGTCTGACACATCATGGATATCTATTTCTTTACTGTACTCAGCAGTAGGTGGGCCTATGAATTAGCTTGCCTGCTCTCCAGGGGCAGTGGGATGGAACCCAGGGTTTGCATGACTCATTGTTTGGGAACCCTAATCAGTAAAGACTGAATTGAATTTCCGGGTAAGATGAGGCCACTGTTCTTGCTCTGCAGATGGGGAAGACCATGGGCTGTGCTTTCTGTTCAAGTGCCACTGTTAACAGAGCTGTTGCATGGGCTACACAGCTTTCCATGTGCTCTGATAAGGTTCCCTGGTCAGGAATGCTGAAGGATGTATTCAGCAATAAGTGGGGCTATGAATTAGTTTCCTTGCCAATGCATGGCAGGAAAGGCATCTCCAGGGCCACTAATGCTCTTTGTTTGTGGTTTTGACTCAAGCCAACCCATGCCCCAAGTTCCCTGACCAAACAGGGCCACTGGCTTTGCTCTGGGGGTGATCAGCTCTGCCTGCCCACATCTCAGCTCCAGAGTTGCTGGGATATGCAGTTTCCAGGTGTTCTCACCACCCCTTCCTGTCAGACGGGGCTGAGGGCCACACTTCTCAATGTGTAGGTCTATGTTTCTGGCTCCTGCCTAGGCAGAACTGAGAGGGTCCACTTCAGGCAACTGCTAAATTTTCCCAAATAAGTTTTCTGATTGGGAGGAGTAGGGAGCCATGATCCACAGCAGGTGGAGCTATGGTTCAGCTCTTCTGCCTTAGTGTGAGCAGAAGAGGCTCCAGATCTGGTACATCTTCTCACTTGGGGACCCAATTTAGAAAGACCTTCACCCTGCCAAATTCCTGGGTCAGACTGTGCCATTGACCTTGTTTGCAGATAAGCAAAGCCACTGGTTGGGACTACTGCTTAGGCTCTACAGGTGGGAATTCAGTCCACCAAGATCCAAGTGCTGGTTATTAGAAGCCCTTCCTTCCTTCATTTCAATCAGACTCCCAGTGATTGATCCCTGCAGATTCCTTTGCAATACACATGGGATGAAACCATAATAGGGGCTCCCACAAAGTGACCCAGAAGGGTGGGGGCCTGGATGTCATCCCTGGGCTCTCTCTTCTCACTTGGTAAATATTGGAGAAAACATAGGCTCAGGCAAGGCCTCTCAGCATGGTGCTGTGCCAGCCTGGGGGAGGGGCATTGTGGTTGGCATATAGCTCTTCCTCTTACCCTTTAATGTAGTCCATCTTGGTCTCTGTGGTGCAGGGGGTGCTTCAGCCTCACTCCTAAGCTCTAGGATTCTCTCAGTGTTGTCCTGTCCATGAACAGTTGTTAGTTGTTGTTCTGGTGAGGGGGAGCAAAGTCAGTAACAACTTATGTCACCATCTTGATGATGTCATTCCAATGATTTTGATACTTCAGCATTTCCCTTTGAATCTTTTATTGGAGTTTCCATATCTCTGTTTACATTATCCATCTATTTTTTTTTTTTTTTTTTTTTTTGCGGTACGCGGGCCTCTCACTGTTGTGGCCTCTGCCGTTGCGGAGCACAGGCTCCGGACGCGCAGGCTCAGCGGCCATGGCTCACGGGCCCAGCCGCTCCGCGGCACGTGGGATCCTCCCGGACCGGGGCACGAACCCGCGTCCCCTGCATCGGCAGGCGGACTCTCAAGCACTGCGCCACCAGGGAAGCCCTATCCATCTATTTTTGAAGGTTGTCTTCTTATCCCATTAGTGCCCTTAAGATTAATTGTAGTTACTTTAAATTGCTTTCTGATAATTTTGAAGCCTATATTATATCTGAGTCTCTTTCTGATGCTGCTTTGTCTCTTCAAAAAAAGACTGTTTTCTTTTTCCTTCCCTTTAGTATACCTTATGATTTTTTGTTGGAAGCCAGATACTGTGGACTGAATATTTGTGCCCCTCCCCCAATTCATTTATTGAATTTTTAATCCCAAATGTGATGGTATTAGGAAAGGAGAGGGTTCTTTGGGAGATAATTAAGTTATGAGGGTGAAGAAGCCTTCATGAATGGGATTAGCACCATTATAAAAGAGACCCCTGGAAAGTTTTCTTGCTCTTTTGACCACGTGAGGATACAATGAGAAGTCAGCCATATGCAAACAGAAAGAGGATTCTCACCAGAACCTGACTATGCTGGCATCATGACCTCAGACATCCAGCCTCCAGAACTGTAAGAAATAAATTTCTGTTGTCAATAAACTGCCTAGATTATGGAGTTTTGTTATAGAAGCCCAAACTGACTAAGCCACCAAACACGGTGTATTGAGCAATAAGAATTGAGATAAATAGCGTGAGGTTTTATGTTACTATGGCTAATATTGGCCTGTATTTATTATTTTCTGTAGCAATATGTGCCAGAGGCTTCAAATTCCTCGTGTCCTTGTTTTTGTCTCATTTGTTGACTTTGGCTTCTGTAAGTAATTCTCTTCAGAGAGTTTATATTTTGTGGTGATTTCAGCTGTAATTCACAGTTATATTGGGGCCCTGTAGGTGCAGTGGTAAGTTGTAGGAGAGGGAAAGCTGAAATCTGTCCTTTGTTCCTGGGCTGTTACCTTCACAAGAATTTGCTTCTCCCTACCCCTTAAGTAAGACAGAAAAGCTAGAGGGGACTAGAGTAGGAGAAATACCCTTCCCTCAGATGGTACAAATTACCAGTATTTTTTCCTGCAGAATAGACTTTGTTAGTGAGAATTCTCTGGGCGTATTTTACAATGATGGTCCTTCTTCTCCCCAGCCTGAGCCAGGAGGAGATCATTCTTGGATCTTTATCATAAGAACTTGGTAGATTTCTTGGATGTAAAATTCATGAAAGTGTGAGGTCCTCCCAAGACTGTGTTCCTGTGAGTTTCTTAAACTTATGCTAATCCACACTCAAACTCCAACAACTCATTAAAATTACAATTTAAGTATTGGTGTTGGCTTATCTCTAGTGGTGTCTGCTCCAGGTAAACTGATATTGGCTGTGTTTTTCTGGATTTGACCGTTTTCATATTTCAGGGTTGCCGTTTGCCTGGCAACCTAGTTCTCTTGACCTGGGTCAAGAAATATCATTGATTTTCAGTTTGTTTAGCTTTTCCTTGTTGTAAGGATTGGAATCGTAATTTCCAAGATCTGTTTAAGTTGGAGCTGAAACAGATGATCTGTCAATTACATTTTATTTAAGGAAGTTTCCTTCAATTTTAGTCAGCTATGTTTTTTATCATAAAGATGGGTTAATCATCATCAAGAGCATTTTTAGACACTAATTGTTGACATAATTATGTGATTTTTTTTTCCCCTCTAATTTTTTATGATGGGTTACATTGACTTTTTCTGATGTTGAAAATGTATCTTTGCATTCTTGATATGAACCCTCATGGTTGATATATTTTGTTTAATGTTGGTTCAATTGTCTAATATTTTATTTGGAATTTTTCTTCCTGTTTATAAGTAAAATGGGTCTATATTGTCCTTAATTTGGAAGCAGATTTATAATAATCTTAACAGTCCTTGGTAGCTTTGGATTTTTTTCAAATTTCTAGATTATATACTTTTAGAATTTACTATTCTTTGCAAGATTGGTAGAAATTTGTACCTTTTCAATACTAAGCTGTGAGGTTTAATTATAAGTGAATTGGTCCAGTGACGGTAGTCCTAACCCCTTCCTCCTAGCACTCCCGTGAACCACATCTTAAGCAATTATCTTGGGAATTATTTCTAAGAGTTGGTTTGTGAATATCATGAAAAGCTTGCACACTTATTCATAGTGATGATATTCCAAATATAAAGAAAACTGGTGCCTCTTAAGTCTGCTTTGTGTGACTTGCCAAAGTCATGTGCTTTTCTAATGGCCCAAGAACTCACAGAGATTCTGTAGGACAACTACAGTAGATAAAATTAATTAGAAAGTTTTTAAATGATAAATGTGAGCTATTGTGATAGATTTTCTCATATATGTTATCTAATTTAGTCTTTAACCTTTTGTGGTAGGAATTATTACCCACATTTTCACAAATGAGAAAATTTAAGATTTACAGAATTAGATAATTTTTCCAAGTCTGTATAACAAGTAAGCTATGCAGCCAAGGTTCAGAGTTACTGCTTTCTCACTCCAAAGTCTGTATTCAATGGCCTTTTTCCCTTTGCTATGCAGGTATGGTAACACTAGGATAACGTAAAATGGTTCTATTTTTCTATCTCAAACTTCTGTTTAACATATAAGTCTCCTGCTTGGTTTAGAAACCTTTCTTAATAACTCTGATAGGAATAATTTTGCTCTTTTCTGTGTTTATGTAGAACAGCACTGTCCACTGTAGCAGCCATCTAGGCCTCTCACTGGCTATGTGACTTGGGACAAATCCATAACCCTTATTGTTCTCACAGGTAAAAAATAGGAATAGTAATATGAATACTTACCAAGGCTTGTTGTGAGGATTAAATAAGAAAATCCATGTTTTTATTTTGTTTTAATATTTAAATTTATATGTTATGTTAACCAATTAATATAGTGCCTGCCTATATATATAGGACAACACTCAGTAATTGTTAGGCATTATTAAAATCAGTAAGAATCCATCTCAGGTCACTAGACAGAGCCCCTAACCACTATTTCTCTGTGAATAAATGAAACATAATCTAAACCCCTGAGTACAGGCAAATTATAATTTTGTCTTTATGTCCTAACTGCAGAGCACACAATTTGGCGGATGGTAGGGAACCATACATATAGGTGGGTTGCATACGTATGAAGGTAGCTGGTTATGCATGTACTGTGGTACATTAACAGAACGGCTTCATTCAGGAATACTAAAATTGTCCTTAACAAAAATTAAAAAAGGAAAATTCTCTCAAGTGTCGATAAATTTTTCTGAGTGACTGCAACCCTATTAATTTTAAATCTTATATTCAATTTTTATTTTACCTGCCCCAAAGCATGGAGAAGGTCTTTTAACATTAAAAATTTCAGTGGAAAATTGAGGGTCTATTATTACTAATCTAGGGTTTAAGGCTTTCATGCACGTGTCAAGAGAAAGCTTAGAGGAGGTAATTTATAAGGCTGCTATCTCATTAAGGAATTATTGGAGAGAGAGAATTGGAACACCCTGACTCTTTACAATATAACAAAAACAAAACAAAATAGCAAAGACTTTGGCCATTTGAATTTGTTCCCGTCCTCTATATACTTCTCAAACGTTAAGCAGTGATGTTTTTCTGCCATCTCTGATTGTCAGCTAAGTATAGCATCAATACTCCATAACCAATACTCATAAGAGGCAGTGTTTTCTGTTCATCATAATATATTACCATTAGATATATTGGGAAAGTGTTTTATCACCTCCTGCAGTTGAACAGTTCAAGGACTATAAATATTTGAACCTATTCCTAATAATGTGATTAATTCCTTTCTAAAGTATTTGTACACTCTCCTTTGAAAGACGAATATAATCATCTTTGGGACAAAACCAAATTGCATGTTTCCAGTGACTCCAATTTTATGTTTAATGTAATAGCATGGTTATCTTGATTCATGTAATAGGCTTATCTGTCATGTGAATGGGTTGATGTGAATGACTATTGGTTCCTGGACTTCACTATGAAAGATTCCTGTGGAAACCTCTACATTCAACCCTTATTTCTGAAAGTAGATGTTGATGTAACTCTCACTGAATAATCAGATGTTGGGTTGTCTAAGTTGATCTTAAAATATTCTGCATCAACTTCTTGTGTTCTACTAATTCTTTTTATTGTCTTTCTGACTTTCTATTATAATTCAGGTAGATATTAAACTATTACTTTAATTTCAAAAACATGTAATAATATAATCTCATTAGCCAATGTCTATTCTTAGGCAGTTATAAATACTGGCTCTTCATTTTAGTTTCCACACACAAGACAGTCCTTCAGTACACTGTTTAAAATCTTTAAATTCAGTTTTTAGCAACATAGAAGTCTCTGCATATTAGCCATGTTTTCTTTACCAATAAATATTCTTATTTTAGAATTTAAATACAAAACAGTAATTATGGCTGGTGAGATAGTGCTACAGTTTTATCAACTTTACTCAAGTGATATTTGGATCTAAAAGCTATCAGGGCACACTTTTTTTTTAAATAAATTTATTTTTGTCTGCGTTGGGTCTTTGTTGCTGTGCGCAGGGGCTACTCTTCATTGAGGTGAGCGGGCTTCTCATTGCAGTGGCTTCTCTTGTTGCGGAGCACAGGCTCTAGGTGCGCAGGCTTCAGTAGTTGTGGTGCGTGGGCTCAGTAGTTGTGACTTGTGGGCTCTGGAGCAGGCTCAGTAGTTGTGGCACATGGGCTTAGTTGCTCCACGGCATGTGGGATCTTCCCAGACCAGGGATTGAACCCGTGTCCCCTGTATTGGCAGGTGGATTCTTCACCATTGCACCACCAGGGAAGTCCCCAGGACATACTTTTGAGCCATCTATTCTGTGTGTAAAGATAAAACTCTTATCAGCCTCTGACCTAATGTATCCAGTTTAGACTCATTAATGTCAGCCATATAGGTGAATTTCCAGGATGTGGTTATATTTCACTGTTCACCAGATTTCAAGACCGAGTTTACATGTATATCCCTCCTCTGTCCAGCTCTCCTTTTATAGAAAATAATAATGTAGAGTCCAAACTGGCATAAGAAATAATACCTTCAATACGGTTTCTAACTAAAAGTTAACTTTACATAAATATTTCTGTTTTCATTTATAAGAATCTGTAAAATGAAAAATAAACAGAATTAACCCAAACCCTAGCAATGAATCACAACGTGCAAAAGCATCTTCTATCATCATCATTATTATTTTTTTGGTCATATGGTTACCAGTGTATTATAAGTAATGCTTTTAAGTGAAGCAATACTCTCTCCTCTTGTGAAATTAAGGGTACGGGGAAGACCTACAAATGAGGCTAAACAAAGTGCTCACTTGGCTAAATTATAATTAAATTAACTTTCTGTGTAAAGGTTGATTCTACTTTCATGGTCATCTTCTGAAATGTGATTTGATTTTCAAATTGTCCTTAACCATGATATTTACTGTGTCACTTCTGTACATTTAATGCTGTAATGCCTGGTCTATTGATAATATCTCTACAAATGTCAAAGCATTTTTTATATTAGAGAAATAAGCATAAAATGGAATGAGATATGTGAGAGCGATTTAAAGTAAGATTAAAATGAGACTATTTGAAAAAATGTATAAACACTATATACATCAATATTCCATTTTAAATATTTTTAAATGACTGTTTTACAATTGAAATTTTAAAGAGAAATGTCTGTATAATTCATCCACAAGAAAGTACCAATTGATTTTAATCATAACCAAAGGGTTTGTAAGTGATTGCCAACAGAATTTAGAAGTAGAGGTTACACATTTTCATAAAGTCTTCAAAATAACCCCTAAAATTTAGTACCTTCACTAATTTAACTAAAAATTACAGTGATTCTTGATATTCTTTATAGAAAATAGAGTTCAGAATCAAAGAGAAACTCTTCCTGTGGTCAGGAAAATGGATTGAATCTTAAACCATAAGGTCATATTACAAATAAATTATAAAATGTATCATACTGGTTTATTTCAGCTTTTTGAAATCACATTATATAAAGCATACACCAGAGGAGCACAATTAACTCTGAAGTTGTGAGGCTATAGAGAATATCTGCTGAGTTTGAACATAAAACGTTAAAGGTATGCTTTTAAGGCATTTTAAGGCATTGCAGCAGCATTTTAAGTGTATGTTCTTCCCTACTGGCTGTTATGGATGCCAAATGGATATTCATGCACTGCTTCAAATTCTTGAGTAGCTATTCTGAATCATCCATCTTTCAGCCATTTTAGAAAACTGTGTGTGTGTGTGTGTGTGTGTGTGTGTGTGTGTGTGTGTGTATGAGAGAGAGAGAGAGAGAGAAAATTTAGAATAATTTCGTATTTTTTGAATTGTTACAAAACATATAGAATAAAGTTTTATGAATTATAAAGTCAAAACAATCTAAGATATATTTTGAATTCTGCCCAGTTGTAAGAAATGAAGATAAAGAATATAGTTCAGAATAAGAGAGTCCACACATGGATTAAAATGAAATGATAGCATCATATTCCCCCAGTGGTCTCTGTGATATTGTACTTTATTACCGTATATCAGAAATGAAGAAAAAAGCATGGTGGCAAAGGATGTGGAAATAGAAGTCAACTAGCTGATGGAGTAAGTGGCTGATTTGCCTCTTCCCAATGAGCATGACTTCAAGAACCTAGAAATAAATCACACTGCTTTCTGCTCAGTGTGAATACATGAGTAAACCAATCTATCACTAAGACAGGTTCAAAACAAATTAATGTCATAATAAAAGCAGTCAAGTAGCACACAACTTATTTGTTGTTTTAAAATTTATTTTGCAGAGGGATTATGCATATTTTTCTAATCGTCATGCTTAAGTGTATCAGTCTTTTCTCAGAATACTAGTCAAATGGTGAAATTTCCATTAAATAAAATCACTGTTCTTTGGGAAATAAAAAGCCTTGAAAGAAATTATACTATGGCATTCAATATTACTAAAAATTGTAATTTCTAGAGTAATTTGCTATTTATTATCTGTCTCACTAAATCATTAGTTTTAGAGAATAGAAAATATTACAAATGTTAATAATCTCAGACCCAAATATATTAGAATATGTTGAATAGTCCTTTTTCCCTTAAAAATAGGATCTAGGTAAGTTAATATTCCAGTTCCCTTGCATTCCTGAAAACAAGACTTTGGAAGAGACAATTCATGGTGGGATTATATCTTATTTAGACATTATTTAGGTATATATGATTAACTACAAAATAAAATGTATTTTAAAATTTAGAGCAAATAAATTTCTATTTCCCATTTAATTTCAGTTCCTTCCAAATAGTTAAGGAACCTTAAGTCAGTTGTAATTTTTGTCCCTAGATACAAATATCTAATTTTGTAATTATCTTTTTAAAAAATGTATATAAGGCAACACAAACACATCAAATTCAATGATGTTTATATCAATATCCTCAGAAAATGAAGGAAAGAAATAGTAAGATAATCTGATAACTAGGTTATTTTTCATTTATTGTATGTTTTCCTTATGCTAGACACTTTATTGGCTCTCTACTTCAAAAAATACAGCATGCAATTATTTCTATTTTTCCCAATTGCCTTCAAGGAAAGAAAATTAGGGTGTCAGATTTTCTAGAAGTAACCTTGAAATATATAGTAAGTGCTTTCCTCTCAGGAGTCTATATTTATTGATCTAAACATCAATAATTGTTCTAAGAAAAGCTTTAGAATGAGTAGTTTTCTGGTTTGCTAAAATAGATCATTGCTCAGATTTTCTTTCCTAGCAATAGCAATAGAATTTTAAGAGGAGTATAGCAAATTGAGACAGCACATATTTGCTTGAATCACTCTGCCTCCTTGGGAGGAAGCCTAACTCTGGAGATAAGCATAGTATAAATGGAAAGATCAAGGGATATGAAATCCAGTTTAGTTAAACATACATGCTGTGTGTCCCTGGCAAATTACCTAACGTTTCTGATCTCATCTGTGAAGTGAGTAAAACAATAGCAAACTTACTAGGATGAAAATGAATGCTATGGACTGGACATTTGTGTTCCCCCCAAACATATGTTGAAGCCCTAACCCCAATGTGATGGAACATGGAGGTGGAGATTTTGGAAAGTAATTAGGTTTAGATGAGGGAGGGGCCCCATGATAGGATTAGCAACCTTATAAGACCACAGCTTGTTTATTCTCTGCCATGTGAGAAAACAGAAGAACGAAGCTATCTAAACCAGGAACTGAATCAGCTGGCACCTTTATCTTAGACTTCCAGCTTATAGAGCTGTAGAAAATAACTGTCTGTTGTTTAAGCCACCCACTCTATGGTATTTTGTAACAGCAACCTGAGCTTAACAAAGCAATGAGGTAATGTTTTGAAAGGATGTTAAGATGTAGAAAATTCTTTTTCTTGAATTTTATGTTCAAGAGGAAAAGTATGTTTGTTAAAGTGGTGAAGTTAATGGGGCTAGATTGAAAGTTCTCTAAAAGGAACCATGTTATCCCACTTCTAGATTAGTTAGGTGAATGAAACCCACTTTGTATTAGTAAGAATTTTCATTGTCTTAATTTCTATGGGAAAAATTTCAGGTCTGAAATAGGGTGAACTGCCTTCATTCTTTTCCATAGATAACACACCTGGAAAATGAGATCTCTGACATATTTTTGGGCTACACTACTTGGTACTGAGCAGGTGGGTTCTGGGCAAGATCAAATTTATTGTCAATAAATAGTTGGTGGATATGTTTGTGATTCTATTGGTGAAAGAACTTGGCACAGATTGAGATTTGAAAAATAAAAATTTGGCAATGCTAATGTATATTGTTAGAGAAGAGGGCTTTGTTTAGTTGGTTGATAGTTGGCTGTTTGCTCTTATACTACAGTGCAATTCAACTTTTTGTAAGAACCCAACTAGTTTATATTTTCTCAATTCAACTTTCTGTAAGAACGTAACTAGTTTATATTTTCTATCATCCCTGCCATGTGTATAGATATAGCCTAGTGTTGGCATGACAAAATTAGCACATGGAAAAAGAACAAGAAAAAAAGAGTTTAAATTCCAGGAGGAGTAAATTACCAAAGAAATATTATGTGTGAATGAATTATTTCTTGGGGTAAAAAAAGAAAATATATAAAAGGATTTGATAATAAAGCCTAAATAGAGTCAAGTTCCAAAATGCAATCAAGATCCTTAGAATAAATGAATCAGTACTATATTTAAATGGATATATCACCAGGGAAAAGCCTCCGTCTGTGGGGAATGTGATTCACGGATAAGAATGGCAATCACAGACAGCATCTCTACAGGCATCCCCCTTTCTTTTTCCACGTTGATCTACAGGTGGTTTAATGGAGTTGTCAGTGCTGTTTAGAAGCACTTCCTACTTCTACAGGTATTTGGAATATAAAGTTCTAAAAGTGGGAAAGTAACAAAATTTAGACTATAAGACTATAGCCAGTATTCCAAGTTACCCACTATAGTGGGTTACTTACTACTTCTTAATAATGAGAAAGGTGATAATGAATGTCACCATTCAATAAACTGCTCCTACTATTCATCAGCAACTAAGTTACTAAGAAAGGTCTTGGGAGGACGAGCAGAATATGATCATTTACCTTATCCTTAAATACATGGTAATAAAAAGAAAATGTTAACTCTTTTTAGTGGAAGTGTTATCTCTGTTAAACACACACAAGGTAGTAAACAAAACAAAATGTGAAATTTTCTTTGAATTCAGTTAATTACTTTGAATTCAGTAACACTCAGAAAATTAATGACAATAGGCTAGGTTGAAATCTTGGGAAATACAAGGTGTAAAACACAGGTCATAAACCCAGATTGCTTAAGAAAACCTTGGTAAACATTTTAAGTAAGTGTGGGCATGTCTACAAATGTTTATTGTTGACTAGTGGCTGGCTATTTTATTTATATCTCAATCAATAAATAATAAAAACAACTTGAATGATATGTGGCCCTAGGTCCTTACCCTGAGCATATTGATATTGGTAGATTCACACCTTTAGCACTGCAGCTACAGTTTCATGGTGTCATTTGCACAAAGACTATGGTGCTCCAAAGAAGAAAAAAATAGTTTGGAGAGATAATAATTTTGCTGTGACTCTGTTAGCATATAAAGTTATTTGAAAAAAAATCAATGACTTCATAGAAATACAGTTGCATGTTCCAATAATTACAAAAATGAGAACAGTTTATTTCAGGTGGAAACAGCTTTTCCTTAAGGAATATCTCTTCTTAAGTGTCCTTTAAAACACGTTCTAAATTCAGAAAAGAAGATTTGCAGCAGAAATTTTACAGTTACTTAGGCTTAGCTACACATACACATGCACAGAAGAAACAGGAAGGGAAAGAAAAGACAACTGCTTCCATCAGAAAAACAAGCACTTTTTCCCCCTGGTGTCATGTCTTTGGATATGTACCGCCTTGGAGAAATGTATAAATCATTTTTATACATGGAACTGTCTTAGAAAACTAGAGATTTTAGTACAAAGAAATCAATTTGCTGAAAGAATGCCCACATAAGTACTCTATATACACAAGAGGAACTTACAAAGAACCCCTGTTTTACAGTTACTGATGTATATTATTAGCATAGTGGGCTTACACCTTCTCCAGGCCTGAGTTACACTTAGTATTACAAATAATATTATAACAATGCTGAAAATACTGATACAAAACAGCTTTAAGATGATATTTCCAAAAAATACCCCTCCTTTTAAAATTGAACTGTTTAACCCAGGTTTTCTTTTTGAATGTTTCAGCTTTAAAAAAGATTTTTCAAGAAAATACTAGCATTTAAAACATCTCTTAAAATGTCTATTAAATGACAGATTTTCTTAAATAGATTATTTTTTACAAAGTATAATTCAAAAGTCTATCTTCCAGGAAAGCAAAACTATAAGCTCCAAAAGTCCAAATCATAAACATTATTTGTGATACATAGTTCTTCCATATCCTGGGAAAAAATCCTTGATTATTTTACCGTTCTGATTTATTTACAGACTTCAAATACTCTAGTAACACACACCAACTTTTAGGACAAGTGAAGCTGAATACCACAATTAATAATCATAATTTTTCTATCATTTCTTAAATACCATCCAGCCCAAAATGTCTGTCTGCATGAATATTGTAACTTCTAAAGTATAGTGGGAATTTTAGATAGCAGTCTCATTAAGCAAAGCAAATTGCAGTGTGCATTATTCTCTTTTGGCAGAATTACAAACACAAAAAAAGAAAACATTTGGCAAACATTTGTCTTGATGCACATGTGTTTTCCTTTGGAAAACCAAAATTACAAATCCAGCATATCCACTAAACTCTTATCAATTCTAATCAAAGTTTGAAAAGTGGTTAAAGTTTAATAGTTAAAGCTAGTGGGGGGATATCTAATGGCTTTTTCCCAAAGCATAGAGCTCAAATGCACTTTTGCTTTAGGAGATGCATTTCACACATAGCTTTAATTTAAGCAAGTTAGTCAGATGCCATGCTAAAACTGCTATCTCAGTTTCCCTTTATTCATTTCATGGATTCTGTCAGAGAGCACAAGGAAAACAGATCATGCAGTAGGTATGAGAGTTTCAATTTGCATGGACTGTGCCTAATATGGATTCAGTTATTAGCTTTTATCTTTGTATAAGAAAGCTGCAGCCCTGATTCCTACTGGTCATTTTAAAATTATTTATTTCTATAGCTGCATACAGCTCTATTATTAATTAAACGTAAAGGAATTATTTATCTCACGTGCACTTATGTATAAGACATATTAGGCCTTGTTTGTTAAAGAGAAATATTTGCCATCAAACGAGTTAAGTATTCCTGTTAGAGATTTATTTCTAAGATCAAATTGCCGAAGTTTACATATATTTTACTTTTTCCTCTAAATCTAGATGACTGAATAGTCAAAATAGTGTAAACTGGGCTCCCAAGAAACTGACTTTCTCTTCCTCAATTCATAATGTAGAGTAATTGATGTGGGTTAATAATGTATATAAAGCAAAATTGGACATACATTAAAAAAAGTGAAAAATTAAAAAATATAAGGAAAGTGAAGTAAAATAATTTTCTTAGAATGTTCTATTCCTCAAATTTTTAAAAAATATGGTGATATAACCATGACAGTGACTCAAAGAGTGTAGCATGTCATGTTTTACGTATCATTTGACAAAATTCAGGCAACATTACCACCTCACTGTGTTATGTCATAGTACTTCAACATCAATAGCGAAAACTAAAAGCAAATTGTTTCGAAGATCAGAGCTGTCATTCTCTATTTGGCTAGCAATTGCTCAGTCTGAAATCCTTTGTGAACTAGTGTGAACTAAACAATTAGAGGATAAAAGAAATACCATTTTCCCCCTTAATCATATGGCAAGATAAGCTTGATTGTATGTAATAGAGAGACAAACGCATCTCTAGGTTATATGCAAGCAAGCTTCATTCTTCAAATAAATACACCACCAAATACAAGACTTTAAAATCCCTCTTTTCTCTTTCTATTAACTATGTAATTTTAAATTCCTTACAATCGCTTTATCTATTCTGCACATCTATTTTCACAGTAACACCATTAAGTGAACAGAGTGCTATTTGATATTATCTTCTGAAACTTCAATGCATATCAGTGACTGATAAAAATAAAAGATAAATAAATTATGGCCTGTATATAAACCAGCAAGATGGTCTCATTTATTATACATATATATAATAAAGTCTCCAAAGCTATTAAACCTAATTCAATTAACATGCTTGAACCCTCATTCTAAAAAAAAAGTAAAGTTCTTTGTTTATAACTAAAAATAAAAAGTAATAAAAAATATATGAAAATTTAAACATGAGCTATGCACGAGAAACACTAACCGTCTTATCCTACCCAGAGACAGGAATGGGGTGATTTAATTACCCATCCTGCTGGCCTAGAGCCTGCAGCTCAGTTGTGTGTAAATTGTGATGGAGGAAAACATTCTTTCTGCTGTACATGTGTAAAGAGATTGGCCCTCTTGGCGGTTGTCCAAACCTGCCTGTAAAGGTTGAATGCTGTCGGGCCACAGCAGCTTGGTCCTTTGGTTTCTCTGAGAACGTGGAGAGCCCTTCGGTCTTAGCTATTGGTTTCAGAGAGTTCTGCCCTACAGTGGCCCGTATATTCTGGGTGACCTCTGACGTGAGGGTTTCGTAAGTTCCTCTGGAGTGTTTGATAACTTCCACTAGTTCCTTGTCCTTCAAAAAATTGCTTAAACATAGACTGGAGAGCTGACAGGTCTTGCTTTTGTAGGGGCTTGTCTGGTCCGCTGCTGAGTATCTAAAACGGTCCTCGGTGGGAGTATGCATTGCTTTTCTGTCCCTTGTGCTGAGACTTTGGTTCACAATTCGATTTCGATATGTAGCCTGAGGTAAAGACATGGGAAAGAAAAGATGTCTTTAAAAAATACGTTCATAGCACACACATCAGAGTGTTGCTTTTGCATTTGTGTCCAAAACCGTAAGTTTTCAACAAGGCTTAAAAAATATCAATAGAATTATTTTCTCTTTTCCATGAGATTATATTTACCAGTGCAATTCTACTGTAAAGAGTGGTTAAATGAGTAATTTACTCTAAAAGGCATTTATTAGAATACTTTTTTAAAGAGCAGTTTTAAGTTGGCAACACAGTTGAGAGGAAGGTACAGAAATTTCTCATAGACCTGCCTCCACACATTGGCTTGATAGCTCATTTCTTTTCAGAGTTGAATTAAAAGGCATTTTGAAATGTGTTTATCTAATTTCCTAAGTTTGAATTCTATAATTTTCTCTGAGAATACATGTTATTTTAATAAGTAGTGAACATCTATATATGAATCTATACATTTTTGTTGGATTTAATATGCTATATTTACTTGAGTGTACGCTCAGAGAGTTTTAGAATGATCAGTATCATGAGTTGTATCAGCCAAGTTGTAACCCAGAAATTTAAGGAAGTAAAAAAGAAGTCACTCCAATGACCTACAGAGAACAACAGGGCACTTAAAAGAAATTTCAGCGTTTAGACTTTTGGATGCACTTTATTAATCAAAATCAGGTCCATGAGTGTAGGCCCATCTGCTTTCTCACAAGAAGTTTATACTCTAATTACAGGAGCAAGACATAGCTTATTGAATCATGTTGTGGAGGAAGCAAAGATTACAAACTGGCACCAGAATTCCTCTTGAAGAGAGCACTGTCTTGGTTTAGAAAAATACATTGAGATAGAAACTAACTAGTTGGCTTATTGCTCTGGTGGCAAAAAACGAAGGATTTATTGTTGTTACAAAGAAGGAGGAAAAAAGGGAAGAGAAAGAGGTAAGAGAGGAGAATAGAGCACATGGCAGTAGGCTAGTACAAAGTGTGAAGGGCCAATGAAAATTTCTGTGTACCTGACATCTATATGGCGTAGTTTTTAAATACCCAACTTTTCATTGTTTGTTCCCTAGAAAACCATTTCTCCAAACCTGGTCTCTACTTCGAGCCCTAATTTACTTACCTGGCATCATCACTTTGACTAATTAACATTCCTAATCTGCCATAAAACAAAACCAAAAAAATAAACTTGATTTTGAGTCTGCAACCTATTCTTCCCCAAATACCCTCCTTCTCACTAATGGTACCACTATCAGGCCAACATCTATAAATCACCTGTGCTTTCTCTTTTTCCTCACATACCTTTAAATCAAGTCCTTGCTGATGTACTGCAAATAGGCAACCTCAAGTTGTCTACTTCTCCTATCTCCAATCTAAACCTCCTGACCCAATTCTCTGGTACATATTAAGCATTTGATAAATATTTGATGAAAAATAGCTTATCCGCTTGAGATAATATATTTATTGAGTGTGTATTATATGCCAAGCATTTTTCTAATGCCCTTTTTATCCCTCACAAGAGTCTCTTGAGGTAGCTTCTATTAGTCCCATTACACAGGCTAGAAAACAGAACACAGTGAGTTTGTACTCTACAGATAGTGTAAGATAGACAGTCTGCTTGATTAACCACTGATTCATTCTGCCTCCCAGTATTCCCATGGGAATATTTCTAAAATGTATCACATTTTTCTAAAATAAAGTACATGCAGAACCATACTGTAACTTAAATTGAGACTTCGAGATTATCATTACTGAGATGAATGTCCCCAATTTTCTGTAAAACTAAGTTCTATTAGGGGATATCTTTAGGGTGTCTTTATACTCAGTGACTTCAGATTGAGATATTTTGCTAACCATGTGTTTTCTTTCTTTAAATTGTCTTAATGTCTGTAGTAAGCTGCCATTCTAGTTTTTAATTTGTGCTTACATATGTCAGACCCTCTCCATTACTTCTAATTTGCCATTTTAACTCTTCCCTTGATTTGCAGTAGAGATAGTAAGGCTGGTTACCTGTTTGTATGAAAGAAGCATTGTATGACTTACAGAAGGTGTTTCAGGGACTTTCTTGGCAGTAAAAGAAATGGGCTAGGTATTTGGACCTACTTAGAAATGTGAGATTTTCTTTTCTTTTCATCTTTGTGACTTTACTTCTATAAGATGCTTACTTAACTGTTGAATCAGTTATTGAAAGATCCTCAAACACTATGCCTAATATCACATCCAAATGTCAGAAACATCATGGGTATAAAATACTCTGAGAAAAAAATTCATTTCAGAACAAAAGAGCCATTGGTAAATTCATCTTGATAATAAACCTTTCTATTCTATTTATATACATGCTACCTAGGAAAGCTGAGGAGATGAGTGTAAACTTCATTTCCATTACTTTAACATTAGATTTGGGGAAATGTTCATCATTTTCTTTATGTGATCATTTTAACCCTCCTGGGATATATTACATTAAATTGAATATAGTTTTAATAAGACATTGAAAGGGATCAAATGACTCAATCCCACAGGCAGACTCAGTGTTCTCTGGTATAACATCTGATCCTACAAGGTACATATGCATCTACTATAAAAAGGAACAAAATGAAATGGTCTATTTTTTTAAATGCATATTTAAATCACCCATTCCTGTTTGTTCAGCATAGTTTGCTTTTAACATCTTAGACTTTTCCTTTTTTTTTTTTTTTAGTTCTTTGTGATGTTCATCATTAAGTCTAGGGCTCACAGTGTACATGGGTGATTGCATAGCACATGGGGCTAATGGCATGGATTTGGGATCAGACAAATAAAGGTTCCTTTGCTGATTTGATAAATATTTATTGACCTCTACTGAGAGCAAGGTGCTATATTATGTGATAGGAAATAGTATTGTTCATAAGAGAACCAGCTCTTGCATTTAGGCAGCTTGAGGTCTAACGAGAGAATCACCCAGAATCAGACAATTTCTAGCTAAGTGACCATGGCAAGTTAATTACTCTTCCCAAATCTCCAATTTCCTCATCTGGGAAACGAAAATTTACATTCATACCTGTATCTACATACAGGATTATATTTAAGACTTAATGAACTGCTGCGTATAAAATGCCTAATATTATACCTGAAGAATAGTTATCTTGATGACAGCAACAATAAGTATAGTAACAAAATAAAGTGAATACACCTAGAAGTTTCTCTGATAGATGCTTGCTTCATCCTTTAGAAGTAAAACCACTTTGAATACTTCTATCTCAACTTAAAAAAGCACAGTAATTTACTCCAGAATACTTGAGTAATTTTACATTTATTTTTATGGTTTGGTTCCCTAGAACAGATTCTGAGATGAATATTTGAGACAATAAACAAAAGTTCACTAGAGTGTATTCTCAAGTCAACATCCATGGGGTAATGAAGAAAGCAGTGTCTGTCAGAGGGAGAAGTTAGACTCTATGCCATTAAACTATCTATCTCAGATAATCACACAGGGAAATCGGAAGCTGGGATGACTCCTCAGAATTGTCCCCAAGTTAGGCAAGTGGTTGGGAGCCTTATACTCTTATATCAACAAGTTATTGGACATTGGCAATATCTGGGAAGGGGGTGTAACCATGAATGAACAGGCTTTTTTTTTTTTGGTAAAGGAACTTACTTGAATACTATCAGCTGCCAACTTTTTTACCAACTGGGAAAATGAAGGCTTTAGTTGTGAAAATGTGTGTGTGTGTGTGTGAGTGTATATGTGTGTGATTGGGGTGGGGGAGGAGAGAACTTGGGAGCACACCACAGCATCCACCACACTCATTATCCTACTTATGTACCTAATATATTAGGGGATAATTTGGCATAATGGAAAGAACACTGAACTTTGGGCCAAAGACTCTAATCTTGCCTGTGCTGCTATCAAACTGTGTGAACTTTGATGAAGAAATTAATTTCTCTGGGCTTCATTTATGAGTCTATTGAAAGAGATGAGAAAAATAGAAGATAAAAATTAGATCTTGAAGAAACTCTAACATTTATTCAATTATCTTCCAGTTCTAAAAGTCTACATTCAAATATGTATTTAATTCTATATAGACAAATATAGGAAAGATCCCTTTGATTCAAAATATAAAAATATATTTTTGCATATATATACATATATATATATATATATATACACACACAAAATTTGTATTTGGTTACAGTAGTCCAGAGAGAAATAATTTTTTCATCATGCTGCTAATTGACGTTAATTCCTTCTGAAGCTCTTGACATCACTTCCCCAGAGGGAACTTTCAGTGCATATACCTAGCCACATCTTTCTTAAAGCTGGAATTAAATTTCCACAAACTAATATAATTATGTTAGTTTTTAGACAATTTAGTTGTCAATTATTTTTTTTATTTTTTATAAATTTATTTATTTATTTTTGGCTGTGTTAGGTCTTCGTTTCTGTGCGAGGGCTTTCTCTAGTTGCAGCAAGCAGGAGCCACTCTTCACTGCAGCGTGTGGGCCTTTCACTGTCGCGGCCTCTCGTTGCAGGGCACAGGCTCCAGATGCGCAGGCTCAGTAGTTGTGGCTTGCAGGCTCCAGACGCGCAGGCTCAGTAGTGGTGGCTCACAGGCCTAGTTGCTCCACGGCATCTGGGATCTTCCCAGACCAGGGTTCAAACCCGTGTCCCCTGCATTGGCAGGCAGATTCTCAACCACTGTGCCACCAGGGAAGCCCCTCAAACAGTTATTTTATTACTTATCCTTTGGGTTCCTAGTAGAGGATGAATGGATGGCAAATTTAGTGATTAATCAGTCAAAACTGAAGATTATAATAAAATCAGTTCTTCCCTATAATTATTTTTCCTCTCATTTCTTCACTGGAGTATATAATCTGCATTTCATTGAATTCAGGATGAATGATTTTAAAACATTATTATTTTACATACCACTATGAAGGAAAAAACAAACAAAGCTTATGATGCTAATTAAAAACAGGGCTTCCCTGGTGGCGCAGTGGTTGGGAATCTGCCTGCTAATGCCGGGGACACGGGTTCGAGCCCTGGTCTGGGAGGATCCCACATGCCGCGGAGCATCTAGGCCCGTGAGCCACAACTACTGAGCCTGCGCTTCTGGAGCCTGTGCTCTGCAATAAGAGAGGCCGCGATAGTGAGAGGCCCGCGCACCGCGATGAAGAGTGGTCCCCGCTTGCCACAACTAGAGAAAGTCCTTGCACAGAAACGAAGACCCAACATAGCAAAAATAAATAAATTAATAAACTCCTACCCCCAACATCTTCTAAAACAAACAAACAGAAACAAATAAAAACCACATTCCTTCCTTACCAGTGGTGTGACTCATTCATCAGTCACACCAGCCTCTCATTCAAATTTCTTCTGTCTTCACTTCTTTCTTAGGTTTGATAGTATTTTTGCATTTGTCTCAATGATACAGCTTCATGTACGTGTGAGTATATTCCTTCTTTTGATTTCATAAAGCATTTGGTTTTTAATTTAGAAGAGAATATGGAATTGAAGGCAATGCAAGTACAAATTTTTTTTCATTAATATCAAAGTTATACTCTTTCTTTCTTTCCTTGGCTTTCCACATACAAAATAACATTTGCTATAATACCAAATCATAGTAAAAGCTTTTTGAAAATATTCTTATTGGTAACTCACCACATGTAGTGCTAATACTGCATATAACTCAATCGAAGAAAGGACAATATGAAACTGTGATAAAATCCACACAGAGCAATGTAAAAACACTGCAACTGCAACACGGTTGAAAACATTGATTGTAAGATTTATCCTGATTTTAGGGGTTTTATTACATTTAAAAATTGTCTTATAGCTGATGCAAAGAATATATACAGTAATCAGGCCAGTGTGCATAGCCCAGTTTTCATTAAGGCAGGGTGACATGATAGAATTAATGAGGAGGAGAGCAATGTTTCAGTCACTGCTTAATGAATTTCATAATGTTTTTCTGAACTCTATTTCGTGTGTGTGAACTATACTGGTAATTGCCAAAAATGTTATCAGGCAACAACTTCCTAGTTTCTTATATAGATTAAAATTTAGCACATGATTGATTATTTTATTTGATTTTAAGATATATTTTCCTGCAAATGTTCTCCACTTAACCAAAAACACTATTGTTTTACAACTAGAATTGTTCCTAAAGGAAAAGAAATACTTGAAGCAATTTCCAATAGCTAGTAGAAAAAAAATGGTATTACATTAGAAAAATGGCTAATATTAAATAGTATTTTAACAAATTATGAAGATTACTGAAAATAACATTATAATTTGAATTTAAGTAAGAGATGTATATGAAATTATGTTAAAGTGAGCCAGAATTACCAGGAGAAGCTAAGTAGTAACTCTTGGGTAATTCGTACTGAGAAGAAACATGCCTCCTGCATAAGGTTTATGGTTTCTTACTAACGAGCCTCTAGATCAAGTAAGTAGAACATAAAATGCAGAATACTGTATGTTTTATGTTCAAGAATAGACACTTTGACCCATACTTACTTCTACACCCAAGCCAACGAAAATAGAAGTTTCGTAAGGGCAGGGACATTGCCTGTCTTGTTTAACGCTGAATCCACTCCTCCCAACAGTACCTGGCATTTACCAGTAGCTCCTTAATATTTATATAGTCCAGAGAAGAATCTACTACCATGTTTTTTCCCCTTACTGATATAGCTTATCTAATATGAAATGTTCTTTCTCTAGACATTTTTATCTCATTGATGAGTTGATTACTCTGATCTATATGGATTGATATACTACCTGGATTTTTTTTTTTTTTTTTTACACACACACTGTATTTTATTTTTACAAGAAATAAATAGACTGACACCAAGCATTGTAAATGCATGACCACAACAAAAGCAACAATGATTGCAATTACCAAACACGAAACACACTCATACTGTGTTATAATATTGACATTCAGTCCAGTAATCCTCCACTGTAACAGCTCCTTTATTTTGCAGTGAAAATTGATTTGTACATTTTTTGCCTCTGAGTACTTGTGGGATTTTTTTTGTTTTTCAGACAAAGTCACAAGAATTATAATCATCCTCATCAGTTCACTCAGTCCCACGTAATTAATTTTTTTTATCTTGATCTTTTGTTAGCACTTTTTTTTTTTTTTTAAACATCTTTATTGGGGTATAATTGCTTTACAATGGTGTGTTAGTTTCTGCTTTATAACAAAGTGAATCAGCTATACATATACATATGTTCCCATATGTCTTCCCTCTTGCGTCTCCCTCCCTCCCACTCTCCCCATCCCACACTTCCAGGCTGTCACAAAGCACCGAGCTAATATCCCTGTGCCTTGCGGCTTTTTGTTAGCACTTTTATGAATTCATCAGTTTTCCATTAGACTTCTGAAAATGCTTATTCATTCAGTTCAGCAGTATAGTCAGTTACCAGAAACCTGTACTTGTCAGAGTCTTTTCCATGAATTCCTTGAAGATGAAACCCTTTTATAGGAACATATTTGCAAAAGCATCAGAGTACACCGAGGAATGTCTGTAAATGACAAAAGACTTAAAAATGACCACAGTTAAAGATTTGATGAAAGTTCATAATAATGTAATTGACAAGGAAATTTAGTTATTTCTGAGATATACATTTAAAGTAATAACTAGAATTATGACTTATAACATCATACCAGAACATATAAGATTTTTAGAAATTTCATGTAATGTCGGAAACATTTATATTAACATATTTCCATACAAATAACCCAAAGAAAGGTTTGTTTGTTTGTTTGATGACTAATAAGAACCTGCAGTATAAAAAAACAATTTTATACATATCAGTGTATACATGTCAATCCCAATTGCCCAATTCAGCACACCACCATCCCCACCCCACCGCAGTTTTCCCACTTTGGTGTCCATACATTTGTTCTCTACATCTGTGTCTCAACTTCTGCCCTGCAAACTGGTTCATCTGTACCATTTTTCGAGGTTTCACATACATACGTTAATATATGATATTTGTTATTCTCTTTCCGACTTACTTCACTCTGTATGACAGTCTCTAGATCCATCCACGTCTCAACAAATGACTCAGTTTCGTTCCTTTTTATGGCTGAGTAATATTCCATTGTATATATGTACCACAACTTCTTTATCCATTCATCTGTTGATGGGCATTTAGGTTGCTTCCATGACCTGGCTATTGTAAATAGTGCTGCAATGAACACTGGGGTGCATGTGTCTTTTTGAATTATGGTTTTCTCTGGGTATATGCCCAGTAGTAGGATTGCTGGATCATATGGTAATTCTATTTTTAGTTTTTTAAGGAACCTCCATACTGTTGTCCATAGTGGCTGTATCAATTTACATTTCCACCAACAGTGCAAAAGGGTTCATTTTCTCCATATCCTCTCTAGCAATTGTTTGTAAATTTTCTGATGATGCCCATTCTAACTGGTGTGAGGTGATACCTCATTTTAGTTTTGATTTGCATTTCTCTAATAATTAGTGATGTTGAGCAGCTTTTCATGTGCTTCTTGGCCATCTGTATGTCTTCTTTGGAGAAATGTCTATTTAGGTCTTCTGCCCATTTTTGGATTGGGTTGTTTGTTTCTTTAACATTGAGCTGCATGAGCTGTTTATATGTTTGGAGATTAATCCTTGTCCACTGATTCGTTTGCAAATATTTTCTCCCATTCTGAGAGTTGTCTTTTCGTCTTGTTTATGGTTTCCTTTGCTGTGCAAAAGCTTTGACGTTTCATTAGGTCTCATTTGTTTATTTTTGTTTTTATTTCCATTACTCTAGGAGGTGGATCAAAAAAGATCTTGCTGTGATTTATGTCAAAGAGTGTTCTTCCTATGTTTTCCTCTAAGAGTTTTATAGTGTCCGGTCTTACATTTAGGTCTCAAATCCATTTTAAGTTTATTTTTGTGTATGGTGTTAGGGAGTGTTCTAATTTCATTCTTTTACATGTAGCTGTCCACCTTTCCCAGCACCACTAATTGAAGAGGCTGTCTTTTCTATGTATATCTTTGCCTCCTTTGTCATAGATTAGTTGACCATAGGTGCATGGGTTTATCTCTGGGCTTTCTATCTTGTTCCATTGATCTATGTTTCTGTTTTTGTGCCAGTATCATATTGTCTTGATGACTATAGCTTTGTAGTATAGTGTGAAGTCAGGGAGTCTGATTCCTCAGGTCCGTGTTTTTCCCTCAAGACTGCTTTGGCTAGTTGGAGTCTTTTGTGTCTACATACAAATTTTAAGATGATTTGTTCTAGTTCCATAAAATATGCCATTGGTAATTTGATAGGGATTGCATTGAATCTGTAGATTGCTTTGGGTAGTATAGTCACTTTCACGATATTGATTCTTCCAATCCAAGAACATGGTATATCTCTCCATCTGTTGGTATCATCTTTAATTTCTTTCATCAGTGACTTATAGTTTTCTGCATACAGGTCTTTTGTCTCCCTAGGTAGGTTTATTCCAAGGTATTTTATTCTTTTTGTTGTAGTGGTAAACTAGAATTGTTCCTAAAGGAAAAGAAATACTTGAAGCAATTTCTAATTGTCCAGGGAGTGTTTCCATAATTTCTCTTTCAGATTTTTCATCATTAGTATATAGGAATGCCAGAGATTTCTGTGCATTAATTTTGTATCCTGCAACTTTACCCAATTCATTGATTAGCTCTAGTAGTTTTCTGGTGGCATCTTTAGGATTCTCTATGTATAGTATCGTGTTATCTGCAAACAGTGACAACTTTACTTCTTCTTTTCCAATTTGTATTCCTTTTATTTCTTTTTCTTCTCTGATTACCATGGCTAGGACTTCCAAAACTATGTTGAATAATAGTGGTGAGAGTGGACATCCTTGTCTCGTTCCTGATCTTAGAGGAAATGCTTTCAGTTTTTCACCATTGAGAATGATGTTTGCTGTGGGTTTGTTGTATATGGCCTTTATTATGTTGATGTAGGTTCCCTCTATGCCCACTTTCTGGAGAGTTTTTTTATCATAAATGGGTGTTAAATTTCGTCAAAAGCTTTTTCTGCATCTATTGATATGATCATATGGTTTTTCTTCTTCAGTTTGTTAATGTGGTGTATCACATTGATTGATCTGCATATATTGAAGAATCCTTGCATCCCTGGGATAAATCCCACTTGAACATGGTATATGATCCTTTTAATGTGTTGTTGGATTCTGTTTGCTAGTATTTTGTTGAGGATTTTTGCATCTATATTCATCAGTGATATTGGCCTGTAGTTTTCTTTTTTTTGTAATATCTTTGTCTCGTTTTGGTATCAGGGTGATGATGGGTTCATAGAATGAGTTTGGGAGTGCTCCTTCCTCTGCAATTTTTTTGGAAGAGTTTGAGAAGGATGGGTGTTAGCTCTTCTCTAAATGTTTGATAGAATTCACCTGTGAAGCCATCTGGTCCTGGACTTTTGTTTGTGGGAAGATTTTTAATCACAGTTTCAGTTTCATTACTTGTGATTGGTCTGTTCATAGTTTCTGTTTCTTCTGGTTCAGTCTTGGAAGGTTATACCTTTCTAAGAATTTGTCCATTTCTTCCAGGTTGTCCGTTTTATTTGCATAGAGTTGCTTGTAGTAGTCTCTTAGGATGCTCTGTATTTCTTTGGTGTCTGTTGTAACTTCTCCTTTTTCATTTCTAATGTTATTGATTTGAGTCCTCTCCCTCTTTTTCTTGATGAGTCTGGCTAATGGTTTACCAATTTTGTTTATCTTCTCAAAGTACCAGCTTTTAGTTTTATTGATCTTTGCTGTTGTTTTCTTTGTTTCTATTTCATTTATTTCTGCTCTGATCTTTATGATTTCTTTCCTTCTACCAACTTTGGGTTTTGTTTGTTCTTCTTTCTCTAATTTCTTTAGGTGTAAGGTTAGATTGTTTATTGAGATTTTTCTTGTTTTTTGAGGTAGGCTTGTATAGCTATAAACTTCCCTCTTAGAACTGCTTTTGCTGCATCCCATAGGTTTTGGATCATCGTGTTTTCATTGTCATATGTCTCCAGGTATTTTTTGATTTCCTCTTTGAATTCTTCAGTGATCTCTTGGTTATTTAGTAACATACTGTTTAGCCTCCATGTATTTGTTTTTTTTATGCTTTTTCCCCTGTAATTCAATTCTAATCTCATAGTGTTGTGGTAAGAAAAGATGCTTGATATGATTTCAATTTTCTTAAATTTACTAAGGCTTGATTTGTGACCCAAGATGTGATCCATCCTGGAAAATGTTCCATGTACACTTGAGAAGAAAATGTAATCTGCTGTTTTTGGATGGAATGTCCTATGAATATCAATTAAATCTATCTGGTCTATTGTGTCATTTAAAGCTTGTGTTTCCTTATTAATTTTCTGTCTGGATGATCTGTCCATTGGTGTAAGTGAGGTGTTAAAGTCCCCCACTCTTACTGTGTTACTGTCGATTACCTCTTTTATAGCTGTTAGCAGTTGCCTTATGTATTGAGGTACTCCTATGTTGGGTGCATATATATTTATAATTGTTATATCTTCTTCTTGGATTGATCCCTTGATCATTATGTAATGTCCTTCATTGTCTCTTGTAACATTCCTTATTTTCAAGTCTATTTTGTCTGATATGAGTATTGCTACTCCAGCTTTCTTTTGATTTCCATTTGCATGGAATTTCTTTTTCCATCCCCTCACTTTCAGTCTGTATGTGTCCCTAGATCTGAAGTAGGTCTCTTGTAGACAGCATATATATGCGTGCTGTTTTTGTATCCATTCAGCAAGCCTGTGTTTTTTGGTTGGAGCATTTAATCCATTCATGTTTAAGGTAATTATCGATATGTATGTTCCTATGACCATTTTCTTAATTGTTTTGGGTTTGTTTTTGTAGGTCCTTTTCTTGTCTTGTGTTTCCCACGTAGAGAAGTTCCTTTAGCATTTGTTGTAGAGCTGGTTTGGTGGTGCTGAGTTCTCTTAGCTTTTCCTTGTCTGTAAAGCTTTTGATTTATCTGTGAAATCTGAATGAGATGCTTGCCGGGAACATTAATCTTGGTTGTACGTTCTTCCGTTCTTCCCTTTCATCACTTTAAGTATATCTTGCCGCTCCCTTCTGGTTTGTAGAGTTTCTTCTGAGAAATCAGTTAACCTTATGGGAGTTCCCTTGTATATTATTTTTTGTTTTTCCCTTGCTGCTTTCAATAATTATTCTTTGTCTTTAATTTTTGCAAATTTGATTACTATGTGTCTTGGTATGTTTCTCCTTGAGTTTATCCTGTATGGGACTGTCTGTGCTTCCTGGACTTGGGTGGCTATTTCCTTTCCCATGGTAGGGAACTTTTTGACTATCATCTCTTCAAATATTTTCTCAGGTCCTTTGTCTCTCTATCTTCTCCTTCTGGGACCCCTATAATGCAAATGTTGTTGCGTTTAATGTTGTCCCAGAGGTCTCTTAGGCTGTCTTCATTTCTTTTCATTCTTTTTATTCTGTTCTGCAGCAGTGAATTCCACCATTCTGTCTTCCAAGTCACTTATCGGTTCTTCTGCCTCAGTTATTCTGCTATGGATTCCTTCTAGTGTAGTTTCCATTTCAGTTATTGTATTGTTCATCTCTGTTTGTTTGTTCTTTAATTCTTCTATGTGTTTGTTAAACATTTCTTGCATCTTCTCGATCTTTGCCTCCATTCTTTTTCCGAGGTCCTGGATCATCTCTACTATCATTATTCTGAGTTCTTTTTCTGGAAGGTTGCCTATCTCCACCTCATTTAGTTGGTTTTCTGGGGTTTTATTTTGTTCCTTCATCTGGTACATAGCCCTCTGCCTTTTCATCTTGTCTATCTTTCTGTGAATGTGGTTTTTGTTCCACAGTCTGCAGGATTGTAGTTCTTCTTGCTTCTGCTGTCTGCCCTCTGGTGGATGAGGCTATCTAAGAGGCTTGTGCAAGTTTCCTGATGGGAGGGACTGGCGCTGGGTAGAGCTGGCTGTTGCTCTGGTGGGCAGAGCTCAGTAAAACTTTAATCTGCTTGTCTGATGATGGGTGGGCCTGGGTTCCCTCCCTGTTGGTTGTTTGGCCTGAGGCAACCCAACACTGGAGCCTACCTGGGCTGTTTGCTGGGGCTAATGACAGACTCTGGGAGGGCTCATGCCAAGGAGTACTTCCCAGAACTTCTGCTGCCATTGTCCTTGTCCGCATAGTGAGCCACAGCCACCACCACCCCCGCCTCTGCAGAAGACCCTCCAACAGTAGCAGGTAGGTGTGGTTCAGTCTCCCCTAGGGTCACTGCTCCTTCCCCTGGGTCCCAGTGCACACACTACTTTCTGTGTGCCCTCTTAAGAGTGGAGTCTCTGTTTCCCCCAGTCCTGTCGAAGTCCTGCAATCAATTCCCACTAGGCTTCAATGTGTGATTCTCTAGGAATTCCTCCTCCCGTTTCCAGGACCCCAGGTTGGGAAGCCTGAGGGGCTCAGAACCTTCACTCCAGTGGGTGGACTTCTGTGGTATAAGTGTTCTCCAGTCTGTGAGTCACCCACCCACTGGTTATGGGATTTGATTTTACTGTGATTGTGCTCCTCCTACCATCTCATTGTGGCTTTTCCTTTGTCTTTGGATGTGGGGTATCTTTTTTGGTGAGTTCCAGTGTCTTCCTGTCGATGATTGTCCAGCAGCTAGTTGTGATTCTGGTGTTCTCGCAAGAGGGAGTGAGAGCACGTCCTTCTACTCCGCCATCTTGGTTCCTCTCCCTACCTGGATCTTAAACTACCAAGCACTGGACATGTATATTTTGCTTTCATTGTTGAAAGCAGTGGGGAATGTCAACTTCTCAGGGATGTTTTTGAGACTTCAACTCCCCTTTAGTTATCCTTCCCTAATAAAAATCAAGACATATATGTAACTATAAAATATACCTGGAGGAAATAACAAACCTTTCATAGCCACCAAAGCAATATGACATTATATCTAAAGCATTGGCTATCAAAGCAACTGAAAAAAAGCTCTTTCAGTACAGTATGTCAATACTGTAGAAAATGAATTAAAAGGGAGTTATTGTAGAGCAGCACTTCTTAATCTCTCTTTTCCCCGTGTGTCAACATGACATATAGAGAGACTTCTTTGGCCAAAACAAGGGTTATGAAAATACTCCCATTAGAATATCTGTAACTCAACTCTTTTATCTTCCATTTATGCAAACATTTTGGATTCAGAAATACAAAGAGAATTATCAGTATCTTCTCTAATTTATAAAAAGAATAAATTTTGGTGCTCTAGTAGTAGCAACATATTACTTAAAATATAGACATAACAAATGACCGACACCCATTTGACCTTGTAACCTGCACATTAATTGAATAGGTCAATTCATTAGTGTAGAAAATAAATGAAGAAGGCGTGAGTTGAGGCACTAGAATAAATCACAGAAGAAAGTCTATAGTAATATATTAATTTAATTATTAAAATACATCAATACATAAATCTACAGGCAGAATAATAGAAACTTAATACAGTGATATCAAGAAGCCATCTCTATGTACTTAAAATACTATTTAAAATACTTAAAATAGTATGTAAAATACTATTACATATATGAAAAGTGCTTTGAAAAGGCATGTACAATATTATTGCTCACTGAGTCAAATATTAAAATCTGTAAATGTCTTAAATGTAATTATTTCCATTTTAATTACTATAAGTGTACAGAATAATTGCATTAAATTGGTTGTCAGTTAATGCCAGTATAACATAGATTGTATCGCTTCTAAAGTTTTGCCTATAAATCCTTTCTTACCCCAAATTTGCTTATAAAATACAAACTGGAATACTTTTTCAACACCTTTAATGGTGTATATTGAGTTTCCCCATTGTGTCTTCAATCTAACCTTGATCTTCACTATTATTTTCTTTCTATCTAGTTAGCCCTGAAGACTGACATAAAGATTTCTTTAATATTCTTTCTCTAATGATATTTATAAATTCTCTTAAATAAATGATAAATTAGCATTGTGACACATTTTAGAAAAGAATTAAAAGGAACTATTCTGGACATAGTCCCCTTCCCGTTGAAGCACACGCCTTAAAGGAACTTCTCTTTTCCTGCTTTCAGAGGATGGGTTCTATAGTGTTCCAGACAAATGCTGTGCTACTGTCTATGGATTCTACTGTTAAAGGAGACATAAAAATCATTCTTTTTTGGTAAAATTCCATCACACTAGTTTTTAACTTACTTTTAATGAAGTCCGTAGTTGACTTAACCCTGAGCCTATTGGAAAATGGAGTTGTATGTAGTGATTTAAAATTAAGCTAAGGAAAAGACAATAGTAGGATTTAGATCCTTGAGAAAGCTTTATTTGCCCTTATAAAATTCTAAGTAAGCTTTGACTCTTGGACAAAATACAACAAAATGAATGTACAAAAACAAAAATGCCATAAGGTGGTGATAAGTGCTTTCAAGAGCTAGTTGTCTGTCTGATGCCTGACAGTGAGAAGATCTCGGGTGGGAAAGAATTCTTAAATATACTAAACTCGAGAGAGCATATATTGTATAATTTTAGATTTAGAAAAAATGACCAGAAAGCAGATAAGTCACTTTATCTCAGATTTTATTTATGATAATAGCTAAGATTTAGTGACTTTACAATGCACCAAGATATGTGTGCAATGTTTCATGTATTAATAACTTTCAATCCCAATTATTTTATTATACCCATTTATGATGAAGAAACTGAAACCTTTACACTTAAGTGCTTACCAGGATTCCAGGATTTAGTGGATAGCATAATGTGAATTGGAGCTCAAGCTCTAAGCCAAGGGTTTCTCAATCTCAGCACTATTTACATTTGGGATTATATAATTTTTTTGCTGTAGAGGGCTGCCCAGTGACTTGCAGGATGCTTATGAGCATCCTTTGCCTCTACTTATAGATGCCAGTAGCACCTGCACCCAGTTGTGACAAACAAAAATGTCTTCAGATATTTCCAAATGTCTCCGGGAGGGCAAAATTGTGCCCAGTTGAGAATTACTGGCCTAAGCCATAATGCTTCCCTAAATCAAACAAATAAAAGTGACTAATAAAAGTGACTAATGCAGGATCTCTAAAAAAAAAAACCCATATACATAAACTGCTATCCTTTTAAAAAAAATCATTTACAGCCACTAGGAGAGTGAAATTAAGCTTTTATAATTTTTATTTTGCAAACACATAAAATCCTTATTATATGCCAGACACTCTTCTAGACCCTTACAATTATTATTATTTTTTAAAATATTAGCTCATTTACTAACCCAATGCAATTTACTAATAAACATTGAAAGCATTTGTAAACATAAATCTTGCCCAAAACAGCAATAAAAAACACATACAGTATAGCACATAAAATCCAAAGATTTCTTGTCTTAAAAAGTAACTTTTTCTCCACATGGAGGAATGTTAATAGAGTGTCATGAACTACTTAAAAAGCAAATGCCCCTTTTGATTTTTCACTACATAATATATTGGTGTGAAGTAAACCAGGAGACCTGAAATGTGCCTCTTTGTCAATAAACTCAAACGATATTTATTAAAAACAACTGTCCTTTTCCTGTCATCACTGAGGAATAGGATTTCTAAAGCAGTTATAAATACAGGACATTTCTCTACAGAAGGGTTGGCATGTTGCTGCATCTGTTTGTATCCTTAGATGTGCAATCTGTTTTCAGTGATAAAGAAGAGTTTTTTTTAAAGGCCTAGAAACATTCTACCACAGAGAGATTGTACAGAGAAGTAGTTACTGCTTTGCAAGCAGGAAGCCTTGTAATAAGTTCAAGTAATAATCAAAAAGAAACATTCAAAGGTTCTGGCAGACAAGACCTATATTTTTCAAATAGCATAAATTACCAAGAGGAAGTTGTCTGGAGTTAAATTACTTCTTCTGGCTCAACCTCACTCCTAAATTCTTTAGGGGATACTAAATCCTCCTGGTGGGCATTTAGGATTCAACCGGGGTTAGAAGACATGTACAAGATAAGCAAGGTGAATGTTAGTAAGGTCAGCTAAAGGCTGAGTTCCCAAGAGAGGAAGGCCAAGGTATCTACCTCTCATGAGAAAAGCGAAAGCATGCAACTGTTTTCCCACAAGCCAGTAGGACTGTTCTGTTTATAACTAGTGTAAATGAACTCTAGAAAGAACAAAATTCTGAGGAACAATAATGAGTTGTCTTTAGAACTAATACGTGTGTGTGTGCTGTAACCCACTCAGTGTGAACGATTATTTTCAGTAGAAAGTTTAAATGAGAATTTCAGACAATCACTGCTTATACTCACTGTTTCAATTCAGAAGAAACCTAAGAAAGTATAATTCTGCACAACTGATATTCCAAAAAAGTGTGATTTCTAAATAAAAATAAGTGAGTGTTTAAGCTAATTTTATATGTCTAAGTGAAAGGAGTAGGGAATAGTTTTTATGTGTTTGCATAGGAATACAAAATAATGGACAATTACTGTGGTTTAACTAAAACAACATGAAAAATGCACCTCTTGTCTAGACAGGCACATGCCCAATATCTAGCATGTATTAGATGGTACGGTGTTTCTTTTATTTAAAACTTTATTGAAGCATAGTCGATTTACAATGTTGTGTTAATTTTTGCTGTACAGCAAAGTGATTGTTTTATATATATATATATATATATATATATATATATATTCTTTTTCATATTCTTTTCCATTATGGTTTATCACAGGATATTGAATATAGTTCCCTGTGCTATACATTAGAACCTTGTTGATTAAATCCATTCTATATGTAATAGTTTGCATCTGCTAATCCCAAACTCCCAATCCTTCCCACCCCCATCTCCCTCCCCCTGGGCAACCACAAGTCTGTTCTCTATATCCGTGAATCTGTTTCTGTTCTGTAGATATGTTCATTTGTGTCGTATTTTATATTCCACACATAAGTGATATCATATGATATTTGTCTTTCTGACTTACTTTGAGTATTATGAAAATCTCTAAGTCCATCCATGTTTCTGCAAATGGCATTATTTCATTCCTTTTTATGGCTGAGTAGTATTCCATTGTGTATATATACCACATCTTCTTTATCCATTCATCTGTCAGTGGACATTTAGGTTGTTTCCGTGTCTTGGCTATTGTAAATAGTGCTGCTATGAACATAGGGGTGCAAGTATCTTTTCGAATTAGAGTTTTGTCTGGGTATATGTCCAGGAGTGGGATGGATGGATCATATGGCAACTCTATTTTTAGTTTTTTAAGGAACCTCCATACTGTTCTCCATAGTGGCTGCAGTAATTTACATTCCCACCAACAATGTAGGAGGGTTCCCTCTTCTCCACACCCTCTGCAGCATTTGTTATCTGTATACTTTTTAATGATGGCCGTTCTGACCAATGTAAGGTGGTACCTCATTGTAGTTTTGATTTGCAATTCTCTAACAATTAGTGATGATGAGCATCTTTTCATGTGCCTATTGGCTATCTGCATGTCTTCTTTGGAGAAATGTCTCTGTTTAGGTCTTCATATAGTACAGTGCTTCTTGAATGAAAGTAGTATTAAAAAAATCACAAAAATATTTTTATTCATGTAATGTCTTCTGTAGACAATTGCTGTAGATTTACATGATGGAAATATTGCTTGTATACAATAAATGAACATATATATATATATATATAATATGTGTATTGTATGTAATACAATACACATATATAATATAGATTCTTACATTAATTATAATTATATATAATTAATATATAGATTGTTATATTAATTAATATATAATTAATCTTGCCTATTGTTTCTCTTGTTTTCTAGTACTTATCATACATATGTATATGTGATATAATCATATTGATTAAATAATGTGAGTCCTAAACTCCTTGCTTAAATGATTCTATCTTATGAGAAATTTTATCCCATAAGTTCTGTTGGGAGACTACTAAATGTAAGACATTATTACCTAAACTACAAGATAACGTGAGAAAGAAGTAAAATAAAAATACAGCAATTTTATATTGCTCATTTGTTGTTTTATATCAGTAAGGCAAGTTATTTTTAGGAATAAGTCTGACTCACTGAATAAAGGCAATACATAATTAAATATATAGTATGATTTGGGGGATACTACAAATACAATTATAGTATCTCATCTGTCATATACTTTAAATGTTAGATTGCTTTTACATAAAATATCCTAATTTATCCTTGTAAATGTACATTAAAACTGGTTTCAAATGCCTTACTCCCATTTTACAGATGGAAAACTGAGGCTCTTAGTAATAACTGGCTTACTCAAGAGGACTCAGGTACTAAAATAAGGTCTTTGAATTCCAAGTCATATATTCTATAATGTCTCTTTATCTGTCAAAAAATTAAATAAGTACGCTTCCCTAATTGTTTCGTTGATACTAAAATCTGTGTGCCAATTTCTCTAGGTTTATTAAATGTTCTCCACTTATTAATTCTGAATTTCATTCATTATATAAAATATACTCAAACTTCACACAGAAATTGTTTCCAGATAACTTGAAGTATAACAAGTTATTAGTCATTTAAACCTTTGTATGAATTAGGTTATCAGATTATTCCTGAAGAAAAGGGTTTGAAATAATTGGAAATGGAGATATCCAGAAGGTGTGGATACTATGTAAGTAGATAAGAATGATGTTGAAAAAAGGGAGACAGGATGTAGACAAATAGCATAACCTCACTCCTACTGCCTTCTCTGGCTGCAACCAGAATAAGCATCAAGGTAGTTAGAGTGAAAGAACTATCGGCCCAAGGATGCCAAATCACTTGAAATGTCTCCCTGGATTCACTGGTTCATTTTTCATGATATTCTTTCATTATTTGAATTTAAATAGTTTAGTTATACCCAGATTAAAAATTATATATTCAAGATGCACTTAAAATGTGATTTTTAGGTTACTGGCCATTTTGTGTTAGCTTTGGCTATATTTTCCTTCAGAAACATGCAAAATTTAAGGTAGATCAAACATCCCTTAAGAAAATTCAGGGGGCATGTATGGGATAGTAATATGATAAATAACAAAATTTGCCTTTTATGCTTGATGCTTTGGTGACATACTACTATTTAAAAGTCCTTCAAAGAATTTACAACATCAAAATAATATTACAAGCATATATGGAAATACAAAGCATGCAGAGTGGTTTGGGATTTGTGATGAAATAATATTCATTTTCATATACCATATGATTTTCTAAAATGTTTTCATATAGTATAAATAAAGGGTGAGACACAGCAGGAAATGAATTCTGGTATGGAAAGTTATGGTCAGGATATCATTACCTACAAGTTAGATACAATTTTTAAAAGAAGCATGGAATTTCAAAATAACATTCTTTCACTATGTAAAGAATTGAGCCTTGGAGATAAGAGGTTTGTTTAATAATAGCAATTTTTCAAGTAACCAACTTTATTTTCTTACTTAAGATGAGTTTATGGGTTTTAGAAACACTATCGAGTGCAAAAACAAAGTCTGTTATTTTTTTTCCTCTTTGAAAAGCTGCTTTATCAAAGCAAATAATTTTCCTTATGAACTCAGAGTAGCCTCAAGAAGTCTGCTAACAAAGAGAAAACAGATGGGACACCAGCTTTAAAGTTAGTCATCCTTAAAAGGAAATAAAATTGATTTTTAAATAGAAAAAAAATCAACAAAGCACAAACTATAATGTGAGATGAAACATACAAATTGCTATGATCTAAAAAAATATTGTCAACTATTTTCATTTTATTAATGTCATTTTTGTGATTTTATTAATTTCAAATATCATAACCTGTTCACCATTGAAAATATGAATATTTTCATTTTGATTTAATAATAACAGTTCAAGAAGCAGTAGAGACTGTAAAGTTAATGTGGTTTAATCCCTTGATTTTTATAAAGAAACAGCGGCTAGGGTTGATAAGTGACTCACCCAAGATTATAAAAATTGTTAGTGGCGGTCAACAACCAATTCCAAATTTCCCAAAGCATTGTTCAATATTTCCATGCAGAGCCCATCAAATTTCATTTTAATGCATAGATACAAGATATGCATTTGATGTAAGAAAAACAAGGTCAAAAGGATTCATATTCAAATATTTAATTATATGTTTCAGCCATTATGCTATATTTCAACCACACTCATGAACTGTGGATATGTAGATAGAGATATATCTGTTAAGTTTGTGGGATAAAAAAGATGGATAAATAGAAAAAATCTTAGAGTAGTACAAGGAAAGGTATTTTGTGCTGAAATAGGGGAAATGAAGGTCAAGGGGTAACCATGTGATAATAGAGATTGCATATGTATACAGTGACCTTTGTAAACTGTGTTCTGTTACAATAAGTTTTGGTTAAAAGAGGAGACATAGTAACCGGATGTTGGCTTAGGGTGGATCTATCTTCATTCCTCAGGTTATAGTCATCTAGAGGTAGAAAGAATAACTCTTTCCTGGCTACAGAGGTGATGTCCTGCATTTCAATAGAGGCTATGTTGGAAGGTCCAGATGTTAGAATTATAAGGCTGCGGTGAATCCATATCTTGACCACAGGAATGGTGGTTTCACATCAGGACACATTGGCAGATAGCATCATAGGTAGCAAATGAGTTCTGTAAGAAATCTCTTCAATAGTCAATACCCCAGGCACTTCCCCACAGTCACTATGGGGAGGCCTCAGAAATGTTACAATCTAAAACTAGTTCTAAAATATGAATGCATCTTCCATACCAGCATTGTTAATATTTCTCATTCTCTGTTTGTTTCTGCCTTCACTGTTTATTTTTTCATTCATTTATCCATTCACTCTTATGGAGAACCCACACAATACAAATGCAACAGGAGATTTAAAGAAATCAAAGATACAATCCTACGCTTACGTACTTCCTTTTGCTTAAGGGACTAAACTAGTAATTAAAATAAAAGGTAAGATTAAGTAAGACGTGAAAATGGTAATCTGAAAGTGTCTCAAGTCGAGAAGAGACTTAGTGAAAAATAAATATTAAAACAGCATGATTTCTAAGAGTGAAACAGGCTTCCAAAGAATTGTTTACTTTGGTTGCTTCAATTTCTCACTTCCTGCTTATTCATAAACACACTCCAGTTGGGCCTTTGCTCCTCCTGAAGACCTCTAATTTGTTAAGTTAAATGGATACTTACCAGTTTCCATTTTTATTTTTAGTATTAAGTAAAATTCAGTAGATTAACCCCTCTCATCTTGAATTCCATCATCTTTTGGTAACTGTGACGCATGTTCCTGCTGCTTCTCCTGCATCTCTGGTCACTATTACTTAATCTCCACAGCTGAACACATTGTAACTAAATGTCTGGATTTCAAGACCTGGTCCAGATACATTTCACTATCCCTAAGTGATCTCATCTAGTCCCATTACTTTACTTACTATCATCATGTGAACAAACATTAAACTTATACTTCAATCTAAACTTCTTTTCAGTGTTTCATTCATACATCTACCTCCATGACTATATGACAGGTATCTCAATCATATTTTTTCTTAACTGAACTCATTATATTTGCATCATTCTAGTTTTCAACTATGTTTAACAATTTCAGTAATATTTGTTGAACAAACAAATGAATGGAGACCATACAGAAAATCTGAAATTGTCCTTGATACTTTCCTCTTCCTCACTGACTAGTATTCAGTCCATCAATATTTCACAGTGATTCTACATTCATTCTGCTTACTTCTCCCTGTAATTTATTTCTAATCTCATAACATTGTGGTCAGAAAAGATGATTCATATGATTTCAATTTTCTTAAATTAACCAAGGCTTGAGTTGTGACCCAAGATGTGATCCATCCTGGAAAATGTTCCATGTACACTTGAGAAGAAAATGTAATCTGCTGTTTTTGGATGGAATGTCCTATGAATATCAATTAAATCTATCTGGTCTATTGTGTCATTTAAAGCTTGTGTTTCCTTATTAATTTTCTGTCTGGATGATCTGTCCATTGGTGTAAGTGAGGTGTTAAAGTCCCCCACTCTTATTGTGTTACTGTCGATTTCCTCTTTTATGGCTGTTAGCAGTTGCCTTATGTATTGAGGTGCTCCTATGTTGGGTGCATATATATTTATAATTGTTATATCTTCTTCTTGGATTGACCCCTTGATCACTACTTAGTGACCTTCCTTGTCTCTTGTAACAGTCTTTATTTTCAAGTCTATTTTATCTGATATGAGTATTGCTACTCCAGCTTTCTTTTGATTTCCATTTGCATGGAATTTCTTTTTCCATCCCCTCACTTTCAGTCTGTATGTGTCCCTAGATCTGAAGTAGGTCTCTTGTAGACAGCATATATATGCGTGTTGTTTTTGTATCCATTCAGCAAGCCTGTGTTTTTTGGTTGGAGCATTTAATCCATTCACGTTTAAGCTAATTATCGACATGTATGTTCCTATGACCATTTTCTTAATTGTGTTGGGTTTGTTTTTGTAGGTCCTTTTCTTCTCTTGTGTTTCCCACTTAGAGAAGTTCCTTTAGCATTTGTTGTAGAGCTGGTTTGGTGGTGCTGAATTCTCTTAGCTTTTCGTTGTCTGTAAAGCTTTTGATTTCTCTGTTGAATCTGAATGAGATCCTTGCCAGGTAGAATAATCTATCATGCCACTCCCTTCTGGCTTGCAGTTTCTGCTGAGAAATCAGCTGTTAACCTTATGGGAGTTCCCTTGTATGTTATTTGTCATTTTTCCCTTGATGATTTTAATAAGTTTTCTTTGTCTTTAATTTTGTCAGATTGATTGCTCTGTGCCTTGGCATGTTTTTCCTTGGGTTTATCCTGGAGACTTGGGACTCTCTGCACTTCCTGGATTTGGGTGGCTATTTCCTTTCCCATGTTAGGGATAATCTCTTCAAATATTTTCTCGGGGCCTTCTCTCTCTCTTCTCCTTCTGGGACCCCTATAATGCAAATGTTGGTGTGTTTAATCTGTGTCTTTAATGAGGTCTCTTAAGCTGTCTTAACTTCTTTTCATTCTTTTTTCTTCATTCTGTTCCACAGCAGTGAATTCCACCATTCTGTCTTCCAGGTCACTTATCCGTTCTTCTGTCTCAGTTATTCTTCTATTTATTCCTTCTAGTGTATTTTTCATTTCAGTTATTGTATTGTTCATCTCCGTTTGTTTGTTCTTTAGTTTTTCTAGGTGTTTGTTCTTTAATTCTTCTAGGTCTTTGTTACACATTTCTTGCATCTTCTTGATCTTTGCCTCCATTCTTTTTCCAGGGTCTTGGATCATCTTCACTATCATTATTCCGAATTCTTTCTCTGGAAAGTTGCCTATCTCCACTTCATTTAGTTGTTTTTCTGGGCTTTTATCGTGTTCCTTCATCTGGAACATAGTCCTCTGCCTTTTCATTTTGTCTGTCTTTCTGTGAATGTGGTTTTCATTCCACACGCTGCAGGACTATAGCTATTCTTGCTTCTGCTGTCTGCCCTCTGGTGGATGAGGCTGTCTTAGAGGCTTGTGCAAGTTTCCTGATGGGAGGGACTGGTGGTGAGTACAACTGGGTGTTGCTCTGGTGGGCAGAGCGCTGTAAAACTTTAATCCACTTGTCTTCTGATGGGTGGAGCTGAGTTCCCTACTGTTGGTTGTTTGGCCTGAGGTGACCCAGCCCTGGTGACTACAGGCTCTTTGGTGGTGGACTCCAAGGGGGCTCACGCCAAGGAGTACTTCCCAGAACTTCTGCTGCCAGTGTCCTTGTCCCCAAGGTGAGCCACAGCCACCCCCCGCCTCTACAGGATACCCTCCAATACTAGCAGGTAGGTCTGGTCCATTCTCCCCTGGGGTCACTGCTCCTTCCCCTGGGTCCCAGTGCGCACACTTTGTGTGTGCCCTCTAAGAGTGGAGTCTCTGTTTCCCCCAGTCCTGCTGAAGTCCTGCAATCAAATCCCGCTAGCCTCCAAAGTCTGATTTTCTGGGAATTCCTCCTCCCATTACCAGACCCCCAGGTTGGGAAGCCTGACATGGGGCTCAGAACCTTCACTCCAGTGGGTGGACTTCTGTGGTATAAGTGTTCTCCAGTTTGTGAGTCACCCACCCAGCAGTTATGGGATTTGATTTTATTGTGATTGCGCCCCTCCTACCATCTCATTGTGGCGTCTCCTTTGTCTTTGGATGTGGGGTATCTTGTTTGGTGAGTTCCCGTGTCTTCTGTTGATGACTCTTCAGCAGTTAGTTGTGATTCTGGTGCTCTCACATGAGGGAGTGAACACACATCCTTCTACTCCACCATCTTGTACCAATCTCCCTCTCCTCACTTCTCACCACCACCGTCCCTCTAGTTCAAGACACCGTTACCTCCTTCTAGGGTTATGGCATCCATTTTTCCATACCTTCACACACATACTAGAGAAAGTTATAGTAATCTTTTTTTTAAATGCAAATCTAATCATGCCACTAGCTTCCTTATTTTCTTTAAATAACTTCCTACTGAATTTCAAAAATATATAAATTTTGTAATGACTACATGACCCTGAATTATCTAGCCCTACCTACCTCCCTAATTTCTTCCTGGGACAATTTTTCCCCTCAATCTTTGTGTTTCTAGTGACCTTTGAGCTTCTTAATGGTGAAAATCTGTCTCCTTCCTTAGGTCCTTCAGGTCCTTCATTTTTTATCATCTGCCTGGAAGGTTTTGCCCTTCATTTTTTAAAAATTTTATTTTTCTATAAGAATTTTTAAAATTGAAATATAGTTGATTTACAATGTTTCAGGTGTACAGCAAAGTGATTCACTTATACATATATATACACATATATACATATATATTTTTTTCATATTCTTTTCCATTATAGGCTATTATAAGATATTGAATATAGTTCTCTGTGCTACAAACAGTAGGCCCTTGTTTGTTATCTATTTTATATATAGTGTGTATCTGTTAATTCCAAATTCTGAAGTTTTGCCCTTGATTTATCCCTGAGAGCTGTAGCTCAGTCCCTGGACAATTCTTTTTTTTTTCCCCTGGACAATTCTTAAGAACATCTCACATCCCACAATTTCAAATAAGTTATAGTATTTTCATAATCGCAACATAAACATATACTGTAACAGTTTTAATTGAATTTTTATTTTATATTGGGGTATAACTGGTTTACAATGTTGTGTTAGTTTCAGGTGTACAGCAAAGTGATTCAGTTATACATATATCCATTATTTTTTCAGATTCTTTTCCATTATAGGTTATTACAGAATATTAAGTAGAGTTCCCTGTGCTATACACTAGGTCATTGATGATTATCTATTTTATATATAGTAGGGTGTATATGTTAATCCCAAACTAATTTATGTTAGGTATATGTTAATTTATCCCTCCTAATTTATCCCTTCCCCCACAGCTTTCCCCTTTGTTAACCATAAGTTTGTTTTCTGTGAGTCTGTTTGTTTTGTTAATAAGTTTTTTTGTGTCATGTTTAGGTTCCACATGTTAGTGATATCATATGATATTTGTCTTTGTCTGACTTACTTCACTTAGTATAATGTCTAGGTCCATCCATGTTGCTGCAAAGGCAATATTTCATTCATTTTTATGGCTGAGTAATATTCCACTGTGTATATATACCACTTCATCTTTATCCATTCCTCTGTCAAAAGACATCTAGGTTGCTTCCGTGTCTTGGCTATTGTAAATAGTGCTGCAGTTAACATTCGGGCATGTGTATCTTTTCAAATTAGTTTTCTCCAGATATATGCCCAGGAGTGAGATTGCTGGATCATATGGTAGCTCTATTTTTAGTTTCTTAAGGAACCTCCATACTGTTCTTCATAGTGGTTGTATCATTTTATATTTCCACCAACAGTGAAGGAGGGTTCCCTTTTCTCCACATCCTCTGCAGCATTTATTGTTTGTAGACTTTGATGATGGCCATTCTGACCAGTGTGAGGTGATACCTCATTGTAGTTTCGATTTGCATTTCTCTAATAATGAGCAATGTTGAGCATCTTTTCATGTGCCTTTTGACCATCTGCATGTCTCCTTTGGAGAAATGTCTATTTAGATCTTCTGCCCATTTGTTTGATTGGGTTGTTTTTTTGATATTGAGCTGCATGAGATATTTGCATATTTCAGAGATTAATCTCTTATTGGTTGCTTCATTTGCCAATGTTTTCTCCCATTCTGTGGGTTGTCTCTTCATTTTGTTTATGGTTTCCTTTGCTGTGGAAAAGTTTTAAGTTCAATTAGGTGCCACTCATTTTTGTTTTGACTTTCATTGTTCTGGGAGACATATCCAAAAAGATACTGCTGCAGTGTATGTCAGAAAGTGTTCTGCCTATGTTTACCTCTAAGAGTTTCATACTATCTGGTCTTACATTTAAGTCTTTAAGTATCTGGGGTTTATGTTTGTGTATGGTGTTAGAGAATGTTCTAGTTTCATTCTTTTATATGTAGCTGTTCAGTTTTCCCAGCATCATTTATTGAAGAGACTGTCTTTTCTCCATTGTATATTTGCCTCCTTTGTTGTAGATTAATTGACCGTAGGTGTATGGATTTATCTCTGGGCTTTCTATTCTGTTCCACTGATATATAAGTCTGTCTTTGTGCCAGTACCATACTGTTTTGATTACTGTAACTTTGTTGTGTAGTATAGTATAGTATAGTGTAGTATACTGTAGCTTTGTAGTATAGCGTGTAGTATAGTGTGATTCCTCCAGCTCCGTTTCTCTTTCCCAGGATTGCTTTGGCTATTTGTGGTCTGTTGTGTTTCCATACAAATTGTAAAATATTTTGTTCTAGTTCTGTGAAAAATGTCATTGGTAATTTGATAGGGATTGCATTGAATCTGTAGATTTCCTTGGGTAATATAGTCATTTTGACAATATTGATGCTTCCAATCCAAGAACATTGTATATCTCTTCATTTGTTTGTGTCACCTTTTATTTCTTTCATCAGTATCTTATAGTTTTTGGAGTACAGCTATTTTGCCTCCTTAGGTAGGTTTATTCCTAGGTATTTTATTCTTTTTGATGTGATGATAAATGGGATTGTTTACTTCTTTTTCTGATCTCTCATTTTTAGTGTATAGATATGCAACAGATTTCTCTGTATTAATTTTGTATCATGCAACCCTACCAAATTCATGATGATCTCCAGTAGTTTTCTGGTAGCATCTTTATGGTTTTCTATGTAGTATCATGTCACCTGCACACAGGGACAGTTTTACTTCTTCTTTTCCAATTTGCATTCCTTTTATTTCTTTTTCTTCTCTGATTGCCATGGCTAGGACTTCCAAAATTATGTTGAATAATAGTGGCGAGAGTGGACATCTTTGTCTTGTTTCTGATCTTAGAGGAACTGCTTTCAGTTTTTCAGCATTGAGAATTATGTTGCTGTGGTTTTGTCATATATGGCCTTTATTATGTTGAGGTAGGTTCCCTCTATGCCCACTTTCTAGAGAGTTTTTTTTAATCATAAATGGCTGTTGAATTTTGTCAAAAGATTTTTCTGCATCTATTGAGATAATATGGTTTTATTCTTAAATTTGTTAATGTGGTGTATCACACTGATTGATTTGTGGATACTGAAAAACGCTTGCATCCCTGGGATAAATCCCACTTGATCATAGTGTATAATCCTCTTAATGTGTTGTTGGATTCGGTTTGCTAGTATTTTGTTGAGAATTTTTACGTCTTTTCATTTAGTTGATCTTGTAGGCTTTTAGCTTGCCTCTTCCTCTGCAACATATGTCTTCTCATTTTGTCAAACTTACTGTGTTTGTGGTCTCCTTTCTGCAGGCTATAGGATCGTAGTTCCTCTTGCTTCTGGTGTCTGCCCCCTAGCGGGTGAGGTTGGTCCAGAGGCTTGTCCTGTTATCCCCTTGATAGAGGGTTTCATTGGTGTTGTGGTGACCAGAGCCTGCCCTGGATATTGAGCAGGGCCTCCCCTTTGCTCTGTGGTTGTCACTGACCTGTCAGGGGTGGGGTCTGCTCCTTAGTTGTTGGAGTAGAGGCCCCCAGATCTGTTTCTTAGCTGTGTTTCTGATCTGTGGTGCGAAGTAGGTGCAATTGGAGCACTCCCACTGGGAGAGAAGCCACTGAGTATTCCTCCTCTGGAGGAATCACCTGTAAATGTGCTTTGTTGTGTTATCTATGAACCCATTGCATGGGCTGACAAAGTATACTGTTGGTGGCACTGGTCTCAGTCTCACCTTAACTGTGGGTATGCTGGCAATTGGCCCTGGTGATTCTCAGGCATTGTTTTCACCAGGCCACCAGCACAGATCCACTGAGGTCAGGTCCCAGGACTGCAGTAGTCATGCACCAGGACACACTGTGGGAGGTATGGAGGCAGCTCAGACTCTGGCCTGGCCCAACCCCCGTGTGTACGTGTCCACAAAGCCCACAGCTGCTAAAGCCAGACCCATCCCAGCTGTAGGAGCGCTTGTCCTGTTGGATGTTTCGCAGGTGCTGAATTTAGGAAGCCATCAGAGGAGGTCTAACTCTGTGGTTCATGCAGCCACAAGGAGAGATTTCAGCTCTTCTTTCTTAGTCACATGGCCCCTGGGCTCAGCTGTAGTTTCAGCTCCACCTCTGTATGTGTTCCTCCCACCATAGTCTGCTCCAGAGGTTTCCAGAGCATATAAGCCTGTCAGGCAGGAAGGAGTCAAGGTGGCAATAGGGGCGAACAGGCCACCCCAGCGGGAGGATGCTGGGGTAGTGATTGGAGCATGCAAGCCCTTCAGGCAGCGATCAGGGTGAGCAGGCCACCCAGGCTGGGGTTGGGGGGGAGGAGACAATGGCAGCATCCGAGGGGTTCCAGCAGGAACTCTCTCTAGTGCCTGCACAGGCAGGGGTTGGCACATGAGGAGAGAGGTTGCAATGGCGGTCCTGCCCTTTGCGTGTCACTTAACAACGGCACTTCACTTCTGTGGTGGTCCAGGCTTCCTCCATGAGCATTCCCGGTTGCAGAGCTCCTCACTCCCACCCCTCAGGCTATCTCCTCACAGCCAACAGCAGTACTCTCTCCGAGTCTGCTCTCCAAACCCCACGTTCCAGCACTCAGCCCCCATCAGCACTGGCAGACACCTGTCTCAGGCTGGGGTACACAGGGCTGTGGCATGGAAAATCTGTGTAGGTCTCACTCTGTCCAGCCTACCACAGACCAGTTGCTGGGCTCTCCTCTGAGTCCCCAAGGCTCCCCTTCTGTCCCAGCTGATCTCCTCACTGGTGAGGGGGCTTCTCTAGATGCGGGAACCTCTTCTCACCTTCAGCTCCCTGCTAGGGGTGCAGGTCCTGTCCTGCTTCTTCTCTTCTTTTTCCCGTCTTCTTTCTTTCATCCTACCTGGTTACATGGGGTTCTTTCTTGTCCTTTTAGGTGTCTGAGGTCCTTTGCTAGTCTTCAGCAGGTGCTCTGTGAGAATTGTTCCATTTGTAGATGTGTTCCTGATGTATTTGTGAGGAAGGATGACCTCCACGTCCTCCGCCATCTTGGAAAGTTGGGCCTGGACTTTGTTGGGAGTTTTTTAATCTCAGTTTCAATTTCAGTACTTGTGATTGGTCTGTTCATATTTTGTTTCTTCCTGGTTCAGTCTTGGAAGATTGTACTTTCTAATAATTTGTCCGTTTTCTTCTAGGTTGTCTATTTTATTGGCATACAGTTGCTTGTAATGGGCTCTTATGATCCTTTCTATTTCTGTGGTATCCATTGTAACTTCTCCTTTTTCATTTCTAATTTTATTGATTTGAGCCCTCTCCCTGTTTTTCTTGATGAATCTGGATTAACATTGATCAATTTTATCTTTTCAAAGGACCAACTTTTAGTTTAATTGATCTTTTCTATTGTTTTCTTTGTGTCTATTGCATTTATTTCTGTTCTGATCTTTATGATTTCTTTCCTTCTACTAACTTTGGGTTTTGTCTGTTCTTTCTCTAGTAGGTGTACAGTTAGGTTGTTTATTTGAGATTTTTCTTCTTTCTTGAGGTAAGATTGTATTGCTATAAACTTCACTCTTAGAACTCCTTTTGCTGTGTCCCATGGGTTTTGGATCATCTTGTTTTCATTGTCATTTGTCTCTAGGTATTTTTTGAGCTCCTCTTTGATTTCTTCAGTGGTCCATTGGTTGTTTAATAACATTGTTTATCCTCCACGTGTTTGCGTTTTTTACATTTTTTGTCTTATAGTTGATATCTAATCTCACAGCATTGTGGTCAGAAAAGATGTTTGATATGATTTCAGTTTTCTTAAATTTACTGAGGCTTGCTTTGTAGCCCAGCATGTAAACTATCCTGGAGACTGTTCCATATGCACTTGAGAAGAATGTGTATTCTGCTGCTTTCGGATGGGTTGCTCTATAAATATCAATTAAGTCTATCTGGTCTAATGTGTCATTTAAGGCCTCTGTTTTCTTATTGATTTTCTGTCTGGATGATCTGTCCATTGATGTAAACGGAGTGTTAACGTTCCCCAGTATTGTGTTACTGTCAATTTCTCCTTTTATGGCTGTTAGCTTTGCCTTATATATTGATGTGCTCCTATGTTGGGTGCATATATATTCACAATTGTTATATCTTCTTCTTGGATTTATTCCTTGAACATTATGTAATGTCCTTCTTTGTCTCTTGGAACAGTCTTTATTTTAAAGTCTATTTTGTCTGATAAGAGTACTGCTACTCCAGCTTTCCATTTGCATGGAATACATTTTTCCATCCCCTCACTTTCAGTTTGTATGTGTCCCTAGATATTAGGTGCGTCTCTTGTAGACAGCATATATACAGGTCATGTTTTTATATCCATTCAGCCAGTCTATATCTTTTGGTTGGAGCATTTAATCTGTTTACGTTTAAGATAATTATCATTACGTATGTTCTTATTGCCATTTTGTTAATTGTTTTGGATTTGCTTTTGTAGGTTTTTTTTCTTCCCTTCCTCTTTTGTTCTCTTCTCTTGTGAGTTGATGACTATATTCTGTGTTGTGTCTGGATTTCGTTATTGTGTGTATCTATTGTAGATTTTTGGTTTGCGATTACCATCAGGTTTTGATATAGCAGTTGATATATATACAAGATTGTTTTAAGTTGCTGGTCTCTTAATTTCAAATGCATTCCCAATATCCTGCATTTGTACTCTCCTCTTCTCATGATTGATGGTTTTCATATATTTGTGTCTGGATGATTTCTTACCTATACTGTATGTTTGTTTGCCTTTACCAGTGAGCTTTCCCATTCATAGTTTTCTTGTTCCTAGTTGTAGCCTTTCCTTTTCCACCTAGAGAAGTTCCTTAAGCATTTGTTGTAAAGCTAGTTTGGTGGTGCTGAATTCTCTTAGTTTTTGCTTGTCTGTAAAGCTTTTGATTTCTCTGTCAAATCTGAACAAGAGCGTTGCTGGGTAGAGTATTCTTGGTTGTAGGTTTTTCCCTTTTATCACTTTAAAATACCATGCCACTCCCTTATGGCCTGCAGAGTTTCTGCTGAAAAATCAGCTGATAACCATATGGGGATTCCCTTGTATGTTTTTTGTTGCTTTTATAATATTTCTTTATAGCAGTTGTCCTGATATATGTATACACAAATATATTGTACATTTGTTTAATGCCTGTCACCCATTTAGACTGTAAGTTTTGTGGAAGCAAGAACTGGTCATATTCTTCACAGCTGTTTCCCCAGCACCTAGTCTAGTCCATGATATAAAATTAGTGTTTGATAAACATTTATTGAAGATAGGTGGAAAAAGAAAGGGATTGAGGGAAATAGGGAAAAAAGAAAAAATGATCAAACATGGAGATATGTTCTCAACTAAATTCTCCAGAATGAATATAATTTGAATTACTGCAAAGGTAGGAAGGCATCCCTGGCATGATGAATAAGGAGGAGGTACATATTTACAAGGCCTATTTGGTATTATATGTTTTCTTGCTAAGAGGGAGGAGTATGTTCACAAAGAGATGGAACGAAAATATTATACATGTAAGTAAGTTGTCTGGGTTTGCCTGCTAATTTAAGGAGTTCAGAATTGTAAATCAAATGAAGATCTCTTGAAAGTTTGTGAAAAAGTAAATGACATGACAGAGTGGTTTAGGAAGGTTAATTGGATAATTAAAAATTAATCAGTCCAAGGTGAAAGTGTCTCAGATAAGGCAACCCAAAACGCATATACTTGTTAGGGATCTAAGGAGGCATGTGTCACCAACAGTGGTTATATTTAAAGTTACACATTATCCAAAATTAAAATGTCTCACATAATAGGCAAGAATAAAAAATTTTCAAGCTCTGAAAAAAACTGCAAAACCTTTAAGAAGACTTGTAACTTATTTCATTGTTATTTATACACAAAATTAATTAAAATATGATAAAACATGGGCATCAAATATATGGCATCAAATAAATTTCAATTACATGGTAAGAAATAGTTATACATGTTGAATTTATAACCTACATATTTCAGGTAATAGTTTATTTGCAGAATTTATGTAAAAACATAACGTACTGCTTCTCATCAATAATATAAACAAATAATGAAACATTGTGTAGTAAATATTGTGTCTACAATTTTCCATAGATTATTTTTTTCTGGGAACAACATTAGTGTATTTCTGACTGCATCATGTTGCTCAGGGCCCTGTCAATATGAAATGAACTCCTCCAAAACACATTTATCCTACCTTAGTAAGGGTGATTTCCCTGTACCCATCTAAGTGGGTCTGAGATATCATCCCTCTTCATAGACATTTCTAATACATCTAGAATCCAAAGACCCTTGCATTTTTCCTCTTGAAATGTATTTTTTCTCTGAATTAACTGACCAGGCATTGAGATGAGTAGTAGAGGATTGTGTCTCCAGCCCCTTAACTGGAACTCCATAGGTGAAAGGGAATCATGGAAACTCTGATTTTGTCATTTAGTATGTACTGGTTGTTGAATGAAGAATGGATAAAGAGGTAATCAGTTTTCCCAGTACCTATGTTTTATAGTGATTTTATTTTACTATACAATAGCTGAGACAATTTTAAAAGAATGTGACATTGCTAACAAAGCATGCTGTGAACATTTCATAAGTAAAGAAACAAAATTCTCCAGGATTCCAGTATCCAGAACGTTTCAAAACATCCTAACGTAGATTCCTCCTTTGTGCTCTCCTCATCTGGCCCAGGCCATGACTTTTTCAAGATCATACCTGAGAGCTGATAACTTGCACAAAGTTGTAGCACTCCTTTTGCATCTCTTCAGTCTGTCTCACAAGAGATACTATGGTCTAATAATTATAATCTAATTTTAAAAAATTATATATAGTTCTTGAATAAAACCATGCATAATTTTTGTACTGCTTAGTGTAACCCAGAGGAAGTCAAGAAATTGTGAAATAGCAAAACCTCTGTATTTCTTTTTTTTTTTTTTTTTTTTGTTACGCGGGCCTCTCACCGCTGTGGCCTCTCCCATTGCGGAGCACAGGCTCTGGACGCGCAGGCCCAGCGGCCATGGCTCACGGGCCCAGCCGCTCCGCGACATGTGGGACCCTCCCAGACCGGGGCACGAACCCGTGTCCCCTGCATCAGCAGGCGGACTCTCAACCACTGCGCCACCAGGGAAGCCCCTATATTTCTTTTTTTAAGGCCTTATGTTTATTAACTAAGTCATTCAAATAAGATTTGTTGAGGAATTTCCATGCATATGGCCCTGAATGAAGTACAGGGAACACAAAAATGAGTATCACATGAAGTATGCCCTCAAGGATCTAATGGTCTAGCAGAGAAACCAGACATACAACTACCATTGGTTGATCCTTCTCATTTTGTAAATAATTTTATCTTTCCTGACAAAACCTCTGTATTTCAACAAGGTACTTAAGAATGAATCATTCCTATTTTCTTTTCAAAAGCCAAAGGACTCTATGCAAAACCTCTTTGTGTCCTCATACAAAGTAGACTGACAGATGTCCCAAATAACTGCAGCCCAGAAAACATACTACAGAATATGCTATAGATATGATGTGATTAAACAGTAAATTCTGCTTATCCCATCCAAGGAATTACTGCCAACAAAGAAATGTTCAGTTATTTTCCATGGCATCTGTGTTTTAGCTCAATGGTATACCTGGTTTTAACTACAATCACATGTGTAAGTTGAACCATCTACCCAAAAGTGGTAGAAAACACCCCTTCCAGGGAGGCAGCTCAGATATAATTGGTGCAAAAAAAAAAAAAAACCAAGAAAGTAAATAAAGCTTATAAAATCTGGACAAGAATGGTTCACATAATAGAAACAGTGCCATTCAAAGGAACTGAAACCATTTCTAGGTAATACATAATTACGACCAAGAGTTATTTGCACTCTTGAATTAAAAGGAAACAGACTATTCTGTATTAAAATTGATTTAAAGTTGTTATATAAAATAGGCACTTTAAATATATTTATGATCTTAAAATGTGGGATAAGGAGAAAAAGCAGGATATAAGATGACATGGAGTAACCAAAGGGTGGAAGATCTGCAAAACTCATAATGCAAAAAGAAAAGAAGTCCTACTGTAAAAGCTTATTCTCTTAGCCATAAGTGTCTCTAAATATTTATAAATTCCTCAATAAACTTAGAAATTTATTAGAGATTCCAACTATACATTAGTCATGGCTTCTGTATATAGTTTAGGCTTAAGTTATGACATGTAGTATGGAATTAGTCATTCTCGAGCATTCCTCTTGCCGTCTTTATGAAGAAGCATTAAGGCATTCATTCTCAGATTCTGTTGTGTATAAAAATCACCTTATTATCAGCTAAAATTACTTCTGCTATGCACGTACCATAGATGCAGTAGTTCTGATGCAGCAGTTCTGGGGTTGGCTCAGAATTTTTGAATTATAACATGCATTTGCATTTCATATGATCCTAAGACAAGTAATCGTTATAGCCTACTTTGAGTAAAATGTGTCCCTAAGGTAAATAACACCATCAAGTCTTTATATAGGTAGTGACCCCTAGCTATTATAGTTAAATCTCTGACTCCTAATTCAAAGAAGTAGCATTGTTTATGAAATGTTACCATAATCAAACTACATGCTACATATCAATTAGAAAACACATCTCCTTGAGTTTTATATCATACAAATTAGTGCAGTTTCAAATTCCAAATACAGGTAGCTAGAGTGACAGATACATAGCTATAGAAGACTACTTCAAGTGTGATTTCAATCAGAAAAAAAAAAAAAAAAACAGTTGTATATAAATCCTGCATTTACAAGAGAACCTCTTCAGGAATTGTCCATATAGAGGCTTGGACATGCAGAATCTCAACTAACAATTCAGTCAAGATTTGAATGCCCAGAATGGTAGCCAGAGACATAGTGATCTTTTCCCTTTCCCTTATAGAGAGCGGTTCCTGCACAAACATATTGTTGTCTACATGTACCAACATTTTCTATAAAGATCAAGACCACTCTTTACTACCATGTAATACTAAAAATAACAAATCTGCTCCAAAGACAACAAAGTAGAGGGGAATCCTAAGTATTTTGAGTCTTACTCCCAAATTACATGCTATTCATCGTAAGACTTATGGTACTCCTTCAGGTGCATGCACATAGAACTTTTATTTCTATCTATCTGAGAATCATATCAGGAGAAAAATGATGTAGGAACATGTTATGAGTTAGGTAAAAAAAATGATTCGATAAGTCAGTGTTTCTCAGCTGGGACAATTTTTCTTCTCAGGATTCATATGTTATGTTCAGGATGGAGGGCAGTATTCGTGTATAGGGAGAATTAACAAAGAAATAATAAAGAATTATCTAGTCCAAAATGTCAATAGTGTCAAGGCTGAGAAACCTTGCCACAGATTAAAATGGTAATTCCCTCCAATATTTCCCTGAATTTACTCAAGTACTCAAGAATGCAACATTTTCCTGACTCTGACAGTTGATATAACCATAGATCTAATTTACCAATTGAGGTTCAATCATCTCTTTGGTATCTCACAGCCCCTCAGTTTGGGGCCTATCAGCCTCCAGCATAGACAATGATCCAACACAGGAAGTCATTTAGCTGCAGTAAGTAATTGCTCTTTATTTCATTCTGTTAGGAAGCACTCTTGCTTATTGATTTCGGGCTGCACCTGAAGCATCGCTACAATTTTTTTTTTTCTAACAACCTGAATCTGCTCCTACTGACCTACTAATGCTGTCCTTCTGGCAAAATATGCTACACCAAAGACACAGAGCAAGGAAAGCATGCACATAAAGTCAAATGCTGCCATGAGAAAGAGCCAGTGACTGGTGCTTGCTTATCTACCACCACCAGAGATGAAACCAATTGAAAAGGAACAAATTAGAAAGACGTGACATGCTGTTTCCCTCTGTTCCCTACTTATTAATATTAATTAACCAATATAATTATGTGGCTGCATGCGTTTAAGTAGCAACTCTCGATTAGCTTTCACACAAATTGTCCAGGGGGTCTGTTGGTAAAGCCCTGATCTGTGGAAAATTTTCCTTTGACAAGTAATTTTAGGTAGTAAAGCATACTAGTTAATAATCTGAGCTCTGACATGTGCTTAGATTATATCCTATCTTAGTCACTTAAAGGCTGTATAAATTGGCAAATTCTTTACTGTCACTGAGCTTTGTCTTCCTCATCTGTTAAATGAGGATGTATGGTTGTCATAAAAGGATGATGATGTGATTGATAAAAGACATGAATAGAAGAAAAGCATCTGTAATGACAAGGATGTGAAACTCAATTGTCAGTGAGACAACTGTTCAAAGGGAGAAACAACAAAACAGCCTACCTTAGGTGCAGACTTCCCAGTCCCCAAGGCCCATGAATGAGGTCCTAAAATCTTGGCTTTGCCATTCTCACATAAGTTTTCATATAGTCCCTTCACCATTTTGAGGATTCAGGCTCTGTACCTGGTCTATTCACCAAGAACAAATAATTGATGCAAGATACGTGAGAATCTTCCTGGGTTTTTAACTAAGACTATCTGAACTACAGGTCTTTCCATTTTTCCAGCCACAACATCTCTCATCACAGTCAAACATCAAGCTTTCCTTAGGGCCATCTCCACAAATATAAAGAGGTATAACAAAGCATCTTACTCTTAGAGAAGATTAAAGCGTCAAATGAGATAACTTACATGTCACGTGCTTAGCACAATGTCTGGCACGTCATAATATTAGGATGATGGTTACCGTATATAAGAATGTCAGCATAGTAAATAGGAACATGATGTCTACAACAAAAGTAAGATATTTAGTATTTCATCACAATGAAATTTTCATAGATATGTTAAATCCTATCATGAATAATGTATAACTATATCAAAATATAAAAGATTAAATATGCAGCCTTATAAAGGAAATCATTGTATTTTTCTTCACCTTGCTCTGCAACTGGTAGTAAATCGTTGCTGTCCTCAAGCTGATAATGGTCTTCTTGCAATAAGAAGCATTTCCCATTATTTCCAATATGTAAATAGATCCGGAAAATTTGGCCAAAGTTATTACTTCTATCCCTCATCACTGTGTCGATATGAAGCTAGAACTCACACTCCTTTGAAGCTAGGGTAAAGTCTCGTTTCTCTGTTAACATGAAAAAGATGTAAGAAATCTGATTTCTTTCTTGGCATTTATTGTGGGTTAAAATTCAAGTTATATTGTGTTGTAATTTACAAGGAAAAGTAAAAACAGCTTTTGAAATTCGGCTGTCGTGACCATGAAACCACTTGCCCTAGTTAAGCCTACAGTGCATGCTATGTTCCTTCATCTTCTGTATTTGTGGTATTAGCCACTGAAGAAAAGGTATTTCAGTTGTTCTACCATTTAGTAGGACTATTTAGGGTTTAGGTAACAAAAGGTATCTCACTTCTTTTGATGCATTTACTAGCCTTATTGTGCAGCATGGTTTACTAATCCCTTCTTTCCAGAAGCCACCTAGTCTATTCTAACACAGTCTTTGAGAAATCCTTTTCTGTGGAAATATGTTCTTTTTCCAGTTAACATTTATTCATAATGTTGCAGTCAAATTTTGCTTGTTGCTTATGTTTTCACCCTATAGTTACTCTTTTATATCATGAGTTATCTAAGGGAGAGGATGATACTTTTTTAAAATATGTATTCCAAACCACTAGTAGACAGCTATAAATCCTCTATACTCTCAGAAAAAAAGACTGGGAAAGAAAAGGATGATGCAATGAAGAAAGTGTGTACTAAGGTGGGTAAGCAGGTTACAGGAAACATTTTAGACATATCTTTATGACTCAGTTTTTAACCATGAAGCACTTAATGATTTGTCTAATATATATTATTCAAATCATATAGATATATATACAGATGAATGGATAGATAGATACACACATATACATATACACTGTCACCACCAATGAGTATTTCTGTGTATATAATTCATTAGCGTATCAAACACATAACAAAATAGACATACTCACTCATCTTCATCTCATCTTTAGGTATCTGTTAACCTACATAATTACTGCCAACTGCAGAATAATCAATTTTGTTAACACTGGGGTGGGGGGGGAGCAGAGACATTCTGTATAGAATATGAAGAAATAAAAAATGTTCCCCGTGATTGTGGGAAATAATATTCCAGAACATTTTAACCACATTTAACCATCAGGATACAGTGTTTCTCATAAAACTAAAGCTATGTTGTGACTCAGTTGACTGGTTTTAAAGAGTTAGTTTATATGACAACCTAAGGAGCAGTCTCGCTGTCTAATTCCTGATAGCAGTGGTCTTCAAACCTTCACTGTGGTCAAAGAATCACCTAGGAGACAAGTTAAAATGATACACTTTCACCTTCAGAAAATTTGAAGCATTAAGCCTGCTGTATTGGGACCTAGGTTCTGCATTTTTAACACAGTTTCCAGCAAGTTGGTACTTTACCATGTAAATATTTTCTGAGTATTTATTACACTTAATAAAATAATTTTGGAATTTTTTTTAAAAATCCTACTGAAAATAACAATACATGTCAAGAACTGTGAAGGGCTGGAGACTTTGCTCTGCTTACAAAATGACAAGTTGGCCCACCGTAGTCTCATGGATGTTGTCAGAAGACATTTGAATCCAGGGTCAAGACCCAGGGACTTTATGCCTTGGCATAGCAGGCAGCATAAGCTCTATGTGCACATCAATTCCCCATGCTCCCAAGTCTCCCAGTGGGTCACGGGCAAGCAGCTCAGGTGGATGCTGCATAAGAAAGATTTACATCATAGTTGAGGTAAGCCCAGTCTTTTAAAGAGGGCTACTATCAGACCTGTCCAACTTGCGTTTTAAACATTAATGCTGAATGTCCAAGAGTTTTTGTTTTTGTTTTTATCAGAAGAACCATCCACCGTTTCTAACATATAATTTTGCCTTAGACAAGCAAATGTGTTTACCAAAAGAAATGCATTCACATGATAAGAAACAAAATACTAATTACTGCCTAACTCATTCAAAGTTTTATTTTTACGGCACCGTGATTGAGAGCAATATATTCCTAAAGTGAAAGGCAGGAGAATCTGCTGGTTCAATTCAGCATTTTGAATAAAATGTAATATTCAGATATTCTCAAGTGTTGCTTAAAGACGTGTTAGATCAGAATAAACTGAAGATGTATACGGCAGGACCCTTAGAAGGTCCTTAAACAGGCTAGATATAGCATTTCTGGATGTTTAATTCAATTTCATAACCTCATTGTTCTAATACTATTCATTGGAGTTAATTTTATTCCTCATGATAAAATATAATATGCTAGAATAAACTGTGACTTCTGAGGAATTTTTTTCTCTGCTTTGTTGGAAAAGTTATGGAATCCACAAGAAGACCTCTTTGAAAAGTAATTTTTGTGTGACTTAGTGTTCCTGGCAGTTTTCCTATATCTCTGGAAACAATGGTTACTCATTGGAACTCATTGGTACTCATTGGTAACTCATCTGGAAACAATGGAAACTCATTCATCTTCTGGGTATTTTCAATTACCAAATATTTCTTCCTGTGGCCCTCAAACTCTAACTAGCAGCTTAGCATAGACACAGTAACTACAGACTCGTCAGTGAGATACCCATGAGCTGACTGAACCTAGAGCTAACTCATACACTTAAAAATACAACAGGTATTCTTGGTAGGTAGTCACATTAAAAAAAATGAAGACCTGGGGTAAATATCAGATATTTGTGGGTCACTTAAACATGCTTTTCCAAGTCTCTGAAAGTGTGTTAAAGAAGCTATCCAGTAAAGTTATCTGAAATGTTCCAATCAAAATAGAAAAATTATGACTTCTTACCAGGGGGTTCATATATGTTGACCTTTAACTATATCTACTTGTTTTAAAGTGGTAGTCATTTAAGTTCAAATACATTCTAAAAGATCTCCATTTTTTACTCTCTTCTCCCAAATTTTGTGGTTTTGATGTCATATTTTACAGCTTCATATTTATCCGTGCACTGTTTATTGTTATATTTGCTTTTATAATTTTTTGTCTTTTGATCTCCATACTGGCTTATTTAAATGGTTGATCCTCAGTCCTTGCTAGATATTTGCCTTTACTAGTGGGATTTTCCCTTTCCTATAGATTCTTACTTCTTTTCCTCTAGAGAAGATACTTTAACCTTTAACATTTATTTTATGGTAGGTTTAGTATTGATGAACTCTTTCAGTTTTTGCTTGTCTGAGAAATTATCATCCCTTCAATTCTAAGTGATAATCTTGCTGGGTAGAGTATCCTAGGTTGCAAGGGTTTCCCCTTCAGGACTTTGAATGTATCATGGCACTCCTATGGCCTGCAAAATTTCTGCAAAGAAATCGGCTTATAGCCTTATGGGGATTCCCTCATATTAAGACTCTTTGTTTTTCTCTTGCTGCCTTTAAAATTCTCTCTTTATCTTTCACTTTTGCCATTTTAATTATGATGTGTCTCGGTGTGGGTTTGTATGGGTACATCTTTTTTGGGATCCTTTGTGCTTCCTGTACCTGGATATCTGTTTCTTTCTTCAGGTTTGGGAAGTTTCCAGCATAATTTCCTCAAATAAATTTTCAATCCCCTTCTTTCTCTCTTCTCTTTCTTGGACTCCTAAAATGCGATGCTGTTATGCTTGACGTTATTCCAGAGATCTCTAAAATTGCTTTAATTTCTTAAAATTAATTTTTCTTTCTGCTGTTCTGATTAGACGATTTCCATTATTCTACCTCTGGATCACTTATGCATTCTGCTGTATCATTTAGCCTGCTATTCATTACTTCTGGTGTGTTTTTTATTTCAACCACTTAAGTCTTCATTTCTGATTGGCTCTTTATATTTTCCAGTTCCTTGTTGAAGTGCTCATCCTCTACATCAATTCTTTTCCCTAATGTAGTTAACATTTTTATTACCACTGCATTGAATTCTATATCTGGTAAATTATTTGTTTCATTAGCTGGTTTTTTTCAGGGGTTTTCTCTTACTCCTTCAAGCGAGTAGTTTCTCTGCCTTTTACTTTTGCTTAACTTTCTCTGCCACTATGAATTTAGGTGAAACAGTTACCTATTGCAGTCTTGATAATGTACACCCTCATTCAATTTCTTTCTCACCCTCAGCATGTGGGTTTCATTCCTAACACTTTCCATCTCTTTGGCCTCTTCCACTACTCAGACCATGATCACTGACAACTACAAATGGAGACTCCCTGTTCCTTCTGCCTTGTTCTTGCTGACCTTGATCTACTCCATTATCCTACGTGATTTTGGGAAAATAATTTTAATCATATCATTCCCTTGGAAGCTCCAGTGTCTCCCATTGATCTCAGATTAAAGTTCAAATTTCCTAAATCATTATAATGCCCTTCGATACCTTTCTTGCCTCCTTTGTCATTTCTAGTATTTTTGTATTCTAAAAATTCCAGTCATGCTGAGATCTTTTATTTCCTAGGCCACAGCATATTCTCTCATCTCTGTTTCCTCTGCTAGAGACTTTATTTAGTCCCTCCTCACTTGGCTAATTCTGCTTACCCTTCAAGTTAGAGAATAAATGTCAGTTCTTCCAAGAAACCTTCCCTAACGCCACAGTTACATGCCTATCCGAGGGCTCTGATGGCAGCCAATAAATAAACATAACAGCCAACTCACTATGTTGCAATTTTCTGCCTATTATTTATATCCAACCATATCATAGAAACCAAGAGAAAAGTAGTTGTTTATTATCATGCAGTTGTCTTCTCACTGCCTAGCACATGGCTGATACTGAGTAGATACTTTGTCAACATGTAATGAATGAAATATGTTAGTACACTATGCCAGGAATATTATGGTGAAGGGATTACAATTGACCCTTGAACAACACGGGTTTGAACCACACAGGCCCACAATTTGAAAAAACTTGCAGATAAACCACATAACCTATGAATATATTTAAGAAAAAGTTATGTCATGAATGCATAAAATATAGATATTAGTGTATCCTTACATAGGCATAATATTTAGTGTGAAATAACCTGTTAGTTTTCTGTTTTATGACTTCGCTTTCTAAGAATTATTACCATACAGTATGCTTCTCTCTCATAATTGTAAAAAGTGCTTATCCAGTCTATCTTTATAGGTAAGAGGTTTTTTCTATGTAACAATGTTTCCAATATTGTATTATGAATATGATTGTAGTACTGTATGCCAAAAAATTTTTACAAAATTTCATTCATTAACGTTTAGGCTAGGCTACCGTGAAGCAATTATGTCAATTACACTAGGCTACCATAAAGCAATCATATTGTTGCTGCTTCAGTAACAATGCATGAATCATTACACCTGTAAATAAATACGAATTTCTTTTTCATATCATCTTTTCACTTTCGATGTCTAGTGTTAGTAATACTTATAACATCTACAGTGTTTTGTATCATATAAGAAAATATTGATGTAAATAGTAGCAGACAATTCATCTTGTAAAGATATAATGTAAACTTATGGTATCAATAAATACAGTATTGTAAATGTATTTTCCTTATGATTTCCTTAATATTTTTTCTCTAGCTTTCTTTAGTAAGAATACAGTATATTATACACATAATATATAAAATATATGTATATTGACTGTTTATGTTATTGGTGAGGTTTCTGGTCAACAATAGGCTATTAATAGTTTTGGGGGAATCAAAAATTTTATGAGGATTTTTGTCAGTGCAGGGTTTGGTGCCCCTAACCCCCAGATTGTTCAATGGCCAACTGTATATAGATATAAAAATTTACTATGATGTAGGAAATTTATCTGTCCCTAGGCATTCTGATAACAAAGTTATCTTTTAAAAAGTTTGAATGTGAAAAGAATTGTCATAATATAAGGTGACGATTTTTGTGCACTGAACCTGGCCAAATACACTAAGAATGAAGTTAATGGTGCAGGTCTTTATTCATATCACTCCAATTGGCAAGCACTATGGTTACTTTAACTGTTTTGACCATAGAGGTCCCAGTTGCACTTATCCAAAAGGCAATGTTTTACTTCCTTTATGATGTGGAATTATTTAGAATAACAAAGGTAGTCTAACTTCAGCTTTTTGAGGAAAACTAAAGTGTAAATTAAGTAATTTTTAAGAAATTAAAATGTCCTAAGACATTCTAAGGGTTGAAAGTATACAAAGATGACTAAGGCAAAGTCCCTGCCTTAAGCAGCCCGTAGTTTAGAAGTGAGGCAAGTAATTACGTGCAAAAATATAAGGAAAACTAACAATAGCTATAATAATAATAATAAAAGATGTCATGAAGATAGAAGGGTGGGCAGTATTGCTTTCAGCAAGTTCAAGGAGTGAGATCTGAAGAATATTATGGAAGATATCACATGAGGACTTGGTGGTTGCTAAAGTTTGGGTGAGTGGAATAAGGATTTCCATGGGGAAGTAGTAGCATTGTATCAACGACTTATAGTAAAACAAGGAAGTGCAAGGCCTGTTTGGGGAGCATCAAGTATCCATACATGTGCAGTATCTATTGAATGGAAAGACAGTGGTGTGGTAAAGAAGTGCTGTGGATGAGATCGGAAAGTAGGACATGAATGCTATATTCAAAAGGGCTTTACTCTGTGAGCAATAAGGATCCATTTAAAGTTTCTAACCAGTGTGGTTATGAATGAACAAAAGTTTAGGTTGACTTTATCTTGACATTTATGTTAAGCTCTATGAATTTTGTAGAAATTGTCAACCCCATGTAATTTGATGCTGCCCCTCCTGAAATAAAGAGGGAGATTAAAGTGGTTTGAATAGTACAATGAAAATTTGCTACCATTGAAATGCTAATGTAGATGCAGCTTTTGCTGAAGTGAATTTTTTATCATGGGAGATGTAGATTTCAGGAACAAGAGATATCACTTTTTATCTGAGAAATATTTTCAGGAGCATAACTGTTATATCTTTAATGAATCATTTCTATTGTTTATTTTCCCATTCACCGTATGCCATCGTCACATAGAAGAACCAGCAATTGTTCCTTAACTACATGTACAAAAAGAAGAAAAATATCTGTAATCCTTCAACCCTTTCATTTTCCTTGAGTGCTAATCAGTGCATGATCTCAATGAAATTATGTAAAATATCTTTGCCGTACTAAGACCATCTTTGGAATCTGAGTAAGTTTATGATAAAATAATATTCGATCCATTTTCTTAGATTGGGTAGTTTCCAGTTTTCTACTTCTGCAAAGCAGCTGAAGAGAAAATAAAGGACATAAAGGACAAAGCATATAAACTGATTACGTTGCAAAGTATAATTGAAAACACATGCACTGCGATATTTGGGTAAATGGCAGTCATATAATTGTCAGTTCTTCTTTAAATTAGGCATATCGTTAACAGGAAATAAGTTTGAAATAATCTTTATGTGGAAGCAAAATTACTTCCTCTTTAGTATTCATTTCTTAGCAGAATACTTAACATGTCCTGTATTTGAATATAAAGAATCTTTTGGAAGTACAGTAATGATTTGTGGATTGGATTAAACTCACAGCACATTTCCAATCCTTAAACTATGTATATTACACAATAAAAGATATTATTTAATTGAAAATATGATGTAGATCAGCACTTTTTACTCCATAATAAGGTAGCATCATTTTCAAATCTATAAATTAGATTTTTTAAAAGGCTCGTGAGCACAGTGTAGATAGTTACTAAACGGTGTAGCCATCGTGAAACTCCTTGTTAGTTCCTTTCATAATTCATAGTGTTCTTCTGAAAAATCCTTATTATACAGAATTTTAATTATATGTTACTTTAAGGGTCAAGTCCAAAACTTTTCTCTCAACACAGTTTTTTAGGGTTTTACATTCTCATATATTGTGTACCTGTTAATATGGCAACTTTATTTGTAGATGTATAATGTGCTTTCATATAATGTATTATATATACCATATGGGTAATTAATCAGACTCATATTCAAGAAACTGAAATGATTCTTTATTACTTTAAATAGGATTGTAGGGTTTATTGAAACTGCCATTCTGAGAAATATTGATGGATCTGGGACTCCTACTAGGGTATAAGAAACTATGTAATTTGTATATACTAGCTCAAGTCAAATGCATTATCATTTACTGATAGGCAATTTAGCATAGTAGAAACAGCATCACTTGGCATTAGGCCGTCCTGAATTAAAATTTTGGCTGTAGAGTACTTTTTCTGCTACATAACTTTGGACAAGTTATTTAAAGTGTCCAAGATTCTATATTCTTACCTATTCATTAGGGCTAATCCTTATCTCTCAGAGTGTTATTGATCTTAAATGACCTACGTAAAGTGCATAGAACAGTGACTCTTTTCAGGATGTTTGCTTACTACCTGTATCAGTTTTATACATAGGTGAAACTGGGACCTTGTTTCTATTATCAAGAAATCTTGAAATGTAACTCAATAGCAGAGAGAAAGAGAGTTCCACAAATGAAAAAGAAACACCTGCCTGCATCAATGACTCTCTCTCTCTCCCTCTACACACACACACACACACACACACACACACACACACTAACAGGTAAATGCTTTTAATTGCAGGGAGCTGTATATTTTTGTGTATAGTGCAGAGAAGCAGATGGAGGCATCAGAGTTGTGTATGTTCTGCCTCCACACATAGCATGACAGGACTGATCTGAACCCTGGTTTCTCTGAGACCTCTAAATCAAACCTTTCTGAATGACTCTACTTATATGAAAGGCAGCACAATTAACTGAGAGTTCCAGTTACTATACTTGTGCTTCTGGGAAGATAGTTAATATCCTATCCAAGTAGGATATATTTGATGTAAGACTCATGCACCATTAACTTAACTAGGTCTTCTTTTCTTAACCAGTTTAGGCACAGATTTCTGGAAATGAGGGCCTTCAGTAGGGGCTGTCCTACCTCCAGGTGCTCAGAGTTTAAATTTGGCATCTTTTACAGGACAACAGCTGCTCTCTTTGCAAGAGGTGGATCATGGAAAGAAGATAAACCCTTATGCTATATAGGGCACAAAGAACAGCTTGAAGTAGAATACTCTGAAAACAATGATACTTAATACAGACTACAGGGGAAAAAATGTTACCTAAGTTCTACTTTGAGAATTTTTTAAGGGCAGCATTACAATAATACTATTTTAAAGATGGAAAAGAGTTCCCAATTTTGAAAGACCCTATACTTCAGAGAAAATGTCTCCAGAAAATAATGGTATGTTAACTTCTAAATATCTTAGAGTTAAATCCAAGATTTTGAACTTTAGTGGCAGAGAGAAAAAAACAACTTAGATAAGTAATATTAACTCTATCTTCTAGACGTTTTCAAACATCATTAGCGCAGTACAATCCTTATTAAAATTACCAGTTCCCTTATATACATGAGATCTAGTTTAGCCAAATCTTAAATAAACAGGGAAACTGCATTCATGAGGTCAGATAAAATGAGATGTAAAACTATATAATCATATATAAATAAATGTGGCCCTACAGATAGTTTTACTAAATATATAGTTAAATTACATCCATGCTACATCCCGTGGAAGAAATCTCTGTAAGGAATATATGTGAATCAGAATGCTCCTTTTGAGCATTTACAAGTGGCTATATACAGATACAGGGAAATCAAAAAATATTTAAACATTAGAAATAATTACTCTTATCCTGTGGCCAGAGTTTAAAACCTATTTATTATATGTTCAATTTTTTAGACAAAAAATATTTATTGAGCTCCTATTAAATTTCAGGCATTATTTTAGCAACTGTGAACCAGACCAAACTTTGCCCCTCCTGGACCTTACATTCTATGTAGGGGAGAGAGAGAATAATCTATAAATAATCCGTTCCTATACTGCTAAAGGCTATAAAGAAAATGAATAAACAAAAGGAGCTTTTGAATGACTAAATAAAGGGACAAATGCTAATTTAGTTGAGTAGTCAGAGAAATCCCCTCAAAGGAAGTACATTTTAACTTGAAACCTAACTTATGAGTAGAGGCAGCCATATAATCATCTAAGGAGAAAGAATCCCAGTAAAAGCAAATAGTATGTTAAAGACCTCAGAGCCAAACGTGAATACCAGTGTGTGAGCAGAGGAGGATGTGGGGGAATGTTGTAGAGAACAAGGTCAGAAAAGTATTCAGAAGGGTAATCACTTAGGCTCACAATAAAGATTGTCTTCCATTGTAATTATATTATAGTAATTATATTAAAGTACAGGATAATCTGAAGCAGAACAATGATGGGATAAGACACAACATTTTGAAAAAATGCTTTTGGTTCCTGTAAAGAGGGTAGATCTACAAGGTTAGAGTGAGAAGAAAGAATTAGTAAGCTATTACTGTAGGCCAGGAGAGAGATGACTTGGAGTTTTGGAGGTCCCCAAATACATTTAAGTGTAAGTTATATATGTGTGTGTGTGTGTAGTTTTGTTTTCATATTTGAAATAAGTAGTTTTCAGACATCAACTATTTGTATAGGTCCTTGAAAATTCATAAGTACTAGCATTAAGCCTGAAATATCTAATGGGTAGAATAGCTCTGATGCTTTTCCTTTATTTCTAATGGTCCATATGTTGCTGCCTCCATAGGTGTCATGTGAAGTAACCTGAGCATAATGAATTAACAAATAAAATTGACTGGAGTAGCTTACAAATGTGGTCAGTTCACGCAGAAAGTACTCTAATCGTAAGTAGTTGAATAACTTACTTCAGTTACTTTTGGGGCCTAAGCATTTGTTCGTTTAGTAAATATACACCAATGGCTACTCTTTGCCAGGCACTGTGTTGTTGGGCATTAAACATATGGCAAGGAACAAAGACGAACTGCTCCTTGAGCTTATGAAGTTTTGATTTAGCCATCCAGATATAAATGAACAAACGTTCTTTCAGTTAGGAGTAGTTTCTTGTGATATTAAGGTATATTTAAGGTATATGAAATAATCCATGTATCCAACATTTAATTATTAATTAGAGAATAGTGATATTAAGGTATACTTAAGGTATATGGAATGATCCATGTATTCAACATTTTATTATTAATTACCTGCTATCTTTTAAACCCAATATCAATGCCAGATAATTAAGCTTCAACAGAAAAATTGTCTATTTGGTGATACTGCTCAAATGTTTCCGTTTAACGTTTTCCAAAAATAATATACAAAGAACTAAATGTTTTATTAGATAAACTGAGGAAGAAATAGAAATTATGTGAGAGCAAAATCAACTAAACTTCTAAATTATACAGCTGATTTTGCTTTGGTACCAGTGAGAAAAATGGGACTTTTTATAAAATGAAACATTTTTTGTTAATTTGAGTGACTAAAGTATATGCATCTAGCATTTTGAACATTTATTTATTTACTCATTCCTCTGTCAATTCATCTATCCATCTATCAATTGATTTGTTCCAGGTAGTAACCTTTTGCTGATGAGGGCAATAATGTTAAAATTTAATTTGTTATATTTCTTCTAGTGTTTTACATTTTCAGTCTTTCCTTCTTTCTTTACTTTTGCTAATGATACCCACTGGCCAAAACACAGAGTGATAGAATGAGACGTTTCCATTTAGGTCAATAACTCTCAAAAATGTTAAAATATGATACTATTTATAAAAATGTATAAGTTGCATTAAAAGTATAGGAGGCTGTTCCTATAATAATGGTTCATAAAATAACATGAATGAGAATGATTACATGATAATATTATTGTTTTTAGAATTGGTAAAACATGTATGACTCAGCATTATTTTAATAATTTATTTGCAAAATTTTCAAAAGCAACTAGGATCTCCCTTGGCAATAACTGGAATTTGATTTTCATATGTTCTTTGGAAAATATAAATTCATAAATAAAAAGGAATCCAGAATTATAATATCTAGTCCCCTGAATTCAAATAAAAGTAACAGATGGATTAGTAAATTCATTTTAGTAAGCTCAAGTATTAAGCCCAGTGCTAAGAAAATTGTTAGGAAGATTCCTGAGAGAAAACCATTACCTACATCATGAGAGTGTTAACCTTGCAGACTACAAAACCTTGTTTCACTCCACAGCCAAAAGAACATAGACGACAGCTGACAATATGAAGCCAATTATTCAGGCTTTTAAGTTTCTCTGGGGAATGCTGGAGGGTGCTCAAGGTGAACTAGTATGGGAAAGGAAGACAATATTAGAATCTTAAATTATTTTTATAAGAAGGAAATCAAGATTGGCATCCCAAACCTTTACTTCATCTCTTTAGGTAATAACCATCATGCCATGTGCTTTAAGTGGCTCCAGCAAACAGAGGCACAGAAAGGTTGACAAGGGCACAAATTCTGTAAGTTTAGTTAATACGAAATAACATGACACATACTTAACCGAACACATGTCGACTTGCACAATCACTGTATACTAAAAGCAAAGAAAGAAACGTAGAGCTGGCACTTCTGCTCCTGTAAAGAACTATTTGATAGCCACACGATGAGGTAAACTTACCTCATTAAAGATAAGGAAGATAATTTCTGATTATTTGAATGATTTCTTAACTGAAACTTTATGCCTGTTGATTAGTAACTCCATATTTCCCCTTCTCCTTAGCCCCTGTCAACCACTATTCAACTCTTTGGTTCTATGTACAATATTTGACCGTTTTAGATACCTCACGTAAGTGGAATCATGCAGTATTTTTCTTTCTGTGACTGACAGGCTTATTTCACTTAGCATAATGTCTTCAAGGTTCATTCATGTTGTCACACATGAATTAATGGCAGGATTGCCTTCACGAAACTGAGTTATTTGTAGTGAGGTGGATGGACCTAGAGACTGTCATACAGAGTGAAGTAAGTCAGAAAGAGAAAAATAAATACCGTGTGCTAACACATATATATGGAATACCGTATGCTAACACATATATATGGAATCTAAGAAAAAAAAAGGTCATGAAGAACCTAGGGGCAACACAGAAATAAAGACACAGACCTACTAGAGAATGGACTTGAGGATACAGGGAGGGGGAAGGGTAAGCTGGGACAAAGTGAGAGAGTGGCATGGACATATATACACTACCAAACATAAAATAGCTAGTGGCAAACTAGGGAACTATACTCAATATTTTTTAATAACCTATAAGGGAAACGAATCTGAAAAATAATATATATATATGTATATGTATAACTGAATCACTTTGCTGTACACCTGAAACTAACACAACATTGTAAATCAACTATACTTCAATAAAAAATAATAAATAGATGAATAAATACAATGTTGCTAACACATTTTAGTAAGAACACTGCTGGACAGTCTCATCACTTTAAGTGAAGAGACACAAAGTGTTGGATCCAGGCAGCTGCTGTATAAAAGACTAAAACGTTGTGATTTGACAGAAGGAGCTAGTGGCTTGTAAGTAGGGAAACTGAGAGCTCCTGAAGACTGTCCCAGAACTCAAGGGCTCTGATGTAACCTTGAACAATATTCTTGGTGTTTCACCCTCTACACCTTCTGTGGCAAACTCAGTGGAGGCAAGAAGGAATTTCTGAGTGTAATTTTTTCTCCCTACCTCATTCTAAAAATTTCGGGCCAAATGTCATAGAAAAACTTTATTTTCTTGACATTTAATACAGGCAATAGGAATAGAAAATATTATAAAAATGTTGAAAATATTTATAAGAAGACTCACCATAAGCTAGTGATAAGATTCAGGAATGGCACTCTTAAAATGCTTGTGAGTTTCCTGTTTTGACATATTCGTGAGAAAACATTGTAATCACTTTATGTAATTCTTACATGCAAACAAGCCATGAGTTTTCCTTTTAAAATAATGCATTCACACTAATTTTCTGAATTATTTATACCTACTATCTGTGCATTTTTCTCCTAAAAGTAATTGAAAATTGGTACAATATTTAGAAAGTATTCTTAAATTAAAAGTAGGAAGGCTGGTCCATCCTATAACTCCCCTAAGATCATGAAGTCAGCAAAACTTCTTTTTATATAGCATATTTCATCAAGTAATTATTAATGCATAATCTCTCTAGGTATTTTTGAACACCCACTTCTTTTGTTTTTAATGAAAAATTATTCTAATATAACTCTAACTGCCTCTTAATGCTTGGACCAGAATTTTCACTGTGTTCTGTAAGTTTTATGATAACCTACTTCCTTCTAAAAGAAGGGTAGATTCATTAGTTTTGAACAGATCAGATTCTTTACTAGAAAGTTTACAGATGATTTGAATAATATTTAGATTTTAATTACTTTTACTTAAAATTGACTGTTTAACCCTCTGTTCCAAATTACATCAAAATCAGGATTAGCAGTCACTAATTTGTATTTCTTCTCAAAATATTAAGTTAAAATGACTGCAGATATCAGGTCTTCCTTAATGAATTGTTTACTATATGCAGAAGCACATTTACCTCTTTTTAACCAACATTGTCTAATTGAAGATATTTATTTGGATCCCCCACAACTCCCCAAATTATATTCATATTAGTTGAACCTCTGTTTTGCACCTACCATGGGCTAAATGTGATAGGGAAAAATTGTTTATAAATCCAGCTATAAATTTCTTCACCTATATAATATGTTACATGCCCCTGGGAATGATGTAATAATTAATAAGTTTGAAAAACACATTAACCTTTCTGATGAAACATGCTCTATGAGTACAAAGTGCTATCTTACTTTGCTCCAAATAAGATATACTGCAAAAAATAAAAATAGAAAAGATCAAATTAAGGTAGATTGACAATACAAACAAATTCTAAATAGAAATCCTTGTCTCTAATAAGGTTTTGTCCTAGCTTATAAATTTGTTCTTGTCCCAAATAGCTCTTCTTAGGTTAGCTTTACTTCTGTATCTAAGAAATTAGGTCGTTTCTTTTAAAAAATATGCCATTAATGTTTGTTAGTGTTTTACAGTTGAATTATATTATCCATTGTATTCATCACTAGCCAGTATATTTATTAGACTTTAATTAATACAACTAGTCTGAGCTTTTTAGTGATAGTGTTTAGTCCAATGTCTGACATATAATAACCTAAGTCATAGATTATTTTGCTCAATTCATCTATCTTATAATGGGAGAAACAGACTGTACACTAACTTAACCATGGCTGCTTAATGACATTAATGTTTTTGAACTTCAGCATCTCCTCTTTTAATAGTTTGGAAAACTTCAATAATGTAAATCATAGATTAAAGAAATTTCTAGATGCAGTAGTTCTCAAATTCTTGTATCTAAATAAATTTAATGATAGAAAAGAGTGAAACGTTCAGGCAGAGAGGGCTGCCTATCACACAAAATTTCTTTGCTATCTCTTATTTTGAAATTTTTTCATAATTTGCATTCAATAATATGATGTATAATTTACTGTAAAGATAAATTTCCCCTAAATTTTGATAAAAATGTGATGTCAGCATGACTCATATGTATATATATATACATGTGTACATGCGTATATGTATATATATACATATTTCAAAGTCATATTAGCTAGATGAAGAATATAGCTAATATCCCAGAACAAAGAGTATTTCAGTTAGAGAAGCGCAAACTTAGTGGAATAGATAGATAATAGAAAAACTAGCTATAAAATGCATTTCAAATAAATGAATATTAAATTGACTTCTTTTAGCAAATCTATAACACAACTGAGAATTTTTCAAATTTGTTCCCATTTATAATAAAATTAAAAAGAATTATCAATCCACGTACACCAAAATATACATTTATAAGATAGCATAAATGAAAATACTAAAATATTAAGCACAATACTGTATTAGATACAAAGTCACAAAATAAAAGAATTTCAAATCAAATTACAGTATTAGAAATTCTGACAATGTGATCACTTGCCTTACTGTGATTTATGTTTATCAGACTGGAGGGACCATAAATTTGTACTTAAAAATTAAGGATCTAAAACAAGGTGCCTACCATAAGAATTCTAATTTTACCTTTTTTTATGATATGAACTTTGACCAGTTATTTTAATTTCATTGACTCCATTTTTTCTATCAGTAAAATCGACTTGATAAATAAGATATACCATAGAAAATTTTGAGCTTAGTACCTGATCTTCAGTGGTGAATTAATGTTATCTTTTGATACTATGTTATTAATTTTATATCAGAATTCTATATACTAAAAACAAAGAAATATAAAATAATTTGAATCTGGTTCTAAATATTATGTATTTTATAGGTAACTTTTATTGTACTTATTATTTAAGAAATAATTATATGGTGTTAACTGTAGGGTGTCTGAATGGTCTGAGGCCACGAAAGTTTAATATATATTTAGAGGATATTTTTCTTAAACCTAGAATGTTTGAACCTCATGGAAAACTAAACATTACAGATGTAAAAACATAACTATCTGTAATACACTCCACATACATGACCTTCTTTCTTTTGTTTTACTATGCCAAGTTGATTCCACAGTAAACCTTTTATTTGGAGTTTACACTGCCTTGACCACTACACTCATAGATCTTCCAGTTTGAAAAACTAGTTCCTTTTTGTCACATAGGTCTCAGTACAAATACACTTCCTTAAGAAACCTTCTCTGAATTCTAAATACAAGGGAATAAATTACCTACTTTCTCATTCTCTTTATAGCACCCCCAAATAAAGATCTTGCTAATCAATCAGTTACTGATTTTCTATTTCCACCCACAAGTATGTAAGCTCATTTAACACAGGGACAGTATCTTTTTTGTTCTTTTCTGTGTCCCCAGGGCTTAGAATGGTACCTGGTAAGGTACACACATCTGAAAATATTCAAGCCAAGCTAGATGAAATGGACCAATTCCTGTAAAGACACAGTCTATTTCTTCTTATGTGACTTCTGCAATGTGAATAGGCCTATATCCATTATAGAACTTGAATCAATAATTAATAATCTTCCAAAAGAGAGAGCACCAGAACACCCAGATAAGTTCACAGATGAATTCCACTAAATATTTAAAGAAAAAATTATACCAATTTTCTACAATATTTTTTCAGAGGATAGAAGCAGCAGAAATACTTCCTAACTAACTAATTTTATGAGGTTAGCATTACACTGATATCAAAACCAGATAAACATTAGAGAAAAAAAAATTATACACCAATATCTCTCATGAACATAGATGCCAAAATCCTTAACAAATTCCAACAATATATAAAATGAATTATACTCCATGACCAAGTGAGACTTAGCCCAGGTATGCAAGACTGGTTTGAAAGTCAGTTAATGAAATCCATCATATTAGGCTAAAGAATCTTGAACATATCAATAGGTACAGAAAAAACACTTGATAAACTCTAACCACCTTTCAACATAAAAAACAAAAAACTCAGCATACTGGGAAGAGGAGAACATTTGATTAAAAAATTGATTAAAAAACTATAGTTAACATCATACTTAATACTAAGAAACCTGAAACTTTCTCATTAAGATCAGGAACAAGAAAAGGATGTACTCGCTCATCACCACATTTCAACATCATACTGGAAGTTCTAGCTAATGCAATAAGACATGAAATTGAGAGGGGGGGAAGGAATACTGACTGGAAAGTAAGAAATAAAACTGTCTTTGTTCACAGATGGCATGCTCATGTATATAGAAAATCCAACATAACTGACAAAAAAACATTTGGAACTAATAACTGACTATAGCAACATTGCAAGATACAAGGGTAATGTATAAAAGCCAATTGCTTTCCTATATATTAGCAATGGACAAATGGAATTTGAAACTAAAAACACAGTATCAGTTACATTCGTGCTCCAAAAATGAAACTGTTAGGTACAAATCTAAAAAAACATATGTCCAAGATCTCTAAGAGGAAAACAAAAACACTTTGATAAAACATATTAAACAAAAACTAAACAAATAGAGATATTCCATGTTCATGGATAGGAAGACTCAATATGGTCAAAATGTCAGTACTTCCTAACCTGATCTATAGACTGCAATCAAAGTCCCAGCAGGTTATTTTATGGATATCACCAAACTGATTCTAAAGCTTATATGGAGAGGCAAAAAACCCAGAATAGCCAACTCAATATTGAAGTCAAAGAACAAAGCCAGAGGAATGACACTACCCAAATTCAACACTTACTACAAAGCTACATTAATCAAGATGATAGTGTGGTATGGGCAAAAGAACAGACAACTAAACATAATGGAACAGAATAGAGAGTCCAGAAATAGACCCATGTATATATACTCAATTGATCTTTGACAAGGGAGCAAAGACAATACAAAGGAGGAAAGAGAGTCATTTCAACAAAAGTTGCTGGGCCAACTGGACCTTACATCCTACATACTAATTAACTGAAAATGAATCACAGATCTAAGTGTAAAATGCAAAACTATAAAACCTCCTAGAAGATAACACAGTAGACTACCTAGATGATCTTGGGTATGGCAATGACTTTTTAGTTTCAATACCAGCAGCACAATCCATGAAAGAAACAATTGGTAAGTTGGACTTAATTAAAATTAAAAATTTCTTTTCTATAAAAGTCAATGCCAAGTGAAGGAGAAGCCAAGCCACAGACTGGAAGAACATGTTTGCAAAAGACATCTGGAGATTGGTTCAAGATGGCAGAGTAGAAGGACATGTGCTCACTCACTCTTGTGAGAGCCCCAGAATCAAAACTAACTGCTGAACAATCATCGACAGGAAGACACTGGAACTCACCAAGAAAGATACCCCATAACCAAAGACAAAGGAGAAGCTGCAACAAAACAGTAGACAGGACGCAATCACAATAAAATCAAATCCCATAACAACTGGGTAGGTGATTCACAAACTGGAGAACAATTATACCACAGAAGTCCACCCACTGGAGTGAAGGTTCTCAGCCCCACGTCAGGCTTCCAAACCTGGGGGTCTGGCAAGGGGAAGAGGAATTCCCAGAGAATCAGACTTTGAAGGCTAGTGGGATTTGATTGCAGGACTTCGACAGGACTGGGGGAGCCTCCACTCTTGGAGGAGTCTCCATTCTTGGAGGGCACACACAAAGCAGTGTGAGCATCAGGACCCAGGGGGAAGGAGCAGTAACCCCGTAGGAGACTGAACCAGACCTACCTGCTAGTGGTGGAGGCTCTCCTGCAGAGGCAGGGGCAGCTGTGGCTTACCATGGGGACATGGACACTGGCAGCAGAAGTTCTGGGAAGTACTCCTTGGTGTGAGCCCTCCCAGAGTCCACCATTAGCCCCACCAAAGAGTGCTGGGTCACCTCAAGCCAACCAACCAACAGAGAGGGATCTCAGTGCCACCCATCAGAAGACAAGCAGATTAAAGTTTTACTGAGCTCTGCCCACCAGAGCAACAACCAGCTCTACCCACCACCAGTCCCTCCCATCGGGAAGCTTGCACAAGCCTCTTAGATAGCCTCATCCACCAGAGGACAGACAGCAGAAGCAAGAACTACAATCCTACAGCCTGTGGAATGAAAACCACATTCACAGAAAGATAGACAAACTGAAAAGGCACAGTATTATGTTCCAGATGAAGGAACACGATAAAACCCCAGAAAAACAACTAAATGAAGCGGAGCTAGGCAACCTTCCAGAAAAATAATTCAGAATAATGATAGTGAAGATCATCCAGAACCTTGCAAAAAAGAATAGAGGCAAAAATCGAGAAGATGCAGGAAATGTTTCACAAAGACCTAAGAGAATTAAAGAACAAACACCTAGAAAAACTAAAGAACAAACAAACGGAAATGAACAATACAATAACTGAAATGAAAAATATACAAGAAGGAATAAATAGAAGAATAGCTGAGGCAGAAGAACGGATAAGTGACCTGGAAGGCAGAAGGGTGGAATTCACTGCCGTGGAACAGAATATAGAAAAAAGAATGAAAAGAAATGAAGAGAGCCTAAGAGACCTTGTTAAAGAGACAACATTAAATACACCAACATTCACATTATAAGCATCCCAGAAGGAGAAGAGAGAGAGAAGGACCCGAGAAAATATTTGAAAAGATTATAGTTGAAACTTCCCTAACAGGGGAAAGGAAATAGCCACCCAAATCCAGGAAGTGCAGAGAGTCCCAGGCAGGATAAACCCAAGGAGAAGCATGCCAAGACACAGAGAAATCAAACTGACAAAAATTAAAGACAAAGAAAAATTAATAAAAGCAACAAGGAAAAATGACAACATACAAGGGAACTCCCATAAGGTTAACAGCTGATTTCTCAGCAGAAACTCTACAAGCCAGAAAGGAGTGGCAAGATATATTTAAAGCAAAGAAAGAAAGGGAAGAATGTACAACCAAGATTACTCTACCTGGCAAGGATCTCATTCAGATTCGACAGAGAAATCAAAAGCTTTACAGACAAGCAAAAGCTAAGAGAATTCAGCACCACAAAACCAGCTCTACAACAAATGCTAAAGGAACTTCTCTAAGTGGGAAACACAAGACAAGAAAAGGACCTACAAAAACAACCCAAAACAAAGGAACATACATATCGATGATTAGCTTAAATGTGAATGGATTAAATGCTCCAACCAAAAGACACCAGCTTGCTGAATGGATACAAACACAAGACCCATATAAACACTGTCTACAAGAGACCCACTTCAGACCTAGGGACACATACAGACTGAAAGTGCGGGGATGGAAAAAGATATTCCATGCAAATGGAAATCAAAAGTAAGCTGGAGTAGCAATACTCATATCAGATAAAATAGACTTTAAAATAAAGACTGTTACAAGAGACAAGGAAGGTCACTAAGTAATGATCAAGGGGTCAATCCAAGAAGAAGATATAACAATTATAAATATATATGCACCCAACATAGGAGCACCTCAATACATAAGGCAACTGCTAACAGCCATAAAAGAGGAAATCGACAGTAACAGAATCACAGTGGGGAACTTTAACACTTCACTTACACCAATGGACAGATCCTCCAGACAGAAAATTAATAAGGAAATACAAGCATTAAATGACACAATAGACCACATAGATTTAATTGATATTCATAGGACATTCCATCCAAAAACAGCAGATTACTCTTTTTTCTCAAGTGCACATGGGACATTCTCCTGGACAGAGCACATCTTGGGTCACAAATCAAGCCTTGGTAAATTTAAGAAAACTGAAATCATATCAAGCATCTTTTCTGACCACAGTGCTCTGAGATTAGAAATCAATTACAGGGGGAAAAAAAATGTAAAAAGTAGAAACACATGGAGGCTAAACAATACGTTACTAAATAACCAAGAGATCACTGAAGAAATCAAAGAGGAAATCAAAATATACCTAGAGACAAATGACAATGAAAACACGATGATCTAAAAACCTATGGTATGCAGCAAAAGCAGTTCTAAGAGGAAAGTTTATAGCAATACAGTCTTACTTCAACACAAGAAAAATCTCAAACACTCTAACTTTACACCTAATGGAACTAGAGAAAGAAGGACAAACAAAACCCAAAGTTAGTAGAATGAAAGAAATCATAAAGATCAGAGCAGAAGTGAATGAAATAGAAATAAAGAAAACAACAGCAAAGATCAAGAAACTAAAAGCTGGGTCTTGGAGAAGATAAATAAAATTCATAAATTTTTAACCAGACTCATCAAGAAAAAGAAGGAGGAGACTCAATGAAATTAGAAATGAAAAAGGAGAAGTTACAATGGAAATGCAAAGAAATACAAAGCATCATAAAAGACTACTACAAGCAAATCTATGGCAATAAAATGGACAACCTGGAAGAAATGGACAAATTCTTAGAAAGGTATAACCTTCCAAGACTGAACCAGGAAGAAATAGAAAATATGAACAGACCAATCACAAGTAATGTAATTGAAACTGTGATTAAAAATCTTCCAACAAACAAAAGTCCAGGACCAGAGAGCTTCACAGGTGAATTCTATCAAACATTTAGAGAAGAGCTAACAGCCATCCTTCTCAAGCTCTTTCAGAAATTGCAGAGGAAGGAATACTCCCAGACTCATTCTATGAGGCCAATGTCACCCTGATACCAAAACCTGACAAAGATACTACAAAAAAAGGAAAATTACAGACCCATATCACTGATGAATATAGGTGCAAAAATCCTCAACAAAATACTAGCAAACAGACTCCAACAACATATTTAAAGGATCATACACCATGATCAAGTGGGATTTATCCCAGGGATGCAAGGATTCGTCAACACACGCAAATCAATCAATGTGATACACCATACTAACAAACTGAAGAATAAAAAACATATGATCATGTCAGTAGATGCAGAAGAAGCTTTTGACAAAATTCAACACTAATTTATGATAAAGTATCTCCAGAATGTGGGCACAGAGGGAACCTACATCAACATAATAAAGGCCATATATGACAAACCCACAGCACACATCATTCTCAATAGTGAAAAACTGAAAGCCTTTTCTCTAAGATCCAGAACAAGACAAGGATGTCTACTCCCACCATCATTATTCAACATAGTTTTGGAAGTCCTAGCCATGGCAATCAGAGAAGAAAAAGACATAAAAGGAATACAGATAGGAGAAGAAGAAGTAAAACTGTCACTGTTTGCAGATGACATGATACTATACATAGAGAATCCTAAAGATGCCACCAGAAAACTACTAGAGCTAATCAATGAATTTGGTAAAGTTGCAGGATACAAAATTAATGCACAGAAATCTCTTGCATTACTATACACTAAAAATGAAAGATCAGAAAGAGAAATTAAGGAAATAATCCCATTCACCATTGCACAAAAATAAAATACCTAGGAATAAACCTACCTATGGAGGTAAAAGACCTGTACTCAGAAAACTACAGGACGCTGATGAAAAAAATCAAAGATGACACAAACAGATATACCATGTTCTTGGATTGGAAGAATCAATATTGTGAAAATGACTACAGTACCCAAAGCAATCTACAGATTCAATGCAATCCCTATCAAAATACCAATGGCATTTTTACAGAACTAGGACAAAAAAATCTTAAAATTTGTATGAAGACACAAAAGACCCCAAATAGCCAAAGCAATCTTGAGAGAAGAAAACAAAGCTGGAGGAATCAGACTCCCTGACTTCAGACTATACTACAAAGCTACAGTAATCAAGACAATATGGTACTGGCACAAAAACACAAATATAGATCAATGGAACAGGATAGAAAGCCCAGAGATAAACCCACGCACCTATGGTCAACTAATCTATGACAAAGGAGGCAAGGATATATAATGGAGAAAAGACAGTCTCATCAATAAGTGGTGCTGGGAAAACTGGACAGCTACATGTAAAAGAATGAAATTAGAACACTCCCTAACACCATATACAAAAATAAACTCAAAATGGATTAAAGACCTAAATGTCAGACCGGACACTTTAAAACTCTCAGAGGAAAACATAGGAAGAACACTCTGTGATTTATGTCACAAACTATAAACAAAATGAAAAGACAACATTCAGAATGGGAGAAAATCTTTGCAGATGAATCAGCAGACAAAGGATTAATCTCCTAAATATATAAACAGCTCATGCAGGTCAATATTAAAAAAAACAACCCAATCAAAGAATGGGCAGAAGACCTAAACAGACATTTCTCCAAAGAAGACATACAGATGGCCAAGAGGTAAATGAAAAGCTGTTCAACATCACTAATTATTAGAGAAATGAAAATGAAAACTACAATGAGGTATCACCTCACTCCGGTTAGAATTGGCATCATCAGAGAACCTTCAAACAACAAATGCTGGAGAGGGTGTGGAGAAAAGGGAACCCTTTTGTGTTGTTGGTGGGAATGTAAATTGATATAGCCACTATGGAGAACAGTACGGAGGTTCCTTAAAAAACTAAAAATAGAACTACCGTATGACTCAGCAATCCCACTACTGGGCATATACCCAGAGAAAACCATCATTCAAAGACACATGCACCCCAGTGTTCACTGCAGCACTATTTACAAAGCCAGCTCATGGAAGCAACCTAAATGCCCATTGACAGACAAATGGATAAAGAAGATGTGGCACATATATACAATGGAATATTACTCAGACTTAAAAAGAAACGAAATTGAGTTATTTGTAGAGAGGTAGATGGACCTAGAGTCTGTCATAGAGTGAAGTAAATCAGAAAGAGAAAAACAAATACCATATGCTAACACATATGTATGGAATCTTAAAAAAAAAAAAAAAAAAAGGTTCTGAAGAACCTAGGGCCAGGACATGAATAAAGATGCAGATGTAGAGAATGGACCTAAGGACACGGGGAGGGGGAAGGGTAAGCTGAGATGAAATGAGAGAGTGTCACTGACATATGTACACTACCAAATGTAAAATAGATAGCTAGTGGGAAGCAGCCACATAGCATAGGGAGATCAGCTCGGTGCTTTGTGACCACCTAGACGGGTGAGATAGGGAGGGTACGAGGGAGACGCAAGAGGAAGAGGATATGGGGATATATGTATACATATAGCTGATTCGCTTTGTTATACAGGAGCAACTAACCCAACAATGTAAAGCAATATAGAAATAATTGCCAAAACTTAGAAGCAACCAACATGACCTTCAGTAAGTGAATGCATAAACAAAACTGTGGTACGTACAAACACTGGAATATTATTCAGTGCTGAAAAGAAATGAGCTTTCCAGCCATGAAAAGACATGAAGGAAATTTAAATGCATATTTCTAAGTGAAAGAAGCCAACCTGAAAAGGCTACATACTGTATGATTCCAACTATATGACCTTAAGGAAAAGACAAATCTATGGAAACAACAAAAGGAGCAGTGATTACAAGGGGTTAAGGGGGAGGGGGAGGGGTAAATAGGCAGAGTACAGAGGATTTTTAGAACGATGAAACTATTCTGTATGATATTACAATGGAGACATGTTACTGTACATTTGTTAAAATCCACAGAATGTACAATGCCAAGAGTGAATCCTAATATAAATTAATGATTTGGGGTGATAATGATATGTCAATGTATGTTCATTGATTGTAACAAACATACCATCGTAGTACAGATGTTCATAGTGGGGGGAGGTTGGACATGTGTGGGAATGGGCGTATATGAGAATTCGCTGTACTTTCCAAACAATTTTGCTGTGAACATAAAACTATAAAAAATAAAGTTTATTAATTTAAAAATTATCAAACACCTAGAAATTCTTATTAAAATAAAAAGACAACTATTTATGTTCCATAACATAGAAATAAAAGAAATTATGAGCCATTGGTAATTTTCTTATATCTAATCACATCAAGGTAAAGTTTTTATAACATCAATTTGTGACTAGCCTTAAATGGTCAGGATTTTAATTAACAGCCAAAATGATTTAGTAATCTCTGTACTAACCTAATCTCTAATGATCAAATGAATAATGTGATAGAGTGGGGGAAATGTAGCAAGTAGAAGATGATACAGAGGCAGATGACAGGTAGATAGATAGATAGATGATAGATAGAGATAACAGAAGGACCAATGCTTAAGACTGATTCCTACAATTCAGTAAATATCTGAGAAAAAAGGGACCAGATCATAGACACTTTTATTCAATTCTGTCACAATTTTGTGATGAGTCTGATACAGCCTCACAATCTTCCTCTATGTATTAATCCAGAAAATCCCTAACGATGTCATGGATGACCAAATTAAGCAAATATTTGTAGATCCTTATCATATATAGGATGTTTGAGATAAACTTTATTGCCAAGCCAATCACAGACCAGCATTTTAAAAAATCTCTTTTTAAGAGAGTATATATGAGAAAGCAATAACTAGAATATTGAAATGTTAATTTTAGAATATTTGGTAATTGTAACAGACAGGTAAAGGACACAAACATAAGGTACTTGAGGAAAAAATAACATCTACACAATGAACAATTAGTGTTAAAATATTTCAGAAAAAAACCTTGGTTTGGATAGCAACCTGGAAACTCAAACTATAATGGAACACAAATTAAAGAACTCAGTAAATAAGAAAAAGCACAGCACCCCAACTCAGAACTCTGGATGTCATCCAAACAAAAATATGAACAAGATAAAGAGTTTCAATTAGAGATAAAAGTTGAAAATGTCAAATAAAAGAATAACTGGAACAACTGGATTGCTCATTCTGGAAAAGGCAAAAGTGAAAAAACTGCAATTCTATGAATAGAAACTAAACTGAAAGGACTGTTAGAAAATGGTGATCAGCCATCTTTCAGCTGTGCTGACAGAACGAGAGAAAACGAGCTCCATTATGAAGAATCCACAAATAAGAAAGACTGTCATGACAGTAAAGGTGGTTTAAGCATTAGAAGAGACTACACTAAGAATTTATAGACTTTTTCTAGAGAGTTTGACATAGGATTCATGCTTCTCAGCCTTCCTGGTTTAAGTTGCTGTTGTCTAGAACCAGAATAGTACACTTGCTAACTTCTTAATTCGATTCTACAGTAGGAGAAACCAAGATGGGATTCACAATTCAGATGGCATTGAGATATATGAATTTAAAACAAAATGTGTGTCTAAGTAGGGAAGTATGTGCTGTAGGGAGAAGGTGAGGCAGGGAATGGAAGGAGGAACACTCTTGCTGTCTGTAGCAGGTGTACTTCTCCGTGTCCTTGGTCTTGAACTTTAGATAACATCTGTTGTTTTTCCTAACCCTGAAAAATAGTAAAGGCCTCTCAGACCTCTCCCAGGAGTAAATAGCTTTATTATTGTTGTTATTGTTGCTGTAGGTTTCTTTTTTTTTTTTCTCGAAGAAAATCTTTAATTTTTAACTGATTTGGAGCAAACTGATTTATGAATAATGTTTGAAAATGTGAAAAACTGATGCATGCAATGTAATTAAGAAGCACTTTTCCCTCAATCATCTGAAAAGTTGAGAAGAACATGTACTCTCTCTCTTTCAATGATTCTAAGACTAGAATTAAGACTCAAAATTATTTAGTTTGGACCATCTCTGAAGTTCCTCTGCTATACTTCTCACTCATTTCTCACACATATAAATGCCATTTACAAACGTAGAATTTCCCTCATTAAAGGAAACAATTTAAACATTTGCTTTTCTACCTGATTAAATAGTAGCTATACCAATTAGTATGGCCAACACAAATACATCTTTATACATACATTCTGCCCCCTTTAAGAATAGCTATTTTTAAATCTAGTCAGCTTATCTGAATATAATAAATTCAGCTGGACAGAATAATACAGGTATACCTCAGAGATATTGAATGGTCAGTTCCAGTCAGTCACTATAAAGCAACTATCACAATAAAGTGAATCACACAAATGTTTTGGTTTCTCAGTGCATATAAGTGTTATATTTATAATATAATGTAGCCTAGTAGGTGTGCTATAGCATGATGTCTAAAAACCAATGTATATATTTTAATTAAAAATACTTTATTGCTAAAAAAAAATGCTGACCATCATCTGAGCCTTCGGCAAGTCATCATCTTTTTGCTGGGGGAGGTCTTTGCTTGTGGAGGGCTGCTGACTGCTGAGGGTGGTGGCTGCTAAAGACTGGGATGGCTGTGGCCATTTCTTAAAATAAGACACCAGTGACGTTTCTTACATTGATTGACTCTTCCTTTCATGAACGATTTCTCTGTAGCATGCAACGGTGTTTGACAGCATCTTACCCACAATAGAAATTTCAGAATTGCAGTCAATCTTCCCAAAACTTGTCGCTTCTGTATCAACTAGGTTAGACATGCCTTCCTCATGAAGCTTAATCATTTCTAGCTTTTTATTTAAAATGAGAGACATGCAAGTCTTCCTTTAACTTGAACACTTAGAGGTCATTTTACGCTTATTAACTGGCCTAACTTCAATATCGTTGTGTCTCAGGGAATAGAGGGCCTGAAACGAGGGGAAGATGTGAGGGAAAGGCTGGTTGGTGGAGCAGTCAGAACACACACAATATTTATCAATTAAGTTTGCCAGCTTTTAAGGGTCTTGTTTGTGGCACCCTCAAACAACCACTACAGTAACATCAATGATCACAGATCACCATAAAAAATATAATAATAATAATAAAGTTTGAAATATTGTAAGAATTATCAAAATGTGACACAGAGACATGAGGTATGCAAACTCTGCTAGAAAAATCGCACCAATAGACTTGTTTGATGCAGGGTTGTCACAAACCTTTACTTTGTAAAATTCACAGCATCTATGAGGCACAATAAAGTTAAGAGCAATAAAATCAGGCATGCCTATATTATGAATTAATCTTTACTCTCACACCTACATTCAACAAGAAAAAGACTAGAACCAGAGGACACCCTGTTTTCATTATATTGGAAGGGGTATCAAGAAAACAAAATTTTTCCTATGAATTTCTTAATTTGATAGAATAAGTACAAAGGAAAAAACTGGAACTCTGTGCAAAAAATATATACTCTGTACTCCCATATAGGTTGTTGCTTATTGCTGTAAGACTTCAAGTTTTATGATTCATTTTTTCCTTTAAGTGATTATTTAGCAAAAAGAATTTACTTACCACACTTCGTGTGAGAGCAGATCACCAATTCTGTACAAAATTCTGGTTTTATTTAGTTTTTCTATGGGTCCTAAATATACATTACTTTAAAGGCTTCTAAAAATATGGACAGATCTTTTTTTCTTAAGTGTCAGTTACAATTCTTTAGGTTTTAAAATTTTTACACCATTTATGTGTGTATGTTACTGTGTGATACAGTGCCTCACATTTCTTTTAAAGATTGTTCAAAGTGTACTCTTTTTTTAACCGTCACTACAATTCAATTCTCATGAAAGTTTTAACATTAAATAACACCTATAGTAGGCAACTACATTGTACTAAGTACTTTTTTTCTAACTAATTTTATTCTGTCTGTTGTCATACTTATCTAGTAAAGTACAGCAGTACCTACACAATACTGTATAGTGGCTGAAAGCATGGAGTCTTGATGCCTTGGTTTAAAATCTCAGGTACTGTACCACTTACCAGCTGTATGACCTTGGGAAAGTCACTTGACCTTTGCAAGTCTCACTTTCTTAATCTCTAAAAGGGGATAATTATAGTATCTATTTCATAGGGCTGCTGTAAGCTAATATGCTCAAGCCTTTTAATATAATGCCTGACAGCTAATAAACACAAAATGGCTATAAAGTATTCTCAGTGCTATACTTATTAACTTACACAGTAATCAAATGGAAGACAAATGCACTAAAAGTCTGGCAACATCACCAAGTGTAGAAATAATGGGGATTTAAAAATAAAATCCCACTAGCACCAGTGGATTCCAGTGATTAAGAACTCTCTATCCATCTATTGTTCTTAGGATTCCAAGAGAAAACAGATGGAACACTCAAATTAGTATACATTAAGAAGAATTGTCAGAAAGACATACTTACAATATTTGGGCAAAACAGAATTACAAGGGAAAGTGCAGAATTCCAGGCTTAGTTACAGTGGGGCCTCTTTAACATTCTATGCTGAGAAGGGAGTGAACTGTTACTGGAAACTGTTGACAAAGAAGATTCTGTTGATAGGGCTGAGACCTAAATGAGCTGAGACCTTTGGTCAAGAGAGATAGCAGACTTCTGAGTCTCTTCAGTTTGGGAGGCAGGGATATAAATATTCCCAAATCACTCTCTTTGCCCCCTCCAATCTCCTGCCCTTGTTCCTCTCAGAGAAAAACAACTGCAAGGGTTTTTTTGACCCATTGATGAGTCAATGCAAGCCAAAGTCCAAAGGCACAGAGCAGAGGAGACAAAGGTAAAGATTAGGTCTAGAGTTGCAAGCATATGAAATCCTATCATCTATCTGCCTATCATCTATCCATCTATCTACTGATCCATATAATGTTAATTGTTTGGCAGGTAAACACAATATAAATACAAGTTTAACTTCGGGAGAGTATGAATGCATGCACTATCACATGTTAAAATAATTTCAAGTTAATAAACACTTCATAGACTTAAAAGTTGCCAGACAATTCAGGTCAAGATGGCGGAGTAGGAGGATATGGAACTTACCTTCCACCACGAAAACATCAAAAATAACTCTGTGTGGAAGAATCCTCACTGAAAACTAACTGGAAATTGGCACAAGGACTCCTGTACAACCAAGGCTATAAGAACGATACACATGTAATCGGGTAGAAAGGGAAGAAAATCAACTGGGTTGGGACCTGTTTCCCTGGGAGGGGGTCTCAGAGGAAAAGGGAAATTACACAGGCAGACACCCACCCTGCAGAGTAAGCAGTTCAAGCTACAGATTGGATGCCTAGTCCTGGGGTCCTACATGGGGAGATAACCCCACTTGGCTGGTTGGAGGACTTCTGGGATTAAAAGGACGACTATGGGAAGTACGAACTCCATTTGTGAGGACCACAGGTACAAAGCCTTGCCCTCAAGGAAGGGCAGAGAGCTCTGCCCTAGTGGCTGCCCGGTTTCTGCAACAGCCTCACTGCACACCCCGATCCAGCTCACTCCATGTCACAGAGAGGCACTGGACCTGGGACAGCCATGAATGGGGTTGTGGGTGTGGGAAAAAACTTCAACATGGGACCCAGGGGAGAGCTGGTTCTGGGACAGAGCTTGCGTGGGGTGGTCGTGGCCATTTTGGCACTTGCTTAAGCAACACCTCAGAAGGAGCCCAGATCTCTGACAACGGCCATTCCACCACAGCTCGCCCCCCTGCCCCCATAGGCGCCAAGGGGTCATGCAACCCAGCCTGCCCTGCAAAGGGATTCCATAACAGGGCAGGGGGTGGCAGAGGCTGGGGGCAGTGATTGGCTGTGAGGAACAAAGGGGACTCGCACCAGAGGCTGCTTCTAAGTGGTGCTGCAGGTGCCTACACAAGCAGCACATGGGACCTCTGCAGCCTACATGAGCTGACGGCCCATGTGGGCCCCACTTGCCTCAGCACTCTCCCTCTCTGGGGCAAGGGTCCTGGTTGTAGGGAAAAGAAAAAACACACACTTGAGAGGAATAGAGCCAACTCAGGCCTGACCTGTAGCACTTCTCCTCCAGCAACTTGGGTTTAGACCCCCACCTCGAAAGGGCTGTAACTGTCACTAAACAGAGTAGAAGTCACACCTCACACTCAGCACCAGCTCTAGCCCCTCCATCTCCTGACAAGGTGAGAGCTACCAGCACAGCCCGAGGAAAGTGACTTGAGTCCACATCAAATCCAGCTCTCACACCAAAGGCACTGGGCACATGCGATCTATATAGGGAGGCTCCCCCATAAGATCACACCTTCAAAACTGCAATAGGTAACTAACCTAAACTCCTAGAGGCAGAGAAAGTTAAGCAAAATACAAAGGCAGGGAAACTACTTTCAGTTGAAAAAGCAAGAAAAAAAATCCCTGAAAAAAATAATGAAACAGAAATAAACAATTTATCAGAAAAAGAATTCAAAGCATTGATAATAAAAATGTTAAATAAATTAGCGAAAATAACTGATGTACACTATGAACACTTTAACAAGGAACTAGACTAGAAAATATGAAAAAGACCCCATCAAAACTGGATAATTCAATATCAGAGATATAATAGAATGAACAAATAACAGACTAAGTGATACAAAAGAACACCTAAGTGATCTAGAAGATAGAATAATGGAAATCATCCAATCAGAATAGCAGAAAGGAAGACAAATGAAAAAAATGATGAAAGCAATCTACCAGATTTTTGGGATAGCATTTGTGTACCAACATTTACATTTTAGGGGTCTCAGAAGGAAAAAAGAGAGAGAGAAAGGGAATGAAAATGTATTTGAGGAAATTATAGCTAAAAACTTCCCAAACCTGAAGAAAGAAACAGATAACCAGGTACAGGAAACATATATATATATATATATATATATATATATTCTAGTGTTCTCATCACTTTAAGTGGAAATGGGGGAAAATCTGAAATATTACTCCTCTTTGGAGCCTTGATTAACCATCACAGCCAAATCTTCTAAACTTCTACCTCTTATCTGTGTCATTCATTTGCAATGAATTGTGTTCTGCTTTATAACACCTTTCATCCCATTAGTGGTTTTAACTTTCTGTGCTGTATTATAAACTCTATGAAAACACATGTTTATTAGATGATTTTGATATGGAGTAACCGTTTACTATCACAATTTTTACATCTGTAAGTAAGTTTAAATACTCTTCCCTTTCATTGACTACCTACCTTTCAAAGCTTTAGTATATTTTGCTATCATATTTTGGCATTTTCTTACATTATTCTCTTTTCCTTAACCCACTGAATTCCAAAAATAAATAAAATGAAGAACTTACCACTTTGGAAACTACAAGACAGGTCACTTCCAGGTGGCTAACAAAACCTCCAACTACTATATTTTTATAACATGATTGGGATGTTTAAGCATTAAGAAAACTAACATATTTTATATGGTGCTTAGTATCAGATCTTTTGAATAGAGAGAAAAATTCTCCAATTATTAAGTTTTAAACAATGTAGACAACTAAATATATTCTCAATTTTTTAGATTCCAGCAAAATTTCCTTTAATTTTCTATACCTCTTACCATAATGAAATTAATTTTGTCACTATCTTAGCCTAATTATTCCTTGTATACATTAAGCAGGAATTATTATAGTCATCTTTTTAACATTTGCATGGCCTCAAAACGTACCCAGTACATCTTCAATAAATATTTGTAAGTTTTATATTGAATGAATAAAGGATTCTGAACAAAAATAAAAGTTCTTTACGGAAGACTGAATTTCATTGTTTTCTTCCTGCATAGGTACATAGTTGTACAAGCCACTAATTTAGAAATGAGAAAAAAAAAAATCGTAATTGCTCAACATTTAGCAATTAGCATGTCAAGAAAGTAACACACGTTTTACATATTCTTAATTTTTTAGCACGGCCTTTTTTTTTAATATTGTAACTTGTCTAATATGAAAAATGCTAAACACAAATTAAATATGAGAGATAGGTAAGAAACACTGAATGCTCCTAAGCTAATTTTCATTTTTATTGAAGAATAAGTGAGGATTTAGTCAGCATGGAAAGAGCTATGACTTTGAGTTATGCATTTTTAATTACATCGATTAAAGTAATGTTTGTGGCACTATATTTTAGTAAAATAGTAAGTTTTCATGTCATTAGTGGAAAATCAGGAAACATCATTTCAAAGTATGAGTAAATGGACAATCTACAAATTTGTTAATATAAAGCCCAAAAAAGTGTTATTATAGCAGAATTGTGAAAAGTATGGAAAATTGAGCATACATGACATAAGCCAAGAATACAACTATCAGCAGAGAAGCCCTCGCAAGATCGACAATTGGTTTGTTTATTCATTTTTACTGGTCTGTTGCTTCTAATAATATAAGAGATTGGGATTGACTTTTAATAAATGATCTGTAAAATCTTAAATTATGCCTAAATTATGAGGCTAAAACTAAAAGTTACTTCATTTCCGAATATTTAAAAATTAATCATAAAATTTATACATTATAGAAATGTAACCTAGATATTATAAATTTAAAAGTATTAACTGTCTAGTAGCCCTGTGCTGATTTCATTAGTGTTTGTATATTATTGAATATATGCTTTTAATAAAGGAACATGCCCCTTTTGTGACACTCAAGGCACGTTTATTAATCTTTTTCCCTCTTCATTACTAAATGTTAAAAAGATGAGATAAATTAATTCAGTGATTCATTTGAATTAAAAATAGTATTCAGGTATGGTATTTCCACAGTTTTTTTTAAGGCGTTAGTATTCAAATATGGTATTTCCACAGTTTTTTTTTAAGGCGTTTGCTTCTTCAGATGCTTTTTGTTTCTGATTAATCTGCAGTATTCAGCAGGTATGGAAATAGTTCATAATGAGAAGAAACACTCCTGGGGTATGAAATTGCCTCAGGGAAGAAATGTAATATATATTCAGAAAGTAAATAAATTCCCTGGGTCAGCCCTCTCATGTGAATTCTAGTAAATATCTACAACCTATTCTATCAATAGTAATGATCAGAACATTTATCAGAGATACGATTAAGGAAAGAACGTGTGAAGACAAAAAAAGCTATTAACTGTCCTTAGCTGGTCACAAGAAAGCAAAGAAGTACTTCCCAACTAGGGGCAAGAGAATGAATAGCTTAGATCTCTCTGACAACTGCTCAATCTAATGAACTACTAAGTAGCTTACCAGGAACTATAGTCTCAGCTAGATGTAAGGAAAATAAAATAAAAGAAAAGAAAATAAAGCAACTTGATTTTTCTGTCCTGAATAGTGACTATATATTCTGACAGTTTCTACATGATTCCCAAGCTGTTACAACAGATAAGGTGAAGATAGTAAAAGTTGATAGGTAATAAAGAAATAAGTTAAACATATGAAAGCAAAACAATTAAAATGTTTCTATTGAATTCAAACCATCAAAATACAATTAAGAAACACTACAGCTGATTATATGAATCAACATTTAATTTGGAATTCCTTCTTTTCCTGCATGGGTCTTGCTGGAACCAATATTACTCCTAAGATTACAGAAGGTAGGAGAGCACATCACAATGTTTTGATTCTGTTTTCTAAAAAATGACATCAACAAATACGCTTTCAAGAATTCTCTACCTTAAAAAAAATTATACTCTACAGTAACTTCACTGCTATTTAAATGGTGCATTCAGCATTTTCCTTCACTCACTAGTTTAACCTATATGCATGCCAATGTAGTTAAATTGAACTCACTGCCAAGTGAGTAAGTCAAGACAGTAATTTGATCAAAATCAGTGATATTAGTGAGGCTTTGAGAAACAAAATTGGTCATATTTTAATTAGCAATATTTTCATTTTAGAATTTTTTCCTCATTTTGAACTGCCTTCCTAGTTAGATCTATTAATCAAAGGTTTCAGTTCTGATGTGGTTTTCCTCTGTGGGCCTCAGAAGTCCTGCAGATGTGTGCAGTGTTTTATACCCAGATATTTTCTCCGCTCTGGGTAACTCTATGGATATTGTGCTTATTTACACTGTACTGTTTCTTACAGTCACTTCCCCAATCCTGAGCAGAGTAGACATCACTGAAGAAAGAGCAGATCTTACACAGAAGGGGATGTTCAGGAAGACAGAACTGATGTTTTACATCTAACATTCACTATTTCACCTCTTCATTCGACATAAAATATATTGTGCCTGATATGTGCTAATTATTCTGATGGGTATACAGATGTAAAATATATATGTCGTCTCTGTCATTGAGAGAACAACCTTAACCTAGCATACGGTCCTGAGGAAGTAGGAAATAAAGGACAAATGTATATTTTATGGGGAAGTGGAACTAAGAATAAGCTCTATTAAATAGGTGTCACTATGAAGGACACTGGACAACCGCTGGGAGTTAGAAGAGGATTGCACACCAAAATAAGACGAAGACATTTCTAAAGATAAACCTTTTTTCCTTTGCAAGTTTTTGAAGGGCTTCCCTGGCAATACGTTTTAACAAATCAAAGATTACTGAATAGAATTGACAGTGGAGAACATTCTGTATTCAGGGGTTCTTTTTTAATACAATGAATAAGGAATTTCCTCGAAAGAAGAAGTGTAATTTCGAACAAAGAAGTGACTATATTCCAAGATGAATGTGGGGATATATATCCAGTCTTCCATATGCTATTCCACATATATAATATCCAGATTTACACTGCTATGAGTGGATCCAAAATGCTGAATTTGGGAGGTGTTCAAGTAGAAGATTAGTAACTACTATAAGCATATCTATACTCATATAAGGTTATCTACATACAGCTAATAAGTTTTTAACACAAATAAAAAGTGCATTATTTGAAAAGGTAAATAATTAGCAAATCTCTTTTTCAAAGAGAGGTATATTAGGTAAAAATAGCAATGTCGATGTATGCTTTCAACCACAGTGTTAACTGAAGACAGCTTAGGCTAACCCAATATAATTGCAACTCATAACAAGTTAAAAAGAAGAGTCTTTTCTTTTCATTGGTACTTAACAAAATGAAGCTGATATTTCAACTTCATCAGCCTAGAAAAAAACATTACCATAGAGATGATCTATTTTTAAAAGAAATATCAAAACTGCACTTGACAAACTGTACTCCATCGCTTTCTAAGTTATGACTGGTTGACAGTTTACACATCAACGAACAACTGCTCTTGTACAATAAGCTGATTCTGTAATGTGCAAACAAGGATCTCACGGACATGTCCAGATCAATAACTCTAGATGACTTTTCTCCTATATTATCTTCAGACATGAATTTCCATTTGCCCATATATACTTATGTATGCCACCCCCTTTTGTAACTCATACTAAACATACCAAAATGATTTTTAATTGTATCCGCCAAAACGTATTCCAGTTCTTTAATGTTCCGTCTCTGGAGAAAGTATGACCCATTTATTAAATACAGATACCTGTGTCACTGTTATACCTATTTTTCTCATAATCTAAAACCACATCTTCCTGATTCTATTTGCAAAATATTCTCATTATTTTCTCCTTTCTCTTTCTACTCCATATCATTGCTCAAGATACTTTCATTTTATCTCTTATTTGGCTGTCACAATGGTCTCTTTTGGTCTCTCCTTTAAATGCTATATTCTGCATTGGTATCAGGATTGTTTTGCCCAAATACAGATCTCATCATATTAATGATGTTCAAACACTTTTAGAGGCTTCTATTACTGATTTAAAAATATTGTTTTTAGCTTAGCGTTCAAGACACTTCAGATTCCAACACCAATCTGTAATTTCAACTTGATCTCAGAGTAAGTTCTCCTTGGCATATGTACAACAGTTGATTTATTGTTCTTAAATGCTATGCACTTCAAGACCTAGAAGACTTCATTCCAAGAAGTCCAACACCCTAAAATGCCATTTCTCTTCATCCATCTGTCTGCATTCTACTCATCTTACAAAGATCAGCTCACACATTACTACTGGTTCTTCCAAGATTAATCCATTGTTTCCTTGTGTTGTGCTCTTACTACATTAACTCTGTTACGTGCATTATATCTTTTGAAGAGATTAAGATGGGGGTTGGCTACTCATAGTGCTGGCCTAATGACTTTGGGGGGAGGGCTGCTTTTTCTGTAGTTGGAGAGAGAATAGGATGTCTCCAATTCAAGACAGTATATGATCTCAAGAGAAGGGTGATCAGTATCAAAGTCCATAGGTTGAGATTGCTTATATACAAACCAGAAATCTCTATATTACACAGCAAAGGAAACCAAAACAAAATGAAAAGACAACCTATAGAATGGGAGAAATATTTACAGACGATGCAACCAACAAGGGCTTAACTTCCAAAATATACAAACAGCTCACATGACTCCACAACAACAAAACAAAAAACCCAATCAAAAAATATGCAGTGCAGAAGACCTAAACAGACATTTCTCCAAAGAAGAAATACAGACACCAATAGGCACATGGAAAGATGTTTAATATCACTAATTATTAGAGAAATGCAATCAAAACTACAGTGAGGTACCACCTCACACCAGTCAGAATGGCCATGATTAAAAAATCTACAAATAACAAATGCTGGAAAGGGTGTGGAGAAAAGGGAACCCTCCTGCACTGTTGGTGGGAATGTAAGTTGGTGCACCCACTGTGGAAAACAGTATGGAGGTTTCTCAGAAAACCAAACATAGAATCACCATATGATCCAGCAATCCCACTCCTGGACATATAACCAGACAAAACTATAATTTGAAAAGACACATGCACCCCTATATTCATAGCAGCACTATTCACAATAGCCAAGACATGGAAGCAACCTAAATGTCCATCAACAGATGAAGGGATAAAGATGTGGTACATATATACAATGGAATACTACTCAGCCATAAAAAGAATGAAATAATGCCATTTGCAGCAACATGGATGCAACTAGAGATTATCATACTAAGTGAAGTAAGTCAGAAAGAGAAAGACAAATACCATATGATATCACTTATATTTGGAATCTAAAATATGACACAAATGAAGCTATCTACGAAACAGAAATAGAGTCACAGACATAGAGAACTGGTGGTTGTCAAGGGGGAGGGGGTTGGGGAAGGGATAGAGTGGGAAGTGGGGTTAGCAGATGTAGGCTTTTACACATAGAATGGATAAACAACAAGGTCTTACTATATAGCGCAGAGAGTTATATTCAATATCGTATAATAAACCATAATGGAAAAGAATATGAAAAAGGAATGTATAAATATGTATAACTGAAGGACTTTGCTGTACAGCAGTAATTAACACAACATTGTAAATCAACTATACTTCAATAAAAATAAAATTTTATTCTCAAAAGAAAAAAGAAGCTCTCAAGAAAAAATAAAAGCACTAGGTTAAAAGGCTAGATTTTATATTTAGAGTTACAATTATTTTCCAATAAAAATAATTCATGCGTTCTGTCAAGAAACTTTTCACACTCCCTGATTAGTAGGATAAGAGCTCTGGAGACCCTGTGACTATTTGTATATGATGAGAACACAGTTCTTTCTCATTCCTGGTAGGAAGACAACATAACCACACACTTGGTTTAAGACCCTGAATTACACTGTTATTTTTCATACCCTTTAGCAAGTGATAGAACTCAAGTGGGATCATTGTTTCCTGGGATGTGATCCCTCTTGGATAATTGTGGCAAACTACTTGTTTGCTCCTGGGATCTGTTCATTCACAGGCTGTAAGAGCAACTATTGCATGATTCCTTTCTCTCATTCTCTTATTATCTTCCTCCATTGGCACAATCACTCGGTTATTAGCACGAATTAATATCAAATGAGATAACAACCAGATTTTTACTCACTGAAAACTGGGGAAAAAATCTCCAAGAATTTGACGGGTGTTCACTAAATGCTTGGAATTAGCTACACCATCTTGTAACTATATCTCATTTAAGCAGAACTGTGTATTTATCCTTCCAAAGTAAGTAAATCTGCTGTCCTTTCTTTTCTAAATATTGAAATTTCCTAATTATTTTTACTTAAGATTAATTTTAAAAATTTATAACATCAAGATGAACATAGTAATTGAAAGTACTCCTCCAAAAAAAAAGAGAGAGATCTCAGAATTACTGTCATTAACAATGTCACAAAATGAAGATACCTCTCAGACATACTTAGAATTTCTAAAATGATAGCCTTCAATGTAGTGGAAACATCTCACAATTTAAGAGTCATCTTATCTTGAAGTAAAACTCAGGTTAATAAATTACCAATTGGATGAGAAGAAAAGTTATATAACTTTCAATACTTTTTTTTTTTTGCGGTCTGTGGGCCTCTCACTGTTGTGGCCTCTCCCGTTGGCGGAGCACAGGCTCCAGACGCGCAGGCTCAGTGGCCATGGCTCACGGGCCCAGCTGCTCTGCAGCATGTGGGATCTTCCCAGACCAGGGCACAAACCCGCATCCCCTGCATCGGCAGGCGAACCCTCAACCACTGTGCCACCAGGGAAGCCCCCTACTTTCAATACTTTTAATACTTACTTATCTACCACTGATACACTTGTCCTATTTCCTCTCAGGGATGTTCATAAAGATGAAATAGTATAAAGACATTTTATAAAATATAAAAAATTTTCCAGTGCTAGATTTACTTGTATTCAGTAGGGTCACTAACTTTAAGTAGATGACTTTTGTTATTCTAACCTGTGGAACATTTCACATTTAAAACTGACCTAGAGCAGTATTTTCCAACTGATATTTTACAGGTGTCAGAATTTCAAGAAAGAGTTATATAGGATTCTTATAGAGAAAAGGGCAGTGAAAAAAAAAAGAAGTACTAATTAAGAAATCTGAGATTAAGGAAAAGAAAGAAAACTGAAGGGATTTTTGGCTAGTAAACCTGCTTTACAAGAAATACTAAAGGGAGTCCTTCATGAGGAGACGAAAAGATGCCAGATGGTAATTAAACCCATGTGAAGAAACAAAAAAATACGAGTAAAGTACATAGACAAATGACAAACATAGTAAAAATGTATTTTTGTTTTAATCAGTAGCAAATATATCAAATATAAAAGAATTGCAAAAAGCAATTATAAAACTACATTGATGAATTGTGATTTAAAAAGGTGTAATCTTTATGACAATAAAAACACTTAGAAGTGGGAGACAGAGGTATATGTTTTGTATAGTCTTGAAATAAATTAAGTTGGTATTAATTCAAACAAGATTGTTTTAAGTGAAGATGTTAATTGTAATTACTAGGGCAACCACTAAGAATATAGTAAAAAAAAAATCAAGGGAAATAAAATGGTACACTAGAAAATATCATAAAGAAGGCAGTAATTGATTAATAGAAGAACAAAAAAGGTGTAAGACATACAGATAAACATATCAAAATGACAGATATAAATCCTACCTTATCATTAGTATATTAAACGTAAATTAGCTAAACACTCCAATCCAGAGGTGGAGATTGGCAAAATGGTTTTAAAGAAACAAACAAACCGGGATCCAACCGTATGCTGTCTATAAGAGACTCACTTTACATTCAAAAACACAAATTGTTTGCAAACAAAAAGATGTATCTATATATCTTATGTGATAGTTAATTTTATGTGTCAACCTGACTGGGCCATGTGGTTCCCAGATATTTGAAGTAAAATTATACTCAGTGTTTCTGTGAGAGTATTTTGAATGACAATGAAATTTAAATCAGAACACTGAGTAAAACAGATCGCCTTTCTTAATGTGAATGGGCTTCATGCAATTAGTCAAAGGCCTAAATAGAGCAAACAGGCTGACCATCCCCCAAGTAAAAGAATCCTTCCTGCTTGATGAACTAGGACATCAGGTTTTTTTCTGCCTTTAGATCCAAACTGAAATGCTGGCTCTTCCTGTGAATCAAACAGCCAGCCTTTGGATTGGAACTATACTATGAGCTCTCCTGGTTCTTAAGTGCTTGGTTCAGACTGGAACTAAACCATCAACTCTGCTGGGTCTTCAGCTTACCAACCAACTCACTCTGCAGATCTTGGGATCTATCAGCCTCCATAATTGTGTAATCCAATTCCTTGTAATAAATAAATATATATAATGTATAAAATACATCTTGGCTATTGGATCTGATGGCTCTGTTTCTCTGGAGAACCCTGGCTGATACACCATGCAGACAGCAACCAAACGAGAGCTGCAGTGGCTGCATAAATATTAGATCAAGTAGACTTTAAAATAAAAATTGTTATGAGACAAGGGAGAACATTTTTAAACAATAAAAGTATAGATCCATCAAGAAAACATAACAATTATAAATATATATGCACCTCACAACAGAGTCCCAGAAAGCAAAAACTGACAGAATTGTAGGGGAAAATAATAATTTAACAGTAATGGTGACTTCATTTTAAATAATGAATAGAACTAAGCAGAAAGTGAACAAGGAAATGGAAGACTTGAACAATACTATATGTGAACTAGACATAACAGAAAACTATAGAACACTTCACCCAACAACAGCAGTAAAACATTCTTCTCAAGTGCACAAGGTATTCTCTAATAGACTTTGTGTTAGGCCATAAAATGCACCTCAATAAATTTATTATTGAAATCATTCAAAAATTTGTTCTTCAAGAGAATAGAATTAAATTAAAAAATCAATAACAAAAGAAAATTTATAAATATGTGGAAATTAAATAACACATTCCTAAATAACCAATGAGTCAAGGAAGATATCACATGGGAAATTAGAAAACAGCATGAGATTAACGTAAATGAAAACACAACATAATAAAAATATATGAGATAGAGCCAAAACAGTGCTTACAAGGAAATCTGTAGCTGTAAATGTCTATATTAAAAAAGAAAAAAGATCACAGAACAAGCTTAAAAGAAGCTAGAGGGCTTCCCTGGTGGTGCAGTGGTTGAGAGTCCGCCTGCCGATGCAGGGGACATGGGTTCGTGCCCTGGTCCGGGAGGGTCCCACATGCTGTGGAGCGGCTGGGCCCGTGAGCCATGGCCTCTGAGCCTGCGTGTCCGGAGCCTGTGCTCCGCAACGGGAGAGGCCACAGCAGTGAGAGGCCCACGTACCGCAAAAAAAAAAAAAAAAAAAGCTAGTAAAAGAAGATACAATTAAACTTAAGGTCAGCAAAAGGAAGGAAATAAAAAACAAGAGTGGAGATAAATAGAAGACAGAAAAGCAAAAGTAAAAAATCAATACATCTGAAAGTTGTTTCTTCAAAAAGATCAACACAATTGTCCAAACTTTAGCTAGAGTGACCACACAAGAAAAGAATTCTCAAATTATAAAATTCTTTTAGAAAGTGCATCACCACAAATCTTACAGAAAAAGTAATTAGAGGGGAATACTATGAACAACTGTATGCCAAAATTTATCATTTCTATAACCTAGGTGAATGGACAAATTCCTTGAAAGACACAAACTACCAAAGTGACAGAAGAAACTGGAAATCTGAATAGACTAAACAAGTAAAAAACAAAGCAAAACAAAAAAAACCCCTGAATTACTTTTTTTAAACAACCCTCTTATAAGCCCAGACCAAGATGGTTTCACTGGTGAATTCTATGAAGTATTCTAATTTTTCACAAAGTCTTCCGTAAAACGGAGGAGAAATACTTCTACAATGATTCTGTAAGGCCAATATTACACTGATAACATAACTAGACAAAAACTTTGAAGAAAACTACAGACTAACAGCCTTTATGAACACAGATGTTAAAATCTGTCAAAGTACTAACAAATCAAATCTAACAATATATAAAAGCAATCATACGTCATGACCAAGTATGACTTACCCAGGAATGCAAAAGTACTGTAATATATAAAATTCAATTAATGTAATAAAGCATATTAATAGAGTAAAGGAGAGAATAGAAAACGCACATGATCATCTGAATAGATGCATAAATAGTACTTAATTCCAACACCTTTTCATGATAGAAGTATTCAAGGCAGTAGGAATAGAAGGAAACATCCTCAACTTTCGTAGATAACAGGCAACTATGAAAAACCTACAGCTAAACAGCGTACTTAATGATTAAAGAATGTTCTCACTACTTCTATTCAACACTGTACTGGAGTTTCTAGAGAGGGAAATTGGGCCAGAAAGAGAAATAAGTCATCCAGATTGTAAAGAAAATAAAACTATATCTATTGACAGATGACATAATCTTGTACACAGAAAATCCTAAGAAATTGGCTGAAGAATTATTAGAACTAATAAACCAGTTTAGATATGTTGCGGGATACAAGATACAAGATCAATATACAACAAATAAATTGTATTTCTGTACACTGGCAATAAACAATCTAAAAATAAAGTTGAGAACAATCCATAGATTCAATGTAATCCCTATAAATATCCAAGTTGGTTTTTTTCTGTTTATAGAAATTGTCGAATTTATACTAAAAATGACACTGAAAGGCAAGGGATTCAGAACAGCCAAAATAACCTTGGAAGATTAGAGGATGGGAAGTGCCTGCTTATGGGACTAGAAATGGGGTATTGAAAGTATTCTGAATTAGGCAGTGATGTTGGTTGCTCACCTCTGTGAATATACTGAAAACCATTAAATTGTACATTTTAAAAGGGTGAAGTTTATGGTATGCGAGTTAGATCTCAATAAAGGATATAAAAGATGTTATGAAAAAGGATTTGATTTGATTTCCATTAAAAATCAGTAAGTATAATAACCATTTAAATCTTTTTACTTAATAAAATAATTGAGAGGGATTGGGAAGATATCAGGTGAACAAGGAAAATAAATGTTGAAAATTAGATGAGCATGTTAATAATTGATTCATCACTCTGGTCACCTGGCTCCTTGTCACCATGATAATTCTACTGTTAACAGTTTTAAAATATATTCATAATTACACGTTTCAATTTACATACATAATGGTTTATCTGCTAAATAATTATTATAATAGGTAATAGCCAGGAAATATAATAAACATTGATACTGAAATAAAAATTGGTAAGTAAAATAAAAAATTATAACAGCTTTGCAATTTTTCCTTAAAGATGATTTCAATGGTGTGAATAAGACAAAATTATTGCCTGGTATTATTTAATAAAACCATACGGGGTTAAGTGATGGTATAATGAAACCTCTATAAAATTATTCATTTAGTTTTTTTAAATAAATTGATTTATTTTATTTTTGGCTACATTAGGTCTTCATTGCTGCGCATGGGCTCTCTCTAGTTGCAGCAAGAGGGGGCTACTCTCCATTGTGGTGCGTGGGCTTCTCACTGCAGTGGCTTCTCTTGTTGTGGAGCACGGGCTCTAGGTGCATGGGCTTCAGTAGCTGTGGCACGTGGGCTCAGTAGTTGTGGCTCACGGGCTCCAGAGCGCAGGCTCAGTAGTTGTGGCGCACGGGCTTAGTTGCTCTGTGGCATGTGGGATCTTTCCCAAACCAGGGCTTGAACCCGTGTACCCTGCATTGGCAGGTGGATTCTTAACCACTGCACCACCAGGGGAGCCGTACAAATGCTTTTTGTTCTTTGTGAGTAAAAAGCCAGCACTACAATTAAGACACAGTCAAACATTATTAATGAGTAACACATAACACTTCTTATCTGGGATAAGACCTATAGCTCCTATTATGCTTTTATTTCTTAACTCTGAAAAATATACCCCTTTTTTCCAAAAATAAATGATGTATCATTCTAGCCTCAGTTTTATGGTAATCTCTCCAGCAGAATGGCATTTGTCATACTTTTATATTAAAAACATGTATAGTCTTTCCATGACATCTAGCCCTTTAGTTGTGATCCTGTGCATTTATAATCCACAACCTCAATGTAATTTAATTTAATTCAGCTCAATAAGTACATAAAAAGGACTTTTATATGCAGAGTGGACAGTAATATAAGAATACTGTCTAAGATAAATCCAATACACTCATTCAATTTAATAGTACTTCTCATTAAACCCTCATTATATCCTGTCACTGACAAAGATTTAGGAAACTTTCGAACACAGTCAATATAATCACATATTTAGTCCTAAGGGGCTGGAGAAAAACTAATGGAGAATTTCTTTGTAACAACCTTGAATGTGACTGTTGAGTCATTTGGATGACAGTTCTCAAATTCTAGTCTAGATTTTATATTTTCCCAAACAGGTATATAATTCTTAATCATACCTTAAGAGTAAACATATTTAAAGGCAATGATGTGTATATTTCTAACAATATATTCTATCATTTTTATCACTCTTAACTTGACAATATATTGTCTGTCTTTTAAACAGGGCATATTGTAGGCTCCTGTTGCAGTATCTATTTATTGTTTTTCATTTTCAATCCTATAAATACCGAATTTAATACCCTTCCTAAAATGATTCTTCTAATCCTTTCCCTGTATGCTTTATTATGTTAATCCTGATGAAACCTCCAGAGTAAATCCTGAAGGCATTTTTTATAGTCACAATTCATTGAAACATGAAAGAGATTATAGATCATTCACTGCATTCTATCATTTCAAAAAGGCATTTAGGTGATGCTAGATTTGAAATTAAATATCAAGAATAGTTTCATTTCCTTTTCTACCATTTGTTTAAACTTAGTCTAAATGATTATTGTGTACTTGTTTCAAAGACTAGACTAAATATTTTCTTAGTCACGGAAAAAAAAGTACCACCAAGATCTTTGTCAAGTCCAAACATCTTGATTTGCAGACTTACAACTGATCTCAGAAAGAAAATCACTTAGTTTTATTTCTGTTAAAGTCTAGAACTTCACCAAATATAAAATAACATAAGAATTACCTTAACACTTGGTGATTGATTTTCATGTTTGTTCTGAGAGCAAAATAATTTCTAGGGATACATTTTTTTAAAGGTAAAGTATTCATTACAGGTGTTCAGTTTATTTTGTTTTAGTATGTCTTTGTCTTAATTACTAAAAATTTTACCTGCATTCTTCATATCATTTTAGCTAGCACTTTAAATATTAGGCATATATGCCAATTTTGCATGTAATATACTTATTCTAATATGTTAATCATTATTATTACAACACTGAAATCAATTTCTATACAAAAAAATTACACTGTTCCACCTCACCTTTCTCTCACTGGACTCTACTCTCTCTCACTGTAGCTGTATGCACAGGATGGATAGAAGTGATAGGGAAATTTGGTTAAGAGTAGGGTCTCTGAAGCCTGACTGCCTGGATTAATATCCTCGTTTAACTAACGGCTGTGTGATTACTGCGTAGATTAACCTTTTTGATTTTGGTTTCATTATCTAAATGGGGGATGTTAATAATGGGTAGGTACTTCTTAGGACTGTGGTGAGATTAAATGAGTTAATAATCTGGCATATGGAAAGCAGTCAATCAATGTTTATTATTATTGTTATTGTTTTGATATTATTATTAAGTGTTTAGAAAAACCTTTTATGTAATTTCACTTAATTCTTTTATAAAGATTATGACAAACTCCCAACATGCAGCAATTCTCATTTGTCCTCACAGCAGTAACTATTTTTAACAGTTTTACTGAGATATAAGTTAAATGTCATAAAATTCACTCTTTGTAAGTGTGCGATTCAATGATTTTAATACATTTAGATATTTACTGCCCCATCACAACTGAGTTTTAGAATTTTCCATCTCTCCAGAAACTATCCTTACACCTGTTTGCAGTCAATCGCCAGAAATACTCCTAGTCCCATGCAGCTGCTGATTTGCTTACCATCTCTATAAATTTTCCTTTTAAGGATGGTTTATTAATATGCAGTCATATAATAAATAGTCTTCTGCACCTGGCTCTTTCACTTAACATAATGCCTTTGAGGTATACTCCTGTTTTAGCATGTATCAGTAGTTTATTCTGAATAGTACTGCATTGTGTGAATACACCAGATTTTATCTATTCATCAGTTAAATGACATATGGTTTGCTTCTTTTTTTGCTATTATGAGTCATGTTGCTATGAACAATCATGTACAAGTATTTGTGCAGACACATGTTTTCATTTCTTTAGAGTAGATAGTAGTGAAACAGATGAATTGTATGATAGGTTATATTTAGAATTTTAAGAAACTATTAAAATCTTTCGCAAAACTGTTGAGCTATTTTACCTTCCACCAGCAATGTATACGTGTTCCAGTTTCTCCACATTTTCAGCAACACTTGATATTATCTGTTGTCTGAACATAGCCATTTCAGGGGAATCTCTCTGTGGTTTTAATTTGTGCTTCCCTAGTGACCAATGACGTTCAGAGTCTTTGTAAGTGTTTATTAGCCATTCTTGTATCTACTTTTTTTTTTTTTTTTTTTTTTTTGCAGTACGCAGGCCTCTCACTGTTGTGGCCTCTCCCGTTGCGGAGCACAGGCTCCGGACATGCAGGCCCAGTGGCCATGGCTCACGGGCCCAGCCGCTCCGCATCATGTAGGATCTTCCCGGACCGGGGCACAAACCCGTGTCCCCTACATCGGCAGGTGGACTCTCAACCACTGCGCCACCAGGGAAGCCCCTTATATCTACTTTTGTGAAATGTTTATTTATTCAAAGCTTGACCAGCTGTACTATTTTGAAGTTGTTCATAAATTGAATTAATCTCTTTATAACCTTTCTTGACCTAAGACCATTATAATGTTACTCAAAGAAAACTTTCTCATTATTTTTGTCTTTATTAAATTCTAATGTTTTAATAAAATGTTCTGTAGCCTAGATCCTTTGTATTTTAGCCTCCTAAGCGAAAGTTTAGATACTTCTCCTTTTAAATTTTGTTAATTCAGAATAAGTAATTTTCCAAGTGTCAGATGGGAACACATAACTAGAGGCCAGTGCTTTACTATGCTCCAAATACATTAAAATTAATAGTATTTTTTTCACTAATATTTCTCAGATTTTAAGTATATATATGCATATGAATGTAATGAATCATTTATTTTATTTCTAATATTTTCTCAAATTTCTCTGTAGCAGATACATCATTCAGAATATGCAAAACTTATGCGGATTTCTCACAAACAACGGTTTAAAGGCAACATTTGTTTTGGAATTCAATGACATATTAATTCAAAATATTGCAAGTTATGCATTAATACCTAACTGGAAAATCCATACCATAATTATGGCTCAGTATGATTTTAAAAGCATGGCCATCAATGACTATCTGTAATTCAAATACAATTTACAACTATACTCAGCCAACTCATTGACTTCTCAAATATATATTAAACTACTACAAATCAGGCACTTTTCATAGCACTTGATATTCTGTGAAGAACAAGACCAGACAGTTTTCTATTTGGTAAATAGTAAAATGTCAATATTTGTATAAAAGAAGCCGAGGGAGGAATATTTTTAAATAAATAAATAAACATGAGGGAAACATGAGGAAAGATTGGTGGATAATTTTCCAGAATTTAAGACCCAATTTGTAAAGTCCATAAAATGGGACTTCCCTGGTGGTCCAGTGGTTAAGAATCCGTCTTGCAATACAGGGGACAACGGTTCGATCCCTAGTCAGGGAACTAAGATCCCACCCGCCATGGGTCAACTAAGCCCGTGCGCTGCAACTTATAGGCCTGTGCGCCACAACTAGAGAGAAGCCCGCACACTGTAACGAAGAGCCCACATGCCCCAACAAAAGATCCCACGTGCTGCAACTAAGACCCAATGCAGCCAAAAAATAAATATTTAAAATAAATAAAAGTCTATAAAATATAAAAAGGGCAGATGAAGTGACACACATATGCACACATATGTATATATCATATACATGCTATAATAGAAGATAAAAGATAACTGTAAAACCTCCTAGAAAGAAAAAGTAGATTACCTATAAAAGAAAAAGTTATACATTGATAGCAGATTCCTTAACAGTAATACTGGCTGCAAGATAAATGATAATTATATAAGGAAGGCAATTTAAGCCTAGAATTTTATAACTAGCAAAAGTATTATTTCTTTCATAAGGTAAAATTTTAAAATATAGAGATATAGATAAATTCGATATTAATATATAATTTAGATAGTAAAGTTTGCTTTTGTCTAAAACAGAAAAGATCTTAAAACTATACAATTCTAGCCAAAAATCAACACAATGGCAAAAGCAGAAGTATGGATACATAAAAGGAAAAGAGGGAAGGGAGAGTACCTAATAATATAATTTTATTCAGGGGAAGATACACATAATAATAAGAAATAAATAAAAAGATAAAAATAAATATCAGTCTTAATAGAGGTAATCTTTAAAAGAATATAAATGGATTAAGCAGTTCTTCAAATTAGCTGAAGTAACTGGAAAAAATCCAAAGGAAGTCATGAAATGAAAATAAATAGAAAATAAAATGGAAGAAAGAAATCTTAATATATCAGGGACTACAATGAATGTACATGGTTAAACCAAATATAATCAGAGATCCTCAAACAAGTAAAAAAGTAAGAATGAGCAATATGTCATGAATATGAGAAACAGTTAAATCAGAAAAAGGCTGAAATCTAAAAATAAAGGAACAAGACCACGGACCAAAAGAAATCTAAGATGTCAATTTCAATATCAAACAATTTGGTATTCAATGAAAAACCAAACAAACAAGAAAAAAAACTAACAAAGTGTCATAACAAAGTGGTATATTATATACTGTTAAAAGAAAAATGGATCAATATAGTACTTTCAGCATGAGACATACCTAATAATATAGCTTCAGACTATATTCATATAAATAAGGCAACTAAACTATGAAATATTAAAAGCACTTAATATATTCTTATCCAAAACTGATAGCTCAAGCAGAAAATAATATACAGAAATGCAGTGAATTTCATAACTATTCTAAACTAATAAATAATAATCCTGAGAGTATTTAACACACTACCAGGTATTGTGTACATACCTAACATAAATTATTTAATCTTCAGTCCAAATCTATAGAATGTGTCTTACTGTTCTCAATTTTTTATTTGGGAAAACTAAGCACAGAATGTTTAATTTGCTCAAGATTGCTCAGAAAGAAGTGGCAAAACAGGGTTTCAAAACAATTATTCTGAATTCCAGAGCCTATGCTATTAAAGAGTACTTGATGTTGAACTATACATGCTCTATTCAAAGCAATAAATATTTGGCGGCATTCATGAGACGTTCACAAAATTTGACCACAGACAAAGCTAAAAAAGGAGCAATTAATTTTAAAAGAACCATATATCATTTACTGTGGTATTTGGTCATAATAAATGAAATTAGGAAAAAAATAGATTAAAAAACACCTCAAGAGGATGAGAAGACAAGCCACAGATTGAGAGAAAATATTTGCAAAAGACACATCTGATAAAAGACTGCTATCCAAAATTTATAAAAAACTCTTAAAACTCAACAATAAGAAAATGAAAAACCTAATTAAAAACGGTCAAAAGACTTGAGAAGACATCTTACCAAAGTAGATATACAGATGGCAAGTAGGCATATAATAAGTTCAATAACATATGTCATTGGGGAAATGCAAATTAAAAAACAATGAATCTATTAAAACAGCCAAATCTGTTAGAATGGCCAAAATATGGAACACTGATACACCAAATGCTGGTGAGGATATAGAGCAACAGGAAACTCTCATTCATTGCTGGTGGGAATGCAAACGGTACAGCCAATTTAGAAAAGGTTTTGGCAATTTCTTGCAAAACTAAATGTACACTTTACCATACCATCCGGCAATTCACACTCCTTGGTATTTACATAAATGAACTGAAACCTTATGTCCACACAAAAACCTCCACATGGATGTTTATAGAAGCTTTATTCATAGTTGCCAAAACTGGGAAGAAACCAAGATGTCCTTCAGTGGGTGAACAGATACATAAACTGTGGTACATCCAGACAATGGGATATTATTCATTACTAAAAGGAAATGAGCTACCAAGCCCTGAAAAAACATGGTGAAAACTTAAATGCATATTACTAAGCCAGTCCAAAAGGGCTACATGCTGTATGATTCCAAGTATATGACATTTAGTAAAAGCAAAACCATGTGTACAATAAAATGATCAGTGGTTGCCAGCAGGAGGGAGGAATGAACAGCAAGAGCACAGTGGATTTCTAAGGCAGTGAAACTATACTGTTATGTTACTGAAATGATGAATACATATCATTATACATTTTTCAAAATCCATAGAATGTACACCAAGAGCGAACCCTAATGTAAACTTATGGACTTTGAGTGATACTGATGTTATCAGTGTAGGTTCATGATTGTAATAAATGTAGCACTCTCATGTGCAATGTCGATAATGCACATTTGTGGGAGCAGGTGGTACACAGAAGTCTCAATACTTTCCACTCAGTTTTGCTGTGAATGTAAAACTTCTCTAAAAAAATAAAGTTTGCTGGGCTTCCCTGGCGGCGCAGTGGTTGAGAGTCCGCCTGCCGATGCAGGGGACAGGGGCTTGTGCCCCGGTCCGGGAAGATCCCACATGCCGCGGAGCGGCTAGGCCCGTGTGCCATGGCCGCTGAGCCTGCGCGTAACGGGAGAGGCCACAACAGTGAGACGCCCGCATACCGCAAAAATAAATAAATAACTAAATAAGGTTTGTTAATTTAAAAAAAAAGCTTCATGTATCTGGAGACTTAAAATAAAAAAAACTCTAGTAACTACATAATGTTCAGAACCAAACAACAACAAAAAATACTAATTCTCAAAACTTGGGGATACAGATATGTACTCCTTTGATGAAAATTGAAAACATTCAATTAAATTAAGTATATAAATTAGATACGATTAAAATAAATTAGATTAAGCATTTCCCTTGACACAGCCATTCCAGTCATGGTTTTAAGCCTTAGAAAAATTCCTACACAAAAACAGAAAGGTATAGAGAGTCCCCAGCTTCAGATTTTTCAACTTTTGATGGTGTGAAAGTGATACGCATTCAGCAGAAAACATACTTTGAAATTTGATCTTTTCCCAGGCTAACACTACTATGCAGGATGATACTCTCCTGATGCTGGGCAGTGGCAGCGAGCACAGCTCCCAGTCAACCACACAATCACAAGGTTAAACAACGGATATACTCACAACCATCCTGTACCCATACAACCATGCTGCTTTTCACTTTCAGTATGGTATTCAATAAATTATATGAGATGTCCCATACTCTATTATAAAAGAGGTTTTGTGTTAGATGATTATGCCTAACTGTAGGCTAATGTAAGTGTTCTGAGCTCATTTAAGGTAGGCTAGGCTAAGCTACGATGTTTAGTTAAGTTAGGTATATTAAACGCATTTTTGAGTTACAATGAATATTTTCAACTTCTTATGGATTTATCAGTATGTAACCCCATCATAAACTGAGGCAGACCTGTATAAAAAGCAGGATGCTTTATCTTAGCTTTGCTTGCAGTAATAGGGAATTGGAGGTAATCTATGGTAGTTGGAAGCAATATTAGCATAATAAATAAGTAAACTGCAGTGGATTCGTGCAATGGAATTCTTTGCAGTATTTAGAAGCACTGAATTAGAATCCAGAGTATTTTAAAAAACAGGACTGAGTGAAAAAAGAAACGAGTTATAGCTATGTAAATTAAGCATACACAATGGGATATAATTTTTTATCAAACATGGCCATCAAAGTACATATATCAAACTCATTAGTAAAGTACATAAAAGGAGAAGCCAGGAGTAGGAAAAAATATCTAAGAAAAGGGGTGAGGTATGAGGACAGTGTGCCATAAACTGAAGAATATCATTAGATGATCCCTCTGTACCTGAGGTGCCCACAAAAGAGAAAGATACAGAGAAAAGTATGACTATAAAGTTTATTTTCCTAAATAAATCTACTCCTCAGTTGATAATCTTTTTATCCCTCCAGAAAAATGGAGTATATAATTTTAATTATTATACTTATTTAAAATAAAGAGGAGTATAGAAAAACATACTTTCTCAAAGTCACCCAAACAGCAATAAATAGAACAAAAACCATGGATAAATTCTAGAGTAATGGTCTATCACCTACATATATTTTCTCTCATTAGGGTAGATACAAGAGGAAAAAATCTTAGGAAATAAAAGTGTAAATAATTCTCCCTTTTCTCTATAGTGGCAAAAATCACTGAATTATTTTCCAGCTAAAGAAGCAAGGAGGAGGTGAAATATCTAAATTTTCTTCTACTGATTTTAACTTTTATTTTAACTTTACTGTGCAGTAGAAATGGATTTCTCATTTTGAAACCAACAAAGAATGTCATTTTGCTTTCCTCACTCTGACCTTGGGTCGATTTTCCATTTGCATATTCCATCTCAAGTACTGTATTTCTCAAAATCAAAGACCAGATGCACTGCAGAGCTGTGCTTCTTAATGTGTCATCTGTTCATAATGGTTTTGCATAATAGCGATATGTTGCTTGGAGATGCAGAGTTGATCACAGCAATCCACACTATAAACCATAAAGCTGGATATTTAAATGACCTCTTTCACATATTAGCGTGTGAAGAGGAGATATGTGGGGGAAAGACACTTCTAGAGGTTAAAGAAAAATTCATACAATTTTTCTACAACCGATATGTTATAAAATATTAAATCAGTTAATTCAGTCTGTCCGGTCCTTTAAGAACCCTTTAAAAGTTTATATAATAATGAATCCTATAAACGTGTTTTTATTTCAAACAAAGGCAAACAGGAAAACTTATCTGATACTCTCTTCAATTTTAATGTTACATACGTTGTCTATCTCTAGCTTTAAAATCTCCTTAAGGTAGTGTCAATTACCGAACATGTAATCTCCCTTTAAAAAAAGCATTCATTATATCATCCTTCAAAACCTGCTGTAAAGCCATAGTTGGTTATTATTTCATAATATGAGGAATCAAATTTAGTTGTTTTATATAAAGTGCTAAACATTATAGAGGAAAAAAATCTATGCCCGTAACACAGGTATTTTTATTTTATTAAATTTCATTTGTCTGTTTTCAGTCTTTGGTGGTGCTACATATTTATTTCTCTTCCCTAAAAAGAAATTTGTGGCATCTTATCTCTAGCAGGATTTTTAAAAATATAAAACCCGTAATATTAGGAGTGCTCTAAGGCTTATTATTATTAGCACACAGAATTAGCATCTTATTGAGGCACTGTTCTAGAAACTTTTATTTCATCTGTTTCTCAAAAGCACTTCATGAGATAAGAAGTCTTATTTTAACCATAACTCATAGGGGGAACCCAAGGTCTCAAAGAAGTTAAGAAACTTGACCAAGAACAAATAATGAGTAAGTGGGAATCTGGAATTTGAACCCAAGAGTTTAACTCCAGAGCTTGTACTTTTGTATAAAATGTTGTCGCTAAGACCATGGCTAAGACCATCTGCAGAGAAATCAAGTTTGATTCTAAGTATAGAAAGAAAAATAGGAGTAAATATGGTCAGGATGCAGAGGGACACAGATTAGTCTATGCAGCTTCCTCTTTTCTATCATCACAGCCAAAAGTGTATACTTCAAGTGAGTTTTTTATGTAACTTAGTTTGGAATATATATTTGAATTGAACACATATATTTACAAATGCTTATATCAACTATTACCCCATGTTCACGTTTGTTGTAGGGGGTGTTTACATGAGACCAACACATAAACTGTAGAGTATCAGAAAAAAAACAATTCAAGAATTTCAAGGAAAATATAATCAAAACATAATTTTAGTGTACATTTTTAAAAAGCTTATTGACACACCATTGTAAAGCAATTATACTCCAATAAAGATGTTTAAAGCAATAATAAATAAACATATTGGATATTTTGGTAACAGTTAAAATATATTTTATGCCATAAGTTTCTTGAAATACAAGATGTGTTTATTTAAATGTTCATGTATGCTAATCTGCCAGACTGGTGACGCACAGTAAACCAAGCCCTTGCCCTAAGTGACCAAGCAGAGCCCCACCTTTTGATAATAGTTCAGTGATTCTGTATTTATTTCATTTTATCTCTTCCTTTATTCCCAGATCTGAGCCATGAAGAAACAGCCACAAGCATTTCATTGAGGGTTGTTTCCAAAGGAAAATAAAACTATCATTTGCTGCCAGTAACGCTCAGGGTTTCTCATGAACTCTGCTATTTTTTGTCTAATGGTAGGAGATTAGAGTGACTTGAAGGACTCTCACATTATCTAATTAGCATAAGATACAATTTAATGCACTGTTTTTAAGATAAAAGTGTTATACAAATTTACTTATTTACTATTAGCTCTGGTAAGCTGTTCCAGAATTTAAATTCTTATCCTTCTATTAAAAACTTTATCATAAGTAAGCCCATAGTATTTTGAATGAATTTTACTATAAAGATTTTACTTTAAAGAACAAAAAAATTATGAGCTTCATTTTAACTTACAGTAATTTTTAATGATTTTTTAAATCATTTTGTTAAAAAAGGAGGGAATGAGGATAGACCAATATTGATAAACATAGTGTTTTACTTTAACGTTTAAATTTTCACTCACTGGACATAGTCTTTACCTGTCGTTAGACAGTATGTTTGGGGAGACAGTATGTTTGGGGAGAAAATATTTCTCAATATTTCTGCTCATAACTCAAAGTAACAAGGTTGATACCTAAATGATAACTGAATGGAAGGCTCACAAAACCGACAAAAAAAGACAGAACAAGACATATCGAGACAATTACTTCAGCTCTTTTACTGACATCATATTGCTTTATATATCATAAATAAGCTATAATATGATTGAATCTGCTACATTGACCAAGATATAACTGATTCAGTGAAGTTCACAACCTTTCCTAAAATTAAATTTTAATCATTTATTTCATTATGACAATAATTTATATTACAATTTACAAAAATATAAAATGGAAAGTTATGGAAGTCACTCAACAACTGCTAGTAAATGTAAATCCCTCCCATCTCTCCTCGGTTCTTATTTCCTTTTAAATGAATGACACAGTATATTTTTCATCTTACTCTGACCTCTCCTTACCTGGTCCCAGTTAGTCATCCTTGAAATTGTCCAAAAATACCTTTTCTGACTATAATTCTTCTCACAGCACTGACTATTTATTTATGTATTTTACAATTCTCCATCAACTAAAGGATAAAGTCTGACTCACATGTAAGATCTCTCATCATCTAACCTTTGCTCCTCTGCAGACATTATGCTATATTCATATTTCCCAGAATATATTATACAGTTGTTTCAAAATGTTACTCAGACCTTATCTCCACCATGAAAATTTACTGAACAGATCACTACCTGGCATATTATCTCCAAGACAGGTTAACTATTATATTTTGCCCACTAAAGTGAACATTTAAAAATTTTGATTTTTATGGACTCATTATCTTTCTCATATTAACAGTATTTCTATGGAAGTAAATGTTAACAGTTCTTCTTTTTTTACTTAAAAACACAAATACCAAAAGAAGGTGAGGGGAAATTCTTTCAAATTGTTATGCTACTGACTTTAATAGTTCATAACTAAAGTTATAATTTAGACTGTTTCCATTAGATAGATAGAAGGTAGATATTATCAGTTTAAGCTGCTATAACCAAGTACCATAGACTGGGTGGCTGATAACAATAGAACTTTATTTCTCACAGTTCTGGAGCCTGGAAGTCCAGAAGATGCCAGGATGACTGAGTTCTAGTGAGAACCCTTTTCGGGGTTGCAGAATGCTAGCTTCTTGTTTTAACTTCATGTGGCAGAAAGACAGCTAGCTAGTTCTCTGGCCTCTTCTTATGGACTCTCTTCTCATGACCTAAGTACCTCCTAAAGGCACAACCTTCAAACACCATCAGATTATAATTAGACTTTCAACTTATGAATTTTGGGGGTGGGAACACAAGCATTCACTCCATTGCAGAAGGATGGATGGATGGATGGATAGCTAGACTGATAGAGAAAGAAATAGGGAGGTAGATATATAGAATGGGACTTATGTAAAGAGATATTTTGAGTATTGAAAAGTTAATTTCTTACCTAAAAAAATTCCTAAGGTGACTTTTATTCTTAATGTTTTTATAAATCTTACAATATTTTAGAGATGAATCAAGAAATTTAATTATGTTTTAACTAAATTTTAAATGTTCATGAATGCTTAAAATCTGCTTTTATATACATTTAGGAAATGAATCGCTAAGGATTTGGGGAGTTGAATTTTCTTAAAATAAATAAACATATTGTTTATTTTGCAGTAGTGTGGGAAATAATACAGGCACAGAACATAGCATAGGAAGGACGGTCACAAAGAACTCATATTAGAAAAAGGAAAACTGGGTGATTGTGAAAACAAAGAAACAAGATATGCACCAGACTGTAAGAATTTAGTGACAAAAATTTGCAGAGTACAATGAAAGAAAGCAGAACCTTGGTGGTATGGCTGATAATAATAATGATAAATTTTTTCTTTTCAAATTTTGAGCAAGAAGTAAAATAATTCCTTATAGGTAATATGGTCCTGATAAAGTAAGGTCAAAGCTCAAAGAAAGGATAAGAAATATACAGGGCGTAATGCAAGTTTATCAGAACCAAAAGTATCAAAGCAGCAATATCTGGACCAAAACAGAGATAATTCGCTTGGAACGACAATTTTTTCCACCTCCTAGTCTTAAGTATGTGTATGTATCAACAATATATAGAAAAAATATATAGTTTGCACTTCATACCTTGTGGGGTTTTATACTCAGTAATTTTCTTTTCCTCATTCAGTACCATGAATAAGCTCATGAAGTATTGTTATATGTGGATATCATGCAGTGGCAGATCACATCTGATAACTATTCTAATTGTAATTATGAAACAGAGTAGGCAAAACAGGTGAAAAGTCTTTCCTTTATCGAAAATTACTATATTCTAGGCAGCAAGCATACGTACTCATTTAAAATTGCCCACATTTTGCAGAAAATATGAGAAAACTAATGCACAAAAGATTTAAATTAGTCAAAAAGCCAAGACAGAATGTGGCAAGGGCATTTGGATACCTGAGTCATAAACACTCTGGATAAGGAAGACTTCTGTATGGAATGCTGCCCAAGACTGTAATATTAAGCCAGATGTCATCCTTTAAGAAAATTAAGATATTTTTTAACTTTTAAATTCTTCCTCTGAAAAGCAATCATTTGTGAAAAAGTAAAAATCATATCATTCGCTCTAATCTGTCTCCATAAAGATTAGATTGAGTGATGTTCCCTTCAAATTCAAAATGTTGTTTTTAAGTTTGAAAAACATCAATAAAACTTCAAGCATTGTTGTGAAAAAAATCTCCTTCATGTTAATTATGTGAGAGTTTTACCTTTGTTAAATACTTTCTGAAGTGTGAAGACATACCTAATGATGACGTTCTAAATTGAATATTTACCCCATGAGACTGTGCGAATATTTCTAAGGAGTATATTTCCAGTTATTTCTAGTTACTCTTTTTGTAATAACAAATACTGGTAAGTACTAGTCACTGTAAGCAAAAAACAGAACAGAGAATATTTTAAAGTTAATTCTGGGCAAAAAATCCCAAATATCTGAATTAAAGATTCATGGAAACTTTAAATGTGTATTACATGCTACTGACTAGAAATCATATTCAAAATTAGCAGCCTAAATGGGTATAGAGAGATATTGTCTTCTGAAATCTAGTGCAAGATATTATTTTGCTATTCCTCTGGATTGCCTATAGCTAATATTAGCTTTTGCACATCAGACACTGCAAAGAGCTTCACTGTAGAAACACAGTCACACAGAACTACATAGTGAGTTATCTCGTGTGGCTAACTTTCAACATTTCCAAGAATTACTTCTTTAGCTCAGTCCTTTTTTAAAAAATATAGGTATTTGTGATATTAAAAAAAGAAATTAATGATACCATCAGTTTATCGATAAGGAAGCAAATCCTGTGAATTAAATCAAATTATGAAATTTTAAAGTATATCGACATATTCCTTATCAGGAGGTTCCATCCTTCTTAGGACCGTTTCTTAGACCATCACTCAATCCGCTAACCTGGGCACGTGATTTACAGATGATTAGAAATAATCACTAGAATTAGGGATGAGTCAGAGAAGAGCATACCTAAAATGGAAGTGCCAGCTAACAGACTAACAGTAAGCTCAGAAAGACTACATAATTTCGCTATGACAATGATGTGTTCTCATGATGGTGATTCTTAATCACTAAGAAAGATGAAATGATAAATATCCTGTAATTATTGCCTTTTTAATTGTAACTGGAAAATAGCAATGATTACATTTTAATATATTTCATTTAAAAGGATACTTTTAAATTTTATTTTATAATAAACACATTTTGTCACTTGAACATTTAGAATTCAAGTATCCTGAAAAATAATTTACACCCAACTACCCATTCTTTAACAATACAAATATTTATTGAATTTCAACTTTAGATTTAATTATGTATCTTTGCATTTTTTACCAGATGATAAAGTATTGAATAGATTAATGATATTCTCTGAAGGGGGCATAGGAAAGCAATATATTTGAATATATATATATATATATATATATATATACACACACACACACACACACACACATATGCATTTATTTATATAAAAGTCTTAGATAAATGATATAAAAATATAGCTCTCTATTAAGCTGAATAAAATTACTCAAAGGTTCACATCCATCAGGCTTTCTAGGTTTAATTATGTTTATTTCTTTGGAAAACTTACCTTACCCAGGAATCCGTATGTTCCTTGAAGATAATATTTATGAATATTTTATAATGCTTTCAGAGATTTCCTATCATTATGAGTTTGTTCCCCAAAAGCTTTAAATGGAACATGAAAAATATACTGCTTACACTATGTAAAATGAAAACTCATATATCTAGCATTATTTCTTAAAATGCTATTTCATATATTTAATGCTACCCACACACCAAATCACTTGTTGTTCACTGAACTCACCATGCACTTTCTCAAATATATAAAGTTCCCTCCTCTGGAATGATCCTATAAAACAATCCATCATAAAATGGCCAAGTTCAAGGATCACTACCTCTATGATGATTGTCCTCTATTCCTTCATCCAGAAAATTGTTCAGGAAAAGCCTAAGACCAGAGAGAAATTGTTCCTGAGAAACCTCGTAGTGTAAATCAATAAACATCTTCAACAACATCTTTACTGAAGGTTAGTAACGGCTTCTTCTTATATAGTGTTCTTTAGTACAGGCCACACTATCATCAAAGCATGGAACTACATGGAGCCTATAATTTACAGTCAAAAAGCGTCACTCTCTGACAGGAAGGCTTCCCTGGAGATGTATCGCAGAGTATTTAGCACAGATGTTACTACTCCTTAGAGACCTGAGGTTGACCTGGAGAACCCTGGGAATATGGAGGATTGCCAATTTACCCATAGCTCACAGAGAAGTTATACATTTTTTGATTTTGTAAATTTAGTTTTTCATCACTAAAAACTTTATTTGAAAGAAACATTCAGCAGCTAATAATTAGTTCGAGACCATTGATCCAAAAGAATGGATGAACTGGCTTTCTACTGAGCTTTGCATAAATTTGGGACAGCAGCAAATTTGAGATTATACTTCTAGCCAATAACATTGTTAGCAATAACATTGGATTTATAATGCTACAGACGGTGGGGCTGGGGAGGTACTGACAAGCTTTTATGAAAATCCAGCCATTATAATGCATTTTAAAAATAAAAGCCATCCCACTTCCTATAGGAGATAAGCCAAGAACAGGCCCACAGGGGAGACTGAAACTATGCTAATTAAATAATGGTACATATCAGGCGTACATTAACATCCTGGCCAAACAACACTATTTACAAGCTTCAGACATACCGCTTTATTTTTTCTAATAGAAGCTGCCATCATTAGACATATTACTACATTGCAAATGAAACAAACAAACAAACAAAAACTACCTACAAAAACTATTAACAATGACATATCCTACTCTATTACTTATTCATGATCATAGTTGAGTGTTTTAGATGAGTAAAACATGAAGATTATAATGCTTTTAGCATTCATCATTGTCACTGTAGGCACTCCCCATCTGATAGCCAGGCACATATGTAAAAGTTATAATTGCAAAGAAGAATATGTATTTTTTAAAACACAAAGTGAATAATTTTTATTTTTAAATGCTCACATATATTTTTTGTTTACTGATAATACAGCATAGTTTTACCTATGTTATGATAAAATAATACCCTGAGTATATAGTCTTACAATTAAAAAGACATAGATTTCCATGGAAATATTCTCTTATGTTCAGATGCATCATGCAATGTATATGCTAATATTAAGGTAATGATTATAGCCAACATCTGTTAAGTGCCCATGATATAGTAAGATTGGTGTAAAGTGCTTTGTGTGCATTTTCTCATTTAATTTTGAGGAAAGTAGTATTATCATTCCCATTTTACAGGTAAGTTCACTGAGTCAAAGTTTAGTAACTTGCCTCAGACGTCAAATGTAACTAATAATTGAGATGGCACATGAATTTGGGTCAGTCTAGCTCACATTTAAGCTTCATATGAAAGACTTTCAATATTTGGTTGAGAAATTTTCATTTCATTTGATTAGCAATAGGGAAAAAATCATGTCTCCACTGCTATCTAGCTGTATACTTAAGCCAATTAACTTAACTTCTCTAAGCCACAGTTTCTTCATCTGTAAAGTGGGTATAATAGCAGTTTTTGCCTCAAGGGTTAATGTAAAAAATAATTACATTAATATCGGATGTAACATTATAAATATAGCTATTATTAATGTTGTTTTTAATAAGTTTTGATCAGGGAAAAAAAAAATCATCCAAGAGGTCTATAATGAAGCTTCATTTGGCAGTGAAGAGGGAAGTGGAGGTTGGGAAGACACTGGAGTCAAGAGATCTAACTATCCCCAGAGGCTGTGCAACTAATGCACAGGCAAGGCAGTAAGGGACTAATGAGGGCAGGTGGCCCAGAGAGGAAAGACACATTATGAGAAACACAGAAAGAACTAATTACTTTCCATATCACCCAGAATAAAATTGAAAGTCCTTATGAAGACCTGCCGGGCTTGGCATGAGTTGCCACCTTCCACCCCTTCTTTCTACCTTCTGCTTTGGTCACTGCATTCTAGCCATGGCGCCTCATTCCTTTTCTTTCAAGAGGACTTTCATGTTTCTTCTTCATGTTCTGCTATTTCTTCTGCCTTAAACATTACTGCCCCATGTGCCTATGTGGCTGACTCAGTTACCTTTTCCAGGAAATTATGTAAGTATCACCATCTGAAAGAAATCTTCCCTCATTACAAAATACCACTTTGTTCCACTTCATATCACTCTTTTTTCCACTTATCCTTTTTTACGCTTAGAATTGATCACTTCCTAACAAATGTTATGCTTTTTATTTTTATCTTTCCCTCACCCTCACATGAATGTAAGTCTCATGACCACAGGAACTTTATTTCACTGCTACATCCCAGCCCGAGCCTTACTACAGTGTCTGGCATGTAGTAGCTGCTCAGAATGTTTTTTGAATTAATTAATTGACTTAGATTATCATTCAGTAGTTGGATTAGCTGTGGAAGATTCATATTTTGGGATCTATGGATAATTGGAATTATTTCTTTTTAATCACATGAAAAATAATTGTTATACAGAATGAAAATAATAGAGCTAGAAATAAATAATTTTAGGTGACAATATGACACTTTTAGGCAAGTGTTCACTTATCTCCTAAGTTTTGGATAATTGCTTATGAGAACAAATAAACTGAAAATATTGACCAAGTACTCTGCATCTTTTTTTTGGCTTTTGAACTATATTCTCAAAATCATGAGAGAGAAGCAGATATTAAGGTAGCAAGCATGAAAACATATTCATTATTTTCAAATACTTTTTATAACAAGATATAAAATATTGCAAGTAAACATTTGAAATAACTTGTTTTATAATATTTCATCTAAAATTAACTTTACAATAACATAATAAAATTTTAGATCATTTGGCAAATATATGATATCTGTAGCATGTCAAATTTCTAAATATTTAAAATAATTGTACAATTTGAAAGACTTTAAATGTTAAAAATGGTGGTATTGTTTTCACCATGATATAATCAATAGACATAAATATAGAATGTAACTAATACGAGAGTTAGTGACATTCAAGTGAATGAATGAATATCATTTAGAGGACATTAAAATAATGAAAATGTTTATAATTATATAATATTATATTGATCAACTGTGTGCCCTGTTCTTTTTTATTTTTTTGCCTGCACAATAGGTACAACAGAAACTATTAGAAATATTAATCTAAATCAAATTAGGCAATCATGGGTTAATTTAAGTAGTTAGTAGTGAAACAGCCATTCCCTGACTGCTACACTACGACCTGTTCCAATATAACTTATTCTTAGAATATTTTATTTGAAAACATACAAATAACTTAGTTTTCTCTACTGTTCTGCAACTTGACACTTTGACCATATTTGTTTCCATACATAGTATCTTTTCCACAACAAAATATCAGTAAGAATTATGCAAATTAGTTTCCCTTGGGTTCACAGCATGCCTTGTAAGTAGACTTGTGTACATCCTTTCTGCTGCCTCTTGCCTCATGTTTCCCAAGGTCTGAGATATTTCAAACGTAAAGTCCCCCCTGCCCCAGCAAAAAAAAAAAAAAAAGAAAGCAAAAAATAAAAAACCTTAATTTTTAACATAATTGAAACTTTAATGTTATCTTAGTGTGTCACTGTGTAAATAAATCCTATTTTTTCTACTACTATACCCAAGGCATCAATATATTCCACATTTATTTAGAAAGAATATCTACTGTTTCTGTTTTTAAATTAATAAGCTTTTGTATTAATAGCTTGTGTGCTATTGAAAATATGACTGACCTCTTTAGACACATGTATACATGGTTTATTTCGGAATCCCTTCCCAATTGTTTTACATTTTAGGTATATGTATTTGAGCAGTTATTGCAAAGTGAATCAGATTTTTACACTAGCTAATATTATACAATTATGATCAATTCCTATGGAAAAAAAAGTCAAAGGGTTGAATGTGGAAATATCTATAATGACCGTGAAACTGTAATCACAGTTTTGAAATTATTTTTTTCTTTTGAACTTGTCATGATATGAGCAACTGAAAATAACAAAATTCTGTTATTAATTAATATCTGGAGTAGGTAGTTACTTGAAGGCCAAAAGTTTTGCTGGTCACTGTAATACTTTTCTATTTTTCACAAAGATATTACTTCAAGCCAAGTTAAAACTGATGCTCTTATTAATAGGACTACATGTCAATTATTTGCTCAGGGGAAGAATAAAATTATGCTCTCTTTCTAGACATATGCCCTATAATTTAGAAGTAATTTATGAGAAATAAATTTTGATATAATTGATATTACAAAATATTAAATATCAAAAATTGTACAATATATTTTCTTCATAGTAAACATTTTTTCATAATACATTATTAATATTTTAATCAGAAATTTCTGGGACAATCCAATAGAAGGTACAACCCTCAATAATTATAGTTAAGTGAATTGGGGTATACACAAAGTGGCCAAAAAGAATGTGTTTATATTCTGAAGTTTTAAAAAAAACTTGTTTTGAATTCCATTTTTGTCATAAATTCTGTTTCTCTACCATAATGAGAATATTAATTTCATTATTTTAAAAATATGATATATTTCCATGAATATGTATGTGCATATAATATATATTCAAAATATGTGTGTGTGTGTATATATATATATTCAAAATGAAGTCCTTGTTAATCATTATTTTATATTTATATACAATGGTTCTCAATTTTATTTCCAAATGATTTCAATCGTATCAATTTTGATTTTTTACTTTATCATTTTCATTAGAAGATAAAGATACAGTCAAAATATATGAAGAAGTAGAAATAATTCTCTGTATTTAAGTGGCAAGAATTTCTACCTGAACTAGGAAGGTGTGCTTCAGTGTATTAGTAGCTATCTTCTTTAAGCTTTGTATGTCACTGAGGAGAAATGTTTTCACAACATAGGCAGCTTGCAAAGGTTAGGTAATAATTGCATTGCAGATTGTAGTTCTGTTTGTAGGGCAAGAAGAGTACAAGTGAGTTCAATACAGGTGGAGATAAAAGGCAGGAGGGTATTTACTCATTGGTTCCTGCTTCTTCACTAATACGTGCTACTATTTTCCCTTTTCAAAATAGACGCATGGTTTTCTTATAGTGTAAAAACAATGAAGTTCCTCTCTTATAATTCTACTGTTTTTGTGCCACAAATGAATGGTGACATATATTATCTGAATTCCAAACATTTATTCATAGTATAAATCTGTCATGACTCTGGAACAAAATATTTTCCCGACATTTGAGAGTCCTTTTGGAGCTTGCCAAATCATCCCTTTGTCCTCTACCAGAGCTCTGTAATAACATATCTGTGAAAATGATATTTAAGAAATGACAGCAAGGTTGATAAATTGGTGCTGGGTTGCTGTCATTTCCTATTCATTTTTCCTATCCCATACCAAAGAAATGTAATGGGAAATAGCTTTTCATCCATGTATTAGGAAATGAACCCAAGTCTATATTGCCTTTTAGCTGAGAAATTAGGTATAGGGCTCTTGGATCATTCTGAGATGCCAAGTCTGAGAATGGAATTATAAATCAGAGAGATAGATATAAGATTGATTTTCTACAATTATATCAGTAAGTTCTAAAATCACTGAAGAAGTCCAAGTATATTCAAATGGCAATGCTACTATTTTCATTCAAATAGCCCTAAGTATTGATTTAGACTTTTAATAGGTAAATCAGTGGTTCACTAAAGAGTCATCTGAAGGTTCTGTTAAAATACAGATAACTGGATTACACCTTCAGTGTTTCTGATTCAGTGGTTCTGGGGTGTAGCCCAAAATGTGCATTTCTAATAATTTTCTAGGGAATCCTAATGTTGTTGTTTTGGGGACAACACTTTGAGTTTCAAGGGAGTAAATCATTGACAGTAAATCCCTTGGAAGCTGAGAATCACTTGCTTTCAAACAGAAGACAATATGTACTCATAAATTTTGTATATGACAGCATCTAGCCAGATACTGTCTACAATTTTTGGCCAATGTTTACTTAAAACATGAAAATATATGGATAAGTATTAAATTTAAAAAATTTTATTGTTACTCCTATTCTTCAAACATTCTACAGGATCCAAGAGTGATTCATTGGTTTTGTTTAGGAAAGACATGTTCACTGACCCCAATAAATACTGTCAGCATCTTTGTATGCAGTGGTGATGGAGGCTGTGGGTGAGTGGTCATGCCCCGGTCCGGGAAGAGCCCACATGCCACGGAGCGGCTGGGCCCGTGAGCCATGGCCCCTGAGCCTGCGCGTCCGGAGCCTGTGCTCCACAACAGGAGAGGCCACAACAGTGAGAGGCCCGAGGTACCAAAAAAAAAAAAAAGATCTAACAACAGAGTAAGCAGCAGTTCAAGGTTCTGAAGAACGAACTTGACTGGGCTGAATACAGTGTTTTTCAGTTTGCCAAAAAAAATGCCATATAAAGTGCTCTTCGATTAAAGACTAAGATTGAACTAGAGGTTTCAAAACAAAAAAACAAAAAACGACTAAGAACATCTAGGGGAATAGGTGAATTAATGACACAAACTTTTTCACAGAAAAGGAAGAATAAGACTCAACAGTGTTTACTAAATGAGTATATGCTGAAGTTAAAGTCACAAGCCCAGCAGGGAAGATTCCAGAGATGGGCTGTCTGTCTGCGTAGGCAGAACTATCCTGGAGCTAATGTTAGATCGCTGAACACCTGGGAAGTCACTCTATCATTTACAATCCGGGGCATTCTTTTCTTGGAATGTTATTTATGCTTCCTTTCCATGAAATTCTCATTTTTACAGTATATGAGATGTTGAATTTCAGAATAAATTACTTCTGACGAAAGATGGAATCAGTGTAAAATGCAAGGAAACAACACTGCAATCCCACTGACTTCCGTGAGGCTTGATAAATCAAGTCAGACCCTCAGTACAGAACACCTTTCTAGTTACTAGAGAGTTTGGGGATCTCTCCACCCTGACCTCAGCCCAGGACACTGCTGGAAATTTAACAATGAGTTCTTACCATTTTGGTGGCTTATCTCCAGCTTACATAAAGACCATCAGCACCCTCTGCAAACACATTCATTTTTTTTTTTTTTTTTAAAGATGTACATTTGCTACAACAGGGACACCCTCCTGGGACTCTACCTGGATCACTATGATATGCTTTTGAGGAAACCTCAAAGTCTTTAGCTTCTCACGTATTTAGGGGTTGGAATATGGCTGCTCGTGGGAATAGCTACACTTTCCTGTTATAACTGTAAAAGATTTTTTATTTTTAGAAGGTTGCTTAAATTTATTTTGGAAAATAGCTTGCAATCCCCATGTTATAGGCTGAATTGTGTCCCCAGCACTGCAAAATGTATATGTCGAAGCCCTATCACCATCATCTCCAAATGTGACTGTATTTGGAGACAGGGCTTTCAAAGAGCTGATTAAGTTAAAATAAGGCTGCTCTGGTGGGCCCTAATCCAATGACTAGTATCTTCATAAGAAGAGGAAATGTCAACATAAAAAAAAGATACCAGGAATGTGTGCACACAGAGGAAAGGCCTTGTGAGGACACAGAGAGGTCAGCTACCTGCAAGCCGAGTAGAGAGGCTTCGGGAAAACTAAACCCACCTAAGCCTTAATCTTGGACACCTAGCCTCCAGAACTGTGAGAAAACCTTTTTTCTTCCCCTCCTCCTCTCCCCTCTCTACTACCAGCGTTCCAAAGATGCATCGACCATTGTGACATGCAGTGTTTGGATACTTTCATAGTCAGAAATCATGGGATGTTTTACTTTGCTAGAGCTACCATAACAAAATACCACAGATTGGGTGGTTTATACAACCGAGGTGCCATGTAAAGTAGCACCTATATGTTTAGAGTGTGAGTTGCAGCCTGGTACAATTCAGCAGTGGAGAAACCAGAAGGAAGGAAGCAACACACCACATGAAGCTGCAAAGGGAAATCATATGGTCACAGAGCATGAAATGAAAGAACTTTTGTCTGAGAAAGGGAAATAAAAGGGTGTTGTAGACTGAAGGTTTGTATCCCCCCAGTATTAATGTATTGAAGCCCTAATCCCCAATGTGGCTGTATTTAGAGATGGTACCTCTAAGGAAAAAATTAAGGTTAAATGAGGTCATAAAGGTGGGAAGGGGAGGAGAGGAGAGGATCAATAGCCAATAAATGGATTTCCTTTTTGTGGTAAAACAGAAATAAAATCAGATATGATCGTTAAGTATCTGTCTGTCTTGTCTCTGCCTCTTTCTCTCTCACACACACATACACTCGCATACCCTAAAAGAAAAAAACATCACCTGATAAAAATGTACTCTAGGTAGAACAATGATCTAAAGATTGAGTACCTGCCTCTGAATTCAATAATGATTGAGAAGACACTTGTAACAGTCTCCTTAGAAGTAAGAAGTGTCAGATTCTATCATTTAGAATTAGGAATGGCATTTTAAAACAGTTGCGCTCTAGACAGCAGTTTCCAACATGACAAAAACATATCCTGAACTTAGGTGACATTTAAAACGATGAAGAAATATGACTGTATTCTTCTGCTACTCAGTAATCTCTTGGAACTGGGCAGGGATTTGCAAAGTACTCTCACAAAACAAATTATTGATACATAAACATAAAACCTTTCTGTCACAGTACATAGAGCAGACAGACAAAAGCAAAGATTGGTGTCAATCTCAATGACATTTAGGTTTCTTATAGTGAAGAAGGCAGTGTTAGGAAACATTCAATGAAATGCATTTTTTCAGTGATGTCAACTTTGACATTTAACAATATATCCTTACATCATAGTATTATTTTCATTTTATTTGAACTTTTGTATATGATAATAACATCCCTCTGATAACTAGTGAAACTTTCTATTTATAGTTGTGCTACTACATTTAAATTGCCTGAATTTCCTTAATCATTAAAAAAGGAGCTACAAGCATGTATTTCCAAAGTGTGTGTGGATTAGTACTAATAAAAGAGTAAATATAACAGATTACATATTCTATAGTGCACAAATGAAAAACCCACAAAGCTAAACATAGAGGAATTAATTATAACATGTCTGTTATATCTTTCCTAAATTGTTAAATTAAAAACTTCTAAAATTTGACTTAAGCAGGTTTCTTGTATACATAAAGTACATATAGGATTATAAGTGTATTATATATATGGGGGTATCAAAAATATGTCTTCAAAAATTGCCCATAGTTATACAATTACAAAATTGACTTAAAAAAAACTACAGCAGCTATACATTCTTGCATATATCATGCTGCATATGTATAAGTCATTGTTTCTAGTATCTGTTTTTGTAGTTACTAAAGCAGAACTAGAATTTAAGATATGTGTATAGTAATACAAAGGCAGATCTTGTTAGATTTTTATATTTTCTCTCAACTCTTTTAGTGACTCTGATCTTTGTTGAGATTGTCCAAAGTATCCAAATTAGTATTTTTATAAAAATAATTATTGCTCTATTTATACTTTTATTTATATATTTTTAAATATTTTTATTGCTCTATTTATACTTTTAAAAAATTATTGCTCTATTTATACTTTTAAAAATTATTGCTCTATTTATACTTTTAAAAATTTATACTTTTAATTATAAAAATAATTATTGCTCTATTTAAAGCTTTTAAAAATTATTGCTCTATTTAAACTTTTATATAATTTTATACAATATTTAATTAAATGATACAATTGTCTATACAAACACAATTAGATTACGTATATTTAGGATTAATAAAAACTCTTATCTCCAGCTTTCTGAGATATAACTGACATATAATATTGTGTAAGGTTGAGGTACACGTGTTCATTTGATACATTTACATGTTGCAAAATGATTACCACCATAGCATTAGTTAACACTTTCATTACACCATATAATTACCATTCCTTTTTGTGGTGGGAACATTTAAGATCTACTCTCTTAGCAACTTTCAAGTATATAATATAGTATTATTAACTATAATCACTATGCTGTACATTAGATCCCCAGAACTTATTCATCTTATAACTGGAAGTTTGTACTCTTTTTTTTTTTTTTTTTGCAGTATGCAGGCCTCTCACTGTTGTGGCCTCTCCCGTTGTGGAGCACAGGCTCCGGACACACAGGCTCAGCGGCCATGGCTCACGGGCCTAGCTGCTCTGCGGCACGTGGGGTCTTCCCGGACCGGGGCACGAACCCGTGTCCCCTAGCATTGGCAGGCGGATTCTCAACCACTGCGCCACCAGGGAAGCCTGTTTGTACTCTTTGATCAACATCTCTGCACTTCTCTCAAACTCTAGACCCTGATAACCATCATCTGTTTCTATGAGTTCAGCTTTTTTAGATTCTACATAACTGATATCATACAACACTTGTCTTTGTCTGACTTATTTACTTAGCATGCCTTCAAGGTCTATCCATATTGTCACAAATGGCAGGATCTCCTTCTTTCTCATGGCTGAATAATATTTCATATATATATATATATATATATATATATGTATATATATATCTCACATTGTCTTTATCCATTCATCTGTTGATGGACACTTGTTTCCCATATCTTGGCTATTGTCAATAATATTACAATCAACATGGAAGGGCAGATATCTCTTTGAGATCCTGATTTCATTTCCTTTGGATAAATACCCAAAAGTGGGATTGGTGGATCGTATGGGAGTTCTATTTTTAATCTTTTTGGAACCTCCATGCGGTTTTCCATAGTGGTTGCACCAATTTACATTCTTTTTTTTTTTTTACATTCTCATCAAGAGTACACAAGGTTCTGTTTTCTCCATATCCTCACCAACACTTCTTATCTTCTGTCTTTTTGAAGATAGACATTCTAATAGGGGTGAGGTCATATCTCACTGTAGTTTTGATTTGCATTTCCCTGATGATTAGCGATGTTAAGTGCTTTTTCAGGTATCTGTTGGCCATCTGTATCTCTTCTTTGGAAAAATGTCTCTTTAGTTCCTCTGCCCATTTTTTAATTGGGTTATTTGTGTTTTTGAGCTATTGAATTTATGAACTCTCTATAAAATTTGGATATTAACCCCTTATCAGATATATGACTTGCAAATATTTTCTCCCATTCCATAGGTTACCTTTTCATTTTATTGAGGGTTTCCTTTGCTGTGCAGAAGCTTTTTGGTTTGATGTAGTCCCACTAGTTTGTTGTTGTTGCATTTGCTTTTGATGTAAAATCCCTCCCCACCCTCAACCCCCGCAAAAAAATCATTCCCAAGACTGATTCAGGGAGCAAAACTGACTCTTACTAAGCAAATTATTTCATTGGCAGAAACAATCAAATTGCCCAAAAGCTAAAATATAGCTGAATAGCTCTGAGTTTACAATCTGCAAGGGTAATCAGTCAATATATTTTATAGAAGTAATTTAAATCAGCTAATACAGCAAATTTCTGAAGTGGAGATTGATTAATGTATTAGTTCTAGAAAAAGCTTGGGGTATGTAAGGTTTTGTGAAACAGATTTCAGGAAGTACTGCACAATGAATTCTAGATTCCTTTTCATGACCATAAGTAATAGCCACTAACTTATAAACCAATACATATTATTTGGATGTTCACTACCTAATTAGTTGAGATCATAATTCTAATGGTCAAGAAAACTGGAATGTAATTATAATTCTTCACTCTGTGACTGTAAATTCATCATTTTTATTACCTGGGCTGTTGATTTTTCTTCAATTTGTAAGATAAAGGATGAAGACACATTGGCCCTCTAGCACAAAAATATCTATTTATCAATCTGAAAAATTTAATACATAAACACTACCCAAGTCACTGCTGACTTGGGGTAAGTGCTTTTATTAATGATGTTGATAGGGTAAAATGTCATCATTTTGTCTTCTGTATGCTTAGCCAGCTATCTCAGGATAAAAACATGGAATAAAACTAGGTAAATTAGATAATAGATCCATACTATCCATAGCCTCCATACTGAGTCTCATACTAATACTAAAAATGAAAGCCATGATTTTCTAAGTGTTAGCTGTGTGTCAAACATTGGGCTAGACTCTTCAAATACTCTTTTCATTTATCCTCACAAGGACACTAAGAAGTATGGATCATGATCTCTATTTTATAAATATGGAAACCTAAAATCAAAAAGAAAATAAACTGTCCAAGATCGAAGAGCTGCTAATTTGTAGGGCTGAGACTTTAATCTAGCTGTTTGACTCCCAGAACTCTGTTGTTTCCAATTTAAGATGTTCCTTATAAAACAACACCATAACAATCAAGTAAGAACATTTTAGGTTCTTGTGTTCCCTTCGTTCATTTTAGTATCAATCCCAGCCAAGACACTTTAATGGCAGTTATAACTGTTTTACAACTGCCTCGGAAGCTTGTCATATCACAGCACTTACAGAGATGCTATCATGAGAGCCTGTCTCAAGAAAGCCTCAGCAAAACCCTAAAATGAAAGTTTACCAGTTGGCAAAGTCAAAAATTGATAAAGTACAAGTGAATTTTGGAAATTCACTAGGTAAACCAAAGCTCCAAGTCATTTAAAAACAATAAAAAAATAGGTCACTACTTTCACGTGCGCCAATCATCCCAGAATTCTAAAATTCTTAAATAAAATCATGTTTTTAAGCCAACATGGCAAAATCACATCATTGTGCCAGATGCAAAAAAAAAAAAAAAAAAAATTGCTTATACACAAAGGCTTCTTAATGCTGGAGGTACCTTCAAAAGCCTCCTCAGTTAATTCAAAGGGAAAAGAATATCACCACCAAGTGCTGGCAGTTCTAGTGAAAGAATTGTTTACTACAGCAGCAAAACAAGCAGACCATTGCCCAGGGGCGCATGTCATTGCAGCATTGCTAATGGGCTATCCATATTACCTAATGACAACTGTGAGCCCAGTACCTCCAGATCTCTGTGGTGTGCCTGGGTCACCGTGAACCTGAATGATCTCATCTCCTAGGTCTGGCTGTTTCAGCTGTCTGTGCACAGTCAGAATCGAGCATCTCCTTTGGGTAGATTACACTGATGTAAAGAATTTCAGATAGGTTTTTCTACAATACAGTCTTTTCTCCTAATAGTGTTTTTAGTCTTGTTGCTGAGAATTTTCTTGTGAGGCTTTACATCTTACATTCACATGTAATACCTCACTCTCTTGTCACCTTGTCATGTGCTTATACTGAGCAATGTTCCCAATTTATGGTAGGAGAAAATGGGCTTTATTTTATTTCATTTGAAAGATGTTGGCCCAATTAGCAGCACGATTTAGATATTAAGTAAATATTTTAAGATAGATAAAATCTTGAAATAGTTTTCACTCAGGGTACTGCAGAAGGCATTTGATTAATATTTATAAAAGTAGACATTTTGTATCTACAGATTGAACAACTGCACTTTCAACTTGAATGTCCATGAATTAACGTGCAATTTCCTGAGACCCAGATTTGAATCATACACATTAGGATGTGCAAGAATGAGTTTCTTCGCTGGTGAGTGAGCAAAACAAATGGATGAATATTCATATCTCAGTACTACTTATTTTTTAATTTGTGGATGCATACATATTTTTGTGGGGAAAGGGGGAAGTATATGTTCTTATCTGAAAATGGAAATTAACAAAGGTCCTACAAATATCTCTCACAAAAATCGAGGATTTACCGGCAGATGACAAATATCAAGAACCCATAGCAGATATGTCTTAAGAGTCATTCTTCTGAGGCTATATCCAACCTAAGTTTCCTCTTTACATAGCCCTCTAGGTAACTGTTTACCAATCCATCAGGATGGGCATGAAAAATAAAATCTATTTGCCAACCCTGGTCTACTATGTATAAAGAGGCACTGGCAGGGTTGCCTTTATTTTGATATTTTCTTTACCATTTTAGCTTTCTATAATCTAAAAGTTGTTAACAAAATGAAAGTGGTTGATTGCATTGGAAGAGAACTGGTATACTTATGAAAAAAAGGTAATAGAGTTATTCCCAACTATAAGTCATTTAGATACCTTCTATGAGCATAATAGATTTAAAAACATTTTTAGAAACCATTAATGTAAAACTTAGGGTGCTGAATGGCTATAATTTCTACAATACCTTATGGACATAAGTATCCATTACTTCACACAAATTCAACATTCAATTTAACACATGTCTTATCTGCTAGGCTTCTTCCAGGATTGTACCCTCAGTACAAGTCATTACTAAGTTTTCCAAAGCATTCAAAATAAAGCTTATTTCCTCTTTTAATGTGATTTACAGATATTTACATTTGATAAATATCAGAGATTCAACATAGTTTAGTTATGGTCGCATCTATTCTTGTAAGTGGCATCATAGCTACTTGAGCATTTATACACAGAGAGTGTTGAGTATTTGATTTAGGTCAACACAGGAAAGTTCTTTGGGCCTTGGCTGCCAGTGGCATGGCTCTCCTTGATCCTAATCTTTTAAGTGCACCTTCCAAATTGATATGAAGGACAAGAGAGAGAAAAATAATTGCCAATTTCAAGACAAAAACAAAATGAACGCATACTGGTTGCCAATTCAGTTTTTAAAAGACTACTTAAACTGAACTGAAGGTCTTCCTTAAAGGCATTGTTAGGAAAAATATTACATGCAGTCCACCTGTTCCTAGAGTCATACCATTTTTAAAAGTCATGCTCTATTAAAGCGATTTTTAAAAAGTACTTCATGTCTTATTGTTACTCTATTTCACAGTAAGCCAGTGGTATTTCTCAGTTGAAATGTCAGGTTTATAATTAGGACTCCTATGATATAAAGTTTATCTTGTCTAAAGACATGGGTAGCTTTTCAAAGATTTGAAATCTGCAGTACACCAATTAGATAAACCTTCATTGACCCTTTCAAATTATAAATTAATCTTATACTACATCTTTTCCCTTTTGACTTGTTAATAAAATAATAAACTACTTTGAAGAGTGAACTTTAAGATTTGTAAAGCAAAACTTAAAAGATTGGATAATGTATTCAGGTAAGAGACTGAATTTTGCCTAATTCCCTTTAAGACTGAGGGCAATATTTATTATAGTTGCCTAAGCATTATTACTGAGACAGGAATAAATTATTTACATTTTGAGATGTATTAATCCTTCAGTACAACCTTTATTTGTGATGTTTCTATACCTAGAGCATTGTTGCACCTCCCTCAGGTAAACTGATTAATTCCCTTTTCAGTTATAGAATTAAATACATTATTTAAAATAGTAAGTTTCAATAATTTTTATGATTAAAGTTAACTCTAAATAGAAACTTTAAAATATCTTGAGAGCATATATGTATAACCAAAATGAAAAAAAATCCTCATTTCTTGGATTACTAATAAGATTCACTACTGTGATTGCTTCCCTTTCATCAAATAAAATATTCCTATGGTCATAAACACTGTTTTATTACCTTCATATTTTCCTTTATTTTATAGAAATGCTTTTCAAAAATAAAATGTAAAGTTTCAGAAAATGATTTCAGTACCTGATATACACAGGATATAATGACTTGTATTATGTTTGAATAAAATATTAGGAATAAAAAAGGATTTAAAGTGCCTGATAAAAAGGAAACTAGGTCAGTTGAAAATTTTCTCTTGCAATTACAGGGTGAAAGATCTCATTTAGTCAGGATTTTTATTAGTTCAGAATTCAGGACAATTAGGGCAATGACTAGATTGAAGTTTATAGTTATATTATTGCCAAAGAAAAATTTCACTCTTTAACAGTCACCTTTCCCCTATATATTTTTTCTTCCTTGTTATGAGTATACTTTTGTTCTAGTAAGCATCTGTAGGACCCTGAAATTATAATTTATGTTTAAGCAAATTAAGTAGATGATACAGATGATGAAAAAGCTCTTAATTTGTCCATAATTAATGCATTCTCACCAGTTACCTGCTTCTCCTTTGGTTTACTCCACAAATAGACTGTGGTCCCCAAAAGAAAGGAGGGATAAACTTCTACTATTTATGAGGGGCCCGTTACACATATGCTCAGAATCTGTTCTTAATTGTTTGTTCAAAATACTTATCAAGGGTTATTCTTTTGAACTGTGTTAGTCTTTAGGGGACCCAATAATAAATCAGATAAAATCTCTGGATCGAGGTACTGCTGCTATTCTAACTGTGAATCAATCCAATAAATGTGTTTACATTATCTAGTCCTAAAGCCATCCACCAAAAATCACACAAGTGCTGCTAATCCAAATGGGATTGGTAGTCAGGAATCCCAACAGGTGTGATGAAAGGACCTCCTAGGAAGAAGTTTAGCAATGCAAAGATTGTTGCTCCACTATTGTATTTTTTTCTTAATAAAGCATATATTCATATTCTAGGGTCAACTGTTTGTATTCAAATCTCATCTGTACAACATTCCACCTGCATGACCTTAGGTGCTTTATTAACTTTTAAAAAAGAATTAAAGTATAGTTTATTTACATTATTATGTTAGTTTCAAGTGTACAACATAGTGATCCAATATTTTATGGATTATTTCCCATTTAAAGTTATTATAAAATATTAACTATATTCCCTGTGCTGTACAACATATTCCTTGGTTACTTTTTTGTGTCTTAATTTTCTCATCGGTAAAACAAGTAGTAGTAACCTTCCCTGGGTTGTAGAGACTAATGAGACACTACAGATTCTAAATAAAACACTGATACAGGTTTTGACACAGGGCAAGTGCTCAACAAATGTTGGCTATTATCATCATCATTATCATTGAGCAGTTAAGAAAATATTTAGTAACCCTGCAGTGTACTGGCTCTCTCAATAAATTGTGCTGAAACCTTGAGATCCTGGGCTAGGAGCAAGTCTTGGGAAATTTACAATGTGTGGATAGTGAGAGAACTCAAGAGAGATTTAAAACTCAGGATGTATGGGTTTGCATTTCAAGAGACCCAGGACCATGGAGGTGTCTCCAGGTCATATAAGCCAGAGAAAATGGGGCTGACTGCCCACTGGAGAGATTTACATTTCAAAAGGTTAGAGTGAGAAGCCATTTTCTTTTCTTCCCATCTACGAGGAACAGAAAATTTTCTCCTTCATTTTTGGGATATGTGGGGAAGGTAGCTGTCCTTTTCTACAGTATGTAGGCAGGTAAAATCCATTTACTTTCATACCCTATAGAGTGCGAGGCCCCTTTCATAGTTAATCTTACCATCTGTCTCTCATTGTGCGCTCCAGGAATAAACACCAGGGTAAAGGAGGTCAACACAACTATTAATGACTACTCAGTCTCGAATCCAGAACATCTTGGATGCATATTCAGGATAAATTAATAACAATGTTTATCCCAAGTCCAACAATCATTATCATCTTCATCATCATCATCAATATCATCACGATGGCAGAAAATAGCTACAATTTAGCTGCTAGATATGCAAAAAAATGTTTGTTTGTTTTCTTCCTGGGTACAGGGCTAGAGTATAATTTCCACCCTTTGTTGCCATCAGTACAGCCATGTGACTAAGTTTTGGCCAACAGAATGTGGGCAGAAGTGAATGCCACCTCTAGGTCCATAAAACTACTCTTCAACTCTATGTATTTTCTCTTCCTTCATCCGCTAGATGGATGCAGTAAATCCAATGGAAGACTTTGAAATCTTGGATTTTAATCAAGCCATTAGATAGAAGGAGCCTAGAATCCAGTAAGGCTATATGAAGGAGACTTCCTCTAACCCATGCCTACCAATCTTCATTGTTCTTAGATGTGAGTGTGAAATAAATCTCTGTTGACATAAGCCTCTAAGATGTGCCTGTGTATAAGGAATATTATAGAAGTTAGCCTATACTAATGCAAAATTGAGTCTTCTTAATCAGTACAAAAGACTCCTCAAGTTGTAGGTGCTTGGAAAAGGACCAATAGGGCTCTTTGTATCTCTTTTCCAAAGGAATTCAGATAATCAGCCATGACTCTAGACCAAAAGCAAATGACAGGGAATAAAGTTTTTTGTAGGTAATGCATGTGTGAAGTAGAGAAAGAACGTAAAAGGAAGTGAGGAGGAAAATTGTGCAACCTACAAACTATATTTCTATTGCTCCTTCTAGCTCCTCTGTTTCTCATCTCTTATACAACTATTCACTATAATCTTTAAACCTTCTAATCCATTTTTTTAAGTGTTCAATCCAACTAAGCATTAGTTCAAGTACCATGCTAGATTTTTCACATTATTGAATTTTCCAGTTTGCTTTTCTTTGAGAGAGAGAGAAAAACAAAAGCATTGATGGAGTATACTTTATGAATCAGGAAATTTATATGTGTGAATGTGTTTTTTTAATACTCACAACAACCGATCTACGGTACACACTGAAAGGAATTCAGGACAAAGTACAGGATGAGGCACTTGGTGCTTTGGGAAAACAGGCCAAAGGACCCTTAGATAGTTAGATGTATTTCAGGAAAATTTTTTATGAACCCGGATTCTTGCGTCTTTCCATACTTAGAAAAGCACTGAAACCATTAACTGAGATATCTGTTCCTCGTGACCAGTAGTAACCATCTACAGAGATGTATGCTTGACTACACATACTCCTTAGCCAAAATCACACACATACTAGCGCCTCCCCCCTACCTGTTCAGAGCAGTTCCTCAGAGTTCTGTGAGAGGCTGTCTCCTGGGCTATAAGTCCTCAGTAAGGTCCCAAATAAAACAAACTCACAGCTTTCACATTCTGAGTTTTTAAATTTACTCAATGAAGGTAAATGTGTTTCGAAGCATAACTTTTCTATTATTTTTATAATAAACATTTAAAAAAACAACTGAAAAAGCAAAAATTTAAATTTTTGACCTTTTCCAAAATGACAAAATAATTTGAGAAAAAGACCACCTCATTCTCTCAGCCAATTATCGATTCCTCTTATGGGTTACAGATCCAGGAAGATATAGGCTTAGGGACAGAGAGGGAGTTAAGAACCATCTAGCAGACAAAGTACCCATAAAGAGTAAGAGCCTTGACTTCATAAATGAAGTACATGTTTAATCTAAGAATAAGAATTCACTTTATACTGAATATAAAGGTATGCCTCTTAAATATTCTGATTTCTTTTTCAAACTCACAATGGCCATATTTTATTGCTTTTAGATCAATTAAAAATAACATTAGAATATATATACATATATGTTTTTCATTTGCAAATCTAAAAGACAGATTTATTGATTATGCTCACACCTCCTGACAGAAGCTGACCCTGATTTCTACCACTTAAATATTCCTGCAATGTGCTCTTATCTCTCTCTCCTTTTTTTTTTTACACGGTACGCGGGCCTCAGACGCGCAGGCTCAGCGGCCATGGCTCACGGGCCCAGCCGCTCCGCGGCACTTGGGATCTTCCCGGACCCGGATCGGGGCACGAACCCATGTCCCCTGCATCGGCAGGCGGACTCTCAACCACTGCGCCACCAGGGAAGCCCTGCTCTTGCTCTTGCGTCTCTTGATGCTGACCCCATCCCTTGAGATTAAGCACAGAAGAGTGACACACCTTCCCTTCAAATGCTCTGCACCACTGCCAGTGGTGAGTCACTGTGGCATTTCTATCCCTCGGGCACTTCTCTTAGTCAATAGCAGTGTTAAGTAACAGCAAGGTGTTTTCATTACTTTCATTGATTTGACCATAAATTAGACTCTCATTATCTTAAGTCTGAATTACAGACTCTTGAGTCTGAACTCACCTTTACTGTTCAATCTTAATATGATTTTGTGATATTGTGATTTACTATAAGAAATATATATTTGGTTTTTGTTCCCAGTTTTGGCTCACAGGTCCCAAAACCCTTGAAATTTCCTAAGTGTAGATAGTGATAAAAGTGTCTTTTGTTATGTTAATGAGGTGACTTTTGGAAAGCATTTACGCAGACCCCCTGACCTCCAGGGAGGGGAGAGGAGCTGGAATCAACTGCCAATGGCCAAGGACTTAATCAATCATGCCTGTGTAATAAAGCCTTCATAAAAAAACCAAAAGGACAGGTCTGAAGAGCTTCTGGGTTGGTGAACACATAGAGATTTGGGGAGACTGGTGACCCTGGAGAGGGCACAGAGGCGCCACACCCCTTCCCACATATCTTGCCTTATGCATCTCTTCCATCTGGCTGTTCCTGAGTTATGTCCTTTTACAATAAATCAGTAAGCTTGTAAGTAAAATATTTCTTTGAGTTCTGAGAGCCACTCTAGCAAATTAATCAAACTCCAGAAGGTCGTGGGAACCTCTGATTTATAGCCAGTTGGTCAGAAGAACAGGTAACAACCTGGGCTTGCAAATGGCATCTGAAACCCAAGGAGAGGGTCAATGGAACCCCCAATCTAAAGCCCGTAGGTCAGAAACACAGGTAGTAACCTGAGCTTGCAACTGGCTTCTGAAGTGGGGGGACGGGGGAGACTGAGGGGGAAGTCTTATAGGACTGAACGCTTAACCTGTGGAATCTGATGCTATCTCCAAGTAGACAGTGTCAAAATTGAGTTAAATTCTTAGGTACCCTGCTGGTGTCCAAGAATTGCTTGTTGGTATGGGGAGTGCCCCCCCTGCCCCCCCCACACACACATACACATTGGAATTGGGTCCGGAACATCAATTTAGGTTTGCAGATCAAATTTTCCATCTTGGTTTTAAGGAATCTCAATAATGTGATCTGTTTCTATTCTTATATCCCTTTCCCACCATTCTTCCACTTACATGCATTTTTGCTCTGATTAAATTCATATATTACGACCTATTATACAATCCAATCCAACTGGCTTCAAATATTGGTTCTGCAATTACATTCCAGATGTAGCACTGGAAGATGAAATTGTAAAGAAGAGCCACAATCCTGCCTTCAGTCTGGTTGGAAAGAAAGGGATCCCAGTATATAAGTATTATGGGAGGATAAAAGAACACAGTTCAGTTTATAGGAAATCAGATCCCACGATAGGTGACGCATGAACTTTCTCTCACCTCCACTACGGGGTTATGTCACCTCCACTACGGGGTTATGTTCACTTGAAATGTTTTCCCACTTTCCCTCCACGAATTTTTATCATGTTCAAACTTTTCTTGAGTGTTGTAAACATTTTAGCTTCTTTTTACTTATGTAACAAAATCTAGCAGTTACATTTTACATTTAAAACAATTGGAAAAATAGAAGTCCTTGGTAAATATTCTCCTTAAAGTTAAGATTTAAAGATAACTCCAACTGAAACGGTCACTAGTGGCAGATAGGACAGGGGATAATTCAAAATCAAGATGCTGAATGAAGAGGATTAGGTCAAGGGAATTTTCTGTTTACCTTCGCTAAAATTTCATCAGTTTTCAGAGACTAGATTTTGAAATAAACGTAACACCTTAATTTAAGGTTGATAATTGAACGTATATAAATATGTTTAGAATAGCTCTTTAATCAACTGCATGGTTTTTATTTCATAGTGCAAATTTAATCATTCACAATTAATGGCTTCAAAAACAAAAATCCCGAGATAAGGAGCTGCTTCAGACTCTGTGATAGGCTGAATAATGACTCGCAACAATATCCAAGTCTTAATACCTGAAATCTGTGGGTGTTATCTTTTTTTGGAAAAAGGGACTTTGCAGATGTGATTACATTAAGGATTTTGAGATTAGCCTGGATTATCTGGTTGTGCCCTAAATGTAATCCAGGTGTGTAATAAGAGGGAGGCAGAGTGCACAGGACTACAGAGACAAGGATAATGTGACGACTGAAGCAAGATGAGACGCTGCTGGTTTCAAAGATGGAGGAAGGGACCAGCACCCAAGGGATGCAAGGAATGCTGCTCTAGAAGCTGGAGAAGCCAGGGAACAGATTCTCCCTTCAGACGCTCGAAGGGAGCACAGCCCTACCAGTACCTTGATTTTGGCCTGGTGAAACCAATCTTAGGCTTCTGACTCCAGAATTATACGAGAATAAACATGTGTTGTTCTAAGCCACCACATCTGTGGTATTTTGTTACAGCAGCCAAAGGAACCTATTACAAACACTATTAAAAATAGTTCCTCATTCATATTAACCTTGAAGTTCTGGAGCCCATATTAGATTAGGAAACATTGGAATAGAATGTTATTTTAGTGATGCTTATTCGTATTTATGTCTGTGAGAAAGTACAAATACATCTAGTTATAATACTAGACACAAAGGAGGTGTTTATTAATTACTAGATTTCTCTTTCTTCTCATCCATTTGTGTACACAGGAGTTATTAGCTTCATGATTTACCTACAGTAAAACTAAAATATATGGTATAGTGATAAAGCCATATATATTTTCCTTTATATAATTTCTTCAACTTTTTCCCATCCTAGTATAGACTCATCTCATTATGCTAGAAAAATCAGTGTAGATTCAGCCAAGATATACGCAACCTGCCAGATATGCTTGGGTTCTTTGGAAGATAGTACTGGGCAGCTAGGTTAAGGTGAAGTGGTGGGTGCCAATTTGTCTAAAATAGATGGAAAACTCAGTACACATCACTGAATGTGTACGCTCCAAATGCTTAAGTTTAAAAGTCAGTAAGCCTGTCAGAGAAAATGTGGCAAGACATTTAAATGGATGTAAAATTTTCCTTAGGAGAAAAGACGACGTACTCTAGAAAAAGTAAACACTTGTAACAAAGAAAGAAAAAGGGGCCACTCAATTTCACAAGAAGCAGCCTTGAGAGACTTTCTGTGGCCTGACATGCAAATGACCTGCAGGAAAGTAGAATTCAAAATAAAATGGAAGAAAAGAAATCGCCTGAAAATGAACACGATCACTTTCTCAAGGAGACAGTGTTATCAGGTTGATTGGGAACTTGTTTCTGGCTCTCCTAATTTGCAGAATACTAATTTTACCAGGAAAAGGCATAAAATGAAATATGAAATATTTCATGAAATATTGAAATATTGTGAAATATGAATTGAAAGTATTGAAATATTTAATATTGAAATAATAAAATATTGAATTCAATTATTCAATAATTATTCATTCAATAATTATTTCAATATTTGTATTCAATACTGAATTCAAATATTGAAATAATAAAATAATTGAAAATATTGAATTGAAATTGAAAATATGAAATATTGTCACACACAATTCTAAATGCTCCAAAGACCATGTAGAAATCATAATGCACAGTGGGCTCAAATCCCTCACTCTTTTATTAATTCTAAAATCCAGTGAAGTGAGAGGTAATGAAACGAGTTAACTTCACGTAAGGGAGAATAATCGAAACGTTGCTTAAATTCAAAGTATAAAGAACATTTGGTATGTGAAGGCTGGAGGATCATTTGAACAATTAAATCTTTATTGCATTCAGCAAGAGTTACCTGAGGTTAGTGGTCTTATTTTCCATAACTAAGGGCAAGGTACTGGCAGAGCTTTCATTTGCAAGAAAATGAGCTAGAAAAAAGTCTTATTAGGAATGCTCTCCAGCTTGAACTGCAACCAAAGAGCTCAACAGGGCTTGTCATGAAGAAAGTGAGGGCTCCAGTCTTTATTAGCTTTACAGGTCAAACGCGGAGCCTGCTGTGACTAAATAATGAAAGAATTCATCCAATTGTCTTAAGAAGTTTGAATTTTATTCTCTAGATTTAGCTCCAATAGTCCCTCCGCACATTTTGGAAAAAGACTTGCAACTATTCACACCATTTTTGTTATCATTAGGATCACATCATTTCTGGAAATATTTTCAAAGGGGAAACAAGGATATATATTTAGATATGTTTGACATATGTGCTTTCCTATGAACAGCTATATGAATACTTTTTAGTATTTCTGGTACTGCATAGATAATGTGTAGTATGTCCACTACAAATTAGCCTTATTAAGACAAATTTACATAAAAGGCAATGCTTATCTGCCTTTACCTTTGTCTCTTATAGTCAGGTGGAATTCAAGCAATTCAGGAAAACTTGTAAAACACCCTCACAAGGCTGGAGTCACAAGTTCAAATTATTTTAGAGGCTGGGTGTTATGGAATCTATGGCAATATGAAGACATGCCTTAGCTGAAGGCAAATTCAACTTTGTTTTAATTGTGTTGGCCAAAGAGAGGATACTATGTGCCTGTCAGTTTTGGATCACGACTTTAGGACTTCTACCATAGAAGTTACTTTCCAGGATTTTTTGAGAATATCTAAGCATACACTCCATAATGAGATCTAAATACTAATTATGCATACATCATAGTGCATAAAGAGTGTTCTGATGCAAATTCTTATTAAGAAAGGTGGTGAGAAAGCCTTAGGAACTCAACTAAGGAATTGGTGTTTGTCCAGTCCAGAGGATATCTTATGGACCACACTGGACCACTCTATTTAGGCTAATCAGAAATGTTCACTTCTTGTTAATACCAGTACTTGTTATTAATACTTAATATTAAACTGGGACTCTGTTTTTTTGTACTTCAAATAAAGTTTTTACTACTGAAGTTTTATCTTCAATTTCTATAATTGACAACCATACAAAATCTATGGGATGCAGCAAAAGCAGTTCCTGTAGGGAAGTTCATAGTGATACAAGCCTTCCTCAAAAACAAGAAAAATCTCCGATAAACACCCTAACTTACCACATAAAACAATTAGAAAAAGAAGAACAAAAAACCCTTAAAATCAGCAGAAGGAAGGAAACAGTAAAGATCACAGAGGAAGTAAATAAAATAGAGATTTAAAAAAATAATAAGAAAAAAAATCAATAAAACCAAGAGCTGGTTCTTTGAAAGGGTAAACAAAATTGACAGCCTCTAGCCAGGCTCACCAAGAAGAAAAGAGAGAAGACCCAGATAAACAAAATAAAAAATGAAAGAGAGATAAAAACTGAAATACATACAATAGAGATATAAAAAGCCATAAGAGAATACTATGAACAATTATATGCCAACAAATTGGACAACCAGAAGAAATGGAGAAGTTTCTAGAAACATACAGCCTACTGAAACTGAATCAAGAATAAATACCTAGGGACTTCCCTGGTGGCGCAGTGGTTAAGAATCTGCCTGCCAATGCAGGGGACACAGGTTCAAGCCCTGGTCCAGGAAGACCCCCACAAGCTGCAGAGCAACTAAGCCCGTGCACCACAACTACTGAGCCTGCGCTCTAGTCTGTGAGCCACAACTACTGAGCCCACATGCCACAACTACTGAAGCCTGTGTGCCTAGAGCTCATGCTCTGCAACAAGAGAAGCCACCACAATGAAAAGCCCATGCACCGTGATGAAGGGTAGCCCCCACTTGCCGCAACTAGAGAAAGTCCATGAGCAGCAACAAAGACCCAACACAGCCAAAAATAAATAAATTAATTAATTTTTAAAAAAAGAATAAATAGACAACTTGAACAGACCAATCACTAGAAGTGAATTAGAATCTGTAATTAAAAACAAACAAACAAACAAAAAAAACCTTAGGAATAAACCTGACGAAGGAGGTGAAAAACTTAAATGCTGAAAGCTATAAAACATTAATACAGGAAACAAAGATGATTCAAAGAAATGGAAAGCTATCCCATGCTCCTGGATTGGAAGAATTATAATTGTTAAAATGGCCATGCTACACAAAGCAATCTACAGATTAATACTATCCCTATCAAATTACCCAAGATATTTTTCACAGAGCTAGAATAAATAATCCTAAAATTCATATGGAACAATAAAAGACCCCGAATTGCCAAAGTAATACTGAGGGAAAAGAACAAAGCAGAAGGCGTAACCCTTCCAGACTTAAGACAATACTACAAAGCTACAGTAATCAAAATAGCGGGGCAGTGGCACAAAAACAGACATATGGATCAATGGAACAGAATAGAGAAACCAGAAATAAACTCACACACCTGTCATCAATTAATCCTTGACAAAAGAAGCATGAATAAACAATAGAGCAAAGACAGTTTCTTCAGCAAGTGGTGCTGGGAAAGTTGGATGGCCACATGTAAATCAATGAAGTTAGAGAACACCCTCACACTATACACAAAAATAAACTCAAAAGGGCTTAATGACTTAGATATAAGACATGATACCATAAAACTCCTTGAAGAGAACACAGGCAAAACATTCTCTGACATAAATCATACCAACGTTTTCTTAGGTGAGTCAACCAAGGCAACAGAAATAAAAGCAAAAATAAACAAATGGGACTTAACCGAATTTATAAGCTTTTGCACAGGAAATGAGACTGTAAGCAAAATGAAGAGCCAGTCTACAGACCGGGAGACAATATTTGCAAACGATGTGACCAACAAGGGCTTAATCTCCAACATATATAAACAGTGCATACAGCTTAATAAAAAGCAAACAAACAACCCAATCAAAAAGCAAACAGAAGAGTTAAATAGACATTTCTCCAAAGAAGACATACTGATGGCCAAAAAGCACATGAAAAAATATTCAACAGTGCTAATTATTAGAGCAATGCAAACCAAAACTACAATGAGCTACCACCTCACACTGGTCAGAATGGCCATCATTAAAAAGTCCACAAACAATAAATGCTGGGGAGAGTGTGGAGAAAAGGGAACCCTCCTACACTGTTGGTGGGAATGTAAATTGGTGCAGCCACTATGGAAAACAGTATGGAGGTTCCTCAAAAATCTAAAAATACAGTTGCCTTATGATCTAGCAATACCACTCCTAGGCATATATCTGGACAGAACTATAATTCGAAAAAATACATACACCCCTATGTTCAGAGCAGTAATATTCACAACAGCCAAGACAAGGGAACAACCTAAATGTCCATCAACAGATGAAGGGATAAAGAAGTTGTGGTACCTATACACAATGGAACACTACTCAGCCATAAAAAAGAATGATATAATGTCATTTGCAGCAACATGGATGGACCTAGAGATTATCATACTAAGTGCAGTAAGTCAGAAAGAGAAAGACAAATACCATATGATATTACTTATATGTGGAATCTAAAATATGACAGATCAACTTATCTATGAAACAGAAACAGACTCACAGACGTAGAGAACAGACTTGTGGTTGCCAAGGGGAAGGAGCACGGGGAAGGGATAGATTTTGAGTTTGGTATTAGAAGATGCAGACTATTACATATAGGATGGATAAAGAACAAGGTTCATTCTGTATAGCACAGGGAACTATATTCAATATCCTATGATAAAGCATAATGGAAAAGAATATGAAAAAAGAATACATATACATTATATATATATATATATATATATATGAATCACTTTGCTATACACCAGAAACTAACACAACATTGCAAATCAACTATAATCAAATCAAATAATTTTTTTTAAAGTTCTATAATTGTTTCTTCTGCAGTGTCTAATTTGCTCTTACTCCTATCCAACGCATTTTTTCATCTCAAACATTGTATTTGTCAGCTCTAGAAGATCAAACTGGGTCTACTTTACATGCTCCATATTTCTCAGCATACTCATGTTTTCCTCCACCTTCTTGATTATTTGGAGAATATAATGTATCTTTTAATGCCCTTGTCTGCTTAATCTATTATCTGTGTTACTTCTGGATATGTTCATATTGATTGATTTTTCTCCTTATTTGTGGGTCCCGGCTTCCTGCTTCTTTGCATGCCTGGTACTTTTTTATTGAAATGTTGCTAGGTGTCAGTTTTTTGTTTTTTTTTTTTAAGAAGTAATCCTTTATTTTTGAAACTTGTTGTTTGTAGCTTAGTTATTTGGAAACAATGTGATGATGCTTTCCACTTGCTTTTACCTTTTGTTAGGCAGGACTATAGCAGCCTTTAATGTAGGTCTAATTTGGCTCCACTACTGAGGCTATATCCTTCTGCCTGTTGCCCCAGGTACAGAAGCTGGCTTGTGGGAAGGTGAATTATTCCTAGCCCTGTGTGAGCTCTAAGAATTGTTCCATCTATTCCTTTTCAATGGTTCTTTCCCTAGCTTTGAGTAGTTTCCTCACAGAAATTCTCTGATCTGTACTGAGATGAAGACTTGAGGGGAATCTTCTGCAGACATTTGAGCTCTCTCCTGTAGCTCTCTTTTCTCAGGTCCATTGCCCTCTCAATTCTAACAACAGAACACACCCCCATACTCTGTCTCCTCAATGTAGGGAGACCACTGAGCTCTGTCTGGGTGCCTCCTCTCTGCACTTCAGCTTGCAATTGCAGACAGTAAGCTGGGGCAATGTAGAGCTTAACTCATTTGTTTCTCCTCACTCAGAGATCGCTATCCTGTGCAGCCTGTTGTCAAATGTTTGAAAGCTGTCATTTTACATATTTTATCCAGATTTTTAGTTGGTTACGGCAACAAAATAAATTTGATCACTGTTACTCCACTATGACTTAAAAATAGGCGTCTTTATCAATAGATGTCTGATTAAATCATTTTCTATGTGATCTTATTTTTATTTTTTTTTTGCCATGAATGAGTGATGCTTCAGTTCTATTTTTAAATCAAGCTTTCTGTGAAATACATGTTCTTCTTGGTATGAGGAAGAAATGAAGAACTTCTTTGGTAGGAAGAATTTCTCCTTAGTAGGACTAGGAAGTAAGCCAATTCTCCCCTTGGACTGCATGGTGATCCTGTATAAAAATATTAAACATCCTCCAGCTACTGAGATGCTGTGTTTTATTTTATGACTTGCCCTTTACAATACTCAGTTCCAACACAGTTATGTAGCAACTGAATAAACCACATCTGCAGATTAGGACTTGACTTCTCAGTGTATAAATAAAACAAAGTAAAATAAAATAAAAACAGTTAGGTCATGCTTTCTACATGTAATCCTGCATTGTTGGAACTCTTTTTTTACAACTCAGCAAACTGAAAAAACTCTAAGAACATTAATGTTATGTGTTTTTTTTTCTTTAGTTTAACAATAACCAACTACATCTCTTTCCAAAATGTATACTAATCCTTGTAACAGTTAATAAAATTCCAACCATGTTAAACTGTTAACCAATTTTCAGTCTCTAATATGCTTACAATTCATAAATAAATATGTAATTTTCATTTTATTGGAGATTAAGATGACCACTAAAGAAGTGAGATATTTTGTATTAAATGCTTAGTGATGCCTCATGACTGAGATCCATCTGGATCTCACATTTGAAATTTTTTATTTCAAAATTAGTTGTCAACCTGGGAATTCAATTGCTGCTACTTTTCCCATTTTTCCTCAATATAAACTTTATCATAGGACTACACTCAGTGGACCATTATTTTGATAAATATTACTAAATGTGCTCCAGGGGCACAGAGGTGGGAGTGACTCATTCCGTACTGGGAGCAGTTTCACAGGAAGGTGACATGTAAAACATAAAGATACTGAACATGTAGATTCAATATTAGAAAATGTAGAAAAATTAATCTATTTCAGCTTTGGAACTAGTAAAACCTGGAAACAAAATCCTCGCTGAGTATATTACTCCCTTTCTTAGGAATAAGGTATATAATTCAAAGCATGTTGTCTTTTCAGGATTTACTTTCCTGGAGCACTCTTTCCCCAGATATCCACATGGCCCATTCTCACCCATCCTACAAGTCTCTCTCTATATGTCACATTATGAGCAAGCCCTTTCCTGATGTAAAACAGTAAACTATCCCTACCCCACCCCCATCACTACTCTATTCCCCTTATTCCTTTTAATTGTTTTGTCATAGTTCTTATTACTCCTTGTAATTCTATATTTTCACTTTTAATTTCTTTGTTGTCTGCTTTTCCCCCTAGAATGCAAGCTTCACAAGGGCCGCAACTTCATCAAACTTTTCCCACTGTTGTATTCTCAGTCCCTACAATGGTGCTTGACACACAGTAGTTGTCCCATAAACATGTGTTGAATGAATGAATGAATGAAGCACTTAATATTGTGCCTGGTATATAATAAGTGTTCATTCAAATGACTGACAACTTTTTATCATCATCATCATCACAAGCTTTATTATTACTCTAAAACACAAAATACTTCCAAGCACCTCAACTTTCGCTATGGGCACCTATGAAAATCAAATGAAAATAGAGAAAACTCTTTTGACACTCAAAATAAGGAGCTCTATCTATCTAAGACCACACACTGGGTGAGTTAGAATTAATTTGGAACTACACCTGTAGGTTAAATAAATCATCCCAAATATGTAATTTGTTGTTCTTGATAAATGTGTTTTAATTCATTTCAGTTACTTCATTTAATTTCAGTAATTTGATATTTTATTGAATAAAATTCCTGGAGTTACAGACTTAAACTTGATATTTTTAGAAATGAATAGGAGTCTAGAGAGAGTACAATATTTGAAAATTGTGAAAGATAAAATAATATGTTGCTAATACCAAAAAGATAGTTATAGCATTAACATGAAATGAGACAGATTAATTTGGACGAAAATGTGGAAGATGCTCCAATTTCAAATCATGCTTTTATCTTCATGTAAATCATTGACTTTTTTTTTTTTTTTTTTTTATGCGTTACGCGGGCCTCTCACTGCCGTGGCCTCTCCCGCTGCGGAGGACAGGCTCCGGACGCGCAGGCTCAGCGGCCATGGCCCACGGGCCCAGCCGCTCCGCGGCACGCGGGATCCTCCCAGACCGGGGCACGAACCCGCGTCCCCCGCATCGGCAGGCGGACCCTCAACCACTGCGCCACCAGGGAAGCCCCAATCATTGACTTTTAAAGCACCGTCTCATCCTTCCAAAACTTCGCTGACTTACACTATGCATAACTTATACAAAAAGTAAATTAATAAACTTATGTGAACATCTAAAATAATGCTAATAAAATATAAGCACTTAACACTTGTTACGGCCTTATATTTATTAGGCAATGGGAAAAATAATCAAGACAGAGTCACACTCTCAAAAGGCTCATATACATGTAAACAAATAAGTGTAATGTACTATGATAAGTGCTATATTACTATAATTTCAAAAGTTTAAATTTCATGGGCAAGTATAATTTTAAATAAAAAGATGGACTTTAATAAAAAGCACTGTCGGTAACCTGCCTCCTAACATCATCACTGCATAAAGTAAATGCTATTATATCAATAGTATTAAAAAAACATAATCTTTATGTAAAATATTTTACCATTTAATAGCTTGAGCTTCAAGAAAAACTCATTTCTCTGTCCTTACTTTTCAATAAATTAAAATTTCAGCACAGACCTACACAACACTGCTTTCAGCAACACTGCTATAATAGAAGTGCTACAGGCGTGCAAAAGAGGAAGTGATTTACTCTGTGATGGGAGCAGCTTCACATGAGGGAGGCATTTGAATCACCAATCAAGATAAGGAATAAAGGAGACATAGGTTTGGGGGTAAGGCAATAAGGGACAGAGCCAACACTATGAAGGGTGACAGGGCAAGAAGCAAAAGACAAGGAGCACTAGTCACTTAGAGAAGTTAAGTGGAGAGTCAGTTATTAACAGCAAAAGGAGAAAACACCACGTTCTATGATATGAAACACTGGCAATGCAACATTATACATAGCCTTAAAAATCACTGGACTTCTTAACGCTCTAATTCTCTGTTTGTAACTTCAAGAGGTTTTCCTAGCAGGCTTAAGATATCCAGACTCAGGAAAATGGAGGGCAGATAGGGAGGGGTGAGAAAGCCCCCGATGTCACACGGTAAACACTGGCTGAAAGCACACATCCCATGCTAAGGACACACCAACCATTTCAGTCCAGCTTTCCTCCACTTAGTGGGTGGAGCCATTCGCTCCATGGAATACTCATGTCCGTAAACAGTTTTAATTGAACTGAATCAAGAAAAACCTGAACCGAAATTCAAGAAGAAATTCTATATATTTACAAAACCATTTCACAGTAAATACGTACCTCAGATATAACAACTCCAAATTTTAAATAACCTAAATATCTAAGAATAAAAAATACTTTATACAACAATAGATCATAAATGTAAAATTATGTTGTCAAATACTTCCCTGAATACAAAAATAGTTAAAATACAGTATCAAGTAGAAAGAATGCAGGACTATTTTATGCATTATACATTCATATAATATATACATTATATATGTATATTTATTTTTACACATGAGGACATACAAACACACACAGAGACATACACACACGCTGCACAAAAACTGTTAGGAAAATATCAGATTCTTATAAGCTGTTATGTGTTATTGATTGGGAGCTATGGGCTTTTAAAAATGTCTTTTTAAATTTTTCTATATTTTCTAAAGCTTCTAATGAATATGCATAGCTTTTACAATATGAAAATGACATAGTATTTCTGAAACACTCTGACAATATGTAAGTCTTCTGATATGAAAATGGTTAATTCTAACCATTTAGAAAACACAGTAGTTCAAAATGTCTACAGAGATGAGCTTTTGTTAATTACAATCAATATGTCCTCAGCAATTGTCTTGCTTTTTGGCCACTGCTTACTGTGACTCTGTCCACTAAAAGGCTACCTTTATCAGCTGACAAAAAAAAATCTGAGGAAAGAGGAGTCATTAAAATTATCCTGGGCTTCCTTGGTGGCTCAATGGTTGAGAGTCCGCCTGCCGATGCAGGGAACACGGGTTCGTGCCCCGGTCCGGGAAGATCCCACATGCCATGGAGCGGCCTGGCCCGTGAGCCATGGCCACTAAGCCTGCGCGTCCAGAGCCTGTGCTCCACAACGGGAGAGGCCACGACGGTGAGAGGCCCGCGTACCACAAAAAAAAAAAAAAAAAAAAAAAATTATCCTTCCCCTCAAGAATCAATATTGTGAACATGACTATACTACCCAATGCAATCCTTATCAAATTACCAAGAACAATTTTTCACAGAATTAGAACAAAAACTGTTTAAATTTGTATGGAAACACAAAAGACCCTGAATAGCAAAAGCAATCTTAAGAAGGAAAAACGTAGCTGGAAGAATCAGGCTCCCTGACTTCAGACTATACTACAGAGCTACAGTAATCAAGAGAGTATGGTACTGGCACAAAAACAGAAATATAGATCAGTGGAACAGTACAGAAAGCCCAGAGATAAACCCACGCACCTATGGTCAACTAATCTATGACAAAGGAGGCAAGGATACACAATGGAGAAAAGACAGTCTCTTCAATAAGTGGTGCTGGGAAAACTGGACAGCTACATGTAAAAGAATGAAGTTAGAACACTCCCTAACACCATATACAAAAATAAACTCAAAATGGATTAAAGACCTAAATGTAAGGCCAGACATTATAAAACTCTTAGAGGAAAACATAGGCAGAACACTCTTTGACATACATTGCAGCAAGATCTTTCTTGACCCACCTCCCAGAGTTATGAAAATAAAAACAAAAATAAACAAATGGGACCTAATGAAACTTAAAAGCTTTTGCACAGCAAAGGAAACCATAAACAAGATGAAAAGAAAACCCTCAGAATGGGAGAAAATATTTGCAAATGAAGCAACTGACAAAGGATTAATCTCCAAAATTTACAAGCAGCTCATGCAGCTCAATATCAAAAAAAACAAACAACCCAATCCAAAAATGGGCAGAAGACCTAAACAGACATTTCTCCAAAGAAGATATCCAGATTGCCAACAAACCCATGAAAGGATGCTCAATATCACTAATCATTACAGAAATGCAAATCAAATCCACCCACAATGAAGTATCACCTCACATCAGTCAGAATGGCCATCATCCAAAAATCTACAAACGATAAATGCTGGAGAGGGTGTGGAAAAAAGGGAGCCCTCTTGCACTGTTGGTGGGAATGTAAATTGATACAGCCACTACGGAGAACAGTATGGAGGTTCCTTAAAAAACTAAAAATAGAACTACCATATGACCCAGCAATCCCACTCCCAGAGAAAAACATACACGCACTCCACTGTTCGTTGCAGCACTATTTACCATAGCCAGGACATGGAAGCAACCTAAGTATCCATTGACAGATGAATGGATAAAAGAAGATGTGGTATATATATATATATATATATATATGTGGTATATATATATATATATATATATATATATATATGCAATGGAATATTACTCAGCCATAAAAAAGAATAAAATTGTGCAATTTGCAGAGACGTGGATGGACCTAGAGACTGTCATACAGAGTGAAGTAAGTCAGAAAGAGAAAAACAAATATCACATAATATCGCTTATATGTGGAATCTAGAAAAATGATACAGATGAACTTATTTGCAAAGCAGAAATAGAGACACAGATGTAGAGAACAAACGTATGGATACCAAGGGGGGAAGAGGAGGGGGGATGAATTGGGAGATTGGGATTGACATATATACACTACTATGTATAAAATAATGAGAACCTAGTGTATAGCACAGGGAACTCTACTCAATGCTCTGTGGTGACCTAAATGGGAAGGAAATCCAAAATGAACCATTTGTATTTATTAAAACTTTACATCAAGTATGCACTTATTTTTTTCTATTTATGATATACATTGTGCCCACTTAAAAAAGAATACTAGTAATCATTTCTTATTTGTAATTATCAGCATTAAGAATTAATTCTATTCTAAATCTTTTATTGAAATTCAGGATGGCAGATGTAGAGTTTTACATATCACATAAAGACAAGCAAAAATTACCACTATTTGTGAAGAGGCATGCAATCAAAGATAATAAACTGTTATTATGATACCACTATGCTCTGTATGCTTTGTTCTTCTCCAACTTAGGCTAATCTTTCATTAATAGAAGGTGCCCTTGCAAATTTTAGGGTAGTATGTCTGAAATTGGGGGTAGATTGAAAGATGATGCACAGATATATAGAGAGATAGATGAGGTGAGATGTGAAGTAAGAGCAAGAGTGAGCACCCATGAGAGAAAGAGAATGGGTCCACCAATATTTGAACCTTATATTTTCATAAAATCCCAAAGGTATCATCTTTACCCTCAATATTTCTCTCATTCTTCCTGTCTCCCACACCAGTCCAATCTGACTATTTTTGAGAAAGTGCCTTGCTACTGAATGAGAGAGAAAAGGAAAGGGATAACCATACTTGAGGAAAAAATTAATTACTACACTCACCATGTTGGACAATAATCTCACTTTCCTTTTTTCTCTCAATACAAACACTGTTATGAAATATAAGTGAAAACTCACAGCAATATCATTAGATAATAAAATTGTAAAAATAGGTACAATCTTATTATAGAGTCTCAACTACATTTAAAAAATCTGGAAAGGCAGAGCATTAAAAGGTTAGGAAAGACCTTGTGAAATTATTTTGTGTTGAAGAAGAGGGGAGATTGTAATCTCCTAGAAGTTATTTCAGGGGCAAACAAGCCCTCTAAAACCTGAAGCCTATGAAGAGAAAAATATTTTTTAAAGGATCTGTACTCATTTTCACAGTGTAAGTTGAGATATATTTGTAATTTCTCTTTGTTTTTAACAACACACCTTCTTTCCTATAATACAGAGGCTGATGCCAAAGCACATCCTGAAGCACAACACATTGAACTGAAATGAATGTTTCACCTCATTGTGAAGAAGGCTGCTGATTTTTAGTAACTAGCCTCACAGTTGGATTAATTGAGGACAACTGCTGATGAGAACAAGCAAGACAACAAATTATGAATAAATAATATTTTCTCCATCGTTTGGCATTTTACTCCCAGTGGTCCATTAGCTTAAAAAACAAGAGACTCAGCACTTAGAAGATTCGTGCTCAGTTTGCTCATAAATGTTGTTTCACTTTGCTTTACTGCTATTTATGATTACCTTATTAGATTTTACACGTTCTAGAGCACTTGCAGAAAATATGCAGTGATAGGTTTCTATTGACGAATCTGTGCTACTGAACACTTAAATGATTTAGCGTATACTCCTTGTTTTAGGTGGCTACCACGCTTTACACACTGCTGCAAAATCAGCTTCTCTTATGTTCTTCGGTTTTTGCTTTTAACTCTGGTAACAGAACAGATGCCACTCTAAGATTGAGGAAAATATTTAAGTATAAGTGATCACACTCCATCAATAAAGCTAACCCTTACATAATGTGCCTGCATTTTAAGTGTATACATTAGTTGCAAAAAAAAAAAAAAAAAAAAAGGAATAAAAACTTGAAGGAGGGAAAATATATCACATGTAAGTCTCTTTTTTTTTTTTTTTTTTTTTTTTGTCTTTCCTGAGGAACCCATTCCAATGCCAGGGCACAGGTAAGGAGAACTCCTCAGGTTTCGTGAGGTTATTATTATGTTTATCATTATTAAGTCTAGAAAGGATTTCAATCCATATATTTTCAGATATTTGAAGAAGCAAATTATTCTGAATTGTTAAACGCCTACATAATTGGATGGTTATCTAATCCAGTGTGACTAAAACACGCACAACTCTTCACTTAGAATTTTCATTTAACAAGAGTTATATACTTCTGTTTCTTAAATCTTTGAGTGCTAATATTAATTATTTTAAGCAACAAGTCTGAAATTATGATGCTCTAGGAGTACTTATCACTAGAGATGTTTTGACCTATAATTAAGGAGCTACAAATTACAGGACACCTCCCTCAATATTTTTGTTGTTTTATTACATCATTTCTTTTCTGTGGTATTTATTTTTCCATTGAAAGATGTGCTTTCAATCTACAACAGTTTAAATCCCTTCTTGGTCAAATAAACGATATCCAGAACAGACATGCCTCTCCCAGGGTGTGAGATGTACTTAATTCCAACTCAATGGTCCATTATTCTGTTATCTTTAAAAATGGACCAGGAATACAAATTTTATTCTTGGACCAGTTAATATAACAGACATTTATTTCTCATCTCTTCCTTTCTCTACCATATCGTAATTTGATAGCAAAGGTGAGAATACTAAGCACAGCCTCTTCAGTGTCTTCAGTTCCTAACACATTGTATGAGGGTGAATGAATAATACACATGTGCAGCCAGCCTGATTCAGCAGGCAAGCATGATAAAACTCAGCAGGGCTTCGTTCACATCCCACGTACAAATGCCAGAAAGACAGCTCTCATGCAAAAGGCCTTCAGCAGCCCTCCGCAGGAAGTCACTAGACACCAAAGAAGTTTTCTATCTGGATTTATCATAGTGGCTTTTTGTTATTTCCACATACATGTTTTTGGAATTTCTTTTCTAGATGTTTGAGATGTTGCACTTTTTCCAGTGGTCCTACTCTTCCTCAGACTAGGTATTCTCTGTGGCTTTGACTTTTTCTTTCCCTAATTTGGACTTACCTATGGCCATCTGCCTGTCTGTCTCCAGCCCTAGCTGAGCTCCACTCACAGTTTAACTCTTGAGAGACACCTGCTGTGCCATAAATAGCTCTGAACAGGGTGTCAAAGCAGGTTTGCAGTCTTCTTTTTCACAAATTGTATGGTCTTAAATAAATAATTTAACTTTTAAAAGTATCATTTTCTCATTTACCACTCCACAGATTTATTAATATTGACATCACTATGTATTTGATAAATATATGCAGCTGACTAAATAATATCCCCATATATATGTCTTAAAGTAGCAGAAACTCAAAGAATCCAAATCTGAAATCATCATCAACTTTCCCATACTTCCTACTACCTCCAAAAAAATTAACTTCACTTGATGCTAAAAGCAATGAGAGGATTTCTGGAGAAGATGTGATTTGATATTAGTCTTTTAAGTTATCCCTTTCTTCAAAAGTTCTTAGACAAAGTATCTAAATAATAGTATATTTATTAAAAGTTGGATATACACCATGCACTGTTGCAAGTGATTTACATATATCATCTTGTTTAAGTCCTACTAAACAAGAAAGAGGGCTTCCCTGGCAGTGCAGTGGTTGAGAGTCCGCCTGCCGATGCAGGGGACACAAGTTCGTGCCCCAGTCCGGGAAGATTCCACATGCCGCGGAGTGGCTGCGCCTGTGAGCCATGGCCGCTGAGCCTGCGCGTCCGGAGCCTGTGCTCCGCAACGAGAGAGGCAACAGCAGTGAGAGGCCCGCGTACCGCAAAAAAAATAATAATAATAAATAAATAAATAAACAAGAAAGATGTTTTGAGGAACTGAAATAAATGCAATGTGCATAGAGAATAGAAAGTAAGAAGGAAGATGACATGAAGTAAGACCCACAAGCAAGAAGGGGTTGAGAACATTCTGAATTTTGTATTTAATGTTTAAAATTTTCATCTTTACCTCAAGAGAAACAGGAAGCATTGGTATCCTTTAAGGGGCCTAGTATCATATTTATTCAACCCTCAGTGATCAGAATTGATTGAAGGGGCCAAAATAGGATGTAAAGAAACCAGAAAAAAAGACTATAGCTCAAATATAGCTAAACCATGGAACGTTCTCCTACTATTCTGGCATAAGTTTCTCTCTTTCACTTATGAGGTTGTATTAAAATTATAATAACATGGGCACAGTTTTTTTTTTTTAATTTTAAACATAGTCTTTTTAGTCAAATGAAAGTAAGACAAAATCAAAATATAGAGTGGAGCTAAAACTATGAACTCCAACCGAACATTGAGTCTTATTACATGAAGAAAACATTAGTTGAAATATTTCAAACAGTCTTTAAATAGGGTAAAATTTTTTCCTTGCATTTAACCAAAATTATTAGGATGACTATTTCTGAGTTGTTTAGAAGTTTTTAAAAATATATGGAAAGAACCATATATAATCCACAAATTTTAATACATGTACATATTAAGAAGCATGAGATGGTACTGAAATATTTTCCAACAAACTTCTAACTCTCAGAAGATGAAAAATAAGAGAAGCAATTTACTTTTAAGTACTTAAAAGAAAGTTTATCTTTGTATTTCCTAAATGTTTTAGGCACTTTTGTCATGCAACTGAAGTAGCATGAGGAGTGTTAGATGAGTGCTGTCACACTAATAAAAAATGCTCAGCTTCTGCTACCAAGCACTAGATATTGTCCATGGGTACGCCAGCAGGTAAACTCATTGAATATCATGAAACAAAGACAAAAATATAGTCATTGTCACATTAGGAAGAAACTCCTTGTTTTCAAGTTAAAAAAATATATAAACTCTTATAGAAATGCCTGATGGCATCATCATTGGACAATGCTTCTCACCAGTATGCTGAGTCATGGAGAATCTTGGGGTGACTCCTATCTAAGAGGACAGGTTATAAACAAAGCTCTTGGGTATTCCTATCACAGGAAATGGAACAAGACATAATCTAAGGAAAAGACCTAAACAAAATGGAGTTGAGCAATCTACCTGAGAAGGAGTTAAAGGTAATGAACATAAAGAAGTTCACTTAACTTGAGAGAAGAAAGGATAAACACAGTGAGAATTTCAGCAGAGTTAGATAATATGAAGAACCACACAGAGCTGAAAAATATAATAATGAAAAAATTTTTAAATATATTAGAAGGAATCAACAGTAGATTAGATGATACAGAAGAATGGATCAGCAAACTGGAAGACAGTATGAAAATCACCCAAGGTGAACAAAGAAAGAAAAAAGAATTTAAAAAAATGAGAATAGGGGCTTCCCAGGTGGCGCAGTGGTTGAGAGTCCGCCTGCCGATGCAGGGGACACGGGTTCGTGCCCCGGTCCAGGAGGATCCCACATGCCGTGGAGCGGCTGGGCCCGTGAGCCATGGCTGCTGAGCCTGCACATCCAGAGCCTGTGCTCCGCAATGGGAGAGGCCACAACAGTGAGAGGCTCGCGTTCCAGGAAAAAAAAAAAAAAAGAATAGTTTGAAAGATCCCTGGGACAATAACAAACAGACTAACATTTGCATTACAGGGGTCCCAGAAGAAGAGAAAGAGAAAGGGGCAGATAACTTATTTAAATAAATAATAGCTGAAAATTTCCCTAACCAGGGAAAAGAAACAGAGTTCTAGGTCCAGGAAGAAAAGAGAGTCCCAGGAAATTATAGCCATTATCTTATAATAACTTTTAATTGAGTATAACCTTCAAAAATACTGAATCACTAAGCTGTACACCTGAAACTAATATAATATTGTAAATCAACTATACTTCAATCTAAAAAATAATAAAATACCTAGGAATAAATCTAACTAAGGAGGTCAAAGACCTATACTTGGAAAAGTGTAAGACACTGATGAAAGAAACTGAAGATGACACAAGCAAATGGAAAGTTATGCCATGCTCATGAATTGGAAGAAATAATATTGTTAAAATGACCATACTACCCAAGGCAACCTACAGAATACAATCCCTTTCAACATACCAATAGCATTTTTCACAGAACTAGAACAAATAATTCTAAAGTTTGTATAGAAACACAAAAGACCCCAAACACCAAAGCAATATTGAGAAAGAAGAAAGCTGGAGTTATTATGCTCCCTGATTTCAAACTACACTACAAAGCCACAGTAATGAAAATAGTATGGTACTGGCACAAAACAGATGTATAAATTGATGGAACAGAATAGAGAACCCAGAAATTAACTCACACTTATATGGTCAATTAATCTAAAACAAAGGAGGCAAGAATATACAGTAGGGAAAAGACAACTTCTTTACTAAGTGGTGCTGGGAAAACTGGACAGCTACATGAAAAAGAATCAGACTAGACTATTTTCTCACACCAAATACAAAAAGAGACTAAAAATGGTTTAAAGACTTCAATTAAGACCTGAAACCATAAAACTACTAGAAGAAAACATAGGCAGTATGCTCTTTGACATAAGTCCTAGCAGTATTTTTTTTGGATCTGTCTCCTCAAGCAAGGGCAACACAAGAAAATTAAACAAATGGGACTATATCAAACTAAAAAGCTTTTGCACAGGCAAAGCAAACTATCAGTATAGGGAACCTACTGAATGAGAGAACATATTTGCAAATAATATATCCAATAAGGTGTTAATATCTAAAATATACAAAGAGCTCATACAACATAACTTCAAAAAACAAATGACCCTATGAAAAATGGGCAGAGAACATGAATAGACATTATACCAGAGAAGGCATACATATGGTCAACAGACCAATGAAAAGATGCTCAACATTACTAATCAACAAGGAAATGGAAGTCAAAACCACGACGAGTATAACCTCACACCTCTCAGAATGGCTATAATCAAAAATACAACAAATAACCCATGTTGGCGAGGATGTAGAGTAAAGCAAACCCTGGTATACTACTGGTGGGATTGTAAATTGGTACAGCTACTATGGAAATCCGCATGGGGGTTCCTCAAAAAATTAAAAATAGGACTACCATATCACATAACTATTTCACTTCTGGAAATTTACATCAAGAAAACAAAAACACTAATTGGAAAATACATATGCACACCAATGTTCACTACATTATTTATAATAGCCAATATATAGAAGCAAACTAAGTGTCCATTGATAGATGAGTAGATAAAGAAGATGTGGTATACATAGACAGATAAATAGATAGATAGATAGATACACACACACACACACACACACACACACACACTCACACACTCTACTCAACCAACAAAACAAAACAAAACCTTACTATTTGCAACAACACTGATGGATGTAGAGGGTATTTTGCTAAGTGAAATAAGTGAGACAGGAAAAGACAAATATGGTATGATTTCATATATAAGTGGAATCTAAAAAATAAAAAAAAACAAATAAATAAAACAAAATGAAAACAGACTCATGGATACAGAGAAGAAACAGGTGGTTACCAGAGGGAAGGGCATTGAAGGGTGAAATAGGGGAAGGGATTAAGAGGTACAAATGTCCAGTTAAAAAATAATAAGGCATGGGGATGTAATATATAGCATAAGGAATATGGTTAATAATATTGTAATAACTTTATATGAAGACAGATGGTTACTAGATTTATCATGGTCATTATATACGCAAATGTTCAATCACTATTGTAGTACACCTGAAACTATCATCATACTATATATCAACTATATTTCAATTAAAAAAAAAGCAGAGTATGTTGATTACAACATTGTTTGCATTTATAAAGATTTGAAAAATAATAAATGGACAATAGGATTATAATTGTTTTTTGTAGGCCAGAATTCCAAACAACAGTGAAATGCAATAATGAATCAAAAAAAGATAACTATACATTGTCAACACGAACAAATCTAAAACACATAAACGATAAATATAGAAAAGGAGCTATACTCATTAACATTAAAAAGCATATATAATCCATAGATATACCCATAGCATAAAGGGTGGATTGAAAATAAAAAATTTGAGGGTTTGATGAGAGATCTGAAGATGGAATTTGAAGACCGTACCTGGATCATCAGTCGTGATGTACCACAAACTGAATAATCTGATCATCCTCTGGGACACAGTCTTATTTTAAACTCTATTAATTCTAATTAGTAAATGCTATAGACTAAATTTTTGTGTCCTCCTACCTGAAAATTTGTATCTTGAACCCTAATCCCCAGTGGTATGTTATTTGGAGGTGGGGCACTTGAAAGGTACTTAGGTCATGTGGGTGGAGCCTTCATGGATGAGATTAGTGTCCTTATAAAAGAGATCCCAGATAGCTCCCTTACCCTTTTGCCACGTGAGGACACAGAAAAAAAGACAGCCATCTATGAACCATAAAGCAGGCCCTCACCAAACACTGAACCTGGCCACACCTTGATTTTGGACTTGCAGCCTTCAGAACCATGAGAAATAAATTTCTGTTGTTAATAAGCCACCCAGTATGTCTGTGGTGTTTTGCTATAGCAACCCAAATGGATTAAGACTAGAAAGGACTCCAATTTTAGGATGTTTAATTTTCCAATAGCAAAGCACGTATATTAGCCATATTATAAAGACTCAGATTTGTTTACCAGTCCACTACGTTTTTGTAATTGTAGAATAAATGTTATCCATAAAGACTCACAAGAGTCCAAACCTTTTTGTTTCGCTCTATTTCATTATAAAAATGGACAACATATAAAATTATGGTTCAGGTTCTCAAATTTCAATACCAAAGACAGAGTAATATTGCTTATAGAAAGCAATGAAGAAAGACTATTTTAATATGCATTTTTATATGGCTCTAAAATGCTATAACCAAGACTATAAATCCTGTGGAAATCTACTTTACTAGCTTACCTTTACAGCAGGATAAACAAAATCTTAGTTGTCAAGTATCACCAAATACAATTTTGTTAGAAGAAAATGAAACAGAAAAATTCAAGTTGGATTGAAAATGAGTGTTGAACTACTTATCCACCCTTCCAAGATGTGAATCACGTTCCGGGCAGTTGGGACATTAGGGGCATTAGGAGCTTAATTGAAATTACATTCCTGACTAAGCATGGTATTTATATTTATTCACACATACATTCAGTCAAGCAGATTTAAAACATACTAACAAAACCATTTAAATCTCGCCAGATCATTTAAAATTCAATGTCGGTTATTTAAATTAAGTTCCCCTAGTACTAAACTCCATGGCAAATCATTATTTGTAGTTGGATCAAAGATATATTTTTACAGTAAATAAAATAATCATATCATTTTTGTAAGAATAATAGTTAACTTCTATTGAGTATCGACTAGCTACTTAAGTTAATTCTCACAACAATTCTGTAAAGTAGGTTATTTTCATCCCCATTTTACAGGGATAAATGTTGAGATTTGTGACTTCCTCAGTATTCTCCACTCCACCAAAATAAAAGTCAGAATCTGGCCCTCTACGTGCAAAGTGTACATTTTTTCTACTCTTCTGTGCTGCCTCCCTTGTATAACCCTAAGTAATCTTCTAAAATCAGTCTAGAATTTATTGAGTCTGATGAGGTAATACGGCAAACAGGAAATTTGAGTCCAAAATGACTGATTCAGGACCACACAGGTTTGCAGTTCTTGGCATAGAATGTCCATCCAATTTGGGATTATACTTACTCTATTAAAAAGTAAGAACTTCAAATATATGCTCTTGAAAACAATGTATGTTTCATGATGCTATGTTCTAGGTGAATCACAAACTGAGAAAACTGGTTAACACTTTTCAGAACACACAGCAAAATGGGCCACGGGTAAATTTTATTCACTTTTGACCTATTACTTGGAGAAATAAATGTTTTCCATTTAAAAATGCTGTTTTAAAATGTAAGCTTATGAAATAATAGCGTTGATGTTGTTCTTTGACGATTCATAGAAAAACAACTTTAAACTTTAGTGTTTCATATCAATTTTCTACTTGCATGAAGATAGTTAGCATGGGGGTTAAGAGCCTGGATTCTGGAACTAGTTACTAGAGTTCTGATACCATTAATCCATTTCTATCTGATGTTACTTAACTATGCCCCAGTTCCTTAACCAGAAAATGGTGGTCATAAAAGTATTTATAGGGTTATGATGGAGTTTAAATAAGTTATCTAAGACTATAACTGTAACACCCTTCCATCACTTGGTAAGGAGTCATCAAGAAAAGTAGCGTGATCCAGGCACATGAAAAAGGCCACAGGCCTTTAGGTCTGGAGAAATTGAAGAAGAAAAAGAGTCTTTCAAGATGCAGAATCATGCAGGGCGGCAGTGGGCATAGGAACCTCTTTTAAAGTTTCTCTAAGTCGGTTAGTCAGTTAAAGTCATCTGACCTTATTCGTGAGAAGATATCTGTAGAAGTCAGAGTTCTGTGGGTCTGCACAAGTATTTCAAGAACTGTTGCAGGGTCCAGAGAAGATTAGATATGGGTCTGAGCCATTTGCCTCAGTTAGAACTACTGAATAAGAAGAAACAATTAAATGTGTTCTCTTGAAAAAATAGTTGAAAGGGGTGTGGCCAAGATGGCAAAGTAGGAAGACCCCGAGCTCACCTCTGTTTGTGGGTACACCAAAATTACAATTAATTTACAAAGCAACTATCAATGAAAACAACCTGAGGACCAGCAGAGAAGATTTTCTATAACTAAACATATAAAGAAGGAATCACAAGGAGATGGGTAGGAGGGGCAAAGACGCAGTATAATTAAGCCCCACACACCCCAGGAAGGCAACCAACTAACAGGAGGATAGTCACACTTGCATTGGTGCCCCCTAGGAGCGAGGGGTCCAAGGCCAACTGGGATCCCCAGCCCGGGGGTCATACACTGGGAAGATGAGCCTCCAGATGTCTGGCTTTGAAGGCCAGTGGGGTTGTATGTGGGAGAGCTAGAGGACTGTAGGAAACAGAGATTGTGCTCTGTCTCATACAAAATCTCACAGGCTCCAAGACCGAGTGCAGAAGTAGTAATTTGAAAGGAGTCTGGGTTCAGACCCGTTTGCTGATCTTGGAGAAGGCTCCCAGAAAGTCAGGAGGCCACTGGGAAATAAATGCTGGTGGCAGCCATCTGGGGGAGCTCATTCCACCATGAGGACAGTGGTGCTGGCTGGTGCCATTGTGGATTTCTTCCTCCAGACTATCAGTGTTAGGACCTAGCCTTGCCCACCATCTGGTCAGCACCAGCCCTGAGACCCACAGGTCAAGCAGCCAGTTATGTAGTACCTAACCCTGTCTACCAGCTGATATTATTAGTAATACCTTAGCAGTATTTGGGGGATTCTGTCACCTCAGGCAAGGGCAACAAAGGCGAAAATAAACAAATGGGACTAAATCAAACAAAAAGCTTTTGGAAACTATCATCAAAATAAAAAGGCCAAAGAAACTGTCATCAAAATAAAAAGGCCACCTACTGAAGGGGAAAAAATATTTGCAAATGACAAATCCAAAATATACAAAGAACTCATACAACTCAACACGAAGAAAATCAACAACTCTATTTTAAAAATTGGGCAAAGGCCCTCAATAATCATATTTCCAAAGAAGACATACAGATGGCCAACAGACACATGAAAAGGTGCACAACATCACTAATCATCAGGAAAATGGCGATCAAAACCATAATGAGTATTACCTCATACATGTCAGAATGGCTCTAATCAAAAAGACACAAATAACAAGTGTTGGTGAGGACCTGGTAAAAAGGGAACGCTGGTGTGCTGATGGTGGGAATGTAAATTGGTGTAGCCACTATGGAAAACAGTATAGAGCTTCCTCAAAATATTAAAAATAGAACTACCATTAGATGCAGCAATTCCACTTCTGTATATTTTTCCAAATAAAACTAAAACAATAATTTGAAAATATACATGCATCCCTATGTTCATTGCAGCATTATTCACAATAGCCAAGGTATGGAAGCAACCTAAGTGTCCATAGATAGATGAATGGATAAAGAAGTGGTATGTATATACAATGGAATATTAGCCATAAAAATAATGAAATCTTGCCATTTGCAATACCATGGATGGACCTAGAAAGTATTATGCTAAATGATTAAGTCAGATGGAGAAAGAGAGATGCTATATGATCTCAATTATATATGGAATATAAAAAACAAAATAAATGAACAAACATGAGAAAAGAAATAGAGTCATAGAAAGAACAAACAGGTGGTTGCCACAGGGGATGGGCTTGGGGGATAACTGAAATAGGTGAGAGAGATTAAAAGGTACACATTATCAGTTATAAAATAAATGACATGGGAATAAAATGCACAGTGTGGGGAATATAGTCAATAATAATGTAATATCTTTACATGCTGACACATGGTATCTAGACTTACTGCAGTGATCATTCTGTAATATATAGAAATATCAAATCACTATGTTGTGTACCAGAAACTAACATAGTGTTGAAGGTCAATTATACTTCCAAACACAAATGAACAAATTCATAGAAAAAGAGACCAAAGGCAGGGGATTGGGGAGAGGGGGAATTGGATGAAGATGGTGATTAAAAAACTTTTTTGTTTAAATAGAGATCTAAATCACCTATAAGAGTGCCTGTCTCATAGTTAGTGCTCAAGAAATGTAATGTGTTTGGTATCTAGCACATTATTTTTAAACATAAATTTAAAATCTGTTTTACTTTCCAAATTTTTTCAGAAGAATATAAAGTATCCAAAATATTCATAAACATGTACATACGTGGATAAACAGATCAGAAATCAATAATTAACATTTGGGATTCAATTAAAAATACTTCTAAAAATTACAAACATTTTATCTTTTAGGTTGCAAAATACAATTAGTATTAAATAGAATAGACTGTAATTTTTAAATTTTTTGAATATTTTTGTGTAGAACATTATGGTGAATTTTCTTGACTTTTCATGACAATGCACTGCTTATCTTGATTCTAATGAGAATTTTAGCTTAGGATAAAAGTTGGATTGGGCTCAGTCTTATTAGGGACCATTTGGAAGATAATTCCTCAATTACTGTTATTTAATTACAGTACTTTGTTACTTCTATAGGATAAATTAAAATATACATTTCATATTAATCACAATGCTTTTCATAGTAAATTTAATTCCCAGGCAATTTACAAGAACATATAATTACTACATGCTTGGGATGTCAAGAGATTTTACTGTATGCTAAATATGATATTCTGATGGAAATAAAAACAAAATCTTCCTAACACAAACTTTCACAGAAGCATTTCCTTCCATTTTTTTTTAAAGATGAAAATGTTTAAGATTCTGTTACATGTAAATGATAGACAAGAACTATGGTATAAAAATGCCACCACAATCACACATGCATAAAAATAACCTCCAAAAATGATTTATCAGCTCCTGTGGTAATTTACTGTTTCTTTTATATGAAACATTTTCTTTCTCTACATAATCAAACCAATTCAAGGATAGTTACTAATCACCTATATTGTACAAGAGATTATGTTTATCCTGTGAAAATAAGGCATATTTTACTCTTAATGAGCTTGGATTTCACGATATCAGCCCATCAAAAATAAAACATCATTATAATAGAAGCTAGCAGTTCTAGAGCAATTACTATGTGCCAAACATTGTTCTAAGTGCTTTAGATGTAGAAATGCATGCACTACCATAATCCTATGAGACAGAAACTATTTTTATGTTTCTAACGAGAACACTGAGGCATAGCGTGCTTAAATATCTTCCCAAGGACACACAGCTAGAAAACGTTGATACAAGTGAATGATCGTGAATCAGTGAAGACGGTATGGATAATTTTGTGTGGGAAATAACAAAATTGCTCCACAGAACTGAGAAAACTGTTGACCCAGATACTGAAGGTTTGAGTAGGATGGGAGGGGGTAAATGAAGGAGGACATTCCAGAAACTAACTCAGATTCTGCCGATCCCTCAAGGCTTTTAAGATCTGTTCGTTCAGAAAGCCCTCTTGGAGTGATCTAGCCCCCCTCTGAACACATTCTGTTCTCATTTATGAACAAATATTTACTGAGCACCTAAACTGGGAATTCAAAGATGACAAATGGTCCTCATTCTTGATGAGCACACAGTATAGATTATGTAAAAATATTTAGCACCTATTAGAATAATGTCATGTTCTCTTTGCCATCATTTTCTTACACAGGTCTCTAGCTACCTTACAGGCTTTCTGGTGATCAGACCACATCAATACCCTTATATATGGCCTCTCTCTGCCTGCTCTCTCCTCTGAGTCTAACATGAATAATGCACAAAATAGGGAGTCACTTGGTTGACTTGGATGCATTTTCTTTTGTTTTCTTAGAACATCTTTTGAGACAGATGGCCAAGAAATTTTTCATAGGCTAGAATTTATATTTTTAAAAACCCTGGTAATATGAGTAAATAGGGAGAAACTATTCAGATGAAAGTACAAGTAATTGCTTTCAATTCTAAAGGCTGTCTGCATTATTTGTGGCACTACCTAAGAAATAAATTCCCTGGACTCATAAGCTATATGTTAGAAGTTAGCTTCAAGCCTGTTCTTTGGATAAGAAGAAATATTATGGGCCACTTCCACCTATTTTTGTTAAACGGACCTTTGATTATTAGGTTCCAAATGATGCCTACATTCTTTCTCCATCATCAGCCAGACCTACTTTGGTATATTTTTAGAAAAAAAGAAAAAGAAAATAAAAAATCAGATGCTTCAGCATGTTTTTCCAATGGAATAAAAAAAGAGTTCAGTCATTATTATTCTATTCACAACTGTTCCATTTTCTAGTGTAAAAGTACACAGAGAATGTTGTCCTAATTTTCAGTAGCCACAACTGCACATTTCCATTTATTTGAAAATCTTACATCTTAAAAAGTTGACATTGATTTTTTTTCCAAAAATCTTTGGCCTAACTGCCTTTCAGTCCTATGTAAATTATTTATCCACTGCTAACACCAGCTGCTTTACTGTCACAGCACTTGAACTAGACCTACTGCTATAAATTGGTTGTGTATGTTTTGATTGTATATGCTTGGATTCTTTTTGGTGGTTTACTGGATGTCCTTCAAGATCCTTCTCTTTTAATGCATTTCTTTTACCTACAAAGTCAAGGCCAGAAACTGTCTCAAAATACTGTAATTTTTAAAAGCATTTAATAATCATCATTTGATTAAAATATTTTAAAAATTAGAAAAAAGAATCAATCAATTAGTATTTCATAAGCACTATTCTCCTCCTAAAGCTATGCTTGCAAATCCACATGGAAAAAAATATATGCACACAAAATTATTAAGCAACAGTATGGAACGGTGTGATCCATAAGTATAACTTACAATTAGGCAATAAGGCAACACAAAATACAACAGTAGTGTGGTACAGTAGCATTACAGTAGTCAGAGGAAGACATGACCAGTTCAAGCTGGAATCAGAGAAGGTTCCTGGGGTGTGGTGTGACTAAGATGAGCCTAAAAGGATAGATATGGACACTTGAAGGAAGAGAAATCATGTCCAAGGTAAAGGCCAAGGTAGGAGAAAAGATATTCAACCATGTAAGTATTAATTCATTGTAAGGATTTCTATTACTGCTGTAACAAATTATCACATACTTAGTTTAAAACAACACAAAAATTTATTACCTCACAATTCTGAATGTCAGAAGTTCAACATGAAGCTCCCTAAGCTAAAATCAATTTGTGGGCAGGGTTACCTTCTTCACTGGAGCCTCTGGGGGGAGAATCTACTTCCAGGCACACAAAGATTGGCAAAATTCAGGTCTGCACGCTAGGAGGAGTAGGTCCCGCTTCCATGTTGGATTTGGCCAGGAGCAGTTCTCAGCTTGTAATGTAGCCTACCCTTGCTCCCCTTTATCTTTAAAGCCAGCAAAGAGTGGTCAAGTCCTTCTCATAATTCAGGTCACCTCCCTTCCCATCTAACTTCCTGCTCTCTGGCTGTTCTGTCATCCTCATCTGCTATTAAGGGCCCAACAGATTACGTTGGGCCTATCCGGATAATCCATGATAATCTCCCTATTTTAAGGTCAGCTGATTAGCAACTTAATTCCATCTGCAAAATTCCTTTTGCTGTGTAGCAACACATTTACACTATAATAGCAGGTGGCAGAGATCACGAAGGTCAAAATCCTGGCTACTACATTCATTCAAAACAGTTTTATTGTGCCAGGAGCTCTAGTTTTAGTAGGGGGAGGATACAAAAATAAATGAAAACTCTCATTTTCAAACTCTCAAAAGACTCACAACCTTATGAGAGAGAAAAAAAAAATCACAAATAACTATGTATTTGCTACTAAAATAAATACACATACAAGGTCTTTAAATTACACCACTGTGCACATAAATTAAGTCACAGAAAAAGGGAAGGGAATACTAAAAATATTAGGCAAGAGCAAAAAGAAAAACACATATAGGGGTTTAGTGGTTAAAAAGCTCTGGATAGGTTTCTCTGGAGGGTGATATGAGATTCCTGAAGGCTTTCAAAGTCCCAGAAAAGTAGATTAGATGTATTAAGTCACATAGAAGAAACAGGAAGCCACTGCAGGTTCTTTAGAAGGAAAGTAATTTCTTATCAAAAAATTCTAGATGTGGAAATGGCTTAAGAAATCATCTAGAGCAGCCATACCAACTGGCCTTAATTTCTTACCAGAAATTGGTATAAGAGCCAGAATTAAAAACATCCAAGCCTTTCTTCTCTAGATGCAGCTATTATTCTTCCACAGCAAAATGTTATAAAAAGAACATTTAAAAAAATTTAAAAGAGCCCAGGAAGAGAATCATCAGTGAGATGATATTTTCAGGAATCTATACTACAGCAACATTCACAGAATTATGCAAAATTATATAACTATTACAAATCTTCAAACTGACAACAGATAATTAATCCATATAACTGTAATCATCTCAGTTGAGGATTTAAAGTACTCCATACACCAAGCAATATACTAGTTAGCATATTATTACTAAGATCACTAAAACTTTAACTTCTAAATGTACACTATTTTCTCAATAAAGTTCTACAGATTTTATTTAGTGATTAAACATTATCTTAAATCATGTTTGTTAGATATATGCCTATAAAAGATTTAGAAAGAGGCTGTTAAAATGATCAAGATAATTAATAAATTGATAACTTTATTAATCACAATCTAGGGGAAGAAACACGATAAATTACATGAAGGCAACGATAAAATTATACAATCCTGCTGCCTTTGTCCCCTTTAATTTGTTCCTTAATTTCATCTGCCATAATAAAATAAGTCATAGAATACTTAAGTTTTCTAAAGAAACTCTAGTTATTATCATTAGCACGGTTGAGCACTTGCTACCTGAGAAACTTCTTTTGCAGAAACAAGTTCTTCAGTTTGCAAAAGACTTAAGTAACCAAAACATAAAAGCACACATGCCCAGCATATTTTCCATGAAGCTCATTCAAGTTTTTGAAGCAGAGAACGTAAAAAAGGCCTTTAAAATTTCTTCATGGCAGATCAAACAATGATCTAAGTAAATTTCATTCTCTATTCCCTGTCAACTCATATTGCCCTTCACGTTATTACATGCATGTTGGAAACAGTAGAGAGTATTTGTTTCAAATGGGAAAAAAAAAATTAGGTTTGAATAAGTGAAACTTAAATTGTCATCTTCCTTCTAAATTCAATCCAACAATCCAGTAGGAATAACATTAAGATTTCCTACAAAGTGTTTGACTATGTAACCTTAATGGAAAGAGGAGATGCTGATAAATTTCAAGTTAAAAACAAACACACACACACAAAAAAAAAAACCTGATAAAAATGATGAGGCATTTGCTGTATCTCCTTTCTCCAGTCAAATTATTCTATCAATTATGGTTAGGTTAAGAAAATTTTTCAAAGAATTTTGCTGTTAATATGTTCATCATTTTGCAAGCATCTAGAGAACATAAAATAAAAGACTTTCAGTTACATTTATATGAGGATTATTGAAAATAAATGACTAAATCGTTTACTTTATAGTAATATTCATTGATCACACCACACTTCAGGGTGTTATAAAATTCTGAAGGCATAAAAAGTATTACCTGGGAAGAATAAAATGCTGTATTTGTAACTGGAATAAAGGTTTCCAAAATGACTTTTACAAATCTTTCTAAATAGAACATATGGAGATGGGAAGGGAACTTCATTGGCTTAAAAAGAAAACTTGGAAAACCACAGAAACATCTCAATCTGGAAAAAGAATATAAAAATAAGTCTCACTGGAAATGTCAGTGTCAATTCATTCTCATTAATGACCTACAATGAATGGAGGTAAATAGAACAGCAAAAATTATGTAAATGAAGGTTAAAAGGTACTAAGATGAATAAATTGGACATGAGGGCATGTTAAATGGCAATTAAAATCGTTCAAATAAATGTCTGCATCAAAGATGAACCATTTAATTGTTCCTAATGACGAATTCATTAGGATGACTGTTTAGTCTTTATTGAGGTTGGAAAAAATTTTACTGAGACTCACTGCTGCAGATGATACTTTTTGTCTTAGCCAACGTATTTGACTGTTTTCACACAAATCCAAAGAGCCAAATGAAGAGCATTTGCTTAAGCTTCAGGTGACTGTCTTGTCAACATGGAGTATGATGTACATAGATGGAAACTGTTTTGCCCACAGTGAGTAAGGTGCCAGGAATAGACAGAGTATATGAACTGTAAACTTTCAGCTCTGATTTGAGGACTTCTATTATTGTTACTTTTGCAGATAAAACGCAGGAGCAGATCATGGTTGGCTTACTCCTTTGAAAGTCATCATGTCTGATCAGAATTCTTAAAGTAATAACTTCAAAAACAGGCATTTTACATAAGGACTACCCTAACTGCTGTATCATCCTGCCATTGTGATATATAACATTTTCCTTTGTTTCTCTCTGAACGTTACATAAGTTGGTCTTCACAAATACAAGGCACATAGAAATTATAAAGGCTCTAGAGACAGGCCGTAAAAATTATGGATCGCCCCAGGAGCGAAACTAGCAGCAAGGAGAGAAAATTATTAAGATAACTATGAATACCTATTTTAGATTACAGGCAAAGCAAATTTAAGAAGAAATTTAAAACCTTGAAACAAAAGTTTGTGAGGTGGAAGGATTCAGTACCAAAAAAAAAAAAAAAAAAAAAAGAAAAAGGTAGAGGTATTTTAAAAGGTTGAATGCAAGTCAACACTGAATGCAATATGATTGCCTACAACCAAAGAAGTCATCACAAAACTGCAAAAAAAAAAACTGTCTGATACAGGCAAGTTGTTCGCTCTTGGATACACAATTTAATCTTCCCTCATGAGAGTCAGTACTCAATAGATGCTTGTTGTATAATTTATGGAAGTATGCTGAATTGCACTAGTACATGCAAAGTGCTTTTAATGACATTTTACTATTTTCACAGTAGAAACTAGAAACATATTTGAAACTCTGTCTCCATAAAAGGTTAAAGGTTCCAAAAATTTGTCCAGAGAATGAGAAGGAGAAAGGAAACTATTTACTTTTTTGTTTGTTTGCTTCCCACTTGGTTTGATTTCTGTTGCCAATATTGTTATCTGGTTTTAAACAGCATTATTTAACAACTCTCTTTACCCTGAATGCAGGTGAGGCTCCACGCGCGTCATACCCATCCGCCTCTGTGTTCAAGAATTCTTACTGCACTTTTAGCCTGAGGGTTTTTTTCCTGGCCTGAGCACAATCTGCCTCTGCGCTGGGCAAGCTGGAAGCTCTGGCTCAACTCCAACAGCAGTGGAGCAGTGAGAAACAAAGCCTTAGCGGATAAAGTCCCCAGCTCTTTGTTCCCTAAGATGAGACAGCTGAGGCTTGCTCTATGTACTATCACCCAAAGTTCCTCAGTAAGACTGAACTCCAATTACCTACACTGGTAAGTGCCTAAAATCTCACTCTTAACACCTCTCTTTCCTTACCTCTTTCATTTCTCCACTCTCCTCCTGGCATTTCCTGAGATTAGGTCCTAAATAAACTACTTGAACTCCCCATCTATCTCAGGGTCAGCTTCTGGGGGACACAAAACAAGAAACATGTAGTTTCTTCATATATAAGATGGAGGTGATAATATCAATCTCAAGCAGGTATTCTGAGTATTAAATTAAATAATTTAAATGACCTACTGCATGGAATTTAATAAAGGAACCTACCTTGTTCCTTATTCTTATATGTTGAGCTATTTGCAGGTAGTCATTGGTGAATGGCTAAACTAGATGATAGTTCAGTAAAGTTATCCTGAAGATTAGAATTTTCCTATCTTCACGTGCAGAAACCTTCCTATTGTACTAAACAAGTGGATTCAGTCCAGGTTAGAAAAAAAAAAAGTCACTAAAAAATAGCATGTGTGTTAACACACATTGAAACAAACAAAAAAACATCGATTCTATTGAAAATGTTAAGTTGCCAATGCCTTGTTTAAGAAAGAATATTTTAAAATGAAACTATATGTTCTTTGCAGCACTATTTACAATAGCCAGGACATGGAAGCAACCTAAATGTCCAACGACAGAGGAATGGACGTGGTACATATATACAATGGAATATTACTCAGCCATAAAAGAGAACGAAATAATGTCATTTGCAGGGACATGGATGGACCTAGAGATTGCCATACTGAGTGAAGTAAGTCAGAGAAAGACAAATATCATATGCTATTGCTTATATGTGGAATCTAAAAAAATGGTACAAATGAACTTATTTGCAAAACAGAAATAGAGTCACAGATGCAGAAAACAATCTTATGGTTACCAGGGAGGAAAGGGGCAGAGGGATAAACTGGGAGATTGGGATGGACTTATACAGACTACTATACATAAAATAGACAAGTAATAACGACCTACTGTATCGCACAGGGAACTCTACTCAATACTCTGCAATGGCCTATACAGGAAAACAAAAGAGTGGATATATGTATACATATAACTGATACACTTTGCTGTAGAGCAGAAAGTAACACAACACTGTAAATCAGCTATACCTATGCATCAATAAAAATTTTAAAAAAAGGAAACTATATGAAGATACTTACAACATAATGCCTGCACCACTCAATAGTACTTATTTTATTATCTTTGTTTTCTTAATAAACTATGAGCCTTTTAGGAACAGGACGTTTTTATTCGTTTTTATTTCTTCCTTTTTTATTTCATCTGGGACATTAAAAACTGTAAGTTTGATGAAAATTGAATGGGTTGATGGATGGATGGAAACACATTCTTGGGAGTGTGCTTATTGTTTATACTTGGTTCAGTATTTTGAAAAAGAGAGAGATACTGTCATCAATAAATCTAATACACTGGGAAAGAATATATTTTCTCACTGAAATCCAAATGGAATTTTGGCTGAAGATAGAGCAATTTTTACTCTTGTACTTTGACACACATGTTTTGGACAGCATGAATGGCCTCCCTCATATTAAAATCACTTTATTTTTTATGATGAAAAGACCTTGATACTATTTTCTTATCAATGAAAATAAATTTTCCGGATTTGACAGTCGACAATTTGAAGTAGGTATAATCATGGGTGGTTTCCTTTTTACAGGAACCAGAAATACTGAAGTTCTTGACTTCTTACCTCAGACTGACATTTTATTAGAACTGCCTGTTCATTCTGATCAGATTAGCCATTCATTCCTTTGTTGTCTGCCTCTTTGTGTATATGTGACAAGATAAGATACAAAGTGGCAGTGAGTCCTTGAACTCTTAAGGACTTACTTGTTAAGAGTGTTTTCAACTCTGAGTACAACATGCCTATGAAGACGTGTCACTCTCCACAGATTGCATGTTAACAAGTCTTTCACTGATTACATTTGCATGTAGCCTGTTTTTGAAGTCTTGCTTTCATGTCTTAATTTTTAAAACCCTTGGGAACTTTGATTTGGATACTGAGTTATTTAAAGCAATTTGTATACATATTTCATTCCTTCTGGTTATTTATTTTTCTTGTATGTCGTTTAGGAAAGGCCAAGCATGAAATTGGAGCTGCAAAGCAAGAACAAATTTATTGATATGAAACTGCTCTGAAAACTTGATAGGTATGCAGCAAAGCAAGAAGGGTAAAGGGGCTGAATAATTCATTGAACCTTTAAGCATCAATAAATAACACAGCAAGGAATGTTTGCTTTGCAACATTAGCTATGAAATGTGAGTACGAAATAAAAGACATCTTCAAAGTGCCATATCGTGAGAATATGCAAATAAACGAAGGGTGTTTTTTCATTAATAATTCTGTGGAAAACAAGACTAAGAGTAAAAAATTTCAGGACTGGGAAACTCATGCTATTCTGTGTAGCACCTCAAATTTTACCTACATAGGTCAAAGAGTTAAAACATGGATAACAACGTAATACAAGCAGAATATTCTATTTATAAATGATACACAATGATGAAGATATTATCATTGTAACTCTAAAGCAAAGTCATTTATTTATGTACCAGGAACAAAATTATGAATATACTGTAAGTAATATTTAAAACCATGCAGATGGCACAACCTTACAGTATACACTATGACTACAACTATTACTACCAACTATATTATTACTACTAGAGTATATTTGTGGAACTGCTTACTTACAAAACGATCAGTCCCAATGATGATGAATAAACATTTAGCAACTTTAAAGAGCAGAAAAAATACTGACACAATTTGCTAAATGTCTGTTAATAATAAAGATACCAAATTTCACGTAAAGGAATAAATTAAAAGATAAACTAACCAGCGTGTGAGAAAACAATATGGTACAGTGGAAGCAGTATGAGCTCTGGAGTAAGAGAGAGCCACCTATGTGACTTACTAAATGTATTAATTTGAACAAGTTACTAAACTTCTGATTTGGAGTTTCCTCAATTATTATCATGCTAATAATTCCATCTACCGCTCATAGATTTGTTGTGGGAAAAGAATTTATATACATATATCTTAGAACACACATATAGAATTTAATTATTAAACTGCATTGGGTATTAAATAAATACTAAAATTTAATGTCTTTAAGAATCAAATAGAAACAAAGAAATGAGTGTCTATAAGGATGGGCATGTGTATTAAATGAGGTAACATACATAAAATAGCTAGCACAGTGTCTGGATCAAAATAATCACTCTCCAAATATTACTCTCCCCTCCCCTTCTTTACTTTTCTTTGTTTATCTCAATGTAGATCAAACAGTGGTAATTATAACTTCGAGTAACTGTAAATAGTTCTTGACTTTTGACAGGGTCTATTCCACATTCACTTCCAATTGAATGATATGATATTGTTAGTGGCATGAATATCAACAGTCTACATAACCTAGTGGTGTGCCACTTCTCCCTTTTTTTCATATGCAACAAAGAAGCCAAATGACCAATTCAGGGAGATGAGAAAGTACAGTCTTAGACTTACTTGGAAATTAAGCACTGTATAATTGAATTTTGGAAGAGATTCAGAGTATATATTTCACAAGCAGCTGACACTTTATCTTTCTAGCTATTCAAGTATGCTATGTAGATGAAGATTATAGAAATTCTATAAGGCACATGATTTGCAGTTATGCTTTCAGAAGGGAAACACCAAGATACTAGAAGTGGTATTCCAGAGACTGGCAGTTAATAAATATTTTCAGCTACTCTTCATGAGTATGATCATTTGCTCATATTTGACATGAAGTATAAATGAATGGCTTCCCATTTTAAGAACAAATAATTACTCAAAATGATGTGGACTATATGATAAATGATCTACAATATACAGATATTTTAGGTAGTCTATAGGGTACAGCAAAGAAGAGTGGATGAGAAGGCAATGCAGAGCATAACTGCTTAAAAGTCTACTAAGTGAGTTCATTTTACTTTTTAAAAGATATGAAAGGAAAGAAATGTGATGCTTTGAATCTGAGTCCTTCTTAACACTATCTAACTTCAGTACTTTTTAAAGATAGAGATATAGAAATTAGTGAGATCAGCAAAAAGGAAAAAAAGATTTAAGGGAAACCTGAAAGATTATTTAGTCTGAGAAAGAGAAGACAATAAGTAGTCTTTTATGTCAGAAATTCAGTTTTTAAAAGGGTAAAACAAATTGCAGAGACAATAAGTGACAGCAGTTTCACATTTAAGTTTTAGAGACACAGAAATTGTAGTCCTACCACGATGTGAGAAAAAGGCAGAGGCTTAAATCAGTGTCTTGTGCAAGGCAAGAAAAATCAAATCATGTTAATCAGAATCAGACAAAGAGAAGCAAGGAAATGTAGATTTCGGAACTATCTGTGTAAGTTCTACCTATATATTTTAGAAAAATAGGAAAATAATGAAAATGTGCTTTAGAACAGAAAAGTTAGGAGTTAAAAGGAATGGGAGAAGAATGACTTATCACTGAAAAAAAGGCAGGACTGTTATTTCAGCCTGAGTATATATTTACTTCACATGACAGCTTTGGACTTGCAGGTAAATGGGTGGCGTTAGCACATGTTTATATTTGCACTCTCCTCAAACTTCACTAAAATGCTGAGGAACAAAAATGAGGCTAGAAAGGAAAAGATAATTGGAGAAAAAAACACAACAAATAGGAAATGTCAAAAACGCTGGGGTTGAAATCTGATGAACAAATGTTAACCGACTTAGCAGGTCAGAGAAAGGTAAACCCTGAACCTGGGGGGCAGGAAGCAGACAATAAACACCAGCTCTGTGTACCTCGCTGGAAAAGCTCAGTGCCTGGAGGGTCAAGTAGCTCTCTGGAGAGAGGTGGAAAGACAGGGATGAAAACTGAACTGTTTTACAGGCATAACTCACAGTGATGAACTTCTTAAAATTTCCTCTCACTTCCTGTAAATGTTAGAGTAACTTGGCACATGAAGCAGGTGGTGTTACCTCTATTTCATTCTAGTGTTATATACTCATCTCTGCACTATGGAGCCCAAATTTTAGCTTAGAAATATCCAGCATTGTCTTAAAAAGTAAGTTAATTATTATGTCATGCGTTATCACTCATTCTGTGAACTGACATGCCCTCCCTCTGAGAATTCTCTCCTATTTTTCTTCAATGCAGTATGCCCTTCTTGTTCATGGTCTATGACTACTCATTTTTCGCGTTCCTCTATGCCCACTCCTTAAAATTCAATGATTTTTTCCCCCCACATCTCATGATTTCTCTTAGCACTTGCTAATACTTCCAGTATCTCATCTATTACTCATATAATTTATACTTCTAAATTAATATCTTGAATTCAGAATTCTCTCAAACTCTGGACTAGTGTTTCTCCGAGTGATCCTCAAATTCTTCTAATCAGCTCTGACCTAAGGAACTTGTGTCAAAATGTAAATTAACTGTGTAACTAAGCACCTAAGCATAGTTCAGATCAGCTGTTCTTTTGCAGAGGGGGTGGTGGGTAGTAAAATGTGCTTGATGAAAGATGTAGCGTGCTTTTCCTTTACTTCCTGGTACAAACGCCTTTCTTTGGGGACCAGAACTTTGGTTAGCATTGCTTTAGTACCATATAATCGTCTATCAGATACCTCTAAATAGTTGTCCACAGTAGTTACCTCCAATTCCTTTTTTTTTTTTTTTTAAGGAATTCATTTCATTTTCCCCAACATGCTTTCTTATTAACGGATAGTAACAATGCAATAACGAATGTTACCTTGTACCTTACTGAATTAATTTTTTTGATGAATGGTAATAACCATAAACCCAAAAACTTACTGGTATTATTTCTTCTTCTCTTTCCTTATCAGCAACACCCTCTTCCATACTTTATCTATTTTTAATTATCTCTTAAATAAGTAACCATCACATCTCCCTTGGATACTTTTCACAGCTTAAAGTGTTTAATTTTTAACATTAAACTATTTTAAATGTAATATCCAAACTATATAAAGTTTAAGTAAACTTAACCTATCATAAAAGCCTCTTCAATTGTCTTTTTCATCTGGTTTTCTTCCTTTCCAATCCTTCCTCCCCCTATTTGCTGTAATCACCTTCCTAAAATGCAATTATGTTACTTAATGGCTTTAATATTTTCCCATGGCTCTCAAATACTTAATGAAAATAAAGAGCATGACAGCAAAACTAGCTAGCTTATATAGCACCATGGGTCCACATTGTCCTAAGCATTTAAGGACATATATTTAATCCTCAAAATAATCCTTATAATCACAAATTTACAGATGATGAAGCTGAGTCCTGAAAAGTTTAAATAAATTGCCCAACATTACACAGATAGTAAGTGAAAAACAAACTCAGGGAGCCCCATTCTGGAACTTTCAGCACATAGCATAAAGTTTACATTTCTCTACAAAATACACAAGGCACTTCATTTTCCTGGCCCTCATGTATGCACACCCTGATCTCCTTACCCAGACAAGATGCCCCGCCCACACCAAACTAGAGCTCATGCATCGTATCATGTCATTGTGTTGTTCCATGTCATCATATGTGCTTTTACTTTGCCACTGTCACCCTCTTTTCTACTTGGAAAATTTCTAATTCTTTATTAAAAGTCAACTCAAGTTTACTTTCTCAATGACTCTTTCTATCCAATGCCCAGAGAGAGTTGTACTACCTCATGCAAACAATATTTTCCCAGCATCGAGGAATTCGATAAATGATCCAGGCACGGTACCCGTCTTCACGGAACTTACAGTTTGACAGGAAATAGAGACAAGAACCTAACTAAAATCTAGTGCTTCTGTGTAGATTTTTAGTGAAAGCAAAAGTGGAGAAGTTATATGAAAGCATACGGAATGGGTGCGTGGCCCAGACACTGGGAATAATGAGAGGGTCTCAGAGAGACTAGCATCTAAGCTAGGCATGTGATATGTGACAAGAAAGAAGATGAAAGGTCCAGGATAAAGGATATTTGAGGCTGCCCTCTTCTGTATTCCATCTGCTATCTAATTTATTCTCATACATCATTACCTGTTTACATGCGTCTCCCACCCACAACCCCCTAAATAAGCCACCTAAGACCACATTCTCTTGCTTTCTGTCATAACTAGGTCAGAATCGACACACGGTAGTGCCTAGTCTGGATGTGTAAATGGAGAAATAAATAATTTAATAGCGGTCTAAAAATAAATTATGGACATGGAATGTAGAGAAGAGGGCAATTTCAAGAAACATTTAGCAATTTGACATGAGAGCTGCTTGTAGAGGGATTTTCACATAGAGAGCAAGCAAGGCACAGGCAGATATCTAGGATGTTCCTCTCCAGCTTGGTGCCCGGTGAGGTGGAAATGCAATTATGATGGGGAACCATCTTTGTGGTTTAGAGTTTGAGGTGCCTATGAGGCTTTCAGGTTTCATTCAAGAATGTCAGTGTTTCCTTACAGTTCTGCTGTGTTAGGAAAAATGACTTTTATCTCATTAGGCTTTAACTCATCTCCATAGTCACTCACCTACCACAGTCCTTTACTCATAGTTGACTTAAAAATATTTAATTTATGAACTAATGAATCTAGCGGTTAGGTGTCAAAGAAAAGCCTCTTTAATATTTTTATTTTTCTTGGAACTCTTAAAAAAGCCTGTTTTCTCAAATAAAATATCAGGATCAGTAAATAATAGTTTAAAATATTTTATGTGCATGTATGTCCTCGGGGAACATATGGTCGGTAAGTTAATTTAGGACAACACGATACAATCGTCTGAATAATTATTGTTTAGAGTTGAATAAAATACATTGATAAGCCCTAATTTGACCAGCTTACTGAGACTGTAGGTACATTCTAGTACAAGTTGCCAAAAAGAGAAAGTTCAACTAAACACAGATTTGCATTTAAAATGTTACTATCACAGCAGATCTCATAAATTTATAACTAACAGCTAACCAAGTTCCAGAGTCTAAAGCTTAACATTTTAGACACTGCCATCAGGCTTAAAATTTCCCACCGAGATAATTTCAGAGTTTAACCCACAGGTAAAATACATTTATTGCCTTTTTCCTGTACAACCATTTCCTTTATTTCGTAAATATATTTAAGAACCACATTTACTTACGTAATGGTTACTTTCACATAATAATTACAAACTTACTTTACAATAAGAGAAAACAGGTCAATAATACCTGCATAAAGTTCACAGAACCCAGTTAGTTGCCTTAGGCAATGTGTTAAAAAACAGCAGGTTCCGTAAATAACTCATATTTATTTCAAGTAACAGGTCTCAGTCTCAGTAGCTGAATTATTCTAGAAACTAATACATGGATCTGGGCAGCATAAAGTAGTGGGGGCATAATGGCAGAAAAAAGGACCAAGCAAACGTTTATTCTTTGTATTTTCTCCTGTACCAAAATGACTAGCTACATTCCATAGCTGTTTATGACATTTGACAAAGCTTAGTATCTGTGAACCTGGAGTAAATTGAGTTGAGTTTTATAAAAGTGAAAACTTGAGACAGTCTTTAACTCCTTAAGACCAAGCTGCCTACTTTGGAGAAGAGTAATCAGTCAAGCAGAGAATTTCTCTCTCCCCCTCATTTACTCACAACTTATTTGGCATTCCTTAAAGTCTCCAGCACCTTTTCATGAATATAAAATGAGTAAGATTCCTATGACACACAAAACACTCTGTTTTCACTTTTCCCCCTAGAACCCTGGACAAATCTGATAATCTCAGATATCCAGGACAAATTAGGTGGTCCACCTGTTGTGTTAGTTCGGTCTATGGACTCCTCAGATCCTTCAGTTGTCCCTATTCTGGTCAGGACTCCTCAGACCTACCTCAGCCCACAAATCCATCTTATTTCCACGATAAGGTACTGCTGGACAGCAGCTCTGCACGCTCTATTGGGTGCCATTTTGGAAAGTAGTTAAACCTACACTCTGTCTTCACTAGCAAGTAACACTTTTCTGAGTTTGTCCTCCTGTAATGGCTACACTATTTCAATAGAGACAGCTCTATATATGGGGATGCATAAAGGTGTAATACAAAGTAGGCCACCAGCATAATGTTTTACCCTCTGTCTGTATTGGTTCTGGGAGACATTTTGTTGGCGTAACTGACCAGCAGTTAGAAGCTCAGTCTGAGAGTGCCTGAGAGCAAGCGGTCTTCCTGAAGGTTCGCTGGTTAGATAAGCACACAAAGAAAATCAGGTTGCAAAATCTGACCAAAATGCATGGTCCATATCGTTTCGAAAGTTTTCTCTTATAAAAGTGGGAAATATTGACTTAATCACAGATCAAGAGTATTAGGGAAGAAGTATCAGGGCCATACTTGCACTTATTCCTTTATAACCTGTATTTTTTAACAGCGCTATTGAATTTTAAAATATTTTTATCTCTTGATAGATACAACATGCTTAATTTATCACAGAGGGTATGAAGAAAATATAGGTCATTCATCAGAGTTTAATTCGCAAGGGAAAATGCAGGGGGATAAACTCTCTTTTTCTGTTTTTTGTATTATAGATTTAAAGTAACAGAGTAGTAAGACTAGATGCTTTTTAGTTGATGTGTTAGAAATGACTTTAATGATTGAATACTTCAGCTTCATTTTTAGATGTCATTCATTTTAGCTGGTGTTTCTTATTTTGCTTTTTGTTATGTAGAATAGATTTAAGACAAACACTCATTCCTATTACATTTGCAAACTTCCTTGAAATAACAAGACAAATGGTTTTCTATGAAGCTGATCTAATTAATGATTCTAATGTTTGGTGCTATGAAATACCACTCTATTGCCACCTACCCCTGGTTCCAAAATGGCCTTCACACATGCAATATTTAACTGCTAAGCTAATTTACAGCTGTCTAGGATACTGACTTAATAGTAAAATACAGAGTTACATTAAGTGCTTTGTCTTTTTTCCCCGAAAACCTTCACATCACTGTAAGGCTAATCTCTCAAAAGGAAACTATGATAATAAATGTTTCTGAATTACTGGAAACAAGTAGACCAGATGGTTTCCCAGGTTTAGGATCACCTTATACTGAGGGACTGTATGATCTTAGAATGGAGATAGACTTTTTCTGAGGTCATCACCATCCAGTATCAGCTACTATATTAATCATGGATCATAAGAACCCCATTCAGCTTGCCTACAGACTCTTTCAGATCCAAGCAACTCGCAAGTGTATTGAAAGAAAAAGCAAAGGGAAAAAAAACCCAATGACACGCCATGTCAAGTTTCTAGTCAGTCTGCAAACCCGCACGTAGTTGATTTCTCCCTCAGCACCAGCTGTAACCCAATTAAATTCACAATGCACAGGTGTTCACAAGAATGACTAACACGAAAGCATACTTCCCTTTAGGGCTCTTAAAAATTAGAGTTCTTTAATTTCTATACACCTTCAAAACCAAAACCAAACAATAAAATATTGGGAAAAAGAGAAATTAGATACAGCGGGGGGAAAACACACTCAGCGTGAGCTATAACCCAATTAAGCGGAATAGCACTCAGGTGTTTGCAAGAGCACACTCAAAATTTTACCAACACAAATCAACCTTGTCTAACACCTCTTAAGACTGATGACAAATATCCATTTGTCTTAAGGTTACTTTCAGATGACAGCCTTCTGAATCTGGATTCTTAAAAGTAGATTTCATTGTAAAATATAGCGTAGTAAAAATAAATATAGGTTTTTATTTAAATATTCCATCATGGGGACTAACATTTAAAAATACATGTTTTAGTTCAGCAAGAGCTACTCAATATAGGTTTTAATTTTTACTGATATTCTTTGAATTTCATGATACAGAAAATACTCCCCTTATTTATGAAAGGAATCCAAAAAATCTGGGGTGTCTTTCCTGACATTGGTTATTTTAAACTCAAGACTTAACATGATAGAAAGACCTAGTTGAATAGGTTCCTATCAGGTTCCTATCATGTGTTATATTTAGAATATCAATAATATCAATACTCGGATACATTAGTCAGTTTCTTTTAATGTGAAAAATGCAAGGCTGTTAGCCCCATCCATGATTGAAATTTGCTGGGCAGAAATAATTTTGTGCTCATTTTAATAGAAAACTGTAAATTCTTTACTCTCTTGGTTTGCAAAGCGTGCTCTTAAATCAAGCAGCATCAACAAACCTGAGAAATTTTTAGACCTGCTCTGTCTCTCTCCTCATCTCAGACCTGCTAAATCAAATGCTGTGGGTGGAATCTAGCAATCTCTGTACTGTGCTAAACAAGCCCTCCAGGTGATTCTAATGCACCCTTATATTTGAGAACGACTGGTTTATTCTATGTCTGCCTCTTAATGCATTACAAAAATATGGCAAATTCCCATTTAGACTGTAGAAAAATAATAAACAAAAATCTCAGTTAAACAGAGTCAGGAGACCTTAAGGAGGAGCTGTCATGCCCTGCCACAGAGCAGAGCCCAAGAGGAAGAAGGAAGATTTCTTCTTCTCGCCTGGCAACAGCTCAGCCAATGAAAAGTCACTGTACTCCAGACTCTCAATTCCTTCAATGGACTCTGTTTATAATAGCCCTCCCAGCTTCTTTTCACCTCTCTAAGAGTTCTCTTTCCCTTGCTGTGCCAGGTCTCTGGGGGGAGGGGAGACCTGCATGTGGTTCACCACAGTTGCAGACCTCAAAATGTGAGTTTCTGCTAATCTCAAGTAAAGCCATTTTTGCTGGAGAATAACTGGCAATCTTTTTGTGTTAGGTCAACAATACCATGGTGACCTATGGAACAAACGGAAAACTATCAGTTTATTACCATCTTTCCACCACCGCCCATACCAATGTCTCTCTATATACACATTATTTCTAAATTTCCAAAATTTTAACCACTAGCAAAAAAATATGCTTTCTTCATATAACTGTGTGAGGATGCAATAAAGCTAATATGACACTAAATAAAAATCTCAGAGATATTTATACAATTATTATTTGAAACATCCCTCTTACACCCAGAAATATGGATTGGTTATGTTATTCTCAATAGTTTCACCTTGAACTGGATTGTACAATTGATAGAAATCTTCATGAAAGTATTTGTATGATTTAATTTAATTTGAAGTTACTCCTCCTGTCCAAGTTCATATACAAAAGAAGTAAATATGACAAAGAAACAAAAAAGAGAAAATTTTAATTTGTATAGTGAGTTTGTGTGTATGTGTGTGTGCGTGCGTACATTTAATACTGCCAATTAGTTTGGGTAATTTAGCCTACTATACTTATTATCTCTGTATATTGCTAATCTTTAAACTAATCATTAATAATATCCACAAATCATTACATAATTTTTGCACTCCTTTACAAAGCTGTACTATAATACAGATAATTAGTAAGGAAATGATTCTGTGAGTGGTTAGAATGTTGCTATTTGTACTCAAATAACACATTTCTGAGACTAAGTAAGGAACTAAGAGTGATAAAAAGACTATGTCTCCAAAGAACTAAATAAGTATAAACACTAGAGAATATATACATGTATAAAGGAAAAATTCTTATTTGTTTTCAGAAAGTCAGTGATATCCCATTTTGGACCTCATCTTCTCATTTAGTCATGAGACAATTATATACAGAGTTTCTTCTGCATGCTGTTTTGTCATATAACACAGGTAATTTAGGTAGGAATTATACCAACAAAAAATGTAAACTCCCATTCATTAATTTTAAAATGTTGTACAAACATTTAAAATATTTCTATTTATAATGTAATATAGGCAAGGAATGTGAACTCAAACGTCACGCTTATTTATCATCTGGTACAATGCTGTTAATGATATATATCTTTAGGGAATAGTTTCAGAAATTTTTTTATGATAAACTACTAGTAAATATGTTTTTATATCCAGGAAAACTTACTTAACCTAGAAATAAACTCCTGCAAACAAGCTAAACAGCTCTAGTCATCTCATTCTTTCCTTACTGATCTCTCTTTTTCACTAGCAGCTTTCTATAATAATTTGCCCCTTCCTAGAAAGTACAAACAATCTATCAAAATATAAATGATTAACAAGTATTCTAAGAAACTCTCCTTAACTTCTGGAGATTTATCATATGCAGACAGCATAAAATCACTGGTAAATCTTAACCAGATGACAACGTGGAAGGTGTACGTGTACCCTTGCAAAGAAAATAAAAAGAGCACTATAAGTACTGAATAAATCCAATAAAGCATTCTTATTATTATGTGTATATTGATTTCATATAATATATGTGAAATCATAAGTAATATATACACAAATACTAGTATAAGCCCAACCATATGTATATATGCAAAGACAACATATATCATCACCAATATGCCAAAGAGAATCCACTTAATAGACACCATGCCTGATGCTGGGAATATAGGAATGACCAGACAAATACATCTCCTGACTCTTGGAGCTTAGCGTATGGACAGCATAAGTCATATACCAAGATTACTAATGTAGCAGGTCACACAAAACTAACTGATACACCAATACAGTTTGAAAAGAAGTGCATAGTGAATATATGTAAACTGGTTTGCTTTGAACAAAGGAGAGTGAATGAAATAATGAATCCAATTCAGGAAACCATGAGATGTGCATTGACAGCTAAAAGTTAAAAGTTGTAACATGGGCAAGAACTTGCTTACTTTTCAATTCCCATATGAGGTAATACTCTCAGAAGCTTTAAATAAGTCATGTGGAATAATAAGTTAGGATAAAAAGATTATATTAGCAGAATTTTGTAGATGGAATTTAGGAAATATACAAGGTAATTTTAAATACCTATATATAATATTTAATAAAAATTATAATTTGAGCAGAAATCATAAATGTAATTAATGCTTTATCTTCCAAATTGTTAGTGGGATAATCCTATCTTTATTTGGTGAAATGAAATTACTAGGCATCTTTCATGTTTATTTAATGGGAAAATAAATTTTATATAAATAATTCTTAAGTAATATAATTTTAAGTTAGTATTTATGTCATTGATAATGAACATGCTGATATATTGTTCAATGGCAAGAAAAAGCATAAATCACTTAGCATCTATTTTTAGGTCCACCTTTAAATCACTGCTACCCTATAATTACCTTCTTGTCTTATTGTTTTCTCAGGATAATGTCAGAGACATAATAGGCATAAAACTATTAACACTTTAATATTAGAAGTATAAGTTAGCTTCTAAAGTATGTTATTGTCCAAAATATTAATATTTCTATGGATATGAATACTTAAGTTAAAAAAATAAGATAAACCTTAAAATAGCAAGAAAGGAGAGAGCATAGACATAATTATCTGAGAAAAAGATTATGCAAGGAATACTTTTTAAAATAAAGAATCTCTTAAAAATTCTTCACACATCTCTTTCAGTTTGCTGATACACAGAAACAGTTAAAAAGAGATGGTGTATTTTCCCACATTCATTTCTAATATCTACAGATATATGTTAACAGGAGTTGATGTGGCCTTTACTAAAAAAAAAGATGGGTAACACTGATATTTGATTTGAAATGCCTTATAAAAATCTGGATGATCAGGTAGGGAAGAACTTAAAGAAGATGGAAGAACATTCATAAAATAGTCATAAGGTGAAGGTGCACTACACAAGAACAAAACAAATATGATTTAAAATATAAACAGGATGAAATTATTAAATATGGGTGTGATCAGTATACCTCTGCTAACTAGCAGAAGGCTAGAAGACTGTAAAAGAGAAAAGGGATGGATAAAGAAGATGTGGTACATATATACAATGGAATATTACTCAGTCATAAAAAAGAATGAAATAGTGCCATTTGCAGCAACATGGATGGACCTAGAGATTGTCATACTGAAGTAAGTCAGACAAAGACAAATATCATATGCTATTGCCTATATGTGGAATCTAAAAAAATGGTACAAAGGAACTTATTTGCAAAACAGAAATAGAGTCACAGATGTAAAAAACAAACTTATGGTTGGTTACCAAGGAGGAATGGGGTGGGGGAATGAATTGGGAGATTGGGATTGACTTATACACACGACTATATATAAAATAGATAACTAATAAGGACCTACTGTATAGCACAGGAAACTCTACTCAGTACTTTGTAATGACCTACATGGGAAAAGAATCTAAAAAAGGGAGGACAGGGCTTCCCTGGTAGAGCAGTGGTTGAGAGTCCACCTGCCGATGCAGGGGACACAAGTTCATGCCCCGGTCCAGGAAGATCCCACATGCCGCGGAGCGGCTGGGCCCGTGAGCCATGGCCGCTGAGCCTGCGCTTCCGGAGCCTGTGCTCCGCAACCGGACAGGCCACAACAGTGAGAGGCCCGTGTACCGCAAAAAAAAAAAAAAGAAGGGTGGATATATGTATATGTATAACTGATTCACTTAGCTGTACAGCAGAAACCAACACAACACTGTAAATCAAGCATACTTCAATAAAATTTTTTAAAAATATTAAAAATGTCAAAAATTAAAGTTTATTTAAATTAGTTTAAATAAAGTCAGTTTTTGTCTGACAGGTGGCAGACAAAAAAAAGAGTAAAGTTAATGCAAATGAAATAAGTTATTTTATAGTACGGATAGTTCACTTATGTGTTTGATACTTATACATTTATTTTAGGGTTTTTTTTCTCTTACCAGGATCAAAAGATATATGTTATTGATTAATTACCAAAGATTTAAGGACACACAGGAATTTAACACCTATTTAAATATAAGTGCACAGCTTTAAAATAGCACGGTTAAATTCATGTCATTGCTTCGTAACTGATATAGAATATCGTGCTGCATATTCTAACTCATTATGGTAACGCTTTTGCTCGTATTATCATATGCAGCACAACTAGAATTAGAAGAATGATGCACCATATAAATCTCTGCATGTATGTTGGTAATGTTTACCATTGCTTAAAAGAAGAAATCCATTGCTCTCCCTATTTAATCATGTACTTCATTTCAATTCCCCTAAACATCATCAGATCTCTGCTGTATAGGTGTTCGCTAAAGTGAATTCTAGGCACACGGATTCAATCATCACTATGAGATGAGAATTTCTGAGAGCACAAAAATTTATGGAGGGACTACTACATTGTTTCAACAATCATCTTACGCATGCACACACAAAGTGGTTCTTGCATTATTTATGGAAGCAGTTTGGTTGCAGATACCTACATTTATTCACTTTTAAAGTTGTGGGTATAGGCAAACAAACATAGAGAAGAGGATTTTCTCAAGCGAGAATTTCTTAAGAGAGATTTCTTTTTAAGCATTGGAGAAGTGGCACCATCTCTTTAAAAATGTACTTCAAACACACTGTTTACCAAAGCAATTTTGGACAGATAAAATCTATCCATTTTAACATCTATTCAAATACAATGTATCATTAATTAGGAATTTAATAAAATATATAGTGAAATTTTAAAAATGTTTACCATTTGACTTCTGTTTGAAGAATTACTTTTAATAACCTTTAAACTGTAATTTAACATAAATATAAACATAGTTCCACCCTTAACATATATTTATTGAATATCTATTGTAGCATGAACTCTAATCTCAGTCCACTGATGAAGAGAGGTTCAAATACATTCACTAAACTCAATTTACAGCTATATGAAGAAGTAAACTAAAAAAATTATAAAAAATACAACAATACCATGTAATTGCAAGAGATATATAGGGCTATAGAGAGAAAGAAATGACCACTAAGAAGAGATAATCCTTGAAATAAAGGTAGAAGGTTAAAAATTAACTGGAGAAGGGAGATGACTCCAGGCATAACAAACAGTAGGAATGAAGGCATAAGTGAGAAATCAATAGACATGCGCATTGAGGAATGAGTAGAAGAGTTCTAGGTGAAAAATTGGTATTTAGGGGTAGTGGATGACGCAGAGATTTTTGAGCAGAGAATATAGCATACGGTATTTTTTGAAGATTAACCTAACAGGGTTCTATTGACTGAATATTCAATGGGGAGGGTGGGTAGTAAGTGAGGAACAATAGTTGGGGGAAGAAACAGAAGGTTGTTAGAATACTTGAGAAATAAAAGGGCCTGGACTAAGGTAAAAGCTGTGGGGAGGAATGAATGGGTGAAGAGGTCTTCTGCAAGTAGGATCCAAGGACTTTCAAGTCTGACTCAACTTGAGAGAGAGAACATTCAGAGATAACACAGAGTCTAAGAAGGTAACCAAAATAATATAGCTGCAGAGATGACACGACAGCTCAATAAGTCCACATTAAGTTGAGACAGTTTTAATGGATTTGGAATCTTTAAATGAGTCACAATGTATCTCAGACTCTATCCTTTCTGTTTGAAATAAGTATACATCTCATCCATTTATTCAGATCATTCAATACTAATATTGACTTGGATTCTATTACGTGCCGGGAAAAACCTTAGGCTCTGAGAATACAAAGATTATAAAACATAGCATTTGCTTTCACAGAGTTTACAGAATAGTGACAGAACAGAGATATTAGCAAATACTTGTATCACAATAAATTGTCTAACAGAAATATATGGAAAGTCCTATGGGAATCTGTTCACTGAAGGAGCCTAGAAGCATATATGTATTTATACATATGTATATACTTGTGTATTTGTGTACACATAATCACAAACATATACATATATATCATACATGTATGATAACTTTAACACCAATGCATTTCATGGGGTCTTTCCTTGCCTTTCCCCATTTTCTAGTTTTACCTCTTTTCTTCCAAAAATACACATAAAATAGTCTCAGAATTTCAGTATGGCTTCACCAATACCACTAATATAAGCAAATCCCCTAAAAAAGCTTTTTATCTACTACTCCCTCACTCCATGGGACAAAAGGGCACATAGTCAAAGCCAAAGTCACAAGTTACTTGAATTAAGCTTTTCTTTTTTAAAAAATGTTCTCCTTCAGCTTGCTTATGTTATTCATATGAATAAAACTGTGTTTGTGTATATTTGCTTTCAGTTTTAGGATTGTTTAATTTCCCATCTTTCTTTATATATCCATTTATTCAGATCATTAAATTCATTTTTGAATATATAGAACATTAACCTCCATCTAAAAGTCAAAACTATACAGAAAAGTATACTCAGAGAAGTATCACTCCCTCCCCTATGACTCCTATTCCACATTTCATCCACTTGTATTGGCTTAGCCTTCACCCTGCTTCTTCTTATTCAAATAAGCAGATATAGTTGGCCCTCCTTACCAGCAGGCTCCACATCCACGGATTCAACCAACAGCAGATTGAAAATATTTGGAAAAAAAATGTAACTTTCCAGAAAGTTCCAAAAAAACAGAACTTGAATTTGTTGCAGGCAGGCAACTATTTACATAGCATGTACATTGTATTTGCAACTATTTACATTGCATTTACATTGTATTAAGTATACAATTATAGGTAATTACCTATAATTATAGGTAATCTAGAGATGATTTAAAGTATTAGGGAGGAAGTGCTTAGGTCATATGCAAATACTACACCATTTTATATAAGGGACTTGAGCATTCTTGAATTCTGATATCCAAAGGGGGAACCAATCCCCTGCAGATACCAAGGAATGACTGTATGTGTGTATTTATTTAATTCCTCTTTTTTTTTTTAAGTTAAAACTTAATATATATTGTCTCTTGGCACTTTGCTTTTTCACTTAACATTATCTCTTGGAAAATTACCCCACATCAGTTTACAGATATCTTTCTCATTCTTTTTTACAGATGCATAAAGCTCCATTGTATGTATGTATCATAGCTTATTCAACTAATCACCTAAGTTTGGATGTCTTAGTAATTTCCAATATTTTACAACTATGAATAATGCTTCAGTGAAAAACCCTGTGTATATATATTTTTGTAGTATTGGGTATGTATCTTCAGGATAAACTCCAAGAATTAGGATTTCTGGGTTGGAAGATAAATGCCCAAGTAATTTTCTTAGATATGGCCAAATGGTTCCATATGGTTTTACCAACTGGAATGTATGAGAATGCCTGTTTACCCACAATTTTGCCAACAGAGTATATTTTTAAATTTTTGAAATTTTGCCAATATCATGGGTATTTCAGTGTAGTTTTACTTTTCACTGCTCTTATTATGAATAAAGATGCATATCTTTTCACATATTTCAGAGCCATTTAGGGAAATCTTCTATTTACATCTTTTGTAAATATTTTCTCCCAATTTTTGTCTTTTGACATTACTTTGGGTGCTTTTGTCATGGAGAAGTTTTTATTTCTATCTAGTGAAATTTAGCCATCTTTAATTTTCTTGTGTCTGAATATTGAATCAATTTAGAAAGCATTTCCTTACACCCAGCTTACATAGGAATATGCCCTTGTTTTTTTCTAGAAGTTATAATTCCATTGTTTACATTTAGTTCTCTGATTCATTTTGAGTTTATATTTGTATATGATGTGAGGAATGTTATCTAATTTTATCTTACACCAAATGATAATCTGTTATCCTAATGGCATTTTTTCAAAAAAAGTACTTTTGATTATTTCAAATCATTTCAGAAATACATCTGAAAAATATAACTTGATATCATATTTCATTTTAATCTCATGAAATATATAATAGAAACATTTATTGGTGTGTTTCTTTAAAAATTTAAATTGTTTCCTCAATTAGAGGAAGAAGTTACTTTAACAGTTTTCCAAAAAGTAGGATAAGTTGCCTGCAATACATTTCCACCAACCATGGCTTCACTCAGCCAAACTACAAATATTTTTATAGACCTAGGTGTTACGTTTTCCAACCTCCAGTAAAGCTCCAATTTACTATCATTTATTTACAGTGATCCATTGGGATCCTCTCCCACAAAAGAGGACTAAATTAACCAGCAATATTTAGGGCAAATGTCCATTATATAGCAGTTGGAACTTGAACAAAAAATTTTACTTTAGCTACAGCAAGTAGAACAGGAATAGATTACCCACTGTGAGCCAAAGCTGGTTCTTTAACAAAAACTGCATGTTTCTTCACCCACCCTCCATAATCTTCCTACAGCAGTTTAGGGATTTTAAAATTGGGTCTAATACTGAGATCCATTACAGGCATATTTGTGATTTATAAAAGTGAAAATCACCCTGCATGGTGTCTAATAGTTGCCCCTCAAGATGGCAACAATTTCCTACAATGTAACAAAAAGAAATACTCAGGCTCTGCTCCTTTACCTTCTCTTTACGTATTTTAATCTTGTCTCCCACCTTCAAATATGAACATATAAGTATAATGGGGATTAGCAAACTTTCTTCTATACAGAACAAGATAGTAAATGTTTTTGGCTTTGCAAGCCATAAGGTTTCTGTCTTAACTCCTCAACTGTGCAGTTGTAGCACAAAAGCAGCTGTAGTTAGTTCTAAAAGATGAAACTGAACTGTTTGTCTTGAGCCCTCTAACGTTGCACTATTATTTACATCACAGAATAGTTCCAGTGAAATTTAATTTATTGAAATAGAATAATAAATTCAAAGAATCTGCTCTAATGAGGTGCTTAAAAGGAGTAATGTCTGGGTAGGTGCAAATAAACACCTCATATTTGGTATCAAATTTTTTAATCTGCTAACTTTAACCTTCAGGTCTCCCTGAAAAAAACTTGAGATAACATTAAGAGAAACAGGGAAAAAATAAAGCGAGAGAGAGAAATGATTAGAGAACTTAAAGAATTAACTAGTGGGATACCTTAGATTAAGAATGTTTTTATAAAGCTCAACACACAATTACCATCTAACTGGACAACGCACTCATACACAGTAAGTGAATATCCTTTATCATTTGTAACAGAACTAAATGTTTGGGCACTGGGAGGAAGTGGCTTACAACCTTTTCTTCCCTATATGCCACACGCACACAGAAATCCTATTTCTTCCAATATGAGCTTATATAAAGTTCCAAACAGCAAATAATAAAAATCTTAAGCAGAAGTACAAAAGGCTTCAATGCTTGTGCCTGCAGGCCAGCAAGGCAAACTTGTACTTTCCCCAGTTGTCTTTCCCGAACTTAAATGCAATTATTTTGACCTTACCTGAGGATTCAAATCCTGCTTCATTAATATACTAGAACTCCATGTAATAGGAAAAAGTTTTGTAAATATTCAGCATTCCATGGCTTCATATTGACAAATGGCCTTACTATTGTACTTCATAATCATGCCTACAGTGGTTTCTCTCACTCCGAGTATACAGGTTCAATTTTAGATATTGCTATTCATGAGAAGCCATTCTCTTCCATGCAGAGGACTTAATAAATTATCTCCTTTATCTTTTTTCATTATGTTTATTGGAACTTTGAGGGAAACTAAGTGAACTTAAATATAGTTCTTGAATGTTAGCCATATAAGAGGTAACTCCTATAAGCTTTTGCATGATTGCTGATTCTGTTGATACCATAGGATACCTATTTTGAGAATTAAACTATTAATAAATTAAAAACAAGTTTTAAAAAGAGCAGTGAAATTGAGAAAGACGAAAGGAGATACAGTATCAGAAGAAAAATCATATTTGCCATGTATTACTAGAAAAGGTAAAAGAAGCTAAATCAAACTGTACCTGGATCTTGGAACTAACTCTATTTTTGCCTATAGTGAGATGAGCTTATATGATATGGGTAACTGGAAGACAGATAAATCAGGATGTCCTTCTGGTTATGGTAGGATGAGGTTATCCTAGCTATGGTTAAAATTGTATACACTGTGTATTTTAGAAGATTAGAAGAACAAACCTCTAGTACATGGTGGTTATCATCTTTCCAAGTTTAAGAAGTGTGATAAGAAAGGATGGTAAAGCTTGTTTTGTAGAAGCATCAAGTTCTTGACATATATAGACACTTGGTTATACTTTTAATCAATGACACAATTAATCAGAAGCTATACAGACACATAGATACCTATAGAACATGTTCAAGGTAATTTTAAATGTATTATCTCTTTTTACAAACATTTTGGTTTATTGTAGAAAACTTACAAACAAGCCTGCATCGCTTTGAGGGCAAAAGCACAACTCATCCTTATATTGTGGAATTCTGAATGTTTCTAAAGCTTGTCCTGCTCTTCTTATGTCCCCCCCACCCCCCACCTCTCCTTTTAAAAACTCTTGGGATCAGAATGAGTAGCCTTAGCCATTAGGGTGGTAAGTTTTACGGTGCTGGTCACGGGTAGAAGAGATTTCTTCTTTCATGTACAGAAGAGATCACATAGTCTGAGACTGACAGTGTGTTTTGATTTATGAGACTGTAAATTGCTTGGAACTAGAGATTGTCAAGAATGGAAATTATTACTCTGTTACACCAGTATAAGAAATGATACATTTGGGTTTGGTATGGCTTGGGCTTTGGCTCCTATATTTCTCAATTACATTTTCTGGTCTGCTTTAGAACATGATTCAAGTAAAATATACATTTTACTTCATGCTAATTCCTTGAATGTTAGAGATTTGTGTACTTTCTGTCTATCGAATGTTATTTAATGAAATATTCAATAACTAGAAAATAGGTTTTCTCAGCCAAAATTTATAAATATGGACATATTCTGTAGTAGAATTTGGACATTTAACATTTTCTATCCCAAATTCATTAGCCTTTTTAACAGGCATTTACAGAGCACATGGTCTACACAGTTATGGAATTAAACAACTTAGTATCAGTTTTAAGAAATCACAATAATTATAATATATTTTGAAGTAATAGTTTAGTAATCCAAAATTCAAAAGCTATTGATTGAGACAATACTTTTGATCTGGATAATGTCTAATTGAAAGGGTTTGTCTAACTGATGATTAATCTTCCATCTATTCATTAAATTATTAACTCTTAAAACAATTGTTAACAAACTACTTTGTGGCAGATACACGGGAAAAAGAAGTTTAAAGAACTTCAAGGAACTTAAAACCTGAAACTATTATTCTGGAGACAATGATAGCAAAAAGAGGAATTGCTCAAAACTTTCTACAGATTGCAAAAATGAAGATTTATATCATTCCACTCTGGTGTAGTAACAAATAACCCCCAAATCTTAGTGACTTACAATAGCAAGTATTTCTCTCATATTACATGTCTGCTGCATCTCCGATCTCTGATCTTGTTCTATTCCCCAGGCTGAAGCAGCACTCCTCTTTGGGATATGCCATTTTCATGGCAGAGGGAAAAAAGCAAAAGAACTGGCAGAACCTAGCAATGCCCATTAACCCTCAGCTGAGATGTGACAAAAATTATATCCACTCACATTCCATTGGCCAAAATGGGTTACAGAGCCTAAGTCAAAGTCACGTGGCAATGAAAGAGGATTTAGAACGCTCTTACATGAAAGAGAGAGGATTGCTGGAAACAATAAAGCAATCTATCACAGAGGAATTCTGTGTTTTCCCACTACGGTAGGATTTAGGAGTCATCTCCTTATCCTCAGCACCTCTTCATGTTTTTCATTTCTAGTTGACTCCATATTTGTATTGTATTGACAAGTTGGCTAGACCCCCAACAGAGTAAACTCATTAATTCTGAAATAGGAACCAATTTTACACTTTATGCAAGGAAAAAAATTTGTGAGCTTTATAGTCATTCTTTTTCTTTTTTCTCTCTCGTATAAGACCAATTAAAGGAATGAAATCACTACTAAATGAAATCACGACTAAATGAAAATATTTTAAATGCAAATGCTTGATCAGTAAAAGCATATCGCAATAACGAAGCCTGGAGACAACGGGGGACGTGAATTAAGTTCCCCTCACCAAAATGAATCATGATGAAAGCTGATCATATAACATAGATCTTACATGTTCTAAAAAGGGAAACAACTAAAATGTATGCTTTTAAACAGTAAAAAAGTGTGTAAATCTGCCAAGAATTCCAGAAGCAATATGAAGGTGGTAAAGGAAAACAGAAAAGAAAAAATACACTACATATTTAATAAGTCTGTTGTTTTGAACATTATGGTCTTCCTGCTTTTATATTTGCTAAGGGGCATAGAACTATTTTTAAGTAGGAGCCTAAAATCACAGTGTAGACCAAATGGAGCATATTACTGTGAGTAAATATTTGAAAACATTCAATTTAATATTAGCTGCTACTGAACAAGAACAAACCTCAGTTACACTGAGGGTCTGACCACATGCTTGACATAAGAGTTCTAGTTATCTCATCTGGCATCCTAGGGAGAAAATAGAAGGGAATGACAACAATGAAACAAAATTACTTCCTACAAGCTAAGAAATTATTTCCCTAAGATTCATCTACCCATGGAAAAATATTATTATTTTTACCATTATCCACACAATAAAATTGTACATACTGCATTTATTCCCATATATTTTACATAATAACAGAAGCTAAGAATAAATGCCATCCAAACTAACTAAATAAGGAAGACATGTTGGCTATTCAAAACATTTCCTGAAATCACGCTAGACTTACCAGGGCTTGCTTTAGAATGTTTGCCATCCACAGAGCTCTTTATAAAATATTCATAACAACTACTTAAGAACCAGTCCCAAAAGATATTCCATGGATAACAGGTGGGTTAGATGGAGGTCATGTGATTCAAAGACATCCAACGAGGGAACCAATAACCAAAAGATAATGATCAGGTAATACTGAAAGAGGGAAGCCACTGGTAGTGGAAAGGAAAGATGAAAATTCATGGCCTAGTAATGTGTGAGACTGATGATGTTCTCTGTATAAGACAACATTATATGGGAGCATAAACTATGAGCAGGAGAAAAAGCCCACTGGCAACGAGAGAAGGCAACAAACATGAAAAGAGAAGTGGAGATTCCAGAAAAATGACTAGAGAAACAATCTCAAAACTTGCTTAGGTTTCAGTTCTATTGCCGGGACACTTATATCTTACAAAAAAAAAATTTCCCTTTTACCAGGAAACTTCTATGAGTCTCATTCTTACAACCCAAAGACTCCGATTAATATGTATGGTTCCGAGTCGGGCTTCCGAGAAGACGGCGGAAAAGTAAGACACGGAGATCACCTTCCTCCCCACAGTTACACCAGAAATACATCTACACGTGGAACAACTCCTATAGAACACCTACTGAACGCTGGCAGAAGACCTCAGACCTTCCAAAAGGCAAGAAACCCCTCACGTACCTGGGTAGGGCAAAAGAAAAAAGAATAAACAGAGACAAAAGGATAGGGACGGGGCTTGCACGAGTGGGAGGGAGCTGTGAAGGAGGCAGTTTCCACACACTAGGAAGCCCCTTCGCGGGCGGAGACTGCGGGGGGCGGAGGGGGAAAGCTTCGGAGCCGCGGAGGAGAGCACAGCAACAGGGGTGCGGAGGGCAAAGCGAGAGATTCCCGCACAGAAGCTCGGTGCCGAGGTACTCAACAGGCCGAGAGGTTAGCCTGCTCACCCCCCGCCCCCCGCCCCCGAGGCGGGCGGGGCTGGGAGCTGAGGCTCGGGCTTCCGTCGGAGCGCAGGGAGAGGACTGGGGTTGGCTTCGTGAAAACAGCCTGCAGGGGATTAGTGCGCCACAGCTAGCCGGGAGGGAGTCCGGGGAAAAGTCTGGAGCTGCCGAAGAGGCAAGAGACTTTTTCTTACCTCTTTGTTTCCTGGTGCGCGAGGAGAGGGGATTAAGAGCGCTGCTTAAAGGAGCTCCAGAGACGGGCGCGAGCTGCGGCTAAAAGCGCGGATCCCAGAGACCGGCATGAGACGCTAAGGCTGCTGCTGCCGCCACCAAGAAGCCTGTGTGCGAGCACAGGTCACTGTCCACACCTTCCTTCCGGGGAGCCTGTGCAGCCCGCCACGGCCAGGGTCCCGGAGTCCAGGGACAATTTCCCCGGGAGAACGCGCTGCACGCCTCAGGCTGATGCAACCTCACACCAGCCTCTGCCTACGCAGGCTCGCCCCACCCTCCGTGCCCCTCCCTCCCCCCGGGCCGGAGTGAGCCAGAGCCTCCGCATCAGCTGCTCTTTAACCCTCTCCTGTCTGAGCGGGAACACACGCCCTTCGGCAACCTACACGCAGAGGCGGGGCCAAATCCAAAGCTGAGACCCTGGGAGATGTGAGAACACAGTAGAGAAAGGGAAATCTCTCCCAGCAGCCACAGAAGCAGTGGATTAAAGCTCCACAATCAACTTGATATAACCAGCATCTGTGGAATACATGAATAGACAATGAATCATCCAAAATTAAGGAGGTGGACTTTGAGAGGAAGATTTATGATTCTTTCCCCTTTTCCTCTTTTTGTGAGTGTGTATGTGTATGCTTCTGTGTGAGATTTTGTCTGTATAGCTTTGCTTCCACCATTTGTCCTAGGGTTCTATCCATCCGTTATTTTTTTAAATTTTTTTCTTTTTTTCCCTTAATAATTAATTTTTTATTTTAATAAATTTATATTTTATATTACTTTGTCTTATTTTACTTTATCTTTTCTTTCTTTTTTTCTTCCTTTCCTCATTCCTTCCTTCCTCCCTCCCTCCTTTCTTTCTTTCTTTCTTTCTACTTCTTTCTTTCAACTTTTTCTCCCTTTTATTCTGAGCCGTGTGAATGAAAGCCTCTTGGCGCTGCAGCCAGGAGTCAGTGCTGTGCCTCTGAGGTGGGAGAGCCAACTTAAGGACACTGGTCCACAAGAGACCTCCCAGCTCCACATACTATGGAACGGCAAAAATCTCCCAGAGAGCTCCATCTCAACACCAGCACCCAGCTTCACTCAACGACCATCAAGCTACACTGCTGGATATCCTATACCAAACAACTAGCAAGACAGGAACACAACCCCACCCATTAGCAGAGAGGCTGCCTAAAATCATAGTAAGTCCACAGACACCCCAAAACACACAACCAGAGGTGGACCTGCCCACCAGAAAGACAAGATCCAGCCTCATCCACCAGAACACAGGCACTAGTCCCCTCCACGAGGAAGCCTACACAACCAACTGAACCAACCTTAGCCACTGGGGACAGGCACCAAAAACAACAGGAACTACAAACCTGCAGCCTTCAAAAAGGAGACCTCAAACACAGTAAGATAAGCAAAATGAGAAGACAGAAAAACACATAGCAGATAAAGGAGCAAGATAAAAACCCACCAGACGTAAAAAATGAAGAGGAAATAGGCAGTCTACCTGAAAAAGAATTCAGAATAATGATAGTAAAGATGATCCAAAATCTTGGAAATAGAATAGACAAAATGCAAGAAACATTTAACAAGGACCTAGAAGAACTAAAGATGAAACAAACAATGATGAACAACACAATAAATGAAATTAAAAATACTCTAGATGGGATCAATAGCAGAATAACTGAGGCAGAAGAACGGATAAGTGACCTGGAAGATAAAATAGTGGAAATAACTACTGCAGAGCAGAATAAAGAAAAAAGAATGAAAAGAACTGAGGACAGTCTCAGAGACTTCTGGGACAACATTAAACACACCAACATTCGAATTATAGGGGTTCCAGAAGAAGAAGAGAAAAAGAAAGGGACTGAGAAAATATTTGAAGAGATTATAGTTGAAAACTTCCTTAATATGGGAAAGGAAAGAGTTAATCAAGTCCAGGAAGCCCAGAGAGTCCCATACAGGATAAATTGAAGGAGAAACATGCCAACACACATATTAATCAAACTGTCAAAAATTAAAGACAAAGAAACCATATTAAAAGCAGCAAGGGAAAAATAACACACAAGGGAACCCCCATAAGGTTAACAGCTGATCTTTCAGCAGAAACTCGGCAAGCCAGAAGGGACTGGCAGGACATATTTAAAGTGATGAAGGAGAAAAACCTGCAACCTAGATTACTCTACCCAGCAAGGATCTCATTCAGATTTGATGGAGAAATGAAAACCTTTACAGACAAGCAAAAGCTGAGAGAGCTCAGCACCACCAAACCAGCTTTACAACAACTGCTAAAGGCACTTCTCTAGGGAAGAAACACAAGAGAAGGAAAAGACCTGCAATAACGAACCCAAAACAATTAAGAAAATGAGAATAGGAAATACATATCAATAATTACCTTAAATAAATGGACTAAATGCTCCCACCAAAACACACAGATTGGCTGAATGGATACAAAAACAAGAACCATATATTTGCTGTCTACAAGAGACCCACTTCAGACATAGAGACACATACAGACTGAAAGTGAGGGGATGGAAAAAGATATTCCATGCAAATGGAAACCAAAAGGAAGCTGCAGTAGCGATTCTCGTATCAGACAAAATAGACTTTAAAATAAAGACTATTAGAAGAGACAAAGAAGGACACTACATAATGATCAAGGGATCGATCCAAGAAGAAGATATAACAATTGTAAATATTTATGCACCCAACGTAGGAGCACCTCAATACATAAGGCAAATACTAACAGGAATAAAAGGGGAAATCGACAGTAACACATCCATAGTAGGGGACTTTAACATCCCACTTTCACCAATGGACAGATCATCCAAAATGAAAATAAATAAGGAAACACAAGCTTTAAATGATACATTAAACAAGATGGACTTAATTGATATTTATAGGACATTCCATCCAAAAACAACAGAATACACATTTGTCTCAAGTGCTCATGGAACATTCTCCAGGATAGATCATATCCTGTGTCACAAATCAAGCCTTGGTAAATTTAGGAAAATTGAAATTATATCAAGTATCTTTTCCAACCACAACACTATGAGACTAGATATCAATTACAGGAAAAGATCTGTTAAAAATACAAACACCTGTAGGCTAAACAATACACTACTTAATAACAAAGTGATCACTGAAGAAATCAAAGAGGAACTCAAAAAATACCTAGAAACAAATGACAATGGAGAAACGACGAGCCCAAATCTATGGGATGCAGCAAAAGCAGTTCTAAGAGAGAAGTTTATAGCAATACAATCCTACCTTAAGAAACAGGAAACATCTCGAATAAACAACCTAACCTTGCACCTCAAGCAATTAGAGAAAGAAGAACAAAAAAACGCCGAAAGTTAGCAGAAGGAAAGAAATCATAAAGATCAGATCAGAAATAAATGAAAAAGAAATGAATGAAATGATAGCAAAGATCAATAAAACTAAAAGCTGGTTCTTTGAGAAGATAAACAAAATAGATAAACCATTAGCCAGACTCATCAAGAAAAAAAGGGAGAAGACTCAATAGAATTAGAAATGAAAAAGGAGAAGTAACAACTGACACTGAAGAAATGCAAAAGATCATGAGAGATTACTACAAGCAACTCTATGCCAATAAAATGGACAACCTGGAAGAAATGGACAAATTCTTAGAAATGCACAACCTGCCAAGACTGAATCAGGAAGAAATAGAAAATATGAACAGACCAATCACAAGCACTGAAATTGAAACTGTGATTAAAAACCTTCCAACAAACAAAAGCCCAGGACCAGAAGGCTTCACAGGTGAATTCTATCAAACATTTAGAGAAGAGCTAACACCTGTCCTTCTCAAACTCTTCCAAAATATAGCAGAGGGAGGAACACTCCCAAACTCATTCTACGAGGCCACCATCACCCTGATACCAAAACCAGACAAGGATGTCACAAAGAAAGAAAACTACAGGCCAATATCACTGATGAACATAGATGCAAAAATCCTCAACAAAATACTAGCAAACAGAATCCAACAGCACATTAAACGGATCATACATCATGATCAAGTGGGGTTTATTCCAGGAATGCAAGGATTCTTCAATATACGCAAATCAATCAACGTGATACACCATATTAACAAATTGAAGGAGAAAAACCATATGATCAACTCAATAGATGCAGAGAAATGTTTTGACAAAATTCAACAACCATTTATGATAAAAACCCTGAAGAAAGTAGGCATAGAGGGAACTTTCCTCAACATAATAAAGGCCATATATGACAAACTCACAGCCAACATTGTCCTCAATGGTGAAAAACTGAAAGCATTTCCACTAAGATCAGGAACAAGACAAGCTTGCCCACTCTCACCACTTTTATTCAACATAATTTTGAAAGTTTTAGCCACAGCAATCAGAGAAGAAAAGGAAATAAAAGGAATTCAAATCGGTAAAGAAGAAGTAAAGCTGTCACTGTTTGCAGATGACATGATACTATACATAGAGAATCCTAAAGATGCTACCAGAAAACTACTAGAGCTAATCAATGAATTTGGTAAAGTAGCAGCATACAAAATTAATGCACAGAAATCTCTGGCATTCCTATACACCAATGATGAAAAATCTGAAAGTGAAATCAAGAAAACACGCCCATTTACAATTGCAACAAAAAGAATAAAATGTCTAGGAATAAACCTACCTAAGGAGACAAAAGACCTGTATGCAGAAAATTATAAGACACTGATGAAAGAAATTAAAGATGATACAAATAGATGGAGAGATATACCATGTTCTTGGATTGGAAGAATCAACATTGTGAAAATGAGTCTAGTACCCAAAGCAATCTACAGATGCAATGCAATCCCTATCAAACTACCACTGGCATTTTTTACAGAGCTAAAACAAAAAATTTCACAATTTGTATGGAAACACAGAAGACCCTGAATAGCCAAAGCAATCTTGAGAACGAAAAACGGAGCTGGAGGAATCGGGGTCCCTGACTTCAGACTATACTACAAAGCTACAGTAATCAAGACAGTATGGTACTGGCACAAAAACAGAAAGATAAATCAATGGAACAGGATAGAAAGCCCAGAGATAAATCCACGCACATATGGTCACCTTATCTTTGATAAAGTAGGCAGGAATGTACAGTGGAGAAAGGACAGCCTCTTCAATAAGTGGTGCTGGGAAAACTGGACAGGTACATGTAAAAGTATGAGATTAGAACACTCCCTAACACCATACACAAAAATAAGGTCAAAATGGATTAAAGACCTAAATGTAAGGCCAGAAACTATCAAACTCTTAGAGGAACACATAGGCAGAACACTCTATGACATAAATCACAGCAAGATCCTTTTTGACCCACCTCCTAGAGAAATGGAAATAAAAACAAACATAAACAAATGGGACCTAATGAAACTTAAAAGCTTTTGCACAGCAAAGGAAACCATAAACAAGACCAAAAGACAACCCTCAGAAGGGGAGAAAATATTTGCAAATGAAGCAACTGACAAAGGATTAATCTCCAACATTTATAAGCAGCTCATGCAGCTCAATAACAAAAAAACAAACAACCCAATCCAAAAATGGGCAGAAGACTAAATAGACATTTCTCCAAAGAAGATATACAGACTGCCAACAAACACATGAAAGAATGCTCAACATCATTAGTCATTAGAGAAATGCAAATCAAAACTACAATGAGATATCATCTCACACCAGTCAGAATGGCATCATTAAAAAATCTAGAAACAATAAATGCTGGAGAGTGTGTGGAGAAAAGGGAACACTCTTGCACTGTTAGTGGGAATGTAAATTGATACAGCCACTGTGGAGAACAGTATGGAGGTTCCTTAAAAGACTACAAATAGAACTACCATATGACCCAGCAATCCCACTTCTGGGCATATACCCTGAGAAAACCATAATTCAAAAAGAGTCATGTACCAAAATGTTCATTGCAGCTCTATTTACAATAGCCCAGAGATGGAAACAACCTAAGTGTCCATCATCGGATGAATGGATAAAGAAGATGTGGCACATATATACAATGGAATATTACTCAGCCATAAAAAGAAATGAAATTGAGCTATTTGTAATGAGGTGGATAGACCTAGAGTCTGTCACACAGAGTGAAGTAAGTCAGAAAGAGAAAGACAAATACCGTATGCTAACACATATATATGGAATTTAAGGGGAAAAAAATGTCATGAAGAACCTAGGGGTAAGACAGGAATAAAGACACAGACCTACTAGAGAATGGACTTGAGGATATGGGGAGGGGGAAGGGTAAGCTGTGACAAAGCGAGAGAGAGTCATGGACATATATACACTACCAAATGTAAGGTACATAGCTAGTGGGAAGCAGCCGCATAGCACAGGGAGATCAGCTCGGTGCTTTGTGACCGCCTGGAGGGGTGGGATAGGGAGGGTGGGAGGGAGGGAGATGCAAGAGGGAAAAGATATGGGAACATATGTATATGTATAACTGATTCCCTTTGTTATAAAGCAGAAACTAACACGCCACTGTAAAGCAATTATACTCCAATAAAGATGTTAAAAATAATAATAATAATAAAAAAATTTTTAAACAAAAGAGAAAAGCAGAGCAAAAGATTAACAGGGGCTTTCCAAACTGTAAACTTGTCATTATAATTTGTGTTTTGCACACACACAAAAAAAATATGTATGGTTTATATTTTAACATTTTTCTAATTATGATTACTGAAAATTGACCTGTTAAGTTATAGCATGACTTTCGATTACAAAACAGATGCAAAAGCAAACAAAAAAGTATAAAGTGTATTTGGTAATCATATTGTTTATTGTGGTATTGATCATGAAGACTGAAATTGTATTTTATATAGTACAAGATAAAGCAAATGGAGAATTTAATGATAAACAAATGTCATTAAGAACCAGGATATTCAGCATGAGGGAAAGAAGATGCATGTATAAGTTCAGTAAGATTATGTTAAAATCCTCTAGTTCAAATTTGAATTGAATGAATCAGTATGAACTTATGGTGCTGTATATACAGGCAGTCCCACATTTACGATGGTTCAACTTACAATTTTTCAACTTTACAATGGTGCAAAAGTGATACACATTTAGTAGAGCCATACTTTGATTTTTAAGTTTGGTCTTTTCCTGGTCTAACTCTTGGCAGTACAATATCTCTAGTGATGCTGGGCAGTGACAGTGAGCTGCAGTTCTCAGTCAGCCACGCAGTCATGAGGGTAAACAACCATTCTGTATCCATACAACCATTCTGTTTTTCACTTTTACTACAGTCTTCAATAAATTACATGAGATATTCAATACTTTATTATAAAATAGGCTTGGTGTTAGATGCGTTTACCCAACTGCAGGCTAATGTAAGTGTTCTGAGCACATTCAAGATAAGCTACGCGAAACTACATTTGGTAGGTTAGGTATATTACATGCATTTCAACTTAAGATATTTTCAACTCATGAGGTGTTTATTGGGACCCAATCCCATCATAAGTCAAGGAAGATCTATATGTAATTTTTTATAGAAATATATATCTGCTAGCACTTTTCATTGAAAAGGCCAAGTATCAGGACATATCAATCAACACACTGACCTATTTCAATGGGTGCACTATTAAAAGGATAAGGTTATTCTTATTCACCACATACTGGGTGAGGTACTCATGTCTAAACATGGATGTGCCTTCAGAACATTAATCCCCTATGTTAGTAGTATTCTTAGGCTCATGGAGCTCCCCCTTCTCCTCCATCACAAAGTGGCCCTGTGCAAAGTTACTGACCCATGGTAGGCACTCTGTAAATGTTTTTTGGATGAATTAATTAAGGAAAGAATAAATTAATTGCTTAAAATAAGTATCTTATCAAATTAATTCCTTATGAATTAGTAAGTTTTCAATTTGTTTAGTTAATGAATGCATTATGAATTCAGCTATAAAGAGTCTGATTCTATTCAACTGAACAAAACACACTGATGACCTAATTGGTTTGTCAAGGCATCCTCTAAACAAATTTTTTAATGTAAAACATCACTTACAGTATATAGTAGGCTATGAAAGATATAAGAATTGATATATCGTTAAAAATAATACTCCAAGTTTGCATTCTAGATAGGGAAACAAAAATATTCAAAATAGTTCATGCCATATTTGCTAGAGAGGTACACTCTATTATGACATTAGTGAGAAGAAAGGTACACTCTATTATGACATTACTGAGAATAAATAAACAAAACAAAATGAATGCCATGAGTCAGCACTGTCAAAGACTGGAACTTAACCATTCAATATCTAATCTGATAGCCAGCCAACCTCTTCTTTTCCCTCTCCTATTCATTAACAATTCAACACATATGTAATGGACACCCAATATGAGTTATTCGTTGTATTAGTGAAGCAATTAGCAAAGCATAGCCCTTTCTGTCTTGAACTTACCTATTGGTCTGCTGAGTCAGAAAATGTACAAGTTTGTGTATGTGGATGGCTAGATGGATGGTTGCATGTACATAGATATATTTACTGCTTACCTCAGGTTAGCCTATTTATAAGCTACAGCAATGTTTCCCCCAATGGTCCAATAATACATATGCAGATAAACATTGAAAGCCTCTCCCAAACAACTAAAATGCTAATATCTTTTAAAGTCTGTCTGTTAGAAATAGAAATGCAATGTTACCTAAACTTGCCTCAAACACTAAACCATGAATATAATTTGATGGAAGTAGGCTGCACTATTTAATATCTTCCCTAAAGATATTATCTACCCTTTCTCTCATATATTTTAGACAGCAGGTTCATTTTACAGTAGCTGGAAGATTGTTTTTGTGAGATTGAGAGTAATACTAATGGTCTTCTCTATCTTTATACAATCTTGATTCTTAAGGAAGATACACCAGATAAAAAAACTGAGAGTTAATGGTGATAGCTGTGAACATATTCACAACTTTATGATAAATATCTTCAAAATTTGAGGGAAATGCAATGAATAATAGAAAATAATTAATTCCTTTGACAAGGGACAGGTAACCATAGATTAATGACCTGAATTATGGATCTTCTGTACTAGAAGACCTAATAAAATATTTAAAGATATTAACTCAGAAACTCCTGTTAAAATTATCTTTCTAGATTAAATATGAGAATTAGTTCTTTGTATAACGTCATGCAGTTAGGAATTTTTCTTTTTCAGTAGACAATAACATTTATTAGGGGGAACTTCTACAGGCTGTCAATTCCAGGAATGTTCCCTTTGTATTAAAGTGAATAATAACATTGGGAAGAAGGCATTTACTTACTAAATTATGATGTAATTAAATAACAACAATAGTTACTTATGGTATTAAAATTTTTAAATTGTGTATTTCCAATGAAAAAGTTTTCTAAATTTAAAATAAAATACTGATAGAAGAATTTTTGTACCTCAAATAAAAATGAGGTCAACTTCGCATTTCAAACTTAAGAAAATTTGCTACTGAACAGCGCTGTTTAAAACAAGGCTAAAAACACAAACTAAAGTGTAATTACTCCAAGACTTCTTAGTAATAGCTGTTCTGCAGTTGACTATAGTAGTTAACATCTCTGTACGAAAATTATTCAGTTCTTACAATAATACATACTTTCTGAAAAGGTCACGTGTATCCTGGAATCCATGGTTAAATTAAAAATATGTCAATACTCTATCATAATGTGCTGAGACATCGAGGAGACTATAAGGTATGATTAATGTGATAGACTAAATACCCGGATCAATGAACCACAGTAAGAATATCATTTACGACATCCCTGTCTTCATTGAAAGTCATATCATACCCAAACTAAAAGGTCATTTGTTCCTAAGTTAAAGGGGGGGGGGGGAAGGATTATATCTGACCTGAAAAAAATAAAAGTACTCCTGCCATTTAAACTGAATATAGCAGTAAGATTTTGATCAAAGAATGCACATGTACATATATCTAAATTAATTTATTTAATGGATTCATTGACTCCTTTAATCAAGGAAAATGATGTAAATACCTTTCAAGGGTTCTTTTCCAGAGCTAACCCTAAATGTGGATATTTTATTGAGCCGTAAGTATCTGTCAGATTCTGCTATGTGCTATATTTATATAGCTTTACTTAATTAGAGATAGATAGAAAAGGGGAGAAAACGGAGGGCACAATAAAAGAAGCAGCAGCCTTCTGCTCATGTTTGACTCATTCATTGACAAGTTAGGTTAGTTATGGAATCAGCTGTTTCACCAGTTTTTTCTTTAGCTATTTGTGGCACCTTCACATTTTGTTTTCTCTTCCTCAAATTTTTTGTCGTTCTCTCACCTATATATATCCGATGCTTCAATCGATCCAGATTACTTCTATTTCTAATTCAACTCAACAAAATTTTATTGAGTGTAAGCCACTTTACTAGGTAAATCCTAGGTCCTTATCTTGGAGGATTTTACAGACTCTTAATTCTATAGCATTATGATAGAAATGTTTTGGGGTATAAAAGAGAGTATTTTTATCTACGCTGGCTTCTTGGAGGAAATGATCTCTGAATGAAAATCAACTTCTGTTGGAAAAGTAGAACATGAAGACGTTAAAGAGGGGGCATATTGGGCAAATGAAGAACTCTTGGGAGCCTAAGGCAATAATCCAGAATTGATATAATGAGGGTCTGAAACTAAGCTTGGATTTTTTTTTTTTAATGATGTGTATAACAGGTTCTTTCAGTAGTTTACACTGTAGTCAAGTACATAACTAAATACAATATAAACCCTGAAATTCTCTTACCCCAGATATCTTTATGGCTCACTCCCTCAGTTTCTTCAGATCTCTGCTCAGATATACCTTCCTATCCAGGGTTGTAAAATAACAGCCCAAATCCCCTTACTGTGCTTTATTTTCCTTTCTATAATTTTTCAATAACTGATATAGTATATATTTATTCATTTAATTGTTTATTTTCTGCATCTCACCACTAGAATATAAGGCCCATGAGAGCTGAAAATTTGTCTAAAGTACTTAGCTGATAGTGAGGTGCTCAAAAAATATTTTTAAATGATGCATGAATGAATGCTGGTCTTCACAGCAAGAATGCTTCAGGTCCTTCAAACCCATGTTCCAAAGCTGCATTAATCAGTGTCCTTATATATATCACTCTTACCTGTTAATATGTTCCTCAATCCCTATTTTTTGCCTCTGTTAGTAAATCTGCCACTCTCTTAAATCTCCATGGAAACATACTCCATCTCTGTCATACCCTACATCTTTTTAGTTCTCCAGTTCTGTTCTTTCTCAACAATGTCTCCCAGATCTTTCTTAATTTTATCCATTCCCATTTCTGCTATGCTAGTGAAGACTTTGATCATCTGTCACTTCAGCAATAATCTTTCTCTATCAAAATTTTTTTAAATTAATTTAACTAAATTTTAAAATGTCTGTGGATGTTGCTTGCTGTAATCTCCCACACCTACCGTCCATTTTTCTTTCTGCACCAGGAAGTTTCTTCCTACAGCAAAATTCACATCATGTCACCCTTTCTAATTATTTGTGCTAGACCATAAAAGACATCAAAACTCCCTTAAACTCTTAAGATTTAATGAATCTCTTAGTATATATTTGGTTAAATTAATAAGAATGAATAAGCAATTTCCTCATTAAGCTAACAAAATGTAACTGTAAAATATTAGTTCCCTGCCTAGTGTCTACTAGACTGTCTGCCTTCTCCATAAGTTTTGGTGTCATCTATCTGGATTTTGCTCTTCAAGACCTTGCTTAAATACCAACCCTCTTGAGAAAATTAAGAGCATCTCATCAACTCCAACCTTAGCTTTTCATCTTAAATTAACCCACAGAATCCCACTGTCTAAGTCAGTCTTCTTGGCGTATTCAAAATTCCCAACTCATTGACTTCCCTGCAGTGGTTAAGAATCCGCCTGCCAGTGCAGAGGACATGGGTTTGATCCCTGGTCCAGGATGATCCCACATGCCACGGAGCAACTAAGCCTGTGTACTGCAACTACTGAGGTTGTGTGCTGCAACTACTGAAGCCCATGCACCTAGAGCCTGCACTCCACAAGAGAGGCCACTGCAATGAGAAGCCCATGCACCACAAACAAGAGTAACCCCCGCTCACTGCAACTAGAGAAAGCCTGTGCAGCAACAAAGACCCAATGCAGGGAAAAAATAAATTAAAAGAGAAAATAAATTCCCAGCTCATATGTAACTCCTCTATCCTATTAGACAGGATTTCCAACTACAGGTAACAGAAAATGAGCTCAACCTAGCTTTCAATAGACAGGAATTTGTTGATTTATATAAATGAGATGCCCAATGGACAAAAAAAGCTAGAAACAGTGTGATAAAAATTAACATTTTCTCTTGCTCCCTCCCTTCTTTTCTCTCTCCCCCCTCCCTTGCTCTCTCTCCCTGTCTTCCTCTCTTCATCTAGGCTTGTGTTGTAACCCTTTCTTCCAAATCAGTCACTACAGCCATGGCCCTCTCACTGGCTGATCCTGAGTTATGGTGTGTATTCCTGGAGCCCAAGGGTAGAGGAAGCCCTGTACAAAATTCAGGGATCTGGGATTACTAAAGAAATGGATCTTCTGCCAGAAGAGTGTAGCTTGGTAGTAAAAAATTGCATATGTCTACTATGTTCATTAAACCTGAATGGTTGTCTGACATCCTTTTTTTCTTGCACAGTTATATAGACCATAATTTAATTTACTTATTTATTGGTGTTGCTTGAAAGTTGGTCTCTAAACAATTCCTGTTTTTACCCTCAGCACATAACACATTGAATAGCTTTGAAAAGGGTTATCTGAAGGTATACTGAGTTTAAATAATTAAAAAATAATGTTTTATATTATACACATTTACTCATTTGTTTATCAGAACAAATCTGGAAGAAAAATGGCACTGGTATGCTCATTTTTCAGACCCAGCATAAAGAAGTGTCTTTCTCACACATCAAATATATAGCATAGCCAGCTATAAAACTCTGAGTTCCACAGCAGTCAGAGAAGAAAAAGAAATAAAAGGAATCCAAATTGGAAAACAAGAAGTTAAACTGTCACTGTTTGCAGATGACATAATACTATACATAGAAAATCCTAAAGATGCTACCAGAACACCACCAGAGCTCATCAATGAATTTGGTAAAGTTGCAGGTTACAAAATTAATACACAGAAATCTGTTGCATTTCTATACACTTAACAACGAAAGGTCAGAAAGAGAAATTCAAGAAACAATCCCATATACCATCACATCAAAAAGAATCCTAAGGAGGCAAAGACCTGTACGCTGAAAACTCTAAGACATTGATGAAAGAAATTGAAGATGACACAAACAGATGGAAAGATATACCATGTTCTTGGAATGGAAGAATCAATGTTGTTTAAATTACCATACTACCCAAGGCAATTTACAGATTCTATTCAATTTCTATCAAATTTCCAATGGCATTTTTCACAGAACTAGAACAAAAACTTTTAAAATTTGTATGGAAACACAGAAGACCCCAAATAGCCAAGGCGATATTGAGAAAGAAGGTTGGAGCTGGTGGAATCAGGTTCTCTTTGTCTGTGAGTCTGTCAGAAATAGACTCACAGACAAAACAAACTTATGGTTACCAAAGGGGATGGGGGGGAGAGAGAAATTAGGAGTTTGGGAGTAACACATACACACTACTACATATAAAATAGATAAACAAGGACCCACTGTATAGCACAGGGAACTATACTCAGTATCTTGTAACAACCTGTAATGGAAAAGACTCAAGAAGAATGTATATACGTATGTGTACATACACACACACACACATCTGAAACTAACACACCATTGTACATTAACTGTAATTCAATTTTAAAAAAAGATTTAAAAACCCCTTTCTATGTACTCTTTCAATTTTAAATTTCAAACTGATGCCACTGTATGATTAATCAAAATGTGTGATACCTTGCCTTAAAAATAGTATAGCATAATTAGGAGTATGGGATTAATAGATACATATTGCTATATATAAACTAGGAAGGATTTACTCTATAGCACATGGAACTATATTCAGTATCTTGTAATAACCTATAATGAAAAAGAATTTGAACACCTAAAACTAACACAATGTTGTAAATCAACTGTAGTTAAATTTTTAAAAGAATTTTAAAAATTATCCGAAAAATAGCATAGACTGGGGGGTTAGATGCAGAGTTTGAGTCCTCACTCTGAAAATTTTCTGATACTTAAGACAGCTACTTAACTCTGCTAGCTTCAGTATCTTCACCTGTAAAACAGGGATAAAATTGGCATATACCTTAAAGTTTGTTTGGGGAAATAAAAGAGATCAGGTAAGTTCTCACTTGACGCTGTTCCTAGCACATAGATGGTACTCTTTCAAGTCTGTCTACTAGCACTAAAATGACCACAACCACCATTGTCACTGCCCCTGCTAGTACTACTATGACTACTATTCTTGTTGATGTTTATTGCTGGACATGAGATTATTCCCAGTAATCAGCATCATGTAATTTCCTCAAGCAAAGTGAAGATTATTTTGCCTTTTTTCTTACTACAGCAAAGCAAGATTTCTCAGTCCTTTTCTATAGGCTGACACCCCCTCCTCAACCAAATTATGAGATCTGAGATGCTTATCATTTTAGATTTTGTTGTTTTCCATTATTAATAACAAGTAACACCTCACAAGCTATTTTGAATTTACCTTAAAAAAAAAACACAGAAAACTATTCTAAAACAATGCAATATTCATACAATTTCAATAGGTACCAGCCTTTGGCACCATACACGTACCAGTCATTGTTTCACATTGGATGCCGAGCACTGCCCCTGCATTTGCTGTTGCTTTTGTGAGGAACGCTGCTCCCCAGACTTTCATATTGGCTCCCTCTCCCCCTCCATTCTTGTCTCTGTGGGAGAATTTCCCGACTCCCCTATCTGATACAGCTTTCTCTCACCCTTTTCCCCATCCACTGCTTAATTTTTCCACACAGCGCTGAATATTACCAGATTGTGTATTCTTATGTTTGATTACAGTCTACCCCGCATCCTTCCTCTAGACTTCAGCTCTAAGAGTACAGGAAATCCTTATCTCGTGTTCATTTCTGCATCTCCAGTGGCCAGAAGGGTGGTGGCACATGGTAGATGCTCAATACGTTTTGTTAGTTTAAGTGAATTGCCTCTCAGTGGTTAACCTCTTATTTCACTTTATATTTCTCATAGTGGAGCAATTACATCTGTTACCATTAATATATAGCATCAATTATTCGGTCTAAGAATCCAGTATTGGCCATTGTATGGGAAATTGTATGACCACTATGATGAGTCCCTTTTTTTAAGCAGACCTTTTTAAGCGCACTATAAAATGAGCAATACTGCTAAATTTCAAGTATTGGTAATCCTTATAGGAAAACCAAAGTATTCAAGTGTATAAACTGTTACATAGCTATTATCAAGTCAAAAATATTATCTTAAGCTGATTTTATACCACTGGTGTTTCAGTGCTTCCCACTGCATATAACCTAATCAGAACATCCTCAGTTATATTACAGGCAATTGTTAACTCCTGTAGAATATGTTGGAGGGCTCACCAAATAATTAACTTCAGATTAGCAAACTCAAAGAAAGGCAAGTTTAAACAAAAACAAGACAAATGGATATTTTCCCTAAAAAATTGAAACAATGGAAAAAATCAGTTATCTCATTAATATAATAACACATATTTAAATTAATGTAAAAGTTAACCTGGAATAAGTTTCTGCATGCTATTTTTCTTATTAGCATTTGAAACTCTTTTAAATAAGACTATACCTAAGACAATCAACAGGGCAAAAATATCCCCATATTGCATTTTCTCCAATGATTTGATAACAACAAAATTTAAAGTTAACATAACTCATCACAGTGTAACATTCATTCATTTTTGAAGCAAATATTATTTGTATGTCAGAATTCGTTTTATACCTCAGCAAATCAATAATTAGTACTCAAAAGAATTTCAAACAAAAACAAAGTCTTTACTTATCTCAATATTCAAAAGGAATACTAAGGGAAGAAACTCAGAAATTAAGGATATTTTAAAATTAAAATATTTATGAGTTAAAATTATTTCAGCTAACAAGCAGTAGAATTATGGGGATACTTTAGTAACCTTCCAGCCATACTTTTTACTTGAATATTTTACACAGAAAAGAAAATACAAAGTAAATTCAGTACTATAAATCACTGATGTATAGTTCTAAAATGGCCCAGTCATGAGGACAAAATATATTGTGTAGATGGTATCAGGAAGGAAATATTCTTTTTCCAGGTTATGGATTCCCTTCCTTTCTTCAGTTCAACACAGGGAAGCAAACAACCAGAGGACACTTCACCTCAGGCCTACCTAAAGCAGTCAGTATTTTGACAAGCAGCTTAAATCTTACTTAAAACAAGATGGGCTATAAATAGTACATGCATGCAAGATCCATATTAAAACCCCTCAAAATCCTGTGTCCTTGAACACTGTGGAATTTTTAATCTTTAGCAATAATTATTTAATTCTACAAATACATTTTATATTTATTTTACTCCCTATATAAAATAATAACATCAGCTTTGAGGGTAATTTTTTTTCTTATGCTCTCTATCAAAGCAAATTTTTGATGTTGAAATCAACCAGTGCAACACCATTGACAAAGTAGCCTATTGTGTGCATACCATAAAATATAAACATGACAATAATATTAATAGTCTTGAATTGGCCAAGAATTTATACTTTCATATTTATTAGTATTATTAATATTTTTCAGTTATCCTAAATCTCAAATTGATCCCTGTCTATTTGTCAGTGTTTACACCATCCCCATCCTGTATTCAAATTTCTAAACGGCAAAAATGCTCAAATCAATACATAGTAAGTGTGAAAATAAACAAATTAAAACTTTCTTCCACTATAAGAAAAATATCCATGAATATTATCTATAGGGCACTGTCCCCTGGTGATAGATGTTCCCTATTTTTATACAGCAAGTTAATATTGCTCATGAGTGTGCCAGAAAAGGCATTTAAATTATACTAAACAGAGGAACTTTAATATCTCAGGCTTCAAATTTTAAAATTTGTAAAAAGAACAATAAAATTTAAATGGGCTTTCATCTTGCAAGTAAAGGAGGCTTTCAGTGTTATTATAATAGCCAACTTGTAAGTATGGAATTTTTATGTTTAATTTTTCATTGTGTTGGGAAAATATCTGAACATTTAACACAATGCAAATTGGTAGATTATCTAAATTTCTTTTGCAGTATATTTTATTACAAAAAGAGACCCCATCTTTAAAAGCTAAATAAAAGGTTAAATAGGAAGTAAAACAAACAAAAGTAATACCATAAATTTATATTTCAAAACTCTAATTCATGAGTTCCATTCACATACCCTGGAGGTTGTCATTCTCACCCTTACAACAAGATAAAAACTGAGCAAATGGACAATCAACAACTCTTCTTAGATACACCAGAAAAGTGAGGTCACAAGGCAATATATTTCCCCCAAATTGGAGAGACAAATAGGTGGATGCTGGTGTGCATACTTGTACATAATGTATATGAGAAATGGTACAGTCACTTTCGAAGATAGTCTGGAAGTTTTTTATGAAATTAAATGTATTCTTACCAAATGATCCAATGATACCACTCTTTGATATTTACCCAAATTAGTTGAAAACTTATGTCCACACAAAATTCCGCGCAAAGACGCTTATAACAAAAATTACCAAAACAATCAACCAAGATGGAATCAACCAAGACAGAATCAACCAAGATGTTCTTCAACAGATGAATGGATAAATAAAGTGTGGTACTTCCATACAATGGAATATTCAATGATAAGAAGAAATGAGCTATCAAATCATGATGTGACATGCAGGAACCTTAAGCACATATTGCTAAGTGAAAGAAACCAATTTGAAAAGGCTACATACATTCCAACTATATGATATTCTGGAAAAGGCAAAACTATGAAGACAGTAAAAAGATCAATGGTTGCCACAGGTTTGAGGGAGGATAGATGGAGCATGGGGATATTTAGGGAAGTGAAATTATTATGGTGTAATGGTAGATACATATCACTATACATTTGTCAAAACACATAGAATGTATTATACAACACCAAGAGTGAACACTAACTTAACGTATGGACTTTGGTTAACAACAACGTATCAGTATTAGCTCATAAACTGTAACAAATGTACCACACTAATGCAAGATGTTAATAATCAGGGAAATTGGGGAGATGGTAATGGGATAAATGCAACATTGCACTTTCCAATCAATTTTTCTGTAAACCTAAAATTGCTCAACAAATAAATAAATCTATTAGTTACAAAGCAAAAGTCCAATTCATTATACTACTCTATCTTAATCAATAATAATTAAGTGAAAATAATTTGTACTTTGAGGCAATCATATTGCCAATAAAGATTTTCAACAATCTCAGGAAACAATCAAGAAAGTAATAACTGCCAGGAACACAGTATTTATAAGATTTTAACAGCTTATGCTGATTTCTTTTCACTCCTCAGAGAGGCCATATGGTTGATTAATATTTTCTATGTAAGTTGGCACATACTTACTGCCCATAAACATTTAGGAAGTCGGTCTAATTACATAAGACCTCTTCTTATTGAATAATCATGTCAAATAGTTAATTTATCTTTATAGTTCATATATTTTGAACATACCAATTTTGGCCCCCAATATTAATATATAAACATTTGCATGTATAGATATAAGAAATATATCATTATCTTTTCCCTGGTATTACTGTGATTGCATTTAATTTTAAAGTAGTTTTTCCCAGGTAGCAGTTATACTATAACTCAAGAAAATCTAAATTCCATTCAGTGTCTCATAAAATGAACTCTCTTTTATCCTCTTCTACTTTCTTTTGTGGACTCTTACATTTGTGATTAAAAAGCAAACAAAATTTTAAAACTAAGAAAAATTCTACAAGTACCTAAAATAGTTCACTCTTTTTCCAGTAAATGTCTTTTCTATTCAATGGCATGGTGAATTTTCCAATATTCAACACCGTTTACAAGCTATGTCCATTACCACATATACGCTATTACATTACTGTTACTTTTTCTTTCCTCATTAGTAATTGGAGGAAATCATTATTATGCTCTAGAATGTAGATATTTATATATCATAATTATTATGCTGATTATTCTACTGATATATAGCTAAGTCTCCCAAACTTCAATCTTTCACATATTACCTTCAAATACCATATCACTGAACTATTATTTACTTTTACATTTCTTAAATAAACCACATTTTAATTCCTATGTATTTGAAGAGGAAATCTTGTTTCACAATCAAAAACGGAAAACCAGAGGAGCTTGCCACAAACAGACCATAATCATAAAATATAAATACCATAAAAAAAGCTGTATTATTAAATTCTAGGTAAGTAATATTGCCTAGTAAATGTCTTAGTCTAGTGTCTCTTCTCTCTTTAAGAAGGAGGTTGAATGTGTGAAAATGATAAAGACCTATAATCTGCACAGTAAGAACTTATCAGAGGAAATGATGGATAGATCAGAAGAGATGTTAGATATTGCTCAAGGAAATTAGAGTATCCCTCTATAAATCAATATTCCGTAAATCCAAAACAACCACAATCATCTCTGCTATAATCCAAGTTATTCATTCTACACTTGGGGCATAATGGCATAGAGATAAGTAAAAGAGAGGATTTACTTTATCTCTGGAAAATACATTTTATAAAATGCTAAATCATTGTATATTTGGTTTATTTTCACTGTTTTTGCTCAAAGGCTGTTCTGACACAAGAATCATTTTTTATTAATTTTCTAAGCAAAGGGAAGAAATTCTGCTAAAGCAGAAAGAGCTGTTAAGCAGAGAAAGTGCAATTATATTTCAGTTAATGAGGAAAGGTTTTTAAATCATAGAGTTAAATACTATTTAAGCTTTTTAAAAAATGATTATTGAGCACGTACTATGTTCTAAGTGTTGGTTCAGGTGCTGATATACAAGACAAGGCAATTTTCATATGAAATTTGGCAAGGGAGGAAAAAAGGGTTAATCTTTATTATTATTGTAGGGTTTCTACTACCAAATAGGCAATAATGAATATTTGTATAAATTTGTAACATATATTTTAAATGCATTATTTTACAAGATGTTAGCTAATTAATAAATAAGTACCCGCACTGACTTTTGTTAGCTTCCAAAACATTGGGGTGTCAAGTAGTGAATTAACCAAAATGTTTGAATGACAACCTGAATATACCTAAGGAAAAGCATGAATCACATAATTCTTGTGCATGGAAGCCAAATAAAATGAATAAAAAGAAAAATTCATTTATTAGTGGGGAAAGTATCTATGGAAAGTATATATAACTATGTCTGGAAATAAAACATTATAACTTACATGTAATTGATACATATTAGATGAAAATATGAAATTATTTTTAATGAGTTATATATGTAGAACTCTACCCTGAATCAGGAATTTCTTGTTAGATGATGAGAACAATAGAACTAAATCATTATCACAAAATGAGATGCTGAGTGATCTATCTCTGTTCCATTTTGTTTTTATGGGGACAAAATGAAGGGGCGTGACATCCTGGAAGTAAAATAAATAAAATTAGTATTGAATTTATTATAGACATGGAATGATCTGAGAAATTTCAACATGTTTAACACTGTGGTAAAAAATAGTATTTTAATCCTTATATTTTGCTAACTTTTCAAGGTATTAGCACTTACTTGTTAGATACAGCAGTATAAGGTAGTGGTTAATACATCAGGCTGCCTAGGTTTAAATTCTAGCCCTGCTACTCACTTAACTGTGGGACCTTATTAATTTAATTTACTAAACCTCTCTAGGCTTTAGGTTCTTCATCTGAAAATGAGTATAATATTAACTGTCCTATGACATTGCTGTGACTATTAACACTGTCAATACATGTGAAGTGCTTAGAGTGGTACCTGACACAGTTAACCCTCATAAGTTTTAATTATTTCTATTACATTTTTAAAATAAACCTCAAATATTAAGAATAAAATATCTTGACATTTAATAGATATTTTACATCAGATTTCTCAGAATAGTTGTAGCTTTTTATCATATTTAGAATATTAAATAAGTTTTTGTTAGTCTTTTTCCTTCTAATAATTGGGTTATCTATAAAATCATCCATTTTAAATTATAATATTTCTCCTTGTACATGTCTACAATACCTTAAAATATTGTTTATACATTTTACTTAATATTTATCTTTCATAAAAAAAAGTTACTTAAGGATTTAGATTTTGGAGACATTTGGGGAAAATATGGGTCAACACAGATTTAAAAGCAGGCTCTAGATTCCATATCATAAATTTGAATTCTGATCCCAATGCTTATGTGACCTTAGGCAAGCTTCCTCCTGGAAAACTTAGTACCTCTCATCTATAAAATGGGACACTGTTACTGACCTTGCAGGGATATTGTAAACATCAAATAAGATATTGTATAGAGAGGTCACTTAGGATGGTACCTGTTTGATCTCAGGCGTACAATAAACACTGGATGTATTTATCAACTGATAAAATAAAAGTGAATATATTAATAATTGGTAAAGTTGGACATTTTCTTTCTCCAAAAATCCATCCAATATATCTTAAGATAAATTTACTTAATGAACAGTTTTAATAATTGGATTTTAAGCCAACTCACTTTTATGCAGTGAAACAGGTGAATATTGACATGGAAATGCAGAATTAAAACTTGTACTTTCTGATTAGATTTAATTTTGTCATTGCTTCTTATCCTGTACCCTCTCTTACTTTTATATATGAAAGCAATTGGTGTAGAGGCACAAAATATTGAAAATAATGTCAGAAAGCTATACAATGCCAATAGCCCAAATAAAAAGCTTTAAAACTTCCAAGTAAAAAAAGTGTATTCAGTAACTATCATTTTATTATAAAGGCACACCCTAAATATTAAAATGTACTTTCAATTGTATTTGATTTTTCCTCTACCAGAAAACATTAAAACTACTTTTAAAATTACCTGCAGTTAGTAATATTTTGAAACTAATAATTAGAACTTCTTTTTTTAAAACAAAGAGCTCTTTGTAGTCCCAAGCATATCACCTTATATTGCTTTATTCAATACATAGTTCAGAAAAGCAAAACCACAGAAATAATCAGTGCATTTTTATTTTCCATTCTCTATTGTTCCCTTTTGCAGCTTTCAATTATAAAGGGAAAATTATGAAAATAAAATAAAAACTCAAGTCATCCTAGAAAGCAATGATTTGAAAAGAGTCAAAGGACTGAAATCATTTTAATAAACTTTATAAATGTTGAGAATAAAATAGTAGAAGACAGCAGAATGAAATCATAGCTTAGCCCTCTGAGACCTGGGCAGCAAATTCACCATGCTACTCTACAAGTCATTTAATATTTTCATTAAAATGGAAAAACTTAACAGGAGTTTCAATTATGTCCATCATGCCCAAGAGACCAACTTTTGAAACTAGGTCAACAGATCCTGACTAACTGATAAAATCTAAATTTTTTTTATATTAATTGTACATTATTAAAGCCAGAGAGAAATGCTTAAAAAGATTTAAACTGATCAAGTTCTATTTCACTGAGTTCCCACAAGTTCATATTCTGGTACTCACTGTGGATTGATATAGAAATTCCTATGTACTAAATAAAAAGATAACTTAAAATCAGGATCACAAGAAGTACAGAACTAACAATGAAACAGATGCATACACTGCACATTCTTCATTAAATTAGGACACCAAAATATGATTCTTTATGATACCCTATCAAAGTATGGTAGACGATAGTACGTATAACTTGTTGGTTTACAAAATTAATAGCATTTTGAGACCAAATTTTTCTCTTTCATATGAACGCCTATTTTCCTGACACTAATAAGAATTAGGCATTTTAAAAATTAAAAATTATAATCCCTAAACGAATATAGTCATACATATTCTTCTTGAAGGCTACAGTAGATGACCATTGTTTTTGTCAAGGAGCATCTTTTCATCCTTCATGAAAACATATCCCAGTTTCTCTCCGTGGGAAAACATTCGTCCTCACATTTAATACATTTGGTGCAATTTACTTATACTTAGCTCAGGACTACCATTTTCTTAACCACTGCGATTGGTTCATAGCGTATATTTGCCCTACAAAAACCAAGAGTACACCATGAGTCATTTGCTGTAGACTCCGGGAAAGAAAAAGGGGTATTTGCCTTTGGGCTGAAATCTGAGAGGATGTAGGGTGCCATGTGGTTATCACGCAGAGCCAGAGATGAGCCAAACACAGCAAAAAGCAGAGCCAAAAAATAGATGCCAAAAACTGAGAGCTTTGTTGATTTCTAAATCCAGCTGCCTGAAGTCAGCCCCACTCCCAACATCAACTCTGATTAAGCAACAATGAGTTAGCTTTTCTTTCACTTACCAAAAAAATTCAAAAACAAAGATTCATAAATGATCAAAAATAAAAGGTTCTATACAGGAATCTTTTAAATTAATTAGTGTGTTCACTAATTCAATGTAATATTTGTAACACATCCATTAAATGTCTGGCAGTATGGCAAGTTGTAAAAAACTGATTTAGAATCCACTTTCAATAATTTTATCTTTTTTTTGTCTTTCCAGCACATCAGGCTTCTTAAAGCAAAAATGTACTTATCTGATATAATTTGAAGTCTCCTGTACCAAAATAATTTTAGCACTGAGATAGAATTCTCTAGGTTAGGCTACTTATAGGAGACAAGTATAAAGATGCTACTAATCATCTTTGATATGCTGACATCACACAAAATGTCACCTACCTAAAATGTCTCATTACATGGAAACATTAAAAAAAAAACCTTACATCATAACATTAATAATGAATTAATACAATCCCTCAGAAACAACTGATCAATTAGATTCCTTAAAAACAAAACAAAACAAAACAAAACTGGTATCTCATGGTATAATAAGGAGATAAAGCTTGAACTCTGAGATAGTATCTAGGTTTAATTTCTAGCTCTGACAGTTTTAAGTTGTATGACTATGTCAAGTTTCTTAACCTTTTAAGATATAATTCCCTCATTTGTAAAGTGAAGACAATCAAACAAACTCTACTGTGTGGATTTTGTAAGGATGTAAATTATATGGAATACAAAGCGTGTAGTACGTCACCTGACACATAATACTCATTCAATAATCACTGGTTTCAAAATTATTTTTAAAATAAAGTAATATTAAAATAAGTAAACTGGAATCTTTGGGAGAAAAAACATAGGTATTGAAATAAAAAACAAGTTTTAATTTTTCTCATGATTTCAGTCATTTTTTCACTGATTTTTTTTTTTTTTTTTTGCGATACGCAGGCCTCTCACTGTTGTGGCCTCTCCCGTTGTGGAGCACAGGCTCCGGACGCGCAGGCTCAGCGGCCATGGCTCACGGGCCCAGCTGCTCCGCGGCATGTGGGATCTTCCCGGACCGGGGCACGAACCCGTGTCCCCTGCATCGGCAGGTGGACTCTCAACCACTGCGCCACCAGGGAAGCCCTTTTCACTGATTTTGTACATGGGCACTTACTATATTTTTTCTTTAAGGATTTAGAGAGTTAACACTTTAGCACTATTCATAAAATACTTATTTAGAACTATGATAAAATTGAGAAAATGCAACTATACAGAAATCAATTTATAACAGATTGTTTTCTTTAATTTTGCCCTTTCTTGATATGATCTTGCTAAGCACTGCATATAAGAAACTTATTTTATTACCTAAGCTGTGAAGCACTGATAGAGTCCAAAAGTCAAACAAATAAAAAAGATAATTCTCAAACTGATTATGTGATACGATGGGGAAAGTAGAAGAAAAATTAAATGGTAAACAAACTGTAGTCTTCAAATAAATGCAGTATTTTGGTCAAACTGCCTGTTTTTCAAAGGACTGCTAGGTGGTATTTTTAAGTTTTGCTTTCTTTAGGATAGATAAAAATCTATATTTAAAGGGAAAAATACAATAACATGCGGACATCACAGGGAACTTTTATGGATTCCAGTTTATTGGTCTTTACTTTTGGGAATATACTATTCACGTTTAAGCAGAGAGATAATGAAATACCACATTAGCAGTTTCTACGTGATATGAAGTCTCTAAAATTTCTTAATGTGCAAAATTTATTCTAAATCTTGCCTGCAAACCGGTCATTATGTGTAAACCTAGATTTTAAGTGCATTTTGGTTCATTTGGCATGATTGTATTTTGATATCTTATTTTAAGGCATTTTAAGAGATTTAAAAAACAACTGCTTTCTTCTTAATTGTATCTATGAATTACAATACATTCAGGTCAACTTGTTTATGTAATCCACTTATCATGCTATTTTAATTGCCCTCACATAATTTCTAAAAAATGTCACATGATGGCATGATCTTTGATTCTTCCAGAATTACAGTTATTTCCTCAACTCCCAGAGTCATGTCCCTAGACTTTTATGACACACCTTAAAGAACCTGAACTAGAAGTATTTTTCATGGCACGTTGTTCTACTCTCCTCATGAGGCTAGCGCATGCCTCGCCTCACACAGAGAATTCACCTTCTGTTTTTCTATTTTACAGAGTTATCATTAATCAAAATCCTTACATTCCCAACTTAGCTTTCGCAATAATTGTTATAATGACAGGCAGCAGAGCCATGGCTGCAAGGCTGTTGGGGAAAACTCAGCTAGAGAGAAAGATGGTGCAGAACCAGTCTGGGGAGATTTACAAAGCTCATCTGGATAATAAATGTATCCACCTACAGAAAGGAGCCAGTGTTCAAGTTCAAGGTGGCTAAGGACGCCCTGCTCAGTCTTTTTGACCCTCTCCCCTCTCCTTCAGAGCAACATTCCTAATTTATTCTCCCTTTGACCAGTAAGCTCCCAAGGAATGGAGGGCAGGCCTGAGAGTGGGATGGCAGGTGTGGGAGGCTGCCATTTGCTGGATGTTTGCTCCGTGATTGGATGGGAAGTTCACCTGGAGGTGGAGTGGGAAAGCAGAATGCACAATGTGGGCACGATTTTGCCCTGTGATTCCCCTCCAGCTTTACCTGATCTTCCCCTCCCTTACTCCAGGGACTGGTTTCTCATTGGCTCGGAATACTTACAGCCTATCAGAACATGGAGGCTCCAGGCTTAAAAATCTCAACTCAGAAATACCTATTCTCATACAAAGAATATATATTAATTTTATACAGAATAACAGCAGCCTTTTAATTAAGAAAAGATACATTTAGAAGTCTTATTTCATCTCAGTAAGAAGACCCTCAGGGCAGATTCAAGACATAAAAACACTGAAGATTTGTTTTGATTTTACATTCTTTTACATCTCAGCTCATCCTCGTTTTTACTCATCTAGATAAATATATCTTCCTCATTAAGTGAGACTTACATGTGTAGCAGATGTGATTTCAATAAAGAGAAACCAACACACATAGGCATACAATTGGACACAGAAACTCCCACTCAACTAAGCATCATACACACATGAAAATACACTTGCATAGGATATGTCCCTACTTAAAGATAGAAACTAATGCACAAGTATGACACATTGCAAAAATGCATGTGTATATATGTATATATATATATTAAACAATACACACATATTTACATTTCCTGATCAGTAAAAAGTGTTTTGTACCACCTTGTTTTGTATGTTTTGTGTTTGTGTGTGTGTTTATCCTTTATCTGCCGTTTTTACACTGATTTTAGATGGCAGAGACTGCCTTCCTCATGCCTTCCCACACACCACTGCCAATTACACAGTGCATTGCACATAGTATTTAATATTTTAATTTATTTTTTAATGAATCAGGAAACACATGTAGGCAAAACCTTATGGTTAAATATGGGCAAGATCCAGACACACACACCCCAAGAAGCATGTAAAATTGAGAGAGCTGTGTGATGCTAAACAAAAGACTGGGTTTGAAAAGGTATGAACAAGTGAGATTTGGTAGAAAGGGAATAAATAGGAGGGGTAAAACAGACTGGCTGTCTAACAAAGTAGGCCCAGGAATTTTGACATTAATTATGCAAAATTAACATTCTCAATAACCTCATAGAATGATTAAATAGTCAAATTATTTTCTCAAATTATTCATTAATTTATATAAACATTTGTTTATTTAAAAATCACACTGAAAGTTCTTTTAGTTTACCTTTAAAGTTTCTAAGTTGTTTGATTTAACTCAGTGAAAGTTTTAAAATTCCGTGCAATGCTTAGGTCATGATCATTCTCCAAAACATATTAATAATTACTCAGTAATTGTTTTACTTCTATTTTAAGGAAAACCTATTTGAAAGACAGAAAGACTGTCATTCATTAAATCTGTTTTAGTGGAATCACTCAAACCTAAGTCAATCAGAAAATAGTTCATTCTGCCTGGCTCTTTTGTTATTCACAACCTTTTTACTTGTAATACCAGATCTCAGCTCGCGTAACTAACAGCTATATTTAATTGGTTGTTTTAAACTATAGATTTCTCTAACAAGATTATACAAATAAAGATTGTACTATTTTTAATTATGGAAAAGATGACATTACTTATTGATTTACATGGTGGCACCATAATTAAATAGGGTCTATGTGGTTATGTATTTGAATTCAAAAGAGGTGTTCTACCTTATTCCATTTTCAGAACTGATATTCATAAAGGAAGTAGGAGGTACAATGTAATGTGAAGATACGTTTAAAAATGAAAATCTGCATTGTGTTTTAGCAAATATCATGGAGGGAGTGAGGGATAGCAAGTGAACATTATGGGTAACATAATCCTTACTTAAAAAAGAGTAAAAAGGGGCTTCCCTGGTGGCGCAGTGGTTGAGAGTCCGCCTGCCGATGCAGGGGACGCGGGTTCGTGCCCTGGTCCGGGAGGATCCCACATGCCGCGGAGCGGCTGGGCCCGTGAGCCATGGCCGCTGGGCCTGCGCGTCCGGAGCCTGTGCTCCGTGGCGGGAGAGGCCGCAGCAGTGAGAGGCCCGCGTACCACACACACACACACACACACACACACACACACACACACAAAAATCATTAAAAAAAAAAAAAAAGAGTAAAAAGGAAAGAATGATTTACAGATAGCTAGAGTCCTTGTTAGAGTTTATAATGCTTTCCTCAGCAAATAAGTTGATTGCAGTGAGCAGTTTTTCAGGTGACATAACACTTGCAACTCTAGAAGACAACTCACATTTCCATTCTGAAGAATTCTATGATAAACAAGTCATTTTATCTAATATACAGTGACAGATGATTAAGACAGTGCATTATACTGTATTCAGAATTCTTTTTTTCAAGACTATCAATCCAACCATAATGGTATGTTATAAAAGCATGCACACTTGGACAATTCCTCTCGTAACAATAGCATTCCAAATGTTTCTGCAGATGTTTGGTGAAGACTGCCTTTGTGACAAGAATGGATGTTTAGATGCTCATAAGTATAAAAATCTAACACAAGAACAGCACAAAAATCTAACACAACTCTTCCATGAGAGTTAAGTTCTTCCTCTCAAGTGGTTTTGGAGTTGAAGTTTCAATGTGGAACCTTCAGTTTCATAAGTTTGTACACATATTACAGAATAATGTGAATTATATCGCTATTTTTAATGGAGCAGAGTACGTCCCCCAATAAATAAAGCTTTATTTAAGACTTTACGGGGAAAATATCAAGGCTTTATTATGTAAAGAATGGGTTCAAATTCATTTCGTTATTTAGCAGCAGAATAGCAGACGTGTGACTATAACTGAATTAACAATATAAAAAACTCCTGATGTTACACCTACCTAGAGTTGGTCTATTAGAGCTAATATTGGTCCTGATGGACGTTGCAACTGTTAATACGCTTACTTGTTTTTTCCTACTGCTTTTTGTGCCATTATAATAAATTGTCACAATTGAGGTAAACTGTTCCTGTTTTTTCTTTTAATTGGAACATATGAAATCTATTACGTGCATCTATTGCATAGCTTATATATATATAAAAAACGAAAAGGAACTGGAGACTACAATACCTAGAGAACTACAGAGCTGTTAGATGGCAATGGCAATTTTCTATTATTCCAGTGTATTTATTCTTATACCCATCTTTTTTCTAAATGACTTAAAAGTTAATTTATTATTTACATCTCCCTTGCTGTATTTTCCTTTTGATTATACATTCCTTGAGACCAATGAGAATCTTTTTTATACTAAATGGAAAGTGCTAACAATCTAGTACTGTAGTTTTTAAAAGTAGCACAGGGTTTATATATAAGCACTCAGTAATGTAGGTAATGATGGTGATAATATCATCAGTGTAAGCAATGCCTTCTAGATTAAAAAAAGAATATTATATTTTGATTAGCAAGGAAAGTATGATTTTGTTTTAAGAATTTTTCAATTATGCTATAAATAATTATTCTAAAACTAAACACGAATCAGAAAATAAGGCTAATCATAAATTCAACTTCGTTTTTAATGACCTAACTGGTTTCAACACAGAAAAATGTCAAATAAATCAACATAACACATATTTAGAAACTAGCCAGACTTTAATAAGTAATGAGAATCTAATGTCTTATCATTATTCATTTTTATTGACTTCAGTTTGTTGAAAACTTATTAAGGTGTTTATACATATGGGCCTAATTTTGGGCCTAATTTTGATAGAGATGAAAACAACTTTATGTTAGAAATATATTACAAAGAGTTTCTATTGATGATACAGACTGATACCTTTAAAAAATACAGAATTTGTAGCTGGGTTTCAAGTCCAGCCTGACAACAGTTAGTGAACAAGTATCATGTGTCAGAGGTTATAAGTGCAGTGTTGATGGGGCTTATAGCCTAGTGGGTGGGGCACTCTTTTTATCAAATAGTCACATTTCTTTTTAAATGTGGAGATAAATATCCAAATTAAAATAAATAAAACCTAAGGAGATTCTGTTTCCATTATGCTATGCAAATTCATAAAGTTTGGTTGACAGGAAGCTAAAGGAAGATTTCTGAAGGAACGGCCAAAGGGCTGAGATCTGAAAAAATAGTGTCCATAGTAGGATGTAAGAATGAAGAAAATAGGGCTATTGAAGAAATAGCAATGAAAAATTAAGTCACTCTATTCTTCTGGTGTCATTTTCCTCAAATGCAAAACAAGGGGGTTGGATTGGGTGACTTCAAAGATCCCTTCCATTTCTAACATTCTATGAATCAGGTACTAAGAAGTGAAACTTTGACTTAATGGACGAGATACTGGTTACAGAAAATAAAGTTGCTAAAAGCCGAGGCAGACACCTCTTCAGGGCAAATGGCTTCCTTGATCCCACTGCAACAGAAATATTTTAAATTGGAAACTTGTAAAAGATAATAAAGAATTTTTATTTCTGTTTCCAGAGAACTAAATTAGCCTTTTTAGCAAATTGCATGCTGTTTCCCCAAGGGAAAGACCATCTCTCTCTTAGCTCAGCTAAATGGTTATTTTAATACTGTAGGGGAATAAAGATAAATTTCTGCAAATTGAAAAAATAATAGACAAACAGAAAATTTCCCAAGAGTCTTTTAGAGTCATTTCTTGGCTCTTTTCTCACTCCACATTTGCCAGAGTGATCAATGTATCCATTCCATGACTTCAAATATCAGCTCTATGAGTATTACTCTCAATTTTTTGTCTCTAATCTTAATCTCTGTAATTTTAATCCCATATTTTCTACCTCTTAATCATCAATAACAACAAAAATTTAAATATACTTTAAAATAAATAATAGCCCTGTAAATTATAAATTCTTAATTCTGGATGATAGTGACAATACTGTTTACTAAATCTGTGGATGCAGTAAAAGCAGTATTTAGAGGGAAGTATATAGACTTATAGGATTACAACAGAAAAAAGGCAAAAAATTAATGAGTTAAAAACCCAAAATTAGAAGTTAAGGAAAAACAGAATTATCCAAATTACACAGTAGAAAATAATGCTCTTAAGAGTGGTAATTAATGAAAGGGAAAACAAAAGAGGAACAATAAAGCAAAATGACTAATAAAATTAGCAAGCCTCTGGAAAAAAATTAAAGCAAAAGAAAGGAACCAAATATAAACAACATTAGGAATTAAAAGGAAGACATGACTATAAATGTAACAGGAAACAAAAAGATAAAGAATATTATGAATAATTTTATGTCAAAAATATTTAAAGTTCAGGTGAAATGGAAAATTCCTAGATACATAAAAATTATTAAAATCAATTCTGGAAGAAAATGAAAATGTATTTGATTCTAAAATACGTTTCTCTTTAAATAAATGTCATTTTTAAAATGAAGATAGGGCTTCCCTGGTGGCGCAGTGGTTGAGAGTCCGCCTGCCGATGCAGGGGACACGGGTTCGTGCCCCGGTCCGGGAAGATCCCACATGCCGCGGAGTGGCTGGGCCCGTGAGCCATGGCCGCTGAGCCTGCGCGTCCAGAGCCTGTGCTCCGCAATGGGAGAGGCCACAACAGTGAGAGGCCCGCATACCGCAAAAAAAAAAAAAAAAAAAAAAAAGAAGAAGATAAAATCTTCCCACAAAAACACCAGGATCCCAAATTTTTACAAGTGAGTTCTTATGACTATTGAATAATAACAATAATCATGTTCTTTCAGAAATGTAAAAAAGGAACATCACCGCCCCACACATCAATATCACCTGTAGAGCCCAAGATAATCGTGCTTTCAACCCACTAGGGAATGGCAAAACAAGAAAACAAATCTCTCTCATAGAACATAGATACCAAAATCCTATGGAAAATATTAGCAAACCAAATTCAGTAATACATAAAGAAAAATATCTAATATCTTGCGTTTATTCCAAGAATGACAGGTTGTTTCAAAATTAGAAAATATATTAATATAATGTAGTACATTAAAATATCAAAAACAAACACAAAACCCCATATATGTAATATTATAAAACTAAGTAACACAGCAAACATCATACCCAATGGTGACATTGTGAAAGCATTCTGGGAATGAGAAATATATGCCTGTGGTATTTCTATTCAACATTGTATTGTGATTTCTAGCTAGTGCAACTGTACAAGAAAAATTTGTAAAAAGCATCAGAAAATTAGAATAAAACTGTCATTATTTGCAGAAAATATGATTTACTTTTGAAATTAATAATATTGGTTTGTAAGATTGCTGGATATAAATCAATATGTCCAAAATATTTTCCCTTTATCTTTCAATTTATTAACTTTCATAGGTATTTTAATTACCATTCTTTCTGAGGAACATCAATTAGAGCTGTATCTGATATAAAGCCACAGTTATACCACATAAATCAGAAATGAGGTGAGTACACGTTTTACTAATCATAAAAAATTAAATTAAACGTGATTTATGCCTACACGTTCAGGGGTCAAAAATGTTTTAACATTTTATAGGATCCCTTCATCATAAGTATATATAATAGTCTCTCATTTTTAACTGATCTGTACAAATCCTTCCTACATGTTTTACTAAAATCTAAAATCCAAATCGTTCAGAAAGTATTTCTGTGGTTATAACGACAGAGTTCCTATTTTTCTTTATATATCTTAATCTAATCAATCTAGACCTTTACTGAGCAAGGTTGTATAAAAATAATTTAAATATACATATTTATCATGTATTCTAAATCCAGAAATTCTAGAATTCAAAACTCAGAAAAGCAAATTTAACATTGTTAAAACCAAAGCTAATCACTCAAAGGAAAATCTCTAAGTTTTGAAAACAGGCATTCATTTCTAAATTGATTCATAGATTTTTAAATTAATGAGTAAACATTTTCATTTCCCAAACTAAAACTAATAAATATTTTATTCTGTGGAAGTACTATTGTAGGCAATAAATATCCCATTATGTTTTCCAAACTCTTTTTCTTTGCTGTGAAGATTGACTGTTGCCTTATATATTGTTACTGGAACTGAAGTAGTATAAAAGTAAAGAGGAATGAATTGGTTCACATATTAGTCCTATGGCAGGCAGCCAAGTATGGGAAGCTTTGTATAGTACTGGGAATAAAAGTGGATGAAAGAAGAGACTTTTATTTCAGCAAAATTTTGCTGCTGAGATTTGATCTTCATGTTGAAAATCTGCAGCACTATTAACCTTGACCCAAGGCTTGTATTTATTTGGTCTTTTTTTTCTTCATCTAAATATTCCCCGGGCCAGCCACTTCTAGCTGCCTATCTGATATCCATTCTCTCTTACTTCTTACAGAAAGAATCTTGATTTCCCCCTCACCAAGGTTACGATGTACCACCTAAATATACTTGCTCCCTCCAGCTCTCTTACATTTAGAGATGGTATATGGCACAAGTCTGTACAATAAGCTAGTGGCAACAGTCCCTATAAAAACTTCATTTTCCAAGTAAAGTTTTTCTGGGAAATAAACCTTTGAACCCTTCTATCTTCCTGCCTTGAAACCCTATGCAAAGTCTTGGATGTACAATAGCCTTATCTTACGACCATGATGAAAAAAACCACCTACTATGTTGGTGAAACAAAAAGACAGAAGGAGAGAACTACTGCTGACCCATTTGGCACCTTGGGAATTAGAAATAAGGTATTTCCTCTGGACAAAGGGCAGCCACTCAGTCCCCTTTTCCCATTGGTCAGATGACATTTTGCCGGACCTAAGCTGCTCAGGAAGGCATGGTAGCCCTAAGAAAAGTCCAGACCTTACTGATTTCACAGAGGCCTAGTGTCAGCCCTAGATTGCTACTCCTAGATTTCCTCTGCTTGAAACAAATATCTTCTATATTTATTGAAATGACTGTAGTATATTTTTTTGTTTGTTGATTCATTACTCATAGTTAAATATATAACTGATATCACTGTTCATGAGTTTTACAGTTTTTATTTACCTGTTAGTGAATATATATTCAAAACATAAACTATTATATTCCTTAAAAAAGTATATTACTCTATGTAATATTTTTCTTTAAATTAAAAAACTTCATTTCATTAGAAATTTAAATTTATAAGATCAAACTTGTTTTCAAAGCTTGTCCCCAGCATTTTGCTCATGTGGACAAATGCATGCCTGTAGACAAATTTGTGAATTCCCTTCTAGACTTTGCTGAGTACAATCAGCAATTAGGTCACTTTGAGACTCTAATAGCAAACTGGCATGAGATAGATCCTATAGACTGGTACTCTCCAGGTGATGAAAATGTAAAACTATTAAATAATATAAGAAAAAAATAGAATTGGGGAGATAGAATGGATAAATGTAAAATAAAACACCCTATGGGCAAAGTCAACATATAGATACTGAGTTACTTAGGCATAGCTGTCCCAGTTGTTTCCACCATAAAGTGAGAGGCCATGATTAACTTATTTTAAGATTATCTCCAGTTTTTTTTTTTCACGGTACGCGGGCCTCTCACCGCTGTGGCCTCTCCCGTTGCGCGGAGCACAGGCTCCGGACGCGCAGGCTCAGCGGCCATGGCTCACGGGCCCAGCCGCTCCGCTGCATGTGGGATCTTCCCGGACCAGGGGCACGAACCCGTGTCCCCTGCATCGGCAGGCGGACTCTCAACCACTGCGCCACCAGGGAAGCCCATTATCTCCGGTTTTAACAAAACTCTTTAAGAAGGAGAAATGATTATATGGGAAAGTTTGATGTTGCTACATACAAAAATTCACTCATTTCTTTAGTACGTATTTACTGAGTGTCCACTGCGTACTGAAGGGGAATGCTGGAGATAAAACTGTACCTAATTCAGGCTGTCTCGTGCAAGTCAGACCTCAGAGATGCAGAAACAGGAGGAAATTCCCCCAGCCTCTGAGGCAGAATTTTAGAGCAGAGGACAAGGAATTCCGGTCTTAGGAAGAGGCAATTACATGCAAGGAATGCCCCACGGGACTATATACCCATAAGCCACTGTACCAGCAAGGTCTTTCTTACTACGTTCAGCAGAAATTTATGCCAAACTGACAAGAATGGGGGTCTGAAAGCTTCCAACTATACTTTTTAGGTTGTTGGAACTTTAAATGAAGGATAATCTGCTTTTGGTTTGTAAAAGGAAAATAGTTTGAAGTTTAATCTCAGTTAAATATCCTAAATGTATGCTTTTTTAATATTCTTAATCCAGATGAATTCTGCTTGTTATTGGGGCTCAGGGTAGGTCACCCCATAATGTGTCTCAATGGCATATTGATTATTTTGAATTAAAGTTAAGAGCTGGGCAACACGAGAGGGTCACTGTGATTCTCCTTTTTGTCTCCTCGAAAGCAGGAAATAAATCTCTCATGTGAAAGGTACACTCCCTTCATCTGCAGATAGAAGGACACACATCACCAGAGACAGGGAATTCAGGGCTGAGAAGCCTACTGCCAACTAAAACTTGTCACCTGTCATCTGCCTCTACAAGGATTAGGTCACTACCTACTGAGGTCACTGACCTTCAACACACCCTGAAAGGAGTTCAGGGTAGAGATTAGGAATGAGGCAAAGCACTGTGCATTCTGGGAAAAACTGGCCCAACAGGCCTTCAGATAGATACTTTCAGGAGAAGATTTTATGAGCCCAATTTCTTGCATCTTCTCATATCTAGCAAAGCACTAAAATCATTAATGGTGACATCTGCTCCTCGAGACTAGCAGCTACCTTCTGCCAAACTGTATGCTTGACTTCACGACTCCATCTTCACTAAAATCATATATAATCCTGACCTTTCTCCCTACCTTTTCAGAGCAGTTCCTTAGAGATATCTGAGAGGCTCTCTCCCAGGCTACAGTCCTCATTTTGCCCCCAGTAAAACTTAACTCACAACTCTCATGGTGTGCATTTTTTTCACTTGACACTATATAAACAAGCCTTGTTACTTCCTTAATTTACTACCCCACGCCCAAACACTGTTTAGATTTTTCACTAATTGTGCACGCAAAACGTTTCTTTGTCCTGTTAATTCCTCATAAATGTATTATTTCTTTATCTAAAAGGCATAAAAGCTGCTTGCTCTGGCCACTTCTTAGGTCTCATTTCTGTGAGATCTCCACGTGTGAGAACTAAAGTTTGTTTCTTTTTCTCCTGTTAATCTGTCTTGTGTCAATTTTACTATTAGCCCAGCCACAAGAACTAAGGAGTGGTAGAAGGGGGAAATTTCCCCCTTCCCAACAATATCATTATATTTATATTTACATTAGGTAATCATTCATTGGTAAATGTTCAATTTACGTAAAAAAAGACTAATGTTTCTTAGACCTTAAGTGTTTTTGAAAGAGTGCTTGGGGCATCAGAACTTCCTCTGGTGCCAGCTAAAAATAGAGTCCTACCAAAACCTGTGTAATCATAATCTCTAAGTATGAGACCTGTGAATCTGCATTTTTTATAAGCTTTTTGGGTGATGTACACTAAAGTTTAAGAACCACTGCTCCTCACTTATTCATAACAGAGACCATCTGCTTATCTGTACTGAAAGGGCAACCTGGACTGTCACCAAACACTTGTCCGCATGGTGGCCAGATACCTTGCCCTTCCAGCCTGGTTGGATTTCTTCCTGTTGATTACAGCTGGGTCTAGCCCTCTTCTGCCTACTCAAGTCTAATGGGCATTCATCTTTTACAGTTTTGGCCATTAACTATTGGTACTAAACCCAGTTTTCCCACTAGATTCTAATATTTGCTCTCTATCTGGATGTCTCTGCATCTTAAAAGAGAAAATAGACCCTTGTTTTGCTGCCATTTTTTTTCTCTGATAACATGCTAAAAGGCTGTTTTAGATTTAACTTCTTCACTACCCCTATTTATGTTTCTATCTTTACAGTTTAACTGATCGAGGAGCTCTTTATTTTTTGTAAAATAAAATGAGATTTGCAATCTGAGCTATTAACTTGACTTTTTAAAGATTCATTTGGCATGTTTATTAGGCCCCATATATACTCAAGCTATCAGAAATGTCTTCAGAACTATTTACTAAATCAAAGCAGAAATATATACAGAAAACATACTCTGAATAATGGCTACACATATAATTTTCAGCAGATACTTAAAAATATTCACGTCTCCCTTTCTTTTGATTAATATGTTTTTGATTCATTCATATAAAGAAGTTTTTTTTGAGCAACTATGTGCTAGCCACTGTGTTAGGTCATAGAGAAACAAAAATGAAAACTTATTTTCATTTCATTCAAATGCCCCCCCTGCCCTTTAGGAGCTTAGAGTAAAATTTATATAGGAATTGTTTTGGAAATAATAATTTTACTAATAAATTCTTCACAAAATTTCCTATGTTCTTTTTCAGGTCATATTAACTTATAACAAACACTTGGACTCCAGCTCATGGAGGATATGGGGAAGGGCTGAAATCTACACAGACTCAGATATCTAAAATTATTGAATTGGAGTGAGTTTACAAGAAGGAATTAAATTGAACCACCCATGTCAACCCAGGGGTAAATCTGTGAGATAAGAAATTCCTGAAGAATATCAAATTATTTATAAGAAAAATAAAAGAAAAGGTACATTCTTCTTTGCTCATATCAGTACAGTTCAGTAGGTTTGTAACCCTGCTAAAAGCAAAACAACTTTGTGAAAGCATTGTGTTTGCTATAAATGATTCTGTATTCGGCAGCATTTTGAATAATTCATTCATTCATCCAATATTCATTCAGTGCCTATTTTGAATCCTCCTAAAGGATTTACCCCATAATGCTAAAGATAAAATAGTGAGTAAAAGTCCATGTTTTCTGTCTTAGGGAAATTCCATTTTTGAGAGGGAGACTGACATTAATCAAATAACAAAAAATGTTGTACTCGTAAAATGAAATATTCACTATGGGAATATATGATGTGATAAGAGAGTAAAGTGGGAATTGGATTGTTCAGGGAGATCTTGGAAGGCTTCTCAGAGGAAGTGATGAACATGTTGAGATCTGAAGTCTGTGAGATAAGGCATCTGGGAAAGCACTCGTGCTCAGAGATTCTGTCTACTCCCGGAAGGAAGATACATGCTTGAAAAATAAGTACAAGCGTGGTTTTCTTTTTTAAAAAATATAGGAAAAGAAAAACCAAGCTGCAGCTGACAGTTAAATGGATCTATTTCCCAATAAAAATAAAGATTTAGAAAGGGAAGTATTTCATGAACAATACAGAAAATAAGTTAAACCGACTTCAAATAGAACAACTACAAATTATAAAGCAAAACTGCTGCTTTTGAGCACACTTGCTTTTTAAGAAATCCCTGATTGCTTAGGTCAAGCTGTAATCAGCACCTTTCTTGTAATTTCTACCTCTCACATGGTAGGGGCATTGAGCCTCTAAAAGGAGTTTCTTTTATCAAATGCTGGTCACGAAATAAAATTTGACTACTAAAGCTATAAAGTTCTCAAATGATTTCAAATTACAGACCCTCTGTCATTCATGATTAACATGAATAATGACTTAATTCACCAAAACAGAAATCAGAATAAAATTACCAAGAAAAAGTGTTAAGCTGTTATTGTCATACATTCCTATTTGGACATAGAGTGAAAAAGACTGTTTAGAGTAGAAACATTTATGGAACAGAAATCAAGTGCAGCCACTGCTACTAACTAGTTCAGTGTCCCAGATTGAATTAATTAACTTTTCAGGGACTGACCTATAAAATAACAAAGGAAGAGGTTAGGACTGAAACTAATTCTGAAATATAAGACAAGGTAAAAAAAAAAAAAAAAATTACAATTCCAAAGCTTGCTTTTTCAGACTCTATCTCTGTTTTGTTTTCAGTCTATCCAGTTTCTAAAATCCATGACTACACAACAATTCAACCTTTTGCTTTCCTGAGTATTAATAGTGGAAAATTGACCTTGATTTTAGTATAGACTGAGGTTAACTATTATCCTTCTAAAAGACAGATTTACTAAGCAATAGATATCAGTTGTACTGGAAAGGTGGGCTAGAGGTAGGAATGGAAAAACTGTGCTTTCTTGGTTTTATTACAAGTAATTCATTGGTAAATGTGAAAATTCCTCCATTTTTACAAGTCATTGCCTGTCAGCTGGTGTATACGAAGTGTTCGTTTACAATTTGTTTAAACAAATACTGTACTCTAGCGAGCCAGAGATGAACAGGCTTCTTAGCAAGCTGTTTGAAAGGAACAGACAGTACAAAAGAAATTTTTTTTCACCTCTCTGCCTTAGTAATACAGCTCTTCTTAATTTTAGATAATTTAAACAAGTCTAGATGATCTATAATAATTGTGTACAGAGATGTATTTTCCCATTGCTTTTCGAAAGACTAAATCCATAACTAAAAAATAATGAGAGGACCACAAATGATTGCATTTTAAATTCAGAGGGTGCATGGTAGAAAATGGAACTGGAAGGAAGTTGTTCATGCCAAGGAATCATCCTGCATCTGAACCCCAGGAAAATGAGGTCAGAGAAGACCCAAATGAAAATACCTCTGGATCAGGATCCCAGAGAATGTAGGTGGAAGGACAAACACATAGAAACCTTTCTAAGAATTTCAGTCCTAGCAATTTAAGGGGTAACTGACTATGGCTGGAAACAAGATTTATTGGCAGCAACTACGTGCCATACACTCTTCCAGGCTCTGAGGATATAGCAGAGAATAAAACAGAAAAATCATCACCTGGATATTCTATTCTGGCAGACAGAAGGAGACAAATAAAAATGCAAAAGGAAAAAGTAAAATATATAGTATTTTAGCTACTCTTATCAAGATAGTATGATCTATTTTAATAGCCATAAGTAGGAGGGGAAAAACAGTTAAGCAGAGAGAAAGACTGGATTTAAATATCATCATTCTAGTGATATGTCCCAAACATAGATCTCCAGGCCAGACCTCTGTCCTGACTCCAGACTTTTATACATATTCAACTGCCTACTTGGGCTGAATGACTAATTACTTCCATTCATAATCGATATTTCAGAATTAATGTATCCAAAATTAAACCTATCTCCTCTCCAAAACTGGTTCCATCTGTAACCAATTAATGGCAGTTTTCCTTTCAGTTGCTCAAGACAACATCTTGAAGTTATTCTTCACTTCTCTATTTCTCTAATATCCAATCAGTCGTGGGGACAGATTGCCATATCCTGGGGAGGAGCTAACCCTCAGTTAGTAAAATAGTCTTTTTGCCCATGTCCTCCCACAGTCTATCATCAACACAATAGTCAGAGTGATCCTTTTAAAATGTAAGGCATATCATGTCTCTCCTCTGCCTAAAACTTTTCAAAGTCTCTCTTCTTGCCTCAGTGTAAAAACAAGACTCTTCATGACCCAGCCCCAGTCATCTCTGAAATCCTTTCCTACCACAATCCTCAAAGCTTCAGCCAGACAGGCTTATTCGCTAATTCTCCAGCACATCCCTCCTCTGAGCCTTTGTATTTTTTCCCTTAAGATACCTCAGGGCTAATTTTTCTTACCTCTTTCAAGTCTTCATTCAAATGTCACTTTCCCAATTATCCCAGGGTAATTGCCCTGTTTAAAATTGCAAGCCACACCCTCTGGCTCTCCTTTACTTTGCCCTAATCTTGTCTATCACAACTATTGTTTATTTTCTACTCTTTTTTCCAACCAATATAACTTCAGGAGGGTGGGGTTCTCGGCTTTGTTCAGGGAAGTTTCTCAGGTTTGCCTAGAAAAGGGCCTGGAACATACTTTCCAGGCTCAATAAACATTTGTAAACAAAGTATGTAAGAGCATAAGGGTGTGTACATATCAAATCTGAGCGCTAACTAAAGCTCATAAGGAAAGCAAATCTTCTAACGGAAAAAAACTGGTGAAAGACTTTTGAGAAAATGTTGGCCTTGGTACCTTGCAACCCTCTGAAGGAACCTCAACCATTCCCAGAACAGGGCGAGAGCAATATTTAGAAGCATTGAGATCCCTAAGAAGCAAATGTTTTGTGCAGAGCAGTGGCCTAAAAAGACCAGCAGCATATTTTAATCACAGGCTTGAGAAGGAGACTCTAGTCATATGAGTGAAATAACTGGAGGCTTACTAAAAATGATAATATACAAGGGCAGGTGGGAGTGGCTAATGAAACCTTGGGTGAAAGCATCCATTGCACCTACGGGGCTTTGCTCCTTTTGGACTGGGGCTGGATGTTTTGAATCCAAATGAGACAGTCTTCATTCCATAGGAGAATGGTTGGCAGTATTTTTAAAGAGGCAGAATGTCTATAGACAGACAGTTAAACACCTGTACAGCTGTCCTACCGGTACCTTCAAAGTCTACCACTGCTGAGTCACTGGTCATCACATGCGGCCCACCCCCTGGGAGCATTTATAGGGCCTTCTGTAGGAAGATCCTTGGAGACTGATGTGAGACCACAGCCATAGCTGCAATACATTTAGGAAACAAAGAAAGAACTCCTGATACCTCAGTAGGGAATTGTTTTGCCCTCAAACTGGCTGAGGATATTTATATTTTGCATTCTAATCTCAGGATAAAAGAAAATAATTCGTAAAACTCTGTAAAGTTTAACTGTTTTCTAATCTTTTTTCATTAAAAAATATTCAGAACACTATCATGACAATTTCTTAATTACCTACTGGATCAGAAGAGATAACAAGATATTGGGAAAAGCTTTAGTTTGGGGGCAATTCCTAGGTTTAAGTTGTGACTCTGCCAGTTACCGACAGTATGACCGGGGGGAGAGAAAGAGTCTTCCAGATACTCAATTATGAGTAAAATGCAGGTAATACTAACCAAATAAGATAGTTGTGAGGATCAGATGGGAACTTAAGCGAAGGCTCCAGTGTCTCACGGGAACTCAATAATTAGTTTTCTTCCTTAGAACTGTGTACGTCGCTTCTTTAGAGAAGGAATAGAATAAGTGATACTGAGGATCTTTGCTGTTCTCCACGGCATAATTTTCTTGAGTGACGTTTATGTCCAAAAATCCAAACACATTAGTGGTATTCTTCTATCATTTACTAGGTTCTTGAGTCCTTACTATGTTTCAGGCTCTGCTCTCCATTTGGAATCTCTGCCTTCTCAACTTTCAGATTGTGCATATTGCCCCTGAAGTATTTTATTTTCAATTTAAAAAAATTCAGAGAGAGAGAAAGATGAGGTGCTGTCATGCATGGTCTTGGCCAGAGGGAATATGCCATGCAGGTAGCAGATGCTTTTCAGAAATTTCATGACTTTCAGGAAGATGACTTTAGGATTCTGCCAGTCACATTTTCAATCATCTCGTGAACTTGTTTTTACTATGGAACATTACAACAGAAGAGACTGGCTTCTGAACAAATTTTTCTAAAGTGGAAAAATAAAATCAGATAATGCATAACGTTTAAGTGCAGAATGCTACAGAGAATAGAATGCCACCTTGGAGGCAGAATAAGTTAAAAACAAAATGTAAGCTGCTTTTAGCATTATTCTCAGATTGATTTAGCTCTACTCTCAAGAGAATAATGTGCTTATCTTCTAGAAGCAGAATGAACTACTGAGTTCTAGGATTTGAAGACAAGTTTATGAACGGAAACCTCTGTGCTCATCAAGAGTCTATTACCAGTCCACATGTGCTACTGTTTCCAAACAAAAGACAACGATGTTCATTATGTGTGAAGGTCTAGCCAGGACTATACAGTTAACCAACTTTGACATTCCCTCCTGGAACATTTTTGTAAAGAAGAAATTGGCTCAAATATAAAATGTATCATTCCTTTTGGAAAAGGAAGTAAAGGAGACATGTCATAAAGGAGCAATAAGAAACACTGATCTATGAAACCCAATCCTTGATTCCCCTTCTCCCACTTAGTTTTCAGGTCTTGCTATGTGTTTCTCAGGTTTCTCTAGCACTGGGTTGCAGAAGCTCATTTGTCTACCCACCTGCCAGCTACTTCCCTTATGCTCTAACTTCCCACTAGGCACTGCAGGATTGGAACACTGAGAAGTATATGGCCCAGGCCACTGCTTTAATTAGGCATGATTGTGTGTAATTATAGCAGAAAAATATAACACAGATAAAGGTCTTTTTTCCTAATATGAAGACTGCCTTTTGATGTATAGCTATTTATAGAAACCCCAAAGCAATTACCCTGTTATTCTCAATATTTATGATATCTCGTGCTGCTGGTATGTACAAGTTGAGTATGCATACCTAAGAAGACATGTCCATTTGATCTCACAGAATAAACATATTGATAGTATATGCTACATTATAGTCATTTGTAGTCCATCATAAGTAATGTATGAAAAATGTTGTAGGAATTTTACAGATAAAACAAATTTCAAACACAGTTCTTGCTTGTGGTTGGATACAGAACTATAGCCCTAGAGTCTTTGAAAATCAATTCATTCTCCCCTAAGAAACATTGGGAGTAATAGCGTTTACAGAGTGCTTACAATGCACCAGGCACTGTTCTATGTTCTTTGATTTGTTAATGTATAGGACCTTAAGAACCCTGTGATTTAAAAACTATTATTATGCTTTTTTCACAGAACAGAGATTTAAGATAACTCGCCCAAGGTCACAGGTTGACAAGTGGTGAAACTAACAACTGAATAGAGACAGTCTGGCACTGAGTCCACTCTCTAAACCTCTGTGCTACACTATGAGTTGCAATAACTGAAAATGCCTAGGCTTATTGTAGTGCTCAATGAAATGTTAATTGAGCTCTACTCTTTGAAAATTAATTCTTACTGATCAAGTTGATTGGTTAACTGATTTTTTTTTCAGGTTTCCACAAGCAAAAATGTTTAAATTGTTTATTCTTGCTTCGTTTCAGTTCAATGCATTGATAAAGAACACAGAGCCAATAAAAAACATAGAGTAGTTCCTGGCATGTGAAAAATACTCAGTAAATGCTAGTGTAAGCTACTGTGACACCACTGAGTTTTTACTTTATAACTTATTCATTCACAATGTATATGTGGTCCCAATATACCACCAGGAATTGACTGGGTTAGGCACTGGAAGTAAAATGACAACTATGGCATTATTTCTGCCTGAAAGGAGTTTATAACAGGGTATATAGCATTTTCTGTTATCTCTGGGGCCATACCATTTCAATGTATGGGGTTACTTTTCATCTGCATCCCTTTTCCTGAGGGCCGTATCAACAGTCTCAGAAGACTCCCTTACCACTGCCTCAGGACAGGCCAGAGGAACAATTACACACACACACACACACACACACACACACACACACGCACGCACACGCACACACGCACACAGTCCCATCTAACAGTAATCCATATCTAATGATGGAAGTTGGTATATAAATTCTGTAGTTTCCTCACTTGTTAGGAGAGAGAATTCCGAGGCTTATGTTCTACCATCTTTCAGAATTCTCCTATAAGATTAAGCTCCAGCGGCCCACAGTGGTATCTGGCCTGATATTCATTCGTTACTGGCTGTTCTTCACTGTCTCACCTTCCCCCTTCTCTACAGCAGTGTTCTGGGTTCATCAACCACATCACTTAATTGCGTGTGAATCACTGTCTTCCGGGATCCTTGCTCCTGGGGGAATTTTAACTAAAATACAGGGAAACAGATGTGTATGAAAAACACATACATATGAAACACATATGAAAAACAGGCAAAACTTTTAATCCTATAATAGACATCGATAGTGGGTACAGTGCAAATTAAAAAAAAGAAACAGAAGAAGAAATGTCAATTCATCCTGAGAATTTCTGAAGGCAGTGAAGAGAGGAGAGAGTACCTTAGGAAAAGCTTGAAACTTGAGTAGATACAGAGTGAGAAAGTCTGTATCAGTATGTTCGGAAGTTCAGCACAGCTGCAACAGAGTAGGTAGTAGAGGCAGGAAGCTAGAGAGTTAGTCTGAGATAGATCAGACAGAACCTTCTTTGTCTTGATGAAGAGGTTAGACTTGATTGTGTAGGCAATGGTGAGTCGTTAAGTCAAATCAGTTAAGTTAAATGACCATATGCCGTTTGCATTTTAGAAAAGTTAATCTTGCAGAGTACAAAAAAGAGTTATTTGTTTCCATAGGTAACAGCAAGAGAACCCATCAGAAGAGCAGTGAAAGTCCAAGGAAGACATGAAGAAAGCAGGAACTAAGTCAAAGAAATGAAAGTGGAGAAGAGAATAGAGATTAAGGAGAAGTTAGGGAGGTAGAATCAAATGGCCTTGGTCACCTGGCGAGAAGACAGAAAATGGGAGGAGAAAACAACATGGAAAACTTCTCTATCGCTTTCTCTGATACCTGGGTATGTGGAAGTGTCATTCACTAACGTGGGAGAAATCATAGGGGAAATAGGCATTAATTTAATGAGCAGAAGGGAGAAGCTGCAAGATACTTAATTCAGTGGTGAAGATGTTGACACTGAAATACCTCTAGGACATCTGGGAATTTTCCAGTAGACAACTGCATGTGGGGAAAAGAGAGAGAGATTTGGGGATTTCATAATATAACTATGTACCAAACATCTATGGCTGTGTAACTACTTCAAATACAGTGGCTTAACACAACAATGATTTATTATTTCTCATAGTTCTGTAGGCTGGCTAAGCAGTTCTTCCACTTGTCTCACCTGGACTCACTCATGTGTGTAGTTGCATATAGCTGCCAGTCGGTAGTCTGGCTGAACTGGAAGCTACAAAATGGCTTCAGTCAGAGATCTGGGGACTTGGACTGGTTTATCTCTTCCGTGTGGCTTTGCATCTTTCACACCAGCTTCCTTATGTGTCAAGAGGCAAGAGTGGGAGCTGCAATGTCTCTTAATATTCTGTGCAATATCACATCTGCCATCCTTTACTTGTCTAAGTAAATCACAAGGCCAGCAAGACTGAAGGGGGTGATGAAGCAACAAGGTTACACTGCAAAGGCACATCAGAGATTCGGAGAAACGTGTGATTCAGCAGGTGCCATTATTATAACAGACAAGTCCAAAATGGTTTTCAAATCTTGGATGTACAGGCTTATAGGTACTGAAGCCAAGTGAGCAGGGGATTGGGAACCAAATAAGAAATTCAGGGAAAAGTTATAGAAAGAATGCGAAAGAGAGAGAGGGGTCAAGAAAGCCAGGATGAAAATTCTCTCAAGAAGAAAGGAGTACTTAAAAGCATCAAAAAAACTCAGAGGTAGTTAGTATTTAATAATAGTAAAACCAAAAATTAATTAGATTTGGCAATTAGAAAGTCATTAGTGGCCTTTGCCAAAGTTGGTATGGTGATGCAGTGGTGGGTAGAGATAGAAACCTGATTGTGGTGGCACGAAGAATAATTGGGTGTGAATATCTGTTTGTTATTTTATCAAGTTAGTTTATAAAAGATAGAAAGATATAGGACCATAAATGGAAATGCAGCAAGGAAGGGTAGTGAAAGAATGTATATAACCCTAATGGAGGCTACTTAGTAAGCTGGCTGTAATTGCTTTGTGAGAAGAATAATAGTGTATGATTAATACATTTTAAGACCTCATTGTTAATATTTTGATAAATAATTCCACAGCATACTAATCAGTGCTTGCTTCCCCTAATATTCCTCTGTGTCAAATTTTCAAAAAACTAAAAAATGATTCTAACGTTAATGTAAAATGTCAAAGGTATCAAATATTTCATTTGACACATTAATTAATGAAGTGACCAGTAAGATGTTGCTATGCACTAAATGTTTGGGCCCTGGCCAAATTTATATGCTGAAGCCTTAATCTCAATGTAACGGTATTTGGAGGTAGGACCTTTGGGAGGTAATTAGAGTTAGATGAGGTTGTAAGGGTAGAGCCCCCATTATGGGATTAATGCCCTTAAGAAAAAGAGATATGAGATATTTCCTTTCTCTCTTTCTGTCTCTCTCTCTCCATGCATACAATAAGAAAAGGCCTTGTGAGGACAAAACCAGAAAGAGAGTCCTCACCAAGAACCCAGCCCTACTGGCACCCTGATCTTGCATTTCCAGCTTCCAGAACCATAAGAAATAAATATTTGTTGTTTAAGTCACCCAGTCTATGGTATTTATTATGGCAGCCCAAGTCGACTAAAACAGACGTTAGGACCAGTTCAAAGAATTTGTATGTATGGGCCATCAGGAATGTGGAAATGAAATTGTTAATAGATGCAAACCAGTTAGTATTTCACAAGGCAAATAAATCTTTGTGTTGGAGTGAACTTTTCTATAAGGCAGAAATGAATGTACCCCTACTGCAGATGATTCATTTGTATTACCATGAGCAAGAATCATTGCATTATTTACAGTTTTCTACAAACTGGCTTCTATCTCTATAGAGTTGTAAAATAGCCTACTCTATAGAAAGACAATGAAAAATACAACTCCCTCCCCAATCCTCATTCTCACCATGTAATCCCAGGAGAGTCCTGTAGAAATGCTGGGCACTGAAAGAACACCCAGTAATCTTTTTTTGCCCATTTCCAAATCCTGGACGATACATATTTTTTCCTGGTAGCCTCCAGACACTACTATCTATGGTGATTTATGGCAAAAGGAATATCCCAAGTTTAACCTTAATTTTCTGAATGACAATGTCAGAACGGATTTTGCAATTTGAACGAGGGTTACAAAAATTAACCATGATGTACCATTTCAGAGTTAAATGACATAATCAAATTTCGACTGATAACAACTAATTTAATAAAAAACAACTATAATGATCACATCATCATTACGTAAGCAGTTATATCAAATCAGTCTGCTCAGGTTATGTAGTAACACAGGAAAGACTAACAGATTATTTTATTTTTGGATAATTTTATACCATTCTTTAGACCTCAGATCAGGTATCACTTTCTGCCTAGGTCAGTGATCTTCAAACTTGGGTACTTTCCAAAAAACATTTGAACATGGATACTTTTAGGGATATCCATTTGTGGATCCTCAACTTCATAAGTAAACTATGTTAGGATAGTAATAAGAAAGCAGTACCTAAATAGATTCTACCAACTTTCTAAAACTGACCACCCCCCAACCCCCTACCTCTCTCCAACCACCTTGTGGACACGCACACAGCATGTGCACGCGCATGTGTGCGTGCGTGCACGCACACACACACACACACACCCCTCAACTCTTGCTGTGTTGCACTGCCCTGGGATTGAAAACCTCCTGGATGCGAAATAAAAGGGGAGGAAGTTTCTCTAATAGGTATGGAAACTTTTGACCTTCCTGAACTTTCTTGCAATAAATATTTCTGTTGAGGGTAAAATCTGGCATTGAACTTTGGTATTTTGTACTATTTTTATATTAGAAATGCAGATATAAAAGAGTTGGTGGTCTGAGCCTGCCAAATAACTCTTCATTACCTATTTAGATTCTTCCATTCCCTCTCTCTCTCTCTACCCCACATCATCAAAAAATGCATTGTCCTTGAGAGAGAATCACAACAGAGTGCAAAGCCAAGAGACCAGAAATACTGAAGAGGTAAAAAATAGGTAAGAACTATTGAACCCTTTTTTTTTCATGTAATTAAATAAAAATAAATCATTGTGGCAATTCTCAATACTTGTCTCTAGAGTTTGTCATGAAATGGGTGTGGTTGGGGGGGATTTACCACAGAAAATCCAGAAGTGTAGATTACCAATATGAAATATTTTAAATACTGCCAGAATGTTTTCCAAGAATAGAAAATTTATCAAGATTATCAGATAAAGTCCACCAACAAAACTTTTGCGTTTTTTTCAGATTTAGGATTTCTTATACAATGAAGTATTTTTCAAGTCTACTCAAACCAATTTCATATAAAATACTCTAATTTGAGTCAATATTTATATTATTTAATCATAAAATATTTAATATATTTTTCTCCATTTAATAATAATAAATAATTTGCTAGCTATCTGGTCAATTCATTTTTAGCTTTACATAGTTTTCTCTGTCACTAAATACATAGGAAAAGTGTGATCATGCTTAATCTCATGAGATGTATTTCAAATAAAATTTTAACTTACAAGTCTTTTTCTAAATTTATAATATAACTAATTGCATAAAAATACTAATTGAATTGATTAGTCAGCATAGAAAATATTTTAAAATATTTAGCATCTCGTGAACATCAGAAAAAAGATTTAAAAATTTTCATATGTATGTATTTGTAGATAAGTATGATAAGCATAAAAATGTGTTATACTTTGATAAAGATATTTAAATGTCATGGAACGGAAATATCAGTTCAAATAGTAAGAAAGAAAAGGAATACATCTTTCAAGTGTTAAAGAAGAGCTGATTTGAATTGTTTGAATGTTGGAAAAGTGTATCAGGTTATCATTTTTTGATTCCATTAAATATACTTAAAAGAGTGATATAATATGTTATTAGTCAAGATTTCCCATAGGTTGGAAACAACTTTTGCAACTATATAAAATTTAAGATAAATAAATTCAAGTGTCAAGTTAAACATGTGTGAGGAAGTACGTAATTTTTCAAAATTCTATTGGGCATATGGAGTGGAAGTTTGGAACTGACTGGTCTGTATTGTATATTTTATGTTTTTTTTTTTTTTCCTTAAGAGCATTTATTTTAGTTTGTATTCATGAATTCCTTTTTTATGTATTTGAATAACAGTAATCTCCCCCAGTAATTTGTGTGTTTCATGGAATCAGGAATGGGGCTTATTTTTGTTTACCAGCAATCCCAACAACTTGTGCAGAGCCTAGACTATCACAGATAAAGTAGGACGTCTGTAGTTTAAATTATTCACTTAGCTAACTTCCAAGCAGAATAACACATCTCCCATGACTCTCAGCACACATTAAATCTCTGCCTCCTTCTCCTTGATGCCCTTCTAACCCTGTAAGTCCTACTAGATAAATCAGTGCTGCCTGTGGTATTTAGTACCGTCCTATAGTTTATGACTCTTGTAATATACTTATCATTTTACTAACACTAAGTCATTAGCCTTTTATTACTATTACCATTTTTAGAGATGAAGTTGTACACCTAGAAAATATTGGGCAATATCAATTTGCATAACTTTTATAAGCTGAATTCTGCTACCTAAGCCAAAACTGTTGCAGTTTTTGAAGTCTTCGTATGTTTCATGTCTTTTAGTTTTTCTATGTTTTAAAAATCAAAATCATTTTCCTTCACTTTCATTCCTACAAAATTTGATCATCAGTTCTCTTACTCAAGGGATATTCATAAGAATTATTAACAGTTGACAATGAGAAGATAGTGAATATATACATTGTTGAATGACAACTCATGCTTTCAGGAAAAAAAATGTTTTCTTCATTATTATTAAAAGGCAAATTTACTGGACGGATGTCCATCTGTATTTCCACATTTATTATAATCAAACAGTAACCAGTATTTCTTTTTATAAAGTGCCACTAATACATATGCTAAATACTACATGAACATGTGGCACTGGTTTTAAGACCCGCACGCCAGTCAGTCTCACTGTTTGGATGTAAGTTCATGGTTTTATAGATTAAATTTTAATAATATTTACCATAAATTTCGATGGTTACTTTGGGTAAAAGAAATGAATTCAAAGGTAAAGATATCAACGTTATATTCACTTCCAACCACAAAATTCTGAAAATAATTGCATATCTGCTATAAACATAAGCTTAATGAAAGAATGAAATAAGTAAACTGAACTTTTTGTTGATGTTGCTGCTGTTGTCGAAAATGCTGCCCTAACATTGTTTACTGTTAGGAAAAGTATCTATTTTAAAATATCCTCATTTAGCAACAAGAACAACAAAGTTTCTAGCACGTTTCTGGCAGGAGAAAAATATTGTATTTCTGATAGCGCTTTTTGATAGCAGTAGAATACTACTCTAGATAACTTCAGGATTGATGCTTAAGCTTTCAGACCACTTCCTTGAATAGAGCACATATTTAAGGTCCTGAAAGCTAGAGACTGGAGAATAACCAAAGCTACATGTGGGCACATGTTTAAGACAAGATTTTAACAAGGGTCAGATTGAATCTAGGCTTCTTCTGTAAAAATGGATGATTTTGAAAAATTATGTAATAGCTATGTGAAAACAGTAGCTGTAGTAAGGAAAGCAGTAGTTACATTCAAGTAATAGTTTGGTCAGAAATTATTACTCATAAACAGATCTGTTTCAAAAGTCATCCTTCCTACGTGATAATGGATTAGCATTTTATTCCAGGACGATACTATCACCTTACGGCAGCTACCTGAACAAAAAAAGGGGTTTATGAGCCCATTGAGTCAAAAGAACATGAGCACTTAGCTAATTGAACTCCATTTTGATAGAGACCAAAAAAGCAATGCTCTCTGACACTAATACCAGAATTGAAGCTTAGAATTCAGAGGGAGGTGGGATAGACCAGAGCAAGAAAGAAGAGAATCTGAGATGGTCACTTCCTTCAGGATGGCCACGTTCACCAGAAGGAAGACCCTGCTGGCAGTGATGAGAGAAAGCACAGTAGGGCAGGTTAAGCACAGTGGTTGAGACAATGCTAATAAATGGCAGCAGATAAGACAATGTTGTAGTTAAAAGGGCTTAGATCAGATTAGCAGATAGAAGTGTCTCTATTATTCATGATAGGTTGGTCCCTTGGAACACACCTGAGTTTATGCTAGTGAGGTGATTCCTGGCAGGCCCTGAGATAGTTTCAGGATGGGGGCTGGCCATGCTGGAAAGACCAACCATGTGACTGGAGGGATGGGAATTTGAGATCGTTAATATCAGCCCAACCTCCTAGGAAAGAGAGTGAGAGACTGAAATTTAATCACATGGTTAATGTTTCAATCAATCATGCCAATATAACAAAATCCCACTGGCATGGACTCAAAACTCAAGTGAAGTCCTGGTTAGTGATACATACTGTTATCTGGAAAAGGGAAATGTCCTAACTCCACAAGGAAGACACAGAAGCTCTTTATTTAGCACCCTCTCACACATTACACTGTGGATCTTTTATTTTGGTTAGTCCTAATTTATTCTTTATAATAAAACTGCAATTGTAAATATGGCACTTTCCTGGATTTTGTGAGTTGTTCTATCAAATTATCAAATCTGAAGGGTAGTAGGAACCCCCAGTTTGTAGCCAGTTCATCAGAAGTGTAGGTGGCCTCAGAACCTCTGAGCTTGAAGGTGGTGTCTAAAGTGAGGGTAGTGTTTTGGAGGACTGTGCCCTTAACCTATGAAATTTGACTTACCTCCAGGTAGTTAGTGTAAAACTTGCATTGCAGAGTGGGACACAAGGATGTGATGAAATTCTCCCCAACTCCAAAAAGAAAGAGACACTTAAGTACAGCTCTATAGTTGAGCCTGATGCAAATTATGAAATCAAGGAATCATGGCACTAATTTATTCTGTCCCAGGTTGAAGGAGATCCCAAATTCAGAGTAAAATAAGCAGAAAGTATCATTTGATAATAATATTATTAATATAATTAACATCAAACTACTGAAGTATGACTTTTCTCAACTAAAGATAGAACTAGTCCAGAATCTAGGATAGGGCTAGGCTTATACATACTGATCATGTGATAACAGGTGGGGGTGAATAAAAAGGATGCAAGATTTGGGAGGCTGAACGGTTATGAAAACAATAAGACTGACCCTATAAAGTGCTCTACACTTCTGTTTATCCTTATCCCAATTTATTTTTATTGTGATTTTTTTTGTTAAAATAATACTTCAACCTTAAAAGATCTCATTATAGACACAAAAAAACACAGGTAAACAAAAATATAGAAATAAAAACATAATTTTCTTATTATCCAAAGACTTTACTTATACCCTAGGGTATATCTTTCCAGATAACTTTCTGTGTATATAATATTTATATTTTTCACCAAAGTGAGATCATATTGTACATTATTTTATATGAACTGATTTTTCAATTAATTTTTTTCAATTACAAATGTAACTTTTCCATACCAATAAGTTTTTGTATTGCCAGAGGGGAGGGATGTGGGGGGATGAGTGAAATAGTTGAATGAGATTAAGGAGGACAAACTTCCAGTTGCAAAATAAATGAGTCATGGAGATGAAATGTACAGCATGGGGAATACAGTCAACAATAATGTCATCAATTTGTGTGGTGACAGATGGTAACTAGACTTATCATGGTGATCATTTTGTAATGTATAGAAAAAGCCCGAATCACTGTGTTATGCACCAGGACCTAACAGCGTTGTAGGTCAATTATACTTTGACAAACAAACTCATAGAAAGAAAAAGAAATTAAACTGTGGTTACCAGAGGTGGGAAGTGGATGGTGGGAGGGATTGGGTGAAGGTGGTCAAAAGGTACAAACTTCCAATTATAAGACAAATAAGTACTAGGGATGTAATGTACAACATGATAAATATAATTAACACTGCTGTATGTTATATAAATATATGAAAGTGGTTAAGAGAGTAAAACCTAAGAGTTCTCATCACCAGGAATTTTTTTTTTCCTTTTTCTGTTATTTTGTATCTCTATGAGATGATGAATCTTCACTAAACTTATTGTAGTAATCATTCTGTGATGTATGTAAGTTGCATCATTATTCTGTACACCTTAAACATATACATATACGGTCAATTATATCTCAGTAAAACTGGAAGAAAAAAATAAGCTTTTATTTTATCTAATATTCAATTTACATTCAAATTGTCCTTAAGTGTCACAGATATGTTCTTTGCAGCTATCCAAACTGAACATAATCCAGGACCATTAAATCATCTAATGGTTGTATCTCTCATGTCTCTTCTAGTCTAGCATTGCACAACTCTTTTATGATATGATTTTTCAATAGATTGGCCATTGTTCCATGGAATATTGTACATTCTGAATTTTGGTTGAGTCTTCATGATGTGGATTAGTTTGTTTCCCTATTCCCCATATTTCCTACAAACTGATAGTTCTAAAGGTTTGATGATTGAAATTAAATATTTTATAACTAAACCCGAGGTGATGTTACACATTTCATAGTATATCAGGTGGAGAGACACATAATTTCTCGACCTATGCTTAGTGATAATAAGAATGACCTTTGGATTCAGGTAATAATCATTCCATTACACAGTTGTACTTTCTTCCTTATAACTTAAAAAATAATCTTTGTTGCTTTGCGAATACAAAATGTCTAATTCTTCATCAAAGTTACACCAAACACTCTTAACAAAGTTGATAATTTTTGCCTCAGTCAATAATTTCATTAGGTCTCCACACTTTCATTCTGCTTTGTACCTCCTCTGATGCAAAAATGTCTTTTTTATGTTGGCATTCTCAAGACATGTGTATCTTCCACTAGATTATACACACTGAAAAAGAAAGACTAAGTCTTTATTTTAGTACCCCCTCAGTGTCTAGCACAAATGGGACATACTAAAACAAATGAACAAACAAAAAAACAAAACAACGCCCCCCAAAACAAAACAAAAACACAAAAAACCTACCTCTGTTGAATTATGTTTGAAAGAAGAACCAATTCAATACAATAAGAAAGGTAGTGAATGTCCAAAGTACGTGTTAAACTGTTAAATAGTTTCCCCGCAATATTCATATGTTGAAGTTCTTACTCTCCAGTACCTCTGAATGTGGCCTTGTTTGGAAATAGGGTTGATGCAGATGTAATTAGCTAAGTTAAAATGAAGTCATACTGTAGTAGGGTAGATTAGGGCCACTAATGCACTATGAATAGTGTCCTTATGAAAAAATGGAAATCTGGAGAGAGACAAGCACACAGGGCAACACCATGTAAGGATAGACTTATGCTGCCATAAGCCAAGGAACCATTAGAAGTCGGGAGAAAGGTTTGGAATCCATCTTCCCCTGGAGCCTTCAGAGGGAACCTGGTCCTGCCCAAGCCATGATCCCAAACTAGCCCCCAGAATGGTGAAATTATATATCTCTTGGTTAAGCTACCCAGTTTGTGGAACTTTATATGGCAGCCCTAGGAAACTAATACACTCACACATATTCCTGCTCTAAATCCATATTCATACTGATAAGACACTTAAGAGCTCTAGCCCACATATCTAAAATAAATAAAAAATTTAAAAATCAAGTTCCAATCTAAATATTAAAAAAAAGAAAGAAAGCGAGAAAGAGGGGTTGGCTCTGGTTTTACCTTCCATTGCTAGCTATAAGCTGCTTTGCTCCTTGTAGAGTACGAGGGGCTGCAAGCCTTTGTGCAGGATTACTCTATTACATGTAACATTGTATTTTAAGCAAAGGATCATTTGTGGCAAGTCAATATCACAAATGAAATATTGTCTGAGGAGAAAGGAAAATCAATATCAACCCTTAGGGTCATTAAGTTTTGATAAGGATTTTCTGCAAACATCAATATAGTACCAAACAGATAAGTATTGCATGTTTTTGTTTTGTTTTGTTTCCTCTCTATTTAATCAAATCTGTCTAGGAGTCCACTTGAACACACATATACACCCCCCACACACAGGGTTTTCTACAGAATCACCAGTAGCCTCCTTGTCTTGCTGTTTGCTTTGTTTTAAATGGGTATATTTACTGGTATCAGCCTTGCCATTAGAAAGAAAAGAAGTACCAAGCCAACCAGATACCTACATGCACTCCAATGTCTGGACAGGTAGTTGTGGAATTAGAATAGGGCACTCAGTTCAAAAGGATGGAGGAGATAAAAATTTTTTCACTTGTCATATTTCAGAAAGATATTGCAATTAACAAAACAAAACAAAAAAACCAGGGAGAACATGCTGTAGAGTAATATCTGAGAAGAACTCAGGCGGAAATGAAAACAGCTAAATAAAGTGTCCTAAAAAAACGGCTGCTTACCTTTCCGTAGGGTTTGAGACAGTACCCACAGAAATTGCCATTTTCTAACAGGATTCAAATGATCTAAATTATTTTCCATTAATGTTTTTCCATTTTATCAAAAAGCTTTCAATAAGCCATTTCTAGACTTAAGAAAACATTTTGCTAAATTATGTTTTATATGTTTGATTGCTCGTATTTTACAAACAACTTTAGGCTTTCAAAATATTTTTCTTGCATTTTTAATGCCATTAACCTAGGTATACGTTACTGTTGGCTAATTCTCCTTATCCCATTCCACTCAATGTTTGATTAACATTCCTTGTAAAATAGGCTAATGACAATCTGAATGCCCTAGGCTAGTAATTCTCAAGTTCTTTGTTTATGCAAGCTTTCAGATACACACATGCTCATGCAACAGCAGGGATGCACTGTTTGGAACTTGGAATGTCTGTACAAATAAGTTGTTAAAGCATAGCCCCTATGAAAATGTGTGGCATACCAGGCATAGCACATTAGCAAATACTCTGCTTTCTGCTAAATCCCGCGAGTTTATAGTATGCCTCAGCAGCAATGCTTCCAGATATTGCCCACAAAAATGTTTGCAAATCTCTCCAATCTAGGGTTGTATCTTTGTTGTCCTTTATAGTGGCAAAATACTTTTACTGACTCCTAATTGTATGGCTCTTTACTTTCTACTTTCTGGAATATTTCCTTCGAAGTACTTCCAGGTACCCTAAAACTTTTAATATCCAGAATGATACACTTTTCCTTTAGGCCTTTAGGACAGGGTAAGCACTGTCACTCATACACACTTTGTTAATCATTATGAGATGCAATGGTTATCAAAATATAAATGGAGGGGCCACCGCCCAATAAACAAAAAACTGCAAGACACATTCAGTGCAGTGGTGTAAAAACTCTTTGTGCTCATACACACTTTTAAGTGCGTTGTATCCCCACCCAAATAGAATACCGTTTTGGAAATGGGAGTGCAGTGAACTCATATTAGGGCAGAAATGATCATTACCCAAGCCCACAACTTTAGCAATGGAAGGGGTTAATGTCTACAAATGAAGAGTGCTCAACAGTAAGAAGCTCTGAGTTTTGTTTGCTAAGAGCATTTCATAGTCCTCAGATCATGAAGAAAATGCAGGATTACAGTGTACTCTAAAGGGCTATTTAAAAGGTAGAACATTGTCAGTGATGCTTGGGTTTCTATTTAAGTATCCAAGCCTTCTCTTAGTTACCCTTCAGCGGGAACTGTTCTTTTTTATTCTCTAAAGGCTAAAGTCTTCACATTCGAGTAGACACAATATTGCTCTTCTGCTTTCCTCCTACTCATTGAAAGCTGTGCCACGCTTTCACCACATCATAGAACACATTTGGCAAAATGTTTCATTTGAGCAAGGTCGAAGTAATGGTATAAGCATACACAGTTCTAGCACAAATAAATTTAACAACTTGCTTACGATTTAATAGCACAACACTGATGAGTTAAAAATACCCAGCTTAAAAAACAAAAAAATACCCAGCTAACCTTTGGCATATGGGCTAGAACACACTGCTTTAGGGATCAAACAAAAAAGGGGATTATAGAAAAGGTGCCTGAACGGAAAGGAAGTAGGAGGAAGTGAAACTAGATAGGGTTACAATGACTTAGCTATCTACTGGATCTGTTCAGATTCCCTCCTGATTCTGTCTCCTAATATTTCTTCATGAAAACTACTACACAGAGAGGTTATATGGTGATACACTCTAGGAAAACCCAGAGATGTTTTTACTGAGTTGATACAACTTGAAATTTGCTAAGAGAGTAGATCTTAGATGTTCTCACCGAAAAAGCAAATAACAATAACAAAAAAGGTAACTATGTGAGGTAATGGATGTGTTAACTTGATTGGACTTCAAATGTATAGGTATATTAAATCATTACATTCTATATCTTTTAAAAATCACATTGTACAACCTAAATGTATACAATTTTATTTGCCAATCTACAATGCCTTAAGAAAGCTGGAAAAAAATAAAATGGTCGGGGCTACTTTCACATGCAAGCTTTTATTAATGATATCAGCTAGTAGTAGGAAAGCTGACAAATTTGAAGTTTATAAGAATCACTGAAGAATAAATTTGCTGTTTAGTTTCTCTGCGCTTTCAAAAACATATTAAATGAAAACAAACACTTAAAACCAAGCAGCATGGGGCTTCCCTAGTGGTGCAGTGGTTGAGAATCTGCCTGCCAATGCAGGGGACACGGGTTCGAGCCCTGGTCTGGCAAGATCCCACATGCCGCGGAGCAACTAGGCCCGTGAGCCACAACTACTGAGCCTGCGCGTCTGGAGTCTGTGCTCTGCAACGAGAGGCCGGGACAGTGAGAGGCCCGCGCACCACAATGAAGAGTGGCCCCTGCTCACTGCAACTAGAGAAAGCCCTCGCATAGAAATGAAGACCGAACACAGCCAAAAATAAATAAATTTATAAATGTATTAAAGTTAAAAAAAAACAAAACAAGCAGCATGCAATAACACTTTTCCATTAAAAAAAATCTCTATTTTTAAGAAAACCAAATCAAACCAAAACAAAAATGTAAACCGCTTTGAATCTTCAAATATGATCCAAGCAGTTGAATAAATACGATAAATAAAAATGAGAATTTTTATTTTAATACCTTCATTTTTGCTTACCTACTCTGGAAATTACTTGAACTGATAGCTCTCAAAAATTTCTCTATCAAAAAAACAAAAAAGGAAAAAGAATCATACTAATCATATATGAAAGGTTGGCAGTGATGCTTCTTCAATTTTTTATTGTTGTTTTGTTTTCTATAAACATTTTTCTACCACCTCCTCTAAAAAAAAATAATAATTCAATTCAATTGGTCCACTTTCAAATAACTAATAAACAGTAGACCAAAAATATATAAAATACAAAAATAAACAAGTACAGATTGGGAAACATTTTACACAATGTCCCCAGTACTGCTTGCATTGGTATAGTCTTTCCTCTGTAACACTGTTCTCAAATCATTTGTATGCAATTAGTGTTTTACAATTAATTCTAAGTTGAAACATGCAAAAAATATTTTATTAAAGAAATTTCTCCATCTTACAATTGCAGATTGTGCCTTTTGAACTTTTCCACAAATATGTTGCATCACAAATGGATCCCATTTACTGTTATATTCATATTATTTAAGTTATAGAAAGGTTTAGGGGATCCAATTACAAGTTATTTTTTTTTCCTTTTATAAAATGAATGGAATATTTAAACGTGATAGTTTTGCTCTACATGTAAAAACAAACTTTTGAATGATTCTACAAATATTAATTCTAATAAATTAAAAGAAGGAAGATTATGGGCAGACAATACATTCACTGAGGTAACAATGGCACAGACATTTTTAACTGAACCCAAACTATCTTTCTGTTTATTTTTTGAAAGGAGAGTAAAAAGATCCAAATTATTCCTGTGTGTGTGAAGTTTCAGATGTTTTATATGCTGTTCAGTATAAAGCACACATAATGCCTCATTGAAACAAAGAAAAATAATCTACCTTAAAAGGAAGAGAATGACAATTTTGCCTTGTTTTCTGAAGTTGAGAAACAAGTCCTATGAAACACATACATTTCACCAGGTAATTGTGGTCTCTACTTCTGTATTAGTGTTAGATGACATTTAATTTAAATAACATTCTTTTTATAGCCTCCCAATAATTTAGAAGGCAAATGCTCTTTTATAAATGAAAACAAGAAATAATAAATAAATATGCTTCCAGTAACACTTTGGGCTTCTGTGTGATTTGTTCATAGTGTTAATGGTGTGTCTAGGTAAACATCTGAAACAATATATGCTACTAATTAAAAGACTGTATATCCTGTGGTGTGAACTCTGTGATCTAATTAAATTCTGGCTGCCCTCCATTACAGAAAAGTATGTGATGTGTGAAAATATGAAAATTAAACTAGATTACTAAGTCCTTGAACTAATATTGGGTTGCTAAGGTAAGATGTTTTTGATGATCTGGGGTGTATGAAATGATGAGTCAAGAGATATGGTTCACAGAGTGTAGATATGTATATTATGCCAAATACTTTAAGTTAGCCTGACAAAGTTAAAGTTAGCCAGTGTATCAAAAAAACGTTAATTAGAAAGGTGAAGGCAATGTCTGGCATGACTATTCAACAAAATGTTAATCCTATTGAACCTTTCTTTCCTTTAAATATAAGTAACCTTAATACTAAAATTACAGATTTATTTTTGTAGTTATTTTCACTTTTAAACTAGCTGTATTTTATCAACTATTTTGAAATCTCAAGGCAAAAAAAAAGAAAAAAAAAGAAAACAGAAAGAAAGAAACCTTGTATTGTATTTCCTTTCAGGAATACCTTTCAGGAAATACCTGTTATTTTAGAAAACTCTTCCACATAAATTGAAATTATAAGGGAATACATTCTTGTTCTACTCTCACACCATTTCAGTTAAAAAAAATTTTTTTTTTCTTTTTCTTAACTGATATATTGGACAAATTTTGGAAAAAACAATTGAAGGTAATTATAATACAATAGTGCTGATATGCATTGTGCTGAAAGAAATTCTTATTCACTAGATTTGCTTAAAAGGTCTAGCTTTCAATAAAATTTTCAATTTTATTTTAATTCACAATTTCCAGATAGTCGCTGTGATGGTTAATTTTATACATCAACTTCACTGGGCATGGGGTGCCCAGACGTTTGGTTAAACATGATTTTGGTTGTGTCTATAAGGGTGTTTCCAGATGAGATTAACATTTGAATCTGTAAACTGAGTAAAGTAGATTTTTCTCCCCAAAGTGGGTGGGCCTAATCTAATCTGGTGAAGGCCTGAATACAACAAAAGGCTAAGTAAGGAAGAATTCCCTCTCTCTGCCTGACTATCTTCAGACTTGGACTTCAACTAGAACTAAGCCATCAGCTCTCCTGTGTCTCCAATTTGCTGCCTCAGATCATGGGACTTCTCAGCCTCCATAACTACATGAGCCAATTCCTTAAGCTATATTTTGGTAGATAGATAGATAGGGATAGAGTAGAAACTGTATGCTTTTTAATACCCTTCTGAAAACTTAACTCTAAAAAAATTACCTATACAAAGATAAAAATAAATTCCTAAATATATTCCTAAATACTCACTGGGGCGTGGTGTGACTCAAAGAACCTTCATGCTAACCTAGCTTATCAAATCTATTATATATCATTCATGATGTAGAACTTTGAGAGCTTTCTTAGTGATAAACATTCCTTATAATAATAAGAACCGTTACTGCTTAACAGTTACAGCTTTACTTTCCCTTCTTTTCCACTGTCACTAGTACTTAGTTAAATTTTTTTGGAAATACCTTGAAAATATCACTACTTTCAGTGATAAGTAAAATTGAATTTTTAAAAACATAATACTCTTCTAAACATGGGCTGGGGGAAATCATTATTATAAAACTATTTGAGTAATTTATTTTGTGTGTTTGAATAATTATATTTGAAGCGAATGTTAAATTAGTATCTACCTGAGGCACGGATGTCTCAGTTTCTGAAAATAATTAATGGTTTTATACATTATTTCCCTAACAGAACTAATGGTGGCTTCATTTACACTGCCATGAACATACATTACTTTATTTCCGTGGCACTATAAAATGGTGCCTTCAAGTCCTATTCAGAGTTGCAATTTATCTAAAATAATGAGTAGATAGCAAACCTAGACATTTTAATAAATCCAGTATAGCTAGTACCAAATAGAAGATTCTGGAGTCTAGTTAGATATGAGAGCTCTACTCTGCACATCTCTCCATTTCCTCATCTGTAAAAAGGTGCTGATAATGACAGCTACTCTATAGGTGAATATTAAGTTAGTATAAGTATGGTGCTCAGAGCAATGTTTGGCCCTTACTAAGTGCTGTTTAGGATCAACTATTATTATTTTGAATACCAAAAGGTATAGATGGACCTTTCTTAAATGAAGTCAAGAAATATTTTTTCAGTGATATTGTTTGTGCTTCTTAAAACATAGTGTAATCAGAAAATCCACAGACATGACATTTGTACATACTTTAAAAATGCAGTATATTATGAAAAAAATCATGCTTTAATTCAGTGTAATATCACCAAATTAGGTGCATGCCTCACTTTTAAGGGCATAATGGAACTTCAACATTTAACTATAAGCCTATAACCACAGTTCTCCTTAGCTAAAACAGTGGTTCTCAAACTTCAGCATGGATCAGAATTACCTAGAGGGCTTGTTAGAACAGAGAACTCTGGGACCCATCTCCAAGGTCTCTGATTTAGTAGGCTTGGGTTAAGACCTGAGAAACTGCCTCTCTCACCAGTTCCCAGGTGTTACTACTCTTGCTGGTGTGGGTACCACACCTGGAGAATCACTGCTCTAAAATGTGTCACTGAATTTCCCATCTGGGTTTCGGGCATGATAGAGTCGGTACTACAAGCCGTGAATTGCACTCTCCCCAGCACTTGCCAATGGCTTCTGTAAGGCAGGTAATATTTGAGGGAACTAAGCTTGTCCAAGGTCTTGCCATTTATTCTGTTCTGTGTTTGGGGACTACCACAATCGTCTGGGCCTGGATACTTGCATGGTCAGCAAAAGAGTTAGCAAAGTATTATTTAAGACTGCAATTCTGGTTGGTTCTATGATTTTCACCTCAGATTTTCATAAATTTCTTGCTTGTCTATCAGCCTCCATTCCTACCCTTTCTGTGTTCTTCCCTTTATCTAAGGGGCCCAAATCCTAGAAACTACATTTCCCACCTCCCCTTGCCTCCAGAGTTCTGGATTTATTTTAGGCTCTGCCAATGAGATGCCTACATATAAAAATTGGAAGTCACAAGAGAGGCTGAGGGCACATTTTCTCTGACAGGGATGGTGGCTGACAAGGCTCCAAGACACAAAGTTGTGTTCTCCTGTGTGGTCACTTAGAGCTCTGGGCAGCTATGATTACTGGCAGTGGTTTCCTGCAGCATCCTGACTGCTGCATCTCAACCACAGATTCCTGAATGGACAATGACAGATGATCACTGATTTTCAATTCAGTTGTCTTCCAACAATTCTGTAATTCCCTGTTTTAAATAGCTTCTGATATCTGCACTGAGATCTGACTGACACACCGCTCTAACATTCTTTCCTTCTCCCTACCCCTTTTCCCTGTATCTCATACTCACAGCTAATTGTATAACTCCTTATTAGCTATCATCTGTGCCATTTTTATTTGTCAGTTTCCTAATTATGCTTTTTTATGTCGAATTTCTGCCAACTTAACAATATCCATTAGTCCTTCTGTAATTCTTTAATTTCCTAAATATGTCCATAGATTCTTATCCACTATTTTCACGTCTATGCAACTCACATGCAGATTTCTCAGAGTTAGGTTTCGGATTAAACATCATCGTGCCTACAAACTGTTTATTCTAAAATATTTTTATCACCTTCTCTCAAATACCCCATTTTCCTTGAAAGTCTACTACACAGGTTTTTTTCTGCTATATACGTTTGTTGGTCTGCTGTCTGTTCACACACTTGCTTCAGTTGAGAACTTTATCACCTGATCAAAAGTTTCCAGATCCTTGGCAACTACTGCTCTCATTCCAGGTGATTTTACCTTCTATTCATCATTATATTCTTCTAACCTTGAACTCTTCCCTTCAATGTTTTTTGATCCTCTTTCAGTCAGTTTTCCAAGCATATGTGTGGAACCTTGACCTTGCCATTGTCTGGAATTGCTTTTTCTTCAAAATATTAAATTCAGAAATCCAATTCTCTTACTTCATATACAATGATCTCAGTCCAATAAACACACTAAAAGATTTTCTCTTCCTTCTCACCCACACCTGAAAACTCATTCCTGAAACACCACTCACACTGACCTCTCTCTGTCTCTCATACACACACACACAAACACACACATATAACACACACACACATATAACACACACACACACACACATATAACACACACAACAACACATGCAAACTACCATTCATTCTCCCAAAGTGAGCAGAATACTTTTGGCCTTTTTACTTTTGTCTTTGAGAAAAAAAATGCAACTTCAATTCCTGCTTTTCTGCTCCTACTTTCTCCATATCCCCAGTTTTTAAAAGGTACTTATCTGTACCCTAAACGTAACACATGCTCACTGAAAGAGATGTGAAAAAAAAAAGTAAAATAGGAGATTCGTTCAAGATGGAGGAGTAGAACGAGGTGTGCTCACTCCCTCTTGTAAGACCACCAGAATCACAACTAACTGCTGAACAATCATCGACAGGAAGACACTGGAACTCACCCAAAAAGATACCCCACATCCATAGACAAAGGAGAAGCTGGAATGACATGGCAGGAGGGATGCAAACACAATAAAATCAAATCCCGTAACTGTTGGGTGGGTGACTCACAAACTGGAGAACACTTAGACCACAGAAGTCCACCCACTGGAGTGAAGGTTCTGAGCTCCACGTCAGGCTTCCCAATGTGGGGTCCAGCAAGGGGAGGAGGAATTAGAGAATCACACTTTGAAGGCTAGTGGGATTTGATTGCAGGACTTCAACAGGACTGGGAGAAAGAGAGACTCCACTCTTGGAGGGCACACACAAAGTAGTGGGCACATTGGGACCCAGGGGGGAGGAGCAGTGACCCCATAGCAGACTGAACCAAACCTACCTGCTAGTGTTGGAGGGTCTCCTGCAGAGGCAGGGGGTGGCTGTGCCTCACTGTGGGGACAAGGACATTGGCAGCAGAAGTTCTGGGAAGTACTCCTTGGCCTGAGCCCACCCACTGTCCGCCATTAGCCCCACCAAAGAGCCTGTAGGCTCCAGTGCTGTGTTGCCTCAGGCCAAACAAGCAACAGGGAGGGAACTCAGCCCCACCCATCAGCAGACAAGCAGATTAAAGTTTTACTGAGCTCTGCCTACTAGAGCAACACCCAGCTCTACCCACCACAAGTTCCTCCCATCAGGAAGCCTGCACAAGCCTCTTAGATAGCCTCAACCAAAGGAGGGCAGACAGCAGAAGTAAGAAGAACTAAAATCCTGCAGCCTGTGGAACAAAAACCACATTCACAGAAAGATAGACAAAATGAAAAGGAGAGGACTATGTACCAGAAGAAAGAACATGATAAAACCCCAGAAAAACAACTAAATGAAGTGGAGACAGACAACCTTCCAGAAAAAGAATTCAGAATAAAGATAGTGAAGATGATCCAGGACCTCGGAAAAAGAATGGAGGCAAAGATCAAGAAGATGCAAGAAAAGTTTAACAAAGACTGAGAAGAATTAAAGAACAAACAAACAGAGATGAATGACAGAATGGTTGAATTCACTGCTGTGGAAAAGAATAAAGAAAAAAGAAAGAAAAGAAATGAAGACAGCCTAAGAGACCTCTGGAACAACATAAAATGCACCAACTGTCACATTATAGGGGTCACAGAAGGAGAAGAGAGAGAGAAAGAACCCGAGAAAATATCTGAAGAGATTATAGTTGAAAACTTCCTGGGGCTTCACTCATGGAACAGTGGTTGAGATTCCGCCTGCCAATGCAGGGGACATGGGTTCGTGCCCCGGTCCTGGAAGATCCCACACGCTGTGGAGTGGCTAGCCTGTGCTAGCCTGTGCGTCCGGAGCCTGTGCTGCACAACGGGAGAGGCCACAACAGTGAGAAACCTGCGTACCGCAAAAAAAAAAACACAAAAAAATGGGAAAACTTCCCTAACGTGGAAAAGGAAGTAGCCACCCAAGTCCAGGAAGTGCACAGAATCCCATACAGGATAAACCCAAGGAGAAACATGCCAAGACACATAGTAATCAAATTTTCAAAAATTAAAGACAAACAATAATTATTAAAAGCAACAAGGGAAAAATGACAAATAACATACGAGGGAACTCCAATAAGGTTAACAGCTGATTTCTCAGCAGACACTCTACAATCCAGACGGGAGTGGCAAGATATATTTAAAGTGATGAAAAGGAAGAACCTACAACCAAGATTACTCTACCCAGCAAGGATCTCATTCAGATTCGACAGAGCAATCAAAAGCTTTCCAGACAAGCAAAAGCTAAGAGAATTCAGTACCACCAAACCAGCTTTACAACAAATGCTAAAGGATCTTCTTTAGGCAAGAAACACAAGAGAAGAAAAGGACCTACAAAAACAGACCCATAACAATTAAGAAAATGGTCATAGGAACATACATATCGATAATTACCTTATACGTGAATGGATTAAATGTTCTAACCCAAACACACAGGCTCACTGAATGGATACAAAAACAAGACCCATCTATATGCTGTCTACAAGAGACCCACTTCAGACCTAGGGACACATACAGATTGAAAGTGAGAGGATGGAAAAAGATATTCCATGCAAATATAAATCAAAAGAAAGCTGGAGTAGCAATACTCATATCAGACAAAAAGGACTTTAAAATAAAGAATGTTACAGGAGGCAAGGAAGGATGTTACATACTGATTCAAGGATCAATCCAAGAAGAAGATATAACAATTATAAACATATGCACACAACCTAGGAGCACATCAATACATAAGGCAAATGCTAACAGCTAAAAAAGAGGAAATTGACAGTAACACAACAATTGTGGGGAACTTTAACACCTCATTTACAGCAATGGACAGATCATACAGACAGAAAATTAAGAAGGAAACACAAGCTCTAAATGACACAATAGACCAGAGAGATCTAATTGATATTTATAGGACATTCCATCCAAAAACAGCAGATTACACTTTCTTCTCAAGTGCACACGGAACATTCTCCAGGACAGATCACATCTTGGGTCACAAATCAAGCCTTGGTAAATTTGAGAAAATTGAAATCATATCAAGCATCTTTTCCAACCACAATGCTATAAGACTAGAAACAAATTACAGGGAAAAAACGTAAAAAACACAAACACAAGGAGGCTAAACAACACACTACTAAATAACCAAGAGATCACTGAAGAAATCAAAGAGGAAATCAAAAAATACCTAGAGACAAATAATAATGAAAACACGATCATCCAAAACCTATGGGATGCAGCAAAAGCAGTTCTAAGAGGGAAGTTTATAGCTATACAAGCCTACCTCAAGAACCAAGAAAAATCTCAAAAAAACAATCTAACCTTACACCTAAAGGAACTAGAGAAAGAAGAACAGACAAAACCCAAAGTTAGCAGAAGGAAAGCAATCATAAAGATCAAAGCAGAAATAAATGAAATAGAAACAAAGAAAACAACAGCAAAGATCAATAAAACTAAAAGCTGGTTCTTTGAGAAGATAAACAAAGTTGATAAACCTTTAGCCAGACTCATCAAGAAAAAGAGGGAGAGGACTCAAATCAATGAAATTAGAAATGGAAAAGGAGAAGTTACAATGGACACCACAGAAAAACAAAGCATCATAAGACCACTATAAGCAAATCTATGGCAATAAAATGGACAAGCTGGAAGAAATGGACAAATTCTTACAAAGGCATAACCTTCCAAGACTGAACCAGGAAGAAATAAAAAATATGAATAGACCAATCACAAGTAATGAAATTGAAACTGTGATTAAATATCTTCCAACAAAGTCCAAGACCAGATGGCTTCACAGGTGAATTATATCAAATATTTAGAGAAGAGCTAACACCCATCTTTCTCAAACTATTCCAAAATATTTCAGAGGAAGGAACACTCCCAAACTCATGCTATGAGCCCACCATCACCCTGATACCAAAACCAGACAGAGATACTACAAAAAATGAAAATTACAGACCAATAACACTGATGTATATAGATGCAATAATCCTCAACAAAATACTAGCAAACAGAATCCAACAACACATTAAAAGGATCATACACCATGATCACGTGGGATTTATCCCAGGGATGCAAGGATTCTTCAATATACACAAATCAATCAATGTGATACACCATCGTAACAAATTGAAGAATAAAAAACATATGATCATCTCAATAGATGCAGAAAAACCTTTCAATAAAATTCAACACCCATTATGATAAAAACTCTCCAGAAAGTGGGCATAGAGCAAACCTATCTCAACATAATAAAGGCCATATGCGACAAACACACAGCAAACGTCATTCTCAATGGTGAAAAACTGAAAGCATTGCCTCTAATATCAGGAACAAGACAAGGATATCCACTCTCATCACTATTATCCAACATAGTTTTGGAAGTCTTAGCCACAGGAATCAGAGAAGAAAAAGAAATAAAAGGAATCCAAATCGGAAAAGAAGAAGTAAAGCTGTCACTGTTTGCAGATGACATGATACTGTACATAGATATTCCTAAAGATGTCACCAGAAAACTACTAGAGCTAATCAATGAATTTGGTAAAGTAGCAGGATACAAAATTAATGCACAGAAATCTCTTGCATTCCTATGCACTAACAATGAACAATCAGAAAAAGAAATTAAGGAAACAATCCCATTCACCATTACAACGAAAAGAATAAAATACCTAGGAATAAACCTACCTAAGGAGGTAAAAGGCCTGTACTCAGAAAATTGTAAGACACTCATGAAAGAAATCAAAGATGACACAAACAGATGGATAGAAATACCATGTTATTGGATTGGAAGAATCAATATTGTAAAAACGACTATACTACCCCAAGAAATCTACAGGTTCAGTGCAACCCCTATCAAATTACCAATGGCATTTTTTACAGAACTAGAAAAAAAACTTAAAATTTGTATGGAGACATAAAAGACCCTGAATAGTCAAAGCAGTCTTGAGGGAAAAAACGGAGCTGGAGGAATCAGACTCCTTGACTTCAGACTATCCTACAAAGCTACGGTAATCAAGACAGTATGGTACTAGCACAAAAACAGATATATAGGTCAATGGAACAGGATAGAAAGCCCAGAGATAAACACAAGCACCCATGGTCAACTATTCTATGACAAAAGAGGCAAGGATATACACTGGAGAAAAGACAGTCTCTCATAATAAGTGGTGCTGGGAAAACTGGACAGCTACATGTAAAAGAATGAAATTAGAATATTCCCTAACACCATACACAAAAATAAACTCAAAATGGAGTAAAGATCTAAATGTAAGATCAGACACTATAAAACTCTCAGAGGAAAACATAGGAAGAACACTCTTTGACATAAATCACAGCAAGATCTTTTTTTGACCCACCTCCTAGAGTAATGGAAATAAAAATAAACAAATGGGACCTACTGAAACTTCAAAGTTTTTGCAAAACAAAGGAAATTATAAACAAGATGAAAAGACAACCTTCCGAATAGGAGAAAATATTTGCAAATGAACCAATGGACAAAGATTAAGCTCCAAAGTATATAAACAGTTCATGCAGCTCAATATTAAAAAAACAGACAACCCAGTCAAACAATGGGCAGAAGACCTAAATAGACATTTCTCCAAAGAAGACATACAGATGGCCAAGAGGCATATGAAAAGCTGCTCAACATCACTAATTATTAGAGAAATGCAAATCAAAACTATAATGAGGTATTACCTCACACGAGTTAGAATGGGCACCATCAGAAAATCTACAATCAATAAATGCTGGAGAGGGTGTGGAGAAAAGGGAACCCTCTTGCACTGTTGGTGGGAATGTAAATTGATACAGCCACTATGGAGAACAGTATGGAGTTTCCTTAAGAAACTAAAAATGGAATTACCATATGACCCAGAAATCCCACTACTGGGCATATACCCAGAGAAAACTTTCATTCAAAAAGATACATGCACCCTAACATTCATTGCAGCACTATTTACAATCGCCAGGACATGGCAGCAACCTAATGCCCATCCACAGACGAATGGATAAGGAAGATGTCGTACATATATACAATGGACTATTACTCGGCCATAAAAAGGAACAAAATTGGGTCATTTGTAGAGACGTGGATGGACCTAGAGACTGCCATACAGAGTGAAGTAAGTCAGAAAGAGAAAAACAAATATCGTATATTAACGCATAAATGTGGAATCTAGAAAAATGGTACAGATGAACTGGTTTTCAAGGCAGAAATAAAGACACAGATTTAGAGAACAAACGTATGGACACCAAGTTGGGGGGTGTGTGGAGTGGGATGAACTGGGAGATTGGGATTAACAAGTATACTCTAATATGTATAAAATAGATAACTGATAAGAACTTGCTGTATTAAAAAAATAGAAAATAAAATTCAAAAAACAAACAAACATAAAATAAACCTTTAGGAAATTTCTCAGAGAATAAATACACACTCCTGAGCCAGGACTCTTCACAGTCTAAACCAGACTTACCTTCCAAACCTCATCTTCCCTGAATATTCCATTTACATTATCTGCTTTATTTCACCTTCTGCCTGGGTATCCTCATCTTTAGAGCAAAGATCTGTCCTCTTTTAACGTCCACCAGGAAATAACCTATCCTGTGGCCTTTTCTGACCCTGAATCTTAACAATATCTTGATTTATACTGTAAAAACACAGATACAATATTCATTTTCACTAGAATAAGAAACCAGGCAAAATTTCCTCTTTAAAAACTGCACTAAAACAGAACAAAAAGAAAAGAAAACCGAAAAAGAAATTAAAAAGAAAACTGCACTAAACTACATCAAACTAAAAAGCTTCTGCATAGAAAAGGGAACGATTAACAAAATGAAAAAGGAATATATGGAGTGGCAGAAAATATCTTCAAATCATATGTTTGATAAGTGATTGGTATCTAAAATATGTAAAGAACTCATATAACTCAATAACAAAAGAGACAAACTTCTAGTTATAAAATAAATAAGCCTTTGGTATACAGTATATAGCATGGTGACTATAGTTCATAACACTGGTTTGCATATTTGAAAGTGGCTGAGGGAGTAGATACTGAAAGTTTCTCATCACAAGAAAAAGCATTCTGTAACTATGTGTGGTGACAGATGTTAACTAGACTTATTGGGGTGATCATTTTGCAATTCACACAAACATCGAATCATTATGTTGTACACCTGAAACAAATATAATGTATGTCAATTATACCTCTAAAAAATCTATACCTTTACTTTTCATACTTTTGACTTATGAGTGCCTCATTTTAGGGGGCATTATATACTTGCTTGGAGCTGAACTGCATGGGATCAAATGTTAGCTCCATGAATAATTGGCTATGTGCCCTTAGGTAAGTTAGTTGACCTCTCTATACCTTAATTTCCTCACATGCAAAAATGAGGATTGTACTAGGAATTATACAAGCCCAGTCCTACCCTTTTCAGAGGTAGAAACAGCTATAGATCCTAATAAATATTTTTAGTATAATTTATTTAGTGTAAAAAATTAATAAAAAGACACCTCAATTAAATATTGTTTGGAGATCAGAGGGAGAGCTCTCATGCCCGACGACAATAGCAGAGCTCAACAGGAAGAAGAAGGACTCCTCCTCTTTCCTGGCAAGGACTCAGCCAATGAAAAGCCATGGACTCTTCATTTACTATAGCCCTCTCTATAAAAGCATGCCCCTTCCTTTGCTCTGCAGGAACTTGCATGTGGCTCGCATGATTCAGACCCCAAAATGAAATTATCTGTTGTCCCCGAATAAACCCAATGCCGCTAGAGAAATATCTGGCAGGTCAACATTAGTAATTATATATTTTATATATAATTGTATATAATTTATAATTAATATAATTAATATAACATATATTATCTATAATTTATTAGAATAGTAAAATCAATTTAATATTTAATTAAATTTATTTTAATTTAGTATTAAAATATAATTATATGCTATACAAAATAAATGTATATATATTTTTAGTATATAATTATTTTCAAATACATAATTTGAAAGAATTAGATTAGCTTTGCATATTCTCTTACATCAAATAAAAAATAGAATTGAATTGAATCAGGGTAACTAAACATGGAGAATCAGAAGCAAACCTTATTCAATTTTACTGTCTACAGTGATATCTGATAAAACTCAATTTTATTTTTTACCTATTCTTTAAATAGATAGCTTAGTGGTCAAAATAACATGCCTCAATTCCCAGTTTGGAACAGTGATTTCTTTAGTTTCTTTCATTATTTAGAAAGTAGGTCTATAGATAATTACAATAAATAAATTGATTGAGCATTAACCATGTAGCCAGTAATGTCACAATTAAAGTATATATAATTCACCAATACTGTTTTTTTTAATATTATGTTAAAGTCGAGGCATTTTAATTACAGGGTAAATTTATATCACAGTGATATAGTACGTAAAAGATTTACCTTGTAAGAAATGTGAAAGCAGAGATCAATACATAGATTCATTAGTTACTAATTTTATATTCCCTTAATATATTTTATTCAAAATTGTCCTGTTAAATTCTTCAACTTATCAAGTTAAAAAACAATTTAAATCTTAAGTGCTAATTACATTCTGAGTTATAAATTTTAAAATTCATTTATTTATTTAAAATTCATTTATTCATAAATGAATCAAAGCTATTGATAGAAGTATAAATGAAGATTATTGCATTCTCTTTTATGAGATGTATTGTGTGGAAAAAAACCTACAATTTGTGAATGATAAAAGAGCCATTTCTATCATTTTTCAAGCACCTCAATTATCTCTTCCTTTTAAAGACCACTCAAATGCCCCAGACATATGAGCTGACCCTCCATTTGACTGCAATCTCAGTCCATTTATATTTCTATTTTGTAGCTGAATATGCAGGACAATATTTCCAGTTTACTTATCTCCAAGCCTCACTGGACCAGGTGATTCCCAGGTGCAGTGACAAATGTCTCATAACCAAACAAATGAGATAATGACAGTAAGTTCAATCAGTACAGATTCTAATTGCTGGAAAAAAAATAGGAATACAATAGGAAGAAAATAGCTATTTCTGTACCCCCATCAGATAAGGATTTTCAAAAATTTAGTTATCAATTTATTTTTCATTCTATATATGACCTATTAGAACTTGGCTGGACTGATTTGTTTTTAATCTGTGAAAGAAAGGAAACCTTGAAAAATCCTAAGAATTAATTATAGAAAAGCCTGTGATTTAATGCATATTGCCTTCCAAATCTAAACCTAAGAATCGTCATGGCATGTGGAGAAAGGGTATAGGGACCATGAAAAGGAGGTTAGTAAAAAGTGCAGGAATATGAAGGAAGGGAGATGAACAGATATATGGAAGGAAAATGAAAAGTGGAATCATTTATCTTTAGAGTGGTAAAAATAAGGAAAAAGTTACAGATATTGACTCCCACTTTCCTATGCTGCCAATCTCATTCTCCATTTCTACCCCTAATCCTCCTTTTTCAAAATCTACACGTAATCTATTCTCAGAATCAGTCACCCTTACATCTCTGAAGTTTGTGGGAATTTGTGTAACTTCAAACCTGATTTTGAATGAAGGTTTTGAGGAACTACTTCAGTATTTATTTTTAAAAGCCACATTGTCTTGCAAATACTTTGAAAGTGTGTTGTACTTGCAGACATAAATCTTCATTTAGTTACTATAAAGCCACTAGGTTAAAGTCTTTTGCTTTAATTTAGATTTTTTTCTGTAAAATATCCTAATATGAAACATATTCAAATGGCTTTTAAAGCAAGCTATTTATGTCCAATTACTGTGATGTATGTAAAAATACAGGCAGGCTGATTCATGCTATGAAACTTAACACAAAAGAACAGACAGGGTAACTGTGATGCTCTACCACTTATGAGCTACTCATCTCCAAAATGATGAAAAAACCCATCATCATTGCCAACAAAAACCTAGAGATTTCTCATTGTATGCAATATCTATGAGTATAAATACATTTTTATAACTATTGGGAAACTATTTTTTACAAAATAACTGGTGGTGATCTTCACAAAATAATATAATTGGCATTCTATTTCAAAATACTTAATTTTCCAGAGTTCAATAATTAAATATTAAAATTTTTTCTTTCAGAAACAAAACACCATAAAACCTTTTAGATCATAGAATATCTTTCTAATAAGTTTTTGTACTCAAAATCTTTATAGTATTTTTGGAGTTTATTTAATAATGGCTAATATTGTATTTTTCCCTTTAAAAACTTACTTTTCTTTAAAAATTCAATTTTCTCTAAATTTTGTCCAACTTTCTGACACAAGAAATTTTAAAGTGCTATTTAATTCTTGTAACATTTAACATCCACCGTACTAATTGAGTTTTCTCATTTTGCTGATTTCTAAATGGTTAGCAATAAAGAAAATATACTTAAAGGAGTAGTGTATGGTAATATATTTCATTAGGCAGTTTAAATTATAGTTTTTCTCTGTAATTACAGTGAAATGACAATGTAACGTTTTTGGAAGTTAAAGAGCCAGCCATATTTCACTAGTGTGTAAGCACCTCAAAGGTAGGAACTGCCTTTTAGTCATCTTGTAGGAGTGTCATTTTGTGCCTAATATGGAGACATATTTACTGAGTTGGTGTAAAACAATGAAAAGCATTTGTACTCCAAAGACAAAAAACAGAATTTAAATTCTGACTCTGCCACTGCACATTGTAGATGCTCAATAGTCACCCCCAAAATATATTTCCAAATCATAACCCCCAGTTCATTATGTGACCTGATTTGGAAATAGGGATTTACAGATGTAATTAAGTTAACGCTCTTGAGATGAGATGACATCATCTTGGATTTAGAGTGGCCCTAAATCCAACGTCTTTATGAGACAGAAAAGGAGAAGACAGAGGGGCACACAGAGGGAAGGCTTTGTGAAAATGGGGGCAGAGATTGGAGTAAAGAGTCCCTAAGCCAAGAAATACTACCAAGAATTTTCTGCAGCCACCAGCTGTGAGGCAATGGGCTTGGAATGGATTCTTCTTCGAGACTCAAGAAGGAACCAACCCTACTGACATCTTGATTTCAAACTGCTGACCCCCAGAACTGAGAGAGAATATATTTCTGTTGTTTTAAGCCACCAAGTTTGTGATAATTTGTTAGGGCAGTCCTAGGAAACTAATACAGGACTACAGCCTCTAAGAGAGTTAGAGTTCTTATTTTAAAATGGGGCTAAGGCCCACTTTTCAGATCTGTTCAGAAAATTAAATGAGGTAACTTAAACCACTTAACAGGGTGTCTGATATCCAGCAGTGCTCAAACACATTGGTTCCCTTCCTGACAACCATTTAGGAGCAGTCTTTAAGAGGATTTCCCAAAGGAACATATCTGAAACATGTTTGTCTTAGCAAGGAGCATAAATATGATTTGTATACATTTATATAAACTACAATCCATTAAAAGGCAGTTTTCATGTATATTTCTTATATTAGTGAAGATTTAGAAACCAGCATGATGAGAATATTTAACTAAATGCAGTGAATATTAGTCAGTAAAGAATTCTGTAGCACGTTTGAATCTCTTGTAATATCAGGAACTCAGATAAACAATTTTCGTCTAACTCCCTGAACATCTGCTTTCTTGACTCTTTCATCATAGCTACTCACATTGAAATGAAGATGGAAAAATGAAATGATAAAAAAAGGACTCTAAATGCTTAAATCATGCAGGGCTGCAGGAGACATTTTGTAGCTCATAACTTGAAGAATAATTATATTCTTACATATTTAGAGACTGAAAAAAATCATGCAATTTTAAAAAGCTTTTGACAGCCTGATCCCATATTACCTTTGTTATTATTTTTAATGTTTTGCCTCTTTTGTCTGTTCCTCAACATGAGAGCAAAGAAATATACTCTTGCTAATTGTAAATAAAATTTTGACCCAAAAAAGGCTGACTGTATATCACCGTCTCTAACTTAAATAATATCTTGCAGAAACCAAAATTTTAAACAGACAGAGGCTACAAAACATATATTGAATGGATTCTGACCAGCAAATTTTTATAAAAGAATCTCAATGTCCAGTGCACACTTATTTATAAGGAATGATTTTTGTTCTTTCTCATGTAAATTGAAAGAAAAACAATGGCCCAAAATTAAATTAAAATGACATCATTAATTTCAGATGCTAATTGACATTTTACAGATAAAAATGATACTCTGAGAAGATTCTTGACTTAATGTAAGAATTTACTTCAATTCATTGTAGAGGTTACTAATAAAGATTTCTCGATCAAATGAGTTCCATATATCTATTATGTCTACCAACTTTCTCAATTCTATATATCCCACGAAAGTTAAGATGTTAAGAATATAAAAATTCCATTTATAGAAGTTCACAACATTGCTCTCAATGAGACTTAGCAGTACAGCCAGGGTTGTGAGGAGGTGGGTGGTGATAAGAAGGGCCACTACAGAATGTTCTGTGGGAGTCTCCCAGGAAACCTTTCCTCGGCACATTTTGGCCTCCCAAAACTGTACCTTTTGTCTTTCAGATGTGAAAACAGCCAAAGAATGAATTGATTTTTTTCAGGGACAGGTTCATGTGAAAGTTGTGTAGGGTTCAACATCAATTTATTGATTTCCAATTAGATTGTCACTGCTAAGAAAACCAGATGCTTAAGGCCCCCAGACCCCAGCCTCATATCCACTTTATAGATGTTACATGGGAAAGCCGATCACAGATCATAAGAAGTGTGCCTAATGGAGCATGGAATAACACAGACAAGAAAATGCTTGAGCATTGAGCTAAGTTTATGAATATGCCCATTTCCACAATAAATTATACCTACTATAGGGATCAACAATTCAAGTGTTTCCTGGATTGTTCATGAAGGGGTACTCGAAGGCTTGATCTTTTGACTATTTTTCTGGGTTTTTTTCTCCTTATTTTTTCTTTGGTTTGTTGTAATGACTACTTCAGATTGATGATGTCTGCATTCCTTAGATATCATAATATATTGAGGTCTCATATAGCCACATTTGAAGAGTCATATCAGATTTTTCCAACTTAAGAGAATTTGCTTATGAAGACCCAGATATATTATGTATCGATTTTAGTCCTGAGGCCAATCATAACTTCAAATGTTTATGTCTCTTAGAAAATGCTTTATTATATATTTATATAGGATGTATATTTTTAACTTTAAAGGCTGGGAAATGTACCAGATCAACATGCTATGAACAATAAATGAGTCACATGTCTCCAAGTGAACAAATTAAGGGATACATTTGACACATTAATTGTTTTAGGACAACATGGAGCCATTTGTGACAAATGCAGTGTTTGTACATTAGGATTCTTAGTGGACTGAAAATACCAAACACTCACCCAGAGATTATATGTGTGACAACAAAATGAACTCATTTTATTTAACTAATACTTTAAATTATCAAAAATTGTGATACTAATATTTTTATGTAACGTAATTAATTCTATAAAATGACTTTAAAAAAATTTTCCTAAGGATCTAAATAGTACATTTAGCACTCAAAGGAAGACTTAACATGGATACTTACTGACTTCTGGTAATGGAGTTGAATTTCCTGGTCTAATTTTTAAGAAGAAAAAAAATATTTTTCATCTATATTCATATCCAATAATCTCTAATTCTTTGACATAAAGATTAGATTCTAAGTAATATGTTCCTCATTTCACAACAAATTGAGAAATGGACTTAAAATAGTTTACAGGTTATGTGAGTGATCTAGCAATGTTTATTTGAACATAATCTTGTGCAAACAATAAAACCCCCTAAATTTTAATAAAAAATCAGGGTCTTTTGCCAATTAGAAGAGAACATAGGCAAAACATTCTCTGACATAAATCACAGCGATTTTTCTTAGATAAGTCTCCCAAGGCAAAAGAAATAAAAGCAAAAATAAAGAAATGGGACCTAATCAAACTTATAAGCTTTTGCTTAGCAAAGAAGATCATCAACAAAATGAAAAGGCAAGCTATGAAATGGGAGAAAATATTTGCTACCAGTGCACCTAACATGGGATCAATTTCCAAAATATACAAACAGTTCATACAACTCAATATAAGAAAAACAAAAAACCCAATCAACAAAGTGGGCAGAAGACCTAAATAGACATTTCTCCAAAGAAGACATACAGATGGCCAACAGGCACATGAAAAGGTGCTCAACATTGTTAATTTTTAGAGAAATACAAATCAAAACCACAATGAGGTATCACCTCACATAAGTCAGAATAGCTATAATCAAAAGGTCTACAAATAATAAATACTGGAGAGGTTGTGGAGAAAAGGGAACCCTCCTACACTCTTGGTAGGAATATAAATTGGTGCAGCCACTTTGGAAAACAGTATGGAGGTTCTCTCAAAAAACTAAAAATATAACTATCATATGATCCAGCAGTTCCACTCCTGGGTATATATATGAGAAAAAACAAAAACACTAATTCAAAAAGATATGTGCACCCCTATGTTCATAGCAGCACTATTTACAACAGCCAAGTCATGGAAACAGCCAAAGTGTCCATCAACAGACAAATGCATAAAGAAGTTGTGTTATATTTATACAAAGGAATATTATTCAACCATAAAAAAGAATGAAATGTTGCATTTGCAGCAACATGGCTGGCCCTAGAGAATATCATATTAAGTGAAGTCAGACAGAGAAAGGCAAATATTATATGATAGCGCTCATATGTGGAATCTAAAAAAATAATACAAATGAATCTATTTACAGAACGGAAACAGACTCACAGGCTTAGAAAACAAACTTATGGTTACCAAAGGGGAAAGGAGCAGGGGGAGGGATAAATTAGGAGTATGGGATTAATAGATACACACTACTGTATAGAAAACAGATAAGCAACAAAGATTTACTGTATAACACAGGTAACAATATTCAATATCTTGTGATAACCTAATGGAAAATAATCTGAAAAAGAAATTTTATATATATATATATATATATATATATATATATATACATCTGAATCACTTTGCTGTACACTTGAAATTAGCACAATATTGTAAATCAACTGTACCTCAATTTAAAATAATAGCAATACTTGCTGCTGTGAATTTAGTTTGACCTATAGCAGAGAAACTGACCCTTTCCAGCACTGCAAGGAAATACTTCAATTGCACAAGTACCCAACCCTTCAGCCCTGTGAGCTATGCACAACCGCTCAAAGAAGCTGTGTTCTGGACTCTGCCATCCTCTCCACGTGCTGCTCCATCTACCTGGACTTGTTATTGTTCACATCGTTTACCTGCTTAACTTTCATTCATCCTTTACGAGTTAATTGGGTATCATCTCCTAGTTTGATAGAAAGAGGAAAACTTTCCACAAAATTTAGAAAAAAGATGATAGCTTGACAGAAACTTTAAGAAAAAGAACCTTGAAAGAAGATATAAGAAAAATGGGTTAGAATCCCAGCTTTGTCAGTAAGACCTGGACTTTGGTAAATCACTTAATCTCTCAAGGATTTATTAGTGATATGGATGGATTGGAATAGATAATCTCTAGGACTTATGGAATTTATAATTCCACATTATTAGCCTATGACAATTTCTTATATTCTCTGCCTACTTGGGAACTTTGAACCTATTTGCATCTTCAAGAAGACTCGTAACAGTTTAAATTAAATTCACCCTTAAACTCTATGATATCAACTGACCACAACTACTAAATATAAATTATACTTTCTAACATATTTCTTTAATATGTTTCTTTATTCTAGGCTTTCATTTCTATGTCATTAGTGGTCTTATCACTTATATGTAAACTTTAATAAAGTTAGGATCCAGCACCTTGTGAGTGCTGACAGATATTTATTAATATGTAGAAGGTAAAAAATTGATAAAATAACATACATGAACAAGTACAGAGAAAATTTTACTCCTTTAATAATTAGATGTTGGTTAATGATCAAAACAACTTCCAAAGTTCTAAGAGTGTTCTGATTATTCCTAATTCTTAAAGGTAGTAACTTAATTCATTTAATTAGCTCATTATTTATTTAAAACGAAAATATGAAAGCAAGCTCGTATTCCTTTTATTCTACATTATAGTATTAGCCCAAAATATTCCTTGCCTATTAGATTTTGAACTTCAATTTCCAATCCTTTTTAAAAAATTTTTTTAATTCATTTTTGGCCACATTGGGTCTTTGTTGCTGCATGCAATGAAGTTGTGGCGAGCGGGAGCTACTCTTTGTTGTGGTGCACGCTTCTCATTGCTGTGGCTTCTCTTGTTGTGGAGCATGGGCTCTAGGCACATGGGATTCAGTAGTTGCAGCATGCGGGCCCAGTAGTTGCGGCACGTGGGCTCTAGGGCACGTGGGCTTCAGTAGTTGTGGCTCATGGGGTCTAAAGCGCAGGCTCAGTAGTTGTGGCGCATGGGCTCAGTTGCTCCATGCCATGTGGGAATCTTCCCAGACCAGGGATCGAACCCGTGTCCCCTGCATTGGCAGGCAGATTCTTAACCACTGCACCACCAGGGAAGTCCCTTCCAATCCTTAAATGTTGTCACTGTGTTTTAGAATAATTTCTAATATTTTAATTACAACAAGAATATGCTAACTTTTGTAAGAGTGGACTGTGACCACACGACAATACATGTTATAGTCATTGAGGTATAGAAATATGGAATAGCAAATGAATCACTGGATCATTCAGATTTTAGTAATATTGATTCCTGCCTCTCCTCTGTATCTTATTGCATTCCCAGTTTCTGCTTTATCATTAACTTTAAATACCCATTATAAAACTGTATTAACATAAAAATGCATACATACACAGACAAAAAGAAATACCTACAAAATAACTATTATAGAGGTAGGAGGCATAAACTACCAAAATATTATAATTATGATTGCTATAGACTGAATATTTGTATTTCCTCAAAATTTGTATGTTGAAACCTCTTCCTCAATGAGATGATACTTGGAGGTGAGGCCTTAGAGAGGCAGAGTCCTCATGAATAGGATTAGTGCCCTTATGAAAGAGACACCAGAGAGTTCCCTCACCCCTTCTGCCACATGAGAAGTGAGAAGCCAGTGTGAACCAGGAAGTGGGATCTCATCAGACACCAACTTTGCTAGCTCCTTAATCTTGGACTTCCCAGCCTCCAGAACTGTGAGAAATAAATGTTTGTTTAAGCCACCCAATCTATGGTATTTTTGTTATAGTAGTTGGAACAGACTAAGATGATAATTATTTTTGTAATACCTTAGTAGTAAGTATAATTTAATCTAACTTAAGGTTAACAAATTAAATCATAACATTTCATAAATCATACAGGAATACAGAAGAGATCTTTATGTGATTTTTAAAGGAAAGTTTGTTTTTAGTTCCATTTATTCCATTTCCAGTGCTATTCTTTTACTTCTTTAGCATTCCTTATAGTGGAGGTATGCTGGCAATGAATTTTCTCAGTGTTTGTTTTTCTGAAAAAGTTTTTTATTTTCATTTTTGTAAGATATATTCACTGAACTATAGAATTCTGTGTTGCCAGTTGGTTTTTCCCTTTCAGAACTTTAAAGATGTCGCTTTATTTTCTCCTGGCTTACAGGGTTCTTGATGAGAAGTCTACTGTATTCTCATCTTTGTTCCTCTGTATGTAATGTATATTTTTTCTTCCTCTGGCTACGTTCAGACTTTGTTTTTCAGTAGTTTGAATATGATACTCCTGGGTGTATTTTTTATTCTTCTTTATCTGTTTGGTGTTCATTAAGCTTCTTGGAGCTGTAATTTGGTGTGTGCCATTAATTTTAGAAAATCTGTGGCCTTTATTTCTCAAATTTTTCTTTTGTACTGTTCTTTTTCTCACCAAGATTTCAGTTACACATAAGTCAGACCACTTGTTATTGTTCCACAGCTCTTGAATATTCCTTTTTTTTTTTTTGTGCTCCTTGCCATTTCTTTCCTGTTGTGTTTCAGTTTGGGTAGTTTATATTCACCTACTTTCAAGTTCATTGATTGTGTCCTTGGCTATGTTGAATATACATGTAAGACCATCACAGGCATTCTTCATCCGTTATTGAGCTCTTAATATCTAGCATTTCTATTTGATTCATCCTTAGAGTTCTATCTCTCTGCTGGAGTTGTACTCCTGTTCTTGCATGCTATCAAACTTTTCCATTAGAGTGTTAACATATTATTATTTTAGTTCCCCTTTCTGATGTTTCCAACATCTGCATAATATCTGAATCTGATTCTGTTGGTTCTTTTGTCCCTAGGCAGTATGTTGTTTTTTCTTGCTTTTCCTTGTGCCATCAAATTTTTGTGGAAAGCCAGACATATTGTGTAGGACATTAGAGACATTGGTAAATAAATTTTATGTCTGGAAATGGGCATGCCATTCCTTCTGCTAAGGCTTTAGGATGGACATTTGTGTCAACCTAGGCAGAACTGAACTGAGTTTGTCGCTGTTGTTGTGGTTACCCAGAGCCTTCAACTTTCTCTAATGATACCTGGTATTTAGGGTAGGAACTGATTTGTCAGGGATTTTCTTAAATGTATGGTTCACCTTCACCTTTAGTGTCTCCTTTGCATGGTGCTTTACAGCACTCTTGTAACACTCCCAGCCATATTCTCTGATGACTTATAACTCACTGCTTATTGGTTTGTGGTACAAAGAGTGAGGCATTCTCTGCTCCTCTGATTGAGCCTAAATCTTAGGAAGACACTGTGCCCCAGGACCTCACAGATGTGGCCTTCCTGGTGTCTGTCGTCTGCCCCAGCTGCTCTGGGTCCATCATGTATTCTTGTCCCTGACCCAGGAATAAAGGATGTTTTTCTGTTCCCTTCTCCAAGCCGCAATGGGTTTTCACCTGTGTATTGCTTTCCCCCCTGAATTTTAGGCTTTTGTTCTATATGGACAATAGGGAAGAAGCATCTGAGTGGTTTTGTGCCTTTCCTATAGTAGCTGCAGATCCTGTCTTTTGATCTTTAGATCAAGAGACACTTTCTCAGGAATCTTGCCAATACTGTAATGTGAGCATCTAGTGAGGCCTGTAGAGAAGATCCTGTAAGTGGTGTAAATTTTCATTATATTTATATTCTCTTCATAGGCTACATTTCCCCCTTACCAATTAGTTGACCAGAATTTAACATAATTCTTACTGTTATCTGACAAGAGGGAGGGGATATGGGAACATACGTATATGTATAGCTGATTCACTTTGTTATAAAGCAGAAACTAACACACCATTGTAAAGCAATTATACCCCAATAAAGATGTAAAAATAAATAAATAAATAAATTAATTAATTAAAAGAAAAAAAAAGACAGTGATAGGAAATTTCTGGTAGTTCTCACAACTATTGAAACCACTTCCTTTATTGCTTCCAAGCACAGCAAAGAAAGAAGAAAACAAGTAAAACGGAAGTTACATCTAAAATAGGATGGAAAGATACTGTGTGGGATGAGAGAGACAAAAGAAAGGGAAATGAAGACAAATAAACTGATAAACCAAGAAGGAAAGGAATAAATCAGAAGGCACAGTGAGAACAATAGTTTGAAAAATCTGTTCTTACACAGCCAGCTCAGCATCTTAAGACCATTCATTCTGACTTTGAGATTTATATTATTGTAAATGAATACTCTGCTCTCCTTTCTTATTGAATTTGTTGTTTTTCATCACTTGCTGATGAAATCAACTTGGGATTTAAAAAATGCTATTTAGCTCTAAAAAGAAGGGAAAAGAAACTTGATTGAAAATTAGGGGAGGTAAATTAAAGCAAATGAGAGAAAAACATACTTTGGAAAATGGATAAATTTTTCTTGATAAATTGAATAAAAAATGGTAACTATTTCATAGAATACTTTTATATTTTCAAGGATTGATTGACGTATAATGTGCAAAAGCCTATGGAAGTATTTAATCTTTTGATCACATGTGGCAAAAATAATTTCCCTTTATTTTTAGGGTAATTCTTCAACTACTTTTCAAACAATAAAAAGCATATGTTTTCATGTTTATGACCTCCCTTGTAAATATATAGTTTCAGTTCTATTTGTGTTATAAAGGAAGCTGCTATCTGATTCTGAGTAGGAAGGCAGTATGATTATTACTTGTAGCCATTTCAGTTAGGTTGACATTCAACTATCTGGAGAATATCAGCTAAATTAGGTAACTACCATTGAATAGACTACTTGTAAATATTTGATGTCCCTTTCTTTCATAAATTGGGAAACAATGAATCCATGTGTGGCGAAATACAAAAATAAAGCACAGGATTATTTTAGACAAGTCATTTTTGAACTGTTGCTTGGATTTTGAAATTTTGTGTTCACGGTTTTTATATTTATGGCTTAGTAAATTTTGGAATCAGTTTATTAAATTTTAGAATATTCTCTTGAAAAATATAACAAGACACATCTGTTAGAAATACATGGTCCTGTAATTTGGAGCTCTTAAAATGGTTACTACTGTAAAATGGAAAGCAATAACCATTGTAAAATCAGTTCCTGTATTTTGAATTGTTGGGATAGCATTTTATGGATCAAATCTTTGCAAAAACTTATTCAAATATTATACATCTCAATGCATACAAATTTAGAGTTGGTCTTTACCAGCATATGATAGCACTTTACTCACTAAAGTTGATTATAACTTTTAAAATGTAAACCAGTAGGAAATTAAGAAGGCAATATCACTTGAATAGATGATGTATCCTTTTAAGCATTTAATAATAAAAAATGTACTATTAGCATTCAAAAAACTTTTCAAGACTCCCTCTTCCCCAAGTTTGTTAATCATTCTGCAAGCATCTCTCTGAAAATGATAAGTATTAACCAAGACAATAGTTCTCCAATTTAATTCTGATCAACTAAGTAACAAATAAAGACATATTTGAGTGGGCCTGTTAATTAAAAGCCACATAATGTTTCCCGAGATGGAGATGTGAACCTTCTCATTGTAGAATCACAGCCTTTCCAATTACCTCATCATCTAGGCAATCCCTCTTTGCTTCTAGATTCTGTTTTGGGTTATGACAAAAGAGAACTGTTAAAAATGGATATGTTTTTGAAATAAAGTGACAGCCATCAAACAAGGAAGCCCTTAATACTGAATAAAAAATGAATAAAAGTTTGGTTAATTGTAACTTCAAGAAAGTATTAGTTATCACTTTTGATATAGTCAAAAATATAAAATACTAGAATCAGGAATCAACTGTAAGATATCTGTATAGGTATTGATTTTAGGGAATAGGGTAGGAATAAAGACATTTAATATTAGCATTGTGATGTTCATGTGTAGAATAAAACATTCAGGCTCTCGACGTAATATCTTTAATAATCACCACAATTACAAATACTTAAGGAGTCTCTACTAATAGGTAATTCAGAGATCCGAAGACTTGTCCTTGACCAAAAGGAAATGTGATAGGTAGCATTCCAAATTTATGTCTTATAAGTTTACTATTTCCAAGTCCCCATGCTTAGGAGAGTAATACCCATTTTATGGTCTTATCCATTGAGGCACAGGAAACATTTCAATTTTAGATCCTTAGACTTAGAGAACTTAGAGAAACCATCCATCATTTTATTTTTCCCTTTGCTTTTTGTAGGATTCACTCTGATTTAACTAGAACCAATGATCTGAACTCTCAAATATCCAGTATTATTTTCAAATTATACATTTTGATTTTGTAAAAGTGAGAAATATGTTTAGTCCAAAGTGAAGACTGTACTTCCATAACCTTTACATTTCCACTCATGATATCATGGCATATATAATGAATTCACATTCCCCAAAGTTTCTAGCAACAATATTTTCTCTATCTCCATAACAATATACATTTCTTTGTCTTTAAGGCAATCTAACTTATATGCACAATAATGATTTTTACTTTAAAAAGAGGCAAATAAAAAAAAGCATATTTTTTATCTCACTGGTGTTCTGGCTATAGTTTTCAATTTTTATCAGTTAATACTGTAACTGAGCAGGGACCTTATTGGGTCTTCCCAGGGTAGACCCCACCCCCATGTCCTCTGCTTGCCTCTTATGTGTAGAAAAGCTATAGTTTCCCAGTCCTCCTCTGAGTCACATAAGCCTGGCTCAAGAATTAATGAGTGAAAGGATGTAAACATGTAGTGACAAAAATAGCAGTTGGGCCAGGAGAATTGGTAAGAATTTAAACAGTAAATCAGCCATGTGGCAGTCACAGAATCTTTAGTTCCTCCCTGAAGGACACAGATGGCAGTGCCTGGTGCACACTCCTGACTCGTCTTATAGATGCTAAAAACCCCACCGAATGGAAGAAGTTAACTACATGGTGACCATGAGCACTTAGCCCCCAGACCTACTGGAGGCTGAGGATTGATAAGGTTTACCCCTGTGACACCACCCTGCTACCTCACCATCAATGAACCAGAGAACTGTACACGAGCTGATCACACACCCTGTAACTACCTTCCCTCACCTTGCCTTTGAAAATGCTTCCCTGAAACCCATCAGGGAGTTTGGGTGTTTTGAGCATTAGCTGCCCTGCACTCCTTGTACAGTGCCTTACAGTAAATGTTGTACTTTCCTTCACCACAAGCTGGTGTCAGTAGATTGGTTTTACTGCTCTCGTGGGCTAGAGGCCTCAAGTTTGGTTTGGTAATAATATTGCACCAATACGTACATAAAAGAAACCATACCTTTAGTATATTTTAGAAAGTTAGATGATAGAGAAATAGATAAAATGAAATAACAGCAAGGGATAGTTTGAGACCAGTTGATGATTATTTAACTTTAGAGGAATATTTAATATATCTAAATCCCATCTTCTATTCACATTAGCAATTCTTTTCACTACCACTTTATTCATAAGAATCCAAACGTGCAACACTCTTTCATGAAAAAGAAGGTACTAAAGTGCAAATTTCTGTTTGTTCCTTAAGCCACTTTATAATGGTTTTTTTGTTTGTCTTTTGTAATTGATTCACAGATCCTTCTCAGTGAACGTCATCGAATCATATATTTCTTTTGCCAATAGTGAAGAAAAGCATTATGCAAACAGGACTGTACCTTTGAATCACCTTTAAAACCATATTAAGATGATTCTACTTGGCATTTATTGCTAGGCACAACAATTAGAATCACGTGGTGTATTGCTGTAGCAGTCTATAATGGAGGTATAAACAACCATGATTTTCTGACGGATGCTGGTGTGGGAGAAGAGAAAAGTCATGGATGGAAATGGCGATGAAAATAGCTCTTTTTCAAAGTCTGATGGCACTCTGCAGATTCTACATATTAAATTTACATATACATCTCTCATTGACAAAAGGTTCATGTTAAAGCAGACAAGCTGTCACAGAAATCTCCTGAGCTGAAGAGCAAATATCTGACGCTCTGCGAGGTGCGTATACTTATAATACAGCTAAGCAACGTTGTAAAATCCAGGATTTCTATCTAAAACTTTATAGATTATTTTCAAATTTTCTAAATACGATGACTTAGAAATAAACTGAAGTGGTTGGAAAGTCAAGTTTGCTTTAAATTCACTAGAAGTAGGATTCCTTCTAATGGATTTTTCCTTTTCAAGGAAAGAGGTCTCATTAGCTGTGACTAAAACACAGCTGTGTATGATACAAGGGCTCTTTGAACAAGTCTGTAAAAGAAGTTAGGATTTAAGAAAGCGTACTGATTTGGTTAACAAAGAAAGTGCTATTATTGTTGCTAAGTGAAAATAAACTTAAATAAGAGCCACTTCTATCCTTGCCCCAGACTTTGAGCCATTCTTGAAGCCTCAACACACTTGGCCACATCGCAGTGCAGTTTTCTTAAATGGGCTGGATAAGGACAAACAGGTAAGGAAGAGGCAAAGGGAACCATTTACTACAAACATTGTAGGTAATATACAACACTGGGGATTGCATTAGGGCATTTGATCTCAATCAGCATGCCATGCTACAGCACAGAAACACATCGTCATGTTTACAACACAGAGCTGAATATAAGAGACTCACATAATTGCCTGCGAGAAGGTACAGGAGCACTTCCATAAGCTGTGCCCTGTAAATAAAACACATTTTTTTTTTTTTTTTGGAGGAACTGATCATTAGTAACAGTAGAAAATGTTGTAGAAATGAGTAAAGAAAATGAAAAGTAACACAAAATAAAGATGGTTTAAGAGGCTTTTATTAAATAAGGGTTTTGAGTTATTCCATTTGGCAGACATATGTATTAAAATAATATTTGTAGGAAATTAAAAATAATTTGTAATACACTAAAATAAAAAAGTAAAATAAAAATTACCGTCAAAGATGGGAACATCTAAATTTGACAGGAAGGGGGTTTTGTGAAAAGTAGAACACACATGATATTTATGAAGTGGCCTCCTTAAAAAGTAGGTTCCCTTGCACCAATTCCTTAGCTGATGCAAACATTTTCTCAAAGTCTTAAACTAAGCAGTGTACTAGTATTTGCTCTGTCCTTTTTCTACCTCAGACACTATATAGAAAAATAATGACCTCAATAAAATGGCCCTAATTTGTGCATCAATAAAAGTTAATCACTGAAAAACAGCATAATCAAATGGAAAGAAAAAGTTATTAAATAAAAATATTAATTCTGCCTGATATACAGCAAAGTCAGAACAACTTTGCTATATCCTTCCAGTTGATAAAATTCTGTACAAAGACGTATTGTAATTCAAGTTGCATATTTTTATTCCTGGCACTGATCTCTGTCACAAAATTAAATTATAATATACTCAAAGAGAAGTTTTAGACTATTAGGTAAATATAGATCTCTGTGAAAATCAAGAGTTCATTATAGGGCTTCCCTGGTGGCGCAGTGGTTGAGAGTCCGCCTGCCGATGCAGGGGACACGGGTTCGTGCCCCGGTCCGGGAAGATCCCACATGCTGCGGAGTGGCTGGGCCCGTGAGCCATGCCCTCTGAGCCTGCACGTCCGGAGCCTGTGCTCCGCAACGGGAAAGGCCACAACAGTGAGAGGGAGAGGCCCGCGTACCGCAAAAAAAAAAAAAAAAAAAAGAGTTTATTATAAATATAAAAAATGACAAGAATATTTGAAAAAGATTAACTAATATTTATTGAACATTTATTCTGAAGCTCCTATATTTAGTATATGAAAAGCATTATCTCAGTTCCATAACAGACCCTGAGGTAGTTAAAATTTTTTACCTTTATTATTATTTCCATTTTTTCTGATGAGAAAACTCTTTGTAGAATTAATTTTAGATTTAGTTTAGAAGCAGTTAAGGAGCTATATAAGTTTTTAAAGCTCACACTGCTGTATTTAAAATGGATAACCAACTAGGAGCTACTGTATAGCACAGGGAACTCTGCTCAATATTCTGTAATAACCTAAATGGAAAAAGAATTTGAAAAAGAATAGATACATGTATATGTGTAATGGAATCACTTTGCTGTACACCTGAAACTAACACAACATTGTAAATCAACTATGCTCCAATATAAAATAAAAATTAAAAAAATAAAGCTGGTTGAGTAATTAAAATGGAGGATTCACAAAATAATCCCTGTTGCTAACATTTAATGAATTTTTCTTTTAAAGAAAATAGCAAATGCTAGTATTACAGACTTGGTTCCTATGAGGGTATACCAAAGAGGGAACCATCTTGTAAAGTGTCTGTATGCTTGCATTGTGGGATTATAAATAAGACAGGCAAATCCCCTGCTTAAATTTTCTGTCTAAGAATATGTTTGTATCTCTGGATCTACCTAGGAAGAAGCATGATCTTTTCATACGGTCTACTGGGATTGGCCTGGGGTAGGTTTAAATAAATTTTGGCCTGGATGGAGATTTGTGAGTTAATTTGATCAAAGGATTGCAACCTCCACTTAGAAGAAAGCACAGTACTCCAGAAACTTGCTATAGAGGCTCAAGTGTCAACTGTCAGCACCAATCCCAACAGTCATTTGCTCCCAAGTATTGAACAATGCAAGTCAGAATCTCCTAACTACTGTTCCAGTTTTGCATTTTGAGATGAAATAATGTTATTTCTGTGTTATTCAAAAGGAAAGGAATCCAAGAAAGATCTGGATATGTGTATATATCCTAGTTAAGATCTGCCTAAATCTCACAGATCCTAAACTAGGATATATACACATAGGTTTGACTCGAGAGCACAAGATCATTATTCACTATGAAAGGTTGATTTGAAAAACCATCATTGCTTGTAGCAAAAATTCATCACATGTGAGAAATGTTTTGTGTTTTTGTTCTATACCTTTTAGAATTTTTAATGAGCTGCCTCAAGTCCAAGTGACAAAAAAACCCTCATTTTTTTCCCCCATAAAGCTGGATTATTGAATCTCAGATTAGAAACTAAAAATCACATTAATTTTCCTGTATACTAGAAAAATATGTCCAGGGCTTATAGTATGTTAGGACACATCTTTATTAGCTGTATAATTAGAGAAAATGGATACTCAAATTTACTCCTTATAATAACTCAAGAACAGACCATGCAAACAAAATGTAGAACATGGGAAGGTACTATATTAAAAACACTCTGAGTAGAGAAGCTAGTCTCTTACTTTCTGAAACTTCTAGGTGTGATAATTGATGGGGAGGGTCGCGATTGGGTTAAATGCAGAGTAACTCAATAGAATTCTGAGGGAGAAGAAGTCTGTGGCTTTAAGTTTTTATCTGACTGGCTCCAAGCCACTTATTGTATGATTCTCCTTTAATTCCAATGAAAAACTTGATATTAGGTGTTACACATACATTCTCTGGTTGTCTCCCCAGATCACAATTCACCCCTCAATTTGCCTATTTCTACATCAGGTTTCTTTTCATTGCACTTTGTACAGGTGACTTGTATATTTGTATTTTTCATTACACTTCTTGGAGTCATTTAATTTAGTTATATGTTTATGCTCAATGGAATCATTTTAAAAAATAGACTTTACTTTTTAGAGCAGTTTCAGGTTCACAGCAAAACGGAATAGAAGTTACAGAGTTTCCCTATAACCCCCGCCCCAAGACACGCATACTCTCTTCCATCATCCACATCCGTCACCACAATGGTACATTTGCTATAACTGATGAACCTGCACTGACAGATCACAGTCACCCAGAGTCCACAGTGTACCTTAGGGTCCACTCTTGGTGTTGTGCATTCAACGGATTTTGACAAATTTATAATGATGTGCATCTACCATTATCGTATCATACAGAGTAGTTTAATTTTCCTAAAAATCTTCTATGCTCTGCTTACTCATCCTTCCCTCCCTGCTAACCCTTGGCAACCACTGATATTTTTACTGTCTCATAGTTTTGCTTTTTCCAGAATGTCATATAGTTGGAATCATACAGTGTGTAGCCTTTTCAAATTGGTTTCTTTTACTTTGTAACGTGCATTGAAGTTTCCCCCATGTCTTTTCATGGCTTGATAGCTCATTTCTTTTTAGCACTGAATAATACTCCATTGTCTGGATGTACCACAATTCACCTACTGAAGAGCATCTTGGTTGCTTCTAAATTTTGGAAATTATAAATAAAAGTGCTATAAACATCTGTGTGCAGGTTTTTATGTGACATAAGTTTTCCCCTCATTTGGGTAAATACCAAGGAGGCTGGATTGTATAGTAAAAGTGTGTTTCACTTTGTAAGAAACTGCTAAACTGCCTTCCAAAGTGGCTGTACCTCAATAGAATCTTTTCCAATTAAAAATGCTATCATATGTCATCATAAAGACCAAATATGGATACATTTATTATCTTTAATGAAATGCCAAATCCAATGTAGTACATTTCCAAAGTCTTTATTTATTGGACCCAGGCTTTGGAAACGAATATATGTGTATCTGTTAAAAGCAAAGGAGAGAAAATGTCACAGAATTTTTTTTTTTTTTTTTTTTTTTTTTTGTGGTACGCAGGCCTCTCACTGCTGTGGCCTCTCCCGTTGCAGAGCACAGGCTCCAGACGCACAGGCTCAGTGGCCACGGCTCACGGGCCCAGCCGCTCCGCGGCATGTGGGATCTTCCCAGACCGGGACACGAACCCGTGTCCCCTGCATCGGCAGGCGGACTCTCAACCACTGCGCCACCAGGGAAGCCCCAGATTTTATTTTTTTATTTTTCAAGTAACGCTTGAGTTGGGGTAACAAATGATCAGATAATACCAGAGGAAAGTTAAGCACTGTCAAAAAGTTTCTGTGCTTAGGGAAATTGCTTTAGAGTAAACAGTTCAGGACCCGTTAAAAACAAATATTTAGGGAGACACAATGACTAAGCCTACATTACCTAGTTTACCCAACATCATTTTCATTCTAACCCCTTTTATTTCTAAAAAATTGATTAAAAATTCCATCTATAATTTGAAACTATGAATTGAAGCAATGCTTAAAAATAATTAAATGTAATAATACATCCAAATCAAAATATTGAGTTTATTCATCTAAGGCCAGTGTTAAAGAGCAAGCCAGTGTTAAATTTAATTTCAGGAGCTTAGAAAATCCAGCAGAGAACTACTTCACCCCTGGACTTTTTTTTCACACAGACGGTATAGTTCATGGATATCATTATTTTTTTACAGCGCTTTATAGCACTCCCTATGCTTATTTCACATGTACCATTATATCATAAATGACAAAATTATCTGAAGCACATGATATTATACCTATATGATAGTAATATCTTTCCCATTCCCACAAACAAGAGAGAGGGAGAAGTAATGAATTTCAATCATTACAAAACCAGGATGTGACAGGGACGGGCCCAGAACTGAGCCCTTTGGCTCTCATAAACCAGGAACTTACTGAGCCCTTGCTAAGCCTCTGTGATCAAGTGGGTGTGAGGACAGAGCCACACACTTAGAGGCTGTTCTGTGAATTATGTGGATATGGTGATTTTCATTATAAACCATCTCAGTTATAATAAGACTTGAAATAAGCACAAGATTTGGAACAGGGAAAAAATTAAAAACCAGAAATCCATAAAGGCAAGACTATACGCACACAAAACGTCATGAACTTCCTTAATACCTTCTTATTCCTCTGGAAGTATTTAGTAAATACAGATTTTAGGCGTAGTCTAGAGCACAGATATCAAAAAGAGGAACGTACAATCTGATTGGGGTGAGAGTCAACACCATTTTTACCTGAGAAAAATGTTAAAATGATATCTCCACTATAATTCAATAAAAATTCAGAATTTACTCACTAGCCACAGGTAGTCACACCAAAGAGCAAAACAGTGCTAGACATGGAATGGAAATTTGAATGTAAGAAAATTCTTAAATAACCCTTTAACCAAAAGCCTTGGGCCCAGTGTTTTTCAGAATTCAGAATTATTCAGAATGTGCAAAATAATACCCCTAGCTAAGTCAAAGGCTGGAGTAATCAAAGACAGTAATATTTCTACAGCAAAAATATAACCCCACTATGAGTTAGAAAATTATAAACAGCCTCTTGTCAATTTAGATCAGGCCAGATTTGATTACCAAATAAGTCATAGAAAGACTTCAGGTTTTCAGGGGATTTTGTTTGCTTGTTTGTTTTCTGGGATCTCAAAATTGCAGATAAAAGATTAAAGAGCTATAAAATTATTTAAAATTACATAATTAGAATCCAAGGGGGCATGACAGTTTTAGAAAATTAGAATTTTAGTTGCTTTATCTTAGGTCTTCATAAAGTTAAAGTTATCTTGATAATGAAATAGTTTAAGAAACAATTAGTTGTTCAAGAAAATAGATTTAAGACTTGCATATACAGAAGAATACTCAACTTCTAGAATGATTACGAACAAAAGGAAAATTTGACCTTGGTCCCATCACAGTACATACATGTGGAAACAGTAGGATTTAGTTAATATAACCATTTAAATGTGGTGGAATAATGTGATTTTAAATGAAAACAAATATTTCTGATAAACACAGAAATATTTTTATATTCCTTCATGCTTTTTGGTGGAATTTCTATTTTAACTTATAAGAGTAATGTTTCAAGTTTATAAACACTCAGAACTATCTTTAATGACTAATTAACAGAGATGGGTTAATAGTTCAGGAAATATGTAGATTGTAAAGTGCTTGGCAATTCCTTAAAATCGAAAACTATTCAGGTGTGTGTATTTTAGGTACCTAACTTACGCAAAAAATGACTTTACTAGTTTTGTTCTTATTTAGGTATTTATTTTAACCCTTCAGTAAAACACCCAAGTTGAACATATTAAAATATTATCTCTTTTAAAATCCTTCTTGGGGCTTCCCTGGTGGTGCAGTGGTTGAGAGTCCGCCTGCCGATGCAGGGGACACGGGTTTGTGCCCCGGTCCGGGAGGATCTCACATGCCGCGGAGCTGCTGGGCCCGTGAGCCATGGCCGCTGGGCCTGCGCGTCCGGAGCCTGTGCTCCGCAACGGGAGAGGCCACAACAGTGAGAGGCCCGTGTACCGCAAAAAAAAAGAAATCCTTCTTGTATCATAGAGCAACCCAAGGCATGCCCTTGATCTCCCACCTTGGATGACATACAGTGATGAAGTTACTTGTTCACTGATGAAACAAGGCAGTATACAGAACTTACAAGGCAACAGTGCCTTTAAAAAGACTGCACTTTTTGTACCCAGTTTTTCTTTACATGACCAAAAATAGTGATCATCAGATTGAATATCCACTGTTAGCATTTTAGAACTATTTCAAGAATAATTCTTTTGCCATGTTTTAAATTCGAAGATAGTGCAATAAAGCTGAGACAATGCAGTAAGTAGGATTTGGTGTTAGACCCCTTAACTACCATAAAGGGGAAAAGGAATCAGTTTTAAATAAATAAAAGAAAAAAAAAATAACAGGGATTTGTGAGATAATTTCCTGTATGTTCTCAACAGCTTGGTAGAAACTCAGAAATGAAAATCTATAACATGATGATGAACAATTCTTATGGCCTCCAAATAATGCTAGTAGATCTAAACATTTCTATTTTTATTAAGGAAGTAACCACAGTGAAAATGCACAGAGAAAATTAAATTTACGCCTTTCTTTTTTACCTACCTCTAACACTATTTATCATAGTTATACACATTATAATAAATTTAACATACATACTTTAACAAATATTGGCAGTACAAATTTTGATATCATTAATTTAAAATACTACTAGTTTTATGAGAGACGCTTAATTGAGGTATGTGATGATATATGCTTTCTTACATGAGCTTAGCTTTAAATTCTCTTTTCTTAAACTGCTTCTCTAGAAAGTTACTCTTCTGCAATTTTCAATAATACAGCTCCTGCTAGTACTACAGTAAGAAACACAGGAGTGGGTATGAACTCTAATGGCACACTGAGAATATGAAATGCAGTCACCCATAAGGAAAACACAAATTCCTCTCTATGCTTTGTGTCATTTTAACTTATAATAGTAATCACAACTTACTGTATTTCCTGGGGATTTCCCAAGGCACAGGCAAAGGCAATCAGTTCCTCCCAGCTAGTCATAAATGTCCTGGGTTTCTTTCATTGCTTAAATATTGCCCTAAGCCCTTTTCTTTTATTATACACCTTTGAAACAGAGTGAACCATTTCCCAAAAGATACATTAAAATGGTTGACGTTTGCAAAAATGGGAAGCAGCACGTACTGTGTGTTAATATGAGGGCCTGAAAGACTTGACGTGCATTCCTCTAATTATTTTAGATCCTCTTTCTGGCAGTGTGTTCATTTATTATCAATAGAAATTAAAGTCTTTTCAGTGTCAGTACTCTTCACACTACAGAAGTAGGGAAAATAAGTTAATACTAAGGGCAGCCTATTAAAAATTTGTTTGTATAGAGGTAGAGATAAACATGCTCTTTAAACTTATTTTCTCGCTTGACACATAGGTACCAATTATGATACACCCTATGCTTTTTACAGAAAAAGACAGAGAAAAGAGGATCCAGAAAAGTAATGAAAAACAGATTCATTTAAGAGATTAATCATCTAAGAGAATAATTTAATCATTCTAAAGCATGTATCTGACATATACAAGTACTCATCAGAAACTTCTAGTACTTCTCCAATGATGGCAGAATTTTAAAAAAACAAACAAAAAACCCCCAAACAACAAGAACAAGAACAACAACGACAAAACCTTTGCTTAACTCTCAGGTTTGCTACAAGCTTACATTCACCTACTCCTTTATATCTGCTTTTCATTTTCCTGACTAACATTCAGACTGGTTGTTAAATAAAACATAAAGTTGAAATATACGTAGACTGTGGGATGCAGGGAGGAAGGAGATAATTCTGCGAAGCTTATGTCTTGACTGGGTAAATGTGAACTATACCTGAGTAGGTTTGTATACTGAAGGTACAGTAACACTCCAACTACCTGTAATCAAGTGTGCAAAATATTCAGAAGCATGAGAGAAATGTGAACCTGAAAGTAAAATGGTCCATAAATAGTAAGGAAGATATTGTACCATAGCACTATTTCATAGCCAAAGAATATAACATTTCTTATGCTACAACATATAATAAAATACATTAAATCAATGCCCTCTGATTTGCAAAATCAGGACTAGTTGATCAGCTACTGGAGAAAAGTCTATAAACCAAGAATCACAAAAAATGTATTTCCATATGTTAAACATTTTAACTTAAAACACATGGAAATACATTCATTCATCCATGCTCTAATACAGGACTGAGGCCTTCGAGTGAGGGCATTCTTCAAGCCACTCTCCTTCCTCTTTCCTGCACAGTCACACAGGAATGCATCTTCCTCAAATTCCAGTTGAAGTTAATTTAAAGTGGCCTTAGAGCTTAAAGTTTCTTGCAAAGCAATCTGAATATTGATTTTTTTCTAAGAATTTACTCATTTCTCCTAAATTTTTTGTATTTTCAAGACTTTCTAAAACACTCAACTTGGTTTGCTCATCCTTTTCACTTGCCTGTTTTATCTGTTCACCTAACTTTTAACTAGTTTACCTAATAACAATAATATTTAAAATAACAATTGCAATAAACAGGTTTAGGGGCAAACAGTTCACAGAAAAGAAGTGAGCTGGCCAATAGGAGAGACACGCATCAGCATCACAGCTTTGCATTAGAAATGTGACATTTAAATTAATTCAGTGAGTAGGTGAAGTGGTGTTCTCCAACGATCTGGAATGATCACATGAATGTTGAATTATGCTCAATAACCATTTTCTAAGATAGGCAGAAAGTCTGACAGGAGCACGTGCTATCAAAACAATTTTCTGATACTTAACATGATAATCTTCAATTAACTGAAAAATTCTCCTAATTCACAGTATCTTAGATCGTTGTGTTAGTAAGTTAATGAGGTTTTTGTACATTTAAATATACAAAAATTAATGATTATATACTAAATCATAGTTTATTCAATAGTTTAATTTTCAGTCTAATTGCTTCTACATTCAATAATATGTTCAATAGATAATTTATTTTTACTGAAAAAGTTCTAAATTAATCACAATTCCAAAAGAGTAATTTTAAAGACCAATATCAGATTTTAGCATCTGGTAAATAAAATTAATCTATCATTTCACTCATGGGTGAAAAGTTGAAGTCAATAGCTACCGAAAATTCTACTGCGATCTCTAAGGAAATGTCATTAAATTACATTAATATTTCTTTCTTATGGGTCCCCGAACAAAACACAATTCTCAATTTTTAGGTTGTCCTTTTTTTTTTTCAGTCGACAGGATTTAGTAAGATCAAAATCCAGAAATATCAGTTTACACGCTATTAAAGCGAATTTTGTTTTAAGTCATTTTAGCCAAGCAGCAGAAAGAAAAATGAATGTAGAAAAAGACTGTTACAATACATATATCCATTCAAACAAACATTATATTCTCTTTGTAATTCATCAGTAAAATGTTCTATGAATAGAGGACTCACCCTCCTATTCATGAGATTTTACACTCAATAGCCACTGATATGAACAGGGATCAAACTAGTTAAATCTAACAATGGCAATATGAAATTTTAAAAGTCTCTTTTGCTTTAAAAATATAGTTCTCATAATTGCAGTGTGAGAGTTTTTCACAGGGAAAATATCAAGGATTGTGATTTTTAAAACAGAGAATAAAGGAAACTTTAAGTGTGAGAGAACAGTTAGATAATTCTTTTCAGAAAACTCTGTTTATTAAAGAATAAGCTACTTTAGAATGATTTTAGATAAACAATAAGATAAAGCTATTTATTATTGAGAAAATTCCCTATACCTTTAAAATACTAGAAACTAGAAGGATTATAAATGACCTACATGTGTTAACTAAAATTTATTTATTATGCAAGCTACTCTTTTTTTTCCTACTATGTATTAAAATGATAAAACTGTGGGAAACATTTAAATTCTCAAAAAATAAGAAAAGCAGCACTTTTTCCTAACAGCTCTTTGTTAATAAAAAAATAATTTGTGCTCTCCTGAGGAAGACCTTCTAAAAATGCCATATAAATGTGCTTTAGGAAAATTACCAGATACTCCCTTGATCACCCTTCATTAGTTTTTCACCCTGGTGGTTTGTTAAAAATAAGCAGGGAGCATATTTATGGTTTTGGTACATGGTAGTATAATTATTTCCCTGTTTCCCTCATTTGTCCACATTTTATAATGTAAAAATATAATCTATATTGGAAATAAGCAATATTCTTGTGAAATGGATTGAATTGGATCCAGTTCTCCTTTTATTTTGACAACGAGCACAGATTTAAAAAAAATATATCATGTCTATATTTTACACATATTAAGGTTTAAGAAAAAAGTAGCTTTCATCTCTAGAAACTCCTAATATGGAACCAGGAGAATTTTTCCAGCATTTCTATATAATTTTGAAAAGGTTTTCCAATTTTAATGCTCATTACCATTTTTTTTTTTCAAACTTTGCTTTTCAAACCAAAGTACCCCGGGTTTTCTCCTTTCTTTTTACAGATATTAGTTTACGAATCTTCTAATGCCTAAGATTTAGCACGATTTCGACATATATCAAACGACATCTTGGCTCATAAACTAGAAAAGTAGTAGAAGCGAAGTTAGATAGCTAAGGGACTCTGTCAGAGATGGACACTAGGATAATAGCTATGAAAATGTGGGTCAGTTACTTTACAGAACTCAGTGTCCTCTGAGACATTTTGCAGTCACATTGTAATATAACTTTCAAGTGATATCTATTTAGGAAAATCAATAATTTTACATTTTACTGTAGGCAGATGGAGCAAAATGAATAAACTTGAATTTTAAAATTTGACAGTAGGCTATAAAAATTTAAGTGCAGAATATCATAATTAAAATTAACCTCCTCTGGCCTGTTGCAAGTAGAAAATGCAAGCACTTTATTCTCATACAAGTCATATTTTGAGCAAAATAAACATCTAAAATAGTCAATGTCAGAGTTCTCAAATTACTGAGGCAAACCACTGAACTTCAGGCACAGCTACTTTGATTACCTTTTGTCTAGGATATCCTTGAGCAAGCAGTAAGTCTGTCTGTCTCTCTGAACACACATATACATGTAGCTGTCATATATGTATGAATATTGCATATCTCAGGTATTTTCAGATATGACACTTCATTTGTTTCTTAGACTATCCTCATGAGCTAGGTAATATCATCCCCATTAACAGATGATGATACAAAGGCCCAGAGAGCATAAATGACTTGGAGAAGGTCTAAGTGTCAATAATTACTAGAGCAAGTGATTTTGAAGGTATAGGGATTTGGGTTGTACTAAGCTGAGCTAAACTGAGAAATTAAGAGTCTCAATATTTTTTTTTCATGTAATAAGAGCCTCAAGCTTGAATCACAGGGATTGAAATTTAACAATCATACTGTTACACAATGTGGAGTTAGGTTAGAAATGTTTTTGAAAGTTTTTTCTTATAGTATTGTCCTATTCAGGCATAGAAAGCACACCATAAGTGTGACTAGAAATAAAAAAAAAAAGAGATATGAATAAAAATAATAGAAATAGATGTATTTTATAAATAAAATAAATAGCTTTCTAATTTTAAAAAATTTAAAAATTAATTGGAATTTAGGTTATTTGGAGAGAATGAAATACACATGCATTTTAGGTTATATTGACTAGAACTATGAATCTATACTTACAATGAGAAAAGCTATAAAAGTTATAATCCCTTTCTATACCTTGTGGTGAGATAACATTCATTCATTTATTCACTCACTCATTCATTCAATATATATTCACTGAAGAGTTACAATGTGCCGGCCCTTTCTAAATGTTAGTAATGAGTTCAATTATGGGCCCCTCACTTGAAAATAAACCATGCCACCACACTTTGAATGTCTACCAAGTGCCAGATATTTTCATGTCTAATACAAATTCTTGTTATTTTAATAATAATGACAATACTAATCATGTATTGAGATCTTATTTTGTGCTAAACATGTTGAGTGTCAATTATTTAAAACTTACATAAACCTTACTAGGTGGATATATTTTTATCCCCATTTTCCAAGCAGGAAACTGAGACACAGACATCTCATAATTTGCCCAAGGTTTCAGAGCCAGCAAACTCTGAGTTAAGATTTAAACTCAAAACAGCTGCAGGGCTGAAGTTCTTAGCTACTATACAGTATCTACGGTTTGTGATCACTTATAAGCACTTTTTATACATCATTTATTTTAACCCCCTGAGAGCTTCACAATCTTTACAATAATCCTTCAAAGCATATATTATCTTTATTTTACAATTCAGGAAACGAGTTTGTGGAAGAGGTTAAAAGACTTGCCTAAAGACATACATGTCTGCCCTATTCTCAAATCTACCAAGCAGAGCTGCATTTGGGTAGTTTAGTACTACATTACTCAGGAGGAGGTTAACCATAATCTTCAAGCACCAGCAAAATAAAGGTACAAAGAAATGGGCACATGTGTTTAATGATTTAAAAACAACTTATCAATGAAGGGGGGGAAAACAGAAATTAATTGGATTCCTTTCTTCTTATTGTTTGGTTCAGTGTTGTTTTCATTTGAATTATACATGTGGGGGATGAAATGGACCATGATAGATCGCTAAATTTTCAGTGCTCAGAGCTTCTCAGAGTCTCACTCCTACTCCCCATATCTCATTTATGCTCATAAAAGTTGCATGAAGTAGCATTATTTGTGTCAGAAGGGAAGCTGAGAAAATTCAATAACTTTTTCAAGTTCACAAGACTAGTAAGTAGCAGATATGGAATGTAAACTAAAGGCATTATGATTCAAATCCAAGTTCTCTCCAACGTATCATACTACCAACTAGTCTATTCAAAAGAAAGTTCCTAGGATAATAAGAAGATTTGAAATCATGTCATAAGAGAAGCAGTTAAAAGAAATAAATGGGTTATCCTGGAGAAAATTCAGGGGACTATAAAACTGACTTCCGATATATTGCCACATGTAAAATAGGTATAAAAATTACATTATCCCAATGAGGCAGGACTAACACAAAGGGATGAAGAGTGACAGATCTTGAATTAACCTAAGAACTGTTTTGACAGTCAAAAGCTATTACCAGGGATGTTTGGGTCGAGACTGGATAACTGTGCTGATGTGAGGGAAAGACTGTACAAGCACTAATGTTAGGGAGCAAGGTACCTAGAAGACTGGCTCTCAAGCATGACTATATTTTGGAATTAACTGGAAAATTACCAAAAATATCTGGATATACCTGGATACCACCTCCAACAATTGTGATTTAATTGGTATGGGGTGTGACCTAAGAATGGGGAATTTTTTAAACTTCCCAGGTAACTGCTTTTAATGTTTAAGCAAAATGTGAAAAGGTCCTATCACTCTTGAGATATCATTGTCTTTAGGACAATGTCTGTAGGACATAAGATGACTCAAACCATGAACCACGAAGTAGGACCATGAAAGACAGCACTTTTGAAAACTGGTTTTTGACGAGGGACCCTCTTCCACAGCATAATAATTTGAGCACAAATCTGGATCCACACAGAGTCAAGTCTTGTCTCTGTCAACTAATCACTTTAAGGCTTGGTTGCTTCATCTACACAGTGAGATACTAGCTGGTCTCCCCTTATGGGATAGTTGAGAGGATTAATATAAGATCTAGCACAAAATCTATAAAATAGTAGTTATTACTTGTATGATTCATTCCAGCGAGGTAGAAAGTACTGTAGAGAACCATATTTTCCTCTCCCCAGGCTCATGTGTGGGAGTATCTGTATATACTGGGGGAGTGATGGGTAGGGACAACAGCATGTTAGGCTGTTGGATAATGACTGACCCCTTTTTCTCCTCGGCTTTCTATCGCTGTTTTCACACACTTCACTCTTACTCAGTCTGCTGTTATTTTTTATTTTTATTTATTTATTTTTTTTGCAGTACGTGGACCTTTCACTGCTGTGGCCCCTCCCGTCGCGGAGCGCAGGCTCAACAGCCATGGCTCACGGGCACAGCCGCTCTGCGGCATGTGGGATCTTCCTGGACCGGGCCACGAACCCGTGTCCCCTGCATCGGCAGGCGGACTCTCAACCACTGTGCCACCAGGGAAGCCCTCTGCTGTTATTTTTAAAGAGAAATTATAAACACACCAAGGTGATTAAAAGCAAGAGAATATAAGATCTGAGGCCACAGCTCAGCTGTATATCCACAGCAACTCTAGAAGTTAATCCTGCTGTGATTGAATAAATTTTGAAGTATGTGCCCATGTGAATCCAACAAATAATGTACATGAAAGCATAAACGTATTTGAACTCTCCACTCTCCTTGCTCTTTGTTTTTAATCTTTTTGCAACTGCTCTCTTTCCCAAATGCTTCGAAGTTATACAACCTATCTTTTGTAAGAATACCAAGGTCTTGATCATATTCTTTTGTCAATATCACAGCCTCTTTGAAGACTATAAGGAAAATGAATGTCAGAAGACTGGCTCATATCAATGCTTTGACAACAAATAGGCATTCCACTTAATTCCAATACAAAATATTTAATTAAAATCATGAAACTAATATTTTTTTTTATACAATCCATGTATACATGTCAATCCCAATCTCCCAACTCATCACACCACCACCACCCCACCCACTGCTGCTTTCCTCCCTTGGTGTCCATATGTTTGTTGTCTACATCTGTGTCTCAATTTCTGCCCTGCAAACCAGTTCATCTGTACCATTTTTCTAGGTTCCACATATATGCGTTAATATGCGATATTTGTTTTTCTTTCTGACTTACTTCACTCTGTATGACAGTCTCTAGATTCACCCGTGTCTCTACAAAAGACTCAGTTTTGTTCCTTTTTATGGCTGAGTAACATTCCATTGTGTATATATGTACCACAACTTTGTGCATTCATCTGTCGATGGGCATTTAGGTTGCTTCCATGTGCTGGCTATTGTAAACAGAGCTGCAATGAACATCGTGGCACATGACTCTTTTTGAATTATGGTTTTCTCAGGGTATATGCCCAGTAGTGAGATTGCTGAGTCGTATGGTAGTTCTATTTTTAGTTTTTTAAGGAACCTCCATACTGTTCTCCATATCAATTCCATATCTTCAACTTGAGAAGAAAGTGTAATCTGCTTTTTTGGATGGAATGTCCTATAATATCAACTAAAACTATCTGGTCTATTGTGTCATTTAAAGCTTGTGTTTCCTTATTAATTTTCTGTTTGGATGATCTGTCCATTGGTGTAAGTGAGGTGTTAAAGTTCCCCACTATTGTTGTGTTACTGTAGATTTCCTCTTTTATAGCTGTTAGCAGTTGCCTTATGTATTGAGATGCTCCTATGTTGGGTGCATACATATTTATAAATGTTATATCTTCTTTTTGGATTGATCCCTTGATCATCATGTAGTGTCTTTCTTTGTCTCTTGTAACATTCTCTATTTTAAAGTGTATTTTATCTGATATGAGTATTGCTACTCCAGCTTTCTTTTGATTTCCATTTGCATAAAATATCTTTTTCCATCCCCTCACTTTCAGCTTGAATGTGTCCCTAGGTCTGAAGGGGGTCTCTTGTAGACAGCATATATATGGGTCTTGTTTTCGTATCCATTCAGGGAGCCTGTGTCATTTGGTTGGAGCATTTAATCCATTCACGTTTAAGGTAACTATCGATATGTATGTTCCTATGACCATTTTCTTAACTGTTTTGGGTTTGTTTGTGTACATCCTTTTCTTCTCTTGTGTTTCCCACTTAGAGAAGTTCTTTTAGCATTTGTTGTAGAGCTGGTTTGGTGGTGCTGAATTCTCTTAGCTCTTGCTTGTCTGTAAAGCTTTTGATTTCTCCATTGAATCTGAATGAGATCCTTGCCGGGTAGAGTAATCTTGGTTGTAGGTTCTTCCCTTTCGTCACTTTAAGTATATCATACCACTCCCTTCTAGCTTGTAGAGTTTCTGCTGAGAAATCAGCTCTTTACCTTATAGGAGTTCCCTTGTATGTTATTTGTCATTTTTCCCTTGCTGCTTTCAATAATTTTTCTTTTTCTTTAATTTTTGCCAATATGATTACTATGTATCTTGGCGTGTTTCTCCTTGGGTTTATCCTGTATGGGACTGTCTGCACTTCCTAGACTTGGGTGGCTATTTCCTTTCCCATGTTACGGAAGTTTTTGACTATAATCTCTTCAAATGTTTTCTCGGGTCCTTTCTCTCTTCTCCTTCTGGGATCCCTATACTGCGAATGTTGTTGCATTTAATATTGTCCCAGAGGTCTCTTAGGCTGTCTTCATTTCTTTTCATTCTTTTTTCTTTATTCTGTTCCACAGCACTGTATCCCACCATTCTGTCTTCCAGGTCATTTATCCGTTCTTCTACTCAGTTATTCTGCTATTGATTCCTTCTAGTGTATTTTTCATTTCAGTTATTGTGTTGTTTATCTCTGTTTGTTTGTTCTTTAATTCTTTAATTTGTTCTTTAATTCTTCTAGATCTTTGTTAAACATTTCTTGCATCTTCTAGATCTTTGCCTCCATTCTTTTTCTGAGGTCCTGGATCATCTTCACAATCATTATTCTGAATTCCTTTTCTGGAAGATTGCCTATCTCCATTTCATTTAGTTGTTTTTCTGGGGTTTTATTTTGTTCCTTTATCTGGTACATAGCTCCCTGCCTTTTCATCTTGTCTGTCTTTCTGTGAATGTGGTTTTTGTTCCACAGGCTGCAGGACTGTAGTTCTTCCTTCTGCTGTCTGCCCTCTGGTGGATGAGGCTATCTCATATTTTTGTTTTTACATAAAGGCATATGCAAATGAATTCACCAAGTCCCTTGAACATGTATCTTTAAGGTAACATTCATAGCACATTTCACTTCCCTCATGATGGCTTTGAATCTTGCTTCCATCTAGACTTTTTAATAATGCTGTTTTCCTTTTCAATTCTCCTCATATATTTTTTAAATTTCTTACATTTTTTTCATTTTCCCAAGCCTCTTTCTTATTTACAGTGTATAATTATTTTTGTAGCAAGTGTAACTTAGATTTCATTTGCATCCTATTTTCAGAATTTAAAATCTTTTTCAGTAATAGTTCTCAGGTTCCTAGACCTATGTAAGGGAAGAATCGTAGTATTGTAATTATGGGTACATGGGTTCTTATCCTGGCTCTATTTCTCAATACATTAGTGACCCTAGACCACTTACTTAATCTCTCTCTGCCTCATTTTCTCACCTGTAAATTGTTAAATAAATTATATTTGTAAAGCACTTAGAATATTGTCTGGTATTTAGTAAGGGCTCTATAAAGAAACATGATGGATTTATTTCTGCCTATTGGCATAGGGCCTGACATATAATAAGTTGTCAATGAAGAAATCTGAGGTCTGTCACTTATATGCACAACTAATTATCTGTATCATTTTGAATAATCACAGTCTCTTCAAGGTTCAATAACCTCACCTTAAATGGAACGATTATAATACCCACTTTGATCACAGGATTGATACAACCATCATCAAATGCAATATGAGACATTAGTTAAAACAAAATTAAGTGCTTTAGAAATGCAAATTATTATTAAACATTGATATTAACTCAACTTATTTGTAATGTATTTTCATGTGCCAGGCTGAAGAGAGTTAACCCAGGAAGCATATCCTTGCAAAAGAGATGAGGTCCTTCCAGGGAGAGGACGTTTTGTCCCAAGGATACTGCCAGAAAATACTGCTGACAAAAATTGTTTTAAATTATATTTTATTGCATTTTACTATACACAAACATTAGCTATTCAAAGTTTTTAAAAGGGTTATCTTTAGTGTAGAAATCAGTAGATATTAGTGCATTACAAATTCTACGTATGGTCTACTTTTGCCTGTGAGAAAATATATTTCTACTCAACTGACTCCAAATGATCACCAATTCTGAATTACTGACACATAATGTAGTAAAATTAACTAAGCAATCATAGCATTGCCCACGAGAAAATAGAGCGATAATTGAGAGTTAAACAGTTTAAAATAGTGAGTGCCAGGTCTCACTTCCCACTGATAGCCTCACCTATTTCTTTCCTCTTTTTCTTTTAGAAAATGATGCCTCACTAAAGCAAAATGATGAATCGTGAACAGGCTCCAGTTAAATCAGAAATATTAAAATAAATATTTTCTTTCCAGAAATATTTCTCAGAGTAAAGTTATAGCTCAATAAGGAAGACATATTTCCATCTTAAAGTTAGCACTAAATATTTTACTTGTGGTCTCTTGGCACATTTGCAGCTCATATAGAAGAAATGTTTGCATTTTCTGCAGTGGGCATTTAACACTAAGGAGAACCATTCTATTCAGAACGAGTTGAATGTTTTCTTCACAAATATCCAAACCTAAATTTAGGCACACTGTGAGGTTACAGCACAAAAATGGTTATTTTTATTATGCACCCTTAGTCTTTTTTATTTTTTCTCTTTTATTTTTAAAAATTTTAATTTATTGTGGTAAAAACACTTAACATGAGATCTACTTCTTAAAAAATTTTAAGTGTACATCACACAATTGTTGACTATAGGCACAATGTTTTATAGTTGATGTCTGGAGAAAGTATTTTATTCTGTATAAGATACTTTTTTCAAAACTTTTGGTTTCTTTGTTTTATTTTTAGAGACCATTTAACCACTTTGGAATAAATATGCTTAGCTGCCTGCTTTACATTGGGATATGGCTCTAGATTTTCAGAAATATGTGTGTGTGCATGTGTATGTGTGCGAGTGTGTATTCAAACTGTATTGAATGCACATGATACAAACAGAGTTGGCAAGGTGAACCATGAATATTAAAATGCATCTTTCATGTTGAGCTCAGATTGATGTTAAAACAGTTTAGGATTAATTACTATATGAGTTTTCTTTCTGAAAAAATGAATCAAATATTTGATTGTGTCTTCTGTTAACTTCAGTGCATCAGTGGACTATTTTGGGACACGTCAAAATTTATTAAGAGAAAATAAGAGCGAACAAAAGGTTAATTGTTTTCTCTAACATAATATTCCAAAGTATAAACCAATACTTCTTTTCTGTTGTGTGTTTTTAATAATAATTGTATTCACCATTTTATCCACAGTAAATGGTAATAGTTTGGGGGCTACAGGGATGCTTTTACCCACTTAAGAACTTAAACAAGAATCCCCTCTTAAAATGTAGAGGAAAGACTTCCCTGGTGGTTCAGTGATTAAGAATCTGACTGCCAATGCAGGGGACACAGGTTCGAGCCCTGGTCTGGAAACATCCCGCATGCTGCAGAGCAACTAAGCCCGGGCACCACAACTACTGAGCCTGCGCTCTATAGCCTGCAAGCCACAGCTACTGAGCCCATGTGTCACAACTACTGAAGCCCGCGTACCTAGAGCTGGTGCTCCACAACAAAAGAAGCCACCCCAATGACAAGCCCTGAGAAGCCCGTGCACCACAATGAAGAATAGCCCCCGCTTACCGCAACTAGAGAAATCCTGCACACAGCAACAAAGACCCAACGCAGCCAAATAAATAAATAAATAAATAAATTTATTTTTTAAAATGTAGAGATAGTCTGAAATATTGAAAACTCTCCATAAAGTGTCAGAAAATATTTCTAGGCCTTTAGGAGTATATCACAATTGACTATATTAACATACCTGATGAAAAAATATGTCACCCAGAACGGAGTTTGTTTAGGCCAGGAAGCATAGCATGGGGGAAGACATGATGTCCTCCCCAGAGAGGATGTTCAGCTCCAAGAATACTGCCTGGCAGGTTTATTTTTAGCATAATGTCACTTAGTATCAAAACCAAACAACCAATTCCTTTAATTAACATGCTCACTAAGCCGTTTTGATTATAATTTGGCTTCCTTTGGGCCACCCACATGGGGACAAGGCTAAATAATTTATCTGCTTCCCTAGTATTGTTAGCATTCTTACTGTACATGGATAAATTAGAATTGTGATTTATAATTTATAAATTTATACATCAGGCTCATGAACTCATTTTTTTTGTGAGTCTGCCTATGAGTGATGGATCTGCCCTGGGAGTGCAAAAAGGAATTTAGCATTCTATAGTCTGATGATTCCATACATGAACTTCTGAAAAATCACTATCAACTGTGACATTCCCTCAATAATGATAAAAAAATTAGCAGGCACTTATGCAGGTCTGTCATGTGAGACACTGTTTTAAGTTCTTTACATAGACTAACAAATTCTATGGTCATAATAGACCTTTGAGTTAATTATTCCTTTTTTCCATATGAAGAAACTGAGTTAGAAAAGTCAGTGGTAGAGGAAGGCATTAAACTCAGAGGTCTGGTTCTAGAAAGTATGGTCTTGACTTCTATGTGCCAGAGTACTTCTAGAGTACTTATTAATATGATCATTAACATTCTAGAAGCCTTATTAATATAAACATTGATATTACTGCCTATTTTATATTTCTGCCTTGAGGTTTAAAAAAATCCATAAAGGTAAATACAGTTTTATAACAACGTAAACAGGAATGAAGATATTATTTTTGTATTATTTACTAATGTATCTGGGTCCTAAAGATCCTAAAATATGCTATTCTAATAAAATATTGAAATTATTAGAAAATAGAAATACATTTTAAAATATTTTTGGAACAACTGACCTATAACATTTTAAAGGCAATGGAGAAAATTAAAGAAAGTATACTATGGTATTTTTAAAACAAAGTACTCACCTACTCTTACACTTAAAAAGAGTTACATAGAAAATGTGGACTTATCAAACTAAAATCACATATCTATTTATTAATCACTGCCATGACATGAAAGCAGCTCATTTAGGCAACACATACTAAAAATTCTTACTGTAGGCTTGTTACATATAATGCACTGTGAGAGGTGATGAATAAGTTTATGAAAATCATCTCTTTTAAGCTAGTTTAAAAAATATTAACAAAAATAACAAAATAACAAAATGGCAAAAATAACAATAATACACCTAGGATTTGTTAAGTACTGTAAGAAGGTATAAGAGAGGAGATTATTTCTGACTGGACATTTATTAACTGAACACACTTTCTGTGCTTCTCTATGACAGGCACAGTTTGGGAAGATTAGGGATTCAGCAGTAAACTGAAAAAAATCTATGTGCTCATAGATTTTATTGTGGATTCTAATGACAGAAGAAAGACAACAAAATATCTAGAATATAATGTGCAGATAAGTGATGTATTCACCTATTAAGTAGGATAGTCAGGAAAGGTATTCACCTATTAAGTAGGATAGTCAGGAAAGAGAAGAGAACTTAGTGAAATGAGGTATGCCCTGCAGGTATTGTTTAGAGAAAAGTTTATCTAGCTGAAGGATTAATAGCAGATTAAGAATGGCTTATTATAGTTCTTCTTGTAAAGCAAAGTTCGATTTTTGTTTTTTTATAAAATGTAATTCAGGCAAAATTTTGAAGGATTTGCGCAAGAATTGGTAAGAAAAATGAAAAGGAGATGGTTTATCATGAACAAAGGCAGGATGCTGAGAAGAGGAATATTTGGGGAATGGGGTATATTTGGCTGAAGTGTAGGGTATGCATTATGAAAGGGAAGATGAGGCTGAGAAGAAAAGTTGAAATGAGTCGTATGTATAAGGACCTGAAATTTAGGAGTGGGAGTAGGAAAGAGAATATTTAGGTAAAATGAAGAAGATAGAATCGATAAGATTCTGTGACTGGCTTGATTTGATGGCAAAGAAAAGATGAGGTCAAAGATAATTCTGAAATTTGGACCTTGGTGACTTGAAAAATTATGTTGTCATTAATAGGAAAACAAATCAGAAGGAAGACCTGAATTGATAGCAAATGCTGAGTGACAGTACCCATTATATTAAAATCTCTCATAAATTACAACTGAAACTATGACCATTATGTTTGAACACTGTATTGTACATATGACCATATTATATGTAACATTACATTATTTTAATTAAATTAAATCAATATAATTGAGTAACTTTTATGTACAAACACACTTGAATTAAATAACAGAACTTAATTTGTAATTTTGAATACTGCCAAATATTTATGTGAGAACCCACAAATGTACAGGCACAGGACCTACTGAGTAGATTACTTAATTACTTAATGATATACCAAACATTGGGCCATATTTATCTTAAAATCACATAATGCTTAACAGGATTATTTTTATCCTTTGAGGAAGTATAGCATTGTGTCCATGGTGATGGGCTCTGGGGCCGACTTCCAGCCCTGAATTTTGCTTTCATTATTTTAGCTGTGTGACTTTTGACAAATCCTCTTTGCTTCAGGGCTTTGGTGTTCTCTCCACTATGAGGATAATGGGTTTGCTTACTTCACAGATTTGTTGGGAAAATGTAAGGAGCAAATCTATCTAAAGTGCTCAGCATTACGCCCAGAACACATGGTCTCTATACATGTCACCAGGGCCATTATTAGTAATGAGATATTACATATTTAACTTTGGATTTTTCCCAATTATAAATGCAATTTTGGAGTGTTCTGCTGTTGCTTCACTTGATACTTCTTTTTTACCTTTAACCACAATGGTCTAAAATTGCTAAGGATTTGGGAGGAAAAAAAACAGTAACAATTTCCAATACCATTAATCCAATAAAGGTTTCATTGCTTTTTTTACTTCTTCAAGTTCAATTTTATCACTTAAGAAAACACATTAAGGCTTGAACAATAAGAAAAAATATATCATTTACATATCTAGAATGTGAGCAATATCTAGACTGCCATATATTGGAAGTAACCTTTTACAAGGCCAGACGACACGGTATCAAGAATTGTTTTTAAACTTGTATGCCTGCCTAAAACACACTTCTGAATTTTGGAGAATTCAAATGACTGAAATAGTGTCACTTGCCTAATCACTTCTCGATGCACACACACATACACATACAAACACAATTATAATATCTGTAAAATTAACCAAAAATATGAACAAGATAATATTTTGCCTATATTTTAATTTTATTTCATAATTCTGTTTAAACTGCTGAGTGTAAAGCAATAATCAAAGAACACACAGACACATCCACACAAAATAGAAGTGCTCTCTACAATAAAACACAGAGTTGTATTTGTTATAAACTACCTTCAGGAAACAAAAATCCAACCTATTTAATAAAGGGATGGAAGAATTTTCATTTTGTTTCTCAAGCTATCTGAATAAATGATGGGAGGAATCTGAGATCAATTCTCAGATATATATGAAAGGTTTGGGCAACCATTTTTTTTCTATCATATGGGGCAAATTTATTTCAAGGGCCTTCAGGAGCAGACACAGGCAGGGCATTGTTAATGACAAGGGGTTGAAGGAAAATCATAACCTGAGAGAAAATGATGTGTCATGGAGGCATGGACATGAGTAAATCCATGAAACGAGTTTTGGTTTTGAAAATCTTGCACTCTGAGAGACCTGTCCTTCACTCAGGACCACATACACCCCCCCCAACCCAGAACACATAGTATACGCCAAGAACTCTATCAAGTCTTGAGGGTTAAGATGAATAGGACACGTTCTCTACCCTCAAGGAGCTGACAGTTCCTGCTGAGAAGCCATGAACAGATGCCCATCATATCGAGCATCTGATACCCAGTAGAAGCTCAATACATATTTGCTTACTTAATGAATATTGATTATATGGAAGCTATCAAGACAACAGAAAAAGCTATAGTCCAACCTCAGGACCCAGAAAAGATCTTCTAGCAAGGATGAAAACTGTCTTGGGAGGAAAGGAAAGAAGAGACTTCCAGAATGAAGAAACAACTTAAGTAAAAGCCTGTTACATGAAACCTAGACTATTCTGCCTGATCTGCTCAGTATTACTACAGTGTTAAGTACAGGTAAAATAAATCTGATACACTTTTAGAGACAGAAAGCAGGATAATATTGAGGAGCAGATGGCCCCAAAAGCCAGCCTTCTAAATAGAAATGGTCATAGAAAGTTAATCTTAGAGCTCTGGGGTTCCACCAACTTTTATAATTTGAGAATTTCTAAGATTAAAGTGGGAACATATTTTTTTTGTAACCACAACCCTCCTCAGTGAGAAAAACTTAAATCATTGCGAAAAGAAAATAAGACATTTTCTTTCCCTTGGCTACAATAATAGTACTGTCATAGTCTTTTAAAACATGTGACACCTAAAATTGTGGAAATGGCTTAAAATGTCAACCAACCCAAACCTTCAAATTTTGGGAAAAAAAAAAGTGAAACTACAATCACGAATTTTTTAAAATAAATGTTTTATATTTTAGAGTAGTTTTGGATTTACAGAAAAATTTCAACTGGGTTGTTTGTTTTCTTATTATTATTGAGTTTTAAGAGTTTTTGGTATACTTTAGATACAAATGCTTTAATAAGTGCCTGTAAATATTTTCTCCCAGTCTGTGACTTGTATTTTTATTATCTTAATAGTGTCCTTTGCTGATAAGAAGTCTCAGTTTTAGCAAAATTCAACTTATCCATTTTTTTCTTTCATGAGCCATGTGTTGTTTCTAAAACTCATTGCCAGGAGCCCAAGTTGGAGACTAAGGAAGACTCTGAACTCACCTCCTCACATAGGCCCAACAAATCTACAGCTACATATGGATCATTTCCCTCTGAAAAAGATCTGAAAACTAGATGAATGCTCTCCGCAACAAAGAATAAAAGAAAACAGTGAGAACTTCAACAAAGAGAAAACACAAGGAAGTACCAGAGATCACAGAGCTGAAGAATACAATAACTGGATCACTGTCCTATACCATATTCAAAAATTTAACTCAAAATGGATTAAATACTTGTAATGTAAGACCTGAAGCCATAAAAACTCCGCAAAAGAAAACACAGGCGGTAAGTTCCCTGACATCAGACTTAGCAATGTTATTTTGGTTGGATCTGACTGCACAGGCATGGGAAACAAAAGCAATAATAAACAAGTGGGACAACATCAAACTAAAAAGCTGTTGTACAGTGAGGGAAACTAGCAACAAAACAAAACGGCTGCCTACTGAATGGAAGAAGATATTTGCAAATGATATATCTGGTAAGTGGTTAATACCCCAAAATAGAAAGAACTCACATAACACAACATAAAAAAAAAAAAAAAACTAGATTACTAAATGAGCAGAGGACCTGAATAGACACCAGAGAAGATGGTAAACAGACACGTGAAAAGATGCTCAACATCATTAATTATCAGGGAAATGCAAATCAAGACCACAGTGAGATACAAGCTCACAGCTGTCAGAATGGTTATTCTCAAAAAGACAAGAAATAACAAGTTTGGCGAGGATGTGGAGAAAAGGGAACCATCCCGCACTGTTGGTGGCAAAGTAAATTGGTGCAGTCCCTGTGGAAAACAGTATGGAGTTTCCTCAAAAACTTAAAAATAGAGCTACCTTATGATCTTGCAATTCTACTACTGGGCATCCTTAAAAAGAAAACGAAAACACTAATTCAAAAAGATACATGCTCCCCTCTGTTCATTGCAGCATGCATGATTTGCAGTAGCCAAGATATGGAACCAACCTATGTGTCCATTGATGAATGAATGGATAAAGATGGATATAATACTCACAACGAATACTACTCAGCATACATATATAATAAAATAGAATCTACTCAGCTGTGAAAAAGAATGAACTCTTGCCATTTTCAAGGACATGATGGGCCTAGATGGTATTATGCTAAGTGAAATAAGTCAGACAGAGAAAGAAATATACCACATGATTTCACTTACAAGTGGAATATAAAAAACAGAAAAAACAAATCAAAACAAAATCCAGACTAACAGATAAGAGAACAGATTGGTGGTTGCTAGAGGGGGGTAGGGTTGGGGGCGTAGCAAAAGGAGTTAAGGGATTAAGTACAAGCTTCCAGTTATAAAATAAGTAAGTCATGGGGATGTAATGTCCAGCATAGGAAATATAGTCAATAACATTGTGTTAACTTTGTAAGGTAACAGACGGTATCTAGACTTATTTTGATGACCACTTCACAATGTATACATATGTCAAATCACTATGTTGTACACCTAAAACCAATGTAATAGTGTATGTCAATTATTCCTTAATTTTTATAAAAGCAACTAACCTAAGACCATGTAGATTTTCTCATCTGTTTTCTTCTAGAAGTTTTAAAGTTCTTTATGTCGCACTTAGATGTATGATCCATTTCAAGTTACTCTTTGTGAAAGGTGTAAGATCTGGGGAGAAGACTCTATAACACTGAATTTTAAACACAAAACCAGATGAAGGCAAATATTGGATAGAAGAAGACCAACTTGAATTTATTTTAGTATTTGTTCTTCCACAACACTGAAAAGAAAACCTCTAAAACTTTAAATTCCATAACAGGTACATGGAGTTCTCTATGAATGGGACTTGCCTACTTCTCCAAATAGATTTCCTGCTATTCTCGGACTTACTCACTAATATCCTTCCATCTCCCTAGTCACCACTCTAAATGCCAAGAGCTTCTCACCTCAGAATTTTGATACATTCCATTTCTTAGGTTTCAAACACATTTCCCTGCTTTTCAAATGCCTGTTCCATCTTCAGTTTTACCTCTGCTTAGAGATTTACCCTAATCACCCACCATTTAGTCTAAAATACTTTCCCTCTATTAATATTAATCTTTCATCAAGTTGACTTTTTTCCTTTATATCACTTACCAGGATATACACTTGCATGCATACATATATACACACTTTGTGTGTGTGTGTGTGTGTATAAAATAATACAGAAACATAGATATACAAAGAAAGTTCTCTTCTAGGCTAAAATCTCTATGATGCTATGGATAATGCTATTTTTATTATAATGTATCCACTTCCTAGCACCACACCAAACACTTCAAAGAGATTCAATAAATTTCCATATAATACTTGAGATAATTCGCATGCCATTTTAAAATGTAAAGGAGCATTAATGTGTAAATAAAATTTAAAAAGCAAAATGTGGAGGCATATTATGGAGGTTCAATTAAAGCCAATGAGAAAACATATATAGTTAAGAGAGTAATTACACCAAAATACATAAAAGGTATTTATTATTAGAGACTTGCGTTCTACTATTCTAAAATGGGTACACTGCATTAACTATTAGCCAAGAGAGAAAAAATGAATACTCCCCAAATATTTTCTAATTCAGTGATAAGGCCACACTTCTTTACTCTAATCAAACTGATATGTTTTCATGAGGATAATATTAATAAAAATTATTCTCTGTGTGTCTTGACTCTACTTACAAATTGATTTTTTGTTGTTGTTATACTCGTTAATCTACAGTTAGTGAAATGCTTTCAGCATCGAATACCATGGGAGCAAGACAGATAATAATGTCTCATAGTGACAGATTAGAAAGTTCTAAAATAGGAGCTACAATGAATCACGTATGTATTAATATTAGATTTTATTTATGACAAAAATTCCCAATATTGAACATCTTGTGAAATGCCATTACATTTGAATTCTTAACAATTTTCTTCTTGTCAGAAGGAAGAATTTCTCTCTATGTGGCATTTTAGAAAATGGCCATTCAGAATTTAAGGTCTTTATTTATGAAAATAAATTTCCAGAAGCACTAACTTCTCATCTGCATCTCTGAAACTCTTCTGAGAGCTGTCACTTTTGGTGTAGGTACAGCTTCTCAGAATTATTAATCAAGGTGACAGTTATGAAATATTCCTTAAGTAGCAAGATAATTCCTCACAGGGCAACCTCTGCAACTTACCACAGAACTTAGGAAGCTTCTGACTTCTCAATATTATATATCCAGATGTGGCTAGGAGTTATTCAGGTATTATTCTCTAAAGGTGCATCAGGAGAGGGAGGATGGTTAAATTCAAACACTCTAAAACCAGACTGCCTGGATTTTCCAACCCTAGTTTTGCAGCTTACTAGCTGCGTGACCTTGGGCATATTACTTAAGTTCTCTGTACCTCACTTACCTCATCCATAGAGTGGAGGTTAATTATAATGTCTGTGATGAATTAGGCGAGTCAATACATGGAAGATGCTTAAAACAGTATCTAGCATGAGTAGTATTCAGGAAATGCTAACTGTTATTATTAACCATCTGGTCTGCCTAACCAGTGCACCAAATTTGCAAGGGCAGGGCTAGAGGGGCCCATTAATGTACATTCAGGATTTAATTTAATTTTACATTTTAATAATAATAATAACACTACGGAGAAACAGAAAGACTCTGAGAGAAGGCAGAAAGAGTATGTATTAGATGTCTATTTCTGGGTAACAAAGTACCACAATTTTAGCAGCTTAAAAAACAAAAAGTTATTATCTCACAATTTCCACGGGTCAGGAGTCTTCATTCTCGGCTCACAAGGCTAAAGGCGAGGCAGCAGCTCGATGCATCTGCATCCAAGCTTCTTCAGGTTTTTGGGAAAATGCATTTCCTTGCAGCCATGTAACTGAGGTCCCCATGTATTTACTATCTGTTGTTTCATCACCACTCTCAGCTCCTAAATGCCACCCTCAGGTTCTTGGTCTGTGGACTCCTCCACAGACCTTCTCACGCTTTGAATCTCTTCTTGTAGGAAGGGCCTTAAAAGGGTTCTTCTTACTGGGTCAGGCCCATTCAGAATAATCTTCATTTTGATTACCTCAAAGTCAACTGATTAGTACCCCAACCATGGGAGTGATATCCCATCATAGTCACAGTCCCATCCACACACAAGAGGAGGGAATAACATAAAGGCTTGGGTCATTGCATTGGGGTCGTCTTTGAATCCTGCCTACCACACTATGTGAGAGAAGCGCTCTGTCCATTTTAATTGCCTCTCAATCCCCAGAGACTGCTTGACACACAATACACATTCAAGAGATATTTCTGAGAGTATGAAAATTTACTCAAATGTTAGTTGGCCCCTTTGTGAATGCTTTTAGTGTTCCCAAATAAAGTTACTCATACGCACGCTCTGATCAGCACAGCAGAATTTACTAAAGATTCCACAGGAGAGAAGGGAGAGACCATTCATATTACACACTTCACAGTGAACTGCATTTTCCTAATCTTCCCTTCCCTCTTCCCTCTCTCTTCCACTCCTTGTCTCCCGCTCCTCTCTCTTCTTTCCAGTTCTGTCAATTTATTTCATGTGAATAAATGGCAGTTCCTTTTCCTGACCCTCCAAAAACAAGACTTGGCATCTCATTGTAGAGTTCCCCCGACACTTCGAGCATCTTTATCAAACAAATCAATTTGCTCTACCTTAGTTCCTACCTTCAAAAGCCCAAATAAGGACAACAGCAATGAGTTAAAGTGAAATAAGATAAAAAGTATTTGTCGGTGAGATCACTACATACAACATACATTTCGAAGGATGAAATAATTTTGACACAATTTAAAAACAAACCAGGCCTTTTTTGTCTAATATAAAAAATATAAGCAAGTTCCTTACTGGATGACAGGCCTATCCTTTGAATCTTAACACTTAATTCTTTTTAAGCTGTGTCTTTTTTCTGGGATGGGGTAAGTAGGGGAATGGAAACAAAACCAAGTTTATTTGTACAAGTTATATTAAGGTAAATTTTATCTTTGGTAATGCCTTCTCAAATCTGTTGATTTTCAGAAATCAAATGGAAAGAAATCAGTAGCATTTCCTTCACTAATTATAATAGCTGTCAAAATACCTTTTCTTAAACTCTGAAAAAAAGAACTCTAATTTATATCAAAATATAAATAAATTGAGTTTTGCACAAGAATTGACAGGTATAAAAATAATCAGGGAAGAAAGGACACATGGTATTCATTGATTTTGTTGTGATAAAAACAATTAGTTTTACGCTAAATATGATGGACTTATAACCTGCAAAGAAAGTGAAAACTTTGAATTTAAAATGATTCAGTTACAACTTTATATGACTCAATAGTCTGTCCAGGTCCAAATAAAAGTATTCAAGAAGAAAGTTAAAATCCTTAGCCCAGAATTCAAAGTCCTACAAAATTTATCCTAATGTGTCTGGTCTGGCTCACGTTGGTGACACTGCAAAGTTACCACCGATTAACTGGATTACTCACTCCTCTTCTTCAATAAAAGATTTAGATTTCAATTTAGCCTGTACTCACTGCTTTCTCAGAATCTTCCTAATTCCTGGCAAGTTGGAGGTCTTTTATTACTCTTTGAACTTCTATATCAACTATTATCTATCTTTCTGAAGTAAAAAGTAACATATATTGACTTTTAAAATTTATGAAGTTCTATGTGTTTTCTCTCATTATGTATCTCTTTATAACTCATAGAATAAACTCTTAAAAACTAGGGAGTGTGTTCTACAATTTTCCATATGCCCTGACAAAAGAAATACATATCGAGGAGCCATTATTTTTTAGGTAGGAATAAAATTTAAAATACGTTGTCTAATTTCTTTGGGCTCAAAGCATACCTATCCTAAAGCATACAGTATAATATTTTGCAAACACTTAGGAAATATTTTAATTAATTAAACATCATAGATAAATAAGCAACATGTAGATTAACTATTTTGGATTAATTTCTCCAAATTTTTAGATAGGATTACAGTAAATATGCTTATTTCTAGAAAACTCAAATGACTCAGTCTAATATATAACAACTTTTAGTCCCCCTAAGTCATTTTACCATTTGTTTATCTTTGTAAATTTCTCTGTCCTGAGTGAAATAAATTATTATTGTTTCTATGGACATGTTTACTCAAAAGTGGGCTTAAAATACATTTGATACTGTCCATGCTGAAATTTTCTTAGAGCCTGGGTCAATGCAAAAAGCTGTGATGTTGTAGCAGTTTAAAACTACATTTACCTTTGACAGTAGTTTGGCATTTTATACGTTTTCCCCTCTGGCTCCTTAATATGTCATGGTTTTAAAATGACCAAAGTAAACATCATGAGATTTGGGTTCAAACCCAGGTCTGATAACTGTGTTACTATGGGCAAATCACCCAGTTCCCTCTCCTATAAGAGACCCACTTTGAACTCCATGGTTTATAAGATTAGTTCCCAAATTGTAAAGCTGACTTAATGATATTAACACAGTTCCAGGCTGAGGACTAAATACTACCCTCTGTTCATAATAGGAGAAGAGGTATTTGATTCACTTGGGATTTTTACTTGTCTAGAGACAAACGTAATCACGTTTAAAGTTCTGTATTAAAGATATTCTTATCCATGAGTAAATGACATTTTAAAAAAAAATTTCGCCAGCAAAACAGCCTTCAGAGTAATGTTAACAAATCTCAGACTTCAAGTTGTGAAATCACACACTGTGGGTGAGATTAATTATCTACAGATTCCTTAGGGCAGCATTTCTCAGAATGTTGCCTCTGGCGCCCTCAACAGAACACCCAGATCTGGAACAAGTTGCCCAGTGAACTGAATCTGAAATTTGAGAAGCCCAGCTCCTAGAAAAAGGGTTGACTCTTAAACATCGGAAAGAATGATTCATATTATTAATCTCATCAAAACCTAACCCAGGTAAAAGAAAAAAATATCAATTACGTGTTCATATCTGAAAAAAAAAAAGATTTCAATAATTGTGTGATTGGAACCTAGAAAAAGGGAAATCTCAGGAGAATACAGTTGACAGAGGAGGACTCCGAGGTAGTTGACAAGATGATTCTAGTTTATTTTACAATTATATTTCTGCAGTGGAGATAGGGTCATGAGGTTTCACAGCACAATGCACCAGCCTTTAAGTTCACCCAATTTATCCAGTTACTTCTCCTCATTGTGACTCAGTTATCACCAAATACACTTTTATAGACTTTTCTACAGAAAGCAATTTGCTACAGAGCCTGTGAGTGCTCTGTTCTTCCTAGCAATAGTATTTCTCTAAGTCAGTAAGTTATTACTGATTTAGAATTGCTGTAAGGTTTGTTATCGTCAATTAATCACCAAAAAATTCTCTGAGAATACTTACAAACTAGGATTTGAACTTGGACAATGAGACTCCATTAAGGCAATTGCCCCAAGTAAGGCTTTGCTTTTCTCCTGTATTTTAATTTGCACTAAATGTACCTGTTTTAATTTGACATATCTCTCAGTATCCAGATCTACTCTACGTCTTTAAATATTACAGAAGAACCTCCGTATTCTCTCTTACCCTTGTCCTACTAAGGATAAAAGCACAAATATTAGCACTGTCTTTTACTCTGCAAAATCCTGTTATTATTTCCTTTCATACACAGTAGGGCCTGAAGTGTGCACATCTGGTCACTAGTCTTTAAAGTTGGCAAGAAATACAAAGAACTTTTTGGATGAACCACGTGTTACTAGGTTCCCTTCTGTATTATAACTACTGGTTTTAAAATGACTACCTGATTTGGAGGATTCTGGATTTTATTTTACTTCACTTTTAAATACCTGATTTTAGGTCCCTATTTTGTTATGATACACTAGTAATTGCCTTGCTTTTAACCCCAGATTAATAGAGTCCTAGTACCTTCTTGACTGAGGTCCTCTTATCTTCAGCTTATGAGCCCTTTCCTAATTCTCTTTCTCAGATGAAAGCATCTTCAGACTGAAATAGTATGCCTCAACAAAGAATTCCAAGAAAGCATTATATCCCTTTATCTTTTGGCAAGAACTTGATTACAGGCTAAATTACAAGTATTTTGGATTCATTATTGGTTCACCATCAATGGCAATTTATGTCAGCTTCCTAAAAGGCACATTCTTATAAGGTCTATATTGCCCAACTATTTGGGGAAAGTATGTCACGTATATGGCTGAAGAGGCATCCAGGCTTCATGCCAGGAAATGAACTAAGAAACTCAATTAATGAACATGTTTGGGATTTCACTAAACTCATCGATTGGAATATGTTCCTTAGAAGCTTCATTTTTCTATTGTGTAACAAGCTTATTATTAAGAGTGAAATACTTTTGTAACATTAAGAAAGAAAACTTGCATCACCCCAGCCCCTTTAGATTGGAAACAGCTCAGAACTTTCTATGTACAAACAGGCTAGGGGTCTGTGAAATATATAGAGCAATTTCCAGGAATACAATTACCTCAGTGTTTGAACTTTCTGAATCAACTGCTGAATAACTGTAGTCAGGAAAGGACCAAGAGTTTAAAGAACTGGAAAGGCCCTGCTCTGGCACAGTCAGTCCCCACACTTCCCTAGTTGTCGTTCTATGTAACAGCCCAATCATCAAGCCAGAGCTAACTCCAGAGCTCCGTTTTCTTAGATCATTTTTGTTTAGAAGTGTCCAGAGCTACCTATATAACAATATACTAGAGATTTGTTTGAAATGAAGATTAACAGATCCTCCCAAATTGGTAGAACCAAAGTCAAATAGGGTAGGATCTATTGTGTCTTGATTATAACCTGCTCTTAAAGTGATTTTTATGCACACCACAATGTTTAAAATAAGTCTAGTACTGAATGCCAGAGACTGACATTTCTGTTTTAGATAATTATATCACTTTAGCTTTCTCACTGAGAACAATCCATATGTTTAAGCCATGGTCTAATTCAAGGTTTTGACAAAGGAAAAGTTTAGCTCTTGAGCAGATTTTATCTTCACATATAAAATAAATTTCCTGAGGTAGAATTTACTAAACAGGGAATGATAAAATAGGAGGAAAAAAAAAGGTAATAGTAAAAACGTGAAAATGGTAAAAGACAGAAAGAGAAATCATAGGGCGAGATATAGGCTAACATTTACCCACAGAGTTACTAGGTTAATATTAGTTTTATATACAGGATGAGGCTGGGATTGGTGACAGTAAGGCACTTAGGCCAAGTGGAAATTAGGAGAAACCTGCTAATTCTACATGTGGATATTCATGAAAGATTGCATGTTACTTTGGGAGTATCTGCATCAATTCTCATCACCTCTACATTTTATTTAAAAAACTATCCAGCCCACTTTAATAATTTTGATTCTTGGTTTAACATGTCATTCAAAATGTGCCTACCTCAATTAAAGATAATTGTCATCATGGCAACAGCAGTAATCATCCTATGAATAATAATTATGATTCACCCATTATAAAAATGCAATTACATTTTGATCCAGCAGCACCTGAAACAGTCTTACTTCCAATATTTCAGATACTAGAAAACATAGTTACATATATTTCCTATACTTAAATATTACTAAATCACAAATGAACAAATATTCATGCAGAATTCAAAAGAATGCCTATTATTTGACCTGATTTCTCCCTAATAACTTCATTACAGTTTCTACACCAGGCGTGTCTCCTATTCATAAAAAATGAGGCCGCCCTACTTTGGAAAAATACAGGACATGAACCTTTATTTTAAACTATAAAAAGATTTGTTGATTTTTCTCCCAATTTGATCTATCACAAAGCTAGAACAGTGGTAAACAAATAAGATCAAATAAAATAAAACATAATTTGTTTTATAATTTAAAGAATGTGTAGTCATCAAACCAAGGCTGGAGCAAAAACACTAGTAAGACTCTAAGTGAACACAGATCAGAAGTTTTTCATTCCTTCTGAGTACATCAAGAATTATACACAATTTCATTGTATTTTCAGGAATTCTTGTATACATTTGAGGAAAAGGAGTCCTGGCTTACCAGTAACTCATGTAAAAATATGCAAAGAATTTTAGCTTTTTTTTTTATAGGCGTATAACAAGTCAATATGAATTTGAATGTGTACCTCCCTTCCAATAGGAGGCAAACAATAATAATTTTTTTTTTAGCTTAGATTTTAGGGATAAAATATCCAGGATTAAAATAAGGGCTTATATAGTACTTGTATATTAGATACAATTCAAAGTGCTTGGTTTATGTCAACTCACTCAGTCTCCACATCACCCTATGTAGATGGTACTATGTTTTTTCCATTTTGTGGATTAAGAAACCACAGCTGAGACAGGACGGAACCAAGATTCAAAGCCTGTCAATCTGACTCAGAGTTTACGTTCTAAGCCACTATGCTATTTGTCTCTCAGAGGGACAGACTAATGCCATGATACCGTGGGCCAATCATACCACAAATGATTGGTGAATCCCATGTGCCCCAGTTTAACAGGAGCATGGATTACATGAAAATTTCTAAAAATGAATGGTGAAAAGTCTAAAAACTATGCCAACTGAGTATTAGAGGAAATGACCAGATTTTAAAAAGAGGAGATAGTGGGGGGAAATGTTTAAGTTTTCACATATTTGAATGAAAGAGTGCTGAAAGAAAGATTTGATTTACTCAAAATAATATAATATCACTAAAATAAATATTTAAATTTTCTTCCTATAAACTCAAAATTCCATCTGGATTTACAAGTGGCCACAAATACAAGTTATTCCTGCATAGCTGTGTAATCTCATATTCTATAAATTATTTTATAGTATTCAAATTTAGCTTATATTTTCTAATTAGATAGAATCCAGCCTACATTCCTACATCCTGAAATATATAACTATTTCTGGCTGTTAGGTCATACTACAATCTCTGCTGTGGGGTGAAGAGTATTGGTTTTTGTTAGTCAACCTCTAATTGAGCTATCTGCTCAGACCCCAGGATTTATTTTTAATTGAAACATCTATTAGAGCAATGGCAGAATAAGAGAAAAAACGAAAGCAAACTGATGAGTATCTTCAAAGAATTAAATTAGAATCAGTAAATGTTGAATGGTGAGATTGAATTTTAAAGGTTTATAATTCTTGTTTATCAAAGCTAATGGAAGAAGAAGGATGAGACTGCAGTGCACAGAGACCTGACTGGAAAACGAATACGAAGCTGAAACTCTCAAGACACTTCTGACAGGTGGATTTTACATAATTGAAAATTAAAGGTATTTTCCATTTTATTTTGAATTTTTATTCTGCTATTGCCTTCTTATTTCGTGCCTTCAATGTTTGTACATTTTGTCTACTGTTGGAAAATATGTTTTAGGAATATACAATAAGAAAACATGTGCATTTCTAGAAAAGTTCATTGAATACCTGACAGAAGAAAATGAAAAACTCAAAATGTAGGTAATTGACAAAGTTTATCCTGAATGCATTAGTAATAGTTTCATTAAGTTGTAAATTGTTTTTGACAATGTATATATTTTTATTCAATTATGAGACTAAATGCTGTATCTGCATAAGAAGGTTAAAAAAAAACCTTAAAGTATACTTTAAATGATGTATGCTGGTCATTAAAATGAATTTATAGACTAAATAGACCACCTGTTGAGATCAAAAGATATAGTTATGGTTTTCTTTAGTTTATAGGCTGCCATTTGATTTTAGTACTTGAGTAAAAAGCTGGGGTTCAAATTATAAACATTTCTATGGGACCGTATTGTTCCATGTTTCAAGTTAGTAAAAGGGAAGGTTAGCAAAGAGAAAAACCTTAATAGCATTTTTTTAAATTTTATTTTTTTATTTTTGGCTGCGTTGGGTCTTCATTGCTGTGCGCACGGGCTTTCTCTAGTTGTGGAGAGCGGGGGCTAGTCTTCATTGCGGTGCGTGGGCTTATTGCAGTGGATTCTCTTGTTGCGGAGCACGGGCTCTAGGGCACACGGTCTTCAGTAGTTGTGGCATGCAGACTCAGTAGTTGTGGCTCACGGGCTCTAGAGTGCAGGCTCAGTAGTTGTGGCTCACGGGTTTAGTTGCTCTGCGGCATGTGGGATCTTCCCGGACCAGGGCTCAAACCCGTGTCCCCTGCATTGGCAGGAGGATTCCCAACTATTGTGCCATCAGGGAAGCCCCCTTAATAGTATTTTAGTGGTATATTCTGATAATGACCTAATCAGCATTTTACACAAACTTATCCTTTAAATTAGGCATTAGGTTTTGTGCTTCAGAGACTTGAGGACTGCATTCCATTCAATAATGTAAATAAAATTCTTGCCCAGCAACTCTTCTTGAATTCCAACAAGGTGTCCTTTGGTGAGGATACTTATCAGCAAATTATTATTTCATTATGTCTTTCATATTCCAAAGGTGTTATCTCTAACACACATATTTAATCAAATAAAAGGATGTTGTTTTCTTTAACAAAGACTCCTTAAGAGACCTTGATCAACAACTGAGTACAAACTTGTCACTTTCAAAAGTCTGGTGTCTTGGAGAAGGGTACTTGCTCATTGTTTTGGAGTAGGATAATTCTCTGTGACCTTATCCTTCTTTCTTCCCTCCCTCCCTTGCTTCCTTCCTTCCATCCTCCCTCCCTTATTTCATAAAAGAAAGACGTGCCTCACATTTAAAATTCAAACAGAACAGGATATAAAGTAATCAATAAATGTCTCTCTCCAATCCTCTCAATCCCAAGTATAGTTAAGAGTTCCACTCCCCAGAAACTGCCACTGTTCATACTTTCATGAGTACCCTTTTTGGAATTTTTACACACATACATCTATGTGTATGTATACATTTTTACACAGAATGAAACTACACATACTCTTCTGTATCTTCAGTTTTTTCTGTTTTAGGTGATAGAGACCCGCCTCAATTTTTTAACAGTTATACTAAAAGTTCACTGTAAAAACAATCCTTTCTTAAAAGGGACAACTTTGAGAAACACTTAAATATTGGGATATACATAGAAATACACTATTTTATTTTGAGCAACAAAATTATGTATTTATAACAATAAATTATCTTTAAGTTCTGAATAAGTTAATACTTATTCATGATACAAAATTCAATAGTTGTAAAAATGTATATCATGAAAAATAGATTCCCTTCCTACCCGTTTTCTAGCCACACAACTCTCTTACCCAGACCAACCAGTTATTACAAGCATATTTGTATTTTTTTACATATTTGCTTTCTGTCAAAATGATAGCACATTATACACACTATTCTGTGCATTTCCCACTTAATATATCCCAAGGAGAGTTCCATATCAATGCATTTGATCCACCTGACTTGTTTCAAGAATGCAGAGCATTCTACTGCACGGATGCTAACGTGATTTATTTAAACATTCCCGTCAGTGGACATTAAGATTGTTTCCAAACTTTTACAATCGCAGACAACACCACACTAAACATTATTTTATATATATATATAAAAATTCATACCTGAAGTATGAATTACTAGGAGTGAAACTGGTGAGTTGAAACGTGGTACAATTTTAATTTTTTTTTTTTTTTTTTTTTTTGCGTTACGCAGGCCTCTCACTGTTGTGGCCTCTCCCGTTGCGGAGCACAGACTCCGGATGCGCAGGCTCAGTGGCCATGGCTCACGGGCCCAACCGCTCCGCGGCATGTGGGATCCTCCCGGACCGGGGCGCGAACCCGTGTCCCCTGCATCGGCAGGGGGACTCTCAACCACTGCGCCACCAGGGAAGCCCTAATTTTGAAAGATGTTATTAAATTGTCCTCTAGAGAAGTTTTACCAACTCAAACTTCCACTAGTATTTCCCATATTCTGGCCAAACGGTAAATTATCAAACTTTTCAGTGTTCAATAATCTTAGCTAAAATTATATTTTTTCTCTAGATTTGTCATTTAATTTTAATCGTGATTGTGCAACTTTTGACATACTAAAGATCCATTTTTAAAGTCCCCAAAGCTTTTTCTCTAAATTCAAGAGTGTCTGAGATTGAAAGCCCTGGTTTTTTGTTTGTTTGTATTTACTTGGCATGACGTTGACTATCCAGATATTAATATTTAAATGCAGATATGCCTATACATATATAACCTGATGATTTCATAATTTGGATTGTATCATGCAAGATGTGTTTGGGGTGTAATCTTTACCTTTCTTTTCTATTGCATCCCCTGTCACCTATCCTCTTTCCACAATAAATTCCATCCACGACACCTTCTCCACTAGGTCACTAGGTCACTCAAGTGAACAGTTTACATGTATCCTGAATTTTCTTTCATATTTTTCAAGCATATTCATTCCTTGCCTGCCTCTCTACCCTTCTCTCCACTCATATGTATATATACACATATACACACACACATATATATATGAAATATATATTCCATAATTATATCATGGAAAAACCTGATTCAATTGACATACCTATAAATTAATTTTTAAAATATTGAGTAATATTACTATTTGCAGATAAGCTATCTTTTGACTAAGGGATTCAACCATATCCCTTTTCATGACCATTCACTTTGTTTCCTATTTTATCTTATGTTTGCCAATATGATTAATGACACAGTAAATACCCTTGTACATATATACTTATGTATGTGTATTTTTAATTCTACGGTAAAATTTTCCAAAAATAGGATTGCTAGGTCATATCTTTTATTAGATGTTGCCACAATTTTACCTAAAAGGCTAAAGCAACTTATATTCTAACCAGAAATATGAGTTTATCACTTTCTTTGTACCCTAACAGCAATAGATATTAAGATTCTTTTGAATTTTTGTCAATCTGATAGATATAATATAAAATTTCATTGTTCATTTTATCTGTTTTCTTTGAATAATAATGGCATTGACCATGATTTGTAATCATCTGCTCACCCTTTTGTGTCTTTTGTTTTAATTTGTGAACCAGTAAGAATCATCTTCCTTTTATTAATGGTTTTATTCATTTATATAACAAATTCATTTGATCTTTAATTTGTAATAATATTTTTATTCTGAATGGTTTTAGAAAATATTTTGTAATCTTTCACCCTATGGGCTATGTTGATTTGCTTTGTTTTGTGTGGATTTTTGTCCTCTCAACAACAAACAGATGTCACATATCAAGTATATAATATAATTAATTTGCCATTTCTTAAAAAATAATTTTTTAATTCCTGCAATAAGCAATCAGGATATTTCCAGTTAGGGTTAGTGTATTTCCAATTATTCTACCCTATTTTACCTCATCATCCATTTGGTTAGCTGAACATATAATTTTTCTGTTTTTACCTTATATCTATAAAAATATTTATTTATTCATTTATTTATTTTGATTATAAAAAATGAACTATCTCTCACTTACCTTGTCCTCTCCTCTCTAAAACCTTATAAGCTAGATTATTTTTTCTCCACAAGGTCTCCATGTATTTGAATAGTCTGAAATCACATGTTTACTATAATTCTTATTAAATATTATCTTTTGTTTTAAATTGTAGCTATTTTCAGCTCCTTTAAGGTATAAAAATTGTTTGTGAGCTACTATATAAACCCAGCATTCATGTATTACATGTTTTAGATAACTAAAAATAAATTGTAAGAAACAGTTCATTAATGGGTCCAGGTACTTTATGTAATGACATTCATATTTACAAAGATAAAGTAATGGGTAACTATGTAATCTATAAGTTATATTTATAAAGTTATAGGGAGTAATTTTGGAGTATGCAGATATGTCAGGCACTTTGTTAAAAGCTTTATGTGAATCATTTCATTTAATCCTCAAATTCATGTGTTAACTATATCTATTATGGCTATATTACAGATCATACAACTGGAGCTGAGATATATTTGCTCAATGTCATATGGCTACTAACTGTTGAAGTAATATTCAAGCCGAAATAATCTTGATCTAGAGCATATAATGCTCTAAACCATTGGACCACATGAGTTGTATTTAAAAAGCAAGCTCCAAAGTGGAATTCAAATGTACTGAGATTTATCTATCCAGCAACCTCACACCAAGAAAAAGAGGAATAAAAAAATATATTGAACTCAGTTCAAAATCACATAGACAGGAAGGGTTGAAGTCATCTTTACACAGTCTTACTTCAATGAACATCCATGCCCTTAATCTACACAACAAAATGATTTACCATTGACGATCCCATTAAGGAGCACAGTTCTCCATAGTCCAGCCCAGATGTACTTGGATCTATTCACTCACGTCACTCCTCCCCCCACCCCAAATAGTAAGCCATGTAGCATTCTGACCTATTTGTGTTTAAGAAGATAACCTTTAATTTAAATGACTGGCACAAACTTCTCCTTAGTTTCAGATTTTCAGAACTCTTAATTCTTTCTCTTTTGCAAATTCCAGGGCTTAACATAGCTGTGTCATACAAATCACTATGTCAGAAATTCAAACTTAATAAATATCAACAGACACCCCTCCATATATTTTGTGACATCTGAGTCTCCATCATTATCTGCCTTACATCTTTCCTTAATCACTTCTTTAATGTATCTCTCATTGTCTTATTACCCCTTTTCTCCCTTTATTTTATTCATTTTAGGGATTTTGTTCTGCTCATATTTTTTGTTTGACAATTTACAAATTATCTCCACTTCCCTAATCCATACATTATTTCCCTTGTGTTCTGTGCTTGCAGTACCAGTATATGAGCTCAGAAGGTTAGATACTTAGATTCTACCGAAAGAATGACCTATATTTCAGGCTCTTACCAATCTCATCCCAAAATCTTCCCTGAGTATACAATGTAACACAGTTTACCCAATGTCACACAGATTAAAAGAATCAGGATTAGGGTTTAAACAAACTCTGACTATAAAACCTGCACACAAATACACAAGAGATTCAGAACATTCACATGAGGGTATAGCCACAACACACACACACACACACGTCAATGGCAGAGAGAAACAGGGTACAGATCTGCTGTCATCTATTAGGGATTTTTGTGCCAGTATTTAGTTTAAAAGTTATCTATGTCAGAAAATATTTTTAAAACTGAGTTATTTCATTTACCCTTTGACATCCAGGAATATTTTACCTTTCTTTTTTACTCTTAAAGAAAAAAATTATGTAGGTATATATCCATCATGAATATACCTGAATTTTAATGTGTAGTCTTGGATTTCAAAATATATGTATATTCACATCTTCTTATTCAAAATAAAATCCTATCACAATACCATTTTGTTTCATGAATTCTATCATTGTGATTTGAACTTCTAAAAACAGTGTTATTTTTACAAATAAAATTAAGAATTTTTGTGTTTTAAAACATTCTGATTTCACATAAAAATTATTTTCATAAGAAGCCACCTACTGGTTCCTAAATAGGAATTCAATGGGCGACTCTGTAGATACTTGATATTACCACTTTTTTTTTTTTTTTTTTTTTTTTGCGGTACACGGGCCTCCCACTGTTGTGGCCTCTCCCGTTGCGGAGCACAGGCTCCGGATGCGCAGGCTCAGCGGCCATGGCTCACGGGCCCAGCTGCTCCGCGGCATGTGGGATCTTCCCGGACCGGGGCACGAACCCGTGTCCCCTGCATCGGCAGGCGGACTCTCAACCACTGCGCCACCAGGGAAGCCCCACTTCTAATATTATCTATCACACATATTCTTCATTCTTAGTCCCTATGGGTCACCATCAAGTCTATTGTTAAATTTGCTTTCTCCTTACAGTGTCTTTTCACAGTCTGAAGGAATTAATTTATTGTTAAAAAAAAAAAGTTACAATGAGCGGAAGGGATAGGAGATAGGAAAGGAAGTTTTCTCTATACATAATTCCCAAATTATTTTTAGCATAAATGAGACACACTTAAAGGGGAAGATACTATGATGCTACTAATTTCAAGACTTAAACTTGGCCCTTCAGATTTCCTAATTATTGATCTATTTGGCCTATGTGATATGAATTGGCTGTCTACACAGATAAAATTACATAACTTACTCTATTTAAATTTACATTAAAGTTAAATAAAATAAAAAATTCAGTTAGTCCCAGTAGTCACATTTTAAATATTCACTAGTCACATATAACTAGTAGCTACTGATGGGCACAAAGTACCTCAACTATCACACAAAGTTCTATTGCACACCTTTAAGAATGCAGAAAAACCTCTTGGTTTTTGCTATTTAGTTACAGACTTATTTAAGACTGAATATTAAAACACGGACCTTATCTCTTTGCCTCCTACAGTGTATTTCAATTTTATTTTATCTTTTCTTGTTGGACTTCTGCATGCTTTTGCACAAAACTGCCGTTTCATTAAATGTAAGCAGCACCGTATGTAATAAATGTGAGTGAATTTGAAGCAATGTTAATTCACAACGTTTTAGCTAATTTGGTTTCCAAACCGGATAAAGTTTCTGTTGCTTTTTCTCTCACATTTGGCACAAAAATTATTTTCAGGAACAGCTCAGTTAAAGCACTAACTTTGAAACAAAACAAAACAAAACTCTGACCAACTTCTGAAGTAGCTGCATTGCAGACTTCCTTCCAAATACAAAAATTGTTTGGAAAGCATTTCTTTAGTTATAAAAAGAAGCAGCTTAGCATTCATTTTTTATACTCAATAAATTTTATTTTTGAAAGGATCAACTTTATTATTACTTATAAAACAAAATAAGTCTGACTGAGTTGCAGAAAGAACTCTTAAGTAGAGATACTAGTCATGCCTGCATCTGTTAAATGGTCAACCCTAGGTATACTGGTCAGTTCTAACACTTACATTGTCTATGAAATGAAATATAAACTCCTCAGTGCTCCTGAATTAATCCAGTGTGTGTCTATAATCTTTCTTGTCCAACCTTTCCACCACTGGCACACGTATAGACCTACAAATCTCACTATCTATCCTCTACTATGTTTTCCCTTCTAAAAACCCTCTTTTTCACCTTGCCGGTTATCTAGGTCCTTCCTAAATTTCATTTATGATTTTTTAGGCCACCTGTGCCAGAGTGATATTTTTCCCTTGTTGGAATTATTATAGCACTTACTAGTTTTAAAAAATTAATCATTTCCTCCTATCATATGCTATGATTTTTTGTTTTATTTATTCTAAGTTTATTTATTCTAAGTCCTTTTTCACCAACACTTGAGATCAGAAATAACTGTCTAAAAATGTTTATAAGTTGTGTTTGACAATAGTGGTTTATTAACTACAATGGACTTGTCAGACAGATCTTCAAATTTTATATTATTTGATTTTCTAAACAAACAGTATTTCCCTAGAAGAGAGTAAAAACTCATTATTTATTGCTTACTCTTTGATATGTTTTGCTTTTTCTTTCCTGCTTGCTTGATTTTTTCCCTACCTTTTCTTTTGCATTTTTTTAGTAGAACTAATATTATTTGAGATACGAAGGCTACTCAAAATTTCTTTAAAGTTTTCCTTATTTTTGAATATGACATTATTTTAAAGATTCAATTTGTGATGTATCTGCTAAAATCTCACAAACCAGGAGACATCCAACGTACACAACGTACTCTAGGAATGGAGACAGTTGTGATTTTTAACAACAGTGTAGCACTGATTATATCTCTACTTTTCCTAGGTATATATACATGCTAAGCCTGTGCTGTCTAATATAGTAGCCACTAGACACATGTAGTTATTTGTTTTTAGAGTCATTAAAATTTTAAAAAGTTAAAAATTTAGTTCCCCAATCACACTAGCTACAGTTCAAGTGCTCAATTGTTACCTTTGCCTGGTGACCACCATACTGGACAGCACAAAATGAACCTTTACATGATCATAGAAAGTTCTATTAGACAGTGGTACTCCAGGAATGTGTTTGGAATTCAAGGGAGTTCCCTCTAGAGGGTCAGCCTTCTTAGAGACTGAAAAGTAGCAACTGGGGTTTCAAGTTAAATTTAGAAACATACACCCTACATTTGAACGGTAATAACTTATGATAGGAGAGTTGTTTGAGATTACTAAGCAAACACATCTGCAAGCTCTTGTTGGGCATCAAATGGTAGAATATAAGGAACATATAAGATCCTGAGGAGTAGTGACTTTTACGCTTTATCTATTCATTGAAAAAGTTCACCTGTCTTAGCTAAAACTCTTTTGACTACAAGTAACAGAAAATAAATGTAACTTAAGTAAAATGGGAACATATTAAAGATTCAAGGAGGTTTTACCAAACTCACGGGTAGTAATTACAACTATTGCACTTGAGAGGAACTGGAATCAAGTATTTGGAACCAGGGCTGCTATTACTCAGAGTTTCAATCTGGAGCTACACCCCTCTCTGCTCTGCTCTCCTTCATGACATGCTGCCTTCTTTCTGCTGCCTTTGCTTCTCCACTCACAAGATCTAAACAACCAGCCCACAATAGCATCTATGCTTTCCCTCCCCTGCAATTTCTCTCTCTTCCTTTTTATATATGTGTGTGTAACTGAGATAATATAGAATTCATACATTCTTCCTGCTTTTCTTCATAACAGCTTTATTGTGTACCTCTTTTTCACAGTACACATATTAGAAGACATCATATTTAAAGGATCCAGAATAGTTATAGTAAACTACAGTAATTCATTTATAATTTATTTGACAATTCCCCTAATTGGCAATATGTTTTATTCCAAATTTGCTCTTATAAATCATGATCTGCAGTACACCGTGTTTCTCTGAGCATGTACTTATCACACTGTAGTCTAGCTGTTTATTAATAGTCAGTTTCTAGCATTATAGCATATGTACATTGACTCCAAGGACTGGATGACTTGCTCATCCCCATATCCACAATGCTTGGTGATGAACGTGAACATCTTTTAACCTTAATTTTAAATTTATGACTGAAATATCTCATAAAAAACAGTAATTACTTTAGAGATCAGTTCAAACTATAGGTATTTGACCTAAGAGAATGTTGTAATAATATGGAAAAAATAAAGTTACTACAATTCCATTGCCTGATAAACATATTATTGAGATTTACTTACCAATTCAAGCCTAGGGATTTTTAATTTCATTGATAATACACAAGTATTAACTGTATTCAGAAAATGCACATAACCTTTTATTTTGAGCTGTTAGTACTATAGATCTGTTCAATAAGTATGTGTGGTTTGATCAATACTGTCTATGTATTCTAGGAATGGAGACAGAAGAAATTCTGAGTTACAGATCATGCTCAGCCAAACAAAGAACTTGCACCTCAATACTATGACGGTTTTCAGCAAAGAAACTCATGAACATTTACTTCAAGAAATTTTATATTGATACTAAAATAGCACAAGCTTACTTCTCACACATAATAAAAATGAATTGACATGTTGTGATTACTGAGACGCTGGAAGAAATAAATTGTGTTATGATGGGAAAATAATTTAAAATAGAAACAAGAACTGTTAAAGTAATTACTAACAGGCTGACATCAACTTGACAGACTATGTAAGGTACAACATAAAATGACATCATGTCATTCCATATCTTTATATATTTTTATCTCAGAATTTTAGGATTCTAAGTAATCATAGGGGTAGCTTAATCCCTTAGAGATGTTAATTTACTTACTTAGCTACATATACCTGTACTGACTATGTCAGTTAATTTTCAGCCACACTAGATTTCTCCTATGTGCCTTATATACTGAGTGACCCAAGACTGAGCATCTGTTTTAGCAAGAAAACTCATTTGTAGACTAAATTCATCTCAAATTACTACCTCTTCAATAGTTGGAATTAAATGACTACACAGACACATATTTTCTGTGAATAAAACTGTCAAATTAAAACAAGGTCAGCCTTTTGATCCCCACCCTCAGGTGACATTGTTTGAAGAACAATGTCAATACTAATTTTATTATATGGGTGTATGTGTGTTATGCTGGTATGAAGGAAATAGAAGATTTGTGCCATGCTGAGATCTGAACAATAGAGAGAATATTAGAAGCTGTTTGGGTGACAGAAGGGGGGAAAAAAAAAGAATCCCAGAATTAGATGCTTGAGGACTGTGGAGAGAGAATTATAGTATCTAGTAAGAAATTTTGACTAAGTTTAGCTGTGTAGAGTGGAATATGACCGTCTCCATTGTTATCTATATTGCATGCCAATGATTTTGGTGATGGATTGTTTTCTAAGTTGATGATTCATGGTGAGAACAGAAGCCACCTAACCATCCAGTGACCTCAGGTTATTCTTAAATGAATAAAACACATCTGGTCAAGTCTACAGTGAGTGAAATATATACCAAAGCAATATGTTAACAAAAAGATTCATGACCTGAACAAGTAAGAGAAGATGGTCCTTAGAGAGAAATATGGATCAGGCACAGAAAGATGTAGAGGCCAAAAGAAAGAGCACTCTCTAGAAAGAATAATATACCTAGCTTCCTATTTTTTAAATTTCCAATTCTAGTTCCTGGTTCCATGAACCCTGCCTCATTTTCTGTTTGTATTAGTCCCTGAGACATTCTGTTGGATCTTTACTAAAAAATCCTTGCGCTATGAGCTAAAGTGGTTTTTTGATTTTTCCATTTTAAGAGATTTGGCAAACAACGCCTTCTCATTAGGGGAAAACCTGAGAAAAGAACCTATGTTTTCATACCCCCAGCCTGGGCTCTCTCCATGTTACCATGCTCTTGGCTAGAACTTTTCTTCTCTATGATACAAAACAACGGATATTATATGACAGATTCCTAACTCTGGAAAACCTCAGAATGAGACAGTAACATAAGCTTAATAAAAATACATTCATGAACAAAAATAAACAAATGGGACCTAATGAAACTTCAAAGCTTTTGCACAGAAAAGGAAACCATAAACAAGACCAAAAGACAACCTCAGAATGGGAGAAAATATTCGCAAACGAATCAGTGGACAAAGGATTAATCTCCAAAATATATAAACAACTCATGCTGCTCAATATTAAAGAAACAAACAACCCAATCCAAAAATGGGCAGAAGACCTAAATAGACATTTCTCCAAAGAAGACATACAGATGGCCAAGAAGCACATGAAAAGCTGCTCAACATCACTAATTATTAGAGGAATGCAAATCAAAACTACAATGAGGTATCACCTCACATCAGTTACAATGGGCATCATCAGAAATTCTACAAACAACAAATGCTGGAGTGGGTGTCGAGAAAAGGGAACCCTCTTGCACTGTTGGTGGGAATGTAAATTGATATAGTCACTATGGAGAACAGTATGGAGGTTCCTTAAGAAACTAAAAACAGAATTACCATATGATCCAGCAATCCCACTACGGGCATATACCCTGAGAAAACCATAATTCAAAAAGACACATGCACCTCAGTGTTTACTGCAGCACTGTTTACAATAGCCAGGTCATGGAAGAAACCTAAATGCCCATCGACAGACAAATGCACAAAGAAGTTGTGGTACATATATACAATGGAATATTACTCAGCCATAAAAAAGAAAGAAATTGAGTCATTTGTTGAGACATGAATCTAGAGACTGTCATACAGAGTGAAGTAAGTCAGAAAGAGAAAAACAAATATCGTATATTAACGCATGTATGTGGAACCTAGAAAAATGGTACAGATGAACCGGTTTGCAGGGCAGAAGGTGAGACACAGATGTAGAGAACAAACGTATGGATACCAAGGGGGGAAAACTGCAGTAGGGTGGGGATGGTGGTGTGCTGAATTGGGTGATTGGGATTGACATGTATACACTGATGTGTATAAAACTGATGACTAATAAGAAACTGCAGTATAAAAAAACAAACAAAAAAAACCCAACTAATACTAAACTTTCTTTGGGTTATTTGTATGGAAATATGTTGATATAAATGTTTCAGACATTACATGAAATTTCTAAAAATCTTATATGTTCTGGTATAATGTTATAAGTAATAATTGTAGTTATTACTTTAAAATGTATATCTCAGAAATAACTAAATTTCCTTGTCAGTTGCATTATTATGAACTTTCATCAAATCTTTAACCGTGGGCATTTTTAAGTCTTTTGTCATTTACAGACAGTTCTGGATGTACTCTGATGCTTCCGCAAAAATGTTCCTATAAAAGGGTTTCATCTTCAAGGAACTAATGGAAAAGACTCTGACAAGTATGGGTTTCTGGTAACTGACTCTACTGCTGAACTGAATGAATGAATAAGCATGTTCAGAACTCTAACGGAAAACTGATGAACTCATAAAAGTGCTAACAAAAGATCAAGATGAAAAAAATTAATTACATGGCACTGAGTGAACTGATGAGGATGATTATAATTCTTGTGACTTTCTGTTTGAATAAAAAATAAAAAAAGTCCACAAGGACTCAGAGGCAAAAAATATACAAATCAATTTTCACTGCAAAGTAAAGGTGCTGTTACAGTGGAGGATTACTGGACCGAATGTCAATATCATGACATAGTATGAGTGTGTTTCGTGCTTGGTAATTGCAATCATTGTTGCTTTTGTTGTGGTCACCCATTTACAATGCTTGGTGTCAGTTTATTTATCTCTTGTAAAACTAAAATACAGTGTGTGTGTGTGTGTGTGTGTGTGTGTGTGTGTGTGTGTGAAAAATAAATAAATAAATAAACTTGCAAGATGTTTAAAAAAAAAAGGAATAAACTAACAGCTTTTCCATAGAGATTAGATTTGTGAAATGAACTTGCTAAGACCTCAGTAAACTGTTATGTAAAAAAAATGTTAAGAACATTCAGCACATGAATATGAAAGCAAGTAAGAAAAAGACAATAAATGTATTCTTTGAAGCAGGGAAAAAAATACATTCATGAAGACACCGGCAAAAAACGAGAAAAACACATATAAGTTTGATTCCTGATACTACTTTTGTGCCTGAGATATGGATAATACCTTAGATAAAAATCATCTAACTTAAACTGATGCACTATTGCTAGGCCACTAAAAATCAACTTTGTTCAAATCTTTTGAGAGTATTGCACCAGAAACTGAAATGTGATTCTTATTTGAAAAGTATTTTATGTTATTTTAATATTGAATATTGCTAGTGGTTTCTCAGTTTAAAACAGAGTAGTCCTAAAGAAGAAAGCAGGAAAGAGTCCATGTTGACTTGTGAGCACAGATCATCATTGATTACCTTTGACTGCAGTGCTATGATCACCTGGACCATCTCCTCCCAGACACGTGTGAATCAGGAACATGTGGATTGTTTTTAGAGTGTTTGAGCAAAATAAAGTTTTACAAGGATATATATACCATACAAGTTAGGTAAAAGAACTATGCCTCACACCAATTACACAAAAGAAAATTTTAACAGTCAAGTCAAGCAAATAATAGCAAATGCTGTCCCTCCCCCTAAAGTAGTTGGAATAGCAAATATTTGTATTTGCCATTGCCTCTTCAATGTTTTCATAAAGAAATAGAACATAACTGATAAAATTGAATTTCCCTTTTATTTTCCTCCCCAGTACCAGTAATTCCCTCCTTTCTCTAAAAAAAAAAAATCATTATCAGAAATTTGGTGTGTATCCTTCCTTCCTGTCTATATCTTTAACTCAGCAGTTCTCAAACATTTTGTTCATAGGACCCCTTTACTCACTTAAAATTATTAAGGATCCCAAAGAGTTTTACTTTACGTTGTTTATTTATGTTTATCTGTAGAAATTAAAATTGAGAAAATGTACTTATTAATTTATTTTAAATAAAGTAATAAGGCCATGGCATATTATTATAAATAGCATTTTTATGAAAAATGACTAAATTTTACAAAAGAAGAAAATAGTGGTAAGCATAGATTTTTTAAAATATATTTTTGAAAGCATTTTTATGTTTGTCTAAATAGAAGAAAGCAGGACTCTCATATCTGCTTCTACGGTAAATTTATTGTGATATGTGGTTTTATCTGAACTATAAAGAGAAAATCTGGTCTGGCACAGATATGTAGATGGGAAAAGAATTTCTCAGACCTACTAAATGGAGTTCAATGGCCTTAGGAATTTTGGACCATACTTTGAGAACTATTGCTTTAATTATATATGCGTTCATTTATAAATAATATGTAAATTTATTTGCATAAAATTAAATTTACTTAAATGGTACTGTGCTGTATAAATCATTATGCAACTTTTTTGAGGTTTTTCAGGTTGACACATGTCTGTATTCATTTATTTCACCTGTTTTATAATAACTCAAACACTCTGGTATTGCTGCAGGGATAGACAGAGGGGTCAATGAAACAGAACAAAGAGCCCAGAAAGTGACCTATGCTTATGTGGGAACTTGGTTTATGATGGAGGAGTGAAGGCTTCCCTAATTAGCATTTATGGTACTCAGCACTCAGGTGCTTAATAACTGTACGTGCTGATCATTAAGAAAGAATGAGAGATGTAGACTGTGGAAGAAACAAATCTAAAGTATATCAGGCACTAAACAGATTAATGGAGTCAAGGGGGTCAGATAATGAAGCTTCTGCCAGATTAGCACCTCTTGTGTCATTGATCAGGGCCACTAGCAGACCTCTAGCCTCCCAGCAGTGAACAGTCTTACCTAAAATGTAATTTCTTCAATGTCTTTTTATTTCCAGCACATCCTTTAGGGAAACTGCTTGTGGAGTCATGCGAAGTAGGCCAAAAATATAAAAGACAGAGAAGCGGCTGTGGTTGTGGAACTGGTAAGTTGCTTACTGACCAGTGAACTACTTACCAAAAGAAAATTTCATATGTCAATTCCCTCTAATCCACTTCTATTATTTTAGATGTTTCTGAATAGTTACTCGGTTTTGACGTCTAAGGCAACTCTTCCAAACTTCCATTGTATTCCTGCTTTTAACAAACAGTATTTTCTAAATTTATGCTCCATGGTAGAGCATAACAAATTGCTCTCGTTAATCAACTAATCATAAGAATTAACGTTTTTAACATTCCATTAACCGTGTGATCGCTCAGGCAAAATAAATTCCTTGTCATATCTGCCACCTTTTCAGTGAACAGACCAGCATGCAAGGAACTAGCATACATTTCCAGAGGCAGCTAGCTGTTACTAGAAAAACAAAATAGAACAAAAACTTGCTTCTCAACTTGTAACATTTAAAAAGGCAGTATCTAACAAATGATATGATCATAAAAATATACCACCTGGGTGTGGTCCTAATCTACCTGTCATCTTTCACTTTGATCCATATTTTTAAAATCCCAGTGGATTTCAAATAGCTTCATTAAGCCCTATCCTCCCACCAAAAGTGACACAGGAGTGAAGTGGTCAAAAAGGCCAGACTGTGGCCCTCCCACTCTCACCTCAATCAGAACAATTGCAGGCTTCAGGGGAATAATAATTTATATTAAGAAATTATATATAAACTTTTGGGTAAGTTTACTTGTTAAGAAACATGTTTTGGTTTAAAAAATTCAATTAATGAAAAGTGAAAAAAACACTGGTCAAGCAAAAGTCTGAGAATTGCTCTTCATATGAATTTTTACCCATATGAATTTCTTCCTGTAAGACAGATATGAATGACAGATACTAATGCTAGCAAGCATAGGCTCGTGACTAAAATGAGCGGATTCAGGTTGGTACAAATGTATATTCTCCAAGATTTTTAAAATAAATTGTACTATTTTAGAAGCAGCGGTCCTGATAAAAATAACATGTTACCAACAGAGGTCTCTTGCCCTAAGCTGATGTAGCTAATGGAAAGTTCTCATGGATCACTCGTATCTCTCTCTTCCATCAAAAACTTAGATAAAATAAATATCATTATTTAAAGCCAATGTTTAAACATTCACAATTTATGTTTAATTGCCCGAAGAAAATTGGCCAATGTGAAGATCATCTGTGAGGTGGGATGTGTACTGGATTTGATAACAATTATATTTGAAAATGGATTTTGAGATGTGTTTTGAGCAATTACTGGAACAAATTTAAGAAACTTTGTATTGTATTACATCAACTCAAATCATATGAAGCTAATAAGATTTGATTCATATGCCTGAAAAGTCTAGGAGTACTTAGGCTTGACCTGATCCTGGAGATGGAGGGAGGTCATGGGAACGCTTTTCTCCTTCCACATTCCATGTCTTTGCCCTCTATGTTTGCTAAATTCTTAATCTGGTCTTCTCTTTGAGTTGGCAAAATGGTCATAGTAGCCTTAGGTTTTCAAGGTATTTAGTGCTGATACTATGTCAATCACTAGGAAAAGTATTCTAACCATCCTGTTTGATGTATCTGTAAGCTGTGGATCAATCACAATTCCCAGGGGTATTTGGTAACCTGACGGGCCAGACTTGGTCATTTATGGTAATAGAGGTTAGACAATATAACTCACATTCTTATCTGGAGGGGAAAGTGTAGTGTCCCAAAGGGAGAGAATGGTTTGTCTTCAGAACAAGGGGGAGCAATGCTAAATACACAGAAACAACAGACGTACCCAATAACTCAATGAAATTCCTTCAAAGCATAACAGTGATAGGTATCAGTAAGTTCTCATATATTAAGATTTTATAAAAAGTTTATCGGGTTTCCCTGGTGGCGCAGTGGTTGAGAGTCCACCTGCCGATGCGGGGGACACGGGTTCGTGCTCCGGTCCGGGAAGATCCCACGTGCCGCGGAGTGGCTGGGCCCGTGAGCCATGGCTGCTGGGCCTGTGCGTCCGGAGCCTGTGCTCCACAATGGGAGGGGCCACAGCAGTGAGAGGCCCGCATACCGCAAAAAAAAAAAAAAAAAAAAAAAAGTTTATCAACTTTTAGTCACTCCTCTTAAACCCTGGCTTCCTCTATTTCTATCTTCTTTCCTTCTCTTTCATAATAATATTATTTGCATTCTGAATGATAACAAGGGGATGAAAAAAGAGATGAGATACAAGGATACTGTATTTTGTATCTGCCTCATTCATTCATTCATTGGTGAAACAGACGAGTAAACTAACACATCAATATTTAATTAACATGTACAGTGAGTACTATGAAAAAGCAACAAGGTAAAATAACATAGGGAAGAATGTGTCCTGTGCACAGGGAGGAGTGCTAAGGTAAAACTTCTCTGAAACGTAAGGAACGACAATAGGATGTCATAAAGTCAAGATAGCATGCAAAGATTTGTGTTTCCCGACTAAATCACATCATGTTACTCAGGGAAAATATATAACATTTATGTGCATTCTGGGATAAAGTGACAAAAGAGCCAATAGCCAGAGGCAGGCCTGCAGGCCTCTTGACCAGCTGTAGGACTGAAGAATCATACCAATTCAGCAGCTTGGGTGTAGATATTTTATTTGAAATGTTTGAGCAGAGAGTCAATGAATTATTTGAGGAATCAAGAGAAGGTTGCTAATTCAAGATGCAAAATTATTTAGAAGGAGACAGAGGCTAGGATTCAGAACACAGACCATTTTGTTATAAAAGGGAATGAGAGGAACAGAGCAGATGAAGTCATAAAATTTAGTGGTGGAAAAATTAAGTAGTTTCCAAGTTCTTGGAGAGTTCTCCCATCTCAGAAATCCACAGAACTATAAAAAACCCTACGATTTTTTATTTATCTGAGGATTTTAATAATTGCATAGATTTCTATGGGGCTCTCCAGAATTAACATACTTAATTAACATATAATATTTTCTTTAGGGTCACATTTCCTTTATTGCTGCCAATGGAGATTTTCAAGAGAAATTCAAACACAATCAGTTGTTACTATTTAGTTCAAAGTGGTCCTATTTTTTAGTGTTTAACAATAATTTTATAAATTCAGTAATTTTTAACAAGGCTCACCAAATATAAGTTCCTATGGTATACTGTATCAAAATAAATGGGATGGACTAATTAAATATTCTAATTAAAGGACACTTAGGACCCTTTATATATAAATGCATTACTTATAATCAAGAAAGAAATTTAAATAGTTCCCTTATCCTCTAAAACTTTATAAAATAAATTTTCATTTTCTGTAGAGGAAAATATTTCAGGGTCTTACGATTTCTCAGTACTTTCATTGTGAATTTAAATTACCATTGTATTATATATATGAAGTTCCAGTTAACTGAATGCCTTGGTTAATGGAGTCTTAAATAAGGGAGGAGTTAACTAAAATGAAAACAGAAATTTACTTTAAAATTAATTAAATAATTCTTTTGTGATATATTCTAATAAATCCTTCTTATAGCAAGTGGTAGGTGAAGCGATTTCTTGTTTTCTTTTAAAAACAATCACTTTTAGAACAGATAATTTCATTTCATTTAAAGGAGACTGACATTTTTATTCATTTAAAATAGCGAGTATGAGGTCTTTTAGGTACCATCCTAATCACAGTTGTTTCAATGTGGGCAAGAAAGTAAAAAAGCTTCTGTTCTAGAGAAAATTGGTAGAGAAAGATGAATGATAAATAAGTAGAAAAATAACGACAAATGACACAAGAGTAAAATGTATGTTCTCTTTTCTAACCCCAAAGATCCCCAGCAAACCTACATCCAAGATCTAGTTCTCTAAATTCTGGAAAAGCCTTGTCTATAACTCAAACAGACAAACCCTCTCCAGCATCACCATGGAAATAGGAAGGCCGCTATGTGAGACAACAGAGTGGTAAACCATTAGGGCTTCTCCGTGGAAGAATCTGCAACAATGTGGTTGGTCTGAGGGCAGGGATGCTATGATATACCAACCTGACAGCAACAAACAGAATTAGTGTAAAGTCCAACATCAGGTTTAGAAACTTGCATGCCTGACTTAATTAAAGAAAGATATGCTCCCATTGTGCAATGATTTTGGTGTCAAGTTGAGTTCTGTGAAGCCAAGCCGTAAATCCAGCCTATAAGCTTCACACTACCTTGATTGAGCAGGCTGATTTCCGGATCAAATTTACTCACAGGACTTTTCATAAAAGCCTTGTGCATGTCTAGATGCCTGCCTAGAATGCAGAGTACATTTTATAGGGGATACCAGCATACTTCATTTTATATTTGTCATACGTGAAACTCACAATGGTTAAGTAATTTACAAAGGTTAGGTAGGTAGCAAGAATTGCACCCAGTTTTAATATGGTTGTACGTAACACTAATTCTTTCTAATATGTCGCAATAGAAAAACTTGTATCTTTGACACTGAGACACCTAATACAGCAGAACTGTTTTCTGTAAAGTAGACTCCAGAATCTAAGGGAGTGAGACTATATCTACATTCTCCCCAGCATCCAAACAAGTGCTTGGCACAAAGTAGGCATCCACAAATAGTGCATAAATAAAGGTACATACATCCATATAAAAGGCAGTTGAAATACTGCCATTTTTAAAAACAGTCAAAAAGATTTTAAAACTCTTTGTGGCTTAACTATAAAGCTGATGTAATTTCCATTGCTTATCTTTTTAAAGTTATAGTTGGTATAAAATTAAATCTCAGAAGTTAATGGACAGAACTGGAATGGTTTCTTCTATTTCATTCTATATTTACTGTCTTGCTTTGGTAAAATATACAATCTTATTGGCCCCAAATTCTCAGACACAGGTGGCATTTCCTGCTGACATATAATAAGTAGTGATAACAATGTCATTAGAAAATTATATCAGACAAAGTCATTAGAAAATTGTATCAGATGTACGCTAGAACTACTTAACAGCTGAAACACTGAAGGGACACTGAAGGGACAGCATTAGAGAGAAAAGGTAAAAAGAACTGACACAGAGAGAATGTGGATGCATCCCCACATTCCAAACCACCAAGGATCTCAAAAGCAGCTAGGCAAGAGCTTAATGGGGCACAGTTCAATTTTACAATTATGAACAACTCTTTCCAAACGAGACTTAGCATAATGATTAGGCATAGTAAATAGAGAATATAAAATTGGATTAGGAAGGAAGACGTCGAAGGAAGTATGTTCTACTCTAAGCAATAAGAACATTCACCTGTCTGGAGTGAATATTGTACCAAATGCGTGTATCTAAAATATTAGAAATACTGATATAGTTTAAGACAATTTTCCTGGACTAACGTATTATTAAATCTTTAAAGTATGTTTGTCATCCTTTGAATATAAGCAAACTATGGGAAATGTGCATAATTTAAGATATTTAAAAGCAATTAACCATTGTCACAAATTTCAAAGATAATGCTTGATAGCAACTGCTATGTTTCCACCTTTTTATCTCACACATTTTTTAAAACTAATAAATACTTCAAACTAAAAAGACAATCTATCAAAAGTCTTTGGAGATATCACGCAATGCTACTTCTACCCCTACAATTACTACTAACACTAGTGACACAACAATAATATTTAGCTCAATGCTAACTGCTTTACATTATCAATTAGACCTTATACAATTCTATAAAGTAGATATTATTATCCCTCATTTTACATATGAGGATACTGAGTTCCTAGAGGTTAAGCAAACTGTCCAAAATTATAGTTGGCTGAGCTAGAACCTAAAACCTTTGTTTTTCTAGTAGCATAGGACTTAACTCCAATCACTATGCCACATTGCTTTGCACACTCTTGTTGATGGAATATAAACAGTAATATCTTTGTCGAGGCTTTTGAAAATGGCACAGTTCTGTAACTCATGACTTGTTTTGTTTCTCAATAACTTAAACTATTTTCAGAATATTGTTGCAGTATTATCGCACCTTTAAGATATGGGAGCAGTAGTAGTGAAACAGGAAAATGTACAGATTAAAGGCAGCTGCAGTAATCAAAGCCTCTGGGTCTAAGTACCTTTGTCTAATCTTGAAATCATCCTATACTTTTTGTCTTTCCTACATACTCCACATCCAGCAAGTTTTGTAGGATAGCGTTTCAAAATGTAATAAATCCAATGGATGCTCATCAGCTCTTCCCTTATATCCCTAGTTCAACCTGCCACCATCTTTCTCTGAATTATTGCAACAGCATCTCAATTTGTCTCTCTTTTTTGATACTTGCCCATTCTCCATCCTTATCCCAAAGATCTTGTCTACACAGAAGCCATGATGTTTCTTTTCAAACATAAAGATCATTTCACCCCCTAGACAAAATTGCCAATGGCTTCCCATCACAATTTGCCCCATTTTACTCAACTTTTAGCAACCTTAAATTTATATAGAATGCCCAATAAGATGTTATATATATAAAATGTTCAATACTAAGAACAACATTTTTCTAAACCATTTTAGAATAAGTTGCCAACCTAATGCCCCATCACACCTGAAGACTTAGTGTACATTTTCCACACAGAAAAGGGCCTTCTTCTATGTAACCTCAGTACAGTCATCAATTTCAGGAACTTATTTGACCTTGACATTACTAATGCTCAGACCTCATTCAAGTGTCACCAACTGTCTAAATAATGTACTTCATAGCAAACAGATTCAGTTCAGGAAAATGTATTGCATTTGTCACGACTCTTATCTCCTTCAGTTTACTGTACTCAATTTTTTCTTGACTTTCATGTCCTCAACACTATTGAACGTTTCAAAGTTATTTTGTAAATGTCCCTTTATTTGGGACTGAATTATTCTTTCTTGTATTCAGATTATGCTTATTTGGGAGGAATACTATAGAAGTGACAGTGTGTGGTCACTGTGTCCTATCCCATAACATACAATTTTGATTTGTCCCATTACCAGTGATGTCAACTTTGATTATTTGATTAGCTTCTTCAAGGAAATTTACTCTTTTCTCTTTTCATTTATTATTTTATGGGGAGATACATTGAAACTATTTAAATGAGCCATCCCTCATCAAATTTCAATTTATCCCTTTTATATATAGCTATATGGGTTCATGGTTTCCTATTTATTCAATGAGTTATGATGAATAAATACCATTTACTTGGTACTTAATTTGCTCCATATTTGGCAAATGGCAGGCCTTTCAAGGAAGTTTCTGTGTCATTTTGATATGTCACCATTATCCTTGGAGCATTCCTTTGCTTTCTGGCACAATACATTATTCTGGATTTATTTTGTACTTTTTCTGACTAAGCTCTAGAATCAACCATTTCTCCAATGAGTCCTGGTTACTTTTGGTGGAGAATAGTATTTAGAAGCTAATATGTGGGTGCTAGGTGTGATCATTGCTATTGAGGTCCTGTTGCTCCCAGGCATTCTCAGTGGATAGAAATAGAAAATATATGTATGTAGATATTTTTATGTATATACAGATACATACACACACACTCTCTATGCGTGTGTGTGTGTGTGTGTGTGTGCACGTGTGTACGGGCATGCATTCACACCTACATCCCTAATTCTAGTAGACAGAAATCTGATTCTCATTATCCTTAATATACCTACTCATTTTATCAAGCCTCACCTTTGAAACAAATCTGCCTTCAACCCCTGCACAACTTCAGGCTCTGACATCCCACACTGGGCCATTGTTCCACATGGAAACCCTCCTCATTACTTTGGATTCCTCACCACATGTCAGTCCCTCTCATGTGGGACTCTAATGCCTCATGTTATTCAGGACACCTATGAGGACACTCTCTTGACCTTGTTTAAGCTCCTACACCCGCACTGATCCACCACCACCTACTCCCCCAGGTGTGTATGCCTACCTCACTGTGTCCCACATAATGGCTTTAGGACTAAAATGTTCAGGAAAGAATGAAGAGGAAGAACTTCAGATAGCAACTTGAATAAAAGACAACACTCTTACTTGGACCTAGAGAGTCCTCCAAACTCTGGACAATATCTAACTTCCAACATCATCACTTACTTTTCCTCTCACTCTGGCCTCAAAGCACTTCTTGTTGTTCTTTTTTTTTTTTTTTTTTTTTGCGGTACGTGGGCCTCTCACCGCTATGGCCTCTCCCATTGCGGAGCACAGGCTCCGGACGCGCAGGCTCAGCGGCCATGGCTCACGGGCCCAGCCGCTCCGCGGCATGTGGGATCTTCCCGGACCGCGGCAAGAACCCGCGTCCCCTGCATCGGCAGGCGGACTCTCAACCACTGCGCCACCAGGGAAGCCCTCTTGCTGTTCTTTGAACACACCGAGCAGAATCTTGCCTCAGATCTTTGTAATTGTTATTACTTGTACCTAGAACACATTTCCCCAAGATGCCTTTCAGCTCCACTCCCACCCCACCCAAACACAATCACTCTACATTAGCTTAATCTGATTTATTTGAATTGTTATACTTTTCCCTTCCACATAGTATTTATATTATATTACATTATATATTACTAATTTATTTATTGTCTGTTCCCTTGAACTGAAATGTAAGCTCCATAAGAACAAGGATTTTCTTTGTTTTATTCAGTGTTTGTATTCTCAGTGCCTAGAAGAGGTTTGGTTCAAAATACGTTCTTCTTCAATACACTGTTTAAATAAATAAGTGATAGATGGAAACTCAGCCCCTGGCTCTGCCCATCAAAGGTTTTGCATCTTTGAACCCTGTCTTGTGCTTATGTTCATCCATCTCATTTTTCTATTAATTTATAGCTGCTAGTTTTTCTTTGTTCTGCCATTATATCTGCGTCTGCTCAGGCCTGCTTGGCTGACCTAAGTTACTAGACTTTAGATTCTGGAAGCACCTAAATGGTCTATCCTTGGACAGCCTAACCCTCATTTTCGTCCTCATGGAGCTAATGAGTTCAACTACTGTATTTGTCTTAGAACAGATAATGCCAAATCATTTCTATGTGTGTCTTCCTTCATTTTCTTTCTAATATTCTTTTATTCCAATATTTTGTTTAGAAAATTTCCATTTCCTCATTTATGCACTCCACTGAAGTATTTGTCAGAAACAGAAAGATTAACATACATCAAAAACCTTACAATATACTTAAACATGACTTCATTCTCTCAGATGGTCACTTTGTCCTCAAATTAATGCCAAAACAATCAGTTAACATTTACTAAAACCTCATTACAGTTGTTATGACAAAATTCTCCTGCCCCACTTCTGATTGTCTGTCTCTTTGTACAGGAGTAGCTCCTGGCCTCCTTTCTCCCTTTCCTCTCTCTTCCTAAGAGACCATGACTACATAAAGGTGACATTCTTGCCTTTTTACTTTACTCCTTCATACATTTCATCTCATTTAGACCCAAAGGTGTGAACTTGGTACCGATAATCTTTTTAAAACTCATCTTGCTCTACTAGAATTTTCCCCCATTCTGCTTCTTAGAGTGCCAGTTAGGTGATGTGGTCAGAGTATAAACTAGTTTAGCTTAGAAGACTCCTAGTATACAAACAATTAAACTAAGTCATTTCTTGGTGTATGCATTTTGTTTGAGTGTCTCATGATTTTGCAACTATATTATTTTGGCAGGATAATTTATTGACATACTAGTTTGTGTTTTGAGCTCCTTGTTTTGAAACAAGGGGTCAATCAAAGGGATTTGAAAGAATGAGAGGTATTTTTCCTTCCTCAATACTATGAAATAGGTACATCTGTATCGGTGGCCGATGGCCGTATTACTTAAACAGGAGCTAAGCTTCTTTAGAGGGCCTCTCACTTGATCTGTCAAAGTCACCCCTCTTTGTCTCCAGTTCACCTGTCTCCCTGCACTGTTTTTCCATTAGAACTTCAGTTCCAAGGGAACAAGGCCTTGTCTGTACTGTTGTGGCTGTATTCAAGAAATATTTTTTGAAAAGAAACAAACATCCCTATATGAGTTGAGGTCCTAGGAGTAAGTTTTGGCTTTAAACTTTATTTAAAGACTGTCTTTTCTGCTAGGGCTCATGTTATCACATTCTTTGCTCTATTCCCAGTACTTTTTACAGTGCCTGGCACAGAGCTGTGCTCAATAACTGTTCGTTGAATAAAGGAGTAAAATGCCTAATAATCCTGCGAATCCACAGCCTAGCAATGACAAAAATGAGAAATAAAGAAAACCTAAGAGGAACTGATTGAAAGAGAGAGAGACAGAGACAGAGAGAGACAGAGAGAGGGAGAAATTACAAATCAAGGTACAGATTTTGGCATAAGAAAAATGTCAGTGAAAATTTAGGAGTAAAACTAGATTGTCCTCTATTTCCCACTGTCAGTTTGCATGGAAATGCTAAGAATTCTTGCCACTAGTTGTTTTCAACATCACTAATATATAATGTACTTAATTTTTACTGAACCCAGGTTAAAGAGGCATGAAATGTCTGTAATTGAAGATAATACTTTTAAGTGTTCCTAACGAGGCTTGAGATATATCAAATAAAGTGATATTAATAATAATTGAGGTCATGTATTTCCTCCTGAAACAATGTGTCTGTATATTCTATAGACAGTAATCGGCCCAAGTGCTTTTTTTTTTTTTTTTTTTTTTTTTTTTTGTGGTACGTGGGCCTCTCACTGTTGTGGCCTCTCCCGTTGCGGAGCACAGGCTCCGGACGCGCAGGCTCAGCGGCCATGGCTCACGGGCCCAGCCGCTCCGCGGCATGTGGGATCTTCCCGGACCGGGGCACGAACCCGTGTCCCCTGCATCGGCAGGCGGACTCTCAACCACTGCGCCACCAGGGAAGCCCGGCCCAAGTGCTTTTTAATGAGCAAAACTGTCAGCTCAAGATTTTAATTTTAAATTAAAGGGAAAATTTAATTACCAAATCATCTCAAGTATATTCAGAATATCTCAATAACTTAAGAGTGCCTTCAAATTTTACTATAAGTAAATATTTAACTGCATATTCAATTTCAAAATAAGTGGTCTTGTAAATCACAGGCAATTTAAAAATATTTTTACATACAATAAAGAATATTGTTTTGATTTATCTGTGTGGGAGACAATAGATTAAAAATGCTAGATTAAGGAATATAAGGACATTATGTCCTTACAGAAGAGTCTTTACATGCTGTCTTTCATTGTTAAAGATCATAAAAATGTTCTACTTTATTTTCAAAAATAAATATTAATAACAGTGCAATTTCAGTATTTTTCTTCAGTTATGATTTATGTCAAAAATAACACCCCATACTAATTTTTATTAAAAAAAATATTTCCAGCAACCAATACTGTACATTTTAGGAGAATGCGTATTGTTCATGATGTTCATGTATTGAAAGAAAGATATTAACACATTCTATAGAAAGCATGATGCCTTAATTTATGGGAATGTGTTAATCATTAAAATAACAGTGCTTTGTTGTTTTTTTTTTTTCAGTTAATTTACTTGTAGAAAATCCTCATATAAAGCAAATATTCGAATCTGGCAGGAAGATTTAAGGGACTTATTTACAAGAAATTAACCAAAGTAGATCCTTTATATACCAATTGAAATTTTTATATTCTGTTTCAAATATAAAGAAAGTTAAAAGGACTGTAATACACACACACACACGCACACACACACACACACACACACACACACACGTTTGCTGCGGAGGGATTTGCTGATATACTACATCTAAATGAGACCCTCAGGACTGTTGTAGCAAAGCAGGCTGAAGTTAAAGGTTTTATAGTCTTCTGTGGTTTAAATCAATCTCATTCACCATTTACGCAAGCTTGTTGATGAGCTTAAAAGTCAGTTCAAAGGTCTTTCCTCACTTCCCCCAGGTGGAGATAATTCTCCACTCTGTGTCTACACTGTGCTCTATGAGATCCTTTAGTGTACTTTTTCTTAAAGTCGCCCTCTTGAGGACAGAGACCAATCTTAGGCTTTACATTTATAAAGGACAAATGACTAGATTGTCTCACATTATAAACTGCAGTAATAATAAGCTTGCCTTGACAACCATATTATTTCTTATTAAAATCTTTAGTTATTTAATCATCGTTATTAAAATTATACCCCAGTCAATAATTTGACATCTAGAGGCACTAATCATATATTATTATAAAATGTTCATAAGGCTTTCTACCTACTTTAGAATTATCAAATTCTATTACTCAAAACATTATTTTCTACAGTTAGACAGTAATTTTTTTTTATCACTAATCACTATTAAACTCATATCTGGTGCATTTTAGATTCAACAGACAGTAATCACTATGATCAAAAAGGTATAGACTTTAAAGAAATAACCAAGTACCAATCAAATCTGCTACTTGATCAGTGTGTTTATATTTTCTCAGTTATTATTTTGTCACAGAGGTCTTTATTCTCCTACATGAACGCTGGGTTTTCCACTTATCCTATTTTTTTAACATAGCACAGAATATAAACACACATATTTTAACACAGCACACACGTATGCATATATTCATGCACACACAGATATACTTTTATCCATGTGTATGTCTTATATACATATAGATGTATGTGGGGTATGGGTGTATATTTATGAGTGTGTGTGCTTATTATCCAATTCTATGAGGACAGTTATTTTACTGCTACAGCTCCAATACCTGGAATGAAAGAACAGTACTAGGCAATCAATGTGTATTTGTTGAATGAATAAATATGTTACAATACAATTAAATTTTTTTTCAAATGGGGCTTTGTCTCAGAAACACCTATAAAAAACTTTATTTGATAAAATTATCTCCTTATTAAAGTAATCTGTAGCTATAGCAAAGTGTAGCAAATTGAAAGAGAAGCATGCACATTTATACTGCTTTAATATATACAACTTTGCTAGCTATTACCAGGATCAAAAGTTGACACTGATTTATTTCAAAACTAACCAGTGTACTTGGTAATTATTCATGAATATTGAAATGGTTAAACCTTAGTAACTATTTTAAAACGCAATTGTCAGATAATCACACGCCCTTTTTCAAATCCAACAGGATTCTTTTCTTAACAACCACTTTCTAACAAATACATTTTGAAGTCTCTCTACAGACATAGCAGGTCAATGGATTACATGTGACCAAAGAATGTAGGTTTTTTTTTTTTTTTTCCATGCTGAGAGCAAGTTCACATTGTTGTATGATTTAGACAAGGATTTCTCAACAAAGGCACTACTGACATTTTGAGATGGATAATTCTTTTCTGTGGAGGCTACTGTGGAAATTTCTGGATATCAAGCAGCCCCCTTGCATTCTCTACCCATTAGATGTACAGCTGCCCTCTCTCAATTGTGGCAACCAAAAGCGTCTCCAGATATCGCCAGATGTCACTCGGGGAGCAATGTTGTCCCAGTGTAAGAACCACTGATTCCTGAAAATAATTTCTCATGCAATGTCCAACTCAAGGATCCTTAAGCCTCAATCATTCCAAGATTATACAGCAAGATTTGTGGATGTGCCTCATTTTCAATGTCTTTTATAGAGTTATAATTGAAGCTACTACCTACTGTTAACACAGTATCCTAATATTAGGGACAAAACCATTATTCTTTATCAACATTCTTTCCAAGAAAATTTTATCTCCATAGATAGATTAAAATTACGGATCTCTCTCTCTCTCTCTCTCTCACATGAACTCCCAGTTTTCTTTGACTTTTATTTCAGTGATATTCACTTGTTTACTGTGGATCCCTAATGACCTCAAGTGTCTTACAGCTTACATAGGGGAAAGGGGAAAACCAAGGAAGTATATTTTAAACATAGTCTCAATTTCTTTTAATTCCTGAATCCATACTCTGTAGGACAGACTCTTCCTACCATTTTGGTCTTTTTTGTGTGTGTTTTTTTGGACAGTTGTTTTGGATCTCTGTCACAACAGCCAAACTAACATCCTAGCTAATATAGGCAGGGCACCAATAGAGATGGATATCTATGTTGGGCATATTTCTAGTCATGGCACTTATGAGATAAAATGTGCTAAAAATAAGATGAGATTGGTATATAATGGAATTTCAGCCCTGATGAACCAAAAGAAGTAAAGTGGGCAATCTGAAACATGAGTTATGAAGCGCAACTTCATCTACCTTAGCAGGGTATTATGCCTCATTAAGAATTGTGAAGATAAATAACTACTAGGGATGTAATTACAACAGGGGGCCTATAGTTACCACTGCTGTGTGAAGCATAGGAAAGCTGTTGAGGGTAAATCCTAAGAGTTCTCATCACAAGGGAAAAAATTGTGAATTCAGTTTGACAAACTGTAATAACCTATTAATAATCATATCATACCTGATCTCTTATTTTTATATTTAAGCTGTTTCGATATGATAACCACAGTGCAATTTATCTTAAAAAATACTTCATCTACTGAGGTCACTTGGGAAGGAAAGAGTAAAATTTTTGCAGCAGAGCACTTACGACCACATTCAAGAATACCGCCACCTCCCCACATATATGTCACTGACCAATACATTAAGAATATTCATAGGTAGTCAAATCTGTAATCCTGTGATATCAGCAGCCAGGAGTTTAAAACAATAGTTCAACTAATAGGAAAAACTGATATATTTTATCCAGTGTAAAAAAAAAAATCGAAGTTTGCCTGATATTGCAAGGTTTGCCTCCCTAGTACAATCTATGAATTTAAATGTGAGTTTAAGACTCGCATAAACCTTCACATTGATGACAGCTTGTATTTCCATGTGCAACAGGTATTTCATTTAATTCATCTCTCTCATCTACAACTGAAATAGTTGTAGGTTTTGTGACTGAGTCCTGGATCCTATATACTTCAGTGTGGTAATAGGAATCATTCATTCATTTATTCATAGAGGCTGAGCTTATAGGTTATTTCTACATATAAAGTGGAAGATCCATCCTCACTCTGCTTTGATCAAGATGCGGGCTTGAGCCAACCTGCCACATCACTGTCAAACAGTGATTTGGTTAGCAGCTCCCTAGAAAAAAAATAAATGTAATTCTTACAATGCATGGCATGTCCAAAGAGAAATAGTTATTTAGGGAGCAGCATTATATATGAGGATGCTGAAAAGTAGGTATATCATTGGGCTGTTGTAAAGATTCATTAAGACAGGTTCACATAAAGTATTTAACACAGTGTCAGGTGCACAATAAACTTTCAGTAAATGCTGCTTATAAATTTTCTTGTTAATACTTTTCTGCTCCATTTGGCCAACTGGATACTTTTTAAAAACCTGAGGGTCTTTTTAAAACTAGATCTTATAAATATCACAATAGTAGTTAGTTAATAACTGATACAACCTTATGAAATATACTTTAACTTATTGTTTATTAACAACATATTAACAATTAAAATAATCAGACATACCTGTGAGTAAAATTAATGTACATATGTAACTATAATATAAATCTGTCTTAAAGAGAATTTAATGTTCTCTACACAGACTACCTTTTCATTGCCATTTGATTTTATGAAATGTTTATTCCTTGTCTGTGTTCCAAATTGATACAAATCATCCACTCTACTTGTTTCATGTCAGGCTAATAAAATTGTTTATGATAGATTATATGCTGGTTGCAAAATAAAAAATTTTAACTTTTCTATAACTGGTCAGTTTTTAGGTATTAAAATACAAAGTTTTCAGCAACAATTTAAAAATATAACTCTAGCTTTTAATGCTTCTGTTGAGTTACAAGTTCATGAGAATGCTGAAGGGTCCAAAGGTATGGGTCTCCTCCAAGTCTGCTTTTACTTATTCCTGCCACCTAGATTTGGGAGACATTTAAAGATGGACATGGCTATGGATGGAAAGGGAGATGCTTCTAGATTGTGCTCTCCTTGAAGATGTACCCAAATCACACATTATTTTTCCCATCCCTGCCACTGCACAGTACACTTACTAAAAAGCATTGTATTATTTGATTAATTTATTTATCATTTATAAATGACTCACCCTAAATGCAATGTCATTGCTGTTTAACTGATATATTTTTACTCCATATGGACATTTCTGAAATGTTTTATTAGCTTCATAAAAATATATCATCCAAAAGGTCTTTCAAAAAAATCTTGAAGAAATATTTAGTTACTTTACATAGTCAGTGATATGGAACTTCCTCAGTTAAATACAAAATAATGTGAAAATATAATTTCTTTTGCAAATTTAAGATTACCAAAAAAAAAAAGACACAGAACATAAAGAATGTCAAGAAATTAAACAATAAGTAGATTAATCATATATATTGTCAAAACATTTTGAAAACATATCCTTGAGGAAGAAAAATGTGTACGGACCCAAAGAATTAAGTAACTCTGCCTTTAGGAGCATTGATGTTTTGTTTGCTGGAACATAAAACCCTTACTACTACTGAATCAACTTAGGATCACTTAATGCAACATAGTTTTTAAAATGTTTCTTCAGTTAATTTTAGAATGTAGAAGACAATTCAATGATTAGAAATATTTTGTCATTACATCAGCTAATACTCTCTTGCTTAAACTCCCGAAGTTCCTTTAGACTGAAAGTTCCTTTAAACTGATACATTTAAAGTAGATTCTTTTAAATTTGGTCTTATTTTCCGATGAGACCTTCTTACAAAAAAATTTTGTGCCCCAATTTCTTCAAAAAATTTTTTGAAAAAAACTGATACTCCTTTTAGTACCATATTTATCCCATGACATCTGACACTCCCTTCATGTTTCATCCTGTGGCTCATGCATTTCTATGTTTATATAATATACATGATGGCATAGATTCTACTTTCACTATTACTATTCTCCTAAGGTTCTAAGAAATAGTCTCCTCCCCCATTGTCTTTAAAGCATGAGAATTTTGAAACATTATTTTCCAAAGGGCTTCCTCATTAAAAAAAAAATACCTTCCTATTAAATCCTTTTCCTCTTTATGTTTTATGACACTGTCGAAATAACTGTTTTAATCTCTCACTTGTATGAAAATTAACACTATAAATTTCCTCTCATATTGAAACAGAAAAATATGATTTTACACTCCTTGAGACACCCTGTGGGTAGCACTGGGTTATGCCACATTGTTGAATCTATATGTGAATCTATTTTTTAAATTACAGTGCTGGTGTGGCATCTCTAATGAAAAATCCCAGAAAGCTCTTTTTCTTTTCTCTCTCTCTCTCCTTTAAAAAAGAAAGCTAATAAAAAAATTAATATGATGTATAAAGAAAATATATGTTCAATTATCAGCCATTTGGAATTTGACTTAATACTTTATGAATTAATTTTCAACTATGAAAATTAATGGTTAATCTCAACAACTTATTTAAAAGTAATGGCTTTCAGTGATTTAAAAAAATAATAAAATCTTAACAGAAGGTTTACCTTAAGCTTCATGGGTCCCTAGCTCTTTTTCTTAATGTCTATTCTATTCACACTCATTCATTTGGTATAATTTTATTGTTCATTTTTTGTGGGCATTGTGCTAGGGAAAATAATGGGGACAAGAAGAGACAGTATTTCTTCCCATTACTTTTACAAGCCAAGGGATAAGATATATAGAGAAGCAATTATTATAAAAAATGTGAATGTCAAAATTAGGGAAATATGGGGTACTCTGTGGACACACAGTGAGACCTAGCCCTATCTAGGGGGTTAGAGTAGCAACATCCAGTGGAAATATAATGTAAGGTGCATATCTAATTTTAAATTTTCTGGTAACCACAATTTAAAAAAAGAAAATATAAATACACACCAGGATTAAGCAGCAATATCTTATTCAGTGCAATGGCTGAAGTGAAACAGTCTTCCCCAAACAATAAAGTTATGTTGAACAGAAAAATATACCGCACTGCTTCAATTTTTAAATTATTTAAATAAATTAAAATTGAATAATGTAAGGAATTCAGTTCCTCAGGTACATTAGTCACATTTCAAGGGCTCAAGAGCCACGTGTTGCTGGGAACCAGTAGAGGGCAAATTTAGGGAATTCTTTGAATTGACTCTCTCAACCCCCTTTCAGAATGCCTACCTGTCAAACAGAGGGTGGAAAGCTTCCAATTCTATTCCCAAGTCTCCCCAGAAGCTAGGATAGGCCCTGCCAATCAAAATAAGGAGAAAGTAAGGGCAGCTGGCAGGTGTTTTGCCGACGTGAATCATGGTAGGGGTTGTGTGGTTCTGGGGTCAGGAGCTTTGGTGGCAACTTTCTGGTAATGAAGCTTCTTGATCTTGACAGAGGACACAGCTCCTTTGGCAGTGCAGTTCTTTGGTATGGTTTCAGGACTGTTCTTAAAGGGTCAGCCTACAGCCTGCTACTTCAGCCAATTCTTCATTTTCAAGAGTTAGCACTACTCTAATAAATCCATTTGTGTGTGGAACTGTTAGAGTAGATTTCTTTTCTGAACTAGGACCTGTGATCAATATAGGAACCAAGGAAGAATCCCAGAGAACTGACTTATAAGCCTGTATCTGAAGGGTAACAGAGTTTATTCTGAAGAATAGTAAGAAGTGGATTTTGGACAACAGGAAATATTTAGAAATGCTGGTAAGTAGAGGGAATGCAACTGGAGCAGCCCAAAGAAAGTGAGTATGATTAGAATAATACGGGGGAAGGGTGAGGTTGCCTTAAAATAGATGGCTCAATGCACTGAAAGCCACTTCACAAAATGGGCAATTCACTAAAAGCAACAATTTACCACAGGAACAATTCATCAAATTTATATATTTACCAATATCTTGTTTCTTATAGTAATTAATAAAAATTACAGTAACGCCTAGATGGATTAGTAGAGTATGGACAGGTGGGTTGTCACGACCCTCCATACTCTGCCTCTGTCCTCCCTGTCTGTATTCCCACCATCTCTCACTCAGCCACTTAAGACTCTCCTTATTCTGGCATCAGCCGCCAAGGCTGTGCTGTTTCTGTACAATAGCACAGGGTGCTTCTCTCTTCTCTAATTTCCTGTAGTTAAAGCAGAGCCCGTGAGATAACAACTACTGAGCCCACATGCCACAGCTACTGAAGCCTGCACACCTACAGCCCGTGCTCCGCAACAAAAGAAGCCACCGTGATGAGAAGCCCGCACACTGCAATGAAGAGTAGCCCCCTCTTGCCACAACTAGAGAAAGCCTGCACGCAGCAACAAAGACCCAGCACAGCCAAAAATAAAATTAATTAATTAATTTTAAAAAGGGAAAAAAATCTTAAAAAGCAGGGCTCTGGGGCCAACCCAATATAAATGATTCTTTAAATACTAAGATTTGAGATCTGTTCATTAGGAAAATATATTTATGATTATATTCAAGAAGACTTTTAAAACAAATAATGTATTAATAAAAAGAGTTTTTTTAAGAGACAAATCTAATCTCTGACCCTTAGGTTTTGCAGTTGAACATGTTTTTTCATTCTTCCATGTTGAATAATTAACTATAATCTTAGTTACTTACTTCCATAGTTAACTATAATCAAGAAGAGTACTTCTGTTTTGAGTAAATTAACAAATTTAGGGAATTTAGAAAATAGATAGGTTCGTCCTGCAGCTGCATTGGCCTTATTGGGCAAGAAGCAAGGGAGAAGAGAAATACTGGAACTTTTGGTGGTCCATTTAAAGAATAGGAACTCTGTCTTAGGAACAAGAAGTCATTGCAGAATTGTAAGAGAAACGTCGTGAATAACTGTAGAGTGGTAAACAAGTATGGTGGGAAATCAACAGAGTTTAAAGACTCTGGGTGGGCTATGGCTCCCAGTAGTCCACGTAGATAGATCTAAGAGATGGATAGGAGATACATCTTTGAACATATTTTCTTACATTAAGTATGAAGATAAAAGTATTAGTGTTTTTATACTAGTGAGTAATAATGAAAATAACTAAAAAGGATGCATTACAAAAATCTTGGGCAGCAGAGCACATGGGTAAATCACAGTAGATATAAGAATCTAAGACATCTGATTTTAAAATATAGCTTCTCATGAAATCAATTTCTTCCATCTGTTACTCATGGGTTATATTAATATTCTCCAGTAGACCGTAAGGAAGATCTGTAGTGTTACTTGTAACACTGTACCCCCAAATTTCCCAAAAGGTTAGCAAACCCCTAGCAGGTCTCGAAAATAGCAGTGTGCCTGCTGAAATACTGGTACTTTATGTATTTGACTTCTATGCAAGTAGAAATACCAATACTTGGGGAAGCCCAAGGGGATATCTCAAACATGTAAAAACATTTGAATATTGGCCATATTGGCTATGACAGAGCACATCCAACAACAGTCACCTGTCCACACACATTTTAACAAATATTTTTGATCTCTATTTTTACTAATTGGCATTGCAGTGTTCTGAATGGCTGAAACATGTATCAGGGTTGAGTGTTAATAACTCCCTTAATATAGATATGTTAGTGAAAATCACTGAAACTACTATTTACTGGGGCTCAAAAACACTGACTTCAACACCTAATAATTTATTTTAAATATTTTAAGTTTTATAGTTAGGAACATGAAGAAATAAATGTAACAGCTTCAGTATAAATTTCTTCCTTTATTTAATGATATTCAAGGGTAAGCTCTCAGATAACCTAACTAATTTTTGTAGATAGGGCATGTGAGCTATTTTACAAGGCAACAAAAATAATTTGAGATTTTCCTATGGTAAAGACTCCAGTGAATTCCAAGCATACAAGTAAGCCACGGTCTTTACAGAGGATGTGGATTGCATATTTGACCTTATTTCTGACGAACATGGTGAAAACTCATAATAAGATGCATCATAAATTACTCCAGTGAAATTCCAGTCCACGTGCAGATAACTATTATCTGTGTATGTGTGGGTGTATGTGTGTGTGTTTTCTACTACATACTTTTGTTAATGAATGTTGATGAAAATATTCCTTTTTCATATTTATGTGATGTGACTTGCTGTGCTAAGAATGCCTGTGACAAACAATAAAATTTTTCTCAATTTTTGAGATTCATCCCAAATGTCACCTCTTTTATACAAAGACTTTTATGACTGTTATTATTGTCTCAGATTTGATCTCCTTCTATTCTGAATTCTTGTAGAATTTTATTTTTACATCTTACAGGCATTTACTAAATTCTTCTTTGTACAGCAATTATATTTTGGCTTGACTTACCCCTCACTCTTATAAGGAGCTGTCATCTATAATATCATATTAGAACCTTTTACATTGTTCATTTTAATATATATACTGGCTAAATTGATTTAGAATCAACATTCTTGTAAAATCAGAATAGGATTCATAGTTTGGGTTCTTGTTGAGTAAGTCAAGAATTGCATCAGACTAAAACACAACTGTAAAAACCTTACTACCAAAAACATAGCAACCATAAGGGGAATCAGGCCAGGAGCCTGTGGGGAAACAAAACAAAACAAAACAAAACAAAACAAAACAAAACACTAAACAAGCAGGAAGATAATTCTAAAGTAAAAATGAAAATATAAAAGCAAGAGGGCATTGTTCCTCATACAAGGGTCAGGATACCCTATAAGTGACACTGAGTTCAACACAGGGTCTTAGCTGGCAGCACATCAACAAGATTTGATTGGTTGCAGTGGCAACGCTGAACAATAATAACCACAATAAGTGTACCATTTCATATACAAATAACATTTTTACAGCTTTCATAGTGCTTTTGCTTATATTTTTGGAAATTTACAGTAATTCTACTACATTTGCCCCATTAGTATTGTAAACAAATTTAGGCTTGGGGAGATCAAATAATTTATCTGAGGTTAAACCAGTGTAGAGCTAGAACTAGGTCAGGGTTCTTCCTATACTGGAGAGAGGAGTTCGTTTTTGATGGTTTTCCTTATCAGACTTTATAATATTCACAATATTAAGAACAGAAACATAGTTGATTTTTAATTTCCAATGAATAACTGATATGGAACCTGGGTTCTACTTCCATTATTTTAAGGAAAATGCAATGATCACAGAACTGGATCATTATGGGAGATGTCTGCCATGGATTCAATTACTTTGCAAAGACAGGGTACACAGAGAAAGGAGGTAGAGTTGACCCCTGAGCAACACAGGTTTGAACTGTATGGGTTCGCTTATATGCAGATTTTTTCAGTAAATATGTACTGTAGTACCATCCAGTTCTAGGTTGGTTGACTCTGGGGATGTGGAATCGCAGATACAGAGGGACAACTGTAAAGTTATATGTGAATTTTCAACTGTGCAGTGAGTTGGTTCCCCAACCCCCATGCTGTTCAAGGGTCACTGTATATGATTCTCTGGATAGAAATTTACTTATATTCAAACAACCAAATGACACTGACAGAAACGCTATGTCTAGTTATTATAGAAAAGATAACGATAAGATGTACCATGTTAGGAAAAAGATGCAAACATTGATAACAAATTCCATGAGACTATAAGAAAAAGCAATATAAATCCTACATGTATAATTTGGGGAAGTCTCCTAGAAAAAGTAGGAAGTCAACTAAGCTTTTAGAGATGTATAAGGCTATGAAAGGTTGATATGAGGAAAATAATATTTCAGTCAGAAAAAAAAAAGGCTTGACCAAAAGAGGTGGCATAGACCACCAAGGTGGCCTTGGCTCAAGGACAGCCCCTTGGCAGGGCCTGCGCCAGCCCGTCACCCTGCCAAGGTGCCCTTGGGTACAGCACTCCCCAGGGACTGCCGCTGGCCCATGCCCATGCCAGCTGGCCTGCCAAAGCCACCAGGTACAAGCTGTGTACATAAGGGAAACTCCAATACAAGGCCACTCCTTCAAGACCATGAGATGTAGCTGTTTCACCTAATTCACAGAAACAAAAAATGAAAGTCCAGCAAAATGAGGAGAGAGATGAATATGTTCCAGATGAAAAACAGAATAAAAACACAGAAGAAAAACCCAAATGAAATGAAGATAAGTAACTTACCTGATTAAGTGTTCAAAGAAACAGTCCTAAGAATGCTCACCAAACTTGGGAGAAGAATGGCGGGTTTCAGTAAGAAGGTCCACAAAGACTTAGAAAATATAAGAAAAAACCAATCAGAACTGAACAATATAATAACTGAAATTAAAAAATACACTAGAGGGAATGAAGAGCAGATTAGATAACACAGAAGAACAGAAAGCAATCTGGATGATAGAAGAGTAGAAATCACATAATCCTAACAGCAAAAAGAAAGAATTTCTTTAAATGACGAGTTTAAGGAACCTCTGGGACAACATCAAGTGTACTAACATTTATATTACAGGGTTATCAGATGGATAAGAGAGAGGGAAAGGGACAGAAAATGTATTTGAAGAAACAATGACTGAAAACCTCCCCAATCTGGGGCAGGAAAATACATCCAGGTACAGGAAATACAGATAATCCCAAACAAGATGAACTCAGAGGGACTTCCCTGGTGGTGCAATGTATAAGACTCGACACTCCCAGTGCAAGGGGTGCCCAGGGTTCAATCCCTGGTCAGGGAACTAGATCCCACATGCATGCTGCAACTAAGAGTTTGCATGCCACAACTAAGGAGCCTGCCTGCTGCAACTAAGACCTGGAGCAACCAAATAAAATATTAAAAAAAAAAAAAAAATCAGAGAGCCACAAGATATAATTAAAATGGCAAAAGTTTAAAATAAAGAGAAAATCTTAAATGTAGCAAGAGAAAACCAACTAATCACAAATAAGGGGAACTTCATTGACTATCAGCTAATTTTTTTAAACAGAAACTTCACAGGCCAGAAGGGAGTGGCAGATTATAATTAAAATGCTGAAAGGAAAAACCTTACAACCTAGAATACTTTATTGGGCAAGGAATTAAAGGAGAGATAAACAGTTTCTCAGACAAGCAAAAACTATAGGAGTTCATTACCACTAAACTGGCCTTACAAGAAATCTAAAAGGTTCTTCCTTCTTTAAGTGGTAAAGAAAAGGCCACAGCTAGGACTAAGAAGATATATAAAAAGAAAAATCTCACTGGTAAAGGCAAATATGTAGTAAGGGCAGGGAATCAGCCACTTAAAAAGTTAGTATTAAAAAAAAAAAAGTTAGTATTAAGGTTAAAAGACAAAAGTAGTACAATCAACTATTACTGCAATAAATAGATAAGGGATATACAAAATAAAAAAAGTAAGCCATGATATCAAAAACATAAAATGTGTGTGTGTGGGTGTGGGGGAGGTAAAAACATAGTGTTTTTAGAATACATTTCAACTTAAGCATCTATCAGCTTAAAATAGATGGCTCTATATACAGGTCGATGTATATGAATCTTATGGTAATCACAAACCAAAAACATCCAATGGATACACAAAAAATAAAGAAAAAGAAATCCAAACATAACACTGAAGGAATACTTCAAACCACAAGGGAAGAAACAAAGAAAAGATAACAGGATCAGAGAAGAACTACAAAAGCAACCAGAAAACAATTAACAAAATGGCAATAAGTACATACCTATCTATAAATACTTTAAATGTGAATGGACTAAGTGCTTCAATCAAAAGACACAAGGTACTGAATGGATTTAAAAAAAAAAAAAAGACCATCTATACCCTGCCTAAATGAAATTCACCTCAGCTCTAAAGATACACATAGTCACAGACTGAGAGTGAAGGAATGGAAAAGATATTCCATGCAAATGAAAAGGAAAAGAAAGTTGGGGTAGCAATGCTCATATAAAACAAAACAGACTTTAAAACAAAGACTGTCACAAAAGACAAGGAACAACACTGCATAATGATAAAGGGGTCAATCCAGCAAGAAGATGTAACATTTATAAATATATATACCTCCAATATAGGAGAATCTAAATATATAAAGCAAATATTAACAGAAATAAAGGGAGAAATAGACAGCAATACAGTAATAGGAGGGGACTTTAACACCCCACTTACATCAATGAATATATCATCCACAGGAAAAAAAATCAATAAGAAACACTGGCCTTAAACAACACATTAGACCACATGGGCTTAATAGACATAGAAAGAGTATTCCATCCCAAAGCATCAGAATACACATTCCTTTTAAGTACAGAGGAAACATTCTCTGGGATAGATCACATGTTAGGCCAACAAAATAAGTCTCAATAAATTTAAGAAGACTTAAATCATATCAAGCATTTTTTCCAACAAAAATGGTAAAAAACTAGAAATGAACTACAATAAGAAAACTGAAAAAAAAGAAAAGTGAAGAATAAACAACATGCTACTAAACAACCAGTGAGTTGAGAAAAAAAAAAAATCAAAGAGCAAATTTTAAAAATACCTTGATACAAATGAAAATCAAAACAGAAATGTTCCAAATCTATGGAATGCAGCAAAAGCAGTACTAAGAGGGATGTTCACAGTGATATAGGACTACCTCAAAAAACAAAAAAAAATCTTAAATAAACAATCTAAATGTACATTAAAGAAACTAGAAAAGAACAAGCAAATTTTAAAGTTAGTAGAAGAAAGAAAATAATAAAGATCACAGTGGAAATAAATAAAGCAGAGACTAAAAGACCAATAGAAAACATCAATGAAATGAAGAGCCAGTTCTTTGTAGAGATAAACAAAATTAATAAACCTTTAGCCAAACTCCTCAGTACAAAAGTACAGAGAGAGCCCAAATAAATAAAATCAGAAATAAAAGAGGAAAGTTACAACTGAAACTACAGGAATACAAAGAATCATAAGAGACTACTGTGAGCAATTATACAACAGTAAATTGGACAAGCTTGAAGAAATGGATAAACTCCCAGAAACATGCAGTCTTCTAGGAATGAATCAGGAATAAATAAAAAATGTGAATAGATCAAATACTAGTAATGAAATTGAATCAGTAATCAAAAAACTCTCCCCAAACAAAAGTCAAGGTCCAGATGGATTCACAAGTGAATTCTACTAAACATTTACAGAAGAGTTAGTACCTATCCTTCTCAAATTACTGCAAAAAAAAATTAAGAGTAAGAAACACTTCCAAACTCACTTTATGAGGTGAGCATTACCCTGATACCAAACCAGACAAGGACACCACACAAAAAGAAAATTACAGACCAATATCCCTGATGAACATAGAAGCAAAATCCTCAACACAATATTAGCAAACTGAATTTGACAACACATTAAAAGGATCATACACCATGATGAGGTGGGATTCATTCCAAGGATAGAAGGATGGATAGTTTAACATCTGAAAATCAATCAATGTGATAATGCCACATGAAGAAAATGAAGGATAAAAATCATATGATCATCTCAATAGATGCAGAAAAAGCATTTGACAAAATTCAGCCTCCATTTATGTTAAAAAGAAAAAGCTTTCAATAAAGTGGGTACAGAGACAATATAACTCAATATAATAAAGCCCATATATGACAAACCCACACCTAACATCATACTCAATGGTGAAAATCTGCAAAGTTTTCCTCTAAGATCAGGAACAAGACAAGGGTGTCCACTTTCCCCACTTTTATTCAACACAGTATTGGAAGTTCTAGCCACAGCAATTAAGCAAGAAAAAGAAATAAAAGGCATCCAAATTGGAAAGAAAGAAGTAAAATGGTCACTATTTGCAGATGACATTATACTGTATATAGAAAACCCTGAAGACACCACCAAAAACTATTAGAACTAATAAATGAATTCAGTAAAGTTGCAGGATACAAAATTAATATACAGAAATCTCTTGGATTTCTATGCACTAATAATAAACTCTCAGAAAGAGAAATGAAGAAAACAATACGTTTACAATTACATCAAAAAGAATAAAACACCTAGGAATAAGTTTAACCAAGGAGGTGAAAGACCTGTAATCTAAAAACTGTAAGACACTGGTGAAAGAAATTGAAGATGACACAAATAAATGGTAAGATACACCATGCTCATGAACTGGAAGAATCAATACTGCTAAAATGTTCATATAACCCAAAGCAATCAACTGATTCAATGCAATCCTGGTCAAATACCAATGGCACTTTTCACAGAAGTAGAACAAATAATCCTAAAAATTTGTATGAAACCACAAAAGACCCTGAATAGCCAGAATAATCTTGATAAAGAAGAACAAAACCAGAGATTTCCTGGTCCCCTGATGTCAAACCATACCTCAAAGCTATAGTATTTAAAACATTATGGTGCTAGCAAAAAACAGACACACAAATTGATGGTATAGAATAAGAGAAACAGAAATACACCCATGCTCATTTGATCAATTAATCTAGGAAAAGAAGGCAAGAATATATCATGGGGAAAAGACAGCCTCTTCAGTAAATGATGTTGGGAAAACTGGACAGCTACATGCAAAAGAAGGAATTGGGACCACTTTTTTACACCATATACAAAAATTAATTATAAATGGATTACAGACTTCAATGAAAGACCTTAAATCATAAAACTCCCAGAAGAAAACATAGGCAGTAACCTCTCTGACATCAGTATTAGCTATATTTTTTCAGATATGTCTCCTCAGGGAGGGGCAACAAAAGCCAAAATAAATAAATGGGACTATATTAACCTATAAACCTTTTGTACAGTGAAGGAAACCACCAACAAAATGAAAAGGTAACCTACTGAATGGCAGAAGATACTTTGCAAACAATATATCCAATAAGGGCTGGTATCTAAAATATATAAAAATCTCATGGAACTCAATATCAAAAAACAAACAACCCAATTAAAAAAAGGGCAGATGACCTGAATAGACATTTTTCCAAAGATGATATACAGTTGGCCAGCAGGCAAACGAAATGGTGCTGAACATCACTAATAGGGAAATGTAAATTGAAACCACAGTGAAATACCACCTCACACCTGTCATCATGGCTATTATCAAAAAACAAAAAACAAGTGTTGGTGAGGATATAGAGAAAAGAGAACCTTCGTTTATGGTTGGTGGGATTGTAAATTGGTACAGTCATCATGGAAAAGAGTATGGAGGTTCCTCAGAAAACTTAAAATAGAACTACTATATGATCCAGCAATTCTGCTTCTGGGTATTTATCCAAAGAAAACAAAAACACTAATTCAAAAAGATATATATACCCCAATGATCATTACAGCACTATTTATAATAGCCAAGATATGGAAACCACCTAAGTGTCCACCCATAGATGAATGGATAAACAAAATGTAGTATGTATACAATGGAATATTACTCAGCCATAAAAATAGGAAAACTTGCCATTTGTGGCAACATGGAGGAACCTGGAGGGCATTATGCTAATTGAAATAAATCAGAGAAAAAAATGCCATATGATTTCATTTATATATGGAATCTAAAAAAACAAACAAATGGACACAACAGAACACAAGTAGACTCATAGATACAAAAAACGAACTGGTGGTTGTGGGCAGGGATAGGGGTGATTGATGAAGCTCAGAAGGACAGACAAAGTAGGTGAAGGGGAGTAAGAGGTACAAACTTTCAGCTATAAAATAAATAAGTCACAGCAATGTAATGTACACACAGGGAGTATAGTCTCAACAATATAGCAACTCCGTATGGTGACGGATGGTAACTGGTCTTATTATTTTTTTAATAGATCTTTATTGGAGTATAATTGCTTCACAATACTGTGTTAGTTTCTGTTGTACACCAAAGTGAATCAGCCATATGCATACATATGTCCCCGATATCCCCTCCCTCTTGAGTCCCCCTCCCATCCTCCCTATCCCACCCCTCTAAGTCATCGCAAAGCACCGAGCTGATCTCCCTGTGCTATGCGGCTGCTTCCCACTAGCTAACTATTTTACATTTGGTAGCATATATATGTCGATGATACTTGATCTTCACTCCAGCTTCCCCCTCCCACCCCGTGTCCTCAAGTCCATTCTCTATGTCTACATCTTTATTCTGTCTTGCAACTAGGTTCATCAGTACTTTTTTTTTTTTTTTAGATCCCATATATAGGTGTTAGTATATGGTATTTGTTTTTCTCTTTCTAACTTACCTCAATGTGTATGACAGACTCTAGGTCCAGCCACCTCACTATAAATAACTCAATTTCATTTCTATTTATGGCTGAGTAATATTCCATTGTATATACGTGACACATCTTTATCCATTCATCCATCGATGGACATTTAGGTTGGTTCCATGTCCTGGCTATTGTAAATAGTGCTGCAATGAACATTGTGGTACACGTCTCTTTTTAAATTATGGTTTTCTCAGGGTATATGCCCAGGAGTGGGATTGCTGGGTCATATGGTAGTTCTACTTTTAGTCTTTTAAGGAACCTCCATACTGTTTTCCACAGTGGTTGTATCAATTTACATTCCCACCAAAGCACAGGAGGGTTCCCTTTTCACCACACCCTTTCCAGCATTTATTGTTTCTAGATTCTTTGATAATGGCCATTCTGACCGGTGTGAGGTGATATCTCATTGTAGTTTTGAGCAACCTACAGATTCAATGCAATCCCTATCAAACTCCCAATGGCATTCTTCACAGAATTAGAACAAAAAATTTTACAATTCATATGGAAATACAAAAGACTCCGAATAGCCAAGGTAACTGGTCTTACTGCAGTGATCATTTCACTGCAATAAGTGTTGAATCAGTATGTTGTACACCTGAAACTAATATAATATTGTATGTTAATTACAACTCAATTTTTTAAAAGTGGGCTAGAAAGTCCATTTTTATGAGTATAAATGTTACCAATATACCTAGGACACTGTCCACAGTAGACATTATTAAATTGTTAGAAATTTAAGAATAATTTAGACACAGTTTTGTAAAAAACAAGATTTTTTTGGACTAGCAAAGAAACATTATCACAGCTGTATTTTAGGAGGATAATACTGCCAAAAATGCGGAATAGATTCAAAGAAGACAGAATCAAAGACAACAGAAGGCAATTAAAATATAATGAGAGCCAAACCAAGATTCTGTCAAGGGGGTGGGCAAAAAAAAAAAAGTGATGTAAGAGATTTCAGGGACAGACACAAGTTGTGTTGCTAATGAGAAGTAGGGGCAAAAAGGAAATGAAAACGGAATATTTGCCAACTCTCAGTAACTGAGAACGTGCCATTAACTAAAATAGAGAATTTCCTATGTGGAGCAGGTTTGGTGGAAAAGTTAAATATAGGACATATTGAGTCTGAGGTGCATATGGTGTAGACATTATCCAGCAAACATTTTGAAATCTGGGCTTGATACTGGGTATGACATCCAATAAAATTTGGGAAAAAAACCCACGAACAAAAAAATGTGGCTTGTGATTTGAAGTTGGAAGTCTCAAAGAGAAACTGAAGTTGTAGAGGTAGAAAATTTCTCCTATGGAGAAATTATAGGAGTATGACAAAACACAGCCACAATTAAAACTCAAGTCCATGGAAAGGAGACAAGGTATAATACTGGAAGGCAGGAGTCAAGGGTAGGAAAAGAATCAGGAGAAGAAGATAATGTTTCACAGGAAAGGGAGACCAATGTTGTCCTGTGGTATGGTGCGTCTCTGCAGGATTAGGAGTGAGGCTTTTTTATTTGGCAATAGTTAGGTCACTTTGCCCTAGAAGAGACCAGCTTCAGTGCAGACGAAATCTGGTTGGCAGTGAGTTAAAGGCAGAACAGAAGGAAAGGGGATGAAGCAGCGAAAGTAGGCTACTCTTTCATTTCAGTCAGGGTTCTTGGTAGCAAGCAACAGAAACCAACTCTGGCTGAGTGAGGCAGAAAAGTTATTTATTGAAATGATATTGAGTAGTTATCAGAACTAAAAGAAAGGCTGGGTAACCAAGTTCAGGGCCATGCACATCACAGTCAGAATCCAACAAAGACACACTACCATCACATCTCAGTACCAGAGAGTAAAGTTTGCACTATCAAGTCAGCCAGCTCTGGACGAAGGATGGTACCATTAATACCACTTTAACTACTGTCCTAGGCTCTCAGTCTCCATGAAACTGTGGAAACTGTCTTGAAAGTGACTAGCTATGACTATGTCTTTGGAATATGAATGCCAGGTTAATGGAGCCTGAGTCATGTGTCCCCATGCTAGCAGTAAAGGAAGATACAGAAGTGAGTAACTGACATTTTCAGCTACTCTAGTGAGAAATGCTCCATCCCTAACTAAGATCATAAAGTAAGGAAGTTCTACAATATTAGTAAGTAGGTTCAAAGGCTGGGCAGTCACAAGAATATACATATCTAATATGTATCCAAGAAATTTGGTACTAGAAAGAAGAAAGCTTGAAGCAATATATATATATTTTTTAGACCAGAAGGGCTTTATAAACATGAGAAGAGTCAATTCAGTTTAGAGAAACTGAATACAGAAGTAAATATTTAATGGCAAAAGGCCTGTTTAGGAGGCAGGAAATCATGTTACTCAGAGCAGAGGTAAGGGAGTTGGTTTTGAAATAAGAAAGGAAAGTTGGAGAAAAGTAATTAACTTCTGGAGAGAGCTTTCTAAAAGCTAAATATGGTGATTGTGATTTACCTGTAGTTTTACCTGTAATCATCAAACAACAGCTAATTACTACATATTAAATACTACTCTGATAGTAATGTTAATAGCACAGGTTATAAAGCATGTTATTATTTTCAGAAATTATTCTAATTAACTCATTTAGTTCTGATAACAACCAGGTGGGCATGTTGTTACATTTTACAGAAGAGGAAACTAAGACTCCAATGAAGTTAGGATTCAAACTGAGTTTTATCCAATTCCCAGACTTTTTTAAGGATAAAAGTAAGTAAAGTAATACACATTGAAAAGGGGTAATACTTTGAGACCACGAAAGAAATGTACTTTTTACTCTCTGTAAGTCATACTGGCTTACAGCGCCCCCTCCTTTAACTCCTTGATACTCATCTCTGTAAGGAGCGAATGTGATTCCAGTTTCAGAGAGGTCATTACTTAGCTCTGAGTTTCTATTTAGAATCTGTTTTTCAAGTCCTGAAAAGACATAGTCTTGAAAGTAAGGCTTCAAAAAATTCCCTTTACATATCAACGGCAAGGCTTACATGTCTGCAATAGCAGTTTTGCTATAAGACACAGTATACCAAGGATAGAGGAAATGATATATAAGAAGGTAAGTTCTTGCCATATGAGAAGAGGAAAAGCCACTCTGGTGTTCGAAGGAGCTTGCAGAGATTTGGAAGAGATCAGAGTAGGGATTAGATGATGCTAGAGTCTCTGGGGTTACTAAAACTCTCAGAAGAAACCTGATAATTGGAGAGAGTAAAACCCAATAAAATGCATCTAGTACTGTACATGACTAGAGAAGTTTCCCTGAGATTGTTCCTCCTGTTTACCCTAAGAGATCTTTGAGAAGGAAACAGATGCCCTCCATAAACCAACGGGCCTGAAGAAGACTAGGCTTAGGATAAGGAAACCATGGAATGGAATGCAGGCACCTTAGAAAAGCAAAGCTATGGCAAGATTCATAGATTTCAGCAGTGGGTGCTGAGGAGCTGTCCACACGACTAGACAGGCACTGCAGTGCCCAGCAGATATCTGCATGGGCTACTCAGCGACCTGCCCGCAGGACAGAAGAGGACCACACTTGCGCCAGATTCTTCTGCTGCTACAAGGGGACTCCCAGACAATATCCTAGGATAAATAAAGGGAAGTAGAGGAAAGGAGATTCAACAAGTAAGTGAATAATAACAGAAAATGTGAGATGATAGGAGCAAAAATTAAGATAATTTATGTCACATATCCTTAGCTTTCAGTTGGTAAAGTTAATAGTTGACACTGAAAAGGATTGTGATTGATATGAGAGGCCAAGGAGAACAGAGATTTAAAGCAGTTACTAGGTGAATTAGTTGGTCACTTAACCCTGAATGGGGAAAAAGAAACTGCTTCCAAAAGGCACTTAAAGCCTAGAAGAAAATTCATCACTTTTTTTCATTCATTTTAAATGAATTCAAGCTTTGTAGTTAATTTCAACATATAACAGATGTTAAATAGTTAAAGTTTTCTAAATGATATCTTCTTGTTCTCAAAACAAACCATCTAGAACATAAAATTTTTGCATTTATCACTTCAAACTTTTATATCTCCAGGTGTTTTGTATCTAGAATATAACTGCACATAAAGTCCAGATTATTCAGTTATCCTGGACCTGATATTTCTAAATATTTAAAATACTTCTAATAATATTAAAAATGTTAAGATAAAAAGAAGTAAAATCACTCACTTAAATTCAAATGTTAATACATTACTAATCAAAACTTTAAAATTCAAATAATAAATGCTCAGTTTATGTTTTACATCATTGTTAAAAATCCATATGCCTGTAAATCATAAGCTTGTATATATGTGTATATAATCTTTTGGGAAGGAACAAATATAAGTTGAAATTTAAAAAAAGAAAACAGCACTAATCAGATTGTATTTCTCTGAGGTTCTCAGATACTTCATTTGGATTCACAGAAATATTGGTCCAAGGACACCAGGATATTCAGGCAATTTCCAGATAAATTAAAGAGACTTACTATATCAATGACAATAATTCAAACAAGGTCATATAGAACAATTTTCTCAACTATTCTTAAATTCAGGTTAGACAATGACTCCAGGCCACTGGAGACCAGATGCTACAGGGAGAGAAGTATTAACTTTATCACTAAATAAATTTTCAGCATCTCCTGTCCTAATTAAGAATGAATACATTGGCATCAAAATAAGACATCTATGTGCTCTAAACCTGATTTTAAATCCAGGGCACGATACCTCTTGGAAAACTTGGATTCTACCTATATCAAATGAAGAATAGAAAACAGTTATAAACTGTTTTACTTGATAAAGACAAGAATGTAATGACCTATCAAACCAAGGCTATGACAAGTTTTAGGAGCTACATTTATCTACTATGTATCAATGTCTATTTTTTTAGTCTATTAAGTGACTCTACAGACCCCATGAATAGATCTAAAATCATCAGGTATACATTTTGGGAGGTTTTCAGATAACTTCTAGAAAATTGAAATTCTTACAGATTATATGCCTAGATGTTCTATCTATAACTTCTTTACTCTTACTATTACTCTGGTAATTCCTAGCATTTTGTTTTGTTTTGTTTTCTCTGTCATAGTAAGAGTGACAGATCTCCCTTTCTGGAGCACATATAGATAGGTATGCTCAATCTATCACAATGTTAACAACGATACGTACATTATGACTCTTCTGATAGGCACACAACCCAGGTAATATTTTGTGGGGTCTAATGCTTAAATCATAAACACTTTAGGCAAATGAATAATTAGATCATTCATTCAGGTGATATTGATTGAATATTTACAGAATACCTACTTAATGTTAGGTGATGTTCTAAGCTATACCAGAAATGAGATTAAGTAAGTCCCTGCTGCTACTCTAAGTACAGGGTACAATAAAAGGTTTTAAAAAAGATTTATCAGCAATTATAAAAAGCATGATAATAGCAATTTATTAAGCATTAGCTATTCCTATAAATATGTAATACTTGGAACAGGTCAACCTTATTGTTTTTGCCCCCAAGACCTCTGAACAAGATCTTCATTCAGCTTTCAGAATATTTAGCAAAATAAAATAAGCAAAGTAGTACAAGGCTTTGGACAACTTAGTTTAGAATATAATTAGGATACAATTTTCCAAGAAAACCAAAACACCATTACTTCAACACTGAAAAATTATTATGAATAATAAACCTGTTATAGTACTGTTATAGACAATGTTTTCTAGAAACTGAGAAGAAAATAAATATTTGTAAGCACTATAATTGTACTATTAAAACAAGAACTTTCTCAAGCTTTACAAAGCACTTCTATAGGAGTCAAATGACGAGTTTTGGGTTTTCTTTTCTTTTTTTCTTTTTTAATAAATTTATTTATTTATTTTTGGCTGTGTTGGGTCTTCGTTTCTGTGCGAGGGCTTTCTCTAGTTGCAGTGAGCAGGGGCCACTCTTCGCGATGCGTGGGCCTCTCACTGTCGCGGCCTCTCTTGTTGTGGAGCACAGGCTCCAGATGCACAGGCTCAGCAGTTGTGGCTCACGGGTCCAGTTGCTCTGCGGCATGTGGGATCTTCCCAGATCAGGGCTCGAACCCGTGTACCCTGCACTGGCAGGCAGATTCTCAACCACTGTGCCACCAGGGAAGCCCTCTTTTTCTTTTTTTCCTTTTTTTTTTTACAGTCATACAGGTATTAAGGGGGAGTATACTAATATCCGCCTCAGTTGTCTAAAATGGCTGTTTCAGGAGACTTTTGTGGTATGGAATTATATTTCACTGGCTGTGTTTCGATCTGAGGTTGATCTGATCCACATAATAAGCAAATCTTTTAAAGTGAGATGTCTTGCTAAATGTTCTTTAAGCTCTCCTTCTGGAGTATAAAAAGCACTACATTTCCAGCCAGAAGATCTAACGGCCATGCAATATGAAGTATTAAAGGTACTAAGATTCCCTGAAGCTCAGTTTTGTCTTCCTGAAGATGGGACTGTGTGAGAAACAAATAGAACAGTCTGTATGTGAAAGCACTTTGGAAACTCTTCAGCCCTGTACCAAATTGGCCAATCTAATAGTTCTTTGCACCAGTTCTGAGGTTCCATGGTCTCTCTAATACATGTAGCACTTCAGAATTGTTTTGGGTTTTTTCTTTTTTTGGTCTTTTGTGTGTGTGTGTGTCACTTCCCTCCAGCTTCTAGTGATGTTGTGTTGCTTCTTAGTTTCAGTAGTCTAGGACTTGATAAATAACAACTGCCTCCTAAGCACATCACAGGTGTAATGTGTCTTCACAACTATGAGAAAGAAGCTTAGAGGTGTTATACAGCTAATATGTTGCCGACCCTGGTTTCAAATCCAGACAGGCTATCTTCGCCCTCCTCATACATACCACGCTGCATTACTGCCTGGTCACATAAGTCTGCTGAGGACAGAGATGGTGTCTTATTTACCTCTGTGCTCATGCAGTCCAGCGCTCTGTTTTGCAGTGGCACTCAATATGTTTATTAAGTGAATAATCTGTCTGTATGTACAATTTATGTTTTTCTTCCTGCAATCAAAGCCCATTTCCTCTGGTTTTAATATCAAAAATGATGAATTATTTGGTTGGTTAACATTTTTATATTAGTCCTATGTGATGTTTATAATATTATATTTATTTTTTGTTTTTTTTTTAACAGTTCTTTTCCCAGGATTTTATATGTAGGTCATAAGCATATGACCTAATCCTCTTCACTTCTAAGTGTTGTTAATGGAGAGAATTATTAGAACCATAAAAATTTTCCAGACCCCCTTCCTCTCCCCCAAAAAAGAAAAAAAGTTAAAGAAAGAAAAAATAAGCCCAGAATATTTTATTTATTCATAGCCCTCCATGTCTAAAACAGAGTTAAGGCAGCTTCCAAAGCAAAATACAGCACCGAGAAATAAATTAAAATTTAAAAATGATGCAATGTGAAAATAATAATAGGAAAATACAATGGGGTCAGGAATTAAATTAGCATAAAACATACCCTCTAAAGTTCTTATGCCTGGCTTAAAGTAGGGTCACAGAGCTTTCTAGAAAAGGGAAAAGGGATCAACTGCAGTGTTCATTAGGTAAAACAAACCAGTTGCCTAAGTCATTCCTGATGTTGACACCATGGAGAAGATTCTTCTGTGGGTCCTCACAGAAAGTTACTGCTTAATGTAATAAACAACCCTCTAAAACCATCCTGACAGTAAACACTGTGATGGATTTTATGGGGCTGTTTGTTACAATGCAGTTCAATAAAGGTTGATAGCTTCTTACCAGAACATAATTCAATAAAAGGAATTTCACGGAGCATTAATAAGATGCAGTCCGGTGCAAGCTGTATGGTAGTCTGCCCTAATCCAAGAGGAGCTTAGAATACCAGGGTAGGGGTTTGTACATCAGAGAAGTCTATGAACCTCTGGACAATTGTGTGTATTGGGGAGCATGGTATTACGCTATAGGTGTGTGTTTCTCTAGGAAGCTGCTAGATAGCACTATTAGCCTTTATCAGATTCTTAGATAGGGTCAAGAAATGGAAGAACTGAGCATGTTCCCTCAGGCAAAATCTGTAAAAGGCTTTGAGCAACAGTGAGTTCAAGTTTATGGTTACTGAGAGGAAGAGGTTCTGTTAGCCTGTTAGCCAGTTCACTGCGGAGCAAGGGTGGGATGGATTTACTTGTTTGCAATCTTTGTTTCACACTTAATTCCAGTAAGAGGTCCATTTGGCAGGGCAACATTCTCTTCAGAAAGAAATTAAGCATTCATTCTAACACAGAGATAAAATGGGCAATAATACAAATTATATATTATTTCTATAAAATCAACTGAAAAGGTATCATAAAGGAATGTTACATTTAAAAACAACAGAGCAAAATTTAAAGACATAAACATTTGAAAACGTTGCCCCTAATCCTTACTTGATATTATTTGCAACTTTAACTAATCCTAATTTTATTTCCAGACCTGTGTAGACTTTTTTATGTACAACTTCATATTTATTTTTAAAATTCATTCAATTTATTTAAACTATAAACAAAGAGTTCTCCCAAGTGATGGGTTTTATGCAAAACCAACTCTAGTTGATAGCTACAGGTAAGGAATTATGATGGGTATTCTTTATATTTATGAATTTTTATAAGGATCATTTATATTTGTTCCTTTCCTAAACTTGGGTAAAAAAAATTTTTTAATCTCTTACTCTTTGAAACTATTGTAACTATATTAAGATAATTCTATTGGGAAATTTTGAGGATAACCATTATGGCAACCTTAAACAAATTAGGGAAAAACCTATTCTCCTGAGTAGAAACAATCTCTATAAGTAAAATTTTCCTTCCCTTGCCAACTCTAATGCATTTTAGTTTGATTTTATAGTAACAGCCAAATTTCTTAACATCTATGTTCATAATTTAATCTTATTTCAGAGAGTTGGTTTATCAACCACCTGGGGAAGTCATTTAAATTCTCTGGAGATTTATTGTTATTTTGTTATATTTTTAATATTCAAAATGAGAAATCTAACTTACACTACAATTTTGTAAATCCCCTCCAGATTTAAAAGTCTATGATTAATAAATAATACACAGGTAAAAATCATCTGACACACGTGTTAGATAAGAAAACTAGCATGCGGCCCGTCCTATAGGAGGTGCTCAGTAAATATTTGCGATAAGTGAAAACTTGAAGAACCACAAAATGAATTAATTTGGATGATCTGATTTTATCAATCGCATGACAATATTTAAACAGATAGGGAGATAATAATTTTAAAACACTCATACTTTTTAGTTTAAATTATGGAAATAAAAGTAGAGTAGCTTGGCAAAATTTTTCTTTTATCAAAATCTCTCTCTTGATTCTTGGGAATGGGTTAGAATTATTTTCTTTCAATAAGAGAAATATGGATCACAAATCAATCATACCATACTGAGGAATTAAAAGTATATACTAAATGAATATAATGATGATAATGTAAGATAAATGTCCTAAAGTATGAAGAGCAAAATTTTTAGACTCTGTTTAAAAAACAAAAAGAAAAGGAGAGAGTATTACCCAAATTAGAATATATTATTTATGGAGTTGGTTGATTTAACCCTTTAATTAAAACTGTTTTTCAAAGCGATGTGACTTTCATGATCAGCATTCTCATTAGTATTTACCTCTTTCAAATTCTTAAACATCAAAAGCCTTTCAGTTACCTAAGGATATATTTGACACTAGAGGTGATTTCTTCCTGCCTATTCTTATTTTCTAATTTATTTTCAATAAATAAGTGTAATTATGAAAATAAATTCTGTTCAAATATATAAATAAAAACTCTGCAATTTTAAGACTCTTGAACAACGAACAAAATCAAATATACATTTAGCTTGACTTTTTTCTCTAATTTATTTCAATTCATTTAAGGTTTTTTGGAGAAATGACAATACAACACATTGCTGCTTACTGATTAGGTGTCTGTTAAATTATTTTCTCCCACTCGTCCTTTCTCTTTTTGTCCTTTTGAGTGAAGAAGGAAAATAGGAAGTTGAAGCAGAATAAATAACCTGCCCTGTCGTCAGGAACAGAGACATAAAGCAGCTCTAGTCCAGGCTCCCTGAAGAGAGCAGTGACACACACTGGAGTCTTTTCCTGGAGCATAGCAAGGACTGCGAATGCCTCTGAAAGCCCACTATCATTTTTATATATTTACTTATGAGATTTTCCTTGACTAATTTCTATTTCCTAGGAGACCAAAGTGATCTGGCCAAACATTCATTCAATCGCTTTAAAGTCACAAATAATAAATGTATCAAAATCTTCATTTTAGCCTCATGTCTAATTACTTAGCAGAGCTCTTTAAATATAGTCACTAGACAATAAACATATGGTTGTTCCACGAGCATTTCATTTTGCAGACGAGCAAGGCCAAAAGGTAAATGTAGGTCAGATACACTTTTTTTACTCAATAATTAGTTTTCTTCAATAACCTAAATTTATTACTAGAATATGAGAAAATATTAAGTAAAATGTTATTAAAATATGCAAAATGTATTCTGAAGCCAGAGTTAAATAAATATATTTTTAAAAAAACTTTTAAGTATTGATATATATTTTTGAATATCAATGTTTAATATGTTTTTATCCATTTGTATAGATTAACAAAATTCCTTTTTAAACATATGCATATTTACGTATTTCTAATATGCTGGATTATTTTGACTTTTTAAGTCACTAAACAGTGAAATCAGACAATAGAATCTAGAGTTCCTGTTTCTAAACTCAAAGCTATTAATAATATATAATACAACATTGTGAGGGTCATGGTATTTTTAATATTGCTTCTGCATTTCATATAACATTTAAAAATATCAATTTATATCATTGGACCATTATAAAACTTAGGTTAAAAAATGTAATTTGCCGTGTAAAATACATCAGAACCTAGAAATTTTTATTTTATTGAATGTAAGGAAGAATGAATATCTTTAGAGGAAAAAACATGTATCAGATTTTTCACAGAACTAGAACAAAAAATTTCGCAATTTGTATGGAAACACAAAAGACCCCGAATAGCCAAAGCAATCTTGAGAACGAAAAAAGGAGCTGGAGGAATAAGGCTCCCTGACTTTAGACTATATTACAAAGCAACAGTAATCAAGACAGTATGGTACTGGCACAAAAACAGAAAGATAGATCAGTGGAACAGGATGGAAAGCCCAGAGATAAACCCACGCACATATGGACACCTTATCTTTGATAAAGGAGGCAGGAATGTACAGTGGAGAAAGGACAGCCTCTTCAATAAATGGTGCTGGGAAAACTGGACAGGTACATGTAAAAGTATGAGATTAGATCACTCCCTAACACCATACACAAAAATAAGCTCAAAATGGATTAAAGACCTAAATGTAAGGCCAGAAACTATCAAACTCTTAGAAGAAAACATAGGAAGAACACTCTATGACATAAATCACAGCAAGATCCTTTCTGACCCACCTCCTAGAGTAATGGAAATAAAAACAAAAATAAACAAATGGGACCTAATGAAACTTCAAAGCTTTTGCACAGCAAAGGAAACCATAACCAAGACCAAAAGACAACCCTCAGAATGGGAGAAAACATTTGCAAATGAAGCAACTGACAAAGGATTAATCTCCAAAATTTACAAGCAGCTCATGCAGCTCAATAACAAAAAAACAAACAACCCCATCCAAAAATGGGCAGAAGACCTAAATAGACATTTCTCCAAAGAAGATATACAGAATGCCAACAAACACATGAAAGAATGCTCAACATCATTAATCATTAGAGAAATGCAAATCAAAACTACAATGAGATATCATCTCACACCAGTCAGAATGGCCATCATCAAAAAATCTAGAAACAATAAATGCTGGAGAGGGTGTGGAGAAAAGGGGACACTCTTGCACTGCTGGTGGGAATGTGAATTGGTTCAGCCACTGTGGAGAACAGTATGGAGGTTCCTTAAAAAACTACAAATAGAATTACCATATGACCCAGCAATCCCACTACTGGGCATATACCCTGAGAAAACCAAAATTCAAAAAGAGTCATGTACCAAAATGTTCATTGCAGCTCTATTTACAATAGCCAGGACATGGAAACAACCTAAGCGCCCATCATCGGATGAATGGATAAAGAAGATGTGGCACATATACACAATGGAATATTACTCAGCCTTAAAAAGAAATGAAATTGAGCTATTTGTAATGAGATGGATAGACCTAGAGTCTGTCATACAGAGTGAAGTAAGTCAGAAAGAAAAAGACAAATACCGTATGCTAACACATATATATGGAATTTAAGGGAAAAAAATGTCATGAAGAACCTAGGGGTAAGATAGGAATAAAGACGCAGACCTACTGGAGAACGGACTTGAGGATATGGGGAGGGGGAAGGGTGAGTTTTGACAGGGCGAGAGAGAGTCACGGACATATACACACTAACAAACGTAGTAAGGTAGATAGCTGGGGGGAAGCAGCTGCAAGGCACAGGGATATTAGCTCGGTGTTTTGTGACAGCCTGGAAGTGTGGGATGGGGAGAGTGGGAGGGAGGGAGACGCAAGAGGGAAGACATATGGGAACATATGTATATGTATAGCTGATTCACTTTGTTATAAAGCAGAAACTAACACACCATTGTAAAGCAATTATACCCCAATAAAGATGTTTAAAAAAAAAAAAAAAAAAAAAACATGTATCAGGTAGCAAAGGTTAACTCTGAATTTCTCAAGGAGAGCATCATAAAACCTTAAATGGATCGACATAACAAATAAATAATATTAGAATGCATTAAACTTGTCCTATCCAAAATTATTCTTCTTCATGGTGACAGTTTTATGATTCATAGCTTAACAAAATAATTATGTATATTAGATTATTTTATTACATCGAATTGTCAGGTGAATATCGCATTTAAATTTGGCCTAGATATTCCACTCTTTTATATGAGATATATAATTTAGGTAAAAAACAGTACAGAGAAGTGTCACATTCCTGGAAATGAAAAATTGAGCTCCGGGGAATCAAATTATTTGAGGCTTGGGGTACTATGATAGTTGAGACAAAACTCTGAAAATGGAAATTCCAGGATACTATGTATGTTCGTAAATTGAGTAGGTGGAAAATAAGTTAAGCTGACAATTTGTTAAAAGTCTATTTCAGAAATATTTCTGTGACTTTCAATATTTCTGTGGCTTCTGACTACAATCAGTGTTTGTTTTGCTTACTTTGTGACTCAGCCACGTTTCAGCATTAATTTATGAAGCTAGGCTACTCAACAGAAACCTCTCTACAATTAAGCAAGCAGATGTCTACTGATATTATCTGCTAAGTAATTATTTACATCAAGCAATTAGTTGAACTTGTGTAAACAATAACTTAAACTTTTAGGTCTCTAGGCATAATTCTGTAGTTTAAATTTCCAGCTATATTCTCCTATCAGATGAAGGGGCAAATATTTAGGAATGAAATGTGTTTAATACAATATATGTCCTTTTTCCGAGTTTCTTTCTAGTTATAATCTTCAGAGTCCTGTTTGGGATGTGATAATAAGCTATTATACTGATTACTTTGCAAGGATGTTTCTATTCTGTCTCTTATGGAAAAAAAATTTGTCCTAGGTTTAGATAGATTTGCAACACTGTTGCAAAGACTACAACGTGCATATTTTGTAGGCAGCTCTCCGAAACCATTTGTGAATCAGGAGGACCATGTGGTCAGCAGGTCCTCATTCCTTGCTCAGGCAGTGTGTCCAGGCTGGGTTGTGCCTAGGAAGTTGGTTAAAGATCATATAATTTTATCATGCCCAGTGAACAATATGGAACTGGCAGCTGCCTTAGAAAATGGTCATTCACTTCCCGGACCAGAACATGGTGGACTGCTTGCAGGTTGTATGTTCCAGGCTTGCATTCTAAAAGCACAGAACAGTTCAATACTATGAATTTCCCCCAACTCACCAAGGAAGATCAGTTATGGGAAATAGCGTGGGTATACATTCTTTACAGGGATTATTTACTAAAAATTCATTAGGAAAAAATGGTTTTGAGTTTTTATTTGCAAGGAGAAAACATGAATAATAAACTCTAAAATATCAATCTAAATAAACTGTTAAAAATGGTTTAAACCTAGAGCTGCCTTGAATCAGGTGCTATCGTACACAAAAAAATTCACACCCAAAGTATGAGATATGTGAGTTATCTCCTTCTTTCTTTTTGGGTGTTACCCACCCTTCTGCTCATTTCACTAAAAAATATCACAGTTGTATGTTTCCAGGCGGAGGAACAAGTCCTTTCACACGTGTTTGTCTCTGCACTTTTTTGATCTTTTGGTATATACTTTTCTTGCCCTTTTTTATTGGATTTGTATACAATGCAGGATCCACCAAGCACCTGTAAATATCCACAACATTTAAGGATTGAGTTTGCCTTGATGTAACAAAATATCCAAATAACAGAGTATTTCAAATAATAAGGGTATGTTTTCTCTGATGTAACCTTAAGCCAAGAAGTAGGCGTTCAGGTCTAATACAATGTCCCAAGATGTCAGGGTACAGGTGTTTTAGGTCCTCTTAGCTTTTTCAAGTTTCAAGATGGGCCCTACAGCTTCAACCTTTATGTCTACATTTCATGCAGAAAGTAGATGAACATGTCAAAGTCAAAGAGGCACAGGCCAATCGAATCTGCCTAATTTTTAAAGACGTTTCAACTTGTATTTAACCAACATTGATCCTAACAGTGAGACATGCTCAATACTACTTGCAAGAGAGGCTGAGATATGACATTTTTAATTGAGCATATTGACTTAATAAAATTGTGAATTTAGGCCAGTCATGTGTAGACAGGCAGAGTTATAAGAGGGCACATTCTAATCAGTGGGAAGGTTCTGGTTGCTGAAGCCCAGGGAATGTATAAGAGGAAAGACAAATTTAAAGCTAGTCAGGGCATATTAGTAACCTCTCAAACGCTAAAACTCAGCTAAGTACTTAATTTAACAGGCAGTGGGAAATCATTGAGAGTGTGAGAAGGGGAGAAATATGATCTGAGCTGTACTGTAGGAAGCTTAAATTGCATGAAGGTCTGGAATGAGAGGAAGAGGGGGTCATGATGAGAGTGAGAAGTTACAGTCCTGGCAAGAAGTTTAAAGGGGAGATATTTTTGAAATAGTAAACCAATGTGTTTTTGTTCCCAGTAACTCCTAGGTCTCACATGTCTTGTGACTCTCCCATTAATTGTTTCAATGGTACTTATTACTTTGTGGGAAATCACAGCAGCGAGCCAGGAATAAAAGGAGTCACTATGCAACTCCGAGATTCAAATAGCAACTACTGAGACCCTAGCAAAACTAAAGTCTTGAAAAATTGTGTGTGTGTGTGTGGACGCACGCGTGTGTGCATGTGTATGTGCGTGAGAAAGAGAGAGATTTTCTAAATTCCAAGATTTTCCCATTATATTTCACAGGAAAATTTTGGTAAACTGACACAAAGATTTTCTACGTGCCATACAGTAGAAATGACATAGCATATAATACTATGACATTAGAGCAGAATTTCCTCTGAGGATAAAAGGGGAAAGAAGTTTACGAAGTTGGGAGACAGTGAATAAATTTGACGACAAGAGTTCTGGAGCAAAGCTGATTGCTGACTTTTCTGAAAAGGGACCAAAACTAATACCATTCCTCTTCCTGAAATGCAAAACAATTCTGCCTTGCAGGGTGCTTCTGTGCCAACAAGGGTAACCCTCATAGAATAAAAATATGTTTACACAAGGGAGCGCATAAGATGGCACTCAGTGTATTTTAAACTTCAAATATCATACTTAATATTAACGGATGGACACTTAAATAGTTTGAAAGTACAAAATACTGCTCCTTTGCTTCGCTGAGTGAGACGCATTCAATAGTGGTGCCCCTGAATCTAACACTGTAATTTTATCTGATCTAATACAATCCTTCTCTTGTTTCACAAAGACAGTAGGCTGAGTAGATGTAAATATCAGAATCAACATGGCATTTTACCAAATACTGCTTTCTGAGAAGTGGAATATATTACTTTTAACCTTGTTCTATAACTTAGTACAAATTCAAGTTTAAGTGAAGATTAGGATCCTCCTATTTCCTGAAAAATGCTTCAATCTAATAACTTTTGGAGATCTGCTTTGCCTTATTCTCTGCTAAATATAGGAAGACTTTGAAAAGGAACATGAACAATCAAAGAGATGTTTGAGTGCTTCTTATGCTACCTGTAAAGAACATGCCTATGGCAGGGAGATAGGGATCTCAGATTGGGTGTCATATTTAGGCCATTAGGTTTGACATTTCATTTGCAATAAAAGTTACAAATGCTAGAAAGACAAGACCCAGCCAACTGGTAGTAGGTTCCCTAAGTGCTGTCTGTGACATTACCATATAGATGGAGATATACATATAAATGAAGCGAGTTATCACTTGTTGAATTGTATTTGATGTTCAGACAGTTTAAGATTTCTGCACATTGAACATCAAAGTACAAAAAGAAAGTACAAAGAGAAAGTATCTGTTATCATTATATGCCAAGTAACATATTTAAATCCTAAAAGAAAATAAGAATCACTATTAGAAAGATGATAACACTGATAAATACAATAATATATAATTAGACAACGAGAAATGCCTTATAAAGCTGCTGGAACTGTGAAAAGGAAAACCAAAAGTGTTTTATTACTTATTAATTTTAACTTACAGTATTAAGCATTTTCTTTCTATATATTTTCTTAAAAATGACTACTAGTACTTCAGTTCCGCAAAACAAGTCTAGTTTTGAACAACAACAATAAAAGTTTTAACTGCTTAAGGATATTAACAAGGATAGATAAATATGGGATCATTCTGCCTAAAAGAGTTTGTTTTTCCATAAGGCGAAGTTATACAAGAATTAGAGCAAGATTGAAAATGCATGAGGTCTGAGCTGGTGGCAGGTGAACTGGGTAACACTATCTGGCAGAGACTGAACTCTTCAAGTCAGGAAGGAGCGAACACACTAGAACATAAAGGTTCTAGACTGGGGGTTGACAAACTTTATCTGTGAAGAATCAGAGTAAGTATGTTAGCTTGTGTGGGCCACAGGGCTTTCCCCAACTACTCAACCTCTGTCACTGTAGTGTGAAAGTAGGCAATGCATAAACAAATGGGCAGGTCTGTGTTCCATTACACTTTATTTATGGATGCTAAAATTTGAATTTTATATAATTTTGTGTGTTATAAAATATTTTACTTATCTATTTCAACCATTGAAAAACACAAAATGTATTCTTAATTGCAAGCCATACAAAAATAAGCAGCAAGCTCCATTTGCCCCACTGGCTGTATTTTACTGAACACTGTTCTAGATCAAATATGATTCCTGATTTCCTAATAAATGACCTTCCACTATCATCCTCTACAGAGGCTCTATGAGCACCAGCATATCCCAGTCCAGGGATGGGAATAAATAAATTTAATAAGAAATTTTCCAGTACATAGTCTCACAGGAAATAAAAGGAAACAACATGGGAAAGCGAAGTATTAAAGAAGTATTTAGTCAAGACATACAGGTTGCTGAATGAAAGTAGATGGGAGCTAACGTACTAGAATAAAATTAGCGGTATCAAGAACTGGAGACCTTGACCCAGTGAAAGAATACATGAAAAAGTGGTAAAGAAATTAAATTACCAGGAACATATGAAATAATAAAGATGATGGAAATAATAATAGTCATCATCATAATCCTACTGTGAGAGGCAGTTTATACAGAGAATTTAGAGCCTCACTACTGGGCTTCAATTTTGCCCTACCACTTCTGGGGGAAAGTTATTTAAGCCATGTGTCCCAGTTTCCTAATCTATAGATTAGGGATTTTACCTACCTCAAGGGGTTGTATGAGGATTAAACGAAGTAATATATGTAAATGGAAGAGTATCTAGTATAGCAAGCAGCATATAGGTGTTTGTTAGTATTGATGATTTTTTATCTCTGTAATTTTATATCTATGTAATGATGACTTGGAAAAAAATATACCTATATAACGTTTTTAAGATTAGGAAATCAGATATGTGGGGTACGTTTTACCCTTAAGTACATCTATAAATCCAGTAAAAGTAATTTATAAAAATTAAATTGAAATTAGCAAAATTATCTTAAAAACATAATGACAAAAACTATATTCAGGTATTATTTCTTAGGTAAATATTCAGGTATTATATGGTAGAGCATCATTTTGACACTAAAAATTTTAAGATTGGTCCATATTTCTTCTCAAAGACTCGACACTCTCTGGGTTAAAGACATAAATAACTTTAAACTAAAAAGTTATTTTTAAAGTATAGGGTTATTTTATTTTCTTCTAAGAACAACTTTATGAATAGAAATATTAAATAAGTAAGAAACAAAACCAATTTTTCATAATTAGAAACCTATCTGGTTACTGTAAATAGTGAATGGCATATAAAACAACCTATAAAAGGACCAGGCTTAAGGGCAAAGGCCAAGATTTCATTGTCTATCAAGTCAGCTTTTAGGAAACAAGAGCTACCCAATGAGTGTTCCAGAAGACAAATTTAACCTGGAAATGAACATTTGCAAGTAGTTGGCATACAGATTAGGTCTGCCTGGAAGAGAAAGGAGGGACGGCAGGACAAGTAACAGATCCTACCACCCTCCCTTGTGAAAGTCCACTATAATAAAACATTGAAACTAAAGGCAAATCAAAGATTTGCAAATCAAAGATTAAAGAGTAAACAGAAGAGTAATACAGGGATACCATGGAGATAATGTGGCTTCAGTTCTAGGCCACAAGAAATTGAATATCCCAATAAAGCTAGTCACACAAATATTTTGGTTTCTCAGTGCACATAAAAGTTATGCCTACACTATATTGTAGTCTATTAAGTGTGCAATACATTATGTCTAAAAAAATAATATTCATACCTTAATTTAAAATACTTCACTGATAAAAAATGTTAACCATCATCTGAGCCTTCGGTAAGTCATCATCTTTTTGCTGGTGGAAAGTTTGAAACGTAAGAATTACCAAAATGTGACACAAAGACATAAAGTGAGCAAATGCTGTTGTAAAAATGGTGCCAATAGACTTGCTCAACACAGGGTTGCCACAGGACTTAACTAGATGGCATCCTCAACAACAGGCGACATTAGAACATCATGTAGGAATGGGCTGTAGTCACCAAAGGCAATCGATGTAAAAATGCGGTCTGCAGTCTCTAACTTTTATTACCACAGATGGTTTCACTTCAATTGAATAATTAATTTTCACTTGGAGGAAGATGAAGCGTATATGGAATGTTCAAAATCCACTCCTTAATCAAGCCTGATAGACTAATACTTATTTGAATTCCCAAAGGTAGAAATTATTTTATTTTTTAGATTGACTCAGACAAGGGGAATGTAAATAATTCTAATACCAAAGATACAGGGTAACTCACAATGCATAGCTTCTAAAAATTATTATTCTGAATCTGAAAATCTAAATAAAAGCTTAAAAAATAATTTTATTATCACAGTCCTAAAAGACCATTATTAAATAATACCACTAAGTTAATATTTTAGGTCAAATGTATTTAATATTTTGAATATCACTTATAAAGCTATAACAAATACTCCAAAATGAATTAATCTATTAATTTCCTGCTTCTCTATTATCTTTTCCTCATCACTATACAATATTTTCAAATATCATATAGTACAGTATGAGGGGTGGAATATTGTGATTTATAAGAAATATATTTATATATATCCATATATATATATATATATTCAGATGACTAAAATATACTTCTCATATATATTTGGTTTTCATCCACAATTCCAGCTCCCAAAACCCTTGGAATTTCCTGAGTGATAAGAGCCATGGGAGTATCTTTTGTTATAATATTGGGCTCTTGTCTTCAGTTCCTGAAAATGCTTCAGAGTTCCAGAGCCATAAATGTGAAAGAGATGTCTTGCTATTCATGACAAGCCTTTCCCACCACAACTGGATTTATATTAACAAAGATGCATCTGCAAAGCACGTAAGGCTGGCTGGTTGCCAGGGGCACCAACTGTGAATAGACGGTTGGAATTTTCAGTCCCAGACCCTGATTTCCAGGGAGGGTAGAGGGGCTAAGTTTGAATCAATCACCAATGGCCAACGAGTTAATCAACCATGCCTACATAATGAAGCCTCCACAAAAGTCCAAAAGGAAGGGGTTCAAGGAGCTTCCACATTGGAGAACCAGAACATTTCCACATGTCACCATGCCAGGACCCAAGAGCCACAAGGACAGAAGTCCCTTAGGCTGGGACTTCGCCCTATGTATCTCTTCATCTGGCTGCTAATTCATATCCTTTAATATCCTTTGTAATAAATTGGTAATCTAGTGAGTAAACAGGTTTTCCTGAATTCCATGAGCTCTTCTAGCAAATTAATTGAACCCAAGGAGAGGGAGGTGGGAACCTTTGATTTATAGCCAGTCAGAAGTACAGGTAACAACCTGGACTTGCCATTGGTATCCTGAGTCGGAGGGGTTTACTGGAACCTTCAATTTGTAGCCAGTCTGCAGAAGCACAGGTAACAATCTCGGTTTGCAACTGGCATCTGAAGGAGAGGGTGGTCTTGTGGGAATGAACCCTTTACCTGTGGGAGCTGATTCTATCTTCTGGTGTCTGAGAATTGCTTAGTGTTGTAAGGGAAACTGTCCCTCCTACACACACAATGCAGTTGAGTCGCAGAGCATCAAAAGGAAGAAAACAATTTGTCTAATTCGCAAAAAGAACCTGATGTCTAAATTTTAAAATAATTATTTCATATACACTAATTATTAGGAATAAAGCATAATTTTTCATTATTTCTGTGCATCCATCAAAGACCTATTTAATAAGAATCATTTCATCTTACAAATTCATAAGAAATATTTTACTTATCCCCAGGGCACATGTAATTTTTCCTCAGATAACTTTGCTCATGAACAAGAAATTTTAAGAACCTGTAAAGGAAACTAGTCTTAATGGACTAGTTTCCTTAAAGGAAACTAGTCTTAATGGACAAGCTAAAAAATAGTAGCTGGCACATCTATATAAAAGGGTTTTAGGAAATCAATTGTGTTGCCCTTAGTTTTAATCACTGTTCTTCCTGCCTACCACAAATCCATATTAGACATTAGGTAACTGTCTAGTTTAACATAATTTCCTAAATTTGATTTTTTAGGTTGTACTTACCAACTCTGCTCTTAAATGTTGCCTCAGATATTTGCAATATTTTTAATGCATTTTGCTGGTGGTGTTGAAAGATAGCTTTTATTAATCAAGAACACTTCAGGACTCCAATACTCCACTCCTAAGATCCCCCTTACAGTGAATACATTTATACCCTTTCCTGGATTCTCCTACCTCTTACCTTTTTTCTCTTTCTGTTCAATATATGTTAAAGTAAAAATGCAAATCTCAGACAGAGCATTTAGAAGTATCACTCAAAGTCTCTCACTCCAACTTGCTTCTTCTACAAATTAAAGAAATAAATCCTTCTCAAACAGCTGTTCTGAGGAAAGTAAATAGCACAATGCTTAGCACAAAATAGACAATTAATAAATAGTGCTTGGATCATTTTCCCTATGTGGTTAAATCCCCAAATCTAGCAGTTTTATCTGCATTTCTGGCCATTTCCCTAAGATCTCCACATAATGGTAGATTTGCAGGAGGCTTACAAAGACCCTTCTTTAACAGTATTCTTTTACCTACCACTACCTCTCCCAGTTACTTTCTTTACCCAAACTATTGCTTTATCGTATTGCTTTACAGTAAAATAAAAGGTTTTTTTTAAAAAGGAGTAGGATCACTTGGGATTTAACATGTGGATTTTAACATAAATGAAATTTTACATTTGTATCCTAGAAAGTGCTTCAAACTATCTTACAACTAATCAGAGTAAATTTACAATAAAATATATTTGAATAGATTCAGAGTACAAGGTAAAAATACTTGCCACTCCACTATGACAATTTTAATTTAATTAAATTTAACTTATTTAACAAGGTAGTGAAACACTTTTTGTAACAGATCCTTGTAAATTGGTTGAGAAAGAGGAAGAGACCTAATCAGATATCTGCTACTGAATTTCGGACATGGTGAGTTTGTCTGGGTACCACTTCCATTAATTGGCAATTTAACATGGGAAAGAATTTAATGAACACATAAAATACCAATGCTCTTGGCTTTGAAGTTTTGGAGGTCTCTGTGAAATCTGAACTCATGACTACTACAGGGATTATCAACTATTTGGGACTTGTGATTTCCAATATTATACTTTTCTAATCTTGCTCATTTATAATGAACTGATGACTGCTGTGCACAATCAAAACAGGCTATATTTTACAAGTTCATTGTCATCAATGTAATAAATAAGACTATTTTTTGAAAAAGAATCAGATTTCATTAGTTATATTCTGAAATTTTAGAAAGATATAGAGAATATAAATAACTTGTAGGAAATCATTCAAAAGAACAAAATCTTAATTTCCTCAAATCACATAAGATAGTGAACATATAAGAATATACCCAAATACACACACGTACCCACACGTTTAAAAAAGGAATTAGAAATTAGCAATGAAAAGAGCCTTGCATTTTATTTGATTTTTTTAATGTATCTCTATTACTTCTATTCATGTCAAACAGGGGATAAAGTGGCATAAAAGACCTAAAATAGTAACAGTAAAAATTTTAAAATAAAGGAAGATGAGAAGAAAAATGAAAGGAAGTAATTAGAGAAGGAAAAGAAAATGAGAAAAAGAGGAGGAAGGAAGGGAGAAATGAGAGAGAGAGAGAGATAAAGGAAAAAGAAAGCTTGGTTAAATTCCATTAATAATTTTAAAAGGGAAAGGAATCTCCTTGCCTATAATTCAATATCTGGAACACATCAGAACTCCATGAAGGTGGTGAGAAGGGTTTTATAAGCAAACACAGGAGATATTAATCTATAATTGGTTACTAACAAGAGGAAAAATAACATAAATAACTGCTTTCATCCAGTACCCAGGGCCCCTACTTGTGAATATCTTACTACTTTTGCTTCTCCTTCCCCCCTCCCTCTCTTCCTCCTTCCCTTCCACTCTCCCCTGCTTCTCTCTCTCTCTCTCTCTCTCCTGTGTATATATGTGTGTGTAATATTTTTATTGCATTCTTACTTAATCGAATATAAGTTGTAGATAGGATTCCCTATAAACTCTAAAAATTTTAGTGTGACTTTTCTAAGTTAAAAGGATACTCTATAAAACCTGAGTACAACCATCTAAGTCAGTAAATTAACACTGAAGACAATACCGCCATCTAGACTACCATTTAACACACAAATCCCATTCAAATTTTGACAATGGTCCCAATAATTCCCTCTTCAGATATCTTTTCTTCCTGGTCTAGGATCCAATCCAAGAATATATGTTGTATTTTTTGGTCATATCCCTTTAGTCCCCTTCGATCTGGAACTGCTCCTAAATCTTACCTTCACTTTTGTGAACTTCATACATTTTAAGAGTATGACCAGTTCGTTTATAGAATGCCTCTCAGTTTTAGCTTATCTGACATTTCTTTATGATTAGTTTCAGATTCTGAATTTTATGAGGTATATTACAAAAATGACGTCAATTGTTCCATTACCAGTGACGCTTTAGTTAAGATGATGGCTTCAACCACAACTGCAAAGTTACCATTTTCCCCTTTGCAATTAATAAGTATTTGGGGAGGTGCTATTTCAAGACTCTGAAATTATTCTATTCTCCAAATTTTCACTGTCTAGTTAGCACCCATCGACAATTCTTATCTAAATCAATTATTGTTATGTTGGTTATCTGATTTTCTAATTCACCATTCACCTACATCTATTAGTTGGCATTCTATTGTAAGGAAGAACTTTCCCTTCTCCCCATTTGTTTAATTAATATTTATTTTTTATGTCAGTAGGGACTCAAGGGTTTCTATTTTATCCCATAGGTAATAATCTTATTATCAGTATTTATTTTGATGCTCAAATTGTCCTACATTTGCTTAGTGAAGATTCCTTAGGCCAGCTCCTCAATTTTTTTTCTTTTTTCTTTTTGGACAACAATCCATCATCTTGTGAGTACTGGTTTGTAAAATAGGGTTGTGTGCAGACTCATCCTGGACTTTTACTGCCCCACCCCTGTAACCAATCATTACTCCAAGAACTCTGGGGTCTCGGAGTAGAGAGGCATATTTAAGATCTGGGTGCTTGGTGAAAACATTGCTTCTGCATGTCATTGCTTCTTGGCCCTCTCAAAAGACAAAGCTAGGAAATATGTGTACAGATAAGCATACACACATACAGACATCTATCTATATCAATATTTTTTCCTATTAAAAATCAAAAGTTCATGTTAATGCCTCCAAGTCCAACCCAACACCACAGATGTCAATCTGCCTTCACTACTTCCATATTTGTAAATCTCGTCTCTAACAGTGAGAAGTCAATGTCCATTATCATTAATATAATTATTTGCTTGCACATTCCCTGTGTAACCAGCGTCTGACTCTATTACCTGATCCCCCACCCCAATGAGTTCTCAGACCCACCGATGATTATGACACCTCTTGAACCCTGAATTCTCTTTGTTCCTGGCTCATCAGACCTTACTTCTAAAGACTGGAAGGAAAGGGAAAGAGAAAGGAGGAAAGAGATCAGAGGGAAGAAGAAAAGAGAACAAAACCAATTAATATTTCTTTTAAAGAAAAGAAAGAAGAATAGAAGATAAGAAAGAGGAAGAATGACAGCAAAAGCTTTCACTTGGATAACAACATCCAGGACACTTCCATCTTTTAAATACTATTTGAAAATTTAGAGTTTAGCTTCAATATGCTAGTGAGTTTGTTTCACACAAAGATAAAGCCCCAACCAAATCAGGCAGCAAAAATTCTATCCCCAAGAAATGCAAATCTAAAGTCTACATAGAAAAAACTTATTTCAGTATATATTTTCTTATTAATTGTTGACCTAGAATTTATACAATCTAAGGGTAAAGGAGTCTTAAGTCTCTAAAATGTCTTATATTTTAAGATCAGGAGTAGTTACTTTTTCCCCCTTTTACATGTGAAATCATCTGTTCTAAACCAAAAGTTCTATGTCAAATGTAACTACTTTCACAAAACTGTCCCAATACTCCAAGAAATGTTTAGATGCTGCTTTGAAATGAGCACCCAAATACAGTAGTTACCCCAAGGGAAGACATAAATTTAACTGCCTATATATGTCTGCTCCACTTGACTGTGAACCTCTTGATGGCAGGGATGTTCTTGTCATTCATTTTTATACTGTAACACTAACAGAGGGCTTAGAAGAAAAAAAAAAGGTGCTCAATAAATATCTACCCACAGAATGAATGAATCAATTCTTCAGACCCCATTCTAGTTTCAGGGCAATTGTGAAATCAATCTGAAGTTAGAGGGAGTTCTCTACTGCTATAACATTAGCTTTAAATATCCTCGTGTCAGTTTCCTAATTTAGATTCAGCCCTGAATTGTTCACATTCTTATATTAATGCCCTCTATGACCTTTTGTACACTATAAGAATCCTTATTCGTCTTATATTTGTATGGTTTTTTTTTTTTTACTGACTTCTTAGATTAATAAGCTATACACTAGTCACCCTTGAACTTCATTATATTTAGTCACCAAGGTCATCTGAACTACACAAAATTCATTTCTCTAATAGAACAACAAACCAATTTAAACTTCCATCACTTTTTAAAATGATGAATATATTCCTTATTCATTTCCCAGGTCTTTCTGTAAGATAATAGAATGCACTGGGCTTCCAGTTTGAGAAGAATCTGCAGTTGTTTGGTATTTTATATCCAGTTGTACTGTGTGAAGAGCTTTGGTGTTTGTTATCATTTTTAATCTTTAAAATGGCATATAAATTCAGTATTTTCATCTTCATTTTGAAGTTGAGATATATGAGTTTAGATATTTCAATGATTTATCCAAAATCACAGAGCCAGCAAGTGGCTGAATGGCTGCTCTACCTCAGTTTATCAATTCTGTATCAAATGCCTTTCACTGTCCCACTCATTGTTTCTCCAGCTTTTTATTTTGAAATGTTTCAATTTCAAAATAAAAATAAATAATGTTTTATTTTCAAATGTTTCAAACCTATCTTTAAAAGTTGAAAGATTAGTTCAATGATGATTGGTAAACTCTTCACCTAGATTCACCAGTTGTTACCACTTGCTTTGTCCCTTGCTCTGTATCTGATTCTTTTTCTCATGCTCTCTGTAGATAGATACAGACAGATATACACACACACACAGTTTTTTTTTCTTTTGCTGAACCATTTGCAAGTAGTTGCATATACCAGGATACTTGATGCTTAAATAATTCAGTGTGTATCTATGAAAAACAAGGACATTATATGCTGCTTGTATACATATCGCCTATACAATATTCTTGCCACAAATAACCTGAATCAAACAATGAGGAAACTACCAGACAAAGCCAGATTGAGAAGCGTTCTATACAACATTATAGTTGGAATCTTCACAAATATTAATATCAAAAGACACCAAAGGGCTTCCCTGGTGGCGCAGTGGTTGAGAGTCCGCCTGCCGACGCAGGGGACACAGGTTCGTGCCCCGGTCCAGGAAGATCCCACATGCCGCGGAGCGGCTGGGCCCGTGAGCCATGGCCGCTGAGCCTGCGCATCCGGAGCCTGTGCTCCGCCACGGGAGAGGCCACAGCAGTGAGAGGCCTGCGTACCGCCAAAAAAAAAAAAAAAAAGACACCAAAAAAGGAGGGAAGGACTATTCAGATGAAGGGAGATTAAAGTACCATGAAAACTAAATACAGTGCATGAGTCTTAATTGGATCCTATGCTGAAAAAATAAAATAAAAATAGCTATGAAAAAATAAAATAAAAATAGCTATGAAAAATAAAATAAAAATAGCTATGAATAAAAATAGCTTAATTGGATCCTATGCTGAAAAAGTAAAATAAAAATAGCTGTGAATTTTGAGGACAGTTGAGAAAATGTGAATATGGGTGGCATATTAGATGATCTATTCCATTATTCACTCCATTGCTTTTCAGAACAAAAAATAAGTGTCTCTAAAGCACCGCTTTCTACAAAATGCATGTGTACATATTCAGATCCAAAAGAATTGTATGTTTGTTTGCTCTAATATACATACGCACATATACAGAGCCACAAAAATTGTGTTTTTATTCTTTTTGTGTATATAGTATGTGAATGTCTATTTTATGTCTATTCATGATGCATCAAAGTTGTAGATAGAGCGGTGGAAAGAAAATGATGTATATAAAATGCTTTAACGGAAACGGTATGTCTAATAAAAAATAAACGAGAACAATTTAATTTCCCAAACTTTGCCTTATGCTCAGATCTTTAACTAGTCATTACTAATATTAGCAATTTATGTAAGACAAATAGCTATTTCCTTTCCCACAGTGGGAAAATAGTTAATTGCTTCTCTTGCAATATACAAGGCTTTTTTTGTCAGCTGTTCAGTCATATACCAAGTAAGCCTTTGAAAGGCTCAGTGAGGTATGAGTTGAGACCGTTGAACATATCAAATTTAGTTTGTCATAGAATTTTAGGTACATATATTTTAACTATACAAAATATTTTACAATGTAAAGATGAAAGGCTATATGAGAGAGAGAGAGAGAGAGAGAGAGAGAGAGAGAGAGAGAGAGAGCGAGCGAGAGAGAGAAATGACCATGAAGACCAGGAAGGGGAGAAACTACAAAGAACAGCAAAAAAGCAGATCACCATGACAAATCTTTAGGATTGACAAGAACCTGTTCAGGTATAAAACAGTTTCCTTTATTATCTAGTCACAGTGGGGAATATTATGAAATTCAGATATAAGTTGGAAGGTCTACAAAAGTTCAAGCAGGAGTATACTGTGAGTGTTGGCTAATTACAGTTATAAAGGCTAGATTGAAACAGTGAATATTAATTTATGTATTTAAAACAACAAATAGAAATAAGCAATTTGGATTTTTTTAAGGTTTTTAAAATAACATTTATTGCTTAAAAGTTAACCTGTGCATAATAGGAAACCAAAGAACACAAGAAGCAAAAAACAAAGTCATCCATCATCACAGCAGTTTACCATTTGATGTGTCCTTCTAGGTCTCGTTTGTGTATTTAAACACAACTAAGCATCCGTTTTTATATAATTAAGATCATACAGTTATATATCATGCTTTTTCACACATCATGAATATTTACCATTTCAAAGTCCCAAAGCTATGAGTATTTTGGTAACCAAGAATACCAACACCAACGCAATCTGAAAGGAAAAAATAAAATGGAATCCTTTCTTGGAGACAAAAATTCCAGGAAAGACAAAAATGGCAACAGGCCTACAGATAAAGATAATGGCAGAGCTATGATTAAAATACTACATTCCCATAATGTTAATTAAAAATGAGACATAAAGCAACAGAGTACACAAACATATAATGCTTTTAAGCGGATTCATTATCCGATCTAAACTATTGAAGTATTAGCAAGGAGGTATGTTTCCACTGAATTACTTAACAGTGTATTCCTATAGTACAGCTAAGAGATGCACACACATCAATGGCTATCATCAAAGTAAAAATATGAACACATCCACATACACCCCTCCCTTTTATACTTCCTTCTGCCCCCCTGCTGCCAACCTAATGAACAAGTCCTGATGTACATTTCTCAAAGCTGGTTTAACAATTCCATGTCCAAGATGCTGCTTTTTTATCAATTATAACAAAGATATTTACAAACTGGTTAATTCACTAGCTCTACTTTTTATCATACGTTGTCACCTCAGGACACCTAAAAAGCCTAGATGTTGCAAAATAATGAATGAACCTTGTCCATAATAAACATTGGTACTTTACAAAAATGCACATTTAGACCTATGGTTATAATCTAAAACTGTCTTCTAGATATGGAGATATTAGCCAAGAGCCCTTCCCTTCACCCTTCCTCTTACCCCTCCTCCAGCATATCAGCGACTAAGTACAGGACTACATCTAGCTTCTAGAGGTGGATTAACTTAGACGCTCCCAGAAGACACAGCTCCTTCCTAAAAACTAACAAAAGGGCATTTATTAAGGGATTATTTTACTACCTCTACTTTTAATATACCTTGGGCATTAGGACTTACTTATTCTTTAATACACAGCAACATTTTTAAACTAAAACGCACAAATAAAACGATCGTTAGACAGTCTGAGCTGTCTAAAGACTCATGGGCACGGAACTCTTCTCTGCACTTCCTTCCCTGTCCGCTGCCCTCCCCACCACCAAGTGAACAGTCAGCTCACTCTCCAAAACTCAAGTTTAACAATTTCCACTCCCCAAATACAATGATTCCTATGAATTAACAGAAAAAAAACGTAAAAGGTGTTAAACTCTTTACTTGCAACATACGTTGTGCACTTTTACACATCTAGAAAGACGAGATGTTTCAAATACAGATTAAAGTTTGTCCACTATATATACATGTAGTAGCAGTGAATAAACTGTACACGAAGGCTATAATCGCAAAGCGTCTCCTAAACAGGAACACCGTGGCCTAGAACCCTTTCCCCTTCTCATCTCTATCAACCCAGTGGACAAGAGTAATAAGCGTCTGTAATGCTTAGAGGGGATTTTAACAATTTCACTTCCTCCAGTTGTTTTCAGAAGTCTTTCCTGTGAATTTTAACACAAAGTGTACACAATGTATTTATCGGCTATTTTTGTCATACACTGGCAACCTCTTTAACATCTAGGTAAAGTCAAAGCGAAGTAAAACAAAATGCAGAGACATACCAGACAACGATTAGTCTTGGTATAAAGCCCTTTGCACTTTCTTCTTCCTTCCTGAACCAGCACAAATAAAATAATGTGTACTGATGAGAAAGGGGGTTTGATCATTTTGATCATTCCATTTCTAAAAGACCGTATTTCATATGAATTTTAACAAAAGGGTATACCTACAAAATATGTTATTTCACTACCTCTACTTTTAACATACTTTGCGCACTTCTAAACATCTAGAAAGACTAGATGTTTCAAATAAGGACTTAAGTTTGTCCAGTATATACACAGTCGCGTTGAATCATCTACACACAGGTAACAATGGTTATATCTGAAAGTGTCTTCTACATAGGAACATTCTAGTCTAGAACCTTTCATTTCTCCCAGTACCTCCTTTCCGCCATCCAACAGTGGGCAAGTATAGGCACATGTATCGCCTAGATGCAATTTACAATTTCACTTCCAAAGGTCCTTTTCAGAGGATGGCCTTTCAATGAATTTTAACACAAAGTGTACAAAATTTGTTAGTTTACTAACTCTACTTCTGTCATACTTTGGCGACCTCTTTAATATCTAGAGACTAGATATTATAAAATTGGGACCCATTTGTCCAGTATATACATAATATATAAAGTTAAACAAAATGCATGTAACATTTAGAGCAATGGACAAGCTGAAATGTTCTAGTACACACTAGCAAATCATCTTTTGCAATCTTCCCTCCCATCTCCCTCTACCCAATGAACAAGCACAGAGTATACTGTTCAGAGAGGAGGTTTAACAATTCCATTTCCAAAGACAGTTATTTCCCATCAGTTTTTAAAAGCTATTTAGAAGAAGCATTATTCTACTGCTTCTACTTTTCAATACATCAAGCACTTCTAAACATCTAGAAAGACTAGATATTTCATATAAGAACTTACTTGTCCACTACGTACACAGCACTGTTAAATGCAATTGCACACATGTAACGATGGTTATAATGAGAGGTATCTTCTAAATATGACCATTTTGGCCTGACCCATTCCCTCCCTCACTTCCTTCTCTCCACCACCAATCCAGTGGACAAGTTCAAGCATGTGTAATGCTTAGAGGTGGCTAAACAAATTCATATCCAAGTCATTTACAGAAAACAAGCTTTCCTATGAATTTCAACACAAAGTGTACAGAATGTGCTAATTTTACTAACTACTTTGTCATATACTGGCAACCTCTTTAACATCTGGAGACTAGATGCTGCAAAATGAGGACTCATTTGTCCATTAAATACACTATATGCACTGCAAAGTGAAACAAAATGCACGAACATAAAAAAGACAATGGTTAACGTTGCCTCACTGTAGACACACTGGCACAGAGCTCTTTGCACTTCCTTACCCTCCCCCGACCTTGAACTCAGCGCATACTGTTCAGACAGGTGGCTTGGCCAACCTGCTCCCATCCCAAAACATTTCATATGAATTTTAACAAAAAGATACATACACAATGTGTTTTTACTTACCCCTATTTTGCACATATATCCAGCACTTCAAAACACCTAGAAAGCCTAGATATTTCAAAAAAGTATTTACTGTCAACTATATATACAGCAGTGAGGAGTACAAAGCACACACGAAACAATGGTTCTAATATGACCACACTTAGAATGGTCTTCTAAGTGTGACCATTCTGGCATAAAACCTTCTTTTCTCCCCCACCTCAGCGTCTTCCATCCCATGTCCTCTAACCCACTGAACAAAGGTGGACCTCTGTGGCTCCTGATGTCGCTTCTAGAGGTGGTCAAACAACTCCATTTCGAAAGTCATTTCCAGAAGACATTTCTTTTTTACGGTTTTTTTTTTTTTTTTTTTTTTTAAACAGATGGGCATTTACTAGACATGTGACTTTCTGACTCTATCATAGGGCGGCAACCTCTTCACATCTAGAAGGCCTAGATGTGGCGAAAGTTTTCTTTTGAAAGGTTGGGGGGAAAGTTCAGAGCAGCTTTTTCATGTTATATACACAGGTCTTCTATAAACGGCCAGTAAATCTTCCCAAAGAGTGGCAGGCACTTCCTATTGGCCGCATGTGGTACGTTTTTCTACCATTTCTATCTTCCGACGTCGAGGTCTTGGTAGAACGACGACCAAGTGCCTGATGACCCGCTACCATTCCATTCCACCCGTCGACGACCGGAGCTCTGCTCACCTTCCGGCCCATTCAGGACTTTGTCCATCGTTGACCGGACGTCGTGAGGTCTCGTCCAACAGGGACAGAGACGTCACCTCAGGTCCCGGATCCTCACAGGCTCCAAGGCCTAAGAGTGGCCGAGCTGGTGTCCACGTAGCCCCGCCTTCCCGGGCCCTCGAGGCTCTCAGGGCCCTCCACGGCGTTCCAGTGGCCGCCATGCTTCTCACCCTGCCATGCCCGATGCCCAGAGGCACCACGTCCCTGGTGGCCTGTCCCGGGCACCCCTCCCCCTCGCCCCTCCCCGCGTTCACCTGCCCCGGGGTGGAAGGCAGCGATCTGCTTCTCACCACGCTCTCTGCCAGAACTCAGCAATTTAGATTTTGTTCTTTATCAAAAAAAAAAAAAAAGTTCTCCAAATCTGCTGACATAGGATCTGATGATTTTTAAAATCAATTGAAATTGAATGTAAATATCATGGACATAGCTATAGTACCCCCTTTTTATACTGTGCTGCTTGATTTTTCTTAACAAGTATTCAAAAAATGTATGTTAAAACTATATACCTGAGAGGATTTTAGGGCTCTGTTTATATAGTCAGTAACATTTATTAAAATAATGATTAATAAGACATTTCTTGAAATGAATTTCATGAAGTACTGGAAAAAGATGACACACAAATAAAGAATAAATTCAATTCTAAGGGAAAACTTCACGTCTAGAATTTCAAAGTTCCTAATCAATGCAGTTTCTAGTTAAGTTTCTCAATGTAGATGAAAGAGAAGGGACTCATCATTTTCTCAAGGTGATAATCCTCATATCATTGTGCACATTGTAACCATTTTTCCCTATTCTACTCCTGTCTTTATCAACTCAGTTAATGATATTGCTGAATTTCCATTTTCAACCCTGGGGTTACCCATCTTTTCCCTCACTTTTCATGTCCAAGAGACCATTGGTGATGTCTGTGCTTCATTTGAAAATCTTCTCTTAGCTATCCCTCTGCTCACTCTTACTTTGGTTCCATGCCTTAGTTTAAATTTTCATTGTCTCTTACACCATTATTGCATTAACCTCTTATGATTTCTTTGCTTCTTGTTTGTACACCCTCTAACTTATCCCAAACTATTTCCATAGTTATGCTCTAAAATGCAGCTCTCATCCTGTTATTTCTCAGTCAGACTTAGCTGGTTATCTATACTTTCCCCAATTTCCTTCTTGCTAACACAAACCTGATTTTGTGCACATATCAGGTGGCCTCTTCTTTGGGGGAATCTGGGAATCAATTCATCTAGGAATTGGCAATTCCATTCCCATATCACTGATCATTTTCTGAATAGATTTATGGAAGGATTTTAGCCATTGACACAGGAGGAAGGGTCTACTGGGTAAAATTTCAAGGCAAAATTCTTAATAAAAAACATAAAAAAAGCTTTAGCCCCTACCTTTGGACACTGTTGACTGTGAATGTGATGCTTGAAATTAATTCAGCCATATAGAAATAAAGAGGGGAAAGAACTGCAGAGAAGTGGAGCTGAAGGCATGCTTTCACTGTATGATTCAGTTCACTATCCCTGAACCCACCTTATCTCTACACCTTCTTGTTACATGAACTAAGAAATGTCCTAGTTTTTCGGTGTAGAATCCAAAGCATCTTAAATCATCACAGTCTAGCTCTAGTCTAACTGTTTTCACACAATTACTTTCCACTTAGCCTGCTATCCAGAGAACATTTAGAAATTTGGAGTTATAGGCCCTTTCCCTTCTCCAAAGAAGACAGAGAGATGGCCAAAAAGCACATGAAAAGATGCTCAACATCACTATTTATTAGAGAACTGCAAATCAAAACTATAATGAGTTACCACCTCACACCGGTCAGAATGGCCATCATCAAAAAGTCTACAAATAATAAACGCTGGAGAGGGTGTAGAGAAAAAGGAACCCTCCTACACTGTTGGTGGGAATGTAAATTGATACAGCCACTATGGAGAACAGTATGGAGGTTCCCTGAAAAAGTAAAAATAGAGCTACCATATGATCCAGCAATCCCACTCCTGGACATATAGCCAGAGAAAACCATAATTCAAAGAGATACATGGACACTAATGTTCACTGCAGCACTATTTACAATAGCCAGGACATGGAAGCAACCTAAATGTCTCTGTGTCTTCTGTATTGCAACTGGGTATAACAATGCCTGACCCTCCACTTTCCTCTCTCCAAATTAATTCAAAATATGACTCATTCTTCCATGCTCATTTCAATGCTATCTCCAATGCCAAGCCTTATCTGACCCTTAGAATTAGAACCAAACATTTCTTGTTTATTTTTTTTTTAAATCTCCAAAACAAGTTACTTACGTTTTAGCTTAGTAAGCACATCATGATTGCATCTTGTAACTCCCCCCATTTAGGCCACTAGAGTAGAAATTCTTTTTGTTTAGTGGGAGAGGCTTTGGTTGAGCCTGAAGAAAATTCAGGAAGTTCCTGATAAATTATTGAAGTTTATATTTATCTATTGTATTTATTTTTGTAAAATGTGCAAATTAATTTTTTTAAGTTGAAGGAGAAAATACAATTGAATATAAGAGCCTCACGAAATGAAAAAACTGCTAAGGTTTATAAAAGAATGTCATGGATTTGGTTTTTTTTGTTGGCCTGGCAGGGAGGGATTAGATAGGCAGACTGAAGGGACTGATGGAGGAGGAAGCGTGTGAAACTGGGTCAAAGCAGATTTTAGTGGAAGATGACGTCGAGTAGCATCCTCACAGCAGAGCCTGGATGACGGACGTGGCACAAGCCCTTGGTTTCATGTGGGAGAGCAGCCACAGGACTAACAGGGTTAAACTCAACACTTCAGATTCTCTGGGGCCTGCCATAAATATTTTATCAGAGCACTTTTCAAAAGGTCTAAGGGCTCAGGAGTATTGTAAGTACAATGGGAATTTGAGCATTTATGTTAATGTGACCTTATACGTGTCCAAAAGCAATATGATTTTTGATATCTGAGGCACATCAATATTCCATTGCATCTATAACAATACGTTATACCTAGTAGGTATCCAAGAACTATTTGCTTGATTGAACCAAATACATTTTTCTAATTCTTTGATTAACCATGACCAGTGAATACATCTTTTTTGGTCATTACACAGGAGACAGAACGACCCTGAGCTGGGAAGTATTTTATTAACTTCAAAATAATTTTACAAAATAAATACAACTATATAACACTCCATAAAAGAACTGAGAGTTTTCTTTTTTTCCAGCAGCAAAATGTATAAAAGATAGAAAAGAAGTAGCAAGGGCATTCAAAATCTCCAATTTGTAGAATTTTTTCAAATTACCACACCACAAATGCAAATTTGTGCCTGCAACACTTTGCCGTCAAAAGAAATTGATTTCTGTGTGAATGATAATACTTAAGCTCATGGCCTTTCTGAGGAAATGCACCTGCAGCAGAATGACAAACGAGGGGAGGCTGATTATTTGGCACATGGACAGTACGGTTACAGGAACCTGTTTTGAAATAGAAGGAGCACAGTCTCCTGAATAGTAAAACTGATTAAATTCATATTTTTTCAGGATCTCTCAATTCTCTCTCATATTGCATGAACTTATTTTTCCATATGGTCCCCTTGGTAATTTCAGAGAGGAAGCATGAGGGTTTGTAGATTATTTGCAGATTCAAAGGTGAAAGCACAGTAGTTTTCTGGCAACCACCTCTCTCTGATTGTACTTTGTATGAGATGACACATGGTTCAGCTTGTTGCTCTCCAGGGGATGATGAAGGAGCAGGGACTGAATCAATTACAAAGAGCTGTTTCCAAACTCAGGATAAATGGTCTTTGTCATAGGCATCGTCCTAGACATTCTTGCTTTTGTGACTCTATTTTCCTCCTGAATGATAACAAAAATATGCCCTGAAAAACCTATCTTGTCTACTTCAAGTTTTCGCATACAGGTACTACATCTTCAATCTCAGATTTACTTTTTACTTTATTATCATCCATAATTGTGTTGAGTACTTTGCTGTGAAGTACATAGTGCTACATGGTAACAGGCACAGCATAATTGATAATCCAAAGTTTGTGACAGAATAGTTGCTCTTATCTCAATTGCCTGCCATCCTTTATGAAAATTCATATAAAATATTCCTTCTCATCTTGTCTGTTCAATAAATGAATATGTGAAAATTTAAAAGTACTTTATCATTCTAAATTGTGACTATCTCCTAATGAATAAAATGACAAATTTTGTCTTATTTTAGGGCCATATAATTTCATGTTTGAAACCTTCCCTTATTTTTCTTTTACGATTATTTAAGTTAATTTATGGTATTAAGCCACAGAAAAAGTTTTGCTAATGTGGAACCTGACAAATGTTTGGAAATTCTTATCACTGTAAAGTATAAAAATACAAATATGAGCCTATACTACATACACATATAGAAAAATAGAGAAAATATGTAAAAGAAAAAATGCTGAAAGATGGACAGTGTGTTGGAGTTATGGTATGTTTCTTCATCTAAATTTTCTTGTGTAAGTAGACATGGAAAATACGAATAATCTCCTACTTGTTGGAGTGTTAACAGAGGTATCTTTGGATGTTAAACTTACAGATAGATTTATTTTATTCATTTTTATACATATTTCTTACACTTATGACAGTGAAGTTGCATTACCTTTATTATTAGAAAAAAATTGTTTTAAAACAGTATATATGGAAAATTTACTTTTAGATAGAAACTATTCATAGATCTCACTCTGATTTATCTTTAGGTTTTTTTCTCTTATTATCAAAATAAATGGATAGATATCAAGTGCCTATATATTGGAATATAGTTTTGGTCAATTTACTATCTAAAATGTCTATGAAAGCAAAAATTTTTAAGGAGAATATACACTTAATATATTCTGGGCTTAAACTCAGACTTTTATTAGGCCTCTTGTGATTTATTGGGGCACTGAATTTGAAATAAGTTTTAACAAGAGCTAATTCTATTGCCTGGGTTAAGTAGACTTTTTAAAAAAATCTATATAGGTAGTTTTTAAAATTTTACAATGATGTACAGAAGTTCTCATTTCTCTAGGTTAAAATGCAAAATAGCTACCATTTTTCTTATTCATATTTATTTGTAAACTATAAAATAAATTCATTCTGGATGAATCCCCTGGGCTATATACATCTAACTACACATCTGTGGGACGTAAAAAATGAATTTCTGAAATTTTTATGTAAGGCATTTTTCTTAAATCTGAGTATTTTGTAAAGGCACTAGGCAAGCAAGATAGATAAGAAATAGATTCTAGAGTAAAAAACCCTCTGGTAAAGCAAATACTTCTTAATTAATCTGCTTTACAAACATGAACGTTCGTATACTTTGTATTACCAACACAGGGTACATATGGATCTCTACTGCTGCATAAACTATACTGTTTATTATAGGACCTATTGATATGCAATGTTTATAACACTAATAACAATAAAATTGCTGAGATATGTTTTTTAGTAGAAATAATGTTAGATTTTACTGCAAAGTAAGCTTCTATATATAAATTAGTTTTAATGAGTTTAGTCCTCAGATATACATTATTACACCTAATGTTTCATGTAAATAATATACAAGTTAAAATACAGTATATTATATACTACTTACAAAAAGCAGTAATTATTTCGTAACTCCTGATACAATGCATTTTTAAAAATTATACTAATTTAAACGTATAATAGAAATTGTACATTTATAATAGGTACTAATTTGATATATTTATTGAAATAGAAGCCAGGTTTAATTTCATGTAATAGCTTTAAACTATAAAAGAAATAAAATTATAAGTTTATAGAGAGAATCTAGCTCAAATTCAATATTTCTATTTGCATTTGCAACCCACGTAGGACTTACTTTCCATGAAGTTTTTCAAATACATTAACCTTGCTTTCCCTTAAAAACAAGTAGCATGTAGAGATAGAAAGGTAGTTCAAAGAAGGATAACAGAATTAGGTTAAAGCATAAAAGAAGGCTTTTCTCTTGTTCAAGATACGTCAGAAAGAATTTTAAAGTGGATCAAGCTTTGATATCATAAAATGTAAATCCATCTAGGAAAAAGACTTTGACTCTCAGTTCGTGATGCTTAACTTCATGCAACTCTTCCCAACTCTGGTTACTGAGACTTAGCAAACCAAACATGAAAATCTTTGTTGATTCAGTTGTTCATCCATTCATACACATTAAATGAGTGTTTACTTCCATGGCAGAGATTGTTCTAGGTGCTAAGATATAAAAATAAGACAACTCACAGACAAAGAGAACAGACTTGTGGTTGCCAAGGGGGAGAGGGGGTGGGTGGGGGGTGGATTAGGAGTTTGGGATTAGCAGAGGCAAACTATTATATACAGAACAAATAAACAACAAGGTTCTGCTATATAGCACAGGAGACTATATTCAATATCCTGTGGAAAATTATAACGGAAAAGCATATGAAAAAGAATGTATATATATGTATAACTGAAATGCTGTGCTGTACAGCAGAAATTAACACAGCATCATAAACTATACTTCAATGAAATACATTTAAAAAATAATAAGACATAGTTCTTATATTCAAAGAGTTTATCAAATTGTGAAATGATAAGGAGTCAATCAGGTACATTTATACATTGTACTATGTACCATAATTGAGGCAAGAATATCCTAGAGTGGGAGCACAGATGAGCAACTGCTAGGTCAGTCTGAGTGGGATGATTGTTTGAGTCAAGTCTTCAAGGGCTCCTCAGAGCTCGCCAGATGGAAAACGTCAATGGGGTGAAGAGGACATCGAACTGTATCTTGAACAGAGATGACAGCTGCATGTGTAAAGGCATGCAGGTACGAGAAATTATGTACTCAGTTCAGTAAGATGAGTCTCAAAGGAAAAATATGCATCTCTAATTTTTTAAGCCAGACATAGTTTTAAAATAAACAATGCAGGATTTCTCATGCTGTTATATTTATATTATTTTCAGTTGCATGGATGTATCTCCCTTCTGAAGAGGATTAATGACAATAACTAAAATATTTAAGGCAGTAATACTCTACTACAGTTTAATAGCATTTAGAATGGCAAAATATATTAACAATTAGTATACAGTGTGTGCATCAGGAAAGGATGCACTGATTTTACTTTAGAGTAAGATAAATATTATATTTTAGTAACATTCTAGCAATGAAATCCATAGGAGTCATGGAAAAGATAGATGTCATCATTCAAAGCAATTCTATTACTGTACTTAATCTGTGCCAGTGTGTTCTGCTCACAGTAAATATGAACTCTTTATAATGGTACATAATTAGATAAACAAAAGAATGGACAGCAGAAAATATTGAGGCAGTGCCAGCCTACTAGTTCTGCGTTTAATTAAATTAGGTTGACACTATATCGATGTTAGCTCCAAAACACTGACTGTAATTTCATAGATACATAAATCTGTCTCAGTTACATACAGCAAATTCTAAGGTACTCTCCTTTTATAAATTGTTATAGTGGCAAAATTAAACAACTGAATTTTAACTCCCTTCAACTAGTACAGAAGCAACTGTAAGGGAATAGAATCAGGGATAGTGCATAGTTATTCTGAAAGAGTATCACACAATGCATTTAATTATAAGGAAACGGAGAGATTAAGCAACTTGTTCAAACTCAGGATTTACAAAATTAAGGAATATTCAGTAGGTGCCTAGTCTGGGCCAGACCTCATGTCAGACTCCAGGTTTCCTAACTCCTTGTTATAACATGGGACATTTAAATGTCCTAATTACTTAATTAAATACAAAGGTGATTATCTCATTTTATATTAAATAACTTCCTACATTAGTTAAACGACTATACTCATGTCAAAATTCTGATTCCTATAAAAGCATTTAGATTACAACAAAGAATTAAAGTATTCTGATAAATAATTTACTGATTCTTTTGTATTTTTTATCACAAGCAATTCCTTGAATGAAAAATGTTTTTATGTTGCAGTGCTGTAATGAATCTAACTAATCAAACTCCAAAGTGAGTAATGAGACAAAATGTGAAATACTTAATGAAAACTATGCTCTTTGAAGGAAAATCAATTTGTTCATAAAATTCATGGGTATGTTCATTGGAACAGATATAGTAAAAGAGCTGAAATGAAATATACTTGGTTTTCATAAAAAGATACCATTGAACAAGCATGATTGTAGCACAATAAAGGTCCAGCTATAATTTTATCCTACTGTTCTTCCAATATTTATTCAATAGAGTAGAAATCTGACCTGTATAAGAATTTGGCCAGGTCCCATGAATTTTCTGCTCAGATTTAGATAAAGTCATTTGAACTAATGAAATAGCCTTGATGCAGAACTTAAAATTGTTCATTCTAAGATGTCAATCAACACTACCACCTTCCTTCAAGGTAAGATTTGCTGTCCTACAGCCTATTTAGTGACTGTGTGCTTTCAGGAGGGAAGGATATTGTCTGATTCTCATCTTTTTTTTTTTAATATAAATGCTCTTTCCTAACATGCTAAGTCAGGGGCAGGGACACAGAAAAATATTATTTGCCTTTGACCTTCTTGGTAATTAGTTAAATGTTATCTCTTTGGAATAAGAAAGCAAAAAACTCTCCCAAAGGAATAAGATCCATATTTATAGTGATGGGCTGTGGTTATCACTTGCCTCAGATTATATTTGATAGAGTTTCTCCTAGTTTTGGTTGTTTGCATCATTTTAAAAACAGGAATCTTTTAAGATTCATGTTCAACTAATAGAAAACATGTTTGATACTTGCATACGGTTTTTCAAGTTGTACATTACTGAGGCACCAAAATATGTGGAAAAGTCAGAAAAAAACTGTCAAGTTGCTGAAATATGTTATACATTAGTAATGAATTATATACCTTCATGGAAATGTTGATCATTAAACTCAACAAATGAGAGTCAGCGGTAAACTATCTTAAGTTTGGTCAATAATTACTTCTGTATCTACGAGTCTGCAAAGTTAATAGAGCTCAGGTTAAGACTTGGTGATAGTATCAAGTGGTCCATTTGTATTTACTATTGACTTTTTTATCCAAACCATAGCCAATCAGGCCTCATTTGTTATACTAACTTTTAAAGACATGCACATATTTCTGAAATAGAATTAGTTCCTCGGAATCCAAATTTCATCCCAAGTAACAAAGTGGGATATGTTTATAAAATGTTAAAAAATAATTTCAAAATTCTTAACTTTTAGGGAGAAACAAACCACACAAGTATTTTCTTCTTCATTCTCTCTGAAATAAGTTAGGATCTTCTGCCCAAAATGATCTTTCACATGTAAGATGGACTGGAGTGATAAGTATCATATATAATGAATCATCTCTTTTCTGTATGTTGACTTTTTAAAAAAAATTTTATTGGAGTAGAGTTGATTTACAATGTTGTGTTAGTTTCAGGTGTACAGCAAAGTGAATCAGTTATACATATGATGAAATTAGAAGTTAACTATTTGTGGATGTCAGAATAAATCCACTAGAAATTATTTTAGGGGGGTAGTCTTAAATTAATTTCCAAATAAGGCTCTCCAATAGTTTTGAGTAGAAAGGATAATCCATATTTAAATGAGAGAAAAAAAAAAAACAGGAATACATCAAGATTATAAAAAGCTAGGAATAAAAGTAAAGAGTAAAATATAGTAAAGCTATATTTTCTCTTTAATATAGTTTTAAATATATATTAAGCAAAAACAATTGTACATGTATTTTAGTTTTAACTAAAAGTAAGTTTGGGAACGTTTCAAATTTCAAATACAGCTGCTTCTAGCAGGTAAAATATAGAAGCAGTATATGTAATAAGTCTACATTCTATTCTAAAAGTCTACGTTCTATCCTATTTTAAAAAATAAAATACTTGTGGGTTGTGTTATCCTTTAAAGTGCAAAATGGAAGAAAAAAAGTTTGGTTATTCATTAACTTTTTGAACTCCTCTAGATGCAAGGTTTGTGACCTAGAAATGAACTGCATATAGTTTTTCTTCTTTGAAGGAACTTACCTGTGCCCAGAAAGAACGTTAAAATAAATTTTTAAAAATGTCTAACTTGAGTGATTGTTTTGGGAAAGAAGGAATGTATCTGTGATAAATAGACACTATAAACAAAATTTTCTCAATGATTGAGAGCAATTGTATTGCTAGCATGAATTATTTTTTGAAAAGTACTTTCCTTTTCAAAGTAAAGGGTTGTATTTTTAAACAATATTTTTTGGTATAAATCATTTAAAAGTTAAAAAAGTAAGTGTATTTTCACTCAAAATCCCTATTTATGATTAGATGCTAAAATTAATAATGTCTATTCTGAAAACCTGGGAAAGATATTTTCATTCAGTTGATGGAGACACAGCACAGAGCCCAAGTGAAATATTTTTAATTTCTTTATATATAGTGTCACCTGTCTTTAAAATGGTAAAACTAATTAACAGTCATATTCTTCTACTATAACAGGGAGAAAATATGGAGCATTTCCTCTTAGCTAACAGCTTCTTCAGGTTGATGGAGCAGATAGATTCTTAATGCTAGACTGTGTTGGAAGTGTCAGAGCTTTGAAAAATCTTCTGATCTATATTAGTAGAACGATTAATATTCAAGAATATGAACTAGGAACAGAAACAAGTCATTTTTCATTATTATTTTGCCATCATGAATCTAATCATCAAATTGGTAATAGTAGGAAAAAGGTTACAAGAGATCATTTGTATCACTGAGCTTGATAATATAACATAAATCTCCAATGGGGAGTAGGAGGGACAAATATTTATTTATTTATTTATTTATTTAAACATCTTTATTGGAGTATAACTGCTTTACAATGGTGTGCTAGTTTCTGCTTTATAACAAAGTGAATCGGCTATACATATACATATATCCCCACATCTCCTCCCTCTTGCATCTCCCTGGGAGAAGTATTTAAAGTCCTCACCTGAGGACAAAAGATGCAGAACTTAGTTAAGAAAGCCCAAATATGCAAATTAAAACATCAAAACACTTTAAACACCCATTTTTTTATGACCCTTTAACAAATCAGAATAGGAGAGAGGCAGGGGGTGGGCTAGGGGTGGAGGGAAGGGGAAGGGAGAGGGGGAGGGGGGAGGTGGGGAGAGGGAGGGAGGGAGAGAGAGAGAGGGAGAGGGAGAGAGAGAGAGAGAGAGAGAGACAGAGACAGAGAGAGAGAGAGAGAGAGAGAGAGACTTTTATCTATTTAGAATACAGAAAAGAGAACAGATGTTTCTGAGGTTTCATTCTTTCCTCTTGAAACCCTCCCCTTGATGACTGACACCATCTTGATTTTATTTTGTTTGTTTCTGATTATTTTTCTATCTCCATCTCAGGTTCCTCCCCCTAATCATACTGGACATGTAAATAAAGTAAAGTATCCTGGTTATTTCTGATCTGGTTATTTTTCTTACACACTGAAGATCTCAATTTCTCTCCTTGATTCAACTATCTCCCGTTTGAAGATGCCTTCCCAGAATTGTTCTATCTTCTGACAGATTCCTCTCATGAACTAAACAGTGAGAATTTTCACAAGTACTCACTCTATCTTTTAAAAATGTTTAAAACTAAACTATCACCCACATTTTAGCTTTCCTCTGAGTTCCTTTTATTTGTCACATGATTAGCCCTATCACACTTAAAACTTTGCCATCATCTTTGTTTCTTCCTTTCAGGTAACACTGAATTAGGATCTAAGATGGGTCAAATCATCCTTCATATTCACTCTGTTCTCACTGTCTTTCAGTTTTTGTCATTACCATGTTGATACAATTACATAGGAAAACTCTCTCTCTCTGAAGCCTATGTCTCATGCAATTACTTCCATAAACAATACACAAATTTTGTTCCAACTGTACTTTGTTGTGGTCAAGAATCATGTTCAAAAATTTATTTAACTCTGAGTTCTTTGATAATAGCAAGAATTTAATAAATACTGAATTAAAGGATTAAAACTGGTATAGTCATTGATCCTTGGATACTATATGCAAATTATCATGTAAATTGTTATTAAAATGTAAATACCTCCCCCCATTTGGATGAATATCTTATAAGTAATATCCGTTATATTTAAACCAAGCTTAAACTATTTTAGTCATCATGTAAATTCAGTTGCACAAGTCAGTATATTTTGAAATTATGGAGGTGAAACTAGACAGTTTATAAAACACCATGAAGTTTGAAATTCTCCATTTTTCTAAACTTCCCAGTCCCTGATATATCCTCCTAATTTTCTTCATAATTTACCAACTAGGAATTCTTTTATAAAAACATACTATACTCACACATATTTATAAACATAAATTACGTACTATAACTTATGTATAGATACAGCTATTTATCTGTCTACTTACCTACCATATACCAATTATTTTATTTATCCATGTACCTCTATAAACTTAGTTCTATTAATCTACTGTATAATAATAAATATTCATATATTTGTTGATTTTTTTCTATTTATACATATATAACCTGTACAAAATACTTGTTAGCCAGCATCTAGAGTTACCTCTGGTTTGAAATACTGATTTCACGAACTTACCCAATCATTTATTTTGATTATAGAAAACATATTTTCAATCTGTTAATGAACTATTTTTTATCCTCTTTTTAACATCTCTGAGATATATTTAAAAGCTACACAAATTCTATAAATATGAGTGAAGATTAATGTTAAAAAGGTGGTCTAGCAATGTTCTCAGGGATTTGATACTGACCACATATATATTATATATATATATATAAATTAAATTGTGTGAAAATACATTAAAAATGATAGTTGATTTTAGGCTTAATAGTATGAATCAAAGAAAATGTGTAAGAGGAGAGAGGTTAAGAAAAGGTTGAAAGAACATTACATTTTAAATGGCTAATCTTCTTCTCTCCTTTGTTCACCTATGGAGTTTAATCAATGTTTTCCTGAAACCTTCTGCCAAGGCTTGACAGTAAGCATATTCATCTCTGAATACAGGGAAAGTGTATTATGGGAATGATTTAGCAGAAAAGAACATCTGCCCCCTTTTATACATGAATATCAAAACTGCAGATTGCAACTTCAAGAACTCACTTTTCCCAACTCTGTTAAAGAAGGAAATTTAAGTTATCTTTTAAACACTGACTGGCACATTCACTGAGAATCCTAGAGCATATTTTCCTTACCTAGACTGCCTGTGAATGGAATGAGGCTATATTATCAAGGTTTCAAAATTTGAACAATTTGTCTAAATTTCACTACAGAAAACCTCTTCTACAAAAAACTGTTGGAAAGAGTTGATCATAATACTCATCTTCAAAATGACATAGTCTAACACCTATATCAACGAGAAAGTTGCAAGTTAGGTATTATGCAAAACAGAAAGAGTACTGGAGTATAATTATGAATGAAGCCTTTGTTCATATAAACAGACGGCTTTCTTTGGGCAAATATATAAAGATGTTTATCCATAAAAGTTTATTTTCCATTCAGTGCTTTAGCTTCCTATGAAGTTATCTAGTCTAGAAGAAACTTGAAGATTAATCTCTGTAACTACCACAATGGAGAAGAAAAACAGATATAATGTTCACTAGAATTTTCTAAAATTTCTCCTTTTATTTTTGGAGTACCCATACATACAATTACATGCATCTTTCCTTAGCACAGTACTAATGATTGGAAGAAAATATTCAGTCTCAGATATATCAACAAGAAAATCAGATATTTGTTGGACATACATAATGTAAATGTTTTGCTATCTAATATACAATAAAATTTAGAACCATATAAATATAAAATGACTTATAACAGATTTTGGGTGTGTATTTTGATCAAAGATGGCAAGTCTTAATCACTTGGGTGATAGAGAAGGAGCCATTGAATTCTGCTAGAAAGTAAAGTATGATACAAATTACATATAATATTTTTTCTTTTCTTACTATTGAACTAAAATAAGAAAACAGGTTTTAAGAAAATAAATAACTTTTCAAAAGCCATGTAAGTGATGAGTAGCAAAGCCAGGATTTTTTAAGTGTGGTTAACACCACAAAAAACTGATGCTCTTAGTAATTTGTTTTCTACCTTAGTAATTTTTTTTCTACCTTACGGTGTTGGTTGATTAGTACTACATGAAATTCCTTCTTACAATACAAGGTTACAAAAGCGAAGTACCTTTCAGAGCTTGGACTTTGTAAACCTGTATGAAACACCTGAGAAACCACTAGTATATCTTTAAAAGACAGTTTTGGTCTCATAAACCCCACTGAAATGAATATGCAGTATAGTACTACTATCTACTTAATAAGCACTCTATATGGCACTTAACTCTGCATTAGATACTATTCTAAGAACCTTATAAAAATAAGCTATTTAATTCACAATAACTCCGAGGTAGGTACTAAGCAAGGAGTCTGAGCCATGAATAAGTTGACTATCTTGCTTAAAGTCAATTCAACAGCTAAGAGGCGAAGTCAGGATTCGAACCCACCTCTGGAAACTCACCTTCAATGGCTGTATTCACAATCTCCAACTGTTTTCTAATCCTGCTAAGCCTCAAGGCTCATTTATAGGAAACCAAGATTTACGTAAATAAATGGATGTTGTGGGAATGCACGGTACTACTTTATTGTTTCAGTTTGTTAGCTTAGCACTAAAAGCCGCTTGTTTTTGTTTAGCTTTTTACCTGCAATCAGAACATTCTGCCATCAGGTGGTACCTTTTTGTGGCTCATGACCTGAATGCAGAAGGTTTCTTTAGGTATGATTCATTGACAGCCTCACAAATAGAGTTTTTACTCATTTTTTTCTTTAGAGCAAAGAAACATAAAAACTTGACTATATTAAAATAGCTTAATAAATCTAATAAACTATTAAAATCACTAATCTCTCATTTATGGTTAGGTAAGATCATTTTTAGCTCATATTTTTTCTCTTGGAATTATTAAAAACAAAACTAAACTAAACTTCCAAAGCTTCCGACTCAGTAAATCTAGTTAATTGTAATAAGAAAAGGACCTCTGTGTTTTGCTTATCACTTGAGAAAACAAACAAACAAACCAGGAAATCTATTGGATAGTTTGTCCTTAACCTTTCTGATTCTGCACTTTAAATACAACAACAATCACCTTTAAAACATTAATGATATCTATTGTTCAAATGGCTTTGCCTATTCAAGCTCACTTCATCTTCACAATAACCCCGTGAGGTAGATATTGTTATTACCTCCCATTTTAAGGATAAGAATACTGAAGCACAATTTCTAATGCTTTGTTATTGTTTTCACAAGAGCTAGTAAGTGACACAGCTGGGATTTGCTCCAGGTCATTCTCATCACTAAGCTGTCTTGTCTCTCGTTGTGTGCGATCTATACACTAGGGATTCCTAGAGCTTCCATAGTGATTTTTTTGGTTTGTTTTCAGTGCAAAATAGCAGGGATGGCAAGGGAGCAAGAGAAGGAAGCCACTGAATGATCCACCAAATCTTCCTCTAACTTTCTTGATTAACCCAACCATTCGTTTATTTATGGATTCAACATCTCAATAAATAAATGTTTTGAGTATGTACACTATGCCAGCCAAAAGTAGAAAGTAAAAGATGGAAGATGTGTACACACCGAGCATTTCTCTAGATGTATCAGTTTTTAAAAAACATAAGCTGGACTTCCCCGGTGGCGCAGTGGTTGAGGGTCTGCCTGCCGATGCAGGGGACACGGGTTCGTGCCCCGGTCTGGGAAAATCCCACATGCCGCAGAGCGGCTGGGCCCGTGAGCCATGGCTGCTGAGCCTGCGCGTCCGGAGGAGCCTGTGCTCCACAACGGGAGACGCCACAGCAGGGAGAGGCCCATGTACCGCAAAAACAACAACAAAAAAACCCCATAAGCTGTTGCCGTTTTCTGATGAGAAAGGAGAACCAACTGGGCACATTTTATTTGAGAAACATGTTGCTAATAACCTCACATAATTTAAAACTCTCTTAATTCAATGCAAATATTGATCAAGGTTGATGGGTATTTTTGTTTCTTTTCTAAAGAGATATCTTTCTGTACAAATAACATAAACACAATTTATTATTCAGTTGGCCCTTTAACTTTGACATTATGCTTTTCTTTATGCATTTTTACTATAGGGGTTTGACATTACTTCTAATTTTTGGAATAAACTGAAGATGTATTAGCCTTTTATATTGATAACTTTCAAATCGCATAATTTAATTTCACATAAAATTCAAGCTCACCAACATAAAACATTAAGTGAGGGAGATAAACTGTTTCCAGGACTGCATTAATTCCTTATCTTTAAAAAAATCTGTGGAGAACTTTATCATGTTGTATATAAATGTACAACTTAAAATTAGTTGTTGGTTTAACGTCTTTAAATAATTAACAATAGCAAAAGCAAAAACATTAACGACTACTGAATTTGGCAGAAAGTTTAGAGAGTCTGATATGATACAGAAGTTGACTAAACTAAAGAGAAGCTGTAAAATTTATGGAGAGGCATGAGCCACCTCCCTCTCTCTCATCTCTCTTTCATTTGTTTAATGGCTGACTGCCTTGGGGCCACCGTGTGCTCAGGGCTGGAAAATACGATGACTGGGTCCATCCAAGTGCAAGTCAAGCATTCAAGTCTAAGCACCATCTCATCATACTTTCTTACAACCGTTCTCTGATGGGAACTTCTACAAATGTATATCTCCTCAAGTTCTGGGTCTTGCTTGGGACTCTGTATAGGCAGAGTTGGGTCTAAAAATAAAACATGACATCTTGAGTGAGTAGGCAGGAGCTAGTGCACTTTCACCATGCTCAAGTGTGTGCTTCTAAGTATTTAAGGTCCAAGAATAGATGGTCACATTATCAAACGGATTAGTATCTCTAAGTGCTATTTAAACTTCAGAGTCTCAGATTAAATACCCTCCACAGTAAAAATACCATGATGTTCCTGACTTTGCATCAAGGAGATATCATCGTTTTACAAGCCGTTGAAGGTAGGGACTCTATCTTATTCATGTATTCAGCCCTAATTACTAAATCTATCACCTTATAAACAGTAGACCTCCATTTTCAAATGGTAATTGAAAAAAAAAAACTAGTAATGATATAGAAATCTAACTGCTCGTGTTCAAAACTTACATTCTCATGTTTAATTAAAAAGCTTTCTTCGAATGGTAGTCTGTTTTCAAACTATTCAGGAAAAGCTTATTAGAGAAGCCAAGTCTCTGACTTTTAACTCGAAAGGTCTTAAATAAGAGTGCCTAACCCAATAACAGCTTATTTTGTCAGTAAAGATTTAATTTGTTAGAAAATGTGGCAAATGCTATTTATCATGTGGAGGCCGGAGGCGCAATTATCAGGAAAGAAACAGAATGTGGCTGCCACTGTGGAGAACCATAGGTTTTGATAGCAGACACCTGTAGATTTTAATCCTCCCTTTACATCATACTAGCTGTATGACCTATTAATCATTCCTAGCATCTGCTTCCAAGGTAGGTTTCTGATAATAATACCTACTTCACAGAATTATTAAAAAGGGCCTGGCACACAGTAGGTGCTCAGTTAAAGTTAGTTCTCCCTGCCTCAGGTATATTGCTATTGGAAATGTGCTAGTGACATCTAGTGGTAATTCCTGCAAACCTCAAGAAGGCCACCCTAGAAACTCACAGAGCTTCCCAAGTCACGCATTCATTCCATCAGCAAACGTTTATTAAATATCTCCTGTGTTCTAGGCTCTTAAATCAAGTTTTGAGGATTGCAAAGATGTAAAAAACACAATACCTACCCTAGAGAAGCTCTGGCTGTAGCCCACCAGACACGTTAGCTAATTACTATAAAAAATGTAATTATGTCTACAATAGCAGTAAGAAAAAGTACAAATATGCTACAGAATGGGCAACTCACTCTGCCAAACGATATGCCATTTGGCCTGGGTCTTAAAGAATAAATAAAATCCCCCCATTATAGTTTAACTGAAGGAGAAATGGGGAAATTTAGAGATTTCTAAAATGGTAATAAGTTAAGGCTTATTTGCTAAAGTTTTGGTTGATGTGCTAAGGAGTTTAGCCCTTCTCTTTGTGTGACAGGAAGATAGTGACACCTTTAGTGAGGAAGGCTCATAATTACACTCGGGCAACAGTGTGGAGGGTAGATTGCAGATGGGAAAGAAGAGAAGCTGGAGAACCCACTAAAAGGTTTTAATTTTTCCCTTCAGAGGTAATGAAGATCCAAATTCATTCAGTGGAAAAGGGATAGACAGAAGGAAATGTAACTGAGACATCTGAAGTAGAGTGGAGACTGTAATGACTGTGATGAGTGGGAACATCACAGGAGCAGGAAGAAATGAGGTTGATTCTGTGTTTTCCAGAATGGACTGTTAAGAAGTAATGTCATTCAGAAAAGAAATTGGTGTTTGGGGGAGGGAAGAACATGAAGATTACGAATTGTCTATCTACATATCTTTAAAATTTAAATAATATTTAATAGAAATGTCTGATAAGTGAATAGACATAGGTCTGGAAAGAGATCTGGATGGAGACGGAGACTTAGGAACATCAGCAGGTAGCCAACGTTACAGCCACCAGGGTGGATAAGATGACCTAGGGAAAAAATGTGTCAAAAGAGGAAGGGCGAAGAGACAGGGTCAGGACCTTAGGGGACACCATAACTTAATTAGTAAGCCCTAAATAAGAACTGGAGTCACCCTTAATTTGTTCAGAACAGTCCCTTAGTAAGTTCTAAACATAGACAACAAAATGACTTTGGAAATAGGTTGGTAATAGGAATATCTCAACTAACCAAAACATAACTTTTAAAAATACACTAATGGGAGAAAATATTTGCAAATGAAGCAACTGACAAAGGATTAATCTCCAAACTTTACAAGCAGCTTATGCAGCTCAATAACAAAAAAACAAACAACCCAATCCAAAAATGGGCAGAAGACCTAAATAGACATTTCTCCAGAGAAGATATACAGATTGCCAACAAACACATGAAAGAATACTCAACATCATTAATCATTAGAGAAATGCAAATCAAAACTACAATGAGATATCATCTCACACCAGTCAGAATGGCCATCATCAAAAAACCTAGAAACAATAAATGCTGGAGAGGGTGCGGAGAAAAGGGAACACTCTTGCACTGCTGGTGGGAATGTGAATTGGTACAGCCACTGTGGAGAACAGTATGGAGGTTCCCTAAAAAACTACAGATAGAACTACCATATGACCCAGCATGCCCTGAGAAAACCATAATTCAAAAAGAGTCATGTACCAAAATGTTCACTGCAGCTCTATTTACAATAGCCAGGAGATGGAAACAACCTAAGTGTCCATCATCGGATGAATGGATAAAGAAGATGTGGCACATATACACAATGGAATATTACTCAGCCATAAAAAGAAATGAAATTGAGCTATTTGTAATGAGGTGGATAGACCTAGAGTCTGTCATACAGAGTGAAGTAAGTCAGAAAGAGAAAGACAAATACCATATGCTAACATATATATATATGGAATCTAAGAAAAAAAAATGTCATGAAGAACCTAGGGGTAGGACAAGAATAAAGACACAGACCTATTAGAGAATGGACTTGAGGATATGGGGAGGGGGAAGGGTAAGCTGTGACAAAGCAAGAGAAAGGCATGGACATATATACACTACCAAACATAAAACAGATAGCTAGTGGGAAGCAGCTGCATAGCACAGGGAGATCAGCTCGGTGCTTGGTGACCAACTGGAGGGGTGGGATAGGGAGGGTGGGAGGGAGACACAAGAGGGAGGGGATATGGGAACATATGTATATGTATAACTGTTTCACTTTGTTATAAAGCAGAAACGAACACACCATTGTAAAGCAATTACACTCCAATAAAGATGTAAAAAAAAAAATACACTTAAGCTAAATTTAAGGTATAAAAGCAAAGCTATAAAGTTTCCCACAGTTTTCATGAAATAAGTTGTATTTGAATTTTCCTCTCATAACTGAAAACTCTGCTTTATGCTTTGAGTGTAGTCCTTCCTAGGTCGGAGGGGAAATTTCATTTGACCGTCTATAAAATGAACAACATTTCCACTTCTCTCATTAAATTTGGCCAGCTAGATTTCTTTCCATTTTTTGTTTTATTGTCTTCTTCTTTCTCTCTTTCCCTTTTCCTCTCTCCTGATACAAGTATTTCTTGCTTCAGTGATTTTCTGGGATAAGAGCCCAGTTGGTTTAATGTTTTTGGTTTTTTGTTTTGTTTTTTATTATAGACTACTTTACGAATTTAGGATATTAACTCTATACTTTCAGTGTTGTCGGGTTGAAAAGAATAGCTATTCAATTTATGGCCTCCTACAATATATATATAATCTCTATTTTATTTTTAAAATTCAAATTCTCCTAGTTTTTCATCTCTTATCATGTTTGTAGATACTAAAAAAAAAAACAAACAACCTGGTCTGTCAATTAATTTTATCGCCCCATGCCTAATATTTTCTATATGCTAATGCTCAGTCTCTTGGTCCTCAAATTCATATATCACTTCATGTATCATTCTAAAGAGCATCTTTCCTTAATTATCACAGATTAGTTTAAATACCATTTAACTGTATCATTTCAAAATCTCTGTACTCAATTTACATACAATGATTAACTTTGGGCAATCATCTGATTCCCTCTGCACCTGATTCAGCCTTATCTGTCCAAAAGGGAATCACAGTTCAGGGTGGTTTTATGAGATGAACATGATGAGTGCCTGAAAACCTTGCATAATTTAATCCTGACAAAGAATAATGGGTAATTCAAACAGTTGAATTAGCCCCATCATACAAGTTAAAAATTCACTTGGATCATCAGATTTGAAATTATGAAACTTGACAAATTTTTAAAAATTCAACTATATTAAAAATTTCCCCACAATTGGAGACTTATATTTTTCTCACCATTTTAACGTTGTATATCTCAAATTCACCTAAAATGTGAACAACCATGACCAGCATCTATCTCTTTAAGTAGGCTACAGAGAAAAAATTAAATATGCTTATTAACTTTAATATTTAATTATAAGTGAAGCCAAAATATATTAATTAATTAAATATGTGAAAGGCAAAAGGAACAAATGATCTAGACTAGCACAGGTGTTCTAAACCCAACTCTTGCTGATTCTAAAAAGGAACAAGATTTAACACAACAAACATTTGTTGGGTGCTTACTCTATATTAGGAACTATGCCAAGTTTTATGGATGGAAACAGAATAAGACTCTGTTCTCCAGGAACTCAGTCTAAGTGATAGAATGGTGGAGACAAACAAAAAGACTCACAATACAATATGACAAACATAATAACATAGTAGAACCAAGAATCAAGTACTGTTTTTGCAAGTAGGAATCCCTGGGGAATTTTTCCTTCAATAGGCAATATTCAATCTGAGATGTGGTGCTGAGTAAGTGGCTTTACACTCAGACGTCTACTGTCTAGACACTAGGATGTCTACTGTCTTTTATTAATTCAAGGTAACAGTAACAATAAACAGTAACAGCATTTAAAACTTCCATATGGGGTATTTTTATCGGTACCTTACATTGAGATCACTATTTTTGATATACGATCTCATTTTCTCTATTCATAACAATCCTATGGGGTAAGGTGCAACTATGGATTTAAATTTTTAAATGAAGAAATTGAGGTACAGATTATGTACCTCAGTGACATAGGTTATGCAACTTGCTCAACATCACGTTGAGCAAAGCTCAAAATATACGCCCTCTACAAATCCCGCTATGCCGCACTGCCTCTTATTATGCAGTCATTTCCTATTTAGGGAAAATTTAATCAATTTTTGTACCACAGATGTCTCCGTCTGCAAAACATATATAAAATTCTTACAAATTTTTCTATGATCCCATTGAAGTCAATGGCTCCAGTAATACCTAAATCATTTGCAGTTTTCTTTGACCTCAAATTGCCTGAGTGCTACACAAAAACATCTACGAATTACTCCCTTCTCAAGAAATTAATACTGAAGTTACTAGGTTCTCCAGGCAGCACCTCATTGTTCTTTTGAATTACTTTCACTTGCTAGCTTCTTAAATATGCTTTTCATGTTCACTTTCCTGTTGCCAATTCTGGAACTGATGGCTTTCACCTCTTTTATCCATCCAAAGTTACTCACTAAGATGAATAAAATCTTTTTCAAGGCAAAATTGGAAGATCATTTGTTTCCCCTGGTGCTTCTGACCTCTGTACACTTTTGATATTTTTGTACTAGGTACTACTTACTCTCAATATTCTTTGTGACCTTTACTTCCAGAAAGTAAACCAGAGCTAATATATTATCAAATGTAACTTGTTAGAGGAGGAAGCAACATCACATCTTTGATAGGCTATAATTGGAAGCAAGAAAGGTACAAAGAACAATTTTTCCAGTTTTTGATTCCACATGTTTCAACAATTGTGTTTAATTTCTAAAATTCCAGACTTCTAGAATACTAAGTAAATCTATATTTTAATTAACTTTAACATATCCAAGTGTAGGACAATACTTATGATCTGGTTTGACAATGGCATCAGTTATAAATAGGTGGATGAGTTAAAATTGCTAAATATCATTAACTTACCCATTTTGAATTTAACATTTTTGAGTATTTACAAATACAGATTCAAATAACCCTTATATTTTCTCTCAACTGTTTTATAAGATATTCCTCTAGGTCCTATTTGTGATTGTCTACCCCTAAACCATACAGAAATGGTCAAGCAAGTGCACTGTGAATTTTCCCCTGTGGAATATTGTCTGATCCCACTCCCTTTAGTACACAGAAGAGAAGTACAGGTCACACTCATGTTCAGGATTCACATACCGGCAATGATTTGGTTTAATAAATACAATGGATTAGATATACATTGGATAAATAAATCCGGATAGAGAACTGTTTTAATTTACCATATTGTCAACATTTATCTTTCTTCATAGGATATGTTATTTTTAATCAGTGAAAGCTAATCCCCCCCCCCCCCAAGATGTAATAGATTTAGACAGGGGTGATTGAGAAGCTAACTTTGAGATGATGATCAGAACCTGGTTAAGAAGTCTGAGCCTGGGAAAATTGCACAAACTGCATGTTTCAGGTAAATTTTGTATTTTCCTAACTCATCCCCTCTTGATTTAAAAATAATAAAAGAAAATGAAAATGGTACCCCGACATTCATTCCACATGAGTTACTACCAGTATATCTTCCCTAACCACAATTATCTTAAAGAGAACATTCAGATCATGAGACTCTTCTACCACAGTACAAGTGGTAAAATCCAAAGATGAGTTAAATGGTGCTTTTATCATCTGAATATCATAAAAGGAAAGAAAAGAGAAAAAAAGAGAAAGAAAAAAATCATTTTTCTAATCCTAGTTCCTGTTGCTAAAGTATATCTATTTGATTGAACCGTGTTGATGAGCTAGGGGAAATTAGACCACACTGTCTATAATTAGAAGTGACTGTCCAGCTACACAGTAGATAGCTGAGCCCATCATTTGGTGGTAGTCATGAGGGACAAAGTATAGGTTAAGGAAAAAAAAAAAAAGGTAGAGACGTGACCTAATTTACACAGAAAGAAGAATGAGGTAGAATTAGAGAACAGAGAAACAGAGAAAAGGAGCTGATTATCATCCATTTTCCAGAAGTCAAGATATATTCCCTGCAAATGGATGTACCCGACACTATTCAATTTAATGTAAGTTTTAAGTAGGTTTCTATTCTTTGTAGTCAAATAGTTCCTAACGAAAACAAAAGAGTAGTTGTGGTCTTGGTCTTGGATGAGATAATACCTATATGCAACAAATAAGTAGGCAAGGAGAGAGAGAGGGGGAGACAGAGAATATGATTGTTTAGCAAGTTTAGATAATTCTCATGAGGAATGCCAAGAGTCAGAACATCCAGTTGTAGTAAATCTATTAATTTCTCTTCTTATAAATCACAGTGTAGTGTTGAATTTTTACTCTGGAGTCATATTCCCTAGGTTTCAATCCTGGCTTCACCCACTTATAACACTTGGGCAAGTTATTTAAGCCACTTTTTGTTTGGCTTTTTCTTCTTTGAAATGAGAATGATAATAGTGGCTATTTCAAAAGTTTGTTATGATGAGTGACTATATGTAAAGCGCTTAGAGAACTAATAAGCACACGCAAAGCACTTACCAAGGGTAATTCAAATTTTTTTGATATTGTGAAAAGAAAGGATGCTATTTTTTTAGGGTTTTAGAGTGAAATGTATTCTATATCAGATCTACAATGCCTTATCCAAAATTCTTCAGGTCAAATATATCTGGTAATTTGGAATTACCCTGATTTTAAAATAGTAATACAGAGCATATGCCGTATCTTTAGAATATTCCCAGCAGGGTTTGGAGCAGCACTCTGTACAAACACATTGGTATTTCTGTAGTAAAACATATACACGTTCATGCTAAGTGGGAAAAAGAAAGACTATAAATGGGTTCATATTAGTTCAGGCCAGGCTTGGGCCACCAAATGAGCTTGAGCCTCCCTTTGAGGAGGGGATATCAGTTTTCAGAGCATTTGGGATATTAGAATTTCAGATAAATTATTTACATGTGTTATTTTATTCTTCTAGTTACTGTTTATATTTGTTGTTGGGAATTTAAATGTAACTAATTTTTATTTTATTTTATTTTATTTTGCGGTACTTGGGCCTCTCACTGTTGTGGCCTCTCCCTTTGCGGAGCACAGGCTCCAGACGCACAGGCTCAGCAGCCACGGCTCATGGGCCCAGCCGCTCCGCGGCATGTGGGATCTTCCCGGACTGGGGCATGAACCTGTGTCCCCTGCATCGGCAGGCGGACTCTCAACCACTGCGCCACCAGGGAAGCCCCGTAACTAAATTTTAATGTTATTGAAAAGACAAGACACTCCTGAGTAAATAGGTAAAGGGCAAAGAGAAAGCTTCTATTTTGAGGGAAATGAGTTGTACAGTTGTATTACTTTTAGAGTGTTTTATAGACTGAATTGTGTCCCCCCAAATTCATATGTTGATGTCCTAACACCCAATACCTCAGAATGCGATGGTATTTGGAGATAGGGCCTTTAAAGAGATAATTAAGGTAAAATGAGGCCACTAGGGTGGGCCCCAACCACACTGACTGGTGTCCTTATAAGAGGAAATCTGGGCACACAAAGACACACTGGGGATATGAACACCCAAAGAATAGACCATGTGAGGACACAACGAGAAGGCAGCTATTTGAAAGCCAGCCAAAGAGAAAATCTTCAGAAGAAACCAAACCTATGGACACGTTGATCTTGTCTTCTAGACCCAGAGCTGTGAGAAAATAAATTTCTATTGTTAAAGCTACCCAGTCTATGGTACTTTGTAATGACAGCCTTAGCAAACTAATATAGTATGCAATAGCAATTTTACTTATAGCTATTATTTTGAACATAACTGTTGTGTGAGTCTGAAATTCTCTAATCCTAACATTTTTAATATAATTAAAACAATTGTTTATATAATAATTCAACAGTATAATATTTATAATAATAAATACAATATTTTTCCGCCTACTGGTAATCTTATTTAGAAGTTTTACGTTACATATTAGGCAACAGTGTGGTGATCACTGACAAGGGACTGCGGGGTCCCGTGATATAACTGGAGGACAGCAATGGAACTAGTCGGGAGTGTTGTTATTCCACTGGGCTGACTGAGCATCGATGTCCCAAAAACTGTCTCAAAGTGGGTGTGAGGACGGGAAGTAAACAGAAAATAGACATATGTTGAATAACTGTCCTCAGCTGGACGGATGATGGAAAAATGGAAAAGAGATTTGGCGATCTATTTCTAAGCAGAGAGTAGGAGAGCAGGAAAGTTCTTCAGAGAAGAGTAGTTAGTTCCCATTGTAGGTTTACAGGATTTTAATACGTCTGTCAGCAAAGCCAGCAATTGAATATTTACATGGGGATTATTTGTTCTATATGAAAACATAAAAGAAATTCTCTTGCTAAGTAATGGATAAGTATCAAAATAATAAAAATGTTTATCTTCTGTATATTTTTGAGGTGGCTATTGGCTTTTATTTGTAATTAAGAAAGGAATCATAAGAGATCTTCTCATTTATGTATGAATAAATACTTCTCTGATGAAAACGGGCTGACTCAATTCAACCATATGGAGCTTTGTATTTTCCTTTTATATTAATTGACATAGGTAAAGGGCAAAAAATAACTGCATCATAGGTTGTATACACAAATAAAAACAACAATGCCAAAAAAGATCCCTATGAGTTTAACACCACACTTTCAAATAAAAATATAAGGCAGAGAAATAAAAATCATAATTTGTTTCTGCCTTTTCAGCTGAAAACATCTCCAGGGTTTAACTGATTCTAAAAATAATATGTGTGCCTTATAAGAATGGATATCTAAATTTTTATTGATTAGGAAGTCAAACTCTTTCTACAGTAACCCTTCTCAGTCCTCATCTCTGTAAAATCCACTTTAAAATTACAAATTCTTAATTATACAAATATTTTTGAAAAAAGACTCATAAATGAGGAAAAGATTGCGTTTCAGAACTCTGAGGTCAGAATCTCCATTCATTTCACTTACTGTGCACATCAATGTAAAGCTAGAGTGTCATAAACTCTGCCTAACCTGCCTAATCTCTACCTATTACCTACATTACAAGACATGCCTTTAAATCATCCTGCCTGTAACTTAACACCCTCTAAATATCCTCCCCTAAACTCTCCATTTAGAGACCTACTAAAATCTTGTCAATGTAGTGTTCTTTTTTTATTGCAGTAGTTCTAACAAACTCAGTTTTGCTTGATGAAAAGTTTTTCTCTTTGTGATCATTTGTCAGACAAAGAGTCAAAAATTGTGGAGATACAGGGAGGTCCCAGCGAAACCCCTGTGCAATCTCACTTAAGCTCCTCTACTTGAAATATGTTCCTCTGAGGCCGCTAAAGTCTCCATTCAGGAGTCTCTCGGAGAGCAACAGTGAGATACACCCTGCACTGGGTCTAAACTTTAAGTTCTTTTTGTCAACCTCCCAAATGCAGAGTTTCTGCCTCCTAGGAATGAGAATGATTTTAGTAATCCTTTGATAACCTAATCAACTTTGAAAATTCTTATTCTAGATGAAAATACCTGATCTGTAACTTACAACGTGACTGTCTGTTTTCATGACTTTCCATTGTGAGTCAGTAAGAAGAGCTCTAACTCCAGGTACCCATGAGGTTGGACTGCTTGGAGTTAGGTTTTGTTAGACTGATTTCCTTTAGAGAAACTTTACCTGAGTATTCTTTCAAAACCTTTTGAGGCTTTTCCTCAGTCTTACCTTTGTTGACTCCAATTAGTTTCATTCTGCTCAGAGTTAGAGAGTTGAATTCCCTCATCAGGTCTTAGGCCAAGTTCTTAAGATAGGAGGTTGCTAAAGCAAACTTTCCATGTGGTCTTTTCAAGTTATTTGGCCCTCTAGGTCAAATTCCTGATTGCTTTATGTTTTAACTCATGTTCCTATATCTCTAACTGATATAGTTCCATCGAGTACAATCTGAAATTGCAGAGTCCATTTTGGGGACCATGATTGCTAGACTGATGCTTGATGGAATTCACTAGGGTTCAAATTATTGTTTAAACCTGTTGTAAATACTCTTTTGTGTGGCTCTGTGTGTGTGTGTGTGTGTGTGTAATAGGTTTCCTATATATAAGGCTTCTTTTGTCCTTCCACAGTGATGGTTTCATGTCTGTCCAATGCTGGCTCCTTGTCACTTCTCTCCTCTCCTCACTCTTTTCTGCCCTGCTTCTCTTAGGAAAAATTGTTCTGTCACTATGTACATACTCTAAGAATGTGTAATCTAGATAATCTGTCAAACATTTCCAAAAGAAAGATTAGAAAATTGAATAGTGTGCACTTCCTACGGATTTTGATTTTCTTATTTGAAATACTACTAAGAATGTGTTCTTTCTGACTGATGTAGAGCTGATAAGCTTAGTTTTGCTTAACCAACAGGTTTCTTTTGGATAGTTCCTTGGAATTTCAATGGTATGCAAGCATAGAAGAGATCTTCAAAATCCATTATGAAGATCACCCAGAAAATACAGGATGTTTAAAACAGCTTATGAAACCTGTAGTGCTTAGGCACTGCTCTCTGTAAACAATGCTGTAAGTGAAAGGTAAATAAAATTTTCTCTCATCTGTAATATGAACTATGGAATTAAGAATTTTTGAGATTCAATGACAGATTCCAAGTATATTTTGTTTGTTGTCCTATCAGGAATTTGTCATCTGCGAACCAATTTAGAATGTAAAATCTAAGACTAGGCTTTAGATATCACTGATTATAGGACAGTCCATGTAAACAGTAAAATCTCCCAACAACACGACACTCAAATTGTCTCTGACAGAAGGAAAGATAAAAGGAAGAGCAAATGGTATGGAAAATAATAATAGTAATAAAAATTGTTGTCATTTACTGCATGCTTCCTATGTGTCAGGCACTGTTCAAAGAGCTTTACACATATTAACTCATTTTACCCTTTAAGAACATTTTTGAAACAGGAATAATTATTATGGTCTTGTAAATTGTAATTCTTTCAATTAAATATTGGGTCATAAGCACAAAGATTTTTTCAGTTCCTTTACTGCCTGTCAATTCCGAGAAAGGAAAAAAAATAAGGATATTTTCTTTTCTGGTGAGTCCTTAAAAGGTCTCTTGATCTCAGAATCCAATTGTAAATCAGATACATCTTAGTGGCAAATTATAGCCACTGAACCACTGAATAATTCTAGTTATAAAAGAAGAGTTATTTTTGCCTCAGCTTTTATATCTCAAAGAAGAATATAATATTAGCCAATATATATTTCTCCCCCAAATTGTGTCATCACGGAGGTTATAAAAGAATCTCTTATTCTACAAAACTCTACATCAACCAAGAATGGGATAGCTAAATTTGAACAGAAGTGGAAACAGTCAGTCTATTCTGAATGCTAAACAATAAAGACTTCATGCAAATGGAAGTAAGTTTTGCAGAAAAATTACTAAAGATAACTGGTAATCATGATTTGTTTCTCGGTGAAGATTTTCACCAAGCTATAAAAGAAATATTGTTATTTTCTATAATTTCAAATTATGTAAAACATTAGATTTTAAGAGAACAATGGCACTTCAACACTTTTTGCTAACTCATTTTCAAGAACAACACACTTTCTTCGATTTTAGTTCTATTCTTAAAGCTCACTTATTTTTCTTCTTTTCTCTCTTTAGAAAACAATTCTCTCCAGTGGTCTGCTGGATGTGGGAGAAATAGTAGCAAGTTTTCTTAACTTAAGCAATAACTTAGATCCAAAATAATCTGCCTAATAATTCTAATTAATTTAAAAATGGAAAGAGAAAACAATGATTTTTAATTTTGTTCCACTTGTAATAATGCCTGTGCTACTATTCCAGGTAGAGACAAATTATTTTGAAATACAGAATATCATTGATCACATTCTTTGAGTTTTCTCCCTTTTGGTGCTCAAATTTTAAAATGACTTTCAACTTCAAGTAGGAACATGTAATCTGTCAAGGGATAAACAATGCAAAGTCTATCCAGCTGTACTAGCAAAGGCATAAAATCCACTATTTATCTGAATAAAATAATCACTTTCTTTAGGAATATTATATGCTCAAGTGATACTTTACATAAACAGCAAGTCACCAGTTATTATTTTAAATGATTCATACATTTAAATATAAAGTCAGCTTGGGGAAATAGCATTGAGCTAAACATTTTATTTTCAATCTACCTTTTTCAAATATCTCTGATTAATTATGTTTCTTTAAGTATCAGAAATTCACATCATCTGTAATTTCCCATTTATGTTTTTTGGCAAAGTGAGGATACTGTAGTCCAACAGAGAAAGTTAGTGAAGCATTCTGATGACTACAAAGTAGGCAGATTGTAAGGCATGCCCATGATTTTCTTGAGAATTACACATTCAAAAATCAGTTATTTTAATGGTCTGAAACGTCCACTTCTTCCTATGTGTCTATCAGCATCTATTTATTTATCCTTGCAATCTCCCAGGTAAAATTAGAATTTTTAGAAATATCATTGGCACAGTCAAACATAATTAACTGAAAAATTTCCACACTATAACAGGGGATTTTTCTCGTAAAGGGATGAATACATCTCTAACGTTTTGGGGGCACATTTCTAAACAATGCTTCTAGAAATTATCAGAAATGTTCATTTTCTCTCAGATGTTTATGGAGCATTTTCAATATCTGTCTTACAAGAATACAAAACTGTTTATTTAAAATATTCAAGTGTACCGATATTAATCTTTCTTCAGAATTCCAGCTGAAGAATGGTAACATAATCTGTACTCACTTTGTTCATCACTTTGAGGAGATCTGATCTCTGCCAATTATGTAAAAGTGATTCCTGATCATTACACGCTTGCACTTTATTTCCATTGCATCAATGGTTCTGGAATCTCTGTTAACTTCCAACGACACCCATAAGCCAAAAGCTCCAGCAACCACTGTCTCTCACCTTAGCTTGCCATATTAAGTGTAATTTCTGAAATTAAATGCTTGATCCTGACTTAGATATCTAACCATAATACTTTTCTTTATCCATGATATAAAGTCCCACATCATGTGCATTTAGACTTGTGATATAAAATATCCAGAATATGGATGGTCGAGTATTTTTGAGCTAAGGTGAAAAGAAAGACAACTTGCCATTCAAAATTAGTGTGTACAAACACATGCATACGTACATACACAGGCACACATGCACACACAGATGAATCTTTAATAAGTTAACAAAAACCGTACTTTGGAAAATATAATACTATTTAAAATAACAAAGTTATACAATCTTTTAAGAAAACTGATAGTAACCTGATTTTATCCACATTTAACATAAAAGCACTGTATTTAGGAGAACAGAAATTCCTTAAAAGAAATATGATTTGCCTATGTGTCATATCCAGTGAAATTTCATTGAGGTTTTTCTATGAGTTGTAAGATCCCAGTAGAGGCAGGAAGTTCACTTACAATCAGAAAGGAATATCAGTTATATAATCACATTTCACACAGCATTCCACTAATCTCCCTTTTTAAACAACTTTGTTATTATCTATTATGATCAGCCCCCTCAATTTACATGCATGGTAAATAAATATACCAAAAATATATAAATATACCATAAAAATAAAAAATAAATATACCAAAAACTTAATGTAACTGAAGTTTTTTATACAATTAACACCTATTTTCAAATATTTCACAACAATGCAAGGAGTTTAGGTGCTGTTCATCTCTATTTCCTTCTGGAAGGTAATTTATATCTTAATCACTTCTTCTTAATTTATGTTTTATATGGCATGTAGTGTTCAAATCTGGCCTTCCTGTCTAGCAATGAGTCTTTTAATAATATTTACCACTTAGCTAAATAGCATATTAATGCCTGCTTCGATTTTTCATGCATATTCTAACTGTTGTCATGATCTCAAATGGTAAACAGACATTTTAATTGACGCTTCTTAAACCTTCTTATAAATATTTGGTAAGAGGCCCTAGTGTCACATCCGTCAACACCTACTGGGAACATCTGTCATTTGAACTAAGACAAATTGATTCATTTTAAGAGTAATCATTGTCATTCAGTCTTCATCAATGACAATATCATTAGAATGAAAAATTCTAAGAGGATGTTTTGAGTAAGAGTTTTCCAAATCCACACACTTCAATTTAACATAATCAGAAGTATATTATACATCTTTGTAACACATGCATGTAATAGAACACAGCAAATAGGAATCGGAAAGATACCTGTCACAATTCATAAGCAAGAGAAATCAGATCAGGAAGCTCTTAAGAAGGAATTACACTCTCGTTTACAGATCACTTACCACTGAGACTTGACAGAAGTGTCCACAACATAGTTCACCTAATTGTCTGATACTTCTCTGAAGTTTCTTACCACAGAATGTATTAGACTTTACAATCATGGGGAAAACTAAAGTGAGTGTTAGGCTGGATAGAAATATGCCCATGTAACCCAGTATTGCCCAGACAGGAAATGAAGTGGTTGTTTTGAATTTTAATAGTTGACTTTTACTTTCTATTCCTGGATTGGGGGTCTCAAGTGAAGACACTACCAGGCTATCATTAACTGGATGATCTTACCTCCTTCTCAATTATTCCACTAACCTCAGGGAGGAGGCCCAAATCAGGGTTGTCCCCTCTATACAGATGTATATGTTAAATTGTAGGTCATTAAAAATTTGACCTTCACACAAACCATAAAGTACTTTCAAGAACAGTTTTTTTTAATTTAATATACATTATTGACATGTTCCTTACCCACAAGTGCATTTGTAATAAAAATAAAATAAGAGGAAATGAAAAACTAAGCAATAAAAGTTAACAGCAACTCTTTTCAATAAAGGTCAGTCATTAGGCTTTTAAAAATAACATGAAAATCTACAAAATCTTAATCTAAAAAATGACTTTTGCTACCATTTAGCAACGTCATCACATGGGTACATGGACTTAAGTTTCCCCTCTTTAGACACAGTTGCTCTTGGACTAGGACACAGTGGTGAGAAGCTGAGTAATACAGCCCAAATTGAATGTCCTCAAAGGCACTGAATCAGCAGAAATCAATTGTGGCAGTCCTGCTTGGGTGTGAACTTTCACTTAGAAGGCGATGAGTTAAGTCTCTAAGTAGATTCATTTTAGTCCCATCTGAGAGAAAGTATTTACCCTCACAAAACCTGTAAATGGCTCTGAGGTCTTCCTTACACAGTACATAATTTTTCCCACTCTGCCTTTACTGATGACCACGTCCTTTTTACCTTGCTCTCCTACATCATGAAAAATCTCAAATATAGATAAATCTATCTATATTTCACGTTCTCCAGCTCATTTGCCAGTGTGAGCCTACTGTTATGCATCCTTCAAAAAGAATAGATTCTTCTGGATGGAAAATAGCAAATAAGCAGAAAGACCCTAAATGACAGGTTTACAAGGAACTAAAATGTGAAATACTAAAAACACACAACTGAAAATTAAAAGAGCAAGGAAAGAAGGGGCAAACACCATGTATTAAATACAGAAGAAAAATGTTTCTACAGGAAGCGAAGCCACAGATAGGGAGGAGGGTTACGTTTATTTTCTCATTTTATGAGACAAAGTATCTTCACTTTTGCCCCCAAATTATATAAATCTCACCAAAAATAAAATTACCTTTTGGGCAACAACAACAAATTGATTTACTGAATTAAATATCTCACCATCCCCCTACACCCAACAACCTGAGTCACAAAGTAAAATAGAGCATTTACACATTCAGCCTGGAAAGAATTTTAATCAAGGTGAAGTTAAGCCTGTACATTAGAATTAGAAAATAATATACATCACATAAACGATATGGTATTATGTTTGGTACTATTAAAAGTTTCCCTTCCTTATAAAGCATCTGGGATAATAATTAAAGGAAGTTTTAGAATCAGTAGTCTTACCAGGGCAACTTCATACCATCTAAACTTGCACACACACCTAGTGGCATTTGCCAATTGTCTTGGCTAGAAGAGTGAAGAATCCCAGATGACATAAAATGTTTCTGTTGCTAGAATTATGCTAATTTCTCAATCAATCACTTTAAATATCGCATGTAACGTTTGCTTAAAAAAGTTTTTTCTGCCCTGTCTAGAGGGCCCTACTGCTATAAAAATCTATTTTAACAGAAACAACACTTGCCTAACCAGAGACCTGGTACTTTCTTCAGTTTCAGAGGACAGCACAAATAATACATTGACGTAAATATGTATAAAATGTGGTTTGGCCAGAGTAAATGAGATGTATGTCATCATAAATCCTCTCAACACATCCCCGTTGTCATTAACATCCTCAGCATCAGTCAACATCAACAAAATCGCCGCAACACTGTAACCATTTTCTCTTCTTCCCCCTCCCTCTCCCTTAGACTTTCTTACCTCTCTCCCTCCTTGTACCGACTCTGGTCTTTTCAGGTTCAAACCCTGAAAGAAAAAAAAAAGGAAATATATATATATATATATATATATATATATATATATATCTCAAAATAGATTATTGATGGCAAAGAGAAGTAACTAATAATTAGTACTATGCAAAGATTTTGAAGTGAAAAAGAATTCATTTAACAAAGAAGATCTGAATGTACATGAATACCTCACACATATGACAATAGCTATATCTGAGTAAGTCTCCAAAGGTGGTACCAATGCACTTTTTGCTAAATCCCAGGACCATAAGTAAAAATAATTGCAGCACTGGTGATTACGTAGGAAATATTCAGGATTTTTTCTCGTGAAAAGGACTTACTTCATCTTCTATTATCATAACTGCTTTCTACACCAAAAGGAGAGCGATTCACCTTAAGTCCCCAGTAAACACTATGCATAATTAAATGGTAGAAGAGTTCATCTTTTTCTTAGCGGGCCTATTGCAAAATATGCTTGTGGCACAAGAGTCTGTCTGTCCATCTATCTATCTTCCCTGGAAATACTGCTATTGAGAAAGCAAAATAATGGGAAAAAAATTTTGCCCCCCTCTAAACATGATAAAAGTTTCAATCCCTGTTATTTCCCATACTGTAGTAGTTTTATATGTGGAAGGAACTGTATGAAAATTGCAATAAAATGTGATCTCACAGTACCCAATTCTTCCTTTTTACCTCCCTTCATTTTTGTTACCTTTTATTCTCTTTCCCTCTATCTCTTATCATGTCCTTTAATTACTTTACAATACATATTTATTGTATATGCACTGTGGGCCAGACACCATGCTAGATATTGGGGATATAAGTCATAAATTGTCCTCAAAGTTTAGGAGATCATTGACTAGACACACAAAAGTGAAGGTAAAACTTCAGGAGAATGACGTCAGGTATACAAAATTCTCTCTGAGCCTAAGATGAAAGAGGCTCATTCAGCCTGTGAATGGGCAAACACACAAAGGACCACAGAGGAGGATCACATGTAAACAGTGGTAAAGGCTGAAGAGGAAATGCAGAAGATGAGCAACATGCAGCAGTCGGAACACCTGACGACTCGATGTATGGTGACTGGACTTGTAGCAAACCATCAGCCGGGAACTCACTTCTAACGCTGACTCCACCCAAGACCAGCTGAGCAAGGATATGTATTTTAACAAAATTGCCAGGTGATGAACATGCACGTTAGAGTTTGAGAAGCACTGCACTACGAGGTCTAGGAAAGGCAGGTGGTTTAGTTGGCATATACTGTGAGTTGTACAAAAAGGAGCAGTGGGGAAATAAGGCCCAAGAGTTGACCGAACTGTGAAGTCTTTCAAGAGTAGGAGTTTCGGGCTTCCCTGGTGGCGCAGTGGTTGAGACTCCACCTGCCAATGCAGGGGACACAGGTTCGTGCCCTGGTCCGGGAAGATCCCACATGCCGCGGAGCGGCTGGGCCCGTGAGCCATGGCCGCTGAGCCTGCGCGTCCGGAGCCTGTGCTCCACAACGGGAGAGGCCACAACAGTGAGAGGCCCGCGTACCGCAAAAATTAAGCAAATGCTGACTTCGATAGCAGTCTTTGAAAACGGGGCGGGGGGTATAACATATCAAGGACAGACATATATGAGAACTTACATATTCTCATAATTTAGTCTAAACCTACATCTGATTTTCTATTTTTCCTAGAAACACTATCAGAAGAAAAATGGAAAGAATACAAATAAATATTGGGATTTATCTTTATCATAATTTTTTCATCTGCCTTAAATTACGTGACAGAGCTTTAGAAACCTTAACAATTTTTCATATTATGAATAATTTTGACTTAAGTTAAAGTATTTTTCTATTTCTGATGAAAATCTAAATAGCACATAAACTTAAGTATATATTCTACATTATCACAATACATCGGGTAAGAAATTGACCTGTAAGACATATATACTAGACTTTATTGTGTTTCTAGCTTTATATTTTGGAATTTAAGAAAAGATTGTAACTGGTTTTTGTTGTCACATTAAGCTGCAGATTTAGAGTGTAATATAAGGAAAATATTCATAAGATAAAGATTTTTTCATTTGGTGACAGCATTTATGCTTAAAAAGGCAAAAGATTATTAAGATCTGAAGAGAAACCAGAGTGTTAATGCTTAAAAGGTTTTCAAGTGGTTTTTAAATTTTTACCTCCTATATAAAACATTTCTTGAATTGTTTAGATGGAAACATATGAACAAAAATATTAACTGAGTCCACTTTATCTTTTTTTTAATTTTTATTTCATATTGGAGTATAGTCGATTAACAATGTTGCATTAGTTTTGGGTGTACAGCAAAAGCGATTCAGTTATTCATATATCCATTCTTTTTAAAATTCTTTTCCCATTTAGGTTATTACAGAATATTGAGCAGAGTTCCCTGGGCTATACAGTAGGTCCTTGTTGGTTGTCTATTTTAAATATAGCAGGGTGTACATGTCGATCCCAAACTCCCAGTCTATCCCTCCCTGCCACTGTCTCCCCCTGGCAACAATACGTTCAGTCCACTTTGCTTTAAAAAATACACTATTACTCTACTGACTCTAGAAAAGTCTCTAGAATCAACCTGGCAAACAGTTATTCTTGTAAATAAATGGCAGCCTGATTTCTGAGTTTAGAAAATTATCTACATTTACAGGATACATCTTGAAGAGCCTAAATTTCACATGAAATAAGATACAAAACAAAATCTTAGAACATTTCTTAAACCTGGCAGTGTAGGCTAAAAAATTCTACAGTGGCATTCCTGCTCATAACATTTAGGACTTGGGAAACTGTAATGATGTGCTTCCGAATTTAGACAGATGTGGGCTTAAATCTTCAGTTTGTAACCTTCTTTTGCGTTCTCTCTAACAAATTACATAACATTTCTCAACCTCATCATTTTTTTAGTTGAAAACTAATAATAAATATAGTAACTATGTCATGTGGTTGCTATGAAGATTAAATTAGATAATATGTGTATAGCACTTAGCAAAGGGTCAGACACAGCATATCCCAAAACAGTAATTGTTATCGCCTCTTCGTATTCTAATATTTATTATCATTATTATACTTATATAGCACACCTAAATATAAATTTGAGCAAATATCCTGATACTGTGCCTTTCATTTGAAGGATGCAAACTATCATGCTTTGCTTTAACTCCTTGACATATTTATACTTGTAATGGTGTTTTGAACTTCTCGTCTGTTAATTCTATCATCTGTCATTTCCAGGTCTGTTTTTATTGACTTAATTATTTTCTGGTTATGAGTCACATTTTCCTATGTTTTCTTATGTCCAGTAATGTTTTCATTCATTGCCAGATATTGTGATTTTTATTCTGTGTAGTGCTAGATTTTGTTTATCCCCTTAGAAGGGGTTAGGATTGTTTCTGGCAGATGGTTAAGTTACTTGTGGGTCAGACTAACCCCCCCAAGGCTTGCTATAAAAACATTTTTAGGATGAGACTAGAGTAGTCTTTAGAGTTATTTATCTCTATTACTAAAGCTTGACCCTTTTGTGCTCTCTACTGAATATTCCAAGTATTCAGTGAGGGTTCACTACTCTGGCTGATGGGAATTCAAAAGACTCCCAGACCTGTGAAAGCTCTGGGAATTCTACTTAAAGTTCTCTTGTAATTATTCTTTTCCAGCACTTATTCTTTGCCTAGCCTTATCAAATTTCACTCTACGTATGTGAAGACTGTTATTGAAATAAAATTCTCAGAATAACACCTATGCAGATTTCTAGAGTTCTTCTCTGTATGTTTCCCTCCTTGTTGGTAATCAATCTTACAAATCGAAGCTGCCTTGTTCTCTCCAAACTCAGATCTTTGTCTCCTCAAATACAAAATTTAAAGACCCTGTAGTTCTGACTGGGCTGTCCCTCCACGTACCATGGTCCAAAAACTGCCTCCAGGCAGAAATCCGGGTATTGCAAGACTCTCTCTGTTTTCCTTTTCACAGGTATTATGGCGCTTCCCTGTCTGTTTTTTAATGTGTGAGAGTTGTTTTATATGTTTTGCCTCGTCTTCTAACTATTCAATATTACAGTAGGAGGGTAAGTCTTATAACTAGTATTCTTTCATGAATAGAAGCAGAACTCAAGGTAAATATTTTAAGCTTATTTTTCCAAAGGAGAAAGTTGAAGCTTACAAAATTTAAATTATGTGGTCTGAGTACCAGAGCTAGTGAGTACAAAAGCAAAATTTAAACCAATATATTAAGAGCCTAGATACCAAGTTCATTTATTCATTCCTTGGTCAAGTTTCTTTAAGTTCACACCAGTCAAAATCTTTAATGTCTTACATACTTATGAACACAAATTTATCATAACATGCAACTCATGCCTGAGTCACGATGATTCTTCAAGGCAACACAGTGATTAAGAGGAGAACTTTAAGAAGAAACATACCTGTGTGGATGGAATAGGAGCTGGGCAGTCAGCATGCCAGCATAGATATGATATACTTTATAAACTTGGTCATAATTTAGGAACCAAATTATTGAAACGCCAATCTTGAGGTTGAAGAACTGAGTCAGAGAATCTGACGGCAAGAATTTGGAACCCATATGGGCAGAGGATAATGTGCTAAGAGGATTTCCATATGCTAACAGGGCTTCAGGCAAGAAGGTGTTTCAATGGAGAAGTCAAATGGTCTACTGTATAATAAGATCCACTAAGAATTCTTGAGGTATAAAGCCCTAACCAATGGCAGGAATTAGTACGAATCCTAGAGTAACATTAAACCTTCAAGTTGGAAGTTCAGGTGGCTTGAGTGGGGAAAGCTGTTAAGGGTGAAATCTCAACTTAACTTCCAGCTTCTGCTAGGAAAACTACAGCAATCTTGAGTTTTGCTGTCTCTTAGTGATAGTAAATTGGTCAAATTACTTGGAAAGATCAAATCATATCACCATCCTAATTAAACAAGCAATAACATTTACTACAGAAATTTTTCAAAAGAAATATTAATCTCAAGGAAACAAAGCCCCTTTTCAGCCCCTTACACATATACTACACAATTTTCTCGTTTTAAAATTAAAAAGTACTTGGAATTTTCCAATTTTGTGTAACCTCCACTAAAGCATATATTGAAATAATTCAGAAAGAAATGAATGTTTTAATTCTATTCACTGAGACAATCTGACTCTTAGAGACTTGAAGTAGACAAGGAACAGTAAAATTACTACGTCCATATAAATACATCTGTACACTGGTTGACTCTTAAAATTAATACAAGATTTATAAAATTTTAATTGGTATAAAAACACACTTCACTACTCTTAAACACAAATACAATATTTATTCATCATATCTTCAGAAAATCATATCTGAAAGTACCCAAGGAATACAGTTGAGGAAAATGTATTTCCTTTATTACACATATATTGTCACTAGAGAGTATAAACTCTCTGTGTTGATCAAAATTAAGCCCATGAAACCTAACCAAAATGTTATAAATTGTAGGAAGAAAAAATTACCCCAAAGCAAATATTCTGCAATGTGCTAAATTAAGATAATTTAGTAAGCCTTAAAGGGAAAAATCTATTAACTGAATAAAATTGAATTTTCTACCAAAATCTCTCTTGCAGAACAGGATTCAGACATCTGTGTGAACACCCCCAGTAACTATGCTAGGGTATGAGGTCATCTCTGTCTAAAGTATACATAGCGGGGAGATCTCCTTTGTAATGATTACAAATTCTTCCCAAATTGCTATCATGTCATAAAGATTTTCCCTGCTTCCCTATAAACAAAAAGTGAGAAATATAGTATCCAGTACCCCTAGATTTGGTTGCTTTATTTTCCCAATATGGACCACTATAGAATGAGCAGATAGAATAGATATTTCATTTCTAGCACTCTGGAGACTTCATTGTGATAATTTTCTTAACTGTAGAAGGTAGTTATGATTTAACTGGAAAAAAACAAAATTAATTTTTAAAAGACCTCAAATAACTGTATGGCTTTTACATTTAGCCTCAACTTTGGAGAACTAGAAAGAACTAGAAGGAAGTTTAAATAACATGTAGTTCAATCTCTTCATTTGACAGATGAGGGGGCTCGCAGCAGGGAACTTAACTTACAAGTGGCAGACTTGGGGCTTGAACTCTGGTCATTGGGTCCCAAATCTAGGACTAATTATTACCACAGTTATAAAAATAACTAGTATTTCGGGGGTGATCTCTGTGTGTCAAGCACTGCTCCAAGTGTCTGCCCTGCATTAATTCCTTATGATAATTCATGTTATTGCAGCTATGGTATACGGCCCCCCAAAGAATGGCAAGAATGTTGTTAAACACTTCTGGCCTTCCTGCTTCTTACCACTACATTTCTTCTTAAACAGTGGTATCATTTTGGGAAGAAAAGCACAGTCTTGAAAGATGAGAACAATGTTCAACTCTGGGTTTTGGTCCACCTATCAAGAAAATGATGGGGGAGCGGAAGGATATAGAGGGCTGTACTGGATGATCCCTGTAGAGCTTTAAAATCTAATATCTGTGCTATGTTTTAATTTTTAAGACAAGCAATCTGGTTCTCTTACAGGTTCTTGCTATGCATTTTTCTATCTTGCACGGCTTCGTGGTGAGACTGATGAAACTATTCAAGAAGTTAAGAAATCCCAATGAGTTTGAAAACAGCCTGATAAACCTATTGCCAACCTTGCTCGGTTCCTAAATCCTGGTTTTCTTAATTTGGATATCTACTTTTTCATCTATCAGCTTGCTGCACAGACTTTAAATTCAGTGTCAAGTTTCAGTTATATTCCTGATAAAAAATCTTTAGTTGTATATATGGATTTCTAATCTTAGCCGTATCTAGGATTGATTTTGTAAGTGATAGTATTGAGATGTGTGACTAGTTATAGGTTTACAGAATAGACTCATATACTCAGAAACTTTCTCAAGGCTGCTGAATCTACTTAAAAACTCCAAGAATTCACTCTTATGTATAATTTCCAGTCTTCCTTTAAAGTTAATGAACATAGTTTAAATATTCATTGTGAGTCTCATCTCTTTTTTAGCCATTATATTGGAAAAACATTTTTTCTTATACTGAAATTATGTCACAGAGAGATTTGTATTCGCCTGTTTGAAAATTCTACAGTTCATCAGGATTTGAGCTAAAATCCATCCAAAGACAAAAACAAGAGCCAAATGTAAAAACTTATCAAACTCTGTTTTTCTTTTTGAAGTTAGTCATTCTAGTCATCTTTGATACTCTATACCGTAATATCTGTAATCTATTCACTGGAAACTTTGAATTGCTCTTCATTTCCCTTTTTTAAAACCAAGATATGTCATTGTTTTCAGGGACTCCACCATTCTTCTGACATTTTAAAAATGGAAAATCATCCCATATTTGTAAAATAAATGTTGTAACTGTATCACAGGATACTTTTAAATGTACACATATACATATTACAAAAATGGTATACATTTGTTGAATTTTTACTAGATGACAGGCATTATGCAGAGCACTTTACATGCCTTATTTTTTAATTCCTCACAATTATGTTGCAGATATCACTACTAATTCCTATTTTGGGCATCGGGTCATTGAGGCAGAGAGGTTAATTAACTTGCCCAAAGAGACACAGCTAGAAGGAGGTGGAGTTAATTATTGAACCCAGAGTATCTGATTACAGAGCTCCTTTTGCAACCACTACACATAGTACCTTCAAAAAGTAACTATTACTTTATGTCTTGTGTGTATGAGATGAATATCTAATATGAATTAGATCAATGTGTTTAATAAATGAATGAGTAACCCATTAGTTGAGTAAACCTAATCCCAGAATTATATTAAAGTTCACCTAAACCAAGTTGTTTTTACATATTGAAGAAGTAAATGCAAGATAAATTCTTGGTTTTGAATTCATTTAGGATTTGGAAATAACTGTGAGAAAAAAGTTAAAGTAAATGAGATTGGATTCCAGAGTTCCTAATTTCTTGGAAAGAAATGTAAATTTCAACTGAGATATCTCCTGGGACAGACAAAGATTAAAAGAAAATTAATGTAACTATGTGGGCACAAATAACATTTCATAGAGTTTGTCTGTGATTATCATTGCTCTAGGCTATCTTAAATATTAAACAAGTATAGTACCTCTACATCTCCAGTTTTCTAGAAGTTCTCATCTTGGTATACTGCATAAGTTAAATTTCTTCTGCTCCAGGGACTTGGGTTCTCATTTTTTATGAGCTTATATACAATGAAATTTGCCCTGAAACTAGAATATTCCCACTATTTCTGATGTTCATAGCTGGGTGGTCATTTGTGATGAAGGTGTCTTTTCATTTCCAATATGTGACTAATCAACAATGTAGAATTTCTACTATGCTTTTAGGTAATATTATTTCTGACAATCTCCATCTTTTATTCTAATTCTTAAATAGAAAGTGAAAGACATAGTTTCAGAAAATAAGTAATCCCAAATATTGCCAATGAAAGGTGTATTGCTTTAGAATCCCCTAGTGGTGGTAAACATCAGGCCAACTGTGAATTTAAACAGATATGGACAGGATTAACACCTAATGTGTGGGATGCGGCATCGTGAAATTTGAAAATTTATCCCTTGATTAGGCTAAGCTAATTGAATCATTAATCTGTCTAGTAAGCTGTCTTTTATATTCTTACTACAGAACATAAAAAGACAGAATGTACTAAAGTAGTTCAAGAGAGAGGACTAATAGACAGAATATGTTTATCTATCAATCTATCTGCCTATAACTTCTGACTCCACCTCTTTCTAAATCCAAATCCACCGCATCACTCTTTTTTTTTCTTTTTTTTTTTTTTTGTGGTACGCGGGCCTTTCACTGCTGTGTCCCCTCCCGTTGCAGAGCACAGGCTCTGGACGCGCAGGCTCAGCGGCCATGGCTCACGGGAGCAGCCGCTCCGCGGCATGTGGGATCTTCCCGGGCCGGGGCACAAACCCGCGTCCCCTGCATCGGCAGGTGGACTCTCAACCACTGCGCCATCAGGGAAGCCCTCCCATCACTCTTTTACAGAATCTGGTGCTCTTGATAGTCCCTGTCCACGTCAAACATTCTTCTAACATAGACTTTTGGACCAGGTGCTCATCCCAGCGGGAACTCTCTCTAGATATCTGCATGTCCAAATCCCACAGTTTCTCAAGTTTTTGCTTACATCCTACCTTCTCAGTGAGGTATACTTTATCCTCCTATTTAATATTATAGTCTACTGCCTACTTCACTTCCAGGGACACTTACAATCTTTTAATATACTGTATACATTTATTATTATAGTATATTATATATCTTTCCACATTAGTATTTAAGGGCTAAAAAGACAAGGTTCAGATCTTTGCTGCTATGCTTTCTAAATTATCGCAATTGTTCAAACAGTGCCTGGAGCATGGTAAGTGCTAAGTAAGTATTTAAATGTTTGTTGAATAAGTGCAAATAGTGCATTAGGTTCCTGCTTCCATTTACATGGCAAGAATATATTTAAATAATTTTTTCCTCCACTATCAGATTTTGGGTGCAGAGAGTAATAACAGAGTTCAACTTATTTGTACCAGAATAAGATCTGAATGGAGATATTTTAAACTACTTCCTTTGATCCTTGTGTTACCAAATTTTTGCCTGGGCATATTTTGAGGCACTTTTAAAAAAAGTCGAGCAATAAATGTCCATCAACAGAGGAATAAAGAAGATGTGGTACATATATACAATGGAATATTATTCAGCCATAAAAAAGAACGAAATAATGCCATTTGCAGCAACATGGACGGACCTAGAGATTATTACACTAATTGAAGTCAGAGAAAGACAAATATTATATAATATCACTCATATGTGGAATCTAATTTTAAAAAATGATACAAATGAACTTATTTACAAAAAAGAAATAGACTCACAGATTTCAAAAACAAACCTATAGTTACCAAAGGGGAAATGTGGGGAGGAAGGATAAATTAGGAGCTTGGGATAACATACACACACTACTATACATAAAATAGATAACCAACAAGGACCTACTGTATAGCACAGGGAACTATACTCAATATTGTATAATAACCTATATGGGCAAAGTATCTGAAAGAATCTGAAAAGAATGAATATATATATTTGTATAACTGAATCAATTTGCTGTATACCTGAAACTAACACAAAATTGCAAATCAACTATACTCCAATGAAATAAAAAGTCAAGCGAGCAATTAGGAATTAATTAGTAATAGGATATCCACTTGCATTTTTTGTCTTTCAAAAGCAACAAAATGAGTTAAGTGTTTCCCTTATTAATTACTTGCCTTTTAAATATGTCTATTAATTTGAGTACTGTGGCTTTCATACATTTTAAGAGGAATAGGTTGTATCTTTTATTATTTGTTTGTTTTAGCTAAGCAAAAAAATGTTCTAGAAACACCTTAAGACTCCTTATTCCCAAGGTTTCTAGGTACAGGAACATTTGTGTGCATGTTTTGACTATATAGGGAAAATAATTATTTTAGCTATTAAAATAATTTGAAACCAAATCATCCATCATCCTTTTATTCTCTAGTAGTCATACAAAGGCTATTTCTTTACCACTGATGAGTTCATAAAAAGCTTTCTTCAACTCAATCTTTCAGGAGGAAACTCTCCCTTTCAGGAGAGTTTGAGATTTCAGGTACAGTTATGTTTAAATGCTATATATTCTAAACTTGCCATCTTATTAATGAATAGTTTTTCTTATTCTTCTTTCCCTTTCACTCTCTCTAGCTATGCCATTTCTTACAAGGAACCTTCTAAAAGAACTATCCCATCTCCCCTCCCCCCAAGTCTGGTGCTAACACATTTGTTCACCCACACTTACACACAAAGAGATCTGGGTAATGTCAGGCATTTTAGCAAAAGAAGTTTAAAGGACTCTTGAATACATTGGATTTGAGGGATTAAAAGGACCACCATCCTTATAATGAATACCATTAATTCATATAGTTAAAAGAATCTGCCCAAAGATACCTAATTAAATATTATGGGTACAGGTTTTCCACTTTAAGTGCCACCCTTCCACAAGAATTATCTAAAGCACATAACTGATACATTTTCAAAGATAGCTCATTATCTTTCCCAAAGCTTTCTTTGAATCTTTATTGCTAATGATGTCTTGCAGATGACATTTAGAGTTGCTATTTATAACAACCAACAAAAATGCTCAAATGCTTTTGGGAGCTTTTCACTATTAATCTAAACTTTTCAGCCAAAAATTCTTTGAACTCATGAAGATCTTCAATCACTTGAGCCTACCACTTTCTCATTCAGTTTCCCTCTAATTTCCTTCTTTTTCAGCATAGCATCCAAGGAACATGGTTATCATCAGGCTGATACACAAACCTTTCAACTTTTTGGATCCTTTCTTCCTCTGTTGTACTTCCCTAGCAAAGCTAAACTCTGATATCATCTATATAAGGTATAACTGCACCTAATAACTAACTATGTGTTGCTGGAGAAAAACAGAGTGTTGTGTTTAAATTTATGATCACAAATTCGAAATTTGCTCTCAGCATTTTCTGAAAATCTGAATCTTTACTGCTGTCAACATTTTATACCAGCTGTTACCTTCTTGTAATCATCTCCACCCACAATCTTCATACGTTTATAGGGTTACCTTCTTGCCACTACTATATTTAAAAATAAATAACCAACAAGGATCTATTCTATAGCACAGGAAACACTGCTCAATATTCTGCAATAACCTAAATGGGAAAATAATTTGAAAAAGATACATATATATGTATAACTGAATCACTTTGCTGTACACCTGAAACTAACACAACACTGTTAATCAACTATGCTCCAACATAAAATAAAAATGTTTAAAAATAAATAAATAAATAAAATGTTCATTTACTCTTTTTTTGTAAATATGGTATTAACATATAGACACTAATATTTGCAATTCAAATTCATTCAGAAAAAAATTAATTGAATAAATTCACTTGTTCTTTTTTCTCACTGACCTTGGGATATTACTTAAACCTCAGAGATCACATTTCTTTTTCAGGAAAATTAGGAAATTGGACTAGTCCTAAATACCTCTTTTAGCTCTAAAACACTGAAATTTTCTGTTCTTTTAGAAAATTGTTTTAAACCTCTCAATTTTAATATTTGAGCTTTGTTATCTAATCAGTTTCAACTCAAGAATTTTATCAATAATTGTGGCCTCTGCCTGTTTCAGTGCTTTTCTTTAAAAATCTCCCTCAACTGTTCTAAGAGCTCTTCAAAATATTAAACAAGTAACCAGTGCCAGCATAAGTGCATTTTTTAAACTTTGCTGTATTAATTTATATTTTTAATAATTACTACCTTGTAAATTGGCATAGTTTCCAGCATATCCATTTTGTTTCCACTTTTAAACATAGTATTCATAATGTACAACTCTATACTGTCTGAACAACTCTACCGAAGACTCAGTATTAAACAAATAAATCAGATTGTGTCAACATCCATTGTTGGAAATCTTAGTTTATTAAATGTGCTTATTTCTGTCATTATTAATTTCTAGGAACAGCTAAACAGACCAGAAAAATAAATGTGTAGTCTCAGACAGCAAGTCAGAAAATCACCATCGCTTAAATTTTCACCTGACAGATCAACATTCCATAGTGTAATTTAATGTCTTCTCAAACCCAAAGACCTACCTGAAAATAAAATGACAATTTCCATTTCCCTATAGTATCTATTCTAATTTAACTGCATTTTCATCATGAATTTCTGGAAATTGGATCTCGCTTAGAAATCTATAAACATTAGGAAGACAATGTTACAACTATTTGGGATATATTTTTATACTCTCAATCTGATAAAATAACAACTTTCAAAAGTCAGGTGATGCTTTAAATATATAAATTGCAATCATCAGATTTCTATTCGAACTAGTCCAGTGATTTATTATAGCAAAAAGAAGTTAATTAAATAAATTCTATGGCTACATTTGGCAAGTATTAGCGAGGATGTACCAGTTGGGAAGATGAAGTCTGAAATTAAATACTGTATATTAACTCTAATGATACTGTTCTCCCATTTATTCAGCTTGAAAGTGTAGCCAGGGAAGTGTTAGCCTCTGTTCCTCATGAGATAGCAGTCTGACCAGGGGAAGGTCTGGAGTTATTTGTATGACAGAGAACTGGTCAGAAATGGTATTTTTTAGTCTTAAGGACTTCAAACCAGTGTTTAGCTTTTCCAATCAGGAATGTGAAAACCTGTAAGAGACTCTGAAACACCTTAGGGTCTCCCTTCCTACCCACCCTGCCCCACCATCACCAAGGGTACAGTTTACCTTAAAGAGAGAGGAGAAACAACGTCTTAGTGCAGCAATGTTTGTCCTCACATATGCTATCCATCTGCTGATGGCCATTTAACCCACTGACCACTCACTTTTATTTTCTGGCTTATTTATTCACCCAACAAATATTGTTCTGAGTGCCTACTATGTGCCAGGTCCTAGTCTATGCATTGGGCCAAGAGAGGCCAATATATTTGGTATATTTCTTTTGGTGCTTACCTTAAACTATATTATAGATATGTAATTTATATAAAGATTTATGGAATGTTACCACTGGGGGAAAAATAAAGCTTAAGAAATCATTTAGCCCTTTTTCTTTATTTTATTAATATTTGTGAGGAAACTGAGGCCAGCCTATAGATAGGGAATATGACTGCCCAAGATTACACAGTTAGTGACCATAGTACATATGATGCCAGTATCTAGATATCTACCTCTCTAGATATCTCTAAAGATAATTACCTATGGACCTCTGTTTTTTAAAATGTTCCTAGCCTCTTATCCTCTCACTACGTTCTGTTTATTATTTTACTGTGTGACCTGGTTGAGAAAGTTATACTTTTCAGTTTGCCCTTTTCTGAGTCACCTTCAATTTCAGGTTCTTTAATTGTTACCTGACACCATAGGAACAATCTTGGCTGCAAAGGAGGCCAGGTGAATCCCCAAGGTTTACTGCACTGTGCTTCATTTCTCTTCTGTTACTAACTGTGAGACCATTTGGCAACAGTTGACTCAGAGCCTTAAGATAATTAGTTCTTCCTCAGAGTGGCATGACTTTTAAGGAGGGAAGTATGCAACATTTGTTCCAAAACCCAAATCTATCATTTGTAGAATGTGACCCATTTTGGTGGCTCTTTGATATTTTAGAAAATAGTTTACACGAATAATGTCCTCAATAATGTGGTCTCCTTACATCTTATTTCTGAATTATTTCTAATACCATTCAAAGCACATCTTGTCCCAATTGAAGGGAAACAAAGAAACAAAAAACTGGATGGGAAAATATAAAATACTACAAAACAAATAAAAGATAATTTTAAAGTAAATGAATAATGTTTAATACAGTAATTACACACTTTATATATTTTAGTTTTTATAGATATAAGTAAACTTAGCACCTAATATTTAGAATAAATCACTATATTTTGAAACTTAACATTTTAACTCAGTCATATTAAGGTAGGAAGCCATATTTAACTATGATTTCTAAAAAGATGAATATAAAACTTTCAGTATAACTGGGTAAGAAATTATTTACAATTGCTACACATTTTGTATATCAGATAATAATCTAAGCTCAATGAAGTTGAAATCTTCATTAAATGTAGTATAATTCCTCAAGAAATTTGCTTAAACATAGAACAATCAGGTCTTCCTAAACTTTTTAAATTGTTCTTCATTGCATACATAATAAGTCAAAAATCAGATTTATATGGACATCAAAAAATAAAGAAGTTGTGATATCGTGATTAATAATAAGAAATATATATATTTTGGTCTTCACAGTTTTTGGCACACAGCTTTTTTTTTTAAACATCTTTGTTGGAGTATAGTTACTTTACAATGGTGTGTTAGTTTCTGCTATACAACAAAGTGTATCAGGTATATGTATACATGTATCCCCATATCCCTTCCCTCTTGTGTCTCCCTCCCCCCGCTCCCTATCCCATTCCTCTAGGTGGTCACAAAGCACCAAGCTGATCTCCCTGTGCCATGCGGCTGCTTCCCACTAGCTATCTATTTTACATTTGGTAGTGTATATATGTCAATGCCACTCTCTCACTTCATCCCAGCTTACACTTCCCCCTCCCAGTGTCCTTAAGTCCATTCTCTACATCTGCATCATTATTCCTGACCTGCCCCTATGTTTTTCAGAACCTTCTTTTTTTTTTTTTTTAAGATTCCATATATATGTGCTAGCATACGGTATTTGTTTTTCTCTTTCTGACTTACTTCACTCTGTATGACAGTCTCTAGGTCCATCCACCTCATTACAAATAACTCAGTTTGATTCCTTTTTATGGCTGAGGAATATTGCATTGTATATATGTGCCACATCTTCTTTATCCATCATCTGTTGATGGACACTTAGGTTGCTTCCATGTCCTGGCTATTGTAAATAGAGCTGCAATGAACATTTTGGTACATGACTCTTTTTTGAATTAAAGTTTTCTCAGGGTATATGTCCAGTACTGGGATTGCTGGGTCGTATGGAAGTTCCTTAAAAAACTAAAAATAGAATTACTGTTCTCCATGGTGGCTGTATCAATCTACATTCCCACCAACAGTGCAAGAGGGGGATCCCTTTTCTCCACACCCTCTCCAGCATTTATTGTTTGTAGATTTTTTGATGATGGCCATTCTGACTGGTGTGAGATGATATCTCATTGTAGTTTTGATTTGCATTTCTCTAATGGTTAGTGATGTTGAATATCCTTTCATGTGTTCATTGGCAATGTGTATATCTTCCATGGAGAAATGGCTATTTAGGTCTTCTGCCCATTTTTTGATTGGGTTGTTTATTTTTTGGATATTGAGCTGCATGAGCTGCTTGTATATTTTGGAGATTAATCCTTTGTCACTGTTTTGTTTGCAAAGATTTTCTCCCATTCTGAGGGTTGTCTTTTCGTCTTATTTATGGTTTCCTTTCCTGTGCAAAAGCTTTTAAGTTTCATTAGGACCCATTTGTTTATTTTCGTTTTTATTTCCCTTTCTCTAGGAGGTGGGTGAAAAGGATCTTGCTGTGATTTATGTCATAGAGTGTTCTGCCTATGTTTCCCTCTAAGAGTTTTATAGTGTCTGGTACTACATTTAGGTCTTTAATCCATTTGGAGTTAATTTTTGTGTATGGTGTTAGGGAATGTTCTAATTTCATTCTTTTACATGCAGCTGTCCAGTTTTCCCAGCACCACTTACTGAAGAGGCTGTCTTCTTTTCATTGCATATTCTTGCCTCCTTTATTAAAGATAAGGTGACCATATGTGCATGGGTTTATCTCTGGGCTTTCTATCCCGTTCCATTGATCTATATTTCTGTTTTTGTGCCAGTACCATACTGTCTTGATTACTGTAGCTTTGTAGTATAGTCTGAAGTACAGGAGCATGATTCCTCCAGCTCCGTTTTCTTTCTCAAGATGGTTTTGGCTATTCAGGGTCTTTTGTGTTTCCATACAAACTGTGAAGTTTTTTGTTCTAGTTCTGTGAAAAATGCCATTGGTAGTTTGATAGGGATTGCACTGAATCTGTAAATTGCTTTGGGTAGTAGAGTCATTTTCACAATGTTTATTCTTCCAAACCAAGAACATGGTATATGTCTCCATCTGTGTGTATCATCTTTGCCTTCTTTCATCACTGTCTTATAGTTTTCTGCATAGATGTATTTTGTCTCCTTAGGTAGGTTTATTCCTAGGTATTTTATTCTGTTCGTTGCAATGGCAAATGGGACTGTTCCCTTAATTCCTCTTCCAGATTTTTCATCATTAGTTTATAGGAATGCAAGAGATTTCTGTGCATTAATTTTGTATCCTTCTACTTTACCAAATTCATTGGTTAGCTCTAGAAGTTTTCTGGTAGCATATTTAAGATTCTCTATGTATAGTATCATGTCATCTGCAGTGACAGTTTTACCTCTTCTTTTCCAATTTGGATTCCTTTCATTTCTTTTTCATCTCTGATTGCTGTGGCTAAAACTTCCAAAAGTATGTCGAATAAGAGCGGTGAGAGTGGGCAACCTCGTCTTTTTCCTGATCTTAGTGGAAATGGTTTCAGTTTTTCACCATTGAGAATGATGTTGGCTGTGGGTTTGTCATATATGGCCTTTATTATGTTGAGGTAAGTTCCCTCTATGCCTACTTTCTGGACGGTTTTTACCATAGATGAATGTTGAATTTTGTTGAAAGCTTTTTCTTCATCTATTGAGATGATCATATAGTTTTTCCCCTTCAATTTGTTAATATGGTTTACCACATAGATTGATTTGCGTATACTGAAGAATCCTTGCATTCCTGAGATTAAACCCCACTTGATCATGGTGTATGATCCTCTTAATGTGCTGATGGCTTCTGTTTGCTAATATTCTGTTGAAGTTTTTTGCATCTATGTTCATCAGTGTTATTGGCCTGTTGTTTTCTTTTTTTGTGACATCTTTGTCTGGTTTTGGTATCAGGGTGATAGTGTCCTCATAAAATGAGTTTGGGAGTGTTTCTCCGCTATATTTTGGAAGAGTTTGAGAAGGACAGGTGTTAGTTCTTCTCTAAATGTTTGATAGAATTTGCCTGTGAAGCCATCTGGTCCTGGGCTTTTGTTGTTGGAAGATTTGAAATCACAGTTTCTATTTCAGTGCTTGTGATTTTTCTGTTTATATTTTCTATTTCTTCCTGGTTCAGTCTCAGAAGGTTGTGCTTTTCTAAGAATGTCTATTTCTTCCAGATTGCCCATTTTATTAGCATATAGCTGCTTGTAGTAATCTCTCATGATCCTTTGTATTTCTGCAGTATTAGTTGTTACTTCTCCTTTTTCATTTTTAATTCTACTGAGTCTTTTCCGTTTTTTTCTTGATGAGTCTAGCTAATGGTTTATCAATTTTGTTGAATTCTCAAAGAACCAGCTTTTAGTTTTATTGATCTTTGCTATCGTTTCCTTCATTTCTTTTTCATTTATTTCTGATCTGATCCTTATGATATCTTTCCTTCTGCTAACTTCGGGGGGTTTTTTGTTCTTCTTTCTCTAATTGATTTAGGTGCAAGTTTAGGCTGTTTAGCTGAGATTTTTCTTGTTTCTTGAGGTAGGATTTTATTGCTATAAGCTTTCCTCTTAGAAGTGTTTTGCTGCATCCCATAGGTTTCTGGTCATTGTGTTTTCATTGTCATTTGTTTCTAAGTATGTTTGATTTCTTCAGTGATCTCTTGGCTATTTAGTAGTGTATTGTTTAGCCTCCATGTGTTTGTACATTTTACATTATTTTCCTGTAACTGACATCTAGTCTCATAGCGTTGTGGTTGGAAAAGATACTTGATACGATTTCAATTTTCTTAAATTTACCAAGGCTTGGTTTGTGACCCAAGATATGATCTATCCTGGAGAATGTTTCATGAGCACTTGGAAAGAAAGTGTATTCTGTTGTTTGAATGGAATGTGCTTATAAATATCAATTAAGTCTATCTTGTTTAACATATCATTTAAAGCTTAGGTTTCCTTATTTATTTTCATTTTGGATGATCTGTCCATGGGTGAAAGTGGGGTGTTAAAGTGCCCTACTATGAATCTGTTACTGTCGATTTCCCCTTTTATGGTTGTTAGCACTTGTCTTATGTATTGAGGTGCTCCTATGTTGGGTGCATAAATATTTACAATTGTTATATCTTCTTCTTGTATTGATCCCTTGATCATTATATACTATGCTTCTTTGTCTCTTGTAATTGTCTTTATTTTAAAGTCTATTTTTTCTGATATAAGAATTGCTAATCCAGCTTTCTTTTGATTTCCATTTGCATGGAATATCTTTTTCCATTCTGTCACTTTCAGTCTGTATGTGTCTCTGGGTCTGAACTGGGTCTCTTGTAGACAGCATATATATGGGTCTTGTTTATGTATCCATTCAGCCAGTCTATGTCTTTTGGTTGGAGCATTTAATCCATTTGCATTTAAGGTAATTATCGATATGTATGTTCCTATTCCCATTTTCTTAATTGTTTTGAGTTTGTAATTGTAGGTCTTTCCCTTCATTTGTGTTTCCTGCCTAGAGAAGTTCCTTTAGCATTTGTTGTAAAGCTGGTTTGGTGGTGCTGAATTCTCTTAACCCTTGCTTGTTTGTAAAGGTTTTAATTTCTCTATCGAATCTGAATGAGATCCTTGCTGGGTAGAGTAATCTTGGTTGTAGGTTGTTCCCTTTCATCACTTTAAGTATGTCCTGCCAGTCCCTTCTGGCTTGCAGAGCTTCTGCTGAAAGATCAGCTGTTAACCTTATGGAGATTCCCTTGCATGTTATTTGTTGCTTTTCCCTTGCTGCTTTTAATATTTTTTCTTTGTATTTAATTTTTGATAGCTTGATTAATATGTGTCTTGGCATATTTCTCCTTAGATTTATCCTGTATGGGACTCTCTGTGCTTCCTGGATTTGATTGAGCATTTCCTCTCCCGTATAGGGACGTTCTCAACTATAATCTCTTCAAATATTTTCTCAGTCCCTTTCTTTTTCTCTTCTTCTTCTGGACCCCTATAATTCAAATGTTGGTGCATTTAATGTTGTCCCAGTGGTCTCAGAGACTGTCCTCAATTCTTTTCATTCTTTTTCCTTTATTCTGCTTTGTGGTAGTTATTTCCACTCTTATCTTCCAGGTCACTTATCCATTCTTTGCCTCAGTTATTCTGCTATTGATTCCTTCTAGAGAAGTTTAAATTTCATTTATTGCATTGTTCATCATTGTTTGTTTGGTCTTTAGTTCTTCTAGGTCCTTGTTAAACGTTTCTTGTATTTTCTGCATTCTATTTCCAAGATTTTGGATCATCTTTAGTATCATTACTCTGAATTCTTTTTCAGGTAGATTGCCTATTTCCTCTTCATTTGTTTGGGTTTTTACCTTTATCCTTCATCTGCTGTGTATTTCTCTGTCTTCTCATTTTGCTTACTTTATTGTGTTTGGGGTCTCCTTTTCACAGGCTGCAGGTTCGTAGTTCCTGTTGTTTTTGGTGTCTGCCCCCAGTGGGTAAAGTTGGTTCAGTGGCTTGTGTAGGCTTCCTGGTGGAGGGGACTGGTGCCTGTGTTCTGGTGGATGAGGCTGGATCTAGTTTTCTGGTGGGCAGGACTGTGTCTGGTGGTGTGTTTTGGGTTGTCTGTGAATTTACTATGATTTTAGGCAGCCTCTCTGCTAATGGGTGGGGCTGTGTTCCTGTCTTGCTAGTTGTTTGGCACGGGGTGTCCAGCACTGAAGTTTGTTGGTTGTTGAGTGGAGCTGGGTCTTACCATTGAGACGGAGATCTCTGGATGATCTCTTGTTGATTGATAATACAAGGGGCCAGGAGGTCTCTGGTGGACCAATGCCCTGAACTCAGCTCTCCCACCTCAGAGGCTCAGGCCTGATTCCCGGCTGGAGCACCAAGACCCTGGCAGCCACACAGCCAGGTACTGGGGAGTTTCTTGCCTTTGGGGAAGTCTGAGGTTTTCTGCCAGCGTTCAGTAAGGCATTCTGTAGGAGTTGTTCCACATGTAGATTTTTTTTTTTTTTTTTGCGGTACGTGGGTCTCTCACTGTTGTGGCCTCTCCCATTGCGGAGCACAGGCTCTGGACGTGCAGGCTCAGCAGCCATGGCTCACGGGCCCAGCCGCTCCACGGCATGTGGGATCCTCCCGGACTGGGGCACGAACCCATGTCCCCTGCATCGGCAGGTGGACTCTCAACCACTGCACCATCAGGGAAGCCCTAGATGTATTTTTGATGTATTTGTGGGGAGGAAGGTGATCTCCATGTCTTAGTCCTCCACCATCTTGAAGGTTCTTTCCCTGGCACACAGCTGTTAAAAACTTTGTAATTTCCTAAGTGATGAAGATGAATGCAAATGCTATCACATTATTTCCTGATATTGTGGAAAATAATTTGCTTTTTAATAGCCAATAGCTCTACTTTTCTGATAGAAATTGAGGAAACCAATCCCTTTGATATGGAATTCAAAACCTTGCAACCTTGGCTCTGTTCACTTGTCTGACCTCTTTATAATTAATATTAAGATAATTAATGTTAATGTATGATTAACATTAATTAATAATAATGTATTATAATGTATGATTATAACTTTTATTATGTTAACTGTATAATAATGTATATTATTGTGTCCCACTACAGTGTACATCAAAGTACTCATATCTTGTATGAATGCTCCTAGTATCTTGCACATTCAGGGTGCTCTGTGTTTGCTCCCTCTAGCAAAAATGTCATTGTACTCTCTTTTCCATAGACATCTTTCAGGATGATAGAGCTTAAATGTTACTACCTCCTGGGGCTTTCTTAAATCTTTTTAAAGAACATTCATATTTCCTTTTCTTACACTTTCTTAATCTTTTGAATACATTAAATCATTTACCATGGTTTACTCTATATGTTAAAATATCCATGTTCATCTCTCTCTACCACTAAGGACTTAGGTTTACAAAAGCACTGTACTTTGTTTTTATTTTGTTTAGGGTGTGCTGTACAGAACAGGCAAACAGACCATAAAAAATGTGTGTTCCTGAGTTATAGTTAACCATCCTGATTTGCGCTGTCTTTACAAAGTGGATGAAATTCTGCAGAAAATATTGGAAACATGGACTTACACTATTAGGATTCTTCTACTGATAACAGAAGACTACTGCCATTATTTGGTGTTCTTTCTCATATTATAATTATATATTTTGATTCAAAATCCTGCGGTATTCTACTGTCCCCCCACATATTGGCACTATAAAGTGTAGAGGACAGAGTTAACACAGCAGTCCAATATCACTCTTTAGAAGAACCTACTTGCAGAACTGGTCCTGGGCTGATTTCAGGGAGCTTGGCTTTTGATCTTCCCTACACTGTTAAGGCTCTTTTGATTGACTGAGGTACTGAATTCACTGTATCAGCCTGACCTACGGTGAACTCTGCCTTCCTTCTGGGAATCTGGAATTTCTATCATTGTGACTGATCACAGGGGCAGAGAGTGCCTGTATGATCAGCTCCCACTGAAGCCCATGGATTGAGTTTCTAGCAGGCTTTCCTGGGCAGAAACTGCAGGTGCGTTCCTGTATTTAACATTCCCTGTGGCACCCCGAGAGGAAAGACTTTCCAAATTCTTTGGATGGATTCCTCCAGACTCTGTCCAATCTTTTCCCTTAATCCTGTTGTGAATCCTTTCACTGTAATATTAACCTTAGCCATGAGTACAACTGTGCCTGAGTTCTGTGAGTCCTTCTGGTGAATTACCAACATGTAGATATTCTTGGAACTTATGAAACAGGAAGGAACTATTTAAATACTGTCTTGTTACTTTTCTTGGCAAACTTCTTCCAATTGTTGGGATACTCTCATTACAAAAGATGAATAACCAACTGTTACACAGAAAAATTAATTGTCCTCTATATCTCCTAATACTTCATTCTTCTATCAGCAATTCCTATTTGCTCACAACAATGGCATAGTTTAAGCATGGCTTTGCCAAGTTAAAAGATGGAAGAGTGAAAGAAAAGATAAGTAAAATGTATTTTTAAAAGATTAAGTTGTGTTTTGAAAGATAATAGAGAGAGAATGCAGTAGAAAGAAAACAGCACTGAGTTTTATAATCAAGTTACTATGTGGCTACTTCCCAAACATGAAATCTTAGGGAAATCATTTAACCTCATCAGGAACTAATTCTGAATTGTAAAAGGGGATAATAAAACTTCCCTACCACTGTTGTAGGGATGCTGAGAAGATGAAATAAGTTAAATTGTGTAAAATACAGCTGAACATTTTTACATTTAGTTAGGATTTCTTCCTCTCTAATTCTAGGTTTTGGCTTAAACCTGGGCAAAGTATCAGGAAGCTGTTGTAGTTCATTCAATTCTGATCTCTCCATGCAAGCCTGTATATTCACTTTGGGGAAAATAAGAAAGAAGCAGAGCAATGAAAAGGAATCAAGGTAGATAGCAGCTGATCAAGAGTAAGAAAATGAATTCTAGATTTTTTTTTTAATGTACCAGGAAGCCTCCAGAAAGCATCTAATTCAAGTAAAAAGTTTAATAATTACCACGTAAGGATCTCTTTATTTTCATTTCTAAATATATGTATTAGGGAAGAATAATAACAGTAATAACCTTTAGTATTTATAGTGAGGTAGGCATTAAGTTAAATACATCACATTCCTTATCTTATTTAATTCTGTGTTCTACCTGAGAGGTTAGATATTATTATTCTCTCAGATTTGCAGATGAAACTATGCAGACTTTGCGGTGTTGCATTGTGTCCACATGGCTAGTGAGAACTCGGCAGAGTAGGTATAGAGGCATGTTGTAACACAATTTCTCTTGAAAAATGCTTTAGCATTTTCCTATTCCTCTGTTTTGGTTTGGTACAGAAAACTTCATAATTTTCTATTTTACTTGAATGTAACTATTCATGTCATAGCCTAATAGTAGTTTTCCATTTCAAAAATAACATGTTTTTCATAACATAAATGTGAATATTATTTGATATCTCAGTACAGTCTAATAGAGTACTAAACTGGGTCTAATGAAATCCTTGGTTATTCCTGGGATTTTGCTCTTCAAGCTTCCCTGGCCAATCTACATAAATCAGTGCATTTCCAGAAAGAAAAACAAAGTCCAACATGTAGTGTGGGAAATCCTACTAGAAATTATACTTGGTAATTATCTTTTTCTCTTCGTTAGTGAGAGAAATGACAAAAGAATCATCTTAAAGTTATCGAAGATAGAATGTCTCTAAATTGTGAGTCCAGTTTGCTCTTGTATGAACAAACTTAGAACCAAACAGCTATATATGGATTCTTTGTATTAAGAACGAAGATGACAATAATAATCTGCTTGACCTTTAGATATGTGTCAGCTCATGAGAGGGGCAAAGTGCTTAGATATGATGTTCTTATACGTAGTCCAGAGAGAAGGCTGTGTAGGCACTGAAGTGGGTTAGTACCAAGAGCTGCAATATTAGAAAACAACGTCTGAGAAGCTTTTGTCCGAGATGAGCTCTGAAGTTGGGTATCACCATCCTGGAGGGACAAAGTGAGCCTGTACAATGAACCAAATCAGCAAGGCAAATCATGATCTGGGCTATCAACTCTGGAAGACCTGAATAATTATAGAGAAGGCAAAGTTTAACTCAGAGTTATTGAACTTCTGCTCACTGCAGTTAACTTGAGAAAGAGATATGAGACCATTTTTGCAGCCTGATTTTGTTAATGAGTAAATATGGTGTATTTATATCTGTTATATTGACAGTAAAAGACTAGAGAGAGGGCTTCCCTCGTGGCGCAGTGGTTAAGAATCTGCCTGCCAATGCACGGAACATGGGTTTGAGCCCTGCTCCGGGAAGATCCCACATGCTGTGGAGCAACTAAGCCCATGTGCCACAACCACTGAGCCCACGAGCCACAACTACTGAAGTCCATTTGCCTAGAGCCTGTGCTCTGCAACAAGAGAAGCCACCACAATGAGAAGCCTGCGCACCACAACGAAGAGTAGCCCCCACTCACCGCAACTAGAGAGAGCCCGCACACAGCAAGAAAGACCCAACACAGCCAAAACTAAATAAAATAAAATAAATAAATACATTTTTTAAAACTTAAAGAAAACAGACGAGAGAGGAGAAAGAAAAAGAGAAGGAGAGGAAGAGAGAGGCAGGAGAAGTGGGAGGGGGGAAGAGAGAAAAAAAGAGAGAGAGGGAGAAAGAGAAGGAATGTACTAAGAGTCTGCATGACAAGGATAACAGCTTAAATATTTCCTAAAGTAAATTTTATCCCAGGAAGAGTTGATGGCCTCCTGTCCCCACTCCACCTAAGTAAAATACTAACCGTCACACAAAAGTAATTACAAGAACTTTCCTCATCTTTTATTAACTTAATAATCAAATATTTATCCACTATCTGCTATGTTCAAGGTTCTTGGACATGCTGTGCTACAGTAAGAAACAATAAAGACACAAACCCTACCCTGAGGCACTCATGTTCCACCACAGGTGAGAGAAATTAAACAGTAAATTGCACACATAAATATTGGTTTACTATTTTAATTGTAATAATTGTCATGAAGGAGAAATAATAGAAGAGATTTATCAATGAATGACACACCTCTGTCAACATGAATTAGAGCAGAAGTGAGCATTAGACCAAATTTGGGCCATAGGATAAAATGAAGCTTGCTATAGCTTCAGAGAAATTTGAATTTATTCTTAAAGTAGCCACGGAAAGTCTCTCTCCTTGCTGGACGTTTCCTCAGAGAAATCTGAAACCAGTATCTCCTTTAGCTATTTCATTCCCAGCCTAAGGACACAAAAAACATGACGGAGAAGGTGAAAAAAATCCCAGAGAAGTGGCTCTAGAGCTGGAGCCACGGTGTTAAATCAGCCTCAAAACTTGCCTTCTCTATTACGTGAATAATAATATTCTTTATTATTTATGTGAGTTTGAATTGGATTTTTTGTTATCCGTGGTTGAAAATATCAAAACTGATACAGCCTTGCACAAGTCATTTAACCTTATAATATTTTTTTCACTAATAATGTGGGTCCTAAAGATATTAGAGGCCTATAATGAATACCTAATGAGATGATGTTTGTCACTATGCCTTGAAATCTATAAACTAAAATATGTTTTAAAGTCATCATTTTGGAGTATGAGCAAAAAATACTAATCAGATTTAAGTTTATTACTAAGACTCATGCCTATACAAGCTAAAATGGTAAAAAGATGCTAAATTTTTTTTTTTTTTTACATAGAAGAATTCAGGAAAGAACTTTTTTTTTATGGCAACTACCAACAACATAACTGGACATTTATGAAAATTTTGTCTTTCAAAACATTTCACATTTACTTCACAAGAGGAAGACAAAGTCCCTGAGGCAGAACATATGAAAAATTATGAAAAAGCATGGTCAGTAAATAAAGGTGAAAATTATCCTGTTAAAACGCACCAGCTGGTAGCATACATCACCATCACCAACACCATTTAAATTGTTAAACTAGGAAACACGTTAAGTATCTGGATGAGGACACAAAGTTTAGCATTGAGATTGGGTACAGAAAAGCAAACTTGAGAGAAGAAAACAACTAACCACCTTGAAGAACAGTAAGCTTGGATGTGATATGAGAGGCAAGAATAAATGAAGTAGAACAACTCAGTAGTGGAAAAATCTGGAGAGGTTAAGAACATTCAATGACATTTTAAAAGAACTTGCTTCAGAGAATTTCCAATGGATACATAAATTCTAATGTCAAGTTTGAATTTTATCTTTGTAGCTTTGAAAATACATTCTTCTACTTTTAAGGTACATTCTATTTATATTGCTTATTAAATTATCCCAATTTGGCCACAGGTAAAGAACAGAATTATGCTTTGAAAAAGGACTAGCCAATTGTTTTTGTTTATTAAGGCTCATAATTCTCAATGTTTCCTTGTAAATACTTTTTGTTTGTCTTTTACTTGTCTACACTTGTAATGCCTGATGCTCCTCAACTAAATTGCAGGAAAGGATGTTGGTTTTAACAGCATGGTAATAGCTGGTTGAATATTTTCTATTACTATTATAAAAGTTTATGAGCAATTTTAAAGATATTTGATAAAAGGAGAAAATTACCAGAGCCACCAAAATGTTAGTAAATCCTCCTGAATCAAATACTGATTCCAGCCATGGGGGAGAAAAAGGAGTTTGCTAAAGGACCACAACTAAAAGACTGATTGAATGATAGTTCAGCAGCCTGAACTATGGCAAGAAAACTGATCCTAGAGAAAAAAACAATTATTATTTTTGTTGGCATTTCAGCAGTGATAGGTCTGTGTGAACCTGTCACTACTCAGACTAATGAGGAGCTTTTTAGAGATCTGTAATAGAGGCTTTTTAAAAACCATGCTTGTCCTAAAGCACACAAACATATTTTATTATAGTACTGGTCATATCTTCTATAAATGTCTAAAAGAAAAACTTGTCAAGTATAGATTCACACTAGGTGGAGTCAGTTTTTCTACAATAGTCACACATAATGAAACAATCACTGATGTGCCTCAAATGAAATTATAAATTGTTTGGTTGGTTTTTTGTTGCCATTTTTTAGTTATTGAATTCTGAGTTTACTGCTCTATCTTGCTAATAGAATTCCTGTTATGCTACTTTTCTTTTAAAAATAAAGAATATACTTCCGTTTTATCATTCACACGTTGTACTCAAACCTTTTTATTCAAACTACTAAGAATTATTATTAAATCATTATCACAGTAGGAAAAGATTCAGTATTCAAAGTTAGGATTGGTATTTTAGAGATATATATTACATATTACCTTAATAAATGAACACAAATCAAATCTTTCATTACACACACATACACACACATTCACACACATACACTCTGCCCTAAGTGACTTGGTTCCAAAAAAAATCTTTCTTCATTATGTATAAGCAAATTCAAGAACTGATGAGGTTTAGGAAATAACTATGAATAGTACAGAGAGAATATAAACCAAATCACGACATGACACAAAATAAAAGTGTTTCCAAGGGTGGTGCTTTGGCAATCTTAAAATATTACCAAAGTAATATATAATGTTTTTTCAAATTCCATGATATTTTTCTTTTAAAGATTACATATCACTTTCTGTGACGAGTAAGCTTTTCTTATTCTTACATTGGGAACAGATTTGTATCCTGTATTGGGAGAAAAAATGACTGTAGGAATTATTATAGAGCAGGATACAAATTATGATAAATCAACCTTCTAAATTCCTCATTTGGGGGAAGGCAACATTGCATACTGGTTAAATACAGACCTAGTGCAATTCTCAGATCCTCCACTTAAGAGCTATGTAACTCTGAGCAAGTCTCTTAAACTTTATAAGCTTCAGTGTTCTCATCTACAAGATGAGAAAAAATCATACTTACTTAATTGTGTTTCATAAACTAATATGTTAAGCTTAGGGCTTCTAAGGCCTGGAGCAAAGGAGACTACCTGAAAGGATAGAGAAAAATGTTCTTTCTACAGCTAACAGGCCAGAGAAGAGAATAATATTAGAAGGACAAGACTTCCGAGGAAAAGAGTGAGAGGTAATATTTGAGTAAATAAGAATGACAGCACATGATTGGAAGATCTAAAACAAGTAACATTATGTATTAAAAAAAATTAAAAAGTCATCTGAAAATGAGAGATCCCTGTGTCAACACCAGACCATAATAGCTGTATAACGAAAGTAGTACAATACAAAGCACCTGCGTTTGTGAAGACAGAATTTTACTATAGGAAGCTGGTATTTGACATGAAGCAGAAAGGGGATGGGGATATTACAGTCAGACAGACTTCGCATGAATGCTACCTTGGCCGTTTATTTAATGGGTGATAATGATAAACTTAGGTAGGCTGTATGACATTCATTTTACCTACTGAATTATCCACCTAGGGTAGCCCTGAAGAGCCAAACAAAAATTAGAAATGAATAAATTCACACAGATAAGTGGTGATGATCGGGTGATACTGACTAAAATGATGGTTATTTTGTACCCACTTTCATACTGATAGTCATTCTCAACCTGAATCTGTCTGCCCTTAAAGTTGATGTAACTCTGTGAGATCACAATGCAGAGAGTAAGTGAGCTTGTACAACTCAAGAGTTATCAACACAAACGTTAATAAAGACAAAGAAGAGCCTTTAGCCTTTCAAACTTCATCTGCCTTTCCACAAAGACCAGAAACAACTATTGCTGCAAGTGCTGTTGCTGTTATAATTTTGTAACTTCCCAATTATGTTAGCTGCCTTTCTGTTCTCTTGATGTTACTAGCAATAAAAACACTTGATTTAAAAAGAGCAGAGGAAAGTTAGGAATACTGTATTCTCTGAAGATCTGTTAACACAGGACCGCATCTTAAAAAGTAGTTGGTGGTAGCCGTGAATAGAAAAGTAAATGGATCAAAACTCCAGGATTTAGTCTCAGGAAAGAAAAAATGAACATGACCTCATCCTAGGACCAGTCATAAATCCCTAGGTTTGGGGAATATCCGGATTCGTGATGTCATTCCCTGTCATCATTTGCCAAAATTCTATGATCGCTGCAGTGAATTTTCATTTCAAAGTGGGATAGCAAGGTTTGGGAAGATAACTTTTGTAATTGCTTCTCACTCCTCTTCCATGTTTCTAATTCAAACAAAGCTAAATTGGAGAAATCTGCCCTATCGTTGGTAGCAACAGCGGGTGTGTGGAGAAATTTAGTCTATCATAAGTTATAAGACTTCACAATTCTTAGTCACAGGCACATTTCAGAAAAGCTTTTTCCAAAAGACTGTGGTTTCTTCAAGGGCATTTTTTCCTGAATTTATTCTCAAACTACTTTAAAAACTATTTTGTTAAATAGTCATGCCTATTCTATTTGAGCTTGGGTTATTTTCCATTCTTTTAATGATTTATATATGCCAGGCAACCTTGCCAGAGGAGAACACCTACAGAGATCAACCACCAATTTAATACACTTTTAAATACTTTGTTTTATATGTAAACAAGCTATCTCCATCTTATTAAGTTTCACAGATTTTTAAAAATCATGACCAATTATAGTAAAGATGTATTCTTATGCATTTAAAGGAGGACTGAAGGCTTGGCAATCAAAATTATATCTTCTAACACTGACTTAAATAAATTCATTAAATCAAGATTTTTTTATCATTTATTTATATGGAAAGGAGAAAATATGAAGAGCTGTCCTTGCCAATATCATCTTAGTTATCTATCTGCCTCTATCTATAGGCAGACAGATAGATTAATGGATAGATGGATATAGAAATATATTTATGTGAAATGGCACAAAAGTTCCTTTCCTTTAAATGTTCTCTCTAGAATCTTCTGCATCCTTGCTACCAAAGTGTCTAGGAAAATGACTTCTGGTTCTCAAGTGGTCAACGAGAAGAAACAAAGTATGCATGGGGAGCCACCTTGTTTCAACTTCTAGGTCACACACAGATAATCAAATAAAGCTTTATGGAAGTTACCATTAAAGACTAAGTATGGATTTCCTAGCAACTATGATGAGCCTAAGACGTTTTCTAGGTTTATCCAATGATAAAAGCGGATCTGTACTTAAAATGTTCATTTTTTTGGAGGCGTGGGGGAAATAGCTAAGGAACTGACATGTATTAGTCATGTAGATAAATAATTACATTTTAAAAAGTTAGGACATGCTAATATTAGAAAGATGGCACCTTGTTGTTCAGAGTTGAGCCTTGAATTACCCTAGCACAGAGAGAGGTGGGTCGCACGACCCTCCTCTGTGGTTAGCATACCTACCTTCTAACATCTGCTTGTGTAAGTATCCAAGTTGACACAAAATATGTATGCAAGGCTGTAACCAAAGATCTTAACCTTGATTCATTTGCTTTCCAGCTCATTTTAAAAGTTTGGCTGAGAGAAACTATATGAAGGAAAATATCCCACAGAATATGCTTTCTATTTACTCTTTGGGCTCTTATTATTTCTCTATTTGAATCAAGCTACATTTAAGCATTATATATCTAGGTCTCATACTCTTGCAGAAATGATTTCACCAATTTGTTTAGTCTTTTTTTTTTCCTTTTTCTAAAATGAAAGTTGACATAAGTATGTAAGATTAAAGATTAATCTCTAATCTTTAAAGTTGATATAAAATATAAGATTAAAGTTCTGTAAGTGGTGATGGGATACTGTTAATTATTTTCAGAAACTGGTGCATTGTCAATGGTGTGACTGTATTTATTCATTGTTTTTATCTTTATCATCCATATAATTAGATGATTTAGGATTAAATCACTTGAAAACATGTCTTTCTTTTGGATAAGTACTCTGCTTATCCTGGACACTGAGGGCTGGGCAGAGTAGAAAAAAATCTACTCTTTCTTGATTTCTAACTTATAAGCTTTAACATATATGATTATAAAAGACATTATTATAAGCTATTTTCAATGTTTTTAGAAATAGAAAATCACATATTACAAATAAAATTCTAATATTTGATTGAGTGCTTGATTAAAATTTTAAGTACATACTCTAGGTCCATCTACATCTCTACAAACAACCTAATTTCATTCCCTTTTATGGCTGAGTAATATTCCATTGTATATATGTACCACATCTTCTTTATGCATTCATCTGTTGATGAACATTTAGATTGTTTCCATGTCCTGGCTATTGTAAATAGTGCTGCAATGAACATTGGGATGCATGTCTCTTTTTGAATTATGGTTTTCTCAGGGTATATGCCCAGTATTGGGATTGCTGGGGCATATGGTAGTTCTATTTTTAGTTTTTTAAGGAACCTCCATACTGTTCTCCACAGTGGCTGTATCAAGTTACATGCCCGCCAACAGTGCAAGAGGGTTCCCTTTTCTCCACACCCTCTCCAGTATTTATTATTTGTAGATTTTTTGATGATGGCTATTCTGACCGGTATCGTATATTATTGCATATATGTGGAATCTAGAAAAATTGTACAGATGAAGCTATTTGCAGGGCAGGAATAGAAACACAGATGTAGAGGATGTACAGTGGACATGATGGGGAAGGGGAGGGTGGGATGAATTGGGAGATTAGGTTTGACATAAATACACTACTGTGTGTAAAATAGATAGCTAGTGGGAACCTGTTGTAGAGCACAGGGAACTCAGCTGGGTGCTCTGTGATGACCTAGATGGATGGGATGGGGGGGAGGGAGGTCCAAGAGGGAGGGGATATAGGTATACATATAGCTGATTCACTTCATTTTATAGCAGAAACTAACACAACATTGTAAAGCAATTATACTTCAATAAAAAAGTAAAATAAATAATTAAAAAAATTTTAAGTACATAGAGAATACAGAAAGGACTTTAAAATTAGCTTTGGGAGCATGAAAAGTATGTTTCATGAAAATAACTTCCAAATAGCTTATAATTATAAGAGTCATAATTGTGTGTGAAATTTTAATTGCAGCATTCAATATAAATGGCAACTTTGAGTATTAAATTAAATGCTAAAATTTTTTTCTTCTTTGGATTTTAGTTTATATCTATCTCCTTTATTTTAGCATTCATTTTGCATTTTTTACACTATAAAACATACCTCTATATCACCAGAATGGTTTTACAGGAAAATGTGAGGAACTTAAGCTCTCATTTTATGAGACAGTAATTTTTCTTCAGTATATAATTTTTGTCTTGAAATTCCTTATACCCAGCCTCTAAAGAGAATCCAATAATTTGGGTGAAGAATGGTAAAAAAAATTTATTCTTTTAATCAATTCTGCCATGTTAATCTTTCAAGATGTTTATTTCATAACAATGATTATATATAAATTTTTTAAATTAAAGATAGTTTTGTTCTATTTAATATATATATTTCTCAGAATTGCTATCATATAAAGAAAATTTTATTTTTTCCACACAAAAAAACCCAAACTAGCCTTCTATAACAATTATGTCAAAAAGTTATTTCAAGTAATTATCTTGTATTTGTTCACAGAAAACAGCTTTTTGAAACTGATTTTATAGTTTCAGATGAAGTATGAAGAAAACAGAATTTCAGGTCTTTTGCTATGAACTGATGCCCTTCTTGAGGTAGGTATTTAAATGTGATTATCCAACTGTAATATTAATTTAGAAGATAGCATCTCTGTAAAATATTACTACTATGAACAATTGTTTTACTTTGTCTTAGATTTGTAAAAACTGATCTTTTAATATTCGTACAAAATGGAGCAACATGTATCACATAATGCACAAATCAAAATATTCACTTAGTTAGGACATGGAATGAATCAAGCAGTACTACCTTGGAAGTGTATATAATCTTTTATTGAAAAATGTCGATTCCTCAGAAAACTGCCTCCGTCCTTCCTTCTTCGCTCCCTCCCTCCTTCCTAGGCTGCATTATATCCCATGGTGTGAATGCACTACAATTTACCCAGCTATTCTCATACTGATGGACTGTCAACCCAGTTTTAGTAGCTTGCCACTATCAACAATGCTTCAAATAAAGAATTGTACATACACAGTCAAGCACTGGTGGTTTCAGACCTGCATTATGGATCTTGAGAAGCAGTCTGTTGGGTCAAAGAGTACATATACTTTAATTTTAACAGATGTTACCAGAATGTTTTAAAAATGGTTGTTCTCACCGAAATGTTAAATGTTCTTTAAAAAGATAACTATGTGAGGTGATAAATGTGTTAACTAGATGGGGTAGCAGGGGATTCACCTTTCCACCAGCAATATAAGCATTTTTCCTGCATCCCAGCCAGCAGTTGCTATTACAAGTCTTTCAATTTTTTTGCAAGTCTAAGGGATATAAAGTGTTAACTCATTGTAAATGTAAGTTACATTCTGACAACTAGTAAGTTTGAACAGCTTTTTATATTAACTTTCCAACTGAATGTGTTTCCTTTGACTTGTTTTTTGATATGATTTATATTGGGTGCTCTGTCTCCTTCTTGGCATTTGTTAAGAGCTCTTTACGTATGATAAATATTAACCTACAGTCTGTCCTCTGTGCCTCAATTTTTTTTCCAAGCATTTCTATTCTCAAAACAAAAATGTGTGAAATAACACCCCTAAATCTTGATATTTTTCTGTTTTTTCTTATAAATCTAGCACTCAACATGTACCCTATAAAGAAATACCCCTATCTGGAATTAAATTTCAAAAAGGGGAGAGCTAGAATATTATGTCAAGAAAAAGCTCGTGCTTTTTCCTCCTGTTTGAAAATATTGTAAGAAAGGAATAAAATGGTAAGAGTGCAGGCGGTATTTCAAATTTATTTGTTTTCAAGGAGATAGCTGTTCCAAAAAGGAGACATAGAATTTTGAGGGGAAAAAAAAAAAAAAGGCTAACAGTCATCTGTGCTATGAAACCAACTGGAATTCAGAAGGATACACAGAGATTTAGAAGATAAATTACAAGTTTTGCTGGTATCTGGTCCAGCTTCTGCTGCTTTATCTTTCATTCTAACTTTCCACAGTAGTTCTTCAGGCTTCTTTCCAAAGAATGTCCTGCTCTACTAGTCTACGGAAAGCAAAGCTAATTAGATTGGCAAAGTAACTTTGTTAAGCTCATGTCTTTGTAATCTTAATTTGCATAAGTACAAAATTTATACTGTTAATCAATGGGTTTGTGACAGTGAGAGGCATTAGTTCAGTGCAAGAACTATTCTATTTTGTTTGTTTTGTTTGTTTGTTTTGCGGTACGCGGGCCTCTCACTGTTGTGGCCTCTCCCATCGCGGAGCACAGGCTCTGGACGCGCAGGTTCAGCGGCCATGGCTCACGGGCCCAGCGGCTCCACGGCATGTGGGATCTTCCCGGACCGGGGCACGAACGCGTGTCCCCTGCATCGGCAGGCGGACTCTCAACCACTGCGCCACCAGGGGAGCCCAGAACTATTTTAAATGGAGTTAATTTATATAAAGAAACAGTAGCACGTTGTTAAATGGTTTAGTACATGTATTTTTTTTTTCAATTATATATACATATATATGTATGTGTACATAGAAGCATATGTGTATAAATTATCCCACCTGATTGTGAAAACAAGCCCCTGAAGTAGGTACGGCAGAGATTAAAAGACTAATTTTAGAGTGGAGGACAGATACTTAAGTTCAGAGAGGCGACTATTATGAATAGTCAAAGAGTAAATGAGTCGTAGTCTAGGCCAATGCCCCAGGCTTCTGATATCTGATTCTGTGTTCTAACTATTAAAAATCATCAAGTTATGATATAAATATAGAATTGAAATATATTTCTTAAATTACAAATGAAGTAGTGCTTCTTTTTCCTGTATCTTTAAGAGAAACATTTCATAAAATTTTATGAAATTAAAACTTATTTTTCATGTACCCAGAATAGACATTTTGCATTGCAGTGATTCAGTTCTGATACTTTAGTTCTTCAGGTCATTAGTGTAGCATAATAGAATTTCTTTATAAGGAATATTTTGAGACAGGAGCTTGTAAAGTAATAAATTTACCCTAAAAGGGGAAAAATGAGGGCTTAGTGTTTATTTATTAGTGGAAATTAGCACATAAATATTGCTTGCTAAAAGTTTGATTCAGATGAAAAGAGAACACTTGATATGCATTACCTTAAGATACTTTAAGATTCCTAAGGATTTGAGCTTACTTTCTAGGTAATATTAATGTATGGCTTAAATAAATGTAGGCTACCTGAACAATAGATGCCTAAACACCTCTTTCACTGGACACCAACATATATCTAAAAATGTCCTCTGCAGGATTAAAATTAGATCGTGATTTTCTATCCAAAGTTGAAGTCTCACCCACAGTCTCAGTAGTGAAACAAATTCAAATTCACAGAGGGGAATCTGAAGTCTAAATGTCAATACTAATTATGGAGGAGAAGGAGTGGGGTCATAGGCAGAAAACAGAGCCAAGAATTAGGAGCAGAGATGGGCTCTGATTGGTACGAAGTCAGAAATGAGTGGGAAAGGGTACAGGCCATTTGATACAAATTGTGCTTGTAACTGTTTTTTGGGTTTTTTTAAAATAGATCTTCACTGGAGTATAATTGCTTCACAATACTGTGTTAGTTTCTGTTGCACAACAAAGCGAATCAACCACATGCATACACATGGCCCCATATCCTCTCTCTCTTGAGCCTCCCTCCCACCCTCCCTACCCCACCCCTCTAGGTCATCGCAAAGCACTGAGCTGATCGCCTTCTGCTATGCTGCTGCTTCCCACTAGCTAACTATTTTACATTCGTAAGTGTATATATGTCGATGCTACTCGAACTTTGCCCCAGCTTCCCCCTCCCACCCCGTGTCCTCAAGTCCATTCTCTGTCTACGTCTTTATTCCTGCCTTGCAACTAGGTTCATCAGTACCACTTTTTTTTTTTTTTTAGATTCCACACATATTCGTTACCATATGGTATTTGTTTTTCTCTTTCTGACTTACTTCACTCTGTATGACAGACTCTAGGTCCATCCACCTCACTACAAATAACTCAATTTCATTTCTTTTTATGGCTGAGTAATATTCCATTGTATGTGTGTGCCACACTGAACAAACTGAGTCAAGATATATGGCTTGGTTATTCTGGGTGTTGTTTTTCAGTGTTTCCCATTCAATTATTTTTTTCTTTTTACATGTATCATTAAATAAATAGGTGTTGAAAAGGGGGAGCTAGAAACTAGGTAGAAGTAATATTGACTTGTTTAATATCAAACTGGAACTCACAAATTAAACTAAAAGCTAAAAATCAGTTCACTGCAACTCATACTTTACTGCTCAAGATTGGGCCCCAAGATAATTAAGGCTTCTGCTTTCCCACACTTCCCAGCACCCTGTGCAGTTTGTTGGGGCCATGTGACTGAGTTCTGGTCAACAGGATTAGGACAGAAGTGATAGAAACTAATTTTATCCTTAAAAGCGTAGTATCTCTGCCTCTTCGGGTACTACATAACTTTGGAAACTACATGTCCCAGTGTCATAGCTACAAAATGGAGGAGATCTGTCTCAAACATATTGGACTTAGTGGGAATGAGGAATGAGCCTTTTCCTGTATGAGCTCAGGAACATGATTTTTAGATTTGAATCTTACTGAGTAAAAAAAGAAAAGACAAAAAATAAATGGTGTTTCAAAAGATATCAATTAAAAGGAAAAGAAAAAAAAAGTTCTGATTAAATAATTAAACCTTAAAATGTTTAAATCTACTGTCTGGTAATTAGTAAAAGTAAAAGCTTAATTTCAGAAAGTAGCAGAAAGTGTAAAAAATCTGTAAAAATAGAAAAACATATACACAGAACATCAAATTTTATACCTTTAAGAGGCTATATTTTAGTTAGAGTCTGTAGTACTTAAATACTCAAGAGTGACAAAATTAACTTAGGACTACAATTAGTCCTAAGAGTAGTTAAAAATAAACAAAGAAGTGTAGATAGACTAGTCATATCTCCACAAGTGTCTTCTTATTATACCCCAAAGATGTGAGCATAATGGAAACAGATTTTTTAAAGAAAATATATCTATCAAAAAAATCTCATTCTAATTTTGGATACTAGGGAGGATTTCACAATAGAGATGCACAATACTGTCATAATAATGGAGTTTCAATTTGACACTTTGTATGAATAAAAATGAAATAGATGTGATATTTTTAAGGGATTTTGAAAATTTTTATATGCAAGCAATATCTCTATTTTGAAAAGGGAGACTCAGTTGTTAAAAATGTATGGATCTACAAAAGGTTCTCACATTTTTTCTAAGCACTTGGGGTTATATCAAACAAAAAGCAATTTTATTTTCTAAATTATGTAATATTCAATTACACATTAACCTCACATTAATAACAACTGTTTTAGCAGCTAAACTGTGAAATTTATTTTAAAAATATTTAAATCAGGGATTTTACTAGACCACCAGCCCTCTGTCTCCCTGCTCACAATTTAGATACGTCCAATAAAGAATAACATCAGGTTAGATCCACCTAACAAACAACTATGGAGTGGACCTCAGACGGGACGATTTCAATCAGTCAAAAAATGTCTGTTCGTCCTCAGGAGCTTGGCAAGAATCTACACTGCTTCTCAAATACCTTATGTATTTGAGAGGCTTATGTGAGAGATTTTTGAGAACTAAAGGGGTTTGGGAACATAATAATCCATGTGTACTGAAACAAGTTGTTCAGTCCTTAGTTAAAAGAGCTGGAATTTACTTTATGGATATGTAAGCCAGGTATTTTGTGCTGGCAGACTCTGTTCTGCTTCATTTGTGAAGGAACTTACATTTTTTCCCCTTTTACTTTAAAAACAAGTAAGCCTGGAACACCTGGCAGCTGTCATGTCAAACCCAAGTACTGCAAGTGATGGCACTGTCCATATCTGGGGATCTGTTGCACAAAGTCATGGGGATTCTTTGCTTTTAAATTATCTCCAAATGATGCACGTCTCTTCTAGAGTTTGCACTAAGTATCAGAAATGAAGAAAACCTTTTTCAGAGTTTCTTTCTCCAATGTAACCCACAGGCAATACTAGTTTTTGTTTTCAAGTAATATAAAGAAATATAGAACAAGAATTTCTCACATAATTTACTATTTCTAAAGCTGCTGAGTTATCTCTGACCAAAATGAATAATATGTAGAACACAAAGGATCAAGCAACTCTTTAAATGAAATTCAAATGATAGACATGAAAACTTTCTAAGGTAGAGATGAGAGCCTTGGACCCAGAGCACGGATTAATTATGTCACAGAAAAATAAAGTTCCATAACAAATTCCATTGTTTTCTTGATCCCTCTCCCCTAGTCCATCTGATACTCTGACACCAAATGAAATTCCTCTAAATAATATTTTTTTAAAGTATGTCTCTCACCTACTCAAATACCTTTAGGAGTTTCCCCACCAGAAAGCACAAAAGTAGCAGTGAAAGCTCTCACAGATCAGGCTCCATCCTGGGTTCCCAGTGTTAATCCTTTCTATGAATCTTCTATATCTCCCAACATGGTATATCAGTTTGCCCTGAATGGTATGTTTTGTCTTCAGTGTGAAAAAAGTGTGCTTTTTCATTCTACTTGATTAACCTATCAAGTCGCTATCTCTAAGGAACCTCAACCCAGCCTGTATCACACTTCTTTTGTTTCAAACTATTTATTACCTTCCTGGTTCCTTAGGATGACTTTTCCTTCTTTGGATTCTAGACTCTGCTAATATTTTAGAGATAGTTTTGGATTAAATCCAGAGTGTGCTGTACCAGTGCTCTTTTTGGTGAGTCAAATCATTAGTTCTATTTGACTCTTCATTGGACATTATTTTTTGACTATTAGTGTATTAGCTATCCCTCAAAAACTAATAACTCTCCAAAGACAAAGTCTCTTCATTTTTTACAAAGTCTCTTCTTTTTTTACAAAGTCTCTTTTGATTAAAGGACTAAAATAAATGAATAATTAATACTAATGGCAAGTATTAATGCTATTATATTTTAAATATGATTTTTGTGCTCTTATTCTCACACACAGTCTATGTCTACCATTGTCCTAGATATCTGTAGACTCGTGACCATGAGCAAGTAGTGTTTAACTATTTAAGCTTTGATTTTGTCACTGCACATTTGTATTCCCCTCATTCCTTTCTCCACAGTAAATTCAACCTGCATCAAAAATCAAACATGAAAGCTGAAGCCATAAAATACTAAAAGAAAACTGGAAATTTCTGTTTTGTTTTGTTTAATCTGGGAGTGAAGCAGGCTTTTGTGTGCATGACAACAAAGAATACAAAGGAATCTGACTATGTGAATATATCCAAAATTTAAAGCATGCATACCTTGCAATATAGTAATTCTACTTTTAATAATTATCCTTATAGATATACTTCTCAACGGTGTGTATAAACATACATTATATATATAATATGCATATTATGTAATTATGCATATTACATATTATATGTATATATTATATATACGTAATATGCATACTATACGTACATATGAATACACGTTTATAATTCTATGTTTAAGAATTTTATTTACAGATACAATTAATCAAGTGTATATATACACATTATATGTACACATTTATATATATACACAGTATGTATAGATATATATGTGTGTGTATGTGCATATGTAAATATATATAAATGTACATTTTTGTACCATTTTTTTAAGAAAGTAACTGATGGAAATATCCTAAATTCCCAAAAATAATGGAACAATAAGATATAATTTTACCATTTCTACACAATGGACCATTACATAGCTATTAGAAAGAATGAGGTAGGCTTAATGCGCTGATATTGGCGAGATGTCCAGAACACATAATAAGAGAAAACAGAATGTCATATACTAGTAAAATTTTTTTGTAGAACTGGATCCCATTCTGTGCTTGAACTATATGGAAAGGATTCTGATGTGAGACTAAGAAATTATCATTTTTAAAACTACAGGTGTTCCTAAAATTAAATTGTCTGTTTACAGTTCCCTGATCAACCTAACATTTCAAGCTGCCTTTTGGCCAACACTGGTTTTGGTCTCACTATCCTCTTCCTGACCACAGAAAGATACATACATGCCATCTTTCCCTTTACTCCCTTATGAAACATTACTCCCATGCCATCTACGTTTATCATTTCACAGTGTTATGTTAACAAAGAGAGATAAGATAGAATCTATACAACAAACTCGAACAAAAAAGTGGGAAAATACGCAAGGACGAATCTCTCATGTTTGCTAATCCAACAATGTTTTAGCCAAATCATTAGTTAATCCACGATTAAAAGAAATACTTAGATTGGAAAATCAAGTCAAGAATACATGATCACCTTTATTGCATTATGATTAATTGCTGTTTATAATATTTTGTTCTTTATTCATCCCGCTTAATGAGAAAAATAAATTATTTCAACTACATGTGGAATCATAAGTATATTTTTAAGTATTTTACTCTATTCACATGAGTTGCTTTTTTGTTTGTTTGCTTTGCTTTGTACTTTTTAACCTTCTGCTAATTGCATGCTTGTATTCTTGACTAAGGAACATTAGCTACTGTTTTGAACCTCTCACTTAAAACACCATCTCCTTTCATTACACATTCTTTACAAGTACTGCAGGAAATAGTATGCCATCTTTCATTTATAGAAGATTCAAACGAGCAATGTTTCATTTCTTTACTATATATTTCTTTACTGTAAATGAAATGTAATGAAAATTTATTATATTAGCAGTAAACTTCAGATATTTAAACAAGGACAATCTGTACTGCTTGTGCACACAGAGACAATAAATTCTCTGTGTGTCAATACTTGCAGCTGGATCTCTTAGCCTGGTTGAAAAACTTCCTACGGGCAGAGTACCTTTCAACTGACATTACCCGTATGATATTGTTGTCAGGACCCCATATATATAACTGAAGCACTGAAATATATTTGCTTATTTTCCTAATTACAAAAGTAACGTATGTTCATTGTAAATGTGATATGTCTACAGAGGGTTTAAGAAAGCAATTTTTTTCATATTTTGATTCTCCAGAGATATGGCTGTTTGCATGTATGTATAGATAGTATACAAAAATGAATCATTGTAAAAATAACATTCTAAAATTTCCATTTTTTCATTAAACACAGATATTCAGTAATTATTTATTAAATTAAAAATAGTAACTTTTAACAAATACTACATGATATCACTTACATGTAGAATCTAAAAAAGCAAACTCAGAGAAAAAGTAAAGTGATGGTTACCAGGGGTTGGGAGGTGGAGGAAATGGAGAGATATTGGTTAAAAGGTACAAACTTCCAGTGTAAGACGAACAAGTTCTGAGGAGCTAATTTGTACAGCATGGTGATTATAGCTAATAATACTGTATTATAAACTGGAAAGTTGCTAAGAGAGTAGATCTTTTATGTTATCACTACCAAAAAGAAATGGTGTTTGTGTGATGGGATGGAAGTGTTAGCTCATACTATTATGGTGATTATTTTGCAACATATGAATATATCAAATCAACACATTGCACACCTTAAAATTGCACAATGTTATATGTCAATTATATCTCAAGTTGGGAAAATGGTAACTTTTATTTCCATCCAGTATAACTTATAGTAAAGAAAATATCGAGGTATTTACAAATACACACATTTTAAAATATGCACACAAATCTTGCTCTATGCACACAAATCTTGCTCTATGAGTCCTCTTTCGTTTCATTTTCATAGGAAATACAGCAAAGAATCACAGAAGTGTTAAAATGTTTAAAAAAAAGAGGAAAATTGGAAAGCAGACAGGAGGAAGAGGGACAAGTGGGAATACAGAACAAAGTAACTGATTAAGAAGACTGGCGTTAAAATGATAGTGAAATTGGAACACAATTAAAAATAAATAAAATAACTATCAGTAGATAGATGGCTTTCTCCTCTAGGCTCAAGAGCTTAGTTTGTTCAGGCTACATCTGACATTTCTTAGAAATTTCTGAACAGAGCAAGGGAAAAACTTCTCTGATAATTCCTGCTCACCAGGACAACCCCAAATCTGCAGATCACAGGTGAAGCCAGTAGCCTGGCTCTGAGCAAAGGAGTATGCATGGGAGGTGGGTTAGGGAGGGAGTTGAGGACGGAGGTGGAAGAGTTGGGGAATGGGTTGGAAAGAGGATGCAGAGACACTATGACTTGGCTGGCTATTCAAGTATTTCAGCCAACTGTTTAATCTCCAACTTTAGTTCACTCTCTATGTCTTTAAATTTGGTGCTCCATTTTTCAAACTTATTTTTCATTTCTATTCTAATTTTTCCTCCTCCTTAAAGGAAAACATCTCTATTTTTAATGTTTTAATATTTATGATTTATATTATAACCTAACTTCAGGTTTTTACCTTTTGTGGTTTTAGAAATAAGGAGTCAAAATATACATTGCAGGTAGAATGGAGTAAAGAAGCTCTGGGATATAAACAAAAATTTAGGATCGTGGTTTCTGTCTTGAACAAATGAATGGCTGATAGTTCTGTTTACCAAGATAACAAATATTCTGATTTGGGGAAGTGGACATTTTGGTGGGGAGTGGAAATATGTGGTTCTTTTTTTAGACACATTAACTCTGAGGCATTTTGAAGACAACCAAGTGGAAGGTCAAGAAAGGAAGTGTAGGGCTTCCCTGGTGGCGCAGTGGTTGAGAGTCTGCCTGCCGATGCAGGGGACACGGGTTCGTGCCCCGGTCTGGGAAGATCCCACATGCCGCGGAGCGGCTGGGCCCGTGAGCCATGGCCGCTGAACCTGCGCGTCCGGAGCCTGTGCTCCACAGCGGGAGAGGCCACAACAGTGAGAGGCACACGTACCGCAAGAAAAAACAAAAAGAAAGAAAGGAAGTGTACATTGGAATCTATGGCTTTACACTAAAACATAAATTTCAGGATAATCACCATTCTACAGTATGCGATAAGAATGCTACAAAATACTGTTTCATGTCAAATAAGTTTGTTAAAAACAGTATTTCTCAATGAGGGAACTTTTGGTATTTTAAGCACTTTGACATCTTTGTTTTATGAAATAGGCTTATATATTAGAGCATTTTTAGCATCCCTGGCCCCAGCTAAGTAAATATCAGTCATGTCCATCCAATCTTGTGGCAACCAAACATCCGTCCGTTTCACACACACATATTTTCAGGTGCCCCTTAGAAGGGGTGTCCTGCCCACTTCTAGCCCCTGTAGGTTAAACCAAGTCCAAAATGATTCTTTAATACAAGACTTCAAAGGTATATTTTAATACAGTCACGCGTATTGTGAATTACCAAGAGGATGACATAAGGTTGCATTTCCAAACTGTATTTATCATTGAATACCTATTTCGTGGCATTCTACCAGTGAACTGTGATCAACAGGTTGGGAACCACTCATTTACGGCTGAGAACATGAAGCCCTCAATCAGACATTAAGGTGTTTGTGCAGAGAACCCAGAATCAGTTACTACTTTATTTTTAGTTTTGATTTGCAGTGGGGTTCTGAAATATTTTTTTAATATTAAGGCAATATATTATTCTGTAGAAATCTTTAAAAGTATGAAATATGTAAATAAAGAAAACACCCAATAGTCCCCTCCTTCCAACAATCTCACACAACAGAGATAAAACTGTTAAGTTTGAGGTTCATTTTTCCAGATACTTACAGAATTCCTTCTTTGCCTGTACTGAGATCAAGCTTCCCACTTAATGGCCTTTAATTTAGGCATCTGTCAGAACCTATCAAGTGTAGCCCCTACTTGACTAACTGTTAAATCAAACGGCCTTAGATCAGAAAAAGGGTATTTGCCATCACATTAACCACCTGACAGTAGTAATCAAGACCTCAGTTTAGAGCAACGAAGTTTATGGTGGATTTTCTGAAAAACACACAGCTTCTTTTTCTTGGGTATATGAAAGTGTGTCTTTTGACTGTCACACTGAGGAAACCACATATCTCAATATTAATGACCCTCTGTGGTGTAGGCTCAGAGAACTATGTTTTGTTATGGTGCCCTCCATTTTTTTGTTTGTTTGTTTTCGGCAGTATGCAGGCCTCTCACTGTTGTGGCCTCTCCCGTTGTGGAGCACAGGCTCCGGACGCACAGGCTCAGCGGCCATGGCTCACGGGCCCAGTCGCTCTGCGGCACGTGGGATCTTCCCGGACCGGGGCACGAACCTGTGTCCCCTGCATCGGCAGGCGGACTCTCAACCACAACACCACCAGGGAAGCCCGTGCCCTCCATTTTGATGCAGGGAAATATCCAACAGCTCTGGATATTTACTCCAAGAATGTCACTGTTCACCACATTAAGATATATAATCTTAAAGAGGCTAAAGGATGAATTCTTCCTTTGGACTCAGCCCCAGAAATAGTTGTGCTTCTCTTGACCAGTTCATCTTTTTTTTTCTCCTTCTGTTTGACCATCATACTATTTGGAGGCTCCTACATCTAAGATAAAACTTTATTTCAGGTCTTAGAATGTTTAGAACTTATCTCCTGGCCTAATTCAGCAAGTGATGAGGCTCTAATGGCATACATGCAGTATACTAATAGGAATCCTGGTTTTATCTCATTTTCCATCCCTGATTTTACTTTTGACATCAGTACCTCACCTCTTTCATCTCACTATTCTGTTGGTACACCTTGATACTTCTCATACATCTTCATAAAATATTTTAAAACCTTTTTCAGAACAAGCCTCACATACATATTTACACACACGTACATGGGTATATGTTTTGCTCTGCCTTCGTAATCACGAAGAAAATGTTGAGATATTTTCCCCTCTCTTTTTCTTTACACACTCAGGATAATTAAGGATTTGTAACTCCAGTACAGTTTTCTGTAAACTTCCAATTTCGTTCAATTTAATACAAATTTTCTGGTTTCCTACCATATAAAAGACACTAAAAAGAACATGTAATTGAACTACATTTATAGTCTACTCTTCCATTTGCTAATTTTCATCATCATTTGTTCATTTGAACCTCATTATAACACTTTGAGATAAATTACATAGGAATCATTTTACAGATGAGAGTAGAGAGATAAAATGACCTTAAATTAAATAACTTACAGAAACTCATAGCTATTCAGATATTTCCCGCAAAAGCCTCGTACAAATATTTCTCTATAAATCACAGCAACGAAAGGTAAAGTGTGCTTCAAACTGAGGGTATAAAATGTTTAGTTATTTTTAACTATAATATAAAGAAAGATAAAAGTGACTTAAAAGTAACATATTGTGCTCTGAGTATTCAAGTTTCTTGCTGGAAGAATCAAAGAAGGATTCATGGAAAGACAAATATTTGAGATGAAACTTTACATATTTTAACAAGGAAACATAGAATAAGAAAAGATGGTTTTAGCAAAATAAATTGCATGAACAAAAATGTAGAATGAGTTAAACATGTGGCATTTTGGGTGGAAAATGATTTACTTACTTTGCTTTATACTTAAGACGCATTTAGAAAAGTCAAAGGACTTAAGGCTGAAAAGACAATTAAGATCCTTCTATCGTCTTGAATGTCAAGTACTGTCTTACTGCTACCACCAGGCAATGAATTCTGCTTCTGCTCTTGCTTCAGAAATTCTGGAGAGACTACAGGAAGGGATCCTAAAATAATTAAGACAATAAAGCCACTCTCTTGTTTATGACTGAGGATTATAAAATAGTGCTGGTATTTATCACATCAAACTATCTTCAGGTCTTCAAACCAACTCTAAAATGCACTTCCTCTTTGATGGTGGGACAACTAAGCTCTTACTGCCTTGTTGGTATTTATACAACAGGCTCAGGGCCTTAAAGAAAGAGCAAATCATCCCTCTGCAGCTTGGATAGTCATTTATCTTCTTATAGTCAGAGCAAACAACAGGCTTTTAACAGCATTTCTGAGTTATGAGAGCTTCTGATTAAAGTTTTGCTGTAGGAGGAGTATTTGAACTTTTGCCCAATTGATGAAGCAACTCTAAAAACACTTGTCAGTCCCTAGTAAGTTAGCATTTAGACTGCTCATCTCATTTCTAGGCTGCTTCATGCTGAGCCTGTTGCTGCCCAAATGCAAAGTCATAAAATAGAACTGGGAGTAGGGCTTAAAATTAACACAAGGGAAGAAAGTACAACTAGTTCCCTCACTTATAATCCTCAGTCTTCTGAGAACTTCTCTGTGCCTTGGATATTGGTCACACTGGCTGTTTCCCCTGGGTGTACCTCACATACTGGCTTCAGGTTGAATTTCAGCCAAAAGAAGGCACAAGCAGGAGACTGGAGTACAAAGGGAGAGAGGTGCTGGGGTGTTTCTTTCTACCTCTTTTCCTGCTTCACTACTTCTCTGACCATAGCTGCATCCCTCTAAGAAAACTCCAAAGCTTTCTAGGACCAGCCTCTGCATCATGGCTCCAGCTCTCCATGGATTCTGATAACACTATTTCCACTTTCCCCTTAGCACCTGGGATGCCACTGGCTTCCAGCTGCGTCAATTGTGTCAATATTTCCATAACTATCTCTTCATTAAACCCTCTTTATTTAAACCATCTGCATGAATTCTGTTTCCTCCCAGGAACCTAACTCATACAGGTAGAATAGTATTATAGCTTCCAGCACCTTACTCTAGTTACTATCGTTCAATTAACGGAGGCTTTAATTTTGTGTATTTGCATGCATTTTGTTCCAGGATTTACCTCTCAGAGAGCTTCAATATGCATTGTAAGTTAGCTGCTAATAAAAAATATAGTTCAATATTATGACTCCCTTACCTGGGAGGCTGGGAACCACTGAGGGAAAAGTTTTACTCTTGATCAGTGGTTCACCAAGCGTGGTTCCAAGCCCGCTGTGTGAGCATCACCTGGGAACTACTTAGAAAGGCAACTTCTCAGGCCCCACTCAAGTTTACTGAATCAGAAACGCTGGGGTGAGGTCAAGTAATCTGTGTTTCAAAATGCCTTTAAGTAATTCTGCTGTATAATAAAGTTTGAGAAGTAGACTCTTAATAACAATTAAACATCATCCATATCCCTGTAAATTAAAAATCTTCAGTATCTCCTAATTTCCTGCAATAAAATCCAGCTGTAATGTAAAACATCTAGAAGTTAACTCTAACCTATCCTCTTGGTCTATGTCCCTTTCTTATCTATCAAAATCCTATTTGCTACTCAAAGTCTGACATGAATTGCACTTGCCCTCAAAACCTTTCTTGCTTTTCAAAAGCAAAATGAATCTTTTTTTTTTTTTTCTGGTATTTTTGTGTATGGCTTGTGCTGCCTTATGTGCTGCCTACAATGTGCTTAATTTTATTTTTCCTACTGTTCTTAGTCTTCATTTTGTTTTCTTAGCCTCCCCTAGAGTGTTATTGAGAGTAAAAACGATGCCTCAATTTTCCTTAAATTCTTTATTCTGGAATTATAGATTATAGATGGGTCAGACATTATTCTAGCATTGTCTGACCTACCAAAACTATCAGTACTTGAGCATCCATGTTAAAATATTCACTCACAAGATAAAGTTCTTTGAAGAAATTTATAACAGGTAAATAATATAAAGACAGACTAGGGAATTAATGAAATTATAGTACTAAAACAAGACAAGGAGTTACGTAGAGGTAGCGCACATTTTCTTTGTTTCTCTTGCTAGACAATTACTTTATGAAAAATACTATTCCAAAATATAATCTCTAGATGTAGGAGTATGAAGTCAGAACTGACTGAGGTGACAAAATAACTTAGCATCTGTAATATTTATGGTTCAGAAATAATCAGTGCTACTTAGAATGCAACGTTTATCAAGATTAAATAATGTTAGGAAAAAAAGATCTATGTGACACAAGAATGAATTTGTGGTAGCAGAGAAATTTTTAGAGCATAGATTTGTTATGTTTCCATGATTCATTTCTTTTACTTGATACTATACATTACGAAAATGTATCTGTGTTATAATGTGATCATTTAAAAATAATACTATAAACAATCTGTGGTATTTTAAATCTTTACAGGATTTATGTAACTTCAAAGGAAGAATTAATTCTCACTAAACCAAGCAATCTTAAAAAAAAAAAAAAATAGGGCTGAACTTATCCAAAACAGAGAAGTGGTCAAAAAGACTTTGACAGCTCTAGATTTTTAAAACCTCACAGAAAAATAAAGTCAAACTGAACAACATGAAACTTAGGCATTTTTTATGTAAGAGGTTTGTCATTTATCATGCAATTTGCAGGCGTTATTTCTAAATTCCAGGGAGTTCTTACTGAATACACATTTGCAAGACTTTGTTATAAATCAGTAACCAGAAGGAATAAAGACTTTGAAAATAAAATACATCTACTACCTAAATATTTATTGTCAAACACATATCTTCCTGGTACTACAGTCGACTCAGTATATAGAGACTACTGTTTAGGGATAAAGTGCTCATCTATGTAGGACAAATAGAGTGTTCTAGGGCACTGTGTCAGATGAAGAATTTTTTGTACAGCTTAGGGTTGTAATCAATTATTTGAAAAATTAATTACACTTTTTATGAAAAAGTCAAGCTCATCCAGGCAGTGGCAACTGTAATAGTCCAATTTACGTTGCATACTACTGTGCTTGTGTGAAGATTGCAATAATGAACCACAGTGAAAGAAGTCTGCACCTTTACTTTTCTCGGCAGAAACACTTAACACTTCTTAGCAGAAACACACTTTTCTCCATAAGCAAAGAAATATTTATGTGATAGTTGGCTAGTCAATAGTCTGAAACTAACTGAACTTTCTGAGGGCAGAAGGTATGACCTTGGAGTTATGAGACAATTGCTCTAGACAACTGCGTTAAACAGATAGAATAAAAACAGAAATGTCTAACAGAATAATGTATAATCATAGGGTACACTTTCGGGATGGAATAATGTCTTTTCATCTATCTTTTACTTTTCACAAATAATGAAAATATGCCTCAGAGAGGTTAATTAATTTGCTCCATATATTTCTATTTTTCAGAGAAGCTGTAAGTTGAAGCTTTTATGTAAATTTTCTACTATTTCATACACCCAGTGTGGACCAGGGACTATTAGTTTGAGATCTCTGCAAATCCTTCCTACTTTGGTTTTCATTTGCCCGATCTGCTAATCCCCTTTCCTTCTTAGGTTCAGGTCACTTCCTTCCCACAGAAATGAATGACCAAGGACCCGCCTCATGAATTCTGCTTCCATGGCTGTCTCAACCCCCAAGTGGCAGTGGCATCGGCTCTCCCTTGCTGTCTGTCTAGAGCTGTGCTGTCCAATGGTCACATGTAGTTATTTAAATTTAAATTAATTAAAAGACAGTAAGATACAAAATACCATCCCTCGGTCACAATACCCACATTTCCAGTGCACAATGGCTATATATGGTTTGTGGCTCCTGTACTGGAGAGAGTAGGTATAGAGCATTTCCATTATTGCCAAATGTTCAATTAGACACAGTGGGTATCTCAATTCGTCAACTAATTTCGAAACCATTTCTTTGGATTCTCTTCATATATTGATAATGTAGCTTTCTGGCTTTTTTTAAAATTCAAAGACCTCAATTACTCATGTGTCATTTCCTATGCATCCTCTAGCATGCTACTTAGCACGCTTCCTGGCCTATATTTAAGTGTTCAAAAAATCAGGGAGCAATAGTAATAGTTAATACACCACTTATGATTCATGTATTTATTATTTTTCAATTGATGAAGTTAATAGCCAAGAAATATCAAATGCAGGTATACAGTCAGTCTTGCAGCAGGCAATGAATTAAATCTATATAAAGCAATACTGTTTTAGTGCTATAAATGTTTGCACATTGATAACCACGTAAATTCAAAGTCCAGTTTTTCTATGGTGCAGTGAAACAAACATGGAGCTAGAGAACTGTACACTTAAACAGAAATAGAATTTACTATGTGCTATTACAGCTCTAAGTTCTCCATGTTCACTACTTGCTTTACTCATTACAATAACCCATTGTATAGGCAACTATTATTTTATAGAATAGGAAACAGGCACACAGAGATTAAGTATCTTAAGTAAGTTGTACAACTATTAAGTAGTATTTGGGAGTCTCTAAGCCTGCCTTTTATGATTATTAGTTCTGTGACTTTGGACAAGCCATGTATTCCCTTTAAGGCCACACACCTGTTTTTAAAATGGATATGATAACTTAGATGATTGCTATAAGGGTCTTAAAAACACACCAGTGCCATGTACTTGCATAAGTACTCAACGAATAGAGATCCCTTTCCCCTTGCTTCTCAAAGTATCTGGGTAAATTATCTCTATATCTAGTATTTACTTGTTTTCAAACAACGTTTATGAGTCTCTTGGAGCCAAGTTTTACCTTTGGTATATGATTTCCTTAACAAATATCTTCAGCACTTTTATATCTATTTTTGCTAAAAAAAAAACCCTATATGATAAAATATTCTACTAAAATTAGTGGGATAGATAAAATAAAATTCTGAGCTAATAATTACTTTCTGAGAGCACAAATATGAATGTATTTAATGAAGAAATAAGATAACTATGACTAGTGGATTCATGGTGCTTTCATTTGCTTTACACCGTGAAGAATGTTGCTCTGTACTCCTTTTTCTGACCTTGTTTTGAATGTATTTCTAGTGCATTTACATAGGGCTTTATTCTAGCTCATGTACTAAAATTAATTGTGGAATTACCATATGTCTGTAACTGTCTTTAGTGGAGCTTCTAGTATTGAGTAACTTCATCCTTTACATGGATCTTTATTTTTTCTTGAACAGAGTATTAATATGTATTAAAGCTTCTAAATGATGTTTCTGCTACATTGTGATGTGAATGCAAAAGCATTCCCTCTGGTTATAGCTGCATCTGTCTCAAACCAACAATCTAATTTTTTCAGATCCATGGGGAGCCATGCTCATTATATTCACCAGGTTTAGGGCTTCAAGCATTAATTTTTTGGGGACGCATGAATAATCAGGAAACTGTTAACAAGCACCAGAGAAACAAGTAGATTACTTTTGCGTATTAGTGGAGGATTATGTGACCCAATAAGGTTGTACTGCTAATATTCATGCTCTCTTTTGTTCGCATTGTTATTTATCGGCATGCTTGGTAAGTATTGCATATCATTGTGTGCAGGTCAGAAGAATACTCTATTTTTTGTTAGCAAATAATGCCTGGTGTGCTGGTATTATGATATGTCCTCTGAGTTAGTTTTGCACCAGTAGTAAAGTGTACTGATCTCACAATATTTTCCCCCTTAAACTCCATCATTTCAAAGGCAACACTTGTGTATACTATTTACAATTCCATATTATCAAATCCATGCTGTAACCAACTTAAGGACTACGAAGTCTAAAGCCAGTACACTTTATTTCTGATTAATGGAGAAGAAAAGCACTCCATCCTGATAAACATACCAAATAATTATTTAATTACAAAGATATAAGATGATTATTAAATTGTAGCTATATAAACATGGAGGTTGAATGTTTCTGTTAGTTATTATAATTACAGTTATAGGATACACTCCAACAAATCAACAGTGTTCTCCATCTGAACTGTTACCTAAAATAACCTCCTTTACCCACCCTTCTTTTTTCCTTCATATTCTAACTAGAATGAGTAGAACTTAGAATATATTCAGCAGAATTATGTAAAAGATATTCAAGCGACAACTGTGAAATAAAATTCGTATTTTATGGTAAGACAAGAAAAATTTAAACATACAAATTTCTTCTCTGCCCTTTGGCCTCCCCTCTCCCCTCACTATGCATTGTGTATCTGCATTATGCATTGATCAAACCTCCCCATTGGCAGGAACACCTGCTCAACCACAGAGAGCAACATTTTCCCAGCACCAACAAGACAACTCCTTAAATGATAGAGTGCCTTCTTGGTCTTGTAATGGGTCACATGACTTACTATGACAATGCTTAGATCTGGATCATGTAAACTGTCAATAATGCGTCATTTGATGTACACTTCTCTGTCTCAAAAGCCTTGGGACTTCCCTGGGGGTCCAGTGGTTAAGACTCCGCACTTCCACTGCAGGGGGCACGGGTTCGATCCCTTGTCGGGGAACTAAGATCCTGCTTGCCATGCGGTGTGGCCAAAAAGTAAAACAAACAAAAAACTTATATAACTGTGCCTTCACTTCTAATCGGCAGAACAGTTCTCAAAGATTTCTGAGATGCTCTTCCCAGGCTATAATCCTCAAACTTGGCTCGCAGAAAACTGTCCATTTCTTTCTTAGATCAACTAATGAATTTCTCATTGACACAATGATGATGCATCTGTTTCTGCTTTGCCGCAATTCTGGTTTATATGTTGTTTTGACATATATGCTAACCACTCCTGTCAGGACTCAACATAACCTAAGCTCTGCTCCTCAAAGAAAATTTGCTCTGGCTCACATTAACCAAGTATGAAATTCACAGAATTGAATTGAATGCTCCCACTGAAATTTAATGTGCACCTTGAACAACAAGCAGTGGCAAAATGAGAATGGTGTGTTTGGAGGGTTAAAAGGGAAGAGTTATAAATGCTATAACATTTCCAAGTAAGTTTATTCCACTCTCAAGGTAAAGAAGGTGGCTGTGAGTAGGACAGGTACCTCAAACTACATGTATTACACCCAGAAAAGACATCTCACTTCATCAGTTAGCCACAAATGAGTCTTTTCAAAGAGATATACTTTCTTTACTGACCTACAGATAACTAGAGCAAGAAATGGTTAAACATGCATTTTTTCCTTCGTATACATGGCCTATTATAATATCTTGGAGATAATTCCTATTTTCTTAATGAAGAAAATTAAGAATTAACTAAGCTATTTAACTAGATTCACTAGTCATCACTTTTGTGATTGTCTTCTTTGGTTTCTAGCTTAGGGTTATGGATTTAGCAAATAAAAATAGAGGACAGGGCTTCCCTGGTGGCACAGTGGTTGAGTCTGCCTGCCAATGCAGGGGACGCGGGTTTGTTGCCCCGGTCCAGGAAGATCCCACATGCTGCGGAACGGCTGGGCCCGTGAGCCATGGCCGCTGAGTCTGCCCGTCCGGGGCCTGTGCTCCGCAGCGGGAGAGGCCACAACAGTGAGAGGCCCGCGTACGACAAAAAAAAAAAAAAAAAAAAAAAATAGAGGACATCCAGTAAATGTGAGTTTCAGATAAATAATTTGCTGTCTCATGCATATTTGGGACATACTTATTCTAAAAAGGTATTCATTGTTTATCTGAAAGTTAAATTTAATGCGGGCATTCTCTATTTTATCTGGCAGTCCCCTCTAATCTTACCACAAATTTACATGTGTGGTTACTACTAGTATTTGTTTAAATACCTCTAGAAATATCACTAAGAGAAAATAATCTCTCATTCATAATCTTGTTTTAGAAATTATAAGAGTAACATAAAATTTTAAATTTACTTTAAAACTTTAATTTGCTCACAAGCTTCATGCTAACCTCAGACACTCCATGGCAAAGTGAAAGCTTCCAGTTTTTATTCGTATTGCCTAATAAACCATATCTTTCATTAATACCTTTCAGTTAATGGGGTGCAAAAACATGGTTTCTTCCTTTAAACAAGATTGTTTAAATCTGCTAACAGCTCTTTAACCTTTCACTGAGCTATTAACTCAGGAAGTACTTACAGAAGAAGTACTAAAATGGTACATAGTGGAGTTTAATTGAAGAATAATCAAATCACTTCAAGCTACTATTCTGTGTATGTAAAACCAAAGATTTTATTTTCTTATTACAAAGAAAAAAGTTCTCAGGGATTTGGAATATATCATGATTAAAGTGTATTTCTAATTTCAAAGTGAGCTTAGGACAGTGATGGGCTATGAGATGAACATTACCAGGACAGCAAGAGAATAGTTTCATGAAATGCTGAAAATTCACTGGCACTTAGACAAACAGTAAAGATAATTTTAAAAAATGACTTAAAACATGATTTTCAATTTTAGTTCCTTTGTTAATTCATTAAGGCCAAATATTTCAGTTTACTTTATCATTCTTCAGTAAGAAGAAACCATAGTAGGAAACCTGAACAATGGACATGTGGGATAGAAAGAAGATGAAAGGGAGATAGAAGAAAAAAAAAGAGCAATGGCAAAAAGTATGATAAACTATAATCTTATATGTACATATGGTGAAGTATAAAGCAAGGCTAAGGCTCGTGAACACATTCCATTTAGCAAATGATGCTCTAAGAAATGCTTGCTCATGTAACAAACCACCTCTACCCTAACCTGTGAACAACGTAAGATGCAGAATATATTGGCTTTCCAGGGCCAAATGAGGGTAAACAGTAGACCACTGAAAGTCAGACCCCAAGCCTGGTGCACTGAAATTGCTCCAGCAAAGGATCCTATTATGCTTATTATACAGATTCTTCATATCTCTTCTCCTAGCCCTATCTGCAATAAGCCCATACTGGGCTCTAGAAAGACAAAAGCTCTGAATTAAAAATAAACAGGCAAGCAATCAAAATCAAAACCCAAACCAAACACACACTTATACAGAGTAAACTTAAAAACTGAAGGAACTGATTTAATACAAACAATGAGCTGCCAGGAGTAAAGTATAGAGTCTGGGGTCAACTGCAGCAACGGTATGACAGAAAGCTCAGAGTACTGACTGTTTCTGTTGTAACAATCATGTCTGCAAAACACCCTGCCATCCTTGGTACAACTGTACTAGTTCTCAGAAGAAGACAGAAGTTTCGGAGAGGCTCAGGCTTCACCTCAGAACGACTTCAGTCAGTATGGACAGGACATCCTATTGGCACCAGTCACAGTGGCAGCAAAAACAGTGGCAGCGGCAAGAGAGGGAACAGATATGCACCTTAACAAAAATTCCTGGCTTTCCAGGGTTTCTGAAGCTTCAACACCTAACATCATCTCAAAGTGCCAGAGAAGAAACTGAGCATGATGAAATAAAAATGGAAAATGCTACATGTATGTCTAAGCACATATGAGATTTTCCCTGAAGACTCTCAGAAGTAAGAAGGTAACTTTAAACGTTGAAGGTTCAATAAGAGTTGCTGAGGGACAGCTAGAAAAATACTGTTTCTTCAACCATTATTCATTCTATTTTTTTAAATTCCCAAGTTGAATGCCATAGAAAATATAAATAAGGCAAACATATTCTGAAAAATATTTGTGTCTATTTGATCGAGGCTATAAGATCTTTAGAATGCACATGTTTCTGCAAAGTCATTTTAATAAAGCTGTAACAGCTAGACAGTATCATTTCATCTTAAAATTTTTTGTTCACCCTTAAATATATGTTAAATATGACAGATTTCTTTGTAAAATATTGCACTGAGAAATAAAATACAAGTTTGTTCTTTTAACATGAGCTTTCTTTTATGATTGTGTGGTAATTTAGATAAAAGAGAATTCCTCATAAATACTATTTTCAAGTGTTGGTAAGTTTGCATTATGTTCTAAATGTAAATAACCTCTTTTATTTTCTTCCTAGGGGTGATTAAGGTTCATTATCTCATCCCACTGAATAATATTTAAGAATTAAGAAACCCCATTTGTGAAAATTTTGACAGGGATTAACAAACAAAAGATTTTGATATTCACAGATGTTATGGAGTTTATTATCAAAAGGCAAAACTTTAATTTCTCATTAGAGTTCTTATTTACAACTTAAATAAATCAGTGCTTCTTAGATGATCTATGGTGAAGAATTTTTGTTTTTAACTTTTCAATCTGTTACAGACCAATGTTTTGGAAAACAAAATACAAATCAATTCTAGAAATAGAATTTTTAAAAATGTATACAAAACGGAAGTCCCTTTTTTTCTATAGGCTCAACAGACATTACTATAAAAGTTTGTTAATACTTATAATTTTCTGTACTTATTTTGTATGAGTAATAATATTTTTGTGGATCACACTTCAAGAAACACTGGTTTAAATGACCAAATATATATTGTTTTGAGAGTACTCACAATTATAAGATACTGAAGCAAAATTTAACCATTTGAAATATACCTATCTCTATATGCTGTATTTCTGTCTGTATTTGTCTGTGCTCACTCATAGTAAGTGAAACCAAATGAATCTCTCACATTAGCTCTTTAAAAACCCAGTCAACTTTGAAGTTCACCTTACAGAATATTGTCATTTCTCCCTCCACTTGGGGAGTCTCATAATGTTGAATCTGTGGGTACTGATTCAGAGGAGACTTATTGTACATCAATCATTTGTTCCTGTGTCTTTTACAGTTTCTGGAACATAGTAAATAGTCAATACCTGAGTGTGAGTAACTGAATCATTCAACCTAAGCTTCATTAAGCTGAGAGGAAATGATAAAATGTTTTTACTGCAAAAGAAGACACAAAAATGTGTTTCTGAATAAAAAAGGAAGAGTAATAATGCTTATATGTACACTGAACAATTAGATTGCAAATGTACACTTTATCATTGCAAATTAGTAAATTATTTTCATTACAGTTATTGTCTAAAGATCAGTTTGAAATGTTTATGATTTATATAATCAGCCTAAGATTTTTCTGTTTGTTATTTCTAATATCATCTGTATAAAAATAATCTGTGGAAATAGTTTTTGGTTTTTATCACATATACTATCTCATAGAAAGTAACTTTTCAGAATTAAAAATAGAATTACCATATGATCCAGCAATTTCACTCTTGGACACATATCTAGAGAAAACTATAATTCCAAAAGATACATGCACCCCTGTGTTCATATTAGCACTATTCACAATAGCCAAGATATGGAAACAACCTACATGTCCATCGACAGATGAATGGATAAATAAGATGTGGTACATATATACAATGGAATACTACTCAGTCATAAAAAGAATGAAATAATGCCAACTAGAGATTATCTACTAAGTGAAGTCTGAAAGAGAAAGACAAATACCGTATGCTATCACTTATATGTGGAATCTAAAGTATGACACGAATGAAATTATCTATTAAACAGAAACAGAATAACAGACATAGAGAACTGACGGGTGGTTGCCAAAGGTGGGGGGCGTTGGGGGAGGGATGGAGTGGGAGGCTGCGGTCAGCAGATGTAAGCTTTTATATAGAGAATGGATGAACAACAAGGTCCTACTGTAGAGCACAGAGAACTATATTCAATACCCTGTGATAAACCATACAGGAAGAGAATATTAAAATATATATATATACATATATATATATATATATACTTATAAGTGAGTCACTTTGCTATACAGCAGAAATTAACACAACACTGTAAATCAACTATACTTCAATTAAAAATATTAAAAATGAAAAAGAAAAGAGTAGCTTTTCAGGCTCTTGGCATAGTATGTGCTGTAATTTCTTGTAACAATGACTTAGAAGTCACTGAGGGAGAAAGGAAGAAAAAGAGAAAAAGAAAAAAGGCAGATCTAGAGATCTGTGTAAAATGTGATGAGAAATTTAAAAACTGCCTTATGAATTCAAAAGCAAATCTTGCCAATTCTTCCACTTATTCATATAGGAATTTAATTTCAAAAGTCAGGTGTTTCTTACTGACATAATCTTTTAATGGAAAGGTGTTCCCTGTGAGAACATTTCTTTAAGACATTAACTTTAAAATACCTCACTTTTTTAAACATGTAAAGAAATGCAGCAAGCAGTTCAAGTTAATTATAATCACAAGTGATTTATGTTTTCCACATGATATAGTTTATAATCGATCACATTTATGTAAGGCTCAAGGCCCCTGAGGCTTAGCTTCCAAATAGGAAAAAAATAAGACAAAACAGAAACAAAGAAAACATTAAGTACTTTTCACACTTCTTTATAATGGCAAATTGGGAAACAGACATGATCTAAAACCAAATATATTTGGTTATATATACAAACTCCAGATTTCCTAGTGTTTTCCTGGTCTTGTAAAGTTGTCAAAGTGTATGCTTTTAAGGAGTGACACAATGTTTATTAAAGTTACTTATCAATAATTAGAGGATAGTTATCAAAAAGCTACCTATCATTCAAGAATTAAGTACATACACCTTTTCAAGTGCTGTGGGTCTATAGCAACATCCGTGATATCAAGCTTGTATTACTTCTCGTTTTTACATGCAAATTTAAATTTGAACTCCAAATAAAGCTATGTTGTCTTAAGTAAGCATTTATTTTCAAAGTAAATCTTTTCTAATAAGTTTTGATCTTGACTTTCTTATTCCTTTTTTTCCCCAAAGAGATTACAGGTGCACTCTATTTTTCATTCTTGATAAACAGTAGCTCTGATAAACTTTTCTTCAATTAAAATTGGCAGCAATTTCTATTTTTGTAAGCTATCATCAGTTTGAAATTATATATAATTATTTCTTCTTCGGAGACCATAAGGTGAACACACCATATCTATTCACAGTTGCCCATAATTGCAGAGGAAGCTTAAAGAAATAGCTACATGTGATGACAAAGATTTACTTATTTACTTATGGGCAAAACCATTATGCGGTCCAAAGCTAGTCTGTCATGTACTGTGCTCTAAGGATCCCGTTTATCAATGACTCCTGTGGCATTTCAAGGGGGATTTTCATGTAAATCACTTCTAAAGTGCATGTAATATGCCTCTTCTGAGTGAGTTACATAATATTATTATTCATCATTATTGATCGCTCTCTCTGGTGGTAAGCAAGAGATGCAAATGTGCTTATGAAGAGAAGAAATTCTGGGTGTGTGCAAGATTAAACATGACTGGAGGCATAGGTTTGCCTTACTTGTTCTTTAACTCATCATGTGGACTTTCAAAAACCAGCACAAAGCTGATGATATTGCCTTTCTATGCTCTTGATATTAATCAAATTTCACAGTCACTATGGCAAAGTCTAATTAGGAATTCTCTTAAAAAGTAAGCTAAAATTATTTGTGCTTTTAGACTCAATAAAGTATCATTATGGCTTTTGTAATGGAAAACTAAATAGTTAAAAAAATAAATTCTGAATAGTTTTACATAAAACCCATAAAAATTAAGTTTGAAATTTAACAGTAGCCGATATAGAGCATTTTAAATGAGAGCTTCAGTCCAAAATACATATTTTATAAATCAATTTATACATAGATTTATTTATAGAGGCATAAGTAAAGACCTTGTCCTAAAAATGAGAATAAATATTGAAAGGGAGTTTTTTTTAAACAGCACATTAAGCGATAAACTGAAATTCTGAATAGTAAAAATAAAAATATCCACTATCACATTAAATTTGAACTCAGAGCATCCTACTCATTCACTAATAACCATTTACTGAGAGGTTGTGTCAGACAGTATACTACCTGATGGAGATGAAGTAGATCTGTGCTCTCACACGGAGTAGTGTGGGAGGAAAAATCAAGTAAACAGTCAAATAAATAAGTCATTATCACAATAATAAGAGTGAGCATAAGATAGGGGAAACACAGGATGCTATAAGAACACAGAGCAGGGCATCACCATTGCCTCAGAAATCAAGGAGGTCTCTTGAAGGAAGTAACATTTAAATTTACAACTGTAGGGTAAGTAAGGATTGAGCCAGGCAAAGATAGGGCTTAGGAGGTAATGTACCAGGCAGAAGAGGGGGCAGTATAAGAAAAGACACAGATATCTGAAACACTGTGGTACTGAACTAAAAAAATTTTTTTTAAAAAGGAGAAAGAAAGAGAGAGAGAAAGAGAAAGCAGGAGAGAAAGAATTTAGCACACTCTAGAAGTGTGTCAAGAAATGGAGCAAAAGACGTGGGCAGATGCCAGGTTATGGAGGGCTTGATAAGCATGTAATAGAAAGAGATTCTTATTTACCCCAAGGGTAAAGGAAAGTCATTAAAGATTTTAGACTAGGAAATAATCTTATCAACTACATGTTTTAGTAAGATGACTATCAGTCAAAGAGGCTGAAGAATGGCAGCAAGATTGAAGATACAGAGATAATTTAGGAAGCCAATATCCAAAATGAGAGATGAAGATGACCCAAATATTTAGAGATAAATTCAACAGGACTTAATAAATGATTTGAAGTAGTGAATGAAGAAGTGAGAGGACCATGGATTTCTGGCTTTACTGGTACTGTTTATTGTGAAAGGGAATACTAGAGAAAATACACTTTTGTTTTGGGGACTTTGAGTATAGTTTAAGATACGCTGAGCATTGAGAAAAGCAAGTCTGAAGTATATGATAGAGGGCTGAGCTAAGGAGAAATATGAAAGAATTGTGAGAAGTATTAATTTTTAACTAAAATCATGCTTTTAAATGAGATTGCCCAAGGAAAAAACACAGTAATTTGATGGCTATACATATTTTATGTATTGGGGACTTTATAAACGAAACTAGTTATTTCATCTCCTTCTCATCCAAATCTAGAATCAAATCATCATAATAACAGTTTTTAAAATGTTCCTATGAAATATTATCAAATTCCTCAATTCTTAGTGACCTAGAATCTTAAGAAACTATAGGACAGAACTGCTTCTTCATGGCTACATAAATATACGTATGATCAGAATATATTTTTTTATTTTTTCTTTTTTTATTAATTGAGGAGTTATTGATTATCCAGTTAAAGAAACTGGGTTCATTTATTTATTTTATTTTATTTTTTAAACATCTTTATTGGAGTATAATTGCTTTACAGTGGTGTGTTAGTTTCTGCTTTATAGCAAAGTGAATCAGTTATACATATACGTATGTTCCCATATCTCTTCCCTCCTGCGTCTCCCTCCCTCTAGGTGGTCACAAAGCACTGAGCTGATCTCCCTGTGCTATGTGTCTGCTTCCCACTAGCTATCTATTTTACGTTTGGTAGTGTATATACGTCCATGCCACTCTCTCACTTTGTCACAGCTTACCCTTTCCCCTCCCCATATCCTCAAATCCATTTTTTTTAATATATAGGATTAAACTTAATAAGCTAGGGCTGGCCTTAGGAAACAGCAAATGTCAGATTACAGAATACATGGCAGATTTCACTTAGATAAATCCCTGGTTGATGCAGTCTCACTGACACTCCTAGAATGTACAATGTTCAGACTGAATATACAAAGAGATACCCAGGACAATGCTCTCCCTATTCACTTTATACTTCTCTCTTAAAGTCCCTCTCCTAGTAGGTGAAAGACAACAGGAATGTGTCCCCATTCATTCCCACCTGTGCTAATACAGAACAAGAGGCCAAAGTCTTGGAGGCCAAGAACCGAAATAGTGCCTCCATGACCTGTTTCATCAACCAGAATCAAGTTGTAAAGGACTTAGAAATAATACTTAACTACTGGATAAATAAATTACTCAGAAATACATGAAATGTTAACACCAAAGACAAAAGCTTTTTATTCATGAGCAATCAGTCAGCGCTTAAACATTAAACCTAGGAATATTAGAGAAGCTTTCATAAGTAGGGGTTCTGAGTGTCTGAAAGCTCCTGCTAAAGTTTTTTCATTAAGATTTTATTTGTCTAAAACCTGTAACCCTGGATGCTCAATGTTAAACAGGAAATAACATTCAGATGCTCTTTTTAAAAGGTTCTTTGGTCTAATACAACATTATTTTTAATTTGACAGGCACACAGAACTTAAGGAAGCAATTACACTGACCAAAAGAATTTTGTGCATACACGCTTGATGTCATTTTGAAAGTTAAAATGATCTCATTATTGCTTATTAATTTTTGCCTTTTTGATAAAAGGCTGTTTTTAAAGAGTAGTTTAAAGTCAGAGTTTCAACATCATCATGTTAAAGCTACAAAATGACTTGAAATTTTGCAAAATGACAGAATTGTGTCCACAAGATTAATATTATGTAAGCTTTATAAAAACCAAAGATTAATGTAAATAAGTATTACATTATATAATTAGATTGATTTTTGAAAATATCATATTCAGAATTCATATTTCTCAGACTTTCAGAAAATATTCCTGGCATATATGACTGAGAATCACATGTGTAAATACAATGCAAACATCTTGTCCTTCTATCTTTATGGAGAGAAAGAGGAAAGGATTATTAAATAGAGTTCATCATTGTTATTACTGGGGAGTTTAAGAAACTGAAAAGATGTCAACTGTCATTAAGTTGGGAAGTACATTAAACAGACAAAAAAAAGATAACCCAGCTACACATTAGATGTTTGCATCATTAGGACTACAAAAAGGAAATAATCTATTATCATACTCCTGAATTTTTAGTAACAAAATATTACCACTACATATTTTTAATGGGTTTCCAAATATACCATCATCTATATATTTCTGATCTACTATCCTAAAGAAATTTGGTTTAAAATTTTTTCACCTGGGAAGATGGCGGAAGAGTAAGACGCGCAGATCACCTTCCTCCCCACAAATGCATCAGAAATACATCTACACGTGTAACAACTCCTACAGAACACCTACTGAATGCTGGCAGAAGACCACAGACCTCCCAAAAGGCAAGAAAGTCCCCATGTCCCTGGGTAGGGCAAAAAAAAAAAGAATAAACAGAGACAAAAGAATAGGGACAGGACCTGCACCAGTGGGAGGGAGCTGTGAAGGAGGAAAGGTTTCTACACACTAGGCAGCCCTTCGTGGGTGGAGACTGCGGGTGGCAGAGGGGGAAAGCTTCAGGGTCACGGAAGAGAGCACAGCAACAGGGGTGCGGGGGGCAAAGCGGAGAGATTCCCGCACAGAGGATCAGGGCCGACCGGCACTCACCAGCCCGAGAGGCTTGTCAGCTCACCCACCGGGGCGAGCGGGGCTGGGAGCTGAGGCTCGGGCTTCGGAGGTCAGATCCCAGGGAGAGGACTGGGGTTGGCGGCGTGAACACAGACTGAAGGGGCTTAGTGCGCCACAGCTAGGTGGGAGGGAGTCCGGGGAAAAGTCTGGAGCTGCCGAAGAGGCAAGAGACTTTTTCTTACCTCTTTGTTTCCTGGTGCGCGAGGAGAGGGGATTAAGAGCGCTGCTTAAAGGAGCTCCAGAGACGGGCGCGAGCCGTGGCTAAAAGCGCGGACCCCAGAGACGGGCATGAGACGCTAAGGCTGCTGCTGCCGCCACCAAGAAGCCTGTGTGCGAGCACAGGTCACTCTCCACACCCCCATTCCGGAGAGCCTGTGCAGCCCGCCACTGCCAGGGTCCCGGGATCCAGGGACAACTTCCCCGGGAGAACGCGCGGCGCACCTCATGCTGGTGCAACGTCATGCTGGCCTCTGCGGCCGCAGGCTCGCCCCGCATCCGTGCCCCTCCCTCCCTCCCTCCGGCCTGAGTGAGCCAGAGCCCCCGAAGCAGCTGCTCCTTTAACCCCGTCCTGTCTGAGCAAAGAACAGACGCCCTCCGGCGACCTACATGCAGAGGTGGGGCCATATCCAAAACTGAGCCCCGGGAGCTGTGCGAACAAAGAAGAGAAAGGGAAATCTCTCCCCGCAGCCTCAGGAGCAGCGGATTAAACCTCCACAATCAACTTGATGTACCCTGCATGTGTGGAATAACTGAATAGACAACGAATCATCCCAAATTGAGGAAGTGGACTTCAGAGCAAGATTTATTATTTTTTTCCCTTTTCCTCTTTTTGTGAGTGTGTATGTGTATGCTTCTGTGAGAGATTTTGTCTGTATAGCTTTACTTCCACCATTTGTCCTAGGGTTCTATCCGTCTGTTTTTTCATTAAAAAATTTTTTTTTCTTAATAATTATTTTTTATTTTAATAACTATTTTATTTTACCTTACTTTATTTTACTTTATTTTCTTTCTTTCTTTCCTTCCTTCCTTTATCCCTCCCTCCCTCCCTTCTTTCTTTTCTTTCTTTCTTCCTTTCTTTCTACTTTTTCTCCCTTTTTTTCTGAGCCGTGCAGATGAAAGGCTCTTGGTGCTGCAGCCAGGAGTCAGGGCTGTGCCTCTGAGGTGGGAGAGCCAACTTCAGGACACTGGTCCACAAGAGACCTCCCAACTTCATGTAATATCAAATAGGAAAAATTTCCCAGAGATCTACAACTCAACAGCAGCATGCAGCTTCATTCAATGACCAGCAAGCTACAGTGCTGGACACCCCATGCCAAACAACTAGCAAGACAGGAACACAACCCCCTCCCTCATTAGGAGAGAGGCTGCCTAAAATCATAATAAGTCCACAGACACCCCAGAAAACACCACCAGACGTGGACCTGCCCACCAGAAAGACAAGATCCAGCCTCAACCACCAGAACACAGGCACTAGCCCCCTCCACCAGAAAGCCTACACAACCCACTGAACCAACTTTAGCCACTGGGGACAGACACCAAAAACAATGGGAACTACGAACCTGCAGCCTGCCGAAAGGAGACCCCAAATACAGTAAGATAAGCAAAATGAGAAACAGAAAAACACAGAAGATGAAGGAGCAAGATAAAAACCCACCAGACCTAACAAATGAAGAAAAAATAGGCAGTCTACCTGAAAAAGAATTCAGAATAATAATAGTAAAGATGATCCAAAATCTTGGAAATAGAATAGACAAAACGCAAAAAACATTTAACAAGGACCTAGAAGAAGTAAAGATGAAACAAGCAATGATGAACAACACAATAAATGAAATTAAAAATACTCTAGATAGGATCAATAGCAGAATAACCGAGGCAGAAGAACGGATAAGTGACCTGGAAGATAAAATAGTGGAAATAGCTACTGCAGAGCAGAATAAAGAAAAAAGAATGAAAAGAACTGAAGACAGTCTCAGAGACCTCTGGGAAACATTAAATGCACCAGTATTAGAATTATACGGGTTCCAGAAGAAGAAAAGAAAAAGAAAGGGACTGAGAAAATATTTGAAGAGATTATAGTTGAAAACTTCCCTAATATGGGAAAGGAAAGGGTTAATCAAGTCCAGGAAGCACAGACAGTCCCATATAGGATAAATCCAAGGAGAAATACCCCAAGACACATATTAAGCAAACTGTCAAAAATTAAATACAAAGAAAACATATTAAAGGCAGCAAGGAAAAAACAACAAATAACACACAAGGGAATACCCATAGGGTTAATAGTTGATCTTTCAGCAGAAACTCTGCGAGCCAGAAGGGACTGGCAGGACATATTTAAAGTGATGAAGGAGAAAAACATGCAACCAAGATTACTCTACCCAGCAAGGATCTCATTCAGATTTGATGGAGAAATGAAAACCTTTACAGACAAGCAAAAGCTGAGAGAGTTCAGCACCACCAAACCAGCTTTCCAACAAATGCTAAAGGAACTTCTCTAGGCAAGAAACACAAGAGAAGGAAAAGATCTACAATAACGAACCCAAAACAATTAAGAAAACGGGAATAGGAACATACATATCGATAATTACCTTAAATGTAAATGGACTAAATGCTCCCACCAAAAGACACAGATTGGCTGAATGGATACAAAAACAAGACCCATATATATGCTGTCTACAAGAGATCCACTTCAGACCTAGAGACACATACAGACTGAAAGTAAGGGGATGGAAAAAGATATTTCATGCAAATGGAAACCAAAAGAAAGCTGGAGTAGCAATTCTCATAACAGAAAAAATAGACTTTAAAATAAAGACTATTAGAAGAGACAAAGAAGAGCACTACATAATGATCAAGGGATCGATCCAAAAAGAAGATATAACAATTGTAAATATTTATGCACCCAACATAGGAGCACCTCAATACATAAGGCAAATACTAACAGCCATAAAGGGGAAATCGACAGTAACACATTCATAGTAGGGGACTTTAACACCCCACTTTCACCAATGGACAGATCATCCAAAATGAAAATAAATAAGGAAACACAAGCGTTAAATGATACATTAAACAACATGCACTTAATTGATATTTATAGGACATTCCATCCAAAAACAAGAGAATACATATTTTTCTCAAGTGCTCATGGAACATTCTCCAGGATAGATTATATCTTGGGTCACAAATCAAGCCTTGGTAAATTTAAGAAAATTGAAATTGTATCAAGTATTTTTTCTGACCACAACGCTATGAGACTAGATATCAATTACAGGAAAAGATCTGTAAAAAATACAAACACATGGAGGCTAAACAATACACTACTTAATAACGAAATGATCACTGAAGAACTCAAAGAGGAAATTTTAAAATACCTAGAAACAAATGACAATGGAGACATGACGGCCCAAAATCTATGGGATGCTGCAAAAGCTGTTCTAAGAGGGAAGTTTATAGCAATACAATCCTACTTTAAGAAACAGGATACATCTCGAATAAACAACCTAACCTTCAACCTAAAGCAATTAGAGAAAGAAGAACAAAAAACCCCCAAAGTTAGCAGAAGGAAAGAAATCATAAAAATCAGATCAGAAATAAATGAAAAAGAAATGAAGGAAATGATAGCAAAGATCAATAAAACGAAAAGCTGGTTCTTTGAGAAGATAAACAAAATTGATAAACCATTAGCCAGACTCATCAAGAAAAAAAGGGAGAAGACTCAAATCAATAGAATTAGAAATGAAAAAGGAGAAGTAACAACTGACACTGCAGAAATACAAAAGATCATGAGCGATTACTACAAGCAACTCTATGCCAATAAAATGGACAACCTGGAAGAAATGGACAAATTGTTAGAAATGCACAACTGCCAAGACTGAATCAGGAATAAATAGAAAATATGAACAGATCAATCACAAACATTGAAATTGAAGCTGTGATTAAAAATCTTCCAACAAACAAAAGCCCAGGACCAGATGGCTTCACAGGCGAATTGTATCAAACATTTAGAGAAGAGCTAACACCTATCCTTCTCAAACTCTTCCAAAATATAGCAGAGGGAGGAACACTCCCAGACTCATTGTACGAGACCACCATTACCCTAATACCAAAACCAGACAAGGATGTCACAAAGAAAGAAAACTACAGGCAATATCACTGATGTACATGGATGCAAAAATCCTCAACAAAATACCAGCAAACAGAATCCAACAGCACATTAAAAGGATCATACACCATGATTAAGTGCGGTTTATTCCAGGAATGCAAGGATTCTTCAATATACACAAATCAATCAACGTGATACACCATACTAACAAACTGAAGGAGAAAAACCATATGATCGTCTCAATAGATGCAGAGAAAGCTTTCAACAAAATTCAAAACCCATTTATGATAAAAACCCTCCAGAAAGTAGGCATAGAGGGAACTTTCCTTAACATAATAAAGGCCATATATGACAAACCCTCAGCCAAAATTGTCCTCAATGGTGAAAAACTGAAAGCATTTCCACTAAGATCAGGAACAAAACAAGGTTGTCCACTCTCACCACTCTTATTCAACATAGCTTTGGAAGTTTTAGCCACAGCAATCAGAGAAGAAAAGGAAATTAAATGTATCCAAATCAGAAAAGAAGAAGTAAAGCTGCCACTGTTTGCAGATGACATGATACTATACATAGAGAATCCTAAAGATGCTACCAGAAAACTACTAGAGCTAATCAATGAATTTGGTAAAGTAGCAGGATACAAAATTAATGCACAGAAATCTCTGGCATTCCTATACACTAATGATGAAAAATCTGAAAGTGAAATCAAGAAAACACTCCCATCCATTTACCATTGTAACAAAAAGAATAAAATATCTAGGAATAAACCTACCTAAGGAGACAGAAGACCTGTATGCAGAATATTATAAGACACTGATGAAAGAAATTAAAGATGATATAAACAGATGGAGAGATATACCATGTACTTGGGTTGGAAGAATCAACACTGTGAAAATGATTCTACTACCCAAAGCAATCTACAGATTCAATGCAATTCCTATCAAACTACCACTGGCATTTTTCACAGAACTAGAACAAAAAATTTCACAATTTGTATGGAAACACAAAAGACCCCGAATAGCCAAAGCAATCTTGAGAATGAAAAACGGAGCTGGAGGAATCAGGGTCCCTGACTTCAGACTATACTACAAAGCTACAGTAATCAAGACAGTATGGTACTGGCACAAAAACAGAAATATAGATCAATGGAACAGGATAGAAAGCCCAGAGATAAACCCATGCACATATGGTCACCTTATCTTTGATAAAGGAGGCAGGAATGCCCAGTGGAGAAAAGACAGTCTCATCAATAAGTGGTGCTGGGAAAACTGGGCAGGTAAATGTAAAAGTATGAGATTAGATCACTCTCTAACACCATACACAAAAATAAGCTCAAAATGGATTAAAGACCTAAATGTAAGGCCAGAAACTACCAAACTCTTAGAGGAAAACTTAGAACACTCTGACATAAATCACAGCAAGATTCTTTTTGACCCACCTCCTAGAGAAATGGAAATAAAAACAAAAATCAACAAATGGGACCTAATGAAACTTCAAAGCTTTTGCACAGCAAAGGAAACCATAAACAAGACCAAAAGACAACTCTCAGAATGGGAGAAAACATTTGCAAATGAAACAACTGACAAAGGATTAATCTCCAAAATTTATAAGCAGCTTATGCAGCTCAATAACAAATAAACAAACAACCCAATCCAAAAATGGGCAGAAGACCTATATAGACATTTCTCCAAAGAAGATATACAGACTGCCAACAAACACATGAAAGAATGCTCAACATCATCAATCATTAGAGAAATGCAAATCAAAACTACCATGAGATATCATGTCACAGCAGTCAGAATGGCCATCATCAAAAAATCTAGAAACAATAAATTCTGGAGAGGGTGTGAAGAAAAGGGAACACTCTTACACTGCTGGTGGGAATGTGAGTTGGTACAGCCACTATGGAGAACAGTATGGAAGTTCCTTAAAAAACTGCAAATAGAACTACCATACGACCCAGCAATCCCACTACTGGGCATATACCCTGAGAAAACCAAAATTCAAAAAGAGTCATGTACCAAAATGTTCATTGCTGCTCTATTTACAATAGCCCGGAGATGGAAACAACCTAAGTGTCCATCATCGGATGAATGGATAAAGAAGATGTGGCACATATATACAATGGAATATTACTCAGCCATATAAAGAAATGAAATTGAGCTATTTGCAATGAGGTGGATGGACCTGGAGTCTGTCATACGGAGTGAAGTAAGTCAGAAAGAGAAAGACAATACCGTATGCTAACACATATATATGGAATTTAAGAAAAAAAATGTCATGAAGAACGTAGGGGTAAGACAGGAATAAAGACACAGACCTACTAGAGAATGGACTTGAGGATATGGGGAGGGAGAAAGGTAAGCTGTGACAAAGCAAGAGAGAGGCATGGACATATATGCACTACCAAATGTAAAATAGATAGCTAGTGGGAAGCAGCCGCATAGCACAGGGAGATCAGCTCGGTGCTTTGTGACCACCTAGAGTGGTTCGATAGAGAGAGGGTAGGAGGAAGGGAGACGCAAGAGGGAAGAGATATGGGAACACATGTACATGTATAACTGATTCACTTTGTTATAAAGTAGAAACTAACACACCATTGTAAAGCAATTTTACTCCAATAAAGATGTAAAAAAAAAAATTTTTTTTTCACCTGATAGGGACAACAGATCTATTCTGCACTAAATCACTCCTATACTAAACCACTGTCAATATGGTACTATTTTTGAGACAGTTTTCTGAGGTTAAAAGTATAGTCTTATAAATATAAAAACTAACTGATCAAAAAAGTGTGAAACTCAGAACTCTTAAATACTAGCAGTTTTTAAAAAATTTCAATGGCTCAAGCTAAATTTATTACTCAATTAAATTCTCAGCAGGACCCATAATCTCTGTTCCCTATATCATAGCAATCAGTAGCATTGGTTATTAGCCAGTTCAGTAATATCAGATATAAGTATTCCACAAGAATCATTTGTTTTAAAGAAAATCAATAGGAAATAAAAGAAGGTGGATTAAGAATTTCAGTTATTGAGGCTAAATTTAGGCCAAAAGCAAAATGACCAGTACATACGATTCTGGTTATATTATTTTTAGGATTTTAGGATCGTTCCATGGTGCCAGGGACCACTGCCTACCTTTAATTGGTTATACACGGCACATGTATAAGCAAATCTCTCTGGGGCTGTGCAGGACACCAGTACCAACATATGCAATGACTGATGGTAACTCTAAAGATATTATAAGAAATTTATCTAGTTTGTTAGTACCTTCATAATTGTGTCTGTAACCAGTGCCAAGAGAAACGTGGATGGTGTTTGACCATGTTTAAAGGTATAAGTTGCTGAAAGGAAAGAGATTAAAATTTGAGAAACCAGTATCCCAAGAAAATATTATTCACTTTTCTTTCTTTAGTTATTACTTGAGTTGCCATAAGAAGATGAGAAGGAATAGTAACTGTTGCTGTTTAAACATACTTGATATCAATAATAATAATAATAATAATAAAGATCCCTTAGAGATCTGAAAATTTTGTCCCACATTATCCCATAGGAACAATGGGCAGGAGCTGAATATTTGGCACTCTCTCTATACTTAGACTGAGGAGAAAAAAGTAACAGAAGTCAAGTATTTCAGGTCTATGTTCAGTTTTATACCACCTTCTCTGTGAGGTGGGGCTCTCTTCACAAAGCTTAGGTTTCTATTACAGGATTTATGACTGTGCTATAGTTATTTGGACAGGTGTCTGTCTCCATAATGGACTGCTAATTCTCTTAAGTTAGAGATTGGCTTTTATTCATCTTGATATGCCCACTAGCTACTGCAATGTTTTAAGAAAATCTAGGAGTAAAATAAATATCTGGAAAATGAATAAGAAAATAAATGGATTATAGATGTGCTTTTGAAGGAACCTTCTTAAAAAGTTTCTTTTATTTTTCTACCATATACCAATGCCATTATCATAATCATTCTTACTAAAAACTGACCATTTTATTCATGAATGTATTCAACAAATATTTATTGCATATCCATTATGTGCCATTCTCTGGATCTAAGACCTGAGCTACAGAGGAGGAGATGGTGTACTGCAACTCAGTCATCACAGAGCTCAAATCATAAATGCAAAACAGATATTAAAAATCTAAGTAAAACAAACACAAAAGACCCTGAATAGCCAAAGCGGTCTTAAGAAAGAAAAATGGAGCTGGAAGAATCAGGCTCCCTGACTTCAGACTATACTACAAAGCTACAATAATCAAAATGGTATGGTACTGCCACCAAAGCAGAAATATAGATCAATGGAACAGGATAGAAAGTCCAGAAATAAATCTATGCACCTATGATCACCTCATCTATGACAAAGGAAGCAAGAAGATACAATGGAGAAAAGACAGTCTCTTCAATAAGTGGTGCTGGGAAAACTGGACAGCTACATGTAAAAGAATGAAATTAGAACATTCTCTAACACCATACACACACAAAAAAACTCAAGATGGATTAAAGGCCTAAATGTAAGACCAGACACTATAAAACTCCTGGAGGAAAACAAAGGCAGAACACTCTCTGACATAAATCGATGTAAGCTCTTTTTTGATCCACCTCCTAGAGTAATGAAAATAAAAACAAAATAAATAATCGGGCCTAATTAAACTTAAAAGCTTTTGCACAGCAAAGGAAACCATCAACAAAATAGAAGATAACCCACAGAATGGAAGAAAATATTTGCAAATGAAGCAACTGACAAGGGATTAATCTCCAAAATACACAAACAGTCCATGTAGCTCAATATCAAAAAAGACAGCCAACCCAATCAAAAAATGAGTGGAAGATCTAAATAGACATTTCTTCAAAGAAGACATGCAGATGGCCAAGAGGCACATGAAAAGATGCTCAACATCAGTAATTATTAGAGAAATGCGAATCAAAACTACAATGAGGTATCACTTCACACCTGTCAGAATGGCCATCATCATAAAATCTACAAACAGTAAATGTTGGAGAGGATGTGGAGAAAAGGGAACCCTCGTACACTGTTGGTGAGAATGTAAACTGGTACAGCCACTATGGAGAACAGTATGAAGGTTCCTTAAAAAAACTAAATATAGAGCTACCATATGATCCAGGAATCCATATGATCCAGCAATCCCACTCCTGGACATATATCCAGAGAAAACCATAATTTGAAAAGATATATGTACTCCAGAATTCACTGCAGCACTATTTACAATAGCCAGGACATGGAAGCAACCTAAATGTCCATTGATGGAGGAATGGATAAAGAAGATGTAGTACATATACACAGTGGAATATTACTCAGCTATTAAAAAAAGAACGAAATAATGCCACTTGCAGCAACATGGATGGGCCTAGAGAGTGTCATACTGAGTGATGTAATAAATTAGACAGAGAAACAAATATCATAAGATATCACTTATATGTGGAATCTAAAAAAAGTGGTACAAATGAACCTATCTACAAAACAGAGTCACAGATGCAGAAAACAAACTTATGGTTACCAAAGGGGAAAGGGGGGGAGGAATAAATTGGGAGATTGAGATTGACAAATACACACTACATATATAAAATAGATAACTAATAAGAACCTACTGTGTAGCACAAGGAACTCTACTCAGTACTCTGTAATGACCTACATGGGAAAAGTACCTAAGAAAGAGTGGATAAATATATATGTATAACTGATTCATTTGCAGTACAGCAGAAACCCAAAATTGTAACTCAACTATACTCCAATAAAAAATTAATTAAAAAAAATCTAAGTAAAATAAAATATTTTATGTCCTATGATAATGGTAGTGCAGGGTGCTATTAGAGGCGGTGGTATTATCGAGCGCTATATTGCAGGAAGAACTGTTCTAGAGCAGGATGTTCTCCCTGAAGAATTTAAGGCTGAGACACAGAAGTAAGAATTTGCCTCCTCCCCACAAAAAAAAGGAGGGGAAGTGGAAGAGAAAGAATATATTATGCAACACTAAATTTATATCTATGGATGCAACTTTATGACATGCTGACTTAAGCTTTAAAATAACATTGTTTATAAAAATATAGTTTATTTTCAGAGTAATTAACAATAAATTTTTATGGATTATATACTAATCATTTATATATTTGCAAATTAGATTAACCGGTATAAAATAAAGCATGAATCCCTTTAAAAAAGTATATAATGTTAAAAAGTAAATATAATTTTATAAGTTTTACTGATGATTTAAAGTAAATATTGGACACAATTTAGTGTAAAATCCCTTTTTTGAGATGATGAAAGTTCACAGAACTGTTGATTTAAAAATTACCTTCTGTTCTTTTCATTCAGTGTGTATGATTTTGATTCTGGAATGGAGGGATAATTTGAGTAAATGGAATTCTTGGTATCAAATGAATACATTTTAGTCCATTAAATGGTAGAAGTTAATGTGGGATCCAAACACACCCCTCTGGATTAAACTGAATGTGCCCTCTACCATTATAATTAAGGAAAAATCAACTAGGTTTCTTTTGAGAATTAATCTTGAATTTTTCTTAGATTTGATCCTTTTAACAACTAACCATTCAAAGGATTCATGTTTGTAGAATTTTTTAGAGTGATAATAGAGATCACATTCATACTTCAAAAGGTTGCAGTACTAAATACACAAGATTGACAGAATAAGAACAGAGCCAAGAGGGTTAAATGACAAACTAAATCAAAATTGCATTTATTGTACTGAAAAGGATTATACTAGAATTTCCAAAACCTCTTGATCTGTGTCAAAGAAAACATCCTAAAACACATATTATTTTAGTGTCAGGACTTCAACAATTTCAAGACAAGAATGAAATTATCTAAATTAGAATCCATCCATATAACTTCTTACTTTAATGGAATTATTAAAAATTATACCCAGTTTATCTCATCCTTGATGTCATTCTTTTTAAGCGATGTTATTTATTTTTAACATTACTTGTAGAAGTTGTATTGTGAGATAATTTTGATCTTTAAAATCACTTAATAAGAATAATCAGGTATGTTTAGACCAATACAACTTAAATCTTAAAACATTTATCTTTAATATGCATCAAGAAAAAGGGTGATTCTGGAAAAATAAAAGAGAACTGAGTGTTTAGAAAATCAAAGTTTTTATTCTTAATACTTAATAAACAAATATTTAATTGGGGAAATTATACTAAACATATTCTATTCTTTTCAGCTGAATACTAAGACCACATTAGCAGAAATGCCTTTTCAGAGCTATACTTTAATATTATTTCCTCAACTTTCATCAGGCATCATTATAAGAAACAGCCAAGTGAAAAAATCATTTCTCTGTTCACTATAAAACTATTGCTTATTTTCTTTCAGTGTATCCTTTGTAAAGTTTCCAAGGGAGAAATTCCCTTAGCAGCTTAGCAAGAGGGAAAACTTTGACTTTTTTCAGGACCAAGAGTACTTTCCGCATTTAGCTAAGAACAGTGCAACTTTATGTATACATTCCCCACATATATTTGAGTGAGTGAGTGTGTGTGTGTGTGTGTGTGTGTGTGTGTGTGTGATGAATTCCAGGAAGCTAGAAGTCACAAAAGGTATCATATTAACTAACCTCATGGTACTTCCAAAGGCTTTGTTTATTATTTCTATTTTATTTACTTTGCTGTATATATTTTCTTTATGGCAAAACATTGGGATGTACTTGGAAATAAATGAATACACAGGTATATTGTTATAGAAAAAGAAATATGTCTTATGATGTTTTACTACAAGCTGTTTTTTGCCAAAGGCTCTTGCAGCACAATTTGCTTGTTTTTTTAAAATAAGTATAATTATATAATAGACAAGAAGAAAATTAAGAAAAGTATATATGTAGCCCATAATTTTCAGTAAACTAATCTATTCTAGCAACTGATTAGTAAAATTCTCCTTCATGTGTCATAAGGAAATTTACCAAAGTGTTATGTTTTGGTTTAATAAAGAGAAATTAAGATAACCCTAATATGTGGCATGAAAGTTGCAGAAAAATCTAGCTGTCACAGCGTCCTTAACAGTACCCAAGAATAAACTAACATGTGGGATCCTGTTTATTTTAATGTAGCTATTCACAAATATGATTTGTCAGTTATCCTGTAATTTCCTTAATAGCTTTCCTAAAAATTTCAATAGTGTTAAGAATTAGCGAGAATAATTTACTAAATTAGAAGCTTTATGGCTCCTAAGAATAAACAAGTTTTGCTCTGTGAGAGACCATGTGAAGAGATAAGACAAGCTACAGACTGGAAGAAAAGATTTGAAAACTACATAGCTGATTAAGAACTACTATCCAGAATATATAAAGAAGACTCAAAATTCAACTGTAAAAAAACCCAAATAATCCAGCTAGAAATGGCAAAAGAAATAAACAGATATTTCACCAAATAAGTTATGCCAACTGCAAATAAACACGATAAGACGTTCAACATTAGCCATCAGGGAAATGTAAATTAAAACCCCAATGAGATATATCACTATATACTTATCAGAATAGAAAAAATAAAAAAATAGTGGCGATACTCAAGGCTGGTGAAGATGCAGAGAAACTGGATCATTCGTATACTGGTGGTATGAAGAATGCAAATGGTAACATCACTCTGGAAAAGCTTGGCAGTTTCTCATAAAATTAAACATACATTTACCATATGTGGTAGGCAGGACAAGGCCAACCTGCTCTCCCTTCAATAGAATATATCCACATCCTAAGTTCCAAAACCTGTGAATATGTCACTTTACTTGGCAAAGGGACTTTGCAGAGGTGATTAAATTGAGGATCTTGAGATGGAAAGATTAAGTTGGATTTTCCAGATGAGCCTAATATGTTCATAAAGGTCCTTATAAGGGAAAGAGGGAAGACGAACAGTAAGAGTTAGAGAAGCAGATGTGGGAGAGAGAGATTTGAAGATGTTACGCTGCTGGCTTTGAAGATGGAGGAAAGGGCCATGATCAAGGAAAACGGCCTCTAGAATTTGGAAAAGTGGGAAATAGACTATTTGCCAGAGCTTCCAGAAGGAACATAGTCCTGCAGTCACTTTGATTGTAGGCCAGTGAGATTTCTAACGTCCATAACTGTAAAATAACGAATTTTATATTGTTTAAGTCACTAAATTTATGGTAATTTGTTATAGTATCAAAAGGAAACTAACACTTAATACAACTTAGCGATTGTACTCTTGGACACTTATCCCAAAGAAATAAAATCAGTTCACACAAAAACCTGTACATAAATTTCACAAAAGTTTTACTCATAATATTTAAAAACTGGAGACAGCCAAAACATCCTTCAGTGGGTGAATGGTTAAAGAAACTGTGGTAAATAAATACCATAGAATACTACTTTGCCTAAGAAGGAACAGACTATTGACACATACAATTTGGAGTTTTCTTCATGGGATTATTCTGAGTGAAAAAATATTTCAAAAGATTACATAGTGTATGGTTCCATTTATATAACATTTTGAAATGACAAAATTTTAGAATGGAGAACATATCAGTGTTTGCCAATGGTTGGGGATGGTAGAGGAGGGGAGGAAGGTTGGTGGGAAATTTGGTGGTGAGAACTTTGGGAAATCAGTAAGAGGACTTCTACTGGTAGAATGATTGAAGTTTTAGTCTAACTGATGAAAGTCATGATTCTCCCTTGCCTACTCAATTAGAATCCAAAATAGTCACATTGCCAGTTGTACTGATTCTATCTGTTTTTATTTTGTTCTTCAAGACAAGGTCCTCTGGTACATGCAAATAAGTGGAAAGTTTTCAGAAACAAGAAATAAATGGAAGTATCACCTGTTCACCTAACTATTAATGAAGCAGCTATCTTAGGAAGTTCATGTTTAAATTGCATAACCCAGTAAATTTGTTAATATACCCTGGAATGGTTAAAACCAATTCTCTTAAGGAGTTTGAGGGATAGAAAATTGAAAAGCCCTTGATTAACAACATTATGCATTACAAAGATTTATATCTAATGCCTAACTTTCTAAGATACACATCTGCAGAACAGATTTATCATGTTACCAGGAAATCTTAAATTAGCACATATTCTTTTTTTATTGGAGTATAATTGCTTTACAATGTTGTGTTAGTTTCTACTGTACAATAAAGTGAATCAGCTATATGTATAACATATATCTCCTCCCTCTTGGACCTCCCCACCACCCATCCCACCCATCTAGGTCATCACAGAGCACCAAGCTGAGCTCCCTGTACTATATAGCAGGTTCCCACTAGCTATCTATTTTATACATGGTAGTGTATATATGTCAAACCTAATCTCCTAATTCATCCCACTCTCCCCTTCCCCCACTGTGTCCACACTTCCATTCTCTACATTTGCATCTCTATTCCTGCCCTGCAAATAGGTTCATCTGTACCACTTTTCTAGATTCCACATATACGCATTAATATACAATATTTGTTTTTCTCTAACTTACTTTACTCTGTATGACAGACTCTAGGTCTATGCACATCTCTACAAATGACCTTATTTCACTCCTTTTTATGGTTGAGTAATATTCCATTGTATATATGTGCCACATCTTCTTTATCCATTCATCTGTCAATGGACATTTAGGTTGCTCCCATGTCCTGGCTATTGTAAATAGAGCTGCAATGAACATTGGGGTACATGTGACTTCTTGAATTATGGTTTTCTCAGGGTATATGCCCAGTAGTGGGATTGCTGGGTCATACGGTAGTTATATCTTTAGTTTTGTAAGGAATCTCTACACTGTTCTTACTAGTGATTTAAGTGACACATGCAGATGAAAATAAAATCCTATTTAAACTTAAATTCCATTTTTTAAATTAATTTCCTTTTCTGATTTATATCTTATTTCTTGGGTTTGCTAAAAGATCATTTTAATCACAATAATTTTGACCATGCATTAAATTTTGATTCAACAAAATCTCAATAACTGAACAAATTAAAAATTATGCAGAGGTGATGCGCTATATACATATGTTGTTAAATAAATTTTACATTAAAAAATGTAAGAATAAAAAAACAGAAAGATATATCATCTTGTTTAAGAGCCAAATATAAGAGGTTGCAAATCAACTAAGGACGTTTTATGAGTCTAACAACCTACTGCTGGTGAAATGGAGGCTATATAGTTTTAATTTGGTTATTTGAATGGCAACACAGTGAAATAATATAGTCTTTCTTAATTATGCTATTGTGCAATGCATTTTGGTTTGGGTTCATATTCATAAATAGTAATATAACTTTAAACAATTTTGTAATAATAACTCTGATTATGTTCTAAGTGTTGGCTAGGAGTAGAAAGTAATCTCAGCTTAATTACCTGCTTACTTCTATATGGTAAATTAGAACTACATTACAAAATAAAAACCTTTAAATTATACAGTAAAAATATATCCAAACATAATTACCAGACTCTCTATAGGAAGATATAATTACCATGGGCTAAATTCTTTCTTCAGCTTCATTTCTGCATCTCCCACAGAATCCAACAGACAAAAACTTCATACATATCTAAGGGCTAAATATCAATTTACTGTGAATTCTTCTGGACAATGTCCAAAAACTAATGGAGGATATATTGAGAAAGCTTACAATAAACATTTTCAACTATGCATAGTGAAACCAACTTGAGACACCATCCATTCCTTTTAGAAGCAGGAATCCAGAATCTTCAATGTTAACCTTGATTTTCCAATCAACTCATTGTCTGTCCTTGAAGAATTTATTTAATTACTCTATGCCTAACTTTATGCATCTGTAAAATGAAGATAATAAATATTCACTTAACTCAAGGGATGTTTGGGGAATTTGTGCAGAGAATGCAGAGAAATTTGTGGATCAAAGTTATGGATCAAAGTGAAGAATGGGGAGAATGTCAGATGGTATGCTCCCGCTCTGTGTCTAGAAAACTGCTGAAGAACAGGCAGCATGTATTGTTTGATAATAACTGCATTCATCCATCAAAAAATGGAATATGTAAGGATGGTGAACAAAATGAAGAAACTATATTCTGGTGGATATAGATGATTTGATTTCTAATCCTACAACAGTGGATTAATAAATCACCAGATGAAGAGGCTATTTCAAAAGAAACAACATACTCAAAGGAACAGCAATTTGAGCAAGAAATGAATATAGCTGGAAAGCATATGTATAATATATTGGTCAAAACCATAAGCTCTGGAGTAATGCACATGTGGTTTCAATCCTAGTTCTACTTTACACATGTGACCTTGGGTAAATTATCAATACTTTGCCACACTTACCTAATCAATAAAAGGAGAATAATAGAATTAAAAATAGACTCATAAGAGTTTTGTGAGGATTAATAAAATAATATACATAAAACACTTAGCATAATGCTGACTTATAATAAATGGTATTTAACATTTAATGATTCAAGAAGTAAGTTACTGAATACCTACTATATGCCAAAAATTGTTATATATGGATATTGGTGATATAATGGTGAACAACTTTTCAAGGAGCTTACATTCTAAGGGAGAGACAGAAAAAGAATAAGGCAATAATGGAGAATAATTTCAGATTGTGATATGTTATGAAGCAGACAAAGCAGAGTAATGCTATAGATACATAGGTTATCAATCACAGCTACAAATTAGAATCACTTGGAAAGCTTCTTTAAAATACTGATGTTTGGGTTCTACCCCAGAATATTAAATTACAGTCTCAGGTTTGCACTTGACATAGAATGTGTCATCATCTAAGGTGGCAAAAAGAGGGAGGAGCAATTTGGAGATAAAGGAAGAATGTTGATGTTGATTTCTACATAGAAATGTCTACATTAACACAACAATATCTCATGAGACTTGACTATATTGATTGAGGTTTTTGGAGAGATATTTCTACTGGGATATAGATTTTGGAACCAACAGTGTATAGCTATAGTCATATATGAAGGAGAATATTTAGGGTTAAAAGACTAAATGTCAGGCGACAGAAGACATATAAGGTGGCTCCCGTAATGCTCACCACCTGGTGTTCATGTCTGTGTGGGAGCCCCACTCCTTGAGTGTGAGAAGGATCTGTGACTTGCTTGTAACAATAGATGGAAAAGATGTGATTGTCTATATATGATTGTGCGACTACATAAGATTATACATTCATCTTGCTGGAGTCGCTATCTCTTACTGGCCTTGAGGGAAAAAATGGTCACATTAGGGAACTTCATGTATTGAAGAATTACAAATGACGTCTAGCTGCTGAGGGTGGCCTCCAGCTAAGAGCCAGCAAGGAATTGAGAACCTCACCCATAAAACTGAAAGGAGCTGAGTTCTGCCAGTAATCTGAGTGAGTTTGTAAGTGGATCCTTCCCCAGTCAAGCCTCACATGACATCACAACCTTGTGACTCTCTAAGAAAAAGACACAGCTAAGGTATACCTGACCCACAAAAACTCCTGACCCATAAAAACTGAGATAATAAATGTATATTGTTTATGTCCCTAAGACAGTTGTAATGTCATTACTCATCAGTAGATAATACAATGAGTAAAAAGGATCACTGAAGGGAAAGGAACAGTATTCCTGGATGTAGAAAGAATATAAGGTGACAGCTACATTATAATGGTGTCTATAATTAAATTTTAAATACTATTATATAGGTAATGTGATATGATACATGAACTTATGTAAAATAATAGAATTCTGCCTTTTGGTGTGTCTGCTTTGTGAAATCCTTACATGAAAAGTGATGGTTGGAGCACGGAAAGGACAAAGAACAGTAAGTTCCCCCAGTTAATAGCACAGTTTTCAGGAACTATTTCTGTGCTACTATTTCTAAAGTTCAATTAAGATTACCTGCATGTGTGGCATAATTTTATATAAGATTTGCTTCCATTATAACTTCTTTCATGGCTATATTTATGTAACAAAATGAAACTGAAAGTTGTATGTAACCCGGTTGACTTAGGTTCATTCAAATAGGAGGAGCTTCAAGAAAAGAATGCTTAATACTTCGGAGGACAGTAAGGATATCAAGTAAGTTAAGAACAAACAAGCGCTCTTCAGATTTTTCAATTAAAATTTCAATAATTACTCTAGTGAGCACAGCTTTAGTAGGCTAGTGAAGTCCAAAGTCAGATTTCAGTAGGAGACAAAGAAGTGATAATACTGAGTGTAGACTATTTGTTCCAGAATCTTAGCTGAGGAAGAAAAGAGAGAGATGGCGAATCAGCTAGACTGTAACATACAGTTTTGTCATGGATTGACTTGTGTCCCCCAAAAGACATGTTCAAGTCCTAACTCCTGGTAGCTGTAAATGTGACTTTATTTGGAATGGAATCTTTGTAGATGTAATCAGGTTAGAACAAGGTAATACTACATTAGAGTTGGCCCTAGTCCAAAATGACTTGTGTTCTTAGAAGAGGAAAGTAAAAACACGGGGAGAAGAAGACCATGTGAAGACAGAGGCATATACGCACAGAGAGACGAGGCATATACATGCAGAGGGATGACAGCCATATGAAGACTGACACAGAGACTGGAGTTATGCTGCTGTAATCCAAGAGATGCGTGGGGCTATGAGAAGCTGGAAGAGGCAAGGAAGCATCCTTCTCTAGAGGCTTGAGAAGGAGCATGGCTTGCTGATGTCTTAATTTCAGACTTTTAGGTTCCAGAAATGTGCGACAATCAATTTCTGTTGTTTTAAGCAACTAAGTTTGTGGGTAATTTGTTATTGCAGCTCTAGGAAGCTACTACAAGTTTAAAGGGAAATAATATTATAATGTAAGTATCTTAAATTTGTTCAAACTGGAAGAAGAATTCAAGGTAGCAAAGAAGTTGAAGATTCAATTAGAAGGGGAAAACTTGAAAGGAGGAATACCCTGGAAAAGACAAAAAGGAAAGGCTCAAAAGGAATGTTCTACGTACAAATCACTTCACACAAAACCGCTTGAGTGACTGAAGGTGAATTCCTGCCCCACACCCCACCCTGCCAAACAACATCTAAAACTTTAGTCTCTGAGTGTGGAGCCTGAGATTCTTCAATTATTGTTATCTAATCACACTAAAGTTTAAGAAACACTGATCTACTTATATGTAGAATCTAAACAAACAAAAACCCTAAGCTCATAGATACAGGGAACAGATTGGTGGTTGCCATGGTTGGAGGGTGGGGGAAAGGGATTCAAAAAGTACAAACTTTCAGTTATAAAATAAGTCCTGGGGATGTAATATACAGCATGGCAACTATAATTACTAATACTATCAATTATTGCATAATTGAAAGTTTCTAAAAGAGCTTAAGAGTTCTCATCACAAAAAGAATTCTGTAAATATGTGTGGTGATGAAAGCTAACTAGATTTAGTATGGTGACCATTTCACAATACATACAAATAATGACTCAGTATGTTGTACACTTGAAAGTAATACAATGTAGTATGTCAACTAGACCTCAATAAAAATTTTAATTAAAAAACGAAGTGCTAAGAAGAAGCAAGGAGAATTACAATCCTGCAGAATGAAAACCACATTCACAGAAAGATAGACAAAATGAAAAGACAGAGGACTATGTACCAGATGAAGGAACAAGTTAAAACCCCAGAAAAACAACTAAATGAACTGGAGATAGGCAACATTACAGAGAAAGAATTCAGAATAATGATAGCAAAGATGATCCAAAACCTCGGAAAAAGAATGGAGGCAAAGATCAAGAAGATGCAAGAAATGTTTAACAAAGACCTAAAAGAAGTAAAGGACAAACACACAGAAGAATTAAAGAACAAACAAACAGAGAGGAACAATAAAATAACTGAAATGAAAAATACACTAGAAGGACTCAATAGCAGAATGAGTGAGGCAGAAGAACAGATAAATGACCTGGAAGACAGAGTGGTGGAATTCACTGCCATGGAACAAAATAAAGAAAAAAGAATGAAAAAATGAAGACAGCCTAATAAGAGACCTCTGGGACAACATTAAATGCAACAACATTCACATTATAGGGGTGCCAGAAGGAGAAAAGAGAAAGGACCTGAGAAAATATTTGAAGAGATTATAGTCTAAAACTTCTCTAACATGGGAAAGGAAAGAGCCACCCAAGTTCAGGAAGCACAGAGAGTCCCAGGCAGGATAAACCCAAGGAGAAACACACCAAGACACATAGTAATCAAATTGACAAAAATTAAAGACAAAGAAAAATTATTAAAATCAACAAGGGAAAAATGACAAATAACATACAAGGAAACTCCAATAAAGTTAATGGATGATTTCTCAGCAGAAACTACAAGCCAGAAGGGAGTGGCATGATATATTTAAAGTGATGAAAGGGAAGAACTACAACCAAGATTACTCTACCAGGCAAGGATCCCATTCAGATTCGATGGAGAAATCAAAAGCTTTACAGACAAGCAAAAGCTAAGAGAATTCAGCACCACCAAACCAGCTCTACAACAAATGCTAAAGGAACTTCTCTAAGTGGGAAACACAAGACAAGAAAAGGACCTACAAAAACAGACCCAAAACAATTAAGAAAATGGTCACAGGAACATACATACTGATAATTACCTTAAACGTGAATGGATTAAATGCTCCAACCAAAAGACACAGGCTTGCTGAATGGATACGAAAAGAAGACCCATATATATGCTGTCTACAAGAGACCCACTTCAGACCTAGGGATACATACAGACTGAAAGTGAGAGGATGGAAAAAGATATTCCATGCAAATGGAAATCAAAAGAAAGCTGGAGTAGCAATATTCATATCAGATAAAAGAAACTTTAAAATAAAGAATGTTACAAGAGACAAGGAAGGACACTACATCATAATCAATGGATCAATCCAAGAAGATATAACGATTATAAATATATATGCACCCAACATAGGAGCACCTCAATACATAAGGCAACTGCTAACATCTATGAAAGAGGAAATCGATAGTAATGCAATAACAGTGGGGGACTTTAACACCTCACTTACACCAATGGACAGATCATCCAAACAGAAAATTAATAAGGAAACACAAGCTTTAAATGACACAATAGACCAGATAGATTTAATTGATATTCATAGGACATTCCATCCAAAAACAGCAGATTACACTTTCTTCTCAAGAGTGCACAGAATATTCTCCAGGATAGATCACATCTTGGGTCACAAATCAAGCCTCAGTAAATATAAGAAAATTGAAATCATATCATGCATCTTTTCTGACCACAACCCTATGAGATTAGAAATGAATTATAGGGAAAAAATACATAAATTACAAACACATGGAGGCTAAACAATACATTACTAAATAAGCAAGAGATCACTGAAGAAATCAAAGAGGAAATCAAAAAATACCTACAGACAAATGACAATGAAAACACGATGATCCAAACCTATGGGGTGCTGCAAAAGCAGTTCTAAGAGGAAAGTTTATAGCTATACAAGCCTACCTCAAGAAACAAGAAAAAACTCAAATAAACAATCTAACGTTACACCTAAAGGAACTAGAGAAAGAAGAACAAACAAAACTCAAAGTAGCAGAAGGAAAGCAATCATAAAGATCAGAGCAGAAATAAATGAAATAGAAACAAAGAAAACAATAGCAAAGATCAATAAAACTAAAAGCTGGTTCTTTGAGAAGATAAACAAAATTGATAAACCATTACCCAGACTCATCAAGAAAAAAAAGGAGAAGACTCAAATCAATAAAATTAGAAAGGAAAAAGAAGTTACAACAGACATGGCAGAAATACCAAGCATCCTAAGAGACTACTACAAGCAACTCTATGCCAATAAAATGGACAACCTGGAAGAAATGGACAAATTCTTAGAAAGGTATAACCTTCCAAGACAGCTCCAGGAAGAAATAGAAAATATGAACAGACCAATCATAAGTAATGAAATTGAAACTGTGATTAAAATCTTCCAACGAACAAAAGTCCAGGATCAGTTGGCTTCACCAGTGAATTGTATCAAACATTCAGAGAAGAGCTAACACCCATCCTTCTCAAACTCTTCCAAAAAATTGTAGAGGAAGGAAAACTCCCAAACTCATTCTATGAGGCCACCATCACCCTGATACCAAAACCAGACAAAGATAGTACAAAAAAAAGAAAATTACAGACCAATAGCACTGATGAATATAGATGCAAAACTCCTCAACAAAATACTAGCAAGCAGAATCCAACAACACATTAAAAAGATCATACACCATGATCAAGTGGGATTTATCCCAGAGATGCAAGCATTCTTCAATATATGCAAATCAATCAATGTGATACACCATATTAACAAATTGAAGAATAAAAACCATATGATCATCTCAATAGATGCAGAAAAAAGCCTCTGACAAAATTCAAAACCAATTTATGAAAAAAAAGTCTTCATAAAGTGGGCACAGAGGGAACCTACCTCAACTTAATAAAGGCCATATATTACAAACCCACAGCAAACATCATTCTCAATGGTGAAAAACTGAAAGCAGTTCCTCTAAGATCAGGAACAAGTCAAGGATGTCCACTCTCACCACTATTATTCAACATAGTTTTGGAAGTCCTAGCCACGGAAATCAGAGAAGAAAAAGAAATAAAAGGAATCCAAATAGGAAAAGAAGTAAAACTGTCACTGTTTGCAGATGACATGATACTATACCTAGATAATCTTAATGATGCCACCATAAAACTACCAGAGCTAATCAGTACATTTGGTAAAGTTGCAGGACACAAAATTAATACACAGAAATCTCTTCCATTCCTATACACTAACAACAAAAGATCAGAAAGAGAAATTAAGGAAACAATCCCATTCACCATTGCAACAAAAAGAATAAAATATCTAGGAATAAACCTACCTAAGGAGGCAAAAGACCTGTATGCAGAAAACTATAAGACACTGCTGAAAGAATTCAAAGATGACACAAACAGATGGAAATATACCATGTTCTTGGATTGGAAGAATCAATATTGTGTAAATGACTATACTACCTCAAGCAATCTACAGATTCAATGCAATCCCTATCAAATTACCAATGGCATTTTTTACAGAACTACAACAAAAAAATCTTAAAAACTGTATGAAGACACAAAAGACTCCAAATAGTGAAAGCAATTTTTGGGGAATAAAACAGAGCTGGAGGAATAAGACTCCCTGACTTCAGACTATACTACAAAGCTACAGTAATCAAGACAATATGGTACTGGCACAAAAATAGAATTATAGAGCAATGGAACAGGAGAGAAACCCAGAGATAAACCCACGCACCTATGGTCAACTAATCTATGACAAAGGAGGCAGGGATACACAATGGAGAAAAGACAGCCTCTTCAATAAGTGGTGCTGGGAAAACTGGATAGCTACATGTAAAAGAATGAAGTTACAAAACTCTCTAACACCATACACAAAAATAAACTCAAAATGGATTAAAGACTTAAATGTAAGACTGGACACTTTAAAGCTCTTAGAGGAAAACATAGGAAGAAGACTCTTTGACAGAAATCACAGCAAAATCTTTTTTGACCCACCTTGTAGAGTAATGGAAATAAAAACAAAAATAAACAAATGGCACCTAATTATACTTAAAAGCCTTTTCACAGCAAAAGAAACTATAAACAAGACAAAATAACAACCTCAGAATGGGAGAAAATATTTGCAACCAAATCAATGGACAAAGGATTAATCTCCAAAATACATAAACAGCATGCAGCTCAATATTAAAAAAAACACACAACCCAATCAAAAAATGGGCAGAAGACCTAAATAGACATTTCTCCAAAGAAGACATACAGACGGCCAAGAGGCACAAGAAAAGCTGCTCCACATTACTAACATTAGAGAAATGCAAATCAAAACTACAATGAGGCATTACCTCACACTGGTTAGAATGGGCATCATCAGAAAAATCTACAAACAAGAAATGCTGGAGAGGGTGTGGAGAAAAGGGAAACCTCTTGCACTGTTGGTGGGAATGTAAATTGATACAGCCACTATGGACAACAGTATGGAGGTTCCTTAAAAAACTAAAAATAGAATTACCACATGACCCAGCAATCCCACTACTGGGCTTATACTGAGAGAAAACTACAATTCAAAAAGATACATGCACCCCAATGTTCACTGCAGCACTATTTACAATAGCCAGGTCATGGAAGCAATCTGAATGCCCATTAACAAACGAATGGATAAAGAAGATGTGGTACCTGTTTGCCAGGCAGAAATATAGACACAGATGTAGAGAACAAACGTATGGACACCAAGGGGGGAAAGTGGGGGGGAGGGGGTTGGTGGTGGGATGAATTGGGAGATTGAGATTGACATATATACACTAATATATATAAAATAGATAACTAATAAGAACCTGCTGTAAAAATAAATAAGTGACATTATAAAATAGGAGAAAAAAATGAAGCACTGACCTAGAGTGCATGTAGGTAAATCATGAAAATTTAGAATTAAAATATTTAAAATAGCAACTCTGGACTATGGGAATGGAGACCAATATTTGTATTAGAATTTGCAAAGCATTAGGAACCAGATGAGACTGGGTTGCATGAATTACTGAAAATAATGGTCTTCAATTGTGATTTTTCTATAGCAGCACAAAACAGTTGCAGTGCAGAGTCACTATTTTGAAATAATTCCTTGCTTTTAAATATCGCTTTCTGAGTATCACTTCTTATTTTCCTCTTCTATATGACATGATAACTGCCTTATATTTGTTTTCCAAAGTGGAGTCTTCTTCTGGTGCTACGTAAAGCTTCTCAATCTTTCATTTCTTTTGTTCTTTCTAACCCCCAACCCTTCCACTATCTAGTCTCAGACTCCACTACAGGTCTGCCTTTGATGAATTTTCTTGTTGTTCCCCATCAAAGCCAAATTTATCTCAAATCTACATATTTGTAGGTGGTAAGAGTCCCTCTAACTTTCCCAGTGGAACATAAGACTTATTCTCAAACGTGGTGTACTAGAAAGACCTAAGGGATATACTGTACTTGTATATTCTTAGGATCTACCCTCAGAGATTCTGATTTAGCACATCTAGGTCCAAGAATCTGAATCTTCAGGAAGAATTTCATCTGACTCTAAAGTTGGAGCATCATGGACATGCTTTCCAGAAACACTCCTCAAGGACTAAGGAGTATTCATTGCAAGCTTAAAATGATCACATAGTCTGAAGCAGCCAGAAACGTTAATGAAATCTTTGGCAGCATTAAGAGCTATACAATATCCAGGTCAAGAAAGGTAAGTTTCTATTCCCTGCAATGGCCAAATGGAGCTTGAAATACTGTATTTGGTTATGCATAACCTATTCTAAGAATGTGTTACTGTGTGAAACATTTTGATACTGTGAGTATAATTCACATCATTGAGGCCTGTAAGGTACAGGGTTCAGGTCCTTGCCAGGGTGGTGTTCCTTTATCAGGTAACTGCAGCTGTTTCCCAGAAACTTGAGAAATACTATTCTCTACTCTCAACCTGCAAGCAATCATTGAACTATATTGCGGAGAGTTGCTTAATTTTTTTTAATTTTTGAAATTTATTTCATTTTTTTTTATACAGCAGGTTCTTATTAGTTACCTATTATATACATATTAGTGTATATATATGTCAATCCCAATCTCCCAATTTTTCCCACTAATTTTTAAAAAGTAATAATTAACATACTCAGTTGGCAACAGGGATAAATATGACAACTAAGGATCCATCTCATAATAGCCCGCCATCTTTTTTATTTATTTATGTATGGACGTATGTATTTATTTTTGGTGAGAACATTTAAATTCTACGCTCTTAGCAAATTTCAGTTGTACTGTATTAGTGTTATCAACTCTGAATCACCTTGTTATACATTGGATCTTCAGACCTTTTTCATCTTATAACTGAAAGTCTGTACCTTTTATCAACCTCTCCCTATTTCCTACACTCCTGACAACCACTTTTCTACTTTCCGTTTCTGTAAGTTTGACTTTTTAAAAATTCCACATATAAGGGATACCATGAAGTATTTGTCTTTCTCTGTCTGGCTTATTTCACTTCGCATAATGCCCTCCAGTTTTATCCATGTTGTCATAAATGTCAGGATTTCCCTCTTAATGTTGAATAATATTCCATTGTATATATACACTACAAATTCTTGATCCATTCATCCATTAATGAACACTTCGGTTGTTTCCATACCTTGGCTACTGTGAACAATGCTATAATGAGCATGGGAACACAGTTATCTCTTTGAGATAATGATTTCATATTATCTCACAATCTCTTAAAGGCCATTTATGTTGACCTCATCCAGGGCTAAAACTCTAGGACAAGACATTTTATGGGTATCCTAGGCCACTTAAAGTCCTGAGGAATCAAAAACTAAGTGCTAGAACCATAAGATTTCTGATATAAATGCTTTACATATTTCCAGATCACCCCCCTCCCACCAATCTTTCTCTCTCTCTCTATCCCTTTCTTTTCTTTCTCAATCTCCATATCTCATCTCTATTCCTCTCTCTTGTAAAATACAAGACCAACTTTGCCAGGTTAGTGGTTTTCAATAGAGCTAGCAATTAGAATTACCTGGGGACATTTTAACACTGCAAACATCTGAAGCACCAACACAGAGACTGAAAACAATTCCCATAAATTTAAGATAAGGAAACATCTCTATTTTGAGTCTTATGCATCTGAAATTCCTAGTTATTCTTCCTGCTTCACCTCAAAAGGAACTTCACTCATCTTACTGTAAGAAAATACTTCTCCATTAAAGTCAGTCTTTCTTTTACCTTTAGATTAGAAATCCCTGCAATAATTCATCCATTCAAAATGAAACAATTCTCACCAACTTTTCCAGATGACTTAGTTTCCCCATCTTTTCAGATGCTTGGGCAGAGACGGATGGAGCATATTTTGAGTGGGGGTGAACAGATATTTTTTACTTTCCTTCAAAACAGTATACCCCAGATGTGTTTCATCATTTAGATGAAGGACACAGAATTGGGAAACAAAGATTCACAAATAACCATATTGATTATATTTTCAAGGTATTCAAGCTCTTCCATAATGAGGAGGTTTATGTTTACTTTTGCTAAAATATTCAAGAGGAGACTGGGAGACAATGCACACACACACAGATTCCATGATTCTTCCGTTACCAGGTGTAAAAATCTCTCTTGCCACAATAGAAAAATGTCTTGATTTCATATCCTCAGAATTTCAGGATCTGCCTCAAAACAGTCAACCTAAAATGTTTTAAAAACCTTAGCAAACTGTTTAGAACATTTGAGTTCTGACATCATAAATTACTAAATGGAAGCCTTAATAAATTTATAAAATATATATTCTATAGCTTATCCCAATGTTCAATATTTCATTTTCTAACTTAGAGGGGCTGTGTCTAGCCACAGCTGTTGATTAGTTTGCTTTCAGGAAAAACAAAACAAACAAGCTATTGACATGTTCCAAATCTATCAGGAGAATACCCTTGTTATTTATTTATTGTAGTGGCTTCTAATTTCCGAAGTTTTCCAAAGTTTAACATTTTTAGTTAAGGTCAAATGAATATATTTGAGAGTTGTAACAATGAAAATGAAACAAATTATTCATCAAACTTATCATATATTATAAATATAGTTTACGTTTCTTAAAACAAACGTTAAGTAGAAATATCAGTGGTACCCCTCAGATAACACAGTAACATGATTTTAGAAATGTCACTTTATTACTTTCTTTTTTTCAGATAAAAATATGGTGAATAACACCAATAATAATTGGTTTATTTTAACATAATAAAAATTAGCTCCTGAAATTGCAGAAAGATATATCTCGTGAGCAAGTTAAACTGTTATGATAGGGGAAAAAATGTCAATATCGTGTCATACTAACTAATGAAAGTGTCAAGACAAGGACTTTTTTAAGTCTGTTTTTCTTCATTCCAACCGAACAAAATGTGGAGTTTAGTTCTAATTTTACGCCAGATACTCTCCACTAATTTCTAATAAAATATTGGCTTGACCTGTGAAAATCATAAAACTATGAATATTTCAAACATTAGAAAGTAAAGCCTTAAAAAATTTATTTAAATAGACTCTAATAACAATGATTCTGCCACAGCAGTACTTATCAAACTTTTCCTCTAAAGTACAATTAATAGTAAAAGAGAATGAATTTGCACCCCCAGAGATCTATGGGACAAAGCATGCTGCTGTAATCCAAGCAAACATATTGTTAAGTCTAGTGCTAAAGAAAGAATAATAATTTTACATTATAAAAGACATAACTTTAATAAAAAAGGATAAAAATTAAATGCCTTTTTCTCTCAAATTATCTAGCAATTTTAATAGTCTTGAATACTAGTACCTTGGTATAAGAAGCATATATTTAAGAAACTGGCCAATACTCAAAACTCTCAACACATTGAGGGAAGTTACATCCCAGAAGGATTTACTCAGAAATTATATTATTGTACATTTTTAACCAGATAAAAAGAATTCTTAGAATTAAGAACTATAGGAAAATGTAAGAACAGAACAAGATAAAATAGTCACTAGGCAAATGTGATAAAGAATATAGTGGTGTACAGACATTTTTCTAAATAAGACATACAGATGGTCAACAACTACATGAAAAGGTGTTCAACATCACTAATTATCAGGGAAGTGCAAATCAAAACCACAAGGAGATATCACCTCACACCTGTTAGAATGGCTATCATCAAAAAGACAAGATAACAAGTGTTTGCAAGAATGTGGAGAAAAGGAAAACTGTGTGCTATTGATGGGAACATAAATTGTGGAAAACAGTACGGAGGTTCCTTAAGAAATTAAAAATAGAACTACCTTACGATACCGCAACCCCACTTCCGGGTATATATCCAAAGAAATGAAAACAGAATCTTGAAGAGATAGCTGCACTCCCATGTTTATTGCAGCATTACTCACAAAAGCCAAGATATGGAAACAACCTAAGTGACAGTTGATGGATGAATGGATAAAACAGATATGGTATACACCTAACAATGGAATATTATTCAACCATGAGAAAGAAGGAAATCCTGCCACTTGCAACAACATGGATGGACTTTAAGGGCATTATGCTAAGTGAAATAAGTCAGAGAAAGAGAAAATAATATATGGCATCACTTATTTGTATAACCTTCAAGAGCGAAACTCATAAATAGTAGAATGGTGGTTCCCAGGGGCGAGGGTGTGGAAAAAATAGGGAGACGTTGGTCAAAGGGCACAAATTTCCACTTACAAGACAAACAAGTTCTGGCAATCTAATATACAGCATGGTTAGTATAGTTAATAATACTGTATTCTTAACTTGAAAGATGCTAAGACAGTAGATCTTATATATTCCCACCACACAAAAAAATGGTAATTATGTGAGACGATGAAGGCATTGGCTAAAGCTATGGTAGTGATCATTTTGTAATATATGTTTACCAAATCAACATGTTGTAATACCTTAAAGGTACACAATGTTATATGTCAATTACATCTCAATAAAACTGCAAAAATATATAATAGCTTGACGTTCAGGTGAATTATAAAATATTTAAATCAAGAGAATAAAAGATCTAGCCTAAATGCTATGAAAGGGCTACGGATAAAGAGTAAATTGGGATGGGAAGACACTATTCTGAGTATTAGATAAGAGATGAAAGAGAAACCACAAAATGCTACTCCTGTTTGCAGCACAGTAAATTGCACAAACCATGTCCTGCCAGGCAAACTCTTTAAAGCTTAAATTGTTTTAACACCAGCTCAGTCACACACACACACACGTATATGTATAACTATATATACTTTTTATTTCCCTGGACACCACCACAAACTGATTTAACTGTTATCTCTATAGAGAGCATGGGTTCATGGGTTCCGAATATAACACTCTAGATAGTTTCACTAACTATCCTAGTTTACAAATCCTGACCAATCCTTGCCCAGACCTCATTTGCCAACCTTTGTCCTGAAAGCACCCTATGACTAAACCTAACCCCACAAACTCTCTCTCTGACTTTTCCTTAACTTTCCCTCTGTAAAGATGGGTATTATCCCTTACTCAGCAAGTTTAATACATGCAGCTTTATATGATCTATGATCCACAGGTTTGACTTGTGGTCTTGGCACTGGGGCTTTGACAAATACCTTGTAATGTTATCAAAACTGTACATAAAATTACACCAATGACTTGTGATTTTTCCCTTGCAATTTAAATTTAGCCACCCTTCCTGTATTAATTGGCACAAGCTGCTATAAACAAATACCACAGATTGGGTGACTTAAACAACAGAAATTTATTTTCTCACAGTTCTGAAGGCTGCCAAGATCACGTACCAGCATGGTGGGGTTCTGGTGAGAACTCAGGAAGTCTAATAAATCCTGGCTTGCAGTGTCCTCACATGGTAGAGAGAAAGACAGAGAAGGAGAGAGGGTGGGGAGAGGGAGGGGAGGAGGGAGGGAGGGAGAGGGCACAGGAGAGAGAGCACAGTACCCTGTTATCTCCTCTTATAAGGACGCTAATCTTATTGGACCTGAGCCCCACCTTTATGACCTCAGTTAACCTTAATTACTTTCTCACTCCAAATATAGTCACACTTGGGGTTAGAGCTTTAACATGTGAATTTGGGAGGAACACATATATTCAGTCCATGACATTCTATCCCTCGTTCCCCCAAATCCATGTCTTCACATGTAACATATTTGTTCTATCCCAACAGCCCCAAAAGTCTTAACTCATTCCAGCATGAACTCTAAGTCTAAAGTCCCATCTAAATCAGACATGGGTGAAGCATGTTGAGGCAAAATTCCTCTCCAGCTGTGAACCTGTGAAACCAGACAAGTTATGTGCTTCCAAGATACAATAGCGGGACAAGCATAAGATAGACACTCCCATTCAAAACGGGGAGAGATTTGGTGATGGTCTCAAGTATTTAAACTTAACAAGGCAAACTGCATTAAATCCTGAGGCTTGAAAGTAGTCATCTTTGCTAAGCTCTCTAGCCTACTGGAATGGCAGCATCACCCCTATGGCTCTGGGGGAAGGCCCTGTCTCTTCACTTCAGTGGGGTGGCCCACCCACTGGGCTCTGGGCTTTGGCCTTGTCCCTGAGACATTGGGTGGTGACATACTGGCACCCCAAAACGGAAGATGCCCTACCCTTTGAAACTGGTAGAAACTAGTCCTGTCCCACGGGCCCATGGTAAAAAGGGCAGTTCTGCAGATAGCTGAGTTGCCTTGGGGTTGTTCTTCCCTTCTCTTGAAGGATGAAGCATGTTCACATCCAAAGAGCTCTACTGTCCCATCCTGTAAAATCGAAGAAGTCTGACAGCCTTCCTCCATTTTGTCCATCTCCTGCCCCTTCAGCTCAAACTGGCAATGTTTATACTTGTATAATCCATAATCTCTGTATCAAGTGATAGTCCGGCCAGAACTTTGGTGTTCTCAGAACATGCTTTTTCATTTTTTGCAACAAGGAGAAGCTGAGAATTTTTCAAATCTTTAAGTTCTGGTTCCTTTTTTCCTTCACTATTCCTCCTTTAATTCATCTCTCTCCTCTCACACTTTACTATACACAGTTAAGAGAACACAGGCAGCACCTTCAACATCTTGCTTAGAAATCTCTTCAGCTAAATATCCAACTTCACCATTTTACCTTCCACAAAACATAAAAACACAATTCAGCGACATTTCTTGACACTTTATAACATGGATTACCTTCTCTCCATTGTCCAGTAGTATATTCCTCATTTCTGTCCGAGGCCTCGCCAGAATGGCCTTTAATGTCCATATTTCTGGCGACATTTTGTTCGTGATTATTTATGTATTCTACGTAGACACAGCTTTCTCTCCAGCTCTCTTTTTTATTTTTCAAGCCTTCACCAGAATCACATTTAATATCCCTATTTCTACTGATGAAATAAGTCATATTTCATGGCAAGAAAAGAATTATTTAAACATAAATTTTTCCTCTGCATATTTGGGCCTTCTCTCTCCCCTTAGTGTGCACTGTGCATCAGAATTAACCAGACTTCCTTAGGAGATAACATTCCTTCTTAATCCTATACAGGGTCGTGATGACCCACTACTCGATTTGTCTGTACACACTGTCTGACACAATGGTGTCAACTGTCAGTAAGTCATCTGACGTATAACTCTTTGTCTCAGAAATGTATTTCACAGTGCTTTGACTTCTAACAGGCAGAACAGCGCTCAGAGCTTTCTGAAAGACCATCTGAAGTGTTATAATCCTCAGGTTGACAATAAAATTTTTTATTTCTTTCTCAGGTTGACTATTAATATTTCTTCCACACTATCAACAGCCCCCTCACAACAATCTAGGATCTTTCTAGCATGCACCTCAAAACTCCTCCAGCTGCTCCACCCATTTACTCAGTTCCTAAGCTGTTCCCATAATTTTAGGTATTTGTTAATTGCCGTCCGATAGAGGTAATATATAACATTCAGTCCATAACACTTCCCATATCAAAGAGTGCTAGTCCCCCTACAGTCAGTTTTGATCCAAGACCAACCCAAACTTGATGGTTGGTTAACTCAGTTCCTCAGATTTTATGGTGTGTTTTAGTCCATGTGGTTTGGTGACTAACTAGACTCCACTCTCTAGGTCTGATGACCTCCACTGCCTCCTCTGGGCTCTCCTTGGCTCTGCAGTCTTCCTTGACTTAGGGATTCTCCCTCCAACTGATCCAGGAAGATGAAAATTTAAATACAGGTTCATAATTACAATCTATTTTTAACATTTTTATTTTAGGAATAATCAGTGTTTTAAATTCTACTGTAAAATTGAGGACATTCAGGTTTTTAGACTAATTGGTTTGAACTTACTCTTCTTTAAAATAGAAATATTCATAAATATTAGCTATAAAGTTTAGAAAAACAGCAAGATTAAAACTAGCCCATCTAATCGTGGTTATGAAACATCAGCGAGGCAACCTTCCTCCAGCAAAAGGTAAGAGAAAAAGAGAAAGCAGGATTCCAAAGAGTTACCAAAACTTGATTCAAAAAGTCTCTTTGGAATTAGCAGAAAGTATTGGACAAAGGAAACACCTTGGGATTTAATAAATATAACTTCTATTAGAGAAAAGGGCCTGAATATACACTCCTCAAATTATAAATATTAAGATACATTTAAATGTCTGAAATGAAACTGAGTAAGTTTTATGAGGTTTTTCCTTTACATGTACTAGTCAATTCATGTCATGTGCTCAGCTAAACTGCTAGTGAATAGGTTATTTCTCTGTTATAGGGTATCAGAATGCAAAAATTATATTCACCCAGAAGAAGCTGACTGATTTCCTTAGTCTTAAACTGAATCTTAAACTATCACTGTGAACTCATAAAAAATATATTGAATAAAAAATAAATCCTACCCTGAATGCTTTGGTTAATGCTCTAATACTTTTGCTATCATAAATATGGCTCCTACCAATTTCCTGTCACTGTTGATTAGAAAAGTTATTCCTTTTTTCTTTTCTTTACATTTTTTTCTTCAGTCAGCACGTTTCTAAAATATAAGTGGGTGGACATTAGCTTTGGGAAGAAAAATTAGGCAGTGAATGAAACTATTTTATCAGTTAAATAGAAATGAAGAGATGTCGTTCAGATAAAGTTGTATTATAAAAAGAAAGTATATTCATTGCTAGTACTGATAGTCTTTCATTGGCAGGAGATTTTAGAAGCACTTTTGAGATGGCAAACTGCAGAGCTAAGGACAGTGAATGAATACTTAAGGAAGGTTGTGTAATATATTGGTGTTAGAGACAGACTTGATTTTGAGTTGCATTTCTGCCAATATTAGCTGTGTGATCTTGGGAAAGTGACATAAACCCTTTGCATCTTTGTTTCCTTATCTTTAAAACAGAGGTAATGGATATGGTGGTTTTCTTTTTGTATTCTAGTGTCCATTTCTACATTCTTTAATGAACATTCTGTGATATACCTACCAATTTATTTCCCCCTCTTAGTCCACATGATACCAAGTGATTTGATACCACTCCATTTCTGGATATCCTGATTAGCTTAAACCAGTAGCATATTCTACCCTACTGGTTACAGTTATTGGTTCAGGATGGGTAGATACATAACTCATCTGGAGAGACATTTGCTGAGACTTCTGGGAATGAAGCCTTTGTGCATTTCCAATATTTTGAAGGTATAAGGTTGTTTTCTCTGTAACTACAACAATCTGGCGACCAAGAGGGAGAACCTAACACTACCAGGAACCTGCCTAGATAATATACAGCCAGGAGACATATCCTTGCCCGTGTGAGCCCACACTGTTTATGCTGTAACCTCTTGTTGTTTAATCCAATTTGATTTGATTTTTCTATCAGTTGCAAATGAAGGACTTATGACTAATTGTTTCCTTATGGTTATTGTGAGGATTAAGTGAGATGATATAAGTAAAGCACTTAACAGTACTGGGCACCTAGTACTCTCTCATGTCTAAGGATGCATGGCATGTGAACAGCTTAGACAACAAAAACAGTTTCCATGATTCCTACTAACAGTAATTCTTCTCCAGCATGCATTTAATTTTAATTCAACTCAGCAAGTACTTATTCATTTATTTATTCATTAACTCAACCAATAATAGGGAATGTATTATGAACAAGGCATTGTGCCCAGGACTGTTGGTTATACTGAGAAATATAATAATGGTTACTTCAGTACTGGGGCTGATAAAAAAGAAAGAAACCAGTACTTTAGTGAATTTAATTACTTGTAATCTCCCAAAGAAGCATTTGAATAATCATATAAACAGTGTGTGATCAGGTGCCAAACTATGTGGTACCCTAGGTAGATCAGTAGCACAGATGAGCCACAGAAGAAAAAATAGTACACGGTAAGATTCAGTATACTCTAGAAAAAATGCTTGGGTGTTAAATTGTATTAACTAGCATAGTAAAAACTAAGTATGTTAGAAAAGAATATCTAACAGCCCAGATACATAACTCCTATTCCCTTCCCTTTAGTGCTTGTTTTGTGATATTTCTAAGTTATTTCTTTTAAAAATTCTTTGGGGTTGTTAGTCTTGCTTGAATACACCAAAGCCTTGCTGTACTAGAGTCCCTGAGGCTCTGTATTAACAGAAAACAGTGTTAAGACAGGACTCTTCAGGTATTTCTAATAATGAACACTTCTGGAAAGAGTTCAAAAAAGATTTAGGCAAAGGATCAGAGAATTTCAGGGATAGAAGAGACTTTGGAGGCTATATATCCAGCTCTCTACTCAAATTATTTACAGTGAGTTTCACAAAATAACAGGTAGAGTTATTAAAAACAATTTCTTAGTATATAAAGAGAAGAAAAGTAAGGTTAGACTTTGGGAATGAGAGTAATAGAAACATGTTTCTTAGACAAAGAGAGAATGCTGCAAAAATAATCTTTTAAAAACGAGATGAGATGTCCTCTATAAAAATCTGATAACTTAGTAACTGATAACTTTTACCCAAGGGCAGAAAAGAATTTAAAAATCTCAACTTCTTCCTTGTTTTTACTTTAAAATACTCCCAACTATTAAAAGGTTATGATAATGATTCATGAAAGAATGTGCTTGGGTCCCTGTGCTGGAGGCGGGAGTAGAATGAATATGTATAACATAAATCATGCTGCTGTCTGGTAAATGAGAGGGACTGAAGAGAAGGCGATTGATTGAGGTCACAGAAAACCTAAGGAGATGCACTTAGATGCACTTCTGAGTATGAACTGTGTTCTCAGCCTAAGGGTGCAAGTGAGTGTGGGTCCATTGGTCTGTTTCTAAGGACTCTGTTCATTTTTTGTTTTGCTTTGTTTTTGTTTTGGCCATAGGGTCTCAAGTCTCAGGAACCTATTTTAGAAGTCTTATAAGAGAAGATTTTTTCTTGCTCTTTTCAACCTCTTAGGGTCAAAGGGAAAAAACTCTCTTTTCTCTTTTGCAGGAGCACCTGTTAGTTGAATTTTACCTTCTTTCCTGATGGCAGTTTGTTTATTTCAGGCACTTTTATTTAAGTATGTTATAATTTTTCATATTTTGCAAGACTTTTTGTTTATGTGTTACTGTTTACTTGTTACAATATGGAAGAGCAAGTGTCAGCCTTCCCCCTCCCATTGCCCCATTGGATTTATTCTAGAATTCTATATTTCCCATGTTGGCTCCAGATTAAGCCTTTATTAAAATCCCCAATTACACCTGAGAAGTAATATTGAAACCATACTGTAAATTTATGCTAATTGCTATAGACTGAACACATTTGTGTTCTCCCATAAATTCATAGGTTGAAGACCTACTCCCCAGTGTAATGGTATTTGGAGGTGTGGCCTTTGGGCAGTAATTAGGTTTAGATGAGGTCATGAGGGTGGACTTCCCATGATGGAATTGGTTCCCCTATGAAAGGACAAACTCTCTCTCCATCATGTAAAGATACAGTAAGAAGTCTGCTGCCTGCAAACCAGGAAGAAGGCTCTCCCTAACCTCCAGAACTATGAGAAACAAGTGTGTGTTATTTTAGCCATCCAATTTATGATATTTTATTGTTAACAGCACCAGCTGACTAATACATTTGTTAAAAAACCAAGTCTCTGTTTTAAAAAATAGGAAAATAAAAATAAAAAATAGGGACTGATATCCAGTCTCTAAAGCATAACTGCCTAACCTTGGCCAGTTCTCAAGAGGAGCTAAAGATTAGTGAAGGTGAAGGGGGGCAGATATATGAGTTCAAATCTAGTCTCTTTAATTTATCAGTTTGGGGACTGTGAATAAATTGTTTTACTTCTCTGAATCTTAGTTAATGCATCTCTAAAACATATTTATAACAGCCACAAAGTTACGGGGACCTTATATGTGCTGTCCCACTGATTGCTGTGATTGCTTCAGCTGATCTCTATGGCTTGCTTGAAAGCCCCTTTCTTCTTTATAGCTCAAGCAGGGACCCTTTTGAGTCTGGGTTTCCCATCAAAAACATCCTTCCCAGATTGAGGTAAACTATTTTTAGTTTAAGTGTTCTTTCAAATACTCTTTGAGTGCATATATATGACAAGGACTCTTCTTTGAGATCCATCAGTAAATAAAACAGAAAAAAAGAGCCCCTGCTTATCATGTTTGAATCTTATATTTAAATAGTCACTTCCTTTTCTAGCAACCCAAGTACATTATTTCTAAATACACTATGTAAATTTACTATGTACTCTATAAATATGCTTTGAGAATTAAATGTGATAATCTTTGCAATACGGTACCTATAAACCATCAGTAAATGTTGACTCACTCTCACTATGTAAAACCATAGGTTTTTAGAAAATATTCAACTTCAAGAAATTTTTATCTGTGTACGAACTGTCTTAATTTGGTTTCCCTAGAAGCGGATCCTGAGAAAAGGATTTGAGTACTGACAGTCCCTGACTTACAAAAGTTTGATTTATGATTTTTTGACTTTACAATGGTGGGAAAGCAATGTACATTCAGTAGAAACAATACTTCAATTTTTGAATTTTGATCTTTTCCTGACCTAGTGATATGTGGTGATGCTGGGCAGCAACAGTGAGCCATGGCTCCCGGTCAGCTACACAATCATGAAAGTAAACAACCGATACATTTACAACCGTTCTGTAGCCATACAACCATCCTGTTTTTCACTTTCAGCACAGCATTCAATAAATTACATGAGATATTCAATACTTTATTATAAAATAGGCTGTGTGTTAGATAATTTTGCCAATATATCGGCTAATGTAAATGTTCTGAGCACATTTAAGGCAGGCTAGGCTAACCTATGATATTGGGTAGATTTGGTGTATTTAATGCATTTTTGACTTACGATACATTCAATTTACAATGGGTTTATAGGGATGTAACCCATTGTCAGTCAAGAAAGACCTGTAAATAATTTGTTGGGGGAGCTAATACTAGGAAATACCATCCGGGAGTAGAGAGATGAGACGGAAGAAAAAAACAAACATATATAGTGTGCATTTTCAAACCTATTACCAAACTGGACAATTGGAGCTTAATCCCACCAGGAAGCTCGAGGTGCCACTGTGAAATGAACACCTCAGAGTTATTCTGCCCAAGAAGTTAGGGAGCTAGGTTATTTACCCAACTTCTGTCAGTAACTGTTTGAGGGCTTCCCCTAGAGAGAAATAATGTCCTAGGACTTTGCATCTACCTGCACAGCCCTCTGGCAAAGGTGCTGGCTGACTGGGAGTTGGACCTACAAGCACAAAAATGGTAACTTACAAGGAGATATGGGCAGGATACCAAGAGTATGCACTATACGAATCTTAAGAGAATGCTCCTTTTAAGGAAGAAATAATCGTGATAGAGTATTAACCCCTTAATATAGATCAAGGTCAAATCTGCTGTAGAATTCAGAGTAAGAGCTAACCTCTCATTCTTTTTGTCCCAGACCCTCATCCTGACATTCCTTCTAGTACATGTTGCCGAGCTCTCTCCCTAATCTATTCGTACATCCCCTGCTCTCTTCTTCTTCTCTTCTTCCCTGCATCTCATAACCACAATGTCAGAGAAAATCCTGTTGGCTCAATCTCCAAAGGCTCTTGCTTTGACACTTCGTATTTCCTATACCACAACTACACGGTGCTACGAGGCTGTCCTAAGGGTCTCTGCTGCCAGTCTTGCCCCTCTAGTTGGTTCTCTGCCAAGAAGTCGAAGTGATCTTTTAAAATCATAAGTCATATCCTACGATTCCTGTGTTCAAAACTTTCTTCTCTAATTTATTACCAAGGTCTACTAGGCCTTACTTGATCTGTGTACTCACACAACCTTTAAGTGCTTACCTCCTACAAGTCTCCCTCTTGCTCAGTCTCCCGCAGGCACATTAGGGCACATGGAGCCCTCTCTTTCCTCAGAGCCTCCACATTTCCCTATTGTTTCTCCAGATATTCATGAGAGCTAGTGACTGGTGGGTATGGCCTAGACCCATACAGTTTGCTTTTAGAACCTGTGTGCTGGGCCTTTTGCAACATAGTTGCTAGTGCATTCCCTGGGGGCTCTTGTCCTTTTTTTTTTTTTTTTTTTTTTTTTTTTTTTGGTAGGCAGGCTTCTCCCGTTGCGGGGCATAGGCTCCGGACGCGCAGGCTCAGCGACCATGGCTCACGGGCCCAGCCGCTCTGTGGCATGTGGAATCTTCCCGGACCGGGGCACGAACCCGTGTCACCTGCATCGGCAGGCGGACTCTCAACCACTGCACCACCAGGGAAGCCCGGCTCTTGTCCTTCTTCAAGTCAGGGCTCTGAACAAGTGTTATTTCTGCAGAAATGACTCTCCTGACATTCTATCTAAAATAGCATCCACTGCCATTCTTTATTATTTTAATAGCACTTTTCACAATCTGTCTTCATATTGTAATAGGGAAGAACAAATCTGACTCCATATTGGATCTGTTTCCTTTACTTTAACCTTTATATTCTATTGCTTTTGCTGTAAATTAATCACTAAAAAAAAAGAATGTTGCCTAAAGCCTGAAATACACAGGATAGCCCACTCTCAAGGCTCTGACCTGTAAAAGTATACTTTTCCATTCATATAAAGATAAAAAGTTGTATAATAAAGAATAATATTTGTCTTGTTAGAGTTTTATGGAAACATTGTGACAAGACCTAGGAGGAAAGCTGCAAAAATAAAGGATTCTGGCATCAAGAAGTCGGCAACAATCAACTACACCCTTGCCCCTTTTAGTATAAAAGAAGCCTGAATTCTAACCTGGTAAGACGGTTCTGTGGGACACTAGTCCACCATCTTTTTGGTCTCTGCTTTCTGAATAAAGTTGCTATATTCCTTGCCCCAAAAACTCGTCTCTCAATTTATTGGCCTGGTGTATGGCGAGCAGTATGAGCTTGGACTCAGTAACAATATTAAGTATCAATTTATCGTTATTATTTTTAATTTTTAGTTTCACTGCTTGAACATATAAGCTCTATATAGGCAGATCTTCAGCACCTAGAATGGTGCAATATTAGTCAGCATATGTTAAGTTATGCCTAATTAACAAAACCAATTCCAACATTTTACGCCTTCACACAGTGGATGTATCTTTTACCTCAGTCTACAGGGCAATGTGAATCTTGAATGGAGCTCTGTTCATCACAGTCACTCAATCACACAGGCTAAACGGAGCCCCCATTTGCCCCATTGTCCAGGATCACTTTGACCTTTAAATCTATTCAAAGTAACAGAAGTCATGACTCCCATTTACATTTTATTTTCCAAAGCAAGTAACATGGGAGAGAGCAGAAAACTGTAATCTCAAGTGTCTTTGTAAATAGCCTTAATAACTATCACAAGTACTTAGCTCATATTAGATAACCAATAAGTATTTGCAGAATGAACAAATAAATGAGTTACTGGAATATGCCATACACCATATGTACAAAACTGGAAACATTATTCTTAACTTCTATTTAGCAATCAATAAACACATTACATTTAAAATGTAAAATATTATAGTAAATAATCTCCATGAGAATAGGACTTTATCTGTTCTACTCCTCCCTAGCACCTAGAATGCTCAGTACCTGTTAAGCTCTCAATAAAGCTTTAAGGAATGAATTGAATAAATAAACAAATAGCATAATTTTGGTGAATGTACAGGTGTCCAATTGGCTGTGCTTTCAAAAATGGAAATTTAAAATATTTATGCATACACACACATATATACACACAAGCTGTTTAAATACACACACACATATACAACTAAGAAAGCAAGTTATAATTAGTCATTTCACATTGGAAAGTACAACTTAGGAATATGGAAAAAATTACATTTATTTTAGGATACTTAAAAGTAATTTGTTTTTTTCTCTTCCAGAATACATTTATGATTCTATTTAATGTTTAATGTAATCACAGATGCAAACTATTATATATAGAATGGATAAAAAACAAGGTCCTACTGTTTAGCACAGGGAACTATATTCAATATCCTGTGATAAACCATAATGAAAAACGTGAAAAAGAATGTATATATATGTATAACTGAATCACTTTGCTGTACAACAGAAATTATCACAACACTGTAAATCAACTATACTTCAATTTTTAAAAAATGGATTCATAATGTAATCATAGAGACAACTGACTTTGTTTTTGATATTCATAATATTTAAATACATATTTTGTGACAGTGAAAGTTTTCTGATAAAAGGGGAAACTAAATTCAGAGAACAGTGTTTTGAAAGGAAATTCATTTAAGAACTGAAATTTATCACACAAGCTTTCTAAAGACTATCACATAACTCCCATCAATGGCATCTTTACAAATCATGCATACAAATATATAAACTTCACATTTCCCCAGGGAACATCTCTAACCTAATAGAGACAAAGAAATAGACTGAATTACAATCTATAGATCCTCATCACAAAACTAATTTGGAGATAATTTCAACCTCATTCTGATTCATTTTTGTTCATACTAAAGAACTATTTATTATTTTCATATTGAGAAGCTATGTTAGGAAATTCAGCATTATATCCTGAATCTAAATTACTATAATATAAAATATATTACTTAACTGAGGATTTAATGAAGCAATGAAAAAAGAAAATAATAGACATTCTGGAAAGGTAACTCCTGAGAGGTATTTTTTAAATGGCAGATTGGGATCTATTATTCAAGTTGACTGCAAACCGTTATTTATAATACATAGCATTTATCGAGAACTTCCTAAATGCCTAATATTGTTTTAAGTGTTTAAATTCTCACCAAAAGAATATAAGGAGATGCTATTATTATCCTTGTATTACCAATGAGGAATCTAAGATATAAACGATTAAGTGACTTTCATGAATTTACAGAGCTAGTAACCAGTGGGGCTCAGGCCAACACCCACACAGTGTGGCTTCAGAACCTGTGTGCTAGGCCACTTGCAACACCGTCGTTGGTGCATTCCTTGAATAAGGCCACCTATGTAAATATTTGAAAATAGCCTCTCATTCTTTGAATCTGGATGCTAGAACATTGAACATCAGGCCTAATGCTTCATGTTTTAGGTGCCAGTTGCAGATATCAGAAACCCTAATAGATATGTTGTATTGCATATATTACCAGTTAATTAATGATATCACTGAATAACTTTTGTACATAATAGCACATGGGTCACTGGGAAGGAATTCAGAACACTATCTAGTTAAAGCAGTAACAATCAAAATGAAAATGTCTAAGTGCTGGTTGGACCTAGAGATGATCATACTAAGTGAAGTAAGTCAGACAGAGAAAGACAGATATTATATGGTATCATTCATACGTGGAATCTAATTTTAAAAAACCGATACAAATGAACTTATTTACAAAACAGAAACAGACTTACAGATATCGAAAACAAACTTATAGTTACCAAAGGGGAAATGTAGGGGGTAGGGATAAATCAGGAGCTTGGGATGAACATCACACGTTACTATATATAAGATAACCAACAAGGACCTACTGTAAAGAACAGGGAACTCCACTCAATATTCTGTGATAAGCTATATGAGAAAATAATCTAAAAAAGAATGAATATATGTATAATTGAACCACTTTGCTGTACATTTGAAACTAACACACTGTAAATCAAGTATACTCCAATAAAATTAAAATTCTAAAAAGAAAATATGTAAGTGAATCATTACAATTTTTTACCTATCTATCAACCATTAAAATGTATATCAATGATGATTGAGAAACTATATCTGCCCCTCAAATGATAATCAAAGGAAGTGGGATGATACATACACAAATAAATTATTATAATATAAGTTCATACATATTACAAGAAAGGAACATTCAAGATATGAGAAAGCAGAATGAGGGTACTTCCCAGGGGGAATACCTTTGAGCTAAATCTTGAAGCACAAGAGTACACTAGAGAGAGAAAGAATTACACACACACACACATACACACACACACACGCACACCTGTATATATACAAATAAATATATGCTGGACAGAGAAAGAACCACATACATATATGTACAGGTACATGTATGTAGTTTTCTCTGTCCATAGGTGTGTGTGTGTAGTTCTTTCTCTGTCCAGTCTATTCCTATTCATTTATGTATATATATGCACACATATATATGTATATATACATATATAATTGCAAATGCATATTTGCAATTATATAGAAACTTACAAGCCCATCAGTTTAAATATATACAATATACACAATAATTAGTATATATATTTATATATGTAATACCTATATGTGTCAGGGATTGCTTTTAGCTGCAAGTGTCAGAAAACGTAAGTAAACAATGGCTTAAACAAATTAAGAATTTAATTTTTGTCCCTTAAGACGTCTAGAGGTAGATAGCTCAGGGCTGGAACAGTATCCAAAATGATATCAGAGACAGATACTTTCTGTCTTTCTGCTAAGCCTTCCTTGGCATGGGGTTTTAGCTTCATATTTGTGGTCTTGTGGTCACAAGTCGGTTGTTTCACCTCCAGCAGTGGATTTTCATTCTGGGCATGAAAAGGGGAAGGAGAGAGAACAAAAGGTGGCTGCCCATTTTAAATAAATTTCTTGGATGCCTCATTCAATCTCCTCTGCTTATATTTCATTAAGCACAACTGTCTGATGGCATCATTATCCTCAAGGGACGCTAAGTTAATATTTCTAGCTGAGCATAATGCTTATCTAAAATACGGTTTTGTTAGTAAGAAAGAAATGGAAAATGGCTTGGGATAGGAAATTAATTGTGTATGTCATAATAAGAAATACTAAGAGAAAACTTGAAAATGTTTAAAAGTTTATGGAGAAAACAATCACCCATATTTTTATCACCTACAACTGCTGATAACATAAAAGCTTGTATTCCCCAACAATATTTTCCTTGGTGCATCCGCTTTATTTTTGTTTATGTTCAAAGTTACCATAAAATGCTTTATTTAAGTATTCACGCACTGCATCCCTGGAGTTTTTCTAGTTTTTCCTGTCATAAATAATGCTACAATCATTAATCTTAAAGTGTTTGTACTACTTTAGTTTATATTTTAAGATAGATCTACAGAAAGAGAATTACTGGGTTGAAGGCTCTGAATATTTTTTATCTTTTTATTTATTTATTTATTTTTTGGTGGTACACAGGCCTCTCACTGTTGTGGCCTCTCCCGTTGCAGAGCACAGGCTCCGGACGCGCAGGCTCAGCGGCCATGGCTCACGGGCCCAGACGCTCCGCGGCATGTGGGATCTTCCCGGACCGGGGCACAAACCCATGTCCCCTGCCTCGGCAGGCGGACTCTCAACCACTGCGCCACCAGGGAAGCCCTGAATATTTTTTTAATCTTGATTCTGTCAATTACTTGACAACAAATTATTGCTAATTACTCGTACAATAGTAAATATGTCATATGCTCTATAACTAAATTAGTGTAATTTCGAAGCCTTCAAATTTTGTATACAAAAAATGAAACCTTGTTTTATTTGCATTTCGATGACTGAGGAATTTTTTCACTTTGTTTCTTCATCAGTCATATTTAAATTTGTTTTTCTTATGTTATACATTCATTACCTTTTCCAATTTATTATTTTGATTCTCAGTACCTTTTTTAATAATGAATATTGCTTTTTAATACAAACTAAGATATTAACTCTGTGCCATAATCAGTGGCAAGTATTTTCCTCAGGTTAGTTGCCTTTTATACACTTATTATATTTGCAATACTAAAAACGGAAAATTTGAGAGCAAACTGAACCAATTTCAGAGATAAACCTCTGACTTTTTAAAATGAAGTTCCCCATACAAGGGAAGTTAAATGAGATATTTAAGGTCACATAGTTAATATATGGCAGAATTAGGTCTCTATCTAAAGAACAAGAGAAGGAGAAAAACTATGTGAAAATAACTCCTAACTTTTCAAGTTCTACAGAATACTTTTATTTGAATCTTTCAGTAGATGGTAAGACACTGTATTAGTTTGCTAGGCCTCCAAAACCAAATACTACTGGGTTGCTTAAATGACAGTAATTATTTTCTCACAGTGCTGGAGGCTAAAGTCCAAGATCAAGGTGTCAGTTGGTTTAGTTTCCCCTGAGGCCTCTCTCCTTGGTGTGCAGATGGCTGCCTTCTGGCTGTGTCCTCTCATGGTCTTTTCTCTGTGCATGAGCACCCCTGGCATCTCTCCCTCTTCTTATAAGGATACTGGTCATATCGGATGAGGGACCACCCTCATTAAGTGACTTATTTGCCCTTAATTACCTCTTTAATGGCCCAACCTCCAAATACCACATTCTAAGGCACTGGGGGTTAGGACTCCAAAATACAAATTTTGGGGGGACACAATACCTTCCATAACAGATACTAAAAAGTTATATCTATGTCTATATATATTTATCTATCATCTATACCAATTTCCATAATCACAGACTCTGAAAAGCCTGGTACTTAGGAAACCTAGTTCCAGGGTTGCATTAGATCGCATCCTCAGAGATTCAAGATGCTACTAAACAAATCTTCAGATCAAGTTTATTTCATAATTTTAAAGCCAACGTTAGTTTTCAAAAATGCCTTCACACAGACCAATATGTGAAAATATATTGGTAAGAGGTTTTCAATAAACTACAAATGTCCAATAATAATTACTCATTAAATACATATATTTAAAATTAAAAATCTGATCAATTAACAATATATTAAAATCCAGTATGATTATCATTTTACTAAAAAATAATAGCATTCAGATTTTTTAAATGATTTTTATTTCTCTAAAATAGAATAAAATATAATTACCTAAATTCATGTTCTAATTTGTTCCTTTCATGCTACTCTGGCTGTATTATCACTAATGCTAATAGACTGCCTTCAGTGACTCGTGGAATTTTTCATTATCCAAAAGTGAATAAATGAATTATAAAATAGCCTTATATTAAAAACATGCACACTCTGGCTACACTAAGTGTAGGAAAACAATCCTTTCATGCCTGTAATACTACCTAGAAATTGGAAGGTAGGACCCCAAGATATCTTGTCTTCGCCGTTACTTAATGTTCTGTCATCTATAGGTACATTCTGATACATTGCTTGCTTAAATATTATATATTTCAAATGCCTGTTACCAAGCCCTACATTTATCCCAGATGTAATGTGGTTATTATAGTCAGTTAAAAGTATTAGCTATGTCGCCCACTGAGGTACATTCTGGGAAACAAATTAAACAAGAATATAAATATTCAGAATTTCAACTACTCCTTTAATTTACTGTCAAATTGAATTTAGATTAAAGATATTCCTATTAAAAACTAAGCCAATGCAATCAAAATAATATTCTTTCATGTGTTTAAATAGTACATTAAATACAGAAGTAATGAGTTTTTATTCATCGTTTTGTCTATGATTTGGCAAAAGCCATCATTTCAGCTTTATAACAAAGGAGAAATCAATAATTGTGCCCTCTTCCATTTCTCATACATATCTCACTATTTTTTATCATGGGAGAAGACCGTTTTTTTAAAGATTGCATCATAATTGAGAGGCTGAGAGAATGTAAATGTTGCAGAATGCTCAGTGATTTAACAAAACTTGGGGCTTATTCCTGGCTCCACTACTTACCAGCCATGTTACCATGGACAAATTATTGAACCACTCTAAATCGCAGCTTCTTCTCAAATGGGGACAACACTTTTCTCATACGCTGTGAGAACTGAATGAGAATTCCCATCAGCAGAGAAAACGTGCTCAGTGAATAAGGACTTTAAACAACGTTTTATTTCCTGAAATGAGATTATCTAATCTTTGTGAGTATTGACTCTTCTGATCTTACTTATTTTTCCTGTTAGTGCCATGAGGCAAATGGAGAAGAGGATCAATCTAAATTAATTAATTTCAGACATCAATTGTCAATTTTCAGATCAATCAAATGAACTATTTAAGATAACTGTATATCATATTGATACTATGCCCATACTAAAGCCTATTATGTATATTCTAATCTTTTGTAATTGCAATGTTTACTATGCTGAGTAGTAATTCAACACATGTACGTTTGATTTTTACATTTATGAATGTCAACATTTTAACTTACAGTATAAATGGACAATTTAATAAATCCTGTTTTGAAGTCAAATTTGTATAATCTGTCAATGATCTCTAATCCATTCTTAAGTTGTCAGTACTTAAGGCATAAAACCTTCTATTAATATTCAAATATTCACTTGAAACAGTTGTTTTTGGGGTTTTTTTTTGCTTTGGACACATGGTTCCATTTTCTGTAAGTTTCAAACATATACACTTATTAACACATCTAATATAGGTATAGACGTACCTACTTCCCCCATTTATAAGGTAAAAAGCTGAAAGATGGATCAAATGACATAATAGTTGATCTTTTTTGGTTGTTGTATTGATCGACAGTTGTTAACCTCTTGATGCGTATGTTTAAATATGTATATATGAGTAGGAGAAAGGGGCAAGCTAGAAGGTCTATACTGGAATGAGGTAGAATCATTTGACAGAAGCTGGATAGATAGAGGAAGATCAGAATGTAGCTACTGGGAAGGTGAACTCTGACTAGGAAGAAAATGGTGGTAGGTTAACAATTGAATGTGGGAGATTGAGAAATATAACAAAAAGAATGGGATAAAGTAGAGCCTAGAGGTAGGTACTAATGGGAAAACTCAGTTTGTCAATGCACCATGGCCAACAAAGATGACACGGAAGGTCCAAAGTCAACATTGGCTCTGTTTCCTATGAGGACATAGGCACTTCAGACAATGTTAGAGCTGGAGGGGCTGGCAATGAAAACACAGCTGTAAGTGGAACGTGTAACTTGAGAAGCAGGTTGCATGGTGGTTAAGTGCATGAACACCAAGCCAGTCTGCCTGGGTTACTTCACCTCTCTATCCCTTAGTTACCTCACCTACAAAATGGGGACAACAATACTACCTCCCCTGTAGTATTTGTAAAGCACTCAGAGCAGTGCCTAGCTACATTAAGGTTCTGAAGTTATTTCATAACTTCATAGAAACTCCTCGACCCGGTCTAGTCTAATAGTTAAGAATAGGAACATAGTTCCGGCTCTTGTAACAAGGATCGAGAGTCAGGACTCCAGGTACAGTGGTTCCATGACTCCAATAAGAACTCTGAGGTGCAAGCAATTGAAGCTTTGACACAAAATGAGAGCCCACTGGTCAGCAGTGAGGCATGAGTTCACAGAAAAATAGAAAGGAGGAAGACAATACTAAATTCATCTAGACTGGGGACAGGCTGAGAGGGGTGCAGATCAGACAAATCTGTTTCCTAGTTCAGTCCAGACTGGCTTAGGATCGAGTTGCAATTAAGCTTTCAGGTAGGAGGTATCACTGAGCCTAACAATGCAGACCGGGTGGAAGAGGAATAGGGGCAACGGATAAAGACTGACAAAATACCAGAATGTGGGTGAGGGATCAAATGTCGCTACTGTGGGGAAAGGAGAGATGCAAAGGTTAGAAACCGGGTGTTTTATTTTGCTATGTAGTTTCTCTAGTGAGTATAATTTTCTTAATGGCGGAATCCATTTCTGAGTAATGTCTAATTTTCATCTCTATATCCCTGAACTGTGCTTCTCAGTGTTTTGCATATAAAAGCATTACATGAAATCTTTTTTAAAAAAGAATGAATGATTAATGAAAACAATGTGAATAGACATGCCCTGAAAAATACAATTTCAGGTATCTTTCCATTCTAACTCATAGCATTGTGTCCAATTATTACAAAGAAAATCTATTTCCTTATCTTCAAGGGATGGAATTTAGGCATTTTTGCTGAGCTGTAATGCTGGAGCACAATTCAGGGAGAAGCACAGGCAAACCTAATGCTGAAGCAAACAGTATGATCAATAGACTGAACTGGCTTATTAGTCTAAAATGGGAGATCCAGAGCACAAAGGGTCTGCATCAAAAGGCAAAATTAAGGCAAACAGCTCAGAGGTCACAGGCAAGAAGAAGAGAGGTGCCGTGATTTAAAGTCAAGATACGGATTGACTGAGGAAGACAGGTAGATTGCTATCAGAGGAGAAAAAAAGAAAAGCCCCAGAAGCAGAACTTCATTAAGAATTTGAGGTCTATTCTTTCATCTGATCATGGATTATATACTGAAGTCCCAGGTAAGAGTGTCTGATTTATCTTTGGCATGTAAGTTAATCTTATTAAGCGTAGTTTTCTCATTAAAAAGTGGAGGTACCTACTATGGTTATTTTCAAAATTAAATGGTGCAAGACCTCTAAACATTTAGTACAACGCCTGACATGAGTAAGTTATAAGTAAAAGAAAAAGTCAGCTCTGCCACTTACTAATGGTGTGAACTCTGGACAATTTACCCTCTGTGAGCCTCAGTTTGTTTATCTATAAGGTGCTTTATTTTTAGTATCAGAGAAAATGGGTCCTAACATCTGACCAAATGCCTGGCACTTAGCAGAAGTAAGTGTTCAAGAAATAGAAATATCATTACTATTAACTTCTGTATATCCAGCTAGAATTCTAAAAGATTCCTTGTGTACAATTCACCCCAGGGAGTGCTCATCTTAGCTAAGCTACATTACCTACGAATTGGTTTATTCCTAAAATACATGTCTGTGATAGGTTGGATTTTTGTTAATCTAACATTAAGCTTCCGCCTGCTCCCTCTGTGGACAGAGAATACTTCCTGCTCTGTGGACGTGGGCTTTGCTTAGAAACTCACTTTGGTTAAGGGGATCCTATGAAACGTGATGCAATAATCATGCAACTTGATATGGTTCTGCCCTTTGGCAATCTAGCACAAGTAGTATATGCCCTGAATGGCTCCCAGTTCTAGAAAAATGAGGAAGCAGGTGGAGCCTCAGCCTGGAATCAAACCCAGTTAATCACAGTAGAACCCAGCATAGCCATAGCCAAACCATAGTCCCATGAGCAAAGAAATGAGTGTTTGCTGCCATTGGGTTTGGGTGAAGTTTAGAATGCATTATTATTGCAGCAAGAAGATGAATAAAATGCCTAATAAAAACACTAATAAAAGCTTCACGTAAGGACGGATGGTGCAGTGTATTTCTCAGAATTTCCCTGAGCGCATACTGTATATCTGGTTGAGGCCATCAGGGTTGGCCATTTGGGTCTGAGGTTTGTATTTGTTATTGTCAGGACTAGCACCTAAGATAGTGAGGCGTTAAGAACTAACTCAAGGCATACTATCGAGAAATAAGCAATAACAGCAATAACAGAGAGGTTTTCAAACGTTAACAATCAATTCCAAACAAGGAGCTAAAAATCTAATAGTCCACATTCTTCAGAAACAATTTTAGGGAGCTGTTTGAGGACGTGACCTCAGAGATATAATAGGGTACAGATGTTGGAAACAAGTTAAGAGATTACCGGGTGTTCTTTCCGTGCAGCGCTGTGCATGGTGCGCTGACTTTCCTATTGATGAGGCTATTTTATAATTCTGTAGGAGCAGATGTAACCATATAGAATTTACAGTAGAGATGCAAATAATTTCTGTCTGATGAACAGAAAACCCCAGCAATCTTATTCTAACATTCTTCATTGCCTATAAATTTCTAGTTACTCTAATGCAATTTGAAACAATTTTAACATCTCATTGATAACCTAATTAATTACTGTATTGAACAAAATCTTTGACACTCATTTTATAGTTGTATGAAGTATGTTTTTAACTTTTTGAAACTTATACTTTAATAATGTAAACACAAACAGGGACAGAAGGATGGAGGCCTGCCTTTAAGGTTGGCAAGTAGGCCTCGGCCACCTGGCTGAATAACAGTGAAGCATCCCTTCCCCCATAACACATGCCCTGCCCCAGAGCTCTAGTGCAAGGAAACAAAAAAGTTTACTATAAACTCAAATACAGACATGTCATCTAATGTTCCTAGACAGACCTTACCCAAGGGGTAGATAGGAAAACCACATGGGATATAACCAATAGCCACAGCGCTTTGAGGACAAGAGCTGAGCCATGTTACCCTGCTGGGTTTTTGTTGTTGTTGCTGTTTTTCAGTTCCTAGAGAAGTTAGAAAGGAGATAGAAAAACTAGCAGAGGACTGGTTACTTACAAATCTTATCACAACAAGCTGGTGTGGCAGAGAACAACAGTTACCTTAATGTGTAGTTGCTTTGCCCATGTACTTTACATTTGGATTGTGAGCGATCATAAAATAAGGATTATTTCTAATACAGAGAAAATTCACGAGCCTTAAACATTAAATAAAACTTGATGCACACCATAAACACATTTTCAAAAATAGCCCCAAAAGGATTCTACAAATGTGTCCAACAGGTGCTCTTAATTAGGTACTGGAATTTGTATGCCCCCTAGCTAACTTAGAGGCTCTCTCCGGTAGCTCAAAGTGCCTCTTCAAACTCTAAGGCATTATTGTCTATTTCTCCCAACTGGGAAAATAACTTTTTCAAGTTCCTTGCAGTTGCAAATTTAAATTAATTTATTATTTTCAGAAGCCAAAGCAGATGTCCTAGTTCTTGATCATTTTGTATGTCAACATGCAATGATCTGTTAGGCTGGATGTTACCTAAATATTTGAAGAGACTCAAAGGTTTTCCACCCGGGGACATTGTCAGTTTAAAATCAGGAATCAGAGTGGCTGTAACCAATTTATGTACCCACCAACAGTACAGGAGGGTTCCCTTTTCTCCATACCCTTTCCAGCACTGGTTATTTGTAGAGTTTTTAATGATGCCCATTCTGACTGGTGTGACGTGGTACCTCATTGTAGTTTCGATTTGCATTTCTCTCATAATTAGAAATGTTGAGCATCTTTTCATGTGCCTATTGGCCATTTGTATTTCTTCTTTGGAGAAATTTCCATACAGCAGAAATTACCATATCATTGTAAATCAACTATACTTCAATAAAAATAAAAATACAAAAATAATAAAATAAAATCAAGAATCAGATCACATAAGGTTATAAACCAGATTAAGGATTTTAGATATTATTATAAGGGTAATGAGATACCTGTCAGAGTGGAATATCTTGCGGCAGTATCTTCTGGACACAAGCAACTTTCTCCATTTACCCCAATATGCTATTCAAATATTATCATTTTCTATAGGTAACACAATATGAAAAGTTTGAGAAGCACTTCGAGGGAGTGTTTACTGTTGGGACTTTGATTTAATGTGACCTGAAATTGCAGGATGTCTATGCTTGCTGGTTTAATTTCCTTCAGTCAATTTGCCTTATTCTGTGAGCTAATGTTTGCCTGCTGCAGTCTCTTGGGAGTGATTTTCCATATCTTGTATCCGGGATTAAAACCAAATAAGCATGGCACTCCTGAAAAGCGACAGCTGCCTTGTGCTTTGCAGGACCCTGGCATTCTTCATTCATAGGATACTTACTGAGTGTCTGCTTGTGACCAGCTGCTCTACTAAGTGCAGAGGTATAGTATTGAAAAAAAAAGACTAAAATCCCTGCCTTCCTTGAGTTTGTACCCAAATAGGGAGACAGGGAATACATACATAAAATATTAACATGTTAGAAGGTGACAAGGGCTAAGGAGAAAAACTAAGCAAGAAAGGGAAACAGGGAATGTGAGCTGAATATTTACAATATTATTTAGGCCATGGAAGACTCTAAGAGGTGAGGCACTGAGCATGATGGTATCTGGCAGAAGATAATACCAGGCAGAAGGATCAGAGGATCAAAATCCCTGAGGCTGGAGATACGCGCACAGAGAAGAAACAACGGCAGTGTAGTAACAGCAAAGTCCTATGGGTGGAGAGGGAAGTTGAAGAGGTTGGAGAAGTGAATGGGGTGGGCGTAAGCTGTGTAAGGACTTCAAGTTGCACCCACAGTGAGGTTAGAAGTCATTGGAGGATTTTGAGCATCAGCCCTCTGGCTGTTAGCTTTATATGTTATCAAATGTGGTCTCCCTCATATATTTAAAAAATAAATCTCACTCCCTTATCATAAAACATATGTGTTCGTTATAGGAAAATATTAGTAGCCATAAGTAAAAAGAGCAGATAAATCACATAGTCTCAAAACAAACACTTTGATACAGAAAAATATTGGTCTTTTCAGTCTTTTCTCTCTCTCTACTCCCATCTCTGTGTGTGTGTGTGTGTGTGTGTGTGTGTGTGTGTGTGTGTGTGTCTGAGTGTGTGTTTTGAGCTCTTCACTTTAGGTACTCATACTAAATATGCCTTCAGAGAAGTGTTTATTCTGCATGGTATTGCTATTTCAGTCACTGGTCAACTCTACAGAATAGGAGTTTTGATGAAAACCAATCATTTTATCACTTAGTGGTCATTCTTCTTTATTTTTTAATAAATAAACTGCTTGCCATCTATACAGAAGAATGAATTTCAAAGCTATGATAATAGATTTTAAATTTTTTCACATTTCAGTAGGTGAAACTTGCTTCACTAGGATTTACAAAGAATAATTCACAAAGAGATGCAGACCACCTATGCATTACATTTGTTTTTCACTTGGTACATATTTTCATTCAGTCCCACACTAAGTGGAAGCTGAAAGCACTATTTGTGTGAACTAAGAGGAAAAATATTAAGCTAACATTATCAATTTTTTGAGAGACCCAGGATTAGAACTATATTAAGAATTCTTTTGGGACTTCCCTGGTGGCACAGTGGTTAAGAATCCACCTAGCAATGCAGGGGACAGGCATTTGAGCCCTGGCCTGGGAAGATCCCACATGTTGCAGAGCAACTAAGCCCGTGCACCACAACTACTGAGTGTGCGTGCCACAACTACTGAAGCCTGCACACCTAGAGCCCGTGCTCTGCAACAAAAGAAGCTACTGCAACGAGAAGCCCATGCACCACAACGAAGAGTAGCCCCACTCGCTACAATGAGAGTAAGCCCACGCACAGCAAAGAAGACCCATCACAGCCAAAAATAAATTAAAAAATTTTTATATAAAAAAATAATTCTTTCAACTTTTTGTGATGTACTGATCCAATCATTTTTCATAAGATAAATGGCTAGTGAAATATTGAGTAAATGAGCCTGAGAAAATATCTGAAGATATTATAGCTGAAAACTTCCCTAACATGAGAAAGGAAACACTCATTCAAGTCCAGTAAGCGCAGAGAGTACCATACAGGATGAACCCAAGTAGGAACATGCTGAGACACATATTAATCAAACTGACAAAAGTTAAAGACAGAAAAAATATTAAAAGCAACAAGGGAAAAGCCACAAATAATGTACAAGGGGATCCCCATAAGGTTATCAGCTGATTTTTCAGCAGAAACTCTGAATGGCCAGAAGGCAGTGGAACAATACATTGCAAGAGATGAAAGAGAAAAACCTACAACCAAGAGTACTCTACCCAGCAAGGCTCTCTTTCAGATATGATGGAGAAATCAAAAGTTTACAGACAAGCAAAAGCTAAGAGAACTCAGCACCACCAAACATCTTTACAACAAATACTAAAGGAACTTCTCGAGGTGGGAAAGATACCAGCAACTTAAAACAACCTTGTAGCTATACAGACTGCTATAACAAAACCTCATGGGAACAGTAAACCCCTAAACTACAGTAGATACACACACAGAAAAGAAAAAGCAACCCAAACACAACAATAAAAATGATCATCAAACCAGAAGAGAAGAGAACAAAAGAGGAAGAGAAGAAAAAAGACCTATAAACACAAACCCAAAACAATTAAGAAAATGGCAATAGGAACATGCATATCAATAATTACCTTAAATGTAAATGAATTAAATGCTCCAACCAAAATATGCAGACTGGCTGAATGGATACAAAAACAAGACCCATATATATGCTGTCTACAAGAGACACAGGGACAGATACTAGGGACATATACAGACTGAAAGTTAATGGACTGGAAAAAGATATTCCATGTAAATGGAAATCAAAAGAAAGCTGGAGTAGCAATACTCATATCAGATAAAATAGGCTTTAAAATAAAGACTGTTATAAGACATAAGGAAGGACACTACATAATGATAAAGGCATCAAACCAAGAAGAAGATATAACAACTGCAAATATATATGCACCCAACACAGGAGCACCTTAATACATAAGGCAAATGCTAACAGCCATAAAAGCGGAAATTGACAGTAAGACAATATTGTCTTTAATGTCCCAGGTACACCAACTGACAGATCATCCAGACAGAAAATTAATAAGGAAACACGAGCATTAAATCACACGTTAGACCAGATAGACTTAATTAGACATCTAAAGGACATTCTATCTGAAAGTAGCTGAATACACTTTCTCCTCAAGTACACATGGAACATTTTCCATGATAGATCACATCTTGGGCCATAAATCAAGCCTCGGTAAACTTAAGAAAACTGAAATCATATCAAGCATCTTTTCCAACCACAACACTATGAAATTAGAAATCAGTTACAGGAAGAAAAAACCTGTAAAAAAACAAAAACGCATGGAGGCTAAACAGTATGTTACTAAATAACCAATGGATCACTGAGAAAATCCAAGAGGAAATCAAAAAATACCTAGAGACAAAAGACAATGAAAACACAATGATCCAAACCTATGGAATACAGCAAAAGCAGTTCTAAGAGGGAAGATTACACCAATACAATCCTACATCAAGAAACAGGAAATTTCCAAACAAACACTCTAACTTTACAACTAAAGAAACTAAAGACCAAAAAACCCAAAGTTAGTAGAAGGAAAGAAATCATAAAGATCAGAGCAGAAACAAATGAAATAGAGACAAAGAGAACAATAGCAATGATCAATGAAAGTAAAACCTGTTTCTCTGAGAAGATAAACAAAATTGATAAACCTTTAGCCAGACTCATCAAGATAAAAAAGTGAGAATTCAAATCAATAAAATTACAAATTAAAAAGGAGAAGCTACAACAGACAACACAGAAATACAAAGGATGATAAGAGAACACTACAAAAACTATATGCCACAGTGGTTGAGAGTCCGCCTGCCAATGCAGGGGTTCGTGCCCCGGTCTGGGAAGATCCCACATGCCGTGAAGCAGCTGGGCCCGTGAGCCGTGGCCACTGGGCCTGTATGTCCGGAGGCTGTGCTCTGCTATGGGAGAGGCCACAGCAGGGAGAGGCCTGCGTACCGCAAAAAAAACCCCAAAAAACTATATGCCAATAAAATGGACAACCTAGAAGAAATGGACAATTCTTAGAAAGATACAGTTTCCAAGATTGAACCAGGAAGAAACAGAAAATATGAACAGACCAATCGCAAGTACTGAAATTGAAACTGTGATTAAAAATCTTCCAAAAAACAAAAGTCCAGGACCAGATGGCTTTACAGGTGAATTCTGTCAAACATCTAGAGAGAATTTAATACCTATCCTTTTCAAACTATTCCAAAAAATTGAAGAGGCAGGAACACCCCCCAAGCTCATTCTACAAGGCCATCACCACTCTGATACCAAAACCAGACAAAGATATCACAAAAAAAGAAAATTACAGGCCAATGTTATTGATGAATATAGAGGTAAAAATTCTCAACAAAATACTAGCAAACTGAATCTGACAACACATTAAAATGATCATACACCATGATCAAGTGGGATTTATCCCAGGGATGCAAGGATTCTTCAATATATGTAAATCAATCAATGTGACAACCACATTAACAAACTGAAGGAGAAAAACCATATGATCATCTCAATAGATGCAGAGAAAGCTTTTGACAAAATTCAAGACCCATTTATGATAAAAAAAAAACTCTCCAGAAAGTGAGCATAGAGGGAAACTACCTCAACATAATAAAGGTCATATATGACAAACCCACAGCCAACATCATTCTCAATGGTGAAAAACTGAAAGCATTTCCTCTAAGATCAGAAAGAAAACAAGGATGTCCACTCTCACCACGACTATTCAACATAGTTTTGGAAGTCCTACCCACAGCAATCAGAGAAGAAAAAGAAACAAAAGGAATACACATTGGAAAAGAAGAAGTAAAACTGTGACTGTTTGCAGATGACATGACATTATACGTAGAAAATCCTAAAGAAGCCACCAGAAAACTACTAGAGCTTATCAATAAATCTGGTAAAGTTGCAGGATATAAAATTAATACACAGAACTCTCTTGGCTTCCTACACACTAACAATGAAAAATCAGAAAGAGAAATTAAGTAAACAATCCCATTTACCACTGTAACAAAAAGAATAAAATACCTAGGAATAAACTACCTAAGGAGACAAAAGACCTGTACTCAGAAAACTATAGAATATTGATGAAAGAAATCAAAGATAACAGAAACAGATGGAGAGACATACTATATTCTTGGATTGGAAGAATCAATATTGTGAAAATGACTATATTACCCAAAGTAACCTACAGGTTCAATGCAATCCCTATCAAATTACCAATGGCATTTTTCACAGAATTAGAAGAAAAAAATTTACAGTTTGTATGGAAACACAAAAAACTCTGAATAGCCAAAGCAATCTTGAGAAAGAAAAATGCAGCTGGAGGAATCAGGCTCCCTGACTTCAGACTATACTACAAAGATACAGTAATAAAGCCAGTATGGTACTGGCACAAAAACAGAAATATACATCAATGGAACAGGATAGAAAACCCAGAGATAAACCCACACACCCATGGTCACCTAATCTATGACAAAGGAGGCAAGAAGATACAATGGAGAAAAGACAGTCTCTTCAATAAGTGGTGCTGGGAAAACTGGACAGCTACATGTAAAAGAATGAAATTAGAACTTTCTCTAATACCATACACAAAAATAAACTCAAAATGGATTAACGACATAAATGTAAGACTGGATACTATAAAAGTCTTAGAGGAAAACATAGGCAGAACACTCTCTGACATACAGCAAGCTCTTTTTTGATCCACCTCCTAGAGTAGTGAAAATAGAAACAAAAATAAATAATGGGACCTAATGAAACTTAAAAGCTTTTGCACAGAAAAGGAAACCATAAACAAAACAAAAAGCCCACAGAAGGGGAGAAAATATTTGCAAACGAAGTAACCAACAAGGGATTAATCCCCCAAACATACAAACAACTCATGCATATCAATACCAAAAAAACAGCCCAATCAAAAAATGGGCAGAAGGCCTAAAGAGACACTTCTCCAAAGATGACATAGAGATGGATAAAAAGCACATGAAAAGATGCTCAACATCACTAATTATTAGAGAAATGCAAATCAAACTTCAATGAGGTGTCATCTCACACTAGTTAGAATAGCCATTATCAAAAATCTACAAACAATAAATTCTGGAGAGGGGGTGGAGAAAAGGGGAACCCTCCTACACTGTTGGTGGAAATATAAATTGGTACAGCCACTATGGAGAACAGTATGGAGATTCCTTAAAAAACTAAAAATAGAGCTACCATATGATCCAGCAATCCCACTCTTGGGCACGTATCTGGAGAAAACCATAATTCGAAAAGACACATGCACCCCAATGTTCACTGCAGTACTATTTACAACAGCCAGTACATGGAAGCAACCTAAATGTCCATCGATGGAGGAATTGTTACAGACAACGTGGTACATATATACAATGGAATATTACTCAGTCCTAAACGAAGAATGAAATAATGCCATTTGCAGCAACATGGATGGACCTAGAAATTGTTATACCGAGTGAAGTAAGTCAGAGAAAGACAAATATCATATGATATCGCTTATATGTGGAATCTAAAAAAATGGTACAAATGAACTTTTTTTTTTTTTTTTTTACAAAACAGAAATAGAGTCACAGATGTAGAAAAACTTATGGTTATCCAGGGAGAAAGGAGGGGTGATAAACTGGGAGATTAGGACTGACACTTCCACACTACTATATATAAAAGAGATAACTAATAAGAACCTACTATATAGCAGAGGGAACTCCGCTCAATACTTTGTAATGACCTATATGGGAAAGAATCTAAAAAAGAGAGGATAAATGTATATGTATAAATGATTCATTTTGTTGTATGGCAGAAACTAACATTGTAAATCAACTATATTGCAATAAAATTTTTTTAAGTATAAATTAAAAACAATAAATTTAATGATAAAAGTAGCTAATTTATTGTTGAAATTCAATAAAAATTAAAATTTTAACTATAAAATGTCCTTATTGTAATAAAATATGGCTTTGAGAGAAAGAATAAATATTGATGCATTATCAGCTCTCTAGAATCCTCTCATTTTGAAGCAGGAAAAATATATTTCATGCTGGAAATACAGGATACTTGGTTTCATGTAGTCACATACTAAATAAGTAAATAAATAAACTATTATAGAAAGTATAGCTTTCAAATGTGGTCTATAAAATATATCTCTAAAGGAAAATGTTAACAAAAATAATGATTTAATGGTAGTATTTGTCAATAAAAATCAACAAACTTTTACCAAACTGGCTAACATAATAGAGGGTATACATTGTTTGCTGAGAAGCAACATGGAATACAATTGAAGAAAAATATAAGAACCTCTTCTGTTATGATAATTTTACAGAGCTTCATTATTTTAGTGCATTGCTCAGATTACTGAATAAACTGATGTGGACTTACAAGATGATAGTTTTTTTTTTTTTAAGTCTGCTGCTTTTTATTTGAAGGTTTACAGATAAAAGTAACTCACTAAAACCTATACTATGGATCCAGTTATTTGGTAAAGGATCAAAAATAAGTGAATCAATACACAATTCTCTACATAAAAATATGAATTTATCTATAAAATACAGACATACTTAAGTGTAAACACAAACACATATCCATAAAAGAAAAAATAAAGGAATATTTATCTGTAACTATTAAACATATATATGTATGAAAGTATATATATTTGTATGTATATAAGCATGTATGTGTCAAAATGGATGCAGGTGAAATAAAGTCTATTCCTCTCCTTACCTTATTTAACTTTCAATTATTCAAATACTAATATATTCTAAAATATTTCTAGGGTGGATAGTTTATGCAATGCCGTGTCAATAGTAACTAATCAATAAATATTGAATGATTATTGCTAATAAGAAAAATTTTATTGTATATAATAGAACATTTTTGTTTCTATAAATCTCTATTTTTTTAAATGAAAAAATCAATAAAAACAAAATAAAATAAAAACACTATTTTAAGTGAGAATCGATTTCCTAAAATTAAATTAGAAAAAATATTTTCCTTGATTTTTCTAAGATGATCAACTTAATTTCCAATATTTTAAACTTTCTGGTTTACATAAAAAGTTTATCACTAATATACTAGAGCCATTTTTGGTTTTGTAACTATAACAAAAGTTAATTAGATGATAAAATATATGAATGTAACACATATGGATGTCAATAGGCAATTTCAAAAAAAATTATGTAAGAAGGTCATTTATACAGAAAAATAACATGCTAAACTATATTAGAGGATAGATAGAAGAAGACAAATATTAAAGCAGAAATGATCTACATAGGGACTTCCCTGGTGGTCGAATGGTTAAGAATCCGCCTTCTAATGCAGGGGACGCAGGTTTGATCCCTGTTTGGGGAACTAAGATCCCAAATGCCACGGTCAACTAAGTCTGTGCACTGCAACTACTGGGCCCGCACACCACAACTAGAGAGAAGACCACATGCCGCAAGGAAGCGCCCATGCACTGCAATGAAAGATCCCACATGCCGCAACAGAAACCCAATGCAGCCAAAAGTAAATAAATATTTAAGAAAGAAGTGATCTACATAATTTCTTCCTATCATCCCTAAATTTAGAGTTTTGAAAAAACTGTTTAAAACTCAGAAGCATTTTTAGATTTCTGTCTGTGTGGATCTCAAGTGTGTTTCTAGGATACAGTATGTATATGATCTTCCGGAGCTTGATGGAGGCAGGTAGAAGCACGTGTAAAAGCAATCTATAATTAAAATTTATTTCCCTAGATACCTTGACTCAAACATTGTCATGGGAAGGTGATGGGCTGAAAACAGAACTCTTCAGAGGTAACCTTAGAGAACATGATAGTCTACCTTGAGCTAAAACACACTCAGTTCTAAGTCAGTTGTAAGAAGGAAACTAGAGAAACAATGTGTCTAGGAGTATGACATTACCATGCTTTCCCAGGCAGAAAGTAACACTGTGAGATAGTAAACAAGGCCCTTTGTTATTTTCCTGACAAGCGCTATAAAACATCTTAGTTATCAATAAAGATTTCATCATTGTTCACAGCTAACAACTAAAGCAGGTTTCCTGCCTTGGCTATATTCACATGTTGGGATAGATAATTCTTTGCTGTCGGTAGTTGTCTTGTGCATTGTAGGATATTAAGGAGCATCCCTGTCCTCTACCCACTAGATGCCAGTAACATTCCCCAACTGTCATAACCAAAAAAGTCTCAAGACACTGCCAGATGCTCCCTGGGAGGGTGAGGGGGTGGATGGGAAATTGCTTCTGATTGAGTTTTATTGCTCTAAGAAGGGTAATAAAAAGGAATTAACATAAGTTACCTAGAGATTTTCATCCTCTGGCTCTCCTCTCTTACAATTAGACTTAATATTTTCTTTTCAAGCATTTGCTTTGCCACCTTTTAATAAATAATTTGCTACCTTTTAATAAATACTTTGCTACTCAATCAACAAAAAGAAAATGCCTTTAATCATCTCTGATTGATTTATGCCTCCATGAAAGGCTCCTTTACCAGCAAATTTTCTTGCAATGTGATTTAAGTTTAGTTTTTTTCTTAATATTCCATGAAAAATGGACAAGTGTTTTGTTCCTATTCATGATAGTAAGATGAGAAAATAAAGGTGTGTTTGTGTATGCTGTGTATGCATATATATAAAATTAACATTCAGAGAATACTAGAGAGTTATCTTACTATGACTGGGAAAGTTCATGTTCAGTATCTTAAGTATCAGGTTCATAGACATCTTTGCCACAAGCATCTTTGCTGCAAACATTTTCGCCATGTAACTAGTTGGCTGCAAGGCAATTTTACCGTAAAAGATAAAATAATGAACAATAAAGAGGTACATTAAAAAGGACATAATGAAACATGAGAAATGAACAAAATTAAAAAGACTTTTTATTGTAAAATACAAAATATTTGAATACATTTAAAATGTGTATAGATTCATGGCAACACTGCGCAAACAGCTGATTTCATTTTGTGGGTTGCATCTGAGCACTTGTCTTCCAAGTCTTTTGTTCACATTATACTTTTTTTTTTTTGCTTGCTGATTTGTCTCTGACATCACACTTCTTCTTTTTCACTAAAATTTCTTCCTTCAGTAAGAGAGGTATCAGCTTCCAAACACTAGGATGCATATTTGTATCTGAGCTTTGTATTGCATTGTGAAAGCCGCTACACTGTTGTTTGTTTTTGTATATTGTCACATGTCTGTTGATAGATGTTCCAAAGTTCTACGGGAAATGTGGGTACAGCTCTGCACCTTCCAGGCCCTGGGCCTCTTTGTCCTCCAATGCAGTGTATTTCTAAATATGAAACCAACTCCTGGGACAAATCATCGTCATGTGTTAGCTTGATAAAGCCATCAATAATGTCACTAACTGGAAGAAATATTCATGCGTTTCAACCAGGTGAAACCCAACTGTCAAACCAAAAACTGTCAACCAGTTATTTATCTTTCAAAACAAAGATGCTGAAAGAAAAATACCTAGATCAGGAAATGTTAGCCTAAATATTAGAGCTCATGTGTAATAATTACCTCAATATTGCCTCCTTAGAAAATCTTCTACTTGCAATAATAAAAAACAGAATACGGCATTTAGAAGCACTGAGAATAAAAATCACAACTATCCATGCTCACTGAAAGTCTTCAAATATGTCTACAGGAAACCAGACATCAAAGTCTATTTCTCTTTGAAGGTCACGCCAAGGGTTAATCAAATATGGCTTTCTATAGCATGTCTTCATTACTGTTTACAAAATATATTTCTTTCTTCTTTTATCATATTGGACTTCTAACAAACCTTGTGAACCTTCTACAGAATATGCTGCCAATAGATTTCAAGAGAACTTGCACAGAAGAACGCTTTACCCACACTTTCGGTACTCTTGTTTCTCAAGAAACGTTTTACCAAAAGGAAGAAGACAACTGAACATTTTTTCCTCTACTTTTTAAAACATTCTCTATTGAAAAGGTGGTTATGTCCTTCACAGCATTTTCTTCCCTTTCGTCCCAAAGATTCATCTTTTGAATGGAGTTCCTAGACAAACTATTCAGTTACTGAGTACTTTTTTCAAAAGTAAGTTTTACTACCTCTTCTTGGACATGAGTGCTAAGAAAAGCAGCTATGAGTTAAGGGTACACTGCCATTTTCTTCTATACTTTACTAAGTACACAAATCCAGAACCATTGAGAGATGTGACTTAGTTCATCAACACTTTGATGTGAAGTGTGAGCTATTAGGATTCATAATGTCTATGTTCCTGAGAAATCACACTCAGGAACTTATTAGTAAGATGAAATTTGTAATTTATTCTGTTAATCTCTATCAATCATGAGTGAAATTTCGAGTCATATACTCCCTCTAACAGTGCTTACAAAAGTGCCAATCCCGAGTACCTAGGAGACACCCAATAAACAATTGTTGAATGAAAAACAATGAAATGAGAAATCACACACTTGTTTGTGATTAACAATGCTAAACCATACCTGTGAAACTTGGAAATGTAACATATGGTTCACTAAGAGTGTATGGCAGGGGAGCATCGGAGTAGCATGTCAGCTCTGTTTCAATTACATGTAGGATAAACAAATAGAGACTCTACAGTGCAATCACATTGTTTTCAAGAGCACCCTGGGGTCAGCTGAAAGTGGTTATCTCCACAGTCAAGATAACCAAGCTATGCAGGCAGAAACCTTGCTGTTTTTAATTACCATGTATGCTTGTTAAAGGGCTATAAATATGCCTCCTGGATCCACAGTTCTACAAAAGCCTGTACAGAGAAAGCAGAGATGACTTCCACCCTACCTTTCTAAACCAGATGGCTAAGGCTGTGCTAATTCAACATGTTTTCCTTTTTTAAGAGTTTCTATGTTTGATTAGTAGGTGATGATATTAGAATGCAGCACCATAATTCAGTCTTGTTCTTTGTTTATTTGGATTTTCACCAGCAGATGTAGTTGATAATAAAAATACATTTCAGTCTCCATCAAGTTTAGTTAGTCTCAGAGAAAAAAAAATTAAATTTATAAGACCTCAGGATGATAGCTCAGAGGAAATATGATAAAATGAAATTCAAACTCATTCATTCTCTAAAGCATTAATCCATAATATAACATTCAAAATGTTATCAAGACTGCCTATTACCTTTTGGGGTTTTTTTTCTTCTTTTCACTTTACCTTCTCTTTTGATTAAAATATAATTTTAACTGGGATGCTAGAATATAGTCTGGGTCAGAGAGTTGGCATTAACTAACTGTGATTCTTTATACACACCTCTATCCCAATCTGTTTTGCAATGAAACAAAAGTATCACTGCCTTTTTTGTACCTCTCAGATAGAGATAATCACTCAACACTGTACCTGGTGGAGATGTATGATGTGATAATGGGTATTTACAATCAACTACAGGTAAAAATACATCTTCAAAGGGATTCATGGAAAAGACCTTGACAAGTACCCTAAAATACAGGTTTCTGATAATGTTAAGATAATAATACTGAACTGGGTAAGAATTTCTAAAACTCTAACGGAAAATTGATTGATTCATAAGCTTCTCATCCAAGATGAAGCCAAACAAATTTTAATTACAGGAGACAACGAACTGATAATTATAATTTGTATGACTTCATTTAAAACAATGTTGGGTCTTTAATGATTTCTTTTCCAGATTTAAAGAACCCATTTTTCTCCTCTCTTTTAAGCTATTTACAACTTACAGCAATTTGTAGTTTTGTAAACAAAAGTTAAAACATTTATCTTTTTCTTCCTACCTGATCCCTCCAGAATTAAGACACACTCATTAAATAGTTTTATTTTTCATGATAATGTATGCATTTACATAAGTTAAATAATCTGTTCTCACTGTAAGTACAAACTTAGACAAGTCCTGAGCCTGGCTTCATAGCCTAAAGATACTTGAAAGATCTCATCTGAGAATCCTTATTACCAGACAATTTTAAAGAACTAAGGTTGACTTTATGGAGCCAATAAAGCCCCTTGGATATTACCAAAGCTTTGACTGAAATGTTATGTTTGAATATATGCATAGAATTAATATTCTTACTACATTTCTGTAAATAATAAATCCAAATTTAATAAGACTTATTTTACAAAATGAATCAGTTTTACTGTAAATATTTTTGATAAACATGGAATGACTATGGAAAATCCTGTTTCAATAGAAAGCTACAGTTTATCCATTATCAGATTCTAATCTTATTAATTAGCTTTGAGTCTTTGTTATCAACTAGTAGAATTCAGAGAAATGGGCACACAGATTATACATGGATAACCTTCATGCCTATTGCTGTGTGGGCAGCTCAAGAGTTCAATGCCAGGCCAAAAGGAAGTGGTGTGATACATTCAAAGTGCTCAAAGAAAAAACAAAACAAAATGAAACAACAACAAACTTTGAAGCAAGAATAACTCTATGCAGCAAGGTTATCATTCTGAATTGAAGGGGAGATAACAAGTTTTCCAGACAAGCAAAAGCTAAAAGAGTTAATCCTCACTAAACCAGCCCTATGAGAAATGTTAAAGCAACTTCTTTAAGCTGAAAAGAAAGGGCATTAATTAGTAAGAAAACATATGAATGTAAAAATCTCACTGGTAAAAATAAATATATAGTAAAGAAAGTGGATTAATCATTTATAAAGCTAGTTATAGAGAATAAAAGACATAATTAGTAAAAATAATTAAAATTACAAAAATTAGTTAAGGGATACACAAAAAGATGTAAAATGTGACATTAAAAACATAAAATGTTGGGGCAAAGTAAAAACAGAGAGTTTTAGAATGCATTCAAATGTAACTTGCTATTAACTTAAAACAGACTAAGCCTCATGGTAACCACAAAGTTAAAACCTGTAGTAAATACAAAAAGGATAATGAGAAATGAATTTAAGCATAACACTAGAGAAAGTTATCAAAACACAAGGGAAGAAAGCAGTAGAAGAAAGGAACAGAAAAGAACAGAAGGAACAGAAAAGACAAAACAGTCAGAAAACAATTAACAAAATGGCAGTAAGTACATACTATCAATAATAACTTTAAATATAAAGGGACTAAATTCTCCAAAAAAAATGACATGGAGTGGCTCAACGGATACAATATCAAGACCCATCTTTATGCTGTCTAAAAGAGAATGACATCAGATATAAGGACACACAAAGACTGAAAGCAACACAGTGGAAAAAGATGTTTCACACAAATGAAAACCAAAAGAAAGCTGGGGTAGATATACTTATATCAGACAAAATAGGCTTTAAAACAGACTGCAGTAAAAGACAAAAGTGGACATTACATAATGATAAAGGGGTCAATCCAAAGGAAGATGTAACGTTTTAAACTATTTATGAACCCAACATAGGAGCACCTAAATATGTAAAGCAAATATTAAGACTCAAAGGGAAAAATTGACAGCAATAATGGGAGGGGACTTTAGTATGCCACTTACGACAATGGATAGATGGCCTAGACAGAAAAACAAAGCATCACTGGTCATAAATGGCACATTAGAACTGATGGATTTAGTAGACATATATAGAACATTCCATCCAAAAGCAGTGGAATACACATTTTTCTCAAGTGCACATAGAGCATTCTCCAGGATAGATAATATGCCAGGCCACAAAACAAGTCTCAATAAATTTAAAAATACTGACATCATACCAAGCATCTTTTCTGACCACAATGATATGAAACTAGAAGCTAATTACGAGTAGAAAACTAGAAAAATCAAAAATATGTGGAGATTGAACAACATGCAATTAAAAAACCAATGGGTTGATGAAGAACTCAAAGGAGAAAAAAAAAACAAAAAAACCTTGAGACAAGTGAAAGTGGAAATACAACATACCAAAATCTATGAAATGCACCAAATGCAGTTCTAAGAGGGAAGTTTATAGTGATACAAATCTACCTCAAGAAACAAGAAAAATCTCAAATAAACAATATAAATTTATATCTAAAGGAACTATAAAAAGGAAAACAAAGCCCAAAGTTAGTAGAAGAAATAAAGATCTAAGTGTACGTAAATAAAATGAAGACTAAAATGACAATAGAAAAGATCAATGAAACTAAGAGCTCGTTCTTTGAAAAGATAAACAAAGTTGTCAAAACTTTAGCTAGAACCACTGAGCGCATTAAAATCAATTAAATCAGAAATTAAAGAGAAAAAATTACCACTGATAACCAAGAAATGAAAAGATCATAAGAAGCTATTACATAAAATTATGCGCCAACAAATTGAAGAAATGGATAAATTCCTAGAAACTTATAATCTCCCAAGACTAAATCATGAAGAACAGAAAATGTGAACTGACTGATTACCAGTAAGAAGATTGAGTCAGTAATCAAAAAGGTCCCCCAAAACAAAAGCCCAGGACCACATGGCTTCACTGGTGAATTCTACAAAACATTTAAAGAAGAGTTAATAATCACACTTCTCAAATGATTTCAAATATTTGAAGAGGAAGAAACACTTCTACACTCATTTTATGAGGCCAGCATTACCTTGATACCAAAACTAGACAAGGGCATAACACAAAAAGAAAATTACAGGACAAGACATAGCTAATATAACAAAGATGTGAAAATCCTCAACAAAATTAGCAAATCAAATTTGACAATACATTAAAAGGATCATACACCACAATCAAGTGGGATTTATTCTAGAGATGCAAGGATGGTTCAACATCCTCAAATCAATCAATGTGATACACCCCATCAACAAAATGAAGAATAAAAATCATGGACTTACCTCAATAGATGCAGAAAAAGCATTTGACAAAATTCAACAAACATTTTTGATAAAAACTCTCAACAGAGTGGTTATAGAGGAGACACACCTCAACGTAATAAAGGCCATATAGGACAAGCTCACAGGTAACATCATACTCAATGGCAAAAATCCTCAGTTTATCCCTTATTTTTTTTTATTGATGTATAGTTGATTTACAATGTTGTGTTAGTTTCAGGTGTACAGCAAAGTGATTCAGTTATACATACATATATATCTATTTTTTCAGGATCTTTTCCCTTATGGGTTACTACAAAAATGTTTAACTCTTAAATTCAGGCAAAAGAGAAGGATTCCACTCCCACCACTTTTATTCAACATAGTATTGGAAATCATGGCCAGACCCATTAGGAAGGAAACAGAAATAGGCATCAGAATTGGAAAGGAAGAAGTGAAACTGTCACTGTTTGTAGACATGTTTTTATATAAAGAAAACCTTAAAGACTCCACAAAAAAACTGTTAGAACTAACAAATTTTGTAAAGTTGCAGGGAAAAAAAATCAATATACAAAAATCTTTGCATTTCTTCTGTACCAACGAAAAACTATCAGAAATAAAAATTATGAAGACAATCCCATTTACAATTGCATCAAAAGTAATAACATACTTAGGAATAAATGTAATCAATGATGTGAAAAATCTACACTCTGAAAACTGTAAGATATTAATGAAAGAAATTGAAGAGGATACACATAAATGGAGAGATATTCCATGCTCATTGACTGGAAGAATACTGAAAAATGTCCATATTACTCAAAGGAATTCCTATCAAAATTCCAATGGCATTTTTCATAGAAGCAGTACAAACAAACCTAAAATTTCTATCAAACCACAAAATTCACAAATAGCCAAAGCAATCCAATAATGAAGAACGAAGTTGGAGGCATCATTCTTCCTGATTTCAGACCATATTACAAAGCTATAATAATCAAAACAGTGGTACTGGCATAAAAACAGACACAGATCAGTGACATAGAACAGAGAGCCGAGAAGTATACTTAAGCACGGATGGTAAATTAATTTATAACAAAAGACACAAGTGTATACAATGAAGAAAGGACAGTCTTGTAAATAAATTATGTAGGGGTTGGGACTTCCCTGGTGGTGTAGTGGTTAAGAATCCACAAGCCAATGCAGGGGACACAGGTTCGATTCCTGATCCAGGAAGATCCCACTTGCTGCAGAGCATCTAAGCCCATGTGCCACAACTACCAAAGCCCGTGCACCTAGAGCCTGTGCTCTGCAACAAGAGAAGCTTGTGTGCAACCAAGACCCAATGCAGCCAAAAATAAATAAAATTAAATCTTTAAAAATAAATAAATAAATAGTGTAGGGAAAACTGGCTAGCCACATGCAAAATAATAAAACTGGACCACTATCTTAAACCATACACAAACGTAATTCAAAATGGATTAAAGACTTGAATGTAAAACCAGAAATCATAAAACTTCTAGGAGAAAATGTAGACAGTAAGCTTCTTGACACTACTCCTGGTGATATTTCAAACAAAATCTGACTCCAAAGACAGTGGAAACAAAAGCAAAAATGAATAAATGGGACTACATCAAACTGAAAAGCTTCTGCATAGCAAACAAAACCATCAACAGAATAAAAAGGCAACCTACCTGATGAAAGAAGATATTTGAAAATCATGTACCTGATAAGTGGTTAATATCCAAACATAAAAAGAACTCATACAACTCAATAACAAACAAATCTGATTACAAAATGGGCAGAGAATCCAAACAGACATTTTTCCAAAGATGCCACACAGATTGCCAACAGACACATGAAAAGATGCTCAACATCATTAATCACCAGAGTAATGCAAATCAAAACAAAATGTAATATCATCTCATACCTGTCAGAATGGTTATTATGAAAAGGACAAAATATAACAAGTGTTGCTGAGGATGTGGATTAAAGGGAAACCTAATGCACTGTTGGTGGGAAGGTAAATTGGTACAGCCACTATGGAAAACAGTATGGAGGTTCTCCCCAAAATTAAAAATAAAACTACTACATGATCCAGCAATTCCACTTCTGGGTACTTATTCAAAGAAAACAAAAACATTAATTTGAAAGGATATATGGACCCCTATGTTCACTGCAGCATTGTTTAGAATAGCCAAGATATGGAAACAACCTAAGGATTCGCTGATGGATAAGTAAGAAAGATGTGTTACATAGATACAATGGAATACTAGTCAGCCATAAAAAAGAATTAAATCTTGCCATTTGTGATGACATGGATGGACCTTGAGGGTATTATGCTAAGTGAAATAAGTTAAAGACAGATACCATATGATTTCACTTATATGTGGAATCTGAAAAAGAAAACAAAGGAACAAAACTCATAGATAAAGGCAATAGTTTGATGGTTGTGAGAGGGGAGGGTGGTTGGGGGTGGGAGAAATGGGTGACAGGGATCAAGGGATACAAATTTTAGTTATAAAATAAATAAGTAATTGGGACATAAGGTACATCATGTTGACTACAATCAATGATATTGTATTGCGAATTTGAAAGCTGTTAAGAAAGTAAGTCTTAAAAGTTCTCATCACAAGAAAAAAAATTCGTAACTTTGTATGGTGATAGATGGTAACTAGATGTATTGTGGTGATCTCTTCACAATGTATACAAATGTCAAATCATTATGTTTTTACACCTGAAACTAATATAATGTTGTATGTAAATTAAACTTCAATTAAAAAAAAATTCCTCATGTTCATCCTGTCCTGAATAATGGGGATATGTGATTGCTAACACAGCAAGCACCTTAGTAAATAAATAAAAGTAGGACTTCTCTGGTGGCGCAGTGGTTAAGAAGTGGCCTGCCAATAGAAGGGACATGGGTTCAATCCCTGGTTCAGGAAGATCCCACAGGCCACGAAGCAACTAAGCCCGTGCGCCACAACTACTGAGCCCACGTGCCACAACTACTGAAGGCCACGTGCCTAGAGCCCATGCTCCACAATGAGAAGCCATTGCAATGAGAAGCCCGTGCACCACAATGAAGAGTAGCCCCCACTTGCAGCAACTAGAGAAAGTCCACATGCAGTTAACGAAGACCCAATGCAGCCAAAAATAAATAAAATAAATTTATAAAAAAATAAAATAAAAATAGATTGACTTCAAATGGTAAAACTTGAATCTGATTATAACTCATTTAGGTTATTTAGTTGATTATACCCTGGCTTCTGGGACTCTCTACTCTGGGGAATTTTTTAATCCTTGTCTGTTATTTTCCTTATATCCAACATATTAACCTCTCTAGTGCGTTGTGTTCTCTCAAAGATTTTAAGTGTCTTTCAGTAGCCACTCCCATATCAAATGATATCCATCAGGATTAGAAAACCTGAAGAGCTCAGTGATCTTACCACCCAAGGCTATGATGATAATGCAATTGTTGCTAACTGCAACTAATGACCTTCCTTCCTGATGACTCAACTGGTGGAAACAACAAATAAATGATTTTCTGCCATCAATAGTGGTAACCAAGAGTCACGCCATACTACCTGGTCATAATCTCAGCCTACTAAAATAATGGCCAAAAGTGGGGAATTATTAAATCAGATACAAAATGGAGACCGGACTTGAGAATTCCCTGAGCAGACAAAACCATTCAAGTCACATAAGCAAACTAAATCTAGCTGATTTCATGAATGTAATCAAAACGACTTGGGTTATTTCCTGCAAATGACTCCAACAATCATAAAAGAAACAAGTCATCTTCCTAAAAGTGGTATGAGATAATCAATTTAACCAATCCCCTGCCTTCTAGAAGCACCCATTATAATAACCAATCATTATAAACAGTAGGCAACGTCCTCACTTTCGCTTTTAAGTCACCCTGTTACCTCATGCCCCTAAGCTTCATATTAGTCTTCGATTTTGAAGGCACCCAGTTTGCAAATTGCTCTTACATGCACAATAACCTCTTACTAAATACTCAATGATTTGGTGGTTTTCATTTTTCTATTTCTGCTTTTTTGATATTTCTAATGCATAAAAATTGCTTAAGAATGTCAACCTATATTTTAAAACTTAGAAAATTAATTACTGACAAACATTAGGGATTAGTATCTTTCCATAAGGGATTAATATCTTTCCATAATTTGTATATTTAAAAATTCTATTGATACAATTCAAAACTGTGACAGGAATACATAGAACAGTCATACTTCTAGTATTTACAAATTTTCTTTTCATCTTGTATGATACAAATATAAACAAGTATAAATGTGAATAAAATATTGAGAATACAAAATATATATTCCTAACATTTCGATTAATGCCCTCTTTCAACTTACATAATTATTTTCTATATTCTGAATATGAATTTGGAAAAGATAAGTCTAAAATAGTGAGAATCCTAATTTCATATATATACAAATATATATTATTATATTTAGACTAAAGCTAAAGTAAATGATACCTTTGGTAATGCAAACTACTATACTGATATAATGAATGTTGACTTATTTTACTTACAATACAAATAGCTTGATTCAATTAGTATTTTGGAATCAACAAATTAATTATAGACTGGAAGGAAATAATACTAAGGATTTCACTTTATATTCAAACAGTAAAAAGAAGGCATGCAGAACAATGTAGCTTGATTTGTTTACAAATTAAAGTTTCAATAGATAATTTTCTCATTAAAGAAAAATGTATATTGTGTAGTGTGGGAATTGAAGGTGATTGTTGTTTGCATCATAAAAGTTGAAAATATAATACACGACTTAGGAGATAATTTGGTAGGCTTTAACATTAAATGAGAGGGGAAAAAATTAAAGGAAACCTATTTGTTTCAGTTGATGCAAATTATCTCTTTCTGAATCAAGCATAGCATATTGTTTGGGAACAAGAAAGTCATTTTTGTTCACACATTTAAAATATTATACTTGTCACTTAAAATCTCTAGAGATACTTCCAGAGGAAAAATGTGCTTAATGATAAGGTTTAAGGAGGTAAATGACTAAAAAATGTTGGTGGAATAGCACTGTCACTATGAATTATTCTGACAAGTACACTAACGATACTTAGAATCAAGTAGCCCAGAAAAAAACTCTCTATTATAGATATGGGTATGATCATTTATTTTAAAATAGTTAAAACAAGCTAGAATATTGCTGTGGTAACATCAACAAATGCTAGGCAACTCAGCAGATTGTTGATTATAAACAGAAATGTTTTATTAAAAATAGAAATATTTCAAAATCTAGTGAAATGACTGAAATATATCTGAAGAATATGGTACAAGTAATATATGTATGTCATATGTCAAAAATTGAGACAGTATTATATACACAAAATATTTTACAGAGGGATATTCACTTACAGAATTAGAAATTTTTGAATTAGGTTTTTCTGAAAACTATGATGGAATCAAATGATGTTTATGTCAGCATACTTACCAAATAGTAATTTTCACATTTTAATTAAAACCAGCTTATTTCAGAGGAAAGTAGAAAGATGTAATAGTAGTCATTGGTGCTGTGTGCCAGTTTTTCATGGTTTTCCCACTTCTGGGCATATGACTGATTTGTCCTCCCTGCCCTTTGGATTTTACTAGCTGTGACTACACAACTTATTTTGACCAATGAAACGTGAGAAGTGTCATATGACATTTCTGAGTGGAAGTTTAAGACCCATTGTGCAATTTATGACACTCTTTCTCTCATAGGCTGCAACATAACAGATGAAGATTGTTCCACCAACCTGAGTCTTACAGAGAGGGCGGAGAGCTGTCTGTTGGCCAGCAATAGACAGGAGCAATAAAGAAACAAATAAAAGATACTGAAGTCACTAAAATTTGCTATTGTTTCTGCAGCATAACCATAGATTCAGTTATTGCATTCTATTGGGGGCACCACATAGTGAAGTGATTAGGGGGTGAATTCTGGAATCAAGACCACTTGGATTCATAACACAGCTCTCTCATCACTCGTATGATATCACTTTGGGAATTTTACATCACCTTGCTGTGCCTTAATACCCTCCTCTGTAAAATGAGAATAATAGAATCTATCTTGTTTTTGTTTAAGATTACATGAGACAACACATAAAGCATTTAGAATATTGCTTGGCACATAGTAGCACCTAATAAACATTAGCCATTATTCTCTCCACCAGGAACTACAGTACCTTTCATTTGCTTATGTTTATAATACTAGTACGGTTATTCATAATTATAATTGCTCTGAAAAAAAAAAATAAACAAAGACCAGTACTTTAAACAGCAAGTTTATCAGATTTTAAAGTACTGATCTTTGTTTTTGGAATCTAGAAGAAATGGATAAATTTCTAGAAACATACAATCTTCCAAGACTGAATCAGGAAGAAGTAGCTAATCTGAACAGATAAATCATTAGTAGTGAAATTAAATAAGTAATCAAAAGACTCCCAACAAGTAAAAGTCCAGGACTGAATGGCTTCACAGGGTAATTATACCAAGCATATAAACAAGAGCTAATACCTATCCTTCTCAAATTATTCCAAAAAACTGAAGATAAGGGAATACTCCCAAATTCATTCCATGAGACCATTACCCAGACAACAAACCGATACCAAAACCAGACAAACATTAAAAAAAAAAAGAAAATTATAGGCCAATATCTCTAATGAATACAGATGCAAAAATCCTCAAAAAACTTAGCAAACTGAATTCAACAATATATAAAAAGGATCATGCACCATGATCAAGTGGAATTTACCCTAGGAATGCAAGGATAGTTCAATATCCAAAAATCAATCAATGTGACACACTACATTAAAAAAGGAAGAATAAAAATCACAAGATCATTGCAACAGATGCATAAAAAATTGATAACATTAAACATTTATTCATGATTAAAACTCTTATCAAAGTTGGTACAGAGAGAACATATCTCAACATAAAAATGTCATATATGACAAACCCACAGCTAACATCATACTTAATGGGGAAAAGCAAAGTTTTTCCTTTAAAATCAGGAACAAAACAAAAATGCCCACTCCTGCCACTTTCACTTACATAGTATTGAAAGTCCCAGCCACAGCAATCGGACAAGGAAAAAATAAATAAATAAATAAGAGGCAACCAAATTATAAGGTAAGAAGTAAAACTGTCACTAATTGTAGATGGCCTCATACTGTATGATGTCATTAGGGTTTTCTAAAACCCTAATGTCTCTACTGAAAAACTATTAGAACAAATTAATTCAGTAAAGTTGCAGGATATAAGATTAATATACAGAAATCTGTTGCTTTTCTATACACTAATAATGAACTATCAGAAAGAAAAAGAGAATTCTGCTTAAAACGGCATCAAAAAGAACAAAATACCCAGGAATAAACTTACCAAGGAGGTGAAGGACCTATACTTTGTAAATCTTAAAACACTGATGAAGGAAACTGAAGATGATGTAAAGAAATGGAAATATATCCCATGTTCATGAATTAGAAGGATTATTATTATTCAAACAGCCATACTACCCAAAGCAAGATACAGACTTAGTGCAATCTCTATCAAAATATTCATGACATTTTTCACAGGACTAGAACAAATAATACTAAAATGTATATGAAACCACAAATAACCCCAAACTACAAAAGCAATCTTGACAAAAAAGAACAAGCTGGAGGCATCATGCTCATGGACTTCATACTATACTACAGAGCTACAGAAATCAAAACAGTATAGTACTGGCAAAGAAGCAGACATATAGATCCATGGAACAGAATACAGAGCCCAGATAAAAACCCACACACCTACAGTCAATTTACAGCAAAGAAGGCAAAAGTACACAATGGAGAAAAGACAGTGTTGCTAATAAGTGATGCTGGGAAAACTGGACAGCTGCATGTAAAAGAACGAAATTAGAACATTTTCTCATACCATATACAAAAAAACTGAAAATGGATTAAAGACCTAACTATGAACCAGAAATCCTAAAAGAAAACATAGGAAGAACACTCTTTGATATAAATCACGGCAATATCTTCTTGGATCTGCCTCCTAAAGTAAAGGAAACAAAAGCAAAAATACACAAATGGGGCTTCCCTGGTGGCGCAGTGGTTGAGAGTCTGCCTGCCAATGCATGGGACGCGGGTTCATGCCCCGGTCCGGGAAGATCCCACATACCACAGAGCGGCTGGGCCCGTGAGCCATGGCTGCTGAGCCTGTGCATCCGGAGCCTGTGCTCCGCAATGGGAGAGGCACAACAGTGAGAGGCCTGCGTACCAAAAAAACCCAAAAAAACCCCCCAAAAAACCCACAAATGGGCCTAATTAAAATTAAAAAGGTTTTGCATAGCAAAGGAAACCATGGACAAAATAGAAAGACAACCTACTGAATGGGAGAAAATACTTGCAAATGATGACCAACAAGGGATTAATATGAAAAATACATAAGCTACTCATACAACTTAATACCAAAAAACAAACAAAACTGCATAAAAATAGGCAGAAGACCTGAATAGACATTTTTACAGAGAAGACATACAGATGACCAATAGGCAATGAAAATGAAAAATGCTCAACATTACTAATCATCAGAGAAATGCAAATGAAAACCACAATGAGCTATCACCTCATGCCAGCTAGAATGGCATCATCAAAAAACCCCACAAACAACAAATGTCGGTGAGATGTGGAGAAAAGGGAACCCTAGTACACTGTGGGTGGGAATGTAAATTAGTGCAGCCAACATGGATGTACAGAGGTTCCTCAAGAAACTAAAAATAGAACTACCATATTTTACAGCAATTCCACACCTGGGTATATATCCAAAGAAAATGAAAACACTATTCAAAAAGATGCATACACCCCAAAGTTCACAGAAGCGTTATTTACAATAGCCAAGATATGGAAGCAACCTAAGTGTCCATCAGCAGATGAATCAATAAAGAATATGTGATACATACATATATATATATATATACACACACAATGGAATATTACTCAGCTATAAAAATGAAATTTTATCATTTGCAACAACATGGACGAAATTGGAGGGTGTATGTCACTGAAGTAAGTCAGACAGAGAAAGACAAATACCATATGATATCACTTACATGTGGAATCTTAAAAAAAAACAAGTGAATATAACAAAAAAGAAACAGACTTACAGATACAGAGAACAAACTAGTGGTTACCAGTGGGAAGAGGGAAGGGGAAGGTGCAAGCTAAGGGTAAGGGATTAAAAGCTACAAACTACTATGTATAGCTTGTAAGCTACAAGGATATATTGTATAGGACAGGGAATACAGCCAATATTTGGCAGTAATTTTAAATGGGGTTATTCTGTAAAGCACTGAATCGGTATGGTTTACACTTCAAACTAAGGTAACATTGTAAATCAGCTATACTTCAATTAAAAAGTTAAAATATATATATATATAAAGTGCAGGTTCTAGATCCAGAGGGCCTATGCTTAAACATAGCCTACTAACTTTCTAGTAATGTAATTTGGTGCAAATTTCTTAACTCCTCTATATTTCAGCTTTCTTGCTTGCAAAATGGTGTCATGTAACAGTAGCTCCCTCATAGGCTTTTGTGAAGAATTAATACTTACAACATGTAAAGCCTTTAAAACAGCACTTGACACATAGCAAAATTAAAAAATGGTAGCCATAATTAAGCGGCAGAATGATTTAGAGTAGAATTTAATTATGCCTGGAGAATCCTGGGAATATGGGACTCGGTTTCCTCTTCATGTGAACAAGTTGAGAGAAAAGAAACAGCTCTATAGGTTAGGGGACTGATGTGAGTAAAGGCACTAAGACTTGGTAGAAACAAAACAGTGTGTTTGTGGAACAGCAACAGAACAGATAAATCAGGCTGCAGATATTGGATTCAGTTTTTCTTATATGTGTTTTCTCTTATGGGAATTTTTCTAGTGTACTTTTTATATATACCAAATGGATGAAAATACAAAACAACAGAGATTTTACATAAATAAACCCACATCCCAAATATCTTAAAACTAGACATTTTATATTCAATAAAATACATAATGAGGTATATAGTATAACTGAAAGAAGAAAATGAAGAATTTATTCCAATTAGTTGAATGGATTATCGTCCCAACAGGAGTAATTTTGTATAAATAGCAAATGGAAACAAAGAATAAAACAAGTATTTATAACTTTAAATATGACATATAAATGTAAATAAGCTGACCGTCTCTTATGTGGTATATTACAGCATACATCAATTAACAAAAACTTTATTTTAAGGAATTTTAATTTTTTCCAATTGAATCACAAATTTCTTGATTTTCAAAAACTGCAATTCACAAAAGCTTGCCTTAAGTGAAAAATAAAGGGAAACATAATCTTCAGGAAAAGCAATCTCCTAACTCTTGCCTCAAACTGTTTTGAAACATTGAAAACAAAGAAGAGAAACCCAAAACAAGTGCAATTTTGGTCAGATAAACTTTCTATAAGGTCTTCTCCTTTCAATTAAAGAGAAATGAAAAATCCAGGACGCTGGGCTTCATTCCACTCCAATATAATATCACTTTCAGAATGAACTGTGGAAATGGAGCAGGTGAGAAGGGAGAGTTAAAGCAACTGGCTTTTCTCCAGGGGAAGTAAATAAGAAGGGAGGTAACCTCTTCTAACCTTGCCAACATAAAAACTAGATCTCCAGGAAAATAAACTAGTAATAGCTGCTGGAAGGAGGGTCCTTATCAATGGAAATTATAACAGTATGCTGCTGGTTAAGGATTGATTTGAGTAAATAAACTTAGAATCTTTATGAACATGGCTCCCTGAAGAATTCATATTGTTGGGATATAAAATGAAGATACTTCATCAATGAAACATTTCTCCTGCTGTGTGAGGTAACTCCATAAAATCTCACTTGGAAATCTGATCTCTTAGCTTGAATCAGAGAGTGGATTCCAAAGTGGGATAAAAGACCTGGGAGAGCTGTCCCCAACCTGGCAGACCTCTTTCCTCTTTCACTGGAGCGTGATGGCCAGTACCTTTGAAATGATTAGTATAAGCTTGATATTGGCTAAGATCTATGATTTGTATGAGTCTTATTTGATCATCTGATCTTTTGTGCTCGCTCACCAGATATTGCATACTCTTTTTCATTAAAAACTAGCAATAAATTTCCAATGTATATATCACATTCTACTACAAGATGCTTTTCACTTTTAAAAATCAAACTAATTTAAAGTTATTTTGGGCTTCTAAAGGTTACACTATGATAAAAAGCATTAGAAAAACAATATAGAGTATGGGTTTATGCATATATAATTTTTTACTTATGTTGTATTTGCATTACTAAAACAGAAAAGTTAGGTTTTCAGAGATTACTCATTAATTTTCAGGATCCTATTCTTCAAATTCATGTGGCTACAACCAAAATGGCAGTATGATGATAAAGATCTCCAAAAAATCATAAAGTTGTATAAAAAGATCTCCAAAAAATCATAAAGTTGTATAAAAATTGTACTAGTAATATAAATTAAACCCTGAATCTATATTAACACAGTAACTTCTTAAACATCATAAACCATGATGCAGAGAAAATTAAAATCCGTGTAGCATATTTACTGCCAAACGAAGTTACTTGTTCTTTCAAGTTTACTCTGGTATTCTTAGTGGAAAAAAAGATACACATAAATCTCTTTCCAGGTCAAGAATCTTGCCAACTTTATGAAGAAGAAATCTTCCATGAAGAGCCTGAGTCAAAAGGCATGACATTTATTCACTCTCCCTGGTCATTATATTCAACATGTATTAATACACAAGGCTTCCAGACTATTTATCAAAGTTAAAGCTACTGGCTCTTCTACTTTATAGCTGAGGGGAGACTTCTTTCATCTTTTAAGTCTTATACATATATTTTAAATTGGAAGCTTAAAAGAAAATCTAAACTAAATCTTAAGGGGAAGTATGCAACAATCATTTTACCCTTGCTTTGTTGTTTTACTTCATCAGAATCCGTCTTGCATTTATATTTGTCATTGCTCTTTCCCTTTCTTTCCTAGGAATACTCATATGCTACTTCATCAAATTTCCTCCTCTTTAAAAAAGCAAATTAGTAAGAAGATAATTTAAAATAAGGGTTTCCTTATTTCATATATGTGTATGTATATACAATCTGACCATGATGTGTATAAATTAAGGATGCAACAAATAGTTTTCAGGTATTAGGAACATTTACCAGAAAATATTTTATTATCATTTGATCCTCCTGTTCATCAACCTCCTATATGTATATCAATGTACAGCATTCAAAGAGGAGAAGAGAAAAGCTTTCACAAAAATCAGTTAAAAGAACACCCAATGAATATACTCAAGATGTTTGGTTTGTAGTAAAAAATAAAGAAAACTGCTAACCTCTCATTTTTTCTCCATTTTACAGCCTATCCTACTCTACTCCATTGTAATTAATGGTATAAATGTATTATGCAAATTTAGATATCCAACAGACATCACTTGGAAGGCATGGGAAATTCTAACAGTTCTTAATGCTTATTAATATCAAGAGTAACAGTTCTTTTCAATGGAGGATATGTATGTCAATCTATCATTGACATGTGGACTTGTGTCAAGTACGTACATCAAATGAAACTGATGTGTTTGAAAATATATATTAGTATTAGTTTTTTCTTTAAATGTGCCAGCATATCATAATGGCGATTACTGTTGCCCCAAAAAGCACCAAGACAAAGATTTCTTTTAGAAAGAGTGATTAGATGTAAGAAATTAAGATATGATAGAACTGCATTTAGAGAGTCCTGTGTGAACATGTAGGCACAAAACACAAAATCATGAAAAGCATCCTGTTGTTACATTTGGACTTTCCTGCCTCTAGCAGCAAGTTAAATATGGAAAACTACATTTTGTTTTCTAAATAAACAAATATTTAAAACAATATCAAATTTAGGTAATTATGAAAAATAGCAATTTTGAAAACTTTAGCAAAGAAGTTTTTATGTGTGCCATAATAAAAATCACATGTGCATAGTAACATATACTTACTTTAGAGTCTTCATTAAAAAATCATTTAAAACACAGCTATATGTCATAAATCTAACCAAGAATAAGTGATTTATATTTTAAAATATTATAAATAAGAATATTTAACATGCATACATTTCAGGGACTGAAAAATTAAATTTTCAAAATGATTCAAGATATAAATAAAATATGTGTTAATAACTGTTAAAACATCTAGCAAAACTCTTCCTGGTTTTCCTTCTAAGCACTTCTTTATGTTTGAAAAAATAATTCTTAATAATATAAAATAAATTCCTTAGCTCATATATTATTCATCTTAGACAGGTATTCACATAGTAAATCTATATCATCACCATTAAGCCTAGACTATAATGCAGATTTAAGATAACCTCAACCTTTAATATATAAGGCCTGTATAATATACAAGTGTGTATATATTCACATATGTAATCCATGTATAATTTGTATTGAATTTTGCAATCATGCAGTTCACCAGTATTCTGAAATCAGGAAAACAAAACAAAATCCTGACTTTTGATCTGAAACACCTACAGCACAATCTAGAACTTTTAATGTCTGTTAGAAAAGTTACATGAACTTGAGAAAGTCACTCAACCTCTTCAAATTCCACTTCAATCATTTGGAAAATAAATATAATTAAGCTTGTTCATCTCTTATTTTTAGTTAATTATTGTCAGGGTATTTCAGACAGATATGGAGGCATAATAGTATAGCATAATGCTCCTTTCACCAATAAATACTGATGCTGCGCTATTTGCAGCTGTCAGATATACTATTATGCTTCTTGCTACTTCTTTGAGAAACAATCATCAACCTCAGTTTTGTTACACCTTGGAATATAGTGCAGTAATTATAATGGTTCTTGCACATTTTCTAAAAACTAACCATGCCATTAATCCCTATTTTTAATTCATGTTTAATGTAATCAAAGAAATGTAGAACATTTTAATAGTTAAATGGACAAACTACATAATAAACACTTCTGGAGAGTGTGAATATATTTCACCATGAAAGTAAAATTAACCCAGAAACATGTTTTTTTTGTTTTTTTTTTTCAGAAACATGTTCATTGATGTATATTCAGCACAATCCCATTAAAAAAGAAAAATTACATGAAAGAAAAAAAAAAAAGGGTTTCTGAGGAAGCAGCCTGAAATGTCTTACTGGTGTTAAAGAGCAATCATAAAATGGTAGCTTTTCAGGTTAGGTGGCTTTTTTGTCTGTATTGACAATTTTTGCTACATTGCTTTTGAGGAAAGAAGTACCTTTCTTTATTGACTTAATCTACTTGCTAATACATTTCTTTTTTCCCTTGCATCCTAGTCAAAATATCTTTAATTGAATTCTTTCTTCTTCAAAACGATATTGACCATTCAAGCTGATAAAAATCTTTATCAGAGGAGTGCTTTATTGCAGGTAATAGAATTTCTTACATTATCTACATTTATGGGTTTCAAATGTTAAAATAAAACAATAAATAGAAAGAGATAAGAACAGAATAAACTCTAGAAAACTGTTAGAGAAACAAAAATGTTTTCGTATCTTGAATCATAAAAGGATGTTTTAAGCAGCAAAGTCAACAAGGACACATACAATGTTTTCAAGTAAATAAATATATTTACAGTTTTAATACCATGGTTTAAACCCAACATTTGATCATGCATATTATATGTTACATAATAATTCAAATAATTTAAGAAATTTTATAGCATATTTCTAAATGTTACCATCATTAACCATGATTATTTCATTTCCTGTTTAAAAAATATAGGGAATTCAGTAAAACCTGCTTTTCCTCTCCTTAGCTCTATGGCTCTTCTGTTGTCCTGCACCACAACACTGCGACATCCTTTGGGTTCTGTCACTTATCCTTGCAATAAACTACAACACTCAAGAGTACCTTGTTGCTACCCAGTCATTTGATAATTAAAGTGAGCTATTACAGAAAGGTAATAAACAAAGACACACAGAAATCAGGCAGTGATGCCAAGTCCAGGAGACAGGTTTTTTTTAATGACACATTCAACAAACTTCCCTCAATATGAGGTCAATAGCCAAAAAACTTTCTTCACTTATTTAGAGACAGAAGTAAGTTTTTTTACTTTCTACAGTTAGAATAAGACTCTGCATGATTTATTTTGTTTGAAGACATACTATTTTCATCTTTTGATCTCAATGCAAGGGAAAAAGAGGTAACTTAGTTCTTCGGTAAGACCTGTCACACTAGGATGGCGGAAACTAGAAGCACTGTTTTGAAACTTAATGTGCATAGAATATATGGTGAAATTAAACAGACTATAACCAGAGAGACAAATGACATGGATGAGAAGGTTGAACAAAAAATATGTCCTGCCAAGTGGAATATTACACTTCAGAATAGCTGCATACAGAGACAATTTAAAAATAAGTCTATTTTTTTGTTTTAAAAATAAGGTAGGAATATGTTAGCTTAATCTACATCCATTAATATTTTATGCAATTGTGTACAAATGCAAAAAGTGTGAAATATCTGGAATGGAAAGATTTCTGTATTACATACTCCGAGAAATAGCTAACACATGAAATAATGGAAAACTGATTTCATATTTAGCATGTCAGATTTGTGATACATTTCTTATCAAATAATGATTTAACCTAGGTTGAAATATGTACTGGTTTAAATAAAACTTCAGTGCATGTAGGATTCCACAGGGCCTTGAAAAGAAGAAAACAAAAATAAACAAATGAATGACATCAAATTAATAAAATGAAAGGAAATTTTACTTAATATGAAGATGTAAAATGTTTAAACACAAATTAAAAAAACACAGACCAACATACCAACATAAGTCTATTCTACTTATGACTTTCTAAGTAAATATTGCTATTAAAACTTAATAAAAATATTTATATTAGTAATGTTTCCAGGCTCCCAACTTCCAATTAAATACTTTACTACCAAAAGCAAGGTGAAGGAGTGAAGACCAATTAGCAAAATTTTATTTCTCTGGTTTTGTAAGTGGAGTAAAAAAACGAGTTTTCCTCAACTTTTAATGTATTCTTCATTTCCAAAAAACTAAATGATTAATAGGTAAGTCCATCTGGCTCTCCTTTTTGTAAATCTCCTTTTTGTAAAGCTCCAAAAGAATTTTCAATCTGTTGCAATTATTATTATTTTGAAATCTCTATACTTTATTGCAGCTTTATGTGATAGGAAATTAAAACATTTCAAAATACTTCACCTTTAAAAAAAGGAACTCCTTGTCCAGGTAATGTGTATAAAAAGAAATATAGGATCCAAGAAGTATAGAATATGGCAGCTGCCTCCAAGGCATGTAGAATTCGGTTGGAGAGATAGAAATGAATATAGAAAAGATGAGCCATACTACAAGACAGTAAGTTCTATGTCAATACATAGGAGCTATATATGTCAATATATAGAACTGATAACAATATCTAGTACTGACAACTACAGGATACGTTATATAGGACCAGTAACTGCTGAAATTGTTCTATAGAAAGAGAGATCACTCCCAGTTTGAGTGGCCAAATCAAATGGGAGTGGAGCTGGGCCTAAAAAGAGAGATACATTATAGGGGAGGGGCATTCTAAATAAAACAGTTAAAAACAAAACAAACGAACCAAAACACTGAACAACAACGGAGACAAGAAACAGCAATTTGCGTTGGAGCAGCTTAAGTGGAATAAAAGGTTTATGTTTGGGAACAGTTAGAGCTAAAATTGTGTAAGTAGGAAAGGATGTAATTTAAGCAGCTATGACGCTGGTTTGAGGAATGTGGATTTTATCCTTTAAGCTTTAGTGAGCCATTAAGAGAGAGTTTTAAAGTAGAAATACAACACAGTGTAAGCTGTGTGTTTGTGTTTATTTCTTTTAGATTTATCTGTGGTGCATATATAGATTAGATATATAGATTAGAATGTGTAGAGACTTTAAGTAGGAAGCCAAGACCAAAACTAATGTGAGTCAGCCCTAAAGCAGCAAGCAGTACTGGAAGGTGACTCTTCTTCATAATCTGATTTTTCCTGTTAAGAGGCTTGTTCCAGTTTTGTGAACAGCTGACCCATCACTCAGGTTACAGCTCAAAAGCAACATCCTCAGGTCTTCCATGATGAGTCCTTTCTAGACACAAGTATTCCTACTTCACCTGACGTCATCTCTTAATCTCATCTTTCTGCTTATTTACATCACCCCTCATCACTGTGTGAAATTCTTACCAATTTCTTCATTTCTAATTCATTTTCTGTCTTCATCCACTAGAATATGAGGTTCACGAAGAAAACAAACCTGTCTATTTCTTGTTCACCGCTACAATCTCAGTGCCTGGAATACCTTTCTTAACTTTTATTTAAAAAATGACTGTATAAATGAAAATATATCTTGAGAAAAAATGTCTTGAGATGAAAGGAAACTCAGGGCTATACTTGTATGTTGTACACAGAAGCACATACATATTTGCCAACCAAACATGTTCTTTTTTAAAAAAAAAAAGCCTTCAGAATCATTAAGGCTAACAAACATTTAATAGATACTCAGTGTTTGGTTACCTGTTTCCCAAATGCTAGTTGAATGGATGTAAAAAGACAGAGGAAATAAATTTCAGAAATCTAGAATCTGTGCTCCCGTGTATTTTATGACTCCTGACATTCATGTTTTTAATAAAGCTCTAATACAGATCCACCTTTTAATATTTTTAAAAGTGTCAGTAAAAATGAAGGGAATAAAATATTAGATTGAATATGTTCAGAAACACAAATGTCATAAAGCATGCAATCCTAACATTTCTCTCACTATGAAAGTTTATAATACTCTAATACTTGTCACGTAGGGAGGACGAAAAGCCCCAATACTTCTCTGTTCTTTTTAGCTAGTATAACACGAAGCAGGGGAGGGGAAATTACCAGGAAATATTAAAGCTCAACTAATGAGAATAAATGGTTCCCCTTAACTAGTCTGTAGAGACAACAGTAATTTGAAAAATAGGGTATTTTTTTATGATTAACCACTCTGGGGATATTGATATTGTAATGGCTTTACACCTTCATTGTTTCACTTATTAATATAGTCTAGAGATTATTCCATTCCAGAACATTAAGGCTTCCTCTTTTTGGAAGGGGAGGGGGCTCTACAGACCCCATTTTGTGAATGAGCCATTAGTACTAAATAGTCCCCTATTGGTGGAAATTCTGTGTTGTTTTCATCTTTACCTATTACAGATAATGCCCATAAAGGAAAACCTTATAGAAATGCTATTTGCTATCTAGGAATGTGTATGTTCTGGGTCAATTTCTAGAGATAGTATTGCTAGATGGAGAATAAAACCATGTACAATTTTGTTAGATTTTTCAAAATTTCTCTCGATACAAAATTGTAATAGCATATGACAATGCCATTCTTTAAAAGGAAAATTCTTGAGAAAAGTAAAATATGTTTAAAAGGTCACATGATTGAATGATATTCAGTCATTTAAACTATGAAGTAAAAATTTATTAATATTACAGCACAATAATATCCATTTTAAATGCCCAAAATATGTAAACACATGTATGTTTATATACATGTAATATATTTATAGATATACTATAGATTCAGTGTTTGTATGTTTATTTTAACATAATAAAAATCAAAATGGAGGTAAAAACTTTTAAAAGAGTAGAAAGTAATATATACACTCACACCAAGTAATTTTTGTCTTATAGTGACAAAGTCCCAATAGTGAGTCATTACTGATGCTCCCTCAGAGAAGAAAAATTAATCCTTTCAGACTAAATTAGAGTTTGTAGCAACTTTCCCATAAATTAAGAAGACTTTTAAGTAGCATTTTTGGAGCAATATGAAGTGTCTCTTATAATCTTAAAATTTGAAAAACACTATTATTTCTAATTCTAGTCTTAGGCTAAAAAAAGAACAATCCATCAATTTTTAGGTTATACTTTTATAATTCAAGAAAATACTGAACCTGTTTAGAGTATTTTTCTTTTTGAAAATTACTCTGTATTAGACTAACCCTTAGACAAATTTTCCTCTAATTTGATGGAGTAAATCCAAATCTGTAAGTCCACTTATAAGCACAAAGCTCATAAAGTAATGACAAATCTCAAGTAATTCTGATATGTAAAGAACTATGACCCTTTAAGCACTCTGAATTGCAAATTACATTCTTTTTGGTATACATTTTCTCTATAGTAATTCAGCTACATACATGTAAAATTCTAACCGCCATCTTAAAAATGTGGCATCACATAAGAGTGTAATTTTCTGATATTCTTACTTTATAGAGCATGACATTAATGTTACATGTGGCTCTTTTTAAGGAAACTCTGTAACACATTATTCTGAAAATTCCAATTCCTTTGCCTATTTGGCATGAAGCCAAACATTTATGGAAGTTTTTTTTCTTTACCTCTCTACAGTTACTTATGTTATTAAAACATTTTACATCTTTATTTTGAAACACTAATAATCTAATATTTTAATGTTTTTTCCCTAAAATGATTACTACTTCTTTTATTGGCAGACGATATAAGCTAGTGAAGGCAAACAGAATTAGCCACCCCCAAATATGTCTCTTTGGAATAAAAATTACACTGAGTTAATTATTTTTGAGAAACTTCAGACACAGGAGAAGCTCTGAAAAGTGACTAAAGTTACCCTTTGTAAGAGATATTTCCGTTTGTAAGGGCATTCTCCATTTGTAAGAGTGTCTCCCTCTCTGCACCAGGCAGCGGATGACTAAGTCTCTAGAAACTCTTGTCAGTATAGAAGGCACGGACTTAAATCTAACAACCTTACCCTTGTTTACTGTGTTTTTCCTGGTAACCTCCCATAACTGGCTTCCCCACTGCCCAACACCTTTCTTTTGTCTCTAGCTGGAGATGGTATTTATAGTGTTGGTTTGACCATTTCAGGGAGTTAATGTATGCAGGAGATATACGTGGTATTAAATTTTTGTTTTTCTCCTCTTAATGTGTTTCATTACAGTGGAACTGTAATGAAACACAGTCAAGAACCTAGACAGAGAGCGGGAAAATTATTTTTCTACCACTACAGTTTGGAGACCCGTGATGGGGCTTGCTGAGGCACCATATTTGCTCTGGAGTCTGCAGATGGGATTCTGGAAAACTGGCAGAAGCTGGCTAAGGGTAATAATTCTTACCAAAGGCAGATCTCCTGGATCTGTCTCTATAGTGCCTGGTTCAGAGAGGAAGGTAAGCATTTCTTGACCCTTCCTTTTCAAATTTAGATTAAAGGGAGAAAATACCTGCGTGAATTAGTTTCTTGGGTATAGCAACTTTGGTAAAGATTTTTTTTTATGAGTACTCTTGTTTTATATTGATCCATTTTCCTCCCAGAGAGATAGTAATTGTTTGCTTTTATCTCTGTCTTTTCTGTCATTTGTTATGAGGAGAACCATAGCCTAGAGAGGTTTTCCTTCTATTTTATTCTATGCCTTAAAAGCTTGGCCTTGTAACCAGTGAGAATATTCTCCCTGGGATCCACCAGTCAGAAGATGCATGCGCCGGCATGCATCTAGTGGACAGCCCAATAGCAGCATTCTCATTGTCCCCCCCACCACACCAGCTGCCAGGGGAGTTTGTCATAAGGGTCCCAGTCCACAGGGGGCCTTTGATATCTCAAATTTCATTGTCTCTTTAATGCTGGGAAAGTCCCATTCACTAGTAGCACCTGCCTGGTGTCACAGATTAGTGGGTATGTAGCTGAATGCATCACACGTTCTCACGGAAAACCGCAGACACCATTTTCACTATACCATTCTTACCACTTGTGACAATGAAGGTCTTTGCTTTCTTAGGCTAACTTTGGGAGTGAATTTTCAGGATCTTGTGATGGCTGCAGCTTTTGTACACTCTTTTGGGATGCCTCTTGCCTCTATGGTTAAGCCATAAAAAGCCTTATTGGTTTGAGTTGCTATTGAAATATATAAGATCCTACTTGTCAATGGCCAGATGATGAATCCTTTGAGTTGGAAAAACCTCTATACTCGAAAAAATTTTTAGAGAGCTCTCATTCTAACAACTGTCTTTTTGGTACTATGGACAGACCAGATTGAAAAGAGGACACTAAGAATTGAAATGGCTTGCCTTACAGACCCCTTTGACAAGATGAAGTTACAAAGCCTCATTAATCACAACTTTCAGAAGATACTATCAAATTTAGAGAACAGTTAGAAAGATCAGTGGACATCCACAGTCACATTCACTGGAACCCTGATTGGTAGCTAAACGGTGTTCTTCCCACCCATGATTGTATTGTACTTATCAGATAAACCAGATGGCCTCTTGGGAAAGCCCCCTCACAGAAGAAACAAATGACCAGAATTTCTCCCAGGCCCTCCTACAAATGATCAGGAAATGGATCAGCTGGAGGCTGATGTTCAGGTGCTGATTGAAACAATAACAGAGGCTTTTCCCCCTTAAGGTTAATTGGTCTAAGGTTGAATTGTACACTCAGGAAAAAAAAAAAAAAGGAGAGCATTGTAGCCTTTGTTGAATGCTTTATATATTTTTTTTTTTTTTTTTTTTTTTGCGGTACTGGGCCTCTCACTGTTGTGGCCTCTCCCGTTGCGGAGCACAGGTTCCGGACGCGCAGGCTTAGCGGCCATGGCTCACGGGTCCAGCTGCTCCGCGGCATGTGGGATCCTCCTGGACCGGGGCACGAACCCGTGTCCCCTGCATCGGCAGGCGGACTCTCAACCACTGCGCCACCAGGGAAACCCAATACATAGATTTTTAAAAGGCATACTGCATTAAACCCTAAAGCTCCAGAATATAGAAATCTTGATTTCCAGCTTAGTTGGAAATCTTCTACCTGATATAAAGCAAATTGAAAATAATGTAGTTGAATGGGCAGGTCAGTCCCTTGATATGATTTAGGCTACAACCAAGTTCTTTGAGGAATTAGAAACAACTTTGTTTTTCAAATCTTTGCAAAACCAGAGCTGCAGCTCTAGAAACAATTCAAAGTCCACCTATCCTTTTTACCCACGCCACCAAAGGTCCCCTATTCATCTCAAAATGCTTGCAAAAGGATCAGGACATTGGAAACAGTACTATCCTGCACCTAAGAAAAATAAGGAAAGTTTAAATAGTAATTATTCCCGGCCTCCGATAATATGCAAATATACCCCAAAACTCAATTTTGGAGAAAATTTGGATACTTTCTGTGTTTTTGAAATGTAAATTTTCTACCCCATCTTAAAAATTTTCTACCCATTCTTCTCTAGGACCTAAGAACCAATCCTTACAATGTAAACTTTAGGGAGCTGTTTCTCATCAGAAAGAGAAAAAAGGAGTTATTTGGAAAATGGGCAAATGAAAAATTCCAAGTCTCTTCTTTCACTAATACTAGTAGGAAAAAGGAAAAAACAATCTTTACCCATCTTAGTGGACAAACTTCCAGAAACACAATTTGGACCCAACTGTTCTCTTATAAACTATAAACTAGTCAGGTACTAATATTGTACCTGACTCATAGCTAAAATTTTAAAATGAAAGCTATAAGATATATATTTGTATCTGTACGTTTATACATGTCTATATATGTATGTTGTAGATGTGTGGTATTTTTCTACCTCCAGATGTTATTGCTAAAATTAATCTGTAAAAGAGTTCTATTTAATTGACTTAAAATAAGTGCCTTATAAATTAAGTATTCCTAAAACTCTCAGAAACATAGAAACTAATCCAATTAAAAAAAACGCACAGAATCTTGGATGATCTCCAGTTAAAGCTAGTTGAAGTTTGTTGGTTTAATTAAAATAGACATGTCTTCAGTGTCATTAAATATAATGCAGACATCCAACTCTCATTCTACTTCGGTTTACTAGTTGGAGAAAGTTCATATTACCTCTGTTAACAAAATTTGTAAACAAGAAAAATAGTTTAGGATGATGGCTGACTTTGTCAAATATCTCACAAAGTTTTCATGAGTAGTTTAAACATAATTGTTGAGAAGAAGTGATTTAAAAAGGATAAGAGTTTTTAGGTGAATGTTTCAGCAATAATTATGTATCATGGTACATCTATTTAAATAGTTTCCCAAATCCTTTTGGTAACTTCAATCCTTAGAATTTTGCTAAGTGACAGAAATTTATCAAATATCTAGATTATTTCCAAGTAAGATAAAATATTAAACATCAATTATTGAACATAAGCTTATCTACTTTTGGCTTCCTATTATAGAGGAACTAATTACATTTGGGTTTGTTAGTAAACATTTCTTGTGCCATGTCGAAAGGTTTTACTATTAAAAGGAGCACATGCTTCCTAAATTATAAAATGTATTAATAATTAATTTGCCAATGTAAAGAAAACTGTAGTAACATACAGTTTATAATTGCTTACTTTTTAGTTTTCACTATAAAGTTCATAAGGGTTAAAAATTCTAATTAATGTGATTAAAACTAGTAGAAACAGTAAGGGAAACAACTGCAAGGAAAGTAAGATGTGTTTTTGGCTAAGCAAATGTATGAGGTATGAAATTCCTAGAAATCTGATCTATACTGGCATAAAATAATTCTATTTATTATCTTAAAATGTATGTCAGACACATAAGCAAATTTCCTTGTCAATTGCATTGTTATGCACTCTCACCCGATCTTTAACAGTAGCTATTTTTAAGTATTTGTCATTTACAGACAGTTATTATTTCACCTTCATGCTTTTGCCAAAGTGCTTAATCTTCAAGGAAATTCATGAAAAGGACTCTAACAAGCGCTCTAGAATACAAATTCCTGATAACTTTAAGATCATGAAACCCAACTAGGTAAGAATTACCAGAAATAATCCAAGAACTGGATTAATGAAGAGTGAGATTTAATAACATGGGAATGAATGAAGTGATGACCATGAATATAATCTTTATGACTTTTTGTTTGAAACATTGCTGGTTCTTTAATGTTTTGTTTTTCTAGACTTAAGGAAACCTTTTTCTTTTCTCTTGACCTAAGTATGAATTAAAGCAATTTGGCAAAGTATGACTTTGTGAATAAAGATGAAACAATTACTTCTTCTCCCTAACTGATCCCTCCATAATTCAGAAACTGTAAGTATTTTTATACTTATTTGCATAAATTCAATAAGACTCTGTTCTTATAACAGGACAAAACTGGAAACACTGGCTATATTGCCAAGGCTTTGACTGAAATGTCATATATATTTTTTTTTTTTGCGGGACGCAGGCTTCTCACTGTTGTGCCCTCTCCCGTTGCGGAGCACAGGCTCCGGACGCGCAGGCCCAGTGGCCATGGCTCACGGGCCCAGCCGCTCCGCGGCATGTGGGATCCTCCCGAACCGGGGCACGAACCCGCGTCCCCTGCATCGGCAGGCGGACGCTCAACCACTGCGCCACCAGGAAAGCCGGAAATGTCATATTTGAGACTGTGCCTAGAATCAGATGACCACGTAACTTTAAGAAACTAAGTTTGATTTTATGAAGCCAACACTGTCCCTTAGAAAAATAGCCTGGTACCTTGCTTACAGGGTTCCCGGCAACCTTCCCAGGTGAATAAGGAAGTTCAACTTTCTGGCAGGTACAGGAACCTCAAGAGACTTTTATACCTTGAGAAGAGATATATATATAGGTTTTGCAGGCAAAGTCTGATGGCAACATTTTGGCTTGGCTTCCTAGCCTTGAGGTTTTAAAGGTTCAATCTGTGATTCTTTATGAAAGTTCTAGCAAAGCAGATTTAAAAAGAACCTATACAATCACTATTCTTGCTGCACTTATGTAAATAATCAGGCCAAGTTCAATGAGACTAGATCTATTTTGCAAATGTTTTAGTCTTATTGTGATTGTCTTTGGTAAAAATGAGAGTGATTATAGAGGGACATGTTTTAGTAGCATACCTTTATGGATATTAGATTCTAGTCCTATTATTTTTTTATTATTATTTTTTTTTTACCTGCAAACTGGAATGGAAACTTTCAGTTTCCTCAAATATCTTGCTACAACTCTTCAAACTCACTTCCAATTTTCTCCCACCCTTCTAACTTGGAATGGGTGAAAAGAAAAGCCCTTTCCTAAAGTTCTGCAAACTGAATGTGAACAACTTGATATAAACTTCAGAGAAATCACCACAACAGCTCATGTATAGACAATCTTCCATGTTTGTTGATATGTGGGACACTCCAAGTTTACCTAGACACCTGATAATATCAGAGACAATCAAACTGAAAAAGATGCTTTGAGCCTGACGTATAGAAATCTTGTGCCTGGATTCAGAAACTGAGTTATAGTTTGTTCTCATCATTAATCTTTATCTTTCTTTCTCTACAGAAATGCCTCTTACTAAGTACCTGATTGCAAGCACAGTATAGACCTAATCTTGGAAGCCCGTTTGCAAGACCACTTCTGAGATGAGACACAACAGTTTAACTAGACTGACCTATTCTCAGGACTAAGACACTGGTTCAGTGAAATAATGGATCAACTTATCAACTCAGCTTCTGAACTGTGGGACTTCTTGAGGAAGTTTTAAAGGCAGGACTTAAGGGGAGCAGAATTTGACACCCTAAAATATGTCTCTTTGGCATAAGGATCATCTTAAGCTGATTATTTCTAAGTAATTGCAGACACAGGAGAAGCTCTGAAAACTAAATAAAAGTTACCCTTTTGTAAGAGACATTAACATTTATAAGGGAAATCTCTACTTTTAAGGGTATCTCCCTCTCTATACTCAGAAGAGAGGATGATTAAATCTCTAGAAACTTTTATCAATGGAGAAGGCACCAACTTAAATATGCCAAACAACCATACCCTGTTTATTCTACTTTTTCTGATAATCTCTGTAATTTGCCTCCCTGCTGCCCAACATCTTTCTTTTGTCTTTAGCTGGAGATAGTATTTAAGAAGGTAGCTTGGGACATTTCGGGTGTTAACCTAGTTTTCCTGTGTATCTCCCATCTATACCATACATACACATGTTACTAAACATGTTTTTGTCTTGTTACTCTGTATTATAAGGGTGTCTCAGCCAAGAACCTAGAAGGGTAGAGGGAAAATTATTTTTCTTCCTCTATACAAGTATTCTCAAGTTCCAAAGTATGAGTTAAGTAGTTGAGAAACTTCTTGATAGAGAAAGACCATTATGAGTGCTAATGATCTTGACAGATATTACCCTATTTTGTGCTGCTGAAATCAAGTTACAAGTAGGAGATTGTTAGAGAACAGCAGATATCATAAGAAAACTGAAGGGGAAAAAATGAAGTAATTTAATTAATTAAATCTGATAGCCTGATTAAACAAAGCCTCAACCATGACAAAATAGAAAAGCCATCAGTTGGTATAATGAAAAAAATAAAGTACTGTCACATCATTATGCTAAGGCAAAAAATTGTCATCATTATCATTTCAATTTAGAATATATGGTTTTATGATTTCTGCATATTGAAAAAGTAATGTTTTTAGGGAGTCATTGTGACTATTACCTTTAAAAACATTTAAATATTAATTTATACAAAGTATAATATAATTGGATCACAAATATACTCAGCCAATATTTGTATGAATCCAGTTTAATCATATTAAAATTCAAATAGCCATTTAAAACACATTAGTGTATAATTTGTTAATTCTTAGTATATACATAAAAAAGTTTAAAAAAATTTGCATCGAATCCTACCTTCTATAATAAGTCGAGTAAATAAAAGTAGATTATTTTTTATACCTGTGTCATGCAGGTGTTTCTCTGTGTGTATTGAGAGACTATGTGTTTTGGTGTATATATATATATATATCTATATAAATATTTTGTATTTATATTGCAAAGATACGTGTGTATATATATATTTAAAGAATAAATTTCCTTTTACAGATTTTCCTGATTGTAGACATTAAAGGAAACCACTGCTTTCCCTAGAAATAATATAAATCTCCAAAGATTTACATTGAACAAGTACTTGAAGAAAGTCTTAGAGCTTAAATTAATACAAATTATGATTAGCTACAACTGCATAGTACATCATAAACAGATATTGAGAGATGCCCTTAGCGTATACATTGTGTTTTCTTCCTTCAGAAGGGACCCCCTATTATGCAATGCCACTTAGCACACTGGAAAATACTAAAATAACTTCTAAAGTTTTCTAAGGCAAATATTTGAAATTCTGAAGTTAGATTTCCTATAGAAATGGCAATCTATGAGATGGAAGTAGAAGTGGGTTGGGAGAAATTTTCTTTTCAACAAATATCTACTTTTCTTCTCTCCTATCAATGCTATCACAGAGTCAACATAATTTTAAGCAAATATGATCATCACTATTAGTAGATGAAAGGGAGCAAAATATACTAGCACAAAACATGCCTCTTTGGCAAATGGATTATCTTGAGCTGGTTATTTTTAAGAAACAGCAGGAGAAGCTCTAAAAAATTGAGAAGTTACCCTTTGTAAGAAGAATTCACATTTTTTAAGACAAACCTCCAACTGTAAGGGCGTCTCTCTCTCTCGGTACCAGGAAGAGAATGACCCAATCTCTAGAAAATTCTATTAATGAAGAGGACACCAACTTAAATCTGCACAACCATACCCTTGTTTACTGTGTTTTTCCTGGTAACCTCCCATTACTGCCCTCCCTACCCCCATTTTATTTGCCTTCAGCTGGAGGTGGTATTTAAGGTGGTGGTCTGGGCCATATCAGGGAATTACTCTTTTCCTGGGTATGTCCCACTTATACAGGAAGTATACACGCTACTAAACTTCTGTTTGTTTTCTACTGTAATTCTGTCTCTATTACCGTGGCGGGCAGACCTCAGCCAAGAAGGTTAGAGGGAAAGTTATTTTTCCTCCCCTACGTAATTTAAGCTATATAAAATATTTGTGGGTGTGCTCTTTTGCTTTGTTTTAATGAATATTTTTATAATTATAAGAATTTTCATAGTTAACACTAAGCCTTGCTATTTTCCCCATGAGAATTTCAACCACAAATTCACTTAACGAAAGAATTATCAGTTAACTAATACCAATTCTATGTAGCCAGAAATGAATTAAAGACCTGGAGACATTCCAGGAATGATCTAGCTCCTACATAAAGATTCAGAATTTTAAAAGGAACCATTCAATGCAATACTGTTAAGGACAACTGCACGTTTTCACCCATGTTTTAAAATCATTGGTTGTCTATGCTGACTTGCATTTAATACATCTTCTAAAAGGCACAAAGTAGTCACTGCAAAGTATTTGTTAGATATGACAAAGAAATATAGAATAAAAATGTAGGATAGCAATATGTACTTCTGTATTTTTGTGAATAAAGTAAAACAATGCATACTGATTTGTTACTGATTTTAGGATTATAAAATTATCATTAAAAAATCATTAGAGTCTTAATCTATTCATTTAATTTTCACCAATTATTGAGTGCTTTCTTTATTTGTTCACTGTTAGTAGCACACCTCTAATAAATGGGATGTGCTGATATACAATGCAGTGTAACTATACATTTAAAGTTTATAGATTCAGCTCTGCCTGGGCTGGAAGAAGAGTGGTACACAGAGAAGAGGATGGAGAGAATGCAAGCAAAAAAAGAAAGAAGAAAAGCAAATGTAATTTACATAGTATAGTCGATTCGACAGTTTTCTTCTTAGTGCCCCTAAGTGAATATGATGGAAGAGGCTGAGCAGGCTGTTCCCTCAGGTGGTCTGGGCTCCCCTAATGTGAGTTTCCTGATGCACTGGGTCTGATTCTAGGGTTTAATTGTCCAGAATGCATTTTTTTTTCATGTTGCAGGGCCTCTAAATGAAGCAAACTATTCTTATTCTAGGCCTGCAGCCAAGATAACAGCAATTTGTTCTGACTGAGGGTCTTTGAGGAGTTGCAAGGAGCACATCACAAAAGGATTTCTGGCTAAAGGTGATTTTTCACCTCACCTCCTTCAAGTCTCACATCTCACACCTCATCCTCAGACCTGCCCAGGTCACTCTATTTAAAATTTTTGGATCATAGCCCTGACCACATCCCTACATTCACAATTATCTTTTCCCTGTGTTATTTTTCCCTTTTACATTGCATTAGTAGCTTCTAACATACCATACACTTTACTTTTTATTATATTTTTTACTTAAGTATAATAAAGTACAAGCTCCCTGCGGGATTATTTGTTGTTTGGTTAAAGGATGTATCTCAAGTACCTAGAACAAGGCCTGGCTTCCAGTAAGCACTTAGTAGTATTTGTTGAACGATGCATGTATGAATCTTCAAAAGTGATGCCCTTAGAATTTCACCAAAAGATAAGCTGATTCCTCCATTAAATAGTAACAAGCACCTGTGGCAGTCGATGTTTCCAGTGTTTTTCATCAATGTTCCTATATGAAAGTTACCCTTAATGTAATATGAAAAACTGTAGTTCAAAAGAAAATCTAGAATATATCGTTCAGTTTTGAAATCTGATTTTTTTAACTTGTAAAAATTAACAGAAATACCTGAGATAAGTAAATATTAAAGAATGAAGCCTATTGGGGAAAGGTACTCATCTACTAAACACTGGGGCACACTGCAACGAATGGATCCAAAATAGGTTTAAGAAACTACAGTTTATTAGCAGCTGGATGAGGGAGCCTAACTGATAGTTATTCAATTCTTAGCATTGGGCTTAACCCATAAGCTGACATAATGTGTTAGCATAACACAAAATATTCTCCTGCTCTAATAGCTAATAAAACAATTACAGTAAAAACTAATTACTTTTATTCCTTACATGATGAACTATTTCATATTTGTTAGAACTCCCTGCACACTACTAATGGTGCCGGGAGGGATCCAAAATTAAATCTAAGAAAAATAGCATAAATTGAGAATACATAGGTGATTGTTTTGAGTTTTTCAAAGTGTGTATTCATAATGCAACTACTTAAGTAGAAAGCTGCATTTACAAAGTAAATCCCACCATTTGGAAAATGCGTTAAAATATTTGGAGAACACACAGTGCTGTGAGCGTACATTTCTAAAATGATTTATGCTTCACTCATACATGACAGACAAAATGTGTGATGTCACAATTCGGTTGATTTTAAATAGTCAAATGAAAACCATTAATGATATTTAGACTAACAGTGATTACTAGTATTTGATGAAATACCTGGTAACTTTAAAACTCTTAAAGAAAATATGAACAAAGCATTCCTAGTTCAACTAAACACTTCTTTTTAAATATAAGTGTAAAACATATACTAATGAAAGGAAGATCTTCTTAAAACTTTAGTGCTTCTGCCTCTAAGAGTAATCTAGAGATCCTGTGACAGTTCTGAGTCAAGTTCAGGCACTAATTGAAAGGAAAATTTACACCCAAAGTCAATCAGCCACATTTAAAATGACAATCTTCTGTAGACCATCAAAAGGAAGTTAAAAAACTGTCCATAAAGGTGTCAAATTACTAAAACGATCTGAATTTTCTCACTGCCAGATTAGAGCATTTTGGTTGTTTATGCTTAATTACTTTAACCAAAATGTTATTTGCAGTAGTTCAAACTATAAGGTGTTTACAGGCAGCATATGTGCTTTGTTGAAGCATCTACTTATACAACTGATGTAATCAGAAGAATCTTGTCTACCTCTTAATGTAATCTTGTAATTGGCAACATTGCTACCTGACAAAATCTATTCATATTCTCTCCAGTTTTAATAACTCAAGTGACACCTAAGAAATTATTCTTTGATCTTTCAATAAACTAAGCCTGTGAAGACAGAGGAGGGTCAAAGAGGTTAAACTGGCATTGATTATTTAAGACACATTCATCATTTATTTAACAATCTCCCTCATCACAAGAACTATTGTGTTTACAGGCCCTTGCTGAGATACTCTGAATTTACTTTTTTTTTTTTCTTTTTTTTTGCGGTACACGGGCCTCTCACTGCTGTGGCCTCTCCCGTTGCGGAGCACAGGCTCCGGACGCGCAGGCTCAGCAGCCACGGCTCACGGGCCCAGCCGCTCCGCGGCACGTGGGATCTTCCCGGACCGGGGCACGAACCCGTGTCCCCTGCATTGGCAGGTGGACTCTCAACCACTGTGCCACCAGGGAAGCCCTGAATTTACTTTTAAATAATTCTTGCCATGTGCATTAGAAATCAGAGCACACTGTACTCTAACGTAAGTTTCAAGTCTCCTGATAAATCTGTTACAGGCTAGAAGTTGTTTATTGTACAAACCTTTGAACTTATTCACTGTAGTGGATATTTGGAAATTTCTTTTAATAGTTTTCATTATAATTAGTATCTTCTGGGGATTCTATTTCCTTTCTTAAGCAAAATGTGTAGTAACAGCTGTCTTCCCAAGGAAATTATATTAATAGATACTTGTAGTCCCTTATATACTGACATTCGTATCACTGAAACATGATCCATAATGATCTGTAAAGAACAATTTGTGGCGAATATTGAGTTTTAGAAAAAAAATGAGACAAAAAAATCATCCATAATGTGCATGATTTCTACAAGATTTCTCATTTTTTCTGATAAATACTATTGCAAATTACAAATAAATATAGCATACAGTTGGTATATATATATTTGTGAAAAATTAAAATGTCAAATTATATTTCCTGAGAAAATGTGAGCAAAATGTTATAAGTCAAAGGATGATTCTTATTGAATATAAGAATGTAAAAATTGAATTATAGATATTGAAAAGTATAGAAAATATATTTCAGTCATGAAAAAAGTTACACTATTGATGAATGATATTCCAAGTAGTCACACAATTTATCACATTTAAAATGCTTTACTTATTTCTGTTTTGTTTATTTAAAGTATTTCCCTCCCCAGTTTCTTCAATACAAATTGCCCTAAAATCTATTACAACACTTACATCTGGTTACTGGCATAGGGCTCTAGATGCATATTTTTGGTAATTAATTTGCTGATTCTGATGACTGTCCTACAATATATCACCAGGAAGTATAAAGTATGAAATCTTTAGAACATATCATTCTATGTTAATGACTACCCAAATCATATCAGAAACTTGTACAAGGTGATCCTTTAAGGACTCACTACCAAAAAATTATTACTCTTTAACCAGTAAAATACATTAAGCTCTCACTGTCAGATATGAAAAGAAGCTACGAATGATGAAGAATTAACTATGATCATGGCTTTTTAAATTTTTATTTACATGTCTGGAGAACTAAATAGCATTGATATAAGAAATTTTGTAAAAACAAGAGAAGTATGGGTCATAGATATGCATTAAAATGCATAGGAAATTGCTAGTAGCTACAACTTAGCTACCTCCCCTATTGAATACTGTGGTAAAATCCATTTGATCTTAATAAAAACCATTTATTTAAAAAATATTAAGCATTAATATCATTTAAATAACATATAGCACTGGTATTCAAGAAGTATTATAGTCAGAATATTGATATCTAGAATATTTAGGTATCTAGAATAAACATTAAATGAATGTAAGAGAATAACACAAAAGAAAAGCATAGCTTTTAATGTTTTTTTAAATTAAAAAATAATGTACATAAATATCTGAAAACAATTTTTTCTGGAATTGAAAACTTTGGTTTATATCCTCATAGAGACAGCTTTATGTTAAATATGTTAATATACTTTGAAAGGCAACACAATGGTAACATCATATTTATGTTATAAACACAAGGACATGCAGATAGACATACATTTTATCATTATACCCCTTCATCAAACTTAAACTTCTCTCTCTTCTACTAATACTTGTCAATAAAGTGGTGAAAATAATACATTTTTTTTTTAAAACGAAGAGATTTCTCACAAATGTTAGATACAAGATACAGAAGATAATTCCCTTATGTTTCCATCAAAAGGAAATTTAAAGTCATGAACTTAGGCAACGTGAAAATTTCATTGCTTTATTTAAGATAGGTATTTGAATCAAAGTTGTCCAAAATCATTTAGTGTTACTAGAAGCCATCTTGTATTAAAACATGCTTTATAATCCTATTTTGACAGTTCAACAAGTATTTCACACTGAGAACAAAATGCTAACTTTCAATTAAATTACTTTCTGCAACCTGCACCAAAGCCCAAAAGCTAAAATAGTATTGTAAATTTCTCTGCAAACCTGTGTTTCCTTTTATGTGTCAGAATGTAAAAACAATATGCTTGGCCCTTAGTGATTGCAAACATAATAACTTTATCAAACAGTTAATAAGTTAGTACTCTCTTCAAAATAAATTGTCCTAGTATTCTAATATGTCTCTTCCACATGTCTGCAAATTCACTAATTCAAAAGACTGTATTAGAGTTGTTAAAGAAATTAATAAGACACTGGTACGCTAGTCGGTGCCTGTAATTATCTTTTTCAGTCCCAGAAGGTATTTGGGGATTATTTAAGAGCAAAAGATGAATGGGGAACCACTAAATCCTATTAAATCAATGCATGGGCACAGCAGCAGCAGAAGTAAATAAGCTGTGGAGGTCTGAATACCAATAAAAAAGATAAAAATGGTTTTATATAGCTACTTACATCATAGCCTAGAAGTTCAGTTTGTGTGGATTTATCTACTCTTGAAGCAAAAGCCTTCTGTAAATGCTGAACTTTGTCCTGCAAAAAAAAAAAAAAAAAAAAAGCAAAACCAAAAACACATTGTTGGTGAGTCATGTGCTTCTACACTAATATTCCCCACTAATTAAAATTTGGTTACTGTACAATTAATGATTCTTTGTGTGCATACTTCATTCTGGCGGTGCTTTACTTATCAGCTTAAACATTTAGACCTTTAAATTTCAGGTCATAATGACTCCATCTTTGGCATCTTTTCTTTTAGTACAGGAACCACTGAGTCAGGATCATGGTTGAATGCTAGAGACATGATTTGCTTAAATGTGAGATCAAATGACTATACAATGTGAGATCAAATGATTATACTGTTTTTTGTTAGCTGTTGTGTTTTGTTTGGTTTGGTAAATTAAATTGATAGGATTTTACGGATCTCCTTTCAGAGCATTTACATTTAAAATCCAAAACATTTTCAATAAATACCATCCAGCGTATTCCATTTAGTATGTTTAGATTTTTTTATCTTTATTTTTTTGCTTCTTAATTGTTTCCTTCTGGAATCTACGCATTTAGAAGTCTGTTGTTTAAGGGATCTGACATGACTCCAATCCTGTTATAACTAAGGGACATAATGCATGGAGGATGTCTGGGATTTCATAATTCAAATGCAAATGTACTAATTCTGATTAACTAATGTGACTGGGCCTCTGGCTGGGGTCCTCCTCTTATTACTAAATGTAACACTTAAAAGGAGATCGTGAGCATAATTATGGTAATGTGTTTATTGTGTGTCTGGCACAGCTGGGAGTGCTGTACTCATATGACCACATCTCATCTTGGGAGTTTTACTACTATTACCACCCATTTTGAAGGAGAACAATACAGTTTACAAAGTTTAAGTAACTTAAGTTTCCCAAGAAGTTCACGTGATTCCACTAGATTCTGTTTTTGCCTTAAGTTGCTTTAAAGGAGAATTTGTTTCCCTTACTTGGTCAATAAAATAGTTGTATAATATTTTAAAGATAAAAACTGATTTAACTCATCATTTAACTTCTTCGAGGGAGAGACAGTAGTCATCACAAACCTCACTACCAACATACAAAACTTGTTTCCTCTCCTCCCCTCTGCCACCCCTCCCTTCCCCTCTCTGTTCACCCTCTCTTTGCTTTAAATTCCTCCTGAGATATGCAAGTTATCCAAGCTGTTTAACAAAGTACATACATAATTTAGGTAAACATAATTTGACACTGAAATGTATAAAAGAAATATTTTATGAACTATTAATGTCCCAACCTTCTAACTTCCCTATTACAAAACTTCTAGTGCTGCTATTCAGACAAAAATGAAAATGGAGACTAGATAACTCAAGAAGATGTAATGTGAAAAGGGAAGGTTTTAATTGTTTGAAAAGGATAAGTGAAAATGTGGCCACATTTTCCAAAATAAATTTAAAACAAGAAATAACAAGTTGTGTTTATTTAGACTTCTTTTGGAACTGGGAAGAGAGAAAAAGGTAGTAGCAGGTAAAGGAACAAATAACATTTGCTCTCAGTGAATGGTTGTTTACAAAAAGTTTTGAAATGGGTTGGAGTCCCAAGTATTAGAAAAATAAGTTATAAATCTGTAGGTATATAAATGTTTGTATATGAATCAGAAACTACACTCTAATGCATACAGTGGGAAAGAATAGATAGCAAATACTCCCATTATGCTTTCCCCACATTTTTTATTTTCAAGGGCTTCCACTCTGAAGATAGGAGTTGAAAAGGATTGGTAAACTCTGGTTCATTGGCCTGAGTTTTAAGACTAGGGAAATTTAAATCAAGATAAATGAAAAACTCGAAAAGCTTCATTAACCAAAAGCCTAATAAAAGCAAAACAAATAAACCCTAAATAAAGAATAGCTATCTTCAGAGGTTTTAAAAGAAAAAAGCACAGACATTTCTAATGAAAAATTCACTGCTACTCCCTTTTGCAGGCATTTCCACAACAAATATACCATATTTGAATTATTTATTATGTATACACTTGTATGCCATATTCAAATGTGGAGAGTAAATTAAATGTTTCCAATTGACTTAGGTGTACAAAATTGAGAATTAAATAATTCAGTGTAAGTTTATTTTATTTAGTAGGAAGAACATTTATGAAACTTTATGACAATTTCTATAACAGAGTTAAATAAAGACTATATATAGTTGTTGGGAGATAAGTCTTAATACGTCTTTTGAATTTCTGAAAGACAGATGGAAATATATGGATCGACAAAGTTAATACATAATAACAAGAGTATTATAGATAATAAAATAGAAAATATACAACAAAAATAACTATTACTAGATGATGGAACTGCAGATAATTTTATTTCTTATGTAAGAAATGAATATATACTAATTACCTATATATATTTATATATATAATAGAGAAATAGAAACAAATCATTATATTTTCATTTCCACACTGATTTGACACAATAAACATTTTGATTAAAATTGATTTATTTCAGTATAGAGAAATAGACATTTCACCTTTCTGATGCAAATGTATTTGCACACCTTAATTCATCTATAATTTTTATTAAATGAACATTATGGGTGTTGTTCAAGGTACAGGGAACTGAAGGGGGGAAAAATAGCTTCTTTTATTTAAAAAAAAAAAACTTCCAGTGTGGAAAGATAGAGAAATCAAAGACAATTAGTACTCAATATATAAGGTAAAGGTACTATAGAGAAGCTGGAGATATGTGTATGTGTTGGAGACGAAACATAGGAGAGTTAAATAACTAGAATGCAGAAGCTACTGACGTCCCAACTAAGATGAGAAACATGAATTATTATTAGCCACTTGGAGTGGAAGGGATAGGGGTATTTCTCAGGCAATGACATTTGCAAATATTTCAAAGTCAGAGAGACCCTGACAAAGATATGCATAAACAGCTACTAGTTCAAACTTACCTAAGGAAAGACAATGAAAGGGACAATAGTGCGAAATAAGACCAGAGTGGTAAATCAAGTCCATGCCACAAAGGATAGACTTCTACATCAAAGGATTTTAGAGTTACCTTAATTTTTGAAATATTATTTTACAGTGAAAGGCCATAAGAATATTTTAACTAAATTACAACAGAACTTATTTAAATACTTCTTTTCACCTTGTATAAAAGACAAAATTAGAAGGAAGCAACCTGGAAAAGAGGAACAATTGAAGTACATGAAACTTTATTTTTCTGGACCATCAATAAATTTACACATACATGTGATTTAAGTGGCTTTCTTTCAGTATTTTCCTATGTAAGCAAACATTGCAATACCTTCTTCTAATCCCTCTCAGACAGATAGAAGAGTATTAAAACAACTCAACTTTTGGTAGATACACTTTATAAATAATTCTATACCCCAAACAAAATATCTAATTGCTTAAATTTTCCTTTCCAAGCAATGACAATATCAGTAATTCTTAACAAAACACACCTTTTTTCTTATTTCAGATTCATAAAACGTGTGCTTAGAATTAACAAAAAGAAAAATAACTAGCATATTCTGTGGAAAAATGTAACCAAGATGGGATGAAAAAGAGGAATTTCATTATTTATATTTGCTGTTTTTACACTGCTGGCCAATCTGACTTTTGAATATGTGGAAGATGTGAATTTTACATAATACTGCTATATGAATTAAAAAATATATAATGATTTTTCTCTCTAAATTTCCAAATAATTTCATCTGACATTAAGAGTAATATAACATCTGTATAATAAAAGCCTGCTACCATAAATGAGTGCATATAAACCAAAACATGCATAGTTTACAAACTTACTAAGAGTAGTTACTTATATTCACATTTCCCTCTACCTCTGTAATCTTTACCACTACAACTATTACTAACAATAATAGATGTCATTAACAGAATATAGTTATATGCCAGGCACTGTACCAAGTAATTTATATGAATCCTCTCAAGAATGCACTATGTCTGTTTTTGTCCCTTTTCAAAAGCACAGGAAACTGGCACTTAGGAAGTTGAAATCAGTTGCTAAAGGTCACACAGGCTATTAAGTGAAACAGGCAACTTGGAAAACTTTATCTGTCTCCAAACCCAGGTGTACTTTCTATAAAGATATTCTGACTCTGGAAAAACTTACAAGTGGTACTGCTGCTCCCATTTCATATATGCAAGGACACATACGAAATGCATAGTTTCTATACAGCTAGTATGATAATAAAACTGCTCTTGGTGTTCATCCTGCCTATATTCTCTTATGAATTCTACTAAGTAATTCTGCTTTACTGTGAAAACAATTTAAGTACACTTAAGATTTATCAGTTTATTTCCTGTAAGAACTACAATCCCATAAAATATCCATTACTATAACCGGCAAAGCATTTTGGAGCATGAGTCAGGAATAAAATGATAAAGTTAATACAGAGTTATAACATAAAATTGAAAGATGTAAAAAAGCAAACTGAAATAAAAACTAAATGTTGAAAGGCATGAAATCCTTTAACAATAGGATCAGTTCAAGCAGAGTAATCTAAAAGTACCTTCTGCTTAAGCTGTTGGAATCATTTCTGGTGCGTGGGTGTGTTTTATGTGCTGTTCAGTCACAGAAACTGCCTCTACAATATATGTTGTCAATATAAAAAGGCTAGTTCCTAATTTCTTAAATTTAAATTTCATTAATCATACATACATATCTATTAAATGCCTGATCAAAGATATAATATAACATAATATAATAACAATGTCATATCACATCAAAGTATCACTTGATAAGGATTAAGACTTAAAAGGAAGTATATTTTAAATTGTCAAATTTTCTGAGCAGAAAAGGGATTGAGAGAACTAAAGCTAGTCTCTTACATTTTTGAGTCTGATAAACTGTGGAAATGTATTTCCAAATAATTAAAGTTCATGCTGTTGTAATCATTTAATCATTTAAGTGTACATGTCTATAAAACCATCTAAAGCTGGCAATCATGTGTATTTCACTGCTATATGTACCTTTCTGTGTATTTCACTGATATATGTACATTTTTGTACTTTCATGTGTGCACATGCAAGCACATGTCATTGAGGAAGGACTGAGGAGGAGGAAATGTGGTTTTTAAAAAAAGACAAAATAATCACAAAGCCAGTAAAACTGGCTTTTAAAATAAAGCCTCAAGTGACTAAGGAGCTTAAGGGAACTGGAAGTTATTTATTTTTATTTTAGAATTTATTTGTATTTATTTGCATTATTAGATACCATATTGATTAACAAAAAATTATAAATATTTTAAACTCTACCATTTTATTAATCTATGTCATTTACCTTAGATATGAACATCTATTACTTCCTAGAGCTTTTAAAAAACTACGAATGTCAAATGAAGTGCAGTAAACAAGCTGAAAAGAAAATATTAAATAATCCTAAGAAATAACTTATTTTAAATTATTTTAATTACCTATAAAGAAGTTTGTGAGATTCAAGACAAAAAGCAGATAATTTTTTAATAAATAGAACAGGCCTACTTGCAGTAGTTAGATTTATAATCTATAACAAGAGGAAACATACCCTTGAGGGTACAGACAAGATGGTGGAGTAGAGGGACTTGAGCTCACTTCCTCTCACCCAAACACCGAAATCACAACTAACTACTGAAAAACCATCAACAAAAAAGACATGAATCTACCAAAATAGATATTCTACATCCAAAGACAAAGAAGAAGCCACGATCTAACAGTGGCAGAGGTGCTTTCGTGATATAATCAAATCCTATACCCCCTGGGCGGGCAACCCAGGAACTGGAAAATAATTATATTGCAGAGGTTCTCCCACAGGAGTGAGAATTCTAAGCCCCACATCAGGCTCTCCAGTCTGGGGGTCTGGCATTGGGAGGAGGAGCCCCCAGAGCATTTGGCTTTGAAGGCCAGTGGGCCTGAGTGCAGGAGCTCCAGAAGGCTGGGGGAAACAGAAAATCCACTCTTGGAGGGTGCACACAAGGTTTCACGTGCACTGGGACCCAGGGCAAAGCAGTGACTCCATAGGACCTGGGCCAAACCTACCTGCAGGGCTTGAAGGGTCTCCTGAGGAGGTGAAGGTCGACTGCCACTCACCATGAGGGCAAGGACACTGGTGGCAGAGGTCCCACTGAATATTCATTGGCATGAACTCTCCTGGAGGTCACCATTTTGGCACTGAGACCTGGCCTCACCCAACAGTCTGCAGGCTCCAGTGCTGGTATGCCTGAGGCCAAACAATCAACAGGGTGGGAACACACCTTCACCCTTCAGCAGACAGGCTGCCTAAATTTGTCCTGATCCCACAGCTGCCTCAAACATACCCCTTGACATAGCTGTACCCACCAGAGAGATAAGATCCAGGTCCACCCACCATTGGGCAGGCAACAGTTCCTCCCACCAGGAAGCCTGCACAAGCCCCTGGACCAACCTCACCCACCAGGGGGCAGACAACAAAAGTGAGAGGAGCTACAATCCTGCAGCCTGAGGAATGGAGGCCACAAACAGAGAAAGTTTGACAAAACGACATGGCAGAAAAATACATTCCAGACGAAGGAAAAAGATAAACTCTCACAAGAACAATGAAGTAAAGTAGAGATAGGCAATCTTCCTGAAAAAGAATTCAGAATAATGATAGTAAAGATAATCCCAGATTTCAGATAAAGACTGGAGGCACAGTCCAAGAAGATACATCAAATGTTTAACAAAGAGCTAGAAGATTTAAAGAACAAACAGAGATGAACAATACAATAACTGAAATGAAGAACACAGTAGAAGGAATCAATAGTAGAAATGAGGCAGAAGAACAAATAAGTGAGCTGGAAGATAGATTGGTGGAAATCACTGCTTTATCCTGCAGAACACAATAAAGAAAAAAGAATGAAAAGAAATGAGGGCAGTCTATGAGCCTCTGGGACAATATTAAACTTACCAACATTCACATTATTGGGGTCCTAAAGGATAAGAGAGAAAGGGGTTGGAAAAATATTTGAAGAGATTAATAGGAAAAAACTTCCCTATATGGGAAAGGAAACATACAATCAGGCCTAGGAAGCTCAGAGAGTCCCATACAGGATGAACCCAAGGAGGAACATGCTGAGACACATATTAATCAAACTGAAAAAAATTAAACACAAGGATAAAATATTAAAAGCAACAAGAGAAAAGCAAAAACTAGCATACAAGGGAATCCCCATAAGGTTATCAGCTGATTTTTCAGCAGAAACTTGGCAGGCCAGAAGGGAGTGGTACAATATATTTAAATGGATGAAAGGAAAAACCTACAACCAAGAATACTCTACCCAGCAAGGCTCTAGTTCAGATTTGACAGAGAAATCAAAACACTTTACAGACAAGCCAAAGCTAAGAGAATCAGCACCACCAAACCAGCTTTACAACAATTGCTAAAGGAAATTCTCTAGATGGAAAAAAAAAAAGGCCACAACTAGAAACAAGAAGATTACAAATAGGAAAGCTCACCAGTAAAGGTAAACATACAATAAAGGTAGAACATCCACAAAGAAATATAATATCAAAACCAGCAATTGTGAGGAGAGTAAAAATACAGGATACTGAAAATGCATTTGAAATTACGAGACCAGAAACTTAAAACAATTTTGTGTATATATACAGACTGCTATATCAAAACCTCATGGGAACCACAAACCAAAAATCTACAATAGATAAACACACAAAAAAGAAAAAGCAATCCGAACACAACACTAAAGATAGTCATCAAATCACAAGAGGACAAAAGAGGAAGGGAAGACCTACAAAAACAAAGCCAAAACAATTAATAAAATAGTAATAAGAACATACATATCAATAATTAACTTAAATGTAAATGGATTAAATGCTCCAACCAAAAGACAGAGACCAGCTGAATGGATACAAAAGACCCGTATATATGCTGTCTACAAGAGACTCACTTCAGACCTACAGACACATACAGACTGAAAGTGAGGGGATGGAAAAGGGTATTCCATGCAAATGGAAATCAAGAGAAAGCTGGAGTAGGATTACTCATATACGACAAAAAAAACTTTAAAGACAGTAAAAAGAGACAAGGAAGGACACTACATAATGATCAAGGGATCAACCCAAGAAGAAGATATAACAATTGTAAATATGTATGCACCCAACATAGGAGCACCTCAATATATAAGGCAATGCTAATAGTGATAAAAGAAGAAACTGACAGTAACACAATAATAGTAGGGGACTTTAACACCCTACTTACATCAATGGACAGATTATCCAGATAGAAAATGAATAAAAAAACACAGGACTTGAAGGACAGATTAGACCAGATGGACTTAACTGATATTTATAGAATTTTCCATCTGAAAGCAGAATACTTGGTAAATTTAAGAAAACTGAAATCATATCAAGCATCTTTTCTGACCACAGTGCTATAAGATTAGAAATCAATTACAGGAAAAAAACTGTAAAAAACAAAAACATGTGGAGGTTAAATAGTATGTTACTAAACAACCAATGGATGGATCACTGAAGAAATCCAGGAGGAAATCAAAAAATACCTAGAGACAAATGAAAAAGAAAGCATGAAGATCCAAAACCTACAGGATGCAGCAAAAGCAGTTCTAAGAGGGAAGTTTATATGAATAGACTCTTACCTCAGGAAACAAGAAAAATCTCAAATAACCTAACCTTATACCTAAACCAACTAGAGAAAGAAGAACAAACAAAATCCAAAGTTAGTAGAAGGAAAGAAATTATAAAGACCAGAGCAGAAATAAATGAAATAGAGATAAAGAAAACAATAGAAAAAAATCAATGTAACTAAAAGATGGTTCTTTGAAAAGATAAATAAAATTGATAAACCTTTAACCAGTCTCATCAAGAAAAAAAGGTTGAGGGCTCAAATCCATAAAATTAGAAATGAAAAAAGGAGAAGTTAAAACAGACAACACAGAAATACAAAGGAACGTAAGAGATTACTACAAGCAATTCTATGTCAATAAAATACACAACCATAGAAAGGTACAAATTCCCAAGATTGAACCAGGAAGAAAAAGAATATATGAACAGACCAATTGCCAGTACTGAAATTGAATCAGTGATTTAAAAACTCCCAAAAAAGAAAAGTCCAGGACCAAATGGCTTCACAGGCAAATTCTATCAAACATTTAGAGAAGAGTTAACACCTATCCTTCTCAAATTATTCCAAAAGATTGCAAAGGAAGGAACACTCCCAAACTCATTCTATGAGACCACCATCACTCTGATACCAAAACCAGATAAAGATACCACACATGCGCACACACACACAATTTTACATGCCAACATCACTGATAAACACAGATGCAAAAATCATGAACAAAATACTCGCAAACCAAATCCAACAATACATTAGAAGGATCATACACCATGATCAAGTGGGATTTATCCCAGGGATGCAAGGATTTTTCAATATCTGCAAACCAATCAATGTGATACATCAGATTAACAAACTGAAGAAAAAACATATGATCATCTCAATAGATCCAGAGAAAGCTTCTGATAAAATTCAACACCCATTTATGATAAAAAAAACTCTCCAGAAAGTGGGCATAGTGGGTATATAACTCAACATAATAAAAGCAATATATGACAAACCCACAGCTAACATCATACTCATTGGTGAAAAGCTGAAAGCATTCCCTCTGAGATCAGGAATAAGAGAAGGATGTTCACTCTCACCACTTTTATTCAACATAATTCTGGAAGTCCTAGCCACAGCAATCAGAGAAGAAAAAGAAATGAAAGGAATCCAAACTGGAAAAGAAGTAGTAAAGCTGTCATTGTTTGCAGATGACATGATACTATACATACTATACATAGAAAATCCCAAATATGCCACCAGAAAACTACTAGAGCTGGTCAATGAATTTGGTAAAGTTGCAGGATACAAAATTAATACACAGAAATCTGTTTTATTTCTATACACTAACAATGAAAGATCAGAAATAGAAATTAAGGAAACAATCCCATTAACCATCACATCAAAAAGAATAAAATAAAAAGGAATAAACCTACCTAAGGAGGCAAAAGAACAGTACTCCAAAAACTATAAGGAACTGATGAAAGAAACTGAAGATGACACAAACACATGGAAAGATAGAACATGTCCTTAGATTGGAAGAATCAATATTGTCAAAATGACTATACTACCCAAGGCAATCTACAGATTAAATGCAATCCCTATCAAATTACCAATGACATTTTTCACATAACTGGAACAAAAAAATATTAAAATTTGCATGGAAACACAAAAGATCCTGAATAGCTAAAGCAATCGAAAGAAAGAAGAACAGAGCTGGGGGAATCAGGCTCCCTGACTTCAGAGTATACTACAAAGATACAGTAATCAGAACAGTATGGTACCAGCACAAAAACAGAAATATACATTCAATGGAACAGGATAGAAAGCCCATAAATTCACACACATATGGTCAATTAATCTATGACAAAGGAGGCAAGAATATACAATGGAGAAAAGACAGTTTCTTCAATAAATGATGCTGGGAAAACTGAACAGCTATGTGTAAAAGGATGAAATTAGAGCATTCTCTAACACCATACAAAAAAATAAACTCAAAATGGATTAAAGACTTAAATGTAAGACAAGATACTATAAAACTCCTAAAGGAAAACATAGGCAGGACATGCTTTGACATAAATTCCAGCAATATCTTTTTGGATTCACCTCCTAATGAAAATAAAAACAAAAATAAATAAATGGGACCTAATTAATCTGAAAAGCTTTTGCACAGTAAAGGAAACCATAAGCAAAACATAAAGACAACCCACAGAATGGGAGAAAATATTTGCAAATGATGCAACTGACAAGGATTAATCTCCAAAATTTACAAACAGTACATGCACCTCAATATCAAATAAACAAACAATACAATTAAAAAATGGGTGGAAGATCTAAATAGGCATTTCTCCAAAGAAGATATAGAGATGGCCTAAAAGCACATAGAGAAATGCTCATCATCTCGAATAATTAGAGAAATGCAAATTAAAACTACAATGAGGAATCACTTCACACTGGTCAGATTGGCCATCATCAAAAAGTCTACAAACAGTAAATGCTGGAGAGGGTGTGGAGAAAAGGGAACCCTCCTACACTGTTGGTGGGAATGTAAATTGATACAACCACTATGGAGAATGGTATGGGAGTTCCTTAAAATAACTAAAAATAGAACTACCATGTGATCCAGCAATCTGATTCCTGGGCACATATACAGAGAAAACCATAATTTGAAAATATCCATGCACCATGATGTTCACCGCAGCACTATTTACAATAGCAAAGACATGGAAGCAACCTAAATGTTCATCAACTGAGAAATGGACAAAAAAGACATGGTACACACACACACACACACACACACACACACACACACACACACACACTGTAATATTACTCAGCCATAAAAAGAATGAAGCAACATGGGTGGACCTAGGGATTATCATACTAAGTAAAGTAAGTCGGACAGAGAAAGACAAATATCATATGATATCACTTATATGTGGAATCTAAAAAAAATGATACAAATGAACTTCTTTATAAAACAAACAGACTCACAGACTTCAATAAAAAATTTACGGTTACCAAAGGGGAAAAGTAGGAAGGACGGATAAATTAGGAGGTTGGGATTAACATATACACACTACTATACATAAAATAGATAATCAACAAGGACCTACTGTACAGCATAGGGACCTCTACTCAATATTCTGTAATAACCTATACGGGAAAAGAATCTGAAATAAAATGGGTATATGTATATGTATAATTGAATCACTTTGCTGTACACCTGAAACTTACACAACATTGTAAATCAACTACTACAATATAAAATAAAAATTAAATTTAAGAAAAAACATAGGGAAAAATGGAAATGTACTCTTATTAATAAAATTAACAGAGGTTGATATAAGAAATGTATGTAATAGTGATTATGATAGGGATAGAGTAGGATAATTATCAGTTTAGAAATCCTACTAGGGCACTAAGGACAGAAAGGGAATTTTAAGGGAGTTTGCGAAGCTGTTGTAAGCTAATGACCACTCAAGAAAAGAATACCATAACCTAGCAACAATCCACACTACCTTGAAGGAAGACCAGGTGCATTCAAGCACCAGACACACTCAAACCACAAATCCTGATAGTTGAAACACAAGACAATAGATATGGGTTCTGAACCTTGTAACATGAAGTCAGAAAGTTAATAGTGCTTGAAGAGTAGCATTTCTGCATGTAGCCAAGACAGAAATATAGGTGAAAGTGGGAAGAAGAAAACTAGGTGAAATGGGACATTATACCAAAACCTGATCAACTACCATATTTTAGTATATGTTACCTCCGTTTTGCTAATATGCATATGATTTAAATAGCATCACCACAGTCCCAGTTACACCATATAAGACCAAAGGAGAACTAAGGGTTTAAGTCTTGATGTCTGCCCAAGAATGAGGAAGAAAGTAGTCTTCTCCCTGACCTACTTGTCCTTTGATTGTAAAAATGTAGCCCCCTTTGTCCTCAGGGCTGCTGTGCTCCCTTGCCAGCCCACTTCCATCTCTCACAAACATCCTATGCTAAGAAACTCACTCTTTGCCTGCCGCTTTGCCTCACACTGAATTCTTTCTGTGGTGAGACAAAAGAACCGGAGCTTCAGTAAATCCTGACACCAGGTGAGAAGTTTCAATTAAAAGACAGTGGGTCAAGTCCCCTCTTAAGTCAGGGATCATGGGTTCAAATCCCAATCTGAGGTGCAGGTGGGTTCAAGACCCAGACTTTGGGTTCAAGTCCCACTCTGAGTTGTGGCTGGGATCAAGTCCCACCTGAAGAGTGGGATTTCAAATACAGCACCACTATATGAACACATACCTAAGACTGTTATTATCCGAAGTTTGCAAAAGTCTTGCAAAGAGTAGATTAGAATTAGAAAAAGGAATACCTTAAACATATAAAAAGTACACAAAGATTGCTTAAAAGAGTATAATCCTAAATTTAGATTCTAAATCATGGATTTAAAGATTAAGTTTATGGAAAGAAATAGTATTGAAAGATTGACGCTCTATAAGAGGAGAAAAGTTAACTTTTAAAATTTAAAAGCAGTGTAATTCAACACAAGAAAATTCAGTGTTCTGAGTCAAGTTTCAACTAGATATTGGGTGGATGGAAAAGAATTTGAGCATCATCTTATAAAGGACTTCAGTGTCAATAATACAAGATTATTTAAATATAAAGAATAAAAACAAAGGGAAAATTATTGGAAGTTCTTAATGGTGCCAATCCAAGGATGAACTCAGGAAAGAAAAAGCAACATTACAGAGCACATTGATTATTTTCACCCACCATTAATGAGGGCATATCACTAAAGACATCAGTAGAATTATAAACAAGTACAACAGTGACCAAGCAAATCAAACCTCCTCACATAGAACATAAAATTTCTTGGAACTGTCAAGAAGATATTAAAATGTAGTAATATTTTCTCATTTTTTTGTTATGGAAAATTGCTAACATATAACAAATCATATGGACAGTAACACAAAGAATCCCTATGCCCTCATTACCCAGTTTCAACTACGAACACTAGAATTTAAATTAAAAGTGTTATAGCATTAGCTGTATACTTAACAGCTGCACTGGTCACTATTGTGCTTCAACTTACGTAAGAGACATTTGTATTACAGGACCCATTCTGGCCATCCACTCACCATGTCTCTGCCCATGAGGAGAGGATTCTCTAGGGATAAGGGAAATGCCACAATCAAAGCCACATTTTCGCTTCTAACCATACTCCAAAACCCTGGAATTCATTGCCTGGTTTAAGATATGACCCAGGTCATTCCTCCTGAGGGTCACCCGAGATAGGGCCATGGGACAGCTGGGTTGATCACATATGTGTTCATGAGGCTCTAAGGGGCACAATCTAGGGTAGTAAAGGGCCAGGTTCTCCACATTGCCAAGTTCCTGCACAGAATGCTAAAGAGTCCAAAAAAATCTATAATTTGATCACAGCTTTCCAAGTCATTAGCAAAGTATATTGATCAAGACACAAGGCTAGGGGGACTTCCCTGGCAGTCCAGTGGTTAAGACTTCACCTTACAATGCAGGAGGTGTGGGTTCGATCCCTGGTTGGGAAGCTAAGATCCTACATGCCTTGCAGCCAAAAAAACCAAAATATAAAGCAGAAGCAATACTGTAACAAATTCAACAGACTTTAAAAATCATCCACATCAAAAAAAATCTTTAAAAAAAAAGACCCAAGGCTAGAACATATTTTATTGAACAGTGTTTAAAGCTTGATTTATAACTTAAATCTTTAGATTTACATGCTGTGATTCCCCTTCTGTGCTCTTGCCCTGAGTCTCACAAATGTTAGCAGCTGACTTGTTACTAGGTGCGTCTGGTTTTTGGTTACCCTACCTCAGGAAAAGTCTGAAAAAGTTGTAGAAAAGGGCAAGGGATTAAGGGGTTTATTTCATGCTTAAATATTTGAAAAATGGGTCAAAAATATAAAGACAAACAGAGGAAATGTCAGTAAAGCAATAAAACAAACATCTGGATAACACATTTGTTTTCATCCTATTTTATGATACCAGACTCACTGGAAATTGTTTGACATCTCCATAACCCACCACTTGAAACTGCGATGGAGGTGATTTTTTTAAAGAAATCAGAGGACATACCATTACACAGCATATTTTAAATGTATGGAGCTCATTACCCATAAAAGATTGTACAAACTGAACATATACCTAGATTTAAGAAGAGTTTAGGTCACAAGAAAAATAGATGGATCAAAAATGTAAATTGAGAATTTCTACAACTTTGGCAATTGAAATTGGTGGATATTGTACCCCGTTAACTGCACGCAACATTCTAGATGTAAAGCATACAGACTCTTCTTCTCAACTAGAACTGAATGAAAAGACATGAGAGAAGCTGTGACTGAGAAATACCACCCAGATTGTTTGGGCTTGGCCCCTTCACATTCAAGATACCTGCTAATTAAAATTTTATTTCACAGTCACTTCTTCCTTTTATATTTACTGCCACTACCTGGGGATGAGCAAGGGAATAGAGCATACATGTGTGCCAGGTGTGCACAAGCCACCACTATCTTTTACTTCTAGCCTCTGTATTGTGTTGAACAGTGTTCTCCCCAAATTCATGTCTACCTGGAACTTGTGAATGTGACCTTTTTTGGAAATAGGATCTTTGAAGATGTAATCAAATTAAAATGAGATTGTACTGGATTAAGATGGGTAATAAATACAATGTGACTGGTGCCCTTATAAGAGAGACATTTGGATACAGGAGAGAAAGCCATATGAAGACAGACCCAGAGATCAGAATGATGTATCTGTAACCAGGCAAACACAATGATTGTCAGCAACCACTAGAAGCTAGAAGAGATGAGGAAGTATTCTTCCCTAGAGCTTTCGGAGGAAACACGGTCTTGCTGACACGTTGATATTAAGACAAACCGAAAGAGAATAAAGTTTTGTTCATTGGGTGTTTTTTGTTTTAAGTCAGGCAATTTATGGTACTTTGTTACAGCAGCCAAAGGAGACTAATATAGCCTCCTAATTGGTATTCCTGTCTTCACCCATACTTTCTCCACTCCATCTTATCTACAAGTAACAGCATAGTAGTCAAACTGTATTTGAAATATTAAATTATATAAATGATTACCATTTGTTGCATGCTTTATATTTCTATCAAGCAGTTCTGGTCTACATAACAGAGAGTAAACCTTTACCATGATGTACAGCTTCTGCCTCTCCCGGCCCTTAGTTATTATTCTAACTTCATCTCATACCAGTTTTCTTGAAAAGTGACTCATACTCGTCTTTCAGTTGCTTGAGTGAACCAAGATTTTTCACACTTGAATTTTTAACATGCTATTTCCTCCACCTGGAATGTCCTTTATATTAGGTGTTATTACTGCCTTAGAGATATCCTATTTAAGGTAGACTCCCATCTCCAGGTAATGCTTTTAATCTCTTTTCTTTTTTAATATATACTAAATTTTCATTTCAATTACTTCTTTTATTTGGCTGTTTGCCTGTTTTGGGTCTGTCTTCTGCATTAGCATGTAAGTTCCTCATGGCAAGGATCATGTCTATTTAGAGCCATATTGACATCACACTGTCTAATGTAGTTTTCGGCACATTCTAGGTGTTCAATACTTTTTTTTAATAAATGAAGGAGTAGGTGAATGAGAGATGAGGCATGAGGTTTGAGAGGATTCATCGGAGACCAGCTGGTGAGCTTGACATACTGCAGAACCACTTGCTATAGGAAATTTAATATTAGTGATATGACAAGTCCAGTAAAAATTCTGGCATTTGCATGGTATATAAATTTAAGTGGGGAAAGACTGGAAATGATAGAGGGACTAGGGGGTTATTCTAGTATTTCTAGGCTGTATAAATTTCTTAAGAGAAAAAAATGGGGTAAGAGGAAAGGAAGCAGAAAGACAAAACTGAGGACATTAAAGAATAGGTACAGGACTTCCCTAGTGGTCCAGTGGTTAAGACACTGTGCTTCCCCTGCAGGAGGTGCAGGTTCAAGTCCTGGTTGGGGAGCTAAGATCCTGTGTGCCACGTGGTGTAGCCATAAAAAAAAAAAAAAAAAGAAAGAATAGGTACAAATCAAACATGTGTCTGAGGATTTGATGCTGCAACATCAGGTAAGAAATATTTTCGTGAATAGGTTAGGATTTTTTTTTCCAAGAAAACCTGATGTACTCCATCCTTACTCTTGCCTGAATTTTATACTGTGCGTGAGAAATTAATGAGGTGATTCCTCCAATAATGGTAAATTAGGGAAAAAATAATGAATGTAGAAATGTATTCTATAGGAAATCAGGCCCAGAAGAATATTTTTGATACTTGAAGTCCCAAACATTCACTCATTAATGACATCCCAGTCTGTAACACCCACTTTCTAATTGCCATGGGACCCTCCACACTGCCCTAGCCCACATCTGCATGAGGGCACTTCGGATAGAAATACTCTTCTGGTTTCTTTTCCCTACCTCTCACTCACTTCTTTGCATTCATAAACTGGTAGATGACCTTGGGATAGACAAACAAGCTCTCCTTCTTACTGGCATGGCCTGTCCACCGGATGAAATCTCAGCTTGTCCAGACATAAGCTTACAGATTCTGGCCCTGTGGGACAGGTCTGCAATTTTCCATTTTCGTCAGCAACGCCAGTGGGGCACTTCAGTTCAGATAAGAATGTACTGGATGCTTACACGGCTGCATTCCAAGCCAGATTTGGATTGTATTATATTATAATTCAATCTCTCTGAATCTTCTATTTTGCAATTCTGAATTTAGGAGGGAAAAGAAGGATGTTGTTTATTGCCCCTTTTAAGCCTCCCTCTCACACATGCGCGCACACACACACACACACACAGAATCAATCTGTAAGAATGGAGTTTTAATATAGTTACTGGGAAGTTCTAGGAGAGTTTTAATAGTGTTGACCAATATGACAACCATAGAACCTTAATACAATCTTGAAAAATTTTCCTATTAAAAGAAAAGCTATCAAAAAAAGAAACCTGACTGGCTGCAATATTGAGGTTGACATCTTTGAAAGCATGGCAAAGATTCCTCTAGCTTTTTCTGGTTTGATATTTTTATTTAGGAAGGTCAGGATATAATGCCCTGCCTATTTTATCATTATGGTTTAAAAGTCAGATTGCTGGTTTGAAGAAAAGAGTCACTTCTTCAAAAAGGGGATTTTGAGCATTTTATTTTATGGTATTGCTTTAATTTTAATGTATACAAGAATTCTTATAATGAACTGAGAAGGGACACAAAACTCCTCAAGGTAGTCATTCATTAACAGCAATATGCTGATGACAGCATTCCAGAAGGACAAGCATAAGGGAGACAAGAAAATGATCACCAAGGACTTGCAGAGTCAGCACAGCATTACAGGTTGACAATCAGCTAAGAAACAACAGACGTCATGAATCAAACTTCACCAGATACACACAGATCAAACTTTACTGGCAAACTCAAGAAATTCTGAATGCCATAAAATGTGTTGTCCTTTAAATTGCCTTCAGCACACGCATAAGCAAAAGTAAAAATAAAATATAATCCCACAAATGTATATGTGAACAGCGAAATCTACTAAAACAGAGAATCTGAAGGGATTATGTGTGACTACACCAACTGCTTAGTTGCTTTGGATGTCTGTTTATTCATCTTGTCAACAGAAACGGTACACAAAGACATTTAAAGCTGGGCTTTAATTGATCTGAACAAATATTTAATGAATATCTATAATTTATTAGTTCATCCATCAGTAATTATAGCATATTTAACTATACAAATTAAACTGAGTTCATTCTTTTTCTCTATAATTAGAGATACAAAAAATGAATTTTAATATATATTGTATCATTTTGTATATTTACAAATAAAAGTATTTCTAAAAAATTTTTGGCTAATTGTTCACTATGAGCCATTTTAGAGCCCAGCTCCTGAGTAAGACACCACTTTGCTAGCTGTACAGCTGATGGAAGGGGTGAGGGCTCTATTCAGAGTAGTATGTTTCCATCACAATAGGAGACACGTCCGAAAAAAATTACTGCAATTTATGTCAAAGAGTGTTCCACCTATGTTCTCCTCTAAGAGTTTTACAGTATGTGGTCTTTAATGCATTTTGAGTTAATTTTTGTATATGGTATTCGAGAACATTTAAATTTCATTCTTTTACATGTAGCTGGTCCAGTTTTCCCAGCACAACTTATTGAAGAGACTGTCTTTTCTCCATTCTATATTCTTGCCTCTTTTGTGATAGATTAATTAACTGTAAATGCCTGGGTTTACTTCTGGGCTTTCTATACTGGTCCACTGATCTTTCTGTCTTTTTTGTGCCAGTACTATACTCTTTTGAATACTATAGCTTCGTAGTATAGTCTGACATCAGGGAGCCCAATTCCTCCAGCTCCATTATTCTTTCTGAAGGTTGTTTTGGCTATTCAGGACCTTTTGTCTTTCCAAACAAATTAAATTTTTTTTCTAGTTCTGTGAAAAATACCATTGGTAATGTGATAGGGATTGCATTAGATCTGTAGATTGCCTTGTGTAGTATAGTCATTTTGACAGTATTGATTCTTCCAATCCAATAACATGTTATATCTTTCCCTCTGTGTCATCTTCAGTTTCTTTCATCAGTACCTTATAGTTTTCAGAGTACAGGTCTTTTGCCTCCTTAGGTAGGTGTATTCCTAAGTATTTTATTCTTTTTGATGTGATGGTAAATGGAAATGTTTCCTTAATTTTTCTTTCTGATATTTTGCTGTCAGTATATAGAAATGCAACAGATTTCTGTATATTAATTTTGTATCCGGCAACTTTACTGAATTCATTGATGAAGTCTAGTAGCTTTCTGGTAGTGTCTTTAGGATTTGCTATGTATAGTATCATGTCATCTGCAAAACAGTTTTACTTCTTCCTTTCCAATTTGGAATCCTTTTATTTCTTTTTCTTCTCTGATAGTTTTGGAAGTTCTAGCCAAGGCAATGTTGAATAAAAGTGGCAAGAGTGGGCATTCTTCTCTTGTTCCTGATCTCAGAGGGAATGCTTTCAGCTTTCCATCATTAAGTATAATGTTCTCCGTGGATTTGTCATATATATTATATATGCCTTTATTATATTGAGGTATGTTCCCTCTATGCCCACATTATGGAGAATTTTTATCATAAATGGATATGAATTTAATCAAAAGCTTTTTCTGAATCATTGAGATGATCATATGGTTTTTAATGTTCAATTTGTTAACATGGTGAATCACACTGATTGACTTGCGAATACTGAAAAATCCTTGCTTCCCTGGGACAAATTCTACTTGATCATGGTGTATGATCCTTTTTTTTTTTTTTTTTTTTTTTTTTAATGCGTTACGCGGGCCTCTCACTGTTGTGGCCTCTCCCGTTGCGGAGGACAGGCTCCGGACGCGCAGGCTCAGCGGCCATGGCTCACGGGCCCAGCCGCTCCGCGGCATGTGGGATCTTCCCGGACCGGGGCACGAACCCGTGTCCCCTGCATCGGCAGGCGGACTCTCAACCACTGCGCCACCAGGGAAGCCCTATGATCCTTTTAATGTACTGTTCGATTCAGTTTGCTAGTATTTTGGTGAGGATTTTTGCATTTACGTTCATCAGTGACACTGAACTAATCTTTTTTTGTGATATCTTTGGTTTTGGTATCAGGGTGATAGTGGCCTCATACAATGAGTTCAGAAGTGTTCCTTCCTCTGCAGTATTTTAGAATGTTTTCAGAAGGACAGGTGTTAAGTCTTCCCTAAATATTTTTATAGAATTCACCTGTGAAACCATTCAGGTCCTGAACTTTTGTTTGTTGGGAGCTTTAAAATCACTGATTCAATTTCAGTACTGGCAATTAGTCTGTTCATATTTCTGTTTCTACCTGGTTTAGTCTTGGGAGATTGTACTTAAGAATTTTTCCATTTCTTCTAGGTTGTCCATTTTATTGGCATAGAGTTGTTTGTAGTCTCTTATGACCCTCTGTATTTCTGTGGTGTCCACTGTAACTTCTTTTTCATTTCTGATACTATTAATTTAGGCCCTCTCTCTTTTTTTTCTTGATGAGTCTGGCTAAAGGCTCATTATCAATTTTGTTTATCTTTTCAAAGAACCAGCTTTAAGTTACATTGATCTTTTCTATTGTTTTTTTAGTCTACTCTTCATTTATTTCTGCCCTGATCTTTATGATCTTTCCTTCTACTAACTAATTAAAGCTTTTGCACAGCAAAGGAAACCACAAACAAAATGAAAAGACAACCTATGGAATGGGATAAAATACTTGCAACTGATGTGTCCAACCAGGAATTTAAAAATATACAGCTTATACAGCTCTATATCAAAAAAACAGACAACCCAATCCAAAAATGGGCAGAAGACCTAAAGAGACATTTCTCCAAAGAAGACACAGAGATGACCAATAGGCACATGAAAAGATGCTCAATATTGCTAATTATTAGAGAAATGCAAATCGAAACTACAGAGAGATACCATCTCATACCAGTCAGAATCACCAACATCAAAAAATCTACAAATAATAAATGCTGGAGAGGGTGTGGAGAAAAAGGAACCCTCCTACATTTGTGGGAATGTAAATAGGTGCAGCCACTATGGAGAACAATATGGAGGTTACTCATAAAACTAAGAACAGAGTTACCATATGATTCAGCAATCCTACTCCTGGGCATATATCCGGAGAAAACCATAATTCAAAAAGATACATGCACCCCAAATTTTCATTGCAGCACTATTTACAATAGCCAAGACATGGAAGCAACCAAATGTCCATCAACAGATGAATAAAGAAAATGTGGCATATAAATACAATGGAACATTACTCAGCCATAAAAAAGAATGAAATAATGCCATTTGCAGCAACATGGATAGACCTAGAGATTATCATACTAATTGAAGTCAGAAAGAGAAAGACAAATATCACATAATATCACTTATGAGAAGTCTAAAAAAATGAATACAAAAGAACTTATTTCCAAAACAGAAATAGACTCATAGACATAGAAGACAAACTTAAGTTACCAAAGGCAAAAGAGGGGGGACGGATAAATTGCGAATTTGGGATTAAGAGATACAAACTAGTATATGTAAAATAGATAAACAACAAGGACCTACGATATAGTATAGGGAACTATAATCAATATCTTGTAATAACCTATAATAGAAAAGAATAAAAAAGAATAGATATAGGGCTTCCCTGGTGGTGCAGTGGTTGAGGGTCCGCCTGCCGATGCAGGGGACACGGGTTCCTGCCCCGGTCCGGGAAGATCCCACATGCCGCGGAGCGGCTGGGCCCGTGAGCCACGGCTGCTGAGCCTGTGCATCCGGAGCCTGTGCTCCGCAATGGGAGAGGCCACAACAGTGAGAGGCCCAAGTACCGCCAAAAAAAAAAAAAAAAAGAATAGATGTAAATATATATATATATATATATACATATATATACTTCAATAAAAAATAAGCCAATCAAACCAATCAAAAACAAACACGTAGACACAGGGAACAGAGTAGTGGTTACCAGATCAGAAGGGTGGGGGAGGACAAAATGGGTAAAGGGGGTCAACTGTCTGGTGACGGATGAAAACCAAACTTCTTGTGGTGAGCATATTATAGTGTTTACAGAAGTCAAACTATATCAATGTACATGTGAAACTTACATAATGTTATAAACCAATGTTACTTTAAAGTAAAATTAGGAGAAAGCTAGAAAAAGAGTGGTGTGTACAGAGCACCGAACACAATTTTCTCATTACAGAGGGAGTGGTAAAAAACATTGTTATCCATGCTCTTTCACAGCTTATAGTTCATAGGGCGGACAGGCTTCAATAAGGAAACATACCAGTAGGTATAAAATTACAGGTTTTGCTAAGTGATATAAAGGGAAGCAATGAACTGTTAGAGAGAATAACATGAAGGATGCTCTTTACTTAACATGTGAAGATATAGCAGACCTTACTGAAAAAATGGCACTTTGGGTTAAACCTGCAGGACAAGGACACATCCAGTAAGTAGGGGACTGCTTCAGAAAGAGATTGGAAAAAGCTTAAGGAGTGTGTGTGTGATGGGGAGAAGTACATGCATTTTTTTTTTTTCCAGAGAAACCAAAAAAGTACAGTGTGCCTAGAACTTAATGAGCAAGAGGCTTTTCATCATCAGATGATTGTAGGCTCTACTACGCACTGGCTTTTATGTTAAGTTCAGTGGAAAACCACAGAAATGTTTTAGGTATGATTCAGTCGTATTTAGCCAACCTTAGTCTGGCTGCTATATGAAGAAAATGGAAGGGGATGGTAGGGAAGATATGAGAAGAAGAGAATTTGGAATATAATAAAGTAGTCTAGAAGAAATGTTTTGGCAAGAGGGATAGTGTCCTATATATTTTCCAGGCTCAAAATAAGAGCTAGATTTGAAAGCTAGCAATTTATTGTATAGGTAGGTTAAGGAAAGAGAAAAGTCAAGAATGACTCCCAAGTTTCTGTTCTGAGCACACTGGGAGGCTGAATGGTGGTGGCATTTCCGATATGGGGAACACTGCAGAAGAAGTGGGTTCCACTGGAAAAAGGACTGAATTGGAGATCAAAGCAGGATAAATTGAGAAAGAGTGAATCAGACACATTGAACACACTAAAAAGTGAGGCAACTGAGACATCCAAGCATGTATGTGGGGTGATACGAGTTGTAAGAGAGGGTTAGGTTGTTGAATGCTATAAATAGCGCTAGGAACTGCAAAGGACACAAAGAATCATTACATGAATGCATTCAATTTGCACATGGTAGCAGACACCCATCTTTTCTAACCAGTACTTCTTGTTGCTCTCCTCACATGGATGCTGCCAGAACTACCAAGTAGCACAATATGATCACTGTTATTGTTCACTGATTTGCAAGGCAATTTGCCTTCTCTAGCAATTTTGGTACAAGAAGAAAAATGAGTTAATCTTTCATGTGTTGCTTAGATCAAAAGTAGTAAGGTTTGAGAGCTAGCAGTGGTCAAGTTTATTGTGGTACAGACAGGAGAAATAACAAAAGTTGTTCTATGGAAAAAAAAAAAAAGACAAAAGAAGAAAATCAAAGAACAGCAAAGATGAGTGTAGAGAATGAAAGATACTATCATCTGAAATGTAATTACAATTGCTCCTGGGCCCCAGCCTCATTCTTCACTTTGGTTTCAGGAGTCACCCTGGTAGTCCTTTAATAAATTCCCATTTTAGTTTAAGGTAGACCAAATTGTCTTTCTGACATTTATACTCAAAAGAGACCTAGTCAAGGAAAAGAGAAAGCCAAAATCAAAAGTCAAGGAAAAGAGAAAACTAATCCCAAAGAAATTATTTCCAAAAACTCAATAAATAGTGTTAAGATCATAAGTAGCAGTGTTCAAGTCCAGTTTTGTTTACTATTTTAAAAATGTATATTTAAAGTTTTCATTGAAATATTAAGAATTAAGAAATCAAATGAAATCTTAATAATAAAAGATATATAATTACTTTCTGTGTATATGTATTACTTGCATGTTGGCTGCTATGCATATCTATTTTATCTATTTTCAATCATAGTGACTATGTATTATTTTGTACTCATGTTTTCTTATATACAACAAATATTTCAATGTCAAATAATGTTAAGAGCAACTATTTAAAACATTAGACAATATATTATAAATGTACTGTTTTCAAAGGTCCCCACCCAAAGCATATAAAAGTGTATAAAATTAAAAGGGAAAATATTCTTCTCTCACCCTGGTCCAGCTGACAGATTTGAACAATCTTAACTCTTTTTTAAATTTATTCTTGAGGTTCCAACAATAATTTAAAATGTAATTTCCTCTATTTCTTGATTCATCACACGTAGACACCACTGACCCCTCCATGAAAATTATGAGAAATTAACATACTTTCATTATCCTCTATTTTCTCTTTAACCTTTCAATTTTCATTGGCTATATGATTAACATTGTTTTTAATTAATTCTTCTAATAATCACTAATATTTTAAGTGTACATCTAAACCTCTATCTCTTGACTTGTCAAATTTAGATAGTATCCAGTAGTTCTATATCATGAAAGGTATCAGGAATGCATTAGTATGCCTATCCTTCCTTTGCCTCTCCTTCTCATTCCATTTTCAAGTTTTGTTTATTATTAATATTTACATTGTTGGATACAGTTACATTGTTCCACAATTACAGTAAGTCATCCATTCTTTTCTACAAGTTTACTATCAATATTGGAAAAATAAATAAGTTTATGATTTTGATATGTAAATATTTTGGGGGGTTTAAATAAAGTTGTATAATTAGTCCCATGAAAAAGGAAATGAAATCCAGTTGGTGAACAATTTTCTGAGTAAAAAGAAAAATCTAAGATGCAAGGTGTAATGGAACTTCTTTTAATTTCATTCTTCATTCTTTCATGTAAATTTTTAATGGGCATATTATTACATTTTGCTTACATTTCATTATTTGTTAAAACTGGAGGATATTTAGACTAATTTTAGAAGCATGCAGAACATTTTTGTACCTATCTCTTTTTTATCTTGCATTATTTTTTAGGATAAATTGTAGAAATAGAATTAATCAAATAGTATGGTTATCTTTATGGATCATGCTACATATTGCTAAATTGTATTCCAAAGGGTATAACCAGAAAAATGACACTAGACATTAATATGTATGATAGTTTTTAGCAATGTTCACAGAATTGAATTTATATTTAAAAAAAATACTGCCTAGATTAATGAACATTGTTATCTCAAGTTAATATTTGCTTATTAACGAGACATATATACATATTAGATATACGTAACGGAAGTGGAATTGAATATTAATAAAAGCTATGATACTGCAAGTCAAAATTATGAAAGGTAGTATCACATCTAACCTTTTCATTCCTTTCATTAGTAAAAAATTATGCAACTTCTTTGAACAATGTCTATCCCATACGTCAAATCACCTACTAGGCACGTCTACTTAGATAGACGCATGCATCACAATCTCACCATATTCTAAGCAAAACTTGTCATCTTCTAAAATTTTTCTTTCTCTTTGGATTCCCTAAACCAGAAAAAGGTATAATTATCTAAACAGTCTCCCAATAAAAACCCTAGGAGTCATCCTGAATGCTTCGCTTCCCAAGTTCTTCCATCACAAGTCCAAGAAATTCTCTTCCTAAATAACCTTCAAACGTGTCTATTCTTCTCCATTAACTGCCAGTATTTACTTCGGGCCCTCATTTTTTTTTCCTCCAGAATCTCGCAATAACCTTTTAATAGTACACTCTCCTCCAGTTTTGCTTCACTTAATATATGCTCCATATTGCAGCCAAACCGATCTTTTAAAAATAAAATCAGATCATGCCTCACTGGGTCTTGCAAATTGAAGATAACTTTAAAACTTTTTAGCATTATTCATTTGGTTCTTCATAATCTGACCTCTGGCTATTTGGCTGGTCTACCATTCTCCAGGACATTATAAACTCCAGGAAAAAAAAAAAAATTACTTTCTGTTCAAGAAATCTTATAAGCTCTCTAAGGTGTTTTGGTTTTTTATTATCTTGTACCCAAAGCCAAAAGTATGTTCGCTTCACCTTTTTTCTTCACTTGGCCCAGGATTCTTGCAATTTAAAATGTAAATGATTTTACACATTTCACTTCTTTTTGGATCTATAAAGTGAAATTTAACCTATTTCCAATTTGATTCTGGAAATTATAGTCAAAAAAATTTTACATGTTTTAATTCTTTTTGAAAATGCTGAGCAAAGCAAATTTTGCAACTTCCATTTATTTTTAGATCAACCTATTTTAGGTCAGTCTAATCTGTTGTAAAACAATTTAATATAGAATGTAATAATCCAAAAAGACAATTTTCAGGTACTTCTACATGTCCCTGTTGTATATGACAAGATCTACTGAGTTTATTATGAAGTACCATACATTTTTTGGTTGGTGTTCTAATGCAAAGGAAGGAATACAGCCAGAATATTTAAAGAGTAACAATTCATTAAAGAAGTTTATGGACAATTTTAATGTTATTTCATTTTCAATTCTCTTTTAAATACTTTAAATTGCACTATTGTATACTTGCTCCATTTTTAGTAAAACACCTAAATCAACATAGGAACAAAGTATACATAGACTATACACTTTATTCCAAGTATATATACACAACTCTAGAGTTTTTTGTTTTGTTTTGTTTTTTGCGGTACGCGGGCCTCTCACTGTTGTGGCTTCTCCCGTTGTGGAGAACAGGCTCCGGACGCACAGGCTCAGCGGCCATGGCTCACAGGCCCAGCCGCTCCGCGGCATGGGGGATCTTCCCGGACCGGGGCACGAACCTACGTCCCCTGCATCGGCAGGCGTACTCCCAACCACTGCGCCACCAGGGGAGCCCAAACTCTAGAGTTTTTAAATCTACATTTATTAATCTAAAATCCTTAGTCTATTCATTTTAATCTAATTTCAAAGTTGTCAGCATAATTTTAAGGGAATTGCAAGCCAATTTCTGTCAAATCTGTCTTAGTTTGTTGGAGCTGCTATAATAAAATATCATAGACAGGGTGGCTTATAAACAATAGCAGTTTATTTCTCATAGTTCCAGAGGCTGCAGAGTCTAAGATGAAGGTGCCAGCAGATTTAGTGTCTGATGAGGGCCTGCTTCCTCACCAGATGGTGCTTTCCCCCAGTGTCCTCACATGATGGAAGGGGCAAGAGATCTCTCTGGTGTCTCTTTTATAAGGGTACTAATCCTATTTATGAAGGCTCTGCCCTCAGGACCTTATCACTTCCCAAAGGGCCCACCACCCAATACTATCACCTGGGGGATTAGGATTTAATATATAAATTTTGGGAGGACAAAAACATTCAGAACATAGTAGAATCCCAAGTGGCCAGCGCATGGAAAGTATTTAATGAATGAATATTGGATACAACCATCATTGGTACTTGTTTGAGAAATGGTACCACTACTACTTGATAACAAAAGAGAAAGAAAGAGGGAAAAGTATGAGAAAAAAGAAGAAAACAGATGGTGGAAGAAATGGCAAAAATGAAAAGGAAAATCAGGTTGAGAAGGAAGAAGAGAATAAAGGGGAGGTAGGGTGCAAAAGGGGCACAGAGAGAAATGGAGCCAATGGACAGTACAGCCAGTGTTTCTTAGAACAAAGCAACTTGCTTTCTTGGAGGGGGATGGTTTAGGGAATCAATAAAATTAACTGGAATTTAAACAAGTAATTAGTTGTCTTAAAGACTTTGCTGCCTTGGCACTTCTAACATAAGGCCACGTACTTATACTGATGTTTTCATGTAAACAAGAATGTGTGTAGAAACAAACACACCAATTTTCCTTTGGTATATTGCTTTAGTTTGAAAAAGATAAGGGGGTTTAATCCACTAAAATAACGTGTGGAGATTACTTAGGCTATAAAATTGGTAATATTTAGCAGCATTCAACTGTATTCACAAAAGAACAAAGTTTTGGATGAGATTGCAGAAGTCTCACCATATGTTATTTATTTTAAGTTTTATATTTGTGAATTATCCATGCATTTAAAAATTGCACATAAAGAGAACACTTCAAAGATTTACTAGCTAATGCTTCACATTTTCACACTTCATTTAAGTGTCTTTTCAAAGGACTATTTTATAAGGTCAGATTTCAGAGTATCTATTCTCATTGTAAATGGAGATTTTCTCATTGTTAAATAAACAGATTTGCAACTCTACAGTATTATTTAGCTATGAAGTCTATATATGTAAAATCATAAAATAACAAAAAAAAATACGTGAACAATTTAAAAGAGGAAAATGAATTATAGGAAAAATTGTAAACCACTGAATAGAAAGATTCACATAAGCAATGCATATTGAATGTATACACAAATTCACCATCCCCCCCATAAAAATTCATGTGTTCAACAAGATGTACAACTTGCATGAGTTGCTAGTTACCACTTCTAAACATGATGATGAGAGGACAATAAGGAAAGACAAAATCCAATATCTGACAACAGCAGCAGCAGTATTTTATACTTCTCTGTGTGAGGAGTGGGTAGTTACAGCTTAGGGCAGAACAAAACTAGAGGCAACAATGGAAGGACAATTTAAATTCTGTTCATCTCTCTTCACCCCACCCTCCCCCACTTTTTTACCTTTGGACAATCATTGCCTATCCCCTTCCCTCAAACCACTGCTATGGGTATCTATGTGGGCAAGAATATCATTGGATGAGGTGAAAGTAAGTGGGCATTAAGTCCTTTACTGCTCCCAATCCAACCCCCAGGGTTTATGGAGTAGGATCTTGTAAAATTGCCTTCTCCCTATATTATACTCCTTGAGGAACTGGGGGTGAAATCCTGACACTTGTTTCTTGTTGAGTTGCTGCAAAATGAAGTATTAACTTTGGTTGGTGGTGCCTGAATGCCCCATATCTTACCAGCCCCACATCTACACATCTTGAACTAGCCTAGACTATCGTCTGGCCTATGGCCTTTCTCCAAGATCAAAGAGTCAATATTCCATCCCAGACCAAATAAACTAGACTCCTGAGGTTGCCCATACCTCACAGATAAACGATGAATTGGACAAAATAAGTGCTTTCTGAAGTATAGTATTAATATAGAAAACTGAATAATTTTAAATAAATATATTGTAATACATCGAAGGAAGGAAGGAAGGGAGGGAGAAGGAGGGAGAGAAGAAACAGAAAGTTCCTCTGTGTTACCAAAAATAATATTCCAGGCATTAGTAATACAATGGGAAGTGGACAAAACAACAGACATGGGGTGTATTAATGTGCTTCTTTTGTAAGATGGAAAATATAGTCATTGACACATTTAAGAAATAGAAGTTACTCCATAAATGTTTCTTTAGAAAATAAAACCAGCCTATATAACTTTTAAACACCACAGAATTTTATGGAATTTCATTTAAAAGAGTGCATAAAGTACAGGAAATGAAAAACATGAAACAAGATGGCCAAATTAAATCCTAGTTAGAAAGAATTTAAAACAAATGAAGGTGTATTGAACTAATAATCAAATAAAAGACAAAGGTCCACAAATTGAATGAAAATAAAATTCAACAATATGTTGTATGTAAAAACAAAAAGACAGATTAAGATAAAAGGATTGCAAACATATAGCAAACCTAGAGCCGATAAATATAAACCAAGAGAAAGCTGGAGTAGCAATCTTAATTTCTGAAGAGCAAGTAAACAAACAAAATCCTCCTTTTGTTTTGCAGCTTTATGTGACTTTACAGGTGCTTTGCATACAGCCCTGATTCCGTCAAAGTTAAAAAAAAGAAAAAGGAAAATAAAAGAAATAATAAAAGAGGAGGTAGCTAGCAAGTAATGCAAGATGAGAAATTTATAATTAAAATTCTGCTGCCAGTAAAATGATAAGGGGACAATCACACTTACTTTAGACTAATTACAATGGAAACTACCCTGTGTATTAGTTCTCATCTTCAGATTACATGAAGACAATAATATTTTTTCAGATGGTTTTATTTAAAATCTAAGACAGTGCATTTAATAAAATAAAAACAAGTCATTTTTCATTTGTTTGCTAGGTGATACACATTCACAAAGCAAGTTACCTGGAATCAGATGAAGAAGGTAAAGAAGATACTTTGCCATTAAAAGAATTAAGTCTGTGGAGCAGTGCAGTACAGATTTCGTAGTACAGTGTAGTATGGTACTTAAATGCTGCTTGGAGATATTAAATCTTCAGGCGACATTTAACAAGGATCAGTCAAAATGATATATGCCAAACTGTGAAACTTTAGCGCAGTATTTGAAATCATTGAGAAGGAAAATAAGAGTGAATGTGCTGTTAACATTAAACTATTTTTTCTCAGACTAAAGCCTCATTTTCAGGTTGAATTCAAGGAAAATGACTATGAAATAGAGAAAAAAAATGTCAAGTTTAGCCAGTGTGCTGATTTTTCTTATTTTACTTGCCAGTTAGGAGAAAAAAAATATTTTGATATATTGGCATATAGCAAAGTAGTCCTTTCTCTCAGAAATATTTTTAATCTGCAAAAGACTTTATATTAAACTTATCTGATTAAAACCACAATTAGTCTTTATCAAAGGTAATTTCCAAAAGAGCAGCTTCAAGATCTCAGAGGGTGACTGGCTCCATCTCACAAGAAAGAGCTGGAAAGAGAAGTCTCATCTCAAAACTGTCTCTCTCCAAGGTCAAAGGAATTAGTGATATGGAGCTGGGGTGTGGTCCCTGCCACACAGATCAGTCATTGGTTAAGGGAGGTTTGCTTTGCAAGCAAAGTGGGGCTCAGGTTCTCAAAGCTAAGAACAACAACTCAGTGACAAAGACAAAGACAGTCAGTTGTGGCTGTTGAGAGCAAACATTCACCTGGAGCTCCTGGGCACCTGTGTGCATGCACACACACATATAGTAAAGGAAGCTAAAGGGATGTGGGCAGAGCACTGGCAGCACCTGCTACAGTTTATCTGGAAAAGACTTTAGAGTCTAATTCTTCAAGTAAGATGTTAGGCATCTGAAGCCCAGAGAAGTGAAATACATTTCCCAGAGTCACAAACCTAGTAAGTGGCAAACAAAATATGGAATCCAGGTCTCCACTCCTTCACCTCAAGTCACTTTCACTGACAATGCTTTACATTAATGACCTAACTTTTTTTTAGAAGTCCTATTTTTGTGGATTATTTAACAGTATTTCTCCATAGAATACTCAGAGGTAATTTTGACTTTTTTAATTCTAAGAAAATTAAAAGTTTGCTATTGAGCAAAAAGGAAACTATTATAATGGGTTTCTTCACATTGCAATAGGTACTCTCGTTCACCATTAATAAATTTAAGTTGTTTACATGTCCATTTTTGAGCTAATGTACTTTCATATTTTATTTATGCTATCTACACCCTGAACTATTCATTTCAAATAAGGGAAAGCTAATCTGGGGGGACCGGGTTTTTCAAGAAAAGTGTAAGATTATATTTGCACAAATTATATACACATGTATATATTCACTTATTAAAATGTGCAACACTGCTATGTAACACTAATCACAATTTGATTTTTTGAAATGTTTCTAATATTTCACGTAAAAAAATTACTAGTCAAATGAAAATATATCCGAATTTTGATAACTATCGATCCTGAAAAGGAGGATTAAACAATTGCACAAAGTGGAGTTATAAGTATTTACTAATGCTATAGTAATGAAGAGGTACTGTACTGAATAGAAAATTGAGAACATCTGTTCTAGGACACTTTCATCTCAAACTCGCAATTTTTCCACTTGGGATTCGCAAGCTCATTTTTGAAGAACTTAATTTTGAAAGAAAGAATATAGAAATGTTGAAGTGTTCCTGAAACTCACAAGTGATTTTTTCCAGTTTAATTAGTTAAAATATAAACATCAAAAGTTTTACTTTACTCATTTAAAAATAGTGCCAGATCCCAATTCTTGTGGTAAGCAACAGAAATCATCAAATGGTAAAACACAGAACAAAGCTCTGTGCCAGAGCTAAGTCTCCATTATATTTTCAAAAAATAGAAAGATAGTATTGTTGCTCTGAATTTCTTTTTATTGCCTTTTTATTTATTATTCTTTCTATTCTTGCCCTTACAAAGTATATCTAAATCAAGGGCACTTAATATAAAAGTGTAAAGGGTAGAATAAATCAGTAATAAAATAATGTGATGAATTGGGGATGTAAAATTGTTTTCCTCTTTAATTTTTAAATGTATCACATGTAATGTATAGGTGGTAGTTTTATATTGCTATTACAGTTGAATATTTTGAATTCAAATGTAATTCAGTAATTGCTTAATACACAGCTGGATTAAATTCTTTTCAAGACAATAAAGAAAATTAAAAATAAGGGTGGTTGTAAATTAAGTATCATCAATATAATTATGAATACTCCAGGCCCTGTTACTATATGATCTCAATTTACTCTTACTTAATTTGCCTTCACATTTGGTTTTTACATTGGCTCTTTCTAATCATCAGCTGCCCACACTGTATTTCTGCTTTTCTTATTGTTGTAAAATCCAAAGGTCCCTTGAAGGGCTGTGTTAGTCTCTGTCACTGTTGATTCCTAGTTGGTATGTCTCCCCCCACTTCCAAATTAAACTTGATACCTCTTCTGGATACTCTAAAAATCTGGAATATTCTAAGAGGTTCCTGAATATGTAAATTTATAATTTTTCAGAATAGAGAGAAGTGGTGTGAGAACCAACTTTAAGCTGGCTTAATCTCTGCAAAGAAGGCCCACGAAGTTAACCTTCAATTCACGCAGTTACAGGAAGGCAGTGGAATCATTTTGCACAGCTTCTTGCACAATCTCCCTCCCTCCCTCTCACACTCCCTCCCCACCCTGTCATGTCTCTGTGTGTCTTTGTCTGTCTGTCTCTCTCTACATCTGTCTGTCTCTGTCTCTTTGCCTGTCTGCTTCTGTGTGTGTGTGTGTGTGTCTCTGTGTGTCTCTCCTTCTGTCTCTGTGTGTCCCCCTCCCCGTCTCTCTCTCCCCCTCCGTCTCTCTCTTTATGCCTGTCTCTGTGTCTGTGCCTGCTTCTGTGTGTGTCTATCAGTCTCTATCTCTGTCTCTTTCTCCACGCTCTTATTTATTTATTTTGAATTTTGAGTATTTATTACTTTTGCTTTTTTATATATATATTTTAATATCTTTATTGGAGTATAATTGTTTTACAATGGTGTGTTAGTTTCTGCTCTATAACAAAGTGAATCAGCTATACATATACATATATCCCCATATATCCTCTCTCTTGTGTCTCCTTCCCACCCTCCCTAACCCACCCCTCTAAGGTGGTCACAAAGCACCAAGCTAATCTCCCTGTGCTATGCAGCTGCTTCCCACTAGCTATTTTACATTTGGTAGTGTATATATGTCCATGCCACTCTCTCACTTCGTCCCAGCTTACCCTTCCCCCTCCCCGTGTCCTCAAGTCCATTCTCTACATCTGTATCTTTATTCCTGTCCTGCCGCTAGGTTCTTCAGAACCTTTTTTTTTTTTTTAGATTCCATATATATGTGTTAGTATACGGTATTTGTTTTTCTCTTTCTGACTTATTTCACTTCTTAAGAATGGCAAAGGCAAGTTTCTACTCCTTGTAGAATCATCATTCAATGATGGCAGTATCCTCAACCACTTGGTGGCCTGCATCTAGGAAGCCCTAACTCCATCTGGGAGCATCTGTGTTGTGTCCTGCACTGTGTAACCACTTCTGTTAAGTTTTATATCCTTCATCATTCAGGGATATTGATATCTGTATGTATATAACTCCTCTTTCTAACCTCCTTATTTAAATGTTTTCATTTGGTAGGTGTATTAGTCTCATTTCTTCTGAGTACTTTCAATGTGGGTGATACTTGTTGGATATCTAAAAGCAGAAGCAATAATTCAGCTACAGAATGCTTAGAAGTTTCTGACCCCATGGCATTACAATGAGTTCAGTACAGCCCTGATTTTTTTCAACTCAGTAGACATAGTAGTTTTAAGGACTACTGTTTATAATGGTAGATTCATTATAAATAAGAACAAGAGCTCTGAAGCACTATTCTTTGTCAGGTGACTTTGGGGAAATTTATAAACCTGTTTTTTTCTTTTTTTTTTTTTTGCAGTACGCAGGCCTCTCACTGTTGTGGGCTCTCCCGTTGCGGAGCGTAGTCTCCTGACGTGCAGGCTCAGCGGCCATGCCTCACGGGCCTAGCCGCTCCACGGCATGTGGGATCTTCCCAGACCGGGGCACAAGCCCACGTCCCCTGCATCGGCAGGTGGACTCTCAACCACTGCACCACCAGGGAAGACCTAAACATGTTTTCATCTCAACTTTTTGATCAGTAAAATGAGGACAATCATACGTTGCGTTATAGAATTGTTCTGAAGATTAAATAAGAAAACCTGGTACATGATCAACTTCCAATGTTATTATTACCATTCTTACCAATAATTAATAGTTATTACTGGGCTTCCTTGGTGGCACAGTGGTTGAGAATCTGCCTGCTAATGCAAGGGACACGGGTTCGAGCCCTGGTCTGGGAGGATCCCACATGCCGTGGAGCAACTAGGCCCATGAGTCTCAACTACTGAGCCTGCGCGTCTGGAGCCCGTGCTCTGCAACAAGAGAGGCCGCGATAGTGAGAGGCCCCCGCTTGCCACAACTAGAGAAAGCCCTCGCACAGAAATGAAGACCCAACACAGCAAAAATAAATAAATTACTAAACTCCTACCCCTGACATCTAAAAAAATAATAATAATATTATTATTATCACCAATCTCAAAGGTAATTTAGAGATTAAGATCTTACAAATTACATCAATACACAACTGTCTTTATCATTTCAGAAATATATAAAAATCTGCCAAATAAAAAGTGTTCCCCCATTATGTTTAAAATTCTTCACTAAAACTGACAGGCATCTGGGAGAGAGGTAGCTTCCTTAGACTAGTCATTACTGTATTTGAGAACATGAGATGAATTTCTTCCAGGGCAAGTCAGACTGAAGTTGAATCGGAAAACATATGCTTGAAAGATGGAATTAAAAGAGACAATGCAGGAAGAGATAAGAGGATTAAAAAGGAGCCCACATCTGCAAGCTGGGAGGTACCATGGTTATTTCTGCCTAGCTCATAATTCTCCCAAGGACAGCTTGAGTTTATATTCTCAAAAGGTGAAGAGAACACATACACTTGAAATTTGAATCCCAGTGCAGCCAGCACTTTCAAGACTGACTGTCTGACTAGGAAGACTGTCCCGCTCACACATGAGACCCCAGCTAACACAGAGGGGCAGAGGTCATTTGAAAATAGCAATGGAGAGCAGCCGTTGGGGGTCAGGGAGTTCAAGGCAGTTTGCCCAAGATGATGAACTAATACCAAGATACAGAGGTATCAGTGATAGGATTGTGAATAAGAAAATTAGTAGAAGGATCAGGGAGAGACACTAAAGATGAAAAGGGTAAGGAACAGGGATTTGTGGTAATGGGATTAGTATTAATGGCAGCTGAATTCTCTCTCATTTGGCCGATTTGCCCTGACACTTGATAATGTGATTTAGGCATTCAATAAATGTGGCATTTCATTAAGAGACATTTTGTCACTCAGGAGGTGGCTGTAATGCCATCTTTTGCCACTGATCATATTTTTTCTCAAGTCTCCTATCACTGTCATCTTTTCATCAACTCCATTATTGTTCCAACACACTAAACAGTGCCCTTGGAGCTAAAAATGCTTCTCAGGAAAATATTTAATACTCTCTAAGAAATGAAAAACACCACCAAATGTGAGATGAATTTGGCAAAAATACAACGTACTTGCAACTAAACTGTCCAAAATCCTAAAAGAATTTCTGACTCACAGAATCACAATAGATGCTTTATACAGGGCAGATCAAAGGCAATCTTAATAATTATAAATAAGTTAACTCTTACCATCCTGTGACATTTTTTTAACTTCAATTATATTTTCAACAGCCCTCAATGTTCAGAAATATACAATTATATGCTGGCTAACACATCTTCCTTCTCATTTCTTTCAGCAGGTGCTCTCTTCCAGTTTGTTTTGGTGGTGATACTATATTAGTGAGATTAACGCATCATCACATGGTTGCAGTGAAGTACAAATACGTTGCAATTTGTGAAAGTCTCATGGTCACTAATTTCTTCTGAGAAAAAGATGTGACTGTCTCACTGTAATTTCTCGAATGATGTCATCTAAGAAGTGTATTAATCCCCTTAGTTCTTGATTATAATGCAGAACTAGACAAAATGAGTTTATGCTTTTAGTACGCTAAGGCATATATGAAAAATATAAAAGTTCTAGCACTATTGTAATGGAATCTGAAGGACATACAGGATGATGTATAGAGGATGATATAAATTCTTTCATTTTTGATTTCACAACTACATTGTTCAGACATCCTCTACATCTCAAACTATGCTTCAAAACCTGTCCTTCTCTATCTGCCCTTTTCTTCAATATATAAAATGCTGAAATCTCTTTTTTTTTTTTTAAATTCTCCTGGTCTTGAGTCCACCCTCACTCCCTCTTCATCTTTCAAGCTCAATTTTTACAAAGTGTAGTTCACACTTACTCTGCTCACATTTTCGAGTTGTTCTTTAGTAAAAGTGATCAGAAACTACTTCAAGCATAAATTTAGAATATACATATGAACTCACTAAGCAGCTTTGTCAGATTTTAGTGTTTCCCTGTTTTAGTTTTTTGTTTTTGCTTTTAATAGAAAGAGGTACTGTTGAAGTCCTCTGTACGGCTGTACAACTGGCTTCCCTCTCTACCTAATTTGTCAATAAATAATTTTGGAGAACTTACTATATGCCAAACACTTTGCCATGCAAAATCCTTTTTAATGTTCTTTGCATTGTTTCAGTACCACCTGTGGGTGTACAACTTCCAAGACCATCGTGCTGACCTCTCCCCTGGGCTGCAGTCATCTGTCTGTCTGCATTTGGATATAGCTACCCAGAGGTCTCCTAGACACTTAAAAATAAACATGATGAACACATCAGCCTCCTCCAGTCTCTTACTGGCTCTGCCTCTTCATTTCTGAGTATCAGAAATGGCTTCATGTGTCACCCAGACACTTTAGATATTAGAGGTCACCTTATATCCCTCTCCAAGTAGGCACCAATCTCTGATGATTTTAACTCTTCAACAATTCTTAAGTGCATCTCCTACTCTCCAACTGTCCTGTTAAGGCTCTTGCCAACTTTCTGCATTATTTCTATCTCTTTATGTGTTTAATTTCACCCTATAACCTTCAGATATAACCCACCTGAAAGAGGAAATGGCTTCAAATAGTTTCCATAGCATGAAGTTAAAACACTTCAGCATGACAGGATGACAGAAGGCTTTCTGCTAACTGGCACCTGCCTCTTTCCCAACTTCATCTCTGCCACTCTCCACCTCACACTTCTTTCCATTAACACTGACTTATTTTTAGTTCCCCATGTATAGCTGGCTGTTTTAGAACAACGTAGATTTGCAATTCACTCTGTCTGAAAAAACCCTCAGACTTTCACTTGTCTTTTATTTATCCTTCAGGGAGCCTTTGTTCTTAGTGTAGGCAGAATTCCTGTTTTCCCCTGTCTTATAACTCTTTATGCAACCCAAGTACACTATTCCTGGTATACTGTAGGTGTCCAAATCCACATTAGTGAGAACTGAACTGATTTAAATGTACTGTCTTCAGTGACCACACTTATTTTGGAAATAAAGTTTTATGGAGTTTTCTAATAAAAAGTTCATTGTCATTGATAATATCTCTGACATACAGAAACTATTTATATTCATCTCCAATAACATACTGTTGTCAAGAATTATACTGATAAATTTATTAAAAATTGAACTATCTTTACATGGTCAGCAAAACAGGATAGTATGATGCTAGGACCATGAGTTCAGGAGTCAGATTTCAGGGTTTACGATTCTAACTTTAGCACTTAATACATTTGTGTGATGAGAAAATTACTTTCTCTCTCAAGGCCTCAGTTTTCTCATCAGTTAAGTTGGGATGATAATAGGAACTAAGATACTGCTATACAGAGTTTTTATAAATAAGAACTGAGATTATGTAAGCACTTGATAAACACTGTATACTATTTGTGTTACTCTTTTTTAACTCATGACTAGACTTTATTTCCTAATACTTCACTGAGAAATCACATATCCTATTCCTAAGTCAAAGTGTTCTATTCATTTTCTAGGGGAGGACTGTCTTTGTTATTTTCATTATTAACATTAGGCTTGAATTTTAGAATGAATTAGAAAAAGTAATTCAGTGCTTTCTATGGCATAGCATAAATGAGTAAAATAAGAAGCATTCATTCTTTAATGATTAGATAGAGATCAAGTTACAAAAGCATTGGTTGGCTCTTTCAACATTAATTCTTTAAATAAACCTTTTCAATTTCTTCTAAATTTCTAGTTTGTAAAGCATGTCAGATATTAGCTCATTTAATTCTCAAAGAAGTTCTGTGACATAGGAAGGTCAGTCATTATATTACTATTATAAATAATTTTTCTTTAAATACATAAAAATGCCCAATATAAAACATATAGGAAACAATTTAAATGTATCTAGAATTTCCATATTCTCCTAAATATCTTTATATTCACAATTTTATGCTTTGTCTATGGTTTCTGAATGGCACTATATGTGTGTTCACGTGTGAGCACGTTACACAGGCAGATATGAGCACATTACACAAGAAGACATATGTCCACATCCTTTGGTAGATTTGTGTCCATGACATTAACTCCTTATCGTGACAAGGGATTATATATGATATACTCGGACATTTTGCTTGGCTGTTACAGAAAAAAAAAAAAATGACTGTGAAAGACAATAATGTAACTAGGCAATATCATGTAATAAATGCAACCTTCATATTTGAAAGAAAACCATTAAATATTAAAATTGTCCAATTATACTGTAGCACTATTGGCTAAATTTCTGATTTAGCCAATTAATATATTAATATATTTGAAATTAACATATTTCAAGAAGTTTAATGTAGTACTTATTTTTTATGCCAAGAGCAATTGCATAGAATTTGGGAATTTTCCATTGCAAAAATACCACAATAAGATACATTTAGATTACTTTTCCCCAAGCATTTTGAGTTGCATTTTGAGGGTGGCATAGAAAGATGGGTAAGGAAATATAGGTGAAGGCCACTCTAGGTGTCATTTTGTTTTTTAATTGAGGATAATGATAAGGATAAAAGGTTTTGGTGTCATGTCAAAACTGTTTTTCTTTTTTTCTCCCAAATTAAAAACAAGTTACTTCTTTTAAGTCCAGTATTAAGTTCATTCTCATTCTCTCTCTTTCTCCTCCTAACCCAAGTATGTGTATTCATACTTTGAAAGTATTTTAAGATGATAAACACTGCATTATAGAAATAAGATTGAGATTGATATTTAAATGAGTAAGATTTTATATTGAAATTATACATTTTAAGGTTTTAAATTTAAACTTTAGAAGTTGAGAAACACAATGTTTTCTTTTTTTCAAGAATTTTAAAGGGCTTCCTCTGTTTAAGAACTTAAGAGATTAAGAAATCATACATACTTGGGCAAAAAAGAAATATTTAAATGTTTAAAGATTTACTACTGCAAACTCACTTTAATAGTAAAGTTACTTTAACAATACATTAAAAGGATCATAAACCATGACCAAGTGGGATTTACCCAGGGATGCAAGGTTTTTTCAATATTCACAAATCAATCTGTTGTATCACACTAACAAACTGAAGAATGGAAAGATATGCTCATCTCAATAGATGCAGAAAAAGCTTTTGATAAAATTCAACACCAATTTATGATAAAAACTCTCCAGAAAATGGGAATAAAGGGAACATAACTCAACATAATAAAGGACATATATGACAAACCCACGGCCAAATCATACTCAAATGTGAAAAGCTGAAAGCATTTCCCTCTGAGATCTGGAACAAGACAAAGATATCCACTCTTGCCACTTTTATTCAACATATTTTTGGAAGCCCTAGCCACAGCAATCAGGGAAGAAAAACAAAAGGAATCCAGATTGGAAAGGAAGATGTAAAACTGTCACTGTTTGCAGATGACATGATCCTATACACAAAAAATCCTAAAGACGCCACTCTAGAAAACTACTGGAACTCAACAATGAATTCGATAAAACTGCAGAACAAAATGTCAATTAACAGAAATCTGTTGCATTTCTATACCCTAACAATGAACTAAGAGAAATTAAGGAAACAATCCCACTTACCATAGCACCAAACGCCTAGGAGTAAACCTACCTGAGGAGCCAAAAGACCTGTACTCCGAAAAGTATAAGATACTGATGAAAGAAACTGAATACGACACAGAGGAAAAGATATGCCATGTACTTGGATTGGAATAATATTGTTAAAATGACCATACTGCCCACGGGAATCTACAGATTCAACGCAATCCCTATCAAATCACCAGTAACATTTTTCACAGAACTGGAACAAAAATTTTAAAAATCTGTATGGAAACACAAAAGACCCCAAATAGCCAAAACAATCTTGAGAAAGAATGGAGCTGAAGAAATCATGCTCCCTGGCCTCAGACTATACCACAAAGCTACAGTAATCAAAAGACTATGGTGCTGGAATAAAAACAGACATATAGATCAATGGAGCAGGATAGAAAGCCCAGAAATAAACCCAGGCACTTATGGTCAACAGACTATGACAAAAGAGGCAAGAATATATAATGGGGAAAAGACAGTCTCTTCAGTAAGTGGTGGTGGGAAAACTGGACAGCTACATGTAAAAAAATGAAATTAGAACATTCTCTAACACCATATACAAAAATAAACTCAAAATGGATTAAAAGTCAACACGTAAGACCAGATACTATAAAACTCCTAGAGGAAAACAGGCAGAGCACTCTTTGACATACATCACAGAAATATTTTTTTGGATCCGTCTCCTAGAGTAATGGAAATAAAAGCAAAAATAAGCACAGCGCAGGAAACCGTAAACAAAATGAAAAGAGAACCTATGAAATGGGAGAAAATACTTGCATATAATGCAACCAACAAGGACTTAATTTCCAAAATATGTAAACAGCTCACATAGTTCCGTATTAAAAAAACAAACAACCCAATCAAAAAGTGGGCAGAAGATCTAAATAGATATTTCTTTAAAGAAGCGATATAGATGGCTAAGAGGCACATGAAAAGATACTTATTGCTAATTATTAGATAAATGCAAAGAATTCCCATGTAATCGGGTAGAAAGGGGAAAAAAAGCATCTGGTGGGAACCTGTGACTCTGGGAGGAACCAAGAAGAAAGGAAGACCACACAGGCAGACACTTGCCCTGGGGAGTAAGCAGGTTGAGCCACAGACTGGGTGTCCCTGTCCTGAGGCCTTATGTGAAGGAGACAAGCACCCTTGGCTGCTTGAAGAACCACTGGGACAGACAGAAAGGCTGGAGAAGCCTAGACTGTGTCTCACCACATACCCCAGTCTGAGCTGGGCAAACACCCTGGCCCCTCTCACTCCACACCACAGCTTGGCACTGGATCTAGGGCAGACAGGTACTGGGAAAAGCCTCCGTCTATGGACACAGATGGCCCGGGGGCCTAGGGTGTGGTCCAGGTGGGGCAGTGGTGGCCACTTCTGGCACTTACTCAAATCGCATCACAGAAGCAGCCCAGACCTCTGACGGCAGCGTGTATGTTTCAGTCCCCACAACCAGAACACCCTGAGCCCTGACTCCCAGTCCCAGATGAGTAAATGTTCCAAGTCACGCACTCCATGACAAATCTTGCACTAGATCTGGGAGGACCACAACAGGGAAAAAGACACGATATTGGGTTGTGTCTGAGCAGAACCACAGATGCTTACATAGGTAGTGCATCAGACTTCTGTAAGAACATGAGCCTCACTTATTTCAGCACTCCCCTCCTTTAGGGCAAGGGCCCAGAATATGGCAAAAAGCAAAATCACACCCTTAAAGGAAACAGAGCCAGCTCAAGCCCAACCCTCAGGGCTTCCACTTCAACAACTTGGGAGAAGACCCCACCCGTGACAGGGTGGCCACTACCACTGAGCAGAGAGGAAGTCCCATCTCACACCATGTGCAGTCTCTAGTTCCTCCAACACCAGCCACACCCACTATCAAGGTGATAGTGGCTAGTGAGGAAAGTCACAGCTAATGTCCGTGTCAAATCCAGCCCTCCCACCAAAGACAATGGACACATGCAGTCTATAAAGGGACACTCCCACAGAAAAGCACCCCTTCAAGCCTGCAATGGATAACTGTTTCACCTTAATTCACAGAGACAGAGAAAGTTAAATAATATGAAGAGGCAGAGGAACTACTCCCAGTTGAAAGAGCAAGAGAAAACCCCTGAAAAAATTAATAAATGAAACAGAGATAATCCGTTTACCAGACACCAAGTTCAAAACGTTGGTAAGAAAAATGCTGCCTGAATTAAAGAGAATTGATCTAAACATAGATCGTGGTAAAAAGGAATGAGAAACTATAAAGAACACCTAATCAAAATAGATAGTTAATTTCTGAGATCAACAACACCACAGAAGCAATGAAAAGCTGACTAAGTGACAGAGAAGAATGTATAAGTGATCTTGAAGATAGAATAATGGAAATCATCCAATCAGAACAGTAGACAGAAAGACAAATAAAAAAAAAAAAAGAAAGGAAAGTAACATAGGAGATCTATGGGATGATATAAAATATGCCAATATCCACATTACAGGGGTTCCAGAAGAAGAGAGAGAGAAGTGGGTCAAAAATGTATTTGAAGAAATGATGACTGAAAACTTCCCAAACCTAAAGTAGGAAATAGATATCTAAAGTACAGGAAGCACAGAGGGTCCCAAACAAGATGAACCAAAACAGACCCACACTAAGACATACCATAAGTAAAATGACAAAAATTAAAGGTAAAACTAATTTCACAAGCAGCAAGAGAAGAAAAAAGTCATATACGAGGGAACTCCTATAAGGCTATCAGTTGATTTCTCTGCAGAAATTTTGTAGGCCAGAAGAGAGTAACATGATATATTCAAAGTCCTAAAGGGAAAAACACCTGCAACCTAGGGTACTCTACCCTGAAAGATTATTATTTAGAGTAGAAGGAGAGATAACAATTTCTCAGATAAGCAAAACTGAAAAAAATTCAGCAATACTAAACTTACCCTAAAAGAAATGTTGAGGGTCTTCTCTAAATGGAAAAGAAGCAGGAATCTATACAAAAGGGAAAATCCAAATAGGAAAGGCACATGTATATTAAGAATTGAAGATCACTTAAATAAGCCAGTATGTATTTAGATTAAAAAAATGGTAAGAGGAACTATAATTACAACAAACAGGAAAGCAATAAGCATGCTGATGTAAAATATGACATCAAAAACACAAAATGTGGGGGAGTGGAGTAAAAAATGTAGATCTTTTAGAACGTAAACTTAAATGACTATCAGTTTAAAGTAGATATAGTTATGGGTCAACATATATGAACCCCATGGTAAGCGCAAGTCAAAAATCTACAATAGATACACAAAAACCCAAAAGAAAGGAACCCAAGCATGCTAGAAAAGAAAATCAAACTACAATGGGGAAAAAAAGAGACATGAACAAAAACTAACTACAAAAACGACTGATAAGTGTGGAATAACATGGCAATAAGTACATAGCTAACTTTTATTACACTAAATGTTAATGAACTACATGCTCTGATGGAAAGAATGGCTGATTGGATTTAAAAAAAAAAAAGAAGACCCTTCAATATGCTGTCTACAAGAGACTCACTTCAGGGTGAAAGACACACACAGACTGGAAGTGAGGGTATGGAAACAGATGCCAACAAATAACGATAAAGTGGGGAATAGAAATACTCATCAAAAAAAAATAACTTTAAAACAAAGACATTTTTCCAAAGAAGACATACAGATGGCTAACAGGCACATGAAAAAATGCTCAACACTAATAACTATTAGAGTAATGCAAATCAAACCCACAATGAGGTATCACCTCACACCTGTCAGAATGGCCGTCATCAAAAAGTCTACAAATGACAAATGTTGGTGAGGATGTGGAGAAAGGGAACCCTCGTACACTCTTGGTGGAAATGTAAAATTGGTGCAGTCGCTATGGAAAGCAGTATGGAGGTTCCTTAAAAAATCTAAAAATAGAACTACCATGTGATCCAGCAATTCCACTTCTAGGTATATATCTGAAAAAATGAAAACACTAATTTGAAAAGATACATACACCCTGGTGCTCAGAGCACTATTTACAATAGCCAAGACATGGAAGCAACCCAAGTGTCCATCAACAGATGAATGAATTAAGAAGGTGTGGTATACATATACGCAATGGAATATTACTCAGCCATAAAAATTAATGAAAAACTGCCATGAGCTATGACATCACTTACATGTGGAATCTAAAAACTAAATAAAAATGCATGTATATACAAACAGACTCACAGATATAGAAAACAAACTTGTTATCACCAAAGGGAAGAGGGAAAGGAGGAGGCACAAATTAGGGCTATGGGATTAACAGTTACAAACTACTATATATATAATAGATAAGCAACAAGGACTTCCGTAAAGCACAGAGCATTATACCATTATCTTCTAACTATCTTGTAATAACCTATAATGGAATATAATCTGAAAAAAATACTGAATCACTATGCTGTACATCTAAAACTAACAATATTGTAAATCTACTATACTTCAATTTTAAAAAAGTCTTGTCAAGACTCTAATAAAGACCATTAAATAATAGTTTCTGGAATAAAGATTTTAGAGCAAACATTGATGGAAATTATATATGTAATAGTAACTCTAATTAGGTAAATTCATAGTTTCATTTTTTTGTAATTAATGGTTTAATTACTTATTTGAATTTCTCACAGAAGCTTTACTTTTTGATTGCAAAAATAATGTTAAACCATTTATTCATTCTTGGAATTAGAAATCGCCAGTAAATGATAAATGTCAAAAACCAGCTTAGCTTGAACCAAGAGTTCTAACTGAAAAATTAAACAGTGAAATTTAGTAAATTAAACAATTGTTCCCTCACAGATTTATATCATTGCAGAAACAATATACTGAGTCACAATAAAGTATAAGATTATAAAACGTCTAATTTTAAATAAAACCAAAACCATTAAGACATCCTCTGTGTCCTCTGGAAATATGCCATTACTTCTTTTAAAATGTTTGTACGATTTATTCCCAAAGACACATTTGAATCCACACAAAATGGAATAAACTTGGAACCCTTTAAAGAAGATGGTAACCAGAAGCAAATCATGGCTGTTAAAATCAAGGTCTCTTATCAGCAGCCCTTGCCAAGAGCCTTCTTGGCTAACAGCTCACAGAGGCTTCAGCTGTGTTATTAGTGTCTTTTGTTGCATACGTAAGAGCAGACCTTATCTCAATGTTGGGCAACATACTGTCATCTGGAAATCCGCTGCCCACTGCTAGAACTCCTTTGACGATCACCTTTTCGAGGCCTGAAGTTCCCACGCTAGTCATTTAATTTGGACAATGAAGAGTCCATTAAAATGAAAATATGAGAAAATATTTTAACTCTCTAACTGGGATGCCTTCACACCTAGGAATTTGCCCTGCTATGCCAAATGAAGGATTTTAGGCTGTAACTATGTGACAGGATACATTCTCAAACACAGTGAATGACCATGACAAAAAAGTGTTATAGAGAAAGCAAAACCTGTGGAGGTAATGCCATTGAGGATATACGGAAGAAGAATACTTTTTTTGAAAGCATCATTTTGGGTTATGTCTGAAAGGAAATGAAATGGCTTTCAGGTCTAAGAAAATGCCAATGCTAGTGAAACCTATATGGTACTCTAAATGCTTCACAATTACTAATTTATTTTATTCCCACAACTATTATGCATTATTCTAATTCTCACATTAGAAATTTGAGGTACAGATGACTTTACTATCTTATTCAAGTTCACAGAACTAAGTGACATAGCTGAGATTCAAACCCATAATACCCATGTCCAGAGTACATACGCATCTCCACAGAGGAAAGAGTAATATCTTCAAAGAGCTCTATAATATGTATTTAAGGGCATGGGGCTAAGAGGAACCCCAAAATAAAATGTAAATGCAAACTCAGGAGGCATGACAAGACTTGGGTTTCTCTACTATAAATGTCATATTGTTTTCAATTGATTACACTTTCTTCCAGGTATCAGGCAAGGTGACATGAGGTGAAGTAAGGCAGATTTACTGCTACTGCTGAAATCAACTCCAGAAATACTGGTCCAGAGGAGAGTTGGGAAAAGACCAGAGATTAGGAGCAGAGAACATGTCCTGACCTCCTTAAGACAATCAAGGCTGCACTGAGCAACTTCTAACTTGTAGTTCCAAACTCTGATTAAATCAGTAACTGTAGGCAGAGAAAGGTCTTCATCTATATGTCATGAGGCACCTGTGGATACACCAGTAAAGGAAGAGTTCATTTTGATAGAAAGAATTTAGGATAATTCTAGGAAGAGATAGTAATGGAACTGTGTTCAAAGGAAGAAGAGTATTCAAAATATCGTCTAAGACACATACACATACACACACACACACACACACACACACAGGCTAGATCAGAGTGTGTAACGGAGTATAGTTTAGTGACACATGGATGAGATTGGACTGGGCTCCAAATGTCATACTAAGGGAGTTACACACTAGGGACAACTAATATTTCTGAACCTAGAGATGATGATTAGATAGATGATGCTGAGAACAAATTCTCTTAGATAACTTTTGGTTCTCATTCAGCTTGAAAATTCTACGATTTTATGATCAATAAGAAAGTAACAGTTAAAAAAAATTTTTTTTTTTTTAAATTCTTGTCCTGTTGGGTCTTCATTGCTGTGTGTGGGCTTTCTCTAGTTGTGGCGAGCGGGGGCTACTCTTCATTGCAGTGCGCGGGCTTCTCATTGCAGTGGCTTCTCTTGTCGCAGAGCATGGGCTCTAGGCACACGGGCTTCAGTAGTTGCAGCATGCGGGCTCAGCAGTTGTGGCATGCAGGCCCTAGAGCATGCGGGCTTCCATAGTTGTGGTGTACTGGCTCAGTAGCTGTGGCTCGCAAGCTTAGTTGCTCCACGGCATGTGGGATCTTCCCGGGCCAGGGATTGAACCTGTGTCCCCTGCATTGGCAGGCAGATTCTTAACTACTGCATCAAGAGGAAAGTCCGTACATTTTTAAAAATCTTGAAATATCATAGTATTAACCTATTGCACTAATTTTATGTGTATTTTGTTGCCAACACAAAATTTGAGAGACTTTATTTTCTGATCATAAGTGATGGAATTATTTTAGTTTATTAATTGCTTGTTTTGACAAGAATATTTAGGGCTAATTGCTGTGAGCTAGAAGAACACCTTTGTAGTTACAACAGTTTTACAATTGGGTTTCTGTTGTAATGAATAAAAATCTTATTAGTATTATATCAATTCTCTTAGCTAAAGACTTTTGGAGTACAAATAGAATGAGTGAAGAGACAGTTTTTCTGGTCTTTTAATTGAGTGGGGGGGGGTGGCGGGGGAGAGGGGGAAAGCTTCCTGGGTAGAAGGTGAGAATAAGGGCGACGATTTTGGTCTTTCTTTTCTACTAATTGCCTTCCCTTTGTAGATTTAATGATGCTTTAAGTTTGAAAAGAAACCGGCAAGGCTATCATAATAGAAGAAGTAAACAACACTCTCAAAGCACAATATTCATGAGTTTTTAAATGTGCTATTGTAAACACTGTCATGAGATTAAGAATTTATAGTATTGCTTTTCATAAGTGAAACACTGTTGCTTTTGTTTGGTTACATTCCATTAAACTATATTCTACAGGATGCTTTTTAATATGCCCAAAGAAAATTTGCAAATGACTAGGCTTCATGTGCATTGACCTTCGTCGCTCTTCTTCTGAATCTGAAGTATGGCTCATTTTAATCAAGCTGTTGAAACATTTGTGGTATAATGCATCAAATTAAAGCAACCAGCTGTGATGTTTAATTTAAGCAAAAAGTTTATGATCTACAACTACAGAATACCTTAGGGAATAATTGATATTTTATGTAACTGCACGACAGTGACATGTAAGACGTACTACAAAATGCCTACAAAATGTCACATATTTTACCGTATTAAGCCATGTGGACTTCAGATTTAAAAAGAATACCTTTATCCAAAAATGTATATCAGAGGATAAATGAATAGACTTCTGCATCATTCTCTAAACAGATGAGATGTGAAGTAATCTATTCTCATGTGTCAGAAGAGAGGTTCTTTGTTTTATCCACCATTGTTTATAATGAAGTTCCTCCATTATTTACAGACATCCTAGAATTTGGAAATGTCATTAACCATGAGGCTCAATTCTGTTTATCAAGTTTCTCATTGTATGAAAGTGAAGGCATTTAATAACCACCAAGACAAAAGGATAATCATTTATCAAGTCCCCTTTTGTTTGACAGCCTTACAGCACAATTGCTCAAGTGGTTCAGCTGATATAGGCTGCTCCATGCCATAGATCATTAGAGAACTCAAGATCTTGAAAAACACTATATATAGACACACGCACGTGCGCGCGCACACACACACACACACACACACACAAACACACATATAGCTTTTGGTGGGGAGGGGGGCATTGGGTATTCGCAGTGCCTAAATATGATGAGCAAAGGAAAAAAACGATAAGGTATTTTCTTTAAAGAATATCAACAGATGAAACTAAAGTCAGCTATAAGCATTTGTTGATTTTTATGGCATTTTTAGATAACGATATTAATAGGTACTTAAAGAAGTGACTTTCTCAAGTTCTCTGAGGGTGGTAGCAGATGGTAAGACCTACATCATTTGATGACCTGGCCAAATGCCTCAATCTACAAGACTAGAATCAAAATACCATGGTGAGATTTCTTTATAGAAAGAAAATCTTCTTCTAGTTTGAGACACAAAATATTTTTATAAATATAAAGAAAAAAGGGAACATTTAAAATAATTTTATAGGTTTGCTACACAGCCACTAGCTTTATATGCTTATTTTAAAAACTTCAAATACAAACCCTTGAATGAGCTGTATTTCTAGATAAAGAATTTATGTAATCATATTGTAAGAAAATGTTTTTGTAACTTTAAATATACTACCTGAAGCTGTGTCTAGAGATAAGTGGAAGTATAAGAGGAAAAAATGCTTCAACAGCAACTTAAGGGAGAAGGAAACAAATTATTCAATACCTCTGACTAGGTACATAGTTAACTTTTAAGTTGAAGATAGAAGGAAAGTCAAGTGTGAAGGAATCATTCACTTTTCACTATACCAGCATTCTCTTTCACCTTTAAAACAAATTAAAGAAGTTTGAAAACTCAGTTATTAACGTACTTAGTAGCACAGCAGTGTAATTGTTTTCTTACATTTTTGAAAATAGAATTGAAATAAAGCCAATTATTAAATAATACATCTTGATAAATCTGAGATATGGCAATAGCCCACTGAAACTCTGAATGACATCTATCACTATTAGGGGCTGAAAGAATAATAGATCCAGTATAAGAAGGTCAAGGTGCTCCAATTTTTAGCTTAACATTTGTTATTTGATGGCAAATGTTTGCTATAACAGTTCCATTGCCATATTTTTCTTTTCCAAAAAACGTATTCACATGTCTACACTTTGGCATGTAGTGTTCATTTTATTTAGATAGCCTTAGTACCTAATATTGTCTGTGCATGTTCAACATTATTGATCAAAGGGAATAATAAATCATGCAAGGTCTATTAAAAATGATCTGAGCATCAGAATATTAGTTTTTTGCCATTAGAGATCTGCATGGGATATTAAAGGTAAATATCATTTTAAAGGTTTTGATTTGGTATTAACAAGAATTTAAACACTAAAAATGAAAATCAGAAACACCAATTGAAAGAGCTTTTAAGGAAATCTGAGTCCTAGAGAATTTGGAAATCACAACAAATAGATACTTCGTTTCAGTTTTTGTCAAAATTTTAGACTACTAACTATATTACACAAAAGAGCTACAGTAAGGATCTAGTTACAAAGAAGTTTATAATCAAGAGCTGTTGTTTACAGTTTGAATTAAGAAGAAATTATTGAATGAGCATTATGTGCAGAGGATTTATGTAAGCCCTGTGGGAAAGACAAAAGAATATATACTTCAGAGGTGTGCCATTTAAAGAGGTAAAAATTAACATATGATACAATGATAGTATACTATACAACCATAAAATTAGTTGCTAAATTATAGGAGAGAAAGACCAACGAAGGCTGCAATAATCACTTAAGGTTTTATAGAAACTGGATCATACTGATCAAACTTTTTAATCCATTAATACAACATGAAATCACAGAAATTGATATATAAAATAGTAACTTGATTCTTTTTCTTGAAGAAAATTCTCAGTATTCCTGAGTCTGTTTGAAAGTATATATATATACACACACACACACACACACACACACACACACATATACATTGTTAAAATTTCAGCCGTTTCCAAATGAAGTGACATGCTCAGTTAAGCACCTTCACCCACCATCTCTCTTACACTGACATGAAAATCTCAATGTACAAATTTGCTTAAGTCTAACTTTCTATCCTTTGCTATTAATTTACCATATGAAGTTTCATGTCTATACTTATTCATTAAAACTCAAACACACACACTTCACCTTCCAATAAAGACAATAATTATTTCATCACTATCTGGGAGGCTGGTGTTAATCCAGCCAAAAATGCCTCCTTGAGTTACAAGAGGCTGTGGAATAAAAATAATAAATACAATGGAATATTACTCAGCCATAAAAAGGAATGAAATTGAGTCATTTATAGAGACATGGATGGACCTAAAGTCTGTCATACAGAGGGAAGTCAGTCAGAAAGAAAAACAAATACCATATATTAACACATATATGTGGAATCTAGAAAAATGGTACAGATGAACCTATTTTCAGGGCAGGAATAGAGACTCAGACATAAGGAATGGACATGTGAACACGGGGGGGGCTGGGTGGGATGAACTGTGAGATTGGGATTGACATATGTGCACTGCCATGTGTAAAACAGGTAGCTTAGTGGGAACCTGCTGTATAGTGCAGAGAGCTCAGCTTGGTGCTCTGTGGTGACCTAGATGGGTGGGATGTGGGGGTGGCTGAGAAGGAGGTCCAAGAGGGAGGTGATATATGTATACATATAGCTGATTCACTTTGTTGTACAACAGAAACAACATTGTAAAGCAACTATAACCCAATATTTAAAAATCAAGTTAATAAAGATATCTGAAAATTAGGTCTATTTAAATATAAAAATTTTTTAAATGGGTCAATTAAAAGTGACATATGATATATGAATATAAACTTGGAAACTTTAGTTTTCAAAAATTAAGAAAATTAATTCTGATTGGGTATTTGGAATACAAACTTTTTACGTTCCGAAAGGTTACAGTAATAAAATCCATAGTTAATATTTATTAAAAGAAGTATTTATAAACATTTCAGAGATGATTAGCTGTACACTTAATTCAGTTTCTTTGTTCCTTATTGTGGGCTTGTTACGCTAGGGGTGTAATACTACTGAGGTATTCAGAGGCTTGGTTATGAATTGCCTGTTAAGTCTCTCACATATTGGCAATAGTAAGCCATCTAAAGTATTGTAGATAGGATAAACTATACGGAATAGAATTCAGTGGAAGTGGAATCGTGTGTAAATGGAAGAACCCCAGCTGAGTGTACCAGGTGAGAAAAAACGAGGAAGTGAGAATGGTATTCACCCTATGTAAACTCTGATTAGCTACATGGCATCTTAAGAAACTGCATGTCTATAGCCTTTCCACCTATTAGGTAATTTCTTATGTAGCAGATTCAACTTTCTAGGCAACAAGTATACATTTGATGGATTGTCTGAAGAAAAACAAAAGGTATTTGAAAAGGTGGGGGGGATCAATGATTTGATTCCAAATTGTGGGTGCAGATTTTGGCTATTACCTGTACAAACAACCTCACTGCTCTTTTATGTTAATTTTCTTTCATATGCAGACACCCTATTCTGGAAAGGGAGCATAAAGACCTTTTGTAAAATAAGATTAATGCCTCTTTACCTTTGTAATTTGCTTCCTTGCTTCAACTACCAACTCATTTATAACATGCTCAAATATTTTCTCCAAGCTAATTAATCACATTAGCAAATGATTCCCAATTATCCGAAGTTGCGTAAGGGTAGCATCACTAGCCATTGGCAAGAAGCAAAGGCAAGGGAGGGGCTAACAATGGGGAAAGAAGAAGGTAGTGTGTGTGTGGAGGGAAGATGAGGACATAAAGAAAAGTAAGATAAAGTTGCATTAATGTTTTTTTAATTGTCCTCTAGAAGTTTCATTAAATGTATGGCTTGCAGTGTCTTTCACTGAAAGCTGTGTAGAGAGGCAGAAAAACAATAAAAAGAGGTGGGTATGAAGCTAGAGAGAGAAGTTGAATCACTATTGATGTACCATGTCTACTAGCTAACTAGACAGACACTGACAGCGAACTGCTGGTAAAGATACCAGACACATCGGAGTATGAAGGTACACATTTTAAAATCTCCTTAGATGCGTGATGTTTGTCCAGCTGTTGCAGTCACATGACTTCCTAACCTGTAATTAGTATAAATCAGTGTTCGATTGGAGGTGAAATTATCTTTCCACCACTCCAAACGTCAGCTCCGACCAAATAAAACTATGTCAAATTGAAATGAAATAACCTTAAAGGAAATTCTAAAGAGAATTTTTGATACTATCTTCCTTATTCTGTGTCTTTAATCATAACTATAGCAAAGGCATTTGGTTTTTGAGTGAGTAGCAAGACAGTCTAGCCTATTCCTGCTGGTATACTTCTATGAACTTGGGCAACTGACTTGTCTGTATTATGATTACCATGTCAACAAAATAACACCTATTTTACAGGACTTCACAAGGAAAAGAATATATTGGAATCATCGAAATGAGAAAGTGTTGCTTAGATTAAAAATAAAACAATAAAACCTAGGGTCTTAAAACTTCAAAGTGTTTTGTGGCATATGGAAAAACGTATTTCTTAGTATTTAACAGACTAATTTTTTTGACAATACCTAGCCTAGGTCATAGAAATGTGTCATTAATTACAAGTTTTTTGTAATATGGTCTATGTGATGATATCAGTGATATTTGTAGCCTACAAGAGTGTTGGACATGCCATGAACAGGTATCCCATCTGACCTGTCACAGATTAGACCTAAGCATTTACTGGGACAGATACTGTGCCTTGGTTGTGGGAACAGCAATGATCAGGAAAAAAATTCCACCGCTCTCACAGATTTTCAGTGTTACTGCATCTATAGATCTGTTTTCACTTGGAACCCAAATCAAATTTTTCTTTTTCTGACAAAAATTACAGAATAAAAGAATCTGTTTATCACAGAAGCATATAGTACACAAGTACAGGACACTCCAGTTAGCAAACAGAAGGGCGGCATTAAGCAAACACACTGAAATCAAGGCAAAGGAGGAAATACGGTAAGCAAACAAGTCTGTGGGAAAAATGGGAGGAAGCAAGCCTGTGAAAACTAGTGGGGTGAACTAGAAGCAAGTTTACAAGTAGAAAAAGAAGACTAAGATCCCTGATACAAGAAAGTGATATCCCCACATAGATCACTGCGGGAGAGAAGATTTCACTAGACAGAGATAAACAGAGGTGAACAAGACAAGAAGCAGCCTGGTCCGGATGAGATTCTCTTGGTCACCTAAGTGCAAAAGGGCATTCACTGGTGCTTTAATTACAAAGGATTGTTACATGGAGCTACAATTCTGCTACTCAGAGTAAGCGAAATATATATATCAAGTTTCGGGAAATGAAAGTTTATATAGTAGTTTTTATCCCCTTCCTCCCTTCCTTTCTTTTTCACTCATTCTTTTTTTCTGATTGGGTATGTTACAACCCTCAAATGTATAGCATTATTTATGATAGTTACAGTAGCTAATATTTAACAAAAATTACAATTACACTAAATTGTTAAAAATGACTAAGAACTTGGTTGAAAAATAATAAATACAAAGAAATGAGGGATAAGGGAAGGAAAAAGGATGTAAAAGAGGAATATACATTATCACATTTATTCTTATAAATAGTTAATGAGATGTGATAAGTCGAAGTATAATTTGATTGAAAAAGAAAATAGCTATTGAATCAGTGAGGCATGAGAAGACAATGATTTCTGTGAATAATATATGCTTAAATATTTCAGGAACTCACTATCTGCACCTCACAAGAAAAAATAAGTTAATAAAATAATTTCTAGGGTAAATTAAATAAGGGCAAGTTTTACTTCCAGGTAATCCCTAAAAAGCAAAAATATTGTACTCCAGTAATAAGGGTTGGGAGATAAGATGTCAGGTTTCTGTCCGCTAAATCTACAGTTTAATAGTAAAAGGGAAAGAGGAGATACTGATGTGGCAAACAGTGGCCTCCATTCCAAACCAGACCCGCTTACTGAGAACATAGATATGATGAATACTAATTGTACCTTCTTGGAGCCCAGCTGCATAACACAGAATTGAGGCTCATCTCTATCCTGCGACATTAGTTGTGGAAGAACAGCTTTTATGTCCTCATGGAATGTTGTCTGATTTCCACTTTGAAGATAGGATCAGATTGGGGAATGCCTCGATGCTTGCAGTAAGGTATAAGTGCTGTCACATGATCCTGAGATAGTAAGGGATGTTTCATGCTTGGTAGAACGAGCTAACAGCACTGTACTGGGATATTCTGTTGTCTTAAAAGTGTAGAATTAGATTTAGAATCACGTAAGGTGTAGAATTAGATTTAGAATCACGTAAGGTATGAGAGGGAGCATCAAAAATCAGGGCTACCATTAGATCAGCTGTCATTCCCAAGAAGAAATGAGTTCTGATTTATTGGGGCAACAGCCAACATGCTTGACTGAAATGCTTCATTAGAGAGTAACTGACTTTCATTTGAGAAGAGGGACCATATGGTATGTCGTTTCTAACTTACATAATTATTTATTAGTCTTGGGGACATAGCAGCAGCCCAGACACTTTTTAAGTACATATGGTTAACAGTCTAATTGATAGTATATATTTTTACACCGAGAACCTTTTTAGTCTCTCTTAAAAGCTAAATTGTACTTCACAGAAATAAGGCAATGTGCTCAGAAATGCGTCTAATAATTGTTAAGTAGGTCATTTATATTTAAATTTTTTCCCCTGATTCTGAACTACCTGCTCCCCGTCTATTTTTTAATCGAGTCATTATTCTTGACTATCAGTCCCCCATCATCCCACCCTTTTCACATCCCACCAACACCACTGCTCAACCAACACTACTGTAACTGTGGTTTTCACCATGGCTTTAAATCTAAGATTGCATAGTTAGATGACTTATTACAATCTCACTCTTTCCTCATTGGTAAAAATTGAGGAATGATAGCTATGTGCCCTATCTCACATATTTTGTGAGGGTCAAATGAGACATGGTATTTCACAAGGTGCATTAGAAATTCAAAATATTCAAAGTAAAATGATTATTATTGTAAATTGGAAGTTAATCCAATTGTGATAACTGTAAAAATGTTTCATTCTATGTTTCTTATTGGCACTTAATTAAATGGTTAATTTTTTGTATTTTCTCTGACTTCAAACAAAAGATACTAATTCATTAAAATTAAGTACTAAACAACCTATTCCACTACATCAGTGGTTTTTGTTTTTTGTTTTGTTTTGCGGTACGCAGGCCTCTCACTGTTGTGGCCTCTCCCGTTGCGGAGCACAGGCTCCGGACGCGCAGGCTCAGCGGCCATGGCTCACGGGCCCAGCCGCTCTGCGGCATGTGGGATCTTCCCGGACAGGGGCACGAACCCGTGTCCCTTGCATCGGCAGGCGGAGTATCAGCCACTGCGCCACCAGGGAAGCCCCCATCAGTGTGTTTTTAAAATATAATTGCAAAGCCTCTTAAGTATACACTTAAGATTATTTATTGTAAAATGTAACTTCTCAGTTTTAAATGAGTAGAATAATTCTATAGCTGCATGTCAACACTGGAACATTAATCAGTCAACATGATAATATTGTGTTATTGCTTTTGAAATCTATTCATTAAAATCATAAGTTACAAACCCTTCAGGGACTAATTTAAATACACATTACATCCCTCAGCGCTTAGCATTTGGATTTCTCATTTAGTTCAAATTTTTTTTTAACTTCTCATATTATTAGTAGACAACTCTGCATTCAATAATATATCTGAAAAATTGCAAATCTTTGAGTTTTCTGTTTCTGAAAAATCTAGCCTAATTTCTTTTTAAATTTTACCCCTCTGGATTATTTTCGAAATTTGTATCCTGTTTGTTTCCTGAATGGCACACATTCCAATTCAAAAACACTTATTATTCCTATTTTGTAACTGTTTTATTTTTATTCACATACCATGAAATTCACCTTTTCAAAGTATATAATTCAGAGGGTTTTAGTAAAATCAGTTATACAAATATCATCATCTCGAGTTATGTAATTCCAGAGCCTTTTATTTGCTCTGAAGAAACACTCCACACCCACTATCTGTTATTCTTCATTCCCGCATCTTCTGGCAATTACTAATTAATTTGTCTGTACGTATTTGCTTATTCTGGATATTTTATATAAGTGTACTAACAATATATGGCCTTTTGTGCCTGCCTCCTTTCACTTAGCTGTTTTCATGTTTCATCCACGCTGTAGCATGTCTTAGTACTTGATAACTTTTTTATGGCTGAGTAACATTCTAGTATATGGATATACTACATTTGTTTATCTATTCAGTTGATGGACACCTGGGTAATTTCCACTCTTGGTTATTATGAATAATGTTGCTATGAACATCATGTACAGATTTTTTGTGGATATATATTTTCAATTCTCTTGGGTATAAACCTAGGAATACACTGCTGGCTCACATGTAAGTACATACTTAACTTTGAGAAACTGCCAAACTGTTTTCCAAACAGCTGTACCATTTTATATCCCCAGCAGCAATGTATGAGGATTCTAAGTTCTCTAGCTCCTTGTCAATATTTGTTATTGCCCATCTTTTTTTTATTATAGCATTCTAGTGGCTGACAAGTCTTCTCATTTGTATTTCCCTAATGTCTAATGATGTAGAACATTCTTTTCATAAACTTATTGGACGTCTGTATATCCTCTATTGATAAACCTTTGCCCATTTTAAAATTGGGTTATCTTATCACTGAATAGTAAGAGTTCCTTATATATTCCAGATTCAAGTCCCTTATCAGATGTGTGATTTCTAACTATTTTGCCTCCTTCAGCGGGTTGTCTTTTCACTTTCTTGATAATACTCTTTAAAGTACAAGACTTTTAATTTTGATGCAAAGTTTCACATTTTCTTGCCTCAAACCTATTGTAGCGTTTATTTTTCAAATTCAATGCTGATTACAAATATATCACATTTTAAAACACAGCTACCTTAATGAAGTCTTTACCTATTTGAGGGCTAAACTATGTATATGAAATGAAATCTGTTAAAAATATGCATTCATTTTAATAAGGACAAATATCCAATGTTACTTCAGTTACTTTCTAACCTGATAACAAGTCTTAAGTGTGTACAGATTCTAAAAAGGCAGCATATCAAATAGAAGTTTAGAATTGGTACCCTAACTCAATCTCTTGCTGAATTTTAGATTAAATAATATCTATACCACATTGATATGGTAAAGAAAAATGATTTGAGAACTACTGCAAAGAACAGTTATATGAACAATGTCAGGGAGAAAAATAAAATTGAAGCTTAAATTTTATGAAAATTACCCAATTATTATTTCTTTGAATAGCATGAAAACAATCATACAAACAAGTATCTCAAGGAACACCATTAAACACAAATTCTGATTATTTACATGAATCAGAAATCCCTAAAATTTGTTTTATGGGTGATGAAGTTACATTAGAGGAAAGAGCATTTTTCCCCCACAAAAAAAGGGATGAAGATAGGCAGTCAATATACTTTTTAAAAATTTGCACTTGTAAGTGAATCTATTATAACATTTTGTTCAATGTGAATTTTGTTTTAAAATGACTGGAACTGTATTTTCATACCTTTTTCCAGGAGACTGAAATTACACATGAGAATTTTTAGGAAAAGAGAAATTAAGTGAATTCTGTGGAGTTCAAAAACATGTGTCATGGATGGGACTAGATCTGGTCCAATATTCTTTGTGCTGTATTATATGATTTTTTCCTGGTTACTGGTCACTTCTACTACTTCAAATATTAAACTAGGAATATTAGACCTTCACTTTTCATTATTACCTTTCTCTTTTGAGACATAAACGTCAAATGGGTCCTATAACTTTGTGAAAACCATGAACACACTCCAAAATTTCTTTTCACCTTTCAGTTATTTTTCAAAATCTGCATGTGGATGGCTTTTACTCACAATCTGATATAAAGACACTTTCTTATGGCTTTTCCTCCTTCTTTCTCCCTTCCTTCCATAGCAAGAAATGATGATAAGCAAATGTATAGGGCAGAATCATCTCTAAGAAAAATGTAACAGATACATCAATTCTCTAGAGTACTTGTATAGGTTAAATGCCATAATAACATATTTCTAAATTATAAAGTGATATCAGATTACTTTCTCTTGCTACTGTGACTATAGATATGTTCAAAGTAAGAAATGTGATTTTTATGCCTTATTTCCCTTTGCAGATACCACTTTGAAGTGGAAAAGCCACTTCAACTTATAAATATTTATTCCATGTATTAATAACTGAAAGTTATGTTTTATCTTTTCTCTGCATTGGCTGTTGCTTAACACAGTTCCTACATAAATCAGCTGCTAAAAAATGTTGAATGAATGAATGAATATATTATTCACACATTTAAAATACCACAGCTAATAAACGTTAAATTTTGCAAGACTCCAATAACATTGCCTTTCCCATTGTATAAAGTGTTCCCAGATAATTGTTTCTTATCATTTCAAGATCTAGAGTTAGTGAATGGACATCTACTTGATAGTGAAGCATAAAGATATTTATCAGTTAATAAATACCACATATCTCCAAGGGAAAAAAAAACAATTATTTTTCTAACATATTTTAGGATTAGGAAGCTGGCAGAAAAATAATTTTAAGTAAAAATCACTGAAACACTCTATGAATAATGATTGCAACTCATAAAAGTGCTAAAAAAATGTTGATAGTAGAAACCAGTTTGGTAAGATTTAATACCTAAACTTGTTTCCAGACTTCACCTTTGGCCTTAATTCTTGCTAGAGTAAATACTTATGTTTAACAGCTCTACATTCCTGCCAGAAGCTATACTTATTCCAAAAATTAAAATTAAAAACAAATTGATTCAGGGGATAAGTAGTGGGCTTCCGCAACTATGCTTTGTCCCTCATCTTCACTAAGGATACAGTGAGCAGTAACAGTGGTAAAAGGCAACATGGTACTGTGAGATCTCAAGAAAAAGAAAGCAGAAGTAGTAATCCAAGAGACAACAGGAACAACCCCATAATGAACATCAATAATTTTTAAATAAGAAATCTGAATGTTCCTTTTTGGCCAGCAGAAAGGGGTAAAGAGGCTGCCTTCACCTGCACAACTGAGGCAGGGAGAGGAAGCTCCCTGATGAACAGAGGGCATAACCACAGAACAAGCTGTGACCTTGGGCTAGATGTCAACCAGGAGAACTCAGTCGTGTTGTAGGCTGAAGCATTGTGTAATGGACTTTTAAAAAATTTTATTGTAATTCTCTGGCAGGAAGAAGCACACAATTCCCTAAAATAAAACAGCAATGTAAACAATGACCTTATGCATAGAGTGGATAATTGCTAAGAAGACATAATCTGAGTAATAACAGAACAACTACCACTTGAAAGCCTCCCTTTTAGAATTTGAGTGAAACAACTACTTTGAGTAAGTCTCGTATCCCATCTCCAGCATGGAAGATGCACCTTTCTAGCTCACTGCTTTTATCCAGGCTTTGTGTTCTAGCCAAACTTGTTTACTTCCAATTCCCTAACATCCTTTCTGAACCTGTATGTCAATTTACACCATTAGCCCAATGTGAATCTTCCAATCACGTAACTAAAGACTATTCTCTCTTCATATCCTAACTAAATCCCAACATACTCATGAAGTATTTTCTAACCATCATATCTGGACAACAGCTACTATTTCTGTAGGAATTTGGATTCCTATTCTCATTCATTTTTGCATCTCTAGCTCCTTGAAGTGCAAAGAATATTTCAGGACCTCACTATGAATTTGTTAAGCCGAAGTAAATATTCAGTGAGGTCAGGAGCTATGCTGTACCCTTTTCTGGGCTTTCTTTTTGAAAGACAGTACAGATTACGAGAGCTAAAAAATACCTCATAGATGGATGGGTTTACTGATTTGTATAAGTGGAATAAGTGGGCTTCACCTCTTCCTTGCCATGGTTTGTTATAGCTTTCTTTGGATTTCATTAGCAAATGCATTTTCCCTAAGCCAATTTGAATTAGTCTTATTTCAACAACCATAGAAGTCATACTGATGCAGAGACAGACGTTTGTGAAATGTAAAGTAAAATACGAGAAATTAGAAACAGTTTGCATTATTCCACAGAACTACCCAGAGCACATAATAGGCTTGTTCTTTCAAACAGTTTAAACCAGGATGTTCACTTCCCAGTTGTTTTCATTTTAATACATAAAATCTTAAGGAAATATGATCTTTATAGGTATTGGTCTCTATAACTAAAAGTGTTTTTCAGATATAAAGGTTAAAACAGAAGCATAGAGAAAACTCACGGTAGCCCTATGAAATGGATCAATAACTTATTGATCAGAAATAATTCATTCTTAAATGTTAAATTGGATTTTTAATTATGATTTTGTTTACATTATATCTTGTCTGATTTTCTTGCACTTATTAATTAGTAAAGCAAATTATCGCAGTACTGCTATGGTTCACTGAGTTCTTTTTCCCCTAAGATTTGTTATTTTCAAATTCTTGAAAATGAAGGCTATATTAGAAAAAAATAACCATCTCTAAGACATACTATGTTACAGGAAAATCATCTTTTCTAAGCATAAACTTTCATTCTTTGCTACATCAAAAAAGTTAACCTTATAGAGAAGCAGACAGTAAAGTGGTAGGATATGAACAGAGGCAGGAGAGGGACCTCAGTTTTGTTTGTTGTTTTCTTCTGTTGCTGTTGTTTTGATTTTATATATGATAAAATCTCGGGTTTTATTTTATACTATCTAGTTGCATTATCTCTTGCTCCTGCCCTAAGCCATGCTCAATGTCTGCACAAAGACAGGTGTTTGATCTTAAAAGCAGCTTAGGGTCTCTCTCAAATCACTAGCCTTGGGGCAAATAACTACATTTGCCAGAACCTAAAGGGAACTTTAACCTTCCTATCTATGAATTGCTCTGCAGTAAGATCCGTTCTTTGGTACATAAAGCCTTTGTGGATTATTCTGCAAGTCACATATACTTAAATTAAAGCAAAGACAACTAATTTTTTTTTGTTCATAATAGGATTTTGTGTAAGTTGTCAATTGTCTCAGGTTCAAATTTACCCTTTATTGCCTGTTGTGCAATAATGGTGTTGGGACATTAAATATTCTTCCTTAGGCAGCTAGCGCAATGTTAAACTTTATCAGTAGAAGGTGCTAGGGTGACATGGCAGGGAAAGGTGTTTTTCCTCCTGATTCCAATGGGCTCTTACAACAGGCTTCTGTAATATGAGCAGCTTCTCCACTACCAGGCTCCTGGAGTTCAGGCAGTTTCTGAAGCATCCCAGCTTCCCCAGCACCATGGCTTCCCCACTGCCCAGGACCCCCAGTGCATGACAGCTTGTAGCACCCAGTGGCCAGAAATGTGCCCAGCAACCTTCTCAGGTTGTCTTGTAGATGAGTGCCTCCATCAAGACACTCCCTGTGAGCAAACAGCATTTCCCGGCACTCTACAGGGTAGAGCTCCTGCAAGTACCAGAGGGCAGACTTCCAGTAAATTCTGCCAGTGCAGCACCATAATGACTTTTCTACCATTCAGTGAGCCAACTCTGCTCTCTCCAACAGGGTCTCGATCTCAACCTGGGGGTGGGTGGACTCTTAGGTGTTTGCTTTATCTCAGTCTTAGGAATAGTGGTTGCCCTGTATAGCTATTTCTGCATTCTTCAGAGTTTTTATATACTAGCTAATGCTGCATTACCTGAATCTGCTAATACCGTTAGTAATTCTTTATATCAACTTCTGTTCAAATTACTGTGTGATGTCTGTCTATTGACAGGACCATGACTGATAAGAATTGTTTCAAAGAATTTGACAAAGTTTATATGTATGTTAAGGGATAAAATACATTTCTGAAAATTTTAGAGAAAGAAGTGATAGTTACGCAAATCAAAAGGGGAAGAATAATATTAGTGCGCAGAAAGGCATGCCACATAGTTATGTACAATTACTAGGCGGGCTGCACATTTAAATGGGTGATCAAAATTTAAAAAGAAACACGTTTAAGATTGACAGTGCCCCGAAGTTAAAAAGCAACCTAACTCAATGAGTAAACGAGTGAATGGCATGATGGTAAATGTCAAATCAGAGGGAAAAAGTTCCATAAGTAGTCAAAAACAAAACAAAAAAGACAGTAGTACAGGTGCATAGATTCTTACAGGCTAAATTGGATCAAGGGTAAATTCTGATCATTTAGAGGACTGGACAGACTTCTGTTTAATTCAGGCAAGGCTCCATAAATACAATTAACAAAATAATTGGCGAAAAAAGTCAAAGTGCTAATCCTTGGTAAGAACCTAGAATTCTGATTCTGTGTTTCCCATTTGGGTCAGAATCTTGAGATTATATGTGTTCATAGAATCCTTTTGAGTTTTGGCTTTGCTACTTACTCCAGACTTTGCTCCTCTGAGATGTTTTCCAAAAGTATTTACCATATTGAGGAAAGGCCATGCATATGGACCATAAAATATCATGGTCTGTTAATTGACCATTATTAGGTCTTCTGCTGGGAGTTAATTCAGAGTGTCAAGAATGAGTTGTAAGTAAATTGAAGTCACTTTAAATAATCTTGGACATATAAATGATGGTGAATAGAAAAGGAGAATAGATTTTAGAATTCTGAGACATTGTCAAGCTTGAAGAAAAGGAATTTCATTCACTGTGTTTCTTGGTGGAGAAAGGAAATCTCCATGTATTTATACCACCCTTTTATAATTTTTAAATAATTCCCTGCCTGCTCTCTATATCTTAGGGTTATTTTCTGCCCTTAGATTTCAGCTATAATTTCTGTATAAGTAACAAATGCTCTGGAATTGATGAATATTTGCCTCACTGTTGCTATACATTCACCTTTTGAGTCATCAGTTCTACTACCTCATATAGTATAGGTGACCCTTGAATAAAATACGGGTTAGGAGTGCTGAGACCCTGTGCGTGTGAAAATCTGCATGTAACTTGACAGTTGGCCCTCCGTATCTGTAGCTCCCCATCTGCAGATTCAACCAACCATGGATCCTATAGTACTGTAGTATATATTTATTGAAAAAATGCTATGTATAAGTGTACCCATACAATCCAAAGCAGTGTGTGCAAGGATCAACTATTTATACTTACCAAATATACAGTTATGTGTTATTAATTCCCGTGACTATATAAGGGAAGTTACAAGTGCAGTAAGCATAAAGAACAATCTGCTTTAAAAAAATCCACAAAACTTCCTTATAATCAGAAAGGTAAGTGCTCGTCTTACATAATTATGATATGCCTATGATATGCCAAGTCTGAAAAATGAATATACTGTTGGATATATATATTTACTGACATAGTATTTATCAGTCAAGATCTTTGAGTAATTAAAAAATGAAAACAGAAGCTGCATATCCATGGCAGAAACTAAAAAACATTCAACAAATAAAAATAAAATCTGAAAAAAGTTACGAAAAGACCCATGAAAACATTGGGTGCTCACAGTGCCTATTTGATTTGAATGATAACTCTTATATTTTTATGGAATTCTTTCTACGTTTTCCCTTTTCTCTTTTTCAAAGTCCAACTAAGTTTATATTTAAAATATGTCAAACTAAGAAAGCTAAAGGAAAATACTGGTAACAAAGATTGAGCCTGGTGAAGCAAATGTTTATTATTCTATAGTGGATGGAGCTATAAAAAGTTCCTAATATAAAAGATGGAGAGGGCTTCCCTGGTGGCGCAGTGGTTGAGAGTCCGCCTGCCGATGCAGGGGACACGGGTTCGTGCCCCGGTCCGAGAAGATCCCACATGCCGCGGAGCGGCTGGGCCCGTGAGCAATGGCCGCTGAGCCTGCGCGTCCGGAGCCTGTGCTCCGCAACGGGAGAGGCCACAACAGTGAGAGGCCCGCGTAACAGCCCCCCCCCCCCAAAAAAAATGGAGAGCATTCAACAAGAAAAAAATAAAAAATAAGAAACGGAATTAATATTTAAAGTTTGGATTTAATACACGAAACCTCACTAGTATGAAAAAGCGATATACAAAAATATTTTGAGATGAAGGAAAGAACTTGTAGTGAGGAGGAAGGGCAAGAGATAGAGGGAGACTTCTGAGATGCTATGTGATAAGGTCTCCCTGTCAGAACCAAAGGGATGCTATCACAGGCTATATTAGATGCTCCACTGACGCATGCCCATACAGCCCACAGACACTCTGACCCAGCATTCCTCACTGAATTGAAATGCCTTATTTACTAATACATATTTACATTTCCCACAGACTACAATGGTTTAAGTACAGGAATCATATCTTATTCCTCTTTTGATTCCCTGACAAAGTAAACATTCAATACATTTTGGTGAATGACTGATTAAACTAATGAATAAATAAAACCTCTGTAATAGCTGTAATATGAGTAATCAGTAAAGTTGTGTGTTACAAATGTGGGAATAAGTTTCAAAGGGAATAAAGATACCTTATTAGAGAAAATTAAACCAAAATAAAACTCATAGTAATCATATTATGTCAGGATATTTTTTGAAGTATATGTAATAAAATTGTGCCAAAAGAATTTTTGTCACATGTAATTTAATATAATATTATTCATGTGTAAAGGACTCTCTTCCACATCTGACTGAGTTAATAAGTACCTCTTTCGTTGATATGATAGAAAATAATCAATTCCTTCATCCCAGGTCTGATCAGAATTATTTCTGACAATTTTACTTAGTATTTTATACATTACCATTCTAAAACTTAAAACCTAATAGCTTGTAGCAGTTCTAAACTGTGCACACTTTGGTCAATTATTCTGGATGTTTTCCTAAAGGTAACTGACCGACCATTCAGTCTGCATCTTGATATAATCTAAATGTCGAAATTAATTTCTCAGATAGGCAAGTTCCAACAACAATGTTAAAACAGATTTCCACAAGAAATAGTTCTATTCCAAAGACAGCAAACAGATTCTGTGAGGATGGATGACATACTTAAATTTTTCACACTTTCCATTGTGGTAACTGATGCTTTCCTCTCTTTAAGATGACATAAGTTCACTCTCATTCTGAAGGGTTTCTACCCACAAACACACATACCCCTATTTAGGATGGGCACACAACCACTTTAAATTTCTTGGTACATAAAGAAGTTTTCTAAAGCAGAAACAAAGTGATCCAATGAATTTCAAAAGACATTTATGTATGAGATGGTGAACTAATTCTCCACCTTCAGGTAACTGAGTCACATTTTGTGTTGCTGCTTAGAAATGCGTTCCAGAGTGAGGAAATAACAGCTGCAAGTCCACTGCCACTATTTTGGATTGACTTCTAACTCAAGAAATAGGAAAGTCTCTTATTCTCACAGTTGAAGTAAGAAAGAACATCACACAGTATGGAAATCAGTGTCTTAAAATGTTGAAGAAATAATTCCCAGACAACAAACATAATAGAAACTAACCAACATACTACATGCTAATCTCAAACTCAGGGTTTTTCTATCTTCTGGTCCAGGACAGCCTTTCACTGCTCATTAAAATTCTAATAACTCTATTGTACCCCAGTTACTGTCATATATAATATATTTAGTTTTAATGTACTGAGGAACTGTTAATTTAAGATGGGCAGTAAGGCCAGAGTAAATATTTTAAGAAATGACTAAATTTTAGGGTGAAAGAGGTAAATTTGTCAAGTAATTTATGTTCACACTTTAAATACATTTAATTCCAATACATTTATTTCATTTACTCCACATTAAGAACTTGCTATGTACCAGACATTAATGGCAAAGTATAGCCAAATCCAGCCTACAGTCTCTTCTGATAAATACCATCTTATCTGAACACAGCCACACCATCATTTACATATTGTTTATAGCTGCTCTCAGGCCACAGTGGCACAGTTTAGTTGAGACACTGGATGGACCACAAAGTCTAAAATATTTATTATCTGGCCCTTTACGGAAAACATTTGCTGACCCCTTACCTAGAAACTAGGAATACACTGGTAAATAAAACAAGCATCTTTCCTTCCTAGCATTTACATATTGGCTGGGGTGGGCAGACATTAACTACAAACATGTAAGTTGGTAAATAATGTTGTGTATTAGAAGGTAATAAATGCTGTAGAAAAAAGAGAGCAGAGTAATGGTAATAGGACATATGATGCGGGGGCCAGGTTGCAATTTTAAATAGGGTAGAGTAAAGGAATTTGAGAAAGTAATATTTGAGTACATTTTTGAAGGATAAGAGGTAGTAACCACATGAACTGGGGGAAGAACGTCTGAGAAGGTAGCTTACGGCAAATAACCAGAAGGAAGGAACATACTCTGTTCAAGGAAGAATAAAGAGGCTGATACGGAAGAAGAGAGAAGAGAAAGTAGCTCTAACAATGAAGATTGTGTTTAATGGTACCAACATTTGTTACTGACAATAGCTGCTATAAAATGAGTCAATGCCCTGGGGTTAGAAATTATTTTTTTTTTATCACGCATGGTTAAGGAAGTGTAATTTAAGAAGTATGAAGTATAGTGTTTAGTAATATCCAGTTGCTACATATATCTCAATTTATATATATTACTGGAAAGGAGACTGGAATAATGACATGATTTATAACAATATCTTGGAGAACATCTAATATCTAATAATATGAGGTCATAGAGTGCTTGAAAAATTCACAAAAATCTTGAAAGGCTTGGCTAGGGCTCAAGAGTACCAAACACATAAAAGAATATATTTTATATTATTACCTTTAAGCTTCAAGAGACTAAGCAATGTTACTAGACTCATCAGGTAGTTAAGTTTTCCTGATGGATTACAGTAATAATTATAGAATGAAAAAACTGGTAAAACAGATTCTACGCCTAGAGAGGAAAATAACATGCATTCTCCTGAAATAGATTCACACCGTTAAGAAAATCTGGAAGATTTGAAAAGACTTTGTACCAAGTGGTTTGGCCATGTAAACAAAAGGCATATGGAAAAACCAGCAAAAGATGAAAAAAGGACAAATAAGTATGAAGAAAATGTTGGGTATAATAACACATAAAAAAAGTTCTATATTACATCATTAAAGATATAATCCTCTAGAAAACATTTTGATGCTGAGACAGAAAAGATTAGTCTTAAGATACTTAAAATTAAGATTTGATCTATTCTTAAGTAGTAAAAGCAAAACGATATCAAAATCTCAAAAAATAAGTATGTAACACTTTACATTTGAAGAGTGCTTTAGACAGTCTTAGCCATTGTTGGTAAAAGGCCTGACTCTTAGTTTATTACTAATTTCTCCTGAAGACAAATTCAATCCAGCAGATCAAAGAAGACCTGGAAATCTGTAGGTAGCACATTTCCTGGAACCAGAGGGGGCCTCCTTTGGCAACAGCCACACTGTCACAAGTACACTTTTTAGCACTGACTTATTTAATGTGCGCCACTGATAGATACTATTACCGTTATACCGCATATAAAATAACTGAGGAAGTGAGGTGTTATGTAATTTGCCTAAGGTCTTACAAACAATAAATGGTGGAGAACTGGGCCTTCAACTGTCCAGTACAGCTCCAAAGGACCCACACAATTTTTAACCTATGTTGACTTTAAAGCGATGCCATCCCTTGAACTTATAAAGTCTAGAAATAGTCTTCAGATGTTCACCTAACCTAAAATCTTACTCTTACTTCAGGATATCTCTTTCCACCCCCCCTCCCAAAGACAGAATTTCATAGCCTATTAGGTAGAAATTTCCTTATTTCTTGGATATCATATAAAGTGAGCATATAATTTACTAGAAAACTGTTATATTTTTGATATAACATGGGAAAGGGGATGATTAATAAAGATGGAATGACAACTTTGTGATTAGGCACTGTCTTAGGTAAACTAGAAAGAGGATCCTCTGAATGACCCATTTCCTTTGGGCACTAATTCCCTAAGAATCCCCGCTCTTACCCTAACAGTGGCCAGTATCCCTCATGCTTATCTTTTTCCTATAAGAGCTGTTCACCCTGAAGTTGAGCCCACTTCTTGCTATTTTCCAATTCATTTCCTAATGGTTCTCTTTGATGATCCAACACTTCAGGTCACTTCTCAGACTTCTGACAAAGCCAAGAAGCATTTAGCACCCCAACGTTCCTCCTGCTTCCCTGTCAGACTCTGATGCATACCTACAATAGACTGGCTTCCTGTTCAATCCAGATATTGGTTCATCCTCGGGGTCATCATTTGCCTCCATGTTGCTACTAGTTTCCCATTTATTCCCCTTCTCCCTGAGAAGACCAACTGAATCACAGCAAGCCAAGAGATGGTACCACAGAGCTAACCCAAACAAGGAATTAGAGTCTGAGCATACAAAAAGGACCAAAACCAAAAAACCCCACGTTTCCTGTCTAAGTTGTTCCTGGCAGAGAAAAAAATACCAAGAGTTTTAATGTCATTGTTAATTACTATTAAAAAAAAACAGGAAAAAATTGTAATGTTGCTTTCAAAATACAATTTGTTTAAAGATGTTTTAAATGAAGTTGGTGAGAAGAAATAAACTATATTATCTAACAAAATAATCCAACAAAGGCTAGTGGGGTAATCAATGTTTACTGAGCACAAACTAATGCTAAGCATTGTCTTTTTATGTGGGGAAAAAAAACATTAAATAGGCCAACCTTCAGGAAGAGGCAATGCAAAAAGGGCAGCAGTCATGTAGATTAAATACAAGATGTTCATGCTTGTGACTCGTGTCCAAATTCTCATTCACTGGACAAGTCACAGAAACTAACTGCCAAGAGAAAACACATTCTTTATACTTAAGAATTTTTTTTATTGTTGAGCACCAGTGAAAGCCAGACGTGCTTCCAGAGTACTAGGACAAACCTCAAAATAGAAATAATACAGTTTCTACTTAGTTTATAACGTATTAAAATTCAATCCAGCTTTTAAAGTTCTGGAGAGTAGCCAGAAACCTGGGCAAAGGAAGAAATTGAGATCATAAGTAATTCTAATACAAAATGCATCCTGACCCAGACTATGTCAGGGAATATAAGCAGAAATATTTTCTTCTTCATTAAGCATTGATTTTTTTTTTTTTTTTTTTTTTTTTAAACCGGTACGCAGGCCTCTCACTGTCGTGGCTTCTCCCGTTGCAGAGCACAGGCTCCGGACGCGCAGGCTCAGTGGCCATGGCTCACGGGCCCAGCCGCTCCGTGGCATGTGGGATCTTCCCGGACCGGGGCACGAACCCGTGTCCCCTGCATCGGCAGGCGGACTCTCAACCACTGCGCCACCAGGGAAGCCCAAGCATTGATTTTTTTATTGTTTATTCCAATCCTTGTCCCCAAACACATTCTTGATTTCTTATCTTAGGAATGAGTCATCTAAGACCCAAACTAGTATTTTGATAATAAAGGCTACTTTTGAAGAGGCATGTGCCATTCTTGTTTCTACATTACTACAGAGGTTTTTTAGACACTGATCTTATTTTCCAAAGTGGAGGAAAAACATTTTGTGAGAGCTGACTCTAGGTGCTGACTCAGTGTATCTAAGATACAGGTAAAACTCTCAATAGGGACATGTCATAGGCAAAGTATTTTAGAGCTGTAAGGAATCAGGTAATCTGCCTAACTTACCTAACGATTACATGGTAGCATGGTACTCACTGTCATTTTTTAAAGTTTTTTTTTTTTAAGAAAACATTTTTTTTCAACTTCTTATTAATCAGATGCTATTCTGCCAAATGAAAAAAGAATTTACTCTGATGAGAAGTGCCAGAATTGCCATGGAAATTCAGTGACCGGCAGACAAGGTTATGACCATTGAAAGACAAAAACAAAACAAAACTGAGAGGTGTTATAGCTTTCAGGGATGAGGATGCTTCTTGTTGTTATATATTGTCCCTTTGCTGATCTCCTTTAAGCCTTATACACAGGCACTGTAGTCAGTGAAGACATAAAGTATATGAAGTATGAGACATTTTGAATATTGACATTTTAAATTATTTTTTAATACTACTCATAAAACCTTACTCCTGAGTTTGCTGAAATTCAGAGCTATCTACTTCAGTTCATCAGATACCTAGTGGGAGGATGGAATCACAAAGCTAAAAAAGTGTGAAACACTCCAGGCTAGACATCTGAGGCTAATCACAAGGTAGAAAAGTTCAAGGATCTGAGCACACAGCACTTCATAAATAGTACTACTACCAATTAATTTCTCTAAAACGAAGATTACAGATTTCCTATGGTGAAATGAATGCCAGAGAGTCAACCTCTTTTTAATAGAAAATGGTTATTTTGTCTCCTTTCTATTTCTGAATTAACATACATCCTTTTTCCTCATTCTTCTCCACCCACACACATTTAATATTAGAATTTGGTGGAACTGATTGAGATTTTTTTTTAATCTCTAGTAAAATAAAGGATCCTCTCTTCTACTAAGTAAATGATGCTCATTTTAATGGCAGACTTATTATAATAAAATAATAAATCTCAAGTTACTAAAACAGCAGAGATCAAAAGGATACTTTATAGAACATTTCATATGTATGTGGTATTACATTTTTACAATTATGTTGTATTAGATAATTATATTATTATAATTTCAATTCAAGCCACTAAATCAAAGACCAGAGTATTAGCTAATGACTACAGAAGAATAGAGGGACAATTTATGCATCAGTCTTTTATTTACACTTTCTTTTGGAGAAAAACATTTTCTTTTCCTTCAGTGTTCCTATTAGTTTCTTTCTTTTTTTTTTTTTTTTTTTTGCGGTACGCGGGCCTCTCACTGTTGTGGCCTCTCCCGTTGCGGAGCACAGGCTCCGGATGCGCAGGCTCAGCAGCCATGGTTCACGGGCCCAGCCGCTCCACAGCATGTGGGATCCTCCCGGACCGGGGCACGAACCCGTGTCCCCTGCATCGGCAGGCGGACTCTCAACCACTGTGCCACCAGGGAAGCCCCCTATTAGTTTTTAAGTATGAATTTCTACCCTTTATGAAGAATGGGAGAAGGATTTCCAGTCTTTGCTCTATTCCTAACCTATGCTTTAACAACAGAAGACAACTGTCCTATCTAACTGGTGAGATTGGGTGAAAGCATGGAATACAGGGAGCTCAGCCTTTCCCAGGGTCTCTTTTGAGATAATTTGATCTGTTGATGTGGGATTCTCCTCGTTCTTCCTTCCATGTAAACATATGTGGACCAGGGCTTAGGAACTGCCTTCTAGAAATAAATCATGTCTCTTTGTAGTCTCACTTTTGGGACCATAGATGTGATGCAGCAATGAGCTTGCAGCAAGTTTGGTAAGTATGGAATAATTCTACAGATCTGTTATAGATTGAATGCTTCTATTCCCCCAAAACTCATATATGAAGTTGAATCCCCAGTGTTATGGTATTGGGAGCTGGGGTCTTTGGAAGGTGATTAGGTCTTGAGGGTAGAGCCCTCAGGAATGGGATTAATGCCTTTATAGTAAGGGACCAGAGAGCTAGCTTGTTCTCTTCCTGCCATGTGAGGATACGTCTAGAAATTGATAGTTGCAACGTGGAAGAAAGCCCTTACCACAACCCAACCATGCTGGCACCCTGATCTCATACTTCCAGCCTTCAGAACTGTGAGAAATACATGCTAATTGTTTAAGCCACCCAGTCTATGGTATTGTGTTCTAGCAGCCCAAACCAGATCAGAGACATATGGAGGACACAGGTCCTTGCCTTATCTCATGTTTAGATTTCAGCTGTTTCAGAACCTGTAGTTGGAAGCTGTATAAAAAGTACACTCACACTTTATTTAAACTTGCTCTATTTAAATATATGTTCATATACATGTTTGATGAACTGATGTTTTTTGTTGCTATAAGCTTAAGAAAGTATATGTGATATTAATGCTTATATCGGCAGAGTCTCTATCGTTGCATTCTAGGCTTAATTCAGTAGAGTGAAGTCACTAGAAAATTAGAAAACATAACACCACTAGGCCCCAGACCTTGTGTTGCCTGTAATAAGGCAAACACTTCACAATGGCATATGATTCCCTAGACTGCAGCAAAATTCTCCCAGATGTCTTGCATACAATTAAAACAATTTGGTATAATCTATTTCAAGTTGACAAAATTAAAACTATATTCTCATTGGATATCTCTCTCTGGGAAAATCCAGTTTTCCTAAGCTGTCATCTCTGATGAGCATTCCAGGCACTGCTGACAGAGCATTAGATGTTATCAAGGATGTATCGAGAAGGAATATAAAATTTTTCAACTCAATTTAAATAAAATATGCTCGGGGGCGAGTCCTATCAACACAGTGATTCTAACCATATCACTGAATTGGGATTATAGCCCTGCAGGGTGATCTCATGGCTCCCAGGTAATAAATATTTCACACCATAAAAGTGGCCTTAAATATGCAGTGGCAAAATATGTCTAATGTCATTGCATTTAGAAGTCTAAATCTGAAGCTGTAATTGGTTGCACTAGTTTGGGAAAAGGTAAAATTAAAATTCTAAGAAAAAATGTTAGTAGGCACAAATGAAAAATGTTTTTTTAAATATTAGAATTAGTTGAAAATGACATGTTTGATAGAGATATAGGCTTAATTCAGTAGAGTGAAGTCACTAGAAAATTAGAAAACATAACACCACTAGGCCCCAGACCTTGTGTTGCCTGTAATAAGGCAAACATTTCACAATGGCATAGTTTTGAGATATAGTTCTCAAAACTATCCTTTAATACTCCTAGAATAGAGTTAACTTTTTTCTTCTGTACTGTAATTAGTCAAGGAAACGTAATGGTAAAAGAAAGGTTGTATTGAAACTATTAAATTCAAGTATTATCTAACATCATTGTGGTGTCTAGTATCAATAATTCATTCAGCTTACTGAGGTACTAATATTCAACTTACCCTTTGAGAATGATGCATGAAATCCTAATGATTTAAAGTTGATTGTTACCAAGAAATAAATCATTCACTTTAGAGTTAATCACCTTGTGAATACTAGGAAGGGAAATAGGTTTGTGACCTCTGTGAGGGTCAACTGACAGCAATTTTATAAGAACTTCCTTTAAACTGAAAATATGGGAAAATTCATTTAGAGTTGTATATATAACACACGGAAGAGCTTATTTCATTTAGGGAATTAGGAATATATTTTGCCTATTTAGAATAACATATTCATTTATTCATTAAATAAATATTTGAGTGCTTATGGGTCATGCACTGGTTCTTAATACTGGGGACTGGGTGGCAGTGAGCAAATGAAATGTCTTTATAGAGACACAAATCCCTTATCATAAGTCTTTCTTATTGCTAAGAAAAAAGCCCCGTAGTTGTCTCCGTAACTTCAGAGTCTACTTACTTTACACTGTCCTTGTGAGAGAAAAGTCAGCCTCTTAGGTTATTGAAAAAGCACTCAATAATGGAAGACTGGTTGTCTTTAAAGCTATAATAAGTGCGTATCTTCCTTCTCCTCAAAGATGGAGTAGGAATAGGATCAAGTGCACTTAGTTTATCAGTAGGTTTGGCATTTAAACACAAGAAATGTATTCTTTTCAAAAAGTTTAGCATATTATCTACAGAAGACTATTTTAAGTTGCAAATTTGATTGTTCAATAATTTTTCCCAAATACACACTCTTTAGTTCTCAAAAGATAAATTTGTAAAGTTCTGGGGAAGATTGGTCTTGTCAGTATCCTTTGGTGTGAATTTTTAGTAGTTAAACACTTCTGAGTAAAATAAGAATACGGAAAGTTTACATATTTTGGAACTGACAAAACTTGCCTAATAACAGACATAACAGGTTTCCTGAAAGCAGTACATTATTTACAGATCTCTAAGATAATGTACTTTGGTAACCATGCTTCTGCCTACTTCGTAAGAGAAGACTCAAAGGGGGAAAACAGTCAACTCAAAACAGTTAACATGCTTAAGTTACATAGTTTTCTAAAAATTAGACACTTTAATACATTAAACAGTGAAGCTTCATTTTTTTATATAGTTTGCCCATTTGCTACAGCTCAGAAAAAATTCATAGTTTTGGTTTTATTATCAAATGTTTATATGTATCTATCTCTGGTCTAACTGAATATATGCAACTAAAATCAATTTTCTATTCATTTGCATACATTTCCAATGGGAAAGAAAACAGTCATTGAAATTTCATTTTGTTTCAGAAAAGGACCCATTTATGTTTATTTTAATATACAATTGGCCAAAAATATTATTAATAAATATGGACTTATACCACTAAATTTTTAAAAAGTTAACTAAGTAGTAATACCTAAAGCTTGTGAAAAAGAATGTCTTGTCCTTTACTCCAGTAATGTTACTTTTGAGAATTTTAAGAAAATAGACACAGAATGTATTTGATATATAATTTTTTTAAAAATCAGTACAAAATATTTAGTTATTAATGTTTCCACTATATAAAAAAGGGAAGCAAAAGACCCGAATATATCCAGAAGAATCGTGTTGTGGTAGTGGAATAATGGATGGCATATTTCTTCTCTTCTGCCACTTAGATAACTTTCATCAATAGTCAAAAATAGAGTGAAGTTTTACTTAATAGTTAAGACTACTTTATGCAAAAATACCCTCCATTACAATATGTAAATAGTGAGACTTAAACAGCAGCATTTGTTGTTGATATAATGACATTTGTGTCCATGATGTTTTAAGGATGAAATAAACTGTTACTCATCCAACCTTAAGTTCAATTACATCAGATGGATGACATTAAACTTGCCAGGTGCCTGCCTTTTGCAACATATTGGAGATGACTCAAATTATGTAGCCAATCTTGAGTACTGTAATAGGCATAGTGTCATCTGTCTAGCAGCTTGGCTATTCTTGCTAAAACAAATATGCCTATTTTGACAGAGTTCAGAAGAGGAAAAAAATATACTTTCCTCTATGAAAAATATACAGATGTTATATATTTCTTAGATGAAAAACAAGATAGCTGTTCAGTCCAAGATCTCAATACAGAATGAGAGAAAAGTAGGGATAGTACCTATTTTTAGTTAAAAATTCAGATAGCTAGGAAGCAAGTCAATAAACAAATATCTTTTTAATTGATTCTATCCTAACACCCTCTCTTCCAAAATGTGGCATCTCTTTGCTTATCCAGCAGGAAGTCCATCTTAAGCAAAGGCAGGGTTGCACTGCCCTAAAGCACCCTTCAGGCTCTCATCTGTGGCTCATTACCTAATGGGAAGGTTCATTAGTTGTGCTGAACTTTAGTTTCCCTGTTTTCAACTCAATGAGAATGATAAAACTGACAATTCTGAGTAGTTGGGAAAAGTAAACGGAATACAAGATGAGTAAATGGATAAAACTAAAACAAAGGACAACGGGAAGAGAAGCTTACATGGATTGGACATCTACTATATTGGTGTTAGATGTGTTTTACTTCTCAGTTTTTTCTAATTAAAGTTCAGTCACTTTTTAGAATAGTAGTTTGGGGATTCCCTGGTGGCGCAGTGGTTAAAAATCTGCCTGCCAATGCTGGGGACACGGGTTCAAGCCCTAGTCTAGGAAGATCCCATGTGCCGCAGAGCAACTAAGCCAGTGCACCACAAGTACTGAGCCTGTGCTCTAGAGCCCACGAGCCACAACTACTGAGCCCATGCACCACAACTACTGAGCCTGCGAGCCACAACTACTGAAGCCCGCACGCCTAGAGCCCATGCTCCGCAATGAGAAGCCACTGCAATGAGAAGCCCGCGCACCACAATGAAGAGTAGCCCCCACTCACCACAACTCGAGAAAACCCACGCAGCAACAAAGACCCAACTCAGCCAAAAATAAATAAATTAAAAAAAAAAGAATAGTAATTTAATGCTGCTAACAAACTAGTTTCCTCACAGAGAAAGAAGACAAAAGTTATGTAATCGAAAGGAAAAAAATGGTAGGTACAGCAGCTTCAAACCCTAGGAGCCTTTAAACACTCAGTCAAGTTAATCTGCACTGGCTGTGGAATAAACCAAGGGCTGTGAAAATGTACTAGGAGTTGAGAGTTTTATTAAAGGAAAATTGGCAATTATGTCTGGGAAATTATAAGAACCATAAGGGGCTCTCATTCCAAACCAACGAAATTCCATGAACTTCAGTGGTTCAGAAATCCCTGTAACCGCTGACTTTACCTAGTTTCTATTCTCTGTTCCCTTCAACCTGATACTTCAATCTGTGCATGCTGCAAACAGTGAGAAATGATCTAAGGAACATACAGTGAAATACCTTTACCTTCTCCATAGCACACATCGTCAAATTAAATTACATACACACATATTCTTTAAATGACATCGTGTAGTTCTGTAACTGAGCAATTTAACATGTTTAAGCCTCAACTTCGAGTATGAAGAAGAAGTGTGACTGAGGGTGAGATACATAAGCAAATTGCCTAGTGTAATAGTGACACATGGTAAGGGCACTTAATTGCTTCATATACCTCAGTTTTTTTGTATTTTTACAAATGTAGGTTATATGTTTGAATGGTCACATTATAGACCATTTATTGCAAAAAAAATTAGTTTGACAACTGCCAAACTATTATTTGAAATGGTTGTCTTTTGAAAATGAGAAGTAGATTACATTAGCACTACCTAAATTTTTGAACATTGCTTCATTGTTTCGTTGAATGCTGTTCCCTGTTTCTTTGATTTCTAGAATATTTTAGATAAGAATCAATTTTGACTTTGGCCTTTCCTTTTTGCTTCTTTTTTTTTTTTTTTTTTTTTTGCGGTACGCGGGCCTCTCACTGTTGTGGCCTCTCCCGTTGCGGAGCACAGGATCCGGACGCGCAGGCTCAGCGGCCATAGCTCACGGTCCCAGCCGCTCCGTGCCATGTGGGATCTTCCCGGACCGGGGCAAGAACCCGTGTCCCCTGCATCAGCAGGCGGACTCTCAACCACTGCGCCACCAGGGAAGCCCTATAGTTTCTCTTGATTCTTAGTCTTGACATGATTTTATAAGTTCTGTTTTCTTATGTTTTATCATCACTGTTTACTGTGGCACCTAGTTTGCATTTATATTCTGTTTCACAAGAACATTTTAAAAATGGATTTCATTAAGTGTCCTTACTCAGATGCAAGAAGTATCCATGAAAAAGAACATGGTAACAGAAATGATGTGCCCGTGATGTCCCTTGTCCTTTCTGAGGAAAGCCACCATACTTCTCACATGCTCCAAGGCTGTGAGAAGTACCATAGGTAACTGCTCTAAGTCTGCCTGTTTCATATCACACCCTTGGTGCCCTGACGGAAGTCTGACTGCTATTACCAGACTAAGTAACCAATGAACCGGAGCTATTGTTTTTATTACGGTATGGATAAGTAGCAAAGGAAAGCTGTGGTATCCTGTTGTATAGCACTAACCTCACTGTTTTGTAATTCATAAACCTATTACATGTAGTGGGGAAAAAGTGGTTATGGAGTCTGATTTTGCTTCAAATCCTATCACTTATTATGCAGACTTGAACAAATGACTTAATCCCTCTGAAGTTCAGTTTTAATCTAGATGAACTGCACGTGACAACAGGTACCGAGGCAGGAAATAGATGGGCCCCAGGCTGAGCAGCTGGAGTTGGTTCCCAGTGGAGAGATACTCCAAGATGAAGAGTGAGAAAAGAAGCTAAGCCCTGCCCAGATAAAAGATGGAGATCACATATTTCTCATTCTTGAGGTCAAGGAGACCTTTCTGATGATACTTGTGCAGAAGGCTCCTTGAAGGTCAAAAAAGGAGGGGGCACCGCCACATAGTAAGTGATGTCAACTACCCGTAGGCCTCTTCACTAGAATCCATCTTGACTAAGAGATGCACATGCACACAGTGGAGGACCCTGAGATATACCAATTACGGACTTAGAACCAGGCAAAGCAAGATGATTGGCCAAAGGAAACCCAGAAGACATGCCCGATAAATGTGATTCAGATGACCATGAGGGTGCAACTCTCTGAGCCCACCTGTGTGTCTATCCACACATACTCTATTTCCTCCTAATAGACACTTCACTTGTTTCACTACTTTCCGTCTCTATGTGAAAATTCACTGCTACACAGGTGACAGGCCAGAGCCTTGTCACTGGCCACGGGTCCCTGGTCCCTACTGGCCTGGTGGCCAGGATTCCGCGCTCTCACTGCAGCAGCCCGAACTCAATCGCAGGCTGGGAACTGAAATCCTGCTTCAAGCCACTGCAGGCTGAGGCCACCTGAGATCAGTACTTCTCACTTTTATTATTAAAAACTCAAGTCAATAATTAACCTAAAGCATTCAGAGCGTGTGTCAAAGAGTAGGACCTCAGTAAATTACGGCTATTTTAACTGAAGTGATTTGTTTATGCCTGTCTCCCTTATTTGAACCTTGGCTCCTCGAGAGAGACCACTCAACTTCTTTATCTGTTTAACACTGCAAAGACCCTCGCTCAGACTGGCTTTCAAATGTTTACAGACACTATCATGAAGTAGAATATTATATATGTTACATAAACGTTTTACATATGTAATTTATTTACATTGATATACACGTATTTACACACAAATACAACATACATGCAGACACACTTATTTTGCATAGTATTAACTCCTTCAGGAATTTGGGAGCATGATTTATATGTTTTCCCCCCTAAGTCTTTGGCTATCTTTATATCCCATTGACTACTTACATATTTTACATGGTAAATTACTTTAAGCAATTGGTATAATAAAAGAATAAAAGAATGAAGAGAAGACTGAGTTGTATGACATCCCTTATAGAATAAATTATAAAAATCTAAAAATATCTAACAACTTTATATATAAATTTCAGCTACATGCCTAATTTGGCCATAACATGGCTTCATGTTTCTTTTAAAACTTACATATGTCTTTAAGGTAAAATACCTTCATATTGGCATTTAAATTATACCACAATTATTTCCCCATATCCATACTATAATATGACAACATTTCATGACAAAGACTTAAACAAATATGTAAGATTGCCAAGGCAAGTGCAGTAGAATATTAAAGACTCTTTTTTGGCAGGTCTTCATCAGGGTACTGCAGTGTGTAAGGAACTCGAGGATAATCCCCATTATGTATCATAGGATATTGTCATATTCACACTGTACCTCTGTCTCACAGACCTGACGAGGAGAGTAATTACTGCTGAGGTAAGCCTTTTCTGGAATATATGCAATTAATTCGCCTGAAAAAGGGAAAGTAGCCTGACATTTTAATAATGTTTAAGTATACCTAATCTATTTCTTTTCTGCTCCTAATGTTTCCTAAATATGAGCAAGAAAGAGGATTTAAAAGTCCTTACAGCTGTCTGTTCTTATGGAAATCATCCATGGGCCTATAAAATTCTATCTTAAAATTACTGGCATGAAATAATACCATAGATTACAAAACCATAGATTACAATAGAATGTAGAGCAAGTGGGGAATTACTTTTAAGATGAATTCAGGATAAGATTTTCATGCAAAAAGAGTTTCTCTTATCAAGTAGGAATTATTCTGTTATTAAAGTTTAAGAGCATAGAATTTTATTCAATTTGAGCTCTGAAATATGTTTTTAAACCTCACCAGAATTACTCTTCTCTGCAGATTCTTGATAAAGTGCTATTTAGCTATATGTATTTCTTGGTCTTTAATTTTTTAAAAATTTAAAAATAAATTTATTTTATTATTTATTTTTGGCCTCATTGGGTCTTTACTGCTGCGCACGGGCTTTCCCTAGTCGCGGCGAGCGGGGGCTACTCTTCGTTGCGGTGCGCAGGCTTATCATTGCAGTGGCTTCTCTTGTTGTGGAGCATGGGCTCTAGGTTCATGGGCTTCAGTGGTTGTGGCACACGGGCTCAGTAGTTGTGGTTCACAGGCTCTAGAGCACAGGTTCAGTAGTTGTGACAGCTGTGACAGTTGTGACAGGGCTTAGTTGCTCAGCGGCATGTGGGATCTTCCTAGACCAGGGATCAAACCTGTGTCCCCTGCATCGGCAGGCAGTTTCTTAACCGCTTAACCACCAGGGAAGCCCTAGTCTTTTATTTTTAGTCCCCCTTTTCATTAGGCATAGTAAACTGATTATATATAATGCTACACTTTCAGTTCTGCAATTGCCTTCCATTTTTCAAAATTCATCATTTCTACAAGGGCCTTTGTGACGCCCCATACTTTGGTATTTAAATGTTGACGAATGAGCTGAGAGCTTGGCTTACATTTAAATAAAGTTAATGGAGTTTTAAAAGACTGGAGATAAATGACTGTTTATGTTTACTTATACTAAGTAAAAACATAATTTTCAATATTTGCTTTCCACTAGAACAAAGAAGGTGTAATAAAAAGGGATCTCACTTTTTAAAACTTTTTAAGTGATCTGGGTTTTGAGTTAGTCTTTACCTTGCAGGAGGAAGAAGTGTTAAACTCAGGAGTGTACCTACTATAAAAATTAATAAACAGAAACCTCAACTGAAATAGAATTGGGAGGCAAGAAGGAGGGGCTCTACAACCACAGCAGAACCCAACAGAAAGACTTCCTCTTCTTTCCTGGGAAGAGCTCAGCCAGAGAGAGACTACCAATTCAGCCTATGAACTCTCAGTTCTTCCAATGGCCTCTGCTTAATACAGCCCCCCCAGCTTCCTCCTCTCCCTCTCTAAAAGAGTTCTCTCCTCGCTGGGGGGTACTTGCACTTGGCTCGCCACTATTGCAGACCCTGAGTGGTAATTCTTTGATCTCGAATAAACACATTTTTCCTGGATAAAAAACTGGCAATCTATTTGTTTTAGGTCAGCACTACTATACTGGATACCTGGAACACATTTTTAAAAGCCTCTTCACTAAGTAAAACTTAACTTTATGTAATGATCATGATATAAAATGAATATTAGTAATGACCATAAAAAAATGCAGCTAGTTAAAACTGTTGTATTGAAAACATGATGTTTAAGTTTTAAGAAACATAATATTGTTTAGTAAGAGTCTGCAAAGATACAATTTAGGTAACTACTAAATTATGCCCTGATGTACCTTATTAGCATTAGTTTTAAAAACATTAAAATGACACGTACAATTAAAAAAATAAAGTTTAGAATTAAAAAGTGCAGATATTAAAATTCAGTAAAATATTTAATGTATGAACTAAAATTCACAAGTATTTCCCCCCAAAATATATACCTCACAGTTCTCATTCTATTTAAGTCTTAAATAAAACTACCAAATGGTTACATCAAATGTCAGAATTGAAGTAACTCAAGGTCCATTCTTTCATCTTTACAGTAACTATGCTCTCATTGCTTGTTTTGAATTTATTGTTGAATACATGAATATGTAGTACCAGAGGGGTTAGAAACACTGAGCTTAAAGCTTGGGTGATTCGGAACTGTTAATCTTGGTATGTGTTTCAACGCTATAACTAAAAATTCTCCCAATTAACTTTCTTTTAAAAATACAATGTTTATCAAAGGATGAGTAATAGAAATGTAATAACTGAAATTTTTAACTGCGTGTGTGTAAAATGTAAAACTCAATCATAACTTGGAGCTACTAAACTAGAATTCAGATCTATAACATCTTTTCAGACAGCAGTCTTATTACCGACACTTTTAGAATTGTTGGCCTATGGTCATAGTAAATACAGATGACTTAGTTTTATTATTGTTTTAAGTATTCCACACTCAATGAACTCCCTTACTGACTGGCCTAGCAACATGTTGTAGTTAAGGCAACTGATAACAGTCAATGCTCATCAGAAGACAGTGAAAGCTAAGTTGGTAAACAGAGGAAGATTATGAAAGCAAACGTGGGAAGTATTTTTGTTTTGCTTTACTTTACTTTTTGTTGTTTTAATGAGGACAGTATTAAAGTATATTCTTAGACAAGGCTGAAACCTTTCTGCCCAGAAAACTTTTTGCTTTTGGATGACCCATTTAAACTGGCCTTTTTAATAGAAATACATGGTTTTAAAGAAACATACTGTATAAAAGTTACATCGGATGCTTCTATTTTGAATCAGCTTTCTATTCTGAATCAGTTAGAAAATGAATAAAAGTTTTGAGAGAGAAGAGTCTGGAATGGTAGGTTATAAAAATTTAGAATCATGAATTACAGGTAATTTACTTCTCTAATTACATATGACTTCATTTAATATCTGATGGAGTAATAGGCATCCAAATTACTTGCAAAACAAAACGGGAAATCTGTAGCATGGTATACTGATTCTAATTAGGACAATTAAAATTCACTCTTCAGTCTTAGGGCCAACTTTTTTATTCGTAGGTTCAACTCATTTAAAAGTATTTTGAATCAATCCATAAATACCAAATAGACTTTCTTCAATTTCTGATATATGGGGCACACTTTTCAGCCATAGTGTAAAAACCATTTATAAGGTTTCTCAAACCATTTACAAGATTAATTTAAGAAAATCTGTTCCCACAAGACACAAGGGTACACTTCACCATCAATGTTTATGATCTCTGATTTATTTTAGGCACATGAAGGTAATATTTAGTGTTCCTCAGTTTCATACTAACAATAAAATTACAATGTATTCTTCAACGTGACCTTCACTAGACAGCTTAAAAAATCAAACTTACTCTTCAGTGAGAAAAATATTTCTCTGCTCTGCATCATTAAATAATATACTTGAAGTTAAACTTAAGGTTAATACGCAATTATTTTAAACTGTTATTATAATTGATTCTGATTAAGTATTCCTACTTTAGCCTTATGTTTAGATTTTTGGTCTAAACCTATACCTATACATCAAATATCTTAAAATGTCAATTTATGAAATCCCCAGATCTTTGAGCTTAGTGGGAGAGATACTTCTAATATTAAAAAGTTCAATATATTCTACATAATAAACATATTTAAATACATATCCAAATATTTAATTATATTTAAAAGAAAAACTCATTTCTGACTCTGAATGTTGGTTCTTTTCCATGCTTTCAATTAATATCCTGCCCAGTCAATGTGTTGAAAAATTCTCAGTGAAGTGTATGTCACACCATTTCATTTCATTTCCTACTCTGATGTAATAATTCGCTGTAGCCCTTAGCAGTCATCTTGTCTGGGTTATTGGGTTTGGTTGATTTTTATTCTCAGATGTGACATTTTGTTAACTAGAATCTGATAGAGAATTATGATATTAAAAACACAGTACATTTATAATTGCTGTCATTAAGTGGCTGATGGAGAGCTGAATTCCGTAAGACCTCACTGATACTCATGTTTCCCTCTTACAAACTAAACATATATGTCCCCGCAAATTCATATACTGAAGTCCTAACCCTCAAGTGATGGTACTTGAAGGTGGAGGCTTTGCGAAGTTATTAGCCTTAGGTTAGGTCATAAACTTGAGTCCCTCATGATGGGATTAGTGCTTTTTACAAAAAGAGGAAGAGTCACAAGGTCTCTCTGTCCTCCCCAACCCATACCCTCTCTTGCTCTCTGTGCATGCACCAAGGAAAGGCTTGTGAAGACATTAGCAGGAAGGAAACCCTCACCACTGAGTCTACAGCACCTTGACCTTGGACTTCCAGCTACTGGGACTGTAATAAGTGTCTGTTGTTTAAGCCACTTCGTTTATGATATTTTGTTATAGCAGCCTGAACAGACTAAGACATTCCAACCCACAAAAACCACAGGTTGAAAACCACTAAACTCTATTCAAATTCTTCTTTTCCAAACAGATATGTCTGATTTTTTCTGATTGTAAAATATATATTTGTTATTAAAATGAAGATCTATCAAATTTCATAGTAGAAACTGAACTCACATTACCTAAAGAAATTATACACTTTCTTTGCACCTATATTTTTATATCATATTCATACCATATACAGTTCCCACCACTTAATTTTATAAATATATAGCCATGTAAATATACATTATAATATATACTGAAGCTATATAAATACATTATTTATCAAATTTACCTTTGGTGAATAGTCAGTTTCTATTTTTAATATTATGGTATTTGTTGACAACTGAAAAGTTGAGGCCAGAAGAAAAGAATAGCTACATCCAGTTACATAGTCACTGAGGCTAGATACTCATATCCTGATATTTAATATCACTGTATTGGCTCACTTTCCTCTTCAAGTTAAAGAAAGTTAAGGTTACAGACAGAGGAATTGAAGAAATTCCTCCTTTTGTCTATTTTTTTAAATTTTCTAACCCAAAATAAAGTTGAGCAAACCTGGTACATGCCTTGAGGCTTCATGTAATGTGGCTGTCACTGAACTTTTGCTAAGAAGTAAAGTGTGGAGGGGGAGACTGCATGATACAGTTACCATTTTGGGTTTGTTTAGAGGATGCATGAAGAAAGTCTCAAGAGAAGATGGTATCCTGAACACAGTTTTCTGACACCATCTTCTCCCAAGTTGACACTAACTTCTCCCGAGGTGAAGCAGTGACTGGGGCAGGAAAGTAAAGCTCACTGAGGCACATATGGAAGAATTCAGGTTCTGATGAGTGTTGGGAGAAGAGAGCAGGCTCAAGACTTTGTTATCTTCTGGGCTTAACTGGAGCCAATGAGACTAGTAGTTAATATGCCTGGGCAAGAATGAGAAATCAAAAGGTTCTGGAGAGAACAGTACTGATGGAAAATATCCAACCTTGCCAGAAGGGTGATACTGTACTGATTTCTTATTCTAGGAGCATCTACAGAACATTTTTGGCTGGGAAAACTGCAAAGCAGCCACCCAGATTGGCCAACGGTGTTCTACCATTTGTAACTGAGGAAACCTGAGAGTGTTGCAGAAGAAAAACTATGTCCAATATCCTTCAAATTTGTTTGTTGTCACCAGCCAGCAGAAGCAGGTTCTAGTGGGCCTCTAACTATTTGAGGGTTACATTTTTCATAACTTTTATCCTAGTACTGAGAAATAAGCAAAAGAAAATAACAGTAGATCTTAAGAGGAACAAAGACCTTAGGAAGCAAAACATGAAGGACAGGTCACTTCACGTGCAATAGAAATGTTATATGACACAATGACACGTGAACAACAAAAAACCAAGGTGTCAGCATGGTCAGGTTTTAGCAAGAGTTCTTCCTGGCTTGTAGATGACTGCCTTCTTGCTGTAGGCTCATATGGACTCTCCTCAGCACCCATGCATGGAAAGAGATTTCTCTTTTCTTCTCACAAGGCCACTAATGCTACTGAATTAGGACTTTACCCTTATGACTTCATTTAACCTAATGACCTCCTAAAAGCATACTCCAAACACAGTCACATTGGAGAGTAGCACTACAACATGTGAATTTGGGGGGACACAATTCAATCTATAGCAGCAGTATCCTTCATCTTTCAAGGTAAAGAGATATTCAAAGATTTAGAGACTACATCTTTAATACTCCATCTTAATACTTGGCAAAGGATTCTAACCAAGCCATAAAAGAATCAGAAGAGTCCATAAAATGGAGAAAGATCAAGAGGGGTGGAAACAGTGATCTGTAATAATAAATCTTATACTATACATAATTTAAATCTAATAGAAAATATTGTCACTATGTATTTACAAATATAAGTCACAAATAATTCTTTTGAAAGGAAAAAATATTTCAAGGGAAAACCAGCTAAAAGTACTAAAATCATTAAGTCCTCAACAAGCTCAGTAAAATTCATATAAGTTTCTAAGTGAGGGAAGAGAAGTAAAATCATTTTAAAGATCTCATTTAATGGGAAAGAGGTCTTAAAGTTGAGGAGATAATTTCAAATGTTGTTTGAGTTATTCCAAATTTTTTTGGACACATTTTGTAAAACCAATACAAGGTATAATTAACAAAATAAAAAGTACTATTTATATAGCCCATGTCACAAAGATATGGCTAGCAAGTGCCCTTCACATTACCTCATAGCAGTGCAGGAGATTTTGTTCTATTACAAAGCAGTTGAGAGTAAATGTCCCATTTAAGAACTAGTTCCTTCCTGTTTATCATGCCAAAAACTCTTGCCTAAAGACTATATCCCTCGTTTTCTCCAATTACTTGCCCCACCAAATATACAACCCTAGAACACTCTGATATTCTAATATTTATATCCCTTTAGACATCCTAAAACGTACAAATGATTATCTGTTTAAAAAAAAACTCAGTAAATCTCACTGATGTAAATGATACACACAAATTTCAGGTATAATAATTTCAAACATCCAAGATGCAAACCACTATGTTTTATTTTTAAAAAGAATAGAGAGGGATAAACTGGAAGTATGACTACAAAATACACTCATGTTATAAATTCAGTTAGTAATGTAGATAATTTGCTCAAATATCAATATATAATCTAATATAAAAATTGAGTTTCTAAGTATATTTGTGCTTTGTAAAGTCCACCTACCCAGCAAGAAAAAAAGAACCAAGGTAATAATTCTCAAGTCATACAGTAGAGAAAAAATGATGGTTTGAAATGCACATTTAATGCTTGAAAAATAATAGACTTTTGTCCACATTTTTACTTGCTAATATTAAACAGAAATGAACATGAACAGTATGTGCTATGGACTAAATGGCATCTCTCCCACGTTTATATGGTGAAGCCCTAACACCCAATGCGATGGTATTTGGAGATAGGGGTCTTCGGGAGATGTGCGAGCTTAGACGAGGTCCTGAGGGCTGGGTCCTCATGATGGGATTAGTGCCGTTATCACAAGAAACAAAACTTACATCCCCTTTCCCCCTCTCCATCTCCATGCACATGCACTCAGCAGAAACCACAAGAGCACACAGCTAGAAGCCAGCCGTAAGCCAAAAAGAGCTTTCACCAGCACCCAACCATGCTGGCACTCTGATCTTGGATTTCTAGCTTCCAGGACTGTGAGAAAATAAATTTCTGTTTAAGCTACCCAGTCTATGGTATTTTGTTTTGGCAGCACTAGTGGCCTAAAAGAGCATTCAAATAGCTATTTATGTGATAGTAAAAGAGAGATCCAGCCCTTCTGCAGAACTTTTTACTGAGTACCAACAGATAAATTGTATGATATTGCATCAACATCTAACCGGGGACTGTAGTATAATATACGCCTAAAGCAATGGTTTTCAACTGGGGCAAATCTGCCTCCAGGGACATTTGGCATTGCCTGGAGGGTACTACTGACATCTAGAGGGGAGAGGTCAGGCATGCTGCTAAGTATCTGACATTGCACAGGACCAGTTATAAAGCACAATCTGACCCCAATGTCAACAGTGGTGTTGAGGAACCCTGCTCTATAAGACAAAAAAGTAACCAAAGATCTTGCCTTTAAAAACATCTCTTTTGGAGTAACGTCATCATTGTGATGAAGCAAGTTTTTTTTTGGTCTCTTCCCTTTAATCTACAGTCAGTAAAACACCCATAACTCAAAACGTACCTCTGCCCAACAAAAGCAGGAGGCCAGATGATTACACACATCTGTACACCTAAAGGTGGGTGGTCTGGAACACAGAGGTGGCGGGACCCGGGGAACAGTGGAGATGGTGCCTGAGCCCACAGCCCCAGAGAAGCTGGTAGCAGTAGGGGAGACAGGGGACAAGACTCCGTCCTCCTGGCCCCAGTGGCTCCAGTCACCACAGGTAACTGGGCAGTAGCAGCAAGGCTGGCACCCCATCCCTTTAGCCAGAGAAGTGCCCATGACTCTGGCCTCCCAATCCCCTGCCCACAGCAGCAGAGCCCCGAGCCTGACGATACCAGACATGACAGAGGCACCCATGTGATCTGTGCTCTTCCCCCGACTCACCTCCTCCCCATGAGGCATCAGAGTCTGTGATTCAGACTCAATAGAAGAGCCCACCACCCCAGTGCCCCAGATATTGGCACCAGTAGCACCGCAACAGCAAGGTAGCAATGCCCACAGAGACGCAAATAATACTGAGGTCACTGGGTGACACGTCTGACAAACATGGTGGAGGGTGTAAGTACCCATTCTCATAGATAACCAGAGGCAGCTCGGGTAACAGAAACCAAAGCAGCTTGTGCTCTAGTGCCGCTTACTGAAAAATAGGAAAGGCCTCTAATTTCTAACCTGTTGAATCACTAGAATCAATTTTTAAAAAAACCAAAAACCAGCTTTATCTAAAGAAAGGTGTCTGCTACTACAGAAGCGCTGGCATGGTAAGAACTGAAGCTGCTTGAAGAACCAGATTAACACTGTACAACAAAAATCAAAGTGACAATTCTACAGAAACCGAACTTAAAGGCATGGAATACTGTAATCTAATTGATTGAATTCAGAATAGCTTTCAGGAAGAAACTCAATGAGCCACAAGAAAAAAACTCAGAAAGGCAGTTCAATGAGCTCAGGAAGAAAATTAATGAAGAGAAGGAATACTTCACTAAAGAGACTGAAACTCAGAAATAACCACATAAATTCTGGAGCAGAAGAATTCAATAAATGAGATGAAGAATGCATTAGAAAGGACTGGAAATAGAAAAGGCCATCTGGAGGAGAGTATTCACAAGCTTGAAGATAGATATCTAGAAATGATACAAGTAGAAGAGGAAAGAATTAAGTTTTTTTTAAATGAGCAAATGCTATAAGTGCTGACTCTATTAGGAAGGGAAAATATTAGGATAATGGGTATCCCAGAAGGAGAAGAAGAGATCAGAGTTTAAAGAATAGCTAAGGACATTCCAAATGTGGTGAAGGAACTGAATGTACAAGCCCATGAAGCTAAGAGATCACCTAATTACCTCAGTGCAAAAAAGACCTTTTCCAAGACATTGTATTAAAACTGTCAGAAGTCAATGACAAAGAATTTTAAAGGCAGTCAGGGAATAAAGGAAAAAAGGTTCCTTACAAAGGTACCCACATTAGGTTATCAGCAGACTTCTCAGCAGAAACTCCACAAGCTAGGAGGGAGTGGAATGACATACTCAATACTGAAAGATAAAAACTGTCAGCCAAGAACATTCTATCTAGAAAATTTATCATTCATTCAGATACAAAAGAGAATTAAAAGACCTTCCCAGACAAAAGCTGAGGGAGTTCACCACTAAACCTGTCTTATAATAACTGTCAAAAGGAGCTCTTCTACCACAAACAAGATGACAAAACACACACAACTTTGAGTAAGGTGATAGAATCAGAAAACTCCAACTATCAGAATAGGTTTTTAATACTTTATTATAGCATAAATGTTAAAAGGGTGGAAAAAACATAGCTACTTTCATTTGGTAACAAACTCACAACATAAAAAAGGATAATTTGAGACAACAAAAGCAGAAAAGGGGAAGAGGAAAAGAATGGAACCTGCATAGGCAAATGAAGATGCTATTAGCAGAAAAAAGGACTGTTCTATCTATGAGACATTTTATACAAACCTCTTGGTAACTACAAAACATAAATCTAGAGCAGAGACATGAAACAAAAGAAAATGGAGAAAAACATCATAGAAAACCATCAAACTAAAATGTCCTATAGAAACACAAGGGAAACAATGGAGATAGAGCAACCAGAAAACAAAAGATAAATGGCAGTACTAAGTCCTCATCAATAATCACCCTAAATAAACTGAACTCATCAAAAGGGAGCGTCTGGATAGATTAAAAAACAAGATCCAAGTATATGCTGCCTCCAGGCAACATCTCAGCTCTAAAGACAAACATAGGCTCAAACTGAAAGGATCAAAGATGATACTCCAAGCAAATGGCAACCAAAAGAAAGTATAGCCACACTCAGACAAAACAGACTTCAAGACAAAAAGGGTAATGAGAGAAAGATGGACAGTACATAAAGTACTTAATTCATCAAGATGTAACAGTTATTAATATATATGTACTTAACATGTGAGCATCAAAATATATAAAACAATTCTAAACAGACCTAAAGAGAGAAATTTACAGCAATACAATAATAGTAGGGGACTTTAAACACCCCGCTCACATGAATGGATAGATCATCCAGTCAACAAGGAAACAACAGCCTTAAATGAAATGTTAGACTAATTGGATTTGATAGATTTGTACAGAATGTTTCATCCAAATGCAGAATACACATTCTTCGACTATACGTGGAACCTTCAAGGAAAGACGGTATGTTCAGACACAGGTCAATAAATTTAGAATACTGAAATCATATCAAGCATCTTTTCCAATCATAATGCTATGAAACTAAAAATCAGTTACAAGAAGAAATCTGGAAAAGTCACAAATAAGTGAAGACTGAACAACATGCTACAACTATTGGGTCAATGAAGAAATCAAAGGATAAATTAAAAAAAAATACCTGAAGGCAAATGAAAATGAAAACAACATGCCAAAACCTATGAGATGCAGCAAAAGTGGTACTAAGAGGGAAGTTTATAGCAAGACAGGCTTTCCTCAAGAAACAGGAAAAAACTCAAATAAACAATCTAATCTTATACCTAAAGGAACTAGAAAAAGAACAAATGAAGCCCCAAATCAGTGGAAGGAAGGAAATATAGAGTGAAAATAAATGAAATAGAGACTAAAAAGACAATACAAAAGATTCAGACTAAGAGCTGGTTCTTTAAAAAACAAAATTTACAAGTCTAGATCCACTGAGGAAAAAGCAAGGCCCTGATAAATACAATCAGAAAAGGAGAAATGATAACATACCACAGAAATACAGAGGACAACCGAGAATAAAAGGACACATTTTTCAAATCATACAACCAGTGCACAAGTTGAAACTGTAATCAGAAACCTCCGAGAAAACAAAAGCCCAGGACTATACAACTTCACACCTGAATTCTACCAAAGATTTAGATTTAATACTCATCCTTCTCAAACTCTTCCAAAACATTGAAGAGAAAGGAATGCATGCTAACTCATCTTACCAAATGATATCGAAATCAGACACATAAAAAAAAAATTACAGGCCAATATCTCCAATGAACATAGATGTAAAAATCCTCAACAAAATATTAGCAAACCAAATACAATAATACATTAAAATGATTACACACAATGATCAAGTGGGATTTATTCCAGAAATGTAGTTTAACGTCCACTAAAGACAACCAAAAAACCCCCAAAAACCTAATATGATACAGTACATTAACAAAAGGATAAAAGCCATATCATCTCAATACATGCAGAAAAAGCATTTGACAAAATCCAATACACATTTATGATAAAAAACTTTCAATAAAGTGGTTATAGAAGAAAGATACTTCAACATAATCAAGGCCATACATGACAAACTCACGGCTAACATTGCAGTCAATGGTGAAAAACTGAAAGCTATCCTTCTTAAATCAATAAGCCAAGGATGCCTATTCTCACTCTTATTCAACATATTGAATCTAGCCAGAGTGATTAGGCAAGACAAATGAAACAAATCCAAACTAGAAAGGAAGAAGTGAAACTGTCACTATTTGTGTGTGACATGATTTTTATATACAGAAAACCCTAAAGACTCTGCAAAAAAAGTTAGGAATAAACAAATACAATAAGATTGTAGGGTACAAAAACATAAAAATCTGTTGTACTTGTGTGTGCTAACAATGAGCTAGCAGAAAGAAATTAACAATCCCATGGAAGATAACAAAAGAATATACCTAGGAATAAATTTAACCAAAGAGGTTAAAAGAAAAATTGAAGACACAAAGGTAAACATATTCTGTGTTCATGAACTGGAAAAGTTAACATTGTTAAAATATCCCTACAATCTGAAGCAATCTACAGATTCAATGTGATCCCTATCAAAATCCCAAGACATTTCACAGAAATCAAACAAAAATTCTAAAATTAACATGGAACCAAAGAAGACCCCGAATAGCCATAGCAACCCTGAGAATAAAGAACAAAGCTTGAGTTATCACACTTCCTGATTTCAAACTACTGCAGCACCATAGTAATCAAAACAGCATGGTGCTGGCAGAAAAACAGATACATAGATCAATGGAACAGAACTGAGAGCCCAGAAATAAGTCCACCTGTATATGAACACAATTTATAATGAGCAGAGAATATACAATGGAGAAAGGATAGTCTCTTCAAATTGTACTAGGAAAAGTGAACAGCCATGTACAAAAAAAGATACTAGACCACTATCTCACACCACACACAAAAATCAACTCACAGTGGATTCAAGACTTGAATGTAAGACCTGAAACCATAAAAATCCTAAGAGAAAACATAAGCAAAACACTGACATTAGTCATAGCAATACCTTTCCCTTGCCTGAGGAGACATACCTACAAACAAGAGGATAAATAAGCAAATTGGACTACATCAAACTAAAAATCTCCTGCACAATAAAGGAAAATCGTCAAAATGAAACACAAGCTATTGAATGGGGGAAGATCTTTACAAATCATATATCCGATAAGGGGTTAATATCCAAAATATATAAAGAATGCATACAACTCAATATTATAAAACAGCCCAATTTAAAAATGGGCAGAGAAGCTGAATACACATTTCTCCCAAAAAGATATACAGATGTCCAAATGGGCACATAAAAAGATGTTCAATATCACCAAATACTAGGGAAATGCAAATCAAAACCACAATGAGTTATTACCTCACACCTGTTAGAATGGTTATTATCAAAAAGGCAAGAAACAACATTGTTGGCTGGATGTGGAGAAAAGGGAATTCTCATACCTCTTGGTGGAAATGAAAGTGGGTGCAGCCACTATGGAAAACAGCATGGAGAGTCGACAAAAAGTTAACAGAACTACCGTATGCTCCAATTATCCCATTGAAAGCAGCTCTTCTGCCCCTTTCCTGTTTGCCCATTTCTGTTCCCCTCTCACTTTAAGAGAACCTTAGTATAGGAATGACATCAGTAGGCAATTTAACCTAACTCCTGACTTATGCTCTCCTACATGCACACTATGCCTGTTGATTCTTTTCGTGGATAAAAACAGTGAAAAATTAAGCAGTTAAAAAATGAGTAGCTCTCTACCTGCCACAATCCTGCAGGCAGATCACACATCTGAAGACTGTCAGACAGTCTGCACGCAAGGGAGGATGATGCAGAATACAACCTTCTGCCTCAACGATTCACCAAGATTCTTCCCCCTTTTTCCCCTTTAAAAACTGTCATGACTGAGCAGAATATTTAGAGTTGGTCTCAGGACAAGTAGTCCACCTTCTCCCCAGATTGCAGGCTTTCCTGATTAAAGCACCTTTCCTTTCTATTGCCCCTTGCCCCTTGGATTACCAGCTTTTGACCGGCAAGCAGCCAGACCTGGGTTTGGTAATACCACTTCTGGGTATTTAACCAAAGAATATGAAAACGCTAATTCGAAAAGATAAATTTACCCCTCTGTTCACTGCAGCATTATTCACAATAGCCAAGATATGGAAACAAACTAAGTGTCCATCAATGAACGAATGGGTAGAGACGATATGGTATCTATACACAATGGAATACCACTCAGCCATAAAAAAAGATGAAATCTTGCCATTTATGATAATATGAATGGACCTTGAGAGTGTATTATGCTAAGTAAAAAAAGTCAGATGGAGGGCTTCCCTGGTGGCGCAGTGGTTGAGAGTCCGCCTGCCAATGCAGGGGACACAGGTTTGTGCCCCGGTCCGGGAGGATCCCACATGCCGTGGAGCCGCTGGGCCCATGAGCCATGGCCGCTGAGCCTGCGCGTCCGGAGCCTGTGCTCCGCAACGGGAGAGGTCACAGCAGTGAGAGGCCCACGTACCGCAAAAAAAAAAAAAAAAAAAAAAGTCAGACGGAGAATACAAATACCATATGATTTCACTCATATGTGGAATATCAAAAAACTAAGAAACACACACACAAAAAAAAACCAAACAAAAACATACATAGATACAGAGTACAGAGTATTGGTTACCAGAGAGGAAGAAGCACTGGGAAAGGGCAAAATGAATAAAGGGATAAACTGTATGGTGACAGAGGGAAACTACATTTTTGGTGGGGAGGACGCTGTAGTCTCTACAGAAGCAGAAATGTAACGTTGTCCACGTGAAACATAAAATGTTATACACCAATGTTACCTCAATAAAAAGGTTTTTAAGTGGTATAAAAACTTCTTTTGCCGCCAACCCCACACTGCACTAACTTTTTTAAACTGAAAATATCAAAGTGAGGCTAAATAAATTATATTAAAATAACTTTACTAAGTTGGATATAAATTCTTTATTGGTTAATTACATCTAAATTTGATTTATAGTGTATATGTAGGTAAACTGCTTATGATAATAGCAGTGGTTAAGAAATGAGAAACCCATAATAAAACTAAACTAAATTCTTACAGATTGTGATTATAGCAGGGTACAGGAAACTGGTTCCTAAAATGTTTTGAAATTTAAACTTTACCTATCTAAATTTGAAAATGTTAAATTTAATGTCTACTTTGTCAGAATGTCACAAGTCACTTATTATCAGAATCAGAAATACTAGGACCTAATTTTCAATGGATCTAAGTGGTTTATATTACTTTTATGCGATTGCCACCTTGTGCATGCTCCAAGTCCGGTTTTAATGATGACTTTTTCTTTTAACAATGTTTCTTCTTCCTTAACTTCCTGAATCACCTATACACTTTTTTCTTTAGGTACAGTTTTCTTTAATGAAACAAACTATTTTCAAAAGGTAACACTCTCCTTTGTTGAACTATTTAAGATGACTATGCAAACTACATAGCACAAAATTAAAATGCTACCTTGATTGTTACCTGGAAATTTTAGAAGCTAATAAGTCAATTTGGGCAATTCAAGTTTAAAACAAAAACAAAAACCAAGCTAAAGAAAACACCTGCATCTCATTTTACTAGATCAACCAACAGAGGACTTTTTTGGATGCAGGGGCACTAAATTATCTTAATTATAGCTATGTAACATTGGCTCTGGAAGTAATCATTTTCTTTCTCATTTCATTCAACAAATGAAGGTCTGATTTCTTGTATAGGCTAAGTTTTAAATCTGATCATAACTAATGTTGGAGGAAAAAATGAACACTTCTTTCTGAGTTAATTATCCAAAATATGCATTTTTCTGGCAAAGTGAATACATTTTCTGCTGTGTTAAAACTAATAATTCTAGGCATCCATTCATAAATATCTACATGATTTTAGTCAACTCAAAGATAAAGCTTGATTACATAATACATACCTATAGTTATATGTAGTAATGTTTTATGTAATAAATTTCATATTATAAATTATTTATAAAAGGTTATTCCCAGTAATGTAAGACATGTTCCTTTTGTCTGTAATTCTATTACTATCTTAAGTAATAGATATGGGTCAATGGGTGTCTAAAGTGACAATAATATGCTCATGGGACCAATAATCAGCATCAAACCCAGTCATGAAACAGTCTAAAGGTCAAGTTTCAGTAAAACTGTTGTCAGTAGTCAAGAGTCAATAAAATAGACTCTAAATTTGTATGCTATCTCACTAATGTTTTCAGAAAAGTTCTCAAAAGCTTGACGGTCTATAAAATCTGTTTTGTCATTTAATTTAACAATTACATAATACATTGTTAATGTAGTCAAATATGAAATCATCATAGAGAACATTATTGACTAGGGTTTGTTTTTTTGATCTTGATAACGAGTCAGGGCCTCTTATTGTATAGTATGTCTTTATTTTATTGGTATTCTTAAGAATGATTAATTTTTTTTTAATTTCTCATTACTTCCTCATTTTTGTTTTGGAGAACTCATTTTATTTCTGTCCAGATCAAATGCGTTATATTGCAAAATACTATTCATATATATGTATATATATGTTGAGAACACATACTATAAAAGTAATGCCCACTGCTATTCTTGTTACCTACCAAATGCGTTTTCATGTTATGAAAGTATGATTTAATACATTTACGATGTCACATCTCAAAAACACCCTGAAAACATGAACTATACATTTCATATTTTTGTATAATTTTTAGATAATTTGGGATTTATATAATATCTATATTAACAAAACATCTCATTAGGTTAATGCATTTTTGGTATCTTTATGTAAAAATAAAATTTGCTTTTGTTAGCAAAGTTATCGAGTACTTTGCTTCATATTACATGATTGTGTCTCTAGGTATGGCAGTATGGCGTTAAATCTTGCACTTTACAAAATAAAGTGTGGCCTTAGCCTTCACGATTTTTGATAGGTAGAACTGAAATGCCTAATCCTGGGTCAGTAATCTGTTTCTGGAATTACATAAAGTTCAATATATATTATAAAACATTATCTTTTTCAGACTGTCAAATCTTCATTACTGTAGGATTATAAAATTGATAATCAGATTGAATTACTAACAGTTTATAAATGACTAATAATTTTAGTGTTAATAAAATAAGTTGTAGGGTTTATAGCAAATAACTTTGCAAGGAAAATACACCCGTGGGCCAAATATTGTTCACACTTACCAGTTCTTCCTGAAGTTGGGAAATGAGTTCGTCCTTCTCTTTCAGCTGTAGCTTCAGCATTGAGCATTCATCTTTCATTATATCCTATAAAAACATCAAAGAGATGGCATAATACACTCAGACCTTTCAGTTTGCTCTTGATAAGTCAGCTTCACGCAGTGGGAGATAATTGCATATGACTAATAAAACTGAAATTTCCTCTACAGTCTGATATTTTTCATAATATACTCTATGTTGCAAAACAAACTAATGTATCCAAAGATACTATACTATATATGATATATACACGTACATTTTTTCTGATAGCCTTTTCTTTTCTCTTTGTTCATTTAGTTGTCTAAGACAGAAATCAGGGATTCATCCTAAATTCTGTCCTCCCATTCCTGTGCATACATAATCAGTGGAATAAAAAAATTATACTTCAAAAGAGATAGTTTACCTACCATTTATTCCTGTTATAATTAAATATTTATTCTCAAATGAATGGCCATGTTATAGTCTTTATTTTTAATGATATCTCTGTAACATTTGTCCCTTTCACTAGAGCTCTGTCTTTGGGTATTTAACCTTGTCACTCTGCATGAACATTCAGCTACAGTCCCCATGTACACAATACATCCACATGACTTCTATTACTCTATGCTGGAAACTCTCACCTAACCAATGCTTAATCTAGACTTATCTTCCAAGCTTCAACCCACAAAAAGAACTACTTCCTGAGCATACACTCAGCATTTTCCCATGGACATTCCAACTCAAACTTCATCTCTACATCTTTTCCTACTTCAAAAATCATTTCCAGTTATTTCTCTCATTATCTTCTTATTTCCTAAAATAGCTAGAAAAGCATCCCATACTCTCAGCTCACACTCACTCTGAACCCAATCTGGTGCCCAATTCTTTGATCTGTTTCCTTGGTATTTCTTGAACTCACTCCTTTCTACTCCTCATGGACTTACTCCAGGTATCCATTGCTTATCTGACTTACTGCAGTTAAGTCTCTGAACTGGTTCTATGTCTATCACCTTCCCTATCTGCCAGAGTTATTTTCCTAACTGGGAATTAATTACATCATTTCTTAATGTAACAGCTAATCACTTTAGAGGAAAAAAAAGTCAAAACTCTTTAGCATAGCATATGGTGCCTTTCATTCTCGACTACTTGCATATTTCTGGAGTGGCAGTTTTTCATTTCCAACTTTCTGACAACCAGGGCTCATTCCTACAGAACCGAGCTGCAGAATGCTGTTTCATGTGTCCTTGTTTTACACATGCACATCTCTCGGTTATACCGCATCTCTCTATCTCCCACAATTTCTCATGATCTAGGAGGCATTTCAAGCATTATTCCTTATTCCAGCAGGGAGCCTTCCCTTGTTGGCCGAGTTATGTTTCCCTTGAGTGTGACGCCGTGCTCCATAGCGTCTAAATCATACATCATTTCATACGGTACTAACACTTCAAGTGTTGTTTGCTTGTTTCCTTCCCTCATTAGACTAGTTTCCCTACCCCACTTGAGCAGATAGACTATTTCAGTAGCATATTACCAGCACCAAGCATTAGTAGCTGACACACAGAAGATGTTTAAATCCACGTTTGCTTCCCATAACTTAGCAGGTAAACAGTATAAGTAAGAGAATTCCCACTTTTTCTGAATCTGTTAACCTTACCTGAGCTGGCAAGGGAGAAAACAGCTAATGGATTAGAATAAACAGAGTACTTCTTTATTCTGGTTCTCATGGTGTTAATTTGTTTCTATTTTAAGCACTATAGAACACATGATTCAAATTTACTAATATCTCCTTTCATTTGCTGACAGCCAGCTGATTGGGATATACTAATTATCTGTTCCTTCTATTTCATAGTACTCCTGTTTCTTCCCTAAATCATGGGCTTTCATGAGTAGAGTTTATACCCAACATTTTAATATTTATTTTCATATTCTAAATATTACATGTTACAATGTTAATGGTAAAAAAGCTTAGCTTGCTCCATAATGCAAAGAAAAAGTTTGCAGGCTTAAAAGGTAGGTAAGAACTTCCCTGGTGGCGCAGTGGTTGAGAGTCCGCCTGCCGATGCCGGGGACACGGGTTCGTGCCCCAGTATGGGAAAATCCCACATGCCGCGGAACGGCTGGGCCCGTGAGCCATGGCTGCTGAGCCTGGGTGTCCGGAGCCTGTGCTCCGCAACGGGAGAGGCCACAACAGTGAGAGGCCCACGTACCGCAGAAAAAAAAAAAAAGGTAGGTAAGAAAATCATCATGTCCCTTAGAATCAGAGACACCTAAGGTCAAATCCTTGGTACTACCATGAACTCTCTCTGTGGCTTTGTGCTAATTAACTTCTTTGAGGCCCATGGACATTATCATGGAGGTTGATAACACCAGACTATAAACTATCTGATGACAAAAGCTCTACTGTATTACTGCTTATATTCCCAGTCTTGCCTAATAGCCCATTTAAGAAAAACTAACTCCCTTCATAAAATAAAATATTGTCACATTTTCTCTAGGAAACAAATATTGAGGTAGAGTTAAGAGTACAAAAGGTTTATAAAAGAATAAATCCGTGTGAAAAGAAAAGAAGAATCAGAATTGGGCAGAGGAACATGGACCATGATTCATACCTGACAAACCCTCTACCAGCGAAACGAGGAGCTCCAGCACCAAGACTGCCTAGGAGAGGAATCCCGTGCGGAAGGCAAGTGGGTAGGCTCTTGTACCACTCCCTGTTCAGTCATTGGCTGGGAGCTGACTCGAGAACTAGATCTCAGCTGCTGTCATGTTATTCATTGTCTCACACTAACAAGCGATGCGCTTGACTTCAGCTGGAGACAGCCAGCTAACCATAGGACTTTCAGCTGGGCAGCGAGTCCTTTATTGAAAGGGGATCTGAGCCTCAGCCAGAATCCACTCCAACTGTTTGTTATTGAATAATCAGCAGCAATACTTTTGTATATTAATTAATATTTTGTCAATGAATTCATTTAAAGTGAAGATTTACCTATATTGTGGCTAATAGGAATTGTAAAGAAACTTGGCTTTCCAAAATCATGCTCACTTTACTAAATTCTCTGATTTGTTTCAAGAAGTTTTTAATCTCACAGCTTTAAACCAGGTAGGTGCTAATATATCATTTGCACTTATTTATGGAATAACATATTAAGTATTCATTGTATGTCATCAGAAGCAAATTTATAAAATTCTTCTCTATGAATGACTTTGCAAATGAATCATAGTTACCTAGAGTTTTGTTTTTAGTTGTTATATGTACATGTGGCAAAATTCATACAAGTATCTGTCTAACACACAAGATGAAAACCCTTAAACAATACTTAGTAAAATGAAGGCTACTCTCAGATGAATCGATATTTGCTCAATATATTTGCAAAATTCTCGGACATATTTGATAGGATGATCTATTGAGTTAGAAATCCTATTGATGTGTAGAATTAACAGGATTTTAGTATCTTGGTTTTTAAAATAAGGTTATTCCATTAACCCTTAGGCTAATGTAAGCAATTTAACCTTGTGCTTATTTAAATGCATATTACTTATGAAAATATATAATTGAATAATTATGGCATCCTGTTTCTCAGTCAAGTATAATTAATTCTAGGACTAAAATTCAATTCTATATTTCCTAATTTTTTTTTTTTTTTTTTTTTTTTTTTTTGCGGCACGCGGGCCTCTCACTGCTGTGGCCTCTCCCGTTGCAGAGCACAGGCTCCGGACGCGCAGGCTCAGCGGCCATGGCTCGCGGGCCCAGCCGCTCTGCGGCATGTAGGCATCTTCCCAGACCGGGGCACGAACCCGTGTCCCCTGCATCGGCAAGCGGACTCTCAACCACTGCGCCACCAGGGAAGCCCTGTACTTGTATTTCTTAAATAAGGTAAGCAATTGTTTTAAGTGACCCTTCCCACAATGTGCAATATACAAGAAAAAAAAAAATGAAAAGGCTAAAAACAGCCTGTTAAAAGTTCCTTTCTGTTATGAAGGCATGCTTACTTGCTTTTCATGTTTTATGTGAGGAGCAGGGGATATCTTATCTCTCAATACCCTGAATAAACTCAGAGAATTATATATGAACAAAGCTATGAACTTTAGTTGCTAGAAACAAAAGTAATCAGACATCAAACATACCCCATTCCTCACCTATAAGTACCGTTGACTTAAAAAAAAAAAAAATATATATATATATATATATATATATGCACAACGTGAGAGTTGTGAGTTAGCTTTATTTGGGGCAAAATGAGGACTGCAGCCTGGGAGACAGCGTTTCAGATAACTCTGAGAAACTGCTCCTAGGAGGCGAGGGGAGGAGCCAGGATATACGGGAGTTGTTTTTTTTGTTTTTTAAAAAATATTTTATTTTATTTATTTGTGGCTGCATTGCGTCTTCGTAGCTGCACGCAGGCTTTCTCTAGTTGCGGCGATCAGGGGCTACTCTTTGTTGCAGTGTGCGGGCTTCTCATTGCGGTGGCTTCTCTTGTTGCGGAGCATGGGCTCTAGAACGCAGGCTCAGTAGTTGTGGCGCACGGGCTTAGTTGCTTCGCGGCATGTGGGATCTTCCTGGACCAGGGCGCAAACCCATGTCCCCTGCATTGGCAGGCAGATTCTTAACCACTGTGCTACCAGGGAAGACCCTATATAGGAGTTCTGCAACAAAGTGCAGGTAATTGGGAACATCAAAAGATTACTGTTAAAAAAAAAAAGAAAAGATTACTGTGAAATAAAGAAAACCAGATATCTCAAGTTAAGGAATTAAGCTCTTTTTTATGTATGGGAAGATGCAAGAGTTGGGCTCACTGAAATCATTCCTTTGATATGCACCTCAGCTCTCTGGAGCCTGTATTTTCACATCCGGAGTTTCCTCAAGGCTCACCACAGGGAGTGACTACAGTCTGATGGCTGCTAGATGGCAGGTATTCTTTTCAGCCCTGAGTTTCCTCAGGGCTCACCAGCTCACATTGGAGGGCTGCAATCATTGGTGACTGTGGCATCCTTTGTTTATTGATATGGTAGGAAATATTCCATTCCATTTATAAATATTCCATTCATCAGTGCATAATACAGTTGTTTTGTTTGTTTGTTTGTTTCTAAATGCTATATTGACTTAGTTTTAAGGCCTTGGCTAGTGAGAGGCCAGTTAGTTCTCTTCAACAGCTGATTAAGTCCATACTCCAAACACTTCCTTTATTGGGTCTTCACACTGCAGGGCCATTAGGTACCAACCCCATCGGGCCAGGTCCCAGGAAACTAGAGACAGTCTCTGCACCCCAGAGCTCTTGAAATTATTCACATTGGCCAATCCTCAGGGAGTGCTGGAAACCTAGCTAATCCCATCCTGCTTGTCATTTATAAACTGCCCAACTTGCTGTGGCTTGGTCCCCAGGGGGCAATATCCTCCATGACCCTGACTGGCAGCCTTCTCTCATTTGGAGGTGTAAGTAACAAAGAGTTCTGTCTTTCATCTGAGCATTAGTGTGTCAGGTCCCACCATCAAAAGAATCTTTATATCTTATAAAACATAGTGCTGGCAGGAGCTGGCTGTAGGTAGTGGGCACACTTTTGCCATCCTGCTGAGACAGCTCTTGGGCCCTGGACATTTATGCCAGGAAGGACAGTGTGAATAATATTGGGTACTGTTTGGCAATACATATACATTTTTTGCATAATGAAGAGAGAGGAAAGCTTTTCTAGTTGTATATGTTATTCAAGACAGTAAAACTCGAGAGACATCCCTAATATTAGCAGATCTCAAAAATGGTAATATCCCATTTTATGGGGTGAATTGTGACAATGATAAAGAATACAGAAATAAGTAATGGTGTAGGGATGCTTTTTCAAGAATTCTGGCATAACTGTAGAATTCTGGGGAGAAGAAAAAGCAGAGAGCCTGTATGTTGTATTGTACAGGAATCGCAGATAATGTGATTCAATTTAAGCAGTAGTTTCAGGCAGTCTGGGAGGTCAGAAAACTAAGCTGCGAAAAAGCAACAAACATTAGCTGAAGCTACGGATCACAGCTCCAATTCTGGACCAGTATCAGGTACTAAGGCAAGTAGGAAAGGTCATGCTTCGTTCCTTTTTAGAGCACTAATGGATAGTTACAGCATATACAGTGCTATCTTCAAAAACTCAATATACGTACAATACATTGTTAAACGGGAGTCTTTAAGACATGAATTTGGGAAAAGCAGCTTTTTTAAACTTATGGACCAGATATACTTTTGAATGGTTGCTTATGCACTGAATGCCTGTGTACTGAGACCAACTATATAATTTAACTTCCATTACAAAACAAAATTTTTGTCTCAAAGATTCTGTAAATTAAAGAGTACTGGGAAGTTTTAGATTATCATTAAGCAACACTACACTATCTTAAAAACTATAATCTAATATAGAACAAAACGTACAAATCTATCATTGTTTTTCACGTCACCCCTTGACGTCACTCAGTTGAGGCAGAGAAGACTTGCATCTAAGTCTTTGCTGTGGTACAACTTAGCTGTGTGATCCTGAATAAATCAATTACTAATAAGAAAACTATAATTTGTTGAAATTCGGAAATAATACCAAATTCTTTGCATACATCGTCAGTGGGTACTCACAACATTTTTACCAAGAAGGTGTTTGGTTTTTTTGTTTGTTTGTTTTTTGCAGTACGCGGGCCTCTCACTGTTGTGGCCTCTCCCGTTGCAGAGCACAGGCTCCGGACGCGCAGGCTCAGCGGCCATGGCTCACGGGCCCAGCGGCTCCGCGGCATGTGGGATCCTCCCGGACCGGGGCACAGAACCCGTGTCCCCTGCATCGGCAGGCGGACCCTCAACCACTGCGCACCAGGGAAGCCCGAGGTTTATGGTTTTTTAACTTTATCACAGAATTCATTTCAAGCAGTGTATGCCTCTTTCTGAATAACAAAGCATTATTTTATGTCTGTGTTTATATTTTAGGCTTCAACATGTAAGAGGCAGATAACCCAGTATTTTTTCAATTAAAAATGGACTCTGCTTAATACAGCCCCCCCCTGCCAGCTTCCTCCTCTCCCTCTCTGAAAGAGTTCTCTCCTCGCTGGGGGATACTTGCACTTGGCTTGCCACTATTGCAGACCCTGAGTGGTAATTCTTTGCTGATCTCGAATAAACACATTTTTCTTGGATAAAAAACTGGCAATTGGGCTTCCCTGGTGGCGCAGTGTTTGAGAGTCCGCCTGCCAATGCAGGGGACGTGGGTTCATGCCCCGGTCTGGGAAGATCCCACATGCCTCGGAGCGGCTGGGCCCGTGAGCCATGGCCGCTGAGCCTGCGTGTCTGGGGCCTGTGCTCCGCACCGGCAGAGGCCACAACAGTGAGAGGCCCGCGTACCTCAAAAAAGAAAAAAAGGATGGTTACAAAGTCTATGTGGTAACATGAAAAATACACTTTTTTTGTAAATGGAATCCTATATGAAATATATATTTATCACAGATCTGAAAATATTCAAAATATGACAGTCATTTTGTTAGAGTTGTGGGGTTTTGTGTGATTTTAAATGTTTTAATTTCTAAATTTTCATTAATGTGCTTGCAATATTAAAGGTGCTATATCCTAAAAAATATATATGAAAACCAAAATATTTATTCAAACATACTTAGCAATCATGTAACTACTGAATCTGTGGCACACGAGGCATAGTCTCAGAATAATATTGTGTTCAAAAGAAAATATTCCAGGCTCCCCACCCCCCGCCCAAAAAAAAACCCTGCAACAACTAGAGATCTTTGTATGTCTTGACCTGCATCACTGGAACACATTGTTTGCAACAATAATTTTTACTATTACTACTCTTTTCTCTGTCAGTTTCTCTGATACACTTCAGCTGCTCCTGCAAATGTCCTAAGGCCCTTGTTGAGGAGCCATGGGACCTGCCCAGCTTCCCTTCTGGTTGGGCATCAGAAAAACTCTTGAGAATATATCTGATAAAGAAGAACTCCCCTATCAGAGGGTAAGGAGGAAAAGAACTTAAGTAGTCAAAACTAATTTATTTTTTAGTGAATAGGCAAATGGTAACTTTCAGCAACATTTCTACATAAATACCTATACCCCACACAATTAAAACTGTGTAACTATTTACTAGACACCAAAAAATGCAGAGTAAATAGGCTAAATTACAAACACCTGCAGGGAAAGACTCGCATCTTTTGATACTAAGTACTCTTTACACAGAGGAGAGCAACAGCATTTTGATAATTAAGCTTAAGAAAGTATACAAAACTGTTCAAAAATAAGGTATTATAAATCTGCTAAAATGTTAAGATTATAAAGAAAATAAATGGCAATTTATGGAAGTGTACAATTTTAACATACAGTTTTAAATGGCATCGGACTTGGGTTTACTGAGAAAGCAATATATTGTAGAGGTGAATGGCACCTTAGTTCTGTCAATAATTGTCAAGTTACTTTGCTTTAACAGAAATTGTAATTGTAATTCATGAGATCTTTATTCTAAACTTGTCACATTGAGAGATTTTCACTTTAATGATATTATACAATTTTGAAAGTAATAGACCTTTCTGTTCACTTTGACTATGAATTTAAATATGATTTCTGCTCTTCTATTGCTACTTAATTTTTGTCCAGCTGTGCAACATCTAACATTGTAAGAGGAGAGCCAGTCAAGTCACAGGATTATAACATAATAAAAAGAAAAGGAAACTATATATTGGAGGAAGCCAATACTGAAGCACATAGGTACAAACTAGATAGGTAGTTTTCCACCGGGGGCGGGGAATGAAGAATTTACCCAGACCATCTAGGAAACATTTCAAAGATTTACAGTCTTCTGCTCCCCATTTTATCCCTTCAGTTTTATGAGATCCAATCGGAGGTGTGAGTTTGGACCCATCATTTTTCATCTTTCTAACCTCACTCTTTGGAATACACTGTTATTGAAAATCAATTGAATAAAGGAATGATTACCAGAATATATAAAACAAGCATATGCATTTATGATAACTGGTATAATTTTGCTACTGTAATCACAATGTGCCATAAAGTGTCCTCATATGGCAAATGCTTTGCATTATCCAGGATGATGGGGGGAAAGATAGGTTTTCCATGAATTTTTCAGTTAGTTGTATATAAAGTCATGAACAGTAGGGGCAAGGTTAAACACTTGTTCACTAATATTTAAAATACTGGTATAAGAGGAAAACTCTCTAAATTAGAGTAACAGCTGAGCCTTCCCTACTAGTTCTCTCAGTCTTTAAACTTGATTACGTTTCTACCTTTCCTAAAACAAACATAACAACAAACAACAACATTTTGATTCCTGACTTCTACTCCTGACTCTCCTTTTATTAATGAGATTCTTGAAAGAAGAACTATACTTATAGAATCAACTCCTCATTTGCAATTGAGCTACCATGAATAAATAACTAATAACTGTTCAATCTTCCTGCCTCTGAAAGCTGGTTTTCACTCTATTACTTAATTAAAATTGCCCTCATCAGTGTTAAGTAGAAACATCTTTTTCTGTCCTCAGCCTGATCTATGCTTTAGACTTGATAATACAAAATCCCTTCTTTAAAATCTCTCTTCCTCCTGGACTTCTACAGTGTTATTTACTCTTGTTATATATGGTTTGGATATGTTTTAAACTTTTTAATACTTTTATTTCTTCTCAATTTTTTCTTTAAAAGTTCATTTTTCCTGGGTTTCTATCTGAAGCCATTTCCTATCTCAAATGTTTCACCTCAACAACTTATTGTATTAGCAACAACCTATAACTAACACTTCTGTATTTATTATCAATACTCACCTTCCTATCTTCTGAAATCTTGTACCAGATCTCAAACTGCATCCTGGAGAAATGCATTTGTTATATTTCCAGGCATGTCAGACTCAAACTTTCAAATCTAAAATCTCAACCCTGGAGAGCAACATGTTATTTCTTCTACACTTCTGATCTCAGTTAATAACATCATCTCTTCTATAACTTAATCAAGAAACCCAACTCATCCTTGACTTCTTTCAGCAGTTTACCTATTTCACTCCATTACCTTGCTGGCGTGGTTTCTGAAGTGCAGTCCATTGTAACTTGTATTCTTTTTCCTCTATAGGTAAGGTATTTTTTTTTCTCTGTATCCTTTCAAGAGTTTCTGTCTTTGGTTTTCTGCAGTTTCGACATGGTATGTTTGGTGTAGATTTTTTTTATATATATATATATTTTTGGTTTGGAATTCTCTGAGCTTCCTGGATCTGTAGTTTGGCATCTATCATTAATTTTGAAAAGGTCTTGGCCATTATTAGTTTAAACATTTCTTCTCCATTTTCTCTTTCTTCTTGTGGTACTGCAGTTATGCACATGCTATACTCTTGAAACTGAGTTCTTGGATATTGTTATTTTGTTTTCATATTTTTTCTCTTTGTGTTTCAGTTGACATATTTTAAAGCTCACTGATTCTTTCCTCATCTACTGATGAGCCCATCAAAGGCACTCTTCATATATGTTGCAATGCTTTTTATTTCTAGCATTTCCTTTTGATTATTTCTTAAGGGTTTCCATCTCTCTGCTTATGTTGCCCATCTGCTCTTGCATGTTGTTTGTTTTCAAATAGAGCCCTTAACTTATTAATTATATCTACTTAAAATTCCCTGCCTAACTTTAAAATCTGTGACATATATGAGTCTGGTTCTGCTGCTTGCTTTGTTTCTTCAGACTGTTTTCTCCTGCATTTTAGCATGCACTGTAATTTTTTGTTTTTGAAAGTTGAAGGTAATATACTGGGTAATAATAACAGGTAAATAGTGGGAGTTTTTATGTTAATCTTGCTAGAAGTTGGGCTGTGTTTAATATTTGCTGTAGCTGTAGTTCCCAAAGGCTTAAAATTCCTCAAGTGTCCTTATTTTTGTCTCCTCTGCTGTCTCAGCTTACTCGAAGAATGCAGTTTAGATAGAGTCTGTGTCTTGCAGCTCTTTCAGCTGTGACTCACTATTATTTATACTGGAAACCCGCTGAGGCAGTGATAAGAAGTTGAGGAGGAAAAGCATTCTATAACCTTATGATTAAATATCAGTCTTTTAGTGGACCCGTCTCTGGGTTGGTTGTGACTTTAACAAGTCTATCTTGGCTTTATTTCTCCCCCTAAGGTGATACAGGAAGGGTAGAGAGGGCTGGAATTGGTTAAGTGCCCTTCCTCCTAGGAGAGATAAGGCTCTGTCTGGTAAAGTCTTTTCTCTCCCTTTGTTAGGAAGAAGGCTCTGGGCATACTTCAGATGGTTACTTTTCCATCTTTCTGCCAAAGACACAGAGTTTTTTTAGTTTGTTTGTTTGTTTTCATTTTTTTGCCCCCTTTGGTACTTCACCCTGAGAACCTGGTAGGCTTCCTAGAGGTAAAACTCATGTTAAGTGTGGGTTCCCCCCGAAAGAATATGGCCCTCCAGGAGTTTCCTACTATCAAGTTAGTCTGCTCACAGCTTTTAGCAATTCACCAAAATTACCAGTTAAGTGTTCTTACCAGGTTATGGTATCAGTGGCTCTGTTCCAAGTAAACTGATTTCAGCTGTGATTCTCTATATTTGCCTCGGGTGGTGGTTTCCTCAGTGGCTTTATATCTCTGATAGGCCCAAGAATAGCTGTCGATTTTCAGTTTGTTCAAAATTTTTCTTGTAAAAACACAAGTGACAACGTCCAAGCTCTTTAACTGTTGGAACTTAAATGGAAGTCCCCAGCCTTGACTTCTCATCTTTTCTCACATTCTATCACCAAGGGACAAACAATCCTCTTTTTGCCTCCAAAATTCCTTTAATTCATTCCCTTTTTTCAATTCCCACTGCCATTGACTTAACTCAGGCCTTTGTATCTGGTTAGAATTCACTAGTCTTGGAATTGTTCTCCCTGATTGTGTTTCAACACTAAGGAAGGAAACCTTAATAAGGTTATTTGTATTGCTTAATTTACCTGTTAAATGTAAGATCTTTGAGGATAGGAACCATATTTATTTTTATACACCACAAACAATGTAGTCCAGTAACTTTCACAGAGGAGGAGTTCAGTAAATACCAATTCAATGAATGGAGGGGTTAGTCATCTACTATCCTATGTGACTTTAGTGCTTTAGTAGAAACATTAGGCTGAAATCTGAAGTTAAAGTTGATTTTTATTTCCTTAGATTAGTCCAGAAACTCCTTGAGTGAATATATTTTGCCCATAATATATTCCATTAATGATGCTAGTAGCTACCTCCTTGTGGTATTCTAAGTAACAATTCAATGAGGGCAGGCCAGGGAATGTGCTGTATAATTAAGACTCTGGGTATATAAATCTTAGATAGATATAGATAGATAGATATAGATATGTAAAATCTACAGACAATCCTGAATCCCCAAATACTCAAGAACTATCAGAAACAGGAAATAATTTTACTGCCTTTCACCGTATCAAAACCATATAGAAGAATACTTTATAATAGAGATGTTCTTTTCTTTCTCTCTTTCTCTCTTTCTCTCTTTCTCTCTCTCTCTCTCTCTCTCTCTCTCATATCAGGCATCTAACACAGTGCTTGGGTTTTCACCACTCTTTTCAAGATAATTTTACCTTCTTTGTAAGCTACATCACAATCATTATTCCTGTCTTTCATAAGTAAAGTGAAATAGAAATAGAAAAAATAAGTGACTTGATCAAGGAAAACACAAAAGTTATCAACAGATGTAAAATATAATAAAAGACTGTCATATTGCAATAACAAAAAACATGATTTCATATGTATTGACATAGCTATTAGAATACTGAGAAAAATGCAGAAATTTTAATTTTCCCTAATATTTAAAGCCAAGATTGCATATTACATATAAAGGTATTTTTAAAAGAATGCAGAAAAAATGTGTACAAAACACCCTAGTAATCTTAGCCACAAAAGAAAAGGAAAAACATTAACTAATTTTTGTATTGCCTATTTTATCAGAAACAAAATCTTCTAAATTTAACTTCTAGAGAAATAAGGGAAGACTCCCCACTCAGTTCCATAGGCTTTATGTCCATTTCATTAGATTTGATTTTACAGAAACCCTACGAGTTATGTCATTACTGAGATTTTACAGGAGAGCAGAGTGCCTCAGAGAAGCCCTGGTAGCTAAGATCCCACAGTTATATTTATGTTAGAAAGGAGTTTTACACATTGCATGTTTGATGAATGAGAAATTTCTGAGTTGAGCTCAGTGTCTGGTTCTATAGAGAATAAAGTATCAAGAGGAATATTCTTTCTGTTCTGGATTCCACGAGTTCACGATCTTTTGAATATCACACATATGTAGAAAAGTTGACACCAGCAAATTGAGGCTACTTTTACAAAGTATGTTAATAAAGTAAAGAGGAAATATTCCTGGGCAAGGGTCTTCCTAACCATGTCTCATGCTCACGGGGCCTCCATAGTTCATCATTATTTTGAGAGAATCATTTGAATGAATGTCAACAATATGTAAAAACCTAATGTCCTTTGCCTACCCCTTTTCCTTTCACATATAGTTAACTGGATGGAAAAGGTCCTTCACCTATTTGCCTCTCATCTTCAACTTTTGAATAAAGTCATGATGGATAATCTGAGCCTCCTTAACCCTTGGTCTCCATTTGACATTGGTCTGGGGAAATTTTCAGACTTCCCTAGGGCAGATAAGTGACTGTATTTGTACTTTTTCTTATCTCAGCATTTTGCGTGAATTATTTTGAGGATCATTCATGAACCTGAAATATTCTTACAGATCAATTAGAAGGGAAACAAAAGGACACCAATGTTTGGGCTTAACTTTGGGGGATTCTAACCTATCTCCCTTTTGGAAAAGGAGAACAGAAAGGTTAGAGAAGAAACTTGTCCTCACTGATAAGTTAACAACCTAGACTACAGATGATAGTGACTCTACACTAACTACATAACAGGGACTCAGGGGAGACCAAGTCCTGAGGGCATCTGTATCTTAGGGTGCTTTTGACAGTAAGTAAAAATTTACCACTTATAACTTATAAATGGCTTAAACAAAAAAGATATGTATTACCTCATACAACAAGATGACCAGAAATAGGTGATTCCAGGTTTAGTTAATTCAGTGGCATACTAACGTCATCAAAGACCCAGATACTTTCTATTTTATTCTCACTCATCCTCAAAAGGTTGGCATTAGTTCTTAGCCTTGACCCTTCATAGTTGTAGGAAGGCAAACACAGATCCAAAATGCATGTTCTCAATCAACTTGATTTAATATTAGGGAAGACAGTTTCTCCTCGCTGGTATCTTTTTCATCCAATGCAATTTTTTTTCCCTATGGTTCATTGGCCAGGATTGGGTCACACAACCAAACCCTAGCTTCACGGGAGTATCAGACATTTTTCAGCTGGTGGGCTCTACATCAAGGATGAATGTCTGTGTGGGGATGGGATGAATGAGGTAGGATCTGACATTGTAAGAATGCATGCAAAACCCTTAGGGAAAGTCTCATGTGACCTTGCACTCATAACTCTTATTAATTTAAAAATCTTTCACTGAGTAAGGTATATAGAAACAAGTGAATGCTAAATGTGACCCATTGGACAAGGGTCTGAGAATACAGCAGCAAACAAGTTGGAAAAAGGATGGTTATACTCTTTAGCACAAGGGACAGATTTTTAAAGTACAATGATGTTATGGAAGAGAATTACTAGATTCTAGAGAAAGACAATTTAGTCTTTTTTGATGAAGTAATGCTCAAGCTCCAATCTGAAGGATGAGTATAATTTTGCTGTGGAAAAAAGAAAAACAAAACACGCCTGGACTAAGGTAAAAGAGAACACAGAAATTTCAAGGAATTAAAATATATCTAGTACAGACAAAGTATAAAACACTAAGGGACAGGATGGCACTTGACAATGCTGTACAATAAGTCCTATCACTTGGGCTTCTTAGACTTTATCTTAAGGACAAAGGGAATGAAGGTGTTTAAAGACAAGGTTTTTTTGTTTTGTATGGATATGACATAATATTTACATAATTGGAAGAATGATTGGGGAAATAAGGGGAGGAGATAGAATAGTAAGAGAGGAAGTGAGGATACCAATTAGGAGGCTATTATCATATTAGAGAAAACAGGTAACAGTATTTTACCTAAATTGCTAGTAGTGGAACTGAATTACAGATTTTGTCCCAAGCCCTCTGGAAAAATACTCAACTACTGTCTGAAATAATTTTTATGAAGGTATTAATGCACACAATTTAAAAATGCATAATTGCAAATCAATTCAATGTGGTTTAATAAAGAATTTTCAAAAGTCAATTAAGAACCTTTAAGCCTGTGTCTAAGGGATCAGGAATCTTGAGGAATGCAAGGTTCCCTCTGGTTAAACATGGTATCCCACATGAAGTTCACTGACTTCATTGCAGATTGTTCCCTCCCCAAACATGAGACAGAATATAGGAAAAATATGTAATTTCTGGGTTGCTGGTTTTGGGAAGGATAGATTTGGTTTTCTAATTTGTTTGTGTGTTTGTTTGGTTTAGTTTTCTACAAGAATGCATTTCCAATAATGTATTGGCATTTAATGGAGAACTTGAATACAATAAATTTTGCTTCTTGGATACTCTTATAGCAAGGTTTACTTGCAATCATCCAATGAGAGATACATCTATCCATGCACTCATGCACATCCTACTTCCAAATTAATCTTCTCAATATATTTATCAAAATCTCGAGTTGTGTTTCTTTCTATTTAGGGACTTATGAATACATAGATACAGTATAAATCTTCTCCCTATCATAGTCTTCCAATTGCCAGTGTCTGTAAAATACAGATTCAACATATTAAGTTTTGTTAGACCTGAATTTTCTACTTCCCACAGTAGTAACTTTAAGCAGCATAGTGTTCAAGACAGTATAATTTGAGTTATACCATTATCAGGCAAAAATAGTGTTTATATTTTAAAGAGAACTACATGAAAAAAGTCTAATGAATGTATTCAATCATGAGGCAGTGAATTGTCTTCTTTTCCCCCCCAATATATTAAACCAGAAGAGTATGGAATATTTAGAGGAAAGAAGAGCTATTACTAAAAGAAGCAGCTAACATTTACTTTGTTTTAATTGTACGTCAGTAACTCTGGATAAATTATCTCATTTAACCCTTACAATAACCCTGAATTAGGAACTTATGTTTTGTGATCAAGTGTTGAGAAACCAATGTTGTAAATGTGTTAATAATGCACTCAATCTACCAGAACTACCCTGTAACAGTATTAGGTCTCTTTGGCTCCAATGTCTAGATATTTCAGTATGATGATATATTGTCTCTTTCATACAACATTTATAATATGCCAAGCATTCCTAGTTGTTTTAAGCACATTTAATTTAGTTAGTACAATAATTCTGCTGGACAGATATGGTAGATATTAGTATCTATATTGTACAGATTTAAAAATCCCTGAAACTCAGAGACGTTTAAATAAATCTTCTAATGTCACAAGTTAAGTAGTGGACAGAGATAAGTAATGGAGTTTTCATTTGAACCTGTACATTTTGACACCAAGGTACACTGTTTTGGTTTCAAATTATCCAAGATAAATAACAGAAATGGTGACAAATTATCAGGAGAAAACTAAGCGAGGGAGGGGTAATAGAAAGTGCTGGATGTGAAGTCTTAGAGTCCAGCAGGTTATGTGTAAAGGCATTTTTTAAGTTGTCTTTCATAACAGAGATTTGTTGATTAATTAATATATTCTTTTCTTTTTTTTCCAAAAATTACTTTTTGAGTGCCTACCCTGTGCCAGACACTGGGTACATAATGTTGAAAGAAACAAGCTTCCAGTTGAGAAATGAGAAAACTCAGTTAACTAAGGCTTACTAGGGGTGGCAGGATGGAGAATAGTAAGGAATAGAAATGTATAGAAATAGTAAGGAATAGAAATGTATTAGAGAGTTACAGAATTAAAAATTTTTGTCATTTACTAGCTATCTGACCTTTCTCAAATTCCTTAGTATCTTGGCACTTTAGTTTCCTCATATGAAATATGAGGGAAATATTAGTGCTTAATTTATGTGGTTGCTGTAGGCATTAAAATGAGTGACTAAGAGTAATTTGTGTCAATATATGTAAATCACTTAGAAGGGGTGCCTGCCTTGCAAGCACTCAATAAATATTAGTTACTTACCGTTACATAAGTGTTGGATGTTATGACGATGTCATGTTTCCTATTAATATTAAAGCACATCACCAAAGTTTATTCAATGTATAGTTAACTCTTAATATATACCATTAATTAGACCTACTAATTGGACCAAGACTTTTTCAAACAGGGATTTCTGTTCACAACAAGGTCAGCTGTAGCTCTGAAAATTTTCCTAAAGCTCTTATTTAATTTTCTATTATCTTTGAGATAACTTTCCAAAAATTTACTTCTCTTAGTGAGACTTACATGCAACATTCTTCTATTCAGCAGCATGTTTCTCTGTCTCTCAAAAACTACACGGAGATCCTCGGCTATGCCAATAAAATGTCAGAGAAATATTAAGGGCTTATAACACCTTGATGCTATAAAATGTACCACCTTGATTTCAGAAGAACTGGACTGGAATTAAAAAGGGAAATTGTTGATCTACCAGAGAGCAGAGAACAGAAGCAAAAAGAACTACAATCCTGCAGCCTGTGGAACAAAAACCACATTCACAGAAAGACAGACAAGATGAAGAGGCAGAGGTCTATGTACCAGATGAAGGAACAAGATAAAACCCCAGAAAAACAACTAAATGAAATGGAGATAGGCAATCTTCCAGAAAAAGAATTCAGAATAATGATTGTGAAGATGATACAGGACCTCAGAAAAAGAATGGAGGAAAAGATCGAGAAGATGAAAGAAATGTTTAAGAAACATCTAGAAGAATTAAAAAAGAAACAGAGATAAACAGTACAATAACTGAAATGAAAATTACACTATAAGGAATCAATAGCAGAATAACTGAGGCAGAAGAACGGATAAGTGATCTGGAAGACAGAATAGTGGAATTCACTGCAGTGGAACAAACTAAAGAAAACGAATGAAAAGAAATGAAGACAGCCTAAGAGAACTCTGGGACAACATTAAACACAACAACATTCATGTTATAGGGGTCCCAGGGGAAAAGAGACGGAAAGGACCTGAGAAAATATTTGAAGAGATTCCAGTCGAAAACTTCCCTAACATGGGAAAGGAAATAGCCATCCAAGTCCAGGAAGCGCACCGAGTCCCATACAGGATAAACCCAAGGAGAAATACACTGAGACACATAATAATCAAATTGGCAAAAATTAAAGACAAAGAAAAATTATTGAAAGCAGCATGGGAAAAACGACAAATAACATACAAGGGAACTCCCATAAGGTTAATAGCTGATTTCTCAGCAGAAACTGTACAAGCCAAAAGGGAGTGACAAGATATATTTACAGTGATGAAAGGGAACAACCTACAACCATGATTACTCTACCCAGCAAGGCTCTCATTCAGATTCGATGGAGAAATCAAAAGCTTTAGAGACAAGCAAAAGATAAGAGAATTCAGCACCACCAAACCAGCTCTACAACAAATGCTACAGGAACTTCTCTAAGTGGGAAACACAAGAGAAGAAGAGGACCTACAAAAACAAACACAAAATAATTAAGAAAATGGTCATAGGAACATACATATTGATAATTACCTTAAACGTGAATGGATTAAATGCTTCAACCAAAAGACATAGGCTTGCTGAATGGATACAAAAACAAGGCCCATATATATGCTGTTAACAAGAGACCCACTTCAGATCTAGGGACACATACAGACTGAAAGGGAGGGGATGGAAAAAGATATTCCATGCAAATGGAAATCAAAAGAAAGCTGGAGTAGCAATACTCATATCAGATAAAATAGGCTTTAAGATAAAGAATGTTACAAGAGACAAGGAAGGACACCACAGAATGATCAGGGGATCAGTCCAAGAAGATATAACAATTATAAATATATATGCACCCAACATAGGAGCACCTCAATACATAAGGCAACTGCTAACAGCTATAAAAGAGGAAATTGACAGTAATGCAATAACAGTGGGGGACTTTAACACCTCACTTACACCGATGGACAGATCATCCAAACAGAAAATTAATAAGGAAACACAAGCTTTAAATGACACAATAGACCAGATAGATTTAATTGATATTTATAGGACATTCCATCCAAAAACAGCAGATTACACTTTCTTCTCAAAAGCGCCCAGAACATTCTCCAGGATAGATCACATCTTGGGTCACAAATCAAGCCTCAGTAAATTTAAGAAAATTGAAATCATATCATGCATCTTTTCTGACCACAATGCTATGAGATTAGAAATGAATTATAGGGAAAAAATACATAGATTACAAACACATGGAGGGTAAACAATACATTACTAAATAAGCAAGAGATCACTGAAGAAATCAAAGAGGAAATCAAAAAATACCTAAGGACAAATGACAATGAAAACACGATGATCCAAACATATGGGATGCAGCAAAAGCAGTTCTAAGAGGGAATTTTATAGCTATACAAGCCTACCTCAAGAAACAAGAAAAATCTCAAATAAACAATCTAACGTTACACCTAAAGGAACTAGAGAAAGAAGAACAAACAAAACTCAAAGTTAGCAGAAGGAAAGCAATCATAAAGATCAGAGCAGAAATAAATGAAATAGAAACAAAGAAAACAATAGCAAAATAAATAAATAAAAGCTGGTTCTTTGAGAAGACAAACAAAATTGATAAACCATTAGCCAGACTCATCAAGAGGGAGAGGACTCAAATCAATAAAATGAGAAAGGAAAAAGGAGAAGTTACAACAGACACGGCAGAAATACCAAGCATCCCAAGAGACTACTACAAGCAACTCTATGCCAATAAAATGGACAACATGGAAGAAATGGACAAATTTTTAGAAAGGTATAACCTTCCAAGAGAGGTCCAGGAAGAAATAGAAAATATGAACAGACCAATCACAAGTAATGAAATTGAAACTGTGATTAAAATCTTCCAACAAAAAAAAGTCCAGGATCAGATGCCTTCACCAGTGAATTGTATCAAACATTCAGAGAACAGCTAACACCCATCCTTCTCAAACTCATCCAAAAAATTGCAGAGGAAGGAACACTCCCAAACTCATTCTATGAGGCCACCATCACCCTAATACCAAAACCAGACAAAGATACTACAAAAAAAGAAAATTACAGACCAATAGCACTGATGAATATAGATGCAAAACTCCTCAACAAAATACTAGCAAACAGAATCCAACAACACATTAAAAGAATCATACACCATGATCAAGTGGGATTAATCCCAGAGATGCAAGGATTCTTCAATATATGCAGATCAATGTGATACACCATATTAACAAACTGAAGAAGAAAAACCATACGATCATGTCAATAGATGCAGAAAAAGATTTTGACAAAATTCAACACCGATTTATGATAAAAACTCTCCAGAAAGTGGGCATAGAGGGAACCTACTTCAACATAATAAAGGCCATATATAACAGCAAACATCAAACAGCATTCTCAATGGTGAAAAACTGAAAGCATTTCCTCTAAGATCAGGAACTAGACAAGGATGTCCACTCTCACCACTATTATTCAACATAGTTTTGGAAGTACTAGCCACGGCAATCAGAGAAGAAAAATAAATAAAAGGAATACAAATTGGAAAAGAAGAAGTAGAGCTGTCACTGTTTGCAGATAACATGATACTATACATAGAGAATCCTAAAGATGCCACCAGAAAACTACTAGAGCTAATCAATAAATTTGGTAAAGTTGCAGGATACAAAATTAACGCACACAAGTCTCTTGCATTCCTATACATTAATGATGAAAAATCTGAAAGGGAAATTAAGGAACCACACCCATTTACCATAGCAACAAAAAGAATAAAATACCTAGGAATACCTACCTAGGGAGGCAAAAGACCTGTATGCAGAAAACTATAAGACACTGTTGAAAGAAATTAAAGATGATACCAACAGATGGAGAGATATACTATGTTCTTCGATTGGAAGAATCAATATTGTCAAAATGACCATACTACCCAAAGCAATCTACAGATTCAATGAAATCCCTATCAAATTATAAATGGCATTTTTTACAGAACTAGAACAAAAAATCTTAAAAGTTGTATGGAGACACAAAAGATCCTGAATAGCCAAAGCAGTCTTGAGGGAAAAAAATGGAGCTGGAGGAATCAGACTCCCAGACTTCAGACTATACTACAAAGCTACAATAATCAAGACAATATGGTACTGGCACAGAAACACAAATATAGATCAATGAACAGGATAGAAAGCCCAAAGATAAACCCACGCACATATGGTCAACTAATCTATCACAAAGGAGGCAAGGATATACACTGGAGAAAAGACAGTCTCTTCAATAAGTGGTGCTGGGAAAACTGGACAGCTACATGGAAAAGAATGAAATTAGAACACTCCCTAACACCATACACAAAAATAAACTCAAAATGGGTTAGAGACCTAAATGTAAGATGAGGCACTATAAAACTCTTAGAGGAAAACATAGGAAGAACACTCTTTGACATAAATCACAGCAAGATATTTTTTGATCCACCTCCTAGAGTAATGGAAATAAAAACAAAAATAAACGAATGGGACCTAATGAAATTTCAAAGCTTTTGCACAGCAAAGGAAACCATAAACAAGACAAATAGACAACCCTCAGAATGGGAGAAATATTTGCAAATGAATCATCAGACAACAGATTAATCTCTAAAATATAGGGCTTCCCTGGTGGCGCAGTGGTTGAGAGTCCACCTGCCAATGCAGGGGACACGGGTTCGTGCCCCGGTCTGGGAAGATCCCACATGCCGCAGAGCGGCTAGGCCTGTGAGCCATGGCCGCTAAGCCTGCGCATCCAGAGCCTGTGTTCCGCAATGGGAGAGGCCACAACAGTGAGAGGCCCGCGTACCGCAAAAAATAAATAAATAAATAAAATATATAAGCAGCTCTATATTAAAAAAACAAACAACCCAATCCAAAAGTGGGCAGAAGACTTAAATAGACATTTCTCCAAAGAAGACATACAGATGGCCAAGAAGCACATGAAAACCTGCTCAACATCACTAATTATTAGAGAAATGCAAATCAAAACTACAATGAGGTATTACCTCACACCAGTTAGAATGGGCATCATCAGAAAATCTACAAACAACAAATGTTGGAGATGGTGTGGAGAAAAGGGAACCCTCCTGCACTGTTGGTGGGAATGTAAATTGATACAGCCACCATGGAGAACAGTATGGAGGTTCCTCAAAATACTAAAAATAGAACTACCATATGACCCAGAAATCCCACTACTGGGCATATACCCAGAGAAAACCATAATTCAAAGAGACACATGCACCCCAATGTTCATTGCAGCACTATTTACAATAGCCGGGACATGGAAGCAACCTAAATGCCCATCAACAGATGAATGGATAAAGAAGATGTGGTACATATATAAAACAGAATATTACTCAGCCATGAAAAGGAATGAAATTAGGTCATTTGTAGAGACGTGGATGCATCCAGAGACTGTCATACAAAGTGAAGTAAGTCAGAAAGAGAAGAACAAATATTGTATAATATAAACACATATATGTGGAACCTAGAAAATGGTACAGATGAACCAGTTTGTAGGGCAGAAATAGACACAGAAGTAGAGAACAAACGTATGGACACCAAGGGGGGAAAGCAGCTGGGGGGTGGTGGTGGTGGTGGGATAAATTGGGAGATTGGGATTGACATGTATACACGGATATGTATAAAACTGATGCCTAATAAGAAAATAAATAAATAAACATTAAAAAAAACCTAAACCCTTCTTGTAAGTAAAATATGAAGTATTTAACACACTGACCCTAGCCTCACCTCTATTAAACCTGTATTGTGTATCAGTCAAAATCAAAACTGTGTTGTTAGAATAAAACGCCTTAAAAACAAAAAAACAGAAAAAAGGGAAATCGTTCTACTTCATACCATATTTTTGATTGTCATAGTAAAAATTTACTTAAAACACCAAACTTACTATCAGTGGCACTTTTGACAGTTTGGAGCACACTGCTCTTGCCTAACTCCCACATTTTACTCATTAAAATATTGAATTACATGCTGGGTAAATTACTTTCTCAAGACCATACAGCTAGATAACAAAGCAATCTGTACCAAACGCCTGTCCCCTAACTGCTGTTCACAGCACAGAACCAAGTCATCCTCACATAAAACAGCAACTGGCCACCAGAGTTATAGCTGATCCCAGATTGAGAGACATTTTACTCAGGTTTACTAACCTTCTACCTACCAAAGCTGTCAGACTTTTAAATTCTGTTTTGCAAATGAAAATACTCTGCACAGAATATCTAACCTCTTATTTTCTAAAGAACTATGAAATATTAGCTAAAAATTCATGAATGTAAATAACAATTTTGAATGTGTTAATACCATACATTAAAATGTGCCTATTTTCAGTTAACCTGTTACAATCCTTCTGTATTAATTTTGAAATCTATGTATTTCTAGTTTAAATTCTTAAGGGAGAAATCCATATGTGTGTCATGGCAGTAATGAGTTTTAAGAATGGAAAGAGCTACATTTTTAAAACATTAAATTATAATGAAGATAGAATAAACCCCACCAAATATCTTTTCTTACTATTAACATTTGTAGTTCAGAAATTGTCTCACCATGTGCTACATTTAACAACCTTATCTCTTTGACAGTAAAATTATCTCTAAAACAATAGTTCTACATTGCCAAACTATTTGTAACTGAATGGAATAATAATTCTTATGATGTTTCATCAGGCATCTTTGGAAAAGAGTTAACAAAAAATAATTATTATTATGTTTTGACATATTGAGCAGGATACTTTAGCACTCTCTGGAGTTAAAACAGGCTGTGTTTTTATCACTTGTTCTCAAATACTCAATTCATCATTCTTATATGATCTCCAGGAGGATATGTGGAGTGGGTTCATTCAGTTTTATTTTTCAAGGTGCTGAAGAGTCATTATCATACAATGACTCATTTTTCCTTGTTAAATCCTTTATAGGAGAACTCAAACGGAAAATGATCTTGTCAATAAGTAATCTAGGCAGAGTTTAGAAGCTATACATTTCATTTAAAACATTGATCAGTGATTTGTGATTTTTTTAGCTTAAATCCACAAAGCCTAGTTATCCATTAGGCTCAGAATTTTATTCTTACATACAAGCCGATCAATGAACTTTTTGGATAAGAGTGGGTGAGATTAATGAGCTTGTTATAATTCATTAGAAAGTGGTATGTGGATGACTGCCTACTTTAATTAGTTTTATTACTGTAGAAAATTGTTTCATATGCCAAGTTCGTCACCAAGCACGCCTGGAAAACATTAGAGCAGTAATCAGACTTGATATGAGGTACCTTTCATTAGGCAGTATGGCTAACAGCACTTATAATGTTAATGTATTAAAAAGATGGACATGACAGCATTTAGCAAAAAGGAGTGTATCAGATCAGCTATTTTTGTGAAGCAAAGTGCAAAGTATAGTACTTCAAAATACTGTTGTGGCATACAGGGTATTAGATTCATAATTATGGCAAAACATTTAAGTATCTTAGGTTCATCTAATAAATCTCAATGCAATTTTTCTATGACTCATACATTATCATGAAAATGTTAGTAACCAGATCTTCTAAACAAAGTAATACTTCAAATGATGTTTTTTAACCATTACCACCCCAAGGAATAATACACCTATAACTTTGATCAGATAGAAAACTCAAGTCACAATGTGAAGGAACAAATCCAAATATAAAGCATTATTTCAGATTAGAGGTAAATGAAAAATTATGAATGTACTCCATTGGAACTGACTGGCCTCTTTTGGTTAGTTCTGAGTAATAAAAATATTTCTTTTTAAAATGTTCTTAATACTTTTTTTAACCTGAGGTCAAAATTAACCTTAGAATCATTTAATATTTAAGATTTTGGCCTCATATAAATATTAGAAGTTAAACCTCATGAACTAACTAGAAAATAAAGAAGAAACTATGTACTCCTATACTCTCTCACTCTGAAGACAGTCATATCATTCCTAATTTACCAAATTTTATTTTACCATATCTTGTTAAGTAGTGTTTAAGAAGCATAGTCCTCATGTCACTGATCAAGAGATGAATGTTATTAAGTTTTTACATATATCGATAGCATGTTGAAGTTTCTGACCACCCAATCTAATGTTTACCTTTTTAAAAAAAAAAAATTTATTTGGCTGTGCCAGGTCTTAGTTGCGGCATGCAGCATCTTTAGTTGCAGCATGCGGGCTCTTAGTTGCGGCATGTGGGATCTAGTTCCTTGACCAGGGATTGAACCCGGGCCCCCTGCATTGGAAGCATGGAGTCTTAACCACTGGACCACCAGGGAAGTCCCTAAAATTTACCTTTAAGAGTACATTCTCTCAGTATTTAGAATTATTCCTTTAATTACGTGAGCTATACACTCAAGATGTTCTAATTTCTCTTCTGCTGTTACAGAAATAATGCTAGTGTAATTTCAGGTGGAGAACTGCAATTTCTGGCTTCTCCTCTAATGTATTTTGTTTTCACTAGAAATGTACTAATTACAAAGCATAACAGTTCAACAAGCTATCATTACATAACAAATGCAGAAAATACCAGCAACTATTTTTCCATTCAATATAGATATCACCTAGGTTGAATAAAATCTAACTTTAAAAATATTAGGGGCTTCCCTGGTGGCTCAGTGGTTGGGAGTCTGCCTGCCGATGCAGGGGACGCGGGTTCGTGCCCCGGTCTGGGAGGATCCCACATGCTGCGGAGCAGCTGGGCCCGTGAGCCATGGCCGCTGAGCCTGCGCGTCCGCAGCCTGTGCTCGGCAACGGGAGAGGCCACAGCGGTGAGAGGCCCGCATACCACCAAAAAAAAAAAAAAAAAAAAAATATTAGGAATAAGGTGGAAAAGCATTTAACCATGTCCTGTTCCTGAGTAATCTTATTAAAACAACAACAAACAAACCTAACCATCATCACTAACAGTAAGAGACACAACAAAGCACCCCAGTTCCAAACCCCACAAGTATTTTTAGTGTCCTAAGGAAAGTTGCTTGCCTAAGGTTTATTAGTAGCTTTCAAAATTACATTGTAAATATTCTGATTTCCTATCTTACAACACAGTGATTCAGCATACAAGTCAACCATCAATTACTTTTATTAAAGGCAGAAAGCATCATAAAGTTCAGCTATGCATATGCTTAAAATTAAAATAAAGGCAATCGGTAGTATTAAAATGCCTATTTTGTATTCATTTCAAAAAATTACTATTTTGGGGTTATACTTCATTTTGTTTGCAATACAGATTATTGATTAGTGAGTAAAAGAAGATATAAAAACTTGGGAGGAAAAATAACATTTTTCCTTTTGTATCATAAAAAGAAAGGTCTTCACAAGGAAAGACACTAGATAAAATCATTTTTTAACACAATAAGAAAAGCCTACTTTTCTTTAAGAGGAAATCAATTTAATAGACAAGTCACAGTAATTCTGCCAGGATGTTCTTGAGATTAGAGAATTGATTTGAGGCTTCATTTTATCTGCTATACCACAACTCAAAATGTTGGAAAACTACAATAACTTAAGCATAAGCATGAAAATATTTTCAAGTATGAAAACAGTCTGGTGATTGATTAATCTGCCATTAAAGAGATGTAATTCCTAGTCAGTTTTTCACATGACACTGAAATATCTGTATTTTGTTCCAGTAGTGAGTGTGAGTTATACCTGACATTTTCTGCAAGAAATTTTTGCCTATTAGCATATATAAAGCAGTCATCAATAAATAGACATATATTTCATAAGTCTTTCACCCATCACCTATCAAAAACTGGTCTTAATTTTGATAGTGAAAAGTAATTGATATATAAAGTTTGCCATGTTTTCTCTCAATATTTTTATGAAACCACTGAAACTTAATTAACTAATATACTGATTCAAAAACAAAACTCTAATGATAATCTTCACTGCCCCCCTAAAATAATATTTTGAATAACAATGCTAAGAAAATCTTTAAGAAATAATGGAATGTGTTTAGAATTCAAAACTGTTACATAAATTCTTACTTTTTTTTTTTTAATTACACCACATTAGTAGCATTTTTGCTTTGAAGCTAAATGTTCTCAGAGTGAAAGATCACTGTAGAACTAAAATTTATGAGTAGAATTGTGTAATTTCTTGCCTTAGTCTTACAGTACCTGGGATTTAAACAAAGTTGAAAACTCAGGGGACTATCTAGTCAAAATTTATACTGATTATATGTTTTAGCTCCTTCCAGTTGCCAGCGGTAATGATGCCTAAGAATCACTCCATGACACCAGTTTAAGTCACAGCAATGTAGAAATAGTAATAGGAAACCAGAGGATACATCACACAAAGCTGTGTGTAGAAAGAAAAGCAAGTATTATCTGCTGGGGTTCCAAGTGAAATCCAAATTCCCATTCCAGTACTGGAACCTATGAAATTGGCACAAAATTGAAAACCCTTAAATTAACCAAACCATCTCATGAGCTATGGCCCAACACAACAGATTTGGAAGTTGTTTACATTCAAAATACTACCTCACTTTTTACAAAAATGTCACTTTTGTTCCACTTCTTTGCTTCTTAGTGCCTCACATTTTCTAAATACAATCACTTTATCTGGGCTTTAGCACTTTATCTCTCTAGTTGGGAGGAAAAGAAAGGGTAGGATGTACAAAGAATAGATTTTGATTTCTACCAATTCAAGTATAAAATTGTAAGATGGTATAAATGGGTCAATGAAAATATATTTTCCTTTAAGACATCCATTTCTTCATAAAAAATTTGGTTATTCAATAATGTTATTTAAAGAAAAACAGATGATTAACAAATCACTAGTAAAAACATAACATTTATTATATATAACAAATAATGTTAAAATATATTTTTATTTCTTTGAATATTTGGGTGATAAATTTAATAAATTAAACTAATAGCTTTAGAATAACATGTTTTATAAATAAACAAAAATACCATTAGAAATAAAATATGAAATATTTTTTTCTAATAAAGAGATTTTATTCTACAGATAAGACTATTATGGACTGAATGACTCCCCCCAATTCATATGCTTAAGTCTAACCACCAAAGTAAGTTAGATGAGGTCGTGAGGGTGGGGCCTCATAATGGAATTAGTGTCCTCCTAAAAACAGGCAAAGAGACTAGAGTTTTCTCTCTCTTTCTCTGTCTGTCATATGAGGACAGAATAAGAAGGAGGCTACCTGCATGCCAGGAAGGGGCCCTTTGAAGGAATCAAATTTGCTGGCACCTTGATCTTGGCCTTCCCAGCCTCCAGAACTGTGAGAAAAAGTATCTGTTGTTTAAGCCACCCAGTCTATGGTATTTAGTTACAGCAGCCTGAGTTGATTAAGACAAAAACCAGCAGGTGATAATTAGGAAAATTTATGTAAATATTAGCAGCATGTAATAAGCACTTTAAGATTATAGCTATATAAAAGGCTAAATAACAAATAATGCATTAAAAAGTCCATAGCTATATTTATGACGGCAAAAGCAGTCCCACAAAAGAACAATAGTCTGTACGTGCAGGATAGTCATTAGGTTCTAAATAAGTTTTTAAAATATCTCTTGCCTCTAGTACTTTTTTTCCTTTGAGACAAATGAAAAACATCAAAACTACTGTTTTCCTAACTTAAGTGATAGATTTCATTTGCATTATTGTTCAAATGACTTGTTCCATTCAGACTTTTAGTAAACTATTGAGCAAGAAATTTTATTTGACTCCTAAAGTTTGACTTCGTCGGTAACTCAGTTTCTTCGTCATTTGCATGTGGTTGTGCTTTTGTGAGTGTATACATGTGTGAAAGAGAAAAAGCAGCTCATGAGAAAGAAGGCAAGAATGAAGCAACTGAGTAACAGTAAGACAGGAAGTGCCAGGGAGAGATTTGGATAAGGGGGTCAGTGGAAGAAGAGAAAATGAGAGGAAGAAAAAGGAAGATGGTGATTGGTACAGTAGACGGTAACCTCTGTATACACCAAAGGATAACAAAAAATTATAGATAATACAAGGAAGATAATTTACTTTGGGCTTTTTTCCTAAGATTTGAGGATAACATTAAGATATTGCAAGTCTTGTTTAATAACTCATTCTTTGATATATATGTTACTGAAATATTAATCTAAATGACATATGACCCAGTCTAAAAATGGTAATCCTTATATGCCCTAATTTTTCCTTTTGTGATTGCAAGTTTTTGACCTTCCACTCACATGTGTAGTACCAAACATATATTGAGTGTGGTATTAATCATCTGTACGTGTGTAAAAAATTAAACAGAACAAATATTTATTATCTCATTCAGTTTCTGTGAGTTAGGAATCTGGGTGTGGTTTAGCTGGGTGTCGGGCTGAAGGTCTCTTGAGATTGTAATCAAGATATAAGCCAGGGCTGCAGTCTTCTTGAATACAGATGAACTCGAGCTAAAGCACCCTCTTCCAAGCTCACTAACGTGAGTGTGTATCTATAGGGCTGCCTCATAACACGGGATCTTCCCGAGGGCAAGTGGTCCAAGCAAGAGAGAGTAAGTTAGAATGACACAGAAAGACAGCCTAGATATGAATCATCTAATATATAACTTTGGAAAAGTTATATTTTTCTCAGCAATCTACTTAATAACACACACAAAGATATTCACAAAAAAGTAGCCTTTTGAGTTCACTGTTAGGACAACCATTTGGTTTAGTTTAGCATCAGCAAACTGGAACTCAACTGATTTCTAGGGAGAAAAAAAGATCACAGATAATTTTCAAAGCAGAAGAACTAACTGTTTAAACCTATAATATTTCAATCATCAAAGAAATGGCAAATCCAAAGTTCAGATACAATCATGTTATGATGCCTTCACTTTACAAAAAAATGTTCTATATTTTGCATTTTGCCTCTTTTAGAATTGTGAAAAGTTGCACTATTGCTAAATTATTTTCAGATTACTGTACCTTAAAACAACAACAACAAAAACTATAGGAACACAGAAAAGCAGAACAATGAATCTGTTACACTGCACGTTTTAAAATGCCCTCTTATGGAATCACTCCAGGAGGCTCTGCCAGGCAAATATTGTGAATGTTAAGATAATGACTATCATACACATAATTTGAAATTTGAATGATGCACAGAGCATCTGTGAGGTAGCTGGGTACCATTCTCTAGTCAGATAAATGGCGTTCAACTCGCTCTGTAGTACAGTCACATTCAACAGGTAATTCATCTTAAGTTGAACTGAGTGTTAAAGTAGTGATGAATTGCTCTGGATCTCCTAAACCACAGAGTATAGAACACATCTCATATGAGCTCTAGTGCACAAAACTTAACAGTCCTTAGATCTCATAAATGTTTAATATCTTTAACTGTCTCTAATTCTGTATCAATGGAGAGAAAATAAATATGAGTTACTGTCAGAATTTGTGAACACAGAGAAAGACTCCAGAAAAAAAAAATTAAACTCCATTAATGTGTGCGTATGTGTATAAAATTTAATTTTAATACCAGATGGCATTTGTCACATAAGGACAAGGTCCTTTTGATTATGATTTACTTCAAATTCTTTGTATACAATCTATTACAAATAGGTAATATATACGAATAAAATCAATTAATTTCTGTTTAAGTGTTAAGATATTTTACTTCTCTCTACTTAGTTGTACCTGGTGTTGGTAAATATACACAATCCTGAAAATCTGATTTATAAATAAAACTTTTGCATAAAGAACATTTTACATGAATTGGGGAAACTGTGTGTTCAATTGCCCCTTGAACAACATGAGTTTGAACTGTACAGGTCTACTTATAAGGTGATATTTTTCAACAGTAATAATACAGTACTACACAATCCGCAAGGTTGGTTGACTCCACAGATGTGGAGGGCCGACTATAAATTATACTTGGATTAACCCCTGAGTTGTTCAAGAGTCAACTATATTTTCATAAAGAGAGTATCCATCTGCATTAGAAAGACTTACCTGCTATGTTCACACATGGGTAGGCTGTTTAAGATTGATGTGTTTCTTGTTTAGATTTTTGGCATATTGCAAGTCTCCAAATTTCAAACAATTTATGTTCTAAAAGTTTCTGTCTAGGTAAGTTTATGAAAATTTAATATATGCATTCCCTTTTCTTCCTCCAATGTTTTCAGTGATCCTGCCTACTCTTTTGGCTTCAACTGCCTCCCATTATAGGAGCCCATACAGCGAACAGTCACATGAACTACTTGTACGACTTCACACAGTCTGCACTCACCTCCATGCTTCCACCACCTTTCCTTCTGCTCAGAATGGCCTTTCCCTATTCTAGCACAATCTGACTTAATATTAAAAATTCAGCTCACATATTAGCTTTCTGGGAAATATGGAATCTCTTGGTCAAAATTAGATGTGTTTACTTAAAAATCTATTTTAACCCTTAACAATCTTGCCTGTAATTGTAGTTTGTTTGTTTCTTGCCCTACTCCTCACTAGAATGCAATTTCTTAGAGGAAAGAAACCATGGCTCAATTGACTTTGCAATCCTTACTACAGTGGAGTAACTGGAAAAGAATAAATATATTTTTTAAAGTTGTCTGAGTAAGAAAAATGGAAAGAGGGGAAGGCTCTCCTTTAAACCTCTGCATCCCATATTCTAACAAAGAAGAGTACAGAGAATCCTAAACAAGTCTTCAGGGGTATTTCTTTTTTTTTTATTATTTTATTTTATTGTTAACATCTTTATTGGGGTATAATTGCTTTACAATGGTGTGTTAGTTTCCGCTTTATAACAAAGTGAATCAGTTATACATATACATATGTTCCCATATCTCTTCCCAGGTATATTTCTTAATTGTCAAAGTTCTGGAGTGATCCTTAGGTAAAATATCTGTATATTAGGTGTTCATAGGTCAAGCAATGTTTAAAGAAACACAATATTAGGATGCCCCTTCGGGAGTCAGAAAAGAAATTTATCTCTCACTCTTTAATATCTGCATACGGATGCACTGCTAATAAGTGTATTAGGATTTTATGCAGTTATTCAGAATCCTTTAAGGAGACCAAAGGCTATTTAAGAGCCCATTTTTGTTAAAAACAGGTTTCCCAAAGGCCTTGTACAGTTTGTTAAATAATAAGCCAATTCAAGCTTGATGTAGAAACACCTCTGAGAACATAGGAGAGAGTTAATTAAGTGAGTTAGTGACCTGTTTGCTAAGAATTGTGTTCCTGATTGGAAAGAACCTTGGACAGAAGTATTTTACAGAGATTGTTGCAGACACAATGGGTTGCCATGATTTTTTCCTCTACATTTCATTTGAGAAAAGAAAGAAGTATAGGCCACCAATGGAGAATGAGAACAATGAGATACTTCATAGAATAAAGAAAATTATTTTGTATTTACAAAATGATTGGTCAGTTTAGTAGGCAGTGACAAATTCATATTGGTTAACAATACAATGTCATCATTAAAGTATTTGGAAGTGACATAGGCCAGCAGAAAAGAGAGCCTGAATTGCTACTAATATCCAAGTTATAAGTGGCTTTTTAGGAAATCATGGGCTAGGGATTTTCAACTAATTTCCTTGTTGAGAAAAATAGTTTCCAAATGTGGCATAAATTAATTTTCTTCATTGTTCTTTTAAACAGCTTAATTGGTTAAGTTTTATAAGTTATTATTATAATTAATACTTTTAAAATTTTACACTTTTATTTTAATAAATACTTCACTTCTTACAGAGAAAATATTATGGCCTTGATACTCTGCTTTGCTTTCTGTTTAAATGAGGCCTGTCATGACACTCCATGTAGCCCACACCTCATGCACTGCCATCATTAGGTGACAAGGGATATCTCTGTAGGCATAAGATACCTAAGAAAAAAATAAACAGTATTTTTGGTGTGTTCCATACATGCAGCTTTATCAGTGATGCTGTCTATACTTAAAGACCAAGTGGTGGTCTTTAAGCTTTTCAAAGGCAGCTGAACTGCTTCCCAGATTAGCTCTATTTATATTCTAGTTTTTCACTAGTTGGCTATTATCAATAATTTGTTAACAATAAATCAGACAAAATATTTGTTCATTGTATTAAATGAATTAGAAATAGTATTATTGTTTACTTTTTGCCATTTTTCAAATATTAATAGACAATCTATTACTTTTATTGACTATGATAATAAATGTTGTAAAAGACCCAAAATGACAAGATAAAAATTCAAATTACTGAAGAGTGCACATTTTATATGATAGGAAAATATAAATTATCTCATATCTGCCCCTACTAGATGTTAACGGTAAAATCTTATTAATAGTAGCATTAATTCAAATGTGTAAAAAAGAGTGAAATTATATACAGTCAGCATTCATATTGTAAGTGAATGTAACATCTTAACTTGAGTGTATTTTTTAAATAATTTACTGGTTAAAATTATAGACACTGTCAACCCAAAATGGCATGTATTACTTCATTTACTCATTTATACATTATATATCTTGTGTGTCTTATTCTATATAGCCAATAATTATTGCTTAAAGGACTACTTTAAATTTTATTCAATTTTTTCTGATTTTGAACTTCATGTGCTATTCTTTTTTTTATTATTAATTTTTATTGGAGTATAGTTACTTTACAATGTTGTGTTAGTTTCTGCTGTACAGCAAAGTGAATCAGCTGTACATATACACATATCCCCTCTCTTTTTTTGGACTTCCTTCCCATTTAGGTCACTACAGAGCATTGAGTAGAGTTCCCTGTGCTATACAGTAGGTTCTCATTAGTTATCTATTTTATACATAGTAGTGTAAATATGTCAATCCCAGTCTCCCAATTCATCCCACCCCTCCCATCCCCCTTTGGTATCCATGCTTTTGTTTCCTACAATGGTGTCTCTATTTCTGCTTTGCAAATAAGTTTATATGTACCATTTTTCTAGATTCTACATACAACCGATATTATACGATATTTTTCTCTTTCTGACTTACTTCACTCCGTAGGACAGTCTCTAGGTGCATCCACATCTCTGCAAATGGCACAGTTTGGTTCCTTATTATGGCTCAGTAATATTCCATTGTATATATGTACCACATCTTCTTTATCCATTCTTCTATTTTTTTTTTTTTTTTTTTTGCGGTACGTGGGCCTCTCACTGCTGTGGCCTCTCCCGTTGCGGAGCACAGGCTCCGGAGCACAGGCTCAGCGGCCATGGCTCATGGGCCCAGCCACTCCGCGGCATGTGGGATCTTCCCGGACCGGGGCACGAACCCGTGTCCCCTGCATTGGCAGGCAGACTCTCAACCACTGCGCCACCAGGGAAGCCCGCATTCTTCTACTGATGGACATTTAGGTTGCTTCCATGCAAAGGACTACTTTAACTTGGTACATAAAGCTAAACAAATGCATATTCATAAAGTTTCTTAGTAAAATATTTATACTTTGTGATCTTTTATAATATTAAAACATAACTTAAAAAATTCATTTTATGACAATTAAGTAGTTTTAACCATTAAAACTACTTAATACAGCTATTTTAACCATTTAAGTGTATCTTTATTTAACTCAAACTTCTTATATTTTGTAAATTTTGTGAAATCTATAAAGTTGTTCTTCACCTATTCATCATCACTTTTTTACTAATATACACTTGTGGTAAATGTGTGGTGGTGGTGAGGAGAATGTTGAAAAGAAATCTGTTTTGTGTATAAAGATATAGGTTTTCTATTTCTGAATAGATATATACATACATATATACACATTTAATTCATTTATATGTATATACACATTTAATTATTTGTGTATATATATGCATACACAATTAGAATATACACATATTTATATAAGATATATAGATGTTCAGAAATGCTGACATGTACACACTGCTATACTTAAAATGGATAGCCAACAAGGACTTACTGTATAGCACAGGGAACGCTGCTCAATATTATGTAACAACCTCAATGGAAAAGAATTTGAAAAAGAATAGATGCATGTGTATGTATAACTGAATCACTTTGCTGTACACGCCTGAAACTAACACAACATCGTTAATCAACTATATTACAATATAAAATAAAAAGTTTAATTAATTTTTTAAAATGCTTATGTATGGCTCATAGTTTCACTTCTCCAAGATGTTTCAGAAATCTGTGAATTCAGGTTTTCGGCTTGCCTTAAATTTAAAGGTAGTATCTGGACGTTTAGGAAAAAGCAGTCACAACTTGTGACCATGAGATCAAGCTTACAGGAAAATTCTAATGATTCTGTGCAATCAGATTATATCACCAGTATTTTGTACATATGAAAACACTAGAATCATAGAAATTTACAAATTCTGGCACCTGCTCTTCTCTGTCCTTGAAAAATATACAGTCTACCTTATGTTCCCCCCTCACAGAAAGGCTATCCGTGCAGAGTAAAACATCAGAGAACTTGCCATTCCTATAGCTTTTTCTGAGAAGTCCTTCATTTAAAAACTTTCGTTTTATCATATCAGGTGATTCTGTGATGCCAGGGGTAGGTGCAGCTTGGCCCTCAAGCTGACCTTGGCAGAAACATAGGAGAGAATATTAATGAGGGCACTAACTTTGGCATTTTATACTAGACAGTCACTTGCCAAATCAATAAAAGTTTCTCTCAGCTGTCTGAATATCAGCCATCCCAAATGTATGTATGACAAATGGATATTAGGTATCAAAGCAGCATAGAAACGTCAGTGAACAGAAGTCATGACATGACGGCAATTATGTGACAACAGAAGCCAACCCTAAACAGAAGTTACCAGCTAGAAACAAAGGAAAATTGAGAGAAATGAGGCAACAGTGGAGGAGAAAAAGCAGAGAAAGAAAAGCAGCACAGAAAAGGAGTAAAGAGTTTGGGCGACTAATGGGGTGACTGTCGCATATCAGACCGTGAGAAACACAGTGACTACTAGAGGAGGATGATTTTCCAGTTTGCCGTGAGTTCTTTGCTGGAGTCACCTTACACGAGTTTGCAAGAGCTGACTGTGCTCATCTTTTCCCAGCTCCAACTTCAGTGACTTGACCTGGTAGCTTGACATTTGCCATGGTGGAGCAAGGGCACCACGGAAACTGGCAAATGCTACAAATCTGCTTCTCCTTAAAGAGCTGATTATTAACCATTTACCAGCACACCACTGGCTCTGCTTATTTTGCCCCTGAGGCTATTATTTTCCTCCTTAATTCCCTGTTTTATTTATAAAATAAACTCACTTTTACTGGAGTAGCTTGAGGGTTTTTGTTTTTGTTCTTTTTTTTTTTTTCTATTTCTCCAACATCCTGAGAAACCTGAATGCCATTTTCTAGTTATCCTTCCTATTCAGTGAGATTTATTGAAAGTCTATTATTCGTTAGGCACTGCAGACAATGCATTGTGTGCAACCAATTCTGAGATAAACAAGGAATCATACCAACCATCAGATCAATAATAGTCTACTGAAGAAACACAGGGAATTACTCCAATGCACTGGCATAGGCACTATAATTGAGCTTGTTTTGAGAGGTACGGAGGAAAAGCACAAAAGAAAGGTAAAGTCTACTACTTGGGAGGAAGTATCGGTGTCTGAAAATATTACACAAAAAATTTAATAGTGGATCTTTGACTTAATGATGACTAAGCTTTGGTTATACAGATAGCTTATAAGGAGGCACAAGTTGTTCTAATAGAGGAGACAAAAAAGGATTTAAGAGAAAAGGGACTGGAGGGAGCCAGTAGAATGGTGCTAAAAAATCATGGTGAAATGGGGAAAATTCAGATATCATAGTCACAAATGTCAGTAAGTTGCTTCTCCCTCCAGTTTATCCTGCCTATCCATCACCATGAGACATGAGAACTTCTCTCACTTCACTATCTTAGTCATCTTATTATAGTACTGTTGTATTATGTTCTTATTCAACACACCACATTTTCCTCACTTTAGCATCCCTTACAGCAGGGGTCCCCAACTCCCGGGCCGTGGAGCGCTACCGGTTGGTGGCCTGTTAGGAACCGGGCCGCAGAGCAGGAGGTGAGTGGCGGGCCAGTGAGCGAAGCTTCGACCGTATTTCCAGCCGCTCCCCATCTCTCACGTTACCACCTGAGCTCCACCTCCTGTCAGATCAGTGGTGGCATTAGATTCTCAAAGGAGTGCGAACCCTACTGTGAACTGTACACGCGAGGGATCTAGGTTGCACGCTTCTTATGAGAATCGAATGCCTGATGATCTGAGGTGGAGCTGAGGCAGTGATGCTAGCGCTGGGGAGTGGCTGCAAATACAGACTGCCATTAGCAGAGAGGTTGGACTGCACAGAGACCATAATAAATCAACTGCTTGCAGACTCACATCAAAACCCTATCAGTGAGTGGCAAGTGACAAGCTGCATCTGGTGGCAGGCTTTAACGTGGCCCACCCATTATTCTATTTACCACTTCCTTTCCCACGCTGTGCACTTGTCGCAGTCACAGTTTTGGTAAGCCCACAAGCTAACCCTCGCCAAAATGAGTAAAACACAAATGTCACTGGCGAGCTTCTTTGGAAAGGGAGAAAGACCCAAGGATGAGACAGCAGAAGACTCTAAGACTGACAACAAAAAGAAAGCTGCATTTAAAACAAAGTACCAAGAGTCCTACTTAAATTACGGGTTCATTGCAACAAGTGATTCACATTCTCCAAGCCCGCTTTGTTTAATGTGTGGTGACCGGCTATCCAACAAAGCCGTGAAACCTTCAAAACTGCTGCATCACCACATGGAGACCAAGCACCCTGCATTAAAAGACAATCCTTTGGAGTTTTTCAAAAGAAAAAAATGTGAATGTGAAGAACAGAAGCAAGTATTGAAGGCCACCACTTCATCAAGTGTTTCTGCACTGAGAGCATTATTCTTAGTGGCTAATCACATTGCTGAAGCTAAGAAGCCCTTTACTATTGGTGAAGAGTTGATCCTGCCTGCTGCTAAGGACAACTGTCATGAACTTTTAGGAGAGGCTGCAGTTCAAAAGGTGGCACGTGTTCCTCTTTCGGCTAGCACCGTAACTAGACGAATTGATGAAATAGCAGAGAATACTGAGGCATAACTGTTAGAGAGAATTAATCCAGGTTGACGAGTCTACCAATGCTGACAACAACGCAACAATGCTTGTTTTTGTGCGATATGTTTTTCAGGAGGACGTGCATGAGGATATGTTACGTGCATTTTTGTTGCCAGCCAACACCACAGCTGCAGAACTATTCGAGTCTTTGAATGATTTCATGTCAGGAAAACCGAATTGGTCATTTTGTGTCCGTATATGCACGGACGCAGCGGCTGCCATGACTGGATGGCTTTCTGGTTTCACTACTCAGGTCAAAGAGGTCGCTTCTGAATGTGAGTCTGTGCACTGTGCCATCCATAGAGAAACGCTGGCTAGCCGAAAAATGTCACCTGAACTTAACAACGTTTTGCAGGATGTGATTAAGATTATCAACCACATTAAAGTACATGCCCTTAACTCACGTCTGCACAGCTCTGTGAGGAGACGGACCCAGAGCACGCACGTCTTCTCTTACACACAGAAGTGAGGTGGCTTTCTAAAGGGGAATCACTGGCCAGAGTTTCTGAGTTACAAGAGCCGCTCCAGAGATTTCTTTTAGAAAACAGTCACCACTGGCAGCACAGTTCAGTGACAGAGTGGGTCGCAAAACTTGCTTACTTGTGTGACATATTCAACCTGCTCAACGAACTCAATTTTTCACTTCCGGGAAGAACGACAACTGTATTCAAGTCGATAGATAAAGTGGCTGCATTCAAAGCCAAACCGGAATTATGGGGGTGACGAGTGAACATTGGGAATTTTGACATATTTCAGACATTAGCAGAGATTTTGAAAGAGGCTGAGCCAGAGCCTTCTTTCTCCCAGCTGGTGCATGATCACCTAACTCAGCTTTCAGAAGAGTTTGAGCATTATTTCCCAACCACAAAAGACCCCCGAACCGGGAAGGAATGGATCCGTGACCCATTTGTGAATAACCCAGGTGAATCGACTTTGTGCTGGAAGACGATCAACTGCTTGAGATCGCAAATGACAGTGGCCTTAAAAGTATGTCTGAGACAATTTCAAATCTCCATACATTCTGGATTAAAGTCAAGGCGGAATATCCTGAGATTGCCACTAAAGCACTGAAAACCCTGCTTCCATTTCCAACATCCTGTCTTTGTGAAGCAGGGTTTTCTGCAGTGACGGCAACCGAAACGAGACTACAGAGTAGACTGGACATAAGCAACACATGTCGGGTGTCACTGTCTCCCGCCACCCCCAGATGGGGTCATCTAGTTACAGGAAAACAAGCTCAGGGCTCCCACTGATTCTGCATTATGGTGAGTTGTAGAATTATTTCATTATATATTACAATGTAATAACAATAGAAATAAAGTGCGCAGTAAATGTAATGCGCTTGAATCATCCCCAAACCATCCCCCCTCCCCCCACCCCCGGTCCCAGGTGCCAAAAAGGCTGGGGACCGCTGCTTTACAGGGTCTGGCACAACACTCTGGTTAGGAAGGCTGAATGCATATCTGTGGACCTGAACAAATGATGCAAAATCATTGAGAGCACGTTGGAAAACATACTTAAAAATCATGTTTGGTCTGGCATTGAAGGGGTTCAGGACATACTATTCCCCAAAGATGGCACAATGGCACATTAAATATTTCAAGTTGAAGAATCTGAGAAGTGGCATGTGCAGGAAGGACTTTCTGACCTTCCCTTGAAGCAGGTCATAAAACCCTCCTGTGAGAGGTGCCCTTCCTTTACCTGGGGGAAAAGAGCATCCTCTTTATCTCTGAAGACAAGAGACACAGAGAGGAATCTGAACGAACAAGCCTTGCTACAGTTCCACCATTTTACTACACTCACCTCATACGCTTTGTCCTATCATATCTTTCCACAACTGTCCACTCTTCATCAGACCTAGCATAAAAACACTCAGTTTTAACTGTTGCCTTGTGTCTTCACTTCCTCATGAAGGCTCCTGTGTCATGAACAACTTAGATTAAATATATTTGTATGCTTTTCACTCTTTAATCTGTCTGTTACAGGGATTCTAGTCAAGAGCTTAGACAGATAAAGGAAAGGGATGGTTGCTGTCCCCCACAGTATCATCAATAAATACTTTATTGTAGAAACAGTAAAATTAAGTATGAGGTGCATGGTAGATTTTATAACTGCTATCTAAATTGTATGTATGCAACTCAATCTATTTGGATGCTTTTTTGAGAAATTATCACTTATCACTTCTCCGTGCATTTAAATATTTGTGTATTAGATGATAGCCATTTAATTTTTTCCCTAATATAAATGTTTTACACTTTTTTATTCTGTTACTAATATGTTTTAAATTACTAAGCAATTTTTGCCATTAGCATATCAAAGATAAGAAGCACTACTTTTTTCACTTTACATCTCTATTTTTTTTACTATAAAAATATACTTCAGTTCTTTTTTTCTTGATGGGAGAAAAAGGGGCTGATTCTTGATACAAGAAACAGGGACCATCATAGCTTAGTAGTCCTGCTTCCCACTTTGAGCTTTGACTATTTTATGTTTTATGCCACATTTAAATATAGAAGGAAGTATCAAAATTTCAAAGAGAAAACTCCATGGCCTCCTTAATGCTCTCCCTGGCTTAGCTTACCACTGTTAAAACTGAAAGACAAGTGCAACAGCTAATCCCTTTCCTGTGTACCTAGAGTAGCTGGAGTCCCCTTGCAATTAGTTCCTTTGACGTGAATTTGAGACAGAAAGGGGGCAGGGCACAACCTTTAAAAGAATGACATAGCCATTGAGGGTACAACATGAACTGGTTAGAACCAACTAGGTCCAAGATGGCGGACAAGTTGACTTCCCCTAGACCTTGAGCCTCATTATACGCTCACTGTCACACATCAGCACACTAAATGACACACCCACAGGGACCATGACAGTTCCAAGGCTGACCATAAAAGGTCAAGAAGTGGGCCGTGGCCCAATTCCTAGAAATCCACACCCCTTCCCCAAAATAGTTGGAATGATCCTCCCACTCATTAGCCTATGAAGTTACCCACCCCTATAAAAACTGACAACTCTGTACCCTGGCATCTCTTGCCTTCTGAGACGGCCCGCACTCTTGTCTATGGAGTGTGTATCTCCCTGAATAAACCTTCTTTCACTTTACTATGGCTCCTTCTTGAATGCTTTCCTGTGCAAAGCCAAGAGCCCACACTTGGCAGCTGTCCCAGGGACTCGTCTGAGACCTAGGACATGACCATCCTCTCGTGCCCCACTTTTTTTCCTGCAACAAATTCTTTGTGCACTTTTAATCTGGCACTTTTCTGCTCCCTTGGTTCCACGGATCAAGTGACCAAGACCCTGGAGCACTACCTAGAATGAGGGCTTTATTTCTTTTTACCCAATCCCACTTTAAAAGTGGGACAAAATTCTAGCAAAACATGCTAAATATTTTTATAAAGGGAAAATATTTTTTTTACAATGAGAAGAGAAAAAGGGTTACCCTCAAATTAATTTAATCTGTGTTTAAATCTGATGAGTCTTCATAAATTTATTTTGAGTTTAAATAATATATTCATATCAGTGGGAAAACATATGTATACAGGGTCCTCTGTGTTCCTCGTTTTATCATTTTAACCTAGTTTTACTATAGCTTCAGAAAGTACCTAATGAAACTTAAGAAGTACTTTTATTCAATAAGTACTTAATTAAAATCTAAAAGAGGACATAAACATATATATATGAAACCAAGCAGGACCCTGTTTGGTACAAAGCCTTTCTATGTCCTGTTTCTTGTTTCTTGTTTGTAGGAAACAGGCCTTATTCAGCTTCCTGAGTTCCAAAGAGCAGATTCAAACAGTTGCTAATCAGGGAAGGGAGGGAACATAGAAACAAAGGAGAAGCAGTCTAGAAACAATAGTGCAGAGATAAAGCAGGGTCCTGGTTCCTCCTCAAGGAATATACATAACAATACCTTTGAGTTCTTCTGCGGGGGAACTAAGGCCCCCACCCAGGTGGAGGATGTTGACTTCAAGCTGAGCACAAGATTCTTGGAATATGTCCCTGTTCCTTCACCACCAACCAATGAGAAGAAAGTCTGCACACAATGGAAAACAAGAAGACTCTGACAGCCTGTCCAAATGATTCTCCTTTTAAAAACTTTCATGGTCGAGCAGAATCTTGGGAATTGGTTTTTGGACATGCGTCTCTCTTCTCCCCAGGTTGCTGGCCTCCTGAATAAAGCAACCTTTCCTTTCCAACCAACAACTGTTTTTCAAGTACTGGCTTTCAAGCAGCGATCAGCGGAACCTGAGTTTGGTAACACACACACACACACACACACACACACACACACACACATATATATTTCTTGTACTCTAGCAGTTTAAACTTTGATATGAGAACTGGGAACATAATTAATTTTCAAAACTTTCCAATTTTTAAAAAAAAAATTGTAAGGAAATCCATGTGTGTGTATCATAAGTACCTCAAACTTTAAAATAGAGACTATTTAGCACATGACATAAAGCTATCAAGAATTACTGAACATATTACATAATGTAATGTCATAAAACAAATCTATAGACTGCTCAGAAACTTAGACACTAAAAAAGACCTTACTAGCTAGCTTCAATTAAAAAATTTAACTTGATTATTTTGATGCAGGTTATTCTTCAAGAATCATGCCTTAAAATGTTGAAAACTTGCTTGTATTTCTGTGTAGAGGAGTTGGATACAGAGACAAATGTTACATTAATGAAATCATTACAAGTTATATAAAACATGAAGATGATATTTGGCACTTGAAATTAAATTATTAAATATTTTCATATTAAATATTTTCTTATGTATTTTAAAAGCTTGGTTTTTAAGTAAAATCAAAACATATTCTGAGTAAAATGGGAAACATATTTTAGAAATGTAAGTTCCACACTGCATGTAATTTAGCCAAGGGAGCAGGTATGGTTGGAATTTTATTTCCCCTGTGTTTAACTTCATTACCATAACTGATAGCCATTTTACTCACAATTTACTTTAGGAGGTTCAAGTTTTTGTTTGTTTTATTGAATACAAATCTCAGTTAACAGTGTTTGCATTGCTAATAGCTCTCTTTCAAAGTGTGTTGATACCTCAGTTGGGTTTTCTTTCAAATTTAAGTAGGCAATTTGGCCATTTATGTGAGAATACAGTAAAAACAGATTGTGTTCATTTTTCTTGTTTTTAAAATATCTGTAGAAGTGCTGACAACACAAGAAGACAAGGCTTCTCCTGCTTTTTAGCATCTGCCAGAATAAGGCGCTAATGAAATCAAGCTAATGGGTTGTCATTTGAATACAAATGTAACAAGTATTTACTGACTAACTATTGTGTAAAATACACTCCTAAATAGTGTGGCTAATTACAGAGACAGCACAATAATGTGATATATGGGGGTAGAATGTATAGGAAGATATGGAAAAATAAACATACGCCAATAACTGTAACAATAGTAGAAAAACTTCATAAGAAACTCAGAGATGTATTTAAAATATTCTGTTATTTGTCCATCAGTAATCACTCCCCCTTCTTCCTAGTAACACATCCCTGGTGTTTTGGGGATAGTAATGTATCTGATCAAAAGACTACATTTGTCCAGGCTTTTTTTCTGGGAGGTCTGGCCAATGACACATAAGCAGAAGTACTGTGTGGGATTTCCAGAGTGGCTCCTCACATGAAGCGGTTCAACTAACAAGTATGTCACTTTTCACCTTCCTCATTTCCTCCCTACTACTACTTGGAATGTTGCTTTAAAACAAGAACTCCAAAAAAAAAAAAACAAAAAAAAAAAACAATAACAAGAACTCCACTAGACTAAAGTGGTCTTTATTACAGAAGTTGGACATGCGCAAAGCAAGACAGAACAATAACAGGAGTCAGGGTCCCAGACAACCTCCAAGAGCAGCCCTATCTACCCACTCTGGGCTGCTACCTCCAGACTTTTTTGTGTGTAAGAATAAATACAATAGGGTTTCAGTCACTGTTATTTTATGTTTTTGTTTTGATTTGCAGCTGAACACGATTTCTAACTAAAATGAGGTATCAAAAATGTTACCAAGATTATCAAGTCAGGAAAAGATTAGATGCAGTTAAGGGAAAAAAGGATATACAAGACAGAGTATTAAATAACTTCACCATATTGGGTTACTTCAAATTAAAACACCCAATTCTTTCTATTTGGGGGGAATACAGGTTTTACCTCAACTATACACAATTGTCTGGCTAATTCTACATCACCTGTATTAACTGGATGAAAACAGGGACCAGATTAAACTTATGAAAATTCAAAACATGCTTTGATTAGATAATTCAGTATCAGAAGAGAGCACATTATCATGATTTCTATTAACATCAACAATGATAATAAATTCTTACCTCTCTGCATATCAGATGCACACACACATATATACACTTAGGTATACTGAGTATTGCATATACATAGAAACATGTTAAAGCACAACATGACATAACAGCTTTTTCATTTAACAAATATTTATTAAATAGGTATTCTGGGGGCTTCCCTGGTGGCACAGTGGTTGAGAGTCCGCCTTCTGATGCAGGGGACACGGGTTCGTGCCCCAGTCTGGGAAGATCCCACATGCCACGGAGCGGCTGGGCCCGTGAGCCATGGCCGCTGAGCCTGCGCCCCCAGAGCCTGTGCTCCATACCGGGAGAGGCCACAACAGTGAGAGGCCCGCGTACCACAAAAAAAAAAAAAAAAAAAAAAAAGGTACTCTGTGCCAGTCACTGTTGTATGAGCTGGGAAAACAATGGTGAGTAAGTCTGTGCCCATGCTGACCTTCTATTCTACTGAGCAAAACTAGTTTTAAATACATACATGTAATTTCATGTCAGGTGACAAGGGTTTTTATACTGTGAAAAATAATAAATGTCACAAAGTAAAATAAATCAGGAAAAGGAGCTGGAATACGACAGTTATTTTAGGCAGGGTAGTTGGAGTAGGCTTTTCTGATGAGCTGTGACACACGCACGTATCTGTGGCACAGCACAGATCCTTAAATGCAATGATGGAATGAGTCATATGAAAATCTGGAGAATGAAGAATGGAGACAAAAGAAAAGTGAGTACAACTGTCCTGAGGAAGGAGAGAATTTGCTATGTGTAAGAAACAACACGAGGTCAGCATGGCCAAAACAAGAAAAGACATACAAGAGAAATCAGAGATGAGATTGGAAAAGCTGCCACGGGCTAGAAGATACAAACACTACAGCCCTTGGCAACTAATTTCACTTTAACCTTGTGTTTGATGGGATGCTTCAAGTGTTTTAAGCAGGGGAATGACACAATACAGCTTGTCTTTTATAAAGAAAACTCCGGCTCCTTGTGAAAAATGGATTATAGAGGAGACAAGTGTAGAAACAGGAAGGCCAGTAAGAAACCATGCCACACCCTGGGTGAGAGATGATGAGGATGATGGTAGCATAAGTGGAAGAAATGGAGAGACTTGGAATATACTCGTATATATTCAAGGCAGAGCTGACTTGCTGATGGATGGAATGGGTGTAAGAAGAAATGAAAGAATAGAGTCAAAGATGAAATATTTTTTCTTTTCTTTTTTTTCCTTTGGCCGGAACAATGAAGGAGTTAACAAAATCATTTATTGAAATTGTGAAGGAGATATGTAGACCCAGAGAGAAATAGATTGAGGACGGTGAGGTGGGTATAATGGCATAAGAATCAAAATTTTTGAATGGTTTTATCAATTTGGAGATTCCTAATAGATATACTAGTGGAGCTACTGAGTAGGCATTTATATATATGAGTCTGAAACTCAGGTAAGTCTGGGATGGAGTTAAAATAGTTGTGAGGAATCAGGCCGTAGATGGTATGAAATCAACCAGGAATGAGTGCAGCCAGAGAAGAGAAAAGACTGCAGGGAGGGGACTGGGATCCAGGACTATACAATATTTACAAATTGGCTAATATCGCTTGCGATTAGGTTTCAGAACTTTCACTTCCCAGGATAAAAACTGCCCCTAATATTTAAAAAAATGAATCACTACAAATTAGAGTATCATATTTTTTAAAAATGTAAATATTACCTATGCTGATCCAAACGTAGATTAACACGATACTTTAGGCCCACATTTATCTAACCCCCTAGAAGGAATCTAGATAAGGTTGGAGAGGAAAGAGTCTCCTCTCCTGTGAGTTCAGAAGATGGTATGTTTCTTAAATCCCAAGGTAAACTGTCTGATGAATTATTCCACAGAAACAGAGGAGTTAACTGCAGATGAAAAAGAACTATACGCTATAAGATTTATTTTAAAGTATTTATTATCATTGTTTTGTTAATAGCAATCATGATAATATGCTCCTCTGTGATACTGAATTATCTATCTAGTCAAAACATCCTTTGAGTGGTCATAAAAGGTGCTCTGATCTAGTCCCTGTCTTCATTCAATTAATACAGATGACACAGAATTAGGCAACTGTGTCTAGTACAATTTATAGCACAGGATAGTACTTTAAACAATGGGTTTTAAAATCATTCTGGCTCTGCCATTTACTAGAGATATACTGGGGATATTAAAAAAGACTCTAGTTTCAGTTTCTTCATATAGAAAATAAGGTTAAAGATGCCTAGTCTAATTTATGGAGTTTTTCCTGAGAAAAATACATGTAAAACACCTTAAAGCCTGTTTAACCCATTGGAAGTGCTCAAGAAATTAAAGCTTGTACTGTAGCTATTTTTTAGATAAGCCATAGCTTTAAAGAGTCTTTATGGTTTAGTAGGAGCAACACTTAAAACAGATAACTTCTGAGCAAATATTTGGAATACGGTCTATTTTAAAACCAAACCTGAATATACTAGAATTTTGACTGTGTTTATAACTTTTAACATTATCTTAAAAGAAATGTTATGTCTATCCTTTTTAATTGAAAAAATACTGGGTTATCTGCCTCTTACATGTTGAAGTCTAAAATATAAACAGACATAAAATAATGCTTTGTTATTCAGAAAGAGGGATACACTGCTTGAAATGAATTCTGTGATAAAGTTAAAAAACTCTAAACCTCAGGCTTCCCTGGTGGCGCAGTGGTTGAGGGTCCGCCTGCCAATGCAGGGGACACGGGTTCGTGCCCCTGTCCGGGAAGATCCCATGTGCCACGGAGCGGCTGGGCCCGTGAGCAATGGCCGCTGAGCCTGCGTGTCCGGAGCCTGTGCTCCGCAACGGGAGAGGCCACAACAGTGAGAGGCCTGTGTACCGCAAAAACAAAAAACAGACAAACAAAAAACCCATAAACCTCAATTTAGAAAGCAGATTACTCAAAATGAATATGTTATGTAAAGATGCTAGCACCTAGCAAACAACTGAAAATACAATCTCATAACTCAATAATCCAATAAGACAAATTCAAATACTTTAACAACTATTTAATATCCTATTAGCTACCATTAATCTTTGTATATATTGGCTCCCTAAATCACTATTTATATTGATGCTTCTGTATTTTTTTCCTCCCCTCAAGGAGCTCTTGAGAAGAATGTAAACACCATATGTTACATAGTGTTACAACAAAATTATAATTACTTACTCAAGTCACTAGATAGTTTAAATCTGAATAAGTGTAAAGCTATTTTAGAGGCAGCTGCTAACAGTTAAACTGTTTTTACCTCACAAAAATGTATTAAATTATGTAGCTAATAACCTAATTATACAACATGAATACACTGAAGAACAGAATTTTGTGTACTTTAATAAATCTCATTCTGTATTTGTGACTAAAGCTTTAAAACTAACTTATAAGACTGCAAATAGTGACATTACACCATGTGACTTACAGAAATTTGTCTCATTTTTTATTGTGAACTTTATACTCACTTCTTAGAGACAATTTTGAACAACATATGAATCTTGCTATACATACGTCTGAGTTTATGCACCAGTTTTTGCAGAACTTCACTGAAGCTTTATCAAATCTTTCCATGCACTAAATTAAGTAGACTTAAAACAAGTTACTTCCAGCGTATTTCCCATAATATAGAAATGATTATTCATGAAGTTCGATGCTTTCCTAATAGGCAATTGCTTTAGTAAGACATATTTCAAAGAAGAGACAATTCCAAATTCTTTAACTGGCTTTATTCTTAAACACTTAATAAATATAGTCTGTGTGACAAGGAAAGAAAAAAGTTAAGACAAAATTCATAATGCTAACTGCCATATTTGGTCCTGTCAAACTAAGTAGAGGGCTTCCCTGGTGGCGCAGTGGTTGAGGGTCCGCCTGCCGATGCAGGGGACACGGGTTCGTGCCCCGGTCTGGGAGGATCCCACATGCCGCGGAGCGGATGGGCCCGTGAGCCATGGCCGCTGAGCCTGCGCGTCCGGAGCCTGTGCTCCGCGACGGGAGAGGCCCCAATAGTGAGAGGCCCGCGTACCGCAAAAAAAAAAAAACAAAAAAAACAAAAAAAACTAAGTAGATATTGGCTCTTACTCTTTACTGATATGCATATAAAATTGAATGTGTATTGTTTATTATATTTTATAACCATGTCTAGAGTATTCAGCCTGGTTTTAACCAGGTTGACACAGAATTAGACAATTTATTAGACAATAGATTTATTCCTCAAAGTTCTTTAAAAATAAATATTAAAACTCTACATTATATAAATGTATATATATATACTTTTTTAAAGAGCAGAAATTAGGAAAAAAAAAGGTATATTTAAAAATAAAGAGTCCATTGTAAAATCTAAGCACTTTGAGAGTAGACACCAGATGGAAAAGAAAACTGGAAAGCAGACAGACACATGATACCTGAAACCTGAGCCAGTAGTGTACCCCCAATCCCCAAACAACCCTACTTTTACTGTGGGATCATAGCAAAGCTATGTACCTATGAAAGTGGGAATAAAAATGGAACTGACAACCAGAGGATTGGTTGACAATATTCCATGCAGCCAGGCAACTTCTCCTCCCTTCCCTAGCAGAAGATAGAAGTTCATTCTCTTCAGGAAAAAAAAAGTGTATATATATATATATATATATATATATATATATATATATATATATTATTGTATATATTATATATTTATATATATAAATTAAAGAAACATCAGGCAAAAGTGGGGAAGGGAGTACTTATTGAAAAGAGGTAGATTAAGTTAAAATGAATAAGGATTTTTTCCAAAGAACGTATACAGATGGTCAACAGGTATATAAAAAGATGCTCAACATCATTAATCATCAGGGAAATGCAAATCAAAACAATAATGGGATATCACTTCACATCTGTTAGAATGGCTATTATCAAAAAGGCAAAAAATAACAAGTGTTGGTGAGGATGTGAAGAAAAGGGAGCCCTCATGCACTGTTGGTGGGAAAGTAAGTTTGTGCAGCCACTATGGAAAACAGTATGAATAATCCTCAAAAAATTAAAAACAGACCAACCATATGATCCAACAATTCCACTTTTGGGTATTTATCAAAAAAAGAGAAAAAAAAGAAAACACTGACTCAAAAAGATATATGTACCTCCATGTTCATTGCAACACTATTTATAATAGCCAATATATGGAACAAACAATGTGTCCATTGATGGATATGGATAAAAAAATGTGTTTTATACTTATATACACATGCACGCACACACACACACACACACACACACACAGCAATATTATTCAGCCATAGAAAAGAATGAAATCTTGCCATTTGTGACAACATCGCTGAACCTCCAGGGCATTATGCTAAATGAAATTAGTCAGACAGAGAGAGACAAATACCATAAGATCTCTCTTGTATGTGGAATCAAAAAAAAAAAAGCAAACCATAACAATGAAAGAACAGATTGATGGTTGCCAGAGGCCAGGGGTAGCAGAAATGGGTGAAGGGGGTCAGGAGGTAAAAATAATAGGATTAAAAAAAATAAAATAATGTATTGAATTTCAAAATGAAAAGAAAAATTTACGATGACTAGATAAATATTATTTTCATCACCTTGTCTTACTCTTCTCAGACAACCTTATACCCTCTAACCACAAATACCTGAAACCAACCACCAACCACCAATTCCCAAATTCTCATTCTTTCAAAAAAAAAAAAAATCTACATATTAAATCCTGAAAACCCAGTGTCCTTGGCCCCACTTCTGCACATGCCCGGCTGAGCTGAGGGGCTGGCAGTAGCCATTCTGCACTACGAAATATGGTCGGAAGAGCTGGGTGCGAGGCCTCTGCACATAGCTCCCTGTAAGCAAGTAGAACCCGACTAAACACAAAGGAAAAAAACAGCCATCTCAGAGCTGTGACTATTTTCAAGGCTACTGTTTTTCTCTGTGGAACACAGCTTTTGGGGCAAAACAAGGAAGAAGCAGGTGATTCTAATGTGCAGTACCAAAGGACAGCCACTGCAGGCCACCTTCTCCAACTCTGAAGGCATTCCAGCCATGTGGCTGACAGAGTCTTGGTGTTCTGCGCAGGTGTCAGGCCTGAGCCTCTGAGGTGGGAGAGCCGAGTTCAGGACACTGGAACACCAGAGACCTCCCAGCCCCACGTAATATCAATTGACGAGAGCTCTCCCAGAGATCCCCGTCTCAAGGTTAAGACCCAGATCCACTCAATGATCAGCAAGCTCCAGTGCTGGACGCCCCATGCCAAACAACTAGCAAGACAGAACACAACACCACCCATTAGCAGAGAGGCTACCTAAAATCATAATAAGGTCACAGACACCCCAAAACACACCACCAGACGTGGACCTGCCCACCAGAAAGACAAGATCCAGCCTCATCCACCAGAATACAGGCACCAGTCCCCTCCACCAGGAAGCCTACACAACCCACTGAACCAACCTTACCCAATGAGGGCAGACACAAAAAACAATGGGAACTACGAACCTGCAGCCTGCGAAAAGGAGACTCCAAACATAGTAAGTTAAGCAAAATGAGAAGACAGAGAAACACACTGCAGATGAAGGAGCAAGGTAAAAACCCACCAGAACAAACAAATGAAGAGGAAATATGTAGTCTACCTGAAAAATAATTCAGAGTAATGATAGTAAAGATGATCCAAAATCTTAGAAATAGACTAGAGAATATACAAGAAATATACAAGAATATACAAGAAATATACAAGAATATACAAGAAATGTTTAACAAGGAACTAGAAGAACTGAAGAGCAAACAATGATGAACAACACAATAAATGAAATTAAAAATTCTCTAGAAAGGATCAATAGCTGAATAACTGAGGCAGAAGAATGGCTAAGTGACCTGGAAGATAAAATAGTGGAAATAACTACTGCAGAGCAGAATAAAGAAAAAAGAATGAAAAGAACTGAGGACAGTCTCAGAGACCTCTGGGACAACATTAAACATACCAACATTTAAATTATAGGGGTCCCAGAAGAAGAGGAGAAAAAGAAAGGAACTGAGAAAACATTTGAAGAGATTATAGTTGAAAACTTCCCTAATATGGGAAAGGAAATAGTCATTCAAATCCAGGACGCGCAGAGAGTCCCATACAGGATAAATCCAAGGAGAAACATGCCAAGACACATATTAATCAAACTATCAAAAATTAAATGCAAAGAAAAAATATTAAAAGCAGAAAGGGAAAAGCAACAAATAACATACAAGGGAATCCCCATAACCGCTGATCCTTTAGCAGAAACTCTGCAAGCCAGAAGGGAGTGCCAGGACATAATTAAAGTGCTGAAAAGGAAAAACCTAAAACCAAGATTACTCTAGCCAGCAAGGATCTTATTCAGATTTGTGGGAGAAATTAAAAACTTTACAGACAAGCAAAAGCTAAGGAAATTCAGCACCACCAAACCAGCTCTACAACAAATGCTAAAGGAACTTCTCTAGGCAGGAAACACAAGAGAAGGAAAAGACCTACATAAACAAACCCAAAACAATTAAGAAAATGGTAATAGGAACATACATATCAATAAGCACCTTAAATGTAAATGGATTAAATACTCGAACCAAAACACATAGACTGGCTGAATGGATACAAAAACAATGCCTGTATATATGCCGTCTACAAGAGACCCACTTCAGACCTAGAGACACATACAGACTGAAAGTGAGGGGATGGAAAAGATATTCCATGCAAATGGAAATCAAAAGAAAGCTGGAGGAGCAATTCTCATATCAGACAAAATAGACTTTAAAATAAAGACTATTACAAGAGACAAAGAAGGACATTACGTAATGATCAAGGGATCAATCCAAGAAGAAGATATAACAATTGTAAATATTTATGCACCCAACATAGGAACACCTCAATACATAAGGCAAACGCTAACAGCCATAAAAGGGGAAATCGACAGTAACAAAATCATAGTAGGGGACTTTAACACCCGACTTTCACCAATGGATAGATCATCCAAAATGAAAATAAATAAGGAAATACAAACTTTAAGTGATACATTAAAGAAAATGGACCTAATTGATATTTATAGGACATTCCATCCAAAAACAACAGAATACATTTTCCTCTCAAGTGCTCATGGAACATTCTCCAGGATAAACCATATCTTGTGTCACAAATCAAGCCATGGTTAATTTAAGAAAACTGAAATCATATCAGGTATCCTTTCAAACCACAACACTATGACACTAGATATCAATGACAGGAAAAAATCTGTGAAAAATACAAACACAGGGAGGCTAAACAATACACTATTAAACAATCAAGAGATCACTGAAGAAATCAAAGACGAAATAAAAAATACCTAGAAACAAATGACAATGAAATCATGATGACCCAAAACCTATGCAGCAAAAGCAGTTCTAAGAGGGAAGTTTATAGCTATACAAGCCTACTTCAAGAAACAAGAAAAATCTCAAACAAACAACCTAACATTACACCTAAAGCAATTAGAGAAAGAAGAACAAAAATACCCCAAAGTTAGCAAAAGGAAAGAAATCATAAATATCAGATCAGAAATAAATGAAAAAGAAATGAAGGAAATGATAGCAAAGATCAATAAAACTAAAAGCTGGTTCTTTGAGAAGATAAACAAAATTGATAAACCATTAGCCAGACTCATCAAGAAAAAAATGGAGAAGACTCAAATCAACAGAATTAGAAATGAAAAAGGAGAAGTAACAACTGACACTGCAGAAATACAAAGGATCATGAGAGATTACTACAAGCAACTATATGCCAATAAAATGGACAACCTGGAAGAAATGGACAGTTTCTTAGAAAAGCACAACCATCTGCGAGTGAACCAGGAAGAAATAGAAAATATAAACAGACCAATCACAAGCACCATAATGGAAAAGGAAATTAAAAATCTTCCAACAAACAAAAGCCCAGGACCATATGGCTTCACAGGCGAATTCTATCAAACATTTAGAGAAGAGCTAACACCTATCCTTCAGAAACTCTTCCAAAATATAGCAGAGGGAGGAACACTCCCAAACTCATTCTATGAGGCCACCATCACCATGATACCAAAACCAGACAAAGATGTTACAAAAAAAGAAAACTACAGGCGAATATCACTGATGAATATAGATGAAAAAAATCCTCAACAAAATATTAGCAAAAAGAATCCATCAGCACACTAAGAGGATCATACACCATGATCAAGTGGGGCTCTTCCCAGGAATGCAAGGATTCTTCAATATATGCAAATCAATCAATGTGATACACTATATTAACAAATTGAAGGATTAAAAACTATATGATCATCTTAATAAATGCAGAAAAAGCTTTTGACAAAATTCAACACCCATTTATAACAAAAACTCTCCAAAAAGTAGGCCCAGAGGGAATTTACCTCAACAAAATAAAGGCCATATATGACAAACCCACAGCCAATATCATTTTCAAAAGTGAAAAACTGAAACCGTTTCCTCTAAGATCAGGAATAAGACAAGGTTGCCCACTCTCAGCACTATTATTCAACATAGTTTTGGAAGTTTTAGCCATGGCAATCAGAGAAGAAAAAGAAATAAAAGGAATGCAAATTGGAAAAGAAGAAGTAGAACTATCACTGTTTGCAGATGACATGATACTATGCATAGAAAATCCTAAAGATGTTACCAGAAAACTACTAGAGCTAATAAATGAAGTTGGTAAAGTAGCAGGATACAAAATTGATGCACAGAAATCTCTTGCATATCTATACACTAATGAAGAAAAATCTGAAAGGGAAATTAAGGAAGCACACCCATTTACCATTACAACAAAAAGAATAAAATACCTAGGAATAAACCTACCTAAGGAGACAAAAGACCTGTACACAGAAAACTATAAGACACTGATGAAAAAAATTAAAGATGATAGAAACAGATGGAGAGATATACCATGTTCTTGGATCGGAAGAATCAATGTTGTGAAAATGACTCTACTACCCAAAGCAATCTACAGATGCAATGCAATCCCTATGAAACTACCACTGGCATTTTTCACAGAACTAGAACAAAAAATTTCACAATTTGTATGAAAAAACAAAAGACCCCTGAATGGCCAAAGCAATCTTGAGAAAGAAAAACGGAGCTGGAAGAATCAGGCTGCCTTACTTCAGACTATACTACAAAGCTACAGTAATCAAGATAGTATGGTACTGGCACAAAAACAGAAATGTAGATCAATGGAACAGGATAGAAAGCCTAGAGATAAACCCATGCACATATGGTCACCTTATCTTTGATAAAGGAGGCAAGAATATACAATGGAGAAAAGACAGCTTCTTCAATAAGTGGTGCTGGAAAAACTGGATAGCTACATGTAAAAGAATGAAATTAGAACACTCCCTAACACCATACACAAAAATAAACTCAAAATGGATTAAAGACCTAAATGTAAGGCCAGACACTATCAAACTCTTAGAGGAAAACATAGGCAGAACACTCTGACATAACTCACAACAAGATACTTTTGACCCACCACCTAGAGAAATGGAAATAAAAATAAACAAATATGGACCTAATGAAACTTAAAAGCTTTTGCACAGCAAAGGAAACTATAAACAAGATGAAAAGACAACCCTCAGAATGGGAGAAAATATTTGCAAACAAAGTAACTGACAAAGGATTTATCTCCAAAATATACAAGCAGCACTTGCTGTTCAATATCAAAAAAGCAAACAACCCAATCCAAAAATGGGCAGAAGACCTAAATAGACATTTCTCTTAAGAAGATATACAGATTGACAACAAACACATGAAAGGATGCTCAACATCACTAATCATTAGAGAAATGCAAATCAAAAGTACAATGAGATATCATCTCACACTGGTCAGAATGGCCATCATCAAAAAATCTACAAACAGTAAATGCCTGGGAGGGTGTGTAGAAAAGGGAACCCTCTTGCACTGTTGGTGGGAATGTAAATTGATACAGCCACTATGGAGAACAGTATGGAGGTTCCTTAAAAAACTAAAAATAGAACTACCATACAACCCAGCAATCCCATTACTGGGCATATATCCTGAGAAAACCAGAATTCAAAAAGAGTCATGTACCAAAATGTTCACTGCAGCTCTATTTACAATAGCCAGGACATGGAAGCAACGTAAGTGTCCATCAACAGATGAATGGATAAAGAAGATGTGGCACATATATATAATGGAATATTACTCAGCCATAAAAAGAAACAAAATTGATTTATTTGTAGTGAGGTGGATGGACCCAGAGTCTGTCATACAGAGTGAAGTAAGTCAGAAAGAGAAAAACAAATACCGTATGCTACCACATATATATGGAATCTAAAAAAAAAAAAAAAAAGGTTCTGAAGAACCTAAGGGCAGGACAGGAATAAAAGCACAGATGTAGAGATTGGACTTGAGGACATGGGGAGGGGGAAGGGTAAGCTGGGACAAAGTGAGAGAGTGACATTGACATATATACACTACCAAATGTAAACCAGCTAGCTAGTGGGAAGCAGCCACATAGCACAGGGAGATCAGCTTGGTGCTTTGTGACCACCTAGAAAGGTGGAATAGGGAGGGTGGGAGGGAGATGCAAGAGGGAGGGGATATGGGGTTTATGTATATGTATAGCTGATTAACTTTGTTATACAGCAGCAACTAACACAACAATGTAAAGCAATTATACTCCAATAAAGATGTTAAAAAAAAAATGCTGAAAACCCCATATCCTCATCCTTTTTCCCTTTATTGCTCTCAACCTGACAGCATAGATTATCCCTTCCAGGCAGGAATCTCTCCTGGCATTTTGTCCCTACATATCCAAGCCCAGTTTGATGACCTTCCAAGAAGTTCTTTAAACTGTCAAATATCCTATAATAAAATCACTTCCATTTCAGCTAGCTAAAGCAAATTATATTCTTTGGATCTATGAAAACTGACCAATATTCCAGGTGGCTTTTATTCCAGGATTGCAAAGATGGCTTAAATTTATTAGGTCTGTTAGTAAAAGAAATACATAATCTTAGTAGAATTATGATCTCAATAAATGTCAAGCCTGAGGAATGGAGGGATGTTTATTATTTCTTTTTTTTTTTCCTTTTTTTTCTTTTCTTTTCTTTTCTTTTCCTCTCTTCACTTCTCTTATTTTCTCTTCTTCTGTCTCTTCTTCTATCTCTGCCTCTATTTGTGTTTATCCCCTTCAGTTATATAAAACCAATGATCAGTCAGAATCATGATTAAAATAAAAACACTGTAGACTTCCTGTAGTATAGTAGTTCAAGCTACAGTCTTTAGAATTTTAGAAACCTGAGTTGGAATTCCAGCTGAGTCATTTACCAGCACTGTGACCTCTAGTCAGGTTCTTAACTGCTCTAAGCTTCAATTTCCTTATCTGTAAAATGAGACAATAATCGTGTGTACTGAGGATTAATACTCAAAAGAAGTAGATAGCTTTCAGGATTTCCAATTTAGAGAAACTTGAAATGTATATAGCATTTGGCTATAGAATAATCTTAGGAAAGGTAATATTTGTAAATCCAAACAGCTGTTGGCAGGAATGCAGTTATCTCTTAGGCAATGGTTATCACATAAATACCTGCTAAAGCAGAAGCCAGATTTTCAGACCACAAGATGAGATACTGACAAATAACAAGAGCAATTAAATACTGAATTCCCTAGCACCAAGTTAGTCTCATACAGATAATTTGTATCCAGGATTGGTCCAGCTATGTTTATAGAGTTGTAGGGAAAAAGAGGGATAAGCTACAGAAAATTTGGCAGGCTACTTGTATAGCTTGATAGGCTCTGTTACATATATCAGCTTATCAATGGCTAATGTAATAAAATGAGTATTTCAATTTTAATATGATAAAACACTAGAAAAGAAACGAGGCCTTAAGTGAGCTTTTTTCACCATTCATTCATACAATTCATTCTTTCATCTACTATTAGTATATTATATACTAGTTCTATACTAGACACTGAAATAGGGAATATAAAGAATATAAAATATTTCTGTATTTATGAAAATCGGCATCTATTGGGGAAGACTGTAAATATATTTATAATATAATTTTATACTTCTATATTAGAAGTGAAATTAAAGTATTGTGGAGACTTTGGGGAAGAAGTTTCACAGAGGGGGTGGCATTTAATTGGACATTAAGTGAGGAGTTTGCCAGACAGAAAACTGAAGATAAAGGAAATAGCTTTTATAATTCAGCACAGTGGATATTCCTTACTCTGTATTAATATAATAACCAATTAACAATTGACAGAAAAAGAAGGGTAATGTGCATTCTAATTATTTAAATAATCAGCTCGGTGATTATGAACAAAGATTCCTGTGTCAGGAATAAGACCCACATCTTACATATGTGTCATTACTAACTGTGATAGGAAGAATAATGCCCCTTTTCTTCCTCCAGTGATGTCCACGGCAAAGGAGAATTAAGACTGAAGAGGAAATTAAGGTAGCTAATCACCTGACTTTAAAATAGGGAGATTTTCCTGGGTTATCTGGTAGACCTACTGAAATCATGAAGGTCCTTAAATATCATAGGGAGAAACAGAGAGTCAGAAGCAGAGTGATGCATCATAAGAAAGGCTTAATAGGCCATTGTTTTAAAGATGGAAAGAGGCAAGGAAATGCAGGCAAACTCTTGTAGCTCAAATAAGTAAGTAAATGGATTATCTCCCAGAGTCTCCAGAAAAAACTCAGCTCTGCCAACACTTTGATTCCAGTCTAGGGAGACCTAATTCTGACCTCTGACTTTCAGAACTATATGAAACTAAAATGATAATTGTTTAAAGACATCAAGTTTGTGGTAAATTGTTACAGGAACAAAATAAAACTAATACACTAATGACAACTTTTAAAGATATAACAATTAGGTAAATATAAATATATGGATATTTTAGTGTATATTTATGAAAGCCTAGACTATCTATAAACTATTATTTTAATATAGCTATAGACAATCTTCATCCTATTTGATGAACAGGTCTGCATCTCCATGTACAGACGAAGGCAATCAACAACAGTGGATAACATGAAAATCCTTCCTATTTCTTATCATTTGTATTTTATTAGTACCATTTGATTTTCTAGGAATTGACAAATTTCGAATGAAGTTCAGAACCCATTCTGTGGAAATCGAGCTCAAGAAGAATTATAAAATTTTCTTCATTTTGCATCTTAAAATTTGCTCAACTTGCTATGGTATGAACATGTGCGTCCCCCAACCTTTATATGTTGAAACCTTAACATGCCGAGGTGATAATATTAGGACATAGGGCCTTTGGGAGGGGATTAAACCATGAGGTCAGAACCCTCAGGAATGGGATGAGTGCCCTTATAAAAAAGGCCTCAGAAAGCTCCCTTGCTACTTTTGCCATGTGAGGGCTACAACGAAAAGACAAAAAGAAGGTGTCTAGGAAGTGGGCCCTCACCAGACACTGAATCTGCCCGTGCTTTGATCTTGGACTCCTAGCCTCCCGAACTGTGAGAAAGCAATACATTTCTGTTGTTTATATGCTTCCTAGTTTATGATATTTTCTTAGATCAGCCTGAACAGACTAAGACACAACTCTTGCTTGCTCCCTGTACCTCACTGCTTGTAGAAGGCAGTCGAAGTTCTCTATAAAGCATGTGAAGTCCTTCACAACAAACAAATTCTTCCTTGCCACGTGGGCAACACGCAACTGAATATTTATAATGTCTAGACCTTCGTGGTCTAGCTTGAGACCCTGGCACTTACTCCTCCTTTGCCTCACGACACTTCCCTTTCCTCAACTGCATCTCTGAACTTTTGAAATACTTGACATTTTTCCAGGCCATGCTGAACTACAGCCAGCATTACGATATTCTGTAGCTTTATACAGTCTGAAGAAAATATTTCTGCCCCAGTACCTTTACATAAGGTCTTACACATAGTAGGAACTCAATAAATGTTTGTTGATTGTTCTGAATGTCTCACTACATTCAAGAAAATAACAGAAATGGTGAGAAATGATAATAGTAGAACTATTATCACTAAGTGAGTAAGGCCCACAGGAAAGAACAAGAAAGAGAAGGAGAGAAACAGCTAATGTTAACAAGAGGACAGACCACTGTCGGTTTTATTCATGTAGGCATTATTACCAGAAACTATGACCCATCTCTCTTTAACATGGTGTAGCAGCTGGCATGGCTCCATTTTCCTACTTGGCTCTCTTGCCAGCTTCTATTGTCTGGCAAAGACACTTAAGGGAGAAAAGTGAGCTTAATTCTTCTACCCTTAATTATGCTTTGACAGTTCTGCCCAGCTTTTTCAAAACTTTCAGCTCAAATACTGCTGCCAAAGACTTTCTTGTTAAGCAGGGCCTAACTACTTTAAATGAATTTTTATTCTTCTTGTTTTTTATGGTCAAGATAAGCAACATGGATGAACACACACATCATTAAGTCTAGTGACTAGTTTAAGATAGCACAGGTGTTTGGCATTACATAGAGAATGGAATACAAGTCTATTTTCTGACTTGATTATAATGAATCACATTTTTGTTTTCCATTGAGAGTTTTAACTCGGTGTATGAATTTCCTCAAGGCTTTTCAATACCTTTGGGGAGAGGGTGAGTCAGAAGGTGATAGGTCTGGTTCTCTGTACTAGGTCAACTTTGGTCTCCAAGGAGACAAAAGGAAGGAAAAAGCTTGGAGACATGGAAAAAGAAGTTTGCCTGTGTGGAGTCTGTAAGGAATAAAGGTTGTTGAAACAGATTCCTGTATATATTTATATATAAGAAGGGATTTTCTTTTCCCTTGGTGAGGAAGAACATAAATTGTTTCACAGATGTTATGTGGGAAAGAAGAAAAGAACTTGAATTTTTATTCTTAATAAGAAATACATGAATAAGATTCTAATATAACAGGTTTAGCCAACATTTTCAGTGCTTGTCACATCTCCTGAGATAAGAGTTTCTTATCAGATTTGCTAGAGTAAAAGAGATTACCTGAGAAAAAGGGCAAGTCCCAGTACAGACAGAAGCTGACTGCTGATAATATAATGCAAAAGCTTAAAAGAAAACAGAGAATTTCCTTAGCTGAAAATCTGACATCAATAATTACTCAGAATATTCAAATTACATCTATCTTCAAAATTATTGCTATTAGGCTGCTGATTAGAGGCTAATATCCATCTGGCAATTGTTTACCTTCTAATTTCTTGCACTAGAAATAAGTCACTATCCAAGAGGAAGAAAGTTAAGTATTTGCAAAAGCACATTGCACCCTTCCTGATCTCTTTTGAAATTCATTTTAAAGTAAAACACAAGAAAAGATGCTCAACATCACTAATAATTAGAGAAATGCAAATCAAAACTACAATGAGGTATCACCTCACACCGGTCAGAATAGCCATCATCAAAAAATCTACAAACAATAAATGCTGGAGAGGATGTGTAGAAAAGGGAACCCTCTTGCACTGTTGGTGGGAATGTAAATTGATACAGCCACTATGGAGAACAGTATAGAAATTCCTTAAAAAACTAAAAATAGAGCTACCATATGACCCAGCAATCCTACTCCTGGGCATACATCTGGAGAAAACCATAATTTGAAAGGATGCATGCAACCCGATGCTCATTGCAGCTCTGTTTACAATAGCCAGGACATGGAAGCAACCTAAATGCCCATCGACAGATGAATGGATAAAGAAGATGTGGCACATATATACAATGGAATATTACTCAGCCATAAAAGGGACAAAACTGTGCAATTTGCAGAGATGTGGATGGACCTAGAGACTGTCATACAGAGTGAAGTGAGTCAGAAAGAGAAAAACAAATACCGTAAAATATTGCTTATATGTGGAATCTAGAAATATGATACAGATGAACTTGTTTGCAAAGCAGAAATAGAGTCACAGACATAGAGAACAGATGTATGGTTACCAAGGGGGAAAGGGAAGGTGGGATGAATTGGGACATTGGGATTGACAAATATAACTACTATGTATAAAATAGATAACTAATGAGAACCTACTGTGTAGCACAGGGAACTCTACTCAATGCTCTGTGGTGACCTAAATGGGAAGGAAATCTAAAAAAGAGGGGATATGTGTATTCAATATATGTACAACTGGTTCACTTTGTTGTACAGCAGAAACTAACACAACATTGTAAAGCAACTATACTCTAATAAAAAAATAAATTAAAAATAAAATAAGCGAATAACAACAACAAAAATAAATAAAGCGATGTTCATACTCTTCCCTAAACTATTAAGAATATCTTTTACTGTAGACAAGGGTAAATAGAATTTTCTGATTATTCATAATGACTATCCAACTTTTAATCTGCGTCATCCATACGCCAATTTTGCCCAGCAGAGTTACTACAGGTATTAGAATCTCTGACAAATTATTTATGTGTGCTTTGAAAACTGCACTGAAGAAATGTTAAATCTGTGATACAAAAAAACCTCAGAACAGAATATTTGCTTGTTTTACTCACTGTATTGCATCTGTCAGCATGGCCATTTAATACCCCCATATAGTATAATTAAAACAAAGGATGTCCAATGTCTTAATGAAACACTTTAGGTCTAATATTCTTTAACCTTGTGTAGTTAGCAAAGTAAATACAATCATTTCTAAATTATTTGATGTATGGCAGAGTTAACTGTACTTAATTCCTCACACATTTTATTTTACTGCTGATATGATTCAGCTTCCAAAATTCATTTGTTATTTAAGTAAATGATTCCAATAGAACAGATGGAAGTCATTGCCAGATAAACTAAACTCATGCTGGGTCCACCTCTGACAGCTTCTCATATTCATGGTCCATCTCAAATGGTCATGTTAATAATGAATCACAGCCTTGGAATTTTACCTTGATTATTAATTTCTTATTTAAAAAAATGTGTTACAGTATACGCCACACTTATAAGGTAAATCCTGAAGTAATGCAAGAGATTATATTTTAAAACAACAAAGAATAAGTGTATATGATCCAGAATGTGTATGAAATGGTAATGTTAAGATAAAAAATAACACTGGATGTACTAAACATGAGATCAACTGCTTAAATTATCATTAATAATGATATTATCTTAAATATAGAGTTAACCCCAAGCCAATTCCAATATCTGACGTCTTCATTAAATGTTAAAAGAAATCTTGTTAATATTGGTGTGCAGAGCAATGACTGCCACATCCGCTATTATCTCACATCAAAGTTTTCTAGACACTAGGGAGCAACAGGTATTGAGGAACAGAGCACACTGCTGACATCAACTGTTTCCAAATAAAACTGTCCTGGCATCTTGTCGGCAGACAGAACATGTATTTCAGTGACGCCAATCCACTCTTAAGTGGGTCCCCAAACCAAAGTTGAGGCCATAATGACTCAGTTTCTTAAAATTCATTTTCTTTCAAGAAACACACAAAATTGTTTTCATTTCCCCAAATTTCAAGGCTTTTATTGGCTTTAGAATTTTGCTAGCTGTAATTCAATATCCTGTCTTTTATGTACAAACTAATCCAGACCTTTTCACATTGGGTACCTGAATTCTTTCCTCCAATGTTCTGTACCTGTATTCTAAATTCAAGCTTTTCCTAGAAAATCCTCACTTTTGCCAATTATGAAATACCATCCAAATCTATGTATCTTGTAGTTTTCTGGAGCTCTTTTTTTTTTTTTTTTTTTTTTTTGCCATACGCAGGCCTCTCACTGTTGTGGCCTCTCCCGTTGCGGAGCACAGGCTCCAGATGCGCAGGCTCAGCGGCCATGGCTCACGGGCCCAGCCACTCCGCGGCACGTGGGATCTTCCCGGACTGGGGCACGAACCCGCGTCCCCTGCATCGGCAGGCGGACTCTCAACCACTGCGCCACCAGGGAAGCCCTGGAGCTCTTTTTAACTCAATGATATAAACAGTGGATCCCTGAATTCGGTTTTCCAAGGTCATCTCTAACAGATGCTGAGTAAATCTTGTCCACTAAATATGTCAAAGGGACTTTGTGACCACAGTAAGCAGAGTATGGCCCAATGCTCTGAAAGTATGCTAAAATAAAGCTTTATACCATGAACGTTTTCTCTCATTACCACATGGAGAACTCAAAAATGTTAGGAGAAATCTAAGGCAGCAACCTATGCAAAGATGAAGAAATTCAATGAGATTTACATTTAAGGAAGAAAATGAATGTGTGACCTGTGGATGGGGTGGGAGGGTGTATGCCATTATTTTTAGCATGTATTAATGTTGACAAGTTCTGTATCTTGGACATGCCTTACTGAAACCATTTGGATAGTGTATGAGAAGGATTTGACAGCAATATAAAGCTAGCAAGCGACATGAAAGTATTTGCTTATTATTTCCATTATTTTTCTTTCCCCTTGAGGTCTGCTATGTCTGAGAGATACTGCATACCTTTTAAGGAAAATTAAAATTTGTTTTGGCTTTAATTTATGTAAAAGTAATTTTAATTTATTTTAAAATAATTTTACTTGATTTATCAGGATATACAATTATTATTTTTCTTTCCAGTGAATATTCATAATACATCAGTGATGCTGTCTGCAAAAGTTAAATAATAGATACAGTGTTTATTCAAAATTTATCTTGACAAAACCAGAAGGAAAAATGTTAACATAAAATAATACTATATAGACATAATATAGAGAGTATTGTTTGGTAGTTGTTATTTCAATTTTCCTCTCAGTGTTTATAATCAAGACTTTAGTAAAATATTTTTATAGCCATGATTCTTTGATATTCTCAACCACAAGGTTTTAAGGACTATAAGTTAATTCAAATATGGTGACATTTAACTGAAGTTTCCAAATTTAATGGAAATTAAAATAGCATTGGAAAATATACTCAAATAAGTGCACAGATGAATATGTGTAAACATTTAAGGAAATCTCTCATTTCCTATTTCATTCCCTCAAATCCAAACTCCCTCACACATCACTGAGAATTTAATAGCACTGAAAACTGGATCAATAAAGGAATATCACATATTTATATGGTAGATTAAAAATTGCTCCAAATCCTTGTCATTCCCCATCAAGAGGGGCAATTTATTTTTCCTTTCCTTGAGTCAGGGTTGGCCTTCTGTTCAGCAAAGAATTAACATAGCAGTCTTCAGTCTGTCTGTCATGGGCTGAATTTTGTCCCCTCAAAATTTGCAGGTCGGAGTTTCAACCCCCAGGACCTCAGAATGTAACCGTATTTGGATACAAGGTCTTTAAAGAGATGTTAAAATGAGGCCACGGTGGTGGTGGGATGGGGGGTGAGGGCTCTAATCCACTATGACTGGCGTCCTTATGAAAAGAGGAAGAGACCCCAGGGTGTGCCTGCAGAGAAGACTCTGTTAATCGCTACATCATGATACCTGTTTATTTGCAACATCAGAAAGATAGCAAAAGAGGTAAAAATAGGAAAATATAGAGAACCTTAGAATCAGGGATAATCTTTGATATTGCTCTTTGTTGATATCCCACATACAATCCATTAACAAATCCTGATGACTCACACTCAAAATGTATCTAAAATCCCACCAGCGCTTATTAGCCTGTCATTTACCATGCCATCTCTTACCTATAGGAACTTTGCCTTCCTTCTTCTACCATGTCCTTTTGCTGCCTACATCTACACGGAAATCAGAGTAACAGTTTTGAAATAAAGTCTGATTATGTCATTCTTTTTTCCCAAAACACTCCAGTGGTTTCCCATCTCATGCAATGTAAGATTCCAAGTCTTTACCACGGCCTACAAGGCCCTTCATGATCTGGTTTCTCTCTGACTTGATCTTTTATTACCTGTACACTCATTCACTCTGCTTCAGCCACAATGTCACTCTTGCCGATCCTAAAAGGTCAAATGTTCCCCTGCCTCACGGCTTTCGCACTTGTCCTTAAGCCTCTTCCCATAGAGAGATGAGTGGCTTTCTCTTGTTTCTCATTTTAGTCTTGGCTAAACCATCTCCTAATCAGAGTAACCTTCTTTGACCATCCTTTTTGAAACAGCAACATACTTTAAAGTCACTTCTTATCTTCCAAATCCTGCTTTATTTTTCATTATAGCATTTATCATCCCTACCTGACATGCTATATATTTATTCTTTTGCTGTGTATCACTCCTCACTAGAACCCAAATACCATGAAAGCAGGAATTCAGTCTGTGTTGTTTACATTGAAGCACCAGTGTCTAGAACATTATCAAGCACGTGGTAGGTATTTTATAAATTGATTCATCAACAGATGAATGAATGAATAGATGGCCTAGTCAAAAACTAACCAAAAACGCAGAATATACCATTTTGGGCTCTTTCTGGGACAACCAAAAAGTGAATTCCAATAATAAAAAGAGACCATTAAATTCAGTAAATGAAAAACAACAATAAACACACAAAAAAATCTCAACCAATGCAGGATATGCAACAGATGATGTTATGAGGTCACACCACTATCCGACTCCACTCCCTCAGAGCCTCCAAATGTGTTCTTTTCCACTATGGTGTGTTTAGACCAAATAAACTGACACTACTTAGTATATTGATGTTATATAAAGAGTAAAATATCAATAGTGCTTTGTTCACAATGAGGTTTTTCCCAGAATCTAATGTGATTAAATAATGTTCCTTCAGTGGAGATTGTATTTAGAAAGTTACCAGGTTAATGCACAGGGAGAGGTTTGGGGAATTAAAGAAAAATATACTGTGGTGTGTTCCTGATAAAAAGATACCATACATCCTATGGTTACACAAACTATTATGTATTCCTTTTTTCCAAGTAATGCTTTATGTATATTTACCAGTTTCCCCTTAAGACAAACTCATTATATTAACTTCTTCTCCCTCATAATTGATAAACATTTCGATTAATTATTTTTCATGAGAGGAAACTGATATATGAGCTCATCTGAATACTCGAGGGTATAAAATAAGTAGCATGCCTTCTAGGAATGAATATTAAACATTATTCTTCATCAAAGTAGACTTTATATTTCTATTCTCACATTTAGAAATGAAGTACAAGGAGTTGAGTGGAAATATTTCTGTTTCATGTTATTTCTAATATATAGAACTTTCTTGCTTTAAACTAACGGATATCTCTGTAAAAAAAAAGATCGGTTAAAACATATACTGTTGGCTATGTGCTATTCTAAGCACTTCCTATTTAATAACTTGTTTAACCTTATAAGAACACAATGAAGAAGCAGTTGCTATTGTTTCCATTTTACAGATGGAGAAATTGAGACACAAAGTAACTGGCTCACAGTTATAAAAATATAAAGTGGCAGAACTGGGATTTGATCCTAGGAAGTCTCTTAACTAGGCTACACTGCCTCTAATGTTCCCAACTCTCTTTTCTGCTTTCTTAAAAAAATATATTGTTCTTAAAATAGAAATAAGTGGTCATTATAGAAACTATAGGAAAAAACTTAAGTATAGTCCATCTAAATAGTTGATTGTTGATAACTGTATATTTCCTGGGGTTTTTTTTCTACTCAATATTTATTTTATATAATTGAGAGCAAACTATGTGTGTTACTACATGTTACTAAGTCCTGAGTTTAGACTCTGTGGTCAAGTGGATCATAACATCCCCGCATTGGCTAGCAGGATAAAATTTTTGAGACCTTCATGTATTTCTCTATTTCTTCCTCTGTGTCCCTTGCTTAAATAAGGGAGATGAAGAAAAGTAGTCAGAGAACCTTGGAATTCCATAGGACAGGAGACCCAGGAAAGAGCCCAGCACCACTCTGTGTCAGCTCCTGGGGAAGATGGCTGGACTTCAGGGAGGGTGGCCCCACCTTGCATTCTAGGTACTGGATAGCCAAGCACCTTACACATGCCAGGAACCCACTAACAGAGAGAAGCAGCAGTCAATGGGGTCATGAAGGCAATGGGTGATTTTTATTTTCAGACTTTGACTGAAGATTGGTGAATGGAGGATAGTCTTGGTGCACTTTTGAAACAATGTCTAAAGGAAAGGCAAATTGAATTTGTTTCTTTCCTGTTGGCTTTATCACAGGATAAGGATAAAGAATAAGCCAGGATAACCTGTGTCTAACTTATGTAATCAAAAAAGATGCTTTCTGGAGGAAAAGGGATTAAGATCTAGCCATCAGGCTTCACTGAAGAACAAATAAATTTAAAAATATGTGATGAATGTGGCTGGCAAAAAGAACATGGCCCATAATCAAGTGTACTATTAACGGAGGGGTCAGGAACAATGAGCCAGCTTTAGCTTCAAGAATGTTAGTTCCAGGAATGGATGGAGGCTGTAATACCTGTGTATATACAAATAAATTAAAAGGGTCATCCTACTAAAGAACAGTAATATTTGATGGCCCCAAAGCATTTTTGGTGTGGTACATCTGACTGAGGCCACAAAGGAAGAGACAAGGCAGATTAAGGAAATCAGGGAGAATGGCAGAGGGAACAGGTAGAATGGGCATCAAAATTAACAATGTCAACTTAGTTATTCTACAGAAAAACATAAAACTTTTAATTAACAGTTTAGCAGTCTACTCCCTTTTTCCTTATAGCAAAGTCTCACTTAGATCAATTAACTTGCACTATTATGATTCTATTATGGCTGTTTAATAGAATATTGTTTCCACCCATGTGAAATTAGTTATCCCTTGGCCTTTCCATAATAACGTAGTGGCATATGTGTCAGACCATATATGTATATATTTTATGGAATGCTGAAAACTCTATTAAAAAATTGAAGTTATGCATTTGCCCTTTGTTTCCAAATATATGTCCGTAATAATAGTCTGCATAATTATAAAAACCTGGACTCCTAGAAACTTCTCAGCAACAAGAGTCCAACTGGGAAATCTGTGAGTTTATTACCTGTGGTATAGGTGGAGGATTGTGAATTATACATCTTTTTATATGAAGGGGTTCACTCAAATGCTTTCAGTGCCAGGTGTGAATAGGGAATGGTGACTGTGGTGAACTGGTATCCATGTACCCTGTCCAGACGGAGAAACCCTACTTATCTTTGATCAATCAGTTCTATCTGAAAGAAAGGCAGTTTCCTAGATCTTGCAATTTATTAAGAGAAGACTAGATGGATTTTTGTGAGAACTGTCCTCATTTTTGAAAGACTAAACCAAACAAAACACTATGGCAATGGGTTTTAAATGGTAAGGGTAAGAAATTTAGCACAAGGTGAACTGTTCTGTAAGGGAATAGAGTCCTGAGTAAGTATACAGGGCTTGGGCTATTTTTAAGAGCAGATCTGGTTTTGTTTAAAAATTGAAGTATGTACTCCAGTACTATTAGTGCCAAAAAATAGTCTTATTATGGAAAAGAAGCATCTGGTCCCAAACAAAATTTAATTGTCATCTTTGATTCTTGTATCTCCAAAGCTTAACATACCTCTCTTGACTCCTTGGGTAAGTCTCCAGGATACTACCAGTTTTCTACTACCTTAAATTTAATAGATCCCACTGTGGTACATTCCTATTGATAGCCAATTTCTCATCTAACATTCAAGTCAATAATATAGGTAGAGATATTAGTGGGAAGGTAATTATTAGGGATTTAAAAAATATATTACATACCATTTGTCATTATGTCAAATGGTATGGTTAAAATAAATTTAATCTGAATGTCATTTTGAATATAATATTTAAAGGAAAGCATTTACTTGGATAAACACTTGAGCCAAAACAGGATATCGTCCTCCAACTGTCATATGAGTGCTTCCAAAATAGACCAAGAAAAAGGATGGAATACTTTCTTTTATTAACCTAATTATTTCCCAGAAGAAAAGGTATAAGTAAGTCTCTCAACTGGCCACCAAAGCTTATCTTTCAAAAGCCTTCCTTGTCTAATATTAGGGCAGATGGTTACGGAGTTGGGCGCTGAAATCACTGTCTTAGAAAATACAACTAAAGTATCAAAGGTGATTAATCTTATTTTATTCTTGGGGAGTAAAAAAAAAAAAAAGATAATCAATTTTTTTTCTAGTTAACCATGTTGGTCAAATATCAAAAATTTAAATAAAGTTTCGGACATAAATGAATTAAAACTGCAAGGTTTTTCAGGGTATCATTATCGGAAAACTTCAATGTCTTCCGTGTTTTTTTGTTTTCAACAAATTTTTTTGCAATTAAAATGTACTATACTGCTAAGGTACATCTCAAAATAGTTTCTGTATATTTTGTGTTTATATAAAGATAAATAAGAATTCTGTCAATCATTTATATGACAACAGTTTATAAACTAAAAATAAAAGAAGCAAATGCAGGAGTTGTATAATTTGAAACCTTAATTTTAGATACTTCTAAATACTAGTGGATGTTTCTATATCTGATAAAATTGTTTTGAAAAAATATAAATAATATTCCTATCACAGAAGAAGTAAATTAAGAGCTACTATAACTATATTGGTTAGCAAAAGCCAATATTTTATATTATAAGCACTTGCAAGTTTTAACTGCATATTTACACATTAACACAGGAAAAATACTGATCTCTTAGAACCAGTCAGAGAAACTAACTAAAATAATTATATTTATATTAGCTTTATGTCAGCAGATTTTGGAATATATCTGACGTTTCCTTTTACCTCTGTTAAAAAATACATTAATTTTCAAGGAGGGTAGTCATTATCAGCATATTAAAAAGAGAAAATGGTTTCTAGTGATGCTGTGAGAAATCAATTAAAAACTTTTTAAAAATATGATTTTTCTTTAAATTTTGTCCCATCTACCATAAGATGGAATATTAAGGAATACTAAACTTTGAAACATTAGTATTATTTTCTCCTTTTGTTGTAGAATGATAAAATATTTCTCAATAAATGATATAATCAGAATTCTATTTAGTATTTAACAATTCTCTGACATAAAATGAGCCTTTAACAGTTATTATTGTTTATCATTAAGACACAAAGCACCTATAATTAGAAAACTAAAGACCCACGATGGAATTTATAACCATTATTTTCATTTTAACAATACAGCAAATATTGAGTATACAGAAATCCACGTCAGTCACTGTACTAGATGTAAGCAATATGAAGTTGAATAAGATTTTGTCTTCATATGAAAAACAATGACAAAGTTATGATAAAATACAAATCATAACCCCCCAAAATATGTTTACCTGTCTTTAAACTAAACTGAAACCATTGCACGTAAGTGTATCATCCCAACTTTCCAAGTTTTTTTTTTTCTTCCCATGATCTTAAGGAGTCCCTTTATTTACAGTAATCCTAAAGAAATCCAAAAATCTCTGGTGCACATATAAAATAGGTGATTTACAAGCTTTGGCTTAAAGAGAAACATCTAATCTTAAATAGCAAAACAAGAAGATGACTTCATATTTGTAATGTATACAGACTCCCAAACTGAAGAATTCTGCTAATCATACTTAGAGTATTTACTTAAATATTTTAAAAATGCAGTGTTTGGAGGAATGATTCCATATGTTAATTTTTTATTTTTACCATTAGTTTGTAAAGAATACACAACTAATTAATTATGACCTAGAGTTATCAATGAAAATTCAATCAGCTAATGAAAGTTTAACTACTCAATGAGTGCTGAATAATTCATTCCAAACTTATTGCTTAAATTAATATAAATACAAGACTTGAAACCTATAATTCATGTGACATCAAACTATTACAATGAAATTACTGTCTCTTACATGCAAGGCAAACAATGTGTTATACAAAGTATCAATTTCTATTCAAACTCTACCTTTATTTAGCAAGTAGAATGACAACAGACAAAACAACAACAAAATTTTAACATCTGAAACAAGATCCTTATGAACTAAAGCAGTTAACCTCACCATCTATGCCTGGACTACCTATTTTACTATAGTAAAATAAATATTTTTTAAAGATCCTAAAAGTATTGTAAACAATTATTAAAAATGTTTTCAATTTATTTTTTACCTTGAAAGGCAATGGCTCTTCAGTAAGAGGACTAACAGGAAGTGAAGTGGTGCTACTTGCTGGGCTCATATCTGTACTCTACAAGAAAAACAAAATTGAATTAAAGAGATACTTTTTTGTAGTCATTTTTTATTATTCCTAATTTAGAACCTAACTCTTCTTGTTAAAATAAAAAACAAATATGTAAGTGAAAATGGATGTAGAAAAATTCAAATTATTATTGTATGATGAATCATTCCTTATTTAGAAATAATTAAGAAATTAATCAAATTATCACTTCTCAATTTGCATTTCAAGTGTATTTTATTAAATATAATAACCATCTTTTACGTTAGGATGGTATCTAGTATTATATGTGCTTAACATATTTTTACCTTTTTTTGATAATTAAACTATACCTATAATGGTTCACTATGGTGCTATTTCAATGTCTTTCAGGCTGATTTTCAAATATGTGTTATTCATATTTTCCTTTTATGGAGATTTGAGTCATTGTACCCAGTTTTTAATTCATCATGAAAAGCATATCTGCCATTAATTTACAATTGCAAAATGAAGAAATATTAAATTCTAAAAATTCCCATATTCATAGCTCTTGACAAACTTTCTTATATTCAGCTAAATAAATATTTAAGGACAAAAGATTTACACAAATATAAGAGAATTATCAGAATGTTGCTAATGCTGTTCTTCTAGTCCTTTAAAAATGTAATCAATTAAAATTTCTTAAGTGGGAGATTAGCCTATATAAAAAGAGATGCGTGTTAGAAGCTTGTCATTATTTTTTTCTAAAAGCAAGAAAACAATATTGATAATAGGCAGCAACAGAAGTTATTTTACTATGTTCTCAACTCGTTCTCTCAGAGGGATTCTTCCATTTAAGTAGATAAGTAAACAAAACATTGAAAAAAAATACACACCTACATTTTTTCAGTTCCATTTCCAAATGTACATGGACACAAATACAGAAAAACTTGCAGTAAAGATTAAAGCAAAAACATGAATTAACTTTGATTGAGATAAGGGAACAAGTAGACAAGTTTGGCTGACAAATTCTAACAAAAGAATACATTCAAAGAATACATGCTGCAGTTGCTACAAATTCTTAGTGTCTCTTTCTACTCAAAGATTACTTTTATTCACTTGATTCAGGTGTACAATAACCTGGACACATTTTAAATATCCATTAAAGTAGGATTATTTCTTACTGTCTATTCCAGAAACAATGGATATGAACTATAAACATAGGACCCAAGATACTCAGTATAATATGTAGTACAACATGTACCTTCTTTAGAAATTGACATAAGCCTGAACATTGAGTTAAAATGTTTAAAGGAGGAAATTAGATAAAAACTGAACAATAATCTACTAAAGGAAACAGGAAAATACAGGCACCAGATAACTGAGGTGAGTTACTTACTGACTAATTTCTAAATATATTCAGAGCTTCTTGGACATTTATTAGATCGAAATCAGGAAATATTCTGAATTTCTGACTTTCACTATCTGATTACATGATGTAATGGGGAAACAAAGAGGTTTTCTTAGGAATCAATTTACTGCAGGATTTTAACATAAGAAATGAGTAAAACATTTTTGGAGAAATAGAAAAACAAGACCCTTGAGCTGTTCCTCTCATCATTAGGCTTTTTCATGAGAAATTAAGCAAGTGATAGAGCACAGTTCATATGTAGTTGAATTATCTGATATTTTCCTAAAGTACTGATATCCTGCATAGCATATTAAAGTATTATGTCCTTAAAAATTATATTCAGGAGACAGAGATGACATTCAGTTACAAAAATTTGAAAGCCTGGATCAGATGAAGGTTTTTTTAACTTCCATAAGAAGATGAGCTCAAAATAAAGCTCCATGGTTAACTTCTTTAAGGGTTAAGGTCTCCCACAACTTCCCAGAAATAAATGTGTCATTCTAAGCACTATGGAAAGCAGACTCTAAAATTTGCATCATGTAACCTTGATTATTTGAATATCATTCTTAGAGAAAACTTTGTTCTCACTTTAACTTTCAAATAGTGTGACATTTTAATTCTATTGCTCTTAGGAAATCTTGAGAAAAGTGTTTTAAAAAAGCAAATCAGTCTTATATGACAACATCTGATAAACTGCATTTAATTATCAAGTTGAGAAATACATGGCAAAAAATAGGATAAAAAATCTTCAGTTTCAGCTTTTTATCCCATTTGTGTTTCAGTGATCTGTAATTTAGGTGTCATTCCAATTTATTCACCCTTTAGATAAAACACTATAGTAAGTCCTTCAGATAAGTCTTATCCATACTTCATATTTTAAATCATTTACCCTTTCATTCAATGGCAGCAATACCAATGCAAGTGTATATCTAAATACAAATTAACAAAGTACTCTAAAGTTACACTTGAAGTTTATAAAAACCAACAGTGTGTGTTCTTTCATAACTTTCTTCATAAATTATTTTTTTATAATTATGACTTCATTTGCTTTTAATATATTTTAGAGACTTTGGAAATGGTCCTTTCACAATAACGTGAAAGCAAATCCCATGGGAATATGGAAAAGCTGTTCTTCAAAAGAAGCAAATCATCCCAACGGAAGGAATCTCCTTAATGCTCATATGACACATTTGGGTTTTCTGACCCTTTGGAGACTGCATGAGACATTCTTGACAGGCTATTAAAAAAAAACGATCCTAATTCTTATTGTCTGAGTGTCCTAAAACTTGGTTTTCTGGTTCTAAGTCCAATAAGTCCAATAAATGTGTGCTTCATTCCAACATTAGGTGATTAAATAAACATGAACCTAGCATTGTTCCTTCACGTAAAATGTTATTTTATACAAATTAGTAGACTTTCCCCCTTTCTATTTCTATCCCAAGTATGCTAAGTTCTCTTTTATTTTCTTCCAAATTGAGCTTAACATTAAGTAAGATCTTTAAGTTCAATAATAAAATCTAGCCAAGTATTTCCTTTGAGCATATCAGAGATATTCTCGTGAATATCACCCTCCTCTCATGCATACTGCTCTTCAGAATTCTTTCTACTCATTAGTTTTGAAGATACTACTCACTTTGCTGTTGTTTTTAGAATATAATTTCCCTAAATTTGCAAACTCTTCCCTCATCTCTAACCTCTTTTTCTTTAAATCAACTTTATTTCTTTAAATCAACATACCTATACTAAAACGCAAGTTTTCAAAATATATAGCCAGATGAGATTTGACAAATGTACTCACATGTATAACTACCACTGAAATCAAAATATAGAACATTCTCATTACCTCAAACGTTCCCGCACGTTCCTTTGCATGCAAGCACCTCCCACCCACCCAATCCATGGTCCCAGGCAACACTGATAAGCTATATGCTATAGGTTAGTTTTTCCTTCCCTAGAATTTCATAGGAAGGGAAATATATTAATATGAATTTGTCTAGGCCCAGCTCCTTTCACTCAGCAAAATTATTCTGAAATTCATCATATCATATTGTTGCATGTTTCAGTAGTCCATCCTTTTAAATGTTATGTAGTATTTAACAGAGGCCACAATTCATTTATCCAATAACCTGTTGCTAGAATTTGCATTGTTTCCAGTTTGGGGGTATTGGGAATACAGCCATACTGAGTGCTTTTGTATATATCTTTATGTGGATGTATGTTTTCATTTCCCTTGGATAAATACCTACTGGTGAAATTACTTGCTTCCTATGGTAAATTTATATCTGGTATTATGTTAACTTTATAAGAAACTGACAAATGTTTTCCAAAATGCAATAGTTTGTACTTTCATTTGCATTGTATCTCATAAACACTGGTATTTAGTTTTTTGTTGTTTTTTTTTTAATTTTAGCCATCCAATGGGTCTGTAGTGGTAGCTCACTGCGGCTTTCACTTTCATTTCCAGGGATGACAAATGATGCCAAGCATCTTTTCATGTGCCATTAGTAAGTATATCTTGTTTTGTGAAATGTCTGTTCAAATATTTTGCCTATTCTTCTCTTTCACTGGGTTGTTTGAATACAAATCCTTTGTCATATATATTTATTATTATATATTTATTATAAATATTTTCACCCAGTTTGGGCTTGCCTCTTCATTTTCTTAACAGTGTCTACAAAAGGACCAATGCTTTCCATCTTATTTGCCGTTTTGTTTGTTTTTTATAGTTTATACTTTTCTGGTGTTTTTCCTAAGAAATCTTGTCCTACTTCAAGTTCACAAAGATTTTCATGCATGTTTTCTTCTACCATCCTTTCAGATCAACATATGATGGCCAAAAACACAACAGAGTTAGGATTCTATTCTTTGAAAATATTTTTGCAATTACTTGGTGTTTAATGAGCATTAAGTAACCTTAATATTTGTACTGTACACATTCTAGTACAAAGATTTTCACAGAGATTAGTTTGTATTTTATCAAGTAACCTCAGACACTTTAGCCAATCTCATACCTTAGATGGGAATCTAACGGTTACTAGTGCCTTAATGATACTTTAATTACAACACACCTAAACACTGAAATATTAACTGCTTGTGGGTGTGTTGTGGAAGGGGAGAAAGTCTTTGCTAAAGTATTGACAATTTAAAATTAACATACAAGACTCTTCTCAGAGTGGGTGATTATGGAACTTCCTGGACAGATGGATGGCAGAAGGAGAGATATAAGCTTTAAGTGCGAAGGAGAATAGTAATGCCAAGAAGAGCAGTGTATCTATCATCTCCTACTGTTGACTCATCTTTGACTCTGAGGAAAATGAGGGCACAAGTGGAAATAAAACGAGCTTTTTAAAATAAAATTCTAAGAAACAAGATAGGAATATTCTCCTCTTTCTTAAATTTCTCAATGGAATAGAAATTTAAGCACATAGAGAGGTTTTGCCAACACCATGCCACTTTGGCATACTAAGAGCTGCCACACGGGGCTTCCCTGGTGGCGCAGTGCTTGAGAGTCCGCCTGCCGATGCAGGGGGCGCGGGTTCGTGCCCCGGTCTGGGAAGATCCCACATGCCGCGGAGCAGCTGGGCCCGTGAGCCATGGCCGCTGAGCCTGTGCGTCCGGAGCCTGTGCTCCGCAATGGGAGAGGCCACAACAGTGAGAGGTCAGCGTACCGCAAAAAAAAAAAAAAAAAAAAAAAGAGCTGCCACACATGTTGGTGAAGAATAAGTATTAACAAATTTAAATGAAAATGACACCAGACAAGAGGAAAACAATGGCAGGGAGCTGAACAGACCTTTTCTTGGCTCCAATGAGATGGCTCATAAAAAAATCTATGAATAATTAGGGGCAAATTATCAAGAGGCTGGAAATAGCAGATAAATGACCTCAGTGAAATCCTCAGTCTCAAGTATCCTGGTACCAACTCTGACTACCAACCTAGTACTTTATCAACATTGATGTCAGAATTACTAAAAGTTATTGCTGAGAAAAAACAAATAAACAAAGTTAAGCTTTTAAAAAAAAAAAAAATCAGGGGGCTTCCCTGGTGGCGCAGTGGTTGAGAGTCCACCTGTCGATGCAGGGGACGCGGGTTCGTGCCCCAGTCCGGGAAGATCCCACATGCCGCGGAGCGGTTGGGCCCGTGAGCCATGGCCGCTGAGCCTGTGCGTCCGGCGCCTGTGCTCCGCAACGGGAGAGGCCGCAACAGTGAGAGGCCCGCGTACCGCAAAAAAAAAAAAAAAAGGCCTTTAGTACAGATGCATAAGGTAAACAAAAGCTCTGGTTGAAGTTCACCTTCTTAATTTTCAAAATCTCTTCCTGTCTGATATCAATAATCAAAGACAGCTGAGAGAAACAATATCCCAATAAATGCCTGGCTCAGTGTGGAGTTAGCTTTGCTCTTAGTCCTACTCTGATGTGATCAATCCTAATTACTAATCTCATTACTTCATTGTTTTGTCACTAAACCAAAGCTAAATCAAGGTTGTGACCAAAACCCAAAGTAACGTAAATTACTAGGCTATAGCAGAGATATAAACTAGCTCATTCCCACAGGAGAAATTAGGACTTGGTACTTAGTTTGGAAATTTCAGAAATTAAATTATATCAACTCAAATAGGGGCAGGCAGGTTTTGTAGGGATGATTCAGAATAACTAAATGGATAAGAGACTGTACTTAATCAGATATTGGCCAACATATTAACTAATAATGAAAACTAAACTTGATGTAAGAACTCAGGGTGGCAACCTATTTGAGTTCTTTCCTTTTGGTGAAGAGAACCATTCAGAAACCACATTACGGAGTGGAAGATTCGTTGTTTAGTATAAAGTTAGAAAAAAGTAGTAATTAGATTCTCTCAGAGTATGCTTTATATCAAGCTATGGTATATGTACAAAGAAACACAGATCATTTACAATCCAAGCACTTTACCCTTTGATCAGTGCTAGAGCTTCACCATAGTGACAAAATTCATATCCTCTTATTCATTTAAAATAATTGAAAAATCAACTACCGAAAGCACAATGACTTCATGCCAGACACACTGCAACATAATTTAAGATAGAAATAGCTAATCTGATTAACAATATATTTTTTTAAACCAGCCCATTTTTGTTGATGGTGGCATTAGTTACCTCAACAATGACTGGCTTATTAATTTTATTTTGCTTTGGTTTGCTTCAATTTTAGGAAATTGCAGTTTCAACTCATGTATCCCAATTCTGGAAGTGCATATTTGAACCTCAACGTTCCTATATAATTTCCCCAAGTTATTGTACAGATATCGTAAGGCTGAGTTCCTGTTTTTACCTATTATTTCTCCAAAGGAAAGAGATTCTGTCCCTGATCCCTAATCTCTAAGGCTGAATCCAAACCAACTGTTGCTAGACCTCTTTATGACTTGAATCTCCATTATCCCTCTATCTGCTTATTTTCTTGAACATTCTTGGTATGTTCTGCTGCTGTCACAAACTGAAATTATGGTCTTATTTCATTTACAACATTTAACAAGCAGTATTGAGAATCTATCACAAACTAGATTTGCGATGTATGTTTAATAAAAAGTCCTTGCCTCCAATTATCTTAAATTCGTTAGAGGAGATAAGCAAGTGTGAAAAGTACAAACTAGAAAAAGGATTCATAAGTAAGTAGATAGGGAAGCAAACAAACAAATAAAAATCCAGCTACCTAAGATAATCACTGATTAAATACGTGCACACATTTTTTCAGTCTTTTTCTGTGATATGTAATTAACTGGAATTAATGTATATTATCTATTCTAAATTTTGCCCCAAACTACATTCTCAGGATTTTTCTCGCATCAAACATTTTTCTCCAATGTGCTTTATGATGAGTGAAAATACCATCATATAACTTTATCCATTTGTCATAATGTTTGCATTTTCATTTTTTTCTTTACAATTAATGCTGTGATGAGAATCATAAAACAGATCTGTGACTATTTCTTTCAATAAATTTATAGAATTATAAAGTCTCAGTTAATATGCACATAATTGGCTAATTTCACATATATTATCAAATTTTCCCCCAAGGCTAATGTACTGATTTTTACTCCTACTTGAGAAGTTTGAGTTCTAAATTTATTGTAACTTCAATAGGCATAGAGGAAATATACCAGGTTATTTAATAGGCTGTGATTTACTAATTGGTTAAGTGTCAGGGGGAAAAATACATCCTTAAATTTCATTCAAATAAACTTTAAATGTATTAAAGTGCTAAATATAAAGAAAATGCAAAAGAACTTGAAGAAAATATAGGTATTATCTATCAATTATAGAATGGCAGGGCTTTTCTAAACATAAACATAAATAAATCATAAAGTCAAAGATCTGTGACCATGTTTAATTTTCTACATTTAAAGAAAATGAAGTTATAAAGCAAATGAAATATTTGGAAATTAAGTTTGCAGGGAACACTTATTCCTCATTCCTGGTGTTTCCTTTCATGTAGAAGGAGCTTTACTAGTGTTACACTCTCAGCTTCTCTGCCTAGCAAAGAATCGGTAAATTTTCTTGCTGGTAAATTTGGGATGGATGAACTCGGTGTGATTGGCTCAGCTCATTCCTTTTTTTTGCTAGCTGGATCACATGCAGAGAACATGTGTTCTGTTCAACAGCTCTGCGGTAGGCTTTTTACTGCTAAGGTCCAAGTAAGAGCTTTAAGCCTCAAATCCTAAGAATTTTAACCTGGAAGTTTGTCTGCAGCTTATGGAGACTTTTCCCAAGGGCAAGGAGCCCTTTTACATTGTTGTGAGTATTAAGTGATGGTGTGTGGGATGAATAGACCTCAGCAAAGCCTCTGGGTCCCAAGAACATCAGAAAGACAATGGCCATGAGTCATCTCGGTCAAAACACAGATGCCAGGGCCTTAGGGGTTGCAAGTTGCTGCTGGCTCACTTTGAACTACACAGAGCAGCTTTTCATGAGCAGATTTGGCTGGTATAGTATTGAACTGGAAGAAAAGATTGCCTTTCCATTCTTGGACTTTTTAAGTGTTCCGTAGGTAGGAGAATGTTGGCAGCTTTTAAACTGAAAGACAGCTGAATTCTGTGTCTGCTATAGAGTGCTAGTAAGCTTCTAGCTTTAAATTCTGCCTGCCAGGGCTAGCACTTAAAACTTGATATATTGGCTAATGTAGTTGGCTTCTAGAATGGCCTCCAAAGATCCCTGCTTTCTTAAATTTGCACTGTTGTGTCATTCTCTCCCCTCGAGTGTGTGCTGGATTTGGTAACTCACCTGTGGTGAATAAAATGTGGCAATGCCAGGTTAAAAGAATTTCAGAAAGGCAAGCATGGAAGCAGAAAGACCACTTAGAAGGTGCTTGTAATATGTTGAGAGCTGATGGTGGTTTGGACAAGGTTTCATCAGTACAGGTGGTGAAAACTGGTTGAAGAGTATATATATTTTGATGGTAGAAGGACAGAATTTCCTGATGGTTTGGATATGGGCTAGGAGAGAAACAGAGGAGACAGGGATGACTTCTAGGGTTGTGCCTAAACAAACAGAAGGATTAAGTAGGAATTTACTGGGAGAGGAAATGACTGCAGAAGTAACACATTTGAAGTGGAAAAAAAAATTCAATAGTTCAGTTTGTTCAAGTTAAGTTTGAAATTCCAGTTGGACATGGGAGTGGAGATGTCAGGTAAGCACTTGGATACACTGCCTGAGATAGGATGAAGAACAGGTTATAAAAAATCAGGAGTTCAAGTGAGGCAGGAGATAGATGGGCCCCAGGCTGAACAGTTTCTCCCCTGTCTACAGAAACTCCATAAAAGCAGGATAATGGAGGAGGCTGGTCCCTGCCCAGATAAGAGATAAAAGACCTCATATTACACATTCTCGAACTCAAGGAGACCTCCCCGACTACACATGTGCAGAAAGGCTCCTTGGAGGGTCAAAGAGGGAGGGGGAGCCCCCCCATAGTAAGTGATGTCAACCTCCCATGGGCCTCTTCGCTAGAATCCATCTTGGCTAAGAGATGCACACGCACACATGGGAGGACCCTGAGATATACCAAATACAGACTCAGAACCAGGCAAAGCAAGATGATTGGCCAAAGGAAACCCGGAAGAAATGCCCCATAAAAGTGATTGAAACTACCACGAGGGCGCGACTCTCCCTCTGAGCCCGCCTGTGTGTCTATCCACACACGTACTGTACTCTTTTTAACTCCTAATAAACACTTTACTTGCTTCACTACTTTCTGTCTCTATGTGAAAATTCATTTCTACACAGCTGATGGGCCAGGGCCTTGTCACTGTCCACTGGTCCCTGGTGGTCTGTTGGCCAGGATTCAGCGCTCACTGCCACTGCCCGACCTCAAATCTCTGGCTGGGAACCGAAATCTTGCTTCAAGCCACTGCAGGCCAAGGCCATCTGAAATCACAAGAAGCTGAGATGCTAAGGTGAGGCAACAATTTGGATAAATAAGAACTATTTCGAGAGCAATATTGGAAATCATAAAAATGAATAAGGATCCACATTCTTTTTAAAGAATAGGGGGAAGAATATGATGGGGGTCAAACAAAGACTACAATAAAGAGGGGTAACAAGTAGAATAGTCTGATGAACTTCAAGCTTTGAACCAAGAGTTATTAGGGAGGCAGGAAAGATGCTGGTCAGGAAACTGAGGAGGAACAAGGACACCTACTTCTTCTCTCCACCCCTTAACGTGAGGGTGTGATCATGAAAATCCCCACCACACAGCTTATGCTACCTGGAAACCAAAATGACTTCACCTACATTATTCTTTCACCATACATTGTCTCAAAGAAGACAAGAAGTTTAGCATCTTCCTGTAGCCAATACACATAGACCCAACTTAACCAATTTATAACAAAGGAAAACCAAAAAAAGGGAGTGAGCAGAATAAACATAAAATATTTACTTCAACTTTATACCCATTGTCAATTTTGTTTAGCAAATTTCTTTTTTTTTTTTTCTCACACCACAGTGGCAGCCAACTGGCCAGTTCCACAGGTATTATTTAATGAACATTAAGATTCTTGTCATCTGGCACATAATAGATGCTCAATAAACACCTTCTGAACAAGTAAATTACATGAGCTCATAGACATAAGGAAATCTGACCCTTTAAGACATAACTCAGAGATGGATAATTTCCATGACGAAAGGATTTTCTACGAAAAGACTTTGTTTAGCAAATTTCTGCTGTATTATATACTGTAATCTTTATGAGGGTCACATGCAGTTTACCTCTTTTTCCACACCTCATTTTCTAATCTCCCTCAAATTATCAAGAAACCTTGTAGTGTTCACCCAAATCTGTCCGTTCCTAATAGCTAAATCCTGATCACTGAAGGTGTCAGCTCCACTACTATGCACAGATCACAACTGTTAAGGGAAACTTTGGGTTTTCATTTTTGTTCCGTTGTTTCTTTTTAAATAATTTAATTCACCGCATGAAAAAGACAATTTTGAGGTGGGATACATGTGACGGTGTGCAAGAGTCACCTCACCAGGGGCTCCCTAGAATTATTTTCATCTCTTCCTAAAAGTATTAACAGCCCACCAACGTGGTATAAAAATATTTTAAACTGAAAACTTCTGAACAATCGGTAGTCACAGAAAGAAACATTACCCTAACCTAAGCGGAGCCTCCGGAAAATACAGCTTCCATTGATCCTTCTCCTAGGGAGTTTCCTATTTAGGAAAAGACTGACCCTCAGCACCAGAAAAGTGAATCCAGCTGTCCATTAGCATCAAAAAGCCCCATAGAACCTTCCCTACTTTCCCACTGAAGCCCTAAACCGGCCCCCTTTTGTGTTGTGGGGTATAGAAGCCTTTACGTCTGTCTGGCTATTCAGTGACTCACTACTGAGTAGCTCCATCTGCATAATAAACCCCTCCTGTTAATCTGTCCATTTTCAGTTAATTAGAGGGGCCCACATCGGTCAGTCCTAAATTGGTAGAGGAGAACTTTTCCTCCCAGCACTTCCCAAATTCATGTTCATTTACATGACAGTTCATTCACATTGATAATTTGAAACTGGCCACAGGGAAGGATTATTTTACACCACAGAAATTGGTAAATGTTACAAATTAAGGCATTTTTCTTTGGAGAGTTGATTGTTAACCACTGACCTGCACAGAACTGGACGCTTTCAACATGCAGACATATACTGCAATACAATTCGTTATACAAGACATTGACGGGGACCAGATGAAGCTTTAATTTTTTTTTTTTTTAATTTCTTCACTTTCTAGAAGTAAACAGTCACAACATACATGGGGAAGGCCAACTTCTGAATAGGGCTTGTTTTGCAAACTATCATTTTTCCATGTTTTCATCTCTATATTGGAATGAAAACATGATTAAAATATTATAATCCTTGTCTGTACTATTGTATTTTAAGAGATCCCCCTAACTCAGTCTCTCCCCTAGCCAATTCTTCCCACACCCTAACAACAGATTGATCTTTCTGAAACGGCTCTTCATGCCCCTTCTTTGCTGAAAGATTTCAACATTTCACTTAGGCCATGAATGAATTCCACACTCTTTAGACTGGGATTCAGGCACCCCTCAAAATGAGAACAACCTTCCGTTTTAATTCCCTCACCTTTACTTACCTGAGTCCAACTCCCAAGACAACTTTTTCCAACAATCCTTTTTAACCCTAATTCTCACCCATCCTGACACTTAACTTGCTTTCAGTCATTATGATCTCTCCACCTAAACATTTGGAAATGCCCTTCTCCAGTAACCCTATTATCAAAATCTTGTTCTCATTTACAGCTAAGCTTAAATGCCCACTCCTCCAAGAAACCTTCTCTAATGCCTTCAACAGTAAGCAATACTGCAATTCTCTGAACTTTTTTTTTTTTTTTTTTTGCAGTATGCGGGCCTCTCACTGTTGTGGCCTCTCCCGTTGCGGAACTCAGGCTCCGGACGCGCAGGCTTAGCAGACATGGCTCACGCGCGCAGCCGCTCCGCGGCATGTGGGATCTTCCCGGACCGGGGCACGAACCCGTGTCCCCTGCATCGGCAGGCGGACTCTCAACCACTGCGCCACCAGGGAAGCCCCCTCTGAACTCTTATAGCACATTCTCTGCACCTCTTTGGGGCTCTTATAATATTCTAACATTATATTTTGGGGGATATATATCTTATTTCCTGTCTAGATTTCAAGGTCCCTGTGGGTAGTATACTTATCTTACACATGTATTCCTCAGAGTACAGGGGAAAAAGGTTTTCACATAGCAGATACCAGAAAAAATAAATTAATTAAATATATATATATATATATCAATTTTCTCCTTTTATACATTTATAAAAAGCTGCTCAGGTCATCTTTGTTTGCCACCAATATTGAGAATCATTAGATTAAATGAATGAAGAGATCAATGAATGCTGAACTTGGTCATATCTTTTGAAAGGTTTCCTAAATATTTGTTCAAGAAGCAAATAAATGGGCTCCTTGGGGGTAGGGGTATGGAATGTAGTGTCTCGATAAAAGAATAGGTAAGATTCAGTACTTTATTATGGAGTGCTTTAGAGGATAAGTGAAGTAAGGATATGAAAGAACAAATTTTGTTTCATTTTTGTTTGTTGAACCGCTTTTAACCTGTGTTTTTAACCTGTGTTTTTAGCCTATGTTAAACTTATTTTGAAATATTATTATTTTTGTGAAATAATCTAATCAGAAAGTGGACAATTTAAAAGGTCTATGATCTGGTTCTTATCTACCTCACTGACTTCATCTCCAGACACTTCTCATCTTCAACTTTACAGTTTGGCAGAGAATCTTGAAAATTCTGATACAGAGCAGTTCATCACCTGACGTGCTCTATTAAGATGCTCATTTTGGCCTCACTGCGAGATTCTAGGACATGGTCTGGGAAACTGTATATTGAACATGTATCCAAGGGTTCTTTCTCAGATGTTCTGAAGACTCTGCTGTGGTAGTTAAGAACCTGCTATAGTTCCCGCATACATCCACTGGTCTCATAGCTCCTTGCCCTCACTAAATCTCTCCTGTTCTCCCAGAAAGCTCTTTAACTGTTCCAGTCCCTGACTCTCCACCCTAAAAATTTCCTTTTCCATCACTGTGCAGCTCTCACCTAGCACATTTGAACTCATTTCCTGAGCTGTAATTCAGCATCATCTCTGCTGCAACAATAGCCGATGTACACCTTTGCTTCTTGAGTGAGACTGAGGCTGCTTGGTTTCAACTTCAGCACAGGAAGTTATTAACCGTGTTACCTCACGCAAGTTACTCATCCTTTCTGGGCAGTATTTTTCTCTTTTGTAAAATGAAGATGGGAATAGAACCCACTCTGAAGGGCTGTTGGGAAGAGTAAATGAGATAAAACTACTAAAAACAGAGCAGGCACACATAAAGTGCTAAATAAGTGTTAGGCTTTAGCTATTATCATGCTATATTGAAACAGTTTATGTGCCTGTCTGCTAAAACTGTGAGCCAACTTCAGGACAGGCTCATGTGATCTTCATCCTTATATCACAGAAACTACCAGAATTATTCAATTAGGATTCATTATATAGTTTATTACATGGTTTATCTCTATAAATGTAGATAATTAGGTTAAAAAAAACACAGGTATGTAAAGTACTTTTGAAAGCTCTTGTTTTGTAAGTTCTGCTTAAGACTTAAGTAGCTTTCTGTTTATAGCTTTAAAAAAATTAGCAGTTTCTCAATTAACTTTAACTATAGTTAAATACCCAGCATATTAGAATGTCCATCTTATCCAATGGGATAAATATACAACAAAAACAATGAGGCATTTTTATGAATAATGGTTGAATGTGGAACTGGTTGGCAGGAGCTAATCAGTTAATGTAAATGTAAATAAATTCAGCCACAAAGCACAGGTGCACATTTCTGTGGACATTATTCACCCTGAATAGATGCATACTTTATTTTCAATTAAAAAAAAATTTTAAAAATCAGCATGATGCTAATCCAACTCCAACGGTCACTGCCTATAAATTAAAATTGATAGTTGGATATAAGTTTTATATTTGGGGAAAGGAATCAAAGAGTTTTGTTTTTTTTTTAATATTCTGCTTTCTTTCACTCTTTTTTTTTTTTTTTTATAAATTTCTTTCTTTATTTTCTGGCTGCATTGGGTTTTTGTTGCTGGGTGTGGGCTTTTCCTAGTTGTGGTGAGCGGGGACTAGTCTTCCTTGTGGTGCGCAGGCTTCTCATTGCAGTGGCTTCTCTTGTTGCGGAGCACGGGCTCTAGGCGTGTGGGATTCAGTAGTTGTGGCACACGGGCTCAGTAGTTGTGGGTCTCAGACTCTAGAGTGCAGGCTCAGTAGTTGTGGTGCACGGGCTTCGTTGCTCCGTGGTATGTGGGATCTTCCCGGACCAGGCCTCAAACCCATGTCCCCTGCACTGGCAGGCGGATTCTTAACCACTATACCACCAAGGAAGTCCCTACCTATATCTTTTGTCCAATTACTGTTCTAAGTAATTTTAATCTGACTACACTGATTTAACACCAACAGGGCTTGCACTCAATAAAGTAATATGAAAATTTTATACAGTAATATAAAGAAAATTTCTTGAAAAATTATAAATGTCACCACCTGTGTATCAAGATATAAATATTTGGTTTAATAATATTAGTAAGTAAAACAAAATGTACTAATGTGAAGAGTATTTATTTTTCCTCTGCAAGTTCATAAACTGTTGAGATTCACCTAAATGAGCTACTTAATGTCATGTGAGTACAGACAAATCTCACATGAACCTAGACAATCACAACTGCTTTGCCTTTACACTTCCCTCTTATGTAAATGTTTAGTTCCATCCCTTTCTCCTTTCTGGATCTAACATTCTATGATACTTCAAGAAATAATATCTACCCAAAGAGTAAAATAATAAAGAGCATTTTAAGATCCATTTCAGCTTTGAGTTCTAGGGCTCTCACACAATATACTATCTTTGAAAATGTGCAAAAGAAGTGGGATGTTATCACTAAATTTCTACAGATCAATGATTTGGTTTATAAATTAATTCCTTATAATATTTCATTGCATTAGATTCATTTTAAAACTTCTTCAGCCTCACAAGACATGAAATTTCTCATTTATGCTACATCTTTATTTATAATAGATGAACTTATCAAGTTCACATTATATGAGGCTTTTATTCAAAGCACTGTGTCCTCAAATTTAACATTTTAATTTATTTTTCAATTATACATCTTTCAGTTCCCTATTGGTTGCAAAATATACAGACATCAAAAAATTCTGGATTAGCAAAAAAAAAAGGCAATAAAACATTCTTGCCCGTTCTGGCCTTCTCCTTACATGCCCTCTGAAAACAAAAGAAGGCAACATTAGTAAAGAATACAGTATATTGGTAAATTGTAGCTCATTGGCATTCAGATTTGGTAGTGTAGTAAATGATTTCCAAACATCTTTTCTTCTCTATAAAATTTAGGATTGCAGCTTTTAAAGAATGCAGTGTTGAAATTGGTTTCATAAATTAAACTCACACAGAAACACACACACATACACACACGTATATATCATACAGTGAGAAAGTACCCAATATCCTGGCTTAATGGAGCTTTTTATATTGAAGGGAATATGTGGCATAGGTTGCCACATTTAATAAGCGCCCTTACTCTCTGTAAGATTCAAAAAAGATTTTGAGTTAATCCCAGCTCTGGAAATTTTCTTCAGAAAACAAACCAAACAAACATAAAGCCATTTTCCATGCCCCCAAAGAACAGAACATTTTGAACCATTAGGTTTGTCTATGGCACAAAACCTTCCACTGGCACTAAAAGCTGGTATGATGAACACTTAAGAACGATACTGAAATTTTCTTTCCTACTCTCTATTAACCTTTTCTCTCAATTAAGCAGCGAAAGTTACTATCATACTGCACACTAAGTAAATTAGCTGCCCAGCCAAATTAAATGACTGCTCACTCAATTCCTGCAACTTCCTGAATATAAGGACTCACGAAAAAGCTTGTAACACACAAACAGAAGTTTTTCTACCAGAAAAAGAAATGTTGTGCTTTTAATCACTAAATTTTGAAGGCTCCAACTTTGGTTCAATAAAACTGAGGATTATTAACATATATGAAGTAGTTATTGAAATACCTAATTCATGATAGATGCTCAATAATTATTATGATTTCCACTCAATAGGAACGATTTTGCAAAAATTGGGATTTGTATGAAATTTTCTGACTCCTAGTCCAGTGTTCTTTACCTACCACAATAGTCATCACTCTCCTTCAGTTCATGTGTCCTGGTTAAGACTATTAGTGCAAACATTAATTTCTAAATTGCTATGACACTTTCATTGTCATAAAAGGATTGTTTACAGAATTTTTAACATGTGTGTGCCTTTTTTCTGACAACTAAATTATGAACTGAAAGATAGGAATTTCCCTTCCTCCCTCCCCTCCCCTCCCCTCCCCTCCCACCTTTCTTCCTTTTTTCCTCCCTCCCTCCCTCCCTCCCTTCCTTCCTTCCCTCTCATATTAGTTACTATTGTACAAGATATGTATTAGACACTTAGGGAATGAATTGGCTTTGGTGAATCTCTGGTAGTATACCTTTGGAGTATCACAAAAATTAGACAACTTAGAAATAATTTAGACTCATACCTTATTTTATAAGAAACTGAAACCTGGAGAGTTTTCCAGAGGTTACACAAAAGTTAGTTGCAAAATATGACAAGAACCAAGTCTTACACCTGATAGTCAACTGAACAGTTAACTATCAATAAGATACCTTTCCAAGTCATCAAGTGTATCCACCCCCATCCCTGATTTTATCATTAGTTCACAAACTTCTTATCACATCAATGAAGTTTTCTCTTGACAGATCCCATCCTGTTAGCAAATTTCCTTCCCTGAACGAAATATACATTGAGTTTACAATTACTTCCCTTTCTTCATAATCTAGAAAATCCAACTTTAATTTGTAGCAGGGAAAGAGTAAATGGGAACATATGAATTTGGGGTAAGAATTTATTTTAAACCATAACTGTAAAACATTTTTCACATCTCTAAAATCGAGATAGTATCTTAATATTTGTTCTTATAGTTTTTATCTCATGAGATTTTTGTGAAGATTAAATATGTTTATACACATAAAGCTCTAAGCTTAGATCAGTACCTGGCACTTAGTTACTAACAAATGTTAGCTCTCTTTTATGAGAGAATTTGAAGACTCAGGCCACACTGTGAAGTAGAACAATATTCAATGAACACAACCTCATCACTAACCTCATCCCTAGAAGTCCCACTCTACTGACCTTTAACCCTGAGTCTGACATTATAAAACTGTGCCCACCTTTCTAGGATAGTATTAAGTTTCTTTAATTTCCTTCCACAAATAAAGAGACATATTTAGAAAGAATACAGAGTATGCATTTAAAATAAGAAAAGTAGAAATAACTTTGAGAGGCAATAGGTCATCTATTACATTTGAATGAGAAATGAACAAAATCAAACACATCATTTAATTTTAAGCTTAATTTGATAATGTTGTATATGATACTGCTGTATGTTGTTGGGTGATAAAGGGCTAAAATAAACTAATTTTGTAATTATGATTAACAGTGTTAAAGACTGGACATACCTATTGCAGAGCCTAGCTCAGCTAATGTAATGTGTTCAAGGCACTGCACTACCCTTATTATGCTAGCTAACTGAAATAGTTAATGAGTAATGGTCATTCATAAAGTAGAATTCATATTTCAAAATTAACAAGTTATTTAACCAACATCATTATGGAATGAGGTATTTTACATTTTTCAGTATAACTGAAGTTCTCATTTCAATTTCAAAATTTCTTTAAAAAATTGTATGTTAAATAGACATTACTGTAAAATATATTACATATACCCCTGCCTTATTAATTTTTTTGTGTGTGTGGTACGCGGGCCTCTCACCGCTGTGGCCTCTCCCGCTACGGAGCACAGGCTCCAGACGCGCAGGCCCAGCGGCCACGGCCCACGGGCCCAGCCGCTCCGCGGCACGTAGGATCCTCCCGGACCGGGGCACGAACCCGCATCCACCGCATCGGCAGGCGGACTCCCAACCACTGCGCCACCAGGAAAGCCCCCCTGCCTTATTAATTTGAGTACACTGAACCACAGTTCATTCTAATTTATGATTAGGAATATCATTATAAGCATCGATTACTCTCCTATGCTTTGTTATCCTGGGACTGCAGCTTGAATTACTGCCATTCTGTCAGTGTCCCTTCACGTTACTGCCATCATTATGCCTCTAGCAAATCCCCCTCCTAATTTGTTACTTTTAATCGAGGGTTTTCAAAACTTATTTGACCATGTAACATTTTTCATACTGTAATGCATAAATAGAACACAATGAGGAAGTCATGAAATAAAATGTGCACTAGGATTACAGCAGGTGCTCAAAAGGTACTTGAGGTTACAGATGATCAGCATTCGATTATCATATTTTAAAAAAAATTTAGTAACATAACAAAGACATATAAAATTATAAGTTAAGGCACATAACATCAGACAAGCTATTGGACAGGTGGTTAGCAAAGCTATGAATCAAAGAAAAAACGAATCATAATTGTTTAATGTTCCATGTAATTTAGCTTTCAACTTCATGATGGAACTTGTAAATGAAAAATATTTTCTTAAATGAGATTTTTCGTGATCACAAGAGCTCTATAAATGTGTTTGGTATTTTTCATATATATTTGAAAATAAATTGTAAAAGGATAATCACTAAATTTAAAAAAATGCTTTTATTAAGTTATTTTGTGCTGTATTCTCCCAGAACACCAGTTAACATCTCACTTAATATAAGAGTTCTTTGGAACATGATCTGTGAAATACTGGTCTAACCCGTGATGGATTTCGAAATAAGATAACCAAGATTGTTTACACTGGAGGAGGCATATGTACCTATAAAAGACTGAGAGTCATATCTTGGAGCAAAACTTAGGAGTTTAATGTAGGCATATATAAATTATACAATGAAGATTTAACAGTAAATTTATTAAGAGAACTGATAGTCTAGAAGTAAGGCTTCTATGGTATATCATTAAAAGCTGCTATCATCTACTAAGGATCTACTGTACTTCAGGCACTGCACTGAGCATATAATTAACACTCAAGGCAATCATATGAGATATGGAAGATTACTACTTCTATTTTCTAGATGCAGTAATTGAGACTTTGAGAGGTTAAGTATATTGTTAAAAGTTACTCAAGTAACCAACAGAACTGGGATTTTATGTCTGACTTCAGAGTTTGACTCAAGACTCCTTGAAATAGAAAACAGGAAGCTCCAGATGAAGCACGTAACTTTGTATTCTGAGATCACTGTCTATGTGTTATCATTTTGTCAGGAAGTTGGAATTCCAACCCTAAATGATGATTGCAAGGAATTAAACTGCTTTTCTTTTTTAGCTTAGAGAGAGTCAGAAGAAAGCTAAGGAGGCAATGAGTTGGTTTCTGGATGCAGGAGGAGGAGGAAATGTTCAAGGGAGTGCAGCTCGTGCATGAGGAAAGAATATGGTCTCACTGACAGGGTAGGGAAAAGGTATTTGGAAAAAAGAAGAGGAAATTAGCCCAGAAGCAGAAAAACCAAACTGAACTTACAGAACTCTAGGGACATTTGACATAAAGGACAACAGGTTTCTCTAAGAGGGAATTTTGAATAGGTTTTAAAGGAACATAATTAGTTCATTCAGTGGGACAACTGGGATTTGAGAAGAGGACACACAATAAACTGATTAAAGACATCTTCCTCTAAGGGGTGAGTGAAATATTATTAATTTTCCCATAAAGAAGCATTGACAATCAAACCAGACTCACACTTTTAACACTTAGCTTATAGTGGCAAGAAGATGAGCATTTAGCTGTTCTCTTCACCTTTCTACTCAAGCGTTCCTTAACCCCCATCTGTACCACCCAGAGAGTTCATCTTTTTCCCGAGTATGTACTTGCTTTGAATGTCAATATATTATTAGATTTATCACACTAATATTTTTAAGGCTTAGAACCTCTCTGAGAACATGAGCTTCTGGCAGTAATCACTGCTAGTGTCCCACACATATTGTCTTCCATCACTCGGGCCAGTTCTGCGCCTGCCTGCCAAGCATGCTATGCTTTTAAAGGTTTATGTCTGCATCCTTCAGAGGACTGCTTAGAGTGCTGGAGGCTCCTCTCCTATAGGACCTGCTGGATGTACCTGGGAGCTTTCAGCACTACCACGTGCTTATAACCCCACTGCCTCCTGTCCTGGCCAACAGGAGTATAAGAGCCCTATTCCTTTGTCTGCAGGCAGGACAAACTCTGAGGTGTAATTTAACATCCAGAGCTTCCCACAGGATCAGTCTGAGTCTTGAAAGTCAACTGAAATTTCTCCATTTCCTGGAGTTTTTGACTCTGGTTCCTGTTTTCTCCACTCCCTGACTGCTTTCTCCTGGGAGCACTTCCTTGATATTAATCACTAACACCTGAACCTTAAGCTCAGGGTCTACTTATTGGAGTGTCCGACCTATGGCACTCCTTGAATCTGGGTAGCATGTCTAATTATTTTCGAGGTCCCAGCACCAAAGCCAGTCCTTGGCATCAAACAGGTAGTGTGTAGTGGATAATATTTAAATTAAATGTTAGGAATCACAGTTCAATTTTACCTATGTTAATAAATGATTTAAAAACTAATCTTCGGGCTTCCCTGGTGGCGCAGTGGTTGAGAGTCCGCCTGCCGATGCAGGGGACACGGGTTCGTGCCCCGGTCCGGGAAGATCCCACATGCCGCGGAGCGGCTGGGCCCGTGAGCCATGGCTGCTGGGCCTGCGCGTCTGGAGCCTGGGCTCCGCAATGGGAGAGGCCACAACAGTGAGAGGCCCGTGTAACGCAAAAAAAAAAAAAAAAAAAAAAAACTAATCTTCTCTTTTTTAACTACCAAATAATACATCATAGCCAAATATGTTGGGTAAAGTAAAAGATTGTTTTTTTACATAAGGAGAGCTTCCAGCAGTTTACCTATCATCGTTTACTTTCAGGACTTAAACTCTGACTTATTGAATGCCCGTGCCCATCCAGATTGCCAAGTAATTTGTTCAGTCATCTCCAGAGGGCATGGATCTTGCTTCCCCTTCTCCCGATCGAATTCAGTGTTCCCTGCATTAATCTGAATACTAAGAGATTGAGAGAGAAAATGTCTTCAAGTTTGAACTCCTATATCTTCAGCATTTCCAAAGATCAAAATATCACACAACCTTGAAAAGAGAAGTAAGCACACTTTAAGAAGAGCTGCCATCTCTAAATGGTTAGGCAAATGTGTGAACTTACCAGAGTACATGTGGTGTGACTAAGATTGTTTTAACTCAAACATTACTACTCAGGTTTTCTTTATTTTTCTTAGCCCAGATACATGTAAGCTAGCTATCTTCTAAAATAATTTTAGTGGCTCTCCTGCATGGCAATATGAAAATATTTTCAGACACATATTTGAGTAAACAAATAACATTGCATATTTATTTGTCTTGAGGTCCCTCAGAATCTGAAAGCAAAACTGATCTATCAAATGGTAATTTTATAAATATCTGAATGCCCAAAGCAGATAATTCAATGTGTTTAAAAGTTCCATAGATGCACCAGTTAAATAGCTTTGTCATATGATTTCTTTGTCTCAGTGTATGATAATTCAAATGTTGAACAGGCTCACAGGAGACATATAAATGCCACCATTAAACATTAAGTAGCATGGAGATTCACAAGGTTATTTACCTAGAAAATTTAGTAGGCAGTAACCTCTTCTGAGAGGCTAAAACTTATTGAAAATTTTTAATTTAGTACATGTTTATTAGGGTACTTCTTTTTAATGGTATGACAAGTGTATAATACTGTGACAATCTAAGTTTTCTAGGTAGAAAACTTTTTTAAAGGCTATTTGTAACGTTAGATAGTATATATTATTAAATTGTTTCAGAGACGTTTAGTGTACAGTGTTTTTTGTGGTTTGTGGATTTGTAAGAGACCATACACACATGCATGCATGCACACACACACACTTACTCTACCAAACGTAAAATAGATAGCTAGTGGGAAGCAGCCGCATAGCATAGGGAGATCAGCTCGGTGCTTTGTGACCACCTAGAGGGGTGGGATGGGGAAGGTGGGAGAGAGGGAGACACAAGAGGACATATGTATATGTATAACTGATTCACTTTGTTATAAAGCAGAAACTAACACACCATTGAAAGCCATTATACTCCAATAAAGATGTTAAAAAAAAAAAAGAATGAGAATTATTTAGCAAAGGATACAGAAGATATAGGCTATGAAAGGCTACTGAGAGTCGAAGCAGATGTGTATGTCCTGAGTGATGGTCTCTGTCCTTTGGTTCCCTAAAGAGGACACATATCTTTAACACATGGCCTGCAAGTAGTCTCTGGACAGAGTTGAGAACACAGACTAATGTTTACTATACCTCTGCCCTTTTATATTTGGGGTTACAGTACCATCTCAGAAAAATGTACACTATGCTCTTATGTGTAAAGAAATGTTTATGATGCTCAAGCTCTTTTGGTTTCTGAACAAAACTCAGCATCAACAAGGCCATCTTAAAGATGAGTGAGGCTGGGGATGGTCTGGGAACTAGATCAGAGTGAGAGCCCAGGAGTCCCTAAAAAATATTTCTGCCCCTTGCTTTCCAGATACCCAGAAAGATATTTCCTTGCAGAATGAAGTAATCGCTTCTCATTGGTGGCGACCGGTAGATTATGAAATACACGTTCTCAAGAATTTTACATTAGACATTAGGAGAAGAATTTTGAAGCGCTTCTGTGAAAAATCTACTCGGCTCTAAGACCTGGGAAGAAATTATTGCTTTCTCTTCTAGTCTTGTCAGTACCTTGTCTGAAAGAGCTGAAGCTATTTCACTACCAGCCCCGGAGACACAATGGCCAAGAAAATTACAGTAGAGACAAACCCTGTTACAAGGCACATAGGAACCTCACTCCAGTTGTGTGCAGAATTTCTTTTCTTTCACTGATGCTTTCAGTTCCTTGCTGCCAGAGGCATCCTGATACCAAATCTGTCACCAGAAGTGAGTTGTCACAAGTAACAGACACTAAAATGTTGACCTTTTGGAAAAGAGGAGATAAAGCAAGGGAGTGGACGATCCACTCCTTTCTTCAAAGCTTCATGGTTCCTGACCCTTCTTGTGTGGTTTGGAAGCATCTGGCTAAATGGTTACGCATTTTGCAAACTGGAAGGAAATTTTCAGAACACTGATGTTTTGGCTAATTCTTGCTAATTCTCTCAGTTAAGTCCTTCAAGAAAGAGTTATGCTTGGGCTAAAGTTGATGTATTAGAAAGCACAGAAGGAATAAAATACAATTCTGCTTAAAGAGGCTGTTCATGTCTGTGGGCTATAATGTTAATTGATTTAGAGTTAATAATGTGGAACTTCGGGCGGTTGGAAAAGCCACACTTTCTACTCCAAGCTGTAGGTAATGCACACAGAGACAGTGAGAATGGAGACTCAGCAGATTTGATCAGAGCAAAAGGAAATCCTATAGTTCCAGACTTCCAGCAAACACCTCCAGTTAAAGATCTGGGGCCAAATGGACATGTGACGTACTCTATTCTTACGGACACAGATAAATTTTCAATTGACAGCACGACTGGAGTGGTTAAAATCGTGAACCACTTGGATCGTGAAGAACAGCAGGTGCATTACGTAAAGATTGAAGCCAGGGATCAAGCCAGAGAAGAACCCCAGCTGCTTTCCATGGTGCTTCTGAAGGTATCATTAGAGGACGTTAATGACAACCCACCCAAGTTTATTCCCCCTAATTACCGTGTGAAAGTTCGAGAGGACCTTCCAGGAGGAACCATAATCACGTGGTTAGAGGCTTATGATCCTGATTTAAGTCAGTCTAGTCAGGTGAGATACAGTCTTATGGACCACGAAGAAGGAAACTTTGATGTGGATAAGCTCAGTGGAGCAGTTAGAATCGTACAGCAGTTAGGGGACAATCTCATCTTTAAAATGTAGATGGATAGGACAAGTTATATGTGTGCATTCCCACAACAGGCTATTCTTCTAATTTTCCTCATGACAGAGGCCATTAAAGAATGATGATTTGGGGTTTGAGGGAGAGGATGGATGAGACTAATGTATACGGCTGGGACTGGATTTCCCAGCGAAAATAACTTACTGCGCCAGCTCTCTGGCTAGGTTACCAGGCTATGCAACTGAATGAAGATGAGTTAGAATCCAACATTATTGAGGAAATTGCATGACCAAAGTGACTCTAAGCCTCACCAAGAGTGCATTCCTATAATTAAACCAATTTTCAGCTCACCAAACCCACTCAACAGGAAGGGAGTTGTTAAAACTGTGCAGTCCCAGGGTAAGGCATTCTTCCGTGTGCCCATCCCCCAAGTGTCCATGGTAGATATGAACAAGGACATGTGTCACCAACACAGTCACCACCCCCGCATCCCCCAACAAGGAGCCGTCATATTGGCAAAACAAGGAATTTAGTCAACTACCAAAACTGAGAATAACCACTATTCATTATTATTTTCCAGGAATACCACTGTGTTTTGTATTCCCCTTTTTGTTGAAGTAGTTCTTATGGTAGTAGTCTTTTCTATTCTCCATCATCCGAAGTCCCTGGCCTCAGGCGGTAAGTGAAAAACTTTCACTGGACTATAAATAGTTACCTTCCAACTTGATGGAAAGGTCCAAACTTAACACAGAGACCCTGAACTTGAATCTGCCTTAGGAACTCTCTGAGTCTTTATATTGTCTCATTTTGGAGAGGGTATAAATATATTTCAGATAAGCATGGTCATGGGAAGAATGTGTGTGTTTGTATGCTGGGTAGCTAAAAATGTGGCCTACAGTGGTATCTTTGATTGACACCCTAAAATCCATTACATTCCTAAATGAGTGATAATTATGTTCTGTTTCTAGTGTTCTTTGTAAGAATGGGATAATTCTGATAAATCTACTGGAGTCTTTGGGGGAAAGTTTCTTCAATCTCAAGAATGAAACAGAGAATCACAGATTTCTTCCCATTAGGATGTGGCTGTGTCTGGACGTGTGGCCTGGAAATGCTGCTGCCATCTTGTTACTAGCCTGAAGTTGATGCTGTTACCAGAGACACAATAGAATGCTGGAAAGTACCTGGGCACTGGATGACAAGACTAATTGTTCTGGGCCTGGAGCTGATCCTACCACAGACTACCATTTGTGGATTTTGTTCGAGCAGCGATCTTCTGTGACTTGCAGATCAAAACATTCTACACTATACAGTAGATTATCAGTGGATGGAATTGTTTCCAAGTTTTAAAAGCAACCATAACTACCCATCACTCCCTATAAAAGTAAAAATATTAATGAATAACTCTAGCCCGGCCCATTTTATTGTTTTCTGTTTTTCCTTGACTCCAAAATTCTAAACCAGGAAACACACATCTGCCTAAAATAATGAAGAAATATAATCTAAAATATAAACTGTAAAGAAATCACAGGACTTTAAAAATTTCTTCTAGCTCGAAGAATTTATAAACTTGAACAAACACAAGCTTAAACAGTAAGGACAAAAATAACAGAATGTGTTATTTTTTTAAGTGGGTATAGCATGTCAGGCACTATTCTAGTTATACCATTTGATCCTCAAAAGAGAGAGTTATAATAATCTGATTTGGGAAACAAGGAAATGAAAGCTCAAAGAGTTTGAGGAAACATGTTTCAAACCTTCTTTCCCAGACACAACACAGTTTCTTGAAGAAAATGATTACATCCCAAAATAAAGTGAAACAACATAGACACAGTCCTTTGTTACATAAAATTGTAACTGTGATCACTACTTTTCTAATTTTGACAGTTATAGGACTCTGTTTTAAATTTTAGAAGATAATATGAAGCTGTGCATTCAAAACATAATCACTGAATCAATCAAACTCAGAGCATTCTCTAGAGTACAAACAAAACAAAACATGACAGGTTTGAGGATTTGGGAAAGCATCTTTTGTATAACTGCTATTAAATGCTGAAGGCTTAGAAATATGTTAGCAGAAAAGACTGAAAGAAGATAGCAATTATTTTGTTCCACTCGTTCTTTCAGTCAAAGAAACACATCTCGCAAGACAATTTTAAACTATTATCAAACATATAATCTGCCATTAACTTATTACCTGAGAAATTATATTTTTATTAATTTTAGCAAACCCCCAAATTCCCTATTTTAGGAATATGTCACTTTTCTCTTGATTCAAATGGATACGTTATTTTCTTTTTAATAATGTAAAAGCATAATTAATCATTGCAGCAGAAAACATATTTAAATTCATATATTTGGTGAATAAAAAATATTGGTTTCAAAGCAATTTAATTAGTTTGTCTATTTTAAAATCATTACCATTGCAAAAATTGTTAATTTCCCCCAAAAGTGTTTTCACAATGAGATTATTTAGCAACTGGTCAGATTTTTAAAATTTCAACTGTAAGTGACTCAGATTACTGAAAGCCAAACCATGTTTTTGCTGTGTATCAACTAGACTATGATGTATAGAAAAGTGTGGAAAATATGGATTGACTAAAAGTAATATGATTGCCATTAGGCAATGCAGTCACTTGCTGTAATTAGATGTTCAAAAATAACCTGAGAAAGATTATAACTTAGTGCCATATTATTAAAAAGAAATTATTTACAAATTTTAATAATGAAAATTAATTCCAAATTTAAAGCTATTCAGTAATGAATAAAACAGGATGTGTACAGTAACATCTATGTAGTCACCAAGTTCTGAGAATTTATATAAACTGTTACATATATCCAAGGCAAAATGAGCCCTTAGCTGTCAGTAGACATTACTATGCTCACCAATAACCACTTTTTCTGCCACTAGCCATTTCTGTTAGATGGGGCACTGGGACTAGTTATGGCTGGAGATAAACTGAAATAAAGTGTGCCTCTTCTGGGGTAAAGCTCACAACAGGCATGACTCCACCATGTATTTCCTTTCATTGCTCTGGTGATCAAGAAGATGCAGCTGGAGGATACATGGTGCCTTCAAAAGTCTGGGGCCCTGAATGACTTTATGGAACAAAGCTCTGGCTACAAAACTGACATGTGGCAAAAGCAAGAAGTAAACTTTTGTTACTTTAAACCACTGAAATTCTGTGATAATCTGTTACTGTCACGTCCCCTAGCCTATCCTGACTAATACAGATGCCCTGGAGAAATAATTCTCTATAATATTAAGAAGAAAAAAAAAAAATAGAAGGAAGAAAAAAAAATAGGAGAAAGAAAAAGTCATTCACCAATTCATGTATATACTGTATCTGGTCAAAAGCACCTGTTATTCTACACAGAAAAAGTATTTTTTTCAAGATCTGAAAGGATCTTATTAAGCTGATGATACATTTTTAAGTCTAATGTCTGTCCTTTTCAGCATAGGCACAAGTTATGGTGAAACCAATATAAATAGAATTATTAGAATTTAAAGTGTAAAGTAGATTTGTTTCTAAACCCATTCTGGGAAGCATTTCTACATGTGTGTGTGTGTTTGTGTGTGTGTGTGTATATAATATGGAAGAATATTAATGATTATACATATGCATACACATACATGTAATCTCTAAGAGGATTTACCTACCCCAAGTTTGCCAAGTCAGAGTAAGGATGTAATTCTTACGGGCTAACTGACACCTATGTTGGGATATCAAAGAGATAGGGGAAAGCCTGCTTCACACTTGCTCAACAGTTTTTAGCACTGGTAGTTCAGTGAAATTTAAAAATGTAAGAAATTAATCATTTATTTTCATTCAGTCTAGCGTCAGTAGTAGTGGACAAGTAGAGGATTACTTTTGCTTTCTTAAGGCAAAACTTGAAAACTGTGAACATTTTGACATTTCTTCCCTTTCCTTTATTTCCCAAGAGTGCAACACCAAAAATACTTCTAAAAATTTACTATTTTCCTGAGTTCTGTGAAGTTTGTGCAACTCTCACTTCTTAATTTAGTCCACAAATAAACGTGTGCTACCAAATAGGGTATAAATATAAACATACATATTACAATGAATCGATTATGTGTATTAACACAAAAGTCTTTAAATACATCATTAACATCAAAATATATGTCAGCAAAGGCCAAAAAAAATTGACCTGACCATAAGATATATACTAACACTTGAAATCATAAAACTGAGTCCAACATAATTAAACTAAATAAATACCAATATGATTTCAAACTAATGTTTTGTGAATCAAAAAATAAACTCAGCTACAATTAGCTATACAATTAGCATTTACCGAATATATGATAACATACATTATTTTTCTCGCATCTTTAGAGAGCACACTCTCCACATATGATAAAAAAAAAACATGCATTTTGGTCAGAAATTCTTCTAAGAAGTATCACCTCTCTCTCTTTTCTTTTCTTCCTTAAATAAAAGCACAGGTTGTCTCCAGGTTGAAATAAGACTTCTATATAAGTAATAGTTTATATATACTAGTTTATATTTGTTGATTTGTTTTGACAATCCCTCTCTCGCTCTGAAAACTCACTGAATCCTCATCACAATCCTATGAGGTAAACACTATGAATATTCACATTTTAAATGTGATAGGAGAGGTTGAAATAATTTGCTCAAGGTTACACACATGGGAGAGCTTGGATTTGGACCCAGGGAGTCTGATTTCACAGACTGTGAATCGATATTTGTTAAGCATATGCTACACTTACTAAACTGCTCACTGAAAAATAGCCATAATAATGTAAGACAAAAACATTTTGTTGAGGGGAGAGGGGGAAGATGGCGAAAGAGTAAGACGCGGAGATCACCTTTCTCTCCACAGATACACGAGAAATACATCTACATGTGGAACAACTCCTACAGAACACCTACTGAACGCTGGCAGAAGACCTCAGACCTCCCAAAAGGCAAGAAACCCCCCACGTACCTGGGTTGGGCAAAAGAAAAAAGAAACAACAGAGACAAAAGGATAGGGACGGGACTTGCACCAGTGGGAGGGAGCCGTGAAGGAGGAAAGGTCTGCACACACTAGGAGCCCCTTCGCGGGCGGAGACTGCGGGTGGCGGAGGGAGAAGCTTCGGAGCCACGGAGGAGAAAACAGCAACAGGGGTGCGGAAGGCAAAGTGGAGAGATTCCCGCACAGAGGATCGGTGCCGACCGGCACTCACCAGCCCGAGAGGCTTGTCTGCTCACCCACCGGGGTGGGCGGGGCTGGGAGCTGAGGCTCGGGCTTCGGTCGGATACCAGGGAGAGGACTAGGGTTGGCAGCGTGAACACAGCCTGCAGCGGGTTAGTGCACCACGGCTAGGTGGGAGGGAGTCCGGGGAAAAGGCTGGACCTGCCAAAGAGGCAAGAGACTTTTTCTTGCCTCTTTTGTTTCCTGGTGCGCGAGGAGAGGGGATTAAGAGCGCTGCTTAAAGGAGCTCCAGAGACGGGCGCGAGCCGCGGCTAAAAGCACGGACCCCAGAGATGGGCATGAGACGCTAAGGCTGCTGCTGCCGCCACCAAGAAGCCTGTGTGCGAGCACAGGTCACTATCCCCAACTCCCTTCCGGGGAGCCTGTGCAGCCCGCCACAACCAGGGTCCTGGGATCCAGGGACAATTTACCCGGGAGAACGCACGGCACGCCTCAGGCTGGTGCAATGCGACGCCGGCCTCTGCCGCTGCAGGCTCACCCCGCACTCTGTGCCCCTCCCTCCCCCCGGCCTGAGTGAGCCAGAGCCCCCGAATCACCAGCTCCTTTAACCCCGTCCTGTCTGAGCAAAGAACAGACGCCCTCCGGTGACCTACACGCAGAGGCGTGGCCAGACCCAAAGCTGAGCCCCGGCAGCTGTGCGAACAAAGAAGAGAATGGAAATCTATCCCAGCAGCCTCAGGAGCAGCTCCACAATCAACTTGATGTACCCTGCATCTGTGGAATACATGAATAGACAGCGAATCATCCCAAATTGAGGAGGTGGACTTTGAGAGCAAGATTTATTATTTTTCCCTCTTTTCCTCTTTTTGTGAGTGTGTATGTGTATGCTTCTGTGTGAGATTTTGTCTGTATAGCTTTGCTTCCACCATTTGTCCTAGGGTTCTAGCCGTCTGTTTTGTTTTGTTTTTTTACTTAAAAAATAGTTTTTAATAATTATTTTTTTATTTTAATAACTTTATTTTATTTTACCTTACTTTATTTTCTTTTCTTTTATCCTCTTTCTTTCTTTCTTTCTTTCTACTTTTTCTCCCTTTTATTCTGAGTCGTGTAGCTGAAAGGCTCTTGGTGCTGCAGCCAGGAGTCAGTGTTGTGCCTCTGAGGCAGGAAAGCCAACTTCAGGACACTGGTCCACAAGAGACCTCCCAGCTCCACGTAATATCAAACGGCAAAAATCTCCCAGAGATCTCCATCTCAACACCAACACCCAGCTTCACTCAACGACCAGCAAGCTACAGTGCTGGACACCCTATGCCAAAAAACTAGCAAGACAGGAACACAACCCCACCCATTAGCAGAGAGGCGGCCTAAAATCATAATAAGTCCACAGACACCACAAAACACACCACCAGACGTGGACCTGCACACCAGAAAGACAAGATCCAGCCCCATCCACCAGAACACAGGCACTAGTCCCCTCCACCAGGAAGCCTACACAACCCACTGAACCAACTTTAGCCACTGGGGACAGACACCAAAAACAACGGGAACTACGAAACTGCAGCCTGCAAAAAGGAGAGCCCAAACACAGTAAGATAAGCAAAATGAGAAGACATAAAAACACACAGCAGATGAAGGAGCAAGATAAAAACCTACCAGACGTAAACAATGAAGAGGAAATAAGCAGTCTACCTGAAAAAGAATTCAGAATAATGATAGTAAAGATGATCCAAAATCTTGGAAATAGAATAGAGAAAATGCAAGAAACATTTAACAAGGACCTAGAAGAACTAAAGGTGAAACAAGCAGTGATGAACAACAAAATAAATGAAATTAAAAATACTCTAGAAGGGATCAATAGCAGAATAACTGAGGCAGAAGAACGGATAAGTGACCTGGAAGATAAAGTAGCAGAAATAACTACTGCAGAGCAGAATAAAGAAAAAAGAATGAAAAGAACTGAGGACAGTCTCAGAGACCTCTGGGACAACATTAAAGACACCAACATTCGAATTATAGGGGTTCCAGAAGAAGAAGAGAAAAAGAAAGGGACTGAGAAAATATTTGAAGAGATTATAGCTGAAAATTTCCCTAATATAAGAAAGGAAATAGTTAATCAAGTCCAGCAAGCACAGAGAGTCCCATACAGGATAAATCCAAGGAGAAACATGCCAAGACACATTTTATTTTATTTTATTTTTTTGCGGTATGCAGGCCTCTCATGTTGCAGAGCACAGGCTCTGGACGCGCAGGCTCAGCGGCCATGGCTCAGGGGCCCAGCCGCTCCGCGGCATGTGGGATCTTCCCGGACAGGGGCATGAACCCGTGTCCCCTGCATCAGCAGGCGGACTCTCAACCACTGCGCCACCAGGGAAGCCCCCAAGACACATATTAATCAAACTGTCAAATATTAAATACAAAGAAAACATATTAAAAGCAGCAAGGGAAAAACAACAAATAACACACAAGGGAATCCCCATAAGGTTAACAGCTGATCTTTCAGCAGAAACTCTGCAAGCCAGAAGGGACTGGTAGGACATATTTAAAGTGATGAAGGAGAAGAACCTGCAACCAAGATTACTCTACCCAGCAAGGATCTTGTTCAGATTTGATGGAGAAATTAAAACCTTTACAGACAAGCAAAAGCTGAGAGAGTTCAGCACCACCAAACCAGCTTTACAACAAATGCTAAAGGATCTTCTTTAGGCAAGAAACACAAGAGAAGGAAAAGACCTACAATAACAAACCCAAAACAATTAAGAAAATGGGAATAGGAACATACATATCAATAATTACCTTAAATGTAAATGGATTCAATGCTCCCACCAAAAGACACAGACTGGCTGAAGGGATACAAAAATAAGACCCATATATATGCTGTCTACAAGAGACCCACTTCAGACCTAGAGACACATACAAACGGAAAGTGAGGGGATGGAAAAAGATATTCCATGCAAAGGGAAACCAAAAGAAAGCTGGAGTAGCAATTCTCATATCAGACAAAATAGACTTTAAAATACACTATTAGAAGAGACAAAGAAGGACACTACATAATGATCAAGGGATCGATCCAAGAAGAAGATATAACAATTTTAAATATTTATGCACCCAACATAGGAGCACCTCAATACATAAGGCAAATACTAACAGCCATAAAAGGGGAAATCGACAGTTACACATTCTTAGTAGGGGACTTTAACTCCCCACTTTCACCAATGGACAGATCATCCAAAATGAAAATAAATAAGGAAACACAAGCTTTAAATGATACATTAAACAAGATGGACTTAATTGATATTTATAGGACATTCCATCCAAAAACAACAGAATACATATTTTTCTCAAGTGCTCATGGAACATTCTCCAGGATAGATCATATCTTGGGTCACAAATCAAGCCTTGGTAAATTTAAGAAAATTGAAATTCTGTATCTTTTCCGACCACAACGCTATGAGACTAGATATCAATTACAGTAAAAGATCTGTAAAAAACACAAACATGTGGAGGCTAAACAATACACTACTTAACAATGAAGTGATCACTGAAGAAATCAAAGAGGAAATCAAAAAATACCTAGAAACAAATGACAATGGAGACACAACGACCCAAAACCTATGGGATGCAGCAAAAGTAGTTCGAAGAGAGAAGTTTATAGCAATACAATCCTACCTTAAGAAACAGGACACATCTCTAATAAACAACCTAACCATGCACCTAAAGCAGTTAGAGAAAGAAGAAAAAAAAAAAAAAAAAAACCCAAAGTTAGCAGAAGGAAAGAAATCATAAAAATCAGATCAGAAATAAATGAAAAAGATATGAAGGAAACGATAGCAAAGATCAATAAAACTAAAAACTGGTTCTTTGAGAAGATAAACAAAATTGATAAATCATTAGCCAAACTCATCAAAAAAAAACGGGAGAAGACTCAAATCAATAGAATTAGAAATGAAAAAGGAGAAGTAACAAATGACACTGCAGAAATACAAAAGATTATGAGAGGTTACTACAAGCAACTCTATGCCAATAAAATGGACAACCTGGAAGAAATGGACAAATTCTTAGAAATGCACAACCTGCCAAGACTGAATCAGGAAGAAATAGAAAATATGAACAGACCAATCAAAAGCACTGAAATTGAAACTGTGATTAAAAATCTTCCAAGAAACAAAAGCCCAGGACCAGAAGGCTTCATAGGTGAATTCTTTCAAACATTTAGAGAAGAGCTAACACCTATCCTTCTCAAACTCTTCCAACATATAGCAGAGGGAGGAGCACTCCCAAACCCATTCTACGAGGCCACCATCACCCTGATACCAAAACCAGACAAGGATGTCACAAAGAAAGAAAACTACAGGCCAATATCAGTGATGAACATAGATGCAAAAATCCTCAACAAAATACTAGCAAACAGAATCCAACAGCACATTAAAAGGATCATACACCATGATCAAGTGGAGTTTATTCCAGGAATACAAGGATTCTTCAGTATAGGCAAATCAATCAATGTGATACACCATATTAACAAATTGAAGGAGAAAAACCATATGGTCAGCTCAATAGATGCAGAGAAAGCTTTTGACAAAATTCAACACCCAATTAGGATAAAAACCCTCCAGAAATTAAGCATAGAGGGAAATTACCTCAACATAATAAAGGCCATATATGACAAACCCACAGCCAACACTGTCCTCAATGGTGAAAAACTGAAAGCATTTCCACTAAGATCAGAAAAAGACAAGGTTGTCCACTCTCACCACTCTTATTCAACATAGTTTTGGAAGTTCTAGCCACAGCAATCAGAGAAGAAAAGGAAATAAAAGGAATCCAAGTCGGAAAAGAAGACATAAAGCTGTCACTGTTTGCAGATGACATGATACTATATACATAGACAACCCTAAAGATGCTCCCAGAAAACTACTAGAGCTAATCAATGAATTTGGTAAAGTAGCAGGATACAAAATTCATGCACAGAAATCTCTGGCATTCCTATACACTAATGATGAATAATCTGAAAGTGAAATCAAGAAAACACTCCCATTTACCACTGCAACAAAAAGAATAAAATATCTAGGAATAAACCTACCTAAGGAGACAAAAGACCTGTATACAGAAAATTATAAGACACTGATGAAAGAAATTAAAGATGATACAAATAGGGGCTACCCTGGTGGCACAGTGGTTGAGAGTCCGCCTGCCGATGCAGGGGACACAGGTCCGTGACCCGGTCCGGGAGGATCCCACATGCCACGGAGCGGCTGGGCCCGTGAGCCATGGCTACTGGGCCTGTGTGTCCGGAGACTGTGGTCTGCAATGGGAGAGGCTGCAACAGTGAGAAGCCCGTATAACACACACACACACACAAAAGATGATACAAACAGATGGAGAGATATACCATGTTCTTGGATTGGAAGAATCAATGTTGTGAAAATGACTCTACTACCCAAAGCAATCTACAGATGCAATGCAATCCCTATGAAACTACCACTGGCATTTTTCACAGAACTAGAACAAAAAATTTCACAATTTGTATGGAAACACAAAAGACCCCGAATAGCCAAAGCAATCTTGAGAACGAAAAATGGAGCTGGAAGAATCAGGCTCACTGACTTCAGACTATACTACAAAGCTACAGTAATCAAGATAGTATGGTACTGGCACAAAAACAGAAATATAGATGAATGGAACAGGATAGAAAGCCCAGAGATAAACCCACGCACATATGGTCACCTTATCTTTGATAAAGGAGGTGGCAATGTACAGTGGAGAAAGGACAGCCTCTTCAATAAGTGGTGCTGGGAAAACTGGACAGGTACATGTAAAAGAATGAAATTAGAACACTCCCTAACTCCATACACAAAAATAAGCTCAAAATGGATTAAAGATCTAAATGTAAGGCCAGACACTATCAAACTCTTAGAGGAAAACATAGGCAGAACACTCTGTGACATAACTCACAGCAAGATCCTTTTTGACCCACCTCCTAGAGAAATGGAAATAAAAACAAAAATAAACAAATGGGACCTAATGAAACTTCAAAGCTGTTGCAGTGCAAAGGAAACCATAAACAAGACCAAAAGACAACCCTCAGAATGGGAGAAAATATTTGCAATGAAGCAACTGACAAAGGATTAATGTCCAAAATTTAGAAGCAGCTCATGCAGCTCAATAACAAAAAAACAAACAACCCCGTCCAAAAATGGGCAGAAGACCTAAATAGACATTTCTCCAAAGAAGATATACAGATTGCCAACAAACACATGAAAGAACGCTCAACATCATTAATCATTAGAGAAATGCAAATCAAAACTACAATGAGATATCATCTCACACCAATCAGAATGGCCATCATTAAAAAAATCTAGAAACAATAAATGCTAGAGAGGGTGTGGAGAAAAGGGAACACTTTTGCACTGCTGGTGGGAATGTGAATTGTTACAGCCACTGTGGAGAACAGTATGGAGGGTCCTTAAAAAACTACAAATAGAACTACCATATGACCCAGCAATCCCACTGCTGGGCATATACCCTGAGAAAACCATAATTCAAAACGAGTCATGTAGCAAAATGTTCATTGCAGCTCTATTTACAATAGCCCGGAGATGGAAACAACCTAAGTGTCCATCATCGGATGAATGGATAAAGAAGATGTGGCACATATATACAATGGAATATTACTCAGCCATAAAAAGAAACGAAATTGAGCTATTTGTAATGAGGTGGATGGACCTGGATTCTGTCATACAGAGTGAAGTAAGTGAGAAAGAGAAAGATAAATACAGTATGCTAAAACATATATATATAGAATCTAAAAAAAAAAAGTGGTCATGAGGAACCTAGGGGCAAGACGGGTATAAAGACACAGACCTACTAAAGAATGGACTTGAGGATATGGGGAGGGGGAAGGGTAAGCTGTGACAAAGTGAGAGAGTGGCATGGACATATATACACTACCAAACGTAAAATAGATAGCTAGTGGGAAGCAGCCGCATAGCACAGGGAGGTCAGCTCAGTGCTTTGTGACCGCCTGGAGGGGTGGGAGGGAGGGAGACTCAAGAGGGAAGAGATATGGGAACATATGTATATGTATAGCTGATTCACTTTGTTATAAAGCAGAAACTAACACACCATTGTAAAGCAATTATACTCCAATAAAGATGTAAAAAAAGAAAAAAACATTTTGTTTACGCTTGCATTAAAGCAATTGCTCTTTGCTTTCATCCTGGGTCAGGGTTCCCTGAAGCTTCCTGGGGGTGATTTACCCACATGCACAATAATTTGTACACAACCCCAATATACTTATAAAAAAAACAAGCACTTGCTTACAGAAAATGTGCCTACTTCCTTATAGGCTGTGAGAAAAGGAGAGAAAGCTGAAGGAGACGTGATCAAGTGGCATCTTTCATGATATCAGGAACGCGACTTCAAAGCAGCCTGGAGACTGACTGTGCATTGAAAGTGTTAACCAATTTAGTGATCATAAAGATATATTCTAAAAGGTCATTTATAATTTTGTGTGGTAATAAAACGATGCCCTCAGGGGTTCCCATGGTAGCAAGACTGTGTTTCCTACTAGAGAAGTCTCCTGACTGCTTCCTTCTTCCTACTCCGCCCTTCCTCCTTTCTTCCTTTTCATCCTTCCCCACCTTTTATAAGTATTCTCTCTTCATTCACTGTCAGATTTGACCGCTGTCCCTTCATCATGCTGTAGTCGGCACGTTTGCCTCTATCAGGAAGCCTGCATCCTAGATAAAAGATAAGCTGCTGTGGGATTTGAAACTTTGTAACTATGTCAGAAGTAGGAGTAAATGATTCCCCTGGGGCCTAAGGAGTTCCAACATGAGTGCTGTAAAATTAAATAAAAATTAAAATAGAGGTTTAATTCTCCCTGTCAAAAATAATAGAAGATATTTCCTTCCCCTCCATTTTCTTAGAGCATTTACTTTAGAAAACTTGGAAGTACTTTTCCTCTCTTTGAAATGTATGCATCCTTCTGAAAGCCAGATGGGCCTTTTGTTAGCTTTTAGACCCAGGGACATCATCAAGGGAGCTAGAGCCCCTATTTCCCAGTTCCTATGGGAGGGAGGTTGCTCAACATTTTGGGCACCTTGCATCAAGCTGCAAAACTCTCTACTCTCAAAAGATATGAGAAGGCTGTTTCTCCCCCGATAAAGCTAATCAATTAACACAGATGGTCACCCCAATTACCAGGTAAATTTGGGATGAACTGTGTGTGACAAATGGTGCTGTCAAGTTCTCTTTACTTGAGGACTAGTTATTGTTTATGTTGAGAACATGTATGTAAGGGGTTGTATCTGCTTGGCTATGGAAAAGGGTGAGTTTTCTGTCTTTGCAGTCACGTAATGGTTGCCCGTGATGCCCATCACACTCTGGTTTAACGCTTATTCAATCATAAAAGTAGTTTCTTTCTCTGCTACCTTTGAGGATTTCTGGGGTTGGAAGAGATTTTGTTTTTAATTGTATCTTCCCAATAGTAGGGTGTATTGCCTCAGCCAGCACAACATTTTGTTCCCTTTATTGTGACTCTAGGGATGTTGCTTTCAAACACTAATGATCCATAGCATATTTTAGTTAAGTGGCAACTGGATAAATAAGATGTTACCACACATGTCATATCACAGGCAAAGGTATATGGGCATACACAGTTTATACAGCATCCCATAGATGTAAGATATTCCACACAGTTTAATTTTGCAGAGGAGTGAGGCTTAAAAATTTAATTTAAAAAATCATATCTATTTTTTTTTTGCTGCATGCACTTTAAAAATATATATGCAGCAGCTAGCAATAGTTGAGCCTTCTCTGTCCGATAATAGTTGAATGTAGAATGTTATTTTAGCATATAACCCATTACACATAAATATTGATACACTTGACTGCTGCCCCCAGAGATATTTACATCTTCTTGGATAAAGAAGGAGATTATATGTATGTGTGTGTATGTGTGTGTGTGTGTGTGTGTGTGTGTGTGTGTTTAGCCTCTAATAGTTCACTGTTCATTTTGAGTGGTTAATAAATACTCAATGACTATTTAATGATTGATCAGTGTGTGTGTGTGTGTGTGTGTGTGTGTGTATGTGTGTGTGAAATTAAATATGGCTATACTCTTGATAGCTCAATAAAGTATACAGAACACTTTTGGCGCCTGTCTGTACCTCTCTTATTAGGTCCAGTTGCTATGAGTGTTGCCTGCTAAAGGTTCACAGCTGGTTTCTTTGGAGAATTTCCCTTTGCCTACAGGCAGCTGCTTCACCTAGGAGATTACCAGTCCTCTTCTTCAAAGTCAATAACTAATACATGCAGGTACTGGCAAAGGCCAGTCCCTTTGCCTCAAGATGGGACCAACTATGGTAACAGTCATAGAACAAAAGAACAAAGTCCCCTCCAGTTGCCACGAGATCAGGCTGAATCTAGACTCCAGAGGACATCACATTCTTACTTAGTGACTTCCCTGCCCTCTCTCACTTCCCTCATCTGCTTAACTTGAGAGCACATTGTCAACAAAGTATTAGAAGGGAATGCCTAATAGCATAACTCACTATGTTTTAAGACATTTCCCTCCAATATTCTCTATTTGTATATGTGTATTCATAAAAATATGCCTTATTAGAATTTACTATATTGTGATTATATTGTATATTCTGTACCTGGTTTTTCCACTTAATATTTCCATTGTCTAGCTGCAAAATAAAGTTTTGATTGTTAATCTCTCCCTTCTTATAATCTCCTCTGCTTTGCACTTCCCTGTGGTCCTTATACTGTATCTTACACAATAGTTGTGTGTGTACACGATTCACTTCCTTAGTTGCATTAGTACCCTAAGGCAGGAACTAAAATGAATAAATTTTACATCTTATAAAATGCTTAACCAAGTGCGTTGTACATATAAGTTTTAAGAAAAATAACCAGCAGTCCAAACAAAATATGCTGAAGTGATAGTATTAACTTTATAGCTATGAATAAAAAAAGTTGATCTAAAAAACAATCGCCAAAGCCACAATTACCGAACAATTGATTAATATCTGATATCAATATTCTTTGGAAGCTTTTCAATCTACTGAAATTAACTATTTTAATCAAGATATATTTGAAAGCACATTTCATCTCACATCCCCTGTAAATGATATTTTTTAATATCCTTCTGAAATCATTCTTTCCTTTTATCAGATTCAGCATCTAATACTCTAATGCATTTAGAATATTCTCTTTGTAAAATAATAAATTAGAATGAACATGTTCAACTCACACAGCATACAAATGAGCATTTAGAAGGCTTCAAATTGTCAATTGTATAGTTTGAACTATATGGCAATCGTAAATGGCAACAGGCTAGCATTTTAGGAGATGGTTCCTTATCTTAAAAACTTTTTACTCTGCAGTAAATTGAGTTGTACAAGGGTAATTCCCCATGGGAGCGTGCTTCGATGCGAGAGCTAGAAGAAAGATGGACAGTTTTCCAATAACAGAAGTGACAGTATATTTCTTCTGCCTCCCTGTAGGTGACAAGTAAATATTTATTGTGACTACTATACCTAGAAAATCATTTGACTCCCTTTGTTTTTAATGACAAATATATTTCTCAAGAGTATTACTTCTAGAAGATCACGTCTCTTTTTATTAAAGAAAAAATAATCCATCAGGTAAGTTTACTTTACTCACATTGACATCTTTAGATCTACCAAAATCACTTAAACTGTAACCTATTTTCCCATCAACTGTGTTGATGCAGCTCTGCCAGAACACACAAGCAATAATACATATACCTCTCTGAGGTTAATGCTGTATTTCTTGGGCAGCACAATTGAATCAATACGACATACACAAAATGATTGTTTAGCATAGATTTTTCAGTCTGAAAAACGGTTTACTTTTCTTGCATGTTCTATAATATTTAGATTTTATATAAGCAGGTAAAATTTGTAGAAGTGACCATTAAATAATAACAGCTAAAAGTTACAAGTACTTATCATAGCCATGTACTTATTTAATCTGCGCAACTACCCAATGAAATGGTCACTACTGTCATCATTTCCACCTTGCAGCTGAAGAACCTGAGGCACAGAGATGAAGTAATCTGTTCACGGCTACAAGGCCAAGACTGGACCTCACACACCCCGGTGCCACAGTTTGTGTTCCTAACCATTAGGATGTACTGCCTCTCATAAGACATAACAAATAATGAGGGAAACACATGGCTGACTTGGACCACACACACTCTAGACCTCCAAGCCCCTAAAGTGCTTGGTATCAACTCTACCACCCACCACTGAAGACCATGCAGGTCTCAGCTCCTGGACTTCCTCTGCAGATCACTTGATATCTACTAAAAGAAACTATCTGCTTCCTAGGGATTATTATATATGTTTTTAATTTTCTTGGCAAATCTGCAGTCAACTCATTTACTTTGCCTTCGACCCTACTTTCTGTCATCTTTCGCCAGTGTTCCCATCGCCGTGATGCAATCTGTATTCTCCCTTGATCCATTCCCCTGATTGCTCCCGTCTGTCCCCAGTTTTCTGCTTTAGCCCTGGAAAGCCTATTCCATTGTAAATAAACTCCTCAACATCATAAACTGTTTGTGAGAACCTTCAGTTTAATGTCTGACCTGTCTGAAACCTGGCCCTCTCTCATGTACTTGGATTCCCCTGAGTTCTCTCAGTTGGAGGTACCTCTTTCTTCAGCACTTGATGGGGCACTCCAATGAGGCTTCCCGAAGATCACCTCTCCGGAGTCTGCAATACTCCTTCCTGTCTGTGAGGCTCAGGCCACCCTCTACCCAGCCCTGTGTCTGTTAACTGCCAACCTCCAGGTAACTGCCCTTCATTTACTGGAGGCGTTTGCGTTTGACATCACTTTTTCTCTCCACTATAACCCTGTCATTATTTGGCCGACTTCTCTGTCTAAATATATGATCCAAACAACGACTTAGCCTCTACGCTCCTTGACTTCTTCAACTGCGATGAAATTCCCATACTGTGGCAGGCAGAATGTTGGCCTCGTGATCTATGCCCATGGTGTCAAGCCTGAATATGTTACAACACCTGGCAAAAGAGACTTGGCCAATGTAATTAAAATTATTACAGCCATACCTCAGAAATACTGTGAGAGTGGTTCCACACCACCACAACAAAGCAAATATTGCAAAAAACCAAGTCACACAATTTTTTTTGGTTTCCCAGCGCATATAAAAGTTATGTTTACACTATACTATAGTCTAGTAAGTGTGCAATAGCATTATGTCCAGAAAAACAACATACATACTTTAACAAAAAAAACCTTTATTGCTAAAAATGCTAACCACAGTCTGAGCCCTCAGTGAGCTGTAGTAGTAACATCAAAGATCACTGATCACAGATCACGATAACAAATATTATAGTAATGAAAAAGTCTCAAACATTGTGAGAACTACCGAAATGTGACACAGAGACACGAAATGTGCAAATGCTGTTGGAAAAATGACGCTGATAGACTTGCTGGATGCAGGGTTGCCAAAAACATGCAATTTGTAAAACACAATGTTGTGAAGTACAATAAAGCAAAGCACAATAAAATGAGGTATGCCTGTAATCAGTTGACTTTAAGATATAGAGATTATCCTGAACTACCCGCGTAGGCCCAAAGTAACCAACGTGGGCTCTGAAGAGCAGAGCTTTCCCCCAGATGAAGGTAGAAAAGGAGACTCAGTGGACACACTGCAGAAAGGGGAGTCAGATGCGACTGTAAAAAGCTCCATGCTCTACTGCAGCGAGCAACATGGCAAGGAAGGCAGGAGGCATTAAGTTGCTGAGAGAAGTTCTCAGCTGACAACCAACGAGGGAGTGGAAACTTCAGCCCTACAACCATAAAGAAGTGAATTCTGCCACCAACCTGAACGAGCTCGGAAACCAATTCCCTCCATCCATCCTCCTTAGCCTCAGAACCTACAGATAAGAGCCCAGGCTGTTGACACCTTGATTTTTGCCTTGTGAGGCCTAGATCAGAGAAACCAGACAAAATCTCCACCCCAGATTTCTGAGCTGCAAGACTGTGAGATAATAAATTTGCGTTATTTTAAGCTGCTGGGTTTGTGGTAATTTGTTACAGCAGCAACAGGAAGCCGATATACCACTGCCTTCTAAACACCTTGCCTCAGAGGCTTTAGAATGGTATTTTCCTCAGTCAGAAATACTCTGCTTTCAGCCCTCATGTCTCAGCATGTTTGTCCTCAGAACCCCTCGTGCCCCCTGGATTACTGTTATGTATCCCAAAGCCCAAAAAACACACCACATACATGACACATAAGTATTTGTTTAATGTTTCTCTTCCCTACTATCCTGGCAGTAGCCATACTACTGATTGTAACCATACTATATCCTACCACCTAACAGAGTACTTGAACTTAGTAGGCATTCAATAAAACTGAATTGGGTAATAATTTAATAAAAAGACAAGAGAAATGGAAAAATAAATTCACTGAACATGGACATGAAATTGTCAAGACTCATTTTTAATGTAATACTCTTGGCAACATCCCCTTTACCATGACACTAAAATTCAGTAAAAGCATATTACTTTATGCCAAAAATGTAATTAATATTTCAGTTTTTTAGGCAGCTTTGTAAATAGACACACATCCATCACCCAAGTGTATAAATTCAGAGTTATTTTATTGTTATTATACTTATTAATGTAAACCACACAGTAGTATATAAAGGTATAAAAAATATGGTGCTAATAAATTCTATTAACTTAACAAAATTGCTTTAATGCTTTTAGCAAAAAAATAAAAACTTCCCATGTGTAGTCTGAATTTATGCTGTGTGAATACATTCCCAAATTAAAATATAATTTATGATTGAAAGTTTAAAGGAGACACACTAATCACAAAATTATATCATTACATTGAGTCCCATTTTGAATTGCTGGCCATCTACCTAGAAATTTGTAATGAAATGAGAAATTATGATGTTATTTCATTAGTAAATAATGAAGTACATAGAGAATACTGTATTCATTTTATATTTTTATTGTATTCATAACACTGTTATTTTTAAGTTAATCCTTTGATTCTTAAAAACTAATCTCAAAAATGAATGTCTCACAGTAGTTATGTGCATAGAATCCCTTGAAAACTAAGTAGAGTTTTGTTTTCTTTTTTTAAAATAATTATCCCTGAATTGAAAATCAATTCCTATCTTTAAAACGGTAGTAGTACACAGGTAACTTATGTTCTTAGGCATTAGTTTTGCTTTCAAACAACTAGAAAAGATATTAAAAATTTTGTGTCTAGAATTGAAAACAGTCATCCTTGACAACTGGATATATTAAGTAATAATAACACATTATTATTTTGTCTTGGTCACACAGATATAACTAATAACTAAACATCTGCCATCAACAAAGTGTTGTTACAGAGAATAACATAATTGACAATCTTATGTTTTAGATTTGACTTTGTTTGAAATATTTTTAAATAAATATTTCAAAAATTTTGAAGAATAGTATATTTTAGTGATTCTCACTGGTTCTGAACATTCCAATCATCGATATTTTGAAAGTTCTGCCAGTGGTTTTTATGTGTAGCCAGAATACATGGTAGAGTGGAAATATTTTGGCTGTGGAACTGAGCGGGCACGTGTTCTAATCCAGGTTTCACTACTTATTCACTGAGTACTCGACTAAAGTAGTGAATCTGATTCGACCTCAGTTTTCTCATCTATGAAGTGAAGTTAATGTTACCTCCTTCATTAGAAAATTAATGAAATAAATGTATAGAAAATTGCCAACTGCACACCAAGACAAATTATTATTATTTCTTTCCTCTGGGTTTCAGATGGTAATATACTAATGTACTAACAAAGTATTGCAGGTGAAAAGGCACAGGATATCTATTTTATCTTCCTGCCCAAAATCAGAAAATCTAACCAAAATGGTTATCCTAATTCCTCTCTCATGAGAACAAAAGCATCATAAGCTACTGCCAGTTAGAAATCTCAATTTCTGAAATAAATATTCTATCCTTTAAGATACTACAACATAATTTTGGTGCCTGAGTATTTCTAAATAATAATAACTGTTAAAGAAAGAAAATATGATTTAAGAGGCAGCCTTGGATCCTTGGTTTCTGAGAGAGTAGATCCTGTACGTTTTTTAAAAGTACAAAAACCATGTGTATAAAATCTCTGCACTTTCATGATTTTCGGTGAGACCAATCACAAATGATCCCACGTAAGAGACTCTGACATTTTAGGAATTTTGGAGTCATCCCATAACCTCTCTAACCTGTGCCAGAGCCCAATAACTGTCACTCAGCACTGGGAGGTTCTCCTTTAGGGCTAACACGTATCTTCTCCTGCTACACGTAAGTCCTTTTCATTGTATATTGTGCTTCAACCTTCTTTTCTTCTGGTTGAGCTTCCATTGAGACTTCCATTGCTGTCTTCTATTCTTCCACTACCTTCTACCAGTAACTACACACAAATACACTTGCTAATTCTCCCCTGGGTGTTGCAGAAAAGCAGCTACACACTCTTGAAACACAGAAGGGGGAAAAAAAATGAAGATCTTCTGCAAAACTGTGTTTAAAGTGGGATTCTTGTAATTAACAGAAAAAAGGTATAACCGACTACCTTCATGACTGCTACCTAGTCTATGTGCTAAAGCAGCTTTAAAAACCACATAATAATTTAAAAGGAACAAGAAAAAAAGACGAATGAACAAACTTCATTATATGGGATCCTCTAAGGTAAGTTATAGTTTGGAGTTAGGGGAAGGCAGTTACACAGTAATGAAAGTGCTTATCAGTCTATTTAAATAATATGAAAGATTTTAAGATACACTATGTCAGAATTTAGAAATAAAATGAATATTGCTTCCTTTATTTTAATCACCATGAGGAGCACTATATTTATTTATTCCAAGAAAGTAGCAACAATAATACCCAGTACCTTTTTTGAGCACCAACTGTCAAGTGTCTTATACACATTCATATTATTTACTCGCCTTAAAACAATTATTACTATACTATTTTGCATATGAAAGATTGGAGGCATCTCTGAGATTGCAGAATCTGTTAAAAGTCTACATCATATATGAGGTGGGATTGGGTGGAGGTCCATTTGTACAGTGCATCCAGCATTTCCACTTGGGCTCAAACTTTGTGACTCTAACTTAAAATGTATTTAAAATCTATTTTAGAAAGAGGTTAGAGAGACCAAACATGAATTTATTTTATCGTAAATTCTATAAATTTAAATAAAACATTAGTTAATGTAACCAAATAGTTTTGGCTGGTTCCAATAAAATTTTATTTATAAATACAGGTGGCAAGATATATTTGGCACACAGACCATAGTTCTCTAACTCCTGGATTAGACCAATGAAATTAGACTAAGAAAAACTAGAAAACTCTGACCCCCAAACAAATCTGTTTAAAGACCTCACAAGGCCCTGATTGGTCAAAGATCCGAAAAGTCAAGATTCCAGAAAAAACAGAAGCCAGAGAAATAAATGTGATATTTGGTGTCACATTTATCCTTTGAGTCTGTGACATTTTTATATACATTTTGTTTCAGCTCTGGTTTTCTGGCACACAGCTCTTAAAACCCTACGTATCTCCCAATTAATAAGTGTCCTTGTATGTTAAAGAGACGACTGGGGGGTGGAGGTTCCTGGGTAACCTCAGGAAGAGGGCTTGTTGCCAGTGGATCCAACCATGTGATTAGAAGATGGAAAGCTTCAGCCCCATTCCCCAAACTCCAGGGAGGGAGAGGGGCTGGAAATTAATCACCAATGCCCAACAATTTAATCAATCCTCTATAAAAATCCTAGCCAGGGGCTTCCCTGGTGGCACAGTGGTTGAGAGTCAGCCTGCTGATGCAGGGGACACGGGTTGGTGCCCCGGTCTGGGAAGATCTCACATGCCGTGGAGCGGCTGGGCCCGTGAGCCATGGCTGCTGAGCCTACGTGTCTGGAGCCTGTGCTCTGCAACGATAGAGGCCACAACAGTGAGAGGCGTTTTTCGCGTACCCCCCCCCCCCAAAAAAAAAAAAATCCTAGCCAAAGGCATTTGGAGAGCTTCTGGGTTGGTGTATACCTGGAGAAATGGCGTGTAAGTTCCATGCTCCTCCCCTGACACCTTGCCCTACGTATTTCTTTCATCTGGCTGTTCCTGAGTTGTACTCTTTTACAATAAAGCAGTAATAAATATAGTAAGCAAACTGTTTCCCTGAGTTCTGTGCCTGTTCTAGCAAATTATCGAACGAAAAGAGGGGGCTCTGGGAACCTACAATTTATAGCTGGTTGGTCAGAAGCGTAGGTGACAACCTGGACTCAATACTGGTGTCTGAAATGGGGGCAGTCTTGTGGAACTGAGCCCTTAACCTGTGAAATCTGATGCTAACTCCTGGTAGATAGTGTCAGAATTGAATTGAATTGTAGAACACTCAGTTGGTGTCTGTAGAGAATTGGAGAATTGTTTCATCTGGGAAGACTCCTAGGCATCTGATGTCAGAAGTATTGAGTGTGGTGGTAGTGGAGAGCACAGGGAAAAATACAGTTTGCCCTTTAAAAGTCATTTGCAAATTTGAAAGCAAAACCTGAGAAGATGAGCAGAAAGCAGTGGCTGAGAATGAGAGATCTTATGAAGAGCTATCAGCAGTGACACTGGGTTAAGAGGGCAATATTGGAATTCAAATATTTCATGGAAAAGAAGCCTTTGAGAAACTTCTGGCTTTCCTTCCATTGGTAATCCCACTAGATTCCCAATGACTGACATTCCTCTTGGAATCACTCTAATCCATGATTGTATTGAGATGAAATGCCTAGATTTTAACTACCTAAAAAAGTAAACCCTTTCTGCAGGAAGTTAATAAAATCTACAGCCTCAAATTACTCTACTTAATTAACCATTAACAGGTCTACCAGGAGAGAGAATCAAATAAATAACAAGGAAAGAGCCAGATATACAAACAAAACCAAAGGAGGTCCAGATATAGAATTAAAACACATGGACTTTAACCTGATTGTAACTAATATGTTTAAGAAATTACACGGCAAGATGGAAAATTTCAGCAGAGATTTAAAAATTATGATACAAAATCAAATAGACTGAAAGATAGTCATTGAAATTTAGTATTAGATGCACTAACAGTGGATTCAATACAGCTAAAGAGAGGATTAGTGAAGTGAAATATGGGTGAGATGAAAATATTCATAATGAAACATGAAGAAGATAAACAATGGAAAAACAGGCAATAAGGATAAAACATATGGTATATGGTGAAACATCAGCATATAAGTAATTGGAATCTTAGAAGTAAATAAGAGAGAAGATGGGCAGAAGCAATTTTGAAGAGATATTGGATCAGATGGTTTCAAATCTAACCACAGATATGAACCACAAGAAGGAAAAACAGAAAAAGAAAATTCTATACAAAGGTACATCAAACTACCAAAAGCCAAAGAAAAGTTAAAACCAGCCAGAGAAAGACACATTAGCTTCCAAAAAGCAATAATAAAAATGCCAGTAGAATGGAAGCCAGAAAATAAAAGTGCTAAAAATAAAAATAACTATAATCATAGAATTCTATATCTATTAAAATATGCTTAAAATAAAATTGAAATGGATATTTTAGGGAAAAAAAGAATGAGAGACAGAGACAGAAGAAATTCATCAACAGTATACTCATACTAAACAAATAGTAAGAAGAAAGTTCTTCAGGCATTAGAACAATAATCTCAGATAGAAACACCAAGATGTAGGAATGTATAAAGTTCAAAGAAAAGAGTAAATATTTGGGTAAATCTTATCAAATATTGAAGGCATGATAATATATGATTGGTATGTATCTGTAGAATTAAAATAAAGATTTGACTGAGAAATACAAGTAATTAAAGTATAAGTGTTTTAAGGTCCTAACATTACACAGAAAATTACATATTTATTGAAATTATGTTTTTTGGGGTCAAAGACATATGTTGTAATCTCTAGCATAACTACAAAGAAGAAAGATTTTAAATATTGTATAACTAACAAAATAATAAAAGAGGAAATGGAATAATTTTAAAAATAATTAACCCAAAGGGATACAAAAGGGAACACAGAACAAGTGGGACAAATAGAAAAACAAATATTAAGAACATACATTTCAATTTAAATATTTCAGTAGCTACAATAAAGGCAAACAAAATACAGTCTACAGTTAAAAGATAAGGATTTTAAAATATGTCATTTAAGGGGAAAAAGCCAACTATATTATATCTATTAGAACAACATGTAAAACATAAGAATAGAGAAATATTAAAAATAAAAGATTGAAGATACACACAAGGCAAATAGTAACCAACAGAAACTAGTACAGCAATATTAATATTAGACTAAGTAGACAACACAGTTTGAGATAAAATTAATATATTATAATAATTATAAAAGAGTTGATCCATCCAATCACATTGTTTTAAAATACATAAAACAAAAACTAATAGAACAAAAAGGAGAAATAAAACAATTCATAGTTGAAGGTTTAAACACACTTCTCTTAGAAAGTTATAGGATAAGCAGAGGAAATAAGTCATCGGAGACACAAAGATCTTTTATTGGGGGCATTTACCATTCTAAGGAGATTTTTAAAAATCTATTTTGTTGAACAATAACAATTTACAAAACACTTAAAAATAAAGATTTTGAATATCAACATGTCAAACAACTGAATATCTTTTTCTCTATCGACGGCAATAGGTGAAGTAAAAAGGTGGTCAAAACAATTTGAGGGTAATAGAAAATAGAAGAAATTCAGGCAGGTTTTTCTAGACTTGAGCAGGCAAGATGTTAGCAAAAGAAAAAGGCTGAGAATAACTTCACATAATCTCTTAAAATATTTTGTCATGTGTATAGTGATTTTCATGCCCTTGATTTTCATGGATTTAAGGGGTAGCGTTTAAAAAGGTGGTTAAGGTTGTCAGATAATATAAAATTAAGAATGCCTCTGTTTGGACCTATCTTTCTATTTGTCATTTAAATTTCAAATAAATGCCTACCTACATGTTTATTCAAACTATATTTTGGCAACTCTCAAAGTTTTAAAGATATTCTTAATACTGCCCAAACCAGGATCCGTGAAATTGAAAACTATAAAGAAACAGCCTACGTCATTAGGACCAATCTGAGAACACAGTGGGTTTTCTCAGAGACGTCTAAGCCAGACCAGTTCAGATTAAAATTTTCTAGATCTGATCATACTCATCCTCAGAGTTTCACAAATGCACTCCATATATTAGAAAAAGAACTGTTTTGTCCTTATAGGATGGACAAGAAAAACAAAGGTTAAAGAATAGAATGTTTTTATTTTAATGTGAAAGAAAAGACAATGAAAATTTTCCAAAGCTTTCAACATCAAATAGCTATCAAAAGCCATGAAAACACTAGACTGCTAATGTCATGCCATAAAGCACCCCACAAAGTGTGCTATAGAACTTTGTTCATAAAATGCATCTTTCACCTCATCAAACCAGGATTCTTTAGTTAAAGAGCAGCAGATATAAGGACCCTATTATAAAACTTTATTATGATTAACTATCCATAACTAATATAAACAGAGACTCATTGTACTTTTATTGAACCTGCTGTATCTGACATGAGAAACACAAAACTAAAATTCATGTAGTTACACTGTCACATATCACCAGGTAAGAGTTCAAAAACACTTTTTTTCTATAGTGATACTGTCATCTATAGGCACAGAATAGAATATATGAAATCTAACTCCTTTTAAAATATAAACAGTTGTTAGAATAATCCAAATTTAAATATATAAACATCACTTGATAAGATTTTTTATAAACGACTGTGCTGCTTTCTCTATCTACTGAAATTTCTGAAGATAAGAATCAATCTCAATTTTATTTATCTTCTTCCTCTCCACTCCTACCTATCCAGTGAAAATCTATGATCTGGCCAGTCCAGCATCCCGTCTAAATCTCTTTTTCTGGCAAGGGCACCATACTCAATCTTATACTTCCTAGTTTTGTGTGGCAATAGATTCCCAAAGACGTTTATGTTGGATGTGACTCCTTCACTTACAAATGATGTGACTAATATATCTCGAAGAACTGAGACAAGATTAGGCATGTAATAAGGCTAAATAAATGGCATTTGAATGAATGAATAAATGATGGAAAAAACTTTGTCTTCTATTAAAGAAAAGATACGTGCACAGATTTTAAAAAATTTATAATGTTATGCAATTGCATATAAATGCATTTTTAGAAATGCAGTAACGCATACAGGCATACCTCAGAGATATTGTGGGTCTGGTTCCAGACCAGCTCAATAAGACAAATAACGCAATAAAGTGAGTGACACAAATTTTTTGGTTTCTCAGCACGGGTACATATAAAAGTTATGTTTACACTATACTGTAGTTAATTGAGTGTGCAACTATATTATGTCTAAAAAACACCAATGTACATAGCTTAATTTAAAAATACTTTATTGCAGGGCTTCCCTGGTGAGGCGGTGTTTGAGAGTCTGCCTGCCAATGCAGGGGACACGCGTTCGTGCCTGGGTCCGGGAAGATCCCACATGCCGCGGAGCGGCAAGGCCCGTGAGCCATGGCCACTGAGCCTGCGCGTCTGGAGCCTGTGCTCCGCAACGGGAGAGGACACAACAGTGAGAGGCCCGCGTACCGCAACAAACAAACAAACAAACTTTATTGCTAAAAAATGCTAACCGTCACCTGAGCCTTCAGTGAGTCGTAGTAGTAACATCAAAGATCATTGATCACAGATCACCATAACACATATAATAATAATGAAAAAGTTTGAAATACTGTGAGAATTACCAAGATGTGACAGTGAGAAAGCCAGTGAGCAAATGCTGCTGGAAAAATGGTGCAGATAGACTTGCTTGATGCCGGACTGCCACAGATCTTCAATTTGTAAAAAACACACTATCTGTGAAGTGCGATAAAGCAAAGTGCAATAAAACGAGGTATGCCAGTAGCTAGAAACAAGCCATGCATAGTCAGAATGGAAAAATACAAATGTGCTCATTAAAAACATATACCTAATTCCTAAATATTTAAAAATATCTTTCGTATATAAGAACATTCTAATATAACCAAAAAATAAAGTTAAAATATAACATACAAAATGAGATATAAAATATAAAAATAATATAAGAATTCAAATATTTCAAGTAAATGAATAATAGGATTCCCTTTTTATAATAGAGCTTAGGGAAAATTATAAAGCATATGTTAGCTATTCCATCATATTCCACTATATTCCATTAGATAAACTACTCAATATTACCCCTTGGAGAATAATTAAATACTGTTAAATGAAATATCCCAATGAATTAACATAATCTGATTTTAATTTTATCCCCTAACAAAAATAAAAGTTAAGGGATCCCATAATCTTTCATGGTTCAAATTGACTAATATATATATATATATATATTTTTTTTTTTTTTGCGGTACGCGGGCCTCTCACTGTTGTGGCCTCTCCCATCGCGAAGCACAGGCTCCGGACGCGCAGGCTCAGCGGCCATGGCTCACGGGCCCAGCCGCATCCGCAGCATGTGGGATCTTCCCGGACCAGGGCACGAACCCGTGTCCCCTGCATTGGCAGGCGGACTCCCAACCACTGCGACACCAGGGAAGCCCGACTAATATATTTTTGATGAATTACATATTTTCAAGTAACTGTAAAACTTGCCACTCTATATGTTTTAAAATAAGGAAAAATTTATTTGTGCAAAGTAGAGCATCAAGATGCCCTAAGTTATATGAAATACAAAACAGGTACTATGGTGACTGAATTTAGTAGGAAATCCTAAAACACAGGTAAAAAAATTAAGTATTTCAAATTTTTATTCAGGTTTATAAATTGATATCCTGTTGTGCTAAAATACTGATATAAATAATTTACTCCGATCAGGCTGCCTATTTTAATTTAATTCATTTTTTGTTTCTTTAATACTTACGTTTATTTTATTAAAAATACTTTATTAGTTTGCCTTTCCAGGATAAAAAACAATAAATTCACATTGCAGGAGAAAACAACATCAATGTACAGATATGCAAAGGAAAAGTCAACTATTTTCTTCTACCTCCCTGTTCCTTAGGTAAACTGTGATAACAGCTTGATGTGCAAACTTCCTCATATGCCCAGGCTTTTTTAAACATACAAAACATATAAAAATATATACAAACATATAAAAACACTTTTTATAAAAATTTTATTCTCTGTTCATGACCATGCAACTTGCTTTTAAAAGTGAATAATCTATTATCATTAAAAATAAAAACAAGCTGCAAAACACCTGCCAAGTTCTGATAATTGAAAATTCAAAGCAAGATTAATTGTTTTAGAAATATGAACTTTTATTTCCAAAGAGATCTATTTTATAAAGAGAAGTAGTTTGCCTGGTAAGAAATATATGGCAGTTGAAAGACTTGTGATGCATGCAAACGTATTCCTATTTCTCTACGTCAAAAGTAACACCCCATATTTTCAGTGAAAAAATATGAATGAGTTTGATAGGTGTGCTCTTCAGTACTAGTTCTACAATCACATGAAAACATTCTTGTAAAGGATACCACAAAACTAGGAGGTCCTGATTCTAGTATGAACGTGTGGCTGCATTATTCTATTTTACATTCATCTTTTTGCAAAGTCATTACTTAATGACTTTGTCATTCTGAAATATGAAAATTATACTGCAAAATATTTTGAATTTAATGCATTAGATTTGTTTTATTTAGGAAGTAATTTTACCTATACATTTATGATTTTTAAATTCACTTATAAATTATTTCTAAAGGAAGAAAATTTTGCACATGAACTTTGAAAAGACCATGAAAGTTCTGAGATTGTACTCAATAACTATAAATTAGCATGCCACAGTCTCATGGATACTAGCAGAAAACTTGAGACTTCTGGGTCAGAGACACAGGGACTTTACTACTCAGGATACATCAGGCAGCGTGAGTTTAATGTTTTCATTGCTCCCCTTGAGTACCCTGTCCCCCCAAATCCCACTGAGGCTATGCAGAGCATCCCAGGTGGATATGGCACACATACTGCATCACAACTGAAGGAGCCCAAGCTTAGGAAATTACAATCTTTTAAAGGTGCTGCTAGCAAAGCTGCCCAAACTTTGGCCTAGAGGAAGACAGTATCTCTTCTGCTTTTGCCAAAAAGTGAATTTGTCCTCTGCCCCAGAAGCAAGCACTATGTCTGTCTTCCAAGCTGAATTAACGTGGGCTTGTCATTAAGGACAACACATTTAGGTCAAGTAGAAAATTGTTTATATGAGTGTTGGTTTTGCTGCTGGTTTAATAATATTTAAAATAATTATACAAATTTAATATTTTATCTGTGCATTTATGTATCAATACAAATTTTTTTTTTTTTTTTTTTTTTTTTTTGCGGTACACAGGCCTCTCACCGCTGTGGCTTCGCCCGTTGCGGAGCACAGGCTCCGGACGCACAGGCTCAGCGGCCATGGCTCACGGGCCCAGCCACTCCGCGGCACGTGGGATCTTCCCGTACCGGGGCACGAACCCGTGTCCCCTGCATCGGCAGGCGGACTCTCAACCACTGCGCCACCAGGGAAGCCCAATACAAATATTAATGACAAATTCAGAAAGAATGAATCTGGCATCCTTTATTTTGTAAAATCCAGAAATCAAGAATCAAGTTTATAAGACTCAACAAGTACTCAATATGCACCTGTGGCATTACATCAGTTAAAATTTTAAAAAATAAATTTAAGACATTTATTCAGAAAATAAAATTATCTTCTTTCTCTTGGTAATATCTATATGCTCTCTTCTTACACTGAAGAATATTTAGTCAGCCCCACCTACCCACTGTTGTGCTAGGTGCTCTGGGAAATACAAAGGAGACAAAGATGTGGTCTTTAGCTGGAAACACCTACACTGATCTTCATAGCTAACTTACAGTGCAAGGATGTGGATGATTAAATGCATGTAAGAGCCAATAAGAACATCAAGGAAGGCTTGTTAAAGAGGTGAAATTTAAGGTTAAGAATTTGCACAGGCACGGTTGGTGGAGAAGGGCATGCCAAGCCTTAGGGAATAAAATGTGCAGAAGTTTGCAGTAAGAAAGCAACATGGCACATCTAGAGAAGAATAAAAAGGGCACACTGACCAGAGCACAGCAGAGACGTTAACTGGGAGATAAAGCTAGATAACCAAATTATGAAGATCTCTGAATAAAGGGTGAGGCGTTGGACTTTATAAAATAAGGGGTTGCTGGAATGTTTTGAAGAAAAATAGCATGATGAAACATAAGAAAGGATTAGGGAAGAGAAAGGTGAAACATAATCGTTATTCTCTCTCATTTGTTCATGTACTTTTTTACTATGCAACAAGTATTAGTATTCTCACTTATTATTATTTAATTCTTCATTCTACACAAGAGGAAACAAATTTGGAGACATTAAATAACTTCCCCAAAGGCACTAGTATGCAAATATGAGAGATGAGATTCTACCCAAAGTCTGTGCAACTTAATAGCTTCTGCTCTTAGACACTTCTCAATGCTGTTTCTTGGTTATGAGACTACTGTACTATTTTGTACACTTAAGGCAATGAAATTTTTGACTAAAGAATTGATTACAGAAAGTAACAAATACAGAGAGTAAATGATGAGGGAGAAAAGAATGATTTTAGAGATTTAGTGACACACTGGCTGAGAAGAAAGCTGTGTCAAAGTGGGAGCCCAGTTTTAAGCTTTGGCATTTAGGGAAATGGTGGTGAAAACAACATGTAGATATGTGGGGAAAGGGAACATTAATACTAAGAAGCGCTATTTCCGTACATGTTGAGTGTGAAGGATCCACTGCAGGTACCAAAGTCCTTGAATGCTCACTTCTCATACATAAAATGATGTAGTATTTGCACAAAACTTATGCACATCATCCTGTATACTTTAAATAATCTCTAGACTACTTACAATACCTAATGCAATGTAAATATATGTAAATCACTGCCAGCACATGGGAGATGCAAGTTTTGCTTTTTGGAACTTTCAGGAAATTTTCCCTGAATATTTTCAGTTGTCTTCGGTTGAATCCTTATATGCTGAACCCGCAGATGCAGAGCAACGACTATATTTAAGAGAGATATGAGCAACTGAAGGGAGTGCCCCAGAGAGTGGTGCTTTCTTCCACTCACCAATGATCTCCCCTTTCTTCATTTAAAAAAAACTGTTTTTTAAAGAATGAGTATTTCCATTCATAATTTTCCTTTCTCATCCTAATTTTCATCCAAAATATTTAGAAGTCTGGAATCCCACCTATCCTGTCATTATCTTAACATGTCCTTTTTTTAAATCAAGGACTTCATTTTTAATTTAAGCCAACAAACTTTATTCTCTTTACTTCTACAGAAGATTCGACTATGACAATCTTGCCTTTTTTGTTTAAGAATATTCTCCCTCTTCCCCCCACTCTTTTTATGCTCTATTTTCACCAAATCTATACATTATTTTGGAGAGGCTGCATAACAAAGTGGTTAAGAGTATGTGCTCTGAAGCTCACAGTGCCTTGGCTATTTAAAATCCTGACTTAAAATGCCTAACCACTGTGAATCTCAACTTCCTTACCTATGAAACAGAGATGATAATAAGAACACCGTTATCATAGGGCTGTTAGGAAGGTAAAAGGGATATTTGTAAATGGCTTAACAATAAAGCCTGGTACCCTGTAAGCACTATATATATGCTAATTATTTTATAACTCTGCTTCTTTGCATACCTTACCTCTGTTCTCTTCAGACCCACTTGTTTCTTCTCTTCTCTCTTAACTTTCCCTAACCTTGCTCACTTCAAAAATCACAGAAGGATAATGAATCACATCAACACTTAAGTACATCTAAGCAAATAAATTAACAAATGTGTAACTTTAGGCATGGGCTTTTATCCTAGCCTCTTCTGTATTGATGACTTATTCAGAAGTCAGGTGAATGAGCGATTTGGATAAGACACCACTACTTCAAATCCAACATAAATCAGATCAAGCTCATGATTTTGTCTCCAGAACTAGAAGTTTGAATTTCCTCTTTCAAGTTGAGCGGTGCCATTCTTTCCACTCCCCAGGTTTATAATATCAAAACAATCTTTCATATGTTTTCTCCTCTATCCCTATACAAAAATCAGTCATTAATCTCTTCACTTCACCTACAGCTTTCAGTTTCCTCTCTTTTCCTAGATACCTATTGATGCTCTTCCACTCCACACTCATTACCTCAAACCCGGGTCAGTCTAAACTCATCTTCATCCCCCTCAGTAACCTTTCCTCTAGTAAATCCTGCATATTGACAACAAATTAGTTTCTAGTTAGGACTGCTACTTGCAGACACACTTCTGCACAAAGAAATTAGCATAAAATTAACTTAGACTCTTGGCCATTTAAGAGTGAAACCATTCAGGGAGCATTGCCCCTTTCTTAATATGAGTACAAAGCTGTTGAGCCTTTCTGCCACATGCACAGATGAATGTGTAAGAACAAGCAGCTAGTTTCTGTTTTTCATTAATACTGTAAGACTATGTCACTCTCTTGGTGGTCCTCTGGAATAGTACAACAAAGTCCCAGGTTCCCTGTGCAAAAATCTACTTTTGGCTTGGTTTGTTCTATTTGGGAGCTTGGCTGGTATATTAGTTTTCCAGAGCTGCCATAATAAAATACCACAGACTGGGTGGTTTAAATAACAGAAATTAATTTTCTCAAAGTTCTAGAGACCAGAAGTCCAACATTAAGGTGTTGGGAAATCAGGTTTCTCCTGAGGCCTCTCTACATGGCTTACAAGTGACCATCTTTGTTTGTTCCCATGGTCTTCTCTCTGTGCCTAAGGCCAAATTCCCTCTGCATGGGTGCATTCCTGGTACCTGTTTTTTTTTTTTTTTTTTTTTTACTATAAGGACACCAGTCATATTGGACTAGGGCCCCATCCTTTTGACCTCATATAATTGTAATTACTACTTTAAAGCCCCTATCTCCAAATAGAGTCACACTGAGGATTACAGCTTCAACATATAAATTCTGGGGATCTGTCTCTTGAACTGTGCATGACACCCATAGAAACTCCAGGGTCTAAGTTTGATTTTATTTTGTAAACATAAGAACCTTGCATACCTCTCTCTTGAGGGCAAGTCCTGTCTTCCCTCTTTCCTTCCTTTCTTCTTCCTTTCATTATTTCTTTTTGCAGCTTCAGAGACTGTTATTCAGTGAATATTTGTGGAAAAAACTGAACAGAAGACTGTGAGTCTATGTATAAATTGAATTAAAGGGCCTATAAAATAAAATGCCACATAATAATCTAATATTGAACTTAAAAAAGCAGTGAGTCATTAAAAAATAAATCCCCTTAAGAAATGGAGGTGCAATTAAATTATCATAAAAAACACCTTATTTTAAAAGTGTTTTCCCATTTAAATTTTAAATGCAGGCATGATTATTTCATTTTTACTAAAATATCACCTATTAGTGCTTCCCTGGCAGTCAGTGGTTAAGACTGTGCACTTCTAATGCCAGGGGGTGCGGGTTCGATCCCTGGTCTGGGAACTAAGGTCCCACATGCTGCGTGGTACAGCCAAAAAAAAACAAAAAAAATAAAATAAAATAAAGTATCACCTATCACAAGCCAAACAACAGTGGTTATTATTCACTGATTGACAAGTTTCTTTATTCATCTAGATTTCTTACTATCTTGAACTTCCTTCACTTCCTAAACTCTTAGGAGAAACGACAAGGTCCATTCGAACTTGTCCTAATGAAGTGTAAAATAAACTATATCTGAATTTTCCTTTTTATTTTCCTATGCCCCATCCTACAATCAGTGCTACTTTAAAGAAATATTTTGTATACATTTGGGAATATCAATAGTATTTTTAAAATTGTCACAAATGGATCCCATTTTTCATAATGATTTATCATTACTGAGTATTCACTGCATTTCATTCACATTATTTACCTTACAAATACACAGCACACTTTTGGAAAAAAAGCCATGATAGTTTGTGTTCCGATGGTTTGTTTTAATATTCAGGGCAGAGTATAAAGAGCATTTCTAAGAAGTTCAACATGGTAACACTTGCTAAACTGATCAGTATCACTGATGTCTACAAAATCCTGTTAAAGATAACAAATACAGTCGCATGTAACTATCTGAGAAAAAAAAAAAACTACAGAATTAGTAGAGTTACTCCTCAAACACAAACAGGAGTAGAGTTCCGGCTCCTGTCCAGGTCTCATCCTCAGTAATCTTACAGAAAAATGTTCTGTGGAGCTTGTGGCAGGCAGTCAACTTGATTCACGTTCTACATAGTGTAAAAGCCTCACATAAGTTTATAATCAGGAGAACAGTTGTTAAACTACCAAGAACAGCTACAGGAATGATGGTGTTAAGGAAAAGAATTCTCATTACAATAAGATAAGTGAGGATTTCGTTTTGTTTTTTTTTAACATCTTTACTGGAGTATAATTGCTTTACAGTGGTGTGTTAGTTGCTGTTGTATAACAAAGTGAATCAGCTATACATACACATATGTCCCCATATCTCCTCCCTCTTGTGTCTCCCTCTCACCCTCCCTATCCCACCCCTCTAGGTGGTCACAAAGCATCGAGCTGATCTCCCTGTGCTATGCGGCTGCTTCCCACTAGCTATCTATTTTACGTTTGGTACTGTATATATGTCCATGCCACTCTCTCACTTCGTCCCAGCTTACCCTTCCCCCTCCCCATATCCTCAAGTCCATTCTCTGGTAGGTCTGAATCTTTATTCCCGTCTTGCCCCTATGTTCTTCATGACTTTTTTTTTTTTTTTTTTTTTTTAGGTTCCATATATATGTGTTAGCATACGGTATTTGTTTTTCTCTCTCTGACTTATGTCACTCTGTATGACAGACCCTAGGTCCATCCACCTCACTACAAATAACTCAATTTTGTTTCTTTTTATGGCTGAGTAATATTCCATTGTATATATGTGCCACATCTTCTTTAAAGCTAAATGCTCATTATCCCATGACCAGGATTTCAATTTGATGGGGGGCTGCATGATGAGCTGAGAGACTGTGAATATCTGAAGCACTGATGGAAAAACACCATTTCCCTTGAGCTGTGATTTACAATGAAAAGGATGTGTGTGGTGGGGTAGGGAGGAGGAAAGGACTGGGAAATCGTTAAGTCCTGTGTGAGGAGATACTTCATGAGATTTAAAGTGGAGCCCAGGTCACTCCCACTCTGTTTGGTCAAACAAACCAAGAATTCCCTGAAGGTAGTAAAAATATATGAAACGTCTGAAGGCTAATATAAAAGACAGGGAGAGGTGGGTCGTTAAAAGGTAATCTATTCAAGTGATTCTAGTGAAGAAAGCCAGTAAGAGATGATAATAGGATACCAAGAAATTACTCAGAAGTAAGACTGTGAATGCAGACATATGCCCTCATGTGTCTTTTATGAGCATCCTGTTATTTTTTGCAAGGTTTTCAGGATCTTCCAATAGGGCCAAATCTAATTTGCCAGGGAAGAAGCAAATAGATGACAACTACACAGTTAGGGCATTTGCTTTTTGGACATATTTTTAAGACACTTTCCAACCCTGCCTCTCAACCACAACACACACAAATACATTATACTCAACAGCCCCCAACACACCTACACACCTGTGCACAGGCACACACATAGCTGGCGTCCTGGTACCTTTTCCGTTCTCTAATATCGCAATATTCTCAAATCCACACTTGAATTAGTACATCCTGTGACTATCTTTCAACAATGAATTCTTATATTTGCTGCATGGACAGAGATGTAGATGGTATCTGCAGGATTTTTGCTCCCCAGATCAATGCCAGCAGTTTCTTGGTCTGTGGTCCACAGAGTTACATGTATCCACAATATTAAGTGCTTTTCTGCCCACTATTCATTACCAAAAAAATGGTTCCCTTTTCTGAAGGTTTCTTGAGAGAAAAAAATGCAGCTTTGGTAGGTACTAAACAATTTGACAGTAGGATAGATAGTCTTGGATGTCAACTAAGTAAAGAGAAATGTCTGGAAGAAACAATTCAAGAATATTTATAGGTTGCAATTATCTCTCCAGTGGCAGTTAAATTTGACATAGCATCTGCCAAGTCCTTAAATAAAATAATTTTTTTCAAGAATGTGTAGTAAATGAGGAAGCATAGTAATATCAGAAAATGGGCCTTAATATTCAGAATAGCGTTAGGTTTCATAAGCAATAGAGGCATATTGGGACACAGAACTTTCAGCAGATACTGAATTAGACCACACTTTAAATTTAACTATGTGTCCAAACCATGGTAGATGTTCCAAGAGTTACATGAAACAAAGCAATATGCTGACTACGAGCTTTTTGCAAAGCCCTAAATGAGAAATAAATAGCATAATATAACTAAGGTAACTGTGAATTATATTAAATTTCATCCTAGATTACATTATTAAAATAATATTTTAAATCATAAGTTTAAATCTAGACAAAGTGCCGCCTTAAGTGAAAGCGGAATTGTTTGGGGGAAGATAGAGATGAATTAAAATCATATCTTAGGGCTTCCCTGGTGGCGCAGTGGTTGAGAATCTGCCCGCCAATGCAGGGGACACGGGTTCGAGCCCTGGTCTGGGAAGATCCCACATGCCGTAGAGCAACTAGGCCCGTGAGCCACAACTACTGAGCCTGCACATCTGGAGCCTGTGCTCCGCAACATGAGAGGCCGCGATAGTGAGAGGCCCGCGCACCGCGATGAAGATGGCCCCTGCTTGCTGCAACTAGAGAAAGCCCTCTCACAGAAGTGAAGACCCAACACAGCCATAAATAATAAATAAATAAATTTTTTAAAAAGATTAAAAATCATATCTTAGCTGCAAACAGAAGCTAAGAAAATCACTTCTATAAAATAGACTCCCTTGCAAGAAAATGATTTTAACACAGACTTTATTTCAGCAAACACTTATGAATATTTCTTAAAAACAAAATTTTGGAAAGATTTTAAAATCTAAAGATAGGTACTATATCTGGATATATTATTTATTCACTAATATCTATCCAAAATTTACTACACTATGCAGTTTGATCAGAGGTTTAGCAGTATTTAGAAATTCTGTGAACCAGTGAAATAATCTCTGCCACAAACCTGGGGCTTAAGGGCCAGACTATAGCTCTGGAACATGCAAGAGATAGGAACACCAAAATCAAGGGCCAGTTCTAAAGGAAATAAGAATCACGGAAGTGCTATGAAGTTGGAATCAAATCTCAATCTGGGCAACAAGTTGAGAAGTAACGTTAGAATACATTTTTTAAAAGTGGGGTAAGAGAAGAGAACTAATATTTATTTAGACCTTTAGACCTGCCAGATACAATTTAAATCTAATTCTCACAACAAAATTTATAAGAATTTTTATACTCTTATTCTATATGTGGAGACCTAATGTTTATCAAAGAAACTGAATAAAATAGAATAAAATAACACTGCTGAATTGTAGATCTAAGTAAGATTTGAATTCAGGTTTTGCCTAATGTTAGATCCATGATCATTTTATTTCACTAGTGGTCCTCAGACTTTGTGATAATAAAATAATAACTAATACAAGTTGAGCGTTTGATATGTGTCCAACACTGTTCCATGCATTTAAAACATATTAACATATTTAATATTCTCAACAAACTTAAGTGGTATGTTAATATTATTATCTGCAGGGTTTAACTTGCCTAGGATCACTGAGCTAGTAAGTAAAGAGATGGAATACAGACTGTATATTCTGGCTCCTTAAACTAATGCTCTTAACTACACCTCTTCATGATACTTGAAGTAGTATCACGATACCTCCCTCTTAAGTAGTATGGGATGACAGGCCCAGAACAAGAACCAAATCTGGTCCACTGCCTGTTTTTGTAAATAAAGTTTTATGGGACTCTAGCTATGCTCATTTGTTTACATCATATATCTGCTTTCTTACTACTACTTAATTGAGTTGTTGCAATACAGTCTATATGGCCAGGACTTTACAGAAAGACTTTGCTGACCCCTAATGAAGGCCATGGATAACAAAACAATATTTGTCTATTTTTGAGGTAAGTGAATAAAATTTTTCATAATAATTCATTATTCTTTTTAAACTCCTCATCTCCTCTTACTTACAGAAGCTCATCTAACCAAGAGAACAAGACAGATGTATCTATTTGTCGTCACATGTATTTGTCATAAATATGAGTTATTTTGATTTTATTAATAGCTAGCCCACTATACAGAGCTTATTTCACTTTAAAAAACAATAACAGAAAATCATCTATTTAAACTACAATACTTGAAATATTAAACATCTGTATTCCTATTAGTAAATTTATATTAAAAGTCAATACTAGTTTTCTCAAGTTTTCATTTTCATCAAGGTTAAAATGAAATAGTTAAGGAATAACTGTCCTGCATCTAAATGAGTCACTAGATGTTAAAACGCTTTTGCTTATCTGTAAACATGTGAACACTTTACAGTTTATATTACTCCTAAGCAACTGCATTATGTTGTCTGAATTTGTAACACCATCTTTTATATACTCGGTGATTAAAAATAGGCATTTTCACTGTAGTTGAATATGCCTTTGTTTCTGATTTTCAAACCTGAATAAAACACAATTTCTGTAAAAGTGTGTCTCAGAGGAACACAATTGCAGGCTTTCCACAGCATCATTTGCTTAAATGGCTCTCTGCTCTCTCCTTCCCTCCCCCACCAGAAGCACTGAACCCACTAAGCATCCCCTAGAGATCCTGCAGAGTGCCATCTGCTGTATATCTGCTAGGTTGCAGCCTGAAATTCTTGATGTGAGATTTAGCCCATCAAATCACACAATAGTATGTGAGTTGTATTACAACTGAGATATTAATGCTGGATGCAAGAAGAAAATTAAAAGTTAAACATGCATAGCAGAACCACATTAGTGGTTATTTGATTAATTATTGAATATGATTATAACACAAATAACCACATCATTCAGGTACAATGAGGGTGGCGGTTATTGTTAATACAGGGTTGTAGTTTGTTTTTAATAAGTAATAAAATAATACACATGACTGGCAGATTATGTAAGTACACATACCGGGAAAGAATTCTCTGCCTGATTGTTATACCCTTTCTCTCACTGATCCCACTCCGTTTTTAGTTTGACATTAAATAAATCCCAAATGATACACTGATGGCAAAGGGAAGAGAAATACAGAGGAAACTAGCATTGTAGAGGATGGAGTTGGTGTAGAGGGAGCCACTCAGAGAACACACAATTTGGGAAGACTGAGTTTTTTAAGGCAACGTTAAACATATATAAGAAAATATTATGTATATGCAAGGATTTTGACAGAAACACATAAGAAAATATACCATGAATATAAAATAAATATCTGCCTTAATTACACATGTCCACCCCTCCTCAACCACTACCTCTACACATGGAATCTTACCTTGACTACCATGTTTAACATCCCCATACTTTTCAAAATGTATATTCTTTAATAATATTTAATAATTATTTAGCTTTGCATATTTTTAAACTCTATATTCTGTATGAATTTATCTGTGACTTGGTTTTTGTGTTGAAAACACTCTTCGTGGGACATGATGATACATGAATATAAAGCATTCTATTACATGAATATACCCGGAGGGAGAGTAATTTGGTACAAGCACTTTGGAAAAACTTTGATATTATCTAGTAGTTTTGAACATGCACTTACGTAGTAATTCTGCTTCTGAGAGAGACCAGATTCTCATGGAGAGATTAACACTTGGCTCAAAGTCATATGTACCTACTGAGATTTGATACTCAAATTTGAGCAGTCTGTCCTAGTACAGACTAGTATATTGTGATCACTGTATCAGATTGCCTCTGCAGTATAAATAACAACTTTAGGTAATATAAGTAATACTCTTTAAAGAAAAAAATAATACCTCAGTATGGAGGGTACTCAGGTAAGATGAACGTCTGGTCATCATTATTAATTAACCTAATAAAATGTATAATATCCTTCCAAAACTAAGATGTGTTTTACCTTAAAACATATTTTAAAAATTCGTTCAGGGCATGCATTATTCATTTTCACATCCTTCAAATTCATAGACCAATGACTTACAAAGAAATAAACCAATAATTTAATAACTGAGAACAAGCTGGAAATAGTTACTATTTCTATTTTAGGCTTTAGCTTTATAAATTAATACTTTGTATAGATTGTTTTACATATTGAAATTTCTAAAGCCTGGGAAATATGCTTTTGGAATTAATCAGTAGATTGACAAATCCACTGACCGGTTATCTTTTCTTTTCTTATCATATTTACTTCTCAGCATCATTCCTCAAGTTGGCTTTCTTAAAGCAATGTTTTCCCTTGCTTCTTGATATTACTCTTGGTATTCTTCCCATCTCATTGGACACTCTTTTTTTTTTTTTTTAACTTTCTGATCATTTAATGTTGGCGCTTCCCACCCTGGTTTTAGGTACAAGTTCTTTCTTCCATAGCTTTAAACAGAATCTATATAATCATGAATACTCAATCTACAGTTTTAGCCCTGATCTTTCTGGGTTTGCAGACACATTAATTCAAATTTCTATTTGACAAGTACACGTGCATGTCTAAATAAACATCTCAACCTGGCCAAAAGAAAACTCTTGTTTCCTTCCTGTCGCACACAGGTTAACCCTCTTCTAGTCTTCCCAGTCTCAGAAAATGGCAATAATGTCTGCCCTGTACTCAAAGAACAACTCTCAGTTGCCCTTGCTTTTTCTCTTGCTATCACTACTCAATTCCAATTCATAGCAATGGCTGCTGACATTACTTCCAAAACAAGTCACACATCTTTTGCCTTCTCTCTGTCTCAACTGTTACTACCATGGTCTATCATCATTATTTCTCACTTGGAAAAAAACTTTCTTACATATTTACTGTAAACAGGAAATTCAATTGACATGTAGTAGTTCTTTAGCCAAGGAATGTCAGGTCAAATGTGCTAGCACAACTGAATGCCCAGAAAAACATAGATGACAACAATACTTCCGCTTTCAGTTTCAGCTAGTAATAGCCTTTATTAACAATTATTAATATTGAGTTATTATTCAATAAATACAACATATTGTCCTATTAAAAACATTTACTGGTATATTTACAAGTTTAAGAAATCTCAAATATTCTACCTTGCTTGAAATGGTCAGTATTAATCACACAAATGAATGAGATCATTGCAGCAGCTCCTGTTCAAGGGTACTTAAACCCACACTCTCACTGTGATAACTTGTTATATATATTCTACTGTTTAATTGGCTCTATGAAATAGTTGGTAAATGTTGCATAGGATAAAATAGAGACTCAAGAACCTTAATCAACTTGTAGCAGCTATTAAGCAGCAGAAGTGAGAATCACATCTATAGCTCAATGGTTTTAAACACCTGTAATTTTTACCACTCTAATATACCTCCTCTAGTGGGACTTTGTGGGTGAAATGGGATTAAGGATTAGGGAAGAATTTTTCTCTACCTTCTCTAACCTCTCTCAGAGGACTGTTGAAAGTTAAGGTTGCTTACATAGCAAAAGAGTCATGGAAATATACTTCCTTCCCCTTCTTATCTATTTTCCAGGTCAAGCTTATAGCCTCATAAAAAGCCAAGCCTCAGGTAGGTAGAGTATTCTTACTTGGAAACCTATCTATTCTCAATGAATGTAAGTTATGCCATTATCTAAACGAGGTTTCTTCAGGGAGTATACAGGTGACTTATTGCTTTATAGGAAGAAAGGGTTTTATAGATATATGTGTGTATATATATATATATTATATATATATATATATATATATATTTACTTATGTTATTCTAAAATTGAGAAGAAAATTAAGCTCCAATAACAACTGGTAAGAACTGACAATAGTGCCCTAACTTAGTCTATATGATAAAAGGTTCACTTACAGGTCTTCCAAGGGGAGAAGAGAAATTCCACAAAATGGAAGCACTGACAGCGGTGCTATCAGTTGTGTGACAACATCCCATGTGCTGTCATATTAAGTGTACAATTCGGTAAGCTCATGCAGCAAACTACACCAATCCAGATGTAAACATTTTTTATTACCTTATACATTTATTTACTAGATGCAGAGCTGTTCTGAAAGGTGAAAAACAGTGCTGCAGAGAACCTAGTTCAATCAGACAAAAGGTACCTTTTGGTATACCTTTAGGGTATGTCTCACAGATGCTCTCAACCAAACAATTAAAATTTTAAAGGCTTAATAAAGGGGCTGTCCATCAGCTATTTCAAGTTAAAGAAGAGCTTATCTTGAAGAGATTAATGGGTGTGGCTTTTGTCGAATGGAGTGAATCCCTAATAAAGTTCACAGAGATGTAAAAAGAATTTAAGAGTTATATTCACAGAAACACTTTACAGTTTCGTATTAAAGGGACAGAGACAGTACAAAATTAAAAGAGGCTTTTGGATACCAATGTAGGCAAACACAAATAAGGATGAGAAAACTATTCAGCTGCAAACATGTGCTAACTTTACAATAAAAGAAAGGATGACTTGAACGGTAGAACCAAGAGTACAAAGGGTGGAACTAAAAGCCAAGGAGAATTATTCTCACTCTTTGAGTCCTAATCAAGGACTACTAACCTGTGCATTAGTTCACAGGTCTTCAAATGGAGAACTGTACTTTGGTTGCTGTACTTAAGGTTTATCTACTGCACATGTTTTACCTAATGAGATTCTGTACTTTGAGCTGATGCTGTAATAGAATGATACTTTTGGGTGGCCTTGGGAGGGGGTAAGTATATTTTGGACTGTGAGAGATGGATCTCTGGGGGCCAAAAGGTGGACTATGGTAGCTTGGATAAGAAGGGCCACAGCGTTCTTCACTTCGTGGCGTCCAGGCCTTTGTATAGTGCCCTCTCACACTGAATCAAGATTGGTCTTTGTGACCAATACAGTTTACAAAAGTGATGGTATGTTACTTCCAAGATTAGGTTATAAAAGATATCATTTATTTCATCTTATTTTCTTTCTCTTGGATTGCATACTCTGGGGGAAAGCCAGCTACCATGTCACCAAATGAAGAGGTCCACATGGTGAGGCTCTGAGGCTCTGACCACCTGTAGTAAAAAACTGAACCTTCCTGCCACATTACATTAATCCTCAAGCCCAGTCAAACTTTCACATGACTGCAGTTATGGCTGACATCTCGAGTGCAACCTCACTGAAAGGCCTTCAGCCAGAAGCAGTATGTAAACTGCTCTCAAATTCCTGACCACAAAAACTATGAGACAGCAAATGTCTGTTTTAGTCCACTAGATAATTTGCTATGGAACAATACATAATTTAATTATAAAATTCTATCTTTGTATCCTTCGACCTTGCTAAATTCACTTATTATTCCTACTAGGCTCATCATTAACTTTCTTGTTGATTCCTTAGGGATATCTATATAAACATCTTGCATCTTCGGATACAGGTAGTTTTATCTTTTCTTTCCAATATTTATGCTTTTAATGCTTTTTCTTGCCTATTTTTAGCTAGAACCTCCAGCACAATGTTCATTAAAAGTGGGGAGAGTGGACATTCTTGCTTTGCTAATAGTATTAGAAGCTTCCGTTTTACCTCATTAAGTATGGATATTAGCTGTAGGGATAGGAGTTCCCCTCTACTACCACTGTGTTCAGTTTTTCTCTCTTTTAACCATAAATTGATGTTTGAGTTTTTCAAATGTTTTCTTCACCTATTAATATGCTCATGTACTTTTTCCTTTTTTTAGTTTATTACTATAGTGAATTGCACTGACTGGTGTTTGATTGCTAAACAAACCTTGCACTCTTGCAGAACCAAATAGGTCATTATTTATATATATATATATATATATATATATATATATATATATATATATATATATATATATATATACTTTTTTTTTTTTTTGCCGTACTTGGGCCTCTCACTGCCGTGGCCTCTCCCATTGCGGAGCACACAGGCTCCGGACGCGCAGGCTCAGCGGCCATGGCTCACGGGCCCAGCCGCTCTGTGGCATGTGGGATCTTCCCGGACCGGGGCACGAACCCGTGTCCCCTGCATCGGCAGGCGGACTCTCAACCACTGCACCACCAGGGAAGCCCTCATTATATATTTTTATAACGCCAATTTTATTTAGTAATTTAAAAGACTTTTGCATCCCTCTCTCTCTCCATATATATATATATATATACACACACACGAGAAATTTTCCTGTGATTTCATTTTACTTATAAAGATTTTGCCAGATTATAATAGTCCTATGTCTGCCACACCAAAGTGTTGAGAAGCATATCTTGCTTCTCTATTTCCTAAACTTTTTTGCATAATATTAGTTTTAAGTCTTTCTTAAATATTTGTCAGAATGCACCAGTGAAACCTCCTGGACTTAGATTTTCTTTATGGGGATCATTTTCTCTTTTTTAATAATAAAATATATCCCTTTAATAGGAATTGGACTATTCTGATTTTTAATTTCTTCTTGTGTCATTATGGAAAGTTGTATTTTACAAGGGATTTGTGATTTTCATCCAAACTGTCATATTTATTGCCATACTATTGTTTATAACATTTCCTTATTATCCTTTTAATTCCCGTAAGATTTGTAGTGATTATTTCTCCCAGCAATTCATTGCTGATATTAGTAATTTGTATTTCTTCTTTTTCTTTTTTTCTTCTACAGTCATTTTTTTTTTTAACTTCTCAAAGAACCAATTTGAGCACTTTGTAAATTTTCTATTATTTGTCTGTTTTCAATTTTATTAATTTTGTTTTTTATATTTATTTCTATTACTTCCTTGGGGTTTAATTTACCATTATTTTCTAGTTTCTTAAGGAGAAAATTAGTTATTAATTATGGTACTTTATTACTTTAAATATAAAGTTATTAAATTACTTTAAATATAAACTTTTAAAGTTATAAATTTCCCTCCAAGCATGGTTTCAACTATATCCCATGAATTTTGATTTATTCTATTATTATTACCATCTCATTTGAAACACTTTAAAATTTCCCTGAGGTTTGTAAATTGATCCATGGGGTATACTGAAGTTTGCTGTTTAATTTCAAAATATTTGATGTTTTTCTAGTTACTTGATTATTCACGATTTTAAATATAATTCCACTGTTCTCAAAAAATGTATTATATAGATGTCTACATTTGAAATTTATTTGAAAATATTTCTCTTACCCAGCATATACTGTCTTGGTGATGTTCCACACACACTGAAAAGCTGGTATAATTCTGTTATGTAAAAGTCAGTCATTACTAAAGAAGTTAAATATGGTTTCCAAATTTTCTGAAGCTTTCCTGATTTTTAGTTGTTTTATCAGTTATTGAGAGAAGAGAGTTAAAATCTTCAACTATGATTGTGAAGTACCTACCTCTTCATTTAGTTCTGTCAGATTTTGCAACATATATTTACAAGTTACATACATAGGTCATCCACATGTATGACTGTTATGTCTTCCTGATGAACTGACTCTTTTGTGTGTGTGTGTGTGTGTGTGTGTGTGTGTGTGTGTATATTTTTTTCCACATCTTTATTGGAGTATAAATGCTTTATAATGTTGTATTATCATTATGAAATGTAGCTCTTTGATTCTGGTGATATATCTTATCTTTATATCTACCTGACATGGGTAGAGCGACTCTAGTTTTCTTGCATTTGCAGTTTTTGTGGTGTATCTTTTTCCAATTTTTAATCTTAAACAAATTTTTATGCAAGCAAAAACAAGCAAATAAACAAAGTAGGTAACAGAAACTTGGAATTTTATTATTTTCAAAAGATAAATATAAAGAGCAGTCTAATTATTATATTGTTATCTAGATTTACATGGGTAATTGCTTGTTTTTGGTGAATTTCCTTACTTCATGACTCTCCACTGTTGCTTTTTCCTTCTGTAATTATCCATTGTCGGAGTTCCTATTCTACAGGCTTTTCATTTGCTTTTGAGATTTGCTGATAGGAAAATGTTAGTTTATAAGAACGTTGTTATAGATTTTGGAATCATTTCACCAAAATGTGCTAAAAGAAAAAAATCTTTAAGAAATACCCACCATGCAATGATTTATGGTGAAGTTCAAAACACTCCAAATTTTGTCATATATATATGTATTATATTTAAAAATAAAAGAAATAAGTTTATGTTTAAAATTATCCTTGAAAGTTTCCCATTATTATTTTTTAGAGATAATAAAATTAGTTTGAACTGCTAGATTGTTGAGAAAAAAAGAAAAATGGGTAAGAGCTCTTTATTCAATGGCAAACCCAAATGTTTATGTCAACTACCTGAGCTTGTAAATTATATTGATTCTCGAACAAATAGTTCTCTGATTTTCACTAATGTAATTTTATTGTTAGATTCCCCTGATCACATCAACATATTTTAAATTTGTTTAACATTTATCTAACTTTAAAAAAAATGTCTTATATGATTTAGGAAATTTGCTAGGAACATTTGTTAAACATAAATTAAAAAGGCAAGCATGGGCTTCCTTGGTGGCGCAGTGGTTGGGGTCTGCCTGCCGATGCAGGGGATGCGGGTTCATGCCCTGATCCAGGAGGATCCCACATGCCGTGGAGCGGCTGGGCCCGTGGGCCATGGCCGCTGGGCCTGCGTGTCCGGAGCCTGTGCTCTGTGGTGGGAGAGGCCACAGCAGTGAGAGGCCCGCGTGCCACAAAAAAAAAAAAAAAAAAAAAGGCAAGCATGTTGGGTGGAGGGGCATTGCAAACAATCTTGGATAAACATTCTTATTAGCTGTTATCTTACTAGAAACTATGCACTGCATCTAAAATCCCTTCCCAGTAGTCTTCTTGGTCAGTTACCGAACAGTACAAATTCTATAATAAGAGAATAACAAAAAGAGAACAGCGCAGACTGAAAGGAAACATCAAAACAAAAACTATTTCTGTAGATATTGTATTAAGTATTTTCTTCTTTTACAAGTAATGGAGTTATGTGAAGAAGTTAACAAAAAAGGAAGAAAAATTTATATAGCTCTCCCTTGTTGTAGTCACTTTTTTAAAAAAATCACTAATATGAAAAAATAAAGTGACAACAGAATTTCTTAGGGCCCAAAGCCAGCCTTTTTTTTTTTTTTTTTTAAATAAAGGAATTGATATTTGGGGTTGTAATAGCAAATGATCTCCAAAGAAGGGGGATATAATTGGCAGTGTGAGCTTCCATTCAGATTATTCACACTCGACCTATCTCAGAATTAAAATCTAAGATGGCAACAGAGTAGCATTAGGAAAAATCTCAAATAGGAGTGGTTTCCAGTGTGATACACTAAACTCATTAATGACTTTTTTCATCTTAAAAATAAAGTAATTGGGATATTCTGCAGTTAAAAATTATTTGTAGTGGGAAGAAGCAGCATAGAACAGGGAGATCAGCTCGGTGCTTTGCAATGACCTAGAGGGGTGGGATAGGAAGAGTGGGAGGGAGGGAGGTTCAAGAGGGAGGGGATATGGGGACATGTGTATGCATATGGCTGATTCACTTTGGTGTACAACAGAAACTAACACAGTATTGTGAAGCAATTATACTCCAATAAAGATCTATTAAAAAAAATTATCTGTATACACAGGTGGACTACTAAGCATCATAAAAATAAGTTAATAGAAATAAACTCTATTTGTCTATGTTAAAAAAGGTATTATTAATCTCAAATGAATAGCTGGAATTAAATTCAGCAATGAAATCTGAATTGCCATTTAAAAACTCATGGCTTAGAGAATATTTCAGTTTTCTTTAAAGGCACCTATTATGAATATCTTTTTTCTAGAACAGATGTTAATGCTAGTCATATAATAATATTGCTTTTCTTGCTGACCATAAAGAGTAAGACCCCCTGATCTCTGAATGGGCTTAACAAACAGATGTAATTATTGTTCATTTTACATTAGCTTTAAAAGTCAATTCTCTTCAGTTTCTTCAAATACTCTTTAATGAAGAAAAACAGATAGAAATATAAAAACAATCTCAGTATATTCTGAATATTGACCTTATAATGAATATCACTGCATATTTTTAACTTATAAAATTAAGTACCAGAAGAAAGCCCCTTGACTCTTCCTGCCAGTTTTTCCTACTTCCTTTTACTTTTTTGATTTTTTTAAATTAAAATCCAGACCAAAGAGAGAGGTAGAAAACTGAATACTTGACGGTTACAGACTTTGAGATTAATATCTTTTAATATAACAGCTATTATTAAGTTTGCGTTGTTCAGAGAGATTCAGACTACATGTCAAGCAAAAGGTCAGGAAGCCTGGACTGGTGCAGAAAGATACACTTACGTTGTCAATATAGAAACCATATAGTCATACATATAGCGGTGTACTGGTAAATATTTAACAACAGCTCTCCAAAATTTAAAAGCCCTACCTTGCATTGTTTGCCAATTTCTGTGGCATAATATTCCCATGTGGCTGATTTCACGCTAACAAAGTGACATAAATGAATGCACAATTGGGAAACATGCACATTAGCTATTATATAGTATTTCTACATATACATCCAATAGATGTAAATAAGCTCACAAGTGTAATTAATAGTAAAATATAGTAAAGTCAGTAGGAAATGTAGAGATTTCAGTACTGATTACCCTTTTAAAAATATGATTTGTTTCATTATAAGTGTACATAATTTAATTTTTTTAATGCCTGTGCTTAACTGTCAGCTCATAAAATTCCTGAAATTCTAACAATGATCAAGTATAAGCACACCGCTCCTACACACCACTGCATAGACACAAAGACCACCCCAGAGATATAAACTGGTTTGGGATGCAGAGATCTCTTCCAGTTATTACTTTAATAGCTGACAGGAAGACATGACTGGATGCCCCTAATAGGCTATGACAATCACTTCTCTTAAATTCCCTTCTCTCTCCCTGATTCACTTCTGGCCTCTAGTGGTAGCCACTAGTGTTGTTATTATTATTTTTATCAGTGTTAGAAAAGGAAACATCAGTGGCCATCATTGTAAGTGAGTCATAATACTACTCATATTAAACAGTTGTATTTTTCTGTTCTCACACTATTTATGAACATCCCTTATCAATAATGAGAAATCAGTTAAACGATAATAGGACATGATAAAATGTCACCGAATTGAGACTCAGAAATCTCAGGCTGCTGTTCCGAATTCACACCCACTAGGGGAAAGTCATTTAAAATTTTGGTCCCCTCATTTTACATCTTTGAAATAATATTGTTTACACTTTTTACAGAAATCCTCCAAAGAAAATAACTGTTGCAATTATAAAAATACAACCATAACATACTTGAATCCTAAAGGATGGCTGATTCTTGGACATAAAGATGAAAGACTCCACTGCGTATTTTCCTGACTAGCTCATCATCTAACTGAGCATAGACTGAAAGAGGGCACCTGGAGTCAATGGGCAAAATCAGTCAAACATTCAGATGAAATTTTACTAGATTAATTGTTACTGGAACAAAAATGACTAAATAAACTACTTTTATGGTATCATATAAAGTCTCAATATCATTAAAATGAAGTCCAGTTAATAGGTCTCTCAATAGCTTTTAAAAAACAACAGCTGATGCCCATTTCTCTTTATCTGACTTTTCCCAGACTTGGTATCAATTTATTCCTTTTTAATTCCTTCACAGAATCTTAGAATTTTGGGGAAGAGTACCTTATAAACAGAACTACAAACCCTTTATTTGACATATGAGAAAGGCTAAGTTCCACGAGGATACCTGACCCCTGCCCAGTGTTATGCAGTTAACTATTGATAGAAGAAGGGATTAACCAGGTCTACAGACTTCACTATCTACCAGCACTGAAAACATTAATCTTAGAGCAAACCATTACCTCTTGTAGAACTCTTTTCATCTTTAATAATAATGTCTTGACGGCTGTGCAGTCCTGTAGCATAAGTCTGAATGGCAGAGAATCGATGCCTCCATTTTCTTCCACACCTGGCAGGGGCCAATCTGCAGATGGACTGCTGGGCGTTCCCCTGATATGGGGACACCTGGCTTCCTGATCAATCTCTTTTGTTAATTTCAGGGAAAGGTTCCTAACAAGAAAAAAATGAACAAAAATTACTGGGTAGCATATTCAGAGCAGTATTTTCCAAGCTGTTGATCAATGTCAGTAGTGAGCTAGAAAAAACTTCCTTGTGACTCTCATTATTTCTTCACATTAGTCTTTGGAAATTCTGAAACTTTCTGTCAAAATTATGAAGTTATTTGTCAATTTTATATATAGTGGTAATAAGGTTCAATGACAATCACTATTTTATAATGTGATTTTTTTTCCCCAACTGGAATTTAATTTATACATGATAACAATGGGTTTACACTTATTTAACTCTTTTAAAAATGTTGAAATTCAAAAGTAATCACTGAAAGAGAAATTTCATACAGAGGTTTTCTGAAAATATGCTTAAAAATTAACTGGAAAGAAAAGATTAAGAAACCAAAACTTGGGATAAAAAATTTTGGTAATTATTATTTTAAATTACTAAATTAATCAATTGTGGATTCAACCATTTTGTGGATTAAGAAAGACTAGTATGCATAGGATTTTATGTGAAAATAGTGAAATAACTGCGAGATGCATAACTTCATATGTAATTAGCATGCTTATCAAATAATCATTAAATTTTTAGCATAGTAATGTGTGGAAAATATTTTATTGATTACTTGATATAAACAATTATTTTTAAATACTGCATTTTGAAAATAACATGCTTATATTGAAGGTATATATAAAGAAAAGATATTAAGATTAACAATTTTCCAAATATGCCTATGAGGCAGATATAAAAATAGTATGAAAAGAGCAGCCTATGAAAATAGTCATTTTTAATGAGTTTTTCTAAATTCGTTTCCATTCATTAAAACTAATGGGCCTAAAATAAATAAATACATTAAAAATAAAAAAAAATAAAGGGGCTTCCCTGGTGGCGCAGTGGTTGAGAGTCCTCCTGCCGATGCAGGGGACACGGGTTCATGCCCCGGTCCGGAAGATCCCACATGCCGCGGAGCAGCTGGACCCGTGAGCCATGGCCACTGAGCCTGCGCGTCCGGAGCCTGCGCTCCACAACGGGAGAGGCCACAGCAGTGAGAGGCCCGCGTACCGCAAAAAATAAACAAAACTAATGGGCCTATACAATAATGGCAATACTATAACATAGCTCAGGATATTTATGAAACTTATGCTCAATTTCAATAGCTTTTATGTATATTATTTACTGAAGTATATGACAAGGTCACTTGACAACCTAAATTGAGAAAAAACAGAGTTGCCTTGGAGCCTGCCACCAAGGTCAGGCAAAGACGCAAATAAAAAAATACGTCCTTGGTTAATTTTATCCAAATCTGATTATTCACAAATAGTATAACAATTTATAAAGTATTGGATAATTAGCAAAGAAACACATTTTTGGATCACACAATTGTTGACTTGTCTTCATGGGTATATTCAAGATCACAATTGTTATTTGAAGTGATCATATTAATTACTATCCCCACTTTACATTTACAATGAAATAATAAATGAACAGTCATAGCTAACATTTTTTGAGGATTGACTGTGGGCCAAGTACTGTGCTAACCACTTCATGTGTGTTAATTTATCCAAACCTTGAACAAAACCAAGAGGTAGCTATAATGAGTATCTTCATTTTACATATGAGAAAATAGGCCCAGATAAGTAGCTTTTCTCAAATTAAAATAGCTATTAAGAACTTGACCTGAGATGAACCAACCTAAGTACATAAGCAGGATAAGATTTTTTTTTCCTACTAGCCATTTAACATGCATATATATACAATAATAATTAATGTATCTCAGGTAGTCGTGTAAGGACTTCATCTATGCTAAACCACTTAATACTCATACAACTCTTTGAGGTATTAAAATCCCCATTTCACAGTTGAGGAATTTGAATCTCAAAGAGGTTAAGGTACATGCTGATGGCAATACAGCAAAGAAGCAACAGAGCAGAGATTTGAACGCAGCCAGTGCACTCGGGCTCTTAGTCACAAGATTCTGCATCTCATAAACAAGCAAGCAAATGAACAAAAACAAAAATTGAAAACAATAAAACATACCTATAATTACACAAAGCATCATTTATATTTTCATTTTTAAAATATATTTTCATGTGGCTTAATATCATCAAAACAAACAACCCAGTCAAAAAATGGGCAGAAGACCTAAATAGACGTTTCTCCAAAGAAGACATACAGATGGCCAAGAGGCACATGAAAAGATGTTCAACATCGCTACTTATTAGAGAAATGCAAATCAAAACTACAATGAGGTATCACCTCACACCAGTCAAATGGCTGTCATCAAAAAATCCACAAACAATAAATTCTGGAGAGGGTGTGGAGAGAAGGGAATCCTCTTGCACTGTTGGTGGGAATGTAAATTGATACAGCCACTATGGAGAACAGTACGGAGGTTCCTTTAAAAAACTAAAAATAGAGCTACCATATAATCCTGCAATCCCACTCCTGGGCATATATCCGTAAAAAAACATGCACCCCAATGTTCACTGCATTACTGTTTACTATAGCCAAGACATGGAAGCAACCTAAATGTCCATCGACAGAGGAATGGATAAAGAAGGTGTGGTACATATATACAATGGAATATTACCCAGCCATTAGAAAGAATGGAATAATGCCATTTGCAGCAACATAGATGGACCTAGAGATTGTCATACTGAGTGAAGTCAGACAGAGAAAGACAAATATTGTATGATATCACTTATATGCAAAATCTAAAAAGAAATGATACAAATGAACTTATTTACAAAACAGAAACAGATTCACAGACTTAGAGAACCTGTGGTTACCACGGGGGAAGGGATAGTTAGGGAGTTTGGGACTGACATGTACACACGGCTATATTTAAAATAGACAATCAACAACAACCTACTGTACAGCACAGGGAACTCTGCTCAATATTATGTTGCAACCTAAATGGGAAAAGAATTTGAAATAGAATAGATGCATGTATATGTATAACTGAATCACTTTGCTGTACACCTGAAACTATCACAACATTGTTAATCACCTATACTCCAATACAAAATAAAAGATTTAAAAAATAAATTAAGTATATTTTATTAGATATGACTGATTCATTTAAATTATATACAACTTGTAGTGAGCTATACAATCATTCTTAAAGGTTTTTATTTTGTTTTAGTGTCTAAGACCAATAAGAATAAAATAAAATATAAAAATTAAAATTCATAGCACAAGTAACAGTATTTTAGTTATAATAGAATTTTCCAAGATTTATCAGGTTTAAGTTGTGAACTTGCCTGGTGTCTGGCGCATATTAAGCTGACTCAGTAAATAACTGTATAATTGAAGTTGAACAAATGAATACAATAATGAGTGAATGAACAAAAGAATTCTTTGTAATAATCTATGCATACGACTCTCATTTGTACACAGACATTTTTCTGGAAGGTGAATTTGTATGTAATGCAGGGCTGCCACCCACGCTTCCAGATTTCCCAGCACTCTTACAATAAAATAAACTAACAATTTTATAATTCCTTTTAATTAGATTGCTGTTTCTTTGAACCCATTTGTCCAATTATGTATCTAAACATCAATAAAGACTGAAAAAGCTTTCACAAACCACACTCGTGTGAAGTTCTGCAACTAATTTCAGGAAATTACTGAGATTCTAAGGATTACAGTTTAGCATTTACACATCTAAGGATCACTGCTGTTTCAGATAGTTACGAATGGACTATATGCAGAAATGTACTTAGAAGATAAAATTAGCCATTTGTTTTGCACTTCACAAGTTTGGATCTCTCCTTAATTCCAACAAGGAAGAGAATGATGGCATTATGTCACAGTTATGGAAAACACCCACCCTGTATCCAGCAGAGCAACAGCGGCTGGTGCTGCAGAGATTAATAGGACTCTGTCACTGGCCTCAAGAGGCTCACCATGAACATTAACGGCTTAATAATTGATACCAAAAAATAACAGCTAATATTCTTTCCCATATGGAAAACAAATCCATTTATTTCTACATGAAAAAGAGTGGGCTGCCACCCCACAATAATCAAAACCATTCTTCATTAGGTTGAGTCAGTTAGGAAAATGGGCTGTTAATCAGGTCTGCTACTCAGCTGTACAGGCCGGCACAGGTATCCTAGTCTATACTTATGGTCATTGGATTTCTGATTGATTGGTGCCTGGGGAATAACAATTATTAAATATTTTGAATACTAATGTGTTTAACAATAGACTATGACTGGGCCAAAAATACCCATGTGTCTCTGGGCAAATACACCTAAAAAAATCCATCCCTGTAATTGACAAGAAAAGGAGAAAAGTCTCTAATATGAAGTCATAGTTTCCCCTGGCACAGACAACCCATAATAAGGCCGGGAGGGTAGAGCAAGGTTCAGGTGCTCTCCTGTTCCTGTATTAGCAGGGCTCATGAGATGATGCAATTCATGTACTTCAGGATATATAGCTCTCTGTCTGCCAGCACTCTGAATTATTATTGTCCAGAAAACTGAAGAAATGTGCTTTATATCAAAACAGATAGTCCGTTCACTTCACACACACACACAAAGGATAAGATACTGAAGCCCGATACAGTGGTTCATTAATCACCATAACTACTGCAAACAAAAAACAAAGACAATGTAATCTCCACTGAGCACATCCATATACACTTCACCCTCTCTGTATCATCTCCATGAATCTTTGCTAGAATTGCTCAGTAATATTTTCACTTGCCTTGTTGATTATAAATGCCAACCAAGTCTTTATAATTGAAAATTGTGTAACATTTAGAGAGTCAAATTGAGACTTACGGGCCTTTCTTAGTCTGTACGTTTTAGATAATAAAGCTTTTGAGTAAAATTAACAGCAAAATTCATAAATGTTACATTAAATATATTCTTGAAAGTTTCAACTTGAGAAACTGGAGGGTTTCAACTGGTATTTAAAACGTTTGACTCAAACTACTATGGTGAATTGGCTCTGTACTTTTGTCACTGGGATCCTTTGTGTGAAAGAAATTTTCTACCAACCTAGTTCAAAAGTTCTGCTGCAATTCTATTTTTAATATGACAGATAAGTTTAATGGGAAAATATATATCTTGACATAAACTATACAGTGATTAAAGAATTTTTCCTTACCAGGAAGAGAAAATAAAAGTATTTTCCTTATTTTTTAATCATTTGGTTATAACTAGAACTATCGTTTGGATACTGAGATATTTTCTTCCCACCCATATGTATTCTTCAATCATTTGAAAACTTCCCAACATAATGGCCCAAATTACTAACAAAATACAAGAAAATGTCAGTTGCAAAAGACTGATGCTCTTACCTGTCATAGGAGCTACTCCTTATTTAGTGTACTGACACCTTTCATGATAGCAAATATCTGCGGTCATTAGGGATCGCAATGATTTACACTTTATAATGTGCCTATGATTTCTGAACTACATTTCCAAGGAATGAAAAGTAAAAGTAATCTCCATTTGTACAGCATAATAAATAAGCATATGTATATAACTGCCTTCCAAAGCTTCATTAAGTAGATTTGAAGAAAATAATATTGTGTTTTTAAAAACCATACTTTGGGAAACATTGTTATTTAAACCTCATTTCAAAAAGGCCCAGGTTATTTATGGTAAATTAAATCTTAGCTTTGAATAATTCTAAGACAGGCATGAAGGTATAAATCTATATTCATGAACTGGCATCCCAGAACCTAATAAAAAAATGTTTAGGGAACTAACTACAAGAAGTCTTGGTTGATGAATAAACTATGTATTTTTCTTATGTTTTCTTTCAAAATATATTGTTTAACTGAAAGTGTCATCTTAGGAAAATACTTGTATCTCAAATTGTATTATAATTGGGTATTTAGCTGTATTTCTGGAAGGGATGAAACCAGCATCCATCCTTCCACAGGAGGGTAGTGGTTATAAGAACGTGTTGATATTTTACATTTACATATGAGGAGGATTTCACTAGTAGCTTAAGTGATGGGTATAAGAAAGGCAAGATATGGGGAAAGGTAAGATAAAATCCAAATACCTTAACATAACCAACAAGGTTCTCCATAATCTAGCAACTGTCTGCCTCACCACACTTCATCGTCTAACAACTACCTCCTTGTTTTTTAAGTTCCAATCACACTGCTCTTCATTCAGGCCCTGAAACGTGCCAAGCTCCAACCTGCCTCAGGAACTTTACATATGTTCTTCTATCTGCATGAAAAAGTGTTGCTTACCCACCTTCCAGATCTTGCCTTAAAATACATCACTTCTTCAAGGAAATCTCCTTTGCATCTCATATCAAAAGAATAATCAAATTTAGTGCTACAGAAAGCATTATAGATCTAGTTTAACATTCCTATTTAATATATAAGGAGCTCAAATCTAAATTAATTTTCTAAGTGTCACACAGTGTCTAGAAGGTGTAGAATTCCAGTCTCCTGACTTCTAGTCCAGTGCTCTTATCTTCATACTGCATCATGTCTTAATAGGGTTAAAATTTTAAATATACTTGTATTTATTTATGTTATTTTCACTGAAGCTACAGTAGTAAAATATTAGGTTACGATCTTAGGAAATAAGATTAAATAGTAAGGACTCCTATTCCCTACAACAGTTAGAATTTCTTTCTCCAAAATTTTCAAGAATGTAGATATTCTATGAATGTAAATCTGCTCATACAAACTTTGAAAGTAGTTGTTTAATCATAAAAAGAAATGACTGAGTTGATTGCCTTTGTTTAGCAACTTTTCTCCATGCCATTAATGTCATCCATATTTCTCCCTGCCATTCTCTACTTTTGTTTTCACATGTCATTTAAGATCCAGTTTAAAGATCATTTCTGTAAGAAAAAGAATTAGAATTGATAAATATAGAGATGTACGTAGTAAAATAAAGTTCAGCAAAGAGCGACTCAAATTATTGTTTAAAAACTCCCATGTTCACACATATAAAGATATACAACAAAATCTGTGCACATGTATACATTTTTCACTTTGCAATTACTCATTTAATTGTAGATATTGTAAGTTTTAATTATGCTATGATTTAATTAATAGTGTAATCATTTTTTTTTGCTAGAGCACTCAAGCTGTCAGAAAGTTGAGGGCACAGAATTTTCAAAAATATTTTATATAGATGGAGATCAAATATTAATTTATTGTCCCCTGATATTATAGAAGTGATTCTCAATTTAGAAAACCTCATAAACTGGCTGGTCTTCCTGTGTCTAACAGATAATCAATCAAATATTTTTTTAAAAACTTAAGTTCCTTCTCTCTAGTCTTCCAGGCAATTCATCATGTAAACAACATCAATTCTCTGATATGTTTGCAGACTCCTATCTTCAACATTTTCCTGATTTTACACTTCTCTATTCTGAGGGTCAGGAAAATTTTCCCACCCTCTCATCCACCACTCCATGGAAGTGATTTCATTTGGAAAATTTTGAACTATACAAGGAAAACAAATTAAAGTCAAACAAAATCTGATCTCTGAGAAATAATTATCTCACTATGATACCAAAGAGCTTTTTAAAATAGTTCAATTCCACTGTAGTAAACTGTTATTAAATTTACTTTCAAATGCATTTATAAACATGAAAATCATCTAAAAATGGGAAAGAGTTTTACTATATTATTTTATAGTTAATGTCTTGATTGGTGACAGAATTCTATAAATATATTTTAGACACTTGGCATCTTCTATAGTTATCTAAGATACATACTTTATAGTTACCTATTTGGTGTACTTTATATATTATAATTTACATATAATTAATTTAAGATTTTTTTAGTGAAAGAAATACACAATTTATTATTTTATATTTGCTTTGAAAAAATAATATTTTTTTTAAAGTCACAAATTCAAGCTCTAATATGACTTGCCTTACTATGAAACTTCTTTCTTTTTTTAAATGAATTTTTTTCAACTATAAGAGTTTCATATTTGTAGGGTAATAGAATCAGTAAAATGAGAATCATCATTTTTAGAGATGTAAATTATATTTTTGAAAATAATTTTTTCCCAATACTACTTATTGCCTGCCCTTTTCCCTTCAATATCAGGAGAATAAGTCACAAAAGTACCAAGGTCTTGCTTCACATCCATATCATGGAGGGAATTTGATTAATCTTTCAGAACCAAACTATCACTATAAAACCCATCCTATTTCATTATCGCATAATATATTTAGAACTTAATGTCATCATTTTAAGAATTTGTATGTAAAAGTCTCCTCTTATGACCATTTAAGGAGAGCACACAATGGGTTTTTAGATATAATTTATAAAAAATATGTAACTGATATTTGCTTACAATAATTTGTATTACATCAGAACATTCTTAAAAAACACAACAAAACTATAGAATGTCTTCAATTTGCCTGTAGGTATCTAAGTAACCTTTACAAAATGCAATTTTTTACAAATATTGCAGCTAGGGTCTATTACAATAAAAATTCTGATATAATACATACCACTGAAGATATGCTAAAAGTTATACAACCTACAGTCAATTACATAGTTTTAAAAGACTTTTCTATGTCCTTCACCTTTTTAAAATATTCAAGATCTGGCAAACTAAGTGTAGTAAGTATTAGCCATGAAAGTATAATATAGGAAGTAGTGTTTCCAAATAGAAAATCAATTCTTGTGTTGTAACTTGACATAAAGACAATACCTAAAATTACTGGCATAATACGTAGCGGCAAGGAAACTGTAAAACTCCAATGCTTTTCAAAGCTAAAAGAATTGGAGATTTTGACTTTGAGTAAATCTTTAGAACCACAAAACTTTATCAGTTTGAGAAAGATTAGTAAAACCTCCATCACACTTATCAACCAAATTTCCCAGATTCCATTCTTGAGGTAACAAAAGGCACTGTGATGGTCTACATTCAATTTCAACTAGAAAAGTAAAATTTTCCGTATTACGCAAAATCAAGAATTTCTAAATATCTTGTCAAACTCACTCCTACATACACAAAAAGCACCTGGGCTTACTTTTAAATACATGAATTCCAGGGGTGTATCTCCAGCCCACTGTGCCACTCGCCTTAGTAAGACAAACAAAACACGTAGTGTAATAGCAGAATAGGTTAGACGTATCTTATCACACTCACTGCATATGATTTTCCCCAGGATATATGTGAGTTTTGACATAATGTGGCTCATTTATACTTATCCTTTAAGCCTGGGTTAGTGCACCCTCTCTCCCAGGAAATCCTCTCCAACCCTTCTGGCTACCTCAGGCTGCACTAGCTGTCTCTTCCTTTTGGTCCAGTAACACCGAATAAGGTGATACTCTCCTTCCGTGAGCCTTATATGTCCAAGTCGCTGTTGAATAAGTTAATATATGGCAATTTCACATACACTAAACACGTGTGCTAAGAATTCTACCTTATGAATCCTAAATAACGGGTTTACATATTGCAATTTCCCATGGATCACTTCCCAGATTTATCTTTGAAGCTTTACCTAGGCAAAACTATTTAAGGCAGTCAGTACGTTATGGGTAGATACAGAAAGAAGTAGAACTAAAACGAGTAGAATTAAAACAACAACAATGACAGAAATAACAATGATAAAATGATAGAAACTCATTTGGAGTATGAATATAGATATCAAGTACCACTGTCCCTCAGTATCTGCAGGAGATTGGTTCCAGGACAAAGGACGTATATCAAAATCCATGTATGCTCAAATTCCACAGTCGGCCCTCCAACTCCATGACCTCCATATCCCAGGATTCAATCAACACTGGATCATGTATTATTTGGGATCCTGGGTTGATTGAATCTGCATAGATGAAACCCACGGATATGCAGGGCCAACTATATACTTACTGGAAAAAAAAAATCCATGTATAACGGACTAGCACGGTTCAGACCCGTGTTGTTCAAGGGTCAACTGTAGTTGCACGAGAAGAAAGTGTAACTGAATTTTCATAGCTTCTGGGTTTAAATTTAGGTCCTCCTAAGAAGGAAGATTCTTGTTCTTGGGGAGAACTATTTTATGTAATATAAAGTTATAGTGGAGGTACAATTGTTTGAAAGAGAAAACCTCATTTTTAATAATATAGAAGACAATGTGTAGTATCCCACTTTTTGAAGATTATTCTTACTAAATGAAAAGTACATAATTAGGTTCCAGCCAATAAGCTGTCCCAAAGTCCTAATTCTAGAAAGTAAGTGGCTTTTGGAATCATGAGTACTGAAGAGTTACAACTTTGTGCCTAAAGTAAGATTAAGAAAAATTAGAAAGTACCTGAAGATTAACTGGATATCAATAAGTAAGTATTGTTTTCTCCAATTACCAGTTGTAATGATATCCTAAATTATATCACCTTTTAATATACTGAACAGTCAATTATGATATTATATACAGTTTGGATTAGTGGAATACAAGGTCACAGTCCAACCTCTTGATGGTCAGTTTGAATTGCAGCTGCAGTGCATAGTAACTAGAACACAGCTGTCCTGCAAACGCAGTCCTATTAGAGATTGCCCGCATGTGACATAAGACACAGGTATAGATTTGGGGGCTAAAAAGTATAATTGCTTTTTATTTTTAGCAAAATATTAATGATCAAATATGTCTTAAAAATTATATTCAGCATAATAATAGCTGAATAATCCTAGTAAAGAATCCTGCTAACTTTACAACTGTATTCCTTAAACATTCATTCATTTGTCCATTCTTTCAATAATTATCTATTGAGCACCCGTAATACCTATTAATGTCCTAAGAAATAAGATTTGTGAAATCTTATAGTAAATAGTTTTCTTGGAAGATGTTTAGATGGCTTATTAAAAAACCGTCTCAAAAAAAGTGCTGAATTTAATTCAAATTTCTATGTTAAATATTATAATAATAAACATTATGATAGTAAAAGCATACTACTAACATGTAGAACCATCAAATGGTGCTGATTCTAAAAACGTAGTTTTTTTGTAAACAATAGCAAACTTAACCATGAATGGACAAGAAAGACAAAAGGTGTCAATCTTTTTTTCTCTCTGAAATGGAGAACCCCTGTACTTGGTATAAATAGCAGGCCAGATTATTTGTGTAAATGGAAAGCATATAGCACCATTTATACATAATTATACATCATAGAACTGTCAAGGTATAAATATCTGTTGCAAGGAACAACCAAAAAATCCTTGAGGCCAGTAGGAGAATCTGAGGCTGGACCTTGAAAGGACTGACATAAAGACAGAGTGTCAGAGCTGAACTGATTTAAATGCTTCAGTTTCAAGTAGCTGAATTACCTTTCCATTATTCATCAGTATAGCAAGAACATAGACAAACATTAATATAAACATGATATGTGGCTATAAATCAGAAGGTTAGATAAGTCAGAAGCTGCAAAATGTTTTAGGTTTCTGTTGATGAATCGTTTCCTTACTCCTGTCTGGAAGACACACTTAGATTGTTGGACTCTGTCTCCAATATATTCCTCTTTGAATGTTATCTCAGTTTCTTTCTTCCTATGCTTAAGTGTACTCGACATTTAAATCCAGATAACGGTGGGTGCTGGTGGCATAGGATGGTTTCTCTTTCACACAAGCAGCAGAAACACAGATCGGTATCAATGTTCAACTGTCTTTGAAACAGAGACGAGGATGAAAAAGAAAATACCCAGCCCTTTTTTTTTACACAACCAAAGAAGAGCTTTTAAAAGAAAACCTCCATTTTGCTCTTTCCTCTCCAGAGACAACTACCCATTTAAGGAAGTATAACAGGAAAAAAAATTCCTCAGAAAGAAATGAAGTTCCATTCCCAAAACAAGTCTTCCCAAAATGACTGTATTAAGTTGCTTTATATCTACTTTTTTTTTTCTTCTTTTTTTTTGGCCACGCCGTGGGGCATGCAGGATCTTAGTTCCCAGACCAGGGATGGAACCCGTGCCCCCTACTTTGGGAGCGCAGTCATAAACACTGGACTGCCAGGGAAGCCCCTATACCTACTCTGCAATGCCTGAAAATAAAAATGTTTTCTTTAATGAGCAGTCTTAATTGTGTTCTAAATTGTCACCTTTTAAGATATTTTAATAGTCAATTATGGTATTACTAATCTACAGAGGAGGAATCTAAGATGCAGAGACTGAACAGGATGCAAATAGCAAAACTGGGCTTCAAATTCAACAATTTTGGCTCCAGAGTCTGTGTCCTAATCCGTTTGCTCCCTCCAGAGACAGCTGCTTGGCAAAAAGTCAATGAGCTCACTAAGCCAGACTCTAAGGTCATAAATACGTATTGATTGGAAAATATAAGCTAATATTACTTCAGAGTACTTTCTATGATCTTTCTATTTCTTTTTCATCTAAAACATTTTTTATCTTATTCTTCAATAGTTTCATAGAAGAGTAGGATATTATACTATAATAATTTATATTGGGAAATTTACCTGAAAACAATTTTGTTTTTTAAAAAAGTTTCCTAGAATCACTGAAGTGAACAATTTGGGGATATTTAAAGTCGAGTGCCTATGATCCAAAGGAGGCGTTACTGGAGCACTGTTATAAAATAAACTATTAATATTCTTAGAGGCAACTTCTTAAAAGTTGGTCATAGTAGTGTTAGAATGGACTCTTTTTTTCTTCTTATGTGAACGTATGTTGTTTTTTTTCTTGCACAATAAATAAATTCTTCCCCTTTCTTTGCTAAAAAATGCCTTCATTTTCCTTTGAGAAAGTCCCTCCTCTCCCCTATGATTGCATGCAATCTTGATGGGATTGCTAAACAAGGTCCCCTTATCTCTTCTTTTGTGTGGTCACATAATTTGGTCTACAAACAAACTCTGGTGGTTTCCAGAAATATGAATCTTGAGCAACACAGCACAGGGACAGAAAACCACAGTAGCCAACTTATTCTAATGGTGGAGCCTTGAAGAGATTACCCATTCATTCCTGAGACCCAGGGCCAAATGCACAGGCTTGCACCTTCTAGAGTCACACAGGATCTGGTTCTTAGAAGGTCCTACATTTGGTTTAATGTTCTGCTATTACTAACTGGAAAATCTCAATTTTTAAACAAGGAGCCTTGTACTTTTTATTTTTCACTGGGCCTTGCAAATTGTGTAACTGATCCCGCTCTCTTAGTTCCCTGATATTACCATGTGTCTGCTCTTCTTGAGGCCTATTTGGTGTTTGGCTTTCCCTTTGTTTCTGTAAGCTGGTGCATATACTTAAAATAATTTTTTTTTTTTTTAATGAAGTGAGCAAAATTCGGTTTCTGGGGCTTGTATCAAAGCACCTTATGTTTTACATTTGACAGGCCCAAGACTAAAGTGTAAAATGTAACATAGTTTTTTTCCAATGCTCTCACACCCTTTGGTGTATTCCTGTCATGTCCATTTCTATGATCTTCTCCAGGTTTGTTTTAGAGTATTATTGCTCCCTGGATATTCAGAATTCATTATTGGGACGTTGTATTTCATTGTGCACTTTCTAAGCCAGAGGCCATCACTTTTTGTAACTTCCCTGTCAAAACACACTGATGCTGTGCCCTGGCCCTCACCGCCCTGACCCCTTTTAGGTAATTAATTCAGCTAGTCTGCTGAAGTTGATAAGGGACTGGTACAACATTTTTATTTTAATAGGTTACTTCTTATCCAGAAGGAATGACTTCTGACACAAAAATTTAGGGCATGTTTTCTGCTCAAAACAGATGGTTTATAGCTTTTGGTTTTGGTTTCTCAAATCATACTAAATAGGGAGGCATATATTTTGTCTACCAATTTCTCCTGCATTTAGAATGAAAAATAAAGTTATTCTAAGACTCGTGGCTGGAGGTCAGCACTAGAAAATTATATGACCTTTGTTTTAATGTGGAATTACCCTGCTTTAAAATGGCGTTGCATGCATTCTAAATCTTGTACGTTTAAGGTTATAATGCCGTAAGTTTCTTTTCACTGGTAACTCCAATAAATTGACTTTATTTCAGCTTCTCACTTTGTACATCAAAAAGGTAAAAATAGGGGCTTCCCTGGTGGCGCAGTGGTTGAGAGTCCGCCTGCCGATGCAGGGGACGCGGGTTCGTGCCCCGGTCCGGGAAGATCCCACATGCCGCGGAGCGGCTAGGCCCGTGAGCCATGGCCGCTGAGCCTGCACGTCCGGAGCCTGTGCTCAGCAACGGGAGGGGCCACAACAGTGAGTGGCCTGCGTACCGCAAAAAAAAAAAAAAAAAAAAGTTAAAAATAGATGGCTACTTTCTGTGATTACCTAGCCCTACTAAATTATCAATGGGAAATTTAGGATATGCTTTGTATCCTTTTTAAAAAATACTCTATTTGATATTCCACTTTTTTTCTATATCCCCTCTAAAAATTTCTCTATAAACTAAAATTTTACCTTGAGACTAAAACTTTACCTTGAGAGAAGCAAAAATTTCATGTGGGTCAAGATATTTCATTTTCTGTTTTAATGTTGTTTTAAGATTTAATGCTTTTATTTATAAATGACCTCAGTAATTTAAAGTTGCACTTTTATCGAATAGATTATTATTGGCCTATGTATTATCACCTAAGAGAAAAGAAAAAAAGGAATTACATTAAAAAATAATAGTTTTCTTCATATGAAATGGTATTATAAAAATATCCCGGGCTTCCCTGGTGGCGCAGTGGTTGAGAGTCCGCCTGCCGATGCAGGGGACACGGGTTCGTGCCCTGGTCCGGGAGGATCACAGATGCCGCGGAGTGGCTAGGCCCGTGAGCCGTGGCTGCTGGGCCTGCGCGTCCGGAGCCTGTGCTCCGCAACGGGAGAGGCCACAACAGTGAGAGGCCTGCGTACCGCAAAAAAAAAAAAAAAAAAAATCCCTGTGAGGCTTTGTTTACAAATGGACACACACACAAATGAAATATGCCAACTGAACTTACATTTTAGGCAGACTAGGCACTGGTGAATGAATATCTTCTACTCCTGGGATCATTTCGTTCTCTCTGCATAACCAACTGAGATTTGATTAAATCCCACTGATCTTATAGGGATGTTAGTCATCAGAGGGATAAAGCTCTGTGCCTTCCACCTCTGGTTCATGTACTAAAAAAGATCTCCTGAATTTACATCTTAGCTCCCTCATATCACAAGAGAGAGACTTAATGACATTAGTCACCAAAAGAGTCCAATCATTAAACAAAGGTGACGTATCTTCATTTTTCCTATAATTTTGTCATTATTAACTGACTTTTTGTTGTTTAGTAAAAATTAACTGATGACATATTTGATTTTTTTATTACACCATAATTCACTCAAATACGATTCAGTCTGCCATCTGTCCCATACGTCCTAGCTTTACTTGTTCAACTGATATGATTTGCCTGCATATTGTAAGTGGGAACCTTTGTTTTTTTGGTCAACAATTATCATGCTCACAATAATACGGACAGATAAAATTTATTTTTGTATTGTTTGGAGTAACTATTGGTTTGACTTTTAGGTATTTTCACATTTTTAGAAGCAAATTATTTAAGTGGTAAAATAACTAGCATAAAACTTCTGTTCTAGAAACTGAAGTAGATCAATAGCCTCACTGACAATAGGACACTGTCCGTCCTAGAAAACAAAACATTTAAAATATTTATATCACATTAAATGTATTAATTTATCCATACATGTATGATATGTGTAAGCAATGGCTATAAACTAGTTCTTTACGGTTTTTCGCAAATGTTCTTTGCAAATGTTTAAGATGAGAAAATTAGGCATGACATCAGAAAAACACCAGAATTTTTGACTCAGAGAGAATAGCTAGTTCCTTGGGATCTTTTGTGATTACTGTTTCTTGAAATCACATATTTCAATTGATATTCTTTACGAGTAAGTATGACTTTTTCTTCTCTAGGTAATATGTCTTCCAATCAAAATCACAATAGTCAATATGAATGCTATGTGATTCAAGTGAGAAATAAAATATTTTAAAACATGAGTTGAATATTTTAAGACCAATGTCTCTAGTATGCCAGTGGTTACTAAAGCACACATCCTATTAGTTTCCTCCTAGATGCAGGAGTCTCATCTACTCTTATTTATAAATGTTTTCTGAGTGTTCACTTATACAAAACCTCTCTAAGACAGCTAGTTAATTAGTTAGCTAGGTAAGTAAAGATAGAGACATCTGATATCTAATAAGTATCCTAAAGTGTAATATAAAAATGTTGTAAGGCATCGGATATCATATACTGAAAAAAATGCTCTACAGTTTTCCTTCTAAAATAGTTGTGTCAACTGTTCTCATTGCAATTTGAGGTTTGGGATGATGTCTTTAAATAGAATGTTTTATTTCTTCTTCCAGAGTTCTCCTCGTTCCATCATAAGGAAAACTATATAAACTGTTTTTTTCCCCTTTTCTTTCTTTTTAATTTTATTATTTATTTATTCACTTATTTAATATTTATTTATTTTGGACATAGCAGTGCTAGAATAGTCATCATCTGACAGACTAGAAAATCTCACATCACTATTTAAAGATAATTGGCATATGATTGTTTCTGACAACATGTCATAGTTATCCCAGCTCACTTATAACACATATATATTTACCAATCACTATCAACTATAGTAAAGAGAAGAGTGAAACAATTTAACCTTTATTAATGCCTAGAGAAGGAACCATGATCCCATTATGACCTCTTTTCTATCCTCAGTGTTCTCCTTATCTAGTACGGGGTGGAGTCAGAACACATACGTATGTATAAACATAAGGCAAAATAAAGAAAATTGATCACATACACCTCTATTATGGCTAAGTGCAGTGCACATACCTAGATGCAGTTATTACAGGTAACTACAGGAATTCAGGATTCTATCTTGGAAGCAATAGCATTTGAGGCAGGTATTGGACCTTAATGGAATGCTCTAAGAACAAATGGGGTGAAATGGGGAAGGAATACCATTCAGAGAGAACAAAATGAATAAAATCACAGGGTGAGTGTATACATATAGAGAGATATGGTTAGAAAGTTAATATTGGAGTGAAATCACGGAAGGCCGTATATACCAGACAATTGGTTTCAGACCTAATGAAACACTTTTGAAGTTTCTGGAGAGAGAAGTCAGATGGTCTCATCTTTCTTTTAGGAATATAACTTTGGAGGTGATATGAAGGAAGGCTTAGAGTGATGATGGTTATTTGGGAAAGATAATTTTTCAAACGAACTGATACAAAAGCACTTTGAAATATATGAAGTGCTTTACAAATGTAAATTTAAGAATCAGTAGGGAAATAAATAACCTGGTTGATGTTGAGGATAGCACCATTTCAAGTATTAAAGACATTCCCATTTTTGCATCTACCAGGGATAAACCTGTAGATCAGTGATTTCTAAACTTACTTGACAATAAAAATCACCTTAAGTATTAGTTAAACACATGAATATCAAAACCCATTGAAAAAGAATTTCCTGGGAAGGGGCTTGGTAAAAGTTTTAACAAGCTCTTCAAATGATTTTTAACTGAGGAGAATAAGAGAAACCTTCTTGTCTAAATCAGGGCTTTTCAGCCTTGTTAAATGGAGATTCTGATGCATTAGGTTGTGTGGTGGGCATTCTGGGTTTCTAACAAACTCAGGTGATATCAACGCTGTTGATCCACAGACCACAGACACTCTGGGTAACAAGGGATTAAACTGTTATTTATCTCTGAATGAGGAGCTTAAATGGGTTAATATAATCATATATGTTCTAGCTCTGTCCAAAGAGGCACCTAGAAGCAATGATAAACAAAAAGTAATAAGTACACCTAGCACCTAGATCTTGGTTTCTAAAACCATTTTCATATTAAAGAAATGGGCTTCTTGTAGAAGTGGTTGATTCTAGGCTAGGGAGTGAAAAATACAAGATGAGCCTGTAGCATCTTGTGGTGCTAGAGAAAAAAAGAAGTGCTCAAAAAAGGATGATATTATGTCAAAAAGATACAGAAGCTTCCCTAAAACAACTCCCAATAGCCAAAGATGGAATAATTTGAGGAACAAAATAAATAACAGCAGTATTGGATTATATCCAAAAAAATAAATAACCATGAGGTCATAATAATAAAAATAATTGTGTAAATGTATAAATGGGGGAAGAGGGACAGCTCTCCCTTAAAACATAATTCCAATATTCCCAATTTCCAGTGAGGAAATAGAAACTCACCAATCAAACAATAATAATTGTTGGAGGCAAGATCCATCCGTGGGTAAAAGTTTCAGAAGAAACAGGATATTTGCACAGTCTTAAAAATATCTCCCCCAGGATATATAATATTTAAAAAGGGCACAACAGTAACTTGACCGTGGAGAAGCCTGATGGGCAACATCTTAGCCAAGTGATAAATGTTAACATCATCTGTAAAAGACATATGAGCATCATGGTTGAAATTAGATTATGTTGCTTGTGTGGTACTCCTGCCGAAAATTAATAACCTAAATCTAATGATAAAAAACATACCAGACGACTTCAAATTAAGGAATGATCTACAAAATACATGACCAGTCCTCCCTCCGTGAAGTCAGGGAAAAACTCTGGAACTGGCACAGAATGGAGGAGACAGGAGGATAACGCAGCTCCATGTGTGTGGGACCGTGGCTTAGACCTTATAACAGAAAAAGGACATTAGTGAAAAAAGCAAAGGAAGTCCAAATAGAGTCTACAGTATAATTAATATATTGAATGAATACTAATGTATTAATTTTGATCATTTTACTATGGTATATAAAATGTTAACATTAAGGAAATCTGGGTGACATATGTGATCACAAGTACTCTTTTTTGCAATTTTTCTGTAAGTCTTTTTCTCAAGATAAAAAGTTATGAGAGTTAAAATTAATTATTTGTGTTATTTAAAAAGTATTCCTCAAATGTCTCGCTTTTATAAAATCCCTAAGAAACTGACTGTCAATCAGTATATACTGTTTCTTTTACTTTCTCCAGTCTTACATATGGTTGTTATCAAAACTGTAAAAGGCTTAGAAGTACTGTCTGAGTAACTGAACCTCACACTGTTAAAATTTAATTTTGTTAAAATTCTATGTCTTCAATTACTTAATGATATTAATAGTGACACAGAAAAATAATTTTCTTATTTGCTTGATCGGCATGTGAGACTATTTCATAGGCTATAATTATTTTTTTCCTTTTGTTCATTTGGGAGATTTGTAAATGTAAATATAACTTTGAAAATGTCATGAAAGGTAAACAAATTCTTTATTATAAAACAGATTGAAATTTCTGAGGAACAGACTACATAGAAGGCCATTGTTAAAAACCCTTCTATAGAAGCAGGAAAAACAGGAATCAAGTGAAATAAAGAGAAAAGGAAATTAGAAAGGTTATATAGTGGAAACATTATTTTCTAGATAATAATACTATATATATTAGGAGTTTAATGAAAATACATCTGTGTAGTTTTTAATTACATATGTATCTCATTTTTATTACCAGTGTCTATTAATAATGTATATTTTATTGATAACATATTCATCTGCTATGATACTAGGTAGAACTCTAAGGTGGCCTCTAAGATTCCACCCACTGATGTTCATGTTCTATATATACTCCTCCTCCCTGAGTGTGGGTGGAACCTGTAAATATGATGGGATTGGCATGTGATTACGTTGATAATAAGTTGTCTTTCAGTCAATAATAAAAGAAGCCTATCCCGATTGTCCTGACCTAATCATAGGAGCCTTTAAAAGAAGATAAAGCATCTTAGAAGTGTGTTCCTACTGGCCTTGAAGTCAAAGCCACCGTGAATTCTACTGATCCAAGGAACTCGATTCTGCCAACGATCAGCTGAGCTTGGAAGATGAGCCTCACATTGAGACCCAAGCTGGCCAACATCATGACTGCAGCCTTGTGAGACTTGTCCAAACATCTTACCCACGCACACTGTGACTGTTGATCTAAATACTTTAGACAAAAAATACTATATTTGAAATATAGTTATGTCATTGACATTCTAGTGAAACGAATTTTCTTAATAGCACCTTCTGTTTTAGAAATGAAACAGCATTCCTTTTTTCAAAAATTACAGAAAGGGCTACTCTATTTTATTTCTATTACATTATTTTCTAATTCTTCATTTTGTATATTTATAGCAAAAATATAATGAATATTTATGGGAGACAATACATCTAGAATCATAAAACAAGTTATAAATGTACGTATTTGTGTAGATAGAAGGGCTTTTTGTAGACACTTATAAGTATTACTATCTCCATAGATGGGTACTTTCTATACACAGATATGTGACAGCAAATTATCATTCTAATCTGATTCTTTATACTAGTAACAGTAACTAGTAAATGATGTTTTTCTATCTTCCACGTAAAATGAAAGAAATTAAATATATTTTTTCCAAAGTAAAGATGTGTCTTTCTGCCAATAAATAAAAAAAGTCATAACACACCTTTGAGCAAAGGGCCATAATGAGTTTAATAAGATATCAGTATTTGTGTAACATACCACAGTGCTATAATACCACTTGCCTGGGTTGAAAATTGAGGTTTCATTGCATGTTCTCTAATGCCTTAAGAAAAAGGTTAATATAGCCAATAAAACATTTTTAATGCTTTTTTTCTATCTGGGCCTATTCATTCATTTACCAATTATTTGTTGAGTGCCTGTGTCCTATTTGTAGTAACTGCCCTTGACTTTACTCTTAATATCTGAAAATCATTTCAACAAATATATCTAGATCTCAGAGTAAATATCCAGTCTGTAATGTGTGACAGACATATATAAAAAACGCTATTTTGCTTAATGAAAATTGACATATAATATAAAAAATTACAAGTTGGCTCAAGTTGTGATCTAATGTTTTGAGAAATAACTGATTCCAAATGTTAAGTTCAACAATCATGATATGACTATTGCTTTTTTTCTAGTACTATAAATATTCTTAAAAATGTATTCTGTGAAAAAGTACATGACATAGATAATACAGTGATAGTACACATAATTCAATGATTACAATATTGGTGGAAATATATAGAAGAAAAGATTACTACTTTAAGTCTGTGTTGTTCAATAACATAGCCTCTAAACCCATGTGACTATTTAAATTTAAATTAATGAAAATTAAATAAAATTAAAAATTTAGTTACTCAGCCACATGTGGCTACTTGAAACACAGAGAACATTTCCCATAGCACAGAAAGTTCTACTGGACAGCACTGTTCCAGATAATATATGTAAACTGTTCTTCAAGAGTTTCTAAAACAATATTACATCAGGATACAAGTTAAGTAAATACCCAATTATTCTGAGAATATATTTTACAGTGTATCCATGCATTTAATTTCATAAAATACATTGGGGTCATTACTGCAGTTTAACTGACTATCAGGGAGCTACAAACACATTTTATTTCTAATGTTTTAACTTTATCAGGCTATGGCTCATTTGGCTGATTACTAAAAGGAGCCCAAAGGACAAATTTACTCCATTCCCAACAAAATCTTAGGTCTATATAATAAACTACACAGTCTTTAGGTGAATTTAATGTTTTTCTCAAAAATTTCCAATTGAAAAATGATTTAATTGAAATAAAAACCTACCAATGGATAACTGAAGTGAAAGGATGAATGAGAAAGTGAAAGGTCTGAAATCAGGAGTGTTGTCCATTTAAAAGGCAAATGTTTTTAAAAGCTTTTAAAATCAATTTCAATTTCATATATATTTATATATAGTATATATATTATACTTATAGACTATACATATATATTTGTATATAAATTGCATATGCAAGTATATAATTTATTTTTGAGGTATATACTTTTGGGAAATAACATGTCTGTATTACTTATTAAAACATCAAGAACTTTTCTTTATAAATAAAATAATGTAACACTAATATTTCTTTAATTCCTACTGTGTGCCAGACCCTGTACTATGTGATTTATAATAAATATCTCATTTAATAATCTATATGTACTTCTACATACCTGTGGAAGAGTTTAACACCCTTGGAATCCTTATATTTACAAATAAATAGCTATCTCACAAGAAAGTGAGTAACAAAAACTAAAAGCTTTGACCTGGAACATTTCAGTAAGTTACATGACTTCAACATTCAAAACACGTAACACCCAAAAGAGCAATTTAGAGCTTAACTGTATAAATAATCTCAGTTTTGTTTAACCAAACTATGTCTCACTCAGATTTATTTGCTCTTTTAAAATGAAGAAAAATAAAATTGTAAGCTACTTTTTACAAAATATTTTACCCATTCCCTTACTGGCACAATTATAGAATCTACAGTAAAAGTATAAATTCAATCTCCAAAATTTTTAGTTTATGAAATGAATATAAAACACTGAAACACTTGCTTTTCCTTTGACATTAAATGTGTCTGGGACTTAAGAAGTACAAATGAGAAAAAGAGAGATAAAGATTGTCTTCTCTTCTTGAAAGGGAATACAGGAGTCTTTATATTTTTTTCACATTATATGTATTAGTTAATCGAAATCATGTGTCAAAAGGAAAAGTTATGAAAAGCAAAGCAACATTTTCAGTTTCAGTTGTAAGGAATATGATGCTACTACAAATGATTAAAGATAAAAAAATAAGTATCCAAAAACAATGATGGAGTAATGCTGAAACATTCAGAATCAGTGCTTTTACAGAAAAAAAAAAGCAAACCTTCATATCTGGTCAAGCGTTATGACTTTAAATTTACAGAGCAAGTGAGTAATATGTTTAAAATTACAAGATAGATATGTACGTGATGTCTTAATCATTCTATATTTGAATATGCAATCAAGTTGAATCCATCATATTCATCACTGAACTTGAATGGCAGCAAAGGGGAAATTAGGACACATTCCAATTCATCCTTCAGCCATTTGAAGGGAAATGCGAGAAAGGAAAAGTGGCACTTACTAAGTAATTAAAAATAAGAACTACAAGGCTTATTTCTTCACATTTATAATATTCAAATTTGCAGGGGGAATTAATGGGTCATTAAAAAAGGTCAGGAGAAAGGGTCATCGATGACTTTCGTCAGATAATTTCAAAGAATGAGATATAGATGCTAAATATCAAAAGATATTTAGCTTTTCTACTAACCTAACAAATGTTTCAAGTGTTGAATAAATATCAATAGCTATTCAGACTGGCAAGAAATTCCAGTGGTAAAGAGAAATGTATTTTATTTATAACAAATGTTTTTGAATCTGACAAAAATATTTAGGTTGACTGATGTGTGTGTACAGATATGCACACATGTATGTATGTAAATACCATTTATTGTTTTGAATGCCCATCACATCTTGCTTTTTGCTCTCATTTTAGTACTTATCACAGTTGATGTCCTGGGGTGGCATTCATTCTATGACAATGAGGTCCCTCACATTATTTCTCAAACGGAGAAGTGGTAAGATTTACGGATTATGTCCAGCATTTATCATCATTGACATTTTCATCATTTATAACATTATAAGAGTATTTTTTATGTGACATACACTTTGCCAAGAGGATTACATATATTATCTTATTCAATCCTACAACAAACCTACCAGCTAGGTTCAATTATAACTTACATTTTGTGCAAGGTAAAATTGAGATTACTTATTACATTCAGTGTTTATGGCTTTCATCGTTTCTCTAAACATAAGCTCCATGATTGGAGGGTCACTTGTCTTCTCCTTTCATTGATCAATTGCCTAGAATTCAATTGCCTAGAATAACACGTACCATATTAAAAATAATAACCACCTATTAAAAAAAAGTTGACAGGGTCAAATAAATCACACCCTATGAGCTCAAGGTTGGAGGAGGACAGAGGGAGGAGATGACTGGAAGAGAAAAAGCACAGAGTCAGAAAGGTCGAGGAGATTGGTTCAAGATGGCGGAATAGAAGGACATGCTCTCACTCCCTCTTTCGAGAACACCAGAATCACAACTAACTGCTGAACCATCATCAATAGGAAGACACTGGAACTCACCAAAAAAGATACCTCACATGTAAAGACAAAGGAGAAGCCACAATGAGATGGTAGGAGGGATGCTATCACAATAAGATCAAATCCCATAACTGCTGGGTGGGTGACTCACAAACTGGAGAACACTTATACCACAGAAGTCCACGCATTGGAGTGAAAGTTCTGAGCCACATGTCAGGCTTCCCAACGTGGAGGTCTGGCAACAGGAGGAGGAATTCCTAGAGAATCAGACTTTGAAGGCTAGTGGGATTTGATTACAGGACTTTAGAAGGACTGGGGGAAACAGAGATTCCACTCTTGGAGGGCACACAAAAAGTAGTGTGCGCATTGGGACCCAGAGAAAGGAGCAGTGACCCCACAGGAGACTGAACCAGGCCTACCTGCTAGCATTGGAGGGTCTCCTGCAGAGGCGGGGGGCAGCTGTGGCTCACCAAGGGACAAGGACACTGGCAGAAGAAGTTCTGGGAAGTACTCCTTGGCGTGAGCCCTCCAAGAGTCCACCATTAGCCCCACCAAAGAGCCCAGGTAGGCTCCAGTGTTGGGTTGCCTCAGGCCAAACAACCAACAGGGAGGGAACCCAGCCCAGCCCATCAGCAGACAAGCAGATTAAAGTTTTACTGAGCTCTGCCCACAAGAACAACAGCTAGCTCGACCCACCACCAGTCCCTCCCACCAGGAAACTTCCACAAGCCTCTGAAATAGCCTCATCCACAAGAGGGAAGACAGCAGAAGCAAGAAGAACTACAATCCCGAAGCCTGTGGAACAAAAACCACATTCACAGAAAGATAGACAAGATGAAAAGGCAGAGGGCTATGTAACAGATGAAGGAAAAAGATAAAACCCCAGAAAAAAAACCTAAATGAAATGGAGATAGGCAATCTTCCAGAAAAAGAATTCAGAATAATGATAGTGAAGATGATCCAGGACCTTGGAAAAAGAATGGAGGCAAAGATCCAGAAGATGCAAAAAATGTTTAACAAAGATCTACAAGAATTAAAGAACAAACAAACAGAGATGAACAATACAATAACTTAAACGAAAACTACACTATAAGGACTCAATAGCAGAATAACTGAGGCAGAAGAACGGATAACTGACCTGGAAGACAGAATGGTGGAATTCACTGCTGCAGAACAGAATAAAGAAAAACGAATGAAAAGAAATGAAGACAGCCCAAGAGACCTCTGGGACAATATTAAACACACCAACATTTGCATTACAGGGATCCCAGAAGGAGAAGAGAGAGAGAAAGGACCCGAGAAAATATTTGAAGAGATTATAGTCGAAAACTTCCCTAACGTGGGAAAGGAAACAGCCACCCAACTCCAGGAAGCACAGAGAGACCCATACAGGATAAACCCAAGGAGAAACATGCTGAGACACATAGTATTCAAATTTGCAAAAATTAAACACAAAGAAAAATTACTGAAAGCAGCAAGGGAAAAATGACAAATAACATACAAAGGAACTCCCATAAGGTTAACAGCTGATTTCTCAGCAGAAATTCCACTAGCCAGAAGGCAGTGGCATGACATACTTAACGTGATGAAAGAGGAGAACCTACAACCAAGATTACTCTACCTGGCAAGGATCTCATTCAGATTCAATGGAGAAATCAAAAGATTTACAGACAAGCAAAAGCTAAGAGAATTGAGCACCGCCAAACCAGCTCTACAACAAATGCTAAAGGAACTTCTCTAAGTGGGAAACACCAAAGAAGAAAAGAACCTACAAAAACAAACTCAAAATAATTAAGAAAATGGTCATAGGAACATACATTTTGATAATTACCTTAAACGTGAATGGATTAAATGCTCCAACCAAAAGACACAGGCTAGCTGAATGGATACAAAAACAAGACCCACATATATGCTGTCTAGAAGAGACCCACTTCAGACCTAGGGACACATACAGATTGAAAGTGAGGGGATGGAAAAAGATATTCCATGCAAATGGAAATCAAACGAAAGCTGCAGTAGCAATACTCATATGAGATAAAATAGGCTTTAAAATAAAGACTGTTACAAGAGACAAGGAAGGATACTACGGAATGATCAGGGGATCAATCCAAGAAGATCTAACAATTATAAATCTATATGCACCCAACACAGGAGCACCTCAATACATAAGGCAACTGCTAAAAGCATTAAAAGAGGAAATTGACAGTAACACAATAGTAGTGGGGGACTTTAACACCTCACTTACACCAATGGACAGATTATCCAAACAAAAAATTAATAAGGAAACAGAAGCTTTAAATGACACAATAGACCAGATAGATTTAATTGATATTTATAGGACATTCCATCCAAAAACAGAAGATAACACTTTCTTGGAAAGTGCACACAGAACACTCTTCAGGATAGAGCACATCTGGGGTCACAAATCAAGTCTCAGTAAATTTAAGAAAACTGAAATCATATCAAGCATCTTTTCTGACCACAACAATATGATATTAGAAATGCATTACAGAGAAAAAAAAGTAAAAAACACGAACACATGGAGGCTAAACAATACGTTGCTAAATAACCAAGAGTTCACTGAAGAAATCAAAGAGGAAATCAAAAAATACCTAAGGACAAATGACAATGAAAACACGACAATCCAAAACCTATGGGATGCAGCAAAAGCAGTTCTAAGAGGGAAGTTTATAGCTATACAAGCCTGCCTCAAGAAACAAGAAAAATCTCAAATAAACAATCTAACCTTACACTTAAAGAAATTAGAGAAAGAAGAACAAACAAAACCCAAAGTTAGTAGAAGGAAAGAAATCATAAAGATCAGAGCAGAAATAAATGAAATAGAAACAAAGAAAACAATAGCAAAGTTCAATAAAACTAAAAGCTGGTTCTTTGAGAAAATGAACAAAATTGATAAACCATTAGCCAGACTCATCAAGAAAAAGAGGGAGAGGACACAAATCAATAAAATTAGAAATGAAAAAGGAGAAGTTACAACAGACATGGCAGAAATACAAAGCATCCAAAGAGACTACTACAAGCAACTCTATGCCAATAAAATGGACAACCTGGAAGAAATGGACAAATTCTTAGAAAGGGATAACCTTCCAAGACCGAACCAGAAGAAACAGAAAATATGAACAGAACAATCACAAGTAATGAAATTGAAACTGTGATTGAAACTCTCCCAACAAATAAAAGTCCAGGACCAGATGGCATCCCAGGTGAATTCTAATAAACATTTAGAGAAGAACTAACACCCATCTTTCTCAAACTCTTCCAAAAAATTGCAGAGGAAGGAACACTCCCAAACTCATTCTATGAGGCCACCATCATCCTGACACCAAAACAAGACAAAGATACTACAAAAGAAGAAAATTACAGACCAGTATCAGTGATGAATATAGATGCAAAAATCCTCAACAAAATACTAGCAAACAGAATCCAACAACACATTAGAAGGATCATACACAATGATCAAGTAGGATTTATCCCAGAGATGCAAGGATTCTTCAATATATGCAAATCAATCAATGTGATACACCAAATTAACAAATAGAAGAATAAAAACCGTATGATCATCTCAATAAATGCAGAAAAAGCTTTTGACAATATTCAACACACATTTATGATAAAAACTCTCCAGAAAGTGGGCATAGAGGGAACCTACTGCAACATAATAAAGGCCATGTATGACAAACCCACAGCAAACATCAATCTCAATGGTGAAAAACTGAAAGCATTTCCTCTAAGATTAGGAAGAAGACAAGAATGTCCACTCTCACCACTATTATTCAACATAGCTTTGGAAGTCCTAGCCACAGCAATCAACGAAGAAAAAGAAATAAAAGGAATACAAATTGGAAAAGAAGAATAAAACAGTCACTGTTTGCAGATGACATGTTACTATACATAGAGAATCCTAAAGATGCCACCAGAAAACTACTAGAACTAATCAATGAATCTAGTAAAGTTGCAGGATACAAAATTAATGCACAAATCTCTTGCATTCCTATACATTAATGATGAAAAATTTGAAAGAGAAATTAAGGAAACACTTCCATTTACCATTGCAACAAAAAGAACAAAATACCTAGGAAAAAACCTACCTAGGAACAAAAGACCTGTATGCAGAAAACTGTAAGACACTGATGAAAGAAATTAAAGATGATACCAATAGATGGAGAGATATACGATGTTCTTGAATTGGAAGAATCAATATTGTGAAAATGACTATACTACCCAAAGCAATCTACAGATTCAATGCAATCCCCATCAAATCACCAATGGCATTGTTTTACAGAATTAGAACAAAAAATCTTAAAATTTGTATGGAGACACAAAAGACCCCGAATAGCCAAAGCAGTCTTGCGGGAAAAAAAGCAGCTGGAGGAATCAGATTCCTTGACTTCAGACTACACTACAAACCTACAGTAATCAAGACAATATGGTACTGGCACAAAAACACAAATATAGATCAATGGAACAGGATAGAAAGCCCAGAGATAAACACACGCACCTATGGTCAACTAATCTATGACAAAGGAGGCAAGGATATACAATGGAGAAAAGACAGCCTCTTCAATAAGTGATGCTGGGAAAACTGGACAGCTACATGTAAAAGAACGAAATTAGAACACTCCTTAACACCATACACAAAAATAAACTCAAAAAGGATTAGAGATCTAATAAATGTAAGACCGGGCACTATAAAACTCTTAGAGGAAAACATAGGAAGAACACTCTTTGACATAAATCACAGAAAGATCTTTTTTGATCCACCTCCTAGAATAACGGAAATAAAAACAAAAATAAACAAATGGGACCTAATGAAACTTCAAAGCTTTTGCATAGCAAAGGAAACCATAAAGAAGACGAAAATACAACCCTCAGAATGGGAGAAATATTTGCAAACGAATCAACAGACAAAGGATTAATCTCCAAAATATATAAACAGCTCATGCAGCTCAATATTAAAAAAACAAACAACCCAATCCAAAAATGGGCAGAAGACCTAAATAGACGTTTCTCCAAAGAAGCCATACAGATGGCCAAGAGGCACATGAAAATCTGCTCAACATCACTAATTATTAGAGAAATGCAAATCAGAACTACAATGAGGTATCACCTCACACCAGTTAGAATGGGCCTCATCAGAAAATCTACAAACAACAAATGCTGGAGACGGTGTGGAGAAAAGGGAACCCTGTTGCACTGTCAGTGAGAATGTAAATTGATACAGCCACTATGGAGAACAGTATGGAGGTTCCTTAAAAAACTAGAAATAGAATTATCATATGACCAGCAATCTCACTACTGGTCATATACCCAGAAAAAAACATAATTCAAAAAGACACATGCACCCCAATGTTCATTGCAGCACTCTACAATAGCCAGGTAATGGAAGCAACCTAAATGCCCATCAACAAATCAAACCACCACCTAACTGTGGTTAGTTTTGTGTTTATTTCTCAAATACTAGTTATCACTGGTTCATGCACATGAAACTCTACTGCCTCTGATTAGGGCCTTTTTCTGCATTTATCTAATCTTGTCTTGTCCTTATTTTTTTTTGTTTACCAAAATCCCTAACATGTCAATTTGCTGAAAGCAATGTTGAAAATAAACATCTTTAAAAGCTTTAAAAACTCTTAAGAAAAGTGGGGAGTCAAAATTACTAAAAATAGCTTTGGAGTGAGCTTTAACATTCACTTTGGCTTCAGTATACTTGTGTTATTTTCAGAAATGAAGTTTAAAGATCTTAAGCACAGTCTTTCCTTCAAATTCTGTAATGTTTTGAACTGAAATTTAGTTCAGAGAGAGGGAGAGGGTAGGTTGAATTTCAAGATCCATGTTTAAGAAGGGGATTATATGTGTTTAATACTCTCCATTATGGGTTGAGTCATGTCTCCCCAAAGTTTATACTGAAGCAATAATCCCCAGTACTTCAGAATATGCCCTTATTTGGCAATTGGCTGCAGATGTTAAGATGAAGTCATAATGGAGTAGGGTGAGCCCCTACTCTAATATAATTGTCATTATTATGAAAAGGGTAAATTTGGACACAAATATCACACAAATGCCATGTGAAGATGTAGGTAGAGATCAAGGTGATGCTTCTACAAGCCAAGGAAGGCCAAGGATTGCCAGCAACTCATCAGAATCTAGAGGAGAGGCAAGGCACAGAATCTTCCTCCCAGCCTGTCGTCACCCTGATCTCAGACTTCTAGCCTCCAGAAGTGCAAGACTATAAATTGCTGTTGTTTAAGTGACCCACTTTGTAGAAGTTTGTTACAGCAGCCCTAACAAACTAATACACCCTCCTTCCTTAGAACTTGTTCTGTTTGTCAAGTTAAAGGGCAACCAAATCTTATCATCCAGATAAAATTTATTCCATTAAATACTGAGGTACAAATCAAAATATTCATGAATATCCAAAACAGCCAATTATTTTCATTGCTTTTTAGTCAATAACTAATGTTAGATACTCTAAACTTTTGGTTAAAATGCAATACATTTCAGAACATCAGAGGCAGCCATAACTAAACGCATAACTTCAAGCATATATAAAATCTTCCCTCCCTGCAAGATTGGAATTAATCCTACCCTGTTCCCCTCCATTAGCAATAATTATTATGACTTACTGGAATCCTTCATTTCAGCGAAAACATATAAATAGAAAAGCCATGAAATTATCTTCAGGCCAAAATTTATCTATAACAATATTTTTTGGAAAGATGACTATTTGGTGTGTAAATGCAAAAGCTCAGCCTGAATATAGTATAAGTGTGCATGCAAGCACTAATATTTATGCATTATGACCCAGTTTATCTGTCTGTCACATTAACCCTCATGGCTTGAGGTGCCCCAGTGTTATTTCACAGCAATACAGTACATACACCAGTGAACATTATTACCTCTGAGAGACATAATAATTTTGGGAAATGAACCATTAAAGTAGGAATTTTTTTTTTTTTTCCAGTACGCGGGCCTCCCACCTCTGTGGCCTCTCCCGTTGCGGAGCACAGGCTCCGGACGCGCAGGCTCAGCGGCCACGGCTCACGGGCCTAGCCGCTCCGCGGCATGTGGGATCCTCCCGGACCGGGGGCGGACTCTCAACCACCGCGTCACCAGGGAAGCCCCAAATTAGGATTTTTTTAATCTACTTTTTGGCACATATCCATGCTGTTAATTTTCTATGAAATGATGCATAGTACTTTAAGAATAAAAGTAACTAAAATATTTATAGATGTATTAGAAAAATAGTGTGTTCATAATCACACAGTGAAAAAGTGATACAAAGTCTATTCAATGCCAGTATAATAACAACTGGTAGAAAAATTACCTCTGGCAAAGAAGAGATAAAGGCATAACTTATTGATAACAGACTCCAAGTGTATACATTTATCATTTCTATATTTAAAAATCTTAAAAGCATTGCATGTTCACCCAAAAATTACACTAACTTTGCTTCAGAGACAAATTTTTGAGGAAAAAGAAATTGTGAGCAAATGGGTGTCCACACATTATAAAATAAAAAACATAGTATCTGTTTATAAGACTCCTCAGGATCAAGAAAATTATCAAAAGAAAAAGGTATCAATGCAATTCAACTATTAAATTTAGCATATGTTAACTATAGTTACATTCAAATAGGTTTACGTGCTACAAAACTAGAAATATACTGTGAAGATATATTGTGGTGACCAAATTAAATATTTTTACCGTCTTGATAGTTTTAAAAAGAATACACAAATTTTGCATCAAAATTTTTGGTCAGTTTAAACACACTGGCAGTAATAAGTCTAGAAAAATTTTCAAGTGCATTTACATTTTCAGCAAGCACTCAAGGATATACATTTGATTCTAATAAAAATACCACTAGCACAACACCAAGATGTTCAGGCTGTTCCTGGTTTCCCATCTCATCTGCATTAGGGCGAGACAGAAAAAAGGCATACTGATAGAGTGCTACCAGCCAATTTTCCTTAAGGAGGAATAATAGAAGTTAATTATATTTTAGACTGGATTTGTAGTCTTGTCTACACATCCTACCCTAGTCTATATTTTCGATTTGCAAACATTTTTCCCTTTCTCGTATCAGCTTGTTTTGATTTGTGAACACAGATGCATCAGATTTAATATATGACTTTGAAGACTCAGAAATATCAACTTTAGTAGTCCACATATATGCCGTCGTACACAATTGACAGCTGCATGCAAACTTTTTTTTTTTTTTTTTTTTTTTTTGCGGTATGCTGGCCTCCCACCGCTGTGGCCTCTCCCGTTGCGGAGCACAGGCTCCGGACGCGCAGGCTCAGCGGCCATGGCTCACGGGCCCAGCCGCTCCGCGGCATGTGGGATCTTCCCGGACCGGGGCACGAACCCGTGTCCCCTGCATCGGCAGGCGGACTCTCAACCACCGCGCCACCAGGGAAGCCCACAAACTTTTGCATCCAGTTTCACAGTTCAGTACGTGCTAGTCCTGACCTCTAAGTGTTTTACCTTCTTGCTCCATGATCACAGGTACACACAATTAATGTAGTAACAATGTGCTAAGAAAGTTGTATCTATCATCTCAATTTCTCACAACGACCTTGCCAGGTATATATTTTTATATGTTTTAGAGATGTTGGAACTAAAATTCAGAGAGCTTAATTGAATTGCTCAAAAATCACACAGATAGTCATTGGTGGAGATGGGAGTCAAACTTTGACTTAAATTCAAATATTTGTACCTCCGGAGTCTGAGCTCTTTCCAGTATACACGGGCAGCCTTGAAGAGCGTAAAACAGTCCTAAAAGAATAATAGGAGGCTCAAGGATATTTATCAGGAAGGAAGGTGTCTGTGACATACACAAAAAAGAACATAGGTTCTATAATCTTTCACAGCCATTTTTGAATCATTCCTACCATTTATTTAATGTACGATCTTCAACAAGTTACTTGGCAGCTAAGACTCAAGAGCTCATCAGGGAGGATGGTGAGGATAATATACCAGTTCATAGGATGATACTGACAATTAAATTGGAAAATCCATGTGAAACCTGCTGGTATGATGCCTATCAGAGAAGACACTCAATCCTTCATTTCTCCTTTCCTACTGAATAGTGAAGGGATTGATGTCAGATATTAGGTCTTAAAGTATCAAAGAGCCACCGAACTCTCTTCTTCTCTCCCACTGCCTCACAGACTCATCACCCAAAGGCACTAAGTGTCCAGGAAGGAGAGACCTGAGTACCAATTTCTGTTCTTAAATCATGTGCAAACCGGCTTTCCCTCTCTCCATTCTCCTGTGGTTACTCCCTGGAAAGTGAGTGCTTTAGGAAAATAAATTGGTACCATCTATCAAAGTGCAAGATAGGCACACACTGTGAGCCATTCCATTTCTAGGAATCAATCCACTGGATATTCTTTCACATGTGCCAAAAGGGAGATGTACCAAGTTATTCACTAAAGTATTGTTTGTAAAGAAAAAAACTATTATGATTTACATTAATAAAGACTCTGACGAATTATTTGCTATCGATTCAGCATCCTCCTCCTTTGTCTACACTCTTTCCTAAAATACAGGGAAGAGACCAGTAGCGATCATTCCCAAATTCCCAGAGTGTCGGCAGATTGTGCCAATAAAAATCACTTGAATGAGATTTGGGATGTGAAAGAGTAAGATAAGCCATTATTCTCTGGTGCTGCTGAGGACAGGCACAAGGGCATCGGCAGAGAGCAGGCTGAAGGCGTGGAGTTTTGCCAACAGCCTTCAGGCATCCTCCTGAGAATTAAACACTTTTATACCATAGGTAGCACAGATCTGAGCCCTCAGCTCACCTGCTCACTCTGCACTTCCAGATATCTTGATAGTGAGTTTGGCGCCTCTCTAACTTTTGCTGTCCCGCCCTTCCAAGCATTATATAAGCCTCTAATTTTTTGTATTAAATCACTTCTTGTTCAAAATACTTAAAGTGGCTTCTATTTTTTCTGCAGAGCTCTGACTGGTACTTTGGGAGATAATTCCCACTGAGTCTGCCTTTCTGCATAACCTCTGAACAAAGGGCACTGACAGCTTCATGAAAGAATGTTTGCAAAGCTGCTCCAGGGCAGGGAACAGATTTGCTTACATTCCAGGGTAATAAAACTAGAGTCTCTCTTCCTCCCCAGAGGCATTCCAGAGCGACAAAGCAACTACCTTCCTCCAGGAGAAAGGGCACATTTGATTCTTGACCAGGGTAATAAAGATGGTATTTTCCTGTGGGGAAAGCTTGTTAGCAGTTCCCTTGTGAGATTAGACATATTCCCCTCTGTGACAAAAAACTCTATGTACATAGTATTTACTTGGATTCTTTCCTTATTGCCTCCATGGAACTTGGTGAGGGGGTGGGGTGGAGTGGGGGGAAAGCAGACAGGCACAGAGGAACCAGTGCAAGTACGAATATCGTGCTGTTTGCAGTGCCATGAGTAGTGAACTGTCTAAATTCACTTGGTCTCACTGCTTCCTTATCGACCAAATTCATGAAATATGGCAAGATGCCCCAGCAGTTGCGCGCTGCTTTGAAACCCCTTGGCTGCTTGTGAACGTAATGGAATACAATGCATGATTGAAATTAATAAGACTGATACACTAAGATGGAAATTGGGCAGCTGAGATAGCCCAATTAAAAGACAAATATTGTCAAAACGGATCAAGCTGCAAGACCAAACTATATAGTGCCTACAAAAAACCAACTTCAAATATAAAGGCATAAATAGATTAAAAATAAAATGATGGAAGAATATATACCATGCAACCACTAGTCAAAAGAAAGAAGAAGAGATTGTATTAATACTAGCCAAAAACATTTCAGGGCAAATACTACTGCCATGTATAAAAAAGGTTATTCCTGTTGATAAGGTGTGTTAAAGACAACAGGCCCAAATGGAGTCACTTATGCTAAACTCCACATCACCAAACCTTGACTTACAGATTATAGATTTGGCTTAACTTTATAGATTATAGATTATCTTAATTATAGATTTGGCTTCTCCCAGAAATGGAATTTTTTATTTATTTATCTTTAAAATGTATTTATTTATCTATTTTTGGCTGTGTTGGGTCTTTGTTGCTGTGCGTGGGCTTTCTCTAGTTGCAGCGAGTGGGGGCTACTCTTCATTGCGGTGCGCATGCTTCTCACTGCAGTGGCTTCTCTTGTTGTGGAGCATAGGCTCTAGGTGCGCGGGATCAGTAGTTGCGGCACACAGGCTCAGTAGTTGTGGCTCGTGGGCTCTAGAGCGCAGGTTCAGTAGTTGTGGTGCATGGGCTTAGTTGCTCCACGGCACGTGGGATCTTCCCGGACTAGGGCTCAAACCCATGTCCCCTGCATTGGCAGGTGGACTCCTAACTACTGCACCACCAGGGAAGCCCCAGAAATGGAGTTTTAAACCAGTCAATCAGGAATCACCTGGTCATCAACTGGTGAGGTAATCTGCCTGACTGATCCCTGCCATCCCCTGAAGGAAAGTGAGCTCGCCACAACCAATGGACTTTTTGTTAATACAGCTTCCTTGTTTCTGCTACCTTCTGCCTAGAAGTCTTTCATTTTGTGTAGGTCCTCGGAGCTCCTTTCTGTCTGCTAGATGGGATGCTGCTCAATTCATGAATTGTTGAATAGAGCCAATAAGGTCTTTAAAATTTACTCAGTTGAATTTTGTTTTCTAACAGAGTCATTAGTTCAAGAGGATAGAAAAATCCTAAACGTTTCTGCACCTAATGACAGAACTTTAAAATACACAAAGCAAAAACTGACAGAAGGAAAATCCATAATTTTCATCAGAGATTTCAATACCCATGTCTCAGTACTAATAGGAAAAGTAGACATAAATTCAATAAGAATGTAGAAGACCAGAACAATACAATCAACCAACTTGACCCACGTGAAATTCATAGACTGCTTCATTCAATAACAGCACAATACACAAGTTCACATAAAACATTTACCAAGAGAGACCGTATTCATATAAAACAAAAATTAGTAAATGTAAAGGAATTCAAGTCATACAAAGTATGTTCTCTGACCAAAATGAATTCAAACAGAAATTGATAACAGAAAGTCCTGAAATGTTGAGAAAATAAATAACACAATTTACAATAACCCATGAGCCTAATAAGAAATCAAAAAAGAAATTAGAATGTATTTTTTTTTAACCAAATGAAAATAAAAGTACAACATATAAAAATTTGTTGGACATTGTAAAAGTAATACTTCAGCGGAAATTTAGAGCACTGAACACTTAAATTTAAGAGGAAAAAAGAGAAAAAGTTCCCAAACACATCCAGCTTATACCTTGTAGTACAGGAAAAAGAAGAGCAAATGAAGCCCTATGTAAGTAAAAGAAAAGAAACAGTGTAGATGAGAATACAAATAAATGTTAATAGGTAGAAGACAACAAGTAGAGAAAGCAAATACAACCAAAAGTTGGTTCTTTGAGAGGATTAATAAAATTGATAAACCCTTAGCCACGGGTGGGAGAGTTGGAAGACAGACAGAGAGATAGAGAAAGGCAGAGACAGAAAGACAGAGAAAGGCAGGCGGAAAATGCATGTCATATTCCAACAACCATTCCTGACAAAAACTTGCAGCAAACCAAGAGTATATAAGAACTTCACAACCTGATAAAGGGTATCTAGAAAAACTATACAGCTAACATCATACTTAATGGTGAAAGACTGAATGCTTTTCCCCAAATATTAGGAACAAACAGAGGTGTCTGCTTTTAACACTACTGTTCATTATTATACTGATATTTCTGGGTTATGCAATAAGGCAAGAATAAAACATAAAAGGCATAGAGACTGATTGGAAAGGAAGAAGTAAAATTGTCCTTTATTTACACACAGCATAATTGTGGGTTAGAAAATCTGAAATTACTAGAATTAATGAGTCAGTTTAGCGAGGTTGCAGAATATAAAATCAATGTATAAAAATTGATAATGTTCTATATACAACCAGAGCATGAAATAAAATAATGCCATTTACAATAGCATCAAAAATAAGAAACAGGGATAAATCTGACAAAAATATGCAAGACCTGCACACTGAAAACTACAAAACATTGCTTAGATAGAGAAGACCTAAATAAACTATGTTCATAGATAGAAGACTTGATATTGCAAAAATAACAATTCTTACCAAATTCATCTATAATTAAATTTAATCTCAAAAAAAAAAAAAAATTTAATCTCAATCAAAATCCCAGCTGGGTTTTTGGTAGATATTGGCCAACTGATTCTAAAATTCAAAAGGAATTTAAAGACTATCAAGTAGTTAAAATGACATTGAAAAGAAGTCACATATTTGAAAGACAAATGCTACTTCTTTTCAAGATTTATTATTAAGTTACAGTAATCATGATACTGTGTTACTGGCATAAAGTTAGTATTCTGTTCCATAGATTTATTTGCCTGAGTCCATAAATAGATCCACAAATATAAAAACAACTAAATTTTGACAAAGGTAATTCATTGAATAAAAGTCTTTTAAACAGATGGCTGTGGAACAATCAGATATCCATATACATTAAAAATGGAATTCATACCACATCTCATGATGGATACAAAAATTAATCTAAAAAGTATTCACAGATGTAACTGTAAGGCTTAAAACTATAAAACTTCAAAGAGAAAACCTTGGTGGCATTGCGCTAGGGAAATATTTCTTAGATGCTACAACAAAATCTCTATCTCAATCCAAAAAAAACACTGATTAATTGGACTTTATAAAAATTAAAAAGTTCCCTTCAAAAGACACTGTCCAGAGGATGAAAAGCTAATCCACCATCCTTTAGAAAACATTTGCAAAGCATATACCTGATAAATGACATGTATATAGAATACATAAAAAACTAACATCTCAATAAAAATTTAATTTGAAAATGGGAAAAATATTTAAATAAACACTCCACTGAAGAAGATATACAAATGACAAATAAGCTCAGAAAAAGATGTTCAACAGAGGGAAAATGCAAAATTAAAACCACAAAGAAATACACACTGATTAGAGACGCTAAAATTAAAAACTGATTATATCAAATGTTAGCTAGGAAAACATATACTGCTGGTGGAAATGTAAAATGGTGCAACTACCATTTGTCAACTGTTTGACAGTTTCTTAAATATTTAAACCCGACCTTACTATATGATTCCAGCCTTAGTATTTATCTAAACAATGGAATACTACTCAACAATTAAAACGAATGGACTATTGACATACATTATAGCACAAATGAATGTCAAAATAATTATGTTGAGTCAAAGAAGCCAGACAACAAAAAGTACATACTATGTTTCTGTCTATATAAAATTCTAGGAAACACAAACTAATGTATAATAGAAGACATATTAATTGTTCCCTGGGACTGCAGGAGAACGAGCTGGAAGGAGGTATTACAAAGGGGCAAAGAAAATTCTGAGGGGTGATGGTTACATTCATTATCTTGATCATGGTAATAGTTTCATGGGTGTGTACCTGTTTCAAAACTTAACAAACTGGATATTTTAAATACATGCAGTTTATTATATGCTAGTTATAACTTAATAAAGCTGCATAAATAAAAACTAACATATAGCTATCAGTAAGACAAAATACATAGTGAATGTAATTATAGTATAACACAAGTTCAGTTGAGAAGTCATAATACCATTAATTAAGTTTAGAATGATCAATGAAGCATGAATCAAACAGAACAGAAAAGCATTTGATTTTTTCAGTTCACCTTTGATTTTCCTACTGCAGGTTACTTTATTTTTACAGCTTATTTAAAGGGCTGTGAATCTTGATTTCAACTTTACAAAAATCCGTGGGTTTTTTCCTTAAGCAAACCAATCAGAAGATAGAATTTACATTTTTACAGAAATAGACATTGCATTTTGTAAACCTCCTGTGTTTGAAATTGGTAACTTAAGAGACTGAACTTTCAGATCAGTACCAAGTAGTCACGTGAATGAGAATTATTGAAAATAAGTCATAAAAACACTGAAAAATTTTTAACTATAAGTTGTTAAATTCCCTGTAGAATGTCTTTGGGAGTATTCCCTCCTCTTCAGTCTTTTAGAAGAGTTTGAGACGGATCGGTACAAGTTTTTTGTACGTTTGGTAGAATTCACCTGTGAAGCCATTTGGTCCTGGACTTTTGTTTGTAGAAGTTTTTCTTTTGTTGTTTGTTTGTTTTGTTTTGTTTATTACAGATTCTATCTCACTTCTAGTGATTGGTCTGCTCAAATTATATGTTTCTTCTTGATTTAATTTTGGTGGGCTGTATGTTTCTAGAAACTTGTCCATTTCTTCTAGGTTGTCGAATTTGTTGGCATATAATTGTTCACAGTATTTTCTTATGGGTTTTTTAATTAAAAAAAATTTTTTTTTGTATTTCTGTGGTATCAGTTGTTATTGCTCCTTTTTCATTTCTTATCTTGTTTATTTGGGTCCTCTCTCTTTTCTTCTTGGTGAGCCTGCCCAGATGTTTATCAGTTTTGTTTACACTTTCAAAGAAGCAGCTCTTGGGTTTATTGACTTTTTTTTTTCTATTGTATTTTTGAATCTCTATTTTATTTATTTTCTCTCTGATCTTTATTTCCTTCCTTCTGCTGACTTTAGGTTTTGTTTGTTCTTTTTCTTATTCTTTTAGGTGCTGGTTAGGTTGTTTATTCCATCATGAAAAGGTCTACAAATAACAAATGCTAGAGAGGGTATAGAGAAAAGGGAACCTCCTACAATGCTGGTGGGAATTTAAGTTAGTGCAGCCACTATGGAAAACAGTATGGAGGTTCCTCAAGAAACTAAAAATAGAGTTGCCATATAATCCTGGGCATATATCCGGATAAAATGATAATTCGAAAAGATGCAGACACCTCTATGTTCATAGCAGCACTATTCACAATAGCTAAGACATGGAAACAATCTAAATGTCCACCAACAGATGAATGGGTAAAGAAGATGTGGTATATATATGCAATGGAATACTACTCAGCCATAAAAAAGAATGAAATCATGCCATTTGCAGAAACATGGATGGACCTAGAGGTTATCATACTGACTGAAGTAAGTCAGAAAAAGACAAATATCATAATGTATCACTTATATGTGAAATCTACAATATGGCACAAGTGAACCTATCTACAAAACAGAAACAGACTCACAGACATAGAAAACAGACTTATAGTGGCCAAGGGGGGAGGGGTGGGGGGGGGATGGATTAAGAGCTTGGGGTTAGCAAATGCAAACCATTATATAAAGAATGGATAAACAATAAAGTCCTACTGTATAGCACAGGGAATGATATTCAAAATCCTATGATAAACCATAATGGAAAAGAATTTTTAAAACAATGTGTATATATGTATAACTGAATCACTCTGCTGTACAGCAGAAATTAACACAACATTGTAAATCAACTATATCTCTATTTTTAAAAAATGCCCTGTAGAAAATTATTTATCCTTTCCATTGCCTTTTATTTTTTTGATAATATCTGAGGTCCATTTTTCAATATTTCAGTCTATTATTTATCACAAATTCTCTTACTTCAATACCTTTCACATTTGTTAAAATCATGGTCTTTTTGAAAATAGTTACTTTCCTTAAAATGATGTTATGACAGACTTCAATTATCTAATATGACATACAAATTATTTATGCTTTCAAGTCTCTCTTTATTTGTAATGAAAAACACCTGGTTTAGCGACTATTTTTTATAGGGATATGTTCTTTCACTTATCAATAACAGGAGCACTGAGTCCTTCTCTCATTTCTTCATATTGATTGTACCTGACTGTCACTAGGAAGCAGTAAACTCGATACCTAAGCTAGTTTATTGAACTGACACTTTAATTTCTCCTAGGAAAAATCAAGTAGACTCATGATCAGAATGTGTTTTATAGAAACATATTGTGAATATAAAGATAAGTTTAAACACTAAATTTTAAAAAATTATATCACAGTTGTTGCTTGCTTATACTTTAAATCAGTATATTTAGCATCTACATTTAATTCACCATAATGAAAATTGGATATGAATAACATTGAAAATCATTTAATAACTTTCTCAGTTGAATAAAGAAAAACTATTCCCTACTATGTATAATTAATATAAACTTACAAATATATTTTAATTTACTTTTAACTTCTTAAATTTTAATTTCTAAATTTGATTTTACTTTTAGTGTGCATATATTAACTTGCTTTCTTTTAATTCTTGTAACTTGATTTTAAAAATGGGAAATAATTTTTGTTTTCCAATTTGGGTCTAACTAAGTGCTATTCAAAGGGTGCTCTACAGACTACTAGCATCAGCATCACCTGAGAGTACATTAGAAATGCGAATACTCAGACCTCCACATACTGAATCAGAACCCCTGGTAATGGAGTCCCAAGAGTCAGTCAGTGCACTGACCAATAGTCTGAAGAAGTAATAATATCGGGTTCCTTATTATTCCTTAATTTTTGTAAAATTAATGTTTCAATTCAAAGAGAAAACACCGAGGTCTGGTTGAGGTGCACAAAAAATGTACATTAATACTAAACACTGTAGTATAATGGCCTCTCACTTTATAATATTTTAAACTACTAATTAAGATCAGAATCAAGAAAGGACTTGATTTCACAATCATGTTCTCATTTTTAAAGCCAACATATGTTTATGCTTATTTTATTCCTTGGTGAAATTAGTTCAATTATGTCTGACAAGCCCAAACTAAAACCACAAACTTCCTAAGACTAATTAATTTAAAACATTTAAAATACATCATAAAGTTAATCTTGAATTCCCCCCTAGTACTTAGAATAATAATTTTATAAATGCATTCAGTCTCGCCTGGGTTGATTTAACTATTAATGTACAAATATTTCAAGTGTCTACCATTATTTTCAAATATCAAATGTTCCTGACTTCCAGTTTATTTTCAATATAAAAAACTTAGCTGTTAAAATGACTGCTTGAGGTGACAATATTTTCTTTGCTTTCCTTAAAAAGCACTATAGGTGTTAATTTCATCTGACACCTGGCAAATTCCAACCAAGACCTTCTATACTTCTGAAACTTCACTATGAACTAAATTCTATTATATTAAAAATTATATGATCAGAACTAGTGGATGAGGTTAGGTATATCTTAAGAACGTATAATTGTAGAATCACATTATGGATAAGATGTTTAATACACGTGTCCTGCGATGAATTCTCTAAGTAACTAAAAATATTTTGGCATAGATAGATAAAATTAAATAATTAATCATCAGAATTTAAGAGCATCAGTTAAGGCATAAAACACATTTTTTATAATATTAAAATATAAAGAATATATGATAGAACATAACCAAGAAATTTGAGGTTATCTAAATTCTAAATGCTGCCCTGAGAAAATAATTTCTCTTGTTTTCAAGGCAGCTAATAACAGAGCTGTTGTGGTTGAATCAGTACATATCTAAAAAAAAGTTTTCAACTGTGGCATTTGTCTTCTGTACTTTTAACCTTTGGACACAAAAGGCGTTTTATCCTGTGGGATAGCAGGTTTTCAATATTAAGCACCATTATTTTGACTCATTCTGTTATATGTTTCTACCAAATATTATAACATAAACAAAATCAAATTACTCTGTTAGAATTTTTATTTGGATAATCAAAACAAGGTTTCAAAAGTGAGATAAATGTAAAATGGCAATGCTGAACTTTTTTCAGACTCTCTTAATGCTCTGCTTAACGTTTTCATTATTTTTAGGCAGATTTCTTAAATGAAAATGTTCCCAATTCCGTGTTCTGCTGGCAAGATCCTACATATTGTTTAACAAGGGTAGATGGTTTAGATGAAAACTTCAGTGGAAGTACTTCTATTCCTTTGCTATGTAAAGGCAAAACTGACGAAAGACGATGGAGTGGGGAAATGCTTTTTTACCTGTCTTGCATGTCTTCCCTCCTTCCCCAGTGTATTTAGTCCTTTGAGACTGTCTACTGTCCTAGTAGAATGTGATGAGGATGTCTAATAACATTACCCTAGCCATACCTTTGTTGTAGTAATTGGCCAAAGGATAGGCACTAGAATCAAACAGGCAGTTAAATCCTTCCATACGTATCTATATATGTACCATGGGAGAGTGGGCCAAGCTTCCAATGAGAGTATGAGTGGAAAGAAGTAACGTTTGGTCCTAAGAAAAGCTGTGTGAAGAGAGTCTACCTGAGAACCTGAGCCAACACATGGAGTGAAAGCCAGCAGAGGGATTCAGAGCCATGATCATCACATCATTGAAGCCATGTAGACCCTTTTCTTATCAGTTAAAAAGTCAATGAAAGAGGTGTTCTTTTTTTTTCCCTTTTCTTCAGAAAGAGGAATCTTAGCAAATTTGTCTAGTAAATGTCAATAGACACGTCTCCAAAGAATAAGTTCAAAAGACTATTTAAATTTGGATTGTAAAGATTTTTATTCCTCTGAAATACAGCCATTTAAAAATAAGCCTGTTTGTATTAAATTAGGCTATAAATCTGCATTCACGTATTCGAAAAATATTTACTAAGTCTGTGCTAAACATTGAGACAATCATTTGGATTCATTAGTGAACAAGACAGACATGATTCCTTCTCTCACATAGCTTTTGGTCATGTGGACTAAACAGTCAAGTATAGAACAACGTGAATATAATACACACTATGATAGGAAGTAGCTATGTTGTTATGGGATCACGGAGGAGAAGCATCTAAGCAGAGTTCAGGAATGAAGAAAGGTAATATTATTATAACATCCAGGGAGAAAGCACCATAGTATATGAAACACAAAAGAGTTAGTGATTTTGATAGAATTAAAAGGGCCTCTATGATTTATTTAACTGATGACATTAGAATCACAGGGTTTTGTTTGTTTTTCTATTTGGTTTTTAAGTTGGAACAACTAAATGAGTTGTAACATACTTAGTTTTCCTGTGTTCTGATATGATAAAACAAATCCAGAGTAAGCTTTATTGAGACAGCAGCTTTTTGCAATCATTAATAACTCTCTATGTATTTTAAATTATATTCTTCATTTAATATGGAAATTTTATCTAACAAAGAATTCTACAACATACATTAAAACTATGCATAATTTATAAAACTGTTTCGTACAAACATGCTCACTTAATATCAAGAAACCTTATCCCCACAGCCTAATATTATAGAAGAGGTAACTGGAGTCAACAAGAGTGAGATTTTTCCCAAATGCGTTCAGTTAACCTGTAAAACCAGAATTTGAGCCCAGGCTCTGAACCTGAAACTACGTGCTCTGCCAGCTGTACCGTACAGCCTCATATGTGCAGCGTGCTCTCTTAGGAATTTCAGAGGATACAAGAATTATACGACATCATCTGTGAGCTTTAAGGTTTCATACTTTAATTCAATAGATGAAAAGAAAATGGAACACTAGATAAAAATACAAAGTAATAGGAACTATAGGCATTAGATAATTAATCATCAGTTAGCAGTTACAAAGAAGGAAGTGCTTTCCGTATAAGAGATGAACAGCCTATTGTTACCAGGACTCTAAATATTAAGGTTAAAGTAACAAAGAAGTTTATATATCCTCAGAATAGACACTTCATTCATAACAAGGAAGTGAGGTCACAAAGTTGAATATAATTTCTGCGGGGTATTTCACACACTCTTGCACCTACCCCTGCCTCCACACACACAGACATATGTACCTGTAACTATTTCTCTCTGTACCACTATAAACATTTTTTTCATCTATTAAATGAACATAGAAATACACCAAAAAAAAATGAATAGATATTACTGACCCAAAGTCTAACACCCCCTTTAAGGCCTATAATATAATCAAACTTCCAAGCCTGCAATTAGGGAGAAACAATATGTGAGTTCAAATTCAATGCTTTCTTCATAGAGTGAAGTTTCAATAGGTAACACAATGCCACCTGGCTAATTCATAATGGGGCCATTCTAATAATCTGAGGTATTTCAAAATAAGGAAGATAATAACATATCTAAAACATAGCAGAAATCTACTCTGTCAGCCATACTTCACTTATTTTGACAGGAATTTTCTATTTTAAATAGTGTGTGATAATATTTTTTAGAATGCTCTCAAATAGGCTACCCAACATTTTATAAAAATAAAGAACGTTGAGTAATTATATATCTGTACAGCTTGTCATTCTTTGATATTTGATGAATGGGAGGAACATGCCAGGGCTTTATATCATGAACTCATGAAATAGCAATATTTTAATTAATGTAAGAATAGATCAATACTTTAATCATCATAATGTGATATATTTGAACATTTTTGGAATTAAAAAAAATGTCCAGTTTCTTCTATATTGGTTCTGCTTTTTTCTTTAGATTTTTGTAAACTACTAAAATCCAAGTCTTTCAAATAAAATATTTCTTATAGTTTAAACAATACCTTACTATCACTAACATGTCCTTGGTACGTGGAACTCTTTTTCAACCTAATAAACCTACAGATTAAAAAAGAAAAAAAATACAAAAACAGTTACAACTTTTGATGACAGCAATACATACACTGCCTTTTTGTTTTCAACATTTAACAGAAAATATAGTAAAGAAACTCTTCACCAAATGTAGGAATCCCAAAGATATTTAAAGTTAAGACAAATTAAACCCTTGAATTAATGTTTATTCAGTACCTATAATGTGTAAAGTGCTATTTTAGTAGTGTGAATATATGTAAATCTTGTAATCTTTGCTCTTTAGATATTACAAGATAAGAGGATAACTTTAAAATGCTAGTGGAAGTTTGGGCTAATAGGAATTACAGTGATTCAAGGCAGTTACTTTCAGGAGTTTAGAAGAGGGCAATCACATTTGTTTTTCTCTGTAGCTACAGAAGAAGAATTGAACAAGAACATTTTTTTTTTTTTTTTTTGCGGTACGCAGGCCTCTCACTGCTGTGGCCTCTCCCGTTGCGGAGCACAGGCTGCAGACGCGCAGGCTCAGCGGCCATGGCTCACGGGCCCAGCCGCTCCGCGGCATGTGGGATCTTCCCGGACCGGGGCACGAACCCGCGTCCCCTGCATCGGCAGGCGGACTCTCAACCACGGCGCCACCAGGGAAGCCCGAACAAGAACATTTTATTCTAAACCTTGAAGACTGATTATTGATCAGTCTGAGAAAAATCGATTCTAAAAAATTATGGCACAGTGAAATGTTAATTCTTTGGAAGCTATCTGAATTCTGTGCTTCGGTAGCAATATGAATGGAGATGTATTCCAAGATGACTAATCTAAATGCATAAAAGGGAACAGATATTTAAGGGAAGGATACCAGGAGGCCATTGTACCAGTCCAAATAAGAGCCAAAAAGAGCCTGACATTTAGGCAGTGGTTAGAGAGCCACTGTCAGAGGTGAATCAAGATCACTTGGATGGAAAAATTCAGTTACTAGAGAAAAACTGGTAAAATGATTTCAGGGTGTTGAGTCTAAACCAAAGATTAAAAAAAAATAGTAAAAACTAAAGATGAAAATGATAAGGAAGGTAAATGGGAAGAAAGATAATAGAGAAGGTAGAAATAGATAAGCTCCGAATAGGACAGGTTATTCTCAGCAGGAAAGATGGTTTATTTTAGAGTTAGAAGCAAAGAAAATGTGGAAAAGAAGCATGCAAAATAGAGAGAAATATATCTGAAGTGGTGTGGAGAAAAATTTGAGCTAATTTCTGGCCTTGAAATTTACATTAAAGCAGAAAACTAAGTCTTTTTCTGGAGGTGTAGTACTATACTAGGATTTTTCTCCCTAACCCCATCATCCTTACTCGATAAATCCTTCAGGCTTAACTCCCACTCTGACTCCCATTCTAATTTTAATAAATGTTTTTCTATTCTACCCAACTTAACAATTTTTTCCTTTGACTCTCGTATCTCTGTATGTTCACTGTTCTTTAGCACACTTTCCTTGTATTTTAGTTACTGGTATATTTGCCTTATCGCACCAATCCTTCCTGATTATAATCTACTTCATGGGTAGGGACTATATTCCATTTCCACAGTATTTACAAAACCATGACATAGACTCTGCTTATTTGCAGACCAGTCATTTCTCATGTATTTAGAGTCATACCGTGTTTTCAATTGACTCCAGCATCTCATTCTGAGTTCGACTCTACCTGTATAAATCAGAAGGGCATTATTTTATCCTTTATAGTTATTTTCTTTATATCTACATATATCTGTACAAACATATAAAAATGATATGGGATAATTAAGAATAAATTGTGTTAGTGTTATCACACATGCTTATCCTTTCTTGATCTTTATCTTGTATGAGCTAGACTATATGCAAAAGTGAGGGTCTAAATATCCAATTGATTTAATTTATTCAGAATGATTACTAAAAAATTACTACAAACAAAAGAATTAGAGTTCCCTTTTTATGTACTATATAATCCATATCACACATATTTAGTTACTATGTACTATGTATCTGCCAGAGAACTAGGAATAAAGTATACATCTTTCTTTTAAAGAACTCAGATCTTAGGGGAAGAGAAAGAAAAATAAATGTGATTGTGGTGCTATAAATTAGCTCTTAACAATCCAGTGCAATCTGGCAAAGTCATGACCTTCAGTAAATTTCATGATTTCCTGCCTTGAGATTTCTAGAATTGGAGTTCACAGACTTAAGCAGTAATAAATTTGAAAATCCAAATATTTATAATTTTTCTTTTTTATAAAAATTTCTAATGATGTTTTGCCAATCATACTATGTTGTCATTTGCTATTTAGTTAATGAGTATTAACAAATATACTCTAAAACAATTTAAATCTTAAAAGTCTTATGTGGTGCAAAGAAGAGACAGTTTATTTTTTTAACTACTCATTAATTTAAAAATTTGATATTTTAAAACATCTACTATATTTGGGTGTAAAATTTTAAAGCACAGTTTCCTTGCAAGGCAACAATGAAAACATGTATCAGTTTTACATTTTTCCTTAAAATCTTTGCTATGTTGTCCCACATTGAAGGATGTCAAATTGAAAAAAAATTTCTTTTTAAAGTAGAAGATTATTAGAAGAATGGGTCCTCAATAACTAGGCACTTAAGTTCTCAGCTTTAGAGTCTTCTCTAAAGATATTTTTCAAAAAATATATATTAAATATATTTATGGAAATACAGGAAATAGAGGCAATGTGATATAGCAATAGTGTAAATTTCAGCATCATCAGGTTTCCCTTTGCAATACTAAAAAGAAAACCTATAAATACAAAAATTCTAAATATTAATCATTTAAAACAATTTTATAAAAAATAAACAGTAATATTGACTACGGGCCATTTGCTTATTAGAATGAATTCTTGAGAATTTATGGTTTTCTACATATTTTTATAGACTATTCTCCAGGAAAAAAAAGTCTCAGGAAATAATTTGAAGGATACTATTGCGACTGCATAAGAAAAGAGGAACTTAGCGGGTAAGAGCAAGGGTTGTAGGGACAGACATGAAAGGCTTGACCCAGGACCCACCCCATATTAACTACATGTCTTGAACAAGTTACATTTATTCAACCATTAAGTAATTTATCCATTCAACAGATGCTTATTGTGTATGTACTTTGTTAGGCATTTGTACTAGTTTCCTAGGTTAACTGTTAACAAATTACCACAAACTTAGTGGCTTAAAATTAGGTAAACATATCATTTTACAGTAGATCAGAAGTCTGACATGGGTCTCACTGGGCTAAAATCAAAATGTTGGCAAGGCTGTGTTCCTATCTTGTGGTTACAGGAGAGAATCCCCCTCCTTGCCTTTTCCAGCTTCTGGAAGTTGCCTGCATTCCTTGGCTCATGGCCTCCTTTCTTTTTTCAAAGCCAGAAATGGAGTGTTGAGTTCTCCTCACGTTACTGCATTCTGACACTGATTCTTCTTTTGTCTCTCAATTTCATTTTTGAGAACCCTTGTGATTGCACTGAACCAAACGAGGTGATTCGGGATAATCTTCCCATCTCAGGATCCTTAACTTAATCACGCCTGCAAAGTCCCTCTTGCCATGTATGGTAACATAGTTACATAGTTATGGGAATCAGAGTATAGGTATTTCTGGAGGGGGCATCATTCTGCCTACCACAGCATTGTACTAGCAATGTCAATAAAGTTCCTGAAAAGGTTTCAGGAATGGTTCCTCGTTCCATGAAATTTATACATAAAAAAATTGTGAAGTTAATTTGTGCAAAACTGTTAGCAGTGCAAAATGATCTTGTCTAAAAGCAATGTAAATCATTCCTGTCCATAATAATCTAAATGAATATTGTCCTTTACAGAAGTGATTATTTTCCGTCTGAGAGAAAAAAATAACCTCAACTGTTATACATTATTGCCCTGTAGGATATTATTTTGCATCTATTAGGAAATTTATTTCAGTATTCCTTGATTGATTCAGTATATAAACCTCAGTTTTGCAAATTCTCCTTTAAAGCAGTGTTAGCATCTTGTAATTATCTCATTTATTAATTAGTTGAATAAAACCGATGACTTTGTTCATTTGTATTTATATGAGGGTCAAGTTTTTCAATTTTTTTGAAAATTAGCAAAGTGGAGTAGAACTGTGTTAAAAACTATTCTTTGCCAACACATCTTCTGAGTAAATTTAAGATGTATTGGAACATCTAAATAGACATCACTCAATTAGGATTTTTTTTTTAATGGGATAGTAAGAGAAAATAAATCTCATCATGTTTTTGTGAAAGTTAAATGAGATAAAGTATTTAGCATAGTGTCTGACATATAGCAGACCCTAAATACATGACAGTTTTTTATCATTAATACTAATAATCAGAAGTTCAATTGGAATTAATATGCTATTGGGATGTATATAAATATATAAATAGGTCAGATATATTAATCTTGTGGAGTAGTAGTTTTATTCCCATGAAACATATTTTACCAACGCTTGTGCTTTAAGAAGCACATTAAGAAGCACATATTTTCTTTATATATGAAGAAAAAATAAAAGAAAACTACTCAGCTCATGAAATTGATCAACCATTCCCCATTTGGTAATACCCACGCTGTCAGATACTGCCAAAGTACCGCAATACACATGAATCCCTGCTACTTCTACCAAAACTTCACAAAGAATCACTAATTTCCTCGCAAACACCAAGACTCTGCAGTAATAGGAAGCTTCTTTTTTGCCTAACTCTGTCTAGATATACAAGGAGTTCTCTTGCAGAGGATCAATTAGTTCCCGTGCAAATGTACTTTTGGCAAGCCCGTGCTGCTCATACGTCAGGCAAGGCAAACATGTCAAGGCATTTCAAAATTCTGGTAATTTGTGTTTTAGAACACAGTTTAGATACATGCCAGGGCATACCTTCCTCTACCTAAACTGAACTTCCTTACCTAAACTCAACTCAAATTACAGATGAAGAAAGTGAGGTGTAAAATACTTTGGTAAAAAAGGAGGTAAATATTTTGCACAAGGTCACACAGAGAGCAGGGGGTTAACTTGGGACCCCTATTTTCTGTTATCAAAACCTAAGTTATTTCCACTAAAGGAATTTCTCCCAAAATAATTCTTGACAAAATGTTAGGTACTAATTATATATAACCACACAACATATGTATCTCCCTCTCTCTCATACACATGCACACACAATATATTTTTCCTTCTTAACAAGGTATGAAACTTGCATCAAGTAGAACCTAACCAAACAGATCTGGACCAGGTCTTCTTTCCTTACTGTCTCACAGTGATTACCTCATCATTCTATTTTTCTATTGAATGCTCTTAACAAAAATGAACAGTTGAATTGGCCTTCTAAAAAGTTTTTTTTCCTTGAATAAAATATTACAATTTTTTTTTAAATTGGGGTATAGTTCCTTTACAGTGTTGTGTCAGCTTCTGCTATACAGCAAAGTGACTCAGTTATATATATACATATAACCCCTCTTTTTTGGATTTCCTTCCCATTTAGGTCACCACAGAGCACTGAGTAGAGCTCCCTGTGCTATACAGCAGGTTCTCATTAGTTATCTATTTTATGCATAGTAGTTATATATGTCAATCCCAATTTCCCAATTCATCCCACCCCCTATTCTCCCTTTGGTGTCTATACGTTTGTTCTCTACATCTGTGTCTGTATTTCTGCTTTGCAAATAGGTTCATCTGTACCATTTTTCTAGATTCCACATATACGTGTTAATGTACGGTATTTGTTTTTCTCTTTCTGAGTTACTTCACTGTGTAGGAGAGCCTCTAGGTCCATCCGCGTCTCTACAAATGACCCAATTTCATTCCTTTTTATGGCTGAGTAATAATCCCTTGTATATATGTACCACATCGTCTTTACCCATTCATCTGTTGATGGACATTTAGGTTGCTTCCATCTCCTGGCTATTGTAAATAGTGCTGCAATGAACATTGGGGTGCATGTGTCTTTCTGGATTATGGTTTTCTCATGGTATATGCACAGTAGTGGGATTGCTGGGTCATATGGTAGTTCTTTTTAGTTTTTTAAGGAACCTCCATACTGTTCTCCATAGGGGCTGTACCAATTTACATTCCCACCAACAGTGCAAGAAGGTTCCCTTTTCTCCACACCCTCTCCAGCATTTATTGTTTGTAGATCTTTTGATGATGGCCATTCTGACTGGTATGAGATGGTATCTCACTGTAGTTTTGATTTGCATTTCTCTAATGATTAGTGATGTTGAGCATCTTTTCATATGCCTCTTGGCCAAGTGCAGATCTTCTTTGGAGAAATGTCTATTTAGGTCTTCTGCCCATTTTTTTTTTTAGATGTTGGGGGTAGGAGTTTTATTAATTAATTAATTTATTTTTGCTGTGTTGGGTCTTCGTTTCTGTGCAAGGGCTTTCTCTAGTTGTGGCAAGTGGGGGCCACTCTTCATTGCGGTGTGCGGGCCTCTCACTATCACGGTCTCTCTTGTTGCGGAGCACAGGATCCAGATGTGCAGGTTCAGTAGTTGTGGCTCACGGGCCTAGTTGCTCCGCGGCATGTGGGATCCTCCCAGACCAGGGCTCAAACCCATGTCCCCTGCATTAGCAGGCAGATTCTCAACCACTGTGCCACCAGGGAAGCCCTTCTGCCCATTGTTTGACTGGGTTGTCTGCTTTTTTGACATTAAGCTGCATAAGATGTTTGTATATTTTGGAGATTAATCCCTTGTCAGTTGCTTCATTTGCAAATATTTTCTCCCATTCTGAGGGTTGTCTTTTCATCTCGTTTATGGTTTTTTTTGCTATGCAAAAGCTTTTAAATTTAATTAGGTCCCATTTGTTTATTTTTCTTTTCATTACTGTAGGAGGTGGGTCAAGAAAGATCTTGCTGTAATTTATGTCAAAGAGTGTTCTTCCTGTGTTTTCCTCTAAGAGTTTTATAGTGTCTGGTCTTACATTTAGGTCTCTAATCCATTTTGAGTTTATTTTTGTGTCTGGTGTTAGGGAGTGTTCTAATTTCATGCTTTTACATGTAGCTGTCCAGTTTTCCCAGCATCACTTATTGAAGAAGCTGTCTTTTCTCCATTGTATATCCTTGCCTCCTTTGACATAGATTAGTTGACCACAGGTGCGTGGGTTGATCTCTGGGCTTTCTATCCTGTTCCATTGATCTATATTTCTGTTTTTATGCCAATACCATACTGTCTTGATTGCTGTAGCTTTGTAGCATAGTCTGAAGTCAGGGAGCCTGTTTTCTCCAGCTCCATTTTTCTTTCTTAAGAGTGCTTTGAATATTCAGGGTGTTTTGTATTTCCATACAAATTATAAAACTTTTGTGTTCTAATTTTCTGAAAAATACCATTGGTGATTTGACAGGGATTGCATTGAATCTGTAGATTGCTTTGGGTAGTATAGTTATTTTCACAACATTGATTTTTCTAATCCAAGAACATGGTATTTCTCTCTGTTTGTGTCGTCTTTGATTTCTTTCATTAGTATCTTATAGTTCCATTTATTTTTTACATGTGCTAATAACTAAAGTGTTTAAATTTTTTCTTTAACCACCTTTTTTGTAGATTGATGCTGATTCATCCATATATTCTAATGATAGCTGATGGGAGTAATTTGAGGCACTATAAATATGTAATATAGCATTACAGATTAAATTATTTATGCTACTACATATTTATTAACCCACTTTTCATATTTTGCAGCTGTTTGAATTAATGTTTTTAGATGAAAATATTATGCAATTTATTTTATAAGATATTAAAGCAGATTTCTGCAGGTTATAAAATAATTCTAAAATATTTGAGAATTATTTCTAATGAAGAAGTATAAATGAAAAGGTCTTTCTGGTTAATTCTTTGTAAATAAAGTACATAATTAATCAGAATTCACTTTCCCGCAAGGATTCTGTCCAGCAAGATATTTTGTTTTAAATCTTAATTTCTTTTTAAAAAGCAAATGCATTTTCAAGCAAAATAAATACAATTGGACAGTTTTTACTAATAGAGGCTACAATGTGTTATATGTAGTAACAGAAATTTAAATAGTTTGTAGCAAATATCTGTGCCTTTGCTGTTGACTATTTTTGATATAACCTGTAATATAAAGAGTTGAGAGTGTTTATTCAGGGGCCTTGTGAAGTAAAGTGTTAATTCAGCAGGTCTGTGTTGTTCAAACCTTGTACATTCCCAAAAAAAGGCATATCTTCAGGACTGGCCCTTGGCCAGCTCCTGGGAAATGAGTTCTGAGTCCTTATAATATTCTGCCTGATAAGAGTGTTTTTATATGCCAGAGGCCCTGGGCTGCAGTACCCGTCTGATCAGATATTTAAACTAATGATGCAATTTACAGTGAATGCTTGTTTTTTGCTGGGGGGCGGGGTGCTGGAATCTGAATAGCTGAGGTCAGTCACACAGGTGCTGCATACTTAAGTATATGTTTTATCTGCAATAACAACTCTGCACACCAAGGCTTAGGTGAGTTTCTCTGGTTGACAACACTTCACATTTTACACATGAGGAAACCAAGGTACAGAAAGAGTAAATACTTTTCCTGAGGTCATACAGTAAGCAGGAGAACCAGCTTCAAAAATAATCCATTAACTACACAGGTGATATTATTTAAAATATTCAGTGGCAAAATTGTGTGTGTATAATTTTATTTTTTAATATTTCATTTTGAAAAATACTTTAACAGCCTCCTTTGCATTCCAATAAATGGGAACTCTAACTGAGGCACAAACAAACCTGATTTTATTTGCTATATAAAAATGATTATTTTTTTTAAAACTGCTGTGACCTTTTTCTTCACTTTTATTTTCCCTTACTCATTTTTGCTGTAGACTGACAAAGGGAAGAAGAGAGAAGACCTGTGTGATAATTCAATTTATAGAACTATGTAGGACTTTACTCATCTTTTTTTGAAACTCCTCCTTCCCTATGAATGAAATTACCCTCCCTTCCCCACAAAAGGCTCGATTTGCCATATTACACAAAATGTTCAATTATGGGATGACCTGAATTGGAAAATGAATTACTCTAATATTATCCCTCAATATCTGAGTTTTAGAGATTTGCAAAAAGATTTGCCTGTAATTTTTCTTTTCTGAAAGCCAATAACTGCCCCCAGGTGATGTATATTAGTATTTTATATCATCTAGTAATTATATATTGCTTTTGAAAATAGCTATGGGACAGGAGTGCAAGGAGGTATGGATAGTCTTTCTGAAAAATTATATATGAGCAGATGGATACCACATGAAATAGATTAATATGTTAATTGTCTAAATGGAAAAGCTTGTCATGCAATTTCAGACTATTAATTAGATCGAGAATTTAAACTCTGAAATAAAGAAGTAATTTTATGCTGTTGGTAGCTAGGTTTTTGCCCTTGTCACTTTGTCGCTTTGTAGAATAATTGCTCCCATAGGAAAAAAAAAAAGTTAGATCAGAAAACACTTAGTAGAGTTGTTTCCTCCGAATTGCTCTAAATGACTATGCTCATTGCAAAAATATTAGCAGACCTGCTAGGCCTGCATTAAACACAAGCAAACAAAGCTCTTGAAAATATTATTTGCGTATCTCAGTTTTATTATTAAAACAAGATAATTTTAACAACAGTAAACTTGTAGTTCTGCATGTATAAAATTTAGTCTTCTCTGTGACCTAACACTGAAAATAAGTATTAGCATGTTTTTTTTAGTTTTATATTTTAAAACTATAAACCATTTTAAGTAGTAGAGATGTTATTTATTTTCTTGATTAAAAAAAAAAACTTTAGACAATTAGCTTTCCATTTAGCAAGTGAACAGTCATAGATAACACAATATTTATAACTTTTTTAAGCACTCAAAGTATAAAGATAAGATTATGGTTTCCATTGCCATATCACTAGTACCAATATTTTAAGCCAGAAGAAATATTTGAAAGCTTGAGTAATACCTGCCTCACCAACCTCCAGGGTTCCTATGAATTAGATAATTAATGGAAATATAAATAATACATGTGGGATTAGAATTTAATAAATATTTTGTTGAATAAATAGTAATAGAGTCCATTTATTAATAGTCTATGTCAGGAATTTTCTTAGTGACTTGTGTTAGGAAGAACAATGACCTCCTAAAGATGCTCCTATCCTAATACCTGGAACTTGCAAATATGTTACCTAGCAAAAGAGCATTAAAGTTGCAGATGCAGTTAAAGTTGGTAATCAACTGACCTTGACATGCGATATCATCCTAAATTATCCAAGTAGATCCAATATAATCACATGAGTTCTTAAATATGGGAGAAGAGGCAAAAGATAGGGCCAGTCTGAGATGACATGGCAAGGACTCAACCTGCCTTTTCTGGCTTTGAAGATGGAGGTCGGGACATCATGAGTCAAAAAAAGTTGGTGGTTTCTATAGATACGGGGATAGGCAAGGAATGGATTTTCCCCAGAGCCCCTGGAAAAGAAAGCAGCCCTGCGGACAGCTTGATTTTAGCTAAATGAGACCCATGTTGGAATTCTGACCTATAATAAATTTGTACTGTTTTAAACACTAAGTTTGTGGTAATTTATTATGAAAGCAATAGAAAACTAACACTATAATCTACATATATTAACTCTTCATTCTTATAAGTCTTCAAAGTAATTTTTTGTCTTTTATTCACAAGCTGTAAGAGAGTATTTAGCTTCAGATTATGCCATTTGTAAAAAGTAACAAGTCTAACTCATGTTATATCTTCTAAATGAAAATAATGTCACTTCAGGTTCCATTGGGAAAGTTAGATGAAATGATGTATAAAGAGTTCTATAGGGACTTCCCTGGTGGCACAGTGGTTAAGAATCTGCCTGGCCAATGCAGGGGACATGGGTTGGGTCTCTGATCTGGGAAGATCTCACATGCTGTGGAGCAACTAAGCCCATGTGCCACAACTACTGAGCCTGCACTCTAGAGCCCGTGAGCCACAACTACTGAGCCCACACGCCACAACTACTGAAGCCCAGGAGCCTAGAGCCTGTGTTCCGCAACAGGAAGCCACCGCAATGAGAAGGCCGCGCACCGCAATGAAGAGCAGCCCCCGCTTGCCACAACTAGAGAAAGCCCACATGCAGCAACGAAGACCCAATGCAGCCTAAAAAAGAAAAAAAAAAAAAAAAAAGGGTTCTATCAAAGTAAAAGACACAGATCAGGGTGTCAATATAAGGTATTATCATTTTCTCAATAACTTATTCAAATCCATCCTATAATATTTGGGCGGCATTATGATAGAGTATAATTTTTAAAACTAGGCCCTTTCTATTAAACATGGTTGATTGACTAAATGCATTATCAGTTGTCTCTCCCAAAACCTCACTAAAACAATTGTATAGAGTAATCAAAAAGGTGTTAGCTTACAAGGATAAAAAGAAAGAGAGGAAACAATAGAAGATGAAGAATGGAAAATGAAAAGCAAAAACAGGAATGGGAACTGATGGCACAGTGGAGGAAGTTTTAAACCTAAAGTCCTGCAGGAAAGGGTTACCCCAAGCAAGAGAGCCAAATCATCCTGCCCACTTTCAGACAGGAGACTGGACAATTCTTTTTCTCTCCAGAAACATAATAATTACATATCCTGTAAACTATTCATTAAATGAGAAACTAGAACCAAAAAAAAAATTTCTAAACACACAAGGATTAAGAAAGAGAAGGGAAATGGCAAGTACAGAATTTGAGGAGAGAAAATATTCATATTATTCTTTAAGGGAAAAGAGAGGAAAATGGTTAGATAAAAAAAGTCTTGTGTAGCACTGTGAGTACATTTGAAGTTCAGATCAGGATTTATAACAAAGATGTAATTCTACATGTTAATAGAATGGCTGGGAAATCAATGACAAATGGTGGCTAAATTGAATTTCAGATGGAATTTAGTAAGGGAGCAGGTCAGAAGTGAAAGGAATAAGAAGAAATTGATGAACCATAACAGCAGTGGACAGAGAAAAAGTTAAAGGCAGGAGACAAATAATAATTTGGAAGAAAATGGTGCAATCAAGTATCTGAAATTCTAGATATAAAAATGTTTCAAAAGACTATATTGGGGCTTCCCTGGTGGCGCAGTGGTTGAGAGTCTGCCTGCTGATGCAGGGGACATGGGTTCGTGCCCCGGTCTGGGAAGATCCCACATGCCGCGGAGCGGCTGGGCCTGTGAGCCATGGCTGCTGGGCCTGCACATCCGGAGCCTGTGCTCCACAACAGGAGAAGCCACAGCAGTGAGAGGCCCACATACCACAAAAAAAAAAAAAAAAAAAAAAAAAAGACAATGCTTGAATAGAAAGCAGAAACCAGATCTTCCTGGCTCTTAAAAGACATGTTAAGAGATACGGACTTTGCTCTAAGAGCAATAGGGAGATAAATATGCACTCTATCATCACATGTTTTTATCAAAAACTTCATTTCCAGAATTAAAAAATATAGCAGGTGATTAAAATCCTGGGCTATTAAATAGTATATGTTTACGTATATTTATCAAACATATATTTATATATTACATACCTATTATATATTATATTCTAATTATAAAATATTTCTTAATTAGTAATTAAAATAATGTAAAATATATTGAAACACCACATACACTTCTTAGAAGTACAATTCTAGGTAAAATATAGGAAAGAGAGATGGTCTGACTTATGAAAACAATATTATATGTGTTGATAAAATAGACTCAAGAGTAGAAATATCCAGAATGATGATAATACCATATATTTTATATTTAGAGAAGCTCACCTAAATATTAGGCAATAATTTGAAGGGCATTATTAAAATATCCAAATGTAAAACCAGCAAATCCTTCTGCCCAAAGAGATTTTTAATTACACATATTCTCCCTTCTTTTTATTCCATTATTTTCATTATCTCCTTTTGGCTGAGTGTGATGGTTAATTTTATGTGTCAACTTGGCTGGGCTAAGTGTTAACTGGTGCCCAGTTGCTTGGTCAAATAGGAGTCTAGATGTTACTGTGACAGTATTTTGTAGATGTGATTAATATTTACAATCAGTTGACTTTAACTAAAGGAAATTACTCTTGATAATTGGAGTGGGTTTCATCCTAAGGAGCAAAAATTTAGGTTTGCCAGTGAAGAAGGAATTCCATCTCAAGATCATGAGAGAAATCCTGCTTGAATTTTCAGCCTGCCAGCCTATACTATGGATTTTGGATTTGCAGCCCCCAATATTGTGTGAGCCAAATCCTTAAAATCTATCTATCTATCTATCTGTCTATCTATCTACCTACCTATATATCTATCTGTATTTCCTATTGGTTCTCTTTCTCTTGATAACCCTGACTAATACAGATACTACTGTTATAGGTTGATTTGTATTTCCCCCAAGAGATTTGTTGATGTCCTAACCCCTAGAATCCCAGAATATGACCTTAGTGAGAAATAAAAGTCATTGCAAATATACTTAGTCAAGATAAGGTCATATTGGAGAAGAGTGGGCCCCTAACCCAATATGACTGGTGTCCTTATAAGATGGCCAGGTGAAGGCACAAAGACACAAGGAAAATGACATGTAAAGACAGTGGCTGAGACTGGAGTGATATATCTAAAAGTCAAGGAATGCCAAGGATTGCTAGCCATCATCAGAAGCTAAGAGAGGCATGAAGTAGATTCCTCTGTAGAGCCTTCAGAAGAAGCCAACTCTGCTGCCATCTTGTTTCTGGACTTTCAGTCTCCAGAACTGTGTAAGAATACATTTCTGTTGTTTCAAGTCATTCACTTTGTAGTACTTTGGTGCAGCAGCTCTAGGAAACTAATATGCTGAGGAATCCCCAACTGCCTTAAAAAAAATAATAAATAAGAAAGAAAGAAAAAGAAAAGGAGGAAAGAAAAAATAAAAAAGATAACCTCTGCAATGCTAAAATGTCAGCTTACTCTTGGTTGCCTTTTTCTAAATTTTCAAGGGAAAATGTACTCCATGAATGCTTATAGTCTCATACTTAACTAATCTTTTCCCCAAAGGCACAAAATATAAGGAATGTTTTTAAAATCTACTGACAAACTAGCTTGTCATATGTGTTTTGTATAACAATATGTGGATACCACTTGCAACCAGAAAGATGTTAATAATCACTATGAATCCTTAGTTCCTCCCTGGAGGACACAGATAACACTGTCTAATGCACATTCCTGAGTTGTTTTGCAGATACTAAAATCCCCACCAGATGGAAGAAGTTAACTGAATGATGACCACGAGCATGTAGTACCCAGACTAGCTGAACCTTGAGCACTGATGATGTTAACCCCTGTCTCCGCATGATCAACCAATCAGAGAATTGTGCACGAGCTGATCATGCAACTGCCACTCTCTCCCTCACCTTGCCTTAAAAACCCCTTTCCTGAAACCCATCGTGGAATTTGGGTCTTTTGGGCATTCATTGCCTAGACTCCTTGCTTGGTGCCTGCAATAAGTGCTGTACTTTCCTTCACTACAACTGATTGTCCGTAGACTGGCTTTACTGTGTGCAGGCAAGTGGACCCAAGTTCAGTCTGGTAACAATGATGCAGTCAGTTTTATTTTTGTTAGTGTCATCATTACTCTTAGTCACTTAGCTTTGAAATTCTGGGAATGGCTTTTAATCCTCCCTCTCCCCCATGTACAGAAGTTACCAAGACTTACTGAACCTACCTACCTGCATAAATCTTCCTCACATTATTTTTCCTTTTTTCTTTATTTAAACTCAGGTACTTTTACCTCTCACCTAGTCTCAATGGTCTCCTAAACACCAATCTCTTCCTTTGCAATCCATTATACACTTACCTGGAACATCATCCTGAAATATCTCTCCCACCCCTAAACCTTAGTGGCATTTTCTTAACTATACAAGGATTATACTCTCCACTTAGAATTCAAAGGGGTCTTTTAGCTAGGGTCTCTTCCCTGATCTCTTACTTATCTTTTCAATCATATTGCTATGTAGTTGTCCTATGCAGTATCCAAAGTTGTTGTATATACACATCCAATACAGGGTCCTCTGTGCACCCCATCATCTGCCAGGGCTTTCTCTCCTAGCCCAGGTGGATCAAATTCTAACTGCGTTTCATGGCCTAACTCAAGTTTCAACAGTACCACAAATTATTTCCTGAAATACCCCACTATCACATCTACTCTGAGCTGAAACCAGTCTCCTTCTGGAAAAAAAAAACTTGTTTCTTGACTTCATTTATGGCACTTATTTCTATGTTTTATTACGATCATTTCTTTATGTGACAATTCTCCTTATTGACAAAGTTTGTGGGATGAGAAGTTGCACTGTTATGCTTTTCTGTAGTACAGACATCTAGTAAACATTTAAAGAATGAAATATATTAAGTTACGGGTAATTCGTAGGTAGACACCATGTCTTGCTAAGTAACTGACCAGCTAATATTTACTGAATGAAGCATTACAGAAAAGAATGCAGTGAAGACAACACCAGTGTGTGATCTGTAAACAACGCCCACATTTTATGGGTGTGCAATGCCTATATATACAACAGATGTTGATGGGGGTCATGCTTCATAAAGTGTGCTACAAAGGCTGCTGGAATTGGATCCAGAGTTGCTCTTCATTTGGCAAACAAATTCTTGGTTCATAGATCAGACCAATTCAATTGAACAAGGCTCGGGAATCTGCATATTGAAGATTCTTGCTCACCCTACTCTTCCAATGATTCTTTTGCATATTGAAGTTTGAAAACACCGCAGGGGGAGCACTTATTGAGGAAGACAATAACAATGCTTACCTTTAAATGATGTTAAAATTGTTTACAAAATGTTACTACAACCATACCTTTTTATCTATTCAGTTTATCATGACACAAATAATGGGAGTTTCCCAGTTCCCGTTATTCATCAGAGGATAAGTCTCATTAGGTTGTTACCCTAAAATCCAAGGACCTCAAATCTCAGAACTTCTGGAATCCCTTTACAATGTTTGGCATTCCTGCTTGCTAGCCACTCCCACAATCATCAGTCCCAGGGCCTCCTAGCAGGTGCCAAGCTCCCCTTTCTTTCTGTCCTTTGAAATTGTTAGTGAAAGTAACACCTCTGTGCGTTTGTACTAGGTGGGAAAGTTACATGTCTGCACTATGTCTTATAGGCTCACCTGTGACAGACAGGTAGGAACTGAAAGGTTAAATTTGGGGCTGAAGAAGGAGTGGTGCACTGGTAAGGGACATTGTGAAGTGCTGACTGGGGTAGACTGCCGAGCCTGAGCTCAGGAGTGGAGTGTGTGACTGTTAATAGTACAACCCACCTTACTTTTTCTTTAGCTGCATGAGAGTCACGTGCAGGGTTTGTCCCATGAGAGATGCAGACTTAGCCTTCTTAAAAGTTCTCTTTATGACCATCATGAGATGCTTTCTAGCCGGTAATGCAAATTGCACCCTAGAGTGATTGCCCTTGTCTTTTCCCTGTTTCCAGAGATGTGGGAATGTACACTAAATGCCAACTTGAGCCTCATTCTTTAGTTCATTTGAGCTCAATTTTAGTTAAAATATAAACTATGAGTTTTCTAGGAAATGGCCTTACTGTATTTATTTGAAGATATATTTAACAAAGAACAACTTAACAAACAGAGCTGTCTAACAGCATACCAGTGAGGCGTAATTTACCACTGTCATAAATCAAACGGCATAGAGTGGACCTTTCATAAATCATTTTCCTCTGAATTAAAGTCAATTTGTAAAGCCACATGAAATTTAGAACCAAATTGTCTTACGTCTAGCAAGTCATCTTTAATTTGAAATCATTCTCTAAATTAAGATCAGTGAAAGTATATCTGATAATGTGTAGCAGAGGTGTATCTTAGAGAAGAGCTGGAATATTTTCCTTGGAATGTCCTTATTTTCTGAACGCTTTCTCTAATCCAGAATTCCAAGTTCTAAAGTTTTTTGAAAGTGTAAGACACCAAGTGTATTTTCATTTTTTCCTATTTTTCATGAACGATATGTGTTTGAGTTTGGTTAGTCTAGAAGACAGTTCAGGTAGAAGAAATCAGACTATGAGACCAAAAACAAAACGTCAATATAAAAATGAAAGTAAAGAGGTATGTACATGTTCACGCAACACTGTTGGCAATGGCAAACAGTGCTATTTTCCTGGGTACAAATTGTGAAGAAATAAGCATTTTATTCTAAAATATAAAATTAAACATTCCTAAGAGGAACACCTTCAAGATAAAACAATTAAATAAACTTTATAAAATATACAATTGTCCTGCATCTTTTGCTAATAAAACGATATCACATTGTAGACCTCTATAGGCATTGCTTAACAATAGGAATAGACAAAATGTCACCCCAATAAGCCTTAAATACCATAAAATTAATTTCTCTAAAACATATGAATTTATCTACAAATGTATGTTTCATCTTTCTACCTTTCAAGTATGAAATGTAAATCAAATGTTTTAATAATTCTTCCTGAAAATCCATTAAAACTCATGCTCAAATAAATTTTAACAGCCTTAAGTAGGCAATATATATAAATGAAACAATGGATTATAAATTAGGCTTTAGAGAGACTTTGAAAATTAAATCCAATGTGCTCCAGCCAATAAAGAGTAAAAATTAGCTTAAAAAATGAATAAAAAAATAAGGTAAACCTGAACAAGAATGACTATAAGTTGACATAACATGGTATATTTACAATTACACCATCTAAGTTTTCTCAGGAATTTCAATTTCCTCAAATGGATGATTTTTGTAGTTGGGGGATACCAGGCTTTCAAAGAAAGAACAAAATATTGAAAAGTACTGTTTTCACTAAAAAAAACCTTTTATAGGAAATATATACATTTTTTTTTTTTTTTTGCAGTACACGGGCCTCTCACTGTTGTGGCCTCTCCCACTGCGGAGCACAGGCTCCAGACGCGCAGGCTCAGTGGTCATGGCTCACGGGCCCAGCCGCTTCGCAGCATGTGGGATCTTCCCGGACTGGGGCACGAACCCGTGTCCCCTGCATCGGCAGGTGGACTCTCAACCACTGCGCCACCAGGGAAGCCCTATATATACATATGTTAAAGTCATTCACTTTTCAACCAAAACTGTAAAACATATTTTGTAGAAAATAAGGAATTGAAATTATTTTCCACTAAAGTATCTTGCTTCCACCTTAGTTATTTTATACATATAACATTAGAATACTAAAGAATATCTAGAAAAGAAACAATTGATCCAGCCATTATTCCAGGCAGAAAAATCCCCTTATTGCTAAATTATAAAGAAGCTATAGCTAAGAAAAATCAGTGAAATCACTGATGTCTCTCCCACATCATCCCTGCTCTAGTTACTGCATTTTATGTAAGAATTTTAGAGGCATTATGTTACACTGAATTTGGCATCCTGTTGGATTCAGAGAACAAAGCCACAGCCTGAGGATGGACTTACTCTTCCCTAACAGCCCCAGTCATACCAGAATCTATCAAGAAGAACAAGAACTTAGAGGGAAAGTATTAGGTAAGCAGGAAGGGAAATAACCTCTTTCAATGAGCATCACTTTCTTAGGTCTAGCTCTTAAGGAGTCAACTAGTTCAGCCAATGCTCTTGGGCACTGAGGCTATGATAGAGCATTTTCCCATGAAAGGCAGCTCTTGAAACTCAAATCTGATGCCATAGGGGGCAAACCGTATCTTATAAGGAAACATGTTATTTGCATGCTGTACTCTATTTATTTACCTATTGTTATTCTCCTGTCTAGATTTTGCTGCAGGATTTTGTTACTGCCTTTTATGCATAATGTGTATTTTGAATTTCACTAGAGGAAAATACTGTTTACAGCACTTTCCAAATGTATTTGACAGTGAAATTCTTTTTTTAAGGGAGTCATGCTTTAGAGCAAATAGTTTGGAAAAGCTGCCATAGCATTAAGAAAAATATTTTTAAATATTCCAACCTTTACTATGGGATATCAAGGAAAGGAATTCTTGCTTGAGCCAAATACACAGAAAGGAGCATCAGATGATTTTCCCTTTTAGATCAGTGGGAGTACTTAAGGGAAAGTTAATTTTGTGGAACAAAAGTCATTGCTTAAAATGTAAGTGTATTAATAGGAATAGGTGGTAGTGGTTGACAGGTGGTGGTGTCTCAAGGCAAAGAGGAGTACCTGTCCTCTCCTGGGGATGATGAGGGCAGAAGGGAGGCTGTCACTACCAAAAAATGGGATAGCATTTTCAGGAACACATGAAATTAGCTCCTTAAATTCCAAATTACGGGTAGGTTTTGTTAATTCTATACCCATTGAGGAATGACATTGTTTTAGGAAAAAAGCAGAAACAAATCTTGATAATGCCATCTAATGAAGAGACCTACTGCTATGACCTCGAGGTAATCTGTGATTTCTCCTCCCACTGAAAACTTCCCAAAGATTGCTCAAGCTATATGTCTATGTTTATGGACTGTAAGAAGCCCTCCCAATGTGGAAAAACTTTTTCTATTACCAACCATAGATGTTAAAGAAGTAGGCTGACCACTTTCTGCAGATCTAATGAGTATAACCGTGAAAGAAGGGTTCTAGTCTACCTGAAGGTTGAGGAATTGGGCAATGAGAATCTGAAAAGATAAGTTTTATCAAATGCAAAGCAATACCTACCTAGTTGCTGGCAGACTATTCTATATGAATCTACATATCTAGGCATTAATAGCTATTTTGCTCCAGGACTAGTTTGTCAGAAATACCTGTAGAAGCAGAAAGCCCTGGAGAGATGGAGATAAAGATAACTTCCTCCCCACCCAGGTGAGATTTTCTTACTTTCTCGGGTATGTAGTAAGGAATTTAAGCTTGCCTAAATTTAATTTTGCCCTTGGCTTCTGCGAGGTAGTCTCTAAACTCTTGGAATATCAAGCTCGATAGAAGTGTTTTTGTATGTCTGGAATCCTCTGGTCACACTAGCTAGTCTAACAGTAGGACTTTTGGTGGGAGCTGGCCACAGCAGATGTGATTTGGGACAGGAGCCCTGGGTCGCAGAGTGTAAACTTGCCCTCTGGAGGGGCTGGAAACAAAGACGTTCCACGTGTGCAGTCAATTATGCTTAAGTAACAGAGCCCAGTAAAAACTCTGGATACCAAAACTTGGTGCGCCTTCCTGTTTCGGCAACCCTCTGTCCATAATGCCATACAGGGCTTCTGGGAAAACAGCTCTGTCCATAACTTCACTGGGAGAGGACAAACCATATTCACTGTAATAAACCATAACCTCGAGTGTAATAGCTTTGAGTGGGTTCTGTGAACTCGTACAGAGAATTATCAAAACTGAAGGTGGTCTTGGTGATGCCCAGACTCATATCAGATGTCAGAAGTGAGGATGGTCTTGTGGATAACCTAACTTTGAACAGGTTAGTAAAGATAATGTTTTCTCCAGGACAGAGTATGGGCAGGTTTGCTAAAAGCTTCTTTAAGAGAAAAAAATCTACTAATCTCAGGGTTCTGCTTCTGGAATATACCCTCACCACATGTGCAGGCATTACCTGGCTCTCATCATGTCGCCTGTGGGAACTGGGGCTCAGGGAACGAAACTGCCATGTTACTCCGGATGATGCTTTACTGTAAGTAATAAATTCTTTTGTCTCTGACCTGTAGGCCTCATAACTTTCTGCCAATATCTATGAAATTGTGACAGGCTAACTCATTAGAGTTCAGGGCGAAATCTCAGACCCTTTCATACTTTCCAACTTGATGGTTTAACACTAGTCCTAACCATGTCTAACCAATTATTCATCACCCACCTTCAGAAAGATTTGTGAACTAAAAAAATCCATTCTAAGAGTGATAGTGGGTGGGTTGGAAATGGTTTCAGTTACATGAGATACTATCTTTAAAATGCAGTGAAGAGTCCTACAGGTGGAGTTAAAGTGTATATCAGACATTCTCGTGAGACACAGAAACATTTCACTTCATGCCTGATAAGCGAACTCATTTTGTGCTGTAGAGGTCTATAGCACTCTTCCCACTGACTCTCATGGGGTGACTGGTAATTTAAGCTGACAACACCTATTTACTGTGTTACATCCGTATGCACTCTCTTCAGACTTAATTAAAAAACAAAAAACAACTGACCATAAGTTGCTGAAATGCTTATTTGCATTGGTTGCTAAATTTTCTAAATCTAATTTCCATCTAGAAACATTTATGACTACAATCTAGCACAGCATGACTGCTTTACAAATTCAGGCACTAGTGCCCATCTACATATTTACAATATCTTCCTAAACAGGTAAAACCTATTCTCAGATTGCACCTAGCAGTGACAAGTGAAAACTCAGATACACACGGCTAAGATTTTTATAGTAACTCAGTGTGTTTTAGGTTGGTATCTATTCTTTCAGCTCCATGGAAGGTCTATTTATAGATGTTATAATTTCTATTCAACAATCACTGAGGGAAATGTGAACAAATGACACAATAATATGAAACATGGGCAACTGCACTTGAACTCCTAGTATGATATCTATTCAGTCTCTAATTCTTTAGGTTGACAGACAGGTATTACCAGCAAATGTCAGTTAGGTAAACATAAAGGCCCCAAATGCCAATGTTTCCATGAATCAAATTCTTAAAACTAAGAGTTTTAAAGTAAATGTGAATATGTGTAATGTAAAAGTATAATTTTTAAAAAACAGTAAACAATTTTAGTAAATTCCTTTTTCTCCTCTTCAGACCAACCCCAATGCCAAACACAAAGATTTGTTTAAAAAGCTATTTTCAGGGGTTTGTTTACACATGCTAGAAAAATTTACTATCCCAAGTATAACATAGGCTCACCTGCCTCATAATACCTTTTTAAGAAAAACTCAATTAAGATTTCTGGGATACTGAAAGCTGACTTTTTAAAAATATTGGCAACAACATTTATACTTTTTTTTTTCAGTAAATGTTTTAACAGTCTTTATGGTCATGCAAAGAACCACTGAGCATACTAAACTATGTAAGCTTTCCCCTTCCTTTTACTAGCATATACACTTGCAATTCAGTTCTGATTTGACTTATGGAGTTTGTTACCACAGTTTGTCACAACTGAGAACTCTAGGTGACTGAGACTTATTTGCATCAAAACAGCTTTATTATGGTACATGCAGCTTAGCTTGATAGGTTTCTTATTACTGATGAAATTGTTATTCCATAGCAACAGCAGAAAAAGAATAACATTTCTGAGCCTGACTAGAATAAGTACACTTCTCACTTTCCCCCTGCAGAGTGAAAACTCCGTTTTCATCTAAACTACAGGATGTATCAGTGAATCTAATGGGACCTGACAGTGCATCTTAAATAGTGTTATTAGGTAACAAAGAGAAATCTGAAGCTGTATAACCCTTGGTCATTTTGATGACTGCTTCTCTTTCTTTCAATTTGAACAGATAACTCGAACTCTACATCAAAAGGGCTTTCTGAAATTTTGTGCTTTTTAATTTGGGTTTCTCTCTGGACAGTTCTTTCATCATAAATCAATGTTTCAAGCAAATGGTTGCAAAATATAGCTAGTGAGTTGTAGGAGAATATCACTAATGAAGCACTGTTTCCTTATTATTTGTAGGCAACCTCACAAAATTATACAAAACCAAAAAGTAAATTGAGAAATATCAGCTTCTCAAATTTCTTTTTTTTTTTTTCTAACAAAGAAAGAGACATTATTGGGAAGGGGCACCTGGATGGAGAGCAGCAGGGTAAGGGAACCCAGGAGAACTGCTCTCTCAAATTTCCTTTCAATAAATGATATCGGATGAAAATATGCAGAATATGCATATTAGATAAATAACATTGTTGTTGCATATATAATAGGCCATTTCCAGGAAAAGGATTTGTGGTACTAGGGTAACATAAAGACATCTATTTGTACCTATCACAGTAAAGGGCAGGACTAGTTGTGAAAAAACTTTGTATCTGTATAATATCATAGAATTTAAACCAAATATATACAAGCCTTCTGAGTTAGGCACTTCTAACTCATTTTACAGATTGATAAATTTATGTTCACAGTGTTAAGTAATCTGCTCCAGATGAGATAATTTACAGGGCTTGCAATAGGATTTGGAACTAAGCAAACTGAATCTTCAGCTCGTGCTCTCCATAGTCTCTCAGTATCCTATGAGAATGGCAGAGAAAAGACTCTAAGAAGAAGAAAACTGACTTAACCAAAGTTATAATTTCAATAAATAGTAGAGAGAGGGCTTGCTTCACTAACTTTCATTCTCAGATTTTATTCAACTTCTTTGTTTTACTCACACTGTCCTCTGGTTTTTTGCTCTGACACTCAACAATTTTAAAGTGCTTTTCTTCAAATTAATTTCTTTTCATCCTCTCCATTCCCCTCTTCACTTCTCTGACCACAGTTTCATACCATGATGAAAGGAGTGAATGGCCAGTATCTATGACTCATGGTTACAGTGGCAGAGATTTTTCTAACGCAATGCATCAATAAATGGTGGCATTTCAAGTAGTGAGCTTGGTGAAAAACTGAAGTGCAGAATTTTAGAAAACTGAGGAAAGAGTATTTCATAGTTTTGATCTCTATCATGGATGATCACATTTTAATCACGAAACAACAAATGTTTATTGATTGCTAACTAAAATGTCAACCACTGTGTTATGCAGTGTAATTCTTACAGCAATCCCAATGATTGTTGATTCTGTTTGATGTTATGGAAACTAAGGCTTGTGATAGGCAATTTGCCTGAAGTTCAAAAGTTGGGAAGGATGGGGCTTCCCTGGTGGCGCAGTGGTTGAGAGTCCGCCTGCCGATGCAGGGGACACGGGTTCGTGCCCCAGTCTGGGAGGATCCCACATGCCGTGGAGCGGCTGGGCCTGTGGGTTGTGGCTACTGGGCCTGCGCGTCCGGAGCCTGTGCTCCACAACGGGAGAGGCCACAACAGTGAGAGGCCCGCGTACAGCAAAAAAAAAAAGAGTTGGGAAGAAGTAGAGTGGGTGTTGCAACCCAGGTCTGTCTGAAAGCCCATGAACTCTGAAAGCTCCGAAATGTCATCTGTTGTGTAATCTCACCTACACATACAGCTTGATCTAGTAATTAATACAAGTATACCATTTAAAAACATTTTTGGTGGGAAATAAAGAGGATTATAACCAAATAGTAATATTTGGAGTGAGAAAATACTGATGCTAATATAATTATACTGTCACATCACGTTCTTATTTATTCATCACTTTGCAAAGGATTTTAAGGAATATCTGAATGTTCTTGATTTCCTTAATTTTGAGGATCTGCAATAAGGCCAGTGCATTCCCCTGAGGAGAGTGAATGAAAAACAAGAGCCTAATTAAAGCCTATGGAAATGGCGTTCTTTGGTCTTTTCACCACGGGAATCTTCTCCCATGTCATCAAGATTTTAACTGCATAAGAATGAAATAATTTGTAAGCAGAGGCTCTGCTGTTGTGTATTACGGCCTTTGAAATAATGCTATTGAATAGGCATGCCGCCGACTTTCCTTTGGAGATAAGTTGAGCATTAATCCCATTATCCAGTCAGTATGAGCAACAACAACAAAAAAAGGCTTTATCTATAAAAATAGATAAATATGAAAACTGGTTATTACATTAAGAAATCTTATGGATCTGTAAAACATGTTTTATACTTATCAAAAAACGTATGTCACAATATTATTTTTCTATGTTAAGTTGGATCTTCCCAATGCTTAGCTCTGAATATTTTACTTTTCAAAAACTATCAATGGAGCAGCAATGCCGACCAAATTAACTAAACCCAAAACCTTATCTTAGCATCTAGGTTTATTCCGAACCTTACCAAAATCTACCTGCATAGACTAATTCACTCCATCCTTACACATAACCTCTGGTCAATGTCTGAAATTGCCCTGCTTCTTGCCATTTCTACGCTTTGGCTGTTCTCTTCTCCTAGAATACAAGCATCTATCTATAAATGCCTTGGAAATTCTTTCTCATCTTCAAAATACAGGTAAATTAGCATTACTTACATAAACCACGTTGACCTCTATACCACTAACTTTAATTCATATAACGTTGCTTGTAACTTCTTGTGGGTTTTATTTATTTATTTGGCCAGTGGGGTTATTGCTCTGTGCTTATAATTATTTTACAGCTCTCACAGTCTCTACAAAACTTTGAGACAGGAAGTAGGTCTCACTTATTTGTATTTCAATATAATATATAGCTCATTCAACAAACATTTATTTGCCAGGCTCTGTGTGGTGTGAAGGAAATTCATGCAGTGGATATATTGTCTCTACCCACTTAGAGTATGTATTCTAGTGAGGATGACGGCTGAATTATAGTAAAAAAAAAAAAAAATGTAAACTAGAAATTGCAGCAAGAGCTAAAGATGAGCAGTACTTGGTCCTATAAGAGTTTATGACTGGGTATATTCCCATGTCAAGAAGTAACAGAAGTTGTTGCTATGAAAATCTGAGTTGAATTGACATTCCTTCATTTAGTACATATGTATCAAGAGCCTACCGTGTTCTAGAGAATGTTTTAGGCATTTAGGCTAAATCAGTGAACCTCTGCCTTCCTGAGGGTTATATTCTAGGGAAGGGGTCCTTAAACATTTTTGTGCCCTGTACATTTTTGTTAGTTTCGAACAGCCTATGAACCCCTTTTTAGAATTACGTATTTAAACACATACATAAAATTATGTATTTAAATACATAGAATTAAAAAAGAAATCATTATATTACAAAATTGCATCTAAAATATTAAAAACGAATTTGTGATGTGGTGATATGTTTCTTTAGTAACAAATTAAATAATAAGATCTTGTAGCAGATCTATTAGTTACTGTAATTTAACATGATGAGCTTAAATGACACTATGAAATATCTTCCACAAGTCTAATGTGATATAAAAATATATGTTATGCATATTTGTGACAAAGAGGCACTGTGAATACTGCTATAATTTGTTATCTAAATTTATACTTGAAGGAAAGGGTAAGTTACAATTAGAGGTTAATGAAAATGTGGATGAGTTTTCTCAAACCAAACTGAGTTCACAGAGGGTCTGATTTGCTCTGTGAGTTCACTAGTACAGAACTTCTGGCACCCTGAGGAGGCAGAGAGTAGATGATAAACATGTTATAGACTTGAGTGAAGGGGAGTTAAGAGCCATGCCCCCTGTGCACATACAAGAGAAAGGGTGGGCTCTTTTAAACAAAAACATGTGTGAAAGAGCCTTGTGGCCAAAAGGAGCATGGCACATTTGGGGAAATGAAAGAAAACTGATGTGACTGCAGTGCATATTATGAGAGTGATAATGCTACAAAATCTGGCTAGCGTGAAGGCAGAGCAAAGACCAAGGGGAGCCTGGCAAGACAGACTAAGGGTACTGATCTCTACAAAGTGAGCAATTTGAGGATACTGATGTGTCTTAAATGGACAGGCGGAGGGATGGTGCCATTCCATAAAGATCACCCTGGCTATAGTGTGGAGAGCTAGGCAAGAGTGGATACTGCTATCCAAGAAGGGAGACTCTTAAAGATGCACAGTGATGGGACCAGGATGGTAAAAATGAAGATAGGAAAAAGAAGATTCTAGGATGGAAGAAAGAATTTGACATTTTAAATCAATTTATGTATCCAACATAGTGTGTGTTTTCTTGAGATCACATATTCCAAGGATGATTCACACTAAACCAAAATTAAAGAATGGCACTGGATAATTAAAAACCAGAATCTAAATATAATCTATTATTTCTGAGGCTTTGATTCAAACAAAATCTCAAATGCCAGTCAATATTCTATTTCAATTCTTCTAGCCATTACTCATTCCCTGAAAAAAAAAATCACAGTATTTTTCTTCCAATTACTTAATCTCACATTCCTATAAATATTACATATGATCATCCTTTTATAAAAATATTTTTTAACATTTATTTTATTTATTATCATTTATTTTTGGCTGCATTGGGTCTTCGTTGCTGTGCACGGGCTTTCTCTAGGTGTGGCGAGCAGGGGCTATTCTTCGTTGCGGTGCGCGGGCTTCTCATTGCTGTGGTTTCTCTTGTTGAGGAGCACGGGCTCTAGGCGCGTGGGCTTCAGTAGTTGTGGCGCACAGGCTCAGTAGTTGTGGCTTTCACGCTCTAGAGCGCAGGCTCAGTAGCTGTTGATGCATGGGCTTAGTTGCTCCACAGCATGTGGGCATCTTCCCGGACCAGGGCTTGAACCCGGGTCCCCTGCATTGGCAGGCGGATTCTTAACCACTGTGCCACCAGGGAAGCCCAGTATGATCATCCTTTAACTTATTTTTCAACTTTCCCTTTTATAATATTTAACTTTTGTATCCTCCAAGTATTTAGGAAGTTTCTAAGAATTCAAATTTCATCTATTTAAACTATCTGTGAAGTTATCAATATATATTAAATCAAAGTTTGCACTCCCTAGCAAATTTGGCTTACTAATTATTTACATTACTTAATTTTAAAGAATTTCTAAAAACTTAGCGGGTATCAATATCCAAATAAAGCAGCCAAAGTTTATGCTTTTCTGAAATTACTTAGGTATATGCAATTAATTTTTAAAAAGTTATTACTGAAATTATGCTGCATTTTGTATTCTTTCATGGATTTTGTCATTGGCAGAAATATCCATACAAGTAAAAAATATTTAGCAACTTTGTGCAAAGAAATTTTCGTTCCATTTGATTAACACAAAAGTATCAAAAGTCAAGTACTTGACATAATGCAAAAATGGAAAAGTTAAAAAATTAAAAATATTTTATACCTGAATGACTCATTCCACAAGGTCCTCACATTATAATTATTATGATATTATTTCATTATTTCTGAAGGAAAATTAACTACTCTACCAATACACTCTGGAGACTTTGTAAGATAAATATTTCAAATACTTCAATTAGAGAACAAGGGAATAATCCATCAGTGGATGAATCTTGGTTCATGAGAAGGCTAAAACATGATTTAAAATGAGCCAACTGTTGACTGTTACAAAATACAGTATATCATGTTGCAAAACAATACATAATGCTCTCAAGCTAAAGTTTATGAAAGAAATAAATCTGAGCAAAGGCAAATCAAAGCTGTCAAGGACTAAAACAATATAACTCTAGTTTTGCAAGACTTAAAACTTTTTAAAAGACTTCTAGGGAAGCTGAGGACAATGGTGACAATATAGGCACTTATCTACCACAACATCCCCTGTAAATAAGGAAAAATGAGAAAAAAAATTAAATTCTACTTAAAAAAAATCAGAAGGGAAATTAAATTCTATGTAAATTCTTCAAGCATAACTTGAAGACAGAGAATGGCAAAACTGCAAAGTCATCTCTCATGCTGCAGCCCCATTCCTGCTCATACGCAAGCAAACACAGGCTGAAAAAATTGGGGGGAGACAAAAGAGAGAGTGATTTGCAGCAATCACTTGAAAGATAAAATTCACCCTGTATCTAAAAATGATGGGAAAATGTGTATATCAGAGCCAGGACAACAGGGAAGGGATATCAAAGTGAGCACAGTTTAAAAGGTCAGATGCCTTTTAAAGGACAGGCATAATTTAAAAGACATGATTTAAAGAGATACATGCAATTAAAGAAAACTCTTTGAAAAGCATAACTTATGGCAGAGAAAAAAGACAAAAAGCACCTTTTGGCAATTCAATAATGAAGGAAAGAAAAATAGAGAAAATTTATTAGGGTCCTGAAAGACAAAAAGTGAAAGATGAAATTGGAGAATTCACAACCCCTCCCCACCAAAACAAAGTCCTATAAAGTACTTAGATTTGCTATACTGAGAGAAGAGGGAATTACTAAATTAGGAATGCTATATAAAAGCCGCATAGCATAAAGGTAAAGAAGAGGAAAGAGAAGTCCTTACAAAACTATTGAAGAAAATTATGAAACAAAATTCCACACATATCAATGGAAGAGAACTCCCTCACACAAAGCAACTACAAACCGGAAGAAAACTGGTAATACACAATGCAGAATTAAATACACTCAAACAAGAATCTGATGATATAAAAAACACCTTTAATCAGAAATTCAAAATCTAAACACCAAGGGGAGAAATAGATGAATGAAAAAAAAAAAAGTTGACTGATCTCAGGAAAGAAACAAAAGAAAAAGACAAAATTATCTGTAAAATGGAGAATACATTCCAAGATGCCCAAGGCAAGCAAAAGTCAAATGAAAATTGACGAAGGTTCATTGAAGAAAGGCATTAAAATAACCAAAAGAATGAAAATGACAAAAAGAGTGAAAGAGTCAGAGAGTAGGTAATGAAAGATAGGCAAAGGATTATTATATTTGAATAACACATATTAATTTAATAGAAGAAAAACAAAACAATGGAACAGAAATAACAATTAACACTATAAACCAAGAAGACTTTCCAGAGAAAGAAAAAGACCTGAATCTACACATTAAAAGGGCTCACCTGGGAAAATTGATCCAGAATAATTTCAAAAACAAAAATAAAAAACATCAAAGCCTCCAAGGAAAAGTGGCAAATAATTTACAAAGGCAAAATAATTAAATTAACACCAGGCTTTTCAAAACTATTATACAAAGCAAGGCAACAGACAAACAAGAAAACTCAACAAATATCAAGGATAGGGGAAAGTAGTTTTCAACATACAGGAACTTGGGGAATTCTGCTCTCATCAGCCCTACTTAAAGAGTATACTACAAATAAAGTTGACACAAATTTAATGATAGTAATAGCCATATAAGGTAGCTAGAATTTTCCTTATTCTATAAAAAAGAAAACAGTGGTGAGAGAATTAAATGAGAAGACTAAATTTAAAATAGCATCAGTAACAGAACTGGGAATTAGCCCAGATCTTCAATTATCAGGGTAATTAAACTCTCATCTTCAATTATCAGGTCAGTATACTTTCAATTAAGTCACCGCTTTCTCCTCCTTTTAGATTAATCAAGGTCAAGCTAGAGACCACAGACACACATTGAAGTCAAACAACTGCCACACATTCGAATCCTTGGTTGCCTCCAGAGGATAGATCAGAGGAAAGATGACAATATTAAAGGCCAAGCCATGAAGATGGCATGAGCCATGAGTATGTTTTTCTCATTTACAGGGTATATACTTAATCCTGTCAGCTACAGTGCAAATAGGCGCAGATACTCCTAATTATCAAACCTCACTACTCTAAGGTGAGAAATCCAAAGCACTTCTTCAAAAATGGAATATTAGTATCAACATAAAATAGTTCTATTTTATATTATATTATTATATTATATTATACTCTATTATATTATAATCTAGGCATTTTACAGTCAAGACATTTAACTGGAGCTTTCATCTCTTCATCTGTGAAGATGTGATTAAGACTACCTAATAGGATGCTCACAGAGTAAATTCTCAAGTGAAAGCAAAGTGTCTGAATATTAAACATATAAGTTACTCCAAGTATTTTTCCCATTGATTTATTTTTGAAAATGTGTGCTGTCTTTCTGTACCATCCTATAATGTTATCTAAGGACCTTTATATGCATAGAAAGTAAGCTCTCAATGATATTTATGGAAGGTATACTATTTATCTGGTAGTGTTCCATACATTAATGTATAAAGAGAAAAGGGATCCCTGCCTTTATGCTACTTACATTCTAGGTATGAGCCAGTGCAGATTTAAGTGTGGCGGGACTACATCCACCTGCTTGGTTGAGTACTATATAATCTTATATAGTAGGTCTCTTTGTTCATAATAATAGTTCATAAACTATTCATAATCAATAGTTTGTGTTTTTAAACTCTCATGAAAACAAATGAGCTTTGCTACCATTAAAGTTACATAAAATGATCTCTAACACCCATACCTATTATCAAAACCCTACCAAAAAATTGAACTACATGGAAAACATTACACAGGGTTTTAAAATTGCTAAATAAAAGTTCATATAATACTTAGTCTGTTCAAGTATTATTACATCATTAAAAAAAATTATCCCTTAATAAATTGTTTAGAATTTGGTAGTTAACATTATTTATTTTCTTCCCATACTTGATGAATCTAATAATATGAGAGAAGAACTTCCCCAAATTTATGAGGTATTGATATAAGAACAACTTGGGGATCTTGTTAAAATGCAGATTCTGATTCAGCAGAACCCAGATTCTCCATTTCCAGCTCCCAAGTGATGTGGATTCTGCTGGCCCTCAGACGACATTTTCAGTAGCAAAGCATTAGAGAACACTTAATACAGACACTGTCGATGAGAATAAATCTAGGCATGTGTGAAATAAATATTTCAGCAGGCATTAAATATGACAAAAATATGCCATAGAAATAATGACAGATGCTTTTATAAATTATATATATATACTTTTTTTTTTTAGCGTTTCGCGGGCCTCTCATTGTTGTGGCCTCTCCCGTTGCGGAGCACAGGCTCCGGACGCGCAGGCTCAGCGGCCATGGCTCACGGGTCCAGCCGCTCCGCGGCATGTGGATTTTCCCGGACCGCGGCACGAACCCGTGCCCCCTGCATCGGCAGGCGAACTCTAAACCACTGCGCCACCAGGGAAGCCCAAATTCTATATTTTTAAAATTGGTATCTTTTAGAGTGACGCCAACATGTAGAAATGCCTAAAGAAAGGTCTGATTGCTGTAGAGTTAATCTGACCTAGACACAAAAGAAAATTATATGCCTCAGATGAGCAGCTAAGCATAAAATATAATAACAACGCCTGTTATACAACAGTTTATAGAACAGTTAACATTTCTTCCCTGCTGTGAAACCTGATTTGTATTCCTATCCTGAATGGCTTAAAATTAAGAACTAATGTTAAAACAGCATTATCTCATCTATTTTTTTTTTAATATGTCTATGTGAGTGTGAGAAAGAGTTATTCATTTTTATTCCTTTTGGCCTTCCAATTATCTCCTTCAATTCCTACTAAAAGTAAAAATGAGGCCCTTTATTAACAAAGTTTTCAATATAGAGAATAAGCAAATATGATGAAAAGGGCTGGAACATTATCCTATCCCCAATGCCCAGCAGAGCGGCAACTATAAGCAGTAAATAAACGCTTAAGTTACATATTTCATTCAATTGAACAGTAAACTCAAAGACCCAGTACTAAAGCTGTCCGTGATCTTTAGCAACATAATTGCTCTCAGTGTTTGATACAGAAAATGGAAATTGGGTTGTTCTAAAGGGTAAATGGGATATTCTTTGTTAAAGTGCCAGACATGATATCTAGAACATTCTGTTTCCTGAATCACAAACATTTACTCAAAGTCCTGGAATATAGTACTCAATAAATGAATGGCAATCAATCAATGAATAAATTTATAAATGAAAATATCCTCAAATACTAGAATCCAGAATCCTGGGACATTTACCTTCTCTGATTTGAAAAATAAGTGTATTAAAAGACTCCTGTGGGAGGATTACTGGAGAACACAGAAATGGAACAGTTTTGAATCTTCCTGAATTCTCCCATTAAAAACAGGATAGCAAACCCAAAAATCCTGGATATCTATTACAAATTCCAGTTATATACTATGAACTCTGAAATGCCAATTAGTAAAGTCATTGACAGCTACAAAATCTGCATGGTATCAGTAATTGTAAAGAGGAAGCAGGAGTAAGGCATTTATTCTCCTCATGGCCCTGAGAGTTCAACTCATTAACAGAGAACTCTGGTAAGCACAGACAGCCAACTAGAGAACCGCAACTCAATCAGGGAGAAAATATCGCAGGCTTAAATTTGTGGGTGAATACAAGGAGACCATAGTAAAGTCAGAGAGGCAGTGGAGTAGTCTGGATCATATTAAATCTCAAAACTAAAAATACTAAGCTCCTTTCCAGGACAAAGTCTTACACTGAAAAGGAACTCCTGGGAGTATTAATCTAAATTAACCTGAACAGAAACTACATGGACAAAGGTAGGAAAAGGTAAAGATAGACACTTGGGGAGAGTATAGAGGAAGCAGATGATCAAAAGTACAGATCAATTTTTTTGATCATTTTGTGAAAATAACAGAATTGGGAGGTCTAGAGTTATGAAGTTAAAAAGTCATCCTAGGGCTTCCCTGGTGGCACAGTGGTTGAGAGTCCGCCTGCCGATGCAGGGGACACGGGTTCGTGCCCCGGTCCGGGAAGATCCCACATGCCACGGAGCGACTGGGCCCGTGAGCCATGGCCGCTGAGCCTGTGCGTCCGGAGCCTGTGCTCTGCAACGGGAGAGGCCACAACAGTGAGAGGCCCGTGTACCAAAAAAAAAAAAATAAAATAAAAAAAAGTCATCCTAGCCAAATCTTCCTTCTAAAAAACTAATTTCCTTTAACTAGGAGTAGGAGAGAATTTTGGTAGAATCTCATATAAAGTTACTTTAAGAAAAAGAAAGTAAGAAGCAGAATAACATAGCTAGAAACACACTCTCACTCATTCATGTGTTGTGTGTGGCTGCTTTCTTGCCATAAGGGCAAAGTTGAATAGTTGTGGCAGAACAGATATATTCGTCAAAGTACGGAGAAACCATACATCTGCAAAGCAAAATAATTACTATTTGGCCCTTTAGAGAAAATTTTGCCTTCTCTGGACTAGAGGACAACCATAAGAAGGTCCAACTTTTTTTTTTAATTGAAGTATAGTCGGTATACAATATTATATAAGTTATAGGTAGACAATATAGTGATTCACATTTTATAAACGTTACACTCCATTTATAGTTATACTATAAAATGTCAGTTATATTCCCTGTGCTGTACAATATATCCTTATAAGCTTATTTTATACCTAATAATGTGCACCTCTTAATCCCTTACCCCTATATTGCTACCCCCGCTTCCCACTCTCCACTGGTAGCCACTAGTTTGTTCTCTATATCTGTGAGTCTGCTACTTTTTTGTTATATTCACTAGTTTGCTGTATTTTTTAGCTTCCACAGATAAGCCATCTGATCCCAGACTTTTCTGTTGCAAGTTTTTAAAGTACTGATTCAACTTCATCACTGGTAATTGGTCTGTTCATATTATCTATTTCTTCCTGGTTCAGTCGTGAGAGATTTTACCATTCTAAGAATTTGGCAGTTTCTTCCAGGTTGCCCATTTTACTGGCATAGAGCTGTTCACAGTAGTCTCTCATGATCCCTTGTATTTCTATGGTGTTGGCTGTAATAACTTCTTTTTCATTTCTAATTTTACTGATTTGGGCCCTCTCCCTGTTTTTCTTGATGAGTCTGGCTAAAGGTTTACCGATTTTGTTTACCTTTTCAAAGAACCAGCTTTTAGTTAATTACTAAGTAGAAGAGGCTAGCAGGGTAGAAGCTGAGTACAAAAGTAGATTGAGAAAAAGTGGTTAAAGAGAGAACAGGAGAAGGAGAAAAATATGGAATTACAGAAGCCAAAGAAAAGGTGTTTCGGAGGGCAGATGTGAATAACTGCTTCAAATTATGCCAAGTCTATGAAAAAGAAAGACTGAAATGTGCCTGCTGGATGTAGAGGTATGAGAATCAAATAGGTAGGGAATAAATGGTGTGAGAAAATGGAAAGCGTGAATGTTCTCAAAGAGTTTTCCTTTGAAGAATTTTAGGAAGACCAGAGATTAACTGAAGGGGTTGAGTAGTCACATAAGATAAATAAGCAGCAGACTTTTGATTTATAAAATTATCACATGTTCTTTCATCTGCACTATTACCTATACTTAATTATAAGGTTTGCCTAACAAAGGTCTCATAAGAATATGTTTTATTTATTCTTATAAAAATATAGGTATTCTTTTAAAGTAGATTCTAAAAAGTTAGTTTTATATTGCCTTACTGTAAAGACCCTTTTGATTTAATGGTGACTTCAATGCATTCCGATTCAAATGACATAAACTGTTGAAAGCATGGATCCATACTGGGCACGCTGACAGAGTCCTTATACAGTCCTATTTGAGTGAAATCTAATACGAAAACTAAATTGACTTGTGAAAGACTCAACTGGAAAAATATAGGTATGTATATGTGTGGAGAGAGTCTTAGAATCTTCAGTGACTATGTACCAATATCATATATTTGGGTACAAAGTTGCTCTCTATTTTAAGTAACTCATTCTCAGGTCCCAATCAGTAAGTGTATCCTGACTCTTTTGACTCTAAATATGATTCAAGCATCTAATTATCCTTTAAATAATTCACATTTAAAGGTGCAATGAAAGTATTTCCCCTATACTTACCGATTAAAAAGCTTAATAGTTTGTTGAATGGACTTGTAATATAAACAATCAGGCTCAGAGCCATATAAACTAATAAAAAGACACCTGGTGAGTGACAGCTTGTAATTTCAAAAGTAGAGAAGTTAAAAAAAAAAAAAAGGAAAAAGGAAACCTGCATAATATAAAATCCACTGAGGATTTTATTAAACTCAATGAAGAAATCTCTAAGGAAGAAAATATCCATTTTTGAGATTTTTAAAGTCTTTATAAGGCAAGGCAATTTAACAAACTGACAATGAATGTGTTCATGCAGGGATAAAAGAGTATTAAGAAATGTCATTTCCTTTATAGATCTATGTTCTTCATTTTCTACTACAGATCCTTGGGAAAAAAAGAAAAACAAAACAAAACAAATGAACAAAAAAAAAACAAAAGAAAGACTACATTTGTTTCTGAAAAGATTTCAACTCACATAAAACTAATTCACAGATGTTATGTGGCTAATAAACAAACAGGGACTAAACTGGGACTGAGCTTCAGCCAATTACTAATTAAGGTTAATTATATACACCTATTTTGAGGACAATCACTTGTCTGATATAAGTAACATATTTGCTTTCAATAATATTTTAATTTTTCTTCTGATAGGAGCATATATTTGGGAACAATTTCATTGACACCAATAGTCTATGAAAACTAATAAGTGGTTAATCTTTTTAGCAGAATTATAGAAAAGACTATAATTAGATGACTTGATTAAATTCTGTTCTGTATTTCCCCATTGTGTATGCATGTGTGTGTGTGAGTGTGTATAGATATAGAGATATATTTATTATATAATTATATGTAGGAGGTTCTAGCTTTAGCTTTATATATGCAGAAGGTTCTAGCTTTAGTTGTATATATTTAGCTGTATATATACTCTAAATATGCCTGCTGAGGTCTCCCTGCAGATGTAAAGTCTTGAATGGCTTGAGAGAAAATATCTTTTTTCTTTCTTTGATAGAGCAAAATTCCCTAAAAGAAAAGTGGATCATCATATGGTAATTTGTAGTATTTTGCCTACATCTAAAGAACTATCTGTTTTATTTATACTGAGTTTTCAAAAAGCTCAATAACATAAAACACACCTAACATGGAATAATATCGTACCAGAACTCTTAATAGAAGAGCTGAAAAGTAATGCATATTTATGTTATCATTTTCAGAAAATTGGACATATTCAATAGCATCCATATTTTGCTAAATGTTGATAACTGGCTAATAGCAAAAAAAACCAGTATATTCATTTTCTTGTCCGTAAAAACAGTTGGTTTCTGTATACTATTCTTAATTAAATCATTAAACTGTTAGAGGAATAACAAGGAAGGATTAGTCATTTTTAGGGAACATCAAAAGCGGGTAACTAATACATTTGAACATAGTGAGTACAACGTCAAATTGCCCTGAAAACACAAAATGTTAGATGCATGTACTACAATCTAAGATCTGGTAGTTATTAGACTAAAATAGTTAAAAGAAAGAGGATTATATGTATTATTCTGTTTTCTCATCGTGCCTGAGAGGGACTTATATGAAGTGCTCACTAAATATTAATTTAATCGACAAGAATAATTTAACACATGTTTTAGAATCAAATAGCAGAAATCTGTCTACAATGTTTAACAGTCCAGTATACAAACCATTATGCTGAGAAAAAAAGTACAGCACAAAAAGACTTTAAAACTCTTTTCTCAGCCATTAGCCAATATGAGATTAGGCATGATACAAATACCAGTTTCTATTACTAACTGTAAGAAAAACTCCATCTAAATATTAAAAAATATAAGAAATGTAGGCCTGACATTTTAAAATATTGCAAAAGTATATCAAAAAGGAGAAGTAGTCCAGTTGCATTCAAAAATTTAGATTATGGGAGTAAAATGGAAAGTATTGGGGTAATACACTCTGAGAATAACTAGATGTAATCATTTAACTTTCAAAAAAGATAAATTTAATTTTATTATCAAAAACAGCTTTAAACTCAACATTTCTCTTACTTCCTGAAGTACTTCCTCAAAGGATATGTAAAAGTCCCTTTCACTAGTCAGTTAATAAAGCAATGGAAAATATAACATAAAAAATAACTGTATAGGGCTTCCCTGGTGGCGCAGTGGTTGAGAGTCCGCCTGCCGATGCAGGGGACGCGGGTTCGTGCCCCGGTCCGGGAGGATCCCACATGCCACGGAGCAGCTGGGCCCGTGAGCCGTGGCCGCTGAGCCTGCGCGTCCAGAGCCTGTGCTCCGCGGCGGGAGAGGCCGTAGCGGTGAGAGGCCCGCGTACCGCAAAAAAAAAAAAAAAAAAAAAAAAAAAACTGTGTATAAGTAAAAACAGACAAAGTGACCTAATATGCCTTCAAAATTTTGCTATACTCCATTTAGAATGAATGAACTCCATTTCACAACATTTGGATGCATGGATGAAATTTCTCAGGTAACTGGAAAAAAAAACAAACATCGCATAAACAGAACATATTGGTAGGCCTGACAGACAAATTTACTCTTGCAGTGAATAGAATACAGCAGAACTAAATAGCATCGCTTCAGCTAAAGTTACTGAACATAAATGAAGTGATGTTATAAGTTCTCTTACATTTGGTTGAAGTAAATTAATTCTAACCCAGAAATATCCATGAGTAATTAGAAAAAATCAAATTTCCAAAACTGCCCTGCTAAGGACAAAGTTCTAAATCAAACTGACTCCACCAAGGCACGGCAACAAAAAAATCAAGAATTCTCTTTACTAGTTGGGTATCTGAATTGTATTTGCTTGTGTTTTATTTAGATGTTTGGTTGTATAGACATTTTTGGGGGGGTAGGATATAAAGCAGCAAAAGAAAAAGTTGGTGTCAATTACTGAATATAAAAAAGTCAAATGACAATTTAATAAGTCAATACCAAAAATCATGGACTACCTTTAAAGCAAGTGAGGGCAGAAGGAAAAAAAAAAGCCATATAAGTATGTCCTCATCTGCATTTCTATAGTGACTGTACACCCAAAAGTTATATTTTCATATTTCAACAGCCAGCTTAAATGGAGACCCAAAGGACCGTGGAAGTCTAGAATAGACTTCTACTGCCTAGAATAAATGTATAAATCAAATACTGAGCAACTGCCACTTTCAAGTTAAATTTTGTTATAAATTACTGTTTGTATGTTATCATTTTCCTTCTCTGTCAAATACTAATAAAGATTCACTCTTTAAATCATTATAATTTCCCTTATGCTATCAGCAAGGAGATTTAATATAGTGATAAAGAAACAAATGGAGAATAGTATGTGTTCCTTGAACACTTGTATATTTTATGTAAAGCTGTAAAAACTATTATACATACAAATATATTTATTTCTACTTAAACAATATTATAAATTTACTGAAATACAACAGCCAAAAAAATTAATTCAGTAATTTATGCAAACTATGTAGAATTCAGGAGGTATCATATACAAAATGTATATAAATAAGAACCAGTTTTGTTAAACAAGTCTTTTATTTTAGTGATTTAAATTATATACTTTTAATAAATTGTATTCATCAGTCTAGCTTTGATTTAATTTTAGCTAATATAAACTCCATTATACCAATGAGCCCCAATTTCTGTGGAGGGAAAAATTGTGCTGGTAAAAGATTGTTCTAACTTATGATAAAAATGGTAAATATTACTGTAATAAGTAACATTGCCTAATATTTAATAAGAGTTATTATATACAAGGTATACTGGTATGATATTTCTTTACTAATTGTCCAATTTAATTCTAACAAAGAGCCTATATTACCTACATATCAGAGTTAATAAAGCTGAGACTCACGCCAGTGAAAAAACTTCTTTAGGTCTATGAAGTGAAAGAGCTGTGATTCAAACCCAGTTGACTCCAAAACCTGTGCTCTTTTTTTTCTTTAAATAATACACTAAGAGGGGTTAAGGTAACTATTGTGCTTGGCAAACCAAATCCGGTACAACACTATCAGAATGTAGGTTAGAAGTAAAGAGAGAATCAGGAAAGGGGTAAAAGCAGCATTCTCTTCTTTTTGTGTTAACAGAAATTGTATTACGTGTACATTCTCCAGGTATAAAGGAAGATTATGTTTTTATTAAAGGTAGCTATCAGATAACTTTAAAGAAATGAGAAAACTATAGCTAGTACCTGAAAAACTCTCAAAGGAATGTTTTAAAAATACTAAGTAGGCCTCTTAACTAAAACAGTGAAAAATTTTAAATCATAGCTGACCCTTAATACAGGTTTCAACTGCATGGGTCCACTTATACACGGATTTTTTTTGATAAATACTATAGTACTGCATGAGCCACTGTTGAATGAATCGCAGATGTGGAACCACAAATACTGAGGACCCACTGTAGAGCTATCTACTGCGAAGGGCTCAGCGCCACTAACCCCTGCATTCTTCAAGGGTTAACTGTATATCTAATTACATCTTGCTATGTAATAATATAGGTGCCATGAAAATGAAAAGTAAATATTGTTCGGTAGTATACAGAGTGTACAAAACATAAAAAATGGTAGGCATGTAAAATTTGAAATGAAGACAAATTTTAGCTTACTGCAAGAAAAAAGTACAATAACACTCACTGTAGTGAAGGTCAGAAACACCATAAAATTATACTTTGAAAGCATTTTTCTTTTCCTTTTGGTTAAAGTTATGATGAACATAAGGCAATACTGATAATAGTCCATATAATTCCTAAAACCAACTGTTTTCTTCTAAGAGCTTTGAGGGCCTTTAAAAAAAAACCTAAATTTACAAAGATCAACTTTTTTAAAAGACAGGATTTGTATATGAAAATATTCCCCAAGGCATTTAAATATTTTATTTTCAAGAAAAGTATTTTCAGAATTTGATCACTATTTCATTAGGAAAGATACTAGGAAGTCAATATTCTGAACCATTAGAAAACAGCAAAAACTATATCATTTATTAATTTTTTTTTTTTTTTCTTCTGCGGTACGCGGGCCTCTCACTGTTGTGGCCTGTCCCGTTGCGGAGCACAGGCTCCGGACGCGCAGGCTCAATGGCCACGGCTCAGGGGCCCAGCCGCTCCGCGGCATGCGGGATCTTCCCGGACCGGGGCACGAACCCGTGTTCCCCGCATTGGCAGGCGGACTCTCAACCACTGCACCACCAGGGAAGCCCCATTTATGAACTTTTAACTGTATCTTTAAATTTAACTTTGAAACTAGTTTTTTTTTCCTTTTTTGCCTGTGATGCAATTTGCTTAATTTTGAATAAAAATGATTTCTTCCTATCTTACATAAACTTTATACAAGAGGAGCTCATGTATATTTTGTTAAAGGAAACTATTTCTTTCACCTTTGGTTTTTGAAATAATACACACACAATTATTTTGGCTTTTCCTCTCCCTAAACAGAATTTAAATTAATAGACCTAGTGTGTTTAATGATAAACTTTGTTTCTGGAAGAAGATTAATTTTGATCTTGATAATTAATGTTAAATAGTTTGATCTTCTTATCTGGGTATAAAATATTTGCAAATTAAATACACATATATAGTGTTCAAGAATAAGAAAGAAATCTAAATCTTAAAAACAGTATTTTACTATTAACTGTCTAGCATTTCAAATAGGAATGTTTTTATTGTAGAATCTTTCATTCATTTGCATAATCTTATATAGTGAGATTAAATTTCATATATATCTTCTTGCTTTCAACTCTCTTTTCTGTCACAACTAGATACTCTAACATTTTTAGTTATCTTTGTTTAATTGAAAAGAAAAGAAAAAGAGTGACAAAATTAGAGAATTAAAAGAGTTATTGGAACAAGAGTATATGAGGACAAAAAAGAAAGCTGAATTTCATTTGTTTGATTTTTGTAGCAGTGAAAAATTTAAACTTCACACCAGAGAACGCAAGAATTACAAACAAGGTGCTTGTGTTTGGGAAGCTACATCCCACTGTTTTTCCGCTGGCTCTGCTCCAGCTGTTTTCCCCTTGGCTAACCACTGAACATTAATGTGGCAGCCTGCTGTGGTGATACTTAAACCCTATCTCCCTGGAAAATAGGCCTGAAGTTTTCCTTATCAGTTTAAAGATATGTTGTTTCCCTCTATGAAGCTTAATCCTAATCAAGTTCCTAAGGTATCTTTACTTTATATATATATAAAAAAAATTGTCCTATCTTTAAGAAATTCAGGCAAAAGGATAAAAACTGGTTTACTTATTCCCAGAATTTCTTCCCTTTCTGACCCAGCCTAAAATGTTCTTCCCCTACTCTCATAAATAAATGGTTCTTTTTTCACCTGGTCCTACTGAGCTCTTATCTCAGAACATTACATACAATATTACAAATTATTAGGTGTATCTTAAAAATTAGTCCTATCTCGCCACCTAGGTTTTCAGCTTCTTCAACACAAGCCATGCTATTCAGATATTGGAATTTTTAGCTTAATACTGTATACAGCATCAATTTCATCATGATGGCTATGATGATTATTGTTGGCATCCTATTGTGATTTGTCAGATATTCCTTTCTTCCTGATTCTTCTACAAACTTTTGGAAAGGCTTCAGACTTTCCAGATCTATTATAATTTAGGATTTGGAGAATCACAAAAATCATCTTTCCAGATGAAGAAACTGAGCCAAGGTTAAACTGCTAGTAGCAGTAAAACCAGGTCTGGAACTTAAAGTTTCCAAATTGCAGAATTTGGATAGCCTTTCTATTTTACCTCTAAATATTACCAGGAATGATAAAGGCAATAAATACATTCTCAAATTCTATGCTATTTCTGTTAAATTAAGACACTTCTATAAATAATCACTGTATATATGTAGTTATACTTATTACATGTAACAGAAGATGTAGAAATGCCATCCTTTATTTACCAACTAATAAATTCTAAGAGGATTACCAAAAATAGAGTAAAAGCTGGTGACCAGAAAAAAAGCAAGAGCCACATTAATTCGATCACGTATTGAGTCACAATAGGACCAGAAATAATTTTAAATTGGTGCTGAACTGTCTATAATGTTGTCACCTTTGTTATCAGACTGATATGAGAGTGATTCCCAGCTCTGTCAGCTGCTAGTATATAAACTTGAACCAATTACTCAATTTCTCATTTTCTTAAGTAGTAAAATGAGCATATTGGCTATTTCATAGTACTACTGTAAGAATTACTGGTTAAACACGTAAAATATTTAATAAAGTACTTAGCTTATAACAGTAGTAAATAATAATTAGATTCTGCCACTCTCAACCCCAAACCAATATATTGTTAACCTAGAGTTCTTTATAAGGTTCCTAATCTAATGACAGGTTGGCTTTAGAGCCTGGAGCAGGAATAAAGCTAAAGGTAAGGGCTAAATGATTACAGGATTTAAAATTGGAATATGTTAAAATAGGCAGCCAATAATATCAAAGAGGTTGTAAACCACTCCAACTAAGAGACTTATTTTAAGGCAATAATAGAACACAATCATTCAATTCTTATTTAAGTGATGCCTACCTTAAAACAGGCATTATATTATGTATAGGGAATATAAAAACATACTCCTATCATCAGAAACACTATTTTCTTGTAAGAGAACATTAATAATAAATACAAATGTTCTGTGTAACATTCTGTAATAGAGCATAAAAGACAAGAGAAATGTGAGTAAAGTCTTCACAGAAGAGGTGATATTTATGCTGGGTCTTGGAGAATGTATAGGAGTTTACCAGGCATTTAAGAAGTAAACACATTTCCTTCTGGAAAAGCATGGGCAAAGCCCCTGAGATGGCAGGCTCAGAAAATGAGGAAAAATTACTATACAGGAACACAGGATATGGCATCCCTGGTAAGGAAGGGTCACAAATGAGGGCAGAGAGAAAGTTCTGGTTTAGCCTGAGAAGTGCAATGGGGTTTAGGTTTAGACTTGAGACTATGGTCAGTAGAGCCATTGGAGACAGTTTAGCAGAAGAATAACAGAGCCAAACTGGATTTCAGTAGATACCTGATAGCAAACTCATCATCTGTACTAGTGAGGAAAGTGGCAGGGAGCTCGATTATGGGATTGTTCTATAATATGGGAGAAAAATCATGAATGTATGACCGAAAGTTGCAGTATATGAAAGCTCTGATTAAAAGAGAAATTCTATACTAGAACTTATAAGATTTAGCTTAGCTAAGATTTAGGTAGCAATAGTTTTACAGGCTAAGGTGTGGGAATTAAGAAGGAGACCTGTATTACATCGAGATTTTTTAGCTTGGTAGATTGGTGCGATGATGACATTACTATAGTTGGGAATACAGAAGAAAGAGGAACAGTACAGAAGTGAGCAGAAATTAATTCAGGTTGGAACATATAGGAAACTGTAAATAAGGCTCTGAAGCTCAATGACAGAAAATGGAACCAGACTTTCACTAGAGAGCATTTAAACCAAAATAATTGATTAGGTAACCCAGGAAGAGTGTTTAGAGAGTGGACAAATAAGTGTTTAGAGAGAAGACAAAGAATAGATAATTAACATTTAAGGAATAAAATGGCAAAAGGGGTCAATGAAGAAGACTGAAAAGGAGTAGCCAATCAGCTCAGCCTGACATTCTGAATACGAGAAAATTTTAAGAAATAGGAAGTGATTTCCATTTCAAATGCTATATTGGCCAAGATTCTCTTAGGCTTAAATTAATGAGTCCTTCTTTCAGAAAGGTCCAAAACTAATCTGTGAAAAGAAAAATAATATTTGCAAAAGAGAATATAAAGAAAATAAGTCAACGGGTTTCTTTTTTTCACTATATTGAAAGAAAGAAAAGACTGCTCGGTCTAAATAAATGAATCCAGCAGTGCTTCTATCTCTAACCTGCAGAGAGGAAAGAGTTTCCATCTACTTGCTTTTCATGACCACAATTTAGTTTTACAGTTACCATTTCATTTCCCTGGCTGCAATAAGCCATTCATACATTGTGCTAGCTAGCAGATAGTTACGTTTCAGAGGGCTTACCCTGTTCTTGAGGGTAAAAAGATTCCAGGTGGTCAACCACAAGGGCGAAAATTCAGGTAGATATGTACTCTTCCATCACATGAATTGTGCCAAATTCCCTTTTTCACTATGCTTGTTTTGTAAACTCTTAATGATCAATGATTTACACTGCTTTAACTAGAAAACACAAGCATTATCATAACCATATTCTTCACAATTGGTCCTTTGGTCACTCTTTCCTTCTTTGTTACTAGTTTATTAGATCATAGATTTTTTTTATTAAGGAGGTTTTAAAGTCTGTTAGTGGTATAGTGGTATAAGTTAGATACTGATAGCAATAGATTGGGAACTATAGGGGAATAAAATAATTCTCTTCAACTAAAAGCAAAGAGAATCAGAGAGCAAGTTGAACTTTTATTTTTAACCTAGGTTAAGTCTACTAAGTGAAAAGAATGAATTTCTAGAGTGCTTTTCAGATTTCTTAAACGTCAATGATTATAAGGAAATACACTGAAAGTTAGAAATTCCACCATAAACAAGACATGGTCCTGAAGGATGCTGGAGTTCAGGAAGGAAGTGAACAAGAAGCTGGAATGTAATGCGTAATCAAAATGTCAGAAACACCAACTGAGAACCAACTGACTAAGGCTCTGATGACATTAATATCCACAGGCCCTTTTAGGTGACACAAGATACCATCCTACTTATATAATATAATCTGAAACTAATTCATTTATATAAATTCTATATGAAAAATGATCCTTTTTTTTTCAACTTAACCTATGACACAAGCAGTATAAATATCTTGTCTTACATAAGAGAAAAATGCAGCTTTGAGATGCTTACACCACTAATAAATGCTGGTACACAAATTCATATCCAAGAGGGTACGATATTTCAAAGTTCATGCCACAACCACTGTACCACACATTTTTAAACAAATCAATGTACGGTTTTCACTTCAAAGAAAATCTAGTTTTTAAATAGCATAAGACTTAAGATGTTTTCATTTTTTCTGGATCCATCTGTCATTGGTAGAACAGAGATGTTCTGAGATAACTAAACATTAATGAAATGTGAATTATCTTTTGGTCCCAAAGCATCTCCTCAAGGTCAGTTATGGTTTGATAAAAGTGCTATCAATAGCATCTGACTACCAAAACCAGGATTTTAAATCTGATTCTGGCAAAACCAAAACTGATAACATTAAGCATCACAATTACCGCTTAGAGGAGTTAGATTATTTTTCTCATGTTATTTGGTAAAGCCAACTTTATTTAGAAATAAATAATTCTTTCTAGAATTATAAATTCTATAAATGATAGAATCTGTAATTCTTTACAGACTTCAGACTATAATGTATTAACATCCCTTTGAAAGTATCCCATTAATTAACTGGCCCCACTTTGGAAACATCTCACTGTTCTTATTCTTTCCTCTGTAATCACTGTTTTGCGGATTATACATTATACATGTCAAGTTTCAACTTGTGTCAACATGATCGATTTCTAAATTCTGAATTGTTAGACTGCTTAATATAACCTATTGTTAAGCAACTATACCATCTTATATGTTTTCCTGAATAAGCTCTATAATTACATTAGAACTATACCATCTTATATGTTTTCCTGAATAAGCTCTATAATTACATTAGAACAATAACAGCAACTTCAAAATGTACTTATTTACTTCTTTTATTTACCATCCTTGATTTGCTGTAAGCTTCGTGAAAGTGAAGATTTTGTCTGTTTTTTCTTTTTTTTTAAACTAGATTATCAAGAGCTAGAAGATTAGCTGGCATATAGAAGGTAGAATGAATGAATAGAGACTGTAGGAGCTATCTCCAGTGTGTAACTTCAATCCAAGAAAAAAACTACTATAAATTTTAAAATGAATAGATAAAAATGCTTTTACCACAAATTTAAAGTATAAATTCTATTCATGCCTCCGAGCAAATAGTTCAAAAAATAATTCTACTGATCATCCTCATTTCGTACAAAGATGTGGTATTCAATGGAAACAAATTTCTTCTGCAGCTCAAATGTTGTCTGCTATGTAAATGTGTTTGACCTAATACCATTTAATGGCAAATAGAAATGCATCCTATTTATACACCCTAATATAAATTTTTAGCCTCTATAAGTTTACAATGTAAATATAATGTTAAAATGATTTTCACATAGCAAAAATGTGATATCTAGGAATGCTACAAGCTATGAAAAGTTTAAGATTAAGATGAAAGTTTCCCAGTCAGAATGACCATCATTAAAAAGTCTATAAATAACAAATGCTAGGGAGTGTGTGCAGAAAAGGGAACCCTTCTACACTGTGGGGAGGAATGTAAATTGGTGCAGCCACTATGGAGAACAGTATTTTTTGAGAACAGCTTCCTCAAAAAAATGAAAATAGAGTTGCCATACAATCCTACAATCCCACTCCTGGGCAAATATTCAGGAAAAAATCATAATTTGAAAAGATGCATGCACCCCGATGTTCACTGCAGCATTATTAACAATATCCAAGATATGGACACAATCTAAATGTCCATTGACAGATGAATGGATAATGAAGATGTAGCACATATATACAATGGAATATTACTCAGCCTTAAAAAAGAATGCAATAGGGCTTCCCTGGTGGCGCAGTGGTTGAGAGTCCGCCTGCCGACGCAGGGGACACGGGTTCGTGCCCCGGTCTGGGAAGATCCCACATGCCGCGGAGCGGCTGGGCCCGTGAGCCATGGCCGCTGAGCCTGCGCGTCCGGAGCCTGTCCTCCGCAACGGGAGAGGCCACAACAGTGAGAGGCCCGCGTAACGCATAAAAAAAAAAAAAAAAAAAAAAAAAAGAATGCAATAATGCCATTTGCAGCAACATGGATGGACTTAGAGATTACCATACAAAGCGAAGTAAGTCAGACAAAGACAAATATCATATGATATCACTTACATGTGGAATCTTAAAAAATTATGCAAATGAACTTATTTATGAAACAGGAATAGACTCACAGACATAGAGAACAGACTTCTGGTTGCCAATGGGGAGGGGATGCGGGGGAGGGATGGAGTGGGAGTTCGGGATTAGCAGATGCAAGCAATTATATATAGAATGGATAAACAAGAATGGATAAACAACAAGGTCCTACTATATAGTACAGGGAACTATGTTCAATATCCTGTGATAAACCATAATAGAAAAGAATATGATAAAGAATGTGTATATGTGTATATATATATATGTATATATATAACTGAATCACTTTGCTGTACAGTAGAAATTAACACAACATGGTAAATCAACTACACTTCAATAAAATGAATTAAAAAAAGAAAAAGATGAGTTTCTATCCTAACACCTCAAATGAAGACAAAGCCACATGTTCATCAGTATTTTCTACTCAGGACTTATTACAGTCACTGTGTTATTACAAATTGAAAGGTACTTCCTCCTCCCAAGTATATATGGATGTCTCAATGGAAGCACTTACTGATCATTATGGATACTTATTTGAGTTCATGACAGTTACCTTGTGATTAATGGACTAATTATGAAATTTCAGTCATTACCAAAGATGTTTAAAGCTCTATTGTTAATATCATAATAGAAAATAATGGGTTTCATATTTTTATGTGATGAGGTTTAAATGTCAATGCTTGTTTTCAACTGTACATTTCAAACACCTGTTCTCTAGTCTCTATTAATACATTACATGCTCAGGTATTAGGAATGAGTTGTTGGAAGTATGTACCAAAATTCTTCATAAATCTAGCTTAGGGACTAAATTAATTTTCTACCCATTAGATAGTAAAACCAAATTTGTGGCAACTCTATGGCAAAATCTATCTTAAAGTATGTTTTAGCTGCATGAGTTAATCCCATTTAAAAGATGGAAAACCATATCATCATGGAAAACAAGAAGGTTAGTAACTTATGATTTAGTTTATATATCACAAGGTGATATATAAATTAAGAGGTGTTTAAAACTACTTCCCTCATTCATATTTTTCCTTAAGTCTATCACTGTTCTAAGAAAAATGCTGACTTCACTTTAACAAGCATTTATCATTTATGATAGCCTGCCTGGTGTCATGGAAAAAGCATTAGTTTTGGAGTGAGGCAAAAACCAAAGCTACCTTATAGCCCAGTTGATTAATCTGATTCTCAGAATCTCATTCATAATATACCTGATTCATAAAATTATTATAATCTAGGTAGGATAACTTCCATAAAAGTGTTAGCTTAGTGCTAACATATGGATTCCTTTGCTGGCTCCCTCTCTAAGACCTAACATGGCCCCTCTAAACATCCAAGTTTTACAGGGCTTAGTTCTGTCTCCAGAGCTTTGGTCCCTCTATACACTCATTTTTTAAATGATAGCATCATATCACAGCTGTAAGTCCCAAATGTATGCATCTTGACCAGATTGATTTAAACTTGTATATTCAACTTGTGACACTTTCGCTTGAATATTTCATGTCTAAAATTAAAATTTTGGTTAATATCCCTATGTGATTCTGTTGATAAAAGAATTTTTCCTGCTGCAGTTCATGGCACCATAGCTACCCAGTTACACAAGTCTGATACACAATACATGAAAGTGTCATTGTGACATTTTAGTTCAAACTATTCATCCAAACTATTACCAAGTCCTATTAATAATACCTTGGAAAAAGCTCGGTCAACCACACTAACTAGAGCCACCAAACATGGATTAACAAGTAACTTTGTTTCACTCACCTCCTTTCTGCTCTTGCCCCTTAAATCCCCCACTGCTGCCTTGGGGCAAGTTCTCCCACCTGTAGTCCTCTAATAGGCCACTTGAACAGCCAGAGAGATTTTATTTTCAAATGCAACTCTGATCACAACTGTGACACTGTGATTTATAATAAGAAATATACATCTGGTCTTTGTCCTCTTTTCTGTCACAGAGCTCCTAAAACCCTTGGAATTTCCTAAGTGGTGACAGCAACAAAGGTGTCTTTTGTTACGCTAATGAGGTGACTTCCGGGAAAGTCCCTAGGTAACCTAATGATGGGGGCTGGTTGCCAGTGTAACCAACCCTGAGATTAAGAGTTTTGGAACTTTCAGTCCCTTCACCCTACTGGGCGGGGAAGAAGGACTGAGATTGAATCCAGTCAACAATCGCAAATGATTTAATCAAGTATGCCTATGTAATAAAGCCTTCATAAAAACCCAAAAAGACTGGGTTTGAAGAGTTCCTTGGGTTGGTGAGCCTGTGGAGATTTGCGGAAAGTGGTGCATTCAGAGAGGGCATGGACGCTCCATGCCTTTTCCCCATATCTTGCCCTAAGTATCAATTCCATCTGGCTGTTCTTGAGTTATATCCGTTTATAATAAACTGGTAGTCTAGTAGGTAAAATGTTTCTCTGAGTTCTGTGAGCCACTCTAGCAAATTAATTAAACCCAAGCAAGGGGTCATTGGAACCTCTGATCTATAGCTGGTTGGTCAGAAGCACAGGTGACAACCTAGACTTGGGACAGGCATCTGAAGCTGGCGGTGGTGGTGACAGTCTTGTAGGACTCAGCCCTTAACCTGTGCAATCTGACGCTCTCTCTGGGTACACAGTGTGAGAACTGAGTTGAATCATAGGATACTCAGGCAGTGTCAAAGACTTGCCAGTTGGTGTGTAAAAATCTGCACCACCCCCCAACATTGGAGATTGGTTCTAGAACCTTTAACAATAATCTGCTTACCATTTCAAAGCAAGAGCTCCCCATTTCAAAGGTTCCCCATTTTGCCTAAAATAAAATACATATTCTATAACATGACCTAAATACATGGCATGAACATTTAGCTGCCAAAAAGTCTAATGAATATCCAAAACCTCTCTCCACCTTTTTCACTGTACTCTCTGCCTTGGAAGGCTGAACTGAATGGACTGATCAATGGGTTCCTATGCCCTTTCCTTTGATAGTGTGCAGGCAATGGAGAGCCAGCCCTGCTGGAGACTGGAGGGCAGGAGGTGAAGCGTGATCACGAATTTACTTCCAGGCGCCCTCCCTTTGGATTTGCTCTAGCTGGCTGTGTCCCTTGACTGAAGGTCACTGATCTCTGCCCTGCACGATCCTCTCCCTCCTAGTTCCAGCAACCTTTGTTTCCCCGTTTTGGTCTTGAGGTAATAATAGCTCTACTACTGTTCACCCCAAGTTCTTGCATCATTCCTTAAGTGACCCCTGTATCCAGTCTATACCTTTGCAGTTAGTCTCTTTAAATAAAGCCCCACCGAAATATCCTAAGTTTTAGTGTGTCATCTGTTTCGAGTGACACACAAAATAAGGGTACTCTCTTAGTTCCAGGAATCCTGGCCTTCTCATATACTGTTTCTTTTACCTAGAATTCTTCCTTCACTAATCACCTGGCTGGCTCCACAACACAATTCAAGTCTCAGTTTAAATATCGTTTCTTCAGAAAGGGCCTGTCCACACAGTCCAAAAAAGGTCTTATTTTTATAGTATCTTAGAATACTTTTTTTTTTTTTTTTTTTGCGGTATGCGGGCCTCTCACTGTTGTGGCCTCTCCCGTTGCAGAGCACAGGCTCCGGACGCGCAGGCTCAGCGGCTGTGGCTCACGGGCCTAGCTGCTCCGTGGCATGTGGGATCTTCCCGGACCGGGGCACGAACCCGCGTCCCCTGCATCGGCAGGCGGACTCTCAACCACTGCGCCACCAGGGAAGCCCTTTTTTAAGGTTTTGTTTCCTGATTTATTCAAATTCTCTCCTATGCCTCTCTGATTCTTGAATCCATGTTTTTTTTTTTTTCAAACTTTTAAAGGAAGTAATCCATTGGTCTGAGGAAACAAAAAAATCTGTTCAACTCCAAATAACAGTGATCAATCTATTCACGTCTTCTATATTAATATCACTATTCATGTTAATTTTATCAATCATAGTAACCGCCTCTAATATCTAGAAAAATAATCTAAATTATCATTACATATGCCTTCATCACCAGCCTAATTCTCAAAAACAATATTTATCTACTTGGGTCAAGAAATAATTATTTCAAGCTGACACTGAATAACTATCCAAACCCTGAAATCATCACTTAGTTTTAAATTAGACTGTTTCTCAATAATATTTATACCAGTAGCACTTTTCATTACATGATCAGTTACAGAATTTTCAATATGATATATGCACTCAAACCCTAACATTAACCAATTTTTCAAATACTTATATTCCTATACTAATCTTCGTCACCACCAACAATCTTTTTCAACGTTTCTTTGAATGAGAAGGATTAGGAATTATTTCATTTCTACCAATTGGATGATGTCATAGCCAAACAGTCCACACACTGCTGCCCTTCAAGCAATTTTATATATAACTGTATCGGAGACATGGGTTCATTATATCAATGGTGTGATTTCCTATTTAATCTAAACACATGAGACTTTCAACAAATTTTATACCTAACTAAAATCAGATGATCTTTTCAGCTACCTGATCTCAGTCATTCTTTCCTGTTGTCATGCACTTTTCATTCATCTATTCAACAAAGATTTACTGTTCAGCTCTCTCAATCTATCAGGTAATGTTATAGACACTAGGAGTATAGCAGGCTGGGGAGAGCAGATTAAAAACAGATCTCTGCCTCTACTAGATCTTGAGTTCTAGTGGGAAGAAAAAGACAAAATAATATACCATCAGTTAAACCTGGACCTTGTCTTCAATAATAACTGCAATTCATCCAATACTGCAATTTCAGACTTTCCAAACTTCAAACACTCATGATCTGTCAGCACCCAGGTTGCAATAATTTTTCCACCCTGAGGCGAATGACCAACCATTGACAAAATCAGCTTTTTCAGTCTTCCTCGCCTGCCCTTTTTACCCTGCATAAATACCATGGTTCAGCACCAAATCATTGTTTTTTGCACGATATTATCCTCAATCCTTTGGCCAAACAACCCTGGTAAAACACAGTGCTATTTCTACTGCATGCTGGCATCTGTACAACTGAACATAATGGGAGAAAAACATAGACTCATGCTGAGTGACCTTCCTTCACATTCCTGCTCTCTAATCAAAAATGAGTTTTTTTGTTTTGCCTGGCAACTTTATTTCTCTAGTGCATGCACTCTGCCACTCTCCACCAGTTGTCCACAAACTGTTTTGCTTGTGATCCTTCTAAACTAGTTTTGAAAAATCCTAGACCCCTACCATTTTCAAAGATGAAATTTTATACCTTTATCAAAATTAAAATAGTTGCAAATAATCTCTGATAAACAATAAATATGTTATTTGCCTGAAACAAAACATGTTTTATGTATACAAAATATTTTTGTCACCACTAATATTTAATTACTTCTGCTACACTGACTTATTATAATTGTTTACATTTAATCAAAATAGATAAATATATTCTAAATCTTGATTAGTAATTATCAAGTATAAATGTATCATTTTATTGGACTATATCACAGTATAAAATATAAAGGCATTTTTAGGGTTTTTTTTTCTGATTTTGTTTTTCTGATTAGTATGTGTATCAATATATTGATATTATTGCTAAAATTAGCCTGAATTCAATGTAATTTCTGTTCCTCATTACCCTCTTAGAGATATAAAAATAAATAAGTAGACGGGAATGGAAAGAGATTTGTTATAGGAGTGTCTGTCAGACAGTTTCCTGAACTAGGATTGCCAAAAATTACATAATGATGTATCACCAGATGCAATTACTAATTATCTAACAGTTGTTAAATTGATTAGGTCCTTCTTCAATTTTTATAAAACCAAATAATTTGGAAGCCATTTGATTTGCAAAAGAGATTGTTATTTAGATGTTAGAGTCATTCACTTTTAAAACTCAAATGATAATATTTAAAATTTTTCTTTCTGTTTTTAGTCACCCAGCGGTGATACACCGCAGTGGATCCAGAAGAGGTGGGAGATATGCAGTGGAGGCAATGAAAGGGAAGATGAGAAAGAAGAGCCTATATAGCAGCTCCTCTCTTAGGCACATCACTTTTAGGGAAGAACACTGTAAGAAAGAGGATATTGAAAGTGAATTTTTAAAAAATGATCTGTGACTACATAACCACTGGAAAGTTTATATACTCTCAGTTTGCAGACCCTATCCTAGATCACTACATTTATTTCTTCTTTCTTCTCAAACCTTCAATACTTCCTAGCTCATCCTCACTCTCAGATGATGATCTTGTTTCCTATTCACTGAGAAAATAAAATAAGCAAACAGCAGCAAAAAAAACTTCCACAAGTATTTACACTATGAGCATATTTTCCCATTTATTTGTTTTCCTCTTTGTCCTAAGGATAAACTGTGGACTCTTTCATGTTAGACCATCCCCTCTATCAGTGAACCAGATTCCCTTCCCATTAACCTATTCAAAGAATTCTCTAAGTAATTATTTTCTTTCTCTCTCCCCATTTTCTCCTTTCATTTTATTACTTGCAGCAGCATCTGAACAGGCTACTATAATCTCCCATTTTTAAAAAGATCCATTTACCCCAATTCTCCCTCAATCTACTGCCCTATTTTTCTATTCTGCTTTACAAGAAAACTGATTGAAAGACTTTCTTACACTCACAAACTCCAATTCCTCTTGGTCCATTCTCTCTGAGCCCATTCTATAACAGCACATCAATCTTCACCACATTATTGACATTGCTCTTGTTAAAGTTACTGATGACTTCCATCTTCATCTTACTCTACCTCTTAGCAACATCTGACACAGGTGACTATAGGCAGACCTCATTTTATTGTGTTTTACTTTATTGCGCTTCCCAGATACTGTATTTTTTACAAATTAAAAGTTTGTGGCAACCCTACCTACATTGCCAAATGATGGTTAGCATTTTTCAGTAATAAAGTATCTTTAAGGTATGTACTTTTTTTTTAGGCATAATGCAATTGCATGCAATAGACTATAGTGTAAACGTATGCACTGGAAAACCAGAAAAATTGTGCGATCACTTTATTGCAATATTTGCTTTATTAGATGGTCTGGAACTGAAAGTGCAGTATCTCTGAGGTATGCCTATACTCTCTCATGTTAGAAACACTTTCCTGCTTCAGTTCTAGAACACCTGGGTTTTTTTCTCCCTCATTGGCTATTCCTTCCCAGTCTCTTTGCTTTTCTGTCCTCATCTCTTTGACCTCTTCATACTGAATAGCTTTAGGATTTGATCCACAAACCTCAGTGGTTCCAGGCCTCCACTGCCTGCATCAATTCCCCTTGTTCATCTGGCCACTGCTGGTCTGGACCAGCACCCTGCTGCTAAGGTGACCGTGACTAGTTGTCTCCTCTCCCTCAGCACCACAGGGCCCAGGGGCTCTTCTTGTTCACTGTAGCTCAGCTCTTGTCTTGCTGGCTCTGTGAATTCTTAGAGATACTGCAACAACTTCCATTTTTACCCCAGCTATGATATATTGTCAGAGAGCAGGGGATTAAGGTAGCTCAGGATGACAATATAGCTCAGGCTTTTCATTTTCGATATTTCCCCAAATCATCTTTTCCTCATTGTTGGAATAGGTATGCTCCAAGGACCAAAAGAGAGCATATGAAAACATGTGATGACAATAGAAAGAGTGCATGGGAAAACTGGAAAAGACAACAGTGAACTCTAGGACTTGCCTTGTTATAATTTCTCATTATTCTGTCTCATGTGTGATTATAGCAGGTGAAATGTATGTTCAAAAATTGAAAAAAAATACAAAATAAATAAATATTTAGTTGGTACTCTACATTAGTTTATGTGAGGGTAACTTGGAAAAGAGTAATGTCAATTATTAAATATCAAAAAGTTCGTTTAAAAAACCCACTTCATATCACACTCCGTGATTTCAAACTATATTACAAAGCTACAGTAATTATAACAGTAGGGTATTGGCATTAAAACAGATACATAGATCAATAAAACAGAATAAAGATTCCAGAAATAAACCCACACATATTCAGTCAATTAATTTACAACAAAGGAGCCAAGAATATACTATGTGGAAAGGACAATCTCCTCAATAAACAGAGTTGGGAAAACAGGACAGCACATGCAAAAGAATGAAACTGGACCACTATCTTACACTGTACACAAAAATTAACTTAAAATTGATTAAAGACTTAAATGAAAGACCTGAAGCCATAAAATTCCTAGAAGAAAACACAGGCTCTAAGCTCCTTGACATAGGTCTTGGTGACAGATTTTGAAAATCTGACACCAAAAACAAAAGCAATAAAAGCAAAAATAAATGAGTAAGACTACATCAAACTAAAAACCTTCTTAACAGCAAAGGAAACCATCAATAAAATGAAAAGGCAACCTACTGAATGGAAGAAAATATTTGCAAATTTTATACCTGATAAAAGGCTAATATCCAAAATATATACTATTATACAACTCAATAGCAAAGAAAACAAACAATCTGATTTAAAAAGTGGGCTGAAGATCTGAATAGGCATTTTTTCAAAGAAGACCTACAAATGGCCAACAAATATATGAAAAGATGCTCAACATCATTAATCATCAGTGAAATGCAAATCAAAACCACAATGAGATATCACCTCACACCTGCTAGAATGGTGAGGATGTAGAAAAAGGGAACACTCATGCACTACTGGTAGGAAAGTAAATTGGTACAGCCACTACGGAGAACAGTATGTAGATTCCTCAAAAAATTAAAAATAGAGCTACCATATGATCTAGCAATTCCACTTCTGGGTATTTATCCAAAGAAAATGAAAACACTAACCTGAAAAGATATATGCACTCCCATATTCACTGCAGAATTATTCACAATAGCCAAGATATGAAAACAACCTAAGTGTCCATCAGTGGTTGAATCAATATGAAAATATGGTTATATACATACATAAAATATGGTGTATATATACTTATATATACACACACATGCATACCATGGAATCTCATTCAGCCATGAAAAAGAATGAAATCTTGTCATGTGTGAAAACATGGATGGACCACAAAAGCATTATGTTAAGTGAAACAAAGTCAGACAGCAAAAGACAAATATTATCCCTCATATGTGGAATCTAAAAAAACAAAAAAGCTCACAGATACAGAAAATAGATCAGTGGTTGTCAAAGGTGGGGTGTGGAGTGGGAGAAATGGGTAAACTATTTTTTTCTTAGTTTAAATAAATTGATTTTAAAATGTATCCTATAATATAAAATACTTTCATATATTTTGGCTATTTAGAGACCATTTAATAATTTATTGATCTCAATCTCATTTCAATGAAAGCTAAATAGCAATAAATACCTAAAGAACAGAGTAAGCATAAAGTTGCAAAAAAATTATGACATTATTGGTAATGAAATATTTTGCTGTGTATTGTAAGATATATTTATTCCCTTTCATTTATTTTTGCCTGCATATGTCCTTTAAAAACTCCTTCAACTTCACATATTATGTTCCAATATGAATGAGCACATCTAAAGGAGAAATGTTTAAATTCTAGCATACTGTGAGATTAATAAACCATGAAAATCTGACATTACATTAATTGCCTTTAGATACAGATTTAATCTCTATGTCCCATAAAAATTTAGTTATCATTTTGAGATGGCAAGAAAATTGCTAAGACAAAATTGTTTCTCTACTCAATGTACATATTAAGAGTCATAACATTAATACTTAATTCTACAAAGCAAATATTTTAAATATTCAAGTACGATAATCAATGTTAGGCTAGCCCACCCAGGTATCAGTAATAAAGGTACCATTACAGTAATAAAGGTACCATTATATCTCCAGCCAGCATCCTGTTATAATTTAGGATAGAACTAGAACTAATAAATGAGAAAAACAATCAGGAAGTAATCGTGGTAATAATGCTGAAGTATAATCATTAAGAAATCAGTATCCAGGGAAAGGCAAATGAAAAATTTTAATTTCTAAAATTGTTCTTAATCAAAGGTTTACTCTTTCAGGTTAAAGATGGTGCTTGGCTTGAGGCAAATCAAGTTACACATAGTTATGACTATAAAAAAAGCTTGCAGTTGTAATTAGGGAAAACGATAATTAAACCCCTGGTTTTACTCATCAGAGCTCTCTTACATCTGACTTATAATTGGTGAAGGACTTAGCAAACTTCATACAGTTCGTTTTAAAGGCTGTATAATAATGCACTACTCTTGTTATTATTTTATATTTGCTCCTCTACCCAGGTGTTGTAAAGACTTAAGTTCTCCTGGAATATTATTAATTAAAAGAAGAATCTCTGCCTTTTATATATCTAAATCTTCCAGAAAGACATTGTGGAGTAAAGACTAGCCTTTTGTTTAGATGTCAGAGAAAATAATTAGCTGCTTTATGCTGTGACACAAGTGAATCACTACTACATGTCTTTTCAAACACATGTATGCACTGATACACTCACACACATACATACATGCAAACATGCAATGGAAAAAGTTAGAACTCCCAAACTCTTCTACAACTGGGATTCCTAGCAGAGGTTTAATCCTTTGAATTTATTAAATACATATATATGTATACACACATATATGTATATATACATACACCATGCACATATATACAACGTATACATAACAAAATATTTTAAAATGCAAACTTTTTAAAAAAGCAATACATTAAATATATGCTAATATTATTTTAATAAGATTGTTTAGTAAATTTTAAGAAATCGTATACTTAGAAATTATAGTATTTGAAAGAAGACAATCCATTGCTAAGATAAAGTTATTTCTATAGTCAATGAGCCTAAGTGTTAATTATGTTAAAATCAGGTCTATGTTTTAAACATACAAGAATATTAATTAAAATCAGCTAGCTACCAGTTATGAAAGTACAAAATTGTCTCCTTTACATCTGATACCTTAGTGGAACTAATTTGGATACATTCTTCTACTCATGGCTTGTTCCTTCTATTTCCCAGTACAACTGTTTTTCTGAGAAGAAATTTCAGTTTCCTCCACTATAAATTTTCCATAAATCCTAAAAATTCTTTTCCTAGTCACCTAATCCAAAATTTAATAGTCAATTAATTTATTAAACATCAATAATACAAAGTGAAACCAAATTAACACATGAATTAACATGTAAACCCTAATTTGTTTCTACGTAGACACATTATACTGTCCATTACATTTATTTCACTGTTTTCAGGGTTCTTTTTATGTTTATATTAAAGAATGTTACCTTATATCTATGTAAAATAAAATTGGCTATCTTTTTTCTCAATGATTTGTCAAATGATTATTTTAGAAAAGGAAAGTTATATTTTAAAAGTAGGTTTTCTGTGTAAACAAAGATAATCCTAACTAATTATCGAAAATTAGCCTTTACATTAGTTCCTGGCTTTTATAGTGAGAGGCTCCAAAGAGATGTGGCCAGGTGGGGGAACAGTCAGTCATACTTTGACTAGGAAAAGATGGTAATGGATATACAACAAAATATGCCTTTTATCTTCTTCCTTTTCTATGTTAGGTAAATAGAAATATGTAGCAATTAAAGTAAACTAAAAATCTCAGAGATTAACAATCACAGTTTGAAATTGGATAGATGAAGATTTTTCTTCAAATAATGTTTGGACAGTATAAAGTCATCTATCATTCTTGATAATTTGCCTTTTTCTCTCATTTATGTCTTTTATTCTTTTTCTTTTTTCTTCATTTTTAAGGGAAGGAGGTAAAGAATAATGATACAACTTACGATATGTCTTTTTTTTTCATCTTTGTTCTGAGCCATTTTGCTTTTATTGCCTTGGGATACAGGGAAGAGATAATCACTACTGTTATAGCAAACAGCAATCACTGTAAAGAACAAAACCAGTGTATTCTTTCATGCTTATATTTTATTTCCATGTACAAATCCACATTCCTTCACGCTTCATTTAATTCTTCAATTTTCCTTGTTAAATGTCAAAATTGTGCATAAAATATAGGCAGTAAAATCATGAAATAACTACTTAAAGATTTCATTTAAGAGACAAGAGAATTGGAAAAAGAGAGTATCAACAAAACCTATCCATCTACCTGTTAGGAACAGAACCAAATTATTGGTAACAAGCTCCCCAAAATATCCAATGTCCAAAACAAGAGGCATCTTGAGTGAAATATAGAATACAAATATAAAGGGAATTTAACAATGATTGTTATTTTTCAAAGTTCATATTTAAATACTGAGAAATATTTAATTTACATGAATAAGAATTTGTGGGATGAAATGTAAGCCAAGCACAAAGGTGCTTCATGAAGCTCTAAAAACACAAATAAGAAAAATATAAGTAGTTTTTATTTTACTTATATCCTTTCACTGGATTTTCATTTATGACAAAAAAGAATATTTCCTAAACTCTCTTTCTTGTAACCATAAAACAACTAACTAAAAGAATAATCTGATAAATGACATTTTCTGATGATCACTGGATTGCTTTAGATTGATGATACCTTTTTAGGAATAATCTCTTTCTATGTACAGATGACCTATAGACTCATAAAGAAGACTAGAAAGTTTAGGATTTTGCTTTATGTACTCATACACTAATTCTACAAACATTTACTAAGCAACTGTACGTGCTAGATCTGAGCAAGGCACAGAGGTGGAAGTTGAATAACACAGCCCTTTGTTCCTAAAAGAGACATGGAAGTGGAATTACAAGACAAGTTTAAGTGCTATAATAGACATAAGATCAAAGTGCTGTGGAAGCAGAGAAGGAAAGCAATCCTACCCAGCGGGTTAAGAAAGGCTAAGGAACACTAATTGGAGTCCCTCAACAAGTAATTTTTGAGGGTCTAGCATATGCACAAACCTCTCTGTCACCATTTTAAAGAACTGAGGCTCAGAGAACTTTAATAGTTTGTGAAAATTCCAATACACTTCATCATGCCCTAGTATGACAACAGCATCTACCCTTGCAGTATTATTGGGAGGCTTTAAAACATGCCTGCCATTGTGCTTAGTGCCAAAAAAAAAAAAAAAAAAAAAATCAGCAAACATTGGTTACCATCATTGTATCTTAATTTATCATTATAGTCAATATCAGATGACTGTTGTAGAGTTTAAATTGACCATACGACATTGTAAAAACTTTGGAATGCATCTTATATTTTTGTCCTTTTTCTATCCCTATATTTAAGATCTATCATCCATATATACACACATATACATACAGATAACCTCTATGTATAAATATCTCTACATATAAACTATACAAAATGACCACTGGGCTCAATCATTAGCAATTACATTGAGAATTTCCTAAGTAAAGAATTGAAGCAAGTGAGACAGATAATGATAATAGTGGTCAAGGGACACTTTGATATAAATGATATAATTTTGCAATAGATGAAGAATAGAAATTTTAAAAGTTAATGAATAAACTGAAAGCATTTCCTCGAAGATCAGGAATGAGACAAGGATAACCACTCTTGTCACTATTATTCAGCATAGTTTTGGAAGCCCTCACCACTCTTGCTGCTATTATTTGGCATAGTTATGGAAGTCCTAGCCATGGCAGTCAGAGAAGAAAGATAAATGAAAGGGATACAAAGTGGAAAAGAAGAAGTAAAACTGTCACTGTTTGCAGATGACATGATACTATACATAGAGATTCCTAAAGATGCCACCAGAAAACTACTAGAGCTAATCAATGAATCTGGTAAAGTTGCAGGATACAAAATTAATGCACAGAAGTCTCTTGCATTCCTATACACTAACAACAAAAGATCAGAAAGAGAAATTAAGGAAACAATCCCATTCACCATTGCAACAAAAAGAATAAATTACCTAGGAATAAACCTACCTAAGGAGGCAAAAGACCTATACTCAGAAAACTATAAGACACTGATGAGAGAAATCACAGATGACACAAACAGATGAAGAAATAGACCATGTTCTTGGATTGGAAGAATCAATATTGTGAAAATGACTATACTACCCAAAGCAATCTGAAGATTCAATGCAATCCCTATCAAATTACCAATGGTATTTTTTACAGAATTAGAACAAAAAATCTTAAAATTTGTATGGAGACACAAAAGACCCCAAATAGCCAAAGCAGTCTTGAGGGAAAAAAACGCACGTGGAGGTATCAGACTCCCTGACTTCAGACTATACTAAACACCTACAGTCATCAAGACAATATGGTACCGGCACAAAAACAGAAATATAGATCAATGGAACAGGATAGAAAACCCAGAGATCAACCCACACACCTATCGTCAACTAGCCTATGACAAAGGAGACAAGGATATACAATGGAGAAAAGACAGTCTCTTCAATAAGTGGTGCTGGGAAAACTGGACAGCTACATGTAAAAGAATGAAATCAGAACACTCCCTAACACCATACACAAAAATAAACTCAAAATGGATAAAGACCTAAATATAAGAGAGCACACTATAAAACTCTTAGAGGAAAACATAGGAAGAACACTCTTTGACATAAATCATAGCAAGATGTTTTTGGATACACCTCCTAAGGTAATAGAAATAAAAACAAAAATAAACAAATGGGACCTAATGAAACTTAAAAGCTTCTGCACAGCAACAGAAACTATAAACAAGATGAAAAGACAACCCTCAGAATGGGAGAAAATATTTGCAAATGAATCATCGGACAAAAGATTAATCTCCTAAATATATAAACAGCTCATGCGGCTCAACATTAAAAATACAAGCAACCCAATGAAAAAATGGGCAGAAGACCTAAATAGACACTTCTCCAAAGAAGACATACAGATGGCCAAGAGGCACATGAAAAGCTGCTCAACATCACTAATTATTAGAGAAATGCAAATCAAAACTACAATGAGGTATCACCTCACACCGGTTAGAATAGGCATTAGGCATCATCAGAAAAGCTACAAACAACAAATGCTGGAGAGGGTGTGGAGAAAAGGGAACGCTCTTGCACTGTTGGTGGGAATGTAAATTGATACAGCTACTATGGAGAACAGTATGGAGGTTCCTTAAAAAACTAATAATAGCATTACCATACGACCCAGCAATCCCACTACTGGGCATATAACCAGAGAAAACCATAATTCAAAAAGACATATGCACCCCAGTGTTCATTGTAGCACTATTTACAATAGCCAGGTCATGGAAACAACGTAAATGCCCATTGACAGACAAATGGATAAAGCAGATGTGATACATATATACAATGGAATATTACTCAGCCATAAAAAGGAATGAAATTGGGTCATTTGTAGAGACGTGGATGGACCTAGTGACTGTCATACAGAGTTAAGTAAGTCAGAAAGAGAGAAACAAATATTGTATATTAACGCATATATATGCAATCTAGAAAAACGGTACAGATGAACCAGTTGCAAGGCAGAAATAGAGACACAGATGTAGAGAACAAACATATGGACGCCAAGGGGGCAAAGCGGGGCAAGGTGGTGGTGGTCAGATGAATTGGGAGATTGGGATTGACATGTATACACTAATATGTATAAAATAGATAACTAATAAGAACCTGCTGTATAAATAAATAAATAAAATTAAATTCAAATTTAAAAAAGCAAGAACAGCAACTCGATTGGCTATATGAATAAAATTTAAAAATTAATGAGTATAAGAAAGGACAGGTATAAATTAAGCAAGGTTTGTTTGAAACTAGAATGTACTCTGAAATATATTATGATATACAGCAGAACACCATAGGTAATAACACTTAATACACAGAAAACCAGAGACTTATTAGATTATGGCATCAGTACCAATCTGAAACCTACAAAAATAATCTTCACATTTTTTTCTAGTTATCCACACAGAGATCCATGGCTGTTTCAAGAATGTATCAGATTATGAGAGGCTTCCTTCAACATAAAACTTCAATACATTGCATTAATAGGAGCAAATATTATTTGAATATGATTAAAAGACCAAAAAAAATCCTCTCATAGTAAAACAGAGAAATTATATTATTGCATCATTTTAATATACATTGAATAGAGAATTGATAGAATTTAGAAAACAGACACGTGAAAATCTTGATATACTTTCAAGAATAATATGAGGGTTTTTTCCCTTTATATCCAAAGCTCCAGGATAAAGCAGCTAGTAAAAAAAGAATGAACATTGCTGCTTTCACAACACTAATTTCATATCGAACAGGCCTTTAAATACATACTCTGCAATGTTTGAGCACAAAATTTTTTATGTAATTCTAAATGTGTACTAAAATTTTAGTGTATTCACACAAAAATGGAAGACAATTAATTGTATAAAGTAATAAAATTTTAAACTTGGCAAGCTATATATAGGTTTTACTTCCTATAGGCAATTACATTTTAATTTAAAAATTACACTCTAGAAAGAAAATTTTAGGATGAGAATTATTTTCTTCTTTTTTAAAAAATTTCATTAGCTAATACTGTACAGGGTTTAAGAATAAAAATTGATGAGGACTATTATTGCATACATCTTCTGAGAATCAAATAATTCAAATAACTCTAACAGAATATTTATTTAGCTCCTCCTACAAGTGAAGTGCTGTGCTACCTAGAGAACATATACTTTTAAAAACTCTAAAATTATTCATCTTCATCTTTTAAAATGTCATATTTGTTTTATACTTTAATATGTTGTGATATATTCTGTTTAACATATACGGTAGATTCTTGTACCTGAGATTGTTCAATCAAACCTAAGAAATTTTCTGTAAGATAAACACATGGTTCTTCTTTCATTAGCTACTATCAATAATTATATTAGTCAACTGAAAGTTAATAAATTTGGTAAATTGAAGTTTATTTCTATAAGGCTATTTAACGAGATTTTTTTTAAAATTAAGTTTGGGTAAATTAGGGAGGCCTTACTTTGTAAGTATAGATAAAAATATAATTATAGGCTACTCAGATACCATTTGAAAGGGCCAAAAATATTTTTAGAAAAAAGTATTCTTGATTGCGTTTCTTCCATTTGCTAGGCTATTTTTAAAAATAGATTTTCAATGTTTTCCCAAACAATAGCACACCAAAGCTTAGAAACATATGCCAAGTAGGTATATATTTTACATTTCTCAAATATTTGCATCTTCCAAAGTCATATTTAAAGCAATATTTCCATTGACATTTTCCCCCATTGTGAGCATAAAGAATAGTAGCTTAACTGTCATAGAAAGTATTAAAATGCATCTAAAGGGCAACCTGGTGTTACCAACAGCCCAAAGCAAAAGAAAAGAGTGGAGACAAATGAGAAGCAATTATTTTTAAGTCAAAGGACACAATTTACTTGCTAAAACATAATCCTCTAAATATGACAGTGTTTATGACCCCTGTATTAGCCTGGTCTCATTTTATACCAACAGATATTAATATCATTAATTACCAGGATCTAGGATTTTTATGTCATTTTAAAGACCAGAAATTGAAGTATGCAATAACCAGCTACTTAGCCAACATTTTATAATATTATTAAGAAATCTTTTATCTTTTCCAAGTGAAATTCCTATGACTATCAAATGCACTTATCATCATCATTAAGAATAAAATGAACTTTTAATGAAGGTCAGGAAGGGTACAAAGGAATAAATTCCTCCTCAATATTTGACTTCTGCTTTCTTTTTGTATTGGGCTCTATGAAGAAAAACTATTTTAACAATTAAAATTGAAAAAAAGAGTGGAAACCCTTCATAAAGTTATATATGTGTTTACTCTATTTTTTTAATTGAGATATAATTGACATATAACACTATATTAGTTTCAGGTATATAACATAATGATTTAATATTTATACATATTATGAAATAATCACCATATAGTTAGACATATATTTTCTTTACATTTGCCAAATTCTACTACTGACATGATTTTCATGTTTGTTTGCTTTTAGGAAGAATTTGATATTCTTTTCCTTTGTTTCTCAGTCATTGTCACTATACATATTTTACTTATAAATTCACAAAACTCTAAAACAATGTAGGGCTGCAATGAATTTCCTATGATTATTCTGATTTTAGAAGTCATATAACATATTGTCTCCAAAATACTTCTACACATTTTATCATAAAAACATTTATCTACTAATCTATTTTTTTGCTTGCTTTGTTTGGTTTGTTAGTTGCTCTTCTTTCAAATCTACATTTCTGTATGCTCTAACACTATATCCAGGTAAAGTGACATCAAAATTATTTGAAACAAATGATATGGAAAAAGTACATGAACTCCTTTCACTCTAATTTATTTTCTCTCTCATTATACAAATCACACATACATGCCCATTATAGAACATGGGGATGAATCAAACACACACCAACTACGTGGGGCTTCAAGAGATCAGAAATTCCGAATTAATCTCTACTGCATGATGAGTTCATAGAGATGTTTTCCAGTATGAAAAAAGAGAGGGAGGATTAATGTGGCCTTTAAACACCAGGAACTCTGATGATTACATGTTGAAAAATGGCCAGGATGATGAACGGAATAGAAAAAAACATTAATAGAAAGAAATGCTACATGCAGTACTTTTAAATTTCTCTTCTTTGTTTTTTCTTTTGGACTTTGTGACACTGCAATTTTAAATCTAATTGTTTGTACAAATGACGGATTTGGCTACTCCACGTTTCTGGTTTTCCATGAAATAAACCTGTTCTTAGCTGCGTTTTGAATTAACCCCAAAGGAAGTACAACTGATGGCTCTGTCACAGCAATATAGGCTATATATTCCTTTTGGAGAGTGCCCTAAAACTGCAAGGTATAATGGGACATGAAAAGTCACAGTTTTATTAATGCAATTTCTTGCCATTAAGATCTGACAAAAATTCTTCTGCTGCTGGGTTTATGATACCATTTTGATTAATTTGTTAGAAAGAGAACTGGAACAACTTCAGCATGGTCAGTACTGGTTATCAAGACATTATACAAGCTTAGGTAAATACATGGAATGAAAAAAACAAAAGGCAAGACTATTGTGTAATTTGCATATATCAACATGAATGCAGAGCCATGTTCAAAAACAAGAGATAAAGCCTGTGAAGGGAAATGAAGAGTTTGATTCAAGCGCTATTAACTGGATGTCTCAAATTTCATCACACATGCAACAGTTTTTGCTAAGTAATCAAAGAAATTTTAAAAAGCAGTAAATGGGATAAGTTAAGTAATAGGGAGGACAACATTTCATGTTTAGAGACATGAAGTAAATTTCCTGGTAATTCTTGAGTAAGAAGCAGGTGCTTTTTTCCTAGGGAATTTGGCAGACATACAGTTAGAACCTCCGCCTTGCACATGGTAAGCACTCAAAACACAATATCAAATTAACTTTGTGGAACCAGGGCATGGATTCAGCCATAGGGCAAGAACACCTTAAAATCTGACACTAACACGTATATTTCACAGCTAACTTTATTTTTAGAAACATAGGACTTATGTATTGATAAAAAATTTACTAATAATTAATTAAGGCTTAAATAGTTATATAATCATTGACTCATCACTTGCAGAAAGACTCGAACACTTGTCATTAGAGTTAAATAAATGTGAAAATGTAAAATGTAAAAAAAAAATTTAAATAACATTTTAGGAAAAAAAGATGCCAAATTTTAATCTTTGTCTTGATTTCTGCCTCTGTTTAAAGACCTTAAGTGATACTATTATTACATGTGACCCATAAAACAAAATAAGACTTGTAAATATTTAAAATGCATATAAAGATTTTTAAATTTAATTCTTTTTGTGATGCAAATATGAAGATATTAAGAATATGAGGCTTGATATCATCATTTTATGGAAAAATTCATCTTTTGTGACAGAACAGACAAGACTTGGAATTTTTATCATCTAAAATTTATTGCACCTGTCTACACTGAAATAATACAATTGTTGATGGAAAAGTCACACCAAGTCATTGATCTGAAATGAAAGCAGTAGGCTTCATAACTTCTACTCCAAACCTACATTATGTATCAGGATTTATGCATATGTTCTCAACCTAAACCTTATCAAAATTGTTAATATTCTGAATACAACCAGATTATTGTAAATAATGGTGTTTTGGCTTTTTAAAAACTGTCTATTAATATAATCAAAGTACACATTAAGGCTCAATTATAAGCATATATATTAAAACTCATGGAAGGTATATGTGTTAGACAGTATCTTTGTATCTGTGAAAAATAAATACTATCCCTTTTCCTTCCCTCCCCTTTCTCACTGTAACTTCCCTATTAATAGAGTATATTTTCTGATTCCATTGAGTTTGAACTTATCCATGAGACAACTGTAACCAGTGGATTGTGGGCAAAAGTGCCAGAATGCTAGTTTTTGATGTATCCTTTAAGAGACATTTCATGATTCCAATTCACCCTCTTGTACTCCTGCACTCCACTCCACCATGACAAGAACATGCCCTGAGTAGCGGCTGATGCCAGAATGAGGAGACAGGTATACCAGACTTAAATCCAGCCCTTTAGCCAAAGCCAAGTTAAGCCCCTCTAGCTTATTTCAGAAAGCAAAGCAGAACCACAGCTGAGCCCAAGACCAACGAGCTCTGAGATGTGTAGTTGTTTGTTCTGCAACATTAGTACAAAAAAACTTAATTAAAAAAGCAATTTGTGTTTTTCTCTGGTTTTATACTGATTTTCGCTATTCTATTTCTAAATTTTTATAACATTTCATATAGTGGTGTGGTGCAACTTGTAATCTGTTGTGGAATACAGCAAAGTTAAAACAAAATCTACATTTTAAATTAAGCGTTAAGTCTCTTTAATCTTAATTGATTAAACAATCAATTGCCACAAAAATGTTAACAAAAGTTCCCCGAAATAGTTTGTAAAAGCAGATTATTTAAGATACCAATACAAAAAATTCTGTGTTTAGAGTATATGGGTAATGTGTGTTCCTTCTTAATTATGAGGATGTAATAAGAAAAAAATAACCCGTCATGTACCCAATGTAAACTGATAGCTCTTGCTCACTTTGTCTTCACAGTAGAATATAGGAATTATCTCACAGTAAAAAACAGCCTTCTCTTTGCATGGTACCACGTTAACTGACACTCATACATATCATAACCATGGCCTCACTTTTGCACAGTTTTAGTTAACATATTACTATGCAAAATAAGAACTGCTGGTATTACTGAACATTTTTTAGTTATTAAAAAATAACTTTGCAATATTACTTTTCTTTTTGCAGTACGCGGGCCTCCGCAGAGCACAGGCTCCGGACACGCAGGCTCAGCGGCCATGGCTCACGGGCCCAGCCGCTCCGTGGCATGTGGGATCCTCCCGGACCGGGGCACGAACCCGCGTCCCCTGCACCGGCAGGCGGACTCCCAACCACTGCGCCACCAGGGAAGCCTTGCTATATTATTTTTAGCATTTTGACGTTGTTGCCTTAGAAAGCATTATAAATAAATAATAATTCATACTGGTCTTGCTTCCCTCCTATGTACCTGATGACTTTTCTTTGGATTTCTGTAGTTTTAATCTATTTCAAGGAAAATATTGGTTGACTTAATCATGGTTGATTAAACTCAGTGGCGTTTGACTAAAATGACAAATATATCACTCAAAAGTTAACCAGTGAAAAGTAATTATAATTGGATTGAACTGAATTGTGTGGTGGTGTAATTTTAGTCTGCCAAATTGATGCAAGTTATGTAAGTTAAGTTCTCAGATGCAAGAGAGTTTTTAACATTTGAATGTTGCCTCAATAGTTATACTACCTAGAGAGTGTTTTTCTTTATTTTTGGAATCTGGGGAGGGATGCCTGTGTGTCCTGAATTGGAAGGATCACAGTAGATTTCAGGACTTAATTATACCAGGCTGGTAGAAAATGTTGGTGTGATAAACTGAACGGCTGGAAATGTGACCAAAGGCAATAATATTCTCAAAGGAAAGAAATTTTATCATGAGTTAAATGGGTCCTGTATTCTTGAGCATTTGCTTATATTCCCTTAATCACATTTTTCTAAATATCACTAAACAGACAGATAAGCATGTAATTATTTATTTTTGTTTGTATGCATTTTCATCAGTGTCCCTTCCCTTGGATAGGTTTGAAGGATAAAATAATGGTTATTATTACTTTCACCTGCTATCATACATAGTTAGAATCAAAAAAATATTAACCAGAGGACCTCAAAAAATTTGGAAAAATGAAAATCAGTCATACCTCAGTTTATGAGTACAAATCAATTCTAGGAAATAGAATACACTCACCTTTTATAAATAGTGAAATGTAGGAAATCTATTGATAATTTATTGAAACTGTAGGTCAACATTTCATATTGAAGGCACTTGCTGTAAACTCCAACTCCTCAATACAAATATTATTGAGCAAACTAATTTCAAGTAGGATTTTTCTATTTTCTGCTTTTTAATAAATCTGTCACAGATCATTTTCTGAAAAGAACACAATGATTCTTTGATGCCTTTCCAACTATCTTTCAATAGTTCTATAACTATCACCATAGGAACTGAGGCCATTCTATCAAGCTTCTTTAATTGTTCTGTCTTCAAGTAGAATCTATCATGCTTTCATTGAGTCACTCTGGACCTAAGTTACCTAAATTATGTTCCAGCAGTTTTGCTAAAATTACATTATGAAATAGGTCCCATTGATTCTTTGAGAGGTTTCTGTTTATATTTAAACTTTGGGCAGATAACCACATTAAAACATTTTTACAAATGACAGTATTTGAATGAATTCCTTTCCTGATGAAAATAAAAATGTGAATTGATCTTAATTAATTTTAATGTCGGATTGTCTTTCAGCACTCAATGCAAAGGGGTTTGATTTGCTACTTCCTCATTCTATTCCACTGTTGCAGGGGCCTAATAATTATGGAAATGTCTGTTTACAACGTAGAATCCCAAACTGAGTAACTGTGGGCCTTTTATTTAATGTTTGGTTCCTCAACCTCTCTATCATAAAATGATAATCTCTGCCTTATAGTTAAAACTGTCATTAAAAATAAATGAAAACAATGCATAAACTATAAACGATTGTTCATTTGTGTTACTCTTATAACTACATGCTATTCGTTTATTTTTTTAAGTACCCATATAAAAATTAGCAGGAATCCTTTAGCTCAAATAGAATTAATTCTACAACAGGATATTATATATTTGCAGAAGTGATTTATATATTTGCTGGCATGAAATACATTGCCATCTGTTATTTCAGACATTCAGTTGCCCATAAGGATGAAGTAAAGTAGGTGACAAGGCAGCTAAGCTGTAACTAACTAGGAGGTGGATAAAAGTCCATTTCTAAAGTAAGTAGGCAAAATCGCAAGTCTTAATAAGCTAACCAATTTGGGAGATCAGCACCAAGGTGGCCAATAACAGTGGTCATGTCAGCTTAAGTCAAATTCATAACAATAGTAAGCATTTAAATTGCTTCTTATAATTTTTAAAGCACTATTATCTAATTATAGCAACCTTATCTAATTATAACAACCACTATTATCCAATATCCAATGATTATTGGATATTAACCATTTGAACAAGAGGTGACAAGGGCTCAAAAATGTAAGTGACTTACCCAACACAGAATACAATATCTAAAATTGCAGAAGGAGCTGATATGCCACATTAGTGTTTAGACATACAGTTATTTCAGGGAGCCACTGGCCCAAGATTGTAGGAATAAAGAAGAATTAAGCCATTTTAATATTTAGTAAACAAATTTATAGACAGGTTAATGCTGAAACCAGATTAAGACCAGGAACTAGAAATTATGAGAGCATCTAAAAAGAAAGACAAATGGGAATGAAGAGAAACTATAGAAATCAGGTACCCAACAGGAGAATCAGGGTCAGAAACCAAGGCAAGGGATACAGGCAGCAACACAGCCATAAAAAGAGCTGGGAAAGAATATTATTTTGAACCAGTGACTATAAAACCCAGGAGACCCATTTCTCATCTATGGCAAGAACTGTTTTGAAAGTATGCTAGAGTTGGGACCATGAGTTTTAAGGTGTAGTGAGTTAATTAAATGGCAGAATTCTATTTTAACTGTTAGTTGAGAAAAGCAAGTCGTCTTCAATAAAAGTTCTAACTACTGTTGACTGAGCATTTTTTGCAGCCTTTATAAAAATCCTTCTAATGATTCTATAAATTGAGTATAAATTTCCAAATGTATAAATTCCTGAGATTCAGAGAGATTACATAGCCTGCTCAAGGTCAGCAAAGTTTGAAAAGACGGAAAAAGAATTTAGAAGTAAGGTCTAAACTGAATAATTTCCCACTTCACCCAAGATTAGGGAAACCTCAATTGATATTTTACGAATGCTGACTCCCAAGACTGAGCTTTTCACCACTGCCCTGTGTTATTTCCTAAATCTGTTCTAAAAAGTGTAAATCTTAACATAACATACTAGTTCTCACCTGAAGTTTAAAATAAGATTTTCACTTACAAGATTAAGATATAAGATACTAGAATTCATTTTTAACACTTGAGATCATATTCCATTTCTCCATGTGGAAATATTTTCTATTCATTGTCTCTCAGTACACTGGTGTTAATGACCCTGTATAATACTCTGAAACATGAATCAAGCGAGAATCCTCTTTGAGAGACATAAAAGTTGAAGAATGGTTTTAGTTAACAGTGAAAGCTTAATCGTGGATTTGGAAAATTAACTACCCACATCATTAATTATTAATTCCAAAACTCAATGAAGTACAAGGAATTCTCATTATCCTAGTATTTTATCCAAGTCCCCAAATTCATGATTCTGTATAGAGAAGTAAAACTTGCCATACAATAAAATATTCACAAATGAACTGACTACTTATAAAATTAATCCTCCCTCAAATACTCTCTCCCCATTCCTATCTCCATCATCAATACAAGGTGCTTGAAAGATTTTTACATTAATTGACGATTTTAAAAGGCTTTGGGGAATGAAATCTTGGTATATTCATGTGAAAATGATCCTCTTAACATAATTATATACAATTAAAGTGAAGGATGTCATATCTTAAGAGCTATCATTCTATTTTGTTTAAAATATTATACCTTTCCAAAAGTTATTACAACCTAAATGTTGTAAAATATAAGGTAAACAAATTATTTTCATGTTGTCTCAGTTTTTAGCCACTTAACATCTTTTCTCACTCTTCCTTATAAAATTTTGGTCTACATATTTACTGGATTCACATTTAGAGGCCTTTTTCTTACACATACTATCTTTAGATATATGTGAATTTCCTTACTTATAAATGTTGGACTATGGCCATGTATTCTAACCACTCACAATAAATTTCCTTACAAACGGCGGTTCAGGGACAGGGAACATGCTATCTCTGAAGGTCTTTCTCCACTTTTTCTATGTGGAAAATTCTTTTGAACATTTAAAGACAGTTAAAATACCACATCTTATGAGAAGCCTTTCTACTAACCTGCGTTGACCTCTCTACTAAAATCCATATAACACTAGATTAATATTCATTGTTTCAACCATTTATTCCAAACATGCTTATAGCCCCTACTATGAATCTGGTGCTGCGCTAAGGCCCTCCAGTGCAATGGTGAATAAGAGAAGGGTTCCCTGCATTCATCAAATAAAAAATTATTGTGATATAGACTTAAACAAGTATGTAATAGAGAGAAATATTATTTAGAAAAAGAGAATGACTGCTGTACACTGAAATTCTGAGAAAAGGGCATCTATGATCTACCTAAAGTGACTTTTTTTTTTTTTAAATGAGAAGACCTTCTGGGAATAATCTAAGTAGGACAGTTGAAGACAAAAAAGTTAGTTGCTCTCTTTAAGAAAATAACAGATGAGTGCGTAAGCAGTGCAGCCAATAGCACATATGCCGTCAACTTTTACTTATAATTTCCATGAGGTTTTATCTGAAAGACAATGAAATGATATTAAACTTATTCTACAATTTTTTGACCTAGTAAATATAAACATGATTATTTGGTTTCACATGAATAGTTAGCTTTCATTTGTTATCATTCTGTCAATTTACATGTCTTAGAAGTAACATTTTATACTTTTTAAAATTTCTGCTTTCAGATTAACTTATATGTCTTATTGGTTGGTTTCGAATTATTTTTTTAAATAAGGTAACAGTGCTACACATGAGAAGTGGAAATACTAATCTGTAAGATACTGCACAATAACATTTATAAATTTAAAATACCATCATTATATATATAATTATAATGTCATTTTAATATGAAATTTTTATTGAAATATTTGGTGATATTTTTATTTTGGAACAGGAGGAAGGATCGATGCTTAATATCTATGAATTTAACAAGCCCTGTAATACCTCTGAACCTTGAAATTGAAACAATGAGTTACATTTGTGCCAAATGAATATCAAGTTTACAAAGTATACACACAACTATTTTGAAAAGTGCATTCTTCCTACTGGCACAAAATGATCATAGATATATAAAATATGTACAGCAGAAAAATATAAAATAAGTTCCCTGAAGAAATTTATATTTTAATGTCTATGAGTCTGCAATTTTTTTGTTTTTGTCCTTAAGATCTTTTTTGAGTTGAGTATCTGTCATTTATAATCTAAGTGAGTACTGATTAATAGGAAATACACATAAGCATCTGCCCTCTTGAAACTTAAGTAATTTCTCCCAGCATTGGAGATTATCCACAGATTTAATAATGGAATAGAGAATCAGAAAAACTTGAACCAAACATTGTCTTTACTGGTGCAACACAGACCAACCTTTATAAATTGATTCTTCAACTCAACCAAGTTTCTGAAGATGATTGGTTAGAGAGCAGTGTGTTCAATACACTTGGCAATGCATTCAGTTTGCTTTTTAGCTTCCGCTTTGCTCTCAGTTCACTCTGTATAGTGCACTGAAGTAGCTACAGATTACTCTCCAGGGCCTCCTGGTCATCAAAGAACATTTAAAGCTTTGTCAGCCTTGTTAAGAAGATAAAAACTATAACAGATGTTGTAATATTCTGTCATAATAATCCCAATCTCATCATGGTGGTGGGTGAAATAAATCATTTCCAGTTTCTCTCAGGGAGCTTTAAGTAGCTTCTAATAATTTCTTTTCCCATCCAGGTCAACTACAGGTATGGGAGAAAATCTGATCAATAATTGGGATAATAGTACAGTAGATTTAACAAGTTATTTTTTTCTTTCTAAGGTGAGTAGATAATATTTCTTTGTGGCACATTAATCTTATAACCATAAAACTTACTCAAGTAATCAGTTTTAAATTTAAATGGTAGCCATTTACCATGTAAAAATTTTAAACTGCCAGGTAATTAATGATGTGAAATATATAGAAACTACATTAAATTTAAATCATAAAATAGGTGTCAGCCACCTGCTTCCCATTATATCTTTGACAATATCAATTTTCTGAAAGTAAACTTTCACTCATTTTAAAAATGCTTTCTAATTTGTCTTAGTCCAATTAAAGGATAAAGCATATATGTACAGTTCAATATAATGCAATAATTTTGTTTTATTTGTTTAAACAAAAGAGCATTTTCTCTTGAAATGCATTAATTTCAAAATAGAAAATAGAAAAAAAGAGAGATTACTTCTTTAGCTTTACTATATTATCCAATTCTGAGTGGATGGTCAAGTATGGGATTATTTTCGTAGTTATTTATAATGCAATAGAAATAATACACTTAGTAGAAAAAATTATATAGACATATAATTCTGTGAATCTCCTTGGTCTAATATAGACTTTTGGCATTTACACATTTAATTTAGATGATTATTCAGTCAGTCAGCTTGTGATAGGATGGGACAAGAAAGTAAGAATATCCTGAAACATGATATATTTACTAAGGGGGAAAAATGTTTAAATTTTCACCTGGAATGTGACCGGTTTCAGTTCAGAAGATACTGGAGTTTATAGATTGATGTAAACATAATAGAATAGGTTTTAAATGACAAAAATGTTTAAAAATAGAAAATTATTGTAATTTCACCAATATTTAATTCTTACTGTGTGGCGTGTCAAATTTCTGAAATTACATAGCGCACAGAAATGTTAAAATAGCAACTGAGAATGTCAGAGTAAGAGATTATGTAACTTAACAAAATATTTATTTTAAATTCTTCATTTTAAAGAAGAGATAAAAAATGGGGGGGGTGGGGGACAAATATAGCCTTATGGTAAAATAATAACTGGCATGGAATAACTGAACACATAGAAAATACAAAGAAAAATAATTGATATAAAAACATAGCACCCTTTAAAAATCTTTTCTTATAATTTAGTTTTGTTAAAAAGAAAATCAGAATCTCGTTGTAATTGACCATGTTATATCCTAAGTGTCTTAAGCTAAATATAACATTTTTAAATCAAAGAAATATATAATATGTTGACTTAAATAACAATAATAATAACAAAATAATGCAGTTGATCTTATTTGGAACAGATTCTCTAGATTGGAAGAGATTTTAAAGATCACTGGGTCCTGTTACCTCTATGGCCTAAATCCAGCTACATCATTCATACAAAAAATAGTCATATAAAAATTTCAATGACAAGAAGCCTGCTACATTCATTGACTGTTATAAAATCCATTCTTATACCATAACCTATCTTTGTATATATCTTCCTTGTACATCTTCACTATGCCTTTTGGGTCCACACAGAATCATGAACATGACGTTATTTCTGATCTCAAGTTACAGAGAAAATACTAAGCTTACTTAATTCTGTAAAAGTCATTAAATAACTATTTTCTTTAAAAAGTAAATATGTAAGTTCTTTTACCAATACTTGATTTTGGTGCACTGTATTATGATATCTCTGAAAGCATGTGACATTTTAAATGGATATGTTGGTTGGAGAGAACACCTTTTTTTTTCCCAGCTTATACTATTTCTCTAAATTGATATATACTTTTTATTCCTTGACAACATATGTAACTTTAAGAGGATTGATATGAACTTAATTAAAGTTATATTCCAGGGACTTCCCTAGCAGTCCAGTGGTTAAGACTTCGCCTCCCAATGCAGGGGGTATGGGTTCCATCCCTGGTGGGGGAGCTAAGATCTCACATGCCTTGTAACCAAAAAACCAGAACATAAACAACAGAAGCAATACTGTTACAAATTCAATAAAGACTTTAAAAAAAAAAGCTATATTCTGAAGAAACATAAAAAAGAGAAAATAACAACAGAAAGGTGTTAACAAGTAGCTAATAAAATGAAAGACACTAAGTAGGACAGAAGCATTAAAAAAAGTTTCCTTTTCTTCCCGGTTCATTTGAGGAGAAATATATGCATAAATGAAGAGGCACTGATTGACTGTGATAATCAACAGTAAAGAACTTTGTTACTTAAATTCTTTTATTTATTCTGTTGATTTGCAAGTGCTAATCATCTTTTGCATTATTGGTTTATAACAGCATCCATATTTTTTAGGTTGTAAAAATCTATAAAAAGAACTGAATATGAAAAACAAGAATGACTGTCTAGTGTGTCAAGTTGTACATTTAGTAATTAAAGTAACTGAAAAGAAGGTATAATTTATTCTTTTTTAAAAGGGTCATCTTGGACAAATTACTTAATCTACATGTGCCTTGGTTTCCTCAGGTGTAACCTGGGGATAATAATAACACACAACATTGTTGGGAGGATTAAATGACTTAATATTTGTAAAGCTTAGAATAGTGCATGACACTCAGTATGAACTATGTAAGTGCTATTGAATACAGCAATATATTATTTTAAACAACGTATTTATAAATTCAACAAAAAATATTCCAGTGCCTGCAATGTATAAAATTTTGTGCTAAGCACAGGAGATTAAAAACCAAACAAAAAATAACTGGTGAGAGCACAGAATACAGGCAATTATATTTTTGTCTAATAAGTACCATAATGGAGGTGTTCAAATATTATAGGAGTGCATGGGAGTGAATAAGTCTAAAAGAATCTTGATTTTTTCCAGCAATTGTACAGATCCTTTAATTCAGAGATTTGAGAATATTCATAAATGTTTATTGTAGATTCCTCTAAAAAGCAAAGCGAAGTAGGCTCTTTCATCACGTTTTATAAGATGCTTTCCTAGACTTTTCACTCCTTAGAATGTCTCTTTGAAGTTTGTGCTGCCAGTGTTTGTTTTACAGAGAACTATGGTTTAGAAATACAAACAGTCTTGCCTTGTCCCAGACATGTGAGTCAGGTTTCCAAACTCTTAGTTCACAGATCTTTCTTATAAATCTGTATGATAAAATTACTGTTTGAATTCTATGTGGCATCTTCAAACATCAATTATTCAAATATTTACTATGTTAATACTGAAAGATTAACAGTGGCTATGCATTAATCAAACCTAACTTTATTTTCAATTTGATAGAATAGAAGGTTCTACTTTCTAAATTAAAGATAATTTATTTTACCTCAAAAATAAATAAAATCAAACAATTCTCCAGTATTTTTGAGTACCTACTAGTTATTATTATCCTAAGTATTAGAGAAGATTAAAAAAAAGATTTTGGTGTGAAAGAGACTCAAGTCTAGTAGAAGAAAAAACTCTCCTTTAAAAATTAAGCAATCACATATCATGAATCGGTAATCTTAAGGAAATATCTAAAATCATAAATTCCATAGAGCATCACGTTTTTTTTTTATAGACCTCCTCTCCCATCTTCATGACCAACTTCTTCCTCCGAGAGATATCAAGTTATTTTTTATTGTTTTTCTTGTTTGTGCCCAGAATTATTCTACCCGTTTTACATTTATATATTGAATACTTATAGAATACTTAAAACAGCCTTACGAAGCAAATGTTGTTGTCCTTATTTTATCAACGAGGATATTTGATTTCAACAAAATTAATAACTTGCCCTACATCATCTTGCTGTTAAGTAGAGATATGTTAGATTTCAAAGCTTTTGATTTTTTTGTACTAGTCTAGCTCCCCTGAGGGGAAAACCAGGAAATTGATATTGGGTAATATAGTCTGTTTATGGTATTATTAAATCATTTTATGTTATTATCTACGTTACAGAATAAATTTAATTGAAATATTTCATTTATCTGAAAAGATAATTTTTCCATGGGTTGAAGTTAGCAGGGGCAGTTGAAAGTTGGCGTCACTCTTTTAATCTGTGCATAAGAGCTACGTTCACTACAATGGTGATGCACCTGCAGTCTTTTCTAGCGATCTGATAAACTGTATTTATATTACACTATAAGGAGTACAATGGTACTGTGCTGCAATGATGAACTGAAACTCTTCAGTCATCAGGCTGTCCCAAATCATCTGAAAAATAGCAGTTGTGTGTCCACTGTACAAAGAAGGATTTTCAGATCAGATGCGTATGTTACAATAGGATTTTTTGATTGTCCCGCACAAGGGACCAGATATTATGATTCACTAAGGAGCAGAAGAAAAAATAACAACACTCAATCAAGGGAAGCAGGTTCTCTGGGGATTTTTATTTATTTGGTATTAAAATCTACTGGTTCTTGAGTAACACATGAAGTATGAAGACAATCAACTTTCTTGAGTCTTTTTTTTTTTAATTTAATAAACCAGTGACTGATGCAACATTTTCCAATAAGGTGAATAGGTACTATGAAACACAGAAGGATCCTCTTATAACAGCCTCACAGTGAATGTACTCCTGCCACCAGGATGAAAGGTAGAGGGGAGAGGTTCTTAGTTGGTAGAAGAGTTTTAAGGAAACTGTGCTTGGCTCTAGGGCCTAGTAATGGGCACAAAAGTGGTCTCTGCAGAGGTCTCTTTCTGGGCCACTCTCCTGCAGTTCTCTTATTGAGAGGGGATGGGTATCCCTCGCCTCTATCTCCTGGGTTTTCTTGTCCCTCCAATTAGTTTACAAAAAACTTTGTGGTCTCCCTGACCAGCTCTGAGAGTTCAAGATACTACTGCTTTCACGGTTGGCCAACCCATCTTCACTCTCCAGATTTTCTGGGCGGATGTCAGAGTCTAGTTTGTGTTCTGCTTCAGTTTTCTCAGGCATAAATCAGCATCTGTCTTTTGTGTTTCCAATTGCAGAAAACACATTTGAAACTCTGAATGAGTCTCTTGAAGACCCTTCACTAGACTTGGGGTAAGAAAGTTACTCCTCTCAACTCCAACTTCTCCTAAAGCTGTGGAGGAGACTCAAATTTAGGCCACAGCTCTCTACACAGAAATCTCTCCATTTATCTCCTCTGACAGCCCTCTCTACTGTTGAATTGATCAAAATCACAAAACAGGTATCGTTTCTTTTGAAAACCTGCATGGGAAGAGGGCTGTTTCATATTCATAATAGTGTCCTGATATTTACCATGTTTATGCCCCAGTTTCTTTTTTAAATGAAAATTATGTTTATCAGAAGGCACAACTTATTAAAAAAACATCCCACCAACTGGAAAAGAGATCTGAAATGCACATAGCAATTCAAGTTTGGAAATCTGAATATACAAAGAACTTCTCCAAGTAAATATGAAAGACAAATCCCCCAGTAAAGAAATGGACAAGAGATACGGATAGGCAATTTCTGGAACAGGAAACACAAATGTCTGATAAGCACTTGCAAAGATGCTCAAGATCACTAGAGAGAAGTCAATGTAATTCAAAACCGCAATGAGATGCTGGTTTACACCCATAAGGTTGGCGAAAGTGTCAAACTTTACGAGGCTAAGTGTGGACAAAGGTGTGGACGATGAGGACCCCTGGAGAATGGTTTAGTACTGTCTGCTGAAGTGAGAAAGGTACGTGCCTTATAACTCTGCCATTCTTTTCCAGCTGCAGGGGCCCATGAATGTTCATAGCAGAACTGTCTGTAAAGTAAACACTGCAAGCCATGTACACATCCATTCACAGGAAATTGGATAAACACATTTTGATACATTTATATAATGGAATATTATACAGCAACAAAAATAACTAAACTAGAGCTATAAGTTAAACATTTACCAGCACACTGTTGGGTGGTAGTTGTGCCTCCTGGATCCCTATGGCTTCTGTGGGGGAAAAAGGAGCTAATTGTCCATGACTAGACCCAGGACAAGAACCAGGACCTCTGTGGGGATGACCTAGGGAGGTAGATATAAGCTGAAAATGAAGAGGAGTTTCCCAACAGGCAAGGCTGGACAAGGACAGAAGAAGCTGCCCTCCAAAGGCAGGTCACTGGAGGTATGTGAGCAGGGGTTGGGCAACTGTTTCACGGGCAGTGTACCAATCACTGAAAATCAGTAAGTAGTGTAAGGGTGAGGTGGGATTAAGCTGGTTAAGACACTTCTTCCACACCCAGAGGCCCTGTGGTTCTGTGATTCAGTGAGTTTGCAAGGCAAGGTCAAAGAGGACAGGACTGAACTGCTAACCAAACTCTGACACATCCATGTGATGAAACACTGCTCACTAATAAACGGGTATGGACCATGGCACATGCAACAACATGGATAAATCTCAAAAACATGCTGAGTGAAAGATGCCTGGCACAAGAGGACACAAACTATGTGATTCCATTTATGTCATGCCTCAGTTTCTCACTTTTTTTTTTAAATGGGAGAGTTTTAAGACACCAAGTCGTTGATGGTAAGTAAAGGATACAGATCAAATATAGGAGGAAATTTATTGTTAAGAAGCATAAGAATTTACGTAAGGTCCTACATGAAATTTACCTACATTTCTATGCATTTTCAGTGAGACTCAATGCTAACAATTCAAGAAGGAATTTTGCGCAAAACATATTTTCGTATGTTTCACACTTACATAATTCCATTGATAATACCCAATATAAATTAAAAGAGTATCAGAACTCCCCCTTGGCTAAACTATTACTAATTCAAAATAACATGCTAGGATTATCACGATAATATATTATCTTATCATAATTACAGTGAGTAGTTTCTTCTTTATCCTTGGTAAGGGCTTGGTATTATAAGTTTTAGCTTAATAACTATAATTTGCCTAGGTTCTGAAAAATATATTGACTGAGTTCACTTTTCACATTTCATCATCTCCAATGGCAGCACCCTAGTCCAAGCTACTGTCAGCAATCACCTAAATGATCTCACTGTAGACACTCAACCTGTCCCCCATTTAGAGGTGTGCTGGTAAATAGTTAACAACCAGTACTCTGGGAGAGGGAAAAGCCCTGATTTATAGCATTTGCCAATTACTGTGGTGTAAATATGCTCACCATGGCTGAGTGAAAGCTTCCAACATGAGATCACTGAACCTGGAGTTGGAAAGAAATGGTAACAATTTGGTTCTCCCAAGCCAGCTCCATCATACCAATGCCCCCACCACACCCAATTTGCTCTTCATAAGGAACAAGGAAAAAGTTTTCTAAAGAGAAATCTGATTGTGTTACCTGGGCCCTGCTTAAAAACATGTTTTTGGCTCCCTTTTACTCCCACCAGCTTTCATTTCTCCGTGCTCCCAGCCATCACAGGATATTTCAACAAGCCCTTCTCTCTGCTGCTAAGTTCCTCCTTTGCATTTTCACTTAATTAACTAATATCCTCCATATCTTAGCTCAAGTGTCACTTCCTCAGGAAAGTTTTCCCTGATTCTCTTGGCCATGTTAAAGCCCCTTACTATAAGCCCTTATAACATGATATACATATACCTCTATATTATAGCCATTGTCACTTCCACAATCTTGCATTGTTGCAATTAATCAATCAATGTGTGTCTTGACTTGACTACACTCTAAGTTTCATGAGAGGCAGCACCTGCTTTTCAACTCAAACTGCCCAGCCCTGAGCACAGTGCCAAGAACAAAGCAAATACTCAAGAACTATCTATTGTTTATAGATTAAATTAATGAATACATGTCTATTTAAAAGGATAAATGAATATGTTCTCCTGAAATTTGTAAAGGAGAGTTGGAAACTAGCTGATAATAGAATCATTTGATGTGTCCAGTACAACTAGAGTTTGTGTAACAACTTTATAGCTGACATTAGAGAGTACTTAAACTTTTCCAATTTTAATATACATACATTATTCATTTATTACAAAACTAAATAAAAAGAGCTGATAGAACTTTAAACATATTCTTAAGCATTCTCTAAGAATAAAATAGGTTAGTTTTAGCCATTCTTAAAAAATAAGACATTCTAAACTAAACGATAGCATCCGTCACCTTTCAGAAGCAGCTCCATGAACCTTCCTCAGGTCAACCACATGAATCACTACATGGAGGCCTTGAAACTTGGACTGAATGACAAAATGTTTAGGTGATGCTTCATTTCCATAAAATGAAACAATAGATCACATTATCAGGAAGTTTAGATCTCTCTATATAAAATAAAAACACAGAAATGGACAAAGAAGTAACAGAATAGGGCTTCCCTTGTGGCGCAGTGGTTGAGAGTCCGCCTGCCGATGCAGGGGACACGGGTTCGTGCCCCGGTCCGGGAAGATCCCACATGCCGCGGAGCGGCTGGGCCCGTGAGCCATGGCCGCTGGACCTGCGCATCCAGAGCCTGTGCTCCACAACGGGAGAGGCCACGGCAGTGAGAGGTCCGCGTACCGCAAAAAAAAAAAAAAAAAAAAAAAAAGAAGTAACAATAATTTCTCTTTCCCTTTCACTTCTATATTTCCGAATTTATAATCGTCCATAAAATCCCTTCATTTCAGGTATTGAGCCACGGTATGTACAAACAGATTTCAAAAACATATTTCTACAAAAAGCACAAAATAAAATCCATAACCAAGCGTGGAAGCAGTATTCTTTCATTCTCTTCAAATTTTGAATTGTATGTACATTTTATGAGGTGCTCATTTGCTCACATCTGTGATTTGAGAAATGTTTAGGTTTGAGTAACATGCTAAGTGTGACTGGATATATGGACATACATTTTTAAAATCAGGATTTTTTTTAATTTATAAAGCTTCATACTCAAAGCTTTGATCACAACATTCTATGCTTATGGTCAAATATTTGGAAATTGTATAATTTTATTGGATCACAGGGATTTTTTTCTATTTTTCCAGCAAATTTATCCTTTCCATGGTATTCTGAGCTACCTCTTAGATTAGACTGAAAAGTAAAGTAAAATCCACACCTTTGTTTTCTAAATTAAGGGGAACTTTAGATATGAAAATGAGAGACAAGCTCTGACTCTCCCACTGTAATGCTCAGAATGTAGCTTTCCTTCTAAAAGATTTAGGTATTTCCTCCGTATCACTTGCTATGCTGAAAAATTTATACTTCATCCCTAATAGGAATTCATAATTGCTATTTTTTTCTTATTACAATAAATATATCTAAAGTTGATAAATACATGAGAATATTTAAAAATAAACTGTCGAATATAGAATATTTATTAATCACCAGAATATGACTAAGATAGTATAAGTGTTTCAGTCATAAAATGTTTCTTACACTCTAAAATGATATATCAATACAATGGTATATTTAAGACCAATATTCTGGGTTTACTTTCATAAATTTATACTGATATATCAATAAACCTGACTTAACTTTAAACAATCATACGCTTGGCGAAAATCTACTCCTTACATTGGAGAAAAAGCCTCTGTTGCTTTTATACTGTGATTTACCTTTTTAAGTGCATGTTTTACCTCTTCACCTAATTACAACAGCATCAAAATACATTATCTTACATATTCTTTTGTATGTACAATCTTATGTATTCTAAAGCCCATATACTAAGATTATTGCAGTTCCTCCCAGCAAGAGATTTGATGAGTTCTAAACTACATGGACTCTGTGAGTCCTATGATTCAAAGACTCAATTGTTTATGAATTCATCATGTGAAGTGTGTAAAATTTGAGATAAAAATTTACTTAAAGAAATAATTCTATCCTGAATTTAAAGGGAATATGAAGTATCCAAAGACAATGTTTCAACATATAGCATTCTAATATCTTAGTATTATATTGGTGGGTTATTAATTTTCCTAATGAGAAATCCAAAATACACAAAACGAATACTACATAGGGCTTTAGTAACTCCAACTATAAAAATGTGACATGTTTATTTACCTAATATATATGTTGTAAAAAATTACAAAAATTTTATATTCTTGCCTTTATATTTTGTTTTAGGCATTGCACTGTAAGATAGATAAAGTAACTCCCACATTAAAAAGAAACAAACTATGGTTAAGAAAGCATCAAAAACTAGCCCAAGGCCTGAATTCCTAACCATCAAGTAATACTGCCTCTCAATAGCACAGCTGGATCAAATAATATGAAATAAAATTAAATAGGTGAGAAGTCATTTAAAACAAGAAATGAAGATACACAGGATTGTATTTTAATGTAGTATTTCAAAGCCCATAGTTTCAACATAATAAAGAATTCTGACCTTTAAAACTAATGGTGCTAATATTACTACCTATATTGAGTATCCACTGTTTTGACTTCCAAGCATCATATCTGCCTTCTTTTTCCAACATCACCCATATTTCGAGTGTGGACTCACCTTTTCCGTCTCATCTCCACCCTCGGCTCCAGAGTTTGTCAAGTAACCTGGTTCTACCCAATCAATCATCAAATATTCCTAGATACAGTGATTGCTTCAGCATAGTCATGTCAAACAAGCTAAGCTGGTCAAAGCCAATGACACTCAAATATGGGGCTCTTTTTGTTTTGATTAAAGGGAACGAGAAACCATTTCTTTCCACTGGATTTGCTGAAAAGATAAAAACCCATCTCAGTACCTGCTGAAGGCAGTAATGTCACTAGAGGAACCTCTCTGAAAATGGAAACTACAGACCAGAAAGCAGAGCAAAGAGATGCAGATGGAGAAAATGACCCTCCTTGACATTGTCTGAGTACCAGACTCAACCATACTTGAGGAAATTTCTACCTCTATACTTTCAATTACATGAGCCAATAACAACCATCACCCTTGATTTTTCTGAAATCAATTTACATCAGGGCTTCTCTCATTGGCAAACAAGAGTTTTGAATTAATCACTACATCTGAATTGTGTTCTTGCCATATAGTCATATAGTCGTAGTCATTTAATTCTCAAAACAGCAGTGTGAGGTATGGAGGGCATATGTAATCTCCATTTGATAGATGACCACTATTTGAATGGCTTTATTAAGATCTCATTGAATATACATGTTAGAAAAAGTTTTAAAATATAAGAAGTGTATGCCTTCCTGGTCAGCTCAAATGGTAAGAAAAATATAACAGAGACATTAATCAAGTAATCAATAACTAATTGAATGTGAGATGTGAGGAAAAAACATATCAAGATTTTAAGAAAAGAAAAATAATGGTTGCTTTACATAAATATGGAAATCAGAAGGAATGAAAAGCTTGAGGGGGCTAGAAGGGTCATTAATTTGGTTTAAACATACTCAGTAAACGATTCTGGTAGGACACCTAGTTAGACAATCCCGGTCAAGAACTTTATATATTAGACTTGCATTAAGAAGAGCCTTCAGGAGAAGAATATATATCTGTAAATCATCAGTAATGTTGGTAGTTGAAGCTATGGAAGGGGCAACATAACTAACACTTTTATGGATTTTTAGATTTCCGGTCCTTTAACAATATCACTTCATATAACACTAACAATGACCCTGTAAAGATGGTGATATCACCCCATTTTTTCTGACAGATGTAGAAAAAAAAAAGACAAAGAGTTTAAGTAAAATGTCTCCAATTTCCACCTAATATGTAGAAAAGTTAAGATTTTAACCAAGATCACTCTGACTCAGAAAAACAATAACAAAACCTATAGAAATGAACGAATGATCCTATTGAGGGAGAGTGTTTAAATGAGAAAGATTCAGAGAATACAGAGGAGTATCAGAGTGAATGTACGGTAACAGGAAGAAGAAGAACAGCCAGTTAACAAATGCTGTCTACTTCAATCTATACCTCAGAATAAAGAAGAATGAATATTTATGAAGTATCTAAGACTGGAAAAAAGACATTTTATGTAAACAAATAATACTATTTGCCAGTTTTGAATACAGTCACTGAAAGATAATTAAGAGAATTTAAGATCCAATTTACAAATATAAACATACATACATTGCAAAAAATGCATTTGAGTTTTCTAATACAATTCAATTGGCACATATGAGAAGTAATTTTCTTCCTAGTAGACAAAAAAGGCTTTTGGAACCAAAAAATTAGACTATACTAAGAGTAGTTGAATTGTTTTCACTTTTAGCTTGTATTAAAACTGAATTACAATCATTACTTTCTGAATTGGTTAGTATTTCTTTCCTCTATGATGAGAATATTAATGCTATCTTCATGCCATCAAATATACACATTGCTCTATTTGACTTTGACATTACCGAATGTAACATTAAGGGATATTCTAATTGATTTTCACAAAGAGTATCAGACACTATCATGCTCCAGGAAACTCAGTCTTAGCAGCTTATCCAGTAGAAAGACATCAAGAAACAAGTATGATACAGTTAATCTAATGGGGGAAAATAGTAGCTACTACAAGGTAACTCCTACTGAAGCCAGCAGTCCTTGGCAACACCATACATCTCCTAGTCTCCTACCCAAGACCTTAAAGCAAGCATGACACTATTTTGACTGGAAAATCATCAGTAGGTTTTCCCTTTTAATTTACTTAATACATAACTAGAAATAATCCTAGCTTATTGGATATTTTAAGTCCATGTACCTTACACTGGCTATTATGAATTTAATTATTTGGCCATTATAAGAAAAAAATCTATTATTTATTCAAGATAAGATCAAATTTAAATTTAAATGAAGCTTGATCTGTTTAAATGGAAAAAATATGGAAACATTAAATAGTATAAAGTTAAAAATGACTTTCATTCCTTATAAAGTACAAACCAACTTAAGGCTAAGAAATTTATATTTAAAAGTGATCATATTTTAGACCATTAAAGACTACAACTATAAAATAAGGAATCCAAGAACAGTGCATCCATAATCACAGTGTTAAGGAAATGAAGTGCTTCAGTCTTCTTACTCACATCACTGAGATGAGGTAACAAAATGAAACGTGAAAGGCATATAGCTCAAACACACTACATCAGAAGACAAGTTATTCATTGAGGCATTATTAGGATAAGTTGATTTTTTAAAACGTGCAAAATTTATTTCTGTTCTCTCAATATACTAATATTAATACATTCATTATAAAGCACAATTTTTGAGTGATCAAATTCTGATCAGTTATCTAACTAGTAAGTTTTAAAAAACTCTGAAAAATCAAATGAACAACTTACTGTTTCGAAGGCTCAGGAAATTTTAGTTCTTCTCTTTTCTTCATCTCTATTGTTGGGTCCATAGGAGTGAGAACTACAGCAGCACATGAGACCACAGAGTGGTATGAATCCTCCCGGCAAACTGTTTTATTAGAAATAATAATTTGTAAATGTCACAATTATTTCTTGACTGTTCTCTCTTTTTCTCTTCTTTATTTTCAGTCAAATGAAAGATAATTCAACTAAAACATTAATTGCCATTAAATTGTCTTTAATTATCATTTTCTATTCTGTCTCTCCACTCACTAGCTGAATGACCTTGGGCACCTTTTGCTTTCATTTTTTTAAGCCACACAGCAGAAAAGGTGTTGCCCACACTTTATAATCCTTCATTTAAAAAAAGCTTTTTATTGAAGAATAAGAAGTGCACTAATTACACACAATCTCCACAAATCACTACACAAATAAGAGATGTTCATCATGACCAGTGACACACACATTGCTTCTTTCAAAGTCTGTCAAGGATTTGTCACTAGGTATCTGTACTCAGTTTTAGCAAAGACATCAAAGTGTATAGCTACATTGCTTCCTTCTCTCCCAGTGTTAAAGCCACGTGACATTTTTAAAAATGGATAATCTAATGAAGGAATTTGCCAAAAGAAAAGAAAGTGAAGCAAAGAAATAAAAGCTGATAGTACTGGGAGTGCTACTTGACTTGATTATAAACGGACGACAAATTATCATCACTGATCTAGGTACTCATTTCAAGAAATAAAAGCTGATAGTACTGGGAGTGCTACTTGACTTGATTATAAACGGACGACAAATTATCACTGATCTAGGTACTCATTTCAAGAACCACGACTGCGACAACTATCTGGAAAGAGGCAATACTCAAGACGACAGCACACATTAGCAAAGGACAGTACAAAAAATACAATAGGACCATGCAAGTCACCGAGAAGTGTGGGCCCATGATCTCAAAGAGAAGGAGGTGTCAGAAATGATCCCAGCGTTCTTCCGTTTTCCCCTAAAAGTATCTGCTGAATTATTAATCTGCTTAGCATGAGAGCCTCAGGCAAAAAGGATGACCACTAAAAGCAGAGCTGAATTTAAAACAATCTTGCGTCACTCAAGAGGCAAAGATTACTGCGCAGTATGTGTCAAAGAGGTGGAGCAGTGGGTTCCTCATCATCTCTCCAATGCCATCAAACACATTTTTTTAAAATTTAATTTTCTCGACTTATTCTTGGCATGTGCTTTGAGTTTAAGACAAACACATCCTTCATAGCTGGGAGAAGAAAACTCTATTATATTTTAAATTTCCACTGTTGCCTTAAACACTGCTAATGATGAAACAGACTAAGAATTACTGATTCATTTCTCAGGGACAGCGTTCACTTATTCAATAAATATTGAGTGAACTAACTGGTATGTTCCAAGAAATATGCTTAATGGTAGGATTCTCCTGTGGACAAGAAAGAAATGTCCTCCCTTGCCCCAAGTTTTAATGAAGTTTTAATTTCTTCTAGAGATATTACTCAAATATTAGGGCAAAAAACTTCTGACCAGATGAAAACATTTACCTAGATCTCTATGAGGGAAAATAGAGCTAAGTCATTTTTTTTTTAAAGGAAAAGAGAGAATGAACAGGGAAAATGCTCTAAGTAAACAATATTTTTTTTTCAAAAATAGGGATCATTTGTTTACTTAAGGTAATATGAGTATTAATACTTAATTTTTATGATGCAGAGGTTGAAACAATTGACATTGAATCCAAAGGTACTGCAGTTAAAAAAAAATCAATGACTAAGTCAATCAGAAAGTAAGTCCCTTTAATTTTTACATGATGAAAGTGACAATTAATGGACCTGTCTAAAGGTGGATGGTTGGGAGCTCCATGTAAATGACTGAGTTTTTATATTAAGCTGAAATTAAATCACACTCAAATTTTAATATCTTTAAATTGTATTTATCACAAAATATAAGAATTAGTGTAATAAATGTAAGTTAGGCAAATAAGTAACAGAGAATTTATAACTTCAAAAGAAATGAAAGGTATAATAAAAGGGAAGTACAGATTTTTCAAAACAAAGAATATGCCTAGGCTGTCCTTCCTGAGGCAGAAAGAAAAAAAGAAATAAAAGAAACGTTAGCAATATGTCACTGAGAAGAGAAAGGATTTCTGAGGGTCAAAAGAGTAATGGGTATTCATGTGATCACTATATTCTGATATATCAAAAGTTGTTCTTCCAAACCATGGTCCACATTTAAAAAGTAAATCATAACCTTATATCACAGTGGCCATGACGTGAACTACTCTGTAGAGTAATCTGGTTATCATAGGAGTTGTTGAATATTATCATATTTTACCATGCCATGAATGCATAGATTACTTTTGAAGAATCATAGGAATATTACTAACTAAAGGGGAAAACACTGTATTTGCCATTAAAAGAAACCTTTATGATACAGATTAAAAGGAAATTTCAAGTTTGAAAAAGACCTCCAAAGTTAGTGGATTTTAAACATTTGCTTTTTAGGAAAAGATCATAAACTTTTGTTGCCCTAGAGCATTTTACAAAAGGATATGGATGTCAGTGAGAAATAAGACAGTCTATATATCAAAATGATATTTAATCTCCCTGATAAAACGCCTTACAAATTTCTATTTAAGCAGGGAGAAATTTAAATATTTCTGATACAAATACTGAATTATTGCTAGACTCTGAAAGGAAATTACACTATAAGATCAATGAAAGTAAAATGCGAATCATAATTGTTAGCCAACATAAGTCTCTACCTTACAATTTCGCTAATAAGGCAATGAGTACATTTTTATAAAAAATAAATTTATTTATTTATTTATTTAATTTTGGCCGTGTTGGGTCTTCATTTCTGTGCGAGGGCTTTCTCTAGTTGTGTTGAGCGGGGGCCACTCTACATCGCGGTGCGTGGGCCTCTCACTATCGTGGCCTCTCTTGTTGCGGAGCACAGGCTCCAAACGCGCAGGCTCAGTAGTGGTGGCTCACAGGCCTAGTTGCTCCGTGGCATGCGGGATCTTCCCAGACCAGGGCTCGAACCCGTGTCCCCTGCATTGGCAGGCTGATGCTCAACCACTGTGCCACCAGGGAAGCCCCAATGAGTACATTTTTAACCATGTTAGAGATACAAGAAGAAAACAATACATAATTTTTATGGAATAGTATTGCTCATGTTTTTTCACATTTGTAGGATTAAGTAGACAAATTTTTACAAAAAGTATTGGAGTAAGATAAGTTAATATGGTTTTCTAATTATGTTGAACTTTATGAAATAAGGCCAATTTTTCTCATAATTGAGAAAAATTGCTTATATACTATACCATTTTAAAGGTAAACATATAAAAATTACTACAGGAGTTAAAGTTTGGGTTATTCAACAACAGGTGATTTCATTTTCTTCTTTATAGTCTTTAGTGTTTTCCAAATTTCCTATAGTGACCTTTTCTTACTTTTATAAACAGGAATAATAAAACATGCGTTAAAATAGTCATGAGAACAGAGTAGATGAACAGATGTGTGGAATACTGATTTTGGCCTCAAAACAGTATAAATTCTTGAAACTCCTTCAGGAAAACTAGTTTTCTAATTTAGCCAGATTAAATTTAGTCTCATTTTCGGAATATTTTCTCCTTCATCCTCCTTCTCCCCCCACAAAAGATCACTTTTTCAGAAGACATTGTAAATGACTAGACTAGTTGATCATTCTAAATCTATTAAAAGGACAATATTATTTCATAGATTCCCCTCAAATCCATCTACTACCATACAACCAGGGGCTTTTGATTTGGGATTGAATCATGGTGGCATGCTTAGGGACTGTGAAAATTGTAGGAACCCTGGCTTGAGGCAAGGATGACTTCTGTACTTTCCAAATTACGTCAAGTATAAACGGTTCACCATTCATAAGATTTAACTCTTATGATGGGAAAAATTGGCTTTAGGCGAAAGCAGAAAATGAAACAAACAGGAACTCCCAACTTTTAATTACTCACATTATTTAATTGTACTTATAAAGTTAGCTTTAAAAATGTATGAAAAGTTTATTAACTTCTAAATTTTAAAAAGAAACAGCAGATAATTATTTCATAATGTAACTTAAAAAGCATGAGCCAGTGTCAAGGCACTGCATATTCAAGTAGGTTTCCAGCATCCATGAGTTGAAAAAAATCAATACATTTTCCACTATTGCTTCCAACCAAAGATGCAAATAATAATTTGAGGCACTAACCTACAAATTTATATGCTAAATTTGCTCTTCTGTGAAAAGAATTGTTGTTGTAAACGTACTTCATGAAGTGCAGACAATTCCATCACAGGCTTCTAATACTAGGAATGTCAGAGGACAGCTGACTGAAAAATTAAAGTCCCCGTTTCTTTCTAGACAGATAGAGCCTTTTTGACAAGATTGGGGTCACTAATCGGGGCATTCTGAGAAGGTTGCACGTAGAATTGCACGTAGGACTACATCCAGAGGAAGTCAGTTGTCAGCAACCATAAGTTACTATGAAAAGAATGATTCCAACATGATAAACTGACAATTGACTCTGAGATTATACAAGTAGGGTTTTAAAATGAAGGAAAATGCTTGAGAGTCACAAGAATTACTTATCCTAAGTTTTTGTTCTAAGCACTGCTGTCACTTATTTCTAGGTAGAGTATATGAACACTAAAAATGATCAAACCTACTGGATCCCTAAGTCCAAAATCTGTAAAGCTTAGGACAGAGTAGAAATCATTTCTAGGTTTAACACTGAGTAGTCTGACTTTGCCATGTAACCTTTTATTATACCACAAAGAATATGCTATTACATGAAATGACTCTCCAATATTACAAAATGTTTCTATCACACTCATAATAAACTGAGATGCAAAACCTGAACATTGAAATTTTAAGTTGCTCTCTCTCCAGTTTTATATATCAAAACTATTTCACTTAATTACTGAACTTCTATCTTCATTTGGTCTTTTAATTTATAAAATCAATTTTAAAGCACCAAAAAGTAATATATTTTAATAAATGTTTTCAAAAATGCCAAAGATTTATTAGGAGAGGCATGTTTCTCTTTCATGCAAAATTAAAACATTCAAATTACTGAAGGTTCCTAGAGCACAGTTAACTTATAAGTATCATTTGTAAGTATTATACATTTGAAGTCCCGACTCTAACTCAACAGAATAGTTTACTATCAATGAGCAAATTGTAAGCTTAAAAGAAAAGAATTTCCTTTATGACTTGGAAGTGTTCACTTTTCAATTTTTTTCCAAATATCCAGGATCCATGTATTTACCACATAACAACCCACCAGTAAAGCTTAACTCACCGAAAGGTTAACATTTGTTTAACGAATGCTTAAAGAACATTATGTGGGACTTCCCCGGTGGCGCAGTGGTTAAGAATCCGTCTGCCAATGCAGGGGACATGGGTTCGAGCTCTGGTCTGGGAAGATCCCACATGCCGCAGAGCAACTAAGCCCATGCATCACAACTACTGAGCCTGTGCTCTAGAGCCCGCAAGCCACAACTACTGAGCCCACGTGCCACAGCTACAGAAGTCCGCACGCCTAGAGCCCACGCTCCGCAACAAAAGAAGCCACTGCAATGAGAAGCCAGTGCACCGCAACGAAGAGCAGCCCCTACTAGCCTCAACTAGAGAAAGCCCTCGCACAGCAACAAAGATGCAACACAGCAAAAAATAAATAAATAAAATAAATTTTAAAAAATTAAAAAATAAGAACATTATGTGGTAGGCTTAGTTCTGTGTATTAACTGTGAATTTACGCTTAGAGTATTGTCTTTACCCCTCAGAAAAATTCTATACAGTAAGTACTATTATTATCCCCATTTGTACACTGTTCAAGATCACACAGCTAGGGAGAAGCAAAACCAGAATTCAATCAATTTGCCTCTAGTCCCCCTGATACTGACCATACTTCATGTTGATTCTCATTTAAATAAAATTCATCAAGTGTTCTGAAATAGAGTTAATAGTTGACCATTTTCAATCACGTTTCTATTCAATAATATTCTTACATCTGAATTCTTTATCCTAAGAAAACTGTATAATCATTAGGCAATTTGCCTCAGAACATAATTTTGACTCAACATACAAATGCACTAGGCTCCAAACTCTGCCCTTCAAAATGACCGACAACAATTGTTTTACTACTGCTCCGCTGGAGAACGAGTGTCAAGTGTCAAGGTGAAACCCATCACTAGATACATTTATCTATGACAAAGAAAGACATAATTTAGAAAAATTTATTTTTTCAAAATTATTTGTAATCAGTTGCTGTTGATTTTTCTTGCCCAGCACGTTACAGGGCCTTGAGATACATGAATGAATTTAAATGACAAAAATACATGCTTTTGTGGAATACATATCTTCTAATGCAATAGATTCTCAAATCAAATTTACCTCTCTGTAGTTTTTTCTTAACAGTAAAATAGGAATAATAATATCTTCTTAGGTTGTTCTGAGGATGAAATGAATTAATGCCTGTGAAGTGCTGAGGACAATGCTAGAGAAAAGGTAAAGAAGTTTTAAAATGTTACCATATATTATTGCTTATAACTGATGAGTTTTGAATTTTTTGATACATCAGACTCCAGTTATTCAATCAAACACTACTCTAGATCTGCTGTGAAGATGTTTTGTAGATATGATTACAGTCCATTACAGTTGAATTTAAGTAAGGGAGACTATGGTAGATAATCTGGGTAGGCCTTATTCAAATGGCAGTTGAAAAGCCTTAAGAACAATTGAGGCTTCTTGATGAAGTTTAAAATTCTGCCCATGTCAAAAATTCCAACCTGCCCCTCCTGATGGTGTGCTCTCCAGGTTTTGCTTTTTGTTTTTTGTTTTTTGCTGTACGCGGGCCTCTCACTGAGGTGGCCTCTCCCGTTGCGGAGCACAGGCTCTGGACGTGCAAGCTCAGCGGCCATGGCTCACGGGCCCAGCCGCTCTGCGGCATGTGGGATCTTCCCGGACCGGGGCACGAACCTGCATCCCCTGCATCAGCAGGCGGACTCTCAACCACTGCGCCACCAGGGAAGCCCCAGGTTTTGCTTTTGCCCAGCCAGTCCCCACAATCACATAAGCCAGTCTACCAGTTCTGTTTCTCTGGTTGAGAAATACACCAGTCAACAAAGGCATTTTGGTATTACATTCGATTTTTGGTGAACCTCTAAATATTTTCTTTTAATTAACGTCCTTAACACAGTGCTTATAAAGGGCTCTTCTGATGAAATAATAATAGTCCAGAATTGAAAGAGAAATTGAAAATAAGCAGATAAAATGCAAGTCATTGTATCATGACTATGAATAAACACACATTCCGCAAAAGCAGGTCCACATATTCATTACATTAGTGGCATTCACTGAGCTATACCATGTCTATGCATTGTAATAGGTACTGGACTGATAAAGATAAAAGACAAAGTATTTGCCAAAGTGTAACGTAGTGTAGTCGGAAAATAATACCATATAGGAAGTGCTAACATAGAAGCCAGCCAGGTAAAGTAATCAGCAGGATTGTAATAGTAGTATTGCTGCTATCTTGTTCACTCCTTGTTACTTAGTTCTTACTTATATATAACTTATATATTATGGATATATAATACAAAGAAGCCCTCAATAAATATTTGTCCAGTGAATGAGAGATAAAGAAAAATGAAGTGAGGCATTAGGGAAAAGAAAAGATGCTAGCCAAGCACAGAGAAAAGTGCTAAAAAGCAATGAGATATGAGAAAATGTTATATATCTTGAAAAATTCAAATAATTCAGTGTAGCAGGGACCACATAGACGAGAGCAAGAAGTTGCCGAACAGAGATGTAGATTATTGCCAATAACTTAAGGACCTTATAAGCATCTCTAAAATATTAATATCTGATTCTGAAGTTAATGAAGATGTGCTACCAATCATTTCAACATGATCAGCTTTAAATAGCCTGGGCAGGGCTTCCCTGGTGGCACAGTGGTTGAGAGTCCGCCTGCCGATGCAGGGGAAACGGGTTCGTGCCCCGGTCCGGGAAGAGCCCACATGCCACATGCCGCGGAGCGGCTGGGCCCGTGAGCCATGGCCGCTGAGCCTGCGCGTCCGGAGCCTGTGCTCCGCAACAGTGAGAGGCCCGCCTACCGCCAAGAAAGTAAAAAATAAAATAAATAAATAAATAAATAGCCTTGGCAATATCTAAGTACAGGAACAAGATAGGGTGAGACCACTGACAATGCTACTGAAATAAACGAAGTGAGAAATGGTGAGGACTTCCAGTCACTGGAAGCAGCAGTGCCATGGAAAGGAGGGAAAAAACTAAGGCTGCAGAGTATTCAGAAATTTTAAACTTCTATTTCAAACACATAATCACAGTTTATATTTACTTGCTCCTTTATTAAAATGAAACACAATTCTCGGTATACTACAAAAAGGAAAATATAGTGAAAGCATGGATCGATGAGAAAAAAGAATTGGCAAAAGCCAGAGGAAAAGACTTCCAAATTAATTTAGAGGTAACTTAAATGATAATTAAAATTTTTAAAAATATCTTGTACAACCATATTGTGTAAGGATAATATCATCTTGGGATATTTTTAAAGATCTGAAAGAATTGCATAGAAATTGTTAATATCCTGAAGTAAAAACTGATTACAGAAAACATATATATAGAAATACACATGAAAATAACTACATCCTGGAAACTTTGGACAAAACTATAAAATGTAAAAAGCAACATTAAATTTAGTCAGGCTTATCTCACATTATCCAGTAAATTCCGATACTTTTATTGTGGTGTACAGTAGTAACTATTGATCTTGTAACACGCTTGGACAGTTATCAGATTTACTGTAAAATTTTGTTCCTCGAAATTTCATGTTTTTAACCAATCTAATCTCAATTTATTTCTTGCCTCAGCTTTTGAATAGCTATTTTCACAAATCTTTACATTGTGCAAATATTTTTTGGAATAAAGTGGAAACCTCATGAGTGATAGACAAAAACAGAACAATGTAAAATTGTGAATTCAGTTTGTAAGGTTACCTCTTTTATTATTATAACTCAAGCACTAATATGTTTGGGGCAGGCAAAAATGCATCCTTGACACATCAAATGCAAGTGGAAATAGCCAGTGACTTTCTTGAATGTTGATCATGAACAAGCATTTATAAACTCCTGCTGACTCCCTCTTCTCTCCTGACTGCAGAGTAAGAAATTTATGTCTAGTGTAATTTTATTTTAATAAACAGAAAAATATCATCTCATGGATGTTATAGGTAAAACAGTGTCCCACCCCCCAAATTCCTATTGGAGGTCCTAATCCCCTAATCTCAGAATGTAACTGTATTTGGAGAAAGGGTCTTTAAAGATGTACTTAAGTTAAAATGAAGTCATCAGGGTGGGCCCTAATCCAATATGACTTGTGTCCTTATAAGAAGAAGAGATTAGGACTCAGGCTCACACAGAGGGATGATCAAGTGTGGACAGATAGAGAAGACAGCCATCTAAAAGCCAAGGAGAGAGGCTTCAGAAAAAAAATCAAACCTATAGACACCTCAAACCCAAAATTCTAGCTTCAAGAACTGTGAGAAAATAAATTTCTGTTAAGCCACCCAGTCTGTGGTGCTTGGTTATAGCAGCACTACTAAACTAATACAATGGTCATTTTAGGAACAGGACTCGAGAATTACTTGTACTAATATTAATAATTAAATAAACCATAAATCTCACCTAATGACTGGATCTATATTGCTCCTACTACTATCCTCATCCATTCCAAATTCTCTGACGTGTCCATTCAGGCCATTCAGCTGATGCTTCACAATTCTAATTTTGAGAAGTTATTACTTTGTCATTCTGGCTGCCTTCTTCCAAGTGTGATCTAGATTGTTAGTTTATTTAAAAATATACCGTACAGAGTTTGTGTGTATGAACACATATGCATATATATTTTATATAATACACATATTACATACATATACATTTTATACACATATATACATTTATACACATATATAATACAGAGAGTACTGGAAAGGATAAAGTCATCAACAACCATTACTGCTTTCTGATAACTTAGGTATTAAAAAAATTATCAGCACTCCTTCATCTGTACTGCCATCATTTAGAGTATAAAACCCTAGATTATGTATTCTCCAGGCTTCCACAGAAGGCTATATACAGGGACAATAGTAGCACTAGAGGTCTGTGAAGTCTGTCATCAATGTCACAGATTCCACATGTAATATTACAATGACATCATTATCTGTGGTTTACTGCTTCTGATTAATTCAAGTAGAAGTTATATTGTTCACTAAACTTTCCATGTTCAACTTTGCAGGACTGTTAAAACACATTATGGCAGAATGTCTTTTCTAAAGATGGTCACATTAATATATATCCCATCCTGCTAGTTTTTGACATTCTACTTGAGTGGTGGGGTTTCAGTTCCTTCCCTTTGTGACTGCTTTGACTAAAGGAATATGGTGGAAGTGATGCCCTGTGACTTTCAAGGCTAGGTCACAGACGGCACTGTGCCTTCTGTCTGGCTCTCTCTTGGGACACTGGCGGCTGGGACCCAGCTGCCATGTTGAAAGGAATCTAAGTCCACATGGGTGTTCTGGCCCACAGTCAACAGGCATCACTGATCACTGAATGTGAGTGAAAGGGCATTTATTTTGGTTGAGGCCTTGAACATCACACAGCAGAGGAAAAATCTTCCTGCTACACCCTGTCTGAATTCCTGACCCCCCAAAATCATGAAATATGAATGATGTTTGGTGTTTTAAGCCATTAAGATTTAGAAAAATTTGGTACACAGCAATAAACAATACATTCATAAAGAGCACTTACATAACTAATGAAAACTATAGATTTTCATGCCCCTGGACAGGTTTTCATTAAAAGTGTTACCTCAGTGATACAGAAAAAATTCTTGACATAAGTGCCACAAAAACTTGTCCACATGTTAGTATGCTTAAAATTTATAAGTGAAAATTACAAGGGACTAACTGATAGTTAAAATTCTCATTCAGCACTTGTCTATGACTCAATGCTATGGAAACAAAAAATATTAACAGCAACATATATATTTACATATATATTCAATTCACTTAGAGGAAAAGAAAGTCTGGTAAATGTGCTGAATTTCCCAGTTATGTCTCTCATTTCAAACTTCGAAAGAGCCTTGGAGCTACCCTTGGAGCAATTTCACTATCGGAAGTACAGACAAATAAGTATCTGCTCTACCAGTCTAAATAATTCTTTGTGAATTTTCCAGGCATAAGATGAAATCGTAGTTGTTATCCATTCTGGGAAAATGTGAATGACAAGGCATATATCAATTAAATAATGCTTAACTTAAAATGTCTGTAATCTGATATTCTAAGCTCTAGAACACAGAAGAAAATTTTTTTAAGGGAAGGGGGAAAAAGGTGCTTGATATAGTAGAATATAAAAGCATTTAAAAAGCATTCCACATACGCAACAGTTAATTTCCTCAGAGGACAGAAAGTTAAACCAAAATGCATTTTACTACCATTCTTTCTAGTTAAGTATGTCAACATTATACATTGTTAAACATATTCTACAGGGATTTGTCAAGGAAGCAAGAATAGAACCACTAAAAAACTAAACTATAATCTTTTAAAGGAAATATTTAAAAACTTATGGAAAAGGAAATATTCTACTTAACTATATGTGAATAAAACTATGTTGAACATAATTTTCCTATAGGTGTTGCCATTACACAAAAAAATTCTAATTGTCCTGTGTGTCAGTGCTTACAATCACTTCATATTTCTTCTCCTATCAGCCCAATCAAAGTTGTTCCATCTTGGGAACTTCGTTAGTTAGGTGTTTATTTCCTTCTTTCTAACACTGATGATTATTGCACACAATACAATATGAATCAAGGCAGCAATGCAAGTTTTAGTTTTTAATCAGCATGGAATTTATAATCTAATACAAATTAAAAGAGTTACTGAATAGCTAGTACTTTATGTTTATCTCATGTACTTTACTTGAATAAACAAGACAATTTATTCAAAAAATACTTAAGTCCATATTTGGGCCAGCCACATTCTAGGCTCTGAGTTATAATAATGAACAAAGCAGAAAAAAAAAAACCCTAGCCCTTCAGGGAATTATTGCTATTTGATTTCAACACCATCAGAAAGGCAGTGGTCGGACTAGTCTGGTTGTAGTGAGAGAAACTATTTTAGGTAATTTTTCTTTTTTTTTTTTTCTCAGAAAGATCTCAGTAAATTTTCTCTCACATCTTCCGGCCTCTAATTTTTTTTTTTTTTCTTCGCGGTATGCGGGCCTCTCACTGTTGTGACCTCTCCCGTTGCGGAGCACAGGCTCCGGACGCGCAGGCTCAGCAGCCATGGCTCACGGGCCCAGCCGCTCTGCGGCATGTGGGATCTTCCTGGACCGGAGCACGAACCCGTGTCCCCTGCATCAGCAGGCAGACTCTCAACCACTGCACCACCAGGGAAGCCCCAGCCTCTAATTTTTGAACTAGATTGAATATCAACTAATGAGTAGTTATTGAATAAATAAAACTTTTTCTAACAACTGAATATTTCTATTTATTCCTTATATATATCTTTCTACTGCAAACCTAACAGTCAATGCAATCAGATGCCAAATCTCCCTCTCTCCTCCTCCCTTTTCCCCTCTCTGCCCCATCTCCACCTTCTTCTCCTCCTCTCTTCCGCCTCCCTCCCTCTCCCTTCTCTGCTCCTCTTCGGCAATACCGTTTTGGCTGACCAGAATAAAAGAACAAGCATCGAATGAATTATTAATCTTTGTTGAAGCAATTATATTAGGTATATGAAGAATCTCTCCCAGGTTATGAGACATAATTGATTAGTCTTTAGTTCTGCAGTACTGACGGTTATTTAATGGGTTTCACTTTGCAAAGTATGAGGAGTAATATAATCTGCATAATGTTCATCCTCACTCTTACGAAGTTATATAAATTATTCAATTATCTCCTAAAATAAACACACTCTTCAGAATTTTACATATGAATTACAAATCAGAAAGAAGTATGTAAGGTATACAGTTTGAATACATGATTTAAATAACACAAAGAAGTTAAATATATTGCAGCTAATGGTTTTGGGCTGCTCACCCCTTACTATCATTAAAACAGATTTTGAATTGCCAAAAAAACTCATCTTCCCTTTGCCGCCTTCTATTCTGCTTCATATGAAGTAATTACCTAATATTTAGAAATCTGTTCATTCTTTACCTAAATTTCTATTTAGAAGAGAAAGTGACATCATCAACTAATTTGAGTATGATCTGGTTAGATGAAAAGGAGGTAGACAGTCCAATTTTAGTAAAAATATAGAAGCCAGAATAAGGATGGCCTTTGAGGAAATTAGCATAGCTACAATCTGTGGTTGAGCTGGTGGAAATCGGGAAGTGTAACTGCATAGGTCAGAACTGTCAATACACTGGGGCTGCGTTATGCTGAACCACAGATATCAAGCCAAGCGGTTGGTATTTCATCCTGTGGGACCAAAGTTCTAAATTCATAAACAGAGGGTAAATTTCCACAGGAGCTAATCTTGAAAAATATATACTGCTACTCCAGTGAGTAAAAGAAAAGGCTCTAGAAACACATAACCAAATAAGTGAAGAAATACAGCAACGTTCCGTGCATTCAACCAAATAGATAACTGTAACAGGGCAATATTCCCATGAGAGCACCATGCAGTTTAAGAAGGAGGAAGAGGGAACCACGACAGCAATAGCAAACCTCTCTTAATTTCCTCTAGGTATCTCCCTAAAAGGTTAATTACCTGAAAGCATCTAACTTTTCCAACAAATCTCTTAATTCTGAGGAATTTTCTTTGTTACAACACTCCCTTTCCTCAAGCCCCATTAACCTTCCTGGATGGATGGAAATCATATATATACTTTATATCACTGCAGTGTCCTGAAATTATGTACATTTAACTAAGACATAGCATAATTCAATTTATATTCCAGTGTGAACTGAAGATTACTGGTCCACGAGACCTTTAGATTATTACTCCAATCACAAACTTTCATTTAGACATTCACTGGAACACTGTTTCTGAAAGGCTACTGACCTCTGCCCAGAGAAAGCACCAGTCTTTGACAAGTTCTTTAGTATGACTGCTTAGTACTCCAATCCTCCTTTGACATGAGAAATAATTTGTACAGATCCATGAATAATTTATTTGTATATAAAATAGGAGTTTTTAATATTCAAATTCATTTATATATATACTAATTTACTTATTCTCAGATTATCAATGTTATATTTGCAACAACATAAAATAAAACACGGGTATATTAGTATCAGAAAAATGTCATTAATGATACTAATCCAATCTGCCATCATAGAATATGTCATCACAGTAATGGCACCTTTGTCATTTACTGTGGGAAGTACAAACATTAGCAAACACAAGCCAAGATTAGTGTCCTATTAAATAATGGATGATAAAGATGTTAAAGGAATTTGAAAGATGTGACTTTTTCGACAAGTTGGCAAAAAACTAAAATAGCTATGAGAAAAATGCCAGCTTTGTAAAATTCTTATAGAGGTAGCCTAGGGTCAGTGTTTCAAATGGCTACACTCTAGCTTCACCCTCACTTATCTTCTCCTCTCTTTGTCACGTTTGAAAAGAACAAATGGCAGTTAGACATTATTAAAGCATGAAGAATGCTCTCTCTGGCCATAGTACTAAATTGTGTCAGAGATTGATCTGGGCTTTTAGGATCTTTTGACTTTCTGATCAGACTTAAAAATTCAAACTTGGTGGAAATTTGTGTTGTTACTAAAAATACTGCTGATCTCTCTGACTGTTCTCATCTTTTTCTTTGGTGGGTATATAGAAGTTAATACATAGGAAAGAGGACAGACATAAGTTCAACAAGAGTGACACTAGAGCCAGCCCAAAGAACTAACAAATAAAATATCTTGTTTAATCAACAGCTATATAAGATAGACTTTGCTTTGCAGCACCTACCACAGAAACATGAGAACTATCCTCAGCCTTGTCTTGCTTTGTCCATGACAGTTTAGTTCCAGATATATCTCATCTCCACTCACTCACCCATCAGAAATTAGACACAGCCAACTATTTTGTTCCATGGTACAGACACAAGGCACAAAAGCACCTAGACCAACCATTGCTAACCTCTCACGTGTTTGCCTCTTAAATCAGTTTTCACAATGTCTAATTCAAGTGCTATTTTTCTAAATGAAATAATTTCAACACAGATAATTCCTATGGACCAAATTATGTCCCCCTCCACCAGATTTATATATTGAAGTCCAAACCCCTGATGTGATGGTATTTGAAGATGGTGCCTTTGGGAGATAATTAAGTTTAGATGCAATCCAGAGGATGGGGCCCTCATGATGGGATTAGTGCCCTCAAAGGAAGAAACACCAGAGAGCTTGCTCCTTTTTTCTCTCCACAATATACAGAAACTATGAGAAGGCTGTCATCTACAAGCCAGAAATTAAAGCTCTCACCAGAAACTGAATATGCTGGCACCTTGATTTTGGAATTCTAGCCTTCAGAACTATGGGGAAAAAAAAATTTGTTATTTAAACCACCCAATCTGGAGCAGTTTGATATGGCAGTTCAAGCTGATTAAGATGATAATATAGGAAAATTTGGGGAATTTTCAATATGGATAAAATTGCTCATATGAACAGGGCCTTAAAGCAAAAAGGGAACAGAATCCCAAATACTCAATTGTGTGGATTTTTCTTGGTTTGAGGAGGTCTCTAAAAGAAACTCAGATTCCAAAATTACCTTCTTAAAGGATTCCTTGACTAAGGTAAAATCCTTTAAACTGTCTCTTTTAGAACCTTCATATGATCATTTGAACTTAACTAACTGCCATGCTCCTTAGTTACCTCTTGCTGTTTTCTCTTCTGACCTACTACTCTTTTTCTCTAGTCAGAAGAAAATCCTCAAAGCTAAATTACCTTCTAAAGCTAAATTTCCCTAAGAATAGAGCAAGTCCCTGTTTTAAGGGACTTAATTTTATACCCTGGTCTCAGTATGACCTCACAGTAAATATTTAAGACTTTTCAAAGCCTAGACAGAAGAGAAAGATATTCTGGGAGAAATTTAAAATAGTTCTAAGAACATATAATCAGTCAACTACTCCTAGGTCCACCATATCTAATAAATACTATCTCAGAAAAAAGAAGAATGAGAATAACAAACAGAAAAGATCTTGAGGGTGATATAAAACATCCCAAGTTGCACAGAAAAAGAAAAAAAGAAAGAGATTTAGAAAATCTGTGCTGTGGAACAAGATCTTTTGGAGACTCTCCTCAAAATCATTCCTCTGAACACAGATAGCACTCAAATCCAGTTCAGCAAGCAAAGAAAGGATAAGTCCACTGAAGACTCTAGTGATAGACTCTTTGTCTTTAGACAGTATTCAGAAGCCAAAGTTATCCGACCTCTCCCTGCATTTTTTTTCAGGGGGCCTTAAGCCAGAATTAGGAAATACAGAAAGAATGTCTCTAAGGGGACATTTTGAAAAAGCCTTGGAACAGAAGGGAATAAAACTCAAAATCAACTGATGTCTCACTCCACTCCAACTATAAATATCAGGGGAGAGATATATTAGAAGTCTAGCCTTTTGCAAATGAGTAAAAGAATATGACACTATTTTTCATTTATTAAAAAATAGTCTTTTAAAGTATATTGTTTTTTAAGTTCTATTACAATGTTGATAACCAAAATTATATAGGAATGAAATTAGAACTGCATAATGTTTTACCATTCAGGTCTTTTATTTTTTTCATAGTTCAAATATGCTCATATTGATCAATTCATTATTATTTCATTATCTGTATTGTGTTAAATAAGAATATAATTTTCACAATGACTTAGGACCAGAGTGCAATCATCCTGTTCTTTGACAGTAGATAAATGATAGATAGATGGATAGATAAATGACAGAAAGATAGATAAAAGATAAATAGAGTAGGGACCTATAACTATTTTATTTAATGACATCAATCTTGATTAATGTCAAGGATGTTGATTCACCATGAGATATCTTGTTTTCCTTCAGTAAATTTATGTGCATCTATTATTATCTCTGTTCATTTTTAGGTTAGACTTTGCCATTAAAATGAATTAGTTTTAAAAGTATGTTATCCAGGACTTCCCTGGTGGTGCAGTGGTTAAGGATCTACCTGCCAATGCAGGGGACATGGGTTCAATCCTGGTCCAGGAAGATCCCACATGCCATGAGCAACTAAGCCTATGTACCACAACTACTGAGCCCATGCACCACAACTACTGAGCCCACGCAACCACACTACTGAAGCCCGCATGCTCTAGGGCCCACGTGCCACAACTACTGAGCCTGTGTGCTGCAACTACTGAAGCCCGCACGCCTAGAGCCTGTGCTCTGTAACAAGAGAAGCCACCGCAATGGGAAACCCGTGCACTGCAATGAAGAGTAGCCCCTGATCACCACAACTAAAGAAAGCTTCCATGCAGCAATGAAGACCCAACACAGCCAAAAATAAATGAAAATTCTTTTTAAAAAGTATATTATCCAGGAACATGAATTAGCCCTTCCTTTTATTATCCTAAATTGTCTCTTTAATTTTTGTTCTATTATAGCTATTAATTAGTTCTTTTGGTGAATTACCTTAACAATGTCATTTATAAGTTTGTAGTCTTGTATAGAATTATAGAAATAGACCAACCAGTAATATATGCTTATTTTATAGCAGAAGAACAAAATAAGCTATAAAATAATGGGTAGATCAGACTTTGAAAGGATCCTAACTAATTGAAATGTGATAACGCTTAAAATAAGCGATTCCATTCATTGTCTCCCCATGTTAATACCAACAGATCACTGGTTATATATCTTTTTCTAAAAGCACTGTTATCTATCCCATTACCCATAACTTTAATACTTTTAAATTGTGCAAAATTAAGTTTTATTTCTTTTTTTTTCAGCATCATCAGGTACCTCTGAAATGCACTTGTCTCCTGCATCAAGCATCAGTTTCACATAGATTTATCAATTTTATTGCTACCCCTTCTAGTCCTTCAAACTTCTCTAACCATTCCCCCTCCACTAAAAGAAAACAAGCTAACATACTAAAGCAGTAGGTTTGATTTCTTAAGAAAGATGAAAACTGTCACTGAATTAGTAATAATGATAATGACTATAATAATACAGTAGTTAACATTTATTGAGTTTTCTATAGCAAGCATTGTGATAAGCTTTTTAAATGTGCTAGCTAGTTCATTTAACCCTCACAATAACTTTTTCAGGAAAGTATTATTTATTTATTTGTTTCTACAGAAATGAGGAGATGTAAATAAAATGCCCATAGAGCTGTGAAGTAGCTAATTCAGGGCTTTAAACCAAGTCTTTCTGATTGCAGAGTCCATGTTTTTATCTATTGTTGATAAAAATTCACATCACAATTAGCCAAGAAGAATAAAGACTTATAGATATGAAATCATAACTAGCTATTCAATTCCCAAGGATCATTTCATGTATACTAAAATAATAATTCCACTTCTGGATATCAGGTACCCAAGTAATCAGAAATATATGTTTCAGATTTAAATGCTGTGAGTATATTAGATATATGACATTGAAACATAAAGAGTCCACTGGTCTCACTGTGCTGATGTGGGTCACAGTACAAATAGAACAACACAAAATGACTCTGCGGACCACATCATATGCATTATTTCTAACCTTTTCTACAACCAGCAAATATGGTTTCATTATCCTCATTTTACAGAAAGGAAAACAAAAGAGATTCAGGGATATTAACCAATTTTCCAAAGACAGCCATCTAGTAGGTAAAAGGGAAAATTTAAATGTAAGTTTTCTGCTTCCAATCTATGTGCTCCTATCTCATTGTGCTAGCTCTGTCCATGATGACGAACTATGATTATCATCCAAGGGATGAAAAAATATATATAAGTATATACATAATTATATTATTCATTATATATATTTCTATATAAATACACATATAAATATATATACATCTTGACATAGATAGGTGTGTGTTGAATATAAATTACATCTCCAAATTGAACAAAAAATAAAAATCAGAACTTCTTTTCCTGTTTCTAATTTTGAGGCTTTTCATCCTATAATGTAACATTTTCCTTGATTATAAAGGCTAATATAATATTATATATGCTAGTATGTATATTGCTAATGTATAATATGTACATATGCAAAATTTTATATAATATATATTTACTATTTAACTTTATATATATATATATGTATGGCACTGTGTCAGGTGAATCTATTTTTTATGGTATAAACACACTAGACTTACAGTCAGGAAATTTGATTCCAATAAATAGATCTGATTTTAGCTGTTTATGTGAATTTAGGTCTCAATTTTTAAAATCTAATGCATTGAAGACTAAAAATTAGATGATTTTTAATTCCCTTCTAGCTGTAAGTTCTTATTCTCAGCTCAGTTTTTAGTTCTGAAATACAAATGGTGTTCAAAATGTGCCCTGAATTCACAATGTTCACATAACTGTTAAGCTGAGTATAATTGTATTTTCCAGCTTAAGCCATACCATACTCAGTTTTCTGCTAAAGATTCACACCAACAGACTTCTAAGTATCAGTATATTATTTGGAATTTTGTCTGTTAGACTTTCTTAAAAGGAAACCCATATTAAGTTCTAGAAAAGGACACTTTCATTTATTCATGATCAATAATGCCATTAATCAAGGCATGGCATCTCCCATAATATAACTGATTGTGCTAACATACAAAAGTAAGAAAACAATCCTGTTTTTAAGGATTGCTATACATTTTTTTGTTATGAGCCTTGTCAGAATTCAGTTTTGATCTGTCAAGTATACTTTATGTATTAGTGAAAATATAATTTTCTATTAATCTGATATTATGAATATTGAATTTTTTGTATCTTGACTTAAATTGGGAACTTTATAATCTATTTAAATTAGACAAAGCACTAAATTGAAAAAGTTAACAAAAATTAAAATGGCCCTCTTATTTAACTAGTTTTACACTTTATAAACAACTGAACAGCTTACCTAATATGTATAGATCCATAAAGATCTACATATCTATGCTCTTTTAAAGCAGGCATCACAAGGAGTAATTTCAATATATAATGAGTCAAGAGACAGCAGAAGCAAGAAGAACAACAATCCTGAAGCCTCTGGAACAAAAGCCACATTAACAGAAAGACACACGAGATGAAAAGGCAGAGGGCTATGTACCAGATGAAGGAACAAGATAAAACCCCAGAAAAACAACGAAATGAAGTGGAGATAGGCAACCTTCCAGAAAAAGAGTTCAGAATAATGAGAGTGAAGATGATCCAGGACCGCAGAAAAAGAATAGAGGCAAAGACTGAGAAGATGCAAGAAATGCTATACAAAGACCTAGAAGAATTAAAGAACAAACAAACAGACATGAACAATACAATAACTGAAATGAAAACTACACTAGAAAGAATCAATAGCAGAATAACTGAGGCAGAAGAACGGATAAGTGACCTGGAAGACAGAATGGTGAAATTCACTGCTGCGTAACAGAATAAAGGAAAAAGAAGGAAAAGAAATGAAGACAGCCTAAGAGACCTCTGGGACAATATTAAATGTACCAACATTCACATTATAGGGGTCCCAGAAGGAGAAGAGAGAGAGAAAGGACCAGAGAAAATATCTTAAGAGATTATAGTCAAAAACTTCCCTAACATGGGAAAGGAAATAGCCACCCACGTCCAGGAAGCACAGAGAGTCCCATACAGGATAAACCCAAGGAGAAACATGCCGAGACACATAGTAATCAAATTGGCAAAAATTAAAGACAAAGAAAAATTACTGAAAGCAGCAAGGGAAAAATGACAAAAAACATACAAGGGAACTCCTATAAGGATAATAGCTGATTTCTCAGCAGAAACTCTACAAATCAGAAGGGAGTGGCATGATATACTTAAAGGAAAGGAAGAACTAACAACCAAGATTACTCTACCCAGCAATGATCTCATTCAGATTCGATGGAGAAATCAAAAGCTTTACAGACAAGCAAAAGCTAAGAGAATTCAGCACCACCAAACCAGCTCTACAGTGGGAAACACAAGAGAAGAAAAGGACCTACAAAAACAAAACAATTAAAAAAATGGTCATAGGAACATACATATTGATAATTACCTTAAACGTGAATGGATTAAATGCTCCAACCAAAAGAAAGAGGCTTGCTGAATGTACACAAAAATAAGACCCATATATATGCTGTCCAAAAGAGACCCACTTCAGACCTAGGGACACATACAGATTGAAAGTGAGGGGATGAAAAGATATTCCATGCAAATGGAAATCAAAAGAAAGCTGGAGCAGCAATACTCATATCAGATAAAATAGACTTTAAAATAAAGAATGTTACAAGAGACAAGGAAGGACACTAGATAATCATCAAGGGATCAATCCAAGAAGAAAATATAATGATTATAAAAATATATGCACCCAACATAGGAGCACCCCAATTCATAAGGCAGCTGCTAACAGCTATAAAAGAGGAAATCAACAGTAACACAATCACAGTGGGGGACTTTAACACCTCACTTACACCAATGAACAGATAATCCAAAATGAAAATAAATAAGGAAACAGAAGCTTTAAATGACACAATAGACCAAATAGATTTAATTGATATTTATAGGACATTCCATCCAAAAACTGCAGATTACACTTTCTTCTCAAGTGCACACGGAACATTCTCCAGGATAGATCACATCTTGGGTCACAAATCAAGCCACTGTAAATTTAAGAAAATTGAAATCATATCAAGCATCTTTTCTGCCCACAATGCTATGAGATTAGAAATGAATTACAGGGGAAAAAAAGTAAAAAACACAAGCACATGGAGGCTAAACAATACGTTACTGAATAACCAAGAGATCACTAAAGAAATCAAAGAGGAAATCAAAACATACCTAGAGACAAATGACAATGAAAACACGACAATCCAAAACCTATGGGATGCAGCTAAAGCAGTTCTAAGAGGGAAGTTTATAGCTATACAAACGTACCTCAAAAAACAAGAAACATCTCAAATAAAAAATCTAATCTTACACCTAAAGAAAGTAGAGAAAGAAGAACAAACAAAACCTAAAGTTAGCAGAAGGAAAGAAATCATAAAGATCAGAGCAGAAATAAATGAAATAGAAACAAAGAAAACAATAGCAAAGATCAATAAAACTAAAAGCTGGTTCTTTGAGAAGATAAACAAAATTGATAAACCATTAGCCAGACTCATCAGGAAAAAGAGGGAGAGGACACAAATCAATAAAATTAGAAATGAAAAAGGAGAAGTTACAACAGACATGGCAGAAATACAAAGCATCCAAAGAGACTACTACAAGCAACTCTATGCCAATAAAATGGACAACCTGGAAGAAATGGACAAATTCTTAGAAAGGGATAACCTTCCAAGACTGAACCAGGAAGAAACAGAAAACATGAACAGACTAACCACAAGTAAAGAAATTGAAACTGTGAATAAAAATCTCCCAACAAACAGAAGTCCAGGATCAGATGGCTTCACAGGTTCATTCTAACAAACATTTAGAGAAGAGCTAACACCCACCCTTCTCAAACTCTTCCAAAAAATTAAGGAGGAAGGAACCCTCCCAAACTCATTCTATGAGGCCACCATCACCCTAATACCAAAACCAGACAAAGATACTACAAAAAAAGAAAATTACAGACTAATATCACTGATGAATATAGATGCAAAAATGCTCGACAAAATACTAGCAAAGAGAATCCAACAACACATTAAAAGGATCACACACCATGATCAAGTGGGGTTTATCCCTGGCATGCAAGGATTCTTCAATATATGCAAATCAATCAATGTGATACACCATATTAAAAAATTGAAGAATAAAAACCTTATGATCATCTCAATTGACGCAGAAAAAGCTTTTGACAAAATTCAACACCCATTTATGATAAAAACTCTCTGGAAAGTGGGCATAGAGGGAACCTACCTCAACAAAATAAAAGCCATGTATGACAAACCCACAGCAAACAACATTCTCAATGGAGAAAAACTGAAAGCATTTCCTCTAAGATCAGGAATAAGACAAGGATGTCCACTCTCAACAGTATTATTCAACATAGCTTTGGAAGTCCTAGCCATGGCAATCAGAGAAGAAAAAGAAATAAAAGGAATACAAATTGGAAAAGAAGAAGTAAAACTGTCACTGCTTGCAAATGACATGATACTATACATAGAGAATCCTAAAAATGCCACCAGAAAACTACTAGAGCTAATCAATGAATTTGGTAAAGTTGCAAGATACAAAATTAATGCACAGAAGTCTCTTGAATGCCTATACATTAATGATGAAAAATCTGAAAGAGAAATTAAGGAAACACTCACATTTACCATTGCAACAAAAAGAATAAAATACCTAGGAATGAACCTACCTAGGGAGACAAAAGACTGTATGCAGAAAACTATAAGACACTGATGAAAGAAATTAAAGATGATACCAACAGATGGAGAGATATACCATGTTCTTGGATTGGAAGAATCAGCATTGTGAAAATGACTATACTACCCAAAGCAATCTACAAATTCAATGCAATCCCTATTAAATTACCAATGGCATTTGTTACAGAACTAGAAAAAAAAAAACCTTAAAATCTGTATGGAAACAGAAAAGACCCCGAATAGCCAAAGCAGTCTTCAGGGAAAAAAACGGAGCTGGAGGAATCAGACTCCGTGACTTCAGTCTATACTACAAAGCTACAGTAATCAAGACAATATGGCAGTGGCACAAAAACAGAAACATAGATCAATGGAACAAGATCGAAAGCCCAGAGATAAACCCATACATCTATAGTCAAATAATCTATGACAAAGGAGGCAAGGATATACAATCGATAAAAGATAGTCTCTTCAATAAGTGGTGCTGGGAAAACTGGACAGCTACATGTAAAAGAATGAAATTAGAACACTCCCTAACACCATACACAAAAATAAACTCAAAATGGATTAGAGACCTAAATGTAAGACCAGATACTGTAAAACTCTTAGAGGAAAACATAGTAAGAACAGTCTTTGACATAAATCGCAGCAAGATCTTTTTTGATCCACCTCCTAGAGTAATGGAAATAAAAACAAAAATAAACAAATGGGACCTAATGAAACTTCAAAGCTTTTGCACAGCAAAGGAAACCATAAACAAGACGAAGACAACCTTCAGAATGGGAGAAAATATTTGCAAACGAATCAACAGACAGAGGATTAATCTCCAAAATATATAAACAGCTCATGCAGCTCAATATTAAAAAAAAAAACAACCCAATCCAAAAATGGGCAGAAGACCTAAATAGACATTTCTCCAAAGAAGACATACAGATGGCAAAGAGGCACATGAAAAGCTGCTCAACATCAGAGAAATGCAAATCAAACAACACTACAATGAGGTATCACCTCACACCAGTTAGAATGGGCCACCAGTTAGAATGTAGATCAGAAAATCTACAAACAACAAATGCTGGAGAGGGTGTGGAGAAAAAGGAACCTTCTTGCACTGTTGGTGGGAATGTAAATTGATACAGCGTTTATGGAGAACAGTATGGAGTTTTCTTGAAAAACTAAAAATAGAATTACCACATGATCCAGCAATCCCACTAATGGGCATATACCCAGAGAAAACCATAATTCAAAAAGACACATGCACCCCAATGTTCATTCCAGCACTATTTACAATAGCCAGGTCATGGAGGCAACCTAAATGCCCAATGACAGATGAATGGATAAGGAAGATGTGGTACATATGTATATATGGAATATTACTGGAATATTCCGTATATATGGAATATTACTCAGCCATAAAAAGGAATGAAATTGGGTCATTTGTTGAGACGTGGATGGATCTATAGACTGTCATACAGAGTGAAGTAAGACAGAAAGCGAAAAACAAATATCGTATATTAATGTGTATATGTGCAACCTAGAAAAATGGTACAGTTGAACCAGTTTGCAGGGCAGAAGTAGAGACACAGATGTAGAGAACAAACATATGGACACCAAGGGGGGAAAGTAGCAGGGGGGTGGTGGTGGTGGTGGTATGAATTGGGCGATTGGGATTGACATGTATACACTGATGTGTATAAAATGGATGACTAATAAGAATCTGCTGTATAACATATATATATATATATAAAATGAGTCTCTATCATTCACTGCCCAGGAGTAAAATTTAATGTTGACTGAAATTTTAAGTGTCATTATCTGAGGCAGCCATATATTACACAGCTTAGGTGAAAACCATTTAACAACTTAAAATATCTCCATATTAATAGTACACATAAATCAGCACAAATAAAATACTGTTAATTTGCCATCACTTAATGTTTCCCATCCTCTTACAAAGATTCAGACTTATCTGCAAGCCAAAGGAATCATTTTTATTGGCCTAGTGGTAAGTTAGAAGAATACTGCAATCCTATTTTTCCATTACGTTTTTATCCAAAAGATAAACATTCCACACAATTTGTCAACAGAAGGAGCACTATATTGGTGTTAATTTGGTTAGTGTCTACCTCAATAAACAATAATCGCAGGATCTAATTTTAAGAGATGTGATCCCTCCAGAAATAAAGCTTATTTTGTAGAAACATGACTTCTGGTTACTATATCTTATATTTTCACTTTTCTAAGAAGTAAACTAATTTAGAACTGAATGGCCCAATATCAATATTCGATATTGAGACATATTTTTAAATCTTCAGTTATTATTATTAAACAAACAGAAGCTTAAAAAAGTCACCAGGGGGCTTCCCTGGTGGCGCAGTGGTTGAGAATCTGCCTGCCGATGCAGGGGACACGGGTTCGTGCCACGGTCCGGGAAGATCCCACATGCCGCGGAGCGGCTGGGCCCGTGAGCCATGGTCACTGAGCCTGCGCGTCCGGAGCCTGTGCTCCGCAATGGGAGAGGCCACAACAGTGAGAGGCCCGCATACCATAAAGAAAAAAAAAAAAAAAAAGTCAGCAGGAAATTGTCTGATAGAAATAGTAAATTTGGGTTTTTTCTTGTTCTTCACAAATGTAAAAATACTATCTTCCTTGCCTCCTTACAATAATGAAACTTCAGTTAGTGAAATTGAGCTGTAGTACTATTTGCTTGTTTAAAGATTTTTAATGCGGTTTTCATACTTGATTCAAAGGTCAAAATTTGCCTTTGATTACATTAAAAGAATAATGAAAATGAAGAAGAGGAAAGAATGAGAAAGATCAGGATGCTGACATGAGACGACTGTGCACACAGAGGCCAACACTAACCACATCGGCGTCTAACAAGAAAATAAGAAGAATAATGGAAAGAGGCAGGAGTTGAGACAAGGATTCAATGAATAAGAAAAGCTAGTGGGCCGCTAAAATTGTATAAACTCCTTCAAACCATACTTTCATCACAGTATTCCTCTATGTAGCAAAATCTTAACCAAATCTCAAATGCACACAACATAAAGCCTAAATACCCTAGTCTGAAATACACGCTCCCTCAAATCATGTGCCACTAGTTTCACAGGCTCATCTTCCATCCTCCTTTCACATCACTCCAGACTACTTGCTGCACCCCAAACATCCTCCGCTCTTTCACGTTTCTGCTCCTTTTTACCCAAACCATTCTCCTGTCTTGTAGGTGGTGCTTCCTGTCTTTTCCAGTCTGACAAATTCCTCCTTATCCTTTAAAACTAAAGTCAAATGTTATCTTTTGAACTTTTCTATTCTGTTGGGTTTTAATAGTTGCTGTAGCTCCTAATGCAGCCACACTACATTCCAAAGACTTCGAAATTTTATATCCTAGTGAGGCTATGAGTGCCAAACCACTACCGGGTATGCATTCTCTCAGTACAGAAAGAAGGATTTCTAAAATTTCACCTCCATATAATTACCACTAGATTGAAGGGATTTAAAAACTTTAAACACTGTAAAAAACAGTGAGTAGGAAACAGACATGGGATTTCATTACTTTATTATTTCCCAAGTTATCAGTAACGGGAGGCTTTCCCCACAATAATACTCTCCAGTGTACTACTCCTATCAAAGTCAGGCACTGGTGGAGTTTTCCTAGAGATTTATAGAATGCATTCCAAAGATGAATCGTGTGGCTTTATTTTATGCATTCTTTCTAACCATACTAATTCTTTTACAGTTAATCAGTACAATATAACTTTAACTTCACTAATAGCTGAAATTTCAAGTAAATTAATCTTTTTACTTTTTCCTTACTTTTCTTCCCAAACTGAACTGTTAGGAGTAGATGTCTTTTTCTGTGTTATAGTGACAGTGCTTTTTTGTCACAATCCTTAATTTGTGGTCCTGTCATCAGATTTGTCTATATGAACACACAACCAAAATAATTTGAAAGACTCCTAAAAGGAAGGGTTTTGGTGTGCTATTATTTGTTTGTTTTTATAAATTATATCAAATGACACACTAACATCAATGTAGAGGACACTTACATGATAGTTGCAGTTTAGACTTGCCCTCTTGCTGTTTTTAAGCCCAAAGTGCTTTGCCCATGACTCTCGTGCTCTCACTAGTTATAGCTATTCATTTAGACATTTCTTAGATTCTTATGATGTTTTACATTTCTTCCTCTATTTATAAATTTGTTTCACTGGAGAGTAAAGTTAGATATTTGAGTGAATTTAGATAATAAAGCATGTACATTCTAGAAGATCATTAGTTCCTTTGGGCTAAGTAAAGATCTAAAAAGAAACATAAGTCATTCCTCTCTGTAAACTAAGCCTTCTGTGAAATTAAAAACAAGCCATCCGTTTTACCTTTTTAAAAATTTGGTGTTTAACCTGAGAAAAATCAGCTCCAGAGGTTCTTGCCCTCAATTTCACATTTTTTTACACCCATAGCTGCCTCCTAGGAAATTTAAACTATTAAAATGTGAGCATTTAGGAAATCCTCCTTTCCTTAAGCCAGCATTACAGAGATAATGTAAAAATGTCCATAAACATAACTCCTTAAAGGCAAAACAAATTCCATGAGTTCTGTTCTATTATTTCTACTTATAATCTGCTCTCAAATTTTCTTCTTGACTTTTTCTTCTGCAAAAGAGATCATCTTCTCCTTAAACACTTTGACTTAGCATAAATTTAGGTTTATGCATGTAATAAAGCATGAAAAATATTAATTATAATATTTTATAACAATAACTTGGACTTCTGCTATTGGTGAAACTTTTCATTATCACAGAAGTATTAAAAATATCTTCCAATCCTTCACTATCTCAGGCAATACTGCAAAAGTTTTCCTAATGAGGTTCTCTAAAACCAACATGTCAGGTACAAAAGATCACCGTTATTCATCCATCAGTAATTACACACACACACACACACACACACACACACACAAACACACACATTTATTATAGGGTTAATTAAATCCCTCAAGGGGAAAAAGGTAGGATGTCAATACATAAACATAGGAACAACATACTTTATTGTAAGAAAAAAAAATCTTGAAAAAACGTTTGCTGGGCGTCCCTGGTGGCGCAGTGGTTGACAGTCCGCCTGCCAATGCAGGGGACGCGGGTTCGTGCCCCGGTCCGGGAAGATCCCACATGCCGCGGAGCGGCTGGGCCCGTGAGCCATGGCCACTGAGCCTGCGCGTCCAGAGCCTGTGCTCCGCAACGGGAGAGGCCACAACAGTGAGAGGCACGCGTACCGCACAAAAAAAAAAAAGAAAAAAGAAAAAACGTTTGCTGTATGACTTTCACAGCTGGTGAATTTTACTATACCTCTAAGGCAGTGACATTCCTGAAACACTAACCGGTGTGGCTGCTAAAATATTTAAACATTCAAATCCCTGTGAGGCAGTAAGAACTGTCAATAAAATTGGAATTAGCTATGTGATATATTTTAATTTACACATGCTTTTAAGAGTACTAAGATAATGTGGATTGATTTCATTTTTGATGAATTTCACTCAGAGGTTGTACTGGAGATTTAAATGCATACAGACTCTGAACTCAAAGGCAGAAATCTCCTTGAAAATAAATTTTGACATTGTTGCAAATGATTTTTACCTCCTTTTTACATTTTTCATCTTTTGTATGGTTGGGATCATGTTTTTCCCTAGTGAAAACACATCTGAAATAGAAATTCAAATGTTAGATGTAACTTGATATGTAAATATTCATTTTCACAATTTATCAGAAATTCATTTAATGAATAAAGTGACTCCAAATCGTTAACTTGCAATCCCATTAATTTACACAAAGAAAAAAATGCCAACTGAAACCCTCTTTGAAAGTGTACCAGATAAAAACTATAATTAAATGACAACTACTACCAGTATTTAAATTTTTCCTGAAATGTATCCAGGACTTGGACTGTTTGGAAGGCATGTATTGCATCCACCGCATATATCTTCCTTTCTCATGGATCTCCCATTTGGTTCTCAAGACTTGGTCCATAAAGACTGGAGATTTCCCTGATAGTTCCCATCCCTGGACATTAGAACAGATTATTTCTTCTTTATGTTTTCACAGCATGTTGTTTGGTTTCCATTAATGATTGATTCACTCTCCTATTGTACACAGAATTATAATGAGACAGGAGAGATCTCTGCTAAGCACGAACTTTCTGTCAAATGAACTGAAATATAAAACAATAATTCTTAATTGATGAAGTGTATTTACTCTGACTCTACCTACATTCCAACTAAAAAGTTAAAAATTGAAAACTAAAACACAAGCCATTCAAATCACACATTTGCCAAATATAAGGATAATCTTGTTGCTTAAATTTTGACAAGCCACATAATCTCTATTAACATGATAGATATACTGCTGTTCTGTACTATGGGAAAATAAAGTTTTTATTTGCTTGTATCATTTAAAATACAATAATTCTTTTCTCTAACATCAAGGCACCAAGAGCAGTTTGACACAATTTACACAGTCTTCTGACAATATTTTCCAAATCCCATGTTTTAATTCAAACCCTCTTCACAAATACTGTTTTATAACTCTTGGGAATAAAGTAAATGAGCTATAATAGTTGCATATTTTCCTGAAATATAAAGACATATACCCTTAATCCCTTCAATCTCATATTATATATGATTATAAAGATTACATGGGAAACTTCTCGCATTTTTTGTGGGCAGTTTACTAATTCAAACGCCTGTCTTCTAATGGATTGTCAACAGACCTGTGTCATTAAAACAGCTCTTCATATAAACCAATGATACTGTGTCCTTACAATAACGTTAAGGACTTCTACAACGGTAATGTGGGCATGTCTTTTTTCATCAATATTTTACTTTTGAGCCTAATTCCTCTGAAAGGGAACACTGAACAAATAAAGCGGTATTGTTTTCTTTTTATTAATATACTTTATTTTTAGAACAGTTTTCAATTTACAAACAAACAGTACAAAGAGGTGCTCTATATCCCCCAATTTACCCTATTATTAATTTTTATAATAGTATAGTATATCTGTTGCAATTAATGGACTAACATTAATATTATCAACTAAAGGATAAAGTTTGTTTCAGATTTCCTTAGTTTTTACCGAACGTTCTTTTTCTGTTCCACGATACCACATTACATTTAGTTCTCATGTCTCCTGTGATATGATGATTTATAATAAGAAATATATATTTGGTCTTTGTCCCCATTTCTGGCACAGAGGTCCTAAAACCCTGGGAATTTCTTAAGTGAAGAGGGTGATCAAGCTGTCTTTTGTTATGTTAATAAGGTGACTTTGGAATGCCTCTAAATCACCTGATAGGCCTGGTAACCAAAGGAACCAACCTTGTGATTAGAGGGTTGAAACTTTCAATACCATCCCCCTTATCTCTGGGGAGGGCAGAGGGGTTGGAGGTTGAATCAATAGCCAATAGCTAATGACTTAATCAATCATTCCTATGTAATGAAGCCTCTATAAAAACCCCAAAAGACAGGGTTCAGTGAGCGTCCAGGTTGGGAAACCAGAACACTTCTATGTGCCACCATGCTGGGCCCCAAAACTCCATGAGGACAGAAGATCCTTTGTTTGGAACTTCACCCTACGTCTGGCTGTTGATTCATATCCTTCAATATCCTTTGTAGCATATTGGTAATCTAGGGAGTAAATGTGTTTCTATGAGCTGTTCTAGCAAATCAATCCAACCCAAGCAGGGGATCATGGGAACCTGTGATTTATAGCCAGTTTTTCAGAAGTACAGATAACCTGGACTTGCATCTGGCATCCTGAGTTGAGCGAGTCTTTGGAACCTCCATTTGCAGCCTTTTGGTCAAAAGTACAGGTGACCTGGGTTTGTGATTGGCTTCTAAAATGTAAGGTGGACTTATGGGACTGAGCTATTTACCTGTGGAATCTGATCCTATCTCTGGCTAGACAGTGTCAGAGTTGAGTTGAATTTTCAGACACTCTTGCTGGTATTGGAGAATTGCTTGTTGTTGTGGGAAAGCCTACACACACACACACACACACACACACACACACTGAAACTGCGTCCACAAATATAATTTATCTCCTTAGCTTCTCTTGGCTGTGACAGTTTCTCAGACTTCCCTTGTTTCTCATGACCTTACCAATATTGAGAAGTACTGGTATATTATAGAATCCTCCTCCATTAAAATTCTTCTGATATTTTCCTCATGATTAAACTGAGGTTATGGGTTTTAGATGGAAGATTATGGAGGTAAAGCTATTTTTATGACATCATACACATATCAACTGTACAGATTTCTCCACTGTAACAGTATTATTATTTTTTTCACCCCTACCATACTACACTCCTTGCAAAGAAGTCATTATGTGCAACCCATACTTTAGGCGTGGGAAATTATGCTCCCCTCCTTTAAGGTAAAGTATCTGTATAATTTATTTGGAGCAAATGACAATTTCTAATAAACAAAGATATTTACTTCCTATAAAAGAAAATAAGAATTTGCTATCAACTTAATCCTGTGGGTTGATTTATTTTATTCTACTTACTATATTTTCAACATGACTTTTATTTCTCTAAAGCAATCGAGAAAATGAAAATGAGTACATTATGTTTCTTCATCCAAAAGCACTTTGACAAAATAGTTAATACTCCAGCAAATCTCTGTATAAATGAAATTTGCTTTGTAACAAATATGGTCTGGTTAAAGAGAAGCATACATAGTATGATTTATTTCTTCATCTAATACACTTGAAATGCCTCATGATCTATAATTACTCTCAGGAATTTTCAATCAAACATTATTATGGATCATTGAATTGTATCTTAATCTTTTTATAAGGATAATATTTTTATGAGCTAAACCCTTTTTGCCATATTTTTATAATGAATTCATGCATCCATTTATTCATTGCTTAATTCTCTCTGATATCTCTCTCGTCCCTCTCCTGCCACCCCTTCCCTTCCCTCTCTCCCCTCTCTCCCAAGATTTACATGACATGTGCACACATACACACAAACACACTCACTCAACTACTTCTGTTCTAACAAAACCACAGAGCATGCCTATGGGAACAGGGTATATGCCTTTCTTTACTACAGCCTATGAGCATGTTTTAAAAAGCTATTCATTGAACTCTACTTATTTATAATGCACAAAATAAAACACTGACAAGAAAAACAAAAGAGTTCAATTTGATTTGTTTTAGTCACACACAGATTCACCTCTATGTAAATGTCCCTAAAAGATATTTACAACAGTTTTATTTTTTATTCTTCCATAAGCACAGAAATTTAAATGTATACTTTTTGTTATTAATTCTCGAATTTTCATGACATAGGCGCTTTCCTGACAGCTTTGGTATTAAGAGAAAGATTTAAATCATATTTAGCATCTGTCTAATTTTGCAAATTCTAAGCTAAACAGTATCTCTCATAGGATGAGTGGCATCCCTATGCAGGCATCAGAGGCTATACTTATTACTAATAAATGACCAAATGTGTGAGAATAAATTCAGAGACCTAAGGTAAAACCATCTGTGTATTTATAGACAGACAAGGTAAACAAGAAGCACCTCCTAAAGTAAATACACGTGAGACACGTGTCATAAAGTATTTTGCCTAGGAGAACACACTCTTCAGCTGCAAACTTGGTTCACCTTCATCAATGAGTTTCATTTAAGACATCACTTTGACATTCTGATTTTCATATTATTTACTTAATATTTTACTATATAAAAATAAATATATATTTTTCTATATAATTCTGTTACCCAATAAATGTATGAAAGCATTTCCTTTTTTGTTGTTGGGGAAAGAAAGATATAGTCAGAGAAAGATGGTAATGCATCAACAGGAGGAGAAAAATAAAAAGGACAGGTTCAACTGTGAAATTCTGCTTAATAAAACAACTCTGCATAATAGGATAAAGCTTCTGTATTCTTAGCAAATATATTCATCTCCTGAGGAGTACTGAAAATATAAAGATAGAAAGGAAAAATTAAAGTGAGATTAGCATAACACTTGTTTGATTTAGAACCTATGGGCATGATATCTGCAAACTGGATCAAGGAGGATCTGTCAGTGCTAAAAATCTGGCTAATATAACAAAACCACAGGTATGCCTCTTAGAGAAATGAGTTTCTGTTCCTGGTGACTATAATAAAAGATAGATTGCAAAATGGGGCTGATTAACACTATATTCTAATCATTAAGAGTATAGTTTGCTTTATTCTAGAACAACGAAAATCTCATCATGCCTCTAAGCTCAAAATTAACACATACAAATGTGTATTACTGAATACAGTTAAAGTCAAATTTAAAATACACTTGGAATTTCAGATCTACATTTTATCATGTGTATATACACTCAAGATCATAGAGTTGATAAAAAAAAATACCCCTGCTTAAATTTTTGTTTAAAGTGTGGTCTTCTTTCCACTAGGTGTTCAGTCATGTTTCATGAAAATAATCACTATAGCTTTGGACTACATCTATTGGATAAAGTCAATCACAAATTTTTAAAAGATGCCATAATAGGGTCTTAGAGTACATTATCTACACTCATAGTTGCTTAACAAATATTTAGCATATTGTAATTTATAATATTCATTAATGTTATTAGAATATATATGCAAAAGGTTAATCCAAAGCCTTCCATTCTATATTCCTTATTTTTGCAAGTTAGATGATGCTGAGTAAGTCACTTTACACATGGATTTAAATTTCCTCGTATACAAAGATTGCTGGATTAGAACATATCTAAGTTCCCATCTTTTTCTAAAATGATATGATAGAGAAATGTTTTTCTCTATGTTAGAGAAAAAGATCCTCAAAGAAATAAGCAACTGAACTAGGAAAAGTATCTGTATTAGTTACCACTACAGTAAAAAATATGAATACAGCTTTGGCTACTCGACACACAAAAATGACCCTTAGGGGCTTCCCTGGTGGCGCAGTGGTTGAGAGTCCGTCTGCCAATGCAGGGGACACGGGTTCGTGCCCCTGTCCGGAAAGATCCCACATGCTGCAGAGCGGCTAGGCCCGTGAGCCATGGCCGCTGCGCCTGAGCGTCTGGAGCCTGTTTTCCGCAACGGGAGAGGCCACAGCAGTGAGAGGCCCGCGTACCACAAAAAAAAAAAAAAAAAATGAACCTTAACATTTACAAACTGTCTACTATCTGGTTAGAAAGAACGCTGCCTTTGATAATTACTGACTTTTAAATATTTGCCCTTGAAGTATATTTTTACTTTCTGTAGATATATTACTTCCATATCCCACAGAAACACATTTAAAAATATTCTTAAAAAGAATAATCTAGAATTCTTTTAGACATTTGCCTTGAGAAGATTGTCCAGAACAACTTAAAAGCAACTCTGCTGGTCAGAGAAGCACAGAGTTATTCAGAAAAGCATATTGCCAAGTACCAATTCATAGAACTATAATTCCTGGTTAATATATATATTTTTAAAACTTTTTGGCCATGCTGCGTGGCATGTGGGAGCTTAGTTCCCTGACCAGGGATCAAACCTACGCCCCCTACGTTGAAAGCACAGAGTCATAACCACTGGACCACCAGGGAAGTCCCGCTGGTTAACATTTTATAACGATTTTTATTGATATATATCATCAGACTCATATATTTGAAATTAACAAGTCATCCTTTTGTTCCAATACTTAACACATTTAGTATTTTATTTTATAGCAAAAGTAAAAAACAAAGCCCTATTTTGTTTTCAACTATTTAAAAACACATGAGAAAAAAGAAAAATAGTAATAGGATTAAAAATTGCATAAATAATTCCTAATCTTTGCTTTTGAAGTTCAGACAAATTATTTACTTCTTTAATCTTTTCTTTATTACTAATTCCTGCTCATAGAATTCTTTCCCACCTGAGACTTTACTGCACTTTAAATAAGTAAGTACAACCTCTCCTGAAGCCATGCTTCCTAATGCAGTCCACAGAAACATCTCTTTCCCCTGAACATATCAACAATATATTTATTTAGCCCTTAACATCATTGCCTAGTATCACCTTTATTTTCTCCTGTGCACATACTGACTTTTTAAAATAATATCTTTATTGGAGTATAATTGCTTTACAGTGTTGTTAGTTTCTGCTGTACAACAAAGTGAATCAGTTATACGTATACATATATCCCCATATCCGCTCCCTCTTGAGCCTCCCTCCCACCCTCCCTATCCCACACCTCTAAGTCATCACAAAGCATCAAGCTGATTTCCCTGTGCTATACAGCGGCTTTCCACTAGCCGCCGATTTTATGTTTGGTAGTATATATATGTCAATGCCACTCTCTCACTTTGTCTCAGCTTCCCCTTCCCCAACTGTGTCCTCAAGTCCATTCTCTATGGCTGCGTCTTTATTCCTATCCTGCCACTAGGTTCATCAGTACTGTTTTTTTAGATTCCATACATGTGCGTTAGGATACAGTATTTGTTTTTCTCTTTCTGACTTACTTCACTCTGTATGACAGACTCTAGGTCCCTCCACCTGATTACAAATAACTCAATTTCGTCCCTTTTTATGGCTGAGTAATATTCCATTGTATATAGGAGCCACATCTTCTTTATCCATTCATCTATAGATGGACACTTGGGTTGCTTCTATGTCCTGGCTATTGTAAATAGTGCTGCAAAGAACATTGTGGTACATGACTCTTTGAATTATGGTTTTCTCAGGGTATATGCCCAGTAGTGGGATTGCTGGGTCACATGGTAGTTCTATTTTTAGTTTTTTAAGGAACCTCCTTACTGTTCTCCATAGTGGCTATACCAATTTACATTCCCACCAACAGTGCAAGAGGGTTCCCTTTTCTCCCCACCCTTGCCAGCATTTACTGTTTGTAGATTTTTTGATGATGGCCATTCTGACCAGTGTGAAGTGATACCTCATTGTGGTTTTGACTTGCATTTCTCTAATGATTAGTGATGTTGAGCATCTTTTCATGTGTTTGTTGGCAGTCTGTGTATCTTCTTTGGAGCAATGTCTATTTACGTCTTCTGCCCATTTTTGGATTGGGTTGTTTGCTTTTTTGATACTGAGCTGCATGAGCTGCTTGTATATTTTGGAGATTAATCCTTTGTCAGTTGCTTCATTTGCAAATATTTTCTCCCACTCCGAGGGCTCTCTTTTCGTCTTGTTTATAGTTTCCTTTGCTGTGCACAAGCTTTTACATTTCATTTTGTCCCACTTGTTTATTTTTATTTCCATTACTCTAGGAAGTGGATCAAAAAGGATCTTGCTGTGATTTATGTCATAGAGTGTTCTGCCTATGTTTTCCTCTAAGAGTTTGATAGTGTCTGGCCTTACATTTAGGTCTTTAATCCATTTTTTTACTTTTGTGTATGGTGTTAGAGAGTGTTCTGATTTCATTCAAACAGATCAGTGGTTTCAGACTTTGTTTTAGCAGTTGAACACTGATAATTAATAAGAAAGGAAAGAACATTTCAGGATCAGAAGACAGCACTTCAAACATCATACGGGCAAGAAGGAACACGATTCATTCAAGTCACTCAGCTAGTGCCATTTACTCCCTACTCTGCCAAAGCACGCTGGGCTTCCTTGATGTTCCTCAACGTGTCACACTTTCCTCTAAGAATTCCAATTTGCTAAGCCATTTCCCCCACCACCTCACTGAACACCCACTTATCCTTCATGTAAAAGCTCAAATATCACCTCCTCAGGAAGTCTTTTCTTGCCAAGATGGCTACATCCTTCCACTGCATACTGCTGTTTTCTTCCTTAACAATCATTTAAAAATAGAATTTTCCATTAGGCCATATGCTACATGGCCCGTGTCTGCTACCATAATCTTAGGGCTGATAGTACACCTTCAATAATTATTTGCTTGAAGTCAATCTTGCTATGTAGAAAAAGTGGTGAGTATTGAAGTTTGGGAACTTTGTAAGCCACACTAATGAAACTGGAATTTATAATGAAAGCAATAGGGAATACTGAAAATTTTAAAGATACGTCAGTGACCAATATCAGGTTGGCATGCTAGCATACCTTGTGGGCAATATGGAGAATGGATTAGAGGAGGTCAAACTTAAAACAGGAGGCAAGCATGTAAGGAGATAGAGACAAGATGCAGCAGCGTCATCTAGTTGGGAGAGCCCTACCTTTGAGAGGAAAACGCTCTGCTAAACGGTTTTAGAGGTGGAGCCTCTGCCTTCGGGCCTATGAGCCAGCTGACACCTGGCCCTGAGAGTAGCCTGTAGATCTCCTTCGCATGAATTGAAGAAGGAAAAAGGACAAATGGGCCAGAATTTGGAGAAGAATGTGGCTGTAGGAAAGAAACTGAGGAAAGTCCAGAACTGAGAGCAAAATGAAACTCCTGAATACACTGTCTACCTTCTCTCTCACCGGAACTAGATGATTACTCCACCTTGACTCCAAATTCTGAAATAAAGTCAACATTAATCAGGAAAGTTTTTATTTGATAGAATTTTTTGTGTGCAGTGGGGGAAGAGATGGGAAATTGAAAGAGGACCTGAGTTCTGCATCAAGGTCGGCACTGAGGAAAACGAAAAAACAACGATGGCACTAATGGACATTTGGGCCAGAGAAAGGGCCTCAAAAACCAACTGGGTCACATAGAATTAGAGGAAAATGATCCTGGCCCAAATAAAGACTGAAACAGGAATTGTGGAGAGAAGGGTGTAGAATCAAGAATAGCTAAAAAGTAGCACCAGTTAAACCCGGTGACATCTGGCTTCAAGTTTCTGTCTGCATAATGTTGGTATCATTTGCCAAGAGATTAAATAAATAGAGAAGAACAAAGTAAGAGGCAGGAAGAATAAGGTTGATCTTGAATCTATTAAACCTAAAGCATATTACTGGGACTTCCCTGGTGGTCCAGTGGCTAAGACTCTGCACTCCCAATGCAGGGGGCCTGGGTTTGATCCCTGATTAGGGAACTAGATCCCACATGCCACAACTGAGTTCGCATGCCAGAAATAAAGATCCTCCATGCTGCAACTGAAGATCCAGGCATGCCGCAATTGAAGATCCCGTGTGCCGCAACTAAGACCCGGCACAGCCAAATAAATGAATAAAAATAAAAATAAATACAAAGCATATTACTGACATCGAGTAAAATTGTTAGCAGACTGCTATATACATATATCTGTACGTGAAAGAGGCTTAAGCCGGAGGTAGAGACTCTGGAGTCAGTATCTCTAAGTGATGGTCAAAGTTGACCTCTCTTATTTTCACAGAGTGATAACAATGTAGAATATGAGATAAAAATGTAATTCTTAGTAACAGAAATCTCTTCTCTAAAGGGTAGTTTTTTTTTTATACGTAAGGATAATGAAGATCATAGTAGGTAGGACTAGGAAAAAATATGAACATATAAATGCATGGATAAGCACAAAACAATAATGTATATGTCCCACGTACACAAGTACAGAATTATGAGTACTGCAGTTAGTACCATACTGAAGACGATAAATGTTTTACTTTTCAAAATAATAAAACAATGTTAAAGCAAATATGACTCTTTAAGGGTGCCCAATCAGAATTGGGGAGTATTCTGGATTCTTTAAATGTAGGCAATATGAAGTCAAAGATATACAGGTTAACACTTCACTCCTACGGCTCTCTCAAATTCCTATTATCTAAAGAAGGGGTACCCAACCCCTGGGACACAGACTGGTACCGGTCCACGGCCTGTTAGGAACCAGGCCACACAGCAGGAGGTGAGTGGTGGGCGAGTGAGTGAAGCTTCATCTGCCACTCACCATCGCTCACATTACCTCCTGAACCATCACCCAACCCCCCATGGAAAAACTGCCTTCCACGAAACTGGCCCCTGGTGCCAAAAAGTTTGGGGACCACTAATCTAAAGATATATATATTTTTGGATCTAAGACACCATTAATTGCAAGACACATTTTATGTAACAATTTAAAAGAAAAATAAAACCGCTGTCCATCTAGGACACGATGCTAAAATATCTTCATTATACTGGACTTCCCTGGCAGTCCAGTGGTTAAGACTCTGCACCCCCCAAACAGGGGGCACGGTTTCGATCCCTGGTCAGGGAACTAAGGTCCTACATGCCAAACAGTGCGGCCAAAAAATTAACAGAATTTTTAAAAAATCTTCATTATAAATACATCAATATCAGAGATAGTAAAATGTGAAATAATGTGACTCTTTAAATCATTAAAATATGTTATTAAGAAGAACCACCTGGTAAAATTAGTGATTACCTTTATTTCCATTTTCCTCAGAATATTTTTTACCATTATTACCCCCCAATAATATGTATTTTAATAATTTTCTGATCTATGAATACTCTAATGAGGGAGCAGATCCAGATTACTATTGGTGCCAAGATATCCAAAAAGTCCCGATCTTTCAGTGCATATGAGTAATGTTCAATTAGAAGACAAAATCTCACAAGGAGACAATAAAAAAAACCTTCCAGTTGTCTTAATCATCTTCAAATGTGGACATATTTGCAATGACAAGCTGGTTTAACCCATCATTCAGATAATATTTTTATATGTCCTATCGTTTTCAGGATGTTGAGAGCAGATTTTACTTGAGACAAAATTTTAAAATATTTCAGTCCAGGAGAGATTTCTTCTATCTAAACCTTATTCAGAATATCCATTTGCAGCCTAGGCTGGAGACGCTTTTGTCCTCTTACCCAAAGTATCCTGACTCAAAATAAGATATCAGAAAATTAAAGTAATTTCGTTAACAACCCCATATCTGGTTCTGTAGGCTCTTCAGAATGGGGATGGGGTCTCGTCTCCTATTTAATCTGGGCACTCGACTGCTGGCTGAGAGTGGATAACAAATCCTGATCAGAAACCTTATTTTACTATTTATGTTGCAGAGTTCAGATATGTCATCTTCAGAATCTAACATGATGTATGGATGATGAGACAATGACTTGATATGTGATGATGACACCTCAAACAACAGGGAAAATCTGGATGGATGATGCCTCCACCTAAAAATGGTCTATCCCTCTGTCTCCCTCAGTGGGGATTAACACCTAAAACTACCAACTCCCAAATAGGTGACTGTGTATATGAACATCATTTTACTATTTTACTGTCTTTATTGGAATAACTTAACTATTTCAAATAGCTTCACTGTTCATTACAGGGCTTTCCCAAAAGACCTACCAATTTTTCAGTAGAAAGCATCAACAGTTTATGCACTAAGAATCATCCTTTCACTTTAAAATCCTTGCCTTGTAGCTTCCACAAATCTTACATTCTGAAACTATTTTATCTAATCCCAGTCCCAGTCAAACCTTCAAACTGAAATATCTGCTTTAAACCAAATTCGAAATCTCTATAAATCCTAACTTGTTCTTTCCCCTCCAAAAGACAACCAGAGTTCATCAGAGGTGGCGTTTCGCCCTCGCTTCAGTAAGTAATAAACTGAGCAGTTTCTTATCAAAAGGTTGGGGAATCAGCATTGGACACAAATATCATGGCTCACTCAAATCTCCTAATTATTCAGACAAGTTGTGGTCTTTTCTAATTGTTTTCTTTACTAATTATTCAGACAAGGGTAGGTTATCCTAGCATACTAAGGTGTATGGTTAGAGAAAAAAAGTGGTCCTCATAAGAATGAGACCCCCAATTCCACTGTCAACTTTTAGAAGTTTTGGTTAATAAGATGGAGAAGCAGAACATAAATAAAAGGGTCAAGATGCTAGATGCTATGGTGACGCCTGATAAAATGATGCTATTAAAATTTTATAATCCAAGGAAAAGGGACTCTGTCATTGTTCTTGGTGTATACAATTACAACTTAATTTGTTGTAATAGTGCAAATGTTCATTATTATTTCTATCTTTTCTGCCTCAGGCACTGTAGAAAATTATGTTTCATGTCAGTGGTTATTTTTCTTGTTGGTGAACAATTTTAAAAACGTAAATATTCTACTTCTTCAGAAGAAAGACCAGCATTAGTTTTCTTAATTACTTGTTCGTTTCGATTGTGCCAGCTGATGTTGCTGGCATTATTCAAGCAATTGTGTGGAGATGTCACCACATAATTGTACAAGGCCATGAAATTCTATATTGAGACACATATTTTCTTTCTAATTGCTCCAGAAAAACTATGCTGAATGAAAGAAATCTTTTCCTTTGACTGTATCCTCTAATGAACTTAGGCCTTTGACTGCCCTTTTGCACAGAAGAGAGTTTATAACAGTATGAAATGCTACAATAGCAGGTTACAAGTAAATTCTATGACTTCATTAAAACTGTCATTTAATATTAAATTAGGTCAGAATGTGTAAACATTTTTCAGCTATAGTTATTAGACCTTAAAAACGGTTTCATCTAAAAGCCTTCTTTGTAGCTGAAGCAATTCTCTTGAAGTACATGCTACTACAAACTAATTGTGTGATATTGACCAAAGCCATTAAAACTCCAAATATTCATGGGGAGCAGAAGCAGCAGAGGCTCCACTTCATAATATCTGAAATTCCCTTTCAGTTAGGGCCTTTCTTCTGTCATTTAAATATGCCATTTAATATCATGAACCAAACATCGAAAACAATGCACCCAGGTGAACATCATATTGAAAACCGGTAAGTTTGAAATTTAAAAAATGCAATTGAAAGCGAAGTATCAAATTAATGAACTAATTATTGGTCAATCAATAAATTTATCTGCCAAAACCAAGAAATAAACAAAAACCATTAAAATTTTGATCTATCCTGAAAATAGACGTTACAGCCAATTGTACAGTCTTGAGTTTAAGTAATATCATGATCCCTAATACCCTACCAGTAGGCCATAAATAAATTACTGAATTTTCAAGAATGATAATTAGTAAACCTTCTCACAGCTCTCCTTTTCTTTATTCAGTCATTTGCAAGAATTGGGGGGAAGGAATATGGGGAGAAATATAAAAATTATATAAAAAGTATTTTAATAAAATATACTCCAATTGTGCAATCTAGAATCCTTATGAAATGATACTTTCTGGATAAAGTTTATGAAGAACTAAGGAACTGTTTCCTCTTAACATATTAAAGAGTTAAATAAAAACAGTTCAGATAGATATATTTCCTAAGTGAATTTTATAGCTTACTATCTTATCAGAGTATGCAGACTATAATTTTTTCTCAATGATTCAAGGCTATAATAATTTTTAAATGCAATGGAATAATATACTGCAATACAGTAATGCCTCATGACCTGCTGATGCAGATGGCGATGTCTGTTCTTACACTTAATGACCCTATACTATTCTGCTTTATGACTTTGCCTACTTTTCAAAGCTTTTTTGCCTTTTCCTCTTGCTTTTTTGCTAGTGGTATTTATTTTTCACCACATTCAGCATGTCTGCTTAAAGCAATCCTTTCCCCTTTTCTAAGATGTAACTATGATTTTCAGTGGGCTTGGAAAATATATAACCAAATATATTAGATTTGTACCATATAAAATCAGAAGCCGCAAAAAAAAAAAAAAAAAAAAAAAAAAAAATCAGAAGCCGCAAGATCCAGAAAGATAGTGAAAAAACCCTGTCATTTAATGTTAAGATCTGGGTTAATATTGGCTATACGAACTTCAGTAAGTTTTTAACCATAGAGTATTTGCTTCCTCTACTGTAGTTGGGATATATTAACACCTGTCTCAGAGTGTTATTGTGATAATCTGATGAGATAACATATTTGAAGTCCCTTGTAAACTGTAAAGCTGAATACAAATGTATGACAGGGTCACTATCATTATTATCAGAACACGATTGCCATCTAATGGCTACCAAGCAGATAACAGGTACTCTAAGCCTTTCAAGGCAGAAAAGAGCAACAGCACCAGGGGGTGAAACCCAGGAAATGACTTTTGTCCCAATTTTGTCCTCACTATAGTGTTACTCAAACACTGTATTACAAAGGAACATTTTTCAGTTTTGTTATAACTGCTTTTTCTAGCAGCTAAAGGTCACTGAGAGCTGTGTGAAAACATTAGGTAGGCACCAAGTCACCATGGAGTAACTTAAACCCTACTTCTGCCACTTATTATCTCTGCAGTCCTGGACCAATAATAACACTCTCTGGATCTCCATTCCTTCATTATCAAAGCAAGAATAGTAATAATTTCTAGAGAATTGTTGTTAGGATTAAATGGGGTAATCCAGGGCTTCCCTGGTGGCGCAGTGGTTGAGAGTCCGCCTGCCGATGCAGGGGATGCGGGTTTGTGCCCCGGCCCAGGAAGATCCCACATGTGGTGAAGCGGCTGGGCCCGTGAGCCATGGCCGCTGAGCCTGCGCGTCTGGAGCCTGTGCTCCGCAACGGTAGAGGCCACAGCAGTGAGAGGCCGGCGTACAGAAGAAAAAAAAAAAAAAAGGGGGGGGTAATCCAAAGTGCTTATAAATTATAGCTTACAAACAAAGCAAAAACAGAAACATATAAGTGTCTACACCAGTGCCTGGGACAACATGGATGCTCTAGTAAATAAATATAAGTTTCAGCTTCCTGCATGAAGTCAAAGGCAGACATTTATAAGTGATGCTTGTAACTAAGTTAATAGAAAGAAGAGTCAATTTAAAACAAAAGCTTCAGTGTACTTGTGATCTTAAAATTTTATATGAATTAATTTTATTAGTCAAAAAAGTCATAAAGATTAAACATAGAGCATTCAGAGTTAGCAAAACTTTGTTTGGGTTCCCCTGGGATATCTACTACCTGTAATATGTTATCAAAGCTTAAATTTTCTCAAATGTGCAAGGGGTTATTTACCTCATGGAATTGGCACACAGATTCAGTAAATGTTACTTATTATTCTTCTATTATTTTATGTAATGCTATAATCTATAAGTTTTGTAATTAATGATAGTCACAGAATTGTTGTGGTATTCTATAATTAAAATTTGAGAAATACTATACTTGCAAATGTAGTTGAGAGCTTCCACTAATAGAGACTGGAAATGTCACCAAAACTGGCAAAATCAGATTCCTATTAATGCTCAGGTACATCATATTTTATCATGGATATTGCAAAAAAATAGTATTTTCTATAGTTCTTAAAAAATATTATATGCTAGACATGTGGCAGAACATTCTACTCTGCTTTAAGTTATTATTCCTCATAACAAACTTATGAAGCAGATACTTTTACTGTCCCTATTTTCAGATGAGAAAGGGAAACTAGAGAGATTAAATAATTCGTTCAAGTTTACATAGCCTGACTGCAGCTGAGATCTGTCTAACTCCAGAGTCCAGATTTTTACCCACTACGTCATAATTCCAAAATTAAGTGTCATGTTCTTAGCTTTATACAATCATATTGAAAATAACTTACACACGCTTTTTCTGACCAAGACATGTCAAAGCTTGTAAAAACTTACAGTTGATTTTTATAATTTTCCCTGTGTGAACAATGTTGCAATTTGTACATTACCATTCAAAGCCACTAGGGTTTCATCTCAGCTCTGCTATTATCCGTTAAAAATTAATAACAAAAATTACCTCCTTAATTAACTCACTGCAGAATTTTATATTGCTTGTTCATCAAACTCAAAATAATTTAACAACTACCTAATTAATTCCTAACATATCATTGGACCATTACTTCCCTATTTGCACCTGGACATATACCAAGAGATACTGGCCCCAGGTGTTTTTAGATATACAGTCCAAAATAAATAACAAAAACAATAAAAAACTTCTTCACCCAATCATCCAAATGACCATTACATTATTTTCATCAAAGAATGATAAATAAGTAAAATATATTTTCAATTGAGTAACTCAACTGCAAATTGTAAACACCAAAATTTAATACAAAAGAACAGACTGGCTTTCTCTCTGAACATAAATGATTTACGTTAATAAGTTTTAAAGTATTTAACAGAAATTTATTCTTTCTCTGAGAAATTCCATTTTAAATATGTTGTGGTATATTGGACACATGACTAATATCTGAAAAAATATTTTCATGCATTTAACTGTATTGATTTTAACACAGAAACATACCACCTGTAATAAGCGAAGTGACTTAATTTTTGAATAATCAGTACTAAGAAAACACCATTTAAAATGTTAGATAATAAAAATTCAAATCACAAAGCATATTTTTAAATATATAGACTAATGATGAAGTATTAAGAAATTAAGAACTATGAAAAATAACCAACGATGGGACAAATTTTTTGACACGGAATTCAAGATTTCAAGAGAGTTAAGCAAATTGTACTGGGCTCTTATTTTATTCTAGGCAACTGTGAAAAGCATTTTACATGTAAATACGTCACCCATTTTGGTAGGACGATATTTTGAGATAGATAGTTTTATTGTCAATTGACAAATGAGGGAAAAGGGCTCAGGAAGATTGGATCACTCACCAAGGCTACCATGGCAAAGCTGCTTTTCTAACTTGGATGTGTCTGTCTCTACAGTGTCTGCTCTCTTTTGATATTAATTTGTGGTTTCTTTAATTTGAATGAATCTTTAAAATGCAACTTCCTCTCAGAAAGTTACTGTGAGGATAAGCTGAGATAGCTTAGACAAAGAGCATGGCTTATTACAGGCATTGTTTTCCTTCCTATCAACTTAGATCTCCAGCTACTAATTGCTAAAGGTTACACACAACCCACTCCTAGTATTAACAAAAGAAAGAATTGGAGAAATAGTATTTTAATGAATATGTTCCAAACAGGTAACATCAAAATGTGTTTTAGCCTCTTTTCCTTGCAACTTTAAATCATTTAGTTAATTATGATGCTTCACTGTCAAATTAGCCAGGTGCATGCTTCCCATCAGCTTCTACCACTATGAAGGTAATGCTAGGAGCAGCCTCAATAGACATGTGACCTCGCTGTAGTTCACTGTGCTAAAGAATAGGTATAGATTAAATACTCTAAAACCAAAACTCAAATTCTTATTCTTTATCGAACAGTACGCACTGTTTGATATTTAGCTGGTGTTTTGATTACTTCTATTTGTAGAAAACTTGTCTTTTTCTGTTACATAAGGGTTACATTTTGCAAACAGTTCATTTTGGAGGACTCACTGGGAAGTAATACTGCTTAATATTAGATATTCAACTAGACTTTATGGCAATTACCTTACGTCTGAGGAAAATGCTTGGCATCATTTACATTAACTATTTTCAACATTAAAATTAGCTGAGGGCTTCCCTGGTGGTGCAGTGGTTGACAGTCCGCCTGCCGATGCAGGGGACACGGGTTCATGCCCCGGTCCGGGAAGATCCCACATGCCGCAGAGCGGCTGGGCCCGTGAGCCATGGCCGCTGAGCCTGTGCGTCCAGAGCCTGTGCTCCGCATGGGAGAGGCCACAGCAGTGAGAGGCCCGCGTACCGCAAAAAAAAAAAATAATAATAAATTAGCTGAGGAATATGAACTATGGACAAGGAACTAGATTTTATTTTGGGATTAAGCAAGCTCCTCATAAAGCTCCTAGCTTTTGCCACACTGATGTGTTACCATTTAGAATTTCTTCTGCTGAACTGGTAACATGATGCTACCAGCTTGCATTGAAAGGAGTTGCTGAGGAAACTATTGATATCAAATAATTTATACCTTATAAAGACATGTGAGCAAAGTATCTTTCAGTTCTCAGTAACAAGAATTCCTTTATTTTAAAAAGGGCATTGACTGAATGATGATTGATGGTATATATATATATATATATATATATTTTTTTTTTTTTTTTTTTTTTTTTTGCGGTACGCGGGCCTCTCACTGTTGTGGCCTCTCCCGTTGCGGAGCACAGGCTCCGGACGCGCAGGTTCAGTGGCCATGGCTCACAGGCCTAACCACTCCGCGGCATGTGGGATCTTCCCGGACTGGGACATGAACCCACGTCCCCTGCATCGGCAGGCGGGCTCTCAACCACTGCGCCACCAGGGAAGCCCGATGGTATATATTTTTAATCATGCAATTGGTTCTGTTTCTTTCTTCACATATGCTAGTAGTATACTCCAAGTAACATGTTTCGGTCTCTGAGGTAATACTAGTATACATTTTGTGTGCCAAACTTATCTGTGGCTTCACTTTATTTTTCATATCCTTCTTTAATCATTACCTTATTTTCTTGAATGATTATTTTGTAAGATGCTTAAATTAATAGAAAAAAATCCTAATCACAAAAATGTAAAACTACATAAAGAAAACTAGGCAAAAATATATTTCTGGTATTTTTCCTTTGACAGATTATGTAGTTCATAACATGCATTTCAGGGTAAATAAAATTTTCAGGGCACCTGTTTGAGTCTTAGAGATACTAAATGCTAGTAAATCTTGTGAGTACTTTTATTTTTCAAAAGGCTGTTGAGGTATATCTAACCAACATCACTGCTAATATCTTGCATGACTCCATCTGTGGCAAAAACACCACCATATCAACATGAATAAGACAGTAAAGAAAGATAAAAAGTGGGAAGGTCACTAATATACTTTTTAATTTATCAAATTATAACTGATAGCATCTCATATTTTTAATTAAAAAATAACTGGTCATATGTGCATTATAAATGATGCATTAAACAGAAAAACAGTAAATATAATAATTTACTACAGGGGAAATGGAATGCCTGGTATTAAACCAATTGATAATCCTATGTTTAAACATGATGCATATTAACTGAACATAAAAAAATTTCCAGAAAAGTAATTTAAACATTAATTGCAGAAAACATAATAAAAGACATCTGGAAGGCTTATCCACAGGATTTTTAATCTAAAATCTTAGCTTTTATATTAGAATTTAAAAGATAATATTAGATAATGCCAAGATCAGAGTAAGTTATTCAGAATAGTTGCTTTTATTTTTTCTCCTTAAGGCAAGTCTCCTTTCGGGAACTCACTTTGAATTCATACACCTTTTTTTCATTGAAATTGTCCTTTCTTGCTTTCATTTAAAAAAAAAAAGATAATATCCACTTACTGCACTTTAAAACAGATATTTTATTTATACTACTATTTATTCATACTACCTCTTTTTTAGGAAGGAAGTGTGTTAATTTAGGACTCCATAGATATATTTACATATTAAAAGGATTCATGAAACATTATTCATATTGTTCACTGCACTGGTCAACTTTTGAAAATCTAACTGAAAACATATAATTCATTTTTAGATGAAAATACAGATAGCAAGAATCAAATAAGAACATTAAAAGATGTCCACAGTAACATAAGTAGTAGAATTAAATGGTACCATTATTTTAGTGCTCAGACTTTTGAAAATGACTTTTATTTAAACCAGTATTTTAGAATGTTTAGTATTAATGAGCTTTTTACCAGTATCATTTATCAATAATAAGCTTCTTATATTCTGATAAGACCTTTAATTATGTTGCTTAAAAAAAAACCAAATTGTATAAAACCAATTCAACCAAAAATTCTTCTTTCTGAGCTAATGTACATAAAGAGATATTTGTGGCTTTTTTCAAACCCCATAATGTGGCATCCAAAGTGAAATAGGTTTTCATTTTATTAAGTAACATTAAACAAACCTAAGTCACTTTAAGGACTATCTCACTTATTATAACTGTACTTCAGATATGCAAAGTAACATCATTTATCTTATGAACAATTTGGTTAACTCAGTTGATTCATAAGGTACCCTAGTTCTGGTTTCAACCAAGTTATCTACACCTTGAGGCAGATTCAGGAGATCCATCATATTTGTTATATCACTTTTTAAAATAAACTAATAAAGTTCATTGCACCCATTATTTTATAAAAGAGAAATTAAAGTTTACAAATGCTCATTTTGTTCCCAAGCAAATAAATTGAGGTAACTCTTTTATATTTTTAAGGCATTCTTTGCTCTTTATCATGGTTGCCCAACAAACACAGCTGAGATGTCTATGTTGTCTATAATTCTGCTTACTTATTACTTGGTTTTATTTTTATTGTGAAAATCTTTAAAAATACCTAAAATAGAGAAAACATTACAACTCATCAATGAAAGTTTCACCCCAAGCACCTATTTCTGAGCTTTGATAATTTTCAATAATTTACCAACATTGCTTCATCTATTCCCTCCTCCATACTGTTGGTAAAGCAAATCTCAGATACCATATTATTTCAACCACATGCGTCTCTATGAAGAGTTTTCCTCAAAGACAAAACCAAAGAAAAATATTTAGCACCCAACAAAATAAAAATAATTCTGTGATAATAATTCCATCACTACTCAGACTTCTCTGATAAACTCTGAAATATATTTGCATAGTGTTTTTATGTTTTGACACAAAGATGTCACATGGCATTTGCTCTTTTAATCTACAATACCCCTCCCCTTTTTAACATGCCATTTATTTGTTGAAAAAACCAGACCATTTACCCTGTAGAATGCCCCATACCTATGTTTGCTTGCTGGCAATCCCATCATTCCATTTAACATTCCCTCTCTCCTCACCCCAATATTTCCTGTAAAATCATTATTTAATCAAGAGACAAATAGATTTAAGTACTTGTGGGCAGGAGTGGTATTGCTGTGTACTTCTCTAGTCATTGCATTAAGAGGGACAAAATGTCTAGTTGTTACACTTGTAGTGAAGTTAGTGATCAGTGACCTTAGGTACTGCCTAATTCATCACTGCAAAGTTCTTCACCTTTACAATCATGCTATAGCACATATCGACACCATCATTATTCCTTTTAATGACTGCTTAGTGTACCATTGTATATTCAACCAATGTCCTATTGAAGGACATTTGAGGTTTTCCAATATTTTGTTTTTGCAAGTATTTTGCAATAAATCGTTATTTGCATATATTAATTTGTATATTTCCAGTGTGTTAGGATTAAATTACTAGATGTTGGATAGCGGGATCTAAAGATAAATGTTTGTATAGCAAAAACTAGATACTGACATATTTCCCACCAAAATGTATACATTGTCACCATGTGTGACTCTTTCAATACAAATACACATGAATGATGAAATTGTATAAGGTACCTGCATAAAAGTGAGAAAAATCTACATTTTTAAAAGAGTATCTGTCAAATCAACTGCAGGAAGAATGTCTCAAGAAATGGTTATCCTAAATATACATTTAAGCAGAAAAAATTTTTATTTAGCTCCTTTTTGATATTAGCCTAAAATAAGAGTGTAAAAAAAACATAGTTATTTCCTTCTTTTGACAATTGTTACTATGACATTATTTATAATATAAAAATACTGCATGAACAAAAATTCATCTTAAAATATTACAGCTGGAAACAACCTCAGAGATTATGTCTAATTCCTAAAAGTTAAAAACATGGACAATAAATTCCAAGAGGTTGGTTTTCTTAAATGTATGCAGTATGACTCAAGATTTTAAAGCTTTAATGTTACTTCTACTTTAACTTGAAAACGACTAAGTTCAAGGTATTATTAGTAGTAAAAAATAAATAAATAAAAACTTGCCTTTCTAGTCAAATATCTAAATTTGAGTGAACAATTAATTCCTATGTCCTACAGAAGGAATAATTTTGGTATTTGAAGACATTACACTTTATGCCTTAATACAAATTTAAACTATTACAAATATAGTGGGCTCCCTTCTTCATTCATTCAGCAAGAATTTATTTATCTCACACTATAACCCTGTGTGTGTGTGTGTGTGTGTGTGTTTATGAGTGTGTACTTGTGGTTGCTATTGGTAATTACTAATTTTGAGGTCAACCTTATCACATTAACATTAACCACCATAGTTATTACTGAGGTGGCTAAGATTTGAAAGAGTAAACTTGGTCCACCAAACTTTCGTTTGGTTATATAAAATAAATGAAAAATGGGATTATAATTGTTGTCTCCCCCCTGCCAGAAAAGAAAATATTAACTTTATCATTAACTGTTTCATTAGAATTTCCCTCTTTGAAAGAACTTTTGTTTTATAATTTTTTCTTATTTAATAATTATCTTCCAACCAAATTTATATTTTCATAATAGATTGTAAGATAACCAGAATAATGTGTCCAGGGTACCTAGCATGTGCCTTGCACACAGAACACAGAAACTGGGGATTGAAAAGACTGAATGCAGCCTAAACAATATTTAGCTTATCAACGAAAGCTAAATGACTTGGACCAGAGTTGTATGATATTGTGCATTTATTCAATATTTACCTGAAGAATGAAGATTCTGTTCCTCTAAAAATTCCAAATCAAGCATTAGATCATCTTCATCCAGTTCACAAGATCCCAAATTATTCAAAACATCCTGAAAAAAAAGCAAAATCAATAGTCAGAAACCAAAACTCTGAGAACCTGAGGAAATATCCACATGTAGATGCCATGAAGCGAAAAAGTACTCAAAATTACAAAGGAAATGCTGTAACTGAACCCCAGAAATTGTTTATTTTATGAGCTTTAAAATTATCAGCCCAATAAAAATTTCAATAATTATAAAAATTTTAACTCCCATTAAAAATGCACAAAGAGGTTTTTCAAATGTACAGAAGTCTGTGAACTAAAACTTTAGATTCTTTTTCTAATATTTATCTTTCCAATTTGTGTAACAGTCTTCTGACACATTTAATGAATTGTTTCTCAAACTTTGTATACAGTGCCAACCCTGAAATATTAATTTAAACTATGCTTGGAAGGGAGGGGAAATCCAGTTACTGTTTCCCAATCATTTGCTTTAGATTAGGAGGAATGAATGGGAGAAATAAATATCAATTAGATTAAAAATTACTGATTTTCATAAAGTCATAAATATCAGAGCTAGATCATGTTACCCTTTCATTTTTTCTCTAGAGGGCAAATAGCACAGTAAACTAGAAGAGTATATTGAGAAATCTTGAGGGAAAACAGTGATGTGCAGAGGTAGAAATTCTTGAAGGAGGAATACAGTCCTGATTTGCATATCTGTATATAGATTGGTAGTGAATATGTTAAGAAAGCAAGAATTTACTCTTAGAGACTAGGATGGAAATAACAAAAGTACAAAAAATAGAACATCAGAAAAACAATCTAAATGTTAAATGATACCACAACATTTCAGATTACTTTGTCCACCGATTTGAATGTTACCATAATTTATATCTAAAGAAGTAAATATTCATTAGAGAAAGCCTAATGACGTTGTCAAATGGACACCTTAGTTCCTGGGATTGAAAGTAAGGATACTGCAACTTTTAAATAAACCACTCTCACTGTAAAAAATAGAATTAAACATTATTAAACTTTAGAAACACATGTTATCTGTGAATAGAGCACAATAGTTTCAAAGGTGATAAATATTGCCAAATATAAGTGCTTTTTATCTGTCAATGAAAATTATAGGGAACGATTACTATAATGGATTGCATTGTATTACATTGTATCTGTATTAATTACAAGGGATCTAATAATTTAAACTATAAACAAAATCAACTGTTTCTTGGAAGTTCTATGATATAATGTGGCAGGGATAACCAGTGAGAATAAGTTGCTTATGTATATAGCAATAAAAAGATGTTATAAATATAGGCAACAAAAGATAGGCTGCCATTCTCAAAAATTCAAAACAGAATATTGAGACAACAAAAGAAATATAACTGAAGTTGATTGTGGAAAATTAAGAGTTTAGAAAAGGGAGATGTTATAAGGATACTAATATTATTAGGGTTTATTAAGCAGTATCCAAATAAGAGAATTTTAGTCAGGTAGTCAAGAATACATTGGTAAAAAAAATTGTTTAATGGTGAAAGTGTAGTCATTGATACAGCTCCAAATTAGCCTAAACAATTTTATACTTGTATTTTGAATTTCACTGACCAATATTACGGTCTTAACTGTTTTCATCCAAAATTCATAAACTGAAGTCTTAACCCCCAGTACCTTAGAAGGTGATTATTTTTGAAGAGAGTATCCTTAAAGAAGAAGTTACAGTTAAATCAACTCACAAGTGTGGGCCCTAATCTAATATGACTGGTGTTCTTATAAGAAGAGGATATTAGGACAGACAACGCAGACAGAGGGACAATCGTGGGAGGACATAGGAAGAAGGCAGCCATCTGCAAGCCAAGGAAAGAGGCTTCAGGAGAAACTAAACTTGCCTACACTTTGATCTTAGACTTCCAGCCTCTAGAACCGCAAGAAAATAAATTTCTGCTGTTTAAGCCATCCAGTTTGTGGTATTTTGTTATGGCAGCCCCAGCAAACTTACACAACCAACAACACTTAGAAAGCAATGAAGATCGGAAAAAAGGAAGTAAATGAGTGCCTGGCATATGTTTTTGTAATTATGCCAAGTAAGGACATCTTCCTCAACGTAAGCTTCTACGTTTTGCATAGCATTTCTCCCTTTCATTTGGAATCACCCCACTCAATCCACCTAGCTATAGAAGAAGATACCAGGTTCTTACACGAGCCAGACTTCCTGTCCTTGGTGGATGGTCCAAGATGAGCGTTTTAACCAAACTCACTGATCATAGCCCTCTCAGAAAAATGAGAAAAATTTCTGTTTGGTGATAGATATTGCAAGATGCACATCACAGGGGCCTTGGATTTCATTGCATGGTTAAGACCAGAGTAAGTCTACTGGAAAAATGACAAGTGTCATAGTAGTAGACTTTCTGGTTCCTGATTCCAGCAGTTCCTGAGGTCCAGCAGCATACATGATCTTTTCAAGGTTGGATTGTTCAACCCTCTTTTGAATTTTGACAGTTAATACATCCATCCTCAGTTTGAAAATACACTTTAAAAAGATTTTATTTTGTAACAAGGAAATACTTAAAAACTCTGTCACCATTATCCCAAACATTTAATTGAAGAAAGTAACACCAACAAAGTGAACAAATTAAATTTGGAAAATTCATTACATTGCTTTGATTTTCTCATTTTGCAGGTGACCCTTGACATTTAGTCTAGCAGGAGCCCATCGACCACTGGTCTAGAGGAGGTGTTCTTCAATATACTTATTCTAAATTGCCTTGCTTTGATATCTTGCTTACAAAGCAACTTTCTTGTTAATGGAGTGGAGTCTTTGAAGTTGGTGAAACATCATACAAAAAAGAGAGTAGATGCGCCAACGTGATGTTACAGAAGAAAAGTCAGTGTGAACTCACAGACCTAAAAGAAATATCTTTTCCAGATCTCTCCTTAAAAAAGACCAATAGTAGCAACAGTGCTTTTGCCCTCAGCCAGCACTTAGGGGAAGTCCAGAAACTCATTACCCAGTATCCACCAACCAAAAAGGACCAGGGCTCCTTAATTATTAGGGAAAAAAAGAAGGAAAGAAAAAATACAGACTATTTCTGGAACATTCTTTTGTTGCCAGAAAACAAGATTTGTCTAAAAAAGAAGTTGGAGGAAGTTTTGAAAGGCTAAGAAAGCAACCTAAACGGCTTCTCCCTGGCTAACTTCTGACATTATGAGCATCAAAAAACAAACAAACAGGGCTTCCCTGGTGGTGCAGTGGTTGAGAGTTCCGCCTGCCGATGCAGGGGACACGGGTTCGTGCCCCGGTCTGGGAAGATCCCACGTGCCGCAGAGCGGCTGGGCCAGTGAGCCATGGCCGCTGAGCCTGCGCGTCCGGAGCCTGTGCTCCGCAACGGGAGAGGCCACAACAGTGAGAGGCCCGCGTACCACAAATAAAAAACACAAACACACACCAACAAACAAACAATAATCATTATGGCTAAATGAAACAATCTGAGTCTGTCAAAAACTAAGAGTTACTCAAACAGAAAAGTTAATGTGAAGGATATAAAGAGGCATTAATGATATACACACAAAAAACACAAACAGGCTAGAATATCTTCAATGTCTATTGTTTTTAATAAATAGCTAAACATACGGGTATTTTTTCTAATCTTATGTATGTTTATAATATGAAGACATGCACTTTTTTTGATCTGTGCAAGGAAAGACTTGTAAGTAAAGTAGTAGCATCAAAAGTAGTTCTGTACCAGGGATAGAAAGGACTGATCAGCAATAATGGTCACACATAACTACCAAGTGGAAAAGGAGTCCAGCATTTAATTAATACTAATAGACCTGTATCTAAAAGGGCACAACTGTGTGCTTCAGACATTTGATAAATTAATGGAATATCTAGAAGTGATAACTAACAATAGTCTCTCATCCTCTGGTAGATAAAAACCTAGGTAGCTCTGTATAATAAAGATAGAATAATGAAAGTCCATGGGTTTCTAATAACATTAATATACCAGGCATATATATCATAATAACAGGAAAACTGTTTATATAACAATTGCAGTTGAAACTTTAAAAGCAAATAATTTGGGGAGGGAGCACCAATATTGCACAAAATTAAAAGCTGGGCTCGAATTTAAAAAATAAATAAAGGCATAAGGACATAGAATGTAAAGTTTAATTGAAAAAGGAAAGTCCAACCTGATGGTCAGAATCTTGAGTGTGAATCGTCTCTGAATGTATAGCAAATTCCAATGACTACACAAAAATTTATCTAGTCAACAACCCAGAAAGTGCAAATTTAAGAGAAGACTTTCTTTTTCTTTTAAGTCTAGTATAATAAGTAAGTCCTAGGGAAGTGCAAAAATAGACTCAAGTATTTCTGAAATCCCAGTGAAAGATGAAAAGTTTCACATTAGCAAAGAGAACGAAGGCAAATGGTAAAAGGAAATGTAAATTCCTAGCGTGAGCACATTTGTAACCAGTTTTAGGGTAAGCATATTGATTTGCTCTTGAATCATTGTAAAATGCATAATTTTCTTCTTTAAAAGTGGCTAAAACGTTTAAGATAAATTGATATGTTAGGCTTGGTGTTGTAATGAAACACCGAGAAGAATTTTATTATATAATATCTAAACCAATGTTTAAAGGCCATGGAAAATTTAATTTAATACATATTCTAATTCATTTTTATGTAAGATTTATGTGGGTATTATGAGAAGAGTTGATTATTTAATTGTAAGGAAATACTAATTTTTTACTAATTCATAATATTAATAAATTGGATATTAAATGAAGCACAATTATTACTAAGTATTCCCTAAGCAGACATTGAAAAATCTATCAAGAATACTAATTAGTCATGAAATCTCCCAAATGACTTTAAGCCATTAAGAGTAAACTAAGTAGTTATTAATGAATTAATTCAAAAATCAATTTTCTAAACTCTGGGGATTTAACAATGAACCTAACAGGCATGTTTTCTTTCCTCATAGAACTTAAAGATAACTGTATTCTTGTAAAGAAATACCAATCTCTTTTATAAATAAAGTAGGTACCATTATTTATAAATCAGTCTCCTGTGTTTCGTTACTGTGAATTAGTTCTCCAGAATTTGGTTGCTACTGGCTGAAAGAATAAAGTTGAACTTCTGAAGCTACAGAGTTGAAAAGACAAGCTCTGATCACTCTATTAATATGTAACCATCCCATAACCCTTAGGCCTTGTCTTTTTATTGCAATAAATATAATAATTATGATCCTGTGAAAAATATACAAAGCTGGGACATAGTACTACATAGGAAGTGTTGCTTATAGAAGAAATAATTCCATCAAAGGAAATTATTGAATTATTAAAACATTCGCTAATTGTGGTATTATAAAGATGTTACTAATTGCATTTCTATGCTGTTATATTTTAGTCAAAGCACTTTCCAAGTAGCCTTAAAATATCTAAAAGGCAAGATATGAGAGGCTCTAGACTTCAACACTTGTTTATGTAATTTTTAATGGCACAGCAGAACTGCTCTGATCATTATTTAGTCTAAAAGTGAAGAGAGAATTATTCAAGTTAATAAGAGATAGTTAATCTAGTTTAAATCTTCTAGTCATTCTCCATTATGATCAGGTGCTGCTAGGATACGTGTTTCATTCTCTACTAATCTAATCATTAGATTAGATTAGTAGAGTTTCCACAGATTGACTAAAAAGAAAATGTCATGTTATTATCGAAAACATATGATGTAGCTACTGTAGAAGACCCTCAGTGAAACTTTCCTGTATAAAATACATTCTGAGACTGGCTTTACAATTAATTACAATGGCTTTTTATAATTGGGAAAAAAAGATAAAGTCAAGTAACTTGGTATACATCTTTAAATAATTTGTATTATCCCAGAAAGATAATTACATGAATTGTAAAAAATGAGAGACATAAAGGGACAAGGTACAGAAATCATCCAAAGCAGACATCTGAATAGGCTGGGTACATACATTTTGATAAAAGTTGAGTTGTTCACACCCATATATGCAGTGGGAAAGAGGATAATACACCAATACATGCATATAATTTTAATGATACGATTTCACTGCTATTTTTTGGAAAGAGAAATTAAAATGACAATACTTCATAATTACTGCTCTGAGGAGTTATTTGGTTTTGATTTCCTGACTGGATAAATAAAGCATATAAAATCACTACAATAGAGTTACCTTCACCCTTCAACATGGTAGACACAAAGTATTTCCAGACACAGCTTGCTCTTTGCTAAGTACTGATTAACCTTATGGATCTGCATACATCAAAATACACTTTTAATACATAGTTTCAAAAATGTCTTCATTCTTTCAGTCCTTACTCATAAGTCTTCCCATTACAAGTCCAAAGACATACACAACGCATATTTTGTTTTGATTATGCATATTTTTTCATATTTAAATGTAAAAAAATAGCAAAATGAGATTCCTAAAGCTATGCCCAGAGCTGCTAACTCTACTCTTTACACTAATAAAAGGTAAATGATTTTATGTTATTCAAATAGTACAATACTAAACTACTAAAACTTAAAAATCATGTTATAATATTTCAATTTTTTAGGAAAAGTTAACATTTATATGGATTCATATGTCCATAGATTTTATGTGGATTATAAATCTATATCTGAATTCATACAAAATTTTAAAGTAAACTCTGAACATTTTCATTTTAATCTATGCAAGGGAATAAATTAAAAGTAATTTTTATTATTAAGTTATAAAAATAGAAAACTAGGGAGTATAAATATATAATTAGCAAACTCCATGATTCAAAATTAAAATATATAATGATTATTAGTTTAAAAATGCATTTTTTTCTTCTCATCATTTAAGATATGGAGAAAAAATAATGTCTCTTGGGATTCTACTTTCACGACAAAAGACAACCAACATTACAGATGCCGTCTCTTTGATTCTGCACTTGACTACATCAGTTTGTGTCACTGTCAATAAAGCAACACAAATAAATAATTATTATATAGCACACAAGTCCAATGAAAGCAAGATCCATCCAATAAAATACCACAATTACATTGTGTGTAATTGGCTTGAGCTGAACGTGGTAATGTGGAAAAGAGTGCTATCACAATTAAAATATTTGGAATTCTAGTATTTTTGTGGGATAGGGAGGGTGGGAAGGAGATGCAACAGGGAAGAGATATGGGGATATAATATGTATAGCTGATTCACTTTGTTATACAGCAGAAACTAACACACCATTGTAAAGCAATTATACTCCAATAAAGATGTTAAAATATATATATATATATATATATGAGTGAGATCATTATTTCTACCCTTCATTCTTCTTTGTGTACCAGGGGAACTGAGCATTCCACAGTTAAGAAGCGTACTTCATTATATTCTTATTGGTGTACCTGTCAACTTTTTGCCAAGAACCATTCCAATTCTTCAACTTTCACTTATAATTCTTTCTACATACTACTCTGAGATTACTCTCATTGAAGTAGTCAATAATTTGTATATATTCCCTCATTGCCTAACACATGAAAAGATGACAATGGTGTATGTCTATAGAACAAACACTAACTCTATTGTCATTCAAAACCCAACAATCTGATGTGTATCTATCTACCAAATTGCTTCCTGAAAACTTATTATTAAAAACAAACATATTTATTGATTGTTTCCTGGAAATGCCATTTGCATTTCTTTCATTGCACTGAGTCTATCCACTTGCCCCAAATACCTAAAGAGCAAACACAAAGTAACATACTTATACTTTATTATATCACAGGCTTTTTTTTTTTACAACATTACTTATAACAGGTGCTAAAAAAATGCTTTTTGATAATGATAGGAAAGTTTAAAAGCCTTTCCCTTAAAAACTACCTTTATGTGCAATATATGCTGGTTTTCACAGAACATAAGACCCCCATAAGACTTGGTGCTACGTATGAGCAGAGTTCTTGTGTTTTCAGAATCTCTAGTGCCGTGCTGTATCATTATAGTATATGGAAAATAATATCTAATTTACCTAATAATATCTTACTTACGATATTATAATAATATCTCAATTATCTGGGAATGAGATGTCTTATTGCCAAACTCTTTTCATGACAAAAAATAGTGTCCTTTTTAGAACATCAATTTTTTAAAACTATCAGATGTTTTGGGGAAAATTTGTTGTCCAGAAAAAGTATTCATGTGTAGTACAGAGGGAATGTTTAAGAACTTAATTGCTACCTCTACACCAGTTTAGTTGTCTAAGATTGCCGAGGTGTGCTTTTTTTGTTGTTGTTAAAGCTGTCATTTTAGCCTCAGTGGAAAGGCTTACTTTTCACCATTATTAGTGTATATGGCTCTGAGAATTTTATGAATCTTCCATCACTATTCTAGCCAATATACAATGAATTGGAATTTGCCAAAGAAAACCTAATATGTAAGCTTGTTAAACCAGTGACCAGAAAGTGTACCATAAATACCATTCAGATCAGGATAGCTACTCTAGTGAAAAATGCGTATTTTTAGGCACAGAAAGATCTCATATAATTAAGCCTTAAGTTTTATTCTAGGTTTATATTTGTATATCAGATATTATGAAATTGATGAATGTTTTACTGATTTATAATTTAAAAATTGTCATAATTTTATTTCTAAAATAGGTATCAAATATGTCCAGTGATACTTATCATGCCAACCTTGTGTTAAATAATATAGCATAGTGGGAAATTCAAAAGATTGGGACTGATAAATCTGATTTCTAACCCTAACCCAGCCACCAAACCAAGTCTGTGAACTGAAGCAAATCATAACCTCCCTGATACCCTTCCATGAAATAAAATATTAGAACAGCTATTCTCTGTAATTCCATTCATATCTAAAATCTTCAAATCTATAAGACAATTATGAGCTTCTTTCCTCTAATGGTATAAACCCAGAGTTAGCCAAACTGCAAAGTCTAAGGGAACAGTCCTCCAAATTTCCCTGACTTCTGACACCAACAGCGAGTTTGGAGTGTTCACAAAAACACCCTCAAGTACAATCATTCACTGGAAGGACTCACAGAACTCACTGAAAGCTCTACTCATCACTGTAATTTACTACAGGTAAAGGGTACAGGTCAAAAATCAGCCAAAGAAGGAAGAGTCTGGGAGGGTTCCAAATGCAAAGCTTCCCTTGTACACATGATGTATTACTCTCCCAGCATTGACATGTGACAACAGAAGCAGAGTACTGCCAACAAGGGAAGCTCATGGAAGCTTTAGTGTCCAGGGATTTTACTCGACTTCATTACATAGGTATGATCGATTGACTGATTGCCTACATGGTTGCTCTCAGCCTCGTCTGACAATAAATGACCTGAAGCTTTTACCGTAAATCATACGCTTCTTTTTCTGATGTGGGCTGCCCCACCCTGATATTTTCTGATGTGTCCAGCTCCACTCTAAGATCCAGTGTGGTCACCCCTGGACTCTAAACAAAGATACTGCTATCAGGTATGATGTAAATTACCTCTCAGAACCTGAGGGCAAAGGTCAGACCTCGTTTTGGGCAAAGAGCAGTTCACTACACATATACTGTTTATATAGACGACGCATGGCTCATGATCTAATTTGGTTTCAAATTATTATGTTAGATTCCAGAGCCATATCTACAGGCGGAAAGTATCGTGAGTTGTTTTTTTTAATCAATGTTTATTTTTTAATAATACATAAACAAGGAACTGACTAAGATCATACATACTGAAATGGTGTATATATTGCCTATGTTAAAGATTTATTGGATATTTTCTATATCTTTTCCCTCAATTTTCCATATTGGGCTCATAATTCTGGTAACAAAAAGTAATTTATTCCCTTATTCAACAATATTTATTGACGGCTTACCAACTGCAGGGAAAGTACTAAATTAAGAATAATGACCGAAAGAGAGAAGTTTCCGATATAGACAATAAATATACAAATGAGGGCTTCCCTGGTGGCGCAGTGGTTGAGAGTCCGCCTGCCGATGCAGGGGACACGGGTTCGTGCCCCGGTCCGGGAAGATCCCACTTGCCGCGGAGCAGCTGGGCCCGTGAGCCATGGCCGCTGAGCCAGCGCGTCCGGAGCCTGTGCTCCGCAACGGGAGAGGCCACAGCGGTGAGAGGCCCGCGTACCGCAAAAAAAAAAACAAAAAAAAACACCAAGGTAATTTCAGCTAATTATATACGATATTTTTAAAAATATCAACATAATATTTACTGGTTGTAGGAGGCAGCTACTCTACATGAGAAGGGCAGGGAAGGCATTTCTAAAGGTGTCATAGGGGCTGAGGAATGAATTATAAGCAGCTATATGAAAACTGGAAGGAAAAAATATTCTCAACAAAGGACAAAATATAGGCAAATCATCTACAATGGATGTGAGACTGATATGTGAGTGGGGCAGAGAGAAGGCTGGAATGGTTGGAACATAGAGGTGAGGTGCATGGTACAAGAGGTTAGAGGTATGGGGTCTAGATCATTTGATCATAACTTCGAGGCAGGTAAGGAATTTAGAAATCACTGTAAAGTGACATGCTTAAATACACATTTTAGGAAAATCATCCTAACCACTCTGCTGAGAATTCACTGTAAAAAAAAAAAAAAAAAATTTCTAATGGAGCCTAACAGCCAGAAAGGCAAGCATTGTTTTACAGATGAAAAACCCGAGGGTGAGAAAAATTAAATAACTTGACCATGACACAGAAAGTGGCAGAACTAAGATCTAAGATTTAAACATATATTTACCTGAAGAATGAAAGTTTCTCCATAAAGCTTCCCTTCACGTGACGTGTGTGCACGCATGCACGCACGTGCCAGATTCTAGAGATATTGAAGGAAATCCTTAAATATCAAGACTTTTTTTTTTTTTTTTTTTTTTTGCAGTACTTGGGCCTCTCACTGTTGTGGCCTCTCCCGTTGCAGAGCACAGGCTCCGGACGCGCAGGCTCAGCGGCCATGGCTCACGGGCCCAGCCGCTCCGCGGCATGTGGGATCTTCTCGGACCGGGGCACGAACCCGTGTCCCCTGCATCAGCAGGCGGACTCGCAACCACTGTGCCACCAGGGAAGCCTCCAAGACCTATTTTTTTTTAAGGTTACTAGCATTTTACTAGATGTTTGATCATAAATGAGCATGTATAGTTTTGAAAACGAGCTCTAGACGAGTTTCCTTAAAACTTCTCAAACAGGTGTGCTCCCATTTTTGCTATTTTCTATGGAATCTCAAACAAGTAAACTAAATTCTTTAGGCCATGATTCACTTTTCTGTAAAATGAAAGCAAATAATTCCTGATAATCTACTTTCCCTATCTGGAATTCTTTTCACATACAAATGATCCTTCACTATGTATGCTCTTTGATAATGTTAAAAAAAAGTCTTAACTTTTCAAATTTTCCTTGATATTTTCTTTCTTTTACGCAGTTGCAAGTTGAACCAAATTTATTTTATTTATACTTCCATCAAGGTCCAACTAACATTCCATTCCCTTTAGGAAGACTTCCTCATCTTCATGTGGTTAACATTAATTTCTTCCCACGTGGTTTGTAATAGTTCTCTTATTTACATCATTTTGAAAGTAAATATGGTGCAATTATTCTCCCTTTGCAGTTCCTACAGTACTTGGCACAGTCCTGAGCATATCAATAATTTAACTCAATCAATAATTACTTATTGAGAATTTTCAGTATGTTAGGTACAATGCAAGTAACAAACTGTCTTGAACTTTGAACTTGTTGAATACAACAGTATAGTACACAAAATAGTGCATGTTCTGACTTATTGAGGAGAAAGCCATAGTTATTTAAATACTTTTTATATTTCATTTGTTAAGAGTATCACATTGGAACTATTTTGGGAAGCAATATAATTCCGCTTACTGAATTCTTTTCATATTAATGGTCTTTGCATTAAGGGACAGAGAAATACAACAGCACAGGCAGACGTGGAACACCACAAGCAATTGTAGAATACCTTTTTCTCCTTATAAAATTAGAACCTCCTAACTATTTGAAAGATTAAGTTTATGTTTTTATGTAATACAGTAAAAAAAATTATATTTTAACAACTAAAATATAAGCAGTGTTACGTGATCTGAGAGAAAGAAGGACAAATATTTCAGCAATATTAATATAAGAACATAACCAGTTAGAAGTGTTTTGTCACCAAGAGAAATTTCTTTAGTGCTTAAATACCTACAGTGATCTATAAAGCTATATAGTCCCATTTCCTAGTCTCTGAAAAATTAGTTTAAAAAACACAATATTGACAAATACTCTATAATAAAAACATATAGTCACAAAATAAATATATTCATAAATATCAAATACATGTCAATATTAATTTCACGTAAAATATAGAGAACAAGAAAATATCACTAGGGTATAAATCAGAAAAATATTTGTAGTTGGATGAGAGTCAAGCCAGAAAAGAATCAGCTCATTTCTTCAGTTTGGCATGTTTGCTAACTTATCTTTTGGATATAAAGGTTTTCAAATGAATTTCTCTCTCTGGTTAGATCAATACAAAATTTAGAAAAATCTTTTTATTTTACCGAAATCACTTGCAAAATTAAAGACAAAATTGGAATCTTTTATCCTTCTCAGCCATTCACATATCAGTTTGTACTGCATATAGCTGGACTATAAAGAAATTCCAAGTAAATAAAGTGCTTTACAATCAACAGAAATCTAATGCAGTATTCAAAATCCATGGATATAAACCAATCAATTCAACTTAATTAATGTATAAGTTAATGTAATTTATATTATAATGGCTAGAGGTATATAAATAATGATAAGAATGAAAGAAAAATAAGTTTAGAGAAACGTCAATTAAACAAATTAATTTTTAATGAAATTATAATTGCTTTACAATATTACTATAAACCTTTGTTTCCTTGGCAACTCATTTTCCTTTCACTATTATGATTACAAATTCAGATTTATTTTTACAACTATTACTCTAAAACGCATTCATTAAGTAAATTTCCCCCCTCTTTTTTTTTCTTCATAACAACAACATCATTACATTTGTAAAATAAAATGACCATTATTACTTTCATGTATACTGTGATATACTCTGGGGTAAAAATATTAAAAAACAAAAAAACTCTTGGTGCAGTTACATCTTAATTTGTTTGCATTTTATAAAAACACACACCGATATACAATGTAAAGTAAACATGAAATCAGCCTTTGAATTTTTATGAAGCTGTTGTTTTCATCATTTTCCTATAAAATGGTACCATTGTTTCTAAAAGACTCAGACTTTTCTCAAATTTGTTTCACAAATTTGAGAAAAGTCTTAGAGAATAATGAAACTAAAAATCTTTTATATCTTAGAATGAATAACCCCAAGTTATTCAAGATGTTAAAATGAAGTCCTACCTGGTCATTCCCTTCTGCCCTAATTATCATTTTCTCACTTAAGCTGCATCATTTGTTTGCCCTAAGAAATATCATTTCTTTTTTGTTAACTGCTTTCTGAAACATTCAGAATACTTACCAGAACTACCAGTACTTTTATTATAGTTCTGAGAATATCTCTCAGTCTTATACCATGCCAAATATATCCCAATTTCTGTAGAAACTTAAATTGTCACTTCTTTATTTCAAAGGTTTTAATCACACCATCTTAACTCTATCACACCAGTCCTCCTCACTGTGTCAAGCAAATGGCTCCTCAGCGATCCACTACTTTTTTTCCCTTTCCCTATATTCAAATTGTTCTATCTTCTACATTACCATTAATCATGTGTGAAAGCATTTCAATCGCTGATACCCAAGAGCCATGACAAGTTCCTCAGAGTGTGCCTCACAAGGTTATCTGACTTGGAGAAAAGATTCTTTCTGTTTCATAACCCCAGATCTTCAACTTTTTCTCATAGAAATTTTCTCATTAACCTTCATATCACAGACTCCCCTAAAGTTATGTTAGAGCCATGTGACCAGATTTTGACCTTATAACCATCCTCTATAAACCTCCAACACTATCTCCTTCTTTCCAGATAACCCAGAAATCCATACATTAAGATGACAGGAGTACAGAATAGAGAAAGTCTCTTAGTCATAACATGAAGGAGAGCTGCCCTGGAGAGTTGCCAGATCCACACTGAATTTTGTGTAAGAAATAATTTGTGTTGTATTTGAGCCATTAAGATTCTTCATGGTTTATTTCTTAGCACCTCATAGCCCAGTCTATCCTAGCTAATAAATTCTTTCTTTTTTTTTCTTTTTACTCTTAATTTATATGCTCCCTATTCTTATAATTTTGTTCTCTTTAATTTCTGTAATTTCCTAATAATTGTTCCTCTATAACAGACTTTAAACAGTCTTGTGTTCCTGTATTTTAGCAGGTCTCTATTAATTTCTTTTTATCATTGGCAGTATTGTGTCTCATATTAGCAAAATACTTTGTGCACCCCTTCCTTAAGGGTATTATATACTGTGTTTTAAATCTTAGGAAATCAACTTTTACTTTGCATATTTTAAATGATGTCAATAAACACTGAGACATGTGGCAAGAACCAAGTTACTATATATTGAAATTATAGGGTTTATTACTTCCCTTATAGAGACTTATATTCCTTGTAGGAATATCAATTCATTAGCTCAAGAATCAATGTCTCTATTGCAATACAATCAAATGTGTTCTGTAAATTATGATGCACTATTTTGGTAATCACAGTAAATTAGACAACTCTGTCTGAAATCAGATCCAAATTTTCTACACTAAGATATTTCTTAATTTACTCTGCAATTCTAAGCTGCAAAATCAAGATGTATTATCTTAGGCATATTTGGGATATCACAGAGTTGAGAATTAAATGAACGTATGTCCTCAGTGCTGTTTTAGTCAGATCCATTCTTTTTTGAAGCATGCGGGCCTCTCACTGTTGTGGACTCTCCCGTTGCGGTGCACAGGCTCCGGACGCGCAGGCTCAGCGGCCATGGCTCACGGGCCCAGCCGCTCCGCGGCACGTGGGATCTTCCCGGACCGGGGCACTAACCCGCGTCCCCTGCATTGGCAGGCGGACTCTCAACCACTGCGCCACCAGGGAAGCCCCAGATCCATTCTTAAACTGTAATTTTCAAAAGCCACTAAGAATACAAAGATTAATTCCATATTGCAATTAGACCTTTTAATCCACTCTATCACCTGCCAACTGTATGTAGAGCACAGTGAGAGAGAACAGTTTTCTTGGTAAAATTCTAATTCTGACTGCGCAACCTAGCTTTGGATCACTTCATCCTAAGGACTTATGTCCTTTTCTCTGTCAAATGGAAACAATCAGTCTTGCTCACACTTGTTGCTAGGATAAAATTCTGAAAAAAAATTGTACAATATTTTGCAAATATTACTTATTTTTAATTCTAGTTACCAAGTCAGGTGTGCATTTTAGTCCTGTTAGAGCCAGCAGACCTAGATTTTCTAGAAATCTGAAATTATGAAATTCTAAGCAATGCTATAAATACCTGAACAGAAAAATAATTGTTCAATTAATACTTGCCAAATGACTGAATGAATAAATGAACATGTAATATAATTTGATACGAAAGAAATGAGTTAAATGGGAAGGAGAAATTAGAGATGAAAGAAAAAAAGTGACAGAAAAATGATACTATTTCTATTATTTACCTTATTTTCATGAAAAAAATTAGAATTTAAAAAAACTTCAATTACAAATAGTTTCTATGGAAATTTTCCATCCACAGTTAATTTCCATAATTATTGTCTATTTCCAGTTATAATTTGTTAATTCCTGTAAAAACGCTCATCTCAGTTACTATCAATTAGGAAATGTTACACTGAGTTACATTGGGTTTCCTATACCTTAGAACACAACATTCACCGTAAATTTGTGTTTAATAATGAAACTAATATAAGTTTCATTCTTAAAACTTCAGCAATTTTTACTTCTTACATATTTTCTGGTTATTTAGTTTAATTCCATCTCTCAGATGTTATTTTTTCAATAAATTAACAGCTTTTGATGTGCTCCTGATAATTTCCTTGGAGACCACAGCTCTTTTGTATTCATATGTTGCTGATATAATCCATTTTCCATTAAAATGATTTAGGATTCTGCTACCCAGATTACAAACAATTTATCTAGCATTCTTACCTAATTATACCAGTGCTGTACAGTGTTGACTAATAGTTTGGCACAAGTTCAGATTTTGGATAGCAAAGCATTTCATGTAGCTAAATTTCAGTGAAAATGAGATTTTACTACCTAGTCATAAACGTTGATGGGATATACTCCCCTCTCTGAAAATTAGCTCCCACAACACATTACTATTTTATAACTGCAAACATAATATGTCTATGAAGACATGTGTGTGAAGCATCTAAGATTTTATCCTATCTGCCACCACAGTTTCATTTGCTAGAAGACGTAACATAGGGTTAGACACAAAGCTCCCACCAATAGCAACAGCTACAGTGTCAGCATGTTTTGTGGGTGTGATGATTTCATAAGTGTCAATACCCACAAGGTAATACAAAGAGAGCAAGGTGATATGTGTACATGCATTGGGTTGTATTACAGGAGACAAGCCCCATTTGGGAGGTGCAAGAAAAATGCAAATGTTTGATAATGGGCAATAAGCCTATTTGCTTTGAAATAAAACACTTACCTTCCAAGTCTATGCACTATTAAACATTCTTAAAAAGATACTGTGGTACAAAGACAGTGAGAGCCTCTGCTTGCAAGAGGTACGGAAGGATAAGAGACTCATGGAGAGTACTGTGTCTTAAGAATCTCCAGCTACTCTCTTCACAGCCTTAACTTCTGGAGAATTTTCCCATCACTACAACATCCTGTTGGCTGCTCTGATTAATATGACTGACAGAGGCTGGGACCAAAACCATCCAATTTATCCCACAGAGCATTTAATTAAGGCTACTAATAACAAGACCCTGAGCAGTATGAGGCTGACTTGCAGAAGTGAACTCAATCATATCCCCCAGGGTCTTAGACCCAGACAGCTGAAAAAATCCTACAACTGATCAGGGACGGCCTTAAAAGCCAGGTGACTTTCTGTATTGACATTTCCACTTGACCCAAGACATCAACCCAGTTACAGCAGGAAGTATTAAAGATTGCTCAGACTCAGCTCTGGCAGGCAAGGAGAAAGTCTAGGGCAAATCTGTCACCCATAACTACCCCAGTCAGTGAGTTGAGGCTGAACTGAAAGCCTTCAAGAGCAAAAGTCACATCACTGATCACGGCAGCTGAAGGCACAGAAAAGTTTTTATCCCTTTTTTGAATTTATCCTCATTGTAGGGGTAACTGCAGATGAAGTAAACATTAATAACGAGTCACCTATTCCTCCATAAAACCCCTGCCCCAGTAACACCAAGCAACCTGATTTTGAAGAAATCTCTGCAGTCATCTGAGGGCTACATGATCTACTGGTGGTGTCTCCTTAAGTACTTGACAGTCAATTATGACCACCCCTATAATGCACGTGTTTTCAGAAGGGAGGCAAGTTAATTCCTGGCATCTATACAAAAAGTATACTACCAGGGCCACATATGGTGCCCCTGGAATGAAAGTATTTTTAACAATCATAAATCCTCCCCAAATGAGGGGCACAGGTTGACAGTGCCTCCAACGTGGCCTCCCAGGTCACTGGGTACCCAATAAAGTTCAAATAATTGAATATAGTCCTTGTTTGGAGGGACTTCCAAAGAATCACACAGGCTTCATGGATCAGACATTGAATTTTAACGAGAGCTGAGTACCAATCTAATAGCTGTGTTTTAAAAGGAGTGCCTGATAACCCTATTAGGAGGCAACATGTCTAAAACCCCAAGGAGCACATGTCACGTGGAGGCTACCTCCCTTTGCCAGATCCTCTAACTGGCAAAACCATCAGTTACAGAAATTTTAGCTCAGAGTCATTAGGTTGTAGGACCCCAAAGGGATAAGCACTTCTCTATATGAGCTATTCCTACTGGGAGATTTTCCCTGCCACTTACGGGACAGGAAAGTACATGCGTAGAAGAAATCGATTTTCTCCTATATATTCAGATGTGACAATAATAAAAACAGACCACTGAATTTTCCCAAAGGGCCTTACCCAAAAGATCACATTAGCTCTCTTGCTCCTCTGAGAGGCTTGCCCAAATCCCATCAGTTGAACTTTGGTGCCCCTTCTCCATATGGCCCTGAGGAGGAAAGTGATGTGTACATCTATACCCAATAGAACCATAAAAGTTGCAGTCCCTTCCCTCCTTAAAGCTCCTCAGCATACTCAGATGGATCAGTATGGTCTTTTTACCCCTAGGGAACAAGGAGACTCTGGTCTCATCCGATATCATCCTTCTCTTTAAAACCACTTAGGTTGGGGCTAGGCTCCATACCACTAAGCAAGCCCTCTGGCTTACTTTCAGTTTTTAGTGATGTAGCAGTGGCTTGTGAATCAACTAAATTTCCAAAACCCAATGTCAAGTGGCAGAATCACCATGACTGAAACCACCTAGTTCAGACTTAAGGACCCTTTGACAGTCACGGTCACATCACTTTCCCGCAAGGGCCACAGATCTGCCTCTTTTGGCTGACTTGGGCTTGACTCTCATTAGCAGCAACATTTTTTGAGTCCACATTAATCCATTAGTGTTTGCGCCCCATTATCAAAACAGCTCTTAAGTTCTCACCTGGTTTCATCAGAAAGGCTAGGGGAATTATCTTGGGTAGCAGGACTAAATGCAAGAATTTATCTAGAACTTTTGGGGTCAGTGTCTCATTCTGCAGTGGGTCAGCTTCATTAGTATTGTAAATCTAATCCACGGCAGTATGGACCTGAATTGTGGTCAATGCTTCATCTACGGTTTACTATGGGAGTCTATCTCAAAAATCTCTCTGAGAGAGTCAAAGCACCCTTAAAGTCTCTAGAACCCACTATAAAAACACTCAGAGACCTTTTACTGAATATATCTAAGGGTAGTAGACTGCAAGAGGGCATAAACAAAAAAGGACCACCCAGTTCTACAAGGAGTAAGTTGTAACCCACTGCAGCGGCTGACCACCAGTGGCACTTTGAGAGGAAATTAAGACGATTACAGGATAAGCCACTCTGTGCTTTGGACAAGCAGGCCCCTTAGATAGTTAGATGTATATCTCAGGAAGAATTTTTATGAACCCAGATTCTTGCATCTTCCCATACATAGAAAAGCACTAAAATCATTTACTTGAGATATCTGTTCTTTGTGACTAGCAGTAATCTTTTATCTAGATGTATGCTTGACTGTGTGTATTCCCTAGCCAAAAATCATATATAAACTGGCTTCTCCACTTCTTCTTCGGAGCAGTTTGCTCAAAGCTCCTGAGAGGCTGTCTCCCAGGGCTATAGTCCTCAGTAAGTCCATGAATAAAACTTAAACTCACAACTCTTCTGTTGTGTGGTTTTCTTTAAGTCAGCAAGGGAATGAGCCATCAAACAATCAAGTGTTGCCATTCTTCCTTAATAAACATTACATGTCCAGGCCATTATCTCCCAAGTAAACCAGGCAAAGTTGTAATCATTTACCTGGTTTCTGCCTACAGCAGTCATTAATTCCCCTACCCTCACCTTCAATGTATGTGCAAGACTCTGTAACTGTTTTCTCCGAGGGGATGGAATTCTGTCCATCCACAAGAAGTCTCAGTTCTAGTTGCTTTAATGGGTCAAACTTCAGACTGACAACTAGCTTGGCTCGAAAACCCACTTCCCCTCCCCGTAGAGAGGAGAGTGCGTGACAGCCCCAGCACTGCTCAGGAAGGTCTCATTATGCCGACTTCCCAGTACTCCACCTGCAACCACCTTTCTGATTCCTCCTTATAAAAAGGCAATGAGGTAGAGGACCACTTAGTGCCTGGTTTGCCATATAATCTGGCCATCGTGTTTGCTACCAATTCCTGTAGACTTCCCTCAAATTCTCTTAATCAACCCTCATTCATCCACTTCCTAAAATAAAACCTTTGTCAGCTTCTCATCCTTATAGCCCAAATTTTCAAAAATTATGAAGGGTCTAAGATTTTACATTATTTACAAGCTAACAAGTCAGCCTGCCATGGTTTCACGGATGTTCACAGAAGCCATAGGACTCTTTGTCAAGGACAAAGGACTTCATTACTCACAGCTATAACCATGTCCAGGATATCAGCATTTCCTTATGCCAGTTCTGAGCCTGAATTTCCACAGGGAAATTTAAAAGGGGCCAGGTGACATCTGCACATGTGGTGGGTTGCATTACAGAAGCAGAACCCTGAACTTAAAAACTTGAATATTTTGCAGTGGGTAGCAAACATGTCTGCCCTTAACTCCAAAGGGAGACACTATATCATTTAAGGTTGTTTCCTGACAAATATCCTTGAAAAGACAGTCTGTAACAAAGAAAGTGACTTTGCTCACAAGACACGGAAAAACATTAGCGACCCATGGAGAATTATCTCCAATCTAAGTGCAGGAATGAATGTTCTCAATAAAATATGCTTCATTTGTGCCATTATTTCACACTTTTAAACATAACAGATCTGATAAGATTTCTTAAAGCCATTAAGCACAAAATAAATGACCTAATTAAAAAGAAAAATAATGGGGTCGTATTTCTGATAGAACAGAGTGCAGAGCAACATACTGGTTAATTATGCTTTTAAGGAATACACCTGTTTTCTAATGACTTACTATTTCAGTGAATATGCACTTTATTCTAACCACACTGTACCACAGTTCTGCAAACGTACAATACTTTCCAGTACTATATTTTGTACATATTATTCCTGCTGCTTTCAGTATTTCTGTCAACCATGATAATTTTTTGTCCATCAAGCATCATTTCTAGAAAATCCTTCCGAATGATGCAGATTTGTACGTCTTTATGGCTAAACATAACTCTATCATATCACTTAGAGCAATATATGATAATCTTCACCTTATATGTCTGTTCTCCCTTTATTACACACCACCCATAAACACACACACACACTACACCAGCGAGTCCTGTTTGATCCAGCACACTACATAAAAATCAGTAGGTTCTCAACAGATTAGATGGATGGATGCATGAATAGTAGTGTGGCTTAATGAAGTTCGGACCCTTACCATCTCATGCCGTGGATAATGAATAGTTTGTATCTCCTTTATCCTTTCATTTCCTTTTGTGTTGGATTGTTTATAAAAATGTCTTTATATGTTTTTAAAGTTTTTAATTGGTATAAAAATATATAACATAAAATTTACCATATTAAGCATTTTAATTAGGTAACATTGGTTTATAACATTATATAGTTTCATGTGTACATTATATTTCAACTTCTGTATATACTACAGGGTGCTCACCACCAAAAGTTTAGTTTCCATCTGTCACCATGCAGTTGACCCCTTTTCCCACTTCGCCCTCCCCAATTCCCCTTCCCCTCTGGTAACTACTACTCTGATCTCTGTATCTATGTTTTTGTTTATTTTTTATATTCCACATATGAGTGAGATCATCCAGTATTTGTCTTTCTCCACCTGACATTTCACTGAGCATAATACCTTCAAGGTCCATTCACGTTGTTGCAAATGGCAAGATTTCATCTTATTATGGCTGAAGTATATGGTGTATATACCACATCTTTATCCATTCATTCATCAATGGACACTCAGACTATTTCCATACCTTGGCTACTGTAAATGTTGCTGCAATGAATACAGGGGTGCATATCTTTTTGAATTAGTGTTTTCATACTCTTTGGATAAATACCTAGAAGTGAAATAGTTGGGTCATTTGGTAGTTCTTAATTATTTGAGGAATCTCCATACCGTCTTCCACAGTGGCTGCCATTTACATTCCCACTAACAGTGCACAAGGGCTCCCTTTTCTCCACACCCCCGCCAGCACTGCTATTTCTTGCTTTTTTGACAACAGCCACTCTAATGTGCGTGAGGTGACAACTCATTCTGAGTGTACAGTTTAGTGGTATTAAGTACATTCGCACTGTTGTATCTCCAGAACTCTTCATCTTGCAAAAACTGCAACTCTGTACCCATTAAACACCTCCCGATCTCTCCCTCTCCCTAGCCAATGCTCTTACCAATGTTCACAATAGCCAAAAGGTGGAAACAACTTAATGTCCATCAACAGATGAATGGATAAACGAAATGTGGTCTATACACACAACAGAATATTATTCTGCCTTAAAAAGGAAGAAAATTCTGACACACACACACATTGATGAACCTTGAAGATATTATGCTAAGTGAAATAGCCAGTCACAAAAAAGACAAATACTATATGATTGTATGTCTGCACTCATATGAGGTATTTAGAGTAGCCAAATTCAGAGAGACAGGAAATGTTCTCTTATGTCTTTAGTCAGCTCCACATACTGTCACCAGATAATGTATTTTAAACATCAGATTCATCATATCGTTTCTCAGTTCAACAACTGTAATACTTTTTAATAAAATGAAGAATTGATTATGACTATCGATACAATGTTCAGAAACCTATACAATATAAACTCAAAATAGCTTTTAAAAATGACCTACACATCTCACCACACAACGCTCCAATAGCACCGAGATACTTCCCCCTCTGTATCCCACTCATGTCACCCTTCTCACAATATTGCGTTCTTCTCATTACTGTTTCACTGCTATTCAAATTTGAAAACGTTTCTTATTGCTGCATTCAAACACCATTACACTATTTTCAACTTTTACTAAACGAATTCCTAGACTAGACCATAGAATTATGTGGTCATACAAGCCTTAGGTTGTGTGATTTTATTTTATTTTTTGTTTTATAAATTTTTATTTATTTATTTTTAGATTTAAGTACCCTTTAATCCCAAGAAGACTCTGAGCTCCATAAAGGCAGAAACCAGGTCCTCTAGTCCTCTGTAACCCAAGAAAGTATATGGTAATTGAAAAGTACAAGCATATTAAAAGAGTTCAAAATTGATTATTGACTAGTAGTTGAACAAGATGTCAGCTTTCAGAGACCCATGTGTATGGGTTCATATGTGAAAGCATCCTTAGACTGATTTTTTGAATTTATTTTTTTCAGATGTATGATTTAGGGTGAACAGTTTATTCATCAGTGTTCTAAATTAATTCCAGTCATGTTCATTCTTTTCTAGGCCATCCACACTAGTTTACAGTAAATTGATACATGCAATCATCTAAGGATGGTTTTTCACATGGTTCTCATCAAATAATTACCAGCAAGAAAATTCTTGATATTATTTCATCTGTGATATGACCCTAATCCTAACACTGGTTTCAGTTCCTGGTACTATTAACTTAACTAGGTCTGTTCATCCGTAATAAAAATAGCTTGAACTAGATGATCTCTAAGGCCTCTTGTAACTTCAAATTATTCCCAATCATAATAATGATAATAAAAACAACAGTATTTTTTTGTTGCTATAATGCTTTTATATTAACCTCTTAACTGTTTTCTTTTTTGGCTAATTACAAGTCCTATTATTTGTTTTCAATGTGTATAAACTCCCAGTCATATTTTGAATAATAAGTTATTTCACTATTTAAATTTAAAATAAAATGTGTACAAATCATGTGTTATGTTATGCCATAGCAATTATTTATAAACATATTTATTATTTATTTATATATTAAATTATGGATGCTAGTATAATTAAGAAATATAGAACCAAAAGCTTAATTCCTGAAGGACACATGACCTCTATACTTTAAATTTTGTGATTAAAAAAGAGACAATATAGGAATTACTTTCTGGAAGGATAATGGATTTCTTGGAACAGGGATATTTTAAGGAGAATAATTGGGTTCATTTTCTCCCACCATCTCCCCAAAAAGTAGAGAAGATGATCACACAGCCTATAAAACTATATGCAGCTGTACTTTGTATGATTTGACAGTTATTTATAGGAAAGGTCTGGGTTTATTTCCTGCAATAGCTTGTAGCTGCTAATTCATTGAGCTTCGTACCAGCTAAAAAAAGTTGCTTTACAAGCTGCATTAGAAAATCTAAAACTCACTAAAGGAAAATGTTAAGCCATTTAAACTAATGTTAATTTTGAGAAACAATTCTGAATAATTCATGGTTAAAATTAAATATTCCACCTCTTATAATTTCACATGCTTCAAAGGGAAAATAAAATATACAATAAAAATAACAGTTAAAAAACCAGGAGCATTTTATTTGCAGAATCACTTGCAACCATGATTAAAATGCTATATAAATAAGGTAAAGCTTTATTTTAAAAATTTTTATTGGGGTATGGTTGCATTACAATGTTGCGTTAGCCTCCACACTGCAGAACAAAATTAATCAGCCATACACATACAGATATCCCCTCCCTTTTGGACTTCCTCCCATTTAGGTTATCACGGTGCATTAGGTAGTTTCCTGTGCTATACAGTATGTTCTCATCATTTGTCTATTTTATACATAGTATCAATAACGTATATGTGTCAATCCCAGTCTCCCAATTCCTCCCACCCCACCCCTTTCTCCCTTGGTATCTATACATTTGTTCTCTATGTCTGTGTCTCTATTTCTGCTTTGCAAATAAGATCATCTATATGATTTTTCTAGATTCCACATGTATGTGTTATTATACAATATTTGTTTTTCTCTTTCTGACTTACTTCAATCTGTATGACACTCTCTAGGTCCATCCACATCTCTACAAATGAGCCAATTTCATTCCTTTTTATGGCTGAGTAATATTCCATTGTATATATGTAAAGCTTTTGATTGTCATAAAAGGAAAAAATCTGAAAAGCTTTTATCCTTTGAAAAGGATCATGTAAAATGGGCTTTCTTTTTTTTTTTTTTTTTTTTTTTGCGGTACACGGGCCTCTCACTGTTGTGGCCTCTCCCGTTGCGGAGCACAGGCTCCGGACACACAGGCTCAGAGGCCATGGCTCACGGGCCCAGCCGCTCCGTGGCATGTGGGATCTTCCCAGACTGGGGCATGGACCCGTGTCTCCTGCATCGGCAGGCGTACTCTCAACCACTGTGCCACCAGGGAAGCCCTAAAATGGGCTTTCTTAAAAGAATGTGTGCAATAAGCTAGAAAAGAAAATGCAGACTCTGATTTTTACAAGCAAATTTCCCACAGAAGACATATAAAACATACTAAATTTTGAATAATGTTCAATTTTACTCTGAAAGCTAATAAATGTAGATGACCAAAAGCATATGAAATATGCGAAATCATTTATTTGTTATTCAAGATCACCATACCCTCTGAGGCTTTAATTGTGCAATGTGAAAACCACACACTATTTCTAATTTTCTAGAAATAAGGGAAAATCAACATACTTTTTATGGGCTTTGAAATCTAGTTTTAGAAGTTCTAAAAAGCTACCCTCCTTTTCCTATTTATCTGTATGGGAAGACTGATCTCTTTATAGAAACGTCAGATGTGGAAAGACCAACTTGGAGTGGTGAAGAAAGATGTAGGCAGCTGGCGTGCCAGGCAGAGCAGCCAAGACAACCTGAAGGTCAATGTGGTAGCAGATGTCTATGCCAGATGGCACCAATATTGACCAACATGTTTCTCTTCATACAATTTAAATTACTTTTTTTTGGAAAAATAAACAAAAAACAAGAACACAAATGTTTCATGTTTCTTTGATTAGGCTTTATAAATAATTCTGTTAGGTACAACTCCTAAGATTAAGTTTAAAAAATTAACAAGAAAAGATGATTCTGTTATGTTTTTTCAACTTGCATAAAAAAAAAACTAGAAAAGTTTTCATTATACCAGAGTATCCTCAAGTTTTCAAAACAGTATAGTCATATTAACTTTAAAAGTGCTACTAAAAAGATGAAGACAATATATCTCTTACCAGTATCTTAAAGAAATAAAAAGCAAAAATTTCTTAATAGTAATGAATTTACACACACACACATACACACATTTTTCTGTAATATATGGGGTATTTACTATAGTCATAGAAAAATTCTAAAATATATGATTTGCCCAACCATTACTTTATGTAACATTTTAGTGGTTCTGCTCTGCTCTCCTATGCTACCAGACTGAGTGCTTTCAAAGACACTCAGGAGTCTAGCCTTACCTGAAATCCCCATATTCTAAAACAACTCTTTCTCTTCACCTGAATAATAATGAAAGCACAAATTACTCAAATTTATCACCAAGGTGTTAGGTGGAAAATTTATGGTTATGCAGTAAAATAATTCATTCTAATAAACATTATGGATTAAATTCATCTATCACTTATTTATAGTTTCAAAGTGATGTCTTTGAAATAACATCTGAAGGCAAAGTGGATGATAGCCAATAAGATATATATCATAAGGATATTTCATTTTTCCTTCCCCCCCACAAATAACTCTTTTATAAGCATAAAGCACCTTAAATTACAGAATAAGTGACTCAGAGTTCCCTGTTACAGGCAAGGGGAAAGATAAGACTTTCCATGTTATCAGTTATCAGAAAGGCAAGGCTAAAAGATTGGAGACAGACTTTAACAACTTTAGAGTTTTGCTTCTAATTGGTATCTTCTGCCTACCACTGTAAAAATAGTACTATCCCTTATATGTAGAAAAGTCCTTCAAAGCTTCTTGTTCAGTGAAACATAATTTCTTAAATCTTTATTTCTGTTATATTCCAGCTTTACTGAGATATAATTAAACATTAAAATTATACATATTTAAGACATACAACATGATATTTTGATATATGTATAATGTCAAATGATTACCACTATCAAGCTAATTAACATAAACATCACTTCACAATGTTACCCTTATTTTTGTGTGTGTGATGAGAACCCTTAAGATCTACTCAGAAAATTTCAAGTATATAATACAGTATTATTAACTGTAGTCACCATCGTCTCTATATTTTTGGCATAGAAAATTATGGACAGTATTTTTAAAATTCAATACTTTATTTAGGTGAGGGGATTGTAGAGCACAATTAAAAGACTCCCAAGTCAAACAACAATAAGGTTACTTCACTGAATCCTCACTTTTCTCCCTTAAAATGTCATGTGACTAAAGAATGTAACTCAACATAATAAAAGCCATACATTACAAGCCCATAGCTAACATAATATGCAACAATGAAGAGCTGAAAGTTTTTCCTTTAAGATCGTGAACAAGAGTGGCCATTATCACCACTTCTACTCAACATAGAACTGGAAGTCCTAGTCTGAGCAATCTCACACGTGAAAACGAAATACAAGGCATCCAAATCAGAAAGAAAGAAGGAAAACTGTTTGCAGATGACATGATCTTATATATAGAAAGGCCTAAGGACTCTACCAAAAAACTGTTAAGCCAATAAACAAATTCAGTAAAGTTGCAGATATAAAATCTCACTTGCATTTTTATACACTAACAACAAACCATTTGAAAGAAGAAAGAAGATAATCCCATTTATAATAGCATCAAAACAATAAAATACTTAGAAATAAATTTGACCAAGGAGGTGAAAGATCTCTGAACCAAAACCTACATGACATTAATGAAAGAAACTGATGTGGACACAAATAAATGAAAAAATATCCTGTGTTTATGGATTGGAAGAAATAATACTGTTAAAATGCCCATACTAAGATCAACAGATTCAATACAACCTCTATCAAAGTTCCAATGACATTAATCCTAAAATTCATAGACAACCACAAAAGACTCTGAATAGGTAAGCAATCTTAAGAAAGCACAAAGCTGGAGGTATCACACTTACTGATTTCAAACTACATAACAAAGCTATAGTAATCAAAACAATATGATACTGGCATAATAGAAGCATATAATTTGATAATGTATAACTTTTTAGTTTTTTTCTGGTCTTTAGACATTTATATAATTCATACTATTATTTTTGAAATTTTATCAAATTTAAGTAGTATGTAATGAATTCTAACTAATGCAAGATAAAAAAAGTTTATTTATTTAACTTTTTATTTTCTATTGGAGTACAGTTGATTGACAATGTTGATAGTTTCAGGTACACAGCAAAGCAACTCAGCCATACATATACATGTGTCCATTTGGCCCCAGACTTCCCTCCCATCCAGGTTGCCACATAACATTGAGAAGACTTTCCTGTGCTATACAGTAGGTTCTTGTTGGTTATCCTTTTTAAATATAGCAGTGGGTACATGTCAATCCCAAACTCCCTATCCTTTCCCTCCACCCTTCCCCCGCTGGTAACCATAAGATCATTCTCTAAGTCTGTGAGTCCATTCCTGTTTTGTAAATACGTTCATCTGTATCATTTCTTTTTAGATTCCACATATGAGTGATATCATGATATTTCTTTCTCTGTCTGACTTACTTCACTCAGTATGGCAATCTTTAGGTCCATCCATGTTGCTGCAAATGGCATTATTTCATTCTTTTTTTATGGCTGAGGAATATTGCACTGTATATACGTACCACATCTTCTTTATCCATTCCTCTGTCAATGGATATTTAGATTGCTGCCATGTCTTGGCTATAGTAAACAGTGCTGAAATGAATATTGGGGTGCATGTATCCTTTCGGACCATGTTTTTCTCTAGATATATGCCCAGGAGTGGGATTGCAGGGTCATATGGTAGCTCTATTTTTAGTTTTTTAAGGAACCTCCATACTGTCTCCATAGGGGCTCTACCAACTTACATTCCCACCAACAGTGTTGGAGGGTTCCCTTCTCTCCACACCCTCTACAGCACTTATTGTGTGTGGATATTTTGATGATAGCCATTTTGACTGGTGTGAGGTGATATCCCACTATAGCTTGATTAGCATTTCTCTAATCATTAGAGATGCTGAACATCTTTTCATGCGCCTCTTGGCCATCCATATGTCTTCCTTGGGAACACTTTTTACTAAGGTCTTCTGCCCATTTTTTGACTGGGTTGTTTGTTCGGATGATATTAAGCCACGTAAGCTGTTTGTAAACTTTGGAGACTAACCCCTGTCGGTCACATCATTTGAAAATATTTTCTCCCAATCTGTGGGTTGTCTTTCTGTTTTGTTTATGGTTTCTTTGTTGTGCAAAAGCTTTTGAATTTAATTAGGTTCTATTTGTTTATTTTTAATTCCATTACTCTGGGAGACGGATTGGAAAAGATATTGCTGTGATTTATGTCAGAGAGTGTTCTGCCTCTGTTTTCCTCTAGGAGTTTTACAGTGTCCAGTCTCACATTTAGGTCTTTAATCCATTTTGAGCTTATTTTTGTGTACAGTGTGAAAGAATGCTCTAATTTAATTTTTTTCATGTGTAGATGTCCAGTTTTCCCAGTACCATTTGTTGAAGAGACTGTCTTTCCACCATTGTACAGTCTTGCCTCCTTTGTCATCAATTAATTGACCATAGGTGCAACGGTTTATTTCTGAGCTTTCTATCCTGTTCCACTGATCTATAGTTCTATTTTTGTGCCAGTACCATACTGTTTTGATAACTATAAATCTGTAGTATAGTCTGAAGTCAGGGAGCCTGATTCCTCCAGCTCAATTTTTCTTTCTCAAGATTGCTTTGGCTATTTGGGGTCTTCTGTATCTCCATACAAATTTTAAGATTTTTTTTTGTTCTAGCTCTGTGAAAAATGCCATTGGTAATTACATAGGGATTGCACTGAATCTGTAGATTGCGTTGCGTAGTACAGTCATTTTGACAATATTTATTCTTCCAACCCAAGAACATGGTATATCTTTCCATCTGTTTGTGTAGTCTTCTGTTTCTTTCATCAGTGTCTTACAATTTTCAGAGTACAGGTCTTTTGTCTCCTTAGGTAGGTTTATTCCTAGGTATTTAATTCCTTTTGATGCAATAGTAAATGGTACTGTTTCTTGAATTTCCCTTTCTGATCTTTCATTGTTAGCATACAGAAATGCAACAGATTTCTGTATATTAGTTTTGTAGCCTGCAACTTTACAAAATTCATTGAAGAGCTCTAGAAGTTTTCTGGTAAGATCTTTAAGATTTTCCTTTTTTATGTGTAACATATATTCTTTCTTTTATTTTTTATAAGTTTTATTTCTTAACATCTTTATTAGCATATAATTGCTTTACAGTGGTTTGTTAGTTTCTGCTGTATAACAAAGTGAATCAACTATATATATACATATATCCCCATATCTCCTCCATCTTGCGTCTCTCTCCCACCCTCCTTATCCCAACCCTCTAGGTAAAAAAAAAGCATGGAGCTGATCTCTCTGTGCTATGCAGCTGCTTCCCACTAACTTTCTGTTTTACATTTGGTAGTGTATATAAGTCCATGCCACCCTCTCACTTCATCCAGGCTTGCCCTAACCCCTCCCCGTGTACTCAACTCCATTCCCTATGTCTGTGTCTTTATTCCTGTCTTGCAATAGGTTCTTCAGAACCAGTTTTCTTTTTTTAGATTTCATATATATGTGTTAGCATATGGTATTTGCTTTTCTCTTTCTGACTTACTTCACTCTGTATGAGTCTCTAGATCTGTCCACCTCACTACAAATACTCAATTTTGTTTCTTCTTATGGCTGAGTAATATTACATTGTATATATGTGCCACATCTTCCAATGCATTCATCTGTTGATGGACATTTAGGTTGCTTCCATGCCCTGGCTGCAATGACAGAAACACAGCTGCAATTTGAATTATGGTTTCCTCAGGGTATATGCCCAGTAGTGGGATTGCTTGCTGGGTCATATGGTAGTTCTATTTTTAGTTTCTTAAGGAACTGTTCTCCATACGGGCTGTATCAATTTACATTCCCTACAACAGTGTGAGAGTGTTCCCTTTTCTCCACACCCTCTCCAGCATTTACTGTTTGTAGATTTTTTTGATGATGGCCATTCTGACTGGTGTGAGATGATACCTCATTGTAGTTTTGATTTGCATTTCTCTAATAATTAGTGATGTTGAGCATTCTTTCATGTGTTTGTTGACAATCTGTATATCTTCTTTGGAGAAATATCTATTTAGGACTTCTGTCCATTTTTGGATTGGGTTGTTTGTTTTTTTGATATTGAACTGCACAAGCTGCTTATGTATTTTGGAGATTAATACTTTGTCAGTTGCTTTGTTTGCAATATTTTCTCCCATTCTAAGGGTTGGCTTTTGGTCTTGTTTATGGTTTCCTTTGCTATGCAAAAGCTTTTAAGTTTCATTAGGTCCCATTTGTTTATTTTTGTTTTTATTTCCATTATTCTAGGAGGTGGGTCAAAAAAGATCTTGCTGTGATTTATGTAAAAGAGTGTTTTTCCAATGTTTTTCTCTAACAGTTTTAGAGTGTCTGACCTTACATTTAGGTCTCTAATCCATTTTGAGTTTATTTTTGTGTCTGGTGTTAGGGAGTGTTCTAATTTCATTCTTTTACATGTAGCTGTCCAGTTTTCCCAGCACCACTTATTGAGAGAGTGTCTTTTCTCCTCTGTATATTCTTGCCTCCTTTATCAAAGATAAGGTGACCATATGTGCATGGGTTTATCTCTGGGCTTTCTATCATGTTCCATTGATCTATATTTGTTTTGGTGTCAGTACCATACTGTCTTGATTACTGTAGCTTTGTAGTATAGTCTGAAATCTGGGAGCCTGATTCCTCCAGCTCCATTTTTCTTTCTCAAGATTGCTTTGGCTATTCGGGATCTTTTGTGTTTCCATACAAATTGTGAAATTTTTTGTTCTAATGAAAAGTGCCATTGGAACTTTGATAGGGATTGCATTGAATCTGTAGATTGCATTGGGTAGTAGAGTCATTCTCACAATATTGATTCTTACAATCCAAGAACATGGTATATCTCTCCATCTGTTTGTATCATCTTTAATTTCTTTCATCACTGTCTTATAGTTTTCTGCATACAGGTCTTTTGTCTCCTTAGGTCAGTTTATTCCTAGGTATTTTACACTTTTTGTTGCAATGGTAAATGGGAGTGCCTCCTTTACTTTCTCTTACAGATTTTTCGTCATTAGTGTATAGGAATGCAAGAGATTTCTGTGCATTAGTTTTGTCTCCTGCTACTTTACAAAATTCATTGATTAGCTCTAGTAGTTTTCTGGTAGCATCTTTAGGATTCTCTATGTATAGTATCATGTCATCCACAAACAGTGACAGTTTTACTTCTTCTTTTTCTATTTGGATTCCTTTTATTTCTTTTTCTTCTCTGACTGCTGCAGCTAAAACTTCCAAAACTATGTTGAATAACAGTGGTGAGAGTGGGCAACCTTGTCTTGTTCCTGATCTTAGTGGAAATGGTTTCACTTTCTCACCATTGAGAACGATGTTGGCTGTGTGTGTCATATATATTGCCTTTATTATGTTGAGGCAAGTTCCATCTATGCCTACTTTCTGGAGGGTTTTTATCATAAACGGGGGTTGAATTTTGTCAAAAGCTTTTTCTGCATCTACTGAGATGATTATATGGTTTTTCCTCTTCAATTTTTTAATATGGTGTATCATATTGAAGTGTCCTTGCATTCCTGGGATAAACCCCACTTGATCATGGTGTATGACCCTTTTAATGTACTGTTGGATTCTGTTTGCTAGTATTTTGTTGGGGATTTTTGCATCTATGTTCATCAGTGAGATGGGCCTGTAGTTTTCTGTTTTTGTGAGTCTTTAGCTTTGGTTTCAGGGTGATGGTGGCCTTGTAGAATGAATTTGGAAGTGTTCCTCCATCTGCTATATTTTGGAAGAGTTTGAGATGGATAGGTGATAGTTAGCTCTTCTCTAAATGTCTGATAGAATTTGCCTGTGAAGTTGTCTGGTCCTGGGCTTTTGTTTGTTGGAACATTCTAAATCACATTTTCAATTTCAGTGCTTGTGATTGGTCTGTTTATATTTTCTATTTCTTCCTGGTTCAGTCTCAGAAGTTGTGATTTTCTAAGAATTTGTCCATTTTTCCAGGTTGTCCATTTTATTGGCAGATAGTTCCTTGTAGTAATCTCTCATGAGCCTTTGTAATTCTGCAGTGTTGGTCGTTACTTCTCCTTTTTCATTTATAATTCCATTGATCTGAGTCTTCTCCCTTTTTTTCTTGATGACTCTGGCTAATGGTTTATCAATATTGTTTATCTTTTCAAAGAACCAGCTTTTAGTTTTATTGATCTTTGCTACTGTTTCCTTCATGTCTTTTTCATTTATTTCTGATCTGACATTTATGATTTATTTCCTTCTGCTAACTTTGGGGTTTCTTTGTTCTTTTTCCTCTAATTGCTTTAGGTGTAAGGTTAGGTTGTTTAGTTGAGATGTTTCTTGTTTCTTGAGGTAGGATTGTATTGGTATAATCTTCCCTCTTAGAACTGCTTTCGCTGCATCCCATAGGTTCTGTGTCATCATGGTTTCATTGTTATTTGTTTCTAGGTATTTTTTGATTTCCTCTCTGATTTCTTCAGTGATCTCTTGGTTATTTAGTAGCATACTGTTTAGCCTCCATGTGTTTGCATTTTTTACAGATGCTTTTCCTGTAACTGATATCTAGTCTCATAGCATTGTGGTCAGAAAATATACTTGATATGATTTCAAATTTCTAAAATTTACCAATGCTTGATTTTTGACCCAAGATATGGCCTATCCTGGAGAATGTTCCATGAGCACTTGAGAAGAATGTGTATTCTGTTGTTTCGGGACGCAATGTTCTATAAGTATCAATTAAGTCCATCTCATTTAATGTATCATTTAAACCTTCTATTTCCTTATTTATTTTCACTTTGGATGATCTGTCCATTGGTGAAAGTGTGGTGTTCAAGTCCCCTACTATTTTTTTGTTACTGTCGATTTCCCCTTTAATGGCTGTTAGCATTTGCCTTATGTATTGAGGTGCTGCTATGTTGGGTGCATAAATATTTACAATTGTTTTATCTTCTTCTTGGATTGATCCCTTGATCATTATGTAGTGTCCTTCTTTGTCTCTTGTAATAGTCTTTATTTTAAAGTCTGTTTTGTCTGATAATGAGAATTGCTACTCCAGTTTTCTTCTGATTTCCATTTGCATGGAATATCTTTTTCCATCCTGTCACTTTCAGTCTGTATGTGCCCCTAGGTCTGAAGTGAGTCTCTTGTAGACAGCATATATATGGGTCTTGTTTTTGTATCCAGCCAGCCAATCTATGTCTTTTGGTTGGAGCATTGACTCCATTTACATTTAATGTAGTTATCGATATGTATGCTCCTATTACCATTTTCTTAATTGTTTTGGGTTTGTTATTCTAAGGCTTTTCCTTCTCTTGTGTTTCCTGCCTACAGAAGTTTCTTTAGCATTTGCTGTAAAGCTGGTTTGGTTGTGCTAAATTCTCTTAGCTTTTGCTTGTCTGTAAAGGTTTAATTTCTCCATTGAATCTGAATGAGATCCTTGCTGGGCAGAGTAATCTTGGCTGTAGGTTTTTCCCTTTCATCACTTTAAATATGTCCTGCCATTCCCTTCTGGCTTGCAGAGTTTCTGCTGAAAGATCAGCTGTTATCCTTATGGGGATTCCATTGTATGTTACTTGTTGCTTTTCCCTTGCTTCTTTTAATATTTTTTCTTTGTATTTAATTTTTGAGAGTTTGATTAATATGTGTCTTGGTGTGTTTCTCCTTGGTTTTATCCTGTATGGGACTCTCTGGACTTCCTGGACTTGACTATTTCCTTTCCATATTAGGGAATTTTTCAACTATAATCTCTTCAAATATTTTCTCAGTCCCTTTTTTTTCTCTTCTTCTGCGACCCCTATAATTCGAATGTTGGTGCGTTTAATGTTGTCCCAGAGATCCCTGAGACTGTCCTCAATTCTTTTCATTCTTTTTCTTTTATTCTGCTCTGTGCTAGTTATTTCCACTATTTTATCTTCCAGGTCACTTATCCGTTTTTCTGCCTCAGTTATTTTGCTATTGATTCCTTCCAGAGAATTTTTAATCTCATTTATCGTGTTGTTCATCATTGTTTGTTTGCTCTTTAGTTCTTCTAGTTCCTTGTTAAACGTTTCTTGTATTTTCTCTAATCTAAGATCTTGGATCATCTTTACTATCATTACTCTGAATTAGTTTTCATGTAGACTGCCTATTTCCTCTTCATTTGTTTGCTCTGGTGGGTTTTTACCTTGCTCCTTCATCTGTGACATATTTCTCTGTCTTCTCATTTTGCTTAACTTACTGTGTTTGGGGTCTCCTTTTCACAGGCTGCAGGATCGTAGCTCCCGTTGTTTTTGGTGTCTGCTCCCAGTGAGTAAGGTTGGTTCATTGGGTTGTGTAGGCTTCCTGGTGGAGGGGACTGGTGCCTGTGTTCTGGTGGATGAGGCTGGATCTTGTCTTTCTGGTGGGTAGGACCATGTCTGGTGGTATATTTTGGGGTGTCTGTGACCTTATTATGATTTTTGGCACCCTCTCTGCTAATAGGTGGGGTTGTGTTCCTGTTCTGCTAGTGGTTTGGCATGGGGTACCCAGCACTGTAGCTTGCTGGTCACTGAGTGGAGCTGGATGTTAGCATTGAGATGGAGATCCCTGGGAGAAGTTTCACCGTTTGATATTACGTGGAGCTTGGAGGTCTCTGGTGGACCAATGCCCTGAAATTGGCTCCCCCACCTCAGATGCTCAGGCCTGACACCCAGCTGGAGCACCAAGACCCTGTCATCCACACAGCTCTAAGAACTGGGAGATTCTCATAAGTTACCTGTCCCAAGCTGAGGTAGCGAGTTCCCTGGTCCCAAGCCAACACAGCCAGGAAGTGGCAGAGCTGGGTCTCAAACCTAGATAGTTTGTCTCCAGAGCCTTCTCTCTTCTCACTATAATGGGATTTAACCCAGAGTTCCTTCCATTACTCTGTGTTGTGTTATGCAAGTGCCAAGTGTTGTGCTATTTTACATGGATTTCTTAAGTCAATTCTCAAATTGACTCTGTGAAGTAGGAACTATTATTAGCTGCATCTCAGATCTGGAGTCTCAGACAGAATCAACGCTTGCAAAGAAAATGGTCATCTTCATTCTCCATTCTCCTTCCTCTAGCTCCTGCTGCAATGTCAGAATCAAGGACTGAATGCTGAGGCCCCTCAAAGTGACAAGATCTTACCCCCCTGAGCTGCACTCCCCACCCCCTCTCAGCAGAAGTCACAAGTCATCTAAGATCTTCTATGCATAGTATCATGTCATTTGCAAACAGTGACACTTTAACTTCTTTTCCAATTTGTATTCCTTTTATTTCTTCTTCTTCTCTGATTGCCATAACTAGGACTTCCAAAACTATGTTGAATAAAAGTGGTGACAGTGGGCATCCTTGTCTTTTTCCAGATCTTACAGGATATGCTTATTTCTGTGGTGTCAACTGTATCTTCTTTCTCGCTTCTAATTTTATTGACTTGAGTCCTCTCCCTTTTTTTCTTAAGAAGTCTGGCTAAGGTTTATCAATTTTGTTTATCTTTTCAAAGAACCAGCTTTTAGTTTCATTGATCTTTGCTAGTATCTTCTTTGTCTCTATTTCATTTATTTCTGCTCTGATCTTTATGACTTCTTTCCTTCCTCTATCTTTCTGTTTTGTTTATTCTTCTTTCTCTCATTGCTTTAGGTGTAAGGTTAAGTTGTTTATTTGAGATGTTTCTAGTTTCTTGAGGTGAGATTGTATTGCTATAAACTTTCCTCTTAGAACTTCTTTTGCTGTATATCGTAAGTTTTGGATTGTTTTACTTTCATTTTCATTTGTCTCTAGGTATTTTTTGATTTCCTCCTTGATTTCTTCAATGATACACTGGTTGTTTAGTAGCAAATTGTTTATCCTTCACGTTTGCACTTTTTATAGTTTTTTTTCTTGTAGTTTATTTCTAATCTCATAGCATTGTGGTAGGAAAAGATACTTGATATGATTTCTATTTTCTTAAAACTACAGAGGCTTACTTGTGGCCCAAGATGTGGTCAATCCTGCAGAATGTTCCGCGTGTACTTGAGAAGAATGTGTAGTCTTCTCCTTTTGGATGTAGTGCTCTATAAATATCCATTAAGTCCATCTGGTCTAAAGTGTCATTTAAGGCCTATGTTTCCTTATTGATTTTCTGTCTGGATGATCTGTCCACTGACGAAAGTGGGGTGTTGAAGTACCCCACTATTATTGTTTACTGTTGATTTCTCCCTTAATGGCTATTAGTATTTGCCTTATATATTGAGGTTCTCCTATGTTGGGTGCATATATGTTTACTATTGTTGTATCTTCTTCTTGGATTGATCCCTTGATTGTTATGTAGTGTCCTTCTTTGATTCTTATAACAGTTTTTATTTTTAAGTCTATTTTATCTGATATGAGAATTGCTACTCCAGCTTTCTTTTGATTTCCATCTGCATGGAATACCTTCTTCCATACCCTCACTTTCAGTCTCTATGTGTCCCTAGGTCTGAGGTGGGACTCCTGTAAACAGCATATATATGGGTCTTTGTTTTCGTATCCATTCAGCCAGTCTGTGTCTTTTGGTTGGTGCTTTTAATCCATTTAAATTTAAGGTAGTTATCGATACGTGTGTTCCTGTTGCCATTTTCTTAATTGTTTTGGGCTTGTTTTTGCAGGTCCTTTTCTTTCTTTCCTCTTTTGTTCTCTTCTCTTGTGGTTTGATGACCATCTTTAGTGTTGTGTTTGGGTTGCTTTTTCTTCTTTGTGTGTGTATCTATTGTAATTTTTGGGTTTGCTGTTCCCATGAGGTTTTGATATGGCAATCTATATATGTACAAGGTTGTTTTAAGTTGCTAGTCTCTTTCTCAACCAGAGGAGGTGCTTTAGCATTTGTTGCAAAGCTGGTCTGGTGGTGCTGAATTCTCTTAGTTTTTGCTTGTCTGTAATGCTTTTGATTTCTCCAGCAAATCTGAATGAGAGACTTGCTGGACAGAGTATTCTTGGTTGTAGGTTCTTCCTTTTCATCACTTTAAATATATCATGCCAATCCTTTCTGGCTTACAGAGTTCCTCTTGAGAGATCAACTTTTAACCTTATGGGAGTTCCCTTGTATGTTATTTGTCCTTTTTCCCTTGTTGCTTTAAATAATTTTTCTTTGTCTTTAATTTTTATCAATTTGATTACTATGTGTCTCGGTGTGTTTCTCCTTGAGTTTATCCTGCCTGGGACTCTGTGCTTCCTGGACTTGGGTGATTATTTCCTTTTCCATGTTAGGAAGTTTTTTAACTATAATCTCTTCAAATATTTTCTTGTGTCCTTTCTCTCTCTCTTCTTCTGGGACCCCTATAATGTGAATGTTGGTGCATTTAATGTTGTCCCAGAGGTCTCTTAGGCTGTCTTCATTTCTTCTCATTCTTTTTTCTTTATTCTGTTTTGCAGCAGTGAATTCCACCATTCTGTCTTCCAGGTCACTTATCTGTTTTCTGCCTCAGTTATTCTGATATTGATTCCTTCTAGTGTATTTTTCATTTAGTTCTTTGTTAAACATTTCATCTTCTCAATCTTTGTCTCCATTCTTTTTCTGAGGTCCTGGAGCATATTCACTATCATTTTTCTGAACTCTTTTTCTGGAAGGTTGCCTATCTCCACTTCATTTAGTTGTTTTTCTGGGATTTTATCTTATTCCTTCATCTGGGACATAATCCTCGGCCTTTTCACTTTGTCTGTCTTTCTGTGATTGTTGTTTTCATTCTGCAGGCTGCAGGACTGTAGCTCTTCTTGCTTCTGCTGTTTGCCCTCTGGTGGATGCGGCTACCTAAAAGACTTGTGCAAGGGCTTCCCTGGTGGCGCAGTGGTTCAGAGTTTGCCTGCCGATTCAGGGGACACGGGTTCATGCCCCAGTCCGGGAGGATCCCACATGCTGTGGAGCAGCTGGGCCCGTGAGCCGTGGCCACTGAGCCTGCGCGTCTGGAGCCTGTGCTCCATAACGGGAGAGGCCACAACGGTGAGAGGCCTGTGTACAGCAAAAAAAAAAAAAAAAGACTTGTGCAAGCTTCCTGATGGGAGGGACTGGTGGTGGGTAGAGGCAGGTGTTGCTCTGGTGGGCAGAGCTCAGTAAAACTTTAATCCGCTTGTCTGCTGATGGGTGGGGTTGTGTTCCCTCCCTGCTGATTGTTTGTCCCCAGCACTGGAGCCTACAGGCTCTTTGGTAGGGCTAATGTAGGGCTCATGCCAATAAGTACTTCACAGAACTGCTGCTTCCAGTGTCCTTGTCCCCATGGTGAGCCACAGCTGCCCCCCACTGCTGCAGGAGACCCTCCAACACTAGCAGGTAGGTCTTGTTTAGTCTCCTATAGGGTCACTGCTCCTTCCCCTTGGGTCCTGGTGCACACAAGACTTTGTGTGTGCCCTCCAAAAGTGGAGTCCCTGTTTCCCCCAGTCCTATGGAAGTCCAGCAATCAAATCCTGCTAGCCTTCAAAGTCCAATTCTCTGGGATTCCTTTTGGACCCCCAGGTTGGGAAGCCTGGCATGGGACTCAGAACCTTCACTCCAGTGTGTGGACTTCTGTGGTATAATTATTCTCCAGTTTGTTAGTCACCTACCCAGAGGTTATGCGATTTGATTTTATCGTGACTGCACCCCTCCTACCATCTCACTGTGGCTTTTCCTTTGTATTTGGATGTGGGGTATCCTTTTTGGTGAGTACCAGTGCCTTCCTGTCGATGATTGTTCAGGAGTTAGTTGTGATTCTCATGCTCTCACAAGGAGGAGCGAGCTCACGTCTGTCTACTGAAAACTACATTTATATTCCTTTTGGATTCTCCGCTCTGTCTCATAATTTTGAGTTTATAATTACTATTATTATTGCTATTATTGTTGGTACATTGTCCAGGCTTATAATATCTACCTTCTGTATTTCCTTCTGACAAATAAAGTCCTATCAACCAAGATGTGGGGGGATAAGATTTGCTTAAAAAATAAACACAATAAAAGAATGGATTAGCTTTAACACACAGAGGCACATGTGCATGGGCATTGTCACACATATATTTTTAATCTAATCCATTCTCCTTTTTTAAAAAACAAAACCTTATTCATTTATATCTTGGTTGATAGGATTTCATTTGTTTTGTTTTTTCTCAAAGTGATCATAGGTGTTATCTTAGCTTCTACTTGTCTGAGCCCTTCGACTGCCTCTATTTGAATGACAATTTATTTGTCTGTAAACTCTCAGATCATACTTTTTGTTCCTCAGAACGTTCTATGTATTATTTCATTATCTTATGGCATTCTATAAGACTCTTGTAGAAGTCTGAGAACCATTATAAACGCTTCCCCTTTGAAAAAGACTTGAGATTAATGCCTGAAAACTTGTAGAATTCTTTCTTTATTCTTGAATTTCAGAAATTTTATAGGCAATCTCTGTTAATCATTTTGATCAAATTTCCTGAAATACTGTGTAACACTTTTAATCCAAACTATTATTTTTCCTTTATTTCAGTAATTTTCTATGTTAGTAAATATCTGAGGACTTTTTTTTCTGTTCGAATGTGTTCATTCCTTTACTTCACAGACCCCATCATGCTCATTTCAAATGCTTCTGTACATTGAGTTTGTCTTTTCTAAGTGTTTTAATTTTAGTTACTGATATATCCCACTGCCTTCAATTGGACTAGTCTCTGGAAACTTTCCTCTCTACCATCAACTCAGTTTTCAGACATAATTTTCATATTCATTGTTATGTTTAAAAAATTAATGCTGCAAAGGTCTCGTGGGTTTTTTCCTCATTTTATATTAACTCCACAAATTCTGGGGTTTTTTTTTAATCTTTGATTCCTTATTTTAAAATTAATTTCTCCTTTGCATTTCTCTTTCAGTTCTTTTTTCCTTAGGCTTTTCTAGAGACAAAATACGATTAGTTAAAACTTAAGCACTGATGATCTGCCAGATACTGTTCTTCATGTAATAATGTTTAATTTTCCTACAAAAAATCTTGGAGGAAAATGCTAGTGTTAGCCTCATATTAGATATGACAAGATGAAAAAAACATACCCATTAAATTACTCGCCAAAAATGACACTGGATCTGGCAGTCAACCCCATCAGTCTGGCTTATGAAGACTGTGTGTTTATTCACTGCACTAAAATGCATGGTGCTTCTGTGATTTTTTTTCTGTTTATTGTTGTTGCTGTTGTTCTTGTTTTCCAGAATGAAATAGTCATCATTCCTCCAGAATGCACTTTGGATGTTTGTTTATTCCATTCTTTGCTCCTTTCCTCCATCTTTTTGATTTAGTAGTAGTAGATAACTACCATTTTCTCATGTACTTTTATATCTTGTTCTTTTTTTTAATACTGACAATTCTATCAATATTATATAATTGTTCCAAAACAGTGTACATGAATTTTCATTCCTTTCCATAATAATTGCTTTCCCTTCTGGAAGAATTTCATTTTAAAGACATGGTATTGTATGAACATTAGTTAAAAGAATGTTTTGTTTGTTTTGATTTTGATGACATCTATTCCTTTCATTGAATTGTGTAGTAAGGGGATTCTGTGATCTCTCTTCATTCGGTTATCTTACCACAGAAGACTCCTAGTTGTCTATATGTGGTTGGTTTCTAAGAATATCCACTTCTGGTTCAGCTAGTTAAATTGTTACATATGAAACTTATGAATAAGCCCAGATTGTGTCATCGATATTTACTTTGATCTAGGCATAATTAAAACCTAAGTAATTAAATTCTTACCTTAAATGCATTGTTTAACATACACAATTATATTGATCCCAAAGTGATTAAAATACTGACATCTTTATCTTTAGTTGTTACAAAGGATCCTGAATAGTAAGTATTCTTTTGTATATGGAAACAGAATTGCAATTTTATAAAAGAAATGGCTAATGATATACAATAATAACACCAAGAATATAGTATCATGATAGATATTATATTACCATTATTTAAAATCTTACTGTTACTATGGTTATGAACACTGAACAGCTTTACTGGCAACTAAGATTTAAATCCTTTCTTGATTATATCTTTATAGAAACATTGAGCTTTATGATTTTTGGCTTTGAAATTTAATTTTTGGCCAAGACTACTAAGAAAAAAATGAGATAAAAATACTGCAGAACGTAAGAAACTATTATTCTACATACTTTTAATTTCATATTAATATGCTAAAAGGAGAACTAATGCAAAGATAATGTCACAAGTATAATTGATGATACCAAGGCCCATGAACATTGTAGGAATATTTAAATATGTATTTAAACAATTAAAAACAATCACAAATTCTTTAAACTATCATCTCTGAAGTCTGCACAGACTAATTCAAGTAGAAATTAAGACATAAATGGAAGAAAAATATGAAAAAAATATATCCACAAATACCTATACCTATATATGCATACATATATATACACATACACATACATATATATATACTATATATGCATACATATATATACACACACACACACACACACACACACACACATATATATATATAGGACACACACACACTCCCATACATACTCCTTTGTCAGAGCCAGGTGACTGGCCTCACATGTGATCTGCAGACTGAGGGTTGTCTCTGATGAGCAGGAGTCTTCAGAGAAGTCATTCCCCTGTTCTGCTTTTCTAAGAAGTTTTAGACATAACTAGAAAAACCTAAAATTTGGGGAGTAGAGGGAACAGCAATCTATATGCTGATAGTTTGCATTCAAATTATTTTTAATTGTGTCCCAGTTTCACCATCGTTTTAACACCAACCTTTTCTTTACCAATTACTTTATTTTATTTCCCCTCTTTCTCCTCTAGTCTGCTTTCCAATTCCCACCCTTCTTAAAACATATTTTAACACTTCTGTGATTCTTTGCTCTATGTCCCATGATAATAAAAAAAGAGAACTCACGGAGCAAGACCTGTGCGAACATTTTAAGATGTATGTATGTGTAAATACCTTAATCTTTTCTTTTAATTTTTTAAACTTTTTTTGATATTTTCAAAATTTCATTTTGACCTTTAAGATTCTTTTTTTTTCTTCTCAGTGTAAATTCCATGTTGGAGATATTCTCATTTTTAGCCAATAACTTGACTTTCTCCTTGCAACCTTTCTTTCCATGTTGGAAAGCAAGTGAAGGAACAAAAGTAGGAAATGATCTTGCTTCAGTAAATTGGGTTCATAAAGTCTTTCTTTTTCTCTTGTAACATGGTAGGAAAAAGAGCTTTGTACCCAATAATACCCAATAATCTTTATACCCAATAATCTTCACATTGATTATTTTCTATACAGCAACCAATCTGGTAGGAATAAAATATTAATACTTCCCACATCATGAGTTAGGGCTGAGTAGTTAGTAATAAAAAATGAAATTTAAAGTAAAATTAGCTGGATTTTTAAAATATAAAATGTTATTTAAAATACAAAACTACTAATGCTTTTAAAATACAAAACTACTAAGCTCTGTATAATGTCTAGCTGATTTTTAGTAAAAACTTGGCTTCAAAAGTTACTCCATAGCCTATATTTTCACCAACTTATAAATCAAATATCAAGATTTTTAAACTGTAATTTTCTTCTATCTTCTAATACCAGAACACCACCTATTTTAGTAGTTCTCAACATTTCATTTTATCTTGTAATTCATACAATTTTCAAATTTCTCTCACTAAAGACGGTAAAGCTCAATTTTTAAAGTTCAATAAATAAGATTAGGGTTTGTGTGAAAAACGTTGAGTAGAGGGAGATATAGGATGACCTGCATTGGAGAAAAGAGGCAGATAATTCAAAAAGGTTCACATTTTCTACTCTCCACACCCTCCTTCCATCCCCAGGAGTCAATTTTATTGTCTCTTAAAAAGTAAAAATGTAGGTGTCATACATAAATTAGTTTTAGTTTGGGTATAAAGCTCTTTTTCCTACCATGTTACAAGAGAAAAAGAAAGACTTTATGAACCCAATTTACTGAAGCAAGATCATTTCCTATTTTTGTTCACTTGCTTTCCAACATGGAAAAAAAGGTTACAAGGAGAAAACTTTAAAGCATCAAATGCTACTTTTGAAAAAGTAACAAACCAAAGTGAATCCTTAAGCAGTTTTTTCAAGAGATACCGCAACAGTTTAAATATGACATGACCAACAGAATCATTTTGCTTTAAAAAATTATTCTCCTATCTCTTTGTAGAATAAACATGTTATTGAAAGAGAATTCTTCCACAGTCTAGCTAGAGACATTAGACCACTACAGAAAAGCTCTACTGCAATAGTAGTTGGGAAAACAAACTACAGACAATTAAAAAATAATAAAATTATAAAGTAATTTAAGTTTGAAATTGTAGGTTACATATTAATAATAAAATAATTTCACTCTTTATTGTTTTTCATAGATTTTCAAGTCTATATTTACCAAATCACAGCTAGCAGGTCAAGCTGTATTTGGGTAAGCAGTGATTTTTTGGAATAAGATTCTCAAACACAAGAGTACACTAAAAGTCAGGAAACGTAAAACAAAAGAAAAATCCCCTAAAAGATCTGGTATACTTTAGGGACCACAGTGGTATGGATCAACAAGAATTTATGGAGCAACTGTTATGAGCCAAAAAGTCTATTAGTATTCCTTCAGGACTTGCAATACAAAAATGAAAAGGAAAAAAAAAAACCACACACACACAATTTAACAGACAAATAAAAGATATCTAAATAAACAGTAAGTTTATTTAGAGAAATGACAAAATCAAATGATTACCAAGCACTAAAACAAATGCTTATTAGAAATCGTTAGGAGAGAAGTAATCTAAAATTTGTCAATCTAAACTGGAAAACAAGGACGGAGGCCATTTCAACTTTATGTTCCTTCACACATATTGAGTCCCAGCTTTGTCATATATTACCTGGGCTACTATTGAGGCAAGTTATTTATCATCTTAGTGCCTCTGCTGTCTCACATGTAAAACAAGGATAATAGAATTATTATGTGAAAAAGGGAATTAACACTTGAAAGCAACAGTTAGTGCAATATTAAGTGCTAAATAAATATTTGAGATCCACATTCCCTTCAAATGATAATGTATATTTACTTAATTTGCAATTTTCCTAGGGTAAATCTACAGATCGACAAAATTAATTTACTCACACAAATTAGAAGGTATTCCCTGTATACACCTGTTGATGTCACATTATATTTATTGCGAAGAAGAAAGCCTGGTTCATTGTAATCAGACTGCAGCCCATACAGCGATGCCTTGCTACTTCATGAAAAGCCCCTGGTAAGTCAGAGACAAGCAGAGGACTAAAAACAGAGGGATATCTGTGACTGTGGTGACCTCCTTACCAAGTCAGTGCAGGAAAAGTGGAGAAGCCAGTGATAACGGAAGGAAACTGTTAGAAAGCACATAGTGGGAACTCTTTTGTACCTAACTTAGTCCCATTCTAATATTCTGAAAAAAAGAGATTTAAGAAGTAGATATGTGAAAGAAATGAAAGGAATCCAAATCGGAAAAGAAGTAAAGCTGTCACTGTTTGCAGATGACATGATACTATACATAGAGAATTCTAAAGATGCTACCAGAAAACTACTAGAGCTAATCAATGAATTTGGTAAAGTAGCAGGATGTAAAATTAATGCACAGAAATCTGTGGCCTTCCACATACTAATGATGAAAAATCTGAAAGAGAATTTAAGGAAACACTCTCATTTACCACTGCAGCAAAAAGAATAAAATACCTAGGAATAAACCTACCTAAGGAGACAAAAGACCTCTATGCAGAAAATTATAAGACACTGATGAAAGAAATTAAAGATGATACAAATAGATGGAGAGATATACCATGTTCTTGCATTGGAAGAATCAACATTGTGAAAATGACTATACTACCCAAAGCAATCTACAGATTCAATGCAATCCCTATCAAACTACCACTGGCATTCTTCACAGAACTAGAACAAAAAAGTTCACAATTTGTATGGAAACACAAAAGACCCTGAATAGCCAAAGCAATCTTGAGAAAGAAAAATGGAGCTGGAGGAATCAGGTTCCTTGACTTCAGACTATACTACAAAGCTACAGTAATCAAGACAGTATGGTAGTGGCACAAAAACAGAAATATACATCAATGGAACAGTATAGAAAGCCCAGAGATAAACCCATGCACATCTGGTCACCTTATCTTTGATAAAGGAGGCAAGAATATACAATGGAGAAAAGACAGCCTCTTCAATAAGTGGTGCTGGGAAAACTGGACAGCTACATGTAAAAGAATGAAATTAGAACACTCCCTAACTCCATACACAAAAATAAACTCAAAATGGATTAAAGACCTAAATGTAAGGCCAGACACTATCAAACATTTAGAGGAAAACATAGGCAGAACACTCTATGACATAAATCACAGCAAGATCCTTTTTGACCCACCTCCTAGAGAAATGGAAATAAAAACAAAAATAAAATAATGGGACCTAATGAAACTTAAAAGCTTTTGCACAGCAAAGGAAACCATAAAGAAGACAAAAAGACATCCCTCAGAATGGGCGAAAATATTTGCAAACAAAGCAACTGACAAAGTATTAATCTCCAAAATTTACAAGCAGCTCATGCAGCTCAGTATCAAAAAAACAAACAACCGAATCCGAAAATGGGCAGAAGACTTGCCAACAAACACATGAAAGAAATGCTCAACATCATCAATCATTAGAGAAATGCAAATCAAAACTACAATGAGATATCATCTCACACCAGTCAGAATGGCCATCAGCAAAATATCTACAAACAATAAATACTGGAGAAGGTGTGGAGAAAAGGGAACTCTCCTGCACTGTTGCTGGGAATGTAAATTGATACAGCCACTATGGAGAACAGTATGGAGGTTCCTTAAAAAACTAAAAATAGAACTACCATACGACCCACCAATCCCACTACTGGGCATATACCCTGAGAAGACCGTAATTCAAAAAGAGTCATGTACCACAATGTTCATTGCCAGGACATGGAAGCAACCTAAGTGTCTATCAACAGATGAATGGATAAAGAAGATGTGGCACATATATACAATGGAATATTACTCAGCCATGAAAAGAAATGGAAATGAGTTATCTGTAGTGAGGTGGATGGACCTAGAGTCTGTCATACAGAGTGAAGTAAGTCAGAAAGAGAAAAATAAATACCGTATGCTAACACATATATACGGAATCTAAAAAAAAAAAAAAATGGTCATGAAGAACCTAGGGGCAAGACAGGAATAAAGACACAGACCTACTAGAGAATGGACTTGAGGACACGGGGAGGGAGAAGGGTAAGCTGGGACAAAGTGAAAGAGTGGCATGGACATATATACACTACCAAATGTAAAATAGATAGCTAGTGGGAAGCAACCACATAGTACAGGGAGATCAGCTCGGTGCTTTGTGAGCACCTAGAGGGGTGGGATAGGGAGGGTGGGAGGGAGGGAGATGCAAGAGGGAAGAGATATGGGGATATATGTATACATATAGCTGATTCACTTTGTTATAAAGCAGAAATTAACACACCATTGTAAAGCAATTATACTCCAGTTTAAAAAAAAAAGAACTAGATATGTGATATTTTATGTGATCATTTTCAGTAACTCATAGACTCTCTAAATCAAGCAATCTGTGTACTAACTGCTTATAAAACATTTTACTAGCATCATTTATACACTTCTGGTGATGTTTGAAAACACTAAATGTTTTCTTAAATTGTGGATATAATTTTAACTGGATGAGTTTATGTTACACACCTTTTGTGTGCCATTTTGGCACACTGAGTAGTTTTTCACTAAAACTCCCTCCATTCCCCTAATCCCTGTCAGAAACTGTGAGGGATCTAACACTTTATGTGCTGGTATTACCTGACCAAAATTTAGTTTCATGAATGCAGATGTAAGACACAAGATCCCTGCGTCAGAAACAAAGGACTTTATTATTCATGACAATAGTTGTTAGAAGTGTCAACATGTGCATGAGTTCTGAGTCCTAATTCTCACAGGGTGACACACAGATGGCTAGATGATGCCTGCACATGCAGTAGGGGTGTACAACAAGAGAGGAAAACTGAGCTTAGCAACCTTGAATCTTTTAAAGTGGAAAGTAAGCCTGCTAAAGTTTGCCTCAGAGGGAAACATTATTACACTGGGGAGTAAACAAATCTGCTTTTTGTTCAGGAGAGAGACACTAAATATATCTTCTAAGACAGAATGTTCACTCTACAGATATCCTTGAAAAGGTAACCTGAAATCAGAGGCAGACAGTGTCTCTGCTCACAAGAAACAGAAAACATCCATGAAGTATCTCCCAACAGCCTCCAGGCCTATCATAATACTGATTAAGAGTTTATTCTAAATTTACCTTGAGGCATAAGCTGTCTTTTCCTATTTGGAGTTAATTCAAAGTTCCTAGAGAAACAGACAAAGAGGACAAATAGAAGAAAATGTTGTAAATTTATTTAAGCTAGATAATGTAGAGCATTATGTAGAGTCTGAATTGTGTCATATGTCCCAAAATGCCAAAGCCAGAATTTAAAACCAAAATTTTAATAGTTTACTTTTTAACTACTATGATAATATATTTCCCTACTACTTTAGAGAATGTTGTGTGTGTCTGAAGAGTGCCTGTCTTTGGGAATAAAAAGTATAGATTTTCATGTTGTAGGAAAACTGTATTTGATTTAAGAAACTTAGATTCTATGTTGAGATTTGAACTGTTGATGTACTGACATGTAGAGTTATATAAATTAACATAGTAAAAATCATTCTTTTTCTCTTGTTTATGGTCTCAGAGTAAATGAAAATACTATGATAAAAGTAGGGTACTGTAAATAAAATTAATCAACTTTTAGTATTGAGTACTGCATTGAAAAGGCACATAATTTATATCTGAAGGAATACATTTTTTCTTGTATGGTAATTTATATGCATTATATTGACCATTATCAGGTAGGGATGGGTGGTTACTGACAGAAACACAACCATGAAGAGCCCCTTTCTGCTGAACAGACTCCTGGGCCTCACCAGACAAAAGACCAGAAAAGAATGATGAGCCCTCTACATTTCCAAGATTGCTGCTTTATAGAACAAACATATGCCTCACATGTATATGCTTTTTGATTATCTAAGTGCACAATTTATCTACCACAAAACTTTAGTTGAAGACTGATCCTAAGCTACAAACCAGCATAGTCCCAAGTTCTCTAGAGGTTATGTACTCAATAAATATAAACTACTAGCTCTAGCAAAGAAATAAATTTCAATGGAATTTAATGATGTATACAATGATAACTAGTTTTTATAGTGGTTTACAATTTTTAAAGCATTTTCACACATTATATTTTTATTCAAAATTGTTTTATGAGCATTATTCCCCCTTTTGAGTAATGTGAACTAATGACTATTCACATCATTTCCTCTACCTGGATGGTCTTCTTTCTGTTACTGCAATTCAAACCTCACCATTCAAGGCTCAATTAAAATATAGTATCTTCCATTAATCCTTTTCAGCAGTATTCAGGCATGTTGCTTCTCTCTCAATTAATAATGCATCTTGCCTTATAATGCTCATTGGGCAATCAAACACATGATGTCATGTGATACCAAATTACTGTCATCACATTTTATTTAACACTCTTCTCATGAATTTTAGAGAAATATCTCCAACTTTTTTTGAGTATCTAATAGATGAAGTGATCTTTTATAATTCCTGGCATCTGCTATGATGACCTAAGTACCTTTGAAGTAATCAAATATTTGTTGATTATCATTTTTAATTAAGTACTTATACCTGCATCCCAACCAATAGTTGAGAATAATGCCTCTGTCATGTTTTCAACTCATTAGCTGAAATTATAGATGTTCTTCTAAAATTTTATTTTCACTGTTATAAAACCTTCAAATTTATTTCTCTTCCAATGTAATTTTCTGCCTAAAACATCAAGTATCCTTTATTTTAATAATACAATTCATATATTGTAAATATGATGAATTAGGCAATGAAGATCAACATAAAATATCAATTTTTTTCCTGCAAAAATATTTAAGATATATTGTTAAATGTACTAGTCCACAAATATTTCTCAAGTACTGAATACTGTATTTTCAAATTATGATTAGAAAAGATAAAATAACTAACATTTATTGAAAACTATGTGGTATCAGGTACTGTCTATAAGAACTTTCCATGTATTAAATAACATCAATAATTTAAAATTTCAGGTGAGAAAAGTGTGGTTAAATAATCTGGCCAAAGTCTTACAGCTAGTTATTTGTGGTGGAGGGTGACCCAACCCAAGACAGAAGTACTTTGACTACCCAGAATACATACTTTTGTTGTTTTTGTTGTTGTTTTGTTTGCAACGTTTTTTGCCTTTTTTTTTTAACTTTTATTGGAGCATAGTTGACTTACAATGTTGTGTTAGTTTCAGGTGTACAGCAAAGTGAATCGGTTATACGTAGACATATATCCACTCTTTTAGATTCTTTTCCCATATAGGTCATTACAGAGTATTGAGTAGATTTCCCTGTGCTTTATCTAAACTATAACATTTTATTTTAAAACTAAAACTCAAGCTGAGATAACGTAAATGTGTAAAAGTAAACAGAATATTCAGAAAACAAACAAAATTTCCATATTGAAGTGACTATCTGACATATTGTATTATTTACATTTATTTTCAAACATCTTTTGTCAAAATGTTATCATTTTATAAGAAAATTTGGGGGGTTTTCTTTGCTAACAATTAAGGTTTAGCTAAGAACTGAGATATCTCACCAAGGTTCTACTGATAGGTTTTAAAATCAGATGATTCCCAAAGACTCCATTTGTATTTTTTGAAGTACTTTATAGAAGGTTGATTTAATTGTTGGAGTAACAGTTTTTAATGCTAAGGACAGGGTAAAATTTTCTCTTTCTGATCAAAATATTTTAAGTATCATTATTCAAGACTCACTTTCAATAAAGCTTTAAAAGTTGAGAAGCAGGAAATGCCATTTTACTCTTCATTGCTAGTGAAGGAGCTGACCTGTTAAATCATATCAGTCAGACAAAAGCAAAAACATGTATCCTGCCATTAGTGATCAATTCTTTTTGTAACACACACCATGATTCCTCAAATCTTAAACTTGTTACTTGACCTCCTAATCAATAAATGAGCACTCTTTTTTTAATGCAGTCCCTGGTTACCTTTTTCTGTAAGTGAAAATACTATTAAGAATGATGAAAGCTGAAGACGTGCAACTTGCAGTTACAAAATAAGTGAGTCACAGTACAGTATGGAGAATATACTCAATAATAATGTAATATCTTTGTATGATGATGGAGAAGGTCAAAAGGTACAGACTTCCACTTATAAGATAAATAAATATTAGGGATATAATGTTCAATATGATTAATATAATTAACACTGCTTTTTTTTAAAAAAAAATTCAAGTATAGTTGATTTACAGTATTGTGTTAGTTTCAGGTGTACAGTATAGCAATTCAGTATTTTTGCAAATTATATTTCATTATAGGTATTATAAGAATGGGTATAATTCTCTCTATGCTATACAGTATATCCTTGTTGCCTATCTATTTTACATATAGTAGTTTGTATCTGTTAATCCCATACCTCTACTTTATTGCTCCCCCCTTTCCTCTCCCCTTTGGTAACCACAAGTTTGTTTTCTGTATCTGTGTCTGTTACTGTTTTGCATATACATTCATTTGTATTATTTTTTAGATTCCATATATAAGTGATATTATATAGTATTTGTCTTTCTCTGACTTATTTCACTCAGCATAATATTCTCTAGGTCCATCCACGTTGCTGCAAATGACAGTATTTCATTCCTTTTTATGGCTGTACAATATTTCACTATGTATATGTACTACATCTTAAACCAATTGTCTGTTGATGGGGACGTGGGTTGGTTGCTTCCATGTTTTGACTATTGTAAATTGTGCTGCTATGAATATTAGGGTGTATGTATCTTTTCAAACACTGCAGTATATTATATATGAAATTTGTTAAGGCAGTAAATCCTAAGAGTTGTCATTAAAAGGAAAACATATATTTTCCTTTTCTTTTCTTTTGTATCTATATGAGATTATGGATGGTCTCTAAATTTACTGGGTAATCATTTTATGCTGTATGTAAATCAAATCACTCTTCTGTATACCTTAAACTTACAGTACTGTATGTCGATTACAACTCAATAAATCTGGAAGAAAAAAATTTTTTATTAAAAATACATGTTTTATACATTTATTAGATAATTAATTTCTTATTTTGTATCCTAATTTATTTCAGTTGTCCATTTTCCTAAAAAAAAAAAAAATGATGAAATCTAAACATCTTTCAGAGCCATGAATTTTAAATCCTGGAAAACCTCAATTTCTTGTTTTCTCAGGAGTACCTCTTCTCTGACATGCAACAGTTTTACTGTGTTACAGTTTGGTTCCTTCACAAAACACTTCTGAATTATACCACTTAGGTATTAGCAGAAAATAAGTCTCTTATAATTTATGTTTTAACAGAAAGTCTTACTTTACACTATTCCTACACAGGAAACCAAGTATAAAAATCACCCGATATGTGACTTTACCAAGTATGATACTGCCATCAAGTGGACCACAGTAAGACTAACAGTACAAAATACTGAAGCCAAGTTCCTTTGATAGGTGGCCTATACCTGATATGGGGTACCATATAATAAGAATACATAAAATAATTTTTTAAAATTATCTCAGAGGTGATTATTAAGTAATATTTTACGCATCTGTTTTCAATATAGCACTGATATTCTGCAACTGAATAAATTTATCCTGTAATTGAATAAAGTTTGGATGATAAAAAGGCAAAAAAAACCAAAGTTCTCTAACCATTCACTATTGATTTAAAAAAGGTAGACCTCACCACTTTTACTAGGCCCTTAGAAAGTAATTGTATAACCTCCTTGAATCTTCCAAATAGAATTGATTGATCAAAACCTTGTAATATAGAAAACCTCTGAAAGTTATAGTGCTAATACCATAGATTTATTTATCTTGTCTGGCAGATTAAATACTAGTTTCTCTTCTAAAATATTACCAGAAATTATTACAGAAATGAAAAAAATATACTTCATGCATGGATGTATAGGATATCTATACTGGATAAATAGATGAGTTAATTATACTCAAATCCAAAAAAAGCAAAGATAGTAGAGCACAGGGAGATCAGCTCGGTGCTTTGTGACCACCTAGAAGGTGGGAGGGAGACACAAGAGGGAGGGGATATGGGGATATAAATATACGTATAGCTGATTCATTTTGTTATACAGCAGAAACTAACACAACAATGTAAGGCAATTATACTCCAATAAAGATGTTAAAAAAAAAAGACAAATCAAAAACAATAAGTAAAGTTTATTGTCTTGCCTGTAGGTTGTAAATTGATTATCTCATTCAGTCCTTGCTTCAAATCTATGAGGTTGGTATTATCATCTTGATTTTGAAGATAAAGAATCTCAGGCTTAGACATTTTAACTTGACATTCCAAAATCACACAGCTAATAAATGTTTAAGCCATGGCAGTCTGATTCCCAAACACTAGCTCTTAATCACTACACTATAAACTATAGAGATTAGATTAATTTTTCATATAAAACTCATACAGCTATCCATTTCAGAAAATTTTATAAATACAGTATCTCAATATTTCTCAATTTAAAATAACTGCAAACATTGCAATTACATTAAGTACAATTAGTTCTTAATATTAATAATTAGTGAATGAATAAATAATTCATTCTTAAAAGGAAAATTCAACCCTACATATAAGTTGTGGGATAGAAAAAATGCTGTCAGTCTTAAAATGCTAGAAGTTATAAAATAGTACAGCTACACAAATACTAAAAAATTCCAAATACAGAATAGATGCATATGTTATCTTCTATATACTTTAAGTTGTACAAACTGTTCATTTCATTGAAGGAAACAGTAATTTGTCAGAATAAATACAGAAATGTTCTTATGAATTATGTACTCTTGATAAAGACATATGATGTAAAATAAATCAAATAATATAGTTAAAACTTCAAAATATAATGATTTGTAAATGGCCAGTTAAGACAGTGGGCTTGTCACCAATGCCCCCCAAATAAGCCAATTCACATTTGACTATTTCTAACATGAAAGTAATCTTTGCATCCTAGCAAGGGGTAATTTATATTTACAATAATTCACAATAGCCCTTTGGCACCCATAAGGTCCTTGGAAACATTTTCTATCGAATTGGTTCAGCAAGTGCAGAAGTTAGTAAATTCCACCACAAGTGACATTAAATCAGCATCTGAACAGATGCCAAGAACCAAGGTGATTTCTCTTTCAATAATGTTGCAAAATATATAATCACAGTGTAAAAAGAATATTTGTGCATATTCTCTACCACATGGCCACAGAGTAGTGGAAAGAAAACAGACTCTACAGCCTTAACACATACCTCCCCATTTCAGTTTCAGCACTTAGTGGAGTGTGTGAGAAATTCAACAGGTTATTTATGCTCACTGAAACCTGCCTTTCCTCATCTGAAAATAGGGGAAATAACTCATAGTTCATTACAGATAATGCAGGATTATGAGAACTAAGCAAAGTAATTATTATGAATTACACGTCACAAGTAAATAAAAATCTGTGCCAACAATATAACAATGTGGATTAAATAATTTAAATTAAACCATCACCTGGATGATCTTTCGTTCTCTAGTTTGTTAGCCTGTTCCTTTTAGGAAATGCATCTATTTAGTAAATGGGAATGATGCGTTCCATTGTCCCAAGGAAAGAATTTATAGGCATATGTGTTCTTTTAAAAGAGTATTTCTTTTTATAGACACAGCTGAATACAGTAGATAGAGAATTGGTTCTTGTCCAGAAATCTTCAGTCTCCCTTAACTGGGTGTGTGATCTTAGAAAAATAAACTATTTGAGGTTCTCCTTCTTTTAGCAGAGTTAATGAGATTGCCTAGAAAGAATGAAATAGTGGAACCAGGGAGAGTAATATAGGGTACGGAGGGGAAAAAAAAGGCTTTGAATTTAGAGATAAATCTGTTTCTGGTTAAGCAACAACAACGATACGAACTGGAAAGAATAAAGAAACAGAAAAGCCAACATTTGCAATATGGTGAAATTTCTAATAGACAAAGAATCTTCCTGCTAGAAAGAAAACCTAAAGTTATCTAAATTTTATTTGGAAAATTCTGGGGGCACATATTACTTGGTTGTTATAGTATTTAAAGGGATGGGAAAATCTGTGACAACGCCCAGCACAAGAACTGTCAAACAAGAGGCATTAATACTTTTAATTGGATATAAATTTGAAGATATAAAAGTTGTCCTATGTTTAACATCATTCAGAAATCAAGAATCACTTGAAAGAAAATCACTAAAGAAGGTTGGCTCCATGAAAATTCCTCTAATAAAATTCATTTTTGTAACCATTATAATCAATAGACTGTACCAGGATATATCCAAAATATTATCTTTCAGTGAATAATTGAAGAGGAATTCTACCTAAGTCACATTTAACTTTGTACTAAATTTCTGATTTAATTTCCTTGATATATCCAAAATATGTACTAGATTATCTTCTGTTATTAATTTCAACAATGTTATAAAGCTGAAAATTTCTCTGTTAAAAGCTATAATTTGAGACTCATTAAATACTTAATGATTTCTTCATTAAATATTTATTATTGCTAATTTTCTATCCCCATCTATCCTTTTTATCTTAATTATAGGTTTGTAATTTCCACATTTGTTGAGTTATATTTTCAATACAATAAAAATAATGTCAAACCTCAAATATGCAAATAAAGAGCTGAGACTTTCAACATACTAACTCTTTAATAATCTATTGGTATTTTTATTGCCATTGCATTGCATTTTTTTGACTTTATTTTTTAGAGCAGTTTTAGATTCACAGCAAAACTGAAAGGAAGATAACAGAGATTTCCCCTTATATCCCCAACTACTATACACACACAGTCTCCCCAGTTAACAACAGCTCTCCAAAGGCAGTATACTTACTTACTGTAACTGACAAACCCTCCAAAGGCAGTATACTTAGTTACTGTAACTGATAAACCTACATGGACACATCATTATCACCTAAAGTCTATAGTTTACATTAGGATTTATTATTGGTGTTGTACATTCTACAGTCTAGGATTTGGACAAATGTATTATAACATGTATCCATCATTATAGTAACACACAGAGTAATTTTACTGCTCTAAACATCGTCTTTGCCCTATTAAGCCCTCCTGGCGACCGCTGATCTTTTTACTATCTCCATAGTTTCGCCTTTTCTAGAATGTCACATATTTGGAATTATATAGTATATAGCCTTTTCAGATTGGCTTCTTTCAGGTGGTAACATGCATTTAAGTTTTCTCCATGTCTTTTCATGGCTTGGCAGCTCATTTCTTTTTAGTACTGAATAGTATTCCATTGCCTGAATGTACCACAGTTTATCCATTCACCTACTGAAGGACATCTTGGTTGCTTCCAAGTTTTGGCAATTATGAATCAAGCTACCATAAACATCGATGCACAAGTTTTTATGTGAATGTGCTTTCATTTCCTAGGAGCATAGACCTTATGGTAGCAGCATGTTTAGTTTTGTAAGAAACTGCCAAACTGTCTCCCTAAGTGGCTGCACCATTTTGTATTCACACCAGCAATGAATGACAGTTCCTGTTGCTCCACACTCTCATCAGCATTCAGTGTTGTCAGTGTTCTGAATTTTGGCCATTCTAATAGATGTATAATGATATTTCATTGATGTTTTAATTTCATTGATGTTTTAATTTGCATTTCCCTGATGATGAAGATGATGTTGAACATATTTTCATATGCTTACTTGCCATTTGTATACTTTTATTTGTTACAGTATCTGCTCAGGGTTTTGCCCATTTTTAAAATATACATATTCGAGAAGTTTTATATTTGTGTTTTACATTTGGGTGTGTGATCCATTTTGAGTTAATTTTTGTAAGGGGGTAAGATCTGTGTCTAGATTTACTTTTTGTATGTGTATGTCCAGTTGCTCCGGCACCATTTGTTGAAAAGATTATCTCTTCTCCATTGTACTGTCTTTGTTTCTTTGTTAAAGATCAATAGGGTATTTTTATGTGGGTCTATTTCTGGGATCTCTATTCTGTCCCATTAATCTAGTTGTCTATTATTCTGACAACACCACACTGTCTTCATTACTGCAGCTTTGTATTGAATTTTGAATATAGAGATATTAATTAAAAAATCAAAATCACTTTCATTTTGATGCATTTCAGGCACAGTTTTCTTCCTAATTGGGTGAGATATTTTTCTCTAAATATACCAACTCCATGTAAATTAAACAATTTCCCCCAGTGGTAACATTTTTTCAGACTATATTACAATATCACAACCAGGATATTTAGATTTAGATTTGTTCAGGTTTGTTTTATGATCCAAAATTTGGTTATTTTGGTGATTGTTCCATAGCACTTGAGGGGAAAAATAAGTATTCTGGTATTGTAGGGTAGAGTGCTCTATAAATAGTAAATAAAACCTGTTGGTTGATTGTGTTTTTCAGATCTACATCCTTGCTGATTTTCTGTGTTGTAGTTCTATCAGTTGCTAATAAGAGTGGTGCTGGAGTTTCAAAATATAATTATGGGTTTTCCTATTTCTTCTTTCTGCTGTATCAGTTTTGCCTCATGTATATCAAGGCTCTACTGTTTAGGATTAAGTCTTCTGGGCAGATTAATTCTTTTATGATATGTGATGTTCCTCTTTTTCTGTGCTAATTTTCTTTGTTCTGGAGTAAGTTTCATGAGATATTAATAGAGTCACTCCTAATTTTTTATATTAATGTTTGCATAGTATATCTTTATTCATGTTTTTCCTTTCAACCAACCTATGCCATTATGTTTGAAGTGCGTGTCTTATAGAGAGCATGTACTTGGGTCATGTTTTGTTATCCATTCTGTCAACTGTTATCATTTAATCGATGTATTTAGACCACTTATATTGAAGATAATTATTGATATGTTGGGGTTTAAATCTGCCATCTCATTATTTGTTTTGTTTCTTGTTCCTCTGTTTCTCATTTTTTGTTTCTGTGGTAACCAACATTTTTTATGATTACATCTTACAGTGTATTTGAATATATCTTTTTGTATAATTTCTATAGTGGTTGCTCAAGGTGTTACAATATACACATGTGACTTAAAACCAGCTATTGGTATTAATGTTTCACTGCTTCAAGTGAAATGTGGAAATCTCAATTCCATTTAGGACACTTTACCTTCCCCCCTTTAAATAGAATTGTCTTAAGAATTAGATGGTGTAAAATTTTCTGTCTTGCTTATTAAACGTGATTTGTAAAGCTCATGAAGAAAAGGATAGTCTATTATATATACCCGTATCTCTGCTCTTTCTGTTGTTCTTTCTTCCTGATGCTCCAAGATTCTTTCTTTAACCCTTTCCTTTCTATTTGAAGACGTTCACTTAACAAACCTTTAACTATAGGTCTGTTAGTGACATATTCCTTTAGTTTTTCCTTCATCTGAGAATATTTTTATTTCCCCTTCATTCCTGAAGTTGTTTCACCAGATGCAGAAACTGCAGCTGACCTTTTTTTTCTATTGGCTCTTGAAATGTGCCTCGATACTTCCACCTGGCCTCAATGATTTCAGATGAGAAGTTTGCTGTCATTCTAATAGGTGTTCCCCTATAAATAGTGCATAATTTTTTTCTGGCTGCTTTCAAGAGTTTATAATGTCTTTCAGTTTATTCTGTTTGGGGTTCTCCCAGCTTCTCAGATGTGTAGATTTCTGTCTGTCCAAAATTTAAAAAGTTTCTCGCCATTACCTTTTTTGAATATTCTTTCAGCTCTACTTTTTCTCCTTTCCCTCTGGAACTCCAAAGATATGAATGTTGGATCTTCTGTTATTGTCCTACAGGTATCCATGGTTATTAATTTTCTTTCTTTTTTTTAAAGTCTATTTTATCTCCGCTTTTCAGATTAAGTAAATTTTATTGGTCTGCTCTCTAGCTGACTAATTCTATCCTCTGCTATCTCCACTCTACTGTTGAACATATCCAAGTTTTTTTGTTTTCCCCACAAATTTCTGGTATTGTATTTTCCATTTCTACAATTTCCATTCTAAGACAATTTGCAATACACTATTCTAGCATTTTCATGACAGCTGTTTCAAAATCCTGGTCAGATAATTCCAACATCTTATTCATGTTGGCGTCCATCGATTGTCTTTTCTCATTTAAATTGTGATTTTCCTGGTTCTTGATAAAATGGGTGATTTATGACGGTATCTTGGGTATTTTGTTTACTATGCTAAAAACAAACAAACCCTGCAATCTGTATAAATCTTTCACTTGAGAAGGAAGTCACCTTCTCTAGGTTTTGTTTAGTGCACAGATCTTTGCTTACATTTTGAGGCTGTGGTCTCAATGACAGTTTAATTTTAAGAGCATTTGCACTGTTATTTTGGTCTTTGTGGTTTGTTTGGTGTTCCTGTCCTTGCTGGTAGTGCCTGCAAAGGCAAAAGATGTTTCCCAGGCCCAGTCACTGGGTGTTTCTTGGTGGTGGAAGATCTCAGGCCTGCAGTAAGGAAGATGATTTCTGAGCCAAGCACTTGCTGTGGCAGAATCTCCCTGCCAGGGTGGGAAAGAAAGCACTTCTCAGGGTGTGTGCTGGTTGTGACAGCGTCTCTGCTACATGTCTCTCTAGGCATCCATGATGTGTTTGGGTGGGGACAAGAGGCCTCAAGGTCAAAGGAACAACTGTTTTGATGGATTTTCTCTTGCCTGTGACATGATATTTCCTTATGGGGTAAGGGAGTCTCAAGCCTGCATAGACCAAGAGGGTACAAGGGGTGGACTAGGTGATGTGGTGGGATCCCCCTGGTGGGGGCCACCTGGCCACCCTGTATCCGTCCATTGGAGAGGGAAGTCTCAGATGCTGCAGAGAAGGAACGTGCTTCCCCTGCAGTGGTACAGAGCGTGCCATGTGTTTTCCTAGGGACTCTTGTTCAATCCAAAGGAGACATACATCTACCTGGCTTGCTTTCTGTTGCTAGGTTGGGGTCAAGGAAAATTTGGGTCTGAATAACGTCTTGCTGTTGGGTGAGAAAGTGTAAGATGCCACTTCGCTGTGCCATTCCTCCAGTTTTAGGATATCAAACCAATTTTCCTCCTTCTTACCCCCTTTCAGAATTTTCCTCTTCTTACTTCGGGCATTAATTTCCAGAGTTTACAGTTGTACTTGCAAGAGAGGAGCAGAAAGAAATAGATCCACTCCATCTTGTCTAAACTGACAGTTTCTCTGAGTGACTTTGAACATTCCAACCTGACAATGTAGTTATTTTTTAAAAGTCTTTCAGAATTTAAACTCAGTATCTTTAGCATGAGATACAGTGCTTGTGGTCCCACAATTTTGAATCCGCAATTCTCACGACATTTCTGTATGCCTGCTTCACTCCAACTACATGCTGTGCTACTTGAAATCTCAAATTCATGCAACTCTCATTCCTTATTTTCTTTAAGTTATACTCCAGTTTTAAGATACAGCCTAAGCTGTCCACTCCTCAGTGAAGTGTCTCCTGACTCCCCGTGGCTAAATGAGGCGCATACTCCTCTATGTCCCTCCTCTTTAGTTCCACAACACCCTCTACTGGTATCACTTCCCAAGACGTCTGATGACGGTTAATATTTCATCAGTTCCTAGAATAGGCCTGCATATTGGAGGCTATCAGTAAGTGTGAAGCAATCACAGATGGTGTTAGCTAAGTATCAAAAATGGCTCTGCGGGAGTGCTAACCTACACAGAAATTAAAAATGATTAAAGAGGGCTTCCCTGGTGGCGCAGTGGTTGAGAGTCCGCCTGCCGATGCAGGGGACGCGGGTTCGTGCCCCGGTCCGGGAAGATCCCACATGCCGCGGAGCGGCTGGGCCCGTGAGCAATGGCCGCTGAGCCTGCGCGTCCGGAGCCTGTGCTCCGCAACTGGAGAGGCCACAACGGTGAGAGGCCCGTGTACCGCAAAAAAAAAAAAAAAAAAAAAAAAAAAAATGATTAAAGAAACATACAGATGTTCAAAATTTATACTTTACTAAATACCTTAACAACACTCTTTTCCTTAATCCTCAAGGCATATATTATTACCCCATTTTACAGATGAAGAAGAGTGATTCAACGTTCCTTTTACTAAATTGTGCTGCCTGTTATCACCTCCATATTTTCTAAATGAGAAACCAGATTTGGAAATACGAGTCACTGTTCATAAACTATTATTTTGAAACTATTATTTAAAAATAAATAGGATCTTTCCATGGAAAAAGACAAAAAAGCAGAAAGTATAAAAGAAAGCCAAATGATTTCATTTTCGTCTACAGATTTGTCACAAAATACACACTAACATTTTTATGTATTACAACTAAGTAGCTTGTATGCATAATTTCTTATGCAAAGATAAAATATAGACATAGTGCCCAACTTAGAATATGCAAAAGGATATATATACAGATATAGAGAGAAAAGTATATTTCATTCCTATTCTTGCCCCAGAGAAATACATTCTTTCCTCCAGAGTCAATAACTGCTACCTCTTTTCTTTTGTTTTCATCCAGTAATACATATATTTTTCTTTTCTTTTTTTCCCCACAGATGGTAGTTAAACATACACACTGAAAAACTTTTTTTTTTTCAGTTTGATCAGTATTTTCTGGAAGTTTGTTTGCTAATGTTATTATTACAAGTGGAGATAGTTCTATTTGTATGTCTTAATATTTATTACACCTTATTTCTGCAAGTATGTGACATAATTAGAAAGATCTTTTCTATCTTGAGATATTTTTAGAAATTTTATACGTTTTATTACAGCTGTTCTATGGCATCATGTTTTGCCTTCTCTGTGGAACTGATTTTGGTATAGAACATGATAAAGGAGAGATGCAACTTTCTTTTTTTCTAGATGATTACAGGACATCCCAAATTATTCACTAGATAATGTACCTTTGCCCACTGATTACAAATGCTATCTTTATTACATATTGAATTTTTCCGCATATTTGGATCTTCTACTTGATTTTCATTTTGTTCATTCATCTGATTGACTGTACATGCACCGGTACCAAACCTTAATTTCCGTGGCTTTACAATATATTTCAATATTTTTTAGAATAGCATCCCTTTAATTACTGTAGTTTTACATGTTTTAATATCTGATAGGACTAGTACCTTATTATTATTCTTTTCCAAAAGTTTCCTGTCTTTTCTTGCTTGTGCATTATCTCCTAAGTGCTACAAATCATCTGTTATAATTCTTTTAAAAAAGATTAATATTATTGAAATGAAATCAATTTATAGATTAACTTGGAGAAATTTAACATCTTTATGAAACTGATTCTTCTTGACCAGGGTTATGGTCTACTATTCCATTTTTTCAAGATTTCTTTTGTGTACCATAAAAATCAAATTTTCTTTACATTATCTTGTATATTTCATGTACAGTTGAAGTACTGTATTATTTTTGGTGCTATTTTCAATGTGGTATTTACTTCCCTTATATCTTCCAAATAGTATTTATTGAAATATAAGAGGGCAATTAAATTATTTCTGTATATTAATATTTAAATTGCCATATTAATTCAATTCGATTTTGTTGCTATTGTTTTCAAATAACTGTCTTCAGTTATATGTAAACAATTATTTCATTGGTAAATAATGATAATTTTACCTCTCCGTTTCAAATATTCCTTTACCTTATCGAATTACATTGGCACATATCTTCAGAACAATGTTAAATAATAGTCATGAACAAGATTATATCATTATATATTATATATGTGTGTGTGTGTATATATATATATATATATATATATATATATATATATATATATATATATATAAAACATTGCCTGTTTCTCCTGGTAATGGGAAACCTTTTCAACTTTTCCCTGAGTATTGCCATAACTCTAAGAATTTGCCCATGATTCTCTTGTTACCCTCCCAGATAATCTACAGGGTTAATCTCTCTTTGGTCCATGTATATATTTCAGTGCCCAGTTTACTCTCATCTTCTCTATAAGACTTTCTTTAGTCCACCCTGGAGTGATCCCTCTACTGTGTGTTATTTGACACATTTACTTACTTAATCACAATTCAGTACTGATGATCATCTACTATGTGGCAGGCCCTGAATGAGGCACTTTTAAAACGTGAAATGACATAGTTTCTATCTTTGGGGGGTTAAAAGTACAATAAGAAAGTAGAACTGTGGAGAATTCCCTGGCCATCCAATGGTTAGAACTCCGTGCTTTCACTGCTGAGGGTGTGGGTTCAATCCCTACTCCGGGAAATAAGATCATACAAGCTGTGTGGCATGGCTAAAAACAAAAATCCAAGGAAGATTTTCATTAAGGAAAAAACAAAAATGAAAAAGCAGAACTGTTTATTGTTTGTGCTGTCTTTGGAGACAATATGGAGTAGTGTTTATGATTATGGGTTTTGGACTGAGACACTTTATGGTTTTGAATCCTTACCATCTATGGGAACTTGAACAAATTACTTAACCTCACTAAACCTCATTTGCCTCATGTGGATGAAGGATGTGCCTCATAATGGTTTTTATGGTTATACATAATGATGCTTGAACAGCATAGGACCAGAACATAGTGAGAGCTCAATGAACATTAGTTATTGTTATAGCTATAACCACTGTTACAGTTAATAGAGTTAAACACTATTAGAGGTTCACACAATGTGTGCTAGAAGGAGTCTTTCAGAAAGCATAGAGAAATGATTTGAAAAGAAGAAAATCAGATTACCAGACAGATAAGAGTAAAGAATTTTAAAGAAAATATTATAGAGGAAGAAAAAGCATATAAGAAGTAATTGGCATATATAAATAAGAGGACAGCAGGCTGAAAAATGAAAGGTATTTCAGTAAAATTAGAGGCCAGCACCAGGAAACAAGCTGGGAAGGTGGACTCTAGAATCATATCAATAGTTTCCATTCTATTTCTTAAGCAATTACACACGCTTTTGTGTAACTACCAACTATTTCATTATTTATATCTTTTGACTGCTAAGATTATATGACTAGAAATCTAAAAAATAGATTTTCTATATTTTATATTAACTTTGCCAAATATCTACCTTGGTGCTTTGCATATATTAATATATGTTGAATAAATAAATGAAAGTATACTATGTGGTTTAAAAGAATAAATTTATGCCTACTAGATAAATGATAATCTAAAGCTGGAAAGACAATTCTCTTGCATAATTTAAATTTCACCTTCTCTCATCCCCAATTCACAGAGACTGGCTTTCTGACTCTTAGACACATAGAGGGAATTCTTCACAGCTTGTCCTCAAGTTTACGTTAGAGGGAAACCATTATTTTTTTAAAACTTATACTTTGAAAGTCACTACCTCATATTTACTAAAAACTTCAAATATAGTATTGGCCATACAGGTAAATGAAAAATGGTTTCTGCTTTCTATAAACTCAGAGATTAACAGAAAAAAAAGAGATATAAAAAGTATGTATACACCTAAAGCAATTAGAGAAAGAAGAACAAAAAAAACCCAAAGTTAGCAGAAGGAAAGAAATCATAAAAATCAGATCAGAAATAAATGAAAAAGAAATGAAGGAAACGATAGCAAAGATCAGTAAAACTAAAAGCTCGTTCTTTCAGAAGATAAAATTGATAAACCATTAGCCAGACGCATCAAGAAAAAAAGGGAGAAGACTCAAATCAATAGAGTTAGAAATGAAAAAGGAGAAGTAACAACTGACATCACAGAAATACAAAGGATCATGAGAGATTACTACCAGCAACTCTATGCCAAAAAAATGGACAACCTGGAAGAAATGGACAAATTCTTAGAAATGCACAACCTCCTGAGACTGAACCAGGAAGAAACAGAAAATATGTACAGACCAATCACAAGCACTGAAATCGAAACTGTGATTAAAAATCTTCCAACAAACAAAAGCCCAGGACCAAATGGCTTCACAGGCGAATTCTATCAAACATTTAGAGAAGAATTAACACCTATCCTTCTCAAACTCTTCCGAAATATAGCAGAAGGAGGAACACTCCCAAACTCATTTTACAAGGCCAACATCACCCTGATACTGAAACCAGACATAGATGTCGCAAACAAAGAAAACTATAGGCCAATATCACTCATGAACATAGATGCACAAATCTTCAACAAAATACTAGCAAACAGAATCCAACAACACAATAAAAGGATTATACACTATGATCAAGTGGGGTTTATCCCAGGAATGCAAGGATTCTTCAATATACGCAAATCAATCAACATGATACACCATATTAACAAATTGAAGGAGAAAAACCAAATGATCATCTCAATGGATGCAGAGAAAGCTTTTGACAAAATTCAATGCCCATTTATGATAAAAACCCTCCAGAAAGTAGGCATAGAGGGAACTTTCCTCAACATAATTAAGCCTACATATGACAAACCCACACCCAACACCGTCCTCAATGGTGAAAAATGGAAATCATTTCCACTAAGATCGGGAACAAGACAAGGTTGTCCACTCTCACCACTATTATTCAACATAGTTTTAGAAGTTTTAGCCACAGCAATCAGAGAAGAAAAAGAAATAAAAGGAATCCAAATTGGAAAAGAAGAAGTAAAACTGTCACAGTTTGCGGATGACATGATACTACACATAGAGAATCCTAAAGATGCTACCAGAAAACTACTAGAGCTAATCAATGAATTTGGTAAAGTAGCAGGATACAAAATTAATGCACAGAAATCTCTTGCATTCCTATACACTAATGATGAAAAATCTGAAAGTGAAATCAAGAAAACACTCCCACTTACCACTGCAACAAAAAGAATAAAATATCTAGGAATAAACCTACCTAAGGAGACAAAAGACCTGTATGCAGAAAACTATAAGACACTGATGAAAGAAATTAAAGATGATACAAACAGATGGAGAGATATACCATGCTCTTGGATTGAAAGAATCAACATTGTGAAAATGACTATACTACCCAAAGCAATCTACAGATTCAATGCAATCCCTATCAAACTACCATTGGCATTTTTCACAGAACTAGAACAAAAAATTTCACATTTTGTATGAAAACACAAAAGACCCCAAATAGCCAAAGTGATCTTGAGAAAGAAAAATGGTGCTGGAGGAAGCAGGTTCCCTGACTTCAGAGTATAATACAAAGCTACAGGAATCAAGACAGTACGGTACTGGCACAAAAACAGAAATACAGATCAATGGAAGAGGACAGAAAGCCCAGAGATAAACCCATGCACATATGGTCACCTTATCTTTGATAAAGGATGCAAAAATATACAGTGGAGAAAAGACAGTATCTTCAATAAGTGGTGCTGGGAAAACTGGACAGCTACATGTAAAAGAATGAAATTAGAACACTTGCTAACACCATACATAAAAATAAACTTAAAATGGATTATAGACCTAAATATAAGGCCAGACACCATCAAACTCTTAGAGGAAAACATAGGCAGAACAGTCTATAACATAAATCACCGCAAGATCTTTTCTGACCCACCTTGTAGAGAAATGGAAATAAAACCAAAAATAAACAAATGGGACCTAATGAAAGTTAAAAGCTTTTGCACAGCAAAGGAAACCATAAACAAGACGAAAAGACAACCCTCAGAATGGAAGAAAATATTTGCAAATGAAGTAACTGACAAAGGATTAATCTCCAAAACATACAAGCAGCTCACGCAGCTCAATATCAAAAAAGCAAACAACCCAATCCAAAATTGGGCAGAAGACCTAAATAGACACTTCTCCAAAGAAGATATACAGATTGCCAACAAACACATGAAAGAATGCTCAACATCATCAATCATTAGAGAAATGCAAATCAAAAGTACAATGAGATATCACCTCACACCGGTCAGAATAGCCATGATCAAAAAATCTACAAACAATAAATGCTGGAGAGGGTGTGGAGAAAAGGGAACCCTCTTGCACTGTTGGTGGGAATGTAAATTGATGCAGCCACTATGGAGAACAGTATGGAGGTTCCTTAAAAAACTAAAAATAGAACTACCATACGACCCAGCAATCCCACTACTGGGCATATACCCGGAGAAAACCATAATTCAAAAAGAGTCGTACCACAATGTTCATTGTAGCTCTATTTACAATAGCTAGGACATGGAAGCAACCTAAGTGTCCATTGACAGATGAATGAATAAAGACTATGTGGCACATATATACAATGGAATATATTACTCAGCCATAAAAAGGAATGAAGCTGAGTTATTTGTAGTGAGGTGGATGGACCTAGAGACTGTCATACGGAGTGAAGTCAGAAAGAGAAAAACAAATACCATATGCTAACACATATATATGGAATCTAAAAAAAAAAGAAAAATGGTCAGAAGAATCTAGGGGCAAGATGGGAATAAAGATGCAGACCTACTAGAGAATGGACTTGAGGACATGGAGAGGGGGAAGGGTAAGGTGGGACAAAGTGAGAGAGTGGCATGGACACATATACACTACCAAATGTAAAACAGATAGCTAGTGGGAAGCAGCAGCATAGCACAGGGAGATCAGCTCGGTGCTTTGTGACCACCTAGAGGGGTGGGATAGGGAGAGTGGGAGGGAGGGAGATGCAAGAGGGAAGAGATATGGGGATATATGTATATGTATAACTGATTCACTTTGTTACAAAGCAGAAACTAACACACCATTGTAAAGCAATTATACTCGAATAAAGATGTTAAAAAATATATGTATAAAGTCATATTCCATATAGAAAAAAATGTAGTTGAAAGTTATGATGAATAAAGTAGTTTAGGAAGACTCATCTCTGAGAAATATGCACAATAATTTGTGGGGAAAAAACACCTTGAACAAAGAGATCAGCTAGGAAATTAATGCAATAATTCTAATGTCACCATAAGAGACACTAAAAGGCTCACTCTAATCTACCCAAGAAGACTTTTTTTAGAAGATGCTAATACTTATCACTGAATAGTTTTAAAATTATATAGTAATCAGTCTCCCAAAATGAAATTGTATTTTTTTTAAGTTTGTAGGCTGATAAACAAGGAAAATGTCCTAGACAAATGTGTACTTAATGTTAATGTTTTTGCTTATTCCAATTATCCTTTTTAAGCCTTCCATATGTATTTAATCATGGGTAGAAAAACTAAGCAAACAAAATGATAAGTGATAAACATGTAAACAAAAATAAACCTTCCTTTTAACTTAAAACAAAGATCTTTCAAAAAGCAGAGCTACAGTATCCTGGTAAGAAAAATATATTCTTTCAAATAACTAGAGAAAAACCAGCCTGACAATTTTTTAAGGCATATAAACACCCCTATAAAGTCTTATCTACATTACAAGTCATAATTTTTACTGTTTCTCCATTTTTAAGTAATTATATTGTCTACTATAGTCTGAATTAAAGGCTATTCGGAAGAATTTAAGTGATTGTTTTTTAGTTGCTGATCACTTACATTATTACATTTTATTAATAAGATGCATGGCATAAGTAATAAATATGAAAATTGCAACAGCTCTTTGTAAGTATTTTCATTACTACGTCAGAGAACAGTGTTGTCTAATATAACTTGTACTTATACGCATGCAAGTATATCATAGTACATTATTTCTGAGGTATGGCATAAACACAGGTACACAATCACATACATTTTTCAGTAACACTAAATCATGACCATATTGACGCTTTCAAATAAAATTTCATTAAGCACTTCAAAGCTCTTTTTAAATTCAGACAAATGAAAAGTGAAACATTACTTGATAATGCCAAGCATTCAAAGTTAAAAAGCTTTCAAGTTTAGTATTCAAATTAAATCTTGATCTTAAGTGGAATTATGTTGAGTATAACCTTTTACTGACACTTAGCCTAACTTATAAATATACCACATAATTATATAGAATACCTCAAAACAAAATATTTATAACTGTATCATTGTGTATAAAAAGGAGACATCTACATGGTGATAAGAAATAGAAAACTGATTAAACTGTATAATATATGAATTAAATTTTAGGATTATTTATAAGGTTTTTAATATACTTTAACAATCACATTCTGGTTATTTATATTTATGCCTAAAATTTCTTTGTTAAGGCATAGCACTTCTATAAACTTTGCAAAGGATTCTTTATATAACATTCTATCACAATTGGTCTAAGCAGTGCTTATTATTTGCATTGTTTTTTAATTAATTTAAGAGCATTTAAACAGAGAAAGCAGAATGTGCAAAGATCCTATGGCAGAAGAAATTAGGATATTCAAAGAAATTAAGAAAGGAAAGAGTGTTTAGACAACAGAAAGAAAAGGGGAGTACAGTATGTAATGAGGCAGCAAAGACAGGTAGTACAAGAACACCATAGCCTACAGAGAAAAAGAAAAAAAAATGTTCTTGTTCTTCATTCCAAAAACAATGGTTAACTCCTGAAATGGTTTAACCGGGAGATGATATGATAAAAATCTGCATTTTTATAGTGATTACTCTGAAATATGGTTTGGAAAATGATCAGAGAAATATGGAGAGATCCTATGGTAAACTATTCTACATTAATCCAAGAGAGAAATAAGGCTAGTGGGTTTAAAAATAAGGGCCATGTTTCTTGGTCATGGTTGGACTCTCAGTGCTTCTAGCATAAGTTCAGTAAATGATTTTGATTATCTATTTGTTCCTTTATTACATGAATGACAGTTACTCTCTCAAGCAGAATTAATTGTACCTCCTGTACTAGAAACTATTTATTTAAGGATTTCATACTGCATATTTTCAAACAGACATGAAATTTTCTCATTTCCTCATCCTAAGAATAACTAAAACAGAACCTAAAATCTGTGTTATAAAGTATCACATTAGGAAGGATTAGCATCAGCGTCCAAGTTTTCTTTAAAGGTATTCTTTGCTTAGCTTTCACTACAACAAACTGATAGATTTTTCTTAAAATTTTTCAATTGCAAAATATTAAAACTTCAAAAAGAAATACCTATAGCACCCATACAGTTTAAGAGACAACTTGACCCCTTTTTGCTTCTTCCATTCAAATACTTTGTCAGTAACATGGCAATCAATAACTTCAACCTCTATGGTTCTGCCGTAACATTCCCACACATGTATTTCTGTTAACTGTTCTTCTTAAATGTCAGGTTATACATAGACACAATCTTTTAAATGTAACTATCACTGGTTAAACCATATTTGATTCTGACAATAAACCATCTGATAATGCCAAAGACTTCGTTTGTTTAGAAAGAATATTTTTATTTTTTCTTCTGTTTTTGTTCTCTGCATCTTTGGCAGATGAACTGACTATTAGAGGTGGGAATCACAGACTGTCTGACTGCAGTTTTTCAAATGAATATTAGAAAATTGAATTTATAAATATTGAATATTTTATATAGACAATGAGAAAGGGATTTCATTGAATATAAATTCTGCAAAAATAAATCAGCATATCTAACACACATAAGTCTCTTTTGAAGTTATTTATTCTTATTTGGTTATATCTTTGAGAATATTCATTCAAATGTTTATTGAATATTTATTAAGCAAAGTTATTACAGTTGGCATGAGGGCAGATTAAAAAATAAAATAGTGTCTATATTTATGCTGTACTGAGAAGCCAGTAAAAAAAAAAAAAGATGAACATTATACAAATAAATGCAAATAAGCATCAGAACTATAAAAAAGAATATGTACAGAACACAGTACTTTGGGAGAAGTCCCATAAGTTAAATCTTGAAATATGATATGAGATAGACAAATTGTTTTTATGTCAAGAATATTTTAGGCAGAAGGATAACTGAATGCAAAGCAAAGTGAAATTAACTGAGATTCAAATAATTTGGCTGGGTACAATTTTCATATATATGAGACTACTGTGAGAATATGTTATAGCAGATCAAAACTAAAGTATTGAGTCCAGTTTGAAGGCTAATGCACTTATGGCAAATAATAGGTAGTAATTACCTACTGCCTTACCTGAATTCACGCAATGATAGTGAAAATGGACAGATGACAGTTTGAAGTGTCAATTAAGAAGCTGTATTAATACATCTTGATATTTAAAAGGGTATGGGAAATGACTTTGACAAGTGAGCTGATAAGGGCCTCAAGAAAATAGGAGAAGAAAAAAAGTTTGTAAGATAATGAGGATGATCCATTTTGAATATATCAAAGATGACATGCCTCTGGGTCATCCAGTTAAAGAGGTTTACCTGAAAATAAAGATTTTATTGTCATCAACTAAGAGTTAAGTGGACTAAATCACTCAGAAAAAATGCTTTGAATAAGAAGATAAATGCCCAGAACAAAGATATAGGGAACATTCAAACTTAAGGAAAAGGCATTAGCAAAAGAAATTGAGAAGAAATGAGCAAGAGAATAGGAAAAGAAAAAAGAATAAATGATCTGGAAGTCAAAAAATGTGTTTTAAGAATAAGAAAACAATCAACAATATTAAATTACAGAGAAGAGAAGGATGATAAAGTCCACTGATAGTGACGATTAAAAAACTATGGCATCCTTAGTGGGAGCAGCGCCTATAAAGTGCTGGAATCTGTTGAAAACTGACTAGGTGGCAAGAAAGTGAAAGATTTCAGGGTACTGGCTACGAAGAGAAAATGAGAAATAGAGTGGCAGTGGGATATTCAGTACTATGCTTCTTTCCATTGTAAACAAGATTCTTGACAAATATATTTTCTTTCAAGACTGGGATGAAAGAATAATGATGCTGAATGCAACTATATACAGATTTATATATAAAAAGTCGTATGACATACTGAGTTCAACTCCCATAATCTCCATTTTCTCTGGAGAAAGAAAGGTAGGCAAGATTTCCTTCTGAAAATGGAGGGGGGCGGTCAAGTGGTCATACTCAATGTTTGAAAGACTTAGGGTGAGAAATGGAGAGCAAGATGATGAGTAACATGTGAAATTACTAGTCAGGTGATGATAAAAATAGAACAAGTTTGGAGGCCTCATATACACCATGGTATCAATTCATTCTGTTTCCACAAAAATATTAGAGTCCCAGATCAGCTAGATTGTTCTCACCCATTCCCAGCTCAAAGTTATATTTCTGGGTCTAAAGAAACTGGAAAATACACACATTTCCTTTGTATACCTCCCCCTTTCACCTCTCATCTTAAATTCAGGGCTTATACAATGTCTGCATTTAAAATAAGACAATTTGCTCTTCTTATTTTGCTAGAGGGTGTCCAATAATTCCTTCTGGAACTAAAGATGAACCAGATTTTTAGTACTTCAAGAGGATGTGACCCTGAGAAGAACAGATCAGTGCCAGCTAATTATTATTCTACCAAATCCTTAGGTTTTAAAATTATACCTATTAATTGGTATAGAAGTTTTTATTGTTTTATTTGTTTATAAGTATTCCATAATAAAATATACTTCAATATATTTTAAGTTTCTTTTAAATCTATTATTTCTCACTCTCACTTAATCTCCATGATTAAAGCAGATCCAACTACATTATCCCCAAAGAAAAGAGTATTTATTAACCTTATTTAGTGTAATAGTAAGTCAGGTTCAGCCTAGGAAAAAAGAAACTGAAATCCATGTCTAAACAGCCTAACAGTCATGCTAACAGGTTAAAGCTTCTTTATCCATTGACCATAAAATACAATGCAGTATAAATGTAAATGAATTGGCAAAGTTAATATTATAGAAGATTGGCTACCTTATTTGACTTATCTGAACTAGTTAAAACAAATATAATAACAAGTATAATATTTAAGGTCCTTGGGGATAATGTAAATATTAATTTTTAGTTCTCATAATAATTTTATCAGAAGAATATTATACTAGAAATTGCTTCTTGTACATTTATAGACTCCATAAAGTCAGAAATTCACTTGCTATGTTACCTATTAGGTATCATAATCTGATTTATATATTTTCTAAAACTTGTCCAGTTAAGTTTAAAGTACAAACAAGAGATATTTTTCATCCAGGAAGAGGTAAATGAAACCCTTATAAGATCACAGAGCTAAACATTTTATCAAATAATAGTTTCACTGAATTCACTTCAAAATGCAGGGGTAAAGATGTGTTAAAAATTTATATGTGAGAAAACATATTTCAGCTGATCTTTTAAATGTAGTGATTTTCAGAAAAGACAAAATTATCAATCCTATAATAACAACAACAGTTCTCAAAATCATATTCTATTTGGAAACATGCATGATTTATCCTGCATTATACTGTAACTCTCTTTACAATGAAAACCCATTACTGATATTCAAGTCTCGAGCATTTTTCAAGTCATATGCTAAAATGTGTATTAAAATATATTGCAAATTTGTCCAAAACTTCATTGTTATTAAACATATCCAATAATTTGGTTAGATTTTTAATGTTCCAGATTGGTACCTAATTCCAAGATGAACTGAATGCTCGTTTTGAGAAATGTCACTAGGCTGTATTGTTGATAACTCTCTGAAATGGATGAATAACTACAATTAACAATGAAATTTCAAATTAATGGAAGGCATACTCTGAATGATATTAGTATTTCCAAGACTTCCATGAATGTTATGGGAAATTAGAAGTAAAAAAGGGGAAACCTATTAAATTGCTTGAAATTGCCAGGTTGTAATACACAGAAAAGTTGGCATGTTAAATTAACTGAATTACTGGGAGTCCAAAATTACAGATTATGCAATATGCACCAGAGCTGATTCAACTTTTAATTTTTACCATTGCTTTATAACTGCTGTAATTATATATTTTTCTGAACCCATAAACTATGCCAAAATGTCTGATTTCTAAATGTTTTAAGCTACCACAAATTCACAAATAAAATTCAGTTTGACAGAAACAATTTGAGTAATACTGCAGCTTTCTTTGAGGACTTTTTTTAAACAGAAGTCTCTTTCATTACATAGAAAATTTACTAGGAGAAAACAAAGGAGTCAAAATCCACTTGCTTTGAGTGATTGAGGACGAATGTAAATCAATGTTTTAGAATAAACAAATACATTTGGAGCCTTAAAATCATGCATTAGGATATATATTTTAATATAAAAAAGTCCTTGTACCACTAGTAATTCTCATATGTGGCCAACAGAGAAATTAATATGTAATTCAATGATTTAGAATATGTCTGTTTTAGCAAGTTCTTAGTGGCATGAAAACATCTGAAGTGTGGAGAGGAAACAGTAGAAGTAGATAGATTTTTTTTTGTCATTGAGGAGAAAGTATAAAATAACAAAAGGTTACAGTGACTTGATAAATCTTTATCTCCTCAATTCTCCATTTCTTCTTTCTTTCATTCATTTAATATGTATTTCATGCTTTGTTCATTGACATTATATTCGTCTCTTGTTTTAAACAACTTTCCAGCTATTTTCATTCTGTTACACCTTAAACAGGAAAAACAAGCAAAATACAAAAGTGTGCTATCTTTTGAAAGGAAATAAAAATATTTCATCCTGATTATCCTGTGAAGACTTGGGGCTTGATCATTGTTTTATCCCCAGCATAGTCCCTAAGCATTATTCATTCGAGGAATATTGGTTGAGTTTAATTGGCTCAACTTAAGGGCTACTTTCTGGCTCCATACTTTCATTTACTCAAAAAAAAAAAAATACTGAGAATAAATATACTAAAATCCTGAGAAATACTGAGAATATGTCATATAAATCAGGCAATTGCTACTGATATAAATCAGGTAGCAATGGTAACACAAGCCACCTTCTGTTATACCAATGTTCTCTGCATTAAGGTTATGATATTCAGTCAATAAATGTTTATTGAGTATCCACAACTGCCAGGCACTATGTCCTTCCTGAGACTACAATAATGATCATCAAATGAAACCATTACTATTATCATGAAGTCCATAGTATACTGTTGGAAGAATGATGTTAATCAATTTATAACACTAACAAATGTATAATCATAAACTGGGATAAGTGTACTGAGGAAAAGGAACAAAGTTCTGTAAAGGCTGTAAGATGGTAATTACAAAGTAAGATGGCACAGCTAGTTGCTAAAACTTAAAGGACAATTTCCTTATAATGGATTATCATGAGAAGGGTATCCTATTCAGAGTAAATTTAAAAGTTTTAATATTTGAAATACCTGAAGAATACTAACTAATGGTTAATCAGCTAATCAAGATATATAATGTCAACGAATAATCAGTACTTTCTAACGCTCGTAGTGTCAGGTAGAAAAAGATGAACTACCAAAAATTCAGTCTCTAAATCAAGAGCATTCACTTCCTCTTCCTTTAAAGTAAGGACTAAAGAGAGAGACTGTAGAGTCAGATTTCCTGGACCTATGCCTAAATTTACTAGTTTTATGACTTTGGGCAAGTTACTAAATGCTACTTACTGTTTCTGTGCTTCAGTTTCCTCCTATGTAAAAAATGTGAGCAATATTATTACCAAACTGCATAGGACTCGAATGAATTAAAGCGATCGTATAAACCAACAGAGTTACAGAAAATCAAAACAGAGGTTTAAATCAGTAAAGTCTGGAATACTAAAAGAGGGTTTCACAAGGGAAGGACCTGAATTAGACATTTAGTAGTAACTAGAATGGGGTAAGTAAAGAAGAAGGCATGAGATACTAATAGAGGATAACAAGATGCACCAAGTCCAAGAACTGGAACTGAGTGTGACATGTTTGAAGAACGATGAGAGAAGAGCTTCACAAGAGTATAATATGAAGATTGGCAGCATCATTTATTTCAGAGTATGAAAAGTTCACTGAAATGGTTTCAAATCCCACAACCAACTAAACTTTAAATAAGGAACTATCCTTTTCCAACTACATATTTGTGTGAGGCCTAATATTCTTACAAAACAACATATTGCAATAGACTGAAACCAGAAATAGATTGAGAGCCCAGCTGTCCCCTATTAAGCCAGGTAATAAACAGATTTGCAAATATGTAAAGCCATGGACTTCCCTGGTGGTGCAGTGGTTTAGAGTCTGCCTGCCAATGCAAGGGACACAGGTTCGTGCCCCGGTCCGGAAGGATCCCACATGCCGCGGAGCGGCTGGGCCCATGAGCCATGGCCACGGAGCCTGCGCGTCCAGAGCCTGTGCTCCGCAAACGGGAGAGGCCACAATAGTGAGAAGCCCGCGTACCGCAAAAAAAAAAAAAAAAAAAAAATGTAAAGCCATGCCACTGTCTTCCTTAATTTTTTTTCAGTTTAGGAAATAGTTATTTTTCATAAAGTTGTTTTAGTTAACATATAAACAGTTCATTACTGTTATCTGAAAATGATAATATTTTCGAATGTCTGTTTCAATTACTAGTATGGTAAAAAATAATTGATATAACCCACATAAACAGAAGCCCTTTCAGGTCCTCAATAATTTTTAAGAATGTGAAGGGGTCCTAAAAAAATATTTAAAACCACTATATTAGCATATTTTTCAGCTCTTAATCTCTGTACCTCAGTTACCTCATTTGCAAAATGTGGATAAGGATAATGGGCTTCCTGAGAAGATTAAATTAGATATCATGACAGCTAAAGTGGTATACTCCCTAGAGCCCCACATCTGGGACTGACACATGCATTCCCCCAGTTGCTGTGTTTTGGCAACAAACTCCTTTCCAGGACCTGGCCTCAGCTCTCAGCCCTTGCTACTTAGCCCAAGGTGGGTCACAATATCTTCTCATGGCAGCCTGCATCTACTGGTCAATGTGAAAGTATGGAGAATGCTTCCCTTGTCTCAATTTGGGACAAATACAAAGGGCCTTCTCAGCTTGAAAGGTCACGGCTACAGATCAGTGCAATTTATTCTTCCGCCCTGTCCTGCTTTCTTCATCCTCCACCCCTCCCAGGCATAATCCGCGAAGGAGCCACTGGTCCACTGAAATAGCTAGAGGACAGACGTTCAGGCCTTACTGATTCTGATATAAGCAAGGTTAGTCACAGAGATGGGTTTTTTTGTGAAGGCCAGACAATATTATCTCAACACTAGATGGAAATGAAGGATCACGACATTTTCCAGGTAGATGGTCTTCCAGTAAAAGAGGTTTCAAGGCCCCCTTGTCTTTACTATTTGAACTTCTTGTCTTTCAGTTTAAAACTCTGAACAACCAGGGGAGTGATTTTATTTCCACATTGTAAAAACATTGCTCACAAATCTGGCTGCTGGCTTGGCTTCTAGGAGGCCCCTTGCTGATCAAGGCTGCTAGCTGCCATGGCTGAAACTCTGCTAAGGATGGAGATTTGAAGTGGGATTTGAGATCTTGAAATCAGCCCTTACTAAAAAGGTCCCCCTCTCACATATATACACAACAGACAACAGAAACTTAACTTGGCTGCTATCAGTTTGATTGACAAATACACGTATTTTAATTTAAACCCTATTTAATTTTCACAACTACTATGTGAAATAGGCATTGAAAACATAGGTTTTTCAGCTCAGAGTTGTGAAAATACAAGAGAGTTAAGTACCTTGCTATATCCAGATTTTCTGATTCCAAGTTCTATTTTCTTTTCACTTCATCTCATTTTCTGGGCCAAGTATGACTTGTATGACTCTTATGTCTTGTATTTTATAACATTATATCAAGAAACCATCTATTACATGTTCACGTTTGATTCTAGACTTGAAGCCACCCTATAGATGGCCCTTAATAAATATGAGTTCTTGCTGCTGATGAATGCAAAAAAGGGATTTTTTACTGAAGGTATTTAAAATAAATCTTATACAAAAAATAAGAGCTCCCAAGTTCAGTTTTGTAAATGTGTGTTTTCACATATTGGATTTACATTAGCAAAGCGCACACATGCACACATCATCATCAGAAATGACTACTTTCATGACAATATGAGCAAAAGTAAACTTCTCTACTCAATACCTCGACTCAGAAACATAAATCTCAGACACATGTCCTCAAGGATAGGGACCAGGGTGTTATAAATTCTTCTTGCATGATGATAAGGGCAATCAGAAAATTTTTTAAAATTTTTTTGAAGTCTTAACCGGCTGTTCCTATTTTTACTTAAAACCAATATTTCAAATTAACCCTAAGAACAGATATGAAAACTGGTTGAGATTAAACAATATTCTATGAATGAAAGCACAGAATTGTTAGCTCAATTTGGTCACAAGTGTTTTTATTCATTTTATATTTTCTTATGAACCATGCAGAATCCTAGGTTTAGAATCTGAAATATCATTCTACACATCTGTCATCTTAAAGAGAAATCTTTAACCAAATCTATACAGCTAAAATAAATAATTCTTTTGTCTCTTTGGTCCCTTGTCAGTTAAATTAATCAAGCTAATAGACAAAGTAATCATTCTGTGAAAATTTCCATGGTTGAGTCAAAATAAGAAATAATAAAGTAACTTTTCAACTTCAAGAAATTTCAGGGTCTAACATCCAAAAAAAATAAATTATCATTCTCTACTCTGTGCAGATTATATGTGATTTATGCTACTTGTGAATGGATATTACTTGTTTCAAAAGTTTTTTTCCTAAGAAAGACTATAAGTGCAATAGAGAAAATGGTGAGGCTTCTGAATATTGAAAGAATATGCAGGTTTTAAGCCTCCTTATTTTTTAAAAATGCCATAAATGTTTTTTAAGACACTTTAAATATCTGAAGGACTAGAAGTATATGTTGCATCAGAGAACTAGATACAAGCTAAAGGAAGGCAGAATTCAGTTCAATAGGAGAAAATTTTAATGACTGCAGCCATTTACTAAAAGTGCAAAGAGCTCTTTAGTGAGAATTTTTCATAGAAAGAATTGTAAACACAACATAATATTTCTCACATGAAAAGTGATTATGTAATCCATGATACATAATAAACTCCCAATAAATATAACTTGACAATTTCCCTATCCTTAAATATGAACTAATTTATTGACTACTGGGTTGGCCAAAAAGTTTGTTCAGTTTTAAGTAAAAATAAAAGACATTTTTTTTCATTTTCACCAAGAACTTTATTGAATGTATCTCATTTACTGAACGAACTTTTTGGCCAGCCCAATACCTGCTTTGATGATGGTTAAAAAAGAGGAAAAATGTTATGAAATGTTTATGAAAATTATAGGTGAAATAGTCATAAAAGGCCTATGTTTTTAGGCATCAGAAAAAATATGATCTGAATATCTCCTAATAATATTAAAACATAATTATGACCTGCAAGCTTATATGTAAATCACTGTCTCTTTCTTCTTTACAGACATGGTTGCTTATATTTCTCATTTCTAATCTACCCATCATAAATTAATTAGACTGGTGTCTAAGTTCACTCCCTGAACTGTTTTAGAAAGCAGTTTAGAAAATAAGTATGGCACTTCCCTTACTACCAAGTAAAAAGCTTATGTGACAGTTAATTTTTCTTTCTTAATCGTAAGACGTCACCTTGATTAGAAGAGAATTTTGTAATCAGCTCAGATAGATTGCATCTTTATCCCCTTGTTCCTTCATGTCTACTACATTTAGTAAAAAGATGCACTTTGAAGAAAGTATCTGATTCCAGAATGAACACTCAGAAAACAAAACAAAAAACAAAAACACTGCTAATCACAATGCAGTTGGAGTATCAATCCCTACACTTACAACCACCACTGCACATAATTAAGATTTTCTGTTTCTATAAACTCCTATTATCTTGTGTCACCTTTCACACTATCCTGAGTACAAGGTTATATGGACATCTTACAGGTTGAAAGTTTGGTTAGTGACTACAGAGAAAATGGCTTAGCTAGAAAAATGGGATGTTCATAAATTAGGCTGTGTGACTTCAGTAGCTAATAAATTATGATACTTTGTAGCTAAGTATAATTATATACTTTGTAATGTAAGAAAGGTAAACAAATTGTCGAGTTAAGAAAAATAGCCTAAATAGGTATAAATCAGTGTTCTTCTCCTAAGAATATCTTTATTGCTATGTTCCACAAGAGGCTTAATTGATAGGTTAGTAATTATTCAGTAATTATTCACTAATGGCAAAGTTTTTAACTACATAATTTCACAATTTTTAGAAAGAAAAAAAGTAAAATGTAATACATAATTGAATAAATAAAATGAAACTTTGACTAAGTGCTGAGAGAATAGTTTTAATTTAGCAGCAGTGTCTCAACCAAATAGGAATATAAAAAGTTTACCTCAAATGTCAAGAAAAAGCAATATGCTATTTTGTTTTCAGACAATAAAAAAAAAACACTGCCATTTTTCCATGTAAGGTATTTATCATTATAACCTATAGCTACCTACTGAATTCATTTAAGTCATTTAAAATTAGGTGAACAATAATTCTAAAAAGCATATATTTTTACGCCACTATCTTGCTTACAACCATCAATGGTTCCCGAATTCCTACAAAATTCTTATTATCTTAATTCTTGACTCTCCCTGACCTAGCTGTTCCCTATCTTCCCTCCGTATCCACTGTATGATCTCAGTTCTTTTCCAACACTTCTGCCTTACAGGAAAGCTTCAGGCATTAATGCAATTACTCATGAATTGCTCCAGATCTAAACTGCTGTTCTCTTGAGTTCACCATGGGGCAATAGATGTGTTAAGAACCATTATCCAAAACTAAGAAACAGGGCCAGGGAGATGACTACATAATGAAGCATTATTTAAAATGCTCTCCCAAGAGTTACTGAATTCTGTAGATTATACCATTGTTTGATTTTGCTATTTACTACTAATCAGTGTTCATCGTTAGGGGAATGCAAATCAAAATCACAGTGAGGGCTTCCCTGGTGGCGCAGTGGTTGAGAGTCCGCCTGCCGATGCAGGGGACACGGGTTCGTGCCCCGGTCCGGGAAGATCCCACATGCTGCGGAGCGGCTGGGCCCGTGAGCCATGGCCACTGAGCCTGCACGTCCAGAGCCTGTGCCCTGCAATGGGAGAGGCCACGGCAGTGAGAGAGGCCCGCGTCCCGCAAAAAAAAAAAAAATTATCTTTTTCAGCATGCAGACATAGAGAATGTATGTGAGGACACGGGGAGGGGGAAGGGTAAGCTGGGACGAAGTGAGAGAGTCGCATGGACTTATATACACTACCAAATGTAAAACAGATAGCTAGTGGGAAGCAGCCGCATAGCACAAGGGAGGTCAGCTCGGTGCTTTGTGACCACCTAGAGGGGTGGGATAGGGAGGGTGGGAGGGAGATGCAAGAGGGAGGAGATATGGGGATATAAGTATAGCCCATTCACTTTGTTATAAAGCACAAACTAGCACACCACTGTGAAGCAATTATACTCCAATAAAGATGTTTAAAAAAATTATACTTTTACAGCAACTACTCTTATTTGAAGACACTACCTACTCTATGAAACCTTTTGTTATCACTCTCTTTTGTGCCACTACTCTACTAACCTGCTAATAGTGCCTTAAAAGCATGTATAACATAATTACACATGTTTCTTTACTTCTCTCTTTTGCTACATCCTAAGACCTCTAGCAGCCTAGACCCTTTTGAGGTTTTTACTGAATATCCAGAGCTTAACACAATCTAGTACTTAAATGATAATTAATAAACATTAATTGAATAAATGAATGCAATAGTATGGATACATAAATTTCTTTTTCTTTCTTTTTTTCTTTCTTTCTTTCTTTCCTTCAAAAGAGTAACTCAACCCAAAATAAAATTTAACACATATTTCAGTATAGGGTTTAACAGTAAACCATTCATGGTCAATTAGTTCCTCTTGAAATTATTAGGGGATAGGTAGATAACCTGAAATTCATAATACCAATGTAGAGTATAAAACTATTCAGTAAAACATTTCCAGTCCCAGAGCTGGAAGCTCTAGTCAGACACATACAGTACTTGCTATAAGGTAGCCCTCTTGCATCCAGTTTATCACCCAGTGTTAGCCTATTCAAGACCAGATATTCACTACGGAAGAGATGACAGAGCTATAAAATCAGTACTAAGTAACATAGAAAAAAATAATTTGGGGAGGAATCAATGGACACTAAAACTTCTGGGTAAAAAATGGTGGAAAACAATATTTACATAGCTTCAGATATTTTTCCAGAGATTACTTATTAATCAACAAGGGGAACTATAACAACTTTACAGTGGTGTAACCTAGTAAACGCCATCTTTACCAAGGGATCAAGTGTAACATCACCAGTAATGATACAAACTGACATCATATACTTCCTGATGTGACCCACTAAGAACACAAATATCACACATGTAGTTTTCCTTCCAAAAAATGCATAAGCTGAACCTAATAGTGAAATACCAGAGAAATATGAATTGGAGAACATTCTACAAAATAAGTGTCATGAGTGGTAATAGCATGTGCAATGAAGAATGGTGATGAACCGTCCCAGATTAAGAGGCTAAAGGTACCTGGGAGCTAAACGTAACACATGACTCTGGATTGGAGCCTGGATTTTTTAAAAAAGTGAAACAATTAGGAAAAACTGAATATGGATTTATGTTAAATAAGTCAACGTTGTCAAGGTTAACTTTCCTGATTTTGATACGTAATCTGTGATGTAAGAGAACATCCTTGTTCTTAGAAAATACACGCTGAAGTATTTAGGAATAAAGGGAAATGAGGTGTAAAATAACTCTCACATGCTTCAGGGAAATAATATAAATGATGTGTGTGTCTATGTGTTACAGAGAAGAGGAAAGAGAGGAAAAAATGTGGTAAAACTTAATGACTGATGAAACTGTAAAGGATATAAGGCAGTTTTGGGTACAATTCTTCTAACTTTCCTATAAATATGAAATTATTATAAAATAAAAGTAAAATGTATTTAGTAAAATTAAAGTGGCATGTTATAACCAAGGTGATGCTGGTGTTGTATAGTCCCAAGGTAAATTTGGTTACCTTTTTTTTTTTTAAAGTACAAGATTCACATGAGGGAATAGTAAAAGAAGCAATACCTAGATTATCTGCTCTCTTGAATCTGATACCCAACGAAATTTTATTTTGAGTCATATTTTATTTTTGAGAAGGTAGTTGAAGCTAAGGAGAGGTAGACAAAAAGGGGTAGAAAGAAGAAAAGACAGAGGAAAACTGCTCATTCTACCCGTCTGAGTTCTACTTCCTACAAGTTCTGTTTTGTGGATACGGCAGGTTGTGGAAAGAGGTTATCTGAACAAAGATATGATAAAACCTTAAAAAGTAAAACAAAAACAAAAATTGTTTTACATTTCTTTAAATACGCAATGCCTAACCCAGTTTCCGCTCAAGATATATAGTCCACAACGTTCTTCACTAAAGAAATAATTTGGATTCATCTTACTTAAATCTTGGTGCTGCCCTGCCAATAATTAAAAGCTACTTGTAGTCCTCCTTTGGTATCTGCAGGGGATTGGTTCCAGGACCACCCCCCCTTGGACACCTAAATTCACAGATGCTCAAGTCCCTTATATAAAATAGCATAGTATTTGCATATAACCTACCCAGATCCTCCCGTATACTTTAAATCATCTCTAGATTATGTATAATATCTAATACAATGTAAATACTATATAAATAATGGCCAGTGCCAAGCAAATTCAAGTCTTGCTCTTTGGAATATTCTGGAATTTTTAAAAATATTTTCGATTCACAGTTGGTTGAATCTGGAACCTGTGAATATGAGGGTCACTGTATACCCTCTCATTTCTATTTTTCTGAGTTGTTAGCAGGCTGCTTACTATTCGATACATTACTTAGACATGGAATGGTCATTCCAGAACCAGTAATTTCCTGCCTATTCTAGTTAGTGGTCCTTGTAAGGAATCTGTCTTTTTAGAATATAAGAATGCAATGACCCTCACAGGAAACCTAGACTTTCTTTTTTTAATATCATATAACTCAGCTGCCACAAGTAAAGAGACCTCCTCTTCTTGGCCACCATCCCCTTCAAACAGTGTGGAACACTTATCCAGGGCACATAGCTAGCACTGGGTTCAACTGAAAATTCACTTTGCTTTCCCATTAAGGCCACATAATAGAATCATCTTTTGAATTTTTCTTCAATTTGGGTTGCTGCTTTACCCTTAGCAATTCTACTGTGGTTTTCTTAATGTGATCCTATTTCAGTGAAAAAAAAAATTTTTTTAATGAAGCTTTTATCCACTGCTTTAGTAAAATATGTTTGCTTATTGAACCAGAATAATTTGCTTTTTTATGGCAAGATGATTCTTATTTTTAAATGAATATAGGAATTTTTAGCAAAGTCATAGTGTCAAAACTCAGAAAACACTTTATGTTGTTTTAATAGAGCAAAAGCAATTTCTGTAAAAATCATTTGTATGGGTCAACAGTTCTGATTTCCTGAAAATTACCTAATGGTCTACTTATAACAACAAGGAGAGACTCACGAAAAGCTCAAGATGTTAGCTTCCTTTATGTTCAACCCCACTGCACTGAATCAAAAACTACAAAACAAAACTATATACTGAACAACAGTGGCTATCTTTGAACTTCTTTAGTCAACAGACCTTACAGGCTTCCAGCTGCATAATAGTAAGTTCCCTTCAAGGAACTATAGTATCACTTTATAAAACTTAATAGTGTTCCAACTCTCTTTTGTCCTGGAGGATTTCCTAGAGAGATGAATGCTATTGGAAAAGAGCACGCATTAATAGTTCCTTTCTCTTATTCTAAATGTAAGCCCAGCATCTCTGATTAGTTCTTTTTTCTCAGCTATAGCAGCTTCCAGTAGACTGCTGGGTCAGGTTAAATCTTTAGGATCAGTGTACCCTGGCACCCACTCGACTCAGTGATAGTTTCCGTATACTTTTATTATCATTATTATTAAAAAATAAAAGAGAGAGAATCACTGTGATTCATGAACCATAGCTAGGTGGCTGATCTTTTCATCTGAAATCGCTATTTGTATTAATGTATCCACATTTCTTTGGAACATAAATCTACTGAAGGCAACAGCATGCTGAGATATACTGTCTCATCCCAACCAGCACCTAATACATCATATGAACTATGTGACAGCTGGTTACCCCCCTCCTCATTAAAATTCATGTAGCTCAAATATTCAAGCTGAATATCCTACTGGTAGATGTATTCTTCCAACAGAATGAAGAAAGACAAAAGCAAAAACTTGAGTGTGTCATAAAACTTTCTCTTACAAGTGTTTAGGGATCTTAAGTTATCTCAGGACAGACTAGTACTACTAGTAAATACACTATAGTTCAAAATTTATTTTTAAAGTAAAATAAATAAGGTACTCTATAATTCACTATTTTCTTCAACTTTATTTTTTGTTTTTGAAGTCATTGCCTATTATTATTTTGTATAAAATTAACTTAAGATTTAACAGAAGATACTTTTAAATAAGTAATTTATCAAGTTATTATGTGAGTGTTCACATAAATGTTCACAATGTTTAAACTTTTTATTTAAGAAAACAGAGAATGCAAATTAAATTTCTTTGTAAAAAGCCAAGGCACCTGCCTTAGGGCAGATGCTTTTTTCCTAATTTCATAATCAGGAAATAACTAGGTCAAGTAAACTTTCTAATTAAAGGGTAACATAAACATGGTAACATATGCAAATCTTAAGTGTACTTCTCAAATAGTTTTTTCCTAAGCAATATAAATTGATTTTGAAAAATGTATGAGTTTCTGGAAAATACACAAATGAGAAATTAGGTAAATAGCAGATTACCCTTATAAAGCACTAACATATAAATAACTTGAATATTTTAAGGATTATTTTTGTTGTGGCTTAAAGGAGCCAACTCAACTTCTTGTCATGATGAGATATACTTTAAAGGTGAGTTTGGCTCTTGAAATGTTTTCCTTTCTAAATGGCTACTGGAAAAGGTAATATTATTTAATTTCAATTTCTGGCTTTAATCCATGTTATTAATAAATACATGTTATTTTCATCAATAGAGCACTTTAAAATTTATAAAGCCTTTTCACATAAAATATAGTATTTGATCCTTACAACAACTCTATAAGGTAGGTAGTATTATTAGGAGAAAAAAATGAGACTGGAATTTGGTATCCTCTTAACAACTGCTTGCTCCTTTTATCACACCATACTTGCTTATTTAAGAAACTAAAGTCCTGCTTAACGGACACAAGAAGAACTCCTATTTTGAAAATTTGTCTATTTTGATCATGTTTCTGTGTTAGGAGAAATAGTTTGCCTTTGGTTCTTAAGCAATATGATTTTATTCCAGACAAGTTTTACAAAGAGAAAATAAAAAAGCATATTCTTATAAGATATTAAATATTAGAAGGCACTAAAGGCATTTGGGAAAAAAAGAAGTGTGAAAAAGCATGAAAATATTATAAAGTTGTTTAAGAATTTATTAATTTACTACCTTTTTATTAAATTATTACTTTTCTTATAATTTGGGGAACTAAAGGTATTTTATAGATTTTCTTCCCTTCTGAAATCATGCTGAAAACTCCACCCTCCCCTTTGAGCACACACACTGCACACCACAAGTTCCTCTTGGTTCACAGCCAGCCTGAGGCACAATCCACAGGAAGCTCCAGAGGAGACAAACCAGAAACACCAAGAGAGTAAGACAGAAGTGGGCTATGTCTGGTTCTCTGGTAGTTGCCAAGTGTCCTGGAAGGTCAAATATACACTGCTTGCACAAGGCACACAACTCCTGCCACTATCTGTCTTTTGCTCAACTTAAGCTGCTGTCAATTTGAAAACAAAACAAAACCAAAAAAAGCATAACTGTGGGCGATAGTAGTGAGGGTAGACTTAATTACTGCAACATATTACACAGACTCTAATAGGGAGGTCCTAGTTTAAGTGATATATCAATAATTGCTACTTCTCCAATATGACTTTAGAAACAGAAGGGAAGGATTGAGAATCCCTGGAGTACCTTAAAAGGAGGCTGAAATACAAGTGTATAAAAACTGAAATAGGATAGTAACATAGATGGGGGGGGAAGGGAGAGAAGCCATGAACTATGAGGGTGAAAGGCAATTCTCTTCATATTTTTCCAGTTCCACTCCAAAGTTGCAGTCCTTGGATTTTCAACTACTTTCCTTATGCAAATAGCTTTTTTTTCACGAGCTCTTATTCTATTGCCATAAATCTAATACATTGTGCTTTTCAGTGCATATTGGCTTTGTCAGATTTCTGATATATTAGAGATTCCCAGCCTTTCCATTTGGAATCCACATGTCATTTCACCTACATCTTAAGTTTTCAGCTAGAACAGGTTTTAAAAAAAAGGGGGGGGGGGTCAAGAGCCAAATGCCAAGTAATAGCTGTTTAGAGTATGAAAAAGCAGTTTGCAAAGGAGTCTGGAAGGAGAAAGGGAGAAGAACCAAAGGAGAGTTAACCCTGCAAAAGGAGAAGTGATAAGTATATAGAGTTCTCAACAGTGTGAAATGCTGAAGAGAAGTTGAGAAAGATGAAGATTGGAAAAAAAAGAATATGAAAACTGGCAAAATCACTAATGACTTTAGAAAAGCTCTCCATTGGGGTGGTTTCTGCCTACCAAGGCATATTTTTCAACATCTGGAGATATGTCCACTTGTCACAACTTGAGGGTTCTACTGGCATTTTATGGGTAGGGGTCAGGGATGCCATTAAACACCCCACAGTGCACAAGACAGCCCTCTCCCACCTCCCAACAAAGAACTATCCAGGACAAAATGTCAATCGTGTCTATGTTGAGAAACTATACATTACAAGAGCTAATAAAACATGAAAGTGAGGACTCTGTGGGCAGTGAGGAAATGCATTTGGCAAGAGAAGGCTATTCTTTTAGAAAAGTTTGCCTTGTAGTGGAAAAGAGAGACAGGGAGGAAAACTTCAGGAGCAAGCAGGATATAGAAAATGTTTAATTTTTGTTTATTTCCTTCAGGCTGGGAAACTCGGCAGTGCTGTAAACTGACAGCGGTGAAGAGATGGAGAAGAAACCAGAGAAGCAAACATAAGAGATGTACTGGTGATGACTGTTCTTAAGGTGGTAAGGAGTTGAAATCAGGAAGACGAGTAGAAACAACTGCTTTGAAAGAATACAGGGACACATATCTCTCTAAGATCAGAGGAAATGGGGGACTATGGGAGTGGGTGGCAAGAACAGGACAGTGGGAGGAGAGTGTTCAAAGCTTACACTTGGTGCCTGAGATAAGCAACTGGCCTGTGATCCATTTTCTCTGAGACAGAGTTACAGGGAGTTTGCTTCCTGGGAAGATCTCCTTGTAAACACAGTAATGACTGACTGAATTAGCAAACAAACAAACCATAAAACTAAATGCTTTTTACTATAGGGGAGTTTAAGTGAGACTGCTTATGAAAAATAAAGCTGGAACTTAGAGATGTATGGGATATGACTCCCTGGAAAATGTCTGTGTATGCTACCTATAAATATTTTAATATATTAATATTATTTTTCAAATAATTTAACAGTCAAGACAATCATTTATAATAATCTCACAAACCAAATCTCTAATAATCTCTAATAATCTCACAAATCTCTAATAATAGAATAACCCTAGGAGTATAAAGTAGAGATGTTTCATGAGGTCAAAGGGGAAAACTTCTAGTTATAAGATAAATAAGTTCTGAGGATGTAGTGCACAGCATGGTGACTATAATTAAAAAGAAAAACAATGAGATGTTTCATATTGATTGGATCTTTCTGTGTCAATGAGGTGACTATATACATTTAACAAGGCAAACTTTATCCAACAATCTGGGCCAGTGCCCACCACATGCAGAAAGGAGCTGGGAAACTGGACGGTATTCCAAATCTCTCCCTGCTTCACCTGTGCCTCTTGACAACTGATAAAAGCTCTGATTCACGTTGAGTTTCTCTGACAAAAAAAATTCTTTGTGTTTCTCACTGACACATACACTAATCATTGGGTAGTGCTGAAGACAACTAGCCAAGTATTAAAATCATAATTCTGTAAGGAAATTACAAATGTATACAATAAAGAGCCTAAGAGATGGAACAAAAAAAAGGTACTTGGGTTGTTTCCAGTTGAACGTAACAAGCTTAGAACAATAGAAGATATAAACAAAGGAGGAATTTCAGACCAAACTTTTAACACTAGAGTGAAATGATCACTGAATTAAATTATAAAAGTGATAAAATGACAGCTACACTAAATTAGGAATGACTAAACAAAAACATCATCACATAGGAAAAGTGTGAAATGTATATGCATGATTCATTTGTAAATCACACTTTCTTATCCTGAATTGCAAATATGATGGTTTGTGAGATTATTATAAATTATTGTCTTGACTGTTAAATTATTTGAAAAATAATATTAATATATTAAAATATTTATATCTTTTCTATAAACTGACTGTAATGTAAAATATTAAACATAATTCTACTACAATAATATACTTCTTGACCTTGGAAGTCAAATTTTATTTGGCTTTTTCAATTTACTAAAATTAATGTAATATGTTGTATTTAAATTTCAAAATAATAGAATAACCCTAGGAAGAATAATTTTTTCTTTATTGTGTAACTAGAATAATTTAAAAACTTCAAATTCCAAAGACTATTCCCTCAGGAAAGATAGTTATTTTACTCAAGGTCAATTCTATGTTACAGACTGTGCAGTGTTCAGCTGGTCAGAGATTTGCCATGGATCCTGAATCAATAAATATTCTTTCTCACACTATGAAAGCTGTGTCAGCTCATGGGGTTACCTAAACAAGGCATAAAATAGTTTGCATCTTAAGAAAATTGAGATGAACTGAACCAATTAAAAATAAAACTGTCATCTTTGCATTCTAATCCCAAGAATAAAAGGTAAACAACCTTAATTTTCCAATTTCTTAATTTCAGAGGGGTATAAAATGTCTAACAGGTACCCTAGATATAGTGTGGTTAGAGAAAAAATCTTTAATTTTCTTCTACTATTGTCCATCTTAATTATTTCCTTGATAAATAATAATAAATAGAAATATGTACTGTTCTTAATGAAGCTTTTAATATATTCTAGCATTGCTATCATTACAATGTGATTGCTTATTGCTATGGCCTGAATGCTTGTATTCCCCCAAAATCCATATGTTGAAATTCTAATCCCCAAAGATGATGGTATTAGAAGGGGGGGGGCCTTTGGGAGGTGCTTAGGTCATGAGGGTGGACCCCTCATGAATGGGATTAGTGCCTGCATAAAAAAAGCTCCAGAGAGATCCCTAACCCCTTCCACCAGGTAGGACACAGCGAGAAGATGCTGGCTACAAATCAGGAACCATGCTGCCACCTTGACCTTGGACTTCCCATCCCCCAGAACTGTGAGAAATAAATTTCTGTCATTTATAAGCTATCCAGTCTGTGATATTTTGTTATAGCAGCCTGAACAAACTAAGACATTTATAGTAAATTTTAATAATGTAATCACAGAAGGAAAAATTAGGTGCTATGGACATTTTCACGCGAACTGTATGAAGAAAAATGGTAATGTCTAGGGTACTGCACTTATTTACTTACAACTTTTCTTAAAGTCATTTAAGATGAAGTGAGTTAACTCTCTGAATAAGCTATTCATAGCATTGTGCACCAAACATACAAATTGTGACAGCTTCTAAACAAAAATGACTCATCCCAAAAGCTAGAATGAAAAAAAATGAATGGAATATTTTATCCAATTCTTCTTTTTTAAAGGCAATTCTGAATCTATAAGTTGATAAGAAATGGAGTTGGGGTAGATAAAATACACAGGGGATTTTTAAATATCACCTTATAGACATATTTGACTCAGAACTTACTTTTTTTTAATGGGTCCTCCAATAATATCACAAACAATTGACTACTCTTGTCTTCTTTGTATGGCCAGTCCGTAAGTATTGTACTGATATGATCCTGGAAACCATTCTGTAAGTTCAATTATCCTAAAATGAATGATGCTTCTACTAGAACCATATCAAAGGTGGTATGGCCTTGATCAAGTACTTAGCATCAAAAACCAGTTTTATCAAACAATGCATCATAGAAACATCTGTACATCTGTATAATAAGTTAAAATGTCAAAAATGTGCATAAGGACACCACACATAGTGATTGTTCTACAGGCCTTAATTCATGCCTATATCAACATATATCACAACCTAATCAGCAATTTTACCTTTAATTCACCCATATTTACTGTGCACCAGGCACTTTACGAAGTGCTATACAAAATGCTAATATATACAAAAGTTCTTCCATTTAAAAGACTGAATGAAATCTAATAAATGAAGCATATTCAAATAACTAAGTGGTGAGTGCCATACACATGATACAACTTAGAAGAACATTGGTAGGAAAACTATCATTAGTAACTAGAAAAATCAATAAAGGTATTATGGATTAGGGCTATTAATCTAAAATTAATATACTACTTATCAACAAATGTAATTGCATGTCTAATGAGTGATACCTGTGATTTTCCTTCTTAAAATACATAAGGATTAAGGAGAATGATTTGTATGCCCCCATTTTCTTAAATATATTAATGACTTCCTTTTCTCATTAAATATCCTTGTAGCATGCAATGATATTAGCTTTAATTCCATTCACAATGTTACATCAAAAGCTGAGATCATTATTTTAACCCTCAAAAAGCCACTAACATTTTTACGTATTTGAAAGTCTTATTTAAGATTTCAGGATTCAGGGCTTCCCTGGTGGCGCAGTGGTTGAGAGTCCGCCTGTCGATGCAGGGGATACGGGTTCGTGCCCCAGTCCAGGAAGATCCCACATGCCGCGGAGCGGCTGGGCCCGTGAGCCATGGCCGCTGAGCCTGCGCGTCCGGAGCCTGTGCTCCGCAACCGGAGCGCCCACAACAGTAAGAGGCCCGCGTACCGCAAAAAAAAAAAAAAAAAAAAAAGATTTCAGGATTCAGAGGAGAAAATTCTTGAATCACATCTTATAATCATCATCTTTCACTTGCTCTTAATTTTGAGCTTGAACAACTTTCATGCCACAGAATGAAAGTGTGAAAGTGCATATACCAAACAAGCCCAGGAGAACTCTTTTGCCTAGTGGATGGTAGAGGTGGGATGTTTTGAAGGTGATTCTTTAAACATTAATTTTGTACTTTCTTCTTTACTGTCGCAGTGCCTCCCAGGGTTCCTGCTCAGCACTAGCATCGTCCTCAATGTTAGAAATTAGCCAAAAACGCTAGGGAGTTATCTGTATAATTAATAGTGTCAATTGAGCATTTGAGATAAAGTATATGTAAATTAGGGATACAGGAGTTCATGTGCCCTTTTTTTTTTTTTTTTTTTTGCGGTACGCGGGCGTCTCACCGCTGCGGCCTCTCCCACTGCGGCCTCTCCCGCTGCGGAGCACAGGCTCCGGACGCGCAGGCTCAGCGGCCATGGCTCACGGGCCCAGCCGCTCCGCGGCATGTGGGATCTTCCCGGACCGGGGCATGAACCCGCGTCCCCTGCATCAGCAGGCAGACTCTCAACCACAGTGCCACCAGGGATGCCCCATGTGCCCTTTTCTAATCCTTTTTTACTTTTGATAGCAATGGTCACAATCCAAATCACGCATGCCCCACCCATTCTGAATTTTAAGATGGTCAAAATGCTTAAATCTGGTGTATTGATAAGATTAGGTTAATATCTCCCAGTCTGGAACTCTAAAATTCTAAAGGGCTGTCTCTTTCATCTTTGCATCTTCAAAGTAGGTTCTAAATAAATATTTATTGAGAGAAATTGTGAATGAATTGATGAATGGACGAATGAATGAAGAAAACGCTAACACAGGAGAAAACAGCCCCAGAAGAAGAGTGGATGCATAGTTATGTGCTTGTCTATTTAGCATAGGGCTTAATTAGTCTTAATCAATTATTGTCCATAATATTTAAATTCTAGATTTCAACATATCAAAGAATTAAGATACAACATGAGACGCTGCTGATATGCAAGTAACTGGTTTTTTTTCTCAAATATAAATCTGGTCTGTTCTTCTAGCGAAGAAGTCCTACAGTTCATGTTTTTACTACGCTATTCACAGTTTCTACACAAAGGCAACAGGATGCCAAACCGCAAATGAGAGGAATTAAGCTGTCAGAGTAAAAGTGGCCATAAGTGAATTGTCAGAATCGCTCAGCACAGATAGTTCCGGGGAACTTTGTGGATGCATTTGCTGAGTAAGCTAAAGCTAACACAACTTTCCAAGCCAGCTTTTTAATGTAATAAAAACAAGCATTTCCAAATATAGTAATATTCCCAAACCGGGAGTCAAGTAAAGTTAATTTAGATATACATCTCAAGGCCTTTAAGTCAGGAAGAGAGCACGTCTCAAAGGAAAAAACTTGTGGTTAAAATGAATCCTTCAATGTCAAAGATGTTTTCCTCTTTCTGAAACACAATGACCAGCTCAGTGTGAGGCATCAAATCAAATGACTTTATGCCCATCAAATGCCTGAAGACAACAAGGAGGGAGGAGGTAAGCAGGAAATCTCAGTTAATTAAAAGAACTGAGATACAATAAACTATTAGGGAATATCAGAGTCATTAAGTGCCCATGATACATATCTGGGTCTACATCATCCAGACACATGCAAGAGACTATTCCCTGGCCCCTTTTGTGGCAAGTTTGGGCCTGGTGATTAGATGTGCTCAGCAGGAAATGAAGTGAGTCTCTCACAGGTAAAGCATTTATTACTGGGGTACAGTCTCCAGAGATCTTTTACCACAGTGAAAGGCAGTGTTTTGCAACAGCTGCTGCTTCAACAGCCTGGATACAGAAGGAGGAGATACTGAATGGAACTCCAGCACCTTCTGCAATGAACACATAGCCGGAGCGAGAAATAAATCTATATTATAAAGTCACTAAAATTTGGAGGCTGCTTGCTCTTATGTAGCCTGGCTCATCCTTCCTCATACACTCAGGCACTTTCCTTCCTCTAGTGATGCCAGGTGCTATATATTGTTTAACACATACAAATCTATCCTCAATTAATACTTTTTTTAGAGCGGGGTGATCTCATAAATATTTAGACTTAGACTTCACTGTGTGAAGCTGCTGGAGAAACCAAGACAAATCCTTACATTTAATCACTTATACATCACAATCTGGAGGGAAAGTTCCTGGAAAGAAAGAGCCTACTTCTAGAAAAGTTGTTTTTAAATGTTTGTACCATCCTAAGGAAAGTATCAAGAAAGTTACTCAGAGGAAAATTAAGGGAAATCTTTATTTAAAGCAGTTTGAAGATATATACTAAATTTGAATGCTCATCAAATTGTTACATATGTATTTATTTCTTGAAATAAATTTAAGCAAAGTCCAATTTATTCTGAGCCACCGGTGTTCAAAGAGTTAATACATCCTGCCCTTTCCCTTTTATACTGAAATATCCCCAAAGTGTACAAAAACACTAGAATTGTGGTCTATCTCACCTATTAGGGAATATTTTTGGTCATTCACAGGAACCCTCTGCATCTTAATAAACAGAGCCACACACCATTGGTAGAATTAAATCCTCATGACCTATATGAAATACTCTAGTTCCTTCTAAGTATAAATATCTTCTTTTGTGACAAAGTTCCTTTTTGGATGAGCTATCTCTCAGTAAAGACATTGATACCATTCATCAGCATATCAAGACATATTACCACATTTTAAATCCAGAATAAGTACTACATTTTGTTTATTTTTTGTATCCCTTACAGAGGGTTGTAGTCTAGACTTAGAGCAAGCATAGATTGCCTTAAATGTGTTAACTTCATTATACAGAAATAATGCAAGAAAAATGAAAAATTAATTTTAAATCTATTACATTCCCCCCAAAGCATGTAGGATTTAAAGCTAGACAGTGAGTATCCAAATCTAAATCCTATTTCTGCCACTTACTATCTGTGTTTTTGGGCAAGTTGCTTATCTTCTTAGTGCCTTATTTTACTGTTTTGCAAAACGTGATCAGTAAAAGAATCACTCGGTTCATAATATTGTGAGGACTGAATGTGATAATATATGAGAAGCATTAAGAGTAGTCCCTTGGTTCAAATAAGTATTAAAAATACATGTTACTACTATTGCTCTAAAAGAAAAGAATAACTGAACCATGGATGCATTCTTAAACACACATATTCACCTGAATTATTTTGGAAGAGGAATATAGAAAATGTGTGCATCTTCTCACACATAAAGCTATCATTTCCTAAACATATGTCACTTGCTTCACATATAGCTAAAATTACCTAAAAATCCTAGCATTTCTTCCTTATATTGCTAAGAGCTAAATAATACATTGTATGCATGTTAAATTAACTATTACACTATAAATTAATTAAAGATCGAGATATTAGTTGCAAAGTCCTAAGGAAGAAAGTCATAAAGTAATTTCGATACATTTCGTGTGGAAATGCAAGGGTGTCAGTATTTATTTCAACAAGTTTTACCTGTGAATCCAGTGAACCTGTACAATAGTTTAACCAAGTTTCCGTCTAATCTCCATAGCGTTTCCCCTACCATGGCAATGGTGTAATCATGCCATCTAGTGGACGATCTATATCGCTGCAAGTATACTTTTTGAAAATTTATAAAAAGCCTCAAATAAATTAACAAAATCACATTTTTATATTTGACATTTAAAATTTTAAATCTTGAAAGTGTATCTGAGGAGAAGAATAACGATTTTGTGATGTTATGATGAGAATTATATAAACGTAGTATGAAAAACACGAGATATAAAAAGAATAAGTAAAAGGCCCAACTTTGGGCAAAAGTAATAAACAGGGCACACTTATTAATATAAATACGTCTTTAAAAAGGAATAATAGAAATTTGGTGAAAATAGATGTTTCATAATAATTCATTAGCCATAACTTTTAATGTTGTATCAATTGGAAATCTATTTTAACATGTTCTTATATTTAGACAAAAAAAATCAATTGCAACAATAATAATATAATATTTTCAATGCAAAGAACAGAAAGAAAGATGAAATATAATATAATGTAATATCTTTCTATATATGCAAATATAAATACACAGTCATTTTTTAGCATAAAAGAAGCAAGAAACCCATTATCGTTTGTTGTTCTGTAGATGATTTGTCCAAGATTAAAATCTGGCCAAGCCTGACCTAATGGCTAGAACCTCTAACTTCAAACACAATGGCTTTGCTATCACTCAGTGTTGCCTCAGTAACTTAAGGCTTCTTCTCATTGCAATTGTCAGAACTAGATGACCTAATGTTTCCATTTGAAACATAATTGTCTAAGATATATAGATATAAGTGATTTAGTTTCGAGCATTTTTCACATGTAAGTAGGTAGGTGGATAGATCCTTTTAAAGAAGCAGTGTTAAACACTAGAAAATCAAAGACACTGCTGAAAAAGGACACGTGAGAAAGGGAGCAAACGGAATTCAAAAGGCAAGCCCACCCCAATATTTGTGAGGCCTGAGGCCTCACGGACCTCCTGGGCTGCAGTCCACTCACATCTTTCCCCACTCTGGCTGTATCCTACACTGTGAGGGAGCTAATACAAGTTACCTCTAAGACACCCCAGCTCACAAGTGCAAGCTCAGACCCCACCCTCCTCTACACACCCCATTTCCACCCTCATCTGCAGGCCTCCGCAATTTGAACCAGGAATCTGGAATCTCGGTCACCTGGAATGTGTTAAAGCTTTGCATGGGCATATCACCTTGACCCTCAAGGAGTCTCACCCTATGTGAAGTGGGAACTGTAGAAAGATTGGAAGAATAGGATCCACTAAAGCAGCAGTCCCCAACCTTTTCGGCACCAGGACCAGTTTCATGGAAGACAATTTCTCCATGGACCGGGGGGCAGGGTGATGGTTCCGGTCGTAACGCAAGCGATGGGGAGCGGCTGTAAATACAGACGAAGCTTCGCTCGCTGGCCCATCACTCACCTCCTGCTGTGCGGCCCAGTTCCTAACAGGCCACAGACCAGTACCAGTCCACGGCCCGGAGGTTGGGGACCCCTGCACTAAGGGGTCTAAGGGTGGTACTGGCATATGTGTGGTTGACAACAGGACATTTTTTAGGTGGCTAGAGATGGAGAAATGGTGTGAAATGATGTTGTCAGAGGTTGTCTTCATGATCAACATTTTTCTTAGACTGTATATCCCAGGGTCTTGCTCTAGGATGGAGAATGTCAAACCTTCCATGCAAGCAAGAAAGACAGGTTTTAAGGGTTGCTATCCTGGTGTGCTTCTATGTGTTGTGACCCATGAGCATCTCAAGTGAAGACTTAACCTCTCTGACTTGTGATATCAACTATGCAAACCAATTTTTCCTTCAAAAGAAAGTCTCTTCAATAAGTGATGCTGGGAAAACGAGACAGCTACATGTAAAAGAATAAAATTAAAACATTCTCTAACACCATATACAAAAATAAAATCAAAATGGATTAAAGACCTAAATTTAACACCAGATACTGTAAAACTCCTAGGGGAAAACACAGGCAGAATGCTCTTTGACATAAATCGCAGCAATATTTTTTGGATCTGTCTCCTAGAACAATGGAAATAAAAGCAAAATTAAACAGATGGGACCTAATTAAACTTAAAAGCTTTTGCACAGCAAAGGAAACCATAAACAAAACAAAAAGACAACCTATGGACTGGGAGAAAATATTTGCATATGATAATATCGACAAGGGATTAATTTCCAAAATATACAAACAGTTCATACAGCTTAATATTAAAAAAAACCCAATCAAAAAATGGGCAGAAGACCTAAATAGGTATTTCTCCAAAGAAGATATACAGATGGCCAACAGGCACATGAAAAGATGCTCAATATTACTAATTACTAGAGAAATGCAAATCAAAACCACAATGAGGCACCTCACATCAGTCAGAATGGCCAGCATTAAAAAGTCTACAAATAACAAATGCTGGAGAGGGTATGGAGAAAAGGGAACCCTCCTACACTGTTAGTGGGAATATAAGTCAGTGCAGCCATTATGGAAAACAGTATGGAGGTTCTTCAGAAAACTGAAAACAGAATTACCACATGATCCAGCAATCTGACTCCTGGGCATATATCCAGAGAAAACTCTAATTCAAAAAGATACATGCACCCCAATGTTCATAGCAGCACAATTTAAAATAGCCAAGACATGGAAGCAACCTAAATATCCATCGATAGATGAGTGAATAAAAAAGATGTATATATATATATACATATATATACACATACATATACATATATACACATGTGTATATATACACACATACATTACACAAAATGGGATATTACTCAGCCATAAAAAAAGAATGAAATAACGCCATTTGCAGCAAAATGGATGGATCTAGAGATTATCATATTAAGTGAAGCAAGTCAGATAGAGAAAAACAAATATCATATGGTATCACTTATATGTGGAATCTAAATAAATGATACAAATGAACTTATCTACAGGACAGAAATAGACTCACAGACATAGAAAACAAACTTATGGTTACCAAAGGGGACGGGGAGAAGATAAGTTAGGCATTTGGGATTAATGTGTACACACAACTATATATAAATCAGATAAGCAACAAGAACCTACTGTACAGCACAGGGAACTATATTCAATATCTTGTAATAACCTATAATGGAAAAGAATCTGAGAGAGTATATTTACTGAATCACCTTGCTGCACACCTGAAACTAATGCTTCAATTTGCAAGGAGCATGAACTTGCCAGTAATATATGGGATTATTTTATTATATGCAGGTATATGTATATACTTACCATGCTGTTCATTTTTGAAGATGATGAACCTGCTCTTTGCTTTCTTAGACTATTAACTTCTTCTACATTTCCATCTTTTGGTTTCAAAATCATCCTGCTACTCCCTGCAGTTCCTTCTGATGAGGATCGCAGTCGCCTCTCTATAAATCTTCCTTCACGGTATGGACTGAGGCTACTGGCAAGAACTATTTAAAAAATAAATAAATAAAAATTAATATAAATGCTTAAATGTAGTTTTTATAAATGTTCCACTGAAAGTAAATGGAAAACTCTTAGTGTCATTCAACAAGTCTCAATCACAGAAAACTTTCTGAATTAGTAGTGGTACTTTACTTAACTATGTAATCACTTTGAAGCCTCTAAAACTTTCTAGTCATCCTTGGCTTCCTCATACCTCACATAAATCATATAAGCAAATCCTGTCCTCATTACCTTCAACTGTATACAGAATGTGATCACTTCTCACCACCTCTCGCACTAACTTCTGGCACAAAGTCCATCAGGGCTTGCCTTGGTTACTGCAATACTTCCTAATAGCCTCCTGCCCCTGCCTACTCCTACCTGCTTCTCCCCAACCAATACACAATCTATTTTCTACAAGGTAACCAGAATGATACACTTAAAACATAAGTGAGATTGATCACGATCGCTTCTCTAATACTAAAGCTGATGTGTTTCCAGCGGGCTACCAGGTTCCTCATGATATGACCCTACTCCAGACCCCCACACAGGGGGCTTCCCATTGCTCACCTCTTCATCTCTCTAACCTCATCTTCTACTGCCCACCAGCCCCTTGTTCACTCTGCTTACGGCATACTGGACTTCTTGCTGTTTCTACAACATTGCAGGCATACTCCAGCCCCAGAATCTTTACCCAATACCCTTTGCACTGATATACTCCTCCCAAATAGCTGTATGGCTTACTCCCTAATTTTTGTTAATATGTTACTTTGAGTAATACCCCATTCACTGTATGTAAAAATGGAAACTAAAAACAAAGAACTATGAGAAAGAGAAATTAAGAAACTCATCCTAAAGATTCTCTTCCTCTAGAACCACCTCCAGTACAAAAATCTGTCAGTCAGAGAAAGAGAATCAGTAGGAGACCTATATTAAGAAGATGTATTGCAAGAAATTGGCTTATGCATTTGTGAGGCTGGCTAGGCTGCGCCTCGAGGCATGCGGGATCTTAGTTTCCTGACCAGGGATCGAACCTGTGCCCCCTGCAGTGGAAGCACAGAGTCCTAACCGCTGGACTGCCAGGGAATTCCCAAACACCTTTTCAAAAATTTGTGAAGATCCACCAGAGGGCAGACAGCAGAAGCAAGAAGAACTACAATCCTGCAGCCAGTGGAATGAAAACCACATTCACAGAAAGACAGACAAGACGAAAAGGCTATGTACCATAGGGCTATGTACCAGAAGAAGGAAAAGGATAAAACCAAAAAAAAAAAACCACAACTAAATGAAGTGGAGATAGGCAACCTTCCAGAAAAAGAATTCAGAATAATGAGAGTGAAGATGATCCAGGACCGCGGAAAAAGAATGGACGTAAAGATCGAGAAGATGCAAGAAATGTTTAACAAAGACCTAGAAGAATTAAAGAACAAACAAACAGAGATGAACAATACAATAACTGAAACGAAAACTACACTAGAAGGAATCAATAGCAGAATAACTGAGGCAGAAGAACAGATAAGTGACCTGGAAGACAGAATGGTGAAATTCACTGCTGCGGAACAGAATAAAGAAAAAAGAATAAAAAGAAATGAAGACAGCCTAAGAGACCCGTGGGACAACATTAAACACAACAACATTTGCATTATAGGGGTCGCAGAAGGAGAAGAGAGAAAGGACTAGAGAAAATATTTGAAGAGATTATAGTCAAAAACTTCCCTAACATGAGAAAGGAAATAGCCACCCAAGTCCAGGAAGCACAGCGAGTCCCATACAGGATAAACCCAGGAGAAACACGCCGAGACACATGGTAAAAAAATTGGCAAAAATTAAAGACAAAGAAAAATTATTGAATGCAGCAAGGGAAAAATGACAAATAATATGAGGGAACTCCCATAAGGTTAACAGCTGATTTCTCAGCAGAAACTCTACAAGCCAGAAGGGAGTGGCACGATATACTTAAAGTGATGAAAGGGAAGAACCAAGATTACTCTACCCGGCAAGGATCTCATTCAGATTCGATGGAGAAATCAAGAGCTTTACAGACAAGCAAAAGCTAAGAGAATCCAGCACCATCAAACCAGCTCTACAACAAATGCTAAAGGAACTTCTCTGAGTGGGAAACACAAGAGAAGAAAAGGACCTACATAAACAAACCCAAAACAATTAAGAAAATGGTCATAGGAACATATATATCGATAATTACCTTAAATGTAAATGGATTAAATGCTCCCACCAAAAGACACAGGCTTGCTGAATGGATACAAAAACAAGACCCATATATATGCTGTCTACAAGAGACCCACTTCAGACCTAGGGACACATACAGACTGAAAGTGAGAGGCTGGAAAAAGATATTCCATGTAAATGGAAATCAAAAGAAAGCTGGAGTAGCAATACTCATATCAGATAAAATACACTTTAAAATAGAGAATGTTACAAGAGACAAAGAAGGACACTACATGATGATCAAGGGATCAATACAAAAAGAAGATATAACAGTTATAAATATGTATGCACCCAACATAGGAGCACCTCAATACATAAGGCAACTGCTAACAGCTATAAAAGAGGAAATCAACACTAACACAATCACAGTGGGGTACTTTAACACCTCACTTACACCAATCATCCAAAATGAAAATAAATGAAAACAAATAAGGAAATAGTTTTAAATGACACAATAGACCAGATAGATTTAATCGATATTTATAGGACATTCCATCCCAAAACAGCAGATTACACTTTCTTTTCAAGTGCACATGGAACATTCTCCAGGACAGATCACATCTTGGGTCGCAAATCAAGCCCAGGTAAAAATAAAAAACTGATATCATATCAAGCATCTTTTCTGACCACAACACTATGAGATCAGAGATCAAATACAGGGGAAAAAAACGTAAAAAACACAAACACATAGAGGCTAAACAATATGTTACTGAGTAACCAAGAGATTACTGAAGAAATGAAAGAGAAAATCAAAAAATACCTACAGACAAATGACAATGAAAACACAACGATCCAAAACCTATGGGATGCAGCAAAAGCAGTTCTAAGAGGGAAGTTTATAGCTATACAAGCCTACCTCAAAAAACAAGAAAAATCTCAAATAAAAACCTTACCTTACACCTAAAGGAACTAGAGAAAGAAGAACAAACAAAACGCAAAGAGAGCAGAAGGAATGAAATCATAAAGATCAGAGCAGAAATATATGAAATAGAAACAAAGAAACAATAGCAAAGTTCAATAAAACTAAAACCTGGTTCTTTGAGAAGATAAACAGAATTGATAAACCATTAGCTAGACTCACCAAGAAAAGGAAGGAGAGGACTCAAATCAATAAAATTAGAAATGAGAAAGGAGAAGTTACAATAGAAACCGTAGAAATACAAAGCCTCCTAACAGACTACTACAAGCAACTCTATGCCAATAAAGTGGACAACCTGGAAGAAATGGACAAATTCTTAGAAAGGTATAACTTTCCAAGACTGAACCAGGAAGAAATAGAAAATACGAACAGACCAATCACAAGTAGTGAAATTGAAACTGTGATTAAAAACCTTCCAACAAACAAAAGTCCAGGACCAGATGGCTTCACACGTGAATTCTATCAAACATTTAGAGAAGAGCTAACACCCATCCATCTCAAACTCTTCCAAAAAATTGCAGAGGAAGGAACATTCCAAAACTCATTCTATAAAGCCACCATCACCCTAATACCAAAACCAGACAAAGATACAATAAAAAAAGAAAATTAGAGACCAATATCACTGATGAATATAGATGCAAAAATCCTCAACAAAATACTAGCAAACAGAATCCAACAACACATTAAAAGGATCATACACCATGATCAAGTGGGATTTATCCAGGGATGCAAGGGTTCTTCAATATATGCAAATCAATCAATGTGATACACCATATTAACAAACTGAATAAAAACCAAATGATTATCTCAATCAATGCAGAAAAAGCTTTTGACAAAATTCAACACACATTTATGATAAAAACTCTTCAGAAAGTGGGCACAGAGGGAACCTACCTCAACATAATGAAGGCCATATATGACAAACCCACAGCAAACAACATTCTCAATGGTGAAAAACTGAAAGCATTTCCTCTAAGATCAGGAAAAAGAAAAGGATGTCCACTCTCACCACTATTATTCAACATAGTTTTGGAAATCCTAGCCATGGCAATCAGAGAAGAAAAAGAAATAAAAGGAATACAAATTGGAAAAGAAGAAGTAAAACTGTCACTGTTTGCAGATGACATGACACTATAAATAGAGAATCCTAAAAATGACAGCAGAAAATTACTACAACTAATCAATGATTTTGGTAAAGTTGCAGGATACAAAATTAATGCACAGAAATCTCTTCCATTCCTATAGACTAATGATGAAAAATCTGAAAGACAAATTAAGGAATCACTCCCATTTACCATTGCAACAAAAAGAATAATATATCTAGGAATAAACCTACCTGGGGAGAAAAAAGACCTGTATGCAGAAAACTATAAGACACTGATGAAAGAAATCAAAGATGATACCAACCGATGGAGAGATATACCATGCTCTTGCATTGGAAGAATCAATGCTGTCAAAATGACTACACTACCCAAAGCAATCCACACATTCAATGCAATCCCTATCAAATTACCATTGGCATTTTTTACAGAACGACAATAAAAAATCTTAAAATTTGTATGGAGACAGAAAAGACCCCGAATAGCCAAAGCAGTCTTCAGGGAAAAAAACAGAGCTGGAGGAATCAGACTCCCTGACCTCGGACCATACTACAAAGCTACAGTAATCAAGACAATATGGTAGTGGCATAAAAACAGAAACATAGATCAATGGAACAAGATCAAAAGCCCAGAGATAAACCCATACATCTATAGTCAAATAATCTATGACAAAGGAGGCAAGGATATACAATGGATAAAAGACAGTCTCTTCAATAAGTGGTGCTGGGAAAACTGGACAGCTACCTGTAAAAGAATGAAATTAGAACACTCCCTAACACCATACACAAAAATAAACTCAAAATGGATTAGAGACCTAAATATAAGACCAGACACTGTAAAACTCTTAGAGCAAAACATAGTAAGAACAGTCTTTGACATAAATCGCAGCAAGATCTTTTTTGATCCACCTCCTAGAGTAATGGAAATAAAAACAAAAATAAACAAATGGGACCTAATGAAACTTCAAAGCTTTTGCACAGCAAAGGAAACCATAAACAAGACGAAGACAACCTTCAGAATGGGAGAAAATATTTGCAAATGAATCAATGGACAAAGGATTAATCTCCAAAATATATAAACAGCTCATGCAGCTCTATATTAAAGAAACAAACAACCCAATCAAAAAATGGGCAGAAGACCTAAATAAACATTTCTCCAAAGAAGACATACAGATGGTCAAGAAGCACAAGAAACGCTGCTCAACACCACTAATTATTAGAGAAATGCAAATCAAAATTACAATGAGGTGTCACCTCACACCAGTTAGAATGGGTATCATCAGAGAATCTACAAACAAGAAATGCTGGAGAGGGTGTGGAGAAAAGGGAACCCTGTTGCACTGTCAGTGGGAATGTAAATTGATACAGCCACTATGGAGAACAGTATGGAGTTTTCTTGAAAAACTAAAAATAGAATTACCATATGATCCAGCAATCCCACTACTGGGCATATGCCCAGAGAAAACCATAATTCAAAAAGACACATGCACCCCAATGTTCATTGCAGCACTATTTACAATAGCCAGGTCATGAAGCAACCTAAATGCCCATCAACAGATGAATGGATAAAGAAGATGTGGTACATATATACAACAGAATATTACTCAGCCATAAAAAGGAACTAAATTGGGTCATTTGTAGAGACGTGGATGCACCTAGAGACTGTCATACAGAGTGAAGTCAGAAAGAGAAAAACAAATATCGTTTATTAACGCATGTATGTGGAACCTAGAGAAATGGTACAGATGAACCGGTTTGCAGCACAGAAGTTGCAGCACAGGTGTAGAGAACAAACGTATGGACACCAAGGGGGGAAAGCTGTGGGCGGGGGGAGGGATGGTGGTGTGATGAATTGGGTGATTGGGATTGACATGTATACACTGATGTGTATAAAATTGAAGACTAATAAGAACCTGCTGTATAAAAGTAAAATTAAATTAAATTAAAAAAATAAAAGAAAGAAAGAGAAATTAAGAATACAATCCCATCTACAGTTGCATCAAAAAGAATAAAATACCTAGGAATACGTTTAATCCAGGAAGCAAAAAATATATACACTGAAAACTGTAAAAGACATTGATGAAAGAAAATGAAGAAAATAAAAATAAAGAGATATTCTATGTTCATGAATTGGAAAGATTAATATTGTTAAAATGTTCATACTACCCAAAGGGATCTACAGATTCAATGCAATTCCTATCAAAATTACACTGACATTTTTCACAGAAATAAAAAAAAAAACCCTAAAATTTGTACAGAAACAAAGAAGACCCCAAATAGCCAAAGTAATCTTGATAAAGAAGAACAAAGACGGAGGCGTTACACTTCCTGATTTTAAACTATATTACAAAGCTACAGTAATCAAAACAGTATGGTACTGGTGTAAAAACAGACACATAGATCAATGGAATAGAAGAGACAGCCAAGAAATAAACCCATGCAAATGTGGCAATTAATTTTTGACAAAGAACTCAAGAATATATAATGGGGAAAAGATAGTCTCTTCAATAGACAGTGTTGAAAAATGGACAGTCACATGCGAAAAGATGAAACTGGGACCTTATCTTATACCACACACTAAAATCAACTAAAATTGATTAGTGACTTGAAAGTTAAGATCAAAAACTGTAAACCTCCTAGAAGTAAACATGGGTGTAAGCTCTTTGACATTCATCTTGATAATTATTTTTTGGATTTGATGTCAAGAGCAAAATAAATAAAAGCAAAAATAAACAAGTAGGACTACTTCAAACTAAAAAGCTTCTGCACAGAAAACAAAAAAAGAAAGAAATAAAAGACAACCAATTGGACCAATTGGATGGGAGAAAATATTTGCAAATCATATATCCTATAAGGGGTTAATATCCAAAATATACACGAAATTCATACAACTCAATAGCAAGAAAAAAAAATTAAAATGGGCAAAGGCCCTAAGTAAACGTTTTTCCAAATAAGACATACAAATGGCCAACAGGTACATGAAAAGGAGCTCAACATCCCTAATCATCTGGGAAATGCAAATCAAAACCACAATGAGATATCACCTTTCATTAGGATGGCCATTATCAAAAAGTCAAGACAACACATGTTTTTGAGCATATGGAAAAAAGGGAACCCTTGTGCACTGTTGGTGAGAATGTAAACTGGTGCAGCCACTATGGAAAACATTATGGAGGTACTTCAAGAAATTAAAAATAGAGCTACTATACGATCCAGCAATCTTACTTCCGGTAATATACCCAAAGGCAGCAAAATCAGTATCTCAAAGACATATCTGTACTCCCATGTTCACAGCAGCATTATTCACAATAGCAGAGGTCTGGAAACATCCTAAGTATGAGAAAAAAGGAATGGATAAAGAAAATGCAGTATCTACATACAATGGAATATTATTCAGCCTTAAAAAAGAAGGAAATCCTGTCATTTGTGACAACATGGATGAATCTTGAAGATATGCTAAGTGAAATAAGCCAAACAGAGAAAGACCAATACTGCATGGTATCACTTACATGTGGAATCTTTTTTAGAAAGCTCAACTCAGAAACAGAGAGTAGAAAAGTGGTTGCCTTGGTAAAAGGGTACAAACTTTCAGTTATAAGATAAATAAGATCTGAGGATCTAGTGTATAACAAGGTGACTATAGTTGAACTTAAATTTCTCAAAAGCAAAAACCAAAAAGGTAAATATGTGACGTGATGGATATATTAACTAACTTGATGGCGGGGGAAATTCTTTCACAATGTAACATATACCAAATCATCACTTTGTTCACTTTAAATATACAATTTAATTTGCCAATTATACTTGAATAAAGTTTAAAAAATGCCAACTACAATCACACCCCCCACTTCCTAATCCTCTTTTCTGCTTTAAACTCATCCTCAGCAGTTATTACCATCTGACATTTATTTATTTGTATATTAATTGTCTGAGTATTCCCAGTAGAAGGTAAGCTTCATGAAGAAAGGAATTTATTCGTTTTGTTCACTGATATACCCTTAGTGCCTAAAACAGTACCAAAACAATATTTGTTGAATGAATGAATGAATGAATGAATGAAACTGTTCTGTTTGGGCTCATCTATGAGTTTAAAGACTCTTGGCTAGAACCTATTAAGCCAACATATGGCAGTTTTTTCAGTAACTTTTTAAGTCAATGAGTAAAAGTTAAGTTGCCAGAGAGGTCAACATTCCATTAATAATTCTGAAATGAATGTACACCCAGCACATTCAGATGCATATTAAATACTAGCTTAAACGTATTTCACAATAAATACAGAATAAACTTAGTATTATGGAATTTGACAACTCTTTCTTACATAAAATACATTTGTCTAAATGGCTTTAAAATCTTGAAACTTCTAAATTATAAAATCTTTATGAATAGCAGATGAATATCTCCTATTGATGAAAGTGAAGAATAGTATGCAATCAACTTTTCCTTTTTGGCATTACCAGCTTATTTGCCTGTCTCTTTCTATTTTACAAGTTGTAGATACTATGAATTATCACCTAATGTCCAGGAACAGGCATCATGGTGTCAAATTCAGTGAAATTAATGTGTTAAATGGCTTGCTATTAGGATCTCAGTCAACAGATTAATAATCAGCAAGATAATTGTTGGTCATTCCCTAGTTTCCAAAGAGATAAATATTTACTCTATTCAGTTTGACATTGAGGCAAGTCACCATTTCTAAATAAGAATTAGATATAATCAAAATAATTACACTTTTACCTTTTTGGGTGCAATTTTCTAAAAAACTGCCTACATTCTAATCTGAGGTCCACCGTTTGCTAACAATGTGATTTCATGAAGTTATTTAACTTAATCCTAAACCTTACTCATTAATAACTTCCACATAAGTCTTTGGTTAGTACCAAGTAAAACAGTGCATGCAAATGCTTAGCACATCTTTGGGCACACAGTATCATCATCATTATCATTCTTATAATTATACTACAGTTAAAGAATTAAGCAGGTATAACTAAATCCCAAAATACAAGCAAGGCTACCAAGATAAAAAATGAAAAAAGTAGGCAGATGTGTAAAAGTGATTTTGTATCAAATGTGAAAAAATATGAAGACAGTTGGAAAATTAAGTCATGCATTTAAAACTGTAAAACTGCTATATTCATGGAGAGACAAGTTAGGTAAGTCAGATAAACTTATGATTCTTGACATTATATAATATATAATTTCACTGATTACAAATTTTATTTAATATTTCAGTATTATTCTTAATGTTTTGGAAAGAGCCTGGGTCATGACATGTACTACAACCTAGTCATAAACAGCCTGATCTTTGGATTGAGACAGTTGTAATTTGGCTGTGCTACTTACCAGCTGTATAATCCCTTGGTCTCAGTTTTCTCATGTATAAAATGGGGAACATACTAGTGCCTACCTCATAGGGATTGTATCCTAAACAATTACTTATGAACTTCGTGACTTTGGACACATTACTTAACCTATCTGTGCTCCAATCATCTTGCCTGTAGAATGAGTTAGAATAATAGTAGCGATTTCAATCACTTCCAGATTCAATAAATTAATGTACCCAAAGGGCACAGAACAGTAAATGGACATATTGTTGGGAGAACTATTAGTGTTAGTAGTAGTAGCAAAAGCGGCAGCAGTGGTAGTAGGAGTCACAGTACAGAAAAAAAAGAATAAAAAATGTCAAATACAGCCAGTAGGCATTATATATTCAACAATTCTCTTGAACTGAATTTTATATTGAAAAACCATGTTTTCTGTTAAATAACAGACTGGAGTAAATCAACCTTTCCTCCCTCTTTCTGTGCCAAAACATGGATCCTATTTAATAATAAAAACTTTGTTAAAATAGGAAAAAGAATTTTAATTATACGAATTTCTTTTATAATGATTGTGTCTGGGCTATATCTATTCTTTAACTAAGAAATACCAATACTCTATCATGAACTATAAAAAAAAGGTGGCCCTTATCTTAGATAAAGCCACATTGTAAATAAAATTAATTTCCTTCCACTTTCTTCTGAGGGTCAGAATCTGAATTACACAACCAAGAAAAATAAGTAGCATGGATGAATTACATTTTCAGCATGATACGAATGAAGTAAGTTTAAGCAGAGAAATGATTTAAGACAAATTATAAATAGGACAGAAGATTAAAGAGTGAAAACTAAGAAAAATGTAGTTTCCGTGAGATAGAATAAGAAAATTGAAGAAATTATAATGAAAATTATAATTCATATCATTTATTATACAGAGAAAATCATCATACCTTTGGCAGGATTTGCATCATATCCATATGATGTTTTGTTTAAAATATAATGATCACCGGAAGAGGGTATTATCCTTGAATCTGAAATAGGATGGATCCCTTTAACACGTTCAGCTATTGCTTTATGTTGCTCATAAAATCCAAGTTTCCTTGGGGAGCTTGTTGCCAACATTGTTTCACCATTTTGTATCACCGTATGTTCTCCTCTTCTTGTATCTGCTGATAGATGAATCTCTGAGTCACTCGCATTCATAGCAGGTAGTTCAGTGATTTGCAATAACACTTCCTTCTGATTAGCAGCAGAGGTTTCTGGTAAGGATTTAGATTCAGTGCTACACCGACCTTCTAACCTGTATTTCCCAGGAGACATAATTGCACAGGGAACAGTTCCCATAAGGTCTGTTGTCTTTGTAGCAGCAGCAGGATTGGGAGAAATCTGCGAGGTAGAATCACTGTGGCCGAAGTTGTCACAGTGGGATGCCATGCTTCCACTTTTAGGAAATGCATCTGCTTCAGACACAGAATCTTCAGTCAAGGCTAAGAACTCTGAAGGTGTCTGAGCTGTAGTAAAATCAGCAGAAAGCAGTGGAGATGGTAACGAGCTTCCCGCCCGTTCTGTTACATCCACAGAACAAGATGGAGAACCTCTTAGTAATACAGGTTCCCTCTCTTGGTACTGTGCAATTTCCAGTGAGAATTCAGATTGCTGTACCAATGAAACGGATTGGCTCTGTGGAACTGGCTTAGAAAATTTATAGTGAGATGAAAAAGATTTAGTAAGAAGCTTCTTTGCTGACTGCCTAACAGAACGGCGAGTTTGTTCTTCTGTGAATCCAGAATCATCCCCCTCACTTTTGCCAGAACTCAGGCAATTTATAAAGACATTCTTATTAGTCGAGGGCTCGTTTTCTCTTTCAAAATCCTCTGTCAAAGATCTTGTTATCTTCTTATTTCGTGAACTGCTAAAACCAACAGAATGTCTTCCCCTGGTTTTAGTATGTTCTTCCAAACTCGGTTTTTGCACACTGCTGTGACCAGGTTGAGCACCATTTGAAATACTAAGGTTCTGGTTGGTAGGTTCTTGCTTAGGTTCACTCCCCTTCTTATGATGGAAGCTAATGGAAGGAGTACGGAAGAGGCTCCTGCGTTTACCTGTGCTACCTGAGCTTGAGTTAGTGCTGGAAGGAGACGAACTGTGGACACCGACTGTATTACTGGAGGAGGGTGACGAAGGAAGAGAATCATGTTTTCTGCTAATACTCCTTCTGAATATTGGCAACCGGGAGACCAGAGTAGATCGTCTTGATCTGGAGTCCCCCATTGGGACTCCAAGGCTTGCACTGCGATAGCCAACTTAGCAACCTGAGAAAAGACAAATAGAACAAGTTAATACAAGTCAATTATAAATAAGACATTTTAAAACATAATACTGGTTTTTCATTCATGACACAGCATTTGTTATACTAAAATAATAGTAAAATTCTGACAAAGAATTTTCTGAATTTCTATGTAGCAAAATATCCAATCATTTGTATAGAAATTTTATAATGGTGCCACAACTTCACAATGACCAAGAATATTTGAAGTCTAAATTTGTATTGGGAGACACGAGATTGCTATTCAAGGCTCAGCCTTCCTACTCACACCAGTTCTACAATTTGGTAAATTGCTTAATCTTAACTTTTTATGTTTATTTATTTAGATTTAGTAGGCATATGACAGCCACCATCAATGCTCTCTGGGTAAAATGCCCCACCACTGCCTCTGGTGGCCAGCACCAGATGTACCATGGGGCTCAACAAGTAATTGATCTGAGCTTAACAGAGTCACAGACCAGACGAAGGTATGACCTGACCCTAGAATCTCTACTCAAAGAAAAAACCAATTGGAACAGATACTTCCCCTTCGATTATGATTTAGTAAGTTTAGAGATAATTAGACCATTGGAAGAGGAAAGTAAACTACATCATAAAGGATCTACATTAGAGTTACATACAAGATAAAGTTATGAGGAAACCACAGCCATGAGTTGAAGAAAAGACAAATGAAAGCTAATTCAACTGGTAATGCTAAGACAAGTGGAGACTACGTGCAGAGAAAAGCAGAAGCAAAGAAAATTTATGAACCATATTAATGTCAGGGTATTGATGATGAAGACAAAGAAGAAGGACGAGGAGAAGGTGGCAGCTGCACTTCATTAATTGTGATGCACCAAGTACGTGAAACAGGTTATCTCTTTTAATGCTTGTAACTATAGAAGTAGATATTACTATGGTCACTTTACAGCGGAAAGATAAGCTGCCTATGTCACTCAGCTGATAAGTGCTAAAGCAGGACTAAGAAACTAAGCATTATCTAACCACAGGGTCAGTTCATAATCAGCATGGTATATACTGCTTTCACTAGAGTGAAAAGCCAAGAGCTTAGGCTGCCAAAGGCCCAGATATGTTTCCACTTCAGAAATTACTAGTTGTATGGTAGATCTTTCTCTTTCGGTGACTGCTGTTTTTCACTGGTTTTTATAATGTGTCATGATTTGTTTCCTATTTTGTATTGTCTTGCTTTGTTTCTAAATTTCACTTAATTCCTTAACTATAATGTGCACACCCCTGCTTTGTCAACTTGAATCATGCTGTTTCTTTCTGTTATTTATTGTAACCAAAGCTATCTAACGATAATAAATACTACATAAAATGACAGGCCCTCCATTTTATCATTCTTGCAGATAAAGTATTAGATTGATCAAGTAAAATACTTTCATGTCCTTGAGGAAGTGTATGACAAAAACGGAAAATATTTTCTTTCAAATACGCGTTTTTAAATATTTGATATTTTGTTCTGAATGATATAAAATCAATTTGCCTTTCATGATTTTTATTGGATGATCTTTAATTGCACTCACTGAATTTGAATTTAAATCAAACTATGTGTGAACCACTTCTAAAACATTTAAGCATCCTTGCAAGGCTTTAGCTGAAGAAAGCTTAAAATACAAAGACATTTTAGTTTGTGAAGTCTTTCATAAATTAAAACTATCTCATTTTCTCCCAGCTTAGATGTTCTGAAATGGATACAAAAAATAATACAATTTTGTTTACACGTTCACTCTTAATAATGCTTTAATTAACATCATTCTCAGCTGTGATTTTATTTATAGGCAAGATTTATTTCCATTCAATGCCCAGTGAATAATTTTGCTCTAATAATAGCATTATCAACCACAGTGATTTGTAGCCGGTGGTGAACCTATGGCCTTCAATGTATTCATGTCAAGATATTTACCACTATTTTTGAAATATCTTCAGAATTTATGTATACTGAAATATTTCTTGACCTTTTTTTAGTATTTCTTACATTTGTATCAGCAATCAAAAATAAAAGAGTGAATAAATCCCATGTCTCTTAGGCAAGTATTCAAAGGATTAGACTAATGAAAAATTTTCAGAAAAAAGAATTACAATAAAATTCTTAATGAAAACAACCAGACTTCCGTTTACAATACATATGTGCTACTAGTATATCTGTCTTAATTTAAGTAAAAACATCATAGATACACAGAGATATTTATACATTGAATGGGATGACATGGAATAGATATAAAATCTATTGGAGATAAAAATCTTTTGTTTCACTTTATCCGCAGATAGTCTTTTAAATGAAGTTCTTTATTCCAGCTAAATGAGAGAGACAAAATATCTATAGGTTGGAATTATCCATATTCTTTATAAAGACTTTAAAATCTATGTCTCATATTTCATTCTCCAATTGCGTTGATTACTACTTGCCACTTTCTGTTTGCTTTCACCATCAAGGCATTAGCAGATGTAGAACCATCTGCTTGGAATGCCCTTCCAGTAACTGTGATGTGGTAAAATTCGTATTTCTACAGATGGTCCCTTCCAGAATGCCATCTCTGATCCCCCTTCCTACTCTCTTCCATTTTGGACTTATGCACTCCTCCTTTATGCATCCTGTAAGGTAAGGTATTTATTACCTTACATAGTAAACATCTGTTTATCTATCTGACTTTACTATTTTACCTTAAGCTTCTTTTTTTTTTATTAATTTTATTTTTGGTTTCATTGGGTCTTTGTTGCTGCATGTGGGCTTTCTCTAGTTGTGGCGAGTGGGGGCTACCCTTCATTGCAGTGCGCGGGCTTCTCATTGCGGTGGCTTCTCTTGTTGTGGAGCATGGGCTCTAGGCATGTGGGCTTCAGTAGTTGTGGCGCACAGGCTTAGCTGCTCTGCGGCATGTGGAATCTTCCCGGACCAGGGATCGAACCCGTGTCCCCTGCATTGGCAGGTGGATACTTAACCACTGCACTACCTGGGAAGTCCCTACCTTAAGTCTGTTAATGGCAAAGGCCATTTTTGCTTTGCTTTGAGACCCCAGGTGCCTAATACACAATTAATACTTATAGAGTCAATGGATTTCATAAAATGAAGTTTTCACTTGAACACAACAGTATTTCAAACACAAACATACTTTCTGTCTCACTACCAAAAATGAAATGTTTCAATTTTGAGGTTAATTATGTTGAATTACAACTTTTAGAGTCATGAGTTAACTAAAAGTTTTTCAAACTGTAAAATCAATATCTATAATTTGCTAACATTTGAAGACAATGTTATTAACAAGTTGAATAACAATATATCATCAAATCAACAATGAATTTCTTAATTGGCATGGTTGAGAAAGATGTAAATTCTAGTTCAAGGGGTTTTATGGATCATTAATTTGTTACCTATTTAATATTAGAGTAAAAGTAAAATACCTTAAAGAAGTAAGATATACTGAAAAAAATTATACTTTTGTTTTCCGTAATTCCAAAGGCATTAACCAAGACATAAAATAACCTTGAAGGGTTTCACAGCTATCATCTTGGAAACTGATTACCATATGCAAAAACAGGTATGTCTATCTGTGCAGGTAAGAGAAACAAAACAAAACCCCCTTAATCTTTTTCTTTCCTGTCATTTTTCTGTTTTCCTAGAATTTGGACAGCCCTCATAGTTTTTCACTACGAGCCAAAGATGATGGAGGGACCTGATGTCCCACATCTGAGATAGTAGTGAGTATCCTCTGTCTCTCTCCCAAAATTAGTGGTATATTATTGCAAAAACAAGCCTACACAAAGTACCCTTTACACAGACGTGCAATCAGCATAAAAAAAATTTTGGTTTCAAATCCAAGCTCTGCCACTTACCAGTAGCATGAATGAGAACACAGATAATAATTATTTTATAGTGATTTTTTTTTTTAAGGATGGAAGGTACAACATCACAAAGAAACTTAACACTCTGCTTGGTATAGAGTAAATTTGCACTTTCTTCCTTTTTTAATGAAATGCATTCAAGCAAGTGGTGCATGATGTTACAGCACATAGAGTGATTATGAAAATGAGCTACTTTTCAAAACCTGCCCCAATCACTGTTTAAAAAATCATCAAAAATTTTGGGGGGAGGTGGAGGTGTATAAATTGGGGTCAGTATTCTAACCCCTTATGATAAACATCCCTAAAGTATACATTTTTATTGGAATTTTAAAACAATGACCAATATTTGAAGTGTTTGTGGGGAATGTTGCATAAGTTAAATACAGTCTGTTCTATTCTCTCTGAGAAAAGATATCAGAAAATAACCCAGGTAGAGCCTAAATGACCACACTTAAAAGAAAATCAATGATACATTGTGAAAATGGAAAATAAAAATTCACAGAAACCAAATACTCTCTAGGTAACAACTTTCAACATTAAGAAAGCAATGGCAGAACACAAATCATATGAAAACATATCAAAGGACACTGATGAATTTTCACCAAAATTAAATAGATAATAGCTTGAATAAGCTTCCAAGTCAATCTTATCTAATTACGTCATTTTGATGAAGATTTAAATGAGTCCTGATAGGTGTTATGGCGTAGCTGGAAAGCCCTCCAGCTCAGATTCTTTCTATTACAAAGTTCATGCAATTTACATCTCAATAATCTTTTTTATAAAATTAAAGTATAGTTGATTTGCAATATTGTGTTAGTTTCAGGTGTACCACAAAGTAATTCAGTTATATTTATATATATTTTTTAGATTGTTTTCCATTATAGGCTATTACAAGATATTGAATATCATTCCCCATGTTTTACAGTAAATCCTTGTTGCTTATTTATTTTATATACAGTAGTGTGTATCTGTTAATCCCATACTCCTAATTTTACTTTAACTATGATGTAATTTATCTTTAAATGTATTTCTAAAATGTTTTATTGTTTTCATTTAAATAAATATGGAACTAATAGAGGCATTTTTAACGATAAATCACTGACACACATGGACAAGGGCCACTTCAACCAGCAGGGTTAGTGAGGACAATATGAGATACATTTAAAGGATGACTGATCAGGACCAAGTGGGTTATTGATCGGTCACAGGGAAGAGAATGAGACTGTCAGCCAAAGATAGCAAGAGTTAGAAATCACATAATTGATTGGATATGTTTAATTAACAATTTATTAAATTTGCATATAATTTAGCCACACTGAGTACAGTAAGTTATTTTACTTCAACTATAAAGAAGAAAATAATACAAATAACTGCATATATCAGAAATGTTGCTTATATCAAAATGATTTGACCCTAAAAATTGCATGTAAGCAGAGAGAGATTGTCCCTTACTGGATCTGTAAATCAATAAATCAATCTCCTAGGTAAAAAGAGAAAGAGAGTGCATGGTGCTAAATTGCATGATAATGGGAACAGTTACAAAAGGGAAGGGGAATATATTTCAAAGAGATTATTCTAGCAGGAATTAGGGAAGAAGATGCATTCCTTGTCTGAATTAATAGAAGGACAGGGACCATAATACATATTTAGAAAGACATGTAATCTTGAAACCCAGCCAGATATAATCTCAGTTCTTCATTGACCAGAAGAGACAACAGAGGGAGAAGAGAAACATAGAGAGAAAGAATGGATTTTGACCAGAAATTAGACAGAAGTTAGTAGTGAAAGAAGAAAAAAGTCTAAAAGTCATATCTACATGTGACCCAGGCTTAAGTAAATAATGAGACTACATTTATACTTAACGTTATAGTTTATGTTCTGGCATTTATACACAATGAATGCATAACTGTTAAGAAGGAAGACTCTCATGCAAAAATATCTCGATTTGAATTCAGCATTACACCTAAGAGCTGTGTGACTTTAGAGTGGCTTAAAAAGTTATTTAAACTCCCTGAGCCTTCATGAGGATAATAGTTGCAACTACCTTAAAGATTTTGTGATGATCTAATAAGTAAAACCTAAAAGCACTTAGAACAAGGTCTAGCACATGACAAATGTTTAATAACTATAAATTATCAAGAAAAATTAACCATACTTGTACTATTTCACAGCCAAGTACACTTTAATTAGCTTATAACCTCCCCCAACTTCTCTCAGCTGAAGTTCTAATTCTGTCTACTAGTAGACAAATAATACTGTCATTTCCAGTCAATCTTGAATAGGACAAAAAAGGAAGGTTAGAGGCCAGAGTACCCATATGTCAATGCGCTTGCGGCTTGGAATTAATACGCTAATTAATACACATATATATAACTGCCTACATTCATTTCAATTCTTTATTAAGTAAATATTAAGTTCACTTATTCAGTATTATTTTTTTTACTTGCAACAAAATAATCCAGACTTAAAGAAGCAAATAACTAAAATATTATGAATATGCAAAGACGGTCTCAGACCCTGAACATGATTCTCAAAAGAGTGAATTTGATAAATTTGTTGAACAATGAGAATGTCATAACAAGTATGCAACTTTAGAAAGGATAGCACACATCCAAAAGTATATATGTTTGTTAATAAAGAAAATTTTATTACTTCTTACATTGGAGAATTTGGTTTGGTCTTAAAATATTATTTTGGAAAAAAAATTCCTTGCAATGTTGTAGGTTAGGTTTCTTAGAAGCAGAGCCTAAGCAAGGAATTCTTTTTTTTTTTTAACATCTTTATTGGAGTATAATTGCTTTACAGTGCTGTTAGCTTCTGCTTTATAACAAAGTGAATCAGCTATAGATATACATATATCCCCATATCTCTTCCCTCTTGCGTCTCCCTCCCTCCCACCCTCCCTATCCCACCCCTCTAGGTGGTCACAAAGCACTGAGCTGATCTCCCTGTGCTATGTGGCTACTTCCCACTAGCTATCTATTTTACATTTAGTAGTGTATATATGTCCATGCCACTCTCACTTTGTCCCAGCTTACCCTTCCCCTCCCCGTGTCCTCAAGTCCATTCTCTACATCTGCACCTTTATTCCCATCCTGCCCCTAGGTTCTTCAGAACCACTTTTTTTTTTTTTTTTTTTTAGATTCCATATATATGTGTTAGCATACGGTATTTGTTTTTCTCTTTCTGACTTACTTCACTCTGTATGACAGACTCTAGGTCCATCCACCTCACTACAAATAACTCAATTTCGTTTTGTTTTATGGCTGAGTAGTATTCCATTGTATATATGTGCATGTCTTCTTTATCCATTCATCTGTCGATGGACACTTAGATTGCTTCCGTGTCCTGGCTATTGTAAATAGAGCTGCAATGAACATTGTGATACATGACTCTTTTTGAATTATGGTTTTCTCAGGGTATATGGCCAGTAGTGGGATTGCTAGGTTGTATGGTAGTTCTATTTTTAGTTTTTTAAGGAACCTCCATACTGTTCTCCATAGTGGCTGTATCAATTTACATTCCCACCAACAAGAGGGTTCCCTTTTCTCTACACGCTCTCCAGCATTTATCATTTGTAGATTTTTTTTTTAATGATGGTCATTCTGACTGGTGTGAGGTGATACCTCATTATAGTTTTGATTTGCATTTCTCTAATGATTAGTGATGTTGAGCATCCTCTCACGTGTTTGTTGGCAATCTGTATATCTTCTTTGGAGAAATGTCTGTTTAGGTCTTCTGCCCAATTTTGGACTGGGTTGTGTGTTTTTTTTATATTGAGCTGCATGAGCTGCTTCTAAATTTTGGAGATTAATCCTTTGTCAGTTGCTTCCTTTGCAAATATTTTCTTCCATTCTGAGGGCTGGCTTTTCGTCTTGTTTATGTTTTAGCAAGGAATCCTTATTCAAGCAATTTATTAGAGAATTACTCTCAAGAGAAGGTAAGGAAAAAAGGCATGATAGAACAGGGGTAAAGCTAATCAAGGATGTGGCTGAAAATGACATCTAGCTTCAGATGAATCCCATGGGATCTGGAACACTTATTGATACCTCGAGACACTGGCAGGTCCTCTGTATTCCATGCCAGTCAACTATTTCTCTAAGGAATGGGAAAAATATTTGAAACATATAAAACTGGCAAAGGATTGATATCTGGAATATACAAAGAATTCTTACAAATCAGTAAGAATAAGACAATTCAAACAGAAAAATAAATGGGCAAAAAATATGAACATGCAAATCCCAGAAGATATACAAATTACCAGTGAATATATAAAAACATATTGAAACCCATTAGTAATTAGAGAATACAGAAAGAGCTCCTACAAGCCAGTAAGAAACAGACAACACACAGGAAAAAAGGTAACAACGAATATAGACAAGAATTTCATGGAAGAAACACAAATCACTAATCAACATATGAACAGATATTTAACTCCATTATTAATCAAGAAAACCACAGACACTATTTTTCACCCATAACATTTTAATACTAAATAATATCAAGTTTGAATGAATGAAGGAGTACCTATAGACACTTATGAAGCATGAGTCCAAATTGTTAAGATCATTGTAGAAAATTATGTATCAAAATATCAAAGTAAGTAATTTCACTTCTCAGCATTTACCTTAGAATAATACTCACATATCTGCACACAGAAACATGAGAAACATATATAGAGACATTCAAGGCAGGTTTATAACAGTTGAAATTAAAAATAATATAAATGTCCATTAATAGGAGACTTGAAAAAGTAAACTACGGTATTATCTATTCCACAGCATAACAGACAAGAACTAAACACATAGGGTAAAAGATATCTGACAAAAAAATTTCCAAGGCGTTTAATTAATAAAATCAAGTACCTGACTGATATGTTATATATAATTTATGGAAATTACAAATGTATTATGACAAATTTTAAATAATAGTCTACAGATACATATGTGTGTAAATGCATAGGAAAAAATCTGGAAGGATATACTTCAAAGTGTGAACAGGAATTATCCTTGAAGAGGGCTTTTGTACTGGGGGTTGTCATCAATGGGGGCACCAATGTAACAAATAATATGAAGTTTCAACAATGAAAATAAATTCATGAATTACTTTTATAATTAAAACTTACAGAATTCAAATTAAAATAGTATAAAAACATATGGCCTATCAACATTACGTAATTATAGGCATGTAAATGTGTTAAAATAATTTGAAGGATATACAAAAATAAAGTAGCTGCCTCTGAAAGAGAATGAGAATGTGGGAAATTATTTTTATAAAAATAATCTGACCAAATATGACAACATACAAAAATCAATTCTGAGTGTTTTAATAAACTCTTCAAATCTTTTAAATTGTAACACAAAATATTTAAATAAATAAGACTTACAGAAGTGCCAAGAATCCTTACATTAATATAAAGACTTTGTATTTTTCATGAACCTACATTCTTAACACTAAAATTCATGTTTTATGTGACTATCAGTCCAAAATGTATGTTTATAAATTGAAATTTACTTTGGTAAAAACTCAAATTCTATTTCATTTCACTATTGAAAGCTACTTCCATCCTTTTAAAAAATTCACTATTCCTTTACCATATGATAATTCATCTAACTGTTGTCAGTGATAGTTCAGACACAAATAATTTGTTCTAGGCTTTTCACAATCTTTTTAATGTTTTAGTATTTCCATAATACACACATTAAACCACCACAGATTATATAGTTGGCTAATAAATTGGAATTATATGATTTGGAAGCATGTGACATTATGACGTTTACACATTGACAATAAATTGATGCCATCATATAATTCTTTCGAAGGCTAGTAAACGAACCAAACAACTCAGTTATTAGTTGAAAGGAATGCTTCATTTATAACAGTTTATTTGTTTTCTAAATACTAAAATCACTGGATTTGCCTCAAATTTTATTTTTTTACTAAAAAGAAAATGACCAAGTTTAAAATAAATAACCTGTAGTTGTGCAAACATACCAGCAGAGGGTGCAGAAGATCTTCCTTTTTAGCAATAGTCAATTTTTTTTCTTGTAACTTTCAAAACCAATTTAAGATTTATTGGGCAGTTAATTAAAAATATCACAAAGACTTTTATGTAAATGCAAAATTAAAGTCTTAAAGTCTCCAAATGCACTTTCAAATTAAATCTTTTTTTCTTCTAGCAAGAGTTTTTTAGTTTTTAACTTTTATATAGACTACATAATAAGGCATCTGTTAAAGGAAATTCACATTCATATATATCAATTCAAATTTATTATTTATTTTCCAATAGTTTTTCATTGTTTTTGAAATAATAGTAGATCATATGTTGCTTTGTAGGGAAAAAATTAGTGCAAAAGGTGTATGAAGCTGGTAGCATATCTTGTTCCTGTTATATGTTGTAAATATCACTTAATTTAAAATTTTTTCTTACAATATTGTACAGAGCAGCTCATGGTCACAGACACAAATATGAATAAGGAAAATTATGTATCAATGTAAGATAATACAAAAACTGGAGGAAAAGAATTTTTGAAATACAAATTAGAATATTAGGAGATTAAATTTAAAAGTTAATACACTCAACATTCATAAATATGTGTATGTCTGGGTCTGTGTACAAAATATCAGTAATACAGACACTTGACAATACAAATCAGCATATGGAGTAATACAGAATCGAACATTTCAGTGTATGGTCCAGTTCAAATATAAATATTAGATGAATAAATTGAAAGTCAGTATTGGTCTGGTAAGGAGGAAAAAAAGAAATGAGTATATCTGCAAATCATTACTGCCTCGCTTTGTTATAAATACTGTTGTAGTTGTATTCTTTATAATACAAATGGTAGCGTATTAAAAAATATACCAATTTCCATTCAGTTATACGTTGGCTTGAAGTACAAATTCTGTCAGAATCATTTTTAAAACAGAATCTTAGATTTGTCCTTTTTTTAAGTGTTGTTTCTGAACTCAACATATAATGGTCACATTCAGCAATGACATTGTTTCACAATATATCTGTGGATCTAATTTCTCTTGAACTGCTTCCCCATTCATAAAACTAGAGGACTGAATAGATGAATTTTGTGAGGCCCTCTAATTCATTAAAATACATGCACAAAATCTGTGAAATGCAGGATACATACACACACCTGACAATAAAATGTCATTCTGAATATCATTTTTTCTAGTTCAAAGTTAATAACAAACTAGATTCAGTATTGTCCCATAAATAGGAAGATAAAAATAATGTCCCATTATAAACAAACAGATATAGTGTATTTTATAAAAAAGAGAGCAAAAGTACATCTGGGAATGCAGTCTGTTTGTTACATGATAAAATTAGAAATATGATAGTAAGTTTCTTCCACTTACCTTGTATTTGCCTATGTAATCACTGAACCTGACTAAATCATATACATATTTTCAAACTTTCATTATTTAAAATTCTGGTTTTTGTAATTCATGAATAAGAACAGGGGTATAGATTTTAGAATCTAGGGGAAAAAGAGGCATGGCTTTTATTTCATATGATATTTTAGTAATAAAATCCTCAGATATAATATAGTAGCAGATTGAAATTATTTCAGATTATGTTGAGATAAATTTTAAATTAGTAGAAAAGCCTAATATTAAAACAATTAATAGATTTACTCTAGATCCGTAAAATATAATTAAAAGATTTTATTAAATGTATTAAAGCATGTTTTATTCCCTAAGTTATTAACTTAAAATTTTATTTATTTTAGGAGGAATTATATAACATATATTACAACAAAAGGGACATAATAAATTAAGCCCGTTTCTTTCTTAAAAAAAACAAACTTAAACTTTGTTAATAAATTTACTAAGTTGTCTTGTGAGACTATGGTCCCACATCAAAGACCGCCATAAGGAATGACTGATACTGAATGTATACTGATTTATACTGTTAATTTGATAGAACAATTAGTAACAAAGAACCCAGGAGAGAAGGACCTACGCTTATGCCAAAAGGGTTCTAGCTGTAGTAGCTGGTAGCAAAGGCGGTGTGCCTGACTTGAGCTGCCACTACATGGAGATTTTGCATCTTGGAAATTGTGAGTTCTGCTTTGGTAAATAACTACTGAATAGAATTTGACATTTGGAAGACGTACTTCTCTTTGAGGATGAAGAAACTGAAATCCAGATTGGTTAAGTACCTCATTCAAAGACAAACAGCTGCACTAACATTTATAGAGCTCAGTGTTCCTGATAATGGAATTAACTAATCCAAACAAAAGTAGAGACTCTGTCATTGTCAGAGACATGTCCTTATTTAAAACAAATAAAAAGATTCTGGCTCTATAAGCATCTGATACATCTATATAATATTGTTACCATTTTTGTATAACTTTAAAATAAGTTTTCTTTTCAAGAAGCTACATTAACATAAAAGATTTTTTTGTTTCCCTTATGTGGTTTTTTTAAAAATTTAGTCACATATCACTGGAAGAGGTGACCTCACATTAAGTGAGTGCATATGTTATTTCATTTTAATCCTCCTAACAACTTTGTTAGGTAACTATAATTATTCTTATCAGATAAACAAATGTGGGGTCTGAGAGGTAAAGCTGAGATTTGAATCATGTATTTATGATGAAGACAAATTGTGAATTCATATCTTTCTGCCTCACATTATAAGATATTAAGTGACACTATTCTTAATGCTATTGCTGCCCTAACAGTGTGTAATTGGGAGAGGCTTAGTATTCCAAATCAGTATTCCAATGACAGAGCCACTGCCAGGTATCAACAGGAGTTTTAAATGACTCTTAAGTTAAACAACTGGTCACAGGAATATTAATTCTGCAGAAAGAATGCATCCATTAGCAAAGAACGTACAAAGTGTTGAGTTCACAAGCAAAAGAGAGATGGGGGCGGGGAGGGAGGCAGGAGAGAAAGAAATGGTTGTGTCATCCTACAGACTTTCCTAGGCCAACAGTTGCATGTCCAAGACTGAATATTAAACAAGGGCGTAAGTAGGATCTAAGAACATTTTGTGATTCATAATAAAATATTCAAAGAAAGGAGCAGGCATCCAAGATTAAAAAGAATAAAGAAAGAATGTCATACAACAAGCAGAAGGTTCCCCAGAAACTGAAATAAGAACCTATAGGGGCCCCGGCTTGCTTTGCTTATGGAGAAACCACATAACAGTATTTGGATACCATGTCATGTAGATAGCATAGAGTATACAATATAAATAAATAATAATATAATGGATTACAGAATAAGGGTCAGAGCTGTCTCAAAATATTTTTTTTGGCTTTCTTCTCAACATCTTAAAATCTCATTCTGGTTTTGTCCTGTAAAATATATAGGTTACATTTCAGAATCCACATTTCTGGTTTGAATTCTGGTTTCTACACTCACTAATTTTGTTTTTATGTTTGCTTGTTTTTAGCATCTTTATTGGAGTATAATTGCTTTACAATGGTGTGTTAGTTTCTGCTGTATAACAAAGTGAATCAGTTATACATATACATATATCCCCATATCTCCTTCCTCTTGCATCTCCCTCCCACCCTCCCTATCCCACCCCTCTAAGTGGTCACAAAGCACCAAGCTGATCTTCCTGTGCTATGCGGCTGCTTCTCACCAGCTATTTTATATTTGGTAGTGTGTATATGTCCATGCCACTCTCTCACTTCATCCCAGTTTACCCTTCTCCCTCCCCATGTCCTCAAGTCCATTCTCTACGTCTGCATCTTTATTCCTGTCCTGTCCCTATGATCTTCAGAACCATCGTTGTTTCTTTCTTTAGATTCCATATATATGTGTTAGCATATGGTATTTGCTTTTCTCTTTTGGACTTACTTCACTCACTCTGTATGACAGTCCCTAGGTCCATCCACCTCCCTACAAATAACTCAATTTCGTTTTACACTCATTAATTTTGAAAAAACTACTTAATCTCCCTCTTAGCCTCAGTGTCACTATGTGTGAAATGAAGAAATAAACAGCACCTGCCATAACAGAATTAACTATTATGAGGATTAAAAGAGCTAATGTGTGTTAAGTGCTTAGACCTGTGTCCAACAGAGAGGAAGCACACAAAAAATGTTAGCGATTTGTATTACTACAAAATTATATAAAGTGAATCCAACTTTTCTACTTCAAGAATTTGAAATAGAAACCTATCCATCTCAAGAATGTGATGCCTTGAATGGGAAATCTATTGAAGCAATACTCTTTCTAGAATTTTCTCTTAATAAGGCTTCTTTGCTTCCACGTGAGCTACAAGTTAAGATAGCATGTATCAGGACTTCCCTGGTGGGGCAGTGGTTAAGAATCCACCTGCCAATGCAGAGGACACAGGTTCAATCCCTGGTCCAGGAAGATTCCACATGGCACGGAGCAACTAAGCCCATATGCCACAACTGCTGAGCCTGCGTGCCACAACTACTGAAGCCCATGCACCCTAGAGCCCGTGCTCAGCAACAAAAGAAGCCACCACAATGAGAAGCCCATGCACCACAATGAAGAGTAGCCCCTGCTCACCGCAACTAGAGAAAGCCTACACGCAGCAACGAAGACCCAACACAGGAAGAAAGAAGGAAGGAAGGAAGGAAGGAAGGAAAGAAGGAAGGAAGGAAGGGGAAAGAAATTTTAATTAAAAAAAAGATTGCGTGTATGTGGATGAGTGTATATCTAAATAGAATAGGATCATAACCCTCCACCAACCCTTAGCAAAAAGAACTGTACTGCTAGCCTGAAAATGAGGAAAGATAGAGATAATAAATCAGAACATTCTATGTGAAAGACAAACTTTCTTTTTATTTTTCTTCTATTCAAGTGCATTTTATGCTGAGATTATCTTGAATAATCTTATGTCGATCACATTATTTCACACGATAATTTCAAACTTGTTCTATTAAATTGAAAATCTATATAATCCTTAGCACACTTTAAACACTAGTTTAAATATGGCAAAGGACGTATTTTTCTGGCAAGCTCTACATGCTGTACGTGCTTTAAACATATTTTCATTAATACTGTCAAGCAGCATATTTAGCTCATTTGGTTTAAGGAAAAGAGATATAAATGTATTATTTCACTATAATCTAATTGGAAAAAGCAATCCTCGTTGTCACACCAACCAGCCAATGAAGATTCTTCTTCAGAAGCAAAGGTTTAAATCATCAAATAAACCTGTTAACGCTCCAAGTCAATATTCTCCCTTACTCATTTCTGGAATCTAATAGAAAAAGGAGGAGGGCAGGTGGAGGGAGGAAGGAGGAGGGTGACTTGGAATACTCCTCTTCTGTGAAATAAGATGTCATCCCCTGCAACATTTCTGTAGGAAGTGCTCACGGGACTCCCTGAAGAATTAAAACTTTGACCGATACCCCGGAGATTTTTAAAAACTAGACAATGCATCCTATAAAGATTCAGAAGAGATGAGAAGCTTGCCTTTTTTATTCTTTTTTGTAGAGTGGGAGACTGTGAAAGGCAAAATAAGGAAGATGAACTGGGAAACATCAGAAGCTTCTCAAGCAAGGAAATTATATGGAAAATCACAACTGGAAATTGAGGGTCGAGAAATTAATTCTCTTAAATATATGCGTGTACATGGAGGCCAGGAGAAGACTGTGGGACCCTGGGTTATTATACTACACTCTGAATACCACTGCTCTAGCATACACAAGGTGCTCAGTGGATTCTTCTATGCAAATAATTCAAAAATGGGAGCCACACTGTCTTCTAGGTACAGAGGATGCAAAAGAGAATAAGGGACAATAGGTCTTTTTTTTGATGGAGCAACTATTGCACTGAGGTAGACAGAATATAAGCAAGAAATCAAATGAACAAGATAGATCTTGGATAATCATATTATATTACATAAAAAATAATTGCGGGATCACAGTAAAGTGATAAAAACTGAAGGGGAAAGTGTGGAAGTGAAGATATTTGAGATGAATGAAGATCAGTGAGAGAGCATTTCCAGCAGAGGCACCATCAAGGACAAACTCCCCAGGGCAAGCCTGAGTTTGCAAGGGAATGAGAGTATGAGATGAGGCAGGTCAGGAAGGTAGAGTGCCAGATCCCATAAGGCCTCACAGACCATGGTAATATGCTTGGATGTGATTCCAACTGCTAGGGCAAGCCCATCAGCGAGCTAAAAGAGATACCCTCTTGGTGGAGGGTGGGTTGTAGGAGTAGCAAGCCAGTTAGAAAATTACTGCAATAGTTAAAGGAGAGATGATGGTGGCCTGGTTTGGATAGTCATAGTACAAATAAACAAGGTAACAGACTTGGTTATCTTGATGGGAGCACCAAGAACTGCTGATGGATGGGATGGGAGGGGTGAGAGAAAGAGAGGAATCAAAGAAGATACCTAGGGTTTTTGTCTTCTACTTTTTTTTTTTATATTGTTGTTAATTTGTTTGTTGTTTGTTCTAACTGGGGAAAGAAGTGCTACTCAAAATGACCATCATAATAGTAAAGTCAATATGGAATAGATAAATGGAAAACACATACCCAAAGTCTTAAATTATGACGAAATACTGTCTCATAAGTAATATGTCTTTTTCAAATTGAAAATAAAGTGTTCCAACAATATAGCCTTTAAATATAAATTCATTTCTGATCACAAAGTTAGAAAATTGGGAAATATGGAGAATACAGGAAAATATAAAAACTGAAAAGCATCCAATCCCATCCATGATGCTCAGCATATTTTTTTCTTCTTTTAAGCTTTTAAAATTTTTTATACAGCAGCTTCTTATTAGTTATCTATTTTATACATATTCGTGTATGTATGTCAATCCCAATCTCCCAATTCATCCCATCACCACCATGCCCCCCCACCACTTTCCCCCCTTGGGGAAAAGTTACATTTGTTCTCTACATCTATATCTTTATTGCTGCCTTGCAAAACCGGTTCATCTGCACCATTTTTCTAGATTCCACACATATGCATTTATATTTGTTTTTCTCTTTCTGACTTACTTCACTCTGTATGACAGTCCCTAGGTCCATCCACGTCTTTACAAATGACTCAATTCCTTTCCTTTTATGGCTGAGTAATATTCCATTGTATATATGTACCACATGTTCTTTATCCATTCGTCTGTCAATGGACATTTAGGCTGTTTCCATGACCTGGTTATTGTAAATAGTGCTGCAATGAGCATTGGGGTGCATGTCTCTTTTTGAATTAAGGTTTTCTCGGGGTATATGCCCAGTAGTGGGATTGTTGGGTCATGTGGTAATTCTATTTTTAGTTTTCTAAGGAACTTCCAAACAGTTCTCCATAGTGGCTATATCAATTTACATTCCCACCAACAGTACAGGAGGGTTCCCTTTTCTCCACACCCTCTCCAGCATTTCTTGTTTGTATTTTCTGATGATGCCCATTCTAACTGGTGAGTTGATACCTCACTGTAGTTTTGATTTGCATTTATCTAATAATTAGTGATGTTGAGCAGCTTCTCATGTGCCTCTTGGCCATCTGTATGTCTTCTTTGGAGAAATGTCTATTTAGGTCTTCTGCCCATTTTTTGATTCAGTTATTTGTTTTTTTAATATTGAGCTGCATGAGCTGTTGATATATTTTGGAGATTAATGTTTTGTCTGGTGATTTGTCTGCAAATATTTTCTCCCATTCTGAGGGCTGTCTTTTCCTCTTGTTTATGGTTTCCATTGCTGTGCAAAAGCTTTGAAGTTTCATTAGGTGTCATGTGTTTATTTTTGTTTTTATTTCCATTATTCTAGGTGGTGGGCCAAAAAGGATCTTGCTGTGATTTACGTCAAAGAGTGTTCTTCCTATGTTTTCCTCTAAGAATTTTATAGTGTCCAGTCTTACATTTAGGCCTCTAATCCACTTTGAGTTTATTTTTGTGTATGGTGTTAGAGAGTGTTCTAATTTCATTCTTTTACATGTAGCTGTCCAGTTTTCCCAGCACCACTTACTGAAGACACTGTCTTTTCTCCATTGTATATCCTTGCCTCCTTTGTCATAGATTAGTTGACCACAGATGCATGAGTTTATCTCTGGGCTTTCTTTCCTGTTCCATTGATCTATATTTGTGTTTTTGTGCCAGTACCATATTGTCTTGATTACTGTAGCTTTGCAGTACAGTCTGAAGTCAGGGAGTCTGATTCCTTCAGCTCCATTATTTTCCCTCAAGACTGCTTTGGCTATTCGGGGTCTTTTGTGTCTCCATACAAATTTTAAGATCTTTTGTTCTAGTTCTGTAAAAAATGCCATTGGTAATTTGATAGGGATTGCACTGAATCTGTAGATTGCTTTGGGTACTACAGTCATTTTCACAATATTGATTCTTCCAATCCAAGAACATTATATATCTCTCCACCTGTTTGTGTCATCTTTGATTTCCTTCATCAGTGTCTTCTAGTTTTCTGAGTACAGGTCTTAACTTCCCCAGGTAGGTTTATTCCTAGGTATTCTATTCTTTTCTTGCAATGGTGAATGGGATTGTTTCCTTAATTTCTCTTTCTGATCTTTTGTTGTTAGTGTATTGGAATGCAAGAGATTTCAGTGTATTAATTTTGTATCCTGCAACTTTACAAAATTCATTGATTAGCTCGAGTAGTTTTCTAGTGGCATCTTTAGGGTTTTCTATGTATATCATCATGTCATCTGCAAACAGTGACAGTTTTACTTCTTTTCCAACTGGGATTCCTTTTATTTCTTTTTCTTTGCTGACTGCTGTGCCTAGTACTTCCAAAAATTTGTTGAATAAGAGTGGTGAGAGTGGACATCCATGTCTTGTTCCTGGTCTTAGAGGAAATGCTTTCAGTTTTTCACCATTGAGAATGATGTTTGCTGAGGTTTATCATATATGGCCTGACCTTTATTATGTTGTGGTAGGTTCCCTCTATGCCCACTTTCTGGAGAGTTTTCATCATAACGGGTGTTGAATTTTGTCAAAAGCTTTTCCTGCATCTATTGAGATGATCATATGGTTTGTATTCGTCAATTTGTTACGATGGTGTATCACATTGATTGATTTGTGTATACTGAAGAATCCTTGCATCCCTGGGATAAATCCCACTTGATCATGGTGTATGATCCTTTTAATGTGTTGTTGGATTCTGTTTGCTAGTATTTACTTGAGGATTTTTGCATCTATATTCATCAGTGATATTGGTCTATAACTTTCTCTTTTTATAGTATCTCTGTCTGGTTTTGGTGTCAGGGTGATGGTGGCCTCATGGAATGAGTTTGGGAGTGTTCCTTCCCATGCAATTTTTTGGAAGAGTTTGAGAAAGATGGGTGGTAGCTCTTCTCTAAATGTTTGATAGAATATACGTGTGAAGCCATCTGGTCCTGGACTTTGTTGGAAAATTTTAAATCACAGTTTCAATTTCATTTTTTGTGATTGATCAGTTCATATTTTGTGTTTCTTCCTGGTTCAGTCTTGGAAGGTTATACCTTTCTACGAATTTGTCCATAACTTCTAGGTTGTCCATTTTATTGGCATAGAGTTGCTTGTAGTAGTCTGTTAGGAGGCTTTGTATTTCTGCAGTGTCCGCTGTAACTTTTCCGTTTTCAGTTCTAATTTTATTGATTTGAGCCCTCTCCCTCTTTTTCTTGATGATTCTGGCTAAAGGTTTATCAATTTTGTTTATCTTCTCAAAGAACCAGCTTTTAGCTTTATTGATCTTTGTTATAGTTTTTTTGTTTCTATTTCATTTATTTCTGCTCTGATCTTTATGATTTCTTTCCCTCTACTAACTGTGTTTTGTTTGTTCTTCTTTCTCTAGTTGCTTTAGGTGTAAGGTTAGATTGTTTAAGATTTTTTTGTTTCTTGAGGTAGGATTGTATTGCTATAAACTTCCCTCTTAGAACTGCTTTTACTGCATCCCGTAGGTTTTTGATCATCGTGTTTTCATTGTCATTTGTCTCTAGGTGATTTTTCATTTCCTCTTTGATTTCCTCAGTGATCTCTTGGTTATTTAGTAACATATTGTTTAGCCTCCATGTGTTTGTTTTACATTTTTTTCCCTGTAACTGATTTCTAATCTTATAGCATTGTGGTCAGATAAGATGATTGATATGATTTCAATTTTCTTAAATTTACCAAGGCTTGATTTGTGACCCAATATGTGATCTACCCTGGAGAATGCTCCGTGTGCACTTAAGAAAGTGTAATCTGCTGTTTTTGGATGCAATGTCCTATAAATATCAATTAAATCTATCTGGTCTATTGTGTCATTTAAAGCTCGTGTTTCCTTATTAATTTTTGGTCTGGATGATCTGTCCATTGGTGTAAGTGAGGTGTTAAAGTCCCCCAGTATTATTGTGTAACTGTCAATTTCCTCTTTTATAGCTGTTAGCAGTTGCCATATGTATTGAGGTGCTCCTATGGTGCTCCTATATGTTGGGTACATATATAATTGTTATATCTTCTTCTTGGATTGACCCCTTGAGCATTATGTAGTGTCCTTCTTTGTCTCTTGTAATACTCTTTACTTTAAAGTCTAATTTGTCTGATATGAGAATTGCTATTTCAGCTTTCTTTTGATTTCCATTTGCATGGAATATCTTTTTCCATCCCCTCACTTTTAGTCTGTATGTGTCCCTAGGTCTGAAGTGGGTTTCTTGTAGACAGCACATATATGGGTCTTGTTTTTGTATCCATTCAGCAAGCCTGTGTCTTTTGGCTGGAGCATTTAATCCATTCACGTTTAAGGTAATTATCAATATGTATGCTCCTACTACCATTTTCTTAATTGTTTTGGGTTTGTTTTTGTAGGTCCTTTTCTTCTCTTGTGTTTTCCACTTAGAGAAGTTCCTTTAGCATTTGTTGTAGAGCTGGTTTGGTGGTGCTGAATTCTCTTAGCTTTTGCTTGTCTGTAAAGCTTTTGATTTATCTGTCAAATCAGAATGAGATCCTTGCCAGGTACAGTAATCTTGGTTGTAGGTTCTTCCCTTTCATCACTTTAAATATATCGTGCCACGCCCTTCTGGCTTGTAGAGTTTCTGCTGAGAAATCAGCTGTTAAACTTATGGGAGTTCCCATATATATTATTTGAAACTTATGGGAGTTCCCATGTATATTATTTGTCGTTTCTCCCTTGTTGCTTTCAATAATTTTTGTCTTTTTGTCAATTTGATTACTATGTGTCTTGGCATGTTTCTCCTTGGGTTTATCCTGCCTCGGACTCTCTGTGCTTCCTGGACTTGGGTGGCTATTTCCTTTCCCATATTAGGGAAGTTTTGACTATAATCTCTTCAAATATTTTCTCAGTCCCTTTTTATTCTCTTCTTCTTCTGGGACACCTATAATTCGAATGTTGGTGCATTTAATGTTGTCCCAGAGGTCTCTGAGACTGTCCTCAATTCTTTTCATTCTTTTTTCTTTATTCTGTTCTGCAGTAGTTATTTCCACTATTTTATCTTCCAAGTCACTTATCCATTCTTCTGCCTCAGTTATTCTGCTAATGATTCTTTCTAGTGTATTTTTCATTTCAGTTATTGTATTGTTCATCTCTGTTTGTTTGTTCTTTAGTTCTTCTATGTGTTTGTTCTTTCATTCTTCTCGGTCCTTGTGAAACATTTCTTGCATCTTCTCGATCTTTGCCTCCATTCTTTTTCAGGGGTCCTGGATCACCCTCTCTGTCATTATTCTGAATTCTGTTTCTGGTAGGTTTCCCATCTCCACTTCATTTAGTTGTTTTTCTGGGGTTTTATCTTGTTCCTTCATCTGGTGCATGGTCCTCTGCCTTTTCATTTTGTCTATCTTTCTGTGAATGTGGCTTTCTTTCCACAGGCTGCAGTCTGCCCTCTGTTGCTTCTTGCTTCTGCTGTCTGTCCTCTGTTGGATGAGGCTGTCCTGTTATTTATTTATTTATTTATTTATTTATTTATTGCGGTATGTGGAACTCTCACTGTTGTGGCCTCTCCCATTGCGGAGCACAGGCTCCAGATGCACAGGCTCAGTGGCCATGGCTCATGGGCCCAGCCGCTCCATGGCACGTGGGATCCTCCTGGACTGGGGCACGAACCCGCGTCCCCTGCATCGGCAGGCAGACGCTCAACCACTGCACCACCAGGGAAGCCCTTAGTATACTTTTAAATGCAGGGAATCTTCACTTCACATGGCACTATGTTAACTGAAACATATACATATGGGAACTGCATTCTTACTCTATACAATTCTGTCTTACTTAACTCTCAAGAGTCTCAGTTAACACAGTAAGTAATACAAAGCCTTGAAGAAGATCTACTTTCTTCGGTAATTTTTTACATCATTGAGATAAAGTGTATATATAATGCTATATTTTCTAAGCAATTTCTCACATATTATCAACTCTTCATAAATGTTTAGATGGTGGGTATTTCTTAAGGGGAGTTACCATAAATTACTTAAGGTTAAACATTTAGGTAGTTTAAATCATTTCTGTTTTAAAAAGCAATTTTATATTAAACTATTATAAAGGTAACTAATCCATTTTATTCCTAAATAATAATTTGATAGCATTCAATACCCCTGTTATGGGCTTGCAAGTTTTTGGAATTTCTATTAATGGAAGAACCCCATGTGATGTACTGGATTTCAGTCCGAAGGCTGTACAGCTTCTATTATCAGTGCACCTGGACCAAAGTCCTACGTGTAAATCTCTTCTTGGTAAGAAATGAAGCTGTTCTGAAGCCTAGAAACTCTTTCAGGCTACTAGAGTATCATTTAGTAAATAACCATAGCAACACACTATGGCTGAAGCCACCAGAGGCACAAGTGTCTAATCGCACTACGTTTATTTGTCCTCAAGATGTCTCTCTCCCACTCTGCAATGATTAATTCACTTGAGGCCACATAAAGTAAGAGCAGTCGCAGTTTTAAAAATCAAGCAAAGAAAGCAGGCAACTTGGTGAAGAGTACTGACACAGAGACAGGACATTTCCAAAGAATATAAATCTGTTTACAAGTAAATGATTCAGCATACTTTATACTAAAATCTCCTACAAAGTGGGGGATAGGTACTAGGCATAAAGGAGAATGCAAAATACATGTAAACTTGCTTACTCCTGCCCTTAAGATGTTTATAATATAATTAATTAAACTTATATAAAAAGAAAGAGAGGCCAAATGTTAATGATACTGTGGCACTGACTGTAAATAAAATCACAGTTCTGAGAAGAAAAGAAAATGATACACTGGAGAAGCAGACTATTAATAAAGAAGCAAACAAAGGCATGAATATTTGAGACCAAACAGTCTTCATAATGTTTTTGAAATTTCAAGGATTGAGGCGTTCACTTTTTTTTTTTTTTTTTTTTTTTTTTGCATTACGCGGGCCTCTCACTGTTGTGGCCTCTCCCGTTGCGGAGCACAGGCTCCGGATGCGCAGGCTCAGCAGTCATGGCTCACAGGCCCAGCCTCTCCGCAGCATGTGGGATCTTCTCGGACCAGGGCCCCCTGCATTGGCAGGCGGACTCTCAACCACTGCGCCACCAGGGAAGCCCCCTAGATCACACTTTGACAGACACTGGAAAAAGAAACTGATCAACAAACAAAACACTCTTTATGTCCATATAGGATTTGGGTATTGTGTACTGTACTAGTTTAATGACTAAATATAAGGTGCAAAGTGGTGAGTTCAGAATGAGATAAAGTTTGGGACTAGAGTGCAGGTAACTTTGAATGTTATGAATATGAGTTTTCTCTGAGGCAACACAGCCCTAAGATAGAAGGAATATATTTATAATAAATGCTCACTGAATTTAAATTAAATAAAGCTTCAAAATTTCACTCTACCTGAGAAATAATATGCTTTTTAATTAGAAGCTAACTACCTCTCTTTATGTTAACTGTTATCACGGGAAAAATGCTTATAAAGAAAGCATTTATCAAGGAATTTGTAAGAATTCTATAAATTATTTTAATGACCCAAAGTAATCATTCCTTGGCTTTACTGAAATTTATTTATCAATTTAACTGAAATCATAAAGTCTGCTTCATTTCCTATTATAAACAATGAAATTGCAAAATATAAGAAAGAATAAATCAAAAATAAAATGGATTTAAACCGAATATTACAAACTCCATTTAATAGAGATACTTAGTAGTATATAAGTAACATAATCTCTCAAAACACTGCTATGGAATCTGACTTTAAAGTCACACCAATGGTGTGATACTTTTAAATCACAAAATTCCATGAAGTATTAGGATTTCTATGAGAAAGATGATTCAGTAAGAAGTTCACTTGAATGATAACGTCAGTAGAATAACATGCTATCACTAGATAACTGTTACATACAGTAGACTGCAGGGAAGAAGTATATGGGAAATAAATACCCAGATACAGCAAAGACATTTATTTTCAAAGCTGGAGAAAGCAACCCTATAGAATGCTGTATGACAATCATTTTACTACCTTATACCAAAGGCTTTGATAACTCTGATCACTCAGCACTCCTAACCCTTTTTTTCTAGATAGAAAACTCTTTATCAGCGTCAGTAGGATCTAAGAGTGAACTGAATGGAGTAATGGGCCTTAATCTGACCCTTGTGAAATACAGTGACCCCTAAGGTCTCCTCCATGAATTACACAACTCCTTTAAATAGTTATCTTCAAGAAGTATAAAGAGCACAGCCTCCACAGTAACGTAATGAGAACAGGGTATATAGGTTTATTGAACAATAATATTTAGGAATTTGTAACAGAGCCCGGCTGATATGGTAATTTGAGTAAACTGAGATGAGCATCTGAAACGTCAGTTATTTCAATGAGTATAAATCTCAAGTTTCAGTTCTGTATCTGTACTTATATTTACTTAACATTCAAAATGCTTTAAAAACACTAATGACAAGTTAAAAGCCATTAATTTTCTAGGTTGCATTATAGAAATGAACTATTAGCAACAATACAAATACATATACAACATATGTATACATGTATTTATATATAATTTAACCTAGTTCACAGAATGACTGGCTATTTTGTATACTATTTTTACATCAATAACCACTAAGAAAAACAGACACACAAAACAGTGCTCTTATTAAGCATAAAAAGAAATAATATGGAGTATGATGATATACATTAATATAAAATGACAAGCAATATATACCCCAAGTACAGTTAGAAATGCTTTTGGTGAAACTGGAGTAAAAGCTTTATAACGAAATATCAACAACTAAAAAGTACTCAAACATATTTATTCAAGTCTAATTGGTATGCAGATGCAATTAAGCTGATTCGGGAAATATAGAACCAAGATACCATGTGGTTCTTAGTTCCCCAAAATTGCAGACATAAATTGCACTTCACGTACTGGTATCTGAGCCCATTACTACTGAAAACAGAATGCTTTGCCCAGTCAACCTTAGTGCTTTTTTAAAATTCGGTTTAGGAAATACAGTGTTTTCATCCTATCAAAATGTGTGGCAGTGAAATGCAGCCAAACAGGCACATCAATCATGGGTATCCCCATGGTGACTCAAGTTGGATTTTTTCAGTGAGTAAACTAATGCTGTCTCAGTTACACAATTCTGCTTATGTTCAAGTTTAAAAGTTCAGGCTTATAAAGTAATTGTACACTTATGTATCTATACATATGTTTTGAATGGGCCAGTTACTATTCACAGTTTTCAGACTTTCCAACACAGTAATGAAAAAAGCTAACTCAGATAAAAATAGACTTGAGAATGTAAGTGATTCATTCCCATGAACTGCTTTACTAGCCATGATTATGGTTTTTCCTCTATTTTCTCATTAAGAGATAAATGAAAATACCTGGGCTAGGGAAGCAGACGGAGGAAACTATTTAACCCAAATCAGCAAAAGTCAAAAATATAGATAAAATATGCAGGTAATTCTTAACATCTATACTACTATATAGCTAGATTTGTTGAGTAAACAAAATGATACCATTGTATTTAAAATATTTTTCAACATGAAAATAGTACAAATATATGTTATAGTACAGATATATATATTTTCAACATGAAAATAGTACAGATGTATGTAAATATAAGCATGATTTCAAATATTTTTGGCCTATTTAATTTCAAATTAATTTTGAACAAAAACTGGGCTGTGTAATGCGATCATGTGATTTGCAAAGCAACAAGAATGGAACTGCTAAGATAATAATCTATGCTGAAACATGACTCTAAGGCTTTATCTCTACTGTAAGTGTTCCAATGGTTCTTCAACCACTGTGATAAAATATTTAGATTAATAGGTTAAAGACATTCTCACATGTCAGAAGGGTCTGTCTTTCTGATTCTAATTTTCTAACTTGGCAAGGAAAAACTCTGGTAACTCTCACTGAAGGACAGAAGATATTTGGAAAATTTTATGTGCACATGTAAACGAGGGCTTAGCTTAGATATGATTTAGAGCCTCTAGATTTCTCCATTATCTTGTGTGAGTCCACAGACCTCAACTCCCAAAAACAGAGGTCCACTTATTGGGGGGGAGGGTGGGTCCGGTAGTTACATAATAAAAAACAATACAGTTCTCTCATTCCCTTTCCTCCCTCTTCTATCCAGAGCTGTGGCATTGCTTAGTGTTGGGTTCAATTAGTCCTTGTGAATAAAAAAGAAAAGAAAAGAAAAGAAGGTACAGGAGAGAGAGAGGAAGGAAGGAAAGGTAGGAAAGAAGAGAGAGGGAGGGAGGGAGAGATAGGATGTGATATGACCTCATTACTTGTTCAGGAAAATTCTGGAGACCAAAACATTCATCATCATCATCTGTCCACTGTATTTGGAATAGTGGCTTTACTCTTCAGTTCTCAGATTCTTGAAATATGAAAAATTACTTTAATAAGATTGGTTGGTTTATCATCTCCTTTTACGAATTCCTTGGAAATTGTCTTTCTTCATCTTGTTTAGCAAATACCTTTTTACTTCATATTTTATTAACATGAGATTCTGAAGAGTATTTATGCCCCTCTCTGATACAAAGTTACTTAGAAAAACAGTCCCTTGACTATTATCCTTCTTATCTAGCATGAGAATTTTAGATTCTTTGCTTAGATTACCTTGGCAGAGAAAATGCCAAAGATTAATTTCACAATAAACTCTTAATATGACTAGCATTCACAAGTCACATACCGAAATTTAAGAACATTATACAATTTTCACTCTCAGCACACATGAATATAAGCCACAGCTACTTCAGAGAGCAAGTCCCATCTAGAAGGTGTTTCTAAAACACTTTTATCATATTTCAACCTATGGATTACACTAATCATCAGAAGAAGTAGATAGGTAGTTTAGGTATGGCTATCCACATATTAGATAGTTGAATGGGGAACCATTTCTCTTAGTTGGTGTGTCCTGATATGTCCCAGCTACTTCCACATAATGAAAAAAAATATTGGGAAACAGTACAGAAAGAAGCAGAAAAAAAAATCTAACTCAAGATTTGTCTTCATCATGGAAACACCCAAGGCAGTGTGCTAGTTCTTTGATTCAATTTCTACTCTATTCTTCTTGAGGATTTCTGTATCTTCCTAGGAAACTTTTTGTTTTTCATTCTGAATCACTGTTATGTGGCTACTTCTTCCAGTATATGATGAATATTAGAAGCCCTTAGCTTCCATACTTTAGTTTTTCATAGCGGATTCACATACGATTCACATTCTTATCATATTTTTCTCCAATTTCAACACCACACTGACAAAACTATTTGCATACGGTCTACTTATTTTTATCCCACAATAATTCAGAATACAAGCAACCAGCAGAATATACACGCCTTTATCTTTATATTCACCTGAGTTTAACACATCCCAATAATGACTAGACCATACCACACCCAAAATGGGAGCTACGTTTCACCTCAAGCACAACTTAAATTAATTAGTGGGCCTACTTGGAGTGAAGTACTGAAAATAGTTGTGAGGTCTATCCAAGCTCAGTAGGAAAAAGTGCCATAGTAGAATATAACATGTGACAGGGCCAATGGAGGGAAAACTGACAGCCTATGGGCTGTGTATCTTCCACCATAATCTGGGCTCTCTTACAAAAATACCCCTAGGGTCATTAAAGTGACTGAACTCGTGACTTGCCAACCACCAGCCAAAGACATCAAATTTTCACTTCCTTGACCTAGATCTTATCAGCTCCCTTTTTCAATAGCAGCTCTCTTACTCTTTTCTCTTCCTTTTCCTTAGTTTTGAATTCATGAAAGAGAATTTCTCAGTGTAATTTGAGTTTGAAACACTTATAGACATTTTCTGCTACAACATCAAAGACTGAGGAAACAAATGTAAAAAATCAATAAAAATGTTGGGATATCCTAAATCGTGGGCTAGAATATCACATAATTATTAAAGCTATGGTCTTAGGTTCAAGATGTTGTAAAGACCAGTGATGGCCGATCACAGTTTTGCCCCAAACTCTTTAATGTACTCTATAATTCTATGGGTTTGGACAAATTTACAATGACACATATATATCATTATGGTATCATACAATGTATTTTCACTGCCCTAAAAATCCTCTGTGCTCTGCCTATTCCTCCCTCCCTTCCCCCACCACTTCACTTTTTCATTTCTTAGTTTCCTCAACAGCAACACAAATGTGATACATCTGTTCAAGCAAACATAATGACTAAGTAATACAAAGTATTATACATAGTATGTAAAAGATTGTTCAGTGTGTTTTTAATGAACTTTTTTTAAAGTCCAGTACTCTCCAAATCCCTAGTAGTTTTTTATTGTTTGCCACCATGACTTCCATACCCGATGACATGAATCTACGAAATGGAAGAGAGGTCTCGTGGGCCCTCCCCAATGTTCTTTTTTGAAGTTTGGGTAAAGCTCTACTCCAAGACAAAATCTTTCTCATTCAAAGTCGGTAGGAGGTAGGGACGGTGGGGAGTTCGGACACAAAATGATGTGGAAGTGTTGGATTAATTGGATTCCATGTTTCAAAAACATATATGAGTAGTATCCATATACCTACAAATGTTTTTAATTTGCATTACTCTTAAAAATGGAGGGAGGACTTTTTTACCCATAGGCCATCTTCTCTACTCCCATCACAGCACAGTTCATGAGACCCAACAATCTGAAAAAAGGCACAGATGCCTCCTTCCCTTCGATGTATACTATTGCTTGTCCCTGGGAGTATTTCTGTTGCTCTGACTTAGTGCAAAAGAGGATATTACTACTTCTACTAAGCTGGATTATAGGATAGAAAGAATTTCCCTCATGTTTTGAGCTTGACTTCAGAATGTGTTTTTCAACAAAGAGGCAAGGTATATTTATTTGTGAGATAATGAAATATGACAATTGATGTTGCTGTGTTAAATTAACAACATAAATTGATTTTTGTGAGTTAGCATAAAATTCACTACTATAAAATAAAATCTGAAAAGGAAAATGTTTGATCAGATTAAGAACCCCGATTTAAAAATCTGTTTTTTGAACATATAGGTGAAATTATACATACCTGAAATCAACAATGATTTATGAACAATATAGAGGAAATAATTTCATGACTTTTCTAAACCACCAAGCAGTCAATTTTAGTTCTCTAATGACAATTAATAATATTATATTAAGTTCTTGAATGACAATTGTGAAGGAAAGAAAGGGGGAAGGAAAGAACGGAGGAAGGGAAGGGGAAGAGAGGGAGGATTGATTTTACACTTTTAAAAAAAATCTGTTTCAGTACTTTTATACTGAATCAGATAATGTGAAATATGGTAATTTTAAGATGAATGATGATGGCCCTTTTCAGTTTCATTATGATAATAATTGCTATATTTATTAGAGCTGTGTTTTATCAGGTGATTGCAGTTTTAAATATTTAGCTAAGTTCATAAGTGAAATAATTTAAAGCTGAATGTTAAAAGATCAGGGTCCTAATATCTAGGGCTGCTGAATAGCCAGTGAAGTTAAGTACATTGCTTCCAAATATCTGAAGGCTTACAGCAGAACTAGACCTGTATTTGAAAGGCTAAAAATACTGTAAGACTGCAACAGAAGTATTTAATCAAAGCCTCATCTTGTCAGAACACGGCAGTGCATTTTATTCTACGTATCTATTCAATCAAGAAAATGAAATACAATGATGACAAAATTATTTCTCTTATATAAGTACTATAAAAGAGATTCTTATCCTTAAGATCATGTAATTAATATTTCATAGAGTAAAACAGCTAGATTCAGCATTAAGTATGAAATGGCCTCTCCTCGCTACGCTCAGAAAGATACATTTGATTCTGAATTAACCCTGAACTTAACCTCAAAGTAGAATACAGAATATTTGATTTTAATTTCTGATAGCTTCTTTCACTGGCATTTTTTTTTAAATAAAGCAATATGGACAGACATGTCTTTAAAATTATTTGATGTAACTGACTAATAACATTTTAATTTCTATGTCATTATATTCAAGAAAAAATTATTATTAACCAATCCTAATTTTGTGCTGGTGAAACTTAAACATTTACCACAAATTCACCAGGTTGGTTTTTAAATACTTGATTAATCATGATTGTCTCTAACTTTGATATGCATATATACAAATAAATGTAGATATCTGTATATACAACATAAGTATTATTTAAATGTTAACCTTTCTTCAATGCAGCTTTTTAATATAAATATCCATCTTGAAATCCATTCAAAAAGATAAAGTTTGAAAGATAAAATTAATTACATTATATTGCCCTGGCAGTATGTACAGGTATAATGACTATATAACAATAATACTAATTTTGGTATAATTACTTTAAGAATTTTAAATGGTCAAATAAGAGATTACAAATCCCCTTCTCCTCATCATAAACCCATAAAGGTCTATCTGTTCACAAAGTTAAAGATTATAAAACATAAGCTCTCTGAAATACAGGAATATTCTTTATTAGACGCTATATTTACAGCAAGTATTCTTACTGTCTATAGAGGTGGAGGGGAAATTATATCCTTAATTTAAAATAACGTGGCTAAACAAGGATATCAGAAAAGGAAAATAGGTTATGTTTAGTGAGAAAATATAATTTGGAATTTATTAAGGGGACCTCTTTTGTAAAGGAATAAATTCAGAATTAATATACCAACTCAGAGGATGAAAATACAAAAACCTTCAGTTAATAATGATCAAGATAACCTTAATATTCTTGAGAGGAATATTAAGTGCTCAGATATATACAAATGTCTGATTATCTAGAAATGTTCCAGTGAACTCAGCCATCCCGACCACCACCCAAACTCTGACAGAAGAAATAAAATAAAGTGTGCTAGACAGCTATGTATACATTGAATAGGGCAGATTTGTTAACTAACACCAGATGGAGAAAAAGAAAGTTTAGAAACATACCCAAAAAACTACATACAGCATTCCAGTGAACAGGAAAGTATCACAATATTAAGGATGTTCTTGTTAGTTCTAATCCTGTTAGTTGATGTTGTATGAGGTGACAAAATGACCCTAATATGAACATATTCTGTAATAAACTAATCTTTTATAAAATTAGTAGTCAACTAAATTTCCCATCTCAGTTAATACCATAATGATCCCCAGAAATCATGTCAATGTTTTCAGGAATTAGGCTTTTATTGTAAACAACCAAAAATGCAATGCAAACAAAATGCAATAAATTCCAAAGTGAAAGTGCAGAGCAGGCAAAAATTGTAGGATTCCACTGAATTCATGAAAGTGAGGTAGAAAACCACTCAAAACACACACAAAGCCATTGACAAATTAGAACTGTAAGACACAGACTTATGGAAGAAGAAAAAATTGAAAAGAATAGCTAGAGATTTCTTTTTGTACAACAAAAAATCATTCTTTGAATATCACAGATGATGTCCTTGAAGAAACTGATGAAGCCCTAAAGTATTTTTTTAATAAGAGATCCTCTTTATGACGGTGGTCAAAAAGTCAGTGTGAATTGAAAGCTGTTGCATATTCCTATTACATCTTTATGTCTGCAAAGCTGCTTCCCCAAATTAACACGATCATTCTTTACCTATTCCTTGTATTGAAACCATCATTGCAATCATCAACTAAAATAAATTTATATTTCATTTTTTTCAGACAAATTCCTAAATGTTTCTTTTTCATCCTAAATATTCACCATGAATTTTGGCTCTCCATTTTGGATGTATTTCTCTTAGCTGGCTTTTAATTTTTTTTTTCTGAGTCAACCACCTGTACCAGAACCAGTTGTAAGATTAAATGTTTCCTTAAAGAGATACATTTTAGTGAATTTACAAGAAAAAACATATAGTGTTAAAACACCTCATTTTTCTGTGAAACTATACTCACAACTATGGCCAAACTCTGATTTAGTAACTATCATCACTTGCCAAGACAACGCAAATGTCTACAACTGACTCCCTGCTTCTGCCACTGTCCCTCCACACACAAACATTTCTGAATATTGAAGACAACTTTTTCTTATTTATTTAAAAATATCTTTATCATCCCCTCACTTAAAGTTTTTGAAAGACTCACTATTATACTTAGATTTAAATTCAAATAAATTACGTATTTTTGCCAAAGTCCTACCTCTTTGATCTTACAGTAGGTTATCCTCCTTGCTAGCTCTGTCTTAGCCACATTAGCCTTTTTTTCTCTTTATTGACCGTAGAAAGATATGAGCCCCTTAGGGCCATTTACTCTTGCCAACCCAGGAAACCCCTGCTCCCTCATTTGTGTACGGCTGGCTCCTTCATGTTATTCAGATCTTATTTCAAATTCCACCTTCTCATTGAGACATCCAGATCAGTCTCTATATCCAACTGTTTATTTCTTCTACCTCATCACCCTGTTTAAGCACATCTCCAGCCAGTCCCCACATGCCTACTTCACTGCACTCATTCACCTCTCAAACCTCCTTCCTAACCTATTTGCTTACTTGCCTACTGGCTGCCTCTCCAGATAGGAGTATGGGTTCCACGTGGGCAGTGACTTCATCTGTCTTGCTCTCTACTGTACCCTAGCACCCAGAACAATGCCCAAATTACAGTAAGCATTAAAAAATATTTGTTTAAAAGATGAATAAATGAAATGGAAAATCATTTAAAATTATCTCTAATGTTTTCATTAGAAGTACATGTCCAAAGGGTAAACAATTATGAGCGACAAGCATTTTCTTGCCCACAGATTAATAATTCATTTTGTTTGTTTAGAGACATTTGAGTTCCCACCTAGGAACATAACTCCTTTCTTCATATGCTTCTATAATTTCAGGGTTAACATTACAAGACGTTTTCTGTGATCTCTCAAGAGTGATCTCAAAAATTTCTATAACCCAAGAAAACTGTACTATCTTAAAAAGTCATAAAAACCATTCAAAACAGGGTGAAAGGAGGATTCTGAAGAGACAGAAGTGAGCCCTTAATATCTGAGTTCAGTTTAATGTTACCCCAGGATCTCTGACAATTTGAAATTACATCAGATAAACATTAAAACCAAAAAGATCCCAAGCTTAACATCGTAATTAGTTTTATTCCATCATCCAATTTGTGAGAAATGAAGATATTTTTCTGATGTTCTATGACCCATCTGCTTTTAAAAATGTAAAACAGAAAAAAAGATAAATTGAAAAAACAAAGATTTTGGTCTTATCTGTTATAAAATATAACTTGTATTTATTAGTCAAAATATGAATCTGCTTTCCAAATATATTTATATAATTCATTCTATTGTTTTTAATCTATCTACATCAATTTTATTTCCCTAAAAACATTTCCTTAAAATGTTAGGGTATGGTTCACATGATGAAATACTTTCATTACAATGAATGGTCCAAATAAGCTTATTCCGGAGGCAAGAAATTCATACAGAAACAAAGAAATCACTAATCTATAGTTTGGAAATTCCTAAGGGTTCATCTTATCCCATATGTGTATCTAAAGACCCAGGGGGCTCAAGTTACACTAAAATTATAAAAATTTCTTTAAACAAAGACTTTTGATATGCAAATCTCCTCAGAAGCTCTCAATAATCACCAGAAATTTCCTATTGCTCCAATAATTCTAAAGAATGATTCTACTCTTTCACATAGTGTATCAAGAGATAGACTTATTCATACAATATCTTAAATATGTTAAAAGTGTGGAAAGATAAAACGAAAATCTCCATCTAGCTAAAAAAGGCACCACACCAATAATTTATAGCCTATTAAACTAAACCTATATAAAAACCACATAGTAATAACGTGACAGTAGATTGTTCTTTAAAAATCCACCAACACCTATTTCAGGGAATAAAGTCATGTCTAACCATTATACATCAGCCTGGGCACATCAGGCTTTCTCTTAAGTTTGAGAAGCATATTCAGTGTATTATATGTCTGAGAATGTTTAAGACAAAATATGTAGCTATTCTATTATACTATGATTTAAAAGGCACTCATTAATCAAGGATCAAATATTATAATACCATACCAGTTTGTATAGATATGAAGTATTTCTCAATTAAATAATTTAGATATTGGATCGGCTAAATTGTGCTAGAGACACACAATTGACATTTTAAGCATCGAGAAAGATTATGGAACTATTTCATGACAAACTCTCAAGTGCCAAAAACGTACTGCGGGCTTCCCTGGTGGCGCAGTGGTTGGGAGTCCGCCTGCCGATGCAGGGGACATGGGTTCGTGCCCTGGTCTGGGAAGATCCCACATGCCGCGGAGCGGCTGGGCCCGTGAGCCATGGCTGCTGACCCTGCGCATCCGGAGCCCGTGCTCCACAACGGGAGAAGCCACAACAGTGAGAGGCCCGCGTGTCGCAAAAAAAAAAAAACCAACAACAACGTACTGCATAAGTATACACTACAGTCCCACTGAGTAAAACATGGTATGTGTATGTGGGGCAACCATATAGGTGTTCCACTCAGATCTTCCTTCAGGAAAATCAGCTGTGGGGAGCATACATGATCGACAGTCTCCAGTTGCTGTACTTTGAGATCCGTCATAGTGTTCATTTTGAGGCCACACTTCCCCAGTCTGCTCCCAGTCAATGACTGAACACAAAGGGGCTCCTAGAATCAGGTCATTCTTATCAAGCATGACAGTCCTATTTGGGGCAACTTTTGCTTGAGGAATACCCACTGGACTGGCTGAGACTTTTTCAAATGATTCTGCTATCTGAGGTTCTTCCTACCCAATTCTCCCTCCCCTCTCTTCTTACACAGATGTCAGATTTTCATTGTGGTCTGAAGGCTCTCCAAGACTACTTCTGCTCCCTCCCCTTTATTTTTCACAGGTGTTTCCTCCATTAAACCTCTTGCACATCTAGTTTCATTCTGATGTCTGCTTCTTGGGGGACCCAAACTAACATAGTATATAGGCTTAATTTTATTTCTATATAAAAAAGGCTAGAAAGAAATCTATCAAACCATTATAACTGTTTATCTCTGAGGAATGTAAATATCAAAGAGAAATATTTAATTTTTTAAATGTTTTAAATTAATTTTTTAAATGTTTTAAATATTTTAAATCACCACACTTTTCAAAAATTCTTTAAATTCTTTTTTTATAAGTATTTCACTTTGATAAATTTTTAAATGAATAAATCTTTTACTAATAATTATTTTTTGTGACACCATTTCAGTGGCCATCAAATACAGACTGAAGTGTCTGAGTCATTATTCTATAAATACCATAATACATTTACTGGTTACAAACTCTGTATCCTCTTACCATCAATCTGAAGCCTTAATGTCAAGATCATCTCCCTTCAAATAACTGTAGTTAGCAGAAAATTAAGCAGTATAATGGTCAATCTTATGTGTCAACTTCACTGGGCCACAAGCTGCCCAGATATTTGGTGGACCTCGTCAAATCTGGTGAAGGCCTGAACAGAGCAAAAGGCTGAGTAAGGGAGAATTTGCTCCCTCTCTGCCTCACTGTCTTCAGTAGGGATATCAGTCTTCTCCTGCCTTTGGACTTAGACTCAAACTGGAACTTACACCATTGACTCTCCCGGGTGTCTAGCTTGCCAACTTCAGATCTTGGGATTCCCTCTGCCTCCATAACTCCATGAGTCAATTCCTTATAGTAAATCTTCTTATACAGATATAGATATAGGTATATATTATATATCTATTGAAGGCTTTTGGCATTCCTTATTTTAAAATTAATAAAATATTCACACATAGTAAGAATCATACATCATGATCAACTGGGATTTATTCCAGGGTTGCAAGAATGGTTCAATATTTGCAAACCCAGCAATGCGATACATCATATTAACAAAAGAAAGGATAAAAATTACATGATCATCTTAATAGACACCAAAAAAGCATTTGACAAAATTCAACATCCATTCATGATAAAAAAATTAGTTGTCATCAAAGTTGGTAAGAGGGAACAAATCTCAACATAATAAATGCTATTTATGACAAAGCCACAGCTAACACTATACTCAACAGTGATACAGCTTTTAATCAGGAATAAGACAAAGATGTCCATTCTCTCCACTTCTATTTAACGTAGTATTGAAAGTCCTAGCTACAGCAATCAGACAAAGAAATAAAAGTCATCCAACTTGGTAGGCAAGAAATAAAACTGTCACTATCTGCAGATAACATAATACTATATATAGAAAATCCTAAAGTTACCACCAAAAAATGATTAGAATAAATGAATTCAGTAAAGTTGCAGGGTACAAGATTAATATACAGAAATCTCTTGCTTTTCTATTCACTAATTAAGAACTATCAGAAAGAGAAATTAAGGAAACAATTCCACCAAAAGGAATAAAATACCTAGGAATAAACTTAACTAAGGAAGTGAAAGACCTATACTCTGAAAACTATAAAACATTGATAAAGGAATTTGAAAAGGGTAAAAAGAAATGGAAAGACATCCCCTGCTCTTGGATTGGAAGAATTAATATTGTTAAAATGGTCATACTACCCAAAGCAATCTACAGATTTGATGAAATCCCTATCAAAATATCCATGACATTTATCACAGAGCTAGGACATATAATCCTAAAATTCGTATGGAACCACAAAAGACCCTGAATTGCCAAAGCAGTCTTGAGAATAGCCAGGACATGGAAGCAACCTAAGTGTCCATCATCGGATGAATGGATAAAGAAGATGTGGCACATATATACAATGGAATATTACTCAGCCATATAAAGAAACGAAATTGAGTTATTTGTAGTGAGGTGGATGGACCTAGAGTCTGTCATACAGAGTGAAGTAAGTCAGAAAGAGAAAAACAAATACCATATGCTAACACATATATATGGAATCTAAGAAAAAAAAAAAAGGTCATGAAGAACCTAGGGGTAAGACAGCAATAAAGACACAGACCTACTAGAGAATGGACTTGAGGATATGGGTGGGGGGAACGGTAAACTGTGACAAAGTGGGAGAGTGGCATGGACATATATACACTACCAAACGTAAAATAGATAGTTAGTTGGAAGCAGCCACATAGCACAGGGAGATCAGCTCAGTGGTTTGTGACCATCTAGACGGGTGGGATAGGGAGGGTGGGAGGGAGGGAGACGCAAGAGGGAAGAGATATGGGAACATATGTATATGTGTAATTGATTCACTTTGTTATAAAGCAGAAATTAACACACCATTGTAAAGCAATTATACTGCAATAAAGATGTTAAAAAAATAATAAAGAACAAAGGAGGAGGTATCATGCTCCCTGACTTCAGACTAAACTACAAAACTACAGTAATCCAAACAGCATCACTGGAACAGAATAGAGTCCAAAAATAAATTCATGCAGTTATGGTTAATTAATCTACAACAAGGCAAGAATATATAAAGAAAAGACAGTCTCTTCAATAAGTGATGGTGAAAATACTGTACAGCTACATGTAAAAGAATGAGGTAAGAACATTTCCGCACATCATATACAAAGAAATAAGCTCAAAATGGATTAAATACCTAAATGTAAGACCTGAAACTATAAAATTCCCAGAAGAGAGCATAGGCAGAACAGTCTTTGACATAAATTGTAAAATTATTTTTTTGGATCTGGCAAAAGAAATAAAACAAATGGGACCTAATAAAACTTAAAAGTCTTTGCAAAGCAAAGGAAACTATCTATGAAGCAAAAAGAACAAACAAAAGGAAGACATGGTATATATATACAAGGGAATATTACTCAGCAATATAAAAACAGAATTCTGCCATTTGCAGCAATGTGGATGGACCTAGAGAGTACTATGCTTAGTGAAATAAGTCAGACAGAGAAAGACAAATACTCTATGTTATCACTTGCATGTGGAATCTAAAATATAAAATGAATGTATATAACAAAACAGAAACAGACTCACATATACAGAGAAGCAAGTAGTGGTTAGTTACCACTGGGGAGAGGAAAGTGAGGAGGTACCACACAAGGGTATGGCATTAAGAGACACAAACTACTATGTATAAAATAAATAAGCAACAAAGATATATTGTACACCACAGGGAAATATAGCCATTATTTTTTTTTTTTTTTTTTTTTTTTTTTTGCAGTACGCGGGCTTCTCACTGTTGTGGCCTCTCCCATTGCGGAGCACAGGCTCCGGACGCGCAGGCTCAGCAGCCATGGCTCACGGGCCCAGCCGCTCCGCGGCATGTGGGATCCTCCCAGACCGGGGCACGAACCCGCGTCCCCTGCATCGGCAGGCGGACTCTCAACCACTGCGCCACCAGGGAAGCCCTAGCCATTATTTTGTAATAATTTTAAATGGAGTATAATCTATAAAAATATCGAGTCACTATGTTGTGCACCTGAAACTAATATAATATTGTAAATTGACTATACTTCAATAAAAAAAATAAAGAAAAGAAAAAAGCTGGACATTCTAAAAAGATTTTTTTTTATAAAATAAAATTTTCATAGATGTATCTATCCTAAATTCAGTGTTTATATATTCGATTTGCTTAAAATGTAGTATGGGTATAGGCCTCCACATTTATCTATAATCTCTTTAGATTTATTTATTTAATTACCTATCTATATTGTTCGTTTTATTTTTCTAAGCACCCAGACTAACAGAAACTCTGTTATCCAGCCCAGAATGAATCTCCCTTTTCCACCACCATAACCAACATAAATCTCTGCTTTGTTCATTTGAGTTTTAAATACACCAAATATATTCTGTTTGCTTCTTGATAAACATTGACTGAGTGGCCGTTATGTGTCATGTTTTAAAAATTAAAAGAAAACCATACAGGATTCCCTGTCCTTCATTTGCTAAAATCATGTTAATTTTCAAGTAAGTTTTATACCCACTATTAATACCACCATTATTTTCTACAACAATAAATAAATAAAACTATTACTGATCCACTTTTTGTTCATACTGTATACTAATCCACCACAGCAATCTCAAGGTGAGCTACATAAATTTATTTCTTATGACTCATCTTACTGGATCTTAGTTTCTCATCCTTAATATAGACTTAATAATAACTACCTCCAGAAAAGCACTCTGACGACAGCTTATTCAAAGAGCCCGCAATGCCAAGCATTCAGTAAACATTTTAGGATGTGACTGGGACTACTGGAAACAGCAATAACTTTGGGACAAATGGGCACAATTCAGTTCAAATACTTGTAAACTATGTAGCCAAATGCACATTTTTAATGTAGCCAAAGCACAGCCTCTCTTACTGTAAGTTTCTTTATCTGTAAAACTGGAGGCAGTAATGCCCACCCCAGAGAATTTTACCATGGGTTAAATGAGGTAACATGCGTAAGGCATTCGAATAATACCTGGCACACCATGCTTTGGATCTCGTTCTTTTAGCCTTCTGCATCTTAACTATCTTGTCCCTTATGTATTTTTGCAATTATAGAATGGGTCAGATCACGAAGACTGTTGGAAATTTCTATGACTTTAGGAATGGCCTCCTCCAGTGCTTTTAAGAGCTAAGTTAAAAGAACAGAGAGAACTCCAGTTGGAACTGGAACAGTGTCGATAAACATAATTTTCAAATCCATGGAAGCTAGGGATAAACTATAAAAGATGAAGAAAAACATTTACATAATTTTATGTATTATTTCTGTGGCAGAATAAGAGTGAGAAATCTGGAGTTAGGCTGCTGAGGTAAATACCACAGTCCCATCATTTAACTAGCTATAAAACTTAGATAAGTTACATAAACATGCAGAGTTTCAGTTTCTTCTTCTATAAAATGAACGAGTTCCTACCTATTGGACAACATTACACGTTTGAAGTGAACAGTATCTGAAACACAGAAAGCAAATGTTAGATATCATAACTTGTACATTGGCTATTAGCTATCTATTTTCTAAAGACTTCTCTTGCTTCAACTGGGTGATAGGCAACTTTTACACTTCTTTGGGTGATAGTCAACAGTTAAAATTTCAGTGTAGTATAATGCATTTAAAGGCTGCACATCTGTAATCAGATTCTGAAAGCTTATTCTAGGAATAAACATCTGAAATTGTTAGAACATCCAAATGCTAAGGTTGCAAAATATTTTTGTAAATGTCAAAATTTTGCATTTATCATTGTTGATTTGTACACTAAATATTTAGAATTACTATCCTTATGTTTGAGATGCCCTAATTTTCTATAGCCTGTATTACTACAAATTGATTCAAATTTATTGACAGTAGAGCAGAGAGGATAAAGATGCAAAAAGATAGGCAAAAATGGCTTGGTACTATGAATAATTCCAATTATCAAACATTAACTATTGTTCAGATTCCATGGTCACCAAGCAACCTTCTAATTACGATTTTGCTTCCCATGTAGATATCTCTAATGAGAAAAATATATGATGATCATGCTGATTCAAACAGTCCTGTCTATGTAATCATTATAATCTTCTTTGTAAATTAGTAATTGGAATTCTGGTGGTATTTTAATGAGGAGTGGGAGATAGTGTTTATGAAAGTATTGTTACTTTTTGATGAAAAGCACTAGAGTAGATTTTTCTTGATGTATGCTTTGAAAAACTCTATCATTTCACTGAAAAGGAGGGCACTTACTAGTAGAGGCAGAAAAAGTACAGGTAGGAAAAATATGTTCATGAAAAGGAATATATGTATCCACATATACTTTTTTATAAGCATATACAAATTTTTGTAAATGAAAGTAAATGTTAAGAACACTATAGGAGGAATCTACTGAAGGAATCTGGGGATTCCTTATTTTAAAAATTAATAACTTTTTCATAAATGTATCTATTCTAATTCCATTTTTACACATTTGCTTTGCTTGAAACGTAGTATGTATATAGACCTCCACATCTTATCTATAAGCTACATTTCAGGACTTCATAAGGGTACCAAGTAACATTCAGTTAAATATGTTCATGTTAGACTCCTGTGGATACTGATCCTTTAAAAAAAACAAAACAAAACAAAACATTATACAGATTAGCGTATCCAACTTTGTTTTTCATAGAGAAGAGTTGGGCTAGGTTAATCAGAACTTCCCAAAATTTAGATCAGATTTTCGCTTCTCACACACCTTTGCTAATCATCACCAAGCAACAATAAACACTTCAGCTCCCTAAAATAAAGCGTTTTGTAAATCCAAAGAATACATAATGTATATTGAATCTCTGTGAAAGTCCTTGGTTTTTCACACCCAACCAAAGTCTCATCAACTTGAATATTTCAACTTCACAACGATCATCTGTAGAGAGCATACAATGCGAAAAAGGATAAAAACTGACCTGACAGTACACTTCCAGAATGCGGGTGTAAGCTCCATGGACCCACTCCCCAGTGAAAGAATCATATGGTGAAAATCAAGTAAAGCAACCACTTAAAAAATCAGGAAATTGTCCTAAGGATATGCCACATGAGAAACATTTATTCAACAAAATCTAACAAATCTCAATAAAAACAGTGAGAGTCTGTGGCATCTGAGCCACAACCCACTCCCCCCCAGCCAGCTCAGCCTGATGGAAGGTCTATTACTAGCAGGTGCAGCCAAGGACACATGGCTCACTCTCCTCTCAGATCCTGTCTAGGGCTATGGCTTCTCCCCAGGAAGAGCAGGTCCCCAGCATTCCTCATTCTGCCCAGCTCTCTGCTGCCAAAGTAAAAACAACCAAATGTCCTGGGCTCCCTTCACTCAGATCCCACTCATAGGGTGGAAGACTACCCTAGGTGCAACTGGATGATTATTCTTGGCCCTGATCACCCTGTATAAGCAAGTTCCTAGGTGCAGATTCAAGATCAAGACAAGAACAAGAGCTACCAGACTCAACAAGTACCAAACTCATTATAGCAAAGATGTCATTCCAAGAGAAGTGGGCCACTACCCCATCCTGACTTCTAGAGCACTTATTCAGGGGTTCTTCCTAGGAGAGGCAAGCCGTAAACTGAATATCCCACAGGTCTTCTGAAGGGGGCTGACTTTATTTGGGTCAGAGCATGGGAAGTGCAAGTGTAAGGATACTATTGAAAAGAATGAGGATTTTACAGTGAGAAACAAGAGGAGACTGGTAGCTCTATGAGAGCAAGAAGGATAACAGTAGAAAAGCTAGAAGTTTTAAGAGAGAACCAGAGAAAAATGCAGCTGAAGAGAGCACTCCTAGGGTAGGAGTAAGTCTCAAAGTCTAGTCTCAAGGAACACATCTGCAAAGTGGCCCAAATTTAATTGGATTAGACTGTAGAGCAATCTATGCCCCTAGGCATTGTTGAAAACAATAGAGCAATCAGCTAGCAATTAGTAGAGACTAACAGCTAGGATTGATACCAATAGAAACAGACCAGCTAAAAATTTAACCAGGAAAGCAGAGTAAGAGACAGCCAAAAAGAGACTGACTAAAGCCACTGCCACCTCTTGGACAGGTCAGGGTGACTGTGAACATTCCCAAGACTGTGCCTCTGAAGAATTACATCAGAGGCTACACACTATGAGGGAGATGGACTTTATTAAAATAGTCAGGCAAAATCACTAAACAAATAAACAAGCAAACAACAACAAGCACGGGAAAATCTTGAAAGCAACAAGAGGAAAATAATTTGTCACATACAAGGGAACCCCAATAAGAACAACACCTGCAGTTTCATCAAAAACAATGGAGAACATAAAACAGTGAGATTTTTCAAAGCGCTAAAAGGAAAAAAAACGTCAGTTAAGAATCTCATATTCAGAAAATAATCTTTCAAAAATGAAGACAAAGACATTCTCAAACCCACAAACATTGAGAGAATTCATTGCTAGCACATCCACCTTTCAGGAAATGTGAAAGGAAGTTCTTAAGGCTGAAAGCACGTGGCAACCAAAAGTAATTTAAACCCATACCAAAAAACAAAGCATGTCAGTAAAGGTAATTAGAAAACTATAAAAGGCTATATAATTGCATCCTCTCCTTTCTTTTCTTAACTGTTAGCAATTGTATGAAACAATATGTATATAATTATATTGTTGGGCATATAACTTGTAGGAATGTAAGACATTTATAAGAGCACAACGCAAGTAAGGGGGAGCAAAGCTGTGTTGGAGTAAAAAATGACACCAGGTGGTAGAGTGAGTCTAGGAAAAAATGAAGAGAAGCAGAAGTGGTACATGAAAAGATTAACATAACAAACACTACAAATATATACTTACTCTGCTTTATTCTCTCAGCTTTCTTAGAAGACATAATAGTATCTAAGCTAATAACTGTAACATGACATTTTCTGGTTTGTAACATAGACTCGCTTGTGTCTCTGTATCTACCCCTGACTGCTCGCTCTCCCCCTCTCTCTCTCTGTGTATATATCCATGTAAAATAATATCACAAAAGGGGAAGTAAATACAGAGCTTTATAGGAGTAACATCTCTAGAACTCTCACTATAATTATATTAGTATAAATCTGAGGTTGATTCTAATAAACTATGATGTATACTATAAGCCCTAACACAACCACTAAGAAAATAACTATTATATATTAATGTGTGTATAAAACATAAAATTAAATGGCAGACATAAATCCAACCAAACCAACTACATTCCTAAATAACCAATGGATCAAAAAATAAAAAAGAAATCAAAAGGGAAATTAGAAAATGCTTTGAGATAAATGAAGAATAAACAAATTATAAGATGCAGCATAAGGAATGCATTGAAGGATGTTTATGGCTATAAACACATTACAATTGAAAAAATATTTCAAATGAATAGCATCACATTTCACCTAAGGACAATGGCGAGAAAAGGCAAATGAAATCTAACACATGCATAATAAAGAAAATAATAAAGATAAATGTGCTAGCTACTGAAATAAGAAATAGAAAAACAATGCAGAAAATCAACAAAATTGAAAAAAATTAACAAAACTTCAGCAAGATTGACGAAGAAAAAAGAGGGAAGACTCAAATTATTAAAATAAAAAATCTAAGAGAGAAAATCAATACCAACTTATAGAAGTAAAACTAATTATAAGGAATACCATGAGCAACTATATGCCAACAAATTACATAACTCAGATGAAATGGACAGATTCTCAAGAGATGCAAACTACCAAAACTGACTTAAGAGTAAACAGAAAATCTAACCAGACATACCAGAAAGATCATTAATTAGACATTTTAAATCTTCCCAGAAAGAAAAGACCACAGCAAGATGGTTTCACTGGTGAATTTTACTAAATATTTATAAAAGAATTAATACAAATTATTTGCTAACTTCCAAACAATAGGAAATGCTTCCCAAATTATTCTATGAAGCCAATATTAACCAATACCAAAACCAGGCAAGAGCATGGGAAAGAACACTAAAGACCAATATTTATTATGAATTTACACACAATATCCTCCATAAAATCCTAGAAAACGTAATAAAAAGTTCATACAACATGACAAATAGATTATTTCAAGGAATGCAAGGTTGGTTTAAAATCCAAAAATCAATCATTGTAATACACAATATCGACAGAATTAAGAACAAAAACCACATAATTATCTCATAGATGCACCAAAAGCATGTGATAAATTCCAACATACTTCCATGGTAAAAATTCTCAACAAACTAAGAATACGAGGAAAGCCTCAATCTGATAAAGGACACATATGAAAAATTCATGGTTATCATCATACTTAGTGGTTAAAGTTTAAATGCCTTCTCTCTGAACTTAGGAAAAAATAGGGATGCCCATTCTCACCATGTCTATTCAACAGTGTACCGGAGGTTCTAGACAGGACAAATAGGGGGAAAAGGCATCCGATTGGAAAGGAAGAACTAAATCTCTATTTGCAGATGACATGATCTTGCATATAGAAAATCCTAAGGAATAAAGACACACACACACACACACACACACACACACACACACACACACGTAATAGTGGTATGCTTTCCTTACTGAGCACGACAAGTAGGAAGATTCAATTGTTATAAAGATCAACCTCTCCCACTAACCATTCCTCTACCTCTCCAGTTTCCCTGATAGGTTATGTAATGGGTTATATAGGCTGTAAATACAGACTATACTATTATCAGAAATTAGAACGAAGTACACTATGTCTTTTCCACAGAATGATGCTTTCATTTTCCTAAAATAGTAACCTAGACATGTATTACCACAGTCAGGAGCTCAAGAAAACTAACTAGGAATTTAAAATTTCTACAAGTCAGTCAGACAATGGTAAAGAAAGAGTTCATCTGAATCTAACCTCAGCCAGATCCAGGTAGAAGGCAAGATCCAGCAGAGTGGGACCTGAGAGTTAATGGGTATTTAATGTCAACGTATGCAAGAGTTAAGTAGGGACCTGAGCAGAAGATTAGTGTTAAGTGCCCGAGGTTTTTAAGTTCTCTGCTTACTGATCAGTAAATTACCAATTGTGTCATGATCCTGAAATAAAACCTGTAGTGCAGGACCAGAAAAGCAAAACCCAATTAGGAAGCAGGAATGAAAGAACAGTCAAGTGACATGAAGAATCCATTTTGTGATGTTAGCACCAACAACTGTTTGTTTAAGCTCAGCTCTTAAACAAATGGAACACATTCAGTCATTCCATTATGTATTTACTAAGAATCTATTATGTATCAGGCCCTAGGAAAATAATGTTATGCAAGAGACCAAGTCCTTCTACCAGTGTTATATGTAACTGTTTCTAAAGTCCATTCATCAATTTACCATATTTTTCACTTTCTTTTTTTATCAGTTACACTGTTATTTTACTTTATTTTATTTTATTTTATTTACATGTATGTATCTAGTCTTTTTCAAATTCTTTTTCCATTTAGGTTATTACAGAGTATTGAGCAGAGTTCCCTGTGCTATACAGTAGGTCCTTGTTGGTTATTTTTAAATATAGCAGTGTGTACAGGTCAATCCCAAACTGCCAATCTGTCCCTCCTCCTCACCCTTTCCCCCTGGTAACCATAAGTTCATTCTCTAAGTCTATGAGTCTGTTTCTGTTTTGTAAATAACTTTGCATCATATTGTTTCCCTTCCCCATACAAGCAATATCATATACTTGTCCTTCTCTGTCTGACTTACTTCACTTAGTATGATAGTCTCCAGGTCCATCCATGTTGCTGCAAATGGCATTATTTCATTTTTTAATGGCTGGGTAATATTTCATTCTATATATGTACCACACCTTCTTTACCCATTCTTCTGTCGATGAACATTTAGTCGCTTGCATGTCTTGGCTATTGTAAACAGCACTGCAATGCAGACTGGGGTACATGTACCCTTTTGAACCATGGTTTTCTCTGGAATATGCCCAGGAGTGGGATTGCTGGATCATATGGTAGCTCTATTCTGTTTCCTAAGGAACCTCCATACTGTTCTCCATAGTGACTGCACCAATTTGCATTCCCACCAAGAGTGTAGGAGAGTTCCCTTTTCTCCACTCCCTTGCCAGCATTTATTGTTCGTAGACTTTTTGATGATGGCCATTCTGACTGGTGTGAGATGATATCTCATTGTAGTTTTGATTTGCATTTCTCTAATAGTTAATGATGTTGAGCATCTTTTCATGTGCCTCTTGGCTATCTGTATGTCTTCTTTGGAGAAATGTCTATTTAGGTCTTCTGCCTATTCTTTGATTGGGTTGTTTGTTTGCTTTGATGTCGAGCTGCATGAGTTGTTTGTAAATTTTGCAGCTTAATTCCTTGTCAGTCACATCATTTGCAAATATTTTTTCCCATTCTGTGGGCTGTCTTTTCAGTTTGTTTATGGTTTCCTTCGCTGTGCAAAAGCTTTTGAGTTTGATCAGGTCCCATTTGTTTACTTTTGTTTTATTTATATTTGTTTTATTTTTGCTTCCCTTACTCTAGGAGATGGATTCAAAAAGATATTGCTGTGATTATGTCAAAGAGTGTTCTGCCTATATTTTCCTCTAAGAGTTTTAGAGAAGAAAAACATTTCTGGTCTTACATTTAGGTCTTTAATCCATTTTGAGATTATTTTTGTGTATGGTGTTAAACAATGTTCTAATTTCCCCTTTTTTACATGTAGCTGTCCAGCTTTCCCAGCACCATTTATTGAAGACTGTCTTTTCTCCACTGTATATTCTTGCCTCCTTTGTCATAGATTGACCATAGATGTGTGGGCTTATTTCTGAGATTTTATCCTGTTCCATTGATCTATATTTCTGTTTTTTTGCCAGTACCATACTGTTTTGAATACTGTAACTTTATAGTATAGTCTGAAGTCAGGGAGCCTTATTTCTCCCACACCATTTTTCTTTCTCAAGATTGCTTGGCTATTTGGGGTCTTTTGTGTTTCCACACAAATTTTAAGATTTTTTGTTCTAGTCCTGTGAAAAATGCCATAGGTAATTTGATAGGGATTGCACTGAATCTGTAGATTGCCTTGGGTAGTATAGTCACTTTGACAATACTGATTCTTCCAATCCAAGAACATGGTATATCTTTCCATCTGTTTGTGTGTCTTCTTCTGTTTCCTTCAATCAGTGTCTTATAGTTTTCCAAGTACAGGTCGTGTGTCTCCTTAGGTAGGTTTATTCTTAGGTATTTTACTCTTTTCGATGCAATGATAAATGGGATTGTTTCTTTAATTTCTCTTTCCGGTCTTTCGTTAGTACATAGAAATGCAACAGATTTCTGTGTATTAATTTTGTATCCTGCAACTTTACCAAATTCATTGTTGAGCTCTAGTAGTTTTCTGGTAGCATCTTTAGGATTTTCTAGGTATAGTACTATGTCATCTGCAAACAGTGAGTTTTACCTCTTCTTTTCCATCTGGATTCCTTTTATTTCTTTTTCTTCTCTGCCATGGCTAGGACTTCCAAAACTATGTTGAATAAAAGTGGCGAGTGCCACAAGTGCTTTGAGCTTTTCACCACTGAGAATGATTTTTGCTGTGGGTTTGTCATATATGGCCTTTACTGTGTTGAGGTATGTTCCCTCTGTGCCCACTTTCTGGAGATTTTTTATTATAAAAGGATGTTGAGTTTTGTCAGAAGCTTTTTCTACATCTATTGAAATGATCACATGGTTTTTATTCTTCAGTTTGATGTGGTGTATCACACTGGTTGCTTCACAGATATTGAAAAATCCTTGCACCCCTGAGATAAATCCCACTTGATCATGGTTTATGATCCTTCTGATGTATTGTTGGATGTGGTTTGCTAGTATTTTCTTGAGGATTTTTGCAACTATGTTCATCGGTGATATTGGCCTATAATTTTCTTTTTTTGTGGTATCTTTGTCTGGTTTTGGTATCAGGGTGATGGAGGCCTCACAGAATGAGTATGTGAGTGTTCCTTCCTCTGAGATTTTTTGGAATAGTTTGAGAAGGATAGGTATTAACCCTTCCCTAAATGTTTGATGGAATTCGCCTGTGAAGCCATCTGGTCCTGGACTTTTATTTGTTGGAAGTTTTTAAATCAGTTTCAATTTCAGTACTTGTGATTGATCAGTTCATATTTTCTGTTTCTTCCTGGTTCAGTCTTGGGAGATTGTACCTTTCTAAGAATTTGTCCATTTCTGCTAGGTTGTCCATTTTTTGGCATATAGTTGCTTCTAGTAGTCTTTTATGATCCTTTGATTTCTGTGATGTCCATTGTAATGTCTCCTTTTTTGTTTCTGATTTTACTGATTTGATCCCTCTCCCCCTTTTTCTTGATGAGTCTGGCTAAAAGTTTATCAATTTTGTTTATCTTCTCAAAGAGCCACCTTTCAGTTTCATTGATCTTTTCTATTGTTTTCTTCACCTCTATTTCATTTATTTCTGCTCTGATCTTCATGATTTCTTTCCTCCTACTAACTTTGGGTTTTGCTTGTTCTTTCGCTAATTCCTTCAGGTGTAAGGTTAGGTTGTTTATTTGCATATTTTTCACTTTCAACACTTACATACAGAAGAACTATGAGACCTATAAACCTCATCATCAATAAACAATTAAATATGATTGCCAATTTGTTCAAACTATGTTATGACCTAATATACACCCTGCCAGTTTTTCATTTTGGAAATGTAAACAACGAAAATAATTTTTTAAATTTTGTTTTCTGTTACATTTTTTGACCAAAATAATATGTTGGCAGTGTTGGAAATTTTATAGTAAATAACATCCTCTAATACATGATGAGAATCTGCTTCATTCTAAAAATCAGATCAATTATGCTTTCCTTTAAAGCAAGCAAAACATAAATAGGAACCAGATGGTTTCAAAATGAAAGGGGAAAAGTCTATATATATTTTTTTCATATATATATTTCATAGATACTACATATGAAAACTGTACAATCCATTTAGTACCCCCAATATCTCCCTATAAATATGTAATATATTATATATTTCTAATTTTATATGTTTATCTAGTCTAGATTTACATTGGCTATGATGGTCACTTCCATTCGCTCTTGGGATAAAAACTGATGTTTTCAAAATTCACCATAAATCTGGAGAAGTAGTAATACAAATTTTAAATTACCTTTTTTTTAAGTTATTTTTCAGATTGGAATCCCATTTTTACAACAAATAATTTGTTTAATTCTTTGCAAAATTATACTTTAAAATAAAATCTGATGGTGTGAGAAGTGTTAGTTTAGTATTCAGAGCACTCCATTTTTCACAGCAAGTTTTTCTTCAATACTTTTGCTAGGCTATATTTTCTATCTATAATTTCCTGAGATTATTGTGAATTATTATTCAGATAGTAACCAGTATGTATCAACAACTATAACTAGTTCCTTTACCTCTCCTTAACTCTGTAATAGATCAAAATTTGATAGCACTTTCTTGCCCATTGTTTGCTGAGGTACATATCAATTTTGATAACTAACTCTGGTAATATGCAGTTAAAACATTTATATGTAAACCCAAACTACTGGCTCGTAAAAGTGTTTTCTATATCCAGTATATTCTTTTAGTTTCTAACCTGATTTAGTTTCTGATTAATGATGCATAGATACTTTTTTAAATGCCCCCAAATATACTGTATATTTGGTAGGAAAAAATCAGAAGTTATACTGAATCCTAAATTCATGTTTTTGATGATTTGAGTGTGTGTGTGTGTGTGTGTGTGTGTGCGTGCACATGCATGTTGACACAGGTGGGAAAGCTACATTCTTGGCAAAAAAATAAAGCAAGGAAGAGCCATTTTGGCTATGAAAGTTCTATTTATCATCTCCACCATCTGTCTATCCCCCAGACTCCACTGTACCACACATGAATCTTATTTTAAAAAATAAAATATAAAATAAATAAAATAAAATAAAATACAAAACACTTCAAAATAGCCCAAGGCTCACTTAACCAATAGGATGCAAAATGTGTAAGCAAATAGAGGTTAGGTTTCACATTCAGATACCAACAAAAATACACACAAGTAAATGAGGGTCAGATAATCACAAACAGGCAAAGAAAAGGACCTAATTAGTAACTTCCCCCATCTTGCCAACCCATACAATTCATATTGCTTCCACTCTGGATCATCCTGGACCCTGTTCTTTGCTATATCTACATACTCTTTTTTTTTTTAACCTCATCTGTTCCCATAGTGGTGACTCTCAAATCTATGTATTCATCCCAGATTGCCTCTAGTACTTCAGACTTATATGTGCAGTGGCCTATTTTAAATCTCTGCAAGAATGTCTATTAAGTATTAGGTTGAACTATAAGAAATTATCACTTTTGACAGTCAAAAATTGAATACAAGTAATTTCACATGGTTCAAGCTAATATTTAAACTTAATTTGACCCTAATAAACTGACTTTCTCACTCCATCAAATCTATTCTCCCTTCTCCATAAACTGCACCATCATCCACCAAAATACTAAAAGAAGTCAATGGGGTTATCCAGGATTCCTCTTTCTGTTTATTGAAGTATAGTTAATTTACAATGTTGTGTTAGTTCCTGGTGTACAGCAAAGTGATTCAGTTACACATATATACGTATATTCTTTTTCATATTCTTTTCCATTATGGTTTATTACAGGATATTGAATATAGTTCCCTGTGCTATACAGTAGGTCTCTGCTGTTTATTTTATATACTGTATTTTGAATCTGCTAATCTCAAACTCCAAATTTATCCCTCCCCCACCCCCTTTCCCCTTTGGTTACCATAAATGTGTTTTCTATGTCTGTGGGTCTGTTAGTGTTGTAAATAAGTTCATTTGTACCATATTTTAGATTCCACATATAAGTGATATCCTATGATATTTGTCTTTCTCTGACTTACTTTCCCTAGTATGATAATCTCTAGGTCCATCCATGTTGCTTCAAATGGCATTTTCATTATTTTTTATGGCTGAGTAATAGTCCATTTTGTGTGTGTGTGTGTGTGTGTGTGTGTGTGTGTGTGTGTGTGTGTGTGTACCACACCTTCTTTATTCATTCATCTGTCCATGGACATTCAGGTTGCTTCCACGTCTTGGTTATTGTAATATGCTGCGATGAACATCTGGGTGCATGTATCTTTTCGAATTAAAGTTTTCTCTAGATATATGCCCAGGAATGGGATTGCTGGATCATATGGTAACTTTATTTTCAGTCTTTTAAGGAACCTCCATACTGTGCTCCACAGTGACTGTATCAATTTCCATTCCAACCAACAGTGTAAGAGGGTTCCCTTTTCTCAGCACCCTCTCCAGCATTTATTGTTTGTAGATTTTTTGATGATGGCCATTCTGACCAGTGTGAGGTGATACCTCATTGTAGTTTTGATTTGCATTTCTCTAATAATTAGTGGTGTTGAACATCTTTTCATGTGCCAATTGGCCATCTGTATGTCTTCTTTGGTGAAATGTCTATTTAGGTCTTCTGCCCATTTTTTGATTTGGTTGTTTTTCTGTTATTGAGTTGTATGAGCTATCTGTATACTTTGGAAATTAAGCCCTTGAAGGTTGCATAGTTTACAAATTATTGTCTCCCATTCTGTAGATTGTCTTTTCATTTTGTTTATGGTTTCCTTTGCTGTGCAAAAGCTTGTAAGTTTGATTAGGTCCCATTTGTTTATTTTTGCTTTTATTTCTATCGCCTTGGGAGACTAACCTAAGAAAACACTGCTAAGACTTATGTCAGAGAATGTTTCACCTATGTTCTCTTCTAGGAGTTTTATGGTGTCATGTCTTATACTTAAGTCTATAAGCCATTTTGAGTTTATTTTTGTGTATGGTATGAGGTAATTTTCTAGCTTCACTGAGTTACATGCAGCTGTCCAGCTTTCCCAACACTACTTGCTGAAGAGACTGTCTTTTCTCCATTGTATATTCTTGCCTCCTTTGTCAAATATTAATTGACTGTAGGTGTGTGGGTTTATTTCTGGGCTCTCTATTCTGTTCCATTGATCCATGTCTGTTTTCTGTGACAGTATCATGCTGTTCTGATTACTGTAGCTTTGTACTACTGTCTGAAATCTGGGAGGGTCATGCCTCCAGTTTTCCTCAGGATTGCTTTGGCAATTCTGGGTTTTTTATGGTTCCATATCAATTTTAGGATTATTTGTTCTAGTCCTGTGAAAAATGTCATGGGTAATTTGATGGGATCACGTTAAATCTGTAGATTGCTTTGGGTACTATGGTCATTTTAACAATATTAATGCTTCCAACAGGATCCCTCTTTTTACTCACCACCCACATCTAATCCATTTCAGCAGCTTTACCCCTAGTTTGGCAATAGCACACAACTCTTCTCTGGGATCTCTGTTTCCATTCTTGCCTCCACAATCACACTCCACAGACATACAAGAGTTACCTTCATGTCCATTTTCTAATTAATTCCATATGGTTGCTTCTAGTTGCACATAAATTCTATACCCTTACATGACCTGACCCAGGCCTGCCTTCCAACCTCATCACCACCACTCTACTATTTCTATCAGGAACACTTAGGTTCTTTGCCCTGATTAGCAACCTCCTTCTCCAGTCTCAGATGTCATGTGACTGACTCTTTTTGGCCAGTAAAACCTGTTTTAAATATCACATCCTTAGGAGACCTTCCCTGACTAACCAATCCAAAGAGGCTGCTCAGTCACTCTCAGCCACATTACCTCATTTTAATTTTCTACCACTGAACTTCTGAATACCTGATATTTTTATTGCTTTTTTTCGAACTGATTACTGGTGTCCTTCCAATTAGAAAATAATCTTCCTGAAAGCAAGGGCTGTGTCCATCTTGTTCACTGCTGTATCCCTAGTGACTAAAATACTAAGCACCAGCAGACACTCAATATTACAGAAATGAATGAATTTTTATTGAGAACAGGACAAACATATTCATTTGTAATTCAGTCAGCAAGGCACTTAAAGTTATAATGAAGTTCAGAAACAAAGGCACATGGCAGCAAAGATGAGAATTTGAAATCAGACTAAACTGGGTTGAAATTCCATTTGTCAATTTTAAACTATGTGACCTTGAAAAATATTTGACTTGTCTGAGGTTTAATTTTCTCATGTTCAAAGTTAAGATACACACACGAACAAACACACATTATTTTTAAGCACAAAAAGTGCTGAAAATCAAAACTGTTATCTGTGAAATGCAACTGTGAAAATGCCAATGCTTCATAAAGGCTTTTTTCATTCCCTCACCAACCCACAATCAGCCACAAGATGTCAGGTGATCAATTGGTTTGTAATCCTAGTAAATAATAATGCTCCCTTCTGTGAGAGGGATAACTATTTTAGGATGACTGAATATTTAGAGATCAGTCTTAATCATCTTCTCTATAACTTCTGTCTATATTTATTCCCTGAGGAAAAAAATGTTAAGTTACTTGTTCTGTCCAATTTCTCTAGGTTACTAGAGTCCTTCTGGTTAAAAATATTTCACAATGTGTTCTGGGACATTTTTATTAGATCGATAGGCCTAGCACTTCAAAGCTGAACATAATCATTGCAATTGACCATTTTACAAACACCAGAAGGAAGAGAGAATGTATGAAGTTGGCCTGAAGGAACTCAGTAAGAGGGTCAAAATCACTATACTATTTCAACTAAAAATTCTTCACATATAGATCAATACACTCACTTGAAAATGTAACACAAATATTACCTTGATATATAATACTCATTTTTGCACAATTGTTCTGATTTTTATAATACATAGGAATAAAAACTCTACAGTTAATTCTTAAATAACAATGGGCTGTTATACGAGCATGTAATAAACACAGCTCACCAAAGAATGTCTTATTCCTGAACTCTGTGACTTATGAGAAGGAAACTAAAAGGAAGCAGATTAAAGATCCTAACACACCCATTAGCTTAGAGAAAAGGTCAGTCACCAGCAGCTTAACTCTTTCAGATGAAGAGACTAATTAACCTAAGAGCCCAAAACAACATCAGACTAAATTTTCCTAAGAACTAAAAGTCACTGTACATGTTTACCTTAAAAATAGAATTTAAAATGTTTTTAAAATGCTAATCACAGTTTTAAATAGCCATACTAGGGAACAAGTAGGCTTTCTGTGATAGTTAAAATCTCTTTGATTTTCTCCCCACAATATTCAGAAAATTAATCATCTTCAGTACATCAAATAAACTTTGATATTTAAAACTGAAAGTAGCTGCATTTGTTCAGCAACTTCTTTGTTCCAGATACTTTTCATTTATTATTCTAGTTAATCCTCACAAAAACCTTATAGTGAGAGATGCTACTATTTTTATTTCGTAGGTTAAGAAACATGGTTTACTGAGATTACTTAACTTGGCTAAATTCATATAGCTAATGATAGAGCTGGAATTCAAACCCAGGTCATGTAACTCTAAAGCTCGTTCTCTATTCACTCAGCCATGATACATATTTCTAAGGACTTTTTAGACTTGTTTCTGGATCCTTCTGGCAAAGCATTTAACCTCTTCCCGATGATATCACACCACCTCACTGTAAAAAATTTGATGAATTTTTCTAATGTTGGACCATTTGTCAGGGCTTTTACTAAAGAGAATGCAATATTTCTTATTCCAAACTTGCAAAATATGCATATTATCATAATGGACTAATCTTGTCAAGAAGTTCAGAAACCAAGTCTATCAAACATCTTGTTAGAATTACCAAAACCTGATTTCATAATACTCCCCCTACTCAGCATAATCAGATGTTTAATCTATAATATTTACTATATAAGTAACCTCTGTGTACAGCCTCCCTCATTAAGAGAAAATGGTGACACAACCTTTAAGTAGCTTACTTTCTAATTGAAGAGGTAAGAAATAAACCTGAAAATACTCAATATATTTATTGGTATAATGAGATGATAGAAAATGAAAGGAAAATGTGAAAATTCACTATTATGATTTTCATTCCTGTAATATTTAAGAAGTCACATTAGAGAAATAAGAATCTAGAAATAAGCCACAAAGATGAAATCAACACAAAATTGTTACGCAAGCCATGAAGGAAACACAAAAATACCAGTGAAAGCCTCAATAGAAGAAGGAAGGTTCCCAGATTTAGGAAAGAAATGATTTTCAAAATTTATATTCACCTTGCTCACTCATATCACATTTTAGTTTTCAACTACTTTAGAGGGAACAGAAGTAAAAGCTGAGTGACTATAAATCGAATAGAAGTTATCAGCTGAATTTTCAGTCTTTAAATTCAACATGGAAGTTATTAAAATTATCAATTCCTTAACATCTAAAGAAGTAAATGCTTTAATTATTTTTAACTTTTAGAAGCCAAACTGTGTACTGGAATGGGCCTGGCTTTGGGGATGTGCAAACCAGAATTGGTATCTCTGTTCATACTTTTGGCTGTGTGACCATGTGCAAATCTCCTGTTGTGTCTGAACTTCCATTTAAAACTAAGAGGTCCCAAATAATGTGTATCTTAGAGGAAAAATCGGTAAAGACAATCAATTCTGCGCATATCAGTCTTGTACTTAAGAGTACACTCAATAAATGGTATAATTACATGTTACCCTTTATAACCAAAGGAAAAATAAACTTATTGTTTTCAAGCTTCAAGTTCACAGAGCCATGGAAATGATGCATTTGTGAATGCCTGTTAATTGATAACCTACCATTTATTAGCCCCATGTTCTTTTTCATCATTTAATTCTTTCTTCACTCTTTTTTGTTTAAATGAGTTAGGTATTTTTGACTCAATTATTTCATACGTTTCTTGGTACTGTGGCAGAAACAAACAAAATATCTACAGTTAAAAAGCTAAAGACTTCAAGCTCCTTAATATTGGGAGTAGTATCTTATATTGCTCCTACGTCCACTTCAACATGTAATACTTTGTTATATTCATAGTAGATGGAGATGAATTCATAGACCTTATTATCACGTATTGAATTCAGGGTTAGTAGATTTTACCTTAATGTTACAAGATTTCAGAAAATGCTTTCACAGCAAAGCATATTTCTTTTCCTATAATTATTCCATTACTCATTTTATAAGGGTGGATCATAATGGCTTTTATAGCATCGCCTATTTTCCACACGACAAATGAACCATTTGTACTAAGTATTAGCTTTTCAATGCTTATGTTCCTGAAACACTCTTTTAAAAATGTAATTGCAAGCAATTTATCTGTTGGATTTATTCATGTTGGAAATTTTTTAACATGTATGATAAAATACTCCCTCCTTCCTTCTTTTACCTAAAGGGGGTAGAAAAAGCACCCACCCTGAGGCAAGATTATAAATACAAAACAAATTGTCAAGCAATTACAGTATTTCCATCAAAGACTTTTTTTTTCTTTAACTTAAGAAAGAATAAACCACTTATAATAAAACTGTTCTATGTCCTGGGTGCTAGAAAAAAAATTTGCTTGCCAGTGTTAATTCCTATGTTAAAGCAGTAACAGACATAAATATCGTGAGCGATTTAGCACACAGCTGTTACTGTGGTTCACAATAAACCAGTTTTATGAAAGAATTATTAATTGGTATACATCTTTTTAAACACCTTGACACACAGATACCTGTATACCTCTCTCTTACATACACATAGTTGACAGCTCATTGATATATGATTACAACAGTATATGAATATAAATGCAAATAATAGCATCTATAGAACACCAGGAAGCAGTCACTAATAATAACTTTTTCTCACCTTAACTACAATAATAGTTGTACTAATAGCAGAGAAAAATATACCTAGTAAAAAACTCAACTATGCACTTGCATATTCCTCAGTGCCTCAAAATCAATATCGCTCTTCAGCTTTGCCAAATGAACTGCGTGCTATTTCTAGTTCAGACTCTAGGGGTAAATAGTTTCCTCACTTGCTTATAAAAGAGATCTAAATAGCTCAAATTAGAATAGAGTTTATTGATACTCCATGAGTCTTTCCCACTGAGGTTGCTCAAACACTTAAAGAATTTGGGAATACATACAGTGGCATATGTAGAGGGGCTCCTATCCCACTTCAGAGAGCTATGCATGGTGTGTGAACAAGATACAGTGAAAACTAAGCACAGTCTTAAGCTCTCAGCTACTGAAAACATGGATAATGCGACTAATCAGGATAGACAAGTACAAGGGGCTAAAACTAGGGCACCTGTAGAGAACATGACATTCATAACTGAATTATCGGTTTTGTTACAACATTAACTACAACTACATCTAAATGAGAGGCAATGTATGCCAGTTATGAATTAACTGCCCTCCAGCTCTGACTGCACCTTTCAATAGATATATCCTCTGTGATCATAAGTGGAATTCCTTTAAGCATTTCTTCTTTATAATAAGCACACTGTTGACCTTTCCTGATAGAGAAAGCTGGAGGGATGCTAGAGAAAGAAGGGGCTCTCCCGAGGTTTCTGCTGGTGGTGGGGGGGGAGATCAGTGGTCTGGATGTGACTGCGAACACATTCAGTGGAGCTCTACCCCAGCCACACATGGAGCCCAGAATGCATGACTCCTCGCCAATCTTACAACCCGCGCCAGTGCCAGAATTGTCTGCGTAGGCCTGGGTGCTACCTGTCTGAACTCCTGATCGTCCCGCTACAGGTCCTCAGTTCCTCTGCAGTGAGGACTCTACCCGACGAGCAATCTGGAGGGGACCCACGCCCTCTGACACGCCATCTCTGGTTTGACTGCCAGGGTTCCTCCTGTTCTCTCTTCTGCCACGTTATCCAGCAACTAGGGACCACCTCCAGATGTGTGACCAAACCCATGAACTTCTCTGCTATCCAATGGGATGAATTATACCTTTTCTCCAAAGATCCGAACCTCTTCCAAGTTTGTTCTTCCTTGGTACACTGCCTTGACCCCTGGGTATTGCATAAGTTTCCCTATATCTCACAGTTATTCTGTTGTCACAATTTAATAATATTTTATATTTTTTATATTAAACTCTTGTTTAACCTCCTATGGTTTCCATCTCCTGGTTGGACTGACTGATCCACAATTCTACCAAAAACTCATATCAAATCAATCTGTGATTCACATTTTGAAACAATTATAAGCTACAAATTAGAATAAATTATGAAATGATCAATTTATCTAAAAAGTAGTTAGAAATTAACTACACATAACAATACCAAGTAAATGAGTTATTTTTGAATATCAGCAAATACTGTGGCTTAAGTTTCAAATACATAGCAACAATCAATTTTTACATTAATGTACATAATTGTTTTAATTATGATTTAATTGATATTTAATTGATTTTAATTGATCAATTTTACATAATTGATCTTCTATATCAAAGATCAATACACAAAGTGCAGTACTTATCTCAGTATCACTGAAGTGATCAATATCCCTGGCTGTAACCTTCAAAAAAATTATTATTTTTTTTTTGAGGTACGCAGGCCTCTGACTGTTGTGGCCTCTCCCGTTGCGGACCACAAGCTCCGGACGCGCAGGCTCAGCAGCCATGGCTCACGGGCCCAGCCGCTTGGCGGCATGTGGGATCTTCCCAGACCGGGGCACGAACCCGTGTCCCCTGCATCAGCAGGGAGACTCTCAACCACTGCGCCACCAGGGAAGCCCCCCCAAAAATAAAATTTTACAAAGATTAACTCCGATGGGTTTTAGGTGCATTGTTTCCTAATTAATGTTCAAAGTACACGTTTTATTATGTGAAACAATGGCTGAAAACTTTTTATTAGTGAATGTTACGATTCTACAGGAGAATCTACCAACATACTAATTAAAATGAACTGTTCGCAGAAGACTTCATTTCTCATAGAATTCAACTGGAGACAAAACAAATAAAATACAAAATGTTCTTCTTAGTTTTACAGGGACTGTATTTTTCAAACAATGTATCCTTGATTATTTCAAGGAGGGGAGGGAGAGAGAGGAAGAGAAAAAGGTGTGTGCGCACGTGCACGCGTGTGTCTAAGTGGTAGGTACTACCCTTGGAAAGAAAAGTCATACCCAACAGGATAGCTCTGCTTCCAGCTCAGTATCACCTGGCAATATAAAATAATTTGAGGTAAAAACAAAAGCAGTAACAAAACCGGCATCTTAGACACTGTATCTCATGGAAAACGTTAGCTGTTGCATTATTTTACTTTTGGCAACGCTTGCTTTCCCCACAATTTGCAGAATGCCGGATTGAGCTCTCTGATGCCCCCCCAAGCTTTACTTCATTAAGAACTTTCTGTAATCTAAAGGAAACGTGTTGTGAAGAACCTTAATCAGTCACCCAACAGAAGCAATGATTAATAGCTCCCCAGACTATTTGGTCACTGGCATGAAATTCCTGGAGTTTATAGTAGGATATCACCATACACCTGCTGCCCCTTTATCCTAGGTAAACAATTGAAGTAATAGAAAGTACAAGGGCTTCAAAGAAAGGTTTGACTTTTTGAGCTATAGTAATTTTTTTTTACAATGTATTTTGACAGCATTTTCTATTTCTTATCAGCACCCCGGGAAAATATAGGTTCTCATTACCAGCACCTCGTCTAGGAATATTCTGTTTCTGCTGTTGAAGGCTCTGATAAACATACAATCACTTTAACAAACACTCTGGGGAGCAGGACATACAATTTTGATTAAGAAAACTGCTGAATATTAACTAGCTGTGCTCACTGAGACAATAGCTGAGCAACTTGTCCTTGAAAAACATTACACCAAACCTATTCTCAGGGAAAAATTGTTGGTTTTTGACAGCTGCCATGGCTCTGGAAACCTAAAATGCTCCTTATTATTACAGTAGCAGGCTTTCAATAAAATCACCATAATTAAGGTGCTGTCATTATTTTCAATTTAAAAGTTCTCCCTTCACAGGTTACTGAATTCAGACATTAAAAAAATCCACTCTGTAGTAGCATTCGGTAGCATTTCCATTTCCAGGGATTCCCTAAACCATTTATGGTTTAATTGATTGTTTTCCAAATCATTGTTTTGCTGTTTTAATTTTCTAAGAATTTATGAACTCAAGTTTTCTATGGTTGTATATAATAAAAATAATTTCCATATATAGGATAAAGTAGTTAGTATTTCCTTGAAAAACTATTGAGAAATATTCCCACCAGTCTACTCCAATATGAACTCTGAATTCAACTACTTGCAAACCTTATCTGCCTAAACAGGTTTACAGCATAAGGCAGAATAAAACTATCTAGCAAAGGATCAGCCATTTCTTACACATACTGTTGAAATGAAATGGAAACATTAAGTGCAGATAACAGAAAGGATATTAAATACTAATAAACACTAATATTTATAAATGTCATTTGTCATCCTACAAACTTTTAAGAGTTCTTCCTCTACAATTTTAACTACATTAGAACATTAGCACCTTTATGGAAGAGGCATAAATTCCCACTAAAAACTAAAAAATGAGGAGGATCAGAAATACAAGGCAACTATATTTTATTTTTCTCTGTACTGCTTCTGGAATTTTATTTTATCCAGCGATAGAGTTCTTTACAATATACTCTGGCATGTATCTCAGAAAATAACAAAACATGTATCTATGTATGATGTTTAAACACAATAACATTATTAGGTTTTTCATATACTAACATTTTTCTTTCACTCCAATTTTAAAATTTTTAAAAATCAATTAAGAAGAAAAAATGTACATTACACACGTAAAAAACATCCTAACGTGTATGTATTAGGATAACTTTAAATATATAAATACATTCAAAATTCACATATTTACATTTGTTAAATAAACTAAATTCCTCATGCAATTTACTGGAAATAAAAGTACTGAATGCAAATTCATTCTATAAATCCATACATCTGACGAATCAAGAAGCTCACCCTGTCAGAAACGTATGTGTTTAAGTTATTATATACCAATCCCCCTTTTCTTAATTAATAAAACATAAAGCAAGTGAAACAGGTGAAGGAGATTAAGAGGTACAAACTTCTGGTTGCAAAATAAATGAGTCACCTTGCGAAATGTACACTGTGCGGAATATAGTTAATAATAATGCTTTATCTCTGTAGGGTGACAGATGGTAACTAGACTTATCGTGGTTATCATTTTGAAATGTATAGAAATATCGAAGCACTATGCTGTGTAACAGAAACTAACATAGTGTTGTAAGTCAATGATACCCTAATCATATCTTGATAAAACTGGAAGAAAAAACATAAAACTCTCAATTATTATGGCAGGTAGAATGGAAATATAAACTTGCACTGCACTCAAACAAGAAAATTGACTGCTTTATCCCTAAGGGAAAAAAACAGTCCTTAAGAAGAGGATCCTGACCAGGATCCTGATACAACTGTTCTTTTTCTTTCTAGACTAGATGTAAGCAATAAAAGAAAAAGAAACACTTCCGGCATAGAACTAAGAGCTCTTTTCCCCCATATGCTTTTCTCAATTAAAAACTTCAAACAGGTTTTTGCTTTCAGTTAAGATGGTAAAGAATTCTGCAATGTGACATTCTTTTCCCTCAGTTAAAAATTCCTTATTTTTTATGTTTTTAACGAGTTGAGGTTTGTAAATTTTCATGCTATTTCCTTATTTTCCAGCTTTGAGACAACGCTGCCCTCCTTTTGAGTTACGGTTGGAAGCAAAAGTAAAAAAGAATCACCCCGCCAACAAAATCACCTTGTCCCTGGAAGCCTTCTGATATGAGTAGTATGAATATTGATAGAGCTTCAAAGAAAGATTTGACTTTTTAAGGTCTAGTAATTATTTTTTCTTACAAATAATGTAAATCAAACTGAAACCACCCTTGCTAGAGACCAAAGTTGTTTATAGCAATTCTTTAATAATTAGCATGATTCAATTCTTGCACAGCTAAGTATATGTTCATGATTATAAAATATAAGGGCTCTTTATATTTTTCAAACTGAAATATCCAGTGTAGTGGGGCTTCCACATTAAGACTGAATTATGTTCATTCTTAGGTTCAAGTGTCTATGCTCATGTTTCCAGGGCTGGTGGGGCATTGCATGAAAGAAGAAAGAGCCTCTGAGGAAAAGAAATCTCTAAGGAAAGAAGGGAAAAGAGAACCGAAGTACATGTGTTTGGTTCAAGGCCAGTTGCCCCAGATGTTGGGGAAGATAAAACATACCTCCCATCGTCTTCCATCCCAGGCTCCGTGGACGTAAGCCTGAGTCCTACAGCAAAGGATCTACAGGTAATGAGCAAGTGAAATCTACAAGCAGCTGCTTGTCTACAGAATCACCCCGAGACCCCAAGAGCCCAAGGCGTCAGCAGGGCTGGCAGTGTTGGCAGCAGCACTAATGACAGCAGCAGTGCAGTCAGTGATAACAGCACGTTTGGCAACAAGGAGAGTTCCTTCAGCCACCTGCACGTCAGCTCCCTGCACCTTGGGCATCCACAGCCTGTGTCGCAACGGCAGCAAAGCAGCAGCAGCAGAGTGTCTTCCATGCTGACTAGTGGCACTTTTGACTCTCAGTGACTGACAGAACAGAAAAGCAAGTAGGAGAACAGAAATGTCGAGGTAACACAACAGTTATGACAGCGCAGACCTTGCAGCCAGCCACAGCTAAGTTAAAACCCAGGCACCGCCATGTTTATGCACCACAGTGACATGGGTCATATTATTTAACCTAATGCTCAGATTTCTTGAGTGCAAAATGGAAACAATAATATCCCACATCTAATATGACTGTTGCGATATTAATGGGGTAATTTACTTGAAGAACTTGGGGTACTATCTGGCAGATGACAGAGGCTCAATAAAGGTGGCTTTAAAAATAGAAGGCAAATCAAAAACTCCATGTGCAAAAAAAAAAAAAAAAAAACTCCATGTGCCATGAGAGCAATGTCTGATTACTAAATATCACGTGATATACCCAGGGATTCCAGAATTTATCTCAAAAGAACATGAGAGAAGTCGGAGTGCGCATGACCACAAAGGCATGTTATATTCTGGCTGCCTAAACAGAGGAGGTCTGGGAAACACAGGCTGGCCTAATGATCACATCTTCTGAATTTTTTAATTTCAAACCTTCAAAGTAAGCATTTGTTTTACATTCATTTGACATAAGCACAACATTAAAAAACTTTAAGGAACTTCATTCCAACTCAAGATTAATAAGATAATTTCAGTACATTTTAATTTCTTCTGGAATTCCACATATATTCAAGAGATGCATAATTTAATAGGGTCCATATTTCAAAGCTGATTATTATTGTTACTTTGTTATGTGCTAATTATGTAAGATCTGGATGTAATGGAAGATTATTTTCCGAATTATAATAAATACCACCAGAATTGACACTTTTTCTATACTGCTTTCTTTTTTTTTTTTTTTTTTTTTTTTTTTTTTTTTTTTTCTTCGGTACGCGGGCCTCTCACTGTTGTTGTGGCTTCTCCCGCTGCGGAGCACAAGCTCCGGACGCGCAAGCTCAGCAGCCATGGCTCACGGGCCCAGCCGCTCCGCGGCATGTGGGATCTTCCCAGACCAGGACACGAACCCATGTCCCCTGCATTGTCAGGCGGACTCTCAACCACTGCGCCACCAGGGAAGCCCTATACTGCTTTCTTTAATCATCTTCAATGTTGGTGCTATCTGTCCAGAAAACATGTGTGTTGCACAGACATCTTTTACTAGATCCCGATGTATTTCCATCTTTTCGTGCTGTTTAATAGATTTAAGTTACTGCAGATTGTTACAAAAATTAGCAAATGAATTACATTTGAAGACCAAATGCAAATGCACCTTTGCAATTTTGAAGAAAATATTTCCCAAAATATAGTTTGTGATTTAGACAGGTGCCTTCTCTACCCCAAAAGGTATCTCTTGCCTTACTTCTTAGAATTGCTATAAAATGATTATCCAACTCCACCTGGGAGCCATTAGATGGAACAGCATAATATTATAGGATTGCTGAGTTAGAAGAGACCTTAAAATTTTTCTAAACTGACCCATCTCTCAGTTTAGTTTTGTCCATCGCATCTTGCTCGGATCCTAACAGAAGCAGATGCTAAGCCAGAATTTAGGAATAAAGATGTTTATTGAAGACTAACACCTATGAATGATAAAGAGGAAGAGAAGAGGATAATGCATGGGAAGCCTTCTCAGACCACAAAGCAGATCCTACGCTTCTGAAAGACGGTAAGAAGAAGAATCAAGGAGAACAGTATAAGAAATGCAGTGCAGATCTCAGGAAGTCTTGACCAACCTAATAACGGAGAGCTGCAGAGCAAAGACAGGGCACAGGAGAGGCTTGCACTGGCAGAAATAGCCAGGCTCTGTCAATGGCTGGAAGACGACCTGAAAAGCACTGCCTTAGCTCGAATGTTACAAAGGATTCTAAAGGTTCTGCAGCTATATCCGTCAGCTAATTATACTCCTCACAGCTGAAAAATAAGTAGTTTCTTGGAAGAAGGTCAAGTAGCATGACTTCATGACTGCCACACGTCTGAGCATGGTGGTAAGTTAAAGCACTCTGACTCTCCAGCAATGGAGAGTATGTTGTCTTCATCAGGTGCCCCTGCCATTTATGACAGTCCACTACATAGGACAATTCCATGTTTAATTTAAATGTGAGGAAAGTTTCATTATTCATATGTGGCTTCTGATCATTTTTTATCTTTCCATGCCTTGAATTCTCAAAAGCAACTATATTCTTCTTACCAAACCAGCCTTCAGATAGTTGAAAATGATGTTCTTATCCCACTTGAATTTTCATTTGTCCAGTTTTAACACTCCAAATCCATTAAATTTCTCTGAATTCCCTTTTCTAGAGGAACTAGAACCTCACCTTGGCTGAGGTCTCAGTACCTTGGTATGAGAATAAAGATGACAGAAAATAATACTCATCTTCAGTCTCTGAAGGACAAAATAAATTTGTAAGTCAGTGAGGATTTCTGGCATCTACTTCTATTTAACAAAATATCCCAAAACTTAATAGCGTAAAAAAAATAAGCAGTTATTTGCTTATGATCCTACAATCTGAGCTAGGCTCGGCTGGCTGGGTTTATTGACTAGTCTCACTTAGGTCACTGATGGAGAAGCAGTCTTCTGGGGGCACATATGGGGCTGAAATCCAAGATGACTTCAATGATATGCTTGGTGCTTCAGATGCGATGGCCAGAACAGATGCGGGCTAACCATGCATATCTCTCTCTTTCTCCCTCCCTCTCTCCCTCTCCCTCTCCCTCTCTCTCTCTCCCCCTCCCTCTCTCTCTCTCTCCCCCTCCCTCTCTCTCTCCCTCCCCCCACCTCTCTCTCCCTCCCTCCCTCCCTCCCTCCCTCCGCCCCTCCCTCCCCCCTGACAGGCTCTCTGGTAGGGTAGTCAACCACAGTTCCTGGTGGCTCAGGGGTCCAAGAGAGTGAATGTGGTAGCTGGCAGGCCTCTAGAAGGTTAAGCCCATAACTGGCATAGTATTACTTAAGCCACACTGTATTGGTCAAAGCAGGTCACACAGGTATCTCCTAAACTAAAGATGGGAAGAAATAGATTCCACCTCTTGATAAGAGGAGCAGCAAAGTGTTTATGGCTAAGTTTATCCACCACTGAGGCAAAGCTGTTATAAACCCAGTATATCTGAAGCATGAAACTTCAGGGAATGAGAAGACACAAAAATGAGGAAAAAAGATATACAGCAAAAAGAAGTGACGGCCCAAACAGAGCAAGTAGGTTCTATACCAAAGAAAATGAAGGAAAGAGAAATTATTTCCCTGTGGCAACCTAATTCATTAATAACTTAGCAGTGTAACTTTAGAGTTTTAATGAAATAAAACCAAGGACCAGTTCTGGCATTACTAGCTGTTATGACTCTGGTCTAGTTCCATAGCTTTTATAAAACCTTATTTTCTCAACTGTCAAATTGAGAATATAATATCAGCCTTTTGGGGTTGACATGAAAATCAAATGAGGTAATGGATCTAAGGGAATTTATCCTACTCATGACTGGGGGTTTGTAGTTTGGGGTTTTTGGGAGGTTTTTTGTTTTGTTTTTTGTTTTCTAAAAATTCTGTTAGTTTTCCTTTTTAACTTCAAGAGAGGTATCTGAAGGCCACTCTGGACTCAAGAAAGGTGAGTTATTAGAAGGGGAGAAGCAGGATGACATGAACCAAATTTTGTCAGAGCACCTTGGGCTCGTCTTACAATTTGGAAGTTATGTATGAGGGAGTTTGGAGAGCTTGACACTGAACCACTGAGGGCTTCTTATATGTATACAAGTCAGGGGCTAGAATAGCAAACGATAAAACACAGATGATGATAAGACTATATAAGAGACTTCCTGCCGCAAAGACCACTTTCAATGGTGCCAGGGATTTTCAATTTAAGCCTATTTTCATTGAACTGTGCAGCACCCTGAACAATCCATTACAGCCAATGCTTTACAACAGTTTCTTTAAAATCACCTCAAATATTTGTGAGCTGATACTGGCAACCCACAAAACAATGCAAATAGAAAAACACAATGAAAAAAAGTGAACAAAAATGCAAACCCTGAAGATCCCCTTGTAGCAAGAATCTGCCTTTTCTCTGTCTTCTGGTGAATGCTGGAGCTCTAACTCAACTCACAATGATTAGCTGGTTAGTACACAGCTAAATATAAAATCCCTGATCAGTAAGATTTGAACTATGTTGCTACCAAGAAATTCCACCCTACCTCTTTACTAATTAATTAATTAATTATTGATTTTCTAAAAGTACTAGCATGGGGCTTCCCTGGTGGCGCAGTGGTTGAGAATCTGCCTGCTAATGCAGGGGACACGGGTTCGAGCCCTGGTCTGGGAGGATCCCACATGCCGTGGAGCAACTAGGCCCGTGAGCCACAACTACTGAGCCTGCGCGTCTGGAGCCTGTGCTCCACAACAAGAGAGGCCGCGATAGTGAGAGGCCTGTGCACTGCGATGAAGAGTGGCCCCCTCTCGCCGCAACTAGAGAAAGCCCTCACACAGAAACAGAGACCCAACACAGCCAAAAATAATAAATTAATTAAAAAAAAGTACTAGCATGATACAGATTTACAGAGAACAACTTTCCAATCTAATAAACTGCAGTTATTCAACACACATTTACTGAACATGTTTTACCTAACTAATCACTGAGAATTCTTAAACAAGACATTATCTAAGTTAATGAAGTCATCAAGATCTTATTGTCAAGAATATTAATTTTGGATTTTGGTGGGGTGTCTTGTTTTTGGTTTTCCCCCTCTTTTTTCCAGCTTTATTAAGATAAAATTGACATACATCATCATGTAAGTTTAGAGCATGTAACGTGATGATTTGATACATGTATATACTGTGAAATGATTACCACAATAAGGTTAGTTAACACCTCCATCATCGCAGATAATTAACTATTTTTTGATGAAACATTTAACATCTACTCTCTTGGCAACTTTGAAGTGTATAATACAGTACTGTTAGGTACAATCATCATGCCATACATTAGATCCTCAGAACTTTTCCATCTTATAACTGGGAAGTTTGCACCCTTCGAGCAACATCTCCATGTGTTTCCAACCCCAAGGCCCAGGCAACCACCAACCTGTTTTTATGAGTTTAGCTTTTTTTAGACTTCACATATAAGTGAGACCATACAGTATTTGTCTTTGACTTATTTCACTTAGCATAATGCCCTCAAGGTCCATCCATGCTATCACAAATGGCAGTATTTCCTTATTTTTTTGTGGCTGAGTGATATTCATCCATTGTCTTCTTTATCCATTCATCTGTTAATGGATACTTAGGTTGTTTCCATATCTTGGCTATTGTGAATAATGCTGTAATGAACAAAGGGGTGCAGATACCTCAAAATAGTGATTCTATTTCCTTCAGATACATACTCAGAAGTGAGACTCTTCAAGATACTGATTCTATTTCTTTCAGATACATACTCAGAAGTGAGACTGTTGAATCATATCATACTTCTATCTTTAATTGTTTTTGAGGAACCTCCGTACTGTTTTCTATAGTGGCTGTACCAATTTAATTCCCTCCAGCAGTGCACAAGACTTCCCTTTTCTCCACATCCTTGCCAACACTTGTTGTATCAACTTTTTGATAATAGCCAAGGAATAATAATTTTATTTACTTTCTCGTAAGCACATAAGTTGAGAAAGGACACAAAAGGCATTCTATAATTTGGGGCCTATGACTGAGCAAGCATCCACTACCTATTTCATATTCAATGCCAAACAGAATTTTTTTAGTTATATGGCTTCTTCTAGATGTAAAATCATGTTACTAAAAATCACTAGATTAATAGTGTCCATATTTAACACACTCTCTCCAGTATGGGTCCTTCAATGTCATAAAACATATTCAAGATACTGTAAATTACTAGGTGTTCTGACCCTAAATCCACCTTTTTCTCCCTACTTGTGACACCCCTGAGAATACCCTGTCCATATTACACTCCAGAGATCAATGTTCACATGAATCTCTCATGTTAAAAACCAATGCAATCAGTATTTTTGTGACCCACAGACACATAGTTTTTTTATTCTGTATACTCTTAACCACTTAATTGGCTTTCAGCTCCCTCCATTAATACAAATAATGAAGAATATTTCCATATATGTTAAAATATAGTGAAATATATTTTCAGGATAATATACATTATCCTGAATCTCTAATAAACATTGTTAAATACTGTCTTTTGTCACATTCTTACAGTCTTATGACCAAAAGTATATAGCGAAAAGATACATATTGTTTTAAACATAGAGAAAGTCAATCCAAAAAAGGTTACATACTATGTTATTCCATGAATATAACATTTCTGAAATAAAATTTTTAAAATGGAGGACATATCAGTTGGTTGCCTGGGGTTAGGAATAGGGTGGGTGGGATAGAACGGAGGTGGGTATGGTTATATAAGGGCAACAGGAGGAACCTTTGTGGTGATGGAACTGTTCAATACCTTGACCGACCTACATATGTAGGAAAATTGTGTAGAACTAAACACACACACAGACACAAATAAGCACGTGCAAAACTGGTAAAATCTGAATAAGGTTGGTAGAGTGTTATCAATGAAAATATTTTGGATGCAATATTGTATTATAACTTTGCAAAATTTAGCATTGAGGGAAACTGAGCAAAGGGCTCGTGGAATCTCTGTATATGACAACGGCATATGAATCTCAAATTAGCTCAATAAAAATTTCAAAAAAATAAAAAACAGAGAGCATGTTTTTGTAAGAGTCCTGATATGAAATTATATAAGTATGAAAGATAGCCATGTAACTATGAAAGACATAAATATGAAATATAAAAAGGTGTAAGGAAAATCACATTAAATATTTTTAAAGTGCTGTAGTGACAAAGGGACAAAAAAGCACTTTGAAATTTAAATACCAATATAAAATAGCATGTGCTAGTTGTATGATCTGTTGTCTTGTTCTAATTCCCATATTTTCATTTGGAAACAATATGCTAAACCAAATTTTCAAAGCAATTGCTAAATCCAGCCAAGTCCAAACTTGCCTTTAAGAACAGAAGGAATGCTATTAAAAAGATCATCCTCCGAACTAAGCATATAATTCCTACTACCAACAATAAGGAACGTTTAAGTGTGGTGGCATGAATTATGAGGTGAAAGAGAAGTAAGGAAAATTAATTACAGGAGCACAAAAGACTGGAGTGGATGAAAGTATACTTTAAATTCCAAATTTTTTATCCATGCCTCTTTTTAATATGCTAACCAGAACCAAGACACTCTCTTAGTAAAAGACAGTCCTAGGAAGATCCCACTTAAATATATCCGTGTCCAAATATGGGACATGTCTGCCTGACCCTGTGCCTTTAAACCAGGGTTGCCTATCCATTCACATGACCACCAACTTTTTTTTTTATTGGAGTATAATTGCTTTACAATGTTGTGTTAGTTTCTGCTGTACAATGAAGTGAATCAGCTATATGTATACCTATATCCTCTCCCTCTTGGACCTCCCCCCACCCTTCCCCATGCCCCCTATCTGGGTCGTCACAGAGCACCGAGCTGAACTCCCTGTGCTATACAGCAGGTTCCCACTAGCTATCTCTTTTACACATGGTAGTGTATTTATGTCAAACTAATTTCCCAGTTCGCACCCCCCTCCTCTTCCCCACCATGTCCACAACTCCGTTCTCTACATCTGCCTTTCTATTCCTGCCCTGCAAGTAGGTTCATCTGTACCATTTTTCTACATTGCACATATGTGTGTGTTAAGATACAGTATCTGTTTTTCTGTTTCTGGCTGAATTCACTCCATATGACAGACTCTAGGTCCATCCACATCTCTACAAATGACCCAATTCTGATCCTTTTTATGGCTAATATTCCACTGTACATATGTACCACATCCTCTTTATCCATCCATCTGTCGTTGTACATTTAAGTTGTTTCCATATCCTGGCTATTGTAAACACTGCTGCAATGAACACTGGGGTACATGTGTCCTTTTGAATTATGGTTTTCTCAGGGTATATGCCCAGTAGTGGGATTGCTGGGTCATATGGTAGTTCTATTTTTAGTTTTTTAAGGACTCTCCATACTGTTCTCCATAGTGGCTGTATCAATTTACATTCCCACCAACAGTGCAAATGGTTCCCTTTTCTCCACACCCTCTCCAGCATTTATTGTTTGTAGATTTTTTTGATGATGGACATTCTGACCGGTGTGAGGTGACAGATACTTCATTGTGGTTTTGATTTGCATTTCTCTAATGATTAGTGATGTTGAGCATCTTTTCATGTGTTTGTTGGCAATCTGTATATCTTCTTTGGAGAAATGTCTATTTAGGTCTTCCACCCACTTTTGGATTGGGCTGTTTGTTTTTTTGATATTTAGCTCCATGAGCTGTTTGTATATTTTGGAGATTAATCCTTTGTCCGTTGCTTCATTTGCAAAAATTTCTCCCATTCTGAGGGTTGTCTTTTCATATTTTTTATGGTTTCCTATCCTGTGCAAAGGCTTTGAAGTTTAATTAGGTCCCATTTGTTTACTTTTGTTTTCCCTAGGAGGTGGGTCAAAAACGATATTGCTGTGGTTTATGTCAAAGAGTATTTTTTTCTATGTTTTCCTCTAAAAGTTTTATAATGTCTGGTCTTACATTTAGGTCTTTAATCCATTTAGAGTTTGTTTTTATGTATGGTGTTACGGTGTGTTCTAATTTCATTCTCTTACATGCAGCTGTCCAGTTTTCCCAGCACCACTTATTGAAGAGGCTGCCTTTTCTCCATTGTATGTTCTCTCCTCCTTTGTCATAAATCAGCTGACAATATGTGTGTGGGTTTTATCTCTGGCTTTCTATCCTGTTGAACTATATTTCATTGATCTATATTTCTGTTTTTGTGCCAGTATCCTACTGTCTTGATTACTGTAGCTTTGTAGTATAGTTTGAATTTGGGGAGCCTGATTCCTCCAGCTCCATTTTTCTTTCTCAAGACTGCTTTGTCTATTCAGGATCTTTTGTGTTTCCATACAAATTGTAAAGTTTTTGGTTCTAATTCTGTGAAGAATGTCATTGGTAGTTTGATAGGGATTGCATTGAATCTGTAGATTGCTTTGGGAAATACAGTCATTTTCACAATATTGATTCTTCCAATCCAAGAACATGGCATATTTCTCCATCTGTTAATGTCACCTTTGATTTCTTTCATCAGTGTTTTATAGTTTTCTGAATACAAGTCTTTTGCCTTCTTCAGTAGGCTTATTCCTGGGTATTTTACTCTTTTTATTGTGATGGTAAATGGGATTGTTTCCTTAATTTCTGATTTTTCGTTGTTAATGTATAAGAATGCAAGAGATTTCTGTGCATTAATTTTGTGTCCTGCAACCTTACCAAATTCATTGATTAGTTCTAGTAGTATTCTGGTGGCATCTTCCGGATTTTCTATGTAGAGTATCATGTCATCTGCAAACTGTGACAGTTTTACTTCTTCTTTTCCATTTGTATTCCTTTTATTTCTTTTTCTTCTCTGATTGATGTGGCTAGGACTTCCAAAACTATGTTGAATAAGAGTGGTGAGAGTGGACATCATTGTCTTGTTCCCGATGTTAATGGAAATACTTTCAGTTTTTCACCACTGAGGATGATGTTTGCTGTGGGCTTGTCATATATGGTCTTTATTATGTTGAGGTAGATTCCCTCTGTGCCCATTTTCTGGAGAGTTTTTATCATAAATTGGTGTTGAATTTTGTCAAAAGCTTTTTCTGCATCTATTGAGATGATCATATGGTTTATATTCCTTAATTTACCAATACGGTGCATCACACTGATTGATTTTTGTATATTGAAGAATCCTTGCATTCCTGGGATAAATCCCACCTGATCATGGTGTATGATCCTTTTAATGTTTTGTTGGATTCTGTTTGCTAGTATTTTGTTGAGGATTTTTGCATCTATGTTCATCAGTGATATTGGCCTGTCGTTTTCTTTCTTTGTGACATCTTTGGCTGGTTTTGGTATCAGGGTGATGGTGGCCTCATAGAATGAATTTGGGAGTGCCCCTCCCTCTGCAATTTTTGGACAAGTTTGAAAAGGACAGGTGTTAGCTCTTCTTTAAATGTTTGATAGAATTTGCCTGTGAGGCCATCTGATCCTGGACTTTTGTTTGTTGGAAGATTTTTAATTACAGTTGCAATTTCATTACTTGTGATAGGTCTGTTTATATTTTCTAATTCTTCCTGGGTCAGTCTTGGAAAACCGTACCTTTCCAAAATTTGTCCATTTCTTCGTGGTTGTCCATTTTATTGGCATATAGTTGTTTGTAGTAGCCTCTTATAATCCTTTGTATTTCTGCAGTGTCAGTTGTGATTTCTCCTTTTTCATTTCTAAATTTATTGATTTCTGAACTCTCACTTTTTTTATCGATGAGTCTGGCTCAAGGTTTATCAATTTTGTTTATTTTCTCAAAGAATCAATTTTTAGTTTTATTGACCTTTGGTACTGCTTTCTTCATTTTTATTTCACTTTTTTCTGCTCTGATCTTTATGATTTCTTTCCTTCTACTGACTTTGAGTTTTGTTTGTTCTTCTTTCTCTAGTTGCTTTAGGTGTAAGGTAGATAGAGATTTTTCTTGATTCTTGAGGTGAGATTGAATTGCTATAAACTTCTCTCCTAGGAACTACTTTTGCTGCATCCCATAGGTTTTGGGTTGTAGTGTTTTCATTGTCATTTGTTTCTATGTATTTTTTTATTTCTTCTTTGATTTCTTCAGTGATCTCTTGTTATTTAGTAGCACACTGTTTAGCCTCCATGTATTTGTGTTTTTTACAGTTTTTTTCCTGTAACTGATTTCTAATCTCACAGCGTTGTGGTCAGAAAAGAAGATATAACAATTATAAATATTTATGCACCCAACATAGGAGCACCTCAATACATAAGGCAAATGCTAACAATCATGAAGGGGGAAATCGACAGTAACACAATAATAGTAGGGGACTTTAACACCCCACTTCCATCAATAGACAGATATCCCAAACGGAAAATAAATAAGGAAACACAGAAGTGTTAAATAACACAACAGACCAGATAGATTTAATTGATATTTATAGGACATTCCACCCAAAAGCAGCAGCATACACTTTCTTCTCAAGTGCACGTGGAACATTCTCCAGGACAGATCACATCTTGGGTCACATATCAAGCCTCAGAAAATTGAAATTGGATCAAGCATCTTTTCTGACCACCAACTCTTAATAAAATGTAGCCTCACTCATCTGGTCTCAATAATTATATTAATTCTATCATTGGGGTAACCATATGTCCCAGTTCACTTGAGATACTCCCAGTTTATACATGTTGTTCCAGCCCTATTATTAACAGTGCCCTCTACTCTCAAAGTGTTCCAGTTTGGACAGTATTTTTTACAGGCACCTTATCTATTATGGATATGGTTTATATTCTGCCTGAGGCCCTGCTTTTGCAGCCTGGCTTCTATTACCTAAGTTTGATATTGGCCCATTTGGTGGGAAGGTCTCTAATAAGTAGAAGTCAGAGTAGGATGACAACATAGTGCACCAATTCACTTGCTAAAATAAACTAAAATTATATGGTTTCAAATATAATTTTATATACTACTTAGCACTATCATCTATCCCAGTCCTATGCCTACAGACTTAAATAATAAAACAAGGTAATGAATGTTCAAGCTTTCCTGGGCTGAAAGAGAATCTCTGGAGAGACTGTTCACACAATTAGGGAAGGAGATTTCCTTGACAGGAAAAGTCATTATTGAGATTTCATAGTCAATGCTTAGAATGTGCCTTGTAAATATTTAAGAGGTACCAGAAACCTACTGAACACACACGTTTCCTAAGTAGGTAAATGAGGTGCTACCTTTCTTTCTACAAAGATATATCCAGTTTCCACCTTGACAGAGAGAGTTATGGCAGAAAATGGGAAAGCACACAAAAATGCTGGCGAAAACTGGACTTCACTCAGTTAGGGGTTTCATGAAGCTGTCACAACTTTCTCTGTTGATTCAGGCTACTCTCATAGATATCCCTACCACAGAAATGATTCCCATGCATCCACGTACTTTGTTAAACCAGAATGAGCAATTCACTCTGTGATGTTTGTGTGTGCTTGTATTACTGTTATAAAGTGAAAACACATGAGTCATCCTTACACTATTACACAGAAAAAAAAACCCAAAACAAAAAATAACTTAGGGTTTTGATTTTTCTAATATATAAGCTATGCTTTATTCAATTAACCACAGTAAAAAGTAGCCAGGACCAGTCCTTTTTGACATGTAATGTAAGAAAAACAAATAAACAAAGAGTTCTTTATCATTCGGCTCTAATTTTTGGTCCTCTACCAGCTCAGTTCAAATAGTCAAGGCCTCTAAAATCATTTCTACTTCCTCTGTCAAAGCCTATTTACAGAAGAGGCAATAACCATTCACACTAGACCGTATGGTACGAATTTATGAAGACTTAAGAAATAACTCCTCTCAGGAATTTAATTTAAAAACACACACATACACATATACATATGTGTGTGTGTATACACATACACATATATATTAGTGATAAAGGTTTAAGTTTTGAGGTCTAATCAGTAGAATTTCAGGGATCAAAAAGAGATAATAGAAGGCATTTGGAGGACATTAGATCCCATCCTGTGTTACAATACAATGTCTAGTGCACTGCTTACATATGAAAACGTCTGGTATACATCTTGGCATATGATAAGTGCTCTATAAATATGCTGAATTTAAAAAATTCTATAATAGCACCACATAATCATATAGACAAGATATCTAGTCCACTTAAATATAATGTTAGCTCTGAATACATTTTAAAAAGATATAAATTCCATACATGCTAAGCATCAAGAATGACTTCTGCATATTATATGTGTAATAATTAAATTCTCCCTCCTTGGTGTTCCCAAGATTATCATTTCTTATCCTCTATTACACGTATCTTCACTAAAATTCTATAATACTTTGCGAGTCATATATTCTATTTTCTAGTCCTTACCTAAGGTTTAAACTATTTAAGTGAAAAATTGACACCACAACTTGCTATTTTCAAAATAATGTTTCTTACTTTAAAGTACATAAAATGGCATAAAAATAATATTGTTTTCTAAAAATCAATCCCGATTATACAAATTTAAAAACTATCCTCCATACTTTAAAAGGCCAAATTGCATTACAATTAATTTTATCAAATAACTAAATTAGCATAGATTTGTACAGGTATTGAATTTTCCATAAAAAGAGAAATGAACAAGAGAAAAATAAATATCAACAGGATACTAAAATATGTATTTATATATCTGTGGTACAATGGTACATCTAAACTGCTTCTGATCAGGTACACTTTTCTGAAACAATACACATATCTGTAATGATCAGGACCAGCTCTAGCTGCTTCTTACAGATAGTCCCGGCAAACTGTCGGTCACCGGGTAAATTAAAGTGATCCATCAATGTCATTGCTGTTGTAAATACACAAGATTGGCTAGCTAAGATGGATACAGAAAAGGTGCTGGACGCTTAAATTTTTTCTCAGACAGGATACATACTTCACATATGCTGAAGTCTATCAAACCTGATTTCTATTTTGTTATGTTGTCAGAAATCCTTTTTATTAAAATCTTTCAAAGAATGATAGCTGAAGTCACTGAAAAAACATAGCACTTTACATATATTTAATAGTTATCTATATTTTCCAAAATCAAAAATAAATTAAGAAAAAATGTAAACAGATATTCATGTGCGGGGGAAAATGACACAGCTGACAAAGTCAAAAAAGGGAGGAGAAGACCATGGGTAAACAAGCATCAGAGAAGGTCAGTTTTTCATTATTAAAATTTTATTTCTTTTACATAAGAGCTGAAGTGATGAAATCAAATGTTTTGAATTACCTGGTTTTAGTAACCTCGAGATAAAGAAATAATAGTATCATAGAAATATTTAATAACATTTTCCTTATGTATTCATCATTATGCTGATTTCCAGTAGACCCATTTGCTCATTCCTTATTTATACAAGCAATTTGACAACTTAGATTTTCAATGTTTAATTCAATAACTATTTATTTGAGCATGGGATATTTCTAAGGTGGTGTTTTTAGGTATAAAAGTGACACTAAAGTCCCATCACAATCCTTGCCCCAAAATGATTATGTTTCTCAATATCTAAAACTGAGTAACATTACATATGCCATATATAAGTAGCAAGATCTGAAAAATCTTGTATTTCCAATGAACAGCAAAGCACAATTTTTACTGAAAATAAATTTAACCTCACAAGTATATTTGGGGCTGTAGTTCGGGTGATGGATCTAGACTGAGGATGTAGATTTGAAGGCACATACATGTATATAATAATTAGAATGAGAATAAATGATATAGAAAGTATGATTATCTCAAGATAGTTAAATATTTAAGGAACGAATATCTGTTAACAAGAAATTTATAACTGGATGTTCAGTCTTAAAAAATAACTTGATAAAAACAGAATCGATCAGTTCCTTCCAAACCTACCCTTTCTGTATTTCCAATCATGCTTTTAAGGCTCAAAACAGGAATTAGCCATGACAGTTTCCTCCTTCCCATCAGTCAGTGCATCTTATAGATTTTTCCTCCTAAACAGCTCATTTCTCCCCTTCCCTAATTCTACATCTGTAATTCATGTTACCATCATTCTGGCCTACATTATTCAAATAGGTTTTACCTAACTTCTTTGTCTATGGTCTTGTGGACTCTCATTTTCTTGTATTAAAGCCAGTATTAGCCTTCTAAAATGCCAACTTCCCTCCTTTTCCTAAACCCTTCCAAACTTCTTTTAGCCTTGGGCTAAATTTCAAACCCTTTCAGAGGGTATAAAATGCCTTGATCACCAACCTCATATCTCACCGATAAAACCCCCCCTTCCCCAACACTAACACTATACAAAGACCTTCACAGACACCCTACATTCCAGGCACAATATTCAATTTTAATTTATTCAAAAGTTTCAGGTTTTCTTATCGCCCTCACTTTAATGTGCATACTCTATGCCTTCTGGAGTTCCAACCCCATTTCCAGCCCATGAATAGCAAACTACTCCTGAGGAAATCAAGACCCTGTGAGGTTATCACCTGCCCTTATTATGTAGCTAGTTGCACATGACTAGGTGATTAAAGCCAGATCTCCTTGTAATAAGTTTAGTATTTTATCTCTTATTTTTAAAACATTTTTTTAAATTTAGGCATAGAAGTTTCCTTTACAAATGACAGATGGAACTCTAATACGTATATCTTAAAAATAGGATGCTGTAACTCTTTCAGTTCTGTGGCTGAATGAGCTCAAAACACTTCCTTTCCCTGGAATCATTTAGGCTATTTCAAAAACACTAGACACTTGATAACTGAAGAGTATAAACTCCAACTGCAATGAGAACTCCTTCTACTCTTTCCCTACATCATGCCTTAGTTCACTGAAGAAGGAATTTATAACAACACATTTGGCATCTAGAGAAGTGCTTCTGAAATGCAATGCTCAAACCAGTCACCTGGTAGTGGAGAGGGATATTTTTTAAAAAGCACACTCTGGCTCAGTAGGTCAGGGATGGAGCCTGAGATTCTGCATTTCTAACAAGCTTCCAGGGGATGCTACTGCTGCTGATCGAAGTACCACCTCACATTTGAGTAGCAAGGGTCTGTTACAGAGAATGTTCTGTTCCTTTCTACCAACTTATTCGTATCTCTTCAGGGATAAACAGTCACGAATTTTATCCATCAGAATTTTTCACACGTGGGTACGTGTAATTCATTATCCACATGAATACAGAACACAACACACACGCACATTGATGCTCATCGTATAGCCTCTGTCCTCTGACCCTGCAGCATGCTGACCCTGGCAGGCTCCCATCCTGTTCCTGCCCTCTGGCCTGCTTCATGTTTCCATGTCGTAGAAGTACCTGGACAGTGCTCCCATGGGGTGGGGATGGGGGGGTGAGTTCAAAGGTTAGATCCAGGGCAGGAGCTACAGACTTTCAGCTTAGCCTCCATGCTTGTGCACTGCACAACTTAAGCCTGACTGTGCATCTTTTGAATTTGTTTCATTAAAAAAGAAGCCGTTGTTTTTAATTTATTTTTTTTTTTATTTATTTATTTTTTTTTATATTTATTTTTGGCTGTGTTGGGTCTTCGTTTCTGTGCGCGGGCTTTCTCTAATTGCGGCAAGCGGAGGCCACTCTTAATCGCGGTGCGCGGGCCTCTCACTATCGTGGCCTCTCTTGTTGCAGAGCACAGGCTCCAGACACGCAGGCTCTGTAGTTGTGGCACACGGGCCCAGCTGCTCCACGGCATGCGGGATCTTCCCGGACCAGGGCTCAAACCCGTGTCCCCTATATTGGCAGGCAGATTCTCAACCACTGCGCCACCAGGGAAGCCCGAAGCCGTTGTTTTTAAAAGCCATGTTTTCCACTGCACCTGTGCCAGAAAGCTCTGTATCTGAGAAACTACTGGGACATGCCTAGCCCATTTTTAAAGTAGCTACTTTGATCCCCACATGATCAATAGTGTCCTGTTTCTATTTTCTCTGTCAAATAGACCACAGGGGAGAAAAGAGTTTCAGGCCTCCCTAACCACCTTCCCTAACCTAAATCCTATCTTTACATTCAGTTGTTAGGAAAGCCTGATGTGTTTATTATATAAACATACTTCCAAAACGTATAATTGCTATCCAGTAGACAGAACATTGATTTTTTTTAAGTGGGCATGCAAAAGTACTGCTGTGTATTTTTAAACTGAGATCAACTGTGTTTTTTCTGAACTTCAGGAAAGTCAGCTTATTTTGAAATGTGTGCATGATGGCTTACTCACCCATCATTAAACTTGATAATATGCTAAAAGTAGAATGTGACTGGTTATATTTCTTATAAACAAGTAGATCAAGAACATCCTTTTCCCAGTCAGTATGCTTAAGAAATATATACATTGGTGAGAGGACTTTGATTTACTAAATGCTCACCCAAGTGAAAGACACTTTGAAAATCCTTTTAACAGAAAACATTTTTTATAGCTAGCTTTGTAAAGAAGGGCTACAATGTAATCTTGTATTGTTAATGATAATGCTTCACTAGCTGAGTATTGCCTTTAACCTATTTCTTGGGAACAGTACACATGCTTCAAAGAATTTTTGTGTAACTTCTATCTAATCACTTTAAATAACCTATTTCTTTTGATAGAATTCTATTCATCCAGAATAATGTAAAAAGAAAAATATAGCACTCAAAACATTCATTCATGACACATTTCTTTAAAATTAACGAGCTTTTTAAACTGGAGTTCTTACTCATTTTTCTCCCCCTCATAATAAAGCTGTCAAAAGGAATTTACATAACTGTACAATCAAACACAAATTGAAAAACCAAATGCTACTAGAAGGAATAAATTTAAAATTAAATGTAAATCTTGGTAAAGCACACTTACAACAATTTTGAAAATTCTCTCAAAGTAATGTAAGATTCTCAGTAGAAGATAGGGGATTCCTTTAACTTCTCTAGATCTCAGTTTCTTTGTTTATAAAATAAGGAAAATGCTCTGAAGATTATTTCTAAAGTCCATTATCTCAAAAGTCTATAAGATAGTTCAAATATCAGCGTGTGCTTCACTCAAGACTGAATTAGTAAAAACTCAGATAGTATCTTCGCTACTTATATCAAATCCACTGACTAGGCTGGATCTTCCAATACAATGCTCTTCTTAGGAAATAAATCGGTATTCCATTGCCTTGTAATGACCCAGCAACTACGAGGCTAGATTCTGTTAAAAGAGACGAGAAATGTACAGTGCATTCATTTTTGTGAACAAATAATCATGGATCACTGTGCTAAATGACTATATTTTAGACTCACAGGGTTTAGCCTCCAATGTGTCCCTAAGTGCTCTCCAGGAATCCTATCAGTCCGTTCCTCTCCAATTCACCTAGATGATCTATTCATACCTTTTCCTCTCCTTTCAAACCTCCAATATCTTCTCCTACATCCTCACTCTGAGATTTGTCTATCATTAAAAACAGAAGCATTGTGAAAAGACCCTCCCCAGACTTCCAGCCTCACATCTCCAACCCACTGGCCCCTGTGCCCATGCAGTCTGCCTTCCCTCCCATGACTAAGGATAAAGACTTCATGTGCTTATCTAAGGCCAATTCTTCCATGTTTGCACTGCGTTCCATCCCCTCTCAGCTACTCAGTGGCCTCACTCCAGAAAAAATTGTGCTTTCTTAACTCCACATTTAACTTCATCTTCTCTTCTGGATTATTCCATCAAATTACCCCCTGAAAGCATAATGTATTCACTCTTAGAAGCAAACAAAAACCCCTTCATTCCTCCCTCTGTCTAGCTACTGTCCTATTTTTCTTCTCTCTTTTATAGCAAAACTACTCAAAAGAGTTGCTCATACTTGCTGTCTCCAGTTCTGCATCTCTTATATTCTCTTAAACATCAATCAGTTTTTTAAATCACCACCATTTCAGTTAAGCAGTTTTGGCCAAGGTAACCAATAATCTCTATATCGCTAAGACCTCTGTTAAATTCAGTTTTCACCTTATTTGAGACCTATCAGCAGGCATCCGCCCGAGTGGACTAATCCCTTGCTGGCTGACTCCTGTCGTTAGCTGGCTTCTGGTACCACACAGTCCTGGTTGTTCTGCTCGCTCCTCGGATTCTTCTTCCAGATGTACTTGCTGGTTCTTCCTCATCACTTCCACAATCTCCACAGCTTTTGAACCTCTCCTCTTTCTTAGGCACACCTCTTCCCCAGGTGATCTCACCTAGTTCCGCACTTCAAGTGTCAGTTTTACACTGTGTAACTCCCAAATCTGTATTTCCAGCCTGAACCTAGCCTCTGAAACCGAGATTGACGTATTCTATAGCCTACTCGATATTTCAACCTGGATGTCTAATAGACATCTAGGTCTTAACATGTCTCAAAGTAAACACCTGGTCTTGCCCAAATACCTATTCATCTCATAAACCTCTTCATCTCGGTAACTGGCAATTCCCTCTTTGCAGTCCAGCCTACAAACCAATCATCCACAAGATCCCTTTCTCTCACACCTCACATTACTTCTCTAGCAATTCAATATGACTCTACTGCCACCACTACCACCCTCATCAAAGCTACCACTGCATTCTCCTGATTACCCTGCTACCAAGGTACTTCCAACACCAAAGCCAGAGTGCACCTGTTAAATACAAAGCTGACTTTCTCACACCTTTTTTTTTAAAAAAACACTCATTACCTTTCCTATATCACAGAGAATAAAAGCCAAAGTCCTTCCATAGGTCTTTCATAACCTAATTCCCCCCATACACACATTGGGCCTCATCTCTTATGGGGCCTCCCTGCTACGGACACACTTTCCTCTTCACTCATCTCCAGCAAGCCATGCATTCTCCTGCCAGGAAGACTTGCACTTGATGTTCCCTTTGCCTGAAATATTCTTCCCACAAATTTGCCACCCAAATGTTACCTTTTCAGAAAGACCTTCCCTGAATATCTTACATGAAAATGCAACCACTATTGCATTCTCATGTCCCCTCATCCTACTTTACTTTTCTCCTCAGCACTTGTCACTGTCACACGTACTATATGTTAACACTCTTTAGAAGTTAAGAATTCAAAGCTCTCCAATATCATTAATTTGCAGTTAAGTCAGACACGAAATATTGTTGGTAAACAACTTTCTAATATGATTAAATATTTAACATAGTTTATTCAGGGTTGAAATCATTTCTACTTTGTTTCTGTGTTCCTAGAAAACTTAAAAAAAATAAAAAACAATCCTCCAAATGCATTTCCCTCTATGAGAAAGTCTCTACTCTTTTTGAGTGAAACAGCATAAAAGAAGCAAACATGATATAAACAAAATGGAAAAAATCGCCTTAAAATGAAATTATCAACTTTTTAATATTCAGTAGTCACAAAAATATTTCCAATCAAAATGCTATAAGTATTAGACACTCAAATGATCAGTTTCCATCACATATTTAAGTAAACACAACTAATCTGTATATTGACATGTCTGACAATCCAAACAAATACAGCTGCTTTTGAGTAATCTTCAAAACTTGTGCTTTTTACAGTGAATATTTAGGAATTCAAAATGATAATACCTTATGGTAACTTAAAAATCTCTGGACTATACACAAGATGCTTTGATTAAAGTTTCATAGACATATCAAAGAGTTTCTAGAAGAAGGTGCCCGATTTGATGATACATCTTGAAATTTTTCTAATTAATGAAAGCAAGTATTTGATGAGAATTGTATTCGGATAGCCAAAGGGCTGACATCTGGTTGATGCCTGCATTTAAACTTGGCATTCCACCAAGCTAAGTTAGATAAATTACTGGAAGGACTCTGTCTCATTAAAGAAGTACTCTGTGTTCCCTCTCACCTCTAAGATTATTTGATATTTTTTTCTTTTTTACTTCTTTCCATTCTGCCTATAAACATGCTCAAAAGACTCGTGAACAATCTAAGGAAAAGAAAAAACAAAACACAATGAACTTTCTTGATCATCTTATTTCGCTCAACAATTTATCAGTAAACTTAATAAAACATGTTTTTAATCATATTATTATCCTTAAATAGTGTTATTCAGTAACTCTCAATCACCTACAGACTGAAACTAAAGTTTCTTAGGGTAACCTATTGTGGCAGATCACATTTTCCAAAGATGGCTGTAAGAATACTCCCATCCCACCATCTCTTCTTCAATGTGATTTTGCCACTCTCTACATTTGGAGGCAGAGTCTACTTGCCCTATTCTTGAATCTGGGCTAGACTTAGTGACTTCCTTGTAACCAGTAAAACACAAGAGTTTCATATGAATATGCCATGGTCAAACAGTAGCTCTTTGAGCAACACCCCCAAATCCCCATTCTTAACTCACTTTGAATGTAAGTATACCAGTTATGTAATCATTCTCCTTCCCTTGAATTGCTGGGAATAATGTAGGCATGGTGCAGGACTAACCATAGCTTGGGTGAACCAAGAGTCATCAACAAGAGAGACATCACTTAACAAAAGGTTAAAAAGACAGAAGGGGGCTTCCCTGGTGGCGCAGTGGTTGGGAGTCCGCCTGCCGATGCAGGGGACACGGGTTCGTGCCCCTGGTCCAGGAGGATCCCACATGCCGCAGAGCGGCTGGGCCGTGAGCCATGGCCACTGAGCCTGCGCGTCCGGAGCCTGTGCTCCGCAACGGAAGAGGCCACAGCAGTGAGAGGCCCGCGTACCGCAAAAAAAAAAAAAAAAGACAGAAGGGATTTGAGTAACCCACAAATTTCTAGGCTTGCAGAACTTAAAGCAGAATTGAAGATGTGCTGATCTTACAGCACATGGAGATTTCAAATGCTTTTATTCTTTCTAGGAACAGCTTAAAAGAATTCTTCAAGAAGTTTATTTTTATTTCAATCATGCACAGAAAAGCTACTAAATTACTAGTCGTTGTTATAATGTTATACAAAATGAAATGTCTATGAAACCGGACTTTTTTTTTTTTTTTTTAACACTTAGTGGACCATTTAAGGGAAATGTAAAATGTTGAATGTGTGTGAATACACACAATTTAAATTTAAAAATACACCTTTCCCATAAGACAATATGATTACCATAATGCTAATTAAGTCATATAACAAAAGCATGACTGTGAAAGAATTATTTTGATAGCAATGACAGGATTAAAAGTTAAAGTAAAATATTTCAGTTTTAGAATATATTCTTTAAATAATTATTTTTTTAAATAATTATTTTTTTAGCCACTCAATTTAGAAAAAGAAAATTTGGAAAATAAAACTATGCCATTGTTAATACATGCATATATATTTCTCATTATTTAAGAAAATCATGAAAGATTCTGGAAGGCTTATTTAAATATTGTTTATATGAAACCGAATGGTTTATTTTCACAGTGTCAATGGGATTTGAATATCATTTCTCTGCTAAATTTAATTTATAGGCATCTGAGCTCTACAAAAACTATTTTATTAATTTTACATCCTTTACCTTCTGACCATTAACTAAACTTAATATAAATAATGAAATGTTTTAAATAATAATTTTAAATATCCTACACTTCTTGAAACCACTGCCTAACAAAGTCAAACAATCATTTAGGGTTTTGTCATATATGTGTCATTTAATTGCATTAGAAATTATAGCAGAATACCTGAAACTATACACAGAAATTAGCTATAAGCAATGCAGATGAAGACAACTGTTTAAACCTTACAATTCAATTTTAAGAAACAACATACTGAATGCACGCTTTAAAGCATTAATTTTTCATTACATTTGTGTAAATTTTTCAAAGGTAAGTTCTCTGAAACAATAATTGATGCATTTTTTTAAAAAGACTAAAACATAGACCACTTGTTTGCAGGTGCATGTCAAAGAAGGAAAGAGGGAAATGGCTGTTCAATTTCCTTCTTTTTAAAAAAAGACCTTTCACCTACAGAACTGTTTCTTGGGCTATTGAAAACAGAGTGCAAACAGAGCATCGAAGGGCAAAGAAGGGATATCCCTGGTTAGTAGTAAGCAGGAAGTCTAATTTTTTACTAATGTTTAGATTAGAGCATAGAGAAACAGCAAGATACTGACAGAGAAAAGCTGCAGCAATTTTAATACCAAGACAAACTGATTTTGAAGAATGACAGCAATAACAAAAAAATAAATAACCAGCATAGAATGAGATGGTTTTACTCAATCTTTGGGGGGTAAATTAAATTAAATGTGGTAAGGCCTTTGATGATCATTGACAAAGATTAATTCTTAAAGTGATTAAAACAAGACTATACCAAAAATTTTTAAACAACAACAATAGACAAACACAACAAGCTTAATCATTCAGAGAAATTTAGTTTGGAGAGGAAATTCTAAGGATTTCATCTGGCCCAAAGTAAAGGAAAGCTGAAATTTAAAGTGTAATACACACACTGCAAGTATGTTATTGTATTATACATTCTATTATTCTTAAGTAAAATTAGAACTGTCTTAGGACCCCACTGATTAGATCAATAGGAAAGCCAGTATTATATAACTAAAGGTGTGTGTGTGTGTGTGTGTGTGTGTGTGTGTGTGTGGAGACGGGGAGCTGCATCGTGGACCCCTCAGGTAATCAGGACACATGCAGTTCAAATGGGGGAACAGTCAGACTTCCACTTCATGCAAAAGAGCCTGGTGTGGTTATGCTGCTGTCTCTCTCCTTTACTTTAGAGCTGGATGCTGTGGGTCCTGCTCCTGCCATCATCTTTCCCACTTTGCTGCTCATTGCTAAATCTTGGTTTTGTGTGCCCAGATCCCTGTCTATGCCAGTACTTCCAAGGAGGGTGCTCCAAGGGTAAATATACTCCTTTGTGCTAGGTTTGGCTCTGGGGGCCCCTCACTTGAGTTTCCAAGACCAGAACACTTAGCATCTATTGCTCTCTGTATCCACATAGCTATCTGTTTCAGCGGACTCTCCTTTACAGCATCTTTATACAGGGAAAGGTAGCAATAAGGAAGAGAAGACTATCCACATGGTCACTGTAATGGGCACCATTTCTTATCACAAGTAGGCCTCTGGGCATCTTCTGGAAGGACAAAAATAAGAAGACCTGAAACTGTTACCAGGCAAATATTTTCATATATTGTCAATACATGGCAAAACATACCTAACAAAACAATACATAAGAAAAAACAACAAGTACTTTGCTTTAAATATTTACTTGTTTATAACAAAGTAATGTGGCAAATTTTATCTTCTATCAGGACAAAAGAATATCTATAGAAATCAGTTTTTTCTGAAGACAAACCTCAAGCAAGTCCTTGGCAATGTTAAGTAACTATAAATTTAAAAAATAAAAAACTAATGAAAAACTTAGAGTCCCTTGTAATTTTTTGAAAATCTGTTAAAAATCAGTGGATAATCAAACACAGATTGCAAATATTCCTGGGCCTTTTAACTGCAGAATATTTAATGAGGTACAAAGTACTGTGCCTATCATTTATCAATTTACATGAGTCATTAGAAATCACATAAGCAGCTGTGGTTCACGAAAAATACATTTCCATAGATGAGAAGATAGGTAGTAATTCCAGTGAATAAACGAATGTATGTCATCATCTAACAAAATGTGACAGATTGCTATGTAATTAGAAAGACATAATTAAAGTATTCCTAAATACTAGAAGTAGTGATAAAACACTCTTCATACACAGACTTACACAGACTTTCTAAAATAGAAAATATATTAGAGCAGTGCTCCCAAGTTATATGTTTCACAATAAGACCCCTTAGTTAGCAACTTTGGGAAGACTGGATTATGCAAAATCAAAAAGGTTTCTCTACAAGACATTCAAGAAAACTTAGTATGCCAGGATTCACTGTGAATCACCAAGCAGGGTTTTTTAGTTGCTGACACTTAAACCAAAAAACTCTATTTACATATAGTATCTTAAAAGATTAATACTTAGCTGAATACCCATGTGGAAAAGCTGTGTCCACTGTTCTTTAAAATATAGTAAGAATAACATATTCTCATATTCCTTAATTTGTATAGTGACCTTCCTTAATAGTAACATGAAGTATATTGTAAACTGGTAATGTGCTCAACAGCTGGAACTATGATGATCATTTTCACTAAGTTATGTTTTAAAACCTAGCATTACTCCTTATTGTTAGATATTCCTTCCTTCCATCTACATAAATTCTGCTCAACTTTTAGGACTCAGAATAAGTTTTACATATTCTATACACCCCTACTCTTGTTTGATCTAAACTTTCTTTGAACATCTGTAATGCTAAACTTGCCCAGCAATTTCCAGTACAGTAGCCACCAGCCACATACTGGCACTTTAAATGTGGCTAGTTCAAATTGACATGTAAGTGTAAAACACATCGATTTCAAAGATTTAGTAAAAATAAAAAGTCTCATAAATTTTTATACCAATTATATGTTGAAATGATAATATTTTAGATATATTAGGTTAAATAAATATATTAATTTTACCTGTTTCTTTTTACTTTTTAAAATATGGCTACTAGAAAACTTAAAATACACATGTGGTTTGCACTATACCTGATACAACAACTCTGGTGTATACCACCCATTTTATTCAATTAGGTAATATTCAGGGCTAATTATGTAATAACTTCCACTAATTTATTGTCCTTATTGCTGCATCATGCTTCTTTGTAGCAGGTGTCTACAAATCTGTAGGGAACGTAGAAAAGCTTAATTTGAATACAAATAAATATGCTTTATTACATCAAATAGATATTGAACTATTTCTTTTTATTAGTAAACAGGTTCTAAAATTAAAGTTTAAATTGTATATACACATTAATAATAGTAAGGGGATGGCATAGCCAAAACTGTTCCTGCAACTCCATCAGCATATGTATCATGCACGCAGTATGTTCATATTGGGACAAATTGAGGGATTTCTGTCCAATTTCCTTCATAACATTCCCAGACAGGGTGTGAAGGGAGTTATACAGTCTTCTTTTGAAACCCTTGGAAGTACTCCTTTGGGAAGTAAATATATTGCACCATAAATGTTAAATAAAAATTGCTGTTGATTTTCCTCATAGACTGTGACATTCTTAAGGACAAAAAGCATTTCCCATTCATCTCTATAGTTATAGAAAGCACCATCATACATGGCACATAGTAGGAACTGCATAAATAGTAAAATAATAATCCACAAACAACAAAAATTAACTGCATTTAATGATGTTAGATTAGTAATACACTTCATACAGTCTCTTGGTAATATAATACCACGTTAAAAAGAAACTTCCAGGGCTTCCCTGGTGGCGCAGTAGTTAAGAATCCGACTGTCAATGCAGGGGACACGGGTTCAAGCCCTGGTCCGGGAAGATCCCACATACCACGGAGCAACTAAGCCCATGCGCCGCAACTACTGAGCCTGCGCTCTAGAGCCTGCAAGCCACAACTACTGAGCCCAAGTGCCACAACTACTGAAGCCCACGTGCCTGGAGCCTGTGCTCCGCAACAAGAGAAGCCACCACAATGAGAAGCCCGTGCACCGCAATGAAGAGTAGCCCCTGCTCGCCACTAGAGAAAGACAGTGCGCAGCAACGAAGATCCAACACAGCCAAAAATAAATAAAATAAAATAAATTAATTTTAAAAACTTCCCAATTCAAGTTACTTTTTGTTAATACACTTATCAATATGTTCCTAAGGAGCTACCATAACTTTGTAGCAATAAGCACTGAATGCTCTAGAATGGCCCTTGTCATAAGCAAAGTGGGCTTCTCTGCTTGTCCTATGACTTTCCAGTTGCTGAAAGAATCCTAAAATTTTAAAAGAAGTACCAAGATATTTGTATGTCCAGTTATTATTCTTGGTTAAAGTATTCAAGGTTCCTTTGAAATCAGTGATACAGTATGAAAAATAATACACTAAGCCATTATCAATTATATAATCCTCAAAATAATTTAAGAAGCAGTTTCAGAAGGAATTAAATCTGGGATAGGAAGGTTCTGTTTACTTTGAGAAAGTATTTTAGGTGTGGGATGGTCCTGGGGCATGGACTGTGGGAAGGAAATGAAACATTATGCCATCGTGGCTTTACCTTGGAGGGGATTAGAGAGCTAGGAATAAGGCTACCAGCAGTCAGAAAGGAAGTGTGTGCGTGTGCGTGTGCGTGTGCGTGTATGTATGTGTGTCAAGGTGGGAGGAGAGAGGCAGAGTTAATAATGTAATGGGAAATATACTGCGACGGAGTCAAACACCATGAATCTGAACCCTAACTCTTCCACTTGCTATGCAATATTACTTAAATGAATCCAGGATTGCTTTTCTGTGAGAAGCGAATACCAAGATTTGTAAGCATTAGAAATAATACAGGTAGGGAGACTGACACATTAAGGTTTTCAACAGAAGGTAACTATCATTATTACTATATATAAATGTGGAAAAAAAAACCCAAATCAATTGAAACCCAAGCTCACAACTTTCACAAGTGCTAGGACTTGATGACCCCATGGTTCTGAGAAATTCTGCCTTTCTATTGCTCTTAATTTCCTAAAAATAAAACTCAAAGGGATTATATCCCAGTATATGATAAAGAACAAACTGTAGCAACATTATACGAGTGGCCTGCTCTGTTGACTAATACACACACACAAATTCACAAAGTGTGGTGCTCCAAAACTATCATTGTTTTAAAAAACAAGTGAACAATTAATTCTAACACTTTGTAAAAGCAAAACAACATGGATATAGAAAAATATAAAGGGACTTTTTATTTACACAGGAGTCAGAGATAGTCCAAACTAGACGAATTGTAGTATATTATATCAACTCAATCTTTATGCTTGACAAAGAATAAATACTGGTGGTTAAGATTCTTGGAAACCAATGCTTTGACTATTATGTTAGTATATTTTAAATTACTTAAGTATTTAAGAGAAATATTAAACTGGATGAATTAAGCACCGATTATCCAAAGTCTCCCTCATATTTATATTTTTGTGCAATCAGTTTTACTTTCCTTGAGAAAAGAGTAAAAAGGAGAGGGCTGGAAAAGTTAGTTACAGTATAGTTGGGCTTGCATAAATTTTTAATTATAAAATAATTTTTTCTACTACATAGAAAAATGGTTTCATTTCAACAAAATTAACCATGGTGGCAATTATAAAGTACCTTTATTAAAGCAAGTTTAGATAATACTCTGGGGAAAAATAAAAGGGATAATTAAATAGGATTTTTAGCAAATATTACCATAGCCTTTAGATGTTCTATATTTGAAGAAAAGGGAAATAACAAGTGGAAGTCCAATAAAACCTGTAGATCAAAAAAAAAAAAAAAAAAAAAAAAAAAAAAAAAAAAACCTGTAGATCAATTCTTCTCTTCACACTAATAAAATGTTAAAATATTTATGGATTTGGCTCATAATATTTTGATTACATTTTCTATGTTAAAATGTTATTTTAAAGTATTTTAAGTTTAGAAATCTCAGAAAAAGAAAACATCAAAATTACAAACCTACTTCAAAATCAATATTTGTAAACCTGAAGACTGCTGACTTCAGCAGATACAACAATGGATTCCTTACAAAAGATCAAGACAATCTCTGAATTTCTGTGTATCAGACTCTTGCAAAACTTACAAGTAGAGAAGGAGATTAGTAAAAAAGACTGACAACTTGCTGTTTCATTAAGTAAAAGATAAATCTGTTGAAAAAATGAGTTTCAAGTTGTAACCAAATTAAAGATAACCTAAAGATAGTGACAAAATTATAATAATTATAATAATTATATAATAATTATATATATAATTATAATAATCTATAAGGTTTCAAAGGTTTTTAAGCTAGCAAAACTATCTTGTTCATACAAAGCCTTGTGAATAGATATTTCTGAAAAGAATCTATTGATTCTTCAAAGAAGGTGCTCTTTTTAGACTGATGGGTTTGTCCATTACCAACAAAAGGTCTCTTATATGATTGATTTGAAATAGTTCTTTGAAATTTAAAGGTCAGTAAACATCTCTTTTACTGCTAACTGTAGATGGTGAATTGAAGTTTTTTGCAAAAGCTGAATCCTTATGTAGTTGAAATTCACCAAGATGAAGTTGACTAAAATTTCATGTTAGACCCAACATTAGGTCTCGATTTGCAACAGCAAGTGTCATAAAACATTTCACCATGGTATAGAAATTTTTTAAAAATCTGTTTCTATTTCTGTTGTGACACAGTATCAATCCTGTATGTTACAGCAAGTCATATTTCACTGTTGCCTCTGAAAAAAGTTAGTTACTTGAAATACTCAAATACCTTATATACTGTTGCTTCAATTATTAAACACCTAAAACAGTGGGCTAAGATTACTTAATTTTTTTTTGATTACTTAATTTTTAAAGATTCTCTTTTATTAAATGGTGATAGGCATGCTTATAAATTAATTTAAAAATTATATACCTAAAAACTGGCTAAAAGCGACTTGATTTGGGATAGATCATTGATTATTTTAAGGCAGTTACACAGGCAATACAAACAGAGTTTTCATTTCAACCTTTCTTGTATTTTATGTGAGAACATTTCCTATGTTCCTGAAACTCGCAGGAGAACTTAGTATACTTCCAAAATACTATTTCTAGATTTTTTTTCAGAAGGGTAACCAACTTACTAAGATTTTACTAAGACTGAGAATTACTTCCTTTTATGCTATGTAAGTGTTCTGATCTGCTCTTGGTTTAGCTAGTAAGTTCAGAGTGTCCATGGCTTTATTGGTCCAGTTTTTGAAAAACAAAATGTGCTTTTATTTAAACAATCTATTAAACTTCGGCCTCCTAGCTATTCACAGGGATTAACCAATCACAAAGTAATAGCGTCAATAAAGAGTGAAAAATGAGGTCAAATATTCTACAGTTCAATAAATTCCATATTTACATAGCGTACTTTGTATACACATCGTACAAGTTATTTAGCACAATTCAGACTTTAAAGAATCATATGCTTTAAAGCTGGGGGACATTCAAAATACCATTAAGTCTCAAACTCTCATTATTTAAAGTATAATAAGATTCAGTATACATAATTCATTTATTTATATAGATAACTGACACTAATAAAGTTCAAACTAACCAGTATATAAATGACAAGAGCTGCCAGCTACTGAGAATGATTTATATGCTGGATACTTTACCAACTGCCCTTCAAATCATAATTTTATTTAATCTTCATAATAGTAGTGTGGTATGGACAATAGTATGCCCACTTTATAGATGAGAATATTGAGGCTTAGGTTAAATAAATTGCAGAAAATTAAGTTACTGATAAGAAAGTGGTCTGGAATTCTGATCAAGGTTAGTTATTCCAAACTCTGATCTTCTAATCATAACGTCACTGTCCTAGAATAAAAGCGAGGAAGTCTTCCTAAGGCATCCTATTGTGATGACTGATCCACTGGACGTACAAAAAGAACCCAAATTAATACACCAACACATTCCATAAAAACTTAATGAATTTTAACTGAATGAAAGACATAATGTTTACTAAATCTACAGTTGATACAGTATAAATATTTAAATACATAAATATTTAAAATGCCCATCATGAGCACCTAATATGTTATATAGAAAATGAAATCAAAGTCTCTGATTTCAAATTTTCTATTGCATATTTTTAACTTTAGCTTCTTTGTTCTAGACACCAAACAGAATATATTGAACACACCAATGGACAGTGTCCTCATCTATTCTTTTTCTTGTTTTTTATCCTTTTTATCAGGTGAGGTACAATTTAAAAATGAATAAATGTCTTCCTGCAGGTAAAAGTGTTCTAAGCTTTTAATCACCTCTATTTAAAAGTAACTGGAGGGGCTTCCCTGGTGGCGCAGTCGTTGAGAATCAGCTTGCCAATGCAGGGGACACGGGTTCGAGCCCTGGTCTGGGAAGATCCCACATGCCGCGGAGCAACAAAGCCCGTGATCCACAACTACTGAGCCTGCGCATCTGGAGCCTGTGCTCTGCAACAAGAGAGGCCGCAATAGTGAGAGGCCCACGCACCGCGATGAAGAGTGGCCCCCACTTGCCGCAACTAGAGAAAGCCCTTGCACAGAAACGAAGACCCAACACTGTCAAAAATTAATTAATTAATTAATTTTTAAAAAAAGAGTAACTGGAATATTAGTGCTATTGAGCAAAAAATAAATAATGGTAAGTGGCTTTCTCGGAGAGCACTCAAGGGAGCACAGGTACAGATGAGATTAAAGAACTATGCAGTAGATAAAACTATGTAATTAGGTGATCAAATGAAGTAATTACTTTCAAGAATATGTATTGCAACTTTACAGCTCCGCAAATGATTTTGTCTCTATTATCTTAACCTACAAAATAACTTCTTGAGCAGAAAAGTGTCTCCAAGATCCCCTAAATCTCTTGTTTTCATACTTAACTCTTAAATTCCAAACTCAGTGTCCTTACTACCACATTAGCAATGGCCCTCTAGGTAGTACAATATATGAAGTATGACCACAGATTTCTCACTCGCCTAGCAAATCTATAGTTTACTGAACACCAACTACGTGCCAGAAACATGTTATACACTTGAGGCTTGTCTGTGGACAAAACAGACCTGGCCCTGCCTTCAGGGTGGCTATAGGAAACTGGGTCTCGCATATGACTCTGAGTATTAGCCTTATTATTCAGAATTACACATCCATGGTTCCTTACACATCCACCTTAAGAATATCAGATTTCACTTTTTTACCAAAAAAAAACCCACGGACATTAGAAAATAATGATATGCCACTGCCCTCAGTACATATGAACTGCTCCTGAGATTCTCAATGGAGTGTCATTTGTATGCTGAAGTGATAACAGGCATCCTGATAAAATTTGTTTTAAGATTTAGTTATTTGTGGTGCACAAACTGTTCTCCAGAAAGAAAAAATGTTTTTGTTCTTGTTTCCATTTTATAGATGTCTACATACTTTCATGACACGAGGGAAAATCGTAGCAGTATACGTTATTAAATTATTTCTATTGCTTTCTATTCTGACCTAATCCTCTAGAAACATAACACTTCCAAAAAGTTTTTACTAACTTCATACCCTAGCAAACCACCTCCTACTCAAAAGAGAGATTCTATTTTCACCTACTGTGTTTCATCCACTACTGGCAATATAAATCATCTTCGTTATTAACTGTTATGGGCCAGGAACCATGCACTAGGTGACTTGCATATTTTCTTCACAACCATCTTAATAGTTAAGCATATTATTATCCCCATTTGTCATATAAGAAAAGAGTCTTAGTGATGTTAGTTATTTTTTTCAAGGTTATACAATTACCGTGTGAAAACTGTGGAATTCAAACCCAGGACTTCATGGCTCCAAAGCTGAAATTCCCAACCTCTATTTCAATACCGCTTCTCAAAATAAAAACTGAACGAATGTTTACTGAATAACTTAGTAAGATGTGCTTTTATTTTATTTCATTTTCTCTCCATTCTGTTATTTTTATACCTTTATAACTAGCGTGGAGTCCTTTTTTCTGTTGGTTTTGATAAATACAGATTAGAGGGACAATTCCTTTACATACACTCTAACTCAATGCAATGTTTTCAATGTATAGTAGAAAATACCCACCTTTTCTAAAGGTCACAATTTAGCTCCTTAGTCCACACTGGAAAGTATTATTTATTATTGCTTTAATTTGTCTGGATTCACCCAAAAAGGCAGTAAATTTCTTAAAGGCAGGAAGAGTTATTGTGATGAATCCTTCTCTCCTCATGTTTACACTTTATAAAAATGATGGAATTTACACTCTTCACTGGAAGAGACTGTTGGAGGAAATACTATCAGTCCCTCTCCCTAACTCTTTATCAGCTCCTTCCCCAGACAGGAGATAGCTGACTATCCAGAAACTCTGACATTGCTAGGATGCTTTTCATTAAGTGGATGGAGTCACTGTGGGTGAAAGGCCAGTTAAAGACTAGAGCTCTCATCCTTCTCCGTGTCCTTTACACACCCTGCAAGTGTAGTAAAACAACTGCCTCTCTCTCCAGTCTCTCCACTTCCTCTTAGTAACTTCTACTTTACTCTCTTGTCATGGATTAAATGACCCTGGCCAACAAAGGGCCATGCAGTCCAGGCCAACTTGGGAAGCAAATAACCTCTTTCTGACCACCTATCTCATTCTGGTGGACAGGCTTCTCGCCAATTTTATACTCGCTCATGCTCAGATTATAACAATGCAGTTTTATATAAAATAGGCAGAGACACAGTGAGAAAGAGGCCTTATCTAACCTACTCTAAGCAGCATCTGGCAATAGTTTTCTAGAGATCCCTGCATTGGGAGGGCTTGCCCAGCCATGTCCTCCACTTTTTCTATAAACCCTACAACAACTTAATAAATTATGAACATAAATAATTGCTCAATCAAGTTAGTCCAAAGAGAAACCAGCAATTAGAGGCAAAGCAATGTTCCTTAAATATTTTTAAACATAACATTCGATTCTCATTAGATTCTCTTGATTTTTTTAAAAACAGAACATACACCTTGGTGTTCTTTTTCAATTTGTATTAGCTATATAAACATAAATTTTTATGTACTATATGAGTAAAGTTTCAAATTTTCTACTTTCAAGTCGTTGCTGATGATAATCATTTTGTTCCAAGTACCAGGAAGAGATCCTTGTTTCCTATTAACAGCTGCACCTAGCACCTTGCCCAAAGAAGTGTTCTTTCCTAATCACAGAAGAGAGCTGATGAGGGATACACAGTAACCAGATGGCAGTTTGGCAAAAGCAGCAAATGCAGGCCAAAATAGGGTTTGGGCTAAGTGAGATACTATCGATGTTATCTGTGAGCAACTGGACAAGAAACTGCCTGTCCTTTAGAATTTGTTCACACACACACACACACACACACCCTATGAATAGCTACTGTGATGTTAAAATGTGAGGAGGAATATTAGAGAGCTAAGAAATAAAATGCTTTTTCCTTTAGCATAAGTAAAAGTAGCAAAGATCTATAGCAATTTTCTGCATTTTGATGAAATCTCTGTCTTCTGACCATGAACAGCTCTTTGTGGACAGATAATCTCATTATCAAGAAACAGCTACAGAGGTGGCTTTGAACTTTCCCCACAATGACTGTCATAGGAATTATAATGCAGCATAATTGTTTTTCATCATGAATGCAAACATGGATAGGAATGCTCATATTTACTTTTCAGGAGGAGTCCTCTCTGTAGTAAGTATCTGACCCAGAGCTGGGTGGTTTTATTCATTGTTCTGTATGTGCTTGCCAAGTCACATGGCATTTTTTGTTCTTCAGCTTTTTGACCAACTATAGTTATTAAACATTAAAGCCAAATCACAATCATAAATGTTTCATTCTCTGCATCTTATGCCTCTATCAGAATGACTATTCCAGAAGACCCTTCATGGTTCCACAGACAATAACAAAGTAAAAGTAGATGTTGATTCTACCTCACATGCTCCTTCTCTAGTGGTAACTATAAATATCAAGTGTCACCATACTAAACTGTATGTTATATGTTTCTTTCTCCTAGTAAACAACAAAACTCATATATTCCTTTCATCCTCTGCCAATAATACTTAAAATTAAACAGACACACATAGCTCTCTTTTAGGAAAACATCGGGGATAAAATCATTCAATGAAGAAACTAAACCTTCAGGAACCACATATGTTTGCCATCCAACTGCAAAAGTAATATATTTTTGCATATAAAGCAAATATATGGACAGAGAAAAGAAAGGATGGAGGGGGAGAGAGAATAAATTCTGCACAGAGTAACAGGGTAAGAAAAAAGCATAAAAATATTAAACATAGATAATGTTACTATGGTAGACATGTTTCTACATACACACATATATACACATATCTATATACATACACTAAACATACCTGCACACATTTATATGCTCAGTGCACTTCATAAGCCAACTATCTTAGACTTAGAATTACAAAGTTAAAAGGGGCATTGGGAGGTCATCTGAGGAGATCCTTTCCATCAGGCGGTTTAATGCTCAAACCATCCAAAGACTTGGCTACCTCTTCTATTTTAAGAGCTCTCTAGGGATGGAGATTCATTATAGATCACATTGTATTGTACTTGTAATAGACTCACAGGTGCCCTTCTTGACAAAACCACATTTCACAGATCCTTGGTCTGACAGGCTTTCGTGGGTACCTTCTAAATACACACCTCCTTCCTTATTGTGACAGCATGGCAGCTAAAGGATTTAGTTTCACTTGAAATGCCGTCAAAGATTTCAAAAGGTACAGAGTTGTATGTTAAAATGATGTTAATTTTTGCAACACTGCTGTCAGCCACAGGCCAGCCATTCATTTCCAAAGCCCTTGGGCTAACCTTAGGCAAAAATATAAAGAAGGTGAAATTTGTTTTCTGAGTCCATACCCTCAAACCCTGTTTATTTGCTTGTAGCAACCTTCTCTTGTCATTACTTATCAGCACTGCATCAGGTTCTGACAGTAAGTTTCCTGTCCTATTTCTCACTTACTCAGGCCACTTCTCTTTGAAAATTGTTAATGTGAAAAACACTAATCCAGGCTGAGATATTAAGAAGGAGCTAATGATTTAATAATAACATGTCACAGTTACTAGAGTGTTTATAATTTTACAAAGTGCCATACGTACTGAGAATTCAATGAAAATAATAGATCTGGATATTTTCAAATTTCACCATATATTCCACAACCTATAAAATATATGCATCACAGTGGCCCTTCCAAATCCAATCCTACTTTCAAACCTTTGGAATACTTCTAAATATAAGAGTATGATGATAAAAACCCTGTTCACTCAAAAAGAATACTGAAAAAATATATACTCATTGTCACTAGTGAAAATATGACTGGTGTTGCATTTTTTAAAAGTCCTTAACTCCACTAACCCAATTTTAAACTTAAAAGGAAATAAAATTAAAAGATACCCTAAAGGAATATATGTAAGTGTCCACACCTCATCACTCAAGTGGGTTTGTGAAGCTGGTGGTACAGGGAGGGCAATAGGAGTACAGTGGGAGACAGAAAGAATGGATAAACAGAATTTGCAAAGAATTTTTTAAACAAATGGTATTCTTGCCAAGAAATGCTACTACTTAACTGCTTCAAAAGAGTCAACCAATCTAAAAGGAGGCAATGGATTTGCATGGTAGAAAATTGGAGGGCTTTCTTTCAGCTACAGCTTTCAGGCTCAAGAGCACAAAGAGCTGAATTTTAGCCAATTTTCTGACTGATGTTTTTTCTGTTGATGAGCTTGCTTTCTATTCTGCAATGGTCTCTAATGTCTTCCAAAAAGAAAGAATGACACTAACTCTTTTATTTGAAATTGTGTATCACATGATCAGTAATTACAGATACAAAGCCTTTTCAGCTTTCAAGGGATAGCCAGTCCTTTAAGACACTACATTCATCTGTGGTATTTATTTACTCATATTTATCACTTCTCTCTCAAAGCAAAGGGAGACAGAATAAAAGGAATCAAAGTATTATAAAAGACATTTTTAAATAGCAAATAAATGTTATAAGTAAAATATAATTTCCAGTGCAAATGTCTTATAAATGTTCTTAAACCAAGTTTATGAAGCTTCTTTCATATGGCCCATAAAACACACAAAAAAACCCATTTTAATTGACGCTTCCACAGCAGCCAATTAAGGAATGTCCATAGTCCAGTGCTGGGATACATGTTTATTTATGTGTGTTTAGTTTATGCAGAAGTGAGTTTGTGTGTGAGAGTGAAGTGTAATAAGGAAGGTAGTTACCACTCACCACAAGGCATAGTTTGAAGGGCGGCAAAATATAGCTACCATATTTCATCAAATCTAAGATGTCATTGATTTTAAGACACACTGTTATTTTATGCATCACTAAGAATGAAAAAAGAATGCTTCCAATTATACTATGAGAGTGTTTTATTACCGCACCAATTTTGAAAAGGTATCCTTGTTCTCAGAGATATTAAAATATGTTAAAAAATCTAAAATGGTACTTCTCCCTAGTGATTTGTCAACAGGTTTTAGATTCTCACACTGAGTCATCTCTTTAAATAAGGTTATGATTCTAAAAAGCCCTTTTAAAATGCAAATATTTTACCCAGGCGGTAGAGCAGATTAAGCCATTAACAGTCATTCAAATGCATTAATCTATTAGTAGTCATTAAAACCGTAAGGAATGTTAACTTATCAGATTATCAGAGCAAAGAAGAGAGGGAAAAAAGGATGCAGAAAGAGATACAAAGAAAGAGTAGGTGCTCAGCTTGTAGACTTTATCTAGGTTACCACACAAAAGAGGCTTCTGGTGCACCAAGAGGAGGAAAATGAGGAAATCTCAGGCTGAAAAGTTGTGCTTTGAGGATACAAAGCAACAGAGAATGAGAGGAGGGGAAAAGGCAAAAATAGAAAACAAAAAAGTAACCTTGGCAGTTTTGCCTATATCCTAACACGAAGACAAATTAGAGATTCTTAGAATAGAGGAGACACCCCTAAAGAAACCACGCTTCTATTAAGGTTTCCAAGAACATTCAAAACGTGGATTTACTAATGATAGTTTATATGTATATGTGTAATTTTTATATTGTTAAATGATAAATACTTAAACTGTTTTCAAGACTAGAAGCAGTTTACTCATCGGTGGTTTCTAATTCATCCTTTATGATCTCTGACATCTTCTCCCTCTCTGAGGCTTCAGAAAGACACTGATTTATACTAAAATGAGTCACAATGTTTACTTTTGATTCTAAGAGCAGAGTTCAAAGTCACCCAGGGTCGAACACCTTAGGTTTTATATACAGCTGTGCCACTGACTTCCTGGAAGACGTGTAGAAACGATTTAAACTTACCCCACAGGAATATAACTACCTGACACATATCCCTTGAGGAAGACAGTAAGCATTTTCTCTTTATGATCGAAACACGATATAAAAAATGAAATGTGCTGTTGGACTTTGAGCAAGTTCCTTAACCTTTCAGTTTCTTCCTCTCTAAAGTAGAAATAATAATATTTGCCTAAAGACAGTGTCCTAAGCAAGTTCTTTTTTGGTGAACAAGATCCAAGAAGCATTGGTCTGTTGTACTCTTAGACATGTGAGACAGTTAAGAGCTGTTGAATGCATATATTCCTTGGAAATGGGTAATTTTGCAACTCCGTATGAAAAAGTCTAATTGTGAGAAACCTAACATGGCACAATATGAGCTGCAATTCAACTCAGCAAACACACTGAGCATCTGCTATAGCAAAAGCACCATGTTGTCTGTGTTAGGCTTGTCTCCACAAGGAAGAATGCAGTGATCCTCTGTGAAAACAGAATGCCTTCCTCAATAATAATGCCTCACGTCCTTGAAACTGTATAAAGCACACTACTTTAAGTACACATTCAATTACCAAAAAAATCACTTTATTTTAGACATTTTAAACTAGGAGATTATATATTACATGTATGTATATAGTCCAGTCCATTGAACAAAACTAAAACTTTGCTTCATGACTGAGGGACATTATTTAACATCTTCCCTCTCCAGCTTTACAGAGTACCTCAGAGTGGAAGGGGATACAAACAGCAGTCTCTTTTGGTCAGCACCTCCCCCTTAGTACTTTGTAATCAGTTCCCCCATTTTCTTTAGGTCTCAAGTGTCCTGTCCTCTGAGATGCTTTCCCTAATGACAAGGCAAACTTACTCCTCTGTTCATCGTGTTCCCACGTTGTACATCTGACTTCTTTTTCTACCTATCTATCAAAATCAACATTTAAAAATGATTTTTGCCTTTCCAGCAATCATCTAAGGGAGATATGATGAGACCATGTTCACTGTTTTATCTTCAGTAGCTATCATAAATTTTATCTATATCACAGCAAGTTGCCGGAAAAAAAAAAATCATTTAATACTTAAGAGGATCATTCAGCATGATCAAGTGGGATTTACTCCACAGATGCAAGGATAGTTCAACATATTCAAATCAATAAATATGATACACCACATTAACAGAATGAAAAATAAAAATCATATGGTCATCTCCACAGATGTGGGAAAAGAATTTGATAAAAAACATCCTTTCAGGACTTCCCGGGTGGTTCAATGGGTAAGACTCCGCGCTCCCAATGCAGGGGGCCCAGGTTCCATCCCTGTTCGGGGAACTAGATCCCACATGCATGCAGCAACTAAGAGTCCACATGCTGCAACTAAGACCTGGTGCAGCCAAAATAAATAACAAAATTAATTAATTATTTTTTAAAAATCCTTTCATGATAAAAAAGCTCAACAAATTGGGTACAAAAGGAACGTCCCTCAGCATAAAAAACGCCATATATGAAAAGCCCACAGCTAACGTCAAACCCAGTGGTAAATTTAAGATCCTTTCCTCTAAGTTTAGGAGTAAGACAGGGATGTCCTCTCTTGCCACCTCTATTTAACATAGTATTGGAAGTCCTACCCAGAGCAATTAGGCAAGAAAAATTAATAAAAGGCATCCTTATCAGAAAGGAAGAAGTAAAATTATTGCCGTTTGCAGGTGACAGGATCTTATATACAGTAAACTCTAAAGATGCCACTAAAAAATATCAAAACTAATAAATGAATTCAGTAAAGTTGCAGTATACAAAATCAATATATAGAAATCAGTTGCATTTCTAAACACTAACAACAAAATTATCTGACAGAGAAATTAAGAAAGCAATCCCATTTGCAACAGCATCTAAATCAATAAGATACTTAGGTTTAAATATAACAAAGGAGGAAAAATATCTGGAAAATGAAAACTGTAAGACATTTATGAAATAGATTAAAGAAGACACAAATAAATGGGAAAATGTCCCATGTTCTTAAATTGGAAGAACTAATAGTGTGAAAATATCCATAATGCTACCCAAAGAGATCTACAGATTCAATGCAATCACAATCACAATCCCAATGGCATTTTTCACAGAAATAGAAAACACTATCCTAAAATTTGTTTAGAACCACAAAAGACTGTGAATAGCCAAAGCAATCTTAGAAAGATGAACAAAACTAGAGGCATCACACTACCTAATTTCAAGCTATATTACAAAGCTATAGTGATCAAAACACTATGGTACTGGCATAAAAACAGGTACATAGACTAGTGGAACAGAATACAGTCCAGACATAAACCCATACATGTATGGTAAACTAATTTTTGACAAGACTGCCAAAAACACACAATGGGGAAAAGAGACTCTCTTCAATAAATGGTGTTGGGAAAACTGGATATCTACATGCAAAAAAATAAAATTAGACCCCTATTTTATACCACTCACAAAAAATAACCTGAAGTGGATCAAAAGCTTAAATGAAAGAACAGAATCTGTAAAACTTCTAGAAGACTACATAGGGAAAAAGATCCCTGACACTGGACTTGGCAATAATTTCTTGGATAAGGTATCAAAAGCACAGGCAACAAAAACTGAAATAAGCAAGTTGGACCGCATTAAATTAAAGAGCTTCTATACAACGAACAATCAATAAATTGAAAAGGCAACCTACAGTATGCGAGAAAATATTCATAAACCGTATATCTGATAAGGGATTAATATCCAAAATATATAAAGGACTCATACAACTCAACAGCAAAAAGGCTAATTTTCCAGTTAAAAATGGGCAAAGGACCTGAATAGACACTCTTCCAAAGAAGACATGCAATTGGCCAATAGGTAATATGAAAAAATGCTCAATATCACTAATCATCTCGGGAATGCAAATGAAAACCACAATGAGATATCACCTCACACCTGTTAGGATGGCTATTACCAAAAAGACAAGAGACATAAATGCTGGCAAAGATGTGGAGAAAAGGGAGCCCTTGTACATTGTTGTTGGGACCGTAGAATGGTACAGCCATTATGGAAAACAGTAGGGAGATTCCTAAAAAATTAAAAATTAATCTACGATATGATCCAGTAACCCCACTCCTGGGTATATATCTGAAGGAATTGAAATCAGTATCTGGAAAAGCTCTCTGCATAGCCATGTTCATAACAGCATTATTCACAATAGCCAAGATATGGAAACAATCTAAGCATCTGACAAGGAATGAACGGATAAAGAAAATACACACACACACACACACACGCCACGGAATATTATCAGTCATGAGAAAGAAGGAAATCCTGCCATTTGCAACAACATGGATGAACCTTGAGAGTATTATGCTAAGTGAGATAAGTCAGACAGAGGAAAAAACAGTGTATGATATCATTTATGTGTACAATCTAAAAATGCTGAACTCATAAAAACCAAGAGCAGACTGGTGATTACCAGGGGCTGCGGAGTGGGGAAATTGGGCAGATGATGTTTAAGGGTACAAACTTGCAGCTAATACATAAGTTCTAAAGATCTAATGCACAGCATAGTGAATATAGTCAACAATACTGTATTATATACTTCAAAGTTGCTAAGAAACTAAATCTTAATGGTTCTCGCCACACACAAAAAAATAACAGATATGTGACACCATAGAGTTGTTAACTGCTAAGGTGGTAATCATACTGCAATACATAAATGTATCAAATCAACACACTGTACATATTAAACCTACACAATATGTCAATCATATCTCAATAAAATACAGAGGAGGTCCTCATAAAACATGTGTTGAGTGAATGCATGTTTAAATCAAGGTTTCATGGAAATAAAAAAGGAAGTTTCTCCTCACAAAGGGTTGGGGACTCCTAATCTGAACAAACTGTGACGGTGTGGAGGCATACCTCAGGTCAGTGCTTCACTCAGTACTGCTGGACCGCCAACCTTGTTCCACACCTTGACTGGCGCTGGAGATCTAACAGTGAGTGACACTCAGGTGAGCAGTGTCCTCAGGTTAGTTTACAAACTGATGTTGATTATCCTTACGCCTACTCCCTAGGCCAAGTAACTTCAAATTTACGTCACAGCCTAGAGAATAAGGAATTTGTAGCACAGAAATAAGAACTGCTGTTTCTTCTGTTCCAAACTATGTGAAAAATCCAGAACTACAACAGTACCTAAAGTATTATTTCAGTCTGGACTGGAAAGCACATCATTCTTTTAAGCAGCGAAAGCCTCGTTTCCATTGCTCATTCCTGCTTCCTCCCCTCCCTCTCTGCCTTCACGCTGCGCCACCCAACTGCACAGAAAAGACAGATCACCACGCTGTGATTCCTTTTCAGTGTTCACACTTCTCTTTCTAGGAGTCCAAAAACTGAATCAGGTATGTCAAACCTTTGGCAGGCAAAGCAAGAATTTTACCTGCTTAGGTTCAGAACAATTTTACAGTTTTGACTTTTCTAGCCATTCATTAGAGCTAGATGTTAAAAGCATAGAAATCTTTCACTTTTACTCAATTAATAAAAAGCTTCAACAAAATACTGTCTTCAATCTATCCCACTGTCTCTTCAAAATATTATTTGTCAGAAGGTTCTATTGTCAAGTTCCTCTAATCCCCACACTTCAACATTATCTTTAAATAAATATATATCTGGGTATAACGAGTACTTACTCTCTAAAAAAAATAATTTAAGAAGTCAAAGTTAGATCTTGAACCATCTCCACAAATCATTTTGATATTACTTGGAAATCTGTTCCTGGTCAACTCCCAACAGGGGCTCCTAACATAGATCAATATGCTTTAGCATTGCTCAGTACTGTGTTTTGCTTCAAATGAAAGGCTCACGTCCCCTGCCTTATTCCCTCAGTGTTCTGTTTTCTACCTTCTAATGTGACAATCAACTAATATAATAATCAAACATGCACAAACATGTTACTTTATAGACATGGCTAAATGTCTTACTGGTTTCAAGAGATATGTTGACAATTTAACAGAATTTCCACTCCTATATGCCATTTCTAGACTAGTGCTGGATATTTCAGGCACAAAGAAGCCACTGGGGACATATTTCCACTCAGATGTGTGTTATAATCCTCCTCAAAATACTGTGTTCTGGGCTTCCCTGGTGGTGCAGTGGTTGAGAATCTACCTGCTAATGCAGGGGACACAGGTTTGAGCCCTGGTGTGGGAGGATCCCATATGCCACGGAGCAACTAGGCCCGTGAGCCACAACTACTGAGCCTGCGCTTCTGGAGCCTGTGCTCCGCAACAAGAGAGGCCGTGATAGCGAGAGGCCCGCACACCGCGATGAAGAGTGGCCCCCGCTCGCCGCAACTAGAGAAAGCCCTCGCACAGAAACTAAGACCCAACACAGCAAAAATAAATTAATTAATTAATAAACTCCTACCCCCAACATCTAAAAAAAAACTATAAAAAATACTGTGTTCTTTTTCTAGAGGGAGTACAAATAACACATACAGTTTTACAATTTTATAGCATTATTTAATGATTTGTCCATCTTTACCTGGCAACTTGGTATCATATAGATACAATCTAAATACAGTTTCTCAAATTAATAAACGACTACCCTGAAGAGGAAGTTTCATTCAAGTGTTTGTGAAAACATCCTTCAAATATATGATTTGCAGTAAAATGAATTGGTGCTTGACATTGCCCCACTGTGACAACAGAAGAGAACTGAATTTACAATAATTTCTAGCGTTGCCCTCATGAAACATTTAAAGCTTGGCAAAGGCTACCTTTGAGGGTTAAAAAAATCTAGTAGTGAAAAAGCTCAATCAGAACAGTTGTTCAGCTGGATGAATACCTTTTCAGAAGTTCATAATTCGTTATTCATTCCACTATCACGTGCCTCTGCGCGGGGTGTGTGTGTGTGTGTGTGTGTGTGTGTGTGTGCCCATACACATGTAGTGGGACAACAGCACTGACATCCTTGGCAAGAAATCTTGCCAAATCAAGTGATTTTGAAAGGTTTTCACCCAGAGTTAACTGCACTATGAGATTATCATTCCATTCTCACTTTCCAACTTCTCCACACTTCTCCTTCTATAAAATGCAAATAAATCATCATAGACTTTGTACTGACAAAGATTCTTTGCTTAAGCCAACTTTAGTCAGACTCCTGAATCTTCTCATAGGTCCATCTGCACACTTCCTTATAAAATCCAGTTTCATCAAGATTTCTGCTAAATCGGAATCCCCACCCTTGGTATCTGATCACCCTCAATACCTAATGAAGTTCCTCATCTTCTACCATCCCCCTCACCGGTGATGTCTGATCATTCTGGCCTGATCAGCAAGAATCCTATTTTAAGAGTTTAGCCAGATCCCCTAGCCCCTGATGTTTCCTCTTAGCAATTTTCCACCCGCTGACGACCACTCCACTCCTTGGCTGTAAGTCCCCACTTTTCCTTGCAGTATTCAGAATGGAGCCTAGTTCTACACTGCCATCTCCTTCCCCCTATTGCAACAGATCTGAATAGAATCTGTTTTTTACCAATTTAACTACTGTTCCAGCTCTGGCTTTTCTTTGACACTACCTAAACCATTATCAGTTTACACCCATAGTAAGACATTAGTTATTATCCCTACTAATGGGATAGTAGGGATACTAATAGATGGCTATATGGTTAAGACAGGACACAGGGTAGATCGTGTGTGTGTGCACGTGTGTGCATGTGTGTGCACGTGTGCACGTGTGTGCCTGTGTGTGTGTGTGTGTGTTGGAGGTCACAGGGCCAAAGGAAATATACAATTGGAAAGCAAATCTAACAAGGAAAATTAAGACAAACCGTCTAATTTGTAATTTTGCTTATAAAGAATACTGAATATTTGATTCAGCATCATCTTACATGTCATAATTCAAACTTTTCCTTGAGATCCACCAATAATTTTTCAGAAGTTCCCTATTTCAGAATGATAATGTATAGGAAACTCCTATTTTATGTTTTCCTTTTACTATTATACCAACTGAGAAAATTGAGGACATAAAATTTGGAGAAAGGGGAGAGGAGTACTTAAAAATAAAGTTCTTTTTTTTCTGTTTAACTATAAATGGGTTACCTTCATTTCAGCAATAATTTATTTGAAATCAAATATAATTTAATTTAATATAATTTTTAAAAAGTAAGTATCAGTAGAAAGAAAGTTAATACTTTCTCTTATTAAACCCATTTTTGAACATGTTCTTCCATTCATGTCAGTGATGAATGTAATTTTCTTTCAGGACAGGGTATTAAGTGTATATTTCATCAAAGTGTCAGGTGTATATTTACTTTTTCAAAAGTCAATCTTTCTATTCTTAAGTGAAAGATGCCAATCTGAGAAGGCTATATACTGTAAGATTCCAACTTTATGACATTCTGAGAAAGGCAAAACTATTAAGACAATAAAAAGATCAGTGGTTGCCAGGCAGGGGTGATTGATTAGCAGAGCACAGAGGATTTTTAGGGTGGTGAAAATACTCTGTATGATATTATACTGATAGATATATGTCACTACACATTTGCCTAAACCCACTGAATATGCAAACACCAAGAGTGACCTCTTAGGTAAAGTACAGACTTTGGGTGATTATGACTGATGTCAATATAAGTTCATCCTTGATAAAAAAAAATGTACAATTTGGTGAGTTATGTTGATAATGGAGAAGCTATACATGTGGGGGGGGGCAGAGAGTATATGGGAAATCTCTGTATCTTCCTCTCAATTTTATTGTAAACCTAAATCTGCTCTTAAAAAAATAAGGTCTTAAACATTTTTTTTAAGTCCATCTTTCCTCTGAGCTTATACTGTTTCCTCAAATCCTCCTTTCCAAAATGGAGGAAAACAAGTTTTACTAAAAATTATCCAATGATACTCGATCATATGCAATTGCTTAAATAAGAAAAGCTTTGTCAATTCCTTTCCTGAAAAATTTGCTTCAGACATTGTGATTTTTACCAAAGACTCTCATCGTTATCCACACGTAACCCTCTGATAGTTTAACAATTTATCCTGAAATGTCTCCTTCACCTCTGGGTAAGGAAAATTGACTATAATATCTGAGAGGCATCTGTAAAGAATAGCAGAAAGACTGGCTCTACCTCTTCTGGGCTAACAACAATGAAAAACAATAATTGCTCTGACTGAACCAATTTCACTTCCTAGAAAATCCTATTCATCATAATCATAGATAATCTGATTTCTATTTCCTTTAGGTCAAGTAAAGTGAATCAAATTAAAGGCAAATATATTCTTAATGTTTTAAAACCATAACCCTTATTTTCTAAAGTACAAGAAGTCAAATTTAATAATAATCAGGCAAAGACAACTCAACTGCACCTCAAATTCAAAGAAAAAATATGAAACAAAACGATTTATTTTTGGTACACAACTAAAGTCAGCTTTAGGATTTTTTTCTAACGTTAATATAGGAAATCTTTTATCTCCAAAATGCCTAACCATCATCATCCTTCTTTTCCTCTAGGCAAATTAACAGATTTGTTTAAGATATTCTGTGCACAGAGACTCTATAAACAAATAACCAGTTACTGTCACATGACCCCTTATTTTATCCCAAATCCTGTGATTTCAACCCCCAATCTTTCTCAATCCAACTCTTAGATGTTCACCAAATGACTTCCTTTATGGAATGTGCCTTTCTTTCAGAAGACTGGGAGAAGTAGAGAAGGACAGATAAAGGCAGTCAGCTGACCACCAGCTCTGTCTTCTGTACCAGTCCAGAATCTTTCTTTTGTCAGTAAATCTGGAAGCTATCACAGCGTCTTCCAATTCATATATTGGTGAGGACTAAAATTACTGGGAAATTTAATTTTTTTAGTCAAAATTTGCCTTTTGAAGTTTCAATCAAGGGAAATAAAACTGAAGAGTTCTTTGAAGCCACAGAAAAGGCAGATGAACCCCCTCTCCTGCAGCACCTCTTCCTCTGCCTCACTATTTTGCTTTTTCTCTTCCTTCTTTCTCCTGCTTCTTTCTTAAATATTCTCCATACCCTTTTCCTTCCATTTTTCTCTTGAGATGGGTTGCAGAAAGATAGAGAAAGCAAAGATGGAAGAAGATAGGGAAAGAGATATTGATGGCTTTTGTGTCTGGCTCACTGCTTTTAGAAGAGTGTGTTTAACTTTCATCCATGCTGCAGCATGTATCAAATTTTCATTCACTTTTGTATATCACATTGCCCATATTTTTTCACTTGGTGAAAAATAAATCACATTGTCTATGAATTACTATTACTACCACCACTAGATAATTATGAGTAAGTGCTTACTCTGTGCCAGGAAACTTTCTAAGTGCTTTTGTAAATATTAATTCATTTGATCCTCACAACAACACATGAAGTAGAGATTACTGTTATACTCAACTTGTAGACAACACAATGAGGCACAGAGAGGTTAAGTAACCTGCACAGAAGTCGTTAGCTTGTGCAATGGTAGAATAACTATTCAAACCCATGTAATCTAGCTGCAGTCACAGCCACTTTTCATTTATATGATGGTGTTCACTGTTAAGTGTTATTTGTTATCAAATCCATGAATGCTTACTGAATACCTATATATTTCTTTTCTAAGTTTCTCAACCCTTAATGGGAATGATGCTGGTGGGTCAGACTGTGAGATGGTGAGAGGGTAGGTGACTGAAAGAGAGAATGTACTAACACAGAGATTCAAAACAGGATTTTTAAGAAGGTGGCTCACTCCTAATAGTGAGGACACAGAGGGAAGAGTTTTAGGAAGGAGATAAATTATCTCTTTACTCTTAATTTTTAGAGTTGTCTTATGTATTTAAAAAACTTTGTTCCAGCTATAAAAAGTATAAACTCTAAAAGTTTGTTCCAAGTTTAAAGCCAACACAATTAAAAGGCTTGTAAAATGTCTAAAACTATCTTTAGTTTTCTCCACTAAATGTAACAAAACCAAAAACAGAATATAATATTAGTATATCTCCAATGACTTTCCTGTTTTAGAAAACCAAATACATTCATGGGAAAAATGTTTAGTAGTCATAAGGAAATTCAGCCTAATTTAACATTTTTCCTCTCTCTTTTCTTTAAATCATACATTAGAGGTGCTTCAACTTTTCTAACTTGATAGGATAGTATTTTGCATATTTATTTTAGATATGCAATGACAGATACAAAACAATGAAGGTTTCAGATTTGTGGAGAAACAAAACCATGAAAGGCTTGTTAGTGTGTTTGTGATTACACCAGCTAGAAATAATGGAGTTAAAGTGGATAAAGGAAAGCTAAGTTAAACATTAGGAAATAATTTCTTATAAAAACAGCAATTAGGGGCTTCCCTGGTGGCACAGTGGTTGAGAGTCCGCCTGCCGATGCAGGGGACACGGGTTCGTGCCCCAGTCTGGGAAGATGCCACATGCCGCAGAGCGGCTGGGCCCGTGAGCCATGGCCGCTGAGCCTGCGTGTCCGGAGTCTGTGCTCCGCAACGGGAGAGGCCACAACAGTGAGAGGCCCGCGTATCGCAAAAAAAAAAAAAAAAAACAGCAATTAGACTATGTGAGAACAATTCAGAGGAAGTTACTGGACATCCATGATTAGAACTGCTCATAGGAAAACAGTTAAAATACTTTTGGTTATACCTCAGAAAATATACAGGTTGGGAACATGCAGGTAGATAACTTTCATTCTTGTCAAATTATCTATTTACTCCAGATGTTACTCTTAGCTTATCTCTGGGCTGTATCTATTTTCTTTACTTTTTCCTCTAAACATACCATGTCAAAGGCTTTCACTCAAATATTTTCTTCAAGAAAAGAAAATTGATCACTTGGTCTGATTGTTCCTACAGTGTCCCAGAGTACTAGTGGGTTGGCCGAAAAGTTCATTTGGGTTTTTCCATAACATCACATGGAAAACCCAAACGAATTTTTTGGCCAACCCCTCAATATTTTCTTTTTTTTTTTAATTTGAATTTTATTTTACTTATTTATTTTTATATAGCAGGTCCAATATTTTCTTATAACACAAAGCAAAAGCTGTGTAAAACTAACAGGAATAACTGCTTACACCAGCATCACTAGAAAGACTTCAGAATCTACAGGAAACTAAAAAAAAAAAAATCTCCCTGAGGATGTCAGTGTGTGTTGCGTGTTTGTGTGTGTGCTAGTGTGTGAAAGTTTCTCCATCAGTATAAATGATGAGAAAAAACAACCCTGAGCATTCAGTGCTTATTTAGCCAGTTTCAAAGAGTACTATTTATCCATATAGCAAAATAAGTTCACATTTGGAGAACAGATCATAAAGAATTTCATTAAAAAATATAAACCCTCTTAAAAATTATGCACATAATTTAATCACCCCAAACTTCTCTCCCTAGGATCAAAATGATCATTCCATAAGTCTTAGGAGAATTACAATAGTCTTTCAAGGATTTATTATTATGCCTACACTATTGTTGTCATAAGTCCAGCATGTTCATTTGGTACTGTTTATCACAGTGCATCTCTGGCTTTTCTCATTTATTGAGTGGGAATGAATTATTCTTTATAGGACACACAGGACACTCATTAACACTTATTTACATTCAATTTTCCTCAGTAAGGACACATACTATAATAAATACCACATTTTGAGCTCACAGTTTTCCAGCAAAGCCTTCACTACTTCAAACAAAAATTAACATCAAATATTTGATCGTTCAAAAAAGCCAACATAAAGTTCCTAATTAGAACACGGACCTAAAAAACAGGAGGGGGTAGCAGAAATAGAAAAAAAATATTTTCTGTTAGAGACAAATTGTTTCCATTTATGAAAGCTGTCTAATTGTCCTGCTAGTTACTGTATTTTTTTTATATTTTTACTGTAATTTCAATAACCTTTATTTTAAAACAAAAAAATTCTGAAATGCCAATTCTGCAGAAATCCTAGGAATACTTTCCTGTTTGTGTCTAAATTCAGTCAATTATACTAAATTGCTGCATTTTAGATTCAAACACACAAAAAATTTACTTTCAACATAAAATAATGCATTCCAAAAAATTTAGTCCTCCAGATTTCCATCTACACAATCAGTGCACTTGCCATACCTGCTCTGATCATGTAAATAGAGCATGGCCAGAATAACCAGAACTGTTCATTCTTGAAATATAACATATTTTATGACTTGATATGCAAAACCTTATGCTTTCAGCACAGTTTATAATGAAAAATGTGCAAAAAGAGCTAGTCTTGTTAAAAAAAAAAAAAAAGCAATAATAGCTCCCTTGATTCTAGGCTTACAAATCCAGGCATGGATTTAGCCCTCAACATCAGAGTGATTTTTTTCAGGGGTGAAGACAGGTGATGTTTTGAGGAGGTTTGTGTGAAAAGATATGATAGAAATAAGAGTGAATGAGTCTCGCTGACTACTTTGGTAATACCTATAACATATTCATAGAAAAGTCTCTAAGTCTAATACTTCATCAACAGTATTCTCAACATCTGAAATGATGATCTGACTCCTCAAACAGGGGCCACCCACTCTTGATTAGAGATGTGGAGCTGAAACCAAAAGCCTAGTTCATTCATCCTATGGTAAAAGCGCTTTAAATGTCCAAGGAACCTTTCAAATAAAAAGGGAAATTGTTAAGTTTGTTGCCACTGCTGCTATAGCTGATGTTTTCCCTTAGACTGAAAAGATAGGCTGTCAGAGATCAACATCTTCATTCCCTTTATAAACTATTTTCTCTTCTCTTGCCCTGCAACTACAGGAAAATATGGCTTATTTTTAAATGAACTGATCTTTGATAGCTGAGCATATATCTAACATGATTCATACTCAGAGGTGATATTCACGATCTTGTCATTCTCCATGTGTGCTGGATGCACAGTTTGTCTGAAAAGACCGTGGTAAATGTTGCCAGCAAGCACTTTTAAGGTACTGCTGGTTAAGCCTGTCGCTTCAGCTCTGTATCCTTGCTTCATGTACCAATACAACTTTGCAATCTCTGCTCATATTTTGCTCCTAATGTAATGCTTACTCATTTATCAACAGCAGGTTGTTCTATTATGACATAAGAAGGTGACATACAGCAGCAACCTAACTCACTTGTACCCAGAGAACAACACAGTGTCCTAAACTACATTTTATTTATTATACTCTTCAGGATTGCCTGGTTCCCACTAAAACCCAAAAGGGGAAATCTGTGTCCCTCCTAATTTTAAGGTCTCCAAGATAGCCCTCATTCCGAGATGCCAAAACAATTTTGGATCACAATGTTAACAATGGTTGGAATGGTTCTAGGAGTCCTCGGAGTTTCTAGATACCCAGAGTAGGTCCAAAAGTAAGCCAACATTTGATGGGAAAAGTACCAGGCTAAATTTGCCCTCCACAACTTCCCCTCACAGAAATCACCAACCTCAACAGGGCAGTTCTTCTCTGTGACAGAAGACCTCTTGGATAATGGGATATGTTCAACACAGTTTCTAGTAGAGACTCATTCATTGTGTTTATTTGAGAAACTAACATCTTCTCCTTGCTAAAGCCATGGACCTTTCATTCCTCCTCTTCTCTAGAACTTCTCTTCCAATGTTTCAAAAAACGTATCCTTGTTTCTGAAGCTCTTTTACCAAATGGCCTCTTTAATATTGTGATGACTGCATGCTCCTCTATGTACACTCCTTTAAAAAATCTTTATAACTATTTTTTTTCCTGAATTTACTTAACTTCAGTTCTTCTGCAGACTTGGTTTGGTGCCCTTTGCTTTTCTGGCAACAAGCTCCTTCCCTCAGAGGGCTTATCCATTTCGATAAAAACTCCTTTTTCTGTCATTCAAAAGTTCCAACCCATTTCCCCACTTTGTCCACCTCTCTCTATTACCAGTTGGGATCACTCTAGTTGAGATCATAGCCTATTCAACCTATGAAAATTCCATGATTTTTTCCACTTTGATGACACTATTTATATTGAACACATCCCCATTCATCTTTCATCTACCTACCAAAATGTTTAATTTTTAGTCCTAGCACATACCTCACCTCCTTTGTACAGCTTTCCTTAGTTGAAGGTGATTTATATTCTCTATTTCTCTCACACACTCTTCTATGTAACTATTGCACCTACTGTGTCTATCCTTCATTTGCCAAATATCATTTGCTTATAACCTTTTTTTTTAGCTTTTGGAGAGATAACTGACACAGTAATCTGCACATATTTAAGTTGTAGTAATTGGTAAGTTTTGGCATATGTATGCACTTATGAAACCATCACCGCAATCAAGACAATGAACATATCTATCATCTCTAAAAGTTTCCTCATCCTTTATATAATCTCTCCTTCCCATCCTTCCTGGCCAGTGCACACCTCACCCTTTCCCCAGGGAAGTGATGATCTTATGTTTATCACTATGCACTGTTTTCATTTTCTAGATTTTTATACAAATTGCATAACATACTATACACATCTTTAATCTGGCTCTTTCCACTCAGTGCAATTATTATGATATCCATTCACACTGATACATTGTCGCATGTTATCAATGGCCCAATTCCTTGTATTGCTTAGTAATAGTCCACTGTGAGGGTACACCAAAATTTGTATATCCATTCACTTGTTGATGGCCATTCACTGTGTTCCCAGCTTCTGCTCTTTCAAATTAAAACTGTTATGAATGTTTGTGTACAAGTCTTTATACATACATGCTTCCATCTCTCTTGGGTAAATACTTATGTATGGAAATACAGAAAGGTTGTAAGTAGAAATGTGTTTAATTTTTTTTTTTTTTTTTTTTTTTTTTTTGCAGTACGTGGGCCTGTCACTGTTGTGGCCTCTCCCGTTGCAGAGCACAGGCTCCGGACGCACAGGCTCAGCGGCCATGGCTCACGGGCCCAGCCGCTCCGCGGCATGTGGGATCTTCCCAGACTGGGGCATGAACCCGTGTCCCCTGCATGGGCAGGCGGACTCTCAACCACTGCGCCACCAGGGAAGCCCTTGACTTGTTAAGAATCTAACAAACTGCATTCCAAAATGGTGGTACCAATTTAGACTCCTACCAGCGGTGCATGAGGATTCCAGTTGTTCCACATTCTCAGTAACACTTGTTATGTCAGGCTTTTAATTGTAGTCATTCTAATAGGCATGTGGCTATTGGGAACAGTACTATTTCTAGTCCTGTGTGAGTATCAGGAACTGTTACCTCTATCTTTTTTAGTTCTTTTACTGGCCTCAGGTAGTTTCGTCAAAAACATTTGCTACTTAGTTCTCAGCTGAATACCTGAGGGATTCGATACCATGTCCTGCAATCTCTAGCCGTTGCTGTCTTCCCACTCAACTCTGTCTCTTCATTACAGAAAATTCACTGGACTCCCCCTGAGTTTCCCCTCCATGCATCAAGACTTGGAAACTCTCAAGGCACTAAAGCTGAGGACATCTTAAGGCTCACCTAATTTGTTCTCAAACTTTTATGGTCCATTTTTCTTTGGTGGCTGATGTCCAGTGTCTTGAAAACAGGTGTTGCATATATTTTGTCTGCTTTTTGCTGTTTCAAGTTGGAGGGCAAATCTGGTTCATCAAATGGCATTTGTTTCTATTCTTAATTATGGACTTCTGGTATGGTTTATGCTTTAAACTAGCTGTAAACTTCTATCACATGCAGATGATTCTTATATCTTTGTATTCCTCATACTATGAGTATTCTGGCCTTCTAGGCATCTCAGAGCACTTATTAGGAGATGTTTCTATACCCACCTCTTTGTGCCCCCCTACTCAGGATTACAGAGTAACTTTAGATATTAAACAAACCTATCAGCCGCTCTACCAATGGAAATAGTTTAATCATGTAGGTATGTTGTTTCTGACTTGAATAAAAAGAAAAAAAAATCAGGTGCCTGTCCTGGCCTTGCTATGCGTCCACAATTGCCTTAGAACAATCCCTTCACGTGGGGCCTGTGCTCTTCCGTAGTGACACTGGCCCCTGCAGTGGGCTTCTGTGTTTGAGACCCTGAACAATGGCCACTGGACAGAGGCTAACCTGGAAGGAGGATGTTATCCAGACCCCTGAGAGCCCCTCTCTGCACAACCATTTTCTTATCCATAAACTGGAATTAATTACAGTAACCCTCTGACATAGTTTTTCTTCAGGTTAAATGAATTAGTATATTTAAAGTATTTAACTGTACCCATAACTAGTACATGATCAATGTAGCTACTACAATTATGTCCTTCCAACCTTATTTCTCAGCTATTGTTAAAAGAGCCTTTCTATTATAAGCTGAAAAATTCTACTTATTAGTTTCTACATTTGAACTACACAAATAGCTTGCCTCTGAACCAACTCCTCCTATTTCATCTTTCTTCCTGTGTATGTTTATCCTACTCCACTTCAAAATACAACCCAATTCTCATCTCTTCCATGAAAGGAAGCCTTTCCAGTTTACTTTAACACTCCCTGAGTTCTCCTAGAGCAACTAGAGACTATACTAACAGTTAAAGTCATGATCACATAAGGATTCAATGTTATTTCACATGTGATCATCTCTTTTTTTATCCAGTTGATTTAACACGAAGAAAGAGCATAACCTGTTCACCCAGAGAGACAAATTTGAATTTCATCTCTGTCACTTCCTACCTGTATAACCTTTGGTAACCATTTGATTTCCAGAAACTGGATCCTCAGTTTCTCGGCCTTTATTATTAAAATAATGCTGTTGATAAGATAATTCTCTAGAATGCTTACACAAACATGAACACATCCCTTCTTTGAAATGAATATAGAATTCTTGAGAATGGAAATCATGTCTTGCATTTTTTCTGTATTCTCTATCCCTTACAGCAAATAGTATACATGAAGTAGTACTCTAAAAATTAGTTGTTTTAAAGAGGGTGCTGGAACACAACATGTTTATCCAGAACTCTTCTAATTGTACAACTCAAACATTTATTGCTCTGTATTCTCATGGTGCACCCTCTCTCACTGTGCTAAGTAATGAAGTCTAGTAATCTCCTTACAATATACTAATCCCCACACACTATAATAATTAAAACAACTTCAAGGGACTTACAGGTGGAATGTGTATCTAAGTGAAGAAACACTTCTGAAGTGTTTTTAACTTAAAACATCTTTATTATTTGGAAGTTACACTGGCAGATTACCAACAGAAACCCAAATTAATAAGGGTATGAACAAAAAGGTTTTTAAGAAAAGAATGTACTGCAGGCAACAGAAGGCTGAGTGAGTGTTTAACAGCAGTAACTCATTACTTTAAGTTAGGAATATTCTGTTTTCATGAGGGCAGATTGGCACAATGGGCATTTAGGTTAGGTTTTAAAAGGAACTTTTTAATAACAATATTTTTGAGATTTTAGTTTGAGTAAACACTCAAAAGAAACTGGGGGATTTCTTTATCTAAATATTTTTAAAACATTTTAAAATTGCTGGGTTTAGTGCCAGGCAGATGGTAAAAGAATGTTAGCTATTAAGTCAGGCATGTCTAGGGTTAGAGAACAGAGAGATATTTCAAGATTCTTTTCACATAGTCATGGCTACATATCAATAAGTTAGTCTGTAGGGGAAAAACAACAATGACAAAAATAATATAAACCTTATCCATAATACAACAGAAGGTATTAAATCTGTTTGGATGCCCAAGTACCGTTTCTATAGAAATCTAAATTTTGAGATAGACACATTAGCATAAGGTCAATTTTTTGTAGATACACCACCTGTCTCCCAGGGGAAAAGTTCTGGACACTTTTGACTGGAAATAGACACATTTCAGTAGAGTGAGATGGGCAGGTGACTAGGCAGAAACCAAGATGCTGGGACTGTGAGGAAATCTGGGAACTTTAAAGGAACCTGGAAGTGAATGAGAGTCAAAGAGAATGTTGGAGCTGAACCAGATTGGAGGCTAGGGGAGATAAAAACATCATCGGGACAGAGAGAAGACGGAGGGTAAGAAAGAAGAGGAAAGGAGAGGAGAGCCCAGCACAAGTGGATTGTCATAGAAAATTCAGCCTGGAAAATTAAATAAAAGGGTTTATGCTAAGAACTAAGAATAAAACATGAAAGAAACACTAGATAAATACATAGAGGAACGCAGTGATTCATACCCACAGAAACCAACAAGTAAGGAAACACAGACAGAGGTTAACTAATGAGGAAGGAAGAAATGTTAAGTATGTACTGAGAATGAAAGAGGCTGCTCTCATGCTTCACATTACATCTTCTGCTGTGGTGTAGAGAGACCTATAAATCAATGCATTTCAGCAACATGATGGTTTATAGCAACTCCATGGTTTTTCAGATGATACCCTTTTCTTTTCGGAGAGTAAATTATTTTTCTCGTATCTCAATTAAACTTATCCCAAACTCTCTTTCTCATTATCTTTTTGTATAAATGACTACTCATCATTGTGTGGATAGCCACTGATAAAATGCAAATTTACAGGCTTATTGCCAAAATTCTTGTAAATATCTTGAATTCACCGTATAGTCTTACCTCTGTGATAATATCTTCAAAATCAATACATTTCTAATGATTGTGCTTGAAAAATATATTTAGGAAGTAATTACATACTTAGAATAAAACATAAATACTTTAAATGATTAACTTTGTTAATGCTTTATTATCTAGCATCTTTGCAATTCTTTGTATTTGCAAGTATACAGAGAAATATGGAGACTCCAAAATTTGTTGATTAACCTTATTTTACCTGGTTTCATAATGCAAGGTGAAATCATTTATATGACATCTATTATAATAAATATATATAAGAAGATAACATAAGGTTATGTTTCATTAAAGTCTAAGAATTCCACTAAATTGATGCTTCCAACCAGCAACTGTCTCAGGAATTAAAAACTAAAACAAAAAAAAAATCCTACCTAAAGAATTATATGGCCTCAGTCTAAGAATGTCATCATCCTAAATTGATTAAACACTGGTAAATTAATTAAACCAACTATATAGGTTAATTATACACTATTTAAATCAACTTGTATAAGATGATCCTTTAAATAAGTTTTAAAGACTTTAGAATTCTTTTAACATTTACAAGAAAAATACCTGTAATTTGACCACACTAATGCAATTAGGTCCTTTTGCCTTAAATCTGTTTTTACTGCATCTGATTATTATTGTAAAATTATTTTAGAAATCAAAAAAGGCTTAATTGAAATATATTCTTTAAACTTATATATGCATTTCACCTAGACTGACAGTAGCTAGAGAGTTAAAATCTAAGAATTATTCTGTGATTTAAAAAAATGCTATAAACTTTCAAGGATTTAAAGGAAATACCTCCTTAAGGGCCCTAGTTCCAAAAACTGCTATGTCAAGGTCCTAAGTATATGGTGTACTATTCTATAATCTAGGATCACATACTTACTTTTCCTATATGTAGCTATTTTAATTTTCCTATTATTTGTAATATGGGTTATACTTGTGAACTCATATCTTGAATCTTCATTCTTAAATTCTGGAAATCAACATCTCCAGCTTTAACCTGGCTTTCCCTAGAAATTTTAATATTGAACTAATGATCCTCTGGTTTCACTCGTTCTATTTTATCCTCTCAATTATACTTCTATTCCTTGAACTCACCTTGCCTCAGTCTTCACTACAAAATTTTCAACCCAATTCAGATTTGCTCCCTATGTCAACCAGCCCTTTAAGGTTAAAACAACTTTCCGATTATTAATGTCTTGTGCTGCCCCTATTTTAGCATTTACCACATTTGTATACAATTATGATAGAAATATGCAATTATAATCTGTTTACATATCTGTCTCCTTCAATAGATAAACTTTGCCTCAGTGAAGTCAGAGTTCTCATTTATTGTTGTACATCTGATTACAGAGTTATCAGGAGTTTCTTCTCCTTTCCAAGATAGTTTAATTCTAAGCCATCCTCAAAGGGGTGGGTCCTTAATAGGTTAATACTAGTGTAGTTCCAGGAATTCCAATTCACACCACATTTCCCAAACTAAACATTCTGGGCATAACCATAACCAAATCAACAAGGAGGTTAAAATTCTTAGGAACGTAAGTCATTTTTTTTTTCCTATTCTTATAGCATTTAGAAGAGTTTTAGGCACGTTTTAAACAAATAGTCCCTTACTGACTTCCAAGTGTAGGTATACCACTGGTGGTTGGGTTTAGTGAAACAATCTTTGGCACAGCTGGCATCAGAGAATATTCTACCAATGACAAGACATGAGCATTACACTAAGGTCAGGATTCTAGATACTCACAAACAGTACCAAGTAGATCATGGATGCAGCCTTGGAGCTGAGGATTAGAATCCAGGGGACGAAAGATGTAATTGCTGTTTTCAAAGTGTTCAAGTTGTGAAACACCTATATGTCTTTGTGGTTTTGGTAAAAACCACATCAAATACTATTTTGACCCTCATCGTTGTGCCTTATGGTTTATCTCTGTATGCTAGCATATTCATAGAACACCAATCCAAGTCTAAAAGACTCAAAAAAGAAAATCCAAAAAGAATGCAAGTTTTGCCAATTGTCAAGAAGCAGCAAAAGGTAATTGTGGAGAATGGGATAAGGGAATGAGTGAGTGAGAGAATTTAGATTTCTATACAACAAACAGTAAACTATCAACAACAACAACAAAAACCTCTTTAGACAAAGTTGCATTTAACATACAGTAGCTGCTTCACAATTTCTTCTCCTTCTATTTCTGTAAGAATTCTAGACTACCTCTAATTTTCCTCCTCTATTTCTGAACTTATTATTTTAGATTATAGATTACTATCTATAATCTAAAAATACCCAGTAAACTGTGTGTTCTTTCTTATGTAACTCAATCTACCATCTCTGCTACTTTAGACCCCTATCCATTATCCTGATAACCAAAGAGAAGACCTTATTAGCCCAGCAACCCAAGTATGAATTCTTCTTCAGCCAACAACCACTGAAGATAAAAAATTACAACTATTCCTCGAATATTTTGATTGCCACTATACCTTAAATAACTGAATATAAATTTTTTGTATCAAAATATTCATGTAACTGCAAGGATAGTTTCTGCCATAGACAAGCAATAGTAGGAGCCAAAATTTGAAGAAAAATATTTTAAACCTTAAGAATTTAGGAAATTGTAGCTATTATTTTCCTAAGTTATTTTTTAAAAATCGTCCTAATTCAATTCGTGTTAAGGAATACCTTCATGTAGCTTCTGAAATGCTACTAAGCGAAGTTTGAGAACCATTAGGTTAATAGAGGGTAGTAATTCAGGAAGCAATCACAAGTGCCGATAGCCTCTTGTTGACGTGTGACATCTTAAAAGTGCTTGTCAGCCCCTGACAAACATAAACCATGACAGCAGCACATATCCAGCTCTGAAAGTGAAATAAAGTGCATCCAAATTCAATCCCTTGCCAAAGGGTATGTTCAGCAGAAATGGCTAGACATTTTCAAAACTTTCAAAAGAAATGCTCTCCTTTCCAGAATGTCAAGGCCAACAAAGGAAGCATTCATACTGAATATACTTTCACCCCCTATTTTCATTCCCACTTTATTACTTACAAATCCAAAAAGTCAGGTGATATGATGAGGTTCTCAAATGTCCATTAACTTAATGGTACTAACCTTCTTTGGGTGGCAAATTTGGGATAAGTAAAGTTGAAGAATTTACAATAATCTAGGCCTCCTTCCCTTATCATCCGGGTGAGCTCAGTAAAGTGACTTAAACTTCCTCTCTCTCAGATATCTCATTGTAAAATAGGAATAATAATAGAAAATACTTCTTGTCATGTTGTGAATTAAACTAGATAATACATGTAAGGTATCTAGAAGAGTTTTAGGCAGAAAGCAAATATTTAATCAGTATGAATTATCAATAATATGTAGAAAAACTGGAGATTTATAAACTAAAAGTTGAAGTCCTCTTTATTTCTCTATGCACTGATAGAAGGAACTATTAAATTCTTTGATCAAAAGTAAAAATATAATTTCCCCCATATTTTCATCAGTACAGAAAGAGTAATTATAGCAGACAGAGGCACAAAGTAAACCAAATCTAAAGCCTAGGAAGCTAAAATGAATACATTCTGAGTCAATTAAGAATGTTGTTCTCTTTCTACAAAAGCTATTCACTCAACTGCCAAATATAATTATTAAGAAATATTTTATTATCTCTATTTAGTACATTAAAAAATAATTTATCACATTTACCTGTCTTTAACAAAACGACTAAATTGGGCATCATAAACTAAATATGTCACAAAATATTTCATTAATTATGTATGAGAAAGCACAAATTTAAAAATGATTTTATCTGAATGTGAGTTCACAGCCATCCCTAAAAGGCACAAAAATTGAAAATAATCATATGCTTCTCTTGAAATACATAAAAATATAATAAATCCAAACACATGAATAAAAATAATCTTGAATTGTGACATATCTGAATCATTTCCTTAGTTTCTTACTCCCTGGGCAAAGACATAAACTGTTTTAGATTCAGTTAAGTGGTGATCTAGTGACCTGAAATATTAACACGCTTATCTAAGTCACTGCTCCTGACATACTCTAATCCACCATTTTTTAAGCACGTAGTTCTTACTTTCATATTCAAATACTGAATATTATAAATTCAATAGACAAAAATCACACGAGGCTATCCTTATATACCACAGAAGAACAAAAGGAATTGTTTCTTGTCACAGATCCAAAGGTAGCAACCACATCTTTGCAGCACCCTGCTGCTTCTGAATTAATTTAGTTTATTTATGACTCATTGGACTCTCTTCCTGTCACTGCTCAAGTCACTTCCTACCACTGTTAGGGTTTTGATGTCTTAACTTTTTTTTTCAGACTGCTAGAATACTGTTTAGGGTACTGGCACTCTCACTTAAATAAAGGGTAAGTTTTAGAAGATTTTTCCAATTGAAATATACAATGCACTGTTTAACTTTTACTAACAAAAGGAGAAATACAAGCATTAAGAACTCATTTTAATTAAATACTTATTTGTCCAAAATGTCATTATCAGATGTAGAAATTATAAGAGAAATATATATTCATATATTTATAGATTATGCTATTACAATCATTAAATATTAATGGGACATGAGAATTTATTATGCCAGAATGCATAAAATATATAAATACGTAAAATATCAATCTTTCAATATGAGAACAGAAAAAAGGGAAAGCAAGTTACTAAAGGAAAGCCCTTCTGTTTTGCACTCAGGGAGGAAATAGGTAAGGTTGAGCTTCCCAAGTCAAAAAAAGGGTCAGCCTGAGAGAACACGGCTTACACCTTCTACATCTACAACTTCACCAACGTATGCCTTTCCCACTTCACTACACTCCACATTCCAAGATACTGCAGCTCTTTGTTTGTTTTTTACCTTCTGAACCTGGAGAGTAGACCTGATATTGATAGTCTTTCTATCCAATGCAACATTTCTCTACTTGCTTAAAAAAATCAATTTTACAAAAGGAGCCCTTTAATTTCTCATTTTTACATACAGTTTAAAAGTGATTATTATAGTGATTGTGTTTGAATTAATTATAGTAAAATGCAACCAGCTAATCTGACAACAAGTATGTAAATGCTGAGAACATCTGTATAAAAATAAAATCTAACTCAGAGCTGGTTGGAGAAATAAATGATTTATTATGTCTAAGCTACTAGAACAGTGCCTGGGACACAGTAAGTGCTAAATAAATATTAACTATTATTATAAACTGACTACGAAATCTGCTCTTATTTTGCATGAAGGAAGGGTGAAAAGAGAAGGTGGATACTGTCTACCTGCAAGAACTCAAGCAAAAGTCTTCAGCCAGAAGGAAAAGAACATAGGATGAGCAAACGGACAAGAGGAAACTTGAAGACTTCACAAGTTGACAGAGTAAATTCACTTTCCTCTTTACATTCACTTAGGATATGACATTACAAGTTGTACATTTTGATTAAGTATCTGCATAGGCAGGCAGTTTTATTTTGCATGATTTACATTTTTGGTAGCTTATCTCTTTCACAGCAGGATTTGAATTTTAAGTCTTTGTTTCTAGGGAATTTATTAATTGTGGTATATGTGGTGTTTGGTAAAAACATCACAGCAAAGTACAGTGATCGTTTAGTCACATACCATACTGAGCACTGAGACCATCAATGAGATTGTTACCAATTTCACTTTACTTCATAATTTATTTTCTAAGTCTCCATCGATCTCTTTTTTTTCTAGTCTGCCTTTGTAGAACTATTTTTTCCGCTAGTGTTTTCCACCTATTTCTTCCCATAGCCTCCATATCAAGCTTCATTACCTATCTTATCTCCCTTTTGATTCTTCAAGAATTCCCTCTCCAATGGAATCTCTCTCCAAACTATAAATAGGCATTGCACTCATTCATTCACCCTATTTCCACTGCTTTCTGTAACTGTCACTTGATAAAAACTAGTGTCCCAAGAGGCCTCCAATGACCTCCTAGTCATCAACACAAACAGGCTTTTCTTGTAGCACTGGAGAATCTGCCCAACTTCTTTGTTTCAAAACATCTCATCTCCATTGCATCTGTTATCATTGAACTCTCTTGATGGTTCTCTGAACTTTTTAGTTGCTCAATATTATTCTATCACCCCAATTCTGACTCCAACCCCCTTCTCCTTCTCTAATCTCTCCCTTATATATACAACCCAAGTTCATAGCTTCAATTTCCATCTTAGTGTACATTACTGTGATATCTACATCATCAGCCCTGTTAGGCCTGACCTCTAGATGAATTTTTAGTCTCAAATTCCTAACTTCCAAGTGCAACTCTCTCCAGTATACCTTCTCTCCTCCATCTATAATACCATTTTAAGGATTCACTTTGAAGGTGCCCATGTGCACTGGTTTGAGTGCAAGAATTCTATGGATTCAAATACTGCTCTGTCCTTCAGGTTGTGTGATCTTAGGCATGTTACATAAACTTGAAATTTTCCAATCTGTAAAATGAGAATAACAATTCTACCTACCAGAGGGTAGAATATAATACATTAATACACAGTATACAATACATGCAAATTGCTTGACACAGTGAAAGATCATGCTATAAGTATTCAGTAACATTAGATACTAAGATTTTAATTGTCACACTTATCATGTAAGTATAATTAATAAAAGTAAAAATGGCTTGACGCAATTCCTGAAACAAAGTGATTCTTAATAAATGTTAAGCAATGTTTATTATTCTGGCAAAACATATCAATCGGTATATCAAACATGGAGGCAGCTATGTTAAAACGAACAGAATACGGAGCTTACAGTCAAGAGAACTGAATGTGAAAACTAGCCGAAATGTAAAGCAATGTGAACAAAGTCACTACATTCTGTGTAAAATAAAAAGCTTTGAAAAACTGAACTCTAAGGATTCTATCATTCAATGGCTCCATGAGTAGGTTATTCAATGCATCCAAATATTGACTCCTTATCAATTCCCCCTTCAGATTTTTCCCTCCTGTGCTTTCTCTTTCTAGTAAATAAACAACCATCTTCCTAGACACCTAAGCTAGACATTAACAAACTTCCCCATGTCTTCTCCCCCGTGTCAGAATATGACATCAACATTTAACCAAGTGCTAAAGGAAAGAACTAAGATTCACTTGCAATACCTTTTCTTTAAAACCAGGCACTGGCAAACTTAAAACCTAATAGCAACTCTGAGCTTATTGATCTACTGCTCAAAATGCTGAGTGCTTCCCATGATCTACAGAATAAATTCCAAATTCCACTGACCAGCTTTCAAGGTATTCTACCACCTGATCTCAATTTACCCTTTTGCTGTTATTTCCTACAACTTCCCTTCAGGCATACTCTACCCAGCTGAACTGAAATAATCAGTGCTCTCGGCACATTCGTGATCTTTTCTGTCTGGCACATGTTCACATAATCTACTCTGCCCAAATGCCCTTTCTGATGTTTGGGTATCTAAATCACACTTCAGTGGACACTGCAGGCTGCCTATTCATAATCCATTCTCCAGTAGCACATGGATTTTCAGTGCAGTATGTCCAAAACTCTCCCCACACAAATGAATACTCAGGGAAAATCAAACCTCATTTCCAACTCCACGGATGAGCCTTGGCTCACTTATGCCAATATGCACATTCCTTCATCCAGGCCATAGGTTAAGAGTAAACATGTATCCTAGGCACTCCAATCAAGGCAGATCTTAGAGTGCTTCCTTGAAGTACTAGGGCAGTATTTCTTCGTCTAGAGCTTGTTATGCACAGTTGTGAGTCTCAGAATTCGCTCTTGCCATACTCCTACCAGTCAAGGAAAAGAGCAGAGCTGATACCCAACCTCAGAGAGAAAGAAAGCAGAAGTTGTGAATGGACTGTATTTGAACAACAAATTCCCTGTGTTAAGATACTTTGATTACTTACTTGGAGGCAAAAACACTTTAAATTGATATATATACACATACTTCATGATCAAATTCAAATACAATCTAGAGATGAACATAATCTCTCCTTTAAAATCCCATCGCTTTTTATATGCACTTTAATGGCATTTACATTCAATCGATTTAATGCATTAAGGTATAGTATATTTGTCATAACTACCTTCCTTAGAACACAAGCCAATCTGTGCCAGATCCATGTCTAATTCATCCCGGTATTTTTCACAATGCCTTACACATTGCAAAAATAGGATAACTAACTGTTTAATATTGAAAAGCTGAACAAATGGAAAAAAATCAATTTATATAATTATCTCCTAGGAGCAATTGTTTTAATAAAATATAAAATGATTATCTAAGTATTCTCTCCAATTGTATTCTTTGCACCATGACTCTTCTTAACCACACGAAACATCCTGAAACTCTATTAATGTATTCTAGATTAAAATTGGAAAGCACTGAGAAAAGTATATACTAAATATTAAATTCCTATTAATGTCTTTTGTAGCTTGAATATATGTATTCCATTTTAAATGACTGATTTAAATGTTAAGCTGTAAGAAAAAAACTCCAAATGGTAGATTTTATAAATCCTATAGAATCGTGTTAAAATTAAGCATTTTTTAACAATTAGATATTGAACATATTGCATCTAAATAAGCAATTCCTAATTATAAATATACCTTTTGGCAGAAACCCTGTATCATGCTTTTTAATAATTCTAAAATACAGCAGTAACAATATATTAAAACGCTACCTGTCCAATTTTACCTCTTTTGGCTTTTATTATTCCATTTCTTTTTTTCACTATCATTTCATTTTGCATAAGTAACAATTTTCTTAGATACATTTGTAAGTGTTCCAGGCACGGTTTTCATTATTCAGTGATAGGAGGACTTTAGTTCTAATTGCTTTGACAGCTTTGCTTTAAATCTTTCATATTCTCATTCATGCTAATCAACCAAGCAAGTCTTTGTCAACCCAGAGCATGATTGTGGAAGCTTTTATTGAATCAAATGCTTTATTTTTATGAGGGAGAGAAAAAAGATAATCCATTCAATAAGACTTTAATGATTGTACTTTAAATAAACTCCAACCACAAAACAATAATGCTAAAATGATGAGAAATATTGTATATATATGTGTATATATATATTCGTTCACTGAATAATTATATAGATCCTTAAATAGACAAGTTATTAAAGCCATATGTATAAACCCTAAACCTACACACTACATCACATGTGTTTTCTATAAAGGTATTTAGATTGAGTAAAACATGGCTTACTTAGTAAGATATCGGTCTTTTTAATAATTATAATGTCCTATACATGAAAAGATCATGGTGGTCAGAACTGGTTTTAACAACATACTGCTGGTTATATTCAGGACACTGACAGGGGTGATGAAGATGCATGAGGTACAAGTACAAATAAATGTTTTTATGTTCAGAACACTTCACAAGCTAGTAATGATCTTTTATTGAAAAAGTCAGTTTCTACACATACATAACTGGTAACAAATCATGTATCTCGTCCCAGTGGCAAGACGCAGGATTGAAAACTTGTCCCCACCAATGACCAGGCAATAACTTATTAGAAATGTGTGAAACCCCACATTTTCCCCACATTTGCGACTGACATTACTATGGGAAACCTATTCAAAAAGAACAGGAAAACAAATTTAAAACACAGACTAATTAATACTGATTTTTATTCCTCTGAAAAATTGAACATGGCTCAGAAAGTCAGCATAAACACTGATGATTTCAGACTTTCTTATGATATTATCCTATCTATAAAGTTTCTAACTATTTTACACTGAAAAACATAAGATGTGGGTGGGATAGGGAGGGTGGGAGGGAAGGAGACGCAAGAGGGAAGAGATATGGGAGGGAAGAGATATACATATGTATATGTATAACTGATTCACTTTGTTATAAAGTAGAAACTAACACATCACTGTAAAGCAAATTGTACTTCAATAAAAATGTTAAAAATAAAAGAAAAATTTAAAAACAATTAAAATTTTAAAAAATTTTTTTAAATTAAATAAACCATAAAGTATTTGATTTTAAGAATAATAAAGACAACTTGAATATGAAAAATATTTTCCCCTTTATTGGATGTTTCTATTTTTCCTGTGTCACTAAATATTTTAAGCAAAGTTCTAAATAACTTCAAGATCAACAGGTTTGTAATAATAAAATTTTCAGCTAAGAACAAGCGTAGTTCTGATTTTAAAAAAGTATCTAAAATTTCATGGTTTGATCACTATGAACACTTTTCTCTAAAACTGTCGTACAGAGGACAAAGTTATTCATAAGTTTATTTCTAATATCAGTTACTTCCTTCTCCCAAAGGTGAACACATTTTTTTAAGAATCATTCACTGTTTGCCTTGAAATCTACTAGTCCAGCTACTCTAACTTATTTCCCAGTTGATGCTGGGTTAATAGCACTACCTCCAATATGTACTGGAGTCAACTATATTCTTTAATTAGCAATGAAAAAGAAGTAGACAATTTCACCAATGTCAGACTTCCACTATTTTTGAAAGGGCTACCAAAAGGCTTTGCCTCACTAGAACGAAATATGTAAATGTTTACGAAGAAAACTATAGTTAGTCTCCATGTCTATATAGTGAAGAGTTTAAGAGCGTGGATTCTGGGCCCTACCTCATAGATTGGCTCCTGCTCTACTACTTTCTGTGTGAACTTGGGTTATTTACTTAACATCTCTAAGCCTCAAAATCCTCATCTGTAAAACAAGCAAATTATCACCGGTCCATTAGGTTACTGTGAGGACTAAATGAGTTAACGTGCGTAACATACATACCAGTGGCTGATAAATCCTAAAAATGATATCAGTATTGCCTATTATCTGCTGTTATAAATATTACTGGATTTCTGGTCTTCCCTGGTGGCACGGTGGTTAAGAATCTGCCTGCCGGGCTTCCCTGGTGGCTCAGTGGTTGAGAGTCCACCTGCCGATGCAGGGGACGCGGGTTCGTGCCCCTGTCTGGGAGGATCCCACATGCCGCGGAGCGGCTAGGCCCGTGAGCCACGGCCGCTCAGCCTCCGCGTCCAGAGCCTGTGCTCCGCTACAGGGGAGGCCACAACAGTGAGAGGCCCACGTATCACAAAAAGAAAAAAAAAAAAGAATCTGCCTGCCAATGCAGGGGACACGGGTTCGAGCCCTGGTCCGGGAAGATTCCACATGCCGCGGAGCAACTAAGCGCATGTACCACAGCTACTGAGCCTGTGCTCTAGAGTCCGCGAGCCACAACTACTGAGTCTACATGCCACAGCTACTGAAGCCTGCGCACCTAGAGCCCGTGTTCCCCAACGAAAGAAGCCACCGCAGCGTGAAGCCCGTGCACCGCAACGAAGAACAGCCCCCGCTCGCCGCAACTAGAGAAAAACCCACACACAGCAATGATGACCCAATGCAGCCAAACATACATACATACATACATAAATTTTAAAAAATATTACTGGATTTCTGAAATAGATGCCACAAGAAACAAAGTTTTTCCAAAATCAAAATACCTTTTACATTCTAAAATATATTTTACTACTCACATCTTTTATTAAGGATGTGACCTACTTGTAAAACAAAGCATCCAGAAAAATGACTCCGGAAATCGAAATACAGTATTCCTACACCCTATGGAAAGCAGATGTACAGATGAGTTCGGTTTAGAGGTTCAGCTTGATAGCACAAGGGAAGGTGATAGAGGAAAGAATAGTTTAGCTAAAGCCAGAAGCATGAATTAACAGTGAGGTCATAGGAAATCAAAATAACTGTCCAGTGAGGCTCAAATGAGATAGAGTTTGGGAAAGCGGTTTACAGACTAAAACTTCTCCTGAGGAACGCTGTGGTTGTGCTTGTTACTGCAGGCAGATAGATCCCTTCCTCTGATTCTCTCTGATCAAAATGTCCTTTGCTCCAATGTCAGGAGCAAGTCTGTACCAACCTTGCACCATAAAACCTACATTTTCTATAGAATATGCATTCCTATGTGCCCTTTTTTTTTTTACTACATTGTCGACCCAAGTATACTAACAATGCAAATGATTTTTACAAAATTATTATTATTTTCTGATTGAATATGTTCAAGAGACTAGTACTGAGTTTTTCAAAGTAAATCCATGGACACTCTAGGCAATCTACAAAGTACTAGAATTTACAAGCACTATTTTTTTTTGTTTATGCACACATGCTTATTTGGGGGGAAAAAAGGACCTATTTAATTTCCTCAACTCCCAAAAGGTGCCTGTAACTTTAAAAGTTGTTACTAAAATTCACTCTTGAAACAATCTCTTCTAATAACTTATCTTGCTCAAAATTACTCACATTCTAACCTACATAAGTTCACAATCATATGCAATACTATTTTCCTTGTAATGAAGTCACATTAGTATATCCAATGGCATGGCCTTTCTGTTTTTCTATATAAATGTGAAAATTACTCTAAGTATTTACATGTACTGATGTATTCATTTCATTTTCAAACCTGAAATAATTTTGTCATGTAGATTTTTTTAGGACTTTAAGCCTCTTGCTTCCAGTACACTGATTTCGTCAAATACTAGTGGTTTTGAGGCATATATTTAATAAAGTTATTTTTTCAGAGTAATTTATATTAGCCTCTTAGGTGCTTGATCATTGCCAACATCATTTGTACATCTATGGGTACTAGGTGCATATTTTAATAAAGCCAGAAATAACCTCTGGTTTGTAAAAGAATTTTTTATAATGGAATACTTTATTTGATATAATAAGCAGCTACATAGATGAGATGAAATAAGTTATTCCATCACACACAAGCCATGCAGTCACTGACAAATTGTCTGATTTTTCTATGCCTCAATTTTTACAACCCAAAATGGAAATTGAAAACAACCTATCTCATTGATTTGTCTTAAGAATAAAATGAGAGCATGAAGTTGAGCACTTAGCACTGAGTCTTGCACATAAAAGATACTCAATAACTGTTAAGTTTATAAGTTTGTAAACAAAGTTCTAAAAGTAAATAAATAGCAAATAAATCACTAAACCAGTAAATAAATAAACCAAAATACAAGTAGTAGCCTGAAGACAATCAAAAGAAACACTACGGTTTAACTTCATAAACTATTAAGATCATGAAAATGAATGGTTAATCCTATATTAAAAATACTTTTTTAAGGATATCATAGTGCCTTAAAAGGGAAGTTATCTGTGTGTTTTTTCAGAGATTAATAGCAGCATTGATGCTGATTCAGCAAAAGTCAGAGACTGACCAAAGCAGTGCCACATCTTCAAGTTAAGGAAAACTGATCATCTTCTAGTGTAATATTTTCAAAAGCAGGCTCTTCTAATAGATATATCATCATTTGGATAAATAATCATCAACTATTAAGGTATTTTATGAACATTCTCTGGTCACATCAAAATTGGCTAATATTAAAGGTACACTGATTTACCTTAGCCAACGCCAACAACAGTTGAAAGTTAACAGAATTATCAATAGTAAATTAATCTTCCAATCCCCACCTGTCTTTTATTATTTAACTCACAGCTTTTTTGTGCTCTATTCCTTGAACCAAGTAAAAGCTGGTGAACCAAACTTACAACATGATGGTAACTGTTTTTCCAGACAAAATCAGAAGTAATAAGTACTGTAGGACAGATGATTTTCGGAGGAAAAAGATGATGTAAAGATCATATTCTTGGGGCTTCCCTGGTGACGCAGTGGTTGAGAGTCCGCCTGCCAATGCAGGGCACACGGGTTCGTGCCCCGGTCTGGGAAGATCCCACATACCGCGGAGCGGCTGGGCCCGTGAGCCATGGCCGCTGAGCCTGCACGTCCGGAGCCTGTGCTCCGCAACGGGAGAGGCCACAACAGTGAGAGGCCCGCGTACCGCAAAAAAAAAAAAGATCATAAAAGATCATTATTCTTTTCATTTGTTAAATTTAAACATGAGAAAAAGTATAATGTGAAGAACCTGCCAGTATATATCTTTTACTCTATTTTTTTTCTATTGGATAGTTGAACATACTACTGTTGGGTTGGTGCCTTTCTTACATATTCTGGGTACTTAACCAGTTATATTCCTTGTAAATATTTTCTTCTTCTCTGTGATTTGTCTGTTAACTTATGGTGCCCTTTGATGTTCAGATATTCTTAACTTTCATTAAAAATATCAATATTTTCCTCCAAAATTGTCAATTACTTCTTTTAGATTTTTACTTTAAGGGCCTTGTTCAAGTCATCCTTCTCACTCAAATACTAAGTAAAAAAAAAAATAATAAGAATACTGTTCTATACTTCTCTAAGCTTCTCCAAGCTCTGTGTGTTTTTTAAAACATTTTGCAATTTCTAGAAAATACAAACATAAGAAATTCTGAGACCTAAAATATTTTTCTTTCTATATTTAATTAAAATGTATAAAATAAAAATATAAGACAAAAATTTCAACAAATTCATACACTACCAGGAAATGTGGTGATACAAAATTTACATGGATAGAAAAAAATTATTCATTCCAGGAAGAATATTTAAAGTTCAGTAGTTAAAAAATAAAGAAAGCCATTCACACAAATAAAAAATTAGTAAATGAATACCTGCTATACATATCTATACATAATATGTATTACATTTATTATATTAATACCTGTTGTGTTCGTGTCTGTTTACCTACTTGCCAGAAAATGAGAATACAACAATGGGAATAAATAAACATGTTCTCAGGAGCAGTCTAAGAAAAATATTATCTAAATAATATCACAAAGAATTGAAAATAACAGCTACCTTGAGTGCTATCAAAGAAAGGTACCTCATGCCATGTGAGATTAAAATAGTATAAAGAAAAGATGTTTGAATTGAGAGATGAAGCTTGGAAAGAAACTGGCTAAAGAAAGCATGAACGAGAGAGCACTCCAGGCAGTATGAGGAACACACACAAATGTCACAGTTACTTCTTATATTCTCTCTTTGTCCTAGTCCACTGAGCTAAGTAAGCAAAAGAACCACCATCATACAGGAGTTTGGCTTAGTCTCCTAGGTACTCAAAAGTAAGCCTTGCTCATTTTTCATACATCCAACATCAACACTAGTGTGTGGCACAGAGTGGATGCTCCATAAATATTGAGTGATTTGAAGTAAATTTTCTCAATTCCTGCTATTGCAACATACGTGTCCTTTCATTCTGAAAAACTGGACAATAAATACAACAGAGCTTATACCCCAAAATTAGGGCTTTGCAGAAACACTCAAAAATCTATGTATTTATAACACAAAGTTCTAAACAAAACCAAAACAATTTTTATAAAAACACCGTATGCCTAGAAAGACATGTAAAATTTTTATTATAAAAAGAAATAATACAAGAAATACATAAACTTTTTCCTATTTTATAAAAAAGGTGAAAGTAGGGCTTCCCTGGTGGCGCAGTGGTTGGGAGTCCGCCTGCCGATGCAGGGGACGCGGGTTCGTGCCCTGGTCCGGGAAGATCCCACATGCCGCAGAGCGGCTGGGCCCGTGAGCCATGGCTGCTGAGCCTGCACGTCCGGAGCCTGTGCTCCGCAATGGGAGAGGCCACAACAGTGAGAGGCCCACATACCGCGAAAAAAAAAAAAAAGGTGAAAGCAGTTAGGTGAAAAGGGTATTCCTCTATTGTATTTTGCATTTGCCTGTATTAGTATACTTTGCATGCAGCTGTAATTACCTGGTAAAGCTGAATATTATGCTGGGGAGAAATCACACATGAACCAAATTCCACATTTTACTAACGTAATTCCCCTATTCACCAATCCTGTAGGAGCTAATTCACATTACAGAAAAATGCGTTATAGCAGAACAGACTGTACTTAATTGTCTGGTGCCAACGAAGTGTTGCTCGCAAGTCAGAGTGCAGTGAAGGAAACTCCCCAGGCGGGTTAGAGTTGTCATGGAAGGTTTCATGGAGCCAGGCCTGTAACGACAGCTGAGATTTGCATAAACAGAAAGGATTAAATGCATATGCTGCATGTGTGAGAGTGTTCTAAGTTACATGACCTTAACAAAGTGGAAGATCTATGTTTGGATTAGTAAAGTGTGGCGAGTTTACAGAGGGCTTCAAAAGCCAGGCAGAGAAGTTCACATTCATTGAATAATAAAAGAGAAATAAAATGTAGTTTTGGAAGGAGAAAGTGCTATGAGAAAACAACCATTTGGAGGCTGTAAGGAAAATATTTATTGCTCTATGCTATATAAAGTACAAGATTATCAATAAAACACGACAGCCCACTTGTCAGGCCTCTTTGAGTATATACTGAATCACCTTTGCATAAGCTGAATACAAATACAAATCCTTTAATGTGCTAAACTGAAAGCATACATAGCCAACACTGTCTAAATGAAGTTGACCTGCAGTGGGCAACCATACTTTCATAATTCAATTTTACATATGAGTCATCCTTAAATTAAGCATAGTAACTTGGCATATTAACCATTGCCATGAATTATTTTTTGATTGCTCATGAGGGAAATGACATTTAATTGACAAGATTGAAAAACACACATTTCTACTCTGCAGATTTACTTATCATACAGTCATCTATTATACTTATGGCTCTTCCACTAGAATTAAAACACTTAGAAGACACAGCCTCTGTCATTCACTTTTTGAAGTTATTCAGTGGCCTAGTATTGTCTCTTGTACAAAGTGCATGCTTAATAAATGATTACAAAACGTATAAGGAACAGATGAATGACGATCTATGCCTACAAATATGAATAAATGACCAATGCTAAAGTATATCTGGCCAAAGGAAAAAAATGTATGCACAAACTTATCACGTAAACTAGAAAGGGCTTGTTACCATATTATCCATCACCCTCTGTGATGGTTAAATGGTATGTGAAATTTTGGCTTAGCTATGGTGCCCAAATGTTAGGTCAGACACTAACCTAGATGTTGCTGTGAAAAGTATTTTGTAAACATGATTAATGTCTATAATCATTTGACATTAAGTAAAGCAGATCACCTTCAATAATGTGGGTGGATCTCACTGAATCAGTTAAAGGTCTAAAAGCAAAAACTGAAATTTCCTGGAGATGAAGGAATGCTGCCTCAAACTGTAACACAGAAATCCTGCCTGATTTTCCAGCCTACTGGCTGGCCCTACAGATTTCAGATTTGCCAGCCACCAGAATCACACAAACTAATTCCTTAAAATGAATCTTCTTGTAGACAGGTGATATGGATATATACACAGTTGCTTCTGTTTTTCTGAAGAGCACTAACTGATGCACATGTTCCCCTCACACACACACAAAAAAAACTAAAAACACCTCCATTATTAGGAAAAAAAATTTTAAGACAAATCCCATTATAAAAAACCACATTGCTATATACATGTGTATGTCTGTACATATACATATTTAACAAAGATTGATCCAAGTTTTGACTTAATGTCAAACAATGTCAAAAAATTTTTAATTCACTGATATTGGTACAAGCACTTAAACCGGTTTTGGTCGGGGGTGTAAATTGCATTACTTTATTGTGGTGAAGAAGAAAAAAAGAATGTAATCACAGCAGGCCCCCATCTTTTCATGGCCATAGTCTAAATCAGAGGCAACCATCACTTTTGGTCCCTAAGGAGTCCTAGGTCTGACTGAGAGCTGAGGAGTCCTAGGGCTATGCTTACACAATGCAAACGATCCACATGGTGCCTAAAATTCACCTCTTTCTCCTAACAGTTACATTATAAAACACCTAAACTGTAAGCACACATCATATGTACCCGTGAGACAGTTTTAAGGCAACTTTACTTTTAGATGGATTAAACCATAGTATTTTTTTTTTCGTATTAGTCATCCAGTTTATATACATCACTGTATACATGGTCAATCCCAATCACCCAATTCATCACACCACCACACCCAACCCCCACCACTTCCCCCCTTGGTGTCCATTCGTTTTATCTCTACTTCTGTGTCTCAACTTCTGTGCTGCAAACTTGTTCATCGGTTCCATTTTCTAGGTTCCACATATATGCGTTAATATACGATATTTTTCTCTTTCTGACTTACTTCACTCTGTGTGACAGTCTCTAGATCCATCCACGTCTCTACAACTGACCCAAGTCTGTTCCTTTATATGGCTGAGTAATATTCCATTGTATATATGTACCACATCTTCTTTATCCATTTGTCTGTCGATGGGCATTTAGGTTGCTTCCATATGACCTGGCTATTGTAAATAACGCTGCAGTGAACACTGGGGTGCATGTGTCTTTTTGAATTATGGTTTTCTCAAGATATATGCCCAGTAGTGGGATTGATGGGTCATATGGTAGTTCTATTTTTAGTGTTTTAAGGAACCTCCATACTGTTCTCCATAGTAGCTGTATCAATGTACATTCCTTCCAACAGTGCAACAGAGTTCCCTTTACTCCACACCCTCTCCAGCATTTCTTGTTTGTAGATTTTCTGATGATGCCCATTCTAACTGGTGTGAGGTGATACCTCATTGTAGTTCTGATTTGCATTTCTCCAATAATTAGTGATGTTGAGCAGGTTTTCATGTGCCTCTTGGCCATCTGTATGTCTTCTTTGGAAAAATGTCTATCTAGGTCTTCTGCCCATTTTTGTATTGGGTTGTTTGTTTTTTTAATATTGAGCTACATGAGCTGTTGATATTTTGGAGATTAATCCTTTGTCTGATGATTCATTTGCAAATATTTTTTTCCCATTCTGAGGGTTGTCTTTTCGTCTTGTTTACGGTTTCCTTTGTTGTGCAAAAGCTTTGAAGTTTCATTGGGTTCCATTTGTTTATTTTTGTTTTTATTTCCATTACTGTAGGAGGTGGATCAAAAAATTTCTTGCTGTGATTTATGTCAAAGAGTGTTCTTCCTAGGTTTTCCTCTGAGAGTTTTATAATGCCCAGTCATGCATTTAGGTCTCTAATCCATTTTGAGTTTATTTTTGTGTATGGTGTTAGGGAGTATTCTAATTTCATTCTTTTACATGTAGCTGTCCAGTTTTCCCAGCACCACTTACTGAAGAGACTGTCCTTTCTCCATTGTATATCCTTGCCTCCTTTGTCACCAGAAATTAGTTGACCACAGGTGCATGGGTTTATTTCTGGGCTTTCTGCCCTGTTCTATTGATCTATCTTTCTGTTTTTGTGCCAGTACCATATTGTCTTCATTACTGTAGCTTTATAGTATAGTCTGAAGTCAGGGAGTCTGATTCCTCCAGCTCCGTTTTTTTCCCTCAAGACTGCTTTGGCTATTCAGGGTCTTTTGTGTCTCCATACAAATTTTAAGATTTTTTGTTCTAATTCTGTAAAAAGGCCATTGGTAATTTCATATGGATTGCATTAAATCTGTAGATTGTTTTGGGTAGCATGGTCATTTTCAAAATATTGATTCTTCCAACTCAAGAACATGGTATATCTCACCATCTGTTGGTATCACTTTTAATTTCTTTCATCAGTGTCTTATAGTTTTCTGCATACAGGTCTTTTGCCTCCTTAAGTAGGTTTATTCCTGGGTATTTTATTCTTTTTGTTGCAATGGTAAATGGGAGTGTTTCCTTAATTTCTCTTTCAGATTTTTCATCATTAGTGTATAGGAATGCAAGAGATTTCTGTGCATTAACTTTGTATCTTGCAACTTTATCAAATTCATTGTTTAGCTCTAGTAGTTTTCTGCTGGCATTTTTAGGATTCTCTACGTATAGTATCATGTCATCTGCAAACAATGACAGCTTTACTTCTTCTTTTCCAATTTGTATTCCTTTTATTTCTTTTTCTCTGATTGCCATGGCTAGGACTTCCAAAACTATGTTGAATAACAGTGGTGAGAGTGGACATCCTTGTCTTGTTCCTGATCTTAGAGGAAATGCTTTCAGTTTTTCACCATTGAGAATGATATTTGCTGTGTGTTTGTCATATATGGCCTTTATTATGTTGAGGTAGGTTCCCTCTATGCCCACTTTCTGGAGAGTTTTTATCATAAAATAAAAATTCTGTGGAATTTTGTAAAAAGGTTTTTCTGCATCTATTGAGATGACCAGATGGTTTTTATCCTTCAATTTGTTAATATGGTGTATCACATTGATTGATTTGTGTATACTGAAGAATCCTTGCATCCCTGGGATAAACCCCACTTGATCATGGTGTATGATCTTTTTAATGTGCTGTTGGATTCTATTTGCTAGCATTTTGTTGAGGATTTTTGCATCTAAATTCATCAGTGATATTGGCCTGCCATTTTTGTTTTTGTAGTATCTTTGTCTGGTTTTGGTATCAGGGTGATGGTGGCCTTATAGAATGAGTTTCGGAGTGTTCCTTCCTCTGCAATTTTTTGGAAGAGTTTGAGAAGGATGGGTGTTAACTCTTCTCTAAATGTTTGATAGAATTCACCTGTGAAGGCATCTGGTCCTGCACTTTTGTTTGTTGGAAGATTTTTAAACACAGTTTCAATTTCATTACTTGTGATTGGTCTGTTCATATTTTCTATTTCTTCCTGGTTCAGTCTTGGAAGGTTAGACCTTTCTAAGAATTTGTCCATTTCTTCCAGGTTGTCCATTTTATTGGCATAGAGTTGCTTGTAGTAGTCTCTTAGGATGCTTTGTATTTCTGCCGTGTCTGTTGTAACTTCTCCTTTTTCATTTCTAATATTATTTATTTGAGTCCTCTCCCTCTTTTTCTTGGTGAGTCTGGCTAATGGTTTATCAATTTTATCCTCTCAAAAACCAGCTTTTAGTTTTATTGATCTTTGCTATTGTTTTCTTTGTTTCTATTTCATTTATTTCTGCTCTGATCTTTATGATTTCTTTCCTTCTGCTAACTCTGGGTTTTGTTTGTTCTTCTTTCTCTAATTCCTTTAGGTGTAAGGTTAGATTGTTTGAGATTTTTCTGGCTTCCTGGGGTCAGCTTGCATAGCTATAAACTTCCCTCTTAAAACTGCTTTTGCTGCATCCCATAGGTTTTGGATCGTTTTGTTTTCATTGTCATTTGTCTCTGGATATTTTTTCATTTCCTCTTTGATTTCTTCAGTGATCTCTTGGTTATTTAGTAACGTATTGTTTAGCCTCCATGTGTTTGTATTTCTTTCCCTATAATTGATTTCTAATCTCATAGCATTGTGGTCAGAAAAGATACTTGATATGATTTCAATTTTCTTAAAGGTACTGAGGCTTGATCTGTGACCCAAGATGTGATCTATCCTGGAGAATGTTCTGTGCACACTTGGAAGAAAGTGTAATCTGCTGTTTTTGAATGGAATGTCCTATAAATATCAATTAAATCTATCTGGCCTATTTTGTCATTTAAAGCTTGTGTTTCCTTATTAATTTTCTGTTTGGTTGATCTGTCCATTGGTGTAAGTGAGGTGTTAAAGTCCCCCACTATGACTGTGTTACTGTCGAGTTCCTCTTTTATAGCTGTTAGCAGTTGCCTTATGTATTGAGGTGCTACTATGTTGGGTGCATATATACTTATAATTGCTATATCTTCTTCTTGGATTGATTCCTTGATCATTACGTAGTGTCCTTCCTTGTCTCTTTTAACATTCTTTATTTTAAAGTCTATTTTATCTGATATGAGTATTGCTTCTCCAGCTTTATTCTGATTTCCATTTGCATGGAATATCTTTTTCCATCCCCTCACTTTCAGTCTGTATGTGTCCCTACGTCTGAAGTGGGTCTCTTGTAGACAGCATATATATGGGTCTTGCTTTTGTATCCATTCAGCGATCCTGTGTCTTTTGGTTGGAGCATTTAATCCACTCACGTTTAAGGTAATTATCAATATGTATGTTCCTATGACCATTTTCTTAATTTTCTTGGGTTTGTTTTTGTAGGTCCTTTTCTTCTCTTGTGTTTCCCACTGTAGAGCTGGTTTGGTGATGCTGAATTCTCTTAGCTTTTGCTTGTCTATAAAGCGTTTGATTTCTCCATCGAATCTGAATGAGATCCTTGCCGGGTAGAGTAATCTTGGTTGTAGGTTCTTCCCTTTCATCACTTTAAGTATATCATGCCTCTCCCTTCTGGCTTGTAGAGTTTCTGCTGAGAAATCAGCTTTTAACCTTATGGGAGTTCCTTTGCATGTTATTTGTCATTTTTCCCTTGCTGCTTTCAATAATTTTTGTCTTTAATTTTTGCCAATTTGATTACTATGTGTCTTGGTGTGTTTCTCCTTCGGTTTATCCTGTATGGGACTCTCTGCACTTCCTGGATTTGGGTGGCTATTTCCTCTCCCATGTTAGGGACGTTTTAGACTATAATGTCTTCAAATATTTTCTCGGGTCCTTTCTCTCTCTCTCCTCCTTCTGGGACCCCTATAATGCGAATGTTGTTGTGTTTAATGTTGTCCCAGAGGTCTCTTAGGCTGTCTTCATTTCTTTTCATTCTTTTTTCTTTATTCTGTTCCGCAGCAGTGAATTCCACCATTCTGTCTTCCAGGTCACTTATCCATTCTTCTGCCTCAGTTATTCTGCTATTGACTCCTTCTAGTGTAGTTTTCGTTTCAGTTACTGTATTGTTCATCTCTGTTTGTTTGTTCTTTAATTCTTCTAGGTCTTTCTTAAACATTTCCTTCATCTTCTCGATCTTTGCCTCCATTCTTTTTCCAAGGTCCTGGATCATCTTCACTATCATTACTCTGAATTCTTTTTCTGGAAGACTGCCTACCTCCATCTCATTTAGTTGTTTCTCTGGGGTTTTATCTTGTTCCTTCATCTGGTACATAGCCTTATGCCTTTTCATCTTGTCTATCTTTCTGTGAATGTGGTTTTTGTTCCACAGGCTGCAAGGTTGTAGTTCTTCTTACTTCTGCTGTCTGCCCTCTAGTTTGAATCCTGGTTCTTCATTTAATAGATTTCTATATTGGTCAAGTTACTTAACTTCTCTGTGCTTCAGTTTCTTGACCTGGTCCAATATGCTGAAGAACAGCAGGATCTGGCACTCTTGTCCATAAGCACTTTTCAGCAAGCGCTGAAGGTAAATAATAATAGTGAGTAGGCAAATAGCTGCAACCAAACCATAGTTTTTATAGGAGTGTTTCATCTCTAGTATTATTAGAAAATTACTAGCAATTGGGAGATTGGGATTGACATATATACACTAATATGTATAAAATGGATAACTTATAAGAACCTGCTGTATAAAAATATAAATAAAATTTAAAAAAAAGAAAATGACTAGCAATTTTTAATCTCTAAAATTAATGATAATATTATTTGGCATAATTCTAAATACTTAGTAAAAAAATTATTAGTTTTCCAAACTGAGTTTATTTAAGATGATTTTAGAAAACTTCTGCTTTATTCATTTTTTAGCACTTTTTAAAATTCCTTCTTCGACATCTAAGTTATTCTGACTCCATATTTTTCTCTGAGTTATATAACTAGCTTTGCCAAGGGGTAAAAATCACTAAAATATATAGCTTTTCTTTTTATGCTTCATAATTGAAACATTCCTGCTGGCAATAGGTACAAGAAAAAAATCAAAACAGGAAAGAGAAACAGCATGATGTACAGGATAGATAGTAGTTATACTTCAAAAACGTGAAAAGCAGAATTATAAAGTGAAAATATCCCCCAGGAAAAGGCTCCACAACCATTTTCTATGGTTCATGCACTTGAAATACAGGAAATTTCTGACCAAAAGGAAAACTGTGGTACCTAAACTATTCTTGCACTATCCCAATAAGGGAAGATATAGACAGGTACACAATTTACCTACATCATGTAAAAGTGATCAGTAAGTCAATAACACACCAGTGACAGGATGACTTCCATGTAAACAAAAGTTTTTCTATGATGACATTATCACTTATTGCCACACTGAACATTCAGAGCAATGATATGTGTGATCCCAAGTTCCAGAAGCCTTAGAAAATGAATATGGAGTGAATGTTCAGGATGCTTGTTTGAGGACGTGACAAACCAGACAGTCCTTTGGCCCCCAATCTCCATATCAGCCTATGCTACTTTCCTTAAACCTTGCTATCCCCTAACGCCCATGGTATGTATGCCATAGCTCCTCCATTCCTTTCATTTTTTCAAGACTTTTGGCCATTTTAGGTTACTTGGTTCCAAGTTAAGAACACATTTTCAGTCCATGAAAAAGCCATGGAGGGCAGTATTCAAAGTGAGCCTAGATGTGGTTAGCACTGGGAACAGTTCACATAAGACGTACAATATTCAAGTCACTCTTAAGCAGTATTCATTCATTTATCAATTACTGAGCATCTTCACATCACAGAGTTAGATGAGCTGTTTGAAAAAGAGAATAAAGCACAGAACACCTGCCCTCATTAAGTTCACAATGCAGTGGGCATGAAGCACAAGCAAGCAGTGAATTATGATACTTTAAAGGGAGATTTGATAATGATATATACGCAGGCTGTTACTGACAGTCAGAATAGGCTTCTTACATAGGGTTGAGGTAAGCATCCTTGAATTTTACATTTGAATTGAGCCTTGAAGGACCCACTGGAATAAACCAAAGGATGGAAGGTTAGTCATGCCAAGTGAATGATGCAGCATCTGCAATGTCAGGCTCTATGATTAGCAGAAACAAAAACAAAGTATTTTGCACAGTTTTGCAAGAGAGGATTTTGGCAAGAGTCTAGTACCCTGGATAGCTCCCTTGCCTCAAAGGTGACTGGAGAGACTGAGGTCTAGCAGATTGGAAGGGGGGCTGAAGGATCTCCAGAACTTCAAATTCACCAATCTATCCTATATTCAAATTAAAACTCTTTGGCTTTTAAGATACATCATCCAATCATTTCCTGCATTAGACTTCTGGAGCTACGTTTTGTGTGTCATCATCCAATGAACCTGATGCCCCTCAGAAATATCCTGGGAGGCAATTCCTTCCTACTCTTCACTAGATAGTTAATGCTATACTGTCTTTACCCCTTCAGTGTTTTGAGCAGCACTTGGACCTGGCACCATCACGATTTCCCCCCGGAATGCTTCATATTACTCTCCCTCTGATCAACTTAGACCCTCCCATGGCAGGGCCCTTGATTCTTTCAAAAGGTTGACTGGTGTTGTTGAAGAAGATATCTCGCAATACCACCATATTTACGTCTTGAGGTACACTGTAGGAACTATCCCTCAAAGTTAATTTTAACCATAATGTTGCTATAAGTTTATACGCTTGCTGTGTACAAATCTGTAATGATTTTTTGATGGCCCTGTTTAGTAATCTATACTTTATGTTTAAAATTACTGCTATAAGAGGTACACTCTAACTTGTAAGTAACTCACTTATTAGTGAATACGTTTAGTTTTCTTGGGTCTGTTTGCACATGAATATAGTATTAAAAATTGAAAACAAAGTCAAATAATTATTCTTGAGCTATCTGCCCAGTAGGTAACATTCCTTTGAAAGTTTAGGAATCCTGGTGTACAGACCCATTGGTTTGTTATCAATAAGATATTTTGAAACTTTACCTGAAATAAGTTACTCTTAGTCTGCATTTCTAATACTGAATTTGAGTTTTATTTAGAGGTATGGTTTAGAGGTATGTTTTTCCTTTTCTTAACCTTCTCATCTGATGTCTTTTCCCTTTCAAGCTTTTCCTGGATGTCCTAAAGAATACTGTATCTTAGAAAAGAGTACTCACTAAACACATTTCATATATTCTGACTTAATGACTTAATGTTCTGGTAATCTGTATACCTATAAATAACAAAAAACAATCAAACAAACAAAAATACTTGAGGAAGAATTGCCTAGAGTGTCAAAGCCTACATCTGCATTTATTTCTGTCATGTTTTTACACTTGTTTTGATTTTATTTGTAAACCTTACATAGGTTTGTGATATATCATTTGCTGGTACTGCCAAAACCAAACAAAAAACAAAAAAGCCAAATACACAACAAAAACAACTCACTAACGGAATCACAGTATTTAACTTTGTAGGAAAGAGTTCAGTGCAGTGAACAGGTACATAAGAAATATGACATGCCAGTCTGAATTTGGTTGATGAGGAAGGTGTATCACTAAGACTCCCAGAAAAGTGGAACTAAGGTAGTACACCTGGCTTAACAAACACGTCCTGAACAAAGGAATACCTCTAGGTTTCACTAACAAATGGGGAAAATCAGAGAAGGCATCACACAGTCTGAAGTATGTTTCTTCAGCTGTTTGACTTTCCAAATATGTCATATTCAAATAAGGTTACACAAAAGAATGGAGAAGAGCCAGATCATCTTGAAATAAACAAGTGACTTAGAATAAGAGAAACAGGCAAACACTAAAGGATCAAACCAGACATGTAAGAATCTGTATTCCATTCATGTGGATTAAGCTGTTAAGGAGCCACAGGAACCATAGGAGGTACACTCTTCTTGAAACAGACTGACTTATTCATAATAAGCATTTACAAAATGTCTGCTGTCAATGATGATGAATGAGGTAGCTCTAGAGTGGGACACAGCCAGATAAGGGAAGATAACATGTAGCAAAATGAGGCAGTCTGGTGATGGTCAGAACCTGGAACTAGATTTGCCCTGTAGTCTGAAAAGCACTTTACAACCCCAGCTGTAAGTAATTCCAGAAAGTCCAACCAACCTGTGTATCCGGGGGTGGGGCAATATGCCGTAAGTGTCTGGCACCATGGAGGGCCAAGAGTGAGCCCTGGAAATGAAGCACACCTCTAAGAGCTGGAAATGACAGCCAGGAAAGTAATTACTAGGGGCAGCCAGGGGGGAATCTGCTGGCAGATGAAAAGGGCGCAGGAAGTGCAGTGGTTTAGAAGCATGATCCAAGTCCTTAAAGAAATAAAGAAGGCTCTGTCAGAAGAAAAGAAAGGCCTTGCTCAAATGTTATGAGAAATGGGGATATCGAGTAAGTTATCAAGAGGCAGGGGAAAACATTAGGTGAGAAATCACTTTCGGTTATTAGAAAGAGGCATTACTGTAAACACATTATAACACTAGAGCTGGACAGCAAGGGTGGCTTGATGTTAAGTCCCAACGTACTGGGCGAGAAGTCAGTCAATCTTCCTCTACACAGAAGGACTGGTCCTAAATCAGGGGCATGGCTAAGGTTCCAGTTAATGATTAACCGATTCCAGCAACAGAGAACAGGTTCTGACAAAATCTACAAAACCTCTCACCTAAGAGACACACTCAGTGAAACACCAATTTTTTTCCTTTTGATATTAGGCATCTACTTTTATTCATGTTACTGACTGATTTAAACACATTATGAAATATATAACTTTGTCCGTTAGTCTAGCAGAGGGCTTCAGAATAACCAAATTTAACTGTCCATGGACTTCTACAGAATTAGAATACTTAAATAAATATGCCCTTTGCTTCAAACATTTGAACATTGACTAAACTCACATTTAAATAAATAAGTTGAAGATTAAAAGCCAAAAGAAACTAAACTGATGTGATCATGTAATTTTTTTTTCTCATGGGAGACAGATGAATTAACAGACTGCACCTAAGGTCAACTTTGCTTGAGCAAGGTTCTCAAAGCTTTGTGTGATCTTTTCCAGAAGATAAGCTGCATATCTCCAAATATGAAGAATATCTAATACCTTAATATTCTCTGCATAAAGGCACTCATTCTTTTTTTTTTGGGGGGGGGGGGAGGCGGTACGCGGGCCTCTCACTGTTGTGGCCTCTCCCGTTGCGGAGCACAGGCTCCAGATGCACAGGCTCAGCAGCCATGGCTCACGGGCCCAGCCGCTCCGCGGCATGTGGGATCTTCCCGGACCGGGGCACGAACCCGTGTCCCCTGCATCGGCAGGCGGACTCTCAACCACTGTGCCACCAGGGAAGCCCGGCACTCATTCTTAAAATTATACTTGGTTACATCTTAAATTTCCACTAACAAGTTGGGAGATTCTGACCAGCTGGGGTAAAAGAATTGTGATTGAGTGGCACTGAGGGTAAAAAATGTCAGTACTGAAAAGAACAATAAGAAGACGGGAGCATCACCCTTACAAGTCCTCCATCACTTCTTCCAATCACCCAAAAAGCAACAACAGCACTGCTGAAGATAGTGGCAACATGGTGAGTACTGCACAGATACTGCTGGGCCCTGAGTCAAATCAGGAATAAGAAGAAAATACACTCCTTCACGTTTTCTGTCCACTGGTTTCATAATTTCTTCATCATTGTAAAAAAAAAAAAAAAAATCAATGTTTGGTGTCGGTAGCTTTGGCAGAGCACAGAACAGAGTGTCAGCTTCCTCATCTCTAAAATACACACAAAACTTTATAATGTTAAGAGAACTGCACGGCATAACATATATAAAGTGCTAGACATGGAAGACATGTTCAGCACATTACAGCCATTGCTGCTGCTGTTAATAAACATCTCATAATTTGCAAAATATAAAGGAAAACAACGCCCGTGTTTACATATATTCTAGGACTCCCTTTATTTTAAAATACTTTTTAAAGTGTCAGTCTTTGGAAAAACATAAAATACCCTTAGAACGAAGGCAGACAGTTATTCAACCGATATTTATTTATGTGTTGGCCACCGTTAAATCCTGATGATTCTGAACCAATCACACAAATACACATAAAATTAAACTGCAATGAGTACCACAAGGTAGAAGAACATGGAACTAAAACAATATATAATAGGGCAACTAATGTAGCAAAGGAGGCCAAGGAAGGTTTCCTTAGAGAAGGGATGATTGAGCTCATATCTGAAAGGCAGGGGTTGGGGGAGTGGAGGGGGGAGGGAGGACGAAGTGAGGGACAAGGATACTAAGAGAGACACAGGATTTGAACACATTATCTTTAATCTTGAAGGATGTACAGATGTGGTCTAAAATTTATTTTAGTAGTAAGAACACTGGAGAGAACATTCCACACTGGTGAAGCTATTGTTGAGCAGCTAAAATAACTGTAGTCTTACCCAGAGAAGATGATTATAAATGCCAAGATGAAAAATATCACGAGTCAAAAAAACTAAACAAAAAATGGTCAACCTTTGTACACTGTGCATATTTTCTGCCTTATAAATGACTACCAATACAGTCGGTCTGAGGTCATTACTACTGTCCAGTTAAATTCCACACTTATGTATTGCTTCCCCAATCAACAACAAACATGTGCACAGGAATTAGAAAGTCATTTTTGGTTTTGTTTTTAATTAAGATGTAATTCTTCTGATGGAGAATGTAATATTTTCTAGGTCTACATAGTTAAAGCTTAGTTATCTCTACCAGATGAGGAAAGTATTTAGATACAAAATAGGTAGAAAACACAGTCTTCAAGTTTCACTATAAGATATTCGAGGTCAGTGGTTCTCAAACTTTAGAGTGTGTGAGAATCATGTCGGGGACCCCAGCGCAGAGTTTCTGGTTCAATCATCCAGTGGAATTGCATTTTAACGAGTTCACTGGTGCTACCGTTCACGGAACCGCATTTTGAGAACTACTGCCCTAGGTTAAGAATTTGCCATTAGGTAACAAAAATGTTTCCTTATAAATGACATCTAGATTTTATTTAAGATCAGAACACAGTTACAGTGTTCAAATATTTTAATAAGTTTAATTAAAATTTCAAAATTGTTAGTACAGTGTAAATAACACAAAACGAAAAAGTACATTTTAAGTTAATCTAAATATAGGGCCAGGAATTTGGCCAAACAACAAACTTTATCTGTCAAAGACCTAAGCAGAAATGTTTTTTTTATTGTAATACCACAGACCCTAGTAAACATTTTCAACCATCACTTTTTTTTTTTTTTTACCATTTTGTTTAGCCCACACATGAAAACAGCTTAAAATGAAATACAGTCATTTTAAAGTGAGAACTGATAGCAATATGCTGGCACTGTATCAACTGCAGCTTAGACTGGTCAGCTTTACATTTTTATAGTTAGTTTAAGCTATACACTGAAGTATGTTTCTTTCGTTAGTGTCTTTCATCAATCTCCTCATCTTTTCTCACTGCTTCTCCCATCGCAGACTTCATGTTTTATTGTTAACTGACACTCTCGCATAGTGAAGATAATATTGCTGATAGAAGCATACGTCCTCAATATAAAGCAAATAGATTTTGTCACTATCCAGTAAGGAAATCACGCAGAAGCTGTCAGTCATATATTAGGAGAGATTATCAAAGTGATACACCTGTGACCTATAGTCCAAAACCAAACTCAAAAGAGACCAATTAACAGATACACTGGTCTGTAATTTGACTACATTGGAAATCATCCCATTCCTGCATGAATATGAAATAGGTGATTTAATAGGATTTTCACTTCTGTAATAACTCTTATCTATTCACTGTTGACAAAATATATATGCAAATCTTTTAATTCAACTAATCTGAAAGTAATTCTACTCTGTTATTTATTGAAAGTGATATCTAATATTTGTACTATTTCCTTATTGTCACCATAACATACTTCTCAGGTGTCATATTGAATAGACAGGCTCAATGTCAATTCAGATCTTTCCCCTTGTGGTCTTAAAATGGGGAAATGCATTTTAAACAGTTTTGTGTTTGCTTTTATATATACATATATATATATATAAACAAATATATATACAAAAAGCAAATAACTAAGTTCAAAATGCTCAGAGACACAGCATGCTCTTATTAGTAATACAATCTATTTACCAGAAGACAATTAAAACATCTTTAAAACTGTCACTACAATTCTAAAATTGTTCCCCATAGGCCCCACATCATAGCTGTATATTCATGGAAAATAATGTAAGGATAGATTAACTATTATGCAGATGCATTCTAATAACTTTAAAATAAAAATATTATAGAAAATATATTAATGAGTTACACATTTTATATGAATAAAATATTAAGCATTCAATGACTGCTCACTATGAATACAGCTGTTCTTTTACATACCTCATACTCTTTCCTTTAGAGCAAATCTAAGGAGAGTTGGCTAAGGATGTAACTCAAACACCTCACTTCATGTACATGCCACCTTGTTATTAATACGAAATGCAATACTTTAGTGTGATGTGGTATATTTAAATATTTAGAGTAATTATCCTCTATAAATGCATATAAAGCACATTTTTCATTAAAAGGCAAGATAAAATCAAAAATTTGTCTTCTTAGGTACAGAAATATTGACAATTCCAAGAATGCAGCATACAGAATATTGTTCATCAAAAATAGACTCACCTGCACTTTGCACAACAAATTCAACCACTTTGCAATATCAAAATCTATTTCAAAACAAACTTATCTTTCTTAAATCTTATGTTCTTTTCTACAATTCCAGGAGACTTACACCTTATACCTTATATTCTCATCCACAAGCCACTAATCCTATTTATCCTTTAAGATCAAAACCAAACAAGTCTCACCTACGCCGGAAGTCTTTTCAGACAAAATCCAGTATGAAATGTTACTGTCATGCTCTGAACTCCTGCAGTCTTCATTAGACATGCAACCTCTTATTGTCAAGGTTTGCTAACTCTGTTCAACCATGCGCATCAGATTTGCCCCAACTGGAGAGTAAGCTCCCGAAGGGCAGGAAGCAAGGAAGTCCTATGTTCCTCCACAGTACCTAGATAGTATCTTGCACATGACAGGCCCTTTATTATGAACACTATGTGATAAAATGCAATAAGGAGTTCAATATCTATAAAATGTAATATTTTTTTCATTTTCTACTTCACAAGTTTGATATAAATTAACATTCTACAGTAAAAAATTCATTATTAAAATAATAAACAGTTGCTGATTCTCTAATGGTGTCAAAGAAGTATTCATAAATGTGACTTTTAATGACTGCAATAATATAATTCATCAAGCACATTTTAAAATTCCCCATTACTTCTACGTTCCAGTGATTCAGGAAAGTGAAGGTAACAGCCCTCAGAGTGCGGCGCTCAGTTCAAGTTTTAATGTGATATATAAAAACTGCACATGCTCCAATGCTAAAAATGTATTTTAAACCAACATGAATCTAACCAAATCAAAGTAACAAATCCTTAACACTGCTTTGTCTTCCAAATAAACAGGACTGTTAAGGAAAGCTACTTTCGCACTGGAAAAAAACAACAACAACAGTTGGCATGTTTTGATCAAAATAAGGAGCTCCTTAATTAATACCAAATGAAGACAAATCACTCTGACAATAAGTTGGTCAGTCTACTTCTCTTTCTTCTCCGTGAAATTACTGAACCGGAGGTTGCAATATGGAATTTCAATGCTTTAAAAACACTGTACTTGGCAGGTGCTTAAAGACATCCCAATTTAAAATAATAAGGACACTGTCCTACTATCTCCGTCACAACCCCGTCATCGGTTCCATGAAAACACAGGTTGCTACTTTTAAGAACAAACATAAAGTTGCTAAAGCATAGTTGGCAGACACTGTCCTAAGGCATTTCCAAGCTTCAAGTCATGTCTTTGGAATTTTTGCCTGTCATAAAGCAAAAAGAAACCGAAACAAATTAATTATGTTGTAGACTAGATTAATAGTATTTTAGGTCTTTTCTTAATAGCTAGTTGTAATTCTCATCAGTAATAATCGATATAAAGTCACTAGGTGTCTGCTTCTCTTTCTTCCCCAAGGCTTTTATTAAAACCATCTTTATGGTAAAATGTGTGCGCATTATTTTTAATAGCCTTTCTTGGGGGTAGAAATGGAGGATATGCGTTACATATCACTGGGAAGGTATCCAACTGTAGAGATATTAGAAATGAAAGCTGTTGAAACCAAGTCGGTACTTTCTGCCTGTAGCTGTTGTTATTGGTGGCCTGAAGAGGTAAGAGGAGTGTAGAATAAGTACATACAAACATTAAAGGGCAAGAGACAGGTAACTTCTAAGAAGCATTTTTTTTCTACCTGTAAAATGACAAGTGATTTTCTGACTTCCTTCACCTCATATTCAATGCCCCACGGTGGGGAGGGGAAATGGAAAGCAGAATTGCTTCTAATTCTGAGAAAGAAAAGGGGAGACATGGGAGAGAGAAACAGAGAGAGAGAGAGAGAGAGGAGGAGAGAGGGCGAGAGAGAAGCTCAGGAACCACGGAAGGAAACCCGCAGAAATTTCACAACTCTTTGCCATAAATAGCCTCTCTTCTCACTCTGGATACCTCGTCCTCTACATCAGCAAGGCTCAGCCTCCACGCGCAGGGCAGCACCATTCACAAATCCCTCCGTCACCCCATCTCGCACACCTGCCCCTGATGGCACTGCTTGTACGAGTCCTGGGACACATGCCAAAAGGTGGCGGGAGGCGGAGCAAGGGGACACCTGCGGTTTCAGATCGGGACTGATTTCCTTTCCCGGGGAACCAACGCTTTGATTAGTCAGGAGCGCGAACGCACACACGCACACACACACACACACACACACACACAGACACCCCTCCCTGGAGCCCTTGACACGCCACCACAAAGCAATTTGTTCACGCTAAGTCGCTGCTGTTCCTGCCGCCGCTGGAGAGCGTCTGACCCCCAACCCAGGAAGCCAGCGCCGGAGAACGAGCGGGTGGAGGAAAGAGGACGTCCAGGCTCGGGCACTGCGGCTCCCCGCCCCCTCCTTCCTCTTCCCCCTCCCACGCCACCGCCCCCGCCCGGGCGCCCGCAGCCCCCGGCGTCAGCGCTGCCCGGCCGCCCCTACCTGCGGGAAGCGAGCGGCGAGGGAGGGGAGCGGCCACCAGCCTGCGCCAACTCTTGCCTCCTCGGCCGGCCGCGCTCCGCATCGCCCCGGAGTGGCGGCCGCGGCCGCGGGGAGCCGAGCGCTCAAGAGCGCGGAGGAGAAGGCCACGCAGCACGCGGGGAGTCGCGCGCCGGCGGAGAAGCGAGCCCGTCCGCCTCCCTCCCACCCCGCCCGCGAGGCCAGGTCTCCGCGCCGCGCACGCCGGGCCCACGGCCGGCGCCCCTGGCCTGCGCGCGGGCTGCTCCGGGGCGGCCCGGTCACAGCTCGGCCAGCCGCCGGGCGGTCCTCCCGCGTCCGCCTGAGGCCAGCGCCAGTGTCGCGGCGACGCGAAGCGCGACCCTCCGGGCGCGGGGGCACCGGGGGCGTTACTACCTGGAGGGCTCCGCGGCGCTTGTTAGGCTTCTCCCGGGCACGCGGGGATTTCTGTCTTCGGAGCACGGGGGTTGTCCTTCCTGGCCCCCCTCCTCTGCCCTCCCTCCCTGCCTTGGCCGTTGGGCTCCTTCTCTCCACTCCCAGTTGAACAGAGTCGAGCTGCGTTATTTAATAATCCTCCTGCTGCTCTGCCTGAGCCACCGCTTCCCAGGCAGTCATGTTGTGGAGAGAGGGAGAGAGCGAGAGGCGGATTGGCAGCCGGTCGGCGACTGTTCGTGGTGAGAGAGGGAAGAGCGGAGCGAGAGGAGGGCAGGGGAGGGACGTGGGGAGGCGCTTCCAAGTGTGTGAGTGCGCGGAGTGCGACTGAGTGGGGGACAACGGAGCCACCTCCCGGCTAGGCCGCGCTCTCTGACTGAGGAGGGCGGCGACGAGCGCAGCTTTTATAGGAGCGGAGCGGGGGAGGAGTTAAACTGGGGCGGAGGGAGGGGTTAAACTGGGGCGGGGCGTGGATGGCTCCGAGGACGGCGCCCGGCCAACTGAGGCCGCGGGTTGCCACGCACGCATACTCTTGCGTTAACGCGCGCACACCCACTGCTGGCCCGTTGCTGAGTTTTCATTTTAGGGGAAGCCGTATCCTGTCGTGCTGACTTGGCTTTGCACTCAGCCCATCCTCATGAGTGCGTCGAGTCCAAGTGCATTGGCAGGTCAAAAGTGTTAGAGAGGGAGAATCTGAAGCTCTGCGAAGGGGCCCCGGTAATGCTGAAAATGCACTGTATCTTTTCTCTCCAAACCACCGATGCTATTTTCTTTCTCTTCCACCTCTCAGGGAGAAAACTGTGAGGCTTCCTCCTCTTTTCCTTCTCACCCAGGCTATTCACATCCTGACACATCTCTTACCTCAAAGGCAGCAAGAAACCTGGCTTCCTTTCTCTTAACAGATGACACCTCCCAGGATATATTTACAGCACTCAGTTCTTCTGTAGGATAATGGAAGCATTGGGACTGTGGCCTGGAGTGGAACTTGTGTTCCTGCACATAAGGTCTTCAACAACACAGGGATTACAAACAGAACCAGTTACCATTTTGACATCATTTGACTGATGGCCCTCTAGAGATATTTTGCCAGTTTAGTGGTGGAGAAGACTTCTGATGCACGGTGCTGTTGCTTACCTAGTTTATTTTCCCTTGGTCCTTTCTCCTATTGCACTGCCTCATTTCCTTTTAGATTTGCCCTGGGTCCTGAACTCTCCCATTCATCCCCTTCTTTATCTCCACTCCTGTATATTTATGTCTTTAGCAGGCAATAAAGCAGATGGAGTGCATTTAACTCTGTGTGTGTGTGTTGGAAACATCTTTTAACCAATTTTGGTGGCTTGTAGGACCATTTCTAGATAGAAAATACATCCCCAGTGCTAAGTTTGGGCACCTGACATTACCTCCCTTACCCTCTAACTAGCCTCCTGCCCAGATTGTAGGGTCTTTGTGATCTGATGCACTACTGTATTGGCAAACACCTTCCAGGAATCAAGCAAATCTATGCTTCTTTCAAGTTTGTGTGTGTGTGTGTGTGTGTGTGTGCGCGTTCTAAATAATCTGGTCATAGTCTGACTTCTGAAATGTAAATATATTGAGTGTAAAAGCAAGGTGTACTTTTTGAATGAGTATTAGTGGTCGATGTGGATTTTGGTATGGGGACAACCCTGCTTTGGGGTGACAACTGTGGAAAACTTTTTTTTCATAAATGTGACAAAAGGAAATTAAGAACATCTAGGAGGCTAGGGCTGACAACTCAGTTATTGTATCTTCTCTCTTTATTAGTAGCTATATCCACTGCTATGTCCTCAGGTTTTTGGTGTATGCCAGCTCATAATATGTTCTCCATATATTTTACCTTTACCGTCAATTTTCTTTTGCCCTAATTCTTCCATGTCTCATACAAAGAGTTTAGAATCCATTAAAAGTGGCTTAAGTATATAATCAAAAAAGGGCAGCAAAGTTGGGACCAGTGGACAAATATATCAATAACATAAAAATACAGGACATGATAGCTCCCTTGATCAAGCATTGTTAAATGGATATACTAACAAAGGATGTTGAGATTCAATGTGTGTAGGCCCTGTGGAAAAAGCTATTACCATTTCTTCAATTTTGTAGATCAGGAAAGTCAGGTTTGGGGAGGATAGGTAGTTAACATTAGGTCTCGTACAAATTAAGTGGTGCAGGGCTTCCCTGGTGGCGCAGTGGTTGGGAATCTGCCTGCCGATGCAGGGGACGCGGGTTCACGCCCCGGTCCGGGAGGATCCCACGTGCCGTGGAGCTGCTGAGCCTGCGCGTCCGGAGCCTGTGCTCCGCAACAGGAGAGGCCACAACAGTGAGAGGCCCGTATACCGATAAAAAAAAAAAAAAAAAAAAATGCAAAGAACAAATTAAGTGGTGCACCTGGAATTCAACCGAAGTCTGCCTTACACTACTGTCCATACTCCCTCCCATTCAGACCACCTGGCTTAGTTAATAACATAAAGTTTTTTTATGTTATTAAGTTTTTTATTGACTAAAAAAACTGTCTTAACAGTTTTTTTATAGCTTTCAATAATTATGGAGTAAGCTGATCTACAACCCCTCAGCATTTTCCTTCTACTTCCCTCTTTTTTCTAATGCAAGAACGGTTTACAAAACTGTCCACCATTTTAGGGTTAGGTAAGGATTTAAAAAGCCCTTACTACTTGGATTTATAGATGAAAAAAGTCAGGAAACTCTTCCCTGAAGTCCTTACTAAAGGAATCCTGCTATCACTGCAAAATGAAATTTTGTTAGAAGACATATTCCTGATCTGAACTTTGAACCTAGCAAATAAATATGTAGTTTATTTAAGAGCTATAAATAGGCATTTAAGAAAAATGTTTTTCACCTTTAAGGAGGATGCTCTGTCATATTGGCAAGTTTTTGGTGTTTTTATTGTCCCAGTTCTCTATTTAATTGTCACCAATAATGGTAATTTAATAATGACTCTATATTACGCAGTTCAGAATTATACATTAGACCAGATATTTCAAGGGCACTTTTGGTAACCACAACTGATTGTAATTTTCACACTCAATTGCATTCATAATTAGTGAGAACCATGAAAATCTGTCAATTGCCTTTATTCATTAAGGTATTAAGTAAAGCCAACATTCCTTCCTTAATTTTATAACAATTTTGCTTGCCAAATAAAGGCCAGAATTCATACACACTGGACCAATAAGCCATATGAGAATATATAACCTAAAATACACTTCTGAAAATTTGATTCATTTTAACTATTTCATATTTTTGGTTGAAAAAAATCTGTACCAGAAACCCCATTTATAAATTATAATGAACAACATTTCAGAAGTTAAGTAAATGAATTATTCTCTTTTAAGATTGCTTAATGTTTCAAGTAGAATTTCCCACTTTGCTACATTTTCCTGATACAATTTGTGTTGTGATAGGAAAACAGAAAGTTAATGACTCTTTCCAGTTTGTTCATTTTCATCTCTTATGCTTGCTGCTGTTTGGTTCCAAGTGCGTTTAACTGGCAACTTCAATGAAGATTTGGCATTGTACCATTTGATGAAAGCAGAAAAATTAGGTTGCCAATTACATATGTGCCCCTTATGTGCACTGAATTCCCACTGAAGTGATGAGCCAAATTAGAAATTTTCAGTAGTGGTACCTAAAAAGTAAAATGAGTGCCTAGGGAAATAAGGGAGATAATTTTTCATTCCAACCCCTACTACTATCATAAAAGTCATAAGATGTTTTAGAAAATGAATTGACTTTAAAACATTTGCAAAACAATGTTTGTAGATGAAGTATCAGAAAAAAAATTTTAAGTTGCATTTTTTCTGTCCTAGTTATTTTATCATCCCTTGATTTACTTCATACTCTATCATGATTATCCAGTCAATATGAAGAAAGTTAAATGAAGACCACTTCTCCCCTTTGCTTTATCCTAATAGTATAAAAGAAATGAAAAAAAATTTTTTTTGAATATGGTATTAACATTTTGGATTTTTTCCATATTACTTAAAGGTAAAATATATTTTTGTGACAACTGTTGTAAAATTAAGGTGACATTATGGGTACCTTATAGCAACAGAAGCCTCGAATGGAGATTGAGGCTGAAATTTGCACTGGTTTCAAGATCAAGGACGGGTAAGAAAGTGTGGGACGGGAGAGAGGAGAAAAGACTCAACTGCAGTTTGGGATCCAGGGGTCCAGAGAGCACAGGAAAAAGTCTATTTTAATGTGAAAAACTCTCTTAACTGGGGCAAACTGTCAGGTAGACAGAGCACTAGCAGAAAAAAATTAAGACAGAATTATTTTTCAGAAATCTGGTAATGACTCCTACACTTGGTAAATTGTCCTTTTGCAGCAGAAATTCTGCCCGGTGACAGAACAGCAGGATCCATCATTGCCCTTGCTCTGTGGAGGAAACTGAAAGGGCAAGCAGGTCAACTGCCCAGGATTTCAGAGAGGAATCCTCTCCAGAAGCTAAGCCCAGATGACTGGGTCAAAATACTCACTGCATGAGCTGTCTTTGATCTGGGAACTACACAGACACCAAGGATTCGTCCCATGGAGCAGATGTGGTAGCAAGACTATTAAGGTGAAAGCATGTCACTGTCCTTGTCACTGGGCTACCATATCCCAGGTTTACAAATCGATCTAATTCTAAGCCCATGGGCTGAAGGGGTGGAAAGCAGAGGATGTGGGGAGGCATCGCTTACCCAGCAACTGAGGAAATCCTTAATTTTCAGAGGAGAATATCCAGTTAGAGGGCTGAAAAAAGTTGAGGTGGAAGGAGGGGAGAATTAATGTCAACACTGACGTTCTCTGAATTTATGTCTCTCTGTTAAGGGAGATAAACTGTATGTAAAATAATGTTTATCAACATAAAACCAAAGGAGTCTTTATAAGCAGATTCACCAGTAGAAACTTTTCCGTGTATATAATTTCCTTATCTTTGTTTCTATTTCCAGATGTGATCAATGGGGTCTTACAGAAAGTGTTCTCAGGATTTCTCATCTTCATTTGAGGTAATTTTCATGTTTGAATACTTGTTTTGTTCTGACTGCAATATTTTTTTAAAAATATTTAACCCAGTTAATGGTTCATTTGTTGATGTCTATGAGTTACATCTATCAAAGTGATTTTTTTCACTGGACATGTGAGTTCTTCTATCATGATTGTCCCTAGGCATCTATGCATTTGTAGGCATTTCATTAAAATAAATAGGACTTGACACATTTTTTAGAGAGATCATCAGTTAAATCATCTCTAAAAATAGTATACTGATAAAATCTGAAACTGTAACAATAAATCTGTGAATCATATAAATAGATCTAATTATAACAATAGAAGAACTATAACAAAATTGAAATAGTACTCTTTACTATTTAGATATGTAGTAAAAATAGACAATGCTAATAAAATAATCTAAACCATATTAAACCGTTACTTAAGCAGGTTGGAAACTGGTCTTGACATCTGTCAATTTCTGTACTGGCAGTTTCACAAATGAGATGTCTTTTTAACAAAACATCACAGCAGGAGATACAGACATGTGAATTGTAATTAAAATGTGAAAAATGCATTTCCTAGCCTTTGTCACTTATATAAAGCTTCTCTTATGTTGTGAAATTCTACCCTTAGGAAGTTACACAAAGTGGAAATAATGTTTATTTTGCCAAATCTATACACTGTTGACCATAATTTTAACTGAAGTAATGAATGCATATGCTATCATAAATTTAATTGTGGTTTCCTTATGTCTTGTTCATACAGTAATGAGATTCAATTATTTTTTAATCATCCAAATGTAGAAGATGAAGAGGAATAATTTGTATATTTCTATTCGGTCTAGATCTGCTAAGGACTAATATTATTGCTTTATATTTACTCAGCATTATATTCTGTATATAAAAATACACTGAATTTTATTCACTTTCTGGGAAAAAATAAACCTAAATGAGTGCTTAATTCTGTAATGAAAAAGTTGCCTAAATATTATATAATAGTTTTCCTGGTTTCATAGCATTTACATAAAATACAAACCAAAATATGCAACGTAGGAGATGTAACTATGGTTAATGCTGCATATTGCTATATATTGAACAAGTGCTCAAGAAATCAGTGGTCGCATATCTCAAGTTAACAACATAGTTTAAACTTAAAATAACACATTAGCACTCAAATAGATCTTAGTTTTTATTTTCACTCTCCATAACATCTTGAATATTTTCTAGAAATTTAAAGTTAGCATGTGTTCTTGACATTTGTCATTATGGGACTTATATATCCAAACACATTCACATCCCTGACTTACCTTTGGTGCAATGATGCTTTTCTTTGTACTGTTATCACTTACAAGTTTCCTTCAAATGTTAACATTTTTTTTTTTTTTTTTTTTTGCGGTACGCGGGCCCCTCACTGCTGTGGCCTCTCCCGTTGCAGAGCACAGGCTCCGGACGCGCAGGCTCAGTGGCCATGGCTCACAGGCCCAGCCGCTCCGCGGCATGTGGGATCTTCCTGGACCGGGGCACGAACCTGTGTCCCCTGCATCGGCAGGCGGACTCTCAACCACTGCGCCACCAGGGAAGCCCCCAAATGTTAACATTTTAACAAACAAAATGGGTATTGAGATAGGAGTGAGTCATTAAATCAGTATGTAATTATATGTTTCAAATACAAAATATTCCATCTCATTTTTATGTACTTCTTACAGTACGACATCGAAACTGCTGTGACCGAGTATTAAGGATTATGTCCCTTCCTCTTAAACATGAGCAGACTTTTGTGACTGCCACCACTAAAATATGGTGAAAGCGATGTTATGTAATTTCCTAGCCTAGGTCATAAAATTGCCATTTACTTTATCCTTGTTCCCAGGGACTGTTGCTCATAGAAGCTAATCACCTGCTGTACAGAAGCCATGCAAACTATGGAAAGGCCCACATGGAGAGGAACCGATGCCTTTTACCCCTCAGCACCATCTGACAGACTCCACATAAAACCAGCACCAATTTACCAGCCATGTAAGTGAGCCATTTTGGTAATAGATCTCCAGCTCCAAATCTATCTACTCCAGCCAGCCATGTGGAGCAGAAACAAGCTGTATTAATTTTTATTGCTGCATACCAAATTACTGCAAACATAGTGGCTTAAAATAAGTAGCAATTTATTAGTTCACAGTTTTGCAGGTCAAAATTCTGGCAAGGTGTGGCTAGCTCTCTGCTTATTATCACAAGTCTGAAATCAAGGTGTTAGCCAGACTGAGTTCTCATCTAGGGGCTCTGTGGCACAAATCAGCTTCCCAGCTCTTTCTGGTTGTTGACAGAATTCAGTTTCTTGCAGTTATACAGCTGAGATCTCTTTTTCTTTTACGTGTGCCTCCCTCCATCTTCAAGCCAGCAACAGCAGCTTATATCCTCATGCTTCAAATCTTTAACTTCTTCTGCCGACCAGAGAAAACACTCCCACTAGACTATAAGCCAATGGTGGGCCCATGACTTTATTTGCTTATCATATCAGGGCCTAGTAGAAGCACAATAATGTGTCCTCAAGTGACACAAGGGGTGGTGCATATGACTGATGTTTTATTCTCTTTATCATTTCCTGAAAATTATATGTCATGGTGAAGCCTTATTGTTCATTATTCCTTCAGGAGCCTTTGTTTTCCTCCATACCATTCTCAATCTTTCGTATGTTATCTTTCTTCTGACTTGACTTTAAAAATGAAGGTTGCAGGCTTCACTGTAGCCACTCAACCAAGTCCTATTCAGTCATATGAAGCAGTGTGGTGAGCTCTTATGCAACACCACAGCAGGTTGTCTTAGTCGGTTTGGCCGTTGTAATAAAATACAATAGACTAGGTGGCTTATACACAACAGGAATTTATTGCTCATAGTTCTGGAGACTGGGAAGTCCAAGATCAAGGAGCCAGTATAGTCATGTTCTGGTGAGAGGTCTCTTCCTGATTCATAATCAGTGCCTTCTAACAGTATCCTCTCATGATGGAAGCAGCAAGGGATTTCTGTGGAGTCTCCTTTATAAGAACCCTAATTTCATTCATGAGGGCAGACCCTCATGACCTAAGCACCTCCAAAACCCCAGCTCCTAGTACTATTACATTGGGCATTAGGACTTCAACATGTGAATTTTGGGAGAACACAAATGTTCAGACTGTAGCAAAGGTCAAGACTGTGGAAGATACAAGACACCTCAGAATAAACTCAGCTCTCCCCAAGAGCTTTAACTGATGTTGGGAATGAGATAAAGTACTTTGTATCACCATATTTACCTTTTGGACTCATTAATAAATATTTATTAGTTAATTAGTTTTCTCCTTATAATTTCTCCGTATATTGTAGCATGTTTACGGGTGGAAGTTCCAGCCAATAGAATGTCACATCTCTGAAATATAACATGAGATTTTGGTCATCAGATGTTTATGGTACAAAGTCGAATCATAGGAAGTAAATACTGAACAATAATCTGAAAGGATAAAAATAAAAGAGGGGAGAAAAGCAAAACTCGTCATGAAATAACTCCACAAGTAGTCCTGAATGGAGAGAATTCCTACATAAATAAATCACAATCATTTATGTAGTCACGCATCAACAAGTGACATATTGATTCTTTTTCTAGAAAACCAAGATAAAAGTGACAGGCCGAGAGTCAGTTTAGGCATACTGAAGGAGCATTTCACTAACGGGATACATGAGAATAATTTGAAAATCTAGATTTACCGTGCTAATTTCTCACCAATCTTGTGTTCTTTAGTATCTATAAAACATCTTTACTTAGAATCATAGGAAAGTAAATGTGAAGGGATTTTAGTCATTCAGATTTGTACTGCTGATGTTAAACAAACTAAATATTAGGGATACCAAAATTGAGGGGAAATTCTTGCAATTGAGATAGTCATAGAAACAAATAATTAGAATACAATGTATAGTGGAACAAAAAGGGTATAAAAGCAGTTACTCCTTGCTTTCAAGGAAATAACATTCCAACAGGAGACATATTACAGCAAACGATTACAATAGTTAATTCTCAGTCCTCATTTTACTTTTGTAGATTTTGAATTGGAGTGACTTTGAACTGTGTTGATGTAGCTAAAACTGGAATTGTATTTCCCAGAATTCCCTTCCTGATATGGTTCTGCACTAAGGTTGGCCAAAAGAGAAGTCTTCATGAGATTTGGAAGGGAGAAATGAGGCAGCAGCTATGTTATGTGCTAAAGAACAGTGTAGGGAGCCAGGTGGTCTTCTAGCTCATGCTCCTTGATCTGCTAGCTCACCTTGTTTAGTTTGGGGCGGCAGCTGCACCTCCAGCTCCCTCAACTCCTGCCAGATCTCCTTTACCCTCTCAGAGTGTGTGGTACAAGTTCGTGGGAGGTCCATTGTAAAGGTTCTTTCTGCATATCGCTATCTGCATATCCCTTGTAATGTTGAAACTGGAGGTAGCAAGAGACAGATGTAGGCAGAGATGGTCTTTTAGGGGTACACTTTATACAGTTTGTCTTAGCTGATGTGGGTAGAGATTGTCTTTTGGAAATCCAGTTTATCCTGAGGATTCCAGTCTGTCCCAGCTGACCACCAGTCCACACAACTTTTCTTCCCAACTGCCATTTCTCAATGACTTTAAGTCCACCGTTAGAGCAGTGGCAACAGACTTCCATAGACTTCTGCCCAACTCCCACAGTTGCATAAGGTCTGATCCCTATAATAAATTCCTTATCCCATATCACTCGTATTGCTTCTGCCTTTCTGTTGGGACTCACACTTACATGAATATATTTTGTAGAAAAAAACCAAAGGAGTGCTGAGGACTAGATGTAGAAGGTCAGGAAAGAGAAGAGTCAAAGTGACTAAATCTTAAATTAACATGATAATTTTAGTCATTTCCTTCCATTTGAAACATTTCTTCCATTTGGCTTCTGGGACGCCACAGTCCCCTGTTTTTATTCAACTCACCTCGATGACCTCTGCATTTGGAACGTTCCAAGACACAAGACAAACTTTTGTTTTCTTTTTATACTCATTTCTTTGGTGATTTCACTTAGACTCAGAGTTTTAGTACCATCTGAATGCTTATGACATCCACGTTTGTATCTCTAGCCCTGAACTCCTAACCCATGTCTGACTTTCAACTTGACATCTCTGCTCGTTTATAGAAGCATCTCAAGCTTAAAAATATACAAAGCCTCTGAATTCTTCTGAAAACCTGTTCTGTATGCAGTCTTCCCCATCATGGCCAATGGCAACTTCTATTCTTGCAATTGTTTGTGTTGAAGACCTTCGGGTCATTCCTAGTTTCTCTTTTTCTCTTACAATGCGCATCTAACATGTCAGCAGATCCTGCTGACTTTATGTTCACATTATATAGAGTATTCCAACCACTTCTCAAAACTTTCACTGTATAACCTAGTTTAAGCCACCATCATCTTTCACCTAGGTAACTGTGATAGCCTTCTTCTTTTTTTTTAAAATTTATTTATTTATTTATTTTTGCTGTGTTGGGTCTTCGTTTCTGTGCGAGGGCTTTCTCTTATTGTGGCAAGTGGCGGCCACTCTTCATCGCGGTGCGCGGGCCTCTCACTATCACGGCCTCTCTTGTTGCAGAGCACAATCTCCAGACGTGCCGGCTCAGTAGTTGTGGCTCACAGGCCTAGTTGCTCCGTGGCACGTGGGATCTTCCCAGACCGGGCTCGAACCCATGTCCCCTGCATTGACAGGTGGATTCTCAACCACTGCGCCACCAGGGAAGCCCTGTGATAGCCTTCTGATCTCTACCTTACCTTTGTCCCTCATATTCTCAAAACAGTGGGCAGAACTGGCATGTTAAAATCTAAGTCAGATCACGCCACTGTTCTGCTCAAAATCCTACAATGGCATCCCATCTCACAGAGAGTAAAAGTTGTTAAAATGGCCTATAGGCCCTGCATATCATAATCTCCCTCACCATGACCCCGTACCACCACCACTATTTGCTGTTGCACTTCTCTCTGTGGATTCTCTTCCTGGATTCATGCAGGAGAACTTCCTTACTTTCTTTCGGACTTTGCTCAAATGTCACTTCATTGAAGCCTTCTCTGCCATTGCATCTAAAATAGTTACTCCATTCCACACACATGCTCACATCCATTTCTGAGCCCCCTTGCCAGCTTTATTTTTCCTTAGCATTTATCTCTAAAACAATGCATATTGTATGTACTTATTTTTGCTTATTGTCTGTTTTCCCCACTAAAATAAAAGATAATGAGGACAGGGGTGTTTCTGTTTCCCCACTCCCCATGCCTCCCATCCCCCTGTACCTAGAGAGGTACATTGTTTATAGTGACCCTTAATAAATATTTGTTAAATGAAGAATAAGTCATAGGATAAAAGCATGATAGAAACACATACAAGAAGTAAAACAGGAGACAGAGAGGGTTTCAACACTACCTTCACTCACTATTCTGAAAAACAAAAACGGATACTTGTCATTTTATAAAATCTTTTAAAAGATTTTGTATGGGATGTTTTCTAATTAATCTCAGTATTTATGAGGCATGTGATAATTGAGAAATGTGTCTTCACAGTAAATCTAAAAGCAGATGGCATTCGTTCATTTATTCATTCAGTCCACAAATGTTTATTGAGTGCCTACTATGTGCCAGCAGCTAATACAAAGGTGAATAATGAAATATTCACAAACTTTAATTAAACATTGGCAATATGCTATGCAGAGTACTAAACCATGGATATAGAGAAATAAAAGTTATAGTCCAAAGAGCTGGGAATATATTCGGAAAGACAAATAAATAAATCAACAATTACAGAACTGTGTGAAAGGGCTACAGTAGGTGCAAAATAGGAGGTTTTGTATTATATAACATAGGTATAAATAATCCAAATTTAAAGGGTGGATTTTCAGGGAAGGATTCCTATCAAATGTTAACATCTGGCCTGAGTTCTAAAAAATATATCTTGCTTAACTATATAAACTTTGTTAGGCAAATGGTGGCAAAATAATTATTCCATTCTTTGTGTTTAATAAATATTTGCTAATTTTCTAGTATTCAAATAACTTTTCATTTGGGGGTATTATTTTAATAAACATTAAATGTGTGAAACTATCTTTACACATTTTATTTTTTATTTTTATTACTAATTTAAAATAAGATTGAGCACTCAGAAGTCTTAAATGTTTTCCCAGATTCATATGGACATTATGGAAAATAGTTATGCCACCTATATATTTCAGAGTCTCTGCTCATGGAAATAACACAGTGGATACATATATATATTCCTTTCCTGAGAACCATAAAAACAAAAACTTACAGTTCTATCATTTCTTTTTAATCTTGAGACTTGACAGGTGAAAGAAAACACATAATTTTCTAGTCAATTTCTAACTTATTTACTTTTGTATTTAGTTGACATCAAAACACTAATTTTTTGGTTTTGAAATCGTATGTTCAAGTAAAATGCCTAAATAAAGAAGATAATGTACTGTCTTGCAGAAGCAGTGTATGTTGGAAAAGTTAAATTATATGTTTGGTCCACACCCTGGGGCTACTACTTAGGGGAGATACCAATTAGAAGCAGGCAATCAGCAAGTTTAAATTGAACCATGATTCTTCCTGAACTCAAGTAGTTATGCTACTGTACATATTTCACTCAATATTTTAATGTCACAAATTTTTTTAGGCAGTTCTATTTTTATCCATATCCTGCATAAAACAACAGCCTCAAAATAGGTCAGGGTGTTATTGACTGCTCAAAGCAAGCACACACTTGGGAAATTTCTTCTCGAAAAATCCATCTAAAGAAAGATAGGTGTTTGAACTTTCTGATATTTAGATGTCAAGTTATAAAACCTCTAAGGGTCTATATCCTTTATGTATAAACATATATGAGCATTGACTGTAAACAGTGAGCATCTGCTTAAATGTGACTCATATCTAAATTTTTAAGGATTATGCATTAACTTAGGTCTTTTAGAAATACAACTTGATAAAATCTGATCATACAGCTATATCATTAGGTTACCTACAAAAAAAGCACTTTGTATAATTATAATGTCCAGATTAATGCTATTTATCTGGACATTAATGTATCTGGACATTTATTAATGTATTATTTGTAGTAACGTGACTCACCTGCTCTTCCAATTCAGGGCATGAGACTGATTCCTATGTTACCTGTTCAGTGTGGTATTTTTCTCCTAATGAAGGCACATCTGTGTTCACTGTGTTACTGGTCAGTGTTCTCCTAGGAGAAGTAGAGCCTAGACGATTAACTACTTCTTGAAAAATATTTTTTAAAGGGAAGCATAGGTGCTGAAGCATGTAAAATGCACTACCACATTAAAAAAATGTTCATTAACAAAAATAAATTAAAAATGAGGGTGGTTTTACATCTCCAGGGCAATAACAAGTTATGCCTCAACAGTCTACAAGAATTTATGTCCCTAAATGTTGCTCCATTTAGCACTCTATGAAACCTGTAGAATCATATTAGTACATTTAATGGTTTGTGAGACAGCTCTCACTAAAGGTGTTTTTTTTTCCCTTAACTTAATATTTTTAAGGTATTGTAGGTATGTAACTCAGGTAACTGCGGGTATTTAAATTTTTTGCAGAATATATAGCAGTATACAAACACCTCTATATAATACTTTTCAGAGGAAAGGATTCCTTGATTTTAAAAATATGTTTAGAAAATATTTTTAAATATAAATAAAATATTTTCCTTTGTTTTCTATACTTTCAATAACTTACTCTCTTCTCTTCCTCCCTCTACCCTTCTTTCTCCTTGTTACTATTCCTCACACTCCTATTTCTTTCTCTTCTTTATTATCATCATAATGACTACCTTCAGCTGAGGCCTTACTCACATGGTGGATATTGCCGCTACTTCTTCAAATATCTTAACCATAATGAATGTATTTTGCAGTAAAATCAAGCACAAGTAAAATCAACCACAAATGAAATCAATCCACCCTTATTAATTCCTTTCCTGAGTTGAGCATGTGACTCTATTTGTAAGAATTAAGCTGCCTGTTGATGAGTACATTATTTCCACATCTGAAAGCCTGCCTCAACTTCTTAGACCAGTTTCCCACATGATAATATGATATACTAGACAGAGTTTTTCAGGGAATATATGCAGCATTCTAATGCCATCATGGAAATAGAGCCACCATTTGGATTAATATCCTTTCACATTCTTCTGTATTCACAGACTACTTCAGCCTTGGTTAAAAGAGAAAAATTATGATTAGATAGTGCACATCTGTACTTCAACAAAACAAAACAATAACCAAAACTAAAAAGTGGGGGGAAGTCGTGTACCCTGTTGCTTAAACAGAGGGCATATTTTATGAAAAACTAAAAATATGTCCCTACTGTGTAAAACGGCAAACATATATAGACATAATATCCAAGAAGAGGCCATAAAATACAGTGATTAAGTTCACTACATTGCAGGTTCCACAGAACTGGCATCAAATCCTTGCTTCACTTTTTATCAGCAGAGCAACTGTGGGTGAGTTACTTAACCTCATTAGTCCTCAGTTTCCATGTATAGAAAATGACAGTAGTTACAGTGTTTACTGTCATTGGGTTTCTGAAGAAATTAAATAAGAGGGCATGGGAATGTTTAGCACAGCACCTGAACAAGTATTCAGTATATGATATCTATTGTTATTAATGTACACCAAAGCTGAATTGTTAAATCAGTGAATATATAAATTTCTCTAGTGTGTCGTGTAGCTAAATGTATGGCAGAATAACTCCGAAGGACCCTCTCTAGTAGAAACAAGTGTTGAAACACACAAATTACATTTTTTGGAATTTGCCACAATATAGCTAGCTTTAGTTTCTGAACATAACATCTATTAAGAAATAACGTTTCCGGGCTTCCCTGGTGGTGCAGTGGAGAGTCCGCCTGCCGATGCAGGGGATGCGGGTTCGTGCCGCGGTCCGGGAAGATCCCACATGCCGCATGAGCGGCTGGGCCCGTGAGCCATGGCCGCTGGGCCTGCGCGTCCGGAGCCTGTGCTCCACGACGGGAGAGGCCACAACAGTGACAGGCCCGCATATGGCAAAAAAAAAAAAAAAAAAAAAAAGAAGTAACGTTTCCAAGTATCCAACAAATATTTATTGAACACCTAGGATTTGTCAATCGCTATTCTAAGACCGGACTGGAGATAAAAGAGTACACATGGAAGGTAGGATTCTTGCTTTCCTAGAGTTTACATTCCAGTCAGTAGAAGAATGGGGTAGGGCAGGAAAGCAGAAAGATAGCAAATGAATAAACAAAGACGTAAGATAATTTTATGGAATGATCAATGCTATGAGGACAAGAGAGGAAAGTGATGCTCAGTGTATGGTTGGGTGACTTCTTTGGTTTGGGTGTGTCAGGAGAGGACTGTCTTTGAAAGTATATTTAAATTGTGGTCTGAGTGACGAGGAGGGACCAGCTACAACTAGTTCAGAGACCCTAAGGTGGAAACAAGTCTGCTATATTTGTATGTAGGAGGAACAGAAACTAAGCCAATGTGTTTGGAGCTTAGTGGTCTAGGGGAAGAATAATAATGCTTAAACATTTTATTTTACACTTCCATATGTCTTCCCTTTTCTGGTTCATTGACTACTTTCTATTTAATTGACATATTTATTCTTGATGTTAAAACAAAAACAAATTCTTTTAATCCAAGATATTTCCAATATCCCAGAATTTGCCCACATATTCTAAGACGTCATTAGCAAAATTAAAACTTCAACACAATTTATATGTCAGAGGCAGGGAGGGGATTATTCCAGGGTTTTTATAAAGGCTAAAAAATATTGGTCCATAGAGACTTAGAGAGTTTATGTGAAAACGAATAATTCTCTCAGTCGTAAGTTTCAGTGGGTCTACTTCCGTCTGCAGTAACAGAAGTAGGAAGTGGGGGAAATGAAGAACACAGAATTGTAGCACCCTCGCCCCACCAGCATGCAAATCATTTAGCATTGCACCGCTGTACCGAGGCTTTTACTGCCAGGGGTCTCTGAACAAATCATTTCCATTACTAGTCTGTTCTAATAACCCCTTTGCTGATTCAGCTACCTGAATGTAAATATCATAGAAATGACTGGGAAATAAAAGCTAATTTGAAACACTGAAAAGGGATCTAAAAGAAAATGCTCCCTACATACGCTTTCATTTTCATAAATCTTTGTTTAAAAATCTGCTTATCGTAGATAAAGTCTTTAGATTGTATTTGAAGCCAATAGAAGAAATATAATTCTTTTTTCACATATCACTATATGTTGCTTAAAGCTCCCTATCTTAAATGACAGCTATTTCACCCATACTAACACGATACATATAGAATATTAAACAGCCACAGTGAATTCCATAGCATTGCAGTTAAAGTCCTTCATTGTCTATTGAATATAAGTCTTAGTGGGTTGTCTTGAGGTACAAATGAAATCTTGTACTATTTATTTGTTACACACAGGAGGTGTTTTTCTCTGCCTGAGCTTCTGTTCAGTCCTATATTCTCTCTACATATTCAGCCCCCCTCCCAACCCCCAATAGCCTTTTAATACTACTAGCTGTTGAATTTAAAGGCTGGCCTCCAGGGGAAAAAATCCTTTGTGTGATCTGTATGATGACAATATTAAAGTAAAAAAGCGAACGAGCAATGTAGTTTTTTGAAATTCATTCCAAATAATATTAGTGATGTAGTTTGAATGTTACTACATTCATATCTAAAATACAAGATTATCTTAGAAATATGATTATTGCAAATTACTTTTAAGCTTTATAATTATATATTTCAAAGCTGATTTGAGTAGGTTTAAAAGGCTATAAATTGCAGAGAAGTAAACAGCTGCCTTCAGAAAGAATTTGTAATTAACGAACCATCATAGTATTTAGTTGAAATTCCATCACAATTAAAGCTAAAATATTAAAATACATTTTAAAATATAAGGGCTTAAAGAAGAGATTTTCGTGATGAAAACATAGACTGAATTTGTGGCTACTACAATAAATGATGAATGCTGAATTATGCCAGAATAAATTGTATCACTGAGAGTCCAAGTGGAATTTTTAGTGGTTGTTATTATTATTATTGCAATACATACATGACATCAGTTCATCCTTTTCCAGTCTGGTATAAATGTGTGCATAGTTTTAAAAAGCAGCAAGTTCACTTTAATATCAAGTTTCCAAAACTCTATTTGCCATTTGTGCTAGTGACTCAGGATGAACTTAAATAGGACCTGTTTAACAACATCTTGTTTGGTTCCTAGAAGGCATATAGACAGCTCACTATGTGTATGTGTGTGTGTGTGTGTGTGTGTGTGTGTGTGTGTGTGTGTGTGGAGAAGAAGCTGATCATTTGTATTTGACTCACTTTCTGCCTTTATCAGAAGATAATTGCAGCTATTTATAAGGATGGCAATATTAATAGTTGCCATAAATATCTATTTCTGCATTTCTTTCTAAATATATATGTTAAGTGCTTTTCTCTGTTTCATGTCACTTAAAATTTGCTTTACAGAATTTATAATCTAGCATAAGCACTCCAAAGGAAAGCAACCATTTCTTCTAGGGTTTTTTGCCTCCTTTTCCCAGACAGAGGCTTCACAGAGCATAGTAGGGCTAAAAATTGAGAAACAATAGGTGGAGTATATGTTTTAGTTAAAACAGGATACTTGATTGAGAAAAAAGAGCTAGCATATGTTATTCCATTAAATCTTCACAGCAGCCAGGTATAAGAGCTATTAAGAAGGTTAAGAAATCTATGGAAGCAAGATTCAAATTCAGAAGATGTAGCCTTCTGCTAAATTTGGACGGGGCTCAGGAAACATTAAAGTTTAGTGAGTTAAAGAGAGGTGAAAGGAAAACATCTGAAGTGAAACTGAGGTTGGTTCATAGCATTGTCAATTGACAATATTTCTCATTCAATCATGCTGTAGTAAAGTTGTATAAAAATGCAAAGGCCAGAAATTTCATTAGGTTAATTACATAAGTAATACACAGTTAGCAACCAAGTGTTTATTGTAAAGAAATTATTAACCCTGGAGCAAAAATACTCTGTTTCTAGTTGGGTTTTTTTCTAGTTTAATAAGTGTTAATGGTAAACATATCATGAAGCTCTTTTGATTCTTCAGTGTTTTAATTTATGAAAGATGTATGCATGGCATAAATATTACATAGGGATAAATGTATATTTATAAATGGATATTTATAAATTTAGATAAATGTATATTTATCTAAATATACATTTTAAAAAAGACAAAGGAGACTTGCTTTTCCATTCAGTGTCATAGTTTTCCTTTCAATCAGAAAAGGATAAACTTAAAAATAACCTCTTTTTCACTGATCTGAAAATCAGGAAACAAGGGTTTTGGTTAGAAAGAATGATAATTGTAGAGCCTCAGTCAATCCTGAAAGCTGCTCTTCTTCTATTATCAGTATTCCACCTAATTTCAGCAGTCAGCATAAAGTATGGGTAAAGTGACCTTGAATACTGTAACTGACTATCCTTATTTGGAACGTTTGCCAAACTCGACAAATTTTGCAAAACTGTACTGCTGTGCACTTTGAATGGAAAAATTAGAGAATTCAAAGCAGATGAAAGTGCTTTTCAGATCTCAATCAGTTCCCTTATCTCTCTTCCAGCCCATCTCTCACTGCCAGGCCCACTCACTATCACATTATCTTTCTTTGTCTCCTTGGATCTCTCTCTGTCTCTCTTTCTCTCTTAATTACAATCAAGACATTTAGTTTTATAAGGTTCTGTAAAACGTCACAGTTTCCCCACTTTGCTACTTATTTTTTTTTTTTTTTTTTTGGCGGTACGCGGGCCTCCCCTTGCGAAGCACAGGCTCCAGATGCGCAGGCTCAGCGGCCATGGCTCACGGGCCCAGCCGCTCCGCGGCTTGTGCGATCTTCCCGGACCGGGGCACGAACCCACGTCCCCTACACCAGCAGGCGGGCTCTCAACCACTGCACCACCAGGGAAGCCCCTCCACTTTGCTACTTTTAACTTCCTTTGTATTCCCTCTTACTTTTTCCTAAGTGGTGTATAAACGTAAATACTAAAAAAGAACTAAATTGTAAGGGAACAGGAGTTACCCTAAAAAAAGTAAAATTAAATTAACTAAAACATTCGCGTGAGCTGAGGACACTGCAAACTAGGGATCCTTTTCGAAGAAGCAGGAAAATTTGCAGCTAGTTATTTTCTGGAGATCTTCTAACCTAACAGTCCCTAGAAGGTATAACACCCCCTCCACTATTGTGCACTGATGGGTTTCATGGTAAAAAGTCCCAGGCTAGCTTTAATGTTAACCCCACTCTTCCTGGTCCTTGTTAGTCCCACATTATGCCCTAACCTAACCTTCCTTCTATTGAGAACTCTGAGTTATCACCCCTGGATAAAAATGTAACCTAGATTTGTGAAGAATCATATCTATTCACTAAAGCTATTCTTTTTAATAACCATTTTTTTAAATTGAAGTATAGTTAATTTACAATGTTGTGTTAGTTTCAGGTGTACAGCAGGGTGATTCAGTCATACATATATGTATATATCTCTATTCTTTTTCAGATTCTTTTCAATTATAGATTATTATAAAATATTGAATATAGCTCCCTGTGCTATACAGTAGGTCCTTGTTTATCTATTTTATATATACTTGTGTGTATATGTTAATCCCTAACTCCTAATTTATCTCTCTCCCTGACTCCTGCTCTCCACTTTGGTAACCACAAGTTTGTTTTCTATGTCTGTGAGTCTGTTTGTGTTTTGTAAATAAGTTCGTTTTTTTAGATTTCACATAGAAGTAATATCATATGATATTTGTCTTTCTCTGTCAGACTTCACTTAATATGATAATCTCTAGGTCCATTTGTGTTGCTGCACAGATTTTAATTTTATTCTTTTTTATGGCTGAGAAATATTCCATTTTATGTATATACCACATCTTCTTTATCCATTTATCTGTCAATGGACATTTAGGTTGTTTTCATGTCTTGGCTATTGTAAATAGTGATGCTATGAACATTGGGGTGCACATATCTTTTTGAATTAGAGTTTTCTCTGGATATATGACCAGGGATGGGATTCTTTATCATATGATAACTCTATTTTTAGTTTTTTAAGGAACCTCTATACAGTGACTGTACCAATTTATATTCCCTCCAACAGTGTAGGAGGGTTCCTTTTCTCCACACCCTCTCCCACATTTATTATTTGTGGACTTTTTAATGATGACCACTGTGACTGGTGTGAGTTGATACCTCATTGTAGTTTTGCCTTGCATTTCTCTAATAATTAGTGATATTGAGCATCTTTTCATGTGCCTATTGCCCATCTGTATGTCTTCTTTAAAGAAATGTCTATTTAGGTCTTCTGTCCATCTTTTGATTGGGTTGTTTGATTGTTTGATATTAAGCTGTATGAACTGTATATTTTGGAAATTAATCCCTTTTCAGGAGCATCATTTGCAAATATTTTCTCCCAGTCCATAAGTTGTCTTTTTGTTTTGTTTATGGTTTCCTTTGCTGTGCAAAAGCCTTTAAGTTTCATTAGGTCCCATTTGTTTATTTTTGGTTTTATTTCCATTACTCTAGGAGACAGATCCAAAAAAATATTGCTGCGACTCGTAAAAGGGTGTTCTACCTATGTTTTCCTCTAGGAGTTTTACAGCATTCGATCTTACGTTTAGGTCTTTAATCCATTTTGAGTTTATTTTTGTATGTGGTGTTAGAGAATGTTCTAATTTCATTCTTTTACGTGTAACTGTCCAGTTTTCCCAGCACCACTTTAAAAAGAACGTTGCAGGGAATAAGGTCAATTGCTTTATTCCAAAATTTCAAATATTGGGGAAAGTAAATGACAATGGAACATCGCTCCTGCATTCTCCAAATACACTTCTCCTGATTTAAAAGGCTGATATAGTCTATGTATTTGTCCAGCTCAAAATCCCTGTTATTATTCTGATGAATCCTTCTTCCTGATATTCTCTATTTAACTGATTAACAAGAGGTAGTTATTCTCTTTTAACTTATTCTCTCTGAATATTGTCATTTCTATTTAATCTCTCTTTAATGCATTTGTTGCTCTCAATTCCAATAGCAATTACCTTCATCCAGGCCACCATCACAGCTAGCACAAATTTCTGCCACACCCCCCAACTAGTCTCTCACAGCAACCTGCCCCCATTCCAATCCCTCTTCCAATCTGTAGCTAATTTCGTTTTATAAAATGCAAATCTAATCATATCATTCCATGATTAAAACCATATAAATGCTTCCCATAAAAATAGTCTAAAGTCCAAACTTCTCAGGGTGGCCTAGAAGACCTTTACCATTGGCCTCTGATTATTACTATAGCTTCATTGTTCATCACTCTCCCAGAATTTTGTACCCTTTACCCTCATTCTACCAACTGATAATTCCACCAACTACTTATCGTCCTTCTCTGACTTCCAAGCCTTTGCACATGCTGCCCACTCAACCTTAAAAACTCTTTACCACCTTGCCCCATCCTCTCGTCAGACCAAACTACACTACACTATACACACTGCTAAACACACACACACCACTACTGCCTTCTACCTAGCTCCCAATTTTGTCTCAGATCATCACATAACACATCCAAAAGCATCCCTCTGACTCTTCCAAGCTTGGTTAGATGTCCCTTCTAAGCTGCATCCAACGTACTACCCTTAAACATCTCTTGACATTTGCTAGTTATCGTTTTTTATCCTTCCCATTAGACAGTAAGTTCCTTGAGAGCAGGAACTGTGCTTTCTCACCTTTCCAATTCTAGAGTTTGGCTTGTTCTCAGAACATAGTGAGTGTTCAGTAAATATGGGTTAAATGGATACCTATGTTGATGTCTGTGTGTTCCTGAGATGGAGGTTCATCAAAGAGTGCCTGGAACTCTTCTCTGGCCAAATTACTACCTATCCCTGTTAGGTACAACTTAATTAGCATACCTAGTTACCAATGCCGTTACAATGTTGTTTCTTCTTGGGTGTTTTTTGAAGAAGTTCTATGAGAAAATGGGAAGAATAAATGAGGAAAAGGTAGCTGTTTCAGCCTAGAAATTCTATTATCTTTTTTTATTCCATTGATTTTTAATGTAGGTTTATAACTTATTTCTACAGAATTTGTGCCATCATTCCAAACTATTCAGATTATATTTTTAAAATTTTATTTATTTAAAAGTTTTGGTCTTCGTTGCTGCACGCGGGCTTTCTCTAGCTGTGGTGAGTGGGGACTACTCTTCGTTGTGGTGCACGGACTTCTCATTGCATGGCTTCTCTTGTTGTGGAGCACGGGCTCTAGGCACGTGGGCTTCAGTAGTTGTGGCACACAGACTCAGTAGTTGTGGCTCACGAGCTCTGGAGCACAGGCTCAGTAGTTGTAGTGCATGGGCTTAGTTGCTCCACGGCATGTGGGATCTTCCTGGACCAGGGCTCAAACCTGTGTCCCCTGCATTGGCAGGCGGATTCTTAACCACTGTGCCACCAGGGAAGTCCCCAGATTACTTTGACCATAGGTATTTTAATTTAGATAAGACTTAATCCAAGTTTTGTATCATCTATAATTTGATAAAATTTTCATATCTTTGTGTGCTACTGATCACTTGGTGTGTTTAGCAGGTACTTTGAAATGGGTCCTTTCAATATTATTGGTATAAGAGTGAAAAAGCCAAATAAAGCCAAAATCAAAAATTTGTGCCATAGACCTAAGACCATAGCCCGCCAAGTTGAAGTTATCTATTAACACATTTCGATACAACTTCCAAACCAGATTCACATGGGGTATCCATCTAGCACCTTGCTGAAATCAAACTCATTAAGTCTATGACAAGTTTCTGATAGGTGGAGACACAGAAGAACCTGTTAGTCCTATGTTTCTTCTTTTCGGTGAACCAATTTCACCTTCTATTAATGATTGTTATTGAAATGTCATTTCTTTTCCCCCAGTACACTGCATGATTTTGTAGTCTCTCATAGATTTTCATGAGTGATATAAAAATCAGTTGTGACCATCTCATCTTCAGGGAGCAGCAAACTATCATTATAAAGACAAATTTGGATAATTTCCAGAAAGGAATTGATGGTCAGAAATTCACAGACTTTGATGCAAACTTTCCGTTTTTACAGGTGATGCTAATGACATGAGGGCAAGAGGAAACAAATGAAATTGAGTATACAATAAGTAAACTTTTTGAAGTTGTTTTTCTGAAACATTTTAAATGAATCCTGGATATCTAAGAGAAAACTCAATTCTTTTAAATCTCTAAAAACTATTTCTTAGGTGTATAGCTTTCCTATATATTAGGGTGTTAGGACCAGAGTTTTGAGAGAATAAAATCTACTCAGAACAATACTTAGAAACTTTTCCTGATTGCCTAGGTTAAAATACATGTCCTTACTCTGTATATACTTTGTGTTTCAATAATGCCCTGGACATATCTCTGGCATTGTGTTTCTAAATTGTATTACTACATACATCTTTTAATATTTCTGGTTTGCTCATGAGACTGTGAGAATTTTGAGAAAAGGCTATTTGTTATTCATCTTTATATCTCTAGTGACTATCTTTATGCCTGGCGCATATTAGATGCACAATAAATTTTTATTGAAAGAATGAATGAACATTTTTCATAAAGCTGGAGGCAAGTTTTTGTTTGTTACACAATAGAAGTTTCAGTCTTAGGGAAAGAAAAGTGTGAAACAACTTTGGTGGTGCTGGGCAATTCATTAAAGATAACTAAAACGGTGATCATGTAGCAGCATGATTATATCCTCCTTTGCATTATTTTCTATTAATTTTATGTGTGTAAATGTTATCTTCTAAAAATATATTATTGATTTTTACAATAATCTCCTTACTGATTTCCCTTCTCTGTCTTTGGCAGTTTATTTACAACAAAGCAATCATGTCAAAATGTAGGTCAAGTAATATCACTCCTCTGCTCACAACCCTGCAATGGTTTCCTAATGAAGAATAAGGTCTGCCATATCTGGCCCCTCTCACTTCTTTGACCTCATCGACCTTTTATCTCCTTCTATCCTCTTAGCTTACTCTGCTCTACCATGCTGATGCCATGCTGGTGCAGTCCTGCCTCAGGGCATTTGTCCCTCCATCAGGGAGGCTCCTCCTCTAGAAATCATGTGTCTGGCATCCTCACCTCCATCAGGTCTTTATTAAATGCCATCTTTCCAGTGAAGATTTTCTTACACCCTGTTTGTATCATCATCAACCCCTGAGACCCTGCCCTGTACACAAGCACTTTCCTTATCCTCTTGCCTCTCTTTCTTACCCTTTATCACTAACATGCTATATATTTTACTTAGTTTTCTTATTGTTATCTCATCGTGAGGGAAGGGACCTCAAGGTTTTGTTTTGTTTTGTTTCCCCACTGTTAAAAATTCCAGGGGCTTCCCTGGTGGCGCAGTGGTTGAGAGTCCGCCTGCCGATGCAGGGGACACGGGTTCGTGCCCCGGTCCGGGAAGATCCCACATGCCGCGGAGCGGCTGGGCCCGTGAGCCATGGCCGCTGAGCCTGCGCGTCCGGAGCCTGTGCTCCACAACGGGAGAGGCCACAGCAGTGAGAGGCCCGCGTACCGCAAAAAAAAAAGTAAAAATTCCAGACCTAGCACAGTGTCTGGAATTTGATAGACATTAAAAAAAATTGTTGAACTAATGAAAAACTGAATACTTGATAGCAGATACATTTTCGTTTTTTTATTGTGTTTTCTGATGGCACTTTTATTTCTATATTTAAACATACCTTCAAAAACTGACATACATATTTGATATATAAAGGAAATTTCTTTTGTACATGAAATTTAAATACTAAAATTTCCAAGAGACTATCTTTTGCGAGGCAAATAGGAATAAAATATTCCTATTTTATTCACAGCCAAAGAAAACACTTTTCTTTTTAATAGTGTTAATCCTAAAAAGTGCCTCTGTGTAATAGATGAACATTTTCTTTTTGAAACAGATTTTCAATATGGACCACCAGAGGGTTAAAACCATTAATAGTGAAATATCTATCTTTAAAACTACTTCATAGAGTATAATATGCACCAAGAACTTTACAAAAAGAGCACCAGCATTGTTAATTTTTGTTTTTAACTGACAAATAATATATCATGCTAAACACTAAAATGTAAGTCAATGTCAAAGCAATGATGAATGCCTTTTTAAATTTAATCCATTTCCCAAGACACAAAATGATTTTCCAGCTTATCGTAGATTTCACGTGTGACATGAAAATCAGCTGTGATCACCATATCGTTAGATAAAAGACCATGAACTGGCAGCCGACAAACCAAGCTGATGACTTCCAAAGACTCTGGAAAGAAAGATTTAACTTCTCTCTGGCCCAAGCACCCCTTTGGCTAGAGGTTAAAAACAAAAAGATTGTAATTGAGCAAAGCATGATGGACTTGCTAGAACAGTCCAAAGATTTTGCTTTGTTTTGAAAATGAATTGATAAGGGAAAATATGTTGGTAGCAAGGGTTGGAGTCAAGCTAGTCATTTGTTTTCAGGTCTTCATGCCTTTTTAAAGTTTTTTTATACCTTCTTCATAATGAAAACAAGATGTGCATTCCTTACAAATAGCTAATCTTACCCTGTGACCTCAAGCTGGTCAACAACCAAACTTTCCACCCTTGACCAAATAAATGCAAACCCTTTCAGAACAAATATGCCTTTGAGTCAGGAAGACCTTTAGCATTACTGTGCAGAGTTATTTGATGCTGGCACAGCTGAATATTAGTCATCAGTGCAGTAGGTTAACCCTTGTCCTGCTCCTTCAGATAATGGCAATGTTGAAGTAATTTGATCCAACACTTTGCTAAACCACTTAGTTTAGCTCAGACCCCCTAGATGGTCTGCATATTGCTTGGGTCACATATAAAGTTGATATAAAGCACATACAAAGGTGCTATTTTCCAGGCCCAGAGATAACACAGATCAGGAAAATGGAACAATATGTGTAGGCGTTGTACTCAACTACACTGAAGTAGTTTTTAGTGTGGTGTATGACAATGACTTTTAGGTTTTTGCATCATATATAAATATATAATATTTTATATATTTTATATAAATATATGTCATGGTGAATATTCATTTCTCTCCTTACATATTAATGTTTTTACTTAAACTATCATTTTATTGTACTTCCTTTATACCTATTTGTTTCCCTTTTTTTTTTGAGAGAGAGAGAGAGAGAGAGTCTAAAGCTAGTACTCTAGAATCCACCTGAATTTCAGACATATTATAGAAGCTGAAATTTGATGAGCCCCGAGAAAATCATATTTATATAGAGGAAAAAACTTCAAATTATAAAATCAGTTTCAGTTAAGAAAGTGTCATTTTTTGAGTACTGGAAAAAGTCTTTCTTTATTCTGTTTCTTAACATAGCAATTATGAATAATCACCATCCTCATATATCTCCATCTCCTGCTCTGCCCTGCTGCAGTTCAGATCATGACCAGGAGGAGATGTCACTCTGAATAAAATAAAACCCACAACCATGCCAAGGTGCCTGGGAAAAAATTTCTCTTAATTGTAAACCCTGTAGGAGAAATATGCCAGGTAGTTGGTGTTTTTAGAAAAATCCTACTTATTACATTAGTGAATTCTTGGATGTATCTGAGGAAGGCGACAATAGGCTAGAATGGGTTGACCTTCTGGGATCCTTTTAATTGGAAGAATGAGAGTAATATTTCTGGAGAAATAAAATGTTGAAGGAAATGGTTTGCTCTTCAACTAGGGAGCAATTCTAAGTAAGGTTGCAGGAAGAAATAATAAAGATTTTTACATATTTGGTTTTAATCTAATTTTTTACTGAGCTCACGTAACCTCAGGGATCAAAGAGGGGACACCACAAAACATTTTCTTATGTGCTATCAAACTATGTATGAAAACTGAAATTGATTCTTTTAAAAAATATATAAAAAGTGCATCTGCTTCCTCTGCCATCCAAATCCCACCGTTCAAATCATTACCTGTCTACTGTTGTCAGATATTTATCTTTATTATGATACTAATAGCAACAGCCAAAATTTTCTTTCATATTGAAACATTAATCCTTGTGCTCTTTTTTTTTTTTTTCTTTTTTTTTTTGCGGTACGCGGGCCTCTCACTGCTGTGGCCTCTCACGTTGCAGAGCATAGGCTCCGGACGCGCAGGCTCAGCGGCCATGACTCACGGGCCCAGCCGCTCCGCGGCATGTGGGATCTTCCCGGACCGGGGTACGAACCCGTGTCCCCTGCATCGGCAGGCGGACTCTCAACCACTGCGCCACTAGGGAAGCCCTTGCTCTAATTTTTTGATAAGAACGTATGTGTCTATATTCTTCTTCTGCATCTCCTATTTGAACTGAATTTGTTTTTCTCTTGGTGGCTTCTAGCCTTCTTAATACAAATTCTGGCAAAGAAGGACAGTTTAACACTATTCATATGTCCTTCTAAGCAGATACATTTGGGTATGTAAATACGAAGGTCATTCATCTGTAACAGACAGGTGACTTTTGCATTCTGTTTATGAGGGTGAGTCCAGCTTATTTCAGATTCTTGCTTCAGGAATTTAGAGTACTTTTAGAGCACAAAAGGAGCTGTAATATCCTTGGAAGATAGCTTTGGTTAGACCGCTTGCTCAAAGCAATGATATTGAATAATCTCCATGATTCATCTCTACCATTCACTGAAGAACAAGATCTTATATTGGTTTTACATCAATATTTGCTTCTGTGAAATGATTGTTTTGTAGCCTAGTTCCTTCAGAATTTTATCCTTAGTATTCATAAAAACTACCTGAGAGTGATGTCCATTTCCTCACACTCCATAAAAATGTATAAATCATTTCTGGCACCTCTTTGCCCTCAAATTAATGCCTTTTTTCTTCATGTGGATTTAGATCGATAGCAATATAGAGAGAGCAACTCCTCCAATCTAAATATTTTGTGTTTGTAATGCACAACTAACCTGTAAATTACACTGAGATTTGAAAATAAAGACAAGATATTTGCCAATTTTCCCCATTGGTAATAAAATCAGTCTTTTTCATGTATCACTACAAACAAACCAGTCATCATAGCATTTCATGAATGTCATAAAAATACTTTTTCAAGTTTACAATGAGTGGAAGGAGTTCATTTTTAAATTTGGGATAACACAGTAATAAAGTAAAAATTAAAATAAATAATAAATAACACTGCAAAAGCTAATTGAGCATTGTTCCAGTTTTTATTTATTGTTTTCTTACTTTAAAAAGTAGGCTGGCAATGATTTCTTGGATATGATACCAAAGGCACAGGCAACAGAAGAAAGAATTGCTAAATTGGACTTCATCAAATTTAAAACATCTGTACACCAAAGAACACTATCAAGAGGATGACAAGATGACCCACAGAATGAGAGAAAATATTTGCCAATCATATATCTGATAAAAGATTAATATGAAGACTATAAAAAGAACACCTACAACTCAACAACAAAAAGCAAACAACCCAATTCAAAAATAGGCAAAGGATTTGAGTAGACATTTCTCCAGAGAAGATACACAAATGACCAATAGGTACATGAAAAGATGCTTACCAGTGTTAATCGTTAGGGGAATGCAAATCAAAATCACAGTGAGGGCTTCCCTGGTGGCGCAGTGGTTGAGAGTCCGCCTGCCGATGCAGGGGACACGGGTTCGTGCCCCAGTCCGGGAAGATCCCACATGCCGTGGAGCGGCTGGGCCCGTGAGCCATGACCGCTGAGCCTGCGCGTCCGGAGCCTGTGCTCCGCAACAGGAGAGGCCACAACAGTGAGAGGCCCGCATATAGGAAAAAAAAAAAAAAAAATCACAATGAGATACCAGTTCACACCCATTAGGATGGCTATAATTTAAAAACAAGCAAACAAAAAACAGAAAATAATAAGTCTTGGTGAGGATATAGGGAAATTGTAACCTCATGCATTGCAGGTGGGAATGCAAAATGGTGTAACCATTATGGAAAATAGTATAGTGGTTTCTCCAACAATTAAACAATAAAGTTGCCATATAAATCAGCAATTCCACTTCTGAGCGTATACCTCCGAACATGAAAATCGTGGACTCAACAGATATTTGTACATCAATGTTCATGGCGGCATAGGCTGGGGGGAGGGAAGAATGGGGAGTTATTGTTTGATGGCTACAGTGTTTCTATTTGGGATGACAAAAAAGTTATGAAGATGGATAGTGGTGATGGTTGTACAGCACTGTAATGTACTTAATGTTACTAAGTTGTACATTTTAAACTGTTAAAATGGTAAATTTTATGTTATGTATATTTTATCACACTTTTAAAGTGGGAGAAATTTGAAAGAAGTAGGCTAAACAGTACTTTCATCTAGTATTTTCAGCTGCCTCTCTAAGATAGCTTTCATTTTAGAAAGTGAGATGAGTTGAAATTAGTTCAAGGAATTAATCTTCTTCTGTGCAAGTCTATAGTTCCTGTGTGTTTTCCTGGGATTTTTAGTCCCTATTTGGTTTTGACCCTAGTCTACTGCACAGGTTCTTCCTTTTGAAATTTCACAGCTCTTACTATACTGGGAAGAATCTCTTAGCTTTGGCTTTCATCTTAGATGTCAGTCCTGACCCATCAGCATTCTGATCTTGTGACATGCTCCCTAGTTTTTCACAATATACAACCTGATGTTGATAAATCCAATGTTACCACCACATGACAAGACCTCAGTAGCTCAATGTTTAGATTCGTGTCATTTATGTTCATAAAAATGTCGGTTAGAGGGCAAAGTAAGTATAGAAAGAAAGCTGTGTACATAAAGCTTAGCTGTTGTTTCTTCAATGGATTCATGTGATCTATATCAAAATTTGTAACTGACTTAAATATTCCCATGAGTTCTTAATGAATGAGACTTCAGTGCACCCATAAACACTCAGACCATTTCTTATTACTGCCCTTTCCCTGAACTGATCTGTTTAAATTTTTATTCTTACATGAGACCCAAGGTCAGGGACTTCTTCATCTTTACATCTCCAATGCTTAGTAAGGTGCCCAATAACTCTTGACTGACCTATACCACCTAATAATATAATAATGATATTGTATTTTTCATGCATTTTCACATGCATTATTTGTTTTAACCCTTAAAATAACATTGTTATTTTAACAAAGTTAGACATTATTATTATTATTAATTTACAAATGAGAAAACTGGAGCTTGGGTAGTTTTGACATCTTCAAGGTAAAACAGCATCTGAATGGTAGAACCAAACTCTTACCAACATCTCTTCATTTAAGAGTTGATGTATGTTCAGTGACGTCACATTTGCCTCCTCAAATATCATTCAGATAACACTGTTAAGGGAGAACACATCATCCAAACTCCTCATGTTTATTTCCACATTGAGGGAGCTGAATTCATTCTGCCCCAAAGGAAAGAGTGTGAATCACCTAACTGGTCAATTTAAGAAAACAAAATTAAGTATGCTTAAATTAGCTCATCTCTTTTTTTTCCACTGGGAGCCAGATGCCTGCATGTAGCACAAATTCTCCTCAGTACTTCTAACCCATAAGTCTTATCCAGAATTAGGTGCTTAGGTCTGTTTAAGTTTGAAGTTTAGTTAGGGATCTCATTCAGCTCTTACACTAAGTACATTCTCCAACATAGTAGTAAAGTAATAAATACAGTAATAAAGCTGATACTTTGTTCTCCATCTGCCTTCTTCTTTCTTATCAGTTTGTTCAGATTCCATGCCAGTTGTTATTAGACCTCCCATAAAGGTCCCCAATGACCTTTTTGAATAACTCAGGCCACTTAAGGTGTAGTGAGGAAGTGTGCTCAAGCATCTGTAGCACTCCATCACTGGCATGGACATTAAATGGATACTCAAAAATACTGTTAGGTAACAAGGTGAGCTTTATTTTTTCTAATAGAACTGAGAGATACAGGGCATCTTACAAATGAAGTTTAGAATTTAGGCATTAAGGTAAAGGAGAAGGTAGTGTGCTTTCTTGCTATTCAATGGATTCCAGGTACATAAAAAAATTATATCAGATCTTAGATGTTCATATATCTAATGCAAACATTTCTTACTTTTTAAATAAAAAGGAGGTTCTTCTGATATATACTTGTTATATGAAAAGCACACAGAAAACTATCTAAATGATGTTCAGTGCATCTTCTCTTTTCTGTAGAAAGTTATAACACATTGCCTGATCAATGTTATGATCAAATTATTCTTTCCTCTAACCATGACATTATTTCATGTAATTCTTTTTTTTCTTATAAAGTCTCTTCCCAAAATGCTAATAGATTTATGAATAAACCAAATTCATCTTAAAAATAAATATTAGACACTAAATCAGTTATCTAATTTTATAAAATATTACAGTTTAAATTTACCTGTTTTCTGCCAAGAATATAAAAATGTGGACACTTCAATTTATATAATACAGCAAAATTTCTTAAGTTCTCATCTTAGTTCAAAAAGTTCATTGTTTCTGAATTATTCAATATAGTTAATCCTGAACTTTATGACCTGTAACTAATTTTTTCAGCACCAGGTACTTCATTTGTTTAATATGCTTGACATATAACAATTAAAGGAGTTAATTTAGAAATCCTGTCAACTGAATGAAATCTTGCTAGTGACTTAATACTCCTCATACTAAAGCTTAGTGCAGGTGACAATATATTTAAGCAAATATTTATATATACCAATATGAAATCCAAAGACATTTTTTTTTTGCTTTCTCTTTTACTGTTATTTGCCAGGTTGGACTCCACAGAGGTTAAGAGTCTCCCACATATATATGTAATTTCTAAATCAGGGTTTTTTGAATTAGTACATTAATTGAATTTACTTACTGCAGGACTGCAGAGTGATCTGTAGACTAATGTGTGCAGTCATTCGCTGAAAAGAGGTAATTGTGGGGAATTCCCCAAACTTTTTTTTTATATAAATTTATTTATTTTTATTTGTGGCTGTGTTGTGTCTTCGTTTCTGCGTGCAGGCTTTCTCTAGTTGCAGCTAGCGGGGGCTACTCTTTGTTGTGGTGCACGGGCTTCTCATTGCAGTGGCTTCTCTTGTTGCAGAGCACGAGCTGTAGGTGCGCGGGCTTCAGTAGTTGCAGCACGCGGGCTCAGTAGTTGTGGCTCACGGGCTTAGTTGCTCCGTGGCATGTTGGATCTTCCCAGACCAGGGCTCAAATCCGTGTGCCCTGCATTGGCAGGCGAATTCTTAACCACTGTGCCACGAAGGAAGTACCCCCCAAAAAAACTTTTTTGACCAAACATTTCAAGAGACAAAGCTTGACAAATTTATTTTAGAAAATACTGGTCTAAATAATCGAAGAGTGAGAAGTATTGACATGTTAACGAAATTTGCTTATCAATTTCAAGTGAAGCTGTGATTAGATGCTAAGTGTTTAAATTTGGGTGTATACACTTAATAATGCCATTAAATTATCATGATATATGTTACCTATAGTTTGAAGCATCTGATAAATTCTTTAAAAATCTCAGCTATATGTTACCTTTCTTATTCCAGTTTTCATACAGCCAAACCACTGTCAGGTAGAGATATAATCGTTTTAAAATAAGAGGGGCTTCCCTGGTGGCGCAGTGGTTGAGAGTCCGCCTGCCGATGCAGGGGATGCGGGTTTGTCTTGTTAAGATTGTCTTGTTAAACTGGCTTTTTGTGCATGGTTGCTTGCGCGTAAATCTATTAGCAAACTAGGGAACAAATAACTATACATTTTATTAATTATGTGATAAATTTTTTCTCCTAAAATAATGATAGGCAAATGAGTTTTAAATAATTATGGTAAAAGCAAAGTTAAAATTTTTTTCTATTTATTTTGATTTAAAACAAATTGCTGGTGTGTAAACAGAATCAACTGATAAATATGCTTTGTGTTTCTGAAAAAGAAGATAATGAAATATTTTCTTTTTTTAATATAAATTTATTTCTTTACTTATTTATTTTTGGCTGCATTGGGTCTTTTTTGCTGTGCACAGGCTTTCTCTAGTTGCGATGAGCGGGGGCTACTCTTCATTACGCGGGCTTCTCATTGAAGTGGCTTCTATTGTTGTGGAATACAGGCTCTAAGCATGCGGACTTCAGTAGCTGTGGCACGTGGGCTCAGTAGTTGTGGTGCATGGGCTTAGTTGCTCCGTGGCATGTGGAATCTTCCCGGACCGGGGCTCGAACCCATGTCCCCTGCATTGGCAGGCGGATTCTTAACCACTGCGCCACCAGGGAAGTCCCAATGAAGTATTTTCAAATAACTTTCTACTTGCTCCAAATAAAATAATATGTCTGACAAATGGCCTAAAAACTCTAAAATGTTACAAAGTCTATTAACTGAAAAAATCTCGGGAAGAAAATTGATTTGCTTCCAGTTCTCACATACATGAAAATGAAAAATTATACACATCTTAGGCTAGTCCTATATTCCATCTCTCATGGAACTAGAGGACAAATAGGAAAAAAAAGTACCGTTATGACTATCAAAATGCTTATACTAAAATAATTTACTTGATAATTATTTACTGATATTTTTATCAGATATATGAATATGCTGTAGCAAAAGCAAACAAATAAAACCACGAAATTCCCCTTAGGGAATTCCACACTTTAAAGTAATTAAATACATTTTTAAAGTAAGTATGAGGTCTTTAAATATAAGGTGAAAGATCTAACAGTTCTCTAAGTATAAGTAAGGGTAATAGTTCAGAGCATAGTCTTTGTGGCAAAGACTTCTGGAGGCAGCCTGGCTCTGCTACCATGGATCTGTGTGACCTTAGGCAAGCTATTAACCTGTCCAAGCCCGTTATTCCATTTAATACATTTAGCATAAAAATATTTATACTCTTTCTTCAGATGTTACTGTAAGTAGTCAGTGAGATAATAATAGTAGTAAATATCAATCATACCATTTAATTTGTACTTATTATCTGCCAGCAATTATCTAAGACATAATACATATAAGGTACTCAGCAAATTGACATATATTCAATAAATAAAAGCAAATTTATTAAATGAATATAATTTTGTCTACAATAAGAACTATACTCTTTCAATAGTGAACATTTTGAATAAAACAAATATGTATTGCTATCGTTTAAAATATAGCTATTTAGTTCAGTAACTCCATGCCTGGCTATATACCCAAGAAAATTAAAAACAGGGACTCAAGCAGACATTTGTACACTATTGTTCATAGCAGCATCATTCAGAATGGTCAAATTGTGGAAACCAAATGTTCATCAACAGATGAATAGATAAACAAAGTCTAATATACGTGTGTGTATATGTATATATATATATAATGGAATATTGCATATATATAATATATACATAATGGAATATCTTCAGCCTTAAAACAGAATGAAATTCTGACACATGCTACAAGGTAGAAGAACCTTAAAAACATTGTGCTAAGTGAAATAAGCCAGACACAAAAGAACAAATATTGTATGATTCCACTTATATGTGGTACCTAGAATATGCAAATTCATAGAGACAGAGAGTAGACTGGTGGTTGTCAGGGGCTTGGAGAGAAGGAACGGAGTTATTATTTAATGGGCACAAAAGTTCTCTTTGGGATGATGAAAAAGTTCTGGAAATGGATAGTGGTAATTGTTATACAACATTGTGAATGTACTTAATGCCACTGAATCATACACTTAGAAAATATTTAAGAGGGTAAGTTTTATGTTATGCATAGTTTACTACAATCTTAAAAAGTAAAAAATAAAATAAAACATAATTGGGAATTCCCTGGCAGTTCAGTGGTTAGGGCTGTGTACTCTCACAGCTGACAGTCCAGGTTCAATCCCTGGTCGGGGAACTAAGATCCCATGAGCCATGTAGTGTGGCCAAAAACAAAACGAAACAAAAACAAACAAAAAAACCCAAACATCATATTAGAAGAACAAAATCCCAAAGGTAGCAAACTCTTTAGAGACAATGTTTTGAAGGTGACTTTAAATTTATTCTCTATTTATGATTTTGAGCACCTGGTATAATTCTAGAATGAACATTTCCCCAGGGTTGGATAATGGAAGATTCAGGGGGTATTGTGATATTCAGATCCACCTTTAGAGCCAAAATTTTTCCTCAGTTGATGGGAGTATTGTGTGCTGACAATTCTCAGTTCTCAGCCCTCTCAGGAAATCACCTTCACCTGGAGAGCTACCTTGTCCAAGGTCAAACCCCATTCCTGAGGAAAGCCTCCAATCCAATGAACTATTGAAGGGGGAGTAGAAAGGCCTGTCTCCTCGCTGTAATGTGGGACAACTTGAAAGGGCAACCTTCAGAGCTCCATGTATGATCAGCTGAGGCCTTTGCTGAAACTGCACTGCAGCCCAACTTCTCCCTCTCTTCAATCTTGCTTTATTATCTGCCCTTCCGTACCACTCCCTTCTAAACTTCTAACATGCTAATCTTCATCTATTCATTGAGGAAAAGAGAACACCTAAACATTTCTAGGTCATTGGCATAAGATCCTTGTTGACACTGAACGCTGGGGAACGAAAGTGTCCTGACGACCCCCCCTGTTGAAGAAGGGGCATATAGAGCCAGGTATTAAATGGAGTCGTGGCCCAGGTCTAGCCCACAATTGTCCACTCACTCATGAGCCCACCCAGTAATGCCCCCATTTCTCAATATTACACTTGAAATGGATATATCTGGTAATCGGCACGGCCTCTATACTATTTTCCTTGCCTGAGTCCTGCAATGGTGTGGAAAGCCGAGTGGGGCCTCTGAAACGGCTCTCCCAGCCAAGACCGTAAACCAAAACCAGTATCGCATTGCATGAGAGACGGCAGAGATTACTGGCCCTAAAGAAGGCAGGGCTAGTGATCCCAACGTATCTCCGTTCAAATCACAAGTCTGGCGCCTACAAAAGCGAGTTGTTTCCTGGAGGCCAACAGTCAAACTCAGTCAAGCAGTAGCCCTCATTGCAGTTGCTATGCTAGATGTGCTATCTTTGCCAGCACAGATAAACACAGCCTCAGGTCCACGGTATAAAGCCTTTGATCAGGAAAATGTGTTCCTTTTTTTTACCCTTTTCAGAAAGAGCAACAGAAACAATTATCATTCACTTGGAAGTGACAATAGTATACATTTGCAGTCTTGCCCCAGGGTTATGCTAACACTTTCTCCCTCTGTCAAAGAGATCTGGACTGGCTGCACATTCGGAAGAACATCCTGTTGGCACAGTATACTGATAACATCATGCTAATAGAACCAAATAAACAAGCAATGGCAACTATGTTGCAGGCTTTAGGAGACAAATGTGCTCCAGAGGGTGAGAGGTAAGCAAGGTTTCAGGGGTCTGCTACACCTCCGAAATTTCTAAAAGTCCTGTTGTCTGAGGAACGCCGGGCCAACCACTTCAAAGAAAAGGAAAAAAAAATTATTATCCCTCACATCTTCCACTACAAAGAAGGAAGCACAATACCTGGCAAGCCTCTTTCACGTCTGGAGGCAGAATATGCCACAGCTGGGAATATTACTCTGGCCCCTACACTGGATGACATGAAAAGCTGCCAGTTGTGATTAGAGCACAGAACGGGACAGGAGTTCAGCCCAGACCCAGGCTGGAGAGAAGGGACCACTACTGCTTAGGACACACGGTCTGTAGATGCTATGATAACTGTAGGCATCTGGGGTGAGAAAAGATGATGCGTGTGGTTTATGACAAGCCCGATAGGTTACGTATTGTGGCCCCCTGTGGCTCTGGAGCCATCTCAGAGGAGAAGAGTTGAGCTTCTGAAAAACAGTCCCTGGTGAGTTGCTGGGTTCTGGTAAAGATGAGCTGATTCTGTCAGGCCCATCAATTCCACAAAGGCTAGTTGACTTTGATCATGAGAAGACACGGGTGTGGTTACAAGGCAGTTATAGGGAGGAATATGTTTAGCACCCAGAGGATCCCTCTGGATAACTCTTGGTTAATAAGACAGTTCTTCAGTTCTAGTGGTTCAACAGCCATCATGGCCTGTCTACAGGATGTTAGATGATAAGGTACCTTCTCAACAAGTGATCTGTGGCGTTTCCCTGGTGGCGCAGTGGTTGAGAGTCCGCCTGCCGATGCAGGGGACGCAGGTTCGTGCCCCTGGTCCGGGAGGATCCCACATGCCGCGGAGCGGCTGGGCCCGTGAGCCATGGCCGCTGAGCCTGTGCGTCCGGAGCCTGTGCTCTGCAACGGAAGAAGCCACAACAGTGAGAGGCCCGCATACCTCAAAAAAAACCACAAAAAAACAAGTGATCTGCTTAATTCATAGTAAAGCATTCCTTGGATTCATTGGAGTTGACATATAATAAACACTCCCCTGAAAAGAATCGGTGCTATCACCCTCGTGCATTCTGATAGTCGGTGACAAAGCACACACTCAAAATCTGATTTTTCTGTGTTCTGTCAAAATTAGATTATTATTTCTATTGTTATTATTAGTTACTGCTCACATTCCAAGCACTATTCTAGGCATTATATGTGCGATAGCTCCAACCTCACAATAATCTAGCAAGACACATCATTAACTCTAGTTACCATGGGTGAATACTGAGCCTCAAAACGCAAAGCATTTACATATAATTACCCAACTTGTAAGCGGCAGAGCAAGTTGGAACGTAATTCTACAAATTATAGAATTCTCTGAAATGTTCATTTCTTTTAAAATTTGGTCCTACCTAAGAATAACTGTAAAGTGCCATAAAAGTATAAAATGTACTTAGATTCGCCAGATCAGCCGTTATGGTATAATAGTAGAAGTAGCCAAAGCAGAACCCAGATTGTACAAAGCTAGTAAAAAACAAAAGGTAGTGAAGAACTACAGCATGAGTAGAAAACTCCTCCAAGAGCTGTGGCTTTGTGGAGACCATATGGTAGCCAGAGAGGCATCTTGGGTCCAAGAAAGCTATTTGTAGTTATGTGTGCATTTTGTTTTGTAATTTGTAAGATACACAGCGTAGCCCATGCCTGTGTGCTTATTCAAAGGATTCCCCAGAAAGTAAGAGATTGAAAAATAGAGAAATAGAAGGAAGGACTGATGAAGCAAGATTTCTGAGAAGAAGGAAAAGGATGGGATGCAGTGTATCTCTGATACAGAGTTAAACTTCCTCATTGCAGTGGTTCTCATAGTGAGGGCCCTAGACCAGAAGCATTAGCAACACTTGGGAATATTAGCTCTGCAAATTAGCAGGACCTATCCAAGACCTACTGAATCAGAAACTCTGTGGTGGAACCCAGAAGTCTAGGGTTTAATAAGCCCTCCAGGTGATTCTAATAGATACTGCACTATAACAGGAGATAAGAGTCAGGTGCAGATGTAGGTGGCTTTGTGGATTCGGTAGTGGAAAGTTGACAGTTTCCATTTATTACACCTCTTGGTTCTCAGACAGCTTCTACCTTCAGGATCTCCTCTTTCTTTCTTTTTTTTTTTTTCTTTGCGGTATGCGGGCCTCTCACCGCTGCGGCCTCTCCCGTTGCAGAGCACGGGTTCTGGACGCACAGGCTCAACGGCCATGGCTCACGGGCCCAGCAGCTCCGCGGCATGTGGGATCCTCCCGGACTGGGGCACGAGCCCGTGTGCCCTGCATCGGCAGGCGGACTCTCAACCACTGCGTCACCAGGGAAGCCCAGGATCTCCTCTTTCTACAGCCCTGGCCAGCAAAAAGGTAAGGTAAGGATTTTAGTTGGTTCCTGTTTGAGAACAAAGACTGAAAAGAGGATGGGAGCCTGTCATGATCACTGGTAGAGTTCAACAGGTTACATAGGCACCAGGTAAACAGGGGCAGAGCGGAGTAGGTCCCAGAAACCTCGGTAGGTCTGAGCACCACTTTTCCTTTAAACTGATGCTGTCTTAGAAGAGAGGATGTCAGCAGAGTGACTGAAAGTCTGAGAATTTTTATTTAAAGAGAGTAAACATTACATAAAGAGATAAGATTTTTGCTCAAATTAAAGTTAAAACCAATTGAACAAGTTTTCCCGATTACCCAGAAAATAAGGACTTTTAAGTTCAGATTGGAAATAGGCAGAATAAAGGGACTGTTTTGCCTTACTTTTAAATCGTAATGAAAGTAAATCTGTGACACCACTTCATATATTTAAACAAGTACCTTAGTAAATTAGAGGGTAATAAAGGAGATGCAATGTTCAAGTTTATGCCCATTTTCACCATGATATTCTTAGCAGAATTATTAACATGAATTAAAGTTTATTGTGTATTACATAATGAACACAAAAGTCTTTTATAGGGTGAAAATAAATTTATTATTTTATTCTGTGACAGAAAGATTGGCATTAAAATGCAGAGGAGGATAGAAACTGCTTGAATAAATGGAGGACTTTTAACTTGAAAGATTAAATGGTTAAATACTTTGATACTTTTTAAGGAAGAGAAATAGCACGAATACTATGATAGGCTTAACGAATTTGCTTATGACTAAAAAGCTTTATTTGTGTACTGTGCTATTATGTGTATATAAATAAATTCTCAGTGTGGAGAACCATCTGGTTTAGTTACATATTTACACATCTATTATATACACATATGATATTTATATCGATTTAAATGGTTATGCTTCTCTAAATGTTTGTAATGCATGTTAACATGTATGCAAGTTCTACACAGAGCTAAGCAAGAGTGTTAAAAGCAGGTCAATTCTAGGAAAATGCTACAGAACCTAGTATAGGAAGGAAGGAAGGAATGCCAGATTATAAAATTTAAGCGATTGCCATTGCTTTAGAAAAATCTAGCATATTAAAACCAGAACCTAAAAAAAAAAGGTGCTTCTATATCAGATCAGAGAATTTGTCTTTAAGCATAAGCATGTATTACTTGAAACCATAAGAGCAGGGGAGTAGGCAACATTTCATATACAACTTGAGCACCATTTTCTAAACCCTTCCTTCCCTTCAAATCAATTTGCTGCATTTGATCTTTTATCAGCTTGGATGAACTTATAATGCATTTATACTCCATTCGTGATGTAATGGGTTGGGGGAATTCTGATAACAGAAGAATTATGCTATCTAAAGGAGACAATGAAATTATATGTTGGTAATGAAAACGGGATTTTGCTTGTACCCTTTCGTACCCTGCTGCGCATGCAACTCCTATTACCGCTAACCGCAGTTTCACTACACAGGAACATCAGAAGAGAAGACACAGACCTCCTTTGTGCCGTGGGTTCTGTACTTCTTCTTATATTATATGATGAGATCCTATTCTACTTTCACAGTTCAGGTGCTGGTTGTTCTTATTCCAATATTTACCCATTTCCAGTTTTCCCCCTTCATTCTTTGAAACTCTTGGGAATGTTCAGATAGATGTGTTAAAATGAAAAGAGCTACTTATATTTTTCAAGATACTCTTCTTGAGTCTGGAATGAGAAGAAAATTTCTCGTAAGGGTGTATGTCATTTTTGTCTTCAGGATTAGTATAGTTTGTATAGTTAAAAACACTATCTGGAACCTGACATCTGTGAAGAATTGATTTAATAACATAAGCATTTTCAGAACCGGGATCTCTGCAGCTGCTCTGTCCCTCTCCTCTCTTCTCTCCATACCAAGAAAATGATCTTGCCGAAAATGCGAACATCATGACACTTCCTTCCTGGTTCAAATATTTCAGTTGCCCCTCATTGCTCTCCAGATAAAGTCAAAATTGCTACAAGGCCCTGGCCCGACCTACTTCTGCCACACTGTGCACGTTAATTGCCCTTGGCCTCCTTTCCCTTCTTTATTTGACGTGTTCTTTTGGACCACAGGCCTTTGCACACACTCCCTGCTCTTTGTAAAACTCCCTGCTGCCCTCTCTCTACACACACACACACACGCATATATACTCTCTCTCTCTCTGTCCATTCCTTTAGGACCTCATTCATCAGAGTGGCAATTCAAGTGTGACTTCCTCAAAGATCTCTGATTTCTCCTATCAGGTAAATAAAATACATCCTCACAGCACTCTGTACTTCCCCTCAGGAGCCCTTCTTCCTTCCTCTCTTCTTTCAACAAACATTTAATGAATAATTAAATTATAGGACAGGCAGGCATGATTCCAGGCGCTGGGGAACAACAGTCAATTAGATAAGATCCCTGCTCTCAAGAGCTTCTATTCTAGTGGGATACATGCAATAAATAAACAAAAACCCAAGTAAACAGACAAATAAGTGCTGCGAGGACAGTCTTAACAGGGTGGTGGTGAAGGGAGGAGGCCACACCATTAGTGGAGATGGGATGGGGTTCTCTAGGGAGACATTTTGCTGAGACTTGTATGGTAAGTCAGTTACATTTTCTTGTTTGATTACTAGATTAGTTTCTGTTTCTCCCCTTCAGCTGCAAACTCCATGATAGCAGTGGCTATGGCAATTTTGCTCAGAACTTCTGTCTTAGAAGATCCTCTAGAAATATATTGAATAAAGAAGTAAATATAAGTACCACAAATCTTAGCTCAAGCCTATCTGATCGAATCTTCAAATTGGACAATTATTAAAACTCCTTCAATTTCCTCATCTACTGGTGAGGAAAATAACACCTGTTTATCAAATAAATTCTTATACATATCTCAACCGTCAGCTTGTGGTTTTAATTACCATAAATCCAAAGGTGTGGATCCTTCATGTGGTGTTTCTCCTCTTATGTCTGAATCAAGAATACAATTATTAAAAATTTGATGAAAGCCTCTGGCATTTACTTTTCTCCTTCGTTAATTAAAATAATAATACCTATGTCATATGGTTGTTTTGAGAAATAAATGAGGCATTAACCTATGAAAGACCTTAGTTAAGTTTCTGGAGTGTTACAGACTTTAGGTTTTATTTTATTTTACTATAAAACCCTTTCAGAGTACACAAGAGGAAAGACACTATACAAGTTCACAGAATTATCAGACAAGAGTTTTTAAAAATGATTTTGCTGTGAAGGGAAGGAGTTGATTTATATTCTTACAGTGTGTGTATATGCATATATATGTGTAATATGCATATATATATATATATATATATATACACACAGAAACATATATATATGTCTATGTACTTCCTGGGCTACATTATACATAACTGACATTTACATTGACTATTGTTTACAAAACACTTCTGTAAATATTCTCTTGTCAGACTCTCAGCAACAAACCTGTGAGGCAGGTATTACAAGTTATAAGAAAACTTCACATGGAAAGAGCTAACGGGGTGGCCAGGCTCTTAGGTTACGTGCCTTATCCTGTTACTAACAGTGAGCAGTGCCCTGATTTGTCAGGAGGTGTTGGTAGAAAGGGCTCCAACTCTCAGCTGCTGGAGAGGCAGAGAAAAGAAGATGTAACCTCATTGCTACTTCCAGAGTATGGCACTGGCAACACGATCAGTTGGTGATGGAAGATAGATTATTTTACCCTCACATTCTCTTATTCTTTTACAGTTCACTGCCTAAACCTGCTTGAAACTCTACATTTATTTAATCCTTCCAGCAGAGAACAATCACTCTGAGTTTCCCCACTGACATACTTGTATTTTCTGAAAGTTCATTCTTTACAGGTTGAGCACAAAAAAATTTAAAGTGACAGTGTTAAAACTAATATAAATCACCTACACCATAGAAAAAGTACCTCACTTTAAAGACTGGTTTAAAAGTGTTTCCAGGAAATATACTCTGTCTAATAACTGAACACTTCAACAAAAGTAAAATGAAATCAAGAAAAGAGCTAACCTTGCATTTTCACATATCAAAATGTTCATTCAAGTAGTATCTGCAGAAAAATAGCTGAGTGTCTATGACCCAAATGATGCTACATTCATCATGTTCTCTTCAGATCTGAAAAAAGGGGTTGTGATGTGAGTAAAATTGTTTGGTGGACCTGATTTTGAGTTTCTGTGATAATGTCAATAAAACTCAGTTAATCTCTAGTTTCAAGCACTTTAAAATAATTCCATTTAATACTGAATGCTTATATCTCCAAAAAAAATTTAGGGTAATGGAGAACAAATTGTATTTGTAGATAGAAGTAATTGGACTAAGGTATTTTTCTATTTATTCTCTAATATTTCAATGATTTTATGATACCTGGTCATGTGATTAAAATTTACAAATTTGTTTGTGATATCTCAATTTAGCTAAAATATTAGAAATGACAATAATATTGTAATATTTTCTACAAGCTGACATCAGAGGGGAACTTTGGACAATTTTCCCTTGATCCAGGCTGAATTCTAAAATTCCATGATGAGGATATGGCAAAGGTGAATGGACTTTGCAGGTGTAAGGAAGGTCCCCAATTAGTTAATTTGGAGTTAGTCAAAAGGGAGATTATTCTAGGCGGGCATGGCTTAATCAATTGAAAGCCTTAAAGAGAACTGATCCTGACAGCCTTGGAGACTCAAGCTGCCATGTTGTGGAAGCTCCTGCACGCAGCCTCTAGCAGATGAGAGGGGTCCCCCCCTGACAAAAGCAAGAAAACAAGGGCCTCAGTCCTGTAACTGCCAGCAGCTGAATTGACTTCTGCCAACAGCCGCTTGGAACAGCTTGGAAGTGGACCCTACATTCCTGAAAAGCATGCAGCCCACTCACACATTATTTGTCACCTGATGAGACCCATAGCAGGGGAGCTCGCTAAACAGTACCCAGACTCTGACCCACAGGAACTGTGAGATAATAAATGTAGCTTGTTTTAATCTACTAAAAAACAAAGCTATCAGTGAACTGGGACTCCTCCATTAGTTATATCCACATTAAAATCCTGGATTTAGGGCTTCCCTGGTGGCGCAGTGGTTGAGAGTCTGCCTGCTAGTGCAGGGGACATGGGTTCGAGCCCTGGTCTGGGAGGATCCCACGTGCTGTGGAGCGGCTGGGCCCGTGAGCCACAACTACTGAGCCTGTGCGTCTGGAGCCTGTGCTCCGCAATGGGAGAGGCCACGACAGTGAGAGACCCGCTCACCGTGATGAAGAGTGGCCCCCACTTGCCACAACTAGAGAAAGCCCTCGCACAGAAACGAAGACCCAATACAGACAAAAATAAAAATAAATTAATTAAAAGAAGGCTCAACATTACAAAAAAAAAAAAATCCTGGATTTCTTTACCAGATATTTACTAAATGACCACTGTGTTTCACACAGTGTGCTAGGAACAGACAGTGTGGTAGATATTGAAGACTACATTTCTGAGTGTAAGTGAAACTAAAAAGCCACGAGCATTTCCTTTCTGACTCAGACGAACACAATACATAGTAGTGTGACATAATGAGAAATATATATTCAATCTCTGTCCCTTATTCCTAAAACCCTTATAATTTCCTGAGTGATAGGGGTGCTAGAAGCATCTTTGTTTTAATACTTGGTCATGGGCCCCAGTTTGAATCCTGATACAGGGCTCCTAAATCCCTTGGAATTTCCAGGATGATAGGAGAAACGTTTGTTCTAATGAGGAGATACTTGGTGGGCCTCTAGATGAAGGCTGGGCACCAGAAAGACCAAGCCATAATTAGAAGTTTGGAAATTTTAGCCTCACCCTTACCCCCTCCTTGGGGAAGGGAAGAGGAGATGGAAGTTGTGTTAGTCATCCATCACACTTACATGATAAAGTCTGCATATCCCTAAATGACAGGGTTTGGAGAGCTTACATCCATGTACCAGAAGGATTTTGCATTCCAACTCCATGGGTCAAAAACTCCTGCACTCAGCACCATCCCAGACCTTGCCGCCCTATGTACCTCTTCATCTGCCTATTCATCTGTGTTTTTGTAGTATCCTTAATAACATGCCAGTAAACATAAGTAAATGTTTCCCCGAGTTGTATGAGTCATTCAGGGAGCAAATTATCAAACCTGAGGAGGGGGTCTTGAGAACACCCAGTTTGTAGCCAAGTTGGACAGAGTGTGGGTAATCTGGGAACCTACAACTTGCAATCGTTGTCTGAAATGGGGGGAATCTTGTGGGACTGAGCCCTTAATATGAGGTACCTGCGCTAAGTTGTAGTAGTGTCAGAATGAATTAAATTGTGGGACACCCAGCTGGTGTTCACAAAGAACTGGAAAATTGTTTGATGTGGAAAACCCACACATTTGGTGTCAGAAGTGCTGTGAGTAGATAAATAGTTTCCTTTTAATTAGCCTGCGTCTAATCTCTGCTCATCTATCCCTACTTCACGCCTGGCACATCTGAGTTGTCTGCCCTGGCATCATGAATGCCTGCCTCTGGGACTCTTTTACCTTGTTTCAATTATATAAAGCAGGAAATATCTTTATTAAGGGGCAGAGCTTGTGTCCTTGATCACAACACAGACTTTTTACTGTCTTTTCAAGTTCTTAAAGGTTTACAAGTTACAAATTGCTCACATCAACCTAGGATACTTATTTTATCCTAATATAATTTACTTCCCTAACTTAACGACTTGCTCCTTGCACTAATGGCCCAAGACTTCCCTGTTGGGGAAATCCAAACAGATCAGAAATCCAATCTGTTTCCCTAGACAGAACGTCTTACTGGCCAAATCTCTCTGAAGCTAACTTCCTGTCCCGGGGCCCCCTTGTTAAACCTGTCCTGTTGCCTCTTATGCTGCCTCCTTTTTGAAGTCTATTAATATGAGTCATTCATTCCTCAGTCCTTTGTTCCTTGTCATTAGAAATTACTTTCAACATTTCTAGGAGATGGGAACCAGATGTATCTTAGTTACATCAGACATTTCTGGTTCTGAAATTAATTGTGAAACAAATTTGGGATAGTATTTGAGTCTGGTCATTTCTGTAGTAAGATGGGATTTTTGAGATATTAACCTAAGTTTTGTGGGGTTTCTTTCCTCCCTATATTTCCCCATTCTTCCTTTTGCCCTAAACCACCCCAAACATGGAGATCCCTGTACTTCTTTGCCTTAGAGGGCATCTGAAGCAGACTAGGAAAAGAAAAAAAGAGAGAGACATCTACTTCCCTTTTAGCTATTTTCCCTGAAAGCTTAAGGCCATATTGGAATTCCTGCACATAGTATTATGAAGTGATAAAGGCTTTGTCTATACTAGAAAGGGGTTTTCTAGGGTTGAAGTAAGGAGAGCTGAGAAGGCAAAAACAGTCAGTCTTAGGAGCAGAGGGGCTGCTTCTGCAGTGCCACCAGGAAATTGGTACGTTCTCGGTGAGGAATGTGAGCAAAGGTGTTTGGTAGATGGGATGGGACCAAATGCAGCCTCACAACCTTCCTGTGCTCCGAGAGCAGCCTAGATGCACAACATACAAATCACGTGCCATCGAGTCTTGACCAAGCTCTTTCACCTGCCTTGAATGTCCTCCTTTCTGTTAAACTGTCCATATCCCTCTCCTCTTCAAGTCCCTCCTAATCCACTAAGGCTTTCTCTTAACCTCATGACCCTGTTTGCCATTGCTGCATTGAACCCTCCCCAGTTTTATCAGTGTCACTCATTCAGCACTTAATCCTACTGCTTTCTAGCCTGCCATCTGAGGCTTTGTATTATTTAACTTTCCATCCATTCATTTATTAATTTGAACTAAATTGCAAATTCTTTGAGTTAAGGACAAGGTTTTAAAATCTTACTTTGTTACAGTAGTGCTCACAACAATTTATGGAAATGATGTATATTCATGAAAGAATATCAAAGATATTCTAAGAAATCACACTATTCTAGCTCCTAAATCAATCTTGTGATACCTATAAAATAGAATTTTAAGGTCAAAATACGATCACATTAGAGTTTCATGCATAACAATACAATATAACAGAATCTTATCTAGAGGTTCGGGGTAGAGCACATGGGAATTTTGGGTCAGTGAAAGTATTCTCTTTGATACACAGACGATACATGGCATTATACATTTCTCAAAACCTATCGAATTGTACAACACAAAGAGTGAACCCTAATGTAACGTGTGGACTTTAAGAATAGTGTCTCAATATTTTTGTAACAAATGTACCACACTAATGCAAGATATTAATATATTAATAATAGGGAAACTGTGTGTGTGTGTGTGTGTGTGTGTGTAAATTGGAACTCTCTGTACTTTCTCCTTAATTTTTCTGTAAACTTAAAACTGCTCCACAAAATAAGTCTATTAAAATAAAAAAATACAACATTACAGAAATCACTCTTCTCTAGAGGCACGCTATTCAAAAAATATATAAAATTGAGTCACATAAGTTTTTAAAAGCAGAGAAATTTGAAAATTGTGTATCCTGATTTTTTTTCTATTTTTTGATAACCCTTTTTCTCTCTCTGCTGAAATGGATCTTTTTATTACAACAGCAAGATAGCAGCAGTTGTTCACCCATGGCTGGCCAGATGTGGACTACAGCAGGATCATCATATCTTATTTCTACTTAAAAATCATGCCAATTACCTGCTAATTGCCATGTATTGATTTACTTAAGCATCCATGGTTGCTGTATGAGAAAGATAACACTTGGCTCTAGGGGACCTGGAAATTCTTTACACTGTCAGTGACCTTGACTGAAAAGGATAATTAATCTGAACCTCCAGATGGAATTAAGAGACTTAAACCTTTCATTCTTTATGAAAAGCTTCATCTTTAGTGATGTAAGCACACTTCTCTATTTGCTGAGAAAACGTCTTATATTAACTTATCTCCTTCTCTTTTATGATCAGCTACCAGATTTCAGGTTTTCTATATACATGGAAGAGAAGGGGAGACAAAAAGGACTTGGGTACGCAGAAAAGAATTTGAATTTCCTCTCGGGCTGTGTCCACTCATCCACTGAGTAGCCCTGTGGCAATGAACAGGCCATTTATTTCCCTGCCTAGCTTTTTCATTTGCACAAAGAAACAATAAAAGTTAGTACTTTCATGAGACTAAAATGAAACAACAAATCTAAATTTTTTAAACTATGTTATAAATCCAGGGTGGTTTTTTGTTTGTTTGTTTTGTTTTTGCAGGTACAGAGCCACCTGAGAGTTAAAATACATCTAAGTTGTAGATATAATCCCTCATTTTTTTTAGTCCTCATTTGTCTCTTGGTTTCTTGCAAGAGGTGTCAGACACTGTGACATAAATGTGAAAAAAAAAAATCACACTGATGACAAATCATAAAACGTACCTAAACTTAAAAAAAGGTAGAAATGTTTTGAGATACAAATGTTCTTTAATGTGTTCTAGTGATTGTTGATGCTAAATAGGAAAATGCAAAACCTATTTTTCTTTTGATAAGTATTATGTAGACACCTTTGGTTTGAATGATGGTTGTAATTTGCCAAATGGTGTTTGCTTTTCAATATAGAATTACTGATTACTGTTGCTTCTAGCCAGGCAAAGGAGGTATAGGGGACATTGTGATGTGATACCAGGCAAGAAACATCTTGACTTCCAGATCTCAGACAATCTGTTTAGTCAAACTCAAGTACATTTCCAGTCATTTTCTTTACTGATCAGCAAGCCACCAAGCTAAATGAGGATTCCATGGCTGTAAGAGTTCTGAAATAAGCCATCTTCCTCCCTATTGAGTATTTTACTTTGTAGAGCTGACACTTCTGTTTCTTTATCAAGTGCCACTTCTAGAACTACTCTCATATCTCTTACTCTTTTTATTTTATTTCCCTCAGAGCTTCCACAAGGGTGCATTTTTGCATGTGTATGTGTGCGTGTATTATTTTTCTCTTCAGCAACAGTAAATAGCTACCAATGGATAGTGGGGCTAATTTCTTGTGGAATAGCATAACATATTCTGCACCTGTAGAAAATACAGTGACATTTATGTTGAATTGCCCGACTGAACAGTGAGCAAGAAATAGAGAATAAGGTTATGGGGAATGGGAGAGGGAGCAGTAGGCTACCACCAGCCCCAGTTTTTAAATCCAACACATTGTTAGCAGGATAGAACTAAGGTCCCTTTGAATGTGGCATACATGAGCTAATGACTGCCGGACATCAGTGAGCCATGCCTTTTTCCATCCGTGGTTCTTATGAGTGAGGGGAGTGATGGTGTAAGGAAGGGGTGGAGGCCGGCAGGAGGAGGCAACCAAGTAACAAGACTAAAGATGCAATACATTGGGAAGCCCTCAAAGGAGACCTCTGGTCTCAGTCTCCATCCCATAGGTTTCAGTTTGCATAGCCTTTGATTAGCTTCCTCTGCGGAGATTGCTAGGGTAATGAAGCAGCGTAAATGCCAGCGCGGAGAAGCACGAGTGGGACAAGCAGAATCCTGCTTCTCCTCAATACCTAGAGTTTTTATATCATTCAAAGGTAATGATTATCAAAATTATTTTCTTTACTATGTCATGTTAAAGGGGTATAATCATTCCTTCTGACAGAATTCTAAAATAAGTTTGAAAATCATAAATTCATGGAATCCTTTTTCGGTTCTGCATCACCCTATACACACACCTTAGTTAGAAATATATACATATGTATAAGCCAAAATTTTTGCAAAATTCTTGTTTTCTTCATCAGTACATACCTTGGGTGGGTGAGATTAGAGGATAGGAGAAAAATCCCTTAGAATTGATTAGGTCACAGTGAAGTACCCCAAATACGTTAACAGGCAACTTCTACTAAATGGTTTTTGGTGCCCATGATATAGTTATTAATACATACAGGAATTGTAACAGCTACATGTAAAAGAATGAAATTAGAAAATTCTCTAATACCATACACCAAAATCAACTCAAAAAGGATCAAAGACCTAAATGTAAGGCTGAACACTGTAAAACTCTCAGAGGAAAATGTAGGCAAAACACTCTTTGACATAAATCACAGCAGTATCTTTTTCAATCCACCTCCTAGAGTAATGAAAATAAAAACAAAAATAAACAAATGGGACCTAATTAAACTTAGAAGCTTTTGCACAGCAAAGGAAACCATAAACAAAACAAAAAGACAAGGATGGGAGGAAATATTTGCAAACAACGTGACCAACAAGGGATTAATCTCCAAAATATACAAACGGCTCATGCAGCTCTATGTCAAAAAAAACCCAATCAAAAAATGGGCAGAAGATCTAAATAGACATTTCTCCAAAGAAGACATACAGATATAGCCAAAAAGCACATGAAAGGATGCTCAACATTACTAATTATCAGAGAAATGTAATTTAAAAGTACAATGAGGTCAGAATGGGCATCATCAGAAAGTCTACAAACAATAAATGCTGGAGAGGGTGTGGAGAAAAGGGAACCCTCCTACACTGTTGGTGGGAATGTAAATTGATACAGCCACTGTGGAGAACAGTATGGAGCTTCCTTAAAAAACTAAAAATAGAACTACCATATGGCCCAGCAATCCCACTCCTGGTCATATATCCTGAGAAAACCATAACTCAAAAAGAGACATGCATCCCATTGTTCATTGCAGCACTATTTACAATAGCCAGGACATGGAAGCTACCTAAATGTCCATCAACAGAGGAATGTTTAAAGAAGATGTGGTACATATATACAATGGAATATTCCTCAGACAGAAAAATGAATGAAATAATGCCATTTGCAGCAACATGGATGGACATAGAGATTATACGAAGTGAAGTAAGTCAGGCAAAGACAAATATATGATATCACTCATAAGTGGAATCTAATTTTTTAAAAAATGATATAAATGAACTTATTTATAAAACAGAAACAGACTCACAGATTTCAAAAACAAACTCATCGTTACCAAAGGGGAAATATGGTGGGGGGAATAAATTAGGAGTTTGGGATTAACAAGGACCTACTATACAGGACAGGGAACTCTACTCAATATTCTGTAATAACCTTATGGGAAAAGAATGAGTATACGTATATGTATAACTGAATCACTTTGCTGTACACCTGAACCTAACACAACATTGTAAATCAACTATACTCCAATAAAAAAATACATATAGGAATTGTAAAAGTCTTAAAAAATGTGAAAAATAAGATGAAAGAGGGTAACATGGACATAGGTGTCTGCTTGTTCAGAAAGTTCCCAGAAATTGGCCTTTACCGGTTTGATTCACTATAGTCAGGGTTTAATCTGCAGAACAAGAGAGAACTTCTCATTTTCTCTCATTTGTAGAAATAGACTCATATTAACCAGCACACAGAAGCTGTACATAAACCAGAATATCAATACATTACTTTACAACCATTCATTTGACCAGAATACTTAAATTGGCCAACCACAGTAACGAGATTGGCATCAGAACAAAAGTCAGTTTATCTTAAGTGACGTTTAGCTAAGGTAGCCTGAGTTCTTTCACCTACTAGCGGGATGCTCTTGCAAAGGACACCTTCCTCCTTGATCCTGCTTAGCAAATATTCATTCCGTCCACAGCAGGGAGGAGATGCTCTGCTAGTGTTTACTTCTGAGACTTTCCTTTTCTCATGCTTTCATGGCTCAGCACCTCTTTTCTCTTCCCACAGTCTTTTTCCAAATAGGTTCAACCAGTTGCATCTGCATGTGGTCGATGACAGATACAAAAAGTATTGTCTCTGAAGTGATTCTCAGATCTCCTGTGGTCTTAACATTAGCACACAGCTGATGGACAGCATTTTGATTTTCTAATGCAGATAGCTAATCATAGCAGTTTTATTTGGATCTGATGATGTGAACTCTCCTGGGGGCAATCTTCTTTATACATGTTGGGAGTGTCTCACCGTAACCCCTGTTATCCTAATTGCAATATGAGTTGAAGGTTATTTTATAAAATTCGCAAATGTCAGTATAAATGTAGGAATAAATAAACACATATGTATGATGTTAAAAATCACACTCAACCCCTAGAAGTCAGGTTAGTACTGTGGGAGAAGCATGGGCTTTGGCATCTGATAGAAATTTTTAATCATACCTCCAGTACTTTTTAACTCTGTGACCTTTGCCAGGCTATTTAAAACTGTCCATTTCTTCATTCTAAAACTGGTGATAGTGGTAATAATCGTTGCTTCATAGAACTGTTATTAGGATTAAATGAAGCTAATGTTTTCTGACAAAAGTCAGGGCTGGATAGATAGTAGTTCTTGCTAATTATGAATAAACTGGTTATAATGCCAACTGATCAGTGTATCTAAACATCAACAAAAAGTTTGCTGTCTTAAAAGAAGAAACAGTACTTTTATGGCTCTAGCCATAAATTCTGGTTCTTTATTTCCATTCGCTGTTCTCAACATTTTCCTGATCTCAAGATGTTTTTCAAAGATGTGATAATATAATAAAGAGAGAAGGCTCCAAATGATTTCATTCTTTCTCATGAGAAAAAGGGTTTATCCAGAAGCAACAAGTGTTCTAGAGGATTATAACTGTCTCACATTCTCCAAACTTTTAGATCCAAATTATAGCTTTATTTTTTGACTGTCTGCACTGGTAGGGATTATTGCCAGGGGAAGATAGCAGAGTACACATTACCAACATTACTCCCCACACTTTGCATGGGCCATTTCTTGTCCTCCCACCAACAAATAAGAATTGCTGACTCAGTACTTCCTTCTCAGGCAAAGTGGCCTCTGAACTCAACGTCTACTAGATTACAAGAATTCTGTGAGGCAACCCTAAGATGGAACCAGTTGCTAATAGATAGACAAAAAGAGCTTTGTGTTTTTCTTCTCCTGATCTAGATTCTGTATTATTTCCCCGGGAGAAGAGTTACATCTATAGCAGGGTGAACTTAAGTGGTATCATATAATATGCTTCACTTCCCCTCACCCTGTCAGTCATCAAAACTCCAGAAGATACTAAATTGCTAGGAAACTGGATTTCGGAGACCTAAAGTTTCCATGATTTGTTTCAAGAAAATGGCACTGAAACCATGTTAACAGAGCTAGGTTCAAATTCTAAATTAATTAATTAAGAATAGACCCAATTTTAGACCCATTTCTTCACCTACCTGGAATGTAACACACATTTAATGTCATTTTCTTAAGGGATACCTCCTATTAAACTTCCAAACTATTTTATCCCTGTTTACAAGGGCCCATAACTCCACGGGGTTGTGGGATCTTCCGCTCCGCGGCATGTGGGATCTTCCCGGACCACGGCACGAACCCACGTCCCCTGCATCAGCAGGCGGACTCTCAACCACTGCGCTACCAGGGAAGCCCTACAGTCCAGTTTTGATTGTTGGTGAATCTCAGCAGCTATGCCTTCCACCATGCCTTGTCAAGGCCATGGCCTTTTTCTTTGGCAGTAATGTCTGGAATGGGGTCTCTTTCCAGATCAGACTCCTGATACCTGGATCTAACCATCCTTGCTATGAAGTACACTAGCATTTAATATAACATAAGCTCTGTGACAGCACAGAATTTCTTCTTGTATACAGTCTCTCTAAAATGGTGCCTTAAAAGTAATTATTACTCAGTAAATACTTGTTGAATGTTTGATTAAATCAATCAGTGAATAAATTTACACTAACAGCATTTCTTAGCACCATCTCCCATAGATTTAGGTATTGATGTAGACTTATGTATAGTGAATGAGTGATGGGAATGCTAAGGAAGGGTCCAGAAGCCTCCAACTAATAGTTATTTTCCCTCAGTCCAAGTGATATTTGCCAAATGAGTCAAACGAAAGGTTTTAGAACCTTAGGGGCCTTAATTCTGCTGAGTAAGTTTACATCAGGTACCTCTAGAACACCCTCATGGCATTCATAGTTCATAGAACTTCATAGTTTATGAAATTAGAAAATAACTTAGTTCTAACATTATGGACAAGGAACTTTGATCCTACATTTCTGCAATGTCCTAGTTATAGTGTAAGAGACAGAGAAAAACTGAAACTCAGATTTTCATATTCCTTATCCAGAGCTCTTTGCTTCCCTCATGACCAAGATGCCATCCATCTAGATCGATAGGTTATACATGAATTTCATTTTCTGGGTGAGTGTTCTTGTTCACTGAAATGGAAAATTGAACAATTGATTTTTATTAAGAGAAAGTTTATGGTAGCTTTGCCAGTGATGGCCACAGTGAAGTTTTGGAGGTTGATTTTTTTTATTGCTTCTAACGACTTTGTCAAACAAGGAGAAAACCCACATATATTGTGAGAAGAAGAAAAACTAAGACTCCATTTAGTTCATTATTGTACTTAAGGTGTTATCACTTCCTGGGAAGAAATATAAATTAGAAGTTCGAGAAACTGGTTCCCATTTAAATTCAATCTCTGAGTTGTTAGGGTAACTTCTAAAATATTTGCTCAGATTTAAAAATTTTCTTTAGCATTCCCCAATCCATTGGTAAACAATGAAAACAACTATCTTAGAACTATTACATTAAAATGAATTAGGGTATTTGCAATACTTGAATTGAGCAGATTTTTTTTATAACCTGTAAAGACACTTTCTCTTTACTTAGTGTTCTCACTCACACTCATTATGGGTCCCAGGCCACAGCCTCCTCTACGATCTCCTTCTCAACTATTGACACTTACTATGTGAAGTAAACTATATTTCCTATTAGGACATTGATGTACTTAAGTTCAGTTCTTTAAAGATACTTGTATGGCCTATAGGCTAGTACTCAGATACACTCTATTCTCAGTAGTGTCCACCAGTTGTTTTCACAGGATATAATAAAATCTCTACGCAGGCTGGCTGAAACTTTAAGCAGAGCAGAGCTTTCAGAAATGTCTTTTACAATCACTGCCATATGCCTCCAGCCCTTATTGATATTTGTACTCCAGAACTCATTCCAGTTAATGGAACATTTACATAAACCATACGCATTATAAAAAAGTGTGACTGCACCAGATCATGGAATTGTTCTCTCCCCCTCCTGCTCCTACCCTGGAGGATCTCTTAACATCCTAAGGATTTCAGGTCCATCAGCCTCAAGAGTTGTATGATATCACAGGTGTAAATTGCCTGACTTAAAAAAATCTAATTAATCAACTATACTGGAGACCTTAATAGCTGGGAATTGACTAATATCAAGCTATTGACTTGATAGTCAATATCAATTAGTCAATATCAGTTGACTAATTGACAAGCTATTCTTACAGCTTGTTCCTGCCCAGGTAGGGAAAATCCTATTCTTTACCCCCTGACACCTGAAAATATCTGCTGTTCCTTTTCTGATCCTTAAAAAACGGGTGCAGGCACAGGTGCAGGTACTCTACATCTGGACTATAGATTTCTAGTATTAATAAAATGTTTCTTAATCCCTTCAGATGGAAAAGCTTCTTGTTCTGTATACGTATATAAGCAGGTAATTGATGGCATGGAACAATTAAATTGAAGGGACTTTTAAGTGACTTTTTTTTTTTTTTTTTTTTTTTTTTCAGTACACGGGCCTCTCACTGTTGGGGCCTCTCCCGTTGCGGAGCACAGGCTCCGGACGCGCAGGCTCAGTGGCCATGGCTCACGGGCCCAGCCGCTCCGCGGCATGTGGGATCTTCCCGGACCGGGGCACGAACCCATGTCCCCTGCATCGGCAGGCGGACTCTCAACCACTGCGCCACCAGGGAAGCCCTTAAGTGACTATTTTTGTGTGCAAGCCTACACTCTAAATTTTGTGAGAAAACACAAATATTTAAATGCTCCATGTGCATAATTCATATTCACTATAAAAACATGGTAAATGAGATACCACTTTATCTTGAATCTTAAATTGATATTCAAATCGAGATATTCCATAGAATTGCCAAATTAAAAAAATAAGCTTGGCTAGTAACAAAAACTATGATTGTCTTTGAAGAGAAGAATGTTAAAGTGTTTCATTTAAGACAGTTTACATTTAATAACCTCATTTATTCCTTATTTCCATTGTGATGGAAATCGCATATGCAGGCTTTGTGATTCACACCTGGCTAGATGCAAAGATAGTGACAGGTTCGCCTGCAGAAGTGCCACTGTATTTCTATAAACATTTAAGAGTCCCTCTTAAGACAAAAGACAGATTTTTCTTCAAATCTCAGAAGCATTTCCTATGAACACCAAGTCTTAAGCATCCATTTAGGCAAAATTCATACAATTTTGATAGCATGCTAGATGTTAAGGAACGCACAGGATTCATTATTATTTGTGGTTTTGTCTCTTTTATTCTTAAAAATAAATACTTAAATGGTACTTTTGTTATTCCTCTTACTGCTCCCTTATCCCACCCCCATTCTAAACAGTAATTAGTATTTTTCAAGAATTCTCTTAGGATTCACAGAAATGTAGAGAATTTCTGTGAATATGACTTGTTCCAGTGGCCCCCAATTAAAAGGATAAAACTAGCTTCTTCAGTTTTACTGCATGATTTCCATACTCCTAATTTCAAGAAAACATATAATGCTACTTTGTGGGGGGACTGTAGAGCCAACATTCTTCGTGGGTTTTCCACATTTTTTATTTAATTTATTAACATCTTTATTGGGGTATAATTGCTTTACAATGGTGTGTTAGTTTCTGCTTTATAACAAAGTGAATCAGTTATACATATACATATGTTCCCATATCTCTTCCCTCTTGCGTCTCCCTCCCTCCCATCCACCCTATCCCACCCCTCCAGGCGGTCACAAAGCACCAAGCTGATCTCCCTGTGCTATGCGGCTGCTTCCCACTAGCTATCTACCTTACGTTTGGTAGTGTATATATGTCCATGCCACTCTCTCACTTTGTCACAGCTCACTCTTCCCCCTCCCCATATCCTCAAGTCCATTCTCTAGTAGGTCTGTGTCTTTACTCCTGTCTTACCCCTAGGCTCTTCATGACATTTTTTTTCTTAAATTCCATATATATGTGTTAGCATACGGTATTTATCCTTCTCTTTCTGACTTACTTCACTCTGTATGACAGACTCTAGGTCTATCCACCTCATTACAAATAGCTCAATTTCGTTTCTTTTCATGGCTGAGTAATATTCCATTGTATATATGTGCCACATCTTCTTTATCCATTCATCTGATGAAGGGCACTTAGGTTGCTTCCATCTCCAGGCTATTGTAAATAGAGCTTCAGTGAACATTTTGGTACATGACTCTTTTTGAATTATGGTTTTCTCAGGGTATATGCCCAGTAGTGGGATTGCTGGGTCATATGGTAGTTCTATTTGTAGTTTTTTAAGGAACCTCCATACTGTTCTCCATAGTGGCTGTACCAATTCACATTCCCACCAGCAGTGCAAGAGGGTTCCCTTTTCTCCACACGCTCTCCAGCATTTACTGTTTCTAGATTTTTTGATGATGGCCATTCTGACTGGTGTGAGATGATATCTCATTGTAGTTTTGATTTGCATTTCTCTAATGATTAATGATGTTGAGCATTCTTTCATGTGTTCGTTGGCAGTCTGTATATCTTCTTTGGAGAAATGTCTATTTAGGTCTTCTGCCCATTTTTGGATTGGGTTGTTTGTTTTTTTGTTATTGAGCTGCATGAATTTCTTATAAATTTTGGAGATTAATCCTTTGTCAGTTGCTTCATTTGCAAATATTTTCTCCCATTCTGAGGGTTGTCTTTTGGTCTTGTTTATGGTTTCCTTTGCAGTGCAACAGCTTTGAAGTTTCATTAGGTCCCATTTGTTTATTTTTGTTTTTATTTCCATTTCTCTAGGAGGTGGGTCAAAAAGGATCTTGCTGTGATTTATGTCATAGAGTGTTCTGCCAATGTTTTCCTCTAAGAGTTAGACAGTTTCTGGCCTTACATTTAGGTCTTTAATCCATTTTGAGCTTATTTTTGTGTATGGTGTTAGGGAGTGATCTAATCTCATACTTTTACATGTACCTGTCCAGTTTTCCCAGCACCACTTATTGAAGAGGCTGTCCTTTCTCCACTGTACATTCCTGCCTCCTTTATCAAAGATAAGGTGACTATATGTGTCTGGGTTTATCTCTGGACTTTCTATCCTGTTCCATTGATCTATATTTCTGTTTTTGTGCCAGTACCATACTGTCTTGATTACTGTAGCTTTGTAGTATAGTCTGAAGTCAGGGAGCCTGATTCCTCCAGCTCCGTTTTTCGTTCTCAAGATTGCTTTGGCTATTCGGGGTCTTTTGTGTTTCCATACAAATTGTGAAAGTTTTTGTTCTATTTCTGTGAAAAATGCCAGTGGTAGTTTGATACGGATGGCATTGAATCTGTAGATTGCTTTGGGTAGTAGTCATTTTCACAATGTTGATTCTTCCAATGCAAGAACATGGTATATCTCTCCATCTATTTGTATCATCTTTAATTTCTTTCATCAGTGTCTTATAATTTTCTGCATACAGGTCTTTTGTCTCCTTAGGTAGGTTTATTCCTAGATATTTTATTCTTTTTGTTGCAATGGTAAATGGGAGTGTTTTCTTGATTTCACTTTCAGATTTTTCATCATTAGTGTATAGGAATGCCAGAGATTTCTGTGCATTAATTTTGTATCCTACAACTTTACCAAATTCATTGAATAGCTCTAGTAGTTTTCTGGTAGCATCTTTAGGATTTTCTATGTATAGTATCATGTCATCTGCAAACAGTGACAGCTTTACTTCTTTTCCGATTTGGATTCCTTTTATTTCCTTTTCTTCTCTGATTGCTGTGGCTAAAACTTCCAAAACTATGTTGAATAAGAGTGGTGAGAGTGGGCAACCTTGTCTTGTTCCTGATCTTAGTGGAAATGCTTTCAATTTTTCACCATTGAGGATGATGTTGGCTGTGGGTTTGTCATATATGGCCTTTATTATGTTGAGGAAATTTCCCTCTGCAGGGTTTTTATCATAAATGGGTGTTGAATTTTGTCAAAAGCTTTCTCGGCATCTATTGAGATGATCATATGGTTTTTCTCCTTCAATTTGTTAATATGGTTTATCACATTGATTGATTTGCGTGTATTGAAGAATCCTTGCATTCCTGGAATAAACCCCACTTGATCATGTTGTATGATCCTTTTAATGTGCTGTTGGATTCTGTTTGCTAGTATTTTGTTGAGGATTTTTGTGTCTATGTTCATCAGTGATATTGGCCTGTAGTTTTCTTTCTTTGTGACATCTTTGTCTGGTTTTGGTATCAAGGTGATGGTGGCCTCGTAGAATAAATTTTGGAATGTTCCTCCCTCTGCTATATTTTGGAAGAGTTTGAGAAGGATAGGTATTAGCTTTTCTCTAAATGTTTGATAGAATTCACCTGTGAAGCCATCTGGTCCTGGGCTTTTATTTGTTGGAAGATTTTTAATCACAGTTTCAATTTCAGTGCTTGTGATTGGTCTGTTCATATTTTCTATTTCTTCCTGATTCAGTCTTGGCACGTTGTGCATTTCTAAGAATGTGTCCATTTCTTCCAGGTTGTCCATTTTATTGGCACAGAGTTGCTTGTAGTAATCTCTCATGATCTTTTGTATTTCTGCAGTGTCAGTTGTTACTTCTCCTTTTTCATTTCTAATTCTATTAATTTGAGTCTTCTCCCTTTTTTTCTTGATGAGTCTGGCTAATGGTTTATCAATTTTGTTTATCTTCTCAAAGAAGAAGCTTTTAGTTTTATTGATCTTTGCTATCGTTTCCTTCATTTCTTTTTAATTTATTTCTGATCTGATTTTTATGATTTTTTTTTCCTTCTGCTAACTTTGGGGTTTTTTTGTTCTTCTTTCTCTAATTGCTTTAAGTGCAAGGTTAGGTTGTTTATTCGAGATGTTTCCTGTTTCCCAAGGTGGGCTTGTATTGCTATAAAATTCCCTCTTAGAACTGCTTTTGCTGCATCCCATAGGTTTTGGGTCGTCATGTCTCCATTGTCATTTGTTTCTAGGTAGTTTTTGATTTCCTCTTTGATTTCTTCAGTGATCACTTCGTTATTAAGTAGTGCATTGTTTAGTCTCCATGTGTTTGTATTTTTTACAGATCTTTTCCTGTAATTGATATCTAGTCTCATAGCGTTGTGGTCTGAAAAGATACTTGATACAAGTTCAATTTTCTTAAATTTACCAAGGCTTGGTTTGTGACCCAAGATATGATCTATCCTGGAGAATGTTCCATGAGCACTTGAGAAAAATGTGTATTCTGTTGTTTTTGGATGGAGTGTCCTATAAATATCAGTTAAGTCCATCTTGTTTAATGTATCATTTAAAGCTTGTGTTTCCTTATTTATTTTCATTTTGGATGATCTGTCCATGGGTGAAAGTGGGATGTTAAAGTCCCCTACTATGAATGTGTTACTGTCGATTTCCTCTATTATGGCTGTTAGTATTTGTCTTATGTATTGAGGTGCTCCTATGTTGGGTGCATAAATATTTACAATTGTTATATCTTCTTCTTGGATCAATCCCTTGATCATTATGTAGTGTCCTTCTTTGTCTCTTTTAGTAGTCTTTATTTTAAAGTCTATTTTGTCTGATATGAGAATTGCTACTCCAGCTTTCTTTTGGTTTCCATTTGCATGGAATATCTTTTTCCATCCCTTACTTTCAGTCTCTAAGTGTCTCTAGGTCTGAAGTGGGTCTCTTGTAGACAGCATATATATGGGTCTTGTTTTTGTATCCATTCAGCCAATCTGTGTCTTTTGGTGGGAGCATTTAGTCCATCTACATTTAAGGTATTTATCGATATGTATGTTCCTATTCCCATTTTCTAAATTGTTTTGGGTTCGCTATTGTAGGCCTTTTCCTTCTCTTGTGTTTCTTTCCTAGAGAAGTTCCTTTAGCATTTGTTGTAAAGCTGGTTTGGTGGTGCTGAACTCTCTCAGCTTTTGCTTGTCTGTAAAGGTTTTAATTTCTCCATCAAATCTGAATGAGATCCTTGCTGGGTAGAGTAGTCTTGGTTGTAGGTTTTTCTCCTTCATCACTTTAAATATGTCCTGCCAGTCCCTTCTGGCTTGCAGAGTTTCTGCTGAAAGATCAGCTGTTAACCTTATGGGGATTCCCTTGTGTGTTAGTTGTTGTTTTTCCCTTGCTGCTTTTAATATGCTTTCTTTGTATTTAATTTTTGACAGTTTTATTAATATGTGTCTTGGAATATTTCTCCTTGGATTTATCTTGTATGGGACTCTCTGTGCTTCCTGGACTTTATTAACTATTTCCTTTCCCATATTAGGGAAATTTTCAACTATAATCTCTTCAAATATTTTCTCAGTCCCTTTCTTTTTCTCTTCTTCTTCTGGAACCCCTACAATTCGAATGTTGGTGCATTTAATGTTGTCCCAGAGGTCTCTGAGACTGTCCTCAGTTCTTTTCATTCTTTTTTCTTTATTCTGCTCTGCAGTAGTTATTTCCCATAGTTTTTAAATAAAGAGGTTATTCATAATATGTGTTATTTGGTACTAGTTCCCTCTTGCACAAAATCAATGACTATGTATCTTTACTACATGTAAGGATCCTGGCTCTGTAATTAAGGTCCTCAGTGGTCACGGACTTCATGCTAATGGAGGACATTTCTTTTTTAGTTTATATAACTTCGCATTATAAGATCTGGTCTGTTAAGTTTCTGACTGCATATGACTTAGAGCCTTTGGGTATTCACAATGCTTTTGATGATTTTGGAAAAAGAAAGTACTGGACGGAGAGGAACAACAAATTATAATGTATCTGAGTATTTAAATCTTGGCTCTGTGGCTGAATAGCAAATTATTCAACTATTTTTAACTTCAATTTATTCACAGTGGTGATAATAATAATAATTCCTCATGTTTTCTAAGAGGACTATTTTACAAAATAAGTAAGATAATATATGTGAAAATGATTTTTTTAATTGTTAAAGGATACACAGATATAAAGTGGCCTCGTCATTCTGTATTTCCATATGGGACAAAGTACATATAGTTTGACTAATCATTCACATCTTCAAGAAGAGTCGGGTCCTAAAAAATTATTGAATTATGGTTATATATTAATCTGGTTCCACTTTGTTATGCTGCATAATAAACTCAAATCACAGTGACTGAAAACAGAAGGTTTATTTTTCTCTCAAGGTACATGTCCTTTGAGAATTGTCTGTGAGCTCCAGAGCAGCCAGCGCAGACACCTGCTGGAACATTGTATGATCAGGTTAAAAGGAAAGAGGACGACAGAGAACCCTCTGTGCTCTGCCATAAAATTGGCACACACTATTTCCATTCACATTCCTTGGCCAGAACTAGTCATATGATTCACCCAACTATGAGGGCCACAGGACATGCAATCCTATAAGGAGCCTTGAAAGTGGAGAGCGGGATTGTAACTAGATTGACTCCCTAGCTTACAGAAACTAATCCCATATCTTTCTTCCAAGTTTTTTCCCCTTCACGTAGTCAACCTGCCTATCATGTTTGTAGGAGCTTAAAGATTTGTTCATTGGATTCAGCATTATAATCATGTAAACACCCACAGGATGATAGAAAGTTAAGGTATTTTATTTTCCAAAAGGCCTCTCTGTTTTAACAAATGGCTCTTAAACAACAACAATAAAACAATAACAAACAAAATTTCAGAAAACTGTTAATGAATCCTTACTCTCTACTTTTGGGAATATGGGAATTTCACTTGTCTACTCCTGAAGGAGATATTTTTAAGCAAGTGAGTCTCCCCTTCACAGTGCGGGTCACAACAAATCGTTTGTCCTTTTTACGAAACAGGAAGCTGGAATAGATGTGTTCAATTCTTACCATCATTTAATAGGTTGAACACAGCACCACTCCACAGATTTGTGAAGGTGTCTGAGAGTACCAGCTCTGACTGAGAGCTTGGACGTTGCCAACTCAGGCAGTCAATTAAAATACTGACTTCAAAGAATAGAATAAGAAGGTAAAATGGAACAAAGTTACTGCTTTCATTTCTCTGCTATTGTTCCAGCTATTGTTTACCCAGATGGTTCATACAAAGCAGGGTGGGGGTTTTTTTGTGGTTTAAAATAGAGTTTTTTATCGCTTCTCGGCCTTTTGGCTAAGATCAAGTGTAAAATAGAGTTTTTTCTTTTGCTGTTTTATTTAAAAATATTGTTCACTTGATAAACTTTTTCAAAAAGAAAATCATGTGATAGTAATTTGTTCCTTAATAAGCATCCTCTTTCATAGTTTTTAAATTTTTGTCATTTTTCAAAGGTGAACATAAAACCAACAAGCTAAGTACAAATAATATTTGTGGAAAATTGTTCAAGACGAAGGTTGACTATTTTTTTCTCCCAAGGAATATGTAATATGGCAAGAGTATCCCTACTTCCATGGAAGCAATGGCAGTTGATTGGTATCCAGGACAGTGGTCTCTAGTCCTCTAACAGCCTATTATAACAATTTAAGAGTCCACATAGTTTTATAGGACTAGGCCAAGTGAAGGCAAAAGTTCACAAGTTAAATATGGTATGTAATATTTGTAGACAAATTATGAGGGTGTGGGTGAGATAAATATTATGGCTCAGTGAATATACATGACAGACACAACAGAAAATGTTAAAAAGGAGGTCTCTCTGTTTCTAAATAGCAAAACAAACAAGTATCACAAGTATTCACCTCTAGCTTCCTTTTCAAAGTCTAGCTTCACCTATGGTCAATAGCTTGGCTAGTTCAATATGTATAAATTTGCATTTAACAAAATGTGAAGATGTTAAGTGTTTTAAATTAAAAAAATTTTTATTGAAGTATAGTTGATTTACAATGTTGTGTTAGTTTCAGGTGCACAGGAAAGTGATTCAGATATCTCTAACACCGTACGAAAAACCCGAACGAACTTTTTGGCCAATCCAATATATACTTTTTTCAGATTCTTTTCCATTATAGGTTATTACAACATATTGCGTAGAGTTCCCTGTGCTATACAGTAGGTCCTTGTTTTTTATCTATTTTATATATATTAGTGTGTATCTGTTAATCCCAGACTCCTAATTTATCCCTACCTCCCTCCCTTTTGGTAACGACAGGTTTGTTTTCTATGTCTGTGAGTCTGTAAATAAGTTCATTTGTATCTTTTTTTTAGATTTGTATCTTTTTATTTATTTAATTTATTTATTATTATTTTTTGCGGTACACGGGCCTCTCACTGTTGTGGCCTCTCCCGTTGCGGAGCACAGGCTCCGGATGCGCAGGCTCAGCGGCCGTGGCTCACGGGCCCAGCCGCTCTGCGGCATGTGGGATCTTCCCAGGCCAGGGCATGAACCCGTGTCCCCTGCATCGCCAGGCAGACTCTCAACCACTGCACCACCAGGGAAGCCCTGTATCTTTTTTTAGATTCCACATGTAAGTGATATTATATGATATTTGTCTTTGACATACTTCACTCAGCATGATAATCTCTAGGGTCCATCCATGTTGCTGCAAACAGCATCATTTCATTCTTTTTTATGGGTGAGTAATAAACAGTATGGTAATGGCACAAAAGCAGACATATAGATCAATGGAACAGAATAGAAAGCTCAGAAATCAACCCACGCACTTACGGTGCCTCGGCCTGTTAGGAACCGGACCACACAGCAGGAGGTGAGCAACAGGCCAGTGAGCGAAGCTTCATCTGGGGCTCCCCATCGTTCGCATCACCGCCTGAACAGTCACCCCACTCCACCCCGGTCCATGGAAAAACTATCTTCCACGAAACCGGTCCCTTGTGCCAAAAAGGTTGGGGACTGCTGAGTTAATCTATGACAAAGGAAGCAAGACTATACCATGGAAAAAGACAGTCTCATCAGTATGTGGTGCTGATGTGGCATAAAAGAATGAAGTTAGAACACTCTCTAACACCCTACACAAAAATAAACTCAAAATGGATTAAAGACCTAAAGGTAAGACCTGATACTATAAAACTCCTAGAGGAAAACATAGGCAGAGTGCTCTCTGGCATAAATCAAAGTGTTTAAAAATTAATAGAATTGCCCTTTTAATCAAGATACATCTGTGTTTAATTATTTATACACAAACTGCAAATCCCTTAAATGTCTAAGTTTAACATAATGCCAAAAAGTCTGTAAAAAGAAAAACCCTCATTTTTACAATAAATTATTTATTTTCTTAGTATTACTTACTATTGAGGATCTCATTACTCACTCAGGTTTATAGATCCCTAAGAGCTCTATGCTAACCTCAAGTGTTTTGAAAATACTTTTGTTTGCTTTTTGATGAATAATTTAAAAATTAATGTAGACATACTCTTTATCATATGGGAAGGCACCTAATGACAAATTTCCAGTTTATTTTCTTGAGAAGTTAGATTTAAACTATCACTAATATAGAAATGATTAGCTTTTTATGACGAATTAGATAGGCAGAAGTGAAGTCAATGGATGATTCCTTGGGAAAGATAGAGGGTAGTCAAAGGAGATGAACAACATGCCCAGTTTCTCATTCCAAACTCCTATCAAATTAACTCACTACTTCTCCCAGGGGAAGAGCTAATGTGAGGATAGAGAAAGGCTGGCAGGGTTACTCAGTATAGTTCCCTTCTTATGAAAGAAAAACGGAAAAATAACAGATATAGGGAAAAGGCATCAGCCACCGCCACATCCAAACTTCATGTCAAAAACAGAGCAAACAACACCAATTTGAACAGCTTTCTGTGCATGAAAATACCTTACCAAGAGCTACAAATATAGGTGAGGGATTACAGCACCTAAGTGAAGCATAGAAATAAGGAAAGATTCATTGATGAGGGTAGGAAAGGTAGGTTAACCCCCCCATAGCTTCCCCAAGCCCAGACAGGCCAGTACAGAAACAGACATCCTCCTGGTGGGAGGAGAGTGAAGTGGGCACCCGACTTCACCACAGAGCCCAGCCCTGGAGCACTCTAGCATAGGCTGACTCCTTCTGAAAACAGTATGACATTTCCTCAAAAACATTTTTTTAATTAAAAATAAAATTATGATAGGATCCAGCAATCCCAGTTCTGGGTATATGTCTGAAGGACATAAAATCACTATCTTGAAAAGATATCTGCACCCCCATGTTCACTGTAACATTATTCACAATAGCCAAGGTATGGAAGCAACTTAAATGACCATCAACAGATGATGGATAAAAAAGATGTGGTATATATATGCAGTGGAATTTTATTCAACCATAAAAATGAAGAAAATTCTGCTTTTTATGACAAAATGAATGGAACTTGAGGCCATTATACTAAGTGAAAAAAGTCAGGCAGAGAAAGAAAAATACTGTATGATCTCACTTATATGTGGAATCTAAAAACTCCAAACGTATAGAAATAGAAACAGGAGCTGAGGGTGGGAGGTGTGTAGAATGGGAAGGTGTTGGTCAAAGGGTACAAACTTCTAGTCCTAAGACGAATAGATTGTGGGGACCTAATGTACAGCTTGGGGACTCTGGTTAACAATGCTGCACTACATACTTGAAAGTTGCTAAGAGAGTAGATCTTAAATGTTCTCACTATAAAAAATGGTAATTATGTGAGGTGATGGAAGTGTTAACTAACCTTATTGTAATAATTATTCCACAATATACACGTGTATCAAATCATCACGTTGTATACCTTAAACTTATATATGATATATGTCAATCATATCTCAGTAAAGCTGGGGGGAAGAAAAACAATTTCTTGCACTCACATATTACATTCTAATGTGGAAAAATTTTTCCAGTGACTAAAATATTTGTGTGTGTTGTCCAGAGCATTTCCTTCCCAGGGTAAAGTTAGTACCAGGAATTCTAAGTTGGTAATCAAAATATGGTTTTGTGAATATAAACAGAAAACAGAGAGAGAGAGGATACTAAGATTCATTTCACTTAAGCCACAGGTAAAGCCTAAGAAATTATTTGTGCTTTAGAACAAGTGTACTCTCTAATGACTAGTTTAATGATGTCTTTGGGTTTAAGATTTCTCTATCTTGATCATTCCTGGATAGAAAAACATGGCCAAATTCTTGCAGATTCCTCTGTTTGGGATCCAGGTGAAGCATTTCAATTATAACATCTTTATTTTTTCCTTCATAGCATTATAGCAATTGTAATTATTTATTTGTATTACAAATTGTTTAGTATCTAGCTCTTTCATTTAACTCTATGGACCATGAGGATGAAGACTGTATCTGTTTTGAACTGTATACTCAGCACCTTGCTCAGTGCCTGGCACAAAGTAAGCTTTCATTTAATCTTTCTTAAAATAGTGATTGAGTGAATTCATCTCTCACCCAAGTCCTAGGGAGAAGATAGGTAATAGGCAGTGGTAATAGACTTCCTTGTGTCAATCTCAAATTTCTAAAGAAAGATTAAAAAATGTATTTCATAAGTAAGTCAGATGTCATTTGTATATTCTAGGCAATATTTAGATTAGCCACAATAACTTTCCTAGAACTTGACTAGAAATTGTACACATTGCCTGAATTATAGCTTTTGCCTGTATCAAGTATATGTCTTGTAAGCTCCTGATTTCAGTTACCAGAAAATTTTATTTTATTCCTAGGGAAGCAGGAATAATATGTTCTCTTTTATGCTGTCAGAAGGAGCTGGTTTTGAGGGTGGAATGCAAAGAGTCTATTTTTCTTTTCCCAGAGCTTATTTCTAACCCCTGGCAATACAGCTAGCTTTAAAAAAAAATTATGCCTTGGTAATAGTGTTTGCAAGGAGCATGTCTAAACTGTTTAAGAGAATAAAATCTAAAGATTTTATTAATAATAAGTCATGAGAAACTGTATAAATCATTCCCCTTTATCTATTAAGTTAGTGTTTCTCAGGACATTTGATATCACTTTGTTAACCTACTTTTGATATCTATATGAACATAATAAAACCATAATTCTTTAAACTATTTTTTATGATTCTGAATTCCATCAATTCACTGTTCTTTCTCTTTCACTAGTGTAAATTAGTAAAAATTTTACTGTAATTTTACTATTAATTAAGGCCAAAACAATAATGATTATTTTATTTCTGTATTTATTATATCATGACATTATTAGACAATAATATTAACAGAGGAAAAGTATTTTATTTCCCATGATCAGATTATTGAGAAATTCTTATATTCATAGACTTCATAAAAGGTTTTCTATGAAAACACTTTTATTGAAACATAAAATTCAATAGACCAAACATATATATAGCTTTAGAATTAAATGATTTAACTTGGATTGTAATTACTAAGCTGATATTTATTTTTCATAGCATTTGCTATTAGCCAACATTTTACTTTAATATGTATATATATATAATATGCATGTATATAATATACAGACTTAATTTTAATTAATATATCAACCAGTTATATGTCACATTAAAAATTCCCTAGTAAGACTTTTGTGGCCTTTCTAAGTTGGATAATTAAAAAAGACATTTTCAATTTCTTATGACTATATTAAATAAATGAGGTTTACACTAATTTGCTCCATGTAGTCAATTAGCCTAGTTAAATTTCTCATGGATAATAACATGAGATTTATTGGAATATTCTAAAAGATGCATATAGAGTTGCACATATACAAGAACATTCTTATTTTTTGCCCCACTACATGATCATGTCAATGACATATATCACAGTTCAGCAGCCAGGGCTTTGTGGCAAAAACAGCAAGACTATATATTATAATCTAGTTAAAATAGTAAAATTGCTAGTTTCCTCTGATTAAAAAATTGTAAGCTTGTCTCAGCTGTGGGGAGGTAAATGCTGCTCAACTCAAGAATAGCAATGCATGGAAGTATAATAAATTCTCTAGATGAAAATAAATTATCCTTATTAGGAAACGTTCTTTTCATTGTTTCTATTTATTATTTCACTTTGTAATGAATACTGTAGTCAATTTGCAATGCAATGAACAGTTTTATAATACTAGTGAGAAGAATACAGGCACAGTTTTAAAAAACATAATTTTACATAATATATTCTATTGTCTAGAAATAAACAAATTTTCAGTTTTAGAATTTATCACCCACCTCTTTAGAAATTTAGTCTTTTCCACCTTTCCAAACACATATGCAGGAGTCTGCATCTTGTTGAGTGTTGTAGTACTAAAACATTTGTAGTATTTGCAAGGCACCATTGTCTCCTGCTAAAACATTAATGCTAAGTAAATACACAGAAGAATGAAAGCACTAAGTCATTGAATTATGGTTGTAAACATGCCTTTAGCGGAGGAGGCATGGTCAAGAAAGCTGCTTAGATTGAATATGTCCTTGTTAAACCTATTTGGATGAAAAAATGAATACTATGATTGGGTTAGCTTTGGCTGTGTCTTAGTCCTTTTGGGCTGCTACAACAAAATACCATAGACTGACTGGGTGGCTTATTAACAACAAACATTTATTTCTCACAGTTCTGAGGCTGGAAGTCCGAGATCAGGGTGCCAGCATGGTCGAGTTCTGGTGAGAGCTCTCTTCCTGGCTAGCAGACTGCTGTCTTCTCCCTGTGTCCTCACAAGGCAGGGGTGGGTTGTGAGGGGAAGAGAGAAAGAGAGAATGAGGGAGAGAGAGAGAGAGAAAAAACAAGCTCTCTGGTGTCTCTTCTCATAAGGGCACTAATCCCATCATGGGTGCCACACCATCATGACCTCATCCAACCCTAATTACCTCCCGAAGACCCCATCTCCAAATACCACCACACTGGGGCTTCAACATTAAATTTTGGAAGGCATAAACATCCATCCCATAATAATGATATATTCCAAGGAAATTGGTTAAGGAAAAGACACATATCATTTAAGAGAAAGAGAGGGAGGGATTGAGGGATGGATCTCTGCCGCTTATAATGAAGAATGATTCTATTTGCAAGCAATTGATACCTCTCATCAATAACAATGTAATGGCAGGTGGTGCTAGATATATATGTGTTTCATGCCTGATAGAAAAGATAGTGAGATTTAGTAAATAGGAAATTCACAAACTTGTATCAGCTCTACCATGTAAAGAGCACTCATTAGTATTTTAAAATAACTAAAGTTGTTTTTTTAATTTTTTAAGACTGTATTTCTAAATGAATTATCTATCTACTCCAGGGATTACTAGCAGCAATGCTCTTTAACAAAATCTTAAGGCCTTTCTACCCCAGCCTTCAAATTGAGTGGAAATAAATATAACAACATTTTTAAAATAGAATTTTGGAACTAGAATGCCTATATTATCTAGTAGGAAGCTAAGACTCTTATATCCACTTGAAGATGTTAATTATGCTTTCCAGGAGTCTTTTCTTGTTAAAGAAGTAGGAAAAATAGGGCAGTGAGAAATAGCCCATGGAAGAAAAGCAATCAAGTGGTAATAAAGAAGAGAACAGGCAAATGCCAAGAAAAAGAACTTTCCCATAAATTAAATAATTTTCTTTGTCTGAAAGTTAAATAAAATCAACTTGTCTCTTTGGATTCTTTGCTTTAATTCCTTAGAAAATAGAATTCTGAATAGGTATCTGATCAAGTGTATTTGGTAAAATTATTGTATATCATATTATTATTTACTTTTTTTTTTTTTTTTTTTGTGGTACGTGGGCCCCTCACTGCTGTGGCCTCTCACGTTGCAGAGCACAGGCTCCAGATGTGCAGGCTCAGCGGCCATGACTCACGGGCCCAGCCGCTCCACGGCACGCGGGATCCTCCCGGACCGGGGCACGAACCCGTGTCCAGTGCATCGGCAGGTGGACTCCCAACCACTGTGCCACCAGGGAAGCCCTATCATATTATTATTTAATAAAATAAGAATTAATTTAGTGTTTCTATGTGTAATTTTCTTGTAAATCAAAAACTAGCAAAGTTATACCCTGTTTTATTAAATGTGTTTGTCTTTATGTTTGACCCATGTTTTGCTTTTCTTCAGATTCAGAATAAATTCTGTTCAGATATGGCTTTGCTATATTAGGGAGTATATGTGGTAACCTATAGCTTTACTTTCCAACATTATTATATTCTGGTTTATAAAATGGTAGACTTGGGACTTCCCTGGTGGTCCAGTGGTAAAGAATCCGCCTTCCAATGCAGGGGACATGGGTTCGATCCCTTGTCAGGGAACTAAGATCCCACATGCCTCAGCACCACAACTACTGAGCTTGCATGCCTCAACAAGAGAGCCCACGTGCCATAAACTACAGAGACCACATGTCCTGCAGCCTGTGCAACACAACTAGAGAGAGAAAACCCACATGCCACAACTAGAGAGAAGCCTGTGCACCACAATGAAGAGCCCGCGCCGCAACAAAATATCCCACATGCCTCAACGAAGACCCCGTGTGCTGCAACTAAGACCCGACACAGCCAAAAAGAAAAAGAAAAAGAAAAAATTAAAAAAATAAAATAAAATGGTAGACTTTATATGACTGGAAATCAACTAAGTGAATTAAACAAATTTAAAAGAAAGGTGGAATTCTCATAATTATGTTGTCGAAGAAATAATAATTGTCAGGATTAGCAAAACTATAATATAAGTTTTCAGGGTTTCATTTAAAAGTGTAGAAAAATTAGGAATATTGGATAGTTTTCCTAAAGAATAAGTATGGTCATATTTCCAGAATTGAGCACTATATTTTAAGATAAAATATTAAGAATTAGACAAAGAAGAACAGCATTCCAGCTGTGATTTTTATGTCTCATGCAGCTGTGGCCCACCCGCCCCAAGCATCAGTGATTTGGACACTGGGCATTCTTGGCCCTGTAATATACTTGTTGGAAAATGTTAAGGCAATTAGCAGAGGCAATCTCAAATGAGAAGACCCAAGAGAATTATGTCAGTGAGGCTGTTGAATAAAACATATCATCTTAAAATCTTTGCTTATTTTTTCTGTATAATACTAGCACAATTAAAAGAACATGCTCAATTTTGCCTGGAGTGAGCTATTTTTAGTCCCTCAGTTAATCTCTATTCCAATAGTTATTATCATTTCCATAGCAATACACACTTTTTAACACAAGTGCTTTATAACAATCTTTAGAAATTTCTCTTCTCTGTGATTTATGAGGTAAAAGCTAATTCACATAAGATTCACAGGAAAACACGACAAATTATACGGAACCTACATCTCATGTGGAAACCACCTGCGGTTAGCTTTGCCACAAGCCAACATAGGTTGCAGTTCTTGCTGAATCAAGAGAAAGGTGACTAACTTATGGAGGGTCACATCTGGAGTGAGCCAAAAATCCAGGCATAAACCTCTGTCCTCAATATCCATGATCTTGTGCCCCTTGAATAATGTCATAAATATTCAGAATCCAATTGGCAATAAAACCATAGTGTGAACACATACAATTAAATATAGCATCAGAACTGCCAGATATCACTTAGGCTTGCATAATGCACGGCAACTAGGACACAATTGGAAATGAGATTTGATCCCCAAAGGCCAACGGAAACCGGAGCCTCGGCTCCAGGGTTGGGTAATGCCCTCTTGAGGATTGACTTTCTGTTACCTGCATCAGGTTAGATTGTTATAAGCAATAGACTGCTTCTCTGGTGGGATTTCGAATACAAAATTGAAATAGAAGCAATGATCAACGTACATACATGCCAATGGCTATTTTTTTTTTAGATCTTGAGGGGTAGGAGTTTATTAATTAATTTATTTTTGCTGTGTTGGGTCTTCGTTTCTGTGCGAGGGCTTTCTCTAGTTGTGGCAAGCAGGGGCCACTCTTCATCGCGGTGTGCGGGCCTCTCACTATCACGGCCTCTCTTGTTGTGGAGCACAGGCTCCATACACGCAGGCTCAGTAGTTGTGGCTCACGGGCCTAGTTGCTCTGCGGCATGTGGGATCTTCCCAGACCAGGGCTCGAACCCATGTCCCCTGCATTAGCAGGCAGATTCTCAACCACTGTGTCACCAGGGAAGCCCTGCCAATGGCTATTTAAAGGTCAAGCTCATTCATTAGAAAAGTCTCAAAACTCTTAGAAATGTGACTCTTAAAAAATCTAAAAGGCAATTCCTTCCCAGGCTCATAACTATTTTTTCTCCCCTATCAACTCCTCTCTTTTATCTTTACTTCTCAGAAGCTTCCGGGGTGCTATTTCCTGAATCAGAGGCTCTCCCAAAAGACCTGCTTTGGCTCTCTCCTTTCTCTCACTTTACATCAGTAGGAAAGATTTGTCTATATAAATACGATAAAGCTCTTTCCTCTTCTTTTCCATTTTAATGAGAGAAAAAGATTGGGAGAGTAGGAATTATATAGTGATATTTTAGCTGTTATTTTCTCACTAAAAAATATAATCCTTTGGAAATCATTTAATTTTTCTTTGTTTTCATACAGAATGCCCCATTTCTGGGGGAGAAATGGATGTCCTCTACTTAGGAAGCAAAATGTGCTGAGCAGGGCAAAAAGTAAGGTATCTGGGCTTGGCATATACTAATATCACCCTCTATTCTAGTCACTAAAAATGAAAAACACTTGAAGATTCCCAACTCTCCTCATAAGTTTCTCCCTAATGGATTATTGTAAAAGATACTAATACAATCCATATTAAATGGAAAGGGAGGAAGGAAAGAAAGATGGAAAATAATATATTCAAGCCCACAATTGTCTTAAAAAGCTGAATTCAGCAAAGTACTATTGACCCATGTGACATGAATCTGTTTCCAAAAACATCTTTCATGTTCCAAACCTTAAGTTCTCAGCTGCCATTACCACCTGGCATCTTGTTTTACCCATTTACACCTTTTATCTAAAATACAGAGAAAAGCTTCCAGTTTGACAGAGAATTGCCCAATCTACATAGAATGTAGTAAAGGATGGTCAAGTTCTGTGAGTTCATGGCCTCCTGACACAATCTCCAGGATCAGTCCTTTACTGCTTCAGAACCCTGGGGCAGGTGTTGGCACACAAGCTTATGTTGCTCCTAAACCCACCCAGTAATGACTGCTGTTCTAACTTGTTTCCTTAAGTCTCTTTAGTACCAGTCAGACACAACACCCGGAAATTCCTCTGTATGTGCATAGTTCCCCCAAATCCCAGTGTCCTCTTCCTTTTTACTACTATATGGTTGAGTTCTACCACTATGTTTCCACCTTGGTCGCTATTTCTAAGTTTTCACTACTTTCACTCACGATGCCTCAGTCCCTTTGAGGGACTGGAACTCTATTTAGGTTTAATGACTGAGTCGCTGTCTCCTGGATCTGGAGACTGAGATGGTACCAAGTCCCCTAACTGGGACCATGATAAGCAGATAGATTTTCTAAATGGAAATACTTGCAATTGATTCTGCTGCCTGAGACTCATTATTTAATCTTTATTAACATAAGGATTATAGTCTATCTAGGAATCACTATTTCAGGTGAATTGTATCATTAATAAGATATCTGTCTCTGATTCCCTCATCTGATTCTACACAGTCTAGACTGTAAAATCCTTGAAATAGAGAAATATAGCATTCTTTTTTTTTACACTGCAGAGCCTGGCCCGGTTAATGCTGTAGCTGAAGGCATGAATGAATTAATTCCCCACATGGCAGGCTGAATCATGGTTCTCCAAAGACGTCCCTGTCTTAATCCCTGGAACCTGTGAATACATTATGTTACACAGGAAAAAAAAAAAAAAAAAGGACTTTGCAGATGTAATTGAGGCTATGGACCTTAAAATAAGGAGAGTAAGCTAGGTTATCCAGATGGGCCCACTCTACCCACATGGTCCCTTAAAAGCAGCAAACATTCTCTGGCTGGAGTCAGATAGATACAGTGGAAAAGAAAGGCAGAACAGGAACAGCAACAGGTAAAGTCAGAGATTTCAAGTGTGAGAAGGATTTGATATAGGTGGCTGTTTGCATGAACTAGATAGAGGCCTCTAGGAGCAAAGGTGGTTGCTGACAGGTAACTAGGAGATGGAGATCTCAGTCCTGCAGCCTCAAGAGACTGAATTTGGCCAACAACATGAATGAGCTGGGAAATAGAGTCCTCTGCAGAGCCTCCAGTAAGAAATGCAATCCTGGTGAACTTCTTGATTTTAGCCTAGTAAGACCCACGTGAGTCTTTTGATCTACAGAAACTGTGAGATAATTAAGCTGTGAACTTAAGTTTGTGGTTATTTTTTATAGCATCCATAGAAAACGAATAGACCTTATTTGGGGGTTTCTCTGGTGTAATTCCCTAGTGTGGGTCATGTTTTAAATCTATCCTTCTCCATGTATTCTTGGATATTATGCCTAGGAGGAATTGCTATTAGAGGGGCTAAAGATATCCCCAATGCAGGCCAATTTATTATAAAATGTTTCTTTCCTTTTAACACACTCATCACAGATGAAAACTAAGCTTCTCTAAATACACCAAACTATTACAGCGTTCACTCCTTGATGCTTTTATTCCAGCAGTTGTCAAAGTTTAAAGTATATAAAAATCACCTAGAGGGCTTGTTAATACACAGATTGCTGGGCCCCAATCCCAGAGTTTCTGATTCAGTAGCTCAGGGCCCAGAGATTTTCATTTCTATAACAAGTGCCCAGGTGATGCTAATGCTGCTGGTTAAATGAACATCCTTTGAGAACCACTATTTACTAAAATCAAATGATTTTTTTTGTTCATAAAATATTAACCTATTTTCTTCATGCTCCTTTTTATAAACCTATTTCCATACGTAGGAAATATTCATCTGGGTATGTACCCTTCCATAAGAGAGTAGAAAAAACTCAAATTAGCAAATTTTTCTGATGATGAAGTAGGCCACTGAAATTATTTGGAGATTAGTTATGACAATATTTCTGAAGAGGGAGGCTATTGGCATTTAAGGTAGGGTAATTCCTCATTGTGTCAAATTCTATTAAAGTCCAGTGTATTGCTTTGGTCCTTGTCCATCAAATGCCCATAGCATTCCCCAGTCATTGTGATAACCAACAATGTTTCCACACATTTCCAAATGTCCCTGTAAAGGGTGTAGAACACTATCTGAGAAACATAAATCTATGTTATTCAAGTTATTTTTTTTACATCTTTATTGGAGTATAATTGCTTTACAATGGTGTGTTAGTTTCTGCTTTATAACAAAGTGAATCAGTTATACATATACATATGTTCCCATATCTCTTCCCTCTTGCGTCTCCCTCCCTCCCACCCTCCCTATTCCACCCCTCTAGGTGGTCACAAAGCACCGAGCTGACCTCCCTGTGCTATGCGGCTGCTTCCCACTAGCTATCTACCTTACGTTCGGTAGTGTATATATGTCCATGCCTCTCTCTCACTTTGTCACAAGTTACCCTTCCCCCTCCCCATATCCTCAAGTCCATTCTCTAGTAGGTCTGTGTCTTTACTCCTGTCTTACCCCTAGGTTCTCCATGACATTTTTTTTTTCTTAAATTCCATATATATGTGTTAGCATACGGTATTTGTCTTTCTCTTTCTGACTTACTTCACTCTGTATGACAGACTCTAGGTCTATCCACCTCATTACAAACAGCTCAATTTCGTTTCTTTTAATGGCTGAGTAATATTCCATTGTATATATGTGCTGCATCATCTTTATCCATTCATCTGATGATGGACACTTAGGTTGCTTCCATCTCCAGGCTATTGTAAATAGAGCTGCAATGAACACTGTGGTACATGACTCTTTTTGAACTATGGTTTTCTCAGGGTATATGCCCAGTAGTGGGATTGCTGGGTCATACGGTAGTTCTATTTGTAGTTTTTTAAGGAACCTCCATACTGTTCTCCATAGTGGCTGTACCAATTCACATTCCCACCAGCAGTGCAAGAGTGTTCGCTTTTCTCCATACCCTCTCCAGCATTTACTGTTTCTAGATCTTTTGATGATGGCCATTCTGACTGGTGTGAGATGATATCTCATTGTAGTTTTGATTTGCATTTCTCTAATGATTAATGATGTTGAGCATTCTTTCATGTGTTGCTGGGAAAACTGGACAGGTACATGTAAAAGTATGAGATTAGATCACTCCCTAACACCATACACAAAAATAAGCTCAAAATGGATTAAAGACCTAAATGTAAGGCCAGAAACTGTCTAACTCTTAGAGGAAAACATAGGCAGAACACTCTATGACATAAATCACAGCAAGATCCTTTTTGACCCACCTCCTAGAGAAATGAAAATAAAAACAAAAATAAACAAATGGGACCTAATGAAATTTCAAAGCTTTTGCACAGCCATAAACAAGACCAAACGACAACCCTCAGAATGGGAGAAAATATTTGCAAATGAAGCAACTGACAAAGGATTAATCTCCAAAATTTATAAGCAGCTCTTGCAGCTCAATAACAAAAAAACAAACAACCCAATCCAAAAATGGGCAGAAGACCTAAACAGACATTTCTCCAAAGAAGATATGTTATTCAAGTTTACATGCCATTCTTCCCTAATATTAGTAAGGATTTTCAAATTTTATTCCCATGTTTTATTCACAAGTACTGGTTATTCTAAATATTTTAATTAATAGAAAGTATTACTCTACTAAATTCCTGAGGCCACAACCAAGAAGAATACGTGGCTGGTACCATGAATTGGCTCACTCAGAAACGCATTCCTTCCACTTTTAAGTGTGCAGAGGCTGGGAAGTAAAGGCCACAGTTACCAGACTCCTTGAAGTTTCTCTGTGTGATTTAATTTCCACTAATAACTAGATCCTCTTGACCTGGAATCAGAAGAAGGACATCTATGAAGAGGAACTAACCAGGAAGCATCCATTTTATTCATACACATTATAGTAATAGTGATATGTTTTGAAGTCAGAAACTGTAGCAATAGCTTCCTAATTTACTAGTCAACTCCCTGACTCCACAGATTCCCACCATTTCCAGGCTAGTAGACTCCTGAACTGTCCACCTCTACTGTACGGATTTAGGACCCTTTCCTGGAAGCTGTATGACTTTGGGATTCAAACCTCAAAGTTCAGCTTTAAATCAGTTTCTTTAGCGTTCCCCCAAAGTCTGTAAGTCATTTCAGAGCCAGGAATAAATCCTCTTATTTTCAAACTAGCTACCAAGGAATCTGCTCTCTACCACAAAACGCCATTCAATACAGAATACAATTAGAACTAAATATTAGTCAAGAGAAAACCCATGGGTGTTAGTTTGTTTGTTTTGAAATCTAGAATCAAGGTAATTCAAAGGTAATTATTCCCAAATGCACACATGGAACAAAAATGTTATAATAGGTACATACTATTTCTTCTGGATGGAAATCTAGTGGCAGTTCAGGAAGGCAAGGATAAAAAATATTTGACTATGAGTGAGGTTGGAATTATAGATAAACAAATTAGCTTTCATCTTGGTAACTTCTCTTTATTCTCCCTCTACTTCAAGCTGTCAAAGTGGAACATATCCTGTCATTGAAGAATGACCTATTTGGCTTTTTCAGACCTTTCAGTCAAAATGCAGTTCTAATTAGAATTGAAAGAGTATCCAGATAGAATTTACCACTTTTTATTAGTGTCCCACAGTATTTAAGAATATGGAAGGAAAGAGTTAGATTGCATGTCTGAATGAATAAGGACACTGAACTAAATCATTGAAAGTGAAGTTTGGTGCAAAGGTAGCCATGAGAGCTTATCCAGACCCACCTGCCTCAGCCTAAAACAGATATACACGCCACATACACAGGCACAACCCCTGGTCACTAGGGAGGCAGAGACATTCTGGTGAGGTTCTTGAGCATTCTAAATATTAAAAGACTGACTTATCAGCCAATCTAACTAGTGTTTAATGGGCGGTGTTATGCTATGACGGTATCTGGTTTTCCCTTATGAATCAAAACCCAGCATTTAATGCTGGCTTTTTCCATAGGGGGCCAGCACCAAGAAAGCATCAAATTATGTAATGTTTAACTTTATTATTTTTTCAATTATTTGTTTGCTGTTCTTCCTATTTTACTAATATTCTAAATTCATCATTTATAATACACACAACTATCCACTTCTAACTCTTCCTTTTTTTCCACTTTACACACTCAAACACATGCACACACACACTTACACCGCAGTTACGCTCACAGGAAGACTTTCTGTGCATAACATCACAAAGGATTAGGGGCTTGAAAATGTACACTGTTGCAATGCCAACTAAGTTGAATATTAAACATCATTTTCTAAAATCACTGTAGATATTTCCAGAACTCATGCCTTAGCTTCCCACCATTCTGTTTGGCTTTCTTTTTGACTCTTTTGCCATTGTTCTGGTTCTCCTTTCATCTTTCTCTTTTCCAGACTCATTTTCTGTTTTTTCCCTCTTCTTTTCTTCAGCGTTCCTTCCCTTTCTTCTCTACCTCACTCAGAGGTCCCCCTCCCCCAAAACCAAACCAAACCAAAGAGTAACAATAAATCCTTAATTTTCTTACATACTCAGTGTTCTTTGGTTCCTACCCTTAAATTCAGCAGACTTTTGCGTATTCTAAGAATTTATCTGAAGAATTCCAGGATCTCCATCTTATATTCTTTGATAATTAGGGTTGGGAGGTTGGAGGGTTGGTGTATGAGGATGGTGTAGAAGGATTCAAGGAGCGTGTCATGTTTTCCAGTTACAGAGGGATTTATCCTTCAGTTATTGGTGTTGGAATAATATAAATATTTTTCAATTGTACGGTGAGAAATATTTCAAATTAGAGAATTAGGGGGAAGGTATATAACTACAGGCTTTATATTGCAAAAACATCAAATTAATTTTAGCTGATATTGGTTGAGTGATTTCTTCCATTGTGTATCTTTCCATAAGCAGCTCCAATCAAATCTTCTTATCTATCTGTGTATATGTTCTCATATCAAGAAAGTTCTAAAAGGGTATTAATATCTTAGTTTATTATTCTAATGCTGTAATGCTTTTCACTTGCTTTATAAAGTTTACTTGTTTTTTTCTGGCTTCTTGCTTCAGTGTATCTATTGCCATCCTGTAATTTCTCATGACTTATATTGTTGCCAAAATCATTTTGTTTTCTAATCACACAACTTGACAGTACGTCACTCTTCTTCACTTCAATACTCCAATCTAGCTGCATTTGGAATCCTCACAGATAATGAACATGAACTTAATAGACATGCTCCTCAAGTCTGGTAATGAGAAGGGAAAATTAAACTATCTCATTCAGGAATTGAAATTATTAACTGTGAATTTCCTCATTTGTCTCATTTAATGAGGTAATTCATGTGCCAGCACATTTAAAACTATACAGTATTGTGCAAATGTTGGTTATTATTTGCAATAATAATAATAACATTGTTTTCCTCACGTAATACATTTTACATCAAAGAGAAATAAAATTTAACAATATGGACTTTTCTATTAGGTGCATACAATAAATGACCTTGACTGTCAGAAATGTCATTATCATTGAAAGGAAAACATCAATCAAAAGAAACAATAATATTTGAGCAAGTTATTCTTTTGCCTCTATGGCTACCTTGGTAAGCATTTTAATTTTTTAGTGAGATTTTGAATTCGCTTTTCTCCAAAGCCTTTAAGACAACATATATAAAAGTAAATAAACCTTAACCATTATAAAATTTCGAATGTTGAAACACAGAAGGGAAATGGGGAAGAAGGAAAGTAATAAAAAGCAACCAGTATACGACATAGTATTCAAGAAGCCTGCTATCATGGTAAATGTCAGTAAATAAAGCAATACCACTGTCTACTTCCTGAGTGAATATGTTTTATGTGAATATTGCTTTCCGGTTCTTCTCAGGCAAAAGAGTAAGTGAGAGACTCGGGTTGGACCCTACGTGAGAACTGATTGCTTAAGGCCTTTTTAAGTCTCTTTGAAAATGAATTGGTCAATACAAGCCCCCTCTGTTTATTAGGAAGAAGGGAGGCAGTCAGGCCTCTGAGCAGAAGCAAAAGCAGGTGGTAAAGAGTAAACAATTCCCTTCCCCACACCCACCGTCCCCCTGATGCAAGACTTAGAAAGGTGAGGAAAACGTGAGTTCTCTTGATTTCAAATAGTTTCTATACCAGGAAAAGCTGGTGTTAAAGACCCTTTCTAAAAGTTACAGGTGTTAGCATTCAAATGCAGTCACACAGCTACTGGCTGCCTTGGGATGGAAGTCATCCTCAGAAGGAACGTGTCACAGATTTTCCCTAAAGCCCCAAACCGAACACCAGCTGTGGCTAAGCTTTTCCATTTTTCTTCCTGCATGTGAAGATCTCTCAGCTCGTGCCCAGGATTATCACTTTGTCACTTAAATCAATTGAAAGTAAAACTGGAAAAAATAAATGTCATCAGCAATTGCTTTACTGTGAATAAGGCTTGTCATACTGGATACAAAGAGATAACCAGGGTCCTATCAGGCCTATTTCCACTGGCTTAATCTCCTTAGAATTTGGGGCCTCCAAGTCCGCTCAAAACAGTTCTGCCAAGAGCAACCTAAGGGAAGCCCTATATCTGCCTTAATCCAGACAATTTTTATGCTAAGTATTTCTTCAGCAAAAACACAATGTGCGAAAGACTATTAATGCCCATCTCTTGCTGATCCCAAAATAGAAAACTGACTGCTCTCTCACTGCCCTGCATCTTCCTCTGGATTTTTCTCACATCTTTTATTTCTGGGGCCTCTGCTCCAAGAAAATATACATTTCAAAATATATAAAATCTCCTTCAGTACACCTTGAATTCCATGTTGACATATTTAGGTAGGCTTTATTGATTTTTCCAAGTTAGTAGAATTCTTGAACACTGTGTCCTGTACTGGACGCTTTCTTTCTCTGACACTTTTTGGGCTCACTATGTGTGCATTCCTGTTAATTCTAATAGCAACCAGGTGGGGTGCCTATTATTAGCTGTAGTTTTTTTGAGATGAAGGTTATTTTACTTACTTGAGGTCACAGAGCTAAGAAATGAGGAAACCAAGTTAAGACCACATTGTCTGACTACAAGGCTAGGCTGTTTCCTATAATTAGGTTGCCATCCAGAAATTTGGGCTACAGTTTCCATAAGCACTTGATTATAAAGAACCTAATAACTGGATAGAGATTGGGAAAGTGAATTTAGTAAGGAAATATGGTTAGATGGTGTTCGTGAATTTAAATTCAAATCAGTTGTCAGGACTACATGTATCCAAGGAAACCATTTCACAAACAAAATTGTATGCACTTGATATCTCATAGTGTCTACTAGAAAACAGGGCACTTAGTGACTTAATGGATGTAATATAATTGGTGTGACCTTCGTATTTTAATTGTATAACTAATATGCCTGGTGCCACTCCTTTCTGTTCCATTTCCCCCATCTATAGACATTTTGTCCACCCATATTCACCACTTACAACCCAATTCAGGAATTTCTCTCTGTTCCCTCATATCTTCATTACATGTAGGCCCACCCTTTGCTAACTTATCTTTATCTAACTCCCTGAAGTAGCTGTAAAGCCTAGAATTTCTATCCCAATCTAAAACTCGCTAAAAACAGATCATAAGGCATCGGCTTGACAGATCCATTTCCTGGTTCGGAGCAGATACTCAATATGCATTTGTGGAGTGGCTTTGGGGCCAGAGGTGACCCACTCCAGCCAGACTGCTAGGCAAGGGAAGATGAGTTAATTCAACACTTAAACATATTTTTTTTCCTAGCCAGTCAGATAACTGTGTTCAGGAATTATGATTTGGGTACACTGTTCTTATTTTACCAATGCTAACAAAGAAAAGAAAAAAATATGGGCAAAAGAGAAAATATAGTAAAACCACTACATAAAAATTGAGACGTTACAGTATGTGAAAACCGACCAGAATAACATAAAGCAGTTAGTGACGGAGGCAATTCAAAATCATTTTCTCAGAAGAACAAAATGATACTTGCAATTTTGAGGCAAATATTTTTGTATATTCTTATATGGCTATAGAATTTCTACCTGCTTTTTCTGTAAAATAGATTTACAATTTTTCACGTTCGAGGTAATATTTATAAATCCTAAAATGATTAGTTTAGTCTAAGATTAGGTTCTCAAACTGTTCATTCCCCAGAGTCCTAGGGTCCTAAAGAAGGGAATGCCTACAAGAGGGCAGTTTGGGGGTGGACATCAAACTCTACAGTCATATGTCTCAAATGTGTTCCACATAGAAAATCTATCCAAAAGAGGTTTATAAAAAATGATCTTGCTGCTAGTATTTTAATCCAATTATGGAGGTTGTTTTTCCTTAAAATGTTATTCAAATGTTCTTAAACACTTAGTGGATTGTAATTCTCTTACAGATTTAAGACCTTTTGAGTTTTCAGTTAGTGAATATTTAATAAAATATTTAATAACATTTTAATAAAACTTAATGATATCAAACTGAGTCTGATATTTCGGAAAATATTACATAGTCTATGTATTATAAATGTGTTTCTAAACTTACGTATTCAACATTTGCTAAATCTTAGAATTTAACGGATTTCATTAAATCTGCATCAAACTGTATGTTGTATATGGCAATGGCAGCTGAGCATGACAGTTAAGAGGGCAGACTCTGTAGAGCCAGTTACTTAGGGGACTTTGGTTGTGATGATTGATTTTATGTGTCAACTTGATGGGCCATGGGGTACTCAGGTTAAACATTATTTCTGGGTGTGTCTGTGAGGGTGTTTTTGGATGAGATTAGCATGTGAATCCGCAGGCTCCCCAGCGTGGGTGGGCATCACCCAATCTTTTGAGGGCCTGAACAGAACAAAAAGTGAAGAAAGGAGGAATTTGCCCGTTGTTTTTCTGCTTCACTGCATGAGCTGTAACATCTCCTCTCATCTTCTTTTGCCCTTGGACTGGAACTTATACCATTGGCTTCCCTGGTTCTCAGGCCATTGGACTTGGACTAAATTACATCACCACCTTTCCTAGGTCTCCAGCTTGTAGACAACAGATCTTGAGACTTCTCGGCTTCCATAATCGTGTGAGCCAGTTCCTCATAATAATTCTCCATATTATCTTTCCTATTGGTTCTGTTTCCCTGGAGAACCTTGACTAACACATTTGTCAATTATTTAACCTCTCTATGTCTTAGTTTACTCATCTGTAAAATGGTAATAATAAACCATTTCCCATATAGGGTTATTGAAAACTTCAATAAGAGTATATGTAAATCATTCTTAGAATTTAATGGATGACTCAGAACAGTGTCTTGCAAGTATAATAGCCATCATTTTGGGAGTGTTTGCTATGTGCCAGGCAGGTAAGAGTTAGCTGTTTTATCATTTGTTTATTTATTCGAAAGAAAATGGTGACACTGTGATAATTTATTTGTCAGTAACCACTGGCAGCAGTGTATCAAGCAGTGTTAGAGCAATCAGGCACAGGTGAGATTACAAGTAATAATGCAGTAACGTCTATTGTGATAAGAAAAGTTTAGCTGAAGATTTGTGGTTATTAGCCATTAAATAGCTTTGCATGTGCTTTGGTTCTAATTTACTTTATCTTTTAAAAAAATGTATTATACAGGAAATTCCCCTTCAAAATAAAATCGCACCTTTGTATGAAATGGGGGAAAATTTTTAGATGATAGGTCAGTTGTCTTGCATTTAGTTGAACAAAGGTGATTTTGCTTTATAGCACAAGCATTTTTCTTCTCATTTTGGTAAGTAATGTGGCACTTTTTTGGACATCTATCTCAACCTTAGAATCACATTATTATCTCATTACTTTTCACAGTCTCTGTGAGAAAGTCAACATTATCAACTTTCACAATGGAGAAACCATATGGCAAAAAGTCTTAGTAACTTATCCATTGTTTCAAATCAAAGAGAAAGGCAGAGTCTTTAATTCAAGTAAGGTGGTTATACTCTTAGTATTGTCAATTTGTAAGTATCACAAACTAATAATTACTTTTCTTCTTGGAAACTAGTATAGATGTATGTATGGGTCATCAATAAGAAACTCTAGATTGTTCTCCTTTTTTCACTGCAGAACATTTGGCTATGACTGACCATGCTACATATATGCCTATCCACCTGCCTATCTATATACCTATTTATCTGTCTTTCTATCCTTCTATTACCAGTATTTTCATTTTTTTCTTACTTAAAATGATAAATCTGAATATGTTGAGAACTTGATTTTAATTTATATTAGTCTGCAATATTTTATATTTCTTCCTTGACTTTTCCAAAACAAACAATATTTTTGGTCCATTTTTATTTACTTTCTTCCATATTCAACTCAACATGAATCCGTTCCATGCAGTAATTTTCTAAATTATTCCAAGTACATCAAAATTTCTGCCTTAATATACCTCATATAAAACTTCCTTCTATCAAGAAATAAGGGGTTTTCAGCTTTTCCTTTACAAACTGTGTTTCTCCTTTCATATACAAAGAAATGTTCTTAGGTAAACTTTTTTGTTTGCACACTTCTCAGCAGAGGCTTCGTTCAGTTGGATGGATGTTCAGATGGAAATTATTTTGGAAGAGTCCCCAGTTAGGGTTACCAGGAAGACAAAGAACTTCTGTGGGTGCATACGAAGCCAGAGATAAAGAAATAAATGCATTATCATGAACATACTGAAGGACCAATGAGATGTGGACAATTAGGCCAATGTATTTTTATCCCTCTTTTGCCATCCTAGCCTCCCTCTACCTTCCAGAAGGTAAAAGTGATTGAGTAAAAGATAAAGCAAAACACAGTGTTCTACTTAATTTGAACAGGATTTTCCCAGGATAATGAAATTACAGCTTTCTCATTATTTCACATGAACCATTAAGAGCTATCAGACATACTTGAATTTGTGTTAAGAATTCCAGATCATGCATCAAGGATGTTTCTAAGGCACAACCTCTGTTATTTACTGCTATGTTACTAGAGAATAGGAACTCTGTCTGCTTTGCTCGTATTTTATAGACTCATCACTGCCATTCAAAGCGGATTTTCATGACGGTGATGACACATTCTCTTCTTTATGTTTCATGCTTGCTCTATCAGTCCTTCCCTTCAAAGAACTATGTGGTGCTGAAAACAATTACTGAAAATTCCTAAACCCACTTGACCTAACCCTCTTAACACAAAAGAGTGTCTTTCAATGAAGACTAAGTATTTAATAATAAATAAAGATAGAAAAAGAAAACACTGCTGCTTTATTGGCTGTATGCATTCATGTGCAAAACTATATATGAATGAAAGCAGGAAAGAGTCTGGTTTTCTTTTTGATAAAACAAGAGAAAATGTCCTTACGTTTTCTGTCTCTTGCAAGCACTTTTTTCCTGGCTCACTGAATGGAGGTTAAGGGAAAAGGAAACAGTGTAACACACCCTGTGTATGGGTTACTTCGATTGCCTAAATTTTATTTCATGTAATTCAGAAAGTTTTATTTTTTAAGTTGAATATAAATTTATCATGTAATAATTGTTTATTGTATTTAATTCAGAGACATATCCTGATAAATACTTATTAATTTTGTTCTTCTAAGGATTTAAATACATATATATGTATATATATATGTATATATATATATAAATTATTCCTTGCTCTTTTGCACATTTAACTGGAATCTGGGCATGAAATAAAAATGTTTGTTAAATTGTTGGGGAAAAAGCCTTGGAAATTATAGTCATGTAGCCTTTTAATAAAAAATATTGAAAATTATTTTAACTGATATGCTCTAGAATCAATTAGAATTGTATATTTGATTAATCATTTGGTTAAAGAAAATCAGTCTAAGTAAATCACGTGAGGGAGGTAACATTTTAGACTATCTTGTTGGCTTATAGTATACTTATTGATTGACAGGATAAACCTGATAAGAGCAAATTAGAAAATGCAAATGACATTCAACGGAAGATGAAATCTCAAGACTTTGGAATTAGAGTGGCAATGATACATATGGTTTAAAAATTTTTTCAGACTTCTTTTATTATAAGTTTTCGTCATAATAATCCTGCTTTGTGGGTTAAAACTACTTTTAGACCCTGGCTTTCATTTTCACATGTAAGGAGCTTGGAGGTTGTCGCTGTGTCCTAACAGCAAGTAAAAAGCTGAACAAACAGACAAATCAACATCTCTTCTTGGATCTGTCAGAGAAGTGAGGTCCCAGGGCAAACCACTGCCCCCCAAACTGGAGAGACAGACAGGCTGGATACAAAAAGGCACAACTTATTGGAGCAGAAATACCCAAGTAAATACCTTTGCAGGAACCAATGCTGGGGAAGGAAAACCTATTGTAATTGAAGAATCATTGGAGGCTCAGATTGGACAGGTCTGTGAGTCAAAAAACAAACAAACAAAAGGTAGTTCTTTGAAAAGAGCAATAAAATCAATAAGCCTCTAGTTGTGCTAAGCAAAAAAGAAAGGGGACACACATTACTAATACCAGAAATGAAAGAGAGAACATCACTACAGATCCCATGGACATTAAAAGGATAATAAAGTGACACTATGAACAACTCTATGCCCACAAATTTGATAACCTAGATGAAATGGACCAACTTCTTGAAAGACACAATCTGTCAAAACTCAGACAAGAAGAAATAGACAATGTCAATAGGCCTCTATTTATTAAATAAATTAAATCAACAATTAATAACTTTCTAAGACAGAAGGCACCAGACCCAGATGGGTTCACTGGTGAATTCTACCACATATTTAAGGAAGAAATTATACCAATTCTCTACAGTCTCTTTCAGAAGATGGAAGAGAGAGAATTTTTCCTAACTCAAAATCAGACAAAGACATTGCAAGGAAAGAAAAACACAGATCAATATTTTTCATGAACATAGATGTAAAAATCCTCTACAAAATATTAGCCAGTTGAATCCAACAATGTATAAGAATTGTAGGCCCAAAGCAAGTAAGATTTATCCCAGGTGTGCAAGGCCGGTTCAACATTCAAAATCAATAAATGTAACCTATCACATCAACAAGCTAAAGAAGAATAATCATACGATTATATCAACAGACGCAGAAAGCACTTGACAGAAGCCAACATCCATTCATGATAAAAGCTCTCAGTAAACTAGAAATAGAGGAGAACTTTCTCAACTTGATAAAGAATATTTGCAAAACCCCTGCAACTCACATTATACTTATAGTGAGAAACTTGAAGATTTCCCACTAAGATCAGGAAAAGACAAGTATATCCCCTCTCACCGCTGCTCTTTAACGTCATACTTGAAGTCCTAGTTAGTGCAACAAGACAAGAAAAGGAAATTAAAAAGTATACAGATTGAGAAAGAAGAATAAAACTATCTTCCTTCACAGATGATGGTCATCTATGTAGAAAATTTAAAAGAATGGGTAAAAAAACTCCTGGAACTAATAAGTGATTATAACAAGGTTGCAGTATACAAGGCTAAAAGTCAATCATTTTCCTATATGCCAGCAATAAACATGTGGAATTTGAGATTAAAAATGCAATATCATTGACATTAGGACCCAAAAAATGATATACTTAGGTATAAATCTAACAATATATGTACAAGAGCTACATGAGGAAAACTACAAAGCTCTGATTAAAGAAATCAAAGAAGGGCAAAATAATAGGAGAGATATTCCATATTCATGGATAGGAAAACTCAATATTGTTAAGATGTCCAGTCTTAACAAATTGATCTATAGGTTCAATACAATTCCAATCAAAATCCCAGCAAATTATTTTGTGGATATTGAATAACTGATTCTATAGTTTATATGGGAAGGTAAAAGACCCCAAATAACCACATAATATTTAAGGAGAAGAACAAATTTGGAGCACTGACACTACCACACTTCAAGACTTACTATAAAACTACAGTATTCAGGACTTACTGTAAAGTTAGTTAAGTGTGGTCTTGGTGAAAGAATAGACAAATAGATCAATGGAACAGAATGAGGAACCAAGCTACAGAAATTTAGTCAATTGATTTATGACCAAGGAGAAAGGCAATACAATGGATAAAAGATAGTCTTTAACAAGTGATGTTGGAGTAGCTGGACATGCACATGCAAAAAAGAAAGGAAAAGAAATGAATCTCTTTGGAACATACTCAACTCTCAGTTAAATATTTGCATCTGCTTCGTAAAAATTGTTAACAGAAAAACTCTCTGTGGCCATATGTTCTACACACTGTATTCAAGGAGATTTTCACTGATAGAAAGATGAGCTAATACAACCAACATTTTATCTATTCTCACGGCCTTTTGTGTCTCCCAGGAATCTCTTTGGCTCACAGGTTACTCTGACAATAGAAGGTCTTCAGTGAGCAATGCTAGTTTCTTGCCAGAGCCAGCATCATGAGCATGTGACCTATGCAGTCTCATTTGGTTTAATACTTATCTGTCTCCATCGCAAAACTCTTAATTTTTGAACAAGGAACTCCATATTTTCATTTCACATTGGGCACCACAAATTAATGCAGCTGACTGTAGATGTTTGCTGTGTATTACATTACCCAAATAGCATGGAGTGTGTGTGTGTGTGTGTGTGTGTGTGTGTTGTTTTTAGAACAAGTAAATGACTTTTTAAACGAATTACCGAAGAAAGAATAGCAAATAATTAAATTATACTAGCAGTGAATACATTTCAGGTTTTGTGTTTGCTTTGTTTGGTTTTGGTTTTTGTTTATTACAATTCTACATCTTCTTTTAAAAAGCAGAAATAGGAAAAACTCAGTTTAGATAGATAAGGGGAGAGAGTAGATTCATTTTCAAAAGTAAAAAGAGTAAAGCTCTGGAGTTACACTACTTATGTCCAAATACAGGATACATCATTTATAAGCTGTGTGACTTTGGGTAGATTAGTTAACCCTCTCTGTATCTCAATTTTCCCATCAATGAACAGAGATAATAGTAATACTTATTTTGTGCGGTTCTCTGAGGAAAAATGAGTAAAAGAGTGCAATGTTTGGCAGAGGAAGGGCTTACTACTGAGATATTATTATTCCCAAATGCCTAAATCCACTAGTACAGTGGCTTGTAGGTGCTAAAATAAATATTAATTGAATTGTTATATTAAAAAAAACTAAAAAGACATTGAGATGTACCCAAGAAAAAAATTTTACTGACAAAATTATATAATGCATTTTCCTCTGTGTTTTATTTGGTACGTTAGTCTTTCAACAGTGATCCAGTAAATAGAGACCTTAGAATATTGACATTTTTATTGCCTATAAAGCCCTTGGATTTCCTTAAAAGAAAGTATACATACATTTTTGGACATCAGACAATATTATTCATCCTCTTTAAGTAATTACCATCAGTTTTTAAAGCATAAAAAAATCAAGGGGATATAAAAAATAACCACTAATCTTGACCAAAGTGTTATTTTTAGATATCAAATTTATACAGTTGACTCAGATATACAATTAGAAATTGAAATGGTTTTGTGTGTGGCCTGCATCTACTCTGTATAGAATAAAAACAACTTAAAACCATGTGCTAGGAAATATGAAGAAGTTTCTTCAGGGCCCCCTTGATAAAGGGTGCTGGGGAACTGGTGATCAGTGGACCTTTCTCCGTGGGTATGTGATTTGCTCTAAAGGCTTTGAAAGCACAAAGCCTCCAAGGCAAATGAGAATAATAATCATAATCCCAGTCATAAGCCTAGTAACACAGGGGTGATTAAATGTCACTCTCTGGGGAAGAAATAGATTGTTTCTGTTTCATACAGAGGAAAAAAACCTACATCTTCCTCAACTATGGCATTAAATACATGGCTAAAGTTGGGTTTCAAGCAGAGACTGGTAAATTGAAGAGAGATAGTTAACTGCTTCTCTGAGGTACAAGCACTTACCACATGCAGTGGTGGTTATATTGACTAAGCATCTAGTTTGGTATTAGCACATTTTAGCTTCTGAATAGACATGATCTTCCTTTTGTTTCCAACATGCTAGCAACCACCTAATTAGGTCCTATCATCACACCTCCCATCATCGTTACTAACAACGCCCTTCTGTCAACCTCAAGGTATATATACTCTCCATCTTTTAAATAGCAGACCTCCATGAACCTGCAACATTCTGGTGGCCAGCAGAAAGTTCACCTATAGCTGGGGACCTCCACGATGCTTTCTCTGCCTTCACCCAGCTCCATTTCTTTAACTCTAATAAATTGATTAAAAAAAATTTCTTGCCAAGGGATACAGCACTTCCATGTGTATGCGAAGTACTCTGGAATTCAGTATTTATTTATGTAGTTATCACAAGCCCATTCTCACCCATATTTTTCTCATTTGACCATTGTTTAGGAAGGAAAGTATTAAACTGATCTCACTTATTCATGTTAGCTCTTGTAAGGATTTTATCACATTGTAATTATAACATATGTATTGTACTGTTTAATCATTAACACAAAATAATTACCATAAAAGCAACCAAATACCCACTTCCATATAAGAGGTTTCGTTTGCATTAAGGCAGATTTGAGATAGGACAGAAATAAATATATATCCATAGTATTCACCTACTTCCAAAGTGAGTAATACCTCAAAATAATATGATTAATAAAAAGCTACCCAGGTAACTAAAGAAAGTATTCTTTTTTTAGATCTTTCAGGTGAAGGTATTAATTGACTTACCCACTTCGGATTGTTGGTTCATACAACCTAAGAGGTTAAAAATAAAACATGAATAATAATAATTTAAAAATAAATTTATTGGTTAGAATGATAAATGCATTCATTTAATTGGTGTAGTAACAATGTTTATGCTCTAGTTCTCTTTCTCTATTTCAGGATAAATCATATCATGGAAAACCCCAGTAGGTTCACACCTTAAGGAACCACCACAAGTTTCTTGTTTTTGCCCACTACCTTATTGCTAAAGGAGAAGTCAATCGCTGCACATTTGAAAATGTCTGTATGAGCCAGAGCAGTACAAATTTTAAATAATTTGTTACACTAACAATTTAAGCAAGCCGTAGAAATTTGAAACAGATTTTGCTTTTGTTCTGTTCTTTTGTTTCAGGAAGTAAAGTAAACTGAGACTTAAAGAAAGATGAGAGGTTGGTCCAGTTCCATACTGTAAATTACAAAAAATTAGGAGCACTGAGTCCTGGTCTGATACCTCCTCCTTAAGGCCTCGTTGCTCCATGCATGCCATAGTAATAGCGTATTAATTTTCCATGATACTGGCCAGATTTTAAAGTAAAATGATATATACCTAAGGTATTAGCTATAAATTCAGCAAATTATGATTCTGTAATCCAGTTGAGCAAAAGGAGAAAGAAAGACAGAAAATGTAGACAGATGAGGATGGAGAGAGAAAAAACAAGTAATGTTACTGGAGAAACATTGTTTTGAGCCTGATGTTTGTCAGCTAGGAAGGAAACCATACATGACTTAGGTACTCACAGTGTGTACAGTCTGTTTCTTTGTGAGGCACTTAACCTTCCTGATTATTCTGTGTTCTTACAATTTATTTCTCTTTTTTCTACTCAGCATTCCAGTTCATGGATGTTAGACAGATTCAATTTTTTAAGACTGTAGAGTCTCTATTTTATCAAAGAGAGACAGAGAGAGAGACATTAAAATATTATGGGCTACAAGCACTAGGTCTTTTTAAAAATCATAATTAAGCATTATTACTTAAAATTATATATGTAGATGTTAACTAAAGCTATATATAAATATGTAAATTTTAAAACATGGCTTAAGATTTTTGGACCTGACGAAATGTTTGGTATCATTAATAGTAATCTGAGTGACCTTACAATTGGGGTTGCAATTGGAATTGGTCTCTATTGGAAAAGACTTTACTTGGAAAAAATAACTCTTTATGGAGGGAGTTATTGGGGTTCCCAATCAGGAAAGACTTTATTTGGAAAAAGCCCTCCTATGAATGGAAATGGTCTCATATTCTCAGGGTGTTTTTGCTTCTTTTGTCTGGAACCGTGTCTCTCCTCCTAGGACAATAACTTTTTTTTTCCATTTTTAAAAATTATTATTATTATTTTTTAACATCTTTATTGGGGTATAATTGCTTTACAATGGTGTGTTAGTTTCTGCTTTATAACAAAGTGAATCAGTTATACATATACATATGTTCCCATATCTCTTCCCTTTTGCATCTCCCTCCGTCCCACCCTCCCTATCCCACCCCTCCAGGTGGTCACAAAGCACCGAGCTGATCTCCCTGTGCTATGCGGCTGCTTCCCACTAGCTATCTACCTTACTGTTTGGTAGTGTATATATGTCCATGCCACTCTCTCGCTTTGTCACAGCTCACCCTTCCCCCTCCCCATATCCTCAAGTCCGTTCTCTGGTAGGTCTGTGTCTTCACTTTTGATTATCTTTTGCTAGAAAAACTTAAAAATAGCAGAATCTAAGCTTTGAACTGAACTCTCACATTACTATTAATGTTTTTCTGTGTTTAAGTTTCAAATAACTTATTTTTTAAAGGAAGTCCAAAGTGTCCTGATTTATACATCTCAATAAAAACAATCACAGTGGCTCTTCTTCCACATATACTAAAGTCTAAACTAACTTGTAAAGACTAGTTAGCATCTTGACCTAATGCATTAGAATTTTTTAAAAGTCGATATAACATTTGAACGTCCATTTGTGAGTTCTTGGATTGGTTTTGGTGCAAGTCAGGCTGTACAGTGGCTTATACAAAATCCTTAAAATTTATGCTGCTGGAGATAGATATCAGCACATGAGCCTCTGACTTCTGCTTTTCCACATTACTTTTCCATTTTAAAAGCATAACCTTTCGATGTGTGCAGGCACAACATATCTGCAATTATATAATTACATGATGCATATACATAATGTTGAAATTACAGATGCTCCACTGCGCTCACATAGCTGACAGTGTAAAAACTGCTACCGTTCTATCCGCTCGTTGTAAGCAGCCAGAAGATTTAAATGCTCACGACTGTTGTTAAGCCATTAACCAAAATGGTCAACAGACTGATTTTTATCGCTCCTTCTCTCAGAAACATTTAAATAACTGTCCAATTAAATTCGATAGTCTGCATATGTGTTTATTATAGCAACTTTAGGCTACAACATAGATGATTGGTTGTTTGAAGTTTTGCTAATTCTACAAATAAATGAACACGTAAATAAATATTAGTTGCCCACTTCTTTGTTAATTCTAAGTCCGGAATTGAACACTAAAAGCAGAAAGGCCAGATCAAAATATGACCAAAACAAAATGAGCAGTAAAATCCCCCCAAAATTTCGCAGCGCAAAAATAGATATATTAAACTGATGTTCTGGTTCAGTGGCAGTAGTATTCCAGTGTCTCTTGGTTTTCATTCAGGCATTAGACTTTTCAAAGAAAATCTTAATGTGTTGTTTGTGTTGTTTTCTTTTTTTTTCAGTTAGACTCAGTTCCGATAAGGTAATATGTTATAGAACCTCAAATGAGGCTTCTTAAAAATTTCCTTTTTGTAGATTAGAAGAAACAAAGACGGATATGTGTATGTGCCCTCTGCTGGCAAAGTTAAGATCAGAGTCTCTTTCTAGAGACAGAAATGAAATCCTGGAAGCAGAACAGCACCTTATATTCAGTCATTTTACAGACGGAGCAAAACAGATTTGAATTAATTCAGTAAATGTCTTGAAAGAACTGCAGGCAAGTTTGGTATTGCAGTTTATAGCAAAAGCTAAATGAAGTTATTGGGAAATAACAATGTTATTTTTTTACTGTTCAAAAGTTTGTATTAATTTGTTTAAAAATAAGCTTACACATCTAATTTGGTTAATTCCATCAAAGTTCTAGGAGACAAAGTAAAGCTAAATTACTTTACAAGATGAATTTAAGCTTTGTAAGCCTCTGACAATAGCTACAGTCCATTTGTCTCTCAATCTTAAAACTAGATAAATTTGGTATTCCTGGAATCAATAGAATATTGATATTTTAAACTGAGTTGAACTGATTTAACATTTCCATCTTTTTAAAGTCTTGGAAACAATATAAAAAATAAATCAGTATAAGCTCATCAATTTGAAAAAGCAAAACTTTTAAAAAATATATAAAGATACAGAAAATAAAATTAATCCGCCCCAGGAATTTTGTAAAACATTGACAGACAAATGTCCCCTGAACTGAAAACACTTAGCGAAAATATAAACGAGTAATAGGGATGTGATCAATGCATTAATGTCAACTTCAGAAGAATGTGACAAATGGTGTCTTGGAAGAGTTGATTTGGGACACTTCTCATCAAGTGTCTGGATGATAAAATACAGAACATATTGTTAAAATCTGAAAGTGGCATAGATTCAGTCCCAGTTTGGAAAATGGTGCTTTGGAAGTAAAAGGTGCCTCAGGAGTTAGTTCACTCAAAGTCCCTTATTTTGCTAATGAGAAAACTGAGGCCCAGGAGATTAAGTAAGGTCACAAAGATTGCAAGAAACCACAGTTTAATAAAGAAATAATCACATACAGGATGTAGTTCAATAAAGACAACTGTGGAGCTGTGCATTAGGAGGGAAAACAAAAATATCCCATAAATCTGGCAGAGAAAAATGGCTTATGATCATATAGTTCATAACAAGTTGACCATGAAGCATTAGTCTGAGAGTACAGCATAAAATTTTTTCTTAAAAATACCCCAACCCAACAATATTAACAGATTGGAGGGAATTCAGAAAGGAGGGAAATGTATAGCAAAAAACATAGAAATGGGAATCTATTCCTATGCTGCTACCAAATAGTTAAGAACTTTAATCAGTTACTTAATCTATTTGACCCTCAGTTTCTAAATATATAAAATAAACAGGTCAATGAGGTGATCATTCCCTATCATTAGCTTTTTAGGAACTATGCTCTACTGGCTGGCATACCTACTGAAAGTGGATTTCCTGAGGGCACAGTAATACATTATTTTTAATTAAAAGTTATATAAATTTGAAGCATAGTCACAAAACTAATGTTAGAAAGAAACTGGGGAATTTTAGAGAATTAGGGTTAAGGGATAAGAGATAGGAGACGAGAAACGTGTGGTAGTTGTGTCATCACAGAGTTGTATAACTGGGGATCAAATACTACAGTTCCTTCATTTGGAATATGAAGAAATGGGGAATGGGAAAGTCAAATGATATGATTATAGTTGAGAGTTAACAAATGACAGAGAAGTAGAATCCAAGTCTAAGTCGCTTACATTGCCCCTAATAAAGTAGCAAGCTGTGTTGCATTACTGTGGCTAGAATGATAAGATTGAGGAATAGGGAACTTAATTCCAAAGCATTCTCTCCACCTCTTTTAGGAGGGAAAAAAAACCCATAAGTTAATGTTTAGTATCTAGCAGTCTGGATACTCAATAGAAATTGACAATCTACTTCTTATATTTTAATTATTTTTTTAAATTTTCACTTCACTTTCATATTTTCTTAATGATGTCGGATATTTATCCTTGTTAGGTATACCTGTGGTTAATTTTTGAACAGTAGTTAAGATTTTCTAAGAGAGTAGTGGCTTCTATTTATAGAAGTACTGAGTTTACTATGTAGCCACACTAGTAGTCAATGAATCCGAGTGGAGCACAGTAACTCGGATGTTCATCGGTGGGTTTATTTCTTAGTGGCCTAACATCTTTAACAGACAACAAGCTTATTCAGGTTTCATGTTTCTATTTCCTCAAAAAATATTATCTACCAAAAAGTAATGTTAAGGAGACAGGCAATGATTTTAATATATGTGGAAAACATATGATAAACAAAATCTCCTGAACAAAGGAGCATGCCTTTCTTGATAAGTAAAAAATGATAAAAGACCATTTGCCAGATGGAAGGGTAATACTGCAAGATGTAAATGTGTCTTGAGACAGAGGAAATACAACAAGGGTTATGACACAGTTGGATCACAAAAAGAACCATGCAGATGGGGGCTAAGTTCTGAAGAATATAACAAAATAGGGTCAAGCTGTGTACCAAATAAAGGGAACGGAACTCAAGGGGTGACAGCTAAGCGTTAGATGGCAAAAAAGGAAAATTACGGATATTACCACTGGTATTCACATTCTGTGTGAAGATGTTGGAAAGGCTGAAGGCCAAATCTGAAACAATGTGTAAAACCTATTAACAACAAAGGGTGCCTCACTGAGGCGTGAACAGATCTCCACACTTGCAGGTTATCTACTCCATTTGCAACGAACCATAAACTGTGGTGAAATCTAAGTAACACTGAGGTAAAGGGAAATAACGGCTGCTGTGTGGGAATGTGCATCTTTCACTTAATATTATATACGGAGGTGAAATTTCTAATATAGCTAGACTTCCTCTTGGCACAGTCATTTCTTTAGGAGGGATTTGGATGTGGGGCATGCTCTGTAGTAGTATACTTTCAGAAAGAGATGTTGCTAGTAGCTAGTTTTAGAGGGTTTTCCAGTTTGCTGTGTGAAGAAAATGAGACTGCTTTTTAATCTCATTTCAAATATCCAAGAAGTGCTCTGGGGAACCACAGCTGGCCATCCATGTCGGAATATTATAGGAAGTTGCATGCTTTATTAAGATTAAGGATTCTGGGTTTTATTCCTTTTTTTTTTTTCGTTGTCTAGGTTATTTTGGTTTTCTATGAAATTCAATGGTGCAGAGTAGTTAGTTATCATAATATTCATGCTAGTGAGTTTCATTTTTCTTTAGAAATAAATTAGAATGTTCAAGAAAGGTAAGCGTCTATAGTCAGAAGTGATTTTTAATTTTTAAAAATTAAATTAATTTTAGCAAGCAACCATACATAATGGAAAAAACCCACAGCCTTGTGTATTTAGGCAATCTATTTTTACAATGTAATTTTCCTTGGTAGATAAATCCTGGAGGTATTGGAAAACTTTAGAACCAAAGTTCTGTAGATTTTGATCAACAGCACTTATTGCTTCAAGAACCTCTGGTTTATTCCTGCATTGTTCCTTACCATACTTCATTGACGGTTTCCAGACAGCAACTTGATCACACTCTCCACCTGGTCTGTCTTTGTCCGTATAGCCACCCCATTCCCTAACAGCTGAGCATTTCTGTACTCACACGTATAGAGCTGTGCGTGAGAGGATGGGCTCTGGATGAGGTAACTGTCTCACAGGAGTGGCACAGTACGTGGGTGCTCCCAAACTTTAGGCTCTTAATTTGAAGCTCTATTTCCAGGCAATTCAGGAAAATCTTCACTCCCCTGAGAAGAAACAAAATGAACTTCATATTTTAGTACACTCTCATCCATAATACTCTAATCATGTATATAATGAATTATAAAATTATAATTAACCTGCCTATCTTAGTCTGTTTGAGTTACTAACATACAATTACCATAGATTGGGTGGCTACGACAACAAACATTTACTTCTCACTGTTCAGGAGGCTGGGAAGTCTAAGATCAGGGTGCCAGCAGACTCAGTGTTTGGTGAGGGCTTTCTTCCTGGTTCCTATGTGGCCATCTTCTCACTGTGTCCTCACATGGTGAAAGGGGTAAGGGAGATCTCTGTGGTCTCTTTTATAAAGGAACTAATCCCATTCCTGAGGGCTCCATCCTCATGACCTAATCACTTCCCAAAAGACCCACTCCATCACACTGGAGACTAGGTTTCAATATATAAATTGCGGGGGGGGGGGGGGTCGGCAGGCATGAACATTCCATCCATGACATCACCACTACTGTTTACTTTGGCCCACAGTGTCTAGATTACAAATTACCTTTTCCCGTCTGTTCTTGAGATTTTCCTCTCAATATTTAAATGGCTGGAGATATTCTACAAACAAAGACAGAGTCTGATTCGCCTATTTGGGTTAAGTGCCCAAACTTTGGCTTGAGTTAAAGTCTTAGCAAGACCATACACAGTGGAGTTGTGCCAGTTCCCTGAAATGAATTTTGGCTGCTTTTACCAGAAGAAGAGAGAAAAGATGTAGGGGAAACCTAAAAAACACAGCTTGTACATAGCAATCTTCTCGCTGCGTCTTCACATGGTCACCCCTGTATTGTCTGTGTCCTAAAATCCTTTTCTTAGGACACCAGTCATATTGTATTTGGGTTCACCCAGGTTACCTGATTTTACCTTAATTAACTCTTTAAGGCTCTATCTCCACATACACTCACATTCTGAGGTACTGAATTTTAGGAAGTCAACAGATACATTTTGGAAGGTTCACAGCTTGGCCCATAACAAAGTTTACTTAAAATAATATCTCTTTGTAAAAGCATTAGAACAACTACTAACTCTTTAATATATTAGAAGGCAATATATTAACTCTCATAGAATCACCAAATTGTATATCCTTATGTGATCTTGGAGATAGCTCAGTCCAATTCCCCATTTAACATGGAAGAAGTGGAAGCCTGGCTCATGGATGTGACTTGTTCAGATTTATTCTGCTGTGTCACTCCATAGCAAGTGCTTAATATTTACTTCATTTACTGATTATCTCAACACAATTTAGTGCACATCTATTGGGTTTTTGACACTGTGATATGTGCTGTAGAGTTTGTAGCAGGCACAGGCAGAAATAGTCCTAGCCCTCATGGAGCTTACAGCCTCAGAGAATGTACAAATACTACAAAATAATCATGTCAAAAATATAAAGCACACCTGTGATAAATAATACAAGAGAAATCCATAGTGCTGTGAGAACCTACAATAAGGTGCCTTACTTGACTTGATCAAGAAGGTCTTCTAGCAGAAGTAAACTTGAGCTAAGGGCTGAATTATGAGTAGAAATTAACCAAATAAGGGAGAGAACCTTGTAAGTAGAAAGGCCCCATGGTGGGTGGTCTACAAAGCCCGCATTACCTCTTAGACATTTCTCCAGTGTCCCCTTCCCCACTCAGTATCAGTTACACTGTCCTCCCTGCCATCCTCTGAGAAGACTGAGCTTGTTTCCTCAACCCTTAACGCTCTAGCCCTCATCCATGCCATATCTCCTCAGACAGCTCCTTAACATACATCAGGTGGATGCTCTCAATGAAGTCTCTCCTGACCACCGTACTTCCCATAACACTATAATCTGCTCCGCTCTATCCTCCAGTCCTGCTTTATGTGGCGTGATTACTCTTTTTTCTTCTTCCCATAAGATATCACTTTTCCACATAGTTTATAATTTAGTTATATGTAAATATTTATTGTGTATTAACTGACTTCAGCTAGAACATAGGCTCTGTTGAGGGCAACAATATTTGTCTGCCGTATGCCACATTTTTCTGGTGTATACCAAATACCACAGACAGATACATAGTAGTCATTCAAAAAATACTTACTGGTTGAATTGACTGATTGGTTGATTGCTGAAGGAATAAAAGCTTGTGTCTGGAGCATGAAGTTTAGAAAGGGAGTTAGGGGCCAGACCTGGCAGTCTTGTGATGTAACTGAGGTAGAGATAGAGAGAGAAAGGGAGGGGGAGAGAGAGACCATTAAAAGATTTTAGGAAGCGGAACATGAGCAGATATAAATTTTGAAAAAGTTCCTCTGGGATTAGTCACTGTAATAGTCCAGGCGAAGTCTATCAGCTTGGGTTAGGGTGACAGAGGGCAAGGTGGAAAGCAGAGGATGGAGCCAAGAGAACTTAGGAGGTAAAATGCTGTGTACATGAGGAGAGTATGTCTAGCCAAGAAGGCATCTTTTTTCTCGATTCCTAGCCCATGTTCTTTCTATTACAGGGGAAGAGAGAAGGAAAAGAGCATAGACTTTATATTCAGTAGGTCCTCAGCTTAAATCCTGATTTCAAAACATGCTAAGTAACTTTGGACAAGTATCTTAACCCCTGAGACCCTCAAATTACTGTCTATGCAAAAGGAATAATACTTGCTACCTGGCAGATTTTCTGTAAATGTTAAATTAGAAAATGTAGTTAACAAATAGAAGCTATTCTTAGTAACCTCTTTCCCTGAAGAATAACTTTCTTTAGGAAAAAAAAAAAGCTGTCTGACAAAGTTTGAGTTGCATTTTGGCTTTTCTTCAAAATGTCACTCATGAATGTTGCAATATTAAATGTCTTGTTGTTACTACTGTAAGAAAGAGCATCTACCGTAATTGTCACCTTCAGCAATGCTCTGTTTATGGTACTCTATTGCAGTAATGGCCTCCACTTGTCACCTCCCACACTGACTCCAGGCTTGGCCATATGACTTGCTTTGGCCAATGCAATAGCAAATATGACTTAAGTAGAAAAGCTTGAAAAGCACTTGCACTGTGGGGTTTCCCTTTCTGCTGGTCCTGTGATCACTGTGATTGTCCCCCGAAAAGAAGTCCACTCTAGTCTCCTGGAGGATGAGTGATCACATACAACTGAGCTGAGTTATCTCTGCTATAGCCCCCAAGCCCAAGCACACTTCTGGTGGTCATCCTAGACCAGACAGCCCCAGCTAAGACACTACTTGACCACAGAGATCACCCAAACTGATTCAGACCAGAAGAATTGCCCAGTGGATCTTGTGGCTCAAGAGAAAGAATAAAAGTTTGCTGTTTTTAGGTCACTAAGTTTTTAAGTAGTTTATTAGCAGCAAAATCATTTAATTGATGTATCATTGTATCTCCAGTCCATAGCAAGATCCCTGGAACATAATAGATGATAAATACATACTCCAAGAAGTCTGAATCTTTATTTAATGGCCTTAAAACACTATGTGGTTGGATTAATTGCTAAAACTTAATGTTTTGAATAAGAAAACACTTTTCTTCAGCAGTTACTATAACATGAATTATCTGATATGATTTTTTTCTGCCTTGGTAACAGTGTGATAAATACTATTTTCTTAAACTTGTGTGTGATTTATAAGCCATAAAGATCAAGTATCATTTTGGTTCTGTGTTAATTTTGACATTTTAGTTTGCATGAGTTAATTACTAATTATGAAAGACAGGAAAACATTTTTGCATACCTATCTACATACACACTTAAAACTACATGTATATATGCATATGTGTGTATTTATGTGTGCATATGTGTATGTATGTATGTGTATAGATGCAAGTGGTTAAATTCTACATTGTGAGGATTAAATAAAATTATATGGTTTGGAGAGCAGTCACAGTTGAGACAAAAAGTTGGCTAAAACCAGCTGTGGAGAAATTGGAACATACCTTGAAGACTGACATCCCACTCAAACACCACAGTCCTTAGAGTACTTACTATGACTTATGAGGCCCTACATATAATGTTACTCTCTGACTCCATTTCTAATTACTCATCTCCTCGTTCTCTCCACTACAGCTCTGATGGTCTTCTTTTTGGTCTTTAAACTTGCCAAACATGCTCACCTCAGGGCCTTTGCACTTACTAATTCCAATGCCTGGATACTTTTCCCAAATAGATTTACGCTTAACTCACTCACTTCCTTCAGGTTTTTGCTTAATAACCACTTTCTCTAGAAGACCTTCCCTGGTTGACCTATTTAATTTCTCAACTGCCCTTCAGGATGTCTCTGATTTCTCCCACTTCTCTGATTTTTATTTTCTCCTTAACACTCATCACTGTATCACATACTATATATTTTACTTATTTATCTTCTTTATTGTCTACCTCCCCACACCAGAATATAGCCAAATAAGGATAGGAATTTTACATAAAGGTTTACTACTTTATCCTCAATACCTAGAACAGTGACTGACGTGTAATAAAGTCTACTAACATTTGTTAAATAAATGAAAGACAAGGGTTTTTTTTCATAGCTGTTTCAGAGTCTTGTGAATTAGCTGGACGTTTTATGGAGCTTTGGTGTAAATGTAAAGATAATTGCAGTTTTATTGGGAGAGGGTCTATGGTTTTCAGCAGATTAACGGATTACTTGGAGCCGGAACCCAAAATGCTGCAAAGAGTTGATCTAAAGAATTTAAAATCTTTTTTGAAATGCAGAGTTGAGAGGTATTGAAGTTTTTGATAAAGAGACAAGCAAGAGAAGAATGGTATTGAAGGAAGATTAAGCAGACAGAATGATGGATTCAAGTCAGGATAGATTAAAGGCAAAGAGACCAGTCAGGAGGTTATTATAGTAAATAAGACAGGAATTAATGAGGTCTTGAACTGGAAGCATGGTTTTGGGGAATGAAAAGAAGCATTCAATCTCATTATGTTCAAATACTGTCAGTAACGGCTACTATGTTACAGTGTGATAGCATTGCTGAAATGGAAATCAAGTATCATAGTAAGAGAAAAATATTCTTTTTTAAAACTAAACAAAAGTTCAAATAGTGGGATTTTGTGGGCTGAGATAACCTCACTGCATTAAAGAGAGAAAGCTTTCACCACCAATGCCCCAACCAATTCCAACTTTAATCCAACGGTCACCTTTTCTCTCTGCCTACCAGCGCCACTGTGAATGCTTTTGACTGTGAGAAAGATGATGGGACATTATTTGTTTAGTCCCATTAGAGGTACTGGAGTAAGACAAAATACTTACTGATGAGTAACACATTACTTACCAGTTTTGACTCTTGATTAGCCATGAATATACTTAAACATTTTCCCTTTCGGCTAGAAAATTAATGTTATTTGGAAAATATCTTAATGGAAATTATTTGAAATATTTCACTGAATTGTTCCCTGCAGCAGAGAGAAATAAACATGTAACCTTGAGAACTGACCTCTCACCTTAAGTTAATTCTAAGTCCTGTGTTTCACGTGCATTTTGTGTTCTCATCAATAATTTATCTGTGTAATTTCAGTAGAAAATAATACTTAAAATAATTCATTGGTTAAATTCTCATGGAAAAATTCTTTAAGAATATTGATGCTATCTTTGTAAACCACCAGTACCATGCTAGATACTCAATTTTGGAAACAAAATGGTAAAGAATTACTTTCATTTTCTCAACTTGTTGCAAAAGGGCCACAATACACGGTGAATCGTGAGCTAACCTAGTTAATAATCAGAAGTTAACTAATGGCAACGTTAGCTGCTAGTATTTGAGAAACTGTTAGGATTGCAATGTAATTCAGCCGTTGGGAAGAAGATGCTCTGCACACTTGAATTTCTTTGCACACTGCTGTGAATTTGATGCCCTTACTGCTCTGTTCCTACAGGCCCAAGTCAGGGGTCCCTTCTCTTCCTTGAGCAAGTCCTAGATTCTTATCTTGCCCCTTGAACTTACCTGTCCAGGTGCTATATGCCTTCGACTTCTGCAATTTGATATGTAACCTGATCCAGTGCATATGTCCCTTATACTATGTTCATGGATGTTCTTCCAAAGGAGGTCCCCACCCCTAAACATAGGTATATCCCTTCCTGAATGCCTCTCACTTCAGGCCCTTCTTCTCCACTCTCAATGGTACTTCTCCATCTCAATCGGCTCTTTACATCTATGTCCTAACTGCTTTCTCAGCACTCAGCCTTAAAATCTACCTTCCACGTTGCTGGAAATTTGATCACACTATTAACTCTCTCATTTCCCATTACTTTCACAGGTTGTGCTATTTCTTTTTTTTCCCCTGAAGCATCATGCTTTTCTCTCTACCTGCTAAAGGCACTCATTCCTTGTCTTAGTTTCACTGACTCCCTTCTCTTGCCTAGGCAGATTCTTTTTTTTTTTTAAATAAATTTACTTATTTATTTTTTGGCTGCGTTGTGTCTTCGTTGCTGCGTGTGGGCTTTCTCTAGCTGCGGCGAGCGGGGGCTGCTCTTCGTTGCGGTGCGCGGGCTTCTCATTGCGGTGGCTTCTCTTGTTGCGGAGCACGGGCTCTAGGCACGCGGGCTTCAGTAGTTGTGGCTCGCGGGCTCTAGAGTGTAGGCTCAGTAGTTGTGGCACACGGGCTTAGTTGCTCCGCGGCGTGTGGGATCTTCCCGGACCAGGGATCGAACCTGTGTCCTCTGCATTGGCAGGCGGATTCTTAACCACTGCACCACCAGGGAAGCCCCTCCTAGGCATATTCTTCCTTCCTGTGTTTCTACTGAACATTATCTCATTACATAGTAATGGTTAGACAGTTTCTTGGTCATCTTTTATCTCCAATGTATAGCATAGTGATTGGTGCATAATTTGGTTTTTACAGTGATAATACCTTCAATCAAATGATGATTCAAATGATGGAAATTCCAGGTTACATATGTGAGAAGGGAAAGTAATGTCTTTCAAACTGTGCCAGATATGTTTAAGGCAGGCTTAATCACTACTATTCAACCAGTACATTTAGGAAACAATCAGCCCTTGGCTGACTCATTGTCTGGGTTCTGGCTCCCATAGTGAGGCCATGTGGACACCTAGGAATGAAAGATGAGGGAAGGAAAAGTTTTTAGGAATGAATCAAGGAAACTGCTACTTGGCTTCTGCAACCTCATGCATAATGGCTTCTGGAACTACAGACAGCTGGGCAGGAAAATCACTGGCTCTCAAAGGAGAGAAACAAATGCTAACCATTTTAATCCTTGCTGTGACTATGCAGGTAAAAAAAAAAAACAATAACAGCAAAAACCCAGCCTCTCAACAAAGAAGAGCTACTTGGCTCCCTCTGTACCAAGGAAATGTCAGCAGCCATGACAGCTTCCTTCAGCCAGGTACTGCTTTCTGGAACACAAATCTTGGACCATCTCAGGAATTCTTGGCTTCCTGACAAGACTCATCTAATCTCACTGTCTACTCAAGCTAACCATCTGGAAATGAACCTGCTTGCTAAGATGAGCCACCTTGTCTGTACACATCCAGACACACTGGCACTGTAGCCCTGGTCCAAAACCAGGGTTCCTGTATCTTAAACCTAGAAGCATATAATGGGTCCAACTGCTAGAGTTACAGAAAGTGCTCTACATTTCCGGAATGAACCCCTAATACCTATGAACTAATATTAAACTGAATTTCATTTGTTAAAGGGTCAAGTTTCATTAAAAAATGAAATGATTGTCATTTTAAAATAATGGCATTCAAACATTAATGAATGTATGTATTATAGATGCTCTTTAATATATAAACATAGTCTCTGTATTTTTACATAAAACCGAACTTGCAACATACAATAAATCTACTTTTAAAAACATATTCCACATTTCTAGTTCCCTTTTTATGACTTCTATATCTTATAGGAGACAAGCAATGAAGCCATTTCATTAACAGTTGTATTGAAAAAAAAAAATTGTTACTTTTGTCTTCCCCTTCCCACAATCTCATGAGAATTTGAGGACTATGTGAAAAACAAAGTATTCAGTGATTATTGATTCAATGATTCCCTCTCTCCTTTCCCTTCCTGGCAACATCTGTAAATCATGCTTCATATAAGTTTTGAAAAAAATAAGAGGGACACTAAAATAATTCATATACATAAACATAACAGTATATTATTTGATCTTTACATTTTGCCCAGCATTTATTTTATTATGCTATCATTTGTTTATAAGTTTCAAAAATGGGTCTGTGTAGTTCTAAGAAATAGATTCTAAAATAGGATTACCAGAGCATCACCCAACAGAAATAGCACCAATTAAGGAATCTGTTTATCTAAAATTCATCTAGCCCTACTCTACTAGGAATGGAAAGATAAATCCTTGGCTCTCGCCCTCAATACTTTATAGAACCCTGCTTCCTTCTGAGCACGCTCTGTATTTTTAAAAGCTTGGGATCATATTACAAAGTTACATGGTAACTATATTTCCATTCTATGTAAATAGCTTAGCATCTAAACATATTAGCTGAGCAATACTTTCCTTGATAAAGGAAGGAAGGAAGCCTAAATCTGAAATTAGAAGAGGATTTGCCACTGTGCTCCAATGCCAAAGCCACACCATCTTCAGTGGACAACAGCAGAAGTGCTCTCATCTTGTGACTAGTGCCGGCATTTGTGGGTTTTGTTGGCACCACCCAGGTCAACCTCAGCCGGAAGCAGTGGTGATAGAGGTGGTAGTAGGTGGCAGTGAGGAGTGGTGCTGGTAGAGGTGATGAAGAGGTTTCCTATGGGTTACTCAGGATGGAGGTCTCAGAATAGACGGCTTATCCAAGGGTACACATGAGCCACTTCTTGGGACTCTGCCTGGTATGTGAAAAAGTCTTTGAAGAACATAAAATACTATGTTTTCAAAGAAATAGTTTTACTTAGTCTGAACATGACACCATATTTATACCTAGACTGGAGTAACTAGAAGAAATGGAAATCACATTTGTGAAAAAAATTTTTTTTTTCTAGAGGAAATTAGACTGGTAAAAAATAAGACTTATATTTCAAAAAGTGATTTGGGGGGAAAATATTCACATTCAAGGAGGCCACAGAATCCAAAGCCAAAAAAATAAAAGCCAATGTCTAGCTTTGAGATCACTTTTATTAGCAGTCAATGTAAGATATTTGTGAGAGATACAAAGACTCTCTGAGCGCTCCTAAAATCACAGTAAATTTTCCTCTGCCACAACCCTTCATAAATGTAATAGTCACATGAAGTCTACTGAATGGCACTGCTTTTCCAGTTGATAACTTCTTGTAGACTTTTCTTTACAGACATGTATTCATTCTTTCCCCTCTTTAAAAGTTTATATAATAGTTTTAAGCTTATTAAAAGAAAATAAAATCCTCCTTTCTTGAGAGAACTTACGGCTACTGATTAGAACTAAACTTCACTCTTAAAGGGAAGAAAGGACCGGTGAGAGCAGATGCAAACACTTCACCTTTTGCTTACTCATTTCAGCTCAGGTGAGTTTTATAGTAAACTAAACTCAAAGCAATTTCATTTGAACTTCTCAGTGACCTTTCTGAAATTGGGCATTGGCAGCCTGTGGTACTTCCTAGAGGAACTGGCCGTATTTCAAAACACCAGTGTAATTGGCGTTCCTTCCAATAACCTTGTCAGAGTCACAAGGGTAAGTGGAAACAGAGCAAAGCAAATATTCACAATGGTCTTTCTTGGACAAGGTTAAAGTCTCTTTTTGTTTGTTTGTTTTGTTTTATTGTGTGGTTGTTTTTCATAAGAGGGAGCTTTGCCTGCAATTCTGTCAATCTAGAACCTTTTATAAATATGGAGATAGAACAAAGTCAATCCGGCATTACATTTATTTCCTGTATTAGAATCACCGTAAGAGACACACACACAGAAAAATAGTAATCAGATCTGAACACAAAAATGCCCATTTATTAAGTCTCCTCGTGGTCAGAACACTACAAATGATATAGCTAAGTGCTGAAAGCAAGAAAAATCAGGGTGCTTTTTTACTTTTCTTAACTGGTATGCACGTCATAGGGCCGACAGTGACCGTTCTATTCCTCCATGACCTGCTAATTACTGGAACACACGACAGTAAGTTAATTGCGTATGTGTTTTTTTTTAATCCTCGGCATAGGGAGAACTGAATTGCTCTCGCTTCTGTGTTTTACCATCTGGATGCCCACAAACTGCAGGAAGTGCCCCTTCCTCCCAGAGAAAAAATAGAAGATAAATGCTTTTGAACACTACCTTATGCCTGTTTAAACATCAATTTCTGACTATACACAGTAGCTTCTTCGACCCCTCCCCCTCATTCTCTTCGTTTCCCTCCCTCCAACTATCCTGACAAGAGAAAGAAGGAAATCTCACATTCCCATTATGATCCCCAGTGTGGTGCCATTAAATAGTACCCTTTCTGAGTGGGTCTAATTGGCCGATATATGGTGCTTTCTATCGATGCTTTTCCGTCACTGCAGAGTTCCGTGTACTTACGTGTATATAATTCATCACACGAAAGTCACTTTCTTCACCCTTATTGTCCTGCCGTTTAAATAGTTATTCTATGTGAATTTCCATGTAATTAACTGGTTTGGTCGCAATTTCAAGCACTTCAGAAAGACAAAGGGAAAACTGAAAAACGCCACATTTGTGAATTGGCTGACATTCAGAAGCATTAACTTGCCGTTTCCCTAGACCACCAGATGTCAGCCTAAATTGAAGAACGGAAAAGAAACCCTGTATCATAGTGTTAGTGTCTAGTGTGCCAGATGGGGTTTTACACAACCCTGCAGGAAGAGTTAGCCAGCAGTACTTAAAATTCAGTGTTAGAAATAGCACAAGTGACACTGCATGCACTGTAGCATTTTTTGATTATGGAACTTAATTGTATCGTAGATCACTGATAGCTTAATTTATGAGGATTGACTTTGTTAATTCAAGCAGTTCAAAAGTCACTGTTAAAGCTTCAGTCCATTTAATTGTATCTGACTTAAGCTTCACTCAGGCTCTCAGAAGACAAATGGCTGCATAGAGGTAATACATTTTTATTTTTTCTGCTGTTTATCCATCTATTTCTACATGTATCATTTACTGTGATTTACATTTCAATGAGCAGTATTACATATATGAGGCAGATTTTTCTTTTAGCTTTCAGTTGAGCTTAAAAAAAATGCAAATATTAAACCATTTTAAAAATGTGTCACTTTTGATTTCACTACCATGGGAGAACCAACAGCCCTAGAAGGTTAAGGTTTTCTTTTCAAAATTATCATCCATCTCAAACTGAGAGATTACAGGTATTACTTCTTAGGACCAAATTGTTGTGGGCTGATCTAACAGAAGTGGTCTGCTGTATTTTTCATTAATATATGCATCATTAAGCATGAGGGAAATGCCATGAACACATGCATTAAGAAAAGCAGTCAGGGGCTTCCCTGGTGGCGCAGTGGTTGAGAGTCCGCCTGCCGATGCAGGGGACACAGGTTCGTGCCCCGGTCTGGGAGGATCCCACATGCCGCGGAGCGGCTGGGCCCGTGAGCCATGGCCGCTGGGCTTGTGCGTCCGGAGCCTGTGCTCCACAACGGGAGAGGCCACAACAGTGAGAGGCCCGCGCACAGCAAAAAAAAAAAAAAAAAAAAAAAAGAAAAGCAGTCAGGAATACGTTTAATTTTACTACCTTTAGAATTTAACATGGGAGCATGAATAATATATTACACATGAGCCAGTGCGTGTGTGTGGGGGGGGGAGAGGAGATGAGATATGTATGTTTGGCCCTGTTGTTAGTTTATTTAGGATTCCATCTTGCTCAAGCTGACTCTCATCACTGATGTATCAGTGAAATGAGGTTTTTCTCCCTCTGTCTCTTCACTTCCTCCTTGAATTTTTAACCCTGATGTTTATTTGAACACCAGTAGCCAGCTTATCTTTTTTCACCCCACTGAGCTATGAAAGCCAAATCCCCTTTGAAGCCAATGATAATAATGATAATAAAACCTCAGGTTTGCTTATCATTCTGAAAATAAAAGCGCTTAAAATATGCTACAGACACAATCTTATTAACCTCATAATAAAGTCCTTTTTGACTTAGTGAATGCGAATTTCATAAAGGTTAAAGGCCTGCTCCATGGTTGCACAGTATATCGATGGCAGGATCAAATCAAACTCCTTATTTTATCTCAACTGTGGCTTTGACATCTGAACTTCGTTTAAATCAGATCAGCAGGAAAGAGGGACAAAATAAGAAGCCGGCCCTTTATTCAGTTTTACTTAATCCTTAATAAGGAAGTCTTTTATAGTGATTTTCTGTAGTAGAAGATAAAATCTGAAGACTTAAGTTTGATTATGTCCTACATATTATGTTTGTATATTTTGAACCTCAAACATCTATGTCTTCCATTTTTAGCAAATATTATAATAACCCAGAGGCATATTAATCTCTGGCACATTACAAACAGCCTAGGGTACAGATTTTGTATTATTTACAAAATAAAAAATAATCTTCAAATGGTAGAGATACTGCTATTTAAAAGAGGATAGAATATTCTTACTTCTTTCCCAATATAACCACAACATACATTAAGGAAAAGTATAGATTTGATTTGCTAAATGTAATTTCAGAAATAAATTACAAAGAAAATCAAAGGCAAAATGCCCAATACAAGCCTATGTGAATTATTCATGCCCATCCGTGTGGAGGGGACATATGGGCCCTGTTACCACAGGTGTGATTAGAGACTGAGTCTGAACATATGCTTTCAGGAACAGGGAGGTAACAACAGTATACCACACATAGTGGTTTTAGTTTTGCTTTTGTTTGTTTTTGTTTTTCCTATCCAAAGTGGCACAAGATTTTGGGGTTTTGCCTTGCCTGTGCTCCCCCAAATCTCAAGTTGAAAAGAAAAGAAAAGAAAGAAGGAAGGAAGGAAGGAAGGAAGATAGAAAGAAAAGCTTCTTACTTTGTAGAAGTCACAAAATAGTAGATTATAGTTAAACCATTCTGAGTTTCACCAAGTTAATTGTTTATTATTTAGATCACAAATAGTTTTGAGAATTTCCCTGAGGACCTGTTCACTCCCATACTTCAGTTGCTTAATGCAATTGAAAACTGGAGTTGAGGAAAACTTCTATCCTTTTCCACTCAATTCAGCAACAGCCCAAGTCCACCACAGATAGAAATGCATGATGATTTCCCTCCATGTCAACATTGTGATATTGACTAACAATCATAGTTCTTTTTCTCCCAACTCTCTGTGTAATCTCTCGGTTTGGGAAAATAGGTCTCAGAATGACTTTCATCCCTTTTGCTCTCTGCTCACCCACCTTTCCCATTATGCAGCTTTGCATATATAATCTGCAACTTTCTTTTTCTCCTTTACATACTCAAAGCTATTCAACAAACATTTGCTCCTAGGCGCTGCAAAGGGGATTCCAGGTGAGTTAGTCTTCCCAGAGTGCACAGTCCAGCAAGGACAGCAGTGGTTAGTGCTTTATCAAAGTAATAGCACTCCTGCAGGAGCCTAGCAAAGGCAACGATCTCTTCTTTCCTGGATGTGAAAGTGGCTTTGGGAAAGACCCAGCAAAACAGCCTTGAAGCCAGGATAAGATGTTCTCATGTGAATAGTTTGGGAGTGTTTATTCTAGATATCAAAGGCAGAAATGTATAAAACTTCAGAGGATGTTTGAAGAACAGTATTCACAGAGTATCCTGGGGGAATGACAGCCCTCAACACTGACCTTATCTAATTCTTCTACTTTAGCTTATAAACCTTCTTTTTAAATGTGTTCATTTATTACAACCCCTGTTAAGCACTTACTAGGCATTAGACTCTGGGGGATATGCAAACTTCAAATAGCTGAACATTATAGTTCGATTGTCTTCCATTCTTTATAAACCTCACAACTTCATATTTTTATTCACTTCCTTCCATGATTTAGGGAAAGTTAGCAACTCCAACCTTTACTGCCCTTTGGAGTCACCTAAAGGGCTAAACAACAACAACAATAAAAACACCCCATACCCAGAGACCTCCTTGGACCAATTAAAGCAGATATTTAGGTGATTCTTGTGTGAGGAGCTCTGGTATAGGCTGTCTAAGGAGGATCCAGTTGGGTAAAACCAAGGCCACTGGAAAGAATTAGCAGTACAGTCCCCTACCCTGCCCCAGGGCCACGAGCGTGGAACAGATTAACATCCATCAATCTCTTAAAGCCCTGGCTGCTTTTATCTTTCCTGAGTTAGATACTTAGAATATCTGGAATATCTTTCACTGGGTCCCCATGGACTTCAGGATAAAGTTAAAATTCTTAACAGAGCATTCAAGACCCTTCGCTGATTTCTCACTAGATGTATATTCAGCCTGAGCTGCTGCCATGAACCCACACACACACACACACACACACACACACACACACACACACATCTTTTGCTCAAAGATGCAGATGCACTGGCCGTTCTCAGTTTTGAACATGCTCTCTTATCCTTGTCTTATTCCCTGTTTTCACTCCCCACCTGTGTACGACTAACTTGTTCTTCTAGGCTCCATGAGCAAGTGTTTCTTGGTCGTGCCCCATTCCTCAGGATGAATTAGACCCTCCCTCTCTCCTCTTTGCGCTAGGTCCACTGCAGTACTTTTCTCCCTGTGTTATAATTGCTAACTTTTCATTAGTCTCCTCACTAGAAGGTGAGCTCCTGCTGAGTGGGCAGGAGGTCATGTTTACTTCTGAAACCCTTTGTCCGCCACGCTTGACACACAGCAGAGGCTCAACTATGTACTGGAGAAAGAATTTTATGATTTCGTTAAGATGTCACTATTCCATAATACTTCCAGATCCCTGCATTGTCGCTAACTGGTTTTTAAACTCTTGGAACGTTCAGGAGCCAACTGCGTGTAGCACGTTTTGGCTATTGCTAGACATATGCACAGCTTTCTGTGGATAAGACGCTTCAGTTTTAGAGTGATGTTATTTTTAAATTATTCTATATATTTAAAAAAGCTGAAAATGCAGACTCAGAAAATGCTCTGTAGTGTAGTGATTTCTCCTCTACATTTATAAAAACGAACTGGATAACTTTATTTGGAAAAAATTCCATGCTGAGAAGGAAAGATCTTGTCTTTGTGTTTAATTAACTGTTGCTACTTCAGGCTTAAGGTAAAGGGAAATGAGGAAAACAAATTTATTTAATTTGAGAATAGTGAGAAAGAACCTGACGTCCTTTGAAGAGCCCTTTTCTTCAGGTTTCTCCCATTAAAAGGGTACAAGAGCACTGAAATTGCATAAATAATGCTAATTAATATTTAACGAGTGATTGACCAAATGCCAGATGTGAACCTACCGTGACCAAAACCAAGGAAATATCTTTCAATGGTTTTCACGGTCAATGTCTCTGGGGAATCCTTTTTCAAATAGGTTGTTAAAATATTCCTAGTTTTCATAATCAGGCATTTATCTTCTGCTTCTATATTTAGGTGCGAAGTAAGACTCTTTGGGCTCGTAATCAATAAGCCAAAAATTGTGTCTCATGGAAGTACAGCACTGTGTGCTTCAAAACTACGGGAAGCACAAAGATGATTTAAACCCTACTGTACCACTATGCCATTCTGAACTGCTGCAGAGAAACATTCCTGTTATGTAATGAAACTTTTCTCTTTGGATCATTTCCTTTCTTACTATTTTATCTCCATCAGTTGCTACTTGCTCTCTTAATACCAGGCTGATACTGCCAAGATGTTACAACTGAATTTTTCATTCTTAAATGTTGAAATTGGATTATTCCCCTTCACACTTCTATTTTCCTAAACAAATTTTTGGGTCTCTCCACAGTTTTATTTTCTCCGTCTGTCTCAAGCATTTTTATCTTACTCATTTCATATTCTTAACTAGCAAGGGACTTTTGCAGGTTGGATTGGCTGGGAAGCAGACGCTGAGATCCAATTTTTTTTCCATAAGGTTTATTAGAGAGTGGACTCTAGATTGACAACTGTGGAAAGAAAAGACAGGAAAGCGGGACTGAGCAGAGGAACAGATTGAGTGGCAACATAGCCACATCCAAGTCTTCAGCTCAGTCAGTCAGCTGGTCCCATAGGGAGCACAGGGGCTGAGACGGCCCATCATCAGTCCTGAGTTTAAATGTGGGTGTTGCCAAAATTCAGTCTCTGTTCACTGGTGCTGGCTTAAATCTTGGAGATAAACTTTGGGGTGAAGTAGAAAGAAATAGCTTTATTGCTTTGCCAGGCAAAGGGGGCCACAGCCGGCTAATGCCCTCAAAGAATGTGTGTCCTGCCCTGGAGGGCGTAGTGAAGAGTCTTATAGTGTTCAAGAAGCAGGGCGTGGTCAGTTCGTGGACACTCTTCTGATTGGTTGGTGGTGAGGTAATCGGGAGTCAGCATCATCAACCTTCTGGTTCCAACCAGTCTGGGGTCTACTTGCTTGTGGGCAGTTCACATACAGTTCACTTCTCCCACCTGATAGGGGTTTCAGTATCTGCAGAACAGCTCAAAGGACATGGCTCAGAATATTATCTATAGTCCTGAGGAAGAACTAAAGGTCCTTGACTTTGTTTCATGGCTAAAGTATTATTATTTTGTCTTGCTTGACTCTTTTCCTTTCTTTCTCCATTTCCTCACTTCTCTGATCAAATGTATTCTTTGACCACAGTTTTTCTACAGACAAAAGGCAGGCAGAGGACACGGGTGGGGATCTATTCTGGGAAGGCCTCATAGGGTCCTGCTCGGTTACAAGGGGCCAAGGCCTTCATACACAGACCAATCATTAGCTCTGGGCTGCCCTTGGTCAAGGAGACTGTCTTCACCTGAGCCAATTCCGGGGCTCACAGAGACAACACTACCAACGGCTACGGGAGAAGTCTTTCCTTCCTGATGGGGGATCTTAGTGCCACACCATAGTGTCCACTACAAGACCAAACTGGTTCAAATGTGCCTTTTAGCAAAGAGAGTTAGGCCAGTATTTCCTAAGGGAATTTAATGACTATTGCCAACTAAGGTGTTTAGATAATACTCTGATGTGCGACATGAAAGGTCTCCTTTAGAAAACAATTTGAGAGACTGAATTAGGGAGGGGCCCGGGGGGAAAGAGCAGAGCAAATGAGGTGGGAATGAGAAGGACTGAGTGAGTTCGTTTAAGTGGAACCAAGTGGCATGGGAGCCAAAAGGATTTTACAGCACATAGCTGTCAATATCTGATTGGAAGTTGTTGCTGTTGCTTCAGTGTCAGCCTCTCTCAGCTCCCTCACTCCCATGAAAGTCTTTAATGAAATTTACTTCATGCATGTGTCCTGCATGAATTATGTAATTTTAGTGGAGATTAAGGTATAAGTTTGAGATTCATAAATGGGTTGACATAGCATATGTGCAAATAGGAGCTCTGTGAATCAGTAGGGTTTTTTTTTTTCTTTTTTGCCGTACGTGGGCCTCTCACTGCTGTGGCCTCTCCCGTTGCGGAGCACAGGTTCCAGACGCGCAGGCTCAGTGGCCATGGCTCACGGGCCCAGCCGCTCCGCGGCATGCGGGATCTTCCCGGACCGGGGCACGAACCCGTGTCCCCTGCATCGGCAGGCAGACTCTCAACCACTGCGCCACCAGGGAAGCCCGAATCAGTAGTTTTTAAGGGGTGGTAAAATTCCATGGATTTGATACATGTGAAAACATATATAGTAGTTTTAAAATAAATAATGAAATTATAATTCAGAATTTAGCAAAAGAACCGCTTTTTGAACTCATTTCCCTTTGAGATAGTGAAGACACACTAAATATGTTGGTACACACCTGATAGAACCTTACTGCCAGAATGTCTTTTCTTGCATGGGTATTTGTGTCAACAATTTATTAAAGGACTAGAGCAACGAAAATTGGATTAGTAAAATCTGTTTGGGGAAGAAAATCATTGCAATTTTAAGATTGAACCTAGAACAATTGGAGGGATAAAAAGCAAACAAAAATCTGCCATTTTCCAAGTACCCATTCTTGGAAGTGGATACAAGTACAAGTACCCAAGTACTCACCAGGCCTTCAGCAAGGTGTCCTGATCCTAACACAACCTTGGATGGTAGATAGTCTCATTTTGCATGGAGGAGCCCAAGGGTTAGAGAGGTTATGTCACTTGACAGAGGCTATAGAACTAAGATTCAAACCCAGGTTGGTCTGGCTAAAGGCCCATGTTTTCTCAATTGCTGAGAAGTTTTGAAACTTTCTCATTAATTCTGATAAAAAGGAAATGCTCAATCTGACTGACATGTTTCAGCAAAATTCTATGGTACAGATATTATATTATTTCCAAAATCCTATGTAGAATATAAATTATCACAAAATGAGGAAACAGAAGGAGAAAGGACAAAAGGATCCTCATGGAACCATTAGTATGTTGGGCTAAGGTGTTTTCAATGACTAAGTAAGAAGGTATTGGTGATTAGCAAGAATGTCATGGTAATTATATCTGCATATTATTTGAATTTGTTATACAACATCTGCTCTGGTTAGTAAATTATAACCTGTTCATTCCATTATCCAATTCCAAACCCATAATATTTCATCAATGATTATCGACATGATTGTGTTGACCTTGAGAGAGATATCTGAACTCACGTGCCAAACTCATAGTTGTAACCACAAAAACAACCCCCATATTTGTACATGTGGGCTGACCAGGCAAGCAGCATCATTTACCTAAAGATTTCTGAATAAGATCTGTCTACGCTTATTTCTGTTATACCTTAAACTTATAGATGTCAGAAATACCTTATTTTTAACCTATCTATTAATGGCTATAATGGAAAAAAATTTATTCAGTGTGAAGAGCTAATCACACTATGTCTCTGTATTTGTTAGATAAATTTGCTGTGAATCATCTTGGGTAGGTTTTATGCAAACTGGCTGTTAAAGAATGAATCCATGTGGTACGTAAATACAAGATTATATTTAAATTCTAAATAATTAAAGGTGGAATTTCTAGAATTAGAGGATATACTCTTTTAAATTGTTATAATAGTCTTCTCCAAAGAGGTATTTTTAATAGTTCCTTGGTGCTTCTTACTCAAACTTCTTTTGATTCTTATGTATTCACCACCACCTCCACTTTAGTACAACTACCCAATATTTTTCCATCCACTCTTCAAAGAACTATTTGGTCATTTTCTTCTATGTCCATGGACTTTGGGGCTTTGTGACTTTATCTTGTTCTGTTCTGCAACTCATAAAAATTAGTTAGCAAGTGTAACACTAAAATCATTTTCTACCACAAAGCCAACTTCGGTGTCTTCACCAAAAGAACATATCACTGCTCAGTTTAGAGAGAGCAGACATGTACAAATCAAATCAGGGCTGTCCCCTGTAGGTTCCAGCATCACACAAAGGCTTGACTCTCCAGTTACCCAGAGTCTGGTCTCAAATATGCTTTCCTTCTAGGCAGGTTTTCTGTAACAGATCCTGTGCCCACAAGACTCTCCCTGGGGCAGAAGCAAGCACAAAGGCGCTTTGTCTTCCTCTTGAACAGGATTCAAGGCGACAGCCCTGGTTTCTTTGCTTGTAGCTTTCTCCAAGCTGTTCAGCGTGACAGGAGGAAGCAGAATGTGTCTGTGGTCCTCCCACCTGCCACATTACTCTGAGTCACTTGGGAGCAAACGGTTGGGGACCCTCATCCCACTTCTGAAGTCCAGCTTACAACTCTTAACAGGAGTCTTGAAAGAAGCAAGCTTTCCTTTGGTTATATTTATGTGGTTTACTTGGTGTTATTTCCTGATAAGTACATCATACAGTAAAGGCACATTATTCGGTCTCAGAGGAAGGACACCTTTAGGAAATATCAACACATACAAATTAATATGTTTCCACAGGTTAGAAGAAGAAAAAACCGGTTTTTTCTTTATGTTTTACATATGTAAAACATATGTAAAACGTGTCTTTGTTTCTTACAGAACCAATAAATATTGGTTGAGCTCCTGTAAGTGCACACAAGCAGGTGACGATGAGACTGGAACCCTATGCTTCATACAGGGAAAGTGTGTTCTATCAGTGGACTACAGCCTCTAGGAATTATTGCTTTACTTGTGTTTCCTTGCTTATTTCTGCTACGTTAGGCTTTATATCCTCTATCCTTCCAACTTGTTTGGCAAAAATTGCCAAATGCTATGTGTTTTCCCCCTTGTCATTTTCTGAATTTCTGTTTGCCATATTTGATTTTCATTGTTCATAATGTGGTACAGTATTTTTAACATCTCTTTTTAATTCTGAGGCCATACTCTTTATAATGCTTCTCTCCTGTGCTCATGGTTTTAAAATCTTTCAACACTTCTAACTTTTAAAGGTTTTATTCTGTGCTTAGCCACTTTCATCCTTTATTTCTCTCTTTTTTCATTCTTGCTTTTGAGTTTACATTCCTAGACTGTGATCCTGCTGGGCAACCGCCTGTTACAAACTGCAACGCAGGAATCTCCCGGGAACAGCCTGTCAAAATCGTCTACTTGGCGATCGGTTACAATGCTTGGCAGGTGGTGTGTGACTGATCACTGCTTGAGCAGAAATGTATTAAACTGATATGTGGCCCCATTACTGTCACCTAAACAACTGATTATAGATGATAAAGTAGCCGTGGAGCAGAAAAATAAAATTATATGAACAAAAAGCAAAATTACCAGTGAAATCACATAAAATAATGGTAAAGCGTCAAAAGATGGACCAAAACATTCATGTTTCATTGTTCTGAGACTACATTTCCTTGTGCTATGAAATAATTTGGTGTACATATGTGAAACAGCATATAGTATGGATATACGTGTTCAAACTGTGATTTTTAAAAAATATTTTCTAATTCTCATCTTTGTGTTTCTGTTCCCTAGTCTCTCCCCATGTTCACTGGAACGGACCTAGATACTCTACAGCAAGGCCATTGAGTAGAGGATGAGAATGGAGTGGGAAGTGATAAAAACGACGAGGAATGTTGCCTAGGTCCCTACAGTATAACGGTATGGTATTCTACATCTGGGCATTAATAAAGTCAGAAACTCTTCTTTTATATATGTTGAATAAAGAGGAGCAAGAAATTCAATGTTGGAAAAATAGCAAAGGAATTATATGAAAAAGAAAATCCTTTTATAAATAATTTATTCTATTAAACCAAAAATTATATTTAATCACAAAAATGTTTGATTAAAAGACAACCAGATGAAAAATAACAGGTGCTGGCGAGGATATGGAGAAATTGGAACACTCATATTTTGCTGGGGGGGAATGTAAAATGGTACAACCACTGTGATAAACAGGTTGGCAGTTCCCCCAAAAATTAAAAATAAAATTACCATATGACCCAGCAACATTCCTAGGTATATGCTCTGGAAAACTGAAAACAGGTACCCAAGGAAACACTTGTAAATGAATGTGCATAGCAGCACTATTTACAATAGCTAAAGGTGGAGACGGTCCAAATGTCATCAACAGATGAATGGATATATGCGATGTGGTGTATACAAACAATGGAATATTTTTAGTAATAAAAAGGAATAAAGTACGGAATATGCTACAACATGGATGAGCCTTGAAAATATTATGTTAAGAGAAATACATCAGATGGAAAAAGTCACATTTTTACATGATTCCATTTATATGAAATAGTCAAAATAGATAAATCCATGGAGTCAGAAAGCAAAGGGCTGGTTGCCAGGGACTGAGGAGAGCAGGAAATGGGGAGCGATTTCTTAATGGGCATGGGGGTTTTCTTTGAGGTGATGAAAATGTTTTGAAATGGGGTACAGATTGGAGTCACACAACATTGTAAATGTACTACATGCTACTGAATCGATCACTTTAAACTGGTTAAGTTTATGTTTTGTGAATTTCACCTTAATTTAAAAAAGAGAGAGAGAATCAAGTCTTTTTGGAGATCCAAAGAAAGATAAAATTTTTCCTGACAATGTGAGGAAATGTATATTTCCACAAAAGTTTAATAATCCCCTTGCATTTGAATGAATAGGTGAAATTGTAGTTTTACATCTTCTCCTGAAGGTTTATTCATCATTTATTTATTTAACAAATATTCATAGAGTGCCTAGTATATTCTAGTTATATTTTAGTATCACTTGGTTCATCCTTCTGGGGAAATTTTCTTTTTTTTTAAGCAATGTTTTATTAGGTTTGTGGATAAAAACAAATAATTACATGTCTATTTAAAATCTATTTTCATGTAGTCTTAGACTTTAAGGGGAATTGTCAAAGAACGTTTGCTTAAAAGATGAATAAGTTGGAATTGGAATCCAGCCCAACATTTGTCTTCCTCCCTCCCTCCCTCTCTTTTTCTCTTTCTTACTTCCTTTTAATTTCAAAGTTACTAAGTCAAATATATGAGAATGTTTTTAAATGATAGCTACAGAAGTTTAAAATATTATGTTTTTGATATATATAGTATATTTGAAAATAGTTGTGTGTATATTTTTAAAATGTTCCTTTTTTCTATCCTTAGAAGACCAATGATTTTCTAATTCATTTTAGAGCAGAATCCTGTTTTTAAATTTAATCTCATGCAGGAGCTCAATATAGAAAACAGATAAACATGGAGCTGAGCTACTTGAAGCTGCCCCTGCTTTACCCTTCATCAAGTGGCCTCTGACCTTGGAACACAGTTTGAAAACCGCTACTTCAACCAATTCAATATATTTAATGACATTTCTTGTTCCCCTATTTCTATATAATTTGTTGAGCCTGTTACTACAAGAAAGGAACAAATTGCTCATTTTCAGTGATAACATGGATTCAGGGATTCCTCCAGAATACAGTTAGTAAATTACTTCTAGTGAGGTAAATTGTACTTTAGTAGCCTGAAAGAGATCATGAAGTTCAGAAGAGAAAACAACCTATGTCTCATTCCATTCTTTCTATTAGGTTCTGGACATTCTGTGCAGTTTGGGTTTTTAAAGGTTTTTGTTGTTGTTGTTTGTTTGTTCATTTTGGTTTTTAGCTTATTCCCATCAGACTGGTCACGTATCACATATTATTGGTCCCTCTTTCTAATTTTTTATTATTAACCTTGAAAATCATCTGCCAGCTATATCTTCATCTAAGCACAGATGATTTTAAAACTTATTCTTGGGGAATGACCAAACAACACATAGTTAATTATAGCAGGAAAAGGCAGGGACCGCATTCATTGATCTAATGACAGCCACCAGGAAGAATTCATTCTAGCAAGATGCATCTCCATAGGGGCTGGAGGAAGACAAAAATTGAGTTTATCGTAGCTGCTTGCACGATAGATAATGCCTTAGGTGTCCTATCAAGACAGCTATGTACTAATTAGGAATTCAAAAGCTGACCAATGTTTATTCCTATGGAGTCCCAAGACATCTATCTTCTGCAAGCATCAGAGACTGCTACTCTTTCCAAAACTTGGTAGAGGCCAGGAAATTACAAATGACATTATTTGCTGCCCACCCGTGCTATGGTTCAGTCATAAATAAAATTATTCAATACAGAATATGTAATTTTGGATAGGTCTAAGTCCTTTTGCCTCCTCGCTCTTTTCCCTCTCACCACCACCAGCAGCATATACTACTTTGACTAATAATTCTGGAAAGTTCATATCCATATCATCCTCCACGCTATGCACCCTCCTCTCCTGCTACCCAACTACTTTCTTGCCAATGTTCAAGAACAGCCTTATCCTATTATCTTTTTGTTGTGTCCGTTTGGCAAAATGACAACCCTAGATCAGTGTAGTTCCACCTTTCTTTTCCCATACAGGAGATACTGAATGGTCATAATTGCATAAATTGATACTGTAGCAGACTCATTGTGTCCAATCCTGATAGAACAAACTCCCATTGCTGACTGTCAGTCATTCTATGAGCAGTTCTCTAAATATTTATTAAATCTCTATCATGTGCCAGGAGCTATTCTATGCTCTGGTGAGGTAGCTGTCAGGAAAACAGGAATAGGTCCCTTCTGTCACAACACATTCCAGTTGAGGAGAGAGAATATAAACGAGTGAACCAGAATAAAAGAAGGTTTCAGTTACTGTTGAGTGCGATAAAAAGGGTGACCAGGATGATATGATAGAGGTATATGGAGAGTGCCACTGTTGGTCATGGTCAGGGAAGGTCTCCTTCTTAGAGGAGGTGACTTGAGTTGAGCCAGCAAGACAAAAAACACAGGGAGGGCATCTCTAGAGCAAATAACTAGATTCATAATAGAGCAGGGGCTTTCCAATCAAGGAAATGAGGCCAATGAGCTCAGAGTCGAATATATAACAGTAAGTAGAAAGCAGGACTGATCATACAGGGCTTGTAATCCATGCAAATAATGTTCTGAGTACTAGGGGAAAGCCCTTTAAAGGGTCTAAATACTTTTTTTTTTTTACTGTCTGAGAAAGAGGTTAAGCAAAAGGGGAATGCTAGAATGCACCCTGTGGTACTGCATTAGATAGGAATCAGCGGAACTAATTACAACTAGTTATTTACAAATAGATAGATAGACAAAAAACAAGTGTATGTATGTGAGTAAAGTTTCAGGGTACATGCATATATTTCCTAGCTCAAACACTGAGAGGGTCTGGAAGCAGTGAGTAGCTCTTTGTCAAAGAGCACACCCAGCATCTAGATCTTGGTTTTGAACACATTCTCCAATAAAAGAACCCAGAATTCCTTGGAGAAGCTGATTCCAGGGCTGTGCTGAGAAAAATGCAAGAGAAGCCTAGAGCATCTCATGGTGCCAGAATGTACACATGCACAAAAAAGAAAAAACGCTGGGGTCAGATTGAAAGGACATAAGAGCCAACCTGAAGGAGCTCCTAATGGTCATATCTGGACCTATTTAAGCAGCAATATACACAACTACGGTACTGGATTATAATCCATACGGATCGGGAATCTGTTGATATTTACCAGTACTGATGCAATCTGGTTTTGAAGCTTTTTATGGTTGGCCTTTGTTCGAAGCTGATTTTCACTCTTGGTTATTTCTGCGAGGAGGACTTGCACAATGTACTCGTTTTTTTTTTTTTTTTTACACGAGTGATATATACCTGGCTGAGTTCTTGTTGCATCCCCTCCCCACATCTATCCTTTTACTCCTATGGTCCCTTGTGTCAGGCAGTCACCCTCTTGGGGAAGGTCCCTTCAGGGTGACTCTGGCTCAGGGAAAACATTAATCCCGAGCCCTGCTACAGACCTACAGATACAGTTTTTGTTTCCAATAGTCACCTCTATCTACTTTAAGATCAGAAAAGCTAGTCATCTGTAATATCTCATTATAAAACTTTTCCAGATGTGAATGACACTGCCGTAGTACCTCCCCAAAACTCTAGGCAGTACAAGTCAAACTCTCTGAGTAGTCCTCCTGACTACCCACTTGATTTGCTCATGTTAAAAGGCCAATAACCTGATCCTTTCTTCTGCTGGGAGAAAAGGGAAAGGGAAGAGAAAATGCTGCAGTAGTTCACTAGCTTTCCTCCAAGAAACTCTTTCTCTCCTGTTCATTCAACTTCAGGCTTCTAGAATTCAAAGAGGGAATGGCATAGGAAGAAGTATTGGCTAAGTACACAAAGCTAATTTTTGATCACCTGCTTTACAAGTCCTGCATAGATGTCTAGCACATGACTATGAAATGTGGAAATACTTGCAAGCTGTGTGTTAATTCTCAAACTGCCAACAAGTTCTCAAACTTTTGGGCCTTCAGCTATCCTCAAGATCCAAAGAGGCCCATTTTCTTATTTTGAGATAAGAATAAACTTGCCTAATAAGAACTCATTGCCATTTTCCACAATAGACTTGAATAATTTTCCAAACAATTCTTGTGGGCCTTGGTAGGAGACCTTACCTTATTGGAAAAATGAACTCCAAGAGAAATTACCTCAGTTTTGCCATTTCAGCTACTTTTATCCTTCCCTTCTTTTCATGGAGTGCCCGAATTAATGGATACAAATAAATCCATACCTAGACACATAGTGAATATTCAGAACACTCTGGACAAAGAGAAACTTCTATAAGCTTTCAGAGAGGAAAAGAAAAAAAAAAAAGTGGAGGGACACTAATAAAGGGTGAAGGGTCAAAAGAACTTTGAATTTCTCCATGATCACAGTGAAAGATCATGGACAACATGCTCAGATTGCTGAAGGAAAGTTGTTTTAAATTGAGAATTCGAGATCAAACCACACTCAATCAAGGATGAGAATAGAATAAAGATATTTTAGACATGTGGGGTAGCAACGAATTATGTCCCTTGTACTCTTTCTGTGAAAGCCAGAAAAGATGATCCATTCACACAAAGGACTGAAACAAGAAAGAGGAAAACACTGAATAGATTCTGTTTGGAAAGACATGAAAGGAATCCCCACAATGAGAGTACAAAGAGTCCCTGGAAGACAGCTGTGCACCAGGCCAAGAGGGCAATGAGACTAGATTGGAGTCAAAAAATGAAATTGATAGAATGACATAAATCTGATCATTTAGGAGAAGATTTAAACATTTGGCAAAAGGTTTGGGATTGAATTAGTGATGAGCACAGAGAAAACTAAGCAAACAAAGAAGATAATTAACTCCAGAGAAAACTCGTCTGTTACTAGCATTTGCATAATCATTGTGATGTAAACAAAAATATTAATCTAATCAACCAAACGACACAGCTATATTGGGAGGATTGGTAATGGGATGGTTGTGTATTTGTGGGGCTCATCTTCCACAGTAGCAACTGATCAAATGATTCCTAAAACTGAAATATCAAGAAGTAGGAATACCAACATGTTGATGAAAACCAAGGAATTAAATACCACAGTAATCAGTTAAAAGTGATGAACATCATTGCCTATGAAAAGGAGAAATGTGGGGAAAGCGTCCACGGGATTGCTTTGTTACCAAACTTAGGCATTTATTTCTTTTTAAAACTTCTGCATATACCCGGAGAAAACCATAACTCGAAAAGACACATGCACCCCAATGTTCATTGCAGCACTATTACAATAGCCAGGACATGGAAGCAACCTAAATGTCCATCAACAGAGGAATGGATAAAGAAGATGCGGCACATATATACAATGGAGTATTCCTCAGACATAAAAAAAAAGAATGAAATAATGCCATTTGCAGCAACATGGATGGACCTAGAGACTGTCATATTGAGTGAAGTAAGTCACACACAGAAAGACGAATATCATATGATATCAATTATATGTGGAATCTAAGAAAAAGGGTACAAATGAACTTATTTACAAAACAGAGGTAGAGTCACAGATGCAGAAAACAAACTTATGGTTACGGGGGGGGGGGATAAAGTGGAGGGGAGGAGTAAATTGGGAGATTGGGATTGACATATACACTTTACTATATATAAAATAGATAACTAATAAGAACCTGCTGTCTAGCACAGCATAGGTCAATACTCTGTAATGACCTATATGGGAAAAGAATCTAAAAAAAGAAAAAGAGTGGATATATGTATGTGTATAACTGATTCATTTTGTTGTACAGCTGAAACTAACACAACATTGTAAATCAACTATAATCCAATAAAAATTTTTTAAAAATCTTCTGTACACATAAAATTTTAATAACAGTGAAAAGAAAACACAGTAAAAACAAAACATTTACAGGGACTAATGAGGTCTCACCTCTGTAAGTCATGGGACTTACAGTCTAGTAAGGGAAACAGGTAAATAATAACTAAATAAATAAAATAATGGAACAATAGCAAACAGGGTACCTGATAGAGAATAACTGGGGAGGTTTCTTTCTTTCTTCCTTTCTTCCTTCCTTCCTTCTTTTCCTTCTTTCTTTCCTTCTTTCTTTCTTTTCTTCCATCCTTCCTTCCTTCCTTCCTTTCTTTCTCTCTTTCTTTCTTTCTTTCTTTCTCTCTTCCTTTATTTCTTTCCTTCTGTCTTGGGTGGTCAGGGACAATGTCTCTAAAGAGGTAAAATGTAAGCTGAAGTTAGAATAAAAAGTCATACGTGGTGGGAATTCCCTGGCCGTCCAGTGGTCAGGACTCCACACTTCCACTGCAGGGGCACAGGTTCAATCTCTGGTCGGAGAATTAAGATCTTACAGGCCACAAAGCCAAAAAAAAAACCCAAAAACAAAACCCCTGAAAAAAATCATACATAGGAGTAGCTGGAGGTGGGGTTGGAGGAATGTTCTATGTAGAAAGAAATGTCAGTTAGAGAACTTGACATTTAGAGAAACTGAAGAAATTCGTAAGTGTTCATTGTGCATGTGATGAAGTGTTTGAGATGAGTTTGGAGAAACAGGAAGGGGCTAGATTAGGCATGGATTTCACTTATAAAATTATATCTAGAGGAAATTAGGATGTTTAAGCAACCAAGTAAACTTGTCTAAAGATCAACCTGGCTGCCTAATGGAGAATGGGTTGGACACAGGCAAGACTGGAAGGAGGTAGTCCAGACAAGAAACAAAGGTAGCCATGGAAATGGAGAGGCATGATTTAATAGAAAACATATTTGTCATAATGTACAAAATTAGGTGATAGATCTAACATGGTGTTTAAAGGAAAAGGAAGTATTAATGATAACAGGTTTCTGGTTGGAGCAAGCTGGGAGATGATGGCAGCATTTACTAAGGCAGGGAATGCCAGAGAAAGAACAGATGGGAAGGGGAGCATGCAAGTAGAAAAGTAGAGTCTTTTCTGCACAATTTAAATTTCAGATGCCTTTAGGTACTCAAGAGGAGCCATGAATCTCGCAGATGGATGTGTGAATCTGGAGTTCAGATATACGTCAGGGAGCCATCAAAGATGGGCGGGAGAGCATGGTGATGTAGAAGTCAAAGAGGAAATTGTTTCATGATTGAGAAAGGAAATCAACTATGTTCAATACTGCTGGGGGGAAGGTAAGAAGAGAACAGATATGTGTCTCTTGTATTTGGCAATATGGAGGATATCAGTGACCTTGAAAAAAAATAGCTTTACCAGAATGGTGGAGGCAGCAATCAGAGCTGTTGAAGAGTGAGAGCTGAGTGAAGAATTAAAAACAGTAGAAAACAGAAAGGGTTATTTCCTAAGAAATATTTATTGAATGAATTGGATATCCAAACAACTGACTGGTCCCTCAGTAAATGGGAAATGTTGAGTAGGCCACAGGATGAGTTGCAGGATAGGCAATAACAAAGGTCAGGAAAATCCTATATCATAGGAGATTGTAGTGTAAGCCTCGTAAGTTAGACATTAGATCAGCTCCAGACTAGTAACGAATGGCTAGTTTTATTTTTCAAGTAAAAAAGCATTCAAATAAGTGTAAAAAAAACAAAATAAAATCAGAGCCACTCTCTCCACCAGATTCATAGACATCAAGAAGCCCAGAGCTCTTAACACCCAAGTAGGACTTTAGAATTTTAGTTAGTAAAAGCAAGCTATTTTGAATGCCTATTGACTCACATCTTCGATATGTTTTTGTTAATCATACGATTTTAAAACTGGAAAGATCCTGTGTTAGTTTCATAGGGCTGCTGTAACAAATTATCAAAAACATGGTTGCGGGGCTTCCCCGGTGGCTCAGTGGTTGAGAGTCCGCCTGCCGATGCAGGGGACACGGGTTCGTGCCCCGGTCCGGGAAGATCCCACATGCCACGGAGCGGCTGGGCCCGTGAGCCACGGCCGCTGAGCCTGCGCGTCCGGAGCCTGTGCTCCGCAACGGGAGAGGCCGCAACAGTGAGAGGCCCGCGTACCGCAAAAAAAAAAAAAAAAAAAAAAAAAAGACCTCTGCTGCCCAGGATCCTGGAGCACGTGAGATTTTGTGATGCTCTTTAAGAGTGGAGTCTGTGTTTCCCACAGCCCTCTACGTCTCCCGCAAGTAAGCCAGGTGGCCTTCAAAGCCGAACACTGGGCGGGGCCTATCTTCCTGGGGTTCCTTGCTGCTTGAGGAGAACCTCTGCAACTGTAGTCATTCTCCCATTTGTAGGTCACCCACCCGGGGGTGTGGGTCCTGACGATACCGTGACTCAGCCTCTCCTCATCATCTCCTTGTGGTCCCTTCTTTATACCCTTAGCTGGAGAAGATCTTTTCTGGTACGTTCTTGTCTTTTTCGCTGATAGTTTTTCTGTAAATAGTCATCATTATGGTGTGCTTGTGAGGGGACGTGAACTCAGGATCTTTCTGCTGTGCTGTCTTGGGAATGCCCTCCTATCATTAATTTTAATAACAAAATATCAGATTTTTTCTATTGTGATCAGGCTTATCCAACCATTTTTCATGCTTGATTTTAATTACCTGATCAGCCAGTTGTATAATTTTAAATAAGGGTTTTCAACACCCTGGTTTATTAAATAACATCAACCTGAAAATAAAAATCTTACAATGCAGAACCCAAATAGAACTGATTCACAATTATTTTAGTGAGAGTTATATATTTGTGTAGCATAGTAGGCAAGAGAATGGATTTTGGAGTCAGACATGGTTCATATCTTTCCTCTGACATCCGGTTCAGATTAGTTAATAGTCTAACATTTCTGAGTCTCTCAGTAACTGCTTATGTAAAATCGGGATAATAATATCTTACTGGTAGGCTAATTTTGAGTTTTAAATGGTTATTGTACATAAGATGCCTTATAATGTCATTTTAAGATACCACTTATGTAAGATTTTAGAGAAGTAGAGTACCAAAATATTTGAAACCTGCACTGTAGTAGAATCCAGTGAAGTTTCCTGCTGTCACTAAAATATATGAATCAAAATATCCCTATAACTATGGAGTAAATACAATTCCTATGAAAGTGAGAATTATAAAGCACCATTCAGGTGATGGAATGATTCTCACAATTTTACTTTACAAATGACACTCAGGTACTTAATCAATTTTTCAATTGCTCTTTGAGAGATGAAAAATAAACTCACATATTATCAACGTAATAATGTCAGCTGAAACTGTACTTCAGATGATAGTCTTGGAAGGAAAATATAAATCAGATTCAACAATTCTGGAGCCACTTTTTCTCAAGAATTAAATCCCATGGGTCTTAACGATATCTTTAAAACGAATGGGAAAATGCTTGGCAATATTAACAATAAGGTACCATATGGACTTCATGAGCAAAGAATAAGCTTTATTTAAGGAAAAACGTATGCTCTATGAGAATGTGAGGACCCATGATTAAGGATTCAAACACAATAGACCTGTCCAACAATGTGGAGGTTGAAAGCATGCTGTTATCAGCATACGTGAGCGAATGATTGGTACATTCTTCTGAGAGAGGCAGCCACCATGCTGTGGGAAGATCAAAACACAGATAGAAATTTCTCATTAAGTTTGTTAGGTTGGAGGCAATTGTGTAAGTGTGTTGTCAGCACTCTTGAAAATGCTCTTGGCTAGAAAAGGCAAATTCCTTGGTAGCAAAGTAAATTATATGTCCCCTACAAGCTGTCTATAAGGAATGATCTCTGCATTCTATTGTTTTTTCAATTCACAGTTAGTGTTTTCCAGGATAGATGAAAACTAATAAAAATTTATTATTGACATAAATAAGTTATACTGACCTTAATATTGTTTCTTCTAAGGGAATTCACTCCACCGGGACATTTATAGATAAGATATAGATGATATAGACATAGATTTAATGTTATCAAACTCTTTTAATTATATATAACTAAATATATAAATATTAATGTTATATGTCAATTTATGTTAATTGTTATATATTAATGTATTTATTAATGTATATAATCAAAAATACATGTATATGATTGTATAATAATTATATAAATAATTATATATAATATACACGTATAGTTTCCTAGGGCTGCCATAACAAAATTCCACAGAGTAAGTGGCTTAAGTAATGGAAATTTATTTCATCAGGAGGCATGAAGTCTAAGATCAAGATGTTCACAGGTTTGGTTCCTTCTGAGGCCTCTCCCATAGGTTTGCACATGGCCTCTTCCTGCTGTGTGCTCACATGGTCTTTCCTCAGTACAGGTGCTTCTCTTATTATGAGGACACCCGTCAGTGGATTAAGACCCGCCCTCAAGACCTCATTTTGACTTAAGCACTTCTTAAAGGCCTTATCTCCAAATACAATTACATTCTGAGGTACTGAGGATTAGGATTTCAACATATGAATTTTGAGGGGGACTCGATTCAGCCCATAACAATACATTTTATAGTAATTATGTTTATGACTACATATTAATTATGTTTATAACCACATAATTAATAGAGTTTGATTATAGTTGCTAAAAGTTTTACATGATTAAGTTTAGTGTTCCATTTTCTTTTATAGAATATCTTAACGTGAAATGGCTCGAGACTCCTTTTAGGTCTCAGCTGCTACAACAGTGGAACAAGATGCCTACAGTCCTATGTCAAATGATCCTTGAGTGACACTCCCAGGGAAACTGGAAGTGCTAAGGGGTGGACATTAGCAATCTCAGTGTCAAAAACCTGCCACACCGCTGACGATTCCCGTTAGGTATAGCTTCTGAGCATCCTACCACATGGTGTTTGAACTGGTCCTTGAAGCACAGCATTCCCTTCTGGGTATGACATTCTAAAAGAGATATTAACAAGCCACAGCAAGAATGTAGAAATTATTTTCTACATGACTGTGCATGGCAGAACTAAACTAACTTGTGAAAATGACAGGGAAATATATTTTACCTCAATATTGGGAACAATCTATGTGGCTTAAAATAGAATGGGCTTCTTATTATGTGGTTAACCCCTTGTCCAATAAGTATCTAGAGGGAGGATAATCCCCAGGCCACCCTCCATGAAATACTCTACTCTTTCAATTTCTACTGTTATTGTAACTGGATCTAACTTGTGCACGTAATTACTGATTTGTTTCCTCCCAGAGAAAAGAAATCTGCAGATAAGTGGAAAGCTTACATCTGATAGCATCAGGGTTTCTGGAAGGTCAAAGACTATGAAATATAATGGGACAGTTATCATCTTATTCTCCTTCAGTTTTTCAATATTTTGAGGATTTTTAACTGTAAAACTAATTTAATAAATTTTAAAAATCAACAAGAGAACTCCTTCTTTTTAGTGATTTTTTTTATATGAAACATTTATGTTATCCTCAATGGAAAAGCAAATATATGCTGGTGCATTCTTTTTCTTCTTTTTTCAAAGAATTAACTATGCAGTCCATTGTATGGCTTAAGAGCTATGGTAGCTTAGTATAATATATAAATGGAATTTTTTGGAATAATTTCAAAAAGCTTGACACCCTCTGACTGTGCATCTTCTCTTTGTATTGTCTCTTAATTCATGACAAATCAAATAATGAGACCAAATTAACTGAAGAAATTTTTATTCCCAGTGATTTAGAAAGGACCCTGCTTGGGCAACTGCTCTCCAAAAGAGAAACAGCCATAATAGGACAGAAGATGGGGGCATGGGGATTGAGAAGAGGGACTGGATTACATTTCCCAGAGTGTTGTGTACCTTGTATAGGATCGTGAGTTCAGAAGTTAGGTTTAGCTTGGGCAGAACCAGTTCTAGGAGAAAGGGAAATGGATTTGACCCTGCGTTCCTGGCCTGAGAGTCATATTGCTACACCTAGCAAGTTATTTGATCCTTTTCTCCCATATTTGATGTTAAGTTGAATTTTCCCCCAACATTTTGATATGGTAAAGGGAACAAATACCATATAATGAAACAAAAAATTGTGACTTTTCTCCAAATCTGAGATATATAACAAAGATAGTTTATTATTATTTTTCCTGTGTTTATAATCTTTTTTTTAAACATCTTTATTGGAGTATAATTGGCAGGATGGGAATAAAAATGCAGACCTACTAGAGAATGGACTCGAGGACACAAGGAGTGGGGAGGGTAAGCTGGGACAAAGTGAGAGAGTGGCATGTACATATATACACTACCAAATGTAAAACCGATGGCTAATGGGAAGCAGCCGCATAGCACAGGGAGATCAGCTCGGTGCTTTGTGAATAAAGATATTTTAAATCTATAAACACATGTTATAGTTCATGTTGATGTTATTACTTTAAATGGAACAAGGTATTTACTTGCTTTATACAACAGCATAAAGATAAGAGAATTCTGAATTTCAGAAAGTTATCTATTACATCTTCTTCTGTCTATGCTCTCATTTTAAGTACCCAACTTTTCCCCCAAACACAAAATGACTGATTTCCTAGGGGTTAATGATACATGTGCATTTCAAAAATAGATGGGAAATCTAGAGTGCAAAATTATTTTCTCCCAGTATTTTTTTTTCAATATTTCAACTTTTCAGATGTATATGTATATGACAAAAGAAACCGTATCTTCTGTGAATGTGTTGTCCATTCTCACCTTGTTGCTCTTTTCTCTCTTTGCCAAATCACTAATCTGGATCAGTCACTAGACAACAGAGTCAGTCTCAACCGAGTTCTATTCCCATTTTACTCTACCTAACTGCATTCACTGTCAAGGTGTGTTCGATTGTTTTAATATGCTTATTCTTTCATCAATATTCCTTTGTTCTTTTTTTCTAAATTTATTTATTTTTATTTATTTATTTATTTATTTTTGGCTGCATTGGGTCTTCATTGCTGCGCATGGGCTTTCTCTAGTTTTGGTGAGAGAGGCTGCTCTCTGTTGCGGTGCCCACAGGCTTCTCATTGCGGTGGCTTCTCCTGTTGCGGAGCACAGGCTCGCGGGGCTTCAGTAGTTGTGGCACACAGACTTAGTTGTTCCGCGGCATGTGGCAACTTCCAGGACCAGGGATTGAACCTGTGCTCCCTGCATTGGCAGGTGGATTCTTAACCACTGCACCACCAGGGAAGCCCTCCTTAGTTCTTTATAGTGGTCTACTACTATGATCTGTTTTTACCTCCATGGAACACTTCTGGCACCAAATGTGTGGATTTTCCACACCAAGCAATTCCCCAATTCTCTGTGGACACCAGCTCAGTTCCTACACCAATTCTGCCACTATCTACCCAGACCCACCGCTTAAGGGATCAGTCCCACATGACCGCCCTCCACCTTTAGATGCCAATCACACATAGTATAGGTCCCCAGGTCACCCACACTCTTGTCTGACTTGGCTACAAACTGGGGGTTTCCACAACCACCTCCTCAGTTTTAATAATAATTTACTATAATGGCTCACAGAATTCAGGAAAAAACTCTACTTATTATTACCAGTTTATTGTAAAGGATACTCTAAAGGACGCAAATGAGGAGCCAGATGGAGGCACTGGAAGGGTCCCAAGCGCAGGAGCTTCTGTTTCCATGAAGTTTGGGGTACACCAGCCTCCTGGCACTCAAGGATGCATTGATCAACCCAGAAGCAGTCCGAATCCCCTTGTTCAAGGTTTTTATGGAGGTTCTGTTATCTAGGCATGATCGATTAAATCACTGGCTTATGGTGATTAGATCAGTCCCTAGCCCCTCTCCCATCCCTGGAGGTCCAGCGAATGGGACTGAAAGATTCAGGCCTCTAATCGTATGGTTGGTCCCTCTGGTAACCAGAACCTTATCCGAAAGCTATCTAGGGGTTCCAGCCACCAGTCATGTCATTAACATATACTCAGGTGTACTTGAAAGGGACTTATTATGAATTACAAAAGACAATCTACTCAGCCTTATCATTCAAGAAATTATGAGGGTTTTAGAAGCTCTATGCCAGGAACTGTGGATAAAAAGCAAATATCTATTTCTATTACATCACAACATCACAGTGGATTTAACCACTTTGTAAAATAGCTAATTAGATATTTTCTGACCTCCTGTTTGAGTGAAACATAATTAAATCAAGCATGCAGGAATCCAAGTGGATTAAGTTGGAAATCTGTGACTTACCTGTACCATAGACTAGATACTGGAAAAGCTTCAGGTGGGCAACAGAGATAAGTGGAAATCGTTTTAGTACTATCTGAATGTTTCTTTTCTACATTAGCTTACTCAAGATTTTCTTAATAAAATATTTCCTGTAGTTTTTTCCTTGTATTTGTTTCAAGTGAGATTTTCTGGGAATCTCAAAATCTTTGTTTAAAGTGATATCTCTGAGATTAGAAACAAATATTTTGTTAGATAATAAATTGGAGTGTACAACTCTGAGCAACACTGTACTGATGTCCAAAAAGTTTTAATCATTATTTTAACTTTAAGATTATTTCATTTATTTTTTGCCATCACCTTTAAGTGAAATTCCAGAAATGCTAATAGTGGATATTTCAAGAGTACTGATTATATGCCAGTTAATATTCTAAATGCTGTATGTCTATTAATTTAATCCCTGCACCAACCCTATGAGGTAAATACTATTACCACTCATTTTACAGAAGATGAAACTGAGGCTCAGAGAGATTAAGTAACTAACCTAAGGGCACACAGCCAGTAAGTGGCAGAGTCAGGTTTTGAGCTAAGCAATCTTACTTGTGAATATTATGCATTCTACCTCCTTAAAAATCTTTTATTTAATTGCTTCTGCTCTGCTTTTTCTTTCGGGTCTTTTCTAGTGTGCAAGAGTGGGGGAAAATATTTTTAATCCAACTTTTAAAAATTCTTACTTTAGATAAATCAAGATATTTTAGGGAAGCATTTTACCACTACTGAACCAAACAATCCTTAGCAATATAAAATGATTTTTTTAACTTTCATGCAATTTTGATATATTAGAACAGTTTGTGAAGTTCAATAGCTTTAACTTCTATATGTTCTATGTAATCTGTTATCTTGACACTATGGTTAATATAATACCTAAAGAAGATACAAATACTATGGTAAAACTGATTTTAAAAAGCCAAATAGGGCTTCCCTGGTGGCACAGTGGTTAAGAATCCGCCTGCCAATGCATGGGACAGGGGTTCGAGCCCTGGCCCGGGAAGATCCCACATGCCACGGAACAACTAGGCCCGTGAGCCACAACTACTGAGCCTGCGCTCTAGAGCCCACGAGCCACAACTACTGAGCCCGCATGCACCACAACTACTGAAGCCCGTGCGCCTAGAGCCCATGCTCCGCAACAAGAGAAGCCACCACAATGAGAAGCCCTTGCACCACAAGGAAGAGTAGCCCCGCTCACTACCAACTAGAGAAAGCCCGTGTGCAGCAACGAAGACCCAACACAGCCACAAAAAAAAAAAAAAAAGAAAGAAAAAACCAAGTAATCAGGCTAAAACTTTATTGAGCAACTTATTTATACTTCTGAAACTAACATAATGTTATATGTCAATTATATCTCAATTTTTTAAAATTTACCTATATGAGAAATCCTTTTTCATTTCGGCAATGTTTTTGTTCATATCCTTTTGTAGATAAAACTTTTTTACTCCCCTGTGAGGTTTGTGTCACTATGACCTAAAGAAACGTGAAGAATTAATATAGCGTTTGAAGTGGAACAAATAATTTCCTGTTGCCTTTTCTTCTTCTTCATATGCCCTCATTTTCTATGTTTCCCCCAAACACTGATGTATCACCACAGGCTAAGGATACATTTCAATTCAGAAGTACGCTATCCAGTGTGCAAGGGTTTCTTTGTACTTATTTTTCTTTCAGTTTTTCAGTCTGTTACATGATGACTATGCAAGTGTCTTCTGGTAACAGGGTATATTTTGTCTTAAACGTTTTCATAAGCTTTCTTACTGTACTAATAATTGCTTTTTATTTCTTTGTTAAAAGTTGAATCCAACAGTAGTTGCGAACTTGCTATTTGTCTCCTCCCCTTTTCTGTGCCTTCCCCTTTACCTTCACAATCTTCTTTCCAGCATCACAGTGCTAGGCTCCTCATTTATTGAGTACTTACTAGGTGTTAATCATTGCATTTAACGTTTTACATGAACCATCATATTTAATCTGTATACAAATCCTAATAATAAGTAGGAACTATTTTTATGTCTATTTACAGATAAAGAAAATGAGGCACAAAAGAGTCCAGTGCTCATAACTGGAGTTTGAACTTAGTAATCCATGCCCATAAGATCGGCCCCCCTAATAGACTGCCTCTCCCATAAAATAGGTGTGACCTCTGGGTTTGACCAACTGACAACTGATTTCAAGCCTTGTTAAAGAAACTCCTGACCATCTTGGCTCCTAACTCTATCATTAATTCTAGTCAGGAAATTTGACTTAAGGTAAATAAATAATGAAATTGGAACTTTTAGTTAGCAATATGCAAATAGTCAAGCTGTGGTTTACAAATGGTTTTTATAGCCTTTTATTGGGAGTCGACCCAGTTCCATAGGTTTAATTGTTACGCAGAACAGACAGGTTACAGGGAACTCCAATTATATAAGGGAGATTGTTTTTATAAACATTAAATATTACACTTACTATTTCACACACCTGCATGTATAAATTATGCAAATCTTTATGGCATCTATCTGTTTGAAGTAATTTTATTTACTTTCTTAGGCATCATGAAACATTTGTACTTACCTAAAACATGACCTTATGAATACTTTACTCAGATATTTTTATTCAAGTCAAGTGTTCAGTAAACAAATACTAAATAAATGTCTACTGTATGTTGACCATTGGGTTAGTCCTGTGGGTATTGCAAACAGGAAAAACCAAGATTAACTGTCTGTGAAATAACTTTAACAAATATAACAAATAAGTGAACATTGAAGATTTCTGATTCTGGGATTCCTTTTTTTTTTTTTTTTTTTATAGTAGCTATGCCTGAATGTAGATACCAAACACCAGTGTTTCTTTGTAATGAAAAGCAACACGTATAGGGTTTCAGAAATCTTTTCTTTTTTAAAATTTTGGTTATTTGAGCAATAAGTTTGATTATTTAGAGAGGTCTATAAATTATCCTTTATTCAAAATGTCTATAATTTTAATCATGTTATTTTAGTTGCAATAAGTTGTAAATTTGCAATAAAATAACAGGAAGCCTGTAACAGATGTTCTGTCAGCACATGTGATTTCATCTGAGACAATCAAGCATTCATCATGCTTAATCTTCATCGATTGAACTGTACTGATTTTCAATAATGTGAGCTCTGTACATTCAAAAGGCTTCTGATACTTAGGAAGAAAATCTTTTGACTGGGACATTTTTTGTTCAGTGGCTAATTTACCCCAAGGATTGCCCTCATCTATTACAAATCATGTTATTTAGTTGTGTATTATTTTCATATTACTTGATTATAAAGGTGGCCATATACAGTCCTTTTTTTTTGTGGTCATTCATTCCATATATATGTTTTTTTCACATGACAAATAGTTCACCTAAATAAGTAGAGTATTTATCTGCATAAGATAAATATTTCACCTAAATAAGTAAAATTTATGCTTAAACTGGAAGCAATTTGTAAATAACGATGTTAAATTATTTCTTTGAAATATACGACCCAGATGGCAGTTTAATTAATTTAGACAGTTACAGAATCCTATTGAACAACACATTAGTAGTAATACTTGCAAAAAAGAAAATACAATTAGGCTTCCCTCAGGTCTATTACACAATAAAATAAATTTCACTGAAAATATAGAATTTCCTGGAGAGTGTTTTGTTTTGAATTATTCTTGGACCTTAGAAAATATGGGGCAAAAAATAAAATAGGGAAAAAAGGGACAGCAGGACTTTATAATCTGTACATTCTTTAAATGATGGTTTATGGAAATGTGTGTAAGAAATGGAGAGTGGGGAGGAAAAAGCAGGACAAAGGAGGACAAAGGAGAGAGCCAAAGAGATCATGAAAGTGAAAGAAGAGGCCAACAGGGGTAAATAGAGAAAACACAGGCAGTTAGAAAACCAAAAGAAGACGAAGAAAAGAAAGAAGAGGAGAGGAAGAGGCGGAGGGCGAGGGCAAAAGGAAAGGGAAATAGAAGGGACCTGCCAAAGGAGAAGCAGAATCGTGAAAGTTCAAGACCAAAGCTCCTCCTTTCACTGGCAAGGCCAGACATTCTCAGACTAAGGCTCAGACGTTCCTGCAGCTCGCCAAGCTGTTGCGTAATGAGAAGGTGATATCCTGCCTGGAGGCTTGCTTTCCTAGAAAAGGAGTGGTTGCAGGGGGAGAATGAATGAAAGCTCCTGCCAATGGGACCTGGGGAGAGGCAATTAGGTCTTGGCTGGTTCTCAGGTCTTGCAAAGGCCATTCGTCTGCACCTGGAACCGTCTTGGTTGCTGGGTAAATGACAGCAGTTTGAGAGGCTCCTGAGGAAATGTGGGGAGTTGCCGAGAAACACAGGAAGGGTGAATCTAGAGGTCAAAGTAAGATTTAAAGTGGGCAAAAAAAGAATAGAGTCGCCCTTATTTCTTTGCTTTTTTCAACAAAAGGGTTGGAAAATAAAATAATATACCTTCCAGAATGTCTTTCCACTTATTCTGAAAAAATTGTCATTTTAATCCCGGATGATGTTATATTTCAGGGAGGGAAAATCAGAATTATGTGCTTCTGATACCTGTTCTGAGATTTTATAAAGAACTTCCTCTCCCAAACTCCACCCCTACAGTTAATTATTTATATAATGCATTTGATTATCAAATTCTTTCCTTTTCCAAAAGACATGCAGGCTGAAATCAATGAAATGTTACTTTAGGTGGAAATTTCTTTTATCTTTTAAGAAAAAAGAGAGAAATTTGGGGGAGATGCATATTATGACATCATTTCATGATCTAACTATCTATCTATCTATCTATCTATCTATATATATATATATATTTTTTTTTTTTTTTTTGCGGTACACGGGCCTCTCACTGTTGTGGCCTCTCCCGTTGCGGAGCGCAGGCTCTGGACGCGCAGGCTCAGCGGCCATGGTTCACGGGCCCAGCCGCTCCGCGGCACGTGGGATCTTCCCGGACCGGGGTACGAACCCGTGTCCCCTGCATCGGCAGGCGGACTCTCAACCACTGCGCCACCAGGGAAGCCCTATGATCAATATTTATATAGAACATATTATACTTTATATTCAGAGCAATCTGAATTAAATGCAGATTCATTTCAAAGCCACTAACTCTACATTTTTAAAAATTCGATAGCATTTTCTTCGCTTTTAGATCTCAGAAAACATATAGAAAGTTTATATTTGCTAACTTCCTACATTTATTCAGCAGCAATGCCAGTTTAGATGCTTGGCACTTCTTAGCATTACTGGAGCATAAGCTTCATTTGTTGAAAATGTGGCCACGTTACCCATTCATGCCGTTTGTTTTAATGTGCAGACCTGCCTCATAGGACTTCAAGGAGAATGCTGAATAAACACCCTAATAATCATGTTATACCAGGAAACAATCTTAAAATCCACTAAAAGAAAATTTGTGGGAATGCTAACTTTTTCTCTTCTTAGACACATTACCAAGTTTCAAGAACCAAAATATGAGAAAACAATCAAAAAGAATTTTTGGAATGAGGGAGTAATACTTTCCCCTTTGCTTCCCAATTTGTGAAGCTAGTGTTACATTACTCAGAGAATAGTACTCCGCAAAGCCCATGTCAAAAAATTTTTAAGACAAAGTTACAGGTTTTCCAAAAGGCAGCTGGAGTGAGGAGAGACAGTAACAATAGGCATTGTAGACTTTCTCTGCAAGAGAAAACACTTTGAAACACTGCGTAAAACAGTGACCAGCTTAAACCAGTTTGTCTTCTTAAATAGGTTGTTGATTAATCAAACTGAAACAGCTGGTAAAGCACTGATCAGCTTAAACTGCTTTTGCCTCCTTGAATAGGCTGTTGATTAATCAAACCTTGAGTTATTTTACATAGACAGCACTGGGCATGTGCAAGATGAGAACCCATGTCTCCTGGATAACCCCAGAGTCAAGGATCTTCAGTCTATGGAACTCAAAGAATAGAAGTGTTGCCACCAGAGCCCTTTAGCAATCAAAAATTCCTTCAGTAAGGAAAATCTGGCTTCCAGCAGCACGAGTAGTTTATATGGACTGCTTTGAGACTAGCCAGTCAGCTTCCAAGTTTGAAATTTCCCAAACTCCTTGAATTTCACCCTGAAGCCTAGAGCAGGAAGACAGAGTTGAGCCCTGTTTCCTTGCTGGTGGACCTCAGAAGAAAGCGCTCTATTTTCTCGAAAGCCAGTGCCAAAGTACTTGCTTCTGTGTGTGAGAGGCGGCAAGTCCTTGCTGGGTAACGAAGTCGTCTGGGCTTAGAGGTAAGTTGATGAAATGGTACCAGTACCTTACCTCTCAGATGTTTTTCACTCCTCCACGCTATCTCATGCTGTGTCTGACCATACTCTGTCTCTCAACAGTAACCAGTTTGTCTCTAGTGTTTTCTTCTGTTCCCTCTTAGCACTCTCCTCCTCTCATGGGCAGCCTCCCCCTTCTACTCATCTTCGTTTTCCTCCTCCTTATTTCGGTTTTTTTTTTTTTTTTTTTTTTTTGCGGTACGCGGGCCTCTCACTGTTGTGGCCTCTCCCGTTGCGGAGCGCAGGCTCCGGACGCGCAGGCTCAGTGGCCATGGCTCACGGGCCCAGCCGCTCCGCGGCAATGTGGGATCTTCCCGGACCGGGGCACGAACCCGTGTCCCCTGCTTCGGCAGGCAGACTCTCAACCACTGCGCCACCAGGGAAGTCCGCTTATTTCTATTTTGATCTTTCTTCTTTCTCTTGTCTCCATACATTTTCTGTCAGAAGCAAGAGGGAAAGAAAATATTTAGGAGCTTTCTCTTTGTAGTTTGTGTTGCTTTTGATTTTATAGTTGTAGGGGAAAAAAATCATGTTATAACTTTTTTTTTTTAACATCGTTATTGGAGTATAATTGCTTTACAATGGTGTGTTAGTTTCTGCTTTATAACAAAGTGAATCAGCTATACATATACATATATCCCCATATCTCCTCTGTCTTGCGTCTCCCTCCCACCCTCCCTATCCCACCCCTCTAGGTGGTCACAAAGCACCGAGCTGATCTCCCTGTGCTATGCGGCTGCTTCCCTCTAGCTATTTTATATTTGGTAGTGTGTATATGTCCATGCCACTCTCTCACTTTGTCACAGCTTACCTTTCCCCCTCCCCATATCCTCAAGTCCATGCTCTAGTAGGTCTGTGTGTGTAGTGATACAAGGGAGGTTAGTAAATTGGTGTGATGTGTACTTCAAAAAGAGAATGGCAATTCAAATTCTGCAAAATTACTTACTAGTGAAAGTAGTCGTTCTCCCTGAGGTGGTAGCTATTTTGCCTTCTTGCAAATAGTTTCCTCACAAGGTCACTTGCCAAGATAATTTTTCCATTGGTGTGAAGAAGACATAACTTGCTTGCAAAACTGCATCAGTGTATTAAGGATGTATCTAGGGCAAATAAGTAGCTGTTTGTTACAGCCCAGAATGAGAAAATTCGATGCCTTCATCACAGGGCTAAAACCTCTGTCTAACAAAGGTAACAACATTAGCCAAATATAGATGTCACATTTTAAATCTCTACGTCAAAAAAAAAAAGAAAATCAGGACTAGTTTTGGGGTTGGTGATCACAAATTTGAATATTCAAATTATTTTTGTTCCATTAAAGTAAGTAAAATGAATTTTACTAGAAAATTTTCTTTTAGTAAAAGTTAATTAATAAATTTAAGACATTTAATTCTTTTCGGTTTACAGCATGTTCTGTGTATTTACTGATCTCAGTGATCTTCCACTAGCTGCAGTGCCAAGAACTTTATTGATGGGCAAATGGTACCCGACCTCATGGAATTCTATTGTAAGATGCTTTATAGGCATCTCAGTCTGCCCATTTTTCAGAATACACTACAGAATCAGTTTTCAGGTACTGGTACTGCTCCAGTAATATTTACAATGTATTTCTGAAATATAAAAAGATAGGTTCCTTTGTGATACCCAAGAATGCCTTTAGGGATGTTGGTGGTCGTTGTTGGTAATGATGTTGTGGTTGCTTTCTCAAATATGCTCTACTTTGAGTATACCACATGGGATGAGAGAAGCCAAAATTATACAGACATTCAGTGATGGTCTTTGTTTATTGCTTCCATTCATTGAGTGGGGTAGAGTTCACAGTTTGCTGTTAATATGGAACTCTGTGAAAGGCTAAAACCCACGTGTGACCTGTCAGTTTGCCAACCATTTAAAGGAATGAGAATTAGTGTTTATGAAATAGAATCATGATTCAAAAACTTAATGACAAGCTTCAGAAAGGGCAATGAAAGTAGCATTAAAAAGACATGTAATCTCTGGAGAGTCTTTTAAATCTACAGAATAATTTCCACACTATTTAGCTGCCTCCTCAGCAGGATTAAAGAGATCTAAACATGTTCGTTGAACAGCAATTCTACGATGGTGGGATAGGGAATCAGGTGCAGTAGGGGATTGAAAGAGGGTTTCAGATTGCGGGAAGCATCTCTGTAGAGTATTCTGTGTTAAACACAGGATTACTCTGTGACAAATCTTGAAAAGTAGTACATGTGTGTATATCTAAGAAATTAGGGTAAGAAAAGCACATGTTCTTGACATATATTGGATGTGTAAGTAGCAGCGATCTTTGTTAAAGTTTAATATTTTTCCTATCATATATTATTCATCTAGCCACCTCAAATGATTTTTGGAAATGGCTAGGTGGTACAGATAAGTGTATTTTTTTCTACACATGTTTTCTGGCAAATTATTGTCATCCTTAATTCACAAATTTCATATAGATGAAGAAATAGATATGCAGTCCTCTTTATACATATTATGTACAATTAAATGCTTTGGTGGTGATGATGGTGACAGCAAAGATCAATGGAGGGAAGTAAGTTACCGAAAAACTTTTTGAAACTATCTGTAATTTTAGAAACTATCTGTAATTGTCTTGTTTCCTGGTAAGAAGGATCTAGTCAATTTCTTCACTAGTGGCTAAAGTAAGCAAAGTAGAGTAGTATTTATAAGAACACTCACCCCTCGGGTTGTGTCATGTAGTATTTTCATTCTTAACCTGAGTGGACTTGATACAGTTTTTGTTTGAATCTAAAAGATATAGGGAATTCAAGTGTTTGAATACAAATATTTGGATGTAGAGTTAAATACATTGAAAAACACCCACTAACTCCTAGGTTGCAGCCTTGTAGCATTTTAACTGTAGTCTTCAATGGGCTTGATGTAAGTATTTATTTGAACCCAACAGAAAATCATGTTACAACCCAGGATCTGCTATGGCCTAATATTTTTTAAAATATGGGAATAACATTTTAAAATATTACTACGTAATACTAAATATTACTACATCTGACACTTGGTACCTGGGAAATGTTTTGACCAAAGTCATGATATTTCATGAAGAAGCCCACGAATAAAAGTACTAAAAAATCCTAAATTTGGACTTCTTCCAGAGTTTGGGATTGTTTAATCAGGATGCCAGCCCAGAGAAATGAACACTACTTTGTTGTTGTTTTTCTCCAAGCACAAACGCAGTATAGCTCATTGAAGGTTCTCACTGAGCTGTGATAAAACCTCCCAAGGGAAGGTGCTTTATAACACTCCTCTGCTCATTGATGAAACCCTGGGTTTGAAACCCCTGGGGCAGCAAACACCTCTGCCTCTTACAGGGAGGATCAACCTAACTAAATGTACAATCTAGGAAGGGCAGGCTATCATTTCTGCTCTAATACATCCCACACATGCTTGCAAGGATAGAGGATAGGCAAACTATTTTGAATAAGGAGAATTTTATTGCATCAAAAATTGCTTTTGAAGACAAAGATTATTACTCAGCTAGTTTCTAATGTGAAAAAGTTGACAGTAATAAACCATAGCAATTTTTTTTTAAAGTACCAAGTTGTATACCCATTTTCTTTAGACTTGGATAAAAAGTACATGATAAAAATCTTAAGTTTTATATGTATGATATACATAATTTATATATATTAGACAGAAAAATATTTATATTAAATATATATTAGGTAAGTGAAAACCTTAAGTTATATATATATAACATAACTGAATGTATATGTAATATAAATATATGTATTATATATAAAATGTTTCTATATAACTGAACTTCTATTCAATTCAGTAAATTTATATTTTGAAACAGATAAACAAGTTCAGAAAATCCCCTTTAAGAGCATTAAACCAGTCAACCGAAAATCAATATGGCTTATTTTTAGCATCTTAATGCCCAAATGATATTAGCCCATTCTACCAAAATGAGAAATTTGGTAAGAGACAGTAAGAAAGAGCAATGTAGGCACACTTGGCTTCGAATATGAAGTTTCTTAATTCTTAGAGTGATCCAAAAGCAAGTAATGGAAGTTCAGTCAGAGGTGCAGAAAAAAGAGGGGTTGGTTATTAAAGATACATTTCCTGTCCTTATGGAACTACTCACGATTTGGTGGAGTAAATCCCAGCATGACTCTGAATAATGTATTTAAAATGCAGTATCTATCTGTGCTGATTTACTTGATACTTATTTTTACATTATTTAATATATGATTTATCCTGCCTGTCACAAAGTAGGTGTTTATTAAATAATTGATGAATGAATGGGTATGAAATTGTCATCAGTAATTAGAGTCTTAGTATACTTTGGGAGTTTGCTGGGCAAGAAGGTGTGGTGAGAGAGAAGAGCTCCGGAATTCAATCTAGGAAATAATATCCATTAAAGTCTGCTGTCTCCATAGGAAAAATCAAGAAAATCCCAGTGTTATATTTTTTATACATGGAAAGTTTGATCATGATGATTAGAAATATATTACACAGCTGTCCTACATTTTATTGGGTGGCTTTTTAAAAGATACCGAGACAAGCTCACAGCAACTTAGAGGTGGCTAGAATGCTTTTTGGCTATTGGTGGCAATTTGTCATTTAACTGTGTATTTTTACAAATACGTATAAAAATAAAGAATAATATTAGTAATTAAAACTCCAAACACCGAAGCATCATTTAGTGCTAAATGTTCTAAATTATCTAATTACAAAATCAAAAATTAAATTGTGCATGGCAATAAAAATATTGTCAAATGATTTACTTCCTTCTGTTCTTGCTAATATTACAGAAAATGCAGGACATTGAAATCACTGGTATCTGTTGAAGTATATTTGGAAGAAAAAGATTCTGTTTAATCTAGGAGTACTTGAATAAATTTTTAAAAAATTATTTTTATTTTTAATTTATTTTTTAATAGATCTTTATTGGAGTGTAATTGCTAACAATACTCTGTTAGTTTCTGTTGTACAACAAAGTGAATCAGCTATATGCATACATATATCCCCATATCCCCTCCCTCTTGAGCCTCCCTCCTACCCTCCTTATCCCACCCCTCTAGGTGGTCACAAAGCACCAAACTGATCTCCCTGTGCTATGCAGCTGCTTCCCACTAGCTATCTGTTTTACATTTGGTAGTATGCCAAATGTATATATATGTCCGTGCCACTCTCTCGCTTCACCCCAGCTTCCCCCTCCACAACCGTGTCCTCAAGTCCATTCTCTATGTCGAGGTCTTTATTCCTGCTCTCCACTAGGTTCATCAGTACCATTTTTTTTGTTTTTAGATTCCATGTATATGCGTTAGCATATGGTATGTCTTTTTCTCTTTCTGACTTACTTCACTCTGTATGACAGACTCTATTTCCATCCACCCACCTCACTACAGATAACTCAATTTCATCTCCTTTTATGGCTGAGTAATATTCCATTGTATATATGTGCCACATCTTCTTTATCCATTCATCTGTCGATGGACACTTAGGTTGCTTCCATGTCCTGGCTATTGTAAATAGTGCTGCAGTAAACATTGTGGTACATGTGTCTTTTTGAATTATGGTTTGCTCAGGGTATAGGCCCAGTAGTAGGATTTCTGGGTCATATGGTAATTCTATTTTTAGTTTTTTAAAAAACCTCCATACTGTTCTCCATAATGGCTGTATCAATTTACATTCCCAACAACTGTGCAAGAGGGTTCCCTTTTCTCCATATCCTCTCCAGCATTTATTGTTTGTAGATTTTTTGATTATGGCCATTCTGAACGGTGTGAGGTGATACCTCATTGTGGTTTTAATTTGCGTTTCTCTAATGATTAGTGAGGTTGAGCATCCTTTCATATGTTTGTTGACAATCTGTATATCTTCTTTGGAGAAATGTCTATTTAGGTCTCCTGCCCAGTTTTGGATTGGGTTATTTGTTTTATGATATTGATTGAACTGCATGAGCTGCTTGTGTATTTTGGAGGGTAATCCTTTCTCAGTTGCTTCATTTGCAAACATTTTCTCCCATTCTGAGGGCTGTCTTTTCGTCTTGTTTATGGTTTCCTTTGTTGTGCAAAAGCTATTAAGTTTCATTAGGTCCCATTTGTTTATTTTTGTTTTTATTTCCATTTCTCTAGGAGGTGGGTCAAAAAAGATCTTGCTGTGATTTATGTCATAGAGCTTTCTATTTATGTTTTCCTCTAAGAGTTTGATAGTGTCTGGCTTTATATGTAGGTCTTTAATCCATTTTGAGTTTATTTTTGTGTATGGGGTTAGGGAGGGTTCTAATTTCATTCTTTTACATGTAGCTGTCCCGTTTTCCCAGCACCACTTATTGAAGAGGCTGTCTTTTCTCCACTGTATATTCTTGCCTCCTTTATCCAAGATAAGGTGACCATATGTGCGTGGGTTTATCTGTGGGCTTCTATCCTGTTCCATTGATCTATATTTCTGTTTTTGTGCCAGTACCTTACTGTCTTGATTACTGTAGCTTTGTAGTATGGTCTGAAGTCAGGGAGCCTGATTCCTCCAGCTCCATTTTTCTTTCTCAAGATTGCTTTGGCTATTCGGGGTCTTTTGTGTTTCCATACAAATTGTGAAATTTTTTGTTCTAGTTCTGTGAAAAATGCCATTGGAACTTTGATAGGGATTGCATTGAATCTGTAGTTTGCTTTGGGTAATATAGTCATTTTCACAATGTTGATTCTTCCAATCCAAGAACATGGTATATCTCTCCTTCTGTTTGTATAGTCTTTAATTTCTTTCATCAGTGTTTTATAGTTTTCTGTATACGGTCTTTTGTCTCCTTAAGTAGGTTTATTCCTAGGTATTTTATTCTTTTCATTGTAATGGTAAATGGGAGTGTTTCCTTAATTTCCCTTTCAGATTTTTCATCATTAGTGTATAGGAATGCAAGGGATTTCTGTGCATTAATTTTGTATCCTGCTACTTTACCAAATTCATTGATTAGTTCTAGTAGTTTTCTGGTGGCATCTTTAGAATTTTCTATGTATAGTATCATGTCATCTGCAAACAGTGACAGTTTTACTTCTTCCTTTCCAATTTGTATTCCTTTCTTTTTCTTCTCTGATTGCCATGGCTAGGACTTCCAAAACTATGTTGAATAGCAGTGATGAGAGTGGACATCGTTGTCTTGTTCCCGATGTTAATGGAAATGCTTTCAGTTTTTCACCACTGAGTATGATGTTTGTCATACATGGCCTTTATTATGTTGAGGTAAGTTCCCTCTATGCCCAGTTCCTGGAGAGTTTTTATCATAAGTGGGTATTGAATTTAGTCAAAAGCTTTTTCTGTATCTATTGAGATGATCATATGGTTTTTATTCCTTAATTTGTTAATATGGTGTTTCACATTGATTTGCTTATATTGAAGAATCCTCACATCCCTAGGATAAATCTCACTTGATCATGGTGTATGATCCTTTTAATATGTTGTTGGATTCTGTTTGCTAGTATTTTTTTCAGGATTTTTGCATCTATGTTAATCAGTGATGTTGGTCTATAATTTTCTTTTTTTGTGATATCTTTTTCTGGTTTTGGTATCAGGGTGGTGGTGGTTTTGTAGAATGAATTTGGGAGTGTTCCTCCCTCTGCAATTTTTTGGAAAAGTTTGAGAAGGATCAGTGTTAGCTCTTCTCTAAATATTTGATAGAATTCACCTGTGAAGCCATCTGGTCCTGGACTCTTGTGTGTTGGAAGATTTTTAATTACAGTTTCAATTTCATTACTTGTGATAGATCTGCTTATATTTTCTAATTCTTCCTGGTTCAGTCTTGGAAAATTATACCTTTCCAAGAATTTGTTCATTTCTTTGTGGTTGTCCATTTTATTGGCATATAGTTGTTTGTAGTAGTCTCTTATAATCCTTTGTATTTTTGCAGTGTCAGTTGTGATTTCTCCGTTTTCATTTCTAATTTTATTGATTTGCGTCCTCTCCCTTTTTTTCTTGATGAGTCTGGCTAAGGGTTTATCAGTTTTGTTTATCTTCTCAAAGAACGAGATTTTAGTTTTATTGGTCTTTGCTACTATTTTATTCATTTCTATTTCATTTATTTCTGCTCTGAGCTTTATGATTTCTTTCCTTCTACTGACTTTGGGTTTTCTCTGTTCTTCTTAGTTGCTTTAGGTGTAGGGTTAGATTGTTTATTTGAGATTTTTCTCATTTCTTGAGGTGAGATTGAAGTGCTATAAACTTCCCTCTTAGAACTGCTTTTGCTGCATCCCACAAGTTTTGGGTCGTCGTGTTTTCATTGTCATTTCTTTCTATGTATTTTTAAATTTCTTTTTTGATTTCTTCAGTGATCTCTTGGTTATGTAGTAGTGCACTGTTTAGCCTCCATGTATTTGTGTTTTTTACAGTTTTTTTTTTTTCCTGTAATTGATTTCCAATCTCATAGCATTGTGGTCAGAAAAGATGCTATTTCAATTTTCTTAAATTTTCCGAGGCTTGATTTGTGACCCAAGATGTGATCTATCCTGGAGAATTTCCATGTGCTCTTGAGAAGAAAGTGTATTCTGCCACTTTCAGATGGAATGTTCTATAAATATCTATTAAATCTAGCTGGTCTGTGGTGTCATTTAAAGCTTGTGTTTCCTTATTTATTTTCTGTTTGGATGATCTGTCCATTGGTGTAAGTGGGGTGTTAACATCGCCTACTCTGATTGTGTTACTGTCGATTTCCGCTTTCATTGTTGTTAGCATTCGCCTTATGTACTGAGGTGCTCCTACGTTGGGTGCATAAACATTTATAATTGTTATATCTTCTTCATGGATCAATCCCTTGATCATTATGTAGTGTCCTTTGTCTCTTGTAATAGTCTTTATTTTAAAGTCTATTTTGTCTGATATGAGTATTGCTACTCCAGCTTTCTTTTGGTTTCCATTTGCATGGAATATCTTTTTCCATCCCCTCACTTTCAGTCTCTATACATCCCTAGGTCTGAAGTGGGCCTCTTGTAGACAGCATATATATGGGTCTTGTTTTTGTATCCATTCAGCCAGTCTGTATCTTTTGGTTGAGGTATTTAATCCATTTACATTCAAAGTTATTATCGATATGTATGTTCCTATTACCATTTTCTTAATTGTTTTGGGTTTGTTTTTGTGGGTCTTTTCCTTCTCTTGTGTTTCCTGCCTAGAGAAGTTCCTTTAGCATTTGTTGTAAAGCTGGTTTGGTGGTGCTGAATTCTCTTATCTTTTGCTTGTCTGAAAAGCTTTTGATTTCTCCATTGAATCTGTATGAGATCCTTGCTTGGTACAGTGATCTTGGTTGTAGGTTTTTCTCTTTCATGACTTTAAATATATCCTGCCACTCCCTTCTGGCCTGCAGAGTTTCTGCTGAAAAATCAGCTGATAACCTTATGGGGATCCATTTGTATGTTATTTTTTGTTTTTCCCTTGCTGCTTTTACTAATTTTTCTTTGAATTTAATTTTTGTTAGTTTGATTAATATGTGTCTTGGTATGTTTCTCCTAGGGTTTATCCTATATGGGACTCTGTGCTTCCTGGACTTGGGTGACTATTTCCTTTCCCATGTTAGGGAAGTTTTCCCCTATAATCTCTTCAAATACTTTCTCAGGACGTTTCTTTTTCTCTTCCTCTTCTGGGACCCCTATAATTCGAATGTTATTGCACTTAGTGTTGTCTCAGAGATTGTCTTCGATTCTTTTCATTATTTTTCCTTTATTCTGCTCCTTGTCAGTTATTTCCACCATTTTGTCTTCCAGCTCACTTATTTGTTCTTCTGCCTCAGATATTCTGTTATTGATTCCTTCTAGTGTATTTTCCATTTCAGTTGTCGTGTTGTTCATCTCTGTTTGTTTGTTCTTTAGTTCTTCTAGGTCTTTGTTAAACATTTCTTGTATTTTCTCAGTCTGTGCCTCCATTCTTTTTCCGAGATTCTGGATCATCTTTACTATCATTACTCTGAATTCTTTTTCAGGTATTTATTTCCTCTTCATTTATTTGGTCCTGTAGGTTTTTACCTTGCTCCTTCATCTGTGACATATTCTTTTGCTGTCTCTCTCTTTTTTTTTTTTGGATGAGTGGGATTGTGTTCCTGTCCTTCTGAGTGTTTGGCCTGAGGATTCCAACAGTGGAGTTTCTAGGCTGTTGGGTAGACCTGGGTCTTTCTGCCAAGATGAGGACCTCCAGGAGGCCTCACTCTGATGAATATTTCCTGGAGTCTAAGGTTCTCTGTTAGTCCAGTGGTTCGGACTTGAAGCTCCCACCTCAGCAGCTTCAGCCTGACCCCTGGCTCATGAACCAAGATCCTACAAGCCATACGGGGTGCCAAAAAATAAAATAATAATAAGGAGAACAATAAAAAATAAAATTAGACTAGGAAACTAACAGGTATGTTGGAAAGAATATAAAAATAAAAATATAGATGAAACAACAACTGGAAGGTGAAACAAAACCACAATAGTAAAAAAGGAGAAGAAAAAAATGGGGGGGAAGGCCTTGCTGTGGAGGGTGAGGCCTAAGAAGGGGTGGGGTTTGGGTGGTGGGTGGGGCCTATACTTAGCACCCATGGGGCTGGAAAAGGCCCTGGGGGCTGTGGAGTGTGGAGCTTAGGCTCAACAGAACAGAAGGGGCCCAGGCGGGTCTCCTGCCTCTGGTCTCAGAGGGTGGGGGACTAGCCTGGGTGCTCATCAGGTTTCCCAGGCTCGAGTGGGTGGGGCAAACGTCCTCCGCTCCTCTCCCACTCCTCAGGTCCTGGAGGGCCTCTCCCACCTGCCTCTCTTGTAGATTGTGATGTAATTTCAGGCAGGGACTAAAGAAATTTTCAAAACTTTCCCAATATTTTTGAAAATGCCACATTTACACAGAATAGAAATTGTCAATCATTCAGGCTTTACTTGTCAGCATCTGGCTCACACTCTTCCCCAGTGTACTGAGTGAGGCTCAGCTATGAAGGCACAGCTATTTTGGCTCAACATGAGACATTCTGATGGGCAATAGTCACTTCACACTTACCTGCAGCGTTATTCCAGGTTCATTAGGCTGCAGTTTGAAATCTTCTACAGATTATCTGTGGTATGTGTTGTAGTGTGTTCATTCCTTTTTATTGATTGGCAGTCCTCTGCTGTATGGATATGCCAGAGTTTGCTTAACTGTTCATCTATTGCTGGACGTGTGGGTGGAGCCTAGGTTTTGGCTATTATAAATAAAGTTACACTGAACATTTGTGTACAACTCTTTGTCCGAACATATGCTTTCAAGTTTCAGCAAATTTGAAAAATTTTTAAGTTTCTGCCATGAGGAGATAATATTTTCACTTTCGAGATTGGCAATATTTTTAAAAATTGTGAGTTTTGATGAGTATGTGTTGGGGGTAATGAGTACTCTTTAAACATGAGCAAACTGGGCCTATGGAGTGGTACAAATCTCTTCAAGGGCACCTTGATAGTACGTTAGAAAATAAAAATACATGCTTATCCTTTGTTCCTGAAATTCTCACAATTTGCTGAACTATTGGGAAAATTACCTTCTTCCTGCCTCTGTTCCTCATAAGTATAAGGAGAATAATACATGATACATATCTCACACGGTTAGTATGTTATACATAGGATTATAGTAAGCATTAGAGTAATTAATTCATGAAAAATGTTTGCCAGACCAAAAACTTCTTACTTATTATTTTTAGGATAACTTATAGGAATCTCTTGTTCAAAACTATCTTGTTAAATACATAGGGAATATATGTTTAAGGGTGTTTACTACAATAACATTGTTATAATGAAACATTGGAGATAATGCAAATGGCCTTCATAAGAGATTATTAAATCAGTTATGGTACATCTTAGGAGGTAACATACAGAAAGGATGGATGTGGATGCTGGAGAAGGATGGCTGATTCTAAATACTGCCTCAGTCCTTCCTACTTGTGAAGCTTGGTCCATTCCTTAGTCAATCGCTGTTCAACCATAAAAATGATGATAATAATACCCACCTTATAAAAGCTTTTGTAAGGAATCAGTATAAGTTGCTTAGAAGAAAACCAAGGCAGAGGGAGCGTCCCATAAATCCATAAATTGTAGTATCACCATGGCATATATGCACCTGTTATAAGAATAAGGCAGGTCTGCATGTGTTACCACAGGATACCCATTAGAGAAAAGTGTTTTTTTTTTCCCCTGTAGATATTGTATGATGGAGGCAGGTAAAATGTCCACTTCTATATTTTTAGACTTGGGTGTAAGTGTTCAAATGTGTCAAGTACTACTTTATTCTCTAATTATAGGAAGGGAACAATAGTTTTTAAAAAAATTTTATTGAAGTATAGTTGATTTACAATGTTGTGTTAGTTTCTGGATTACAACAAAGTGATCCAGTAATACATATATATATTCTTTTGTCAAATTTTTCATTATGGTTGATCACAGGATATTGAATATAGTTTAGGAAGGGAATAATAGTTAAGCATATTTTAAGTTTCTAATTCAGCTTTAAAAATTCTCATTACAAATGAAAATTTTAATATGTAAAATTAATCAACTCAACAGGAAAGAATAAAAATCAAAGTTAAAAGAAACTTCTTGGTCTTTGAGTACTTTATTTGAATTTGTGAATTTAAGAAACATATGTTATATATTTATGTACACAGGGAATAACAAAAGTTAAATGTTCTATTGAAAAGACAACTGTGACTGGCAATATTGAGTGATTGTCATTTTATAATATTTCTTTTACACTGAAATGCCTTAACATGAAAAGACAAAAATAGGAATGGTTATGCTAACAAATGCACTTTGTTTTCCATGCCTCTAAATCTCCTTAGGAGCAAGAACTCCATATACAGGTTGTCCAAAAGATATTCAAATAATTTTATGAAATAAACAAACTTGCAGCCTTACTCAGATTTAAAAAAGAAGTTGGTTTTCATTCATGTGGAAAAACCAAAAACAGAGCAAATGTGCATGCAAAGATAAATAAAAACACTGGCTGCTTCTCAGTAAAGGTGACAGTCTTGTCTTTCACACTAATTTATGTACGGTATAATAAGTAACCACTAAATGTAGTAGCAGGGGGAAATTTGGCTGGAATTGTTCCTTTTACAAGGTGCAACCACACTTCCTGCCCATAATTTAATTCTAATAAGGCATCCCCAGTCAAAACCCTGTCACAGCATATCTCACTGTTAATACTTTCAGACTCAAATGCAAGCTTGTCTACTCCATCAACCACTAAAAATCCAGAGATATGAGCACTAAATGACTCAATGGTATACTTAAAAACATACACCCCAAGATAAGGGATTCTGAATTTTCCAGTTCTTGGAGTATATGAGGCTCCATAGTTGACATCCAAGTTATTAAATAAGATAGGACCAGGTGTAGTCATTCCATATGTATGAGATGCAAAAAATGCCACCATCGGTGCGTATCTGTAAGATCCTTTGGAAAAATCTGTTAGCGGAAAAAAATGGAAAGAGTTAATTTTCATGTTTTGATCTTGTTCTGTTTATATCGTTATCATTTTATCTCGGTTACAGAAAGCGTTAGTAGAAGAAAAAAGGTCATTCATCAGACTTAACAAGGGCGTATGTGTCTGGGTGTGTTTGTCCCTTTTCTTGCCTGAGCTACCCGAAATTGCTTAGCCTCTCTGAGACTGTTTCTCCATTTAGATCAGGGTAGAATGGTGGTAGTAACACTCAATACCTTCCTCATAGAAATGCCTCAGAGATTAATTTGCATGTTGCTTTGATCTCTCCAGAGATGAAGGAATTCAAAGCACTCTGATTATTATGGTATGTCAGAATGTTTTAAAGCCTCTTGCATGAATTAAAGCTGATATGATGCAGAAACAATTTTTGCAGCACCTTGTCAAACAGTTTCTAGAGGCTAAAACAGAAACCCAATGAAATTGTATGCACTATCGAGAAGGAGACAAAAGCGGTCTTCTATGTAATTAATGCCAAATGTACTTACAAAGGCTGAGATTTAAAAACAGACTAAAAAACTTACTCTTTATTATGCAGCGCACTATTAAGAAAAGCCTGATCTGCAACATACTTTTTTGCTGTCATTTTAAAGAGAATATATTTTAATCCCTGCACACATTTTCTTGTATAAAAATCAGAAATGGTACATTCTGGAAGTAAATCTATAGCAACCAATACTTACGAAAGTAAATGGGCAAAAAGGCACCTTTGTTCTACTCAATACATCTGAGCATGTTGTAACAGCCCTTAGCCAGTCAAAATGACACTATGAACTTGACCTTCATAGAAGACATACTGCTGTTCACTTATTATGGCTTCATTTAAAGGATCAGATCTGATATGAATCAAAGATGTATTCTTTAACAACTTGTTTGAGGAGAAAAAGTTTATACTAGTTCGACATATATATATGTATTTTCTTTTAAGATGCACTAGGAAAAAAATAAGTGGGGGGGGGAATTTTCACTAAACTGCCTCTATTCTACCAATATTGACAATTTCAACTTGTGTATATCAATGAGTTTACCCGACAAAATCATGTATGTTATTCACTTAATTTGAGAAGTAAAAGGAATTAATCCTCAAGTGAGTCCAGATTAAGCAGGTCTAAACATTCATTCGTAAACAGTTCAAAAAATGTTTTTATGACATTGAGCAAATCCAAGGACGCGTGTACTTTCTTACCTGGAGCTAAAGCATTTTCTTCCACCACCTTGACAGTACAGTTGTCACCAGTAAAAGGATGTCGGCAAGCACAGATAAAGCTAGTTCTTCCATTTATACATGTGCCCCCATTCTGGCATGGGGACCTACTACAGTCTGAATACTCCTCTGTTACTGAAAAAGAATCAAGATAAAAGAGGGTAAAAGTGACCTGTTTTCCTGTTGATCTCAAATCATAGTTTGCAGCAGAATTAGAATTAAGGAAAATGCATTCCCAGGCCCAGGACACCCACCAATGTAATCATGGGACTTCATGCAAATCTCTGAACTACCTGAGCGGCTTCTTCTGAAGCCCTTTCCTGCTTTTTGGAAGTGGGACTAATTCTGTGATTCACTGCATTTATGTGTGGTAAATATTAAGATTTTGGTCAACTGTAGAACAGATAGATTATCTGGACACACAATCATGTATATTTGGAACCAGTACATGACAAAAGTAATATTTCAAATCATTGGAGAAAAAAAAGTCTATTCAATAAATGGTGCTAAGCTAGTTGGATATCCATAAAAATATAAATTCCATGTGTGTAAAAATACTAAATGTGAAAAAAACATATATGATTGCATTACAATCAAATAAAAGGAATATCTTTGTTGAGCTTTAAAATTTTGGAAAGCTCTTTCAACACAAACAAAATAAACAAAACCCAGAGGCCATAAAAGAAAAATCCTGACATTTGACCACCTAAGAATTAAAACTCATTTGCAATGAAAACCACCCATTATTGAATTTCAAAGTGCCAGATTAAGAGAAACTATTTTTTTTTAACAGCTACAACAAGGTAATGACTAATTATAGCAAATGAAAACTTCTGACTAATCCAAAAGAAAAAGTATGTAAACCTGTAAAAATAGTGAAAAGTGGGCAAATAATATGAACTGGCAAATCATTGAACAAAAACTACAAAAGCTCATTAAAATTTTCAAAACTTATTCAACCTCACTACTAATTAAGGAATAACAAATTACCACCAACAACATTTTATCAGGTGGCAACATTTAAAAACAAAATAATCATGCAATATGAAGGAAAATGGGCATTCTCATACAATGTTGGTTAGAGCTTATATCGTTGGAACCTTCGAATAGGAGGACAATTTGACCATATTTGACAGAATTAAAAAGGTTCTTTCGCTTTGGAGTCAGAAATTTCTCCTGGCCAGAATATATATTCCAGATACCCTTGCATATGTATACAAAGATAATTATTCAAGAAAGTTCTTTATGATATTACTTGCACTAGTGAAAAATTGTAGGACACCTACATGACCATTGATGAGGGACTTATTAAATGAATTTATAGTATCTTTTCATCAAGGAATATTAGACAGCAGTAAAAGAGTGGGGTAAATCCCCAATATGTTTGATTTGCTGAAGACGGCAAGTTTCAGTTCACTTATTAGGTATAGAATAATTTCAGTTATTTAGGAAGCCTCAAATTGTGAATATGGTTATTAACATAATTCATAATTATTTGGAGAGAAAAGGTTGGAAGAATACACTACTAGCCACAGTTACCACTATGGCTCCACCTAGTGGAAATAATGTAAACAGTTTACAATTCACTCATTTCCAATCATGGTCACTGATGATTTTTAAATTTAGGGTTATTTGTTTTAACATTTGTCTCAAGAGTGAGATCTAAAAATATTTTAAATAATTCTACCTCATATTTAATAATTCGAATTCATATAAAATGTGACCAAACTGCATGCCTGTATAATTAGAATTAAAAAACTTTTTTTGAAGTGTAGTTGATTTACAGTGTTATGTTATTAGTTTCAGGTGTACAATATAATGATGCAATATTTTAACAAACTACTCCATTTAAAGTTATGATAAAATATTGACTATATTCCTATTTTGAGAAAAATATTTAATGGATCAGTGTCAAGTACAGAGCCTTGTAACATACAACCAAAGATTGGTTGGCACTGATTTGTCAGTTGAAACTATTTGAATTTCATTATGCAACCAGCTACAAATCTACTTTTGTATATCATCTGACTCATATTTTTTTTACTTTATTACTAAAATACTTTAAAAATGGTTAGCTACCTTTATAATAAGTTCCTGTACATATTTGTGCTCAATAGGCAATTTCTTCTTGAATTAACAGTAAAAATCAGACTCCAATAAAGCATCATTTTCTTTTTGACATCTTTCCTCATCCCTTTTGATAGAATTAATTGTATGCATTCTCTTATTTGTTGTCTGATGCTCTGAAGTGCTGTTGAATTTATCATACCCTACTGTAATTGCTCACTTGTCCTTACTTCCAATGAGTGTGGGCTTTTGTGAGGTGAGGGCTCAGGTCCTCCCATTTCTTAAACTTTGTGTCACTATTGACTAGCACAGTGCCTGACATATAGAAGTGCTAAATTGCCTTTCTAAAGATGAATGAACAAATAAATGGAAGATGGAGTAGATGACCTCATCCTTAATCTAATACTCTTATCTCTTCATCACATGTTCTAAAACATCATGTAGAGTTCGATGCTATGATGTCACTGGCATGTTTTTCTAGAGACGTAGAATTATTTCAAGCAAACTTTCCACAACTTCTACCTTGGGCTTCCATGACCTCTTAAACTCCTTCCAGTCCATTTATTTTCTTTGTTGGAGGTCGTACAATTAGTTAAGTTCTGCCAACTCAACATTCTACTATCTTGTGCAAAGAGCATAACTAATCTGTTAATATTCATTTCTCTGCTCTGAACATGACTAAAATTCTTTTACCACTGTCTTGGAATGTTTCATAAGTCTCAATTTGTTCTGATCTTTGATTTCTGTGCCCTAATACGTGCTCAAGTTACACTTTTCTATTAATCCTACTTCCATATTTCATAAATATTCATGTTAAATTTGAACTGACTGAAGAGCTTCTTACATTTTCAAAGCACTGTCTTTGCCAGTATTTACCATTCTTTATTTTAATTACTTGCTTAATGTCTGAACTCCATGAGAAGAGGGATTGTGTTGAATTTACCACTCTGTCCATTCAACCTTTCTTGGCGCTCATTCAGCACTTATTCAATAGGTATTCAATGAATAAAATGAAAGGGCACTTTATATTGATGTCTTCTATTTTTATTTATAGTAACCCTAACGTGTAATATATAATACGTTTTATGTAACATAAGTTTTTTCTTAATCACTTATTTAAATTATTTTTAAATTTGTAAAGCTTAGTTCTATTTTAGCATCAGTATTTTATTTTTTTATTTCTTCATTTAAATAGTAACGTTGTAGAGAGCAGATAACTCTGATCTCTGCTTAGGGCAGAATGAAGTTTGCAACAGGTTAGTGAGGAGACCTATCACTGCCTCTGGGTGAGTTTTGTCATACATAGAGGAAAACGTTATACAAATCCACCAGTATCTGCTCTAGATACTGTATCCACACAACATTAGAACTTTTCTTTATCTTTCATCCTGATGCCAATGCTCTCTAACATGTTTTCACCCTCATACCAATGGATACATTAATTTTCAATGCTATTCTGTTGCATCATTTGTCAAAATTATACCTATCAAATAATACTTATCCTTCCATTGCGCTAAAAATACTTCATATGTCCCTTTTCAACAACTTCTAGAAATGTGATCAGTTGTTTATATTAAATTTTCAAATTCATTGCTCTAATCACTCATATTCTGTTCATTGGTGTGTAGACAGATGGCAATATTGTCTCCAACCACCTTTACTACTTTTCCTTCAATTGTCAGTTTTAATTTTTGTTCTTTTTAAATCACATCTGTTGTTCTTGATATTGTTTCTGGAATCTTTTTTCTCAACCTTTCAAATATAATTTAAAGCTCATTTAATCATATCAGCAATCTTTACCAAATGAAGTAGCCCTGTCCCAGATGATTTATTATAACCCTTGTCATTAAACTATTTTCATTTATCTTAAGCCATGACCCAGAAAATTTAATGTTTTTTATTTGATGTTATCATGTTTTGCCTTTTTCTTATAATCTTCAATCAAAAGAAGTATGAAAAGTGGCAAATATATTGAAATATGCTCAACGTTAGTCATTAGGAAAATGCAAAATAAAATCACAATTAGATACAGTAATACACTTATTAAAATGGTAAAATAAACAAAATTGACAGTGCCAAGGGCTGACAAGGTTGCGGAGCAATTAGAATTCTCATACATTACTCATGGAAATAGCAAGTGATTGGCCTGTCCTTATAAAGTTAAAACTGTACTTATCTTACAACCAGGCTATGCTACTGGTACATATTAGCTCAAGAGAAATGAAAACATATGTGTACACAAAAACCTTTATGTGAATGTTTATAGCAGCTTTATTCAGAATCACCTCAAACTGAAAACAGCCAACATATCCTTCAACTACTAAATGGGTAAACAAACTGTAGTACAGCCATACACAATGGACTACTACTTGGTAATGAAGAGGAATATATGCAACAACATGGATGGATCTCAAACATATTATACTAAGTGAAAGAAGCCAGACTCAAAAGCTTACACACAGTGTATGATTTAATACACTTTGAAAATGTAAGGGAAGAAAACAGATCACTGGTTGCCAGTGGCTGGGAGTGGAGGTAGGGTTTGACTACAAAGTTACATAAGAGAATTTTGGGGGGTGATAGAACTGTGCTTCATCTTCATTGTTGTGGTGATTGCATGACTACACATCGTCCGAATTCATAGACCGCACATCAAAAACAGTGACTTGAACTCTATGTAAATTATACCATAAAAAAACAAATCTCTCCCCAATATTTTTACTTCTATTATTTTGTTTGCACAGGTCTCCTACATCACTATGTCTTCTTGTCTTTTTCTTTTTCTTAAAGACTTTGAGTTCAGAGAATCACGCACTTCACTTGTTCTGATGGTTCTGATTACTCCTCCCCCAACCCCCGTGCTCTCTTCAAATAAAGGAAATCTCCATGTTTCTGTCTTCAGTTCTTTTCTTTTTCTTTAGCTACCTAATTCACTTCTTTGCCCTCAGATATCACTTCTGTGCAATAATTTCCACTTTTTATCTACAAACCCTCTTTTGGTTCCAGACCTACATTTGTAAATGACTTCTGGACATTTCTATAGGGAGAAGAGATCTTTAAACTCATGTATCACAGAATAAACTTCTCTTCCTGTGTACAACTGTACTTCCTCCTTAACCTTCCTATTTCCATTAATGGAATGACCAACTTCCCATCACTGATGCTTTATTTAAACTTTGGTGTTATTCTTTATTCTAAGAGTTTGTATTTTCAATTAGCTGTTTTCTACGGAATATATATTCGCTTTTAACTAACATTCCTAGTTTCCATTTTGTTCCTTTCTCTATCACTATTTGAAGTCTTAATCTATTCAAGCCAGGGCTGCTGTAATAATTTTCTAACTGGTCTGTGGAAGAACTCAAAATAAATCTTAATAATACACATACGAGGTGATGTCATACTCCTGCTCAGAAATGTTTAATTGTTAACAATAGGATGAATTTAAACATACTTAACACAGTGTGTAAACGGTTGATTGAATAAATGCTCAGCCCAAAGCTACCTCTTCCATGAGATTTGTCCAAACATCCAGTTCTCAATAAGACACGAAACTCTTATGATAATGAACTCCTATAACATTCATTTAGTGCTTAGTATATGCTGTGGCATGTTTCTTTTCTTTCACATTCAAAACAGCTTTATAACAGCATAGTGTTCAAAAGCACATGGAAAACATTTTAAAACATAAAACATAACAACCAAATATCACATTACTCTATAGGTACATCTTCCACTGTCAACTTTTGTTACAACAAAATAACAAAGTTTCCATTATATCCCCAGTTGCCTGCAGAATTCACTATTTTTCCCACAGTTGAAGCCTATCCCACCATCTTATTTAATAATACTGCACTTGGCTCCCAACACACTCAGCACATCCCACAAAACTCTGCTTCTCTACCTTTCTCTGCTTTTTCTTTTATGCATAATATTTATCACCTTTTAACATACTATGTAATTTACATTTTTACTTATGTTTTTGTTCTCTATCCTTGCTAGAGTGTAAACTCCAAGAAGATAGAATTTTTTAAAAATGTTATGATGTATCCAAAGCATCTATAACAATACCTGATTTTATAGGCACAATATTTGTGCTGATGCCTCTCGAATCTAAATATCCATGAAAAATTTTAAATTTAATGCTTGCTTAGGATTATAAAGCTTAGAAAAAAGTTCTTAAAGGACTGTTGATTAACTATAAAAATTGATTTCCTTTTTTGTAAAAGTTAGATGTGTATTTTAATTCCTATATGACTCTGGCACAGTGACACACAATAACTTTCTTTCACTGATTTCTTTAGCTGTCCAGACACTATGTAATAATTTTTCTGGTAATTTGTTCGAGAGGTGAAGAGACTTGAGTTTTCATTAATCCAGAGTATCAACAAAGTGCCATGTGATATTTTCCCCTAAAACAATGATATTCAAAATAAACAGCTTTGAATAATTCAAATTAAATTTATAAGAAAATACTTATTATTTCCATTCAGATCCACTTTGAGGCTGTGTATAGTAAAACTGGCAATTACAACTTTTAGGGTATGTTTTTCAAATTTCATACGCAGTTAATATACGGCAGAGCTATTTTTTTATGCTGCAAGTTTTTTGTCAAGTTGCGGGTATCATGTCCACTCAGACTGCTGTTCCACATGGTCACAATCTGTGATTTAATAATCCCAGCACATTCTTTTTCATGCTTGATAATCAATACAGCACAAAATAATACTATCATGTACAATTTTGAACTTATAGTGTTGGCAGGGACTGGTAGAAAGACATCGATTCAGTGTATTTAATTACAGACCAGTTAATAATCAAATTTGGTGTCAAAACTTTGGTGTCAAAGAAACAGTCTGTTGTTGAGAAATAGCTCCCGTGATTCTTGTTAGAAAACGCATCCCAGCATATGCAGTGACCATTTCCTTTTTATTGTCAGACCATATGTCATAAATTTTGGTTCAGATGTGAGTGTCAGGTGCATGAGTTTCTGACTGTTCACCATAGGTACCATGGTCACTTTATTGCAAGACATGAAGCAGGGAAGGATTGTTAATTTTGTCAGCATCCTCTCTTCAACTGTCATCCTTCCATACAAAGGGGCATCCTCTGGAAAACTAGGGGAGTCTTTTCTTCTCCCAGGGAACAATGAACAAAAACTAGTTCATTTAATATTCTTTTCAATACTGATATGTTTTATTGACACAAACTGGGGAGGCTGTCCCCAGAAGACAGGTTTGCTAACCAACTCTGACACAAAGAATATCTTTAATATCATGAGCAGAAAAGAGTCAATATAACAGGCCAGAGACTGCTGCCTTTAGAAAGGCTGACTTGCAAGGATTTTCCCTTGATCTATGCCTGGGAACTTGGCTTGTCTCTATTCTCTAACTATTTAAAAAGTGTCTTTTGCAGTGCCCTGACTCTTCAGACAAGCTATATGGTTTATGCTGAACGTCCACTTTCCTTTTAGAGTATGGAGTTTTGGTATGTGCTCAACAGAGGGTACCTACGTGACCAGCCCTATTATGGAGTGAATGTTTGTGTCCCCCAAAAACTCATAGGTGGAATTCCTAACTCCCCAGGTGATGGTACTAGGAGGTGGAGCCTGTGGGAGGTATTTAGGTCATTTAGGTATTTAGGGTGGTGCCTTCACGAATAGGATTAGTGCCCTTTTAAAAGGGACCCCAGAGAACTCTCTCACTCCTTCCCTTTCTGCCATGTGAGAATAAAACAAGAAGTTGACAGTCTGCAATCCAGAAGAGGGCTCTCATCAGAACCTGACCATGCCAGCCTGATCTCAAAACTGTGAGAAGTGAATTTCTCTTGACTATAAGCCACTTTATCTATGGTACATTGTTATAGCAGTGTAAGCCCCAATAAAACCCTTGAGAGCTTAGTATCTGATGGTCTTCTCTGGGCAGAAAAATTGCACACATGTGACTGCATTTTTTGGTGACTGGAAAACAGAGCACATAGAAGTACACCCCCTCATGGGAGGGAGAGAGCATAAGAAAGCCTATGCATGGATTTCTCCAGACTCCGCCTGGGTCTTTCCCCCTTGCTGATCCTATCATCTATTATTTCACTATAATAATCCTTAGCTGTGTGTATAACTAAATGCTGAGTCCCATGAATGCTTCTAGCATAGCAAGCTTGTGTGTCATTTTGGATACCTTACAGAACACATTGTAAACTCAATTCAAGTAGCTATCCTTCAAAATTTAATTAGCTTATATTCAATATTTTGTATAGAAGTCAACTTATCCTGAGGTATATGTGAGAATGTTTATTTCTTATGATATGGAAAAGCATATAAAGAGCTGAAATACCTTGGAAAAAACTCTTGTTAACACTTCTGTGGATATTTTTTAGTGCTTGTCAGTACCCATGCATTTTTATACATTTAAGCCTTTATATTTTTAATCCTGTTCTTTTTGATTTATTATGTGGTAAGCATAAGCTCATTTATCAACATATGCTGATTTTAAAACACAGTGACATAAATTAAAGATGGAACAATGGAATACGATGAGCATTTAAATTACGTTGCTACATGGAAATAATTGCATATCAAATATTAAGTGAAAATTTTAGAGAAAATAAAATATAAACATCGAATATAGCTGAGAAAATTGTATCATATAATCCTAACTACCTCAATAATATACTGTATGAAAGTTGATTTCTTTGATTCTCAAACTTTGTAAGGTAGCTATGTTATTCTAATTTTATAAATGAGGAAAGTAAGTTTTAGAAAAATAAATGACTTTTACAAATAAACACATTGCTAGGCAGGACTTAAACTTTGTTTTCCTGATTCCAAGTTCAGTGCTTCTTAGTCATCACAACTGCCTCTGTGCTGTGTCATAAAATTTAGAAATGGTTTTAAAGTGATGTAAGACAGTAAAATATTCACTAGGTTCTTATTTTTTCTTTTAAATTGCTTATATTCACAGAAATGATAATTTTTAAAGTTGCATTTGGTATACTGCCAAATCTGTTACAGAATGTATTCTTTCTTTCTTTTTTTTTTCGTAGTCTTTCTTAAGAGTAGTTAAAGTGACAGTGATGAATAAAAGCAGTTTATTAAGGAGAGTTAATATACTTGGTAAATACTGGAGGAACGGTTAAAATAAAAAGTCAGTGGTCTCACGAGCAGAAGGCGCATCGTCAGCCATGCCGCTGACATTGTTACAACAATTCAATTCAGGATTCAGCTCCTCTTGCAAGGCAAGCAGCCCGACCTGCTCTGCGGGGACAAATCTGCCAATTGCTCCACAAACAAATCTTCAAAGAGGAAATAAAATCCTCTTGGTGTCTACTGGACTTTTGTTTAGAAACAAATCAAATATTTAGGGATTCAACCAGAACAGTTTATCAGAATTGGCCTGAGAGGAATCATAATTAGCATAAATGGATGTGGGAATGGCTCAGAAGAAAGTGATATGGAAGAGAACTCTGAATGTTACCTCCCACTGCATCAGCTCAGAGGAGATATGGTGAACAACTGATGCCAACTTTCAATGACAACTGCCCACTGGCCATTAACACAGAAAAGCTAAACTGAAAAGTAGCCTTTTTACTTCCTTCTGGTCAACGCAGAAACAAGTGGTAATGTTTGGATCCTCAAGAAAGCAAACTCCCTGGGAATATCTACGGAATATTCAGATATGGCCAGACTCTGAGATAGATATGATTCATCAAACACAAGCAGAAGGAAGAGAAAGGCAGGTGAATAGACTTCACAATCTACTTCAGTACAGTAGTTGAGCGGAGCCCTGAGTCCAACAGACCAGGAGTCAGGCTCCATCACGTACTAGTTGCATGACCTTAGGCAGGATCCCTTAGGCCATCTCTCTGAGGGTTAGTTTACTCACCTTCAAAATAAGAATAATGACGGCTACCTCACACATGTTAAATGAAAGAACATATGTAGTATAATTTGTACAGTACCTGGGATGTAGTAAGTGTTAATACATGGTGTCCAATATTACATCATTATAGTATTACTATTATTAGGCTTCAAAGGAGGTTATCAGTTATTAAAATTAAGATTAAACAGAAAGAGACTCACAGACATAGAAAACAAACTTATGGTTACCAAAGGGGAAAGGGGGAGGGAGGGGGGATAAATGAGGAGGTTGGGATTAACATATACACACTACTCTATATAAAACAGACAAACAGGGCTTCCCTGGTGGCGCAGTGGTTGAGAATCTGCCCGCTAATGCAGGGGACGCGGGTTCGAGCCCTGGTCTGGGAGGATCCCACATGCCGCGGAGCAACTGGGCCCGTGAGCCACAACTACTGAGCCTGCGTGTATGGAGCCTGTGCTCCACAACAGGAGAGGCCGTGATAGTGAGAGGCCCGCGCACCGCGATGAAGAGTGGCCCCCGCTTGCCACAACTAAAGAAAGCCCTCGCACAGAAATGAAGACCCAACACAGCAAAAATAACTGAATAAATTAATAAACTCCTACCCCCAACATCTTAAAAAAAACAAAATAAAAACCCAGACAAACAACAAGGACCTACTGTATAGCACAGGAAACTCTACTCAACATTTTGTAGTAACCTATAAGGGAAAAGAATCTAAAAAAGAATATATATGTATAACCATATAACTGAATCACTGTGCTGTACACCTGAAACTAACACTATATTATAAATCGACTATACTTCAATTTAGAAAAAGAAAAAAAAAGATTAAATTTTAAAAACTATGTTTCTGTGTTTTTTCTTTCTACAAACTGCATTTATTCTGCAAATGATAGTGGCTATAATCTGAATAATATTATTGTGAGATTTGTAAGATCGTGATAAATTACCTTCTGGTGTTAGGTAGGGGAGTAATGTGGCCAGACAGTATTTACAGTATCATAGCAAAGGCCGAAGGAAGCACAGCCAAATTTAACTAGTGTGTCCGTGTGTCTCACAGTTGGTATCAAAGGAAGTAGTTTATTTTGCAATTGGTTTATTCTTAGAGGAGAATTTAGCCTGAGTCCACTGGTTTCATCATCTTGCATAGGCTTTACCTGCTCAGCTGTTCAATGAATACCGTCAGTTTTATGACCCATAGAAGCAGAGCCGGCTTAAAGAGCACGCGTATCTACGCATATACTTGAAAGGGCCTCACACATTTTTGTTGCTGATCCTGCGGTACAGTGAATGTATCTGCCCCACATATGAAATTAGGCCAATATACCTTTATTGCCCTGATATCATTATGGGTTATCTTTACAAAGATAAAATAAAGAACTTTTAATTAATTATTAACTTGAGGCCTATAAAAATTCTACTTACAGTAAATAAAGGAACAAGAAACAATTAGATCAAGGCATCATTAAAAAGAGAATCAGTACTAAGTTAATTATTAGCCCATTAAGCCCAATATTGAGTCAACTTGATGTAAATGTCTCAATGCAATTTTTATAAGCTCCTAACATGCATTCTTTCTACTCTGAAAGTTTATTAGTTCTTATGTTCTACTGAGTCTCTTAACTCAATTAATTTTGAAGCTATTTAAATTTATACTTACTGTAGAGACACGGGTACTTTTTGGTTTAAGGAAAAAAGAATGACCCAGTTTGCCTGGTGTATGATCACATATCCTGCAGAGTTTAACTGAAACTCATTTGCAGTGTCCACAAGAGGACCAAGGATTAAAGTAGTTTGGAGAAAGAACAACTCAATATTTTTCCTAAAATGATTATTGTAAGAACATCTTGTACTGAAATGCTACTTTTCTCTTGGAAACATGTAAGCCTAAATAATTTGTTCTGTGATCCCACATGGTAAGATTAGTCCTCCTGGGTCAGATTAATTTGGAAGGAGTCATAAATAAATACAATAGCTTAAATAGTCAAGAGACAACTCAACTTTGTATTATTCTGTGATTTTTCGTATTCTCTGAACATTCAGAGATTAAACATGAAGGGTCATGTTAAGCTAGGATAATGATTACCCTTTTGTAATGAAAAAGCAATAAAATTCAAAATTCATCCAAATGAGTGTATATTTTAACAGCAGACTCATATGAGAGGTTCACTGTATTTCTTTTAATAAGAGTCCGTAGCTATTCTTTTCATTGTGGAAAGATTATTTAATATTACTCATATGCCAGACATCTTAATAAAACACTTCTTTCATACAGAGAGACTATTAAGTAGTTTATATGCACTACACTAAGTTCCTCTTTCCTCCCAAATGTATGCTTCTCTGGTGTTTACAACATCTGTCCATGGTACTTCTACCCTCTCATTTCCCAAATGCAAAACCGCAGAATATTCTAGATCTCTCCCCTCCCCAAGTGCTGTGTAGTGTATTCGGGCTGTGAAAAGCTCATGTTTTTTTTTTACAGCAATCCAGTCTGCAACATATTTCTACTAATGAGCTCAGAAAAATACCTACTGCAATCCCATCTCATAAAAGGAAGAAGCCGAGACCCAGAGAGGGGAATTACTCAAGGCTGCACAGAAACATACAGAAATAACTAGGACCAGAATCATGACTTGTTGTTCCTTAGACCATTAATTTTCCCACAATCTTTCTGTTTCTGTTGATATTACTTTCATGACACTATTCATACTCATCTCCTCTGATGCAACTACCTCTTCCTAAGATCTGGCTTTCACTGATCTTGCCAATAGTGTCCTAACTGGTATCTCTGATTTCTTCTTTGTAGTCATGCTACACACTACTGCTAGCTTCGTGCTTCTGAGACACAGTTCTCACCATACCCAATGCTCTGCTTGAAATTTTCAAAGACCGCTCTTTACAAAATCATGTCTACATGCCTTGAATGTATCTCCCCAAAATTTATATGTTGATATCGTAACTTCCAGAGTTGCTGAGATTAGGAGGTGGGGCCTTTGGAGGTGCTTAGGAGATAAGGATGGAGCCCTCATGAATGGGATTAGTGTTCCCAGAGCTCCCTCACCCCTTCTGCCATGTGAGGACACAGCATGCAATTACTGGAACCAAGTGAACCGGGAAGAGGACCCTCACCAGAATGTGACCATGTCGGCACCCTGATTTTGGACTTTCCAGTCTCTAAAACGTCCAGAAATGAATCTCTGTTGTTTCTAAGCTACCCAGTCTGGCGTTTTTTTAAAGCAGCCCAAAGGGACTAAGATACTTAGCTTGTCATTCAAGGCCTTCTGTGATCTGCCCAAACTGAATACCTGCTCACTGTACCTTCACTCAGCCAGACAGTCGTTCAACAGATATTCACTGAGTTCCTATTGCATGCTGACACTTCGCCAGGTAACACCAGAATGAATGGGATACAATCTGGTCTTACCCATCAGGGAGCTCATTGTCTAATAGCTTCCTTTAATTACACATGTAAAGAAAAATGTTCTACGAGGGCAAACTTGATTGTTTTATAGGGGTCTTGTCAGAAAAAAAGTTAAGAAATATGTAGAAAAATATTTACACTATAAACAGTTGTTTTGTATTGATGCCTGCTTTATATAGGATAAAATCAGCTTCAAATAATATATCAGGGATCTTTGAATTTCTTCACTATTTACTCAAGTTTAAGTAAGTGCTCTTTATATCTTATGGTCTTGCTAAACCATACAGACCTACTAAATACCGCTTAAATAGGAAAAGAGATCAAAAGTTATTTTTTAACAATAGCTTACCAGGAAGTAGAATGTTGTCTGTGTTTCTTTGGGTCCGGCCCATCAGGACAGTGGTCAGATTCACTGTTGGTTTTTTAAGTGTATTGGGTTTCTTCAGCAATGGTTTTATTTGCTTCTGTGACTTGACAATATTTGCAAGACTACCAGACAATGATTGATTTATATACCGAGTTAAATTAGATAGGGCAATTTGAGTTTTTATTTCAATCACTGATTCCACAAATTCTGTCAGACCTTTCTGAAGAAGCTGAGTATCTGGTACGGAACCTTTTATCTTGGGTATGGTAGCATTCAGTTCTGATATACTTGTAGAAGCATCATGACATATTGTTAAAGCTTCATAGAGAGTCTTGTTAAGTAAAGAGAAATTAATGGAAAGATGAATGGATTTTGCTTCCAGTGCTTTAAATCTGGAATTTAGTACCTGCAGTTGTAGAGCCTGGTCTCTCTCATTTGTAGCTACAAAGCCTTTTTTTAGTGAAACATAATAAGGTATGAGCGTCTTGGTCACTTTAGACTCAATACCTTGCAACCGAGTTTCAAAATTTTTGGAAATGTTTGTGGCTGAGAGTATTTTTTCCTCCAAATGACTCATAATTTGCTGGTATTTTATCACTTGGGAACTGGTTTCATTGATCATTTGAGAAATCTTTTGAAAGTTGGACAGACTTAGTTTTTCATCTTTAGGAATATATGCAAGGGCCTTGGCAACTTGCAGAACAAAGTTATATCTCTGATTGTCATTGACCAAAATCTCAATAGAATCATTCAAACGTTGGAATTGAGAAATAAATGTCAAAATAGTCTCCATATTTTGGGTACATTTGTGATGGACTTCAGGATTATACTTTGTTGTATCTAAAGTCTCTTTTAGCATGTAGTTATCGTGAATGAAGTCAATGGCATTGTTTATAATAGTTATCGTCTTATTTAGACCATCTTCCATTTCTAAGGCATGTTCATTGATACGTCTGTCTAAGGAATCCCCACGACTCTGTACTTCATTTCTAAGTAAGTTGTATCTTTTTGTAAGTTCTTTGATAAGCAAATTTAGACTGCTAACAGCAGTAATCAGATTTTCCACTTTTTTCTTTGTAGCTACTACTTCTTTTGGTTGCTCATATGTCATTGTCTCTCTAAAGGATGCTCCCTGCTCGAGCAAGGGTTGAAGAATCTCCATATCGTAAGTCAAATCATTTAGTTGCTCATTCATTTTATCCATCTTATTGTCCATTGGAAAGAGAACCTCAACCAATGTTTGGTTTAAAACTTGTAAATTCTCTTCGGTGTCCTTAATTTGAAATTTAAAATCATCTCTGCATTTGGATAACATGTGTTCACATTCCTCCCTGACAGATTCTTTCTCCATCTCCAAAGCAAGGGTGAGATTGTTAATCTTGCTATCTTGGGTGTGCAAATCATCGAACATATGCAGCAGCATCAAACCCTGCTTCTTTATAGTCTCATGTAGAGTAGACATGTATTCAGTGACGTTACTGCTAACTGATCCAGCGGCTGGAACACTCTTCTGATTTGATACTTGTTCAGTTGATAAAAGATGCTCCTGCACGTCCTTCATTTTAGAAAGGGTCTTGTTGAGGGATTCATGATACAGAATGCTCCTTGAGCGCTCCTGTTCTAGAGCACCTTCTAAATGAGTCTGCTTTGCTTCTAGTTCTTTAATAGGCTTCTCACATGTAAAAGTCATTTCTTGTCTTACATTCACAATGCGATTTTTTAGATCCAGTATATCAGTCGAAGTGGGCCTATTTTCTTGCATTAAAACAGACTTTTGCTGGACCGCTACTGAAACCACGGTTTCATTAACTTGTCGAATTATCTGTCTGGTGTTTTCAAGGTCCTCTGAGAGAGTTGATACAGTCTTGAAGAGCTGCACTATGGTCTCCTGCATGTCATTTTGAAAAATTTTAAATTGTTCTCTTACTATATCTTTCACCAGATCATTAATGCTTTTGGATTTTAGACCTGGAGAAAGAAATAATAAACAACAATAAATGATACATGATTTTAATAATGTAAACTTTAGATAGCTCTAAAAAGATAAAAGTTTGAGACTAAACATTAATGACATGAAATAATAAAAATATCTCTTGACTACATTTACTTATGAAATTTTTAAAAAATTACTAGAGTTCATATAAGGTGGTCACCCTCTTAACTGATAAGTCTGAGGGGAAAAAATCAGTTGCCGGGAACACGCTAGAATCATAGAATTAAAATTCTCTGGACAAAGGCATAAAGGAACTACTGCCGACTTCAGTTAATACACCCTTGTATGCAATGATTCTAGCCTTAGTCTTGTATAAAAATAAATGGTTTGGGGCTTTCTGCCTTAGTAAATAATACCTGATGTTAGCTCATGACTGTTTATTAGGTTTCTAGTACAGTTGACCCTTGAACAATGCAGGGAATGGAGTGCCGACCCTCTGCACAGCTAAAACTCCACATATAATTTATAGCTGGCCCTCCGTTATATCCAAGATTCCTCTGAATCCACAGTTCCACATCCTTAGATTCAACCAACCGACTGTGGATTGTGTAGCACTGTAGTATTTCATTGAAAAAAGTCTGCTTATGTAAGTGGACCCAGGAGGCTCAAACCTATGTTGATCAAGGGTCAACTGTAATTAGGTTTCAGAACTTGTGTTTCGAGCTTATAAAATTTAATATATTGGGCTTCCCTGGTGGCGCAGTGGTTGAGAGTCCGCCTGCCGATGCAGGGGACACGGGTTTGTGCCCCGGTCCGGGAAGATCCCACGTGCCGTGGAGCGGCTGGGCCCGTGAGCCACGGCCGCTGAGCCTGCGCGTCCGGAGCCTGTGCTCCGCAACGGGAGAGGCCACAGCGGTGAGGGGCCCGCGTACCGCAAGAAAAAACAAAAAATTTAATATATTGACTGCAGAGACGAAATTTAATGAGGTTCCCAGAGGAGGAACTATATGAAGTAATAATCACAAGACTGAACAATAGTTCATAATAACAATAAAATAAAAATAATGAGAGGTTTGAGGATCACAAAACTAAGTCAAATGAGAGAAATTTAAGATACACATTGACTCTCATAATATGACATTAATTTTTTTTTTTTTTTTTTTGCGGTACTCGGGACTTTCACTGCCGTGGCCTCTACATGTCTGTATTTTGTAAGCAAGTTTTAAAAAGTATTTAAGTTGCTTGAGAGACCTCCATAAAACATATTGTGAAAGAGCAATTATACCAAATAGAATGATATATTGCTTGAGGGTCTTGATACTAATTAATGTGGTACAAAGACAAAGCTGTGAATGGACAAATACTTCCTTGGAAATCCTAGACCTTAAAGATGCATGTTTTTAATTGATCTTTAGGGTCTAGGATTTCCAGAGTACAAAAATTTATTTTACATTTCTAAACCTAGTGGAAACTGATATAAACTTAAAAGTCTAAGAACTATAAGTAAGTGAAAATCAACTTGTATGTAATAGAAAAAAATAATAAAAGCATGTGAAGCATGAAATAGTAATCAGTGACACACAGCACCAAAGTACTAAGGAAAGGCTTAGAAAAGATTATATAGCTGCAGTTAAGATAAATTATACTGAAACAGTCCTAACCTTTGCATTTACTAACATGCATAATCATACCAAGAAGAGTTTTAAAGTATTTTCTAAATTTTACTTAGCATTTGACATGTCACTCATTTATACAACAAATCTTCACTGAGTACATTCTAGATGCTACACAGAAAATGAAATTTGGAAAATTAGATTTCTTATACTTAGAATATACTAGCTTCACTGAGTGTAAGGCACTACTTAATAGCAAAGTTATTTTTATTGCACTTTCTACAGGATCATTTAGTCATTTCCTATGGGTTAAAATTGTCTTTAATTCTCATGACAAAAACAGCTAGATGAAACACAATAAAATAATTAAGGTTAGGAATCAGACTTCCCTAGGATTTATAACCTCATAATTCTGGCTTAAAATGTTTTTCAAGACTGACAAGGTAAAATAGAACTTAAGCGTAATTCAATTAATTAATTAATTGTGTACAACAACAACAGATTTTAACTTCAGTAAGGGAAAAACTACATGATCTGAGAGTCAGAAAAAGAATGAAAATAAGCAGAAACACTGTAATAGGTAAAATTCAGTACAGAATCTTGATCAAATTAATTAGGAAAAAAGTAAACAATCAAAGTAAAAATTAGAAGGTACTCTCATGCTATAAAACTTCAGTGGAGCCCAGGGGCCCCGCCCCAGGGAGGGGAGGAGGAGAGGCAGGAGGGTTTGACTGAGCTGCAGCTGTTTGTCTGTTCAACACAGGCTTGGGCCCTACGGGGGGGAAACGGAGCCCCAGGACTGTTGAAGCCTGGAAGTCCCCTCCCCTCCCCCTCCCCCCTCCCCTCCCCTCTCCCCCCTCTGCCGCTTTGTGGCATCCCCCTCCCTCCACCCTTTCCCACTCTCATAGTCTAGCCATGACTAGCAGAAGCACAGCCAGGCCCAGTGGGCAGCCCCAGGCCAGCAAAATACGTCAGCTCAAATTGGTCCCGCTGGGTGAGTCTGCAGTGGGGAAGTCTGGCCTGGAATTACGTTTTGTCGAAGGGCAGTCCCACAAGTACCGGGAGAGCATCACTGGAGCAGCCTTCCTCACCCAGTCGGTTTGTCTAGAGGCCACAACAGTCAAGTTTGAGATCTGGGACACAGCTGGGCAGGAGCGATACCATAGCTCGGCCCCCATGTACTACAGAGGTGCCCAAGCTGCAGCTGTGGTTTATGACATTACTAATCGGGCAACCTTCGCCCGAGCAAAGACATGGATAAAGGAACTACAGCGACAGGCCAGTCCTAGCATCGTTATTGCCCTGGCGGGGAACAAAGCTGACCTGGCCAACAAGCGCATGGCAGAGAACGAAGAGGTCCAGGCGTAGGCAGATGACAACAGCTTACTGTTTATGGAGACTTCAGCCAAGACAGCTGTGAACCTGAACGATCTCTTCCTGGCGATAGCTAAGAGGTTGCCGAAGAGTGAACCCCAGGATCTGGGGGGTGCAGCAGGCCGAAGCCAGGGTGTGGATCTCCATGAGCAGTCCCAGCAGACCAAGAGCCAGTGTTGTAGCAACTGAGGGGTGGCTAGCAGCAAACAAGTATGGAGCTAGCGCGAGAGCCCAGAAATAACCTCCATCCCCACCGCTTAGCACTCAGCCCCTACGGTAACAGCACACTGGGCCCTGGCTCCCAAGGGCTGCCTCTTGGCACTTTGTAACACTTCAGAAACACCACCAGGCAGCTGCTGCCACTGGCCTCCTACCCCTGCTCTGGGGCTTGGGGAGCAGATCCCCCATGACTTAGCTTCCAAATCAAACTTTCTTCACTTTGTATTATAGGTGCAAGACAGTGACCTACTTATCTTTCCTCCTCCTCCCCATGTTTTCAGAAAACTCTTTTTTGTCTCCTGCCCGTTCCCCTTCTGCTTTTGGTCAGTCTCTGTTCTTGATCTTCTTTTTCTTCCCCTCCCCGGGATGGAGAAGGTAGTGAACCCAGGAAGTGAGGAAGGAGGTTTGCAGTTCAGTCACATTAGGGGCCCTGGGGGAAAGTAAGCCTCAGAGCAGAGGGGAGTAAGGAAACATTTCCTTTTTGTTTTTATTTGGCTGGAGTTTCTCATATTTGAAAACACTGAGTTGGCCTTGTGGAGGGTGTTTCTAGGTAGAGGTGAGAATGGGAAGGCAAGCTCTCCGGCACCAGATTGGAGTCTTGTTGTTAGCTAACTGGGCAGAGGTGGAGATGCAGTGTCATCTGTGGCTCAGGAACTCTTCCAAGGCTTACTTTCCCCTCACGCAGCCTCTTAGGTAGCTTCTCCCCCATAGTGGGGGAGATTCTGGACCCCAGAGTCCTCCAAAGAATCTTCACTGGCTGCATGCATCTTTGGCTCTACTGTGATCTAAAGGGAGGGACCAGCCTCTGACTTACACATATGCATTTTTTTCTCTCTGGCGCTCAGATGGCCTCAGCCCCAGACACTATATCCCCCCTGCAGTTTATACTTTAACTGATGGTAGTTCAGTTGTGATACTGTTTTATGGGGGTCTTGATTGATTTACCTGCCCTCTTAACTTTTTAATTAAGTGGAATCCGAGGTGTATATGAGGTTTGGGGAGGGGCTGTAGAGAACAGTACCGGTGACGGCTACTCAAGCCCAATCTCCATTGCTAGCTTCCTCCAACTCTGATTCTTACTTCACCTATGTTCTGGTCAGCCTAACTCTTGGGTGTAGGTTTATCTTTCCTGAGGAATTAACTGAGCAGCTGGAGAGCAGTCTCAGGATAGCACAGGCCATTGTAGGGGAGTGAAAAGGAGTCAGCAAGATGGAAGAGTTTTCTGTCCTTTCCCAGGGTTCCCATTCAATTTGATCCACCTATTACCATGTCTTTTCTACTTCCCTGTAAGTAGGTATGATCTTTATTCCCACTGTGCAGTCTGTTCTGCCCCCCACCTCCCATCAGGCTCTATTTCTTTTCTCCTTTGTTAGTATCTTCGGTTTGGTGCCTCCATGCTTACCCCCCAAACCCATCCCCCATGCAACCAGTGGTTTAATCCGCATACCACTAGGAGGGTAGTACCACAGAGGCCTACTTGTGGCCCCCTAGTACCATGACACCTGTTCCTGTGGACAGGGAACGACTGGCACTGAGGGTCCCTCACAACTATCTCACATCACCAGAGGATGTTGGTCCTTTCTAAATCTCTAGTCTCTCTTCACCTCCCTCATCAGGTATTTTAAGATGTCTTTGGGAAGCCATCAAGGCAAGAGAGAACTCTAAATCCCTTCTTGTTTTAGCCCAGGGTTTTGAGGAAATTGGAGGAAATAAGATAGGAGAAGCCATAGTGACCTAGGATTGGAACCTTTCTGCCCTTTTGGCTTGCAGACTGCCTCCTGTCCCAGAGAAGCTGAGAAATCCATGAAGCTGAGATTCTGAAGGACCCAGCTTAGGTTCTTCCACTTACACCTAAATTCTCTTCCTTTACCAGGGACAGCCTTAGTTCCCGTGGCCCTGAAATATGTACACATTTCCCCCTCCTTTTCCCAGTACCCACTAGCCCCCCAAAGCAGCCAGTGCATCCTTACGAGTGGAAGAACTACGCCGGCTCCCTTAAGTTTCTTAGAAATGAAGCTCTTTCTCTGTGTAGTTTTCCCCATGGAGCAGTAGCAAAGATGTTTCATTGCCTTGGGGCTGGGAAACCATTTCTCCAGGCTTCTTCTCCCCCCACTGCCCCCCTTGGGAACAGGATTGGCCTTAGCTTCTGGGCCTACCTGCTGCCTTCCTTCTACTATCTATTAGCTCTTCTGCTTTCCTTTGAGCTCTGTTGGGCTTAGGGAATCTTAGTTTTTATTTCCCAGCTCTTCATTTTTTTCTTCTGATAATTATTTTTAAGAGGGAGGGTATCTTTTTTTCTTTTTTGGCTTCTAAGAAAGCATTTGCCTTTTTCCCCCCTTTCCTCCTCTCCCGACATAACGATTGTGGTAACAGAATGCAACTGCTGATTTACCGATGTATTTAATGGAAGTGAAAAAGGAGAAAAAAAAAAACCTTCAGTGGAAAACTACATTGGGCACAGGGTAAAAATCACAGCAGTGTCTGAAAAGGAATCAAACAGATTATTAGCTTAAAAGCTCGTTTCAGGAAAACAAGCTTTTCAGATAATATTTCTATAATTTGTTACTAAAGAAACAACTGTGCAAGAATCTGATTTTGCAAAGATACATCAAAGTGCTTTATGTCAGTGTATGAGTGGGCACATCAGCCAAGTGCTTCTACTTCCTAAACGATTTGATATCGTATTTGGTAACAACAGACATATTTGATTATCAGACACCTGGGCGTGTCCCTTCTGTGGTTGTGAATGCATGGCCTATCCATAAGATTCAGACACTTCTTAAGGTGTTGGGGCATTTGATTTTGAACAGTTTCTCTGGCTACTAGCAGATGAAGCACTGCTTCTCAACTTGGATGTAGAGTAAGCGCCAGAAGGGGTGGTGGTTTCAGGAAGACACAGTGCCTTGGGGGTGAATTTAGTTTTTGTTTCCTGTATAAACATTCATTAACTGCAAGCCATCTGGTTCTCCTAATTGATTGTGCTCAGTAAATGATTAACGTGTCCTGTTGAAGAGGGAATACTGTTGTTGTTGTTGCTGTGTGTATTTTTTCTCATGTCTGGGTCGGAATTTTTGTTAGTAGGTTCACAAAAAGCTGTTGACAGGCCTAATTCACTCAGGCTATGATAACCAAATTTCGCTAGACAAATTTCATTACTGTGGTTACAGTCAATTATGTACTGTTCCTACTTCACTTCTTTCTCATGCTTACTTCAGGGAAAATAGATTCCTCTCTCATGCTTGCCATGGGTAAGTTTTAGCCATAGGGAGCATGCCAGAAACGTAGGACGGAGTCTTTCAGTTGGTCAATAGCACCAATAATTTACATGATTAAAAAAAAATCATGATTGCTCTGTACTGGTAAAGGATATGGAAATCACCTTTTTATTTCTTTTACCTGTGAACCACATAAAATAGAGAAAAAATAACTTGTGAGTGATTGAAATGGGGTGTACAGTGAGTATGTTTTATGTATAAAACAAAGTGAAAGGGACCAATAATCCTGAAACTTGGGAACAAACAATAAGCCCAGTGGATTGAGATGCGCCTAGTAACCAAAATACTTGTCTGGAATATCTGTGCGCTACCTGGAACCTCTGCCGAGTTAACTCCCCCGATCCCTTATCAGTTGAGATGGTTTTTCTTTGCAGAAACCTTCCCTGAAGTCTAAGACTGGATTTATTGAAACTATCAAGGGGCCCCAGTGTATTGTACAGAACACTACCATGGCAATTTCTCACTACAGATTCAGCATACATCTCTCTGGTAGGCAGAAAAACGCTGCCCCACCTAAGATGTTCACACCCTAATGCCGTTAACCTGTGAATATGTTGCCTTCCATGGCACAAGGGCCTGGACCTATGTGATTAAGGTTGAGAACCTTGAAATGAGGAGATTATCCCGGATTATCCAGATGGGTCCAATGTAATCATATGAGTCCTTACAGAGGAAGGAGAAGGCAGAGGAGTGGGCCTGAGAGCCGCCATGAGGGCTCAACAAGGCCACAAGCCAAGAAATGCAGCGGCCTCCAGAAGCTGGGAAAAAGCCAGCTTACAGTCATCAAGAAAATGGAATCTCAGTCCTACAACCGCAAGAAAATGAATTCTGACAACTCAGATTAGCAGGAAATGGATCATCCTGTAGATCCTCCAGAAAGGAACACAGCCTGTTATTTTTAAGAGCACAAAATTCAGGCAAAACTGACTCACATTTCTATGGGTAACAACCTGATGTGTTTTAGAATATATTTTATTGATTATATTCCATGAGCGAGATACTTTCTGGGATAATAATGCACTTTAGATTTATCCTCAATATCTTCATCAACATTAAGATAACCATGGATCTAGCTGTCCCTGACAATCATCCCTTAACCTCACCTTTATCTTGAGCTGCGAACCACAATTGGAGCGGATTAAGTACGGCTCATTTTAACTATAAAGGAATACAAGTTAGACTGTAACTAGGTACATAACGTCAATAAGTCAGATGAAACATTCAGGCAAAAAGTTGACTATATTTGTAAACAATATTTAGATGCTTCAAGTTATTTCAGAAATTGAGGGACTTGAAAGTATCTTATTCAAAAAAAATCTTAGACTTCTGTATCACCCAATCCAAAGCAAAGATCCCAAAAGGATGTGAGAAAAGATAAATGAGTCATTTGCTGTTTGTCTCAACTGAATGAATAATTTATTTTACTTTTACCTTTTAGAAAAGATTGAAATTCCCTGCCTTTATCTTCATTGATTTTCCCTTCCAGTGAGGAGTATGTGTTCTTTATATCACTCACGGCCAAAGAAATATTGTCAATCTTCTTCTGCAGAAGGGTTAGTTTCATTGCCTGGTAGTTCATCTGGTCAGTCATTTTTTGTGTCACTGCTGCATATAGAAGAAGAGAAAATGGGAAACGTTTAAACGTACATATTTAAAAACCACTCAAATTTCATGATAGATTGAAAGGTAATTCAAATAAGCCATGTTTGCACTTCATATTTGAAAATACAGATTATATGCACTTAGCAAATGGCATCCTGAATTTTATACTAATATTTAGGGGTAGAAATTTGTAAAAAGCATTGTAATATCTTAGATTTCTAAAATGTTTTAACTTTGTCCAAAATTTTCAGTCTCTCTTTTGTTAACCTGAAAGAGTTGTTAAACTTTCAATAGATGGGGAAATTGAGGGTCAGAAAACTGAAATACCTTGCTTGAGGTTACAGAGCTAATGCTTTATCTTCTGCTTTCAAATCCAATGCTCCAGCATTAAATAGATGTAACCATAGATATATACACACACATATGTTTATATACTACATGGATGTATGTAGTTTGTATCTGTATTCTGAGAATTTTATTCTTTACTGAGGTATTCTTTGGAGAGAGAGAGAGATTCAGAATTTGGTTAGAATCACTTTATAAAGCAATGATACTTTCCATGCCATTACACATGCGTTTCAATAATTCAAGGAGGATTTTACGGTATCTTGTGAAAATACTGAATTTCAATCCCTTAAAAAATCTGAGTACAGATCCTAAGCTATTTTCACCTGCATTCTTAAAGAGATCCCCTTAAATCAGATTTCTCGATTTGAGTGCCTTATTTTGTATCACTAGATATATGCCAAACATAGTGAGATGTTTTTAGCAGTAACCAACTTTATGTTTCTAAGAGATGAGGTTGAGTCTAGAAGGAACGGTAAAATATTTATGAATAGAAAGATGAGAACATATGTAACATGCCAACTTTAGATCAACACGAGGTCCTCATTGATTCTGAGCCACATTCTTTGCCCTACTCAGTGAGCAATACCCCTTAGTGATCTCTTATCAACCAAGGGAAGGGAGCCTTCTTAGCTCCCTTAAAATGATCCAGTCTGCCCATCCATGTCAAGGTTCTTCCATGATTGTACTCTTTGCAGGACAAAGTTTGGTTTAATTTTGGAAACCTGTGATATCCTCACAACCTAGTATGACAGCATTTTTATTCTCCTTCTGTGTCTGCACACAGAGCTCCGGTAATTACACATGTTCCCTTCAGGCTGGGAACCTGCAGCTCACCCACAGTTTCTCCCAACATGCAAATAGAAAAGGATCGAGAGGTATGTTAATGTCACCGTCAAACGTTTGACAGCCAAGTGACGTCTTGTTTGGAAGTCATCATAAGCAGTGTTGACAGTGATTGGGTTTAGGGATGACAGTAATTACAGTCTGTGACCTGGGTCACCACAGTCTTGCTGCTGCTGCTCGGGCGTCCCTCTGCCACCTGCGGCATGACTCTCAGCCTGGTTGCTGTGTATCAGCTGCTGTTGTTCTTGGGCTAGAGGGAAGCAAAAAGAGGAGAGAGAGAGTTAAGCACTGGGACCGCCTCATTTTTTTCCAGTCCTGAGCAGCAATATGGCTGCTGTGCATTTTCCCGTGTACTGAAGCTTGATGGTCAGCGATGACTGCAGAATAAGAGGCTCCACCCCCATCCACAGGGTGATGTGCTCCCACACTGGTGTTGGAAGTGCAAGACTCTAGTTCTGTTTGGAAAAAATAAAATTATTAAGGTTTCCTTTTAGGTGAAAATGGGTGGTAGTTTGGGGAAGCCGTGTAAACCGGGGTACGTAAACTGCCGGCATGATTGAGAGGAACCTTAAAATCAGCTGTGTTAAAAGCTAGAGCAGCTTTCTAAGTGGACTGTCACAAAGATGGCTTGTTTAACAATGCAGTTTCCAACTGGTGGCCACTTGGAAGTAAGGGAGAGCTACAGGTTCTTTACTAAAAGAATACCTGCGTAACAGTGCCACTTAAATGGGTTGTTCCCAGATTTTTAAGAAATGCATAGGCTCAAAACGTAAGGACTGCATGTAAAAGTAAACCATTATAGGGCATGTCTCGAGGGGTTCTATCCGTAAAATCAGTGAAATTTCAGAAAAATAGAAATTCTTGTAAAGTAAATTTACTCTGTTAAAGAATTGCTTCTCATTTCCCATGAATCAAGTCATATTTTAAATGGCAATATAATTTTTCATTGGGGAAAACAGTTTAGAGGGAAGATTTATTAAACATATCGAACACATCAAGTAATGTATGTCTGTAATTTGCAGACTTCTAATGAACAAATTTATTCATGGAAGTCTGCATATCAGACATGAGAAAACAAGCGTTTGGTGTCTGACTGTGCTTCTTCCCGTGTGAAATTATGTACCAATGAAACTGCACCTCTGGTACATGTGAATTATGCTCCCTAGGGCATATGTGGCTGGGACAATAATACTAAAGCATCTCTACTCCATAGAAAATATATTTGCCACTAATTTGAGTTAGTCTCTATTGCTAGATTGAATTTTGCATTGCTTTCTTCAGGGCATTGAGCTAAATTAATGAATCTCCATTCACGTCCAAGGTTTTTGCTTTGATTTTGTTTCTTCTTTTTCTCCACTGCATAATAGATGGTCCTGCATAACTGTTGATTTATTTGGTGGAAGAAAACAGTCTGTAGCTTGGGGAAAAGTGTATGTATTTGAGGGCTGCAGTAGGTGGTGAAAAGTATTAAATTTCTGCTAGATCCTAGTAATAAAGTTCTTATAGCCCAAATTCAAATGAATGCATACAAATATATCTGCTAAATAATTGTATGGTTTTTAAAATCAAGGTTCCTTCTTAGATGATGTAATAAAGCATTTTCCTAAAATGCAGCTAAAATCTATCTACCCAGGAGGGTTACCAGAGAGTAAATGATTCTCAAACCAGGCTCTCTGAATCAGCAGTGTCAGCATCACCTGGGAACTTTTAAAAATACAACTTCTGGGCCCCATCCCAGACCTGCTAATTGAAGAAACTCTGGAGTGAGGCAGCAATGTGTGGTTTAACAAGCTCTCCAGCTGATTCCAATGCACACTAAAGTTTGAGAACCACTGGAGTAGAGCATCAAGATACATCTTCCTTAGCAACTTCCCACCTCGCTACCTTCCCTGTTTCTCTTAGCAGTGGAAGAGTGTTCAGGATACAGACTTGTCAGTATTACAGCAAAAGGAACAGGTGGGTTTAACACAGTGAACAAATTGGTCTTTTCATTTTTTTACTGCTTACCTTTCTGAGCTAGATCATAGGAAAACAAAAAGGGCTGGTGTATTGAAATGCATACCACGACTTGGTAGGCTAGAAGACTTTGTTAGGAAGCAATGTGTAATTATGGTAAAAACAAAGACCATATTGTTTTGTGACATACAAACAAGGTTGCTCTTCAAATTTCTTTTTCTATCATTAACTTTTAATGCATATTATGTTTTTGCTTTTTTTTTTTTACGTTTCTTTAGAATAGTGATTTTTCATCATGGGTGGAAATCAGAAGCATCTGTTATCTTTGAAACACTAAGTGTTAATGTTCTCTTCATCCCCCTCCCACCCATCTGAAGATTATGATTCAGTAACTCTGTTCTGGGGAATTGAGCATGTGTGTACAGAGTTTTTTAAACTCTGTAGGTGATTTCGATGTATGACCCTAGTTAAAAAGCACTAATTTAGAACAAATTTCAAAATTTTCTAATTCTAGTAAGTAAATTAAATGGTGTAAGGCAGAAAATACCAGATGTTTAAGTTAAAAATTGCAATCCAGAAATTGATCTTCAGAGATTTTTCAACAGCCGTAAGTGCTTGTTGATAACAAGAGCATATGTTAAAGACTTGATTTATTAAAACTCTAGTGAATAAAAACCTTTAGTCTCCTACCATTCCATAGAGAAGCGGGCCTTTACAAGGAGTAAGTGAAGCGGGGTGGACGTGCAGGATGACTGTCACAGTCCGCGACTCCCTAGTATAGATGATATTATTCTCTCTGTTGTTAGGACACAGGATCCCTGAAGAGGGACTGCTAAGCATGGATGCATGTGAAGTGTCTGAGCCACCTCCCCAGCGATCAAACCCAGAGTCCACTTACAATTGTAGAATGTCTCAGAAATAAAAGGGCCTTTCCACTCAAAGCCTAGGCTATAGCTCCTGACTCCCACCTGGTAACATTCCACATACCCCAACTCCAAAACTGTATTTAGTCAGTATGCACCGGTGTGACCTAGCAATTATTAAAATACTGAAATACAGCCATACCTATTGGCAAATATATAAAGTGTAATAACTGATACAGTTAATTATAAAAGTCAAAATATTAACTTATATCAAGTTAATTGTGGATGCACGATAAAGAATAAAGATATATCTTGTAGGATACATGATAAATGTATGGAATTCCTATTATAATAACATCCGAGAACCGTTTTTCAGAACTAACAGTTTGTTGGGCCTGTTTCACACACTACATAGATTTTACGAAACATTCTATGTTTTGGCAGAATCATCAGTTTATCATTATGTGTGAGTTATGTAGTAGTTAGAATTTCCAAATTGTTTGGTACTTACTTTAGTTTACTTGCTAGCACTAATTGTCCTCAGCACATAATTTTTGCTAAATATTATTAAAGAATTTATAATCGGGCTTCCCTGGTGGCGCAGTGATTGAGAGTCCTCCTGCCGATGCAGGGTACACGAGTTCGTGCCCCGGTCCGGGAAGATCCCACATGCCGCGGAGCGGCTGGGCCCGTGAGCCATGGCCGCTGAGCCTGCGCGTCCGGAGCCTGTGCTCCGCAACGGGAGAGGCCACAACGGTGAGAGGCCCGCATACCGTAAAAAAAAAAAAAAAAAAAAAAAAAAAAAAAAAAAGAATTTATAATCAATTATTGAAAACACTGGAAGAGACAAAAGTTTAAATTTTCAAAGTATTTCTTTTAGATATCATGAGTTGGAATTTTTCGAATCTGAGAAAAAAACAGAAATGTTTTCAATAATGAACCTAGTCCTGGATTATCTAATATACAGTGCAGAAATCAGTTAGTCTGGGACATCTTTTGAAATATAAAATATCAAAGTCAAAAATATCAAATCAATATCAAAAATCAATTCAATTTAAAATGTAATTAGTATTTTTGAAATAAAATCAGCTTGATTTTCAATAAAAATTAGTGGCCTATTTTTACTTAATATATAAATGTTGATTTCAAATAATGATATGAATTTGTATCATTTAAAATAAAAATTGGGCTTCCCTGGTGGCGTAGTGGTTAAGAATCTGCCTGCCAATTCAGGGGACACGGGTTCGAGCCCTGGTCCGGGAAGATCCCACATGCCGCAGGGCAACTAAGCCCGTGAACCACAACTACTGAGCCTGAGCTCTAAGGCCCACGAGCCACAACTATTGAAGCCCACATGCCCTAGAGCCCGTGCTCCAAACGAGAGAAGCCAACGCAATGAGAAGCCCGCACACTGCAACAAAGAGTAGCCTCCACTCACCGCAACTAGAGAAAGCCTGTGCACAGCAACGAAGACCCAACACAGCCAAAAAAATCAATTAATTAATTAATTAATTAAAAAAAGTAAACCCTCAATACTGATCTAAATAAAATTACAATACACGCCTATATGAAAAAAGTAAAATAAAAATTACTAGACTTATTTGTCCTCATAATGACATTCAATTTCTGTTAAAATTCATTTGTGATCAAGAGAAAAATATTAAAGAACTTTATGAAATTAGTCTCATGAAATAAGCTTTTGTAATAAAAATTTTCAAGTTAAGCAAAGCTTTTGAAATAAAAAAATTCAAAAACACTTTATCAAGTATGTTAATAAAAATCAATAAAATAAAAGTATTTAGAAAAAATTAGAACTTTTAACATTATCATATAATTGAAATAGTAGATCATTTCAGAAAAGAAAAATATTATGGAAGTTACTTGACAAAATAATTCTGATATAAGAATATCATTTCAAATCAGTTTTACATTTAGCATTTGGAAAACAAGTTTTTTACAGAAAGAAAAAAGAGAATTGGTTTTCAGAAATGACAGTCTAATAGAAATGTCAATCCTTTTTTAACTTTATAAGGGAAAAAAATATTCCCCTTTTTAAACTGGAGATAACTTGAAAACTGATAAAAGATATTTTACATATGAAAAATGTTTATACATACTATTTGACACAAAAATTAATAAGGGATAAACTACATGAGAATACATAGATTTTCTAATAAATCATATGAAAATGAAATTTTTATGACAAAACTCAAAAGTGTAATAAATGTTTAAGTTCCTTGATTTATGATGCCCTAAATTTGACCAAATGGTGTTTGCAAAGCTCTATGAATTAATTAAATAGGACATTCCTACAAGAATTTTTATGATTTAGTTAATAATAAATATACTGAATATTTAAAAATGCACACACTATTTAAGGACTGAAAAAAAAGGAATGCAATCACAGTTAAATCAGTAGTGGCCAGTAGATAATTCAGCAGGATGGCAATATCATTGATGTTAAAAGAAATTATAAACATACTGAGATTTCCTGTCACCTAATGGCTCTAAATCTGATGGAGAAATCTCTAAAGGAGATGGAGAGAGTTACCTATATTAAATCATCTCTCTGACATCATTTAGCTGGTGTCATCTATGTCAAAAGAAAGAGCACACCAATAATTTGTAGAAATTAATAAGCTGTTTAGAAATTATTTGAATGATACACGATGAGTGATTTGTGTTATGGCTTATATTACTTGGTATATAGTTTATAATATAGATAACATATGCATTAACTTAAGAAAATAAAAAGTAATACATTCTTAATTTTTGATTTTTATATTAATGTATATATTAATTGACACTGAGTCAGTTGTCAAATGTTTGAATATGACCCCTGCCCCTTCTTACCCCATCCTCATAATCAAGAGGCAGATTGGTTGAGGCGGTCACGATCCTGACTAAGGTGGAGCCACCTCAATAAAAATCACAACAGCATTTTACATAGGGTTTATTTCCAGGGGCTCAAAATCCTATGCTAAAGCTTTATTATAAATCATAAGGCATTATTTTATATTGCATTATCATATTCTAATGAAATTGGGTCTCTTCATCTCTTTACAGAGTATTACATCTTGCATAGTTAATGTAGAGATTATTACATCGCATCTCATTGAATATTCTCCATTTGAAAAGTACTGGCGAGGGAGGGAGACGCAAGAGGGAAGACATATGGGAACATATGTATATGTATAGCTGATTCACTTTGTTATAAAGCAGAAACTAACACACCATTGTAAAGCAATTATACCCCAATAAAGATGTCTAAAAAAAAAAAAAAGAAAAGTACTGGCAAAGCAGGGAATCACGCGCACACACGCACATACACTCACACTCACACAAGAGGAAGTAGGGGGTATTTTACGTGTGCTCCATTCCTATTTGAGGGGGGGTAATTCATCAAGTCGTAGTTCTCGCTTTGCCACTCAGCCCAGGCAAGATCCTGAATGTGCAAGAAGTGAAAAAAAAAACCTAGGTTAGAGGGAAAGGGTCAAGAACAGAAAGGAGGCAAACAGAAAGAATTCAAAAGTAATTTTCTATTGACCTTAGGGTCAAAAGAATTTCAATTAAGTTTTATTCATGCAATCTGGAAAAATCCTATTGCATTGCAAATGAGAGAATAGAAAGTGACATACCAGAGAAAATCAGCAAATTAGAAATAAAAACTAAAAAGAGAAGAAAAAAATTTTAAATCAGTGACAAGTAGGAGAAGAGAAATTAAATAAAGAAAGCTTTCAGGAAGAAAAAAAAGAAATAAATTGAAAGGGATAAAGATTAACACATAGAAGTATTGAGTGCAAGTCTTCAGGTTTCTTGCATACTCGTCTTTGGTGATTCACTCCTCAGTATGTGGAAACAGAATATCTATGAAATAAAAATGAAAATTTCTCCATATTTTTGTAAAGTTTTAAAGAGACTGATTTGAAAGAAAATGTAATTGGAAGAATCCTTTCAATATTGAATTACAAAAACTAATGTGATTATGTGTGTGTGTGCATAAAACTTTCCATTTGCTCTTAGCTATAGTTATTTTAAAATTAATTGTTTTAGGAGGAAATAGGTGAGGAAATTATACTCCTAATTGTAAAAGAAACAACTATTAAGCATCACACAAAGATCTTTGAGATCCAATTGTCATATGAACCTCTTTTCTCTGGAATTCATTGGATGGGGTCTGTGAAAACCTGAAATACCTGTTTAGCAAATTCAATAGTTTGTTATCTTTTCTTAGCTCTGTTTGTTGACTGGAGTTCAATACTTGCATTCATCCCAATTTATTTCTCAGTATTTAGCTGGTGGAGAAGCACTGATAGGATCTCTGACAGCGGAGTCAGTTACTCTCCTGTGATAAAATTCCTGGTTGATCGATGCTCTTTTATTTTTTCATTTAGCAATCTTTCTGTCTTCCCCACGTATTCTCTACCACAGAACTGCCACGATTCTAGGTTTTCCAGGCAATGTATCTTATCTTGCACTTAAGCACAGACCTTTACTTTGTTCCACAGGGCCCAAATTTCTGTCTCTTCTTTTTTGATCCTTTCTAAGATATTGGAGCTGAAACAGAAGGGCATTTATTTAAGTCAAATAATTTCCAGAGATCTTTATGTACTTCTCATTTTAAAAAAAATTCAATATATTTTAAAAATTGGATTTCTTTTTTCTCTTCTCCCAATACAATTACTCTTTTTTCCTTGCACTAGAAACTCTGATCTTCGTGGATCAAGGACTTAGAGAAGCAAGGTCAACAAGTGTCAAGAGCAACCATTTTCTTATTAGGTGCTTTTTCTTTCTTTCTTTTTTTTTAAGGTTTTTTTTTAAGGTGAGGGTTTTTTTTGTTTTCTTCCAGGCCTTTGAGGCATATCGTGGAAGTCATTAATGGCAACTCAGTAATGAGGAAGCTTGCTCTCTCTGCCTTAGAAACAGAAACTTTCCTGTGTGGCTTGACAAGACGGGTTTCCAGCTGATTCTTTGATATCAACTGAATGCTTGCATGACGATGTTCAGTACATACGTAAAGATTTAGTAGTTAAACAGTAGAATGCAGTTTTATGCAACAAAGGTCCCTGGTGTTTTTTGACTAAATGTATCATAATTTTATTGAGCAAAGATGCTTACAGGAGGTAATGTTCTTTTTCAAAGAGGAAAGCATTAATCACCACCGAGGAGAACTAGATATGCAAAAATATAAGAAGTACAGGATTTTTTCTGTTTTAAATATTATAACTTTTATGGCATAGTAATTGGAGTAATACTTAAAATAATCTTACTAGAGAAGCCCCATATTTAAAATGTTAGTTACAATAGCTCTTACATAATTTATTGAATTAGTGCACACTTGTGAAATGAAATATTCTTATATATTCATAACATATGGCAGGGTTAGTTTATTCCAATTACTGCATAATTGCATTTTTTAACATTCATAATAACTGTGATAGATTTTATAAAGCACAATTTTATAAAATATCTTTTCCCTACATAGAGGATCTGATTAAAGCTGGCTGGACTTTGTTTTTTTATTTTTTAACATCTTTATTGGAGTATAATCGCTTTACAATGTTGTGTTAGTTTCTGCTATATAACAAAGTGAATCAGCTATACATAGACATATATCCCCATATCCCTTCCCTCTTGCATCTCCCTCCCACCCTCCCTATCCCACCCCTCTAGGTGGTCACAGAGCACTGAGCTGATCCCCCTGTGCTATGCAGATGCTTCCCATGTGGCACATATATACAATGGAATATTACTCAGTCATAAAAAGAAATGAAATTGAGTTATTTGTAGTGAGGTGGATGGACCGAGAGTCTGTCATACAGAGTGAAGTAAGTCAGAAAGAGAAAAACAAATACCATATGCTGAGTAGATTTTTTAAAAACAGATTTGCAAAGAAGTTTTTTTTTCCTCCTCTGTGATCTAACGTTATTTGAACTTAAATTCCTGTACTTTGTGTCATTAGAGCAAAGCCACAATTTCCTTGTACTACTTTAGAACATTTTAGAGACATCTACTGGAAAAGCAAATTATTGCATTTTTTATAAAATTGGCTTAAAAAGTATGTTGTTACTGACATTTCAAAAAACTTTCTCGCATATCATATCACAAATCTAGCTCCCTTTCTGAGACAAACTCGTTGACCCTCAAAAAGATATAACAAATGTAAAATATATAAAAAGTGTTACTTTGCCATTGGACTTAATGCTCCTTTTTCTCCCAGCAAAACTCTATTCACTTAGACTTCTTAAAACTTAGTTTCTTCTTGACAGTATGACTAATATTTTTAATAAACTGATCTAGAACTTATTACCAGAATTTTGATTATCTGAGTTACAGCAAAAAGAGCATCTATGGAGGGTTAGTAATATTATAAACAGCATATTGGAGAATAAGACAACAGAATAATTGCCCCATGGATTCTTTTTTAACTCTTTATTTTATATTGGAGTATAGGTGATTAACAATGTTGTGTTAGTGTCAGGTGTACAGCAAAGTGATTCATTTATACATATATATGGATCTGTTCTTTTTCAAATTCTTTGGACCCGAATTTTGAATCACAACATCCTTTCCGAACAGGTCAGGGATGGGTCTATGGAGAGAGAGAGAAACAGAAAAAGAAAAAGAGAGGGTAGAAAGTGAGGGAGGAGAAATAAACAAGAGTGCAGTTGCCAGCAATTCCATTTTATTCCTGATCTACCGATTTTTTTGTATATTTAAAAAGACCTCCCTACTGCAATTTAAATTAAAATGGTTACTTTTTCTATTATGAAATGAATTTTGTTGTGGGGAGGAAACTTGTTGGGGAAACAGGGAGTTGTGAAATTCATGTAATAGTTTACAAATTTTCTGTGAATAAAATAATTTCCTCTTGTTGTAAAGGACTAGCACTGAAGTAATTATCACGGTAGCTACATAACCAGGTTTTCCAAACCCTTGAGGGCTCTGAAGAGCTTTAAAGAATGGATCAGTCACACTGATTATTCTTGCCATATTTGGAGCTGCTTGTCATATGAGACAGTGTGGAGAGTGCTGTCAAAGGAAACCTGACAATTTTCTCTCCCACATAAGAATAAAAGACTGTTGGCACATATATAAAGTGTGATGAAAAGGGGAGGGGGACCTTGGCACATAATTGGGTAGGAATCAGAAGGAAAATATGTGTACCTCCCCACTGCCTGCTCCAAGGATAGATGAGATAATGAAGAATGGCTCAAGGGACAAAGAGACTCAGTAGTTCTTGATACTACCAGTGCATCAACTTCAGTAATAAAGAATTCAACAGCTTTTATGTACTTCCATAAAAGTGAAGATGAGGATGGTCAGGATGCCGTAGGGAGCAACAGTCAGTTCTTTTGGAATCACAGTTGTATTAGAGTTGATTGTATGACAAAATGACACAATGGGCATATCTGCCATCAGAGAATTATTCCTACCATAGATTTCAATAGAAAGAAGTCTTTCCCACAGCAGTTTAATCAGCACACACCTGAATTATGAGTAATTCTAGTTACAGTATTGTGACAGAGAGTCATAGAACTGTTCTGGGACATTTTTGTTAATGGGGATTCAAGATAACGATTTGTGAATCCAGTATTAAAGATATCCACAGGTTGCATCCATTAGAACATGAGGTGTTAGTAAGCAATCAAAGCTAAACGGTTTGAATTCCATTTAAATATTTCATATACTACTTTTCTAAAAAAGGGAAAAATAGTACGTAGCAGGTATTCAAAACTGTCAACTAGTCTTGTCTCTTGTGTGTATATTTATAATGATGGAATTCTATGTTTTTCCCTCCTAGGCTTATACAGTCCATCATAGTGATTAATAATCCATTAGCAGGTATAAAAGGAAGAAGCATGAAACAACACAGTCCTCATCAGCTGGACACCATGACATTCTTTGACATACAGACTTTGCTTCCTATCTCTTATGTACGATAGGGTGTGGAACGACATTCGAAATTTCTAGAAGGGTATATTGTGAACAAACACTGAATATTTAAGAAATGATGATGGAATTAAAATCCTTTTTCATAAGGAGAGAAATATAAAAATTAATCTTAGACTTCAGAAATATAATTCTAAATACTCTTAACTGTCTGTCATACACAGACTATAAACAAATAGGTTTTACTGCTGTGAGTATATCTGTGCATCTCATGGAAATTAGAAATCCTTTGAAAGCAGGATCATATTTGGAGTTTTTCTTTTTTAGAATATGGTAAAGTATCTTGTTTGCAAATATTTTTGGTATAGATGATATTTTGTTTAAAACTTTATTTTACCTGGTTATAAATGAAGTACATATTCATGCTGTACTCTGGAAATGTATTAAATTTTTATAACATCTTTGAAATTAAGGCCATATCCAGAATAAATAGCGTTACAGTGAAATTTGCCTATAGATTCTCAACGAATGGGCTAGAAGAGCCATATATAATATCCTTAACTAAACTGCAGGTTTTCTAGAGCTTTTATATTACAACTTTCTTTTTGTAAAATGTGAATCATAATGGTTTCTCCACACTTACATTAATTTTTAATCACAGTCTCTTACACTGCTGATTGAATTCCCCACTACCGCTAATAGCCTTCCTTGTAATATTCATTCATTTAAAATATGTATGCGGAGGCCATATCTTATGTTTCACAGGGAACCTGTTTAAAGCCCAAAGCAAAATAACAGCCACATGGATGCTAGGCCACAGCAGGTTACCATGTACTTACTTGATCAGCCTTTTGCCACCAGAAAATCCTTAAAATCCGTTGAAAAAATGGCTCCATTAGGAGATTTTTTAAAAAGCAGGGTTATTCATGTCATATTGGTATATTCTTTACAACTGAATTTCATTTATAGACGATATTATTTCAAATAACTGAACTGGAACAAAACTAGAGGGTAATCTTATTTTTACATAGGGTCACTGCTAATGACAGTTTATTTAAAAATATACAATTAGGATTTCTGATATTTTAACAAGGCACGTGTCTATGCCATATAGCTAAGAAACAGTAAGATACGTAGTCAGGTCTCCAATTATTCATCCTGTGAAACCAACATGAAAATGATGAGAGAAGTTAAAGGACAGCTTATGAGATATCACAGCTACTAAATTAGGAAGCTCGAAGAAAGTAACAGTCTTGATAGTTTGGCTACATGTTAATTAACTTTGCTCAAAAGATAAATTGCAACTCTTCTCTTCACTGGAATCAGTTGCTTATTCTTTAGAAGTTTTATGCTTCTCATTGTTATTATGAAATTAAGATTAGAATATACCTTCTAACTGACATTTTGGTCCACTGAATCCAGGACAGCACTTCCATTCTAATGAGGTAACAATTTTATGTTGCATCCTGTACACAGGATTTGATATCTTCTGAGATCTAGAGAGGAGAGCAGTTGGGGGAAAACAGATTATTTGTCTCACATTAAATTATCAATTGGAATAAAAGTGTTTGGGATGATACCTGGAATATAAAAAACATTCAGGGACTTCCCTGGTGGTGCAGTGGATAAGACTCTACATTCCCAATGCAGGGGGCACAGGTTCGATCCCTGGTCAGCAGATCCCACATGCATGCTGCAGTTAAGAGTTTGCATGCCACAACTAAGGAGCCCACATGCCACAACTAAGGAGCCCACCTGCCGCAACTAAGACCCCATGCAACCAAATAAATAAGTAAATATTTTTAAAAAATAAGCATTCAGTAAGTGTTATCTGTTCTTCTTATTATAATAATCTTCATCATCAATATTATTGTCAAACTTAGATTTCCTTAAGTACATTACAAAAAGCATTAAGGTTTATACTTTTTGGTATTTTAAATTTATACCTCTCATTATGTTTTCTAAAGACTCTATAACTTTTCCCTTGGTAATGCTTTTCACTAAACCAATGTTAAAACTTATTGTAATTCTAATTTTTAAATAGTTTATGGGAATAATTTTTTTAGTTCTTATTTCTTAAATCATTATAGTTAAAAGGATGTGTTTTCCTCCAGATCAATATCAAATAACTCAAAACAAATTAGATATTCCACTGTGACTTCAACCTGTACTTTCTCATATCTCAAGTTTTTAAATTGTACCATCTATTATTTCTCTCATCTAGTATTTCTCTGAGAGGGAGGTGAGGAAGGGAAGAGGATCTAACATGAGAAAATGTTGTTTTTGAGAGGAAACCATGAAAGGGAAATAAAGAAACTATAACATTTCAAATTAACAATCAATATAAGTAGTGAATGGCCCTAAATTGCAGGCATTATGTATGTAAATGTAAATCATAAATCCAATTTGGCCATGTTATCCTTATCCCCATGACTTCAACATTTAGCTAATATCTATCAAATGATTCTGTGAAATGGGTATGTATTATCTTGTTTAGTCCTCATATTAGTTCTATGAGGAAAGTATTATTATTATCTTGACGTGCTGATGAAGAACCTGAGGAACAGAGAGATGGAATACTTGCTGAAAGTCCCACATCTAAAAGTTACCGAGCTAGGATTTTAATCCACTCCGCATGGGTTAGCCTCTCCTGTTATTATCTAGAGTTTGTTACGTATGACTATGTGGCGACAACAGTAGTCACTCTCATGGATTATGTATTATAACAGACTGGGTTTTAGTTTCTGCTATAACCTGATGGGCAATTAATTATGTGTGAAATTATTCCTCAATTTTAAAATGAGCTGTAAGACTCCTTCCATCTCTGAAAGTAGGCTAATCATTCATCTGTGTTTATTTCTGTAAATTATACTCAGCAAATAACTCTGTTCAGTGAAATATCATATCTAGTCCAACAGCTAGTGCTAAACAGGAAGTAAGGTAGCTTAGAAAGGATTCTTTAGCGTTGATTAAGGTGAACTCAAGCAGTTAGTTGCATTATTATTGGACTCAATGTTCCTGCTTTGGCAAACTGGATCGCTGGCTTATGCGGCTCAGACAGAAAGAAAAAGTGACAAACAGTGCATATGCACTGAAATAGTGAGTGAATGGAGAGAACTATTCAGATGCAGAGAAAGATAAGAAATGAGAATAAAGATACCTATTCCTAGTTTGTTTAAAGAGAGAAAAAAGCTCACCTTGAACTCAGAAGGGCAGAATGATGGGGGTTACTGTGGTAATAGTTTCATTACTAAAGAATTAACAGTGCATTCTTTGTATCTCAGGTTGACTAGGAAATTGTCACAAAGGGAGTAAATGCCAGAAACAGAACTGGAGCTCAGCTCTCCCAAATCCCTAAGATGTGCTTAGCTCTCTGGACCATGAGCCCTAGCTATTTCTTTAGGGACTACGAAACACCTTGATTTTATGTATCCTTATTGCACACTGTTCCAGATTGCCAATGTGTCAGATTCACTGCCTGAGTTATTTGTATGACTATTTGTATAACATGAGCCATCATGGCCTGAACGACAATTTTAGTTTTTATTGCAGGCATTCCTGAAACACCCCCAGCTGAGCTACTGTGACTGTATGAATTCAGAGAATTTATCAATTACTCAGCCCCACATTTTAGGACAATTACATAATTAAAACAAAACCCCTAAATAAGTCATTACAATAGACACAAGAAGAAAGGCCCTACTTAGTTGCTTTACCATGCATAATAGCAATTAGTGGCTTACAACGTTATGGACTTCTCTTTGGCCTAGTATGAAAGGGAAATTATCAATAGTCCTTTAAAACTGTGTATGAATTTAATGGAATTAAAGGACAGGATTGTTGGTCAGGTCATAGAATAAAAGTAATAGTCATAGTAAAAATAGAAAGACACATGAGTTAACATTCACTGAAGACTCACAGAGTACCAGGTCCTAGGCTAAACATATTACTCCATTTATCTCACATATTCTAAAAACACCCACATGAAGCAAGTATAATTAGTTTCTGCATTTTAACTTATTTAAGATCATACTTCCAGTTTAATGTGATGACCCTACCCTGACCCTCCTATACTTACGTGTACCTGGGATGATTAACTTTCTCTATATATTCCAGGCCACACATGATTATGGTACAAGAAGTAGGTATTTTCAAAAAATATTACATACCTCTGAGGACAGGATCCACTGGTCCAGCCACAGGGCCCTTTGCCAGCTGGAATATAAGTGACTTGGTTGTCCAGTATCACTGTTGGAGATAATCTGGTATGTACATAAGCACACCAGTTCCTAAGGAAGAGATAATTTTTGTTAGAAAAGAATTGTCAGAAAGAATTCTTTTCATCAAAGTTATTTGCATAGACCTATACTGTCAGTACTGTGTATCAGATACATTGAAAACTTGATATCTGGCTTTAAAATATGTAGAAATGACAGAAAACATATGTTACTTCATTACTGTACTGATGGACAGTAAAGAAGCACTGTAGGGCTTCCCTGGTGGCGCAGTGGTTGAGAGTCCGCCTGCCGATGCGGGGGACACGGGTTCGTGCCCCGGTACGGGAGGATCCCACGTGCCGCGGAGTGGCTGGGCCCGTGAGCCATGGCCGCTGAGCCTGTGCGTCCGGAGCCTGTGCTCCGCAACGGGCGAGGCCGCAGCGGTGAGAGGCCTGTGTACCGCAAAAAAAAAAAAAAAAAAAAGAAGCACTGTAAGGGGAGATTTGAGAAGATGGCGGAAGAGTAAGACGCGGATATCACCTTCCTCCCCACAGATACATCAGAAATACATCTACACATGGCAGAACGCTGGCAGAACACCTACTGAACGCTGGCGGAAGAGTTAGACGCGGATATCACCTTCCTCCCCACAGATACATCAGAAATACATCTACACATGGCAGAACGCTGGCAGAACACCTACTGAACGCTGGCAGAAGACCTCAGACCTCCCAAAAGTCAAGAAACCCCCCACGTACCTGGGTAAGGCAAAAGAAAAAAGAATAAACAGAGACAAAAGGATAGGGATGGGACCGGCACCAGTGGGAGGGAGCCATGAAGGAGGAAAGGTTTCCACACACTAGGAGCCCTTTCGCAGGCGGAGACTGCGGGTGGTGGAGGGGGGGAAGCTTCGGGGCCGTGGAGGAGAGCGCAGCCACAGGGGTGCGGAGGGCAAAGCGGAGAGATTCCTGCACAGAGGATCAGGGCCGACCGGCACTCACCAGCCCGAGAGGCTTGTCTGCTCACCCGCCGGGGCGGGTGGGGCTGAGAGTTGAGGCTGGGGCTTTGGTCGGAGTGCAGGGAGAGGACTAGTGCTTCATGGCTAGCAGCCTGCAAAAAGGAGACCCCAAACACAGTAAGATAACCAAAATGAGAAGACAGAAAAACACACGACAGATGAAGGAGAAAGGTAAAAACCCACCAGACCTAACAAATGAAGAGGAAATAGGCAGTCTACCTGAAAAAGAATTCAGAATAATGATAGTAAAGATGATCCAAAATCTTGGAAATAGAATAGAGAAAATGCAAAAAACATTTAACAAGGACCTAGAAGAACTAAAGAGGAAGCAAGCAATGATGAACAACACAATAAATGAAATTAAAAATACTCTAGAAGGGACCAATATCAGAATAACTGAGGCAGAAGAACGGATAAGTGACCTGGAAAATAAAATAGTGGAAATAAATACTGCAGAACAGAATTTAAAAAGAGGATGAAAAGAACTGAGGACAGTCTCAGAGACCTCTGGGACAACATTAAATGCACCAACATTCGAATTATAGGGGTCCCAGAAGAAGAAGAGTAAAAGAAAGGGACTGAAAAAATATTTGAAGAGATTATAGTTGAAAACTTCCCTAATATGGGAAAGGAAATAGTTAATCAAGTCCAGGAAGCACAGAGAGTCCCATACAAGATAAATCCGGGGAGAAACATGCCAAGACACATATTAATCAAACTATCAAAAATTAAATACAAAGAAAACATTAAAAGCAGCAAGGGGGCTTCCCTGGTGGCGCAGTGGTTGAGAGTCCGCCTGCTGATGCAGGGGACACGGGTTCGTGCCCCGGTCCGGGAAGATCCCACATGCCATGGAGCGGCTGGGCCCGTGAGCCATGGCTGCTGGGCCTGCGTGTCCAGAGCCTGTGCTCTGCAACGGGAGAGGCCACAACAGTGAGAGGCCTGCGTACCGCAAAAAAAAAAAAAAAAAAAGCAGCAAGGGAAAAACAACAAATAACACACAGGGGAATCCCCATAAGGTTAACAGCTGATCTTTCAGCAGAAACTCTGCAAGCCAGAAGGGACTGGCAGGACATATATTTTTTTTTTGCGATACATGGGCTTCTCACTGTTGTGGCCTCTCCCGCTGCGGAGCACAGGCTCTGGACGCGCAGGCTCAGCAGCCGTGGCTCACGGGCCCAGCCACTCAGTGACATGTGGGCTCTTCCCAGACCGGGGCATGAACCCGTGTCCCCTGCATCGGCAGGCGGACTCTCAACCACTGCGCCACCAGGGAAGCCCTGGCAGGACATATTTAAAGTGATGAAGGAGAAAAACCTACAACCAAGTTTACTGTACCCAGCAAGGATCTCATTCAGATTTGATGGAGAAATTAAAACCTTTACAGACAAGCAAAAGCTGAGACAGTTCAGAACCACCAAACCAGCTTTACAACAAATGCTAAAGGAACTTCTCTAGACAAGAAAAACAAGAGAAGGAAAAGATCTACAATAACAAACCCAAAACAATTAAGAAAATGGAAATAGGAACATACCTACTGATAATTACCTTAAATGTAAATGGATTGAATGCTCCCACCAAAAGACACAGATTGGCTGAATGGATACAAAAACAAGACCTGTATATATGCTGTCTACAAGAGACTCACTTCAGACCTAGGGACACATACAGACCGAAAGTGAGAGGATGGAAAAATATATTCCATGAAAATAGAAATAAAAAGAAAGCTGGAGTAGCAATTCTCATGTGAGACAAAATAGACTTTAAAATAAAGACTATTACAAGAGACAAGGAAGGACACTACATAATGATCAAGGGATCGATCCAAGAAGAAGATATCACAATTGTAAATATTTATGCACCCAGCATAGGAGCACCTCAATACATAAGGCAAATACTAACAGCTGTAAAAGGGGAAATTGACAGTAACACAGACATAGTAGGGGACTTTAACACCCCGCTTTCACCAATGCACAGATCATCCAAAATGAAAATAAATAAGGAAACACAAGCTTTAAATGATACATTAAACAAGATGGACATAATTGATATTTATAGGACATGGCATCCCAAAACAACAGAATACTCATTTTTCTCAAGTGCTCATGGAACATTCTCCAGGATAGATCATATCTTGGGTCACAAATCAAGCCTTGGTAAATTTAAGAAACTTGAAATTGTATCAAGTATCTTTTCCAACCACAACGCTATGAGACTAGATATCAATTACAGGAAAAGATCTGTAATAAAGACAAACACATGGAGGCTAAACAATGCACTACTTAATAACGAAGTGATCACTGAAGAAATCAAAGAGGAAATCAAAAACTACCTAGAAACAAATGACAATGGAGACACGACAACCCAAAACCTATGGGGTGCAGCAAAAGCCATTCTAAGAGGGAAGTTTATAGCAATACAATCCTACCTCAAGAAACAGGAAACATCTCAGATAAAGAACCTAAACTTGCACCTAAAGCATTTAGAGAAAGAAGAACAAAAGAATCCCAAAATTAGCAGAAGGAAAGAAATCATAAAGATCAGATCAGAAATAAATGAAAAAGAGATGAAGGAAACGATAGCAAAGTTCAATAAAACTAAAAGTTGGTTCTTTGAGAAGATAAACAAAATTGATAAACGATTAGCCAGACTCATCAAGAAAACAAGGGAGAAGACTCAAATCAATAGAATTAGAAATGCAAAAGGAGAAGTAACAACTGACACTACAGAAATACGAAGGATCGTGAGAGATTACTACAAGCAACTCTATGCCAATAAAATGGACAACCTGTAAGAAATGGACAAATTCTTAGAAATGCACAACCTGCTGAGACTGAACCAGGAAGAAATAGAAAATATGAAGAGACCAATCACAAGCACTGAAATTGAAACTGTGATTAAAAATCTTCCAAAAAACAACAGCCCAGGACCAGATGCCTTCAGAGGCAAACTCCATCAAATATTTAGAGAAGAACTAACACCAATCTTTCTCAAACTCTTCCGAAATATAGCAGAGGGAGGAACACTCCCAAACTCATTCTACGAGGCCACCATCACCTGATACCAAAACCAGACAAAGATGTCACAAAGAAAGAAAACTACAGGCCAATATCACTGATGAACAGACCAATATCACTGATGAACATAGATGCACAAATCCTCAACAAAATACTAGCAAACAGAATCCAACAGCACATTAAAAGGATCATACACCATGATCAAGTGGGGTTTATTCCAGGAATGCAAGGATTCTTCAATATATGCAAATCAATCAACGTGGTACACCATATTAACAAATTGAAGGAGAAAAACCATATGATCATCTCAATAGATGCAGAGAAAGCTTTTGACAAAATTCAACACTCATTTATGATAAAAACCCTGCAGAAAGCAGGCATAGAGGGAACTTTCCTCAACATAATAAAGGCCATATATGACAAACCCACAGCCAACATAAACCTCAATGGTGAAAAACTGAAACTGTTTCCACTAAGATCATGAAAAGACAAAGTTGCCCACTCTCACCACTCTTACTCGACATAGTTTTGGAAGTTTTAGCCACAGCAATCAGAGAAGAAAAAGAAATAAAAGGAATCCAAATCGGAAAAGATGAAATAAAGCTGTCACTTTTTGCAGATGACATGATACTCTACATAGAGAATCCTAAAGATGCTACCAGAAAACTACTAGAGCTAATCAATGAATTTGGTAAAGTAGCAGGATATAAAATTAATGCACAGAAATCTTTGGCATTCCTATACACTAATGATGAAAAATCTGAAAGTGAAATTAAGAAAACACTCCCCTTTACCACTGCAACAAAAAGACTAAAATATCTAGGAGTAAACCTACCTAAGGAGACAAAACCTGTATGCCGAAAGTTATAAGACACTGATGAAAGAAATTAAAGATGATACAAATTGATGGAGAGATATACCATATTCTTGGATTGGAAGAATCAACATTGTGAAAATGACTCTACTACCCAAAGCAATCTACAGATTCAACGCAATCCCTATCAAACTACCACTGGCACTTTTCACAGAATTAGAACAAAAAATTTCGTAATTTGTATAGAAACACAAAAGACCCCGAATAGTCAAAGCAATCTGGAGAATGAAAAATGGAGCTGGAGGAATCAGGCTCCCTGACTTCAGACTATACTACAAAGCTGTAGTAATCAAGACAGTATGGTACTGGCACAAAAACAGAAATATAGACCAATGGAACAGGATAGAAAGCCCAGAGATAAACCCACGCACATATGGTCGCCTTATCTTTGATAAAGGAGGCAAGAATATACAGTGGAGAAAAGACAGCCTCTTCAATAAGTGGTGCTGGGAAAACTGGACAGGTACATGTAAAAGTATGAAATTAGAACACTCCCTAACCATACACAAAAATAAACTCAAAATGGATTAAAGACCTAAATGTAAGGCCAGACACTATCAAACTCTTATAGGAAAACATTGGCAGAACACTCTATGACATAAATCACAGCAAGATCCTTTTTGACCCACCTCCTAGAGAAATGGAAATAAAAACAAAAATAAACAAATGGGACCTAATGAAACTTAATAGCTTTTGCACAGCAAAGGAAACCATAAACAAGACCAAAAGACAACCTTTAGAATGGGAGAAAATATTTGCAAATGAAGCAACTGACAAAGAATTAATTCCCAAAATTTACAAGCAGCTCAATAACAAAAAAACAAACAACCCAATCCAAAAATGGGCAGAAGACCTAAATAGACATTTCTCCGAAGAAGATATGCAGATTGCCAACAAACACATGAAAGGATGCTCAACATCATTAATCATTAGAGAAATGCAAATCGAAACTACAATGAGATATCATCTCACACTGGTCAAAATGGCCATCATCACAAAATCTAGAAACTATAAATGCTGGAGAGGGTGTGGAGAAAAGGGAGCCCTCTTGCACTGTTGGTGGGAATGTAAATGGATACAGCCACTATGGAGAACAGTATGGAGGTTTCTTAAAAAACTAAAAATAGAACTCCCATAAGACCCAGCAATCCCACTACTGGGCATATACCCTGAGAAAACAATAATTCAAAAAGAGTCATGTACCAAAATGTTTATTGCAGCTCTATTTACAATAGCCAGGGCATGGAAGCAACCTAAGTGTCCATCAACAGATGAATGGATAAAGAAGATGTGGCACATATATACAATGGAATATTACTCAGCCATAAAAAGAAATGAAATTGAGTTATTTGTAGTGAGGTGGATGGACCTAGAGTCTGTCATAAAGAGTGAAATGTCAGAAGGAGAAAAACAAATACCGTATGCTAACACATATATATGGAACCTAAGAAAAAAAAAAAGGTGATGAAGAACCTAGGGGTAAGATGGGAATAAAGACACAAACCTACTAGAGAATGGACTTGAGGATATGGCGGGGGGGAAGGGTAAGCTGTGACAAAGTGAGAGAGTGGCATGGACATATATAAACTAGCAAACGTAAAATAGATAGCTAGTGGGAAGCAGCCGCATAGCACAGGGAGATCAGCTCGGTGGTTTGTGACCACCTAGATGGGTGGGATAGGGAGGGTGGGAGGGAGATGCAAGAGGGAGGAGATATGGGGATGTACGTATACATATAGCTGATTCACTTTTTATACAGCAGAAACTAACACAACAGTGTAAAGCAATTATACTCCAATAAAGATGTTTAAAAAAAAAGCACTGTAAGATAAAAGTAAATTAAGAATAAATCAGAGCTAAAACCAGAATCTCTATTGTTTAGCTATAAGCTAAGTCAAAATCCAAAATTGCCCTTATGCAGATATCAATATTAGACTGAGGTAGTGACTCAGACGTAGATCTGTTACTTCCATTGAACAATGTGCAGTAAGATGAAAATAAATAAATGATGTAAGGATCTAAAATGAGGGAAAAAAATAACTTATTAGCAGCAGGTGATATGATTATGAAGAAAGAAAATATAAAGGAGTCTATATGTAAATGATTATAATGAATGAGTTCATCAATTTAGTGAAGATCAATATAAAATGTTTTATAATTAATAAAAAAGATTAGCCATACAGTTAAGATCAGTTATAGTTTGATGTGCTAACAGCAAATTTAAGAGAGATACTGTTTATAATAGGAAAAATAACATTGTTCTTGTTAAATTTAACAGCATGTAAAACGTTGACCAGCTTAAACTGGTTTTGCATCCTTAGAGAGGATGTTGATTAATCAAGCCTTGAGTTATTTTACAGACAGCCCCGGGCATGCGCAAGACAGGAACCCACGTGTGCGGTATAACCCCAGAGCCGAGAGTCTTCAGTCTGTGGAACTCAAAGAATAGACGTGTTGAGGCTTTGATGAAATGAGAAGTTCTTCAACAAGGAAAATCTGGCTCCCAGCAACAGTGGGAGCTTATATGGACTAATTCAAGCCTAGCCAATCAGCTTCCAAGTTTGAAATTTCCCTAATCCCCCTCAACTTCACCCCGAGCCCTGGATGGCGAAGACAGATGCGAGAGCCTTGCTTCCTGTTTCCTTGCCGGTCGATCTCGCAGTAGAGCTTTTATTTTTCTCAAAAGCCGGTGCCTTGGTATTGGCTTCTGTGCACATTGGGCAAGGAGCCCTTGCTCGGTAGCAATGTTGGTCACCACAAAGGGATGTAAATCTCATGACTACCTGCCAAAGGCACCACAGCCCCTGGCAGAGAGCAGACCCTCGTCACCCACCCTGAGCAGTCACCCAGACCAAACTTGTCTAGAGGGTCAGCTGTCGCGTTGCTGCTTCCCGCTGCTGCTCTCCAGGCTCCTTGGTGCTACTTTCACTTTTGAGAGAAGAAACCGCACTGGATCAGACGTCTTTTGGGTGAGTAACATTGTTAAAATGTGCCAGCACCTAAAGTTGTCTAATAACCTTCTCAGGATTGTGGGTTAGATTCCCACCCTGAGGGAGACAATATAAAAGGTTACAGCTGCTGAGGTACTCAAAGGATGGAGTCCTAAGACTTTGGATTTCTTTGTCCATGTTTGTCTATGTCTATTTTGTTAGGATTGGTTAAGAGGGGTTGGCTCGCGGATGACTGTAGCAAAATATTAAACCTGATATTAGTGGGGGTCCTCTGAATCAGGCGGTAAGATATTGCTCCCTGACTAGAAATCTTGCCTTTACGCAGGGGTTGGTTTTTCACCCATGCCTAATATGATCGCCTGGAGGTATAGATACAGGTGTGTGTCCTTAATGGAACCTGCCCCGATTACCATGTTGTGTGAGAGGGTAAAGGAGAAATGAGGGACTGTAAATCAGGAAAACTCTCCACTGCAGAACATGTTCTGTGCCTGGGTTAGAGGAATTTCCACCCAAGACGCCTCCTTGGTGTCATTTTGCTCTGGTCATCCTGAGAAAAAGCCCTTCCAAAATGGGGTATGTCAGCGATATACCTGCTAATTTAACAGGAAGGGAAAAGAAGAGACATGTGATCATACCAGTCAGTCTAAGGAGTAAGCACAGTAAAAATAAATAGCAAATATAAGAAGTAAAATTAGTGAAATGGGAGCTAAGAGAAAGATTGTCTATTTCCAAATTGGTGGTCAGCATGGAATAAAAAGCACACCTGTGTCTTTAGAGTGAGTTAATGAAAGGCAGAGACTAAAGAAATAAAACAGGTGGGACAATGTTATTAGACAAATAGGGATTTAAGGAAGGTTGAGATTGTTAAGGCAGTAACAGGACAAAGAGGAATTGTGTATAATTACTTGCAGTTTAAATAATAAATATGGTGATCAGACTTGGCCTACATTTAGCCGACTGTAAAGCAAAGCAAAAAAATCTTCCAAAACACAGACAAAGCTTGATAAGAGCTATTTTCAACAATCTCACTAAGAATTCTCTTACGTATTAAACACATCTGAGAGTGGCTGGAGAGGGTTGAAGTATTTTGAAGATGGAGATAATGTTTTCTAATGGAGATAATATCTAAGAATCCACTGGATATAGAACTCTTATCAGTAAGTTTGTACCTGTCCTTTCTGATAATGTGGCTCTTTTAGCTACGTGCTTTTATTCTATAAATGGCAACGTATTATGTTCTTAATTCTATATGACTTCCTACTGTATGTGGTGTACTAGAGTTACGATAAAGAAGAAAATGACTTTCTTTTTTAACACTGCCTGGCTCCAACATCGGCTAGAAAATGGCCTGAGAATGGGTCTTCGAATTACAACACGAGCTTACAATTAAGACTTCTTTTGCAAAAGAGGAAAAATGGGAGGAAATCAGCTGTCTCCCTGTTTCTTGCAAGGGAAGAGGCCTTTATACAATTGGACACATTTTGGTCTTTCCTCTGAGAGTTTTAACCCTCTTTTGTATGAGCCAAGCTAGCAGGCATTGAACTGCTTTTAAGTGTGTAAATATGTATGTAAAAAGGAAGCTTTTCCAGGAGGAACAAACATTGGTGGTGCTAAATACCATGGGATACATGGAGGCCTAAATGCATTCTACGTGGAAATTGCCCAGATGTCTAGATTAGCTCGTCTGTGATCTCTGCTGGGGAGGTAAAATGTTTTGATCTTCTCCCATGAAGATTAAACCCCAGCATGCTCAGAAAGGAGTGAGGCCTTGATTATTTCAGCCTATATCCTCTGTCAAATTCAGCTCTGAGTCTCAGGCAGACTCCCCACTTCACTTTCTTCAAGGGGATACAGTCACTTCTTCCACCCTCCTCCCTATTGGGTACGTTTTTCAGGGTGGTGAGCGAAACAGAGGCTGGACTTTCCTAGGCTCCTCTGCGGTAGGCAAGTCCACCTCAGCACATGGGGGAGAGATACTAGTAGGATCCTCTGACCAAACTGGCTACAGTCTTGGAACTGCTTGGACGGATTCCTTGGCAGCTGGGAAGCATGCGTGTAGGCTACAGTTCTGACAACCACCTCCAATGGAAAGGTAGTCGTCTTGGAGACTTGGTCCTCAGTGGCTTCTCAGGGAATTCTTATAGCCAAGTTGTAGACAGTCACTGCTATATTGGCTTGCTTCTTTCCAGAAACCGAACTAGGAGATGGAATGGGTTCTTAAACCCTCAGATTCTTGCTTTCTCTCTCACGCCTCTTGAGGCTGGTTGATTTCCTTCTGCTTTTTTTTTTTTTTTTTTTTTTTTTGCTGTACGCGGGCCTCTCACTGTTGTGGCCTCTCCCGCTGCGGAGCACAGGCTCCAGACACGCAGGTTCGGCGGCCGTGGCTCACGGGCCCAGCCGCGCTCCGCGGCATGTGGGATCTTCCCGGACCAAGACACGAACCCGTGTCCCCTGCATCGGCAGGCGGACTCTCAACCACTGCGCCACCAGGGAAGCCCCTCCCTCCGCTTTTTGAGGGAGTGAGGGAAGGTCCTTTTCTAGAGATTTGCAACCCATAGACTGTTCTCAGCTCTTGCGTTTGAAATCTGGGATATTGACTGAGCTGTGACTTAGGAGTCTCGTGCTCTCTCTCTCCAAACCTCCATTCTCAGAGGGGATGGCTAACCCCTCAGAACTAGCACTAAGGGGGAAAGCCTTTGAGGGGGCAAGCCTCTCGTGTGCCAAGGTGCTTCCTATAAAGGAAGAAGTGGGCTTTGAGTCCCCAGATGTGCCTTCCTTCATCTCCTGTGAACTCAAGCGTTTTCCAGGTGCAGCCAACATTGCTGCATCACACAGACCTCGGGTTTCTGTTAAAGCTGCTGGTTGACACCAGGCCCAATTCATGAAGGCTAGGAAAGGCCTTTCCAGGCTCTTGGTGTATGTCACCAAATAAGCAAATTTTGAGAATTTGACAATCTCATGTGTTCAGAGGATATAGAGAACTGGAATCTCATATATACTGTTCGTAGAAATATATGGTAAAACCACTTTGAAAAACAATGTGTTAATATCATGTAATGATGAACATGCGTATACTGACCCAGCAGTTATACTTCTAGATATATACTTTAGAGAAACTCTTGCGCATGTGTTCCAGGAATCATGTTATCTGAGTATTTATAGTAACAAGCATTATTCATAACTATCAAAACCTAAAAGTAGTTTAAATGTCCATTTACCGTAGAATGGAGAAATACATTGAAATATTTACACATAGGCATTATTCACCAGTTAAACAAATGAACTGTAATATTCAATAACCCAAATATAACTTATAATAAACTTGTGTGATACAAGCAAGTTACAGAAATAATACATACGATGATTTTTTTCTTACATAAAGCTAAAATATAAAAGTGAACGATACACTGTTAAGGATACATATGGTAAAATTAGGTACACATCTATTTTGTATCAAATATAGCACAATTTTAAATGATATGATTAAGAATAACAAATCCTGCCTTACAGAAAGATTTAGCTGAATTGCTGTTCTGATCCACATGTCTTATCAATTAGACCATACTGTATCCATAACTTTTCTCAAGCCCGTTTCTAAAAACCTTTGTTTATGTCCATCCATGTACGCTTACTGTCTTCAACATATAAGATAGTAGAGGAATATGAATTGACCACGCTCCAGTGGCTGAGAAACTTTAACAACATCAAAGTAGGCCATTTGCCACAAAAATGCCATGATCAGACAAAAAGAGCCTTTATTAAAATACCTATTTTTAGATGACATCCTGGTAGAAGCCATCCAAAATCATATAGATACTGTTTAGGAAAACAAAAATCAGCCTCATTTCTGTTGTAATACCAGTTATTTTATTATAAAACATCCTATACTAAACTGTAGAAAGTTCTTAATAACTATAGATTGAATGATTGGATTATAGCACGATTTTTTTTCTCTCTACTTTTCTGTTTCTGTCATTTTTTCCCTATTGTGAATATATACCTTGTTATGTTACATTTATATTCTTCCCTCTCGTTTGTTTTCTGAGGTTTTTTATCGAGGGTAGAGGCAGAAATGATTTACAAAATCTAGTACTAAAGGAAATGCTACATGACTGTAAAATCAAATCACTATGAGTTCAAATTAATATGAGATGTACACCACTAAATCAGTAGAACATAAGACCTCTATGCTGCTTAAAATTATTATTATTATAATCAAAATAACGCAAAAGTCAACCTAAATGTTAAAAAACAAAGAAGGAACACATCTTCCCCCAGAGTAGAGTCACTGAAGTTAGTAAGCATCTGCTTTGGAATATTTAGGCCTCTTTGGACCACATGTTCCTCTACAAATAAAGCTGACTCAGCCATTCATCTGTCTAAGGCAGATAAATTGAGCACTGTACAGCTTATTGTGCAAGGTTCTCTTGAATGAGAAGTTTGAAGATTCAGCTCCATAAAGGCATGAAAAGACACGTTGGTACATTTTGTTCAAGCATGGTGATACTTGGCAAAATAATGTGAAACTAAGTACGGCAAAAACAGGAAATAAAAATTTTAAAATTAATAAAGACACCATGATAAAGGGATATTTTAAAAGTAGATTTCTCCTGCAAATCCACTGATTATCCTAATCACAGAGAATGTCTAACTTCATCAGAAGCACACATTGTCTGTCACGTGAGCATTGGCTGAATGACTATGGAGGGCACGGGGGCGAGGCAGGAAAAAATACCACCGTCCCTGCATACCCTGGGTACTGAAAAAAAAAGAAAAGAGATGGTTGTTAGAAAGACAGATAGACAAACAGAAAGATATTGTTTGTGAGAATAAATCAGTGTCACCTGCAGAGATTGTTTAAAACCCTAAATAGTGAAACCATTTCATGACTAAAATAGTTGAGTAGGCAAAAGAGCAGATTGCCAGTGGCCCAGCAACCTTTGATCCAGTGTAAATTGTAAGAACAATCCACAGCCAAAGAGCCCCTGGTGTGACTTGTAATTAGGTTTATGCCACCGATGAAATAAGCTCATTAAGAGATGTTAAAAATGTAAATATAAATTTAAAATGAAATAATCTGAAAATAGAAGTTTAAAAACAGAAAATTCAGCATGGTGAAATGGTGACAGGCCAGTATAAAAGCAAATGTAATGATCCCAGACAAGTATTTTGCTTAAATCTAGAAATCCTTTGTACCTTTCCAGAGTGATTATGGCCAACGGAGAGCGGTTTCTTTGAAGTATTGAGCTTTCCGTGGGGTCCGAACACTCCAAACAGCAGACTGCATTTGGGATTCTCTTTAATGGTAATAACACTGTTGCTTTTGTGTGGCAACATGTACTGAAAAAAGCTTGTATTGATCCTTTGGATTTTCCAAGTTAATAGGTAAAATGTTTGTTTGAAGAAAAAGCAGACATCTTTTGTTATTTATGAACATGAGCCTGGCTTGCAGAACTTACAAAAGGGAGAAAAGGATTCTATTTTGACAGAGACAACTTGAAGTCTTGTGGATAATGAACTAAGAAAAGCATTGTAAGTAAACAATCACTGTACTTTTGGTTGAAACATTTTAGAAATCCAGTCTCCCAAGGAGCCCTGAAAACACTAAATTAAAAACAAAGATTGCATTAATTGGTCATTTGCCATTTGAAGTGTACCCTGACCAAACCCTGGTCCAGACATATCCATTCTTATCCTGAATTGAGAGTGGACTGAAGCAACAAAGGATTCATTTAAATAATGACCATGACAAGTATTTTCCTTAAGAAATAGAAGACATCAATCTAAGAATTAATGTTATTTATTTATACTAGTCCTTAGAACACAGATTAATAACTTGCTTGTCTGCTGTTCGTAGAAGACAATGTTTAAACATTTATATTCATAACCTGTGATTTGAATTGACACGATAGCATGAAAATACCAAGTCCTGAGGCTATTCACTAGAAATCAAGGTAAACGCAAAATCCCCTCCATAAACTAGCCAATGATATGTAATTTTCTCTTGGAAGTTGGAGAAGATTCTCTGCTTGGGGAGATGATATATTTAAGGACATTTTGACTTTGTTTCCTGTCATCCCGTTATTGAGATGAACTTAGGGATTCAATAAGGACCAAGAGAAAATGAAACAACTTATTAGCCATTAGCTTGTTTGTTAAATGTGGCTTCCTCATCGATACAATAAATATAATAATATTACCTACCTCACAGGATTGTTGTGAGATTAAATGACTTAATATATGTAAAACACTTGCTGCTGCTGGTAATGCCTAGATGATTCAGAGAGCTCAGTAGGATTTTTTATAACAGGAATAGATACCTATATAGCTATATATATGAATGTATATATCTCCCATTTTGTTTTTGGCCTCGTACACAAGTAGAGGTTGCTCCTTTCTTGTTTCTGTAATGACCTGATAAATTCGTCTTAACCATAATTGCTTATGTGTATCAGGTCAATAATAAGTTCCAGAAAACCATGACAGAAGACTATTATTGGTGATGTTCAATTCATATGAGGAGGCTTAGCTCTCAGAAGAAATATATACTAAATGTCTTTATAGTCTTAAGTAGTTATGAACAAAAATACTTCCTAAATGTTATGTAATCTTTATTTTTTCAATCAAACTAAAAAAAAAGATGAAATTATTAATTATTATGAGAGACCAGGATTTACAGGTAGTTCATCAGTCATAAATGAGAAAGGAAATATACCCAGTGTGAAAGAAATATTAACAGAAATTGGAAGTAAGCATTTAGATTTAGTAAAAAGATTTTTAATATGTAAATCACACACAAATAAAGCATTAGACTTTTTATATTTAGTTTTGGCTATTAGTCCAAAAGATAAGTCCATCTTGATACAAATCTCCTTAAGAAAATTACTATTTTCAAATTAAAAAAAATATTGTGGTTCATTTTATTTTAGTGTAAATACCTTTATATAGTCCATCCTTTTTCAAAAGTCTATATAATATGTAAACTGGGATAGAAGTATCAGTTTTATAAAAGAATCGTGTAAATATTTGAAACAAATCTTGAGAGGCAATCATGAAAAGCTCAGATTATGGGGAATTTCTGATACTTTAATTTTCTGGTTAATTTAGGTTTTAAGATGAAACCCCTTTTACATACCAACTTTTGCAATGAAAATCTTTGGTCAGGCACTGATTTGCCTTCCATGTTGGGCACAGTGTAGTATGTAGTTGAGTTTTTAATGATATATGCCATATAGTACCTCAGAGTCACAAATCATTGTGTACATACAGTAATAATACTACTAATAATTTCTCAGTGTAAAATTTTAGGAGAATGAGCTGAGTGTGTCCCCTTCTCAGGATGTGCATGGAGTTTGCTTTTTGGATCCAACCTATTTTCAAAGTTTTAAAGCCAATGACAGTACATTTTTAAGAGGTACACTGAATTAGATATAAAAATACGTACATTATACCTAAGAAACAATTCTTAAAGTTACCTTAATTAAACTTTTTTCACAAATTTGTTTTATTTTACCTAACTGTATTTTTTTGTTTCGTTTCCCCATCCTGTTACTTCAGCGTATTCAGGGACATTGTAAATTCTATTCCAGTAGGTGTCAGACTTTCCCAGTGTGCAGACCACGGAGCCTCGGGAAAGGCAAGCTAATAGGTGCTGTGATGCTTAATTCTGTACTTAAACCAGTTGTTCCTGTAAACTGACTCTTTTAGCATTTCCCGAAATAACACATTTTTAAATTAATATTTTGGTATTTAAAGAAACAGAAGGTGTACAAACATTTCTTGTTTAATCACCTAGACTGTATAAATTCTGCCATGTATCATACAATATGTGTATGTATATTCAGCAGTGAGTAGAAATATCAAACAAATAAAAAAGGAAGCGATTAATGAGAAAAAAACCGAGATACTGAATATACTTTAGTATTTTCACTGGCAGTAATGTAGTAGATACATTTAATTTCTCAAGGACATAAAAAATACTCTTTAATATAATGGTGTATTTCTTTTTATAATTTAACAGCATGTGAGAATAATCCCCTTGGATGCTACTAGGCCACTGATAAGAACTTTGCCAACTATAAATGATAAAGACTGGATGGTTGTGTCCCCCCAAAATTCATTTGTTGACATCCAAATTCCCATTATGATAATATCGAGAGATGGGGATTTGGGGAGGTGGTTAGGTATAAGGGATTAGTGCCCTTATAAAAGTGGCCCTAGAGAGATCCCTCATGCCTTCCACAATGTAGGAGTACAATGAGAAGTCGGGAATCTGAAAAAGGCCATGCTGGCAACCTGTTCCTGGGTTTCCAGCTTCCGGAACTGTGAGAAATAAATTTCTGTTGTTTATAAGGAACCCAGTCGCTCATTTTGTTATAACAGCCTGAATGGACTAAGGTGGCATCTGAATTTAATTGACCAGATTTTTCACATGTAAAACCTCATAATTTACAGAATTAAGCAGAAAATTGCATATGACGATAGGCAGCAGAATTAATTTAATGGTTAGTTTTTGTAATTTTAAACCATTAAATTTTAAAATTAAAATTTTCTATTTACAAGTGGTTTAATAAAAGACTTGTAGAGTTTATCATGTTAGAAATCAGAATTCATTTAACTTGAGCCACCTATTTGTACATAAAGCAAGTTACATAGCTTATAGAAAGAATAAACAAGTGAAATTCTAAAATAAATAAAGTCAATAAACTCAGCAAATAGAGGATTCATCTTGTTTCATATTCAACTTTTCCCTTCTGGCCCTTTCATTAACATTTTACCATATTTATGGCCATTCTATATGCAAAATCAAATACAATGACAAACAGGTAAGTGGGAAACTCTCTGGAAGAGCTCTGATTTCTGCCCTCTCTCCCTCCCTTTCATTAAAGAAAGAAAGAAAGAAAGAAAAACTCCTCAATTGAGCATCCATATTTCTATAGTTCTCATATTTCCCAAACTTATATTTCTAGTCTTTATCTCTGCTGTGAACTCCAAATCCATCCAATAATCTGTCATTCCACAGAGTTTTGTGGAGCTCTCTCTATGTGCATAGCACTATTGTTGGCAGTGAATAGAATAATAGTAAGTAAGAAGGTCAAGGGTCCTATTTTCACAGAATGTATTTTGTGGAAAAATATAAAATACACAACTGTCTGCATAAATAGACCCAATAATTTCAAATAAATGCTCTGAAGAAACAATAAGGGTGATAAGATAAGGATGGCAACTTTCCATTGGGTGGTCAGAGAAGGTCTACTTGAGGGAGGGCCATTAAAGCTCAAATTGCATAAGAAAAGGAGCCATTTGTCTAAATGCTGAGGGAAGAGCATTCTCTCAAGAGCAAACAGGAGTTTCCTTGAGATATGTATTAACTTGGCATGGTCAGTAACCAGGAGGAAGGGCAGTGTGGCTGGACGAGATTGAGTGGAGTGAGCTTGGAGCATGGTAGAAAATGAGATCATAAAGATAGGCAGGGGTCATGTCAAGCAGGACCCTGTGTGCATGGTGAGGATTTAGGATTTTATTCTAAATGTATTGGAAAGCTACAAAGTGATTTTGAGCATGTGAGCAAAATACTAAATTTTACAGGTTTTAAAACATCTCTGAAATCAGGAATATATTTTGAAATCAATGATATATTTTAGTCACTACTAGTCAGACAGTAGTTTTTGTCATTGCCTTAGAAATGTCTTAACCAGTTTCATTTATATCTTCATTTCAAGGAGGCAAAAGTGATATAAAAACTCTGAGATAGGGCTTCCCTGGTGGCGCAGTGGTTGAGAGTCCGCCTGCTGATGCAGGGGACGTGGGTGTGTGCCCTGGTCCGGGAAGATCCCACATGCCGCGGAGCGGCTGGGCCCGTGAGCCATGGCCGCTGGGCCTGCGTGTCCGGAGCCTGTGCTCCGCAACGCGAGAGGCCACAACAGTGAGAGGCCCGCGTACCGCAAAAAAAAAAAAAACCAAAAACAACTCTGAGATAAATCTGAAAACTTTAAATAATGTCATACTTCCTGATTAGTACATAAAATCCCATCACAATAGATGAAACGTATTAACCTGCATTAAAGTTTAAATACCTTAAATGTATACAATGTTCTATGTCAAATGTATTCAATAAAAAAAAGTTTGAAAGATCTCACACTTGTGTGGAGGCAAGAGTGGAAACATGGACAAGTTAAGAGACTGAGTAGTAGATAATGGTGGCTAAGAATAACATGGTGTGGTGAAGGTGGAGAGAAGCTGGCAGATTTGGGGGATATTGGAGGGAACACCAAGAAGACTTCTTGACTGATTATGTAAAGGCCGGGAGAGAAAAAGTATAAAGGGTATACCCAAGGTTTCTAGTTATGGAACTAGCCGTTCACTGAGATGAAGATTCAAGTACGTGTGTGCAGGGATTGGGATTGTGAGAGAAGTTAGGTAGGCAGTTAATGCCAGTATCTCGTTTCACCTACTATCCTCTCAGGGAAAGCTCATAGCCTCCAGGTAGACCACTCATCCTGTTATGTTCTCTCATAAACTTCGTTCAGAATGTTTGTTCACCATTTTGATTCAACACCAGCATTTGTGATGTACTGTTTTTCCTCCCCATGCCCTTTTCCCACTGGACTGCAGATTCCGTGAGGACAGAACAGGTGGGAGTTTGTCTTCACTGTTTACCCTCAGCACAAGCACAAAGCTGGGCACATATTAGGTCCTCAGCAAATGTTGGTTCAATACCTAAATGCATTAATCCCAATTTCTTCTTTTTATCCTGCCTGTTTCAAAGTGCTTGGTCACTGACCAACACCCACTTTTCCAGACAGGAAACCACAGCTCTGGTGTAGCCAGGAGTTCCTGTGGTGGTAAGATGAGGGAAAGTACAAGATGAGACAAAAATATGCCAGAAAAATTCTATTGACAGAAGTATTCCTTTTACATAGAACCACTATAAAATTCCAAAAATAGTAAGGAAAAAATCCCCAAACCTAAGATGAGTTTGTCCCAAGTCAACAAGGTTTTATTATACAGAAATATTTCTTTGGGAAGGATTCATCTATATATTCACATATAGATCCATAAACTTTACATTCAGTTTGTTAAATACTGTGTACTTATTGTAAACCAAACACCTTACTAGCACTGGAAATATGTCCCTAAACTCAAGGAGATCACAAGTTCACTGTAATTATAACATTGTAAGTGCGGTGATAGAAGAATTCAAAGAGAGCCCTATGAACAGTTAGAGGGGCCACATAACTGAGCCTGAGAAAGCTTCCTGGAGGTATTATTATCAGGTGTAAAAGAAGTAGGTGATGGGAAAAGAAGACCATGCTAGCCAGAGGGACAAACAGGGAACAAAGATAGGTTTAACAAACAGCATATTGTGGACTAGAAAACTACAAATTTTCATGGCCAGAAAGTCACAGAAGGTGAGGCTGGGGAAGTAGGCAGGAGCCAGATCAAGGATGGCATTGTATGACCGACTGGGAATGAAATCTGGAATTTATTCTGGAGGCAAAGAATAGCCTCTGAAGCCTAAGAAGTGGGGAAATAAACTGGCCACTTGTATTTTCCCAGTTGGGATGATAGACTGTATTTGCTGAAGGAGTATAATGTACGGATTGAGAGCTACGTCTCTGAAGCCAGCCAGCCTGGGTTTGAATTTTTGTCCTGGGATTTACTAGCTAAGTGACCCTAGTTAATTTTCTTAACCTCTCTATAATGAAATAGTAACAGAATCTTCTTCATGGAATTATGGTTATGATTAAAGGATTGAAAATATGCGAGTGTGTGTGTGTGTGTGTATACATATATATACACATACACACACACACTCGGAATAGTACAGTACTAGGAAAAATGCCATAAAGTGTTTGCTATTATCATTATTTGCTAATCAAACGAAAATATGAAAGACCTCTTTTGACCTTACCAAGGCTTATTTGCATCAGCACTGTGGCCATAATAGATGGACCTAAGTTTTCTCTAATACCATTATCAATTGCATGGCTAATGAGTAAGAAGTCTGGGACTTAATGAAGTATTACTTAATGAACGGATACTTAATGAAAAGTATTACCGGGACTTCCCTGGTGGCGCAGTGGTTAGGAATCCGCTTGCCAATGCAGGGGACACGGGTTCGAGCCCTGGTCCGGGAAGATCCCACATGCCATGGAGCAGCTAAGCCTGTGCGCCACAACTACTGAGCCTGCGCTCTAGAGCCTGCGAGCCACAACTACTGAGCCCACGTGACACAACTACTGAAGCCCGCGTGCCTAGAGCCCGTGCTCCGCAACAAGAGAAGCCACTGCAATGAGAAGCCCGCACACCGCAACAAAGAGTAGCCCCCGCTCGCCGCAACTAGAGAAAGCCCACACGCAGCAATGAAGACCCAATGCAGCCAAACATAAATAAAGAAATAAATTTATAAAAGAAAAGAAAAGTATTACCAAAGAGAACCTTAGCTCTCTAGGACCTCAGGATGTAGAATCTCTAAGTACAGTTAGTTCTTTTCTCTAGAAATAATTTAAGATTCTTTTCATTGGAAAATGCATGGGATGGAGTTCGGCTCAGCAAGTTACACCTTTAATATCTTGTTTCCTCCTAACATATAATGAATTTTTAAAAATCTGAGATATGTTAGTGCTTGCTTTTTATATAACACATTCCTTGGGAGCAGGAATTATTTTTGTTTGAAAAATTCTGTTTCCCCTGAGACCAGCAATGTATAAACAGTCATCAAATGAGTAAGGGTTCATAAGCTTTGACAGTGAGGTCTTTGGATAAAGCAACTAGCATTTATTTAAAAACTAGTATTCATCAAATTATCAATTACTAGTTCTAATTATGAAACAACCATATGCCACTTTCTATATGCTATGTAAAATTTAATTGGTATTTTACTTTCAACTGTTCCCTTCTTTTGGTTATATTTACTAGTCTATTGAAAAATCCCTTTATAATAACATCTCTAAAAGGTTCAAATCATTTCCTATGAGTGCCTAAGATTTCTATATAATTGGTTTAAAAAATTAAATCATAGTCTAACAAAATATGATTAATAGAAATGATATTATACATGACTCAGAAAAGACTCTCAATAAATTACATTTTTTACTTAATAGACCACATTCTGTTGTTCCTAAACATGAGAAAGTTTAATTTATATCTGTTAAAATGTCTGTTTTAGACAGTCTATCTATCCTAAGTTGAACATTTTGTAATCTGTAGCATTTGTTTTTACAGTAAATTGGCATGTTCCAAATTCCACCATGTTAATAAGTTTTTATAAAATCAAATTTACTTTCATGTTTTAAAAAATGCCATAGCCTTTGAAATACAGTGAAAAATGGATTTGAATAATAAAGAATACATAAATACAAATCTATTGGCTTATATACTTCCCAGTGTCTCATGTTTATATCAACAACAGTGTTAACACAATGCCTTTCATAGCAGGTGTTAGTTGCTATTATTAACTTGAATTATTTTATATAGTCAGGTGTTTAACTTTGAACATTAAATGAATAGAACATGGACGCACATTTTCCAGGGTTTTGTTTTTGTTTTTTGGTCCTTTTGAAAGACTTCTTTAATGATACTCCTTTCAGCTTTGTCTTATTATTTTGCTTCAACAATTCAAATTGAATTTTCTCTCATTTTAAATCAAAATCAATTTGAAAAATTGGCCGTTCTAGTCAACCCATTCATAATGATGGCATAATTCAGTATAATGGTCCTAGTAAAAGATGACTTGTTGAGTACCTATTCTGTGAGAAGCGTGTGTCTGAGCACATCTCATTAATTTGAATCTTGCATGATAACCCTGCAAAGTTGGGATTTTTATCTGTACTCCTTATACCATATCTGTCTTTTACAAATGAAGAAACTGATATTCAGGGACATCAGTTGACTCGCTCAAGTCAAGGATCTAGGCAGTACTGGAGCCAGGTTTCCAACCTAGCTCTGCTTAGTTTGAGCTTTCCACAGCGCAGGCTGTTTCAGTTTTTAAACCTGTTCACACCTTAACTGTAATGACATTTTTTCTTTCATGTTGTGCGTGTAGTTCTGAGCATGACCAACTTACCCTTGATCTGAATTTACTAACAGTCACTGTGAGGTTACAGTTTGTTACCGACTATCCCCAGTTAAAGCACCTCTATTAGTAACTTCGACCACTTCAATTGAAATAAATTGCTGCGTTTTGTTTGTTCATCTTTTCCCTTTTAGATAAGGTAACACTTAATTACCTCACCTCACTGAAATATGATCTGGTTTCATCTTGGACATGAAATCCTTTTCTGGAGGTAAGACAGCTGTTAGCTTGCAATCTTATAAACCTTATAGTTAGGAAGAAAAAGAAAAAAGAATGTTTCTTACTTTCCTCTAGTTGTTTCAAAGCTTGATTTTTGGTAGCTGGTTCTTTGGCTTCCAGGGCTGTCACCTCTGCTGAGGTACGTTTCCCGTGGGGAACGATTTCCAACGCCTCTAACCGAGTTTAGAGAAATGGCTTGTTCATTCGACTTTCTGGCAAAGCTCTGAAGAAATTTCAGGGTGGAGTTGGAAAGGACCACTGACTCTGCTTTAGGACTGAACCTGATGCTCGATTTGGTCGGGAGGGCAGGAGTTTGTAACTTCAGTACCACTTCTGTCTTCCCTGTGGGTGTGAGAGTTTGGTTTCTCACACGCTTGGGAGATGCACTTGTCTCTGAGGGAAGCAATGTCGATTTCAGAAGACTCTCCTCGGAAGTGCTTGCCTCGGGAGCTATGGCCATCTCCACTGATGGGATCTGGGTGGTTGGCAGCGCCTGAAGACTTTGTATTTTGCTTAGAGGAGCCGGAGCAGAGGTCTGGGAGTTCCAGGAGTTCTCATCCTCGGGTGTAGTCCAAGTATGTGTAGTGTTGTTACGCCCAATCCCCCCACTCCATAAACTAGAAAGGAGGATGAATAGCCTTGCTCCTTTCATTTCAGTAGTTTGAAGCTAGAAAGCTCGTGTGAAATTGGGAGGGGGATAAAGTCCTTCTAGCCTCTTCGATGGCTGCTTCCACACTGAATCTGCTAAGACAGAACTTTGCCAATTTGAGATGTGTAGAGGAAACAGGTTTCTGTGTTTTGCAGTGGACTCAGGAAGTTTGATTTCCTGTTTCTGTAGGTTCTTTGTGATCTGTGACCTCTGGTAGGATGATCTATGGAAGCAGTGAAGGGTGTCTGACGAGGCTAAGGGTAAATGGAAAAACACAGGCAATTATTATCAGGAAAACCCATGAGAGAAACATGAAGTAACTTTCCTTTCCTAGGTTCACTCGTATTTCACGTGCTGCTGATTTTGAAGAGAAATTTCACGTTGATAATGGAATTTTGTTTGGATGGGCTGAATCAAGGAGTTTAACATTTTTTTTCTACTATACGAGGAACTTGAGAAAAAGTTTTGTGATGCTTCCTTTCCACTGTGCCCCATCCAGAGAGCCACATTTTGTTCAAGGACACATACGCATGTACACATGTAAACAAAAACTCATCTGCAATGTCTCTGCTCTTTCACACATCACAGGCTGAATTGTGAAATATATATATACATCCTTATTTTTATATCTACACTTCAGCTGTAGCGTTATTTGAAGTTAATCTCAATGATGATAATAAAAGAGAAAAGCATAAATTATTGAGTTATGCGAGTATACAAGAAAATCACTTTAAATTATGCTCTCCAAATTTCTATTAGAACCAATTAATGGAATGAATAATCAGAAATTTACTTCCTCTATTTTCTAATCCTTATCTTCTAGTGGTTGGGGGGTGATTAGTATTTTACCACTAAGGAAGGGATGAAAGAAAAAGTGGAGTCACATGAAAATAAACTGGGACCAGTTTTTGTACTTCTTCTGTAGTGCAAAATATAACAGCTGCAGAAAAGAGAGAACTAAATCGATCAAAGACTTTTCTGTGGTTGTTTTCCCAGTAGAGATGCTTCATGGGATTTATGATTTCACTACTCCAACAAATGTCTGATTCTCAGACTTCCGTTAAGTTCTCTCATCTGTAAAATATTCCATAGCAAACTTTTCAGACATACAAGTAACAAGCTAGAACAGTTCATCCATCCATATACATTCCTTCCTTCCTTCCTTCATTCATGTGGTAATTACCCAAACCCTCAGTCAGCTTTAGTAAGGTACTCGCTTAGGTGCTGAGATTATAAAGCAAGAATATTCTTGGCTCTCAATTTGCTCGTGGCCTATATACATTATCTGAAGGCTAGATCTCTGTGTAATTAATCTTTCTGTCAACTTCTATGTGTGGCATTAGGTTCTTGTTAAATATTCAGTCATGGAATGTTTTCTTTCAGAACTGGAAAATTGGAAACCTTGTGACTATTTGGTTCTATGTTATTGTAGATATATACTCTTGTCTCTAATCCTGGATACAGGACACCGGGGTTTGAAACAAGACCTAGTTTTCCTCTGAACTACTAACTTTTTGGTGTTAATACTCCTTTCTCCCCTTACTCTTTGCCATTCTCTTATACAAGCATATTGTCGACATATTAGAGAGTATCTAGTATGAGGTTATTTAAACTACGACACACAGTAGTCAGCAGCAACCCCAGTTGACTTTGGCATGGAGTACAAACATCTGTTTCTCGGATATATCACAGGACAATCCCACAAACTTTGCATTAGTAAAAGAGCAGAAAAGCCCAGCACAGACAATCCAGGCAGAGTTAGTAACTAAAAAGGGTGATGAAACGGCATAATTTTCACACAAACATGGTTTTCAGCACTAAGAAAAAGACATTACAGCTTCTTAATCTGGAAGAGACACAAGCAACTATCTTTGGCTTAGAGCAGAATACCAGTTAGAAAAATCCAAGTAAAGTATTTCTATTTAGTGTACAATTTTAAATCCATTTTCCTAGATTTAGTAAAAGTCGAGGAAGAAACCATCTTGAAAGTTTAAGAAACAACCGGAATAATGACACACGTAGATTTTTTTGCTTCTATGATTTGAAAAACAACATCTTGATCCTGCTTAGGACAAGTGAACTTGAGTGGTAAAGGGTCACTCATTGGATCTATAAGTGATAACAAATGGCTCTCAAATGGTAATAAAAACTGAAATGAGCTAACCAATCCATTCCTCCTCCGGTAAGGTATTGACCAATAATGATTTTGGTTACTCTTATCCTAGCCTACAAGTGACCTTGCAATCAAAAGCCTGAAGGTTCCGTATCTCATTATCAATTCACTAAGCCATCTTGTGCTGTAACTCCCCAGAGAGTCCCCAGCTCATCTGATGGTTTTAGATGTATGGATCATCCCTTAACTGGAGACGTAATTTATGTCTGTACTTCAGAAACTGTCAGAGAAACTGCTTAATGAGGCTCATTAATACTTATCAAATAACAGTTAAAAAATAATATTCCTGGGATTATTGCCCAAAGAATACTCAATCATTTTTCTAACTACTCTAAATACTATCCTTGGATTAAACTATATCATCAGATTTTTGTATACCTGGACCCCATCATTCTGCTACATCCCTGTGCCTGCTAACTTTTTATATTAAATGATGTTTTACCCTATTGCCTTTTTTTTCCACTGAGTAATTTATAAGAAAAAAACTATGAAACTCATTATATTATGTGCTGTCAGGAGGTTTTTATGTCATTTTTCTTTGTACCATAAACAAAAGATTGAATACGTATTGCAAAAGTGGTTCTCTCTAGGTGATGGTATAATGGGTTTATTTCAGTTTTCTTTTTCTTATGTATTATTATTATTTTTTAAAATAAATGTATTTATTTTTGGCTGCTTTGGGTCTTTGTTGCTGAGTACGGGCTTCCTCTAGTTGTGGTAAGCAGGGGCTACTCTTCGTTGTGGTGCGCGGGCTTCTGATTGCAGTGGCTCCTCTCGTTGCAGAGCACGGGCTCTAGCTGCGCAGGCTTCAATAGTTGTGGTGTACGGGCTTGGTAGTTGTGGCTCGTGGGCTCTAGAGTGCAGGCTCAGTAGTTGTGGCCCATGGGCTTAGTTGCTCCACGGCATGTGGGATCTTCCCGGACCAGGGCTCGAACCTGTGTCCCCTGCATTGGCAGGTGGATTCTTAACCACTGTGCCACCAGGGAAGCCCTCTAATGTATTATTATTTAATTTATTATACATTATTATTTTAGTCTTCTAATCATAGGAAAAAAACAAAAGTGTTATTAAGTTGAAACAAAAATATAAATATGAGTTAAAAGAGAATCTTAGATTAAGGATTTCATGGTTTGTAGATGGTGCCATGTATTATTTAAAGCCATTTTTATGGCTGCAAGAGTTATTATCCTTTGTAAAATATTGGGAGTAAGGAATAACTTCCACTAGATTATTAGGACTTCTTAGCAGCTTCTTTCTTTCTTACATGAGAAATTATTATTTTCTTAAATTAGTATGAAACTTTTAAAATAATATTTCACTACACCCCTTCTCCATAAATTGTCACTGTCAAAAGATAATTGCAGAAAACAGTGCTCTAAGCTTTTTTCGATTTTATGTTGGTTGAAAGTATTAAAAACATGTTACATTTATATATGGACCCAAGGGCGTTATAACCATACAGTAAAAGGGCTGGGGGAAGGACTGAAACAGATTTACATGTGATTTTGATGAGCTAAGCAATGTGCTAAATAAGTTAACTTTGGCTTATTATTTAATTCTCCTAATTATGCCAAGTAAGTATCCAACTCTCATTTTACTGAGGGAAAATCAGGCTTAAAGAAGTTAAGTAACTTCCTAGGGTAACACACTGGTAATCGATAGATATGTATGTCCAATTCTGGTTCTTTCCACCATCTGAAAATATGCCCCCCAAAGAAATAGTAAACATCTAAAGTTTACAAAAATCTAGAGAAAATAATTTTCAAATGCTCTTAAATTCATTTTCTCTATTGTTTTTAACTCAATATTTAGCTTTTATTTCACAGCTAAAACATATAGTGAGATAATGCTAATAACATTGTGATTTCTATTTGTTCAAATTTATGGAATCAGAGGGGAAGTGTTGTGTTTATAAGTTTGCTTTTAGTCTAATCTTTACTTTTTATTCTTTTTGGTTGGGTGCGTTTTTCAATTCCTGTGCAGTATTGTAAGTGATGACATTGCCTTATCCTTGACAGCACAGATAATGTGCTCCTTTCATTTGCTAGATTGGAACCTCCAGGACAGTATAAGACTGCTACATCCCCGTCATCTAGAACAGTGTTTGGTAGGCATTCAATAAATATTTATCAAACACATGAATGGATAAAACTATGAATGTACTTCTATATATCTGTAGTAGCACATGTCAGGGGTTAGAGAGGAGGATCCATTTCCCCAACTCATAGCCACACAAAAGAAAAAAAAAAAGGCAGTGTAAATAAACACAAGTACTCCCTTTATGAACACAGCTTCAAAAGGTCTCCTAGAATACCCTTTCAATCAGATTACCTCTTGCAAGTCCTTCCTAAGTAAAACTCAGAAGGCCCATTGTTTCTACCTCATCTGTTTTCAAAGTATATTTGAAACAGTTTATTTTGAAACCATTGCAGACACATGACGACTATAGAGCAAAGTCTAAGAGCTGTATAAGAAAGGATAATAACAAAGTAGTTACGCCAGAAAAATCTCAGGTGTGCAACAAACTGAAATTAAGAGTAAAATTTAGGTCTAAGTAGGCTGGTAGAAAAGGGAATACGGAAGTATAATGAGTCATATAATTCTTAATATTAAATGAGAGAAATGTATTAGTTTGTCAGGAAAAAACACAACATATTTTGTACTGACATAAAATTTTTAACGCTATAATTAGGAACATTAAGAACAAATTGATAAAAGATGACCAAATATCCTTCATAAGCAAATGTTTATATTGGTAGGATGTAAAACTATACTGTTGCTTATTTTATATTTCCAGTTTAAGTAGAGCAATACACTTGAAAAAGTTAATTTAAAAAGTCTTTAAGCCTAATTTCTTTTGCACATTTTAGAAATAACATTTTCTTTACCTTCATGAAAGTTATGTCTGGTCGTTGAGTGATTATCATTAGTGACGTCTGCTTCTGGACCTATGGAATAGACATACTTTTCCCTATTCCTCCTGCTAAGTACATCTAAAAATCCTGGACACTATATGTAAAACAAACATAAGACTCTGAGGTGAAGAAAAGAAGGCAGATTGGCTAGGAGACCCAAGGAACAACACAGCATTGGGTTCTCTGGATTTTCTTTTTGCCTCACACCTCCCAGACTGAGTACTGGAGAATTTGGCAAACTAGAAACACCAATGGCATGAACAATAAAAAACCCAAGAAAAGCCAAAGGACCAGAAAGCGGTCAACCTAGAAAGACAGAAATCTTATTAGACAGTAACTGCTCTACTAGCACAAAATACCACAGAAAGAACTGTGGTGCTGCCCCGTCCCTGCCTGCAGAGGCTGAATGGAGAGCTTAGTCTTCCACACTCACAAGGTTTGTACAAGCAGCCTCAGCCCCCATCCCTTCCCTGGGGTAGTGACAAGAGAAGGCTAACAGAGGAGAACTTAGTCTCCACTAAGTCACTGCCATAACCCTCCGTAGGCTGGGTAAAGGGCAAGAGAATAGAAAAAAAATAACTTTGAGGCATGCCAGGTCTTCACTGAGCACACTTCGATGGTCCCCCAAAGGTAGGTGATAAGGCAAAAAGTCGGAGAAATATCTTCCATAGTGTAGAAATCCAGGGGTGGTTCTGGGGAAGAAAGATAACTCATCAGAGATGAAAAAAATAGATTTTTTTTTTACTGTAAAGTAGGAGATCTCCCACAGTGTTTTAATCATCTCCTCTTCACTGGTGAGGAAGGAATTCCCACCCTAAGGTTATGGGGGTGGCTGAACACATGGCACCCGATACTGGATGAATATATACTCACAGAGCTGGTAAGAGAGACACCACACACCATGCAGAGCGACACAGGGGTTGCACTTGAGAACAGAGCAAACAGCCAGGAGCTGTGAGAGGCAGGCTGTGTAATATTAAGAGTATAGGTTGCCCTCCCGGCTCTCACTGGCGGATGCAATTGGCTTGTTTGAGTAATGCTACAGGCTGGCAGAGAACTGAAATCCACTACTCAGGGACAAGCAGGAACTGTGTCTGGTCCCCGTGATCAGAACTATTTGGCCAGGGGACCTTATCCGCTGGAGCAGAGTGGGGAAGGGAACTTGTGGTTAGGCCATATGAAGCCCTCGGGGTTTCACATGTCAAAGCAGCATATGATAGTAAACCTTAATTTTAGGTCTTATAACACACAAAGTTCAGAGAGCTTTTTTCTGTATTGCAAAGAATAAAGAACTCTCTGGAGCTTTGTTTCTGCTCAGATCTTAAGCTTAGTTGAAAGGAAAATACTGATCACACCCTCAAAGTATTTAAAAACTATCGTGAGTTAAAACTAATAAAAGATGCAACAACTTGGTTTAGATTAAACCGAGCTCACTACAAATTGGTGTGACTCAACCTCCATGCTAGAGGCCTGACAGGAGGAAAGGTATGCCCTTCTCTGAGGTAAATATTATTTACTACAGTTCTTTTACACATAATGCCTCTCAAAAATTATGAGACAAATGAAGACACGAGAAAATGTGACCCATAGTCAGGAAAGAAAACATCAGTAGAAAAAAATCCAGAGAAGGCTCAGATATTAGATGTATTGACAGAGAATTTAACCTAACTTTGCTAGAATGAGGGAAGCATGTCTGAAAGGGAATTTGAGCAGAGACAAAAACTATAAAGAAAATGGAAATGCTAGAAACAAAAAATATGATATCAGAAATAAAGAATTAATTTGGTAAGCTTAATAGCACTGTGGAAATATCAAAGAAAACAACTGGCTAATTTGAAGACAAGTCAAAAATAAATTGTCGAAACTGAAACACAAAAAAGATAAAGGTGTAGACAAAAGGAACAGTGCCTGAGATCTGTGGAACGTTTTCATATGGTATAACATAGATATAATAGGAATAAATAAAAGAAAAGAAAGAGATTAGGAAAAAAGATAAAATTTTAAAAGATAATAGACAAGAATTTTCCAAAATAGGTGAAACACATTAACCCAAACACTAAAGAAGTTCAGAAAACCCTGAGAAGGAAACTGTGCCTGGACATACTGTAGGTAAAATCCTGAAACACCAAAGAACATTTTGAAAGCACTCAATAATTTTTCTAAAAGGTCACAATTACATAAAGGGTACAGTAATTATGGTTGACTTTTCATTAAATACAATGAATGAGAGAAGACAGTGGAATGACATCTTTAAAGTACTCAAAGGAAAAAAGCCAGTTAATTTAGAATTTTATATCTATCTAGTAAAAATATCCATAAAAGTAAAGGAGAAATAAAGGTATCTACAATAGGCAAAACCTAAAAGGATTTTTCTCCAGAAGACCCACATGCCAATATGTTTGACAATTTAAATGAAGAAGATATATTATTTTTTTAAAAACTTACTAAAATTGATAGAATCATTAAAAATAATCTAAAAATCCCCATTCATAATAAACTTTCCAATAAAGAAAACTCCAGGCCCAGATGGTTTCACTAGTAGGTTCTATCAAACATTTAAAAAAGAAATATCATGTCTCCATGAGCTCTTTAAAAAAAGGAAGTAATATATTCCAACTCAATTCATGAGGTCAGAAAAACACTAGTACAAAATATTACAAAACCAAATACTTCAATAAAAACAAAACCACAGACTAATGTCCTTCACAGACATGAAAACAAAAATAACTAAATACGAACACTATGTAAAAGGCTATTATATCATGACCCCATGGCAAAAAAAATGGTAGAAAAATGGAGAAAAATGGTAGAAATTCAGATATTTGAACAAATTCGCTATCCAGAATATAAACTGAATTCCTGTAAGTAAATAATAAAAAGACAAAGAATCCAATTAATAAGTTGGCAGAAGCCTGGAACAGACACATAACAAAAAATATACACAAATAGCTAATATACACATGCAAAGGTACCCAGTATTTTTTGTTATCAGAGCGAAGCAAAACAAAACTATAATGAGATACCATTCTACCATTAGAAGAACTGAAATTTAAAAAGACAACACCCAATGTTGGAAGGGGGTAGAGCAATCAGAACTCTCATATATTTCCAGTAGAAGTGTGAAATGGTACTACCATTTTGGAGAGCTGTGAGACAATTATAAAGTTTAAATATATATCTCACCCTTGATAGAGGAATTTTACATTGAGATATTTACCCGAGAGAAATAAAAACAAAAAGATCTTTACAAGAGTATTCAGAGCAGCCTCATTCATACTAGTAGCCCCAAACTGGAAACAACACAAATGTCCATCAAGAGAAGAAGATATAAATGAAGACTGGAGAGATCTGAGATAGAAAATATAGTAGAGAACACAGTTCTATCTATATGATATCCAAGAATAGGAAGCACTAATTTATGGTGGTAGAAATCAAACAGTAGTTTTTTCTGGGGGTGGGTAGGAGGATTTATTGGAAAAGGACATGAAAGATCTTTCTTAGATGATGTAAATATTTTACATTTTGCTTTGGGTTGTGAGTAATGATTATGCACGATCGTCACATCACTTAAGAGCTGTGAATTTCATTGTATGTAATTTACACATTAATTTTTTTAAGTGCAAGAAAAAGAATTTAATAAGCTTGAAATCAAGAACAGTTGCCCCTTCTTAGCAGTGTGTTGAACTTTCTTATATTAAGTGTACAGTCTTTCCTTTATCAAGTACAACAAATCTAATATTTACATTCATCTGTAGAGCAGAGGTGATCTTCAGGGTAAAAGTCAACTTCAATTGAATTGATATTTACCAAAAATTTAGTATGCCTAGAACATGAAAGAAAAAATACAGTAGGACACTGAGAAAATTTTGCTGTTAGAATCAGGACTAAAATCCAGGGTTTGTAAAATGGAGTCAGTAATCCTTCTATACCTAATTTTGTCTTCATACACATTCTCTTACAACCATCTTAGTAAAATTTAGAGCTTAGAAGATTTGTTCTAATTTCATTAAACTGGAAAAACTTTTAAGTGCTGTTTCCAACTAACTAACCATGATATATATATATATATATATGTCATTTATTTTATATATATATATATATATAAAATAAGTAGCTGACTAGCAATCCAACAGTTTTTGTTGTTGTCGTTGTTTTCTACCGTGACAAAACTCAGTTAAAATAGAAAAATGAGAAGCCAATAATATCCCCCCATCTTAGAGGAATTAAAGAATTATGGTCATTCTACAGAAATGTGATTCAAGATGGCGGAGGAGTAAGACGTGGAGATCACCTTCCTCCCCACAAATACATCAAAAATAAATCTACATTCCTATGACTATAGGCAAAGGGACTCTCTGGATTTGCCTTGAAGCAGTCAAGAAATGACTTTCCCTTAAGTTTATCAGTCCTTCTGCTCCTAAATCCCAGTAGATAAATCTCTCTTCCAAAAACATCTCTACCCTAACAAAGCACATAGTTTTTCTCATATTTTCATGGACCCCTTCTCTCCAAATTCTTTAACTATTTCTTTTAGAACCATAGGCAGTGCAGTGTAGAAAGAAGGCAGCAGGGCAAATAATCTCAGGTTTGAACCTGAGACCTTCTTTCTCATCCTTGCTCTGTCATGGACTGCTGGTATGATCTTAGACATGTCCCTCGATCCTGCTAAGCTTCAGTTATCTCATCTGTCTTCTCCTTCCGATGATTACATGGGTCAGTGCACATGAGATTTTTTATACAATGTAAAGTAATATACTGGTCAAAGTTGGGATGTTACTATATCAAGAAACCAGAGCTATATTTTATCAACCCTATGCTTAATTTCCATTATATTCTCTCTACTCTTGACAAAGTAAGCTTCGACCCACCTATTCGTGAATTCCTTTGATCTTCAAGGAAGGATTATTCTTACTCAAAGCACCAGAAAGCCTTCTGTGCGGTTCATCTGTTTTATAAATTTTTGTCGGACACATAAATTTTGTTTTTCCTTCTTATGCCAATAGAAGGGTTAATGCTGATTTAACTTCTGATAATTATAATAATTGTTAGCTTAGTACGCACTGACTCTGTGCCAAGCATTATCTTAAGTGGCACATAAACTGCGTTGTTTTATTTCTCTCACAACCCCTGATATGTGACTCATAATCCCTATTTTACCGAGAAGTCAAGTAACTGCCCAAGGCATGGCAGCTGAAAAGTGACAGAACCGCCATTTGAACCCAGGTCCTTTAACTCTGAGGCTTTGCCCTCTTTCCAGGTTACCCTGATCTCATGTATTAAGTTAGATTCTTAGTTTTTGTTGACACGCAGAGGTCAATTTCTGTTATATTAGAAAACTGGTTTAAATAGTTAACACAGAGCTTGGTTTCAAAACAAAAGAAAACAGTCAAATTTGCAAATGCACCAAACGTCCTTCTCCAAGGTTTCTATATCCAGAGCAATCAAAATATCTGTAAAATTAAAGCCGCAACATTCTATTGTCCGAAAGATTAACAGTTTCACAGTACAAAGTCTCTTGATTTAGTAGTTGATTTAGTCTATCAATTAAGGAAATAGCTAAATAATTGTGCCATAAGCAATAATAACATGATAACATTTTTCAACATAAATGCTTTTTTTCAGGCTGTTTTCATATATATTGTTAATTTCTGCCAAAAAGTTTTTCTCTACATAAGCTCTTACTGGATTATGATAAATGCCACATATTTTAAAGGAAAATTAATGCTTTAAAAAATAAACTTATTATATGTTCCACAAATACGAACACTATTAATACTTAAAATAGACCTGTAATCTCATTAGAGGCAACAGTAGCAAACTTCTGTTTAAAACAAATTCTTTCAAGCAGAATGTTAATTGAGAAAAAATCCTTGGTAGCTCTTACCTTAAAATTCTTTGCCCAGGGATATAAACTAGATGGAAGCATGCGGAAACCTCTGTTGGCCTCTTTGTAGGCTGCTTCCAAATAGTCACTTATTTTCAGAACCAGAGAAGCAGCAGCTTAAGAAGGGCAAGGGGAAAAGCACCCTTACAATAGCCCTGCCATTATTCTTTCTGTGAGCGCCTAGCAACAGAAGCCCAGAGAGGGAGCAACTAAGATGCCTGAGGGCACTGACCCCCAGCCTGCCTCCTGTCCTTTCAGTGTTGATGTGAGCCTAAGGCTCTTACTGAAAAGTGTTATCCAACCTGAAGGTTTAGCCACTGCGATGAAAGTGTTCTTACTAATGCAAGGCTAAGAGAGTTTTCTCAAAAATCTTGATGGCATTATATTTTGTTAATAATATTTAAGCCAATATTGAAAACAGACATAATGTATAAATCTTATTTATTAAGATTTAGACTTAATTCTACCAGATTTGGAAACAAGAAAAAAAAAATGGTGGAAGCTAGGGTAACCTGCTCTAGCTTTTTGTTAGCACCATTACTGCAGACCTGGGTTGCATTACTGAGAGCATTTCACAGTCAGCCACACCTCACTGATAAAATCTGCTTTAATTCTTTGCTAAGGCATTCTATAGTTTCTCACACAGCTCCAGAGAGTGGATGGAAAATGAGTTCTTGGGAGTCTGCATCTCTGACAGAATTTTTCTAGAGTGTGGAGAAGTTTCAGTCAGCTGAATCTCTTTACACTTAGCTTCTGCCTCTGTTTCAGCATTTGTAGTATTTCTTCCGTTGAGTAAATAGATTTTCCTCTGCAAGCTTGTGGGAGGGGCCCTGTGCTTTGTTGTCTTTTGAATTTCTCAGGCCCAATCGTGCACATGATTGCTGATCAGTAAATAATGTGTAGTTCCCTTCTGTAGCTCGAAGCTTTGACATAAGTTTGAGTTCATTCCCATATATATTTTGATCCCTTGAAGATTTTTCTGTCTCTGATCAGCTGAGACTCCCCAACCAAGAGCTTTACTGTTGAAAAAGTCTACAGATTATAGCACATGTAGGTCTCTGTCTAAAACACTTTTGAAAGTTTAAAGGCATATGGATGGAAGTGTACCTAAATTCCAGTGAGTTTTCAATGTTCTGCTTTTGAGACACACACACAAAAAGTCTAACAACAAAAAGTCAAAACAACAAAAAAAAAAACCCAACTAGAACAGTGTTCTTTTTTTTAATTTAAATTCCATTTATAGTTCAAGTATTTGCATGCTTCATGTCCAAAAATTGTTTATACCTTTTGGAAAGAAAACGAATGGTGTTCTTTTTTCTTTAATGATGTAAGCATTCCAATAGCTACCCGACTACTATGAAATAGGTAGAACCATAACAAAGTATCATAAATCTCTCATGTGAAACAATCCAAAATTCATTCACAGATTTTATGAAAATACAACATCTAAAAGAGCACTGCATTCAGCTCTACATTCCACTAACCTATCCTATTTAGAGTCAATCTAGAAAACTTCCAAATTGCTTTATAGGTATATGTCACAAATAGAATGAATTAAATAATAATTAGTCATAGGCAAAGGAAAATATTTTTGCCTTGACACTAACATTTGACTTGAACTTATATTTTAAAATAAGAAATTATGCTTGATTAGACACGTATTTTCACATAAAATTGAAAAAGATGAAGATATTTAAAATAATAATTGTTGGAGCTTCCCTGGCGGTCCAGTGGTTGACTCCAAACTTCCACTGCAGGGGGGACTGGCCAGGGACCTAAGATCCCATATGCCACGTGGCATGGCCAAAAAAATGCATAAATAAATAAATAATAATTTATTAAAATAAAAATATGAAATTATTTTTATAAAAACATAACACAAGTTTGTGAATTCAACAGAGAATATCCTGTGGGTTTGATATACAGTATTGGACCTGACAAAATTAAGATTACACTATAAATTATTCTAGTAAAAATATTTTTACTCAAATATTTAAAAAACATGAAAACTCTATATTAATGCATAATTTAACATAAGCATATTATAAATAACATCTATGTAGTATATATATACTATATATAATATCTATACTGCATATACATAATATATACACATATATACATAATATACACATACAGCATGTAGGATATATACATAATTTAGTATATATAGAGATAGTGAGTGTGTGTTTGTATCCCAAATAACTCTAATACAAGGTAAAAGAATGACATTTTTAAAAAAGCAAAAATAAATAAATGAAGAGCTATGGGAGTTATTCAGAGATTACTCTTCATCCATTCATTATTATAAATGCGTGTTTGTGCATAGAGAGAGTGATAGAGATAGAAAGGAGAATCTCTTTATGGAGAATTAAACTTCATGAGGCAAGAGATTTTTGTCTTTTTATCTCATCACTGTATCTCTAGAGTGTGGCATATTTATGTGTTTATTAAATAATTGTTGAAAGCAGTTCTCAAAAGTAATGTCAAGTTTTCTGAAATCTTTTTAATCCCTAAATATCACTTTCTCTACTGTAGCCAGAGGTAACTTATGTACAGTGTTAATCATATCATGTATGCTTTCATGGGTGTTAAATCATCATCTTGCATCGTGCCTAGAATATCACCCAGATTCTCAGGCACTGAATGATCTTCTTACCACTCCAATCTCATCTCACACCACTCTCTTCTTTGCTACTGTGTCCCAGTCAAGCAGGTGCTCTCTTAGTTCTCAAACTTGTCACTTTGTCACTGAACTTTTTTTTAGACCCCTTGCTTAGAAATCTGTCTTCCTGTTCTCCCAGAGGCTGCTTCCTTCTCAAAATTAATTCTCAGCTTATGTAGTTCCCTCTTTCCTATGAGCATCTCCTTCAATATATATTTCACAATTAGTCATTCATTTACTGTTTATTTCCTTTCTACCACATGTCACAATTAGCTGTTATTTCACTTATTTACTTGTCTTCAGTCATTCTCCCAAATGAGTCACTAAATTCCATGATGGCAAAGGAACACACCGTCACCTTCATTTGTTTTATCATATTGCCTAGCATGGTATCTAACATATAGTAGGTGCTTAATAAGAATTGTAAATGAGTGGATTAAAATTACCCTCTGAAAACCCATCCCTCTTCATTTGTATTTCTCTTTAAACACTTAATTCTTCCAACCTTATGTTAGAGTTCTTTGAAGTGTAACTGGAAGGTAAGGTCCTCATTTGTCCAGGGCAAAATGTGTTTTGTATTTCCTATTTTATCCTCCATAGCGCAGATACTGCTAGCAGTCTGCTATGGTAGATGCTGTGATGTACCACCCAGGCCCCTTTTCAGGAATGGAGAATTTTCTCCCAACTGCTGGAAGACAGCCCTCAACTGCCAGTCTTCTTTGGGAATGTTCTCAGCTGAAGAGAACTGTCTTGCCCAATATCATACTTTCCAGCAACAGCCTGCAGCGAATGACCAAAATTGAAATATAAAGACCGACCACTCCCCGTCACTCCAACTATGGAGTACTCTGAGTGGGACTGGCTTAAGTCTTGGTTGGGACTGAAGAGCAGCTGAGCTTCTCCCTCTATCCACAGCCATTCCCTTCCCAAACCTTGCGTAAAGTGTTGATCCCAGGAACAGTCTCTAATAAACTCCCTTGGAAATAATCTTCATCTCAGGTTATGCTTCCCAGGGAACTTGAACTGCAACATCTGCAAATATTTATTTCCCTCTTTTCCATAGTAATAGAACACCTTATTTTTAGCTGTATCACCCCGAATGAAGGCTACACATCCTCATTTTCCCTGCAGTCAGTCACGGCCATGCGGCGAAGTTCAGTGTGTTGTAAGCAGAAATTGCGTGCCTAACTGCCAGAAAACATCTTAAAGGAAAGAAATGCACTTGCATCTTTCTTTACCTCTCCCTCCTTCCTGCTGGATGGACTATCTGGAGATCTGACAATCACCTGTTATCATGAAAATAACGAGAAATCAAAATTCATGCAGGGCAAAGCGTTAGGATGGACACACCTGGGTCCCGGACATCGTGATTATTGTTCCAGTGCTAGGCTGACCATATCCAGACTTGCTGAGTAAGAGAGAGAAGTAAACTTCTATCCAGTTTAATTCACAGTTAATGAGAATTTCCAGTGATGGGCATCCAACTCAAATGCTAACTAACATAGTAACTGACACAGAGCTTCAAACATTGTAGACTTTGACTTAAATAATTTTGAAAGACTTTGAAAATAATTCTGAAGGTTGACTCAATCAATAAATAAGTAATTATGGAAAAGTTACTATTTTTAAGGCAAATTTTCACTATGATTATGACTAAAAGATAAAAGAACAAAAGAAGGCAAAAGTATCTTCATAATGAGACTTTCTTGAATGGCACCTTAACAATTTATGGTTGAAGACAGAAAAAAACATCAAATATCATGCTTTGGTTTAAATGACCTTGACTAGGACTAAAAAAATATGCATCCTCTTCCCAGTGCCCCAATTTCCCTCTTTGCTTGTATTTCTATTATAGATATAATTTCATACCTTCTTAGCTATATTTGGTAAAGTCTAAGAAAAATGGAGTGTTCTATACAATCCTCTATTAGAATTATTCAGCTTCAAAAAGAATAAATCATGCTAAAAAGTTGACATTTCTCTCTGCACTTGGTGAAAATCAGCTGGCTCCTAAGAAACTAGTGTACTAATAAAATACAACTCAAATTTAATTTTTTACCTTATAATGGGAAAAAAATAAAATTTGGTACTCTAAAAGTTATTTATATCAGAAATGTCATCAAGATAAAATGTCATTATTCAAGGGAAGAAAGAATAGTCATGGGTGTTGAGTCTGGAATCAGTCAGATCTGAGGTGACTATCATTTATTTGCTGTATCTTAGGCAAACTACTCAGGTACTTCTGTCTCAGTTTCCTTACCTCTTAAACGGGGTGTACATAATAATGCTTTCTTCACATATCATAGCCTGTACTAAGTTGACGTGGATCTTTCATGTCTTTTCTAATTCTTGGTATTGATTGGCATAACCCGTCTTACCAACTTTACTTATGTCTCCTCCTTAGTCAGCCTAGTCTACTCAGTATCTCCCCATCTTCTGCATCAACTGCTCCTGTGTGACTCCCGAACACACGAAGACATGCACAATGTCTTCATCTTTTTTTATGACTTTGTAATGTCTCCCACTTAAGAAATTAAGATATAATTCACATGCTATAAAATTCACACTTTTGAAGTCTACAGTTCAGTGGGTTTTAGTATATTCACAAGGTTGTACAACCACCACCGTTATCTATTTCCAGAACACTTTCATCCTCCCATAAAGAAACCCCGGCCCATTAGCAGTAAGTCCCCATTCTCCCCTGAACCCCTAGCAAAAACGAATCTACTTTTAGTCACTATGGATTTGCCTGTTCTGTATATTTCCTATAAATGGACTCATACAATATGTGACCTTTGGCTTCTTTCACTTAGCATAATGTTTTCGAGGTTCACTCCTGCTGTAGCATGTACCAGTACTTCATTCTTTTCTTAGGCTGAATAATATTTACTTGTGTATATATACTACATTTTGTTTATCCATTCATCAGTTAATGGAGGTTTGGGTTATCTCTCTTTTTTTGCTATAATAAATAATGCTGCTATGAACATATGTGTATAAGTTTGTGTAGACATCTGTCTCAATTCACCTAAGAGTAGAATTGCTGGGTGATAAAGCAACTCTATGTTTTTGAGTAACTGTTAGATTTTTTTAAATGAATTTTTATTGGCGTATAGTTGCTTTACAATGTTGTGTTAGCTTCTACTGCACAGCCAAATGAATCAGCCATACATATACATATATCCCCTCCCTTTTGGATTTCCTTCTCATTTAGGAGACCACAGTGCATTAAGTAGATACTAGGTGTTTTTTCAAAGTGATTACAATATTTTACATTCCTACCAGCAATGTATGGAGGGTTCCATTTTCTCCACATCCTCAACAACACCTGTAATTTTCTGTCTTTTTTATTATAGTCACTCTGTTGGGTGTGAGCATCATTATTTTTGTTTGTTTGTTTTTTTGTTTTTTGTTTTTGCGGTATGCTGGCCTCTCCCGTTGCAGAGCACAGGCTCCGGACGCGCAGGCTCAGCGGCCATGGCTCACGGGCCCAGCCGCTCCGCAGCACGTGGGATCTTCCCGGACTGGGGCACGAACCCACGTCCCCTGCATCAGCAGGCGGACTCTCAACCACTGCGCCACCAGGGAAGCCCTTGTTTTTGTTTGTTTGTTTGTTTTTCTTTTCTTTTTTTTTTTCATTATTTTGGTATCCCTGCTCTTAAACATATAACACAATAGGAGTCAAGGAGAATATTTTTAATTAACTTGTTAACAAATTACTCTAAAATTTTCTTCTCTTTTCTGGGAATGTTCTTTCCCATTTTATTTGCCTTTCCAGATTCTACACATGCTTTTCATTTACTGCCCTTACAGAAGACTTAACCAATGATTCTAGCTCATAGTTGTTTTGTTGTTGTTGTTTGTTTGTTTTTGTCCTGCACTTTGTGGCACTTACTGTCTACACTGCCCACTTATTTACAGCTTTGCAATATTATCTTCTTATTCATACTCCTTATCTTCCCAACTCTATCTGTATGTTGTTTGATGTGTAGAACCATGCCTCATACTTCTGAGTGTCTCCTATAGCACTTAGCATATTCCCAAATTTATCTAGTAGGGCCAAAGTAAAAGTCTTTGAATACTGCTTTATTATTAATTTGGGAATATCACAATTTCCTGGTTTTCTCTTGGCTTTTGTTTTTTTCTACCTTATTTTCTAAATACTGTAAGTGTTATTTTAGCAATAAAGTTTAGATATTCTTAACTGAAATATTTATTTCCATGCTTTATTCTGTAGCCTTTTAGGATATAAAGCAAAACATTTTTTTGATAAAATGAAATGAAATATTTCTTTCAAGTAACATTCAGCCCTTTAAAATTGTTTGTCTACTCTAAAACCACTTTTAACAACCTGAGTAATTTTGGTAAGATTTGGTAAATTACTTTCAATATATTTACCGTTTGATTTGTGTTTCAGTGAGCCATTGGGTAATGGTAGGTAAAATAAATAAAATAAAAATTTTTGAAGTTGGCAAAATCATACATTTCTTCGTTAATAGATGTCTCTGTCAATGTAAACATGGCAAAGAAGAAAATAACAAAGAAAGAAAGGAAGGAAAATCCTTCCTAAACTTTGTGCTTTCAAAATAACCCAATTCTCTGTTCTTTTGTTCAGAAAACCAGTGGACTCTCCTCCACATGTCCACTTCTTTATCCCCTGGTCTTCCCACACCCCTACCAAGAGGAAGGTTTTTATTGCTTCTCGTTTCAGTTGAATCAGATATTCTCAAGCTTGCCTTGACCTGGCTTCTTGGTGACCTCTTTTGGCCAAATACTAATGGTCCGTTCTCAGGCTTCCTCTTATTCCAGTGATCAGCAGTATTTCACATGTTGGTGCCACGATCTTTCTAGAAATGCTTTCTTCACTTGGAACGTGGGAAATAAGACTGTCCTGAATTTTCATCTCATCTCATTGGCCACTCTTTCCCAGTCTGTTTCTTACTCCTCCTATGCTCCCAACATCTAAAGTTAGAGCATCCCCTAGCTTAGTACAGTACATGGTCCCCTTGCATTCCCTCTCTCCATTTAGTACTTAGATGTCATCTGATATCCAAAAAATTTTAATATCACCTATGTCCAGTTGACTCTGACATTTATGTCTCTAATTCAGTATTTTCCCTCTGAATTCCCCACAGCCATAGAAAATTGCCTACTTGAAATCCTCATTTAGATGTCTAATGGGTAATTTCAAAACTGAACTTTTCATTTCTCTATCCCCATGTTAACAAAACAAAACATCTCTAGCTGTTTCACTCGTAGTAAATAACCATAATTCACCCAATTGCTTTCTCTCACGATGCACATCCAATATACAAACAAAAGTGATACCTCTATTTTCAACATATTTGTAGAGTCTAACCTATTCCTATGACCTCCACTATTTCCAACTGAGTATCCAAGTCACAGTCTTCCCTCTCCTAGACCTCTGTGTTTCTCACTTCTACTCTGGCTTCTCTGTTATAAGTACTGCACAGCAGTCAGAGTGGAGTTTTGAAATGTAAGTCATATTATAAAACTGCTTTTCAAAACTACACACTGACTTCTTATTACATTCACTATAAAGTAAAATCCAAATGCTTTGTCATAATCGTCAAGGCTCCTCATGACTCCCTGCCCGATCTCATTGCCTATAACTCTCCATCTGGCTTACTTCTCTTGGCCATATTGACATTCTTCCTGCTACAAAAACACATCAAGTTAATCCTATTTCAGGACTTTTACTTACTGTTTCTCCTGGTTTCATCTCTGTGTGCTTTTCTCTCTTACATTTATGTCTTTTCTGACATATATCAACTTTTCTAAGGGTCCTTTTAAGACTAATCTATTACATCCATCCCTGTGTATCCTTGTTGCAAACAGTAGAATTCACTATAGGCAGTTTAAGAAGAAATAAATGTTATTAGATATTAAGTAACACACATTACACACCAACACTGCAGCTCATACCAATGATGCTGGGGTCCCACTTGCATCAATATTTTTGGGAAATAAATACCAGAAATGGCCAGTACTGTTCTCCTGGACTGTGTACTACTACACCTATCAAGAAACTCAGTGTCCTGAATGAAATAAATATCTTCAAGTTGTTCAATTCCATATTGAAATCTTAACGTTAGTGAATCTGTTTTACAGAATCCAAGATACTGCCTGCATCCTAGGTGAAAGGTGGCTGAGAAAGTAAGTTTTCTATTTTCCATTTTGGGAAAGGTCAAAACTCAGTGTAGAAAATTATCAAAATGTAATGCAAGTGCTCAAAAAACTGGTCATCCATAAATGACACATTCATTGCATATGTAAATGACATATATAAATGTATTTACTGCTTTTATTTTTTACTGCTCTATCACTTTCTGATATTATAGGATATACCTATTTATTGCCAGGTTGTCCACCCATTGAGATACAAGCTCCCTGAGAGCAAAAACTTTATATCACTGTATATTCAGCTCCCAGTATGACACTCCTTGATATTCTATGATTCTGTTAGCATGCAGATAGACATACATTTCAACTTGGAATTGAATATAATGAAGATTTTTAAAATTCATTTAAGTCATTGAATTTCTTGAAAGATAGAGGTGTCTGTGTCTTCAGGAGCAGTATAAGCAAAGTATCTGGCATCCAAGTTAATCTCACTTTGGCATCCTCAGTTGCCTCATCTGTAAAGTAGAGATCCCAGGAGTACCTGCTTCATGAGATTGTGGTGAAGAATCAATGAAACAACCTAGGACTTAGCAAAAGTCTTTCCATCTAGAAAATGTTCAATACATATTAGATAAAGTTATTATCAATAATAATATCTATTTTACCTCCATCTTTGTATATTTCTAAGCCAAATCTCCAGCCTAGGGGGGAGAAATAAACCATCCATGTGAGAGATACATCCTTGAGTGAACACAACGACTCATGTTTTAAATTAAAGTCATAAGTTAGTTGAAAGCAAGTATTTTTCTCTATTAAATAATCCATAGAAATTTTGATAGAAAAGAATCCAGGGACTACACTGGATCATAGGAAAGAAAAAACATATCAGACCACCAAAAATTAATTGATGTGGAACATACGTATCAAGTTTATCTGTAAAAGTGGAGGACTGTACAATGTTTTACAGTCAAAGCATACCTGCGAAGGTGGAAAAACAATTCTAGTTGCAGGAAATTGATGTTATAATATTCAATGTCAGTCAGAGATCAATGTATATTATGAAAAATTTGTATGGTGACTTGAATATCTTAGAATTTTCAAATCCCCTCTCCCTCAAACTTGAATGACAAGGATAAATTTACCATCAGTCAGCATATGATTGTGGGAAAAGGAGGAGGAAATGATTAAGGTTGAGGTCAAGTTCAGTAATGTGCAATGGAAAATGACACAAAATCATATTTTTCTGGTATTTGAAAAATGGGGTCATCAGCATCAAATAATTTTGAACATTCTCTACACCAACTGGTTTGCTCTTGAAGAGTGTTTAATAGAGAAAGGTAACACGACACATACATAGAGAGAAAGTACTATCATTGACTTTGAGCCAGAAAGGGATGGAAATGCTTAATTTTTATAAAAACACATGTGTAACCTTTCGGGAAATCTTTGAAGGAAAAAGGGAAGGCTTTGTACAAATCCCGACAGATTTTATTGCTAAGTCTTGATGTGACCTAAGTCAAATGCTGCTTTGTAAATGTGTCACAATAGCACTGGAACTAAAACCTACCATTTCTAATTGTAATATGTGGAATACGTGCTTATTTGAAAGAACCCTGAACCTCCATTTATCCCTGCTGGGATCATTTTCGTTTTCTATGCTGTTATCACCCGGTCTGCCTTTTCCATTTTCTTTTCTCTAGCTATTTCATGTAACATTTAAATGTATCTAAGCTTTATGTGTGTGAGCTAAGCACTCTATGATTTAAAAAAAATAATAAAACCGCAGATATGAGATTTAGGTGATAGTATAACGAATTAGTTGCCTTAGTAGTAACAATAATAAAAATAATACCAGTGCGTTATTTTTTGTTTTTGTTTTTGTTTTTTGTTTTTTTCGGTACACGGGGCTCTCACTGCTGTGGCCTATCCCATTGCGGAGCACAGGCTCCGGACGCGCAGGCTCAGCGGCCACGGCTCACGGGCCCAGCCGCTCCGCGGCACGTGGGAGCCTCCCGGACCGGGGCACGAACCCGCATCCCCTGCATCGGCAGGCGGACTCCCAACCACTGCGCCACCAGGGAAGCCCCCAGTGCGTTATTTTTGAGCCTCCTCACTTAAAGTAACAGATGATGCAGAATGTAAGATGCTTATGATTATAATTAACTGCTCAATTCTCTGATTAGGTGCTTAAGATTAAAATACTTTAAAATAAGTAGATTCAAGGAAAAACTATATGAACAGTAAAATGGTCATTTCTGTTAAAGAAGTGCCACTGAGTCTGGGCAATGGTGTAAAAAGCCAATTGCAAAACCCATTTTGAAAAATCAGAGAAAGTTGGCTATGGGCTGGGTATCTGATAAACAGGAATAATCTGATATAGTTACATGTGATAATGGTTTTGTAGGTACTTATGAGTGTGGCTTTATTTTTAGAGATACTGATTAAAGTAGAGGGATGCAATGAGTAGGTCTGGAATTGCTTTAATATATTTCAATAAAGGAAAAAAGAATAATGACCAGAATTTTGTCACAATCTTGATACTTTCATTTGGGTATAGGGCATGTGGGAGTTTATTTTATTATTTTCTTTTTTCCTAAATATATATTTTAAAGGAGGACTGAAAGCAAAAGCAATGAAAAATTGCTTAGAAATGCATAAAAAAAGAAATGCTGATAGTTTAAAAATTGCCATTTCTTTTGCTTATTTACTTTACTTCTCGTGCAGAAGGTGATTTAGACCACAGAATTCCACTGTAGGGATTTGTGTCACTGTCTGAACCACTTGATTGCCTTTATAGAATGGTGGATGAGGCCATACAGCTAAGTCCTGACCACATCTGACCACAACTCTCCTCCCTGTGGGCACCACACTGGCCTCCTTGGATGCTCTTACCTCAGCACTGTGCACAGGCTATTTCTTCTGCTAGGAACACTTTTCCCCAGGTAACCACGTAGCTTGCTTCCTTACTCCTTCAGGTCTTCCTTATTTGTCCTACCATTGAGGCATTCACTGATTATTCAATTTTACTTATCTATTTTTGTGATTTTTAATTTGAGGTGTAATTGACACATAAAATTGTAAGATATTTAAAGTGAACACCTTGATGATTTGCTATAATTATTCTCTGCAAAAGGATTCCCCCATCAAGTTAACACATCCATCACCTCGTAGACTTACCTTTTATGTGTGTGAAAACTTTTAAATTCTACTCTCAGCAAATTTCAATGATACAGTAGTGTTATTGATTGTAGTCACCACGTAATACATTAAATCTGATTATTTAATTTAAAATAGCAACACCCACCTCCCCTGCCCTAATAGTTTTTGTTTCTCTATTTTTATCATCTCATATACTATACAATATACTTATAATTTTGTATGTTGTTGACCCCCTCCCAACAAGAATGTAAACTCTTACTCAGCCATAAAAAAGAATGAAATAATGTCATTTGCAGCAATATGGATGAACCTAGAGATTATTATACTGAGTGAAGTAAGCCAGACAGAGAAAGACAAATATCATATGATATTGCTTGTATGTGGAATCTTAAAAAAAAATGATACAAATGAATTTATTTACAAAAAAGAAATAGCCCCACAGACATAGAAAGCAAAACTATGGTTACCAAAGGGGAAAGAGGTGGGTAGGGACAAATGAGGAGTATGGGATTAACATATACACGCTACTATATATAAAATAGATAACCCACAAGGACCTATTGTATAGCACAGGGGACTATACTCAGTGTTTTATGATAACCTATAAGGGAAAAGAATCTGAAAAAGAATATATATATCTGAATCACTTTGCTCTACACCTGAAACTAACACATTGTAAATCAACTATACTTCAATTAAGAAAAGAATGTAAACTCTATGAAGGCACCTCCATAGTTCCAGTATTGCTAACTAAGTTAATAGGGCAGATTCTGAAAGATAGAAGAGTAGAAATACAACAATTGTTATATTTTTGCCAATGTTTACCAGACAAGAATTTGGAGAATGGGAGAGGGTATTAAAGGAAGAAGGGCAGTGTTGCAAATGTGGTTCATCCCAGACAGGCCAAGAAGCACGGAACCATTCTCCTGGTTCAAAAATATCTCAGACAACTTTTCACAGCACAAGATTCCATCTGAGAGATATTTTGGCTGGGTGAAGAATTCTAGGTTAATAGTTTTTTCTGTTAGTACTATAAAGATGTTACTCCAAAGTCTTCTAGCTTGCATTTTGCATTGTCTCTGACGAAGAAAAGGATCTATTGACATCTTTATCTTTGTTCTCCTATATGAAGCTATCTATGTTCTCTGGCTGCTTTTAAATTTTTTCTTTACTACTAGTTTTAAGCAATTTGATAATGATATGCACTGATGTATTTCTCATGTTTCCTGTGCTTGCAGTTCTTGGATCTGTGGGTTTAAAGTTTTCATCAAATTTTGGGGAAAATGACCATTATTTCTTCAAATACATCTATATATATGTATTTTTTCTTCCTTTACCTTTAAAGATTTCAGTTACACATATATGTGACCACTTGAAATTATCCCACAGTTCACTGATGCTTTGTTAAATTTTTTTTCACTTGCTTTTCACTCTTTCATTATGGATCATTTCTAGTACTATGTCTTCAAGTTCACTCATCTTTTCTTCTGCAATGTTTAATCTGCCATTAATCCCATCCAATGTATTTTCCATCTTAGATATTGTTCACCTTGCGTCTTTTTTATATCTTCTATGTCTATACTTATCATGTTAATCTTACCTCTAGCTTATTAATCATATGGAATACAGTTAAAAGTGTTCAATATCTTTGTCTACTAGATCTCTGTCATTTCAGAATCATTTTAATGGATTTATTTTTCTCATCACATGAGTTGTTTTTTATTTCATCTTTGCATGCCTCGTAAATCTCAATAGTATGTCAGACATTGTAAATTTTTCCTTGTTGAATTCCTTTAAATATTCTTAAGAGTTGTTCTGGGATATGATTAAGTTACTTGGAAACAGTGCGTCCGTTTCAGTTCTTGCTTCTTATATTTGTGAGGCAGAACCAGAAAAGCACTTAGTTAAGGGCTAATTTTTCTTGACTGCTGAGGCAAGACCATTCCTTATACTCTGATGCCTTGTGAAGTAGTGTGTGTGTTACACTACTAGTGTGAAGTAGTGTGTATACACTCTGTGTATTAGGAACACACACTATTCCTGGCCCTATGTGTTCTTAGGAGTTTGCTTCCTCTAACTCTTCTGTGTGGTTTTCTCCCTGGCCTCAGATTGCTTCCTCAGATGTATATGTTCAGTAGTACTCAACTGAGCACTCGAGGATGACCCTCCACAGGACTCTGGTGTTTTCTGTTTGTGCAGCTCTCTCTCTCCAGTACTCTGCCCTGCAAACTCTCACTGCCTTTGCTTCTCCAGTCTCCCAATTTCATTCACATAACTCAAAGAGAACCCTCTGCTCCCTATGCCATGGCCTGGACCCTTTCTCCAGGTAGTAATCTCAGGCAACCACAGGGCTCACTTCATTTGTTTCTCATGTATCACTGATCACTGTTGCCTGATATCCAATGTCCAGAAAGCCATTGTTCCATATATTTTTCGAATTTTTTTAGTTGTATCGACAAGAGGATAAAGCCAATCCCTGTTACTCCATCTTGGATGAAATCAGAAATTTGCTAATTCATCTTCCTTTGGGGTCTATATCTGCTTAGGACATGTAAGACTGAGGACTTGTTTAAACATTTGGATTCATATACTGATTTGTCAGGTTATACTCTAAAATTAATTCATTACTGTGAGATTATTACCAATGAATGTCATATACAGCTAAACATAAGAGAAGAAAATAATCTTCATGAAATCTTTCCTTATGTGAGCTATCAGTAGTGTCAAGGAGATGAACATATTTGTTCATTCTGGAAAAAATAAATGGGATTTTTCTATTTTTTACCATTTCTGCTTTTAGAATAACTATAGGTAAGAATTTAATTCTAAAAAATAGTTTTACAATTCCACCACAATGTCCATGTAATAACATTAGAAAAGACTCTGACTTAAGCCAAGTTGAAATTACCTACTGTGGAATGTTAAACCACCTCTGTAAACAACAGCATAAATAATTTGAAATGTTGCTCAAACTATGGATAGTTTTGTAACATCACAAACCCTAATTGTTCAGAACTTTCCTGGATCTCCTTTTTTTTTTTTTTCCGGTACGTGGGCCTCTCACTGTTGTGGCCTCTCCCGTTGTGGAGCACAGGCTCCGGACGCGCAGGCTCGGCGGCCGTGGCTCACGGGCCCAGCCGCTCCGCGGCATGTGGGATCTTTCTGGACCGGGGCACGAACCTGTGTCCCCTGCGTCGGCAGGCGGACTCTCAACCACTGTGCCACCAGGGAAGCCCCTGTTTTATTTTTTAACATACTGAAATAAACTCAGGAGTTTTTTAGTAATAAATAATCACAGACAACAATCATGTATAATTTGAATTTTCTTTTTCCTCTGCAATACCAACATTCATTTAGTAAGTTGATTTCGTTATTATTAGTACTTTATATCTTCTGGCAACATAAAAACAAAAACTACAGCAATTAAACAGATAATCACATAAAAATATTTTTCCTGTATCACCCAAATAATTAAAATATATTTATATATTTTTATAAAAATTATTTTGTATAAGAATCTACAAATAAATATTTTTAGTGAATGAATAAAGTCATTCTTTAAGTTTTATCTGCTTCTATAATATTAATTACATAGAGTATTTGAAATTTTCTGATGTTTTATTAAACAAGAAGGAAATTATATAACTCACATGGCTAAACAAGTTGAATATTTTAAAATAGCGAATTTTATTCTTCCAAGTCTAAAATATATATTTATGTATTGCCATAGTTACATGATCATTCATAATTATCCTCATTGTTCAGAACAAAAAGTCATTCTCATCTTTAACATTTGTATACAAATTAAGGTTTATTATCTTTTGAAACAATCCTTAGTATCTCCTATATCTGCTGTTTTGCTTTTCATTTTTAGTTCATTTTCATTAAACTAAGTATCTTTTTAAATAGTTGTTAACTTTTAAATAGATACTTATATAATATTTATATTTATAGCAATTCCAAAACTATGACACATGTTATACAGTATAAAAGAAATGGCACATGCACTTGAATCCAAGTTCAGAAATATAGTGTGAATAAAGCACCATAGTTTTCTCTTTTTAATGGATTGACAACATGAGCTAAATTGATCCTATACTATTTTTTCTTGAAAATTAGAGAAAGAAATTTTAGGTTTAAGGTACATGAAATTTTGTTTTTAAATAACAGATGGCAGTATCAAATTCTATATTCGCTACCATTTTTTTCTATTTTTTCTTTTTTTTACTCTTTTTTTTAAAAACTCATAATGACTGTCTTAGCCTCAGAAACACAATTAGCTTTAATTCAGGAAATACAGTTTTACTGGCAATAAGTCTTGAAGAAAAATGTCTGCAGTATCTTGAACAAAATACTGTTATTTCAGCATTAATGACTGACAGCAGTTGAAAAGCTGATTGCTCAAATTTTAGAGGCATTAGCATCAAAACAAATGAAGTCAAAGTCATAATCTAATTGGTGACACTAATAGCACTGGAATGCTCCACTGTTAAACCAGGATAATCTTCTCTGAGCATCAGTAGGGATTAGGATGGCTTGTGAGGGAAAAGGCTGCACTGAAGAACCGTAGGACTAAGTAGCCACTGGGAAGCCCAAGGCCGTCACAGAGATTTTAAAAGGTAAAATAAAATATAAAATTTGCCAAATCACCTTTTTTTTCCCCCTCAAGAACTATAGTCTAGGGTAGAATATGTAGAAAGAGTTGAGGACAAGGAAGAAAGATGGAAAAAAAAAAAGGTTGTTCTCACAGAACAGAGACAAGTCCAGTTTGGTGTAGGAAGAACAGATTCATTTACCATAGAGTTTCGCCAAGAACATTAGTTCTTTAGTAGAAGAATTGAGAGTCAGCAACTTCATCCCGTTGGCTCCCCTCTTTTAGTCCATCCTGGAGCTTCAGGTAGCGCCGGAGGTAGCGTTGCCAATTTGAGGTGCTTATCTGTTTATGTGTTCTGTTACATCTCACTTTCAGTATTCCCAGTGATATGCCATGCCTTTGTGCCAGGTGTTTTTCTTAGAGCAACATTTTGGAAATTTAGCGTAAAATATTCTCTTGAATGATTATAGTCATTCCACTTGTTTATATCCTTTTTCCTTAAAAACACACTTTTCCTTTCTATTTTCTTTATCACTGAACAGTGGATTATCATATGGCTCTGTCCTCATCACTTAGCAAAGTGTTAATAATTTATCCTTTTCCATGTTTCTTACCTCATTCTTTTCAAATTCTTATTATGCTAGACAGAATAGATTTCGAATATAACTAAACTGTTTTAATCCCCTTCAATGTATTTTTTCTACTTTCTCTTTTCTATGTCAGATTATTGCTGCAGGTGTAGCTTAGAAGAGACCTCCAGTGTAGTTTATATATTCTCTATTTTCCCTTCTCTACTGCAGTTATATAAATGGTTCAAGTATTTTGACTGTACTATAAACAGTGTAAATTTGCTCTGCTGATTTAATCACATCAAGAGTATTAAGAGTTGGGCTTCCCTGGTGGCGCCGTGGTTGGGAGTCCGCCTGCCGATGCAGGCGACATGGGTTTGTGCCCCGGTCCGGGAGGATCCCACATGCCGCGGAGCGGCTGGGCCCGTGAGCCATGGCCGCTGAGCCTGCGCGTCCGGAGCCTGTGCTCCGCAATGGGAGAGGCCACAACAGTGAGAGGCCCGCGTACTGCAAAAAAAAGAGTAGTAAGAGTTAACTAAATTTATCTATTTTCCCAGAAATGAAAAACAAAAAGCTTTAAGTAAATCACTCCCCATTCTTGGTTGTGCAGAACTCTAGGGTGTTATTATACTGGGATGTCATGAGGTTTTCAAAAACAAACAAGCAAATGAACCAACAAACCAAGAGAAAACTCAGTAGTGTCTAAGGTAGATTGGGAGCTGAGGACGACTCAGGTAGGGGCAGGGGTGACAGCGCTGACACAGCTGCTGGCATTCTATGAACCATCTAGAATCCACCCAGAGAATAAGAGCAGTAGCAGAAGTAGCAAACCCAGGTGTTTACAGGTGACAGATAAGTACATATGTGAATGAGGAAAGATCAATCTTTCTTGAAAAATATAGGTATCTAGTGCTACTTTCCTATTTCCACTCTTCATACAGATGTGTCACATTACGATTCCCTTCAACGGCAAACAACAGAAGAATGCAAAATGTCAATAACAATGGCTTGAATAAGATGGGAATAATTTCTCTCCTGTGGAGAAATTCAGAGACAGTCAAGCGCTGGGATGGCAACTCTATTCCAGAAAGTTCTCGGAGACAGAACTACATCTAATCCACGGCTCTGCCATCTCTAGTATATAGCCCATGTCCTCAGGGTCCAAAATGGAAGTGAGCATCAAAACAATAAAAAAACACAGCACCATATCTGTGTTTCAGGAATTATATGCAGAAATATATAAAGAAGAAAAGGAAGCCAAAAGGTGTGCACCAGCTGTCTTTTATGGATTGTTCCAGAAGCTGTCATGTGACACTTATGCTAACATTTAGTTGGCCAGAACTTAATCTTATATCACACCTAACTGCAAGAGATTATAGAAAATGTACCTTTCTCCACTCTGCCTGGACATTATCCCAGAGCATTTCTCAACACAGAAAACCATGTAACCAATGTCAAAAAACCGGAGTGGAAGTACAAATGCTGTACTAACTGTCTGTCTCATTATTGGTTGTGGCAATCAAATCCAAATGAGTTTAAATGAAACTGGAAAATGGGAAAATGCAGTATACTTTATTGTTATGGTAACTGGAATCGTTGAAATACGTGCATTATTTTCACAGCATAAATGATACAGTTCTAAGCATGTATTTTGAAAAATTGCTGTAGGGTTTGCTTAATAGCCAGCGTATAAAGGAATATTTGTTTCTCAGTTGGCAAAAATCACAGTTTTGACGAATTTGACAAATTTTTAGCAGCTCTGTAATTTATTTGATTAAATGAAATTTTCATCTTATTTTCACAATTAGTAATTTGAAATAAAATTTAAAGGTCTAAATGGGAGAAATTTAAATTTGAATGTATTGGTTGAACTACTTATAATTTTCATTGGTAATTCAGTAACAGAATAAGTCATTTTACTAGGTGTGAGCCAACTCAAAGAGAACATGACCAAGTGCAAGTTCACTAGGTATTTGAAGTAACCTACAGAACTTCCCTGGTGGCATAGTGGTTAGGATTCTGGGCTTTCACTGTGGTGGCCTGGGTTCAATCCCTGGTCGGGGAAGATCCCACAAGCCCTGAGGTGTAGTCAAAAAAAAGTAAAAAAAAATAACCTACAGATTAAGGTTATGTTTTTATAGTCCACAAAATGTTACAGTCCATATATTCAGAAAAACGTTTTGTTTATGACATATGCATGAATAAGATGTATATATGGATAAATGGGTATAAAGTTGTGAAAGATAAGGCAAGTTTTAAACTTTTGACCACAGTTGAAACTCTCAGATTTCAAAACAAAATTTTAAATATTTAGTTTTTTGATAAATGCACCATGGTTATATAAAATGTTAACTCTAGGGAAAACTGAGTGAGAGATACACGGGATCTCTCAGTACTTTACAACTGTTTTCTAAATTTCATATTTCAAAACAAAAAGGTTTTTTAAGAAGTCTAGTCTTAAATATACTAGAAACACTTGTTCAGAGTTTTATTGGTGTTATAGCTAATATATTAATGATATTACATACAGAAAGACAGGGAAAATAATTTGAATGTGACTTGCTTTTAGTCATTCACATTCAGCCTTATCAACTTTACCTCAAGTCAGAGTATATCACCTCCCAGCTTAGATATGGTTACACTCAGCATTTAAACTAAACAGCAGGAACACTGAGATATCAAGGACTCACTATGTGTCAGGAAATGATAAAGTCCCACCTCCTCTTTGCACCGGCTCCAGGCTGTCTTAGAGAAAGCACACCCTACATTCACAAGTGGTGATCTACAGCTTCAAAAGCCAAGTGTGGAAGGAAATATTTAATCCAAGGATTCATTAAAATGTTGAAAAAAAGAAAAACTATTTCAGCTTTCCTTATAGCCCAAGTATTTTCCTACCTTCTTTTTCACAATTGAAGCTACCACCATTCCCCCAGATGCCCAAGAGAAAAACTAATTCAGATTAACGTATGATTTTTGTAGTGCACATGTGGGTTTGTTGTTTATGTTGGGCCACACCTCTCCATGGAACCCTCCAGTTCAGCTTGCTCTTGATCTGAACTGTCCAGCATCGGCTTCCGCATAGTCCCTACCTTTTTTGCTCATACAATTCATTCCATGCAGACCATCAGCTTTTTCTAGTGCATGTCCGTATCTCTGGACCTTCCCTGAAACATACGCACCCCGCAACATACATACAAACATATTCAAGGATTTTAAGGCCCAACACTGAACTCTGCTTCTACTCAGTTCAACAAATCAAAAGCATACTTTACTCTAGGCTGTAGACTAAACACTTTTCTTTTGGCCACACCGCGGGGCATGTGGGATCTCAGTTCCCCACCATGGATCCAACCCGCTTCCCCTGCATTGGAACGTGCATTGGAAGCACGGAGTCTTAACTGCTGGACCACCAGGGAAATCCCTAAACACTTCTATTCACAGAGAATTAAGACCAAATTCCTGCACTTGCAAAAGCAGTGGGGGAATTGGCCATCTAACATTATATATTTTTTTGGTATTGTCCAAATTTGGTCTATTTTAGTCCAAATGGACTGTGAATTTTCTAAATCTGCTCTACACACCTCTTTTCCCTTCATTTAAAATGCCTACCCTTTCTCTATCATTTTCTTTACAATTTTCCATAAAGATTGATCTGAAGGATCTCTGTTGTGAATTTTTCCCTAAACCATACAGCAACAAATGATCTCCTCACTTTCTTTTAAAAAAACTTTTTTACACTATTACTACAGGTCCTATTAAGTTTCAAGATGCATGAGGCTTGCCTTTACAGTTCCCTAATACCATTTATTTAATGCTCCTTACGGAATTACTTGTGATGCTGCCTGTGAATACTAGCTTCCGAAGACATTCAGAGGTTGTTCCTGTGTTTTGTTGATGAGGACAACTCCTGCAAGTCTTTGAATATGCAGGGAAATGTCAACCACAGTTGCTTTCCCCCTTAACAGTAAACAGTTAAATTTACTGTTTGGAATTTTATGTTGTGAACTTAGGACAACACATCTTCCAGTCGTGTCTCCTCTTGGACTCTTTAGGATATAACCACTAAACTTGCAGAGTGTGATCTCCTTCCATGTTGACTTCACCCTGCCTCTTAACACACCACCACCAGAGGGAGGATTGGGGAAGGGCCAGGGACAGAGCAAGAATAGCAGCCGTATTTGAGCCAAAATGTTCATTCCACCCCCACTCAGCTTAAGACCATTCATGAGAACATGACTTCACCACATTGAGGAGAAGCAAGAGAGGACACGGATCAGAAAGACCCATAGGTGATGTAGAGCAGATGTCTTGGAAGCCCTCAGAGGAGATAGGTGCAGCTACCCTGGAGTCTGGAGGTATGTCTGACTGGTGACACGGAGCCTGCCGAGTGAGTAGCACAGTGGCTGGAGGGCACACAGGGCAGAGGGTGCGTTTCAGCACTTTGGTCTCTCCTAGTGCTGTAGACCAGAGGTGGCACCCTGAAGGAAACGTGGACAGTTGAGAGGGCTTGTAAGAGCTCAGACATATGGCTCAAGACCCTGGAGCCAGCCATAGCTGGTGGCTAGCCCAGAGCCTTGAACTGGTCCTATGTCCAACATGAGTGGGTCACCAAAATAAGGCGTATGAGTGAGATAGATTCTGACTGTGCAATTGGGAACAATCTCACTAAAGAAATGCTTCTCGAAGTGATGCCGTGGTGCCCTCCTGGGTCTGTCCTGACCATAGGGTCCCAGAACAAAGCTATAAACATGAGCCTCGGGATCCTCAGGGGCATCTGGTCAACTCCACATGGAAGAGGACTAGAGGGTTGGAGAGTAGGGAGAAGGGACTGATCGATAGGAATCCTTTTCTAGGCTGTGAGTGTCCCTTCTGGAAAGCTCTGTTGACAGATCCCAACACTGGAGGGAGAAGGATTTAGAGAATTTTGAGGAAGGTACTCCAAAGGGCAGCAGGGTTAAGGGTACATACAGAGTTCTATCATGAAGAAATTAAAAAATAATATCTTTCCCCAAAGTGGTAATAGGAAGAGGTTGAACCAAGCCTAATAAGGTATCTTTCCCAGTTTTACCATTGTTTAAGTTACCCCATCTCCCCTGGGACAGAGTAAGTGTTAGGGAAAGAATTCAGGAGAATTTAGGGAACATCTCTCCTTATGGAAATGCCAGAAATGTGGGAAAACTGTTTGAGCCTAATAATAGAAATAGCTACATTTTCCTTCAGCCGCCAAAATGAAATTTAAAAAGTTCATGTACTTCTCCTCTCACCTGCTAATACCTTGGTCCCAATAATCGGAAGTGAATCTCAAAGCAATATGTATGTAATGAAGAATGTTTCGTTCACCCACCCCACTCTCCAATCCTTGCTCTCTTCTGATCATCTTATAAGTAATGCCTATGAAACTGACTCACTTAAATCATAATTTTTAGCTCCCTTGCTACCCGTTTGGAGGTTCAGATACCTCAGTTGTACACATTCACTTCCTATGCCAACAGAGTGATGCATATGAAAAGCTTCCTAATTAAAAACCACCTGGAAAAGGCTCCATCTTACTTCTTCTCTGCTTTAGATAACCTCTGTTTTAAGATTGATTTCAACCACAGATCTCCCCTGGCGCGTGAGAAGTTAGTGTTCAAACTGGAATTTAAAGCATTGTCATGCGTTCCTGAGGTATAGCTTCTGCTTCCCCATTTGGGATCTTTCCACAGACCCTATAAACATGCATTTAAATGAGCCTCTATTATTGTCTACGAAACAAATTGTGGACCATAAGAGTAAAATACCCAGTGTGTTTAAATATATAAATATGCACAGCAGCTCCGTATGCTTTTTACTGGATTAACAACGTGCTGTTACACTGTGATACTGCCAAAACGCCCTGATATTTCAAAGCAGGGAACATTCGTGCTAGAACAAGAGGAGCAGTAGCTCCAGGTTATGTCCGTGACCCCTGTGTGAATATGTTGTCGGCTTCATTGCCTAAAGCAAAACAAGAATGTGTGGAAAAGAGCAAGACTCTAGGTCAGCCCAACCAGGGTCCTTCGCCCTAACCTACGGCTTTGTGATTCTGTTGCCTTTTCTGCAAAGTGAATATCGTTATTCGTACCCAATGTAGTTCAGAGGATTGAATGAGGTTAATTAATTTAAAGCACTAAGGTCACTGCGTGAGCCATAATAGAATATCAATCAACGCTTACCATTGGTGTTAGCAATCTCTACTTTTATTTGAGTGGTACAATCATAGTATGTTTATAACTTAACATATCCACAGGATTAATATAAAGAAAAATGAATTTTCATAGTCTAGGTGCTAAAAGAAACTTAAATTAAAATAGTAAAATTGTCATTTACTTTAACTTGTGTTTCCTGGACATCAGCGCCTTGGATGTTTCAACCAGCTTAGTTCAGTGGTTTTCTAAGTATCCTTCCTGGGCCAGCGGTGTCAGCATCACCTGGGGAAGGAGCTAGAAAAGCCACTTGCTATAAAATTGTCTACACCGTGCTTACTTCAAGTTACAAATATTTACTGCGTGCCTAATGCCTCTGGGCATTTGACAAAGCACTGGGAAGAAAGAATAATAGGGTGTGTTCCCTGCATTGGAAGTGCGTATACCCCAATAGGCATACGTATTATAACAGAATAGTATACACAGTGACCTGTGAATGCTAAGGCCGATTTCACAGATCAGGAAAGGTTTTTAGGAGTATTTTAAGATAAAATTTGCATCTATTTTTAAACTGCTAAATATGTTTCAAGAGACAATAAATTTATATGTTGTATAACTATTATAAATAGCATGCTTTATTCAAATGAGTCCAGATCACATTTTCAATAGCAAAATAGATTTGTCTCATATACTTTCTTTTAAATAAAAAGTTTATTAACTTAAAGCATTACCCAGTATATCTTGGAGTCATCTTCTTATTAGAGTTCCTTAACATCCTTACATACTTCCAACACAGAGATCAGAAAGTCATTTGACTTCTCCCTCTCCTTCAGTTCTCAGATCCATGGTATCTTTAAATCATATCCACGGTATCTCCCATGTTTCTTAAATCTATTTTCTCCCTTTATATTCCCACTGCCAGTGCCTTCTCTTTAGTTCTCATAATTTCTTTCTAGACAATTATAACAACATCCTAACTGATTTCCCTGAATGTAGGTTTCATCGTCTCTAAACATCTACAGGATAACATCAGAGTGTGCTCTTTAAGCGAAATGAACCAGATTACATTGATTACATTTCTCCCTTGTTTGAGCTCTATCATTCTCCCTATCATTAGGATAAACATACATCTCAAATGTTTGTCCCAATGTAGACAGTCCAGTTTTACATCCAGTTGTGCTAGTGCAATTATTTGTAGTGTTTCCTTTTGCTCTTAGTATCTGGTTTGAATAGTAAATTGTGTAATTACCCTTTTCATTGCTTTCATTATTTAGTTTGAATCCTATATTTTGTGTATACAAAGTCTTCACTCACAATATGGGTCCTTCTATTAGGAGAGACAAGCTTGATCTCACAGCCTGATTTGTCTGTTGTAAAATCTGAGTACATCAAAATCATGGATTGTGTCTTAAACATTTTTGTACCCCTAATATTCAATACCATGTTTGGCAGTGAATAGGCATTTAATGATGATTATCAAATTTTGAATAGTTCTATTTAAAATTAAAGCTTTGTATTAGTGACAGTCTACGTGTATCATCCTCGGATTACTGGGTATAGCCAAATGGTTTTTGACCTTCTTTTTAACATGCAGATTTACTCTTTCACCAAACTGTTATTGACCATTTAATATGTACTAGTTGAGCAATGCCCTGGTAATGCTTGGAGCCAGAGAAACTGAAAAAACAGACATGTAACCAAATAAGGGCACAAGTGTTACAAGAAGACGCTGTGATTAGATTCAAGGTACAGTAAGGGCACAAAAGAGGAAGTGATCAAACATGAGGAAATGGAGAGAAAATAATGGCTTTCTGAAAGAAAGGACTCTTGAACGGAATCCTGGAAGATGAGCCGTTGTTTCTCTGAGGGACAATTTGGGAGAGGCTATCTAGGGTCAGGGCATGGAGGTCTGAAATACGCACACTCGGAAAGGAATAACTATTCAGTAGAACCGGAGGAGGATATAAGAGGAGCCACTGAGGAGGCTAAACAGGTACCCAGAGGCCAAGCCCAGAGAGGATTATTGGCCAGTCCCTATAAACGATGGTCAGTCTCTGATGTCTGTGAGTTGAGGGAAGGGCATGAGAATTATGGAAATTCAGAAAGATCAGCCTGATGGCAGTGTGGTGGCCATATTGAAGGAGGGAGGTACTTGTCTTGGGCGGCAAAAATTATTCCATAGATCTACAAAGGTGAAACAGGGTGTACATTTAGCCTCCACTCTGGAAAGTAGGAGGAGATCGATGATGGACAAAATATTAGGGAGGTAGATTTGAAGGACTTACTAACTGGATATGAAGGGTGAAGAAAGATGATCATCCAGTAAGTTACAGGTTTTTATTTTGAAGAATTTAGTGTTTGGTGTATGCTGCCATTCAACAAAACGAGAACATCAGGGTGAGAAATAAACTTTAGAGGAGTAATAAATACACAGAGAAAGAGAAGTCTGTAAAGAAGACCAAGAAGAAAAGTAGGAAAATAATCATAAAAGTACCATGTTGTAGAAACTTAGGGCTGGAGATTTCGAAGCGTAGAGGATTATCAACAGTTAAAAATGCTATAAGCCGGCCTTGGATTGTAAGGACTGAAAAGCATAAGAAATATATTAAGATATACACAGCTGAGTTCAATAGTGCCTTTGACAAAACCTTGGCATAAGGTGTAAACGTTTATTCAGTTACAACCCACGTTTATTGGAGTCAGTTCTTCTAGGTTTCGAGTTCTGGACAAGGAACTGTGAATACCGACCTGAATAAGCCAAGCTTTCTTCAAGGACTCATGGCTCCAGAGGGCAAGACAAACTTGTCAACCAAGGTAGCCACTTGATGGAGCAACCTTGCCTTGATTGAATATAAATGTGAAGCCCTAAAGATATTCTTTATTGCCTTTAACCATAATATGCCCATTTTCTCTTTCCGATACCTGAACAGAATCTGGGTAGAAATGATAACTTTCTGACACATTTCAGTTATTAAATTTAGTCCAGGAGATGTTAAAGCTTCAGTAGCATAACCACGTCAAACTTCCTCTTCCCCCACGTTAGGCCAGACCTGTAGATCCAAAGACGTGTAGTGAGAAGAGGGAGGATGGTGTCTCTGGAGATACCCCTCCCTCCCTGTCCTTTGGAGTACGCAGAGATGAATTTAGGCACTGGTTGCCTGTACATGGTGTGTGCATGTCCCAGGCCCATTTGTTTTCTTCGGATTCTATCAGTTTATTGTAGCCTTTGCCAATACTTGGCTCTCTGCGTAGCATTTGTGGGCAGTGTCACTTATTCCTGGTCTCTTTTCCTGATGGAGGAGAGGTGTCGTCCCTCACGTGATAGCCCTACTCCACGTGCCTCATTAGTGACTCTCCCAGGAGCCCTATAGCGCCCTCCTGCAACCTCTGTGCTCCATCACTGCATGCATAGGAAGTACGGAGTATGATCTCACTTGCTCCGGGGCTGCTGCAGGGAACTGTAATGGAGAGATGCTTATCCAAGCCTTCTCAGGAGCACACCACCACTGTCCCTCCAAGGACTTCAGGTGACATGTGGTTTCCCCTTCAGAAATGTCTAAATCAGAAACTGTAACCATGGCTCCAGTCACCATGTCTACATCCCCCTCTTAATGTAAATGGATCCACGTCAGAAGTCAATTTTCTTGGCCACACCAGGTAAATCTGTAGATCCTATAGCTCAGCAACCATCCAACAAGGGCAATAGACACAACCTCTTGTTCTGGACATCTTTTCTTGGAGCAAGTTCCAACTTAGCTGTCCAGATCTCTCCTTATCTCCATGATATAGAATTAAAAGAAATAGTTTTGCTTTAAGTAAATTCTGGAGAAAAGTGTCTAACCCGAGTTGTTGGTGAATCTCTTTAGAATGTGGGTGCTGGCACTGTTTATTCTTCAGTTTGGAGTCTTTGACAAAATTCTGGGAATACGGGAAAGTCACAGTCAATAACCTGTTAAAGAAATAACTCTAAAATGCTATGCTCTATATAATTATATATGAAAAGTATAAGCATATACCATCTATAAAGAATAATACTGAGGAGGCGGTAATTAAAAATAGGGAAAACAAGAGGAAAGAAATTATGCAAATCAGAATAAGATTCCCAGCAAAAGGCAAGTCGGAATTGGGTTTTCAAGAATGAGTAGGAATTCATTAAAGAGATTATGGTGTTTATGCTAAGAATATTCTTTTAATAATCCATTCTGGCTACCCTATGTAAAGTGGAATTTAGGTGTGCGGGATAATATTGTATAACTTAGTTCTGGGAAGCATAAGCAGGTCCATGAACTTGGGAAGGTCACTGGGCAGCGATGCTCCGTCACTCTCATTCCCTCTGTGTGGACAAATGACTTGCCCTTTGATTCTTCTCTTCTCTCTCTGTAAATGGGCTTCTTGGCTCACTCAATCTTCTTGGCCATGGCTAATCATGGCTACCTCAACAGGAAAACCAGACTGACCTTCCGGTTTAGTTCCCCAAGGACAACTGACTAACCATTTGTCCTCCTCTCTCTAAGATTCCCTGAAGAAAAATGCTGACTACCTGGACAGATGCCATGAATCCACTCCTAATCCAATTACATAAGGCCAATCACTAGAAAGCGGCATAAAGTGGTTCATGGGAGGAGGTTGTGGACAAAGAAAAGTATCTGCTGGGAGGCGTGCATAGAAAGGAAATGGCCAGGCTGTGTTCAGACAAAAAGAAAAGGAACTTCAGACTAATGAAGGATTTCGGCTTAGGTGTAGGTTTAAGGAAGTTCATTGTATGTTTGTATGTTTCCCAGTAACTTGGGAACTCCAGGTTAGACAGGGTTTCACTGCTGAAGAAAATTTAGGGGACCCAAAAGGATAACGTTTAAAAAGTTATGTTTTATTTCAGGGAAGTGGTGTAGTATAGCAACAACGTTAGAAGAAGTACAGCATCTGAGCCAGAGACTGTCTCCTGACAAGGGACAGTCAGGTGTGAGCTCTTCTCCTTCCCCCTCTGAACCAGTGAGTCTAAACAAACAGGGGGCATGAACATCACCAAGCTTCACACATTGTTTATGAACACTCTGCCCCATAATAGCGAATTCCAGTGACCCTGGAACTGGCCTTCGTGGGTGGGCTAGAGTAGAAGATCTACCTGCATGTCTCTGACGCCTAGTCAAGGCATGAAATGTGGTGATGAGTAGTATTGTTCTGTAACCATGAGGGCGAGATAAGTTTCGGGGGGTTTGTATCAGCTTGTCAGTATTGTTCCTTAAGATCCATGAGTTCAATGATTTCCACTTAGTCTCCGTGAGACCCCTGAAGTGTTATACCACTGGGGATGGTTACATAACAAGAATATACCTACATGACCAGCGAAGTATAAGAAACCTGACCTAGATTCCATATTACACTCCCTGGTTCAGAAGAATTCCGTGCCCATGTAGGTTGTCCCTAATCCAAGAGAGGCAGTAGACAGCCCTTACAGAGGGGACGACGGTGGGAGCCTGCACTTGACCTTTGTGGACCCCTTCTTGGAAGACGGTCTTTGGCTCTGATGAATATACTTACTTTACTGTTCTTGCTGTATCGTATCACTTTTCTGCAGTGAGGTATGAATTTATAAGTATCATTTTAGGTGCTGTAAGGATTTTCTGGCAGCTACAGGTGGTAATGATATTTATTGAATGTTACCCGGGTAGCAACAGTTTAGCTCTTCTAAACATGTGCATATTCATGTTACCTAAAGCATAAAGCTTTCCAATAGTGTGTACATCTTTAAGGTCGGTTGATAAACTGGTCTGGACTGCTCCTAACCTAAGAGCATAACCTACTGGATAGTCAATGTCAGTTAGATATGAGGCTTGGGGAAGAAGGCGTTTGTAGATAAGAGAAGAAATACTTGCTTATCCTGGTGATGACACCATCGTGAAAGGTCTTGAGCCAGTAGTCTTATATGGAGTTATTATTCTGGGGAAAAAAATCCGACTTTAACCACTTGAAATGTTATTCCTTCTTGTGAACATTCTGTGTTGACTTGAGAAAGTTGCTGGAAGTGGCCGTTTTTCATTTTGATCACTTAAGGTCTAGCTTGAAATCTAGCATTATGAATTCAGTATGTTGACTGCTGGTTCCTCTGAATCCAGCATATTCCCTGGATAAAAACTGTCTGACACTTTGTCCTGTGGGAGTTGTCCATATCTGAAGTAAACACTGAGCGTTAATGCATGTCAGATCTCCTCTTGCCACTTTGAGATTTTTAACACCTGCTAGCTCGGAAAGTTAAAATGTGCAATCAGATGAAAAACACTACAATGTTTTTAAAATAAAGAACTGAGGACGTAGTTCAAGAATTTTAAAAGTTCAAGTGTTTTGTCAATAAACAATAAAAAGTAATTTGTTGTCTTACAGAAGGACAGCAACAAATATGTGATGCAACTGAAACATTCGAGCAAGGGCTCTATTAAATTACTAAAGTCAGTTCAAAGAAACATTAGACCTATGTATTAATATACTTGACTGTTTCTGAAAAGAATATGAGTTAAAATTTTTCTCAAAAATTGATACTAAATGAAATGTCAAACACAAATGAGCGTTTAATTTGGTGTTCTTAACGTAATCATGTACTTTAATTTAGACTGTATGCTAGTTAAAAAAGCAAATGGATCTACTGTGAGACCAGCCATTTAGGAAACAAATATAGCTGAGGAAATTATGACAGTTGTTATGACTTCCTACTCATCACCGTAAACACGTGTACTTATATACATGCATGTATATTTATATGTCCACATACACTTACAGATATACAGATATATTTCAAAGCTATATGTTACATGATTTAAAAAAATGACTATACATTAGTGGGAAAGCAACTCTTGAGCTTTTCACAGATCTTAAAAACAAGCATTTGAGAAATGAATAAAGAGGAGAAGCAAGAGGGGAGAAAAGGGAGGAAGTGGGAGGGAGACGGGAAATGCCCCTGGGATAACAGTGTGATAACTTGGTGCATTCTGAAAACGTTATGTAATAGAGAAGTGACTCATGTTGGCAACTACAGATTGGACTCACAGTTTCATGTCATAACTGTGCTAAGTACCAACCAGGCTAGAAATGCATTAATAGAAAAAGCACTGGGATTGAAGGCAGGAGGTCTGCTTCAGATCCGGGACTGATACTTGAAGCCCTCTAAAGACTCAGTTTCCTCCAAGTGAAAGAAATAAAGGGACTAATGATTCATACCTCAAAATTTGATGGGAGGGTTAAATGCTATAATGAAGCAATGAGAATATTGCCTGCTGTCAATGAGTGTTCAAGAACTACTACCCCTTCTCTTTTTCCCTATGAGAGGTGGTGAGTTCTTAATCTGTACATTTTGTTTGTTTTACATCCAGACAGGGAAAGGCAAGAAACTATCTCAAGTTTTTCTTAATCTGTGATTTGGAGAAAACACGTTTTCAGTCAAATTATCCTTGTGCATTGACTGTGCGATACTAGATAGTGAGAGCGTTAGTTTTCAGACTTTTGTGCAGGAATAGTAAAACAGAATTCTATACATCGATACGTTTAAGCAGAATTTCCACTGAGCAGTTCTAAAAGAATTAAACTTTTTTGTTCATATCCTCCTAATTCAAATTTTTAAATCAGTTACTGAGGCAGAGACTAAAGATGGCTTTTTCTTGCCTCATTGAAAGAACTACAAAAAGAACATTTAAAAAATACTAAAATATTATTGTGCATTTTATTAATATGTTTAATATTAATTATTTTAGGTATCAGATAAGACCAATAACCTAAAAACTTTGTTTATTCCATCTGTTTTTTATGTTCCTAAGATAAACTTTTTGTAAACTATTCTATAATTTTAGTTTCACTAGATCAGAATAATCTTAACTTTGTTTTACCTAAATCACTCAGTAGATCGATAAAGTTTTAGTCAGGAAAATGGGAACAATAGTCAGTTTTTAACAGAGGATATTTAATATAAGAATTGGTTAAATTGTATTGAAGGACTGAAAAAGGACATAATAGGATAGCGCAAAGATTACTGAGTGCAAGAAGCAGGTATCGCTCCCGAGACTGGGGCCACAAAGGCCCAAGTTTGGAGTTATGGGAACCTAAAATCTGAAAGCAGGCCTCCTGTCGAGTTGGCGTTCACGCTTCTGAGGAGATGGTGCCACCAGGCTTGTGCTGGCATCACAGGAGCTCAGAGGTGCAATCAGACCCATGAGGAAATCAAACCCATCAGGAGGAAGCACTGCCTAGTGGCTGGTGCCGAAAAGTAAGAAGCCCAGGAGAAGAGTCCCTCATTGTAGGGCCTCAGACATCTGAGGAGAGGGTGCTGCCCTCCTGGTCCTGGAAACCCAGAGGGGAGCAATGAGATTGGTTCTGGAAATTAAGAACAAAGCTAGAGATGAGGACCGATTGCTGCTGCTGGAATGAACGAAGATGGCTGGAGTTGGGTGACACTGACGACAGCATCAAGTAAGAAGGGTCAAACCTCTTCTCCCCTGCATCTACTCTGCCTCTAAGGTCCCCATTTGGCAGAATCCAAGCAGAAAGTCAGCAGGCAAGGGACCATGATCTGTGGATCCTAACCCCAGTACCAGAGAAAAAAGAAAGGAAAAATAAACTTGGACTAAACAGCAGTAGCTCTGTAACTGGCAGAGTGACACTTCGTAAGTTTAGCGAAACCTTTCTTATCATCACTTTATTTTCAGCAAATTTAGTTACCCAGGTATTAATGTGTGCTTTTTTGGTAATACTCCATCAACAAAGAATTGAGTATCTGGTATTCATGGAAAACAGTGTTGTCATATAATTTTCAATTCAATGTTAAATATCTTGATTTAAATACAATCAGAGAACTGTTGAATTATCATCATCTGTTCAATTGATTACCCAAATATGAGGATCTAGTGCTGAAGTCAGCATTAGTTCTGATAAATTATTACTTTTTATCAAAACTATAAATATTCATTAATAAGATATATCTTCTTTGAAGACTCTGTAAAATGATGAATAATTTATTATTATAAACTATTGTTATTAATTATTATTATTATCGTCATCTGCACAAATACTCTGCTTTGGTATTTATTCTTACAACAGAGTCCTGTATCCTGAATCTGCGCAGTGTTGAAATCAAGCTCCTCTATTTACTGTATCCAATGCTGGAAAATGTGATAGTGATTTGATTAGGCACATAAATATATGATTTTAGTATATAAAGAAACTAGCCCTTCATGTTGCCAAAATTTTTCCTGCTTCTGTAATCATCTCTGTTCCTGGTGTCTCTTTTTAGGCTGAATTTATTTTAAAGTTTCACTTGAATCACAATTTTGTCACTGAATATACATAGCAGAACACAAAACACATTCTATCACAGTTGGAAGGACAGGAAATTTGAGAAATATAGTATAAAATTAACACAATAACCAAGAATATTCTAATTTTCCCCAAGGAATACATGAATCTACACCCTACTGGATGGCAGCTGTCACATTTTCATTTTCTTTTCAGCGTTTCCAATAATTCTGTCTTTGAAAAGTGTTTTTGTCAGGATTGACAGCTGCAGAACTGAGTCTGGGAAATAAACTATCCAACATCCAGGTAAAAAGAATGAAGAAAGATGAGTGAGTTCTTCAAAGTTGTTCTTTACTATTCTGATGTTTCTTCACCCTATAAAAATAAACAATTTTATCATCTGGATAAGTTTGTTATATTAATAGGACAGTAAGAGTAATAAAAAAGAGTAAAGTAGAAAACTGGATAAGAAAAGGGAAAGAATTAAATGCCTGAACCAATCTTATTCTAATGAAAATTTTAAATAGCCAAACTAGAATGATAGCATATTTTTGTTGAAGTATAATTGATTTACAATATTATATTAATTGATTTACAATATTAATTGATTTACAATATTTATTATATTAATTTCAGGTGCACAGCACAGTGATTCAATGGACTCTATAGATTATAATCCATTAAAATTATTAGAAGATGATAGGTATAATTACCTCTGCTTTACAATATATCCTTGTTGCTTATCTATTTTGTACATAATCGTTTGTATATCTTAATCCCATACCCCTAATTTGTTCCCCCGTTGGTAACCACTAGGTTGTTTTCTATATCTGTGAGCCTGTTTCTGTTTTGCGTATACATTCATGTTATTTATTAGATTCTACATGTAAGTGATATCATACAGTATTTGTCTTTCTTTGTCTGACTTATTTCACTAAGCATAATATTCTCTAGGCCCATCCATGTTGCTGCTAATGACAGTATTTCACTCTTTTTTATGACTGAGTAATATTCTGATACACACACACACACACACACACACACACACACACACACACACACACCCCACATCTTATTTATTTGTCTGTTGATGGACACTTGGGTTGCTTCCATATTTTGGCTTTTGCAAATAGTGCTGCTATGACCATTGGGGTGCAGGCATACTTTCAAATTAGTGTTTTTATTTTTTTCCAGATATACCCAGGATTGGAATTGCTGGCTCATATGTCAGTTCTATTTTTAGTTTTTTGAGGACCCTCCATACTGTTTTCCATAGTGGCTGCACCAATTGACATTCCCACCAACAGTGTACAAGGGTTCCCTTTTGTCCACATCTTCTCCAGCATTTGTAAACTTTTTTTTTTCTTTTTTGCAGTACGCGGGCCACTCACTGTTGTGGCCTCCCCCGTTGCGGAGCACAGGCTCCGGACGCACAGGCTCAGCGGCCATGGCTCACGGGCCCAGCCGCTCCGCGGCATGTGGAATCTTCCCGGACTGGGGCACGAACCCGTGTCTCCTGCATCGGCAGGCGGACTCTCAACCACTGCGCCACCAGGGAAGCCCGCATTTGTAAACTTTTTGATGATAGCCATACTGACATGTGTGAAGTGTTATCTCATTGTCGTTTTTATTTGTATTTCCCTGATAATTTTTTGAATAATATTTTGGATCAAAATTAAAATAGCATTTAAGTCATCTCACATATGCAGCAGTCTGCCTTTAGGAAGCTTCTGGAGCAAATTGCCAGGTTTTCAAGATAAGTACTGTCAACATCAAAGCAGAACCCTGGTCCCTGGCAGGATTCCCTTGGGTAAGTGGACAGTTTCCTGCACAAGGAAACATTGGAATCCAAGGAGAGACTGAATCCTGTAAACTGGAAATCAAGGGGTGAAGAAGTGCTTGGGGACCTCCTGGATCCTTCCCCTGGACACATATGCCAGGCACCAAAGATAAATGAAAGAGTGGGTCTCATTTGTTCAATAAATAGTCATTGTATGAACTGAATATTTAGTAACACATGGGTCCACAATCAGAATTTCAAAGCCCAGAAAAATACATGTAAAAGATAAATGCCTTAGAATATAAATCATGCTCTCCATCATCCTGTTTAGTAGTGAACATGCACACCTTCTATTGAATTGTCTGGACAGTTTGGAAATGAAAGTCCTACAGGCTAGAAAGTTTAAGAGCTAATGGATGCTTTTGACCTTCCAGCTGCTTATAATAAGGGTGGTGAAATCAGACAATACATTCTTTATAACCTGATTATAATTCAGTTCTTCAAATTCTCAGTCCTAAACACCAATGATTTTTAGGTTAACCTGTCCACCACACCTTTTTTAAGAATGAGAGCTGAAATGATGTCATATGATATTGGATAGAATGGTTTTAGAGCCTTAAATTCAAGCTTTGAAACATTAGTTTTGGTTGTGCCTATTTATTTTAAAATATTCATAGTGCCAGTCTTTGTTCTTTACCCCCAGATTTTGTTCTCCACCCTCTGAAGCCTATAAAATACAACACAAGCACTTATGAAGGAGGAGATGCGCTGGTGCTTATTCTATGTATTTTATTCCCTGGCATATTTAATTATGAGAGAGTAGACGAAGGGATTAGTATGTGTAGGAAAATTACAGCCTCCACATCATCCACTGGGGTGATACTGGTTGGTTAATCTTGGGCCAGTCCCATAGTTTCTACAAACTTCAGATTTCCTGGGAAAAAGTATGATGACAAGGCTCATTGTGTAGCTGCATAGTTTTATTTGAAAATATGACTAGCATTCTGAAGTATGTTATCTAGAGCTACCGTAACAAAGTGCCACAGAGTGGGTGGCTTAAATAACAGAAATTTATTTCTCATTTTTCTGGGGCTAGAAATCTGAGATCGATGTGTCAGAAGGGTTGGTTCCAGCTAAGGTCTCTCCCCTTGGCTTATAGCTGGCTGTCTTCCTCCGGTGTCCTCATATTGTATTCCCTCTGTGTGTGTTTGTATCCTAACCTCATCTTCTAATAAGGCCATCAGTTATATTGGATCAAGCCCACTTCAATGACCTCATTTAAACTTAGTTACCTCTTTCGAGATGCTGTCTCCAACTACAGTCATATTCTGAAGTGCTGGAGGTTAAGACTTCAACGTACAAGTTTGGGAGGGACATGATTCAGCCCATAACACTTGGGATATTAATTCTACTAGTTTTTAGTGCCTTGGTAAATGAAGACCAGTATTTTAGAAGGAGAAAGTCATGAGAAATAAAAAGACAAAACTGAAAGAGAGAAAGGTTAGGGTTAAAAGAGGGAAAGAAAAATCCTGACTAAATGACAGTCTGCCTAATTATGTAAAGCTTCTGCATTCTATCCTCTATGTATTCAGAGAGGTTTCTGTATTGCTCTTTACCTTCATTAAAGGTCTCAGTATGTCAATCAGAATACACAGTTCACATATGGGAAATTTCTTCATGATACCTTCTCTAAATCCATAGAAAAAATAAATTTTCATATCTGGCAAGTGTGCAGAAGCTCACCACCATTCCAGCACTGATAGAATAATTCAAAAGGATTTTAGATGAGACCTGTCATATTATTACCATCTCTAATTAGCACTCTAAAAGGTATAACATTCTTTCTACGCAATTAAGCTCTACTCAGAAAGGTGTTTAAATTCACTTTGTCCTGGGGAGAGGAACGATGTGGAAGAAATCTTGAGAAGTGGGATTATAGTAATTATGAGGGTATACATCATCCAGGCCAAAAAGCCAATGCTTTAATAGAAAAAAATATCTTGTAAAAAATAATTCCATGGATGTTATTAATTAGTTACTATAAGCAGGAATCAATAGAATACATATTCTGCAGTGTCCTCTTGTTTGGGTAGGAGTTAAAGGGCATGCTCCTCTCTGACAGGGAAAAGTGACTTTATCTGGACGTTTCTCCTTGGAGAGCAGTCTCGCAGATTCTGACCCTTTCCACAATGGAGAGAAGCACTTGCCTTGCTTCGCTACTGCTCTCCTCTGCCACTCTGCTGGGTCATTTTTAGGCCATGATAATAAAAGATGCCTGAGAAACTCTGCTCATCTTCAGATAAGTCTCTGTGTACCGTTGCAACATGCATCCCATAGCTTTGTAATAAAGATAGGGGACCCTCACCACTGGCAATATTCTCAGTCAAGATTTTAAATTTCCTGAAGAAAAACAGTGTATTTCAAATACACTTAATGTTAAACAACTCTTTAAATTACAGACATATATATATATGATTATTAACTAGATATTGTATATATACAAACAACGTTGAAAGCTGTTCAGCTGTTTCAATTGATGGCTCCCAAGATGCAGCTGGCAGTACTGATGCAATTTGATAGATTTTTGGGGGAAGCTATTCTAATAGAGCTGACTTTAATGATAGGGAAGAGAATTGTCTTGGACAAAATAATTTTTAATGTCTTTAAATATTTTCATCTCTGACAACTTTTGGCTCTTCTAATTTGTTTCAAATTTTCAAACTTCTAGTTTAAAATACAACAGCATGTACTATGTATATGTTGTGAATGGCTGACTCTACCTCCTTCAGCTTCACTTCTTGATGCCAATCACTTCTTAAAGTTTTAATTTTACAGACAATAAAACTGAATGGTTTTAAATAAATTATTTTGAGAAGTTACTAATACATACAAGATACTCTTGGGCTAATTCTCCTTTGCTTCTAAGTAAAAAAAAAAAAAAGAATTGTTGCTTGACCTTTGTCTTGGTGTTTTTCTGCTTAACTGGAAAAGTTTTTATAACCTCATTGTCTTTTTCCTAAAGTTAGTAGCTCTTCTATGTCCAGAACTAAAATCTATCTCTCACTTCTGCAAGCATTATTTCACCATATGCAGCATTTGTCTCAGGAGAAGAGCAGTAAAATGATTGATTAGCCTGTTTTTTTCCCCCCCTAGAATATGCTTTATAAGTAGAATCAGTTCTTTCACATACCATCAAAATAATTATTTATATACATTATTTCAATCCATTTTCACCAAGTTGTGAGGTTGGTACCGATAACCCTTATCTTTTCAAGAGCAAAGAGCAAGTGGAGAAAAAGGTCAACCGCAAGCACGTGGGGCTGCATTGTGTGCTGCTTAGGAAGAAAGAATATGGAGACAACACGGCTCATCGTTTACTAGTTGTGTTACATATCACATAAAGAGTAAGTGACCTTAGATATCTACCTCATCAGAAATTTAACTGGGAAAATGGCATTGGTAAATCCTTTTGTGTAAAATGCAAGAACATTCATACAGCTGTATAAAACAGCATAAAATACATTTCTTTGAGAATATGACTTCTGTTTTTTCTAAGGATGTATTTCTAGCAGTGAATTGCAAAGGTATGGACATATTGAATGGTTTTGATATATATATATTTTTAAAAATTTTTTTATAAAAGGTAATTTTTAATAGGAGAGTCAACAGGTTATCTTATGTTGCTGGACATACTGATATTTTTTTATTTTCCTTTTTCTTATATGCATTTGTGTACTTTAATGAGCATATACTTTTCATGTAACAACAAAAAATAAAGGAGAATTATATTTATAGAATATCATTTCAGTCTATCCTGTCATGGCAATCCATTGACTTTTAACATATCTTGAGAGTGTTTTTTAATTATTTAAATATTTCCTGCAGGTTAAGACCATAATCCAAGATGATCAAGAAGATTGAATTCTCAATTAATTGATTGTTGCTAAAGACTCTCATACAGAGATAAACTAAGACATTAAACAGAGGTCCCTTTTATATTGAAAGCACCTGGCAAATAACTTGACTACTATTCTTTCTTTACTGTATATACTGTATATCTGCATTATGTGTATATGTGTGTATGTGTTTGTGTATTATATTTTTTTGTCCACATCTTGATGATCTTGTAAGTATATGCTATTTCCTTACTTGAAAATCAGCTGCATACATTTGAGTAATATCAGTTAGATTTTTTATATAAATCAGTTTTTCCTTTTTGATGATTACATTATATGAAGATGTCTGAATATTATTTTTTTCTTTCTTAGACATGTATTTGAAGACATATCTATGAAACATCTAGATTTCCTGTAGAAATTGGACATTTACATATTTAGCCAGTCTATTTCTGCACTTTAAATTTTGGTAATGTAAAATAAAAATACACAACTTTGTTTTTAAATCATTTTCATAAGTTTAATAGCCAGTACTATTTAAAAAATCCTTTTTTGTGGTAATCTGATTACTTGGAGGTTCTTCTTATCCTGATCTAAAAAACGGAAAGCATTTAGTCCAATATTTTAAGGAGGAAAGTTAAGGGGAATTTAAATGGAAATAGGCTCAGAAAAGAATCTGTGACTTGAAGAACAATCATTGTTTACCATAGAGAAGTTGATTTAAAAGGAACTCATTCATAATACTTTATATATGAAAAAATTATTAGACTGAATATATAGATAAGTTCTTGTCCTACTTTTGTGAAGATAATAGAAAAAAACTCCTTATATTAATAAAAAGTAATAAAAATAAATTAAAAATAGACGATTAAATACATGATACAGTGTAATATATTTAGGCAAAATGATATTACAACTGTGTGTTTATTTACATGGATATGTTTTGATGTTAACGTACTTATCAGGTAACCATTAAGAAATAATTTCTTATTTTCTTGTCTTTCTTAATAATATAAATTTCCAATTTTAGGTGGGATAACTAGCTTTCAAAACATTAGTGATGTGCTTTTTATATAGTGTTGAAGAAAATTTCTTAAATGTCACTTCATACTGTTAAATTATCTACAGAGGAAGGTACATCAGATGCCTTGATAATTATGGTATTATAAGAAACATAGTCCTTTTGCTAATTTGTTGTGATTTCTCTGTTTATGAAGGCATTAAAACTTGTTTAGGGCTTCCCTGGTGGCGCAGTGGTCGACAGTCCGCCTGCCGATGCAGGGCACGCGGGTTCGTGCCCGGGTCCGGGAGGATCCCACGTGCCGCGGAGCGGCTGGGCCCGTGAGCCATGGCCGTTGAGCCTGCGCGTCCGGAGCCTGTGCTCCGCAAACGGGAGAGGCCACAACAGTGAGAGGCCCGCGTACCGCAAAAAAAAAAAAAAAAAAAAAAAACCCCAAAAAACGTCAGTTTAACACATCATATGCAAACATTAATTTTCCTGAAATGTTTCTTCATCCATTTATTTTGTGCCTTTCTGCACACAGATGCTATTGAAAAGTATAAGTCGGTCTGTCACTGTCCCATCAGTCTGTCCATTTTCTTCACTCAGCTGGAACATGAGAGGCTGAGTTTATCTCTGAACTGGATATTCATTCTGAAGCCTTCAGGGTTGCTTTCACAATGAGTCTGGCAAACTTGGAACACCATTTGTTGTATCATTTTATTTTTCTCTCTTAGAAAATTAACATAATTCAAACAGAACTCTGCCACCACCCCTTTAAAGAAACCAGGTTCCAAGAATGTAAAACTATCAATAAAGACAGTGATATATTTCTATTTCTCTATTTTTGCAGGGTCCTGAGGCAAATTGCCATGAGTGATGTTGTTACTGTAATCTACACATTAAGGAGAGAAAAGAGATATTGGCAGATTTTCTGCTAATGACCTCTATCAATGTCTCTAGACTCCCCACACTCTCATCTCCCCACAACTTCTATCCCTGGTTGGAAATGTTTTCCTTGCCATAGTAAGGCAAAGTTATTGACGGGGAGGCATCAGATACCTCGGGCGTGTGTGGTGGGAAGGGAGGTTGGGGAGGGCTGGTAATAATGTTGAAAACTACTGCAAGGAAAACAGTGTTTCCTAGGGCACCCTAAAATATAGAGGCTAGATAACAATAATTGCCTCTTGTATTGAGAGATTCCACTGTGCTTGGTTCTTTCCTAAAAAGCATATTATTTATTCCTTACAGCAATCACATGAGATGTCATCCCCATTTTACAGATAAGAAAATTAGAGGTTAGAGAGTTTGGATACTTGCTCTCAGTCCTGCTACAAAGTAGTAGAGCCTAGATAAGTCCCTGCATTTAACCTGTACCCAGTTCCTCTACTTTCTGAAAGTCTACCATGCTTACTCACTTCTTGAGTTCATAAATATGCTTTCCCTTCAAATATTAAAGTTATTTGAATTTTTTGTTCGTTTCATTTTTAATTTAAAAAAATTTTAAATTGAAGTATAGTTGATTTACAATGTTTCAGGTCTACAGCAAAGTGATTCAGAATATATATATTCTTCTTTTTTTTTTTTTTGCGCTTTGCGGGCCTCACTGTTGCGGCCTCTTCCATTGCGGAGCGGAGCGCAGGCTCAGCAGCCATGGCTCACGGGCCCAGCCGCTCCGCGGCATGTGGGATCTTCCCGGACCGGGGCACGAACCCGTGTCCCCTGCATCGGCAGGCGGACTCTCAACCACTGCGCCACCAGGGAAGCCCAAAAAAATATATATTCTTTTTCGGATTCCTTTTCCATTATAGATTATTACATGATATTGAATATAGTTCCCTGTGCTATACCGTAGATCCTTGTTTTTTTAAATCTATTTTATATATAGTAGTGTGTATATGTTAATCTCAAATTCCCAATTTATCCCTCCCTCTGCCTTTCTCCTTTGATAACCATAAGTTCATTTTCTATGTCTGCGAGTCTATTTCTGTTTCATAAATAAGTTGATTTGCATCATTGTTTAGATTCCACATATAAGTGATATTATACGATATTTATCTTTGTCTGACTTACTTAGTATGATACTCTCTAGGTCCATCCATGTTGCTGCAAATGGCATTATTTCATTCATTTTTATGACTGAGTAGTATTGTCGATGGACATTCGGGCTGCTTCCATGCCTTGGCTATTGTAAATATTGCTATGAACATTGGGGTGTGTGTATCTTTTTAAATTAGTGTTTTCGTCTTTTCTGGATATATGCCCAAAACTGGAATTGCTGGATCATATGGCAATTCTATTTTTAGTTTTTAAAGGAACCTCCATACTGTTTTCCATAGTAGCTGCACCAATTTACATTCCCACCAACAGGGCAGGAGGGTTCCCTTTTCTCCACACTCTCTCCAGCATTTATTATTTATACACTTTTTGATGATGGCCATTCTGACCAGTGTGAGATGGTACCTCATTGTGGGTTTGATTTTCATTTCTCTAATAATTAGTGATGTTGAGCATTTGTTCATGTGCCTGTTGGCCATCTATTTGAACTTTTGGATCCCCCAATATTTAAACATCTTTTCTACCTAGCTTTAAAGGCTTTAATCATAGAATCTTGCATGTCTTAATATTCTTAGCACCAAAACCCACAAGGCTATTTAAAATGATGTCCAATTGAATTTTACATCTTTCACATGGCACTTTCTTGTGGTTACAAATTATGGTCATTCGACATTATTGAGGATATACTACAGTATTAATAAGTATGATAAATACATCGTGCTGGAATAAATGTCAATTATTTTTTGCTGCATGGGGTATCGTAGAAACAACATGAAGTTGTCCATGGGGTCAAATTAAATAATCTTCTCTGAACCCTATATGTCCTCTTCATTGTTTTTCCTATTTCTTTGGAGTAACCCTGTCTCAAGTGCAACCCCTTTCCAAAATCACACACAATGCCATCCCAACTGTATGCATTAGGCTCTCCCTTCTGTGCCCACCATGAAGTGACAAGAGAAGCCTACCAAGATCTCACTGCCTCCTGTTTTCCATACATCTACTGAAGATGAGAGGAAGGTGCAGACAGAGAGAAACAAGAGGCCCAAGAATCCACATTACATTGCTCCTTGTGTTTCACGACAAATATGGAATATTATTCAAAGACAGTAAAGATTGTATTTTCCTTACTTAAACACATTCAATCAATTCTTATCCTTCCTTTAGTATATGGTCACGGGAAGCTTCCGTATTTTTCATGTCGTTCCACTTTGCAAGCTCAAGCTTAGCACGTGGCACACGTAAAAAATCAGTTGTTTTATGGGGAAGATAAAGAGAGCCTAGGTTAATCATGCATTTCATAGACTGTTAATCTTTAGCTAAATTACTCTATTAAACTCAGATAAAACAATCCTATTAAAAAGTAGCAAGATATTTAGATTTCATTTGTCAAAGAGAAAAACAAACATGAGTGTAGTCATTAACAAAATACGCACATCAGTAATGCCTCCCAATAGGTTATCCTTCCATATTCCTTATGAGGTACAGGCCATTCAGTGAGTTAATTTGGTTTTTTTGTAGTTTGAATTTTAAAGTTATATTCAAACAGTTACAAATTTTCTCAAGACTATGTTGTCACCTAATGATGAAAAGAAAAAAAAATCTATTAACTTTCGGTTCCCTTCTTTGTCCTCGAGTAGTTCTGCCTCCTTAGGATTGCTGGGCTAAGAAAATCCAGGTAGAATGTAAGGAATGTCACTATTAATATCACCAGTAATTAAAAGTTTATTGAATGCTTACTTGTCCAAGGCACTTTAAGGGATGAAAAGAGGAGTATGCAAGAGGGAAGAGATACGGGGACATATGTAAATGTATAACTGATTCACTTTGCTTTAAAGCAGAAACTAACACACCATTGTAAAGCAATTATACTCTAAGAAAGATGTTAAAAAATAATAATGCTAATGTGAAGAGTTTTGAAAGGTAAGAAAAAGGAGTAAAATATAGACTTAAAATTTTAAATGACAAAAAATTATTTTATAATTTTTTCTTTTTTGTGGGTGATGGAATCATCTTCCCCTATAATTACCAATATAGAAATGGCAACATTTCAAATATGAATGCAATGTTTTAGAACATAAGTTCTCCTTGATTTCCATTGTCACCTCCAAATTCAAATGCTATTTCTAACAGAAGTGGGTCCCACTTTTTACCTCCCACCCTATGCCGTGCCCAATCTGCAAGGTTCCAGAGATTACTGCCAGTTCAGGAGACGATTGTGCCTTTTGGAACAGTTCCTGCTGGATTATCTCAGCTTTGCCACTTAAGAGCTATGCAATTTCTGCATTTTACCAAAATTCTTTGAGCTTCAGATTCCCTGTCTACAAAAGATACATAATAAAACTTAACTTACCCACTTGTTATGATTAAATGATCATACATTAGTCCTTTGCCAAGCATAATGTACCATATAAAGGTGCGGAATCATACCTGTAAGAAGCACAAAAATGTAACGACCGCTTGAAAATAATTCTCTCATTGGTCTGCACAGGGCCTAAAATATCTGTCACTTTACTCACCCCTTTGACTTCTCAAGGAGGTCCCTGTTAACCTATAAATATGTCATATCATTGAATATTAAATATTCATCAAATATTTATATTAAATAACTAGTTGTGATGGGTCACAATGGAAAACATTTATTATTGGCAGTAATAAAAAGAAACATCCGGAAGCAATAAAAAGAAACTTGATTCGTGCGACAACATGAATGAACTTCACAGGTATTAGGCTGAGTGAAAGGAGCCAGAGACATACAAAAAAAAATGTTCATAATGTATGGTCTTATTTTTATGAAATTCTAGAATATGTACAACTAAAAGGGGTGGGAGGGAACTTTCTGAGGGATGAAAATGTTTTATTTCTTCAAAATGGTGAGGATAACACTAATGTATATATTTTTCAAAACTGATTTAAAGGAACACTATAAAGAGATGAACATACCACTGCATGTAAATTTTACTTATATTTTAAAAAAGACCATCGAAACATTATTGTGTTTATTTAAAAATAGTTCTTATATTTTATGGATGCATGCTTAATTGCTTACAGATGAAAAGATATATGCAATTTTGGGGATTTAGTAAGGAAAAATGGGGGAAGGGAGTAGTGGTAAAAATGGGGAGTGGATGAGAATATAGATGAATCGTGCATTGGAAAGTAGTGGAAGTTGGGTGATATTCCACTGAGAGTTCTTTATTCTCTCTGCTTTTGTATATGTTTGAACATTTCCCATAATAAAAAGTTGAAAAAAGAGGGATCATTTTGGTTCATCTCCCTTCACAAGAGAAAACTGAACAGAAGAAGAAGGACATAACTTGTTCAAGCTCTCAAAGCCAGAAAGCAATCCAACTCCCAAGTTTAACCTACTTTCTCTGATCCCAAGGAAACAAAATATAAGCGTTTTGGAAAGGTTACTTTTCAAATGCGCCCACCGATAATGCAAGGAGTTGTTTAAGCAACAAATATACTTGCTCCCTGTCTCTTTTGGTTTCAAATGGCTGTTTTGTAGATTTAAATTCCTTTTTACTCCCATTTCAGAATGTGAGTGCAAGGATCAGAGAAAGCTTTTTTTTTTTTTCTACAAAAAATAAACACAACACAAACAAAAAAAACATACAGCAAAGACTTCTTTTCCCCTTCCAGCTCTAAAAGCATCCTCCCATTCCAGGCAAAAAAAAAGCAGAGGCAGATCTGTTACGGGGAGGCGCTTGGGTCTCCATTCCGGTGTGATCCAGAACACCTGTTCTCCCTCCAGCTCCCTCCAATTAAGCAATGCAAAAATTGTCTTGAAACCCGTGCGAGTGTCTGCCTGTGTGTCTGTGTGTGGGATGCGGTAGCGTGTCAGCACCGAGGACAACGGGAATCAGAAGTCGGAAAGGTGAGTGGTGTGTAGAATCTCCCTTTGCAGAAGGGGCGGAAGAAATTGCATCTGCTGGGTCAGGAGACTCAATCACGCTGGATTTGTCTCTTCCAGCCAGGCCCTTGAATCTGCAAAGTAAATTCCACTGTGAGAACGAAAAGCTTTACAGCCGCTTGGTTTCGACGGCTGGGGAGACTATTCCTTCCTTGTTCCACTGATGGGAAAATCAGCGTCTGGCCGCCGCTGTTTGGTGGAAAAGAAAATGGTGAGAGTGGGGGTGGGAAGAGGATTTGACGAGCTTCCTCCTGCCTCTTCAACCTGTAACTCTTCTTTACTCGTCTTCTCTCCACCCGCGAGACCATTTCGGGCTCATGAGAGGTTAAGAGCAAACGTTCATCTGGAGGCTCTTTAAACAAAAGCATCGTTAACGTTGTGTCCTACGACCATTAATCAAATTTCAGCGATCCGAGGGAAACGTGCTCTTGGCAGTGCCGATGGGAGCACCCTTCCTACGCTGCCTGTCTCCTTCAGCGGCTCCCCGAGAGACTGGCTCTATCTTTGGTGGTCGGTCGCCCAGACTTCCACTTCCTCAGGCTGGTTCTGACATGGGGGTCCCCGTGAGGAACCAGAGGAAAAGGCGGAGACGGGGAAGGGGGGGGATGGGAAAGAGGGAGAGACATCAGTCCAAGCCTAACCGCTCCGAATCTCCGCAAGAGCCCCCGTGACTTGAAGTGAGCCCCAGAACACCCCCACCTTCCAGTCTCCCAGGACCTGTGCGGGCTGCCGGAGCTGGAGGGCCAGCCTTCCTCCACCCCCCATCCCCAGCCGAGAAGAGGAGTGAAGAGCGCGCGGCGGGGAAAGCGGCGAGCGCCGGGAGAGGGGCGGGGAGAGGAGCTGACAAATCAGCTGCGGGGGCGGTGAGCGGAGGAGAAAAGGACGAGGAAGAGGAGGAGACGGAAGGACCGGGAGGAGGAGAAGGAGAGGGGGCGAGCGAGCGCGCGCGGCCACGCGGGGTGAGGTGTGTGCCGGCCTTCGAGCTGACCCGGGGACCGAGCCCCGCCTTGTGCGTCCTTGGCGCTCTTTTCCCTGCCTTCCCTTGAGACCTTCTGTCTTCTTCTCTCGAATCCTCCCGTGCGGGGGACGGGGAGTGGCAATTCGACGCCGGGTTCGCGGGTTGGCGTCCCACGCCCCCAGCCTCTCCTCTCACGGTTATGCAGACAGCCGCCTCCTCTGGGGACCATCCCTCTTCTGGTGCCACCTCCACCCTTCCTGTGCGCTCTTCATCCTCTCTCCTCCCACTTAAATAATATTTGGGAATTGTTTTACATTTTTTAAAAGTGCGGGTGGGGGAAGAATCCGAGTTCTGAGGAGTCGAGGGAATCAGGTAAGTACCTGTGGATCTAAACGGGCAGCCTGGGAAATCATGGAGAAAACCTGGTGGGAGAAGAGTCATTGCGAACGCCCGGGAGGCGGGGTTGGTGCTGCAGTGAGGACCGGCCGTAGTCGAGTCTCTCCCGGAGGTGGGTTCTCTTATACCTAATGGTGAGCTTGCGGAAAGTAAATCCACCTGGCTTTCCTTCTGCTTCCGGTACTCCCCGCGTCTTGTCCTCAAAGGCTGAGAGGTCCGGTTTCTCAGGGGTAAGCTGTTTCTTTGGGAAAGGCAGGATGCTCGGTGGAGTATGAGTATTCAACTTTTATTTTCCGCTTTCCTTAAATCCCGCAGTCCGCTCTCTCTTGTTAAGTAAACAAGCTGTGTTTGGCAAATCATTAAATGGAAGAGCAAAGAGGGCAAGCCAGCAGGTGGTAAGGGGTTAACAGGTGCGGGCGCCGGGTGGCTGGCGGGATCAGCGCGCGGAGAACGCCCCCTCGGGGAGCTGGCGCGCATCCCGAGACTGCCCGCGGGTGTGAACGCGCGCCTGCTTGCGCAGGGTAGATGGCCGAGGGCAGGGTGCGTGGTGGGGTGGATTAGGGCGAGTGCGGGGGCGCTGAGGTTCAGCCACACCCAGAGTGAGTAGTTCCCTCCCTTGCCCTCCTGACGTTTGACCTGTTAGCTGCCTTCGGGGATTTATTTTAAGAGTGTCCCTGACCCCGTGCCCCCAGCTCCCTTTACTTTTCCTGTAACCTGTCTTCTAAACGCACTTCTAAGTTATACTGTTACCATTTGGACCCTGGGAAGTTAAAAGAGGGGTCCATCTTTTCATGTAATTCCACTTCGGAAGGGCTGTAAGAACAGCTGAGATGATTCATCCTAATCCATGTTTAGGCGGCTAGACTTTTACCAGCCAAGATGGATGGGAGATGCTAAATTTTTAATGCAAAAGCTAAAAAAAAAAGGCTGCTTTGTCCGATGGTGGAAATGGAGGTACACTTAAAAGAATCCCACACTTTTGGGGAGTCTACTGATCTTTCAGTGGTTTTTACCTTGGGTGGTTCTAATTTCGTTTTGTTTTACCCAAAAGTTCTCAAAGTGTATTTTGTGTTCTCCAGTGCGGTGTAAAGGAATTCATTAGCCATGGATGTATTCATGAAAGGACTTTCAAAGGCCAAGGAGGGAGTCGTGGCCGCTGCTGAAAAAACCAAGCAGGGTGTAGCAGAAGCAGCGGAAAAGACAAAAGAGGGTGTTCTCTACGTAGGTAGGTAAGACCCAAGTGTCACTTGGTTATTTATTTATGACTGATGCGTTACGATGACTGATATTTTATTTATTTATTTTTAAAATTAATTAATTTATTTTTGTTGTGTTGGGTCTTCGTTTCTGTGAGAGGGCTTTCTCTAGTTGGGGTGAGCGGGGGCCACTCTTCATCGCGGTGCGCGGGCCTCTCACTATCGCGGCCTCTCTTGTTGCGGAGCGCAGGCTCCAGATGCGCAGGCTCAGTACTTGTGGCTCACGGGCCCAGTTGCTCCGCGGCATGTGGGATTCTCCCAGACCAGGGCTCGAACCCCTGTCCCCTGCATTAGCAGGCAGATTCTCAACCACTGCGCCACCAGGGAAGCCCTGACTGATGTTTTAAATGCTGGTGTTTCCCGCTTGATTCAGTTTTGCATCTTCACTTGTCAAAATGATGGACTGAATCAGAGGTATGTGTAGGTAGGTAAATGTGTGTGTGTTTGGGCTATAGTAAAAAGTGGGGCTATTTTCTTTTTCCAGATCATTTAATTTTGCAGTAATACTTAGGACTTGGTTTCTTTTTTAAAATGAATGTTTCTATGCATAAGTAACTATAGCTCCGAGGACAGTTTTTAAAACTCAGTCTTAAAAAATAATCGAGACTATTTTAAGAATCAGACTCATCCATGGGCTTTTGATTTCTTTTATCATCATGTATAATATATGCTAATTTCAGTGTATTCTAATTTAAAAATAAGACTTTGATATGACCTTGAGATATGTAAAGACAGACCTTCTGTGGCCCTGGAAAGGAAAGGACAAAAAAGTCTTTGGTGGAGTTACTTCTTGCTACCACTTGGTAAGCCGAGGACTAAGCTCAAGAAAATGCTTAAAGGCTGCTGATATCTCCGAGACATTTATATATTTCATTTGTGTATCAAGTGATACACACAATAAATGATGAGATTGATGCTTATTATTTCTACTTGTTTATAAATTCCCACCTTGGAGTATTCTTACAGACCCTGACTCTCTTGAACTGTGTTAGGCTGGGTGTTATTTTACAAATCACCTCAACCTCTTTGGGGAAGAAGCAGGCACACACTCATGCATAGGGATAGACACATGCACGCACACACATACACTTACCCACTGCCCATCCTGCCTCTCCTCTTTCTCCTTTGAGCTCTTCCACATTCTCTGGTGGCAGTTGTAGCAATAGTAGCCGAAGGATGAGCAATGAAGTGGAGGATACGCGCATTTAGAATACTCTGCCTGTGTCTGTGGGGTGAAAGAAAGCTACACCGTCTCTCCAACATCGATGGGCTGGAGAAAAGTTATACTTGGAATGATTTTTATGAATCCTTCTCCTATTTTTATCTCACTGTTCATAGACTCTTTTTGTGTTGGCTTAATCTTACCACAGATCTCTTTACTTTGAAACATATATTCATTGGATTAAAAGATGTTACAAGAGGGAAAAAAATTGATGAGTTAACTTCAAGTTTTTTTGTGAAGTGCGGATTACATCTTTTCAGAGGGAATTTGGGATACCGAATCAGTGACGTGCAGATAATCAATATCTTCACATTTGTCCTCAGTTTTCCAAGTTGGGCAAGTGCATGCTTGCAACTATTCTTTGATTTCAGTTACTTTATAACTTACTAACTTTAAAGATTTTTTTAGTATGATAATATCCACTTTATTAGTTTGTAAGGAGCCCAGAAAATACTGAATATTAAATTAATATATTGCAGTTTTCCAGGTAATAAGCAGGATTATCATCTGGAAAGCGTTGTATTTGTTTTCATTGTCAACTATGAGTTTGGGCAAATAAAATTATTTTACTTTTTAGAGGTTAATTCTGTTATTTGTCCTGAGATTATTAGATGAAGTTTTAATTTGTTTATGTGACACGTGTTTTTTAAACATCACCTTCAGTGTTTATTTTGGTATTTAAAACATGGTGCATTCTATAAACTATTCATCAGTTATGTTTTAAAGTCAATTAAAAGTTGAATACAAATACAGGATTCAGGATGAAGAGTGACCATGTGAAGACATAGTAGTATAGTTCAGGTGTTGGCAGGCTTTTCCTGTAAAGGGGTAGATAGTGAATATTTTAGGCTATGATATATGTTTCATCTGCTCAACTTTGCTCTTACAGTGTGAAAGCAGCCATAGACAATAATTAGGGTGGCTATGTTCCAATAAAACGTTACTTACTAAAACAGCTGGAGAGCTTATTTGGCTCATAGGCTGTAGTTTGCTGACTCCTGATAAAGGAGAAAAAAACATAGATTTGGCATCAAACTTAAATTCCACTCCAGGCTACACCACTTATTACCTCTAGGATACTGGGGAAGTAACTTAACATATCTGAGCATCACTTTCCTCATTTGTAAAAATATGATTTGGATAAATGCAACTACCTTGCAGAGTTTTTGTGAGAATGTCATAATAAAGCAGAACATATGAATAATAATAACACATTTTTAAAAAATTAAAGACTTTATTTTTTATAGCAGTTTTTAAGTTAACAGAGAAATTGAGAAGAAGGTACAGAGGTTTCCCACGTACCCCATCCCCCCATACATTCATAGCCCCTCCCATTACCAACATCCTTCACTAGATGGTACATTTGTTACAGCTGATGGACCTACACTGACACATCATAATCATCCAAAGTCCATAGTTTGCATTCGGGTTTGCTCTTGGTATAATATATTCTGTGAGTTTGGACAAATGTATCATGATATGTATTCATCATTATAATATCTTATAGAATATTTTCAGTGTCCCCCAGCCCCAGGCAACCACTGATCTTTTTCTTTCCATAGTTTTACCTTTTCCAAAATGTCATATCATTGGAATCATATGTAGTTTGTTCAGATTGGCTTCTTTCACTTAATAGTATGCATTTAAAGTTCTCCCATGTCTTTTAATGGCTACACCTGGTTGCTTGCAAGTTTTGGCTATTATGAATAAATCTGCTGTGCAGGTTTTTGTGTGGACATAAGTTTTCAGCTCCTTTGGGTAAATACCAAGGGGCACAGTTTCTGGGTCATATGGTAAAAATATGTTTAGTTTTTAAAGGAACCATCAAACTGTCTTCTGCAGGGGCTGCACCATTTTGCATTCCCACCAGCAATTAATGACAGTTCCTGTTGCTCTAAGTAGAGCAATATTTGATGTTGTCAGTGTTCTGCATTTTGGCCATGCTAATACGTGTGTAGTGGCATCTCATTGTTATTTTAATCTGCATTTCCCTGATGACATAGGATGTGGAGCATCTTTTCAAATCCTTCTCTGCCATCTGCACATCTTGTTTGATGAGGTGTCTGTTAAGATCTTTGGCCCATTTTTTAATCAGGTTGTTTGCTTTCTTGTTGATTTTTAAGAGTTCTTTGTCTATTTTGGATAACAGTTCTTTTTCAGATGTATCTTTCATGAATATTTTCCTGTCTGTAGATTGTTTTCTCATTCTCTTGACATTGTCTTTCACAGAAGTTTTTAATTTAAATGAGTTCCGGCTTATTAATGATTTATTTCATGAAGCGTGTCTTTGGTGTTACAGCTAAAATGTCATTGCCATACTGAAGGTTATGTAGATTTTTTCCTATGTGATCTTCTAGGAGTTTTATAGTTTCACATTTTAGGCTATGATATATACTGGGTTTTTTGTTTGTGAAGGGTGTAAAGTTGGTGTATAAAATTATTTTTTGCAAGTAGATGTCCAGTTGTTCTAGCACCGTTTGTTTAAAAGACTGTCTTTGCTCCATTTTATTGCCTTTTTTCCTTTGTCAAAACTCCACTGATTATATTTATGTAGGTGTATTTCTGGGCTCTCTTTTCTGTTCCCTTGATCTATTTGTTTATTCTTTTACCAATATCACATTGCCTTGATTACTGTAGCTTTATAGTAAGTCTTGAAGTTTGCTAGTGTCAGTCCTCTAATTTTGTTCTTCATTACCATTTTGGCTATTTTTGGCCTTTTGCCTCTCCACACAAACTTTAGAATCAGTTTGTCAACATTCACAAAATAACTTGCTGGGATTTTGATTAAGATTACATTGAACTATAAATCAAGTTGGGAAGAGCTGACATCTTGATAATATTGTATCTTTTATCCATGAACATGGAATAGCTAGCTCTCCATTTATATGGTTCTTTGATTTTGGTATCAGAGCCTTGTAGTTTTTCTCATATAGATCTTGTATATATTCTGTTAAATTTATATGCTGCCATTGTATTTTTTTGGTGCTAATGTTAAATGGTATTGTGTTTTTAATTTCAAATTCTCCTTGTTCATTACTGGTAGATAGGAAGGTGATTGACTTTTTAACCTTGTATCCTGCAACCTCTCTGTACTAACTTATGAGCTCCAGGAGATTTTTTTGTTGATTCTTGACAGTTTTATTTCTTCTTTCCCAGTCTGATACCTTATATTTCCTTGTTTTATTGCATTAGCTAGGGCTTCCTATACGATGTTGAAAGAAGTGGTGAAAGGGGATATTCTTGCTTTGTTCTTGGTCTTAGTAGGAAAGCTTCTAGTGTCTCACCATGAAATATGATGTTAGCTGTAGCTTTTTTGGTAGATATTCTTTATCAAGTTGAGAAAGTTCCCCACTATTTCTAGTTGACTGGAGTTTTTTTAATCACAAATAAGCGTTGGATTTTGTCAAATGCGCTTTCTGCATCTATTAATGTGATCATGTCATTTGTCTTTTTGAGCCTGCTGATGTGATGAATTACTTAATTGACTTTCAAACGCTGAACCAGCCTTTCATACCTATGATACATCCCATTTGACTGTGGTATATAATTCTTTTTATACATTGTTGGGTTTGATTTGTTAATATTTCATTGAGAGTTTTTGTAAAACACACTTTTATATGTAGGAGCTATGGTTATTACTGTCAAATAAACTCTCTAACAGAATAGTTACTTTGTCAATATATTTTCTTTCTATCATTTCATCCTTCATTACAAGAACTATTATCAATAACTAGCTTGAAAGATTAGAAATGCCTAAGGAAATTTTTCTAATTTCACTTATGGCTGAAGAAGTTTGGCACACGTTTTTCCTAAGCCTCATGAGAAAAGTAACCTCATTCCTTTACACTATTATGCTTTTGACAACTATCTTTTAACTAATTGAAGAATCACCATAAGAATCAGTGTTGGGGCTTCCCTGGTGGTGCAGTGGTTGAGAGTCCGCCTGCCGATGCAGGGGACACGGGTTCGTGCCCCAGTCCGGGAAGATCCCACGTGCCGCGGAGCGGCTGGGCCCGTGAGCCATGGCCGCTGAGCCTGTGCGTCCGGAGCCTGTGCTCCGCAACGGGAGAGGCCACAACAGTGAGAGGCCCGCGTACTGCAAAAAAACAAACAAACAAAAGAATCAGTGTTATTTTTGTGATTTTTTTTCTCCTTTTGTGATATCTTGGTACATAAATTTTCGATCAACCTACTTCAACTTAACGGACAAAAAATTTCTCAATCAAATAGCTTAGAAATTATAAATTGAGAGTCAAATTCAAAAGCAAAAAAAAAAGTAGTTCTTTTTATGTAATGTCAAGTATTGTAACAGTAAAGGCAAGGCAAATCTTCAAAACCCTTCCAGTGACACTCTGCTCAGTAAGTAGCAGTTGTCAAGACTGTGGATTGATATCAAACCCCCAAGTCACAATGTGCTTCACCTCCACCGTATTCAGATAGCATAACTGCACAATAGCATAACTGAGTCCTCGCAAAGATTAGGCATGACTTCTGACCTCCTCCACTCTGTAGCTTTGTGAAGTCCTGAGAGACAAGAGGGGAATGGGTGTGGGCCACCTCAGCTCAGGGAAGCCATCAGATCTAGTGTCCCTTCAGCTATATCTATTATGAACTCTACCTACCTATCTCTCTCTCTCTCTCTCTATCTATCTCTCTATCCATCTATGTTACTAGTCACATAGCCACTTGGCACCTATTTTGTAGCTATATCTTTTCAATTACAGATTATTCATCAATTAAAGGTTAATCATCAATAACATACACTAATGAACAATTATGACAGCAAAAAAAGTTCATTGGTTTAAGCAACCTCCTCAAGACTTTCACGTATCTTAATTCAGGATACATTCCATGATTTAGCCAAAGATCAAATTATCAGTTATAACTGAGGTAGAGAGGAAAGACCACAGGCCAACTGTTAAAAATTTTTTTACTAGTCATTTTTTTGAAATAAGGGGTTCAAGGAGTGGCAGGTGGGTAGTGATAAGAACTGTTCTCTTAAATACAATTGCATAGTTCCAGTATACATGAACTTCAGTTACCACAGTCAGTTAAATAAAACCAGTCCCTAACAGTACAGTTCAAATTTCTATCACCGCAATACATAAACTGTGAGTTATTACATAAAGTATAAACTTTGCTCCTAGCTCTTTAGCCCACAATCACTACATAAGTAACAGAAACTCATTATTTATGATCCATGGCCAAATCACATGACTTCTTTCAAAGTTTATTTGTGATCAGTCCGTTGTAACAGGCAGTGGCTCTATGATCTGTTATTCAGTTTGTACAGACAGCAAAGCCCATAGTTAAGTTACCTCCTTGCCTCCCAATGATAAACACAGAGGATATTTTACAAAGATGCATAATTGAAAGAGGAAATTGACCAAAGAAGTGAATGTCAGCAAAGAAATGAAGTGAAAAATGCTGAAAGTAAAATTTGAATCAGACATAAATGTATTTATAGAAGGAATAGCTGACTGTGAGAATGTGGATACTGCTGCCATTGAGGAGACTCTTGATATGCAGCCAGAGGAACTTCTCGAAGGTGAAGGTATCAACATAAATGGAAAATGTGTTTGTGATGAGTAGGCTGAAGCTGTCCCAGAGCAAGTGGTGCCATATAAACACCTCACATGAAAGAAACCATCAGAGATGTATCATGACATTAAAAATACAAAAGCTAAGGTTTTGGAAACTGGCCCAAACTTATGGAGGAGTATTAAAACTTTCTAAGACCTAGAAAAGATGCTCAGCTTAATATTGAAAGTTATACAATGGGGAGAAGACAAGCACTGTTTAAACCACTCATAAGTTTTTTACAAAGAAATAAAACACTTGTCAATGTTTTAAATTACAGTATACAAAATAAATATTACTTTACTTAGTTTTTAATTTCCCTGTACATTTTAAAATGACTAGAGGAATTTTTAATGTTTTGACAGAAAATTTTAAAGGTCATGGAACAACAGTCATTTTTATCACTGATTAATCAGAATTTTCCTCATTGATTATTAAGATCACTTTCTATAGCTTCACCTCAGTCATTTTATGTGCAGTCATTTTATGATTCCACAATACTATGCAAAGTGATCATTGCCTGAAACATACACACACACACACACACACACACACACTTCATATTGCATATATGTAAAATACTATCCTGTAACCTTTAACGTATTTAACAACTGCATAATTTCATTTATATGAGTTTATGATATGGTGATTTGTCCTGTGTTTTAAACTGAAAATCTCTTTACAAATATTATATAAGAAAAATAATAACAATTATCACTTACTAAGTACTATGTACTAAACACTGTTTTAAGACCTGTGCATGTATTATTTGCTTTGATCTTCATGTTGATTGTGTGATGTGTATTTGTTTATTATGTAGTGAAGTGAAGATTTAAATCTAGAAAATCAGAATCCAGAGCTCACTTTCTTAACTACAAGGCTGTATTTCATTTTATGCTCTATATTTATTAGAGGTCCTTAAATACGTTCAAATTGGAAGTTCTTAAAGATACTTAAATTGCTTTATTAAATGTAGAAACTCAGCTGGACTGTTTTGTACAGTGTAAGTTTAAATATAATGCATGCAAGTGATACTTAATGCCTTATTTATATATTTTTATTAAAAAATTCAAAGAAAAATTTCAATATGATCATGTATATTTATTTAAATCACCTTATTGGTCATCATATTATTTATATCATTGATATGCACTTCTAAATAAGTTTGGAACTAGAAACTGCCTCAGACCAGTGTTTCTCAGATTTGATCCATGTATTACCTGCAGTAGATGGTGAGGATTGTTAAAAATGCAAATATCTGTACCGGATATTTAGTGAATATTGAAACCCTGACTCAATAGTCAACATTTTTTAACCTTGCTTCCACTTAACTGATTCTGCTGTACTCTCCAGTTCAAGAACCAGCTTCTTAGAGATTATTTAATTAATCTTATATATTAATTTTGTTGGTAAGGATTTTTATTTGATAAGGAACTGAGGCTCTCTTACACTTTTTTCCTCTTGTAAAATGTGTTTACAGTTATTTCTAGTATACTCAGTGAGAACTACTTTATTTGACTTATAGGGTAGTTTTCAAATGAATCTTCATTTTGTTGTTATTCAAAAACATTTTATGAAAAAGCTGGTGTCAATTACACTAAAAAATCCAACATTAAAGGGCTTATGAATAAAATTGTTCACAAACTTAGTTTTAATGACACATATTAATAAATGACTTGTGTAAAAGCTTAGTAATGGTCAAGAATTGGGGCAAATTCCTCTCTTGCCACTTCTTGAAGCTGGCATTAATCATACTTGAATGATAAAGTACTGCATTCCTTCTAAAGGTTTGCCTGGCTTCGTAGAAAATATGGGCTTAGGGTCATAGAGCCCTTAATTTGAATGTGGTTGTAGCCAGTTATTACCTGTGTGACTTTAGGCAAATCATTTAACTTTAATTTGTAATTGCTTCATATGGAATAAAATGGGCATGATATGAAATGGGTATTACAAAGTTTAAATGAGATGAGATGTAAAATACCTTTTACATAATAGGTGTTCAACAAATGTGAATTCTTTCTCTCGCTCCCCCATCTGTTTATGTTTCATGGGTTACCTAATCTCTTCTGTATTGTACTTTGGTAGAACTTCTGCAATTCTGAATGCAAAATCACCTACCCACCCAGCCCCAGTATTATCTCAACATTTTTTTCCCCTCTGTAAGTTGATGTGGGAAGTGGGACACAAGGGGTTGAAAAGTCATCACTCTGTGCTAAAATCATAATTGGAAAGTATCCTGTTAGCTTTGCTTTCTTCTATTTGCTGTAGTGATTGCTGGATTTCTTTGTTTTAGACTTTTTTCCCCCCTGAGGATATCTTAACACATGGGCTTCTGAAGACTGAGATACTGTTTTTCCATTAGATGTATTTCAAAGTGGCTCATTAGCAGTAAAGGTGACTTTGAGACTTACGGTTTCAATTTGTTTGTTTTTATAGGATCCAAAACTAAAGAAGGAGTGGTTCATGGTGTGACAACAGGTAAGCTTTGTGGAGCTTATATCCAGGGATGATATTGAAAATATCTAGTAAGCAGTATAGCCCTAGCACTGATCATTCAGAATGTAAATGTAAATAACCACTCTGCCCATAGAGGAGCATTCTAGGGAACATCAGCTTTGTTTAATCTTGATTCTTTTTTTTTTAATCCTTTTAAAAAATCTTGATTCTTTATTAAATATTTTTAAATAGTTTAAGTATTTGTTGTAAATAAATAAAGCACAATGTGTGTAACTGTCAAGAATGATGATTGAATTAACCAGTTTAATTGTTTATAGTAGTGTAGATTTGAGTATTCAGACCAACTTAGTGTTCTTGGCAAACCAATAGCATAAATATCACATAAGGATTGCCATTTTCAAGGAATGAATTAAAATTTTCTGTAGTGTATAATGAAATATTCTGACACTACAATATATGAATTATAACATTTCCTTGATGATTCAGAAGACTTTTTAGGAAACACCCTTGGGATGATCAGTAAATTACTTATTGTCTCTTTTTGGCCTAATTTCACCAAGATTTTGAATAAGTCTGTAAGAAGATTACAGTAAATGAATAGCAAAAATTATGAAAATTATGGTGGTGATAATGAGGAAGAGGAGGAGGATAATGATAGAAACAGAAAAATCAAGGGAAAAATCACAATTTAACAACCTTAAAAGCCCACAGACTTGCTGTGACTGAGTTTCATTTTGTACGTACTCCAAGCTTTCTGACAGGTGTGGTAAAACAAGAGATATAATCAGAAATATAATTCATATAATCAGAAAACAGTAAACATAACAAGCCTTCAGAAAAATAACATGCTCCTATTGATAAATTATAAAATAGAAATTGGGAAAATCAAACGGGAATATTGGGTTTTTTTTTTTGTGTGTGTGTGGTACGTGGGCCTCTCACTGCTGTGGCCTCTCCCGTTGCGGAGCACAGGCTCCGGCCGTGCAGGCTCAGCGGCCATGGCTCACGGGCCCAGCCGCTCCGCGACATGTGGGATCTTCCCGGACCGGGGCACGAACCCATGTTCCCTGCATCAGCAGGCAGACTCTCAACCACTGCGCCACCTGGGAAGCCCCAAACGGGAATATTAATACTGTATTGTGGTTAAGGCCATAAACACTGGAGCAAGACCACTTTAGTTCGAATTTCTGCTTACCCCTTACTAGCTGTGTGATTTTTCTGCAAGATTCATAACCTCTATGTGATTCAGTTTCCTCATCTGTAAGAGAATTCAGTGAATGAATATATATAAATATATAGAATACTGAAGGCAAATAGTATATATTAACTAGGTGTTACTTACTATCAATCTTGAGCTACATTTTTGCAGCTAGTGGAGAAAAGTATTTACATGACTATTTTATACATATTTTTGATAAAAAATTAGGGTATAAAATTAAAACAGGGAGTTCCCTGGTGGCCTTGTGGTTAGGATTCCCAAAATCGAGGCTGTGGACTTTGGGAGCAAATGTAGACTTGGGGTTTGCTGTATGCTAAAGACTAGTTTTTGATCTTTATGTTTATCTTAGTATAGTTTTTAGCGCTTGTTATCATTGGTGGATTTGTTTATTGGTATGGTTGCTTGCTCTCTTTTTTTAAAAATTTTAATAATATTATTTTATATTTTATTTTAATAACTTCATTTTATTTTATTTTATATTTTTTCTTTCTTTCTTTTTTCTCCTCCCTTTTCTTCTGAGCCATGTGGCTGACAGGGTCTTGGTGCTCCGGCCTGGTGTCAGGCCTGAGCCTCAGAGGTGGGAGAGCCAAGTTCAGGACATTGGTCTACCAGAGACGTCCTGGCCCCACAAAATATAAATTGGTGAGAGCTCTCCCAGAGATCTCCATCTCAATGCTTAGACCCGCTCAATGCTTAGACCAGCTCCATTCACTGACCAGCAAGCTCCAGTGCTGGACACCCCATGCAAAACAACTAGCAAGACAGGAACACAACCCCACCCATTAGCAGAGAGGCTGTCTAAAATCATAGTAAGTTCACAGACACCCCAAAACACACCATCACACGCGGTCCTACCCACCAGAAAGACAAGATCCAGCCTAACCCACCAGAACACAGGCACCAGTCCCCTCCACCAGGAAGCCTACATAAGCCACTGAACCAATCTTACCCACTGGGGGCAGACACCAAAAACAATGGGAACTATGAACCTGCAGGCTGTGAAAAGGAGACTCCAAACACAGTAAGTTAAGCAAAATGAGAAGACAGAGAAATACGCAGCAGATGAAGGAGCAAAGTAAAAACCCACCAGACCAAACAAATGCAGGGGTAATAGGCAGTCTACCTGAAAAAGAATTCAGAGTAATGATAGTAAAGATGATCCAAAATCTTGGAAATAGAATGGAGAAAATACAAGAAATGTTTAACGAGGACCTAGATGAACTAAAGACCAAACAATGATGAAAAACACAATAAATGAAATAAAATATTCTACACAAAGAATCAATAGCAGAATAACTGTAGCAGAAGAACAGATGAGTGACCTGGAGGATAAAATAGTAGAAATAACTACCGCAGAGCAGAATAAAGAAAAAAGAATGAAAAGAATTGAAGACAGTCTCAGAGACCTCTGGGACAACATTAAACACAACAACATTCGAACTACAGGGGTCCCAGAAGAAGAAGAGAAAAAGAAAGGGACTTAGAAAATATTTGAAGATATTATAGATGAAAACTTCCCTAATATAGGAAAGCAAATAGTCAATCAAGTCAAGGAAGTGCAGAGAGTCCCATATAGGGTAAATCCAAGGAGAAACACGCCAAGACACATATTAATCAAACTATCAAAAATTAAACACAAAGAAAAAATATTAAAAGCAGCAAGGTAAAAGGAACAAATAACATACAAGGGACTCCCCATAAGGTTAACAGCTGATCTTTCAGCAGAAACTCTGCAAGCCAGAAGGGAGTGGCAGAACATATTTAAGTGATGAAAGGGAAAAACCTACAACCAAGATTACCCAGCAAGGATCTCATTCAGATTGAACAGAGAAATTAAAATTTTACAGACAAGGAAAAGCTAAGAGAATTCAGCACCACCAAACCAGCTTTACAACAAATGCTAAAGGAACTTCTCTAGGCAGGAAACACAAGACAAGGAAAAGATCTAAAATAACAAACCCAAAACGATAAGAAAATGGTAATAGGAACATACATATTGAAAACTCCTTATATGTAAATGGATTAAATGCTCCAACAAAAACTCATAGACTGGCTGAATGGATACAAAAACAAGACCCGTACATATGCTGTCTACAAGAGACCCACTTTAGACCTAGGGACACACAGACTGAAAGTGAGGGGATGGAAAAAGATATTCCATGCAAAATAAAAAGAAAGCTGGAGGAGCGATTCTCAGATCAGACAAAATAGGCTTTAAAATAAAGACTATTACGATAGACCAAGAAGGACACTACATAATGATCAAGGGATCAATCCAAGAAGAAGATATAACAGTTGTAAATATTTATGCACCCAACATAAGCTAACAGCCATAAAAGGGGAAATCGACAGTAACACAATCATAGTAGGGGACTTTAACACCCCACTCTCACCAATGGACAGATCAAAATGAAAAGAAATAAGGAAACACAAGCTTTAAATGACACATTAAACAAGATGGACTTAATTGATATTTATAGGACATTCCATCTAAAAGCAGCAGAATACAGTTTCTTCTCAAGCACCCACAGAACATTCTCCAGGATATATCATATCTTGGGTCACACATCAAGCCTTGGTAAATTTAAGAAAATTTAAATCATATCAAGTATCTTTTCTGAACACAATGCTATGAGACTAGATATACATTACAGGAAAAAAAACTGTAAAAAGTATAAACACATGGAGGCTAAACAATACGCTATAAATAACCAAGAGACCACTGAAGAAATTAAAGAGGAAATCAAAAAATACCTAGAAACAAATGACAATGAAAACACAATGAGCCAAAACCTATGGGATTCAGCAGAAGTAGTTCTGAGAGGGAAGTTTATAGCAATACAGTCCTACCTCAAGAAACAAGAAACATCTCAATTAAACAACCTAACCTTACACCTAAAGCAATTAGAGAAAAAAGAACCAAAAAAACCCCAAAGTTAGCAGAAGGAAAGAAATCATAAAGATCAGATCAGAAATAAATGAAAAAGATATGAAGGAAACAGTAGCAAAGATCAATAAAACTAAAAGCTGGTTCTTTAAGAAGATCAACAAAATTAATAAACCATTAGACAGACTCATCAAGAAAAAATGGGAGAAAACTCAAATCAGTAGAATTAGAAATGAAAAAAGAGAAGTAACAACTGACACTGCAGAAACACAAAGGATCATGAGAGATTACTACAAGCAACTATCTGCTAATAAAATGGACAACCTGGAAGAAATGGACAAATTCTTAGAAAAGCACAACCTTCTGAGACTGAACCAGGAAGAAATAGAAAATATAAACAGATTAATCACAAGTGATGAAACAGAGACTGTGATTAAAAATCTCCCAACAAACAAAAGCCCACGACCAGATGGTTTCACAGGTGAATTCTATCAAACATTTAGAGAAGAGCTAACATCTATCCATCTCAAACTCTTCCAAAATATAGCAGAGGGAGGAACACTGCCAAACTGATTCTACGAGGCCACCATCACCCTGATACCAAAACCAGACAAAGATACCAAAAAAAAGAAAACTACATCCAATATCACTGATGAACACAGATGCAAAAATCCTCAACAAAATACTAGCAAACAGAATCCAACAGCACATTAAAAGGATCATACACCATGATCAAGTGGGATTTATCCCAGGAATGCAAGGATTCTTCAATATACGCAAATCAATCAATGTGATACACCATATTAACAAATTGAAGGATAAAAATCATATAATAACCTCAATAGGTAAAGAAAAAGCTTTTGACAAAAGTCAACACCCATTTATGATTAAAAACTTTCCAGAAAGTAGGCATAGAGGGAACTTACCTCAACATAATAAAGGGCGTATATGACAAACCCACAGCCACCATTGTTCTCAATGGTGAAAAACTGAAACCATTTCCACTAAGATCGGGAACAAGACAAGGTTGTGCCCGCCCATTCTCCCCACTATTATTCCACATAGTTTTGGAATTTTTAGCCACAGCAATCAGAGAAGAGAAAGAAATAAAAGGAGTCCAAATCAGAAAAGAAGAAGTAAAGCTGTCACTGTTTGCAGATGACATGATACTATACATAGAGAATCCTAAAGATGCCACCAGAAAACTACTAGAGCTAATCAATGAATTTGGTAAAGTAGTAGGAAACAAAATTAATGCACAGAAATCTCTAGCATTCCTATATACTAATGATGAATAATCTGAAAGAGTTATTAAGGAAACACTCCCATTTACCATTGCAACAAAAAGAACAAAATACCTAGGATTAAACCTACCTAAGGAGACAAAAGACCTGTATGTAGAAAACTCTAAGACACTGATGAAAGAAATTAATGATTCAAACAGATGGAGACATATATACCATGTTCTTGGATTGGAAGAATCAACATTGTTAAAATGACTATACTACCCAAAGCAATCTACAGATTCAATGCAATCCCTTTCAAACTACCAATGGCATTTTTCACAGAACTAGAACAAAAACTTTCACAATTTGTATGGAAACACAAAAGATCCCAAATAGCCAAAACAGTCTTGAGTAGGAAAAACGGAGCCGGAGGAATCAGGCTCCTGGACTTCTGACTATACTACAAAGCTACAGTAATCAAGACACTATGGTACTGGCACAATAAAAGAAATATAGATGAATGGAACAAGATAGAAAACCCAGAGATAACCCGCGCACATATGGTCACCTTATGCTTGATAATGGAGGCAAGAATATACAATGGAGAAAATACAGCCTCTTCCATAAATGGTACTGGGAAAACTGGACAGCTACATGTAAAAGAAGGAAATTACAACACTCCCTAACACCATACACAAAAATAAACTCAAAATGGATTAAAGACATAAATGTAAGGCCAGACACTATAAAATTCTTAGGGGAAAACATAGGCAGAACACTCTATGACATAAATCACAGCAAGATCCTTTGTGACCCACCTCCTCGAGAAATGGAAATAAAAACAAAAATAAAAATGGGACCTAATGAAACTTAAAAGCTTTTGCACTGGAAAGGAAACCATAAATGAGACAAAAAGACAACCCTCATAACGGGAGAAAATATTTGCAAATGAAGCAACTGACAAAGGATTAATCTCCAAAATATACAAGCAGCTCATGCAGCTCAATATCAAGAAAAACAACCCAATCCAAAAATGGGCAGAAGACCTAAATAGACATTTCTCCAAAGAAGATATACAGATTGCCAACAAACACATGAAAGGATAGTCAACGTCACTAATCATTAGAGAAATGCAAATCAAAACTACAAAGAGGCATCACCTCACACCTTTTAGAATGGGCATCATCAGAAAATCTACAGACAATAAATGCTGGAGAGGGTGTGGAGAAGAGGGAACCCTCTTGCTCTGTTGGTGGGAATGTAAACTGATACAGCCACTATGGAGAACAGTATGGAGGTTCCTTAAAAAACTAAAAATAGAACTACCATGTGACCCAGCAATCCCACTACTGGGCATATACCCTGAGAAAACCATAATTCAAAAAGAGTCATGTACCACATTGTTCATTACAGCACTGTTTAAAATAGCCAGGACATGGAAGTAACCTAGGTGTCCATTGACAGATGAATGGATAAAGAAGATGTGGCACATGTATACAATGGAATATTACTCAGCCATAAAAGAAGCAAAATTGAGTTATTTGTAGTGAGGTGGATGGACCTAGAGTCTGTCATACAGGGTGAAGTAAGTCAGAAAGAGAAAAACAAATACTGTATGCTAAAAATATATATGGAATCTGAAAAGAATAAATGGTTCTGAAGAACCTAGGGCCAGGACAGAAATAAAGATGCCGACCTCAAGAATGGACTTGAGGACACGGGGAGCGAGAAGGGTAAGCTAGGACGAAGTGAGAGAGTAGCATTGACATATATACACTAGCAAATGTAAAATAGATAGCTAGTGGGAAGCAGCTGCATAGCACAGGGAGATCAGCTCTGTGCTTTGTGACCACCTAGAGGTGTGGGACTGGGAGGGTGGGAGGGAGACGCACGAGGGAGGAGGTATGGTGATATATGTATATGTATAGCTGATTCACTTTGTTCTACAGCAGAAACTAACAACATTGTAAAGCAATTATACTCCAGTAAAGATGTTAAAAAAATTAATCATCAAATAAAGAAAACAAGTATTCAGCTTATGTTTGCTCTGTTCCAATCCAAGATATATATAAACTGCCCTCTCGGGACCTTCTGTAAATGGCATGTTATGAAGCATTATTTTTTATAAGAAATGGATATCAGACAGTTGTAGACTATGCTGTATGAAGGGAGCTTATGTAGAGTAACAACTTTCCATTTTAATAGTTGAAGGAGAATCCATGTGGTTGAGAAAGCAGATAACCACGTTTTAAGGTTCAGAGCCTGTGGTAAAAATTAAAGAATACAGCTAATACTACCATCTAATGGAGGCTGTGGAGATGCGCTGCAAGGATAACTGTTGACAAAGTCAGAATTTTTGAGTCTTCTCCAGAATGACAAAATGTAAACATGGGTTTTGGGGTTCGTGTGTGTATTTGTGTGTGTGTGTACATGCACGCACGTATGTGCATGCTGGAGGTGGAGAGACATACTGGGCAAGGAACAATTATGGTGCAAAACAACAGTTCAGTAGTAAAGATACACCTAAAATTTTATGGGATCACGGGAGGAGGAACAAGGACATTTGTTGGGAGGGGAGGTTTTTAACATGGAGGTTGACATTTGAGGTGGGTTTTAACAAAGGAGTTCGAGGTCAGTGAATAAGCCACTAGATAAATCAAGTCTAACAGAAATCTTTTAAAATGTGTGTGTCATTGCTATATGTAAACTCTGCCATTTTGTAATGTAACGAATTTACTTATTCTTACAGTGATAAAATCTAATAAGCTTGTAATGAAGTACAAAGTACATTTTACTGTGCTGTTTATGTGCATTAAGTGTATATGTATGTAAATCTAGAATTATAAAAATAAACTTGTGGCTGGCAGAAAAGTGAATCTGTAAAAAGATCAAAATTTATATTTGTCTTTGAGATTTTGTAACCAGAAATGTTCATTTTCAAGTAAAATTTTCTATTCATGTTCTTAGAAAAGAAAAAAATGAAAACTTAGCGCCCATCATTCACTATTTTTAAAGCATCAACATTCTGTAAATGTTTAAAAACATGAGATTTCCAGTACAGCTTTTCACCGGCATTTAAACTGAACTTTGCATTGAGAATAGCCATGACTAGTTAGCAGGCATCAACCATATCACCTGTTGTGAACTCTTCCTGGTTTTAGACTCTAGGGTCACATCTGCTTCCCCACGTTGCCTGGACTGAGGAGTGAGGGTCTTTGTCCTTACAGCCTCTTCAGCTTCCTTGTCCTACATAGTGTTTTCAAAACCCAGTTGTTTTGTCCACACGATTACTGTTTAATCACTGGCCTCTCCCAACTGGTGACATGAAATCTGTACAATAATCATGTGACTAGCACATAACACTTAACAGCTAACATAGTGCAACTCATCGGATTCCTCAGAAAAGAAGGCAAACGTTACATAGATATAGGTAAGAATGCAAGACCAAGGCTTTATGAGTATAAATGTTATAAAGTTTAGGTGAAGGGTTGTTTTGTTTCTCTGTTGACCTTGAAATTGTTAACAGTGCAGAATCTCATCTTTTACCTCTTTAACATAAAACTCTTCATTTAATTGCAACAAACTTTTTAATTGCAACTTCCTTTATTTGATATTTGTATGGAGGTAATATAGAAAGATTAAATCAACAGTTATATCAGATATAGTCTTAGAGAATTTTTGATGTGAGATTAAATCTCTTCTAAGTCTAATCCCGAACTGTTTATACCCTCTTAAAATTTTAACTTATTTTTAAAAACCTACTGAATCACCATATTATATTTTTTTAATGAAAAGAAATTGTAAGTGTGCTCAACAAACCATTTCATTTTCATACTTTATGTCTAGCTCTTTTGTTCCCATTAAAATGGTTGAAAATCAATCTCATCACTAAAACCCCTTCTGTTTCAACTATCTGATGTTTCATAAAAGGATCAAAGTTCCTTCGTAAGCTTCCCTTACTCTATTGTTTATTTCTGATGGTAACGTGTGAGAGCTCATACGTGTTCTGTGACTCAGAAGTTGTGATGAAACAAACATCCTGAGTGAGATCGAAGAATTGGCATTGAAATTGAAATAAATTTCATGCTAAGTTTGATACAACTGCCCCTGTAAGCATCGCTTGCTGTAAACTTTCCTTAATAAAAAGTAAACCAAACGGAAATTGCTTCTGGTTCTAAATTTTTGATCATTAAGCTTGAAACACCTCTTAATATCTGCATGATTACAACAGACTATCTTAGCAAAGATTCTGTTGATATGTTTGGCTAAGCCACGCTCACTTAGAAATCTTGGTAGCTTTTATTTCTTCTTACTCTTTAGTTATCTACGTGTGCAAATATAGGCCTCTAGAAGTTGATGTCTAGTGGAAATGAAATTATTTTAAGTGGCGATCGGTCCATCATCCCTTAATCTGTCATTCTTGATTTATTCCAGTGGCTGAGAAGACCAAAGAGCAAGTGACAAATGTTGGAGAGGCAGTGGTGACAGGGGTGACTGCAGTAGCACAGAAGACAGTGGAAGGAGCAGGGAGCATTGCAGCTGCCACTGGCTTTGGCAAAAAGGATCAGTTGGGCAAGGTACGGCTGTGTACATTTTTTTGTTTTATATGTAAGCTTGTGGATCACGGTGAGTTTTCAGGCAAGGCACTAGGCAGGAATAAGATGCTTACTTGTGGGAGGGCTGACTGACCTTCCCTCATAAAAAAGTACTACCTTTATATGTGTATTCTTTTTGGAGGTATTCACCCAGATAAATGCCATGAAAATTGTACAATAATCATGATTGTTTTATTTTCCGGAAAAAAGTTAATGAAATGGACAGTTTAACAAATACCCAAAAGAACAGTGACATTCAGAAAGAATGGGTGCTTTTATGTTAGCTATGAATCTTGGAATTTCTCTTTGTTGGAATATAGCAAATGCTTTGTGCCCGATCTCTAAATGTTCAAAAGTGAAGATCTTTTACTTGATTTCTTTATAGTGACATCATCTCTTATTAAAGGGCAGATTTGCTTATTGCGTAACAGTTCATTGCCAAATATACGTCTGTGGAAACTGAGAGACTTAAACTACGTTACCAACCAGAGATCATTGTTTTGGGGTGGTTTTTCAGTTCTCAGAAGAATTCTGACTTCGCCTTTCTTGACAAATATGAGACTCTAGGAAGATTATTCAAGAGTTATTATGACTTTCATTTTAAACAAGTAAGCAATAGAAAATGAAGTGTCAACTGGAAGATGAAATTTTACAAATTTCCTGACCACAACAGCAGAATGATTCTTTTTTTAACTGAAGTGCAGTTGATTTACAATGCTGTGGCAATCTCTGCTGTACAGCAAAGTGACTCAGTTATATCCATAAATACATTCCTTTTTAATCCTCTTCGCCATTATGGTTTATCCCAACAGATTGGATATAGTTCCCTGTGCTCTAGAGTAGGACCTTGTTATTTATCCATTCTTAATGCGATAGTTTTCACTTACCAACCCCAGACTCCTAGTGCATCCCTCTCCCTCCCCCACTCCCCCTTGGCAACCACAAGTCAGTTCTCTCTGTCTGTGAGTCTGTTTCTGTTTTGTAGATGGGTTCATTCGTGCCATATTTTAGATTCCACGTATAAGTGATATCATATGGTATTTGTCTTTCTCTTTCTGACTTACTTCACTTAGTATGATAATCTCTAGTTACATCCATGTTGCTGCAAATGGCATTATTTCGTTCTTTTTTATGACAGAGTAGTATTCCATTGTATATAGGTACCACATCTTCTTTATCCATTCATCTGTTGATGGACATTTAGGTTGTTTCCATGTTTTGGCTATGGTGAAGAGTGCTGTTATGAACGTAGGGGTGCATGTAATATTTTTGAATTATAATTTTGTCTGGGTATATATGCCCAGGAGTGGGATTGCTGGATCATATGGTCATTCTATTTTTAGTTTTCTGAGGAACCTCCACACTGTTTTCCATAGTGGCTGCACCAACTTACATTCCCACCAACAGTGCAGGAGGGTTCCCTTTTCTCCACACCCTCTCCAGCATTTGTTATTTGTAGACTTTTTAATGATGGCCATTCTGGCTGGTGTGAGGTGATACCTCATTATAGTTTTGATTGGCATTTCTCTAATAATTAGTGATGTAGAGCACTTTTTCATGTGCCTACTGGCCATAGATCTTCTTTGGAGAAATGACTATTAAGGTCTTCTGCCCATTTTTTGATTGGGTTGTTTGTTTTTTATTGTTGTTGTTGAGTTGTATGAGCTGTTTGTATATTTTGGAGATTAAACCGTTGTCAGTAACATGATTAGCAGCAGAATGAGTTTTGCTTTTTCCCTGCCATAGTGCCTCCTTGCTATTCCTTGAACATATCAAGCATACCCTTGCCTTGACTCTTCCCACTGTCTGGAAAGCTCTTCCCCAAGATTATACACTTGCCTCACTCCCTCATCTCCTCAGGTCTTTACTAATCAACAGCTTCTCAGTGAGGCCCTCTCTGACCTATTTAAAATTGGAACCATTCTCCTCATCTCTGGTATTCCTGATTTCCCTACTCTTTCTTTCTTTTTTTTTTTTGGCCAAAGCATTTATCACCTTTAAAAATAATAGCTAACTTATTTTAATGCATATCATTTATTTTATTTCTCCCATTCTGAAATGTAAGCACCACGAAAGTAGAAGATATTAGTTTGTTCACTGTTATTTCACAAGTGTCTAGAAGAGTGCCCTGACACATAGGAGACAATTAAGGAATATTTATTACATTAAGAAGGGAAAGAAGGAAGGAAATCAGTGATAAGATAGTGACTTTTATTTCTGTGTCTTTAGTAAATATGTGTGTACTATAGCAACCATGGCTCTTCAACCATCCAAAAGTTATCATCAAAATGTTTTGGAATAGATATCCTGAAAGCTCTAAGAAAGTATCTTTATTTGCTGACAGACTACTCTGGATCGTTTCCACTCCATGTAATCCTATGTAGCAGGCCTATCTTGATGGATCATTAAAACATCAATGAAAAGGAAGGACTGAAAACCTGTGACATACTGAGATTTTATCACGTGTAGTTACATTGTCTGGAACAATTGATGCTACTTCTGGAAAATCTGGACTGGACTTCCAGTGAAGTTCTTCAGCTAATACTTGAATGTATGGTTGATGATAGTAGTATTCCTTTGTACAGACTATGCTTTTCAAGCTATCTTATTACTCATGCTAATAATTATAGTATTTCCTATTTCCATCTGAAATTATAATTCTATGTATAGCTTTATTCCATTTCCAAAGTTCAGAGGGTCCCTCAGATTTTAGCACAAACGCAGTTAATGTGTTTTGTGTCCCAGATCCTTGCCAACATCATAGAAATTATGGACCCTCTTCCCAGAAAAATGTACACTCATATACATACACCAAAGGGCTTAGTGGGATCATGGAAGCCCATCAACAGACAGAGCCCATGATTTAGATCAGTTTCCTGATTGTACAAATGAGGAAATTTACAGAGGGGAAGTAAGCAGTCCAAGGTCACATAGCCAATTGTAATAGCCTGGGTACCAGCAGAGGTCTTCCATCTACTAAGGTCATTTCTCCAACCCCTCCCTCAAAATTTACCTTGCTTTTGGTTTTTCATAAATGAAATTTGGACAACCAGGTTTAACTGGGAAAATTCTTTACTTCAGAATATTAAGAAACCAGGGAAGCATGTACCGTCTGCATCACACCCTCATTTAAGGTGTACAATGTGAATTGCAAATAAGGCATGAAAATGTTTCATTTCTTACAAAATTGGGCTTGCTTTTTACCTTTCTAAAAATATTGCTCTTTGTTTTAATGTTTTTTAAAGCAGAAATCTAAATGATGTGACAAAATTAACCATTTGGAGATATTTCTCTTGTGGGTACTTTTCGGGTCTTACAAATTTCTAATATGAAAATGAAGCCATAAACCTAGAAATTACAGCATAGTTGTAGCAAAAAAAAATTGAACTGGGAGTTTAAATGGCTGATTTTCATCCCTGCTCTGTCACGAACAGGCTCAATGACCTTTTGAAGATCTCATAAGACTCTTTCTTGTATAATGAGGAATATACAAGAAAATTGTTAAATCCCAATTTAGCAAATAAAGTTCTGAGTTTCTGTAGTAATTCAAGGAAGATGCTACTAAACTTTCGTTTTGGCCACATCTACAGGATGCCCCAGATTCCCGAATTTAAACAAAATTGTTGAATTTGTTCGTTATGAAATTTGAAATAATTTAATCCTTCAAACTCTTATCAAAGTGATGCTGGTGAATGGCAATAAGTACTTCATTGTTGCTTTAACCACTTGTTTATGACCCCATTTTGACACTCATTATTCATTGAAGAAATAATGCTTGCTCACTGTGTGCCAGAAACTTTGCAAGATATTGAGGTTAAAATGATAAGAAAACCATACAGTTTTTCTCTTCATTGTGCTTATAGTCTAGTGACAGAAATCAGTAGTAATCATCTAATCACCACACAATAAGTGTGTAGTTATAAACTGTGATAAATGCAATGGAGTACATACATAATGCCAAGAATATCTAACTAGAGACTTGACCCAGCTACTGCAGGGTAAGGGGGAGGGGGAGGCAATACAAAGGCTTCCCTGGGGAAGTGATGTTTGAACTGAGATCCAAAAAAATGACTAGCAATGTTCAGAAGTGAGAGTTAGAGGAAAAGGATTCCAGGCTAAAGCATCAGCAAGAGGAAATCTAACGTGGTAGGAGGGGAGCATGGCCAATCAAAGAGGACAGCTGGGACCAGAGAAAATAAGGATGTAGCCGGGCCACGTCACAGTTGGCCATGATAAAGACATTGTTCTTTGTTCTAAAAATAAAGGAACCTATTAAAGCATTTTAAACACTTAATCTGGATGTCAGGTTATAAATTTGCCTGTGGAAATGATGTCTCTGCCTGTAGGGTGAGAAACAGATCAAAAAGAGGAAAGAGAGGAACCCAGGGACCAGTTAGCAGGCTATGATAGAAAGAGGAGATGATTGTGAATACCAAGGTGTTGGTGAGGGAAAAAGAAAGAAATGGATTAATTCAAGGGCTACACAGGAAGTATTATCAACGAGATTCAGTGATGCATTTCTCAGGGCTTGGTGGAAGAGGAATGTGATAAGCAGGGCTACTAGGTGTTAGCTTGTTGAAGTGGATTCGTGGCTGTGCCATTCTCTTGGTCATTGGTTTCTCCCTTTGAATATCAGGAACACTGCAAAAGGACTGGCTGCATTGGTGTTCAGCCCGTATGCCCTTTGAGGGCATTTGGCCCGTCATTCCCAGATTGATGAGGGGACAAATCTTTCCTTTCTCCCTCCCTCCCTTCCTTCCTTCCTTCCTTCCTTCCTTCCTTCTTTCCTTCTTTCCTTCCTTCCTTCCTTTCTCTTCTTCTTTCTTTCTTTCTTTCTTTCCTTTCTTTCCTTTCCTTCTTTCTCTCTCTTTTTCTTTCTTTCCTTCTTTCTTTCTTTTCTTTTCTTTCTTTCTTTCTTTCTTTCTTTCTTTCTTTCTTTCTTTCTTTCTTTCTTTCTTTCTTTCTTTCTCTTTCCCTTCCTTCCTTCCTCCCTCCCTTTCTCTTTTCTTTCTTTCCTGCCTTTTGTGTTTTCTTGTGTTTTTTTTAAACCAAGAGGTCTAGTACTCCTTCCTTTCTTTCCTTTCCTTTCCTTCTTTCTCTCTCTTTTTCTTTCTTTCCTTCTTTCTTTCTTTTCTTTCTTTCTTTCTTTCTTTCTTTCTTTCTTTCTTTCTTTCTTTCTTTCTTTCTTTCTTTCTTTCTCTTTCCTTTCCTTCCTTCCTCCCTCCCTTTCTCTTTTCTTTCTTTCCTGCCTTTTGTGTTTTCTTGTGTTTTTTTTAAACCAAGAGGTCTAGTACTCCTTTTTATTTTTCTCTTTCTATCTGCTAAATTCATCTCTTCGGGAATGATTGTTCTGGTGTACTCATCTCTTTTTGATGAGAGGTATGACCACAGACACCTAAGTGTTTTTGTGAATTTGAGCATATGAATGAAGCCAGTAATAATTTCTAATTATAAGATACTAGATTAAAGGACAAATAAGATGTCCCGAATTTTAAGAATTTTTTGTAATCAAGTATTATTAGCTTCTTTATTTAATACATCAGAATAGTACATCTACTGATCTCTGTGTTTACCTACCTACACACAAGAGGTTACCAGCCGTACAATTCATTTCCTGAAGCTCATTCACCCGATTAGCACAATAGAAACAAGCTACAAATTGGCAGAGGTATTCACGTTTTAAGTTCAAACAAACAGTGATGTTATATAAATAAAATTTGTTTCCCACTTCTATTGAGAACAAATGATCTTCTTGTACCAAGAATATTATAAAAGAAAGGCACTTGAGTAAGAGTTATTATGTAGTGCGTCTGTGTTTACAATATACAGCGGTTCACTACGGTGTTTGCTCCATTCCAACCCCTCAGTAGTGCTCTGCATGTGTTTGCTGCTCAAATAAATCCTTACTGAATACGTGAGCATCTCTTCAATGCTATCTGGAATGCCCTAGAACAGTTGGATCCTTGGTGTCCCTGAGGTTTATATTTTTGTAATTTTCTGCACATGTAGAGAGTGAAAGCTCTGAATAAGCTATAAAGCCACTGCCTGACAAATAGTACAGCAGTCAACTTCATTATCACATCCCATTTAGGCACTGCCCTATCTACATGGAGATGAATAGGTTTTATAGAAGAAATAAGCTTGAAATATTTATGGCCTCAGATACTTGAAATATTCAGGTTTCATCTGTTTATTTTTTTCTTCAGAATCATAATAAAGTTCCTAATCAGTGCCATTTTGGAAAAATTAGATCATATTATAAACCATTTTTAATATCCCCAGCACAGTTACCCAGAAAATACTTATGTCAAATGTATAGAAGCATGCATAATCTGTAATCCTGCCTTAATTTGTAAGAGGATAGCTCACCAAATGTGTGCTAGGTGACTAAAACAGAGCAGAAATGAAAAATTTCAGATTTGACACTGTCATCTATAACATTTAAGTGTCCTTGTTTCCTTTGACTTACCAGAGCTATTGTGTTTAGCTTGATCCAAATTTACTTTTAAACACTTGAGTGTTACGGACCTTCTAACTAAATGATTAATCAGATGATAAATGTTGGCCTCAGCTAGCTCATTTGATGCTGATTTCACGGGTAAGGCAAAGGTCACAGGTAACCTTTCAGATTTCTTTGAAGAAGCATACGCATATCACAGACGTGGTCTTAATATCGTTTATAAGAAGGTAATACGAGATGTCAACATTAGTGAAGTATTTTAATTTACAGTAAACTTTTTCCTTTAATATTTATTAATGATTGATACACTGTATTTTCTCACATAATTAGAAGTTTGAGTCTTGCCTTGTGCTTGACCTTAGAACATAACCAACATGACTGTTAGTTGTATTTAAACCTAAACTAAAACTTCGGAGGCACAGTGCTCTGCCTGATTTGTGTTTGTGGTGGAAGCAGTGTATACGGCTAATATCACTGTAATCTTAGATGAAAGCATAATGTAAATAAAGAAAAAACTGATTGACCTAATTGATTTGTTTCAAAATGAATATGATCAGTAATAGTTTGCAATGTGGTATGTAAAAGTCAGTATTCTATACTCGTGTGAAAGACTACGAGTGTTACGTAAACTGTCTCCACTAAGAAACTCGTCCATTATGATGGGATTTCTGTGTATTTAATAGTATTTCACTGGGTTCAGGATGGATGAATCACGATTCTTAATGACCCTTAATCTTGTAAGGTTGTAAGTAGGAAAGCACCCTATAATTATATATAAGATTGTAAGGGACATAGGCCTACGGTTAAATTTTCATTAAAATTCAATAGCATTCAGTCATTTAATGGGTACTTTGTATGTGCTGATGCCCAGCTGGGCACCATGGGGAATACAAAGGCAAATAACACGTGGATGGCTCCTGCCTTCAGGAGATGTGCAACCCAGGCAGGCGACCGATGTATTTACCCCTGGGAAGGACGAGCATCTCTGGTCTTTGAGAGCATGTATTTGTAACAAGTGTATATCCATTATAGGGAAAAAAGTGCTTTCTGTTAGTCATGAGAGAGACTTTTCCTCTCAGTAAATATTGTCTTTAAATTTTGTTTTTGTCAGTAGACTGTGAAATTACCACACACAGAGATAAGAGCTACAATATTTTAGTTGTTTAGACGCAGCTAAAATATAAAACACTTCCACCTGAATCCTAGGACCAGTGTAAGCATTGTGTAATACAACAATAAACAATAAATTTTAAAATTGTCATAAAACAATAATGTGTAAGCATTACAACCCTGCAGTACATACGTGAGTACAGATCCAACTTCAGTCTTCAGAAAACCAATTGTGATGATAGTTTTGTTTGTTAGAGAAATATATTATAAGAAGGGTATGATAGAACTGCTCCAGGGCACACCAACAAGTAGCTTTAAATCACATTTGTGCGATTGGTTTATTCCTTCATAAATGCTTAACATGGATTGCAGTTTTGCTGAATGCGGTGTGAGAGCAATACCCATACTTTTATGAACTCATTGTCATTGCGCTTGCGGCTAACGTGTATTGCTACCATCCCTTCACATGCAAAGATGACATGATATTTTTGATAGTGTTTCATTAATCAGATACTACTATGTGTCAGATGATTTCAAATTTAGGTGTTTTTTTAAAAGCTCTATTAACATCTGAGCCATATTTCCACCTTGTAATTCAATGAAAAACAATATTAGTAACAATAATTTTAAGTGGCAGGAATAAAAGAAATAAGGTGTGTTTATTTATCATGATATACAGTAAGCTTATTCCACACTTCAATGATGATCAACTTGTGTATTCCTAAAAAGTAAGAATAATTTGATTTTTTTGTCCCTTGAAAGAAAGGCTTTTAGTTTTCTAATTTTCAGGGAGATGTTTGATGGTGGTCTTTGCTTTATCAAGAGACAATAGAAAAAGAGGTCCTAGGTTCTCAAAATATTCAAAATATACACAAATCTGGAACAAAATATGTTTACTTGAGTTTTAGAGGAACAGAAATAAGATAAATGAGATGTCGATTTGCATGCAAATACGTAATTATGGGAACTAGAGTTGGGCGATTCATCTTATCAATCTAATTCTTCTGTGAGGGGAAAATGAGTAGTTTGTCACCTCAAATATGAGGTAAGGCTTTTATAAAAAAACTTCATTAAAACTTTACCAAACATTTGTATATCTTACAATTTAAATATTCCTCTTTACCAGGTAATTCTGGTGTCACTAAACAGATGTATTAAGAAAAGTATTATTTAATTCTTACTAAAGCTATAGTGTACATTAATACAAAGAACACTGAGACAGAAATTATGTTTGTTGAGTGAATAAACAATCGAATGAACAAAAAAAATAGAAAGAATATATATTTTATCTTCCTGATTAGAGGTGGAAGCTGTCTTATTTTTCTTGTGTGTTCTTCACAGCACATAGTATGATGAACGTATTTGGAGCTCCAGTCATAAGAATGAATTCAGTTGCAGCTTTGGGGATTGGGAAGAATAATGTGAATTTATAATGTAAGAAAATCACATAGAATTTAACTGTCTATGCTTACAAGGGGGTGATGTAAGTCTGAGAAGCCATAGTAGCAAATCATCTCCAATTAACACGTATACACATTTTATCCTATTTGATTGTTGGGGATCCTCAAAAAAGCAGAAGATTGCCCTTTCGTTATACACTGTACTGTTTCTTGCCACACGGGTTTTCTGGTACATACAGCTTTGCCTTAAGGTCCCAGTTTTTACTTGGTGGATTGTGTATTCTCTACTATCTGTAGCAGAAATGGACGAGGCACATCCTTCCGACATATGTCCCTGAATTTGGGGCTTAATATAATTATCACGCAAAGCATATGATGTCATTAAAAATACTTCACCTTTAATTCCTGACACTGCAACATATGTAAAATAGGCACCTTTAAAAATAATAATCTCCACTAAATACTAATAACTGCTTATAGTGGCAATCCTTCTTCCATGGTATTTTTCCTGCAAAGGGAAGGGAACATTTGTGTTTGAGGCAGATCACAAGTGTTCTGACTAAAGCTGCCCTCAATCTGTTGTTTCATCTACGATGATAGCCAGCTGGCCTCTATCTTTGTACTGGGCTCCTGGTTTACCCACACCATTGGATTTGGTCAGCTATAGGAGAAGCATGGCTTAGCGCAGAGGGCATGTGCTTTAAGTCAGGGAACATGGAGTTGGTCTTGTCTCTTTGGATGACGCCATTTTACCCCTCTGAGCATGGATTTTCTCCTCTGTGAAATAACAGTGTTGGATTAAATGAGTTCACAGTGTTTTGAGTCTTTGTTTAATGGCTTGAATTTTAGGCCAGTTTGTTCAATTTCTCATTGCCAGACTTCTGGCAACTCATTTAACCTTTCTAAACCGAACCTACTCATCTGTAACTGGCCAGTCACTGCACAGAGTCGGAGTGTGGATGAAATGAGGTATGGCAGACAAAAGATAAACAGCCAGCTGCAATGCATTGGAGTTATAACATTTCGCTAAGAGGAGCCTACGTTTTCTCTTAGTTGTGTTAGATATATGATTATAGAAGGTGTCTTCTATATTTGTTTATATTTTGATGATACTTAACAAGGAAATTGTAAACACAAAAGGAAAAACCATTCACTGAACAGTCTATTAAATAACATAAAGTCATACTACTATTATTTTGTGTTCGATTTCCCCAGTATGGTCCCACTGATTATTACATACGTGTTATAATTAGAAAGAAACAATTTTGGGAAACACTGGAGGAAACAAAGTTAAAAATCTCTTTTAAACTAAAGAAAATCTAGAGCCCTAATATGTTGTGTTAGGCATATAGTTGCTGTCTTTCCTATTGCTTTTTTGACGCAAAACCCTTGGAGAGTAGTTCTCGGTATTCTGTGGAACACAGGTTTGAGATGCCCCAGGCTAACTGAAGCTGTCCCCACTCACTCTTCTCCTCCTCTTCTTAATATGCCTTGTTTCTTGGTTCTGGATTAGAGGTATTTAGAGAGATTACCAGGACTCAGCACCCCATATCCAAATCCTCTTCTTTTATACCCATTTTCTATAAGATCCCTTGGGACAAGGCCAAAGAGAGGACTCTGTTCATATGAAGCTTTTGTACCAAATCCTGACAAAGCTCCCAGATGGGGGCAGGTCTAAGTAGTTTGCAGCTGTGAAAATTGGCTGAGGCATGTTCTTGGCCCTTTTCCCTTTTACTCAAAGGCAAGGAAGTCCTTCAAAGGCAAGAGGCCAGAGAGGTTCTCCTCAAGCTAATTTTCTAGAGTGGGAGCAGTTCCAGAGGAGGAACGACCCCCATACTCATCTGACTTTGGCACCTTCATGATAAGCGCTAAGGCCTAGTTTAATGTTTAAGGACTTGTACTTAATCTTATTTTAGTTATTTTTAGTATAAAACAGACTCATTGTATAAATATTCAATCAAATTCAAGATTTATTTGTTGCCAGAGCTTAACATGAGCTCAGAGTTCCCTCTCCCCAAGTTCACTTAAAATGGGATGGTAGGTCTGCAAAGGGCGAAAGGACGAGGGATGGGGCGGGAATATCCTTGCTCTTGATGGGTTCTGGTTTTCATTCCACACAGCCACTGATGTCCTGGGTGACTGTCTGATGTGGCCTCAGTGTGCCTGGCTGGTCCCCTGCTCACCTCGGGCGTCTGGGACAGCCATGTCATTGTCTCCACATTTTGGCTGGCCAGAGCCTGCCAACACTTCTTTCCAAGGCCTGATCTGGACCCATGGGAAACCTAGGAATCCTTCCCACACCAGCCTTAACTCTTAGAAGTCAGGGTAGGCAGGGGTGATGGAGATTGAGTCTGAACTCGCCAATGTTGTATGTCAGCCACCAGGTCTCTGTAGTTGTTGCCTCACACTCTGCCGGCACTGGGAGAGCTCAGCAGGCCCTGTTCCTCAGGCAGCATCCCGCCAGGGAACAAGGCACCAGCCTCCTTGCTCACAGACATCCCCAACCTCACAAGGAGGGTCCACGGGAAAAGACAAACTCTAATGCTCCACTTCACATCTGTTCCCCTGAAGATCTCTTTTTTCTTTTTATACTTTACTGATGGAATAAGACGAAAGGGTCTGGTATTTGAACTTTAATGATTTAGTTTCACTGTCTCAGCTATGAGTCCCTGCACCTTCTACTTGGATGTGGGATAGGGAGGGGACCAGCTGTTAGCTGGGGTTCAGTTGGTGGGACATTTTCAGCAACTTGATGTTGGAAATGTCCTTCCCACAATACGGTTGGCGAAAAATTGATACAAATCATTCTTGAGGACATGTTGGAAATCTCTATTAAAAACATTGAAATTATGCATATTCTTTAAATCAACAATTTCATTTCAAAGAATTTAAATGATCATAAACTTCAATATAAGGATGCTCACCTCATCATTGATTATAATATTAAATTTTAAAAAAATACTAGAGGGCTTCCCTGGTGGCGCAGTGGTTGGGAGTCCGCCTGCCGATGCAGGGAACACGGGTTCATGCCCCGGTCCGGGAAGATCTCACATGCCGCAGAGCGGCTGGGCCCGTGAGCCGTGGCCGCTGAGCCTGCGCGTCCGGAGCCTGTGCTCCGCAACGGGAGAGGCCACAGCAGTGAGAGGCCCGCGTACTGCAAAAAAAAAAAAAAAAAAAAAAAAAATGCTAGAAGTTTGACAATAGGGACTTAGTTAAATACATTATGGTTGATCTATACAGTGGTTACTCTGAGCCGTCATCAAAATGTTGGTGTAAAAGAATAATTGATGGAGAGGAAGAAAGCTCTTGCTGCATTAAGTGGAAAGAACATATAATAAAACAATATGAACAGTTTGTGTAGTATAACCTGTTTTTATCAAAAACAACCGTGTGTGTTATACGTGTGTACAAAGATCTGAGGTGAATGCACCCGGCGCTCAGTTTTTCTCAGTGAAGCACTCTTTGCATTTCCAGCTGGGTAATTCTTTGCTTTGGGAACTCTCTCATTCACTGTGGGATGTTTCCCAGCCCTGGGCCTTGCTTGTTAAATACCAGTAGTGCTCCCCAGGCATCGTACCAACCACACAAAGCCCTCCTTGAGGAAACACTGCAACTGAGTGACTATTTCTGGGTCCCGGATTATAGTCATTTATTGTTTCCCTTTGGTTACTTACACTTTCTTCAATTTCCTTTAATAAGTATGTATTGAATTCATAACAAAACATAATAAATGGTATTTGTAATATTCCACCCTAAGCATTCTTCTGCTTTAACCATAACGAGACCTTCAAGAGACTAATTTCTTTCCCTAGTTCCTGCTTACATTTGTTCTACTGATTTAAAAAAATCATCTTAGCTTCATAGATATTGAAAATACAGTGGTAGTATGTGCTGTCCATCCTTCACCGGTCTATTTATTCATCCATTCATCTGATTCATATTTATTAGAATTATGCTACGTGCAAACTCCTGTGTCAGCCATCATCAGAAATGTAGAGATGTATAAGACCAATTTCTTATGCTCTAGGCATTGACATCTAGCTGTTAATCATGATGAGTATATGTAGGAGTCTATTAATGTATTAATATTGTGGACCCTGCTTGAAGATTTCTTCCCCAACCTCCTTCTCTTCCCTTCAAGTTTGAAGGAAGGCTGTCTCTGAGAGAGGTATCATAGCACTCACAGTCTCTTATTATTTCTCAAAATATCTGGTTTAATACACTGCTTCCATTTATTCCTCTTGATCACAATTATCAAACCAAATTAACATACTATCTCAGCAATTCTATTTTGCTATCTAATAATATTGCTTTCCACATCCAAATTTCAAGATAAATTTTAACTAAGGTTTTCGAGGAGTAATGGGGTGTTCTGTCCAAGTGAATTGAATCATTTCTTTGTTCTCTCGTTTTTGGCAAGTATATCTGATCATTTAGGGCCTTACTCACAATCTGACTTTGCCAAATATTATAACAAAATCTGATTATAAATATTTTGGGCTCTGAGAAAGCTGTTATCCTCTTATATTCATGTATCCTAAAAACTTGGCCTTTCTCATCTCAATATGGTTTAGCCACAGCACGCCCAAATCCCCAAGTTTACAAAGAACCTTTCAGTGTTTTCGTTAACCTGTCTCATAATATCTAGGAAGTTGTAAAAGTGTCACTTTTTTGATAGACTTTTTACTATAGTAGGTTTATTCCTATTGGAATTAGATAACTCCATCCACAGTGTTACATAGGAACAAAGGCCTTGTCCCTGGACCGGGAGGCCCTTACATTCTTTAGACTCTGTAACCTCAGGTATCATCTCGTTAATAGGTACTGCCTTTGGTTAATAGTAGCTAGCAGATCTGATCATTCCAAATGCCTAGGCTCACATTTTGATATAAATTTATATTTTTAGACCTAAGGTTTATTGAAGTGTAACAAGGATTGAACCATTAATGTATGTATTTGGAAGTAGAATTCAGTTGCAAATAGAAATTAGTTTTTCACACTTAAAAAATATAGGCAGAGGACTTCCCTGGTGGCACAGTGGTTGAGAGTCCACCTGCCGATACAGGGGACACGGGTTCGTGCCCCGGTCTGGGAAGATCCCACATGCCGCGGAGCGGCTGGGCCCGTGAGCCATGGCCGCTGAGCCTGCGCGTCCGGAGCCTGTGCTCAGCAACGGGAGAGGCCACAACAGTGAGAGGCCCGCGTACCGCCAAAAAAAAAAAATATATAGGCAACTATAAGAAAACAAATTAAGGCTTTAAGGGGGTAAAAAAATTCCACAAAGTGCCTATTTTTTAGGTGATAAATACCCTGGAACTGTTTGAGAAAAAAAGTATATTTCTTATATCTAACAAATATTTGTGTTTTCATTCTTTATAGAAAGATTGAAATTTCTTTCCTCCTTTACACCTTCCTTTTCCTTATTTGAAACTAATTGATTCCTTTATAAAAAGAAACTGCAAAGACTTGTGGGGTGGGAGGTGCTCATGTTACGACGGGTGGTTCAGAGAGTGTGTGTGTGTGTGTGTGTGTGTGTGTGTGAGAGAGAGAGAATGTGGGTGTGGATTGTATGTGTGTAAAATGCGATTTATGGTAGCGTTTTCTTTAGAAATCTTCCTGATCTTCTCAGAATTCAACCATTTTATAAATGCATCTCCATAAATCTCTATCTTTGGAATACATGAAATGGCTTTTGGCAGTACTTCCTTTAATGTAGTATACTGGAAATTTGCAAGTTACTAGCCAGGTTAGCCAGTGGCTGTCCGTCACCCATAGAATGAAGCCCTAAGGTCTAATCCTGTTATTCAAGGCCCTTCTTTATCCAGCCTTCCTTTCTTTTCAACCATATGTTTCACAATTACTCAAGAAAACTCTTCAGGCAAGGCAGACAAGTGTCTTCAAAATACCTTCCAGTTACTTAACAGAATATGTAACTTTTAATTCTGCCTTACCTTTGAGAGGGCTTTATGCCTCCTGTCTGAATTTTATCCAGGCTAAAAAGCCCAGATCAAGCCTTCAGAAATCCAGAAACTTTCCCTAACTACTGGAATGCACAGTACTTTTACCTCACTTAGTCCTCTTAGCGTTTGCAGATACAGCATACATATTTGGTTGATCGGGCCAAAACCTTGATTCTTTTCCTTTCACATCCTTCATCCAGGTCTTTAGCTAATCAGTTTACCTGTATTTCAAAATATATGCCTGATCTCCCCGTGTCTCCCTTTTCCACTGCCACCACCCTTGCTCAGGCCCTCATCATTTCTCACCTACATTCCTTCCCTCGCCTCTTAACTGATCTCCCTAATTCCACTCACACAACCTAGATAGTCTGTTCTTCACCACAGTAATTCTTTTGAAACAAACCAAATCATCCCTCCCCTGTTCTTAATCACCCAGTGGCCCCCCATCACACATAGAATGAATCCACATCCTTCCTGTGGGTACAGGCCGTATGTTGTCTGGTTTTCATTAAGTTTCATTTCCTGTCCCTTTACCCCTTATACACTGCCCTCCAGCTACACTGGGCTTCTTGCTGTTTTCCAGACCTGCCAAGCACATTTCCAATACTCACGAAGTATACGTAAAATGAGTTTTATTCATTTAAATGTGGACTATTTCCTTCTTCTAAAAGCAAAGACAAATGCTACAGTTGCCTTTAAAAAAAAAAACTACCCAGAATTTCTGATCCTAATTTTAAAAAGACAAACTGTAAGAATGTGTGAAATGAGAGGGTGTGGAGAAAAAGGAACCCTCTTGCATTGTTGGTGGGAATGTAAACTGATACAGCCACTATGGAGAACAGTATGGAAGTTCCTTAAAAAACTAAAAATAGAGCTACCGTATGACCCAGCAATCCCACTACTGGGCATATACCCTGAGAAAACCATAATTCAAAAAGAGTCATGTACCACAATGTTCATTGTAGCTATTTACAATAGCCAGGACATGGAAGCAACCTAAGTGTCCATTGACAGATGAATGGATGAAGAAGAAGTGGCACGTATATACAATGGAATATTACTCAGCCATAAAAAGAAACGAAACTGAGTTATTTGTAGTGAGGTGGATGGACCTAGAGTCTGTCATACAGAGTGAAGTAAGTCAGAAAGAGAAAAACAAATACCATGTGCTAACACATATATAAGGGATCTAAAAAACAAAAAAAAGGTCATGAAGAACCTAGGGGCAAGATGGGAATAAAGACGCAGACCTACTAGAGAATGGACTTGAGGACACGGGGAGGGGGAAGGATAAGCTGGGACAAAGTGAGAGAGTGGCATGGACATATATACACTACGAAACGTAAAATAGATAGCTAGTGGGAAGCAACCGCATAGCACAGGGAGATCAGCTCAGTGCTTTGTGACCACCTAGAGGGGTGGGATAGGGAGGGTAGGAGGGAGGGAGACACAAGAGGGAGGAGATATGGGGATACATGTATATGTATAACTGATTCACTTTGTTATAAAGCAGAAACTAACACACCATTGTAAAGCAATTATACTCCAGTAAAGATGTTAAAAAAAAAAAAAGAGTGTGTGAAATGGCAGATATTCTCTCCTTCAGATTTCCATGTAATTTGGGTGCATATTATTAATTTGGTATATTATAGAATATGAGCCTCTTCTAATGAAATGACTTGTATCCTTCATACTTATCACAAAAGTTTTGGCTTTTCCATACTTTTATAACCACTCTAGTTGATGGTACATGGAGACATGAAATTAACTTTCTCAAGAACAAAGCAACCGTTTCACTTAAAAGGTAAATCCTGGAGATTTCAAAACTGCTTATCACTATACATTATTCATTTTGCAATAAATATTTTCTTAGTAAACCACATAAATTAGAACGACTGTTGAACAGATGGGCAGAACCACAGGCATCCAATATTAAGCAGTTGGTGAGCATAAGATGCCAGAAAGAAGATTTAGACCAACAGGCAGGAAGTTTCCCATTGCTCTTGAAAAGGGATGATCCTTTGCTTCTGACTTTTTGCTATATGAAAGTAATGCCTTCCAAAACAACTTTCCATGTTTTATATCCAAACACACATTCAGGGCTTTCACATGGTAATTGATATATAAATAATAAAATGAAATGTTTAGGCGGATTGAAAAAGGAACTTCCCCCCTGCTTTTGCCTTTTATGCGAGGATGACAGCTCTGAAATGTCTTTCCTCTGTATGGAAATCTAACAGTGTTCAGTCGCAAGACAGTGAGAGGGAGGGAAAGGCTGCACACTGAGGAACAGGGTGTCATTTGTCGCTGCCTGGATTCATCAGCCGTGTGGAACTCTGAGCGGTCGTGGCTGACAACAGACTCCTTTACTTATTTCTTCTGGAATACTTCAGCAATACAGATTTCACTAAGAGCAGAGAAAAACATTAAGAACTAGATAGCTAAACTTAAAAGCTTTTACACAGCCAAGGAAACCATAAACAAGTTGAAAAGACAACCCTCAGAACGGGAGAAAATATTTGCAAATGAAGCAACTGACAAAGGATTAATCTCCAAAATTTATAAGCAGCTCATGCAGCTCAATAACCAAAAAACAAACCACCCAATCCAAAAATGGGCAGAAGACCTAAATAGACATTTCTCCAAAGAAGATATACAGATTGCCAACAAACACATGAAAGAATGCTCAACATCATTAATCATGAGAGAAGTGCAAATCTAAACTACAATGTGATATCACCTCACACCAGTCAGAATGGCCATCATCACAAAATCTAGAAACAATAAATGCTGGAGAGGGTGTGGAGGGAAGGGAACCCTCATACACTGTTGGTGGGAATGTAAATTGATACAGCCACTATGGAGAACAGTATGAAGGTTCCTTAAAAAACTAAAAATAGAACTACCATACGACCCAGCAGTCCCACTACTGGACATATACTCTGAGAAAACCATAATTCAAAAAGAGTCATGTACCACAGTGTTCATTGCAACTCTATTTGCAATAGGCAGGACATGGAAGCAACCTAAGTGTCCATTGACAGGTGAATGGATAAAGATGTGGTACATATATATAATGGAATATTACTCAGCCATAAAAGGGAATGAAATCGAGTTATTTGTAATGAGGTGGGTAGACCTAGAGTCTGTCATACAGAGTGAAGTAAGTCAGAAAGAGAAAAACAGATACCATGTGCTAACACATATATATGGAATCTAAAGAAAAAAAAAGGTCATGAAGAACTAGGGGCAAGACGGGAATAAAGACGCAGACCTACTAGAGAATGGAATTGAGGACACGTGGAGGGGGAAGGGTAAGCTGTGAGAAAGTGAGAGAGAGTCATGGACATATAACATATATACACTGCCAAATGTAAAATAGATAGCTAGTGGGAAGCAGCTGCATAGCACAGGGGGATCAGCTCAGTGCTTTGTGACCACCTAGAGGGGTGGGATAGGGAGGGTGGGAGGGAGGGAGTTGCAAGAGGGAAGAGATATGGGGATATATGTATATGTATAACTGATTCACTTTGTTATAAAGCTAACACACCATTGTAAAACAATTATACTCCAATAAAAACGTTAAAAAAGAAAAAAGAACTGGATAGCTTTTGTGATGTGGAGTAGTCATCTCTGAATTTTGATCGAGATTCAAGAGAAAGGCTTTGTAACTTATTTTCTCTAGGTTATACTGGTTTATCCAGAATATTCTAATTTTAAGGTGTATCTTTGGGTGTGATAGATTTTCTTTACAGTAAATAAGATTCATTGAAAGCCACAGATAAATTCTGCCTCTTGTAAATGTCTGATCTGACTGAAACCATTTTAGTTTAACAATTCCTCCTTTGTAGGAGGGAATCAATAGATATCCTACCTATAGGAAAATTATGTGTAAGGGCCACTAGCTTCACAGCCAAAGCAAAATTGGCATATATTTGCTCTTTCTTAATCCAAAATATATGTCTCAGACTTAGATGCCAGGGAAAATTGTGTGAGCAAGATGACTTGAGGACCACAGCCCCTCTCACTTCCTGTGCTCAGACCCCTTCTAATTGATGGAGTCAAATTTGAGGAGCCGGAGAGCAGACCATTGTGCCCCTGTCCGTACAGCCTCACAAAGGTAGAGGTCATGGCAACCACAGTGATGGCGATCATCTGTACATTTTTTATGCCCAGATAAATTGGGATATTTGTTTGGAACTCATACTTTCTTCCACATCAAAAATTTTGGGGAATCGGTGATGTGAATCAGTGTGCCAAGTTTTGTTTGATTTATTCATTGTATTTTTTGTGGAATTATTTCAGTCCAAGATGTTCATTTAGTTGATCTCTACCCAAACTTTGAACCCAAATCAGCCAAACACATAGAAAGAGATGGTTTTTGCTGCCCTCATGGTTAATTCCTTTTTTTAATAATGAATTTTTAAAATTTAGTAAAATGTGCTTTTGAAAATGTTTATTCATGTACTGATTTTCATGACTTCTTCCCTTTTACTTTAATTATATGTCTATATTATTTGTTGTTCAAATTGATTTACAGCTTGCTTTTTTTTATTGGGATATAGTTGCTTTACAATGGTGTGTTAGTTTCTGCTGTACAGCGAAGTGAATCAGCCATATGTGTACGTATATCCCCTCCCTCTTGAACCTCCCTCCTGCAACTTGCTTTTAATGTTAGTACCTCTGAGCTTCTCTCTCAATTCTAAGTATTTCTTTCTTAATGTGTTTCCTATGTGTTCCTTTTCAGATTATCAATAGAAGGTTTATTAGTTATTTTTTAGAGTTGTATTTGTTACTTTAGGGAATCTGTTTTAAAATATTTAAAATGCAGTCCCCAGTTAATATAACATTGGAGTTTTTCCTGTTAGAGATACGTTGTTTTCTCTACATCTCACTGGGAGAAAAGTTGGCATGATACTGTTATAGTGTACTTGGCTGATATTAACTTTTCTAAGGTGCATTGTTTCTGAGAATACCATTGTTTGGTTTTATCCAGGCACACTTCTCACTAGTTGGTACAGTCAGTTCTTTTTTTCAGAACCAGTTATTGTCTAGATATTAAAACCTGCCATTTTTTATCTGCTCATTTCAGATCCTTCATGTGATCTATGTTAAACACAATTTGCGTTCTCAGTTTTCATTCTTTTTAAACACTGTATTTTCAATGAAGGTTGAAGGTGATTCCCTAGATAGCAACCAGTAATGACTGTAACAGCAAAACTCTTTAAAAAACAACCTTATAGGCAAATATAGAACTTAAAGAGCCCATGCAAATTATATGAGGTCCTATTTATATTACTACCTCTTTTCACATCTAATAGTCAACTAATATTTAATGAATTTCTGTGCAGTGCCATATGCTATGGTAACTTTTAGGATATAAGAATGAACAAGAGATGTTCTTATATCTTAGGAAAAAAGAACATCCATCTCTGTGTAACAGTTATTCTGACAAATCTCAGTAACGCTAAAGGAATAGTTTTCCCAGATCTATTTTAGACTCTAGACACTGAGCTCCATGTCGTTTTCTCCTTATCAGGCTGGAATCATTCCAGGCCTCCTAGCTTCTGGGCAACCATGAAAATGAGACAGAGAGGATACTAAATCTGCAACAAATTTATCTTGATATTCTGTTCACTCTTGATCGGTAATGAAGGTCGCAAATAGAATGAGGTGGTTGTTATGTGTATTTTTCTTTATTTTCCTTTTCTTTTTTTGGTTGATAGGAGAAAAACGTAAAACAGCAATATGAACACAGGGCCAGTCTCTAAAACTAATTCTTGAGTAAATAGGAATCTTGCCCTTAAGGATCGCCACGTGAAGAGCTCCCACATTCTCCTACTGTCGACAGAGTAATCTATTGTATGTGGTACAGTTTGAGTTCTAGAAATGGCCACTGCAGTTCAGGATATACGATGTAGCCTTCTCCACTTCTCCATGAAGAGTGGAATTACGCTACAGTCATTAGCTGTGTAACCATGAACAAAGTGCTTTGTTATTCAGTCACATCATTTGCATGAAATGAGAATAATAAAATTCACGTCTCAAAGATGTGGTGACCGCCTGGGGTAAATGTGGGCCCAGAACCTGGCACAAGAGTTTCATATTTATAGTTCTCTACCGTTCTTCCTTAGTGCTCCAGAGGACATGTGTAGTACCACAACTACAGCAGTGATCATACCGTGTGGTACTTAGTTGTGAACTTCCCTGCCACACGGTGAACTCTTTAAAGACCATCACTGATATGACCTTATCTTATACGTGGTGCTTTGTGATTCTCCAGTTGTTCGCCTAGTGTCAGACATACAGCATAGTTATTAAGTGCTGGTTGTTCTTGTTACAAGAGCTTCACAGTAAGATGGGTAGAAAAAAAGAATGTATTTTCCATTTTACAGATTCAGTTTTGAGTCTTGAAGAAATCAAGTGAACCAAGGTTACATGATTAGTGAGTGGCTCAGATGGAACAAACTGAAACTCGGTGATGCAAAGCTCAGTGCTTGCCCCACTACATCATAGAGATCGTTGCATGTCCCAGGAGAGTTTCACATCTTGTATCACATGATTCTCATCTGTGTATTCGTATGTACCAGAAAAAGTGTCCTGCTACTCAAACTTGCTAACAGTTAGCAGCCATTAGTGCTTAAATCTTCACCAAATGAAACATTGATATCAATGCAAGAATGCACGGGGAAAGGTTTATATCCTATGTACATCGTTAAGTCAGCATTTTTCAACCACTCCTTAGCTAAACCGTTTAACTGTTAGAAAATTCTTTATATTTAGCATACAGCCTTTTTATAATTTCAATACATTTCCTCATCACCATCATAGAAAAGCAGAACCTTTGGTACCCTGATCTTTCCTTGGCCATTTGCCTAGCCACAAAATAGCTATCAAACTGTAAAGCCCACTACACACCTATTAGAATGACTAAAATCCAAAACATTGACAGTGCCTAGTACTGGGAAGGACGTACAGCAACAAGAACTACCAGTTGTTGCTGGTGGGGATGCAGAGTGGTGCAGTCACTTTGGAAGACCGATGGGCTGTTTCTTACAAAACTAAACATACTCTTCTCGTGATCCAGCAGTCTTATCCTTGACATTTACCCAATGGAGCTGAAAATACATTCCCACAAAATCCTGCACATAGATGTTTCTAGAAGTCTTACAGATAAGTCCCAAAACTTGGGGAAAACTAAGACATCCTTCAGTAGGTAAATGGATAAACTTTGATACATTCAGACAATGAAAGATTATGCGGTGAGAAAAAGAAATGAGCTATCAAGCCACAAAACACATGGACGAACCTTAAATGCATATTTCTAAGTGAAATAGGCCAGTTTGAAAAGCCTACATACTATGTAATTCCAACCATATGACATTCTGGAAAAGAAAAAAGTATAGAACAGTAAAAAGACCAGTGGTTGCCAGAGGTTGGGGTAAGGACAGAGGCATGAGTGAATAGGTAGAGAACAGAGGATGTTCAGGGTAGTGAAACTATTTTTAATGATACTGTACTGATGGATACATGGCATTATATATTTATTAGAACTCACAGAACTATACAAGACAAAGAGTAAACCCTAAGGTAAACTCTGGACTTTAGTCATAATAATGTATCACCACAGAATAAGAGTAGGGTGGAGAGAGTTTCTGAAGGGTAAAAGGAAGAAACCAGTATATCCACAAAAGAAACCAATAAAAATGGAAGACATGGGAAGAAATAACACTGAAAATATAGAAGTCTCAAAACTATGTTTGGTAACGTTTTATGGAATTTATTAAAATTCAACCTGGAGTGTATAATATTTGGCAGGCCAGGTTTGTCTTTAGAAAAATCCTTGTGAGATTTATACAAGAATTTATTAATAATGAACACACACAATACTCAGATTACAGGCAGTCATGTTATACAAAACATGGACAAGAATATAATAGAACAAAGGATTTCATGACTACACAGGCAATCCTCGTTTGCTTTCATTTATGTACTGTTAAAGGCTATCGTGTACGTAGTAATATAGCCACATAAGATAGTAAACTTGACATTTATGCAACTGTATGTTTGCACACACCAATATGCATGGCCTTTCTACCTAGCTGATATTTGATTCATTTTTTTCTTCTCTAGTTTATTCCCTAGAACATTCTCTACAAAAACTGTTTCTCACATTTTTCACAATGTAGGCCTTTATTTTAATGTTATGTAGATTCCTGACTCACTGTCTTCTGAGTTTTGCTTTCTCTCTCAGCAATGTCGGATATTCTCATGACTATATTTTTGCCTGTTTCTAGCAGGATCTCTTTCCTAATATACACTCTCATGTCTTTTGTCCACTGAACATGTTTACTTAGATATCACACTATCACTTTGATTTCATCCACTCTAAAGTTGAACTTAATCTTTACTGCAAACAAGGAATCCCTCCACTGATTTATCACCATTGACACAAGTATTTTCCCTTTGACCCACAGTATAAACCTTTGGTGTATTCATAATACCCTCTTTCCCACATTTAGCCGTAAAATGATTCTGGGATCCTTATCTTTTCCATTATTCCTCCCATCTCTTCCATTGTGGTTTGGATAAGACTCTCATCAGCTTATGCCTACATCAGTGCACCAGGCTCTCAGCTCATCAACCTGTGGCTTTCCTTTTCCTCCCAGTAAAGTTTTCGCTGCCGTATGTTCCACCTCACACGTCATATCCCATTGAAACACACTTAACTGGCTCCTCATTCATTAGAAGCCAACGTGTATGGCATTAGACTGATATTTTAGTGTTTACATTTTTTGTTACAATGTTATATCTTTCTTCATTTGTTTATTCATATGCTTAAGAGCTGGCTAACCTTTGAACACCCACCAAGTTCAATATCTAGCTTATGAAGTCTCTAATGATGGCTCATCCACTGTCACCAGATAGATCAGGCTTTTCCTACTTCTGTGTGTGTGTGTATCTTCTATACCTAAAACCCCTTCTTAAATCTCACATGTTTAAGACACACGTTTGCCCAGGATCTCAAAAATCCCTGCCATAAATTCATACAGAACCTGCTGTCTACTACTTCTACTGAACTTCTCAGAGATGGCTGCATTGCATCAATTATCTTTTCAGTACAAAATCTTTTTTTCCACTTCCTTGTAATTACTTTAGTGGTGCACTGTGATTTTTTTCCTCTTGGTTTCCTTAGTAGCTAATACAATTTTTTTTTTTTTTGCATATGATAGGTACTTAATCAATGTTTCCTGTTGATTTCTACCCCTGCACTGTCCGATATGGTAGATGTTAAACTCGTGTTGCTGTGAAGCACTTGAAATGTAGTCAGCCTGAGTCGAGATGCAGGTGTAAAACACACACTTGATTTCAAAGACTCAGTATGAAAAAAAACCTGTAAAATTTCTCAAGAATTTTTGTGTAGATTACAGGTCAAAACTGTAATATTTTGAATGGTATGTTAAACAAAATACAAAATTCATCTGTTTCTTTTTACATTTTAAGGTGGCAATTAGAAAATTTTAAATTACATATATGACCCAACATGGTAATTATATTGGACAGGGCTGCCGTAGACAATAAGGCACATGAGTGATGGGTACTGCCAGTAATGTGATGATCAGATAAAATATTAATATTTCTTGATGGTACATTATTTTTAAACTTATTGCTTATGTGGATGTGTTTAACAACGGTCATGAGAGTGCAGGTTAGTTACAGGTTTCATCTTTGGACTAACTTGTAAGGCTACAGGAGAGGACCCAAGTTATCTGAATACTTAAGAAATTTTTTCACGAGCAGAATTCTGAGTGGCTTTATACATCTTCATATGCCTTTTAATTTGCGGTCTCAGTAAAGATTTTCCTTAAAATGAATACATAGTATTCAAATACATCCTTGTCTTCTGATTACCTTTTTCTGGCACTGAGACTTACAGGGACACTTCGGGTTGTGTGCTGCATGTTGCAGTTTGGTTGCATGTATTAAGTGCTCATTATGCTTCTAATAGTTCAGATCCCTGGGGTGTTTGAGTTTGTGTCTCAACTTTTGCTGTTTTTAACCTAAATGTTAACACTTTGATGAAACATTGTGGAATCTCTAAATGGCTCAATAAAAATAGGTCTTCTTCCGTAAGGAGTGATACGGTGCAGAGTGTTGGATCTAGAGCCAGGAAGCCTGTGCCGTCCTCTGGTGCAAAGTTACATACGTGCTGTACTTCTGGTTCTTCATCTGAAAAGTGACGATAACAATAAATCCCAGAGTGTTGCTGTGAGGATTCAATGAGATTAAGCACTTAGAATATAAATGGTGCTTAGTATGCTCTCAAAAAATGTTAGGTATTGCTATTGGTATCTCGATCCTTTAAAAATCTTAGCTTCTTCTCTATCAGTAAAGCTAAAGTTAATATTTCAGATAAAACTTGGAGGTAAACAATGGAAAGTTACCGAGTGTGTCTTGGTAAAACACTTGTATGAAGAATATTTAAATGACTCTTCCAACTCAATATGAAAAAGTATTTTTAATGGGCAAAATAAGACATATAATGCTCACCTTCATTGGTCAATAGAGAGATGTAAGATAAAGCCACAGTGAGATACCACTACATATCCACTGTAATACCTAGAATGAAAGAAACCATTATTACCAAGGTTGTCAAAGATGTGGAACAACTAGAATTTTAACATACTTCTGATGAGATTGTAAAACGCTGTAGTAACGTTAGAAAAGCAGTTAGCAGTTCCCTGTAAGGTTGAACACACAATTCATGACCAGAAGTTTCACCGCTGCATACTTAACTAAGATTAATGAAAAATATGTCTGTACAGAGACTTATACAGAAATGTTCATGGCAGCTTCACTCTTGCTAGTTCCAACTGGTAACAACCCAATTGTCAGTCAACAGTTTTGTTATATTCACACAGTAGAATACTACTTAGCAATAAAAATGGAATTAACTCCTGATGACCTCAGCAAGACGGATAAGCCCCCGAATTGTCTTGCTGAGTGAAAGAAGCCAAGTACAAATGAGTACATACTATAATCGCGGAAAACACACGTCTCATCTTCAGTGACAAAAAGTAGATCGGTGGCTGTTGGAGGTGGAGTGTCAGTGCAGGAAGCCCTGGGAAGTCATCCAGAAAGCACATGCGAAGACTGTGATAGAATTACAAGAGATCTGTTGGGGGCAATACCCGTGACGGGTGAAGGGAGAATGGGAGCAAAAGGAGGCTGGGAACGCCTTGAGACCACCATGTAGGTTTGTGACCTGTTTAAGAAGAGGCAGAAGGGAGAATTGGGTGGCAAGAGCCTCAGGCTGCGGTGCAGCTCCGGGGATGTCCTAGCTTCCAGTGGGGAGCTCTGGTACAAAGATAGCTCTTTGAGGAGTCATACACTGGGCAGAAATGTCCAGGTCCTAGTTTGATCACTGTTCTTAGTCATTGGCTGGAGCCTGGCCTTAGTTCTTTTTTTTTTTTTTTAACATCTTTATTGGAATATAATTGCTTTACAATGGTGTATTAGTTTCTACTTTATAACAAAGTGAATCAGTTATACATATACATATGTTTCCATATCTCTTCCCTCTTGTGTCTCCCTCCCTCCTACCCTCCCTATCCCACCCCTCTAGGTGGTCACAGAGCACCGAGCTGATCTCCCTGTGCTATGCGGCTGCTTCCCACTAGCTATGTACCTTACGTTTGGTAGTGTATGTATGTCCATGCCTCTCTCTCGCTTTGTCACAGCTCACCCTTCCCCCTCTTCGTGACCTCAAGTGCATTCTCTAGTAGGTCTGTGTCTTTATTCCTGTCTTACCCCTAGGTTCTTCATGACCATTTTTTTTTTCTTAAATTCCATATATATGTGTTAGCATACGGTATTTGTCTTTCTCTTTCTGACTTACCTCACTCTGTATGACAGACTCTAGGTCTATCCACCTCATTACAAATAGCTCAATTTCATTTCTTTTTATGGCTGAGTAATATTCCATTGTATATACGTGCCACATCTTCTTTATCCATGCATCCGATGATGGACACTTAGGTTGTTTCCATCTCCAGACTATTGTAAATAGAGCTGCAATGAACATTTTGGTACATGACTCTTTTTGAATTATGGTTTTCTCAGGGTGTATCTGGCCTTAGTTCTTATACTGCAGTGGATCTCATCGCTGCTGCAGTGGGAAACTGACAGCACTCCTTGCCCCGAATAAACTTTTGAATCGAAACCTGAGAGGTGTACCTTCATTACTACCAACTGGGCCACCGTGGAGGTAGGGGGAGGGAATTAACGAGCAAAAGGCATAAATGAAATTTTGGGGAGATAGTGAAAATATATGATTTCTTCAGTGTGCTGCTGATTATATGGGATTATTAATACATCAAAACTCTAGAAATGTACAATTAAAATGTGTGTACATTATTGTAGGCAAATTATCCCTCAATATAATTGACCTTTTAAAGTCACAGACTCTCTTTTATATATGAGAACAATCTAAAATCACCCTTCCTTCCAAAAATTAGTTGCCCTGTGATCAGCACAGCAGAAGTCAACTTGAAGAAGATGAATGAAACATATGACATTTAGCAAGGGAGAAGAAGATGGACCTTGTCCTAAATTAATAAACTTGAAAAGATCTACTAATAACATACATTTTGAAAGGGTTACAGTGTTTTCCCATTATAAAATAGTGGATCTACAAAAGGGTTAGATGATTTTTTTATTTTCCAGGGAAATAAAACCTTGAAGATCTATTGAAGAGTCTAGAGAAGTAAAATAGGATGGATCTCTGCTAGATGAGGTACTGAACTTTCAGAACATGTGGAATAGGGTTGTGTTGGTTATGCAGGGGTGATTTTCAATCACTGGGCCTGTGGTAAACTGACCTTCCTCCCCGTAACTTTCCCCTCTTCTCCTCCTGCAGTCGGTTGTTTCAGTCATCTTCAGCTCTTCCTCTCCCTCACTTCTCTCACCTTAGTCAGTCATAACGTTCTGTGATTTTACTTTCTAGATACCATATTTCTGGAATTCGTCTTAAGACCTCAGAATCTCTTAGGTGGACAATTGCAGTATTGTATTTCCAACTCGTCTCTTTTTTTCTTTTCTGCTGCTGTATCCAAATCCATGTCTCATAATTGTCAGAGTTGTTACCTGCTTAACCCCCGTTGGCATCTCTCCTTCAGATTCAGGATGCGTTCCTGGGCATCAACCTGGCTGTACAAGCCCCCCCTGTGTGCCAGTTCAGGCCTTCTCTCCCACCTCATCTCTTGCCTCTGATGCCCCACATTTTCCCCTCTGGTTGCTTGGTGTCCTTGGGCGTGCTCCGCATATCTTGTCATACATATTATGGCTTTTGACAAATTGTAACTTTGTTAAATAATTTATTTCCAAAATTTGACAAGGAACTTTCTGAAGGCAAGGGTTGCACCCCTCTCATTTTTCAAAAATCCACAGCATTTTACAAAGTCCTTAAGTAGAGAGGAGCTGCAAATGAGATAAATCAGTTGTTATTTAGTGAGTTACTTCTCTTTTGCTTTATTTTTAATAAAAAGTAAGAGTTATGACTTTTTATTTTGTAAAATAAATACTGCTGAGTTTGACATAAATTTTAGGAAACCTGGAGGTATTTCTTTCTAAATTTTTCTTTCAATAATCATCCTAAATATTTTTCCATTAGGTGAAAAGTAAGAGAAAAAAATTAAGAGCTTCAGTATCTTTCCATGAAGTGATATTTTGATGAATGAGGCTCATGAGTTACTTGAATCTCACCACTTTTAATAGGGGCAGATATCAAGCTAGATTTTTCTATCTTAATGTAAATCAGTTTCACTGAAGGCTTCCAAATTGGACTTTTTTGCCTGTGGTGAGGAGTTGTTTTCTCTTGTAATATTAAAGAAGAGAACTTTTTAAAATTTTAGTCTATCCCGCCAATATATATTAGAAGCAATTTTAAGTGTCAGTCCCCCATCCAAATTGAAAAAGACTTACCTGAACCTGTAACCAGTAGTGGCTATGTCCTGTGAAATGAAACAGCTGATTTTTTCCTCTATCTGATGATCAAGTAGCTCAGGGTCCTTCCCAACACCCTGACAATGGAAGTAGGAATACTATGTGCATTGCATGACTTGGTGATATTTCTAGGTGTAATACTATATTGCAGTGGTACTTGAAGCAGTTCCATGGGACCATGTATTATGGACTTTTAAAAAAAATTATTTTATTTATTTATTTTTGGCTGTGTTGGGTCTTCCTTGCTGCGCACGGGCATTCTCTAGTTGCAGCGAGCGGGGGCTACTCTTCATTGCGGTGTGTGGGCTTCTCACTGCAGTAGCTTCTCTTGTTGCAGAGCGCGGGCTCTAGGTGCGTGGGCTTCAGTAGTTGTGGCATACGGGCTCAGTACTTGTGGCTCGCGGGCTCTAGCGCACAGGCTCAGTAGTGGTGGTGCACAGGCTTGGCTACTCCGCGGCATGTGGGATCTTCCTGGACCAGGGCTCGAACCCGTGTCCCCTGCACTGGCAGGTGGATTCTTAACCACTGCGCCACCAGGGAAGTCCTATGGACTTTTTTAACAGTTGTCAAGTCCACTTGACAAAGTGGACTTTGATCAGAGAATCCCCAAATAATAACCATGTGGTGAATGAGGCCTGGATTGTAATGTGATGAGAGCTAAAATAGCTTTAAGCTTATTATGTGGGAAGTAAATAGAGGAAAAGTTCATTAAAATGCTCCTGAACTTTTATTTCTTTATTCACAGGTTCTTCTCATAGCTAATATTGTTAAACTGTGTTCATTTTAAGTAAAAAATATACAAAATACAGATCTGCGGAGGATAGCAATGTTGGAGTCGGGGACGGTTTTTTTCTCCCTCACTCTCCAGAACACTCAGACCACTGACTTGGCTTTGCTTAAGTCTTTTCTCTAACTCCACCATGACAGTGTCAATTCAGGTCTTCAGAATATCTCACCTGGACTCTAATAATAACTAGCTGCCTGCTTTCCGTCACCACAGCCTGTTCCTGCTACATCAACATACTGTGTCGTATTAGTAACACACTCTAACCTGTAGGTAAGAGCCTGTTTTAAGGTTCTTTATCTGAGACTTGGGAACATCTGTTTGATCAGTGGAGAGTCTTTAGGACCTGAGTGGTCCTTTGGACATTTATGCAAAATACTGTGCTGTGGTAGGGATGTGAAATTTGAGGGAAGTGTTCATGGCTTTCATCAGGTTCTACTAGGGTTAAGTAACACATAAAACGTTAAGAACTTTTACAATAGGGAGAATTCAGAGCTTCTCTCATCCCCGCCATCAACTCAGCCACCACTCTACATCGCATTTTAGGTTCTGAAACTGAGTCCGTATGGACACGCAACAAAGTCAGCATAATAGTGGGCACAGCTTTAAGTGGTAGAATAAAAGGCCCCTAAGGTTCTTTACCTACACAAGTGGCATTAATTCAACATTCTTCAACTCCTACTTTGTACCAGTTCCTACTCTGGGTACTAGAGGTACAGAGGCAAAGCATATAAGATTCTGCTTTCATGGGACAATTAATAAATGAGTAAAGAAATAAACAAGGTGATTTGGATAGGCGTAGGTGCTCTGAAGAAAATGAAACAGAATGCTGTTATACTTAATAATAATAATACTATTTGTTCATACTATATGCCAGGCTCTATGCTTTAGGAATTCACAAGCATAAGCTCAGTGAATCCTCAAAACAACATCTTGGTGTTAATACTCCCGGTTTACATATGAGAAAATTAGGCTTTAAAAGTCTGTATTCCCCCAGATAACATAGCTATTAAGTGACAGAACAAAACTTTTGGCTCATTCAAAATGTAGACTGTGTGCCCATTATGTATCAGACATTGTTTTAAGGGACTAGAATACAGCTACAAACAGAACAAATAAAAAGTCCTGCCATCAAGGAACTGACATTTTCACAGAGGTTAGGCAAACAATAGATAAAAAATAGTATAATATAGGGGATACTGTGTCATGATAACAAAGAATGGCCTTAAGAAACTAGAAGAGGCAAAAAGAAGCAGATTCTCCCCTAGAGCCTCCAGAAATCAACACATCCCTGCCAACGCCTTGGTTTTAACCCAGTGAGACGCCTGTCAGATTTATACAGAACTCTAAGCTAATAAATATGTGTGGTTTTAACCCACTGAATGTGTGATAATTCATTACAGCCACAATAGGGTAAAACTCTAACAAAATACTTACATTATAGAACAATAGAACGTAAATGTGACAAATAATATCTATGGTATTATTGTAAATGCTAAAGAAGTGAATGGATTCAAAGCACTAAGAACAGTGTTTGACATAAGTAATAGATGCTATAATATTATCATTATAATCAAAATTTAGGCACTAAAATAAATGGCATACACGTAAGGAGGTATAAGAAGATTTCCTTGCTGAAATAGAAGTTATAACAGAGGATATAACGGTAGATAACAGCTATCAAATTAAGGAAAACTGAATGTCTTATTGGGTTAAATCTAATTTAAAAGGCCATATGAGATGTATGGTAGGCTTTTAAGAGGAAAATGCAAGCTAAATGATAGATTAGACTCTGACTGCTCTGTGTATAAGAATAAAGAGATGATGGAAATATCAAGAGAAAAGGTTGACACACTTTATATACAAGTGACAGGGTCATGACCAGGGAATTAGCAATGGGAATAAATAACTATACCAGAAATAAACCAAGGAGGTGGTGTTAATATCAGGGAGTGTCCACAGAATGACTCTCTGGCCAGAGGCTGGGCTGCTGTGAAGGAACTGCATCACTAGATTTCGCCAGGGAGAAATTGAACAAGATAGGCCTAAAAAGTCAGTTATACCACTAGCTTATGGCTTAAGCAGGTCACTCAGACTCACATACCCTGTTTCCATTTGTAAAAATGAGGATGTGTGTTACAGGATCTCTGAGGTTCTTTCCAGCTGTAGAATTGTATAACTTTTCCTTGTCTCCACAGTGGAAATTTGCTGTTATATTATTTGGGTTGGCCAAAAAGTTCATTTGGATTTTTCCGTAACATCTTAACAGAAAAACCTGAACGAACTTTTTGGCCACCCCAATACAAGTATGAGATCAGAAACACTCATTTAAAAAACATTAAATATAGGGACTTCCCTGGTGGTCCAATGGTAAAGAATCCTCCTTCCAAAGCAGGGACACGGGTTCAATCCCTGGGGATTGGGGAACCTTGGTTGGGGAACCAAGATCCCACATGCCGCGGGGCAACTAAACCCGCACGCCACAACTACTGAGCCCACACACCTCAACTAGAGAGCCTGTGTGCCACAAGCTACAGAGCCTGCATCCTCTGGAGCCCATGTGCCACAACTAGAGAGAAAAAAACCCGCAGGTCACAACTAGAGAGAAGCATGCGTGCCACAACAAAAGATCCCCCGTGCCACAACGAAGATCCCATGTGCTGCAACTAAGACCCAGTGCAGTCAAAAATAAAATAAATAAATAAAATTTAAAAAATAAAAGAATAAAAATAAAAAACAAAATATTAAAAAATAAGCATTCTACAAATAAACACAGATAACAGTTAGATTCTATATGTCTGTTTCTCTTCAAAATGTGTCCACAATACAAACCATCCAAAGGTGAGAAATTTTTGTGACGTATTAGTACAAGTGAAAGATGTTTTTCCTGAAGTTGGAAGGCCCTTTTCATTTTTGAGCCCTTTTCATTTTTATAAATAAAAGCAATTTGGAGGGCTCAATATTTATGTTTGAGAATAGTCAGGTCAAAATTACTTGTTTGTAAGACAATTTTACCTGTAGGAACCATTGCCATATAACATAGAAGCCAACAGTTCGGCAGTAGGTATATTTACACAAAGCTTGAAAATTTTAATCAGCATGATTTTGAGGCAGCAGTATATCATTACCTTTGCAAATGGTTGGGGTAAAAAACCCTTCACCAGGCTAAGTGTTTATGATGGGCGAGGGTGATGAAGGGAGGAGATTGGTACTTTGTTTTCTTTGTGGAAAAGGAAACGCATTCTTCGTGTTTGTCACACTCCTAAATCACAGCTGTGCAGAATTTATGAATATATTCTTCTGAGACACGAAAACTGCCACTGAAGGAAATCAACAACTTGGTCTCCTCACACCCGGAGAACAAGATGAGAAACATATCTGTCAGTGACATTAGTGTTGACCTGTGGAGTAACTCCTCTTAAGAAAAACAAATTAATTCAATGACTATCGTACTTAATCTTTGACCTTTATTTTCTAAGAGATTTTTCCATATGACATGCTGAGCTGTTTCAATTTTGTCAGTGAGTCCCCTGAGAAAGGTGAGACAAGACCACAAATATTACCTAGCACAAAATCTTTAATAGGCATTATACACCAAAGCATCACTTAAGTACATAGAGTACAAATCATTCTCACTAATGGCAGAGAGCATAGCATAAAATACTGAATTAGGGCAGATAAAAATATTGAATAGTAACTAGTATTTTGAACTAGCTTGCAGTGTTCCATTTAGGGTATCGAATTGATACCTGCTGTGTGTGTGCGTGTGTGTGTCTGTGTGTGTGTGTGTCTGTGTGTCTGTGTATGTATGTATATTCATGGCAGAGGTGATTTTCCCGAGGCTGGGATTCAGTTACCCACATAAGCTACTGCTAGAATTATCCTTCCACCCTTCCATTGTCCTTATTCATTGCCTGTAGTTCTCACTTTTCTTTGACCATCACTTGTCATCAAAGATGTGGTCCTTTACCTGCCAATTGCTGCTAAAGACCTAGCACGCAGAGATTTAGGTAGCATTCACACTACCTACCAAGAACCAGACCACAGGTACTGCCCATGGTTGCTCGTAAAGACTCAGTCCCTATCTGCAGCATCTTTCCTTTTACCCTGGGACCCCCCTCCTGCCTAGAACCTTGGGACTTCTCATCTTCCTCTTGAGACCTAGAAAAACTTACTACTGAGAACTAGGACAACTAGGGCAACTAGAGCTAGTAGAGAAACCTGGGTCTTGAGAATGAACTTTTGGGTTTATTGGTTAGATAGTAGTACCAATAATACAGTGTTGTAGTCTCACGACATGGTAAATAAGAGAGACTGTTTTGGATTTGCCTTGGGAACTAAAAAATCCCCTTCATTTAATTCCTGTGTTGGAAATACAGTCTTAATTCCAGCACATGACTTACAAACACATTTTTGGAGGAAACACATTCATAATTGCGGAGACAGTGTCCTAGGTAACAATGTTCTCTTCCTGTTATAATTGTTAAGTCATAATTTGTTTTCTTATTTATCCTCACATGTATTGGTTCTTTTCAGCCCAATTTGGTAGTAGTATTACAGATAATGAAGAAAACTTGTATTTTTTGTTAATTTATCAAAGTACTTGATAACATTTTGTATGTAGTACATTAATCAGGAGATTTTTATAAGATTATTCAACATAATGGATAAATGTTGAAATTGTGTATAAAATCTAAATGATTATTGCATCTTAAACAAGATACTGCCCTGTCAGCCCTGTCTTTGTGAGAATTTTTGACATCTATTGTGAATAATCAAAGAAGAGAGTGTATTTTTAGCATGAATCTCATACCTCCTACATAGAAGTGAAGCATTTACCAAAACATTTATGAGGCAAAATGTTTCTGAATGTGTGCTATACACCTCCTATAAACCTCTTTTCTTCTGTAGCTAGATTTCAGAGAAAAGCTTTGCTTCGACCAAAAAATCATGCACCACCAGGCTTACACATATATTTTATAAGTAAGCAGTGTTTTGGTTTGTGATAAAGGATATGAAAAGGTGAAAACATTAGGCCCACATAATTAGGATCTTGTTGGTCATCTGAGTTATGCTACTGGACAATTGAAAAAAATGTTCAGTGTCCTCATGCTACCTTTAGACCGTCTCAAGCTCGGGAAGATACTTTACAGTTAAGGGAACAAAAGAAGAAAGATTTATATTTCAATCTGAGTGAAGCATTCATCTTTGTGTGCTTAATCCTGCTATTTAGAGAGGTAGTAAAAAGATGCTGGTCATCAAAGAGAATTATAAGTCCAGGCAGCCAATTCCGGTTTCTCAGTCCTTTCAGCTCTTCTTTTCAATTCAGATAGAATTTTGAAAGAAATATACATGTCCACATTAGGTTGTCTCTGGGGGATGTTTTTACTACTAACTTTCAAAAATGTCACTTGCTAACATTTCCTTTCATGTAGCTTTAATTAAAAATTAATTAATTCATCATCTTCCCTTGCTCTTCTCATTTTCCTTTCCTTCCCTCATTTCCCTTCCCTCTTGGTATGGGGACATGTTAACATGGGTGCTGGATGTCTGAGCAAGGCTGTGGGAAAGGATAGCCCTGCAGGGGTTAACTGTGGTGTGCCCAGAAGCCAAAGAAGTGGGAGAGGGGATGGAGGGGTGCAGAGATGGTGGGTGAAACATGCAGCCAGAGTGGTCATAATATTTGTCACACTGAACAAGTACTTGAGCAAACGATAAATATATAATAATTTCAGTGTACTGTGCCTTCATGGTAGTGTTGTATCACTGTTGACTTCCTGCTTTTGAGTTGTATTGTGTCAGTGTAGAAGAATTTTTTTGTTTTGGGGATGTACATATTGGACAATTTAGGTTAACGTACCACCATGCCAGAAACACACACACACACACACACACACACACACACACACACACACAGACATAGGTGGGCAGGGAGAGCATATATTGTTTGTGTGTTTTTTTCTTTCTTTTTTTTTTGGAGTAGTATAGGAGTCCAGTTTCATTACTTTGAATGTGGATATCCAGTTTTCCCAACACCATTTATTGAAGAGACTATCCTTTCCCCATTGTGTGTTCTTGGGGGTCTCTGTGAAAAATTACTTGGTCATATATGAGGTGGTTTATTTCTGGACTCTTTATTCTGTTCCAGTGATCTATGTGTCTGTTTTTAATTCCAGTGGCATACTGTTTTAATTACTATAGCTTTGTAATATAGTTTGAAACCTGGAAGTGTGATGCTTCCAACTTTGTTCTTTCTTACGATTGCTTTGGCTATTCAGGGCCTTTTGTGATTTCATAGGAAATTTAGGATTATTTTTCTATTTCTATTTCTGTGAAAAATGCCACTGGAATTTTAATAGGGATTACATTGAATCTGTAGATTGCTTTGGGGAGCACTTGACCGTATTAATTCTCTCAATCCATGAACACAGGATATCTTTCATTTATTTGTCTTCAATTTTTTTCATCAATGTCTTGAAATTTTCAGTGGACACATCTTTCACCTCCTTGATTAAATTTATTCCTAAGTATTTTATTCTTTTTGATGCTATTGTAAATGGGTTAGTTTTCTTAATTTATTTTTTGGATAGTTGTTGTTAGTGTATATAAACACAACTGATTTTGCATGTTGATTTTGTAAACTGCAAGTTTACCGAATTGTTTATTAGTTTTAACAGTTTTTTTGTGGTCTTTAGAGTTTTCTATATATAAGATCATATCGTTTGCAAATGGAGGCAATTTATCTTCTTTCCAATTTGAATGCCTTTTATTTCTTTTCCTTGCCTAACTGTTCTGGCTAGGATTTCTTTTTTTTTTTTTTTTTTTTTTGCGGTACGCGGGCCTCTCGCTGTTGCGGCCTCTCCCATTGCGGGGCACAGGCTCCGGACGCGCAGGCTCAGCGACCACGGCCCACGGGCCCAGCCGCTCTGCAGCATGCGGGATCCTCCCAGACCAGGGCACGAACCCGCGTCCCCTGCATCAGCAGGCGGACTCCCAACCACTGCGCCACCAGGGAAGCCCTAGGATTTCTATACTGTGTTGATTAGAAATGATGAGAGTGGGCATACTTGTCTTTTTCCTGACCTTAGTGGGAAAGCCTCAGGTTTTCACAATTATGACGTTAGCTGTTGGCCTGTCATATATAAACTTTATTATGTTGAGGTACATTTCTTCTCTACCTTGAAAATATATCTAATATGAAATGTATTCTCTAGCATTTGGTACATGTGGCAGCATAGCACCTACTGTTTTATGGCTGTGCTATAATCTATTTACCCTCCCTTTTAACTTAAAAGAATAATAATTTTAATCACAATTACACATAAATCCATACCGATATCCAACAAACAATTAAGCAAACCATCAGTTCTGCAGTTAGAGTTCTGCAGTTCTGCAGTATAAAGAGTGTCCTGTTACAGAGAGTTCTATATCTAGAGATGGCTAGCATACATTTGAGTTCCAGATCTGTCCCTAAGTACTACTGTGCCTATGATCAGATTACACGGGTCTCAATTTACTTATGAATACAGTACCACACTTTATTTGTAATTTTATGTATTATAATGTTTTGATGAACATCTTTAAATTAAAATTTTTGTTTATATCTTCATTAATTCTTAGAAGAGATTGGAGAACATTGAAGATGCATATCTGCTGCTAAAAATATTGAAAATGTTTTGATATACAATAAATGTATTATACTTAGTAAATATTTCTCTTTTTTTTTTTTTGTGGTACGCGGGCCTCTCACTGTTGTGACCTCTCCCGTTGCAGAGCACAGGCTCCGGACGTACAGGCCCAGCGGCCACGGCTCACGGGCCTAGCCGCTTCGCGGCATGTGGGATCGTCCCGGACCGGGGCACGAACCCGTGTCCCCTGCATCGGCAGGCGGACTCTCAACCACTGCGCCACCAGGGAAGCCCAATATTTCTTATTTTTAATGTATTCACCTTCTTGTTTTTGCAGTAGTTTCCTGAACAAACACATACGAGGTCACTAAAGAATTAGAAGAGGGCTTCCCTGGTGGCGCAGTGGTTGGGAGTGCCTCTGCCGATGCAGGGGACGGGAGTTCGTACCCGGGTCCGGGAAGATCCCACATGCCGCGGAGCGGCTAGGCCCGTGAGCTGTGGCCGCTGGGCCTGTGTGTCCGGAGCCTGTGTTCCGCAACGGGAGAGGCTACAACAGTGAGAGGCCCGCGTACCGCAAAAAAAAAAAAAAAATTAGAAGAATTTTACAAAGTCATGTAACTGAATATATCTTTTGATATCAAAGGAAATAGCTGATCCTATAGAAATAATTTAGGAATTATAATCATCACTTATTTTGAGAGCTCTCTGACTTAATTCATACCATTTACCCTCTGTAAATTTTCTGTGTTATAAGAGGATAATATTATCTACCTAGAACAGTAGTTGTGAGAATCAAATGAAAACATATGCCGTTTACAAGTGGTAAAACACTATATATTTTTTATTATTATCGTTAGTTTTTGATAAAATGCTCAACTTCATTGAGAGACCTTTAGTATCACTTTCAGGTTATATTAGTTTTCCTCTAACATTTCTTAAAATTAATGAATAAATATATTGACCTCTGTCTTTCAATAAATAGGATATATTTCTACAGTAATGTCAGAACATGGTGAAAGTTTCAAGCTCTTTTTGGAGGACAGGTTTATGAGCAAGATTAAAAATAATAAAATGAACAAATGGACTTACATGAAGCATCTTCAAAAACATTTAACTCCAAGAGGGCCCAATTTCAGGAAAAATCTGACTTGTTTTTCACGGACATTTCAAAATAAACCTAGCTCATATGATACTGTTTTAAAGTGGGAAAAGGAAAGAGCCATCTGAGAATCTCTGGAATATTGCCGAAAGGGTAATTTGGCATCTTATCCCACCTTCTGGATGCAGTTGATTGGCAGCAGTTATATGATGCCAGAGGCATAGTGGGACTAGAAGGAGGAAACCAGAGAATTCAGTGTTCTGGCTCTAAAGAACAGATTGTTTCTTTACTAATAAAGTGTTACCACCCCATCTCCCAAATCTGTATTACATGATGTGTGGGATCAGTCTCTTTTATGTTGCTAGACTTTCACATTCTCTTCCCTCACTCTTAGAAGAAACATTGCTTGATAAATATTGTTAATAGTGCCATTCCATATTTCTAAAAAAGAGTTACTTTTACGGTGAATTTATGCATCTGGCTGAAAATGACTAAATTGCTCTTCAGATATTTAAAATAAAATATATTGTTATTCTAAAAGGAAGATTGTTGGAATCTTAAATTTAGTCAATTAGAATGATCGCGAATTCTAAATGAGTTTCTAAGATTTGTTCAGCTTCCACTACTTTGGGAAGGAACAACTGAAGAGAAATTTTAATGAAGACATCTCTTTACACACGTGGTAGTGTTATGTTTAGAAAATACTACCATGAATATCTTATAAACATATACTAAATTCCTGAGAGCCTTGGGAAGCTTCAGAAATGCCAGGGAAATTTTCAAATGTAACAGTGAATGTAGAATCTTCAGTCTTAGCATTGGAATGGTCCACCACAGGCCCTCATCTTCAGATTCATTTTTAGACCCAGAGTAATCAAGTGACTTGGCCAAGGTCATAAAACTAGCAGGTAGTCGGATGGACACTAGAATAAGTATTGCTTTCCCTAATGCTATAGTCTTATTACTGAGGCTCCTTTGTTTTGAAAGTAATGAAGACCCTTTCTGCTGTAGACGTCCTTTCCTTGATGTTTCACATTTTTAAGCAGTGGAGGTACAATTCCTCTGTACCCCATTTCCAACCCATCTCACAAAGAACTTAAAAAAAAATGATTATCATCCTCTCTCCTTTTGCTGCAAGATGATTGATAGTGACAACATCCAGTATAAACATTTCTCTCCAAGGCAGGGTTTCTCTGTTGATTATTAGAAATGTTATACATTATCAAGTGTACAAAATTTTTCTTCAACAAGAACTTTCAAGTTTTTTTCCCTTCACCTTATTATAGCAATCTGAGTGTTGCAGTCCCATGTTCTCCTAATGCCTGTGCTTATGTCCATTTTACTCACAAGTGAAAGAAGCACGTCACATGGAATTTGTCACAGAGGTTTGGACTGCTTATGCAAGATAGCCAAGGGTCACCAGACACAAGCATCCATCCATCCATCCATCCATCCATCCATCCATCCATCCATCCATCTGTCCACTATCCATCCATTCCTTCAGCCGATAATTACTGACTGCTCTTGAGTTGCCCTTAGATGTAGTTTCTCTCATTCTGTCATGGAGGAATCTGGGGAGAGCCATAGAGTATACTCTTTTCTTTTTCTTCCTTTTTTAGTGTATTTCCTTTTATCTTGTCCAGCCCAGACCCTGGCCTCTTTGTTGTACTTCAGGTTTCTTATTGTTCAAAGTTATTTCTGTACCATAGATTATTCTCTTGGTAACTTTGTTTCTTCACTTATGAAAGTAACTCAGAAAAATGACCCAAAGATTACTATAAATCATAGACCATAATCTATAATACTGTCTATGTCAAATTTATAGTTTAAAGTGTTTCAAATACAGACATTGAAAAATAGATGCCTCATATAAATAATAAGTAGATTTTATTATTCCCCACCCCATACTGAAAATCAGTGTTAAAAAAAGGAAAAAATAGCTGTCTTAAGACATTTATCCTGGAAAAAAGCCTGTTATTAAATAAAGGTATCTTCATACAGTTTATAAACGCACAGTTAAGAATATGTTTTCCTAAGCATCCATTTACATGTTAGACTTTTAAGATTGAATGCAAATATTTGTTCTTCTTCAAAAGAAATATTTTAAAATTTTGGTAAAGGCAGATATTGAAGCTAGAGATAATGAAATGTTTAAATTACTTTTCATCCCCTTCGTGAATGAAAAGTGATGAAAAGTACTTCCCACAATGTAACCTTAACTATACCTAAATGTAGACTCTAGACAATATAAGATATCTTTTCTGCCATTCAAAAGCCACACTTATAGATGCTAAAACTGGTTATGAAAGCAGAATTCGTTTGGCTGGTTTGCGAATGGCCCATTCACTTGACCATAAGAACAATAGTTAGGGCTTCCCTGGTGGCGCAGTGGTTGAGAGTCCACCTGCCGATGCAGGGGACGCGGGTTCGTGCCCCGGTCCAGGAGGATCCCACATACCGCGGAGCGGCTGGGCCCGTGAGCCATGGCTGCTGAGCCTGCGCGTCTGGAGCCTGTGCTCCGCAACGGGAGAGGCCACAGCAGTGAGAGGCCCGCGTACCGCAAAAAACAAACAAACAAACAAAAAAAAAAACAGAAAAAAAAAGAACAATAGTTACAGGTAATGATACGAGATCACCAGGCTCAAGGAAGAGTGTCTGATCCACCAAAAGTATGTATGTAATGATTAGGGAGAAATGTGTATTTTCTCAAGTCACCTTTGTAAAAAAATTTAAATAGCGGAGTAGAAGTCTGACCTTGAAATTTCATTGCAGACCCAACCTGTTTGTCATTCCTGTTCCCTGGTGAAATATATCAAACAACTGGAGCCTGGAACTACCATTCTCATTCTTAAAAATCTTTCTTAACATTCTGTTGATAACTGGCATAAGCATAATTTTTTGTCTTACCTGATTCTTCCAACATTTTATGATAGAACCTTAGAGTAGCCTTAGTTAGCAGGTAAATAATAATTTAACCATTGATGGAGGGGGCAGTTAGTCCAAGGGCAATTAGAAGTAGGCTTGGAATGATAAGAAATAAAATAGTTCTAGAAGAATTTGTAGTTAAGGTGTTAGCATGACATTACCTGTCTCCTGAGCATTCAGAAACCACCAAGTCCATGTGGATGCACCTTGTATTCACAAAGGACTAACCACACGGGTTCCTGCTGTCGCTCCAGAGAGACCGGTGGCAAGAGCACCGTTCTAAAGGTTTAAAGAAAATTTTTAAAAAGGCTTGTAAGTGTTGGTTCAGCTAAAACCGGATATTTTCAGTTGGTAATGGCTTGTAAAAATTAAAAGAAGTTCAGCATGTAGGTCATTAACCTTGGTTATGTTCTTTGCTGTCGTGATTATTAACCATCTGTTCTCAAATCTAAAGAGTTTTCTCTTTTCTAGATTATACTCATTCTCACATTACTAAAATAACTTCACCATGTTTAAAGACAAGAAAACTGTAAAAGTAACACCTTCCACATCATTATTTTTAATGATGAATTCCGAATGAAATACTCCCTTCTGAGATTGAGAGAGGAACCAAATGACATTTTTGCTACTTAAGTTGACGAGTTTTAAGTGTTTATAAAAGACATGTATCTGGAAGAAAAATGGCAAAAGTCAGGTATTTGGCAATCTCTCCTTTGAGAATTAAGTTTATAAAATAAATATTAGGAAATGTTTTCCATTTATGTGCTTGTTTAGAAACAAAGCGTGAAGGATTTTTAAAAAATATCTAAAGCCAGTGTATAATCCTAAAGTGAAGGAAAGTGGGGTGCCACTGTCTTTAGGTACAATACTGCACTATTGTCTTACTGTAGAGCCATTTAACTGAGAAGAGGGCCTCTTGTTTAACATGAAGTGTGAGCTATAATCAGGTTTCTGTACTCACTGGGACATATAATTTGCTTTTTCTGTGAGTGGTGTTGAACGGTACTGAGATATCTACCTCTCTTGTGACCGCAGTTTGTGTGGCAGTGCAACTAGTCAGGCTTAGAGATGCTCTCCCCTTGTGTCGAAGAGTGATACCTGGTGTGAAGCTATGAGTCAATAAAGGCTTTGACTTTATAAACAGAGTGTAAACTTGGAAACCACATGGCTTCCAGTTGCATTTTTACAGGATAGTGAAACATATTTCACACTTTTCCTACAAGATATTGTTAATGCAAGCCTTGTTACAAACTATAGCTAGTTGATGAAGCAATCAGCTGATTTGCTATTGATTTTGTGTGCTATGTAAGTACATATGGGAGTCCCTATATGTGAGGCTCTCTATATAAAGAAGTCTAATTGAATTCAGCAATCACTTGGGCCTCTACTCAACTGCCCTTAAGGCTTTATAGTCTAATTGATAAGGGGAGATGAATGAATGAATGAATTTTTAAGATCCCTTACTATGACTAACGTTTTAATTATTTAATAAATAATAAAATCAGTGCATTCATAAATAAAATAAATATGTGAGTGTTATGAACGATAATTTTGGAGAAAAATAAATAATTATAGTAAAGGATCTTTTATCTTGGAACTACATACAACAGGGAAGTTTGATCATATCCTTGAAAAATTTTAACGAGAGAAATAACCTGAAATTGAAGCTTTCAAATAATGAATCTGATGGCAACGCACAGAATGCTTTGGAGAGAGAAGTTAGAGGTAGGAATGATAATTTGAAGGCCATAATAGATTCATCTGAAATCTCAAGATTTTGGAGTGACTATTCTAACTGGCAGTCAAATAATTAAAAAATTGCTCCTTTTAAGATAAAAAAATTTTGCTAACAATGGCCCATGCATAATATTGATAATTTTTAAAAAGTATTTTTCCTATTTTATGAAATGGATTTAGAAAGACTTTTGACAGATAATTTGCATGATACTAATTGATGGACTTTTCCAAAATGATAAGCTGATGTAGTGTTTCTTAAGGTCCCCATTATAAATAATGTGTGAAATATTTGTTATTGGTTTTGAGCTTTGACCACAGACTATTCTGTACATTCAGATGTTTCCTAAAAACTCTTTAGAATTTTTGTCATCTTTGACATTTGTTATCTTTGTGTTCAGGTTTGAACTAGGGATGTACATCTCATAATAGGCAGCGAAAAGAACCGTTGTCTAAGATGTATAGCATTGGTCAGAAAACTCAGTGGCATCAGAACTCTGCACTTAGGGTTCACCAAAAGGTGACAAAGCATGTGGATGAGATCCATGAAAGGTCTTCCTCAGGAAACCAGTGAAAACCACACATGCACATACCAGTAAACATCTTTGCAGCAGGGAGGGAGGGCCATGATAGTACATCCTGGATGGTCATTAAGGAGTGGGTTTCTGTTTCCACAGGAACATGGCATGGACCCAGCCTAATAAGTGGGCACAGGTACTTGGCATTGAGAAGCAGAATTCAAGGCAGGATCCTAGGTGTACAAATGGAGGCACCTCAGGCAGGGGAACTACATCTCTGGAATGTAGGCTTAAAAACACCCTCTCGGGACAGAACCTTGTATGCCATACAGGGGTTTTTATGTGTATTATGGGGCACAGATAGGAAGGAGATGATTCTGTGAGCCAGGTGACTACCATTAGCTTGTAAACAGATAATTATTCAAGGAGACTTAGATAAAAAGGTAGATGCCCAGTGATCATTTCCCAGGTACTTCCATGATGAGCCTCATAGGAAGGTGACTTGGCGTCTAATGTCTCCCAGGTCTGACTCCAACAAAGAGAAGTTAATTAAGGACATATTATGGACAGAGAAAAAGAGGAGAGATCCAATATATCAATAGAAATATCGTAGGTAGGCATTTGAAGCTGCTAAATTGTCTAGAGCCTTAAGTCAGGCTGGTTTTGGAAACTGAGAGGTAGGTAAACCTCATGGGAAATCAGTGGGTCCAGGCATTACAAGAGTTTCAGAGAAATGGTGAGGGGTCATTTGTTTTTGATTATAGCTAATCTCACAATAGTTTGAGACCCCAAATATCTAGTTCTTGGGAATATGTTTTTTGATTTTAATCTTTTAGCCTCTGATTTTTAAACATAATTTTCAAGATTTAATATAATTACGAGGATAGTTTATGAACATGTGCTTCTTAATAACAGGAACTTTTATCTCTATGAGTCCACAATAGAAGGTTTTAAATTTCCAGACCCACTGAACCACCCAATCTTATGCAACCTCTACATGCACAAAACACTTGCGCGTTCACACTATGGGTTTGAGAAACGATGAGTGGTGTCATGGCATCTCAAAGTATTAGAATAAATGTGAGAGTACAATGTGGAAGTAAGTATAAAGTGATGTGAGAACACTGAGAGTCAGGATTTGAAGTCTGAACGAGAAGATCGTAAAAAGCTTCACAGAAGGGTTATTGAACGTTAACAGCACCAGACCGCATCTAACCAGGCTTTTCCTACCTTGGAAAAGCAGCCCTGTGCTGCTTTCCTTTGCCTTCTTTCCCCTTCTCTTAACAACTCTTCCCTGCACTTCAAACTTCCCGCAGGCATTGCCTCCTCCAGGAAGTCCTCCTGAACCTCTCCTCCTCCTCGTCTGGCTTATTATATATCCCTTCTCTTTGCCCCCACGTGCACACTCCTGACCTTGCGCTTGCCAGACTGTTTTACAGTGATCTGCTTATTCATCTCCCCAGTCAGACTATGAGCTCATTGAGAGCAATGGCTATTGCGTTCACTTCTGTATCCTCAACGGCTTGCTGAGAGCCCAAGAGGGGATACCCAGAGGTGAAGCTGGGAAGTGGCTTGGGCCACGTGGTGAGTGACTCTTTGTGAGATGTGAATTTGAACTCTAGCCAGTAGGAATATGGACACATTGACAATTTTTCAACAGAGGTGTGGTGAATTCAATTTCAGAACCAAAGCTCTGATGGCACATATTGAAATAAGAGACTAGAGATGGGAACTCCAATTAAGAAATGTAAGCACAAGTATAGGTGAGAGATCACTGAAGGTTTGAACCAGATTACAAATGTGAGAATAGAGAAAAAAGTTAACAATTTGGGTGTGAGTAGTTGAGCTAATCAGGCCTAATACTTGCTTTTGGACAAAGTAAAATGCTCGCAACTTATCATTTCAGCCAAGGACTGTAAAAAATATAAATCTTCACAACCTTTTTCATATACCTGATTTGACAAAAGAGTAGTCCAGCCAGTTCCATTGCCTCTAAACTCCACTACAATCCTAGGCCAGTAAAACGAGTGAATTCTACTTATCCCCAGAACTCTAGATGAAAAGTTTATTGACTTTTTTCTCTAGTCGTGTGTCTAAGTGTGGTTAGAACTTTTACCTTATGTTTTAATAAATTTTTACCATTACCATTTATCTTTATAAATACTTCAAGCAAGTAAATTGTTTCCTTAACCTGAAAAATTTGCAACTGTATAAAATTATTTTTTCCATAAAAAATAGAAATGTTATAATACATATTTTTGGAATTAAGTAATTATAATTTTGAAGTATTTGTTATATAAAATATTTCAGGTCATTTGAAATGTGATGTGATTATAAAAATACTTCAACTTTGTCTTTTATGTGTTTATAATGATGCTATTCACATAATTACACATTTTTGTACCCCTGCTAGTGATCTTTTCTCCAAACCTTGATAAGGCATACTTCTGTGTGCTCTAACCACTGTATTGGAGTCTACATTTACATCTGAATAAACAATATTAGTTTAAGGCTGTTGCTAAAATAGTAGTAAGAATATGCATGAATTTTACCTTCAAGTAAAAAGTTTTATAGTATTTTATGCACAAGTATAGAATTCATTTTCAAACCTTCAGAATGCCGACAAAGGAATGGTCAGAAGACTCTGGGTTGATTATTACAAATCTCATGACCTTTCATAGGTGGATTAGTGAATATCCTATAGGGAGACCCCAGGTAACAGTTCACTCTGGCTGCGCAATCAGAGGGTCAAAGGGACCCTGAACTACGCATGACCCGGCAAATCATCAGTATGCGTGCTCTCTTGTAATGTTTTCCTGAAACTTTAAAAGAGAAGACAACTTGGGAAGCACTAGATATTTATAGCCGTGGATCTTGAAGAATAAAAATATAAATGGTCAGAGTGCTAGTGATTTGTCCAGGCAGGGCTGTCTTGGGACTGCTTTGCAGCAAGGCTGACTCTGAGAGAGACGAAAGACACACTTGCTTTAGTCCCTTGTTTCTTCAGACCACACTTTTTTCCCCTCGCAATTAATACCTCTAGATGTGAAGGCTGAGAAAAGGTACCTGTCTTGCTTTTCTTTCTCTCTTACAACTTATCGGAAGTTACACTGGGGCAACATATCTTTTTTCCAGACTTTGGCCATGTCTCTTCTTTTGGTGAGTCAGCTTCCTTCATTTTCTTTCGTTTCATAAATATTTTTGAGTTGTCAGTACTAGGTGCTATAACACTTACAGGTGTGTTTTACAGGTCTGTATCTGTTTCCTAAACTTTGCAGTTTAACAAAAAGTCCATGAATAAGAATTATGAGTTCATTATTTAATCGTCATTTCCTGAACATTTGTAGTTTGTCAGGGACTGGATTAACACTAGAGATTCAAAGACGAATGAGAGAAACCTCACACTTAAAGAAATTTCTATGATAAGTTCCATAATACAAGTAGTTTCAGAGACCTGGGAGCATGGAAGCAGGTTGTGTTCTGGGCCTTCTCTTAGCTTTGTCAGATTCTTCCAAAGCAGAGTCCGATATACAGTGCAGAATGCAGGTAGTGGATTTGGGTGGTAATCCCAAGGAAAAGGAAAGAGTGTGGCAGGTCAGAAGAAAAAGCCAGTGTAAAGGTATGCTGTTGGATGCAGTGGGGCTTTTTAGTCTCGGCAGCCTCTCAAGAACCATGTAGACAGCTTCCCTGAATTACCTGCCTGAAGGAAAAGAGGAAGAAACATTTATCCATCAGGTCCTGTGTCCCATTGTTTGAGAGCTGCCCTTAGGGTATTAGCTCTGCAGTTCTGCAGGGGTCCCATCTTAACTTTGGCACTGGAGAAACCCCCAGTCAGAGGCAAGAAGGCACAGCATACTTAAGGCAAGGTGCTGGCCCAAAGTGAATCAAAGCCCTTAAGAAATTGTGCGTCCGGCACTGGCTGACATCAGAGGAATTGGCAAGCAACTAAGGAGTGGCACTTTTGATGTTGCTTTTGTTCTGAACCGTGGTTCCCCTTGTATACAGGTTAGTGAAGGCATGCTGGACCAATGGATTAACATGCAAAAAGCATGGGCGGCAAAGAGCACAAATTAAATTCAAGAAAAGGTAAGCTGTGTTGTGCCTTTACTGACTCTGAGTCGGTTAGAAAGAGGAGGCATGTGGAAGAGAGGCCAGAGTTGAGATAAGAATGTTGGGGGCCTAGATATCCGGTTAGAGAGAGTTAACTTTATCCCACAGGTGACGAGAAGCCCCTGAAGGGTCTTAAGATTTGTGTTTTAGTGGTGCCTTCTCACCAATACTGAGGTCTGACTTACAGGCAGCAAAAACTAAAGTCAAGAAGACCATTCTGATGAATAACGAGGCAGGTATGAGAAACATGTCATCTTAAACCAATGCGTGATGCTTATGCTGTATAATCAAGAGGATTTAACAGACTTGATATGAAAGGAGAGGGGGAAAAAAAGGAAGTAGTTTATTGTTTATTTTTTTATTCTCCTTTTTTCTTTTTTTTCCTTTTTTTTTTTACTCACCCCTCCATCTGAGCGTGGATAAAAATTCTGGGTGTCCCTCCCACTTGTCTCTTAGATGAAACAAATAAACCTTTATATATTTGGAAGTGTGTAAACAAGTATAAATATTAGGAACAAACATTTTTTTAAAGCACTAAGCAGACTCCTTTGGGTGGGGGAGACCCGGTTCAATTCTTTGCCGGCAGTGTGCTTTGTGACTTTTGTCCATGATCTTTACATCTGTACTCATATTTTGCTAGTTGGAAAATGTTTCTCTTGCAAATTAGTGTTAGTGTTGTTATGTGTTTTACTATTTACTTTTCTACAATCAGAAATCAGTGATCCAAGTAATTCTGAACATTTTAAAACATGCAGTCTTCAGGGCCAGTATGTAGTGCATGAAGAAGAAAATGCCATCAAAATCGAGAAAAATCTATGATTCATCCGCCTATAAATGTGCTCGTAGCTCAGGAGAAACACAGCTGTTTGTGTGTTTCAGAATCAAACTTCCCTAAATGAATACAGAGGAACAGTTACGGGTGAAGTACTGTTGAAGCAGCAGTCAGCTCTCAAACACGAAGGCCATCCCAGTAAAAATTTCTCAGCTTTTATTGCCTCAGTCTAAAAGTTGATCTTTTCTGTAATGGTTGAAAGCAAAATAACTGAACACGATATGTTGCAATTTTGAAATATCTGGACAATATATTGAGGTGAAGCCAGCTTCCCTTAAATGGGGGACAATTTACTGGTTGTTTGCTCTCCAGGCAGATGAGAGTAATGACCTTTCTCTCCTTTGTCTCAACATCTCATCTGTTACTATGCATCAGGAAAGCAGGACATCATAAATGGAGGTACTATTGAAGGAAGTAATTTGACAAGGGACTGGTAGGCAAATAAGAAGATTGGTGTGGACAGCATATATACGGGTTTCGTTTTTGTATCCATTCGGCCAGTCTGTGTCTTTTGGTTGGAGCATTTAATCCATTTACATTTAAGGTAATTATTGATATGTATGTTCCTATTACCATTTTCTCAGTTGTTTCGGGTTTGTTTTTGTAAGTCTTTTCCTTCTCTTGTGTTTCCTGCCTAGAGACGTTCCCTTAGCATTTGTTGTAAAGCTGGTTTGGTGGTGCTGAATCCTCTTAACTTTTGCTTGTCTGTAAAGTTTTCAATTTCTCCGTTGAATCTGAATGAGATCCTTGCTGGGTAGAGTAATCTTGGTTGTAGGTTTTTCCCTTTCATCACTTTAAATATGTCCTGCCACTTGAGGGTGTGGAGAAAAGGGAACCCTCTTGCACTGTTGGTAGGAATGTAAATAGATACAGCCACTATGAGAACAGTATGGAGGTTCCTTAAAAACTAAAAATAGAACTACCATATGACCCAGCAATCCCACTACTGGGCATATACCTTGAGAAAACCATAATTCAAAAAGAGTCATGTACCAAAATGTTCATTGCAGCTCTATTTACAATAGCCAGGACAGGGAAGCAACCTAAGTGTCCATCAACAGATGAATGGATAAAGAAGATGTGGCACATATATACAATGGAATACTACTCAGCCATAAGAAGAAATGAAATTGAGTTATTTATAGTGAGGTGGATGGACCTAGAGTCTGTCATACAGAGTGAAGTAAGTCAGAAAGAGAAAAACAAATACCGTATGCTAACACATATATATGGAATCTAAGAAAAAAAAAAAAGGTTCTGAGGAACCTAAGGGCAGGACAGGAATAAAGATGCAGACGTAGAGAATGGATTTGAGAACACGGGGAGAGGGAAAGGTAAGCTGGGACGAAGTGAGAGAGTGGCATGGACATACATACACTACCAAATGTAAAATAGATAGCTAGTGGGAAGCAGCCGCATAGCACAGGGAGATCAGCTCAGTGCTTTGTGACCACCTAGCGGGGTGGGATAGGGAGGGTGGGAGGGAGATGCAAGAGGGAGGGGATATGGGGATATATGTATACATATAGCTGATTTACTTTAGCAGGAACTAACACAACATTGTAAAGCAATTATACTCCAATAAAGATGTTAAAAAAAAAAAAAGATTGGTGTGGACACAGGTGATTTAGGATTGGGGGATGATTTGGAACCAAAGAAATGATAATTAGAACCTGGTGTGTGTATGTGTGTGTGTTTGTTTTAGCAGAATGCGTGAGAGAGAAAAACAGGCAGACTTCTATCTCCAATGCTTAGTCCTCGGTGAAATCTTGGAGCACTTTTATAATTTGGGGGATAAATGAATCCCTGAGCACTTCAGGTAGAATATTAGTCACTTGAAGATATGATAAAATATAAATTTATACTCTATGCTAATTTAAAACAAGGAAAGAATACCAAAAGAAGGTGGCCCAGTGGGTTTTAGATCTACTATAGTGTAATAGTTCCAGTCATGGAGGCTGTTGAAGAGAAAGAATACAGAGAAATGGTGAGACGATGACTTTTTAATTTGTGTCATAGTAGACTCTTCTCTGTGTTTATGGGAAAGACCTGGAGTTAAGAAAAGATAACCAGATATAAATCATCTACTGATAGGTAAGAACTGTAGTAAATTAGTGTCAGATGCAATACAAGTGCCATTACTTAATATTATTAAAATATTAGGATCAGTTTGTATGTCTTCCTGCTAGTACTGGTACTTTTTACTATTTAATTAATATTTATTAATCTTAATTTCTAACTAAATTCCTGAGAGAGAGTATTATTTACAAAACAGACTTTATCTTTCTTTTAAGAATGATATATTAATATTGTAGGCAGCCTAATGCTCCCTCTTCCCGGTTTCCCACCCCCTAAAGAGGTCCACATCCTAACCCCTGGAACCTGTGAATGTATAATGTTATGAAAAAGGGAAATAAGGTTGCAGATGGAATTAAGTTTGCTAATCAGCTGACCCAGCGATGGGGAGGGTACCAGGATTATCCAGGTGTGGCCAATGTAATCACAGGGCTTCTTATAAAATGAGAGAGGGATGCAGAAGAGTCAGTGTTAGAGTGATGATGCTTGAGAAAGACTCGAACAGCCATTGCTGGCTTTCCAAGAAAAGCCATACGCCAAAAGAGGCATATGCCAAGGAATGTGGGTAGACTCAGGAAGCTGGAACACATGGGAAATGTTTTCTACTCTAGAACTTCTACAAAGAAGTGCAGCCCTGCTGACACCTTCATATCAACCCGGTGAGACCCATTTCAGACTTCTGACCTGCAGGACTGTAAGATACACATTTCTTTTGTTTTAGCCACTACATTTTTGGTATTTTGTTACAGCAGCAGTAGGAAACTATATAATTAGAAATCATAAAGGAAAATTAAGTAGACATAATACTAAAAGAATTTAGAAAAGCTTATGAGTTTTGTTGCCAAAATAGGAATTTAAAATTCATTATTACTTTTAAAATGTAATTCTGTGAACTATGTGACGATCTCTTTTCATTTCATAAAGTATTATTTGATGAAGTGTGAAAAACAGAATGAACTATAATTGAAATGTAAGTTAATGCTATTGAAAAAGAAATAGAAAGAGCATACCACACCGGAAGTCTTTCTAATGGATCTTTGTGTTATCTACCTTTACACATGTTCGTGGATTCAGAGGTGGGTTATGCGATATGATTATAAAAGCAAAAAATTTTAAGGGGAATATATATTTTATTCAATGAAAACTCAATACAACTGTTATAGGCCAGCAAACATGACATGTTTGGAATGTCAAACCATATTTATTATATTTAAAATTTTAGGAGAGATTAAATTAAAGTTGATACTAGATATTGACTTCTAATTTAAGACATAGCTAAGATGTGGAACGGTTTCATATTTGGAGAGGGAAAAAAAAAGCTTAAAGAAATTCAGCTACACAGTTCCACCAGGAGGTAGAAGATACTTGGTAACTCTAAATTTTATCAATTATACATTAAAGGAAAATGCTTCATTCTACTATCATTTGGAAAGAAAAAACAGAATTTTTACATAGTGTCAAAAGAACTGAATATCAGTATTAAAAGCAAGAAAGAGACACAGTGTTTTTACTCACTTCTTTCTCCTGCCCCTTTTAGAAATAAAAGTCAAATTTTACTTTTTGTAAAAACTGAATTGAAGACTCAGTCTCAGGAAGGTCCAAGATTTAGATTTTAAGTGATTCCTATACTAGAAGTTTTAATATTTTGTTTAAACTGTCTATGCTTTAGCTTCTACCAAGTCTAGATTTAAAAACAAAGAAACCAAAAAAACTGACCCGTTTGGACTCTGAGTTGGAGGAAACCGATTAAGTGGCCCAATAATATCACACTTTCTTCCCTCAATATCTTTTTTATTTTTTAATGCAGAAACGGATTGTATGGATTTAGTCTTGGGATCTCACAAGCGCTGGTATTGATATTTCACTTTCCCCCATATCTTGACAGCAACTTGAAATAGGATCTCAGTAGTTGAAGCAAAACTGGGCTCTGAGATTTGGTTAAAAATTATTGGGCTGAGAGCCTGTTGCTGAGGAAAGAAATAACAAATTCTGAGCATATTTTTGGAGCCAAATGCCAAATTGTCTGTGCTTAGTATCGCAGCTCCAGGCTTATCTTTCAAAATGATTCTAGACCAAATGCCAGAACTGTTCTGGTTCTGGGTATAGAATTCTATTCCCCAGTCATAGGAAGCAAGAAGCATTATCAGGATTATATGTGACCCCTCTTGTTTTTCACAGTAAGGGTCCTTTGCCTTTTTGGTCATATACCATTCTGTGTTTTGTTTTTACATTTCATAATTTTAAGTTGATTATTTCAATAATAAGGACTTTATGTATGTACATATTTTAAACATTCAAAAATTTCTAAAAGCAATAACAAATTTTGTAATGTAAAATAGATACAGAAAAAAGGAACTTAAAACATTTTTTTCCCTACACTGCCCTACTTTGGCATCTGCATTTTTAAAATTTTCCATTATTAACTCTCAGTTTGATGAAAGTAGCTGTTACCAAGGCAACTCTGTAACTCCACCCAGATAAACATGAATCTTGAGTCTTGAAGATAAGTTTCTATGCCTGTGAGCATAGATTCAAGATGTTTACAATTGATTAAGCAAGAGCAGATTTGAAGATAGAGAACCATGTAATATATACATAATATATATGTATTATATACATATATATAAGTAGGACAAGAAAAGGGTTAAACATATCTAAACTTTTTTTTTTTACCAGTTTATAGCTATACATTCATAGCTATGCATTTTTATTTTAAATTTAAGTAACTTTATAAAGCAGTTGCTTCCCCATGTAAATATCTGGTATATTTTCAATAGACTGAGAGACTTATAAGGTCATTTTTGTAGCCAGCTATTTGTTTACTTTATTTCTTTCTCAATTTCACTACCCAATATTTTTGTTTAAATCTTTCAGCAAGCATTAAAATGCATGTGAAATCAGATGACAAAAATGCAATTGCAGCCTAAGGTGAAATAGAAACAGAATGCCAATCGTTCATGGAGGAAAAGAATCTACTTCTGAAATTAAAACAATTTTTTTTGTTCTGTATTTTCAAATCTGTTCTTGCTTAATCAATTGTGAGCATATAAACCTACAGAAGCAATGATAACTTAAAAGAGGTTATCTACAAAGAATTAAATGAATTACAATAAATTCTCATCACTTTCAAACATAGGTCCACACTCATTTTTCTATTCCTCAGATTTTGTGGGAGGAATATCCAGCAAGAAATTTAGTTCAGTGAACACTTCAAATGTCAAGATTCTTACCCACATGGGCAACAGCTCTCTAAAGATTGTGCCTCTTGGTCTATGCTCGTCTATCTGCTTCTCTGACACCGGAGATATTCTTAGATCAGCAGGTCCTTCCCTCCACACATTAATCTGAGGCTCAGAGAGATTCTAGGAGGCAGGGAATTTGTGGTTGGGAGCAATATCCCTTTAATGTAAGGATTAACAGTGTCACCATATTTGAGTGAGAAAGACCCTCAATATCTTTTAAGACCAAGGAGATCACATGACTTCCAAATTCATAAATTTGTCATCTACCAGTGGCTAGACACTTTAATTATACTCAAACATGTAGCGAGAATTCCTCAAGGAAATCCCTCACTCCTCCAAATAATTTCGTTCCTTGGATCCCCATCTATTGCTAAAGAAAACAACTATGTTCTAAGACTGTCTTCATGTGTGTGTTACCCCTACTGGACTTCGAGATCCTGAAGGTCAGGGATAGCATCTTATTCTTCCCAGAATCTCCCACACTTTGTGCTATGCTGGTAACAAGGCAGATGTTTGCTGAAGAGTTGAATAAGAATATGTACAAGGAACAGAATTAGTTTTGTTGGAGGTGATGTAATAAAATACATAGCAGCTTTGAAGCGTAAATCTTCAGAGCGACCAAGAATCTCTCTTTATGTCTTGGTTAACTGCCCTTAGATTTCTGCCATTGAATCAAACATACAGCATAATACTAATTCTATATGTTCTTGAATCTGACACCTAATAATAACGTATACTATGGACTTAACAGTATTACTGTAAGAATTTGAGGAGATAGACAGAGAGGGGAATATACACACTAATTTTAAAAATGTATCCCAATATCAGAAGCCAAAAAAATATGGACAATCATGGGTCATTGAACCAAAGGAACACGGTATTTTAAACTACTGAGTTTACTATGACTTGTTAGCAAATCGTTATTATCGCTGACATATTGAGCATTCAATATGTACCAGGCACTGGATTATGTCCATGTATTATTCCATTTAATCTTCACAGTAACCTAGGATGTAGGCGTTTCGAGAAGTTAAAAATAACTTGCCTTTGATCAAAGACCTAGTATTTAGAATTCGCAACACGTCCAGCTCAAAGCTCATGCTTTTAACCATTAGCTCCTAGATTTATTTGCAATCCAAACATTAGCTCCCAAATTTATTTGCAATGCGAACATTAAAAGGCAAGTCATAAACTTAGTGTTACCCATGTATCTACTTACTTAGGTTTATTTTCAAATGGTGGTTTTATCTTAGTTTATAGATTAACCAGTATGGCATTGTTTCATCTCTTCACATTATATAACAAGGTCTTATTTATAGATATGGAAGGGCCTGGTTACAGATACACCTGTTTCCTATGCTTTTTCACAATGGTGAAATGCAACAAGAAAATGAAACAATTTGCAGATACCTGTAGGCCTGTGGTATCTGAATCGAAATAAACACACCTACAACAGAGGGAGAAAGCGTGTGAAGTATTTCAGTGAACAAAGGCCACTCAGTCACAGATTAGGAAAAATGATAACCAAAGCACACCTAAATTTTTTCATGCCAAGTTCATAAAAAGACCACTTTGTTTAAACAAACTGTGTTTTATACTTAATGTTTCTGTTGAATATCAGATTTTTTTTTCCTAAGATTTCTTCTGCCTATTTCAAATTAATAGGACATGGTGTACTTTTAATTTGCCCTGATTTCTTAGGAGGCATGTAGTAAAAGTCTTAAGACAAGGGTCTCCGGGTTGCATTACTGGTGTTAGAGTTCTGCTTTCCCATTTACCAACTCGGCCATCTTGGACAAGTCATCTGCCAAGCATCTTGGCAGATGTTTTTAGGACATGACTGTTTCACTCTAGCTTCAAATGAGAGAGCATACCTGAGTCTTTAGAACCCTAGATGTCAGGCTTCTTGCCTCCACGTTGAGATAAAGATGCACTGATGGGGAAGAGGTAGAGTCCTTTATTTGGCTGCAAAGAATTTCTTGAAAGATGTAGACACCCTCCAGCCCCAGCTTTGAGAGTCACCTGATCCAGCCCAGGTGCCTAGCTAAATGAAAGCAATTTTCCCCTCTAAGCAGTCTAAATTCTTGTGATTTGGAGAGGTACTAAGTCCAGGGAATTCTGTGTGTAGTAGGTTTTTATTATATAGGCCTGTGCTTCCCGGGAATATTCTAAGTCAGCACCCGAGTCAAAGCCATGACTTAGATGCAGATTAGACTTAGATGCAAATCTTAGATGTTGCCAAGTCAACTTGGGTGTCACTTGCCCTAAAAGCCCTAACTGCTGCTACCCTGACTTTCATTCCCAAGCTATTCACGAACTACCTACTCTGTGCTGGTCTCTGTGCTCACTCCTGGCTTGATCTGCCTTTTCTTATATTCTCTTCTGTTCCCCCTACTCCCCAAGCCATAAACATATGCAGTAAACCATTTTTTAAAACAAATTATATTTCCATCCAAAATACGTATTTTATTTTCTTAAAACTACTACTATAAGTTTTGCATGTACCATTCCAGAAATTTTCCTGTATGTGCACATAGACAAATACACTTATGTACCTAACTTTTGTGGTGTTGTTTTTCATATTATTGTTTTGCATCCTGAGTTATTTCATTTTGCTTCTTACCCTATCCCTGATACTTTCTTGAGCTAGTTGAGCATTAACTTATGTGACTCTGGACTTCTTCTAACCGGGGCTAACCTGCCTGGTGTGAAGCATGGCTTGTCACAGGATTGCATAAGTAGAGCTAGGAAAAATACATTTTAAGATCAGCTTTTCTGCTGAAGTAACAGAGGTAAATGAGCTGTGACACCTATTTTCTTTTGCAACTAGGCAAGTGTCTTCCAAGTCACATGATTTTAATTATATAGTATTTGTGTGTGTATGTTTAATTTATGGATCCCCTTAAGTTACAGAAGCAGGACTATGATAATTACCTGAATTGGGTCAGCATCCATGGTATCCTGAATACTGCTTTGATGCAAAGAAGAGTTTTACTTGTAGATATAAGGAACCATTTAAATCCTGTTTTTGACCAGATTTTTGTTGTAAAGAACATTATTTGGAACAGATCCGTCAATGACTGAGATATTCACCAATACATAAGCAAACATACAGCCGAACTACCTGATCACTCACAGCCCAGCAGCCTCAGGCTTAATCATGTTCTTTCCCGTTTCTACGACCCAGATCCATTGGGTGACTGAGAAATTGGAGCTCAGTTGCATGGGGAAGCAGCCAATGGGGGGAGGAGGGTGGTGAGTCTAGGCTGAGAGTGGGACTGACAGCAGGACCAGAAGCAAACCACTTTTCTGATGCTGTGGCCATGACAGTCCTCAGTGTTTAGGATGTGGCAGCCAACAGCTCCCTCATCCTCCATCCAGTCAGTCGCAGGTGCCTAGAAAATGTCACTTTCCAAGTGTTTTCGGATCCTGTCCGTCCTCCCAAGCTTATCAACATTAACATAGTTCAGGGCCTGCTCACCTCTCCCGCGGCCTCAGAGTTCCCCACTGTGCGACGCTGCACACCCCCAGCTAGAACCCCTCAGTGACTTCCCACCCCAGGCAAAATAAAGTTCAGACCTCTTGTGAACACAGTCAGGTGCTCTAAGCCTAGCTTTATCTTCTTCTGCAGACTCATTTTTTGCTGTTGACTTCCAATGCCACTGAGGACATAGTGTCATGAGTACATGAGGAATAAATGTAAAGCTGAAGATCCCAAATGTAAAGACCATGCAATGAAAGGTTTATAGTGATGCACAGGAAGTCATACAATACAGTGGTTGAAAGCTTCATTTTTACAGTCAGACCCTTTGCCAACTCTGAGATTTTGGGCAAGGTATCTTAATCTTTATGTGCCTCGGTTTCTTCACGTGTGAGATGAGGATAAAAACTACCCCTACTTCATAGGATTTAAATAAAGAGTGGTATAGTACACTTCCTAAGTGTTTAGGGTAACAACTGCAAAGTCAGTGGTGGTTATTACTATAAAGGGAAGATTATTTTTTTAATAGGCCTTTATTGGAGTATAATTGCTTCACAATACCGTGTTAGTTTCTGTTGCACAACAAAGTGTGTCAGCCACATGCATACACATGTCCCCATATCCCCTCCCTCTTGAGCCTCCCTCCCACCCTCCCTACCCCACCCCTCTAGGTGGTCACAAAGCAGCGAGCTGATCTCCCTGTGCCATGCAGCTCCTTCCCACCAGCCAACTATTTTACATTCGGTAGTGTGTATGTGTCCATGCTACTCTCACTTCGCCCCAGCTTTGCCCTCCCACCCCATGTCATCAAGTCCATTCTCTATGCCTACCTCTTTATTCCTGCCCTGCAACTAGGTTCATCACTACCTTTTTTTTTTTTTTTTTAGATTCCACATATATGCATTAGCATACGGTATTTGTTTTTCTCTTTCTGACTTACTTCACGCTGTATGATAGACTCTAGGTCCATCCACCTCACTACAAATAACTCAATTGCGTTTCTTTTCATGGCTAAGTAATATTCCATTGTATATATGTGCCACATCTTTATCCATTCATCTGTCGATGGACACTTAGGTTGCTTCCATGTCCTGGCTATTGTAAATAGAGCTGCAATGAAAATTGTGGTACATGACTCTTTTTGAATTATGGCTTTCTCAGGGCATATACCTAGTAGTGGGATTGCTGGGTCATATGGTAGTTCTATTTTTAGTTTCTTAAGGAACCTCCATACTGTTCTGCATAATGGCTGTATCAATTTACATTTCCACCAACAGTGCAAGAGGGTTCCCTTTTCACCACACCCTTTCCAGCATTTATTGTTTCTAGCTTTTTTGATAATGGCCATTCTTGACCAGTGTGAGGTGATACCTCACTGCAGTTCTGATTTGCATTTCTCGAATGATTACTGATGCTGAACATCTCTTCATGTGCCTCTTGGCCATCTGTATGTCTTCCTTGGTAAAATGTCTATTTAGGTCTTCTGCCCATTTTTTAACTGGATTGTTTGTTTTTTTGATATTGAGCTCCATGAGCTGTTCGTATATTTTGGAGATTAATCCTTTGTTTGTTTTTCATTTGCAAATATTTTCTCCTATTCTGAGGGTTGTCTTTTCATCTTGTTTATGGTTTCCTTTGCTGTGCAAAAGATTTTAAGTTTAATTAACTCCCATTTGTTTATTTTTGTTTTTATTTCTGTTACTCTAGGAGGTGAGTCAAAAAAAGTCTTGCTATGGTTTATGTCAAAGAGTGTTTTTCCTATGTTTTCCTCTAAAGGTTTTATAGTGTCTGGTCTTACATTTAAGTCTTTAATCCATTCTGAGTTTATTTTTGTGTATGGTGTTAGGTACTGTTCTAATTTCATCCTTTTACATGTAGCTGTCCAGTTTTCCCAGCACAATTTATTGAAGAGGATGTCTTTTCTCCATTGTATGTTCTTGCCTCCTTTTTCATAAATTAGGTGCCCATAGGTGCGTGGGTTTATCTCTGGGCATTCTGTCCTGTACCATTGATCTATATTTCTGTTTTAGTGCCAGTACCATACTGTCTTGATTACTGTAGCTTAGTGGTATATTTTTAAGTTGGGGAACCTGATTCCTCCAACTCCGTTTTTCTTTCTCAAGATTGCTTTGGCTATTCGGGGTCTTTTGTGTTTCCATACAAATTGTAAGATTTTTTGTTCTAAATCCATGAAGAATGTCATTGGTAGTTTGATAGGGATTGCATTGAATCTGTAGATTGCTTTGGGTAGTATAGTCATTTTCACAATATTGATTCTTCCAATGCAAGAACATAGCATATTTCTCCATCTGTTTATGTCACCTTTGACTTCTTTCATCAGTGTTTTATAGTTTTCTGAGTACAGGTCTTTTGCCTCCTTAGGTAGGTTTATTCCTGGGTATTTTATTCTTTTTATTGCGGTGGTAAATGGGATTGTTTCCTTAATTTCTCTTTCTGACTTTTCGTTGTTGGTGTATCGGAATGCCAGAGACTTCTGTGCATTAATTTTGTATCCTGCAACCTTACCAAATTCACTGATTAGTTCTAGTACTTTTCTGGTGGCATCTTTAGGATTTTCTATGTATAGTATCATGTCATCGGCAAATAGTGACAATTTTTCTTCTTCTTTTCCAATTTGTATTCCTTTTATTTCTTCTCTGATTGATGTGGCTAGGACTTCCAAAACTATGTTGAATAAGAGTGGCAAGAGTGGACATCCTTGTCTTGTTCCTGATCCTAGTGGGAATGCTTTCTGTTTTTCACCGTTGACTATGATGCTTGCTGTGGGTTTGTCATATATGGCCTTTATTATGTTGAGGTAAGTTCCCTCTCTGCTGACTTTCTGGAGGGTTTTTGTCATAAGTGGGTGTTGAATTTTGCAGAAAGCTTTCTCTGGATCTGTTGAGATGGTCATATGGTTTTTATTCCTTAATTTGTTAATGTGGTGTATCACATTGATCGATTTGCATATATTGAAGAATCCTTGCATCCCTGGGATAAATCCCACTTGATCATGGTGTATGATCCTTTCAATGTGCTGTTGGATTCCATCTGCTAGTATTTTGTTCAGGATTTTTGCATCTATGTTCATCAGTGACATTGTTCTATAACTTTCTTTTTTTGTGATGTCTTTGTCTGGTTTTGGTATCAGGGTGATGGTGGCTTCATAGAATGAATTTGGGAGTGTTTCTCCCTCTGCAATTTTTTGGAAGAGTTTGAGAAGGATCGGTGTTAGCTCTTCTGTAAATGTTTGATAGAATTCGCGCTGGTCCTGGACTTTTGTTTGTTGGAAGATTTTAATTGAGGTTTCAATTTCATTACTTGTGATAGGTCTGTTTATATTTTCTAATTCTTCTTGGTTCTGTCTTGGAAAATTATACCTTTCCAAGAATTTATACATTTCTTCGTGGTTGTCCATTTTATTGGCATACAGTTGTTTGTAGTAGTCTCTTATAATCCTTTGTATTTCTGCAGTGTCAGTTGTGATTTCTCCTTTTTCATTTCTAATTTTATTGATTTGCGTCCTCTCCAGTTTTTTCTTGATGAGTCTGGCTAAGGGTTTACCAATTTTGTTTAGCTTCTTAAAAGAACTAGCTTTTAGTTTTATTGATCTTTGCTATTGTGTTCTTTGTTTCTATTTCATTTATTTCTGCTCTGATCTTTATGATTTCTTTCCTTCTACTGACTTTGGGTTTTCTCTGTTCTTCTTTAGTTGTTTTAAGTGTAGTTAGATTGTTTATTTGAGATGTTTCTATAAACTTCCCTCTTAGAACTGCTTTTGCTACATCCCATAGGTTTTGATTCATCATGTTTTCACTGTCATTTGTTTCTATGTATTTTTTGATTTCTTCTTTGATTTCTTCAGTGAGCTCTTGGTCTTTTAGTAGAACATTGTTTAGCCTCCATGTAGTTGTGTTTTTTACAATTTTTTTCCTGTAATTCATTTCCAGTCTCATAGTGCTGTGGTCAGAAAAAAATGCTTGATACGATTTCAGTTTTCTTAAATTTTCCAAGGCTTGATTTGTGACCCAAAATGTGATCTGTCCTGGAGAATGTTGCGTGTGCACTTGAGAAGAAAGTGTATTCTGCCCCTTTTGGGTGGAATGTTCTATAAATATCAATTAGACCTATCTGGTCTATTGTGTCATTTAAAGCCTGTGTTTCCTTATTTAGTTTCTGTTTGGATGATCTGTCCATTGGTGTAAGTGGGGTGTTAAATTCCCCTACTATTATGATGTTACTGTTGATTTCTCCTTTCATGGTTGTTAGCATTTGCCTTACATATTGAGGTGCTCCTATGCTGGGTGCATAAACATTTATAATTGCTATATCTTCTTCTTGGATTGATCCTTTGATCATTATGTAGTGTCCTTCCTTATCTCTTGTAACAGTGTTTCTTTTAAAGTCTACTTTATCTGATATGAGTATTGCTATTTCAGCTTTCTCTTGATTTCCATTTGCATGGAATATCTTTTTACATCCTTTCCCTTTCAGTCTGTATGTGTCCCTAGGTCTGAAGTGGGTCTCTTGCAGACAGCATATATATGGATCTTGTTTTTGTATCCATTCAGCCAGTCTGTGTCTTTTGGTTGGAGCATTTAATCCACTTAAAATAAAAATAAAAATAAAAAATAAAAAAGTTATTATTGATATTTGTGTACCTATCACCATTTTCTTAATTGTTTGGGGTTTGTTTTTGTGTGTCTTTTCCATCTATTGTGCTTCCTGCCTAGAGAACTTCCTTTAGCACTTGCTGTAAAACTGATTTGGTGGTGCTGAATTCTCTTAGCTTTTTCTTGTCTGTAAAAGTTTTAATTTCTCCATCAAATCTGAATGAGATCCTTGCTGGGTAGAGTAATCTTGGTTGTAGGTTTTTCTCTTTCATCACTTTAAATATATCCTGCCACTCCCTTCTGGTCTGCAGAATTTCCACTGAAAAATCAGCTGATAATATTATGGGGACTCCTTTGGATGTTACTGTTTTTCTCTTAGTGCTTTTAATATTTTTTGTTTGAATTTAATTTTTGTTAGTTTGATTAATATGTCTTGGTGTGTTTTTCCTCGGCTTTATCCTGTGTGGGACTCTCTGTGCTTCCTAGACTTGGGTGACTATTTCTTTTCCCATGTTAGGGAAGTTTTCCACTATAATGTCTTCAAATATTTTCTCAGACCCTTTCTTTTTCTCTTCTTCTGGGACTCCTATAATTCGAATGTTGGTGTGTTAAGTGTTGTCCCAGAAGGTCTTGAGATTGTCCTCAATTCTTTTCATTCTTTTTTCTTTATTCTGCTTCTTGGCAGTTATTTCCGCCATTCTGTCTTCCAGCTCACTTATTCATTCTTCTGCCTCCATTATTCTGTTATTGATTCCTTCTAGTGTATTTTTCATTTCAGTTATTGTGTTGTTCATGTCTGTCTGTTCTTTAGTTCTTCTAGATCTTTGTTAAACGTTTCTTGTATTTTCTCAGTCCCTGCTTCCATTCTGTTTCTGAGATTCTGGATCATGTATACTATCATTACTCTGAACTCTTTTTCAGGTAGACTGCCTATTTCCTCTTCATTTGGTCTTATAGGTTTTTTACCTTGCTCTTTCATCTGTGACATTTTTTTTTCCCATCTCATTTTTTTTTTTTTTTAATGAGTGGGATTGTGTTCCTGTCTTACTGGTTGTTTGGCCTGAGGTTTCCAACACTCGAGTTTGTAGGCTATTGGGTAGAGCTGGGTCTTGGTACTGAGATGAGGAACTCTGTGAGACTTCACTCCAATGAGTATTCCCTGGGGTCTGAGTTTCTCTGTTAATCCTGTCGTTTGGACTCAGAGCTCCCACCGCAGGAGCCTCCGCCCAACCCCAGGCTCGCCCATCAAGATCCCACAAGCTGAGTAGGGTGGCAAGAAAAAAAAAAGAACAATAACAAAGTAAAAACTAAAATTAGACTAGGAAACTAACAGATATGTTAGAAAGAATGTAAAAATAAAAATATAGATGAATCAACAACCGGAAGGTACATCAGTACCACAATAGTAAAAAAAAAGAGGAGGAGGGAAGAGAAAAAAAAAAGGAGGGGGTGCTGGAAGGCCTTGGCTGTGGAGCACAGGGCCAAGCAAGGGTGAGGTTTGGGCAGTGGGTGGGGCAAATGCTGAGGACCCACAGGGCTGGAAAAGGCCCTGGGGGCCATGGGGTTGGGACTTAGGCTCAAGGAACAGAAGGGGCCCAAGCGTGCCCTCCAGCCCTGGTCTCAGAGGGCAGGGGACCTCACCTGGGAGCCCAGCAGGTTTCCTGGGCTCTAGCGGGCACGGCAATCACCCTCTGCTTACTAACTCCTCCCGGAGGGCCCCTCCTGCCTGCCTCTCCTGATCTCCCCTCGGCCACCTTCCTATGCCCCCAGGACCCACACAACCTGGAGGGGGCTTGGAGGGCAGGGGATCGGCCTGGGAGCTCAGCAGACTCCCTGGGCCTGAGTGGGCTAGGCAATCACCCTCATTCCTCTCCTGCCCCTCCCACAGGGCCCCTCCCACCTGCCTCTCCTGATCTCCCCAGCCCCAGAGGCCCCCTGGCCTCCACTTCTCCTCCCACCTCAGTCCCCCTACATCTTACAGTTCACTGTGGGGTTCCTCCCATCTCCTTGGGGGTCAGAGTCCCCCACCAGCTGCTGGCAGGCGCCCTAGTTGTGGAGAGACGCTAACTCCGCGTCTTCCCACACTGCCATCTTGACTCCTCCTCCTAAAGAACGGGAAGACTATTAACTTTATATCCATATTTAAAATGTTCTGATAGATAGACAGGTATAGCTATAAAATAGAGGTTAGAGAATGCCCTGGAAAGAGTTGGCTACAGGATGATTGAAGAGAGTGATGGAAGAATAAAAGGTGATGGTAAAGGGTAAACCTTCAGCGAGAGGAAGAATGCAGCTCCAGGTCTTGCAGGATCTTGGAGAAGGGAAGGACAGATCAAAAAGACTATTCTTGGGTTTTGGGCCTCTTTTGCCAAAATGCAAATTAGAAATTTGGGGTTTAAAAATTAGGGCAATCATAGCATTTGGTTTCCACAGAATACTTATCCCTAAAAATAATAAATAAGAAGCCCAAGAGATAAGAGACCGCCATGGGGAGCATTGAATTTAAAACTCATCTGTTAATTATTAAAATAATAGTTTAATTTTCCAATATAAATTGCAAATTAAAAGAAATGGGTTCCAAATTTGTGACAGATAATGTAAGGATAAAACCTATTAAGATATGAATTCCATCTCTTTAGAGATCAAGTCTGTGATTTATCAGTATCCAATCAAACCTTCAGCTAGTACATTTAGACTCACCATAATTTCAGAATGTTACTTAATGATGCCAATTAACAGTACAATATCTCTAGGTACCACATAGCCCTAAAATGATTTGTGCAATTTGATTGTCAGTAAAACTGATCTACAAGGAATATTTATGCTCTATGTGAATTTATACATACAGGGAATATCAATGAAACAATATCTGCTGGGATTAGAAAATGAGAACTTTCATATCTCCCCAGTTCCTTTTTCTTCAAGGGTATGATCTTGTATAGGATAGTTCTGCATAGCAAGGTGCGTATAAATATTCTTTAGCTAAGGTTAAACAAGACAACTTACTGGTTCCAGCATAGCTATTAAAATCAATTAGTTTGTCGTTAGGTTATGTTATGTTATGTTACCAGTTACAGCTTTGGTCCTTTTATCATTTTCCATTCTATTTTCCACAGGTGGGGTTTTTGAAGCTGAATGTCCTTTGGTACCTATAAGCTTTATTGAAAGATGTATTCATTTTTTGGGTCTGCTGATTTTTATAATCATAATTGCACTCTTACAGAGTTCTTGCAGTAGTACATATGATTTATAAATTTTGTTATGTTGTACATATGAATAGGCTTTTCCTTATGGAAAGCAAATATTGAAGTTGATCTGAAGTTTCTTAAAAGACTAATCAAAAGTGTTACAGCTTTAAATGTTCTGGAATTTATATTTTAAAAGTTACATGTTAGGAAAACTCATGTTCTCTGGGTATATTAGAATCTGTAGATAATCCACCCATCAACTCTATAACTCTCCAACGCCACCTTTCCTTAATAAATAACGTGAAATTTAGTAGTGGAAATTTATCAGTGAGCTTAACCCTATGTAATTCAGTTAATTTAGAGATTAACTCTCAACCCATTTTAAATGCGGTTTACAATTTACAGTACAATTTCCTATGCAAACTTCACTTATTCACTTACTGAAAAAATATTGGCGTGCCTGCAAAGTATAAGGCATTTTACTTAGCCTAGAGTTTACACTGTTACGTAGCTTATCCTTTAAATATTATCAAAGATCCTAAGAAGATGAGAAAATATCTGAGAAAAGACAAAGGGTTGATTCATTTTAGAAAAATGTTTGAGGATTTTTCTTGTTTTTTGTTTTGCAAGGCATAAAGTTAGCATCTTTGTTAAAAAGAGACATTTCAGATTTAGGATGTGAGACTCAAGTTCCAGTAAAGCTGATTGAATAGCTGCTCCACTGATGACACTGTCACGTGAACTCTGAGCGGTGTTGCACAGCAGCTGCGGACTTCAGCTTTCATGATGGTTAATTCCTTCCATTCTCGTTAGTGACTTTCTGAGCTTTGGGATTTCCTGTAGTACCTAGGGTATAAAGGCCTATTTATCTAAATGAAAAACAAAGAATAAGATGTAACAAATATGCATAAATGGCTTCATCCCTTTATTGTCACAGAAAATGGATGTGGGAGACATTAAAGCTGATGCTAGAACTTATGACTGTGTTTTTAGCTGGAAAATATCTCATGCCAAGTTTTATGTACTTTGGAGTTGAGAAAGAAATGAAATTTTATGCACTGTCCTCTCTTTTCTTGGAAGAGCTGTCTGATGAATGAGTGCTGTGTAGACGGAGTAGATATATAATTACAGGCTTTCTCGACCCAGTTCCCAAATAGTAGATGCCATTTTAGGAGTGCCTCTAATAGCCGTCCTTTGGCTCCAAGCCATATCTAGACATATCCGGTCTGCTCTCCATTTCTATCCACTGTGGCCATACTGTTCAGATAACACTGTAGTTCTCTATTCATATAACACATATCAACTAGTCTTTTAGGATAGTGAAAGCTGTGCCTACCCAGGTTCATGGTGTTTGTCTATCATTATGGTTTCATAAGGAAAGGCAACAATCCTAGGTCAAGTGCCACAAGAAAGAATAACCCACTGGACATTCGACTGACCCATTCATTTGCCCTCTCTTCACTTAAAACAGCCCTCTTCCAAACCTGCAGCTGGCACAGATCAAAGTTAAGTTCAAAAAGCTTGTGGTTCTTGGCCAACCACTATCTTTCTTGGCATAAGAAAGTTTGGGGTCTCTTAAATACTTCCTGCCTAATGCTGGTAGATTGTATTTAAAGATAATAAATATACCAAAATATTAGCAAATAAATAGGATTAAAAGGGTAAATTAGGTGGAAGATGTTTGTAACTATAAATAATGGAAATGATGATAGTATAATTGTATAAAACCATCCTATTATAGAAGAGAGGGGCTAGATTATAAATGAAAGCATTACTTAAAATGAGTTCAGTCACAGGTCTGGAAACATACGAATAAATGTGTCTATGATTTAGATTGTTCCCTCTCTGTAGATATAACCTTTGGCTTTTTTTTTCTTCTCATAAAAGGAATGCCAAGGTAAACAACATAACTTTTTTTCTATAAACATTTCTGTATGAATGCCTCAAAAGAAGGATTATTGGTTAGATTTTCTTATTACATGAGATTATGAAAAGTGTCTCTCAGTTAATTCAGCACTACTTATTTCCAAGGGCCCTACATAGGGGAGCCATTCCCATATAAATTACTCCAAAATTCACAAAATCAGTGTGGACGTGTAGGCAGAGATGCTGATATAGCCCAGCAAGGGGTTTGCCCACTTGTTTGTGATTATACAAACACAGTTAGAGAAATATATAATGTATGTCTAGAATCCTATAATAGGGATTTTTTCACGTACTGTATTATAAAAAGATTAAATGTCAAACAGATTAGGTAATGGAATTAATTGAGTGAAGACTTTAGACTATGCACCTTGAGCATCACTGTTTTAAACCACAAGTCTGTTTTATGCATTGCTCACTTATACTGAATCCAGTTGGATTCTGGTGGCTAGATAATACCTTTTTTGTTTTTGCGGTCCGCGGGCCTCTCGCCGTTGCGGCCTCTCCCGTTGTGGAGCACAGGCTCCGGACGCGCAGGCTCAGCGGCCATGGCTCACGGGCCCAGCCGCTCCGCGGCATGTGGGATGCCCCCCGGACCGGGGCACGAACCCGTGTCCCCCGCATCGGCAGGCGGACTCTCAACCACTGTGTCACCAGGAAAGCCTGATAATATCCTTTTTCTGGGATAAATTTTTGTCCTCTCATGTTCCTAATGGTGCACAGACCAGCATTGAACAATGGTTATTTTCTGTGGCTTCCAAGATTTTCTATAATCATCTTAAGTGTTTTAGAGATCATTCTTAAAAAGAACATCCACGGGGAGGGACTCACATAGAAAATTTTAAAGGGGTTTTAATTGAAGGTCATTTTTTATTGTCATTAGATAATGTTAATCAGATTGAAAACAAACCTGTCACTGAGCAGAACTCAAAACACCAGAGCCACTTGCCAAATGTAATCTTTTAAAATAGGAGCGCTTGCAGTTAAGATGAGTATTCTGTCACACTTGAGAGAATGTGGGTCCCTGAAGACTTACATGAATGCTCAGCTCTTACTGAACCGTCTCCTCACAGATGACTTAGTAAATGTCTGTTTTTGCATCAGATAATGGCTTACAAGTTAATCTTCCCCTGCTCCCCATTACACACACACACACACACACACACACACACACACACACACACACACACCTTCTTCCCAGACAGCTTATAAAGTAAAAAGGAAGACTTTGATTTCTGACTGTGTACTTGATGGTACCACACAGCCAGCCGCACAGCTGCTCATCACACTGGCAGAGTTTGCAGTTCCAAAGACACTGAAAACTGTGCATGTATTAGGAAACTAGCAGCTTTCTGAAATAACTTTTATTGTAGTCTTTTAAATTACCTAACATTTATTTTTACCTCATGTTTTATAATATTTGATAATAGAATTGACAAATGCAATTTTGAACTCAACTGTTTAGAATAACTATCATAATAGCAACCCCCTAAATGCCTAAATTTCAGGTCTTTCTTCCCTGCCATAAACATTTTGACTTGTAGCAGGTATCCTGCCCAGCTCCAACAGATTTCATGTCGGAATTCATTGCATTAAAACAGACATTGTTTTGGGCTTCCCTGGTGGCGCAGTATGCCCACGTACCGCAAAACAAAAAAACCAGACATTGTTTTAAAGCCTATTTCAAGCAAAAGCTGTCAGTTTTGATTCAAGTACACCTTAAGAAAGTGACACAGAACAGTGAAGTCCAACCTCTCAGAACACACACATACTGTTTTTATTTAAAGATAGCATTGCTCTTTCCTGATAGATTACATTATGCATGTATTCCTCATAGAGAGTTTTTATAAACCATTTCAACATCTCTGAAATAAACATCTATATTTTATTCTTTCTCATTCCGTCAATAATGTCTTATCTAGAGGTATTTCTGCAAGTATGATACCAGTGCTTAAGAGACTGGGAGTGAAGAGAAGTAATAAACCAAACCCCCAGAGTAAATGTGTGTGAAATGTTTAAGGACTGTAGACGGAAATGGTTCCAACAAGAAATATATTTGTCCAGTCCAGATTGCCTTAGCCTCAAGGTAAAGGTCTTTTCTGGTATATAGACCTGATTTTATTGAATGACGACCTGACTTTATTATATACACAGAATTTCCATTTCTGGCCATCTTTTGTAATTAGCGCCTAAAAATTATTTGGAGAATGACTAGAATAAGAGCAAATATATATAAAAAGGACCTAGTTTATAAGCCCAAATAATGCATAAAATTCTTATCTCACATTACTGAGTTGTCAGATATTATTTAATGGTTCTTTCCAATTATTCCACTTAATTTTTTGCTTACCCATTTGCTGAATGTCAAGATATCACAGGTCAAAAGGGGGGAGAGTATTGAAAACTTTAGACAATTACACTTAAAAGGAAAACAAAATCGTTATTTGTAAATATACTTATATTGTGTGACATCTAGAGCTTTTAAAACATATTATTCTTATAAGTCTAGGTCTCCTATAATATCCATTTTACAGTTGAGTACTTTAAAATATATATATTTCCTTTTAATTTGCCTTTGAAAATGCCAAATTAAAAATAGGGTAGCTAATTCTGCATTCCACATTTAGGTCCAAACATTTAATTTTAGCAATTTTGCAGGCTCTCTGGAAAACTGTCTACCGTTTACTCGTTAAAAATGTAAGGAATAGATAACACAGGCCATCTTTCAACTTTCCCTGAGCTCTATAAAATCTGTGCTTCTTTCTATTCCCTTTTGTCAAGAGTTCTGAGGGACTATAGTTTAAGTCTGACAAAGCATTTAGGAGAATATTTAAGCCTAAATTCTTTTAAAGCTGTTATTTTCAGGACAAAGTAACATTGTGTGTTTTGAGGTCACGTATATATTTAAGGTTTCAAGTTATTTGTAAAATAAGATTTCCTTTCTATTAAATATATTTAATAATTTAAAATTATGAAAAGTATCTACCTGTTTACACTTTCCCCATGCTAATAATCATAAAAAATTTTACCCTATGGTCAGAGTATACTTCCTGTAGGGTTTTTTTTTTGGGGGGGGATACAAAAAATCATGTATTTGCCTTAGTAGAACTGATGAAATGAAAATAGTATATAATATTAGCAAATATATGCTGAGCTATTTTCTATCAAAATTTTATGATAATTCTATTTAAAACAAGCATTTTAAATCTTCCAGTTTCTCTTGCATTTGTATATTTGAGCATTTTTATTTTCAAAATAGGACATTTTCTAGTTCCACTGAATAATTTTTAACATGGTCTACAAATACTGCATTGTTTTCAAAAATTTATCATCATAAGTACAAATTACAGTTGCCTGAGCTCCAACTGGAGACTAAATGGATGACTGAACTTTATTACCCTGACACCCCCGCCACCCGCTATGCAATATGGCCACACAGACGAGTACATATCCCATCTGATTCACTCTCAGTGCCGTAAATGTTTTAATAGTTTTCTTGGAATCTGGAAATGGAGCTGTCCACAGATGATGCCTCTTCCTTTGTATCTCATTGTTGTCTCCTTTACAAATCAATTAATTAAAACTTAGATGTGAAATTAGCACTTGATGAAATTTTACACAGCCCTGTTATTATGATTCTGTGGGTCAATAAAAATCCCTGGAGAAATGAAAGTCTTAGGTGCAGGAACACCCACACATATCAAATACATTTTTAAAGTTTTAAAAAAATTACTATCCATTTTAAAACATGTTAAATGTGATTTAGATATGAAATACTATTTGCTTTCATTTTTTTCCAGATTAAAAAGTAAATGCTTACTATCTATTTTAAATGGTAATCCCAGTGATTAAAACAGCAATTTGCTTGTCATATCTCAGCTAAATCTAACCAGTGGCCACAAGCTCTACCATGTTCACTTGCCCCTCAAATGCATCCTATTAGGCCAGAGGAAACTAGGAGAAATATAAGATGGTTCGTGAAGGTCCATCAGTATCACAAGAAAAAAACAGATACTGAAAGCACATGTTGTACTGACAGCATCGCATGCAGGCGAGTGAGAGCACATTACTACTGTCAAATCAGCTGCAGTTCTTCACGGTTGAGAGTCAAGTGAAATGCTTAAGTGTATTGAGTCATTGAAGTTAGAGACTAATTACAGCTAGATTTATGGCTGTGCTAAAATAACGTTAGCTAAAAACCCGACTAAATTCCCTGACCATATCAAGTCTGACTGATGCCTCACCTTATATTTGGGGAGCATCATTTATCCTCACTTCTGTTTATTTGACAGCTTGCCAGTATCCGTTAAGTAGCCATGAGGAAAGGGAAAAGCACTGTGTGATTCATGATAAGACACTGGGATTGATTTGTGGCTTTTGATAATTCCCGGATGCTGTTATCTGGTTTAGTATAGAGACAGATCTGTAACTGTAGATAATCGCTGACTGTTAGTGTCCCAGGGGTCATTTACTTGACCTAAGTGTCTTTGGATCTGAACAGCCTGAGGATAAACGATATTCCTCTCCATTGCAGAGTTCCATCTGCAGGGCCTAAACCTCCCCGCAGTCTCCCAGTGATTTATCGCAGTCTCCAAGGGTATCTCACATGTGCTCAAGAACAAGTCTGCCCACTTTCATCTGCTTTCCTTTCCTTTTTGGAATCTGCTGCCCTTGAGTTACTAAGGGAGGAATCATGCCACTGATACCCTTGCCAGGGACCTTGCCTCTTGTGCCCTGAGTACTTCAGTTACTCAGTCAATCAAACGGGCACCTTCACCATTTGCTGCAGTTTTCTCCCTCTCTTCCCCTCCTTTAGATCCCTAGAGCCAGGTGGCAGAACAGATACCGTTTCCCCTTTTGCACCTTTACATCAGTACTTGCATTCGCGGGAGACCACCTCCTTCTCATTTTTTTTCCCAAAGCATTATAAGATAGATGCACAGAGAATGCATAATAAGAATAGAAACCCATTAACCATTTGGATTCAGTCAGTTCAGTTTATGGAAAGTTTACATAGGAAGGTCACATTTAAATTGAGATCAGAAAGGCAAGAAGGGGTAAACCATGTGATAGAATGTTTGGGGATGGGGTGTTTAGAATGTGAGAAGTATAGAGCAGAACAAGCTGACATGTGAAGGCCCTGAGGATGGGAGAGTCTGGTGGTTTTAACGGCATGAAATGGCCAGAGTACCTAGAATACAGGGAATATGAGAGCGGAAAGAGGAGATGGAGGCTGTAGATATTTCAGATCTTATAGTGAAAAAGTTGGGATTTCTGTATAAGCTATGCGAAGCATTGAAATTTTATGCAAAGGGAATTAAGGTTGCCCTATTTATGTCATCTGTGATTTATGACCAAAATTGTGCAAGAAAGAAAGAAACAAAAAAGAAACAACAACAACAGTGGGACTGTGTGATGCTTTTGGCCACAAAATGCTATATATCCATTTTCACAATGTAAAAATCTACTAATGGAAATTTGGATATGCCTGAGTTTATAAACATTAAGCTTTATTGGGGAACATTGCTAAACATGGGATTTATTGCATGGATGCAAGTTAACAAGTGGGAAACATCTCAATACCCATTGAGTTTACCTTCCTGGAAAGAAATTGCTAGGTACGTACATAAAACACTTTGTTTCTTTGAAGAAAGTAACTCTACAAATAGAAAAATTATAACTGGTATGTCCTGACAGCTTCCAAAGTCATCACTCAAAAGTGAATGTGGAATTTGATTATTGAAATGGCTCAGATAACAGCCAAGTTCTCAAAAGCATTTGCTTTCATAGTTTCCTTCCAAAAACAAGGACTCTTGAATTTACATTGTCAAGTGTTCGTCTCAGAGTAGAGATATTTTAAATCTGACTGTATTTTGTTTTGAAAAAACAAACTATATGTTTATAACTATATTATATTAAATGATTTATATTATACTTAAAAGGAATACCATTCTACTTGTGCATCTACAGTTATGTGTCTGCCTGTAGGATCACAACCATCCATTTGTTGAAGGTGGTCAGATCTTCAGAGCATGCTATAATAGTAGATGTTCTAGATCCAATTGTTCATTTTATGTAAGCCTTTTAAAGTGACAAGCCATTGCCACAAAAACAGTAGATACTTAGTACAAAATTTCATTGTTTTGTTCATATTTCTGTTTTTCAAAAAAAGTATGTTTTGTTCATACTTTTACCACAAATACCAATTTCTTTTGACTTTAAGCAATGAAGTCCAATGCTTGTTTCCTCTCTCAAAATAACTCCCTCTCCCTTCATAAATTTTATACTTATTCACCAAGGACTATTCCAATATTGGATGCTAGTGTCTGTGTTTCTTCCTGGAATAAGTGTTAGTTAATCTCCTTGGGTGTGTATGTAAACTGGGGAATGTGGAGGAGAGGACGAGTAGTTGTCTAGGGAGTTCCCTCATCTCTGTAGGAGAGCAGATAGATGCTCTATATGAAAAGCTTTTGAAAGAGGAAATGGAGCAGCTACTTCCCTAGGGCTTCCTCAGTGGTCAAACTCCTTCATGGCTTTAGATCCTCTGGTTTTTGTCCTTCGGAGGCCACTTGATTGGTTGGGTAGCCATTGTTCTTGTCCATACTTTGTCACACCTGTACTCTCCAGAAAAGATGCTTGGAATGAGCTACATGCTTTCTCTGAAACCACTAGAGTATGTAATACGTTCCAAATAAAAAGGGAAATGAAAGAGACAATATAATTTATGAAAATAATTTACAGCAACACCCTGTGGGATGTATGTTTTTAAAAAAATCCACCTATTCTTGCTGAGTTTCTAAGTAAGGAGTCAGTATATTGAGTGTGGCTTAGAGATTTGGAACATAGCTCTTTTTTTTCATGTATTTACCTTTAAAGGATGAAAATGTTCAAGGAAGTTTACTTACCTAGTTTAGGTAACAGATTATACTACTTAGGAAAACTATAAATATGAGCCCCAAATATTTTCTGAGTTTTTAAATAAACTGAAATAATACAGAGTGTTACAATTAAAGGGGAAAAAGACAATTCAACATTGCTTCAAGTAAACTTAGCAATTGGTCTTTCTATAGTGTGTTATAGTTTTCAAAAAGTAAAAAATATGTTTCACACAAAAATAAAATGAATGCATGTCAAAGGTTTTGTTCAGCTGGCTAATTAATATTGGAACCACTAATCTGGTTCAAAGGAGAATTTGAGGAATAAAGATTATAGAAACAGTGAGTCAAAGGAATTCTGAAATGAATTGGCTAATAAATACAAAACCAGTTAATATTTTACTGGCCAACAAGCTGTAACCTTTGGGATTACGTATTCTACTGGACAAAACTTAATTTACAACTCCAAGGTATTTGGGCTCAAATCAAATAGTTAATCACAGTCTAACTGAGATGTTTTCTTTTAGATGCTTTAATAATCATTTAATGGACATTTAAATGTTATTTTTAACAGGCTCACCAATGATTATTAAAACATCTCCTTTCTTTATTCCCAAGTTTTTACTTTTCTCATGTGTGCAAGTACTATGAAAATTTAAATAACAGACATCACATAGGCCCCAAAACCCCTCCAAGAAAGCATTCTAGTCTATGATATATATATATATGTGTATGTATGTGTGCTTGTGTGTGTATATTTACAGATGCATTTGTGTATTTGTGTATTAACAGAACTAAATATGCCGAGAAACCGTTATTAACTAATTTTAGAGCAGGTGGTATGCTCTAATGAGAGATAATAGGAAAATGAAACAGTATTATAATAGAGGCTTGCATTGTACTCAAACTTTTTTTTTTCTTTTTCTAAACCCTTTCTTAAAAGTCATTTATAAGATATTAGTTTCTGAGAAATGTGGCACGATTTAACATCAAATCCAGAGGGAAGGAGAGACTTAGGAGTAGATGGTAATTGGAGAAAGTTTTTTTTTTTCTTCAATATTTCTTGTACTTGTGTTTGAATCACACAGTTATAAAAGTTCCCATCTTACTGTTATATTTTAAATGTACTGCTGAGATACACAGGGATAAAACTGTTAACGAATTCTGCTAAAATTTTAACGGTATTCAAGGTATAAATATTATCCCATTTGCCTGAATTCCAACCATTAAGGTAAACAGTAGTAGACAGTTTTGACACAGATAGCTCCCAGGTATGCATACATGCCTAAACACACACCCACATACACCCAGGCTTGTTCTGAGAGGCGATGTGGCCTGGTAGTTCAGAGTATATCTTCTGCAGCCAAGCTTCCTGGTTCCATTTCCTAGAAGTTGAGAGAAGTGGGGTAAGCTAGTTATGTCTGTAGAGTGGACCTCATCCTAGCACCTACCTCCTACAGTTATGGTAAAGCCCCCAGTAAGGATCTAACAAGTGGTAAATTAAAAAAAATATATATATATATATTATATACTATTAATATCTAGCCTACAATTTCATTCTATTGTCAAGACACTTTCAATTAAAACATTGTGTATACCCATTCATTTTTTGTAATTCTGAAAGGCTGCTCTTTTTATTATTAAGTACTTTAAGATTGGTACTTTCTTTATCCAGATTCCTAAGCTGCTGTAGGAGTCCCATAGATAACACCAGGAATAGAAAATGCACCATGTGTAATGAGATCTGGGAGCTTCTTTTGCAAGGGAGTAAGGGCTAAAGAGTGACTTGGGCGATAGAGCCACAAGGATCAAGGCTTTTCTGGAAGTGCGTTCTCTCAGAAAAGCTGATTATCTTTTTTTCTCCCCAGATAAAATGTCCTTTTCTCAAAAATGGAGACTTACCAGTCAATGTGTATGCAAAAGCCTGGGACTCAGCATTTATAATGAGGACCTCAGGTGTTACCCATGCATATTGGTGTTAATGTTCTATAACTAACTATACATAAAAGGTAAATAAGTTTTGAAAATTGTGTAAAAACGTAATATCACACAATATATTTTTAACATATTATACAACAAATTGTGATATCTTTATGGGGTGATAGTATCTCTTCTTACTTGGATCTGAATCCTAATTTCTGCTATATAAATCACTGAGGGATTCCTATTTTAAAACAACTAAATTGAGTTAATTTTTTTAGTAACTCTTTCTGTTTTCTCCACTGGTGTTGTATATACATTAATTTATTCATTTTTTAAAAAATTTTTACTTGGTATTATTTGCTAGGCACTGGGCAAAGAACTGTAGAAGGAAAAGATGAATATGTCATCCCTGCTCTTGGGAACTTACAACCCAGTAGAGGACACCAGCCTACACCAATAGTTTCGAAATGGGCAGCTTCTGCCGAACTACCTCTATGGGGAAGGTGTTTAGGGGAGCACCCAGGAGAGAGATTAGCTCTGACAGAGGATATCATGGAAGAATTCATAGGTGAGGTACAGTCATTCGATGAAAATTTACAAAGCAAGTACTAGGTGCATGCACTGTTCTAGGATCTAAGGGTGCTTAGAAGAAGACTTTTAGGTTACTTCTCTTAGATCCTTTCTCTTCTAGTGGGCATGTGAGCTGGCCTTAGAAAAAAATAATTAAGGAAATGAAGGAAAATGAAGCAGCTCTTATCACTCAGTTTGCTTGCTTTTGTTTGTGTTTTTATTTTAATGCAGCACAAGGTAATGACATCCTCCAAAGGTTAGGACTGGATGTACTCTGGTTCCCGTCCCTACAGCCGGGAGCCAGGATCTCCTATCACTGCATTAAGTGGGGAAGGCCCCTCTAGGGAAATCTGAATTGCTCTGGGGCTAATCAATTATCAGTTTTCTTCTTGTCTACCTAAGCTGTGATATAGTGTAAATATAACTTTGGCATCTTGATTGCAGCAAGCACCTGATTCCTATTTCTTTACTAGCTCAATTGAAATCAAATCAGAAAAGTACATTCCAGGTTAAAAAATATGTGTAAAATTCATGATGACCTTCTTTAAAAAAAAAAGTGCAGAAATAAGATTAACGCCCATTCCAGAGACCTTTTTGAGAATATTTGTATATCAGAAAATTTGGCTGAGAAGCGACCTGTTTCTTAATGCATTTTTTTCTCTTTTGATAATGAAGAGCTAAAAATACTTAAAGCTGCAGAACAGCAACGTGTCTCCAGTGATCCTGTTTTAATTAACGTGGTGATCTATGTAGAGAAAAGGGACAATTGCAACAGTCCCTTCGTGATTATCTAGCGAAGGGCTTCAGATAATTACAGCAGGAAGGTTATCAAGACGCGAAACACCCTGTAGAAATCTGACCTCTCATTTTGATTCAGGCATTTTATTTAAAAAACAATCTTTTCTTTCATGTTGGTGTCTAAGCTTCACAAATTCAGCCTAATGTTAGATGGATCAAATCAAAACATTGCTGACTTCATAGTTGGAGGATTTCAATATAGTAAACCAGGCTTTTAAAAATCCTATAGTGAGAATAAGAGGACTGAATGAAAAGAAAATCAAGAAATTTTCAGGTAGAAATAAACAGGGAAAACTGGAGCGGAATAACGAAACATATTCAAAATAAGAAGTATTAACTCTTGGCAAAGAAAAAATATAGTCTCAATGATATGTTCCGTTCGTAAAGATGATCATTAATTAGTGGTCTTGCTGGCGGAAACATTGGAGAAAACGCGGAGCCATCACATTCATGAATATTAAAATCACCCATTAGCAAAACTTCCCTTTTGCTTAATTTCACAACTGACAGTCCAAATAATATTCAGGTTTCCCCCACTGTAATTTAAAAAAAAATAAAAAGCTTAAGCTATCAGCTGAGTTTCTGGACTTTATAAATTCAATCAGTCAGGAAATGCATAAAAATATTTTTGTTCAAGCCAGCTTGCCTTCATGATCTTTCTAAATCTTAAAAAAAATAAATTTCCCATCAGCCGTCTTTCTAACTTGAATAATGGTAGTGTTTTCTGAAAATGATAAACTCTCTCCTTCGTGTGCCTCAAGATAGAGTGCATAAACCATCCTTAGAGATTGAGCTCTTGATTCTAAATCGTCCTTTGTGATACCAAGTAAGGACACTGCTTCGTATTAAGTGGTCACAGCATGAAGTACAGCCAGAGGCAACACTGACTTTCTAAACACCTTATATTCTTTTTAAAATGACTGACGTAGATTAGATTACAAGCAGACCAATGCATAGATGTTATATTTCCAGCTCCCTGTCTTTTTCCCTATCTTGGCATCCTCTTTTCTCAGGTGCCTTGCACTCCACGGTGGTATGTATTCACACTCACCAAGGCAGTTGTCCTTCCTGCCAGAAGTAGCTGTGAGATTTAAAGAGAAGACCGGAGGAGAGAGGTGTACTTAACACCTAAGGCTGAATAGCTACTAGGAGTGAAATTGGGATATCAGTTACAGAGAGGTGTAAGGGTAATGGATGTGCAGGTTCATCTTTAAATATTTATGGAAATGATTTCTGTTCTGAACGTGATTCAGATTAACCCATATCAATCTTGTTCGTTAATTCATTAATCCATTCAATACATAGTGTGCTTGTCCGTGAAGAAGGTAAAATTGAAGATCTAAGCTTTAACATTTAGATACTCGGGGAACGCTTGTTTTAAAACACCTGTGTGTAACTGGTGGGTATGTGTGTTTTGAAAGTCTCATTTTACAGGTATGCAGGTGACATATAGATTAGATAATCTGTCAAATTACAATAACTTAGCAGCAGTACCTTGAAAGTGGCTTCAAGAAGTTTCTTAACTAGTGATATTCTATTATATCAGGCTGCTTTTCTCCTGAAGTAAAATGTTGGTATCTCTCTTTTGAGGGAAACATTGATGTAGTTGATCATTGCGGTTTTCACACGTGCTCCAAGGAGCTCCATGAATTCCTTTGATGTGCCTAAGTCCCCGGTCGGTACTGGGGGACAGGGAATGATGGGCAGGAACCACTTTTATCTGTTTACACAGAGATCTTTTTAAGCGTCTTATAAAAAGTAGTTATTTTATACTTCATAGTAATTACACTGTGATGATGATGAAAAGGTTTAAAATGACTGGATTGTCAGTTCTGGGCAGGAATTGCACTGTGGTACCAATTAGTCATAGGGAAGCTCCAGCCTGCTACTTTCTGGGCATTAAGCTCGTAAGAACACCAACACAGTTCTACCACCTGGCTTTTGTTTCGTTTAGTTTGCAATATCCAACGGCCTTCAAATATTCCATTTGCCTAGTAAAATTCAACAGAGGCAGACGTTCTTTTCCAGGGTAAGCTGCTGAGTCTGCTAGGAAAGTAAATTGTGTACACTGGCTCTTCTGCTCCAGTGGACTTTCTTATAAAATCACCTTTCTGCTGCCTAGTTCTTGGCTTCCACAGAGATGGGATTCATGGGTACTCCACACCAAATTATGGTTTGAGATGTAAAAAATGGAAACAGGAAAGCCACACAGAATAAAAGAATGCCAGCACTTAGAAAGCTTAGGGTGAAAGAAGATGGAATAGTTCCCTAGACTTAAAATTCAGAGATATCAAAATTAAACAAAATCAAGAGGAATCTAAAATGAAGGTAACCAAAACAATAGAACTTTGTTTAGAAGGAGGTTAAAACATATATTCATTCAGAATAATTACATATAGATTTATATTGAATTATTTTTATCTTAAAAATCAAATTTCAAGTTTGAATTTCATTTAAAAATGCATTATGCAGTCTCCTTTATATAGGTCAGTTTTATGTCAAAGTGACTTTTTTCTTGTTTCCAAATACTTGGAATTATTTTAAAATTTTTATTGTATGATTTAGAAATTTGGTTGACTAGAAGGTGGTTTTGTAGACACGTATGGTATTATTTATGTGTCTTAGATTTGGCTTTTAGTTAATGTAAAATAATCTGGGCCAGCCAGATTCTTTGTTGACAAACTAGCTATAAGGCCCAGAAGGTCAGCCTAGAGGAGAAACTGGCAGTAGAACTCTCCGAGGCAGTGGTGGTTTTTCACTTCTTTATCTGTTGAGCCCTCTTACATTATTGCTGTAAAACAGTTCACAGTGAACTCAGCCCATGTGAAAACCTCAAAATTTAGGCTAAAGAAAATCAGGATATTGGGCTGGTTGATTCAACTAACAAGTGATGATACCCAGATTCCACTTGGCACTCCCAGCTTCTCAGCAGTCGTTTTCTTTCTTTCTAATGGATATTTTAGTTTTCAGAGTCCATTGTGGTCCACTTCCCTAAAGACCACAACAATTAAAAACTTAGCTTTAGCATAAGATTGATAAGGTTTTGAACTCTGCTTGACTATTAATCATCTTTTCATGACTTTAGGCAAAAATGTAATCTCTGACATTCATGTTTATCATCAATAAAATGGGATGATTGATTACTTTACAAGATTAGTTAATAAATATAAGTTCCCTCCCCTGTCTTTTCCACCCCTAAACATTTCATCTGTGTAATCTCATTACTATCTTACCTAGAAAATAGGGACTCCTTGCTGCAGGCTCCTTTGACTTCTCTCGTCTCCATCTAGAAAGGTCTCTGCATGTTAATGTGTCCTGCCTCTCCCAAAGTAAACGTCACCCGTGTTGTTGACTCCGTCCCTTTCTCTGTCTTTTGAGATCTTATTCTATGAACCAACCCCTCTCTGCCTTGTATTGTGAAATTCTTCTCCCATTGAAATCGTTAATAAGCCTCTTCATTTCTTTAGAATAGCAAACAAAAATAAAAAAAACCCTACTCATCTCAAATCCTGTTGCTCTCAAAATTAAATGTCCCAATAACTTTCCCTACTCAAAGCCTCACAAAATTTTGTCTGCTGTCATGGCCTCCAGTGGTCTTGCTTATTTCTTTATCCCCTATAATTTGACTTTTCCCTCCATCTTTTTCTGGACTATTCAACAAACTTAAACAAACATTTAATAAACATACATGCATCCCCCAAGCAAAAAATGCTTAATACTGGAAGTGCATGTAATGTGGTGCTCTCCCTCATTTTCTTTTTTCATTGCTTGAAACTGCTAGCAGTAGTACCAGTCCATTAGTAAAAGGCCTGTTTCATTTAGCTGCTGAAACATTGTTGCTAGCTGTTTTTCATATTCCATCTCTTACTTTGCCTTAGCTTTTTCCCCTCTCTTTCCTGCCATGCCTCCTAACTCAGAAGGTTCTTCATGTGATGCCAGCTCGTCTTTCTTCAGTTGCCTCTGTTTCTTAGTTTTGTGAGCCCTGACAACTTCCTCAAATACCTCTATGGGGTAAATATTCAAAACACATCTCTATGTTTCTGAAGTCTTAACCCTAGTATCACATTTTCAACATATATTTACGGAAGCACCTCAGACTCAACATAGCAAAAAATGACTTGGCCCTTAAAATCTACTTCCTCCTCTTTTACTATATTGCTATAATAATGGTCCCCATTTTCCTAGTCAAACTCAAAACCTGGTGGTTTTTATCCCATGTCCTATGTCATTTGCCCACATCCAAGCAGTGCTGAGAGAACAAGTATCTCACATTTCTGCACATTTTGCAAGCAAGGCACCAAACTGCCTTGTGTTTGAGGCCATGTTTCAAGGATTTTTGTATAGTGAACAGCTTGGAAGAGAAAAATTGTTTCTCTCTCTAAAACAAAGGGCGGGTGTGCTTACAGCCTTGGTTAGAGATAGTGTCTCTTTCTGGGGCAAAGGAAAGACATGTTAACTGGCGATTATAAAAGATTCCGGTTGCCTAAGCCGTGGGTTCCTCTTCTATAATGCAACCCACTGGCTGTGTAGGCATTTACCTGAACCTCTCTGTGGGAATTAGGGCTTGGGGAATCTGGTCAGGAAAATGATGATACTCTGACTACTGCTTTTATTATGAGGAATAAAGTCATTTGTCTCTGACCCAGGACTCTTGTGTCCTTGGCCAGCATCCATAAAGCTGTGGCAGGCTAACTTGTTAGCTTGCAAGTAGGATAAAATCTGAGTTATCACAGTCATAAATAACAGTTGCTAAATTCTGTCCATTCAACTTCTACAGTAGCTCTCAACACCAATCCCTTTGCTCCATTTCCAATCCCATTCCTCTAGTCATCTCATTAGCTCTCTCTGGATTACTGCTATGACTAATCCCCTACGTGACCCATCCATCTCTGCTTCCCTTCCTTCCAAACTGTTCTGTACATCGTTTGCAGAACATTCTTTTTCAAACAAAATATGTACCGTGTAACTTTTCTGTGTGATACACAGAACAAGTCTTGAATGTTTAAACCCTACTAAATGGCTATGAGGATACTCCTCTATCTCCATACCCTATTCTCCAGCCAGACAGATTCACTTCCCTGCCACTCTGTTTTGTCCATGATGTGTCCTCTCCCTGAAGTTCCCAGTCTAACAGGAATATTCAGACACAGTTCTAACGATGTTTCCTCTAGCCAGAATGACTTCATACCCCACTCTGAACATTTTACTTTAACTTTCCTTATGCCCTTTTATCACATTTACTACCTTGTGTTTTACTAACTTTTATGTATCTTTTTTTATTTATCTAGCATTTATCTAGCATTGTACATTCTATGATTCCTGATATAAGTACTATACGTAATTATGTTTATTGGATTTATACTGCTAATTACTTTCTTTTGATTAGTTGAGTAGGTTAATATTGGCAATATGATTGCATATTTGGTAATATAACACGAAACATAGAATCTCTATCTCTGAATTAGGCTGTAGAGAAGCATTTTTCTGTATCATAGTTTTTAATCAAAATTTGGAGGTGCTCATGGATAAATGGTATGACAGAAATCATCATTTTAAGGTCAGTTCTCAATACAGAACAACTTAATTCTAAATTTGCCTTCCAAAATCTTATAGCCCTTTAAACGCAAATATATCGCACATTTTGGGAAGCAAGTCACAATGCTACCAGTGATTGTATTTATGACAGTATATCACAGTCCCTGACTTATGATGGTTCAACTTAGGATTTTTTGACGATATGATGGTGTGAAAGGGACATGCATTCAGTAGAAACCATATTTTGAATTTTGATCTTTTGCAAGGCCAGCAATACGCAGTCCGATACTCTCTCGTGATGCTGGGCAGTGGCAGCTAGCACAGCTGTCAGTCAGCCATGCGATTAGGAGGGTAAACAACCGATACACAACCATTTGATAGCTGTACACCCATTCTGTTTTTCACTTTCACGACAGCGTTCAATACACTACATGAGATATTTAATACTATATTATAAAATAGGCTTTGTGTTAGATTATTTTGCCCCACTGTAGGCTAATGTAATTGTTCTGAACACATTTAAGGTAGGCTAGGCTAAGTTATGATGTTGGGTAGGTTAGTTGTATTAAATGCATTTTCAATATAGGAGGTTGTCAACTTACGTAGGGTTTATTGGGTTGTAACCCCGTTGTACGTCAAGGAAAATCTGTAGTAATGTTACAGTATTGGTATTTGCCACTTCTAAGATCTCAGTTCTCTATATTTTCCCTGTGTTTTATTTTTTATGGCGAGGTTATAATTGACTGATCTAGCAGTCTAAGTCTCACAGGTACAGTACTGACCCTTTTGTGAGGTTGACCCAAGAGTCTACAAAGGAAAAGTCAGGGATTTTAATATACAACTTGTTCTGCTTCAATTATGAAAAGCTAGTTATTGCAAGGATAAGAGGTGTTTCTTTACCAACATTATAAATATCAAGAAAAGTATATTTATCTTCAAGTACTGGTTCTGTGAATATTTCTCACCCTTCATATGGTCTAAACATAACACTGCTTCTGCTTAAAAGTCTTCATTTAAACACGATTAGAACATTGTACTTGTAGCATTTGCACTGACAGTTCTGTAGCATTTGCCTCTTATCTAAAATCACAAGGATGTACTCAGGGTGTAACAGGCCCATCTATCATTTAGTACAAAAGTTTTCGGCTGTGTTTCTAGAGGCGGCTGAGAGAAAGGGAACAAAGAGGAGAGCCTGTGCACCAGTTTGAGCAAAGCAAAACACTGCAGTTCATTGAGGAGTCAAAGGTGGCTAGTCAGATAAGGGAAAAGCAGTCATTCTTAAGAGTTTTTTGTTTCAGTCTTTTCCAAGAAAAGCATTAAAAAAAAAAATTAGCGAGAAGATGAAAGTCTAACAAAAACAACAGGTAATATGTATTGAGACAATATATGATGTGCATTTATTAGGCTATTTAGATAACAAAAATAAAGTACTTAAGACACTTTAGCAGCCTAGTAGATGCTCAGTAAGTATTTGGTACTATGACTGTGTGCTGTGGTCATTATTATAGGCTAATTTATGTTTATCACCTCATTTAGTACAACACTCTGAGAAATGTTTTATAATTACCATATTCCAGTTGAGACATCTAAATTGCTCAAAATCTCATGGATATCATCTGCCACTAGTTCAGTCTGCCACCAAATCCCGTGTTCTTTAAAGCGTATTTTCTTCTGTGCTTCCAAACTACAAACAGTACATACAGTTGTTAGAGGAAAGGGACTATTGTACAAGGTATGTACAGTGATTGTGTAACCAGTTTCAGTTTCTCAGCAGAACTAGAATTAGGAATTGTCCTCGGTATACAGTTTTCCAACACACACACTTGTACAAACACTCACACCCAAGCATGTACCCACCCCACCTACTCCTTGAGACCATTGAGACAGTGGCAGCATCTTAAATACAGAATATTCTGTGTGTTCTTTTTTTTTCTCCCTCTGACGTAAAAATCAGGAGTTCTACTCAAAAAGAAAAAAAAAACAAAAAAACCCAAAGGGAGATATAAATGGGCCAAATTAAAGAAGCAAGAATGGTTGAAAAAAATAAATACAGAGGTCTATATTGATTTACTGAGAGTTCAATAATGTAATCCAGAAATAATGGATGCTTTAACAGTAACTAAAAGAACACAAATAAACATTTACTGTTTAATTAAAGGTAGAAAAAAGACAATGTTAGACAAAGCAAAGGCTATTCATTTGTTGTGATAAGGAAATAATCTTTTATTTCTCTCCAAATTCTCTGTGGAATAATGTGGGGTCAATAATACATCATAACTAAGTGTAACACCTGCCCAGAGACTTACTGGATCATTACCTTTTAAAATATATATATATTTATTTATTTTTGGCTGCATTGGGTCTTCACTGCTGCCCGCGGGCTTTCTCTAGTTGCATTGAGCAGGGACTACTCTTCGTTGCGGTGCACGGTCTTCTCATTGCGGTGGCTTCTCTTGTTGTGGAGCATGGGCTCTAGGCACGCGGGCTTCAGTAGTTGTGGCACGCAGGCGCAGTAGTCGTGGCACATGGGCTTCGTTGCTCCGTGGCATGTGGGATCTTCCCGGACCAGCGCTCGAACCTGTGTCCCCTGCATTGGCAGGGGGATTCTTAACCACTGCGCCACCAGGGAAGTCCCCGGATCATTACTTTTTATTATGAGAATGATAAATTCTGTTGCTGGGGATTGGGAGAGATGACCATTTCCAGTGTAAAGCTAGGAAGAGTAGGCCTGTGCCCCAGGCAAAAGTTTCACTGACTGGTCAAAAGGAGTGAAGAAAGAAACTCAAGTGATGATGTTTCAAAGCACCGTGAAAACTATAATTTCTGTGCCATATATTTAGGGGAAAAAATGAACAATTTATTTCTGACAATTTTATCATTAAATTCTGTAAGAACCACTCTAATGGAAAGGTCTAAACCTGAAAAATGTTATGCATTGAATTCATAATAAGCTATTTTACCCTGTAACAAAAAGTTAATCAGTTTAATGTTTGCAGATTTAATAACCATGTGGTTAAAATGATATTCTGATTTTTGCTCTTGTAAATATACCACACACATATATATCAACAATTCTCTCAGCCTCTAACTTTTTTCTGATAAAATGGTGACAGATATTTAAATAATAATAGAGATAGCTCAATATTTACTCATAACATATTTTACATTGCATATTGAGAGTATTAATTTTTTGAAACAGAATTTTATCTTCTGTAAGCAGCTCAACTTAATGTTTTAGTAAGAAGTTTTTGTCAAGAAATTCGATAAATAATATTGCATTGTAGCTAGGAGTTCGGGCTTTGGAGCTAGATGGACCTGTCCATTCATTGAAAAAGTAAATAACTGTAGTTGTTTTTTTTTTTTTAACATCTTTATTGGAGTATAATTGCTTTACAATGGTGTGTTATTTTCTGCTTTAAAACAAAGTGAATCAGTTACACATATACATATGTTCCCGTATCTCCTCCCTCTTGCGTCTCCCTCCCTCCCACCCTCCTTATCCCACCCCTCCAGGTGGTCAGAAAGCACCAAGCTGATCTCCCTGTACTATGCGGCTGCTTCCCTCTAGCTATCTATTTTACATTTCGTAGTGTATATATGTCCATGCCTCTCTCTCACTTTCTCACAGCTTACCTTTCCCCTCCCCATATCCTCAAGTCCATTCTCTAGTAGATCTGTGTCTTTATTCCTGTCTTGCCCTAGGTTCTTCATGACCGTTTTTTTTTCTTTCTTAGATTCCGTATATATGTGTTAGCATACGGTATTAGTCTTTCCCTTTCTGACTTACTTCACTCTGTATGACAGACTGTAGGTCCACCCACCTCACTACAAATAACTCAATTTCGTTTCTTTTTATGGCTGAGTAATATTCCATTGTGTATATGTGCCACATCTTCTTTATCCATTCATCTGTTGATGGACACAGGTTGCTTCCATGCCCTGGCTATTGTAAATAGAGCTGCAATGAACATTTTGGTACATGACTCTTTTTGAATTATGGTTTTCTCAGGGTATATGCCCAGTAGTGGGATTGCTGGGTCGTATGGTACTTCTATTTTTAGTTTTTTAAGGAACTTCCATACTGTTCTCCATAGTGGCTGTATCCATTTACATTCCCACCAACAGTGCGAGAGGGTTTCCTTTTCTCCACACCCTCTCCAGCATTTATTGTTAGTACATTTTTTGATGATGGCCATTCTGAAAGGTGTGAGATGATATCTCATTGTAGTTTTGATTTGCATTTCTCTAATCATTAATGATGTTGAGCATTCTTTGATGTGTCTGTAGGCAATCTATATATCTTCTTTAGAGAAATGTCTATTTAGGTCTTCTGCCCATTTTTGGATTGGGTTGTTTGTTTTTTTGATACTGAGCTGCATGGGCTGCTTGTGAATTTTGGAGATTAATCCTTTGTAAGTTGCTTCATGTGCAAATATTTTCTCCTATTCTGAGGGTTGTCTTTTCATCTTGTTTATGGTTTCCTTTGCTGTGCAAAAGCTTTTAAGTTTCATTAGGTCCTATTTGTTTATTTTTGTTTTTATTTCCATTTCTCTAGGAGGTGGGTCAAAAAGGATCTTGCTGTGACTTATGTCATACAGTGTTCTGCCAATGTTTTCCTCTAAGAGTTTGAGAGTGTCTGGCCTTACATTTAGGTCTTTAATCCATTTTGAGTTTATTTTTGTGTGTGGTGTTAGGGAGTGTTCTAATTTCATACTTCTAAATGCACCTGTCCAGTTTTCCCAGCACCACTTATTGAAGAGGCTGTCTTTTCTCCACTGTATGTTCTTGCCTCCTTTATCAAAGATAAGGTGACCATATGTGCATGGGTTTATCTCTGGGCTCTCTGTCCTGTTCCATTGATCTGTAGTTCTGTTTTTGTGCCCGTATCATAATGTCTTGATTACTGTACCTTTGAAATATAGTCTGAAGTCAGGAAGCTTGATTCCTTCAGCTCCGTTTTTCTTTCTCAAGATTGCTTTGGCTATTCGGGGTCTTTTGCATTTCCATACAAATTGTGAAATTTTTTGTTCTAGTTCTGTGAAAAATGCCATTGGTAGTTTGATTGGGATTGCATTGAATCTGTAGATTGATTTGGGTAGTAGAGTCATTTTCACAATGTTGATTCTTCCAATCCAAGAACATGGTATATCTCTCCATGTATTTGTATCATCTTTAATTTCTTTCATCAGTGTCTTATAGTTTTCTGCATAAAGATATTTTGTCTCCTTAGGTAGGTTAATTCCTAGATATTTTATTCTTTTTGTTGCAACGGTAAATGGGAGTGTTTTCTTAATTTCACTTTCAGATTTTACATCATTAGTGTATAGGAATGTTAGAGATTTCTGGGCATTAATTTTGTATCCTGCTATTTTATCAAATTCATTGATTAGCTCTACTAGTTTTCTGGTAGCATCCTTAGGATTCTCTATGTATAGTATCATGTCATCTGAAAACAGTGACAACTTTCTTCTTTTCCGATTTGGATTCCTTTTATTTCTTTTTCTTCTCTGATTGCTGTGGCTAAAACTTCCAAAACTATGTTGAATAATAGTGGGGAGAGTGCACATCCTTGTCTTGTTCCTGATCTTAGTGGTAATGGTTTCAGTTTTTCACCATTGAGAACGATGTTGGCTGTGGGTTGGTCATATATGGCCTTTATTACGTTGAGGAATGTTCCCTCTATGCCTACTTTCTGTAGGGTTTTTATCATAAATGGGTGTTGAATTTTGTCAAAATCTTTCTCTGCATTTATTGAGATGATCATATGGTTTATCTCCTTCAATTTGTTAATATGGTGTATCACATTGATTGATTTGTATATATTGAAGAATCCTTGCATTCCTGGGATAAACCCCACTTGATCATGGTGTATGTTCCTTTTAATGTGCTGTTGGATTCTGTTTGCTAGTATTTTGTTGAGGATTTGTGCATCTATGTTCATCAGTGATACTGGCCTGTAGTTTTCTTCTTCGTGACATCTTTGTCTGGTTTTGGTATCTGAGTGATGGTGGCCTCGTAGAATGAGTTTGGGAGTGTTCCTCCCACTGCTATATTTTGGACGAGTTTGAGAAGGATAGGTGTTAGCTCCTCTTTAACTGTTTGATAGAATTCGCCTGTGAAGCCATCTGGTCCTGGGCTTTTGTTTGTTGGAAGATTTTTAATCACAGTTTCTGTTTCAGTGCTTGTGATTGGTCTGCTCATATTTTCTATTTCTTCCTGGTTCAGTCTTGGCAGGTTGTGCATTTCTAAGAATTTGTCCATTTTTTCCAGGTTGTCCATTTTATTGGCATAGAGTTGTTTCTAGTAATCTCTCATGATCCTTTGTATTTCTGCGGTGTCAGTGGTTACTTCTCCTTTTTCATTTCTTTTTCTATTGATTTGAGTCTTCTCCCTTTTTTTCTTGATGAGTCTGGCTAATGGTTTATCAATTTTGTTTATCTTCTCAAAGAACCAGCTTTTAGTTTTATTGAACTTTGCTATCATTTCCTTCATTTTTTTCCTTTATTTCTGATCTGATCTTTATGATTTCTTTCCTTCTTCTAACTTTGGGTTTTTTTTGTTCTTCTTTCTCTAATTGCTTTAGGTGTAAGGTTAGGTTGTATATTTGAGACATTTCTTATTTCTTAAGGTAGGATTGTATTGATATAAACTTCCCTCTTAGAACTGCTTTTACTGCATCCCATAGGTTTTGGGTCATCGTGTTTTCATTGTCATCTGTTTCTAGGTATTTTTTGATTTCCTCTTTGATTTCTTCAGTGATCTCTTGGTTATTAAGTAATGTGTTGTTTAGACTCCATGTGTTTGTATTTCTTACAGATATTTTCCTGTAATTGATATCTAGTCTCATACTGTTGTGGTCGGAAAAGATACTTGATACGATTTCAATTTTCTTAAAATTTACCAAGGCTTTATTTGTTACCCAGGGTATGATCTATCCTGGAGAATGTTCCATGAGCACTTGAGAAGAATGTGTAGTCTGTTGTTTGTGGATGGAATGTCCTATAAATATCAATTAAGTCCATCTTGTATAATGTATCATTTAAAGCTTGTTTTTCCTTATTTATTTTCATTTTGGATGATCTGTCCATTGGTGAAAGTGGGGTGTTAAAGGTCACCAACTATGATTCTGTTACTGTCGAGTTCCCCTTTTATGGCTGTTACTATTTGCCTGATGTATTGAGGTGCTCCTATTTTGGGTGCATAAATATTTACAATTGTTACATCTTCTTCTTGGATCAATCACTCGATCATTATGTAGTGTCCCTCTTTGTCTCTTGTAATAGTCTTTATTTTAGTATCTATTTTGTCTGATATGAGAATTGCTACTCCAGCTTTCTTTTGATTTCCATTTGCATGGAATATCTTTTTACATCCCTTCCCTTTCAGTCTGTATGTGTCCCTAGGTCTGAAGTGGGTCTCTTGTAGACAGCATATATACGGGTCTTGTTTTTGTATCCATTCAGCCAGCCTGTGTCTTTTGGTTGGAGCATTTAATCCATTTACATTTAAGGTAATTATCAATATGTATGTTCCTATTCCCATTTTCTTAATTGTTCTGGGTTTCTTATTGTAGGTCTTTTCCTTCTCTTGTGTTTCCTGCCTAGAGAAGTTCCTTTAGCATTTGTTGTAAAGCTGGTTAGGTGGTGCTGAATTCTCTTAGCCTTGCTTGTCTGCAAAATTTTAAATTTCTCCATCAAATCTGAATGAGATACTTGCTGGGTAGGGTAATGTTGGTTGTAGGTTTTTCTTCTTCATCACTTTGAATATGTCCTGCCACTTCCTTCTGTCTTGCAGAGTTTCTGCTGAGAGATCAGCAGTTTACCTTATGGGGATTCCCTTGTGTGTATTTATTGTTTTTCCCTTGCTGCTTTTAATATTTTTTCTTTGTAATTAATTTTTGATAGTTTGATTAATATGTGTCTTGGCATGTTTCTCCTTGGATTTATCCTGTATGGGACTCTCTGTGCTTCCTGGACTTGATTAACTGTTTCCTTTCCCATATTAGGGAAGTTTTCAACTATAATCTCTTCAAATATTTTCTCAGTCCCTTTCCTTTTCTCTTCTTCTGGGACCCCTATAATTCGAATGTTGGTGCATTTAATGTTGTCCAAGAAGTCTGTGAGACTGTCCTCAATTCTTTTCATTCTTTTTTCTTTATTCTGCTCTGCAGTAGTTATTTCCACTATTTTATCTTCTAGGTCACTTATCCTTTCTTCTGCCTCAGTTATTCTGCTATTGATCCCATCTAGAGAATTTTGAATTTCATTTATTGTGTTGTTCATCACTGTTTGTTTCCTCTTTAGTTCATCTAGGTCCTTGTGAAACGTTTCTTGTATTTTCTCTATTCTATTTCCAAGATTTTGGATCGGGCTTACCTCAATTATTCTGAATTCTTTTTCAGGTAGACTGCCTATTTCCTCTTCATTTGTTTGGTCTGGTGGGTTTTTTTTTTTACCTTGCTCCTTCATCTGCTGTGTTTTTCTGTCTTCTCACTTTGCTTAACTTACTGTGTTTTGGGTGTCCTGTTCGCAGGCTGCAGGTTCGTAGTTCCCGTTGTTTTTGGTGTCAGTCCCCAGTGGCTAAGGTTGGTTCAGTGGGTTGTGTAGGCTTCCTGGTGGAGGGTACTCGTTCCTGTGTTCTGGGGAATGAGGCTGGATCTTGTCTTTCTGGTGTGCAGGTCCACGTCTGGTGGTGTGTTTTGGGGTGTCTGCGGCCTTATTATGATTTTAGGCAGCCTCTCTGATAATGGATGGTGCTGTGTTCTTGTCTTGCTAGTTTTTTGGCATAGGGTGTCCAGCCCTGTAGGTTGCTGGTTGTTGAGTGAAGTTGATTATTGGCGTTGAGATGGGGATCTCTGGGAGATTTTCGCTGTTTGATATTACGTGGAGCTGCGAGGTCTCTTGTGGACCAGTGTCCTGAAGTTGGCTCTCCCACCTCAGAGGCACAGCACTGACTCCTGGCTGGAGCACCAAGAGCCTTTCATCCACACGGCTCAGAATAAAAGGAGAAAAAATAGAAAGAAAGAAGGAGGATAAAATAAAATGAAATAAAATAAAAAATAATTATTAAGAAAAAAATTTTATAGTTAAAAAAAAAGATAAAACAATATGGACGGACAGAACCCTAGGACAAATGGTAAAAGCAAAGCTATTCAGACAAAATCACATAGAGAAGCAACACATACACACTCACAAAAAGAGAAAAAGGGAAAAAATATATATATATCTTTGCTCCCAAAGTCCACCCTCAATTTGGGATGATTCGTTGTCTATTCAGGTATTCCACAGATGCAGGGTACATCAGGTTGACTGTGGGGATTTAATCCGCTGCTCCTGAGGCTGCTGGGAGAGATTTCCCTTTCTCTTCTTTGTTCGCACAGCTGCTGGGGCTCAGCTTTGGATTTGGCCCTATCTCTGCGTGTAGGTCGCGAGAGGGCGTCTGTTCTTTGCTCAGACAGGACGGGGTTAAAGGAGCCACTGATTCAGGGGCTCTGGCTCACTCAGGCTGGGGGGAGGGAGGGATACGGATGCGGGGTGGGCCTGCGGCAGCAGAGGCCAGCATGACGTTGCACCAGCCTGAGGCGCGCCGTGCGTTCTCCCGGGGAAGTTGTCCCTGGATCCCGGGACCCCGGCAGTGGCAGGCGGCACAGGCTCCCAGGAGGGGAGGTATGGAGAGTGACCTGTGCTCGCACACAGGCTTCTTGGTGGCGGCAGCAGCAGCCTTAGCATCTCATGCCCGTCTCTGGGGTCCGGGCTGGGATCCGACCAAAGCCCGAGCCTCGGCTCCCAGCCCTGCCCACCCCAGTGGGTGAGCAGACAAGCCTCTCGGGCTGGTGAGTGCCAGTTACCTATCCTCTGTGTGGGCATCTCTCCGCTTTGCCCTCCACACCCCTGTTGCTGTGCTCTCCTCCGCGGCGCCGAAGCTTTCCGCCTCCGCCACCCGCCGTCTCCGCCCGCAAAGGGGCTTCCTAGTGTGTGGAAACCTTTCCTCCTTCACAGCTCCTTCCCACTGGTGCAGGCCCCATCCCTATTCTTTTGTCTCTTTTTTCTTTTTTCTTTTGCCCTACCCAGGTACGTGGGGAGTTTCTTGCCTTCTGGGAGGTCTGAGGTCTTCTGCCAGCATTCAGTAGGTGTTCTGTAGGAGTTGTTCCACGTGTAGCTGTATTTCTGGTGTATCTGTGGGGAGGGAGGTGATCTCCACATCTTACTCTTCCGCCATCTTGGAGCTCCTCCTCTAGTTGGTTTTTAAAATGAAATAATGCATTTGAAACTCTTGGAACAGTACAAATACAGAGTACACACTAAATAAACCTTACCTATTATTGTTATTCCATGTAAGAGTAAGATGGAAAATTAAGCATTTAACAATACTTCATTTGAATGATCTTCTGAGGATATACTCAGCCCATGATATTTCTTGATAGTCTTCTAAGTAAATTCCGTTTTATCTCAGATTTGTTGAGACAAGGATAGAGGAAAGCTTTTCTAAGTAACCAAAAGAAACAACCACAACTAATGTGAAAAGAACTTAATGGTAGAAATTATAGGGTAGAGTAACTGCAACACGTATTGAAATTGACTACTGTGGTCTGAGGGGGGCATTGTTCCCTCTGCATCCCATCTTAGATGCTAAACAAAGATATTCCAACCTGAAGGCTGAGATCCTCTTGAAGAGTTTTCCTTCCAGATCTTGAAAGCCCTTCACACTGGACTGGCATCTGTTCCCAGTAGCATGGAGACTCCTGGAACCTCAGGTTACCACCTATGCATGACCGTACTGTGTTCCTGCTCTGCCTTTCTTACAGCTTTTCCTAATCTTTGCTCTCTTAGATGAAGAAGGCAGATCTTTACTCGTTCTTTAAGCTTCTTTTTCTGCGTTTCACATGCACCAATCTTGAAGCTCTTGCCTTCTCTCTCTGCTTCAGAGCCCTATGGGTCCTGTCCACCTTTTCGTGTATGAGCAGTTTGTTTTGCCTGAAGTATTTTCTCCCAGTCAGGTATTAAGACCAGTTTCCCACTTGTTTTTGAAAGCAGACACCGAAGGCTGGTTCACTATGCTCTTCACAGGAATTTCCTCCTTCCCAGGAGCCTTTCAGCTTTCCCTAGGTTCACTAAGATATGAAAGCAGACTCGCTATCTCTCTCTTTGTCAAAACCTGCACTCCCCACTGATTCCTCCCCCAGTTGCTAGTTTTAGACTTGCCTCCAAATATCAATGCATTTGCAAAGATGAAAGAACTGGCAACAGAAGAGTAGCTCTTCCTCAGGCTGACCCACTTTCACTTTGATGATATCTTATTCAAGCACTAGCCAAGGGGCTGATCTTCAAGAATTCTATCCATGCAAACTTGAATAATCAGCAAATATAAATATATATTTAGACATATATAATATCATTTTATTAATGGAGGATTAATCTTTGAACATGAAAACTGAAAATACTTTATTCCCAGACTTCCTGCTGTGTATTAGTATTTGCAACTAGGTCTATATCCAAGTAACATGAGAAAAGCTTTTTTGCTCTGCTGTGAAGTCTTATTGAGTCAGCTAATTATATGCCACTTTCATAAATATGGCAGTCACTGAGCTACTTGTTATGCTTACCAAGGGTGAAGATTTAAGATAGAATACTATTTCTTTGCTATATAATGAAAATTTCTTCTAAAAAATGATTTCACACTGATTCCTGATTTATAGACCAATTAATAGACTAGTTATTTTATAATTTATGGCTGAATGTATGTAAAACTAGATTTAAGGATACTGATAAAGAACATCCAAAAGTAATGCTAAAATAGATTTAATGTATTAGCTTTACTCTCTCCCCCAATCCCAAACCTTTTATTAAAAACAGTCAAACTTGGGCTTCCCTGGTGGTGCAGTGGTCGACAGTCCGCCTGCTGATGCAGGGGACGTGGGTTTGTGCCCCGGTTCGGGAGGATCCCACATGCCGCGGAGCGGCTGGGCCCGTGAGCCATGGCCGCTGGGCCTGCGTGTCCGGAGCCTGTGCCCTGCAACGGGAGAGGCCACAGCAGTGAGAGGCCCGCGTACCGCAAAAAAAAAAAAAAAACAGTCAAACTTTTTCTCATTTCATCTGTTCACTTTATCCTCCTCTCTCTCCCTCTTTCTTTCTGAAAGGATTGCCAAGACTAAAGAAAGAGTTAGAAGAGCAAAAGGCAAGAAAATGAGTAATATGCTAACAGATTATCCAAAGTAGAGCATGAATAGCTTCTAAATACATATAAGACTGGTTTCTCTAAAAGTATCATTTAATTAAAATGGGATTGTATTTTTAAATTACTTTTTAATTTATTATTTTCTTAATTGAAGCATAGTTAATTTACTATGTTGTGTTAATCTCTGCTGTACAGCAAAGTGACTCAGTTATATACATATATACATTCTTTTTTATATTCTTTACCATTATGGTTTATCCCAGGATATTGAATATAATTCCCTGTGCTATACAATAGGACCTTGTTGTTTATCCATTCTATATGAAATACTTTGCATCTACTAACCCCAATCTCCCAGTCCATCCCTCCCCCACCCTGCCTTGGCACTTACAAGTCTGTTCTCTATGTCTGTGAATCTGTTTCTGTTTTGTAGACAGGTTCATTTGTGCCATATTTTAGATTCCACATATCAGTGATATCATGTGGTATTTGTCTTTCTCTTTCTGACTTATGTCACTTAGTATGATAATCTCTAGTTGCATCCACATTGCTGCAAATGGCATTATTTCATTCTTTTTTTATGGCTGAGCAGTATTCCATTGTATATAAGTACCGCATCTTCTTTATCCATTCATCTGTTGATGGACATTTTGGTTGGTTTCATGTCCTGGCTATTGTAAATAGTGCTGCTATGAACATAGATAGGGGTGCATGTATCTTTTTCAATTATAGGTTTGTCTGGATATATACCCAGGAGTGGGATTGCTGGATCATATGGTCATTCTTAGTTTTCTGAGGAACCTCCATACTGTTTTCCATAGTGGCTGCACCAACTTACATTCCCACCAACAGTGCAGGAGGGTTCCCTTTTCTCCACACCCTCTCCAGCATTTGTTATTTGTATACTTTTTGATGATGGCCATTCTGACTAGTGTGAGGTGATACCTCACTGTAGTTTTGATTTGCATTTCTCTAATAACCGGCTCTGTTGAGCATCTTTTCATGTGCCTGTTGGCCATATGTATGTCTTCTTTGGAGAAATGTCTATTTAGGCCTTCTGCCCATTTTTCGATTGGGTTGTTTGGTTTTTTTTTTTTTTTTTTTTTTTGATATTGAGCTGCATGAGCTGTTTGTATATTTTGGAAATTAATCCCTTGTCGATTCATTTGCAAATATTTTCTCCCATTCTGTGGTTGATCTTTTCGTTTTGTTTATACTGTGCAAAAGCTTTTAAGTTTAATTAGGTCCCATTTGTTCATTTTTGTTTTTATTTTCATTACTGTAGAAGGTGGATTCAAAAAGATATTGCTGTGATTTATGTCAAAGAGTGTTCTGCGTATGTTTTCCTCTATGAGTTTTATACTATCCGGTCTTATATTTCAGTCTTTAGTCCATTTTGAGTTTATTTTTGTATATGGTGTTAGAGAATGTTCTAATTTCATTCTTTTACATATAGCTGTTCAGTTTTCCCAGCACCACTTATTGAAGAGACTGTCTTTTCTCCATTGTATATTCTTGCCTCCTTTGTTGTAGATTAATTGACCATAGGTGCGTGGGTTTATCTCTGGGCTTTCTATCCTGTTCCATTGATGTATATTTCTGTTTTCATGCCAGCACCATATGGCAGTGATTTCCACCAATCTCTTCCAGCTCACTTGTTTGTTCTTCTGCCTCATTTATTCTGCTATTGATATCTTCTAGTGTATTTTTCATTTCATTTCAGTTATCATATTGTTCATTTCTGTTTGTTCTTTAAATCTTCTAGCTCTTTGTCAACACATTTTTGACCAGAGATGTATTACAGCCACAGGCATTAGTTTCTGTAAAAATCCCCCAGTCAATAATGTGTTAAACATTTCCTGTATTTTCTTGGTCTGTGACTCCATTCTTTTTCCAAGATCTTGGATCATCTTCACTATTACTACTCTGAATTCTTTTTCAGGTAGATTGCCTATCTCCACTTCACTTAGTTTTATCTTGTTCCTTCGTCTGGAGCATATTTCTCTACCATCTCATTTTGTCTAACTTTCTGTGTTTGTGGTCTCCATTCTGTAGGCTGCAGGATCGTAGTTCCTCTTGCTTCTGGTGCCTGCTCACTGGTGGGTGGAATTGGGTCTTGCCCCTCAGGTGGGCAGGGCTGGGTCAAGTGGTGTGTTAGAAGTGGCTCAGGATGACTTTAGGCAGCCTGTGTGCTGACGGGTGGGGCTGTGTTTCCACCCTATTAGTTGTTTGGCCTTAGGTGTCCCAGCAGTGGAGCCTGCAGACCATTGAGTGGGGCTGGGTCTCGGTGCCAAAATGGTGACCTCCAGGAGAGATCACGCCAATGATCATTCTCTGGGGCCTCCACCACCAGTGTCCCTGCACCCACGGTGAGCCACAGTTGACCCCCATCTCCCCAGGAGAGCATCCAGGACTCGCAGGTAGGCCTGGCCCAGGCTCCTGTGGAGTCACTACTTTGTGCTGGGTCCCAGTGCATGTGAAACCTTGTGTGCACCCTCCAAGAGTGGAGTCTCTGTTTCCCCCAGTTCTGTGGAGCTCCTGCACTCAAGCCATTCTGGCCTTCAAAGCCAAATGCTCTGGGGGCTCCTCCTCCCGATTCCAGACCCTCAGAATGGGGAGCCTGACGTGGGGCTGAGAACTCTCACTCCAGTGGGAGAACCTCTGTGATATAGTTATTTTCCAGTCTGTGGGTCACCCAACTGGCAGGTATGAGATTTGATTATATCACGAAAGTGCTCCTCCTACCATCTTGTTGTGGCTTCTTCTTTATCGTTCGATGTAGGATATCTTTTTTGGTAGTTTGCAGTCTCTTTTGTCAATGGTTGGTTGTTGAGCAGTTAGTTGTGATTTTGCTGTTTTTTGTGAGAGGGGGTGAGCTCAAGTTCTTCTTGTCCACCATCTTGTCTCCTCCCCTCCCTGTCTAAACTGTTTTAGGCAGTTAAGGGCAGGGGCAGAAAGCTCTTCTGAGTCTGCTGGGCCTTAATTGCTTTCAGCTTAAGATAATCTACCTGCCGAAGTAGCAAATTTGGGGGTGGCACGTTCCGCTCCTCTTCAGTCCCACCTTTAAAACTTCTCCAAGAAGTTTCACAGTCCAGAAGTTGAGCTGGTCGATTGCTCCTCTCACTGAACCAGTGTCTTGAGTCCTGAGAATAGGTCAATTCCGTCAAAGAGTTGCCTCATTTCAGAAGGCAGTGATGCAGTTGGGCTCCCACAGTTAGGCCTATATTGTGCAAGCAATTAGATATTCAATAAAAAAGCATTTCTGTGGAAACAAAAGAAAAACAAAGGTTAATGTTTGGAGCAGACTATAAACCCAGTTTGAGTCCTAAGGGCAGCCAGTGAAGAAGATTTCTAGCTGTCAGGGCCAAAACATCTTTTGCAGTTTGAATATTTCTGGTGGCATTGGGTGTTCAGGTAAACTTTCTGAGGGGCCCACACAGCAACAGGCATAAAGACTATGTATACATGAGCTGCTGTGATGATTTCTGGGAAGTTTATATCAAGTTGTTCACATTTAGTTTGCAGAGACTCAGGAAGAGAGCAGTTTTTGTTCAGAGTGATTCCAAGTCAAGAAGTGGGTAAAAGTTGGAAATATTAGCTTGGTGAGTTTTAGCCAAATATTGAAGGAAACTAGAAGAATTCAGGATCCAGTCCAGTTTACAGGTAGAAAACAAAACCTCAAAGACAATTAACAGCACTAGAATATGATATCCACAACAGTATATTACTGAGACATGCTTTTTCTCTCTACAGTTAGCTTCATTTCTACCAAAGATAACCATGGTAAGACTAATGTCTCTGCAAATTAAGTCTAGTTTCAACAAACTTGGCCTTATTATTTACATAAGTGCAACAAGAATAGTGGCTGACCATATAGGCTCTTTTAAATCGGCTTTGTTGGAACCTTTCATAAGGAATCTCAGATTTAACTTTTAAACGCCTCTGGAGGCTAGGCAGCCAAGCCAAGGACTTACCATCAGACTCTGCCTGCAGTACCTATATATTTGGGGTAATTCTTCTCCTCTTGAGGTCCCCAAGCTATCTTGAGGTTCCTGCACCTGCCAGGAAGTGACTTTCCTTACTCGTCTGATAAGGCTTCCAGGAACCCTGTAAGGAAAGTACCAGGCTGGTTTTTCAAGGGGCATTATTGGCTCCATAAAGTCAACCTTAGTTCCTTAAACCTGTCTGGTCATATCTGACTCTGCACATTCTCAAATATGACATTCCAGTCAAAGCCTTGGTGTATAACCAGTGTTTCCAGTTGTGTCATGTTATGAGGACAGATTCCTATTGAACTTACGCAAATAATTGTAATGCCATGAAAATAAGAATACTCACTAAGAGTCTCCACATTCTGGAGGGATCAGATAGTGAGAAAAAGTAATTGTTGTATCTTTGTTCACAAAGGTATATTTCCCAACTTGCTAATAGCTTAAGAGAGAAAGAAAAAGGTTTCTTTAAATCTAGAAAAACAAAACCAAGGAACCAAGAATATTTCAAACAAAAAGTCATAAAAGTTGTTCTCATCCTCATCAGTCATTCACTCCCATGTAATTAATTCTTACTGATACTGATCTTTTGTTAGCAGTTTTATGAAGCCGTCAGTTTCTCCATTAGATTAATGCAAATTCTTACCCAGTTTAATGGTATGATCAGAAAGTTATCAAAAACCTGTACTTGTTAGATTCCTTTCCAGGAGTTTCTTGAAGGTGAAGCACTTTTGCAAGAAACCTTTTCCAAAGCATCGGAGTAAAAGAGTAACTGTCTGTAAATGACAAAAGAAAAGTCACAGTTAAAGATTTGATGAGAGTTCATTATAATGCAGTTGATAAGGAAATTTGATTATTTTTGTGACATACAGCATCTTTTTTTTTTTTTTTTTTGTGGTATGCAGGCCTCTCACTGTTGTGGCCTCTCCCGTTGCGGAGCACAGGCTCCGGACACGCAGGCTCAGCGGCCATGGCTCACGGGCCCAGCTGCTCCGCAGCATGTGGGATCTTCCCAGACCGGGGCACGAACCCATGTCCCCTGCATGGGCAGGCAGACTCTCAACCACTGCACCACCAGGGAAGCCCGACATACAACATTTTAAAATAATAACTGGAATTGTGACTGAAAACAATACATATCATTTTTAGGAATTTTATACAATTTCTGGAATACATATTAATAACATACATCCATAGAAACACAACATAAAGAAGGTTTAGTATTACTTCTTGCCTGACAATACTTGCCATGTAATTTAACATCAAATAAACTTAACTAGTTTAACATCTCTCCTTTTTTTCTTTTAATATAAGGTGAGAGAACCAATCTTTTGGGATGTTCCAGGGACCCTCTTGAAAATCCCAATTATTTCAAGGACAAAAAGATTTCATTTAGAATTTGATTTGGGGGGTTCAAATAGGATCATAGGTCATTGTGGTACAATATTTAGTCAATCCATTTAACCAAAGTGACAAGAAAATACTTTGCAGGAAGATATAGAAAGTTACATAATTGTTAAAAAAAAAATAAGTTCTTTTAATAGAGAAGACTCAGTTTTCTTAAGTAATCAAAGACTTGATAAAGAGAACATGAAGCACAATAAATTATTTTGATAAAATACAGAATCTTTAACCTCTCACAATCTTATGAAGAGCAGACTAGTCTAAGAAAATCTTGTTCTTGCAGATGAAAGAAAATTTTTAGTTTTACACGAATATAAGTAAACTATTGTTATTAAAGCTTATTTCTTAAATATTTATAATAAATGCATTCAATTTTAGCCAGTTTGACTACACAAGGCAAAATTCTCTTTTCCTATCCTCCCTCCTTCCCTCTCTCCCCAACTCTGTATATCCACTTAGTTTGTCTTTTATTTTCTGCTTTCTCATTCTGAAATAATTATTTTAGGACAAAATTAGTCTTTTTCTATCTCCATACCTCATACCTTTTCTTAGCCAAAAACACATCTTATTCCCTTGCATACAGAGTTTTTTTCTTTCTAGTAGTTTCAATTACGTATATTAATTAGAATTCTTAACTCTTGGAAACTTTAATATCTAGTGACGACTAAGTAAGCAATTGTGAACTGTCACACTGTCATTCCATAGACTGGCAAATTTAGGAGTACATTTCGTAATTTCTAGAAGTATATGCTTTCTCATAGTACAATTTTTTTTTAATGTGACACAAGACATTTTACTGACAGATCTAAATATCTTTAGTTTCTCTGTAATAAGAAGCCAAAAGTGGATAAACCTATGTTCTGTATTTTATCTTATTTGGAAATGACCTCAATGAATTTCCATCCTTTAACTTAACATAGCAAAACTCTAAATTACCAAAGAGGTTTAGAAAACTATTTAAGTAGACATATCATAAACCGTAATTATTTTTGAAAAGTTCACTTAAAATTTTTTTCTCCCCTAAAATTATTTCATTCACTTGTTCTTAACAATCATATTTAGATTACTCATAAAATGTCATGAGACATTAAAGCAGCTAGCCATCATCTTAGGTTATTTTTCTTTCTGACAAATTCTGTAACAGAGACACGTGAGCTTATTTGACTTTTAGTAAACCTAGGTCGAGTAAATTATATTTAATGCTGAAAACTCTAAAGACATGCCGATTTTAATTAAACCAACAAACTTAAACTAGCTTTTATTTACCAAAGATTGTCCCAGACCCCATGAACTTGAAAAGCATTTGGGTTAGTGTCTATTATATTTCAGAGTGTTTAAAATATTTAAATTGATAAGTGCATGTTTTTCTTTAAGCCAGTTAAACAAAGTCAGTTAATTTTTTTTTTTTTTTTGGCAAACTAATTTTGGCAATACCATCCAGAGGTAGAAATATATCGCATATACATAACATATAGACATATATAAACACACAGATACCAACAGGGACCCTAAATTTTAGCCAAGAATCAGGTACAACAATACAATTCATTAGCTCGTAAATTACAGTTGAATCCAAATTGTGTCTCTGGAAGATGGAACAAGTGAAGGTTACCACTCAAATGGCTAAAGCATTTTACTAATTTTTGTGGCAAGGACTTTCATTTGTCCGAAATAAGTAATCCTATAGAAGCTGTGGATTAACTTTTCCACAAGGGAAATTTTATAGCAGTTTGTGTTTTATTTTAAAAAGCCTCCCCCCACCTCCCACCCCGCCTTTTGTTTACTTCAGTCTCAGAGGATGGTGGGCTGTGTTATTAGTTATATCCTTGGGGTGTTTACATTTCAAAGACATGGAAGATTTACATCTTCAAGGGACAAAGAAAGAATGGGAATTGTCTCCAAGGAGTTTTGGAATATGTTTCTCTATAATTATCAGAAGTCTAGGGTAATTACTATTTTCCTTCTTTTTAGAACACTTCTGTTCCAATGTCCTGAGTTTTTACAATATGTGCAAGCATTTTGAGATGAACTGGGGAGGTTTGGGGGTTGGTAAAGATAGGTGTGTTTTGAATTGTTTCTAGAGCTGCATTTCTGGTTTTGCAAAGGTTTGCAAGATAAGGACAGTTGATTTTAATTCCTCAAAGATTGGGTTGCAGCCTGAATACTGTCAAGGGGCTGGCCCACCCATCCAACTACATTATCTTTAATTTGCTTCCTTATATCAGGGAGATTTCCAAAGAAGACGGAAATCAAAAGATTGCTATGTTCTGGAGCTTCAGGGTTTAATGCAGTATGCCTTTTAAAAGTCTGGATAAAGTCTTTAACGAAGGCCTTCAAATGTTTTCCTTTTCCTGAATGTACAATTCTGTCTCGGACCAGTTCACTTCAGGAGGAAAAAACCTCTACTGCTGCTTCTATTAGCCCCTGAATATTGGCCTCAAGCTGATCCATTTCCCGATTATTTATAGGAGGGCCTGGGTCATCTGCTTCTTCTGTGAGAGTTCCCCTCCACCCTGCCACCGCCAGGAGCTGTCTGTTTTGTCTGTTAACTACAACATAATTTTATTATATATAATCCAAAATAGTTTTTATGGAGGGGAAAAACACACCTTGTTAGCTGTAAGTGGGATTGTGAATGTACACTAATCTTTTTAACTCCTCCCTAAATTTGGTAGGAACTGAAAGTAGAGGTAAAAGGGTTTTGTAATTTAACAGAACTACCGCCATCCATAGACATGAATTCTTGCATTGGGGGTCCAGAAAACATTTGCAAGGGACATTGCATAGGAAAGCCTGAAGCTGGCAGAACCTGATTACAGGGTCTTGTAATCAGAAAAGTAGATGGAAAAGTACAAGGAGTTGTAAGGGGCAGCGAAGCCAGCCCTACCACCCATTCCAAGTGATTCTGCTAAATTCACCTCCTGGCTTTCATGATTTACACAAGTAATCTTTATACCCTGGGCCTGGTGGTCTGGACAGAGTGCTTTCTGCAGATCTTAACAGGAAAGGGAAGTTAAAACAGGTAGATGGGGCTGAACAAGACAAAAAGAATCCTTCATCTCTGGTGTTGTTGTTGTCTTTAATATAGGGGAACCACAGCAAAGCTTGTCTAAAGAGATGCCAGTCTCGTGCGAATCATGAACTCACCAGTCTGTAAGGCTAGCTCAAACAACAAGCTTATAGGACCTATGCCTGTATTCAACCCTGTGATTTTCCTCCTTATGACAAACAACACAAAAGACAAAAGAAAACCATGACCTAGGAGGAGAGGAATCAATAGAAAGCAAGAATACTCATAACAAATCTTTATCAGAACAAATCTTTACCAGAGTCACTATACCAAAGGAACTGACTCACACAAATAATGTCTCCTGCTAATCTAAATCTACAAAAAAGAAAAGGATTCTCCCCACTCTTGCTTCTACCAGATCCTGCAGGCAGAGATCCAGGAGACTGATGTGGTAAGAATTCTTACCTTCTACCAGAGCTTCCAGGATCTCTCAGCTGCAGCAACCCCAGAACAAGCAATGTCCAGCCAAAGGAGAGCCCCACGTTCGGCACCAAACTATTGGGGAAGACAAATTTTCCCTTCGTTCCTTATAGGTTCTTTGGTTGGTCTCGTAAGTAAATTGACATAAGACAGATTAACAGGAGAAAAACAAATTTACTTTCATATGTTTGAGAGCCCCACAAAGATATGGAACTCAAAGGCAGTCGGGCAATTGAGGTTTATATACTACCCTGAGCTGAAGAATGGGATAGGGGCCCGAGCTTCAAAGGGAAGGAGGGCAATTCACAGGAAGGTGAGATGAGCAGGTCTTTGGTAATCAGATGTTTTCCCTGCCATATAGATGACGCTTTCAGGTAAACAAAAAGTTCTCTCTGGTGAAAGCTCTCTTTCTGGTACAGGCCTCTAATCTACGTTCTTTTAGGCAGTTATGGAGGATGTAAAAAGCTCTTCCTGAGTCTGCTGGGCCTCGACTGCCTTCAGTTCAAATTAATCTACCTGCCACATTTTCTCCCCTTCAAATGCAACCAATCACCACCACATAGACTCCTGTTTCTTCACAGCCTATTCATTTCTCCCAACCCAAACCTGGATAATTTCAAAGCAATGCCTAGATATCTTATTTGATCTAAAAACATTTGATTATTATTTTTTAGTTTATGGACTTTCTTTAAGTAAAACCCAAATGTAATACCACATTTTAAAAGTAAACAGGAACTCTTTCATTAAATATCCAGTCAGTGTTTAAATTCCCCCATCTCATATTTGTTTCTCTTTTCTCAAAACAGGATTCCAAATAAGAGTGAAATAAGGTTCTTAAGTTGTAATTTTCTAATGCTCTCTGAAGTCCACTTTAATCTGTATGTTTCCCAAAACTTTTGTTTTTCTTGCAGTTTACTTGTTGAAGTAGTTATTTGTCCTGTATCATTTCCCACAGTCCAGAATTTGCTGATTGCATCCAATGGCGTGCTAAGGTACAGTTTGTATAGGAAAGGCAAGATACATGTTTGATGGTTTTCCTGTGATTGCATTTTTCCTGGTCGATTCTGGTTCTAATTTCTTGCTTCCATTATATATATAATCCATCTCCTGCCTGTGCTGTGCTTTCCGCATACTGCAGCATCCTATTCTGACCACTGGGTAGCACTTTAGTGAATATTCAGGGCCAACAGGCTACGTGTGAAGGATATGGTAGGATGGAATATCATACACCCCTGTTCTTAAAGGATTTTGAGTACTTTTCTTTTATTCTGCAACTTCATCCCCACTATTTCCTCAATCCTCACTAGTTTCTCTAGCCATGCCCTTGGGGTGGTTTCTTTCTACACACTAGACAATTCATCAGTGTTTTGATAAACAAAGGCAGTTCTCACTTGTGCTTTAACTAATACTTTTTGTTTTTTTCCTTCTGGGTAAACTTTTATAGTATGAAAGGTATAATGGCCCCACAGAGCATACAGTGCTTCTGAATAAACTTCTTTGATGGGTTTCAGCAATCAAATTATAAGATAATTTTGTTTAGCAGGAATAGACTCAACTGGGTTTTGAAGGAACAGGCAAGGCATAGTCAAGGATGTGAGAGAATGTCCTATTTCTCAGTTTCTGAAATCTATAGATAGTTAAAGAAAACATTTTGAATGCCAAAATTCTTTTGGAGAAGCAGCTCAGGATAGTGGTTAAGGGCACAGAGTCTGGAGTCACCTCTGCTAGTTTGAGCAAATTACTAAACCTCTGAAGCCAGATTTCCTTGGCAAGATGTGGCTAAGGACAGCCTGCCTCATGGGAGGTCTATGAGCTATTTCCACTTCATATAATACAGTTAAAACCTTAATGATAGTTTATTAATATTAATGTATTTCTATCTTAATGAAATCAGTAAAGTCTAGCAAACTTGTGAAAGCAACACATATTTATTCCTTTAGTCAGTAAAGATGCCTGAAAGTATAGGCGTCTTCTTGTGACATGTTGATACTTATTGACCATCCTGGTATTTATATTTCACTTGATTCCTCTTTTTCCCATTTATTTATGTGTCTTTACTTTTGTAGCTGACTTTCTGTCTCATCACTTATTTGACTTCTTTTTCAATATTATATTAGCATTTCCTCTGTGGCTTCTCAAATCCTGACCCACAAGTGATACATATTTTACTTTATAAACTGTAGATATTTGGAGTATGGTTTTAAAGATTAGGTAAATACATGCTCAGAAATACATGTACTTTTAAAAACAGCAGTTATTATGTACTTGCAACCTAAGTAAGTCATTATTTAAAATTAATAGGGATGGATTTTTACTTGATCCCAATACATGATCAATCTAGCCAAAGAATTCACCAGCAACACTGACCATTACTTGGATGACCTTTGAAGAATGCAACAGACACACCCAAATACACATACACACACATATCCAATAACATTCACCAGTCTTAGCACCTCATTTGTGATAGAAAGCAAGTCAGTCCTGCATATTTACTTGTCCAGTCTATATCAAAATCTTTTAACAAATTAGGTTAGAAAAATAAATCCCTAAAGCTTAAAATGCAAAGAAACAGGAAATTTACCTTATTTTCCTCATACCTGACTATCACTAAAAGTTATCTAAATACTAATGAGAGGACTAATGATGTCATTGGCTCCTCCCAATTTAAAGAAGTTATTGCTGCCCCATTTTATCACTAAGGCTATTTGATGCTTAGAGAAAGCTTAAGAAACTTGTTCAACATCACAAAAGATCTAGAATCTGTAGAAGCTAGGATCTGAATTCAAGCCTTGTGATACTACAGCCCTGGTGTCTAACCACCAATCAGCAGAACCTATGTTCTTGACGTGAACCAAGAGGTGAAACACTGAAAACAGTACCTTTACTCCATGTTTAGAAGTAAGGTATTTGGGGGATGGTTTGTATCTTATTTAATTTATAATTAACTTGGACTTTTAAAATTTATAAAACAGGAGTTAGGCAGAGGTGGATGACCTATAAGCTTCTCTGCCCAGCTAATGTAAGAATGAGCTTTAGTGTGACGTTTTCTCACCGTCATCCATTTCCTTATCCCTTTCCCTACCTGTATTTTCAAGATGAAGACATGGGGAGATGTTATTTACATCAGGCATAGTTTTAAACGGAAGCTACATTGACTGAGGGACTATTTGATATCTTTGAGCAAGTTCATATAGGCTCACGTTGCCTCCCTGCTCTTTTAATTTTCAGTCACCTCTTTTTACAATTCCTTTTCTGGAATAAATGCAAAGCAACAAAAGGTATTTAATGAAGAACACTAATAAAACCATGACCACAACAGGTTGAATTTGCGGTATCCTAAGGAGAGATAATTGGAAAACTGACCAAATAGTTGCGTTTTCTTCTGCGTAATATGTATGGTTTCAGTCTTGAAGTTTGTTTTTTAAATTTGTTTCTTTGCCGTTATTAGAAATAAAGTATAAAATATGTATGCTTTTACATTATAAATGGTTATATAAGTTAAAAACTTACAAAAAGGTAAAAATAACATGCACAGCTACCCAGCAAAAAGTACTTTTCATATTTTGTTGTACCTTCCTCCAATCTGTTTCACCTTTGTATCTGAATTCTACCTAGGCTGTATCCATAATATATACAACAACATTTATATACTGCTAAACATTGTATCCTAAAGAGGTTCTTATTTTTTATATAATTTTTATGTCATAGTAATAGATGTTTTAATAATCTTGAATTGTTGAATGATAATTTTCCTAATTCTTCACCATCCATTGAGCATTTAGGTTAACAATTTTTACTGCTGTCATTGATCCTGTGAGAAACACCTTTGTTCTCTAGCTTTGGACTGTTTCCCCGAATGGTGCATTACTTGGCCAAAAAATTGTACATTTTTAGCGTTAATAACACCTGTTGCCTCAATGTTTTACCAAAGGCACTGTATAGTTTAGAATGCTAGCAGTGACACTAAGGAGTGCCATTTTCATTACATCCCTTCCAGTACTGTATATAAGATTTTTTTCAAAATATGGTTGTGATTTTTAAAAGTGAATAATGGTACCTCTTCAAAGTCTTTGAATGCTTTTCATTTAAATATTAGAGTGAAGGAGCCTCCCAGGAAGGAATTCTGGAAGATACACCTGTGGATCCTGACAGTGAGGCTTATGAAATGCCTTCTGAGGTAAGAGTTTATACACGTGAAACTCCAAAAATAAAATTTAAGAGTTCAAGTTGGGTCCAACAATCAGTAACCCAAATCTGTCACTGTCAGATTTCCCTTATGTTTGTCCTTAAAGAGAATGACTTACTCTCTAGATGCACAAGTTAGCCAAATCCAGGACATGTATTGTGTGGACAGCTTTCAAGCTGTGAATGGTTTTTACGTTTGTAAAGAGTTAAAAAAAAAAAAAAAAAGGCAACAGCACTGATAGAGACAGTTTGTGGCCCACACAACCTAAAATATTTACAGCCTGGCCTTTTACAGAAAGAGATTGCTGGCCCCTACATTGAAGAATTATTTTACTAGACACTTTACCTTCTAAAACAAATGCCAAAATTGGAAAGTTAGAGAAATCAACTAAATGCCAAAAGTAGTAATTATTATTTGCCATCCATTTCTAGTGAGACGTTTGCATAGTAAAAGTTACTCAAAAAAATTAGAGAGTAGAAATATGATAAATGCATAGTTTGCAATGGATCAGTCTAACATTTTAAACAGCATACTTTAATTTGAAAGTAAGTTTCTTTAATAGAAAAGGTATCACAAGAGAAATTAGAAAACACTTTTAGATGAATGAAACTGACTCAGGAAGAAATAGAAAATCTGAATACATGTCTAATTGAAAAAGAATGAATTATTTAAAAACCCAGCCAAGGATAGAATTCCAGGACCAGATGGCTTCACTGGTGAATTTTACCAAACATTTAAAGAAGAAAAAATACCACTAATTACAATTAATGCCAATTAACTTATCATCCAAAAAAATAGAAGAGGGAGCACGCCCTAACCAATTCTGTGAGAACAATATTACCCTGATATCGAAACCAGACACCACCACTAAAAATTGAGTTAAAGCGTGTTGTAGTTAGGTTATTCTTCTTCTTCATGGCATTATTACAAGGCATATTGACAATCATCCCATTTGCAGAAATTGAGCTTAAATTATTTGCCTAATTAATTTTACCAGTATTTGGGGGTCTTTTTATACGTGGCACAATGCTAATAAACACTACAGAAATACAGGAAGAGTAACTGCTAGTACCCAGATGCAAGGAGTTTACACTCTAGTAGGTTTGAAAAACAAATACAAGTGCATCCCTTCATTTATTCATCATGATACCCCTAACAAACCTTATTGACTGCCTTTTATGCACCAGGCATCACAGGGGCAAAAATATACACGATGCACAGAAAAGGTTAACATTTTACAAGATTTCTTTAGATCAGTCGGGAGAAGTTTTATAGCAGAGGTGGGTAGTGATCTGCGTGGGAAGGGGTGGGAGATATGATAGGCCAAAATGAAGGGAGGACATTCTAACACAAGGAAAACTCCAAGGCATACATGTCTGGGAGTGCCTGTGGATATGTCAGAGGCACAGTGAGTAATTAAATGTGGTTCAAGCTTTGAGAAGAGTGACAGAGGAAGGCTGCAGAGATGGGTCAAAGACGAATTGTAAAGTACTGTAAAAACCTGGCCATTTAAGTTTGTACTTCATTCAGAAAGCAGCTTGAGTTATTGAAAATATGTTTTTAAGCAGGATTCTGCTATTATTAGAGTTGTTTTTTAGGAGGACTAATCTGGCCACTTTGGTTAAGACCATCAATATTTTTATTGTCTATGTTATCCAAGTTCTAGGGAGAGAGAAGGAGCTTTGAAATAGTAATAATTGAAGCCACAGATGAAGATATTCCCAACTGGGAAAGTAAAAGGAGAGAAAATGTGACTTGCCTTTAAATGTTGTAGAACCAAATCAGGTGATTTCTTAGAAAGAAACTAACACTTTAGTTGAAGAAGATGAGAGCCAGATAAGATAGACCGGCTACTGTGTCCTACAGGACTGTCATATGATTACTAAATGGCGCATGTGGAAGTAGAATTCAGACACCCTAATGCTGATCACAAGAATAATAATTCCCTTTTATATTTGACAGGAAGACAAAACTATTAAAAAGAAGAAAAATATACTGGATGTAGCAGAATAGTTCTAGAACTGTTAAGACTCTAACCTTTATTCAAAGTGGCAAGCCATGTCCCATCTCATTTTTGCCCTAAAGCCCCGATCACTGGTCACTTATACTAAAACTTCGTGTTGTCTTTCCGATTTTCCTATTATTAGGAAGGGTATCAGGATTACGAACCTGAAGCCTAAGAAATATCTTTGCTCCCAGTTTCCTGAGATCTGCTGACAGATGTACCACCCTGTACCAGTGCTCAGTTCCAACGTGCCCAGTCATGACATTTTCTCAAAGTTTTCAGTGTGTCTTGAAGTCTTCCATCAGCAGCGATTGGCGTATCTGTACCTGCCCCAACTCAGCATTTCGGTGCTTCCCTCCCACCTAATATATGATAGCAGGGTCTCTGTGTGCTGTGGATACTGTGAATTCAAATCTAAAGTGTTAAATTAAATTAAAAATACCTAAGTGACTGCCACTTATTTCTAAATCGCCACTAAGTTTTTGTTGCTGATGTTGAAAAATTGTGAGTGATTTACTATATAATATGATTTACTATAATATATTATAAGATTTTCAGGTGTCTTTTAATGATTCTAAATATATTGATGTATTGTGAAATTTAATACATATAATACTTAAATACGTGAGCATGAAACTATGCACCTATAAATATTAACTATAAAATGTTAGTTTTGTGATGTGTTTTATCTTGTGTTTGTATATAAATGGTGAAAATTAAAATAAAATGTTCTCATTACAAAAATCTTATTTTTATCCCATCTCACTTGAATAATAAAACCATGCTTATAAACAACATGCAATGAGAGCTGACACGATTAACTTAAAGTTCTTCATGGCCATTTGAAGGAGGATAGATTTTAGAGCAGTTTAAAAAGATGAGATGAAACATTAACCCTTTACTGTGGGAATTCCCTGAAGCAGCACTGCCCAAAATACGTTCTGATGCGCACTAGTACCTTAAGAGACCCTACTAAAAAAGTGGGTTCCCCTCCTACACTGTTGGTGGAAATGTAAGTTGGTGCAGCCACTATGGAAAACTGTATGGAGGTTCCTCAGAAAACTAAAAATAGGATTACCATATGATCCAGCAATCCCACTCCTGGGCATATATCCAGACAAAGCTATAATTCAAAAAGATATATATGCACCCCTGTGTTCATAGCAACTGTTCACAATAGCCAAGACTTGGAAGCAACCTAAATGTCCATCGACAGATGAATGGACAAAGAAGATGTGGTACATATATACTGGGCTGGCCAAAATGTCTGTGTGGGTTTTTCACAAACGAACTTTTTGGCCAACCCAATAAGCCATAAAAAAGAGTGAAGTAATGCCATTTGCAGCAACAAGGATGGACCCAGCGATTCTCATACTAACTGAAGTAAGTCAGAAAGACATATGATATCATGTTGTGTAATCTAAACTATGACACAAATGAAACTAACTACGAAACAGAAACAGACTCACAGACATAGAGAACAGACCTGTGGTTGTGGGGGGGGGGGAAGTGGGGAGGGATGGAGTGGGAATTTGGGGTTAGCAGATGCAAACTAGTATATACAGAATGGATAAACAACAAGGTCCTCCTGTATAGCACAGGGAGCTATCTATATTCAATATCCTGTGATAAACCATAGTGGAAAAGAATATGAAAAAGAATGTATATATATGTATAACTGAATCACTTTACAGCAGAAATTAACAACACTGTAAATCAACTACACTTCAGTAAATCAATAAATAAAAAAGTGGGTTCCATAGAATACAGAAGTGTAAGAAATGATATTGACTACATCCTCTTTAGGTAATCATAAGGCATATTAACATCAGCACGTTAAAGGCTCTGAGAGAACCTGGTTAACTTTAACCCAGGATTTTCTTTTTTTTAAATCAAATCTTTTCCTTCCAGGAAGTACCTTTAAACATCTCTGGGAACTACCAGAGAATCGCCTTAATGTCTCTAGATTTATAAAAATCTCTTGGACTCCTTTAAATTCTGGTAAACATATGCATTCTAGGAGATTTCTTTAGGAAAGGTTTTTCTACTTAGGGAAAATCTGTTAATTCCCCATAGGTGCTGACAATAAATTTGAATGTCAAAAGACCTATACAAATCAATACTTTTTTTTAATCTTTTTAATTATTCAGGAGACAAATGGCATGGCCACTTTAAAAAGTCCCCAACAGAAAGTATAATTTTAAGAAAATGTTCTAGAAGTGCTAGACAGCTCAGATGTAATCGTGAGTGATTTGATGTATATTAGGCATCGGCAAGGAGGGAAGGCAGAGTGAATATAACGACTCCCCCGCACGATCACCACAGAAGCTTAGTCTTTTGCCTAATTGGAAAGAGACTACAGAGTGTTAAGCTGCTGTGTATGTAGTCTTAAACTGGAGAGAAGCCGTAAGTCTCTTGTTTCATTAGATACATTCATGAGGAAACCACATGGAAAATTACAGCCTTTCTGTACAAGGAGCCTTCTAGTACCAATATGTGCACAGAAAATACCACGGGAAGATATACACCAGTAGCGGTTGTCTTGAACCAAGCACTTAAACAAAATTTGTGCAAGGCACGTAAGCCTTTTCAGGATTCTTGTCTCACAGCCACTGCTGAGACATCTACCTGACAAGTGCCCTGAGGGTTAGTCTGCTCCCAGGCTTATTTTGCAGACATCATCCCCCCAAGTCTGAGTTATTCAGCCTCATATGCTCCATGGGGCTTTAGCAAAACAGGTCAGGATGGGCTTTGGCCACAATTGGCAGCACAACAGTCTAATGTATGGTTTGGCATTCCAAGTCAGATCTTTTCAACATCTCCCACCAGTATGAGATATATTTCCCAACCTTCTGGCTCACCCAGTGGCTAACTATTGGATCAGCACACACAGACACATACACATGCCTCAGGACAACCAATAGTTCTCAGGGATAATGCTTTCCACATCCACACTGAGGAAGAAAAACGCAATGTTCTGACTGAAAACTTGACAGACTCCTCCGTCCACCACACTGACACCACACTCTTCCTATGTAGGATGAGTTCATCCTACTGTGTTGTTTCTGTCTTGGGCAGGAGCACAACAGGGCTGGTACCTCCCTGTTTTCTCTGTCCCTGGAATTTAAATTGCAGATACTTTTTTTTATTACTATGTGTCAAATACAGGTGTAAGTGATTTATCAATAGTAACTTGTTTAATTCTCAAAACAGCACTAAGTTCCACTACTATCCTCAGTTTATATATGAGCAAACAGAGGCACCTGCAGGCTAAGTAATGTTCTCATAGCCACAGAGCTAAGAAGTGGCCAGAACAGAAGTTCGATCAATATGGGGCCAGAGTCTGTGCTCTCAGCCCCTAGGTCACATCATCTCTCAGAGTGAGGACATACAACTATGTCAGTAACCCCCCAGAAGTCTAGAGAATGTGATAGTAGCCTTGCTTTTCTAGATATAATTATTAGTATATTTCTAGCCTTCTTCAGGCATCTATGTCTAGAATAAGTCATATTCATGTATACGGAGATTTATTTCTAATTCTAGGAGAAATTAGCCAGCTCCTGACTAACCTGATTGATCCTTCCTTATAACTAAACTATGCACATCCTGTCGCTAGGACTAAGTTATTTATTTTCAGCAGAAGGCAAAAATATCAACATAATAACAGTAGTCTACAGTAAGGCAGGCTTTTTCATCTTCCTGTTGCATCATGGGTACTTAGCTTCTGTCAAATGGCAAAAATGCATATATATAAATAAAACTGTTCAATTATACATATTTATTAATGTAATGGCTGAATTTATAAATGAATAAACTGGAAAGTACATGAATTAATAATTTATATTTTTAAATTATATTAAGCCTTGATTTTCTAGGTATATTTTTTGATACAGTAATGCTCTATTTTATCCTTTGAGTAAACCTAGATTTCAGGAATCCAAATGCAATAGAATAGCTATAACACCAAAACTATTTCTAAATATTATTTTAGTTCCAATATCTCCTGTATAATTATCAAAGATTTCCTTTATAATGTTTCTTTGCTGCTACAACACTATCTTTGATTATTTTAAAACCAGTGGTACAGATGGTTATTGGAAGCAGTTAAAAAGCATTCCTTCAAAAAGTCCAGTTTGAGCCTCTAGTAGGTTTTGCTGATATACTTCTGAAGTCAGGAAGGATTGCATAGGGGATTTCCAAAGTTGATCCTACAACTATGGTTAATACACTGAGCTAGGTCTTCTTATGAACCTTATGAAAAAGTATTCTCTGATTCCCTTAAAGGTCAGTGACCAGAAATTCCCACTGTTTCTATGGCAACACAGCAAGATACAGTGCCTTGGAAATGTGCTGCATTTTAATTAGGTTCCTCTAGGGCTTCCTAACTGCGTTTTGCAGGTAGACTAAATACCAGGTTGCTTTATATCTTGAAGTGAGATGAAAGCTAGCCCATCTGTAAATGTCAAAGCTAAACTGGGCTCCAGTAAAGTCAAATCTAAACAAATATAGTAGCAAGTCTATGTGTTTATCTTAGAAAAGAATACAACATTCTTTTCCAAAAATAATCAGGGGTGCTTGCTTAACTAGGTTGGCAGGAGTAGTAGTGAGGATCCTGGATTCTAAAAGTAGACTATGTAGGTTTGACTCCCAGCTATGTCATTTACTACCTGTGTTACTTTGAACAAGTTACTTAATCTCTTGGTGTTTCTGTTTCCTTGTCTGTAAAAATGCAGATGACAATAATAGTACCTCATAGCAGTGCTGTGTGGATTAAATGAGTTAATATAAGTAGAATGCTTAAGACTATGACTTGCCTATGGTAAGTGATCAATGAATCAGTGATACTATTAGTAGTATTGGTACAAGTGGTGGTGGTAGTGGTGATAGTAGTAGTAGTAGAGAACACTATATTTTTAAAGATAAATAAGAAATAAATATTTTAAATGTGTAGATATATTCATTTATATATCCTAATATAAAAGTTATAATAGCCAATGCAATCTTAAAAAAGAAGAGCAAAACTGGAGGCACCATACCCCCTGATTTTAAGCTATATTACAAAACTATGGTAGTCAGAACAGTATGGTACTGGCAGAAAAACAGACAGATCAATGGAACAGAATAGAGGGCCCAGAAATTATGCATATAGGGTCAGTTAATTTACAACAAAGAAGCCAAGAATATACAATGGGGAAAGGATAGTCTCTTCTATTAATGGTGTTGGGAAAACTGGACAGCCATATGCAGAAGAATGAAACTAGACCACCATCTTACACCATACACCAAAACTAACTGAAAATGGATGAAAGACTTGAATGTGAGACCTGAAACCATAAAATTCCTAGAAAAAAACATAGGCAGTAAGGCCTTGACATCAGTCTTGGCAATTATATCTTGGATTTGACAGCAAAGGTAATAAAAGCAAAAATAAACAAGTGGGATCACATCAAACTAAAAAGCTTCTGCACAGCAAAGGAAACCATCAACTAAATGAAAAAGCAATCTACTGAATTGGAGAAAACATTTGCAAATCATATATCTGAGAAAAGGTTAATATCCAAAATATATACAGACTCATACAGCTCAATAGCAAATAATTCAATTGAAAAATTGGCAGGAAATCTGAACAGGCATTTTTCCGAAGAAGACATACAGCTGGCCAACATGTACATGAAAAGGTGTTCAATATCACTAATCATCAGGGCAATGCACATCAAAACTACAAGGAGATATCACCTCACACTTGTTGGAATGGCTATTATCAAAAAGACAAGAGAAAACAAGTGTTGGCAAGGATATGGAGAAAAGGGAACCCTTGTGCACTGTTGGTGGGAATGTAAATTGGTATAGCCATTATGGAAAACAGTATGGAGGTTCCTCAAAAAATTAAAAATAGAACTGACATATGATCCAGCAATCTCACTTCTGGGTATTTACCCAAAGAAAACAAAAACACTAACTCAAAAAGATAGATGCAGGACTTACCTGGTGGTCCAGTGGTTAAGACTCCATGCTTCCACTGCAGGGGGCACGGGTTCGATCCCTGGTCAGGGAACTAAGATCCCTCAAGCTGCGGCACTGCAGCCAAAAGAAAAAAAAAAAAAAGATAGGTGCATCTTCACATTCATAGCAGAGTCATTTACAATAGCATAGATATGGAAGCAACCTAAATGTCCATCAATAGATGAATGGATAAAGAAAATTTGGTATATACAGTTGACCCTTGAACAACATGGGTTTGAACTGTGGGAATCCACTTATATGTTTTTTTTTCAATAGTAAATACTACAGTACTACATGATCCACGGTTGGTTGAATCCACAGATATGGAATCGAGGATATGGGGGGTTTGATAAGTTGCATAAAAATCTTGACTGTGCAGAGGATGGGCACACGCTAACTCCTGCATTGTTCAAAGGTCAACTGTATGTACAATGGCATACCATTCAGCCATAAAAAGAAGGAAATCTTTCCATCTGTGACAACATGAATAGAACTTGAGGGTATTATGCTAAGTGAAATATGTCAGACAAATACTGTATGATCTCACTTATGTGTGGAATCTAAAAAATAACCCCCAAAATGGAACTCATAGAGAATAAACAGGTGGTTTTCAGAGGTGGTGAGTTGGGGGGGGGGAGCGGGGGGCGGGGTGTGGAATGGGTGAAAGAAGTCAAAATGTACAAACTTCCTTCCAGTTATAAAATAAACTAAGTCATGGGAATATAATGTACAGCATGGTGACTACAGTTAATAACAGTATATTTGAAAGTTGTTAAAAGATCTTAAAAGTTCTCATCACAAGAAGAAACATTGTGGTAATGAATGTTTACTAGACACTGATCATTTCACAACATATACAAATATCAATCTTTATGTTGTACACCTAAAACTAACATGACGCTATATGTCAATTATATCTAAATAAATCATACATAAATAAAACAGTAATCAAGATTAGGATAATGGTAGAGCCACTCTGGAGACTTGAGCAGAGCCTATTTACTAATAGCTATGGGAGGATGTTAATGGTTTAATAACCAGTATGAATATTCACAGAAATCACCTAGCATCAAAGAAAGTTACTTACTACGAAATAAATATGTACCAAATGCAAACACTGTATTTATGAGACACATCTATCTTTAGACCCAGCTATACTCATCAAGTCATACATCTTCACATCCAAGTGAGATGTGTTTGATATTTATATTTATATGATATATTCATATGTTCACTACTTTTGGTACTGGTCACTAGAAAAAAAGACAAGCGTGTATATATATATATATATATATATATATATATATATATATATATATAACTCACTAGTCTAAAACAGATTATTATCAACCACAAAGGAGAAAAACAGCCACTTGAATTTCCATCTATTTCCCAAATCTCATTCATTTCCCATTATCTTCCCCCATACTCCTCTCACTTGGTAACTCTCATTTTTTACCTAAAAGGAGGCAATATTTTACATGAAAATGTCTGCATTCTAAGAGAGGTAACAGAAATACCAACAGTCACAATAGAAAAACATTGTTTCCTTCCTCTTTGTCTTTAGCAAGTCCCTAGGACGACTGCTGAAAAAAAGCAAGTGAGCTGCTAAGATGCTTGCCAGGGTTCTGTGCTATCAGATCGTCCTCTGCGGCATACTCGGAAAGTCAATCAGTCGGACAAAGCACACTTGTCCTTTTACCCACTGGACTGTCTGAAACAGCCTAGGGAACAAAGTTAGAGTGGCAGAAAATTCTTATTCAATACTACATTTTATAACAATGATCAACTCTTGGGGTAAAAATAACCAAGGACCAAATCCAGACAGATGAGCATCTAGAACATATTTTTTTGTCATATAAGGCATCACCCAGATCTCTATAGAAATGATCAGGGGAAGTCTTGAGAGGGTGCCAAGCATTTGTAGTTCAGCAGGACAGACTCCTGCTGTTGAAGATGGACTGCCATGTTGAATGATAACAGATCTGGCAAGTCCCCTTGGCATGCTTCCCCGGCAATCAGCCGTGGGCACCCCCAGCAGCTTGTACCAAGGTTTTAGCTAGGCCATTTGCCTGAGAATGATGAGTAAAAGTACGAAGCTAAGATAAAAACCTTTTCCACAATTTTCTTAATGTCATCGAAACCAAAAAAAATATGATTTAAAGCATTTGTGTATTATATATTGTTAATAACTGATGCTGAGTTCTGATTATCAGAGCAATGTTTGGAGATGAAATATTGTTGGATACTTGGTGTCATTCTGAGAAAGATTCTGGTACAACACAAAGCCATGTCAGTCATGTCTAAGAACAGCTCTGCAAATCAATAGTAAGGGGTTTTGATCTAGCTGCTTTGTACTGTCCATGGTGAGAACAGACATTCAAACGCTACACTCTTAGTTTTACACTATCATACCTAGTTCCAGGTCATTAGACATAGTTTTTAGTCATTGTTTCCATGCCAACAATTCCTGGATGCCCTAGGGACAGTTTACTCAAAGCAATTCTTTCTGGAATAACAATTTCCACATAATAGTCACCTTTTTATAGATGACAATTCATATTGACAGTTTGCAATTGACTTGAATTCCTGGAGCAGTTTCTTTAGGGATAAATCTCTCCATCCCTACTCCCACACACACCTATCACCCGCTTAAGATAGACCAGTCTTGCAATCTTGCATATTTAACTATGGAATGCATTCAATACGAAGTTGTCGATGCTTTATTCTTTAACAGTTAATATCTATAAAATGTTTCTGATTTCTGAATGCATTTTTTGTTCATATCTAACCTACATCCAAAATATTCAGACCTCACTTACAGTAACAATGAACAAAGTAAAAAAATCACTCTGGACTGTAAACTAAAGCTGAAATTTTTTAAAAAGTGAGACATCACTTATAGAGAGTGGAGAAATAAGCCTACTGAGAATATGGTGTGGAACAATACATTTAAACCCTACATTTAGATCTAAGTTTCTTTGTAGCCAAAATCTGAACGTGAAACACGAAGACTGTATAACTTTCAGTGCCTGCAGGAAGAAGATATTTTGTTATTACTTGTGATTATTTTTATTATTATAATTTTGCAGAAGGGCAGAAGAGCCTTTTTTTTTCTATTTTATGTCTAGTAGAAATGTATGACCAAACAACTCTTTTAAAAACGTAACACAGTCAAATAGAACCCTTCCAAATCATTACCACCCATAGTCAAAGACATTCATAATCAAGTTCTTTCCTGAGGAAGAAATAGTCAAGGCCCCAGGCTCTCCTAAGGATGGGTGACTGGGCAAATTACACTGACTCCCTCTTTAATGCAGGCCCACATTACGAGCAGAATAGACAGAGATGGATGTTTTAATTTTTAGAATTTCTAGGTTTCTAGAGCAGTAAGGAAAAGCCTCAAGTGATGCCTACGCAGTGGCAGAATTAAAAACATTACTTTTCCTTAAGGGAGAGGCCCGGTGGAGTGATCGATACAAATTGTGAAGGTACCTCACAACAGTCGGGTATAGAAGGCTCAGATGCTTTGTAGTACAGAACATATTGGGAGAAAAAACATTTTGAAATGCACACATCTGTGGGAAGAAGTAAATGCTGGGAAGAAGTCTAGATATATAGGTAACAGGGAAAAAACTATCCAATAAATGATAACGCACTAATGGTCCATCCAGGCAGCGTCAGGGAATTCTGACAGCAGCACTACTACAACCCAAAGCCAGGGAGGGGTTCTTTAGCGAGATTCTGGAGCCTTCTGTGAATTGGCAGGACCAAGGTCAGGCTACAGATCAAAAGGCTGGAGTTCTGAAGAGAATAAAAATAAGCTCTACTTAAAATGCCTTATCATCATGTCAACTCAGTAGCCTAAAATGTCAGCCTTGACTCAGAGGTGTTTGGCAAAATAATAAGCCAAGTTCTTACGTGATCGTGATACTTTGAAAATTTTAAAGTTTTAAAGAAGGATTATATAGAGATTTTGTTCAGAACCAAATGATTTCATACATATCTTAGGCTAAGACAAAAATATGAAAAATATTTTTTTCATGTATTTGGACCTCACAATCTCTGAGATACAATACTCACTTTGCAGAAGTTCACTCTTTGTTTTGTTTTCTTTCGGGGAAAAAAATCAAAGCTTCCTAACATACGAATTCTGAATTCCAGGAATCTGATTGGTTGGCATTGTGCCTTCTGAAAATCCTCAAGGCACACATTTGAAAAAGTTCAAATTCCTAGGTGGACCCTTAACTGAATTTATGTTGCCTGTGGTTATCTAGTTAGTTTTCTTTTCGGTGGATGCCTTCATTCTGTTAAGTTCAGACAGAAGTTGGGAATGGGATTGCTATAGTGAAATTCCCCAAGTGGTAGCGAAGAGAGAACAGTTCAAGAGAGTCTAGATTGTTAAAAGGTACAAAAAAGTTAGGAGTGAGACCAAGTCAAGATTTAGGATCTAACACAGATGTAGGAAGACTAACCAATCTCAGTTCTGTATATCAGAGTCTAGCAAACAAATTAGTGCCGACAGCTCTCGCAGAAGATTGATCCCACCTTTCCTCCCCAATCAGACCTTCCCAGTGGTAAACAAACAAACAAACCAACAAATTAAAAACCCTGCCTGACAGCCGAGGATTGGCTGAGGATCAGAAACTCACTTTATAATGGTCCAATGCCTTCATTTAATAAATAAGCAAACACCCAAGATTGCATGCACTTGCCGTTTTGGCTAGAATTAAAATAAACTTTCAACCAATAATACTTTATTGCTGCAAAAACTATTCCAGTGAAATCCACCCTAGCTCATGACAATATTCTAGTATATGTGTCTAGAAAGGATAAAAGTTATTAACACTAAAACCAAACGTACCCTGGAAACATAATAATGCTTCGAAACCTTGACAATTCTCCTATACAACCGACTTAGGATTCACTGCCTCCTTCCTCCAAAGCGCTGTATCCATTACTACTCCTAACAACTTCTTTATTGCTGGTGGGGAAAAATATATAATTTTAAAGTAATTTAAGCATAATAAATTTACATATAAGTGTACAAGAAAATAAACACAAAATTCAATGTCTGAATTTTAAGCACAAACAATAGGAACTTAGTATTTAACAATGACCCAGTATACCCACACAAATATAATTTCATCAAGTTCCTTACTGAACACATTTTTAAACTTTCATAGTACAGTTCCAGGCAGAAACTTGCTCAGAGTAAATATCTGAATGAATGACTCAAGCTATTAGATGTTATTTCTAAGTATCAAGTATCTTGTACTGGATGTTTTAAGACTGAGATGGAAAGAAACCCATTTGTACAATTGCCAAATATGAAATCATGACTAAAACTTGTTATATAATTCAAGTAAGAAACTGATAGCCTAGATAACCTTTCAAGTGCCTACTATCAAGTAGAATGATGTTTATTTTCAAAATGATATTTCTCTGTTCTGTAAACCATGACCAAGTTGTCTTAATCCTTTAAATAATCATTTAAATAATTCTTAATCCTTTAAACTCTAAATCATTGAAAACAAAAGAGGGGAGTGCTAATCTTAGGAAAAGAAAAACCTCAGTCATCTCAGGACACCATCAGCTTTAAAAAAGACAGTACTTTTTTGGGAGTATGTTTGACATTTTCCACGTATTTCAAGAAGGTTCTATACTGATCTAAAATTGTAGCAGATGGAGAAGCAGCAGGTGTGAACTCAGCAAATATACAAGAGACAAGATTCCAAACTAGGCCAACTACATAAGGCCTTTCACATTTGAGGTTAAGTAATGGATATACTTTAGAAAAGATATAAAATTGTGTGTGTGTATGTGTGTACGTGTAATGCATTAAAAATTATGAGAGTGTTTTTCTATATGACATGCCATGGATCTAGATCCTAGGACATGGAATATAAGCAAGAAAAAACAAACGTAAGAGTTAGACACAAAAGTATTAAGAAGAAACATATCCCTGTCTATTGTACAAACTAAATCAATACTTATTGTGCCTTTAACCACAGGTATATGCTTCTCTAAAGGCAAATTTTAATTTATTTCAACAACCTCATCCCCAAAACTTGTTCCACCAGTTATTTTGAAATTATTTTAAAAATAAAAACATACTATTTTAAAACCAGAATCCCTGGGTTTAACTTACAGCTCAACCACATGCTAGCTATGTAATCCTAGGAAATAGGTTTGTATCTCTGAAAATTAGATGTAAATTAGAAATAATGGTATTTACTATATTTGGTTATAAAGATTAAATGAACTCTACTATAATTAAATTACTCTTTATTACATATAGTATTACTTCATTGCTTGTCTTCAATGTTATAAAAAAAGTAAAATTTTTAAGAGTAAGGTGTAATAGAATTAAAATGATATAATTAAATGATAATTAAAATGATATAAATATTATCCAAATAAATATACACATTTGAGCTTAAATGTAGTAATTCCTTATTCTACTATGATGAATATTATAAAAAGAGAAGAAAAAAACCCAAACCCCAAAAACAGAAAAACAAACAAAACCTCGACAAGGGACAGGAGCTTCAACATGGTGGAAGAGTAAGATGCGGAGATCACTTTCCTCCCCATAGATACACAAGAAATACATCTACACGTGGAACAACTCCTACAGAACACCTACTGAACGCTGGCAGAAGACCTCAGACCTCCCCAAAGGCAAGAAACTCCCCACATACCTGGGTAGGGCAAAAGAAAAAAGGAAAAACAGAGACAAAAGAATAAGGATGGCACCTGCACCAGTGGGAGGGAGCTGTGAAGGAGGAAAAGTTTCCACACACTAGGAAGCCCCTTGGCCGGCGGAGACTGCGGGTGGCGGAAGGGGGGAGCTTCAGAGCCGCGGAGGAGAGCACAGCAACAGGGGTGCGGAGGGCAAAGTGGGGAGGTTCCCGCACAGAGGATCGGTGCTGACCGGCACGCACTAGCCCGAGAGGCTTGCCTGGTCACCCGCCAGGAAAGGAGGGGGATGGCAGCTGAGGCTTGGAACCCAGGGAGAGGACTGGGGTTGGCGGTGTGAACACGGCCTGAAGGGGCTAGTGCGCCACACCTAGCCGGGAGGGAGTCCGGGAAAAAGTCTGGAGCTGCCGAAGAGGCAAGATACCATTGTTTCCTGGTGCACGAGGAGAGAGGATTCAAAGCGAGCTTAAAGGAGCTCCAGAGATGGGCGCGAGCCGCGCCTATCAGCGCAGACCCCAGAGACGGGCATGAGACGCTAAGGCTGCTGCTGCCGCCACCAAGAAGCCTGTGTGCGAGCACAGGTCACTATCCACACCTCCCTTCCGGAGAGCCTGTGCAGCCCGCCACTGCCAGGGTCCCAGGATCCAGGGACTTCTACGGGAGAACGCACGGTGCGCCTCCGGCTGGTGCAACGTCACGCCGGCCTCTGCCGCCGCAGGCTCGCCCCGCATCCGTACCCCTCCCTCCCCCAGGCCTGAGTGAGCCAGAGCCCCAGAATCAGCTGCTCCTTTAACCCCGTCCTATCTGAGCGAAGAACAGACGCCCTCAGGCGACCAACATGCAGAGGCGGGGCCTAATACAGAGCTGAGCCCCTGGAGTTGTGTGAACAAAGAAGAGAAAGGGAAATCTCTCCCAGCAGCCTCAGGGGCAGCGGATTAAATCTCCACAATCAACTTGATATACCTGCATCTGTGGAATACGTGAATAGACAACGAATCATCCCAAATTGAGGAGGTGGACTTTGGGAACAACGATATATATATATTTTCCCTTTTCCTCTTTTTGTGAGTGTGTATGTGATGCTTCTGTGTGTGATTTTGTCTGAATAGCTTTGCTTTTACCATTTGTCCTAGGGTTCTGTCTGTTTTGTTTTGTTTTTTACTTAAAAATTATTTTTATTTTAATAACTTTATTTCATTTTACTTTATTTTATTTTATCTTCTTCTTTCTTTCTTTTTTTCCTCCCTTTTATTCTGAGTCATGTGGATGAAAGGCTCTTGGTGCTCCAGCCAGGCATCAGGGCTGTGCCTCTGAGGTGGGAGAGCCAAGTTCAGGACACTGGTCCACAAGAGACCTCCCAGCTCCACATAATATCGAACAGTGAAAATCTCTAAGAGATACCCATCTCAACACCAACACCCAGCTCTGCTCAACGACCAGCAAGCTACAGTGCTGGACACCCTATGCCAAAAACTAGCAAGACAGGAACACAACCCCACCCATTAGCAGAGAGGCTGCCTAAAATCATAATAAGTCCAGAGACACCCCAAAACACACCACCAGACGTGGACCTGCCCACCAGAAAGACAAGATCCAGCCTCATCCACCAGAAGACAGGCACTAGTCCCCTCCACCAGGAAGCATACACAACCCACTGAACCAACCTTAGCCACTGGGGACAGACACCAAAAACAATAGGAACTACGAACCTGCAGCCTGCGAACAGGAGACCCCAAACACAGTAAGTTAAGCAAAATGAGAAGACAGAAAAACACACAGCAGATGAAGGAGCAAGGTAACAAAAAACCCACCAGACCTAACAAATGAAGAGGAAATAAGCAGTCTACCTGAAAAAGAATTCAGAATGATAGTAAAGATGATCTAAAACCTTGGAAATAGAATGGAGAAAATACAAGAAACGTTTAACAAGGACCTACAGGAACTAAAGAGCAAACAAAGAGTGATGAACAATAAATGCAATTCAAACTCCTCTAGAAGGCACCTATAGGAGAATAACTGAGGCAGAAGAACGGGTAAGCGATCTGGAAGACAAAATAGTGAAAATAACTACTGCAGAGCACAGTAAAGAAAAAAGAATGAAAAGAATTCAGGACAGTCTCAAACACCTCTGGGACAACATTAAAAACACCAACATTCGAATTATAGGAGTCCCAGAAGAAGAAGAAAGAAGAAAGGGACTGAGAAAATATTTGACGAGATTATAGTTGAAAACTTCCCTAATATGGAAAGGAAATAGGTAATCAAGTCCAGGAGGCACAGAGAGTCCCATACAAGATAAATCTAAGGAGAAACACACCAAGACACATATTAATCTAACTATCAAAAATTAATTACAAAGAAAAAATATTAAAAGCAGCAAGGGAAAAACAACAAGTAACACATAAGGGAATCTCCATAAGGTTAACAGCTGATCTTTAAGCAGAAACTCTGCAAGCCAGAAAGGAGTGGCAGGACATATTTAAAGTGATGAAGGAGAAAAACCTACAACCAAGATTACTCTACCCAGAAAGTATATCATTCAGATTTGACAGAGAAATTAAAACCTTTACAGACAAGCAAAAGCTAAAAGAATTCAGCACCACCAAACCAGCTTTACATCAAATGCTAAAGGAACTTCTCTAGGCAGGATACACAAAAGAAGGAAAAGACCTACAATAATAAACCCCAAAAAATTAAGAAAATGGGAATAGGAACATACATATTGATAATTAACTTAAATGTAAATGGATTAAGTGCTCCAACCAAAAGACACAGATTGGCTGAATGGATTCAAAAAACAAGACCCATATATACGCTGTCTACAGGAGACCCACTTTTGACCTAGGGACACATACAGACAGAAAGTGAGGGGATGGAAAAAGATATTCCATGCAAATAGAAATCAAAAGAAAGCTGGAGTAGCAATTCTCATATCAGACAAAAGAGACTTTAAAACAAAGACTATTACAAGAGATAAAGAAGGCCACTACATAATGATCAAGGGATCAATCCAAGAGGAAGATGTAACAATTGTAAATATTTATGCACCCAACATAGGAGCACCTCAATACATAAGGCAAATACTAACAGCCATGAAGGGGAAATCGACAGTAACACAATCATAGTAGGGCACTTTAACACCTCACTTTCACCAATGGACAGATCATCCAAAATGAAAATAAATAAGGAAACACATGCTTTAAATGATACATTAAACAAGATGAACTTAATTGATATTTATAGGACATTCCATACACAAACAACAGAATACACATTCTTCTCAAGTGCTCATGGAACATTCTCCAGGACAGATCATATCTTGGGTCACAAATCAAGCTTTGGTAAATTTAAGAAAATTGAAATCATATCAAGTATCTTCTCCGACCACAACACTATGACACTAGATATCAATTACAGGAAAAAGTCTGTAAGACATACAAACACAAGGAGGTTAAACAACACACTACTTAATAACCAAGGGATCACTGAAGAAATCAAAGAGGAAATCAAAAGATACCTAGAAACAAATGACAATGAAAACACGATGACCCAAAACCTATGGGATGCAGCAAAAGCAGTTCTAAGAGGGAAGTTTATAGCAATACAATCCTACCTCAAGAAACAAGAAACATCTCAAACAAACAACCTAACCTTACACCTAAAGCAAACAGAGAAAGAAGAACAAAAAAACCCCCAAAGTTAGCAGAAGGAAATAAATCTTAAAGATCAGATCAGAAATAAATGAAAAAGAAAAGAAGGAAATGATAGCAAAGTTCAATAAAACTAAAAGCTGGTTATTTGAGAAGACAAACAAAATTGATAAACCATTAGCCAGACTCATCAAGAAACAAAGGGAGAAGACTCAAATCAATAGAACTAGAAATTAAAAAGGAGAAGTAACAACTGACACTGCAGAAATACAAAAGATCATGAGAGATTACTACAAGCAACTCTATGCCAATAAAATGGACAACCTGGAAGAAATGGACAAATTCTTAGAAATGCACCACCTGCTGAGACTGAACCAGGAAGAAATAGAAAATATGAACAGACTAATCACAAGCACTGAAATTGAACCTGTGATTAAAAATCTTCCAACAAACAAAAGTCCAGGACCAGATGGCTTCTCAGGTGAATTCTATCAAACATTTAGAGAAGAGCTTACACCTATCCTTCTTAAACTCTTTCAAAATACAGCAGAGGGGGGGACACTCCCAAACTCATTCTACGAGGCCACCATCACTCTGATACCAAAACCAGACAAAGATGTCACAAAGAAAGAAAACTACAGGCCAATATCACTGATGAACATAGATACAAAAATCCTCAACAAAATACTAGCAAACAGAATCCAACAGCACATTAAAAGGATCATACACTATGATCAAGTGGGGTTTATCCAAGGAATGCAGGGATTCTTCAATATACACAAATTAATCAGCGTTATACACCATATAAAAAATTGAAGGAGAAAAACCATATGATCAACTCAATAGATATAGAGAAAACTTTTGACAAAATTCAACACCCATTTATGATAAAAACCCTCCAGAAAGTAGCCATAGAGGGAACTCTCCTCAACATAATAAGAGCCATAGATGACAAACCCACAGCCACATGATCCTCAATGGTGAAAAAGAGAAAGCATTACCGCTAAGATCAGGAACAAGACAAGGTTGCCCACTCCTACCACTATTATTCAACATAGTTTTGGAAGTTTTAGCCACAGCAATCATAGGAGAAAAAGAAATATAATGAATCCAAATCAGAAAAGAAGAAGTCAAGCTGTCACTGTTTGCAGATGACCTGATACTATACATAGAGAAACCTAAAGATGCTACCAGAAAACTACTAGAGCTATTCAACGAATTTGGTAAAATAGCAAGATACAAAATTAATGCACAGAAATCTCTTGCATTCCTATACACTAATGAAGAAAAATCTGAAAGTGAAATTAAGAAAATACTCCCATTTACTATTGCAACAAAAAGAATAAAATATCTAGGAATAAACCTACCTAAGGAGACAAAAGACCTGTATGCAGAAAATTATAAGACACTGATGAAAGAAATTAAAGATGACACAAACAGATGGAGAGATATAACATGTTATTGGATTGGAAGAATCAACATTGTGAAAATGACTCTACTACCCAAAGCAATCTACAGATTCAATGCAATCCCTATCAAACTACCACTGGCATTTTTCACAGAACTAGAACAAAAACTTTCACAATTTGTATGGAAACACAAGAGACCCCGAATAGCCAAAGCAATCTTGAGAAAGAAAAACGGAGCTGGAGGAATCAGGCTCCCTGACTTCAGACTACACTACAAAGCTACAGTAATCAAGACACTATGGTACTGGCACAGAAACAGAAATATACATCAATGGAACACTATAGAAAGCCCAGAGATAAACTCACACACATATGGTCACCTTATCTTTGATAAAGGAGGCAAGAATATACAGTGGAGAAAAGACAGCCTCTTCAATAAGTGGTGCTGGGAAAAATGGACAGATACCTGTAAAAGTATGAAATTAGAACACTCCCTAACATCATACACAAAAATAAACTCAAAACGGATTAAAGACCTAAATGTAAGGCCAGACACTATCAAACTCATAGAGGAAAACATTGGCAGAACACTCTATGACATAAATCACAGCAAGATCCTTTTTGACCCACCTCCTCGAGAAATGGAAATAAAAACAAAAATAAATAAATGGGACCTAATGAAACTTCAAAGTTTTTGCACAATAAAGGAAACTATAAACAAGACCAAAAGACAACCCTCAGGATGGGAGAAAATATTTGCAAATGAAGCAACTGACAAAGGATTAATCTCCAAATTTACAAGCAGCTCATGCAGCTCAGTATTAAAAAAACAAACCACCCAATCCAAAAATGGGCAGAAGATCCTAATAGACATTTCTCTAAAGAAGATATACAGAGTGCCAACAAACACATGAAAGAATGCTCAACATCATTAATCATTAGAGAAATGCAAATGAAAACTACAATGATATATCATCTCACACCGGTCAGAATGGCCATCATCACAAAATCTAGAAACAATAAATGCTGGAGAGGGTGTGGAGAAAAAGGAACAATCTTGAACTGTTGGTGGGAATGTAAATTGATGCAGCCACTATGGAGAACAGTATGGAGGTTCCTTAAAAAACTACAAATAGAACTACCGTACGACCCAGCAATCCCGCTACTGGGCATATACCCTGAAAAATACATAATTCAAAAAAAGTCATGTACCACAATGTTCATTGCTGCTCATTTACAATAGCCAGGAAAGGGAAGCCACCTAAGTGTCCATCAACAAATGAATGGATAAAGAAGATGTGGCACATATATACAATAGAATATTACTCAGCCATAAAAAGAAACGAAATTGAGTTATTGTAGTTAAGTGGATGGACCTAGAGTCTGTCATACAGAGTGAAGTAAGTCAGAAAGAGAAAAACAAATACCGTATGCTAACACATATATATGGAATCTAAGGAAAAAAAAAAAAAAGGTCATGAAGAACCTAGGGGTAAGACGGGAATAAAGACACAGACCTACTACAGCATGGACTTGAGGATATGGGGAGGGGGAAGGGTAAGCTGTGACAAAGTGAGAGAGTGGCATGGACTTATATACACTACCAAATGTAAAATAGATAGCTAGTGGGAAGTAGCCGCATAGCACAGGGAGATCAGCTAGGTGGTTTGTGACCACCTAGAGGGGTGGGATTGGGAGGGTGGGAGGGAGGGAGACGCAAGAGGCAAGAGATATGGGAACATATGTATATGTATAACTGATTCACTTTGTTATAAAGCAGGAACTAACACACCATTGTAAAGCAATTATACTCCAATAAAGATGTTAAAAAATATATATATATAGAATATATATATTGAATATATATACATATTCAAATATATATATATACACACACACATACACACACACACACACACATATTTGAATAACCAAAAAGCTCAGTAGGCTTCAATGTTTCTTTTTTCCTGTTTGTTCTTTGCACGTGAAACCTAATCATTTAACTCTATTAAATTTTATAGAAAATTGAAAATGTAGTGGTATGATAAAAGAATAACCTAACTTTTCTCAATAATATATATATCAAAATTACATGGGGTGTTTCCTTTTAGAAATAAGCTAGGGTTTTCTTTCGTACATTACAAGATATTAGAGGCTCTGACTGCTTTTAAAGATCTTTACTCTTACTGACTGCTGTTGGAGTTAGTAAAGAGGTTTTTTATTTGCTCTCCAGGAAAATTAATAGTCATATGTCAGCCTTACTTGCCTTTATATTCAGAACTTACCAAGAAATTCAGGGATGATACAAGTGGCACATAAATAAGCAAAGAACAAAAGAAAACTATGAGTTCTTCAGATAATTACATAATTTGTACTTGGTTTCTTCTGCCCCTTCTATGCTGGCATAATGCAGTGACCGCTAGAAACCATGGCTGATTTTTTATGATTATTATAAGTGAGGAAAGGGCTGACTTCAGTGGCTGTTGTGAAAGACCTCTGTGGTCAAAAATAGCTCAATTTGTTTTCCCTCCTCTGATAATAACCAAACACTTAACTCCTTTAATGAATTCCTTTTGTTGGATCATGGGAGTGGAGAGTGGGAAACAGGAAATTGCAAGATGAAGAGACAGGCTCTCATTGTCTGAGAAGCCGACTGCTGAGCTGGAGCAACATCAGTGGGGCTCAAGCAGCAACAGAAATGCCCAAAAAACAACAACAACAGATTCCTTTGTACATTCAGTGGTGTGTTAGATTCAGGGCCAGATACCAGCAGTGCACAGAAGACAGGAACCAACCATGGATGTTGGTGAGAAGATGAAAGCCGTGCTGTTTTGCACACTGGCAAATGACATCCGTGCAAACACCAGGGGTTTTCCACTAGCCTCCATCTTTCTTGTCCTTTCTTTCTTTGGAAGAAAGAAATCAATTAAACTTGGAGACCTTGCCCTTCAACCTCAAGGAAAAAAACTAGCTAGAATGGCATCCCTGCTGTGAGAGCATGCCATTCTGCCTTGAAAGAAATTACACTGGGAAGGAGAGGCAGATGTCTCTGTGAGTACAGACAAAGGAGGCTATGAAGTCTGATTCCATTATGTTCCACAGGTTAAGGCAACATTACCAGAATTTTGCTGGTGTCCATTGTGAGTCATAATTCAATTTTAAAATTTTAACAGGAAATGTGTGTGTGTGTAAAGGTGATGACTTCTCCATGTAAGTAATATGGTTGATGAAACTAATATTGACACAGTTGATTCTAATTTTAACCTTGAAGTACAACTGAAACTTATTTCATTACATGCACAGAGGCTCTGTCTAGAATCCTAATGTCTAGTTCTGATAAGCTTGAGCAAAAGCTATGGCCTGGAGCCATCTTGATCAGACCCTAACCCATCACATTGGCCTGACCAGGCAGATTTTCGATCAGTGATAACCACTGGCTTAGCTGCAATCTATTTCCAATAGACAGAATCCAATTCCAACATAGAAGCTATTAAAATTAGCCTGGTTCTATGTGCACTATATTAAAAAGGAATAAATTATTGGAATTAGTGAAAATCATCACACAGACCCTAAAAGAAATCTAATATTTACACACTTAATAAATAATTATGTTGTGCCCAACACTGAAGTAAGGGCTTACAACTCAGTTTGAATTTTGCTTAGTGGAAATGAAAGGTATCAAACAAGAAAACAGAATGAGGTTTGATGCAATTGGTCATTATTATACTTTCTCCAGATGAAATGGATGAAACACCAGAAAAGGGAACAGTACTGGCTGGTTCAACACATCAGGCTTTTGGAAGGTTCAGTAGAAGCGCTAATTATAAGGACAACGGAATCAGATGGCTCTTGATGAGTGTAACTGATACATGGAGAAGGACACTGAAAGACTGAGGGTAATTTCACAAATCAAAAGCAAAATGTGACAGTCAGAGGTCCTCTTAGGCCACATATAAAGTAACTCTTATCTTCTACAACCTAGAACAGATAAAGCAGAGGATCTGGGCTAGTAGCTCGTCTCTAAAGAAGGCTGAAGTTTCAACTACATCAAGTCAAGGGTCCAGCGGGAGAGCAGTAAGACTCTGAGTCATGGGGTGGGGTCATGTGGGTAGATATTATTGACGCTTCAGATCCCCTTGAACCCTCTGGATCTACAGGAAGTTTCCACACCTCCCTGTTAGAGGAGGAATCAAAAGTTCCCAGTTTTCTCTTCCTTGAACACAATGCAGCAGCCTCTAGATTGTACCCCTGCCCCACCATAAGAATCTAGCCCCACATCCTTTCCTAGCCACCAGACCAAGTAGTAGCATCAAGCTGCATCAGAGTATGGCCAGTGTAGTGCTGGGACTGGAAGAGAGGAAATGGACTATATCTTGAAAAACTGCATGATTTAGCCTACAGGTACCAGCAGGAGCCTGGAAATGATACAAAGAACTGGATCCTGAGAGTGCTAGACTGTGAAGTTGGGGGGCCGAGTGGATGGTACAGAAGGATGGCTAATGGAGAGTCTACTGACACGAGTATTCTCCCATCATACAAAATCTAATAATCTGGAGAGGACCCTAGAAGATGGTGCTAATATGCTAATTCTTAATATGCTAATCAGATGGTTCTATTCTAATTTGGATGACACTCAGAAGTTTGGAGAGAACACTGGCCCACAGTAAGTGAAACAGAAATGGAATAACTGCAGATAGTGGAAGTAGGCATCTAGATGGATATGGACATAAAGTTAGAAACTCTACCAGCTGAGCATGTTCTGTGGGTGGAGTTGGAGGATACTTCTACAAAAGTGATAAATTATGCTCCAGTGAGAGGGGCACCAGCGTCATTAAGACACTCAGTGATGACTTTTCCTCTGTAAGTAAGGGAAAACAGAAGGAGATTCTATTACAAGTGGGTTCAATAATAGAATTAGGAATGATAGAATTCCAAAATAATTGAGGCTAGGTAATGGCACTTAGCTGTCAGAAGTTACAATGAACTCAAAGCCAGGCTGTTACAATGAACTCAGTGAGCTGCAAGGCTGGAGTGGCAGACAGGGACCTGAACCACAGGGCACCATGGAAATGGTTAAAAAAAACATAGCTTCCCTGAAAGCAACCTAGGAGGGTAACCAAAAGGGTATTACTCAATCCATATAATCATAAGAATTTAAGAAAGAAAGCTGAGGGCACCTGCCAATAAAATATTTCAAATTCTTGCCCAGTCTCTAGACCTGAGCCATTCTGCAGATCTGAAACATATTGACTGAAGTGCTCAGGAGGAAGGGCCCTGCAAAACCATGCAAGTGGGCAGCATGTAGACAAATGGTCCCCACAGTCTTTCCTCAAAGAGACTTCCAGCCATTTACTCAAGTAACCATATACTAAGAGGAAGGGAGTATGGAAATATTTCCAAGAAGATTAGACACTGGGTCTGAGCTAACTTGATGCTCGGGAATGTGAAACATAATAAATACGATATTGTCCCAGTTTGGCTCACAGGGAGTTCCCTGGGTCCCCAAAATCACCCAATGGTCATTTCTCTGGGACCTGGCCCTGAATAATATCATAGGTATGGATATACTTGGTTGTTCTTAGACTCCAACAGAAGTTCTGTGGATGAAAAATGTCAGCGGACACATCAGGAAACAAAGGATGTTGCAGCCATCAAGCCAGCAGACACTACAGCCACACCCAGCTATGCACCCTGAGGGGACCCAAGAAGAGAAAAGCAGGATGCTGGCCCTAGATAGCTGAGGTGCATATCAAAGGAATGATTTCAATGAACCCAGACTCGTGCATCTTCCCATACTCAGAAGAGCACTAAATTCATTAACTTGACATGTCTGGTTTTCTTTAATTAACATTAATCGTTTGATATTCTGACTCCCTGGTTTTCGTTGCAAAAGCTCCTATATGTCCTGGCTCTTCTTTTACCTCTTTGGAGCAGTCCCTCAGAGCTATCTGAGAGGCCATCTTTTGGACTTCAGTCCTCGGAAAATCCACCAAATAAAACATAATTCTCAACTTTTAGGTTGTGTGTTTGGTTTGCTTTTTTTTTCAGTTGACAGTTCCTTCTCCTGATTAGTAGATTATATTGTAGTGGGAAAGGCCACATGGAAACACCTGACACTGTCACCATCCCAACCCACCCCCACTGGCCAAGTTAGTAAATCAAAAACGTATTGCATCTTGGAGGGAATGGCAGATATTAACGTCTCAGAAAATGCAGGGGTGAGAGTCCCCACTATATCCCAAATTAATTCACTAATCAAGCAGACACATCCTGTTTGCCATGCAGAATGTGGATATTTAACATGGGCTCAGATACATGGTGTGTGGCCATTGATCTAACAAACTGTTTTCATTCCTATTTCTATTAAGAAGGAAGGTGAAAAAAAAGTTGCAGTCATTTGGAACAGACAGCAGTATACTTTTATGGTCTTGCTTCAGGGCTACATTAACTCTCCTGCCATCTATCATAATATATTTAGAAGAGATCTGGACCATCTGAACATTTACAGAACACCACGTGAGTATGCTTTATGGGCAACATCATGTTAACAGAACCAAATGAGCAAGAAGTTGCAAATATGTTAGAGGTCTTGATTAAATGCATATGAACTACAGAGGACAGGAAATAAAACCTATGAAGAATCAGGGCCCACTATATTGGTAAAGTTTTGAGGGGCCCAATGGTCCAAGCTATGCTGGGATGTCCCCTGCAAAATTACTGCATCTCACACCTAAGAGGACTTAGGAGTGTAGAAAGCTAAGAAGAAAGCATCTTTGGGTCTGTGGCAGAATATTCCATTGGTAACAATAATGCTCTGACATGTAGTAGATGTCATGCCAGATGTGAGTGGGATCCAGGGCAGGAAAACGTGGCTATGAAAGCAGTTCTACCACTTGGGCCAGAGTCTTGTGAAACTACTATTGTTCTCACATTTCTGGATGGTCCTGGCTTTCTGAATGATGAGTGATTGAATAGCAGTCTTAAATACAGATCTCCCCTGAGGCCATTTGTTTATATACCAAAGTGGTGGATAAAAGCCAGAGACTTGGGGGCACCTTCAAGATGGCGGAGGAGTAAGACGTGGAGATCACCTTCCTCTCCACAAATACATCAAAAATACATCTACATGTGGAACAACTCCTATAGAACACCTACTGAACACTGGCAGAAGACCTCAGACCTCTCAAAAGGCAAGAAAGTCCCCACATACCTGGGTAGGGAAAAAGAAAAAAGAAAGAACAGAGACAAAAGAATAGGGACGGGACCTGCAACAGTGGGAGGGAGCCGTGAAGGAGGAAAGGTTTCCACACACTAGAAGCCCCTTCGCGGGCGGAGACTGCTGGGGGGGCGGAGGGGGAAGGCTTTGGAGCTATGGAGGAAAGCGCAACAACAGGGGTGCGGAGGGCAAAGCGGAGACATTCCCGCACAGAGGATCAGGGCCGACTGGCACTCACCAGCCCAAGAGGCTTGTCTGCTCACCCGCTGGGGAGGGCGGGGCTGGGAGCTTAGGCTCGGGCTTTGGAGGTCAGATCCCAGGGAGTGGACTGGGGTTGGCTGTGTGAACACAGCCTGAAGGGGTTAGTGCGCCACAGCTAGCCGGGAGGGAGTCTGGGGAAAAGTCTGTAACTGTCTAAGCATCAAGAGCCCATTGTTGCGGGGTACGCGAGGAGAGGGGACTCAGAGCACCGCCTAAACAAGCTCCAGAGACGGGCGCAAGCCGCGGCTATCAGCACAGACCCCAGAGACGGGCATGAGACGCTAAGGCTGCTGCTGCCACCACCAAGAAGCCTGCGTGCAAGCACAGGTCACTATCCACACCCCCCTCCTGGGAGCCTGTGCAGCCCGACACTGCCAGGGCCCCATGATCCAGGGACAAATGCCCCAGGAGAACGCACGGCACACCTCAGGCTGGTGCAACGTCACGCTGGCCTCTGCCGCTGCAGGCTCACCGCACATCCTGTACCCCTCCCTCCACCTGGCCTGAGTGAGCCAGAGCACCTAATCAGCTGCTGCTTTAACCCCGTCTTGTCTGGGTGAAGAACAGAGGCCAGAGGGTGACCTACACGCAGAGGCGGGGCCAAAACCAAAGCTGAACCCCGGCAGCTGTACGAACAAAGAAGAGAAAGGGAAATCTCTCCTAGCAGCCTCAGGAGCAGTGGATTAAATCCCCACAGTCAACTTGATGTACCCTGCATCTGTGGAATACCTGAATAGACAACAAATCACCCCAAAATTAAGGCAGTGGACATTGGGAGCAACTGTAGACTTGGGGTTTGCTTTCGGTTTTTAAGTTTATCTTAGGTTAATATTTAGAGTTTATTATCATTGGTAGATTTGTTTATTGATTTGGTTGCTCTCTTCCTTTTTTTATTTTATATATATATATATATATATATATATATATAGTTTTTATTTTTTCCTTTTTGACTTTTGGTGAGTGTGTATGCTTCTTTGTGTGATTTTGTCTGCCTAGCTTTGCTTTTACCATTTGTCCTAGGATTCTGTCTGTCTGGTTTTTTTGTTTGTTTTTTCTTTTCTTTTTTTTAGTATAGTTCTCAGCACTTGTTATCATTGGTGGATTTGTTTATTGGTTTGATTGCTCTCTTCTTTCTTTTTTATAATATATTTTTGAATTTTTTCTTTTAATAACTTTATTTTCTTTTCTTTTTTCTTTTTATTTTTCTCTCTTCTGAGCCATGTGGCTGATGGGGCTTTGGTGTTCCAGCTGGGTGTCAGGCCTGAGCCTCTTAGGTGGGTGAGCCGAGATCAGGAAATTGGTTCACCAGAAACCTCCCAATCCCATGTAATATCAAATGGCAAAAGCTGTCCCAGAGATCTCCACCTCAATACTAAGACCCAGCTCCACTCAATGAACAGAAAGCTACAGTGCTGGACAACCTATGCCAAAAAACCAGCAAGCCAGGAACACAACCCCACCATTAGCAGAGAGGCTGCCTAAAATCAACATGAGTTCACAGACACCCCAAAACACACCACCAGACGTGGTCCTGCCCACCAGAAAGACAAGATCCAGCCTCATCCACCAGAACATAGGCACCAGGAAGCCTACACAGCCCACTGAACCAAGCTTACCCACTGGTGGCAGACGCCAAACACAACGGGAACTACGAACATGCAGCCTGCGAAAAGGAGACCTCAAACGCAGTAAGATAAGTAAAATGAGGAGACAGAGAAATACACAGCAGATGGAGGAGCAAAGTAAGAACCCACAAGACCAAACAAATGAAGAGGAAATAGGCAGTCTATGTGAAACAGAATTCAGAGTAATGATAGTAAAGATAACCAAAATCTTGCAAACAGAATGGAGAAAATACAAGAAACATTTAACAAGGACCTAGAAGAAGTAAAGAGCAAACAAACAATGATGAAAAACACAATAAGTGAAATTAAAAATCCTCCAGAAGGAATCAATAGCAGAATAACTCAGGCAGAAGAATGGATAAGTGACTGGGAAGATAAAATAGTGGAAATAACTACTGTAGAGCAGAATAAAGAAAAAAGAATGAAAAGAACTGAGGACAGTCTCAGACATCTGAGACAACATTAAACACCAGCATTAGAATTTTAGGGGTCCCAGAAGAAGAAGAGAAAAAGAAAGGGTCTGAGCAAGTATTTCAAGAGACTATACTTGAAAACTTCCCTAATATGGGAAAAGAAATAGTAAGTGCAGGAAGCACAGAGAATCTCATACAGAATAAATTCAAGGAAAAACACGTCAAGATACATATTAATTAAGCAATCAAAAATTAAATACCAAGAAAAAGTATTAAAATCAGCAAGGGAAAAGAAACAAATAACATACAAGGGAATCGCCATAAAGTTAACAGCTGATTTCTCAGCAGAAACTCTGCAGGCCAGAAGGGTGTGGCAGGAGATATTTAAAGTGATGAAAGGGAAAAACTTACAATCAAGATTACTCTACCCAGCAAAGATCTCATTCAGATTCAATGGAGAAATTAAAACCTTTACAGACAAGCAAAAGCTGAGAATTCAGCACCACCAAACCAGCTTTACAACAAATGCTAAAGGAACTTCTCTAGGCAGGAAACATAAACGAAGAAAAAGACCTACAATAACACCCCCAAAACAATTAAGAAAATGGTAATAGGTATATACATATCAATAATTACCCTAAATGTGATTAAATGCTCCAACACAAAGGTACAGACTGGCTGATTGGATACAAAACCAAGACCCATATATATGCTGTCTACAAGAGAACCACTTCAGACCTAGGGACACATACACACTGAAAGTGAGGGGATGAAAAAGATATTCCATGCAAAAGGAAATCAAAAGAAAGCTGGAATAGCAATTCTCATGTGAGACAAAATAGACTTTAAAATAAAGAATATTACGAGAGTCAAAGAAGGACACTACATAATGATCAAGGGATCAATCCCAGAAGAAGATGTAACAATTGTAAATATTTATGCACCCAACATAGTAGTACCTCAATACATAAGGCAAATGGTAACAGCCATAAAAGGGGAAATCGACAGTAACACAATAATAGTAGGGGACTTTTAACACCTCACTTTCACCAATGGACAGATCATCCAAAATGAAAATAGATAAGGAAACAAAAGTTTTAAATGACACATCAGACAAAATGGACTTAATTGATATTTATAGGACATTCCATCCAAAAACAACAGAATACACTTTCTTCTCAAGTGTTCATGGAACATTCTCCAGGATAGATCATATCTTGGGTCACAAATCAAGCCTTGGTAAATTTAAGAAAATTGAGATCATATCAAGTATCTTTTCTGACCACAAAGCTATAAGACTAGATATCAATTACAGGAATACAAACTGTAAAAAATTACAAACACATGGAGGCTAAACAATACACTAGTAAATAACCAAGAGATCACTGAAGAAATCAAAAAGGAAATCAAAAATACCTAGAAACAAATGATAATGTAAACTCGATGACCCAAAACCTATGGGATGCAGCAAAAGCAGTTATAAGAGGGAAGTTGGAGAGATATATCATGTTCTTTGATTGGAAGAATCAACATTGTGAAAATGACTATATTACCCAAAGCAATCTACAGATTCAATGCAATCCCTATCAAACTACCCATGGCATTTTTCACAGAAGAAGAACAAAAATTTTCACAATTTGTATGGAAACACAAAAGACCCCGAATAGCCAAAGGAATCTTGAGAAAGCAAAATGGAGCTGGAGGAATCAGTCTCCCAGACTTGCGACTATACTATACTATAAAGCTACAATAATCAAGACAGTATGGTACTGGCACATAAACAGAAATATAGATCAATGGAACAGCATAGAGCACCCAGAGATAAACCCATGCACATATGGTCATCTTATCTTTGATAAAGGAGGCATGAATATACAATGGAGAAAAGACAGCCTCTGCAATAAGTGGTGCTGGGAAAACTGGACAGTTATATGTAAAAGAATGAAATTAGAACACTCCCTAACACCATACACAAAAATCAACTCAAAATGGATTAAAGACTTAAATGTAAGGCCAGACACTATAAATCTCTTAGAGGAAAACATAGGCAGAACTCTTTATGACATAAATCACAGCAAGATCCTTTTTGACCTTCCTCCTAGAGAAATGGAAATAAAAACAGAGACAAACAAATGGGACCTAATGAAACTTAAAAGCTTTTGCACAGCAAAGGAAACCATGTAAAAGACAACCCTCAGAATGGGAGAAAATATTTGCAAATGAAGCAACTGACAAAGGATTAATCTTGAACATATACAAGCAGCTCATGCAGGTCAATATCAAAAAAAACAAACAACCTAATCCAAATATGGGCAGAAGACTAAATAGACATTTCTTCAAAGATATACAGATTGTCAACCAACACATGAAAGGATGCTCAACATCACTAATCATTAGAGAAGTGCAAATCAAAACTGCAGGGATGTGTCACCTCACACCAGTCAGAATGGCCATCATCAAAAAATCTGCAAACAATAAATGCTGGAGAGGGTGTGGAGAAAAGGGAGCCCTCTTATACTGTTGGTAGGAATGTAAATTGATACAGCCACTATGGAGAACAGTAAGGAGGTTCCTTAAAAACCTAAAAATAGAACTACCATATGACCCAGCAATCCCACTACTTGGCATATACCCCGAGAAAACCATAATTCAAAAAGAGTCATGTACCAAAACAGCCATGTACCACAGTGTTCATTGCAGCACTATTACAATAGCCAGGACGTGGAAGCAACCTAAGTGTCCATCGACAGGTGAATGGATAAAGAAGATGTGGCACATATATACAATGGAATATTACTCAGCCATAAAAAGAAACGAAATTGAGTTATTTGTACTGAGGTGGATGGACCTAGAGTCTGTCATACAGAGTGAAGTAAGTCAGAAAGAGAAAAGCAAATACTGTATGCTAACGCATATATATGGAATGTAAAAAGAGAAAATGGTTCTGAAGAACCTAGGGGGAGGACAGGAATAAAGACACAGATGTAGAGAATGGACTTGAGGACACAGGGAGGGGGAAGGGTAAGCTGGGATGAAGTGAGAGAGTGGCATGGACATATATACACTACCAATTTAAAAATAGATAGCTAGTGGGAAGCACAGAACAGGGAGATCAGCTAGGTGCTTTGTGACCACCTAGAGGGGTGGGATAGGGAGGGTGGGAGGGAGACGCAAGAGGGAGGAGATATGGGGATATATGTGTATGTATAGCTGATTCACTTTGTTATACAGCAGTAACTAACACACCATTGTAAATTATACTCCAATAATGATGTTAAAAAAGAAAAAAAAAAGCTAGAGACTTTTTCTTCTCCTCCCTGGGGAAAATGTGTTTATATTCCAGAGCAAAAGTCTCCTTCTGGAGAGGAGGAAGGCAGATGTGTCAGCTGCCCTATAAGTTCTAGTCGTCCTAATTTCAGGGTTCATATTCTATAGTACAACCTCTGCATGCAGAAGTGATCCTTGGCCCTCACTGTGTTGCCCCAGGGGGAGTTAGGGCACAGCTAAGATGCTCTGTGGGTAAACTGTCTGTTCTCTCATACAGAAGTCTGCAGTTTCTCTTAGGAGAGAGATAGATGGTATAGATAAATAGATGAAGAAAGGCCGGCTAACTTATAAGTAGAATAACATGTCAGATCCTTCACAGTTTCAGACTTAAAAATGTGAACCACAGTTTTAGGTGGAAAAAAACCATGTTGTGTGGAATTTTTGGAAAGCCCCAGTAGGAACTTCACAGCATAAATCCCACGGGTTTTGGAGCTAGACCATGTTAGCTACAAAAAAGAATTAAACTCCATGTTTAAAAACAGCTTCTGGGTTGCTTTTTAGTCCTAAGAGAGATGGAGATCATGTAGGTGATTGGCATGAACCATGAAAGAGCATGTAATTTTTATAAGAAGGCAGAGGACGAAGAGTCTAAAAGTGACAGTGGAGTGCATAGATGTTCAGATGCTGCCTCTCAACTCTGAGAAATAAGAAGAGAGAGGATATGTAGATTTGCTTGGAAGAAGAAAAGGTTAATCAAGGTCTTCTAGGGAAAACAATATTTCATGTAACTCCAAAGTGCACAAAATATTTTGTGAAGAGTTTTAGGATCTCTGAAGTTCATTACTAACGGAGTGGTAGATTTAGGGAAAGAATTTAGGGAAAATAGAAGAGAGAGAGGAAACTTAAAGTAGTATTGACGTAAGTCAAAACACTATTTAATCCCAGGAGTCTATGTTTGGGTGACAGGTGAAAAAAATAAGGACATAGGACAGGTTGACCTTGGGTCCCAAAGATAAAAGCATGATAGTGAATGAGAGGCATTTGGTCAACATGATAGGTGATTTTAGGTGTCATCTTGACTGACCTAAGGGATGCCCAGACAGCTGGTAAAACACTATTTCTGGGTGTGAAACAATGTGTGTATTTCCAGAAGAGATTAGCATTTGAATCAATAGATTGAGTAAAGAAGATCCACCCTCACCAAGTGGCATCATCCAGTCCTTTGAGGGCCCAAGTGGAATAAAACATGGCAAAGGAAAGGTGAATTCTTGCTCTCCCTTTTGGAGGTAGACATCCATCTTTTCCTGCCCTCAGACTCTGGAGCTCCTGTTTCTCAGGCCTTCAGACTCTGGGACTTACACCAATGGTCCCCTGGCTCTCAGGACTCTGGCCTGTGACAGGGAATTACACCATTGGGTTCCCTGGTTCTCAGGTCTTTGGGCTCAGCCTGAATTATACTATTGGCTCTCCTGGTCCTCTAGCTTATGGATGACAGATTGTGGGACTTTTTGGCCTCCCTAAACACATGAGCCAAATTTCCTTAGTAAATCTCTTCTGATATTATCTCTGTATATCCTATTGCTTCTGTTCCTTTGCGAAGCCCTGACGAATGCAGTCAGCTTGGGACTTAACTGTCACCAGGATGGAAAGCTGAGCAGGAGAAGCTACATGAGAGAGTAGGGCCATTTATAAACAGCCACTGACTGACAAGGGCATCAGAGGGAGGGATTCCTCATCTCTCTGGGGTGGATAGGAACTCAGCTGTGTGTTCTTTTTTCCCAAACATGCCTATTTTCAGAGAGAATTTATCAAACTCTAGAAGTCTGCCAGGCCCACTTTTCCCTTTTAAGCACAAGCGATCCTATATTGAGCCCGTGAGACAAAAGCAAAAAACCTCAACTGCCTAGACACAGAGTTAAAGTAACTATGTCTAGGTGAAAATGCAGGGGCCATTGTGGATGATAATGGAACTAACCCAATCAAATTCTTGGGGAAGTATGAGAGGTCCAGGTACACAAAGAGGCCCGTGTCGCATGCACCTATGCTATCTCCCAGTGAAACTAAGCTACTCTCCCAGGGCTACCTGATGCCTATTGCACTGGAAGACTAGATGCTGGACAGTATCCATATGGTAACACCCACATCAGCCTAGATCCCCATGTGCTCACCCTCACTGGTGCCGTTTTCCTTATTAATAAAAATAATTATGGCCTAAGGGCTCACATTTCCTGAGGGCTTAAAATATGCCAAGCACTGGGCTGTGTTTTACAAACTTTATCTTGTTTTATACTTAAACAACTTGATTTTTTTGGTTCTATTTTTAAAACCTTATGTCAAAAAAAAAAAAAAAAAACCTTATGTCACAGAAAGGAAACCAGGGTAACAAAGAAGTTACCAAGTCACCCAACTGATAAGTTGTAGAACTTGATTTCAGACTCAGGTGGTTAGCTTCAGGGCCCGGGCACTCGACCACTAAGAACGTTGCTCTGTTTCTCCTTTCTCTCTGCTTATTCCCCTTTTTCCTTCGAGAATCTCTCTGTTAGGACAGCTGCAGTTATTTGTCGCAGTCGTAATATTAGGTTTGCTCACCCAGGAATAAGTGGCAAGACAGAGGTCAGCAATGAGAAAGAAGTGAACGTGGGTTAATGTGAATGGAGCTAACTCCTTTAGAAAGCAAATAAGTTTTTGTTCACAGGAGAAGAAAGTGGAGGACAATTAACTGCTATAGTTCAAACCTATAAAATAGGGCCCAGTTCAGCTGCCATCCTAACCCTTTTAGCCGAGGCGTAAAAAGTTGCAAGTCTATTTTGGTATTATAGATACAAAACCTAAATTTTCATTCCAGACTTTTTATTTAGTAAAAAATGGAATATTTATCACATATGTAATTTTAGATGTTTTAATGTCCATTTGCTTGTTTAACTATGTGTCAAATAGCAATCATATTGATCTCTAAGGGACAGATTTACCAACAGATTTATCATGTGTTAACTCCTCCCTCGTTCCTCATCCTTGAAATCCAGCCACCATGTGGTGCAGAAGCTCAGGCCACAAGGAGAGAACATGTGTAAGTGTTACAGCTGATAACCCCAGTTAAGGACTCAGTGGACAGCAGGATTGACTGGTAAATGAATGGGCAAGCATTCAGATGAAACCAGCACCTGGGCCACAAGGCCTCTTTCTGAGCGAGAAAAGCTATCCTTTCGACCTTCAGTTCCCATATTAAATGTTAATTCCTTAAACAGTTTTCTCTGAACTCTCAGATTAATTTGCCCTTTTATGCATTATCATAATGCCTTATGGATTCCCTCCATAATGCATATGGAATATATCTATTTGTATAACTATTCATTAAAATTCTGTGCCCCCCTTACAAAGGCATTAGGGGCTGTTTTTGTCCCCAGTATTCTAATGCTGACACTCAGTAGATGCTCAATGCATATTCATTGTGTAAATTAATTGTTACTCCAATATTGTACTGGTAAGGGGCTGAGTCCCTAGCAGCTCAGAAAGACTTCGGTGTTTGACACCTCAGAAGATTGGAAGGGTGATCGTAGAAGACTGTCCAAATAGCATGGTTTTCAGTTTTGCATTTATAATTTTGTAATATAGTGTGTGGGTTTTTTTTTTAACATAAATAACTCATCTGAGCAGATTTTATTGTAAAATTACTTTTCTTCCTTTGGGACACACAAGTGACTTCTTCCACAATGTCCTTGCTTCTTTCTCTGCTGCGGTCTGCTATCATTTATCATTCAGAGAATGAGGCTATGGTACAAAAGGTGAAAAAGAAAGGAGGGCATCCAGAAGACAGACACTGCAGATTTAATCCTGACTAAACGGCTGATGGGCTGGGTGACCTAGACCTGGGCATGTTTTACATCTTCCTAGATCTGAGGCTCAGCAAAGCTGCGTAAGCAATGTTTTCCTGATGGAAAGAGATGCCCATTTATTCCCAGTTATACGTGTAGTGCAATTTGATGGCACGTAAAGCAATGACAAGATCTTGCAGATTTTTTCCAGGGGCAGCATGCTGTAGTAGAAAGAATGAGGGCTGTGATGTCAGCTAGACCTTGAACCTGGCTCTTCCACTTTCAGCTGGGTCTAATCTAAAGTGGTCTATACTTAGAATTAAATAAAAGAAAGCATGTAAAACACACCATACAGTAAGCTCTCACTGACTGTAATCCCTTTACCTGATAAATATTAAGGAATCAAAGCTATAGTGAGCTGTTCTGTATTTTAACTGGATCAATGTAAGTATTCTGGTTGTAATATTGTACTATATTTTTACAAGATGTTACCTTTGGAGGAAACTGGGTAAAGAGTACATGGGATCTCTCTGTGTTACCCCTTACAACTGTGTGTGAATCCACAATTATCTCAAAACAAAAAGTTTAATTTTAAAAAGTCTCTAGAGAGAGGGAGGAGAACCTCAATTCATACAGTGGCAGAACTGGGGGAGACTTCAGAAATGAAATTATTCATTCCCCATCATTTCACAAATGGTATGAAGAGTCATTCCATAAATGATGTAAGGAAGCCCAATGTAGTTAGTTAAGCGACCTGGGTAACACATATCTAGTAACTGATAGAAGCTGCAAAACATGCTCAGGGTCCCAGTTGAAGGTTGGGTTTATAACACAAATCCAAGTGTATATTTGAAGAGGACTCCTTGACATCTAAGTATTCTTTATTGTTCTAATTCTGGGGCTGCTGTATTTGTATCTACAGCCTTTATAGAGATGACTATTTTTTTCTGAACAGTCTTAGTGATTCTCCGTACCATTGGAGAATTTCACAAAGTCCCTTCATGTTGTACTTGAAGAAAGCATCTTTTGGCAAATAACCTTGAAATCCTGGACTCAGGCTTAAATAAGTAACCAGAGCTTAGGATTTCTGGTGTCAATCTTCTGTTGCTGCTCTTTGGCAGAAATGCCTTTGATAGGCTGTGTGCCTCAAGTCTTACCGTCTATAGGACAAAAATAATGCTGTAGCTAGTAACATGTCCATCTCTTCTTTGGTTGGAATATGATGAATGGGAAAAATTCAACATTTAGAAATAAAACAAGTTGGATATATTAATTTTAATACTTAATTTAAAACATCATTCAGGGCCAAGAAGGGCTTTTGTGTAGTATGTCTTAAAGACCCCAGTGATCTCCCTCTCAAAAGGCTCTACATCTTTGACTGGGTTCTCTTTCTGTAACTTTGCTATTGTTTTTGTTCATATGGGTTACCTCTAGATATAAGCATCTCAGAAAAGGATTTTTTTGGTGTTGTTACCACCAATGTTTTACACTGCTTTCCAGCAGAAAACCTGCTGAAACTAACAACCTGTGGTTAGAAGACACGTGATAATTTTGTCGGAAGAAGCATTAAGCCACAGTAAGGAAGGGCTGTTCTTCACGGGCCATGGTGATGGGAACCTTAATGCAAGAGCACACCTGAGTTAAGGGTGTGTATGCGGGGGAAGCAGTAAATGAAAATGGGGAGAGAAATATTAAAAAGGCTTAAGAGAAGGATGTCTCAGAAATACATTCTATATTTTACTGTTTTATTCAATGTAAGTATTTACCATCAACATAATGGTGTTAAAAATATACTGATAGTATTTTCCTAAGAATATCAAGGGGAATTTAATTAAGAAATATAAAAGTATCGTGTATATAGTAAAATAAATGTCTTAACAAATGTTAGGTGTGACTCATCGGAAACATACTAAAATTATTAAAATTAACATGCAAGTGATGACGAGGTACAGGATGTAAATGTTTTCCCACCAAAAATCATTCGCACATATTAAAGAACCAGACATATGTTTTAATGCCTTAACTGTAAGCTCTGATGTTAAAATGAAATCTCTTTTTCCATTAGTTGACTTAAAAATCCAGCTAGAATAATTTATGTATATTCCTTACTTCTACAAAAACAATTATTCAAATTTCTCTTCCATTCTTTCTTTCTCTTCCATTCTTTCGGTTGTGTACTAGCATAGCTCTGCATAAGTGGATATATCACCCTGAGCCCTCAACAGATGAATCACACTTAAAGCTAACAGCACGACACAGCAGTTAGAGATGAAGAACTGCATAGTAGCTCATTCTGTGGCTGTTTTGGTATAGCTACAATCAAGCCACTGACTGAATTCTATTTGAATTCACTGTGTTTAGAACTGCATTAGAAAATATGAAAGCATTCTTTTACGTTTTTTCTCAAGTATGTGCAATTATTTATTATTGAGAATTCCACATCTAAATGCAACAGTGTTTGAGGACAAAAGGATGCATGACACTCATAATGTCTTAGCATATGTGGCAATGTTTACCAAACACTATTTTCCTGATGTGAGTGAAATCTCTACAATGGTGGGAAAAAAAATTAGGACATTGTTTCCACCACTACCTTGCTTCTTTAACAATCCCCCCCATTTTTTTTAATCATAAAAGGAATAAAACTCTAACACCTCAGAAAAAGAGCAAAACGCAATAGTCTCTTTCAAACTTTAACTCCATTTAAGGTTGACCTTCATATCATTATACAAGTTTACTGTGTATCCTTAAAAACCTATTTCTTTCAAGTTATAAACACCTACAGATCTTATACAGACAGGCACCTACATGCACACACACACACACACAGATTTATTATATAATTTATATTGTTTTGTGACTTGTTTTCTTCACCTAATAGGTTATATAAATTAAAATTTTATTAATCATATTTGGGGTATTTCCAATTACTTGCTATTACAAACATGATGGTATGAGTATCCTCCTACTATATTTTATATATATGTAAAAATATGATTATCATACAGCTTCCTAAAACTTAATGTACTTAATCCTTTTTTAACTTTGATAGATATTACCACATTTCTTTCCAAAAAGACCAGACACATTTATACTCTCACCAGTAGTAAACCAGGGTCCCTTTCCCACCACCTCATTTTAAATCTCACAGGCCAGCTCTTCCCAATAGAATTTTCAGCAATTATGGAATTATGTCCTATATTTGTGCTATTTAATACAGTAGCCCCTAGCTATATGTAGCTATTTATTACTTGACATTTGGCTAGCACAATTAAGGAATCAAATCTTAAATTTTATTTAAATTATTTTAAATTTAAATAGCTGCAGGTGGCTAGTGTCTACCATATTGAACAGCACAGTCATACACAGAATGGGATCTGGTGTAATTTGTATTTCTCTGTTTATTCACAAAGCCGATCCTTTTTCACACTTTTAAAGTGGTTTATTTTTCACTTTAAATTATCTGCTAAATTTTGTTTGTATACTTTGCGATTTTTCTACTGTATTGTATGTCTTCATCTCATTGATTTATAAGTAATATTTCTCTTGTATGCTTATTTCTACGGCATGTTTATTAACACTTAATCTACTACATAGGCTGCAAATATTTTGTTCCAGGCTCTTATTTATTCATAGATTTTTCTCCCACTAGGTACTATCATGAATTATACATTTTCTTGCTCAGTATACTATCTGGCTGGTAATGACTTGTGTATATGAAAACTATTGGGTTTTGTATATTTATTTTATATTTTGTCACTTCACATCTATTAATACTAATTTTTGGTATTTTCATTAAAATTATTTTCTACTAATTTATTTTATAAGTTCTTCTGTCTCTTTCTCTCATTCCTCTCCTGTTGGAACTCCCACTTTGTGTATGCTGTTACACCTGAAGGTGTCCCACAGGTCCCTTGGTCTCTACTCATCTTTTTCATTTTTTCTTTCTGCTCCTGACACTGAATAATCACAACAGATCTATATTAAATTTCACCTATTCTTTCTTCTGCCATTACAAATCTTTTATTGAGTCCCCCTAGTAAGTTTCTCATATGTGTTATTTTAGTTCTTAAGTAAAATCTTTTTACTTAACTATGTTGTTATTTCTCTCTCTTTATTGATATTCTATTTGAGACATCATTCTTATATTTTCCTTTCATTCTCTAGATACAGTATCCTTTCGTTCTTGAAGGTATTTATAATCACTGATTTAAAATCTTTGACCAGTAAGTCCAGTGTCTAGCCTTTCTCAAGGGCAGTTTCTGTTGACAGTTTTCCACCCTAGGTAGGAGGCACACTTCTATATTTTTATGTGTTTCAATTTTTTATTGAGAAATAAAACTTTCAAAAATAACATATTGTGGCAAATCTGGAAACCAGATAGAAATCAGACTTCCTCCACGCTCCAGGATTTGTTGCTATTGCTCTTTGTGGTTGTTTTTTCTTTTAGTTTATGACTTTCCTTTTGCTCGTTTGTGACTTTCCTGAACTCAGTCAGTTAATCTGTGTTCTCGGCTATGCGTAGCCACTTAAGTCTCTGTTCAGTTAGTTTAGTCATCAGCTAATGATTATACTGAGATTTCCTTAAATGTCTTAGACCAATACGTTTTACAGCCTCGGCAAGGGCATCTGTGTTTACGTTTGGGTACATCTTCAACACTCCAGCAGACAATTTATAACTCTCTCTTCACCTTCAATTCCTGTTGTAGAGACTCGAAGTCAGCCGTAGGTGAGAGACTTGGGCCTTCTCAGGTGTTTGCTAGGCAAGCTCACAACGCTGCACCTGCTTGTGGCTTTTTTGATTCCCAGGAATACAAGGAGCTTTACAAAGCCCTCTAAAGTCCTCTTGTTCCCCAGCTTTCATTTTACATTTCTTTGTCAGCTTTTTATTAGCCCCAAGTGGTATTTCTACTTCAGGAAGATATGATTTTTAAACAACTGTCAGTGATTATTTTAGACACATACCCTGGGGATATGACTATTCTTACAGAGCAAATTCTAAATCAGGCCAAATAAAGATAAGCCCTAGATGCAAAGTATTACATATAGAATGGATAAACAACAAGATCCTACTGTATAGCACAGGGAACTATATTCAATATCCTGAGATAAACCATAATGGAAAAGAATATAAAAAAGCAGCAAATATATATATATATATATATATACACATACATACACATTGTAAATCAACTATACTTCAATTAAAAAAATAAAAAACAGAGGGGAGGGAGAAGATATGGAAAAGAAATGATGTTCAAGACTGCATAAGGTTCTTATTCAAGTGAAGGATACGTGACTAAAACAGAGCTCTAGGAGGACTTGCACTTCCAGCTACGTCAGTCAAAGTCACCAAGTACATTATGTCAGTAAAGCTTACTGAATTAGCTGGAGATTAGAGATTTAGCATTTAATTAAAAAAAAAAAGATGAGTCTTGAGAGTGGAGCTTTTCAGGTATCTTCCATAAAGGTCAAATGATGACAATAAAATGGGATGGAATTCAGGGGGAGTTCCAAGCCTATTTTTCCCCCTCTACTGACTTCTATACTGGTGGTTTTCACAGCTACCATGGCTGCAGTTTTGAATGTGTTCCTTTATTTTTTTTTTTTTTGTGGTACGCAGGCCTCTCACGGTTGTGGCCTCTCCTGTTGCGGAGCACAGGCTCTGGAAGTGCAGGCTCAGCGGCCATGGCTCACGGGCCCAGCCGCTCCATGGCATGTGGGATCTTCCCGAACCGGGGCACAAAGCCCGAATCTGTTGATTTTTAAAAGTGACACAGATGGGCTTCCCTGGTGGCGCAGTGGCTGAGAGTCCGCCTGCTGATGCAGCGGACACGGGTTCGTGCCCCGGTTCAGGAAGGTCCCACATGCCACGGAGCGGCTGGGCCCGTGAGCCATGGCCGCTGAGCCTGCGCGTCCAGAGCCTGTGCTCCGCAACGGGAGAGGCCACAACCATGAGTGGCCCGCGTACCGCAAAAAAAATAAAAACAAGAAAAACAACTGACACAGAGCTGGTTAGAAGGGAATGGGAATGAGGCATCTAAAACACCGTAAGGCTCACAGTTTTTACCAAGATTCAGTGATTTTTCTAAAATAAAATTTCTTCTGATTGTTAAAAGCTTTTGGTTAGTTTCCAGAGTTCTAAAAAAGTTAATTTTGATAATTTTTGCTAGTGTCTCTGCTGCTTTTGTGAAGGATTGGTTTTGGAGGGTTTTGCTCCACTATTCTATAAGTGTTTCTCCTTCCTCCTTTTATTTTAAAACAATTATAGAAGATTAGGAAAATATATCTAGCTATAGGTAATAAAATCAAAGAATGTATAATTGACATCATTTATATCCACCAACAAAAAAATGCCAAGTGAAAACATTAATGGCAACAGCTGGACATCTACATGATAAATAACAAATCTAGACAGAGACCTTACATGCTTTATAAAAATTAACCTAAAATGGATCATGAACCTAAAATGTAAAACATAAAACTCTAAAACTTCTAAAAGATAATATAGGAGAAAACCTCAATTATTTGGGGTATGGTAATGGCATTTAGATATAACACCAAAGGCATGCTCCATGAAAGAAATGATTGATAAACTGGACTTGATTAAAATTAAAAATTTTTGCTCTGTGAAAGATAATGTCAAGAGGATGAGAAGACAAGCCACAGATTGGGAGAAAGTATTTGCAAAAGACATATCTGATAAAGGGCTGAAATCCAAAATATACAAAGTACACTTAGAAGTCAACAATAAGGAAACAACCTGATTAAAATATAGGCTGAAGACCTTAACAGACACTTCACCAAAAAAGATATACAGATGACAAATAAGCATCTGAAAAGATGCTCCACATCATATATCATCAAAGAAATGCAAATTAAGACAAGATACCACTACACACCTATTAGAATGGCCAAAATCTGGATCTGGAACATTGACAGCACCAAATGCTGACAAGGCTGTGGAGCAATAGGAATTCTCATTCATTCCTTGTGGGAATTCAAAATAATATAGACACTTTGGAAGACAGTTTGACCATTTCTTATAAAACTAAACATACTCTTAACATGTGATCCAGCAATCCTGTTCCTTGGTATTTACTCAAAGGAGTTGAAAACTTATGTCCACACAAAAACCTGCACATGGATGTTTATCACAGCTTTATTCATAATTGCCAACACTTGGAAGCAAGCAAACTATCCTTCAGTTGGTAAATGGATAAATAAACTGTGGTACATCCAGACAATGAAATACTATTTGGCACTAAAAAGAAATGAGCTATCTAGCCATGAAAAGACATCTTAAATGCATATTACTAAGTGAAAGAAGCCAATCTGAAAAGCTTACATATTTTGAATTCTAACTACACGGCATTCTAGAAAAGGTAAAACTGTGGAGTCAGTAAAATCATCAGGGCTTGCCAGAGGTTGGGGAGAAGGAGGGATGAATAGGCAGAGCACAAAGGATTTGGGGGGAAGTGAAAGTACTCTATAAAATACCATAATGATGTATATATGTCATTATACATTTGTTCAAACCCATAGAATGTACAACACCAAGAGTGAACCTAGACGTAAACCATGGCCTTGGGATGATTCTGATGTGTCAACACAGGTTCATCAATTGTAACAAATGTACCTCTCGGTGGGGGGATGCTCATAAGAGGAAGCTATGTGTTTTGGCGGGGCAGGGGGTATATGGGAGTGCTGCACTTTCTTCTCAATTTTGCTGTGAACCTAAAACTGCTAAAAATAATAGTCTTTAAAAATGGACAAAAATTGTTGATGACTGAAATAGCTATTTTATTTTTATTAAATAGGAAATTGTTATGGGTCTTTGTTTTGCAAACAACATGCCTTTGAAATATAAAAATTTTGACGAAGAAATAGACGAAGCTACAAGGCTCAAGGCTTTAACATACCACTCTCAGAAATAATTATATGTATCTTGAAATAATACAGTATTTCAGTATTATACAGTATTATAATAGAGCTAAGTTTCAGAAACCTTTATACCTGACAAAAAAAATAATTTACTTTTTTAAAAAAAATCTCATGAATAGTTATAAAAATCTCTCAGCTACAAAGAAAATCTCTAAAAATTCTCAAAAGTAGAATTTCAATGCATTACATTGTCTGAGCACAATAAAACTCTAGTTTAATGGAGAGAAGATAGAAAAAGTAACAAAATAAACCTACCTAATCTGAAAAAAACACTCTTCTCAAATAACTCTTAGATTGAAGAGAAAATCAAACCTGAAAAAATTTTTTTAGGAAGCTGTGACACTTTTAACTTTCAAGAAAACTTTTTTCAAATAGCAGCTATTATTCTTTTTTGGATACATTAATTTCTTGACATTCTCTGAGGATACAAACTTCAAATAAAAAGTTGTTCTCTTTATATCTCCTCTTTGTTAAAAGCAGATTTTGATAGTATAAAACATAATTAACATCCATAATTACATTGCTCAGAGGTAATTACTTATTCTACTTCTATTTTATGCTATTCTGGTGGTTATGTCCTTAACTCTGAATAAAATAATATCTGTTTTGTGGATTAACAATTTTAGACATTATCTGTTGTTTCCTCTCTTTGAAAGATCAGGATTTGCTCACATTAGTCTCTTCTTGCCTTGTCATTTTTAACTCCTCTGTGGTTACCTTAGTAATTTTCAATAATATTCCTAAGCCAATCTTTCTTATGATAATAACTTTAGACAAGGATCTGAACTACCCTCTGTGTAATAAGACATTATTGATCCTACCATTTAATTTTCTTCTCATCTCAAACTTTCATGTGGATACCTTCATTATTATAATTTCAAAGGACAATAACATTACACTTATCTGTGCTTAGTCAAAAATGTAACCAAAACATTCAAATTCAACAAACTATAATTTCATTATTATGCCTCTGTTCACTCCTGAGCCAAGTAGTGTACTAGAATTTACCTTTCCTTCTCAATAGGTCTAATGCCACAACCCCTGAGACTCTAAAAACGTCAAGCTCAGATGGATTTTTTATTCTTATGTTCCTTTGACAAATCAAAATCAGGCCACATTTTACACTTTGTTTAATATGAGGACCATTCTTTGTGCAGCTTTATTTTTTTCCTAGCATTTTTTATTATCTTTGTATTATTAAAAAATCATATATTTTAGCAACATTTCCTCAAAATTATCCAGTCTTTTAGAGTCCTTTTATAGGTCTCTTTTAGAGACCAAGTTATAATCTAGTTGTGTTTCTCTTTTGTGCTATTAATTTTTTGCACACGTCTGGGGGTCATTTTTTTTTTCATTAGAAAGGGAAAACTAATTTAATATTGGCACTGGCACAGGGCTCTACTGTCTTTATGTATATTTGTTTCTCAAAGTATTTTCTTTCTTGAAAGGAAAAAAAAAGCAATCTCTGTGCATAGAAAGGCATGTGAATTTTTAAGCTTTATTTTAGAAGACTCATGGGCAGGTAGCAGCCAGGCACACTGTCCCCCATCTCAAAAATGGATTTCTATTTGCTTCTGCCATCTTGGGAACTACTAATTGGGGACTACTTTAAATTAAATTTGTATTTGGGCTGTTTTGAGCCCCAAAGGCATTGTGAATTCAAAACTCTACTGGGAAGAATGGCTCCCACATCTGCTGAAATCTCTTTCTGTCTATTGTCTAGTTTCTGATTTCTCCACTCAATTTTTATCATTGTGTGTCATTTAAATGTGGCTCTTAAAAACAGCTAATTATGTTCTTTGTCTTTGATGGGGAATTTAATCAATATGTTTAAACTTTTTGCTGCCATCTTGTGTTATATTTTCTATTGTTCATGTTTTTGACTGTCATTAAAAAAATTTTTTTTGTATTTAATCTAACTTTGTTACTTCTGTCTCCCAAATGAATTGCATATTCTATGTCTTATTTCTACTGTTCTATTAGTTATCCTTAAATTTGAAGCAAAATATTTCAATCCATTTTTTCCAACAATGTCAAGAATTAATCGTTTGAATTCTGATAAATTATTATAATTATTTAGTTAAGTAACTGTTTCTGTAAGTTTATGTAATCCTCTTTTAAGGATTATATTAAATTTTGGAACGGCAGCCTCAATAATTATTTAGTTAGGTGACCATTTTTCTGGCTCCTTGCTCATCACTGCTTCTTGAATCCAAAATTTTCCTCTTCCTTGGTTTGTAGCTATTTTTCTGATAATGTTTCCTCAAGCCAAGTGTATGGTTGCCATCACTAGCTAAACAATGGCTGTAGAAATACTCGCAACCATGCTAAAGTTTTACTTAAAATTCATGACTATGAACCATATGTGGATATTAATGCTGATCTGTGATCACAATACATTTCCCTATTCTATTCACTCTCCTATTTCTCTAGATCTGTGCTATCCAATAAGGCAGCCACTATCCACATTCAGGTATTTAAATTAGCTAAAATTAAATACAGTTAAAAATAGCCTGTTCTCAGCTGCAGTAGTCGTATTTCAAATGCCCAGTCACCATTAGGGATAGTGGCCACACTGCTCGAATCACTGGGTGATTCATAATCACCCCCCAAAGTTATGTCCACACCCTAATCCCCAGAACCTGTAAATATGTTACCTTACAAGGCAAAAGGGGCTTTGCGGATGTGATTAAGGTTAAAGACGCTGAGATAGGGATATTAGCCTGGATTATCCAGGTGGGCCTACTGTAATCACAAGGGTCCTTAAAAGTAGAAGTAGGAGGCAGAAGAAAAGATCAGGGTAATGAGATGTGAGACGTACTCAACAAGCCTTCCTGCCTTTAAAGTTGTAGGGAGGCACTGAGTCAAGAGATGCAGGTGGTCTCTAGAAGCCAGAACAGGTGGATTCTCCATTAGAGCCTCTAGAAAGGAATGTAACTCTGCCAACATCTTAAGTTTAGCCTCGTGAGACCATGTTGGACTACTGACCTATGAAACTGCAAGATATTAAATTTGTATTGTTTAAGCCACCAAGTGTGAGATAATTTGTTATGGCAGAAGTATAAAACTAATGCAGCTCTATATCATATAGTACAGATATAAAACATTTCCATTTCCATCATTGTATGAAGTTGTATTAGAGGGCACTAATTTATAAGATTTTAAATAATTGAAGGTGTGGTAAATGGAGCTCTCATTCACTTTCATAGTCTCTTTTTTATATATGCTCATTTTCTGGATGGTCTCCTCTAGTCTCATAACATAGATAACCATAAAAGCTGTTGATTTCCAAATTTATATCTCCAGTTTGGTCCCCTCTTCTGAACACCAGATGCATATATATATACACACAAGGGAAAATTTGACATCTCCAATGAGGTATGTAATAGACAGCTCAAACATAGCATATCCAAAACTGAATTCCTGATTTCCTCCTCGGTACACTTACTTTACCTACATCTTTCTCATCTTAATGGAAATACTATTTTTAATTTCTCAGGCAAAACACCAGAGTAACTTTTGACTCCTTGTTTCTCTCATAAAACTTATAGAACCCATCAGAAATCTTATTGAATCAACCTACAAAATGTATCTTGGATCTGATGACTTCTCATCACTTCCATTGCTACCATCCTTTTCCAAGCCACCATTATCTTTAGTCTAGACTATTTTAATAGCCCTCTCTATTAGTCAAGGTCCAGTGGAATAACAGAACCTACTTTGGGGGAATTAATAGAAACCAATTAGTTACAAAAATGTTCGAATATCTGAAAGAACAAATAGAAGAGTTAAAATAATCTGGACATTAGTTACTATAGGCAGCTGTTACCCTAACCCTAGAGGCAGTGTTACTGGAACCCAAGAGCCAAGATCACCCAACTGAAGTGGCAACCAGACTGGTCTGTCCAGCAAGGACTAGCCATGGACGATGTGCAGCAGCCACCAGAGGTACAACCCAAAGTAAATAGAGAGAGGGAGCTTGGTTCTCCCTTCTTCCTGTCTTTAACTTCATGACAGTGTTTATTCTTAATCAAATTCAGCTTGAAACCTTTTAGCAAAGGAGCCCGGGAAATCTACAGATCTGATCAAAGGAAGGACAGGGAATGGATTTAGGAGAAAAGAGCACACTTCTTAATGTGTCCCCCAGCTTCCATTATATAGCGGTCTATCTACTACCACTCCCCAACACATATATTTTATTCTGACAGAGCATGCAAAAGTGATTCTTTTATAAATAAAAACATATATAGAATGAATAAACAACAAAGTCCTACTGTATAGCACATGGAACTATATTTAGTATCTTGTGCTAAACCACAAAGGAAAAGAATATATGGCTATGTATAACTGAATCATTCTGCTGTACAGCAGAAATTAACATAACATTGTAAATCAACTAAACTTCAAAAAAAAAAAAATCACTCCAGGATTCTGCTCAAAATCCTAGAATTGTCTTTCCATAACTCAGTAAAAGTCAAACGGATTACAGCACCCATATGAGCTGCCTCCACTTTGCCTCTTTGACTTAATCTCCTCTTTTTTTCCCTAACTTAATTCTCTTCAGCTACAGTGATCAGCTTGTTGCTCCTATAGAACACAAAGAACCTGCCTAAATCTATCTTTCCAGCTGCTGGGACTTTCTTCCTCTGACATCTGCTTGGCTTACTACTTTACCTGCTTTAGTCATGCTCAAATGTTTTCAGGCTGAAGAATAACCTTTGGGCCTCATAGCAACATGTGGAGAACAGTTAACAAATATTGCATTGTAAAAGAACAGAACTGGGAGATCTATGTGGTGCCCACTGCTTTTATCGATGCTGATGATTCCTTTATTATATTAAACTATGCCAACTTAGCTCAGCTTTGCTGCCTTCCTCTGTGAGCTAATACCTAATGAAAAACATTACATTCTTATCAAAATAATAACTCTACAAAGAATTGAACAAACAAAATTGAAATGAAAATTTAGATGACACCCAGAACACTTTTGTTGTTGATGTCATTCAATACATTCATTTCATGATTCAATTCAGCACAGTATCCTGCTTGAACAAAATAAGAGAGGAGAATTCAGTAGACTAAAGCAACAATTTCATTATTATACCAAAAACAAGTACTATCTGAACAAATCAGACTTGACAGATTTTCAACATGAAGAAGCTAATCTAGTAAAAAAAATCTTGATTGTCTAGGTATCTCTCTTGTGTTTTTTTCTTTTTCAAGGAAATTCTTATTAAATACTGATTGAAGCATAGAGTTGCATGCTGCCACATTTTAAAGATATTCCTGAGTTTCTGTCAATAAAACAGCAAAAACAAAACAATATGTGATTTAAAAGTAAAATCTGTTGACAAAGCAGAAATAAATGCGTAGGCACTTCTCTATAACCAGCCCACACCACGTAAGTAATCTCCTACCTGAATGTGGTATCAGCTAAGTCTCTGCCTTCAACCAAGATCAGTTTTTCCAGTGTTGACCTGCAAACAATCTTCTTGGCCAATGGCAAGTGGGGTAGTTTGCAAAAGTGACACAAAATCTTCACTCCTTTCTGTATCTACGCCCTTTTCAATGTGATTTTCAGCTCCTCCCCTCAAAAGGTGAAAGCTTTTTCCTCTTCTCTGGATCTAGGCTGGTGTGGTAGGAGTGAAGTATGCCATTTCCAACCCTAGGTCTCAAGAGGCCCTGCGTGTAACGATGTCTTTCAGAAGTCTGCCACCACCATGCATACAAGGCCAGAGATGAGAGATGAGAGAATCCCACATGAAGAGAGGAGCTATCTCAGCTCAGGCAACCCTGGACCAACCAGCCCACAATCAACCCAGAAGCATATCAGTCACACATGATTAGCCCAGAAAAACCACCCAGCTGAGCACAGCCCAAACTGCTAATTTGGAGATAGGTGTGCTTAATGAAGAGTTGCTGTTTCAAGCCGTTATGTTTTGGGATTGATTGTTACCTGGCAATTATTAGGTAATGTCTTCGTTTGCTGGCAAATAGGGGTAAAAAAAGCTCTTGATTTCATCCTAAATAACAGCTTGGGTACTGACTAGAAGATGCAGCAGTTCTCTTTTAGCATCAACAGATTAGATAAACGAAATGACTTGTTTGTTCCCCCCAGTATCTCCTCACAGACTACAATTCAAGATGCAGGTGGCTGGCACTGAGGCACCAAGTGGCAGCACAGGGAGTCCATCCCCTTAGTGCAGAGTTGCTATCAGAGCAGAACTGGCTCTGTCAAAGCTGCTCAGGCCGCCAGGTGAAAAACTCCAAATTCTATCACTGTCACACAATGTATTGCATTGATTTTTAACTTTTGCTTAATTGAATCACCTCTTTTGTGAATAAGGAGGCTAAAATCCTCCAAACACAAGTGACCACACAAACTGAAAAAATCAATTAATAAATCAAACACTAGAGCTAGGACTCAGCTATTTCGGCAATACTGAAAAGGGAAATAAGTTTATTCAACAGAGTCTCAGACAGGAATATAATTGTTGCTGTAGCTACAACTTTGAGAGGGGTAGGAGACACCCTCCTGATACATTCTGAAAAGAAATGGACTATGCCAATTTCAACCTTGGTAGGAAAAGCCAGTATACAGCACACTAAAATTAATAATGGAATAAGCTTTGAAAGCAAAATTAATCTTCATCCAAAAGAATTTCTGAGTGGAGAAACTTTTTGCCATGAACTTCCTCAAGTCTGATTGATTATCCTCTGCCTTAGGAAGTGCTATTACTTGATATTCCCCCTGTCCCCCAGGCTCTTTTCTGTTTCTTTCCGAGTCGTTGTTAGATTTTCATTTAAAATGCTGATTGTCTTCTTATGAAGAGCCTTCTGGCCTTTGGTAATTAATTTCTGATGGTAAAATTATTTCTCTGATTATAATTTCACTTGAACAAACCAGTTAAATCAGATCCCTTTAAAAATCTTCCTGAAAGACCCACACACTGACTTCCACTTATGAATCACTGGTCAGGGCTGTGTCATCTGACCACTCTTAGCTTAAAGGACAATCGACATTCTCCATCAAGCTGGTAGAAACCCATTTTGTACTATGAAAATAGAAAAATTGATCATTAAACTACAGAAAAGGGCTTCCCTGGTGGCGCAGTGGTGGAGAGTCTGCCTGCCGATGCAGGGGACATGGGTTCGTGCCCTGGTCCGGGAAGATCCCACATGCCGCGGAGCGGCTGGGCCCATGAGCCATGGCCGCTGAGCCTGCGTGTCTGGAGCCTGCGCGTCCGGAGCCTGTGCTCCGCAACAGGAGAGGCCACGACAGTGAGAGGCCCGCGTACCGCAAAAAAAAAAAAAAAAAAAAAAAACTACACAAAAATAAAATATATAAATGAATAAATAAATACAAATATGTGTGCATAGCTCTCCTCGCTCAAATTTGGGCACTCTGTAGTCTCTCTGTGATAAAAAAGTATCAAACTGACAGGAATTGACTTGAAACATGATTGGTTTCCTGAAAAAATTTCAGTAGGGGGAGGAAAGTGATTACATTCATGAAGATGGTAAATTATATTAAAAATAGTATAATTTTTAAATAATATAATTTTTAAATAATAAGTTGCACAAACCTAGCCACTACAAATGTGGCCTATTCATCTCTCCATTGCTTTAGGGCTGCCCAGATCCCCTCTTCCTACCCAATTTTCTCTATTTTTAGTGTAAAAACTATCCATCTTCTAATCTCTCAGTTTTTAGTACCCTTTATGCTGATCAACAATTACCAAACAAACAAAAAAAGGACTTGAGCTTAATAAGAAAGACACAGAACATTTGCCTCAACTGTCAAAACTGTGCTAAGAGTTGAATTAAACCAATAATTGAAGGCTAGGTCTTTCACTCTGTCTTAAAGCATTTTTATTCAGGAACTATGCTCACTTTCCAGAAATAGACTTATCCTTGGCTTTGTAACTTATCATTCCATACATCACATTTACTTTTTTAAAAACATGGTTGAAAGAAAATCATCCAAACTTGGAGAAAATTTATTGCAAAACCAATTGTCAAGAAAGAGATAGATGCCCTTTTACTAAGCACGATTACAAATTCACTCAGTTGAATCACTCTAACCTCAAGCTGTACTGGTTCTTCTAAGATGACAATCACCTCAGCTTAGGTCTCATTATGGGTTGTCAACCTTAGGCACTTATAGACCACCTTTATATTAATGTGTAAAATGGAAAAACTTTCCATTATAAGACCATAATATAGGTCATCTCATATATGTCTTTCTAATTTTGTAATATGCCAGATTGGACTCTTGCCTTTTAAGTTAATGTAGTTCAAAATAAGAATTAGAATCAAAGAATGAAACCTAGAATCTTAGAAGTCATTTGGTAAACATGAAGCCAGTCTGTCTCAGTCAGTAGGCTTAAGGTCTGAGATCAGGGTGCCAGCATGGTTGAGTTCTAGTGATGGCCTTCTTGTGGGTTGCAGTCTGCTGACTTGTCATGGCATGCTCACATGGCAGAAAGCAGAGAGCCTGAGCAAGCTCTTGAGTCTCTTCTTATAAGGGCACTAATCTCATTCATGAGGATTCCACCCTCATGACCCAATTACCTCCTGAAGGCCCAACCTCCTAACACCATCACATTGAGGGGTTAGGATTTCAACAAATGAGTTTGGGGATGGGTACAAAGACATCCTGTCCATGATATTTCATTGAAGACTTCTATTATTGGTTCACTATCTCTTATGAGGTTACATCCTTGACCTTGCTTTAATGGCTATAATCATTTTTCATAGCTTCTTTGCTTAGAATCCAAAACTGTTTCACTAATATTATAACTCATGTCTTCTGCCAGAATCTGTGAAAATGGCAGGACAACTTATTAAGTTTCAAGAAGAGTAAAATCACAGACTTCTTATAGTTCTTAACACAGAAATCAGAAAGTGGTTGCCTTTGGGAAGAAAAACATTTGACTGGAAAGGAACACAAGGGAACTTTCTGTGGGAAGTAAATGTTCTATTTCTTGTTTTGGGTGGTGTACATATTGTTAAAAGTGAACAACTTAAAAATTAAGCATTTATTATAAATTTTAACTAATTACAAGAAATAAAATTAAAAATAAAAATGAATAAAGATTTAAAATTATAAATTTATTTTAAAATAGACACAAATAAATTGAAAATAAAATGTAATCATTTTTTTAAATTCCTCAAAATGCTATATTAAATGGTATTAAACCAATTCTTCTAGTGATAATTTTAAAATATACTTGAAATAGTACCATTGGCATACACAATGTTAAGTGACAAACATTAAATAAATATTTATGAACAGTAACAAAGTAGCAGTCACCAAATGAATTATATGAATGACAATTCAGAGGAAGAGAAATATCTGTTTGATGTGAGAGGCTTAAATGATGAATAACTCTTGATAAGTTTTAATGTTCATGTTTGGGTTTTGTGAAATGCCTAAAACTATAAGCAGGGAGGTTTTAGTGAGGATTCTCAACATGTGGCTACTGAGGGAAGGCTGGAAAATATGTCAGCAGAATTTTGTAGAGAAACAAAATAGCACTATTTGCAAAAATATCCAAATGCACCAATGACACATTGAAACCAAACGTTCTATTTTTGCAAAACTTAGTAAAAATTAACATGGGAAAAAACAGGAAAACATATTTTAAAAGAAATTGTAGTGTTCCAATATCCGGTCCTACATGTAAGAAGCTTGGAAGGCACCACTCCTTCCTAACAACACTCCTTAATTTTTTACCTAGTAAGTATAAAAAGCTGAATAAACTGAAAAGTCAACATTTCTTAGAGCTGTAAGAGAAGTGAGAGCACAGGTAAAACCACTGCCCCCCAAATTGGAGAGACTGACAGGCAAACACAAAGGACCACAATTTACTGGAGCAGAAACCCATGAGCAGCATCCTCCATGAGAACCAGTACTGAGATAGGAAAATCTGAACCATAACTAATGAATTGCTGGAGTCTCAGTGTGAACAAGTTTGAGAAATAAAACCTCCAAGGAGACCAAGTCATTGGTGGGTGGGGGAAATGTGCCCATACTTTTGTGAATTTTTACCTCCTGGAGCTCTACCAGGTTCTCATAGTATCAATGAATATCAGAGAAAAAAATTCTCCTCACGCTTCCAGCAGGGGGAGAATAAAGGATTTAACCTGAAATACACCAGAGCATTCTATTCTCCTTAACATGGTCTACCCTCAGGAGAAACTATTTTAACAGAGCTTAACCTGCTGGGGTTTTGTCAGAGCCCAATCCATGACCACCCATGTGTGCGCCCCAGCTTGAAACACACACCCACTCCAACCCCTTTTGCTCCATGTCACAGCTCCACACTAGGGTAAGGGCTGCACCAACTGAGGAGAGTGCACAGTGCATATGGATGGAGCCAGCTCAGACCCAGAACAGAATCTGAATGGGGCAAGGGCAGCCATTGCTGGCAATTCTGGAGGCAACACACTGGGAGAGGTTTGGAACTCTGACTGGGACTAGGACCAATCCAGTCCAGGCCCTGACCCATGCTGAGCACCCATCCAGCTCTTCTTGCTCCAACACTACTCCCTTATGAGTCGAAGGTGCCAGGGCTGGGAGAGGGGAGAGCACACACTTGGAGGGAATGGAGCCATCTAGGACCCAAACATCAGGACCTCTGCTCCAGCAGTGTGGGACCAGATCCTAAATCAATACAGTAATGTTGGTCACTGAGCAGAGGAAAAGCCCCAGCTCACACCAGCCTCTAGCTCTAGCCCCTCCACCTCCAGCCCCACTGCCTACCATGATGATAGCTGCCATCAAACATTGGGGGAAGACATGGCTCATGCTCACTTCAATCCAGCTCTCCCACAAAAGACACTGGGTACACACATACTGCATAGGGATCCCCACACACAAGGACACCCCTTCAAGGACACCCACACAAGACCAGAATAGGTAATCATTTCATGTAATTTCAAAGAAAAAGAGAAAGTTAAGCAAAATAAGAAGACAGAATTTGTTTCAAATGAACAAGAGAAAACCTCTGAAAAAAAATCTAATGAAACAGAAATAATTTACCAGATAAAGAGTTCAAAGAATTAGTAATAAGAATGCAAACTGAATCAGTGAAAAGAGTAGAAAAACAGTGAGAATTATAACAAGGAAACAGAAAATATAAAAAAGAGCCAGTCAGAACTGAAGGACACAATAACTGAAATGAAAAGCACACTAGAAGGAATTAACAGCAGACTAGGGGTAAAAGAAGAATGCATAAGTGATCTGGAAGATAGAACAATGAAAATTACAGCATTAGGACAGCAAAAAGAAAAACAAATATTAGAAATGTGAACAGTTCAAGAGATATCTGAAACAACATCAGGTGCACCAACACTCACATCATAGGGATACCAGAAGGAAAAGAGAGGTAGAAAGCTGTGGAAAATGTATTTGATTTAATTATAGCTGAAAAATCCCCAAACCTGAAGAAGGAAACAGATATCCAGGTAAAGGAAGAACGGAGATAATTAAAATGGCAAAAGTTAAAGATAAAGAGAGGATTCTAAAGGTAGCAAGAGAAAACAAAGTGTCAGTTACAAGGGAACCCCCATGGAGCTATCAGCTGATTTTTCTGCAGAAACTTTGCAGGCCAGAGGCAGTGGCATGATATATTTAAAGTGCTCAAAGGGAAAAGCCTGCAATCTAGGACATTCTACCCAAAAGGATTATCATTTACAATTCAAGGAGAGATAAAGAACTTCTCAGACAAGCAAAAACTAAGAGTTCATCAACACTAAACCTACTCTAAAAAAAATATTAAAGGGTCTAATGTACATGGAAAAGAAAAGGCTACAACAAGAAGAATCTATAGGAAAGGAAAAATTCCACTAGTAAAGGCAAAAACATAGTAAAAGCTGAGGATCAGCCAGTTAAATAAGCTAGTACGAAGCTTAAAAGACAAAAAAAAAAAAAAAAAAAAAAGGTAAAATCAACTACAACGACAGTAATCAGTAAAGGGACAAACATGAAGATGTAAAATATGACATTAAAAACACAAAAGGTGAGGGAGGGGACTAAAAATGTAGATGTTTTAGAATGTGTTTGAACTTAAAAGACTACCTGTTTAAAAGAAGTAGACATATTTATAAGTCAATACTTACAAACACCACAGTAACCACAAATCAAAATCTACTCACAAAAATGAGAGAGAAAGGAATCCAAGCATACCCCTCCCCAAATCATCAAACCACAAGGTAAGAAACTGAAAGAAAAAGAAAAAACAGAGATACACAAACAACTGGAAAATAAGTAACAAAATGGCAATAAGTACATATCTATCAATAATTACTTTAAATATAAGTGGACTAAATATTCCAATCAAAAGACACAGGTTGCTGACTGTATAAAAAAATAAGACCCATCTGTATGCTGAATACAAGAGACTAGCTTCAATGCTAAAGACACACACAGACTTAAAGTGAGGGGATGAAAAAAAGATATTTCATGCAAATGGAAATGACAAGCATGTGGGGGTAGCAATACTAATATCAGACAAAATGGACTTTAAATCAAAGTCCATAACAAAAACAAAGAAGGGAATTATATAATGATAAAGGGATCAATAAAAGAAGATATGACATTTTTAACATATATGCAGGTAATATAGGAGAACCTAAGTATATAAAGCAAATATTAATATACATAAAGGGAGAAATTGGCAATAATACAATAGTAGTAGTGGACTTTAACTACATTAATGGAGAGATCATCAAGACAGAAAACCAATAAAGCAACAGTGGAATTAAATGACACGATAGACCAGTTGAACTTAATAGATATCGACAGGACATTCCATCCCAAAACAGCATAATACACAGTCTTTTCAAGTGCACATGAACCATTCTCCAGGACAGACCACACGCTACGTCACAAAACAAGTTTCAACAAATTTAAGAGGATAGAAATTATATCAAGCATGTTTTCTGACAACAATCATATGAAACTAGAAATCAATTACAGAAAGAAAAATGGGAAAAACACAAACGTGTGGAGACTAAACATGTTACTAAAAAAAAAAACAATGGGTCAATGAAGAAATCAAAGAGGAAACAGAAAATACCTTGAGACAAATGAAATTAAAAACAAAACTTACCAAAATCTTTGGAACTCAACAAGAGCAGTTGTAAGAGAAAAATTTATACCAGTACAGACCTACCTCAAGAAACAAGAAAATTATAAAACAAACAACCTAACCTACCATCTAAAGAAATTAGAAAAAGTAACAAAGCCAAATGTCAGCAGAAGGATGGAAATAATAAGGATCAGAGAGGAAATAAATAAGACAGAGACCAAAAACACAACAGAAACATAAATAAAACCAAGAGCTGGTTTCCTGAAAATATAAACAAAATTGATAAGCCTTTAGCAAGGCTCATCAAGAAAAAAACAGAGAGGATCCAAATAAACAAAATAAGAAATGAAAGAGGAGAAATAACAGCCTATATCACAGACATACAAAAAAGCATAAGAGAATACTATGACCAGTCATATGCCAACAAATTGGACAACCTGGAAGAAATGGACAAATTTCTAGAAACATACAAACTGCCAAGACTGAATCAGGAAGAAATAAATAATCTGAACAGACCAATCTCTAATTTATAATAAAAAAAAATCCAGCAAACAGAAGTCCAGAACTGGAAGGCTTCACAGGGAAATTCTACCAAACATAAAGAAGAGCTAATACCTATCCTTCTAAAACTGTTCCAAAAAAAATGAAGAGGCGGGAATATTCCCAAATTTATTCTATGAGGCCACCATTACATTGATATCAAAACCAAATACTATGATAAAAAATAAATTTAAAAAAACTACCAGCCAATATCTCTGATGAATATAGATGCCAAAATCCTCAACAAAATATTGGTAAACCAAATTCAACAATGTATAAAATACACTATGATCAGGTGGGGCTTATTATAGGGAGCCAAGGATAGTTCAACATATGAAAATCAATCACTGTAATACACTACATTAACAAAAGGAAGGATAAAAATCACATGATCACCTCAATACACACAGAAAAAGCATTTGACAAAATTCAACATCTATTCATGATAAAAATTCTCATCAAAGTTGTTCTAGGGACTTCCCTGGTGGTCCAGTGGTTAAGAATCTGCCTTCCAATTCAGTGGACATGGGTTCGATCCCTGGTCAGGGAACTAAGATCCCACAGGCTGCAGGGCAACTAAGCCCATGCACCGCAACGAAGAGCCCGCATGCCGCAGCTGAGACCCAATTCAGCCAAATGAATAATAAATAAAATTTTAAAAAAAGTTGTTCTAGAGGGAACATATCTCAACATAATAAAGGCCATTTATGACAAACCCACAGTCAACATAACACTAAATGGAGAAAAAGCTGAGCGCTTTTCCTCTAAAATCAGGAACAAGGCAAGGATGCCACTCTCTCCACTTGTATTTAACATAGTATTGGAAGACCTAGCCACAGCAATCAGAGGAAAAATGTCATCCAACTGGAAGTAAAGAAGTCAAACTGTCCCTATTTGCAGATGACATGATACTTTATATAGAAAACCTTTAAGTCTCCACCGAAAAACTATTAGAACTAATAAATGAATTCAGTAATGTTGTAAGATACAAGATTAATATACAGAAAACTGTTGCTCTTCTATACACTAATAATAAACTATCAGAAATAGAAAGCAAGAAAACAATCCCACTTAAAATCACATGAAAAAGAATGAAATAACTAGGAATAAACTTAACCAAGGAGATGAAAGAACTAGACATTGAGAACTATAAAATATTGAGGAAGGAAATCAAAGACAATACAAAAAAATGGAAAGATATCCCTTGTCTGTGGATTGGAGAATTAGTATTGCTAAAATGTCCATACTACAAAAAGCAATCAACAGATTTAATGCAATGCCTTTCAAAACACCCATGATATTGTTCATAGAACTAGAACAAATAATCCTAAAATTTATATGGAACCCCAAGAGACCCTGAATTGCCTAAGAAATCTTGAAATAAAAGAAAAAAGCTGAAGTTGTTATTTTACCTTTATTCAGACTATACTACAAAGCTACAATAGTCAAAAGAGCATGGTTCTGGCATAAAAACAGACATGTAGATCAATGGAACCAAATAGAGAGCCCAGAAATAAATCCATGCACTTATGGTCAATTAATCTACAACAAAGAAGGCAAGAATATACAATGGACAAAGACGGTCTGCTCAGTAAATGATGCTGGGAACACTAGACAGCTACATGTAAAAGAATGAAAGTAGAACATTTTTTTCACACTATATACAAAAATAAACTCAAAATGGATTAAATACCTAAATGTAAGACCAGAAACCATAAAACTCTTAGAAGAGAACATAAGCAGAACACTCTTTTTTTTAAAAAAATTAATTAATTTGTTTTTGGCTGCGTTGGGTCCTCACTGCTGTGCGTGGCTTTCTTTAGTTGCAGTGAGCTACTCTTCATTGCGGTGTGTGGGCTTCTCATTGCTGTGGCTTCTCTTGTTGTGGAACATGGGCTCTAGGCGCACGGGCTTCAGTAGTTGTGATTTGCAGGCTCTAAAGCGCAGGCTCAGTAGTTGTGGTGAATGGGCTTAATTGCTCCACAGTATGTGGGATCTTCCCGGACCAGAGCTCAAACCTGTGTCCCTTGCACTGGCAAGCAGATTCTTAACCACTGCATCACCAGGGAAGCCCAGCAAAACACTCTTTAATGTAAATCATAGCAATTTGTTTTTGGCTTTGTTTCCTAAGGGAAAGAATACAAAAGCAAAAACAAACAACTGTGATCTAATTAATCTTAAAAGTTTTGCATAGCAAAGGGAACCATCGACAAAGTGAAAAGACAACCTACTGAATGGGAGAAAATATTTGCAAATGCTATGACTGATAAATGATTAATACCCAAAATATAGAAATAACTCATATGACTCAATATCAAAAAAACAAACAGCCCAATTAAAAATTCAGCAGAAGATGGGAATAGACATTTTTCCAATGAAGACATACAGATGGCCAACAGGCACATGAAAAGATGCTCAACATCACTAATCACCAGCGAAAGGAAATCAAAACCACAATGAGTTATCACTTCATACCAGTCAGAGTCACCAAAAAGACAAAATAACAAATGTTGGTGAGGATATAGAGAAAAGGAAACCCTAGTACTCTGCTGGTGGGAATATAAATTGATGCAGCCACTATGGAAAACAGCATGGAGGTTCCTCAAAATCAAAATATAGAACTGTCATATAACCCAGCAATTCCACTCCTGGATATATATCTAAAGAAAATGAAAACACTAATTCAAAAAGATACATGCATCTCAATGTTCATAGCAGCATTACTTACAATAACCAAGATATGGAAGCAATCTAAGTGTTAACCAGCAGATGAATGGATGAAGAATATATGGTGTACCTACACAATTAAGGATTACTTATCCATAAAAAAGTGAAATGCTGCCATATTCAACAATGTGAATGAACCTAGAGGGTATTATGCTTAGTGAAATAAGTCAGACAAGAAAAGCAAATATTATATGTTATCACTTATATGTGGAATCTAAAGAATTAAACAAAGAATGAATATTACAAAACAGAAATAGTCTCACAGATTTAGAGAATAAAATTAGTGGTTACTAGTGGGGAAAGGAATTAAGGAGGGTCAAATAGAGGTAGGGGATTAAGAGATACAAACTACTATACATAAAATAAATTAGCTACAAGGATATATTGTGCAGTACAGGAAAATGTAGCAATTATTTTATAATAACTGCAAATGCGGTATAATCTTCAAAAATGCTGAATTACTATGCTATACACCTGAAACTAATATTGTAAATAAACTATACATTAATTTTTTTAAAGTTAAGGAAACATACAGAATTTCTCAGACAAACAAAAACTGAGAAGATGTATTGCCAGTAGACATGTCTTGTAAGAAACTGTAAAAGAAGTTCTTTAGGTAAAAACAGTATGATATAGATCAGAAACTTGGATCTAAATAAAGCAACGAAGAGCACTGGAGAAATAAGGTAAAATTAAAACTTTTTCTTATTCTGAATTGATCTAGTAGATAATAGTTTCTTCAAAATAATAATGGCAACAATGTATTTGATTAGGTATGCATATATGTTTGTATGTGTGTTTGTATGCATGTACACTCATATGTATGCTCATAAATAAGTGAAATAAATGATAGAAATGATACCAGAGATGGGAGGGAGGAATTAGGATTATTTTGTTATTATAAGGTACTTGCATTACCCATGAGTAGTACAGCATAATTTGAGGTGGACTTAGATTAGTTGTAAATGTAAACAGCAAACTCTAGAGTGAGCAATAAAAAAAAAAATTATAAAAAGAAGTACCAGCTGACATACTAAGAAAGGACAGAAAATGGAATCAAATAAATGTTTAGTAAAAGGTAGAAAAAGAGTAAAAGACAAAAACAGAAAAAATAACAAGTAACCAATATGGTAGATATTAATTCAATTATGACAGTAACCACGTTGAGTGTTAACTATATAAATGCACAAATTTTAAGACAAAGATTACCAGAGTGGATCAAAGAACATGACTCTACCATATGCTGTCTACAAAAAACACAGCTTAAATACAAAGATACATATAGATTAAAAGTAAATGAATGGGGCTTCCCTGGTGGCACAGTGGTTGAGAGACCGCCTGCCGATGCAGGGGACACGGGTTCGTGTCCCGGTCCGGGAAGATCCCACATGCTGCGGAGCGGCTGGGACCATGAACCATGGCTGCTGGGCCTGCATGTCCAGAGCCTGTGCTCCACAATGGGAGAGGCCACAACAGTGAGAGGCCCACGTACCGCAAAAACAAACAAACAAACAAAAACAGTAAATGAATGATATACCATGCTAACAATTATCAAAAAGTTTTCAGGGATGAAGAGGGTCATTACATAATGCTAAAGGGTCCAATTCTCAAGAAGCCTTTACAATCCTTAACATGTACACATTTAACAACAGAGCTTTGAAACATATGAGACAAAACCTGATATAACTGCAAGGAGAAACACATAAATCCACTATTATAGTTGGAGACTTCAGCATTCCTCTATTAGAAATGAATATGTCCAGAAGGTAGAAAATCAGTAAGAATGTAGTTGAACTCAGCAACACCATTTATCAATGAATATAATGGACACCTATAAACTGTTTCATTGAACAACAGCAGGGCCCACATTCTTCTCAAGATCACATGAAATATTCACCAAGATAGGCCACTTTCTGTGTGATAAAATAAACCTTAACAAATGTAAAATTACAGGAGTTATACAATGTCTTTTCCCAAACCACAATGGAATTGAACTAGAAAATAATAACAGAAATATAAGGAAAATCCCCAAATACCTAGATATTAAGAACACACTTCTAAATAACACTTGAGTCAGAAAACTTTGAAGAGAAATTAAAAATTATCTTGAACTAAATGAAAATGATAACACAACATCAAATTTTGTGTGATGCAGCAAAAGCAGTACATAGAGGGGAAAATATCACAGTATTGAATGCATATGTTAGAAAAAAAGAAAGATCTAAAATCAATCATAAGCTTCTAACTTAGGAAAAAAGAGCAAATTTAATCCAAAGTAAGCATAAGAAAGGAAACAATAAAAATTAGAGCAGAAATCAATAAAATTGAAAGTAGTAAATCGACAGATTTAATTAAGCCAAAAAATGTTTTTTTGAAAAGATCAATAATACTGACAAGCTTCTAGCTGAGCTAACTAAGAAAAAAAGAAAAAGGACACAAGTTATTAATATCAGAAGTGAAGAAGGGGACTTCACTACAGATCTCATGGACCTTAAAAGGATAATTTAAAAAATTCTATGAACAACTCTGTACCCACAAATTTGATAACCCAGAAGAAATGGATCACTTTCTTGAAAGACACAATCTGACAAACTCACACAAGAAGAAACAGACAATCTGAATAGACCTATATCTATTAAAGGAATTAAATCAATCATTAATAATATTCCAAAACAGATAGCACCAGACCCAGATGGGTTCACTGGTGAATTCTACCAAACATTTAAGGAATAAGTCTTATCAATTCTCTACAGTCTCTTTCAGAAAATATCAACAGACAAGAAGGGAATACTTCTTAACTCATGCTATGAAGTCAGCATTACCCTAATACCAAAAGCAGACAAAGAGATTACAAGAAAAGTAAAACAACAGACTAACATAAGCAAAGGTCCTCAACAAAATATTAGCAAATTGGGTGCAACAATATATTAAAAAATGTATACATCATGACCAAGTGGAATTTATTCCAGGTATGTAGGCCTGATTCAACACTGGAAAATCAATTAATGTAGTCTATTATATCAATAAGTCAAAGAAAAAGAATCAAATATCAATAGATGCAGACAAAGCATTTGACAAAAGTCAATATCCATTCATGATTTTTAAAACCCTCAATAAACTAGGAACAGAAGAAAACATCCTCAACTTGAAAAAGAAGATCTACAAAAAAGCCCAATAGCTAACATTATAGTTAATGGTTGAAAACTCAAAGCTTTCCCACAAAGATCAGGAACAAAACCGAGCTGTCACTGCTGCTTTTTAACATTTTACTGAATATCCTGGCTAACGCAATATGACAAGAAAAGGAGAGGGGAGGAGAGGAGAGAAAGAAATAAAAGAAAATGTATACAGATTAGGAAAGAAGAAATTAAACTGTCTTTGTTTGCAGATGACATGATCATCTCTGTGAAAAATTGGAAAGAAATGACCAAAAAAACCTCCTGGAACTAATAAGTAATTATAGCAAGTTTGCAAGACAAATAGTTAATATGCAAAAGGCAATTAATTTCCTATATACCAGCAATGGACAAGCAAAATTTGAAATTAAAAATACAATACCATTTACATTAGTACCTCCAAAATGAAATATGTAGGTATAAATCTAACAAAATAAGTACAAGGTCTACATGAGGAAAACTATAAAACTCTGATGAACAAATTCATAGAACTAAAAAACAGAAATATACTTTGTGTTCATGGCTAGAAAGACAATATTACCAAGATATCAGTTCTTCCCAACTTGACCTATAGATTCACTGCATTCCTAATAAAAATCCTAGCATATTATTTTTTGGATACTGACAAACTGATTTTAAAGTTTATATGAAGAGGTAAAAACCAGAATAGCTAATACAATGCCGAAGGAGAGCAAAATCAGAGGACTGACAATACCCATTTAAGACTTACTGTAACCCTACAGTAATCAAGACAGGGTGGTATTGGCAAAAGGAAAGGCAGATAGATCAGCAGAACAGAATAGAGATCCTAGGAATAGAACCACATATAGTGGTTCTGTGCTCCTTGACAAAGGAACAAAGGCAACACAATGGAGCAGAGTTTTCAACTAATGGTGTTGTAACAACTAGAAATCCACATGCAAAAAAGTGAATCTAGACACAGACCTTAGGCCCTTCACAAAAAATTAACTAAAAATGGATCATAGACTTAAATGTAAAATGTAAAAGTATAAAACTCCTAGAAGATAACAGGAAAAAATCTAAATGACCTTGAACTTCGCAATGATTTATCATGATCCATGAAAGGAAGAATCAATAAGCTGGACTTCATTCAAATTATAACTTTCTGCTCTGCAAAAATGTCAAGAAAATTAAAAGAGGACTTCCCTGGTGGTGCAGTGGTTAAGAATCCACCTGCCAATGTAGGGAACATGGGTTCGAGCCCTGGTCCGGGTGCCACAACTACTGAAGCCCACGCGCCTAGAGCCCGTGCTCCAAAACAAGAGAAGCCACCACAATGAGAAGCCCGTGCACCGCAACGAAGAGTAGCCCCCGCCCTCTGCAACTAGAGAAAGCCCCCACGCAGCAACAAAGACCCAATGTAGTCAAAATAAATAATTATTTTTAAAAGCCCTTTAAAAAGAAAAGAAAAAGACAAACCACAGACTGGGAGGAAATATTTGCAAAAAACATATCTAGTAAAACAATGTTATCCAAAATACACAAAGAATCCTTAAAGCTCAACAATAAGAAAACAAACAACAAATAAATTTTAAAATGGGCCAAAGACCTTAATAGACACCTCACCAAAGAAGATAGATAGATGGCAAATAAGTATCTGAAAAGATGCTCTACATCATATGCCATCAAGGAAATGCAAATTAAAACGAGATAAACATATTAGAACAGAGAAAATCTTGAGCACTGACAACACCAACTGCTGTCAAGGAGATGAAGCAAGGGGTATTATTATTCATTGCTGGTGGGAATGCAAATTGGTACAGCCATTTTGGAAGACAGTTTGGTGGTTTCTTACAAAACTAAACATGCTTTTACCGTATGGTCCAGCAATTATATTCCTTCGTGTTTATGCAAAGGAGTTGAAAACATGTCCACACAAAAACCTGCACACAGACATTTATAGCAACTTTTTTCATAATTGCCGAAACTTTGAAGCAAATATGATGCTTTTCAGTAGGTGAATGGATAAATAAACTGCAGTATGTGGGATATTATTCAGTACTAAAAACTAAATGAGCTATCAAGTCATGAAAAAACATGGAGGAATATTAAGCACATATTACTAAGTGAAAGACAAGGCTACATACTATATGATTCCAGCTATATGATATTCTAGAAGAGGTAAAACTATGGAGATTGCCAGCAGTTACTGGGGAGCAAGGGATGAGCAGGCAAAGAACAGAGGATCATTAGGGAAATGAAACTACTCTGTATGATTCTAGATACATGACATTATAGGTTTGCCCCAATTTATAGAATGTACAGCACCAAGAGTAAACTCTAAGGTAAACTATGGACTTTGGATGATACTGATGTGTCAATGTAGGTTCACCAGTTGTAAGAAATGTGCCATCTGGTGAGGAAATTTTGATAAGGGGAAGGCTAAGCGTGTGTGAGGACAGGGTGTGTATGAGAACTTCTTTACCTTCCTCTCAATTTCGCTGTCAGCCTAAAACTGCTCTAAAAAAGAAAGTCTATTAAAAGAAAAGGAATTTTATCTGAGCAACTAACTTTTTTGAATGAGATCAAGTCTAGATACATAGATAAAATACATAGATAAAATAAGGCATTAAAGAAGCCTAAGACATTATCATAGAACAAGAGTTAGTGAAATTTGAAGAAATACATGAATGGGATATATGTAGGAAGGTAGAAAGGGGCTAGAGATTAGATGTTTAAAAGAGGAAATATTAATTTTATTATGCTTATAATAATTTAGAATTGTTCCAAAAAATTCTAAAATGGTATATTATAAAGATGTATATGAACACTTTGCAAACGGGGTGATTCCATGGAACCAGTACATGTTCATTCTTTCAGTCAAAGCATAGCCAGCAAGTTTTAGTTTCTCTTTGATGGACTAATCTAAGCCAGTGATCTTCTAACTGCAGGTTCCAATCTATCTGACAAATATTTATTTTAAAATAAAAGAAGCTATTAAAGCACACTGCACGTGATCAAGGAAAGTATTATTTTGTGAAGTTTTCATTTCCATTTTACATGTATGTGTATGTTTTCTGTTCCACAATGTAAGATATATTTCTTATTTTAAGTTCAAGTTCATAAATATTTGAAAGCTACTATTCTAGTCAGATTTCTACAGTATTTGAATAGAAAAATTGACGGACTGATGCTAGAGGAAGGTACATACTGTAACTGATTTGTTCTACCCATCAGCTTAGGATACAAAAATGTTATTTTTCATAAATAAAAACTAATTGACTCTAAACCTCCAATCAACAAGAGTCATGTCTCATCTGTCTTGTCTACAACTTCCTAATAAATACCAGCATCTGGCATTTACTTTTTGCAAAGTATTTGACCTTATTAGTATCATCCCACTAAGAGAACAGCAGCTATCTGATCGGCCCTTTACCTGGAGGGACGAGTTCCTTGCTGGTTCCTGTTTTTGTTCTGAAGGCTGTGTGATGTTGCTGTGGGATGAGGGTGGTTGGCCAATCAGCCACAATGACTGAGGCATACACTACTGTGGCTCCCCTAGCAGTAGTTTCTCAGTGGCTAAGGGAAATGTGAAGGTGCCTCTCCTCCCCAGAGTTACATTAAGCTATGGCCACTCCACGCCACCCAAGGCCCTCGCCCCCTGTGTTAGAGCAGTTCACAGATACAGCGTTTTTAGTTCTCCTCTTCTAGACAGACATCCACTTCCTCCATGCATATGGATAATGACGGGGGAGTTGAATGATTTATGCCACCCATATGCTCTGCTCAGAAACAGCCCCCCACCTGTAGCCTCAGGGACAGGGTGCTACTCTTCTAATGTCCAAAGAATCAACCTCACTGGTTACTCTATGATGCTGGAAGTTAGACATAACCTTGAGCCTAGGGTTGTTATCCTGGGAAGAAGGGGTGGCGAGGGGCATCCCAGAGACTCAGTGACAGCACTGTTCCCTCCTGGCCTGTCTTTGATGTCCAGAGCACTTCATACCCAACACTGAAACCATTCTTCCAGCTACAAACTCCATACCTCCAGCCCCAGTATATAAATCTATAGGAAGTCTCTTTTTCTTCTCCCTGATTCAAGAAGAGCCAGGTCCACCACATTTCCTGTCACAGAATTATGGCAATTGGGATATCCTCGCTCTCTCACCCGTTCATCTGACATGTTTTGGATTACCTAGGCATTCTCTCTGCTCTGTAGGCTTGCCCCTAGCTTTCTGTACTTTGAGAGATCTCTCTATGCCTGCAGGTAGCATGTTATGATGGGTCTTTTCTCAGTCTTCAAATTATACAGATTTGAAATTGATCTTGAATCTATTACTTCAAGGCTATATATCTTTTTGACTTTGGGAAGCTGGCTGAACTTCTCTGAATTTCAAGTGAGATGATTTATTTTTAAGTACTAAAGCCATAGTAGACACTCAGAAACGATTAGTTTCTTTCATTTTATAGTTTTTCATCCAAATGTGAACACATGGTAGAAGCTCAATAACTAGTTGATTTGGCCGAACTTTTGTTACAAGAAAAAAATTCCCCAATTAATAACTGATATTAGGCTAGATACCATCTGTCATTGAGAAATTACCATTTTGGTACTGAGAATGTCAATCAGGGAATTTCTTTAAATTGCTACCAATGGTGAAGTCATCAGAGGTTAGTTTGAGAATGGAGAAGGGAAGCAATTGGATAGAAATGGGTCATGTTGTATGAAAAGTTCAATAAGAATGTATATGCTTATAAAAAAATGGAATGTACTGTGCTTTGAAGAGTGACAGAAAGGAATTATTCCAGTAAGAATGACGATTACTAAAAATACCAATCCTAGCTGTGCTTGTTATACTTCTGTCTCCTGATCCTTTGAAAAACGCTTTTCTTTTTTTTTTTTTTTTTTTTTCAAACAGATGGCTATTTTAATTTACCGAGTGAGTTGTCACAGATATCACCTTTCTGGACTTCCTTCCAAAATAAAGAAAAGTTATTCCGGTGTAAAGAAGGAAAGCTATACAGTCTGTTGAATTGTGTTCTCATGTCTCTCCTGAAAACTGTAATAGCATTTCATATGGCTTCTTTGACCTGTAGGTAGAGGGTGATAAAATGAGTTGTTGGCATTATTTGCATTATGTATCTGATAGCAGTAGCTAGAGCCCGCCTTATGCACAGATGAGGTGTGTAGCTTTGTAGTAATCCTTTGTAATAGAATTAGGCATGCATCTGGAGGAAATGCATCTTCCCAATATTCCATAATGCAAATCAGCAGAGTGTTAGTTCCCATAGGGACTAAAAAGAAATTTTGGTCTATTTCTCTCAGTTTTTATAGATTAAAAATATCACACAAGAAAAAATTTTTTTTTCAATTTTGCAAATCTCTTTGATACGTAGCCTACCTGAAATTCCACTTTTAAATATTTATTTGCACATAATAAGGATTTCTGGTATTAGGTATCTTTAGTTAAAATGCAAACATCCCTGCTAGGTATAATACCTTTATCATCCACAGGTAAGGTAAGGGTTTCCCCCAATGGGATTAGTAAGGGAATGAACAAGGGACAAGTAATTGTGATGACAGGAGGTGAGGTATACTTGGGAGCGACAACATGAGTATTCTAGGCACTTGGGGGAGTGGGTCTGAGAAAGAAAGTTACAAGAATTGGGAAAAACAAGCCCAAACCAAATTTTTCGCATCTCACCATTGTAGCTGGCTTTTGTCTGAAAGAAGAAAAAAATTAAGGAAATTAGGTTATATCAGTAACAGGAGATATAAGGATCTCAGGAGAAATGGGTTTATTAGTATTTCAAATCTGATCTCAGAGCAGATGCATTTTTAGATGAAGACTCCAGGTTCACTGGAGGCTGGAATCCCTCCTTTGCCTATAGGCCCTCCACCTAAATTCAAGGATGTTCCAAGCATCTTTTACTTCTGACCAAACGATCTGCTGATGTACCAAGGTGCATAATGGAGAGGGAAACCCCACTGACCTGTCTGCTGGCCCTTCTCATCCTGTCCTCTGCTTCCTCTACAGAGGTCTCCCATTCTCTGCCCTACAGGAAGCCCCCCTTTAGACCACCCAGACTATTCCACAACACTTAATGACTCCTGGCTTAATATATGTTCTCAAGCAGTTGCAACTCCTGCAAAAATACAGCCTTTATAGTAATGTCTGGTTCTAAGCAGAGCTACCTACATTCACAGCTGAACATGACAAAGTTTCTTTAAGTATGGCATTGCTTGGTCCCCACCCAGGTGACCACAGGAAACACAAATCTTAGGCAAAGTATCGATGTCTGCAAAGCTACATTTCTGTGTCTGCCCCTGGTCACCCTTCTCTACCATTTACCTGCCTTCCCACCAGCTTTCTCTTTCACATATCAAATACTCTTACTAAAGGCTCAACTCCTTTCTCACAGACAATGCGCATCCTATTTCTATCTCTTTTATACCCCAGATCGGTAGCTTCTCCCCAGACCTTTTCTACTGCCAGCCAAACACTGTCACTTGCCATCTGCCTCTACAAGGATTAAGTCACTAGCCACTGTAGTCGCTGACCTTCAACATTCCCTGAAAGGAGTTCAGGGTGGAGATCAGGAATGAAGCACTCTGTGCTCTGGAAAAAACTGGCAAAGTAGGCTTTCGGGTAGATATTTTCTGCAGAATACTTTAGGAGCCCAAATCCTTGCATCTTCTCATATGTAGAAGAGCACTAAAATCAATAACAGTGACATCTGCTTCTCGTGACTAGCAGCAACCTACTGCCAAAATGTGTGCCTGATGGCACCCGTCCCTCCTCGACTAAAATCGTATATAATCCTGACTTTCTCCCTACCTCTTCAGAGCAGTTCCTCACAGCTATCTGAGAGGCTGTCTCCCGGGCTACAGTCCTCATTTTGCCCCAAATAAGCCAACCCACAACTCTCACACTGTGCATTTTTCTTCAGTCGACTTTACTGATGGTCTGCTCGCCATATTCCGTTTGGTCCAGTCTGATTGTCACTCTCAGGGAGCTCCTCTCCCATAATTCCCACATCCTTCTCCAGGATCATCAACTGAGAGCAACATCACCTGCCTGCGCTCTTCCCATCGCTATCCTCTCACAAACACAAAAAGAATAACGTGGTAAGTTATTTTTTTTTTTTACCATTGTATTATTTTTCCTAGAACTCAGTAGATGCTCAGAAAATTATGGCTCTTTCTTGATTTCCACACATAGTTAGTCATTCCTATTTTGGTCCACCTACTGAACTTTGTTCACATCATTATTTCTATTCTTACTACACTTTAGTATTAAAGTATTATTAAGATATATTAACTCAATATAAATTAACTTGGTTTATTTTGCTTTGTTTTTAATATTTATTTACTTATCTGGCTACGTGAGGTCTTAGTTGTAGCATGCGGGCTTTTTTAGTTGCGGCATGCAGGATCTAGTTCCCTGACCAGGGATCGAACCCGGGCCCCCTGCATTGGGAGCGCGGAGTCTTAACCACTGGACCACGAGGGAAGTTCCCTAAATTAACTCGGTTTAAACAGAGTTCCCAAGGACAAGAATGCCCATTTTGCTGGGATGACTGGAAGTAAATGGGTCATAATATGACAAATACAGTTGAATAAATCAAAAAGTTTGCTTTTATTATGCAGGGATATTTCTTAAGTTATAGCACAAAATCCTAGTTGTGGCAGAAATGAAACCATAATTTTATTTGAATAGGATAATATGGTGCTCAAGATCATGGATTTTGTAGACAGACTTCTACTTTTTAGCAGTTGTGTTACCTAACCAAGTTACTTAACCCCTCTGTGTCTTAAGACACTAATTTATAAATTGGAAATAATATTGATATAATAGTTTTATAATAATAGTGATAATATCTAACTCATATAGTTGTCCACAGTTACTGAATCAGTAGGGTTTTCTACTTCCTGAGTCATGTTGGTACTTTATATTTTCCTTACTTTTTTTTTTTTTTTTTTTTGCGGTACGCGGGCCTCTCACTGTCGTGGCCTCTCACTGTCGTGGCCTCTCCCGTTGCAGAGCAACAGGCTCCGGACGCGCAGGCTCAGCGGCCATGGCTCACGGGCCCAGCCGCTCCGCGGCACGTGGGATCCTCCCGGACCCGGGCACGAACCCGCGTGCCCTGCATCAGCAGGCGGACTCTCAACCACTGCGCCACCAGGGAAGCCCCTTTCCTTAAATTTTATCTATTTGATTTAGATTCTCAAACTAAACACTAAAAATTATATATAAATTTTTGTATTAAAAATATAAATTTGTATCAATAGCTCTGTCCCCTTTCTCATTCCCAAAATTTGACACATTTTTCTTCTTTTTCTTCATTATCCAATGGTTGTCCACTTTCTTCATCTTTAAATTAACTAGTATTGGTTTTTATTGATTAGACTTTTTTGTTTTAGTTTGTTTTTAAGTATTTTGTATATCTATTAATTTTTTTCTTCTTACATTCTTACATTATGCGAGTTTAATATATTCTCTGAACTCCTTGGCTCATTTGATGTTAAATATTTTTATTCATAAATGTATTTATGGGTATAAGTTACAGCTTAACAATCTTGAGTCTTTCAATCCATGAACATGGTCTATCTCTTCATTTATTTAAGGCTTCCATTTTTTCCAACAATGTTTTCTATTTTCTGTAAGTATTGCACATATTCTGTTAAGTATTGATGCTAATGTAGACAAGTTTTAATTTCACAACTGTTCTCAGCTTTTAAAAAATTTAGTTTAGGGCTTCCCTGGTGGCACAGTGGTTGAGAGTCCGCCTGCTGATGCAGGGGACACGGGTTCGTGCCCTGGTCCGGGAAAATCCCACATGTCATGGAGCAGCTGGGCCGGTGAGCCATGGCCACTGAGCTTGCATGTCTGGAGCCAGTGCTCTGCAATGGGAGAGGCCACAACAGTGAGAGGCCCGCATACCACACACACAAAAAAAATTTAGTTTAATACATTGTATATAGAAAAACTACTGATATAATTTCTGCTTTGAATAATTTCTTAGTGACTTAATGTACAGTCAACTTTAATAAAGATCCCTTGGGTGCTTTAAAAGATATAAAGTTGAATATATGACTATAAATAAAGCTTTATGATGGCTTTATTCAATCTTTCACCTTCTAATTTATTTTTATATCTTTAGTCTGCTGGTTTCTGAGAAAAATATGTTTATGTCTTCCATTACAGTTGAGAATTTATTAAATTAACTCTATGTTTCTATTAGGTTTTACTTAATTTGTCTTGTTGTTATACTATTTGATGTCAAAAATGTATGGAAGGTATACATTCTTTTGTATAATATTTATATTACCACTTCTGTCCTTGTTGCCAGTTGTCTGAGATTTTTATTTTCACCTTGTTATTTTTAGCTTTTTAATTCATTTTGTATTACTTATGTCTCCTGCAAACAGCTTGTGGTTGTATATTTCACCCACTACCAAGTGTGACTAGCCCTCTTTTTCTGATAATTACTGAATATTTATTATGGGAAGTGATATGTTCAGAATTATTTCTGTAGTTTATTTTACATTTTTTTATTCCCCACGCTTTTTGTTCTTTCTTCCTTTTTCTACAGTTCACTGGAATAATTGTGTTTCCTTGATTGTGTGTTTCTTGGTTTAGAAGTTAATCTATTTTTTATTCTTTTTGTGATCATCTTAATTCTATGTTTAATTCTACATATGTACAGTTAATACTGACTCTCCAAATATATCAAAAACATTATACCATTTGTACTCTCCTTTACTACTTTCCCAAATTATCACCTGAAATCTTCTCGGATTTAAATTTTAAAATGTTACTAATTTGTTCATAATTCCATCAACACTTGTGTATATTTAACTATGATTTTACTGATTTCTTTGATCATCACTGTTTTCATCTTCCATCATATTCCCTCTTAGATTCTCTTTTTCATTTGCTGGATTAAATTTTCACATAATCATTTCAAAGGATCTAATTGTAATGTATTAATTAGGAATATCCTGTCTGCAAGTGAGATACACATATAACAGTAGTTTAGACAAATAGGGATTTGTGTCTTATAACTACAAGATGTTGGTTCAGTACTACATAACATTAGGCCGACATCACTGCAATTTTATTTTCCTCATAGTTACAGAATAGCTACTGCTACAGGTCTCATGTAAGCCTTAGTAGGAAAAGAAAAGAATAAAATCTGCATCAAGAAAAAAAGAAAAACTTTCCCAGGTACTCAATGAAAAAATTTCACTTATTATTGGCCAGAAATGTATAATGTGGGCAACCTTGGCTGTTATAAGGCTATGGGAAAAGAGGATGGGAATGATGGTTGGGCCTACCAAGAAACAGCAATTTGTCCAAGGGGCTAACTTTTAGAAGACTTACCTGACTGAAAAAACTCTTTATTTTGTCCTCAATTTGAATGATAGTTATTGGGGGTATAGTATTTTAGATTCAAACTATATCTTTTCAATACTTTGAAGACATTACTTCATTTTATTCTCCCATACAGTGTTGTTGATGAGTAGATGATTGTCAATTTTATTTTTATTTCTTTATAAGTAACCTGTCATTTTGTTGGTGATGATGATCATTCTGGAGGATTTTCATTTTTTTAAAATTGTTTTTATGTGTTGCGGGTTGAATTGTGTTCCTCAAAAAGATATATTCAAGTCCTAACTCCTGGCACTTGTGAATGTGACCTTACTTGGAAACAGAGTCTCTGCAGATGTTATCAAGTTAAAATGAGCTCATACTAGTGTAGGGTGGGCATTAATCCAATGACAGATTTCTTTATAAGAGGGAAATTTGGACACAAACACACACAGGAAGAATGCCACGTGATAACAGAGGCAGAGATTGGAGTGATGTATCTACAAGCCAAGAAACACGAAGCATTGTCAGCAACCATCAGACACAGGGAAAAGGTAAGGAAAGTTCCTCTCCTAGAGCCTTCAAAGAGAACATGGCCTGACCAACACCTTGATTTAAGACTTCTAGCCTTCAGAAATGTGAGAGAATAGACTTCTGTTCTTTAAGCCACACTGTACTTTGTTACAACAGCCCTAGGAAGCTAATACATTATGGTTCTAAAACTTCTCTAGGCTATGTCTAAGTATGACTCTTCTTTTATTGGTCCTATTCGACACTAGCTAGACCCTGTAAATCTAAAGAGATATCTTTTCTTACTTCTGAAAATGTTGTTCTTTAATTTATTCCCTCCATTCTCTCTGCTCTCTCCTTCTGCAACACACTGACTTACAAAGGGAACCTACCATCTGCACTGTTAGTCACCCCCTATTCACGAGCATTATGAGCTGGAAAAAGTCCTGACTGCAGAGTCTGCTTGAATGCAGGCTTTCCTGAATGATCCTGATTGCTGTTCTAGCGGTCCTTCCTACTTTGTGTTTTTGTGTACTCTGAACATGAGATTTCTCTGAGCATTATGGGATGAACTGCCTTTTCCCATCCAACCACATCTCTGCCTATATTCTGGTCATAATTTTCTCTAGCCTCACTCTAACATCTGATCCCATTGAGTTTCTGTCTTCTAGATTTCTTTCACGATTCTGGCCTATTATCAAAATCTATTCTTGTTTTACAGGTTTATGCTTCATATTTCCTTTTTGTTACATGGATAGAATTGTCAATCTATCATTTTGAGTCAGGCCACTGACCGTTTTTAATCTATTTTTTTTTTAACCAGGTTTGCACTGAATATTTTTTCCCATTAGGCCTTTCAAACTATGTTGGTATTCAAAGCTTTTCTGTAGTTTTGTTTTTACTTTGTCTAGGACCCAAGTATAATTTGTGACTGCCTCTGAAAATAAGATATTTTTCCCTCCATAAGAGAATTATTAATTGGTTTTATGCAAGCTAAAATTTTAATAATCTCTTTTATATCAGAAATAGAGGTGGCATGGTATTGGACAATATCTCCTATGAAAAATAATCCCTTAATATCCTTTAATATGCCCAGGTTTAAATTTATTTATGTTCCAAACTAGTCATGTGTATCCGTGTAAGCCCCTAAATTTGGGAGAAGGCTAACTTGTCTTCTTTAATAAAACTGCCAACTGAGATGTTTTTTCAAAATGCCACAGTAGTCCAGTTAGATTTTCTGATTCATAGAAACACACACACACAATGCACAATTATACTACTTGCAGTATTATTTCCTAAGGCAAATTTAGTGCTTAGAGAAGGATTTTTAATTTGTACTTATGCAGGCAGATAATTTTAAGTATGTGTGGCACAAAGTGCCCCAGTGATGATCTGCTTAATTAGCAGAAATTAATTAAAACAAATGTAAAATGAACATGACACTAAGGATTTCAAAAGTGAAAAGAGGGCTTCCCTGGTGGCGCAGTGGTTGAGAGTCCGCCTGCCGATACGGGGGACACGGGTTCGTGCCCCGGTCCGGGAGGATCCCACATGCTGCGGAGCAGCTGGGCCTGTAAGCCATGGCCGCTGAGCCTGCGTGTCCAGAGCCTGTGCTCCGCAACGGGAGAGGCCACAACAGTGAGAGGACCGCGTACCGCAAAAAAAAAAAAAAAAAAAAAGTGAAAAGAAGCAGATAATATACAACATAAATTGAGCAGGTTTTATCTTTCATTTCTTTTTGTTTGATTTCTTTAAGGAAACCTATTTTTCAGGGATCTCCAATATATTAGCTCTAGGAAAATGCTTCATATCTCTTAAACTTCAGTAGCAGGGACTGAGAAGGGGAAGAACTGATGAATTTACAGTGTGATGTGATTTTTTTCTTTTTCTTTTCCCTTGGTATTATTTTACATTTTGCAATATTTCCACCATTCAGAAAAGTACAGAGAATAATATAAAGAATATTATACCTATGTACCTACCACCACATTCAATAAATGTTAATATTCTGGCATATTTACTTCATATATTTTGTCTTTTAATGTGTAAAATCTTAAGACATAACTTGAAGCCCTTCATTCACTTCCTGCATTTTGGTTTCCCTTCTTTATGTTTTGACTGTATATTTTTTCCTATGATATATAAAATTATTCCTTATCTTCTTCCTAAATCAAGCAAGGATCTTGGCTTTACCTCCCTCCTCCCACCCAACCAATCTGCTACTATTGACAAGCACTCTAGTTTCATCTCTTTTAGCTCCTAGGTTGGTTATTCTTTTATTTCACAATTAATAAATTTGCCAATGTATTTTACCAGTTTTCAGGCTTACTATTTTCTCATGCTCCCTATTCTTTTTCTCTGGATTTAATCTTCTTGCTACAGTATACCTTTGAGTAATTCTTTCTAGAAAAATATGGATAGCAAATTCTTGTACTATCTGTGCATGTGAAAATACATTTTCCCTTCTCTGTTGAATATATCCTAGGTGGAAATATTTATCCTCAGCACTTTAATGGTAAGTTATCATTGTCCTCTGGCATGCTTTGTTGCTCTCGTGAAGTCTACATTTAGTCTAACTGTGGTTCTTTCGTGGGGATCTGTCTTCTCTGGTAGATTTCAAGGCTTTTGCCTTTATTTTTGACATTCTGAAGTTTCACTAGGATGTGTCTTCCTGTGGATATACTTTTAGTGTTCCTGCTTAGCCTTCAAAGTTAATTGCCAAGATTATGACTCATATCTTTATTAAAATTTGGAAATATTTAATTACTATAATTTTGAATCCTACTTTTCTTTTCTTCCAAAACGAAAATAGAATGTTTCGTTGTTTGAATTGTTTAGCGTGTTGGCTTTCTTTCTTAATTTTTCCTCACGTGGTCAAGAACACTGACGGGCAGGCTAATGTCGACCAAAATTTCCATTTCAACCACACCTCTCCAGCCTACAAGTATTACAATGGCTTGTACTTGGCAACCAGCACGATACTGGTGATTTTGAGCCATTGTGCACAGTGATGTTGACAATATCTCAGACCAGCCACTGAGGCAGTAGACAGCTCGGCTCAGATCTTGACTGGGAGGCTTCTTCCTTCCTCCTTCTCAGACCACAGCTGTAGGGGCAAACCCCAGCTTTTTTGAGCTTTCTTCCACTTGAATGGGAGTCTTTGATTTCAGGCAGAGAACGGGGTTCTGTCCCTTATCCCACAAGAGGTACATTTAGTTTCCATTATCCAAAAGGATCAAAGTTTCCTGGCAGCATCAGCTTGTTTCTGGCCCCAAAGGCTGGCAGGCCTGCAGGTCCAACTTCATTTATCACTTTGTGTTTCAGTTCCATTTATTGTCCACAGAGATGATTGTCTTGCTTCTGAAAATAGCTAAATCTTTATAATATTTACTTTTCATGTTTAATCTACCACTATTTATATGTTGGGAGAAGAAAAGATCTTCAGAATGTATACTTACTGCATTTGGCTGAAGCACTGGGGAAACAATTTTCACATTGTATCGTATGACTGAATTATATTTAAAAATACATAAATTTGTATGTCTATATATACACATACCTATATTTTACATTTTAAAGGCTGACAACAAAGTCCTCAAATTAATACTTTTAAATTTATCATGTCTTTCCTTATACCATTATTTGAAAAACACGCTAAGTTCCAGAAGCAAGTATCTGTCCATCCTTGAATGAGGAAATCTGGGTTGATTTTATGACTCTTTGTGGTATGTGAATACAAATCAATTGGGGGAGACTCACAATAAAATGTGAAGGATTCCACTCATTTCCAAATTCAACAATTGTGTATTTTTATGGCAAAGTGTACTCTTCTCACTGAAATAGTGCCATCTACTGGTTGAATTTTTGTCGTAAAGACAGAGTTGAGTAAAAAGAGCTGCTGGGAAACTCGTTTTGCATCTAAACTGACTCCCTACTTTGACCGTCATATAATGGCTCAGTGAAGAGCTAGAAGTAGAACTTTGATCTAAAATATACAGCTGTTTCAATTTAATAATGGTACCGTCGTTATGAATGACTGAGGACATGGGGACTTAGAACTAGCCATATCTGAGTTGGTAAGCAAGAATTTTTTCATAGCACATTAGCTTTCTCTAATTTTTAAAAAATTATTTCCTTCAGCAGAAAATTTTTATATTGAAATGCAATAAATTAAAGGTACTGAGTGGTCTTCAGCATTACTGTAACATAAGAAGAAACACTTCAGCTTCTGGAATAAGGTGGCAGGACACAATGATCTGCATGTTTAGGGCATCCATCATTAATAACCTGCCTCTTCCAGAAGACTGGCATTGGGGCTACCTGGTATCTTTGTCATCTTGAGGCTCAGTATTGAGTGAAAAGGAGGCAGAAGGTAGCATGGGTCAGTCCAGGAACTGACAAATACCAATGCAAAGAAAACAGCTAAATTATATGGCAATGAAAGATCTCAAATAAAAGTTTAGTTCACAGGTTAATGTATTGGAGCTTTAGAATACAATGGTAATTTTCCTGTAAGACTCATGTTGGTAAATATTTATTTACAAGATAGGCTCATTATGTCTCATTTGGATTTGATTTCAACCAGCAGCCCCATATCCCACCCCTTGATAATTGCCTTCCTTGGGTCTACAGCCCCTAAAGGCACTTTCATTGTTCACTGAACCATAAGATTATAGGAGACCTTAATATGTCAGTTCGTCAATACTATGATGTCTAGGTAATATATCCCTCAACGCAAACCCCAGATATAATCAGCTACAGCTACCTAGAACCATAGCTGTAAGACTGATTAGCAATCAGTCAAATAAATCTAAGATCAGAGAATCTTCAAGACCCAATTATCGTTTTTAAGGTAAATGTTTTAAATCTCAGCTTTCTCATAGGGGAAATCCTAATTTTATTTTAAAAATTATTTAAGGCATCAAAATATGTATTAATTTTAAAGACAAAATTAAAAGCTCTTCTCTTAGTCCATGATCATTAGGGTTGGAAGTCATAAATTTACATGGTAAATAAAATAGTAAAAATATCAGCTGTTTTTAGAGTTGAACCCTTGATGAGTCTGATCACTTAACACCCATTAAAGACACAGATTGATATTTGGAGAAGAAAATCATTTCATAATTTTGTACTGAAGATGATGATAAAGCCCAGTTTTATCGTATCGTTAAAGTTGAGTAAAATATGAGGTAAACAAGAAAATATGATGAGAAATATTTAAAGAACTAATAACTCCATCTAATTACATAATTAAATAGTACTAATAACTACATCTCCATTAAATGCTAAAGAAAAATCTTATTAGTTTCCTGAAGGAATAGAAAATGAAGGTCAGAACAAGTAGACTCATTTTTCTCATCCAAGGGAGAAAATTTCCCAAGAAGTAGAGACTGAGGCTAGGCTGTCAACACTGGGTATCACAAGAGGACCCATTGGGCCGAGCCTTACAATTCATGCATAGATATTTGCTACCTGGGCTAAGGAGCCCCCCGCAGACAGCTTGAAATTAAAAGTTGGCCCCAAAATGTATTAATTCCAGTGATAAAAAGCTGCTGCTGTCAGTAGTCAGGCTAAGCAATCAGCATAGTGACTGTCCAGGTTTTTCATTAAAATCAAACATTCTCCATGTGATGATGAGAGCTTTGGCTGACAGGGTGGTAGCACCACAGCTTCTGGAGATAAATGTAATAGTCATAAACACTAATGGAAATTATACTTGTAAAATGGGAGAGGAAAAGGCCTTTTCTCAAGTAATATGTGTAAATGTTTGTGTCTGCTATGGAAAGTCAGCGAGAAAACCCTTACTTGATGACATTATCATTTTCCTTCAACAAATGAAATGAAAAATAAAGTTGTTAAGGGTCCATTATTTGCAAAATGATACAAATGAAAAAGAACAACATGGGACAAGCCTTTAAATAATATTTCTTGCTGGAACAGGAGGTTGGTAAATGACATTGTGAATCAGAGAAACTAGATTCTTTTGGTTTCTAACTAGTTTCCTTGCTTTTGAAGCAACTAAATTCTCACCAAAACTCCTATCTCCCTTTTTGTTTTCCACCCCCGTTCTGGACTGAATTGCATGTCCCCAAAATTTGTATATTGAAGCCCTAACCACCAATGACTATATTTAGACATTCAGCCTTTAAGGTTAAATGAGGTCATAAGAGTGGGGCCCTAATCCAACAGGACTGGCCTCCATATCAGAAGCAGAAGAAACACCAGAGCTCGCTTGCTCTCTCTTTCCCCACATGTGCACAGAGGAAAGGCCATGTGAGGGTAGTGAGAAGGTGGTAGTCCACAAGACAAAATGAGAGGTCTTTTCTGAAACCAACCCTGTAGGCACCTCAGTCTTGTACTTTCAGTTCCCGAAGTGTGAGAAAATAAACAACGAAAACTCTCTGTCGTCTAAGCCATCCAGATTGCAGTGTTTTGTTATGGCAGCCAAGTCAGACTAACTTCCAAATCCCATGTTAATGTAATTATGCCTAAATAATACAAAAGTTAAAATATTAAATGAAAACCATTTGGAGAAACTAAAAATTATTCAAATAAATGACTAACACTTAATCTGGCTACTTCTACGTGTTCTCTTTCTCTTTCCGCCTCCTCTTCTTCCTCCCCCTCCATCTTCCGCCTCCTTCTCCTTCTTTTTCTTGTTATTTATTGTTATTATCACTATTGTTAGTATGATACAGTGCTTGATGACTGTCATATTAACTCTGTAGCAACCCCCCAAGTGTTTAAACACATAATAGTATGGAAACTAATTTTTTTAAACCATCTATTGTATACTGTTCTAGGTTTATACGTGATATATTGTCATCAAATTCTGAATTATCATATCATGTCTATTTAAATGTAAGAAGAACAAACTGTCCAAGGTTATAAACTTAGTAGTTGGGAGAGCTGGAAACCTACACATTTAGGCTTTCCCTAGAACTGTGGCCTCACCACTATATCATTATGCCTCAGGAGCACAATTTGCCCAGACTATTTCCAAATTTGTATGTTTTGTTTGAGATTATTGCCTTAGCCCATTTAGTTAGAAGGTAGCATTAGTAGGTTCAAGTGCAGGGGTCTGATTCCTATTAGTTTTTTTTGTTTTGTTTTGTTTTTGCGGTATGCGGGCCTCTCACTGTTGTGGCCTCTCCTGTTGTGGAGCACAGGCTCCGGACGCGCAGGCTCCGCGGCCATGGCTCACGGGCCCAAGCGCTCCGCGGCATGTGGGATCCTCCCGGACCGGGGCACGAACCTGCGTCCCCTGCATCGGCAGGCGGACTCTCAACCACTGCGCCAGCAGGGAAGCCCGATTGAAATTTTTTTTTTTTTTTTTTTTTTTTTTTTTATGCGTTACGCGGGCCTCTCACTGTTGTGGCCTCTCCCGTTGCGGAGGACAGGCTCCGGACGCGCAGGCTCAGCGGCCATGGCTCACGGGCCCAGCCGCTCCGCGGCATGTGGGATCTTCCCAGACCGGGGCACGAACCCGTGTCCCCTGCATCGGCAGGCGGACTCTCAACCACTGCGCCACCAGGGAAGCCCCGATTGAAATTTTATAGTACTATTATTTCTTGCTTCTATAACAGTTTTATGATTTAGCTCAGAAAATCTCCATATGCTCACATAACACCCATATATATAAATTTGTATTATTTATTACAAAAACTTTTCTGTCAATTCATTTAAGAGAACTGGTTTTCTAATCATATAGACTTGGATACAGTCCTAGGTAGTCTAACACTTATTGGTTATGAGATCTTATCAAAGTTATTTAAATACCCTGGGCTTCAGTTCTTTCATCTTTAAGCAGGGAATTAAGTAAAACTAAATGTCTAAAGTGTCTGGCAAAATCCTGGTACTTAGTAGATTTTCAGCAAAGATAGTTTTCCTTACCAAAGTCATAATTATCTTAATATAAAGTATTTTTCTTAGTTAAAGATGGGCATTGTGTGAGAAGACCCATTTCACTGGTGTTGGAGGAGGTCATCAAAAAGACATGACAGCCAGTTGTCCCACAAACTGAACCCAGACAACTGGAGGCTCCCCAGCCCCTCCCCGGTTCTTGGAATGTGCTTCCGCTTGCCTTCCTGGCTCCCAGAAGCTGCTCTAAGGATACAGCCTTGAGATAGAAATGTGGTGTTGAGGCTAACTGGACTGAGTAGGCGACTGAACGCACTGGAGGCCTCTATATAAACTTTTAAGATTCTGGTGGGTGGGTGCAGAAATCTACTTGTCTTGGAGCTGCCCAAGTCAAGCCTCTTAAGCAAGTTTCCTTGCTCATTAAAAATGCCACCTTTCGGGCTTCCCTGGTGGCACAGTGGTTGAGAGTCTGCCTGCTGATGCAGGGGACACGGGTTTGTGCCCCGGTCTGGGAGGATCCCACATGCCGCGGAGCGGCTGGGCCCGTGAGCCATGGCCGCTGAGCCTGCGCGTCCGGAGCCTGTGCTCCGCAACGGGAGAGGCCACAGCAGTGAGAGGCCCGCGTACTGCAAAAAAAAGAAAAAAAACCTGCCACCTTCCAATATGGATCAGCCTGCCTCTTTCTTCCCTCTCCGCCCATCTTCTGTGTATGGAGGCCAGGTTCAGATTACTATATCTGGGAAGCTCCCAAAGATGTTGCAGAGCAACAGTTGGATTTAATTGTCATTGTGAAGTTGAGCTTCATGTCTCCTAAGTGGCTTTATCTTTGAAAACAAAATGTTTTTGACTGATACTGAAAGGGGAATGTATAGCCATGTAGCAACAGCCTTTACCTTTACAATTATGTTAACCTTAAAAAGTAGATTTCTCTTAGGACCTTGAGTAAATCCTTTTGAGCCAAGGAAAACCCAAATCGGAGATATTTTGTGGTTTACTTTGTGAATGTGAGTCAGTGAGAGGGAAGAACAAGAGGGTATAATGCATATGAAATATACCACTTAGAATACTAGTGGCCATAACAATAAAAGTCTAAACATGTAAAATATAATAATAATGTTCATATTTTTACCACAGTTTATTTTTCAAAGAAATTTCACAACTTGTTGAATAGGCAAGAGCTGAAAAACAAATAAGCTTTTAAACAATGAGAGAATTTTCATAACACCTAAACAAAATAGATTAGGAAATAAGTCTGGGAAACCTGATATTTGAATTTCAAGAGAGTTTTAGAAATGTTATACTAAGCAACTACTAATACAAAATTTTGTACATGAAGTGAATTTATTTTCTTACCACATTTGGTTTTATACTATGTCCACCTTTAGTAAATTTACTTATTTTTGGAGTGTTTGTAATTATAATATTTAAATTCCAGGGACTGATGTAACTCTCCTGTATTTGCAGTTTATCTTGAAATACAAGAATACAAATCTTTTGTTATTAGTCTCTTGGATGACTCAAACACCAGGGAAATGCTGGTCATTTGTACAAATTAGAGAAATTATAATCAGAAGTAAAGAAAGGATTATGTACATGACTGTAGGACACTGTTGTCATTTATTCATCTCTCTTAAGACTTACAGTTAGAAAATTATGATTTTTTTTCAAATTCCAGCTTCACTTTCTAATTAGATGTACTGTCTTATTTTACTTGCTTTTATTCAATGCACCAAATTAAACACTGAACAAGAAGCTTTAGGGCAAAATAGTATTTAATCTTTTTATTACCTTTATGTCCTTTTTTCTTTAACCTTACATTTCCAAAGTAAAAGAGAAACCAAAGTAAAAGAGGACCACTGAACATGAACTAAAAGATTTTAAAACAATCTAAAAATTTAATAAATTAGAGTTATGATAGAAACAGTCATAGACTCACTATATATCCATTACTGGGCACTTACTATGTGCCATTCAGGAAGCTAAGCCATATATATATATATATATATATATATATATATATATATATATATATCCATTAAACTTTATATATATACAGGTTCAAATGTTTAACCAAATTGCCCAAAATTACATAGTTAATATGAGGTTTGAATCTGAATTTTTCTGACCCCAAAGTCTATGTAATAGCCATGAAACAAGGACAGGTTAGTTCATTGGTATCCGAGTGACTGAGAACAAGGTTGATCCCAAATGAAAGAAAAATGCGGCTGCCAGGAACCAAGCATCTCCCCAAGGCATTCAGCCCTTGACCATGTCTAAAAGGAGACAGTGAGGACCACAGGCTCAGTCCAAGTGATCAGACTGCTTTCCTATGAAATTTTTAAATCTAGTTTGACTTTCTCATCTATCTCTGACTCCACGGCCAATATCTGTTCAGTGTGATCTTCCCCTGACCCCTGCTTTTGCACCTGACTCATGCTTGCTTTCACCTTCATCAGCTACATTCTGTCCCCGCTTTCTCTGGAATATCTTGAGTCACCTGGATTATAATATTGAGTCCTAGGGTTGTTTACAGGGTTTTGGAAATTTGGATTGTTTTATACTATCCCTATTTGTTATGTTGGATTTGTTTAAAATGGGAATTATATTCCTGCTTCTTTCCCATGCAGAGACTCTCCTCTCCTAGACAGTGCTAAATAAAATTGGCATCCTGGACTTGGAGTGGAAATAAAGCAACTGAGAAGCCCTATTCTGGACTCTGATCAACAAAGAAACAGGTTCCTTTTAGAATTATCCCTTAATGTCTCAACTACCCCAGAGAACTCTACTCTTGTTTTTTTTTTCAGAAATTAGAGTTGGGTGAAATTAAATCAGCAAATATCTCTTTGGTGATTCATGGAGGAGAAGCATAATGTAGTGTGAAAATCAAAAGACCTAGCTTTTAATCTTACTACAGAACAATCTTTTTTTTTTTTTTTTTTTTTTTTTTACTACAGAACAATCTTGATCAAGACACTCAACTTATGTAAGTTGTTAATGTCATTTGAGAAATGAAAGAGAGAAGCGATCCCTGAAGTCTTTAAAAGTCATATTATATAACGGCATGATTTTAGCTAGCAAAGGGGGAATTTAAAGATTAGAAGTATGAAGGAGTGGGCTGATTAACCAGGCCTCTAGTGAAGTAAGGGCACCAAGTTAATATGACACTTATAACTAGGTCAGTTTTATTTCATTTACCCCTGAAGTTTCTACTTGACATTCTAAACTTGTTTTGTAGTCTTAATGACTGAGCATGAAAAATACTGAGAAATGCTGACAAAGCTCTCTTAATGCTCGAGGTGGTTACAGCAGAAAATATACTAACAAAAAATGTTTCAAGGAGTATTGAACTTGAGTCCCCAAGCACATGTGATCACACATGATCCCATTTATGAGTTTAAGCTGCTTAAGATGAATTTTTTGTTGATTAGAAATATAAATGTGATTAAACAAATTAAAATCTTTTCTACTGAAATAAAAATTACCATGAAATAGAAATGTAAATAATAAACTAAAGTATATTTTGCAATACATATGGCAAATAATTTAACAAAAGACAAAACAATGAGCCAATATATAAAATGTTAACTCAAAAAATGTAGTATGTGCAAATTCATTCATAATTGAGTAGATGAACATTTTAAAGAAAAACATACTATACTGTATTACTCAGTTTGGAAAAGTTTTAGAAGCCTGGTAATATTAGGTCTTACCAAGGATGTGAAAAACTAATATTTTCATATGCTCTTGGAAGGAATGTAAATTGGAAGCATATTTCTGGCAGACATTTTTATAGTATGTATTACTCTGTTTGAATCAGCAAACTCTGATTTAGCAATTTCATTTCTAGAAAATTATTCTAAATATATATGTGTATGTGTGACAACATCTACGTATATTTTTCCTACACTAATATTTATAACCTGGAAAATTCAGGAAAAGAAAACAAAAATATGGGTGAGGAGGAGCTCCAAGATGGCGGAGGAGTAAGACGCAGAGATCACCCTCCTCCCCACAGATACACCAGAAATACATCTACATGTGGAACAACCCTACAGAACACCTACTGAACGCTGGCAGAAGACCTCAGACCTCCCAAAAGGCAAGAAACTCACCACGTACCTGGGTAGGGCAAAAGAAAAAAGGGAAAACAGAGACAAAAGAACAGGGACGGGACCTGAACCAGTGGGAGGCAGCCATGAAGGAGGAAAGGTTTCCACACACTAGGAGCCCCTTCGCAGGCGGAGACTGCGGGTGGCGTAGGGGGAAGCTTCGGAGCCACGGAGGAGAACACAGCCACAGGGTTGCGGAGGGCAAAGCGGAGAGATTCCCGCACAGAGGATCAGGGCCGACCGGCACTCACCAGCCCGAGAGGGTTCTCTGCTCACCTGCCGGGGCGGGCGGGGCTGGGAGCTGAGGCTCGGGCTTAGGTTGGAGCGCAGGGAGAGGACTGGGGCTGGCGGCGTGAACACAGCCCGCAGGGGGTTAGTGCGCCACGGCTAGCCGGGAGGGAGTCCGGGGAAAAGTCTCGACCTGCCGAAGAGGCAAGAGACTTTTTCTTCCCTCTTTGTTTCCTGGTGTGTGAGGAGAGGGGATTAAGAGCGCTGCTTAAAGGAGCTCCAGCGACGGGCGCGAGCCGCGGCTAAAAGCGCAGACCCCGGGGACGGGCATGAGACGCTAAGGCTGCTGCTGCCGCCACCAAGAAGCCTGTGTGCAAGCACAGCTAACTCTCCACACCCACCTTCCAGGGAGCCTGTGCAGCCCGCCACTGCCAGGGTCCCGGGACCCAGGGACAACTTCCCTGGGAGAACGAACAGCGTGCCTCACGCTGGTGCAATGTCATGCCGGCCTCTGCCGCTGCAGGCCCGCCCAGCACTCTGTGCCCCTCCCTCCCCCGCCGGCCTGAGTGAGCCAGAGCCCCCGAATCAGCGGCTCCCTTAACCCCGTCCTGTCTGAGCAGAAGAACAGACGCCCTCAGGCGACCTACACGCAGAGGTGGGGCCAAATCCGATGCTGAGCCCCAGAAGCTGTGAGAACAAAGAAGAGAAAGGGAAATCTCTCCCAGCAGCCTCAGAAGCAGCGGATTAAATCTCCACAAACAACTTGATGTACCTGCATCTGTGGAATACCTGAATAGACAATGAATCATCACAAATTGAGGAGGTGGACTTTGGGAGCAAAGATATATATATTTTACTCTTTTTCTCTTTTTGTGAGTGTGTATGTGTATGCTTCTGTGTGTGATTTTGTCTGCATAGCTTTGCTTTTACCATTTGTCCTAGAGTTGTATCTGTCCGTTTTTTTGTTTTGTTTTTGTTTTTTTACTATAGTTATTAGGGCTTGTTATCATTGGTGGATTTGTTTTTTGGTTTGGGTGCTCTCTCTTTCATTCCTTTCTTTTTATTACCCTTAAAAGCTTTTTTAAATTATTTTTTATTTTAATAACTTTATTTTATCTCCTTTCTTTCTTCCTTTCTTTCTTACTCTCTCTCTCTCCCCTCCCTCCTTCCTTCTCTCTCTCTCTCTCTCTTTCTTTCTTCTTCCTTTTATTCTGAGCAGTGTGAATCACAGGCTGTTGATGCTCCAGCCAGGCAACAGGGCTGCGCCTCTGAGGTAGGAGAACCAAGTTCAGGACACAGGCCACAAGAGACCTCCCAGCTCCACGTAATATCAAATGGCGAACATCTCCCAGAGATCCCCATCTTAACACCAAGACCCAGCTCTACCCAACGACCAGCAAGCTACAGTGCTGGACACCCTATGCCAAACAACTAGCGAGACAGGAACACAACCCCACCCATTAGCAGAGAGGCTGCCTAAAATCATAATAAGGCCAAAGACACTCCCAAACACACCACCAGACGTGGAGCTGCCCACCAGAAAGACAAGATCGAGCCTCATCCACCACAACACAGGCACTAGTCCCCTCCACCAAGAAGCCTACACAAGCCACTGAACCAAACTTAGGCACTGGGGGAAGACACCAAAAACAACGGGAACTATGAACATGTAGACTGCGAAAAGGAGACTCCAAACACAGTAAGTTAAGCAAGAGGAGAAGACAGAAAAACACAGAGCAGATGAAGAAGCAAGGTAAAAACCCACCAGGCCTAACAAATGAAGAGGAAATAGGCAGTCTACCTGAAAAAGAATTCAGAGTAATGATAGAAAAGATTATCCAAAATCTTGGAAACAGAATGGAGAAAATACAAGAAACGTTTAACAAGGACCTAGAAGAACTAAAGAGCAAACAAACAGTGATGAACAACACAATAAATGAAATTTAAAATTCTCTAGAAGGGATAAATAGCAGAAAAACTGAGGCAGAAGAACAGATAAGGGACCTGGAAGATAACACAGTGGAAATAGCTGCTGCAGAGCAGAATAAATAAAAAAGAATGAAAAGAATTGAGGACAGTCTCAGAGACCTCTGGGACAACATTAAACGCACCAACATTCGAATTATAGGGGTACCAGAAGAAGAAGGGAAAAAGAAAGGAACTGAGAAGATATTTGAAGAGATCATAGTTGAAAACTTCCCTAATATGGGAAAGAAAATCAAGTCCAGGAAGCACAGAGAGTCCCATACAGGATAAATACAAGGAGAAACACTCCAGGACATATGTTAATCAAACTATCAAAAATTAAATACAAAGAAAAAATATTAAAATCAGCAAGGGAAAAACAACAAACAACATACAAGGGAATCCCTATAAGGTTAACAGCTGATCTTTCAGCAGAAACTCTGCAAGCCAGAAGGGAGTGGCAGGACATATTTAAAGTGATGAAAGGGAAAAACATACAAAAATGTTACTTTACACAGCAAGGATCTCATTCAGATTCAATGGAGAAATATAAACGTTCACAGACAAGCAAAGGCTAGGCGAATTCAGCACCACCAAACCACCTTAACAACAAATGCTAAAGGCACTTCTCTAGGCAGGAAACACAAGAGGAGGAAAAGACGTACAATAACAAACCAAAAACAATTAAGAAAATGGTAATAGGAACATATATATTGATAATTACCTTAAATGTAAAAGGATTAAATGCTCCAACCAAAAGACAGAGACTGGCTGAATGGATACAAAAACAACACCCATATATATGCTGTCTACCAGAAGATCCACTTCAGACCTAGGGACACATACAGACTGAGAGTGAGGGGATGGAAAAAGATATTCCATGCAAATAGAAATGAAAAGAAAGCTGGAGTAGCAATTCTTATATAACACAAAATAGAGTTTAAAACAAAGACTATTACAAGAGACAAAGAAGGACACTACATAATGATCAAGGGATCAATCCAAGAAGAAGATATAACAATTTTACATATTTATGTACCCAACATAAGAGCACCTCAATACATAAGGCAAATACTAGTAACCATAAAAGGGGAAATCGACAGCAACACAATCATAGTAGGGGATTTTAAAACCCCACTTTCACCAATGGACAGATCATCCAAAATGAAAATAAATAAGGAAACAGAAGCTTTAAATGATACATTAAACAAGATGGACTTAATTGATATTTATAGGATATTCCATCCAAAAACAACAGAATACACTTTCTTCTCAAGTGCTCATGGAACATTCTCCAGGATAGATCATATCTTGGGTCACAAATCAAGCCTTGGTAAATTTAAGGATATTGAAATCGTATCAAGTACGTTTTCCAACCACAACGCTATGAGACTAGATATCAACTACTGGAAAAAATCTGTAAAAATACAAACATATGGAGGCTAAACAATACATTACTTAATTACCAAGAGACCACTGAAGAAATCAAAGAGGAAATTAAAAAATACCTAGAAACAAATAACAATGAAAACACAATAACACAAAACCTATGGGATGCAGCAAAAGCAGTTCTAAGAGGAAAGTTTATAGCAATACAATCCTACCTCAAGAAACAAGAAACATCTCAAACAAACAACCTAACATACACCTACAGCAATTAGAGAAAGAAGAACAAAAATCTCCCAAAGTTAGCTGAAGGAAAGAAATCATAAAGATCAGATCAGAACTAAATGAAAAAGAAATGAAGGAAATGATAGCAAAGATCAGTAAAACTAAAAGCTGGTTCTTTGAGAAGATAAACAAATTTGATTAACCATTAGCCAGACTCATCAAGAAAAAATTGGAGAAGACTCAAATCGATAGAATTAGAAATGAAAAAGGAGAAGTAACAACTGACACTGCAGAAATGCAAAGGATCATGAGAGATTACTGCAAGCAACTCTATGCCAATAAAATGGACAAACTGGAAGAAATGGACAAATTCTTAAAAATGCACAACCTGCCGCGACTGAACCAGGAAGAAATAGAAAGTATGAACCACCAATCACAAGCACTGAAATTGAACCTGTGATTAAAAATCTGCCAACAACAAAAGCCCAGGGCCAGATGGCTTCACAGGTGAATTCTATCAGACATTTAGAGCAGAGCTAACAATTATCCTTCTCAAACTCTTCCAAGGTATAGCAGAAGGAGGAACACTCCCAAACTCATTCTACGAGGCCACCATCACCATGATACCAAAACCAGACATGAATGTCACAAAGAAAGAAAACTACAGGCCAATATCAGTGATGAACATAGATGCAAACATCCTCAACAAAATACTAGCAAACAGAATCCAACAGCACATTAAAAGGATCATACACCATGATCAAGTGGGGTTTATCCCAGGAATGCAAGGATTCTTCAATATAGGCAAATCAATCAATGTGATACACCATATTAACAAATAGAAGGAGAAAATCCATATGACCATCTCAACAGATCCAGAGAAAGCTTTCTGCAAAATTCAACACCCACTTATGACAAAAACCCTCCAGAAAGTCAGCAGGGAGGGAACTTACCTCAACATAATAAAGGCCATATATGACAAACCCACAGCCAACATTGTCCTCAATGGTGAAAAACTGAAACCATTTCCACTAAGATCAGGAACAAGACAAGGTTGCCCACTCCTACCACTATTATTCAACATAGTTTAGGAAGTTTTAGCCACAGCAATCAGAAAAGAAAAATAAATAAAATGAATCCAAATTAGAAAAGAAGAAGCAATGCTGTCACTGTTTGCAGATGACATGATACTATACATAGAGAATCCTAAAGATGCTACCAGGAAACTACTAGAGCTAATCACTGAATTTGGTAAAGTAGCAGGATACAAAATTAATGCACAGTAATCTCTTGCACTCCTATACACTAATGATGAAAAATCTGAAAGTGAAATTAAGAAAACACTCCCATTTACCATTGCAACAAAAAGAATAAAATATCTAGGAATAAACCTACCTAAGGAGACAAAAGACCTTTATGCAGAAAATTATAAGACACTGATGAAAGAAATTAAAGATGATACAAACAAATGGAGAGATATACCATTTCTTGGATTGGAACAATCAACATTGTGAAAATGATTATACTACCCAAAGCAATCTACAGATTCAATGCAATGCTTATCAAACTACCACTGGCATTTTTCACAGAACTAGAACAAAAAAAATTCACAATTTGTATGGAAACACAAAAGACCCAGAGTACCCAAAGTAATCTTGAGAAAGAAAAACGGAACTGGAGGAATCAGGCTCCCTGACTTCAGACTATACTACAAAGCTATAGTAATCAAGACAGTACGGTACTGGCACAAAACCAGAAATATAGATTAATGGAACAGGATAGAAATCCCAGAGATAAACCCAAGCACATATGGTCACCTTATCTTTGATAAAGGTGGCAGGAATATACAGTGGGAAAAGATAGCCTCTTCAATAAATGGTGCTGGAAAAACTGGACAACTACATGTAAAAGAATGAAATTACAACACTCCCTAACACCATACACAAAAATAAACTCAAATTAGATTAAAGACCGAAATGTAAGGCCAGACACTATCAAACTCTTAGAGGAAAACATAGGCAGAACACTCTGTGATGTAAATCACAGTAAGATCCTTTTTGACCCACCTCCTAGAGAAATGGAAATAAAAACAAAATTAAACAAATGGGACCTAATGAAACTTAAAAGCTTTTGCACAGCAAAGGAAACAGTAAACAAGATGAAAAGACAACCCTCAGAATGGGAGAAATATTTGCAAATGAAGCAGCTGACAAAGGATTAATCTCCAAAATTTACATGCAGCTCAGTATCAAAAAAACAAACAACCCAATCCAAAACTGGGCAGAAGACCTAAATAGACATTTCTCCAAAGAAGATATACAGGTTGCTAACAAACACATGAAAGAATGCTCAATATCGTTAACCATTGAGAAATGCACATCAAAACTACAATGAGATATCATCTCACACTGGTCAGAATGGCCATCATCAAAAAACCTACAACAATAAATGCTGGAGAGGGTGTGGAGAAAAGGGAACCCTCTTGTACTGTTGGTGGGAATGTAAATTGATACAGCCACTATGGAGAACAGTATGGAGGTTCCTTAAAAAACCAAAAATAGGGCTTCTCTGGTGGCACAGTGCTTGAGAGTCCACCTGCCGATGCAGGGGACACGGGTTCGTGCTCCGGTCCGGGAAGGTCCGGTGCTGCAGAGCGGCTGGGCCCGTGAGCCATGGCCGCTGAGCCTGCACATCCAGAGCCTGTGCTCCACATGGGAGAGGCCACAACAGTGAGAGGCCCACATACCAAAAAAAAAAAAAAAAACCAAAAATAGAACTACCATACGACCCAGCAATCCCACTACTGGGCATATACCCTGAGAAAACCATAATTCAAAATGAATCATGTACCACAATGTTCATTGCAGCACTATTTACAATAGCCAGGACATGGAAGCAACCTAAGTATCCATCAACAGATGAGTGGTTAAAGAAGTGGTGGCACATATATACAATGGAATATCACTCAGCCATAAAAAGGAACGAAACTGAGTTATTTGTAGTGAGGTGGATGGACTTAGAGTCTGTCTTACAGAGTGAAGTAAGTCAGAAAGAGTAACACAAATTCTGTATGCTAACACACATATATGGAATTTAAAAAGAAAAACTAAATGGTCATGAAGAACCTAGCGGCAAGACGGGAATAAAGACGCAGACCTACTAGAGAATGCACTTGAGGATACAGGGAGTGGGAAGGGTAAGCTGGAACAAAGGGTGAGAGTGGCATGGACATATATACACTACCAAATTTAAAATAGATAGCTAGTGGGAAGCAGCCGCATAGCACAGGGAGATCAGCTCAGTGTTTTGTGACCACCTAGAGGGGTGTGATAGGGAAGGTGGGAGGGAGGGAGATGCAAGAGGGAAGAGATATGGGGATATATGTATATGTATAACTAATTCACTTTGTTATATAGCAGAAACTAACACACCATTTTAAAGCAATTATACTTCAATAAAGATGTTAAAAAAATATATGGGTGAGTTAAAATAGTATATGATACAGTGGGATAGTATGCATGTAGGAAAAAAACTGTTGATGTATTTTTATATTTATTAATATTGAACAAAATTTGTGAAATATTATTGTATTTCAGGCTTATTATTGTTATTAATATCAATATTTTAATTCAATTGTTGATTCATCCATTTAACAAAACTTAACAGGAATCTATGCATGCCAAGAGTTGTCCTCAGCTGTAAGGATATAGCAGTGAGTGAACTAAAAAAATTCCAGTCCCTGCTCTCATTCAAGAAGCTTATATTCTAGTGGGGATGACAAGCAATAATTAAGTAAATAATAAATAATGAGTGAAGTGAGGTAAAATGAGATAAGGGGTACAGAGAGTAAGAAAGTGGGAGGTGGTCAAGAAAGGTCTCTCTAATAAAGTAAAGATCCGCTCACGGATCTCTGTGTGCAGAGATCTGAAAGCAATGAGGAGGTAGCCATGTGGATAGTTGGAGGAAGGATGTTCTAATTCAGCAATTAAAAAAGCAAGTACAAGGGCTTGCAGGAAATCATGTGGCAGTATGTTCAAGAATGGCAAAGGAGTTAGTGTAGCAAAGAATGAGCAAGAGGACAAGTAGTAGGGAAAGACAAGAAGTGGTATAGACATAAAGGCCTTCTGGGGCAAAATGTAAAGATTTTAACTATTCTGTGTAAGATGGCAAACCAGTAAAAGATGCTGGGCAATGAAGCTACATAAACTGACATACATTTACAAGGATGGTACTGGCTGCTGTGTAGACAATGGACTGTAAGGGGTAAAGGTGGAAGTAGGGACACAGGGACATCACTCAGGAGAAATGACAGTGGACTGAGCTAGAGCAGTAGCAGTGGATGTGGAAGGAAGTTGTCTGGACATAATTTAAATGTCAACTACATATATGAGAAAGAGAAAATTCAAGAATGACTATAGCAAGTAAATATTGCATGAATTTATGAGTATATATATATTTATATATATACAGAGAAGAAAAGGATAGAGAGCTATTATAAAATGTTTTAGTGGTTATTCAATAGCAGAAATTTTGATTTCCTAATTTTTCTTCATGAATATAAAACATTTGTGAAACAAAAATGCAACAGAAGCACTTTGCTTCAGGAAGTACACTTGATCCAAGTTGCTGGTTATGTGTCCCACTTCCTTTTGCACTTGAATATTCTCTAAGAGGACTTTTAAGCTCCATAAAAGATCAAAATTTAACAATCTTAGTGATATTTCACTGACAGCAAAAATGACAACAAAAACATTGAGAAGTAAGTATGACATTCCTTTTCATAAATTTAGCAAAAAAATAAGGAAACCAAAGATATCACAAAAAGAAGATTGCAGGCCAGTATCACTGATGAACTTGAATGAAAAAATTCTCAACAAAATATTAGCAAACTGAATCCAACAATACATCAAAAGGATCATACATCATGATCAAATTTGATTTATCCCAGGTATGCAAGAATGGTTCGATATCTGCAAAGTAATTAATGTGATACACCACATTAACAAACTGAAGAATAAAAACAATAAGATCATCTCAATAGATTCAGAAAAAGCTTTTGACAAAATTCAACATCCATTTATGATAAAAACTCTCAACAAAGTGGGCAAAGAGGGATGCAAAGTTAATACACAGAAATCTGCTGCATTTCTCTACACTAACAACCAACTGTCAGATAGAGAAAAAAATTTTTAAATGCCATTTACCATTGCAACAAAAAGAATAAAATCCTAGGAATAAATCTCACTAAGGAGGTAAAAGACATGTACTAGGAAAACTATGATGAGAAGAAAGAAATTGAAGATGACACAATCATATGGAAAGATATACTGTGTTCATGGATTGGAAGAATTAATAATGCTGAAATGACTATATTAACAAAGGCAATCTACAGATTCAATGCAATTCCTATCAAAATACCAATGGCACTTTTCAAAAAACTAGAATAATTCTAAAATTTATATGGAAACACAAAAGACCCCAAAATATCCAAAGGAATCTTGAGAAAGGAGCTCACAGCTGGAGGTATTATGCTCCCTGATTTCAGACTATACTACAAAGCTACAGTAATCAAAACAGTATGGTACTGGACCAAAAACAGACACATAGATCACTAGAACAGAATAGAGAGCCCAGAAATAAACCTAAACATTAATGGTCAATTAGTCTACAACAAACGAGACCAGAATATAAAATGGGGTAAAGACAGTTTCTTCAAGTAGTGGTGCTGGGAAAATTGGACAGCTACATATAAAAGAAAGAAATTAGAACATTTTCTCATAGCATATAGAAAAATAAACTCAAAAGGGATTAAAGACATAAATGTAAGACCAGAAACCATAACACTCCTAGAATAAAACATAGGCAAAACACTCTTTAACATAAATTGTAGCAATATGTTTTTGGATCTGTCTCCTAAGGCAAAGGAAAAAAAATAGAAATAAACAAATGGGACTTAATTAAACTTAAAAGCTTATTCATGGCAAAGGACATCATCAGCAAAACAAAAAGACAACCTACTGAATGGGATAAAATATTTGCAAATGTTATGATGAATGGAGGGTTAATATCCAAAATATATAAACAGCTCACACAACTCAATATCAAAAAGACAAACAACCCAATTTAAAAATGGGCAGAAGACCTGAATAGACATTTTTCCAAAGAATACATATGATGGCAAACAGTCACATGAAAAGATGCTCAGCATCACTAATCACCAGAGAAATGCAAATCAAAACCACAGTGATATATCTCCTCATATCTGTCACAATAACCACCATCAAAAAGACCACAAATAGTAAATGTTGGTGAGGACGTGGGGAAAAGGGAACCCTTGTGCATTGTTGGTAGGAATGTAAATTGGTGCAGCCACTATGGAAAACAGTATAGAGGTTCCTCAGAAAACTAAAAATGGAACTACCATATGATCCAGCAGTTCCACTCTTGGGTATATATTCAAAGAAAACAAAGACACTAATTCAAAAAGATACATGTACCCCAATGTTCATAGAAACATTATTTACAATAGCCAAGATACAGAAGCAACCTAAGTGTCCATCGACAGATGAATGGATAAAGAAGATGTGGTATATGTGTATACAATGGAATACTACTCATCCATTTAAATAAATGAAAATTTGCCAATGGCAACAACATGGATGGACCTGGAGGGTATTATGCTTAGGTGGAGTAAGTCAGACAGGGAAAGACAGATTTTGTGTGTTATCACTTACATGTGGAATCTAAAAAAATAAACAAATGAATATAATAAAACAGAAACAGACTCCCAGATATAGAGAACTAGTGGTTATCAGTAGGTGAGGGAAAGGGGGAGGGGTAAGATAGGGTAAGGGACTAAGAGGTTTAAACTACTAAGTTTAAAATAAATAAGCTACGAGGATATAATGTACCACATAGGGAATATAGCCAATATTTTATAGTAACTTAAATGGAGTATAATCTATAACTTGGAATCACTATGTTGTACACCTGAAAGTAATATTGTAAATCAACTATACCGCAATAGTAAAGTTATTAATAAATTTTTCTAAAAGAGAAAACATATTGATAACTGCAAATAAATAATTTTAAATTCATCAGTCTAGAATGTTGGAACACCTTCTGTTCTCCCGAGCAAAACATATCTAAACCTAAGGCAGGTGCCCTACCTTCTGAGACAGGACAGTCCTTGTTGCCTAACAGTGTATGTAAATGACATCTCCTCTTTTGATGTGAAGCTTTAGCTTATCACGGCTCTAAAGTTACTCTATAGTGGGCTATTTATGAGAAGACTTTTAGATATTGTTTAAACCCCCAACCAAATGACTTTTTTCTGATTTCTTTCCTTAATTATTTAATTTTTCACCTTGAGCTATCCACTTAATTACTTTAAGTCCCTCTAGAATATGAGTTTCTTGAGCACAGAGTAGGTGCTCAAAGCTATTTTTCTGTGTGTATTGGGCAGACTCTATGATGCTTCTCAGTGATCTCTGCCACTTGATATTTAAGCCTTTGCGTATCCCTCTCCTCTTGCGTGTGGGCTAACCTAGCAACTTGCATGTAACCAATACTAGAAAAGTAATGGAATGCCATTTCTGTCATTAGGTTACATAAGAGAGTAACTTCTGTCTTGCCAGCAGACTCTCCTTTGCTGGCTTTGATGAAGCTATATGGATAGTCCCAAGTGCAAGAAACTGAAAGCAGCTCTGACTAATGTTCAGAAAGCAACCCTCAGTCCAACAGCTCACAAGAAGTATAAACCTTGTCAATACTCATTAGAGCTGGTAGGTGGACCCTTCCTCACCTGAGTCTTGCACAAGACTCTGGCTCTGCTTGATACCTGGATTGGAGCCTGTGAGAACTTAAAGCAAAGGACTCAGCTAAGGCATGTCTAGATGCCTGAAACTGAGATAATAAATCTATGTTGTTCCAAGCTGCTAAATTTGTGGTAACTTGTTATGTTGCAACAGATAACTATTTGTGGAATAAATGAATATCTCCCAGTTTCCTAGCTGTAAAGTGAGAAAAATAAAAATAGTCATATTATGGGCTTTTTGTCAGGATTAAAAAAAAGACCTAAATGCTATTCATGTAGTAAGTACCCAATAAATATTATTTGCTGTTATAATTGGGTAAACACAATTTTTTCTCTATTAGTATCCTATCTAAAATGTCTAAAGCTGCTGTCTCAGGTGCATGCCAGATTAAGTAAAAAGTGGAATAGAAGATATCACGCTCTGTGATTTCAAACTGTATTACAAAGCTATACTAATCAAAATAGTACATGTTTGCACAAAAACAGAAACATACATCAATGGAAAAGAGTAGAGAGCCCATAAACTCATGCACACATTGTCAATTTAAGACAAAGGGACTAAGGAAATACAATGAGGAAGATACAGTCTCTTCAATAAATGGTGTTTGGAAAGCTGGACAGCCACATGCAAAAGAATGAAACTGGGCCATTATCTTACACCATATAAAAAAATTAACTCAAAGTGGATTAAAGACTTGAATGTAAGACTTGAAACAATAAAACTCCTAGAAGAAAACATAGGCAGTAAGCTCCTTGCCATCAGTCTTGGTGATGATTTTTTGGATTTGCTACCAAAAACCAAAGGCAACAAAAGGCAAAAAATAAAATAAAGTGAATAATTAAATAAATAAACAAATGGGACCACATCAAGCTAGAAAGCTTCTGTACAGCAAAGGAAATCATCAACAGAATAAAAAGGCAATCTACTAAATGGGAGGAAATATTTGCAAGTCTTATATCTGATAAGGAGTCAATATTCAAAATACTTAAAAACTCACACAACTCAATAGCAACCCCCCCACACAACAAACTGATTTAAAACTGGGCAGAGGATCCAAATAGGTATTTCTTCAAGGGAAACATATGGATGGGCAACAGGTACGTGAAAAGGTGCTCAGCATCACTTATCATCAGGGAAATGCAAATCAAAACCACAATGAGATATCACCTCACATCTGTTAGAATGGCTATCATCAAAAAGATAAGAAATAACTAGTGTTGGTAAGGATGTGGAGAAAAGGGAGCCCTTGTGCACTATTGGTGGGAATGTAAATTGGTGTAGCCACTGTGGAACAGTATAGCAGTTCCTCAAAAAATTAAAAATAGGACTACCAACTGATCCAGCAATCCCACTTCTGGGTATTTATCCAAAGAAAACAAAAACACTAACTTGAAAAGATATATTCACCCCCACAGTCACTGCGGCATTACTTACAATAGTCAAGATATGGAAACAACGTAAGTGTCCATTGATAGACAAATGAATAAAGAAGATGTGGCATGTATATACAATGTAATATTACTCAGCCATAAAAAAAGAATGAAGTAATGTCATTCACAGCAACATGGATGGACCTAGAGATTAACATACTAAGTGAAATAAGTCAGACAGAAAAAGACAAATACCATATGACCTCACTTATATGTGGACTCTAAGAAAAGTCAAGCTCATAGATACAGAGAACAGATGTTAGCTGTTGGAGGCAGGGGGTAAGGGGGTGGTTGAAATGGGTGAAGGGGGTCCAAAGGTACAAACTTCAAATTAGAAAATAAATAAGTCATGAGGTGGAATATACAGCGTGGTGACCATAGTTATTAATACTTTATTGCATATTTGAAAGTTAGAGTAAATCTTAAAAGTTCTCATCACAAGAAAAAAATACATATTATAACTATGTATGGTCACAGATACTAACTAGACTTATTGTGTTGATCATTTCACAATATACACAAGTATGGAATCATTCTGTTATAACCTGAAACCAATGCAGTGTTATACATCATCTGTACCTCAATTTTAAAACAAATTGAACACATTTCTTGGCAGTTACCTCTTCCCTTGTATTAGTTAGGTAGCAACTTTGGAGGAAATAGGAGTAGTGGTGAGGATCACTGACTGGATTCAAATCCTGGTTTTACATTTATGAACCACATGAATTTAAGGAAGCCACTTCATCTCATCAAGCCTCAAGGAACAGTGGTAGCAACAAGAGGTACCTCACAGGCAGGACTGAATCAAAGTATGTAAGCACTTACTACCATTCCTAATTCAGAGTTAGTATTCAATCAACAGTAAATCTTCCCTTTGTAATCCTGAATACCTTTGATAAAGGAAGTCTTTGGTAATTCTGGAACTTGAAAGTTTCCAAAAAATAAAATCGTAACAGAGACCTGGGACCATATTATTCTGTACGTATCATTATGCACTTAGACTTGAATTGCCCCCTTGCCCTCTATCCTTGGCCTTCTATTATTTTGCACCTAGCATTCATCCTTCCCCCGTAAGATAGGGCCTCTTTGGGTCAGTTTGTCACCATCCAATATGGTGCCAGTTCATCTTTGGCGCAGGTGGCCTTCCTTATAGCCAATCTATGTGACCTATTCCAAATGAATTAAAAAAACATATTGTAGGTCTGCTTTGGAGGCCATATCTTAGTTCTATGGTTTATCATTGTGTGACAATAAAAACATTGCCTTTGGGCCTAAGATATCTATCAAAAAGGAGATTATAGCCACCTCGAAGAATTTTGGAGAACGCTAAATGATGTAAAATGCTATGTGCCACAAAGCAGTTGTTCAATCAACGGCAGTGGTTACTTCGTTGTCGATATCAACGTTATGACTGTCACGTTTGTCCTTATCATTTTTGTAATCCCAGTACTTAGCAGTGCCTAGAACAATATTTGCACGTGAATGAATAAATGTAGTTACAGTCTTATTACTGCTCGAGTTGTGTCATCTGGGTCTCTGAGGGAGAACAATGTTTTCTATGGGAAATATGAATGTGTGTATTCGTAGCACCCATAGAACATATGCACGGTTATAAGTGGCACTTATTTGTAGCATCTGAGGACAGTGTAACTCAGCCATGTGGCTCGGCGCACTGGTGAGCCCTTGAAAATGCAGCTGGTTTAGCTCCTTTAAATAAAAATGACCAGATAAGAAAAAGTGGAAAACAGATTTATTTATAAACAATCCTACATAGACACAAGGTGCAGTTTTGTTTTTATGACACACCAGCAACTCTTTAAATATTTATTGTCAACCTGGGGAATTCATGTGGAGCCTGGAAGCATATTTAGGTCTTCAATATGCCATCTCAGCAGGGCCTGCGTAAGGCTGCCCATCTGGCAGATGAGACTTTAGAGCCAATTTGAAACATTTTTTCAAGGACAGATAAAACTGTTTCTAGCTGATTTTTACCATGACATATGAAAGCAAACCTGGGGCTTTTGTATTTGGGAGTTAACATTTAAACCAGAAAGATATTTCTTTTTCAGAACACCTGTAGCAAACTGCTACAGAGTCAAGTGTAATTTAAATCCAGTTATATAAGGCCAGCCTGAGAACAGTGTATAAATAGCGTAGCGAGATATATTTTTCCATTATGGTATCAAACTCAGTAAAAAATATAGTTAGAATTTTATTCTCATCTCTTCTCTTTAGACTTAATAAATAGGTTTAATGCGTTTGAGTCTCTGCCAATTGAATAAAATTACTCAGAACTTTATCGAGTATGTTTCTAAGTGTAATGAGGCAATACGTTTCTCTTTCAAATGATCACTTTACCAACTTTTTAAATGTCTTTTAAAAACTTAAACTTCTGTCATAGAATCTCAAATGCCATAGGACTCCTCTGAATCAATTCATTCAGTCTCTTACAAACACATCTCCCGTGATTTGAAGGGATATTCTCCCTTCCTTCCTTCCCTCCCCCATTCCACTTTCCCCTATTCTCTTCTTCCTTGTCTTCCTACCTCTGTTCCATCTTTTTTTCCCTCCCTCCCTCCTTTCCTTCCTCTCTTCCTTTTTGTTTTCCTTGAACTCTTATAAGCTAGTAAAGTTGGTATTCAAGTGAGAACAATGTCTAAATATTGAACCCCCTTTCTGCTCCTGATGAAAGCTCCAACAAACTACTCTCTTACCCCATACCAAAAATTAACTCAAAATGGATTAATGACTTGAATATAAGGCCTGAGACCATAAAACTCCTAGAAGAAAACATAGGCAGTAAGCTTCTTGATAACAGTCTTGGCAAAGATTTTTTGGATTTGACACCAAAAAGCAAAGGCAACAAAATCAAAAATAAACAAATGGAACTGCAGCTATACAACAAAGGAAACCATCAACAAAATGAAAAGGCAAACTTACAGAACAGGAGAAAATATCTGCAAATTATATATCTGATAAGGGATGAATATCCAAACTATACAAAGACTCATACAACTCAATAGCAAAAACCACAAATAATCCAATTAAAAACTGGGCAGAGTATCTGAATAGACATTTTTTTTCAAAGAAGACACACAGATGACCAACAGATACATGAAAATGTGTTCAACATCACTCATCATCACAGAAGTGCAAATCAAAACCACAGTGAGATATCTCCTCACACCTGTTAGAATGGCTATTATCAAAAATACAACAAATAACTGTTGGCGAGTATGTGGAGAAAAGGGAACCCTCATGCACTGTTGATGGGAATGTAAATTAGTGCAGCCACTATGGAACAGTATGGAAGTTTCTTAAAAAATTAAAAATAGAGAACTACCATATGATTCAGCAACCCCACTTCTGGATATTAAAAGAAAATGAAAACACTAACTTGAAAAGATATGTGCACCTCCATGTTCATTGCAGCATTATTTACAATAGCCAAGATATGGAAACAACCTAAGTGTCTATTGATGAAAGAATAAAATGTGGTATATACATACATACATATATATACACACATACATACATATATATACACATACATATGTATACATATGTATACATACACATACATACATATATATATACACCTACATATGTATACATATATTCACAAAATGGAATATTTTCATCCATAAAAAATGAGAGAAATCTTGCCATTTGCAACAACGTGGATGGATTTTGAAGACATTATGCTAAGTGAAATAAGTCAGACAGAGAAACACAAATACTGTATGATCTCGCTTACATGTAGAATTAGAACCAAACCAAACCAAAACCCAAGCGTATAGATTCACAGATATGGAGAACAGACTGGTAGTTGCCAGAGGTGGGGTGGTGAGTGCGCAAAATGGGGTTAAAGGTACGAAGTTCTAGTTATAAAATAAATAAGTCATGGGGTGGATGTAATGTACAGCATGGAGGCCATAGTTAATAACACTGTACTGTACATTTGAAAGTTGCTAAGAGAGTAAAAGTTCTTTCCACAAGGAAAAAAATTTGTTTGTAACTGTGTATGGCAATAGATATGAACTAGACCTACCACGGTGATCATTTTGCAAAATATATACAAATATCGAATCACTATATCGTATACCTGAAGCTAATGTTTTATGTCAATTATACCTCGATTTACGAAAAGAAAAAACAACTAATGAGCAAAGTCAGCCTCTCTAAAATGATTTTCCATAATCTGAATTTTAAAAAAAAGAAGTTTTCCTTGTTCTAAAATCATCTTTTCAAGAATTGAGAGAAACATGTGACGTTGCCCTCTTCTCTCAGCCCACTGAATATCACTTTCTTGAAGTTGATACTGGAATCAAGGAGCCAATATAATCTGCTAAAATCCAGGGCAGTAACGGTAGATGGCAGAAATGTCCCTCTAAATGTTATCTCTTTTTGAATGAGGTCTGATGCTGCTGAAACAAAGAGCAAGAGCTGATTTTCCTGTTTGCAGTATCTGGTTGTAGATGTATACAGTTTCCCAATGAACTTGACAGTTAGGACAATTACTCAGGAGAACTGAGTAAATGGGTTTATACTCACCTGTTACCCCAGAGCTCACGTATAGTGAACACTTGAACAACATAGGTCCACCTATACATGGATTTTTTTTCAATAAACATATTGGAAAATATTTTTGGGATTTGTGACAAATTGAAAAAACTCACAGATGAACCATGTAGCCTAGAAATATTTTTTTTAATTAATAAAAATTAGGTATGTCATGAACACATAAAGTATATGTAGATAGTCTATTTTATCATTTACTACCATAAAATATACACAAATCTGTTATAAAGGTTAAAATTTATCAAAACTTATGAACACAAACTTACAGACCTTACATGGATCCATTCCCAAATGTAAAGATGCAGTATTAAGTCATAACTGCATAAAATTAACTGTAGAACATACTGTACTATAGTAATCATTTTGTAACCACCTCTTATTGCTATTGCAATGAGCTCATGTGTTGAAAGAATCCACTTAAAATGCCATGTGATACAAATCATCTCCTCTGAGCAGTTCCTCTCTTCAGTAAATTGTATATCGCAGTAAAAAGTGATTCCTCATGGTTCTTATGTATTTTTCTTCACGTTTAGCACAGTCCTAAAACCTTAAGTAACATCATGGGACCCATACGAAGTGCCACTTCCAGTGATGCTGGAAGTGCTCCCAAGAAACAGAGAAGAGTCATAACATTACAAGAAAAACTTGAATTACTTAATATATACCATAGATTGAGGTCTGCACCTGGGGTTGCCCACCGTTTCAAGATAAATGAATCTGATATAAGAACCATTCTAAAAAAAGAAAAGGAAATTTGTGAAACTGTCATTCCAGCTATGCCAGGAGGCCCAAAAACCTTGCACTTTTGGCGAAATACCTTTTTATCTCTTATTGAAAATGCAGCTTATGTGGGTGCAGGACTGCTATATGCTTCTAATATGATACAAGAAAAGGCAAAGTCATTATATGACAACTTAAAGTAAGAAGAAGGTGAAGGATCTAAAGCTGGAGAATTTAATGTTAACAAAGGATGGTTTGATAATTTTAGAAAGAGGTTTGGCTTTAAAATTGTCAAGATAACAGAAGAAGCAGCTTCTGTTGACCAAAGGGCAGCAGACAAGTTCCGAGGCACCATTAAGGAAATCATTAAGGAGAGAGGATATCTGCCTGATATCCTTTTTTAATATAGATGAAAGTGCCCTATTCTAGGAAAGAAAAATGCCACAAAGAACATTTATTAATAAGGAATAGAAGCAAGCACCAGGATTTAAGGCAGGAAGGGATAGGCTTACTCTGCTGTTGTGTGGAAATGCAGTCAGGTTTATGATCAGGGCTGCCTTATCTATAAAGCTGCTAACCCCTGAGCCTTGAAGAGAAAAGATAAACACCAGCTGACCATCTTTTGGTTGTACAACAAGAAGGCCTGTACTGGAAGAAGAACACTTTTTCTGGACTGGTTCCATCGACGCTTTGACCCTGAAGTCAGGAAGTACCTTGCCAGTTTTAAAGTTCTTTTGATATTGGACAATGCCCCTGGCCACCCAGAGCCCCATGATTTCAACACCAAAGGCACTGAAGTGATCTACCTGACCCCAAACACAACACCTCGAATTCAGCCTCTAGATCAGAGAGTCATAGGACCTTTAAGACTCATTACACACAGTACTCTATGGAAAAGATTGTCAAAACTGTGAAAGAGAACCCCGACACAGAAAACATGATGAAAGTCTGGAAGGATTACGTATTGAAGATACCATCTTTGTTATAGAAAAAGCCATGAAAGCCATCAAACCCAAAACAATAAATTCCTGTTGAAGAAAGCTGTGTCCAGATGTTCTGTATCATTTCACAGAATTTAAGACAAAGCCAATCAAGGAAATTACAAAAGAGACTGTGGATACGGCAAAAAAAGGTGGGGGATGAAGGGTTTCAAGATATGGACCTTAGAGAAATTCAAGAGCTGATAGACAGCAAACCAGAGGAATTAACAGAAGACAACTCCATGGAGATGAGTGCCTCTGAACCAGTGCCAGAGAATGAGGAAGAAGATGTAGAAGAAGCAGAGCCAGAAAACAAACTGACGTTAGACAATCTGGCAAAAGTATTCTGATTATTCAAGACTGCTTTGGACTCCTTTTATAACATGGACGTGTCTATGACATGGGCACTGAAACCAAAGCAAACAGCGAAAGAAGGATTGGTACCGCATAGAAACATTTCTAGAGAAACGAAAATGCAAAAAGTCAGACAAAAATTACAATGTATTTCTGTTAAGTTACACTGAGTGTATCTGCCTCTCCTGCCCCCCTTCCACCTCTGCCCCCCCCCGAGACAGCAAGATGACCAACTATTCCTTTTCTTCCTCCTCCTCAGCCTACTCAACATGAAGGCAATGAGGATAAAGACCTTTATGATCCACTGCAGCTTAATGAATAACCAACATACCATACAGTTAATAAACTTACCTGTTGTGTATGCATGTGTGTCTTTGTGTGAAAATCTAGTAACTGTAGGGCAAGAACCGTGTGAGATGTTTGTGTGTCATCATCATCACTGCTTACGTATTCATAGTGTAGAACATCATGTGTAAAACCTGTATTGAAGTAGAAAGCCTATACTTACATAGGCATAAACTGAGTGATATTTAATATAAAATTGCTAATGTGTTCGTTTTCTTACTGCTGTAAAACTTTGCTTTCAAAAACTTACACTACCATACAGTATGTCTCTCTTTCTCATAATTAGAAAAACGGTATTAAGAGCCTATCAGCACAGTTGTTTTTTTAAATGTAACAATGTTTCTAATATTGTATTATGAATATGACTGTAATACTGCACGCCATAAAAATTTTATAAGAATTCATTCATTAGTGTATCTGCTGGGCTACCATGAAGCAATCATATCAATTACACGAGCCTTTGTTATCAATGCATGAATGGTTATACCTGTAAACAAATATGAATTTCTTTTTCACATTATCTTTTCAGTTTTGATGTCTTGTGTTGGAAATATGTATAAGAGCTACAGTGTTTTGTATCCTATAAGACAATACTGATGTAGGCACTGACAGACAGATGATTCGTCTTGTAAACAGACAACATAAAATCATTGTATCATTAAGTATGGTACAGTGCTGTGAATGTATGTCTTCTTCCTTATGATTTTCTTTATAACATTTTATTTTCTCTACCTTATTTTATCGTAAGAATACAGTATATAATACATATAGCATAAAAAATAGGTGTTCATTGACTATTCATGTTATTGGTAGGACTTCTGGTCAACTGTAGGCTATTAGTAAAGTTTTGGGGGAGTCAGAAGTTATTTGTGGATTTCTGACTCCACAGGGTTTGGAGCCCCTAACCCCTTCGTTGTTCAAGTGTCAACTTTAGTTTGAAAATCCTGACAATCATTAGCAGACTCTCCATAGTACTCATGCCAGGTCCTCAAATGTACTTGCAATTGGAAAATCATATAATTGGACAATAATTACCCTTACTGGAGAGGGATTATTGGGAGAGCTATTTTTAAAGAGCTCGCATAATTAGATTTCCTCTTTTACTACATTTCTCTATAGACTTGAGAGAAAAAAAATGTGTTTACCATGTGTCTCAAGTCTCTTTCCCCCACTTGTTCTTATTTCCTTATTATGTTTTTTAAAAATATAAAATGGTTCACTGTGGTTCAATATTATCTAATGACTCTTCCTTAGATATTTCTACAAGTCTGTAGAAACTAATGTCTCTCCATCTTAAAATTGTGAACTGATAATGATAAGCTTTGCAGACCCCCTCTGCTTGGACCCAGGCTCCTAGTACTCAGGGTGAGTTCATTCATTTTCTACAGGACAGTTTCTAGAGATTTGTGGATTTCCTAAGTAGATCCAATTTACATGAGAAAGAAAGAAACTTCTATCGTGTTTTAACTACTCTTTTCTTGGGTTTTCTGTTTTATTCAACTGATCTTAATTCTAACTGATTTAGCTGGTTATCGAAAACAGGCACAAATCGTTCCCGCCTTCCCAAGAGAGGTAACACCTGACTTGAGTGTTGAACTAGATCCTGAGCCAGATGGAGCTTGGGTTAGGGAAAGGAGGTCGTCGTGACTTAGCAGAATGGAGAATGAAGGGGCATTTCCGCCAGAATATAGGCTATGTTCAAATGTACACTCGGGCTTACATCATTAGGGCTTGCTAAGGAGGCATCCTAAGAGGGATAGTGGTGGGTATGTCAGGCCTCCCCTCTTCTCCGTCTTGCACTGTGCCCCAGGAACTGACCTTCAGGAACTGAATCCACAAGCTCCTTTGCCTCCTGGCTTCTGGTTGGGTTCAATCAATGGGAGGCACCAGCAGAATATCAGAGCGAAGGAAGAGAGTCAGATTAAGGTACTTATCCCCTCACTTTTTTTCCTGCAGGATCACTCAAGGCTGGCTGCACCCCTCTATCAATGGTCACAGCTCGTCAGGTGGCCTTTGGGTTCCACTGACGGCTCTGTCCCTTTGGTTCGTTTAAACCTAGGGGTGGTAACAGCATCCTGTTACTAGCCCAGAGGACCTACTCCCTCTTGTGATTTCCCTACATCTTGCTGATACTTTTATTAAAAACTCCTCAAATAAACCCAATTCAATATGCTTTTTGTTTCCTTATGGGACCCTGACCAAGAAGGAGTTCTACATGTTTTATTTTGCTAATTTAGAGCACTTATTAAAAAAAAGTAGGAACAAGCTACTCAGTAAAAGTACTTACATCTTAAAAATACCTGGAGGGGTTCTGTGAACACAGCAAGAATTTTTTTTGAGAATAATTAGAATCACCACAAGAAAATTGTGAGGAGCCTTACTTATCCTTTGGGTTCTGACTCTCCTAGTGAGCGCCCGGATCCCAGTGTGTGCTGTGTGTCAGGGACGCCCTTTACCACGTGGCAAGACTTCCTTTCCAGTCCCTGGTAATGCCATTGTTCAGTTTGTTTCAAAAATTAAGTCTTAACCAAATGATTTCTACAGAGATTTTGCTTCCCTCTCTTACCCTCTCCTATCCTAATCTATCTGCTCTGCAAATTGCTTGCTGTCTAAATGCTTTCCTTGTTAACCCCTAAAACAGCTTTCTTCCCTTTGCTCAGAGCTGTAGCTGTATTTGTTTTGTCTCCTTTACTATGTTGCTGGAGAGGAGGAAAGGGTTTTCTTCTTTTATTTTGGAAAGAGTCGTTCCATTCTTGCAATCAGGGTTGAAAACAGACTGTCTATTGCTCAGCACTCCACAGTTCTCATGAACACCATTTTGGGGCTCCATGAACTGACAGTAGCAGCAGAGGTAGCTTAGGGTTATACCATGTACATACACAGCGGCACTGACGCATGAGCGAGGACATCACTGTTAAAGAAATATACTGATTGCATGTAGCTAAAGTTTAAAATGGGCATGAAGAGTCACAGAAGAAGATGTAGAGGTAGAAAGGTGCTTTTAGGAACATTCCTGACATACGTTATTTATAACTAAGATCAAGCAGCAGAGATCTAAGTCTGGAAACTGTTCTTGAGGACAGCAGGAGCTTCACACGTTTACAGGACATCCACGTACAGCAATACGTGGACCAACAAGAATCCAAGTAGTCACTGAAATATTGAGCACCTGCTACGTGCCAGAAATGAGGAGGAAATTTACCAACTTGGCTTGTTCTGCCACTACATAGTTCCTCTTTTACTCCTTAAAACTACTGGAAAATTTCTTTTCTATGTCTAACAATAGATGTTGGTTTTATTTCTCCATGCTTTCATTTCAAATCATTTTGATGAAGTGTTATGATTTCTTGTGGAAAAACAAATCAGTACTGAAAGGCCTATTCTCCATTCTGCTCTTCTCATTTTGTCAGCTAGCTCTTACTGTGGTCTCCGGATGGGTAGAGCAATACCAAACAGTACGTGCATAAACAGCAATGTCCGGAGGCAAAACAAAGGAAAAACAAATCCCTCGTGTGCCGTTATCAGATCTAGAAAGTCTTTTTCAGAATCCCTAGCCATCTTCTCTTCAGCCTTATTGACTCAGTTTTGTTGACCTGAATTAGGTCACACGGTCCTCCCCAGTCAATCATCATCAATGAGCATGAAATTACCAAAATTGGCTTAATCAACCCACAATTATCCCATAACATAATTGGTTTATCAAGATTTCTGCCCTGGGTTAAGGACCAGGATTCCCTGAAGCATATCCTCACATGTAGGGATAATGACAACTAGAAAATGAACAAACATAAAAAAGAGTTCCATTAGTAAGAAGAGGGAAATAGCTATTAAGCAGAAAATCACCAGTGTCTGTGGGAGTGACTGACAAATCTGAAGACTGTGAAAATGCAAAAGGCTACAACTGAGCAAAGAAAACACCAGAAGCAGTGGTAAGATTTCATGTAATAATTGGGTAGAGGGGAAATTGTTTTTCCTGGATAGTACCTTTACCCATCTCCTAGAGCTTTAATTTAAGTAGCATTTTATCTTTTTTTGGGTAAGATCAAAGAGGGTGGCTGGGGAATATTTATGTTCCACATTAAAGAAGAATTGAATTTGTTTTTATTTAATTTCTTGTCCTGAAAGATATTCTGCAACTCATCCAACCATGGGTCAAAGTGAAATCTAATTTTTCCACTGAGCTCACTGACAAATTCTTATCTTAACAAGATTAAGACTTCATAGCAGAAACTTCTCTGACGCTTCAAAAGGCAATAGCTTTTCACTGATTTTCCTTCACCTTTGACCATGGCTTGTCTTAAGTTGCCATTTGTTACTTAAATATCTTTATCATCCTTCCATTCTCAGTCTTTTTCATTTTCTGAGCCAAGAGTGCTTTCCATCTGCCCTTTAGCTGACTGCAAGTCCAGAGTAGCTGTCTCCTTGGATATGTGAAACTGTATTCTGAAACTTCTCTAAGATACCGTAAATATTACAAGGGAAACGTGTAATGTAGGGCTGTCCTAACAGCAGAACTATGAATCCTGAGTCTAAATTCATGTATGGTATAAGTATATGAAGTACAGGAAGACCATGTATGTGAGTATAGTATACTCTAAGTACAGCAAGTTCTTATATGTGAGTATGAACTTATACTTTCATCCAAAAAAGTAAATACCTTGTAAAAACTGTCTTCATTTATCTTTCAGTGAGTAGCATGTGGGAAGATCGACTTTCTCAAAGGCTTTCCCAAAAGCCTTTTTGGTATATGTGAGCATCAGTCAATTTACAGATCCATCTCCAAATAAGGGAGCTTGGGTTCTCTGGAGAGCTGGCCCAGTTATGAAAGGAAAGCTTAAAGTAGCCTGTCTGCTCATGAGTAGAGGTTATCTAATGTTAGCTTCTGCATGATGGAAAACAAATTTCCCTGGCCGTTAATCACTGCATAACAGATTTCAGGATGCAGAAAGGATGTTAAACTAGTGACCATTTTATTTGAGGGAAATATACCAATTGCATTTTATCCAGATTAATCAAATATTCATTTCTTCTAATTAAATTATTCTTCTCAATTCTTCCGGAAAAATCTGGTTTTCAAGTATTCTGATTTTATTTGAAGTTTGAGAGAAAATAATCATGCACACTGTAATTATTAATATCAGCAGGTGGTAAAAATATGAATGCTGTACAAAATACAAGGAAACGTTTCCGTTCCTAACCAGAAACCAGAAACCTAAAATAAAGTAAATTTAAAACAAAAACAGGGAGAGCCTAAAAGATGTTTTGGTCTGTTGGGTGGGACCTGAAGGAGTTCAATGGGAAGATTAGGGTAATTTGGTTAAATGTGTGTGTCCAAGTTAGACTACCTGGGTTCAAATCCCAGCTCCATGATTTTTTGGCTATGTGATACTAAAAGGTTCTTTAAAGTCTCTGTACTTTAGCATCCTTATCTGCAAAACGGTGTTGATAACAATAATGACAGAATTGGAATATTGTGACTGTTAAATTAGATAGTATAAATAAAGTACTTTTGGAGCACATGGCTCAGTGTTAGCGACTATTAATTTTTTCTTACTCTTCCCTTCAAGTCTAAGAATTTACTTCCAAATTCATTTTTATAACTTTTAATATGATTAGAGGTATTCTAATTCAAAAAGTGCTTAACTTTTCTTGCTTCATATAGCCATACACTCATTGTTTTATAGGAAATAGAAAGCGGTAGGTTAGCCCCACTCTATCAGCAAGTTTTATTAAAATCCTAGTATGAGACAAACCCTGTGCTAGAAATTAAGCAGAAATGAGGGAACACACAAAGGAAACCAAATAAGTACTTTGTGCACAGTTTACACTACAGTTTGATCAATACACATGAAAACAACAGATGATAACCTAGAATTATAATCTACACAATATGCATAGGTCTAATAGTGCACCTCCTCCATGATTCAATAATTATCTCTATGTATCTGTCTTCCCTTCACCCTGAAATTAAAAGTTCTCTGAGGCAGCTATGGAGTTCTGCTTGTCAGAGGTCTAGGTGTAGAACAATGTACTCTGTAATACAAAATGAAAGGATTAACCTAAAATCTAGATCAGTGGTATTCTTAGGGGTTTTTTTTTTCTTTTTTCTCCATTTTAAATAGGGCAAAAACATTCTTCAAAAGAAATCTTATGAGTAAAAACAAATGAGAGTGGAGAACCACAGACAGCCTTGGGATCATAGAGAAGACGATGGGGATGAATCAGTGTTTTAACTGAGTCCTGAAGGACAAATTGGAGCTACGCAGAAGAGTGTGGAAATGAGAGAAGATTGTTCCAGAGGCTAGAAAGAGCATAGAACTAAAGTCCTTTCATTCTGGTTGAATTCAGTAGTGAAGGGGGAGTAGAAAGAAATGGGGTGTAAGAAAATGGGCAATGCCAGACCATAAAAGTCCATAGATATCACTTTGAGAACTCTGGACTTTATCCTGAGGGCAGTAGAGCTCCATTAAATGGCTTTAAGTAAGGGAGTGATCTCAAATTTGTTCTTCAGAAAAATCACTCCTGCTGTAGCTCAGAGAAGGGATTTGAGAGAAGCCGGATTCAGGCAAGAGTGCCATTTAGGAGTCTGCTGCATTAACTTTAGTAAGAAAAGATGGTCAGTACACAGATGCCGGTGCTGTGAGCAGCGAGACTGTGCCCGCCAAGAGCTCCGGCCCCCCCACAGAGGAGAACCCAGGAAAGCAGCTCTGCTTGTGGGAACAGCATGTGCTCTAGAGCGTGAGCTCGCACCTCTCCATCCTCTGATCAAAGAATAACGCTGTCCTTTGCTTCTGAACCAAAATCTGTCTATTGGTGAGACTGACACCAGGCAGGAGGGCCCTTGTGGGAGCCCTACTTAAAAGGCTCTCTAGAACTCCGCAGCATGCAAATTTTTCCTGGCTTGGACACCCCTCGATATGTGATTAGAAATGAAGAGAAAAGGATGTTATTGAAAAATTAAAAATCCATAAGCATTGGACCTTCAAGATGGCGGAGAAATAGACGTGGAGATCACCTTTCTCCCCACAAATACATTAAAAATACATCTACACGTGGAACAGCTCCTATAGAACACCTACTGAATGCTGGCAGAAGACCTCAGACCTCCCAAAAGGCAAGAAACTCCCCACATACCTGGGTAGGGCAAAAGAATAAAGAGACAAAAGGATAGGGACGGGACCTGCACCAGTGGGAGGGAGCCGTGAAGGAGGAAAGGTTTCCACACACTAGGGGCCCCTTCACAGGCGGAGACTGCAGGTGGCGGAGGGGGACGCTTCGGAGGCGCGGAGGGCAAAGCGGAGAGATTCCCGCACAGAGGATCGGTGCCGACCGGCACTCACCAGCCCGAGAGGCTTGTCTGCTCACCCACCGGGGCGGGCGGGGCTGCGAGCTGAGGCTCGGGCTTTGGACGGATCGCAGGGAGAGGACTGGCGGCGTGAACACAGCCTGAAAGGGGCTAGTGTGCCACAGCTAGCCGGGAGGGAGTCCAGGAAAAAGTCTGGGCCTGCCGAAGAGGCAAGAGACCATTGTCTCAGGGTGCATGAGGAGAGGGGACAGAGCACCACCTAAACGAGCTCCAGAGATGGGCGTGAGCCGCAGCTATCAGCCCAGAACCCAGTGACAGGCATGAGACACTAAGGCTGCTGCTGCAGCCACCAAGAAGCCTGTGTGCGAGCACAGGTCACTCTAAACCTCCCCTCCCGGGAGCCTGTGCCGCCCGCCACTGCCAGGGTCCCCGGATCCAGGGACAACTTCCCCAGGAGAACGCACGGTGTGCCTCACGCTGGTGCAACGTCATGCCGGCCTCTGCTGCCGCAGGCCCGCCCCGCACTCCGTGCCCCACCCCCACCCCCACCCCCCGGCCTGAGTGAGCCAGAGTCCCCGTATCTGCTGCTCCTTTAACCCCGTCCTGTCTGAGCGGAAAAACAGATGCCCTCAGGCGACCTACACGCAGAGGCAGGGCCAAATCCAAAGCTGAGACCCGGGAGCTGTGCGAACAAGGAAGAGAAAGGGAAATCTCTCCCAGCAGTCTCAGGAGCAGCGGATTAAAGCTCCACAATCAACTTGATGTACCTGCATCTGTGGAATACATGAATAGACAATGAATGTTCCCAAAATTGAGGCAGTGGACTTTGGGAGCAACTGGAGACTTGGGGTTTGCTGTCTGCGACTGAGTTCTTTCTGATTTTCATGTTTATCTTAGTACAGTTTTTAGCACTTGTTATCATTGGTGGATTTGTGTATTGGTTTTATTGCTTTCCACTTTTTTTTTCTTTCTTTTTGTGACTGTGTATGTTTCTTTGTGTGATTTTGTCTGTTTTGGTTTGCTTTTACCATTTGTCCTAGGGTTTTAACTGTTGGTTTCGTTTTCTTTTTATGAGTGTGTGTGTGTGTGTGTGTGTATGTTTCTTTGTGTGATTTTGTCTGTTTAGTTTTGCTTTTACCATTTGTTTTGGGGCTCTATCTGTTCATTCCCCCCCCCCCATACTTTTTTTTCTTCCTTTCCCTCTGCGTTCTGTGGCTGGCAGGGTCTTGGTGCTCTGGCCAGGTGTCAGGCCTGAGCCTCCGAGGTGAGAGAGCCGAGGCCAGGACATTGGACCACCAGACCCCTCCCAGCCCCATGTAATAACGATCAGTGAGAGCTCTCCCAGAGATCTAGGTCTCAACAATAAGACCCAGCTCCACTGAATAGCCAGAAAGCTCCAGTGCTGGACACCCCATGCAAAACACCTAGCAAGACAGGAACACAACCCCACCCATTAGCAGAGAGGCTGCCTAAAATCATAATAAGGTCACAGACACCCAGAAACACACCACTGTACATGGTCCTATCCACCAGAAATAAAAGATTCAGTCTCATCCAGCAGAACACAGGCACTAGTCCCCTCCACCAGAAAGTCTACAGAAGCCACTGAACCAAAGTCACCCACTGGGGGCAGACACCAAAAACAATAGGAGCTACAAACCTGCAGCCTGCAAAAAGGTGATCCTAAACACAGTAAGTTAAACAAAATGAGAAGAGAGAGAAATATGCAGCAGATGAAGTAGCAAGGTAACAACTCACCAGACCAAACAAATGAAGAGGAAATGGGCAATCTGAAAAAAAAGTTCAGAGTAATCATAGTAAAGATGATCCAAAATAATGGAAATAGAATGGAGAAAATACAAGAAATGTTTAACAAGGACCTAGAAGAACTAAAGAGCAAATAAACAATAATGAACAACACAATAAATGAAATTAAAAATTCTCTAGAAGGAATCAATACCAGAATAACTGAAGAAGAAGAATGGATGAGGGGCCTGGAAGATAAAAGAGTGGAAAGAATGGCCACAGAGCAGAATAAAGAAAAAAGAATGAAAATAATTGAGGACAGTCTCAGAGACCTCTGTGACAACTTTAAATGTGCCAGCATTTGAATAATACGGGTCCCAGAAGAAGAAGAGAGAAAAATGTTCTGAGAAAATATCTGAAGAGATTATAGTTGAAAACTTCCCTACCATGGGAAAAGAAACAGTCAATCAAGTCCAGGAAGTGCAGAGAGTCCCATACAGGATAAATCCAAGGAGAAACATGCCAAGACACATATTAATCAAACTATCAAAAATTAAATACAGGGGCTTCCCTGGTGGCACAGTGGTTGAGAGTCTGCCTGCCGATGCAGGGGACACGGTTTCGTGCCCCGGTCCAGGAAGATCCCACATGCCGCAGAGTGGCTGGGCCCGTGAGCTGTGGCCGCTGAGCCTGCACATCCACAGCCTGTGCTCTGCAATGGGAGAGGCCACAACAGTGAGAGGCCCGCGTACCGCAAAAAAAAAAAAAAAAAAAAATTAAATACAAAGAAAGAATATTAAAAGCAGCAAGGGAAAAACAACAAATAACATACAAGGGAATCCCCATAAGGTTAACAGCTGATCTTTCAGGAGAAATCTGTAAGCCAGAAGGGAGTGGCAGGACATATTTAAAGTATTGAAAGGGAAAAACCTACAACCAAGATTACTCTACCAAGCAAGGATCTCATTCAGATTCAATGGAGAAATCAAAACCTTTACAGAAAAGCAACAGCTAAGAGAATTCAGCATGACAAAACCAGCTTTATAACAACTGCTAAAGGAACTTCTCTAGGCAGGAAACACAAGAGAAGAAAAGACCTACAATAACGAACCCAAAACAATTAAGAAAATGGTAATAGGAACATACATATCGATAATTACCTTAAATGTAATAGATTAAATGCTCCCAGCAAAAGACATAGACTGGCTGAATGGATGCAAAAATAAGACCCATATATATGCTGTCTACAAGAGACCCACTTCAGACCTAGGCACACATACAGAATGAAAGCGAGGGGATAGAAAAAGATATTCCATGCAAATGGAAATCAAAAGAAAGCTAGAGTAGCATTTCTCATATCAGGCAAAATAGACTTTAAAACAAAGACTACTACAAGAGACAAAGAAGGACAGTGCATAATGATCAAGGGATCACACCAAGAAGAAGATATAACAATTGTAAATATTTATGCACCCACCATAGGAGCACGTCAATACATAAGGCAAATGTTAACATAAAAGCCATAAAAGGGGAAATCAACAGTAACACAATAATAGTGGGGGACTTTAACACCTCACTTACACCAATGGACAGATCATCCAAAAAGAAATTAAATAAGGAAACAGAAGCTTTAAATGACACAAGAGACCAGATAGATTTAATTGATATTTATAGGACATTCCATCCAGAAACAGCAGATTACACTTTCTTCTCAAGTGCTTATGGAACATTCTCGAGGATAGATCATATCTTGGGCCACAAATTAAGCCTTGGTAAATTTAAGAAAACTGAAATCGTATCAAATATCTTTTCAGACCACAGCGCTATGAGACTAGGTATCAATTACAGGAAAAAACCTGTAAAAAATAAAAACACATGGAGGCTAAACAATACACTACTAAATAATCAAGAGATCACTGAAGAAATCAAAAGGAAATCAAAAGGTACCTAGAAACAAATAACGATGAAAATATGATGACCCAAAACCTATGGGATGCAGCAAAAGCAGTTCTGAGAGGGAAGTTTATAGCAATACAGTCCTACCTCAAGAAACAAGAAACATCTCAAATAAACAACCTAACCTTATACCTAAAGCAATTGGAGAAAGAAGAAGAAAAAAACCTGAAAGTTAGCAGAAAGAAAGAAATCATAAAGATCAGATCAGAAATAAATAAAAAAGAAATGAAGGAAACAATAGCAAAGATCAATAAAACTAAAAGCTGCTTCTTTGAGAAGATAAACAAAACTGATTAACCATTAGCCACACTCATCAAGAAAAAAAGGGAGAAGATTCAAATCAGTGGAATTAGAAATGAAAAAGGAGAAGTAACAACTGACACTGCAGAAATACAAAGGATCATGAGAGATTACTACAAGCAACTATATGCCAATAAAATGGACAACCTGGAAGAAATGGACAAATTCTTAGAAAAGTACAACCTTCCAAGACTGAACCAGGAAGAAGTAGATAATACAACAGACCAATCACAAGCACTGATATTGAAACTGTGATTAAAAATCTTCCAACAAAATCAAGCCCAGGACCAGATGGTTTCACAGGTGAATTCTATCAAACATTTAGAGAAGAGCTAACACCTATCCTTCTCAAACGCTTCCAAAATATAGCAGAAGGAGGAACACTCCCAAACTCATGCTACGATAGCACCATCACCCTGACACCAAAACCAGACAAAGCTCTCACAAAAAAAGAAAAACTACAGGCCAATATCACTGATGAACATAGATGCAAAAATCCTTCACAAAATATTAGCAAACAGAAGCTAGCAGCACATTAAAAGTATCATACATCATGATCAAGTGGGGTTTATCCCAGGAATACAAGGATTCCTCAATATATGCAAATCAATCAAAATGATATGCCATGTTAACAAATTGAAGGATAAAAACCATATGATAATCTCAATAGATGCAGACAAAGCTTTTGACAGAATTCATCACCCATTTATGATAAAAACTCTTTAGAAAGCAGGCATAGAGGGAAACTACCTCAGCATAATAAGGGCCATATATGACAAACCCACAGCCAAAATCATTCTCAATGGTGAAAAACTAAAACTATTTCCTTTATGATCAGGAACAAGACAAGGTTGCCCACTCCTACCACTAGTATTCAACATACTTTTGGAAGTTTTAGCCACAGCAATCAGAAAAGAAATAGAAATAAAACGAATCCAAATTGGAAAGAAGTAAAACTGTCACTGTTTGCAGATGACATGATACTATACATAGAGAATCCTAAAGAGGCTACCAGAAAACTATTAAGCTAATCAATGAATTTGGTAGAGTAGCAGCATACAAAATTAACGCACAGATATCTCCGGCATTCCTATACACTAATAATGAAAAATCTGAAAGAGAAATTATGGAAACACTCCCATTTACCAATGCAACGAAAACAATAAAATACCTACGAAGTAATCTATCTAAGGAGACACAAATTCTGTATGCAGAAAACTATAAGACACTGATGAAAGAAATTAAAGATGATACAAACAGATGGAGACATATACCATATTCTTGGATTGGAAGAATCAACATTGTGAAAAAGACTATACTACCCAAAGCAATCTACAGATTCAGTGTAGACTATCAAACTACCAATGGCATTTTTCACAGAACTAGAACAAAAAATTTTGCAATTTGTATGGAAACACAAAAGACCCCAAATAACCGAAGCAATTTGAGAAAGATATACGGAGCTGGAGGAATCAGACTCCCTGACTTCCAACTATACTACAAAGCTACAGTAATCAAGACAGTATGGTGCCGGCACAAAAACAGAAATATAGATCCATGGATCAGGATAGAAATCCCAGAGATAAACTCATGCACATATGGTCACCTTACCTTTGGCAAAGGAGGCAAGAATATATAATGGAGAAAAGACAGACTCTTCAATAAGTGGTGCTGGGAAAACTGGACAGCTACATGTAAAAGAATGAAATTAGAACACTCCCTAACACCACACACAAAAAGAAACTCAAAATCGATTAAAGACCTAAATGTAAGGCCAGACACTGTAAAACTCTTAAAGGAAAACATAGGAAGAACACTCTAGGACATAAATCACAGCAAGATCCTTTTTGACCCATCTAGAGAAATGGAAATAAAAACAAAAATGGGACCTAATGAAACTTAAAAACTTTTGCACAGCAAAGGAAATGATAAACAAGATGAAAAGAGAACCCTCAGAATGGGGGAAAATATTTGCAAATGAAGCAACTGACAAAGGATTAATCTCTAACATATACAAGCAGCTCATGCAGCTCAATATCAAAAAACTAAACAACCCAATCCAAAAATGGGCAGAAGACCTAAACAGACATTTCTCCAGAGAAGATATACAGAGTGCCAACAAACACGTGAAAGGATGCTCAACATCACTAATCATTAGAGAAATGCAAATCAAAACCACAATGAGGTATCACCTCACACCAGTTAGAATGGCCATCATCACAAAATCTAGAAACAATAAATGCTGGAGAGGGTGTGGAGAAAAGGGAACGTTCTTGCACTGTTGGTGGGAATGTAAATTGATACAGCCACTATGGAGAATAGTATGGAGGTTCCTTAAAAAACTAATGTTACGGAGCAGCTGGGCCCGTGAGCCATGGCCGCTGGGCCTGCGTGTCCAGAGCCTGTGCTCCATAACGGGAGAGGCCACAACAGTGAGAGGCCCGCATACTGCAAAAAAAAAAAAAAAAAAAAAAACTAAAAATAGAATTACCATATGACCCTGAAATCCCGCTACTGGGCATATACCCTGAGAAAACCGTAATTCAAAAAGAGTCATGTACCACAATGTTCACTGCAGCACTATTTACAATAGCCAGGACATGCAAGTGACCTAAGTGTCCATCGACAGATGAATGGATAAAGAAGATATGGCACATATATACATGGAATATTACCCAACCATAAAAAGTAACAAAATTGAGTTATTTGCAGTGAGGTGGATGGACCTAGAGTCTGTCATACAGAGTGAAGTAAGTCAGAAAGAGAAAAACAAATATCATATGCTAACACATATATATGGAATCTAAAAAAAAAAATGTTCTGGTGGACCTAGGGGCAGGACAGGAATAAAGACACAGACCTAGAGAAGGGACTTGAAGGCACAGGGAGGGGGAAGGGGAAGCTGGGACAAAGTGAGAGAGTGGCATGGACATATATACACTACCAAATGTAAAATAGATAGCTAGTGGGAAGCAGCCGCATAGCACAGGGAGATCAGCTCGGTGCTTTATGACCACCTAGAGGGGTGGGATAGGGAGGGTGGGAGGGAGACGCAAGAGGGAGGGGATATGGGGATACATGTATACATAAAGCTGATTCACTCTGTTATACAGCAGAAACTAACACAACCATTGTAAAGCAATTATACTCCAACATAGTTGTTTAGAAAGAAAAGATGGTCATTTAAGCTAAGAAAATGGCGTTAAATTCTTGATTCTCATCCTCCCTTGATTCTCTTGCTTCTTTTCAAATCATCTAGAGGGTTAATACCACAACCTGGCTAAAGCTAACTCTTTGTCAGCTCGAGTCCTGTACCCAAGAAGCTAAAGGTGACTGGGATAAACATACAACTAAACCAACTGGCCTCAATATAAATTCATAAAAACAGCTGCCAGTGGGCCCTTAAAATGCTGCTCAGGAACCATACTGTTCATCCTCCGTGTCCCTCTGACTGTCCTAAAAACGAAACAGAACTAAAAACAACTTCACTTTTTCTCCCCTCCCTTCAAACTCCCAGTATCTTCTTCCCCATTCTCATGATGGTAAGATCGTCAAGAAACTGAAATAATCAGAGACTTTCCCAGATTCCCGCCACTGCATCTAATCAACTGCCAACATCAGTACCTGCCCCGTTCCTATCTTCTATCCGCTTGCTACAGGTGAATTTTCCATGCTCCTGTCCAAAGCCAATCCCTCTGCTACATCCCTTCTCTTCTCACCCCCTTTATTACATCACTTCAGCAATCCTCCCCTCTCTCCTTCATTATTAACTTTTTCATTCGTGCCAAATAATTCTTATCATCATTCAAATCTAGTTTTATCTTTCTCATCTTAGAGAAATATTTTCATGACTCCACTCTCTTTGCCAGCTATTACTCTGATTACTTTGCCCACTTTGGCAGCAAAATCCTGTGAAAGATTTGTCTCTTCTTCCTTTTTCCAATTTCTCACATCCCTTTTCTTACAAACCGACCTCAATCAGGCTTTTGCTCCCACTACTTGACTCTAGTCTTTGCTATCAATGTCCCCAGTGACCTCCTCCTTGCCTCTCAGTTATTGGTGTTACTCTTGGTTAATCTACCAGTAATAGTTGATTCGGTTAACTGTTCTCTTCTTCTAGAAAAAAAAAATTTTAACTTGGCTTTCAGAATAACACATTCTTCTGATTTTTATCCTTCCTTATTTGATTGGTCCTTCTTGCTATCCGTTTTTGGTTTCCCACTCTCAACCTCTTAATATTAAAGGGATCTTATGCTCAACCCTGGGCCCCCTCTCTCCTCTATCTACACTCCCTTGGTAATCTTATCTAATCCCACAAGTTTAAATATCCTCTACATGCTAACAACTCCAAAATGTATATCTTCAGCCCAGTCCCCTCTTAAGAATTTTATGGCTGAAGCCATTCAGAGTATCTCACTGACTGGCCACAGTAACCGATTTAGGGGTACAGACCAGTTCAATAAGAATAAGCCTCAGTACCTATTCTGGGAATCCTGGGGCATAAATTCACATGTTCTCCACTGGGCACAAGGATTTGGAGCTGAAACTGCTGAAGTCAGTATTTTCAGGAAGCCTGTTCTATGCCTGAGTTTGGAGTCCAGATAAGAAGGAACCAGATCCTAGAGAAGAATCCTGATAACTTCGCTTGAGTCCTAGATGAAGTCCGATCTCAGTCCAGAACTGCTCTTGGATTATCCAATTCAATGAGGATAAAATTCCCTTTCTGACTTGGGATTTCTGTTGCTTGAAAATACATGCGTTCAATTTGATACACATACATTTCCCATGAGTTAGGTATTATCTCCACTTTCAGTAAAAGGAAAAACCACGCTAAGATGCCTACACGATTTTCCCAAAGTCAGTCATCCGGTAAGCGGTAGCACCAGGACGTGGTCCATATACGCAGCCTTTAAACTTCACATTCATAATTACCACTCCCTGTGACTGGGACTTTGGACATACTGTAATTCAGCACTCTATGTGATGTGTCCCTCTAGTGCGTATGTGTGTGTGTACACTCTCACTTTTACCACTACATCAGAACATGAAACAGACGCTCATATTTCCTAAGAAAATACCAAAGAGCTGATTCTCGTTCATTATTTAGCCCAGTTTCCACTGAAATATCCTGAGAACAAAATCAACCTTATTCTTTGGTCTGTGTCCTCAACTTTTATTTTATTCTTCACAGAAGAATGAACATAGTATTCTTACCTATGGATCTTGTGTTCTTATCTTTGCAGATCTGCAGATCATAACAAAGAATCTGGTTTCATAATGTCTAAGTTTTCTGAGACAGAGTTATCTTTCTACCCCTGAAATGATGTTAGTATAAGTGAAGAGTCAGTGAAATGAGCACGGAACAAGGAATCCAGGAAACCTGGGTTTATGCACTGATTCTTTCCAGTGTGTGACATCAAGCAAGTTCTTTAGTGCACTGGGGCCCCCTTCTCCTCTGTGAAGTGTGAATCACAAACATCTACCTTACAGAACTATGGTGATGATTAAATGAGAAAGCAAACATTTGACATATAATGAACTCTGAACAAATCAGTCTTTTTCCCCTTTGTTTTTCAAAACTCTGTTGGAATATATCTCTGTACTAGCAGAAAAAAAGAAAAAGAAATTCCTAAGCAACACTTCATAGCACATTTGTTTCAATAAGTGTTGATTTTAACAAATGGTATGGTACATCACCACAAGACGTACCTGTCCCCAGCCTTTTTTTTTTTTTTTTTTTTTTGCGATACGCCTGCCTCTCACTGCTGTGGCCCCTCCCGGTGCGGAGCACAGGCTCCGGACGCGCAGGCTCAGCGGTCATGGCTCACGGGCCCAGCCGCTCCGCGGCATGTGGGATTTTCCCAGACTGGGGCACGAACCCGTGTCCCCTGCATCGGCAGGCGGACTCTCAACCACTGCGCCACCAGGGAAGCCCGCCACCCCGCCCCAGCCATTTTTAACATGCCATTAACCCTGTTGACAGGAAGCACTGGAGTGTATTGATGATGAACCACGGGGAGTAGCTCAGGAACGACCTGGGCAGAAAGAGAAGGCATCCTGGCATTCAAAGAGTCCATACATGACATAAGAATGGATGAGGAAAATTGCCTCCATTGGCATTATGTGGAAGTGCCCTGCCCATTCTGTAGCTTAAAAAAATCCACTCCAAACCTTGCACCGCAGAGAATTCAATTTGACATTGTTCGGTATCCTATGGAGTGAATGGGAAACTTACTGCATCTGTTATTTTATCTCAGAATGGGAGAGTTTTTCTTTAAGAATTCTCAGAAGGGAGTGATTCTTTGATAATTGAACTCCCTGTGGTGTTGGTCAAGTGGAAACAGTACACAGAGACGTCAAAGTAATGAAAGCTTCAAGCACAGAACAGAAGCTTTTCTGGAGGTGATGAGAAGAGGCATCTCTTTGAACTTTTAAGTAATGAAAGGCAGTCGTTTAGAGGGAGCCTCGGCAGAAGTCCTGAAAGAGAGCAAAGGAGAACAGCAGAGAGCAGAGCACGGAGTGAGGAGAAGTTTTGCTATAGCTCAAGGATCCTCATTAAATGGTTCCTACCATTTTCAGCGTCATGCTCTTATTCTAAGAAATATTACATAAATCCATAGTTAGAAGCCAATAGAATTAAATCATATATTTTTTTTAAAAGTTGTGCCACATGAAAGGACTGTTTCAATTCAGCAAAAATAAGAGAACTCTTAGGAGAGTAAATGGATAATTAGGTAGGCAGCAGAAGTTCTCTGCAGGAGGACGGAACCGTGAAGACAAATGCAGTTTCACTGAAGAAATTCCTTTGAAAATCAAAACGTAGACAAACAGGGTTGTGGTGGTAGTTTCGTTGTGTCTTCAGTTTTATTGTATCTTTACCTATTTCTTCTTACAACCAGAATTAACCTACACAGTTAGCTCTTCAAACAGAAACTGTAAGTGCCATTTCTTTTCTTTCCTTTTTTTTTTTCTTCTTTTTGAAATTGAAAAGTGAATTGTTTTAATTACTTCTGGAGAACTAGAGCTGCTTTGTTCCTTGGCTACACTCCCAGCTGCCTAAGGGATTTCTCTGGGGCTTCCTCACTTGTTAGCTGTAGACGGCCATTGCCTACCTGTTCTTCACAGCCTGAAGAAACCACACAGACACTTCTGGGAGATGGCATTTTTGTGTAAAGTAAAAACTTTCTAAAGTATTTTGCCAGAAATAACAAGGCACACCAATTGGTTTACAGGTTTCTGGGCCTGAAATACACTAGTATTCTCTGACAAGTTGAAGGTAGCTATTTAGCATGACAAGACAGTTCATCTGTTACTTGGCTTATTCATTCATTTAACAGACAGGGAAATATTACATGCCTACTATGTGAAGGACACCGTATTCTGCCCCATCTCCATTTTATTTTCAGCGTATCCATGATTACGAGATTGTAGTGCCACAGTCTTCATCGGTGCTATCTTCATCACTGAGGGCTTCATTTTCGAGGCGTAGACGGTACGTTTTGTTTTTCCAATAATTCTTTGAGAAGGCACTTTGTAACGCATTTTACAACAATCTCTCATTTACTGCTATCAGAAGTCCTAGAAAATTGAAATGATGATTTCCTTTTCATATGAAGAATGTGAGGCTTAGGAGAGCATTATGTAACTTGTCCTGGGCCACGGAACAGTGAATAGCAGAGCTGGGGCTGGAACCCAAACCTCTCTGATTCTGAGGTCCCTGCTGTAGTTATCTGGTCTTTCAGTTCACAAAATAAATGAATAATGAACACCAAATTACTCCTTCCTCAAAATCCTCCTGGTGCTTTAGCGTAAGTGCCATTTCCATCCTTTCTACTCTTGAAAAGGAAACCAGACACCTACATTTTAATTCCAAATTCTTAGCATGATAGTGGGGAGAACAGGGTTTGGGAATGAAATGCAAGCATGGGATTTGCCACAAAATGGGATCGTTGCTTAGGTTTTCAGCCCAAGAGGCTAATTTAGGGAAAGGTAAGTGTAAAATTTCAGGAAAGAGTCATCCTATCCAGGCAAAAAAAATTAAAAGCCAATAGTGTACTCAGTGCTGGGATGAACCAGAGTCATCAGAAGAGTTATGTTTTCCTTCTGCTGAATAAGGATGAGAAAACCTGACATAAATCTCAATGGCTTTGTCTATCTGGTGTTATAAATATATTCCATTAGATTGCTACAGTTAGGTTTTTCACAATTAAACCATTCATCCACGGTGCTAAAACATTGATCTCGTGTGTGTTTCACTATATGAGGACACTCTGAATAATATTAAAATATCCTATCAGAAAGAAAGTTTTACCTTTATGGATTTACTTACATTTTCTCCTCTGTTTACATTCTTCTTATTTAAGGCGGAAATAAAAGTGTCCCCACCCCTGCCATATAACAACTTAATATGTCTACTTTTTTTTTTTTTTTTTTTTTTTTTGCGGTACACGGGCCCCTCACTGTTGTGGCCTCTCCCGTTGCGGAGCACAGGCTCCGGACGTGCAGGCTCAGCGGCCATGGCTCACGGGCCTAGCCACTCCGCGGCATGTGGGATCTTCCCGGACCGGGACACGAACCCAGGCAGTACCCAACCTTTTAAACTTTGCCTCTTCTGCCTCACAGAGCTGCTCAGATGAGTGGGAAATCAAGTAGGTTCCACACAGGAAAAGTGATTCTGTTCTATTTAAGAATTTGGCTCTAGTACATGAAGCTCCTAGCATTTAGATGAGGTCCACTGTTTTCAGAGAATAAGTCCTTCTTAAAATTCAAACATGGTGTCTGGAATGGATAAATAATTTAATCCGTTTGCACCAATGAGAAGAGGCAAATATTTTAAATAGGAAGGAAGATAGATGGGAAGTGTCCTGAGAATGTCAACTCTTAAAGAGGGACATTCAGAGGAGGGTAGACAGAAGTCACTGGTCTTGATGCAAAAGTAGAGGATGAGGGGAGAGGAGAGGAGAAATGGAAAAGGAAGCAGCAGGTGGAACACTACAGTAGGTGGAAAATTAGAATAACCTCGGGCCTTTCTTTAAAATAAACACCTTTCCCGGATCAGTTAAAGACATAGCTTCACCACTTAGTATCCTATTCTTGGATAAGTCAGCAAAAGACTTCAGAATTCCAATCCATTTTCCTTTGTAATATGAAATTCATACTCGTAACAACTTCTACTTTGAAATATCAAAATCTTATGTAAGGTAGAAAACATGGTGTTGGGTAATTATGTATTAAAATGATTAATTCAAAAATCATTCAAATTATTCCAACATAAATGAATATTAATGTCTCATAGATTTTCCTAAAATAAAATATGAAAACGTCAAATGAAAGCAATCTTTCCCTTTCTCAACTCTATTTACTCACATGAAGACAATGTATACTTTTCATATGGGAGCAGTCTATGACCACCTTCTTATATGAGGAAATGAGTTTGCTAACTTATAACTCATTAGCACTGTTTTGCAAATTGGCTTTCTGACCTCGTCAACTTTTTTCTACACTATAATGTTGATATTCAGGCTATGTGCAGAATGACTTAAGCTGTACCATATCTCCTTTGCAGTCTTAATACAATTCTCTTTTTAAAGTTTATTTTAGTAAAATAGCTTTTAAAGTAGTTTATATTGAAACATATTGTTAATCCAACTTTTCTTGCTAGTTTAATTTTCAACATAAGAAAATCCTATGAATTATTTATAAAGTTTTCACAACAGTGTTGCCCTATAATGAGCTTACACAATGAAACATTTTGAATGTACTGGTAAAAGTTTCCTATTGTGGATACAAAAAATTAATCACACAGAATTTTATTCAGTCTTCAAACTGAAACTATAACTTTATATCTATAGAAAATCATAAAGTATCACCACATGGTGTAATGGAAAGAGACTGGGCTTTCATTTTGTGCAAACCCAGGTTCAAAACATGCCCATCTTTCTTAGTAACAGGTGTACTGAGGAGTGAACTCAATCAAGAATAGGTAATCATAAGAACATGAGAAAGAATATATATATATATATTTTTCTCACTGAATCACTTTGCTGTACACCAGAAACTAATACAACATTGTAAATCAACAATACTTCAATAAAGTAAATTTTTAAAAAATAAAAATAAAAAATACATGCATCCTTATGTTCACAGCAGCACTATTTACAATAGCCAAGACATGGAAACAACCTAAATGTCCACTGACAGATGGATGGATAAAGAAGATATGGTATATATACACAATGGAATACTACTCAGCCATAAAAAAGAATGAAATAATGCCATTTGCAGCAACATGGATGGACCTAGAGATTATCCTATTAAGTGAAGTAAGTCAGAAAAAGAGAGACAAATACCTTATGATATCATTTATATGTGGAATCTAAAATATGACAAATGAACTTAGTATGAAACACAAGCAAACTCACAGACATAGAGAACAGACTTGTGGTTACCAAGAGAAGGGAGGTGAGGGAGGAGTGGATTGAGAGTTTGGGGTAGTGGATGCAAACAATTATATACAGAATGGATAAAAAATAAGGTCCTACTGTATAGCACAGGGAACTATATCCAATATAGCTCCATAATGAAAAAAATATGAAGCCATAATAAACCATAATGGAAAAAATGTGAAAAAGAATATATAATATATATAAAACTGAATCACTTTGCCGCACACCAGAAACTAACACAACATTGTAAATCAATTATACGTCAGTAAATTTTTTAAGAATTAAAAAACAAACAAAACAAAAAGAGAATATGTAATCATAAGCAACTCTCCATCCTCCCACTGACCTTACATATCCTCTCATTGGGCTAGCTCCTTCCCTGTACTTGAATTTCTTAATCTCTCTTAGTTACATTTCACCAAAGCCGTGTCATTCCAAAATGACATGCTTTAAAATGACAACATCTGTGTAGTGAAGAATTAATCTTACCTACTTCCCTTCTTAAAATTCTGTCATACTGAGTGTAAAATCAATACTTTTAGACATATTTGAATTACTGAAGCTCAGGGAAGCCTGAGAGCTCCTATCAGTGGTATGAAAGGCATTTGATCACTGTTGTGGAAGCCAGATGGTCAAACTGATTTTCACCTTTGGATTGACTTAAAACTGCATGCATGCATTAATCTATAAGAATTTACATGTGAACTGATAAGAGGTTCAGAGTAAAGAATAACCCAGCCTAACATTTGGCCTAAAACAAATCCTAGTTATTTCGCAAATCCATCTGCATGGTAATGGAAAACACTGCTCTGTTGGAGCTGAGTAGTCAGATGGTCATCCCAGCTCTCATGCTGTCAGGAGGCACACTGAGAAGTGTTGGCTTTGAAGCAGCATTAGGGTGACTAGAAGCAGGGTCTTGAAAAGGCACGGCTAACACAAATGCACGCTCTCTACGTCAAAATGTCTGCATTTTCTTGCCTTAGCTTTTGCGTATGGCCCTTCATGCCAATCAGGTCTGTGCAATGTTCAATGCGTCTCTCTCTCAGGATCTGGGCATTTTGCATTGGCACGCTGAGTCCAACCACATTCACCTACCACACATGCAATTGGTTCCTCTATCTTTAAATCCTCTAACCCAATCACTTATTATTTTTGAAATTATTATAGCCCATAGAACATATACTAGTTGAGCATCTATCAGCTTTCTACCAGTGAGTACGTGCCCTTAAGGCTGCCTGCCCACGCTCCTGAGTTGTTGCGAGACCTTGGTAGACTCTCCAATTACCTCAGGGTTAAGTGATACCACAGAGGTTCATGGAATGTTTATTATTACAAACAGTATATTTAACAAATTTTATTTTCCTTCACATATTGCATGTATTCCTAATGATGCAAAATATTAAATTATTTTTATTTAAATCCTAATAGTCAGGCATATAATAAAAAATGACCAAAGATATGAATAGGCAGTTACTAGTTGTTTAAAACATGCAGATTACAGTAATAACTGCTATCACTGCTAGAAATGAAACGGTAATAACACCGACTACTGGCGGGGATGTAGGGAAAAAAGGGGGAAATGTGAATTGTTGCAGGCTTTGGGGAAAGCCATCTGGCAGTGTCTATTAAAAATTGAAAATGTACATATCTGTAAGCCCAGCAGTTCCACTCCTGGGAAATTACCCCATAGAAATAAAAGTATCAGTGAGTAAGGATAAATATACAAGGATGATTATTCCACATTTACCTTGGCAAAAGGATGAAACAAAGAGAATGCCATTCAGTAGGAGAATAGTTAGACAGACTGTAATACATTCCTACCATGGGGTTTTATACAACCATAAAAAAAAATGGATTAGAGCTCCACCAAATGAACTGGAGGAGTTTAAAGAAAAACATCAAATTGCAGAAACATGTATATAATATAATCCCACCTTCATAAAACAAACAATGACTAAAAACCCTCATATGTATATATGATTTTGAGCATGAAGATACACATGGAAAGTTACACATGAGGTTTATAACACAGATCACCTATGGGGGGGGTGGCTGACGAAAGGACAGAAAAGAAAAGGAAAGGAAGAGAGATGCTCAGAAAAAAAAGTTTGAAAACTTAAAGCGTTCATAGAAAATAATGTATTTGATATGACCCAAATGAGTAATATAATGTATGCATGTTTCTGTGTGGGCACATGTGTGTGCAAAAAGAGATGCACTAGAGGAAATAATCACCAAATGGTGAATATGGTTTTTTCATGGTAGAGTGATTCCAGGTAAATTTTACTACTTCCATAGAGATTTTTGAATTTTGAGTTTTCCAAATGCACGTGTATAATTTACATAATATAAAAAGCAGTTACCTTGTTAAAAAGAAGTCAGTGACTGTTAGAACCATTTTCCATATCTATTCTGTACAATTTTAATGCCCCCCACACCATTTTTAAAAAGTGGTCCATGAATCTAAACTGATTTACTAGTGACCTTACAATGTATCATGCATCACCCACTCTCCTCACTCTGGTTGTCTGGACAACAGTACTTGTTCACTTCCCTCTCTGTGTGTTCTTGAACCCCTAGTTCTAGTCGCAAATCTGTCAGATCAATCTTCCTAACTCTGGCTTTATTATCTACAATGTGACTTGCTACCTACACTAGCTGTAATTTTACATGATACTTTACCATCTAGTTGTCCCTTTGCCTTTCTCAACCAATTTTGTCATAATAAATATCACTATTTCACTCTTCAATGCTTTCTACTAACTCAACAGCAGTCTCATTTTTTTCATTTCTCCTGACATGGACATTGTCCATGTTCAACTAAGTGAATCCAAAGAATCCAGAGATGGGGAAGAATCTACAAATGAAAATATATAGGCAACATGTGCAAGATTTGCGAGTACTTAATGTGGGAAAGAGGAAACTTTGGAAGAGCATTATATATGGATATAAATACTAAAATGGAAATGGAATCCAGAGAACAGAGCTAGGACAGATAGTTATAAAGAATAGCAGAATCGAAGACTAAACCTATTCACAACAGAAGTTGCCCCAAAATAGAAACTGGTAGTCTGGAACAGAAGGGAAGAAGTTTATGCAGAAAGGAAATGTTCAAATGGAGACATGTTTTTCATTACCAAGGATGTAGTAAAAAGACTTAATTGGAAGATAGAAGTTGGATCAGATGATCTTTTATTTCCTTTTCACCTCAGAAATTCTGTGAAATCTACTTACTGTTTTTACACATATGCTTATTTATTTCAAAAGCTGGTTGGGTGAACTCATATCCTCTTTGTAAATATTGGAATTTGGATCAGATGATCCATGTGGGGTTATAGCGTATACAACATCTCACCCTTCTCTCCGCTCAGGAAATGTTCTCTGGTAGATCCCTCCTTATTTTTGGTTTTCATACTGCCCCACACTGTTGAAGGTCACTTCTGACTAACTGACCACAATGTATATTCCAGGAAATACATATTTGTAATCAGAAAAAGGGATTCAGATCTTAACTTTTTCCTCATCTTTATTTTCTATGCCTAAAATCTAAACTCAAAATCTTAGCAGTAAGACCCACTGTTAATCTTCCTAATTCTTCCCTTTTGGAAACTTCCCCTATCTTATTCAGTTTTTCAGAATAAAGGTCAACATCCAGTGCAAAGGCAACATTGGGCAACACACATAGTCCCCAAAAATTTCCTCCAAAAATCTCCTTATTAGCTTCTTAAAAAGGTTCTTTGTTCAACATCAGCCCCTTTCACCCACAAACCTGTAATATCTTTGCCTGAGGAAAGTGTAAGACCATGAAGACAAAAGATGACTGCCTATACCCCGTTGCAATCGTTCCGTATTTTACGTTGTCTAAATTGTTCTGAGTTTTTATAATGGATCATCATTCTCTCTGTGTGTATCTGTCTCTATCTCTCTCAGTCTCTTCCTCATAACATCCCTTTTCTCTCTTTCTACTTTCATTTTTCTAGTTACTGTGGCTTCTTAGGACTGCCTGAATCCTCTAAAAGTGTTTCTGAGATGTTGGACCTAGGGATGGGGACTATGTTGTATTACATTTGCTCTTCTTGATCCATTTTCTTCTTCATTGTTTAAAACCTATTACTTTAACTAGGCAATTTCCTTAGCAATTTCCAAATCTTTGTTCCTCTACAATAATATGAATATTATACTCTCAAACTAGCAGTTCTTTAATAGTTTTCACCTACTAAATAAGTGGTGGCTCTATCTGACCAGTTATAAATATGAAATACATCTCTGGAGCCATTCTATACCAACTTCTTTATCCTAGTATATCCAAGCTTTTAATTCCCTGATTTCTATGTAATCCAAATATCTAGAAATGACCCATTAAATTCATTAACATTTAGGGATAATGACAAATACAATTCTATGATTAGCTCTTCTCTGTAAGCTGTTTGTGATTTAATGTTATATATTTCTGGTATTAAAAAACTTGTGATTAGGAGTTAAAAAAGGAGAACTTGACAGAAGTTTCCCATAAGGTGGGAAGACCATATTCTGGGAGAGTATATCCTAAAGATGTAAGGTGTGAAGAAACAGGAAAAAAAAAAGTTGAAGACGTTGTGGATTTAATCAAAATCAAAATATTTACATTAAACTGTAGGGCTAAAATTTGAATAAATAGAGAGACATAAAATAGGTGATGCCAAAGATAGTCCATGAGATTATGAGGTTACAATAAATATTTAGGTGAGACTCTTTAAAAAAGTGGGGTATCTTTCAGGAACCTGTTGAGATCCCGGGCCTGATCCTCTGCCCACCTAGGCCCTCCAGCCATGCGGGTCCTTAGGGAGTGGGAGGGAAGGAAGGGGGAAGCAAAAGTAAAGGCCAGACCTCCAGGACCAGCACCCCAGATGGGTGGCTGGAGGAGGGAAGGAATTCCTACACCCAGCGGGACCCACCCACGGTTAGGGGTCCATCACTGATGGGGGAGACAGTGGGGGAGGGCACGAAGGAATGGAAGGGAATGGGGCCAGTGCTTTCCCTGTCCACTTAGGCACCGGGGAGCCTGTTGGGCTCCCAGGCCTAATCCTCTGCCCTTGGAGCCTACCTCCTGCCCAAGTCCGGCCACACACCCGCACCCAGGGCCCTACCTCCAAACTCTAGAACTCCACACTCCAGAGGCCCTCCTTTCCACGTGCTGCCACTCCCCTTCTGCAGGTCCTAAGCAGAGGCCACGCCCCACACTCAAATGTCACCCCCCCAACCTGCGTAAGTGCTGCCCCACCCTAAACCCCCTCCCTTGCCTAAGTTCCACCCCCTGCCTAAACTCCGCCCACATAGCCAAGGCTTTTTTTTCTTTTTCCTCTTTTAGATTAGGGTTCTGTTTTACCTTGTTGATTCATTGCTGTTGATTATTTTATATTTTTATTTTTCCTAATAAATCTTTTATTTTTCTAATTTTATTTCATCCTTTATACTTTGATAGTGATCTCTCCTTTTGGCTTGTTCTCCTCCCCTTTCTTTTTCCTCTGTTGTGGTTTTAATTTACCTTATTGCAGTTGTTTCTATTACAGTTTTATTTTTCTTAATATATTTTTTATCTTTCTAATTTTATTTTTTTATTTATTCTTTGATATTGTACTGCTCCTTTTTTTCTTCTTCTGTTTTTTTTTAACTGTGACACGAAGCTTGCAGGATCTTGGTTCCCAGGCCAGAGATCGGGCCCAAGCTCCTGTGGTGGGAGCTCTGAGTCCAAACTACTGGACTAACAGAGAACCTCAGAACACAGGGATTATCAATTGAGTGAGGCCTACTGGAGGCCCTCATCTCAGCACAAAGACCCAGCTCTATCTAACTGCCTGCAAACTCCAGTGCTGAAAATCTCAGACTAAACAACCAGTAAGACAGGAATGCAGCCCTACTCATTTAAAAAAAAAAAAAGTGAAGTGACAAAAAAGATATGTTACAGATGAAGTAGCAAGATAAAAACTTACAAGAACAAATAAATACATAGGAAATAGGACACTTATCTGAAAAAGAATTTGGAGTAATGACAGTAAAGATGATCCAAAATCTCGGAAACGGGATAGAGAAAATACAAGAAACATTTAACAAGGATCTAGAAGCAGTAAAGAGCAAACAAACAGTGATGAACAACACAATACCTGAAATTAAAATACTCTAGAAGGAATCAATAACAGAATAGCTGAGGCAGAAGAACGGATAAGTGAGCTGGAAGATAAAATGGTGTAAATAACTGCCAGGGAGCAGAATAAAGAAAAAAGAATGAAAAGAATTGAGGACAGTTTCAGAGACCTCTGGGACAACTTCAAACATACCACATTGAATTTTAGGGGTTGCAGAAGAAAAAGAGAAAAAGAAAAGATCTGAAAAAATATTTGAAGACATTATAGATAAACACATCCCTAACATGGGAAAGGAAATAGCCAATCAAGTCCAAGAAGCACTGAGCGTACCATACAGGATAAACCCAAAGAGAAACATGCAGAGACACATAGTAATCAAATGACCAAAAATTAAATACAAAGAAAAAATATTAAGAGCAGCAAGGAAAAAGCAACAAATAACATATAAGGGAATCCGATAAGGTTAACAGCTGATTTTTCAGCAGAAACTCTGCAAGCCAGAAGGGAGTGGCAAGACATATTTAAAGTGATGAAAGGCAAAAACATACAAAAAGATTATTCTACCCAGCAAGGATCTCATTCAGATTTGATGGAGAAGTTAAAACCTTTACAGATAAGCAGAAGTTAAAAGAATTCAGAACCACCAAAACAGCTTTACAACTAATGCTAAAGGAACTTCTCTAGGCAGGAAACACAAAGAAGGGAAAGATCTACAATAACAAACCCCCCAAAATTAACAAAATGGTAATAGGAACATACATATCGATAATTACCTTAAATGTAAACGGATTAAATGCTCCAACCAAAAGATATAGACTGGTTGAATGGATACAAAAACAAGACCTGCATATATGCTGTCTAAAAGAGACCCACTTCAGAACTAGGGACACATACAGACTGAAAGTGAGAGGATGGAAAAAGATATTCCATGCAAATGGAAATCAAAAGAAAGCTGCAGTAGCAATTCTCATATCAGGCAAAATAGACTTTAAAATAAAGACTATTACAAGAGACAAAGAAGGACACTACATAATATCAAGGGATCAATCCAAGAAGAAGATATAACAATTGTAAATATTTATGCACCCAACATAGGAGCACCTCAATACATAAGGCAAATGCTAACAGCCATAAAAGGGGAAATCGACAGTAACACAATAATAGTAGGGGACTTTAACACCTCATTTTCACCAATGGACAGATAAATAAGGAAACAGAAGCTTTAAATGACATATCAGACAAAATGGACTTAATTGATATTTATAGGATATCCCATCCAAAAGATGATACAAACAGATGGAGAGATATACTATGTTCTTGGATTGGAAGAATAAACATTGTGAAAATGACTATACTACCCAAAGCAGTCTACAGACTCAATGCAATCCGTATCAAACTACCAATCGCATTTTCCAAAGAACTAGGACAAAAAATTTGAGAATTTGTATGAAAACACAAAAGACCCCAAATAGCCAATACAATCTTGAGAAAGAAAAACAGAGCTGGAGGAATCAGGCTCCCTGACTTCCGACTACACTACAAAGCTACAGTAATCAAGACAGTATGGTAGTGGCACAAAAAAAAGAAATATAGATCCATGGAACAGGATAGAAAGCCCAGAGATAAAACCACGCACTTACGGTCACCTTATCTTTGATAAAGGAGGCAAGAATATACAATGGAGAAAAGACAGCCTCTTCAATAAGTGGTGCTGGGAAAACTGGACAGCTACATGTAAAAGAATGAAATTAGAACACTTCCTAACACCATGCACAAAAATAAACTCAAAATGGATTAAAAATCTAAATGTAAAGCCAGACACCATCACACTCTTAGAGGAAAACATAGGCAGAACACTCTATACATAAATCACAGCAAGATCCTTTTTGACCCACCTCCTAGAGAAATGGAAATAAAAACAAAACTAAACAAATGGGACCTAATGAAACTTAAAAGTTTTTACACAGCAAAGGAAACCATAAACAAGACGAAAAGACAACCCTCAGAATGGGAGAAAATATTTGCAAACGAAGCAACTGACAAAGGATTAATCTCCAAAATATACAAGCAGCTCATGCAGTTCAATATCAAAAAACGAAACAACCCAATCCAAAAATGGGCAGAAGATCTAAATAGACATTTCTCCAAAGAAGAGATACAGATTGCCAACAAACACATGAAAGGATGCTGAACATCACTAACCATTAGAGAAATGCAAATCAATTCCACAATGAGGGTATCACCTCACACCAGTCAGAATGGGCATCATCAGAATATCTACAAACAATAAATGCTGGAGGGGGTGTGGAGCAAAGGGAACCCTCTTGCACTGTTAGTAGGAATGTAAATTGATACAGCCTTTATGGAGAACAGAGGAGGTTCCTTAAAAAACTAAAAATAGTACAAAGAAACGAAATTGAGTTATTTGTAATGAGATGGATAGACCTAGAGTCTATCATACAGAGTGAAGTAAGTCAGAAAGAAAAAGACAAATACCGTATGCTAACACATATATATGGAATTTAAGAAAAAAAAGGATGTCATGAAGAACCTAGGGGTGGGACGGGAATAGAGATGCAGACCTACTGGAGAACGGACTTGAGGATATGGGGAGGGGGAAGGGTGAGCTTTGACAGTGCGAGAGAGAGTCATGGACATACACACACTAACAAACGTAGTAAGGTAGATAGCTAGTGGGAAGCAGCCGCATGGCACAGGGATATTAGCTTGGTGCTTTGTGACAGCCTGGAGGGGTGGGATAGGGAGAGTGGGAGGGAGGGAGACGCAAGAGGGAGGACATATGGGAACATATGTATATATATAACTGATTCACTTTGTTATAGAGCAGAAACTAACACACCATTGTAAAGCAATTGTACCCCAATAAAGATGTTAAAAAAAAATACGTTAAAAAAAAAAACAAAACTAAAAATACAACTACCATATGACCCTGCAATCCCAGTACTGGGCATATACCCTGATAAAACCATAATTCAGAAAGTGTCATGTACCACAATATTCATTGCAGCTCTATTTACAATAGCCAGGACATGGAAGCAACCTAAGTGCCCACTGATAGATGAATGGATAAAGAAGATGTGGCACATATATACAATGGAATATTAGCCGTAAAAAGAAACGAAATTGAGTTATTTGTAGTGTAGTGGATGGACCTAGAGTCTGTCATACAGAGAGAAGTGAGTCAGAAAGAGACAAACAAATACCATATGCTAACACATATGTATGGCATCTAAGAAATAAAATGGTTCTGATGAACATAGGGGCAGGGCAGGAGTAAAGACACAGACGTAGAAAGTGGACTTGAGGGCATGGGGACGGGGAAGGGTAAGCTGGGACGAAGTAAAAGTAGCATTGACATATATACACTACCAAATGTAAAATAGATAGCTAGTGGGAAGTAGCTGCATGGCAAACGGAGATCAGCTCGGTGCTCTGTGACCACCTAGAGGGGTGGGATAAGGAGAGTGGGAAGGAGACATAAGAGGGAGGGGATATGGGGATATACATATTCATATAGCTGATTCACTTTGTTATACAGCAGAAACTACACAACACTGTAAAGCAATTATACTCCAATAAAGATGTTAACAAAAAGTGGGGTATTCTATTCCAAATCCATAAATTAAAATTGTCTTTAGAGAAATGTGGAAAACATAACTTTGAGATGCTTAGTGAACATTACTTGCCCATTAGCAGCCAGCTCTTACTACAAGTTTTTATCCTTTGCTCTTATAAAATACTTAGATGTACTTTTAACTTACAGCAGTTTCCAATTATTTGTATTTCTGCAAAAGCATTCAGAATGAAAGACAATTTTCAAAGCCAAGAACATGAAATACACACAGTTCAGTTTAAATGGAGATGGCCCTTTTTCTTCATCTCTGTGGATAGATAAATGTATAAATATGGGGAGGAAATAGACTGGCCATAAGGGGGAGAAAGTAAAAGCCATTTGGGGAGAATTGCTGGGAAAAATATGTCACTAAAAGAAAAGTTTTAATAATTCACAAAACTTCTTTTCAGAATGTGAACATCTCTCATGATTTTAACATATCTTCGCAGTTAATTCAGACTGGTCCCCAAGTTTAATTGTGCCTTTATCAGCCTTTTCTAAGGGTGATTATTTTAAAAATCATTAAAATATATCTGGCTTGTGAAATCTTACAGAAATTAAAAAAGGATGGAAGTCAAGTGAAAATGTATTGGAAACAGACTAGAATAAGTGACAGAGGACACCTAATGGTGCTCAAGATTAGTGCCATATTTTTCTGTACTACAAGCTTTGTGTCTCACAATTAATTACACAAGACAAGTTCACTGGAAGACATTGTCAGGTGCCTGCTCTCTAGGTCACTTTCAACTGGGCCACAGGTGCCACAAACAGAGAAGCCAACTAAGAAAAAATATATTACTGGATTTCCGTATAAGAACTTGTCCCAAACTCTTAAATATCATCTGATAGATAGCAAAACTGTACTATAAACATTAAACTTGCCAAGAGACTAGATCTCAATTTTTCCCACCACTAGAAGAAATGATAATACGTGACAAACAGAGTGCTATATAATGCTACAGTGGCAACCATATTGCAATGTAAATGTATCAAATCAGTATATTGTATACCTTAATCTTACGCATTACACTTCAATTATATCTAAGTACATACATACATATATACAATTTTTAAATGTGCAGTCTGGCTAGGAAGTTGTGTAACCTGTGATCACACAGTAGAAAGTCCTATAACAAACAAACAAAACTTGTCTTTTTTTAAGAGCTAGATTAATGTCAACTATTTTTAAATGACAAATGCACTCAGTAATTTCATAAAGCAATGCTATCATTATCATTATATGTTATCATTGTGCCTTGCCTGTTAAGAACCAAACATTGTGTGAGGTACTGGGAATACAGAATGAGTGGACACAGCCCAGGTTCTAGAAGGCAGAAGAAGCAGACATGTAAAAAGAAAGGTGATACGAAGTTTTAGGGTTCCTGAAACAGAAGAATGTACGGTGAAAACACAGAGGAAGGGGCCATCGCTTTTACTTGTTGGGAAAATGAAGTCAGCAAATGCTTCAGCAGAGGACGTAAGACTTCTGGTTGTTATCCTAGCACCATGTATTGCATGGTCAGCCTCATTGGACACCTCCTCTGGTGATGGAACAGGGAAGAAGGGATGTATTGTTACTCCTCATTCTGGCTGATTTAGCCTTGCTGTCTGACCATGGAGACTTGTCATTAAGTTTTCTAGGCCACCTTAAAACTAATTTAGCAAATTTTTATGCTCTTCCAAATGCATAGAAAAACTAGATTAAAATACTTTTTAAGCCCATATATTTGGAAATGGAAAAAATGGGAGTCTGGGATCCAGACAAATAGGGATCTTGCCCCATCTCTGCCAGTAACAGTCATGAGTTTTGGTGAAATCGTTGAAACTCACTCTGTTTTCTTTTCTGTCAAATGAAGGTTTGGGACACGGTGCTGTCTCAAGTCCCTTTTCTAATTCTAAGCATTAAATCTCTCTCTCTCTCTCTCTCTCTCACACACACACACACACACACACACACACACAATCTAACCCATGTGTAATAATTTTCAAATATGCCCACAAATCCTTTTTCAGTCCTCATTTGAAAAGGTAGAGCCAAATTCTTCTCCCTTTGAGTGTGGGCCAGACTTAGTGACTGACTTCTAACAAGTAGAATGTGGCGGGAGTGACAGTGACTGATCTCCCAGATTAGGTCATAAAAGGCATTGTAGCTTTTGCCTGGCCCTCTCTTAGATTACTCATTCTGGGGGAAGCCAACTGCGTGTCATGAAAACACTGAAGCAGACCTCTGAAAGGCCTATAGGGCAAGGAACTGAGGCCTCCAGCCAACAGCCATGTGAGTGAGCCATCTTAGAAGATCTGCTCTCCCCAGTCAAGCGCTGAGATGACTGCAGCCTCATTAGAGACCCTGAACCAGAGCCATCCAGGTAAGCTGCACCAGAATTCTTGACCCACAGAAACTTTGGAGTAATAAACATTGCTACTTTAAACCTTGAACATTTGTGGTAATTAGCAGTAGGTTACTAATACTCCATCTCCCAAGCCATCTCTTTCTTGGCTCAGAACTTCTGGCATTCAAACCTCAGTGGACAATAATGTAGATGCAGAATTATTGTTTTCTCTTTAAAGGTCTGAGCATTTATTTTTCTACCTCCATCCCTGCCACAAGATGGTAATCTTAATACTCACCCTCTCTCTCTAGGTCTTTCTTTCTCTAACAGTGTTATTGCTAAAAGATCCAGTTGCCATTTGTAGTTTGTATAGCTCTTTTAACTAGTATGTTCAGTCTTCACAGTTTAAGAAAGCAAATTTGGACAATTATAGAGCATCATCTCCTCGCAATTTCTTTAGCTCTTTTCTGCCATTTCATCCAAGGTGCACACTCTCCTCCAAGCCAGGATAAACTCTCATCCTTCCCTAGATGCTTTCACTTACTGCAACTCCTGGTCAGCAGGCCTAACTCAAGAATTCAGAACATAAGGCAAAAGGCTCAGGTTATTTTTCACATTTTTTACATGGACACAGGGATTCTTTTTGACATACCAGGACATATAGTCTCCCAAGGTAATTATAAACACTACATTTTTTTAAGGACCCCAGGTTGCAAGGTAAAAATGGGGCAGTGGAAAGAATATCAACTAAGTAACCGATGGTGCTATGACTGAACCACAACCCTGCTACTCACTTGCTCTCTGACTGCAAACAATTTATTAAACTGCTCTGAGCTTAAATTTCTTCACCAAGAAAATGAGAGCACTGATAGCTGCTTCACAGAATGGTTATAAGAATCTAGGAATATGCTGAATGTGAAAAGCCCTTTATAAAGTATTATATACGTTGCAGTTGTTATTTTTTTATTACGTTGAGCCACCCATGACACATACAGATCACTTAAAAATTGGTCAAATTCCAAGATCTCAGAGACTTGTAACATCGCCAAATTTATTTCTGCTTTCAATCCAATGGAAGTGCAGAATGGCATATGAAAGGAAGCCAGGAAGTTGGATTTCAGGGTGCCATCACCCAGCTGGCATAACCGTGGCCAAGTTGCTCAAATGGGGTAAATGAGTTAGGGAATTGTAAGATATCTTCTTGGATGCTAGTAAGTATTAAATAATACTCGTGGTCTGATGGAGAAGGAAGAATTTTAAAAGTAAGAAAAATAATTCGCATATTTTTACCTACTGTATTAAGAGAACATTTTTACTTTACGTTCATTTCATTTGAAACAGTAAGCATGAAAATGTTCTCATCTGTTCTGATAAATCACCAGATGGTGTCTAAGGATTCATTTTCTCTGTAGTTTAATGCAATTGAAACGAGTTTGCTAGTCACCTCTTCAAACCTACAGCGCTTTAAAATCAATCATTTAGAATATGAAGATCCTAGCGAAGCTGTTAAACTCCATGACTTTTAAATGTTAAAATCACCAAAGCACCTTTAATTCTACTCGTAATGACATATAAATCCTTTTATACTGGATATTAAGTATTCATATTAAATCATACTAAATATTCATGCTGAACCATAACCCACCTGATATTGTAAATGGTTGTTTAGGCTGTCATTTATGTACCACTGTCAGATCTGATAGACTAATGCTTATAACTTATTAAGCAATATGTCACAAGAAAATGTCCAATTCCACACTATTTCCATATTGGTATCAATGGATGTTGCCAGGGCATGGTGGAGTATAAATTATTTTTCAATTTAAACATGAGGCTATCACAATAAAATGCCCGTGGCTAAGAAAGTCATTAGCGTTCACTATAGAACAAGCTTGTCACACGTAATACACACACACACTCACACACATAGAATATCTGGTATTATAGACAAAAAAGAAATAAAAAGAAGTAAACATCAAAGCAGAAGGGCCTCTGATTTATAGCAAGCACAGTGGGGATGAATGGAAGTCTTGCAATGAGATGCATAGGGAAAGGTTAGCTCTTTGTAAGAAGCCAAATACCTTCCTTTTCTCTACAAGGGAGCACAGTTCAAAGCCAGGTCAGCCAGGGAAACTTGGAACTTAAGGGAATTAGAAAACAGAGATCTTCTGGAAAACGCTACTGCTTCCAATGGATGACTACGTGACTAATAAAAATGGAAGGTCTCATTAATTTTATTTAACTGTTAATCACCAGATGTTGCCAGCCATATGGAAAGAAATGTAATGTTTTCAGAGCTGTGATGTATGTGTGCTATGGGGGAGGAATGAGGGATGGGATGTGTGTTTGTGATGGTGTGTGTGTTCGTGTGTGTGTAAGTACCATACAAACAGATATTTAGATGCTCCTAAAAAATATTTGTTTTATCAGGTCTTTTAGTTCAACTGTAAAGAAAGAAGCACTGATATTTGTGGTAATGTCACCTTAACACCATATGATATCTTTTACTTTATAACGTATTTCCACAGGTACTATTTTATCTGGTTTTTACAACAATGCACTTACTTTATTACAGAAGAAACTCAGGTCCAGAGAGCACAGAGTCACAAAGTTCGTAAGTGGCAAGACCAGGACTTGAACCCAGGAGATCCACACTCTGCACCAAAGTCTACAAGAAAATGTGGAGAAAAGGCATAAGACTGAAGCAGTTTCCTTGGTGCCTTAGAAAACTATGGTGGGTTGTTTCTTACCACCTCTCATTTAAATTATTCAGCTCCTTCATCTTGTCCCACTGTTGTGACAACAGTTGAAGATATGGCTCCTTCATTCACTCAACAAAAATTTCTGGTACCTACTGTACGTCTAGAAATGTGGTAGGTACTACAAATATGTCTCTGAATAAAACTCCATGCCTGGTTTTGGGTCGCATTTGCTTACAATCTACTAAAGGAGAGAGTCAAATACTTTTGGCATTACTACCCCAGAGGGTGTTCAGGATTCCTCCATCCCTTCCCAAAGATGCACCAGAAGCCAAGGCAATACTCTAGAGGGTTTGGGTAGCATGGGGATAAACAGTCTGTGATGTGCTGGGTTTAAAACTCAAAGTTTACATGTAGGTTCATATTCACATTCTCTCATTTTCTTCATCCTCCCCTCACTTTTTTTTTCTTCTTTCTCTTTTACTCTTCCCAAATATTAATCAACACCACTATTCTACCTCATCTGACCAAACTGAGTACATGTTCAGTGATCAGGGCTTTAGAAGATGAAGTCCCCACCAACAGGGACGCTTCCTCTTTAGGGAGGCCTCTAGTGGTGATACCTGCAACTGCAAGGAATTTGACAGTGTTTCTTGCAGAATAAGTCAAGGTCTCACACTGATGAGGCTTGAGATTTCTTGCTAAGTCTGAATCTGGATTGTTTAGGAATGCCAAACTGTAGGGACAGCTGCATGTACAGGTGAAGTTCCAGAGAGTACACAGAAATCTCAGCTTATAATCTCAATAAGAAAGAGTCCAATATGTTTATTAACAATAACCCAACCTGATTTCATATGTCAATCCTTACCTGGCCAGGCTGGTTTGAAATTGAACCTCAGTTATTTTAGTGTAATGACCCTCATGGTTTTATCATTAGCAAGGCATTCTGGAGACCCTTCCAATTGTAAAGCATCTATGCTAGTTACCATGGAAATTTCCACTGTACCACTGTCTCCCAAATTCTGCAAGTCTACTGCTCTCATTCCTGTGTAGAGAAAATGATTCTTTGGGAAATCACACAGCCATTCCTCTCTCTACCAGCTACACGTGGGTCCCAAAAAGGAGCAAGGCATGTATGTGTGCCATTCGAGAAGCCCAGAGATTCCACCATCTCCCCATCTCAGAGAATCACTCTTTTCCTGAAGGAGATTCTTATTCCTCCAAGGTTCTCTTGCTCACCTTCAGAGAAGACCTACCACAATCTCCTCAGAGGGATTAGACTAAAAAAAAAAAAGTCAAGGTATGATACGCCTTGCATTTTTGCATGTAAATTCTGTTTTCCACCATGCCACAAACCTCCCATTGGCCAAAGAAGCTTAGAGTCTGACAGTTTTTTGAAGGCAGAGGATGGGAATAAGGAAATATAAGAAAAACTATGAATTACTATGTCAAAAATTATTCTACCTCACTAGTCTTAGCAAAGATAGAGCTGGACAGTCAGAGTTTTGCCCTTCAAGATGCTAGTATGTCACAGTCTTGATGGGCTATAAACTGCATGGAGTGAGCAGATCTGGTTTTGATTGGGGAAATCAGTCCCCCTCAAAGGTCACAGGCAGATTTTAGGCTGCTGGTGGTGCTGGTTGTTGGAGGGTGAAAGTTTCCTTGCCTCAGACCAAAGTGTTTTCCCTGCATATTTTGGTTTCATCTAGAGCTGAGATCCAAGTCCAAGTTCAGAGGGTCCATCAGGCCATTGCATGGCAAAACAGGTAGCCACAGTGAGATGTAAGCTGACATCATAATGAGAGAAGTTATTAGGACCTGGGAGATTAAGAAGCTGGGAAAAGCAAAGGTTCTGGGAAGAGTCCATGGCATAAGTCATTGCATTTCCTATGACATCTGAGGGTTCAGGCCTAGGATGTCAACAGACACAAGGATAAAAAGCCTTCGGATTCATCTGGAATTAGAAAAATAATAAGAAAAGAACATGAATTGGCAATTTCAAGGCAAAAGAAAGTCCAAAATCTTGGCTTCTTTTCCCACTTCCTCCCACGAGTGTGTAGGCTACGCCCTAAAGAGAGCCTACACATTTAGGCCCTAAAGAGAAAACTAACCTCAGGGAAACCTAGAGATTGGAGTAAATACCACAATAAATACCTGAATTTTCCCATGAGGTAGTAGTGTTTGGACGCTGCTTTAAGAGAAGGCCATTTGTATGAGAGTGGACTTTCAAACTCCTGCCCCATGTAGGTACATCGTTAATGGGAGGTTTGTTCAAATAACGTTTAAGCTGACAGGTGGTAGACTCCAAAGAGATGGCAAAGATTGAATGATAGCCTAATGAAGCTAAAACAACAAAGCTTTGTCTTTTTTTTTTTTTTCTCTCAGCTCTCTTTCTGTTTCCCAATTTCCTTCAAATAATAAGAGTAGCTGGCGGTGGTGATACAGTGGTGAGCACAGCTGCCTTCCAAATAATATGGGTAAGGTAAATGTATTAGTGTGCCAGAGTAGCCATAACAAAATACCACAGACTTGGGGCTTAAACAACAAAAATTTATTTTCTCAGATTTCTGGGGGCTAGAAGTCCAAGATCAAGATGCCATCAAGGCTGGTTTATGATGAGGCCACTTTTCTTGACATGTAAATGGCCATCTTCTCTCTGGGTCCTCACATGTTCTCTGTGCACGTGTGGAGAGAGAGAGAGCAATCTCTGATGTCTCTTCCTTTTCTTATAAAGACATCAGTGCTATCAGATTTGGGCCCCATCCTTATGACCCCAATTAACCTTAATTACCTTTCTAAAATCCTTATCTCCAAATATAGTCATATTGGGGATTAGTCCCATAGGGGATGAAGTCTGGGGGAGTGGACACAATTCAGTCCCAAACACTGAACACACATTTTTATTAAAATGTTTTTAGACCTTGGGAGCATCACTTCAGCTCTGAAAATGCTGTTTTCTGAAGGAAGCAGTGGTAAAGAAGTAAGCTACAAAGAAAAATCTGGTTCTGAGTTGTACGGTAACCTGTTTACCCTGCAGAATTTTAGATTTAAGATACATGAAAGATATAAAATTAGACTTAATCACCACTGGAAGTGATTAAGAAGTTCCACCAATTCAACAGGAAGGTGACCCAGTGTAGATGCTAAAGAAGGAACCAAACCACACATGTGACCCTTTGGGTGGGCTGAGAAGAATAAGAGGAAATTAAGGAAGAAAGACTATTTTGTACATATTTTAAAATTCTAATTTCTGAGTGGGTCAGGAGCCATATAAGTCATTTGAAGGACTTTCATTCTGTGGGAACAAGTATTTGGTTATAATATGAAGGGGGTCAGGTGTGATTGTGTGCAGAGTGTCAGCAAATTTGAGGCTTTGAATTATTTGAGCAATGGTAATAAATAGCATAAGGGTTGAGAGCTTGGGCTTAGGAGGCAGACTGCTTGCTTGGATTCAAATCTTGCTCTCTACTCAACAGCTTGTGTAAGATACTCAAACTCCGTGCCCCTCAGATTCTTTATCTATAAAATGGGGACCATAGCAGTAACTACTTCATAAACTTGAGGCAAAAATTCCACGAGTTACAACATGTAAAATTCCTGGACTTCTCTCTAGCAATATTAACTGTCCAATGAAGTTTAACTTCTATTACTGGTTGAACATCATGTGAGGAGACAACATCCATAATGGTGATGTGAGCAGCTCTGCAGAAACTTTTCACTACAAAACAACCATAACTGCTGAAAATTCCTTTTTAAAATACCATTAAAGTGTCTGTAAATTATCCTACAGGCATATAGCAAATGAAGAAACATTCATTTAATAAAATCTATTGAATGTTGGTAAGAATGACCAGAGTGTGTAACATTTGAGCCATAACCCCTTTCCCGATCCCTCCACCAAGTAGAATGGAAACTCCACTTTGCATGAATGTGGCCAAGAAGATGAGGATTCCTCTACCCAACTCTCAGTCCAGGGCTACAGTATCTCTCAAAGAGCGTCAGCCTGAACAAGACTTCACTAAAATAATCTAGCCAAATCACTAAAATATTAAACAAGCAAACAACAACAAAAAGCCTCAGAATGGAGGGATCAATTTCCAGAAATGTTATGATATATTATCTAAAAAGTCCAGTTTACAACAAAAATTAAAAGACATTCTAAGAAACAGAGAAGTGTCATCTATGAGCAGGAAAGAAAGCAGGCAACAGAATCTGCGGTTTCCCTCTTCTTTCTGTATGGCCAAGCAATCTCCCTATGTCATAACTTCTTAGACCTACTCCCACTCTTTTCCCAAGGACATAATATTAGACAAGGTGCAGGGATAGGGAAAAGGGCATACTGGGAACAGAGAAATTCCCATAATGTTCCAATGGGAACAAAATTGGGAGAACACTTCAAAACATGCTCTTTAAATTTATATTTCAATAAGCAGATGTCAAAAGAGCCTACATGCTAAGAGTTTTGGGTTTCTAACCTAAACTGCCTAGGATCAAATCTCTCTGGTCTCACTGTTAGCTGTGTGACTCTGGGCAGTTCCGAACATTTACACGTCTGTTATGTCATCTGTAAAATGGAGATCGTAATATTATCTACCTCGTGGTGTTTTGATAAATGAGTTAATTTCGGCATAGTATTTAGAAATAATACTTTATTAACTCTCCTTAATCACTATATAATGACTGACTATGAGTACTTAAGAGATCTATCTCTAAATTAAGATGAAAAAGTGATTCGACAGTTTGAAGTGATAATAATATTTCAGACACTACTTGCCATTGGCCTGTATAAGTTGTTATTGGAGCTTGAGAGAGGCTGAGTTATTTTTTAGTTTTATTTCCCAGGTTTTTTACTTTCCTGTTCACTGGGCTTTGAAATGAATCTACAGTAGGCTTTATTATTTGCTCTGACTCAGTGTGGGATAATTGTTATTTAAATAGGCCTGTAGGTGTGTGCTGGGAGATGCTTGGTGAAGCACCAAGGAATCAAAAAAGAACAAACAACCCTGCCCTTGAATTGTTTACTGTCCTATTATGGGAGACATAGGAAAAACAGACTAGCAATGAGTCACTTCCAAGAGGTAAGTGGCCATTTACAATTTCACTGAGCCGATGTCCTTCCACCCAAAAGAGAATTCACCATTTAATCGGAGACTAGACGATGGTAAATTGGACTTTCTGCTCTCCGTTGCTCCATCTAAATAACCAGCGCAGGACTCAACTAAGTGACACCCCAGTTGTAGAAAAAGTAATAATAATATGACTCTCTAGGTACCTAACTTCTTTGTTCAAAGAACAAAGGAAACCATGCTTCAATAAGTAAACAAAGGTATGATGACAATATCTGATTAAATAGAGAACATCAATAAAGAGACAGAAATTATATATATATTAAACTATATATATTTATATATGTGTATAAATAAATAAATATACAAACATACATATTATATGAAAAGTATATAACCAAAGTGAAAAATTTGTTAGAGTTGCCCAGTAGTAGATTTGAGCTGGCAGAGGAAAGAACTGACAAACTTGAAGAACCATCTCAAGAAGAGAGGAAAAAAGAACGAAAAAAATTAACAGACTCACAGAATGAGAGGGCAGTATCAAATTTACCAACATTTGTGTAATGAGAGTATCAGAGGAGAGGAGAAAGTGACAAGAGCTAAAAAAATATTTTGAAGAAATGATGGCTGAAAAATTACCACATTTGATGAAAAACATGAACCTACACATCCAAGAAGCTCAATAACCAAATACAAGAGATCCACATCCAGACAGATCATAGTGGTAATGGTCAAAAGCAAAGAGAAAGAGGAATCCTGAAAGCAGTAGTAGAAACAGACTCATCACACACAAGGGAGCCCTAATAAGCTAAAAGCTAACTTTACCTGTGAAACAATGGAAGCCAAAAAGCAGTGGGATATCATATTCCAAGGGCTGAAAGGAAAAAATAAAAAATAAAACTATCCACCAAGTATCTTATGTATAACAAAACTAACATTCAAAAATGAAGGCAAAATAAAGTCATTCCCATGAAAACAAAAACTGAGAATTTGTTGCTAGTGGACTCACTCTACAAGAAGTACTAAAGAAATTGTTCAGGCTGAAAGCAAGTGGAACCAGAGACAAATTCATATCCACATATAAAAAACAAAGAATACCAATAAGGTAAAGATGTAATTATAAAACACAGTATAATTGTATATTTCTTTTCCTTTCTTCCATTAGCTGATTTCAAAAGCAATTGTGTAAAACAATATGCATATAATTATGTCATGGAACAATAACATCTAGAAATATATTTGACAATAACATCACAAAGAATGTGTGGGAACAAAGCTATGTTGACAGGAAATGTAACCAAATGGTAACTTGAATCCACAGGAACAAACGAAGAGAACAAGAAATGGTAGGGAAAAAAAAAAAGTTAACATAACAAACTCTATTAATACATTTTTGCTGTCCTTTCCTCTCTCAACTTCTTTAAAAGGCATAGAATTAATAAAGTAACAATTATAAAAAGGTATTGTTGGATCTGTAGCATATATAAATGTAATATATGCAATAATAATGGCACAAAAAAGGAAGAGGGAATAGAGCTAAATGGAGGTAAAATTTCTGTATCTCACTGGAATTAAGTTGGTATAAGTTTGAAGTAGATTCTGATAAGTTAGGATGCATATCATAAGCCCTAGAACAACCACTAAGAAATTAACTCAATAAATTTTGAAATATAATTAAATGAATTAAAGCGTTACACTAGAAAATATTCACTTAACACAAAAGAAAACAGTGAAGTAGAAACAGTGGAACCAAAAAGACATATAGAAAACAAAAGGTAAAATAGATGTAAATTCAACTATGTCAATAATAACATTCAGTATGAACATAGTAGACAATCCAATCAAAAGGCTGAGATCACCAGGCTGGATAAAAGAGCAAGATACAGCTACACGCTGTCTATAAGGAAAACACTTGTAAATCAAAGATACAAACAGGCTGAAAGTGAAAGGATGGAGAAAGATTCAACCAACAACCAAATCAAACTGGAAGATATATACTAATACTTGACAACATAGACTTTAAAATTAAAAACAGTTACTACGGATAAAGAAAGACATTTTATAATGATAAAGGGGTCAAATAACTAGGAAGATATAGCAATTGGAAATACATATATATGTGTGTGTGTGTGTGTGTGTGTATGTGTGTGTGTGTGTGTGTGTGTATATACACACACATACACAGAGTGCCAAAATATATGAAGCAAAAGCTGACAGAATTAAAGATGTACACAATTAATCTATAGCTGGAGACTTTAATAATGGATAGAACAATGAAGCAGAAGATGAATAAAGAAACAGATGACTTGAACAACACTATAAACCACTAGACCTAACAGACGTCTATAAAACCCTCCACCCAGCAACAACAGAATATCATTCTTTTCAAGCACACGCTGGATATTCTCTAGGAGAGACCTCATGTTAGGCCATAAAACAAGCCTCAATAAATTTAAAAAGTACTGAAAACGTACAAAAGTATTGAAAACATACAAAAAGTATTGAAAACGTGTTCTCTGATCAGCACGGAATGAATTTAGAAATCAACCGCTAAAGAATTCTGGAGAGTTCACAACTACATGGAAATTAAACAACATACCCCTAAACAACCAATAGGTCCAAGTAGAAATCACAAGAGAAACTAGAAAGTAACTTGAGACGAGTAAAAATTAACTCACAAAATGACAAAGGAAGAAAGATCACAAATCAATATACTTGCATTCCACCTTAAGACACTTGGAAAAGGAGAACAAATTACAGGCCTCCCTCTGTACAGTCCTCCCTCTGATTAAAGGTTACATTTAGTCTAAATTCTTAGAAGGGCATAGACCACCAAAAAACGACTCAAGACATTTTTTTTAATTTATAAGATCTATAATGTGTTAAAAGATTGAATCAGTAATAAAACTTCCCCCCCAAATAAGCTCAGCTTCACATGATTTCACTGATAAATTCTACCAAATAGTTAAAGAAAAATTCTTTGCAAACTCTTCCAAACAACAGAAGAGGGAACGCTTCTCTCATTCCATGATGCCAGCATTACCCTGATACAAATGCCAATACCAACACCAAAGGCACTACAAGAGAAGAAAATTACAGACTAATATCTCTTATGAATATAGACACAAAATTCTTCAACTGGATACTAGCAAACTAAACCCAGCAACATATAAAAAGGATTATATAACCATGAACCAGTGGAATCTATCCAATGTTAGCTTAACATACCGAAATCAATTAACATACCATACCAGTAGAATAAAGGATAAAAACTACGTGGTCATTTCAACAGACACGGAAAAAGCATCTGACAAAATCCAACATCCCTCCATGATAAAAATAACCAACAAACTTGGAATAAAAGGAAACTTCCTCAACCTAAAGAACTCTCTCCAGGGCCTGGGATGAGCCAGGGTCAGCAGTAACATCAGGGTGGTGATGCAGACCAGGACATCTGTGGTCACTGGTCCCCCTTTTCCTCCTTCAGGGTGTTGTACAACTCTACCACCAGCACCACTATGACAATGTATGAGATTGATTATGGAGGCATCCAGGGGTCCCTTGGCCCGATTTCAGGAAGTGACCTGATGATAGGACCACTCTCACTAGCCAGCATGGAATTTATTTGCTGGTATCACACAAGACTGGGCTGCCAGAATGTTGCTAATATGTCCACACTGAGTGAGTCTCACTCATAGCACACACTGGACAAGTTCAGGGCTCTGAGCTACCAAAGGTCCACCATGACCTTTGCGCATGAGCCATTTGTGTGGGCCACGGGTTATCCCTCACTCTTCCATATTTCAACTGTTATTGACTTCAGGTTCCCTCTTTGGTTTACAGAACCCAAGGAAAGTGGCAGTAGACTTCCTTTACCCTGAGTGCCCTGCGCTGCTGGAATCCAGGGCAGCTGTCCCATCTTCTCTGCAGGCTTCATGCTACATATCAGGCAGTCCTCCAGGTGTGGCTACACACATCTTCTATGAAGTGTTTCAGACGTTTGCCTCAAAATGCAACCAACCTTCTGATCGATGTCATCTCTTGCCTCTAATCTATGTAGTAACATTGTGCTACAGTGTCCCCAGTCTCAAGCTACACCAGAAAAAGGACAAACATTTCTAGTGTAAATAAGATAGCTCTCACTCAATCCAGAGACCCGCTGCCTACGCTTCCCACTGGTGACACAATGGGGAAGGAAGAGTTGCAATCAACATTTAGAGAGATTACAGTCTAGGAATATTGTTATTACTATTCCCAGAGTTGTAGTGAAGACATGGTTCTGCATTTATGCTATAAAATTCTGAACAGCAATTTTAACATGATCAGGAAACAAATTATTATTCACACTTTTCCAGATACCCTGGGTAGAACCTGCATGTGTGACTATCAGCAATGAAACACAGCAACAACCTTTGAGAGAGTCATTGAAAGCCAGCATTCACCAGCATCTCGGCAGTGAGATAAAACTACCCCGATTTCTTAATCGTCCTGTGAAGAAACTTAGCCTCCTGAGATTTTTCATAGGCTATGAGAATTAGATCTGTAGCAGTCTGTCTAGTTAATTGTTCTGATACAGCTTATTAGAGGTGCCCCAGGGTCACAGGAAGACTGAAGGCTACCTCCCTAAGTATTTAGATTTCAAGGAGGAATGAAGCCCAGGAACTTGGAGACATTCTTAGGCTGGAAAAGCAGAGACACAAAGAGATTTTATTTACACACCCAAGTTTGAAGTTATAATTTGGCCTCATTACTTTTCCAAGGAGGAGGACAGTTTCTTCCTTCCCCTTTCTAAGCAGAGAAGTATTATAATTTTCCTGGTCTCTCACCTATGGTGTGTCCAGCTTCTTACGTAGGACATTTGATCTGGCCCCCATTGTGTCACCCTAAGAGTAAGCACTGGGGCTAGGGACCAGAGACTTCTTCACTTGCACCACAAATGCCCCTAAAAATAGTGTGCCAGGTAAATGATAAGGAGAAAAGCAATGCAGTGCGGAGGATAAGCATTGTAGTGAGAGGATTACGACTTTAAATAAAGTATGCAGGGAGTTAACATCTGAGTGAAGACCTGAAGGAGGTGGGAGGCCCAGGCATTCCTACAGCTGAGGGGAAAACACTCCAAACTCAGGGAAAATGAGAGCAAATGCTCTGAAGCTGGGCATATCTGGCATTCCTTGAGGAAAGCAAGGAGATCAGTGTGGTTGGCAAAGAAAAGAAGGAAGAGTAGAACTGTAGGAGAAGGGATCAGAAAGGTACCTTCGACTAGACCTCCTAGGGCCTGTAGGCCACCCTATTCAGATTCAGAAGGAATAGTATTGACTATTTATGGAAGTCATAAGGATTCTTTCCATCAAATTATTGCAACCAAACCAAAACAGGATGATTTTTTTTCAGTAATGGATTATTCCAAATTAGTTCAAAATAAAAGTAATAGCTTGGGAAGAAATGTATGTATGTATGTATGTATGTATGTATGTATGGCTATGCCACAAAGCTTGCGGGATCTTAGTTCCCTGCCCAGGAATCAAACCCGGGCCCGTGGCAGTGAAAGCACCAAGTCCTAACCACTGGATGTCCAGGGAATTCCCAGAAGAAATGTTTAAGAGCTATTGCAACTCATATAAACAGTCTTGTTATAAATATTAAATGATTCTGCTATTGAGGATCAAATGATGATTTGGGGACATGTCACAAGCAGCAAAAAAAAAAAAAATGACTTGCATTTCACAGTCAAAACAAAGGACTTTCTAAAATCATCTAACAGTCATATAAAAACTATGACAAAATAGAGGGGCATATCCCCATTTTATAAGCTGTGTGCTCTATTTTCCAATTAAAAATGAAAGGCAGAGACAGACTGAGCAAGAAAATTATCTTTCCCAGAATAGTAATTATCTATGGGGAGAAAGACATGTGAAGAAGGGAGTGACTATCACGTTTTGTCTTATATCTTTCTGTAGTATTCAAAATTTCTACTTCTATACTTTTGTAGCTTTTTAAACAACAACGAGGGTTATCTGATGCGAAACTTTTGTTTCCAATTTTTTAAAACTTATTGAAGTATAGTTGATTTACAATGTTGTGTTAATTTCTACTGTACAGCAAAATGATTCAGTTATTTATATACGTACATTCTTTTTCATATTCTTTTCCATTATGGTTTATCACAGGATATTGAATATAGTTCCCTGTGCTATGTAGTAGGACCTTGTTGTTTATCCATTCTATATATAATAGTTTCCATCTGCTAATTCCAAACTCCCAATCCAACCCCTTATCCCCCTCAATTTATTTTTTGTATCTACTGTATTTTTAAGTGAATAAATGTTACATTATAAGCAGTAAAATGAAAACTCCAGTTTTAATAGGAGTATTTCATGAGCAATAACAATAAAAAGTTAAACTCTTCAGGACATTTCAAATAAAGGCAAACATTTCAACAAACTGGTCTTTGGACAACACTTCCCATATTCCCAAGAATTGGTACAATCGTCGAGTAAATGAGGATGGATCTAGAACTAAAGAGAGCTATGCAGGAAATATCATTCCCAAAACAAATCTTCCAACAGCTCAAATTGTGAGAGCAGAGAATGGCATTTTAATTTATGCTAACAAGACAATTGTCCTTCAAGTTCCACAGCACTTCATATTTCTGGTACTCATTATCGCATGAGAAAGAAATCACTTAATGCTTGTGAGCTTCAGTTTCTCATCTGTAAAATGGACATAATCACGTCTACTTTCAGAACTGTAAAGAGGATTAAAACATGTCATAGCACCTAACACACAGTGCTCAACAGACTTTAAGCAAATTAAATGGCAAACTTTAAGTGATAGCCTGAGTTTACATAGCTCTTTAGTGGCAGTGCCAGAAATTAGGATTGCTGGTTGAGTGCCTCCTGTTATGACATGAGGAGTCCAGGTGTTGTGCTCTGGACCTGCTCAGATTGGCTTGTATTGTTTCATGAGAGCCACATGTGCACAGCATTTCCCAGCTCCGCAATTGGTGACATTATATTCGTAATTTGAAATTGATCATGATGGGTGTATTTATACCACAGAAATCAGCAAATACCAAATGCTGTAAATCAAGGGTTTTGTATACAGGGGGCCAATAGTCACCAGTATACCACCAATTCAAGCTTAGACCACTGGTCTACGCTTCTAGAGCCGGCAAGTGCACAGGTGGCATCTATCATTTGGTTCTATAGGATGAATGTTATGTAGACATCATCTATTTGAGGGGGCACTAACGATCTTAAGTCACAGGGTTCCATTACAGTTAATATCATTTCCAAAGTGTATTTAATTAACTTTGGGAAACTTCCCAACTAGGTGATTCTCGCTCTGTAAGTCATGAGATGTCTTTTTTATTTTTTTTGTAAATCTTACAGTATTTGTTTTCTGAATGTTGCCTTTCCCTATATTTCTTTGTTTTTAATGTTGATAGATGTAATTTTTTTTTAATCTTTATTGGAGTATAATTGCTTTACAATGTTGTGTTAGTTTCTGCTGTATAACAAAGTGAGTCAGCTATACATATACATATAACCCCACATCCCCTCCCTCGTAGCTTCCCTCCCACCCTCCCTATCCCACCCCTCTGGGTCGTCACAAATCACCGAGCTGATCACCCCATGCGATACACCTGCTTCCAAGTAGCTATTTATTTTACATTTGGTAGTGTATATAAATCAATAAGCATTTCATTTCATCCCAGCTTACCCTTCCTCTCCCCTTGCCCTCAAGTCCATTCTCTCGTATGCAGCTTTATTCCTGTCCTGCCCCTAGGTTCTTCAGAACTTTTTTTTAGACTACATATTACACAGATTACATATGTGTTACCATACAGTATTTGTTTTTCTCTTTCTGACTTACTTCATTCTGCATGACAGACTCTAGGTCCATACACCTCACTACAAATAACTCAATTTCGTTTCTTTTTATGGCTGAGTAGTATTCTATTGTATACATGTGCCACATCTTCTTTATCCCTTCATCTGTTGACAGACACTTAGGCTGCTTCCACGTCCTGGCTATTGTAAATAGTGCTGCAATGAACATTGTGGTACGACTCTTTTTTTTTTTTTTTTTTTCTGGTACATGGGCCTCTCACCGTTGTGGCCTCTCCCATTGCGGAGCACAGGCTCCGGATGCGCAGGCTCAGCGGCCATGGCTCACAGGCCCAGCCACTCCACGGCATGTGGGATCTTCCCGGACTGGGGCACGAACCCGTGTCCCCTGCATTGGCAGGCGGACTCTCAACCACTGTGCCACCAGGGAAGCCCATGTTGGAAGATTTTAAAACACAGTTTCAATTTCATTACTTGTTATTGGTCTATTTATATTTTCTATTTCTTCCTGGTTCAGTCTCGGAAGGTTGTGCATTTCTAAGAATTTGTCCATTTCTTCCAAGTTGTCTATTTTATTGGCATATAGTTGCTTGTAGCAATCCAACATGATCCTTTGTATTTCTTCAGTGTCAGTTGTTACTTCTCCTTTTTCATTTCTAATTCTGTTTATTTGAATCTTATCCCTTTTTTTCTTGATGAGTCTGGCTAGTGGTTTATCAGTTTGGTTTATCTTCTCAAAGAAACAGCTTTTAGTTTTATTGATCTTTGCTATTGTTTTCTTCATTTCTTTTTCAATTATTTCTGATCTGATTTTTATGATTTCTTTCCTTCAGCTAACTTTGGGGGTTTGTTTTTTTTCTTCTTACTCTAGTTCCTTTAGGTGTAAGGTAGGTTGTTTGTTTGATATTTTTCATGTTTCTTGAGGTAGGATTGTATTGCTATAAACTTCCCTCTTAGAACTGCTTTTGCTGCATCCCATAGGTTTTGGGTCATCGTGTTTTCATCGTCATTTGTTTCTAGGTATTTTTTGATTTCCTCTTTGATTTCTTCAGTGATCTCTTGGTTATTGAGGAGCATATTGTTTAGCCTCCATGTGTTTGTATTTTTTACAGTTTTTTTCCTGTAATTGATATTGAGTCTCATAGTGTTGTGGCTGAAAAAGATACTTGATACAATTTCAGTTTTCATAAATTTACTGAGACTAGGCTTGTGACCCAAGATATGATCTATCCTGGAGCATGTTTCATAAGCTCTTGAGAAGAAAGTATATATTTTTGGATGGAATAACCTATAAATATCAATTAAGTCCATTTTGTCTGATGTGTCATTTAAAGCTTGTGTTTCCTTATTTATTTTCATTTTGGATGATCTGTCCATTGGTGAAAGTGAGGTGTTAAAGTCCCCCACTATTATTGTGTTACTGTCGATTTCCCCTTTTATGGCTGTTAGCATTTGCCTTATGTATTGAGGTGTTCCTATGTTGGGTGCATAAATATTTACAATTGTTATATCTTCTTCTTGGATTGATCCCTTGATTATGTAGTGTTCTTCTTTGTCTCTCATAAAAGTCTTTATTTAAAGTCTATTTTGTCTGATATGAGAATTGCTACTCCAGCTTTCTTTTCATTTCTCTTTGCATGGAATATCTTTTTCACCCCCTCACTTTCAGTCTTATGTGTCCCTAGGTCTGAAGTGGTTCCCTTTTAGACAGCATATATATGGGTCTTGTTTCTGTATCCATTCAGCCAGTCTATATCTTTGGTGGACCATTTAATCCATTTACATTTAAGGTAATTATTTTTTTTTTTTTTTTTTTTTTTTGTGGTACGCGGGCCTCTCACTGCTGTGGCCTCTCCCGTTGCGGAGCACAGGCTCCGGACGTGCAGGCTCAGCGGCCATGGCTCAGCGGCCATGGCTCATGGGCCCAGCCGCTCCGCGGCATGTGGGATCTTCCCGGACCGGGGCACGAACCGGCGTCCCCTGCATCGACAGGCGGACTCTCAACCACTGCGCCACCAGGGAAGCCCTAAGGTAATTATTGATAGGTATGTTCCTATTACCATTTTCTTGTTTTGGGTTTGTTTTTGCAGGTCTTTTCCTTCTCTTGTGTTTCTCACTTAGAGAAGTTCCTTTAGCATTTTTTGTAAAGCTGGTTTGGTGGTGCTGAATTCTCTTAACTTTTGCTTGTCTGTAAGGTTTTTAATTTCTCCATTGAATCTGATGAGATCCTTGCTGGGTAAAGTAGTCTTGGTTGTAGGCTTTTCCCTTTCATCACTTTAAATATGTCCTGCCACGCCCTTCTGGCTTGCAGAATTTCTGCTAAAAGATCAGCTGTTAACCTTATGGGGATTCCCTTGTATGTTATTTGTTGCTTTTCCCTTGCTGCTTTTAATATTTTTTCTTTGTATTTAATTTTTGATAGTTGGATTAATATGTGCTTTGGTGTGTTTTGCCTTGGATTTATCCTGTAAAGCGCAGGGACTCTCTGCCCTTTCTGGACTTGATTGACTATTTCCTTTCCCATTTTAGGGAAGTTTTCAAGTATAACCTCTTCAAATATTTTCTCAGCCCCTTTTTTTCTCTTCTCCTCCGGGACCCCTATAATTCAAATGTGGGTGTGTTTAACATCATCCCAGAGGTCTCTGAGACTGTCCTCAATTCTTTTCATTCTTTTTTCTTTATTCTGCTCTGTGGAAGTTATTTCCACTATTTTTTTTTTTTTTTTTTTTTGCGGTATGCGGACCTCTCAGTGCTGTGGCCTCTCCTGTTGCAGAGCACAGGCTCTGGACGCACAGGCCCAGCAGCCATGGCTCACGGGCCCAGTCACTCCACAGCATGTGGGATCTTCCCAGACCGGGGCACGAACCCACGTCCTCCGCATCGGCAGGTGGACTCTCAACCACTGCGCCACCAGGGAAGCCCTATTTCCACTATTTTATCTTCCAGGTCACTTATCCGTTCTTCTGCCTCAGTTATTCTGCTATTGATTCCTTCTCGAGAAATTTTAATTTCATTTATTGTGTTGTTCATCATTATTAGTTTGCTCTTTAGTTCTTCTAGGACCTTGTTAAATGTTTTTTATTTTCTCCACTCTATTTCCAAGTTTTGGATATCTTTACTATCATTACTCTGAATTCTTTTTCAGGTAGACTGCCTATTTCCTCTTCATTTGTTTGGTCTGGTGGGTTTTTACCTTGCTCCTTCATCTGCTGCATATTTCTCTGTCTTCGCATTTTGCTTAACTTACTGTGTTTGGGGTCTCCTTTTTGCAGGTTGCATGTTCATAGTTCCCGTCGTTTTTGACGTCTGCCCCCAGTGGGTAAGGTTGGTTCAGTGGGTTGTGTAGGCTTCCTGGTGGAGGGGACTAGTGCCTGTGTTCTGGTGGGTGAGTCTGGATCTTGTCTTTCTGGTGGGCAGGGCTGCATCCAGTGGTGTGTTTTGGGGTGTCTGTGAACTTATTATGATTTTAGGCAGCCTCTCTGCTAATGGGTGGGGTTGTGTTCCTGTCCTGCTAGGTGTGTGGCATGGTGTGTACAGCACTTGAGCTTGCTGGCCATTGGGTGGAGCTGGGTCTTACTGTTGAGACAGAGATCTCTGGGAGAGCTCTTGCCAATTGATATTACATGGGGCCAGACATAACTGATATTATGTCTCTGGTAGTCCAATATCCTGAACTCGGCTGTCTCACCTCAGAGGCTCAGACCTGACAGCCAGCTGGAGCACCAAGACACTGTCAGCCACATGGCTCAGAATAAAAGGGAGAAAAAATAATAATAAAATAAAATAATTAAAATTAAAAAAAATTTTAATTATTAAAATAAAATAGAAAAAAAGAAGATAGCAACCAAACCAGTAAACAAATCCACCAATGACAACAAGCACTAAAAACTATACTATGATAAACATAAAAAATCAGACACACGTCAGTTGCAGACAGCAAACCCCACGTCTACAGTTGCTCCCAAAGCCACCACTTCAATTTTGGGTTGATTAATCGTCTGTTTAGGTATTCCACAGATGCAGGGTGACTCAAGTTGATTGTGGGGATTTAATCCGCTGTTCCTGAGGCTGCTGGGAGAGATTTCCCTTTCTCTTCTTTGTTCGCACAGCTGCCAGGGTTCAGCTTCAGATTTGGCCCCGCCTCTGCATGTAGGTCGCCCTCAGGCTTCTGCTCCAGACAGGACGGGGTTAAAGTAGTGGCTGATTCGGGGGCTCTGGCTCACTCAGGCGGGGGGGAGGGGGGAGGGGTACGGAATGCGGGGCGGGCCTGCGGCGTCAGAGGCTGCGTGATGTTGCAGCAGCCTGAGGCGCGCCGTGCGTTCTCCTGGGGAAGTTGTCCCTGGATCACAGGACCCTGGCAGTGGCGGGCTGCACAGGGTCCCGGAAACGGGGTGTGGAGAGTGACCTGTGCTCACACACAGGCTTCTTGGTGGCGGCAGCAGCAGCCTTAGCGTCTCATACCCGTCTCTGAGGTCTGAGTTGACAGCCGCGGCTCGTGCCCGTCTCTGGAGCTCGTTTAGGCGGTGCTCTGAATCCCCTCTCCTCATGCACCCCAAAACAATGGTCTCTTGCCTCTTCGGCAGGTCCAGACTTTTCCCCGGACTCCCTCCCGGCTAGCCGTGGTGCACTAACCCCCTTCAGGCTGTGTTCAAGCCGCCAACCCCAGTCCTCTCCCAGGGATCTGACCTCTGAAGCCCGAGCCTCAGCTCCCAGCCCCGCCCGCCCCGGCGGGTGAGCAGACAAGCCTCTCGGGCTGGTGAGTGCCGGTCGGCCCTCATCCTCTGTGCGGGAATCTCTCGCTTTGCCCTCCGCACCCCTGTAGCTGTGCTCTCCTCCACAGCTCCGACGCTCACCCCCGCGGCCACCCGCAGTCTCCGCCCACGAAGGGGCTTCCTAGTGTGTGGAAACTTTCCTCCTTCACAGCTCCCTCCCAGTGGTGCAGGTCCCATCCTACTATTTTGTCTCTGTTGTTTCTTTTTTCTTTTGCCCTACCCAGGTACGTGGGGAGTTTCTTGCCTTTTGGGAGGTCTGAGGTCCTCTGCCAGCGTTCAGTAGGTGTTCTGTAGGAGCTGTTCCACGTGTAGATCTATTTTTGATGTATCTGTGGGGAGGAAGGTGATCTCCGCGTCTTACTCCTCTGCCATCTTGAAGGTCCCTCCCCATATTTCTCCAAGGCAGAACAAAGGGCTTAAAATCAGAGCATTTTCCCCCCCATCTCTTTTATCTTGGCAGTTCAGGATACTTCCCCTCCAGTCAGAATGAATCATTCCGGCCTCCGCGCTCCCCAGCATTTTGCTCAAACTGTTAATACTGCACTTGTCACATTGCGTTACTGTCAGAGTTTCCCTGCTTCTTTTCTTGGCAGGATCATGAGCAGCTCTAAGGCCTCTCATTCTCCTTATCACCACTAGCACCTAACATGCTACCTAGCTCACAGTGGGCGCTTCATAGCCGCAGAGTTCACTTGAGCTGGCCCAGAAAGAAATAGATATGGTCAGCTTCTTTCAATAGATATCCCTCAATTAAAAGGGCTGCAGGGCTTCCCTGGTGGCACAGTGGTTGAGAGTCTGCCTGCCGATGCAGGGAACACGGGTTCGTGCACCGGTCCAGGCAGATCCCACATACCGCGGAGCGGCTGGGCCCGTGAGCCATGGCCGCTGAGCCAGCGTGTCCAGAGCCTGTGCTCCGCAACGGGAGAGGCCACAACGGTGAGAGGCCCACGTACCGCAAAGCAAGAAAAAAAAAGGGCTGCATTTTGGAAAGCTAACAATAAATTATTTTTCTAGGTCACAAAAATATTTAAACAGTTCCTTCTATAATAAAATTCAAGTCACATAACAATGCAATAAAAGAAGGAAAAGATGGAACCGTGAGATTTTGTCAAGGAGGTATAGAGATGGTCCACCTCAATTCTATGTTACCAGGAGCCTTAGTGCTTTAGGACTACTGGCCTAAGAGACTCTGTAGCTTTTTGGTAAAATGAAGATAATCATACCACACTTACTCAAATCCCAAGGCTGATGTGAGGATTAAACGAGAAAAATGTTTCTGAAAGTCCTTTCTAAACTATAACACCGCAAACAAATAAAAAATATTATTCTATCTACTGCAACTTACTTTGTAGGAAATTTCTAGTACTCCTATAACTTTGACATCTTGTCACTGCTTCAGTATTACCTTTGGAAGCCTGTGTCCCCATGCCAAGATATACACTCACCCAGAGTTACCAGTGAATGAACTCAGTTTCCTATTCTCCTGTTTCTGTTTTGGTATTTAAAACACACCTGACTCTGAACTCTAATATCATGCTAACTAGTCGGTACTGCCATCTAGTGACTTTAATAAACCAATCAGCTAACTCCAGAAAACTTAGCTATCCAGATATTCAAACAAATCAATTGCACAAATACTCAATTTTCTGAAAGTGACATTTACCTCTCATTGACATGAAGCATTTTTTTTAATGAAAAAGCTGCTGTTAAAATTTCTTTTAAAAATAATATGCCGCTAGTACACCAATACCTTGGGGCATAGCAGCTCTGAAGCTTTATAGCGGTCATTATTAATTTTGCAAGTGTTTTAACTATTTCTGGCAGATTACTAAACCTTGATATCCACATTCGTAGCATTTCTCTGTCTGAATCAGGAGAGGAAGGGATGGTTTGGTGCCAACACAGGCAGAAGTATTCTGGATTTATTCACACATTGCCAGTGTGTCTTTGCTTAAGCATCGAAATACCTGACAATGACAGTGATCAAGCAGTTGGAATCTGAATGAACTGCCATCCACCTTATCTGATTTCTCAGGTATGTCTGCTTCTTGCCCAAGGAGCACAGAAGAAATGGAACAGGGGATGGTCCCATGTCCCGGGAAGTGCCATCTGAGGTCTATGTGTTGTCGTAGATGGCTTACACAGTAAGGCCGGGATTCAGGATGACATGAGGCCTGCAGGCTGCTTGCTACTTAAGGAACATGGCTTAGGAGATGATTCCTGGGAGAGCTAACAGTGACAAAAGCAAACTTCTGTTTGCCCAAAACCTCATAAATATGGAGTCTACTTTTTTTTTAAAAAATAGGGGTATAGTTGCTTTACAATGTTGTGTTAGCTTCTGCTATACAATGAAGTGAATCAACTATATGTATACATATGTCCCCTCCCTCTTGGACCTCCCTCCCATCCCTGCAACGTCACCACAGAGCACCAAGCTGAGTTCCCTGTGATATAAAGCAGTTTCCCACTAGCTATCTGTTTTACACATGGGAGTGTATATATGTCAATCCCAATCACCCAATTCATCCCACCCCATCTTCCCCAACTGTGTCCACTTTGCAGGGCAGGAATAGAGATGCAGACATGGAATCTACGTTTAATCCCACTTTCCTGTTCTTGTATCTTGCTTTTTACCCAATGATAGTTTTAAAAACTTATAGTATAATTTTTATCCGTGACCACCAATTTGTCTAAATGTAACATTGTATCATTTCCTCTATTTCAAGAGGATAAAGTAAAAAACAAACAAACAAAAACACATACACACAAAAAAACCAGAAACAAAAATCTGGATCCCCCGAATGCTTAAGGGATTGTGCTTCGTGGTTTTACTCTAATTCACAGAAGAAAGTAGATCCCCCTCTCTTGTGTGCTTTTAGCACTTTTTCTTGCTGCCTGGAATTATTTATCACAATCATAATTAATTTGGTTAAACATCTGAAACAATGTGCACCCCTGCTAGAATGAAGGCAACTTAAGAGTAGGGATGGATAGCATCTACCTAGGCCACCCCTCCCTCCCCAGAGCCTAGCACAGTGATTTCTTCATAAGCAGGCACTCAAAAGAAAATTTACTGAATGAAAAATAAAGAACTGCCTGAAGATTAGCCTTAACATTCTTTCTTCTGTAATCATCTCTCACACACAAGACATCTATCTCTACTGTTTGTTTCTGAACCCAGCTCTGTTAACCCAGATTTTTCACTAATGAGCTATTAAACCTTGTCCAAGCCAACCAATCCCTTCGTGATCCATTTCTCCATATATGAAATTAGCATATTCTAGTGAAAGAGTGATAATTTTTTATCTCTTTCTTCTATTATTTATGCTTTATTTCTGTCTTAGAGCTTATTGCCTTGGCCAGGATTAAAAGAACAGTGTTAAATAACAATGGTGATAGAAGGATGAGACCCTAGGTTTTTGAAGACTTGTGTGAAAGGTCATTTGAAGTACACTGATGTTACCGAAGACGTGTTGTCAGGGTTCTTTTTGAGGAGTATCTTCCTAAGGATTCTAAGATGTTTTAAAGTCTCAGGGTCTAAGATCCAAATGAAGGAAACTGGATAGAGAAAAAGCATAGTTCCTTTTAAACAAGCTGCTATTTTAATACTTTAAACCTAAATCTTTAATTACAACGCAGCAATAAAATCATCTGAGTGCTGGCAACTAGCTGAAAAGGAGAGATGATCACATAGCCTTCTGAGGTAATCATTTGTAGGAATGCCCATAGTTCTAATGTTTCAAGTACTCTTCTTCCTATTTGATCAATGGGATCTTCCTGTTCATTTTAACGATGATGTAAACATCAGGCTGCCTGGACCCTTTGATGTACTGTTAATTGTCAGTTCCCAAGCTATGCGCGGTAGATGCTTGTGCTTGCATTCACAGATATAATTTTGTGAACCATCTCTTTAGCAGTGAAAGCCACAGATTTAAAATGCAGGTAAAACCGTAGCTTTGGGAAATGATTATTTTCAAAACCTAGGGTTTCTTTTCATAATTTTAAAAAATCCATCCAACCATGTATAGATAAATGCTTTGCCATTATAGAACCATCCTTAATTTTTTTCTCCACGTGCTTTCTGGTATTTTCCAAATTATCTATAAAGGGTTCATAAACTTTAAATGATTTTCTTTGTCCACTGTCTCACAAGGGAGGCCAGTTCTTCTCAGCACCCCTCACAATCACTTACCACTTCCAGGAATGTAATGAGATTCAAATTCCTTTGTAGCTCAATCGCCCTGGTCTTTGCTCAATGGGCACATATACAAAGTAGCCATGGATCTGGGAGAAAGGCCAACTGCCAACAGCACAGGTTAAAATTAAGCCCCTGATGTAGAACCATCCCCAGCGTAACCAGAGGCTGAAATACAGAACTTTCCATCAGGAAGGCAGCAGTCATTTCTGACACAGGAATAGATGCGTATTCTGTAAACAAATTTACTTTCCTCACTCAAGATGTCTCTGCCAACACTGCAATTTGTGGAAAGCCTTATTCATCATTACAGTTTCTCACATCTATAACCTCTGAGTAAGGAAATAATTTTATGGTGAAGGAAGTGCAGCAATGCGTCTTGCCCACAGGATTCCCTGCTATAGAAAAAAAAAACAGGTGGAGTTACATCAGCAAGATGGTGGGCTAGGAGGTCCCAGATTTTGTCCCCCACTAAAACAATGATTTAACCACTTCCAGGACAAAAATAGCTCTGGGAGAGCTCCAGAGACCAGTTAAGAAGCCGCAGCAACCCAGTGAAGGAAAAGAACCAGGATAAGCATATGGGAGAGAGCAGAAGGAAACGTTTGACTTTAACTACATCACTCTATCCCCCAGGCTGGCACAGCTCAATGATGAGTCCCTTCAGCCTCATGTTCCCTCATCGGGACAAAGGAGAGAAAGAGGACCCCAGCAGCCCTACCCACTGTCAGGGACCCCCACAGTCTTTACTGCTAAGCCCACAGTTTTCACCAAAGAGAATCCTAGCTTCTGGAGCTACCAGGAGCCCAAATTACCACATTTTATTGGAGCCAGAACTATTATACCCTGACCAACCACCAGCGCCATAAACCACCGCCCAGCAGACACCACTGTGCATCCCTGGGATTTGGTGCCACCACACACTCACTGGACCCAGAAACCCCACATGCAACTGGCCTGGCGCCCTCACGGACCTCTGAACCAGGTGCTTGCCATGCCCCCTGGAACTTGAGCCCATACATTCCCCTGAATCCGGCACCCACAGAACCTGTATGCTCCCAGACCTGGTGCTACAACATACGCCACCCAGCTGGCATCCTCATGCCCACCAACAGCGGAAAGTCTTTCCCTACTGAAACCAGTATATAAAGTCTGACAGAGGTGCTGCTTCTTCTAATGAGCAGACACCAGTGTGGGCTACGAGGAACACAAAAAACTCAGGGAAATATGAAACCACTAAAGGAACACAATACATCTTCAGTAACCAAAATGGAGATCTATGCATTGCCTAACAAAGATTTCAAAATAATTATTTTAAAGAGATTCAGCGAGCCTCCAGAGAACAAAGATAGGCAGCTCAATGAAACTGGGAAAACGATACACGAAAAAAGTTCAACAAAAAGAGAGAAATGATAAAGAAGAACCACACAGAATTCAGTTTCTGATAAGCGCTCTCTTCCCGGCTTGAAGAGAGCCACCTCCTTGCGGGTCCTCAAATGGTCCTTCTTTTGTGGAGAGAGAAAGAGAGCTCCCTGGTATCTCTTCCTCCTCTTATAAAGACATCAATCCTATCAGACAAGAGTCCCACCCTTATGAACACATTTAACATAAATTACCTCCCTAAAGGCCCTGTTTCCAAACAGAGTCAGGAAGGAGGTTAAGGCTTCAACATAAATTTTTTTAGACGGACAAAATTCATACCACAACATTCTGTCCACTGGCTCCCCAAAATTCATGTCCTTCTCACGTGCAAAATGCATTCATCCCAAACCAGACTCCCCAAAAGTCTCAATATATTCCAGCATCCATTTCAAGTCCAAAGTATCATCTACGTATCATCTAAATCAGATGTGGGTGAGACTTAAGGTATGATTCATCCTGAGGCAATTTCCAGCTGTGAGCTTGTGAAACCAACCAAGTTAAGCACTTCTAAAATACAGTGGTGGCACAGGCATAGGACAGACATTCCCATCCCCAAAGGGAGAAATAGGAAAGAAGGAAGGGGAAATGGGCCCCAAAGAAGTCCAAAACCTAGCAAAGCAAATTCCAAGGGATCTTAAGGTTTGAGAATAAACCTCTTTGGCCCAAGGATTTGCCCTCCGGGCCCACTGGGATGGCAGCATCACTCCCAGAGCCCTGAGGCAGCGACCTCACCTGCCTCATCTCTCTGCAGGGCAGCCTGGCTGCTGGAACCAAAGAAGTGGGCCCCCCTCTGAAACTAAGGAGGAAATGGCCTTACTCCTGGGCCTGCGGTATTGGTGGTAGCCCTGATGCTTTCCAAATTGCCTTTAAGGTTGTTCTTCCCTTTTCTTGCAGGATATAGCATGCTGGCAGCTGGATGACTATTGTCCCATCCTGGAGAATTCCAGAGACTGAAAGTCTTCCTTTATTTCTTCCTATCTCTGTCCCCTTCAGTTCAAAGTAGCAGTATAATTGGTATAATCCCATCCCAATTTCTGGCTTCTGCTGAGATTGTTAATTAAAATCATGGGTCATTTCTTTATGGAGTGATTGCCTAGCCACACCCTTGGTGTCCTCTCCAAGAACTTGCTTTCTCATTTTTTGCAATATGGATATGTTGAGATTTTTCCAAATCTTCATGTTCTGGTTCCTTTTTGCTTAGCAGTTGCTTCGATTTCTCTCTTTCCTCTCACATTAATATAAGCAGGAAAAAGAAACCAGGTCATATATGCAACACTTTGCTTACCAATCTTCTCAGCTAAATAAATATTCATCACTGACAAGACTAAAGAAAGACAAGGAATTGTACATAAGCACTGTTCTTGAGTTGAGGAAGTTTTTCCCATGGGGTACATGTTAATAATTCTGAAACCACAATACATGTGTTGACCTGAAATAAACAGACTGCCAGATATTTCTCCAGAAGAGATGGGTTTATTCAGGATCAGCAGAGAATTGCATTTTGAGGTCTGCAACCATGACGAGCCATGTGTAAGTCTCCCCACAGCAAGGGAAGGAGAACACTACTACAGAGAGGAGAAGGAAGCTGGGAGGGCTATAGTAAACAAAGAGTCCGTGGCTTTTCATTGGCTGAGTGCTTGCCAGGGAAGATGGGGAGTCTTTCTTCCTCCTGATGGGCTCTGCTACGATCCAGGGCCTGAGAGCTCCCCATTCTGGTCTCCTGTCTCTATTAATTGAGATTTCTGTTTATTAATTGTTTACAAATGTATAATGGAATTGAACAATTAAGTAAATGAATGGCAATGGTGGGAACCAGTTTTCTCAGTGTTGGAGTGGGAGGTTACAGGCATGCAACGGCAGAAGGCTAGAATGTTTCGTGTAGTAATGAATTCGAGTTCTAGACATCAGTATGAGTTCCTGTTTAGCCTATTATAGATACATATGGTTACATACAGCAATATTTAAAGATATGAGTATATACACACACATATTTTGTTCTGTCAGCTGAGAGGACCTGAAAGAAATGCCACCCTAGAAGCAATGAGAACACCCAGTGCTCAGATCTTGGGTTCTCACCCCATTCCTCCATAAAGAAAACCAGCATTCCTTGGAGAAATGACTAATTTTAGGACTGGGGAAGGAAATATACTAGATGAGCCTTTGAGCAACAAATAAGTATTGGGTTGGCCAAAAGGTTCCTTCAAGTTTTTCTGTAAGATGTTATGGAAAAACCCGAATGAACCTTTTGGCCAATCCAATAAAATTGTATTGGATTATAACACAAAGGACAAAATAAATATCCATGAATTCACATTGGTTTAAATACATGATTGAGTAAATACGCAAATGGGGGGAGAATAGACAAATCAGCCATGCAGAATTACTGCAAATAATTTATGTAGCTACTTTACCAGATACTTCACTCTCTAGAAGGGAGAGGATAATTCTCCACTCCTTATGCGTGTGCTACCCATGGTGACTTCCAAAGATAACAATATGGAAAGAGGGGAGAAGAGTAACCTTACAGTGGAGAAACCTAACGAACACGACCTCAGTCAGGAAACCAAGGTTAACACCAGTTGTAACCAGTTATGTGGATATGAGGTACCCCTGATAAGATGTGATGACAATTGCACTTGACCTTTGTTTCCTTCCTCTCAAAAAGCCCTAATGCCAGTCTAATAGTAAGAAAAACAGATAAATTCCAATCGAGGAACATTCTATCAAATACCAGTCCAGTACTTCTGACAACTGTCAAGGTCATCAAAAACAAAGGAAGGGGCTTCCCTGGTGGCGCAGTGGTTGAGAGTCCGCCTGCCGATGCAGGGGACGTGGGTTCGTGCCCCAGTCCGGGAAGATTCCACATGCCGCGGAGCGGCTGGGCCCGTGAGCCATGGCCGCTGAGCCTGTGCTCCACAATGGGAGAGGCCACAACAGTGAGAGGCCCGCGTACCGCAAAAAACCCCCCAAAAAAGAACAAAGGAAGTCACTAAAACTGTCACAGCCAATAGGAACCTGAAGAGACATGATGAAGAAAGGTACTGTGGGATCCTGTAGGATTCTGGAATAGACAAAAAGGCATTAGGTAAAAACTAAAGAAGTCTAAATAAAGGATGAACTTTAATGTAAGATTTAAATAATAGAGGAAACTGGGTATGGGGTATATGGGAAATCTGTACTACCTTTGCAATTTGTAAATCTAAAATAATTCTAAAATAAAGTTTATTTTTAAGAAACCATCACTTAGATCCCGTCTCTCAAAATGGAGATATGTCCACCACAGAGAGTTAACTTAAAATAGCAGATTTTAAAAGACACTGTAGTAAACAGTAATGACAATAATACTTAGATTTTTCAATCAAAGTTCTTTAGAGATATTTATAAATGATGAAGAATTCCTAGAAATACACTCACCAGAGGTTTTCAATTCTGCCACTGTCTTGCCACATAAACACAAACCACTGCCAAGCTGGGTAACATTTTACTCTAGAATAACATAATTAATTCCTCTATGCATGAGTTTTTAAGTGGTTTTGTGTATCTCATTATCTGAACTAATGATAAGATTTAGGACATTTTAAAAATTTATGAAAAAAACCAAAATTTATGTATGTAAGGCCATACATAATGCTGTGGTATAATAATTCACTTTTTATCATTATAAATGGAGAAAACAAAACCCATGTGGCTTGAATTGGTGCCCCTCCCCCTTTGTAACATGAGCTATATCTGTCTTTTTAACATACATCTAGCACCTCATGTAAATATCAGTACTCTGAGTTTGAGGCACATAGAGTGTTAACTCCACAATAAGTAAGGGATCACTAATTCCATCAGAAAATGTCAGTGTCCCTAAAAATGTTAAATGTGTGCTAGATGGAGGTAAAGCTTCCAATAAGGCATAAAGCACTAGGTCATTTATAAAGCTAAGTGTTCACTTAAATCTTTTGGGGGACAGGGTGGGTAGATAAATGAATAAATTAAACATAAAAATTTTCCAGACTCTGAGTCCCTGAGCACTGGAATAACTTGAAGACTTATAAAAACTCGTCTTACTCACACTTACTTTTAGCATTTCTAATGTTTCAGAAAGATGTTAATTGGGTGAAAACGTATGTGTGTTGTTTGGTGGTACTTCTATATATAGTATATCACCAAATAGCAAAAGGAAACATGAGCAGAAGTATAAAATGATGGAAGAAAGATTAATTTTAGTTCTATAGTTGGCAAGAAGCTAAGCAAAGGCTATGAAGAACAAAATAAGAAATGCTGTAAGACATATATAGTATACCAAGTAGAATGGGACTTAGCTGCAGTAACAACTTAGAAATGATATAAAGATAAATTTGCAATTAACAATTACATACACTCAGATGACAATTTAAAAAATGAGCTTATACTTATGAGGGACTTTTTCCATAATGTTAAGATATGATTAATCAGCCTTATCATTTGGGAAGGGGAAGAAACTAACCTTTCCTCTATAATGTCAAAGGTCACAATTATGAACAAAACAGAGGGTCTTTATCTTAAAGAAAAATTAGCACAGCTCTCTCAGGCTTTGTTTCTATACATTCAGCAGTTTTAAGAATTGCTGAAGTTCAACAATTCAACCAAGCAGCTTATATTGCACCCAAGAAACTGTTAGACTTGGACACTTTTTATTTTGTTTATTTGCATTACTCTAACCTGGGTGTATTTATATAAATTCATGAAAGGTAAAGATCTCAATTATGTCAAAATTATTTGGCATTATGCTAGGCAATCCCTGGAGCGCTAACTGACGCCTTTCAGAGACCTTCAGTCTCCAGGCACTGCCCTGTGTGTTCTTCAGCCAGTGCCAGCTGGGACAGGCCATGCCTTCATCAGAAGGTTTAGCTCTGCCGGCTGGTGGGATCTTGATTAATTTTTCCTGTCTTTGGCCCAGTTTAAACTACCCAGGGTTAGTGGTGTGCCTCATTTCCACTAAACCTTAGGCTTTCTGTTAAACCCACTAAGATTTCTTTGTATGCCCATGACCAGTACTTTTGTTGTAACTTTCTGATCTATACTCTGGTCCCCACCGCTGAGACTAGACTGTTATCTCTGTCATATAAAGATTCATCCTGCACATAAGAGCTGCTTCTTCAGACTTACACCACACAGGATAACCTGTAAGAACTTGGTTACATGGTACATTAGAACTCTTGCTATGACCAGTAGAGAAGAAAACTAGGGTACTACCTAATTTGTTTCCTAAAAAGGCAGTCAGCACTCCAAGTCTTAAATGGCATGGTCGGGTCAGGTTTGGAGTCTGTCAGTGTCAATATCTAAAAGTCCAATTCCAAACAGAATTGGAGTAAGTTCCATTCTATTTGATATACTATATACATATTTTATAGTATTTCTAACTTTTGTTCTGTAGAGTCTTTGCTTAGCTTCTTGCCATGCTGGAAGCTGGAGGTACTCTGATTTAAAAGGGAAGAGAAAAGTAAAAGAAGGAATGCTGTCTGAGTCATGGCACTGTAGCTCCATGTGGTCCGTCTAATTTGGAACAAAACCTTAGTGAGGGGAAGGGATGCAGCGCTACTCTGTATTTACTTTGGGTGTTGGGAAGTGCTCCTTTGATCTCAAAATCATTCTGAGACTGGACTGCATGGCTCATGACTTTAGAAGTGTTATAATTATTTTAGTTCACATAACAGTATGTGGTAAAGATATTTGCCAGACCCCAAAAATTTGCGTTCTCCTTTCCATAATACAGAGCTGTTGCCAGGATGCAGCTTCTCAAATAGGGGCTACAATCTCTAATCAATCTTGTATTCAGATGCGCCCATGTGTCTTATTCTTATCAATGATAACTTTATCCTACACCCAAGATCCGCCTTAAAATTCATCATATGCAGTAGCCAGTGGGAACCAGGCTAGGGTCTCAACAGAACAGTGGACAGGTGTTTAAGTTGAGCTCTCACCAAGGTATCAAGCCCCCATGATTTTTAAAAATCTTAAAAAATTTTTTTTTCTGAGAAGCCTCCATTTACACTCCTACCAACAGTGCACGAGGGTTCCCTTTTTCCCACATCCTCTCCAACATTTGTTATTTGTGTTCTTTTTGATGACAGCCATTCCGACAGGTGTGAGGTGATATTTCATTTTGGTTTTGATTTGCGTTTCCCTGATGATTAGTGGTGTTGAGCATCTTTTCATGTGCCACTTGGCCATCTGCATTTCCTCTTTGGAAAAATATCTATTCAGTTTTTCTGCCCATTTTTTAATTGCATTGTTTGTTTTCTTGATGTTGAGTTGTATGAGCTGTTTATATATGTTGGATATTAATCCCTTATTGGTCATATCATTTGCAAATATTTTCTCCCATTCAGTAGATTTTCTTTTCACTTTGTTGATGGTTTTGCATGTTGTGCAAAAGCCTTTAAGTTTAATTAGGTCCCACTTGTTTATTTTTATTTCCTTTACTTTAGGAGATGAATCCAAAAAATTTTTTGCTGCAATTTATGTCAAAAAGTCTTCTGCCTATGTTTTACTCTAGGAGTTTTATAGTATCTGATCTTTCATTTAGGTCTTTAATCTATTTTGAGTTTATTTTTGTATATAGTATTAGAGAATAGAACTACCATATGACCCAGCAATTCCACTCCTAGGTATATATCCCCCGAAAAAATTAAAATACTAATTCTAAAAGATACATGTTCCCCAATGTTCATAGCAGCATTATTTACAATTGCCAAGATATGGAAGCAACCTAAGTGTCCATCAACAGATGAATGGATAAAGAAGAAGTGGTACATATATACAATGAAATACTACTCAGCCATAAAAAAGAATGAAATTTTGCCATTTGTAGCAACACAGATAGACTTGAAGGGCATTATGCTAAGTGAAATAAGTCAGCTAGAGAAAGACAAATACTGTATGATATTATTTATACATGAAATCTAAAACATACAACAAACTAGTGAATATTAAAAAAAAAGAAGCAGATTCACAGATACAGAGAACAAACTAGTGGCTATCAGTGGTGGGGGAGGGGTAATATAGGGGTGAGGGATTAAGAGGTACAAACTACTATATAAAACAAGCTACAAGGATATATTGTATAACAGGGAATATAGCCAATATTTTTTAATAACTATAAATGGAGTGTAGCCTTTAAAAACTGTATTAAAATTTTTAAAAAATCTCTTCTAGGCAATCATTCATGATATTCTCCCACATTTGATTCCCAACTCAATACTTTAAATTGTTTTCACAGCATCTGGCTCCTGCTTCCATATTCATCCTAAATACCAACTTCTGATTCTTGCTGGATCTAGTTACTCTCCGGCTACTTCTACTCTCTTCTTTGGGTACCCATGGACAGTATTCTCCTTTAGGACTCTATGATCTATTTCCCTGTTCCAAATACCCTATCCTGTAAAACAATCAAACCAATTTCTATATCTTTTTCTAAGAACAGAGTAGAATGTGGAGAGGCAGAGAATTCAAACGCTTTGATACAAGAAAACAATGTTGTAGAACATACTGGTATTACTCCCAGAGAAAAAGTTCAGCATAATTTTAATAGGTTAACAATTGGAATCCAGACTTGTGAGGAAATTAGGAATTAACATCAGGAAGCCTCTACCTTTCCTAGACTGAGGAAATGAAGGGAAGAGGGGGTATTATCAGATCTCAAAGGTTAGAGTCAAATGACAGTAACTGACTAGATGGCAGGCCTGTCCAGAGGGAGCTGGAAATGATGAGAAGAGGCAGCCACTGCCAGAAAAGCGCTTCAAGGCAGAGAGAGATGAGAAAGAAAAACAGCCTGGTGGCTTCCTCCCTGCCTGCCCTCCAATCGCCCATCAGTACCACCCATTAGCCAAATCCCGTTGGAAGGCAGGCCACTCAGGAGCTTGTGAAATGGAGCCCACAGAGGTCAGCCCCCAGAAATAAGAAACAAAGTGCAGATAGGATAAACAATAAAGCTGAGTGCAAAAGGGCTCCAATTAACACAGCTGCAGATACCCCAGTCTGTGGATGCCTCTCACTGCATGGTGGCCAAAGAAGCTGAGTCTCTTCTTGGGTCACATCTCTTATGGGCAGCCACTGATCACTTTTTCATTCAGTGCTTCTGTTTTCTGGTTTTCTCCTGAGGTTTAATGGCGGCTACCACTTTCCTGAGTTTGGAAATTCATAGACTAATCTGCCATCTCTGATATGGGTCAGCTAGTTAATGGTTTGCTAGGTTATCCACCCTAACTCCTCACAGCCATAATATAAGAGAAACTAGATACATTATAATCCATTTTCTTTATAAGATGCTATCACATGTTCCCTCTTTTTCCTTTGTACCAGCAGAGGAGTCACCTAGAGTTTCCCTTGAAGTCTTTCTCCTTAATAACCTGGAGTCATTTTACCCCACACTAGATTGCAGTTTTCTTCAAATCAACAAAATCAGTCTATTTTTCAGTCTATAGACTATTTTCAGGCTATAGACTGAAGGACTGGCTGCCTGTATTGGAAAGATATCAAAACTTAACTTTTAGTTTGACTATCATAAACTACTGGATCAACAGATATACAGAGAGAGTAATTGAGGAATAGCCTTCAAAATGTCTAGAAATTCTTTTGTCTTATATAAAACTTTCATGAGGGGGAAAAATGATTTTTTTTCTAAAAGTAAAAAATGGTTAAAAATAGTACTTATGTAGCCTTTATGAAAGCATTCTTTAAATTTTTAGAGAAGCTTCCATACCTCATCTAATACTTGTTATATGACATTTAAACCATATCTATTCTGCAAAAAACCCCTGCAATTATTTAGCTAAAAGAGGATTTTTATCGTGAGGACAAAACAATAATAATCTGAATGAGTTTAATTTAAAATGATGTTTCAATAATCCCATCAATTTTTAACAGGTGAGGACACAGCTTGATATAGGAAGACCCTCGTTGGTAGAGCCCTTAGGCTCGTAGAAGGAGAAACCACTGCTCTCTCTCTCAATGACAGTCTTAAAGAATCCACACCAATAGAGTTGCAACAAATAAGAGGTCACGATTTAAAAAAAGAAAATCACAGAACACATAAGAAAATAAGCCACCAAGTGTGTAAGAAGAGCAGAAAATAAAAAACAACAAAGCTAAAACCACAAAGACATCCAATATTGCTACGTTTGGATACTGAATACAAAATAAGAGTGTTTACTATGGGAGAAGAAACAAAAATGAAAATTGAAACTATTGGAAGGAAGAAAATTAGATATCAAATCTACACTCCATCTTAACCTAGGAGCTTTGACATCATTTGTAGACAGGCACAGGACTAAGAATAGTAGAAAATAAAGTCACAGAGAAACCAAGAGATGGAAAATAATGAGAGATTACAAGACATGGAGAATTGTGATAGATGGACGGTCCAATGAACCTCTAATTAGAATATTAGAAGATACCGGAAACAATGAAAAAGTAGTAATATTGGAAGAGATAATGTTGAAAATTTTCCAGAATTGTTACAAAACAAAAATCAGCATATTGAGAAAGCATAAAATCCAAGTAGGATAAATAAAAAAGAAATCCACATCTAGACAGTGTGTGAAATCATACAGAATACCAAAAATAAAGATAAGATCTTAAAACCAATTGGAGAAAAAGTTACATTAGCTACAGGGGAATAGCATTTAGACTAAAACAATAATAATTCAATGGTAATAAAGCAACCAGAAAATAAACAAATCCATATATCAGTAATCATAATAAATGTAAGTGCAGTGACTCTCCAGTTAAAAGACTGGATAAAAATTAATCAATAATTAAATCCATAAATGTGTTATTTATGACAAACATCTACATCATAAGAACACGGGGAGTTTGAAATTAAACCTACAACCAAAAAGAGCTTATATATGTGTGTGTATGTGTGTGCATATAGATATAGATATATAGATATAGATATAAAACTGCGTTAGTTGGCGTCCTCCAGAGAAACAGAACTAAGAAGATATATAGATGATATAGATAAGAGATTTATTAAAGGAATTGACTCATGCAGTTATACAAGCCAAAAAATCCCACAATCTGCCAATTGGAAACTTGAGAAACAGGAAAAACTGTGGTATAATTCAGTCTGAGTCCAAAGGCCTGAGAATCAGAAGAGCCTATGGTGTAAATCTCAGTCCTAGGTCAAAGGCCCCAGAACCAGGAGGTCCAAGGAGCAGAACATGGACATTCCAGCTCAAGAAGAGAGAACAAGAATTTGTCCTTCCTTTCCTTTTTGTTCCATTTGGGCTCCCAACAGTGTGGGAAATATCTGTCCACATTGGTGAGGGTGGACGTCTTTACTCAGTCTACTGAATCAAATGCTAATCTCTCTCAAAAATACCCACACAGACACAGCCAGAAATAATGTTTTACCAGCTATCTGGGCATCCCTTAGCCCAGTCAAGTTGACACATAAAATTAATCATTACATTACTATTTTAAAACTGACAAAGATATAATATAAAAGAAAATAGACTTAAAAACTGAAAGCAATGCCAGAGATTGAGAGCCATTATAATAAATGCTTCAGTTCACAAGGCAAAAATAACAACTTAAAATCATTATGAACCTAATAACTTAGCTTCAAAAATGGAAAAATCAACTAATCCATTTCATACTGGTACATTTCAGCATCCCTAATTCTTTGTATATATGGACATATCTAGAACCCTGCACACAATAGCTATGGAATCCCACAGTGTCACCAAATTTATTTTTGGAATATTTACAGAAACCAAGCAAATATGAAAACAACAGCAACCACCACCACAAAAAGAAAGGTTTAAATTTTTCATATATATATATATATATATATATATAAAATATAAAATGTGGGGTTTCTTATAATCTGTAATTTTTATAATCTTATAATCAGTATTTATTATAATCTGTATTTTTATAATGGGTATTTTATAATCTGTAGAGTACAAGTCATGTGGGGTAGTAGTGGAAGCATAACCTTGTACAAGTACTTTGAAAGTAATTTGCCATTGTCTACTAGATTTGAAAATAAACATGCCTCATGACCCAACAATTCCCCTCCTATATATACTTTTATACATATGTACCAGAAAACGTGTATACAAACTGTTTGTGGTAGCATAATTTTTAATAACAAGAAAATTAGAACGAACCCAAATGTCAATTGGCAAAAGAATATAGATAACTAGATTATGGTGTACTTATGCAACGAGATACTATAGCACAATGAAATGAAAAACTCATCATTAGAGCAATCCACATGTATGAATCTCAGAACTTAATGTTGCATGAATAAAGCAATATCAGAAAAAAATACATGCAGTATGAAAAAATTCATAAAAATACAATATAAAGCATTAGATTGTTTTAGGAGATACATGAGGTAAAATTAGAAAGAAAAGAAAAATAATAAACATAAATTTCAGGTAACAAGTTTCTTCTGGGAATGGAGGTTCACAGAGCTTGCGATATAGACTTATATACATATATATAATATTTCATAATTTTGAAAGAATGAAATATATGCAAATAGCCAATAAGCACATGGAAAGATGTTCTGCGTCATTAAGGAAATGACACTGCAAACCAAAACTGCAATGGAATACCACTTCACACCTATTCGCGTGGCTACTGAAAAAAGGGAGGAAGGGAGGGAGGAAAGGAAGGAAGGAAGGAAGGGAGGGAGGGAGGGAGGGAGGGAGGGAAGGGAGGGGAGGGAGGGAGGGAGGAAGGAGTGAGAGAGAGGGAAGGGAAAGGAAGGGAAGGGGAGGGGACAGGACAGGAGGAGAAGGGAGGGGAGGAGAACAGGAGGGGAAAGGAGAGGAGAGGTGTTGGTAAGGATGTGGAGAAACTGGAAACTTCATGCATTGCTGATGGGAATGTAAAATGTCAAAAATAGTTTGGCAGTCCCTCAAAAAGTTAAACATAGAATTAGCATACAATTCAGCAGTTTCACTTATAGGTAAATATCCCAAACAATTGAAAGCAAGAATTCAAACAGATATCTGCGTGCCAATATTCATAGCAGCATTATTTACAATAGCCGAAAGGTAGAAACAACCCAAGCGTTCATCAACAGAAGAATGGATAAACAAAATGTAGTATATACATAAAATGGAATATTATTTAGTCATAAAAAGGAATGCAATTCTGATACATGCTATAACGTAGATGAACCCTGAAAACATGCTAAGTGAAATAAACCAAACAAAGAAGGACAAATGTTGCATGATTCCACTTCTATGAGGTACATAATATAGGCAAATTCATAAAGGCATTAAGTAGAATACAGGTTACCAGGGACTGAGGGAAAGAGGAAATGAGGAGTTACTGTTTAATGGATAAAGGGTTTCTGTTTGAGATAATGAAAAATTTCTGAAAACAGACAGTGGTGACAGTTTTACAACACTGTGAATGTACTGAATGCCATTGAGTTGTACACTCAGAATTGGTTAAAATGATCGATTTTATGTTACACATATTTAAACACAATAAAAAATTGAAAAGGGGGCAAAACTATAAAAGATTCTGCATAAAAAAGAATGATTCAGATCTAGAAATAATGACAAGGAATAATCTCCTGGACATATCAGTAAATTAAAAAAGCAAGAGGTAGAATGATATGTGTAGGCTACCACTTTTAAAGAAAAAATATCAATAGTCAGGACATGGAAGCAACCTAAATGTCCATCAACAGAGGAATGGATAAAGAAGATGTGGTACATATATACAATGGAATATTACTCAGCCACAAAAAGGAATGAAATTGGGTCATTTGTAGAGACGTGCATGGACCTAGAGACTGTCATACAGAGTGAAGTAAGTCAGAAAGAGAAAAATATTGTATATTAACGCATATATGTGGAATCTAGAAAAATGGTATAGATGATCCTATTTGCAAAGCAGAAATAGAGACACAGACTTAGAGAACAAATGTATGGATATCAAGGGGAAAGCAGGGGTGGGAGGACCTGGGAGATTGGGATTGACACATATACACTATTGATACTATGTATAAAATAGAAAACTAAAGAGAACATACTGTATAGTACAGGTAACTCTACTTAATGCTCTGTGGTGACCTGAATGGGAAGGAAGTCCAAAAGGGAGGGGATATATGTATATGTATGTCTGATTCATTTTGCTGTACAGTAGAAACTAACACAACATTGTAAAGCAACTATACTCCAATAAAAATTAATTTTAAAAAAATAAAGAAAAAATATGAGGACTTCCTACACACACCTGCATACAGATGTATATGGAGAGATTCTCTGGAAAGACACCTAATAAACTGATAAACTATTTCCTATGAAGTAAAGGACGGGGTGGGAGGGTGACTTAGAATAGATTTTAAATTTACTTATCACATATCTACTTTACTTACCAACTGTCACATATTTTAAAAATAGATGTGAAATTAGAGACTTTTGTCAATAGAATATTAGGTATTTTAGAAAAATTAAATGGTCAGAAACATGTGATTGATTGGATAGGGAAAGACTAGAGTTAAGGATACCAGTTCAATGATTATTTTGATATTGCAAACACATGACTGTTGGTATCTGAACAAAAGCTCTGGCACTGGAGAGATGTCTTAAATATAAATAAGTTTATTTAATATAATAAATATAAATACATAATAAATATAGTAAATTATAAATAATAAATATATAAATATTTATTTATTTGATATAAGGGATAAAGAAGATATGAAAATATAAAGATAACTTCAAATTCTGAAGTCTAGTTGACTGAGAAATTGCCAATCCCTTAATCAATATGAATAAATGATAAACAAAATTCTCTACATTCACAGATTCATTCCTCAAACATTTATTGAGCATCTATGTTGTGTTGCCAGGCACTGAGCTAGCACTGGGGCTACAGAGATGACCAAACACAACCGCTACTATCAAAACACAGTTTCCTGGGGAAGGCAAACGTGAATAGAAAATTACAGTCTAATGAAATAAATATTGTTGTGGTATCTTAATCAATGTAGAGAGAGCACAGAGTAAGGGGAACTCCATTTGCCAGGGGCAATGACAAGAGGTTTCAAAGAGGAGGTACAATCTGAATAGCATGTTGAGGGACGGTCTAGAACCACACTAGACACAAGGACCAGAATATCAGGGAGCAGAGATGGCTGTGGCAGTTTTCAGCAGTGTGGGAACTTCAGGGCGCCGGAGAGCAGAGTGTAAGTACATTCAAGTGCAGAAGAGGGTTAGGAGAACATTAAGTACCCAAGATCCCTTAAATCAACATATCCAAAATGACAATTCGTGATTTAGCCATGAAAACCTGCAGCTCCTGCTAAGTGAATAATTTGGTTTTAGTCATAACAGGCGAAGCATATCCATTTGTGATTTATAGTTTTGATTATTCTGTTTTCTGGCCAATGCCAGCTCCCCCTCTAAGTAATAATTTGTCTTCTGTCCTGAGGCCTTAGACTCCTACTTGTTAAGGTGGGGTGAGGGGGGAGGTGAACGATACGTGAGAATAATAATGATTGTCTTTGTGCTTCCAAGCAGGCTGAGGAAGAGGGAGATTTGAGGGGAGAGAGTGGAGACTTACTCAAGAATACATCCCTGAATATAGAGCCCCATTCATTGCTAAGTGCTTGTGAAGAGCCATAGGTGAGCTTGTCCAGGCAATGGGAAAACAGTGGTGAGCAGGTCACTGGAGTTCTCAGTCTCCTGCCTCACTGGTAAGCCTGCAAAATCACAGTACTCAGGGGCTTCCCTGGTGGCGCAGTGGTTAGGAATCCACCTGCCAACGCAGAGGACGCGGGTTTAAGCCCTGGTCTGGGAAGATCCCACATGCCGTGGAACAACTAAGCCCGTGCACCACAACTACTGAGCCCACGTGCCACAAATACTGAAGCCTCGCGCCTAGAGCCCGTGCTCCCCAACAAGAGAAGCCACCGCAACAAGAGAAGCCACCACAATGAGAAGAAGCCCGCGCACCGCAACGAAGAGTAGCCCCCGCTCGCCGCAACTAGGGAAGGCCGTGCGCAGCAACAAAGACCCAGTGCAGCCATAAATAAATAAATAAATCACAGTACTCAAATAATGACATGAATACTGAGTTGAGGCATCAGTCAATAATTGAGAGAATTAACATAGAGACATAGTAAAGCATACCCAGTGGATGACTGCTGTATGCAGCGATATCATTTTACCATATCTGATATGAAAATGTTAATTTTCACAGTTCTCAGCCTCCCTTGCTCCCTCTCACCCTCTCCTTTTCCTTCTCTGTGGTGCAAAAGTGTACACTAACACTGACACCATGGGATACAAAAGTATTTCGGATAAAGACCTAGTTGTTGCAGGTAATGCCTATGGGTAATTACAGTAAACACAGTAATAGACGATACCCGAGAATTTACACTGATCTAAGTGCTACTACGTTTTGTTCAATATTGACTACAAACCTTTGAGGTAGGTATCATTATTGTACCTATTTATTACACCTGAGACACTAATAGGTTGAATGAATTGCCAAAGGTCGCACAGCTAATAAGTGGCAGAGCTGGGATTTGGACTGAAACAGGCGGGCTCCAGGGCCTGAAATGCTAAACGTGCCACTGTGAAACCCTTGGCTAGCATCAGTTATTCTCAGCCATCAAATGAAACATGGGTATAACATGAAGAATGTTATGACAGAGACTCTCTCATTGGTAAACATTTGTAGTGATGGACTCATACAGGATCTATTACAATATGTATATCCTCGTTTGACCATGAAAATACTAGCTCTCAATATTCTTTAACTCAAACATAATGTAATCCCTGAAGTCCAGACTTCTCTTATAAGGACCTTGGATATGCTACATTTTTGTGATTAGAACTGAAATATATTAAGTATCCTTTAGAAATAAGTAGGAAATGAAATTTGGAAATAAATAATTCAAATGATTTTTCTAATAAGCACTGTAAATTATATATTTTATCAAATCATAATATCATAAAAACTCAAAGTTGAAGAAACTTAGGTTTCCTTACCCTTATCCTTTCTGCAATAACTGTCATTATTTTTTGGTTAATAATTCAAAGGCACTGGTAATATCCCTAAGAATTTTAAACTTGTGAAAATCTTAGAATAACCGCATATATTTATGAATGATACACTTTATATTTTTCACTTTTTTCTCAGTATTTTCTCTTTTCAAAAAGCCTTTATGCAGTTGTTAGCTTGTTAGAAACTAAGGTCTTGCAGTGTTTCAAAAATGCCACATGTCATGACATTTTATAAATGGCACATTTGCTTCAACACCTGAGTTTAGCAAAATACCTCTCAGCACAGTTCATGATTCTCACTCTGCAGACCGGGAAAGGGATGCTGTCACCAAAAGGTACTCATTATAGTTCAAGAAGGCAACATGAAGTCAAAAGAGGGAGACCAATTTTTTGACACTTTACACAAAGGAGAATGTCCTCAGAGATGTTTGGCTGAGATCTGTAACATATATGCTATAATTAAAATCGTAACCACAGGTTCCTGATTTTCTACAGATACCACAAGCTACATTAATTAAGGCAGAATTTCAAATTAGCAAAGTACTATAATCAAAATGAGGAGGGTTATAATTAAATGTGCTCGCAAGGGAGGGTCACCAAGTGAGACAAAACCACATTCTGTCTGCCACTGCTGTCCTTCAGATGACTGAAAACAAAATTGTGAGGTAACAATTTAAGCTAAAGTATTGACTTTAATGATTTATTAGTCCAGAATCCTAAAGACACAAGGTGGGATGAGCATAGCTAAGTGTGTGACATGCTGAGTTTAAACCTCCTTAAAAGGAGAAGGGCAGTGGAGAATTTTGTTATATATGTATAATTTATATATATGTACGTTACATATAAATATATACCATTTTTATATATTTATATCTATAATGTATGTTTTAAATTTAAATATATATTATATTAAATATAATCTATATTTTGTTTTAATAAATCCTAACCCACTGCCCCATTGGGAATATGAACGAATGAAAAACGTCAGTGGTCATGAAAATGGACACTCTTCCTTTTGTCATTTTACGTACTTTGTTTTTCTTTTTTTTACTGTTAATAGGAGGAGAGTACGTTGGAGGAAAGCTAGAAGGTTCAGAGCTATTCACACTATTTAATGGCTTTACAGCTTCAAGTTTCAAGCAAATCTTTTCCAGAGCCCTCTGCTGGACTCATAATAGAAATGCTGATTCAAAGGAAATGACAAAGCTTGCCCTTGCCTAGTTCCCAAAAGTGGTTGTGTGGAAAACACAAAAGTGAAGGAGATAGAGAGTAAGGAAAATAATTCTCTATTCCAAGATCTCTATTCCTCTAGTCCTCTAATCTCAGCACTTGCAATTATTTTATATTTTCTGTCTCTCTCACCCACTAGAATGTACATTACATGAGGGTAGGGACAATCTTATCTTTCTCACCACGGAACTGAACATAGAAGATGTTTATGTTAGAAAACTCTTTGTACCACTTCATGTCCTTTCAGCCTCTCCTTCATCCCAGGCATAGGATTCCATCAGCTTTCCCCATCTGTAATCTGTCAGTATCCCACACTGGCCAGTGCCACATACCTTCCCGACCCAGGGCTTCTCTGCACCAAGGTACAGCTGGCCCCCATCTTGAAGGAAACTTTGATGAATTGGACAAACCCTCCTCCCAAGAGGGAGGATTTCTGTACCACTTTCCTCTCAGTTCTACCTCTTATTCCAGTCCCTATTCCATTCAAGAAACCAAATTTGTGCAGGTTTAACTTGTCAGTAGTCATCTTGGCCATGACTACCCATTTCTCAATTCCTGCCCAAGGGCGTTTCTAATGCTACAGTATGGGTTTCCCAGGTCAACCTACTCAAACATGTACAAGCCAGAAGTATGAGCTGTTGAAAACCTGTGGGATTACCATTGGCAAATGGAAAGCAGAATTTCATAGATAAATGTTTCTCCTTTTCATCCCTGGAGTGCACAGTCTTGAGAAACATTCATAGGGTTCCTCAGACGGTCTCAGAGGATTAAGCATTGGTTACAGGCAATGATGGCTATCTTGATAACGCACTTTTTTTTTTTTCGGTACGCGGGCCTCTCACTGTTGTGGCCTCTCCCGTTGCAGAGCACAGGCTCCGGACACGCAGGCTCAGTGGCCATGGCTCACGGGCCCAGCCACTCCACGGCACGTGGGATCCTCCCACACCGGGGCACGAACCTGTGTCCCCTGCATAGGCAGGCGGACTCTCAACCAGTGGGCCACCAGGGAAGCCCGATAACGCACTTAAAAAATTTTTTTTATTAATTTATTTTTTTATACAGCAGGTTCTTATTAGTTATCTATTTTATACATATTAGTGTATATATGTCAATCCCAATCTCCCAATTCATCCCACCACCACCACCAACACCCCCTGCTTTCCCCCCTTGGTGCCCACACGTTTGCTCTCTACATCTGTGTCTCTATTTCTGCCTTGTAAACCGGTTCATCTGTACCATTTTTCTAGGTTCCACATATATGCATTAATATACGATATTTGTTTTTCTCTTTCTGACTTACTTCACTTTGTATAACAATCTCTAGGTCCAGCCACATCTCTACAAATGACCCAATTTCATTCCTTTTTATGGCTGAGTAATATTCTATTGTATATATGTACCACATCTTCCTTATCCATTCGTCTGTTGATGGGCATTTAGGTTGCATCCATGACATGGCTATTGTAACAGTGCTGCAATGAACATTGGGGTACATGTTTCTTTTTGAATTATGGTTTTCTCTGGGTATATGCCCAGGAGTGGGATTGCTGGGTCATATGGTAGTTCTATTTTTAGTTTTTTAAGGAACCTCCGTACTGTTCTCCATAGCGGCTGTATCAATTTACATTCCTACCAACAGTGCAAGAGGGTTCCCTTTTCTCCACACCCTCTCCAGCATTTGTTGTTTGGAGATTTTCTGATGATGCTCATTCTAACTGGTGTGAGGAGTTATCTCATTGTAGTTTTGATTTGCATTTCTCTAATAGTTAGTGATGTTGAGCAGCTTTTCATGTGCCTCTTGGTCATCTGTATGTCTTTTCTGGAGAGGTGTCTACTTAGCTCTTCTGCCCATTTTTTGATTGGGCTGTTTGTTTTTTTAATATTGAGCTGCATGAGCTGTTTATATATTTAGGAGATTAATCCTTTGTCTGTTGATCTGATACCAAATATTTTCTCCCATTGTGAGGGTTGTCTTTTCGTCTTGCTTGTAGTTTCCTTTGCTGCGCAAAAGCTTTGAAGTTTCATTACGTCCCATTTGTTTATTTTTGTTTTTATTTCCATTAACTCTAGGAGGTGGGTCAAAAAAGATCTTGCTGTGATTTAGGTCAAAGAGTATTCTTCCTATGTTTTCCTCTAAGAGTTTTATAGTGTCTGGCCTTACATTTAGGTCTTTAATCCATTTTGAGTTTATTTTTGTGTACTGTGTTAGGGAGTGTTCTAATTTCACTCCTTTACATGTAGCTGTCCAGTTTTCCCAGCACCACGTACTGAAGACTGTCTTTTCTCCATTGTATATCCTTGCCTTCTTTGTCATAGATTAGTTGACTGTAGGTGCGTGGGTTTATCTCTGGGCTTTCTATCCTGTACTATTGATCTATATTTCTGTTTTTGTGCCAGTACTATGTTGTCTTGATTACTGTAGCTTTGTAGTATAGTCTAAAGTCAGGGAGTCTGATTCCTCCAGCTCCATTTTCTTTCCCTCAAGACTGCTTTGGCTAGGGACTTCCCTGGTGGTGTAGTGTTTAAGAATCTGCATGCCAATCCAGGGGACACAGATTCAAGCCCTGGTCCAGGAAGATCCCACATGCCACGGAGCAATGAAGCCTGTGCACCACAACTACTGAGCCTGTTCTCTAGAGCCTGTGTGCCACAACTACCAAAGCCTACATGCCTAGAGCCTGTGCTCTGCAACAAGAGAAGCCACTGTAATGAGAAGCCTGCACACTGCAATGAAGACGAGCCCCCAGTCACTGCAACAAGAGAAAGCCCACGTGCAGCAACGAAGATCCAATGTAGTCAAAAATAAATAAATAAAATAAATAAATTTATTTAAAAAAAAATAGATTGCTCTGGCTATTCAGGGTCTTTTGTGTCTCCATACAAATTTTAAGATTTTTTCTTCTAGTTCTGTAAAAAATGCCATTGGTAATTTGATAGGGATTGCATTGAATCTGTAGATTGCTTTGGGTAGTATAGTCATTTTCACAATATTGATTCTTCCAATCCAAGAACATGGTATATCTCTCCATCTGTTGGTATCACCTTTAATTTCTTTCATCAGTGTCTTATAGTTTTCTGCATACAGGTCGTTTGTCTCCTTAGGTAGGTTTATTCCTAGGTGTTTTATTCTTTTTGTTGCAATGGTAAGTGGGAGTGTTTCCTTAATTTCTCTTTCAGATTTTTCAGCATTAGTGTAGACGAATGCAAGAGATTTCTGTGAATTAATTTTGTATCCTGCAACTTTACCAAATTCACTGATTAGCTCAAGTAGTTTTCTGGTGGCATCTTTAGGATTCTCTATGTATAGTACCATGTCATCTGCAAACAGTGACAGCTTTACTTTCTTTTCCAATTTGGATTCCTTTTATTATTTTTTTTTCTTCTCTGATTGCTGTGGCTAGGACTTCCAAAAACTTTGTTGAATAACAGTGGCAAGAGTGGACATCGTACACTTGTTCCTGATCTTAGAGGAAATGCTTTCATTTCTTCACCATTGAGAATGATGTTTGCTGTGGGTGTGTCGTATATGGGCTTTATTATGTTGAGATAGGTTCCTTCTACATATCCACTTTCTGGAGAGTTCTTTTTATCATAAATGGGTGTTGACTTTTGTCAAAAGCTTTTCTGCACCTATTGAGATGATCATATGGTTTTTATTCTTCAGTTTGTTAATATGGTGTATCACATTGATTGATTTGCATATATTGAAGAATCCTTGGGATAAATCCCACTTGATCATGGTGTATGATCCTTTTAATGTGATGCTGGATTCTGTTTGCTAGTTCTTTTTGAGGATTTTTGCACCTATATTCATCGGTGATATTGGTCTGTAATTTTCTTTTTTTGTAGTATCTCTGTCTGGTTTTGGTATCAGGGTGATGGTGGCCTTGTAGAATGAGTTTGGGAGTGTTCCTTCCTCTGCAATTTTTTGGAAGAATTTGAGAAGGATGGGTGTCATCTTTTCTCTAAATGTCTGATAGAATTCACCTGTGAAGCCATCTGGTCCTGGACATTTGTTTGTTGGAAGATTTTTATTTATTTATTTATTTTTTTGCGGTACACGGGCCTATCACTGTTGTGGCCTCTCCTGTTGCGGAGCACAGGCTCTGGACGCGCAGGCTCAGCAGCCATGGCTCACGGGCCCAGCCACTCAGCGGCACGTTGGATCCTCCTGGACCGGGACACAAACCCGTGTCCCCTGCATCAGCAGGTGGACTCTCAACCACTGCGCCACCAGTGAAGCCCGACCAGATAGATTTAATTGATATTTATAGGACATTCCATTCAAAAACAGCAGATTACACTTTCTTCTCAAGAGCACATGGAACATTCTTCAGGATAGATCACATCTTGGGTCACAAACTGACACTCCCTTATGGCTTTTAACATTTCTGCTGAGAAATCAGCTGTTAAGCTTATGGGAGTTCCCTTGCATGTTATTTGTCATTTTTGCCTTGTTGCTTTTAATAATTTTTCTTTGTCTTTAATTTTTGTCAATTTGATTACTATGTGTCTCAGTGTGTTTCTCCTTGGGTTTATCCTGCCTGGAACTCTCTGTGCTTCCTGTGCTTGTGTGGCTATTTCTTTTCTGATGTTAGAAAATTTTTCGACTATAATCTCTTCAATTATTTTCTCAGGTCCTTTCTCTAGCTCTTCTTCTTTTGGGACCCCTATAATGCAAGTGTTGGTGAATTTAATGTTGTCCCAGAGGTCTCTTAAGGTACCTTCATTCTTTTTTCTTTATTCTAATCCACAGCAGTGAATTCTACCATTCTGTCTTCCAGGTCACTTATCCGTTCTTCTGCCTCAGTTATTCTGCTATTGATTCCTTCTAGTGTAGTTTTCATTTCAGTTATTGTATTGTTCATCTCTATTTGTTTGTTCTTTGATTTTTCTTGGTGTTTGTTCTTTAATTCTTCTAGGTCTTTTTTACACATTTCTTGCATCTTCTCAATCTTCGTCTCCATTCTTTTTCCGAGGTCCTGGATCATCTTCACTATCATTATTCTGAATTATTTTTCTGGAAGGTTGCCTATCTCCACTTCATTTAGTGTCCTTCACCGGGTACATAGTCCTCTGCCTTTTCATTTTGTCTATTTTCCTGTGAATGTGGTTTTCGTTCCACAGGCCGCAGGACTGTCATTCTTCTTGCTTCTGCTGTCTGCCCTCTCTTGATTACACACTCTTATTTTACTCCACTAATTCCTCACTCCTGCTCTCTAGGCTCACTTCTAACGAGATTACTGAATGCAGATTTTCATCTCAGACTCTGAATTGGGGTCCACCCAGACTAGGAAAGCATTCAATATACATTCATAGAATAAACAAATGAATAAACAATGAATACTCATTAGTCTCCAAATTCCCTGAACAGTCCCTCTTTCTTCATTACTCTTTCTCTATTCAACATTAAAATGTTGGTATTCTCCAGGCTTCTAACTTTCACTCTCTTTCCTTCTAGGCAAATAAAATTACCCTTAGCATTCCCATACATGGCAAGGTTGTAACTAATCTCCATTCTGCCTTTAACTCTTACCCTGTGCCCTCTCAGAAACTCCAGAACTACACATGTGTGCATGTGCCCATCAACATATAGTGAATATACGTACACGTGTAATTTCCTAGTTTTTCCACTTGAGTGTCCCATGAACACTCCAAACTCAATATTTATCAAGAAGAAATCATTATCTTCCTCCTGAAATCCACCCCTCTTTCTAGGTTCCCTATACTAAGGAATGGTAGCACCATCCACTTCACCCCACGAGTCAGAAATTCAAATCTTTCTTTATTCTAATCCATCATTACTCATATCCAAAGTCCCATCTATTCTATCTCTTTAATATAATGTAAATTTCTCTCCAATTAACAACTTTTATACTACTTCCTTAAATTAGAATGTTTGTACTGCTGTAATAATATCACAACTAGTTTCTCCAATTTCATTCTTAAGCCTATATCCAGATATAGTGAATTTCCTGAAATTCTTGTCATTTTCTTGTTTTAACTCCTTAGTGGTATTGCATGGCCTCTAGTTTAAAGGTGAAGTTTCTTAACCAAGCTTTCAAGGTCCTTCATCATATGGGTCCTGCCTACTTCTCTCATTCTTTATCACTGTCCCTATGTGCACTTCCATATCAATCACGTAAAACTCCCAAACAAGCCATACGCTTTTTTACGTTTGTGAATTTATATATCACAGGTGTTTTTTTCTGTAATATCCCTCTCTCATATCCACACCTACTATCTGTCATTCTTCAGGAAGTAACTCAAATCTTACTTCCTCTTAAAAGATTTCACCAATTTCTTTCATATCTTCTCAACCCCAGGGCTAGATTGGATGTTACTCCTTATCACACTCTCTCTTTAGCTCTTTTCCATTCAATGTCTTCTATGTGATAGCATCATCACAATGTATGTTAACTATTGATTAATATAATTTTATTAAAATTTTATTAATTTTTTAGACAATATGTGCCTTGGGTTAGGGACTTATCAACTTTGTATTTTTGAGACACATAAGAATGTCTGAATATAATAACTCCTCAATGTCTGTTGAATAAGATAATCAATGACAATAGAAGCTACTGATTGTGTAATATTTTCAAAAGTACACTCTAAACTAGGCATTATTTCCCACGATTTTCTGGAAAAAAGCCAAAAATTTTAGAGAAAGTGAGAGACTTCCTCAAGTACACAGCTGGGAAATAGCAAAACCATTTTGCAAATCTTTGTCTACATGAATACAAGGTCCATATCCTTACTCTATGCCACATCATCCGAAGGCCCAAATAAATTGTGTATGGAGAGGAAAGAGTCAGTATTATGAGAGGTAATGGAGGAAAAAAGATAAAACCTTAGGCCACCACAAATGTCTTTCTTTCTCCTCATATTATTGTTATTACTTTGTTGGTTTGTATTATTTAGAGGAGAAAGGAGTTGTCTGTCTCTTTTAACAAGCCACACTGAAAGCAATATCTTCAAATGACAAAGACCCCAAATTCATCAAGACCTACCTTGTCATATTTATCATTGCCAAACTTTGGATGGTCAATAAACAGCTTGACCTGAAACTCAACTGTTTCTTTTTAATACTCACTACTCTTCATAATTTGACAAATAGAAAATAAATAGACCAAAAAATGTTGTTAAGCATCAAAGAAAATAGGATCTAACACAAATGAAAACAAAGACACATTTTTAGAAGAGAAGAAGTTTGAGCAGAAGTTTTGTTCTGAACCCAAAGCGGCATTTGTTTTCGGCACTCTGTTGTCCATCTTATTTTCTAGGTATATAGATCTAAAAACCTTTTGTCAGGCAATGCAAACTGTGTAGACATTCACAAAAAGAAGATGAAAAGAAATACTGTGACAGTTATTTTCCTACTGTATGGATTTGCTTGGAGCTGTACCATGGAAAACAATCTTAACACAGATATTAAATTCTAGATGAGGATATACATTTGGCAATGTTTAAGGGTACTGATAAAGCAAACTACTATGAAAGCATCAAAAAATTATTTGATATATTGATAGAGGAATGAATATATGATGATAGCTGATAAATAATTATAGAAAAATATCAATTTTAGAATCTAGATGATGAGCTTAAGAGTGTTCACTATATAACTCTTTCAACTTTTCTGTGTTTTGGATAATATTCATAATAAATGTGAAAAAAATCAATGAAAAATTATAATTGATCCCATGTGTAATTTTCAGACATAAGCCAGTTCTGATTCAGAATTCATGACTGAAGAAAAATCTGGATTCCTGTGAGGAAGCATCACACAAAACTATGATATGTATACTCATTAGTAACTTCCTCCATTCTTCCCTAAAGAGACCCATAGCCATTTAATTAGTTAACCATACACTGGGGAAAAGAAAATACCTTCAAACCTTTTGAGAATATTTGTATATGGGGTCTATATTGGCATTGATATTTGGGAGCCCAAAGTGCTACCATCACTCCCCTAATAGACTATGAATACATGTTATCTAGGAAATAAATATTATCTTGGAGCAGGTTCAGCTCATAGCTGTGGTCACACCCAACAGTTACTTCCCAGTCCCTAAATGTATAATTGTACTAGACATAGCTGGTAATTGGCAGAACACTCACATCAGTTCCTTGAGCTGTGGTATAAGAGAAATAATAAAGGAAAAGGCCAAGTGGAAGCCTCAAAAATTGTCCCTCCACCTCTGGTCAAGATTGTAAATACAGTAAATAATAACATATTACCAAAGGAACCAAGAGATTAGTGCCACACTTAAGATGTAAAATATGCAGAGATATCGGTCCCCATCATATTCCACTTAATTTGTAGGTCTGACTCCTACAACAATTAAATAAATCTAGAAACTCAACCAAGCAGATGTCCAAATTTCAGTTTCTATGTCAAACATGGAATCTATACTAGAGCAAATTAACACAGCCTCCAGTACATGTTAAGTGGCTACTGATTTGGTGAATGCATTATTTTCCATCCCTATCAATAAGGAGCGTCAGAAATAGTTCACATTCAAATAGGATGGACAACAGTGTACATATATGGTCCTACCCCAAGACTATGTCAATCTTCCTGGTTTCTTTAAAAATATAGTCCAAAGTGTCTTCAGACATATAAACATTCCACAGAACATCACATTGGCTACTATATCAATGACATTATGTTAATTGGACTGAAATGTAAATTGGAGACTAAGGTAAGACAAATGTGTTCCAGTGGCAGAAAATGCACTCTACAAAGATTCAACGTTTTGCCTCATCAGTGAAGTTTTCAGGCCCCTAGTAGTCTGTGGCATGCTGTGCTATCCTCTCAATATAAAGGAGAAATTTTTGCATCTCAGATCTTCCAGCACAAAGAGAGGCACATAATGTCTGGTTCACATTTTCAGATTCTGGAAACAGCATATTCTACATTAAGAAAGAGTACTCTGACTTACTTACTGAATGACAAAGAAGGCTGCTAGCTTTGACTGGAGCCCAGAGAAGGGAGGATCCCTCAGTAGTTTCAGGCTGTGATTCAAGTAGCTTTGGTCCTTGAGATAACTAGGAAAAGAAAAGAATACATGAAGAGTTTACAGTAAGTTCCAGTAGCAGAAAATTCTGAGGGTTCTAGAGAAGTGTTGTATTATCTACAGCATAGAAAGTATATAGTCTCCTTAACAAATGGGGCTGTGAAAACAGGATATCCATATGTAAAGGAACTAAATTGGACCCCTATCTTACACCATACACAAAAATCAATTCCAGTGGGTTAAAGACTTGAAAGTAAGACCTGAAACCATGAAACTACTCGAAGAAACACAGGCAAAAATCTTCATGACATTGGTCTCAGCAATGGTTTCATGGGTATGACACCAAAAGGACAGACAACAAAAAACAAAAATAGACAAGTTGGACTACCTCAAACTAAAAAGCTTCTACATAGCAAAGGAAATGATCAATAAAATTAAAAGGCAACCTACAGAATGGGAGAAAACATCTGCAAACCATATATCTGATAAGAGGTTAATATCTATAATATATAAATAACTCCTACAACTCAACAGCAAAAAACAAATAATCTAAGTTTTAAATGGGCAAAGGATTTGAATAGACATTTCTTCAATAAAGACATACAGATAGCCAACAGGTACATGAAAGGATGTTCAACACCACTAATCATCAGTGAAATGTTAATCAAAACCACAGTGAGCACACATCTATCAGGATGACTATTACCAAAAAAAAAAAAAAAAGACATTAAGTATTGATGAAGATATGGAGAAACTGGAACACCTGCACACTATTGGTGGGAATAACGAATGGTGCAGCCACTGTGGAAAACAATAGGGAGATTCCTCAAAAAATTAAAAATTAAACTGCTATATGATCCAGCAGTCCCACTTCTGGGTATTTATCCAGAAGAACTGAAATCAGGATTTCAGAGAGATACTAGCACTCCTATGTTTATTGCAACATCACAGTAGCCAAGCTGTGGAAACAACTTAAATGTCATTCAACAGATGAACAGATAAAGAATACGTGGTACATATATACAGTAGAATACCATTCAGCCTTTAAAAAAAGAAGGAAAATTCTGCAATATGTGACTACATGGATGAATCTTGAGGACATCATGCTAAGTGAAATTGATCAGTCACAAAGAAACAAAAAATACATAATTCTTCTTACACGAAGTATCGAAAATAGTCAAATTCACAAAATCAAAGAGTGGAATGGTGGTTGCCCAGGGCTGGGAGGTGCTGAAGGGAATAAGTAATTATTAATCAAGGGGTATAAAGTCTCAGTTAAGCAAAATGAATAAACTCTAGACATCTTCTTTACACCATTGTATCTACAGTCAATAATAATGTATCATACACTAACAAATTTGTTGAGAGTAAATTTCATGTTGTGGTCTCATCAAAATAAAATGAAAAAAATCATCCAATAAATGACTGTTAAATGGGCTTAATCCTAGATTTGCCTAATTTAAAATTCTATATCCTTTCCACTAAAAATACTGCTACCCTAAAAACAGTTTTTTTAATATTTTAAAATTTATTTATTCTGTTTTTTCTTTTGGCTGCGTTGGGACCGCATTGTTGCGTGTGGGCTTTCTCTAGTTGAGGCAAGTGGGGGCTACTCTTCATTGCGGTGCACGGGCTTCTCACTGGTGGCTTCTCTTGTTGCTGAGCACAGGCTCTAGGCGTGTGGGCTTCAGTAACTGTGGCACGCAGGCTCAATAGTTGTGGCTCACGGGCTTAGTTGCTCCATGGCATGTGGGATCTTCTTGGACCAGGGATCGAACCAGTGTCCCCTGCATTGGCAGGCAAATTCTTAACGACTGTGCCACCAGGGAAGTCCAGAAATAGTATACGTAATGTACAAGTACTTTCCATTCCCTAGGGGAAAACTACTGTTGTTATTGTTTTGTTTTGTGTTTTAGTTTTGTGATGTGGAAATATTGTTAGGTCCTAACAATTCCTGGACAAAATGTCCTCTTGAAGCTACCTAATAACATTTCATAACTTTTTATTTCCCATAAAATTATTAGGTTTATAAGGGTGTTTCCTCAATCTCTTAAAAACAAGAAGGTATGCTCTAGATAAAGGAAATTAATTCTCTAGTCACTGAAGGTAGCATACTTTATTATAAATGAAGAATTAGGACTCTTTTAATCATCAATGTCTCATGAATTTCTTTGGTGAGTGAGATCTTTAAGGGGCCTATTCACAGAGTTTCTGTATCTCCAAAGCTGAGGACCAGCATCTAGGTAAACAAGATTCCATGTAAGTAAGGCACCCCCAGCTGGTGTTTTCTATTAATTCTCTGATTAGACTTTGAACTACATCTTACACTTTCACTGATTCAAGTTGAGTCTATTATTTTATTGATACTCTGCTTAATTATCCTTAATTGACAGGGATATAATTCTTCCCAATGAATCAGCATTTAGCAACTGAAGGCAATCAAGTATAACTTATGTCTCTATTAAAATGGGAATGATTCAAATGACACAAACCAGAAACAATCAATAAGACTATGTATTTCAGATAATCAACTAAGATTTTAACTATGTTATCTAAGTTAATGGAAAAGCAGAAAAGAGTTTTGTTGTATTCGTTTTATTATTGAAAAGTACTGAAATACTGTGACTGGTAAGATGAAAGAAGGCACTCAGAGTGATTGGGACTGGACTATAAAGAAAAACCACAGTATGTTAAACTCTATTTAAAAATATTCAGAGGAGCTTCAAGATGGCGGAAGAGTAAGACGCGGAGATCACCTTCTTCCCCACAGATACACAAGAAATACATCTACACGTGGAACAACTCCTACAGAACACCTACTGAACGCTGGCAGAAGACCTCAGACCTCCCAAAAGGCAAGAAACTCCCCACGTACCTGGGTAGGGCAAAAGAAAAAAGAAAAAACAGAGACAAAAGAACAGGGATGGGACCTGCACCAGTGGGAGGGAGCCATGAAGGAGAAAGGTTTCCACACACTAGGAGCCCGTTTGCGGGCAGAAACTGCGGGTGGTGGAGGTGGGGAGCTTCGGAGCAGCGGAGGAGAGCACAGCAACAGGGGTGCGGAGGGCAAAACAGAGAGATTCCCGCACAGAGGATTGGTGCCGACCATAACTCACCAGCCCGAGAGGCTTGTCTGCTCACCCGCCGGGGCCAGCGGGGTTGGGAGCTGAGGCTCGGGCTTCGGTCGGACCGCAGGGGGAGGACTGGGGTTGGTGGCGTGAACACAGCCTGAAGGGGGCTAGTGTGCCACGTCTAGCCGGGAGGGAATCCGGGAAAAAGTCTGGAGCTGTCAAAGAGACAAGAGACTTTTTCTTGCCTCTTTGTTTCCTGGTGCGCGAGGAGAGGGGATTAAGAGCGCTGCTTAAAGGAGCTCCAGAGACAGGCGCGAGCCGCGGCTAAAAGCGCGGACCCCAGAGACGGGCATGAGACGCTAAGGCTGCTGCTGCTGCCACCAAGGTGCCTGTGTGCGAGCACAGGTCACTATCCACACCCGCCTTCCGGGGAGCCTGTGCAGCCCATCATTGCCAGGGTCCCGGGATCCAGGGACAACTTCCCTGGGAGAACGCACAGCGCACCTCAGGCTGGTGCAACGTCATGCCGGCCTCTGCAGCCGCAGGCCCGCCTCGCCTCCGTACCCCTCCTTCCCCCCGGCCTCAGTGAGCCAGAGCCCCCGAATCAGCGGCTCCTTTAACCCCATCCTGTCTGAGCGAAGATCAGATGCCCTCAACCGACCTACATGCAGAGGCGGGGCCAAATCCAAAGCTAAACCCCAGGAGCTGTGCGAACAAAGAAGAGAAAGGGAAATCTCTCCCAGCAGCCTCAGGAGCAGCGGATTAAATCTCCACAGTCAACTTGATGTACCCTGCAACTGTAGAATAACTGAATAGACAATGAATCTTTCCAAATTGAGGCGGTGGACCTTGGGGGCAACGATATATATATATTTTTCCTTTTTCTCTTTTTGTGAGTGTGTACGTGTATGCTTCTGTGTGTGATCTGTCTATGTAGCTTTGCTTTTACCATTTGTCCTAGGGTTTGGTCTGTCCGGTATTTTTTGTTTGTTTGTTTTTTAGTATAGTTTTTAGCACTTGTTATCATTGGTGGATTTGTTTTATGGTTTGGTTGCTCTCTTCTTTTTTTTATTTTTAATAATTATTTTTTATTTTAATAACAATATTTTATTTTATTCTACTTTATCTTTTCTTTCTTTCTTTTTGTCTCCCTTTTATTCTGACCGTGTGGATGACGGGGTCTTGGTACTCCTGCTGGGTGTCAAGCCTGTGCCTCTGAGGTGGGATAGCCGAGTTCAGGACACTGGTCCACCAGAGACCTCCCAGCTGCACGTAATATCAAACAGCAAAAAACTCCCAGAGATCTCCATCTCAACACCAAGACACAGATACACTCAACCACCAGCAAGCTACAGTGCTGGACACCCCGTGCCAAACAACTAGCAGGAGAGGAACACAACCTCACCAATTAGCAGAGAGGCTGCCTAAAATCTGAATAAGGTCACAGACACCCCAAAACACACCACCAGATGCGGACCTGCCTACCAGAAGGACAAGATCCAGCCTTATCTACCAGAACAAAAGCACTACTCCCCTCCACCAGGAAGCCTAATCAACTCACTGAACCAACCTTACCACTGGGGGCAGACACCAAAAATAACGGGAACTACAAACCTGCAGCCTGTGAAAAGGAGACCAAAAACACAGTAAGTTAAGCAAAATGAGAACACAGAGAAACACACATCTGATGAAGGAGCAAGGTAAAAACCCACCGGACCTAACAAATGAAGAGGAAATAGGCAGTCTACCTGAAAAACAATTCAGAGTAATGACTGTAAAGATGATCCAAAATCTTGGAAATAGAGTGGAGAAAATACAAGAAACGTTTAACAGGGACCTAGATGAACTAAAGACCAAACAAACAATGAGTAACAACACAACAAATGAAATTAAAAATTCTTTAGAAGGAATCAATAGCAGAATAACTGAGGCAGAGGAACGCATAAGTGACCTGGAAGATAAAATAGTGGAAATAACTACTGCAGAGCAGAATAAATAAAAAAGAACGAAAAGAATTGAGGACAGTCTCAGAGACCGCTGGGACAACAAATGCACCAACATTCTAATTATAGGGGGTCCCAAAAGAAGAAGGGGAAAAAAAAAGGGACGGAGAAAATATCTGAAGAGATTACAGTTGAAAACTTCCCTAATATGGGAAAGGAAATAGTAAATCAAGTCCAGGAAACACAGAGAGTCCCATACAGGATAAATCCAAGGAGAAACACGCCAAGACACATATTAATCAAACTATCAAAAATCAAGTACAAAGAAAAATATTAAAAGCAGCAAGGGAAAAACAACAAATAACATACAAAGGAATCCCCATAAGGTTAACAGCTGCTGTTTCAGCAGAAACTGCAAGCCAGAAGGGAGTGGCAGGACATTATTTAAAGGGGTGAAAGGGAAAAAGCATTTCCCAAAATTACTCTACTCAGCAAGGATCTCATTCAGATCCGATGGAGAAATTAATACCTTTACAGACAAGCAAAAGCTAAGAGAATTCAGCACCACCAAACCAGCTTTACAACAAATGCTAAAGAAACTTCTCTAGGCAGGAAACACAAGAGAAGGAAAAGACCTACAATAAAAAACCCAAAACAATTAACAAAACGGTAATAGGAACATACATATCGATAATTACCTCAAATGTAAATGGATTAAATCCTCCAAATAAAAGACAGAGACTGGATGAATAGATACAAAAACAACACCCATATATATGCTGTCTACAAGAGACACACTTGAGACTTACAGACACATACAGACTGAAAGTGAGGGTCTGGAAAAAGACATTCCATGTAAATGGATATCCAAAGAAAGCTGGGATTGCAATTCTCATATCGGACAAAATAGACTTTAAAACAAAGACTATTACAAGAGACAAAGAAGGACACTACATAATGATCAAGGGATCAATCCAAGAAAAGATATAACAATTGTAAATATTTATGCACCCAATATAGGAGCACCTCAATACATAAGGCAAATGCTAACAGCCATAAAAGGGGAAATCAACAGTAACACAATCATAGTAGGGGACCTTAACCCCCCACTTTCACCAATGGACAGATCATCCAAAATGAAAATAAATAAGGTAACAGAAGTTTTAAATGACACATTAAACAAGAGGGACTTAACTGATATTTATAGGACATTCCATCCACAAACAACAGAATACACTTTCCTCTCAAGTTCTCATTGAACATTCTCCAGAATAGATCATATCTTGGGTAACAAATCAAGCCTTGGTAAATTTAAGAATACTGAAATTGTATCAAGTATCTTTTCTGACCACACTGCTATGAGAGTAGATATCAATTACAGGAAAAATATCTGTAAAAAATACAAACACATAGAGTATAACAATACACAACTTAATAACCAAGAGATCACTGAGGAAAGCAAAAATTACCTAGCAACAAATGACAATGAAAACACAACGACCCAAAACCTATGGGATGAAGCAAAAGCAGTTCTAAGAGGGAAGTATATAGCAAAACAATCCTACCTTAAGAAACAAGCAACATCTCAGATAAACAAACTAACCTTACACCTAAAGGAACTAGAGTAAGACCCAAAGTTAGGAGAAGGGTCTTACTATAGTAGAAGGAAAGAAATCATAAAGATCAGAAATAAATGAAAAAGAAATGAAGAAAATGACAGCAAAGATCAGTAAAACTAGAACATGGTTCTTTGAGAAGATAAACAAAATTGATAAACCATTAGCAAGACACATCATGAAAATATCGGAGAAGACTCAGATCAATAGATTTAGAAAGGAAAAAGGAGAAGTAACAACTGACACTGCAGAAATACAAAGGATCATGAGAGATTACTATAAGCAACTCTATGCCAATAAAATGGACAACCTGGAAGGAATGGACAGATTCTTAGAAATGCACAACCTGCCAAGACTGAACCAGGAAGAAATAGAAAATATGAACAGATCAATCACAAGCACTGAAATTGAAACTGTGATTTAAAATCTTCTAACAAACAAAAGCCCAGGACCAGATGGCTTCACAGGCGAATTCCATCATTTAGAGAAGAGCTAACACCTACCCTTCTCAAACTCTTCCAAAATATAGCAGAGGGAGGAACACTCCCAACTCATTCTATGAGGCCACCATCACCCTGATACCAAAACCAGACAAAGATGTCACAAAGAAAGAAAACTAAAGGCCAATATCACTGATGAACATATATGCAAAAATCCTCAACAAATGCTAGCAAACAGAATCCAACAGCACATTAAAAGGATCATACACCATGATCAAGTGGGGTTTATCTCAGGAATGCAAGGATTCTTCAATATAGGCAAATCAATCAATGTGATACACCGTATTAACAAATAGAAGGAGATGAACCATATGATCATCTCAACAGATCCAGAGAAAGCTTTCGACAAAATTCAACACCCATTTATGATAAAAACCCTCCAGATAGTCAGCATAGAGGGAACTTACCTCAACATAATGAAGGCCAATATATGACAAACACAGAGCCAACATTGTCCTCAATGGTGAAAAACTGAAACCATTTCCACTAAGATCAGGAAGAAGACAAGGTTGCCCACTCCTACCACTAGTATTCAACATAGTTTTGGAAGTTTTAGCCACAGCAATCAGAAAAGAAAAAGAACTAAAAGGAATCCAAATTGTAAAAGAAGAAGTAAAGCTATCACTGTTTGCAGATGACATGATACTATACATAGAGAATCCTAAAGATGCTACTAGAAAACTACTAGAGCTAATCAATGAATTTGGTAAAGTAGCAGGATACAAAATTAATGCACAGAAATCTCTGGCATTCCTATACATTAATGATGAAAAATCTGAAAGTGAAATCAAGAAAACACTCCCATTTACCATTGCAACAAAAAGAATAAAATATCTAGGAATAAACCTACCTAAGGAGACAAAAGACCTTTATGCAGAAAATTATAAGACACTGATGAAAGAAATTAAAGATGATACAAACAGATGGAGAGATATACCATGTTCTTGGATTGGAAGAATCAACATTGTGAAAATGACTCTACTACCCAAAGCAATCTAAGATTCAATGCCATCCCTATCAAACTACCACCGGCATTTTTCACAGAACTAGAAAAAAAATTTTCTCAATTTGTATGGAAACACAAAAGACCCAGAATACCCAAAGCCATCTTGAGAAAGAAAAACTGAACTGGAGGAATCAGGCTCCCTGACTTCAGACTATACTACAAAGCTATAGTAATCAAGACAGTATGGTACTGGCACAAAAACAGAAATATAGATCAATGGAACAGGATAGAAAGCCCAGAGATAAACCCACACACATATTGTCACCTTATCTTTGATAAAGGAGGCAAAAATATACAATGGAGAAAAGACAACCTCTTCAATAAGTGGTGTTGGAAAAACTGGACAGCTACATGTAAAAGAATGAAATTACAACACTCCCTAACACCATACACAAAAATAAACTCAAATTGGATTAAAGACCTAAATGTAAGGCCAGACGCTATCAAACTCTTAGAGGAAAACATAGGCAGAACACTCTATGATGTAAATCACAGCAAGATCCTTTTTGACCCACCTCCTAGAGAAATGGAAATAAAAACAAAACTAAACAAATGGGACCTAATGAAACTTAAATGCTTTTGCACAGCAAAGGAAACCATAAACAAGACGAAAAGACAACCCTCAGAATGGGAGAAAATATTTGCAAATGAGGAAACTGACAAAGGATTAATCTCCAAAATTTACAAGCAGCTCATGCAGCTCAATATCAAATAAACAAACAACCCAATCCAAAAATGGGCAGAAGACCTAACTAGACGTTTCTCCAAAGAAGATTGCTAACACATAACGCTCAACATCATTAGTCATTAGAGAAATGCACATCAAAACTACAATGAGATATCACCTCACACCAGCTAGAATGGCCACCACCAAAAATCTACAAACAATAAATGCTTGAGAGGGTGTGCAGAAAAGGGAAGCCTCTTGCACTGTTGGTGGGAACTGATACAGCCACTATGAAGAACAGTACTGAGGGTCCTTAAAAAACTAAAAATAGAACTACCATATGACCCAGCTATCCCACTACTGGGCATATACCCTGAGAAAACCATAATTCAAAAAGAATCATGTAGCACAATGTTCATTGCAGCTCTTTTTACAATAGCCCGGAGATGGAAACAACCTAAGTGTCCATCATCGGATGAATGGATAAAGAAGATGTGGCACATATATACAATGGAATATTACTCAGCCATAAAAAGAAACGAAATTGAGTTATTTGTAGTAAGCTTGATGGACCTAGAGTCTGTCATACAGAGTGAAGTAAGTCAGAAAGAGAAAAACAAATACCATATGCTAACACATATAGATGGAATCTAAAGAAAAAAAAAGTTCTGAAGAACCTAGGGGCAAGACAGGAATAAAGACGCAGATGTAGAGAATGGACTTGAGGATACCGGGAGGGGGAAGGGTAAGCTGGGACGAAGTGAGAGAGTGGCATGGACATATATACACTACCAAATGTAAAACCAGCAGCTGGTGGGAAACAGCCACATAGCACAGGGAGATCAGCTCGGTGCTTTGTGACCACCTAGAGGGATGTGATAGGGATGGTGGGAGTGAGGGAGACGCAAGAGGGAAGAGATATGGGAACATATGTATACGTATAGCTGATTCACTTTGTTATAAAGCTGAAACTAACACAGCATTGTAAAGTAATTATACTCCAATAAAGATGTTAAAAAAATAAGAGTAATTCAGGTGCAAGGTCTATATGCACTCTTTACTGATGTGTAAGCACAGATAAAATCATGAGAAAAGTCAGCTGCATCAAAGCGATTGGTGCTGTCTGGAGTTTCCTGTCCCTAAAACAACAGGGAAAAATCACAGATAAATCCACGAAGCACTGGATCTGCCACATAATCATTAGCTTTGTGATCTTGGTTGTGTAGCTCAATCTCTCTGAGGGTCAGATTATTTTTAATCTCTAAATGAGGACAGAGTACTAATCTCCAAGGATTTTTAAGGATTACAGAAGATCATCCATTCATCTGTTGTGACAGAGGTAATAGCTACATTTCATCCTGGGAACACAGCTAAATTCTATTTTCCATCCCCCTCTACAGTTAGTTAGGGCCATGGGATTAAATTCTGGCCAGTGGCTTGTTGGTGGAATCCACATATGCCATTTCCAAAAGAGGCTCCTAAATTATCCTCCACAACCCTCCAAGTTCTACCTCCCAAATTCTGGCTAAATGACTTCAGGTCTTTGATGAACACAGAGTATTCATCATCAAACTTGGCTTGCTATAGTTCCAGAAGACCCTCATCAGACTATAAGGGGAACATAAAGTAAATGTGACTAGGGCTCTGTTTCATAGAAGTTAGCTGATGCTGTCAAATACTACAGAAATCCTGTTGTCATTTTCTTTTTCCTTTTTTTTTTTTTGCGGTACGCGGGCCTCTCACTGTTGTGGCCTCTCCCGTTGCGGAGCACAGGCTCCGGACGCGCAGGCTCAGCGGCCATGGCTCACGGGCCCAACCGCTCCGCGGCATGTGGGATCTTCCCGGACCGGGGCGCGAACCCGTGTCCCCTGCATCGGCAGGCGGACTCTCAACCACTGCGCCACCAGGGAAGCCCTCTTTTTCCATTATTAACTAGTATCTGCTGAGTAGCACATAAAGCTAAAGGGAAATCTACTGACAACCCAAGTGCCATTTTATCTGATTCAATTAATTAACTACTTAAACCCTTATGTGCCAAGGACTCGTCTAGATACTGGAAATAGAATAGTAAATTCAACTTTATCCATGCCTTAATGTAGCAATATTCTAGTGAGTGAAACAGACAATAAGCAAACAAATTCACATATACACAGACACACATGTTTTATATATATCATATAATACGTATGTTACCTATCATATATATGTTGTGTGTGTATGTCTATATATAACATATTTTATACGTATATAACAGGTAGTAAGTTCTATGAAGAAAAATATAACAGGAGAAGGGTGTATATTATGATGGAAGACTACTTTAAACAAGGGGTGGTCCTGGGAAGTCTCCTTGGGAGATATACTGAAGTATGAATGAAGTGAGAGAATAAACCACTCCAAACAGAAGGCACTGCAAGTGCAGAAGTGTGAAGAGAAATTTTCTTGATACATGTGAGGAATATCAAGGAGGAAAGAGTAATCAGAGACCACAGAGCAAGGGCTAGAATGGGAGGAAATGAGCCCACAGGCGTGGACAGGGGCCAGACCATGTAGGCACATAGCCATAGCTAGGATTTGGGATTTTATCTGAAACCTAGTGGGAACAGTCGAAGAGTTGAGACAACGGAAACGATACGGCTTACCGTGTTTAAATGTAGCCACTCTGGCCACTGTGCAGAGAACAGACTGCAGAAGGCAAGAGTGGAAACAGGAATAGTCCAGAAGCTGTTGGGATGATCCGCATGAGAGGTGGTACTGCTACTGAACCAGGCTCGTTTTTGCCCGTCGCACAGTGAGCCAAAACGCCGAGACACTGAGGTTTGCAGAAAGAGAGGGTTTAGTCGCAAGGCAGCCAAGCAGAAGGACGGGAGAACTAGCCTCAGGTCCATCGCCCCAAAGCAAGGGGCTCAGCGTATTCATGGATTAAAGACTAAAGAAGCAGGGAGGTCTGAGGCGTGGGGAGCGTGGGGAAAGGTGATTGGGAAAAGGTGAGATAATTGTCCTTCTGCGCAGGCGTAACTAAGCTACAGCCGGCGCATGTTCAGAAGGTCACTGAGCGGACACTCGCGCGTGCCCAGTTGAAGGGTCGGTGGTCCCGTCCCATCTTAACCAGCTCAGCTGGAACGAGACACAGCTGACTCCAAGTTCTTGGAGAGCCACTCCGGCAAACATCTTGTTTAGGTGATGTGCGGTTGGAGGACATGCAAGTGTTTTGTAGCAACAATTAACAACCTTGATTAGTGAAGGCAGGTTACAGGATTTACGTAATGATTACCTACAGTTTCAGGGCTGCCTGGGACCAGTCTGGTAGTGGAGGATGGGCGTGAAGTGGAGGGTTTAGAGTACACTGTAAAAGTGCGGTAAACAAGATTGCTGGTGCGCGGGATACGGAATAGGAGAAAAAGAGTTCAAGCATGGCTCCGAGATGTGATCTGAGAAACAGTGCTGTTTATTGAGAGGGAGTATACAGTTTTACGGACAGTTCTGGAGTGATCATAGGGAACAATTACGGGTTTTGGACGTGTGAAGTTTTAGGTTCTTCAAGTCATACCAGTAAAATGTCCATAGTTTACTCATATCCAATTGTCTTGGTTCAGAAAAGGAAGTTTGCAAAGGTAAGGTCACTCCACACCAAAGACCTTTCACTAGTGACACTGTGGGGGTCCAGGAGAAGGCCTACTTTTAGTGGCTTTGAGGGAGGCCGGGATGTGAGTTTCTGTATTGGATACTTCTCATACCTTGCCTCCTCTTGGCCCGACTTTCACTCTAACCTTTGCTTCCACAACTAGCTTTCCCTGCTTAGACCTGACAGCTATCAGCACCTCACCTCACCTGCCCCACTGTACTGCCCTGGGGCTTCTCTGAGGCCATGGTGTGGGACACCTTTGGGAACCCACAATCCCATGAGACTGGCGTGAATGGCTCTTGGTGTGTGAAGGAGCTAACACACCATGGGGCAACCCACAAGCAGAGGAAGATGAGAGCTAATAGATGTTTCCTCCTTGCATCCCTCAGGTGGTCAATTTTGAGGCTCTTCCTAATAGCTCCTCAGAAGTTCTAGGCAGGACCAAACTCCCGGAACCCATTTTAGTTAGTAACTTAAAATATACGTTCACATTGGCTTTCCTTCCTTCTCTGTTGTACTGTCTCCAGTCCCTTAGTCTTTCTCTCTGGGGTCATTTCCCAAATAAATATTCTGCAAGCAAATCTTCATGATGAGACATTCATTCATTCATTCATTCATTCATTCATCTAATATAGGATGAGGGCCTCAGCATGTACTTATGTGTTTCACTAACCCTGTGCTATTATGTCTTTTACAGAAACTATTGTCTGATACTACCTTAAAGGCTCTGTGAGAGATTGAACACGATGAATGAAACGGTGTGGTACAAACTGTGAATAGAATCGAATGCCTTTTATACCCTCCCTCACATCTTCCTGGTCACCCACCTTCTCCAACCTTCTGAGGCAACCAACACACCAGCTACAACCTGACAGCACCTGCCCCAGCAACATTGCCTACTTTTGATTTCTTACCCAGGATCTCTAACCTTGAGGGACTCCTGTACAAACTTCCCTGACACACACACAACCTGAGGAAGCTGGGGGGTTGACCACTGGGGGCCAACTCTGAGTCATATTCTCGCTTCTCAGAGGCCAGCAGGGCAAGATCCACCCCACTCACTTTCAGTTACAGTCTGCGTTTGCTCTCACTTCCTCTGTTGTACTCTCCAACTCTTACTCTTTATCCCTGAGATCACTTCCCAGATAAACCATCTGTATGCAACCCTTGTCTCAGGTTACACTTTGAAGGAGAAGCTAGGCTAAGACAGTTCAGTAGACAGGCAAGATTGCTAACTAGCTTTGAGAATAGCACTGGATTTCTTGGGTACACAGGTTCTACCTTTGTAAAAAGATTAAGGGGACTCTCCCTTTCAGGGCCAAATTTTGTTAATTACTGAATATGATCATCATGGTAAATGAAGTGTAATTTAACCGCACTCAGCATTCATTCCCATCTTCTCCTAGTGGGCTTTTCTGAACTACAGAGGCTGGAAAGCTAAAGACCTTATTTCCCAGACTCTCTTTATGCCCACGGTTGCCAATAAGAATTCAGCTCCTCCAAAACCTGCAGACAGAAAAAAGAATTTTTCTTCCTGTTGTCTGGGGCTATTTTCTGCTAGGAAGTGGAGTCAGGAAGGCACAGGCTTTTCTGCAGCATCGTTTGCTTTCTGGTCACCAGCTGGGGTGGAAGCAGTAGCCGCCTGACTTTCTAGTGACCACAACAGTGGTATGTTCTTCAACTCAGTGGTTCAGGAGGCAGCCTTAATTTCCTGCCATCAGACTCCAGCAGAGCAAACAGTTCCCCTAGTGAGTCAAGTGCATAGTGTTTAGCCCCACTCTGGTGGGGCTAAAACCCACACTAGTCCCACCAATAATTTTTTAATCACTGCTTCTCTGTATTATATCCCTTTTCTCTTAAAATATGTAAGACAGTAAATATATATATTTATATGTATATTTGCACTGAACGTTGACAGTGCAAATGTCAGCACAAATATGACAGTAAATATATATTTATATTTTTTAAATATATATTCATACATATAAATATGTATAAATATATATTAATATTTATAAATATAAGTAAATATATATATGTGTTTGCACTGAACTCTGACTGATACATGCAGGTTATTCTTGTTCTAAGTAAATATTTCACTCCAGGAATCAATAATTTCTACATACAGCATCGAGGTCTTATCAGAACTGTTGGACATTCATATGGCAAGTCCTTCCCAATAATCCCCAACCCAGGAGTAAAATCTGAGGAATGATGATTGCTAGCAGAGCTCAGGAAAATAACACCCTGCAAATATTACCACAACCCTAGCCCCGGCACAAGCCTAGATTCCCATTCTTCTGGCAGCCACGTTAAAGAGGCAAATACTGAAACTCCATCTGAGACAGAAGGCACCATAGTCACTCCATAAATAAAACCATCTAGTTTTAAATTTCAGTGGAGAAACAAGAGTCGCATGTAATTAGGTTTCCTGACAGGGGAAGAAAACTGTTAGCGGGGGGTAAAAAGCAAGCTTTTTTAATTATCAAATGTCTCAAAAAAAAGTCTACTGAATTGAAAAGAAAATCTATTTGTATTACTCATGTTCTTATATTCTTAGGTGAAAGTTTCTGGATATTAATTAACCTTTATTGAAGATCCATGGTGAGTCATATATCAAATGTAATGCCTATCTCAAACATGACAATTTTATCCTCTACAGTTCTTTTATTAGTTCTTCCCTGTTGCAGACCCTCCCTACAATGGTCTGAGACTTCAGGTAATCAGATCTGTCAGATTTTGTGTAAATTGTAATCAGGAAGATCTAAGTAAGGAATAAGCCTGGGGCTCATTCCTTGTTAATCAAGTAATTGATTTTGAAATGCAGTAATTTAAGTGCCGAGGTAATCTTTTAAGCAACAATTTTACCTGATCAGAAGCTATTTTAGTTATGACTAGTGTTTTCTATATTTGAGCCTCTGATGGAGTGGGAGCCCTTGGGTTATTTCAAGGAATACAGCTTGACAGACAACCCATTATGCTTTGCATATAAAGATGCCATTCATTTTAAAATGGATGTAGATGATACTTAGAGCCAAAAATAAAAATTGATCTAAAAGAGTGTCTGAATTCATAGTAGTGTTTGATTACCATGTATTTTCTCAGTAAATAGGTAATAAATATACAACTACTATCTCAGAGATATGGTTCACAGAATGTTTTTTTATGTTGAGAAGTAGTCATAATACTCAGAAATGTCAAGAGCTTTTGTGTCAAAGGATGGAGTTCGCCAGAAATGTATCCTATGAGAAATGTAAATATAAATACAAATTAAAATAAGAGGCTTAATTCTCCCTGTTAAAAATAAGAGAACAGATTTACCGTCACTTCTTTTTCTGAGCATTTACTTTAGAAAACTTGTAATTATAAGTACTTCTCTTTGAAATGTATATAAATCCTTTAGAAAACTAGAATAGGACTTTTGCCTCGGGCAATCTTTTTTTATCAACAGGTCAGTGCTACATTTCATTTGGCAATTATCAGCACCTCAGCTGACATAGTCTCCAGTTCTAGCATCCTGTTTTCAAACTGTCACCAGTACTGTGATATCCCAGGTTTAAGTGTCAGTAGCACTGATAGAAAGATCACATGGCACACTGCATAGTAGGTGATGCTCATTAGCAATGACCCTGTACTTATTTTCCCAATGTGATTCCCAGACATAAGTAACACCCAGAACATCAGCTTGTTTAATTGGACTGTTAGGCAGTGACTCAATCATGAAGGGAAGAAATAACATGTGTGCTTTCAGAATTCACTGTCTTCTGAGTCACACCACTCCACAGTGATTTAAATGATGCCTAAGGCTGCTTTTGTGCTCAAGAAATACCTGTTATTTTTGATGGAAGCCCCAGTTGACAGTCTCATCAGGGAATACTATATGTCCTTTTTTTCTGCTAGTAGCTACAATATTATCAGAATTTCCTGACACATAAATCTTTTCACATTAAGATACTGCATCTAAAATCATGGTTCTTTTGCTTTTCCATAATAATGAAAAAAACCCAAACAGATCATTACAACATTTTTGAATTTTACATCAGTGATTCTTGGACTAGCTCCTCAACATATACTGTGGTACAGAACAAAGGAAAGCTATCATTTTCTTTTACCTGGAGATTTTTAGTGCAGCCATACATTAGGATGGATGTCCAGGTGCCTACCAATGATGCTACCCAATTAATATCTGGGTTCACTGAAAGTCAGTACCAAAAAAAATGTCGTAAGAAATCATCTGTTGTAGAGAAATTGGAATTCTTGTGCACTGTTGGTGGGAATGTAAAATGGCATAGCTGTTACAGAAAACAGTATGAAGGTTCCTCAAGAAGTTAAACTATCATATGGTCCAGCAATCCTACTTCTGAGTATTTATCCAGAAAAGTTAAAGAGAGAGAGAAAAAAAGAATTGATATCTGCATTCCCATGTTCATTGCAGCGTCATTCACAGTAGCCAAGATGTGGAAGTAACCTAAATACTCATCTGTAGATAAAAGCATAAACGAAATGTGGTATATACATACAACGGAATAGTGTTCAGCCATACAAAGGAGGAAATCCTGTCACATGCTACAAAATGAATGAATCTTGAGGACGTCTTGCTAAGTGAAATAAGCCAGTGACTGAAGAACAAATACTATCCATACATGATTCCACTCATACGAGGTATCAAAAGGAGTCAAACCCATCGGAGTAGACAGTAGAATGGTGGCTGCCAAGAGCTGGGAGGAGGCAGAAGTGGGGAGTTGCTGCTCAGTGGATATAAAGTTTCAGTTACGCCAGACGGAAAATTTCTAGAGATCTGGTATACAACATCGTTAAAGTGAACAATACACATTTGTTAGGAGGACCGAGCTCATATTACGTGTTTTTTTTATCACAATGAAAGGAAAAAAGAAAGAAATCATCCTCGTGACCACTACAAAGTATAAATGCTTTTTATACTTTGATGAATTATGAGTTACAACCTCTACCCACACACATAATGATGTAGCTACCAGTAATGCATGCACTTCTCAGCTCTGTCCGTGCTCCGTGACCACCAGAGTTTGCAAGTTATGAAAAAAGGAGAAATAGAAAAAAAATCACATCTAATTCTCACTTTCCTATATGTCTCAATGAATAATAATACTTATCTCGCAGATTTGCTAGGTATAATAAATGTAATGTATTTAAATCATATGTCCAATTTCTGACAGATGAGAAGGGAGCAACTCTCACACTAAATAAAGTCATTTAATAATATCCTTACTTACTTCATAAATTTAGATGACCAACCTTGATATCTATACATTTAACTGCAATTTTATTTAAGGAGGTGACTCAGTCATGAAGGGGAAAAATAACATGGAGATTTTCACACTGGACATAGACAGCAGTTTCTATAAAAGGCATTAGCAGGGCTTCCCTGGTGGTGCAGTGGTTGAGAGCCCACCTGCCGATGCAGGGGACACGGGTTTGTGCCCCGGTCCGGGAAGATCCCACATGCCGCAAAGCGGCTGGGCCCGTGAGCCATGGCTGCTGAGCCTGTGCGTCCAGAGCCTGTGCTCCACAACGGGAGAGGCCACAACAGTGAGAGGCCCGTGTACGGCAAAAAAAAAAAAAAAAAGGCATTAGCAGTTCTCAAGTCAGTTAGAGTAAATTTCTTTTAATTTGTACAGAGTTGCTTTATTTTTCAAAATAATTTACAGATTGATTTTCTGAAAAATATCATTTATCTTTCCAAATGCCAATATGTATAGGTTATACCAAAGTTTGGTTTTGCCATGGGAACTACCAAGATACGGTGTTACTCTTTGGCTTCAACTGAATATGAACTCATACGTGATCAATGGTTATATGATTATGTAGGTAACCTTTACACACAGTCATTTTAACATCATTAAAAATATGAATAAGGTGCAGTGGATATTCTGGTACATTCTTCCTGCAGCCAGGAGCATTGACTGCTGAGGAGTCCTTCCACATGAGCTGCCTCCTACTGGAGGAAACTGTCTTACCCAAGGTTATACCCCCTCCCTGCAGGCAGACTACATCTATAACTAGTTGAACTGGGGTGCAAAAGCTTTGGCCCCTTGACTCAACTGGTATTCTAAAGAGCTATACCAGCTTCCAAACACCCCTTAGGATCAGCTGAAGCCTCTTGTGCAACTTCTCCATGTGCCCAATTTTGCTTTCTTCACCCCTCACAGGCATTGCATCTCAGCACTCCCAGTGAACTTTCTGCTTGCAAATCTCAGTATCTTTCCCAGAGATCCTGACCTACACAGTATAAGGCATATTGTTTTAGAATTATTATTTTTCCTAACTATAAACATTTTCAAACATAAAGAAAGGTTGAAAAAACACTACAGTGACACCACTACATGACGTCACTGTATCTGCATTTTAGATTCCGTATTTACATTTTAATATTGCTTTACAAGATGTCTATCCATCTGTTTTAAATTCATTAAGAACACCTGAATATTTAATTTAAAATACTGGTAATCACCATAAAATGTAAAATTGCGATGAAAATCCACCTCAGCAAAAATCAGCTACATGTTATCAAGATATCTTAAACTGCTTTATCTTGCACTTATATGAGATGTTCAACCAAGACAGAATGAAAGCCATTACATGTTCAAGGCTGTTTGCACAAAAGAAGGCAAACCGTATTACATACTTTTCAGATAACAATACCAACCACTCAGGATATACTAACAACCAACGGTTGCTTGCCAAGCTTTCCTTTGCTGAAACCTGCTGAAGAAATCAAAACAATATACCACGGGGTGGGAGTATTTCTTACATGCTACGTAATGGACAGACCTCCCATCATTCCTCTCCAGGGAAATGTCATACTTGCCAATGAGAAATAGATAGAAACCTGAATGGCAGATAGGAATTCAAGAAAAATTTTAGTATCCTGAAAGCCAATCATATTTTTCAATTGCCAAAGTTCTAGCCCCTGGATTAAGAACACATTTTTCTCAAGTGATTGTGTGAAGCAGAAACTGCATGTGAAAACATTAGAGATAGGGGAGACTGCAAGACAGCGGAATAGAAAGCCACGGAGCTCAGCTCCTCTCACAAGCACATCAAAATCACAACTGTTTGCAAGGACAACCATCAGTGAAAAAGACCAGAACTTAGCAGATAAGATCTTCCACCACTGAAGAAGGAACTACAATGAGATGGGTGGGAGGGGTGGAGTCACAACACAGTCAAATCCTAAATCCCTGGGTGGGCATTTCATAAGCAGGAGAATAATCACAACTGCAGAGGCTCTCAAAGGAGCGAGAGGTCTGAGCCCCTCATCGGGCTCCCGGCCCAGGGGTCCTGCACCAGGAAGACAAGCCCGCAGGGCATCTGGTTTTGAAGACCAGCCAGGCTAACTTTCAGGAGACCCAGGTGGCTGAGGAAGATAAAGACTTCACCCTTCAATGTTGCACACAAAATCACACACCCTCCAGAACACAGGACAGAAGCAGTCATTTGTTAGGAGCCTGGGTCAGACCTACTTGCTGATCCCGGAGAGTCTCCAGGAGAGGCAAGAGGCAGCTGCAGCCCACCCTCAGGACACAGACACTGGTGGCAGCCACTCATGGGAGCTCCTTCTACCACGTGGACTCTGGTGCCGGCAAGCACCATTGTGGAATCTTCCCTCCAGCTTATTGGCCCCAGGACCCAGCCCCACCCTGGCCAAGCCATTGCAGGCACCAGTGCTGGGATGCCTCAGGCTAGGTAACTAACTGAGCAGGGGCACAGCCCCACACACCTGCCCACAGGCTGCCTTAAAAACTCCTGATCCCATAGCCATCTCTGGACATGGCCCTGCCCACCAGAGGGCCCAGAACCTGGCCCCATGCAGCAGTGCACAGGCCCCAGACCCAAGACCCCAGAGCCCTCAAACCAAAGAAGCAGACACCCAGCTCCACCCACCAGGGGGCAGACACCAGCTGCAAGAAAACCACATTCTTATAACCTGGCCCACACACTAGTGGGCCAGATCCTACCCTGGGACCTGCTGTGCCTGGGCCTTGCCCACTAACAGCCCAACACAAGCTTCAGGACACCCTGGGCCCTGAGGCCAACTGCTTCAAGAGCCAGCCCACCCTCCAGTGATCCAACACCTGCTTTGGGACCCACAGGCCCTGCAACCAGACCCCAGGACCCATAGGCCCTGCAACCAGATTCCTTCTGCCTGCCAGTAGTCTAGCACTAACTCCAGGACCTGGCTTCACCCATCAGTGGTTAAGCAACAGCCCTGGGGTCTCCTGGACCCTGCCCAACAGTAACCCAGCACTAGCCCCAGGGGCCCCAGGGTTCCACAGTCAGCTACTTCATGACCCTGTCCCACCAGCCAGCAGCTGGCAGCCTCCACACAGGCAGGCCAGCCAAGCCTACCAGGCCACCCACATAGTCAGCCTGCCACAACAGAAAGACCCTCAGAGCCCTCAGGGGGGAAACCTTAGAGCATATACGTCTGGTGACAAGAGGGGAACACACTGCTGGAATGCATAGGACGACTCCTACAAAAGGCCACTTCTTCAATGTCAGGAAATGTAACCCGCCTACCAGTTAAAAATACAAAATAAACATGGCAAGTTAGGCAAAATAAGGTGACAGAAACATGTTCCAAACAGAGGAACAAGATAAAACTCCAGAAGAATAAGCAAAGTGGCGATAGGCAACCTTTCCAGAAGAAAGAGTTCATGGTAATAATCGTAAGAATGAGCAAAGAGCTCAGAAGAATAGATGCATAGAGTAAACAGTTAGGAGTTTACAGCAAAGAGTTAGGAAATATAAAGAACAACCAAACAGAGATGAAGAATACGATAACTGAAATGAAGATACGCTGGAAGTAATCAACGATAGACTAAATGATACAGAGGAATGGATCAGCAAGACAGAGTAGCAGAAATCATTGATACTGAAGAGAAAAGAAGAATGAGAAGAAATGAGGACAGTTTAAGAGACCTTTGGAACAATATCAAGTGTACTAATATTTGTATTATAGGGGTCCCAGATGGAGAAGGGAGAGAGAAAGGGGCTGAGAACATAACTGAAGACATAGCAGCTGAAAACTTCCCTAACCTGGAAAGGAAACAGACATCCAGGTCCAGAAAGCGCAGAGAGTCCCATACAGGATTAACCCAAAAAGGAACACACCAAGACACATTGTAATTAAAATGGCAGACGTTAAAGACAAAGAAAGCATATTAAAAGCACCAATGGAAAAGCAGTACATTATGTACAAGGGAACTCCCATAAGGCTGTTAGTTGACCTTTCAGCAGAAACTCTGCAGATCAGAAGGGACTGGAATTATATATTTAAAGTGATAAAAGGGAAAAACCTACAACCAAGAATATGCTACCTGGCAAGGGTCTTGTTCAGATTTGATCAAGAAATCAAAAGCTTCACAGACAATCAAAAGTTAAAAGAGTTCAGCACCACCAAACCAGTTTTGCAAGAAATGTTGAAGGAACTTGAAGTGAAAAAGAAAAGGACACAATGAGACACATGATAATCATAAAAGAAAGAGGTCATTGGTAAGGGCAAACACATAGTAAAGGTGGGAAATCATCCACACACGTAGCTAGTAGGGAGATTAAAAGACAAAAGTAGTAAAATCATCTATATCCACAATAAGCAGTTATGGGATACACAAAACAATTAGCTGTAAAACATGATATCAGAAACAGTAAGCATGAGGGGAGGAGAGTACAAATGCAGAGCTGTTAAAAGCATTTGAAATTAAGAGATCAGCAAGTTAAAATAATCATACATACACACACACACACACACACACACAAATTGATATGTTTAAACTTCAGGGTAACCACAAACCAAAAATCTATAATAGATACACACACAAAAAAGAGAAAGGAATCCAAAGTAACACTAAAGGTAGTCATCAAATTACAAAAGAAAAGAACAAGAGAAGAAGAAAGGAACAAAAAGACCTACAAAATAACCCCCAAACAATGAACAAAATGGCAATAACAATATACATATCAATAATTACTTGATGTAAATGGACTAAATGCTACAATCAAAAGACACAGAGTGGCTGAACGGATACAAAAACAAGACCCATATATAAGCTGCCTACAGGAGACTCACTTCAGATCTAAAGACACACAGACTGAAAATGAGGAGATATAAACGGTATTGCATGCAAACAGAAATGAAAAGAAAGCTGGGGTAGCAATACTTAAATCAAGCAACTGGATTTTTTAAAAATGGGCAGAAGACCTGAATAGCCAGTTTTCCAAAGAAGACATACAGATGACTAAAAGGCACATGAAAAGCTGCTCAACGTGGTTAATCATCAGAGACATGCAAATTAAAACCACAATGAGATATCTCCTCACACCTGTCAGAATGGCTATCATCAAAAAGACCACAAATAACAAATGTTGGCAAGAATGTGGAGAAAAGGGGACTCTCGTACACTGTTCATGGAAATGTAAATTGGTACAGCAAATATGGAGAACAGTATGGAGGTTTATCAAAAAAACTAAAAATAGAACTACCATATGACCCAGAAATTCCATTCCTGGGTATTTATCCCAAAAAAACCCAAAACCCACTAATTTGAAAAGATACATCACCTCAATGTTCATAGAAGCATTATTTACAATTGCCAAGACATGGAAGCAACCTAAGTGTCCATGAACAGATGAATGGATAAGGATGTGGTATGTATACACAATGGAATATTACTCAGCCATAAAAAAGAATGAAATGTTGCCACTTGAAACAACCTTGAGAGACTTGGAGGGTATTATGCTAAGTGAAATAAATCAGACAGGGAAAGGTAAATACTGTATGATATCACTTGTGGAATCTAAAAAAATAAAACTAGTGACTATAATAAAACAGAAACAGACTCATAGACATAGAGAAAAAACTTGGTTACCAGTGGGGAGAGGGAAAGGAGGAGGGGCAAGATAGGGGTAGGGGATTAAGAGGTACAAACTACTATATATAAAAAAATTGAGCTACAAGGATATATAATACAACACAGGGAATATAGCCAGTATTTTACAATAACCATAAATGGAATATAACGTTTAAAATTGTGAATCGCTGTTTTACAATAGCACATAAGATTCAGGTATACAACAACTATACCTCAACTGAAAAAAAGAAAATATTAGATATTAAGATATGTGAGATTCACAACTGCAAGACTGCTTTTGAAAATATTCAGAAAGCACCTTCTTCAGTGTGGATGCAGAGCATCAATTTGGGGGACTACATCATCAGCATGACCTTAGCATCACCTCATCCTCACCATCTAGTCCAGGAGCTAAAGAGGTGGGGAAGTTAGTTACAATTGGTGAGGGGAGTTAATAACTTGGCCGCATTGTTACATCAGCTGTGCCCTAGATGTAGGAGCTAAACAAAGGAATTTGTCTCTCCACAGCCTCAGTTGAAAATAAATGTCTATTTAGCCTCCTTAATGGGCAATGTAATTACCACAGGAGCAATCTACCAGCTGCCATTGCTGAAAAAATGCTTCTGTTCTATAACGTCAAGCCTTAAAGAACAATTACTAAAATTATAAAAAAAATTTCAGTGATTTGACTTTATTTAATAATATTTCAGATTTATTTTTGCATTTGACATTTTTTCTATGTTATGTTATCCATCTTGGCCAACTGTTGATTTTCACACTTGACCATTCAACCTCCAGCCAAAATGTGCATTCAGTACAAACACCCCCAGTGAATTTAAGAGACTGTTTTCCCTTTGTTAAGATGCCAGGTTGTTTCTATGTTGAAAAACTATGTTCTATATTTTTATGTTTAAAAATTATATAATATTCCTATAGAACCCTATTCTATTTTATTCAGAACCTTCAAGTACTTTTGAAAAGCACTATTAAAATTCATTCTCTCAATTATCCCTTTTGGAGTTAGTGTAAGCTTCTGTAAAATTTCAACAATGAAAAAGCCAACCAGATCTTATTATTTAGAATATGCACATTGATTTTAGAGCTTGTGTGGAGTAATTTTTGGTTCTGAAACTTTTGCTAAAATAATGTTTTTTCCTACCTTTTGTAGACCTCATGGTTTGTATTCAGCTCTATGTTTTATTTTGTTAATGCAGACAATAATCAAAGAATAGGTTTTAAATGCATTGCTTTACTAATTAAACAGCCAATACTAACCAAGTGTGGAAAATAAGAAAGCATGAACCACAGAGTACTTGTAAGAGAAACGGGATGTTTGTGCCACAGGAAAGATGCTGCTGTGAGGACTGTTTGCACAGTGAGCCCTGACTCACTCTCTTACTCTGTCCATTTTTGAGGCTGTTATTAAAAACATCTGGACAAATACTTTATGAATTTCAGGAAAGCAACCAGAACAGAATGCCTGATGGAAATAAATAATACAAAGGGCAAAGGGTATTTGACTAAAGTACTTACATAGGGCAATTTGCCAGTTAAAACAGGAAACAGAAAGAGAAAGGAATGGTAAAGACCAGGAAGAGAGACTTTGTTGTCCAAAAGGAGTTTCACCTTCCAAGTGACAAAGTGGTTAGTAGGTAAAGAGCTAGCTGACCCTAAATGTAACAGTTTTACTGACCCAGAAGGAAATCACAAGTCCTAACGACACGTGATAGGTGGTTTTCAAAGGAGCTGTTGATACTGAAGGTTGTCAAAATGGCTTAATGAGAGTGTTGGCACTTCATTACAGCATCAGTGCACACACAGACGAGTAAGTGTATACAAATCTCTTTTGTTTTAGCTAATGAGAGAAAGACTGTTCCACCTTGCTCTTGCCATAATGGAGATGTAAACCATTTTCCGAGTAAGGCATATTGGTTCTTCAAAATAATGATAATAATAATAAGGATTTCTACTTTGTATAAAATAAATCTGAAATTTTAATTTCTTGCTAAGAACCAAACAATCAAGTGAAAGACTTTGAGTTCTATATTGTGGTGCAATTAGGCTTTCTCACAGCAACTTACTGGTAGTGGGTATTGGCTCACGATTTGTTTTAGAGTGGTAATAATATCTATCGAAGTTTCATCAATAACCTTGCTCAGGTATATGAATGGAGTGTAAAGATATTAGGGCATTTCTTTGCCCAGATGTCAAACACAAGTGTCAACTTCTTGGTAGCACAAATCTGATGATCCCAAAGACCCCCAAGAGGAAAAGTCTCCTTCTCTGTACAGAGTATTCACATTGTCAGAGCAGATGCAGTTAGGAATCCTAAGAGTATATGATCTCTAAGATCTTGGCTTCCCTGCACAGAATATATTTTAGCTTTCGTTGGTTCCAAATTTTACGTTTTTCCCATCTATGTTACAGCCATTTTAATGCCTTTACTTTTCAAATGCCTGCCTCTGCTGCCACGTGTTTTGAAGTAGTAAAGACAAATAAAGACAGCACAAATACAATTCTCTTAAAGAGGGATCGATCCAGGAATGGATGCACAGATTAGACAATGCCTACCCAAGTGGCACAATTTGGGAGATGGTGGCAAAATCTCTCCCAAACTCCGATCTAAATAGCCTTGGACAACTGCCTTGTCTGAAATTATACTGGTAAAGATTCATTGGATGGAAGAGTTCAAAGCCCAGCAGACCTTCTGTGGCAGAGAACAATGTAGCAGGAGGCTTCCTGCCGGGTCTCCTGAGCATTCACATATTCACCTTAAGAGAGAACCAGCATTTGGTACCTTTCACTCAGAGGTCATCACCAAGGCAACTGTCACAGCCAAGAGAGGAAAAGACCAACCCCAACTAAATGAGAATCATTTGACTGACTCTTTTCTCCCATCTCACTTCTATGTCCTGAATATACCGGAAGAAAAAGAACTTCAGGAAAAGGAGGATGGGGAAAAGTCCCTAAATCAGACCTTTTCACCTCCCAATTCCAACTCCTTTGAGCCAAAAGTCTTGTTGCTAATAGAAGGAAGAGAAAGATTTAAATTGGATATAAGCTGATGTTTAATAACTGAGTGTGACAGGAAAGCTATGGGATTTGTCCCAAGATATCACTAAGGAATAGAAATGGAAATTCTATGGAGAACAGCTGAAGGAAGTGACTTTTAAAAGAAAGAGATTAACAACTTTATATCTGTGTCTCATCAAATTCACACTGTTCATTAATTTGTTTACACATTGTTATTGGTAATTCATATTTAAATTAGTTCATCTAATCCTTTCCTCATTTAGTAATCTGACATGAAGTTACAGAGGAAATGGGAGTATTGATGAGGGAAGAGAACAGAAATAATTGTGGAGTAGAAATGTAGTTTTAGGAGGACAGCTTGGGTAATGGTAATCTTAAGAGTCAGAACTATTACATATCAAGTATTTCATAAGCATCTTTTGGGAATCCTTACAACTTTGGAAATTAACTATTATTCTTCCAGCTTGCAAGTAAGAAAAACACCTCAGAGAAATCAAGTGAATCATCTCAAGTAATGGGTCCAGAGTCTGGACTTGAAGATAGAGGGTTTCATTACAAGGTCTAATCTGGGGTCATTATATATACCTCTAGAGGGGAGGGGGGCAGGGGTATTTGGGGGGTGATAGTGGTGGGGAAAAAAGAGGAGACAGTAACCCAGAGAAGAAAAAGAAAACAGAAAGGAGAAGTAGGGATATACTGGAGAAAATACTTTCTAACTTTATAATTACGGTGAGGGGTGACCTGAAATATTTAACCTCATTGCAGTTTATCCGTGGAAAACAAAAGCACTGCCTTAAATACACATAACATTCTAAGTGCTTTTCCCTTATCAACCTACTCTTGGTTGTACATAAATGGCTTTCTTTCAGAAAGGGAATTGTGTGAGCCTAGCCTTCAATATTTAGCCACAAAACCTGCTTCAAGAAAGGTCAGTGTTCCAGTTTCAGATAAGCTGTTTATTTCCATGTTTGGGAAGACCTGAGCCAAGAAACAGAAGGGAAAATGGAATCAGTCCCTAGTCCTTCCTGTCATTTGGGTTCATTTCAAGTATCATGTTGCCAAACATCAGACATAGCAGTATTTAAGTATGACCACATAATACATCATTCAGCAAAAATATTGTATAATTTACACTGCTACAAAGAACCTTAATCTACTGCTTCCTTTCATTAATGAAGACGTGTGAGAGCTTTTAAAGTTCTTTTATATGAATATAATATTAAAAATATAGGCATAACATTATTCTCTCTCCAGCGCCTAACCTCCCCGTGAATATCTACAGGCAAACATAGAACTTAAATTCGATTTACCTACCAGCAAATTTATTTCACTCTTAGCAGCGCAGTCAAAGATTATGTGCCCTCACCGTGTGTGTACTTACAAGTTTATACGTGTGCATTCGCATGCCTGTGGAAAATTCTGCATCAAGAGCAGTACATTCTACTATTTACTGAATTACGTGGATAAATCCAGACATCATATCAGAAGAAGCTTTTGTTCCCTCACAGTCACACTTCAGACCTTCCCTGTAATCTCATTATGAAAATAAGTACTGCTTCTAAATCTGAGGCATGAAATAACTGAAGGTGAACCCTAAGAAAATCAAGAAGTCATGTGATAACCAAAGATCTAAAATATAGTTGGTAGGCTCTGTTCAAGTTTCTTTTTTCCTATGTCATTTACCTGGAAGTAATGTGAAGTACTCTCTATGCATCTGCTGCTCACCATAAAATAATTTGTTCCCTTACCTTGGGAACATAAGGACATGAGCAGCGGAGGAAGCCTGGATGAACCCTGGTTTGAATACAAGCTTTGTATCAGCCAAGGGAGCTTGAGCAAGACAACTAAGTAACTTCCCCGTGCCTCAGTTTCCTTATCTATAAAATGCGGAAACTAATACCTACCTCACAGCGTGGTATAAAGATACAGTGAGAGAAAACATGCGTGATGCTTAGCACAGAACCTGGGACACATGGGAAGGCTCTACTAGTCCTCGGTGGGTAAGGGTGCTCCCTTGGGAGCCAGACTCTGACACTCGCTAGCTTAGTGACTTGGCGCAAGGTACTTACTACGCTCTGTCCCACTTTCCTCATCTGTAGAAGTGAGCTAATAATAGCATTACCATGTTGGCTGGATTAAATAAGATAAAACATTTTAAGTACTTACGATAGCGTCACACAATAAAAGTCAGCTGTTATTACTCCACACCAAGTCAATGGTTAGTATTAATATCTGTTATAAAAAAGGGGAGAGGTTTTTTTTAGGAGGAAAGAAAGATTTTTTTCAAAAATAGAGGCAAAGGGCAAAATAAGATATCCACAGGAAATAACATAATGCCCCATGGCTTCTCCACTAACTCCACCTCTGGCCTTGCTGGAGAGACAGGGGATTCGCCAAAGCTTAACACCCAGAGGGTGCGAATTAGAGCTGTCCTGTCCCACTGCTCCCTCCCCGCAATTAGCTGCCACCTAGAGAGGTCTCTTTCAGAACTTTCCAAGAAACAGTATTGCAGACAAAAGGACTAAATTAGTTCTGCCCTGTGGGAAGGCGACACTTTCTTGTGTTCCGCATTTCATCTTAATTGTGGACCCATTTCAGCTTTTCCAGATCATCTTTTATCTGATTCTAGGCTTGTCCTTCCTCCTAGTTTCTACCCCCAAATCGCCCTAGTCCCAGGCTAGTGGCAGGAAAGCTTTGTCCTGTCTTTGTTGCTCAGCCAAAGGTTTCCTGCCCCCAAATGGAAAACAACTAGATGGTGAAGGGACAGAGCATGTTCCTGCCCACACAGCCCCCTGACATCAGAGGAACGCGTTGGTCGCTTTTGAAAGCAGGTTTGGGAACTAAAGTTGCAAAATGTGCCTCGGTACAAGTGAGTAATTTATACACAAAGAAAGGAAGGAGTCTCATTTCTGGACAAGAAGTAAAAATTCTACAATGAAACAACTGTCTGTAATGGACAGAATTAATTAATTTGAGATATTAACTCAGAAAAACCAGTTTTGTATGTACCACATGATCAACATATGCAAAACAAATCCTTGGATGGATGTGCATATACCAACATCGTAACGGTGAGTATCTCAGATAGCTATAAATTTTTTTCTCTAAGTCTCCATTTCTGTATTTACCAAAATATGCAATTCTTTTATAACAGACCATTAAATTGAATTCATATTAGTGACAGCTAGCCTCCAGGATGGCCCCTAAGGATCCCCACCTCCTGGTATTAACACCCTTGTGTAGACCCTCCCACACTGTGCCAGGGTTGGTCTGTGTGACCCACGGGAATATGGCAGAGGTGACCGTAGGTCACTTTCAAAGTTAGCTTATAACAGACTAAGCTTCTGTCTTGGGTTCTTCTCTCTCTCATCACTTGCTCTGAGGGAAGCCTTCGCCATGTTGTAAAGACTCTCAGGCAGCCTATGAAGTGACTTACTTGACAAGAGATGGAGGCCGCCAGCTAACAGCCAGTAAGGAACTGAAGCCTGCCAACAACCTGGAACTGAGCTCATAACTGGATCCTCCAGCTGCAGTGGGACCCGTAGATGATGCAGCTCCGGACAGAAGTGCACCTGCAACCCCGCCAGAGACCCTGAGCTAGAACCAGCCGGATTCCTCACCCTCTCAGATTCTTGACCCTCAAAACTGGGTAATAATGAATATCTGTTAGTTTATGCTATTACATTTTGCAGTAATGTACTTACTCAACAATAGTTAACTATTTTTTTCTATAATATTGAAGGTAAAGTCAAATAACCAGATGGAGAAAGTGGGTTTTTTGTATTTCTTTTTCTTTCAGGTGGCTTGTGTACTCTCCCTGGAGGGGAGGGGGTGAACATTACTCACCTTTATCCATGAAGACTCCAAGTTTGGAACAATTCTTCTAAAATGAAAGATCTAATTGACAGGACAAGTCCAGAACTCCTTCTTCATTTATGCTCGTATCTGTGAAGAGGGAATATTTTCCATCACAGGTTATATATAGACTGATAGAAAACTCTGAGGTAAAGTGAATCTAAGTGTGGGAAAGAACCCTTAGGGTTAAAGCAATTTTGTACCAACTTGAGAATTTTAGCCTTTGGCCATAATTTTATTGAAAACTAGACCAAAGGCGTAAATCCAAATTGAAAGCATTGAGTTATTACCTTCCTGCTCTGACAGCACAAGGAAATCATTCTTTATCTATAAGGCTCTCTACTGACTAAACTGTACATATGAAGAGGCTGACTGAACATGGTGTTTTATACAATACCGACATTTCACCAAAATTTATTTTATCTAGGAGGCGAAGGCAGTTTTTTTTAATGCCAATTATTTCCTTGGAGAAATAATAGAAATAATCTTCCAATTCTTTTTTTTTTTTTTTGTCTCCACCCTTGATACCTTTCCAAATGGGCCCCGGCTTCCTTTTAAAACAGACAGCAGGTGAGATGATTTGGTTTTTCAATTTGCTGTTACTTGTTTGGCTGTTTCTAGCTCCTTATCTCTTAAGAAATATAACAAAAGAACAAAAGCAATTTGTAATGACCAAATCTTTTCATTTTGATCGCTGAACACATGCAGGTGTAACTAGGACGCCTAAAAGCAATCCTTGTCAGACAGCTGTGCAAGTACGTGGATGCCCTCGGTCACTGCACAGGCAGCATCGGAGACACCATCAGTGGTGCCTCGAAAGTTCCCCTGCGGGGCTTCCCTGGTGGCGCAGTGGTTGAGAGTCCGCCTGCCGATGCAGGGGACGCGGGTTCGTGCCCCGGTCCGGGAAGATCCCACATGCCGTGGAATGGCTGGGCCCGTGAGCCATGGCCGCTGAGCCTGCACGTCTGGAGCCTGTGCTCCGCAGCGGGAGAGGCCACAACAGTGAGAGGCCCGTGTACCGCAAAAAAAAAAAAAAAAAAAAAAAAAAAAAAAAAAAATTCACCTGCCAGGGATCGCAGTAAAGGCATCACCTTCTGACATCTTCCCCTGAATTCTTCATCCAATAAACTTTGCCCTCTTTTCTCCCTCAATTGCTTTGTCAAGACACTTAACACCATTCCTTTATTCTGCCTTTTATTATTGTTGTTTGTGTATTTGTCTTTATTACAAAGATGAATTGCCACTAATTGTACTAGACACTGGGAATATAATGATAAAGGATGCACGGGACCTCAGCCGGAGCTGAGAATCCTACAGGGATCCTCACCATCCTGGAAAAACAGCCCCTCTGCTTCCTTGACCTATTTCAAAATGTTGCTTGTCTCATAGCCAAAGAGATCAGTATCTAGAAGGAGACCACATAAGAATCTATTATTCACTATTATTTTTCCTCATAGGAAATCCTGCAGACAAACCTCATTGCATTTACAAACTTCTTCCTTTGACACGAGAACACCTAGTCCTCCAGACTCTTATCTCCTTCTGTATAAGCCCCTTCACTTACTCAAGTCCCCACTCCAGCTGCCTTTTCACTCACTGTGCCCTCCACAATGGCATCTGCAAAAAGCTTGTATCCTCAAGTCCTCTGAATGTTCCTGTAACTTTCTCTTCTGTTGAAACCAGGCTATGCCCTGAGAACACTAACTTTCCTACAGGCTCGAAAGTGAAGAATGTCCTCCCTCTTCTCACATAATATGAGGGGCAGGTGGGGTTGGCAGCCTCCTTGCTTCCTATCATAGCTTCCAGATCAGTGTTCCTCCCCTTGCCATAAAAAGAAACAAGGGCTTCCCTGGTGGCGCAGTGGTTGAGAGTCCACCTGCCGATGCAGGGGACGCGGGTTCGCGCCCCGGTCCGGGAAGATCCCACATGCCACGGAGCGGCTGGGCCCGTGAGCCATGGCCGCTGAGCCCGCACATCCGGAGACTGTGCTCCGCAACGGGAGAGGCCACAACAGTGAGAGGCCCGCGTACCGCAAAAAAACAAAACAAAACACAAACAAAACCCCAAATCTACTTGAAGCACATGTCATCATGATACCACCTTTCATTTTTATAGGCATCTGCTGCTCACCTGGTCACTCCCTACATCCATTGAAGATGTTAGCACTCAGCTTCAAGTGTTTACTCCTGCAGAATCCCTGTCATTGTTCATGGTGAGTTTAACATCTATGTTGATGATTCACTCAGGCTTCTAGTTTTTCAGTCCTCAAATCTTTTCAAGTTCAGTGTTTTACACTTCACTTTCTGCCACTTACATCCATGGTTATAACCTAGACCAGAGGGTCGGCAAACCATGGCCTGTAGCCCAATCTAGCCCACTGCCTGTTTTTGTACAGCCTGCCAACTAAGGATGGATTTTGTATTTTTAAGTCAGCACACCCGTGTTCATTCAGGTTTATATCATCTATGACTGCTTTCTGGTAACAGTGGCAGAGTGAGTAGTTGTGACAGACCTTATGGCTTCCAAAGCTGAAAATATTTACTATCTGGCCCTTTACTTAAAATTTGACTCACCCTTGCCCTAAACTGTCCCATTACTAATAATTGCAACAGTTTCAAAATCACAATTTAAAAGTCCCCTCTCTGACTGCCCCCTCCACTCTTCCTGGTTTGCTTGAACAGTCTTCAATCACCCATCCTATTGATCATTTTTTCCCTACCTCACTTCTCTCATTCCCTAGGTTGGATTCCACAGTCCAGCAGTATGTGTACTCCCTTGCGTGTACACTCAAATTCCATGCCCTCATTCTTCTACCATTTGAGCCTGTTATGACCATAACCATATCCCTAGTTAAGTTCAACTGTCTGCCTTTTCTGTGCCTTCCCCTAAGGAGCTGAATGTAGCTGGAGTAAAGGCACACGGCCACATGACAAGCTAGTTTATGACAACCTGGTGGTTTAAATATGTGGGCTGAAGGTGGGAGAAATTGGAATGTAATAATGTTTGGAAAGCTTCTCTAGGAAAATGAAAGAAAATGAAAAAAAAAACAAACAGGTTAAGGGCTGATGCAAGTCTTTATCGTTCTGACAGGCCCAGGTGCAATTAAACGAAGTTCTACAAATAATGGGGTCTCATTAATATCAAGGACAGCGCAGCTGCCTTTCTAATGGAAGAAAAGTTTTCCCCCATCAATTTGGAATTACATTTACTCTCAGAAAATAATAATAATAGTGGTAGTAGTACTAGCACTAGTAATAAAAATGATACTATAATGATAATAATAATAATGTTTGTCCTTGGGAGATATGCTTTCTTGAAACTGGGCAGGATAAGCCCCAGTGATGTCCAGGGGAGTGCAGAGCTCCAGAGAGTAGAGGACAGGACTCAGCCCATTTTGTTGTGTGGGTGGGACCTGGAACCCAAGAAACAAGATTTTTATTCCCCATGGAAATAAGTGATGTTCATGTGTCGGGGAATGTTATAGACTGAAATGTATCCTCCTAAAAGTCAAATGTTTAAGCCCTAACCCCCAGTGTGATCATATTTGGGAATGGAGCCTTTAGGGAGGTAATGAAGGTCAAATGAGGTCATAAGGGTGGAGCCTAATCCAATATGACTGGTGTCCTTATAGGAAGAGAGATACCTGGCACAGAGAAAAAGCCATGTGAGGACACAGAAAGAAGGTGGCCGTCCGTAAGCCAGATAGAGAGGCTTCAGCTGAAACCAAACCTGTTAACACTTTGATCTTGGACTTTCAGCCTCCAGAACTGTCAGAAAATAAATTTCAGTTGTTTCAGCCACCCAGTCTGTGGTATCTTGCTTTGGCAGCCCAAATAGGCCAATACAGGAACCAAAGTGGATTTTCAGACTGAGACACTTGAAAGTGGGGAGCCTGGGAGGCACAGATACAAACCTGATGGTGGAAGAGCCCAGTTAGGATATGGTGGAAAGAGCTGACAGAGAAAAGCATTGTATTAGTAAGGATTCTCCCCATCCTAAATGAAAGAATCCCAACTTAAACTAGCTTAGGCAAATAAGTAGATGATGATGATAGATGGATAGATAGTTGATAGACAGATAGATAGATAGATAAATTCATTTCAGAGTTGTAAGGTTACTGGAATAACTGAAAGCCTCAAGGAAATAAAGGAAAACCTAAAGGAGTCCAAACAGGCCTGGGAGTATGAGGGACTAGAACTGGGAGTTTATGCTACACTCCTGTCTTTACTCCCTTCTGTGGGTTGACTTCATTGCCCACATTATGGACAATTTTGTCCAAAGGTACAGCAGGATAGGGAAGGAAAATCATGGATCTATCATCTGTTCTGGGTTTACCTTTTCCCAGGTTAGCAACCCAGAGAGACAAGGGCTTCTCTCTTCCTTCTCGGTCACATAAAGTCCCAGAGAAGAAATTGAATTGTACTGGCTTAGATCACACACCCTGTGATAAACAACTCTAGTTCTAGGAATGGAGCGTTAGGATTAGTCAGACTGGGTCATACGAGCACCCTGGTGTCTAGAAACGGGTCTGGGTGGACAGGATACTCTATGGACATTCACACAATAACTACAGAAGGTGGGTAAGGAACATCACCTAGAGGCAGGGCTCAGGGTACATGGTGCTTGGATCAGAAGAAGGGGGAGGGACTCCCTCACCCCTTACTCCTTAAAAGAAAGAAATCAACTCTATCTTGTTCATGGAGACCAAGGTCTTTAGGTGCTTTTCTCTTGCACTGCCAAGCAAAATGTAAGTTAGATAGAACTTTAAAAGTTATAATAACAGAATGAACATTACAGGTCTAAGAGACGTACCTGCTTCCTTCTTAATACTCATTCGTTCCCTACATAAGGGGATGCTAAGCAGTGTTCAGCTACTACTTGACTTCTGCCAAAGGTAGAATTTACTTGAATATCCATAAAATTCTGGAACCCTTCGTTGGCATGGCTCACTTTGGACTTAGGGGCACACCTGGGTCATCTCTGTGGGCAGGAGGGGACAACTCTTTTAAAGGAGGAGGGAGATGCTCCAACCCTTTTTCATAATGACTATCTAAGCAGAAATCAAGAGTCTTTGGGGGGCATCCAATACCTCGTTAGATACATTAAAGGGCAATTTTCATTCTAATCTCTAACAGAAATACTAAAAAAGCAATGAAACACAATTTTTTAGACAAAAAAACCTTTCCTGGAAATTCACAAATATTACATGTCTTTGCTTTTCTTGCAAAATGTATAAACTGTATAAAAACTACAAGCTGGGTTCAGCCACACACAGCCTTGTAGTACTTCACTGAGGAAAGCTAACCACAGTCTGTGAACACTATTTGTCCCTGAAAGAAGGAAGAACTATCGTATGAGAATACAGAGTCTCCTGACAATGAAGCTTTTTCTATAATTTCCTTTTGAAATGGCCCTTATTCTTCAGAAATCCACACATAACTGTGCATTATAATGGGGCTGAATAGAGAGCTTAGCAGAAGAGAAGTAGACCTGGTTCTTTCTTTTCTCCCTCTTAATTCCAGAGGGATTTGCACAGCAAAAGGGGGAGAAGTGAGCTGCAACAGTGGAGGGCAGTCATTGCAAACTACAACAGAGCAGAGAACCCAAGGCTACTAGAAAACTGTTCTGCAAAGGATACATGTCAGACATTTCACTTCTAAACTTCGGTAAGCTTAGCCACAGCAAGAAAACAGACACACTAAAAGGGCAGACAGAGGTCGCGGCAACACTTAGAAGAATTTTATATGAGCCTCACTTTATAGTAACATTCTTAAAAATTTGCTTGAAACTTTGCAAGCATTCACTATGTTTTATGTCCTAGAGATGGTCGCTTTAAATAGAACATTATAATCATTCTTTTCTGTGTGTGGACTGAAAAAATTCTTTTAATGATAAAATTTATTAGCTTCTAATATTTGGTTTTACAAATTTAACTATCAGTGTATTGAGACTTCTTTAAATATGAAACAACTATAAATATTTTGCGGGACATTTGAAGTAAGGGAACTCATCAGTGTTAATTCATATATAAAGAGAGTGAAGCAGAATTAGTAAAGGTCAGTTAATAACTGAAATTGAAATTATCTTGTCACTACCATATTCAATGACTATCAGTCTTCTTTTTCTTGTTTGGATTCTTTAAATATAATAAAATTATGAAAATAATTAACACCTTAAAATCGTGGGATTAGAAGGAAAAGAGTCACATAAATCAAAACTGCACTTTTTTTTTTTTTTTCCGGTACGCGAGCCTCTCACCGTTGTGGCCTCTGCCGATGCGGAGCACAGGCTCCAGATGCGCAGGCTCAGCGGCCGTGCTCATGGGCCCAGCCGCTCCGCGGCACGTGGGACCTTCCCGGACCAGGGCACGAACCTGCGTCCCCTACATCGGCAGGCGGACCCTCAACCACTGCGCCACCAGGGAAGCCCAAAACTGCACTTTTGAAGAAAGTTTAATGTCACAGGAGACCTAACTAAAAGAACAAAATCTAAGATTGGGAGATCAAGATGGCGGAATAGGAGGATGTGGAACTCCCCTCCCCACACAGACACATCAAAAATACACCTACACATGGAAATGTTCTCACTGAAAACTAACCAGAAACTGGCAGAAAGTCACTTGTACAAACAAGGATATAAGAAAGAGCCACATGGAATTGGGTAGGAAAGGAAGAGAAGTGATCAGGTCAGGACCTGTGCCCCTGGGAGGGGACACAGAGGAAAAGGGAGATTATATGGGAGGAGATCCACCCTGGGGAGTAAGCAGTTCAAGCCACACATTGGGCTCCCCAGTCCTGGGGTCCAACACAGGGAAGACAAGCTCCCTCTGCTGGTTGCAGTGCTGGTGGGACCAACAGGAGGGCTGCTGGAAGCTTTGGCTCCACTTGTGAACAGCACACACAAGCTTGCTTGTTCCTGAAGCAGGGTCAAAGGCAAGGGTGCCAGTACTGGGAGCAGGGAGATCACGCACTTAAAGGGAGTGGAGTCAGCTTGGACCCAACCCTCGGAGCTTCTGCTCCAGCAACTTGGGACCTGCCCCTACCTGTGATAATGTGGTAATGGCCACTGAGCATATGGGGAGCCCTAGCTTACACCTGTCTCTGGCCCTAGCTCCTTCATCTCCAGACCCACTTCCTACCAAGGTGATAGCTACCAGCATACTCTGAGGAAAGATGTGACTTGTGTTCACCTGGAATCCAGCTCTCACACCAAAGCTATCAGGCACATGCGGACTGTATAAGGATGCCCCTATGTAAGCACACCACTTCAAGACCACCGTAGGTAACTGTTTCACCTAATATCTAGAGACAGAAAAAGATAAGCAAAATGAGAAGACAGAGGAATTTGTCTCAGCTGAAGAGCAAGAGAAAAACCCTGAAAAAATAATTAAAGAAACGAAGTTTACCAGATAAGGAGTTCATAGCATTAGTAATAAGAAATCTAACTGAACTAGGGAAAAGAATAGATGAACACAGTGAGCATTTTAACAAAGAACTAGAAAAGATAAAAAAGAACCAGTCAGAACTGTAGAATACAACAGCTGAAATGAAAAAGACACTAGAAGGAATGAATAGCAGACTATGTGATACAGAAGAATGCATAAGTGATCTGGAAGGTAGAAAAATGGAAATGGCCCTATTGGAACACCAAGAAGAAAAACAAATTTTAAAAAATGAGAACAGTTTAAGAGACCTCTGGGACATCAAGCATACCAACATTCACATTATAGTGGTCCCAGAAAGAAAAGAGAGAGAGAAGGGGGGTTGAAAATGTATTTAATAAAATTATGACTGAACACTTCCCAAACCTAGAGATGGAAACAGACATCCAGGTATAGGAAGCATAGAGGGTCTCAAACAAGATGAACACAAACTGACCCACACTAAGACATATCATAATTAAAATATCAAAAGAGACAATTCTAAAGGCAACGAGCAAAACAAAGAGTCATATACAAGGAAACCTGCATAAGGCTATCAGCTGATTTTTATGCAAAAACTTTGCAGGCCAGAAGGGAGTGACATGATATATTTAAACTGCTGAAAGGGAAAAACCTGCAATCTAGGATACTTTACCCAGCAAGATTATCATTTAGAACTGAAAGGGATATAAAGAACTTCTCAGACAAGCAAAAACTAAGAGAGTTCATCAATACTAAACTAACCTTAAAAGAAATGTTATAGGGTCTTTCTAAATGGAAGTGAAAAGGCAATAACAAGAAATAAGAATCAGTAGGAAAGGAAAATCCCACTGGTAAAGGCAAATGTATAGTAAAGGATGAGGATCAACCACTTAAATAAGTTAGTACAAAGAATAAAATGCAAAAACATGTGAAATCAACTACAACAAGAATAATCAGCAAAGTGATAACATGAAAATGTAAAATATGACACCAAAAGCACAAAAGGTTGGGGAGGGGAGTAAAAAATGTAGATCTTTTAGAATGTGTTTGAACTTAAAGTGCTACCTGTTTAAAACAAGTAGATACAGGTCAACATATATGGTGACCACAAATCAAAAACCTAAAATGGATACACAAAAATTAGAAAGAAACACAATTGCACCAGTAAAAAATCATCAACCTACTAGAAAAGAAACTAAAAGAAGAAGAAAAGAACAGGGAAAAACTACAAAAACAACAAGAAAAACAAGTAACAAAATGCTAAGTACATACATATCAATAATTACTTTAAATGTCAATGGCTAAAGGCTCCAATCAAAAGACACAGGGTGGCTGATTTGATCAAAACCAAGACCTCTGCTTACAAGACACTCACTTCAGAGCTAAACACACAACAGACTAAAAGTGAGGGGATGGAAAAAGTATTCCACTCAGATGGAAATCAATTCACATCAATGGACAGATCATCCAGACGGAAAATCAATTAAGAAAAAGTGGTCTTAAATTACACAATAGACTGTTGGACTTAATATTTATATGACATTCCACCCCAAAACAGCAGAATACACATTCTTTTTAAGTGCACATGGAACATTCTCCAGAACAGATGACACACCAGGCCACAATCAAGTCTAGACAAATTTAAGAGGATAGAAATTATATTAAGCATTCTTTTCCGCTCACTGCAGGCACACCTCATTCTCTATGAGCTCTGGGAGCCCACAAGCCCTGGTGAGTTGCCCACACACGGAGGTGGAGCTGACATCTGAGCCAATCCCCAGGGCCCATGTGACTTCAGAAATGGAGCTGAAATCTGAGCCCTGTTCAGGCGGCTCTCTGACTTTGGTGGATTTATGCTAAAATCTGGAAGAAGACAAGGATGCCCACTCCCACCACTTGTTTTCAACATAGTATTGGAAGTCCTAGCCACAGAAGTCAGACAAGAAAAAGAAATAAAACGTATCCAAATTGGAAGAGAAGAAGTAAAATTGTCATTATATGCAGATAACATGATATTACAAATAGAAAACCCTAAAAACTCCACACAAAAACGACTAGAACTGATAAACAAATTCATCAATGTAGCAGGATACAAGATTAACATACAGAAATCTGTTGCATTTCTTTACACTAACAATTAAATATCAGAAAGGAAAAGTAAAAAAAAAAAATCCTTTTTAAAATTGAATCAAAAAAGTAAAATACTTAGGAATAAATGTGACCAAGGAGGTGAAAGACTTGTACAAAACACTGAAAAAGGAAATTGAAGATGATTTAAAGAAATCATCTGGGAAAGAACTCATTCTTTTGGACTAGAAGAAATTAAAATTGTTAAAATGGCCATAGTACCCAAAGCAATCTACAGATTTAATGTGATCCCTATCAAATTACCTATGACATTTTTCACAGAACTAGAACAAATAATCCTAAAATTTATATAGAACCATAAAAGACCATAAAACCAATGCTGAGGAAAAAAGAACAAAGCTAGAGGCATAACCCTCCCAGACTTCAGACAATACTACAAAGCTACAGTAATCAAGACAGCATGGTATTGGCAAAAAATAGACATATGGATCAATGGAACAGAATAGAGAGAGCAGAAATAAACCCACATACCTACAGTGCTGTATATATGTGTGTGTGTGTGTGTGTGTGTATATATATATATATATATATATATATATATATATACATACACACTCTCACAATGGAATATTCCTCAGCCATAAAAAAGAATGGAATAATGCCATTTGCAGCAACATGGCTGGACCTAGCGATTATCATACTAAGTGAAGTAAGTCAGACAGAGAAAGACAAATATCATATGATGTCACTTATAAGTGGAATCTATAAAATGATACAAATGAACTTATTTACAAAACAGAATTAGACTCACATAGAAAATGTCATAGAAAAAGAAAATTTTTAATAGCCTTAATAATTGGTTATGTAATCAACTCCTTCAACCTTTTTAATCACCATTTTTTTGTTTTTTTATCATAGATTTTTAATGGTTAAATCAACTGTATTTTATTCATCTTAGGCTGGGAAATGAACCCCAAACCAGTAGTGTTTCACAGAGGTCTATAAAGAAAGTATGAGGCCACAATCTTAGAAGTCTGCTGAATTCTGTCATCCATAGCTATGTTATGAGAACTCGGAAAAACACTGCCAATTCAGAACAATGAAAGGGAGTTTTGAATTGCTGTTTGTACTGCCACTCTCCCTCTTCCACCCCTTCCCCAGGAGCCAGAGCAGTAGCAGCAGTGGGGCCTTGATAAATATGCATCTGAGATCCCCAGTGGCTAACCTGCTCCCACCTTACTCCACAAGAGTATCTGTGGAAAGAGTCATCTTTGCCTCTCCAGTCAAGCACCCATGAAGGATTATTCAGAGTTCTCACATATTAACGGATTACTCATCACCATGTTAGTCTTGCTTTCCTTTCAACTCAATTATATCACTGATGTACCCTAAACTTATTTGTTTATAGCTCCAAAGACTTTTTGGTTCCAGTTTGCCTACAGCTCTATTTTCCTCTATATTTTCTGTATATATTTCCTACAAAACTCATAAATTTTAAACTGCATCATTTGGTTTATTTTGAAGCAGATAGTGACCAAAATAATGATTAAAAGGTACACTTGTAAATTTCCAGGATATTGGAAAAGGATATTGAAAAGTGCTGGGGTGGGGGAAGTGCTACTTAAATTGTGAAGGGAGCTGGATTATAGAATTGTGGCATATTTAAATTTGTGGCATGAATATATTTCAGTGTTATTATTGTAGATTGGTATGTACTTACATAAATTAATTTGTAAATAATGTCAAAAGTCTGAATTTGAATCCTACACTAAATATACTTTCTGACCCTTTGTAGGAAAACTGGCTGCATGGTTTTTGGAAGGCATTTAACATTTCTGCAGTTCAGTTTTCTCATATGTGCAGTGAGAGCATTTGCTTAGCTATTTCTAAGGACCCTTCCTACCCTAAAAGTCTATTAGTCTGAGATATACTCCCATTCTTCCTTTCATATTCCATTGAGGTAAAAGTTCCTTTAATCTCATACCATCTTCATCTCTTATTGAACAAGGATGGCTCTGTGTTCTCAAGTCTGTTCTAAATGACTCTTAAAGAGAAATCAAACTTTCTAGACTCTTGAGTCCTGATTGACTGAGACCTTTACATCCAAACAATAGCTATTTGATACAGTCACTGGATAAAGCGAAGTCTCTTCTGTTGATGTGTCTAAGTGTCTGTGAATTCAGCCAACCAAAAAATCCATTTGGTTGAGCAGTCTTAGTGCTGGATGAGGTCTTATCCCAAGGGAATACATCCAATTGTAAGATAAGAGAAAATGTTGGGTAATCTTTTGTTAGAATCTCTGTGAATCCAAATGCCTCTGTTGATAACTTGCCAGGGGGTGGGAGGAGGGAGTGTGATTTAGGAAGATTTATATTATTAAAAAGTGGATTCTGTAGTGTCTGAAACAAAAGCAGCAATCACTGAGGGAATAAACCATATATCAATATTGCAGTAAAAAATACAGGTATTAGTTCTGTATTTCATAAAAATCCATATAGTGAGAGAAAAAAATATATTTTAAGTGAACTTACATATAATGATGCAAAATTTTTATATCTTAATAGCTATGCAAGCATAAAATAAAATCAAGACATTATTCTGAACTATTAGTCAAAAGACTTAGTAGAAGTGAGCTACTCTATGATAAAGGGAGTTTATCAGGCAGAAACATTCCTAGTTGGAGATGTATAAATAAGGCCAAAAAAAAAATCCTAAACAGAATTTTTAAATATCTATATGATGAGGAGTTTTATTTATGAGGTTTTCAACATTTTCAAAGCATCTGAATATCACTTTTAATGGTTAATTGATATTATCATCTAGCCCCATGCCTTTTTCCAAAAGTTTAAAAGGTATATTGCTAAAATCATGAAATTTTAAGCTGTCCTTAATGAGCTGTATAAAATGACTTTCTTCCACTTTTCTGTCTAACTGACTCCTAATAATTCTTAAATGTCTCTTCTCTGAAGTTCTTCCTAATCCTGTTTCCCCTGGCAGATTAATCACTAGCACTCTGGTTTTTTTTTTTTAAACAGAAAACTTGGATGTAATTTTAACATGCATGCTTTAATTGTTTCCATACCTATCTCCCTTACAATGTTGTCTTATTCATTTCTCTGTTCCTAATACCAAGCACAAAGCCTGGCATAGAGTGTGGGCTTAATAAATACATATTTTTGAACTGGTGAGTAAAGCCCAGAGAGAAGCTGTTTTCATAGATCACACAGCTCATTAATAACAGTACTTGTGCTAAAATTCAAATACACTACTATTAGCATGATGACTTTCACATAATCAATAAATGTTTAAGGAATTAATGAATCAATAGGTTAATAAATCAATGGTCTCTACAAACTTTCCATTGCACTGTTTGGATCAATAATAAATACAGCATACCTCATGTTTTTACCAGGCTTCTGGCTACTTGCCTTCAATGAGGCAACATACACAACAGCAAAGGGAACAGATATTTCATGTACATTTGATTATTGGTTACATGTAGATATAGTCTGTATCAATCATATAAACTAAACTTTATCTGGTAGCAGAAATCTACTGGTGATATCTAATGGTCTAAGCCAGTGATGTGAGAGACAACTTTCCTACCAAGTTGAATATCTATCCTGTGAACACAGCTATCCAAGGGTTTTTGCTTGAAAATTAATCTTCTTGGATTTGGGTCAGTCCATGTGTAATATGCTTTAGGGGAGGTTGAATGGCTTCTCTCTTGTTCTGAAAGCAGAGAGGTAAGCTTTATATCGAGTTGGACACTAAGGAATTGCCAACTTGACCTCAAGGATCACAGTATGCTTTGGATATATTACTTCTCAGAAACAAAAGGAGAACCCTCTACCCTTGGATACCCCCAGAGCTTCCTCTCTCGTGTCAACCAGATACCTGTGCATATACCACCCTACTAGAGAGGCCTTTTCTGATCAACTTTTTCTAAAATAGGACCACATTCTGGATTTCTCCCTTCATCCCTTTACCCTGCTTTTCCTGCTCCTATTATCACCTGATATACTATACACTTACGTTTTCATATCTTCTTATTACATATGTATATATAATGTGTACATGCTATCCACATGTTACGCATTTAATATTTTTGAGTAATCAGTGAACAATATCATAGATACATCGGAGAGCCTACTTTGGGTAAAATTCAGACTGAAGATTTGAAAATTGGTAATGACATTGTAGGTCATATGGTACAAACTATTCATTTTACAAGTATGAAATTAAATAATAATAAAAGATAATTAATAGCACGCCACATACAAGGCACTGAATAAAGTGCTTTACATGTATAAACTCGTGACACTTATGGCAATTCTAGAAGATAGATCTTATTACTATATTTCATTGATTTAAAGATATGAATTTTCACATTTCCCACTTTAATATATTTAAACTATCAAAACTGAAATCAGAATAATTATCACCTCAAACATTTTACTTTATTTTATTTTATTTGGAACTATAGTTACCATTTATTAAGCACTTTCTTTATCAGTTAAGGTGTTTAGTAGCAAACAAATCTGGTTTGATCAGAGGGTAATTTATTAAAGGATATTGGGCTGTGCACAGAATCTCTAGCAAAGCTACAGAACAGCGTTGGAAGCTGTACAGCGGAGAACAATGCTCAAAATCTCACTGCAGAATTGGAGGTAATGGGGACACCACAACTGCTACCCCGGGCACTGCACTACAACTCAAACTGCTAAATGCTGAACACTGGAAGCCATGTCTAATTTTCCCCGCAACAACCATGAAAGGTAAATACTATTACTTTCATTTTACGGATGAGGTCACGGAAGTCCAGAGATGTCAGGTAGCTTAGTCACAGAGTTTGCTAGAAATTCTCAACTGTAAGTTCCGGGAGGATGGGGATTACATTGACTTTGATCACTATTTATTATAAGCTCAGAACCTAGTCCAGTGCCGGTTGACTAGGTACTAAATAAACTTATGGAATGAATACATGGGGGAAGTGGTGGACGGATGCATGGTTACTGTATTTGTTTTTGTCCCACTTTAACATGACCTGTCCTCTTCTACCTTCCTTTGGGAACATATCCCATGTTTCTGGCCAGAGGGCTGGGTAAATGACTCAGGGTCAGGCAGTCATAATATTATATCCTCCTGGCCATGGCGATTGGTCCCAAAGTTTAAAGGATGGGAGTCTGACCAGATGGCCCAGCAAGACTGATTGCGATATGAAAGAATAGAGTTAACATACAGAGAGGAGCAAAGACAGGATTTATATTCAATTTTCCTGCACGTTACTAAGCAAGCACTGTCTCTCCAGTAAAGAAAAGCAGATTGAAAAGGGTGACTTCTCTCAGAAAAGGGGTTTCATTTTAGATGCCAACTCCAATGCCCCATTAGATGGATATGTTTCAAGACATATTCCAGAATGGGTAAAAATGGACTCTTGTTGTTGTTCGGGGAAGTCTTTTCTTTTTTTTTTTCCATTGTCTAGCAAACATTTGTACTTCTTATTTTTTGAATTACTTTTTATTGGCTTATAGTTGATTTACAGTGTTGTGCTTGTTTCTGCTGTACAGTCACCTCAAACATTTTAGAACTTATGTGAGTTTGGAAAATGTGAAAAGGAAAGGAATTGAAGGTAACTGTCTTTGTTTTAAAAAAATAATAAACTTAATTATTGTGTTTACCAATCTTTTTTCACAAATATCTCTAAGATGGAAAAATTAAATCGGCAATAACACAGGTTCTAGGTGTTTTTTCCTGACTTTTCAGGAAAGAAGTGCTCATGACCCACTGAGCAAGAAAGAGGTGCTCAGGAAGAACCGTTACCCCATTACCTATGTCATGTGTAATATGTGAACCATCTGCCTGGTGCCGGCGTGAGACTCAGTGATCCACGTGGAAGAGTGGCTGGAACAGCTGGGATTATGGATCCTGAGCTTGTTTTCCAAGGTGATAAGGTCAAAACCAGGGACATACACAAGGATCATTTCCCAGTAGGAGGCCAAGGTTACATTTCAGAAGTTCAAAGTGGGCAAGAGTATAGGACAGAGAGTTGTTGTCCGAACCTACACAAGGCCAAAAATATGGTTAGAGTCAAAGACCGCGGTCAGCGTTGAGAGAACCAAACTGGGCAAGGGGACAGAGCAGAATATGACAATGACACCCCAGCCTGGATTCAGGGTTTAAATCAAACCAAAAAAAACAAACCAAAAAACCAGGAGAAGTAAGTCCAAATGGAGGTGAGTTTAAATTTAGGGATTGAAAACAAGCAATTATTCCCCAAAAGAACTAAGCATGAGTGATTTTAGGACACAGTGATTTGTAGGACACAGCTGTGTGCCCCACATCCCCTGGTTTGGGGACCAGATGAGTCTCCAAGACACAGTCTGCTCCACTGGGAGGAGACACTGGTGCCCACGCTTGGGTGGGTCCTCCTAGAGCACTATTAGTTCTAACAGCCAATATCTGGCTAATGAAACTAAAGATGAAATTCAGGATCCACTAGGAGACCCTTATGGATGTCGCGCACAACTTTCGGTGAATCTCTCTCCACAAACACATGTTAACGTGACGTACGGCAGCCTGCTCCTTGGCTCCTTGGCTCCTTGGCTCTCCAGAGCATCCGAATGACAGATTACCACGTGCACAGTAATCCAAGTGGATCACATTTTGTCAAGGCTTTCGTCATTCCAGTCCCGCATTTATGACACAACAATAAAAGAAGGTCATTTTCAACCATACCCCCTGTTGTTCTGTAGGCTAGTCATTCAATTTCCAAATAGAGCTGCCTCAAAATAAGCTTATTTGTAGAATTGAAATGATCGAGTTAAAATAGTAATATGTACCTGTGTTGATTAATTTATGAATATAAAGCCTTTCTTCTAACACAGAAAAATCTTAATGGACATAATCTACACTGGGCAGCCCTTGCTGGTCACTTTTATTGAGTAATAATAAATGTTTACGAAAAACTGCTCTTGGTTTTCATCAGTTTTGTATTTAAAAGGACTTAGCAATTAATGGCTGCATCTATGCAGCAGTGATGATTGATGTGGAGAATTCAGCCTCCAATATGAGTATGTTAGCCCAACATATGTCTCTATTCACTAGAAAAATGCTGGCTTATCCCTGTCTTTAACAGGGAAGCACTGAGTCAGGGTGAAGATTGTTGCTGTAGCATTTGAAATGCTGACTAGTTTTAAGCTGCTGTTTGGGGATATTTTGGGCCACTGACTGAAGCTAACCTTTATTGAATGCTTACTATTTGCCAGTAATTTGTTAAGACATGTGATATATTTTAAATGAGAATTTAATCCATACATCAACCTTCCGAAGTGGTACTACTTTTTCTCATTTCACACATAAGAAAACACAGGATTTGGGAAGTTAAGTAACTTACCCGTGCTTACACAGTTTCATGTAGACAACAGAAGTGTCTCTCCCAGGAGAAGGAGTATGGAGGTGAACAATACGAGGTCAGGGAGTAGAATTAGATAAAAAGGAAAAATTTGCTCTGTCTGGATTAAACTAGGAAAACCCACATGCGATATCTGTGCTTAAGCCTTTTATAGACGTAAACCCCAAATTGATATATATTTTTTTCTTTTTTTAAATGTGTGACTGAAGGGTTTGTAAACATCAAAATCTTGAACCAAGGTTACTAGGCAATTATTTTCAGAGAAGGTACAATTGGAGTAGGATGGAAATTTTGCATTAAGGAAATTCCCCACATGCATGTATTGCATTGTGAGTAGTTGCTAAAAGAAGGGGGAATTGTCAGCCCAGAGGACCAAAGAAGAGACCCAAACAGCTAGAGGCAGGCTATGTCCATCCAGAATTTTCTGCTTCTGGAGGCGGTGACAGAGAGTAGGAGTGCCAGGCTACTTAGACAGCATGCCGTCCAACAGGTAAATTGTGGCACTCCGCTTGTTTTGAACCGTGCTCACCAAAAGGCTTCTGATCATACTATTGCTTCCTGAATACCACATTGCACAGGAAAGATTCTACTGATACAAGCATTCTTGTTTGCTTATCATTGCATTTCTTACCGTAAACGAATAAATCAGAACTATGGACGTGTATCCACTTCTACAAGCTTGAAGAGCACGAGCCCACTCCCGAAAGATAGATCAGCTCTTTCTCTGATAAAACAGCAGGAACAAAAGGCAACCAAACTCCAAATATGACCAATTCGCCAAACGAATATACCTTTATATATGGAAAATATACAACAGGCCTACGTAATAGGCCTCTTCAACACAGTAAGCTCTGCAGAACTTCACAGCCACGGTGCGACTCTACTGGGAGAAAAGTTAATCCAGGGACAAGTTCATTTTCAAAATGAGATGTTTCTTGCTGCCAAAACTATGCCTACCATAATCCAGAGTTCCATACATCTTATAAGAATTCAGAAGGAAATAAAACAGTAAACAGAACTAAAAGAAAAGAATGTAAGACAGAGAACTTATTATTATGTGTAGTATAATAACATATAAAACAAAACATATAAAACAAAACTCTTCCCTCAGCTAAATACTAGACATAAACAGATATAATGGTATATTAGTACCTGGTGGAACTTCAATAACTGTGCTCTTAAAAAAAAAAAAAACGGGCTTCCCTTGTGGTGCAGTGGTTGAGAGTCCGCCTGCTGATGCAGGGGACACGGGTTCGTGCCCCGGTCCGGGAAGATCCCACATGCCGCGGAGCGGCTGGGCCCGTGAGCCATGGCCGCTGAGCCTGCATGTCCGGAGCCTGTTGCTCCACAATGGGAGAGGCCACAACAGTGAGGCCCGCGTGCCGCAAAAAAAAAAAATACAAAACCCAAAACAAAACAAAACAAAACAAACCTGTTACCCTGTGTTCTGATCTTGGGTTCTGACACCATTCTCCAATGAAAAGAACCAGGGCTCTTTGGAGAAATGGCTGGCTGGCTCTAGAGTTGGGGCAGGGAACAGATATGATCAATCAGGGGCATCTTAACAGGGCCAGGAAATGAGGAAGCGTTCAGAGAAAAGGATGGGGCCTGTCCAATGGAAGCAAAGTGAAAGAGCTCTGAATGGTCAGAACCAGAATAATTTGAACAACAAAATAAACAACAGGATTGGATGATAACCCAAAGCATAAAATACATCTCTCAGGTCCATACTGATATAAATAAATGATGTAGTAAACAAACAAATGAGGGAGAAGAGACAACTCTTTCTTACAGAAGAATTTCAAACAATTTATTTGGGTGCTCCCCTATCCAGGAGATGGTGCTTAAATCACCCCGCACCTTTAAGGGCGGGCTACCCAGAGTGACTCGCTTCCTTAGAGCAAGGAAAACAAGCCGAGGAAGTAACCTCACGGTGGAGAAACCTGGCAAGCCCTGCCTCGACCAGATGATTAAGATTAGCAACCTCACTAGTAAATCATGGAAATGGCATGTAGCCTGATATGTGGTGAGAATTCACCTCTCTGGTCTTCCTCCCAAAAGCCCATGACCCCAGTCTAACAGTGAGAAAAACATTAGACAAATCCACCCTGGAGGACGCTCTACAAAGTACTCCTCAAAACTGACAAGGTCATCAAAAACAAAGAAAGCTCGAGAAACTGTCACACAGTGGAGGAGACTGAGGAGATATGATGACTAAACGTAATGAACAGAAAACGGACGTCAGGAAAAAACTAGTGAAATCTGAATACAGCCTGCAGTTCAGTTAATAGTAACAAACACAAGTTGTTTTCTTGGTGTGATAAAGATACCATAGTAATGAAAGATATTAACATTAGGGGAGCTAGAACTCTCTACTGTCTCTGCAACTTTTCTCTGAGTCAAAAAGTATTTTTAAATGAAAAGTTTATCTTTAAAAAAGAGAACTATTGTTTTCTTCACATTGTGGCTCTACGGATTCCTTAAAAGCTATGTAATGAAAAATTCTACATCAGATGGATTTTGACATCTCTAATTGTTCTGCTGTAGTAAAGCCACTTTGAAAAGATTGCGTTCAGATTGAGCAACACAGCGATTCAATTATATGCCACGGCAAACCATCCCGACTCAGGATCTCGCCCGACACAAGCTTTCGGACCTCAATTACAATAGCAGGATCCTCTTTTGATCTGGCTCCTTAGTTTCTAGTGAAGGCTAAACATGGTAGTAAAATAAATAGATGGTAAATGAAGCAAAACAAGATCAATAAAACAGCCTTGTCATTATAGGTACTCAGCTTCGTCTGGGAGAAAAGGAGCAAGAGATGTTTTGAAAGATGGTCGCATGAGAAGGAGAGTTGTGATGGAAAGTTATTTATTCCTTTAATAATCTATTCAATAAAAATATATTGCTTGCCTGTAGTAAGCTAGCTATTCCAGAAACAGAGAAAACGGATAAAGCCCTGGTCGTCATCCTCATGTAAGTCACAATCTGGGGGGAAAGACAGACAGGAAAGGGAGGATTTAAATACACTGATGAGTACTAGCTCTGCCTTTTTTCTCCAGTGTCTGTGCTTTTGTTAAATATGCCGGAGGCTGCCTCAGCACATCTTCTCGCCCTGCACCATCAGTGGTTATGAATTCAGAAGCCAGTCTGGGTTTATGGCGGAAAAATAATTTTCAGATAAAAAGCTACCTCCAAAACCGTATCCCTTTTTTATTGTATAAAGTCATCACTTAAGCGTAATTCCTCTGTCTCATTCAAATATTACCCCTGCTACAGCCATCTGGGCTTTTATTATTTAACCATTTTACACCCACTTATAAGCAAGTCACCAAAGTGACCTGACATCCTTAAAAGGAGATTTATGATTCCTAAAGATTTATAAATGCAACTCCTAAATAAGTGAAGATTGTGTTTTTGCCAATGCTATGCAGATTCTTTGTTTATCCCCTTTGCCTTGTAGTCTGTATAAAATATGTTATCTAACCACTACCTGACCTGACTGGTAAGCCATGGCATTTGGAATTATTTTTTCTTTTAAGTCAATTTTATTAAGGAATAAAATATATTCACTTTAACTATACATTTCAGTGTTTTGACAAATGAACATACCCATATAACCACCACAATGATAAAGCCTAAAACATTTTTCCATTACACCCAAAAATTCCTTCATGTCCCTGCCCTCTGACTCAGACACTCATCGTGTTAATTTACATCCTCGAGGAAGTAGATGCCAAGACAGAGTTAGCCCTGAAATAGATCTAGGGGAAATAATGTGAAGGATAAAGGGAAGAGAAGCAAGAAGGTGTGGAAATCCTGCAGAACAATGCAGCTCTGATATAGGTAAAAGAAAGGAGGAAATCAGGAGGAGAGGGTAGAGAGATAGATACTCAAGAGTGCAAAATGTGATCCCAAGAAAGCGTTGGCCAGGCCAAGGGGGCATCCTCCAGTCAGTCTCCCATAGAGGAGTTCCTGTGTCTTTTAGGAGGGGGCTGGAATCAGCACCTCCTGTCTCAGCCATCAGGTGGAGGTATCCCATTGTGGGATGTACCACAATTAGTGGATACATTTACCTGTTGCTGTGCCTTTGCATTGTTTCCCGTTTGCGAATATTATAAATAAAGCTGCTACGAACATTTATGCACAGCTCTTTGTGAAAACATATGCTTTCTTGTCTCTTAGGTAAATGCATAAGAGTAGGATTGCTGGGTCTTACGGTAAGTGTAGTTTAACTTTGTAAAAATCTGCCCAACTTTTTCCCCAAGTGTTAGAGTCAGTGCGTATTTTAGGAGATGTCCAGTTGCTCACATCCTCTCCAACACGTGGTATTAGCATTCTTTTAAATTTTAGCCCTCCTAGTGAGTATGTAATGATGTCTCATGGCGGTTTTAATTTGCCTTTCCCGGTGATGGGGAACACCTGCTCATATGCTTGACCACCCCTTCCTAAGGTTCCCGAGGGTTTCCTCGCATTAGAGCATCAGCTCAAAATCATTTCAATCAGGCCCAGGTGGTAATAAGGTTACCGAGTGTAATCTGTTAAGTACAGACCCTGATTTGCCAGTGTTCCCTATTGAGGGAGAAGAGTAAAATAAAGAAAAGAATCTCAAGAAGTTTGTAAGCCACTGCTTTGAATATATACATATTCTTTTAACCTTATGTCACCTAGCTGTTATGCTTTGTCAGTTTATAACTACAATTGCATCCAGCTGCTAAAAACAGAGTTCCAACAGGGACTTAAAATAACTATTTTTCTCACATAACAGAAGTAAACTGTTGATGGCATTGATTCAGGAGTTCAAGAATATTAGTGCTGAAGTGCCTGAGAGTCTCTTGACATTGTTTTCGAGGTCCCACGGTGGTTGCTCTGACTTCAGCCATCTCATCCCCAGTTCAGGAAGGTAGAAACACAAAGGGGAAAGGACATGACTCCCAGCTGAGGCAGTGCTTCTAAGCAGCTGTCCTGGAAGCTGCTTCCCACCCAATGACTCGTGATCATATCTCACTAGCCACCCAATTGTATGGGGGCTTGGAGATGTCACTTTAAACTGGGCATAATACTATGACCAATAATATAAAAGTTCTGTAACTCAATGAGAAGGACAGAGTTGACAGGAGGCAACTAGGAGTCTTTATAGTTCCCTTCCCCTCACACTGGAGGGTTTGAAAATAACAATCTTAAATTACTGTTATCTATTTGACCACTTTTAATTCACTGCCTAATATATGTAGCTTCTTTCAATCTAACTTCTCTATAATTGCCTATATTTGATCCTTTCAACATATTATACCCTTCTACCTGGAGTGTTTATCTATAATTAAATCCCTTCTTTTAAAAACTCCTTCCTTGCTTTATAAAACATTATTTAATGCTGATTACCCATTTGCTGTCAGGCTACTCCTTCTCCGTATCCTTTCTTGGGGTCCCTCTTCCCTTATTTCTATACATAAACTCTGGCAATATCATTGATAGCTATGACATCAATTTTAATATGACCTACTTCCCATCAGTACCTTCTTCTAAGTCTCAGGCTTGAATTACTAATCACCTGCTAGATACCTCCTTGAATTGCCAACTACCTACCAGATACTTCCATATGGGTATCTTACAGAAAATCAGATTCTAGATTTTCAAATTGAAATTGTCTCCCTCCCCATTTTTCACCCCAAATCTCCCGTATTTCCTGTCCTGGCTGATGTTATAGAATTAATAAGAATTAGGGGGGGAAAGACATGACCAATGGACATATATACACTACCAAATGTAAAACCGATAGCTAGTGGGAAGCAGCTGCGTAGCACAGCGAGATCAGCTCGGTGCTTTGTGACCACCTAGAGGGGTGGGATAGGGAGGGTGGGAGGGAGGCGGACACAAGAGGGAGGGGATATGGGGATATATGTATATGTATAGCTGATTCACTCTGTTATAAAGCAGAAACTAACACACCATTGTAAAGCAATTATGCTCCAATAAAGATGTTAAAAAAAAGACATGACCAAAAAATTATAAATCCCTTATACAGGTCAGAAGATTAAAATATTTTTATCCTCCATATTATTTCATTGTCATTATAACCTTATAAGAAAAGTACTTTATTGTATCTATTTTACAGGTGAGGAAACTGAGCCTTAGAAAAGATTAATAATTAAGACCAGGGAGATAGTAAATGATACTCTCTCCTCGTCTCAAGTCCAAAATCTTTGCATTAGGGTGCTACACTTTTTTTTTTGTTAAAGTATCTGACATAAATTTCCTATATACCTCCTTGCCCAAGGAGAGTGACTTCTACCTCAACCCTCACAAAATTCAGCAGAGTGACCCTTAAAAATAAGTTTACATAGCCTCTATCCCACAGCCATTGCTTTTAACGCAAGATCTTGGCATTTCTTACCCACACTAATACAGAAAACTTTCAAAGTCTTCTTACCAGTGTTACCAGATCTTCTTTTCTTCATTCTTCCAAAAAAGAGATATATGCAAAACTAAATTCTGTCCATGTCAGTACTTTGATCATATTCCTTCAGTGACATTTTATTACGCAGAGAATAAAGGTCAGTTCCTTAGTATAAATGGTCTGCCATGGCTGGACCCATGTCTGTTTCTCCCTGTCACCCCACATTTGCCCTACGGAATTACTTAATGACTCCCTGTCCTTGCATATGTTGATCCCTTCCCCTATTTTGATAACTTCTTTTATTCTTTAGCACTTGGATTCTTTTGGAAATTCCCTGGCTTTTCTAAACAGATATAGTACCCTTAGTATGCCATATTCTTTCATGGGTGTTCTCTCTGTCTCGCTCTCATACACCATAGTAGTCTTACTGCATGCCCCAATGTCTAAACAAGAATGAGACAATCTACTCTGACCTCTTTGAGGTCGACAACTGTGTCTTCCTAATCTGTATGAGTTTAGTCCCTGAAATAGTACCTGTTGTTGCTAAGAGCTCACAGTCCAATTTGAGATACATTAAAAAATATATAATACAGTACGTTGTGTCCTACCACAGGATGGACTTAAAGTGCTGTATTAATATAGATGTTGTTATTTACCTGTAACTTGATTTGTTCATGTGCTATCTTCTCCTTCTCACAGTTAGCAAAAATGAAGAAACAGGTTAACCCAGGCTCTGTAAGATGTTAATGACATAAGGGAGAAACCAGCCAGTATTACGTCCTTTGAACAGCCATAGAAATGCAAGGAGTGTTTTATAAATGCACAGGACTTTCCTCTTTTTTAAAATTTTACAACATATAGCATACTTGTTTCTTATCCTCTGAGTATTAGTTAGCTTTGCTGAAGTAACAAACCACCCCAACTTTCAATGACTTACTATAACAAATGTTTCTTGCCCATTAATGTTAAATGTAACTGCATTTCTACTCCAGGCAGAGGAACTTCTCCATGGGTCTTTTCATTCCAGGACCAAGGATGAAATGACAGCCACCCTCTGGGACTTGCTGTAACAGTACAAGAGCAAGCTGCCTCACACGATTGCCCTCCATGATTCTGCACATCTACTCACAGTTACCTCAGCAAGTCATGCGGTCAGGCTGCCGATGGAATCGGGAGTGCAGGGAAGCTCTGAGAGTCACACGGCAATGGCAACAAGATAGAACCCTCTTACAGGAGAGGGAACAATGTCATGTTCTTTTAATGTCACTCAGTCATGTGTGTTTTTTAATTTTTTCCTTGTAGACAGCACAGTGCAGTGGGAAAAGGGCTCATCAGAAGACAGGAGGCTTTGTCCTTGTTCTTTTCCATCTCAACCTCACTGAGATTCAGTCTCCTCATTTATAAAATGCAGTGATTTCTGAAAGGAACCCTCAAGTCTGAATTACATGACTAAACGTTGCAGTTGGAGTGCAAAGCAACATAAGAAGATTACAAAGAAAAATTACTTCCCAATAGGTCGCTCAAGTTTTGTGTGACATTTTCTCAGTGTGTCATGATCAGGAAGGAAATGCAGAATGGACAAGAACAGCTAGGCTGCATTTACATATAGGGCTGGTTCAAACACACCATACCACGGATGTAAATCCTTTTATATTTTACTGTGAGATAGCTACTTTTTTTTCTGTCACATATTAGAATAACCCATTTGCTCCTCTCTCATTTGACAGACATGTCAGTCATAGGTACTCATATCTGCTAAGAGTTTTCCTATTGCAAATAAGAGAAAAAACTCAAATTGTTGTACAAAATAAAGAGTCAGTAATTTACACAGCTAAAAAGCCTACAGGAGGACTGCCTTCGCGGATAGCTGGATTTGATGACTAAAAGATTTCACCAGGAATCTGTCAGCTTTGTCCCAAGACTGGCCCCTCTCGAGTTCACAAGATGGTTGCCAGCTGCAACTGGACAGGTGTGCTTTTCCTTTCAGTCCAAAGGGAGAACGTTTGCCATCTCAGCTATTAACTAGAAGTTCTGGGCTTTCCTCTGAGTAGATCAACTTTTGTCAAGTTCCCTGAACCAATCACAGTCAGAAAGAGAATCTGATTTTGCTACTTGGCTTCTGCCTACCCAGAACCCTATGGTTGCCCAGTATGGGAGGTAAAGGGATTGTTGGAGAGGCAGTCCCTGTGCAGATCACGTCCATAATGTAAGTCAAAGATTTAATGAGGATACTTTCATGACTGCTTTGTAAATTTTATCAGCTTTAAGGAATATACCACTATCATATAAAGAGATAAAAGAACATAACAAAGAACCTACCACATTTACATATCCACGAGCATATTCTTATGCTTCTAATAGAAACTATGGTAACTAACTCTCATCCAGATGTTGTAAATTTACAGTGTTCTTCTCCTGAGTACTTATTTGAAGAAAGTTAAATTGCCCAATTTGTAGGAGCTCCTTAAAATTTTTCTGAAAAAAAAATTCTCTATAAATGGTTAAATATTTATGGAGGGAAATATAAATCCACTCTATCACTCCAAGAAATTACCCCTGATCCTTTTAGCTTGCATTCGAGATCTTAAGGGGATCACAACCCGTTTTGCTTGATTAACTCGTTTGTTGACACGAACAGAATATTCTTTCACGTGTGGAAAGAAATAGGAGAGCGCTACCTTTGAGGCGGAAGAGTCCTAAATTAAAACACACAGCACACCGCAAACACCAATCCCTTTTTGTTCCTTTTTATTTCAATAGATAGCTTCCCTTACCCCTAGAGGAGTCCTCAGGAAAGCAGGCCAGATGGGTGGTGTGTGGAGGACTAAACAGGAGGGCAGTTTTGGGCTTCTGGAGAATCGGGTCCTACACATACGGCCTCAAATTTTTTGTATGAATTTGTGAATTCATACAAAATTCCTGTATCATCCTGTATCATCCAATTCCTGTGAATTCCTGTATCATCGGCCACACTTTTTCCACAGGAAACGTCAAAACGCGTTCCAAACACAAATATAAGCGATTTTTGGATTATCTGCTTTTGTTCCTCTCCAATAGCTTAGAAAATTGTTGTCAACTGCATGTGAACTTCTCATTCACAACTCGACAGAATATAGCCTCCTCTGAATTATTCATGCTAATTGTGGGGAAGGAGAAGAAAGGTCCTGAATAAATTAAATTTACTGATGAAAGAAATCTGGATTGCTGTGGCCTATTGCATTTATCACTGAGAGAGAATATTTCACAACATACTATAATTATTTATGATGTTCGTCTATTGGGCTTGGAGTTTTGAGGGCACCCAATGATAAGGAAATGAGGCAGGCATGAGAACTATAAAAGTTTAGCAAGTCACAGTTGGTCCTCTAAGGAATTTAGTGTTTCATGGAAAACACAGATAAGAATAGTAAGGTTTACAAAACAGTAAGACAATCGCAGGGGGACACAGGGGCAGAGTGAGAGAGGGGGCTTGGAGGAGTCAAGAAATTCCAAGCGTAGGTAAAGGAGCTGAATGTCAAAGGATGAGTTACCTAGACAGCTGATGAAGGGCATAAGTGAGAAAAGAAGACCTCAGAGCTTGCAAAGAAAACCAAGCAGTTCCGTGGAGCTTTTGGCCAGCTCCAGGCAGTGGTGCAAGTCTGGGCTTGGCTGCTGCCACAACTTGACTGGAATCACAAGCAGCTATGGCACTTAAGATCTAAGTATCACGCAATGAACCAAAGCATTTGAAGATTTATTTATTAAAGGTGTAAATTTCTGGACACTCCACCTGATTAATACATATGAGTACTACAGTTGGCCCCAAGAATCTGCCTTGTTAACAAATTATCCAGATTGTTTTTAAATGTTCACTAAAATTTGATAATATTGTTCTACGACATTGGATGCACATTATAATCACCTCGGAAGCCTTAAAAGATGTCAATGCCTAGACCCATCTCAGACGTTATAACCCAGGCATCATCATTTTTAAGAACTTCCCAGGTGATTCTAATGTAGTCAAGTGTGGAAATCACTCATCTAAGGGAATAAACAGTATATTGTTTTCCTTTCCTTTCTGTTGACACATGTCCCCATTGACACTTTAGACCAAGAAGTCCATTTCTCTAGGTACTAGAAGCCACTTTTACTAGTGCCATCCTAATGCCAATCTGGTCTCTGTGTTTGTGTTTGCCACAGCTTGAAACAGACCTCGCAGTCTAGTACGATCACCTAATTATGACTTTATCCAACACGTAATCAGGATAATTGAAAGAATATTAGAGAACACAAAATCTTTAGGAGTATCTGACTGTCTCAAATACTGTATATTGAGATTAAATATTCCAAGAGCTCTATTTCAGGTGGCTCCAGTACTTTAGCTTCACGAATGTATTTTGACAGTAATATGTCTTTCTACACATGTGAATATACCAACTAATCACAGTGGTTTTTCCAGTATAAATGGCTTCTTTCATGGGCAAGTATTTCTCGTAAGATAATTTGGCAGACACATTCAGAGTGTTCAAAAAAATATTTTTCCTGTTTTATCAAGATATAATTGACATACAACAGTGCATTAGATTAAGTTATACAACATACTGATTAGATATATGTATATGTTGTAAAATGATCACCACAGTAAGTTTAGTTAAAATCCATCACCACATACAGTTACAAATTTTTTTTGTAAAGAACTTTAAAGATCTACTCTCCTAACAACTTCCAAATATACAAGAGTACTGTTAACTATAGTCACCACGGCGTATATTACATCCCCAGGACTTATTTATCGTATAACTCGAAGTGTGTACCTCTGACCACTTTCACCCATTTCTATCTCTGGCCACCACCAATCTGTTCTCTATGAGTTTTGTTGTTTTATAGTCCACATATAAGTTAGATCATACAGTATTCATCTTTCTCTCTTTGATGGATTTTGTTTAACACAATGTCCTCAAGGTCCATCCATGTTGTCAAAAATGGCAGGATTCCCTTCTTTGCTACGGCTGAATATGTTCCATTATACATATCACATATATGTATGAAATACATAAGGTATGTATATATATATATATATATTACATACATTATATATTTTATACATACTAGGTTGTTTCCATGTCTTGGTTATTACAAATAATGCTATAATGAACATGGGAGTGCAGGTATCCCTTCTAGGTAGTGATTTCCTTTCCTTTGGATATATACGTCCCCAGAAGTGAAATTGCTGGATCATATAGTAGTTCTAACTTTTTTTTTAATTTTTGAGGAACCTACATGCCATTTTCCATAGTGGTCGCACCAATTTACATTCCCACTAACAGTGCACAAGAGTTCCCTTTTCTCCACATCCTAGCCAACACTTTCTTGTCTTTGTGGTGATAGCCAGAGCCATTCTGACAGGTCTGAGGTGATAGCTCATTGTGGTTTGGATTTGCGTTTCCCTGATGATTAGTGATGTTAATCACCTTTTCATGTAGCTGTTTGGAAAATGTCTTCTTTGGAAAAATGCAGTTCCTCTACCCATTTTCTGATCAGATTGTCTGCTATTGAGTTGTGTGAGTTCTTTGTCAGATATATGATTTGCAAATATTTTGTCCCATTCCACAGGTTGCCCTTTCATTTCGTTGATGGTTTTCCTTTGCTGTGCAGAGGTATTTTATCTCATTTATTCAGCTTCTCTTTTCTAATTCCTATTGGAGGCAATACCTCCCTATTTTCCTTACTTAAAGTAAAGCCATTTTAGGAAAGTCTTTTTAAATGTACCCTTACCTCTCAAACCTATATTATACAGTCACTACCTGTTTGGCAATGCATGCCCCAACTGTTAAGAGGCAAAGGGGGAAAACTCAGCCACTGATTTAATTTCCAACTGTACCTGAAGGCAGCAAGAAACTGATTACTCTCTACCTGTTTTGGGTACAATTGCAAGAAACGTTAAGAACCTCAGAAAGATGGATGTAAGAGGATAGTTCCACTCATTTGTTGGCTGAAATAATGAGAGTACCAGAATTTTTAGCACACGTTAACTAAGAAATAACAGGAGATGAGGGGAGAAGAAAAAAAAAAAGCAGTAAGTTCTTCTTCTTTATCTTTTGCTAAGAATAGTTCTCAGCTGTTTGGAGTCTGCGGCCAGTGCTACTTACCATGGAAACTAAGGTTCCTGAACAAAACAAAGACCAAGATCATGCCTGATTTTGTGGGTGGTTAAGTGGTGAAACCACCGCCCTTCCCCACAGTGCTCTCTCCAAACTATTTCTACAAAACGGCAGGAAGTGAAAAGGAAAATGCGCAGTCCATCCTAAAGTATCCCTTTTGTCACTTTCCAAACAATGTTTTCAGGTCAGAAATGAGTATTCATTACATTTTGGCCTGGCAGGAAATGAACCTAGTAAGATCCTATTTTGTTCTTGGCCTTGTACCATCAGTATCACCAAAAACAATCATGATTTTGCATAAGGTATTGTATATAGGAAACAAAATACATTTACTCCTTGTTTTCATGAGGTTAAAAGTCAAAGACAACTGGGCTTCCCTGGTGGCGCAGTGGTTGAGAATCCGCCTGCCGATGCAGGAGACGCGGGTTCGTGCCCCGGTCCGGGAAGATCCCGCATGCCGTGGAGCGGCTGGGCCCGTGAGCCATGGCTGCTGAGCCTGCGCGTCCGGAGCCTGTGCTCCGCAACGGGAGAGGCCACAGCAGTGAGAGGCCCGCGTACCGCAAAAAAAAAAAAAAAAAATCAAAGACAACTGATTCTATGGCCGGGACAGGCAAATACATGGTAAGCCTGTAACATCTTGTTAGGCAAGAAAGGGAAGAAGGATTAAAAAGAGGGGGGGAGGGGAATGTCAAAGGTAAGAGGGAGCCCACCTGCAAGAGGTTCCACTGATCACAGCTGGAACAGTTTGAACAAAAACAACGTAGTATTGGGTTATAATGCAAAGCATAAAATAAATATCCCTGACTCCACACAGATATACGTGACTAAATAAATAAACAAATAGAGAAGAGACAAATCTTTCTTAGAGAAGAATTCCAAAGAACTTATATAGATATCCTCCCCTACAGGAGATGGGGCTTAATGTCCCTATCGCTTGAGTGTGGGGTGGGCTTAGCGACTTGCTTCCAAAGAACAGAATAGGGAAAGGGAAAAATAATACCTTTACAGTGTGGCAACATGGCAAACACTACCTTGTCCAGAGGATCAAGGTTAACATCATCGGTGATAAGTCATGTTGATAGCACACACCCCCTGAAAGGACATGATGAGAAGAGCATTTCATCATGTGGTCTTTCTCCCCCAAACCCATGACCCCAGTCTAGCCATGAGAAAAACATTATACAAACCCAAATTCAGGGACATTCTACAGAATACCTAACCAATATTCCTCAAAACCATCAAAGTCATGAACAACAAAGAAAAAATGAGAAAATATCACAGACCAGAGGAGAGTGAGGAAACCAGACGACTAAACACTATATGGTATCCTGGATTGGATCCTGGACCAGAAAAAGACATTGATGGAAAAATCAGTGACATCCTGCTGTTCAAGTTAATAGTAATGTACCCATGTTGGCTTCTTAGTTTTGACAAATGTGCCCTGGTAATGTAAGATGTGGATGCTAGGAGAAACTGAGATGTATATGAAATTCTCCATATTATCTTTGCAACTTTACTAAGAATCTTAAAGCATTCCAAAATAAATACTGTATTGAAAAAAAGAAAAGACAAGTCAACATTAAAAAAGCATGTGGGGCTTCCCTGGTGGCACCGTGGTTGAGAGTCCGCCTGCCAATGCAGGGGACACGGGTTCGTGTCCCGGTCCGGGAAGATCCCACGTACCACAGAGCGGCTGGGCCCGTGAGCCACGGCCGCTGAGCCTGCACGTCCGGAGCCTGTGCTCTGCAACGGAAAAGGCCACAACAGTGAGAGGCCCGCGTACCGCAAAAAGAAAAAAAAAAAAAGCATGTGGAATGACACTGTCAAAAAGCATTTACTTGACACATGCTATGAAGGTAGTTTTTAAAAATGTGTGAATTAGTTGCATTTTAGAAGGAATAAGCCGAAGATATATGATGAAATTTTGATGCATAAAACTTTAAGTGTTTCCACTTCTTTGTGACAATTCAGGAAGGCTTCCTGTATCAACTTACTTCCTTTGCCAAAAACAAACAAACGATTAGTGTCAGTTCAGTGTTTTCAAGGGTAAATTTTCTCTAAGCTACATCAAACCTGAGATCATTATGCAATAGGTTAATAGCATTAAAGATTTTGCTCCAAGTACTCCCCTGATATTCATGATTAGATCCCTAATCCACCAGAGGTACTCTTACTTTTCCGGTTAACTCATAGTGTTTCACGCTCTCTCTCTTCACTGGTCTGTGCTTCAGTTCCAGGTGAGGTCTTGCAGCCTCATTAACTGCTTCTGTTTCTGTTTCCCTGCCATCACTGCCTTTTCTTTACTCTGTTGCATGGAGAGAAAGCAACAGAATTTGGAGGAGGGCTTTATTTCCCTCATTCATTTTATAAATTTTGATCAGTGTTGGGTAGTCAAAATTATTTTGATCATCTTAGTCTTGTTTCTAGGTCAATGTTTCTTAAGCAGTGGTGTGAAGACCCCCTACAACAGAATTACCTGGGATCCTGACTCTTTGCCTAGACCTGTGGACTTAGACTCTCTGGGATGGAGCCCAGAATCCTGATTTTAACATTGGCTCCCAGGTGACTTTTTTGTCCACCGCTATAGGAGGTTACAAGTCTCTGGACATGCCAAAGGAATTTTCATCCTCAGTTTTAGCTTCCATTTATGGAAAAACTTGAAACTTTTTTAGCAGTGTCCGAACTCCAAGTGAATACCGGGGTGCTCCCAAATTCAGAGGCTGAGGAAGTTTTGTTCTTGACTTTTTATTTGGAAGGGTCTATCAGTCCCACAACAAAGGACTCACAGAAATAAAACTTCTTGTGACTGTTTCTCAATCTCAGCATTTCCAAGGGCCCTTTTCAAATAAGGCCCCATCCAAGACCCAGCTACGAAAGGCTATATTGAGAAGTGTTCTTACATATCTAAACATTATCTCCATGTACTTTCTTCACTTGCTTCAATGGATTTCTTGTCACGTTTTCTAGACTAATGATATAATACCAAGGATCACATACATAATAGAGAATTAGGCTGAATCTATCTGAAGAATAAATAATTTCAGCTGACACCACTTAGTTAAAATAGTCCCTGAAAAGGTATTTCTTTTCTCAAAGTTAGAATAATGTGAAAAGTATATGTGGTTTACACTTGTTCCACTTTTTCTTTGATGGCTAAAATTTCCATTGTCTGCCTCATTGTGACACATTATTTCCATTTTCTTCTCATTTCATTTAAAATGGTCAAGTTGTCTTTCATGTTAATTAGCTTTAAATAAGAAAAACTATCTCTGTGCAGGTAATAACCAACTCCAAAGAGCCATTATTTCATTAACTTCATGCTTTGGAGACATCATGGCTGCTTGTTCCAGCACAGCAGAGCTGGTATAAATTAAATCTCAGTGGGTCATTCATTAAAAAGGCAGTGTAAAATGTCCTAAAAACCAAGGTTCTTTGGCTAAATTTAATGATATGTTTTCCCATAACATTTTTCTAATGTTGCTCTTGTAGTTCAAACACACATCCATTTAAATCAATTTCTAAATTCTTTACTCAATAATATCTTAAAAAAAGAAATTAATGCTGCTTAGACCTTCTGACAAAACAAGCCTAAATCATCAGCCTTGATGTTTCTAACCAAATGCTATAGAGAACTGTACATATGTTTCTGTGCATGGATTCAATATTTCCTAAGAAAGTAATATGCAAAACGCTGATGATGACTACTGAAATGTCAAATTTAATATTTAATGATCTCATGGATACTAGTCATTTTTAAAGCAAGTAATTCATTCCTTTAATATTTTGAATTCTGAAGTAATCTCCGCCAGGTTACAGTGATTAATAAAGTCCTTTAGACAAGAACTCTTCGTATTCTAAAAAGCCTTCCAGCACTTTTTTCCTGCTGAAAGATATATGTGTTTGCATGGTATTTGGCTCTATTTGAATATATATAGGGAGAAAGCCTTCTAGTTATAGAGCACATAGAAATCTAGTTATGACTTTTTTTTTAATAAAAATTCTCCTATTCAATTACTCAAAAAGACTATCTCAACAATTTTGTAGGCCAGGCACTATACCAAACCCTTTGAGAACAACTGTGAATAAGGCAGACATGTTCCCTGCCCTTATGGAGCTTGAAAATCAGTGCTGTTTTATTCCTAAAAATATAATGACTTTTTGTCATTTTCATGTTAGTTGGATTCACTTCATGCTGATTGATAAGATTTTATAGTACCTAATTGTTACTGCTTCAACAATACAACAAAACAAATAGGGAATTTTAAACGTGGTAGAAACGTAAGGCATACATTATACCCCAAATAATTAGTGCCCAAGGCATTATGGGTTTTACAAAATTTGCAATCACTGCATTTATGATATAATTCAGTCAACTGTATGGTAAATTAGAAAACAGAAAAGTACCTGAGAAGATGCTAATTCTGTGATATAAACCACAATCCCCCCAAATTAGGAGATGAATCTTTTGGGAAGTCTTTACAGAGAGATTAACCCTCATCCCAGAAGTTTCAAGATCTTTTCCTTTCCTAATAAAAAATGATAGAATTTGAGGAGGAAAGGCTCTCTCTTCTATTCTCCTGTAACAGTGTGAAGTTCTTAACCTCCTGTGATTGTTCCTGTTTAGAAAGTGCATTCAATAATACTTGAAGAACTACTCATTCGTCTCTTAGAGATTCCTATTGTAAACCACATGGTGATTCTTTGATGGATTAGAACCCATGTTTTAAGGCATATGTTATCTCCTACTTTTGCTATATTTAGCGATGTGACGGAAAAGAATTCAATAGTCTAACCAGAATTCCAATAATAACAATGTCTGCCTTAATAGGTTTTACTCTAAGGTCGTACAAGTTAATTTTTCATATCGCTAAGAAAGTGCATAAGTCAAAAGAATTTAGTAGGGGCTTCCCTGGTGGCACAGTGGTTGAGAGTCCGCCTGCCGATGCAGGGGACACGGGTTCGTGCCCCGGTCCGGGAAGATCCCACGTGCCGCGGAGCGGCTGGGCCCGTGAGCCATGGCCGCTGAGCCTGCGCGTCTGGAGCCTGTGCTCCGCAACGGGAGAGGCCGCAACAGTGAGAGGCCCGTGTAACGCAAAAAAAAAAAAAAAAAAAAAAAAAATTTAGTAGGAACATTTGATATGTGTTTTAAGATCAAACCATGAAGTGGCGATGGAAATACATTGTTAATACTCTTATCAGAAATTGCCTGTTATCCTGTAAGCTTCATCCAGAACTTGTACAATAGGTGCTAAATTTCCTTTTAACAACAAACATTGTTTTTCATTGCTATGACCAAATATTCTACTACTGAGTGTCAAAAGGTGAGAATATTTGTTTGCGATGACGGAAAGACATCATCCTGGAAAAGAGATAGCCAAGTACACTGGAAATTCTGCTCCTTAAATTTCCCTTTATAAATCCCAATTCAGCACATCCTCCCCGTACATAGTCTGCTCAAAAAACTTCTAGTGAAAGAGTTCAATCACTTAAGACTGGAATGGTAAGTTCATAGACACTGCCGGACCTTTCAAGGTCAGCAGAAATCAGCAGTCCAAAGGTAGATAAAGACAATTTTTATTCTACAAACAAGAAATAAAGAAGGAGATGTAAAAAGGAGACATAAAAGTTTACCTGAAGGTAAATTTGGGAATGCACTTTAATGATCCATGGGAAAGAGTATAGAAGAGATTCAGATCATGGTAACAGGAAGTATAAAACCTAGCCCTGCTATATTTAGGGGCTGGCTAATAACCTAGAAGGCTAATAGATCCAAGGTGAAATAAAGAGATTTTTCATGTACACGCCATTAAACAAAGCAAGACACGATTCTTTCTAAACATGGAGAATGTGTCCAGATTCTATTTTGTTCAATTGCTTGAAGGAACACAGTGTTGGGTAACAGGCAAAGATCAGTAATAATCCTAAAACACTGCAATGGGAAGAACAGCCAACAAAGAATTATATCTTCCAGCTATATATTCCCTAAACCACTTTCTTGGATAAAGATGCTCTATATTGAAAATATATTATTAGTCACAGTCATGAGAACCCAAACATGTATCTGCTAAAGAAACAAAGCGTCCCTGCTACTCCCTGAATTTCCTGTACAATAAAACCTGAAAGACAATGATGTGTAATTCCCATGTACCTAGAATATTTCATCAGAGAACTACCAAGAATTGTGCAGACATTACTTGACAGCTACTTTAATATGAATTCCATATTTTAAGGAGAAAGGATGGGGAAACGGATATAAGTCATTTTAGTTTTTGAAGGAAAATAATGGAATAATGCCATTTTACAAGAATCAGCAGTTTGGCAAATGAAGGTCTCACTCAGGAAACCAAAAGAAGCAATTTCATAATTCAACGAAGTTGCCAGCATGAAACATCTGTCGCTTCACCCTTAACCCTGCACTCTTCTTCTCTATGACATTTTAGGAGGTTCAGTATTTCTATTAAGCTGTGGGTCACCTGTGGGTCACTTCACTAACAATTTCACTACAATACCAAAGAAACAAATCTCACAGGATCCTCACAAAGAAATGCATTTTTGCAAAGATTTCTCCATTAAAAGATATTGAAACTGCTCCCAGAAAGCCTGGAACTTCTCCATTCATTTATGCCATCCTGTTTTCCTGTTTCCAGCCTTTCCCACAGACGGGTCCTTAGTTTCACTTACTAGATCTCTTTCTCTTTCTCACAACAATCTCCTGAGACTAATGTGACTTGAGTAGAAAACCCTCAAGATCCCTTCTGACCCTGAGATTCTGTCATCTATGAGTATGAAATGTCCTTGATATGATCAGTTAGAATTAACCATAGCAAGTCTCGGCTCCTTCTAGCTTTTCCTTTTAAAACCTAAAACTTAATGAACTTAAGCTCATTAGGCAAAAATAAATCATGTGGCCATTTTTTGCAAATTATCATTCCCTTGGGGTGCTTCCCCAGAAAGGAATGAAAAAGGAAAGGGCTCATTTGCACTCTAGGAACAAAAAATAATAGCCTATAATGACATGACAATAAGCACCACCCTATGGGGTCTAGGGCTTAGAATAAATCAGGGTGGGCCTAATGTGAAACAGGCACTGGTCCTAATAGGTGGTAGGCAGAGACCCTAAGGAGAAATACAATGATTTCTGTCTTGTCTTTCCATCAAACTGTGGTTTGTTCTCTGTGATACTGATTGGTCGCGAGCTTTAAGAAATCTCTTCCGCACACATGCTCCTGTTCTCTTACCTCTTGATTCGGAGATCAGTTAGATGTTACAGGTGAAGACCGAGAAGAAGAAAACTACATCTGAACTGTGTGAAGACCTAAGCAAGTATTCAATCTATTTAGTCTACTTGAGTGAGTACGCTAGGCCTAAGAGATCAATAATTGTCGTTGGGAGAGTTGTATGGGGACGCTCAGCAAATTGTAGTAAATCCCTTTCTGCATAAAATGTTTCCTGAACTGAATTCTGAGTGGTAAAGTAGACACATTTCATTTCATATTTATGAAGTTGATGCTATCATCTGATCTCAAATTCTTGCATTCAAAAAAGAATATCACTCTTTGATGTAGAAACTGGAATATTCTAAAGACAGCCGTGTTCAGAAAAACAAAAACATTCTTAAATCATGTGGCCTCTTTTTTGAGAAAAGAGAAAATTAACTTGAAAGCACATGTTAATATTTTAAATAACCAATTAGAAACTAGTGTTGAAAATTAGCTGTTTGGTTAAAACAAATTGTATGTTCTATAAAGCAATAATTGATTTTATTACATCGTTAGGGGAAAAAAAACACTTCAGAATTGGTTCCTTGGTATTTACAGTTGGATATTAATAAGTTGAAGGGAAAAAAAATAGTCTAAAATTCACAAAGCTGAGCGGCACTATATCAAAACTGACTGCACTTCTAGTTGTTCCAATAATTAGCAAGCTTTTATTTTTAGTTACTCCCAATGAAATCAGTTAAGACAGTAAATAATAGCATATTTGCAGCAAGTGTTTCAAAGTTAATAAGAATTATTAAAGATAATTTTGATCACATGACTTCCCTACAAAGCCAGGAGATTAATAACTAAATAGGGACATTACCCACAGCTTGGCTGCCAGGAAGAATTATATGAGCTAATTAACAAAAGACCTTGGAGGAAAGTGGTCTCATTTACAATCTTGATAAAAAGGAGGGGAGAAGATACCACAGAGGAAAAGATAAACCGATTATTCTAGGAACTATTCTTTCTTTATAATAAAATGTATCATAACTAAAGAGGAAAAGCTAATAAAATATTTTCAGGAAAAGACATGAAATTGAAAAGAAACATCTAAAGAAAAATTAGTAAACAAATAAATGAAAAAAATCAGAAATTAAAATTTTGAAAACACGTTACACCTAATAAGTGTGCAAAATGTAATTATCTATGCTGGCAATATGTATATGTAAATTGACAAATATGTTAGAAGTCATTTTTACTATGTATTCCAAAAATTATGCAGATGGTAGTATCCTTTGATAGAGTAGTCTCAACTGCATCAAGTTTTCCTAGGGATTATCTAAAGGAAAGAATATCTACATTCATCACAAAATTATTTATGGTAGCACAAGAGACTAGATATTTAACAGTAGGAAATGATTAATTACATTTTGGCCAATCGACTTCATGGAATAATATTGGGCAATAATTAAAATGTTATTTACGAGGATTCTGTAGCAACATATCATAAATATTAAGTATAAGTAGCTGTCGAAAAACTGCATAGCTGTAGGAAATAGAGAGAAATGTGGAAAAAGAAAATAACTTTGAGTGGAAATATTGCTAATTCTGAATCTAATTTTTATCCACATTTTGTTTTAATTTATTTGAGGAGAAAGATGATAGAGTAAAAGATTGTTCAGGCTTCTACTGGAATTCAATAATTTCCAGATAGTTAAATATAAGCTCTTCTAATTAAACCTGTATTGTAATTTATTTCAGAAACAATATCCTTCAGTTATACACATGCTGTGAAATTATATTCAGTAAAATATTTGGTCAGTGCTATCAATTCAGGTATAGAAGGTTTGATGGGATGTTTCACTAAACTAACTGACAATGTTTTGGATTCTAAAACAAGGAACTGAGGTTCAGTGCAGGTGGAGGATGACAGAAAAGGCAAGACAGACAGAACCAGAACTGTTCTAACCAGAAATCATCTCCAGGTGCTTAGTGAGGAGAAAGTGAAATCGACACCAGAACTCTCCTCTATACCCTTTATAATTTTATCCTGTATAACATCCTTTATAATTTTACCTACATGAGTATGTGTAAAAATTGCTGCATGAATTTCATTAGAATGCAAGGTCCATCTGGCTGCACAAATCCTCTGGTTGCTTTCACAAAGGCCCAAGTTAATGCTTTGTCTCTAGATGGTATACATAAATATCTAAACCAAGCATTAGAGCAGGGGGTTAAGAGCTAAGGACCTGGGGGCTAAAACTGGCTTACAGATTTATGTTCAGGTGGACATGGTGCTGACAAAAGTTTGAATGAGATTGCAGTATGGTAGAGAAAGCAGTCTGGACCAGTTCAAACATTTTTGTCATTTGCCTGGATCCCAGAGGCATTTGAGCTGACACATTTTTCACCTATATTAGATACAGATGTTTGGACCCAGGACTAGTGGGAAAATGAATGTGGTCTAAAAAGTCTTATGAATAGACCCCAGCTCAATTTTCCCAGCAAGGCCTGGGGCTGTGGCTACTGAGGCTGGTTTCCTCAAAGCATTGTGGTTGCTGAAGCTGGGGAAGTGGGATGGCCTCACCCCTTTGCTTTCTTCCCTTAGCCCAAGGGCCTGAGATATTTTGCAGCTGTTGTCTTGGGATCAAACCATCAGTGCAAGGTTGGAATTAGCCTTTGGTGAGTTGAGAAAGCAGCTGGGAGGCCCTTATCCTCTTTCTCTGCCTCCTATTGAGAGAAGCAGCTCCCGGCCACCCTTAATTGACTATTAGGCAATAATATTCAAACATGATGATGTTAGCATTATTGATAGTACAGGGAAAATCTTTTACCCCTGTTGAAAAGAAAAATACGATGATTGGAACATATTGCAATCAGCCATGCATTTCATTTAACACCTTTCACCTAAGAATCTCAGAGGTTTATAGCAATTAGCTGGTTAACCTTTAATGAACGAGGTATTTTTATTCTTAGAGCCTGCAAACCACATATAAAAAGCATAGCTGGAATCTTAAGATGTGAAAAAAAAGGTAGAATAATATAAAGAAATACATTGTCCTTTCAAGGGGCTTTAAATCTGTCCAAGAGGAAGAGACTGCATTTAATTGATAAAAACATCAGTCGGGCACAGTTCATGAAAAAGCACGTTTTTTCCAGCTAGCATTTTTTTTACAACTAGATCCAAATAATACTTAATCACTCCTCCTGGGTACTAAGAGCATTTACTACTCAGGCATCTTTAACTTTGCGGCGACATCTACTGTACAAACGGGGAAATGCTGTGGAATCATTCTGCACCCAGAGATATTCTAGAAATTATATTATTTTATTTTATATTTTATTTAGATGCTACAATTTTTTTTGATTCTTTCCTTCAATATAAGCAGGCTTCATTTTTAAGATTTAATGATATTTAAGTAATTTCCATATGTATTACTGCATAGAGCCATAGAAGTATCAGTCCGTGCTGACAAATCCTAATTTAATTCTCTGGTAGATACTTTAAAGATATCATTTCAATTTAAAGACTTTGCTAAACTTCTGTTTAAATATTAGGAAAAATTTTAAAGTGAATATTTAAATGCATTCTCTTATATTTAAAGAGAACCATTTCTGAGGACTTAATTAAATATTATTATTTAAATGTTATGTATTTAATTAAAATATAACATTATTAAAATTGATATTATAATTGTAATATTTACAGTATAACTTGAATTTTAAAGGGAATAAAAGCTGCAAATCAGTTGTCAGCTTGACTTGCTATTTCTCTAGCTATAAAAAACAGCAGAACTATCTGGTACGTACAGTATCATTTGTACTCCTAAATCATGCTCTACCTGTTCACAGCTGGTGGTTTGCAAAAGACAAACAATTTCGATTATAACTAGGAAATTCTTGCAGAGGAATTTGGTAATTCAACAACAGAGTAAATAATTTTTTATTGAGTATCTATTATAGTATCATGCTAGCTGCTTTCACCAATGTAACACGTGAGGAAATGGTATAGCTCCCAAAGAAAACCTCAAAACAGGGGGGCCCCCTGTTCCATAGAACAAGCTATTCTCACCCACTCTGTAAGAGGTGAGAAGGTATATCTCCGATTGGCTATGGTTCTCCAGGTCTTAAAAAAAACTCTACTTTTTCAACCTGCCCATTGTAATCCAGTGAACAGACAGCCATTTCAAGTTTGTTACAGTGTAAAAACCAGATACGATAGAAGTAAACAAGCCTATAAAAAAAGCAGTAAACAAGCCTAGAGTCTCACGTAACATTACACGAACAGATTTAAATTATTAAGCAATTCCTTCCCCATTATGATTTCCTTTCCAGTCCTCGGTATTTTTTTTTTAATTAATGACCCCAAGGCCCAATAATCTGCATGAAGAAATAACCCATGTCAAGTAATTATTAAATTATGCTATTATTTTTATAATTATACTATTTTAATAATTATATATTAATTAATTAATTAATTATTCTGCAAATATTTATTGGCAAGCCTGGCTCACCCTGTGAACAATAAAATACAGACTATTTTTCAAGGGTTTACAGCCTGGAAAAGGGACGCATCAACAGTTCAAATCAAATCAGAAGGCACTAAGTAACCAACGAGATCTATGGTAATAAGATTAGGATTTAGAAGAAGGTATGAGTACTTCCAGCTGAGGGAATCAGAGGAAAATGTACGGAGAAAGTGATCCATTTGATCGAATATGAGGAGTGTGTGCATTTTCAAAGTGCTGTTATGGATGGTCTAGGTAACGTGGAATTCAAGAACCCAGTCCTCACGGAGACAGGAAGGCCTAGACAGAGGCCTGACACTGAGCGGCCCTGGATGTCTGCTCATTGGATACACCTTGGCTATTATACCAGTGACGAAGAAACAAACAGAGGCTGAGACATCTCACAAAGGGCCCTGACTTGCAAACTAAAGAGTCTGAGATACTTACCGGGAATACTGAGTGCCTTACCCCAGTTCCCTAGATCATGGGAGGGAAATGTCTTCAACTCTGAGTTTCAAGTCAATTTCCTTTTAGCTTCATCTCAAAGCTATTGTGCGGGGTTGGGTTTTCCCCAGCTTCATTCTTCCTGAACTTTTGAATTCTTCCTGATCTAAGACTAAGCCTTTTTGGCAAGTTGCCATAGATCTTTCACACAGATCAGTTTATACTTTTGATTCTGAAAAATTTCTGTTTCCCCAAATTCCTCTAAAATTTACAAATTACAGTCACCATTTTTCCCTGAGAAATTATTTTTATGCTATCAATTTTCAAATACTTTAGATTTTCCTCTCCAAATACATTTTATCATATTCAGCCCTAGCCTTTCCCTTACCACTTCTGGTAAGTAAAAGGATATTCTGGGAACATAACTACCATCTCCTTTGACCACAGAAAGTGGGAAAGTAACAGCATAGAAAAAGGCAGAGATATAGGAGGAAACTTCACCCAACTTAGTTGCCTTCACCCACCTTCCAAAACACCCCTGGGTTCACTTTATCTTAAAGTTTGAAATAATCCTTTTGTGACCTGTCAATAAAATATATAAACAGCATATCTGAAATGCCTAATATATAAGTACAAATATAGTCAGAGATAATTAAATTCAGTTGACAACTCAAACGCACATCGTAAATATATACACGTTGAGATTCTGCCTAGAATTTAATTTTCAACCTAATTCTACAAATAACTAAACATTTTTCTACCAGATCAAGTTTGGGGTTCTCAACTCTACCCTAGGCAAGTACAATGTTGAGTCTCCAGTGTATGAGTTTATAGTTTTTTTAATCACTTACCACCATGCTTCTACTAACCTCAGCATACTCGTAAAATTAAATCACCATCCTTTATTTTTCATTTATAGTTTCAGTCTAACTTCACACAACCTAGAAAGAAAATAGGACAAATTCAACGGACAGAAAAAAAATTATAAAGATAATTTACACATCTATACAAATTTTTAAGTATCCGCATGAATCAGGCAGCTTAACTTCAGCTCTGTACAAATCTGTGGTATAAGTAGATGAAATGGCTACAAGGAGGCCACACTTTTCTCTAAGTCAAATTATACTCTCTATGATACATACCCATGCACTAAACTGGTTTCCCCCACCTGCTTGTCTGTCCCTTAGATAACACTGTCAGGACTGACATCTACTGACAGAGCAGGTTGCGCCCCAATGAGTTGATTTAAGAATGACCATGTAATTTGTTGTCTGGATTAGGACACTTTTGAGAGTAAAAATATATGTATCTTTTTCATATTCTCAAAACTCTATAAATTTTTTATAAAAATAAACACTACATATCTGTCTAAACTAAGAAATATTTTAAAAACTCTTCACGTTCATTATCTGAATGTTAAAAGATACGATCACATAGTAAAGATTTAAATACATAATGAAAGATATAAACATATAATCTATGTGTGACCAGACTAGAATCAAGATGGTGGAATAGGAGGACACAGAACTCACCTCCTCACAGCAAACACATTAAAAATACATCTACACATATAACAATTCTCACTAAAAACTAACTGGAGACTAGCAAAAAGAATCCGGTACAGCCAAGGCTATAAGAAAGATCCACATAGAATCAGATAGGAAGGGAAGAGAAATGATCGGGTCAGGATCTGGCCCCTGGGAGGGGACTCAGAGGAAAAGAGAGAATACGCTGGTGGAGATCCGCCCTGGGGAGTGGGCAGTTTAAGCCACATATTGGGTGCCCCAGCCCTGGGGTCTGACAAGTGGAAGACAAGCCCTCTTGGCTGGTTGGAGAGCTGGAGGGACTAATAGGAGGGTTGTGAGAAGCCTGGACTCAGCTCATGAGATGCACATAAAGGCTTTCTTTCTCCCAAGGCAGGGCAGAGAGGGCAGACTGAAACCGTAAGGGTGGCTGACTCATCTCCCAGGACCACCACAGGGTGTGCCCCAACCTGAGCCGAGCAAATGCTCCAGTACTGCTTGCCTCACGTTGCAGCTCCACACTAGAGCAAGGGCTGCCGCAACTGAGGAAAAAGCTCGACTATGAAACACTGAAGAGGCTCATATCCTAAGTGATGTCTGAGCAGGGAGGGGGCAGCCATTACTGCTGTTGCTTAGGTGGTGCAGCAGGGGCAGTGTGGACAGCCGTCAGACCACCACAGCCCACGCACAACCCTCACACCAGCCCCCCCTGCTCTGGCACTGCTCCCCTCTGGGGCAAAGGGACTGGTGCTGGGATAGGCAAGCGCACACACTTAAAGGAAACTGAGCCAGCTTGGTCCTGCACCTCAGGCTTCCTCTCTCTAGCAACTTGGGACCTGATCCCGGCCCCGATGGGGTGGCGATGGCCACTGAACAGAGGGGAAGTCCTGCCTCATACCTGGCTCTGGCTTCAGCCCCTCCATCTCCAGCCCCACATCCTACCGAGGTGATAGCTGCCAGCACACCCTGAGGAAAGATGGAACTTGCTCTCACCAGAGCCGATAGGCACATGCAGACGGTATAGGAATACTTCTACATAAGGACACCATATCAACATCAACATAGGTAACTGTTTCACCTAATTTCATAGAGACAGAAAAAGATAAGCAAAATGAGAAGACAGAGGAATTTGTCTCAATTGAAAGAGTAAGAGAAACTCCCTGAAAAAAACAACTAATAAACAGAAATAAACAATTTACCAGATAAAGAGTTCAAAGCATTAGTAATAAGAATGCTAACTGAATTAGGGAAAATAAAAGGTGAGCACACTGAGATTTTTAACAAGTAGAAAATATAATATAGAACCAGTTAGAACTGAAGAGTACAATAACTGAAATGAAAAACGCACTAGAAGGAATGAACAGCAGACTAAGTGACACAGAAGAATGCATAAGCGATCTAGACGATAGAATAATGGAAATCACCTAATCAGAACAGCAAAAAGAAAAAAACAATTTTTAATGAGAACAGTTTAGGGGATCTTTAGGATATTATCAGGCATACCAACATTCCCATTATAGGGGTTCCAGGAGAAGGAGTGAGAGGAAGAAGGGGGTCAAAAATGTATTGAATAAAATTATGGCTGAAAACTTCCCAAGCCTGAAGAAGGAAACAGATAACCAGGTTCAAGAAGCACAGAGGATCCCAAAGAAGATGAACCCAAACATATCCATACCAAGACATATCACAATTAAAGTGGTAAGAAAATAAATATAAAGAGAGAATTGTAAAGGCAGCAAAATAAAAACAAAAAGTCACATACAAGGAAACCCCCATAAGGCTATCAGCTGATTTTTCTCCAGAAACTCTGCAGACCAGAAAGTAGTGACATGATATATTTAACGTGCTGAAAGGGAAAAACCTGCAACCTAGGATACTCTACCCAGCAAGATTATCATTTAGAATTGAAGGAGAGATAAAGAACTTCTCAGGCAAGGAAAAGCTAAAAGAGTTCATTAATATTAAACCAAACCTAAAAGAAAAGTTAAAGGGTCTTCTCTAAGTGGAAAAGAAAATGCGATAACAAGAAGTACCTACAGGAGAGGAAAAAAAGTCCCACTACTAAAGGCAGATATATAGTAAAGGCTGAGGATCAGCCACTAGTTGAACCTAGTACAACGATTAAAAGACAAAAAATTGTAAAATCAAGTATAACTATAATAATAAAGAGATAGACATTAAGATGTAAAATATGACATCACATACATAAAAGGTGGGAGAAAGGAATATATAAAAGGTAGATCTTTTAGAATGTGTTTGAACTTAAAGGACTACCTGTTTAAAAAAGTAGATATAGTTATAGGTCAACATATATGAACCCCATGGTAACCACAGACCAAAAATCAACAATAGATACACAAAAAGAAGACAGAAAGGAACAGAAACATACCACTAAAGAAAATTATCAAACCACAAGGGAAAAGACTAAAAGAAGAAGAAAAGGCAAAAACTACAAAAACAATTGGAAAACAAGTATTAAATGGCAATAAGTACATACCAATCAATACTTACTTTAAATGTCAATGGATTAAATGCCCCAGTCAAAAGGTGGAGCTGGATAAATAGATGGCTGACAGGATAAATAAACAAGACCCATCTATAGGCTGCTTACAAGAGACACTCTTCAGAGCTACACAAATACACACACACACACACACACACACACACACACACACATACACACACAGACTGAAAGTGAGGGCAAATGGAAATGTCAAGAAAGTGAGGGTAGCAATACTTATATCAGACAAAATAGACTTTAAAATGAAATCTGTAACAATGAGAAAGAAGGTCATCATGTAATTTAAAATGGATCAACACAAGAAGAGGATATTAGACTTGTTAACATATATGCACCCAATATAGGAGTACCTAAGTATATAAAGCAAATATTAACAGACATAAAGGGAGAAACTGACAATAATACAATAATAGAAGGGGACTTTAACAACCCACTTACATCAAGGCACAGATCATCCAGACAGAAAAATCAGTACAGCAACAGTGGTCTTAAATGACACAATACAGCAGTTGGACTTAGTAGTTATCTAGAGGACATTCCATCCAAAAACAGCAGAATAAACAGTTTTAAGAGGGAATTTTATAGCTATACAGTATTACCTCAAGAAACAAGAAAAATCTCAAATAGTCAACCTGAACTTCCACCTAAAGGAATTAGAAAAAGAAGAACAAACAAAGCCAAAATCAGCAAAAAGGAGGAAATAATAAAGATCAGAGAGGGCATAAATAAAATAGAAACCAAAAGAACAACCGAAAAGGTCAATGATACCAAGTGCTTGTTCTTCAAAAAGATAAACAAAATTGACAGACTTTCAGCCAGGCTTGTCAAGAAGAAAAGAGAGAGAACATAAATAAACAAAATAAGAAATGAAAGAGGAGAAACAACCACCAATATCACAGAGATACAAAAAATCATACGAGAATACTACAAACAGTTATATGCCAACAAATTAGACAACCTAGAAAGAGTGGTCACATTTCTAGAAACATACAACCTGTCAAGACTAAATCAGGAAGAAATAGACAATGTGATCAGATTAATCAGTAATAGTGAAATTGAAGTTGTAATTAGTGAAAACAAAACAAAACAAACAAAAATACGCCCAGCAAACAGAAACCCAGGACTCAATGGCTTCATACGGGAATTCTATCAAACATATAAAGAAGAGATAATACCTATCTTTCTTAAACTATTCCAAAAAATTGAAGCAAAGGGAACACTCTCAACCTCATTCTAAGAGGCCACCACTACCCTGATATCAAAACCAGACATAGCCACTACATAAAAGGAAAATTACATGTTCAAATCACTGATGAATATAGATGCAAAAATCCTCAACAAGATATTAGCAAACTGAATTCAACAATATATAAAAAGAATCATACACTATGATCAAGGGGGATTTATTCCAGGGATGCAAGGACAGTTCAATATTTGGAAATCAATCAGTGTGATACACCACTTAGCATAATTTGTTCCAAATTTACCATGTGCACAATTCTGGGCATCACACTTACCAGGAGCTGCCATGTATTGATAGGAGCTGTGTGACTTTGAATGTTACCCTCTAAAATCCATTTTTCCCCTCTGTAGAATAGGGACCAGTAACAACACCTACCTCACAGGTTTTTTGTGAGGCTTAAGTGACATTATGAATGTAATGGACTTATCACAGAGCCTAGCCTAAAGTATGTGCTCAATAAATGTCAGATGCTATTAGTCTTGTTACTATCATCACCACCATCACCATCATTTCCTCTCCTTTAACTCTGTAAAGAGGAAGAAGGTATGGGACAAGCTGTATGACTTAATAAATAGAATATCTGTTTTAATACTACCATAAGAATAAATGTGGGTAACAACCACCTACAATCACATTATAATTTAGAGCCATGTAACAAGACATGTTTTCACCCTGCTTTTTAAATTAAAAGCTTAATTTTTGAACTTCTTTTAAAATGCTGGATGTCTGTCTTGTTGGATGTCTGGATGTCTGGATGTCTTCTCATCACTTACGAAGCAATTTAGCCTCAATAGATACTTGTTCTACCATCTAACTACTGCAGAAATAACAGCTAAAGATGAGTTACTCTAAAACTCAATGTGGCAGTTTTGAAAGACATCTTCCAAAATGTACTTGACTATCAATCAACAACTCTATGTAGCAAACGCATCCATTTCTTTACACATATGTGCATTTTGCTACAACTTTATCCTAGAAGGTCCATCAGGAAGTTATATTGCTTAAAGTCATTCCAGAGAGGGATTATTGAGATTTCGCACAGTCAAAAGAGCAACTGTTAATGTCTTCTTTAGGGGCCATTCTTTACGGCACAAAAAAGAACTTTGTTTTCTATTGTGGATAAAACGAATTGAGAAACTCAAATCTAAAAGCGAGGCCCATCATGAATAATTTTAAAAACAAAACATAACAAGTGTTGCTGAGGATTGTGAAGAAAAGGGAGCCCTGTATACAGTTTGTAGGAATATAAGTTGCAAGTCATTACTGAAAACAGTATGGAGGTTCCTTAAAATATTAAAAATAAAACTTATACATGAGCCAGCAACCCCACTTCTGAGTATATATCCAAAGGAATTGAAGTCAGGATCTCCGAGATAAACCTCCACCCCCAAGTTCACTAAAGCATTATTCACAATAGCCACGATAAGTAAACCACCTAAATGTCCGTTGACAGATGAATGGATAAAGAAAATGTGCTGTATACATACAATGGGATATTATTCAGCCATAAAAAAGGAGGAAAGCCTGCCCTTTGTGACAACAGAGACAGACCTGGACACTATGCTAAGTGCAAAAAGCCAAATGCAGAAAGACAAATACTGCATGATTTCGCTTATGTCTGGAATCTGAAATAGTCAAACTTATAGAAGCAGAGGGTAGAATGATAGTTGCCAGGGTCTGGGGGAAGGGAAATGGGAAGATGTTGGTCAAAGAATACAAAGTTTTACTTATCCAAGATAAATAAGTTCTGGAGATCTACCTTACAGCATAGAGCATATAGCTAACAATATTGCATTGTATACTTAACATTTTCTAAGAGTGTAGATCTACATTAAGCATTCTTACCACAAAAATAATTTAAATAATAACGATAATAAAGCAATAATAACAAGGGCAGGAGGAAGCTTTATGAGGTGATGGGTATGTCTCTGGCCTTGATGATGGGGATGGTTTTACAGTTGTATACTTATTCCCAAACTCATCGAGTTATATACAGTGGTCCCCCCCTTATCTGCAGGGGATATGTTACAAGACCCCCAGTGGATGTCCAAAACTACAGATAATACCAAACCCTATATACACTATGTTTTTTCCTATACATACATACCTATGATAAAGTTTAATTTATAAATTAGGTACAATAAGAGATTAACAACAATAACTAATAAAATATAACAATTATAACAATATACTGTAATAAAACGTACGTGAATGTGGTCTCTCTCTCACAGTGTCTTATTGCACTGAACTCACTCTTATGAGGATATGAGATGATAAAATGCCTACATGATGAGATGAACGGAGGTTAATGACACAAGTATTTTGACGTAGTGTTAGGCTACTATTGACCTCTGACAATAAGTCAGAAGGAGGATCATCTTCTTTGGATCATTGAGCCACAGTGAGGTCAATGGTTGGATGTCAGGAGCAGAAAGATATTGATGGTTGGGGATTCTGGCAGCGACAGAGTAGGACTGCACAAGACTTCATCATACTACTCAGAAAAACATGCAATTTAAAACTTATGAAGTGTTTACTTCTGGAATTTTTTATTTTAATATTTGAGAAAAATCTGGATGGTATAGTGATTATGTGTTGTTATTAACGTGTGACAGTAAAGAAATAGCTTATTTAGAGAGGAGTAGTTTGATAAGTGAGACATGGAGTACAATGATATTAATGAAAATAGAAGATAGAATCCTCTATTTTTTACTGTTTGCACTGAGGCATTGAATTGTTTTTCCAGCAGATAAATGACAACTGGAGTTGACTTTTTGATAAAACAAATACAAATTATATTTTCACTTGTTAATAAAGATTCTGCTGCTACCCTTAACCTAAATAAATACGTTCATATGTTCTTTCACTAAAAATATAACAATAATTGGGCAAGGTCATAAGTGTACATATTGTCAGTCTTTTTGATTTCACCTTTAACTTTATTTAGTTGAATATAGAATACAACAATAAGTAGAGTACAAATTTCGAATGGTTCAAAATTCAAAAAATATAAAAATGTATACATGAAACTTTGTCTTCACTCCTCTATCCTTCAGCTACTCACTTCCCCACTCCCATCAGGAAAAAAAGTACTGTTACCAGTTTCTTTTTCATTCTTCCAGAAGTCTTCAAAGTATGTATAAACATGTGCATATACTTTTACTTTTTTCTTTTTGCAAAAAAAGGAGCAAGCCATATACATGATTTTGCCCTTTGATATTTTTTAACAATATATATACACATAGTTTCATCTCAATACATACAGACCTTATTCCTTTCTTTAGATGTACCATAATTTATTTAACCCAATCTGTACTACTAAAAATATTAGGGCTGTTTTCAATCTTATGACATTTCAAATTGTACAAGGAACAACCTTGTAAGTGCACATTTCACACACATGAATATTTGCAATTCTGAAGGATTTTTTCCAAAATATTTTATATAAGTATTATCAATTTACATTCTCACTATTATGCTACTATCATATATATTTACCAATTTGGTGAAGAACAATATCACAGTGATAGTATTCTCTAATTGTGAGTGAAGCTGAACATCTTTTTATGATTAAAGACCTATTTGTATTTTTTGTTAATGGCTTGTTTTTATCATTTGCCCTTTCCTATTGGATTGATGATCCTCTCATTATTGATCTGTTAAAGTCTTTTTTATATTAGGAAAACTAGACTGTCGAATGTAATAGGATGAAAATATTTCTACTAGTTGGTCATTTTTCTTTAAAGGTGTTTTACCTTGCAAAAAAATTCATTATTATTATTGTTTTTGTTGTTTTATACGATTGAATTTGTCAATCTTATTTTATATATTCTAAGTTTGGGATCCTACTTAGACAGACTTTCCCTCTCTGAGATTATTTAAAAATTTATAATTTCTTGAAGTGCTCATTGATTTCAGCTCTGCTGTTTAGTCCTCAATGCCTGTAGATCCCTTTCCAACAATATTTGAGTCTGGAGTTTCACCTGTTGTCTAGTTTTACTGAAGAAGAAATTTGCATTTAATTTTATCTTTCTTGTTTACTTCTTGTGATTTCTTTGAGAAGAAGGGAAAAGACTAACTATATGTTTCCAATTTTAAACTGAAAATCCTTTTTGAAAAAATCTTCTTTTATCCAATGTATTTCTATAAGTCAAGCCAAATCCTTTGTAGAATGACAATATAAGTGCACAAACACAATTATTTTGATATATATACAGTTTTTTTAATAGCACTCAGTTTTCTTTGACCAAAAAACATGATGATTTTTTAGAATGTCTTGTTTTAAGGCATTGTCCTTCTAAGATTAAGTTGCATATAACAAATTATAAATATATACATAAACTTTTGCATAGAATTTCAGGAGGTTCAAGAACTCTTCAGAATCCCTAATGCCTATCCTGACCTATTTTGTGATTAAGAAGGGAGCTGAATGTGAGAGTTTAACACTCAAAACAGAAAACCTTTTATGATGAAGGAGAAAAACTTGCCTTTGCTGTCACCACCAAAGTGTGGAAATTAAAATACACAACGAGATCAGACCTATTTTAATGATCCATCACAAATATTAGTTAAATAGTTATTTATTTTGAAATGATCATGGTACATATGATTCAACCTAAAACATTACTATTTCCAAACATGAATCTGAATGAGCTCAGCAAGTATATACTCAACACAGTTTTAAACAGACGACTGACTTATCTTTAAAATCTTTGGTTAACGTAGCAAGTCGACTGCTGTTAAATTTCTTTATAGATAAAAGTCTAGCCAGACTGTTGAGAAGGTACAGTAATGTCACGGAAAATAAAATTTAGGTACAAAATATAACAGGATGTTAAAATGGCACTTCATCTGCTCCAGTTTTACATCGGGCCCAAAGGGAAAATAGAACCATTTATGCCACCTGCTCTCCATTTCAAAGCATCCCGCTAAATCATTTACATAGGATATGCAGAAGAGGTAATCCAAAATATTTTTGCATTTGTTGGCCCATTACCTAATTTAGGGATATGTAAGTAGTTGAATAAACCTAATAAATAAGAGAGTTTCTTTAGCACAAGTTATCCAAATAGAGCGGCATTTTACCCACCCCCCACCCTTGGGGTAGGGAAGAGAGCGCTTCTTCCTCACCTCAAGGCTACTGAATGGATCGACCAAGGTACCGATGAGAGAATTGAATGTCTGACTACTAAAGTTTGGAGAACATAAACATTTTTTGAAACGTATACTTTAATAAGTATAAAGTATATAAACAATCAGATAAGCTTGTGGAGAAGCTGACCAAGATACATAAATTAGGAGATACAAGTGTCCATCTAAATTTTCTACTTCATTCTTTTTTTTTTTTTTTTTTTACAGAATATTTATTAAAGTTGTTTAATGTTCAATTTCTCATTTGTCATCCTGGAAGTCCTTTATTGTAAAGATTCTTCTTTGTCTGATTAAACAAACAGCAGCCACGCTGTCAGTGATTATTCTGGACCTCCACGTTGGATAAATTCAATTTCTTCTTGAGATACAAGTTTCCTCCTGTACTTCTGAGGTAAAGTTTTTAGTATCTCTGCAGTGTCTGGTGGACCCTGATGCATCAGCCAGTCTGGCGAATTACTTCCCTTAGAAAGCTGTGAAATTGAAGAAGAGTGAGATGGTCGTCCTGCTGGTCCCAGAACTTCTGACACATTGGCTTTAGGATTGTCTCTTCCGTCAGGGAACTTATTAATGGAGTGTGTGGCTTGACTACCCGAAGACATTCCAAAGGGAATGTCTGAACCTGGGTCTGCAGAGTGAAGAAAGCAGGCTATGTTTTCCATCACTGGTAGGTCAGAGAGGCATGGTTCCTATGTTTGAGAAGCAGATTTTGGAGGAAAGAGCCACACAAAGATCATTTGAGGGGAACACCCTCTTCAGGAGGGTTTGCTGCCAAGAACAAGGAGCCTTTAGCAGGAAGACATCAGAGATACTGTCCAATAAAGAAATAGCCGGGGGGCTTCCCTGGTGGCGCAGTGGTTGAGAATCTGCCTGCCAATGCAGGGGACACGGGTTCGAGCCCTGGTCTGGGAAGATCCCACATGCCGCGGAGCAACTGGGCCCGTGAGCCACAATTACTGAGCCTGCGCCTCTGGAGCCTGTGCTCTGCAACAAGAGAGGCCGCGATAGTGAGAAGCCCGCGCACCGCAATGAAGAGTGGCCCCCGCTTGCCACAACTAGAGAAAGCCCTCACACGGAAACGTAGACCCAACACTGCCATAAATAAATAAATAAAGCAAAACTGTCAACAAGTAAAAATAAATAAACACTATTAAAAAAAAAAAAAAAAAAAAAAAAGAAATAGCCGGGCGGTCAGGGGAATGTAGGAAACAACTGCAGGAGAAACAAACCTCACAGCACAAGAGTTGAATCTAGGCATTTTTGTTTGTTTGTTTTTTGTTTTTCTTCAAAGGGAGAATATCTAAAACACTCACAAAAATATTTCAGGAGAAAAAGAATGAACATTGGGAATCTGCCATACTCAGAGGGCACCAAATACCAAGTTACATCTGCCTCTGCCAACTAGGATTTTTTCCATTCCTTCTTTGCTCCCTCCAGAACCAACTCAGGAAGTTGCAGTGGCAGCCTACTGGGAAAGTGATGTTGAGAAGAGCTGGAACAAGGTGGGGGAGTGGAGAAGTGGCCATACTCTCCTCCTTCCCTGTGATGGTTAATTTTATATGCCAACTTGGCTGGACTAAGGGATGCCCAGATAGCTAACACACATTATTTCTGGATGTGTCTGTGACGTTGTTTCCAGAAGAAATTAGCATTTGAATCAGACTGGGTCAAGATCACCCTTACTAATACGGGTGGGCATCATGCATCTGTTGAGAGCCTGAATAATAGAGCAAAAAGTCAGAGGAGGGGCGGATCTGCTCTCTTTGCTTGGCCTGGGACATCTATTTTCTCCTCCCCCTGGACATCAGTGCTCCTGGTTATTAGGCCTTCTGATTCAGACTGAATTACACCACTGGCTTTCCCAGCTTGCAGACCACAGATACTGGGACTTCTCAGCTTCAATAACTGCAGGAGCCAATTCCTATTATACATTTCCCCATCTCTCTCTCTCTCTGTCTCTGTCTCTCTCTGTCTCTCTGTCTCTCTCTCTCCCTCCCTGTCTCTCTGTCTCTCTGTCTCTCTCTCCCTCTCTGTTCTATAACCATGACTAATACACCTGCTAAACACTTCCTAGGTTGAAGCAGCATGACTGTCCATGGTATGAAAAAAGGCTTTAATTTAAATGAAGCACAGAGATTGGATCATTAAAAGAAGCTGGGCATCTCATTTGCAATTCTGAGTCTGAATGGATGATCAGAATTTAGTGAGATCAACAGAAACTTTCTTCCAAAACATAATAAATAGCATATGCAGGTTTCATTCATCTCCTCCTCACACCTATGGTGAGGGAGAGACTCCTGCCCTAGAGTTATGTGGATGACTGAACAGACAACACCCACCACTAGCCAGATGAGACTGACAGTATTTTCTTAGTCACATAAACTACACAAGCCAGGTGAAGAGGACATCACATGCCATGCAGGGCCACATGGGGGTTGCTCTTGGGAACAAATCAATAAGCAGGGGCTGTAGGGGGCAGGCTTTGTAGTAACAAGAGGCTGAGGTGGCCCTTGGCTTGTCTGAATAATTTCTTGCACTGGCTGGGAACTGAAGCCTGCTACTTCAGGACTGAACCAGGTCTTGTGATAAGAGGTCTGTTAGACTAGGGTTCTTTATCTGCAGGAGCAGGGGGGAAGGGGAACTTGTGGTTAGGTCATTCAAAGCTCTCCCAATTTTACAGATGTCAAGGCAACGTTAACACCGAGTCTTAATTTCAGCCTTACACCACAGTGTAAAAGGGCCAGAGAGAAGACACTATATATTTAGGGTCTAATTAGTATTTTGGAATGCAGAGCACAGAAATAGAAAGGTTTGAAGGAGACTGGAGAAATAAGCTGGGACCAGAACCTAGAGTCTCAAATGCCCTGCTACAGAGTTTTTCCCTGTAAGGGCAAAGGGAGAGCATTAAAGAGTCTTAAACAGAGTAACATCGTGAGATTCGTGTTTTGTTTAGAAGCCTCTCTAGCTGTAACAAAGTGAATGTTTGGGAGTAGGGCACAATTCCAAAGGTAGGTAGACAAATGAGGAGGCTGTTGGAGTGTCTAAGAGACTGAAATGTACCAAAAGTAATTTTGGGAATAGAAAGATATGGATGGATCTCAGAAACTTAAGCAGAAGGAAAAATTAAGCTTTCTGGATTTGGCAACTAGATAAATGATATGTCTTTCACTGTAGTAAGGAAAACCAGATAGGCACAATTTAGAAATGCAAATGTTCTAGCCACAAAAGTATGATAAATTAATCATACAGTAGGAAGATGAGAGTAATTTGTATATATTTTAATGGTAGACTTTTCCACTTCCTGTGTTTATGGATTATTAAAAGTATAATGCATTAGAATCAATATCTCAGTAACATATATCAATCAACAAATATTGTCAACATACCCACTAGATATTAAAGATAGTACTCTCAAAGAATTTTTACTAGTTGAGTATGTTGAGACCAAACTCATAAAAGAACCAGTAGCACATTGTGGTATTTGCTAAGTACCAAATGATCAAAATGGAAAATAAGTTTTATGAAAGTATTCAAAAATGTCTGGTAATACCAGTGAAAACTTCTCTCAAACACAAAATTTTAAATGTCATTGTTTTATCTAGAAGTTCTGCTTCTAGAAACTTATGCTAGGAAAATGGTAAAGAAATTATGAATAAAAAATGTGAGATAAAAGAAGTGATAAACAGCGAAGTTAATGCTTTCTCTAAGGTTTTTGCTTATAGAATGCAACATGCTATCTTCTTTTTGATCATGCTTGGGGTCAAAAGAACACCCCTCTGAAGATTAAACAAAAGACCCAATTAGGCACTTGAGATGTCTTCCCATCAATTCCTCCTCTTCCTTTTTACTTCATCCTCTAGGGCTGAAATCAGTCAAGATACAGAAAAGAATGAAGACAGGTTGACAGTGCTATCATTAATTGCCTATGGCTTCCTCACTGTGTTTAATACTGATTTTTTTTTTGGTTAACGACCTCACCTTTAGTCTGCTTCCCCATAGTTCAAAAACAACCATGTTCTATCCCTTTATAATTATCATTGACAAGACTTCCTGAGCTTAAAAAGTCAAAAAAAAAATGTTTACTTTTGGATGCAGCCTTAAAAATACAACTGATAAAAAAGCCATCTTTGGGCTTCCCTGGTGGCGCAGTGGTTGAGAGTCCGCCTGCTGATGCAGGGGACACGGGTTCGTGCCCCGGTCCGGGAAGATCCCACATGCCGCGGAGCGGCTGGGCCCGTGAGCCATGGCCGCTGAGCCTGCGCGTCCGGAGCCTGGGCTCCGCAACGGGAGAGACCACAACAGTGAGAGGCTCGCGTACCACAAAAAAAAGCGCCATCTTTTTACTTAGAAGTTCTGCCTCTAGAAATTTATGCTAGGACCATAGTGAAGAAATCATGACTATGTGTGCATAGAATGGTGCTCTTTGAGTTTTAATAGTGAAAACATAGCCATCACCTATATTGACATCAAAAATAGTTTGGTTATATAATAACAGCATAACTACACAATAGAATATTATGCCACCATAAAGTAGGACTGAAAATATTACAAAAAAAGACATAGACAATATATTATTACATCAAAGAGCAGCTAATAGGAGAGTATTACAGCATGACGCTCTCTATCTATAGGCATAAGGAATTCAGAAAGGAATTACCCAACAGGTTAACAGTACTTATCCTGAAGAATGTGGGATTGCAGGGTTACTTTCACTTCCTCTCTACCATCTGAAATTTTAGAATGATAATACATTATCTGAAAACAAATATGTATTACGAAAGGACTTCCATTGTTGTCTTGTGAGGAGCTTTCTGGACAACACTTCTTCAGACAGGGAAAATCATATGGCCCGAATGATGTAAAAACTCTCGCTTCTGTGGTTGCATACTGACTCCTACTACTCAATGCCTCCCATTTTCCAGCAACTAGAATGAAAACTGATACACTTGTCACTTTGATGGGGTTTGTTGTTTGGCCAACTCAGGACCACTTTAATGTTCATTTTTCTAGTTTTGCATAATGATGAATTATAAAAAAGTATCTGGCCATTTAAGAGCAACCCCCAAATAGGGCTTCACTATTTTTACTAAGGTAAAACATTCTCTCAATAAGCCAAATTCAAAATTACAGAACCATCTTTAATTTTTCTTTGCTTCTTATATCAAATCTCTAACAAAGCCACCCATCTTCTCCCATTCCTTTCTATTCTTTATAACAGGGGTCAGTAAACTTTTTCCATAAAAGACCAGGTAGGAAATAGCTTAGCACAGAAACATGCTTAGATCTTAAACACACTTTGCTAAGTGAAAGAAGTCCGACATAAAAAGGCTCATTTTGCACAATTCCATGTATATATAGCACTCTGGAAAAGGCAAAACTGTAGGGACAGAAAGAAGATTAGTGGTTGCCAGTGACAAAGGTGTAAAGAGAAAGGTTGAATATCAATGAACACTAGGGAACTTGGGGCACGGAGTGGGGTGAGAAAACTTCTGTACGGAATTGTGGGGATAAATACATGAGTCATCACAGTTGTCAAAACTCAAAGAACTGTACATCGCAGAGTGAATTTTACTGTATGTTAACTTTTAAAAATCAGATCAAACAGGATGTGGGGAGGGATGCAGGATGTGACAAATCTAGATGTATTTCAAAGGAATTACATAATCACAAAAAGTTGCTGACCCAAACAACTTTGGCAAACAGTTTCCTGAGTTAAACACAAAAAGAAATATACATTAACTCTACGCTCTAGCTTAGGGCTTGGCAAACTTTTTCAATAAAGGACTTGACAGTAAATATGTTCCGCTTGGCAAGCAAGGATCTCTGTCACCACTATTTAACTGTGTAGCTGGAACACAGAAGCAGCCACAGACAATATGTAAACAAATGAGCGTGGCTGTGTTCCAATAAAACTTTATTTATTAAACAGGTGCTGGGTTGGATTTGGCCTGTGAGCTGTACTTGGCCAATCTCTGCTAGAGTTGGTAAATTTATTCCTCACAAGGGTATGGCCTAGCAATTCTAAAACTACTTTACTTTTATGCTAGGGTTGAACTAATAAATATACTGTAGAAACTGACAGTTGACTTTCTCACTGCCAAAGGAAGAAGTTACAAACAAGGAAAGCGTAAATGCTAGAATGAACCACGTGGTACTGGATTGGAGATGGGGGTATTCAAATGGATTCATGATTTTTTAATACCTACAAATATAATAGGAATAAATAGAGACATGTTTACAGACATGAGTTACGGTACATATATTCCCCAGTTCCATCCACTTAGAGGTGCCAGAAGAAGTGTCACCCCAGCAGCAATGAGCTTGGTTTCTAAATATCATTCTCTAATAAAAGGAACCGGGGCTCCTTGTAAAACTGGTTTATACCAGGGCTGGGGTAGGGAAAACACTGGATAATCCTGGAGCGGTATGTGATGCCAGGAAGGAAGGAAGTGATTAAAAATAAATAATAAAAGATCAAGACATAGTGAAAGGGCCTAATAAAAGCTCCCAATAGCCAAAATTAGAACATTTTCAAAAACAAAATAAGTAACAATAGTATTGGATCGTAACCCAAAGAATGAAATACATATCCACACTGATATTAACACCCGCCCCCAAAGTGAACACATAAACAAACAAATAAATGGGAGAAAGGGACTAGTCTTCTTTACAAAAGATTTCCAATTAAAGATGTAGAAGGAATGAGGAAAATCACCATTAGAGCACCACAGCAACAACTGCTTCAGACAGGACAGGTTAAACACCTACCACACTGGTTCATAATGCCTATGCAATTGGAATTATACTTAAGATACTACCTTATAGCTAAGATATATTTTCTAAGTGCACTCCATTTGTTATTTTGGGCTTAGGGTAAAAGAACATATGACAACTGCTTTCAGGGTCCAGTTCTGAAGAAATTAGATAGATATAAGAACATCAAAGATAATGGCCTGCTCCCCCTGGTGTATATCAGCAGAAGACTCAAGCCTCTGTGAGAAGCCCATTGTTTGACTTGACATCCAGCTCAGCCCAGAAGCAATAACTTTACCGCAGGGAGGCTCCCAGCTAGGTAAGTCTAAATAAATCCCAGATCTCTATGTGCTGCATATGTGTCCACATACTCCAAGATACAGAGTATGAGAGGACCAATAAGCCAACAAAGGCTTGGGGGTCATGGCGAAAATATTCCAGGATTTCAACACTGCAGGCAAATGACTGGGACCATTGACTTCAGAGCAGGTGCCAGCACAATGTCTCAAAACGCCACACAGAAGTGGTCACATCCCAGCAGATACCAGTCAGGGGCTAGATAAGATTCCACGCTTCACAGAACATCAGCGAGGATTCATATAATTCAATATGCTTCCACAAGGTTCCCGCAAGGTTACTTAGAAATTATCTGGAATTAGAGCAGCGGGGAGAAGAAGGAAATTTAAAAGACTGAAAACTTACACCAAAAAGCTTGAAACAAGCCAAAGAGCTTACTTATGCTGGAAGAGATGGAGAGATCATTATATTCTAAAGTGGGTTTTTTAAAAAAATAAATATACCTTTAAACGGACTAACAGTATGAAACGCATGGTAAATATAAAATTGCTTTGATTTTAATGTTAACTTATTGAATACACGTGTAATGATTCTTTTTTTTTTTTTTTTTTTTTGCGGTACGTGGGCCTCTCACTGTTGTGGCCTCTCCCGTTGCGGAGCACAGGCTCCGGACGCGCAGGCTCAGTGGCCATGGCTCACGGGCCCAGCCGCTCCGCGGCATGTGGGATCTTCCCGGACCGGGGCACGAACCCGCGTTCCCTGCATCGGCAGGCGGACTCCCAACCACTGCACCACCAGGGAAGCCCGATTCTTTTTTTTTATAACTGAATTGTTGGCCGTGCCGCACGGCTTGCGGGATCTTAGCTCCCAGGGATTGAACCCAGGCCCTCGGCAGTGAAAGCCCAGAGTCCTAACCACTGGACCGCCAGGGAATTCCCAAAAGTGGGGTGCTTTGTAAAAAATAAAGTTGCATTTTATTTGTACGTGTGTAAGCAATTACTAAATTAGTAATACCTGTTTACTTTTATGTACCATTAGACTGAAAGTTCTATAGAAATGGGAACTGCATCTTTTTTGGGTTTTTTTTAACCATTGTATGCCTAGCATGGTAAAAGGTATTTGATAAATATTCATCATACGAGTGAATGAAAGAATGAATAAGGTACTGCCCTGGAGCTCAAGACCTGGAAAGGCAAGCAGACATGTAAACAGATATTTAAGATAAACACTAATGAAAGCTATGATACTAATCAGGCATCTCTGCCTGTGAGGGACAAAGAATACTTGAGAGAGGAGGGGTGTAGATCTTGAAGGGTTAGCAGGGGTTTGACAAGGATCTTCTGAACCACAGAGAAACTTGGAAACTTTCTTGAGGTTAAAACCATTGATTTTATACTTCTTAGTATTTCCTCTGAGCCCTAGCACAGTAACAGACATTCAGTAAATGCACTGATTTTAGTTTCAGTTTGCAATCCATTAGTCAAAAGAAATTGCCATTGCCTAAAACATATTTCCAACTGATGATGTTGGATGGAATGCTTTTTGTAAGCTAAATTGACCACTACAGTGGTCTTATGTAATGAGGTTTATTTATTAAATTTCCTGCCATGGGATCAAATCAAATAATGATCATGGATAAACACATAAGTAAACTGACGGTTTTTTTTTTTTTTTTGCTTTTTTGGTTTAAATATATACAAGTTTAATAATGATGCAATTTACCAAATCTCTAGGTTGGATTCTCTGAGCAAGTCTTCTGTGTTTTTCATTTGAATTTCTCTACCTACTTTATTAAAGTGTAATTGTATTTCTGTAAAAAATACTGAGCTTTAAATGTTATAAAAGGTTAATTTGACTTCTTTTATATCACCATTTTGAATCTTCTTACTCTCAATGAATCAAAAATATGTAACGCAAAATAGAGAGAGGCAAAGAGAGGGAGGGAGAGAGAACTTCAATTAAGAGCACATACTGATCACGACTGAATCAGATTTCCAGCAGATTTCAGGATAAAATCATAAACTTATAAAATTCAAATTATACTTCCGGAGGCAACCTGAGAAATCATCTACTCAATTCATTTGTTTTACATATAGACTTATTAAACTAGAAACTGGACTCTAGTCAATAACCAGAGAAGTATCCTAAATGTCTTGATTTGAATTATTATTTTTAATAACAACTTTATTGGGATATAATTGACATACCGTAAAATTAACTGTTTTAAAGTATACAATAGGGTTAACAGATTAACAGAGTTGCACTTTCATCTCCCCCAAAAGGAACCCAGCACCCGTTATGAGGCATGTTACATTCCACCTTCTCCCAGCTGTTACCAACCTAATCTACTTTCTATCTCTATAGATTGGCCTATTCTGCATTTCATATAACTTTAATAGTACAATATGTGGCCTTTGTGGCTGGATTATTTCACTTATCATAATGTTTTTAAGGTTTATCCATGTTGTAGCATATAATAGTACTTCATTCTTTTTTTGCTAAATAATATTCCATTTTATGGATATGCCACATTTTATCTATCCATTCATCACTTGAGAGACATTTGGGTTGTTTCTACTGTTTGGCTACTAGGAATAATGCTGCTATGAACATCTGTCTACAAGTTTGTGTTTGGACATATAATTTTAACCTTGAGTATATACCTAGCCATGGAATTGCTAAGTCATATAGAAAAGAAACTCTAGGTTAAAATTTTGAGGACCGCCAAAGTGTTTTCCAAAGTGGCTGAAGCATTTTAAAATCCCACCAGCCATGCACGATGGTTTTAATTCCTCTGTGTTCTTGTCAACACTTATTATCTTCTGTCTTTCTTAATATAGTCATCCTAGTGGATATGAAGTGGTATCTTCTTGTTTTGATTTGTGTTTCCCTCATGGCTAACGATGTTGAGCATATTTTCATGTGTTTATTGTCCATCTGTTTATCTTCTTTGGAGAAATATTTATTCAAATCTATTCTCCATTTTTAAATTGATGTTATGCACTGAATGTTTGTGACCTGCCCCCTGCCCCATATTCAGATGTTGAAATCCTAACCACAATGTGATAGCAGTAGGAGGTAGGGCTTTGGGGAGTCAATTTGGTCATGAGGGTAGAGATCTCATAGATGGGATCAGTGACCTTACAAAAGACTCCAGACTCTTGCTCTCTTTCTTCTGTGTAAGGATGTGTGAAGTCAGCTGTCTGCAACTTGTAATAGAGCTCTAACCAGAACCCAACCACGCTGGCACTCCGATGTCAGACTTGCAGCTTCCAGAACTCTGAGAAATAAATTTCTGTTGTTTATAAGTGGTACTTTGTTATAGCAGCCCAAACTGACTAAGACAGTGGGATTGTCTTTTTAATTACTGAGATGTAAAAGTTTTTTTTATACATTCTGGATACCAGTCCCTTATCAGATACATGACTTGCTAATATTTTCTCCCACTCTGTGGGTTGCTTTTCACTTTCTTGATTGTTTCCTTTGAAGCACAAAATTTTTAAGTTTTGACAAAGTCCATTTATCTTTTGTTTTTTGGTCACTTGTGTTTTTGGTGTTATATCTAAGACACCATTGCCTAACTCAAGGTTGCAAAGATCTATTTTGACATTTACCTCTTAGAGTTGTATAGTTTTAGCACTACGACACATTTTTCAGTTAATTTTGTATATGGTGTGAGGCAGGGTTTCAGCATCATTCTTTTACATGTGGATATCCAGTTGTCTCATTTGTTGAAAAGACTATTCTTTCCCCTAATGAATTGTCTGGGCACACTGGTTGAAAAGTAATTGACCATAAATGTAAGGGTTTATTTCTGTACTCTCAATTCTATTTCATTAATTTAGGATTGAATTTATGATAATTCTTCTGCTAGTACCTGATCCCACAATGTTTATTTTCTTACCAAACTACTATAAAATTAAATTCAATCCTCAAAATCAGCAGAAGTCACTTCTTCCCCTGTTTTTGGTACTAGGGTCCAGAAAGAGTATTGAGAAGTCCAGCACAAAGAAGCTCATTGTGCCTTTCTCTCTTTATTTTCACCTTCCTTCACTTTTCTTTGGTCATCTAAGCTATCTAAAGCCAAACTGCCTTATTCAGTGTACAAATTGGTTATAGTTGCTTTTCCTTGTCTCCTTTTCCTTCTCCATCCCATTCCCCTCCCCCTCCCCATTTTGCTGCTTCTTTCTTCTCCTTCTTCCTTTTCCTCTTCTTCTTCCTCTTCCTCTTCTTCTTTACCTTTGTTCATGTGATTTCTTCATAAACTCAATTAGAAAGAAGTTCTACCACATTTTATTTTAAAAATTGGTATTTGATATTGTGGGCAAACTCAATTTATAATTTGTAAAGGGAATAAAATTGTTTGTGTAGAAATAGCATCTTTTAATGTTTATAATTCCAACTTCAATCTAACAAATAGTGGATATATATTTTTGTACCTCTGATCAGGACAAATACAGGTTGGTCAATGTGAGTGCATAAATGCCCTGGCTGCTGAGGTACAAATGTTTTTCTTCTAGTTTTGAGATTGTTGTTGTCAGTGGTGATGGTAGTGGTGGTGTTGGTGGTGGTTAAAAATAGCTCTTTATATGGCCTGTTTTGTTACATGTAGATTCCAAACTGTTCAAAGCTGCAGACTTGATAACTCACATTCCCTGAGGACAGTTACTTGGTAAGTATCAGCTTTTGTAAATCTATTTGTATTTCCTTCCTTTGGTGTCAGCTATATATCAATATTAAAAAGAGAAGAGAGAAAAGCAAGATTTTCTGTGAAAGATTTAAATTTTAAATCTAACATAATTAAAAGAGAGCTCAAAAAGCCTGAATATTTATTATTATGATTATTGCTATAATGACAATCAATGAAGAATACTTAATGTCCAACTACTATTCTTTAAATACTTCTAAAGGATTCCAAAGCTCCTAAAAAAACTATATGAATTAATTCATTAGCCTAAAAATTATTTAATGAGGTCCAATGTAGCTGGTATTGTGTTAAACATACAGAGATCATAAAGATAAATGAGGCCCAGTCCCTCATATGAAATACTTGATAATCTGGTAGAAAAGAAAAACTGATGCTTTAAAAACCATAATACAAGTGATGCAGATTATTTAAAGGGTACAATAAGAATTAAGGGGATTGATACAAAGTAGAATTGTTTCTGGAGCAAGTGAAAGATATCAGGAAACATTTCATGGAGGAAGTAATTTAGAGTTTAGAATTCATTTCACTTCCCCTCTAAAACACACTGCCTGTAAATCAAAGCTCTTCTCATTCATTCCAAAATTCCTTCATCCTTCTCTCTCTTTCTCTCCCACCATCTCTTCCACCTCTCTTCCTCTCTCCCTTTCTCCACATTTCTTATTTGCCAGGAACCAGTTTGGAGTAGAGAGGAGACTAACAGGGTGTAGGGACTGGAATAAGCTGAGAGAGTATTTGTAGTGATGGTGACATATCTATGTTGACATGAATATCATCATCTTTAAGTCATTATAATTTTAGCATGATAGTACTTCATTGAAGACAATGATGATTTTTAAAATTATGTCATACAAACTGAAAAATCCCATGGGCTGCATTTTTGTCTCTCCTAAGCTTCCCATCTCAGTGGAATTCTTTTTTAACATCTTTATTGGAGTATAATTGCTTTACACTGATGTGTTAGTTTCTGCTGTATAACAAAGTGAATCAGCTATACATATACATACATCCCTATATCTCTCGCTCTTGGGTCTCCCTCCCACCCTCGCTATCCCAACCCTCTAGGTGGAAACAAAGCACTGAGCTGATCTTCCTGTGCTATGTGCTGCTTCCCACTAGCGATCTATTATACATTTGGAAGTGTATATATGTCCATGACACTCTCTCACTTCGTCCCAGCTTACCATTCCCATTTCCCATGTCCTCAAGTCCATTCACTATGTCTGTCTCTTTATTCCTCTACTGCCCCTAGGTTCTTCAGGACCTTTTTTTAAGACTCCATATATATGTGTTAGCATACAGTATTTGTTTTTCTCTTTCTGACTTATTTCACTCTTTATGACAGTCTCTAGGTCTATCCACCTCACTACAAGTAACTCAATTTCATTTCTTTTTATGGCTGTGTAATATTCCATTGTATATATGTGCCACGTCTTCTTTATCCATTCATCTGTCGATGGACACTTAGGTTGCTTCCATGTCCTGGCTGTTGTACATAGAGCTGCAATGAACATTGTGCTACATGACTCTTTTTGAATTATGGTTTTCTCAGGATATATGCCCAGTAGTGGGATTGCTGGGTCGTACGGTAGTTCTATTTGTAGTTTTTTAAGGAAACTCCATACTGTTCTCCATAGTGGCTGTAACCATTTACATGGTTACATGTAAATGTAACCATGCAAGAGGGTTCCCTTTTCTCCACACCCTCTCCAGCATTTATTGCTTGTAGATTTTTTGATGATGGCCATTCTGACTGCTGTGAGGTGATACCTCCTTGCAGTTTTCATTTGCATTTCCCTAATGATTAGTGGTGTTGAGCATCCTTTCATATGTTTGCTGGCAATCTGTATAACTTCTTTGGGGAAATGTATATTTAGGTCTTCTGCCCATTTTTGGATTGGGTTACTTGTGTTTTTGATTTTGAGCTACATGAGCTGCTTGTATATTTTGGAGATTAATCGTCTGTCAGTTACTTCCTTTGCAAATATTTTCTCCCATTCTGAGGGCTGTCTTTTTGTCTCCTTTATGGTTTCCTTTGCTGTGCAAAAGCTTTTAAGTTTCATAAGGTGCCATTGGTTTATTTTTGTTTTTATTTCCATTTCTCTAGGAGGTGGGTCAAAAAGGATCTTGCATTTATGTCATGGAGTGTTCTGCCTATGTTTTCCCCTAAGAGTTTTATAGTGTCTGGCCTTACATTTACGTCTTTAATCCATTTTGAGTTTATTTTTGCGTATGGTGTTAGGGAGTGTTCTAATTTCATTCCTTTACATGTGGCTGTCCAGTTTTTCCAGCACCACTTATTGAAGAGGTTGTCTTTTCTCCATTGTATATTCTTGCCTCCTTTATCAAAGATAAGGTGACCATATGTGTGTGGGTTTATCTCTGGGCCTTCTATCCTGTTTGATTGATCTATATTTCTGTTTTTGTGACAGTACCATACTGCCTTGATTACTGTAGCTTGGTAGTATAGTCTGAAGTCCAGGAGCCTGATTCCTCCAACTCTGTTTTTCTTTCTCAAGATTGCTTTGCCTATTCAGGGTGTTTTGTGTTTCGATACAAATTGTGAAATTTTTTGTTCTAGTTCTGCAAAAAATGCCACTGGTAGTTTGATTGGGATTGCATTGAATCTGTAGATTGCTTTGGGTAGTAGAGTCATTTTCACAATGTTGATTCTTCCAATCCAAGAACATGGTATATCTCTCCATCTGTTTGTATCATCTTTAATTTCTTTCATCAGTGTCTTATAGTTTTCTGCATACAGGTCTTTTGACTCCTTAGGTACGTTTATTCCTAGGTATTTTATTCCTTTTGTTGCAATGGTAAAGGGAAGTGTTTCCTTAATTTCTCTTTCAGATTTTTCATCATTATTGTATAGGCATGCCAGAGATTTCTGTGCATTAATTTTGTATCCTGCTACTTTACCAAATTCATTGATTAGCTTTAGTAGTTTTCTGGTAGCATCTTTAGGATTCTCTATGTATAGTATCATGTCACCTGCAAACAGTGACAGCTTTACTTCTTCTTTTCTGATTTGGATTCCTTTTATTTCCTTTTCTTCTCTGATTGCTGTGGCTAAAACTTCCAAAACTATGTTGAATAATAGTGGTGAGAGTGGACAACCTTGTCTTGTTCCTGATCTTAGTGGAAATGGTTTCAGTTTTTCACCATTGAAAACAATGTTGGCTGTGGCTTTGTTATATATAGCCTTTATTACATTGAGATAAGTTCCCTCTATGACTACTTTCTGGAGGGTTTTTACCATAAATCGCTGTTGAATTGTGTCGAAAGCTTTGTCTGCATCTATTGAGATGATCATATGGTTTCTCTCCTTCAATTTGTTAGTATGGTTTATCATATTAATTGATTTGCGTATATTGAAGAATCCTTGCATTCCTGGGATAAACCCCACTTGATCATGGTGTATGATCCTTTTAATGTGCTACTGGATCCTGTTTGCTAGTACTAGGTTGAGGATTTTTGCATCTATGTTCATCAGTGATATTTGCCTGTTGTTTTCTTTTTTGTGATATCTTTGTCTGGTTTTGGTATCAGAGTGATGGTGGCCTCATAGAATGAGTTTGGAAATGTTCCTCCCTCTGCTATATTTTGGAAGAGTTTGAGAAGGATGGGTGTTAGCTCTTCTCTAAATGTTTGACAGAATTTGCCTGGAAAGCCATCTGGTCCTGGGCTTATGTTTTTTGGAAGATTTTTAATCACAGTTTCAATTTCAGTGCTTGTGATTGGTCTCTTTATATATTCTTTTTCTTCCTGGTTCAGTCTCGGAAGGTTGTGCTTTTCTAAGAATTTGTCCATTTTTTCCAGGTTGGCCATTTTATTGCCATATAGTTGCTTGCAGTAATCTCTCATGTTCCTTTGTATTTCTGCAGCGTCAGTTGTTACTTCTCCTTTTTCATTTCTACTTCTATTGATTTGAGTCTTCTCCCTTTTTTTCTTGATGAGTCTGGCTAATGGTTTATCAATTTTGTTTATCTTCTCAAAGAACCAGCTTTTAGTTTTATTGATTATTGCTATTGTTTCCTTCATTTCTTTTTCATTTAGTTCTGATCTGACCTTTATGATTTCTTTCCTTCTGCTAACTTTGGCTTTTTTTTGTTCTTCTTTCTCTAATTGCTTTAGGTGTAAGGTTAGGTTGTTTATTTGAGACATTTCTTGTTTCTTAAGGTAGGATTGTATTGCTATAAATTTCCCTCTTAGAACTGCTTTTGCTGCAACCCATAGGTTTTGGATCATCTTGTTTTCATTGTCATTTGTTTCTAGGTATTTTTTGATTTCCTCTTTGATTTCTTCAGTGATCTCTTGGTTATTTAGTAGTGTATTGTTTAGCCCCCATGTGTTTGTATTTTTTACAGATTTTGTCCTGTAATTGATATCTAGTCTCATAGAATTGTGATAGGAAAAGATACTTGATACGATTTCAATTTTCTTAAATTTACCAAGGCTTGATTTGTGACCCAAGATATGATCTATCCTGGAGAATGTTCCATAAGCACTTGAGAAGAAAGTGTAATCCGCTGTTTCTGGATGGAATGTCCTATAAATATCAAATAAGTCCATCTTGTTTAATGTATCATTTAAAGCTTGTGTTTCCTTATTTATTTTCATTTTGGATGACCTGTCCATTGGTGAAACTGGGGTGTTAAAGTTCTCTACTATTATTGTGTTACTGTTGATTTCCCCTTTATGGATCTTAGCATTTGCCTTATGTATTGAGGTGCTTCTATGTTGGGTGCATAAATATTTACAATTGTTATATCTTCTTCTTGGATTGACCCGTTGATCATTAGGTAGTGTCCTTCCTTGTCTCTTGTAATTGTCTTTAAAGTCTATTTTGTCTGATGTGAAAATTGCTATCCAGCTTTCTTTTGATTTCCCTTTGCATGGAATATGCCCTCACTATCAGTCTGTATGTGCCCCTAGGTCTGAAGTCGGTCTCCTGTAGACAGCATATATATAGGTCTTGTTTTTGTGTCCAGTCAGTCTATGTCTTGTGGTTGGAGCATTTAATCCATTTACATTTAAGGTAGTTATTGATATGTATGTTCCTATTACCATTTTCTTAATTGTTTTGGGTTTGTTATCATAGGTCTTTTCCTTCTCTTGTGTTTCCTCCCTAGAGAAGTTCCTTTAGCATTTGTTGTAAAGCTGGTTTTGTAATGCTGAATTCTCTTAGCTTTTGCTTCTCTGTAAAGGTTTTAATTTCTCTGTCAAATCTGAATGAGATCCTTGCTGGGTAGAGTAATCTTTTTGTATGTTTTTCCCTTTCATCACTTTAAATATGTCTTGCCACTTCCTTCTGGCTTACAGAGTTTCTGCTGAAAGATCAACTGTTAATCTTATGGGGATTCCCCTGTATGTTATTTGTTGTTTTTCCCTTGCTGCTTTTAATATTTTTTCTTTGTATTTAATATTTGATTGTTTGATTAATATGTGTCCTGGCATGCATCTCCTTGGATTTATCCTGTATGGGACTCTCTGTGCTTCTTGGACTTGATTGACTATTTCCTTTCCCATTTTAGGGAAATTTTCAACTATAATCTCTTCAAATATTTTTTCACTCCCTTTTTTTATGTTCTCCTTCTGAGACCCCTATAATTCAAATGTTGGTGCATTTAATGTTCTCCCAGTGGTCTCTGAGACTGTCCTTAATTCTTTTCATTCTTTTTTCTTTATTCTGCTGTGCGATAGTTATTTCCACTATTTTATCTTCCAGGTCACTTATGCATTCTTCTGCCTCAGTTATTCTGCTACTGATTCCTTCTAGAGAATTTTTAATTTCATTTATTTTGTTGTTCATCATTGTTTGTTTGCTCTTTAGTTCTTCTAGGTCCTTGTTAAACGTTTCTTGTATTTTCTCCATTCTACTTCCAAGATTTTGGATCATCTTTACTATCATTACTCTGAATTCTTTTTCATGTAGACTGCCTATTTCCTCTTCATTTGTTTGGTCTGGTGGGTTTTTACCTTGCTCCTTCATCTGCTGTGCATTTCTCTGTCTTCTCATTTTGCTTAACTTACTGTGTTTCAGGTCTCCATTTCACAGGCTGCAGGTTTTAGTTCCTGTTGTTTTTGGTGTCTGCTCCCCATGGGTAAGGTTGGTTTAGTGGTTGTGTAGGCTTCCTGGTCGAGGGTACTGGTGCCTGTGTCTGGTGGATGAGGCTGGATCTTGTCTTTCTGGTGGGCAGGACCACATCCAGTGGTGTGTATTGGGGTGTCTGTGATCTTATTATGATTTTAGGCAGCCTCCCTGCTGATGGGTGTGTTTGTGTTTCTGTCTTACTAGCTGTTTTGCATGCAGTGTCCAGCACTGTAGCTTATTGGTGGTTGAGTGGAGCTGGGTCTTAGCGTTGAGATGGAGATCTGTGGGAGAGCTTTTGCCGTTTGATATTACCTGGGGCTGGGAGGTCTCTGGTGGACCAACGTCCTGAATTCGGCTCTCCCACCTCAGAGGCTCAGGCCTGACACCCAGCCAGAGCATCAAGACCATGTCAGCCACATGGCTCAGAAGAAAAGGGAGAAAAAAAACGAAAGAAAGAAAATAAATAAAGTTATTAAAATAGAAAAGAATTATTAAACATAAAAAAATTTTAAAGTAATTTAGAAAAAAAGAGAGAAAGGAAGAAGAGCGCAACCAAGCCAAAAAACAAAACATCCAATGATAACAAGCACTAAAACTATACTAAAAAACCAAAAAATGGACAGTCAGAACCCTAGGACAAATGGCAAAAGGAAAGCTATACAGACAAAATCACACAGAGAAGCATACACATATACACTCACAATTGGTGAAAAAGGAAAATATATGTATACATATAAAAAAATTAAAAAGGAAGAGAGTAACCAAATCAGTAAACGAATCTACCAACGATAATAAGCTCTAAATACTAAACTAAGATAAACGTAAAACCAGAAAAAAATTAGATGCAGAAAGCAAACCCTATGTCTACAGTTGCTCCCAAAGTCCACCCCCTCAATTTTGGGATTATTCATTGTCTATTCAGGTATTCCACAGATGCAGGGTACATCAAGTTGATTGTGGAGATTTAATGTGCTGCTTCTGAGGCTGCTGGGAGACAGTTCCCTTTCTCTTCTTTGTTCACACAGTTCCTGGGGTTCAGCTTTGGATTTGGCCCTACCTCTGTGTATATTTCACCTGAGGGCATCTTTTGGGAAGTCTGAGGTCTGCCAGCGTTCAGTAGGTGTTTGCCAGCATTCAGCAGGTGTTCTGCAGGAGTTGTTCCACATGTAGATGCAGTTTTGATGTATTTTGGGGGAGGAAGGTGATCTCCATGTCTTATTCCTCTGCCATCTTGAAGGCGCCCCCTCAATGGAATTTTTCAAACATAAATTATTTGATCTTTGATAGAGTAGACAAAAGCATGTGAATTCAACTTCAAATTACACAAGATTTTTTAATTGCAGAAAATATGGTGATTGCTAAATTATAATTTTGACCCATAACTTTAGAGAGTGAATAAATCTAAAATGAAACTAGAATAAATCATATTTTAAGCAAAGATGAAATAAAGCATAAAGAAAGCAAGTATATACTTACAAAACTTTAGAGATATTAAAGTAGTATTTCTGAACATACAAAATAAGAAACTATTTTTACACATAATGTGGATAGCTGGAGAATGATTTTAGTGCCTTTAATTTTTCAATCTTATGAAAAATAAGCTTGCCTCTTATCTATATGGTAGAAGCTTGATAATATTCATTCTAAATATTCTGTATATTCTCCTTTAAAAAAATTGAGGGGGCTTCCCTGGTGGCGCAGTGGTTGAGAGTCCGCCTGCCGATGCAGGGGACACGGGTTCGTGCCCCGGTCCAGGAAGATCCCACATGCCGCGGAGCGGCTGGGCCCGTGAGCCATGGCCGCTGAACCTGCGCGTCCGGAGCCTGTGCTCCGCAACGGGAGAGGCCACAACAGTTAGAGGCCCGCGTACCGCAAAAAAAAAAAAAAAAAAAAAAAATTGAGGAGTGGGTAAATTCTAAATTAGTAAATTATTTACATTGTCATATGCTATTAGAATATGGCATTTGGAATGCCAACACAGAGCAAAAGGAATAAGGTATTATATCATACTCTCTAATAAATGCTAAAAAGACCCTTTTAAGCTATAGGGGCTATTTCCATATATGCTGATTTTAGCAACTATTGGAATTTTTAAGAGTAGTGTGTGTGTGTGTGTGTGTGTGCGCGCGCGCGCACCTGTGCAGACCAGATTATAATAAAAAATAAAGATAAATGCTAATATTGAAAGCAATGTATTAAATATGATAAGTTAATTGTCCAAAGGATCACTTATCCAAAGATTCCTTTTATCTAATTTTTATACATACGTCTAGGCACACAGCCTATTATTTTAAAACTTAATCTAAAAACATTTTATTGGCCAAGGCTTCTCACTCAAATCTATGAAGAACAATCCCTTTTTTGCTAAATAGCTTATTCTTTACCATAATGAACATGGCACCCTCACAAATTATATTTGCAAAGTGTTTTCATGCAAAATTAAAGTGTTATTACTATGCCATTAAACTCTAAACTCCCATGTAAGGCAGATGGGACCCGAGTGTGAACAATGCATTGTAGACCACCTTGACATTGATTTCCTGAAATGGGAGGCATGAGGAATAGGGACTACTGTGCTCTCGATCCCTGTCTCTCACCTCTCCAGGTGCCTTGCTGCATTAATTAATTGCACTTTATCTTATGCATTCTGCCCCTCAACCCACAAACACTCATGTCTTTCCCATCCTAAAAATTCCCATTCTCTCAAATACTATCCAAAATACCTCCCCATATCTCTACCAAATATTTTGGAAAATACTGTGCATTTTCCTTTGTGTGTCTCATAATCCATTGAGACAGAGACTGTTAGCTGCCTATCCTGTTATTTGTCTCTAACTGGACTCTGATCAATGTGCCCAGATAAAATATTTCCCAGTCGTTCTGGCAGCTAGGGGTGTTCAATGTGTTTTAAGCAGAAGTTAGGTAGACTTCAAAAAAAGTGTTGAATGGGGGGTTTAAACATGTTCCCTCTTGCCATTAGTCCTTTCTCCTTCCTACTGTCTAGAATACACGTCTGGTGTCTAAAGCCCCAGCAACCATCTGGACCATGTAAAAAGCTTTAGGATGGAAGCCATGGCCAAACACAGTAGAGGAGAAAGATAAAAGAGCCTGTGAGCCAGGTAACTATGGAGATTCACACCAGCTCTGGGATGTCTCTTCCTGACTTCCTTCATGAAAGACATGAATGTTTAACTTTTGTTTTATTTCATTATAACTTGTTAAATTACCAGTCCTCTCCTTTAAACTACTCTTTATCTTCATTTACTTATTGATGTAGTGTTGAATGCATTTATTTAAACATTCACATATGTAGTAAACTATCTACATTTAGATGATATTATTTAAGGCTGTGAACTTTAGTTTTAACATATAAATAATATTTTAACATAATATAGTTCAGTCCATATACTATGTTGATTTTAATTAGTTGATATTTTAAATGTATGCATATAGATGCAAGAGTATAAGTAAAATGATTCTTTGAAAGCTCAATTGTCTTCTGATTTCTATGAATCAGTTTAGGAGTTTTTTGACAAACAGAAATTACTCACTAGTTATATTTAAGGTCTCAAAATCAAATAGAAATCATAGAAATTAATCTCAATTTGACCTTAAAGAAGAATATAATCACTGTTGATATTTGAAATTCATCAGAGAAATATGATATTTAAAATTTTTACCCAGATGTAAATCATTATTTTTGAGCCAAATATAATCTTAGTTGATACATTTGTGCAACCCTCAACCTCTGAATTTTTTCTCGTCTCTTTCCTCTAACAAGACTCCTCTCTTAAAGGTCATTCATTAACCCGAGTTGCCAAATCCAATATTTAAACGCTAATTGAAAAGCTGCATGTCATTCATCTTCTACTTTTACCACATGTACCGAAGTCTTACAACTCTGTTCCTTTTTTTCCTTCGTTCTTCACCCTTGGATTTTCTCCTACTTCACATCAGCCTCCCTTTTTTCGTTGATTCCTCTCTTCTAGCTCCCTATTAAATATTAGCTCCCTTATAGTTCATGTTCAGTTTTTTCTTCTTACTGTATATCTCATACAATGCCCAAACTTTCTCTTACTAATATGACAGTGCTACCAAAATTTATATCTCAAACCTGACATTTCCCTTGAGCTCCACACTCATGTTTCAGAGCACCTGCTGTCCTACCAGGGTATCCTGTAAACAGTTTAAATGAGTGTCAAACTTACTATCATTCCATCAGAGCCAGTCACCCTTCAGACTCTGCTCTGCTCAATCACTGAGCCAGTACCACCAGAAATAGTACCACAAGACCCTCACGCAAGAAGGGAGAAGATAAAAATCTTGTGAATATGGGCTCATCCTGTTTCAAGTAAGAAAATTCCAAATCTACTCAGTTTAAGCAAATAAGGGAACATACTGACTCATATATTTCTGTAATAAACTAGCTGCTGACTTGGTGCAATCCAGTTGTTTAATCCTTGTCTTCAAGAATATTTTTTCTCTCCTCTCTCTTTATCACTTAGTTTTGTTTTCAACTTTGCTGGCTTATTTCTCAATCATATTCATTCCAGCGGCAACAAAGGAAGGCAACAAAATCTAAAAGCTTATATTACCAAAGTTTAAGAATTTCATTGGGAAGAAAATCTCTTCTCCAATATTTCAAGCAAAAGCCAAGGAATGACTCTCATTGGTTGAGTTAGATCACAGGTCCCTAAATGATCACTAAAATTCTCATTACCTGCCTTAGACCCAAGTAAGTGGAACCCCTGACCTGGGCTCCACACCTCAGGCCCCCTTTTAATGCCCTAACTCCCACCACTTCAAAGTACCTTTTCCAAAGTTTTCATAATCCTCTTCTGGTGATTGGAATCACCCAGAATCTGCATTATTATCCAGGAAGGGCACTCAGAGCCTAGATTAGGACCTGTATGGGTGAGATTTCTTAGGAGCACTCTCCAACTCTCTTTGCCACTCACTGAGGTCAACCAGATGCCTGAAGAGCTCCCAGAATCATACCCATAGGGTTGTCCTAAGGCCCTGAAGTCGAATTCTGGAGTCAGGCCCTGGTTCCAAGAGGGTGGCTTGGTGACCAGATCACCCTCACTGGCCAGGACGGGATTTCTTTCATGGTATCACAATACCCACATTCCACGGGTATTCTGCCCATGGAATGGTGCAAACATACTAATTTGGGGTGACTCTTACACAGACACAAAAGCTGTGTACTATGGCTTTTCCATACTTTCTTCACTGTGTGCTTTAGTTTGCATGGCTTTAATAGCTTATCTTCTCGTTCACAAATCCTTTCTTCTGCTCAGTCTAATTTGATAAAAACCCAAATACTGAACTCTTAATTTTAATTATTATGATTTTCTGTTCAAGAATTTCTATTTGATTCTTTTTTGTAGATTCTAGTGCTCTGGTGAAATTCTCCATTGTGTCATCTATTTTCTCAAACATAAGTAATAGCTACTTAAAATCTGTGTCTTACCACTCCAGTTTATGGATTATCTTTAGATATGTTTCTGTTGTCTATTTTTCTTGTTTGCATTAGCTAGCATTTCCAGTATGATGTTGAAAAGGAGTGGTGAAGGGACTTCTTTGCCTTTTTCTTGATCTTAGTGGGAAAGTCTCTAGTTTTTCATCATTAAGTATGATGTTAGCTGCAGGTTTTTGAAGACGATTTTTTATCAATTTGAGGAAGTTCCCTTCTATTCCAAGTTTGATGAGAATTTGTATCATGAATGGGTATTGGATTTTGTCAGAGGCCTTTTCGGCATCTATTCATGTGATCATGTGATTTTTCTTCTTTCACTTGTTGATGTGATGGATAACATTAATTGACTGTCAAATGTTAAAACACCTTGCATACCTAGGATAAATGCCACTTGGTCATGCTGTACAATTCCTTTTGTACATTGTTGGATTCAATTTGCTAATATTTTGTTGAAGATTTTGCATCTGTGTTCATGAGAAATATTAATTTCTAGTTTTCTTTTCTAGTAATGTCTGTGTCTTGTTTTCAAATTAGGATAATGCTGACCTCCTAGAATGAGTTAGAAAGTATTCCCTCTGCTTCTATATTCTGGAAGAGAGTATAGAGAATTGGCATAAATTCTTCCTGAAATGTTTGGTATAATTCAGTGGTGAATCTGTCTGGACCTAGTGTTTTCTCTTTTGGAAGATTATTCATTATTGATTCAATATTAAATAGACATCAGCCTTTTCAGATTATCTATTCCTTCTTGTGTGAGTTTTGGGAGATTGTGTCTTTTAAGCAATTGGTCCATTTCATCTAGGTTATCAAATTTGTGGTCATTGAGTTGTTCTTAGTATTTCTTTTTAATCTTTTCATTGTTCATGGGATCTGAAGTGATGTCCCCTTCTTCAATTCTGATATTAGTAATTTGTAGCTCCTAACAAATATTTGAAACATACTCTCCACTTGGCCTCTGAACACCAGTCTCTGGGGTGTCCTTCTATCTCACAGAACAGCTTCATGCTTTGCTGGATCATCCTTATCTTGCTGACTTCTAAAATTTGGAGTGCCCCTGGAGGTCCTCTGACCTCCTCTCTTCAATCTACACTTACTCCCAGTTTTTAAATACCATGTATTTCCATATGAATCCAAAATGCATACCTCTGGCCCTGAACTTTTTGCTAAGCTCTAGATTTTTGTATCTGACTCTCTACTAGAAAACTCTACTTGATTATCTAATGGTTATCTCAAACTCAACATATTCTAAAGGGAATTCTTTATTTAAGTACCAGCAGCAGTCCCTCTCCTACAAAAGAGCTTCTCCTAGTTTTTCACCTTTTGTTATACTCTATTCCCTATTTTTTAATAGTTCTTAGACCAAAACAACTCTATTCCCTATTTTTATGGTTGCTTAGGTCAAAACGTTAGAACAATTCTTCACACTTCTCTTCCTTCCACTTTATATTAGCAAATTCTGTTGGCTCTCTCTTCCAGATAAATAAATCCAGATCCCAGGCACTCATCAGCACCTCTACTACACTTGTACATTCACAGTCAGTACTCATCAGGAGGACTGTGAGAGGTACTTTACGAGGTTCCCTGCCACCACTCTTTCCCCCTCTATCCTAACATAGCAGCTAGAGTGATCATCCAGAATACACACCAGATCATGTTACTATTCTGCTTAAGCAATCCAAAGCCAACACGGTTTACTCAGAGGAATGGCCAAGACCTTTACAATGGTCTCTTTGCACCACACTGTGTCCAAACCCCTAAACCATTCCCTCTCTAGCCTCGTCTCCCAGTGTTCGCCCCTTCACTCACTCAAATCTAGCTTTTCGGGCTTCCCTGGTGGCGCAGTGGTTGAGAGTCCGCCTGCCAATGTAGGGGACACGGGTTCGTGCCCCGGTCTGGGAAGATCCCACATGCCGCGGAACGGCTGGGCCTGTGAGCCATGGCCACTGAGCCTGCGTGTCCGTCCAGAGCCTGTGCTCCACAATGGGAGAGGCCACAACAGTAAGAGGCCCACGTACCGAAAAAAAAAAAAAATCTAGCTTTTCATCTTTTTTTAGATCTAAATCCAAACTGCTCACCATGATCTACATGTTCTATGAGTTTGTCTTCTAGTGCTCTTCCTGCTCGATTCCCTTACTTGGTGCTTGCCATATTGGCCTTCTTGTTCTTTCTCAATATAGCAAGTCCATCCTACCTCAGGGCCCTTGCACCAGCTTCCGCCTCTAGCTGGACTGCCCTTGCCCCAGATAGCTGCAAGTGTAAGTCTTCTTTCAAATCCCTTCAGGTCTTTGCTCAAATACTACTTGATCAGCAATGCCTTTTTTGATTATCCTATGTAAAATTACAGCCCCATTATCATTCTATACATTTCTCTGTAGCAGTTACTACCACAAAAATATGCATTTATTTCCTGTCCTTCCCTCATAGGTCTGAGGGGTCAGGGAAAGCTTTCCTGAAAATGTGGTGCTTCAGCTGAGCCATAAATCAGAGTAGACTATCCAAAAAAGGGAAGAAGCACATTCAGTAAAAGGGTTAGAAATTATAAGGCCCTGAATCTAGAAAGGCAGACAGGAAATATCTGTATTGTAAAAGGACCATGTAAGTCATGCTGAGGACTTTGCATTTTATCTCAAGCATAATGAAAGATTTATGGAGGATTATATGATTAGAATTTTTTTTAATCAAAGAGAAATCTCTGTGGTTTTTATTCTTTTTTATAAATTTATTTATTTATTTATTTTTGGCTGCGTTGGGTCTTCGTTGCTGCATGTGGGCTTTCTCTAGTTGTGGTGAGCGGGGGCTACTCTTTGTGGCAATGTGCAGGCTTCTCATTGCAGTGGCTTCTCTTGTTGCAGAGCACAGGCTCTAGGCACATGGGCTTCAGTAGTTGTGGCATACGGGCTCAGTAGTTGTGGCTCGCGGGCTCTAGAGAACAGGCTCAGAAGTTGTGGGGCAGGGGCTTATTTGCTCTGTGGCATGTGGGATCTTCCCCAACCAGGGCTCGAACCCGTGTCCCCTACATTGGCAGGCAGGTTCTTAACCACTGCACCCCCACGGAAGTCCCTAGAATTTCATTTTGAGAAGATGCTTTTAGCTGTTTGAAGAAGAGATGGATTCAATGGAGGCCAAGGACGTATAGGAAAGTCAGTGGGAGGCTCTTGCAATGGCAGATACGTGTCTGTCATGTGATGGCTTCTGAGATTCATCTTCTACAGTATTAACCATGAATCTCTTGCAGCCTCTTGGTCCAAATTTCTTCTACTTATTTTGAGATAGTCATATGTTTTTCCTTGGTTTGATATTAGCCATTTATAATACCTTAAAATGAAGAGTTAACTTTTCCATCAATATATGAATTTTCTTTCAAGTATGCAATCAAAGGCTATCTATACCTGGTTTAAAAAAAAAAACTTTTTATAACTAGCTCAGATTTTGGATGTAGATAGTAAGTAAGGAACTTGTTCCAGCATTCCCTTGAGAGCATCCCCTGCTGTTGTAAAGAGAAACCAGTACAAATAGAAAGAGAAAATATAGCAAAGATTTCAAACTGCACACATTTTGCTGTGAATATATTCATATCTGCAATCCACAAAGGGAACAATTTTCTTTTATAGGATAATGATGTCCATGAGATGGAGTTCTAATGGGATATTTCTGTAGTCAAACAAATATTTGTACATGTTTCCATTCATTTTTTTTTTACAAATGAAATGACAAAATAATACCCTATGTCCTTGATAATTCCAACTCTAGTGCTTTTAGCTGGCAGCTCCTTCTGTAATATGTACAAATTCTATTTGTTGCTTTCAACCTCATAGGTGCCTCTTTCAGCCATCTGAGTTCAACCTTGGTCTGTCATTTTAAAAACCATAAAATGGCCAGAGAACATATTCTAGGGACTGGTTCATAACAGCTGAATCAGTAACTGTGTCTCAACTAATAAACGGTTCCATATGGTTAGGAACTTAGATTGTGATCTTAAGTCAAGGGTGTTTGGATTTAGCAAGAAATTACTTGGAGTTTTACCTTATCCCTAGTCTATTTTTACATGTTAAAATTATAACTACACATAAAATTCCCCTTACACATAATAGTTAAGGCTGAAAATTTCTATGAAATGCAGTATTTTTGTTTCTGAGTCTCTGTGTGTGTGTGTGCGCGCGTATTTGAATTTTCTTTACCAGGTATAGATAGTCTTTGATTCCATACTCAAAGACGAAACTTAAAATCCATACAGTCAAGGAAGAGTTACCTGTGAACTTAAACTTGATGTATGTGTTACAAATCTGTGAAGAGTTAGAATACAATGTAATTGACTTAACTACCCAAACTACACTGACCAGAGTTTAGCCTTTTTTAAAATATAAATTAGATAATATATTTCTAAATAATTCAGAGTGTTATCCCAAGGAAGATGAAGAGGGTACCCACTTCCTCAACTGCTCATCCTGAGCTATTTATTCACTCAACAGTTACCTTCTTTGTTATAATGGCTTTCAGGTAAATTTCCGTTTCAAGAATGTGTTCTGCAGATTTAAATGGCCCAGTTATTTGGAAGATGAAATGAGATAATTTATGTAGAGGAAAGTTGCACAACAGTCAGCAAGTGTTAACTCTCTTTCTTCCTCCTTTTATCTTTCCCATTCCATATCCCTCCTCCCCTTTCTCCCATCCTTCACTCAGGTATGCTACCATGTCTCCAATAATCATTTTCCAGATAAACAAAATCATGAAATAGAAATATTTGATATCGAAACAAACCTCCCCAAACATGGCATTTTAAAAAATTATGCTTTGATGTGATATCATTTACCGATTTTATTCCACAGAAATTAAAGACAGAAAAGATTTCTGGTCACTTTCTGTTTCTGATAGCTGATATTTTATATTAACCAGTGATGACTACATCAGGCCTCCACGCCAAGATATCACAATAGAGTTATGAATATGCAATCCTGATACTGAAAAATCTTTCAAATTGTAAACAATATTTACGAACACAGGGTACTACTGATGTTATAGTACTCAATGGAAAGGCAGGATATAAATTCTTTTTGCCTTTTGTTCTTTACTTTCTCTACTTTTTCGAGGGGTGGGGTAAGGTGGAGTCATTCTCTTTTAATTTTACGTATGATCAAGGCAATAACGATGCCTTGGAAAAAAAGCATAAAACAGCAAGCAGGGACATTTACCTAGTGCTCACTATGTGCCAGGCCCTGTTCTAAGTGTCAATACTTTATAAAGTCACTGAACTCCCACATGGACTCTTTAGGGCAGTGCGATATCCCCACTTCAGGCCCCAGAGGCAACCATTATTTTCACTTCCCACCCCCTCCCCCCAGCTTTCATTCTCCTCCTTAATATCATTTTTATCATCTTACCATCTCTGGGGTCCATCAACCATTATGGAAGATGAGAGGGCCCAGATCCTCCTTTATCTTCTCCTACTGGTCAGGGATCAGTTGGCACATGAGTTAAGTCGAGCCACTTAGCTCAACTCTAAGCTCACCCTGGCACTTAGACTTTGGGTGTCTGACGTAAGAACACGTCCTGATGGTTAGATGTTAGGTCATCTCGGCAGCCATGACTCAGCGTCAGCAATGCTGGTACTGGCACCTTGACCTGATCCCTCCTGCAGTGGCTGTTCTTCCCACTGATTCATCTTCATCATCCTAGTCCTGCCCATTCACCCTCTCTCATCCCCCAGCCCCCAGCTGAATCTGTGAGGTACCATTTCATTTCAATAAACCTTCTTTCTTTTTCCACAATTTTTTCCTTGTAAGACAACCATACTTGGTTTCTGTTGTTTGTAATTCAGATCCTTGATACAGAAATTGGGACTGAGAGTAGGTTAACATTAAGAGACTCTAAAATGTGGTCTTAGCTGAGCCAAGGAGGTTGGGTGGAGACCAATGGGACACATCTATTCAGTGGTTAGAAGACTGTAGTTATTAATACATGGTAATGGAAATAATCAGTTTTGTCCATCTGTACCCTGGAGAACCAGATCATGTACATATTGAAGCTTTTGCATTAAGGGACTTTGGAGGAAAACTTAGGATGTTAGAGTGTGTTGACTATTTTTAGTGGCCTTCAATAAATTCCTACACAAAAGAGGTATGATAGTTTTGATACTGCCATCGGAAAGCAGAAGGAAGAAAATAAGACCTTGCCTAGAGAAACACTACCTTTGATGTCTATTCAGTTGCCAGAGAGTCTAGTACCTGGAACCCTGAAAGATTAGAAGAGCAGTTATCTTTGTGGCTCAGGAAAACGCTGCTGCCCCCTATTGCCCATCCAGGCCTCTGCTAATTATCTTCTACTAATAAGAAAAGGAAAAGGGTCATGGCTCCACTTGAGAAGAAGCCCTCACATAAAGCCTGCAGGGAGAGACTATTCTAATGGCATTTTCATGCCCCAGCTTATTGTTTCAAATTGCCCCCAAACGGCATCACTTAAAGCTGTGGTCTCAAACTTTATCTCACCTCCAGTGCTTATTCCAACACAGATTGCTGGGCCCCAACCCCAGAGGTTCTGAATAGGTCTGGACCCAAGAATTGGCATCTCTAACCAGTTCTCAGATGCTGCTGCTGCTTGCCTAGGAACCACACTTTGAGAACCACAGCACTAGAGGAGTGAGCAAAGCAGGGAAGTGGAGGCTCACCACCAAAGAAACTCTGGTGGCTAGAATTGAATTTCAAGACTTCAACTCATCAGGGTCTCTGTCTTTGGCTGCTGGCCTATGAAACAAATAGCCTGGAAGCCTCTATACTTTTATTGAAGCTTTATTGCGAAATAAGCTCCTAGCCTGTGATTTCTTAGGCCCTGAATATAAACTCTAATCTCCTTAACTAATAGGAAATGAGCCTCGAAGAAGTAAAGGGAAAGGGGAGACATACTCAGTGCCCATCTCAGAGATGGCTGTGAAGGACAGTAGAAAAGAAACATCCTGCCATAACCAAACCAGAGGTGAGCAGATTGGCAAACTAAGGAACTCCCAGGCGAGGGAGTCCTGTCATATCATGGATATCGGGACCAGTCATCCCTATGAGATGTTTCCTCTTTTCCAAATGGAAGTTTTCACTTTAGTCACTCTTTTTTTTCTGCACCATTGTATTCTTATATGCACTCCATACAAATAAGTATCCATTTAGCCATAAATTAGTGAATCATGAGAAACTATATTTGGACCCAAGAAAAGGAATACGCCTCACCCAGGGTCAACTGCTCACGCTCTGAAGAGCTCCCCAAAATAACTTGTTGCTAAAACAAAGTCAAGTTCATTGCTGGAAACCACTGATGCAATATTAGTAGCATTTCAGAATAACAAGGTCAAAGGTTAGGGCTTTGTTCTGATTTACTGTATCTGGGGATATTTCCATGTGAGAAGCAGTTGAAGATTGAGCCAAGTTTATTATGTCACAGTTTAGGGTTGGTGGACCCAGCAAGAGAAAAGTTTTAAAGCAAGCCTTGAAGAATAAACAGTCTAATGATCCTAGTTTAGTGATCTATTGAGACACCCTGTGAGGGCAAGGTGAGAAAAGTTATTTGTCACTTCATCTTGTAGGCAAGACTCTCTGGGAATTATGCAGTCGGTCAAACACAAAGCATGGTAATGTAGCCCATAAGCTGTGTGATTATATATGGTTTTGATTTTTATCAGAGCTCTTAGAATCTGGATTCAGTAACTGAATCAATCTTCGGATGGTGTTTTCTGAGGTGACATGCGCGTTCATAAGGTCTGTGTGTGAGGTGTGTGCTTCTTCTATGTAAGCTTGGCCATGTTTTAAACCACGTGCTGAAAGAAGAGTACGTCTGGCTATTGGGTGGCCTAAGGAGTAGGCTAAAGTGGGCATTTGTGTTTTTCTCCAGAATTCATGTCCCTTTTTCAGTAGTGCCTGATTTCCGTTTGGGATCCACGTAGTTGTAGGGAAGCCAACTCCTCTCCTGGAGTCCAGTGGTGGATGTGACAATAACTAAGTGATTAACACATTTTATTCCCCTCCTAGTATCAGGTGATCATGCTGATTGGTTCAGTTGTGTGACCTAAGCCTATCTCCTCAGAATGGATCTTGGAGCACTTGCTGGAATATAAAGACATTCTCTCTTGGTCTGGATGGTGTGGTGTTTGAATATGAGAACAGATTCAGCCATTTGGCTAACCTGAGGGACAAGGGCAACAACCTAGAAAGGAGGACAGGGCAGACAGAACCTATGAGAAATGCAGAACAAGCTTCTGATTCTCAGATTCCCTCAAAATTATTTCAGTGCTTCAGATGCCCTCCCAGCCCTACCAAGGACAAAGCGAGGACATCCAAATCAGATTGCTTTGTTTTGCTTTCCTCTTTCTCTCATTCCCTCGGTTCCTTCCCCGAAGCACAAGAAGCACTTCCTACCTCTTCCTGTCTGACGGGAACTGCCCTGATATCAGAACCTTCCTTCAATCTACTGAATGTCTTATAGTATAAAACACTATGACCTGAGTCATATGTAGGTACCTAGATATGTGAAAGGGAAGTGTCAGAATTCCAGGAAAAACTTTTCTTTCTTTTGAAACTCTGGTATTCAAGGCAACTGTTTTACTGGGTGCTCAAAAAATTGTCTGACGTAACATTCAAAGCTGAACAATGACTTCTCTGTGTTAGGTGCTATCTACAGTCACCCTGAAACAACTGAAGCCTAATCAATGCATGGGGATATCCAAGACAATATACATCATGGGGGTCCAAAATGATTCTTTTTTTATTCTGCCTTCATCCAGCTCCCCTTTATCCCGTCACACCCACCTCTGGTACCACAAATCTGACCTTTTTCTGAGTTGGTTTTTTTGCTTTTGACGCATAATTGACCTACAACACTGTTAGTTCCTGTTACACAACATAGCGATTCAATATTTCTATAAATTTCCAACATGATCACCACAATAAGCCTAGTTACCATCTGTCACCATGCAAAGATATTACATAGCTATTGACTGTAATTCCCCACACTGCCATTTCATACCCGTGACTCATTGATTTTGCAACCGGAAGTTTGTACCTCTTAATCTCCCTCACCTATTTCTTTTTTTAGAATAGATATCCTCTATTCTAAATGCCTCCAGACATTGTCAAAATCGCCCCAGTTGTGAATCCCTACTTTACACCCTCAGGGAATCCTTTCTTGGAACCCTCACCCTCATTCATTTACTTGTGCTGTTCTGTCATAACTCTCATACCAATTTGTAATAAAAACTATTTGGGGGTGATTACTTGTGATTATTATCAGTCCTTTCCACTAGACTGTAAATTTCTTGAAGGTAAAGACTGTGTCTGAATTTCCTTTTCTTTTCTTTTTTTAATTACTATTTACTAAGCATTCCCTCTCTATAACAACAGTTACATGTTAACATTTATTAGCAAACAAATGCTTGTGAAATGAATAAAGAGTTGGCTAAATAAACAACACAAAGATATCTCACGTCTGGGAGTAGTTACAAATCTGAACTCACCATCTGCTCTTATTTGGGGCATAGCACATAATTATTAAGGGACAAAAAGAAGGGAAAAGAAAGAAGAAAAGGAGGGAGAATGGGAGGAAGTGAGAAAAGGACAAAAACCAAGAGCACAAGTGAAGGTCGCAGATCCAGGAAACTAAGCGTTACCAGAATAAAGGGCATTATTGAGAAACAGGACCAGAGCATCCTATCTCTGGGCATGAATATGGCTGCATACTGAGACAGATAATTGCTTGCAAGTGTCTGACTTTCCTAAGGTTAGAAATCTGTTGAAGCAAACATGAAACTTTCTCCAGGCCCTTTCTGTGTTCCCTGTTCCTGGTATTCACAGTTACTAACTGTGAAGTCTTAAACTAATCAATAGCTATCCTTGGAATTTCCTACTTTCCTCTAACTTTTCCCTAATTGCAAAAATTATTATTAAAAGGCTGACATCATCACATTGTTCCAGAGAACTTGTACTGTTGTCTGGAGTTGCATGTAGGTCGGTTCTGGACAGTTCTCAGAATATTAAGAGATGCTGCAGACTTGCCCACAAAGACACAATGGCTTCTGTAGTGGCCCTTACTATGGTTTCTAGTCAACAAAGGACATTGAACCTTTTAAAATCACATTCAGAAAATGATAGATGTGGAGCCATCACATTTCATATTTCCAAACTATATTACAAGGCTATTATAATTGAAACAGTACAGTATTGGCATAAAAGCAGATACATAGACCAATGGAATAGAATCACAGCCCAGAAATAAATCCATTCATATACAGTCAACTAATCTTTGACAAGAGTGCCAAGAACACACAATGGGGGAAGGATAGTTTCTTCAGTAAACAGTGTTGGGAAAACTGGATATCCACATGCAAAAGAATGACACTGGATCCTTATCTTACACTATATGCAAAAATTAACTCAAAATGGGTTAAAGACTTAAATATTATATCTGAACCATAAAACTCCTAGAAGAAAACACAGGAAAAAATCTCTATGACACTGGCCTTGGTGATGTCTTTTTGGAAATGTTCCAAAAGCAAGACAACAAAAGCAAAAATAAACACATGGGGCTATATCGAACTAAAAAGCTTGTGCACAGAAAATGAAACAACAAAATGAGAAGGCAATCTATGGAATGGGAGAAAATATTTGCAAATCATATCTTATAAGGGGTTAATATCCAAAATATATAAGGAACTCATACAACCCAGTAGCAAAACAAAACATACACACACATATAACCCAATTAAAAAATGGGCAAAGGACCTCAATAAATGTCAATAGACATTTTTCCAAAGAAGACCTACAAATGGCCAACAGCTACATGAAAAGGTGTTCAACATCACTAATCATCAGGGAAACTGAAATCAAAACCACAGTGAAATATCATCTCACACCTGCCAGAATGGCTAAAGAGAAAAGAGATAAAAAGTGTTGGCAAAGGTGTGGAGAAAAGGGAATCCTCGTGCACTGTTGGTGGGAATATAAACTGGTGCAGCCACTAGAAAACAGTATGGAGGTTCCTCAAAAAAATTAAAAATAAAACTACCGTATGATCCAATAATCCTACTTCTGGGTATATATCCAAAAGAAATAAAATCAGTATCTCAAAGAGACATCAGCACTGCCATGTTTTTGCAGCGTTATTCACAATAGCCAAGATATGGAAAAAACCTAAGTGTCTGTCAGTGGATGAATGGACAAAGAAAATGTGAGATATATACATATAAATGAATATTATTAGCTTTAAAAAAGAAGAAAATCTTGCCATTGCAACATCATAGATGAACCTGGAGGACATTATGGTAAATGAAATAAGCCAGACACAGAAAGATACATAATGTATCATCTCACTTATATGTGAAATCTAAAAAAGTCAAACTCATAGGAGTAGAGAGTAGAATTGCTGCCAAGTTGTGGGTAGGGGAGAGGTCGGGAAATGGCAAGATGCAGGTCAAAGGGTATAAACTTTCATTTATAAGATGAATAAGTTCTGAGGGATCTAATATACAGCATAGTGACTGCAGTTCATAACAATGCATTTCACACTTGAAATCTGCTGACAGAATAGATCTTAAGTGTCCTCACACAGAAAAAGGTAAGTATATGAAGTGACAGATGTGTAATTAGCTTGATTTTGGTAATCATTTCACAATTATCGTGTTGTACCCCTTAAGTATATACAATTTTTATTTGTCAATTATACCCCAATAAAGCTGGGAGAGAAAAGAAAGAAAATGACAAATGTAATGCAGGCACAATGCAGAGAACTTTGGACACACCCACACGATAGAAGAAAAACAGAATAAAACCACCTAATTTTAAAAAATCCAGAGATAATCATTCCTTCTTTGGGTGTATGACTGTACTTTTAAGAGATATTTTTACTACAGGTGCTTAAATATTGCTTGGAAATCATTTTTACTTGCTTCCAGATTACTGCTTCTATTCCTGTCAAATTCAAAACTTACTTAAAAATACACTGATGTCTGATGACTAAATCTCAGGTAGCTCACAGTCAATAAAGAATGCCAACACTGTATATGGTACCTTAAAATAGTGTAGAGATAATTATGACATTATTAATAATGTTATTCTCAAATACAGTGGTATTGAATTGAACATTAAAAAGGGTTCAGAATCAAACAAGAAATCCCAGAGAACTGAGCTGCTTTTCAATTCTCCTAACTTGGGTTTTTATATTCTGCAAAGCTGGATTAGACAAGTTTCCTCATATATGCTCCCATATCCAATATCTCCTTATCTCTCACACCACCCCTCACCAGCTGCTTACAATTCCCCAAAACAATTCTACTCTTAAGTGGATTTATTTTCACCTACCTAAGACACTGTATGTTGTTGATTAAAAGTACTGTAATGGAAAAGCTGAAGTATGCCTAAGAAGTCATAAGGTATTTTCCTGATTCTTCCCTGAGATTAATCAAAGTAATTTTACATTAGGGTATTATTATTAATTTTTAAGGATTCAAATAGACTTTTATCCTTGCTTTTACAGTTTTATATTTTTACTTAATTTTTTAAAAAACCTTGTTGCTGTTGTTGTTTTTAAATTCACTTTTTTCATCATATTTGTGACTTTGGCAATCAATGGCTCATATAATTGTCTCTTTTCCCTTTTCTCTATTTGAAAATGAATACTTTTATTTTACCTAGCTTGTACATGAAATTCCACACATAAGTAATTAGTCCCCTCCTGCAGGTTTTTTTGGTAAGTTTTAATCACAATTAAAAGATTACTGGCTTCATTTCCATAAGCCACTCACTCTAAGTACTTAATTATAAAAGCGGAAGTCATAAGGCGTATGCCATTAAACCCTATTGATAAGAACTGAACACAGCAAAAATTACGCACAACAGAACCAACAGCATTGTAAAGCAATGCTTTTATCTATTTGTTATTTTGTAAATAAATTTTCCCTAGCCATTTTATTCCAATTTTGTTCTCAGCCATTAGATTTCTGGAGTTTCTTTTTGGCCACTAGAGGTCTACCGTACCTATCTTGACAACATGCGCGCCTTTGTTAGTGTTAATGCTGTTTGGGGCCTGCCTGTGTGTGTCCATAATTTACCCATCTTTTCCTGCACTGATTCACTAATTCGCTCATCATTTGTTCATCACTGCTCTGATGCTATTTTCAAAGAAGGAGAGAGTTGTGAGTTTCTTACATCTGCCTCTTTCCCTATCGTTCCTGGCATATGACTCTACGTCCTACCTCCCCAGGTCCTTATTCTATCAGGCATCTCTTATCTTCTCTCTACCTCCAAGCTTTGCCTTCTTCTTTGTTCTCCACTCATTAGCATGTAAATTTGCTAATAAGGCTCCCATCCTAGAATCCTTCTTCACTCTGGTCTTCCTCTGGCAACTCTTCTAACTTTAGGACTAAGTTCCAAGTCTCACCACCCATTCACTGATGGTTCTTACAGGGTTATCAGTGCTTCCACTGTCACAGCCCATGGCTCCTCCACTGCAGTTGGACTCGACTGAAACTGCCCTAACAAGACAGTTCCATCCTTGATGTTTCCTCTCTTTCTCCTAATAAGGAGTCATTACTGAATCCTGAGACTCCATCTCTTTAATAGTTCCAGAATCTGCCTGCTTTCCTCCATGTCTCATCTTCATTTGAGCCCAAATCACTTCTTATCTAAATTACACCCACAAGCTCTAACTGGCCTCATGGCATGAGCTTTGTTGCCCTCCAACATTCTCGACTCTCCTGCCAGTGATCTTACTAAAGCACATCTAACCATGTCACCACCTTGCTAAGACCCTTCCATCATTCCCTGAACCACCAGATGAAGTCCAAATCCCTAGGAAAGACAAAGAGCGGCCCATCACAGGCCTCTGCTTACCTCTCCCCTGTGTCCCGCTGCACTTCTCTCTTCCCCCAGATCTTCACACACGAACTTCCAGTTTGTCCTTGCTCTTTTGGTTACCATTGATTTTTGCACCCGCTCTTTTCTTCTGTGTTGAATTTCATCGTTTAGAGTACTTTCTTCAAAAGTCTGTGGGTGAAAAACACTTGGTCTTTCTATTTCTTAAAGTGGCTTTATTTCATTCTCCCTTGTGAATATAACTTCTCTGAAAACAGAATTCTACCCTGACAGTTAGTTTTCCACACTCCTTTGAAGATTCTTATGTTTTCGAGCATATATCATTGCTATTCAGTTGTTATTCCCCGGTAAAAAAAAAAACCATTTTCTTCTCTACTTGGTGGTTTTCCAATTTTCAGTTTTTCCTTATCCTTCTGCAGTTTTACTCTACGTATGTGATTTCTTTTTAGTTTTACTGATTAGAAGTATTAACTACTTTTGACTTTTTTTAATATACAGCAGGTTCTTATTACTTGTCTATTTCATACATATTAGTGTATATATGTCAATCCCAATCTCCCAATTCATCCCACCACCATCCCTCCCTCAGCTTTCCCCCTTTGGTGTCCATATGTGTGTTCTCTACATCTGTGTCTCTATTTCTGCCTTGCAAACTGGTTCATCTGTACCATTTTTCTAGATTCCACATATATGTGTTAATATATATTTGTTTTTCTCGTTCTGATTTACTTCACTCTGTATGACAGTCTCTAGGTCCACCCATGTCTCTACAAATGACCCAATTTCATTCCTTTTTATGGCTGGGTAATATTCCATTGTATATATGGACCACAACTTCTTTATCCATTCGTCTGTCGATGGACATTTAGGTTGCTTCCGTGACCTGGCTATTGTAAATACTGCTGGAATGAACATTGGGGTGCATGTGTGTTTTGAATTATGGTTTTCTCTGGGTATATGCCCAGTAGTGGGATTGCTGGGTCATATGGTAATTCTATTTTTAGTTTTTTAAGGAACCTCCATACTGCCATAGTGGCTGTATCGATTTACATTCCCACCAACAGTGCAAGAGGATTCCCCTTTCTCCACACCCTCTCCAGCATTTGTTGTTTGGAGATTTTCTGAAGATGCCCATTCTAACCGGTGTGAGGTGTTACCTTATTGTAGTTTTGCTTTGCATTTCTCTAATGATTAGTGATGTTGAGCATCCTTTCATATGCCTCTTGGCCACCTGTATGTCTTCTTTGGAGAAAAGTCTATTTAGGTCTTCTGCCCATTTTTGGATTGGGTTGTTTTTTTAATATTGAGCTGCATGAGCTGTTTGTATATTTTGGAGATTAATCCTTTGTTGATTCGTTTGCAAATATGTTCTCCCTCCCATTCTGAGGGTTGTCTTTTCATCTTGTTTATGATTTCCTTTGCTATGCAAAAGCTTTTAAGTTTCATTAGGTCCCATTTGTTTATTTTTGTTTTTATTTCCATTAGTCTAGGAGGAGGGTCAAAAAAGATCTTGCTGTGATTTATGTCAAAGAGTGTTCTTCCTATGTTTTCCTCTAAGAGTTTTACAGTGTCCAGGCTTACATTTAGGTCTTTAATCTATTTTGAGTTTATTTTTGTGTATGGTGTTAGGGGGTGTTCTAATTTCATTCTTTTACATGTAGCTGTCCAGTTTTCCCAGCACCACTTACTGAAGAGACTGTCTTTTCTCCAATGCATATCCTTGCTTCCTTTGTCATAGATTAGTTGACCATATGTGCATGGGTTTATCTCTAGGCTTTCTATCCTCATTGATCTATATTTCTGTTTCTGTGCCAGTACCATATTGTCTTGATTACTGTAGCTTTGTACTACAGTCTGAAGTCAGTGAGTCTGATTCCTCCAGCTCCGTTTTTTTCCCTCAAGATTGCTTTCGCTATTCGGGGTCTTCTGTGTCTACATACAAATTTTAAGATATTTTGTTCTAGCTGTGTAAAAAATGCCATTGGTAATTTGATAGGGATTGCATTGAATCTGTAGATTGCTTTCGGTAGTATAATCATTTTCATAATATTGTTTCTTCCAATCCAAGAACATGGTATATCTCTCCATCTGTTCGTGTCATCTTTGATTTCTATCATAAGTGTCTTACAGTTTTCTGAGTACAGGTCTTTTATCTTCTTAGGTAGGTTTGTTACTAGGTATTTTATTCTTTTTGTGCAATGGTGAATGGGATTGTTTCCTTAATTTCTCTTTCTGATCTTTTGTTGTTAGTGTATAGAGATGCAAAAGATTTCTGTGCATTAATTTTGTGTCCTGCAACTTTACCCAATTAATTGATTAGCTCTACAAGTCTTTTGTTGGCATGTTTCAGATACCTATGTATAGTATCATGTCATGTGCAAACAGTGACAGTTTTACTTCTTCTTTTCCAATTTGGATTCCTTTTTCTTCTCTGACTGCTGTGGTTAGGATTTCCAAAACTATGTTGAATAATAGTGGCAAGAGTGGACATCCTTGACTTGTTCCTGATCTTAGAGGAAATGCTTTCAATTTTTCACCATTGAGAACGATGTTTGCTGTGGGTTTGTCGTATATGGCCTTTATTATGTTGAGGTAGGTTCCCTCTGTGCCTACTTTCTGGAGAGATTTTATCATAAATGGGTGTTGAATTTTGTCAAAAGCTTCTCCTGCATCTACTGAGTTGATCATATGGTTTTTCTCCTTCAATTTGTTAATATGGTATATCACATTGATTGATTTGTGTATATTGAAGAATCCTTGCATCCCTAGGATAAACCCCACTTGATCATGGTGTATGATACTTTTAATGTATTGTTCAATTCTGTTTGCTAGTATTTTGTTGAGGATTTTTCCATCTATATTCATCACTGATATTGCTCTGTAATTTTCTTTTTTTGTAGTATCTCTGTCTGGTTTTGGTATCAGGGTGATGGTGGCCTCATAGAATAAGTTTGCAAATGTTCCTTCCTCTGCGATTTTTTGGAAGAGTTTGAGAAGGATGGGTGTTAGCTCTTCTCTAAATGTTTGATAAAATTCACCTGTGAAGCCAGCTGGTCCTGGACTTTTGTTTGTTGTAAGTTTTTTTTATCACAGTTTCAGCTTCATTACTTGTGATTGGTCTGTTCATATTATCTATTTCTTCCTGGTTCATCCTGGAAGATTATATATTTCTAAGAATCTGTCCATTTCTTCCAGGTTTTCCATTTTATGGGCATATAGTTGCTTGTAGTAGTCTCTTATGATGAGTTGTATTTCTGCAGTGTCTGTTGCCATTTCTTTCTCATTTCTAATTTTATTGATTTGAGTCTTCTCCCTCATTTTCTTCATGAGTCCTGCTAAAGGTTTATCAATTTTGTTTATCTTTTCAAAGGACCAGCTTTTAGTATTATTGGTCATTGCTATTGTTTTCTTTGTTTTTATTTCTGCTCTGATGATTATTTCTTTCCTTCTACTAACTTTGGGTTTTGTTTGTTCTTCTTTCCCTAGTTCCTTTAGGTGTAAGGTTAGATTGTTTGAGATTTTTCCTGTTTCTTAAGGTAGGACTGTATTGCTATAAACTTCCCTCTTAGAACTGCTTTTGCTGCATCCCATAGGTTTTGGATCACTGTGTTTCCATCGTCATTTGTCTCTAGGTATTTTTTGATTTCCTCTTTGACTTCTTCAGTGATCTCTTGGTTATTTAGTAACGTATTGTTTAGCCTCCATGTGTTTGTGTTTTCTATGTTTTTTGCCCTGCAACTGATTTCTAATCTCATAGTGTTTTGGTCTGAAAAGAGGCTTGATATGATTTCAATTTTCTTAAATTTACCGAGGCTTGATGTGTGACCCAAGATGTGATCTATCCTGGAGAATGTTCCGTGTGCACTTGAGAAGAAAGTGTAATCTGCTGTTTTTGGGTGGAATGTCCTATAAATATCAATTAAATGTATCTGGTCTACTATGTCATTTAAAGCTTGTGATTCCTTATTAATTTTCTGTCTGGATGATCTGTCCATTGGTGGAAGTGAGGTATTAAAGTCCCCCACTATTACTGTGATACTGTTGATTTCCTCTTTCATAGCTGTTAGCATTTGCCTTATGTATTGAGGTGCTCCTATGTTGGGTGCATATATATTTGTAATTGTTATGTCTTCTTCTTGGATTGCTCCCTTGAGCATTCTGTAGTGTCCTTCCTTGTCTCTTGTAACATTCTTTATTTTAAAGTTTTTTTAAATCTGATATGAGTATTGCTACTCCAGCTTTCTTTTGATTTCCATATACATGGAATATCTTTTTCCATCCCCTCAGTTTCAGTCTGTATGTGTCCCTAGGTCTGAAGTGGGTCTCTTGTAGACAGCATATATATGGGTCTTGTTTCTGTATCCACTCAGCAAGCCTGTGTCTTTTGGTTGGAGCATTTATTCCATTCACATTTAAGGTTATTATCAATATGTATGTTCCTATTACCATTTTCTTAATTGTCTTGGGTTTGTTTCTGTAGGTCCTTTTCTTCCCTTGTGTTCCCTACTTAGAGAACTTCCTTTAGCATTTGTTGTAGAGCTGGTTTGGTAGTGCTGAATTCTCTTAGCTTTTGCTTGTCTGTAAAGCTTTTAATTTCTGAATGAGGACCTTGCTGGGTAGAGTAATCTTAGTTGTAGGTTCTTCTCTTTCATCACTTTAAATATATCATGCCACTCCCTTCTGGCTTGTAGAGTTTCTGCTGAGAAATCAGCTGTTAACCTTATGGGAGTTCCCTTGTATGTTATTTGTCCTTTTTCCCTGGTTGATTTTAATAATTTGTCTTTAATGTTTGTCAATTTGATTACTATGTGTCTCAGCATGTTTCACCTTGGGTTTATCCTGCCTGGGACTCTCTGTGCTTCCTGGACTTGGGTGGCTACTTCCTTTCCCATGTTAGGGAAGTTTTCGACTATAATCTCTTCAAATATTTTCTCGGGTCCTTTCTCTGTCTCTTCTCCTTCTTGGACCCCTAAAATGTGAATGTTGGTGCGTTTAATGTTGTCCCAGAGGTCTCTTAGGCTGTCTTCATTTCTTTTATTTATTTTTTCTTTATTCTGTTCTGCGGCAGTGAATTCCACCATTCTGTCTTCCAGGTCACTTATCTGATCTTCTGCCTCAGTTATTCTGCTATTGATTCCTTCTAGTGTATTTTTCATTTCAGTTATTGTTCATCCCTGTTTGTCTGTTCTTTAATTCTTCTAGGTCTTTCTTAAACCTTTCTTGCATCTTCTCAGTCTTTGCCTCCATTCTTTTTCCAAGGTCTTGGATCATCTTCACTACCATTATTCTGAATTCTTTTTCTGGAAGGTTGCCTATCTCCACATTATTAATTGTTTTTCTGGGGTTTTATCTTGTTCCTTCATCTGGTACATAGTCCTCTGCCTTTTCATTTTGTCTGTCTTTCTGTGAATGTGGTTTTCATTTCACAGGCTGCAGGATTGTAGTTCTTCTTGCTTCTGCTGTCTGCCCTCTGGTGGATGAGGCTATCTAAGAGGCTTGTGCAAGCTTCCTGATGGGAGGGACTGGTGGTGGGTAGAGGTGGGTGTTGCTCTGGTGGGCAGAGTTCCATAAAACTTTAATCCATTTGTCTGCTGATAGGTGGGGCTGAGTTCCCTCCCTGTTGCTTGTTTGGCCTGAGGTGACCCAGCACTGGAGCCTACCTGGCTCTTTGTTGGGACTAATAGCGGACTCCAGGAGGGCTCACACCATAGAGTACTTCCCAGAACTTCTGCTGCCAGTGTCCTTGTCCCCGCGGTGAGCCACAGCCACCCCCTGCCTCTGCAGGAGACCCTCCAACACTAGCAGGTAGGTCTGGTTCAGTCTCCTATGGGATCTCTGCTCCTTCCCTCTGGGTCCTGATGCACACACTACTTTGTGTGTCCCCTTCAAGACTGGAGTCTCTGTTTCCCCAGTCCTGTCGAAGTTCTGCAATCAAATCCCACTAGCTTTCAAATTCTGATTCTCTGGAAATTCCTCCCATTGCCTGACCCCCCCACGTTGGGAAGCTTGATGTGGGGCTCAGAACCTTCATTCCAGTGGGTGGACTTCTGTGGTATAATTGTTCTCCAGTTTGTGAGTCACCCACCCAGCAGTTTTGGGATTTGATTTTATTGTGATTGCGCCCTTCCTACCATCTCATTGCAGCTTCTCCTTTGTCTTTGGACGTGGAGTATCTTTTTTGGTGAGTTCCAGTGTCTTTCTGTTGATGATTGTTCAACAACTAGTTGTGATTCCAGTGCTCTTGCAACAGGGAATGAGCTCATGTCCTTGTACTCTGCCATCTTGAACCAATCCAAGAACGCATTACTTTTTTAAATCTGAGGGCTCCAATCACTTTCTCCTGGAAAAATCTTGAGCTTTTATCTTTCCCCAATTTTTTCTATTCTCTCCTTTTACTCTAATTAAATATACATAGAAATTGATCACATTATCCTACCTATTTCTTAGCTTTCTTACTCCATGTTTTCATCTCTTTATCACTTTATATTGTGAGTATCTCGAATCTATCTTCTAATTCACTTTCCTTTTTCCTCTGCTTTCTATGCTACTGCTTAAAATCACCTCCCTAAGAAGTCTTCTTGAAACCTAAACCTGAATTAAGTTTTCTTTCTCTGGGTCTCCATAGGTCCATGTGCAGGCCAATATACAGTACATTTAAAAATTTATTTTAACTTTCTGCTTATTTCTATCTCTTCCATTTCAAATTCTCTCTTTTTTAAGGGCAGGACTGTATCTTATTTTTATACCCTCTGTACTTGCTACTGTGCCTGTAACATGAGGAGCATTCTGTAAACAATGATTATTTCCCAACTTTAGCCTCAATATGCATACTTGTCTGGTACTACTGATAACTTTATTTTTGCTCTACATCTACTTATACTTCTTCCCCAGTAGATTCTTCAAGGGCAAGAACTATATTTATTTTGTGCACTATTATATCTCCTGTGCTTGTTACATAACAAAACCCCAAATATATCTGTGTTTTCTTTATGATGTGATTCCCATTATGTTGAAGAAAACCCAAAGGCATGGTCTGTGATTTGAAAACACTGGCAATATTACTAGGATTGTGGGGCCATTGAGGGATCCCTATATTAAAAGCAAGCCTTCTCCTAACTTTTCTGTGACAGTGATGGGTTAGGTCCCAGATTTATATTTTGAACAGTTCTTTCCATTCCAAGCATACTGACTTTTTTTTCTCTATGGGTTTGCTGAAAGCAGAAGTAACAATTCCAAATAACTTAAATCTATTACTTTTAACCAAAAAACCATTTCAAGAGAGGAATAATATAGGTATCATTGGGGGACAATACTTCTTCTCCATACCTTATGTTTTCTTCTATATGAAGAGATATTTATCAGAGTAACACTTGGGGCCTCTCTGCATCCTCTCACCACACATTCTTCTATATCCACCTCAACTGCTCCACCTCCCACCCACCTCCAAGAGAAGGAAAAGGTGTTATTTGTTAATTTGGAAGGAGAAACTGGATGAATAGCCCATTTCCTTCCTCTTTCCTTATGCTGAGGAGTAGGAATTCTCTGCTTCTCTGGCAACTCATTCTGCTCCTGTTGTGAGACATTTGCCATTGTCCAGTATTGCTTTGTAGATACATGTGCCTAATTTGGGAATTCAGTATTAGGTAACTGACTTGCCTACCGACATATGCATGTTCTTTCACTGGTCCTTCCAGTAATAAGCTGATATTTTATCCTCTTACCACTGAAACTCAGCTTTGTTTATCAACTGCTTTAGACCTAGAACAGGTAGGAGGAGCTATTTATTGGTGCCCCCTCCAAGATACCTACACATTTCAGCAGAAGGTGGGAGCCCATGTTATGGTGACCCAAACCACTCTTTCTGCCACTGTCATAAAATAGCAATGGATTCATTCATTCATTCAACAAATATCTGAAGACCTTTAAGATGGCAGAGGAGTAAGACCTAGCTATCACCTTCCTCCCCACAAATACATCAAAAATACATCTACATGTGGAACGACTCCTACAGAACACCTACTGAACGCTGGCAGAAGGTCTCACATTTCCCAAAAGGCAAGAAAGTCCGCATATATCTGACTATGTGGTGGACAGGGTCTTCGTGCTCTGGCCGGGTGTGAGGCCTGAGCCTCTGAGGCGGAAGAGCCACTTCAGGACATTGGTCCACCAGAGAACTCCCAGCCCCTCGTAATATCAATCAGCAAGAGTTCCCCAGAGATCTCTTTCTCAACGCTAAGACCCAGCTCCACTCAACAACTAGCAAGCTGCAGTGCTGGACAACCTATGCCAAAAAACTAGCAAGATAGGAACACAACCCCACCCATTAGCAGAGAGGCTGCCTAAAATAATAAGAAGTTCACAGACACCCCAAAACACACCATCAGACACGGTCCTGCCCACCAGAAAGACAAGATCCAGCCTCATCCACCAGAACACAGGTACCAGTCCCCTCCACCAGGAAGCCTACACAACACATGGAACCAACCTTACCCACTGGGAGCAGACACCAAAAATAACAGGAAATATGAACCTGCAGCCTGCAAAAAGGAGACCCCAAACACAGTAAGTTAAGCAAAATGAGAAGACAGAGAAACACACAGGAGATGAAAGAGCAAGGTAAAAACCCATCAGACCAAACAAAGGAGGAGGAAATAGGCAGTCTACCTGAAAAAGAATTCAGAGTAATGATAGTAAAGATGAGCCCAAATCTTGGAAATAGAATGGAGAAAATACAAGAAATGCTTAACAAGGACCTAGAAGAACTAAAGAGCAAACAAGCAATGATGAACAACACAATAAATGAAATTAAAATTTCTTTATAAGGAATGAATAGCAGAATACTGAGGCAGAAGAACGGATAAGTAACCTGGAAGATGAAATAGTGGAAATAACTACCACAGAGCAGAATAAAGAAAAAAGAATGAAAAGGATTGAGGACAGTCTCAGAGGCCTCTGGAACAACATTAAATGCACCAACATTCGAATTATAGGGGGCCCAGAAGAAGAAGAGAAAAAGAAAGGGACTGAGAAAATATTTGAAGAGATTATAGTTAAAAACTTCACTAATTCGAGAAAGGAAATAGTCAAGTCCAGGAAGCACGGAGAGTCCCATACAGGAAAAATCCAAGGAGAAACATGCCAAAACACATATTAATCAAATTATCAAAAAGTACATACAAAGAAAAAATATTAAGCAGCAAGGGAAAAACAACAAGTAACATAAAAGGGAATCCCCATGAGGTTAACAGCTGATCTTTCAGCAGAAATTCTGCAAGCCAGAAGGGAGTGGCAGGACATATTTAAAGTGATAAAAGGGAAAAACCTACAACCAAGATTACTCTACCCAGCAAGGATCTCATTCAGATTCGACGGAGACATTAAAACCTTTATAGAGACGCAAAAGCTAAGAGAATTCAGCACCACCAAACCAGCTTCACAACAAATGCTAAAGGAACTTCTACAGGCAGGAAACACAAGAGAAGGAAAAGAACTACAATAACAAACCCAAAACAATTAAGAAAATGGTAATAGGAACATACATATCAATAACTACCTTAAATGTAAATGGATTAAATGCTCCAACTAAAAGACATAGACTGGCTGAATGGATACAAAAACAAGAACCATATATATGCTATCTACAAGAGACCGACTTCAGACCTAGGGGCACATACAGAATGAAAGTGAGGGGATTGAAAAAGATATTCCATGCAAAGGGAAACCAAAAGAAAGCTGGAGTAGCAATTCTCATATCAGACAAAATAAACTTTAAAATAAAGACTATTATAAGAGACAAAGAAGGACACTACATAATGATCAAGGGATCGATCCAAGAAGAAGATATAACAATTGTGAATATTTTTACACCCAACATAAGAGCACCTCAATACATAAGGCAAATGATAACACCATAAAAGGGCAAATCGACAATAACACAAACATAGTAAGGGACTTTCACACCCCATTTTCACCAATGGACAGATAATCCAAAATGAAAATAAATAAGGAAACACAAGCTTTAAATGACACATTAAACAAGGTGGACTTAATTGATATTTATAGGACATTCCATCCAAAAACAACAGAATACACTTTTTTCTCAAGTGCTCATGGAACATTCTCCAGGATAGATCATATCTTGGGCCACAAATCAAGCCTTGGTAAATTTAAGAAAATTGAAATCATATCACGTACCTTTTCTGAGGACAACGCTATGAGACTAGATATCAATTACAGAAAAATAACTGTAAAATATACAAACACATGGGGGTTAAAGAATACACTACTAAATAACCAAGAGATCACTGAAGCAATCAAAGAGGAAATCAAAAAATACCTAGAAACAAATGACAATGAAAACACGATGATCCAAAACCTATGGGATGCAGCAAAAGCAGTTCTAAGAGGGAAGTTTATAGCAATACAATCCTACCTTAAGAAACAAGAAACATTCAAATAAACAACCTAATCTTACACCTAAAGCAATTAGAGAAAGAAGAACAAAAAACCCCCAATGTTGGCAGAAGGAAAGAAATCATAAATATCACATCAGAAATAAATGAAAAAGAAATGAAGGAAATAGCAAAGAAGCTGGTTCTTTGAGAAGATAAACAAAATTGATAGCCCATTAGTCAAATTCATCAAGAAAAAAAGGGGAAAGACTCAAATCAATAGAACTAGAAATGAAAAAGGAGAAGTAACAACTACAAGCAACTATATGCCAACAAAATGGACAACCTGGAAGAAATTGACAATTTCTTAGAAAAGCACAACCTTCCAAGACTAAACCAGGAAGAAATAGAAAATATAAACAGACAAATCACAAGCATTGAAATTGAAACTGTGATTTAAAATCTTCCAACAAACAAAAGCCCAGGACCAGATGTCATCACAAGCAAATTCTATCAAACATTTAGAGAAGAGCTAACACCCATTCTTCTCAAATCTTCCAAAATATACTAGACAGAGGAACACTCCCAAAATTATTCTACAAGGCCATCATCATGCTTGTACCAAAACCAGACAAAACTGTCACAAAAAAAGAAAACTACAGGCCAATATTACTGATGAACATAGATGCAAATATCCTCAATAAAATACTACAAACAGAATCGAACGGCACATTAAAGGATCATACGCCATGTTGAAGTGGGGTTTATCCCAGGAATGCAAGGATTCTTCAATATATGCAAATACATCAATGTAATAAACTATGTTAACAAATTGAAGGATCAAAACCATATGATCATCTCAATAGATGCAGAAAAAGCTTTCAAGAAAATTCAACATCCATTTAGAATAAAAACTCTCAAGAAATTAGTCACAGTCGGAACTTACCTCAACATAATAAAGGCCATATATGACAAACCTACAGCCAACATCGTTCTCAATGGTGAAAAACTGAAACCATTTCCTCTAAGATCAAGAACAAGACATGGTTCCCCACTGTCACCACTATTATTCAAAATAGTTTGGAATTTTTAGCCACAGCAATCAGAGAAGAAAAAGAAATAAAAGGAATCCAAATCAGAAAAGAAGAAGTAAAACTGTCACTGTTTGCAGATGACATGATACTATACATAGAGAATCCTAAAGATGCTACCAGAAAACTACTAGAGCTAATCAATGAATTTGGTAAAGTAGCAAGATACAGAATTAGTGCACAGAAATCTCTTTCATTCCTATATACTAATGATGAAAAATCTGAAAGAGAAATAAGGAAACACTCCCATTTACCATTGCAACAAAAAGAGTAAAACACCTAGGAATAAACCTACCTAAGGAGACAGAAGACCTATATGCAGAAAACTATAAGACACTGATGAAAGAAATTAAAGATAATACCAACAGATGGAGAGATATACCATGTTCTTGGATTGGAAGAATCAACGTTGTGAAAATGACTGTACTATCCAAAGTAAACTAAAGATTCAAGGCAATCACTTTCAAATTACCAATAGCATTTCTCACAGAACTAGAACAATAATTTTCACAATTTGTATGGAAACACAAAAGACCCCGAATAGCCAAAGCAATCTTGAGAAAGGAAAACGGAGCTGGAGGAATCAGGCTCCCTGACTTCAGATGACACGACGAAACTACAGTAATCAACACAGCATGGTACTGGCACAGAAACAGAAATATAGATCAATGGAACAGGATAGAAAGCCTAGAGATAAAGCCACACACATACGGTCACCTTATCTTTGATAAAAGAGGCAAGAATACACAATGGAGAAAAGACAACCTCTTCAAGAAGTGGTGTTGGGAAAACTGGATAGCTACATGTAAAAGAAGGAAATTAGAACACTCCCTAACACCATACACTCATACACTCAAAATAAACTCAAAATGGATTAAAGACCTAAATGTAAGGCCAGACACTATCAAACTCTTAGAGGAAAACATATGCAGAACACTCCATGACATAAATGCAAGATTCTTTTTGATCCACCACCTAGAGAAATGGAAATAAAAACAAAAATAAAGAAATGGGACCTAATGAAACTTAAAAGCTTTTGCACAGCAAAGGAAACCATAAACAAGACAAAAAGACAACCCTCAGAATGGGAGAAAATATTTGCAAAGGAAGTAACTGACAAAGGATTGATTAATCTCCAAAATATACAAGCAGCTCATGCAGCTCAAAATCAAAAACACAAACAACCCGATCCAAAACTGGGCAGAAGACCTAAATAGACATTTCTTCAAAGAAGTTATACAGATTGCCAGCAAACATATGAAAGTATGCTCAACATCACTAATCATTAGGGAAATGCAAATCAAAACCACAATGAGGTATCACCTCACAGCAATCAGAATGGCCATCATCAAAAAATCTACAAGCAATAAATGCTGGAGAGGGTGTGGAGAAAAGGGAGCCCTCTTGCACTGTTGGTGGGAATGTAAATTGATACAGCCACTATGGAGAACAGTATGGAGGTTCCTTAAAAAACTAAAAATAGAACTACCATATGACCCAGCAATCCCACTACTGGGCATATACCCTGAGAAAACTATATTTCAAAAAGAGACTTGTACTACAATGTTCACTGATGCAGTATTTACAATAGCCAGGACGTGGAAGCAACCTAAGCGTCCATCGACAGATGAATGGATAAAGAAGTGGCACATATATACAATGGAGTATTACTCAGCCATAAAAAGGAATGAAACTGAGTTATTTGTCGTGAGGTGGATGGACCTAGAGACTGTCATACAGAGTCAAGTAAGTCAGAAAGCGAAAAACGAATACTGCATACTAACACATATATATGGAATCTTAAAAAAATAAATTGTTCTGAAGAACCTAGGGGCAGGACAAGAATAAAGACGCAGATGCAGAGAATGGACTTGAGGGCACAGGGAAGGGGAAGGGTAAGCTGGGACGAAGTGAGGGCGTGGCATGGACATATATACACTACCAAATGTAAAATAGATAGCTAGTGGGAAGCAGCCGCATAGCACAGGGAGATCAGCTCGGTGCTTTGTGACTACCTAGCGGGGTGGGATAGGGAGGGTGGGAGGGAGGGAGACCCAAGAGGGAGGAGATATGGGGATATACGTATATGTATAGCTGAGTCGCTTTGTTATAAAGCAGAATCTAACACACCATTGTAAAACAATTACACTCCATAAAGGTGTTATTTAAAAAAAAAAAAAACACCGCACAAAGAACTGATAAAAGTGAGAGAGTAGTTGATGGAGATATCTGGGGTAGAGGAAAGAGCTCTGAGGCAGGAAGAGTGAAGAGGCCAGTGGGGCTGGAGAAGAGGGAGTAGAGGGAAGGAGAGGTGGAGTTCATGGGATAGGAGGTCAAAGAGGTTATGGGGAGAGGGAAGCAAGTCATGCAGAACGGTGACAGCTGTAGTAACGATCTGAGCTTTCATTGAGAGTGGTGTGGGCTGCAATCGCAGGATTTAAACAGAAGAGAAACATTACCTGACTTGTGTTTCCAAGGGATTTCTCTCGCTGCTGTATTGAGAATGCACTTAGAGGGAGCAGTGTAGGAACAGGGAAATCAGTTAGGAGATTATGGCAACAACCTAAGTGAGAGGTGACGGTGTCCTGGAAGAGTGGGGGCAGGAATGGTAACAAGTTGCCAGATTCTGGATATATTGTGCAGATTGAGCCAAGGGGATTCCCGACGAATTGCCAGTTGGATATGACGGCTTGCGCTATTAACAGCCTTCCAGGGTAAGTGCCTCTTAAGAGATACCGAATAAGCCTCATAAAGTCCATCAGTAATCCCCGTCTCTATGGGAATCATAATTTCAACAATTTAAAATGGAGCTTCTGCAATTCAAGCTACTCCCAAGGTAACTGGGAAGGGAAGTCTGGTCTAGAAGGACTCCCTTCGACGTATCACTTGGTAGGCAAATCAAAATGCTTGCTCTCCTGATATCCATAAACACTTTTAAGAATATGTCATGTATTTAAATATATAAAACATATAGCTTTAATAAGAACATATGTTGATAAGTCAATATGCAGCCTCATATCTATAGTAACTGATAAAAGGACATCTCCTCTGTACCACATTTAGCGTCTACTGAAACGATGCATCACATTTAGAGTCTACTAAAAGGATGCATCTGATATTTGCATCTGATATTTTGTCAAATCCTGTTCAATTTAAATCTTTATACATTTTTCAGGACTACTGGGAAAATGCATCGATCCTCTTCTTTTTACAGCTTTTTCATCAAAGACGAAACAAAGATCTAATAAACAGAACACACTAAAGATTGCTTTTTCTTCATTGACAGGGCATTTAAGTACGACTTGACGAGCTCAACCCACAAATGATTTCAACGTGATTATGAAATAAAACTTCATAGACATTTCTCGAAAGACCACACTTGCTCATACCCTACTATCTAAGGTAAGGTTGTAAAACTATCAGCTTACCGAGGTGAGTAATGAAATGTCTGACTAATCATCTATATTTTGCTTAGGTATCATTCAAATAGAACAAGGTAAGTCAAAATGCAGCATCGTCCTCACAGTAGTACCACGAACATTTGCTGAGAACAAAAGGAAAATGCTAATGTTTACTTGCTATGTGCATAAAGTTACCAAAATTAGAACATGAAGGAAAACAGTCTATGGTGACAAATGTGTATAAATAGTGTAATCTCTGCTCCCACTGACAGTTGCCATCCATGCCAACGCCACACGCCACTTCCTTTTATCTGCCACCATTCTGTGTTTGAAGAAACGTCCAAGCATCAAGGCATGAATGACTTGCACTCCCACCACCAGAGGCAAAGGTAACAAAGTGGATGTCAGCATCTCCCTAGACAAACAGGAAGAATGTCAAGGACCCGTTTTTACAACATAGTAATCTGGGGTTTTTTTTCATTCGGAGATTCTATTGTTTTTTCCACTGCCATCTGTAACAAAACAGGGAAATGAGGTTTTAAAAAATCAATGTTAAATGTAAACAAATCATGTGGGCCCCACTTGGCTCCATAGTGTTTTATGTTTACTTTACAGATGTAACCTTTCCAGGCATTGGTCGATTCTGGTGTGATAAATAAAATTATCTTTAAAATTGGAGTATGACGTCACCACAAATGGTAGGATGGAAACAAAGATATAGCCAGTGCCCCTTTATCCAGAATGACAGGAAACCGGATAATTGAATAGTCTCATTAGGTAAGAATTACTGTACATAAGTTACCACTTTTCCAAGAAATAAGAGTAAAAATAGAATGTGTTTAAACTATAGTAAGTACAAGTTAACCCATTTGGTTCACAGCAGTAACTATGCCATGCTAGTAATTCTGAACACCAATTCAGGCTGCTAGATACAAGGCTGAATCAAAGCTAGCTTTCTAATTTGACCTGAAAGTCATTGACTTCAGCAAATTTCTGTCCTATGAATACATCATTATTATTTGTCTTTCTTATAGAGGTGTACAAGTGCACATTTTTTATAATTCCGATAATTTGAGCTTCTTAAATATTTCAGAGAGGAGTGAAAATCACTAGGATAATCCTAAGAATAATAGAGAAAAAGGCACGTTTTTTCTACATTACTTCTAATTACTAATCATATAGTATAAGTCTCATGGCTTAAAATATTTTAAACTTCTGGTTGAAGTTGCAAAAATCTATTTAAGCTGTATACCCTTGTCTCCTACACTTGCTTTTATATTGTAGCAAGAATAAACCTTCTAATCTGAAAGACTGAATTTGGAGCATAATAAATCTGAACACAAAAATATCCTGGAAATACTTTATCCTGCTTTCGGATACTGATCAGGAAACAGCCTATGCTTTTTAAATCCAAAGATCAATCCTACCTTTATTTTGTGCATAGTAAAGTTTCAAATTCTGTATTCAGCATGGAATTTGATTGGAACCAAACCCTCTCTGCTCATCTGAAATTTTACTAGCCTCCTAAGGAGGAAAGGCATCTTCTGTTTTTGTTGTCTTTGAAGGGTCTATAGCTTCCCAGGAATGCAGGCATTTTATAATAGAGAGGAGCCCAGCTAATTCTAGGAGGAAGGAGGCTTTTGCCCAAAGAGATTCAGGTACCCGAAGCATCCCTGCCCACTAGGCATCACAGGCATGAACGCGGGGAAGATTCAGAGGCTGTAGTACCTCCCCAGATCCCTTCTTATCCCCTTGCCTAGCATTCACCATCTTCTGATTGCTATGCTGTGCACAGCTGAACCTATGACTTTCGGAGGCTCACCCTTGTTTACTGGTTACCTCGCCGGCAAGTGCCTGATAGGTTAGGTCTCCACATACACAAAATATGAGGTCTACCTTAGTCAGTGATTGATTCCTAGGAGGGTACAAAATCCCCACACCTTTGCCTCCAGATATGACAATCTCTGAAATATAATTCATACTCCAGAGCGCCCTATGGGATCAGGCTGAGTCTGGAGCTACACCTGAAATCACAGGAAGATTGCTTGGCTCCTTCTCCTTCATCCCTTCACTTGCCTCTCCCGGGAGCCCTCTTTTATAAACCACTTGCACCTGAATCCTTAATTATACGTTCCTTTTTGGAGAGAGCTTGATCTATGACAGAGGCGTAGCTCAGTATTCAATAGTCACAACCACAGTATCTCACTTCAGGCAAATAAGAATACAAGACAGAAAGTAGATGCAGAAATAGGAGATTTGGGGCAGGTGACATTCAGATCAGGATCTGGGGCTGAAAGGCAGCATCAGGGAATTCTAATGGCTACTATCAAAAAGGATTGATATTCAGGGGCAGAACTCAATTCTTCTGGAGGAGAATAGGACTTTGGCAAGTTATAAGAATAGGGACATGGGAAGAAGAACTGATACAGATATCTAGTTATAAAAAGTGTGCCAAATATTTTAACTTTTTCATGCCTTGTTTTGTCCTTCCACCTGGAATACCTACTTCCCATCTCCCCACACTGCCTTCTGTTGAATCTTAAAATTTGGAATAGTCTTTGAAAACACAGCCCTGATGTTTCCTCCTCTATGAAGCCTTTCCAGTGCCCATAACACAGGCATAATCTGTCTCTTCCCTCTGCCATCTCTATAACGGGCACATAACTGGGTGCAATTATCATCCAATATTATTGTTAATGTTTGATCTTTATCCCTTTATAGATTGTGACGTGTCTTATTCATCATTTTATCCCCAGAAACTGTCATGATGTTGAAAAGCACCTATCGTGAATTGACAGGAACAATGCAGAATCCCGATTACATGACTGGGGAAAAACACAAAAGCACGGGGGAGCTGCTCAAATAGATCCCGGCAAAGCTGGGCTGGCAAGTCGGATCAAGGCAAGTAGTTGAGAACTACAAGGCACACCTGAGGGGATGGGGGACAGTGCTAACTATTGTGGGGCAAAGAACCAGACTGAGCTGGAGAAGCATTTATTTCTAGGTTCGTGCCTTTCATACTCCCAAATTGATGAGTTGCATAAGTATCTTACTGTGTTCTCCTACACAAGAAAGATCAAATGTCTCTCATATTTTAGAAACTAAACATTAGGATCCTATCAGGTAAACAATTATCTTTTATTTTCTTTCCTTGTCTTCTACAATCTGGTGTTATTATGATTGTTTGATGGTTGAAGAAATGAAGTTTAAATCCTATTTGTCACCCAGTTCTATTAAAGAATTTATTAAAGAAACACATTCCAATTACCAACTTAAATGATGATGTTAAATTGTCTCTGCATTTTGTTCAGGACATCTTTTCCCTGTAACTTTAGAAAGTATAGTACAGGGAACTCTACTCAATACTCTGTAATAACCTGTATGGGAAAAGAATCTAAAAATGTATGTCTACATATATGTATATGTATAACTAAATCACTTTGCTGTACACCTGAAACTTAACACAGTAATCAGATATACTCCTATATAAAACAATTAGCCCGAAAAAAAAGAAAATAGATGGATGTTTGTGTTGAGAATCCTATCAGTGTTTTGGTATCTCAGTTCATACGATTATAACCAGTTTATCAACTTACTATAAAAAGTAAAGCCCACTGATCTGCACTTAATCAAGTCCCTCGTTCAACAAGTGTGGAAACAAAAATGATTATAGTTCACTCAGATTTCTGGGCAGGATGGGAAGGATGGTACTGTAAGACTTCAACAGCTAATTTTACGGTATAACCGTCAATTTGAATAACAGACTTAGGTTTCTTTTTCTCGCTGTCATGATTCCTCTTCCTAGCACTGCAACTTCTCAACATTAAAGGGAGTAAGACAAGTATTATTACAACACACAGACTCTGACCCTCACTGACTCCAAAATGGTTCATCTTGAAGTATTTGTAGCTTGAAGTGCATTCTGAGAGAACAACACTGTCCAATCTGTGCTTTAACCCATTACACACATTGCTCGCAGCCGAAAGGGGGTCCTGCTAGCTTTCATCCTGAATAGGTTCCACCCCCTCTTTCATATTTGGAAAGTGCCAGTGAATTGGAATCTTCCAATGGTGCTACCTTCAGCTCACCCCTAACACTCAAACCATGTCCAAATTTGTCGATCCTTCTCTCCTGAGTGTCCCAGTATTCTGTCTTCCTCTCCTCCACCATAGTGAATTCACTAGTTCAGTGTTTTACTGTCTTTATTTGAAGCTATTACCATAAGCTTCTTACCAGATTTCCTCCCTGCAGCCTACTCCTGATACAGCCACCAAACTTAACTTTCTAAAATACACCAACTATGTATCCTGTTATATCCACTGGAAAACTTTCAGAGCTCCACTATTGCTTTTTGTCCGAGCAAGCATGTTGCCACCTTTTGTGGTAGTTTAAGCTATTACTTTCCCTGAGTGCTATTCTCACAGTAGACCACCTGCCAGCTAATCTCTAAGACAGCAAGCATTTCCTTCCACCCCTCTTTGGCTTTATCTACTCCCACAACCTAGAATACTTTTTCTCCCAATCAGATTCCTATTCATCCCTCTATGCCCTTCTAAATGCCATCTTCTCCGTGAAATACTTTCCTTTGAGTTTTCTAATCAGAATTCATTACACATTTCATGGGCATCCTAAATTGTAAGAACTGTGTCTTGATTGTCCAAGACTGAAAACAATATCTAGCCTATAAAGCATGTTCAATTAATGTTTCTTTAAAGAGTTTTCTGAATCTTCTGTCGTGGAAAATGACATCCAACTCTCAGTCTCCAGTCTGATCCTCTTTAATTCTAAACTTTAAAGCATTGCTAGAATTACTTAACTAAGACTTGAATGAGCCTGTCATTCCAATTATTATATAATAACTTTCTGTCATTCATCCAAGTCAGTCAATAAATATTCTTGGAGGACCTAGGATATGACAGGCACTGGGAATAAAAGTATAAGCACAGTGCACATCATCCCTGTCTCCCTGGAGATGACAGTCCAGAGCAAGACCCAGTTAAAACACATACACTTGCACATACAAAGTACAAGTTATCGTAACCACTAAGAAGAAAGTGCAAGACGTACGAGAGAGAACAAGAGATCTGAACCTATTTTACTTGTCTTTTAATCGCCAACATCTGAAAAATTACCAGAGTTACCCCCAAAGCTTATAAGTAGATTGAACTGCAAGTGTATTTTTCCTGCTTTGCTGTTTCATAACAATAAACAGATATCGGGGAAACCGTCAAGAGGCTAATTCACCTTACTCAGTTTATCTTTTTAGTTCATCAGAGGTGAAAAGTTTTCAACACTGCTCGTATGGATACAGATAAATACATCTTCCATGCAAAAAGTCCTATGATTTATGTGAATCCCAAATTTAAATTTAAATTTAAATATATGTGGGAAAATGGTGGAAGTGTGAAAAATGTGGAAAAAGGTAGGACAGAGATAAGTGAGGAGAAGCTAGAAACAAAATAATAAAAATGAGAGGGGGAAAATATAAATAAAATTATAAAGAGAAGAAAATTGGAGTGGACATACAGAAAAGTTTTCTTTTTTCTACTTATCTACACACACATTAAAATCTTTACACAGAACCTGGCATTTTTCCCTGTTGCTCTGTCAACAATGAAGAGCTAAACTGAATTTCACATTATGAAATTGTTAAAACAGACATGATTTTTTTTACGTTTTGTTATAGTTAGAAATACCATAACCGTGTCTTAGCTTTTTTTTTTTTTAAAGACCAGATAAATATTTGTGTTTTACCAAAACTTTTTGTGGGCCTTATAATCACTATTGGAACTACTCACGTCCACCGTGTAGTGCGAAAGGAGCCACAGATAATACAGAAACAAATGAATGTGTCTGTGTTCTAATAAAACTTTATTTACAAAAATAGACATCCAACCTATGAGCTGTAATTTGCCAACCCCTACCTTAGAGTAAAACGTACTATTCAATATACACGCATACGTCTATGCAAAGTGCCATGTGTATCTTTGGGTTATATAATGTGTCTTTCATATGGATAAGAGTATATATTTTTCTAGGGTTCAGTCTGAATTAAATTATCTATACAAATGAAGCATATTTTAAATATATTGTAATCTTCATCCTTCACTTTTTATGAGATAGTATCTGATTCATATATATATTTTATATATATATATATATATATATATATACACACTAAACTTTGCTTTTTATGATCCTCAATTTTTGGTAATCAATGATCCTTTTTATAATTATTCTTTGTCATAATACTATCTTAATGCAAATAGCAAGTTTGATATACTTGTGCGTGTATGTGTGTTATTTAATCACTTTCCCCCCTCTGTAATATAACTCTGTAACTTTAACTATGAATGTTATTCGATAGAAACAGGTCCAGCCAACTAATCCTTCAAATTTATTATTGTCATCATTGAGACTTATGCCTTATAGGTAAGCCAATATCAATCTTTTTTCCTATAGAAATGTACCACTGGGTAGTAATTGATGTCCCCTTCCTAAGAGACAATGCAGACATTTCCAGGAGAGTTACTTTAATAGAAAATGTTTTATACCTTTTTTTCCAGATAGAAGAGTTTAAGAGGAAACACGCACATAATTGTCTGAAGAAGGGCAATGACTGGCCCATTATCTTAGGTCCTATCAGTTTTCCCAGTTGAGAGTACTGTCAGAACCCAGAAGATGATCCCTTTGCTTTCTTTTTGCCCAGCTCAGTAGGCAGTTTTCATGACTGAGTTACCTTGGCCCTTGCACTGGTGTACATGGCAGAACTAGAGGCCAAGTAAAGGCACCTTAAAGACAGTAAAGATGACTGGATATTTACAGAATGAAAGTCAAAATTGTGTACCACAGAAAAGAGAGAGGGAGTTCTGTTTTCCCATTTACAGAAACGGGGACAAAGCCAAATTAATTTCTTCTAAAACTGAGGTTTGCGTTACATGGCCATTAAGTCTGAGCCCTCAGAAATGAAGCTGACAGCTAAATTACATGCAAAAGTCACGGTTAAGTACTGATCTCATAAGCCCTTACTCACCAGTCTATGTATGGAGCTATTTCTGTGTTTGAAGTGTTAATCTGATCCTGCCGGCTCTACCCAGATAGAACTCCAGGTGAAGCCTGAGAAATCAATGGAGGAATTGTGCACAGACAGGATCCAGGAAGGTAGGAAAGCAGGGTGGGGCTTAGGGCCCCTGGAAAGACAGCAGGCTTGAATTGGGTCTTTGATATTACATCAATTAAGCCTGACTAGCACACCAGGCAACAACATTCTTGCCCTGAATTTGCAGATTGAGGTGTGTTTCCTCTAAGCACAAAGTGAAGGGACACAGGCAGCCTTTTCTTCAGTTATGGCAAATAACTGGTTGATCAAGTTAAATATATATATATATTTATATAATATATATTTATAGATAATATATTTATGTATCATATATCTGTACTATATATTTATAGACATAATATATTTGCATATATTTATAGATATATAGAGATATATTATATATAAATATATATATATATAAATTTTATATATACATATAAACATAAGAGAATCGCCTGGCCTGGCAATCTCTAAGTTTAGCAATCGTACTTAAAGGTAGTACCACTACTTCAGTTTTTAAATCTCCTTTCTGCCTTCATTCTTTAGCAAGAATACCAGATTTAGCAATGCCAGCTAAATTTGAATTTCAGTTAAATAATGAATAATGTTATAGACGTATACCCTCTGCAATAGCTGGGACATATATTCATTTTTGTCTGAAATTCAGATTTATTTGGGCATCTACATGTTATCTGGCAGCTCTAATTCTTAGTAAAGCAAGGAAGATGGAAAGGTGTGACATTTCATATGGGAATGTTAATTATTGGATGGATAAATTGGCACTGAAGTGTTCCATGCTATGGTTCATTATAGAGCCAATGAGATCAGTTTATTATTTCTTATATAGATGCAGAAAATTAATTCAGAATGATTGGGGAAGGCCAGTCTGAAATAGTAAAATATTTTAAAGTAAATGATACAATTTAAAGAGAGGAATCTTACAGAATGTAGTCACTCACCAGGAACTCAAAAGTATTTATTGAAAGAATTATGTGAGATAAATTGTTCATTATCATATATAGTTGGCACAGCTTTTAACTAATTCCAACTGAGACTGATAGAGTAGTAAGTTTATTCCCTTGAAGAAAACAGATAATTGTCATTTAAAGCCTCCTGAGGGTTAGACAGCAACACAGAAAGGAAGAAACAATCAAAGATTAAAGGAGGGACTTCCCTGGTGGTCCAGTGGTAAAGAATCCGCCTTACAATGCAGGGGAGGGAGGTTCGATCCCTGGCCAGGAAACTAAGATCCCACATGCCGCGGAACAACTAAGCCCATGCACCACAACTACTGAGCTCGCGCGCCTCAACTAGAGAGCCTGTGTGTAGCAAACTACAGAGCCCACAGGCTCTGGAATCCACGTGCTTCACAGGTACAGAGCCCACGCACTCTGGAGCATATGCGCCACAACTAGAGAAAAGAAAACCCGCACACCACAACTAGAGAGAAGCCCGCACACTGCAACGAAAGATCCCACATGCCGCAACTAAGACCCAACACAGCCAAAAATAAATAAATCTTAAAAAAAAAAAAGATTAAAAGAAAAAACTCTCTTCTTGAAGTAAGCACAAGATAATAATAATAGCTAACACTTTATCGAACACTTACTATTGTTCATATTCGGGTTGCACATTTTGCCAAGCACTTTATATACATCAGCTCATTTTGTCTTTCAATCCTCACAGTATCTCTATGAGAAAAATACTCCTATGTTCTCCATTTTATAGACAAGAAAACTGGGGCTTAAGACGGATTAAGAAAAGTTATGCAGAAGCAAGTCAGAGTCCTTACTCCAGATTTCACTAATACCATAAAATGCCATGCTCCTAGCCATTAAGTAATATCAACTCCAAAAAGTAAAAGACCAATCTGACGTATATTTGAAAATAGAAAATAGGTTAGAATAACATAATAAGTAACCCAAGTTTGAAAGGCTCAGAAATCAGAAGATGTACTTACACAAGCATAGAAAATATAAATAAAGGAGACAAATTAAGAACCTGTCTGTCTGTTTTCTGATCTAAGTGGAGATGACTCTGACCATAGGGTGGCTAGAATCTTGTGCTAGGGAAGGAAAGGATGTTACTGTGTAGTTTATAAAAGCCCCCAGAGTGAATCAGATATAGCCTCCTAGTGGAGAACGACTGATTTGGACACATGCACTTCACTAATACATACGAGTGATTCATTAGACCGCCGTATGTTGGGAATATTAATTGAGACATAGGGTTGAATGTTCTAGGAATGGAACTGTTGTCGTTAGCTACCCCTATGGAAACTGGCTTCCATGCTGGGTGGCTACCAAGGACTCACAGGGCATGGATAGAGAACATGTTAGGAAAACATCATTTTGTAAAAATAGAATACTTTGTTAAAGTTGCTAATAGCTTAATCAGCTGTACAGTGTCAGGAGGGAATAAAAATTCGAATATACATAAGGACCAAGACAGGAAAGAAATAAGCATCTAAATGGAACAGTACGCCTTTTATAAAGTGCTTATTTGCTTTGAAATTAACACTTTTGTGCCTTGCATGAGTTTTAGCTCCCAAGATTTAGGAAGTCACAGAATAGCACCCTTCCCTGTCACTCCTGGGTTCAGAACCATCTGAGAGGAAGGTACAGAGATCAGACAGATGGGTATTAAAATATGTTTATTATAATAAGTGTCTGATTGGAAGGAATGACTCATCTTAGATTTACAGCCATACCAGGCCTCCTCTACTTCACTCCTGAATTACTCAAGTGTCCCTAGCCAGCAACAAGCAGCTCTGGGCAATCACAGGCCTGATCTTGCAGGTATATAACACGTAGGAGTAGAGAATTCATAACTTCCTGCAGGCAAGCTGCATCCAAAAGTGAAAGAGAGGAGAAGGTATAGAGTGGCACATTCTAAGCAGTTTTTCTAAACTCACTCAATAAACAAGCCACTCCTCTTGCCTGGGGACAGTGAGTGAAGGGCTGGGAAGAGGCCAGGAGTATCACTGGAGTTGAAAAAAATGGAGATCCTCCCAAAACACGGGCCTTGGTCCGTCCTATTCAAGTTGAAGCCTCAGTTGCTGAAGCCCCTTAGCAAATTCTAAGAGACTCAAAGAAATTGGATACTTCTGAATCAAGATTTTGTACTATTTGAACTTTGCAGTAAAAATAACTATAACAGGAACATTTACTTAACGCTTATCATACGACAGGCCCTGTTCTAAACTCTTTACATACACAAATTCATTTAATCCTTCCAATTATCCTATGAGATAGGATCCACATTTCACAGCTGGAAAACTGAGGCACATAGCAGTTAAAAATAACCCTCCGTACTTTTGCTGGTGGTCCTTTTATTGTAAGTCTCCTTACCTTCCACCTGTGCTAGAGACACAGGAAATTTTAGCATACTTTTCTGTATTTTGTCTTTAGGCAATAAGGCTTCGTTTGGTTCCTGTCATCAAATGCTGCACCCTACATAGAACTGGGTAAGCCTTAGACTTCTTTAAATCAAGCAACTTCTTTCCCTGGTCCTTGTATCCACCTTCTCACAAATGCTCCAACTGCTAAAACTTCCTCAACAGAGAGGCTGTATATCTGCCTTCTCTCTGATCTTTTCTCTATTCGCCGATCTAACTTTTCTAGATTTCTTCTTCCCCTCCTCAGGCATCTGCTCAGGTCATCTGCAAATTTCTCAGGTGAACCGTGACCCCCAGAAAACCCATCAGGGAATATGAAGCCAGCACTTCTGTCTACTAGGCATGACGCCAATCCCACTGTATTTAAAATTAGAGCCCATTTACTTGCAAGGTACTCCACCTGTGTCCTTCCAGTGGGCTTGAGTCTCTAAATGTACACATTTAAAAAATCTAAGTGAGCCATATGTAAAATAGATAGCTAGTGGGAAGCAGCCGCATAGCACAGGGAGATCAGCTCGGTGCTTTGTGACCACCTAGAGGGGTGGGATAGGGAGGGTGGGATGGAGATGCAAGAGGGAGGAGATATGGGGATGTATGTATACATATAGCTGATTCACTTTTTATACAGCAGAAACTAACACAACAGTGTAAAGCAATTATACTCCAATAAAGATGTTAAAAAAAAAAATCTAAGTGTACTTGCTTCCTGAATTTCTTTTCTCTCTGTCTCACCTTGATTTGTTCAGGCCTCTGTTATTTGAACTTTGTTTGCTATCTGCTGTCCCTACTCTATTAAGAAGTTTCTGATACCATCTCTGGTCTTTAGCTCTTCCTTCTCGGTTTGGCCCATGCGTATCTGCAGACTGGAAACCTAATCTTTCCCTCTAGACCAGTGTCTTTTAAACTGTAATCCTCAAATTACTAGCAGGCATGACCAGTTTTTTTTAAATGTAGAATATAATTAAATGACATATAATGAGGTATATATGTATATATATACTACTATGTATATAATGTAGTATAACAGACTAGAATTCTCATGATAATTATAAGTATTTGGGGTGACTTTTTTTCTAGGTGTGTGTGTGTATTAGAGACCACAAGGTCAGGGCTGGGTGAGAAGTATGCTGGCCCAAGGAGGCCTCATTCGGGCAGAGAAGCACAGCTGTATGATGAGGAAACAGCAGGAGGCCCAGGGCAATATTCTTTGTTCCCATTGGAAGGAAACGGCTATCACTGATGATACATGTTCCAAACTAGAGTTGAGGGCATGGGGCAAAGCTATTGAGATGTAAAGATATTGTATCACAGAAGAAGAAATGTGAGTCCCAATGACCTCTAACTTCATGTAAAATGATTTAGGTCCTGTGTTGGAAGCCTTGAATATAAGTTGGGCATTTTGAAACATTCTGGGACAATTAACCTCCAAACTACTAGCAATTCAAGAAGGCTGAATTTTTAAAGGCCTTGCTGAATGACAGTAAATGTTCATTTGAAGTTAATACAGAGTGACTTAGTGTAGCTATGTTATCCCTCATCAGCGCTAGCAACCACAGAAAAAGAACCAAGAAAGTGGTAGCTCAAGATTGGCCACAAGAGGACATGGCAAAAAAGGCCAGAGTGTGGGTGAGGGACTCCAGCAGGTTGGATGACAACTACCATTATGGAAAGCCTGCTCAGTGCCAGGGGGAAGGGCTTGGAAAACTGCCCACCAGGTACAGGCTGTGTATGTGTCCATAACGAGAAGAAAGAGAGGATCCTAGGAAGATAATCTGCATCACTTCTTGAGACTGATATACTTATTACATATTAATAAATAGGATGCCTGAGGCAAATCAGTTAGGTAGAGGTTTAGGTATCCTTACTTACATTTCTGAGCTCTAGTCTTTCCAAAATAAACTGACTATTTAATACCAATTTAGGTGCTGGAGGAAGATGGGGGCTTGGAAGTGGGATGTAAGTCTGAAACACAGAGAACCCTCTTCCTTCTTTCCACAGTGGTTCTTGAATCTACTTTCCGCTATTTTACAACAGCCTTAATTGATTAATACGTCTTTTGAATATATTCAAAGTAGAATGGATTAAATCCTGAAAATCGTCTTGAAATTTAAAAAAATCAGCTTATTCATTATTGTTGTTTAGTGTTCCAATTATCTATTGTTGTGTAAAAAAATACCAAAACTTAGTGACCTAAAATAAAGTAATTAATTTTGTTCCCAAATATGCAGTTTAGGCAGGGCTCAGTGATGGCACCTTGACCCTGATCTACTCAGCCTCAGCTGAGGTGGCTCCAAGGTTGGGGTCTAGAATCATCTAAATATTGGTTCAGTCCCATGTTTGTCAGTTAGTGCTGGCTGTTCACTGGGACCTCAGCTGGGACTGCCTACCAGAATATCTAATGTGGCCTCTCCATGTGGCCTGGGCTTCCTGACAACATGGTGGTGGGATTCTTAGGGCAAGCATTCCAAAAGAGAGTGAGCCAGATGGAAGATGTATCACTTGTTATGACTAAGCCTGAGAAGCATCATTTCCCCTGCATTTTATTCATGGGGGCAGTCATGAAGCTCCACCCAAGTTCAAGAGAGAAGAGAAACAGACATGCCGCATTCTTTTCGTCTATGCAGTCACAAAGGCCTGTCAAGTTTCAAAGGGAAAGGAAATAGACTCTTCTTCTTGATGGGGGAATGACAAAGGGCAAAGTGCTGGTCCTGGGAATAATGCCTTGGCCATTTTTGGAAAATACAGTTCGCCACATTTAGCAAACTTCTTTTCAAAAATAAAAAGGTATGAAAAGTAAGGTCCAATTTCATTTAGTTACAGAGAAAAGAAAGTCGAAAAGCTTTCTCAGATGGAAGCAGAGAGGTAGGTATTGGTACCTTTCTTCTGCCAACCACAGATTTCCTGAGGTGTTGCGTCAATGGGAATTTTATCCCAGCAGTCAAAGGCATGATTTGACCCTAGCATTTTTATAGGTGCGTCTTAGAGAAGAATCTGATGATATAAGTAAACTGCTCTTCTGCCTGAAGCTTATTTTAGAAATAAGGAATGGATGAATCACTAAATAGCTTATGGTTATGTTTTTATTGATTTATGACTCACCATGTGTGCCTATCTTTCAGGCAAAAATAATGTCTTTCCATGTAAGTGATTTGCTTTATTAGACCTCATGGGGGAAGAGAGTTCTTTGCTCTATGTTTGACTCTGACAAGGTAATGGCTCTTGTCCTGCTCTCGAGAAGTGACTAAGATGCTCACGTGGGAAGATGCTTTAACTTTTCAAGCTACAGAAATGCCATTTATGAAATGATGTGTACTGGGCACTGTTATCTAAAAGAGTTAATGCATATGGAATTTACTGCTAAGACCCAGGCCTCCCAGCATACACAGGGTGTCACAAAAGGGAAATCATGGATCCATTCTGGGAAGTTGTGCCGAAGATCAGGAAAATGGGTCAGATGACCTCCAAAGTGCCTACACAATTTTGTCCACTGTCAGAAGTACAGGATGACTCCCTACATCTTACGGTCTTTCACTTTTTTTTTTTTTTTGGCCACACCGCACAGCATGCAGGATCTTAGTTCCCCGACCAGGGACCGAACTCGCGCCCCTGCAGTGGAAGCGCAGAGTCTTAACCACTGGACCTCCAGGGAAGTCCAGTTTTGTACTTTTATTCACATAATTTCTTCCCTGCTGAAAGAATCCTACTTCCAACCCAACCATCTTCACTTCCACCGAAAGCCTCTCCATGCTTTGCCCACATTAGAATGACTGTGAGTCTATCAGAATGCGCTCAACCACAGATTTACTTATTTCTTAATTCGATATAGTACTTTATATATTCTTTTTTTTTAGCACTTGACACTCTAGGTTAAATTATTCTTTATTTTCCTTTCCCATTGGAGACATTGATAATCTTTGTTCCTCTGGTACTCAGAATAAGCCCTGTCAGATAGAACTGGGCTTTCTAACACTGAATTCATGTTAGAATCCCCAAGGCACTTTTTGAAAATACCAACCCCTGAAACTCGCCCCAGACCAGTTAAATCAGAATCTTGTGGGTGGTGTGGGGATCAGGCATCATGGCTTCAGGAATTTTTTAAAAACTTTCCCGGGTAATCCTGTGGTCAGACAAGGTGGAGAAACACCAACATAGAGGATACCCAATGGTGTTTTCCTGAATGAGGTTTGTCTGTTGAGTACTAAGCTCCCATTATAGATCCTTAAAGTATCCACCTTCTACAAAATGTAAGTCCTAGTTGATGTGCTCGATAAGAACTTTCCTTTTCCCCCAGCTAAAATAAAGTAGGAACTACATATATAAATGTATTTCAAGCCATTCTACACAAAGGGCTTTACATGAAAATTACTTCTTTCCTAGAGTACAAAAGTCTAGATAACAATTTAACCTGATACAGAAAAAGAAATGAAAGATTCTCCAAATGTCATCATGGGCAATGTGTGGTTAATTATAAAATAGAATAATCTAGGCCATGGTTTTCAAACTGTGTTCAGTGGAGATGTTTAAGCCAAATTCCATGACTTGTATACAGTTGACCCTTGAACAATGCAGGATTGAATCATGTGGGTCCACTTATAGGAAGATATTTTTCAACAGTAAACACTACGATACTACAGAGTCCATGGTTGGTTGAATCCGTGGATGTGGAGGGAACCACGGAGGCCAGCTATAAATTATACATGGATTAATCCCCCCAAGTTGTTCAAGGGTCAACTTGTATTTTTATATAGCACAAATATGCCATATATACTGTAAGTTAACATATTGGTGATTACCAACATATTAAGATGTGTTGGTGGTTAAAATTACTTTTGTGGTACTTCTGCCACAAATACGCATGTACACATACATACACACACACATGGAAATCAGACCTGCTTAGGTCTTCTCACGTAAAACTACAGGACAGGGGCTTCCCTGGTGGTGCAATGGTTAAGAATCCGCCTGCCAATGCAGGAGACACGGGTTCGAGCCCTGGTCCGGGAAGGTCCCACATACCGCGGAGCAACTAAGCCCGTGCGCCACAACTACTGAGCCTGTGCTCTAGAGCCTGTGAGCCACAACTACTGAGCCCACACGCCGCAACTACGGAAGCCCTCACACCTAGAGCCTGTGCTCCGCACCTAGAGAAGCCACCGCAATGAGAAGCCCGTGCGCCGCAAGAGTAGCCCCCGCTCGCCGCAACTAGAGAAAGCCCGCACACAGCAACGAAGACCCAACGCAGCCAAAAATAAATAAATCATAAATAAATTTATTTTAAAAAATTGGAGCTAGTTGAGGTTCTTTCAAACCTATCAGACTGCAAGTGTAACGTTTGCCACTTGCACGTTTTGTAATCACTGCACCTCAAAACCTCAGATTTGTGTGCAGGAGGGATTGTGGAAGTCTCTCCTCGGCATATTTTCTGAGGATGTCAACTCTTAGGGATCCTAGTTCACTTAGTTAGTGAACCCCTATATAAGTAGGCTAATAATTAGGGAAAATAATATTAACGTGTTAATGGTCTGCAGCTACTTCAACCCAAAATAATTCTCCTGTCCTTTCAAGGGACAGGAGGGGAAGGCGAAGCAGGAGCTGAATTTAGTGTTTTTGTTACCCGTTAGAAATAAGGTTTGGCATCAAAATGTCTCAAGTTTGGCTTGACTCTGTAGGGCTACTAGGTTTTGTTTTGTTTTGTTTGCGGTACGCGGGCCTCTCACCGCTGCGGCCTCTCCCATTACGGAGCACTGGCTCCGGACGCGCAGGCTCAGCGGCCATGGCTCACAGGCCCAGCCGCTCCGCGGCATGTGGGATCTTCCGGGACCGGGGCACGAACCCGTGTCCCCTGCATCGGCAGGAGGACTCTAAACCACTGTGCTACCAGGGAAGCCCTGGACACATGCTTTTAATCAAATAAAATTTGAATTTTTTTTGCGGTAAACGGGCTTCTCACTGTTGCGGCCTCTCCCGCTGCGGAGCACAGGCTCCGGACGCGCAGGCTCAGCGGCCATGGCTCACGGGCCCAGCCGCTCCGCGGCATGTGGGATCTTCCCGGACCGAGACACAAACCCGTGTTCCCTGCATCAGCAGGCGGACTCCGAACCACTGCACCACCAGGGAAGCCCTGGCTATGAGGTTTAAATGCTTTTTTTTTACCGAGAACCTGGGCAGCTTTCTAGTTCAGCATAGAGGGCTATTCTGCAAGACTCCTGAAAACATCACTGGCAATTTTAGGGAATCAGGAAGACGGTACTTACCAGAAGCTGCCTCCACGTGTAGCAGGTAGAATGAAAGGAATACTGCAGAAAGCCCCTTGGGGGAATTGGTGGAAAAATCCTGTCCCCCTTCCAAAAAAAAAAGAGCATTCTGGAGTAACAGATGATTTTAGGAGGATGAACTGCAGGATTTGGTTGTGGTTCCCAGAGGATTAGGCAGTAGAACTGCCGCCCAGGGGCTCCTTCCCCTTTGTTGGCGCAGCGGAACTGCGAACTTGAAATACCTGCGCCGTTCCTGCTGGGCTACGTGACTACGTAGAAGGCGTAGCTGAGCGCGTGATTTAACCTCTCATTGCCTCTACTCCTTATCTGGAAACAACGTTCTCCATAGGTATGTTGAGAGGGTTGAATGAATTAATACTCATAAAATACATAGAACAGAGCCTGGCACAAGTAAGTCCTCAATTAATTTCGGCTACTTAAAAAAGCTTCGAGAATATTTGTTCAAAACAGTTCCAGATTCATATCTAGCCGGGAATGCCAACCAGCCTCTATGCTTATGTAGCCTTGTCTTTGGTATTCTACCATTGCCACTTCTATTGTATTTTACACTTTTAGAGCCGAAAGACAAAGTAACTATAAATAAATTGTTTAGGTCACAAATCTGGAAATTAAATTTTTCCTCTTCTTGGAGGTCAGCCGATTGTGGTTAAAATCATGACAAAAACATTTCTTCTTGAGAATAGATTCCTCCCCCTCAACTTTTCTTTTGGAAAACACAGACCTGAATGAGCTGTTGAATTCTCTGCAGTACAGATTTGAAAGTCTCAACTTTTATCAGTAATTCTGCCGGTAGAATTCTTTACTATACACGTGTCCCTTTACGACTGCCACTGGAGCCTAGCGCTGTAGGATGAGCAGCAAGCATCTCTCACTTTGGGGATCTGTGTCTTTGGTTTCTCAGTAACAAAGAAGATACCCAACACTAATGTCCCTTCCATTTGTAACATTATGACAGCAAAGCCGTGACAGCAATAAAGTTGCTCAGTGATGTAAAATTGAAAAACACTTGCAAAAATTGGCAAGATAAGCTACTCTCAGTAGTCATTTTGCAAAAGTTGAAAATACATCTACAAAGCAAGATTATGTCTCTTGCTTTAAAGAACGTAATTTGTTTATTTTTCCATTACTTAGAAGGATCCTCAAAAGCAAAATGAAATCAGTATTTGGGATTTCATTGGATATTTTATTTACTAAATAAAATATAACACTATTGCCTTCCAGGTATTGTGTTATGTGCTAAATATGGCACAGGGAACAAACCAGCCATGAATCCTACCTTCACGGAACTTAATCTAAGCATGTAGTTTCAGACTTAGGGTGCATTAGAATTACTCAGGAAGCCTGTTCAAAATGTAGTTCTCAGAACTTGGATTCTGATTCAGATCATCTGGGAGAAACCCTGAAATCTGCAGTTTTCACAGAAGCCCCATGTGATGGTCATGCAGATGACCCAAGAACCACGCACTGAAAACTGGAGCAGGAGATGATCCAGGCAAACCTTATTAAGAAAATAAGTGTTTGTGATGAACATTTTTATGGTAGTAATTTATGACGAAGGGACCCACAAGATGTGTCAGGCTTCCATATCATCTTGCAAGCACAGACAAAGTATATCTGCAAATGGAAAAAAAGAGTCCATTTTACAGGGAAATTTTGCATAAGATGCAAGCTTTGTCGTTATTCAGGCTCTTCCGGGTGTCCCATCTTCCAGCTGTGACCAAGTCTCTCAGGACTCTCAGTACGTGTTCAGCCTCTTTCCCAAGCCCCTCTGACACTCATCCAGCTGTTCAGAGAACAAGCCAACTGAATCAACACAAGCTATATTTACCACAAGTGAAAGACTATCAATACTTGAGATAGCAGCAGGGAATTCTGACATCTGGTAGCACCAGAAGATTAACAAAGGCATTTGGCAAATCAAAATAGGTGAGGCTTAGGAAAGACAGCTGCTTTGTGGGATCAGGATTAAACCAAGCTAGTGAGAGGAAGAATGGTCTCAAGTAATAGCAGACTTGCCTGCCAATTTGCAAAACTTCTCCTTAATTCCCCGAGGTGTTATTCTTACAGATAACTAAATGAAGCAATTTGTATTACTGTATATTATTTTATCTAAATAAATAACATGTAAAATTCAATATTCATTCATAGATTATCTTTCTTTGCCTGAAGATTAAAACAGAGCATTTCTTAGCAATACTGAGAAACTCTGAATGGCTTTTATCAGTCAGGTTTTGTGGGAACTTTAGTCCACTCATCCTGTTGGGGCAGGTGCCGTAAACAAATAATGTGCCCAATGGAGGTGTGATTTTTAGCAAGGCAAGGAAGGCAGCCTTCTCAATTTCTTAGTAAGACAGCCTGCTCAGTGATGAACCATCCTGAACCATCCTTCTAGGAAATAAAGAAATTCCCATATAATTCTCCCCTTTGGGTTAATATTGATATCTCTGTTTGAAATGCTGATACTTTCTACAAGTGGGAGCTCAAGAAGCCCAGAACAGGGAACAGATCTGGAGTTAAAGATCAAGGGGAAAAAAACTTGTGTGGCAAGAAAACAGAAAATTGGCATCACAGTCCTCATTATGCAAGTTTCAGAGACCCAGCTGATAGAGATGGGAGATTCAGGAGGAGGAAATTCAAAGACTTTGCTGTATACCTGAAACTAACACCCCATTGTAAATCAACTATACCCCAATATAAAATAAAAATTCAATTAAAAATAAAATGCAGTAAGATAAAATAAAATAAGACATTGATTTGCAGAGAGACCAGAACTTCTCCAGCTTTAATGGGCATTTATTCATTCTTTTAGCATTTCACTAAAATGCCCACAATGTGCTTCGCTCAGTGCTTGGCGATGGGGGTATCAAAGGGAGGAAACAATCAACTCCTACATCTCTGCTTTTCCTGCCTTCCTCAGATTTAGCCCACTGTGCTAGATGATTCACTCCTTCGGAGAGTGAGGGACGTATGACCGTGATGCAAGCCTCCCTGAAATCTTCTGATCTGCTCAGGTATCTTACCTTTTCTCTCTGTGCTAATTACCAAGAATTCACTGCAGTGAGCTGCAGTGAAACACATTCATTTTTTTAATAAAAGCAGGTTAGAGCCATTAAATAATTATGAAACCATTTAGTAGAGCTTCAAGTACTTGAAGGGTATTTAATACCCTTAAAGACAGTTTCAACCCTAGTTTTCCCATTACCCAAATCATTTCCTGGAAGACTGTTCATTACCAGAGGAGAATATTAAATCTTCTAATGCTGCTAACATGGCAATAATGTGGAATGAATACATTATAAAACATTCTAATGTGTCAGATAATTTTAAAATACATGATATACAAGAGAGCCTCTTTATTTTAAAGTTTGTCTCATCAGTGATGGTTCTTAACCCATTTACAGGGTTCAAACCTTCTTTCTTTGGTCTCGTCTACTCACTTTCACTGCAGCTTTCCATCGTGGACTCTCTGCAGAAATTATTTTCAGGGTTATCACAATAGAAGAAATGGAAAGATCTGGAAAGGCATCTATATTCGACCTCCTTGTGTGTTATCTAAGTTCCCTACTGTCCCAGTTCTCAGTTATTAGTAACAGGAATGACTACGTGCTAAATGCCAAAGTGTACCAGGCAGCAGGCTAGATCTTGCTTGAAGCATTTGCCTGTTACCACCTTGCAGCAGTTCTGTCAAGTAGGTCTTATCCCACTTTCCCAGTAAACCAAGGCTTAGAGAGGTGAGGTTTACAGGAGCTAAGGAGCAAAAGGGACAGATCCAATCCAGGGGGACAAAACCCCTATGTCTCTCCTCCCACCCAAACACCAGCACCTCGTGAAGTCTTCCATTAGTTCTCAAGGACACGCGTGATTTTTCTAAGTGTCCCAAAGAACCTGTAGTCTCTTTCTGTCACGTATAGAAATAGACAATGATATGCAAAATTAATTTGTTCATTTTAGTATTCAAATTCTTTGTATGTGATGGGGTTAAAATACAGCATCTTGGTATATTGAATATCGTAAGGGGTTTGAGAAAACAGCAGAAGCAGGAAAGTCACCGGAACTTTTCCTCTCAACCCACCCACCCCTTCTCCTCTGAAACAATCATAAACCCTCATGTGAGAGATGCCCTCCGTATACGCAGAGGAAAGGAACATCCTTATCTCCAAAGATAAAGGAACACCAAGGAGAGCCCACGTAAACAGGTCTTGCTACGTTCCCCCACTTTACCATATGTACCTCACATTTCTTAACCTCTTATATTCCTCCATGACCTCCCGCGTTTCATCAAACCTAGCACAGAAATACCCAGATCCGTCTTTAGGTCTTCATTTCCTTACAAAGGCTCCTACGTCACATAAAGCTTATATTAAATAAATGTATATATTTTCCTCCTGTTCATCTGTCTTTGTCGGTTTAATTTTTAGACCCAGCCATAAACCGTAAGAGGGTCGAGGAAATCTTTTTCCTCTCCTGCATATGTTGGCTTATTCTTTCACTATTTGGTCTGTCAAATTCTCTCAAATGATAAAAGGTGCTTATTAAGCTCATTTGATCTAAAAATACATAAGCTTCTCAGCTCAGAGTTTTTTCTCTTCCTGTTGTTTTATGAGCGATTGCTTCCCCTCCCCCTGTTCTTTTTTTCTCCTTTTAAACATGTTATTATTTGCCTATTAAATACCTGGATCTAGCTATCTTGTCATCCATTAAATCATGATTCCCATTTCTTGGTATTTTTGCTCCACATTGGGAGGTTGCACACCAATTTGATCTTCCAGATTATTAATTCAAGTCAGCAAGGTCCACTCTCTTTTCATTTTCTCTGTTGTTGTTTTTTAATCAAATATTCATTCAACAGCTATGAGCATCTATAGTGGTCCTGGCACTAGTCTAGGCTCTTGAGACGTATGAAGGAATGAAATGAAACAGGCAACTCTTATCTTCTAAAATTTCTTTAAGGCAGTTTACTAGAAATGCTCACATAGAAATTCTTCCTGGTGACACCCGGACTCCCCTGCTCCACCCCCATCTAGAACATTCTGTAACTCCAAACACTCCTAGCCCTCAAAAGTTTAAACTTTAGGTTGAACCCTCCTCTGCAATTTGTGATTGCTTCTGGCCCATTTACCTGTGGTTCTTCATATTGAAGAGCTATTTTCTACCTTGGAGTTTATCATTGCTAGAAGGTTAATTTTATAGAATCAACTTATTTTGTTATTTGTTCTTGATTTTTGGCATTGTTGATATGTAGGTTATCAATACCCAGACAGAACATATGGAATTAAGCATCCCATAGAATTATAATTTTTAAGACTTTTTGTGGTGGTTACTCACTGAACCATATCAGCAACAACTTTGTCTTATTCATCTCTGAATTTCTAGAACCAAACAACATGCCTGGCACAAGTGTTAAATAACTTCTTTGAATAAACGGTACAAAGGGCTGATTTCAACGTGTGCTTCTTATTGCTTTACATGACGATAAAATCACGGAATTGAAATGATAGACCAGACACATGACTGAGAAGAGCCTGCTGAGATTTCACTTAAGAGAAATAAAAAGTAAACCATAGCCGACTTCCCTTCCACATTATTAAGTGGAAAGTTGAAATAACTTCTTCCTATATGTTCCCCTATTATTAAAATTAGCATTTTATAAGATTTTTACTTGCTGTTCTTTGATTTTACATCAGGAAACAAACTGATGTCTTTTTCAATCTCTTAATTTCATTCTCTTAGAGCAGGGGCTTCTTGGACTGGAAGGTGCAGCTTCTCATCGTACTTGGACTATTGTACTATTCTTTTGCCTTTCATAGATTGACACCTCTTATATACCTCCGCAATATTAGCAAAATATTATTAAAGTCAGTTTTTATTCATAGGTTTTTTTGGGGGGGCGTGAAGTAGGAGCTACTAATTTGTACTTTGATTTTTGCTTTGTAGGCACTCAAAGATAAGAATATTTTTTCCTTCCCCTAACACAAGAGCCAGTTCTCTTTGTTCCAAGTAGCATCTCAGAGAACATCCCCATGACGGCTAGACAGGCAATATAACAGAACAATGTGGATGAGGTGTCCGTGAGTGGTGAAATGGCATGTCCTTTCCAAACAGGATGGCTGCTATTCAGCTCCAACTCTGCAGGAATACAGCCCAATTTCCACATTCCACATCTTGCAGTTTTCCATGAGAAGGCAGAAATATGTTTGGTTTTGCTTTTATTAATTTCAGCTTTATTGAGGTATGATTTATATATAAAATAAGATATTTAAAGTGTACATTATGGTGATTTGATCTATGCATACATTATGAAACGATTCCTCCAACTAGTACACATCCACCACCTCACATATTCTCATAGATTTATCTTTTTTTTTTTTTTTTGGTGAGAACATTTAAGTTCCACTCTCCTTGCAAATTTCAATTCTACAATACAGTGTTATCAACAGTAGTCACCATGTTTTTCATTAGATTCTGAGACCTATTCATCTTATAGCTGGAAGTTTGTACCTTTTTACCAAACTCCCCTCTTTTCCCCACCCCCAGCCCCTTTTCTACTTTTCTATTCACTATTTCTATGAGTTTGACTTTTCTTTTTTCAGATTCCACATGTATGTGATACCATGCAGTATTGGTCTTTGGTTTATTACACCTAGCTTAATGCCCTCAAGGACGTCCATCCATGTTGTTACAAACGGCAGGATTTCCTTCTTTCTCATGGCTGAGTAATATGCCCCTGTTTACGAGCTATATATAGATATCTATATATATCTCACATCTTCTTTATCCATTTGTGCATTAATGGACACTTAGGTTGTTTCTATATCTTGGCTATTGTGAACAATGCTGCAATGAACATGGGAATGCAGATACCTCTTTGATATCCTATTTTCATTTTCTTTGAATGTATACCTAGAGGTGGGACATGGAGATTGCTGGATTATATATTTTTTTCTTTACTACTGGTAAGTAACTCAATTTAACAACAACCTCCCCAGACACACTGAAAAGAAAAAAAAAACCCAAACAAACAAAAAAATTCCCTGCAAACCAAACAAAATACATCAGCGGCCAGTTTGTCTATCCACAGCGGCCAGTTTGTGACATCCAGTTTAATGACTGTAATTTTCTTAATCCTGGAGGAACTAAAACTTCATTTTGTTTTGTTTTCCTGAAAAACTTTTTTTAAAATGACCCTTATTCTTTAAGAGTTTAGAGACCTATAAAGAATATAATGGAATTGTCTCAGGATACAAGGATACAGAAACCGGAATTTGGAGGATTTAAGGGAAGAAAGTAGCACAAATCCAGAAATGAACGGTTCCCCCAGATGGAGAGACAAAGGGGAGGCAGGTTTCCAAATGGCAGAGCCCTTCTATTGGTCCTAGAAGTGTATTATTTCCAGGAGATGACTGAGCTGACTGTATGGATAGATGGATGTCCATGAAATGGACACAAAAAAGTGGAGCAACGTATCTTCAGGTGGACTGTGTGGACTTGACCACCAACATCGTCTCAGTGGTAACCACTCTGGACTTCAATCTAGAGGGCAGTTTCTAATTTTCTTCAATTACAAAAGTGGAGGGACTTCTAGTTATTGTCTGGGTTCCCCTTATTCCCATGGTCATAGAATTCTTAGTGAGGCACATGGCCACCCAATCAATAACAAATACTACTAAGTTTCTGTGCAACTAGATGCGGCCCTGTGACCACCTTCTGGCCATTGAAGAATTGTGTGTGCAACTTTAAGTTCATCCCCATAAAAGAAGTTAGCCAGACCTTTCCTCTTCCTTTCCCTTAGTTGAAATGTGGGCATTTTGATCAAGAATTGAAAACCTTGAGTTAAGAAAAGGAAATCAACAACTCCAAAGGCAATCCTACCAACTCTTAGTCACCTACCCAGAATTTTATGCAACAAAGACATGTTTTTAACTTGTGTAAGGCACTGAATTTATAGGTCTCTTCGTTTCTTTAGCCTAACTTACGCCCTAATGAATTCAAGAGGCCCTGGAGCTTTTATAAGAACCCAAGAGGGTACCTTACCCCCCTCCAGAAACAAAAAAGAAAGAAAGAAAAGGAGAAAGAAAAAAGGGAGGAAGGAAGGATTTGTGCCTAATTCCAAAGTCTAGGAGGATGGAGTCTGGATTAGATTTAATTGTATTTATTTATTTTTATAAATTTATTTATTTATTTTTGGCTATATTGGGTCTTCGTTGCTGCGCACAGGCTTTCTCTAGTTGTGGTGAGCGGGGGCTACTCTTTCATTGTGGTGCACGGGCTTCCCATTGTGGTAGCTTCTCTTGTTGCAGAGCACAGGCTCTAGGCACGTGGGCTCCAGTAGTTGCAGCACGTGGGCTCAGTAGTTGTGGCTCGTGTGCTCTAGAGCACAGGCTCAGGAGTTCTGGCACATGGGCTTTTTTGCAACGCGGCATGTGGGATCTTCCCAGACCAGGGATCGAACCCGTGTCCCCAGCATCGGGAGGCAGATTCTTAACCACTGCACCACCAGGGAAGTCCTGATTTAATTGTATTTAGAAAAATATTTTTACATGCCCAAATGTTATGCAATAATTCGTGTTGATTAAATGTTTTTGCCACTGAAAGAAGAATAAAACTGACCGTCTTGTCTTGGCATTCTAGTCTTGAAATATTGTCTTTGACAATATTTCACCACGGCTGAGGTCTGGGTACTTGGGGATGTTGCTGTGAGGATAATGGAAGTTTTCCCACAATAGATCTATTCCTATGTACAAAGGAAGTATCATGTTTTTTTTAGGCAATAGTAACTTGTTTGGGTGACTAGTACTGACTATGATTTGTGCTTTGATTACTTTGGACTGTGGCCTGAAATTTTTCCGACAGCAAACCTTTAAATGAAAATAATTGACTGTCTCTCAACAGTAAATTTGGGCACATGGATTTTTTTTTATCCATCCACTTCATCATACTTAAAGGTTTTTTATTCTTCTTTTCAAAATAATACTCAAAAAGTATTTTCTTTAGTGGATGAAGGAAATACAAATATGGGAAAGTAGTTAGAAACCCAACTCAGTAAAAGAACCTGGTGAGGAATAAGAGACCATCTAAATTCATGACAATCTCAGATTATTACTAGATGTATCATTTATGATGACAAGCCTCAAAGGTACAATGAAATCCAATGTAATATTAGAATTAATATCAATAATCCCTTTAAGATGTTGTATAACCCTTAACAGAGCCAAAAATATTTCAGGGAGTTTTGTTAAGGTTGTTGTTCTAAAGCCTAGGGAACATTTCCCTTTATGGAAAAGTAAAATCCAGGATTGATTTCCTTCTTTAAGAGATCTTCTAGCCTACATAAAGGTACATTTAAAAATCAGGCAGTTCTTCTATTTTAACAAATATCATAAATGAATGCTCAAAGCCTGTGCTGACAGTGATTAAGTAAGTAATCTATATCAAAACATTTTCAATAGCTGACAGTGTGTCCTGCATTCCTTGAACTTCTTCGGTCCCTGTGGTCTTGGAAAGTCTTATGTAACAAGCATCTTTCCCGGGAAGCCCTCATTAACATCTGGTGAAGAGAGGAATAAATGAACACCAGACAAAATTTCCACCAAGTTAAAATATTAACCACCTATATGTAGCAACTGACCTTGGTTGAATTGTTTTGTTTACCTATATTTTTATTAAAATTCCTCTTCAGGGGCTTCCCTGGTGGTGCAGTGGTTGAGAGCCCGCCTGCCGATGTAGGGGACACAGGTCCGTGCCCCGGTCTGGGAAGATCCCTCATGCCGCGGAGCGGCTGGGCCCGTGAGCCATGGCCGCTGAGCCTGCGCGTCCGGAGCCTGTGCTCCGCAACGGGAGAGGCCACAACAGTGAGAGGCCCACGTACCGAAAAAAAAAAAAAAAAATTTTATAAAAGGCATTTGCTCACATATTAAATCACTAATTGTTGAATTGCAGTTTGAGGTTCCTGAAAGTGTACTGTCTGGGCAAACTCCTGTTAAATTTAAAGCTCAGTAAATGTAATAAAATCCTTATTTCCTTCCTCTTAGACTAATATTTGCATTCGATTTAGGGTACACATTTTTTTCTTGATTTACAGTAATTATTTGTATATCAAATATAATTTCTAGATTAATTTTTTTCTAGCCAGCACCAAGCTTAGACTGGGTAAAAATTGTTTTTAGTACTGACTGCCAGTTTCTAGCTACATAATTTACAAATCACCTCTGAGCCCACTTTCCTGCATGATACAAATAGGGGGAATACACTCTGTTTTCTCAGCTTTGTCAGCAGTTCTATTTCCCAAATGGTGTTTCATGGTCGACATTTTTTACAAAATTAAATAGAAATATCTTATGCAACATAAAATTTCAGGATAAGGATAGGAGATGCAATTTTATTAGAGAAATTAGAAATGATAAACATCAAAACCTTCAAATTTCTTGGAAGCTAAAGCAAATAGAAAAAGAAAATACGTGGTAACTCTTACCATTTGCTGAGGCAGTTTCTCCTTTACATGGAAAAACTCAAACACTTCGTGTAAAATAATATCATTTATGAAGGCACCATGCTCAATACATTCAACACCAGCACGGTAGAAAATGCAATTACTCCTTCATATTGTCATGTTGCTGTAAAATCTCCATCCATGTAAGTTCAGAGAAACTAATCATAACTATCTATCTGACTCTCAAGTTATCAGCCCAGAAAGAGAGATTGTTCTTTGGATTTTATACAGTCGACAGAATGAGGAAAATAAGTTGACTACCAGTAATTGACACGTGAAGAAACAACTCTTGCCAAATTTTTACTTCTCAATTTTTTTCCCTCTGAGAAAATTTTTTGACTTAGTCTGACTTTTTAAAAATTGAAAAAAATATATATCTACATTTTTGGTTAGGATTGGAGAAAACTTTTATTTTTTCCTTTTTTTTAATTTATTTTTTTATAGAGCAAGTTCTTATTAGTCATCAATTTTATACACATCAGTGTGTACATGTCAATTCCAATCGCCCAATTCGTCACACCACCATCCCCACCCCCCCACGGCTTTTCCCCCCTTGGTGTCCATACGTTTGTTCTCTACATCTGTTTCTCAATTTCTGCCCTGCAAACCAGTTCATCTGTACCATTTTCTAGGTTCCACATATATGCGTTAATATATGATATTTGTTTTTCTCTTTCTGACTTACTTCACTCTGTATGACAAACCCTAGATCCATCCATGTCTCAACAAATGACCCAATTTCATTCCTTTTTATGCTGAGTAATATTCCATTGTATATATGGACCACATCTTCTTTATCCATTTATCTGTTGATGGGCATTTAGGTTGCTTCCATGACCTGGCTATTGTAAATAGTGCTGCCATGAACATTGGGGTGCATGTGTCTTTTTGAATTACGGTTTCTTTGGGTTTATGCCCAGTAGTGGGATTGCTGGATCATTTGGTAGTTCTATTTTTAGTTTTTTAAGGAACCTCCATACTGTTCTCCATAGTGGCTATATCAATTTACATTCCCACCAACAATGCAAGAGGGTTCCCTTTTCTCCACACCCTCTCCAGCATTTGTTGTTTGTAGATGTTCTGATGAGGCCCATTCTAACTGGTGTGAGGTGATACCTCATTCCAGTTTTGATTTGCATTTCTCTAATAATTAGTGATGTTGAGCAGCTTTTCATGTGTCTCTTGGCCATCTGTATATCTTCTTTGGAGAAAGGTCTATTTAGGTCTTCTGCCCATTTTTGGATTGGGTTGTTTGTTTTTTTAATATTGAGCTGCATGGGCTGTTTATATATTTTGGAGATTAATCCTTTGTCTGTTGATCCATTTGCAAATATTTTCTCCCATTCTGACGGTTGTCTTTTCGTCTTGTTTATGGTTTCCTTTGCTGTGCCAAAGCTTTGAAGCTTCATTAGGTCCCATTTGTTTATTTTTGTTTTTATTTCCATTACTCTAGGAGATGGATCAAAAAAGATCTTGCTGTGATTTATATCAAAGGGTGCTCTTCCTATGTTTTCCCCTAAGAGTTTTATAGTATCCAGTCTTACATTTAGGTCTCTAATCCATTTTGAGTTTATTTTTGTGTATGGTGTTAGGGAGTGTTCTAATTTCATTCTTTTACTGTCCATTCTTTTACTGTTCAGTAGCTGTCCAGTTTTCCCAGCACCACTTACTGAAGAGACTGCCTTTTCTCCATTGTATATCCTTGCCTCCTTTGTCATAGATTAGTTGACCATAGGTACATGGGTTTGTCTCTGGGCTTTCAATCTTGTTCCATTGATACATGTTTCTGTTTTTGTGCCAGTACCATACTGTCTTGATTACTGTAGCTTTGTAGTATAGTCTGAAGTCAGGGAGTCTGCTTCCTCCAGCTCCATTTTTTTACCTCAAGAATGCTTTGGCTGTTTGGGGTCTTTTGTGTCTCCATACAAATTTTAAGATTTTTTGTTCTAGTTCTGTAAAAAATGCCATTGGTAATGTGATAGGGATGCATTGAATCTGTAGATTGCTTTGGGTAGCATGGTCATTTTCACAATATTGATTCTTCCAATCCAAGAACATGGTATATCTCTCCATCTGTTGGTATCATCTTTAATTTCTTTCATCAGTGTCTTATAGTTTTCTGCATACAGGTCTTTTGTCTCCTTAGGTAGGTTTATTCCTAGGTGTTTTATTCTTTTTGTTGCAGTGGTAAATGGGAGTGTTTCCTTAATTTCTCTTTCAGATTTTTCATCATTAGTGTATAGGAATGCAAGAGATTTCTGTGCATTAATTTTTTATTCTGCAACTTTACCAAATTTATTGATTAGCTCTAGTAGTTTTCTGGTAGCATCTTTAGGATTCTCTGTGTATAGTATCATGTCATCTTCAAACAGTGACAGTTTTACTTCTTCTTTTCCAATTTGTATTCCTTTTATTTCTTTTTCTTCTCTGATTGCCATGGCTAGGACTTCCAAAACTATGTTGAATAATAGTGGTGAGAGTGGACATCCTTGTCTTGTTCCTGATCTTAGAGGAAATGCTTTCAGTTTTTCACAATTGAGAATGATGTTTGCTGTGGGTTTGTCATATATGGCCTTTATTATATTGAGGTAGGTTCCCTCTATGCCCACTCTCTTGAGAGTTTTTATCATAAATGGGTGTTGAATTTTGTCAAAAGCTTTTTCTGCATCTATGGAGATGATCATATGGTTTTTCTTCTTCAATTTGTTAATATGGTGTATCACATTGATAATATATCTACATTTTTTATTAGGATTGGAGAAAATTTTAATGAGTTCAGTTTTTCTGGAATATATGGCATTGGATGACCGATTGACCATATTCTAGTTCCCTCATGCTCTATAAATAGCTATGGAGGAAATAAGAGGGAGAAGCTATTTATACATTGAGAACAGAGGGTCTCCTAGTTGCCATGGCTGTCCTCTCTGAGGATAATATTAACCCTTGCACTAAAAAAGCACTTGATTTCAGCTCAGTCTGTATAAAAATGTGTCCTTTCTGACAAAGGAATCTGAATCAAGGTAGGTCTGAGAAGGAAAGTAACAGTATAATACTGAATTAAAGTATATGATACTGGCAAGGCTCATGATATAAACTTTTCTTTCTATATTTTTGGCTTCATGTACTCTAATCTTCTAATCAATATGAAAACATACTATGGGACAAAACCTAAACTCAGTGTTTGTGAATCTTTTCAGTTGAAAAAACTTTCCACTCCTAACATAGAGAGCCCAAGAGTTGGGGGATGGCCAAATTTAAGGTGTAACTGAATGGCTGATGAGGAGTTTTGGTTGTAGGCCAGAAATTAAAATGAAAAATGCTTCCCATAGTTTTAAAGATGTATCAGTTCAACATTCAATGATATCCTAAATTATGTCTTCTTACTGGGTTGTTAAAAATCAGTCAAGTACAGTTTAGTCTTTTCTAGCCAGGTAACTTATCTCCGGATGTCTTATTTTCCCATATTGATAGGAAAAGGATCACACTATATCTTCCGCTGTTTTGTTTCAATATTATGCAGCAACGAGATGACAAAATGTCCAGCTACTTCATTTTCTTCCTAGTTAGCAACCCTCCTGGACTGCTTTTCTACCCCATCAAAGCACCCAGCCCACAGATTCTATAGCTTTTTCACTATCATCCCCCTCCTATGCTCACTTCACTCTTTAGCTAGAACTTAGTTTCCATGGTCCATCGTTTAAATAGTTTATTGCCAAATGCTATTTTACTCATTTCTCTCTACATCATACTCTCTTGGCAAAATCCAAGTCCTAATTAAACTCAGCTAATACACTGAGTCTCAATCTGTAACCAAATAATTTTTCTTGGAGAAAAACACACGCTTACTGAGTTCGAATGTATTGTATGACCACAAAGCTCAAAGGGGCACACAACACTGCTCAGAAATTCTGTTTATCATATGACTCTTCAAAATGACTCTTTCGTGCATTACTATGTTCAATTCTACATCCCTTCTCATCTAACTCTTTCTCATTTGACAATCTTGCCTCATAATTAGCCCTAAAATAGAAATATCAGACAATACCTCATGTATCTTTACACTTCGAATTAACAAGTCAACCAATATCCGTACTCTTTTTTTTCTATCCTTCCCAGAGCCTATCAATGATGTAAAGGAAACTAGTGTCTGTATAGTGTCTGTTGTTTCCATATTGTTGCTCAAAAGGCCAAGAAGATGCCTCTTTTGCTTTCCCTTTTACCTGGCCCCAAGAGCATTGCCTCGTTCTTTTTTTCTCTAGGAGACTTAAAGAAAATAGCTGTATTGTTTTATTTTTCCCATTGAGCTTCATTGTCAGGCCTCTGGTAGTACAAATCCCTGGGTCTGTGTTGGGAAATCAAGAGATATGTGTGCCGTACAGGACAAGAACAGAGGACCATATGAACTTCACACACTCATAGTTACCCGACTCTTTCCACACTAGTCCATGACCTTGAACCTCTCTTATGAATTCAACATTTTCCTCAGTATAAGTTTCTCTCTTAGGGACTTCTCATATTCAGAGACTAGACCACTGGAATGTGTAGCCCCCTCAGACACTGCCTATACACGCCTAAGTTCTGAAATTAACCTATCTCAGCTTGAAACCAAAATATGCTCTGCTTACCTACATTTAATCCCAAAGAATTCTCCTACAGCTGTTATGTTTTTGACTAGATCAAAGAGTCATGGAACCTACAAACAGGAAAGAAAAATATCTATGCTAGATATTGTCTTTTCCAACTGAGGCAAGAAAGATTAATTATTGATATTGTCTTATGGTTTTTTCTGCAGTACATTGGTATAGATAAAAGGTTAAGATAAATACAACATTATCTAAATCAAGACTTAATTGATGTTCACTAAAAGCAGTTACACTTTCCTTGGGACCTTTCAGGGGCTTATGACAGGACATTTACAAGTGCAGATTTTTTCAAATGAGACCTTTGCCTAATCACCATTGCTAAGTCCAGGGAGTCATTTCATCATGAAATTTGCAACGTTTCTTATTCAGCTGTCGGTACTTCTTATTGTTCAAGATTCTGTCCTGACCCCTTGTTTGTTTGTTCTTGCATACTGTCTCCCTGACTGAAATCATCTATTTTCATGGTTTCTGTTGCTACTTGTCTTCAAATGATGGTCAAATCTACATTTCTAACTCTCTCCACAACTATAGCCTCATTTTTCTTTATGAGGCATCACTTTTATGCCCTAACATCACTCAGCCTAAATCAAACGAAGCTTATCTCCCAGCCTTAATAACTAAATGTCCAAATTTCCCTATGTCAGTTACACATCAGTATCTCAGACTACTATACCAGGAGTCTGGTTGAATATTCCTCTTTCACCTTATTTTTTTCTTTCTCCAACTAGTAGTTAAATTCTATAGATTCTTCTTTAGAAGCATTTCTGTATTTGTCCTCCCCTCTCAGGTCACATCATCACCACCTCGGTCCATGCCCTCACAATTCACAGCCAGCTTCCTTCTACTGTCTCCAAAACAGGTGCTCAAAGCCATACCTTTCCCTCTAATTTACCTGATATTCTACCTCCAAATTAGTCTTCCTGAAATCTGTTTTCCTCATACCATTACAGGGAAGGGAAAGAGAAGGAACTAAATTTATTGAGCATCTAACCATGACCTTGGCACTTTAAATGCGTTACCTTATGACATTCTCTCACCCAATACTATGAGGCAGGTATTAGGATTCCTGTTTCACAGATGATGGGAGAAAGGGTCAGAAAGTTTAACAACTTGCTCGAGGTCACCCACAGCTAATCATCAATGAAGCTGATTTTGAACCTGTGCTATCTCAAGTCCCCGCTGCTGACTCTAAAATTCTCAATTGTTCCTCATTATCTAGCACACTTCTCATTGAACCTTTATGTTTAGAACATCTATGCTGTATGAAGCACAAAGATCAGTAAGAAAGAGATCCTCCCTCCAGGAGCTTACAGTCTAGGAGAAATGATAACACAGGAAGATGATTTTTATCTCTTTTATTCCCTGTTGTATCTCCAAAATCTAGAATAGTTCCGTATTAGTTTCCTAGGGCTGGTGTAACAAATTACCACAAATGAGGTGGCTTAAAACAACAGAAATTTATTCTTTCACAGTTCTGGAGGCTAAAAGTTCAAAATCAAGATGTTAGCAGGGTTGGTTCCTTCTGGAGGCTCTAAGAAAAAATGTTTCATGCATCTCTTCATGGTTCTGACATTGCTTAGTTTAGAACTGCAACATTCCAGTCTCTGCTTCTGTTGTCACATGGCCTTCTTCCCTGTGTATCTCTGTGCCTCTATGTTCCCAAATCTCCCTCTCCTTAAAAGGACACCAGTTATTGGATTTAGAGCCCCATCCTAATGCAGTATGACTGCATCTTTGCATCTGCAAAGACCCTGTTCGCCGATAAGGTCACATTCACAGGTTACAGGTGAACATGAATTTGGGGCAGACATTATTCAACCAAACTACTATGGTATCCAACACATAATAGCCACGCAATAAATATTTGTTGAATAAAGAAATACTATGAAATAGGAACTGCTATAAGGGAGGTAGGAGTTTTTAAAAATCACATTGGTATTTCTGAATAGGTTTAAAATCTCTCCATAATTTTCTTAACCTTATAAATTCAATCTTATCTCTCACTATACTCCAACACAAAACTTACTTGTCAATTAATCTAATTGCCTCCCTGACCCTCATGTTCCCAGTCCTGATGCCCTGGTTACACACATGCATGGCTTATCCTTGCTTATTCACGTTTATTTGTTTATCCTGCTTCTGTAGCTTAGATACTGACTTCTTCCCCTCCAGCTATTCAGGTCTTATTTATTTTCAAGTGTTATGGTCTGAATGTGTCCCTCCAAAATTCATGTATTGTATCCTAACCCCCAAAGGTGATTGTATTAGGATGTAGGGCCTTTGAGAGGTGATTAAGTCATAAGGGTAGAGTCCTTGTGAGTGGGATTAGTGCCCTTATATACAAGCTTCCAGACAGACCGTTATCCTTTCCACCATGTAAAGACACAGGAAGAAGGGGCTGGCTATGAAACAGGAAGAAGGTCCTCACCCAACCATGCTAGCACCTTGATCCTGGATGTCCCAGTCTCCAGAACTGTGAGAAATGCATTTCTGTTGTTTATAAGCTATCCCCATGTGTGCTATTTTGTTACAGCAGCCCAAACAGACTAAACCATCTTCTAAGGCCTGTTAAAATGTCCTATCTTCTGAGAAGCCTTTCCTGATCACCCTTTACTCCTACTGCCTTTCTTTAAACCTCTTAAAAGCAATTGCATTTTGCTCTGCATCCCTTGGAGTTTCAGTTACCTACTGATGTATAACAAACTACTGCTAAACTCAGTGTCTTACAAGAGCAGGTTGCTGTTTGCCATGGTTCTATGGGTGGACTGGACAGTTCCTCGGCTGGGCTCACTCATGTGGAGCATCACCTTGAGTGTCAGCTATGCGGGAGGATCCAAGACGACTTCACCTACATGTCTGACAGGTGGTACTGGTGTTGGTTAGAGCACCTTCATTTTCCTCCGTGGGCCTTTTGTCCTCCAGTAGACTAGACCAACTTCCTTTGCCCTAGTACTAGGGCAGAGTTCCAAGAGTGTCATGGTGGAAGCTGCAGTGTCTCTTGAGAGATAGATTCCAGAACTCAAAATAACGCCACTTCCACTATATTCTATTGGTCCAAATAAGTCAAAGGTCAGGGAAACAGTCTCTGTCTCTTGGTGGGACAAGCCACAAAGGCACGTTGCAAAGAAGAGTGGTAGAGAAGAGAGGAAAGGTTGTGCTCATCTTTGAAAACAATATACAGCACTTGAGATATAATGACACACTCTCTTTTATTGTTTTCTGATCACATGTGTTTTAATCTAATTGGTTCCCAAATTCTATGTTCCTTAAAATCAAAATTCAAAACACATAGTTTTCTTAAAATTTCTTAAATGCTTAATACAGACTGGGTACATATTATGTTTTCAATTCCTATTTATAATGTTAATTATATACCACTTCGCTAGACACTGTTCTAGGTATGTGAAGTCATTAAATTCTAAGTATATTAAATAATTTAATTCTCACAGTGGCTGTATAAGATAGGTCTGTTTTTAGCCCCATTTTACAAAGAAGGGAACTGAGACCAGGTGTAGTTAAGTGGCTTTCTCAGTGTCCACAACTACCATGGATTTTTTTTTTTTAATTTGACTTTCTCCTTTTATGCATGAAACACAAGCACCCAGAAACACCCTCAGTGACTTGGAGTCTGTGGGTTAGGAGAGTGTCTTGGACACCTGAGTAGGACAAGTGGCTCTTACAGTGGTCAATTAAAAGGCACTTTTACGAGAAGAAATACGTCCTCAAGAGGGATTTCTCAGGGAGCAACCCACTGGGTACCCTATTCTCCCTGTGGCAGCTGCTGCTGCTTTGCCCATTAGTTCAATACAGGGTAAGTGGTCAACCCAGGCATTCTAGTTCCAGATGTCATGCTCTTAAAGGATACGCTGTACTTATTGATATTAAGATGATACAAATTATTGTCATTATTCTATATCTGTCCAAATATATTTCACTCAAAACTACCTAGAAAAGATTTCAGCACCGTTGGTGCGATGAGTAGACAGAAAAGTCAAAGGATGTCTTTTTCAGACAGAATGGGTTTTTCTCTTTCAAATACTGAACTATTTTTGAAGAAAACATATACAAATACATCTAATAATGACGGAAATCATACCTGATGTTAAGGCTCCTTTTTCTTTCTCTCACCCTATCCCTCTAAAATCTCCCATCACGATGTGAATACCTGCCTTTCTCTGATACCTTTACAGTTCACACTTCCAGTTAGCCATCTCCTCGATGAACAATCTGAGCTTGGGCAATGTCCTCTGCTGTTCACATTAGCAAGATTTAGCACTCGTCACAAATGAGACCCATACCCCCATGGGCCAGTTAACATGCCACCGTTTCCTCTTCTTAACCTGCTTTCTTTAGTCACGAGCAGGATATGGGCTGAGAGACTAGAATAAGTCGAGTCCGTACATCACTGCTTCTGGGAAAGACCTTCAAAGTACCTACATTTATAGTAGGACAGTTTTGAACACCTTTAGATACTAGGTGTGTTGTGTATTAACCCCATGGTGGCAGAGACCTGATGCTATGGATGCCAGAGTTCAAGTGAACCCAGAAGATGTAACACTTCTGCGTCTTCTTACTTCTTTTTTGGATATTGAACATAACCTATTTTTCTCAAAAAAAAAAAAAAAGTCTCGACCTGCTGGATGTTTTTCTAGTAGATATCCTATTTTTTCTGTTGTTTCCACATAACTGTGAGATCCCTGAGGCAGTTTTCCTTATGATTCCCCACCTATAAGCAAGGGTACATGTAACAATAAAATCTAGGTAATTTAAGATGTTTGATGCACGACATGGGTGAGTGGTGATACAGACTTGGTCTATTGGATGCTACTTTACATTGTGGAATAATCAAGCAGAGAAAATCCCTTGACAAAATGATAGCAGGAATTGGGAGGAGCCTTTAGAATTCATAATAAAAGAGGGTAAATCTCTCTCTCTCTCTAATTCAGGCATGGACAAGGATGTTGTCTAATTCTCTTGGCAAGGTTTAGGTGACATTCTCAGTAAAATCAAAGATCTCACAATATAGTTGTTTGGGATGAACTGTGTCCCCACAAAAGATGTCAAGACCTAGCTCCCCTACCTGTGAGCATGATCGTATTGCATGTGATCAAGTGAAGATGAGGTTGTTAGGGTGGACCTTAACCCAATAAGACTGTGTCCTTATAAACACGGAGACAGACATGCAGAGAGGGAAGATGACATGAAGATGCAGAGAGACGACTGTATATAAGGCAAGGAACACAAAAGACTGGCAGCAACTCCCAAAGCTAGGAGGGAAGAATGGAGTAGATCCTCCTTCACAGCCCTCAAAAGGAACCAACTCTGCTGGCACCTTGATTTCAGACTTCTAGCTTTCAGAAATGTGAGAAAATAAATTTGTGTTGTTTAAGCCATCTAGTTTGTAATTTATTATGGCATCCCTAGAAAACTAACAGTAGACTTCATACACGCTTGGATACTTAGGCCACAGGTGGTTACAGCTATTGGAGGATAAGTTCTGGCACCAGTAACAAGGTACGGGTTATTTAGAAAACAAAGAAACAGGAAGAAGTATGATTTTCTTAACCTTACATTCATGAGTCATGGCTCTACCCCCCATTTTCAGGAAGGAGAACAATTTTTCATGGTAATCATTTCGTGAGCTCATAAATTTATTTAATTTTTGTTTTATATCCTACACTTACTTAAGAGATATGTAAAAAGTGAGAATAAAATTCTATCTTTAAAGAGCTTATAATTAGCTGGGGGTAGGCAAGACACTGACCAAATTAAAAATCAATAAAAGGCAATCCTTAATGGATTTCTAAATTGAACCATGTAACAGTACTATAAAACTCAATGTTAGTATGAAAGTCTCATCGGGAAACTATCTTTTTAAATTAAGTACTTAATATGTGCAAGAATAATAATTAATCCTCGAAAAAAGTACACTTTTTAAATCAACTTTATTTTAAAGATTCTACTTACTCAATCTGTCCACCCTTAACTACCAGCACCTTGACTGCAATTGTGATTTCATGTACACATTGTCTAAATATCTACATACAACACGTAGAGAGGTGTTTTTGACTCTGGACTTAACCCAGCTAACGAGAAGGGTCAGCTGAAAACAACTAAAGCTGTGATGTGAAATGTGAATTATATGCAGTTTTCTTCTTTCCAGTCAATTTGTTATATTCCATATTATTATATATTAATTTTCATTTCATATATATTAAACCACAAATAATATATTTACTATAAGTTACTTAAAGGCACAGGGTGTGTCTTGTTCCCACATAGGTTCTGGATCTTTCAAAAATATTGGTTGAATAAACAAGCAAAAGAATAAATGGGCTTCTGCTACAAACTACTCACCAAGGAACATGTTTACACTCCTAGCCACTTGCTCTGGTGCGAGACGTGTTTCCTTCTTCTTGTGTTGATTAATTTCTATCGCTCCTCTAGTGTGCGACGGACGTGGCTCTCGTCTCACGCCACTCAGTGCTGGGTTTTTGATTCCCTGCATCAGAACACTTACGATATTTGCAGAAAATTCTGTCTTTGCTGATGTGCTTGTTCAAAGTTCACTTTAAGTACAGGACCATTATCAATTACATTGTGAGGTTGGCTCTGGTACGCTCCAGAATGTTCTACAACAAAGCTTGTTCGTTGGTTGGTGGGTTGGTTACTTTTTATCATTCATGTGTTTTTCTTTGTTTGTTTGTTTGTTTTGGTAGCTGCAAGTCAATACCCATCAGAGTGTCAAGAAATTAACCCAGTGGGTTGAGACCAGCTATTTTGGAAAGGAGGGGTGGGGATGGAGAAAAGGAAGAAAAGGAAGGAAAAGGAAGGGAAGGGAAAAATACATCCACACTATGGGTAAATATTGCCTTATAAAAATTATTGTATTTCCTACCTAGGACCACAGACAAAATTTTTGGAAAGCCACTATCTAGTCTACTCTCCATCAATAACTTTTGGCCATGGAATAATTTCTTTTAATTTTTGTATGACCCTGTTTCTTTGGCTTCTTTGAGTTTATTGAGCTTGTGTCCAGCTTTCCCTGAATTCCGCTGTCTTTGCACCGTTGGCACTTACGTTTCTAACCTTTTGACAAGGATGACTTCCAGAATATGGCCACTTTGAGAACGATCCCCTGGGTTGCACAGGACACCTAGATTGAGAAGCTCAGGTGATTTGCTGTATAATTCTTAATAGGTGAGTGACACTAGCCCTGGACAGGTGACATAGTAAATATATTGTATTAGACTCTGTTGTTGTCCTTGGACACAATCCTAGCCAGCATCTACTTTTTGTCCATTGGGTTCTGGAATCTGAGCACTTAAAGTGTCCTATGAACTCAGCCCCTACTGATCAGATGATAAATTCAGCATTATGTACCACAACTCTACAAACGAAACTCTATTAAATTTAGGATGACCCTGCAAAAACTAAACAAAGGATTCTCCTGAGCGCCCAACAGGAAAAGGGCCCCAAATCAGTTCTTTGACCAGCTTATGTACAGAGAGGCCTTAAAGATGTGACTCCAAAGTCACCAAGGGGCAGCCCAGGACTGGGGCCTGGTAATTACTGAAGTGTTAAGGACTCTGGCTCACTGAGCATGTGATTCTGAAGAGGACAAAGACACCTTTCTGTTTGATAGGTGTGTGTGGGGTGCGGCATGACTGAGACGCTGGCATTGGAGACAAGCCTTCCCGCTAACCTAGCTCTATGAAACGGTGTTCTCCCTTAAAGATTTTGAAAATGAAAATAATATCCCAGCCCCCTTTTACTGACAAAAAGTTTTTATTCAATGAAACAAAAGGATTCAAACAAAAGATCAATATGACCTCTCTGTGTGGTGACACAGAGCTGAGCATTTTCCATCTCCATGCCTGTTCAGAATTCACTGCTCTTTCTTGCTATCTATTCTATTCATCAATTCAAAATAAATGTTCAAAGCACCTTTGAGTATATAGTGTTAGGGGCTCTATATCTGCCTCTAGGGCCTTACTCTCTAGTATGGAATGTAAGTATTAAATGAGCAAACTGCAAAAATAATTATATATATATAAAATATATATATATATATATATATAATTATAAACAAATACTAAGAAAGAGATGGGAAACAATTGTACTATTAAAAAAAATTAACAACAGGGGATGGAGGTTACTGTGAATTAAGAATTAAGTCATGATGGATTATGTTTAACCTGAGACGTGAATGATAAGGAGAAAACCATCTATTTGAAGGAGGAGGAAAAGCCCTGCAGTCAGTCGGGGGCAAGGCAAAGCTTAGCTAACTAAAGGAACAGAAGGAGACACTGCATGATAGCTGGGACAGAGAGAGCCATAGAAGGAGTGGAGGAGAGGAACCTGGGAGAATATGTAGGAGATGGTAATACTGGGCCTTACCAGGTAAGAAAGTTGGATTTTATTCTAAATGCAATGTGAAGCCATAAAAGGGCTTTTAGCAGGAGAAGAACCGGATAGGACTGAATTTTTTTTTTTTTCCTTGCGGTACGAAGGCCTCTCGCTGTTGTGGCCTCTCCCGTTGCGGAGCACAGGCTCCGGATGCGCAGGCTCAGTGGCCATGGCTCACGGGCCCAGCCGCTCCGCGGCATGTGGGATCTTCCCGGACCGGGGCACGAACCCGCGTCCCCTGCATCGGCAGGCAGACTCTCAACCACTGCGCCACCAGGGAAGCCCAGGACTGAAGTTTTTTACAGACCACTCTCAGTGTGGTGTGGTGAATGGGTTGGAGATAAGGACAAATGACCAAGGAGGGCCACAGGGAGAAATATTAGGGGGCAGTTTTGGTATCCGGATGAGAGGTGATGGTGACTGGGTCTAGGGCTATGGTTGGTGAAATGGGCAGATGACTTTCAAAGTAGACTGACTAAACTTTGTGATAAATCATATTTAGAAAAAGAAGATGGAGGGCTCAAGAACGACTTCAAAGATTCTGATTTAAAAATTGGGGTGGATGATCATGGGTGAGAGACAGGAAAGATGAGGGGAGTCACAGGCTTTGGGGGGAATTGAAGAGTTTGGTGGGGGACAGGTTAAGAGAGCAACTTCAAGGGGATGTGGAAGTTAGGCGGCTGAAGAGCAGGGGCAGGGACTCTGAGAAGACCTCTGCTGCGATCACCTGATGTCTCTGCTGGAGCCCCCACTGCCCCCAAATGAAGAGATGTGGTCAACAAGAGGAAACTCGATATTTCGCTTAATCAAATCACACATGCTCTTTTGCATTTGACTTGGCAACTCCCAGCTGCTGACCTGCTGCCAAGTCAAATTTGTAGCCAGGTAACGAGCTGAATCTCTTACAACCACATCTGCTTCCTGCTTGGTTGGAAGCAGAAAAGTTACCACCAGGTAGAACAGTAGACAGCATCAAGAATGGGAAGCAGCTGGTATCGGTTGCACCAGTAGTGAGAAGAACTCTGAGATGAGAAACCTATATTAAAAACCAAAAACGTCAGAGAGGACTCAGGTGTAAGGTAAGAAGGTACCTTCACATTTTTGGAGGGATATCAGTGAGTCGGCATTGAGAAGAAAGCAGGGCTGCTGAGACTATGATTGATGAGGGGTCAAAGCCATCAAGAACAGTGGCTGCTGGACTTCCCTGGTGGCGCAGTGGTTAAGCAACCACCCTAATCAACAAATTTCCTGTGATTTTTCATCTTAGTAGCCACTTATAAAACTCAGTTTTAATATTAATAATTCCTACCTTCCACTCAATGAAATATGCCAGAGACTTCCCTGGTGGTGCAGTGGTTAAGAATCTGCCTGCCCTGTTCGAGCCCTGGTCCGGGAAGATCCCACATGCCGCAGAGCAACTAAGTCCGTGCGCCACAACTACTAAGCCTGAGCTCTAGAGCCCACGAGCCACAACTACTGAGCCTGCACACCTAGACTCTGTGCTCCACAACAAGAAAAGCCACCGCAGTGAGAAGCCCGCACACCACAACAAAGAGTAGACCGCGCTCTCTGCAACTAGAGAAAAGCCCAGGCACAGCAACAAAGACCCAACGTAGCCAAAAAAAAAAAATTAATTAAAAAAAATTTTTTTAATTAAAAAATTCAAAATATAATACAAATATTATTAAAAATTTCACAAAGACCAAATACATGGGAAAAAGTCTGCCCAACGTGCAAAATACAAAATTCAAGCGAATATATAAATAGAAGATGTACTTTAAATTAGGTGATAGCATGCTTCTTTGACATCTACATTGAAGAATAAAATGTTAACATTGCTTATTTTTTTAGGACTATAGGAAATTTAACATTTCCTATAAATAAAGACGTCATGAAGATGGAAGTGAAGAAATTTCAAGATGATAACCCCAGGCAGTTTATATTTCAGTCCAACTGGTCTATTTGCTATTTTCTGAACTCACAACACACTCTGACACCTTTGCCTTCGCTTAAACTATTTCTTCACCCTCTAATGCCCAAGGGTCTCCTTTTACTTTTTAACTCCTTGTACCAAACTCCCACCCAGCCACAATGACGGCTCAAATTCGATTCCTTCCATGAATACTTCTACTAATAAAGGAAATAAAAGGACGTCTTCATTATCTTTTGTACCTTTTCATAACACCTCATATTATATTTGTCTTGACTGTCCCTTCTAGTTTGAAAGCTTCTTGAGAGAAGCTGTATTTTATGCATCTTTGTGTCCCTCCTCTTTCATGCAAATGCTAGGCATGCTTCACCACAGAGGCAATTCAAAGAATTCCGCATATGAAATCATCTCATAAAAGCTTGAAACATTCTCAAAACATAAAAAGCAGGTTTTCTTCCAGGAATACTCTCGGATTCTCATTAGAACTAGTATCACTTATCACCTGCAGAAGTAATATAGCCTTCAGTCTCCTAAATTTTCCCGATATAAATTTAGCTTGCTCTATCAATCTTTCCGAGATAAATAAATTTTGGAGCAAGGCTCCATCAAGGACTCAGAGCGTCTCCGTTAGGTTTGTAGGAAGATTTATGCAGAGATAACCAGAGTATAGAAAGCAACCAGTTTCCACTGTTTATCCTCACAACTATTCTCCTTTCTCTGCTATCCCTATTCCCTTTTAAAGAAAAAGATCGAAGGCAAAACAAACTATTCATTAAAATTAAAAAGTGAAACTGTAAAAACAATGTCTATAGCAACAGCCACTCCAACTCAATAAACAAAATCACCACTACAAATCTGACAAACGCAAAATAGATAGCTAGTGGGAAGCAGCCGCATAGCACAGGGAGGTCAGCTCGGTGCTTTGTGACCACCTAGAGGGGTGGGATAGGGAGGGTGGGAGGGAGACGCAAGAGGGAGGGGATATGGGGATATATGTATAGCTGATTCACTTTGTTATAAAGCAGAAACTAACACACCATTGTAAAGCAATTATACTCTAATAAAGATATTTTAAAAAATTAAAAATCTGACAAAATCCTTTATGTGAATTAGAAAACCATGAATAAAATAGACTACATCCTGACTGGCAAATGAGATTTAATTCAGGATTTACTCATGAAAGAGCATCATAGGTGAAGATCCTTGCAGACTAATATTCTTAGGCAGAAGTGAAGTAGGAGCAGATGATAACCTGCTCCCGTTATCATCAGAGTCCTGACCCAAGAGACTTGCAAATCTGATGGTAACAGCACTCCCAGAATGGGTGAGCACCTAGGACTCTTCACCATGGCCAGTGGAGAGGAGAACTAAGTGGAACATGGTGATGGGAAGAAGTAGGGGCATCTGGGATAACAGCAACCAGTGACATGCATTGAGCCTTACTGTGTACCGGGTACTGGGGTAAGGCTTTTACTTACATCATTTCATTTACTTCCCACAACAACTTTATAAGAGAGGTCCTATTTTCATTCCTCTTTTAATTAAAAAGAATGAGGTTTAGAGAGATTATGTGGCTCTCACAAGGTCAGCATCTAGCAAGTATTGGCACCAGAACTAACCCAGCAATAGGTCTAGGGCCCAAGGCAGCTGGCCTGCAGTTAAAATCACCATGCCCAGCCAGGATCGATTATGGTGGCAAATACCTAAGTGAGTTGCTTGGAAGGAGCAGTACTCACACTGCGGCAGGATGAGGAGGTACCAGGGTCTCAGGGAGTCTATCTGGTTCAGAACCCAGTTTCCTGGAAGTGAAAGTACTAAACAGGTTTCCAAGGTGAGGGATGCATGCCAAGGTTTCTAGGCAGGTTCAACTGTCAGCAGAGAACTGGAGGGCGGAGCGGAGGTCTTTGTGTCTCTTCACCCCTCCCCTTGCCCCACCTACAACTGTAGCTGTACTGAGATGATCTGTCCCCCTGCAGGCGGCCAGTATCCTACCTCATGGGCTCACTGTGTCTCTCTACTTTGCTGCCTCAGGCTTTTCCTGAAGCCACAGGAGCTCAGGGCAGTCTGCCCAGGGCAGCCCAGGAGTACAGACAGTTAATTTTCCCAAAGACATTCCTCAATCAGCTGGGAAGGAGGTTGCCTGAGCCTCCTATGGTAAGGAGCTGCCATCCCCAGGCAGCTTCTCAAGGCTTCTCAGAGGGCCCCAAAGAGCTTAAGCCCCAGTTTCTCAGAGCAGTAATTCTCCCAGGGATACGTCCTGTGATGGATGTACATTCCACCATGTGCCTCTCTCCTTGTGCCTCGCTCCTGCCTCTGGGGATCACTTCCAGTAAAGTTACTGCACAACGGTTCTTAACAGGTAATCAGCTCATGCGGGAACCAAAACTGAGACAGGAACAACTAGGAAACCAAGAGACAAAGTCTGCCTAGAATTCTGGGCAAATATGACAGGCAATGAGGGAAACAGCAAGCCACCACCACCTCTCACCCGAACCCTGGCAGCAGTCACCTAACTTGTCTCTCTTGTGTTTTCCCCTGACAACTTATCCTCCTCACAGAAGCCTGAGTGGCCCTTTAAAATGTAATATGAACTTATCATCCCTTCAAAATCCTCCAGAGCCTTCCAATCACATACGGAGTAAAATCCCAAATCTTTACCATGGCCTAAAGGCACGTAGGATCTGGCTCTCAGAGGCCTCCAAGTTCATCTTCTGGTACTGTCTTCAAATTCGACAACCTTGGAGAGATTTTCTGCTGAGTCCTTTCCAAATTAGCAATTGTTCCACGTCTTCACATCCATGCCTCTCTATCCTCACAGTACGCACAGCATTTAACACTACCTGACCTTGATTGTACTATTTACAGCCAATTCTTGCTACTTAACGGCAGTTATGCTTTATAAAGTCACCGAGGGTGCTGAATTAGCGAGTACCCAACCAATATTCCCAAGGGAAATGCAGGGTTAGATTCCTGTGAACCTCTGGACACAGCATTTTCACCACCTATCCGTATATAACCTTGTTTTCTATGTGTTTCTGCCCAAAGACACCTTACTTAATACACTGTTGTTTCAGTACCATTGGACTCACAGCCAACGGTACTATAGCTCGTGCCTGAATGAAGCTTATCTAACACACATATTTTCCGTCAGGCACATCATAGCTTTCTTAAGCTTAGGAAGACTAGACAGTATTTCAGCACTACCCTTGGGGGCCATTGGAAACAGCAAAATCACCCCCCAAAAACACACAAAAGATGTAAAAACCATGGCACTAAATAGTCCATGAAAAGGATACTTGTTTCCAGAATGAGGGCAGAAACAAGAAGAGAACCGCCTTGTGTGCCTTCAGCTGAGAACATGCATACGGTAACTCAAAGTTTTTGCCACCCAGCACGTATCTGGGAATGATTGCATAAGGGCTACAAATATTGATTTCAGTGGCTACAAATACATTTTAGCAAGCAGGCAAATTCACAAATAGAGAACAGCAAATAATGAGCGTCGACCATATTTATCTGTTCATTTTGCATTACCTGTCTCTTCTTCCTGATATCTAAGCTCTATAGGAGAGAAGCCTTTTTTGGTTATTGGTTTTGTTTTGTTTTGTTTTGTTTTCACTTTTTCCTCAGCATCTAGACCAGCACTGTCTACTAGAAGGGTAACGTGAGCCATAAATGTGAGCTACATGTGTAGTTATACACATTTCAGTAGCCACGTTAAAAAATATATAAAGTTAATTTTCATAATGTATTTATTTACCATAGTATATCCAAAATGTTATATCAATATCTAATCAATATACAAACATTCACCCGATAGTTTACATTCTTTCGTTTGTTTATTTGTTCCAAAGCTTTGAAATCCAGCATATGTTTTTACTTACAGCACACTTCCTTGTGGACCAACCACCTTCTTTCAAGCTCTCAATAGCCACATGTGGCCAGTGGCTACCATATTAGACAGTTTGGGTCTAGAACAATGACTGGTACATCATAAATCCCCAGTAAACATTGTTGAGTAAATTCATTTATTCATTGCTTTCTGCATTCCAGACACTGAACCACAAAGTTTACATCCTTTAGATCACTTACTTCACACAACCACCCTGTTGTTAGCGATTGTTATCCTCTTTTTATAATTCAGTACCTGAGATGCACGAACTTGCCCACAATCACAACAGATTCCAAAACATGGCTTGAGTACCGGATCATCTGACCAAATCTAATGTCTCCAAATATGTCTTCATTAGAAGATACTAATACAGTTTTACTTAAAATACCCATTAAAATATTAGTCAAAAGATGTTTGGCTGTGGGTAAGACGGCATGCTTCTGAAAGCATTTCAGGTTTGGCTAAATATAGCAGGCATGTTTTACCTTTTTAAGAACCAGGAAATGCTAATTAATACAGTTGTATGCGTGAGTGATTAAACACAATGTCACCCAAAAGCTGTCCTCGTAACTTGCCAGAGGCTTGTTGGGAAGTCTGGTAGCACCGCTGGCTAGGCTAGGAGCGCGAAACATCAGGCATCTTGCTATTGTTACTGACCACACTGAAAAAAGCCTTGTTATCCTTCTAAACCATCTGATTCCCCTCATTTTCCCATTGTGTGGAAGAACTTCTGCTATTTTTTCTTATCTGTAAACAAACATTACTGCATTTTTACACAAGCTTCTGCAGCAGGAGTACTTCATGACGGTTAGAATGGCAATGTAATGGTCAATTGATAATATCTACCTTCTTAGGATTCCAAAAAGGAATGGCTTTAGGATGGCTTAATCAACTCATATGGACAACTCACAGCCGATTAACACAGACTATTTTTTCTGCTCAAATTCTGCTCGTATAAAAATCTGCAAGATTAATCAGAGGTAAGTTGTTGCAGAGCAAAAATAGAGACAAGAGACGGTTATTCAGTGACAGCAGTTGTAGAATAATAAAGCTCATTTTGATTCTGTAAAAATTCAAGAGCCCTCAGTATCAGAGTAAAAATTGCAAATCATGTCTTCAATATTCCCGTAATTCCAGACTCTGATTACAGCCAATTTTGTACCATCCTGTCCCCTCGGCTTGCAGTATGTTACCCACACACTCACACAGAAAGTCATCTGGACACACCAGTCCATGGAGAGGGCACCAGAAGCCAGGCCTCTGTGACATGGGCTGCTACAGACCTGTAAGTGCGCTCCCTACATCATATTTTCCTACAGTGACAGAGATTTAAATAGAAAAATAATCAGCACTTCTTTCTAATACACCTATAGACTCTGGGCCTTTTTGTTGCTGCTCTTTAAATAATCTATGGATATGAAATTCCCAAGAAATAAACCATACATGTGCATCACATACCATCAGAGAGTAACTAGAACTGAACTGCATATTTCCACTAGGGTTGAAAATATTCTAAAAGGGTCAGAGAAAATGCCCCCGTCTTCTCCAAGAGGGTCGTAAGGTTTGAGGGAAATTCACAAGAAACAATGCCCCCGTCTTCTCCAAGAGGGTCGCAACGTTTGAGGGAAATTCACAAGAAACAACCGACTGGCGTTGCTTCTGTCTCAATACAAATGTGAGAGGTATGCATTTAGAGGCAGCAGTGCTGAGAACAAATTCTAAGATCAATTGCATTTTGATTCTGTTGGTTTTGAAAAGTCCTCAGCAACAACAAAATCCCATGAAAGTTGCTTTAAAAATTCAAAATTGCATAGGGTAGAAAAATAGATGCAATAGTGCGACCTTCAGTCCAATTGGCAATTTTAATCAGGAGACAGAAAGTAGGGCAGAGTCCCAACAAGAGGAAGAAAATTGTTCTTCCAAAGGTCAGATAGTGACGGTGGAAAGAAAGGACAGGCTACAGGGAAACAGAGAAGGGGAATGAAAATAACCAGCCCTGGGAGGATCAGCTCTTAAATCTCCAGCAGCTTCGGCTGCAAAGTGACTAGCTACAATGCCTACTTGACAGAATGCCCGATCTATATTCCCTAATATGAAATAATATTGGTGATATTCTCCACTTGGTAATATGTGTTCTGATATTCCACACCTCCTAAGACCTTTCATAATATCTTCCCTAAATCCTGTCTGTCAAAGTTATTATGGTCACTGCGATGCTTAATGTCATGTGTCAACCTGACTGGGCGAAGGAATGCCCAGTTAGCTGGTAAAACACGTCCGAGAGGGTGTCTTCGGAAGCTATCAGCATTTGAATCCATAGACTGAGGAAAGATTGCCCTCACCAATACAGCTGGGCATCAGCCAATCCACTGAGGGCCTGAATAGAATAAAAAGATGGAGGAAGGGTGGATGCTAGCCTCCATAAGAATGTGAGCCAATCCTTATAATAAATCTTCTCATATCTATCTATCTATCATCTATCTATCTATCTATCATCTATTATCTATCTCCCATTGCTTCTGTTTCTCTGGAGAACCCAGACTACCACAGCCATCATGCACATACTTGAGGTTAGTGAAACTGTGCTGAGAATATACATTATAGTTCTTGCATAGAAAGACTTTCTGTCATTCATTTATTCACCCTCGCCTCCTTTACTGAACACAAACTTTTTGAAAAGCCTGCTATGTGCCAGGTACTGTTCTAGGGTAGGACATAACGTTAGTTTATGCATCTAACAAAGCCCTTGACATCCTAGAAATTCATTTCCAGCTGGGGAAGATAGATGTTAAATAAGACAACGTGTCAATAATATAATTTCAGACAAAAAGCAGAGGAAAGATTTAGAGCCAGGTGGTGAAGGCTTGGGCACAGCCCAGAATGGCTAACATTATTTTGCATTCCCTAGAAGCCTTGAGGTCTCCCACCTGGCTGCCGCATCATTAGGTCTCATTTGATCTAATGATACATGAATATCCTGAGTGTCTGAGCCACGCCTAGGAAAACGTGAACACCTAGTAGCAGTAACTTGCAGGGTAAAACTGATTTATGACAGCATTGTCAGCGACAGGGGAAAGTGTGGTAAGGGACTAGAGAGTGACTGGGGCAGTTGTATTCTAAGTAGGGCAGTCAAGGAAGGTTTCTGAAATACTGAGACTTGAGCAGAAGCCTCATGGTGTATAAGAAGAGGGAAGAATCTGACCCAGAAAGAGTTTCAGGTAGGTATTCAAGGAACAGTAAGCAAGTCAACGTGTTTAGAATATGGTCATCAAGGGTAATCAGCCATAGGAGATGAGGTCAGAAGGCTGGTGGAAGATCACATAGGATCCTGTAGACCATGGTAAGAAGTCTGAGGGTTATTTGAAGTGCAGTGGAGTGCCATTGGAGAGCATTAGACCAGGAGAAAGTTGATGTGATTTGAAACTGTTCAAATGTTCAGAGGAAGACGGCACAAAAGGAGGACACGAGCAACAATCAATTCTCTGTTTCTGGGTGAAACAGGCCCTGGAAGAAGTGGAAATTAAAACAGGGATCAGGCAAGTTGTGCAAAAACAACAGCAGAAGGGATTCGAGGATTATCTGAAATACACTGAGCCAGATCAAGTGAAAGGACGTTATTATGGAACAGACACGCTTTATGCAAAAATGTGTAGTGTTCAGGGAAAACAATGGACTATCAATATATTTATTACAGAGTCTGCTGGGTCTTGTCGAGCCTACTGACCATCACACACTCCTGCTGCTTTATGTAAGAAGAAGTGACACCTTCAGAAGAGACCAGAAAAACATCTTAATAACTAAGATACCCTGAGGTCATAAACCAGACACGTTTAGAATGAGAGGGATCGACTCTCTTGTTCCCCTCTGAAGCAGCCACGGTGGTATTTCCTCAGGTCTTCCTTCAAGAACCTGCTGCAAATTTCCCTCGTGCAGCTGTGCCCTCAGGGTCCATTGCAGAGGCCACTGTCTTCCCAGGCAATCCCCAGCCAATTACACTCACAGTGGGGACGCTGGAGGGCAGCTGTTTCTACCCAGCGTGGAACTCCTCTAACGAGCAATCTGCTTGGACTGGCCGCGGGCTCTCAGACCTGCACCTCAGGCCGAACCTTTCCCATCCTCCCTGCCCCCTCTCCTTTGACAGGATGTGGAGCTGGATTGCCACCTGAGGCAACCACGCCTGCGCCCTCTCCTCTGAAGAGGGTGATAACGGAAAAAATAGAGATATGGAGCCCCAACCTACAAATCCTGGGTGTTATAAAAGAACAAATGTGAGTAAATAGACACATGACAGTAATAAATAGAGGAAGATTTTGCTAAACTGAACAAAAGCCTCAGAAGGTACAATGAAATGTTTCACTGTGTTTCATGGAAAATTAATTTTACATAGATATATTTGGGCAATTTTAATTACAAGGATAAAGAAACAAGTTAATCGTCATCCAACCAAATCATAAATACGTTTCTTCTGTAGGAAACACATTTAGCAGCACTTATTGTTATCCAGATCTCACATTCTGTTTTCTGATTACCACCAGTGCAGATTTTAAATTTGCTGTCGTATTAGAGGATTTTTGTATTATTTTTTCATTTTATTCATATTTACCTACAAAGGCACAAAAATCAGTCTGGCTTCAGCCCACTTAACTGAAACATTGGATATGCTGAAGAAGCTCTCACCACTGACTTCTCCATGTCACACTGTCTTTCTCGGTTGATGGCTTTCTGGTCATATGCAGATGACTGTGATGCCCTGCTTTACCATGTTCAACCCACTAACCAAAACCACATGGCTCCCTCCTTACCCCCAGCGCCACCTTGGGGTTCTTACTATAATTGTCACCCTAGGAGAGCACTCAGTCTCCCCAGACTATCACATGACCCTGTAGCCCCCTGAGCAGGCCTGGTTCCACCAAAGGTGGCTGTCAGGCCACTAACTGCTTCTGCCACCCGAAACCTACCAGAATGAAAACACCAACAGAAAAACAGTCTCGTATGTCCTATACAAGAAAAATTAGATTCATATATTTAGTAGACCCCAAATTTAAAAGAACAACCAAAGAAGAAAGTGAGCTAATTTAAAAGAGACAAAAAATACATGTAGCAGCTAATTGTCATATAAAATATAATCACTCTTACTAGTAATTAAACTTAGATCAAGTGAAAATTTTGTTTCTTTCTGTCTTTTTTTAAAATTAATTAATTAATTAATTTATGTTTGGCTGTGTTGAGTCTTTGTTGCTGCCCACAGGATTTCTCTAGTTGCGGCGAGCGGGGGCTACTCTTCCTTGCGGTGTGCGGGCTTCTCGCTGCGGTGGCTTCTCTTGTTGTGGAGCACGGGCTTTAGGCGCACAGGCTTCAGTAGTTGCAATGCTCAGGCTCAGTAGTTGTGGTGCATGGACTTAGTTGCTCCGCAGTATGCGAGATCTTCCCGGACCAGGGCTTGAACCCCTGTCCCCTGCATTGGCAGGCGGATTCTTAACCACTGCACTACCAGGGAAGTCTCCTTTCTGTCATTTTTACTGATGTATTCTCAAAACTGCTCTTGGGAGTGGATTTTGTGGCAAAATTTTTAAAAATTAATTTGCTTTCATTCGTCAACAACATCTCAATAATTCTACTTCTCGCAAGCACATCTAATAAAATGATGTGAAATACGAGTCAATATTTAGGTATAAAGATGTTTATTGTGAAGTTAGTGTCACAGTTAAAAAATGGAAGCAATGTGAACATCTAAAATAATGAAAACTTCAAGTAAATGATCATCCATAATTACAATGGAGTAGTGTACAGCCTTTAAAATTATATTCATGTGAGATTTAAATAACAAGTAAATGCTTTAATATTATAATCTGATGTTAAAAGAGAAAGCAGTACATAAAGCTACCTAGCTACCTATGTATATGTAGGTAGTGTGTGTTTGCATATATGTGTGGATTTTATTGGTAATCATTGGTCTCAACTAGAGAAAAAATCTTTGTGGTGAAACAGGTGCGTTCTCCCCACCTCAAGACATCCAAGCTGCTCAGCTGTCTGTCTCTCCTCTCCATCATCAGTGTTTGTGACACGTCATCAACATAGCTGGTTCTAATCTGTGCCTAAGTCAGCACCATCATGGCTGGAGTCCGTCATTCTTTGTTTCTTCCACTTCCTTACATGTTCCATTTTCTGTTTCTTAAGCTTCCGATTCTTCCTGAAATACTTTTCAATTTGGGGTAGACTTTTATAGTTATATTTATTTATATATTTATATGTAAATATGCTTTTGTAGATCTCCCCAGCTCATTAAAGCACTTTTTCCTTCATACTAGGCTGTCCAATTACAATTTATTTATTCATCCATTCAACAAATGGTTAGTAATGTTACAGTGGTAGGAAATGCAGTGAACAGACAGAAAAACCCTTCCTGTCCCCATCTCCGGTGCAGTTATATTTTAGTAAGAGAGACACGGTCAACTAAGAAATGAACAAATAAGGTCATGTCAGAGTGACACAGGCTATAAAAACAAAATAAAACAAGGTGATATGATAACCACTAAAGAACTATTTGAGATTGACTGGATAAGGAAGGTCTCTCTGAGACAGTGACTTCTGAGCTGAACGACAAAAGACAGTAAATCAGAGCTGGAAGGAGGGCATTGCAGGATGAGACAAGAGCCAGTTAACGGTGATAACGTGGGAAGACGTCTGGCAGGGCAGAGCAGCAGAAAGGCGAGGTGGGCAAGGCCAGTCCGGTTCAAGAAGGTGGAACTTGCATGTGTCCCTGAAGAATTTAGATTTTCTTCTAAATGCAATCGGAAGCCACTGAAGAGTTTGCAGGGAGGCTGTTTAGGAGGCTCTTGCAATAGTTCTGGTGGGAGATGGTAGTTTGGATCAAGGCAGTAGTAATGGGATTCATTAAGTGCTCTTCAGATTTTCTCAACTATAGTCATTTTTCTTATTATTTAAAAAAATGTTTATTTTATATTGGAGTATAGTTGGTTTACAATGCTGTGTTAGTTTCAGATATACAGCAAAGTGACTTAGTTACACATATACATATGTCGATTCTTTTTTAGAGTCTTTTCCCATATAGGTTATTACAAAGTATTGAGTAGAGTTTCCTGTGCTATATGGTAGGTCCTTGTTGATTATCTGTTTTTTATATAGTAGTGTGTATATGATAATCCCAAACTCCGAATTTATCCCCAGGTCCTCTGATGCTGTTTATTTGCTACCAAAGAGATTTTTTTTTCCCCTAGTTACACTGACATAAGTGTATAATTAGTAGTGAAGTCAAAAAGTTGTGGAAGACTGGGTTTTGAATAGCTCATGTTTCACTGTACCTGAGGGAATAAATTACTGCATTTCTTTGACTCTAATATGTCATTTATTAAAGATGCACCATGGGGCTTCCCTGGTGGCGCAGTGGTTGAGAGTCCGCCTGCCGATGCAGGGGACACGGGTTCGTGTCCCGGTGTGGGAAGATCCCACATGCTGCAGAGCGGCTGGGCCCGTGAGCCGTGGCCGCTGAGCCTGCGCGTCCGGAGCCTGCGCTCCGCAACGGGAGAGGCCACAACAGTGAGAGGCCCAAGTACCGCAAAAAAAAAAAAAAAAAAAAAGATGCACCTTGATTTTATGTACGGTACTACTAAGAAAAAAAGTTCCCAATTAAACTATGACACAAGACTTTCTTACATTGAAATTTTGTTTCACACTTATTCAAAGAGTCCTTTCAGCATTATTTAGACATGGTTTTTTAATTTTCTTTTTCTTTATATGAAATAAACTTTCGGTGTAAAGTTAAAGCATATTGTCTTCCTTTTGAAGAGATTTAAACAGCAATTAAAATCAACATGCGTGATATCAATAATGCACGTAACTCAGCCACAGTAGCTGTGACAATATGCAAAGCTATTTCCACGTACGTGCGTTTAAAAACAATGGCGACCAGGTCCTCACAGGCCTCACCAACAACAGTTGGAAGACACTATTATTTGTAAGACACACCCTGATTTTAGAGATGTTAAAATATAACTAAAGTGTACCTCTTATAACCGATGATGTAAAGGAGTAATAGGAAAACTTCTTAGTAAGCAAAAATAAATAGAGCTAGAGTTGAGTCTCTTGATTAATTGCTACTCCATCTGCAATTTATCTTTCCAATAACCAGAAAGCTTGCATCTACTATAAATTTCTCTCTCTCTCACACACACACACACACACACAGACACACACACAGACACAGACATATATATGCCCACGTACATATATATTCATATCACAATATAAAGCATTCTAAAAATGTGAGGATAGATTAAAACAATCAATTTTCCTTATTCCTCACTTAGTTCAAGAGTTCGTTGAAGCCCTAATTCAATGTTCCACTCCACCATTTGTCTTTGCATCTGTGTTTCTTAAAGCTGTTCAGGCTGTCAGCTAAGTTCCCCACTCTGTTACCAAGTTCAGCAGGGACAGGTGGCCCTGTGCACAGTCTTGACGGTTTTCATCTTTCAGATCCCTCTCAAGAGATTCTTGGTGTTATAGGTATAACAAAGTATCTTAAATGGACCAGAATTGACACCACGGCCCCCAGATGTCTACTTCCTTCTCTTGGAAAACAAGCCTTCTTAATTGCTAGGGATTTCAACATTGGCTTGGGGTTCAGGAGACCTGTCCAATAAAAATGCAACCCCCTGGAGAGCACACATAAAACGGTGTATCTGATCTATGAACTCAGGGAGAAAGCAATGCAGGAGAAACACGGGAGTTCCTAAAAGAGAAATCACCAAGAATGCAATGATATTTTAACATTGTGAGGTGGAGATCAGGAGAAAGTGATGATTTGGGGTGCTCAAGAAGCTTACCCTCATCACTCCCTACCTCTGGCTCCTGGGGCAGTTTGCTCTTTGGGAAGAAAAGAATTATGGTTTGAAAAAACATTAAAGAAATAATTCTCTCCCTAGTGGTCCAAGCTTGGATTCTATTTGTTTGCTCGTGTTTATTTTGGGACGAGCTTCCTCTAAAAGAGCTAGACAATGTAAGGAGACGTTTTCCCTACTTGGGAAAGAACAGCTGGCTGAACAAAGGAGACCCATAGTTGGTCATCAAGAAGTTCTACAATAGCAGACTCAGTGTGCCTGGAGGCATCAGTGTGCGTTATGGATTAAATTGTGTCCCCCCACAAAAGATATCTTCAAGTCCTGACCCTCCATATCTATGATTGTCACCTTATTTGGAAGTTGTCTTTGCAGATGTAATCAAGTTGGAATCATACTGGACAAACATGGGTCCTAATCCAATGACTGATGTCCTTCCAAGGAGGGAACAATTTGGACACAGACACAGAGAGAATGCCATGTGACCACCGAGCCAGAGATAGAAGCGATGCATCTAGAAGTCAAGGAAGGCCAAGGATTGCCAGCAACCTCCAGAAGCTGGGAGTCAAAGACGATTTATCCCTAGAGCCTTCAGAGAGAGCACAGCCCTGCTGACACCTTGATTTTGAGCTTCTAGTCTCTAGAGCTGTGAGACAACAAATGCTGTTGTTTTAAGCCATACAAGTTTATGGTAATATGTGATGCCAACCCTAGGCGGCTAATACAGTGTGTAAAGAAAGCCCTTTACTCCTAAGTAGGAACCCCAGCTGGAGCTTGGGCAGCACAGACTGGCCTCATGCCGCAGAAGATTGCCCAAGCAAGGCAGCCGCCCTTTCGGTTGATCTAGAGGAGAGGGGCAGCCAGTGTGGACGGCCACTCTAGAGGGGCAAAACTACAACCAGCATGGGCAGCGTAGTTGCAAAGTGACAGGGGGGCAGCTCTAAATACTTGGTTAAAGACTTGCTACTTCTCACCCTTTAACATTGAGCTGAAATAGCATCCCCGAAACAGGACTTGGTGGACCACCTAATTTCATTTACATTCCTCCCTTTACCACACTACTATCTGTTTTGGCATCTGACGTCTTACTTAGCAAGTCCCAAATTGTAACATTTTTTTTTCCTCTCTCTCCTTTTAGGCTATAAATTCCATTAGGGCAAATGTCAACACTGTCTTGTCCATTATTGATCTCCAACACATAGGAAAATGTCAGAAATTTAGTATAGGCTCATAAGGTATTTCTTGAATGAATGAAGGAGAAAAAAGAAAGGATGATAACTTCATCCTTTGTCTTGGCAGAAGGAATCCTATTAGTTCACAATTGAATGAAGCCTGGAGGATATTGGCTGATTCGGCTCCCATCAAACTGCTCTGCCTGTTCCTGGAGTCCGAGTTAATCTGATAGCAGACTTTCAGAAAGCTGTGTGCCAAATGGATTATGGGTAGCAGTGAGGGCTAAGGGAAGAAAGAACGATGCCATGGGATGCCGTAAAGAACAGGAAAAGCTTTTGAGAAATACAACATTTGGGACTATGGTCATTATCTTCAAATATTTGAAGGTCATTAAATGTAGAAGGTACAGTTGTTTTGTTTTGGTTTGATTTGATTGTGTTTTTTCCTGTTTCCGCAGAAAGCAGAACAGATATCACTGAGTAGAATTTGTAAGGAAGCAGACTTCAGGAGAATTTTCAAGCAGCTAAATGTAGTTAGTGAAGTGAATGTCATGAGAGTTATTTCAGTTGATATTAAATAATCTCTTGCCAAGGTCACATGGAAAGGATTCAAGTATCCAATGAGAATGAGCTAGAGAAAGTAGTTGGATGAAATAGTTTCATAAGTCCCTTCCAATCTTATGAATGTATGCACCTATAAAAATGAATATAAAGTCTCTAAGTGTACCCAGATTGCTTAACTAAAAAAGTACAAATGGAACACTGGATTTGTTTTTGAACTTTTATCACATTTGTTTCCAAATCTTTAGAGTTTAGTATCAGTCAATACCAGTTTTTAGTACTTTTCTACTCTTACACTTATAAAATTTTGATTATTTGCCTCCAGTAACACAATTTTAATGGAGTTCTTTTGCACTGTGCTGTTTTATTGCCAAACATGTTATGTTACTTGCAAAGCACAAAGGACCTCAGGTTTATTTCAGAGAGGACACATTGAGGCCAGGCAGCAATCCATTTAATAAATGAAGTTACACCGTAGTTTAATGACTTACGAACATGGCTGAGCAAGCGTCAAGTGGGGCTGGGATGAGTCTGCATCTGCAGATCTTCTATACAGCACAAGCGTTCTTGGTTTGGAGAGGAAGGAGTTCTGTTTACTGACTTGCCAATTTCAAGGGCTCATGAAAATGACAAAGTCACAGGAAAGAATGGCAATACATTTTAATTTACCAGTTTTAAGAAAGCGCATCTGGAGGATACTGAAAGTCAACCTGTCACTTGGCAAAAAAATAAAATCAAATCAAGACGTTCTGAGAAATTATGAAATTTCAGCTAACACAACCCAGAATAACAGAATAAAAATGATGAATGTCCTAAGTACCTTAAAATGGAACAAGTAATGCACGGTAGGAATAGAATAGATTTAAGATGCATTCATAATCTATATCCACGTTTTATTACTTAGATGAATTGCATCTTATAGAACCATTCATTGCTTGCTGGAGAGGAAATTATAGAAATAGGTGTCATGTTACTAGGAAGTTTAGACATTTAAGACTGGATATAAACACAAATCATCACTGGACTTCCTCCATGTGTTTCCGTGCCCATTTAATCGGGAAGGGACCCAAATCCTCTTCACCAAGACGTGCTTGCAATTGAATATAAATAACTGTGTGGTGCACAAAGGTGTGCGGTGCCAGTGGAAAGGGGGATGTAGGTGGTAGGCGATGGAGGATGATAGAAATAAAACATGTAAAAATCTTATCAAAAATGTTGCTTCATGAATCATGATATCCTGGAGATCTTTTCACTTCCAACACACAGCCCCCTGGCTATTTACTAATTCTGGTGTTTTAAAGTGCTGTCAACAGAGAATCATTTCCCTAATAGAGACACCTCTCCATGCTGTCTTTAACAGCCACGACGAAACAGCTGTGATGTCATGCTTACCTACCTCAGTCTAGCCACAGCATCCCTTGTTTGATGAGTCCATGTCAAACAAAATTAAACCTTAGTAATTCAGTCAAAATGATTTATCATATGCAAACAATGCTGAATTACTCTCATGATTCAACAGCAGTGGGGGACCTGCAACAGTTACTATGGCTTTCCAGTAATAACCACGGCCAGGCCCATGTCACTGGGATGCAGAAGGTTATTTTGATGTCGTCATTTCCTGAGTGAGTTCCTTAGCTACTTGATATCCTCATTGGGCCGCACAGTAAATCTATGGGATTGAAACGATAACTGATAAGACTGCCAAGTCATATTTGTGTTTATTTCAAAAGTAATTATCATGATTTATACTTAGGAAGAAAATATAATAAAGGGAGGCTCTCCCAGTGCCCAATGCCTCACAATCATAAGTCTTAATTGCTTGCTATTATTTTGATTCAAAATGCAGTGAAAGAACCTACATATTTTCTCAAAGCTCGGTGTACATATCAAAATCTAAAATAACATGTTAACGTGTTCTCCAAGTCTCTCAGTCTTTGGTCTGAAAACACAATTCAGTAATGTGATTCGGTCAAGTTACTTAGCTCACCTCCAGCTCAGAAGTAAGACCCTTAGTTGTCAGTAATAGAGATTCTTCCTATGCGAATGCTAAACTGTTAGATCAGTTTAAATGTTTCCTTCGATTCAAAACGATATTTTTAAAAAGCTTTCCCCTTTGTTCGAGCCGTTTGTATTTGATACAGCAGAGAAATATGTTTTGAAAAACATGATTCATTCGTTTAGGATCAACTGCCATTTCTCAGAAATTCTTCTATTTAGAGTATTAAGGATGAAAACGGAAGCAACGTTGAGGTACTCACACGTCTAGATACAAGAGGAATGAGAGATTCTAGAATAGAGGCATGTATGTTGTCCTATGGGAGCACAAAACTACAGATGAAATAGGAGATAAAGGCTGAATATAGGCTGATGCAACTAGTCACCTCCAAGCCTCCATTTGAAGCCTTATTACTGAGGTGCCACCGTGGACATCCTATTACAGGAACTTTCTGTCTTTATTGATGTCTTAGTCTGCAAGGGGCTGCCATACAAAATACCATCCATTGGTTGGTTTAAACATTAGAAATGTATTTCTTAGAGTTCTGAAGGCCGGGAAGTCCAAGATTAAGGTGCGGGCAAGATTGGTTTCATTCTGAGGCCTTTTCTCTTGGCTTGCAGGCCGCTGTCTTCTTGTTGTATCTTCCCACAGGGGAGAGAGGAAGTTCTGGAGTCTCTCCTCTTCTTATAAAGACACTAATCCCAGTATGGGCCCTCTATACCCCTGACCTTGTCTAAACCGAATTACCCCCTCAAAGACTCTGCCTCTTAGTATCATCGCATTGGGGCTTCATCACGTGAATTAATTTGGGTGGGACACAAACATTCAGTCCATAACAATTGGTCTGACATGCGCGCATTAGAAGCTAGAAAGAAGAGGATGGCGAAAATATTGCATTAAAATCCAAAAGCTGAAGGGCTTCCCTGGTGGCGCAGCGGTTGGGAGTCCGCCTGCCGATGCAGGGGACGCGGGTTCGTGCCCCGGTCGGGGAGGATCCCACGTGCCACGGAGCAGCTGGGCCCGTGGGCCATGGCTGCTGAGCCTGCGCGTCTGGAGCCTGTGCTCCGCAATGGGAGAGGCCACAACAGTGAGAGGTCCGCATACCACACACAAAAAAAAAAAATTCAAAAGCTGAAAATATTTTCTAGTTTAGTTTGGGAAATGAAGAGATGATATCTGGAGCATTTCAGGCAAAGAAAAAAAACTGAAGCAGTATAGGAGTAAATTTAAAAGAATAAGTGGAAAATTTTGGAACATTTACTTGGACACTTTAGAGGAATAAATCTTTCTGAGATTTTGAGACTTTGAATGATTTTGAGAAAAAGTGGTTTTAATCATTCAACAATAAAAATACTTATTGTTCTAAGTCCTATGGAAAATACAGTCAAATATATGATATGGTTTTTCTGTGCAGAGAACTTATTCTCTCACTTGCTTCTAATCAGAGCGCACAACACAATATAAATGATGCATCACTCAGTTTAAATTGTTGACTCAACACTTCTGGTTCAAGATGCCTGGCTTTATCTTTCTTCCTTCAAAAAAAAAACCACATTGAAATGACATAAAAACAAATCCTCAGCAATCCTGTCAAGCCAGAAAATATATCATCAGCACAGCAGAACAGAAAGGCATTTCGGATGAGAATGAACTGATGGAAAAATGCAACAGAGCTGAATCATGAAGTAACACTAAGTACAGTGGTAATGGAGCCTAGTTGGTTGTACCAGTCCCCCGCCTCCAGAAGCTGACTCTGAACAACTGCCTTCTACAAGTACAGCCCTTTGAAAACTGGAGCTTGGGGATGGAGAAGCAGGTGTTCCAGGTGACCCAGTGCAGCCGTGAAGGACACAAAGCCCCTCCCTGACAGAGAAGATCCATAATAAGCATTTCCTAAAAGAAAGCCAGCCTGGCTGTGTTCTTGCTACGTGCACACACTCACACACATGTACACACACAAGGAGTGAGGTCTCCTCTATACTCATTAGAATTCAGACCCTGAGGTCTGAATCTACACTCACTGCCAAGATTCCATAAACTTTCATTTGAACACTGAAATATTCTCCTGCTGTCAAGAGCGATCTCAAATATCAACCAGAGACATCATAGACAACGAATATTCAGTAACCATTTGAGGAACATCAGTATGAAGGAAAGCTAATAAAATCTATAAACAAAAGAATGAATGCCCTGAGCAGCAAAGGAGCATTGGAAAACAAGCACAACTAGGAACCTCTGAAAGGTTCAAATGATAACTCATCCATTAAGAATGAGGCTGCTAAGAGAAAGAAATTACTAAAACAATCAATAAGTGAGACGAAAAGAAAATGAAACGCAGCTGAAAAATCAATCCTAGAGACTGCCCCAGCATGCCACGCAAATAAGAAATAAAAGCTAAATGATCAAAAGTATGAGGGAAGAGTTAGGAGATGAGACGTGGAGTATAGATCTATGAATTCAAACATCCATCAACCAGGTGTTTCTGTGCAGAAGCACAGAAAGCACAGAGTGGGGGAGGGAAGGAAAACAGGGAGAAATAAGAATATACACTAAAATGCCTTATTCTTCAAAAACAAATACTCTAGTTTATAGGTTGAATGACCACAACAACTCTGGTCAATAAAGTAAGTGAAGTTGATGTCAAAATTTATAGGAAAGAGTAAAGGACCAAGACAGTTTGGTAGATGCACAAAATAGGAGGGCTTGCCTTCTCAGACAGCAAGGCATAGTAAGAAAGAGTAATTAAGACAGTGTGGTCTAGGACAGGGAAAGACAAAGAGTGCTACGGAAGCTAGTAGAGAGCCCAGAAACAGTGAGGTCTTTAGGAAAACTCTATGTATAACTAAAGTGCTAACAATCAGTGAAAGAGGAGTGGACAACTCAGCAAACGGTGCTGGGACTCTTCATTAGCCATGTGGGAATAGGATCCCTAGCTCACTTCTACAAAGATAAAATCATTCCCATGAGGATTAAAGACTTAGGTGTGAAAATCAAAACTTTAAACTTGTGAGATTGAATTTGGAAAATATTTGTTAATGAAGATACAAAAAAATGGACCATCCAACACTCATGGTTTGAGTGGAATTGGCTTCACCACTCTGGAGAGCAATCTGGCCATTTCTGTTAATAACAATTTAGGTTGAAGGTGTGCGTATCCTAAGACCCAGCAATTCTATGTCTAAATATTTATCTTAGAAAAACCAACACATATTCTCAAAAACACATCACGGTGTTATTTAAATAGCAAAAAAGTAGAAAAGAAAAGTGAATAGAATGAAATGAAATTTGAAAATGTAAACATCAGTCAATAGGAGAATAAGGAAATTGTGGTATGTTCCTAAATGATGGTATAATCAATGAAATACCAAACAGTAAGTATATAAACAAACCAGAGCTACTTCTATGAACATAAATAAATCTCAAAGGAAAGCAAGCTGCAAAATTGTATATATAGTATAATACTATCTGCTTAAAGAATAAAGACACAAAACATTTTTACCTGTGTGTGTGTGTGTGTGTGTGTGTGTGTGTGTGTATTCAAAATGTTTAAAATTCATGGGAATAATGCACACCATTTCATGGTAGTAGTGAGGGAGGTAAGGTATTGGGATCAGGGCGGGATACACAGACAGCTTCAACTATGTCTGCAGTATTTTTTTCACATGTCTAGAAAATATGGCAAAATGTTAAGATTTGATAAAAATGGTATACGATTACCCAAGTTTGTTTTTTGTTTTTCTCCTATTTTTCTGAATGTTTAAAATTTCATAATAAACATTTTACAATTAATTCAACAAATACTGTCTATTTTTAAAACAGTGAACATATAAATCAGTAAAACTTGTCATTAAGCCTAAATAAGGGTTAATGCAAGATATCATGAAATTGTTATAATCTGAAGAGCTTTAGTGCCTTTTCCATTGTCATACGGCTTATAAATGTCAGAGCCAAAATTTAAACTAAACTTTTCACCGAGCACCTCATTCCTCTGTTTAAAACACTAGAATAAAATATAGCAGCTAATTTAAAATATTGGGGTGGGTAGGCCTCCTTAAATAAGATATAATACCCAAAAGTCACAAAGGCAAACAACACCACAAGCACAATTAAATTACAAATATGTGCTGGGAGAAAAGATTTGCAATGCGTACCTTTCAAAAAGGATTAACTTTCAGAATAAAAAGAGCTTCAACTCTGAAAGAAAAAGATGGCATAATAAAAACAATAAAGCATATGAAGAGGGAATTCATGACAAAAGAAAAATACAGGGTCAAAAATATATGTGAAAAAATGCTCCAAAATAAAACAACATTAGATGAAAAGAATTTAAACTGCTCATCACATGCACTGCTGGCCATAGTGTGGAAAAATACTTTCCTATATCATTGTTGAAACTAAAAAACTGGATGCTAATTTGGCAAGTTTTTTTAAAACTAAAACTGCACATGTCTTGTATAGCTCAAGACCAGTTTTCCCATATAAATGCAAAGATATGTATGCATTATTGTTTAAAATAAAGAAAAATTCTAAGAATACACACCAATAGGGATATGGTAAAACAGAGTATCCACAGTAAGTTATATAGTACAAATATAGAAATATATATAATTATATATGTAAACTATATGTTATATATAAAAATAATGAGCTATATATATGTGTACTGAAATGCAAATGTCATCAAGAAAAAAGCAAGTGAAATGAAAAAAGCACATCAAAGAACAATTTATTTAGGCTAATTCTATAGCAAAAAAAGAATAACAGAATTATATTATATATGCGATATAATTATAAAATATAATCATGACAATGACATATATATGTATCTATTTTACAATATATTGCACACACATGTGTATATCCATAAAACTTCTCTCGGGAAACATACCAAACTACTGCCACCAGAGATGGCCAGATTGAGAGGGGTGAAAGGTCAAATAGTAAAAAGAACTTAACATTTTACTCTACGTGTGTTCTATTTTTTGCAATGTGAATGTATGACTTTGAATTACTTGGCCATTAAAAATTATAAAATATTCAAAATATAAATTTCGTGCTTTGATTATTCGCAGTAAACAAATGCTTGCTGTTGTGGACTGAATTGTGCCCCTCGAAATTCATATTCTGAAGTCCCAACCCTTAGCACCTCAGGAGGTAACTACATTTGGAGATAAGATCTTTAAAGAGGTGATTAAGTTAAAGTGAGGCTATTAGGGTGGGACCTTAAGCCAATATGACTGGTGTCCTTATGAGAAGAGGAAGAGACCCCAGGGATGCTGTGCACAGAGGAAAGACTATGTGAGACCACAGTGAAAAGGTGGCCATCTACAAGCCAAGGAGAGAGGCCTTAGAAGAAATCAACACAGCCAATACCTTGATCTTGGACTTCGAGTCTCCAGACGGTAAGAAAATTAACTTCTGTAGTTTAAGTCACCCAGTCCGTGGTATTTTGTTATGGCAGCCTTAGCATCTAATAAATATGCTTAGGATTTCGTTTGGCTTTGCCTGTGCAGATGTGAGCTTAGCGGAAGATTAGTGGGAGAACAGTATGTGGGAAAATTTTAATGAAGCAGTGAGGTTTAGTTTGGTTTGGCCCTGTGACCTAATACAAAATTCACTCCTTACTTTTCTTTCCTTGGATACGGTTATCTGGGCAAATAAATGTCTTCCATGGCAATATCGATAACCTCTAAATATCATTAAAGACTTGCAGTATACCATTTAAGTGCATTTCATATATTATCTCTTGTGTTCCTCAAAATAACCTCTTGTAGTTGCATATGTTATCACCGTTTCATGGACAAGAACACTGAACTTGGAGAGGTTAGGTGAAGCTGGTTTTCCAATCCAGGCCGGCTAGCTCTAGCACTTGCTTTTGTAAACACCGCCCTCTCTAGCTCCCAGACTCCAAATCACATTATTTCTTTTCATCTCTTCTGTATTGTGTCTGCTGCCTTTGGAGCAGTGGGATATATTCAAAATTAAATCAGTGTGCTATCAAATCACTTAAATCCTCAAGTTTAATACATTCTAACAAAATTCAGAATGAACTGGCCATGCACGATATTCCTAATTTACTCACTGTACCAGTAATAATTATTCCTTTGAAAAGACTACATGTTATTGAGTTAAGACACCCCATCAATTGTTATTGTGGTGTTCTTTTCTCTTGTTGACTACTCTGACAGCCACACTTCATTCGGAGCGACAGTAAGTACTGCCTTACTTGTCTCTTTTGTTACAGAGCATCAATATTGATCCTTTTCCTAGCTCAGCACTCTTAATGTGATTGAATGCTACTCTTGACTGAAAGTATGATAAATGATGGTAAGATATCAAATTCTAGAAAGTCACGTATTTTGGAAAATCACATATTTGTTATTTAGATTTTAAAGGTGTTGTTCTGGGGGTGTTTTCTTTCCCTTCATTGAGCTGTGATCTGAGCATCAGTCTCCCCTCTCTTGCATTGTTACTCTCTCCTACTTTAATTAGGGAATAGAAGAGATTTGTCTAATACTTGTTACTGATCCATGTTTCTGTCACCTAGCTGCTCATCACCTAACAAGTTCTGCTCACAAGCACTGCTTTTAACAAATTGGGACCACAGATCATTCTCTTATGGGCCTACCTGGAATCCTGGGCTATAATCTTCCACCTGGACATCAGCGGAGTGGGAAATATGAGATGCACCTCATTGTTAGTTACTGACTCGTCCCTCTATCCTTCACATCACCATCAGAATTTAACGGTGTATCAGAATTTACTGAAGGATTAAGATAAATACACTGATTTTGAATACAGAAAAGGAAAACAATTTTAACTATATGTATGAGTTTAATTATTTTAGTAGTCAAAACATAGGCATCCCAAAAAGTTGGCCTTTTACATTTGGTCTTTGGGGTCCCTAGTCATTCTCCCTTTCATCAGGTGCAGAGTATTGGAGAGAATGTCAGATAACACACAATTCTCCAAACCACTGGGAGGAAACTCACTGCCTACCCCGAAGTTGGTTGTGCTTTAAAAATGCCCATATCATCAGACAACTCGTGGAAAATAGACATCCCCCAATGACACACGTCCCAGCACCATGATTATTTAGTGCAGACTAAGTAACCTCTGGGCTGGGAAGAGGAGGTTCTAGATGGTCCAAGGCCTTTAGTGCAGTAGAGCGAGAAGTGAGGAATCCAGGTTCTCCTGGTCTTCTAGGAGCATCAGTTTAATGAGACATAAACAGCTCTTCCAGAGAGAAGCTCTCATTCTTAGAGAGAGTAGAGTCTCCAACTATATTTAGGAAGAAAAGCAGTTTCCTAAATGTGCCACAATCTACACACACCCTCACACAGTAGAAATCAGGCTTTATACTGTTCAAAAGAATCGTGTCAGTCCTGTCTGCCTCTCTCCCCAGTTTTTGGGTTCTTAATGGAAGAGGAAAACTGCAGACCATCCAGTTATCAAAAGAAAAAGAAGTGTTGATATTTCCTACTTGTCTACACCTTAGGCCTGTTCACATTTGCATGCTACTCTTTGTAATGGAATAAAGATTGAATACTTAAGACTCTTCTGAGGACACCCAGGATGGCAAGAAGGAGGGTGGCCCTCTCTTCTAAACAGAGAAATAAAAATGGCTTTGTAATGTCTTTAAGTATAAAAGACGTGGGCTTTGGTTTATTTTAAATGAGCTAGTTTTATCTAGATGTACTTCCCAGAAAGCTGGACCCTTGACTAGAATTGGATCTCTGATGGAAATTTTCAGATCTTCCTTTAAAAGAGAGACAGAAATAGAGACAGTGTGTGAACAGGACGGATATACGTTTGATGGGGGATGGGTTCAGCTTGACCTGAAGCTTTACGCAGACACCACACTAAAGCAGCATCCGACATGTTTATCCCATGTCTCGGTTTCCTAATCTGCCCGTCCATTCCATTCCCTATTTCAATCCTTGTCCCACTTCTCTTCACAACTGTGATTACAGTTGTCACTGCTCCTAAGCTCCCATTTCTCCTTGAAACACTGCAAGTCATGGTTACAGGTCTTTGAGTCTGGTTTTTGCATCTCTCTTTCAGCAACACGCAAAATGAGCTACCGTGCCTAACGGGCATCTGGATTCTCCCCACTTCTCCCTTCTTGGCAATACTCAAGCTGACTTTTCTGATCTTTATATAATTCAAGGGAGACACACAAAAACGCCATTTTGCACATGCAATCAAGGATCACTTTCCTATAAAACTGTATCCATTTCATTATGCAACTGTGATGGCAGAAATTCAAACCTAGCTTTCCACCCCGAAGAAAACAGAGGGAGCTGAGCGCGAGGTTCACTGCAGAATCCCACACTTTCACTAGATGTGGTCTGAAAGGATGTTGCCCTGAGCATAAGGCTTCGAGAGGGGTTGGCGAGTTTCCTGTGTGACGACAAGCTCTGGGTACCCCGGGCAGATAGCCAGGCCACACTGTGGCGTATCGTCTGTGCCTGTAGGCCAGGCTGGGCAACAGCATATCTTAAGAGTCAGTCAGGTCAAAGGTCCAAGCTGTCCACCATCAGATTTAAAATGGAGCCAATGCAAACAGAGAAAATACGTTGCCCACAGCCAAGAAAGCCTGGGTCTGAGAAGTGGGGTGGGATAGGGCCCAGAGAACCTACCACCCCATTGTATCGACTGGGGACCTGGACTGAGGCCGGAGACAGCCCTGCCCACCTGGAGAGAAGGAGCTGTCCGCACCCCTCTCATTTCCTTCCATCACCCCTGAACTTTGTTTCTCCATCAGAGAGAGGGAACTAGAATACTCAGCACTAGGAGTCTGGAATTTCTCTACTTGAGGAATAAATTCAAGCTACTGATTCAATGGTGATACTGAGACAGATTCTTAGATCTATTTCTACACGTTCTTTCCAACCTGAATGTTTTACCCTTCTAGGTAAAAATACAGGAGTTTCCTTTTTGGGCAAGGTCCATCCAAGCTCTTTGTCTTGACCAAGAGGACAAAGGACAAATGGATAGAGCTAGATTATACAGAATTATTAAAATGACTCAGGTTTGTATTATTATTACAAAGGTCATACATGTTTTTATTACAGATTTTAATAGGGCTATCTGCATATTTATTGGTACGTCACCACCCGAAAGCTGGTTTCTCTCCTTAAAACTATGCCTGTTGCAGCATTTTATTGACCAAATTTGTGGAAATGTTGGCCTGCAACACCTGCAGGCAGGCCTGAGGTTGGCCCACCTCTAAAAGTGTTCTGGACAATGCCTCACACAGAGAAGGTACTCATATAAATAGTATGTAAATTTATAGGAAGAAATTTTTCTTCATAATTCTGAGGAGAGAGAAACATTTTTCCTTCCAAATAGGTATTTAGTGACACTGCTGAGAATATACAATTTGAAATGTCCATTGTCTCAGCCTCTTCCCCTCACCATTACTAGTACCTCACCTCCTAACTGGTCATACTGACTCGGATTTCTCCCCTCCCATCCATCCTCCAGACTGCCAATAGGACGCTATTTCTGAAATGTAAACTTAATCCTATAATTATCCTGCTCAAAATAGTTTCGTCCTCATCAAGAATTAAATCAAAATCTCTTTGTCTATGCACATGTTCTCAAGGATCCTCCCCTTACACTATTGTTTTTTATTGCAGTATAGTTGATATACAATGTTGTGTTAGTTTCAGGTGGACAGCAAAGTGATTCATATATATATATATCTATTCTTTTTCAGTTTCCATTACAGGTTATTATAAGATAGTGAATATAGTTCCCTGTGCTATACAGTAAGTCTTTGTTGTTTATCTATTTTATATATAGTGGTATGTATCTGTTAATCCCAAACTCCTAATTTATTCCTTCCCCCTTCCCCCGCTATCCCTTTTGGCAACAATAAGTTTGTTTTCTATGTCTGCACTCACACTATTCTTGAGCCACACCAAACTACTGGCATTTTCAAGTTCAACACCTCTCACTTTTGCACATGCTATTTGTTTGACCTGGGATACCTCCTCTCCTTTTATGTCTGGACAATAGCCACTCTTCTTCAAGGCTGCTCAAGCACCAGATGTCTCCAGAAGCTGTCTATTAATTTGTCCACCCAGAAAAATTTAATCACCGAAAGCACAGCCCTTGGTTCCTCTTCTGATGTATTAGAGTGTCTATGCACAGCTGTTAGGAGGAGAGCTGGGAAGCCAAACTGCCTGCAATGGGATTGCTAGTTACCAGTGCATTTGTCAGCTGTGTGACCTTGGGCAAGTTAGCTAAGTGCAGTGTTCCAGTTTCCTCACTTACAAGATAAATACAATACCTACGGCAGAAGATGGCTGGGAGGGTTAAATGAGCTAATACAATATGTAAGGTGTGTGATAACTAATATGTTCAATAAATGACAGCTATTATTATTACTAAGTAAACTTTATATTGAGGTATAACATACATAAAGTGTACAGTTCTAAAATATACAGCTTGATGAGTTTTCTCATAGTGAAACACACCTGCATATCCGCCCAGATCAAAAGAAAGAAACAAAACCTCACCAGCACTCTAAAAACCTCCTTCATGGCCCCTCCCATTACCTATCCCCCCAACTCCTGCAAGGTAACTGCAATTCGGACTTCTATCAGCATAGGTTGGTTTTGCTTGATTTTAATTCTATATGGATAGTGTGACACGATGTGTAGTTTTGTGTCTGGTTTCATTCACTCAATGTTGTGCTTGTGTTATCCTTCCATCTTGATGCATACCATGTAGCAAAAATTCATTCATTTTCATTACTGAAATGTGTAATATTCTGTTATCTAAATGCAACTTCAATTTAATTATTCATTCTACTGGGTTTTTTATCATGGTAAAAAAAACCCACATATAACATGAAATCTACCGTCTTAACAAAATTTTAAGTAAACAGTACATTATTGTTAACCAACACACAGCATTGTACAGCAGATCTCTAGGACTTTTTCATTATGCATAACTGAAACTTCATACACACTGAACAACAGCTCCCCACTTCCTCCAAACCCCAGTCCCCAGGAACCACCATTTACTTTCTGCTTCTAGAAGTCTGATTACTTTAGATAACTCATGGAAGTGGAATCACACAGTGTATGTCCCTTTGTGACAGACTTATTTCACTTTGCATATCTTGCATCTTCAAGATTCATCCATTTTGTCACGTGACAGGATCTCCTTCTTTTTTAAGGCTGCATAATATTCCACTGTGTGTATTTACCACATTTTCTTTATCCATTCATGAATTGATTGACATTTAGTTTGCTTCCCTATCTTGGCTACTGTGAATAATACTACAAGAAACATGGGAGTGCAAATATCTCTTCAAGATCCTGATTTCAATTCTTTTGGATAAATACCTAGAAGTGGAATTCCTGGACCGTATAATAGCTCTATTTTTAACTGTTTGAAGAACTTCCTTACTGTTTTCAGTAGTAGCTACACCATTTCACAGTCTCACAAATACTGCTCGAGGGCTCCAGTTTCTCCACATCGTCACCAATACTTGTAATTTTTTGTTTGTTTTTGATGATGACCATCCTAACAGGTGTGGGGTTAGATACCTCACTGTGGTTTTGACTTACATTTCCTGTTGATTAGTGATATTGAGCACCTTTTTCATTTACCTATTGGCCACTTGTATGTTTTCTGTGAAAACATATCTATTAGGATCCTTTGCCCATTTTTAAATTGGGTTATTCGTTTTTTACTATTGAGCTGTAGGGGTTCCTTATATATTATGGATATTGACCCCTTTTCAGATACGTGGTTTGCAAATATCTTCTGCTATTTTGTAGGATGCCTTCTCATTTTGTTGGTTGCTTTCTATGCTCTGCAGAAGCTTCTTGGTTTGATGTCGTCCCACTTGTCTATTTTTGCTTTTGTGACCTGTGCTTTTGGAATCACATCCAAGAAATCATTGCCAATACCAACGTCATGAAGATTTTCCCTATGTTTCCTTCTAGTTGTTTTTTTTTTAACTTTTTATTTTATATCGGAGTATAGTTGATTAACAGTGTTGTGACAGTTTCAGGTGTACAGCAAAGTGATTTAGTTATACATATACATGTATCTATTCTTTTTCAAATTCTTTTTCCATTTAGATTGCTACATAATATTGAGCAGAGTTCCCTGTGCTATACGGTAGGTCCTTTTTGGTTATCCTTTTTAAATATAGCAAGGAGTACATGTCAACCCCAAACTCCCTAACTATCCCTTTCCCCCACTCTTCCCCCCTGGTAACCGTAAGTTCTTTCTCTAAGTCTGTGAGTCTGTTTCTGTTTTGTAAATAAGTTCGATTGTATCATTTCTTTTTAGATTCTATATATAAGTGATATGATATGATAATTCTCTTCCTCTGACTTATTTTACGCAGTATGACAATCTCTAGGTCCATTCATGTTGCTGCAAATGGCATTATTTCATTCTTTTTAATGGCTGAGTAATATTCCTTTGTATATATGTACCACATCTTCTTTATCCATTCCTCTGTCGATGGACATTTAGGTTGATTCCATGTCTTGGCTATTGTAAACAGTGCTGCAATGAACATTGGAGTGCATGTATCCTTTGGACCATGTTTTTCTCAGGATATATGCCCAGGAGTGGGGTTGCATGATCATATGGTAACTCTATTTTTAGTTTTTTAAGGAACCTCCATACTGTTCTCCACAGTGGCTGTATCAATTTACATTCCCACCAACAGTGTAGGAGGCTTCCCTTCTCTCCACACCCTCTCCAGCATTTATTGTTTGTGGATTTTTTGATGATGGCCATTCTCACTGGTGTGAGGTGATATCTCATTGTAGCTTTGATCTGCATCCTTCTAGTTGTTTTATAGTTTCAGGTCTTACATTTAAGTCTTTAATCCATTTTGAGCTGATTTTCAGGAATGGTGTGGGGATAGGAATCCAATTTCATTCTTTTGCTTGTGTATATCCAGTTTTCCCGGCACCATATGTTGAAGAGACTACCCCACTGTGTAGTCTTCATTCTGCTGTTGATGGACAAATGACTCATTTCTAGTTATTGTTTTTGTTTTGTTGACTATTACAAAAAGTGCTCTATTAACATTTTTGTTCTTTTGGTAAACAAGTACACATTTCTCTTGTCTGAGAGTAGAACTGCAGAGACTTTGGGTAGTGTGTGATCCTTTAGTAACTGTAAGTTTTGCAAACTGTGGTATCATATAGTCACCAATATTATCAGGTTTTTTGTTTAACTTTAGTTTTCTTGTAAAGGTATTTCACTGGTATTTTAATTTACATTTCCATGGTGACTAACCATGTTGATCACCTTTGCAGTTGTGTATTGGTCAACCCTATAGCTTTTGTGAAGTGCTTATTCCAGTGTGTTGTCCATTTTTTTCTGGAATATTTTTATTGATGTACAAATAGTCTGGATATAGTTCTTTGCCAGAGATATGTATTACAAATACTCCTACTCTTCGGTTTTCTCTCTTGCTAGTATCTTTTACTAAATAAAAGTTCTTAATTTTAGTGAAGTTCAACTTATCAATTTTTCCTTTAGGTTAATGCTTTTGATGCCTGGTTTATGAAAACTTTTTCTCCCCAAGGAGATGAAGATACTTTCCCATGTTATTTTCTAGAAGTTATTGCTTTAATTTTTGCATTTAAATCTATCATACATCTAGAAGTAATTTTTGAGTATGCTGTGAGGTGGAGGTCAATTAGATAGCCAGTTAGCCCAGCACCATTTTTTTAATTTAAGAAATACTTCTCCCTATTATATTATTATCATTATTTTATCATAGTCACTATCTTTATCATCATCATCATCATCACTATTGTCATCATTCCTTTATAAACCTATCTTCTCCACTAAACCATTAGCATCTTTGGACAAAATTGTGTTGTATTCACCATTTTTCCTCTATATCTAACACAGCTGCCAGTTAAGAGTTTGTTCAACTAACATTTATATAAAAATTGTGCATGTCAATTTATAATATGGGTAGAGATACTGTAAGAAAGCACATGATTATTTTCGGAGTTCTGACATCCTGCCTTAGTATATTATATGGAAAGCTATTGACAGAATGTGGAGGCAGTGAGTCACCATTGCAGTTCTGCAGAGAACCAGGGTATTGCTAAAAGACCGACTACGGGTTAATGTTTTTACTTTTCACTACATTCTGGTGAGTTTGATGTGGATTCTCAAGAATGCTATCAAATGGATTTTAAGAACATTTAAGAAAAATGGAATAAAGGATTCTAGGAGCCAACATCAGTTAACTGTGAGCAAGTCATGCCAGACTCAACTTAATTGCCCTTTGGCAGCATATTTATCTTGGGAAAATGTAGTTTAGAAATGCATTTGGTAAGCTCTCATGGTTCCCTAGCAAACAAGAGCTATGATTCCTAGCTATGGATCACAGAAACTATGACTTCTTAATTGTTTTCACTATGCCTGACACCTCCTACATTGTAATAGGTCACTGTTAATGAATGATTTATAATAGCGTTAGGTGAGCTCTTATCCAGGAGAGTCTCTGCTGAGCATGAATTGGTGCTCAGAATCTGGCTATTTGATGACCTGCTAGTCTATTTGTGTGTTTTGATGATGCACAGGTCTTTTTTTTCCTGGGGCTGACATAGAATGGAGAAGTCTTAGAGCCTAAGAAGAAAAATGAAGGGAACAGAGCTGAGTAAGACAGGGATTGCTCGGACCTATCTCTCTCTCTGGCTTCAGATACTATATTTCAGTCCTGATGATGAGAGGGATTAAGGGCAGAAAGTTTAGGAGATGTATACATAAAGGACACTGGAGGCTATGGGCACAAATGTCACTGCTGGTCTCAGTGAACATTCCTCCCCAACTTTGCTATGTATCCCTGAGAGGCTGTGGCAGCCAACCCATGGGCTCAGAGGAGCCCCTTTAGGGGATTCTCACAGAGAGCACTGACAGCAGAAGTTGTGACGATGTGACTCATAAAGAAGATTATGAGCTAATTTGTTCCTGGATACAAGTGACACAACTTGACATCCCAGAAATAACTAGGGGTAACTTTGACAGGAGACTGGAGAAGTCCTTCAGTATCAAAATCAGACGCTAAGTTACTATAATTTGGAAATTAATGTTAACGTGACTTCATTTCAACAGGCTGGTGAGACCTGGGAGAATTCTAGAACACGTAAGTACTAAATAACCATGTATAAAACTGCAACTTACTGAAATTCTAATCAATCTCAAAATCTTTGTATAAAATATTTTATTTAAACTTTTTTATACTCCTACTAAGTAACTTTCATTAGCAATAAATTCAGTTCTTTTTTTTCTATTTTTTCAGATAAACCTTGGAAACATTTGTAAAGTTAAAAATTTTTAATCCCATTTGAATTTTAATTAGTTTGCATATATATTTGTTTGAAAGAAAATATCATTGCAATATTCAGTCTTCTCATAATTACAGTATGGCATTTTTCTCCAAATATTCCAAAGGCATGTTGTCTATCCGTTTATGAAAAAACAATAGTTTACTTCAAATAACAACTATAGTTCTTGATAAGGTTATTTCTAACTTAACTGGTGTATTTTGTTAATACTATGAATGAGCTCTTCTTTCGTTATATTTTCTAAATTATAATTGCTGGAATAACACACAGTTACTGTTAAATGTTTTTCATATATGCCATTTTGCTAAACTTTTTTATTATGGTACATTTTTAGTTTAATCACATACATTTTCTAGGTATATCTTCACATCTGCAAATAATAACGTTGCCCTCACTTTTCCAAAACGTATGTACGACTTACTTCTATTTCAATCTTGTTACATTAACCAGAACTTACAGAACATTATTAAATGATAATGTGATTATGAGCAGAATTATCTATTTTTAAACCCTCCCATGTGGCAAAATGGAAATAATTTAAACACCTCCTGACTCACAATTAAATTGAAGACCAGAGCAGGAATAATCCTAAGGGAAGGATGGAAGGTGGGAGGAAGGCAAGCATATTCACAGATCTACACAGGAGAAACTGAAAATGAAGATATGAAGGGAAAAAGATAAGGTCTGGTGACATTAGCATGAATGAGTATACCAGACCCTTCCCTGAGGGAAGACCCCGAGTTCACCTCCTCCCACAGACACACCAAAATTAGAGGCAAATATAGAACAACTCTCTCTGAGAATGACCTAAAGGCTAGCAGGACAGCTTTTCTACAGTAAAGGATATAAAGGAGAAAACATTGAGACAGGTAGGTGGGACAGAGATGCAATCAGCCAGGACCAACACCCCCAGCAGGCGACCCAAGATAGGAAAGAGATATTACAAAGTCTGAGGTCCTCCCTGAAGAGCAAGTGGTTTGAGCCCCACATTGGGCACCCAAGCCCTGGGGACGGGCATCAGGAAGACAAGCCACCTTAGTGGATTTTAAACCAGCAGGGCTTACAACCGGGAGGGTCAGAGGGCTATAGGATACTGAGACTCCATTCTTAAAGTGTGCACCCACAAACTTACTCCCTCCGAGTCTCAGTACAGAGGAAGCTGATTGAAAAGTATCAGGCCCTCTAGCTGGTCTGCCAAGACCACGCCAGCTATGCCCCCACCAACTCACACCAGGTTCTGGCTCCAGCATCCCTCCCCCGACAAAGCAGTGGCCCCTGGCGAGCCCCAGGAAAAGCCCCAACCCACAACAGGCACCGGCTCCAACACACCCTACGCCCTGCCACATTTGCATTATAGGGATCCCAGAAGGAGAGAAAGAAAGTGGCAGAAAGCTTGCTTGGTAAAATAATGACTGAAAACTTCCCCAACCTGGGGAAGGAAACAGATATCCAGGTCCAGAAATCAGAGAGAGTCCCAAATAAGATGAACTCGAAAGACCCACATCTAGACATACCATACTTCAAATGGCAGACGTTAAAGATAAGGGGAGACTTTTTAAAGGCAGCAAGAGAAAAGTAAAGAGTCACTTATGAGGGACCCTCATATGGCTACAGCTGATTTTTCAGCAGAAACTGCAGGCCAGAAGGGAGTGGCATTATATATTTAAAGTGCTGAAAGGTAAAAATCTACAAACAAGGATACTCTACCCAGAAAGGCTATCATTCTGAATTGAAAGAGAGATAAAGAGCTTCCTAGACAAGCAAAAACTAAAAGAGTTCATCACCACTAAACCGGCCTTACAAAAAATGTTAAAGGGCCATCTTTAAGCAAAAAATTCAAGGCTACAACAAGAAATAAATACTATATGAAGGTAAAAACTCATTGGTAAAGACCTATACAGTTGACCTTTGAACATCATCAGCTTGCACTGCATGTGTCCACCTATATGCGGATTTTTTTCAATAGTCAATACTGCAGTACTACACAATCCACGACCTGTGGTTAGTTGAATCTGTAGATGTGGAACGGCAAATATGGAGGAACCGTGTATGCAGATTTTTGACTGCATGGAGAGTCAGAACTCATAACACCTCCATTATTCAAGGATCAACTGTATATAATAAGGGCAGTGGATTAACGACTTAAAAAGCTAGTATAAATGTCACAAGACAAAAGTCATAAAATCAGCTATAACTACAATACGTAGTTAAGGCATACACAAAAAGATGTGAAATATGATGTCAAAATATCAAACATGGTGGGGGAGTGAAAATTTAGAGCCTTTAAAATGTGTTTGAACTCAAATGACTAACAGTTTAAAACAAACAGATACAGACATGGGTCAATATATATGAACCTCATGTTAACCACAAATCAAAAACCTACAATAATACACACCTAACAAAGAGAAAGGAACCCAAACATAACACTAAAGAAAGTCATCAAACCACAAGGGAAGAGAATGAAAGAAGTAAAGTACAGAGAAGAACTACAAAAACAGCCAGAAAACAAGCAACAAAATGGCAATAAATTCACACCTATCAATAATCACTTTAAATGTAAAGGGACTAAATGCCTCAATCAAAAGACATAGGGTGGGAGGAAGACCTTCAAGATGACAGAGGAGTAAGATGTGGAGATCACCTTACTCCCCACAAATAGTTCAGAAATACATCTACACACGGAACAACCCCTACAGGACACCTACTGAACGCTGGCAGAAGACCTCAGACCTCCCAAAAGGCAAGAAACTCCCCACGTACCTGGGTAGGGCAAAAGAAAAAAGAATAAACAGAGACAAAAGAATAGGGACGGGACCTGCACCAGTGGGAGGGAGCTGTGAAGGAGGAACAGTTTCCACACATGAGGAAGCCAAGCCGCTACACTGACAGAGACGGCGGGTGGCAGGGGGGAAGCTTCGGAGCCACAGAGGACAGCGCAGCAACAGGGGTGCAGAGGGCAAAGCAGAGAGATTCCCGAGTAGAGGATCGGTGCCAACCAGCACTCACCAGCCCAAGAGGCTTCTCTGCTCACCCAACGGGGCTAGTTAGGGCTGGGAGCTGAGGCTCAGGCTTCGGAGGTCAGATCCCAGGGAGAGGACTGGGGTTGGCTGCGTGAACACAGGCTGAAGGGGGCTAGTGCACCACAGCTAGCCGGGAGGGAGTCTGGGGAAAAGTCCGCAGCTGCTGAAGAGGCAAGAGACCATTGTTTCAGGGTGGAGAAGGAGAGGGGATTCAGAGCACCACCTAAACGAGCTCTAGAGATGGGCGCAAGCCACGGCTATCAGCCTGAACACCAGAGACAGGCATGAGACGCTAAGGCTGCTGTTGTAGCCACCAAGAAGGCTGTGGGCGAGTACAGGCCACTGTACACACCTCCCCTCCTGGGAGCCTGCGCAGCCCGCCACTGCCAGGGTCCCGTGATCCAGGGACAACTTCGCTGGGAGAACGCACGCTGCACCTCATGCTGGTGCAACGTCACGCCGGCCTCTGCTGCCGCAGGCCCACCTCGTACTCCGTACCCCTCCCTCTCCCAGGCCTGAGTGAGCCAGAGCCCCTGAATCAGCTGCTCCTTTAACCCCGTCCTGTCTGAGCGAAGAACAGACGCCCTCAGCCAACCTACCACAGAGGCGGGTCCAAATCCAAAGCTGAACCCCAGGAGCTGTGGGAACAAAGAAGAGAAAGGGAAATCTCTCCCAGGAGCCTTGGGAGCAGCAATTAAAGCTCCACAATCAACTTGATGTACCCTGCATCTCTGGATTACCTGAATAGACAAAGAATCATCCCAAAATTGAGGTGATGGACTTTGTGTGATTTTGTCTGTATAGCTTTGCTTTTACCATTTGTCCTAGGGTTCTGTCTGTCCATTTTTGTTGTTGTTGTATAGTTTTTTAGTGCTTGTTATCATTGGTGGATTTGTTTCTTAGTCTGGTTCCTCTCTTCCTTCTTTCTTTCTTTTATTTTTTTCTTTACTTCTTAACTTTTTTATTTTTAATTATTTTAGTAACTTTATTTTATTTTATTCTTTCTTTCTTTTCTTCTCCCTTTTCTTCTGAGCCGTGTGGCTGACAGGGTCTTGCTGCTCCAGCCAGGTGCCAGACCTATGCCTCTGAGAAGAGAGAGCCAAGTTCAGGACACTGGTCCACCAGAGACCTCCCGGCTCCACACAATATCAAAGAGCGAAAGCTCACCCAGAGATCTCCATCTGAACACTAAGACTCAGTTCCACTCAACAATCAGCAAGCTACAGTTCTGGACACCCTCTGCCAAACAACTAGCAAGACAGGAACACAACCCCACTTACTAGCAGAGAGGCTGCCTACAATCTTAATAAGGTCACAGACACCCCAAAACACACCACCAGAGGCAGTGCTGCCCACAAGAAAGACAAGATCCAGCTTCATCCACCAGAACACAGGCACCAGTCTCATCCACCAGAAAGCCTACACAACCCACTGAACAAAACTTAGCCACTGGGGGCAGACAACAAAAACAACGTGAACTACGAACCTGCAGCCTGTGAAAAGGAGACCCCAAACACAGTAATTTAAGCAAAATGAGAAGACAGAGAGATGCAGAGTATATGAAGGAGCAAGGTAAAAACCCACCAGACCAAACAAATGAAGAGGAAACAGGCAGGCTACCTGAAAAATAATTCAGAGTAATGACAGTAAAGATGAGCCAAAATCTTGGAAATAGAATGGAGAAAATAAAAGAAACATTTAACAAGGACCTAGAACTAAAAAGCAAACAAACAATGATACACAACACAATAAATGAAATTAAAAATTCTCTAGAAGGAATCCATAGCAGAAAAACTGAGGCAGAGGAACAGACAAGTGACCTAGAAGATAAAATAATGGAAATAACTACTGCAAAGCAGAATAAAGAAAAAAGAATGAAAAGAAGTGAGGACACTCTCAGAGACGTCTGGGACAACATTAAATGCATCAACATTCAAATTATAGGGGTCCCAGAAGAAGAAGGGAAACAGAAAGGGACTGAGAAAATATTTGAAGAGATTATAGTTGAAAACTTCCTTAATATGGGAAAGCCCATATTCAATCAAGTCCAGAAAGCGCTGAGAGTCTCAAACGGGATAAATCCAAGGAGAAACACACAAAGACACTTATTAATCAAACTATCAAAAATTAAATACAAAGAAAAAAATATTAAAAGCAGCAAGGGAAAACCAACAAATAACATACAAGGGAATCCCCATAAGGTTAACAGATGATCTTTCAGCAGGAAGTCTGCAAGCGAGAAGGGAGTGGGAGGACATATTTAAAGTGATGAAAGGGAAAAACCTACAACCAAGATTACTCTACCCAGCAAGGATCTCATTCAGATTCAATGGAAAAATCAAAACCTTTACAGATAAGCAAAAGTTAAGACAAGTCAGCACCACCAAACCAACTTTACAACAAATGCTAAAGGAAATTTTCTAGGCAGGAAACACAAGAGAAGGAAAAGACCTACAATAAAAAACCCAGAATAATTAAGAAAATGGTAATAGAAACATACATATCGGAAACTACCTTAAATGTAAATGGATTAAATGTTCCATGCAAAAGACATAGACTGGCGGAATGTATACAAAAACAAAACCCATATATATGCTGACTACAAGAGACCCACTTCAGACCTAGGGACACATAAAGACTCAAAGTGAGGGGATGGAAAAAGATATTCCATGCAAATGGAAATCAAAAGAAAGCTGGACTAGCAATTCTCATATCAGACAAAATAGACATTAAAATAAACACTATTACAAGAGACAAAGACACTACAAGAGACAAGGACACTACATAATGATCAAAGGATCAATCCAAGAAGCAGATATAACAATGATAAATATTTATGCACCCAACACAGGAGCACCTCAATACATAAAGCAAATGCTAACAGCCATAAGAGGAAATCGACAGTAACACAATCATAGTAGGGGACTTTAACACCCCACTTTCACCAATGGAGAGATCATCCAAAATGAAAATAAATAAGGAAACAAAGCTTTAAATGATACATTAAACAAGATGGACTTAATTGATATTTATAGGACATTCCATCCAAAAACAACAGAATAAACTTTCCGCTCAAGTGCTCATGGAACATTCTCCAGGCTAGATCATATCTTGGGTCACAAATGAATCCTGGGTAAATTTAAGAAAATTAACATCGTATCAAGTATCTTTTCCTACCACAACACTATGAGACTAGATATCAATTACAGGAAAAAAATCTGTAAAAAATACAAACACATGAAGGCTAAACAATACACTGCTAAATAACGAAGTGATCATTGAAGAAATAAAAGAGGAAATTAAAAAATACCTAGAAACAAATGACAATGAATACATGACAGCCCAAAACCTATGGGATGCAGCAAAAACAGTTCTAATAGGGAAGTTTATAGCAATACAATCCTATCTCAAGAAACAAGAAACATCTGAAATAAACAACCTAACCTTACACCTAAAACAATTAGAGAAATAACAACAAAAAGCCCCCAAAGTTAGCAGAAGGAAAGAAATCATAAAGATCAGATCAGAAATAAATTTAAAAGAAATGAAGGAAACAATGTCAAAGATCAATAAAACTAAAAGCTGCTTCTTTGAGAAGATAAACAAAATTGATAAACCATTAGACTCATCAAGAAAAAATCAGAGAACACTCAAATCAATAGAATTAGAAATGGAAAAGGAGAAGTAACAATTGACACTACAGAAATACAAAGGATCATGGAGATTACTACAGGTAACTAGAGGCCAATAAAATGGAAAACCTGAAAGAAATGGACGAATTCTTAGAAAAGCACAACCTTCTGAGACTGAACCAGGAAGAAATAGAAAATATAAACAGACCAATCACAAACAATGAAAATGAAACTGTGATTAAAAATCTTCCAACAAACAAAAGCCCAGGACTAGATGGCTTCACAGGCGAATTCTATAAAACATGAGAGAAGAGCTAACACGTATCCTTCTCAAACTCTTCCAAAATATAACAAAGAGAGGAACACTCCCAAACTCATTTGACGAAGCCACCATCACCCTGATACCAAAACCAGACAAAGATGTCACAAAGAAAGAAAACTACAGGCCAATATCACTGATGAACATAGATGCAAAAATCTTCAACAAAATACTAGCAAACAGAATTCAACAGTACATTAAAAGGATCATACACCATGATCAAGTGGGGTTTATCCCAGGAATGCAAGGATTCTTGAATATATGCAAATCGATCAATGTGATAAGCCATATTAACAAATTGAAGGAGAAAAATCATATGATCACCTCAATAGATGCAGAAAAAGCATTCTTTTTCTTAATGTTTATTTATTTTCTTATTAGTCATCCATTTTATACACATCAGTGTACGCATGTCAATCCCAATCGCCCAATTCATCACACAACCACCCCCCCTGGCTTTCCTCCCTTTGTGTCCATATGTTTGTTCTCTACATCTGTGCCTCAATTTTTGCTCTGCAAACCAGTTCATCTACTCCATTTTCTTGGTCCCACATTTATGTGTTAATATACAATATTTGTTTTTCTCTTTCTGACTTACTTCACTCTGTATGATAGTCTCTAGATGCATCCACATCTCTGCAAATGACCCAATTTCCTTCCTATTTATGGCTGAGTAATATTCCATTGTATATATGTACCACAACTTCTTTATCCATTCATCTGTTGATGGGCATTTAGTTTGCTTCCATGACCTGACTATTGTAAATAGTGCTGCCATGAACATTGGGGTGCATGTGTCTTTTTGAATTATGGTTTTCTCTGGATATATGCCCAGTAGTGGGATTGCTTGGTCATATGGTAATTCTATTTTTAGTCCTTTAAGGAACCTCCATACTGTTCTCCATAGTGGCTGTATCAGTTAACATTCCCACCAACAGTGCAAGAGTGTTCCCTTTTCTCCACACCCTCTCCAGCATTTGTTGTTCGTAGATTTCGGGATGATACCCATTCTAACTGGTGTGAGGTGATACGTCATTGTAGTTTTGATTTGCATTTCTCTAATAATTACTGATGTTGAGCAGCTTTTCATACTTTTGTTGGCAATCTGTATATCTTCTTTGGAGAAATGTCTATTTAGGTCTTCTGCCATTTTTGGATTGTGTTGTTTGTTTTTTTAATATTGAGTTGCATGAGCTGTTTATATATTTTGGAGATTAATCCTTTGTCCGATGATTTATTTGCAAATATTTTCTCCCATTCTGAGGGTTGTCTTTCCATCTTGTTTATGGTTTCCTTTGCTGTGCAAAAGCTTTTAAGTTTCATTAGGTCCCATTTGTTTATTTTTCTTTCTATTTCTGATACTCTAGGGGGTGGATCAAAAAAGATCTTCCTGTGATTTATGTCAAAGGGTGTTCTTCCTATGTTTTCCTCTAAGAGTTTTATAGTGCATGATCTTACATTTAATTCTCTAATTCATTTTGAGTTTATTTTTGTGTATGGTTTTAATGAGTGTTCTATTTTCATTCTTTTACAGGTAGCTGTCCAGTTTTCCCAGCACCACTTACTGAAGAGACTGTCTTTCTTCATCTGGTATATAGCACTCTGCCTTTTTATCCTGTCTATCTTTCTGTGAACGTGGTTTTTGTTCCACAGGCTGCAGGATTGTAGTTTTTCTTGCTTCGGCTGTTTGCCCTCTCCAGAAAAAGCTTTCAGCAAAATTTGTCACTGATTTATGATAAAAACCCTCCAGAAAATAGGCATAGAGGGAACTTACCTCAACATAATAAAGGCCATATATGACAAACCCACAGACAACATCATTCTCAATGGTGAAAAACTGAAACCTTCTCCACTAAGATCAGGAACAAGACAAGGTTGCCCACTCTCACCACTAGTATTCAACATAGTTTTGGATGTTTTAGCCACAGCAATCAGAGAAGAAAAAGAAATAAAAGGAATCCAAATTGGAAAAGAAGAAGTAAAGCTGTCACTGTTTGCAGATGACATGATACTATATAGAGAGAATCCTAATGATGCTACCAGAAAACTACTCGAGCTAATCAATGAATTTGGTAAAGTAGCAGGATACAAAATTAATACAGAAATCTCTTGCATTCCTATACACTAATGATAAAAAATATGAAAGAGAAATTAAGGACACACTCCCATTTACCATTGCAACAAAAAGCATATAATACCTAGGAATAAACCTACCTAGGGAGGTAAAAGACCTGTAATCAGAAAACTGTAAGACACTGATGAAAGAAATCAAAGATGACATAAACAGATGGAGAGAAAGACGATGTTCTTGAACTGGAAGAATCAACATTGTGAAAACGACTATACTACCCAAAGCAATCTACAGATTCTATGAAATCCCTATCAAACTACCAGTGGAATTTTTCACATAATTAGAGCAAAAAATTTTCACAATTTGTATGGAAACACAAAAGACCCTGAATAGCCAAAGCCATCTTGAGAAAGAAAATCGGAGCTGGAGAATCAGGCTCCGAGACTTCATACTTTATTACAAAGCTACAGTAATAAAAACAGGATGGTACTGGCACAAAAACAGAAATATAGATCAATGGAACAGGATGGAAAACCCAGAGATAAACCCACGCATATATAGTCTCCTTATTTTTGATAAAGAAGGCAAGAATATACAATGGAGAAAAGACAGCCTCTTCAATAAGTGGTGCTGGGAAAACTGGACAGCTACATTTAAAAGACTGAAAATAGAACACTCCCTGACACCATACCCAAAAATAAACTCAAAATGGATTAAAGACCTAAATGTAAGGCCAGACACTATAAAACTCTTAGAGGAAAATATAGGCAGAATACCCTATGACATAAGTCACAGCAAGATCTTTTTTGACCCACCTCCTAGAGAAATGGAAATAAAACCAAAAATAAACAAATGTGACCTTATAAAACTTAGAAGCTTTTGCACAACATAGGAAAACATAAACAAGACCGAAAGACAACCCTCAGAGTGGGAGAAAATATTTACAAAGGAAGCAACTGACAAAGGATTAATTTCCAAAATATACAAACAACAAATGCAGTTCAATATCAAAAAAACAAACAACCCAAATCAAAAATGGGCAGAAGACCTAAGTAGACATTTCTCCAAAGAAGATATACATATTGCCAACAAACACAAGAAAGGATGCTCAACATCACTAATCATTAGAGAAATGCAAATCAAAACTACAATGAGATATCATCTCACACCGGTCAGAATGGCCATCATCACAAAATCTAGAAACAATAAATTCTGGAGAGGGTGTGGAGAAAAGGGAGCCCTCTTGCACTGTTGGTGGAAATGTAAATGGATACAGCCACTATGGAGAACAGTATGGAGGTTCCTTAAAAAACTAAAAATAGAACTAGCATACGACCCAGCGATCCCACTACTGGGCATATACTATGAGAAAACCATAATTCAAAAAGGGAGCTGTACCACAATGTTCATTGCAGTACTATTTACAATAGACAGGACATGGAAGCAACCTAAGTGTCCATTGACAGATGAATGGATAAAGATGTGGTACATGTATACAATGGAATATTACTCAGCCATAAAAAGAAACGAAATTGAGTTATTTGTAGTGAGGTGGATGGACCTAGTTTCTGCCATACAGAGTGAGGTAAGTCAGAAAGAAGAAAACAAATACAGTATGCTAACACATATATATGGAATCTAAAGAAGAATGGTTCTGAAGTACCTAGGGGCAGAGCAGGAATAAAGACACAGATGTAGAGAATGGACTTGAGGAATTGGAGAGGGGAAAGTGTAAGCTGGGACGAAGTGCGAGAGTGGCATTGACATATATACACTACCAAATGGAAAATAGATAGTTAGTGGGAAGCAGCTGCATAGCACAGGGAGATCAGCTCAGTGCTTTTTGTCCACCTAGAGGGGTTGGATAGGGAGGGTCGGAGGGAGACACAAGAGGGAGGGTATATGGAGATATATGTATGCGTATAGCTGATTCACTTTGTTATAAAGCAAAAACTAACCCACCATTGTAAAGCAATTATACTCCAATAAAGATGTTAAAAAGAAAAAGTAAAAATAAATAAATAACTGTTGAATGAAATGAAAACACAGGATACAAAAAAAAAAAAAAAAAGACATAGGGTGGCTGAATAGATAAAAAACCAAGACCCATCCACATGCTGCCTATAAGAGATTCACTTAAGAGCTAAGGACACACACAGACTAAAAGTGAGGGGTTGGAAAAAGATATTCCATGCATATGGCAATCAAAGGAACACTGGGGTAGCAATACTTATTTCTGACAAACAGACTTTAAATCAAAGACTATAACAAAATACAAAGAAGAGCATTACATAATGAAAAAGGAGTCAGTTTAAGAAGAGGATGTAACAATTGTGTGTACGTATGTGTTTGTATGTGTCTGTGTGTGAATATATATATATATATATATATATATATATATATATATATATATATATACATTCACACAGGAGCACCTAAATACATAAAGCAAATATTAATAGACATAAAGGTAGAAACTTACAGTAACACAATAATTATAGGAGACTTTAACGCCCCACTACATCAATCGACAGTTCATCCAGACAGATAATCAATAAGGAAACATTGAATTTAAATGACACATTAGACCAAATGGACATAAGATATATATAAAAAGATAGATAGATATAGATAAAACATTCCATCCAAAAGGAGCAGAATACATATTCGAGTGCACATTGAACATTTTCCAGGATAGATCACATGCTAGGCCACAAAACAAGTCTCAGTAAATTCAAGAAAATTGAAATTATATCAGGCATCTTTTCTGACTACAGCACTATGACTAGAGATGAACTACAAGAAAAAAACTGCAAAAAATACAAACACAGACGCTTTTTGTTTAGTGGAGGCTAAACAATATGTTACTAAAAATTCAGTGGGTCAATAAAGAAGTCAAAGAGTAATCCCAAAAAAATACCTTGAGACAAAAGAAAATAGAAATGCAAATTTACAAAATTTATGGGATGCAGCAAAAGCAATTCTAAGAGAGAAATTCATAATGATACGGCCTACCCCTAGAAACAAGAAAAGAGGACTTCCCTGGTGGCGCAGTCGTTAATAATCCGCCTGCCAATGCAGAGGACATGGGTTTGAGCCCTGGGCTGGGAAGATCCCACATGCCACAGAGCAACTAAACCCATCCACCACAACTACTGAGCCTGCGCTCTAGCACCTGCAAGCCACAACTACTGAGCCTGCATGACACAACTACTGAAGCCCGCATGCCTAGAGCCTGTGCTCTGCAACAAGAGAAGCCGCCATGATGAGAAGCCTGCGCATTGCGACGAACAGTAGCCCCCACTCACTGCAACTAGAGAAAGCCCATGCACAGCAATGAAGATCCAACACAGCCAAAAATTAAAAAATTAAATAAAATAAATAAATTTATAAAATAAAAGAAACAAGAAAACCATCTAACTTTATACCTAAAGAAATTAGAAAAAGAAGAACAAAGTTAGTAGAATGAATGACATAATAAAGATCAGAGTGGAAATAAATGAAATAGACTAAAAATATAGAAAAGGTCAATGAAACTAAGAGCTGGTTCTTTGAAAAGACAAACAAAATTGACAAACTTTTACCCAATTCATCAAGAAAAGAAAGGAAAGGCTGAAATAAAATTAGAAATAAAAGAGAAGTTACAAGCTATATGAACAGAAATACAAACAATCTTAAGAGGATACTACAAACAATTATATGCCAACAAACTGGACAATCTAGAAGAAATGGATACATTCTAGAAATATCCAATCTTCTAAGCCTGAATCAGAGAGAAATAAAAAATAGGAACAGACAAATTACTATTAATATGAAAAATTCCATTATACCAAAACCCAGAATCAGATGGCCTCAGAAGTGAAATCCTATGAAACATTTAAAGAAGATTTAATACCTATCCTCCTCAAACTATTCCAAAAGTTGAAGAGAAAGGAACATACCTAATTCATCCTACAAGGTCAACATCACCCTGATACAAAAATCAGATAAAGACACCACAAAAAAGAAAATTACAGGCCAACATCCATGATGAACATAGACACAAATATTCTCAACAAAATGTTAGCAAACCTAACTCGACAATACACTGAAAGGACCATACATCATGATCAGTGGGATTTATTTGAAAAATGCAAAATTGATTCAGTATCTGCCAATCAATCAATGTGATACACCAAATTAATAAAACAAAGGATAAAAATCACACGATCATCTTAATAAATGTAGAAAAAGCATTTGAAAAATTCAACATCCATTCATGATAAAAAAAACTATCAACAAAGTGGGTATGAAAGGAACATACCTCATCATAATAAAGGCCATTTATGACAGACTCACAACTAACATCATACTCAATGTGAAAAGCTGAAAGCTTTTCCTCTAAGATCAGGAACAAAACAAGGATGACCACTCTTGTCACTTTTATTCATTATAGTACTGGTAGTCCTAGCCACAGCAATCAGACAAAAATAAATAAATAAAAGCATCCAGATTGGAAAGGAAGAGGTAAAACTGTCACTATTTACAGATGACATGATACTTTATATAGAAAGTATCCAACAAAAACAGACTCCACCAAAAAAATTATTAGACCTAATAAATGAATGCATTAAATTTGCAGAATACAAAATTGATACACAGAAATTTTTTGCATTTCTATACACTAATAATGCACTATCAGAAGGAAAAAATTTTTTAAATCCCATTTATAGACACACCAAAAAGAATAAAGTACCTAGAAATAATATTAAGCAAAAGGTGAAAGAACTGTACTTTGAAAACTAAGTAAGACATTGATGGAAGAAATTGAAGACAATGCAAATAAATGGAAATATATATTGCGGAAAAACCCGAACAAACTTTTTGGCCAACCCAATACCATGCTGATGAACTGGAAGAATTAATATTGTTAAAATTTACATACTACCCAAAGCCATCTACGGATTCAATATAATCCCTATCTAAACACCCGTGGTATTTTTCACAGAATTAGAACTAATAACTCTAAAATTTGTGCAGAACCACAAAGACCTCAAACAGTCAAAGCAATCTTGAGAAAGTAGAACAAAGCAGAATGTACCATGCTCCCTTTCTTCAAACTATACTACAAAGCTATAGTAATCAAGAGTATGGTACTATCATAAAAACAGACATATAGATCAATGGAAAAATAGAGAGCCTGGAAATAAACTCATGCAAATATAGTCACTTAATCTAAGACAAAGGAGGCAGGAATATACAATGGGGAAAATACAGTTTCTTCAATAAGTGGTATTGGGAAAACTGGACAGCTACATGTAAGAGAATTAAACTAGGCCATTTTCTCATACCATGTACAAAAATAAACTCAAAATAGATTAAAGACTTAAATGTAAGACCTGAAACCATAAAACTCCTAGAAGAAAACATGGGCAGTTTTAGCAATATTTTTCTAAAACTGCCCATGACATCAATCTTAACAAAATTCTTTGGATCTATCTCCTCAGGCAAGGGCAAAAAAAGCAAAAATAAACAAATAGGACTACATCAAACTCAAAAGCTTTTGCACGGTGAAGGAAATCATCAACAAAAAGGGAAGTTACTGAATGAGCAAAGATACTTGCAAATTACATGTCTGATAAGGGATTAATATCCTAAATATGTAAAGAACTCATATAACTTAATATCAAAAAAACAAGCAATCTGACTAAAAAGCGGGCAGAGGACCTGAATAGGCATTTTTCCACAGAGGACATACAGGTGGCCAACAGGCACATGAAAAGATGCTCAATATCACTATGATTGAGGGGGATGCAAATTAAAACCACAAGATATCGCCTCGTTGAGGTATCACCTGTCAGAATGGCTATTATCAAAAAAGACAACAAATAACAAGTGTTGATGAGATAACAGAGAAAAAGTAACTGCCATGTACGGTTAAGGAACATGTAAATTGGTACAACGACTATGAAAACCAGTATGGAAGTTCTTCAAAAAATTAAAAATGGAGCTATAATGTGATCCAGCAATTGCACTACGGGGTATGTATTCAATGAAAATTAAAACACTAATTTGAAAAGATACAGGCACCCCTATGTTCACTGAAGCATTATTTACAATAGCCAAGATATAGAACCAACCTAAGTGTCCATCAATGGATGAATGATAAAGAAGATGTATATATATACAAGGAATACTACTCAGCCATTAAAAGAAAGAAATCTTGCCATTTTTGACAACATGGATGGGCCTAGAGGGTATTATTCTAAGTGAAATATCAGGCAGAGAAAGACAAATACCATATGTTTTTAGTTATACGTGGAATGAATCTAAAAAACAAAACAAATGAACGAACAAAACAGAAACAGACTCACAGACACAGAGAACAAACTAGCGGCTGCCAGAGGAGAGGAGGTTATGGGGATGCGTGAAATTAATGAAGCAGATTAAGAGGTACAAATTACCAGCTATCAGATAAATGTCACAGGGATGTAACGTACAAAACAGAGAATGTGGTCACTAATATTACAATATCTTTATATCGTGTGTAACCTATGAAAATATCAGATCATTGCTGCACACCTGAAACTAATATAATATTGTAAGTCAACTATACTTCAATGAAAAATGTGAGAGTAAAAAATAAAATAAAATTCAGAAGATAATCTTCTGATCTTAAAAAAAAGAAGAACGCAAGGTAGCAACTGCTAAGAAAGGAGCGAGTGGATCATATAAAACAAATTTTATCAGCTTCATGATTTCACTTAGGACCAAGCCTGACAACACAGGCAACACGTTGCATGGTACTAATTTTCACTGTTAGCCAGAGTAATGAGTTCACATATTTTTTCTGTATTCCTGCTTTAAATTCAGAGCAAAATTTCCTTGTCACTGTCTTAAGCATGATTCCTTTAATTCACTATGGGAATGGGAGGAAGAGTTTTTCTAAGGAATTTGTGATAAAAAGAAAGATGAGGCTTAGGGTCAAAGCAACAAATACCTGAGAGAGATGGAATGAGGTTCTTCCACAAGGACAGCCTCACTTTTTAAAATAGAATCAATGTATTGGCAGAATTCACTGGTAGAGGAGAGTTCATGAGAATTGACTGCAATCACACTGAGATATACTTTCGTAATTGACGTCACACTTGCAGATGGAAACTGTGTCCTAGATTATTTTATTAAGTTGAGGTTATTCTTCTGACAGAGGGAAGGCTCTCAAGGTTCAGGAAGATGCCTCCCACAGTTGACAAGACTTCAGCTGATGATGGAAAACTCTTCTTTACAAAAAAATGCTCTTTCCCAGTCAGATGCTTTTCTTTCAGAGAATTAAATTTTAGGGGGTAAGGGGTGGACCTTCAAGAGTGATGAGTGGGAAGAGAATGTCTTTTGGAAGCAGAATGTCGGTTTGAATCGTGGCCTACCCCTTATTGCACTTAATGGTGTGGACAAGTCACTTGAAATTCTGCGAACCTTAGTTTATTCACCAGTAAAATGGAAATGAAACTACCTACGTAAGAGGCTACTGTAAAGATTAAGCGATATAAATTTCATGGCCTGAGACCTGGCACCCTTAAAGGAAATTAAAAGTGTTGGTTCTCCTTTATTGTTATTTATGTAGCATTTTGAAATATGTTATTTTAATATTTGTACTTTTAAAAATCTTTTTTCCATAAGCTTCTCCTTTTGAACCAGAAGTGTTCATTGCCTCAGAGAAATTTAGTATCTGTACAGTTGGGTGAAAGCACAAATAAAAATTACTTTTTCATTTCTAGACTTCCACGATAGGCACTAGAAATCCATCTCTGAAACAACAGTCCTGAAATCCAGCTTTTGATTATAACTTCTGGGCCTTTGTGATTTAAAAAAAAAGTATTCTAAATTCCAAAATATTATCATGAAATATTAAGGATCAAAGCCTGACCCTCATAGCATAGTGTTTTTACTATAAGCCACAGACCAAGAAAGATGTAGAATATGGCACAAGTGCTTACCCTATAGCTAAACCATTTGCATTTTGTATTCCGAGTACTTTAGGTACGTTAACTCGCTCATTCTCATAACAACCTTTTGTACAGATAGGGAAATTGATGCTCAGAGAGGTTAAGTAACTTATCTAAGCTTACACAGCTTGTAATCGATGGCTCTAGTATTTGATCCTATGTGATTTGGCTCCGGTCTGTGCTCTTACCTACTGCACCATGGTGCTATAAAAGCAGGTCCTGGGCTTGGGAGAAGGTGCTTGGAGAGAATTAATAAGAAAGATCTGAAATCCTAACACTTGGAAGGGGCAGATTAAAAATATCTCCAGTTATGTTTGAAAATTTGAAAGCCGAGGAGGCTGTGTAAAGATAACCTCACAGAGGCTCCCACTTCTCATCCCCAATGCTGCCACACACACACCAGTCCTGGAGCAGTAGATACACTGGCATGGAGCATCTGTTCAGAAGCAGGCTTGCAGTAGCATGCCCTCTGCTTTGCAAGTCCTACATGACCCTGCATATCAGGGTGGTACCCTCAATGTTACTAGGGCATTAAATGCTCCTGGAACACAGAAAGGGAGTGAGGTGTGCTGAAATGTGCATGCTCAGGGAACACGGTTTCTGGAAGACAGCTGGGGTCTGGACAAGGAGAACACAGAGTCGCTGCATAGGGGCTGGAGTCCAAGCCCCCATCACACAGCAATGTTCACACCTCAAGGGGCATAAGGAGAGCAGAATAGGGTTCATAGGGCATGAAGCTTGCCTCCCAGCTTTGGGGAGCCCTGTGAGAAAGAAGAATATAACATGACAAATACAATACTAAGAATGAAAGTAAATGTTTCTTTAAATATTTGAGAAAAGAAAACAACAAATATATAAAAGCTAACGTACAAATATCATAGAATCTAGATAATAACAATGGTTTTATAAATCATTTGTTTATATCTCTATAAGACATTTTTCATACATTTGGGGCTTCACACTTTGTGATCACTTATTCATATGATAATTATTTTGCAACAGTTTCTGTAGACAGAATCAAAAGGGAGATAATCCAGGTTTTCCTCGAGGATCGTTGATTGACATTTATTTTTTTATAACTGATAGTTGGAAAGCAGGAATCACGTGGCCTCGCACATGGATGCACCTGCTCTCCATGCCTGTGCCTTACAAACACAGGAATTTTAAGTTCCATTTTGCATAATTTCTGCCAGAAAAAAAATATATGTAGCATTTATAATTGCATACGCTACATCATTGAAATATTCCTGGCCTAAAAATATCTCTATGTCAAGCTGTCAACGAGAACTAAATTTTCTGCTTACAATGTTACCCCTCTGGTAACTGGAAGAATATTCCATAGGCTTTTCCCAAAAAGCCTTTTCTCCTCCACTCCCCACATACTTCTAGTGCCAGGCATCATAGGCGCTATATCCTGATATGACCCCAGCCTTCCACAGTTTTGAATTGGCACAGCAGGTGACAGGAATATTTCTAGAAGCCATTTCTAGCCAAGGTTGACCAGCCCATAACTTAACTATTCATAGAAGTGACTGTAAACCACACGAATCTATCGGACTAAATACAAACTGAACATATCCCCATCTCAGCTTCCCCTTAATCAGATCCCCAAAATTCCTACAGCCACTCCAAAGCTATTTTATACGAGGGAAAGTTTTGGTAGAGTGGAAATCAAGTGGCAAACAACAGTGGTCTTAATCAATTGCTGTTCAAATATTTTACTTCCATAAATGTTATAAAATCTATGACGATGTGAACCCATCACTGCTTCCCCTTCCAAGGGCTCAGAAGAAGCCCTGAAGTTTAAGCTTCGTTAACAGTACGGTAAATTCAACTCCAGGTATGAGATACTTCAGCCAAGACCAAGGAGGGAAGGAGGACAGAGCAAGGACCAGTGGCCTTTCCCAGGGATCTAGAGCTTACCCTGGGGGCAGGAAAGGGGGCAAAAACACGGACTTGCTCTGGAAAAGAGGAAGATTTAAACTAAAAATGAGTAAGACAACTTGAACGAGCAATCTAAGTTCTTCCCCATTCCTGACCAGAGCTGGGGGTGGCTCATGGACCAGTTGAGTTCAGTTACAGGAAATAAAACTACATTTCAGCATGTCTAAGTGGTGACATGAAATATAAACCCCCTACATATGAAAAGAAAATGACTGAAACAGAGAAAAGTCAAGGAATTTAACTCTCTGTCCTCAGAAGATTGTGAGTTAATATGAAATGCTAAAAGAAGAAAGAGATAACAGCTTAGATAGCTTTAAATAACTTTGTGGTAACCTCTGAATCTCCACGGTTCTGGATGATTTTGACAGAGACCTGGACCCAGAATGGGTTTATCTTGTTTTGGTTTGAATGTGACACCGGTAACTCGGCCAGGTTTGGAAACACCACCTGGTGACTGGCAGTGAAGCTCACCCCTGTTTTAACCCTGCTCTCACCAGAAAGAGGGATGGATACGGCTGGAATAAATTACTCCATCAAAGATAATGTAAAGAACGAATTCGGTCGGTCCTTGTTATGGACTGAATTGTATTCCCCCCAAGCTCATGTGTTGAAGCCCTACAGCCAGAACCTTACCATGTGACTGCATTTGGAGACAGGGCCTCTAAAGAGGTTCAGATGAAGGCACATGGCTGAGCTCTAGTCCAATATGACTGGTGTGCTTATAAAGAGAGGAGATGGAGACACAGACAACTTAGAAGGAAGACCATGTGAGGACACAGTGAGAAGTCTTCTGTGAACCAAGGAAAGAGGCCTCAGAAGAAACCAACACTGCAACTACTTTGATTTAGGATTTTCAGCCTCCAGAATTGTGAAGAAATGAAGTTCTGTTGATTAAGTCACTCCGTCTGTGGTACTTTGTGATAGCTGCCTTAGCAAACTAATACAACCCCAAACCGGGGTCTGGGTAGGGTAGAAGTTTCCCTTTATGCTCATAAATAACCGTGATATTCATGAAAGTTTTTGTAATAGCTTCACACCTATATCTACCACATCTACTATTTTTTCCCCATATCTACCAATCCCCTCTGGGCACTGAAGAGCCTTTTTAAAGGGGAAATATACCAAAAATCGATGTTGCAACAGGGTCTACACCCCTTAAGACCTCCATTGGGTGTCTTAAGCACACACCGTGGATCCTGGGGACTCATGACAATTTCTATGTAAAAATTATTCTTTCCCTGCGATTTATCTTCCTTTCTCTGGCAAGTTAATACTTCTCTGGGAATTTAATATTTTTACCTTTGAACTAAATTGCCAAGCCTATATTTGAGATGGGTTTTTCCTCTATTATTTTGTAAAAAAAAATGTATCTGTGTGTGTGTGTGTGTTATATAAAATATCAACACTTCATTTTAGTGCCAAAAAGAAAGAGGTGTCAGCATTTGAGGCCAGACACATGTTTTATAAATCAAATACTGGGAAAAGAGTTAACTCATTTTTTTATATTTTGCAAGCTTTTGTGTAACATGAAATCTCCTTTTCCAGTAGAGAGTCATCATTTAAACACAGAGAGAGATGTGGAAAGGCTAGACTGTTGACTGTGAAGATGGAGCAAGGGGCCAGTAGCCAAAGAACACAGCTAGAAAAGGCATGGAAGTGGATTTTCTCTAGGGTTTCCAGGAGGAACATAGCTCGGAAGCTAATACTCAGTGTATACTGCAGTGCACCCCACAAGCCCAAGCCCTTTCCTGGTCCTGAAAACATCATGAGAAGGCCAGGAAATGTATCAAACCTCCAAGTTCCACTTTCCATTGGAACATGAATTAAATGACGCCCTCAATCTGACCCAGTAAACAGCTCACTAGGGAGCAACATGGCAATTTTGTAGCCCTTGAGCCCACATCACTTCCTGTCCACTCCTTCCTCCCCAGTCTGTGTGGGTCTCCTCTGGACACTGAGCTCCCATCTGGACCCACCCTGGTCCTATCTTGACCAGGGCTCCAGGCTTTCAGAAATATCACTACCCATAACTTGGGTAAACCCAGCCCCACGGGGAAGAAGGGCCCATACCGACACAGAGCAGGGTCTTAACAAAGCAGAACAGAGAAGCAAAACCCTTTTAGGAAAGAATCAACATCGTAAGCCACAAGCCTGAGAGCAACTTCTTAAGATTTAGTCTAGCAGAAGGATATAATAATAGCTAATGTTTCCTTGAGTGCTCAGTTTGTGCAGAGGACTTTACGGGAATTATCTTATTTAATCCTCAGGGCAATGCCTATGAGGAGGTATTTTATTCCCCTCATTTTACAAATGAGAAAACCAAGGATTCACAAACATCATTACTTTGACTAATGTTACGCAGCTGGGCTTGAGCTGAGGCAGTCTGACTCAGAACATCTCCAAAGACTTCTAGCCAGCAATGCAGTGAGGTTTGGGGCAACGTATTATATTTTAAAGCTACACAACTAAGATTGTCAGCAGTCATCCCTTCCTAGGATGCTTTGAGAAACTAAGTGAGGAGGGGATGAGAGTTTTAGGGATCCAGGTAAAGGGGGGGGCAGTCCTGTACAGGGCTCCAGTTCCAGAGATACAAAGAACAAAGGCAGAAGGGGAAACAGCAGAAAGACCGTCCCCAATAGGACCTGGAGAACAGTGAAGGGGCAGCCCTACACTCACCTGGGAACCAGGTAAACTAAATTCCCCCAGTGTGACTTGGGGTGGGGAGGAGTTGAGGAAGCAGACACTTTTTCAGACTTCACTGATGAGAGAAGGACCATCTCGTTACATCTTCAGTGCTGGTTTTCCTTAACTTGGGGCCCAAAAGGGGCTGAAACTTTTGACCCTTTTGGCTAGCTACAGGAAAGGGCTGGAGTAGGGAAAGGTGGATCATGGTGATGAGTGTGGGCAATGAGGCCCCTCTTCCTGGGCTCAAATCCCACCCTGCTGCTTGAGCTGTGGGACCTCCAGCAAGTTACTGACTTCCTCAGCCCTCAGTTTCCTGACTGCAAAATAGGGATAATAAAAAAACCCACCTGATAAAGCTTTGGAAGAATTAAATAGAAAGTACAGGTAAAAGGCTTACAACCATGGATAACTCATAAAAAACTTGCACTAAATATTAGCTATTATTATCATCTGACTCTTGGAAGTTTCTTCTTCCCTGCCCATCCCCCCTCATTTACATGTGGAATTTCCTAACCAACAACCCCTTCCTCCCAGGTGCAGCACGTAAGCTCAGGTTGATTCTCTCACCGCCCCATGTCCCCATCCGGGTCTGGCTCAGCTAGGCCACGCCCAGTTTCCATCCATCCCAAACACCTGTGTTCACTGCAGGCCAGCAGCTCACACATCTTAGTTAGGTAACGTGCTCCCCCAGGCTCCTCACGAACAAGGCTGAGCCTGGACCACAGAACTGATCTGAATTCTCAGGTTTGGAAACTTGAGCCCAGGGTTTGATTGTCAAAGGGCAGACTCTTGCCAGCTCCCCAGTTCAGGATTATAGCATGTGCTAGGGCATCCCTACGAGACTTAGGGAACACTGGATCATCTATCACTTTTAGGATCGCTGGGGGAGGAGGGTTGCTAATGGTCAGGAGAATTTCCTCCGTTTTTTAGCCTTTTTTTAAAAGAAAATTTCTGCATAGCAATACAAATTATCTGAAGTGCACTTGCCAAGATGATTCTCTGACATAAAATCCTTGCACTCTGCCCAGTAACACTGGAAAAAGGAAACCTCCTGGATAGGAGCCTCCTTAGAAGCTCATGAAAATCCTCTTCCAGAAAACACACCTACAAACGTGTGCTTGAAGTTTTGCATAGAATCTCAGAAGGTTCACATCACCCCTGAAACTGCCCAGGGGCCCCAGGTTAACTCCTAGTCGTCTGTTAAAAATCATTTTCTTTTTTATTATCCTCTCATTTTTCTTTCACTTTTCTCCCATCTCAATCACTTATGCTTCCTGCCGATTTTGTAACGAGTAGACCACATACAAACATATCTGTACATATTCTGCATCTTGATTTCTAAACAAGTATCAATCCAAGAAATTCTTGAACATCTAATTGTGGGCTCGGTACGGGGCTACTGGACAGATAAAATAGTGAATAAGAAACATTCCTTGCCATTAAGGAGCTTGCAGAGAATTCTACTTATCAGTAGCAGATATCCCTCTATAAGAAGGGGATTGAGAAGAGATAATAGGTTCAGAAGCATATTCATTTTGGCTAATTAAATGAAACTTGATTTAATGACGAGCAGCAAGGGAAGAACATCTTGAAACGATGCAGATTTCATGTTGGCAATGTCGCTAGTCTGACCTCACTTTGCCTTTGGTTTATGTTAAATTAAAATTAACTTCAACCGGCATCGATATATTTAAAACTATTGGAGTTTTCCTTTGAGCTGAATCAGTAAAAAGGCCTAATGGCTTTAGAACAAATTGATCAAAATGTTATTTCAAGCCTGACGTTAAAGAAGAACATGACAAGTAGCTTACTTGCCCTCAAGGAAAACTTAGACATAGAAGCGCTGTAATTTAAACTGTCCTTCCAACAGTGAGAGAGCTTGTTTATTGAAATAATGATAGTGATGATGACAAGATCTGTCATCCATTGAGCATCACCCATACACCAGACACCATGGGAGGTTCTCCATATGCATTATCTCTAGTCCCTGCAACAACTCGGAAAGGTAAGTCTATTACTTTATTTTATATATGAGAAATCTGAGATCAAGTAATTTGCTTAAAATCACGTAGATAATATATGGAAGAATGCACATAAATGTGCAATATTTACATGAAAGATAAAAGTCGTTTTGACTTATTCACGTATTTTATATTGTGCATTATAGAAAGGCCCCCTATCTGTTTTCTCTTACTCTTGCAACTTATATTTTTACTTTTAGATATTAAATCTCTATGTAGTATTTTCCCAAAATTCTGAGAAATGATAGACATCTGTTGTTTTTGCCTACTCAGCATTCATACATCCTTCAGTTAATAGTACCTCTATCCACTTTCATTCCATGTGATTGGGTGGGCCTGACCCCATCACCTGGCTCCAGATTTAGGCATGTGGGTCATGTCTAGACAATCAAAGCACTGAATTACTCTGACTACAGGGTGTCTGCTTTTAAGATGGTCATATGACAAAGCAGGGCAAATGAGAATTGTCCTCCAAATGTTTGTTGGAACACTTGAGAAAAAAAACCTTTCTTTCTACTGGCATTGCTAGAATGATAGGGCAAAAACCTAGAGACAGAGAAACAACCTGCCTGAATTTGAAATTAGCACAGAGGAGTGAAGTGTCATGTGATAAAGAAAGGCAAATTCCTGGATCCATCCGTGCCTGAAGCCATCTGAACTTCTCCACTTAACAATTTAATGAATATCTTTTTTCCTCTTTATCTCAATTTCTTAATTCAATCAAAGTCATCTAATACAGAGCATAACTGCAGTCTGTAACTATTAGACACTAGTCATGGTTTTTGGTAACACTAATACAATAAGAATCAATGAGCAGATTCTGTGGCAAGTAAAATAATGACACCCCCCCCCAAAGATATGCACGTTCTGATCTGTAGAATGTTATCTTACAAGGAAAACTATCTTTGCAGATGTGATTAAGGATAAGAACCTTGAGATTAGATGGCCCAATCTACTCATGTAAGTTCTTAAATGCAGATGTTGGAAGTGGAAGAAAGGGCAAAAAATGAGATGTAAGAAGAATGAGGAAAGAATCTAAGCATGAGATGGACTCCACCTACCATCATTAGCTTGAAAGACAGAGATAGCAGGCCATGAGCCAAAGAATGTGGTACGCTGTAGAAGCTGGAAATGCCCACCAGAAGGCAGCAAGAAAACAAGAACCTCAGTTCTACAACCACAAGGAACTGAATTCTGCCAACAACGTGAGTAAGTAGGGAACATAATCTCCCCATAGCCTGCTGGCACCTTGATTTTAGTCTGATGAGACACACACCGGGCTTCTACCTACAAACTGTAAGATAATAAATTTGTGTTGTTTTAAGTCACCACATTTGTGGTCATCTGTTCCAGCAGGAATAGAAAACTAGTATGGATTCTGATCCCTGTTTTTGCCTTGGAGAGTCTGGGGAATCAGACCATAACACCAAAGGTTCTATTAACAGGATCTCCTGGGTTTTGGGGGAGGGAACTTTGGGCCTAATCTTAGCACCCACACAAAGAGGGGGAGAGTAGGAGGAGAGGCCTCAGAATCAGAACGTAGAGAAGGCAGAGACCTTAGGCTGATAAAACACATGCCTCATTTTGTGTAACTCAGCAATCATTGAAGAGAAATATATCTGCTGTGCTAACCTGGGGCTCTGGTAATCATATCCCAAATTCCTAATGCAGAATTAGTAAGGAAAGAGCAGCCAAGTGGAGCCTTGGAGGCCTAGAAAGCATCAACCAGCGATAGAGAAACTTCTCTCCATCACTGTCAGTACCAATGTCAGAAGTTTTGACAACAGGGGAAAGTAACAATAGGAAGAGAAAGCAACAAGAGTATTGAATGGGAGTAGAAATAGCAGCGACACTTACAGGCCCGGAATGACCTAGGCATTGGCAGCAGCAAAGTTGTAGCAGCCACTGAGAAAGAATATGAAGTCCCCAGAACCCTTGAAGTGAGAGAGGAAAGAAAAGAAAGGGCGGGGGTTCCCATGAGAATTCTGCGGAGGGAGCAGAGAAATTAAGGAATTACTATTGCGATTATTGTACAAGACCTCAGTGGCCCCAAGACCCCGCAGTCTGACAACATATGGGTTACCGTGCACACAAGTTTATATTTTCAGAACCTTCTCAGAACATACGAAATGAGCTCATGCCGGCTTTTCCAAGGATGTTGCTGCCTTTGCGATGATGCTTTGGAGACCCTCTCAAGGTCTGCCGTTCAAGGTGCACTAGTCTGTTCGTGACGGTTTTACGCTGCCATGGCAAAGGTTCCAAGGTTCCAAACTCACGACTCCCTTGTGCTGATTTGACACAATGAAGAGAAGGCTTAGGTACTTAAGGAAGAATGTTCCTTCCATTTCTCAGTTTACCTGCCTCCTGAGGTCTCCTGAAGGGAATTAATCAAGGAGTTCCTTAGTCATAAATCTCTGAAGATAGTACTCAAGAGAAGGAAACAAACCTTAGAAAGGTTTGTTTCTTAGAAAGGAACTCTTAAGAAACATATTTTCTCCAGTCAACGAAAGTAGCACTTATAACTAAAGCATTGAAACCAACTTTCTCTCTTACATAAATCACCATTTTCTTTTCTTTCTTTTTTGTAGTGTGCTAGGATTATACTCTTAAAACGAAATGTTGTGTCATATGAAAGATTAGCCTATATTCCAAAAATCCTAAATATTTGAATTATTCATTTAATTTTTCAAAAATATGCAAACACTATTTAAAGACACTTCTAGCTACTTGGACTTTGATATTACGTGGGTCAAGAAAAAAGAAACAACCGAGAAAATAACAATAGTAATAGCAGCAAGAATTCATTAGGTCTATGCTTACTTTGTACTGAGGAATCAAGGAATAAACATTATATTTTTTAAAGTTATGGCCAGAAGTTTTATCCATGTATTCTTTTACTTCTCTGCTCATATATAGCTACAAAGCTTTCATTCATTAATGACTCAGTTGGCTGATCCTAGATAATCTATTACACGGGGGCCATTGGCCTCTCAAAATACACAACTTGGAAGAAAGGATTCTGGTTCATATTCCTTATAGTCGTCCGAGCTTGGGAAATTTTAAAGAAGACAACTGGAAAGAGTTTTTTCTGTAATACTATATTTAGTTTTATTTGTTTATCTTCCTTGCTGCTTAATTGAAATGTGAACATAAAATAATCTGATTTCTGGTTAACCAATCTACATCTACTAAACAGTAAACAACAGCATGTCCTTTCTAACCTCCAGGATTCTCAGAGTTGGGAAGGGTAATTAACTGTCCTCATACAAGTTACTCAATGGTAAAGAGCAATGCACTGCCTTTCTTTGATAATTAAGATTCATTATTCTTTTTTTTTTAAAAATATCTTTATTGGAGTGTAATTGCTTTACAATGGTGTGTTAGTTTCTGCTGTATAACAAAGTGAATCAGGTATACATATACATATATCCCCATATCTCCTCCCTCTTGCGTCTCCCCGTGATTCTTTGTAATTCTCAGAAATGGCTGTCTGTAAGGTTCGTAATATACAGTAGCACCATGTGGATTTTTCTGCTCTTTGTTTTTCTTTAAAAAAAACATTAAACTCATGCACTGGATGCACTCAGACAAAAAACTATTTTGTGAAACCCTGTTTTTCTATAAATTTTGTTCCTAGGTTTATGAGAAGTCCTTCTATGTATCAGGAGATTGGATTTTTAAATTATTTTTAGGAACTCTGGGCAAGGAACATGCCTGGCTTTTTCTTCACTGAACTGCATCACAGAAGAGGAAGTTGAGGCCCAGTGACCATTATCACTCCACCAGCCACTAAGGAAGCAGGGCTCCTGACTTCCTGTCCATTTTTTTATTTCCTGCATCCAGGGTCCCTGGAGGATGGGAAAGTTCAGAACAGTAATCAAAATAGTGATGCTGATATGATATTAGAGCTGAAGGAATGTAGTCATCTAGTCCAGCTCCCATATTTTCTAGATGAAAAATACAAGACCCAGATAGATTGCAATTTGTCTGAGGTCATATGCTTTGCCAGAGGAAAAGCAGAACCCGATGGTGTTGCTTTCTGGCCCCCATCACCATCAGAAGTCAACATGTTCTTTGTAGTGGGACCTGGAAAAGTGAGGCCAGTTCCTGGGACCTCGATAGCTCTTTCATCTTTCTGTCTCTCATAGATGAGTCCTGTGTAGGTGACTTCCTCCAAATGGAGTAAGTAAAACTACTTAAAATGCCAAAATAATGAAGAGCCTCAAGACATTCCCAAATACCTTGGGTTAATGATGCCATACAACTGGCCTTTGAAAGGAAACACGTTAACCTGCCTTTCAGTCCACGCTTCTTGTTGTACGTCAAGAACAGAGCCATCTTCTGCCTAATTTGGGGCTGAACATCATAATTACATTCTGGATATTCTAATAGTAAATAGAGGTTTTCAGGTGCCATTGGAGCATAGATCCTACATGTCACTTTTTTGCTAAAAGAGAAAACATGTCTTAGGTGAGGGGTAGTGTTTAATGGATCAAAAGAAGGAGACTGTTGCTTTTAATTGTACTTTTTACTTAACCTATTATAATGCATTGAATTGTACTTTTTACTTAACCTATTATAATGCATTGAATATTTGCTTCCCCCCATGATTCATACACTGCTACCCTAACCCCCAATGTAATGGTACTAAGAGATGGTGCCTTTGGAAACTATTTGGGTCATGGGATAGATCCCTCATGAATGGGATTAGTGCCCTTATACAAGGGAGCTCAGAGAGCTCGCTTGCCCCCTTTCCATCATGTGAGGATACAGCAAGAAGACAGCTGTCTATGAACCAGGAAGCAGGCTCTCACTAGACATCAAATCTCCTGGCACCTTAATCTTGGACTTCCCAGCCTCAGAACAGTGAGAAGTAAATGTTTGTCATCTATGCCAGTCTTAGATCTGTATCTTCTTCCACTCACGATGGGGTTACATCTGATAAACCCATTGTAAGTTGAAAATATCACAAGTTGAAAATGTATCTGACACACCTAGTGTATAGAACACCGTAGCTTAGCTTAGTCTACCTTAAATGTTCTCAGAACACTTACATTAGCCTACTTTGGGGCAAAATCATCTAACACAAAGCCTATTTTATAATAAAGTGTTGAGTATCTCACGCAATTTATTGAATACTGTACTGAAAGTGAAAACAGAATGGTTGTAAGTGTATTGGTTGTTCACTCTCGTGGTCTCATGGCTGGCTGAGAGCTGTGGCTCACTGCTACTGCCCAGCATCATGGGAGTATCATGCTGCATGATGCTAGCCCAGGGAAAGGTCAAAACTCAACATTCAGAGCATAGTTTCTGCTGCGTGCATATTGCTTTCACACCACCATAAAGTCAAAAAGTTGTAAGTCGAACCACAGTAAGTTAGGGACAGTCTGTATTTTTGTTATAGCAGCCTATAACTGAGATACCTATTTACGTTTTCAATAGGAAGAACAGTGAAGTCCACATTACTAGACTCTCAGACTTGGCAGGTCATTTGGGGACCTTGATGAGGAAAGCCTTGAGTGAGTTTATTAGGGATGACTTTCTCATTGGGTGAAGACAAATGTTGTCACAGCCAAGTTCTCTAGACTCCCTCTCTTATTTATTTGAGACTCCGGAAGTATGTGTTTGCCACCATGGCTCTGAGAATTTTAACTGTTTCTGAATTCATTTATAAGCCCTGCTCTCTCTGAAGCAAATAATAATAACAAAAACTGCCATTAAATGAGCTCTACTTTTGTGTAGGCACTGTGCTATGTGCTATAAATACATGATGTCTGTTCTTATGATAAATTACAAGATAGATCTTACCACGCTCCCTTTACAGATGGTAAGTCTGAGAAGCCCAGAATTTTTTCTTTCTTTTTAAAAATTTATTTATTTATTTTTGGCTGCGTTGGGTCTTCGTTGCTGCACGGGCTTTCTCTAGTTGCAGTGAGTGGGGGTTACTCTTCCTTGCAGTGCGCTGGCTTCTCATTGCGGTGGCTTCTCTTGTTGCAGAGCACGGACTCTAGGCACGCGGGCTGCGGTAGTTGTGGCACGTGGGCTCAGTAGTTGTGGCTCACAGGCTCTAGAACGCAGGCTTAGTAGTTGTGGCATAAGGGCTTAGTTGCTCCGCAGTATGTGGGATCTTCCTGGCTCAGGGCTCAAATCCGTGTCCCCTGCATTGGCAGGTGGATGCTTAACCACTGCGCCACCAGGAATGCCCCCCAAATTTTTTCAACAGGTAAGTTAAGGATATAGATCACTTCCACTTGTGTCTCGCCTGATTCAGGTGTTCTTTACAGATTCCTCTTCTCCTCTAACTTAATTCTACTTTATAATCTTCTGGATGTATTACACCTAAACTGAAGGTTTGGAAATGATGCCCAGCCTTGGAGAGACGGCCCGTGCTCTGGCTTGCTTGCTTTCCGTTGTTAGGATCTTAGTAACAAAGAGGAACTGGGGAAGCCCAAAATGAGACTGTTGATTTAGTTGTGCTTTTTACTTAACCTATAGTCTACATTTTCAACAGGAAGAACAGTGAAATCCACATTACTAGACTCTCCAACTCAGCAGGGCATTTGGGGACCCTGGTGAGATAGGATTTGAGTGGGTTTAAGGAGATGTTTGAGCAAAGGAAAATTTGGAGATTGAAGCTTGACACTTCTTAATCAGAATAATATTCAAATCCAAAAAGTGGAGCAAAAAAAAGTACTAACTATGGGATAGAGTGGGAGATGGAAACAATAAGATTAAAAAGGTTTTAGAAATACTCAGTAAGATAGAAGGAATGTAGGAGGTGATGAGGGTGATAGTGTGGTTGGCAGGGGTGGAGTTTTGGCATAATTTTCAGTGTATACCTAATAAGATTTAAACGTGAGCTGTCAGAGGAGTAGTTTCTAGGTTAGAACAAGGTATATACAAAGATATGAAGGATCAGAGGTTTATTACTGTCTCTTAACTTTTGTATAATATTACATAATTATGTTGACTCCCCCAGCAATAAAAATTGACCTACCCTTCACATTAACATAGAAGTTCAATCTTGTCCAGAGTTATTCAACAATCTTGTAACATTGAGATATGGCCCAAGAGGACTTAGGCTTTATGTTTTCAGTAAGACTAATGATTGAGTTGTTTTATATATTAAATTTGTGCAAAAATAATTTTCCTGAATCCAGTGTCTTTCTTCTGTTCTGGTGATGAATGGATCTCTCATCTATACCCGAGTAGCAGTGGAATATTTATTCTCAAAGGCAATAGTGGACCATAACTGACTAAAGGTAAAGAGTACATGATTGTAACCCATAAATAAAGAGTGTATTGTCTCTTGTTTCCTAGGACTCAGATAGGAAGCAACATATGAAAGAGGAAATCTTATTACTATTCACCCTAATGTGTACAGGTCTCATGTCTATGGTAATCATATTGCCAAAAATTCTCTGAGCAATAGATATTGTTATAGAGCATCTAATCTATCTATAATCTAATAGGTAGGTAGGTAGATAGATAGACAGAGAAAGATATGCATATGTCTGTGTCTCTGTGTGATGTATGTGTACTTAATTATTTTGATCAAATTTGGTTAATTGAAATATTTCTAGACTTCAAAATTTTTAAATACCCATTACTCAGCTTATATATGACTATTTGTAGTCTCTGGGGGTTTGTTATTAGAATATGTTATAAATTACAAAATTAACCTATGTTGCCACAATCAGAGAAAACTACAAAAAAGAAAAGAAAACAAATACCCTTGCCCCATAGCCCTCCATTCCCATAGACCATCTGTACCCTGGGATAACTTCATTGTCTTTTCACCTCTTTGTGTGGTGGTGAGCTCAGGTTTGGGCTGAGTCCATTTATCTCAATGTACCTGAGAGTTTTTAATGTTGTTTTGTAGCCATTGGATGACAGGAATGTGTGCCACGTATCCCCAGGTTTATGTGTGTGCATAAAGTTCCAAAAGTTAACATCGAAGAATTCTCTGTACACTTCAGGAAGCTCTATGAAAGCTCGGATTTCTCTGTCGTCAGATCACTAGAGTATCTGAGGAATAGTTCATCAATTCTAAGTCTTCCTCCAATGACACCCTAGGGGTTAAGGAGGCCCATCTGGGGAGCCTCCTAAAAAGGAAACATTTTTAAATGTTTGGTCTCATCCATTTCAACCTCTGTGGGTTAGTAATGTCACTCAACCAGTCCAGAGTAAGACATGTCTTTCTCACCATTACTAAGTAAGGTTGTTTTATACCCATTTTTATATTAGCCGTTTATATATTTTTATTTTTTTAGATAAGAGATGGAACATAATGTGTCACTCCATGTTCCATAGATCTTCCTTTTCTTAGTAATGATTTTTTTGCTAGACAGTACACTCTAAAATCATTAAAAGTGCTGTAGAAAACCAGTGGGTATTTTATTCTTATCCCTTCGCCTACTTTTCTGTTTCCCATGATGCCATTTCTGGGCTTTTTGCCCACTCTGAAGACTCCTTTAATGAGCCCTGAAGAATTTACTTGTACAGAAGTTGCAGTTCAGATGCAGATAAATATCTTCCAAAGACCTTTACGCTCTACATAAAATACCTACAACAAAGTCTCCAGAGGTCGCCTCTGTTATTCTTGATTTACAATGAGTTCAACGAGGTGGCCCTTAGCGTAAGGGAGGATCAAGGATAAGTTGCGGGAGAATCCGTGAGAAAAGTCCATATTTAAGAAAGCGATGTGGACAGAAATCTTTTCCATCCCAAGAGAGAACTCTGCTGGGCATCTTCACCTAAGTCAGCAGTTGGCAAACATTGTCTGTAAAGGCCAGGATGGCAAATATTTCAGGCTGTGCGGTCCACACGGTCTTTCACAGCTACTTAACTCTGCCACGTTCCAATTAAACTTTCAATTTACAAAAATAGGTGGCAGCCAGACTTGGCCTGAGGGCCATAGTTTGTTAACCCCTGATATAAATAATCACAGTTTCAAATTGATATCATTAATAGAGAAGAAAATAGAAGGGAAGATAGATTTCATGAGAAAAAAATATGAGTTTGGTACTAATAAACATTTGATTGAATATGACAAATATTTCCTGAGTACTTACTATATTCTAGGTGTGGTGTTAGGTGTCAGGGTTAAAAAAATGGACCAAATATGAACTCTACTCTCAAGAAACTCACAGTCAATCATACAACGTGATAAGACCGTATCATGGAACCGCAACGTCAGGGAAGTTCTGTGTCTTGAAATAAGCAAGCCATGTACACGGCCTCAATAAAGGGCCTCCGTTCAAATCACATTAATCCTCAAAACGTGCTCATGAGCTGGGCTGAAAAGGGCAAGTTGAAAAATTTGCCAGTGAGTGTTTGTTAAATGAAGACAGGAGTGTTTGATGACTTTTGAATCGTGTGGATGGAAATGCGATTTCAAAATTCAGACAGACCAAGCCTAAATGGTTGCTGACAGCTGAAGTCATTTTTATTCCTTTAAGAGGAACAGCGGAAGCGGAAATGGAACATGACACTTTAAGTGTAATAATATCATAAGGATATTGACGTGTGATAGGTAAGCATATCATCTACTTTAAACAGGATGTGTTCTGTGTACCACAAACCACCATTATAAAAAGAGAAAAGGATGCACCACTGATGTCACCACAGGTTCTGAGTGTTCACTCAAAAGAGTTTGCCTACATGTCAAGTTTGTGGATTTGATGGAGGAACCAATCCCACTCCTGGAGAAATTGAAAGAAAAAGGGAAGTACCATTATGATTATCTAGTGCAATGATTTTTAGTATTTGACAAGTTTACAGACCCTTAGAAAATGTCTTAAGAAATAGAGATAAGATTCCCCCTAAAAAAAAAAAAAAGTGTGTTTATACATACAAACAAAATCTTGCATGTAAATCCAGAGGATCAGAGATTCGCTGAATCCTATCTGTGGATCCCCTGGAAGTCTGTGTACCAGAAGTTGAGAAACCCTGCCTACAGTAAGCCTAATGCTTTTCATATTTATCTCAGATGATCCTCAGACAACAGATAACAACACGTGACAAAGGTCCTATTATCACCATTTTACAGAGATGAAAGAACTAAGGCTCACAGACGCTGAGCAATTTGCCCGAGATCACAGGCTAGAAAGTGGTGAGGCTGAGTGTGAACACCCTGCTACCTAGTAAAACGGAACTCACGTGTGCCTTCTTGTTGTAGCAGCCTATCTGCAAATTGGAAGAAAGTAAATGAAATTTTTCTTTTATAAAACAACTTCTACGACACTCCAACTGAAGCTTACCCCAGAGGGAAACAAGTTCTTTGCTCTTAGATATTGAAAAAGTGTGACAGGGTGAAAACTTGCTCCCTACCTCCCCCAGAGATATTCACAGCCAAATCCCCAGAACCTGTGAATACAGTACCTTACGTGGCAAAAGGGATTTTGCAGATGTGATTAAATAAATGATTTTGTGATGGTGAGGTTATCCTGGATTATGCTTGTAGGCCCAATAAAATCACAAGAGTCCTAATAAGGGACTCAGGCAGATCAGACAGAGGAGAAGAAACTGTGATGATAGAAGCGGAGGGTGGCATGATTTGGCCACAAGCCAAGGAATGCCAGCGACCTCTGGAAGCTGGAAGAGACAAGAAACAGATTCTCCCCTAGAGCCTCCAGAAAGAACTAGCCCTGCCAATACCTTGATTTTAGCCCCATAAGTCTCATTTCAGAACTCTGACCTGCAGAACTAGAAGAGATTACATTTGCGTGGTTTTAAGCCACTAAATTTGTGTTACTTTCTTACCATGGCAACTGGAAACCAGTACCAAAAGTAAAACCAAGCTAAATTATAATTTCATTTTTTTCCCTGAGCTCCATGAGGGCAGGGAGTTTTCTATCTTAGCACCTAGAACAGTGCCAGAAACAGAGTATATGCTCAATAAAAACACAATGAAGCAATGAATGTTCATAGTGGTATCATGTACACTTTACAAAGATAGGAGAATTAAAAGTGAACCTAGAGAAACATTCCTACAAGGAGAAAAAAAATGTTTAAAACTACTGCTGGAAACTATAGTATAAAAATAACTATATCTTTGCCATGTGTTTACACCCAAAAGGTACAGGTACAAGAGAATTATTATATAAATTTTAAGGTGAATTGATTAATTATTCAGCCAAATTCCCTAATACACAAGTCCTTTTCTCACATAATCTTTTGTTATTTATGAATGAGGTGGTCCAAACTTCAGTTCTGTTTAGTAAATAATTATATTTTTCTTTTTCTTCATTCCTGTTCACTCGGACTATTCTTGGAAGTGGGCAGGGAAAGAATTAGGGAATAATGAATCAGTTAGAAGTTGCTGTAGGGAGGAGGCTGAAGCTGGTGATTCCTACAAGCCTTGAACTTCATGTCCTTACCTCTCAGCATCACTAAGACAAAAGGTGATTATCCCCCTTCTCTTTAAAACAAAAGCTTTCAGATTGATCTTCTGTGGCCATTTTCCTTCTTTAAGGTTTTCCCTCCAAAGGGAGGCTGATTGGCGGGAGGGGGGGAGATATAAGATAAAGAATGAAGAAAAGAAAATGAACTCAAATATCAAATTCAATAGATGCCTCTTTTCAAGCCCAACTTCATTAGAGTCGCTGGCTGCTGGCGATGCCTGGAATTGTAGCCATTAGAGGCAGCATCATTAGATAGTGTAAGTGTGAAAGATTTCCAAGGGCAGGAGAGAAGAGGATGGAAGAGAATAATTGCAGATCTTGTGGCTTCGCATAGTTAACTGTATTCTTTGTTTATACAAAGTATAAACAGTCAATGAGCAGTCTTCCGTGTGCTTAGTTAGGGATGCAGGACTGCTCAAGGCCTTGGAGTCCTCCACGAGACTGGAATCGGAGAGAAGCGGGAATCATGCAGAACATTTATGTGAGTAAGTCTGGGAGTAGTATACAGCATTTTTACCACATCCCAGTGGTGAGAACTCTTTCATATGGCTACGCACCCCTACCTGCAAGGAATTCTGGGAAATAGAGTATGGCTCTGAATGAGAGAAAACAACTTTGGTAGAGATAAGTGTTCTCTATAACTGGCCTCTGGCCACTTCTACCAACTCGTTTGCTGTTGTTCTTCCCCTCATTTACTGTACCCCAAACATTCTGGCCTCCTTGTTGATCTTTAAACATACTAAGCCAAGGTCCCTGTCTCAGAACCTTTGTACAGGCTATTCCTAGTAACTGAAGTGTTATTCCGCTAGATATTCACACAGCTGGCCCTCTAACTTTATTCCACTCAAAACCACTTCTTCAGAGAGGATTTCCCTGACACCCACCCCCATCTAAAAATAGCGCCCTGTCACTCTCTAGTCCCTCACCCTGCTTTTTTCCCTATATGTCATTCATCACGATCTGACATTATAATATATATTTATTTGTTCATTCCATCTTTCCTGTTTTTCTCACTAGAGTGTAGGCTCCTGAAAGTCAGAGACTTTTGTCTGTTTTGTTAGCTGCTGTATCTGCAGCACCTAGAACGTTGCCCAATACGTGATAAAACACTCAGGAAGCATTTTATTGAATGAACTGTGTTTCTTAATAAAGACTTCAAATACGTAATAGTGCAATGGCTCTATTTTCTAATGACCCATTTTGAGCACAGCCCAGGATATCCTCTCTCACAGATATCTCCTGTTCATTCCACTTCTTCATCTCATTAACTCCTATCCATCTTGGATTTAACTCGTTTCAAGGATCCTCTCTTTTCACAAAACTCCAGCTGCCCTGTACTCCACAGTGCTTCATGCATAACTCATTCCTATATGGAAATCGACTGATTATGTGTCTGTCTCCCCTACAGAACAATGAATGCCTCCTGGGCAGGGCTGTGTATTATTCAACTTTGTATTCTCGTTGCTTAGGGTAGTATCTGGCGTTTGGTAAAATCTTAACAAATATGTGTTCATCAGAACTGTTCAATAATTTTGAAAACTTCTTGCTGCAGGAAAACTTAACAAGAGAAAAAAATATCAACCACTCAAACTTCCCTAAGCAGTTTTAATAAGGATTTGGCAAAACATTATTCTTCTCAACTCCTTCCAAATTGTAAGATTGCAAACAAAATTGTTCCTTAAATCATATATAATTAATGCAATGGTTATTAGAGCTGGATTATTCATTTTAGGTAAGTCATTAGGATACAGTACGGTTATAATAGTTTTATTACTATATATGTACTGTAGTACATTGAGATCCCATGAATAATTGATGTACACAACCTATTTATGTCATTGTATAAAATTTAGAACATAATCTTATTTTAAATGACTGTAGAGATTTTAGTATTTGTTAGTTTTTAACTTTGAGTCGTTTTGTTGTTGAATTCACGATCAGAGAAGCCAGGCCTAATGGTAACATTATTGTTATAGGAAAAAAAGATCCATTTCACACTGACATGCTTTACGATATAACTTCCAGGAATGTCTTATAGAGAAATGTGGAGATTGATTATAGTAAATGGATAATTAGAGAGACAAATTAATCCTGGAAATAACAAACAGAAATAATAGCTCATTAGATAATTAGGAAAATCAAGTATTTTTCTTAACTAGAGAAGTCTTTTTTGGCATTCATCTTTCATGTGCATAAAAGGTTTCCAGAAAATATGGTAACATTTGGAAAAATGTAAATCTTGTCAGAGACACCTTCAATCTATACAAAATAAAACATTATCTATGTATCTAGACTTGGTGGATCCCCTATGTACATGTATATATTTTCTGTGATACACACATTTATTCATATACAACTGTATTTGTACATAAAGCATTTTCTTTCTCTCTCTTCATATATATATATATATATATATATATATATATATATATATCTTCTCTCTCTCTTCATATATATATATATATATTCTCTCTCTTCATATATATATCTTCTCTCTCTTCATATATATATATATGGACCTAATATTTAATCTTAATAATCTTAATACTTAGCATGGTTAATAACCATGCCTCTCGGGGTAGGGAATCATGACTTTTAGAAATCCTGTTCCACCATGTTGTTTGCACACTTCATGGACTGATTAGATGTTTGGTTCTGCTTTCACCCATGCCAAAAGAGCAGGGTTAAGACACAGCAACCAAATTGGATGTGAGTTTACAAAATGCATTTGTCCCATTTCTATTTTGATACTCACCTAAAAATCAATCATGTCCCGACTACCACCTCGTGGTGAAGACCAGCCATAGAAAACTGAGCCAACTGGATGTCATAATATTAACACAGTTAGCCATGCATATGAGTCTATAAGACCATAAAAACCAAATATAGCTTAAATTTCTCTGGGATCTTGAGTAGGCATCAACCCCACTGACTCATCAATAATGTGTGCTGTAGTGATTTCAGGTTTCAGAAAGTAAAGTGAGATACCTGGTACAATTCTACCCTTGGGTGAAGGAAGAGGAAAGATAGCATATAAAGAACCACTTTTTCTTTGAGGTTCCAGGTTTTCCTACCATTCTAACAAATAAATCAGATTTTCCATTTTGTTCAAATTTGGAAAACACCATTTACATAGAAAACAAGTTAAGTCGTATTCCTTGGGTTGTGCAATTTCATGATAACTATATAAACTTAACAAATATGGGGCAAACAGGATACATTCATCAACCTACAAACAATATTCTTATGACACGAGTCTATTCATTCATTAATTCAGTTCTGATGCCTGATGTAGTGGTGATGTTGAATGCCAAATCACTGTTTATTCTTGCCATGGTTTCACATCCATTCCAGAAGACAAAATCAAGAACTATATCTTACTTTTCATTTATTTTTGGTTTATTTTTCTTTTGTGATATGATACTGCACATTCCCAGCGGGAATCTTTATAGTTCTGCACTGAAAAATAATATTCCATCTAATTTATTGTAGCTGAGACCTGTCAAAAAGAAAGAGCAAGAGGCCAGCTGGCTTACTGGATAGTGATTTTAGGGAGGGCCTCTTGGGGATTCAGTACCTGTGTGAGGCTAACACAGGCCAGGGGTTTAGCTTTGCGGTTTGCTAAAATTAATTCTATCAGTTCATCCCAAGTGTGCTCAAACTCTGGGGAAATTATTTGGACTGGAAAAACTCACAAGACATGGGCATGCAAACCAGAGTATCAGTTTATGTGCATGGTTGACATATTTGGCAGGGTAAGTATCATTGATTAGGCTAAAGCACTAAGGAAACTGAATTAGAGGTGAACTTGTTGTTTGTGTGCTCAGCCTTAGAATAATGGGAGTTAAGAATTCTCAGAAAGTATTCCATCAGTTTAAACTAGTTGTTAAATTAATATTTTTAAACAGCTTTACTGACATATAATTTACATGCCATACAATTCGCCCTTTTAAAGTGTACAATTGAATGTTTTTAGTGTATTCACCCCTATCTAACTTTAGAACATTTCCACCACCTCAAAAAAAATCCCATACCCATTGCCAGTCATTCCCCATTCTCTCCTCCCCTCAGCCCTACATCCCAAGGCAACAACTAATCTACTTTCTGTCTCTACGGATTTGCATATCCTGGACATTTTATATCAGTGGCATCCTACAATATGAGGTGTTTTGTGGCTGGCTTCTTCACTTAGCATGTTTTCTAGGTTTATCCATGCTGTAACATGTATCAATACTTTGTTACCTTTTATTTCTGAATAAAATTATATTTTATGGATATACTGTAAATATAGAGTATATGTAAATATACAGTTTATTTATCCATTCATCAGTTGATGGATATTCAGGTTAATACTATTTTTTGGCCACTACGAATAATGCTGCTATGAACACTTACATACAAGTTTTTGTGTGAATAGATGTTTTAATTTCTCTTGGGTATACACTTAGGATGGAATTGCTGGGTCATAGGAATAACTCTATGTTTAACTTTTGGGGGACCTGACGAATTCTTTTCCAAAGGAGCTGCACCATATTTAATTCCCATCAGCAATTATAAGCATTCCAATTTCTCCACATCCTCACAAGCACTTGTTATTTTCTGTCGTTTGTTAGTAGACATCCTAATGAGTGTGAGGTAGTTAGTATCTCATTGAGGTTTTGGTTCGCATTTCCCTAATGACTAATGATAGTGAACATGTTTTCATGTGCTTATTGACCATTTTATATCTCCTTTGGAGAAATATCTGTTCATATCCTTTGCCCACTTTTTAATTGGAGCATGTATGAATATTTCATTCGTTTTATTGATGGGTGATATTATATTGTATGGATATACCACATTCTATGTACCCATTTATCAGTTGATGGACATTGTGGAATAATGTTTGTATTTTTATGGAGAATGTTGGTGATGTCAGCAGGATAGAGAACCAGGGAAATGTGTACTATGGAAATGAATTTGGTTTATAGGCCTAACTCAGAAAAAAGTAATAGTGCCTGGAAAGAACACAGGAAATTTATAACACACAGCCAACATCTTTAAGGTGGGGGGAGGGTGGAGTAGTCTTAGAAGTCTCTGCTCCCCTAAGAAGGTAGAATAGTCTTAGGCAAGGCAGCCAGTTTCTAGAGAGTGGTTATACCTGAAGCCACGTGCTAGTTGCATTCTCTTTCCAGGAGGTCCCTCCAATTTAGAGCTGAACTTTACCCAGTTACTGGAGAAAGTTGTACCAAGTGCCATGAGCCCATTGCCCTTGGAGAAGGAGTGGCAAGGGATAAGAAGGGTCGGGGTCTTAAATAAGCAGGCTGAAATGCCAGCAAATGAAGCATTACGGAGAAGTCAGGCAGAAGTGGGACCGTATGAACCAAGAGAACATGGTGGAGAACAGAGATGAAGGTTGATCATCCTTGTAGACACGGTGGCTCAGGGACCACCTCAGTCATTTCACGTTCAAGGTGGAAATTTAGTGAGCTTATTTCCATATTCCACCAGCTGGAGAATGAGAGTCTACTGCCTGTCTTTGTTAGACTTGGCTTTGGATCTGAAAACTTGAGTATATATGGCGAAAAGCCTGAGGTCTGTAGCAAAATTGTGCAAGAGAAAGGCAGGGACTTCCAACCTCTGCAATCAAAAGATACATTCAACACTAGCTCATCTGTCTGTCAGTCTGTCTATCTATCAATCATCTATCAATTTTTCTCGGAAGAAAATAGTATCTCCTCTTTTGAACCCTTTCTTCCAGCATTGGAACAGATTTCTGAACCTTTGGTCTAATACCAAAGCAAGTCGTTGATTGTGTTCAGGTACCATAATTTATGGGAAAAAAAGGACTTTAAACACCAGAATACTCCCCAGTCTATCAAGAGAACTCTGCTATGAGAGCCTTACTGAGGGAACAGCAGGTTTTTGTCTCTTATCTCACGCTAACCCCGGGTCAAATGCTAAATGGTGGAATGTCATGCCCTAATGCCTGTATCATATGAATTGTTATTGCTGTATTTCTCTCACATCCCTCCCTAATACTATGTATTTATATTTACAAAAGTTAAATGGTCATATGAACTTTCAACTCACACTACAGTTTTCTTTACATTAGTTGTATTTCAGTCCTTTTCCCGATGTTACACCTTGAACATGTTGAGTGAACTAATTCTGGAGACCCCTTGCTATTTTGGTCAATGGTATTTCTGATAGAGACTGGGGATACACCCTAGTCTGTCAATTATTTTATTCAATAGTTAACAAATATTGTTTTTTTGTATCGACTATGTGCTACGTACTACGCCAGGTGCCACTCATAAACCAAGAAGAAAGTCCTGTCCTCGAAGAAATTACAGTCTAGGAGTTGTGGTAAAGAGGCAGACAAATAAATAGGCAATGTAATACCAAGTGATGAACAGGTAGGTGCTTTAGGAACACAGAGGAGAAGTACTTAACCCAATCCCAGAGTCTCAGATAGCCTTTTTAGAGAAAATGGCTTTACCTAAGACTTGAAAGATATATAGACATTAGCCAAAAAAATGGAGGGGGGCAGATCTGGGGCAGGAAATCATGCCAGCAGGAACAACCTACAAGTAAGCTCTTCATACATTTTAAGGGAATGTATCAAGTAGTCAATCAGATTCTCTTTCTTGGGAAGCTTGAACGCAAGTTGTGCAGTTGTGCAGAGAAAAAGAAGAATTCAGGGAATAGTGCTGTAGACAGAGAAACAGAAAGAAAGACAGTTACAAGGTCCTTTGCAGGTTTCAGAAAAAGAAGCAACAGCAAATGGCTGCTTCTTAAGGAATAGTGTGATTAAGTCACCAGAGCTTCTTGTTGGACCCTAAGCACCATTGCCAATCACTGCGTCTGCTGCTCTATTCCGAGGGACATATGAAGTCTTTCTGTGCAGCTGTTATAAGAGCCTATAAGAACTCTTCCCTTGAAGGAGACAAACCCACCTTGAATATGACTGAGCAGTGTAAAATTCAACGGTAGAACTTGAATTCAAGGATGGCTGAATGTAGAGGTTTAAATGATATCACCAGAAATAGAACTCTCTCTCTCTCTCTCCATCTCCCAGCCCTGCTTTCCTTTCTTTTGTCTTCACGTCTCCCTCATGCAAGCTTCTTCCAAGTGGTCCGCACTAGCAGCCTCAGTTTTACATTTTACTAGGCAGGAGACCCCATCTTTCCCAAGAGTTCCAGCCATAGTTTGGGTCTTGCACATATCCGTGATCCGATCACTATGGCCAGGGACAGGTGGTCCTCCTATTGTTCTGTCCTAGGTCATATATGCACCCTGGATCAAGGTCAGCTCTACCTAATCACATGGACTGAGGTGCGGTTCCTCAGTGGATACTCCTCAGTGGAAGTTTAGAAGACAGAAACAGCTGCTCTCTTCCATAAATGGGTCCCTGTGTGTCCTTCCCTCCCTGCATCTTTCAAACAAGTTCACAGTAGCTGATGTCAACCCAGTATATTTGTGTGTGTGTGTGTGTGTGTGTGTGTGTGTGTGTGTGTGTGTGTGTGTGTTTTCTTCTCCTCATACCCTAAAAGTTCCTGGGAAAAATGATCACTTGAAAAAATGGTCCTGTGTGAAATAGATTTTTTACGTGCGTGACATGTAATTTTTAAATGGAAGGTGACGGTTATCCTTAAGAGCATATGGCAAAAATGGCCAAGTACAAACCAAACACTGCCCCACTGTGGAGCCATGACCATGGCGTCAGCACAACCACAGTTTTCAGAGCCTAAAGTAATTCAGGACTCTTCCTCTGTCTTAAAGTCAGCTGGATGTCTTTTGTTGTAAAAGGATCATTCCATCTTCTCTGACTTTAATTGAACAGACTAATAAACTTTAAAATGCCTAGCACAACAACTGAAGCAGAGTCAGTCCTTTTAAAAATTTAGCTGGCCTGAAATTCTACAAATGTTAACAATCAATAGGAAATGTGCCAAGTTTGACAACAGAAAATAATATAATACAAAGACTTGTCCTCATGGGACTCAAAGTTTATTAAAGGAGAAGAACAAATAAAAACACAAATTCTGGTACAGTGCTTTAACCAGAGCAAAGACTGATACCCAGTGCAGACGTATCACAGAGGAAGAAGGAATTAAATATGGAACTGGGTGGTCTGGGCAAGGGTTCCTGGAGGAGGGGATAGCTAAACTAGATTTTGCCAGAGGAACAGGAATTTGATAAGTGTCTCTGAGGAAAGGGCATTTCGGGAGGTGGGTAAGGGGTGGGTAAAAATCAAAACAAAGTCATAGGCTGTGGGAAAATATACGCGTGTGCTTTACAAACTACTGGGGCAGGAATGGAAAATGTGAGCTCGGGGAGCAGCAAGAGAGACACTGGTGTGACAGGCAGTGATCTGCATGTCTTTTATCCAATCAGCTGAACAAGCCTGTCTTAAGACTATTGCAGATGGTGAGAATCTAAACCTTTGACAATAGGGCACTGATTAAATGTACAGTAGAATACTAACTATGACTAAAAATGATGCGGCAGAGGCTATATTTATTAGAGGAGGGGAGGGAAGGAGGGGTAGGGGAGAAGGAAGGAAGGAAAGAAGGAAAAAGAAAGAAAGAAAGAAAAGAAAGAGGAAAGAAAGAAAAAGAAAGGAAGAAAGAAAGGGGAAAGAAAGGAAGAAAGAAAGGAAGGAAGGAAGAAAGGAAAAGAAGAACAAGAAAGTGGGGGGAGGGAGTAGGGGCGGGAGAGAGAGAGAGAGAGAGAGAGAGAGAGAAAGCAAAGGGAGGAAAGTAGGTAACAGCCTGACATATGACTGGCCCTCATTTTCCAGAAATCCAAAGGCAGTTAGGTGACATCAAAATGGACCTTACTGCGAGTCTGCAGTATTTCTATACTGATTCTGTGTGAAAGACACTACTAAGGGCTGATCCTAGAGCCTCCGTTCCTTCTCTCTTAATAACAGAACTTGGTTATGATTGGGGCACCAGGACAACTAGCCTAGAAAAATCAAAGCAAGCCTGTTCCTCCTGGCTAGGTGCTCACTTTCACAGCCTCCTTGGGTGATTTGGTGACTGAATTCTGGCCAATGACTTGGGAATAAGAGAATGGGTTCTAGAAAATATTTTTTTCTTCCATAAAAAGAAGAGGTTCCCTTTTCCACTGGAATTCTTTTCTTCCTATTATATAGGAGGGGAAAAAACCTTTTTTCTCTATCCTCTCAGGGCCTCTAATTGGGGCCCTGAAAATTAGACAGTCAAAATACAGATTAACAGGAGAAAAAGAAACAGTTTATTAATACGTATGTACATCAGGCGTAGATGCAGAAGAAACTCAGTGATGAGTAACTCCAAGGGGTGGTTAGAACTTGGGCTTATATAGCATCTTCACAAAAACAGTAAATTTGTATAGAGATAACAAGACAAAGGAAAAAGGAGTTTAGGCTTTTAGGGACAGCAAACTGTGGGAAGGCAAATATATAGGGGGAAACCTAATTAAAGATGAGTTATTTTAATAAGATTTGTTTGCAGACTTATCTCGGTGCCAGCTTTCTGTTTTCTTCATGACCTTAAAACTGCCCAGGAGAGGGGATTTATGGTAATCCTCACTTCTCAGAAGTTTCTGGTTTTAGTCAGATAAGGGAAACTCCAAGAAGGCTCCTATCTGCATCTGTTGGTCCTCATTTTCCTCCAGCTCAAAATAATCCTTATGCCAAAGTGGCATATTTTGCAGTGGCATATTTGAATCCCCTACACTGTCTTGAATGTGGTTTGTAAGGATATGATTTTTAAAGCGATGGCAGCCATTTTGTAACCATGCAGTGATAAAATCTATTTAGAGTCCAGTACTGGGCAGAATGCATGGATATTAAAAAAAAAAAAAAAAATAGAAGTTATAGTCCCTGAGCCCAAAATGCGTAATACAAAGTGTCAAGACACACCTATGAATTAACCAGAGAACAATTACAGAACAACTTACAGTATTACTCAGTGCCAACTAATGCAGGAGTGATGACAGCCCTCCAGAATCTACCACTGCTAACTCATCCCGCCAATGCCTCTTGCCAATCCAGCTAAACTGATGAAGTCTTTAGGAAAGATGTGACATTTAGAGAAGATTCTCATCTCAAATTCTCATCTTTTTCAAATGCAGTGCTGCCCCTGTCTGAACAGCCCTAAGAGCTTTCACTCAGAAAGGAAAGAGACTACCAAAAAGGCATTTGGCTGGATACGGGGCTTTAGTCTTGGTAAAGGAACTGAACAGCTGTGGAACATAAAGTTTATTTAAACATCTGGGATTTGATTCCCAATTTATAAATTGGGGGTAATGATTCATTCCACTTACTGAGCCCTCAATGAATGGTGCGTACTGTTTTAGGTGATAGGGATTTAGCAGAGAACAAAAGACACAAAGTCCCTGCCCTCAGAGACAGCAGACATACAATAAACAAATAAACGCAGAATGCAGTAGGAAGTCTGATGGAAAAACATAAAGCGGGGTAAAGGGGATAGGAAGAATGACAGGTAAGTGGGGAGGGAGCCGCTATTCTATATAGAGCGGTTGAGAACACCTCTTTGATAAGAAGCTTGCACTTCCTTCCCCATGCGATGTGAGGGGTGTATGTGTTCGTGTGAGCATGTTGGCCTGCTCCTCTGGGGGCAGAGGGAGGGAGCTCAAAAACTGAAAAGATGTAAAAAGCACTTGGTAAGTTACGCAGCACTCTGTGAACATCAGGTATTATTATTGTTGCTATTATTTCAGGTTAAGTCTAAACTCTGTAGCTTGACATTTAAGATCCTTCACAACACACCTTTCTAACCTACCTTTCCAGTTTTATTTCCACTGCCCTGTATAAACCTAACTTCCAAATAAAATTTTCACTTTACCTAATTCACCTGGCAATTAACCATGTCCCATCTCACGTTGCGTCTCCTATTTCTTCTGTTTAAATCCTTTATTATTTTCATTTTCCATAAATTCTGTGCTCCTAATGAAATGTTAAACTTGAGCACGTCAGAGTCTTTCTATAAATTCCTTGAGGCGTTCAATAATATGATTTGGCTTTGTTTCACATACTGGTTTAATGTTTATCATCACTCCGATAATTATTACCCTTTGGAATTTAGTGTTATACTCAATTTTGTATGAGTTTTGAATTGCCTTATTCATCATAGAACAATGTACCTTTGAGAAGCAGAATTTTTTTTTAAAATTCTGTATTGCTAAAGTGAGCCTATAACTGTGGTTAGGACTTCCCCTAAGGATTACCTCAGTGCCATTCAGACCAATAAGTATCTCCTAATCTTATGTGTCCACTTCATGACCACAATCCTAGGCATCCTCATGGCTTTTTCATGGCCTCGGGGTATTTCTTGCCAGTATACATTTGTTATTGTCTCTTGAATGACTTTCAAGTGAATATTTCCATTGAAAGAACTTCCTAGCAGTCTGAGAAATCAAGCAGAAGAGAAGGATGAGTAAAATACAGTAGAAACTATAGGATAAGCACTAAGTGAAGTTTTGGTAGATATGATGACCCTCACAAAGTATCTACATCCTAATCCCTGGAACCTATGTATATGTTGCCTTGCATCGCAAAAGAGCCTTTGCAGATGTGAATAAATTAAGGAGTTTGAGCTGGGGATATTATTCTGGGTTATCTGGGTTGAACCAACATAATCACAAGAGTCTTTGTAAGAGGGATGCAGGGGGCTTCCCTGGTGGTGCAGTGGTTGAGAGTCCGCCTGCCGATGCAGCGGACACGGGTTCGTGCCCCGGTCCGAGAAGATCCCACATGCCGCGGAGCGGCTGGGCCCGTGAGCCATGGCTGCTGGGCCTGCGCGTCCGGAGCCTGTGCTCTGCAGCGGGAGAGGCCACAGCGGTGAGAGGCCCGCGTACCAAAAAAAAAAAAAAAGAAAAAAAGGGATACAGGAGGCTCAGTCAGAGTAGAGGATAGAAACAGAAGTCTGAGTGATGTGGTCACAAGCCAAGGAATGCAGGCTGCCTCTAGAGGCTGGGAAAGAAGACGAAGGAACAGATTCTCTCCTCAGAGCCTTCAGAAGGAATGCAGAGCCCTAATGACCCTTTGATTTTAGCCCTGTAAAACCTATTTTCAGGCTTTGGACCTCAAAAACTATAAAATAACAAATTTTTGTTGTATTAAGCCACTAAATTTGTGGTAATTTGTTACAGCAGCAGTAGGAAACTAATACAGTGGTATAATAAAAAAAAAAGTCCTAAGCTAGGGATCTGTCACAATCTAGTCCCCACCACATGTTTATTAATTGTGTAATATCAGGAAAATCACTCTACCTCAGCTTCCTTTCCTGTAGAGTAAAATTATACCTGCCTTACAGCGTCATTATGAAGACAGATAAAATTATACATGTGAGCACCGTGCAAAGTGTTTTGTGTTATACAAATGTTAGGTGTAAAACTTTGACTTAATGTTTTCTAAACAAGGGAGAGGACTTGGAATGAAGACATCCATCCTTGAATGTTACATCGCAACCACCCTCAGTAACTGACGTGTTATTTTAGCAGTGGTAGAAGTGGCCACCTGGCACCCTGGTCACAAACTTCCCTCCCTTAACAAAGTTGAACGTGGCTAATGGACTGCAACATTCTTTGCCCAAAAGCCAAGACACAGCCTTAACCCACCTTTAGGAAGTTGCTGTCAATCACGTAGAGCTGCCGTGAAAGAAGAAACTTATTAAAATCCCTGACCTAGTGGTTTAGAAAGTTTTGTCCCTTGGCCAGCATCACGGGCAACCCCTGTGCACTTGTTAGTAATGCAGATCCTCAGGCCCACTCTGGGCATACTGAATCGGAATCTACATTTTAACAAGATCCCCAGGTGATTCCCATGGGAGAGAGGATATATTTTGCAGCGTTTTGAATCCCAACTGTGCAGGTCACTACTGTGTGACCTCAAGCAAAGTGTCTGAATCATCAAAGCCTCAGTTTTCTCATCAATAAGGTGGAGAATAATACCCACCTCACTGGGTCGTTATGAGAATTACAGAGGCTGCATATAAGGCGTTTCGCACAGCGCCTGCCAACAAATACTGAGTGAATATGATTTCTTTTCATTGAATCATTTGCACCATCTACAGCTGCTAACCATACTACACATCCATTCAGTGTTGCTGGAGCCGCTTTGAGTGGACACTTTCCAAAGCCATCCACGCCCAGGAGAGCGCAGTGGGGCGGGGGGGAAAGGAACACTAGCAACAATGCCCTCTCCAAATACGCAGGTATCATACGTGTTGCAACACACGGGAAACGTTGGGTGGTCTCCCTGCTTTCAGATCTCCCCGGCCCGTGGCTTTATGAGAAACCGTCTGCTGGAGTCTAGACACAGCATGGAGTCTGGTGACCTGCGGGAGGGAGCGACAGCCAGAATCCCTGCTGCGTCGCTCGGCCCCAGCCCTCTACCTTAATCCTTTTCTTAACTTTCCATCTGCTGCCGGTCCGCCTGCAGGGGCCCCGCAACCCGCCAGCCCGTGCCCGACTGCCCCCCGGCCCGCCGTAGCAGACGCCTCAAGGCCCTCCCCAGGGACGAGCGGGCTGGGCGGGGGCGGAGCTCGGCGGCCTGCTGCCGCCACCGCCGCCGCCCCCCACCCCGCCCCCCCCTCCCCGCCCCTTCCTCGGAGGCTCCGGCGGAGCAGCACTGCGGCCGAGGACAGATGGCCGCAGCCCGGGCCTGACGGACGAGCAGTCGGGCACGTGAACTCCCACCTCCAGTTTGGCTCAGTGCCCGGCGGCGGCGGCGGCAGCCCCGCGGTGCCCCCCGCCGTCTCCGCCCGGCTCCTGCGCGCCGCCTCTGCTCTTTGCGTAGTAATTTCAGTTCCTGCTAGCACCCAGCTCGCTCCCGGAACGCGTCTGAAGAGGACCGCCGCTGCCGAGCCCGCCCGAGCCATCGGTGTGGCGCCGCCGGGAGCCGCTGCTCGGGATATGCGACGGGAGGCCGCCGGCACAGCGCAGGCAGTGGCCCCGCCGCGCCGGGGAGAGCCGGGCGACAGCAGGTAGGCGACCGGCGGCCGCGGGAGGAGGCGCCCCCCCGGGCCACCTCTGCCCGGCGTCCAGCCGTAGGGGACCGGAGCTTTGCGGTGTGCTCGGTACCGATGGGAGGTGGATTCGGTCCCACATTTTGCCAGGTGGTCCTTTTTGCCTGTTGCTCTCGTCCCCATCCCAGCCTGAGCTCCAGGAGGGGCCGTCTTTCTCGCAGGTGATGAATTTCTCGGCAAGGTCATTGCTCCCTTAGGCTCTGGCTTTGAAGGTAAAAGAGAGAAGACGCCTGCTGTCCTTGTTCTTGGGAGAAGTATTTATAATCAATCAGGTCTGCACACTGAATATCCAGATAGGGAGTGTGTGTGTGTGTGTGTGTGTGTGTGTGCGTGCGCGCGCGCGTGTTTGGCAATACTACACAGGCATTTTTCTCATTTTCCTACGCTTATTCCCTTTAAGGGAAACATACTATCGTTATATATAATATACATGCGTTTGTGTGCATGTGTATCCACGCATTTACACATATACAGTTTTTCTTGAGAAAGGCGGAGAGAGAAGGGCGGGCAGAGGTTGATAAAGGGAAATCATTGCAGAGACCTGTTTAGTATCCAGAGGTGAACTTTGGAACCACACTGAATAAGGGTAGAGGCTAGAGGCTATAAACAGTTCTTCGGAGATGGATTTTAGAAAAGAAATCACTGCAGAACACTGTCAGCCAATACACAGACAGATCCTTATGCCAACCGGGCAGATCTACAAGATACAGGCAAGATTTCAGACGCAACAATGGACAGTGAGGGCGGGTCAGGGTGGGGGGTGGGGAAGAGAGGAATTTAAACACTGGAAAGTGAATTTTGGATGGTGGAAGGCGGCAAAGCCCCAAAGGGTTTCAAGGGCTTTTCGGAGGGGCTTTGGGAGAAATCTCAGCTTGGGGTGTAGGTAGTTCAAGGTTAAGATGATGTGAAGGTCCAGAAAGCAGCACAGGTGGTGGGAAAAAGGCAATGATTTGGAGGAGGGGAGAAACGAAGCTCTGAAAGTCACCAAGAAGCTACCGCCTTTTTTTAAGGTATCCTCTTCTTCCTGTTCAGGCAATACCTTGGATATGCTCCATGTAAATATTTTTCACAACACATTGGTTAAAGAGCCATTGGACCATGTTTTCATTTTGGTTTTGCAAAGAATCTGGGTCATGGTGGGACTGGAAGAAACTGAAGCGTTTACAGCACCAGCAAGATTTGGAGAGAGAGTTGATTAAGGCTTTAGCTTCATGAAGTATTTACACATCTCTTGCGTGGGCTTTTGTTTGCTCTTGTTGGTACTGCTACATATTTTACTTTGATAATGCTTTGAGTGTACTTCTCCCGAATGGGCCTATTTTCCAGTTATAAACTATTCTTTCTCTTCCATTGTGTTCACCACTGGCCTGCCCTGAGTAACAACTGTGGGAATAAAGATACATGAGTCACAGCTTAAAGAAGAAAATCTTCTCTGTTGTTATCTGGGAATGGCAGGAATTTATATTAGAGAATATTCTTTTGAAATGGGATCACGAAGAACATTTTTCAAGCTTTTCGGTGCGTTTAGTGGAGGGGATAGGTTGTTGATTCATAAACAGAAAAAAGAAGTAGTAATTACCATGGCAAGCCTAGATGTTATATCATCGGAATTTATTTTGGAAACAGTGCAGAGGAACTCATAGAGATCCTTGTAAAGTGTGTTTTGGTGCGGTGAGGCTTCACCTAATCACTAATTAGACTTTTATGAAAATGCTGAGGGCAAAATTGCAAGTGTATAGCTTCACATTGGAAACAGAGGACTAAGGCATGATATGAATCAGAAGTGCCTCAATTGGAGGGCAGGGTGGGCTCCAACAAGCAGTTTTAAAATCTGGGTGTTTTTTTTAAAATTGCCTTAAAACAAATACACTTGCCCAATACGCTTAATTATTTGTCCTTTCAACATTTCCTTGGTTGTGCCCTAAATGAACTTGAAAGAATGTATTAGACACAGCTATCCTTCACCATATGAATTTCCAGTCACAAAAGCTGCAGCCTTCAGGGAAGCGCTGAAATATTGATCATAGAATCACAAAATCATGAATAGGGACCAAAATATACAGAGGCCCGGGAAGAACAAGCAGCTCTAGGTGGTTGAAAAACTGTGAGGATATAAAGATGGAAAGATGGCGATGGAGAAGGAAGTGGCTCCATCCTCAAACTGAAGTCCAAAAGAGCTGCTAACTCATCTGGTCAGGAGACCATTTGATCCAGACAAGTTAGGTAAATGCATTCATATTGAGGCTCTATGTTGTTCATATTACCCAAGTTTATCTCTTTCAACTATGTAGAAGCCATGTTTACCTTAATTTACAATAGCCTGATTAAAAGGGAGCTATGTCCTTGAGAAAGTCAGAATTCTCTGTGCCTCAATTTCTTCATCCACAAAATGTCTACCAGCTACTGTGCATAGTGTGAAAATAAAAGAGAATGAGGGAATAGAGATCTGAGTATTATAGAAATGCAGGGAGTCTTTATGACAGCATTGCTCAGGGCGAAAGAATAGAAAACACTTGTATATTCCAAGCATTTAATTGCCCCAGATGACTCCAAAAGGCAAAAAAAAAAAAAAAAAAAAGTACTCAGGAAAAGCCCAAAGGCCACAGATAATTATAAAATTATTTAAAGTGAAGGAAATTATACACAGCAATCCCAGAGTAATTAATAATTGCCCTTCTAGAACTGGTCACAGCCCGTTGTGAAGTCAGTTTACTGGGTCTGATAGCACTTTTATTTTTGAAAAACAAAATAGAGTAAAACAGAATAGGCGGGCAAATAAGTATTGTTCTTGGAACTTTTAAATAGATACCTATATGTATAAACACATCAGACTATGATAAAACGTATCTTATTATGCATCATTTCAGAAAGTCCAAAAGCTACTGCTTTAAGTGATACAAAGAAGAGATGCTTCCAGTTTGCAAGAATCTGAGAGTCAACTAGAGATCTACTACACAAGCATTTATGCCATATTCTGAATAGCAAACTGGTCTTGAGAAAGGCAAGGGATCATAATTTACCAGTAAATTCATGGCAGTAAAGTCAGAAGAGAGGGAGATACTTGGGGACTGAATTAGTCTAGAGAAAGTTCAAAGTGGAGGTGGAACTTGAGGTAGTTTATGAAAGATGGATGGGTCTGGGTGGGCAGTGAGCAAAGGGTGGTGATATAGGAGGAGGAAGTAAAGGAGGGGGTGGGGTAATGTGAGGTTTATTTAAGTCACTTAGAAACGAAAAAAATGATTATTGAGTTGGGAGGGAGAGAATTACAGCAGAATTTCTGTTTAGACTAAAATATGACTCAAAAATCACTTATTTCTATAATTTATTTTCTATCTAAGATTTCTTTTCCTAATCCTGGTACTTTAGGAAAATCTAGACGGAAGGGCCACAATGTCAGTCATTAATCTCTTATTTCCTGCCATCTTTTTATTTCTTTTGCAATAATTTAATGGCTAAGGCTTGTTTCAAATGAATTTAATGGTCGAATTATTGATGTTATGTGATACACCACATTACAGCTTGATTATTTCATTTCTCAGAACGCAAGTATAGTCATTGGCACAGAGGGTCAAGGGTGATCAAGTGATTGCCATAAATAGAGCAAACCGCTTCTATCGTTTTCAACAAGTCTTCCTTCTTGAGTGCCTTGTAGGTGTAACCCCCGTGCTAGGCACTGGCAGCTCTGTGAAGATGAATCAGACTACTTGGTGCTCAGAATCCCGAAAGGAAGGGCAGAAACTACCAGATTTTCTCCTTCAGTCGCTCTATGACTTGTCCATCATTTTAGCTAAATATGTAAATACGTTTACATGCACTTTGAGAAATTAACATTAGAACGTTTTGCTATAGCTAAATAGTTATTTTGAGGAGGTAAAATCAGAGAAAAAAGTCATTACTTGTGTTTCTGAAAACTTTTGGAGGGCTACTCTCAGCTCATGCCCTCCTTCCTAAGCAATAAAAGAATCTTACGATATTGATATCCTCTCGAATAAAGCTGTACCTTTAAGCAGGAGAACCACTGCCAGTTAAAACAGAGACGCATGTGCGTCGATTAATTGATTTGAAAGGCAGTCAAATACGGAAATTCACTTTTTTGTAAAGATGTCCTGGACTCCTCTTTCATCTTTCTCCACATCAGAATGTTTAGACTAGTGATAATCTAACTTTTTTGCATGAGTCAAGTGTGGAATAATAAAAACATTTAGAGGCTGCATTTGAATTGAAAAGGCATTTGTTGAATTTCATGGGGGAAGATGTATATACATATATATACATACTCTTACAATTCAGATTACTGTCTGGAATGCCAGTGAGAAAAATTTTCGCAGCCTTTTATCTGGGCATGTTAGAGTTGGCAATACAGTAGCAGCTTTCTAATTTTTCATGTCTGTAATTAGACTGTCAGCTTTACTTTGAAGCTAGCAGTGTAACTGAGGGCCCGAATTATTATCTTCAGTCAGTAATAACTGACCCTTAGCTGGAGGGTTAAATGCTATGACCTGTGGAATCTGAATCCAAATCTGTAGGTAGGACTTGAAATCTGTATTCTGTAATGGTCCCCAAAGGATGTCAATAGCCAGCCTTGGACACCCCTGTTTAGTCCTGCTTTTATATAAAAGGAAGTAGACAGATTACAGGTGAGTCCCAGACAAATTAATAAATTGTCCTAAATCACTCTTAGAACTGGGGCAAAACAATCTAGACCTCCTCTTTCTAATTCTCCACTAATGGGAGGAGGGACAGACCTGAAGTGAGGGTCTGGGAGCTCCTCAGTGGTAGGGGGAGGGAAGTCAAATTTCTCCTGCAGTCCTTCCTCCCAAATTGCGAGTCAATGCAGTGAGCTCTGTCTCAAGGGTCTGATGTGGCAGAAAAATTGTGGGGATCAGCTGTGTGATCTGAGGCCAGGTGCTTTCTTGGCCTTACACACCAGATTCAATTTTAAAATATTAATTCTTGGGTCCTAAACCCAGTGGGTACCCAAGCCATCCCTAGGAAGACTGCTTGAGTCAGTAGTCACAGCCTGTGACACTGGCAGAAGCAAGCAATCCCTGAAAAAAACTCAAGGCCAGAGAGTAAAAATCCACAAAGTAACAAGTGCCTCTAGGGACCTCAGGACTGTTGCTAATTCAGTAACAGCTGGACAGAGAGCTCCAGAGCTCCTTAAAAACTCTAATTGCGCCTACTAATTTTCTGGAGGCATAGGAGTTGCAGAGAATCCTTTTTTTTTTTTTTTTTTTTTTGTTACGCGGGCCTCTCACTGTTGTGGCCTCTCCCGTTGCGGAGCACAGGCTCCGGATGCGCAGGCTCAGCGGCCATGGCTCACGGGCCCAGACGCTCCATGGCACGTGGGATCTTCCCAGACCAGGGCACGAACCCGCGTCCCCTGCATCGGCAGGCGGACTCTCAACCACTGCGCCACCAGGGAAGCCCCGAGAATTTTTTTTTTTTTTTTAAAGCCTGAATTGCAAATGGTCCAACAAAGTGAGAGATCTAGTTTAGGGGGAATACTCAAGATGTTTTATGTGGACAGATTCTTGATTGTTTTTTCAGGATATTGACTTCTAAAGAGACTCAAATTAAACTAACCATATTGTGTCTATGGGAGACTCTTTCTTTATCATGTAAAACTTTGGGTAAATGAAATGCTTGAGCGAGTTAAATGTTTGTGTTCAGTATACTTTCTGAGGAATCAGAGAATCTTTTTGTTTCAATTCTTGTTGACAATCTTTCTAAAATCTAACACCCTGTGCCTGTATGTCTGCCTTAATAAGGACAATATGGCAAATACCAGGATTCAGAATTGTGCCTCGCCTCTGGGTGTTTGTTCTGAATTACACCTGTGTAGGACAGGGCTGCCGAATATAATATAGAATTTTTAAACTGCTTTTCTTTTTTTTTCACTCAGTTGTGAATGTGCCTTCACGTGATACACTTTTTAAAAATTTGTTATTGTTCAAAAATGCAAAAGATATTTGAATCATTGTGGGTTCCACTTTGTTGGACTTTGGTCTTTGCCTTTGCCGTTACCTCACTTTGGAATGCTTATTTCTTCATCTGAAATTAGTTTCTCAATCCCCTCAAAACATGGTTTGAAGCTCAGTTATTTCAGCAAACTCTCCATGCTTCTTTAGACCTGTTTCTAACTACTGTTTTATACATAGCATGAATTTTTTTTAAATAAACATTTATTTGGTTGCACCAGGTCTAAGTGGAGGCAGGCAGGCTCCCCAGCCGAGGCTCCCAGGCTCCCCAGTTGCGCAATGTGAACTCCTAGCTGTGGCATGCGTGTGGGATTTAGTTCCCTGACCAGGGATCGAACCCAGGCTCCCTTCATTGGGAGCACAGAGTCTTATCCGCTGCGCCACCAGGGAAGTCCCCATGGCGTGAATTTTTAATTTATCCTTACTTGTGTTGTTTTCTAAGCATGCCTTTCCTTGAATCCTATAAATTATTTCTCCTTGAAATATGCAGGCAAAAATGAAGTGACTAGAATTTTAATGCTAATAAGAATCTTAACCAGAGCTAAGGTTAATAAGCAGATGTACATTTCCCCCTGCATCCTTGAATATGTAAAAATTGCTCATGACAAATGGGTGTGGAGGATTGGTTTTGTTTTTCACGTTGAACAAGTTCTGAAAGCAGTCAGAGAGCAAAAATCTGCCAATGTCAGGGTCAGGGGCTAAGCTCCGACTGAGTGAAAATGGCTATGCCTTCTCCTTTCACATGGGGGATGATTTCTTCTCTACATATGTAGATTCTCAGAGCAAAAGGATGCTTTGCCGTGAGCATCTGAGGGATCCACTGCACTTCACTTAAACTGCCTGGACAGGTCTGAGGATGTACGCTACAGATCAGACATTGAAAACTGGCAGTCTGTGGGCCCAGCGGGGGGATCACGTTCTACTTGGCCTGCAGGTATTTCTTTTGAATTAAGCCAATATTTAAAAATCAGAAGATCTGTTCTAAAAATGAAACACCAACCCACATTCTCTAAGCTGGAGTTGAATACCAGTATGTGCTACCTCTTTATTACACTTCAGACCCCACTACTCCCCATTGTCTCCCTGACATTGAGACTTCATATAAGTCCCTTGTACTCAACAGCTTCCCTTAATTGCGAGCGCTACCTAGAAGCCGTAGATACTGAGTTCACGAAGCCTGGACTAGATGTTTTCTAAGTACCGCTGAGCTCTCCGGTGCTCTGAGCGTACTCATGAAACTGATGGGACTCTACACAGTAGAGAGATCATTGTTCTGAATGCAGTTAACCCCCATAAACTACAGTGAGAGTCTGAACAGTTTTCATCATCAAAATATGTAGATTCTGGGAAAGGGTAATGAATACAGACTGAGTTGACCTGGCCTGTTAAGAAGAGAATAGTGGAAATTTTTGTTTGCTTGCTTTTTACTCTACCACGTGTTGCAGAAAGCAAAACAAACAAACGAAAAGTTTGATCAATTATTTACTCTTTAACTTGACCATGATTACAGTTTTACATTGGATTGCTTTTTTTTTTTAAATTGAGGTATAGTTGATTTACAATATAGTGTTAGTTTCAGGTGTACAGTAAAGTGATTCAGTTATATATATATGTGTGTGTGTATATATATATGTGTACATGTATGTATATATATATTCCTTTTCAGATTCTTTCCACTTATAGGTTATTGCAAAATATTCAGTATAGTTCCCTGTGCTCTACAGTAGGCCCCTGTTGTTTAGCGTTATGTATTTTTAAATGCACCATATCTTTGTTTTACGTACAATTCTTTCCATAGACACTACACATGCATAGCCTCCTGAAAGCCCAAAGCATATCTCAAGCTTTCGGTAGATGGTACATTCTGTTTGGTAGGCAGGGCAGTTGAGAATAAACCGTCAGGGCTGGTATCGACTCGTATCCCAGTTTGTAGCTGTGGTCTGCAGCCTGAGGAAGGGTCACCTGACGATGGTAGTTGGCTGTGCTTCCAACCTGCGGCTGCAGCTGCCCAGCTCCCTGTGCAGTCTGGCTACTTGATTGTGTGGAACTGCTCTGTTCATGTGACTGAAAATGAGGTGACCCTGTCAGGGTTGATTTATTCGTGTTGTAAATAAAAACAAATGCCCTTCGGAGACAACAAGATGGAAAACGCAGGCAGATGCCTAAAGTAGAGAAAGCGCTTCCCGGCTCTGACATCTCTCCTACTTTCTCAACTCCCGCTGCCACTCTCCTTCCTCGTGCACACTTCATGCCTGCCACCTCCACATCGCGCCTCCCACTTTACTTCTAAAAACGTCGTCGCACCTAATTATTAAGCCCAAAGTATCAGTGCTTCAGCAGCTTCACTCCAAGAAGACAGTGCTGAGAATAGTATCAGTGGAAGCCAGTGGAGGACACGGTGCTACATCGACTCCGTGCTTTCTTGGGACAGAGTGTATTTCCTTCTAGAATAATGTCCAAATCTTTAAGCAGTAGGCATCACCTGAAGTGTATTGATAATATATACAAAACCAGAGGTGTTCAAATTCTTTAGGGATAAAGTTATTTTTTCCTTAGTGATTTTCAGTACCTTAAATTTAGTTACACTGAAACTCTTATGCTCTCTTATGAAACTATTCTCCTATTCCCCCGGTAGTTATTTTGATGTTTAAAATTGCGGTGATGGGTTTTTAAAGATCATTCCTCTGGGGTTTGTGGCTTTTGAGCGGTGAGTCCAAGTCTCAGGAAGGGATGATCAAAGTTAATAATCTGAACTGGACTGGGTTGAGGGTACATCAGTACTTCTGCTTGGTAAATCAAAGAAAAGCATTCCTCAAACTGGAAGTAGGAATTTATTTAGGAGTTGAAGGATAGAATGTGAGAGAGGGCTGGCAGAAGACCCTGATTTAAGGAGGATGGATGCTTGGATCATTTAATAAGTTGGTGTTGAGTACTTTATATCTTAGACCTTGTGCTATGTGCTAGGGATTCAAAGTTGAATAAAACATAATCTGAACTTTCAAAATAATTCCCAGACTACTGGATTAGATAAACTTATTGATAAATGTGGCCCAGCAAAGTTACAGTGGACTCTTCTCCTGGTCAGGATCTCCGGGATTTCCCCAGCAGCCTAACACCCAGGCTCCTTTCTCAGTCCCAACCAAGCAGCCCCTGTACCTCCCTCTTCCTTCCTCAGGCCCTAGCAATTCAGCTCAATTTCCGTCTGTCTTCGCAGCTTCACCACCTTCTCGCCACACATGGGCTCCTTTTTTCCTAGCCAGGCCAACATGAAAACTACAAGAAGTCTTTCCCACACTGTACTTCCTTCATGCCATCAAAAATAAAAACATAGACACATGTATTTTCAACTTCATCCTGCTAAACACAACTAAGAAACAGAGGGTCCCAAGAGTGACTAAGATGGGGCAGATACAAGATTAAGAAATCTTCTAAGTCTCTGGGTGGCTAGTCTGAATACTATAGGACGTTTCCTCCCCATGAGTATACCAGAAACTCTGTGTCACTTCATCCGCTCTCTTTCTTTTCTATTCGAGAAAACATCTACAAATGCAAGTGAGATGAATGAGAGTAACATTATTATAGAAATGACTATTATCGAGATTGGCATAGCTGACAGTAGAGAAAACTGCTCTAAATGATTCTTTTAATAAATCATTTGTTGTCATTGGTACTTTATCATTGCTCATAAACAGTTTGTGATACACTAGTGTATTATTAGATGGTTTAAAGGTCATGGTTTTACACCATTACTTAGACTCTCAGGGATAACCTCCACCCTAGGGGGGGATGATCTTGAGTCAGATCATTATTGGGTAATGTACCCATTTCAAGGTACTGAAAATACCTGGCTGTTTTCAGAGTTGCTCAGTGAAATGCCCCATGCCCTCGTACTATCCTTTTTTTCCTAAGGTGGTACTCATCACTTTACCCTGGTTTTCCTCTCCAGGGTTAGGACCCTGAAGGTTCAAATGGTAATTCATGTCTCTGCAAAGCCCTGGTGAATGACTGCATCTCTGTGTGTTTACCCCTACTTAGAGGAGAACTTCCTAGCCTTGCTGCCCAGGAGGTAGTGGCAGAGGGAGAAGGGGGGAGGGTACCTGGATTACAGAACTAATGATGATGAGTGGGAAAGAACAAAAGACCAGCCAGACACATGAGGGAAGAGGAAGTAAAGCGGGGTAAATGGGTGCAAGAGACCAAAGGACCCACTCAGGCCACTTTGCCGTCTTGGTCCTGGGGCGCGAGAGAACGGAATACATGTCTCTTTATCCATCTGCTTTCCACTATAAGGAAACTGGACATGGGTAGATTATAGATGTGTATAATTAATGACCTCTGACTCTTTCAAAACTTCATTCTTTAGGCTCCTCTGCCAGTAGCATCTGCTAAACTCATTTCTCATTTAAACAAATCTGTGAGGTTTGTACTATTACTTTCCGCATTTTAGAGAGGAGCAAACAGATTCAGTAACTTGCCCAGAGTCCCTCAGATACTACTTGATAGAGCTGTGTGAGAATCCAGACTTGTCTACAACTTCAGAGGCACTGGGCTACATACACTACAATATCTGAACATTATTAACATTAATCCTATGAGTCAAAACATGAGGAATGGGCGGGATTTTACAGACTGCTCTTTCGTATCTCAGATTTCATTTCATGTTGTTTAAAGAGCAAATGTGAAAGCTTCTAGGTCAGTGATAAGTCATTCTTTCAGCAAACAGGGGGAGCTCAAGGACAAACATTTTAGGTTGAAACTTTGTAAATCTTTGTATAGGTGGTAAACTTGCAAAACAAAACATTTTATCAGAATATCCAGGTGACACATATGTCCTACAAACAACATGTCTATTTCTTGAAAGAAAAACCAATTTCACACTGCCACGCGCACACACACGTGCACATTCTCACATATAACAAGAAAGAAAACCAGGCATGAGTCTGCGTTTAGCTTTCCCAATGGACTTTGGACCTAGAAACTATTTATAGCACTAGTGTTTCCGTGATTGATGTTTTAATCACAGACATTCATTTACTTATGAAAGTAAGCGATTCCTTATTACAGCTTGTAGCTAAGTGTTCTGGTTGCAAATTGAAGGCTGAACAAAAGGTAATCTAGGTACAGGAGGCCCATTTGAGACAAATTCCTTCTTAAAACTCTATTTCTGACAAACTAACGGTGCTTGACAGGAGGATGGATATACATATATTTGTCCATTTCAAACATGAAAATCCACTAATTGTTTTCACGTAGTGACTTCTGCCTTAGTATGTTTAAGTAATAAGTGATTGATTTTTTTTCTAGTTAAAAAGAAAGAAAACAAAAGTCCCCTACAGGCACTAGCCTTGTCACTGGACTCTTGTCATCAATATGGAATGTCTTTACCACTTTGTGTTGTTTCAAAATACAAACTCTGTTCCAGAGGGTAACACAGCGGAATGCACTGCTTTTCAGAGTGAGGGAGATTCCCATCAGTGACCTGTGAGATGATCTTAGGTAGTATATGGATTTACTTTGTATTGAATAGTTATGAATTTCTTTTAATATAAAAATACTTAGAATAAATTTTAAAGTATATATTTTAAAATATGCTATATGAAAAATATATCACTGGCACAACAAACCTGTGATCTTACAGGTCATTTCTTAAGGCTAGGCTAATATTTTTAACTAGTGCACCAGTTACAGTCAATTGAATGAAAAATAGTAAGTCAAAAATCATTTAGAGGGGGCTTCCCTGGTGACGCAGTGGTTGAGAGTCCGCCTGCCGATGCAGGGGACACAGGTTCGTGCCCTGGTCCGGGAAGATCCCACATGCCACGGAGCGGCTGGGCCCGTGAGCCATGGCCGCTGAGCCTGCGCGTCCGGAGCCTGTGCTCCGCAACGGGAGAGGCCACAACAGTGAGAGGCCCGCGTACCACAAAAAAAAAAAAAAAAAAAAAAAATAATTTAGATAAGAAGTACATAAGACAGAAATCATGAGAGAGGTACACAGGTGTCACAATCTGTGAAAGGGGTACATGAAATCATGTCATTGCCCAAGGCTCCTCAGGTTCTCTCTAGAGATGAGAAGGTTAGTCCAGGAATCCCTAAGATCAATTCTAGCTCTAATGTCGAATTATTTTTAACAGTCTATTCTTGGGCCTGTTTTCTAAATTTTGGTTCTCTTCAGCCTTTTCTGGACCTTAAAGATATCCTTCTTATCTTCCCCCTCCGTCAGCAGCAAGCATTCACGCATTCATTCATTTACACCACATACCCCTGAAACAAACATTCAGTGGAGAACTTACATACTAGGTAATGTGGGCAAACAAGAAAGCTACAGAATTGTGTACCCCTGACTTCAGTTTTAAATGAGTATACATGTCTGTTATTCCCATTGAAGTTGAAGCCCTCGAAAGCCCTGGACTTCCGCCATAATCTTTTTTTTGTACTTCCTGAACAACTAAAAGATCTTCAGTGGAAAGTCCCTTCATTGATAAAAACACATTATCAAGGCTCACATTACAAATTTAAAACATGTGTTGTGCAAATCCTGAATAGGATTACACATGAGAATGGACAAAAAGGCCTTTCTATATTTCACAGCTAGAGTGGTCTAATGCATGGGATCTTTTGAACACAAAGGGAAAAAAAAAAACAGTACTTTCTTGATTTTTGAGTTGAGAGCAATGCAGTCGGTCAGCTAGAAATTTTTACAGGTCTGAGTGAAATGAGGCATACCTCAGGTGTTTTTTTTTGAATTCAGTTACATTGAGGGAGGAATTGAGTTTCAGTGGTGTTTATTGTTTTTCTATATAATTTACCCCCAAATACATGGTTAAGGTATAACTATTATTATGACTATATTTCTTTGGTCATTTGTCCTTGAGAAACATTGCAAAAATGTTGTAAAGCACCTGAGTGTTGTAAGTAGAAATTGTCACAAACATCTGTGTAATGTCAATTGAGCTCTTTTACGCTTGCCAGCGATTCATAAGATTCTCCTACACTGGCGAAAAGGATATAGCTGTGGTTTCCTGCTGGAGTTTCTGTATAATAGTGAGAAAAGCATCAGAGGACGCAGTTGCTTGTGGTTGTTCGTTCATGCACTGCTGCTCTTTTCTTTCTTGTAAAAAACAGGAAGCTGAAGTTTGTTTTTTACTCAGTTCAATTGATGTTTAATAAGGACGTATCCGTGTACCGCTATGGGAGGATGTAAAGATGAAAAATGCATCCCTGCCTTAAAAGACCATAAAATCTTAACATTAAGAATAAGAGGTTGAAACATTCATTGCAGTATTTATCTACTTTCAGTGCGCATACATTGTGATAACAATTAATTGAAATTGTTTTCAAAATGTTAATGTTTATGTTTTGTCATAGCAGGTATAACATTCCAAGTGTCACATTAAAACATATTTTGAAGAAACAGCTAGTTAGTGCGGGTGGTTTTTCATGCTAGTAATTGCACCAAAGTTCAAATTAGTTTGTTAGTTTTTCTGTATTCTCTGGTGATGTGTCAAACTTCTAATTCCCCAGCCCAGTAGTTCTGAGGGGAATTGGGCAAAAGAGCATATTCCAAGTCCCTTTCTCAAAGAGAAGGTAAAATAAAATGATATACTTAGGCTTGATAAATCAGTACGATTGCATTTGACACTATCGTAAATTTCAAAGAAAGAAAGCCATGCACAAAAAGAATATTTGTAACCAAGTATGTATTCTGAATAGAAATGATTTAATGGAAGCCATATCAGGAAAGCAGAACCACTATGGTGATATGGAATAATGGATTTTAGACCTTGCACAGTTGTGGGAGCTTATAGAAAAGTTTATGAGCAGTGGTTGCTTTTGCATCTGGTATTGGGTCTGAAGTCATCATAGGTTAGCAGAGCTGGCAGTGGAAAGAAAAGCTGGATGTGAAGTGGAGACAAGCAAGGACAGACTAGAGCCTATGTTGGACTCCTGTCTCCTTCAGCCTCAGTGACCTGGGAGAACTGTGGAAGGAGCTGGCACTCTGCACTGCAAAGCTGTTTGTGCACCTGGGCCAAAAGGTGACGATGGGGATCTGGTGGGAGGCAAAGGACCAAAGCCTGGCTGCTGCCCGACTCCACCAAAGTGAACCGGAAGATCAGCGCCCAGCACCTGTTGCACCACACTGCCCTTCTGAAAGTGGAAACACTGCCGCTTCACTTCTGCCTTCCAAACCTCACCTAGGTTTCCCTTATAACCAATTGTAACGAAGAGCCATTTAGAGAAGGGAAGTCTGGGAATGGATTTCCATCTGAGCTAAACTGACAGCTGGTACAAAATCATCACGGAAACTAGCCACTAGGAAGAGAAATGTCTGAGGTCAGACAGTCCCTTGTTTTTGAATTCTGCAAGAATCCTTCCTGCTAAAGGACTCAGAATCCAATCTGCTCATGGATTACGTTGCAGACATTTTATTCTATTTTATACAAATTTTCTTCTATACACAACTATAAGTTGTTGGTTTACTTACACTCAAAAACTAAAGCTTCAGAAGGAGTATTTATAAAAAAAGTTCCAAGATTTATGTCATTTAAGCCACTGAGCTCATCTCTTCAAAATATATATCATCTTGCAATATAAAAGTTAATGAGATTAACTCAGCACATGTCTGGGTGATATAGCGATAAACATATTTTCTGCCATAGTAGATTCCAAACTCCATTTTTAGATTTCTGTAGGTGCTACAGAAGGTTCGTATAATATCATGTTACAGAAAAGCAAAAGCTTGTTTAGAGAGAGAAGCTGCCTTCCCGATGTTTCTTTTACTTATTTTTTGTTTTTCTTTGAGACTCTTTTTTCTTTTTTAACATCTTTATTGGAGTATAATTGCTTTACAATGGTGTGTTAGTTTCTGCTTTATAACAAAGTGAATCAGTTATACATATACATATGTCCCCATATCTCTTCCCTCTCACATCTCCCTCCCTCCCACCCTCGCTATCTTTGAGACTCTTTTGCTTGTAAGGATGTATACAGTGGTGCTATATGAAGTGGTGAGCTTATTAATGGTAGAAGGATTCAACCAGCTGCTATAGCCAGAATTCCTGCAATGACTGGGAGGTTGGCCTTCAGAGCTTCTGAGACTCATTCCACTTTTGAGATTCTTTGAGTCATTATCAGTGACTCTCAACCCCTTTTTTTTGGCCCCCAACTCACTTGATAAATGATGTCTACAGTTGGGTACCCCTTGTAATTCCAACTTTTTCTCTCTCACTTAAAAAACACATTAAAATGCAAGTAAGTGATCTAACTCAAAAAATAAATTATAAATAAATACACATTGTCCCTTACTTAAGTACTAGGAAGAAAAATCTTGTCTTTCATATACGCACAAGAAATCCGTCAAAAAACGGATCACAACCATATTTTGCCATGCTAACCGTATTTTCTAATTTACTGCTTAGTAAAGCAAGAAAACAAACATCTATAGTTTACACAAATAAAAATGGAAAGATCCATAACAAGGCAGGAAAATGCATAGTTTTATAAAAATTCCTGTAGTATACAACAACTGATGAAATTAGGCAATGCTATCTTACGTTTTGGATGCGTTAGTTGTATTGTTGTGTGTGTTGATCTAATCGGATCATAGACATGCATTTATTGAAGAAGCATGTGGTATTGGCCTATCGTTGCGAATCTCTGCACTTGGGCTAGGGTAACAGTGCATCATGTGTACACAGGTGGCTAGGATTTACTCCTTATCCACTAATGAATCTGCAGTCTAGTAGGAGAGAGAACACAGAGATTCAAGCAAAGGGAGAGGAGGAAGTGTTAAGTGTGTGCTTACTGTGGAAATGGAAATATGATGGTTCTAAAAAGATGAAGTTTTAAAATTCTGGTCCACACTATACATCTAGAACGACAAAGACAAAACAAACAAAAAAAAACTTGACAATACCAAGGGTTGGCAAGAACGTGAAGCAGCTGGGGCTCTTGTATGCTGCTAGTAGGAATACAAAATGGTACAGCTACTATGGAGAAGTTGGCAATTACGTATAAAGTTAAACATTCATTTACCATTTGACCTGGCAAGTCCACTCCTATTTACTTAAGTGAAATAAAAACCTATGGTAACACAAAGACCTATTTCTGTGTCACAATCACCCAAAACAGGAAATACTGAAAATATCCCTCAACTAGAGAGTGGGTAAACAGACAGTGGAAAGGAACAAAACTACTGATATACACAACACAGATGAACCTCACATATATTATGCCAAATAAAGAAGGCAGCGGGAACAGTTCTGTACTTTTATCATCACACAACAATCGAGAAAAAGCAAAACCAGGAGTAGAGCACAGATGAGTGGGGGACAGTTTGACTACGGTGGAATAGTCAATTCCCAAAGGAATTTCTTTGGGGGATGATAGGATAGTTTTATATCTTGATTGTGGTGGTGGTCATACAACTATGTATTTGTCAAAACTCATAGAACTGTATGCCAAAAAAAGAAAATCTTACTGTACATAATTTTTTTTTAATTCTTAAAAAATAAATTTAGCCTTGAATCATGGTCCAAATCTTAGCAACTTCCTGGTTCTGAAATCAGAAAAGCAGGCCATATGGAGAAGATGCTAATCCTATTCTCTGTTTATTGACACAGAAAAATGTGCAGACTGAACAGATTTGTGCTCTGATGTCCAGAAATCTTGGGTTAGTTTAGATCTCAAAACTCTCTTTAAATGGATGGAGGCCCTGGATATCAGTTGACAATTCTGTTGCTTAAAATGATGTTATGTTAACCATCCGGTGGGTGTGTGTGGGAGTAGTGTGAGCTTTCGGTGTCATCTACTGTCTGTGTGTAAATGGGCTTGCGCCCCCCTCTTTCCCCAATCTCATATTCACAGACCCTGAAAGTAATTATTTACAATCTGATTTATTAAGGTCTTATAATATGAGAAGTGCTGCTCTACATGCTGTGAGCACTAATACCAAGCTACTTAGAATCTGTGTCAAAGATGGAGCTTACACCCTAGGGTGAGAGATAAGGCATGTGACTCAATAACTATAATTCAATCAGATGATGATAAATCCTATAATAGAGGTTTTCTCACTATGGCTGTTGAGAGGAGGAAGTCGTCACTTCCTGCCAGGAAGCTTCAGGAAGGGTTATTTTGCGGAGAGGGTGGCGTTTGTCCTGAACTTTAAGATTCTTAGTTCCTAAGCTCTTTGAGAAATGGGTCTTTTCTGTCTTGTTTACTAGTTTTCCCCCATATCTAGTCCAGTCCCTGATACACTACTGATACATCAATATTTCTGAATTAATTAATAAGAAAAAGAAAAACCAGAGACAGAGAACACACTCCATGGGTACATGGCCTGAGCGCAGGAATGCAGGCAAATGCTTGAGAAATGCATGTTTGAGAAACTGAGACTTGTTCAGTGTGGCTGGAGTATAGGGTGCTTGGGGGAAGCAATGTTCCAAAACGGTGTTGAAATCAAACCGGAAGTGTTCTTTGCACATTTTTCAGTATAGGAAGCCACTGAAGAATTTTGAGCCGAGAATGATTTGATCAGTCTGTTTTAAAACAATGTCATTTGACAGTGATTATGAGACAGTGACTATTAGTGATTACATAAGCTGTGCTGGAGCAAAGCAGAAAGACCACACCTGAGGCACCTACACCAGCTCAAGCAGGACTTGGAGAAGGCAGGGGTTGGAAGACTGCAGAAATCAGAAGCCCTGGGATCAAGTCCTAACTCTGCTACTAAGCTATGGGACAAATCACATACGTTTCTGAAGCCTCAGTCTTTGTATCTAGGAGGTTAATGTGGAAGTTATAAGAAAGAATATCTGTGGGAGCTTTGTATATTTTAAAGAGCTATATAAATGTGAGTCTCGGCTATCGGAAAGAAAGTTGCAAGTATTTCTGGCAGAGATGGGACACGAATTGGTGACTGCATGATTATAGGAGATAAGGGAGCTGAAACTGTCAAAATCACTACAGGATTTTAAGCCAGACCTGGCTGGGAGACCGTTGGTGCCATTAACAGAAACAGAGCTGTCAAGAGGGAAAGTGCATTTTGGCATTGACTGACTGATGTCCAGTCCTAGATTGGATGTTAAGTTTGGGATACTGGCATGACATGCAGGTGCACAGCTATAAAATGGAGGACGGCAATGTTGGGGGAAAAAGTGGTGCCTGAAATTACAGCCATTAGGTCAGTACCGTTGGATACCCTAAGTGTGAATGAGATTTCCAAGGACAGGAGAGAAGAGGACTGAGAGAAGAATTCCTAGTAAAACCCAGGTACAGGGGTCAGAAAAGGAAGAAGTTTGATCTAAGGCTACAAAGGGACCATCCAAAGTGGAAATGAAAGTCAACAAGGAAGAGGGGCAGGAAGAGGCGGGCGTCAGCAGGGAAAACCATCTTCTAGACAGATGAGGAATAAAATTCAGTTTCCTCACTTTGAACTTAAGAAAATAATACTTTAAAAAATAAAATAAAAAAAAGAAAGAAAATAATACTTTCTTTGCTGGCTTGTTGTGGAGAATAAATAAGAAACAGTATGTAGTGCAGTATACATAATAGGCTTAAAATAGGAGCTATTATCAGCATTGCTACTGGAAATTAATTCCCGTTTTCAATATCCTTTAGGGATTTTAAAAAATGTAAACCAGGCCTTGTGAATTTTGCATATGTGTGATGTTCCTTTCTAAAAAGTAAATCATAGGCTAAGTTTGCCGCATAATAACATCTCCCAACCTTTAAAGTGTAAAACCTAGTTCCACCCCGGTTTCAGAAGAGCTCCACACTGTCCTGACACGAGCATATTGTTTTTCAGTAACTCATGAAGGTGCCCTGCATGAAAAACATTTCTCCCATCCCTGCCAAAGTTAAATCATAGCAAAGGTACCCAGGGCAAGAAGAGCTTTCCCATCTGCTTCCCGCTGCCCTAATGTGGAAGGTATCATTTATATGGCATTAATGCAACATTTCAATCCTGAAGGTGGCAATGGAGAATAAACTTAGTTGACCCAGAAAGTCACTAGTGAAGGTAAAAAAATTAAAAGAATATTGGTTTGATGTATACACTTTTACTTTGTCTTAATGAATAAGTGATCAGGACAGCATAGAACAGTCATAAAATCTATCTGTGCCATGCCAATTATTTTTAAAATTTTTATCTAAGAGGCTGAGCATCTCTGCTTTGATTCAGGTAAAAACCAGTTTGCTTTTAAAGCAGGAAAATAAAGACAAAAAACAAAGAAACCCCTGTCTTCCAGGATCACATCTTGCATCTCATCTCAAACCAGCCACCTTGAAAATGTACACATTTAAGGAAACGTAGTGAGAAAGCAGAAAAGGCTCAGGGACATCGGCAGTAACTCTGGGGAAAGCTATCCAAGGCAAGGCGCAGGATGCTGTGGTCTTTCAAGATCCTTGTGGCTCTGAAATTCAGTGGCACATTATTCCTTGTGTTCAAATGATTAATCAAAAACTGTAGAGGGAAGGTGGCCAAGATGGCAGAGCAGGAAGACCCTGAACTCCCCTCCTCCCACAGACACACCAAACTTACAGCTACTTACAGAGCAACTATGTATGAGAACTACCTGAAGACTAACAGAAAAAAAAATTTTCACAACTAAAGACACAAAGAAGGAACCACAGCAAAATGGGTAGGACAGGTAGACGAACTCACATCCCTGGACTAATGACCCACAAATGAAAGGAATATAACAATCATAGGGGTCCCCCCCAAGGAGCAAAGGGTCCAAGCCCTACAATGGGCTGAGCTTGAGGGTCCTGCACCAGGAAGACAAGCCCCCAGAACATCTGGCTTTGAAAACCAGGGGGCTTATGTTCAGGAGAGCCCAAGGGCCATAGGAAACAAGAGACTTTGCTCGTAAAGGGTGTGCCCAAAATCTCATACTCTGAGTCCCGACACAGGAGCAGTAGTTTGAAAGGAGCCAGGGTCAGACGCACTTGCTGATCTTGGAGAGCCTCCTGGAGAAACGGGAGGCAACTGGGACTCCCCCTGGGTATGAAGATGCTGTCAGCAGCCATTTTTGGGATCTCATTCTACCGAGATAACACCAGTGCTGGCAAGCACTATTTTGGAATTCTCCCTATAACCTATTAATACTAGGGACACAGCCCTGCCCATCAGCAGGCCAGTGTCAGCCCTGAGCACCATGGGGTCATGCAGACAGCTGCATAGGGACCCAACTCCACCCTCCAGCAGGCCAGCACCAACCCCATGGCCCCCTGTGCCGTGTAGCCAACTGCACAGGAAGCCTACCCCACCTACCAGTGTGCCCACAGCAGTCAGTTCTGCCATAAAAGGAAGGAGCACACATTCCACATAGGGAGCACCCCTAGAGCATATGGCTCTGGTGGCCAGAGTGGAGCAGGCTGCAGGATCCCATAGGACATCTCCTACATAAGGCTGCTTCTCCAAGACCAGTAAATATAGCCCACCTACCTAACACGTAGAAATAATCACAGAGAATTGGGCGAAATGAGGAGACAGAGGAATATGTTCCAAATGAAGGAACAAGACATAACTTCAGAAAAAGAACTAAACAAGTAGAGGTAAGAAATCTACCTGATAAGTAATTCAAGGTAATGATCATAAAGATGCTAACCAATCATGGGAGAAGAATGGATGAACACAATGAAATTTCAAGAAAGAGTTACAAAATGTAAAGAACCAAACAGAGCTGAAGAATACAACAACTGAAATAAAAAATACACTAGAAGGAATCAACAGTAGATCAGATGATACAGAGGAACATATTAGCAAACCAGAAGACAGAGTAGTGGAAATCACGGAAATCAAACAGAAAAAAACAAGAAACTAGGACAGTTCAAGAGAACTGTAGTGGAAAACACAGAAACCAGACAGAAAAAAACAAAAACAAGAAGCTAGGACAGTTCAAGAGACCTCTGGGACAACATCAAGTGTACTAACATTTGCATTATAGGTGCTGGTAAGAGAAGAGAGAGAGAAATGGGTGGAGAACATATTTGACGATATAATAGCTGAAAACTTCCCCAACCCGAAAAAGGAAACAGACATCCAGGTCCAGGAAGTACAGAGTCCTAAACAGGGTCAACCCAAAGAGGACCACAAGACAGTCATTAAAACAGTATGTTACTGGCATAAAAACAGACACATAGATCAGTAGAACAGAATAGAGAGCCCAGAAACGAACCCACACTTATATGGGCAAAAAATCCACAACAAAGGAGGCAAGAATATACAATGGGGAAAAGACAGCATCTTCAATAAATTGTGTTGGGAAAACTGAACAGCTACATGCAAAAGAATCAAACTGGACTACTCTCTCACACCGTGCATGAAAATTCAAATTGGATTAAAGACTTAAATGTAAAACCTGAAACCATAAAATTCCTAGAAGAAAACATAGGCCGAACACTCTGACATAAATCATAGCAATATTTTTTTGGATCTGTTCTCAGGGGAAACAAAAGCAAAAATAAACAAATGAGACTACATCAAACTTAAAAGCTTTTGCACAGTGAAGGAAACTATCAACAACACGAAAAGGCAGCCTACCAACTGAGAGAAATTATTTGCAAACGATATGTCCGATAAGAGGTTATTATCCAAAATATACAAAGAACTCATACAACTCAGCATCAACAAACAAACACAAATGAAAAATGGGCAGATGACTTGAATAGACATTTTCCCAAAGACAACATACAGTTGGCCAACAGACACAAATCATTAGGGAAATGCAAATCAAAACCACAATGTGATCACACCTGTAAGAATGGCCATCATCCAAAAGACAACAAGTAACAAGTGTTGAGGAGGATGTGGAGAAAAGGGAGCTCTTGTGCACTGTTGGTGGGAGTGTAAATTGGTGCAGCCTCTATGGAGAACAGTACAGAGGTTCCTCAAAAAATTAAAAATAGAATTTCTGTATGATCCAGCAATTTCACTTCTGGGTATTTACGCAAAGAAAATGAAACAGCTGATTTCAAAAGGTAAATGAACCTCAATGTTTTTTGCAGCATAACTTACAATATCTAAGGTAGCAACCCAAGTGTTCATCAGTACATGAATGGATAAAGAAGATGTTATATATACAGTTGACCCTTGAACAAAATGAGAGTTAGAAGGCTGACCTCCCCACCCCCGTGCTGTTGAAAATCTGCATATAACTTTATGGTCAGCCCTCCTTTTCTTCAAGTTGTACATCTGTGAATTCAACCAAACAGATTGTGTAGCACTTTATTTAATGAAAAAAATCTGCATGTAAGTGGACCTGAGCAGTTCAAACCAATGTTGTTCAAGAGTCAACTGAATGTACAATGGAATATTAGTCAGCCATAAAAAATGAAATCTTGGCATTTTCGACAACATCGATAGATCTAGAGGGTATTTTGCTAAGTGAAAAAAGTCAGAGAAAGACAGACACCAAATGATCTCACTTATATGTGGGAACCTAAAAAGCAAAACAAAACGAAATGAAAACACTCATAGATACAGAGAACAAATGGGTGGTTTTTAGAGGGGAAGGACTGGGGGGGAATAGGTTAAGGAGATTAAGAGGTACAAACCCCCAGTTATAAAATAAATAAGCCACTGGATGTAATATACAGCATAAGAATATGGTCGATAATACTGTAATAACTTTGGTGACAGATGGTTACTAGACTGGTGGTGATCATTTTATAATGTATGCAAATGTCGAATCACTGTGTAGTATACCTGAAACTAACATAATATTGTAGGTCAACTATATGTCAATTAAAAAAATTGTGGGACCTCCCAAGGAAATTGATAACACCTTTTTGTCATCATTTGATATAAGTTAATGTCCCAACACTGAAACCAAGGCAAATTTTCTTCTATCTTTACAGTAATCAGTAAAAATCAGTATTATCATGGAATCGGCCCATCAGTCTTTCTTAACTTTAGGATTTATTATGATTTTCTAAATTTTCAAACATTTCTAAACATACACATTTCTTTCTCTACTTTCCACATTTTCGTTAATGGAGTCATTTATTTTTCACTTACTTCAAAGTATGGAACTTTGAAGTAATTTCTAGAATAAAATTCAGTTTCTTAACTGGCATTGAAGTCTATTCATAATAGACTTGGGCCTAGAGCCATGTTTCCCAATGAGTATCCCAACCCATACCCTGTTTATACACTACTCCCAGCTCTCCTCTTTCATATACTCTTAAGTTCCAGGCATAATGGACCACAGTAAGTCTATAATTTCCCATCTTTGAATCTTTGCTTAGGCTTTCCCTTTTTGGCCCCAAAGCTCAACCTTAAAAGCCCAGCTCAGATCTTTACCATGTGCTAGGAAATAGCACACAGTCCAATTTAGTCAGTTTAAATATATAAGCCAGAGTAGACTAACTTCTAATAACATATAACCCCAAAATGTCAAGGCTTAAGGGAATAACATTATATGTATGTACTTTAAAAAATCTTACCCAGCACTTCCAAAAAGCCTTTGAAGTTCACTCTAGTGTCAATTGAACATTTGCCCTCCTGTACTCCCATAGCACTTTCCTTTACATGGCTAGTATTATAGTTGTCCTTAGGGGTATATCTTCCCTAAAATGGTCAATTGTGGAGCGTATCAGACAGCTTTTCTATATCTTTGCATAGCCCCCCCAACTTAACATAATGCCCTATACATAGGAATCCCCAGTAAATGTTTACTGAATTCAGTTCAGTTTTCCATTGAGTTCAGTACTGAATTCTTCAGGAATTTGAGACAAGAGTAGTAGATTAAAAAAATAATAATTTGCTTTGTAAGTATTTTTGTGGTACTACCGTTCAAATCCTTGTAAAATTAATAGTTGAGTTTTTTTTTAAAGCGGCTTTATTGTATCTAAGGTTTTTACCGTATTTAAGATATCTTTAATGAGATAAAGCGTATATTTCCCTGTCAGTACTTGGTGATTTTTCTTCCTTGAGATTTTTGTTTTCTACCCATTATGAAAGTAAAAAAGCTCCTGGAACCAATGATAAGGGATAAAATAAAAATAGGAAATTAATGTAGAAGAGGAGATGTACATAGGAAATGGAAATACATTTAAATCGGAGTCACACTTTTAAAACATGAAAAAAAAGACAAAAGAACGTTAGTATTTTTTAAAGTAAGCTTTCCAAATATGAGGTAGATTCTCAGATGAAAAGAAAGTATATCCCATGTGATAAAGACAGAATATAGGAAAGCACCAATGAAAGGTGAATTTGGCTGGAAGAGAAATATCAAAGCTGTTCTGAAGCCAGCCCCAGCCGGTGCACAAGGAATCAAAGTAAAATGTCTAAAAGTTAAGGAAAAAGATATGTTTTGCAAAAGGAAAAGGGAGAGAGCTGAAAAGATAAGCGACCGATGGAGTCAAGCTAGAAAATGATGAATCTAAATGGAGAGCCAGTGCATGACCTCCTTTTCCACTGAGGGTAAATTAAGCAGTTGGAGCATCAGAGTTAGAGATTTAGGCAGAGTGGATGTTCTAACAGGCTACCTGTTCATAGTGTTTCCCTCTGAAACACCAGTTCCTCCGCCAATTCTTGGATGCCGACTTACTTTCAGTTTATGTACAGGGAGTTTTGAGTAATTTCTTTTAGGAATAATTATGGAGAAAGGACATAGTAAGATTTGAGAAAAGTAAAAAGAAGTGCATCGGATGACAGAGTAGAGAACTGAGGTCTTTGCAATGCAGGCTGAGGTTGCCAACGCATTTTCATAATTAAAATGTCAGGTTATGGACCATGATCTTTCTGTTGTTCTGTGATTATGGAGTGGATGGAGTGAGAGAAGGGAGGTGGGGAACGGGCAGTAGACATGGAAGGTCACCTGGCAGTGAGTTTACATTAGTAAGAAAGTACAAGCAATTGTACTATGACCATCACTAGTACTGCTTATGCTGCTGCTAGCCAACGCTGTGTGCCAAGCTGTCTTCTAAGAGCTCCCAACAGCCTCTCTTTCCATCCCTGTGTTATAAGCGTCAGGCACAGAGGAGTTAAGTCATTTTTACCCAAGGCCATGCAGCTCCTAAGTGGCAAGCTGGGTGTGAATCCAAATCATCTGATTCTAGAAGCACACTCTAAACAACTGTGCTAATGTAGGCTCTCACACAGAGAAATGTTTCCTGCAGGTAAGGGACACAGGAACTCCGACCTGCTAGTACGTTCTCTAATGTGTTGTGTTCAGTCTCCTGCCTCTGCTTATGCTGTTTTTTTGCCTGAGTGACCTCCTTCCATCCATCCTTTCCTTCACAGGGCTAACGCCTCACCCTTCAGGTCTCAGCTCAGGGGCCATCCTGCTCAGCACAGCTTTCCAGAGCCCTCCTCAAGGTGGGTGGGGTCCCTTCCCTCACAGACGTATGTGGTACCCTTTGAGTACATCCATAGTAGCATTTACCGTAGCATCCTGATAGCACCCTTCTGCCTCATCTGGACACCTTGGATCCCCCTGCTGATTTGTCCTTCACCACGTCTAGTCGATCATGGTGCACAGGGGATTTCACCTCTTCTGGTATTTCTAGACCAATCCCTTCCCCTCTATTCCTGTGACCACTACCCTGGTTCTCTCAGTACCTCCTGCAGTCGCCTTCTGAGAGGTCCTTCTGCCTCCAGTCTCCACACACCTGCCCCGTCAAGCCCTCTGTGACCTGGGGAAATGCCATACGAGGCCCAGAGCAGTCTTGTTTTGTTACTCCCTTCAGCCTCCTCTCTTGACAGATGGCTGCTTCGTGCTGTCGGCCTTGGATCTGGAGCTCCAGCAATGCTCAACTACAAGTTGTTCCAACCCCGTCCCACCCTCAGTCACTCCTCCCAACAGACTGTCTCGCTTCTGCACATCTGTCTACACGTTGTTTATGTGCACATGAAATGCCCTCTCCCCTTCACTGACAACTCCTGTTCAACTTCCTTTCTTTTTAAAATTGAGATACAGTTGATTTACAATATTATATTAATTTCAGGTATACAGCATAGTGATTCAGTACTCTTTACAGGTTATACTCCATTAAAAGTTACTACAAGGCAATGGCTATAATTCCCTGTGCTATGTAATCTATCTTTGCTGCCTATCTGTTTTATACATAGTAGTTTGTATCTGTTAATCCCATACGCCTAATTTCCCCCTCTTCCCTCTCCTGAATAGTAACCACTAATTTCTATTCTATATCTGTGAGTCTATTTCTGTTTTGCTACTTATATTCATTTGTTTTATTTTTTGGATTCCACATATAAGTGATATAATATCGTACTGTATTTGTCTTTCTCTGTCTGACTTACTTCACTAAGCATAATATTCTCTAGGTCCATCCATGTTGCTGCAAATGGCAGAATTTCATTCTTTTCTGTGGCTGAGCAATATTCCATTATATATTCTATATATATATATATATATATATATATACCACATCTTCTTTATCTCTTCATCTGTTGATAGACCCTTGGGTTGCTTCCGTATCTTGACTATTGTAAACAGTGCTGCTATGAACATTGTGGTGCATATATCTTTTCGATTTAGTGTTTTTGTTTTTTTGTTTTTTGGATATATACCCAGGGTGGAATTACAGGATCACATGGTAGCTCTATTTTTAGTTTTTTTGAGGAACCTCCATACTGTTTTCCTTAGTGGCTTCACCAATTTATATCCCCACCAACAATGTACACGGGTTCCCTTTTCTCCATATCCTCACCAATATTTGTTATTTGTAGACATTTTGATGATGGCCATTCTGACAGGTGTGAGACGATATCTCATTGTAGTTTTGATTTGCATTTCTCTAATAATTATCTATTTTGATCATCTTTTCATGTGCCTGTTAGCCATCTGCTTGTCTATTTGGAAAAATGTCTGTTGAGGTCTTCTGCCCATTTTTTGATTGGGTTGTTTGTTTTTTTTGATATTGAATTGTATGAGCTATTTATATACTTTGGATATTAACACCTTGTCAGTCATATCATTTGCAAATTTTCTCCCAGTTTGTAGGTTGTCTTTTTGTTTTGCTGATGGTTTCCTTTGCTTTGCAAAACTTTTTAAGTTTAATTAGGTTCCGTTTGTTTATTGTTGCTTTTATTTCTTTTGCCTTAGGAGACAGATCAAAAAAACTATTGCTACGATTAATGTCAAAGAGTGTTCTGCCTAATGTCACTTCCAGGAGTTTGATGGCTTATGGTCTTACATTTAGGTCTTTAATCCATTTTGAGTTTATTTTTGCATATGGTGTGAGGAAATGTTCTAATCTCATTGTTTTACTTGTAACTGTCTAGTTTTCCCAGCACCACTTGCTGAAGAGACTGCCTTTTCTCCATTGTATATTCTTGCCTCTTTTGCCCTAGATTAATTGACCATAGGTGCATGGGTTTATTTCTGGGCTCTCTATTCTGTTTCATTGGTCTATTTTTGTACCAGTACAAAAACACTGTTTTGATTACTGTACCACACTGTTTTGATTACTGTAGCTTTGTAGTATAGTCTGAAGCCTGGGCGGGTGATACCTTCAGCTTTGTTCTTCTTTTCCAAGAGTGTTTTGGCAATTCAGGGTCTTTTGTGATTCCATATGAATTTTAGGATTATTTGTTCTAGTTCTATGAGAAACGTCATGGGTATTTTGATAGGGACTGCATTAAATCTGTACATTGTTTTGAGTAATTTTAACAATATTAATTCTTCTAGTTCAAGAGCATGCGAGATCTTTCCATTTCTTTGTACCATCTTCGATTTCCTTCATCAGTGTACAGTTTTCAGAATATAGGTCTTTCACCTCCTTGGTTAAGTTTATTCCTAGGTATTTTATTCTTTTTGATGCAATTTTAAACAGGATTTTTTTTTACTTTTTCCTTCTGATAATTCATTAATGGTTTATAGAAAAGCCGCAGATTTCTGTATGTTAATCTTGTATCCTTCAACTTTTCTAAATTCATTTATACGTTCTAATAGTTTTTGGGTGGAGACTTTAGGGTTTTCTATATAAAGTATCATGTCATCTGCAAATAGTGACAGTTTTACTTCTTCCCTTCCAATTTATCCAAATTTTATTATTATAATATTATTATTATTACTTTTATTTCTTTTTCTTGTCTAATTGCCATGGCTAGGACTTCCAATACTATGTTAAATAGAAGTGGAGAAAGTGGACATCCTGATCTTATTCCTCAATTTCGAGGAAAGGCTTTCAGTTTTTTACCACTGAGTATGATGTTAGCTATGGTTTGTCATAAATGGCCTTAATTATGTTGAGATATGTTCCCTCTATATCTACCATGATGAGAGTCTTTATCACGAATGGATGTTGAATTTTGTCAGATGCCTTTTCTGTTTCTATTGAGATGCACATGTGATTTTTATCCCTCCATTTGTTAATGTGGTGTATCACATTGATTGATTTGCAAATATTGAACCATCCTTGTGTCCCTGGAATAAGTCCAACTTGATCATGGTGTATGATCTCTTTTATATATTGTTGGATTCAGTTTGTTAATATTTTTTGAGGATTCCTGCTTGACTTTCAAGGCAACTTTGCTGTCACTTATACTCAGAATCCCTAGGTAGGCCCTCACTCAGTTGCACCAACAGTGTGCTCTCTTCATGCCCTGTACCTTATTCTTTCATGGAACTCATTACTTTATATTCCAATCATCCCTTTGTGTTTCTGACTCCCCCCACTAGAGAGGAACTTCTTGAAAGTGAGGACTGGTATGTACTTATCATGATATTGTCAGTGCCTGGGACATAGCAAAAGCTTGATAAATGTTTGATGAATTAATTAATGAGTTAATATACATGTTGAAATGTCAAATATATAAATAACATTATTTCCACCTTTTATGCCTCATGCCTTACTATTTCTCCTTCCCCCTCACTGCTCATTAAACTTGGAGCTGTCCTTGTGTGTAGCATGATCTGTGTGGTTATTTACACTGTTCCTGATGTTCCTCTTGGGCAGGCTCCTGTTGACATCTCTGGCACTGAAATTGCCTCTCTCCCCAGCAGATGCCAACCCCTATAGGCAGGGATGGAGTTTTGCTCATTTTTGTGTCTCTGTAGTACCTACCAGAGGCTCAGCACTAGTATATGCTAAACAGTTTGGAATAGCTAAAAAAAAAAAGGAATATGGGGCTTCCCTGATGGCGCAGTGGTTGAGAGTTCGCCTGCCGATGCAGGGGACACGGGTTCGTGACCCGGTCCGGGAAGATCCCACATGCCGCGGAGCGGCTGGGCCCGTGAGCCATGGCCACTGAGCCTGCGCGTCCGGAGCCTGTGCTCCGCAACGGGAGAAGCCACAGCAGTGAGAGGCCCGCGTACCACAAACAAAACAAAACAAAAGTAATATGTTTCATGTTTAGTACTTCAGGCCCTTTATTTAGCTGTGTTGAGTTGAGTGAATACAAAAAATAATTACTGTGAAGGCCCTGCTTTAATCTCATCTCATAGCCTTCAATTAAGCAGGAGGCTTTACAAGCGACACACTAAGGCCCTTGGCAAGCTTTGTTAATCTTAATAACAGGTGGTCTTACTAGGCCTGAACAGATGTAGATGATGTTTTTATCACTTTTAGAAAAAATATGGCCTCCATTACCATCTGAGAGTAATATAATTGCATAGGTGACAAATAATCAGATTAGTGAATTCTTAAAAGTAAACAAGTCCAGCTTGTTATATCTTTTATTAGGCGAATTTCCACAGATTTGTGAGATCTTTGATGTAAATTCATAGTTCCCATGATAACCAAGTGGGAATAACCCACTAAGCCACTTCAGGCCATGAAGAGGTCATTTTTAATTAAAAGTGCCAACACACCTGACAGGTAAGTTCTCAGGCTAGCATCCTACACACTTTGGATTGATCCTTTCTTAATGAACTCTCATAAACCTGTGGGTTTATCCCAATGAAGGATGCACACTGCTGAAACAAGAGAGAGACTGCAACTGCTCATGGTCAGGCTGACAAGGCGTGATGTAAACTTTCCTGGCTTCCATTTATTTTATTGTTTCAAAAGGATATTTCTATTACCTAGATAATCATAAAATATTTATTTTTGTTATAAACTGCTAGTCAAAGCAGTAAAAAAAAAAATGCAAAGCAAACAATTCATGATTTGAGATAGCATGGACATAATTCTCATCATTGCTAGTGAACAAAATTAACTTCAGTAATAGAAACAGCTCTTCCTTTATGCTCAAGTAATTTTGTTGGCAGCACGTTGCACATCGTTGCTCTTATGTGAGATCTTATTTTTCCCATTAATTTATATCCACTCTACTTGATGATTTGTAACTTTCTATTTGAAGGAAATAAAATCACACTTCTTTTGAGGCATGTTAACTTTTACCAATATTAACTGCATGTATTTTTTCTCTTGTTAGTGCCATGCAGGATACTGGAGCTGCCATGTAGGCACCCTCTCTATACTCTCTCAGAGCTTACTGCCTAACAAAGAAAAACAAAGGAAAAAAGAAAAACAACAATGATGGACAGCATAGCAATGCATTATAATGGAGATATGCACAGATGCAATGAGAGAACAGAGGGGAGGTATCTAAAGCAGGGACTGGGAAAGGCTTAGGGTGGGAAAGTTCCAAGAAGGCTTCCCAGAGGAGGAGATGCTGAGCTGAGCTGAGGTTCACAAAGGAGTAAAGAGTTAGGAACAGTTAGCTTCCTAGAGCTGTCGTAACAAAATACCACAAACTGGGTGGTTTGAAATGACAGGAATTTGTTCTCTCACTGTTCTGTAGGCTAGAATCCAAGGTGTCAGCAGGGTTGGTTCCTTCCAGTGGCTCTGAGGGAGAATCTGTTCCATATCCCTCTCCTAGCTTCTGGTGGTTGCCAGCAGTCCTTGCTCTGTAAATACATCATTCCAATCTCTGCTCCTATCTCTTCACGGGACATTCTCCCCTGTATTTTTGTCTTTGTCCATATTTCCCTCTTCTTATAACACATCCTAACTTGATTCTATCTATTAAGACCCTAGTTGAGAATTAAGGTCACATTCACAGGTTCTGGGTGGACCTGAATTTTAGGGGACAGTATTCAGCTAGTACAGAGGGCATTTAAGAAATAGGAAGCAGCATGGATAAAGCCACGTGGAGACCTTGACATGTTGGAGCAACCATGGATGCTTGCCAATGGTTGGATTGAAAGGCTCTGGGAATCCTAACAAGTTATGAGGCTTAAGAGGTAACAGGAGCTTCGTCACAAAGAGTTCTGTGTGCCAAGGTCAGGAATTTGAATTTCCTCATGAAATGTGTGGGTGTCACAGAAGGATTTTAATTCTGGAAGGTACACGATCATATTTTCATTTTAGAAAATCTCTCTGGCAGCAGTGTGGAGAATAGAAGAAGGTACAGGTTGCAGGCAGAGAGATTATATAGGAAGTCCTTGAAATAATTCTGGCAAGAAAAGATAAGCGCCTACATTACATCAGCAGCAGGGAGACTAGAGAAGAGGTGGTTCATGGAGGAGATAGGCAGAAAGAAGGATCTCTGAGACAGGGTGGCTAGTTAGATGTGAAGGAGGGGAAGAGAAAGACAAGAATGGCTTTGAAGTTTCTGGCTTGCGTGAGGAGATGGAGCTGACATTCGCTGAGATAATTAAGGAGGAGGAACATGCTTAGAGGTAAAGGTGGATGAGTTTTGGGACCTATTTGAGGTACCAGTAACACGGCTAAGTGGACAGCTGCTATTTTGGCGATCAATAGGCAGTTCTGGCTTGAGATTTGAGATTCATGAACATATAAGTAATTGTGTCCCTCAAGTTGAGTGCAAAAAGTGAGAGGAGCAGAAGGTCTGGGAAGTGACAACATTTAGGAAATTAACTGAGGAAAAAAGAAGCAAAGAATGCATTAAAGAGGAGATTTCTGTAGAAAAAAGAGGAAAACCCAGGGAGAGCATACCACAGATAAGAGAGCTTCCAGAAGGACACAGTGCGCAGACTGTCACGTGCTACTGAGAAGTCAGCAGAGATAAGGAGAGGAAAGTGTTCGTTTTGGCAGAATCCAGTCATTGATGGCTTTAGCAAGGCCAGTTTCAGTGGAGTGGCAGTAATAACAGAGGAAGAAACAAGACCATAGTAGATTTGGAGAAAGGGAGGCGTGTAGGGATTTTGGACTGTCTTTTCAAGAAGTTGGATTGTGAGGGAATCGAAGATCTGTTGGAGTCAATAGCTCCGTGGGGTTAGCGAAGAGGTTTCCCCTAATGATGGGGATTTAAGCATGCTGTGATCCAACTCGAGTGGGAAAATATGGGTTCTACAGGGTGGCCTTGGGGAAGAGGTGGAAGGTGGAGAAGTGTTAGGGATATCTCCTACAAATAAAGGAGTCTATGAGGACATGTTCTTATGACAGTTGAGGGGTTTCTCATACAGTTGCTACGTGGACATCTTGTTAATAGGAATAAAAATCTTTCCTTCATTCTCCATGAAATGGGCATTTTTTGCTGGCTACCTTTCCCAAGTCCATTCCCTGTCCTTTTGGAACAACGCTCCCATTTCCTCTTGGGGAATTGATTGTTCTGCTATGTTTGCAGCCTTAGAACTCTTAGACAAGATGCCCTGTCCTCCCCAGGCAAGGGTCAATTGTGCCTCTCTTCTAGGGCTTTGAATCTGGTGCCTTAACTGGTACAGGGGTTTGGGGGATGGGGGAGGGGACGATTAGAGTTAACTTATCCCAGTGACAGTTCTTTACCATACCCTGGCTTCTACCCTCTTCTACCTTGCTTCTGTAGCCTCTCCTTCAGTTCTGTGACTACCCCATATCCTTTGATAGGCTATAGTGCCAAAGACTGTGAAGCCACATGGCTTGGGTTCAAATCCAGTTTGGCCACATCCTACCTGCGTGACCTGGAGCAAGTTCTCACTTAGCTTCTCTGTGCCTTGGTTTCCCTATCTGTGGGACTAGTAATGGTGCCTATGTACAGGGTTCTCTAGGAATTCATGAGTTTAATGCTTACTCAAAGTAAGCGCTATAGGTGTTTGTTATTATTATTCCAATAAATCCCCCTTCTCTGTAAGCTAACCAGGATCATCTGTTGCTATGTGGCACGAAAGAATCTTAATGGATACCTCTTTCATTCCAAAGGTGTAACATTATATTACACTGAACTTGAAAATCGCGTGTAATTAATCCTTTCACAGGGATTGACCATTCACAATGGTTTAGAGAGAAAGAGAATTTGAATATGATAGTATAGTTGTGCAAATGGATGAAAGCTCTCATTTAAGTATCAAATAAAGGAGGTTAACAAGAGACATTAATGGCATGTTTGTACAGCGTTTTGGAGAACAAACATGGGTGAGTTTTAAAAAATTATTTTGAAATGTGGTAACTCCACACTGGCTATTGGTAGAAATGAGATGGATATGATGGTTCCTTTCTTTCTAAATTCATAATACAGTAGAAAATGCAGCGATCCAAGAATCAGATTTGAAGGCTTAGGTCACTTATGTCCCCGAAAGGTAACATTTCTCAATGAGTCTCAATTTCCTCATGCGGAAAATGCTCACTGCTGTCCGACACTGAGCTCTGGCGTAGTTCGTTACCCAGCAATACTGCAGCTAAAAGTAACTGATAAGATGGGTTATAAAGCTGTGGGATTAGGTAAGATCCCCTTTAAGGAAAAGGGGGAAAAGGCCGAGGAATAAATCTAACAAACTCTGGCAGTTAGAGCTAAGGGGGAAAAGTTACCCAAGGCGGACTGCAGAGAAATACAGAAGAAAGCGAATAAACTGCAGGTTATGGAGGCCAAGAGAGGCACACATTTCAAAGAAGAAACAGTCACGTGTTGAATGTGGCTAAGAGGTCAACTAAGATGAAGGATTCATCCACATCGAGGTCACCAGTGATGGCAGCGTGAGGCTGGGTGGAATGCAGTGCTGAAGGTTGGGCTTTATGAGTCAAATAATGAGCCACTAGTGACAAGAAATTATACCCAGGAGCCTCAGACACCCAAGGACAGAGGACGGAAAAAAGGAGTTCGGAATGACTAAGGCCCAGCAAGTGGCCCAGCAGTGAAACATGACAATTTCCTCTCTGCAGACAAGTAATCTAAGGTCACTGTTGTGGACTGACTCTCCAAGGTCCCATGACACAAGGGGAAAAGCCAAGTTGTAGATCTGATAGGTGGAGTGATAATGGGCAGGCAGCCACGTAGAGCAACATCTGGGTCAGCACGAGACAGCACAGTGGTTTGAAAGTAGAATATAGTTCAGCCTGTGTTCCCTGGGGTTCCTGGTCCCTCCCTGGCATGCGCAATGTGTGGACCACAGACTGCCCCTTTCAGACAGATGTTCTGCCCTTGCAAGTCTCTTGTGTCTTCCCCTGGGATCATCTCGCCTCCCACCTAGACATAGGCCCCACAAGGGCGGGATCTGCCACTTCTCCTGAGAAGTTAGCCCACAAATAGAGGGAACACTGGCTACTCTTTTCACCGTCTGGGCTGGAATCTACAATTCCTAAGCCATTTTAAGACTTCAGCTGTAACCTCAAAAGCCACTGTGATGGAGAATGGACACTTCTGAGGTCATAACACTCCCCAACTTAAATGGTTCTAGGAGAAAAATTCTTTGTTTGGGCTGAAGGCCCTTCCCAAAATGTGTGAGAAGCTAATGAATCAGAATGAACTGTTGAAAAGGAAAAAAAGACATTAAAAAAGCGTTATATTTAGGTCTGCCCAAACAAGCATACTTGACCCATATCCTTTTTCTTTTCTTTTTTTTTAAGTGATTCAGTTATACATATATACATACATATATGTTCTTTTTCAGATTCCTTCCCATTTAGGCTATTACATGATACTGAATATAGTTCCCTGTGTGATACAGTAGGAACTTGTTGTTTATCCGTCTTATATACAGTAGTGTATATCTGTTAATCCCAAACTCCTAATTTATCCCTCCCTGCCCATCCCCCTTTGGTAACCATAAGTTTGTTTTCTATGTCTGTGAGTCTATTTCTGTTCTGTAAATAAGTTCATTTGTATCATCTTTTTAGATTCCACATATAAATGATATCATAGGATATTTGTCTTTGTCTGATTTATTTCACTTAGTATGATAATCTCTAGGTCCATCCATATTGTTGCAAATGGTATTATTTCATTCTTTCTTATGGCTGAGTAATATTCCATTGTGTGTGTGTGTGTGTGTGTGTGTGTGAGTGTGTGTGTGTATGCCACATCTTTATCTTTTCATCTCTTGATGAACACTTAGGTTGCTTCCATGTCTTGGCTGTGTACACCATGAACACTGGGGTGCACATATCTTTTCTAATATTAGAGTTTCATCTTTGCCAGGTATATGCCCAGGAGTGGGATTGCTGGATCATATGATAACTCTATTTTTAGTTTTTTAAGGAACCTCCAGACTGTTCTCCATAGTGGCTGCACCAATTTACATTCCCAGCGACAGTGTAGGAGGGTTCCGTTTTCCCCACACCCTCACCAGCATTTATTATTTGTAGACTTTTTGATGATGGCCATTCTGACTGGTAGGACGTGATATCTTACCATAGTCACAAAACCATGTATTTTTGACATGCATTTCTCTAATAATTAGCAATGTTGAGCACCTTTTCATGTGTCTGTTGGCCATCTGTATGTCTTCTTTGGAGAAATGTCTATTGAGGTCTTCTGCCTATTTTTTGATTGTTGTTTGGGTTTTTTTGTTATTGAGCTGCATGAGCTGTTTGTGTGTTTTGCAAATTAATCCCTTGTCAGTTGCATCAATTGCAAATATTTTCTTCCATTCCATAGATTGTCTTTTTGTTTTGTTTATGGTTTCCTTTGCTGTGCAAAACCTTTTAAGTTTGATTAGGTCCCATTTGTTTACTTTTGCTTTTATTTCCATTACTCTAGGAGACGATCCAAAAAAATACTGCTGCGATTTATGTCAAAGAATGTTCTGCCTAAGTTTTTCTCTAGGAGCTTTGTAGTGTCTGGTCTTACATTATAGTATCCAGTCTTACATTTGACATGTATTATTATAACCTATCATTTTATGAATGTATCCCTCCTCTCCCCATTATGGGAATATTAAGTATATGTTCCGACTAACGCTGCAGGAGCCAAACTCCACCTGCTGGATTCTTGGCAGGCAACCAACATACCCAGCCAACATACCCACTCTAAAAATGAGAGTAGGAGAAATGATGATACCACCATCTTTGAATGCCCGTCATGTGGGTAATAGAGAAAAGGCTGGGAAACACTGCCAATATACCTGACAATAATAATAATCTGAAACTGTTCTTTCCCTGTTTCTTTACAGATTGCAATGCACTCACATTATTTTCTAATACATTTGTGTTTCTTCTCTTTTAGTTTTGGAGGCTTTGGGATGAGTGAGGGGAGGATATACTTCTCATGTGTAACAGATTACCTGTTATTTCTGTAGAGAAACATAAGAGTGATGTCTAGTTTTTCAAAAGAAACTAACCACCATTTATGTTAGCACCCCCCAAATGAAATATTTAGGTATAAATCTAACAAAATATGTACAAAATCTATGAGGAAACCTACAGGACTCTGGTGAATGAAATCAAAGAAGTAAATAAATGAAGAGATGTTCATGGATAGGAAGAGTCAGTAATGGCAAAATGTCAGTTCTTCCCAACTTGATCTATAAGTTTAATGAAAAACCAATTGAAATCTCAGCAAGTTATTTTGTGATCTTGACAAACTGATTCTAAAGTTTATGTGGAGAAGCAAAAGACCTAGAATAGCCAACACAATATTGAAGAAGAACAAAGTTGAAGGACTGACGCTACCAAACTTCAAGGCTTACTATAAAGCTACAGTAATCAAGGCAGTCTGGTATTGGTGAAAGAACAAATAAATCAATGGAACACTGAAATGTCATTAGAGCCAGATATAGGCCCACATAAATATAGTCAACTGATCATGAAGAAAAGAGCAAAGGCACTACAATGAAGCAAAGATAATCTTTTCAGCAAACAGTACTGGAACAACTGGACATCCACATGCAAAAAAGTTAGTCTAGGCACAGATCTTACACTCTTCACAAAAATTAATTCAAAATGGATCATAGACCTAAATGTAAAATGCAAAACTATAAAACTCCTAGAAGATCACATAGGAGAAAACCAAGATGACCTTGGATATGGTGGTGACCTTTCAGATACAACACTAAAGGCACAATCCATGAAAGGAAAAATTGATAAACTGAACTTCATTAAAATTAAAAACTTACGCTCTATGAAAGATGATGTCAACAGAATGAGAAGGCAAACTACAGATTGGAAGAAAATATTTTCATAAGACAAACCTGAAAAAGGACTCTTAATTCAAATATGCAAAGAACTCAAAACTCAACAAGAAAAAAAGCAACCTGATTTTAAAATGGGCCAAAAATCTTTAACAGATATTTCACCAAAGAAGATACACAGATAGCAGATAAGCATGTGAGAAGATGCTGCACATCCATGTCATCAGAGAAATGCAAATTAAAGCAACAACAAGATATCACTACACACCTGTTAGAATGACTAAAATCCAAAAAAATAATAACACCAAATGCTGATGACGATATGGAGCAACAGGAACTCTCATTCACTGCTGGTGGGAATGCAACATGGTGCAGCCACTTTGGACAACACTTTGGCAGTTTCTTACAAAGCTAAACATACTCTTAACATACAGTCCAGCAGTTGCGCTCTTTGGTATTTACCCAGATAAGCTGAAAACTGATAGTCACATAAAAACCTGTACATGGATGCTTATAGCAGCTTTATTCATAATTACCAAAACTTGGAAACAACCAAGATGTCTTTCAGTAGATGAATGAATAAGTAAGCAATGGTTTTTCTGGACAATGGAATATTATTCAATGCTAAGAAGAGAAAAAACATGGAAGAACCTTAAATGCATATTACTAAATGAAAGAAGCCAATCTGAAACGGTTACATACTGTATAATTCCAACTATATGACATTCTGGAAAAGGCAAAACTATGGAGACAGTAAAAAGATCACTGTTTTGCAAACTATAAGACACTGATGAAAGAAATCAAGGATGACACAAACAGATGGAGAGATATACCATGTTCTTGGATTGGAAGAATCAACATTGTGAAAATGACTATACTACCCAAAGCAATCTACAGATTCAGTGCAATCCCTATCAAATTACCAGTGACATTTTTCACAGTACTAGAACAAAAAAATCGTAACATTTGTATGGAGACACAAAAGACCCTGAATAGCAAAAGCAGTCTTGAGGGAAAAAAAAACAGAGCTGGAGCAATCAGACTTCCTGACTTCAGACTATATTACAAAGCTACAGTAATCAAGATAATATGGTACTGGCACAAAAACAGAAATATAGATCAGTGGAACACAATAGAAAGCCCAGAGATAAACCCACACACCTGTGGTCAACTAATCTATGACAAAGGAGGCAAGGATGTACAATGGAGAAAAGACAGTCTCTTCAATAAGTGGTGCTGGGAAAACTGGACAGCTACATGTAAAAGAATGAAATTAGAACACTCCCTAACACCATACACACAAAAAAGCTCAAAATGGATTAGAGACCTAAATGTAAGACAGGAGGACACTATAAAACTTTTAGAGGAAAACATAGGCAGAAGACTCTACGATATAAATCACAGCAAGATCTTTTTTGACCCACCTCCTAGAGTAATGGAAATAAAAACAAAAATAAACAAATGGGACCTAATGAAACTTAAAAGCTTTTGCAAAGCAAAGAAAACTACAAACAAGATGAAAAGACAACCCTCAGAATGGGAGAAAATATTTTCAAATGAATCAACAGACAAAAGGATTAATCTCCAAAATATACAAACAGCTCATGCAGCTCAATATTAAAAAAACAAACAACCCAATCCAAAAATGGGCAGAAGACCTAAATAGACTTTTCTCCAAAGAAGACATACAGATGGCCAAGAGGCATATGAAAGGATGTTCAACATCACTAATCATTAGAGAAATGCAAATCAAAACTACAATGAGGTATCACCTCACACCGGTTAGAATGGGCATCTTCAGAAAATCTACAAACAACAAATGCTGGAGAGGGTGTGGAGAAAGGGCAATCCTCTTGCACTGTTGGTGGGAATGTAAATCGATACAGCCATTATGCAGAACAGTATGGAGGTTCCTTAAAAAACTAAAAATAGAATTACCATATGACCCAGCAATCCCACTACTGGGTATATACCCAGAGAAAACCATAATTCAAAACACACATGCACCCCAACGTTCATTCCAGCAGTATTTACAATAGCCAGGTCACGGAAGCAACCTAAATGCCCATTGACAGACGAATGGATAAAGAAGATGTGATACATATATACAATGGAATATTACTCAGCCATGAAAAGGAACTAAATTGGGTCATTTGTAGAGATGTGGATGGATCTAGAAACTGTCATACAGAGTGAAGCAAGTCAGAAAGAGAAAAACAAATATCATATATTAATGCATATATGTGGAACCTAGAAAAATGGTACAGATGAATTGGTTTGCAGGGCAGAAATGGAGACACAGACGTAGAGAACAAACATATGGACAACAGGGGGGAAAAGTGGCGGGGTGGGGGGGTGGTAGTGGGATGAATTGGGAGATTGGGATTGACATGTATACACTAATATGTATAAAATAGATAACTAATGAGAACCTGCTGTATAAAAAATAAATAAATTTTTTAAAAAACAAAAGAGAAAACAGACATAAAAAACAATTTTTTTAAAAAGGATCAGTGTTTTCCAGGGATTAAAAGGGCAGGGAGGGTGCTCACTCAGGCAGCACATGTACTAAAAAAGAAGGGCAGGGAGGGGAGGGATGAATAGGTGGAGCACAGAGTGAAATAGAACACTGAAACTACTCTGTATGGTACCATAATGGTGGGAACACGTCATTATACATTTGTCCAAACCCACAGAATGTACAAACCAAGAATGAACCCTAATGTAAACTGTGGACGTTGGGTGATAATGCTGTGTCCATGTCAGTTCATCAATTGTAACAGATACACCACTCTGCTGGGGGCCGTTAATAGCGGGGGCTATGCATGTGTGGGGTTAGGGGTATATAAAAAATGTCTCTATCTTCCTATCAGTTTTGCTATAAACCTTAAACTGCTTTTTAAAACTAAAGTCTTAATTTTAAAAAAATGTTTAATGGTATTTCCAGAGTGACATTAGGAATTAAGTTTCTTCTTTAAATTTTTTATATTCTAAAATTACTTATAGTTATTGTTGGTGGTTGCATTAATCATATTTCTCAACTCAGTTTATGAGCACTGGTCTGTAAAGGACGCTATCTTGTTTAATTATTTAAATAATTAATTAATTTCTCTTTATCCTTTTCCCCATGGGTCACCGTGGCCGGTCATGCCATTTTTATATGTTCTTATAAAAAGAATATTATATCAATATGTCTATTTCTATTGTATAAAATTTTTTTAAAAGAAACTACTGAGGGTATCTTTTTCAGCTAGTGTTTCTACATGTATAAATAAGGAAAAGGAAAATCTAAATTCTAGGCAATAACAGAAGTGTCTAGTGCAATAGTAAATAATGAAAGGGATCTATAATTAAGAAAGATTACATTAAAATGTGAATTAGAATATCATTAGCAAAACTATAATAATTAAATTAAAATAAATATTCAGAAAGGGACCTAAAGATCAGTGTGTATTTTAACTTATATGTGGAATCTAAAAGACAAATAAATGTAACAAAACAGAAACAAGAATAGAACAAAGTGGTGGTTGCCCTCTGAGGGGAGGGGGGTCAGGGGATGGGCGGAATAGGTGAAGGGAATTAAGAGGTACAAACTACCAGTTCTAAAATTAAAAAGTCATGGGGATGTAATGTACAGCACAGGGAATATAGTCAGTAATATTGCAATAACTTTGTATGGTGTGTAAGCTATAAAAATAATTGAATCACTATGTTGTATACCTGAAACTAATGTAATATTGTATGTCAACGATACTTGGATAAAATTTTTAAATTTTTAAAGGATCAGTGTATAGACAGTTGATAGAATAAATAAGGAGTAAAAACTGTATAAAATACAATTATGCATGTTTATACCTGGTGCATAGTAGGTGATCAATAAATATTTATGAAAGAATGGTTGGTAATTCATTGTTAGTATCAAGAAATACTCTATATTATTTGCTATATGGCAGAGGGACAAGATAGCTCTGAGCTCCAAAACAGGTAATTCTGTTTTTAAGCAATAATTTCCTGGAATTTCAAGTCTCTTGAGACAGGTAAGGCTCAGAGGAACTTCCCTTGAAATTAAGTCTGCCTGGCCTAAGTAAACTGTAGACATTATTTATTATGGAACTGAGAGAACCACATGAAACTGACCCACTGTTAAGATCACTTAGGCAGATTAGGATTTTGTTTTCCTTTTTTTCTTTCTGAAATGTGTTGGCAAATATTAACCAGTCTGATTAGGATCCCAGATTGCATTATGGTGACGACATTACAGTTCGTCATTACTGGTGACGTTGACAGGGAGGCAAACAAAGGTCTATTTCATTAAGGAAGAAATAAATAACAGCCAATGAAGGGGTTGCGCAATCATTTTCCTAGGGCTCTTTGCAGTGCTGGCTGGAAATGAGTGAGGAGGAAGAAGGGCTGCATTCTGCCCCTCCTGCAAGGATGGACGCAATTCTCAGCATGTCAGCAGGGGCACAGAGCTGCCAGAGCAAATCTAGTCCAACTGTCGGGGAATCCGAATCTGTTCTGAGGAAGGAACAAGAAAGCTATCCTGTTGTTTTTTATCTCTGTTTTGATTCCTTTTTTTCCGACTGATTCCAAAATACTCAAATACAACCTGAGGTCAAAGAATGTGCTAACCCCGTCTAGCATGGAGTGGCTGCTGACTCTAGGCAGGATGCTATCATTTTATTATTGATGAGAATATCTTGAAATGGGACTTCCCTGGCGGTCCAGTGGTTAAGACTTCGCCTTCCAATGCAGGGGATGTGTGTTCCATCCCTGGTCGTGGAGCTAAGATCCCACATGCCTTGGGGCCAAAAAACCAAAACATAAAACGGAAGCAAGATTGTAACAAATTCAAGAAAGACTTTAAAAATGGTCCACATCAAAAACACTTCAAAAAAAAAAGAATATCTTCAATAATACAATGTAAACATCATTGGTAAAACTTTAAAATTAGATATCTAGCTTTTGTCCTATTACTCAAATCACAGGGCCAAACCTGTCTTCTATTTGAGTTCTCTTCTCAGACAAAGGCACTGCTTTACTCTTAGGTTAGTTGGTTTCCTCCCTCTGCACCCATGCGTGAATGTACCCACTGCACGCACACACACGGACACACACAGTTTGCCTGGCCCCTTCTTGGAAAATGCAAAAGTCACCAGGACACAGTGCTTGCCAAAGAGGCTGAAGCTCCTTTTGCCACATCTATAGCTCCTATGCCTGTCCATGACCTTCAGAAGATTTAAGCTCCAATTTGTTGTAGCTGTTAGATTAATGCTATAGTTGGGATTATCTGGGACTTGGGAACACAGTTACTAAATTTGCAGATGGCATAAACAGAGATGGTCATGCAATGAATTTACCAGATATTTCTTAAGAAAAATAAATGATCTACCAAAAAGATGTGATACCTTCCCTCTTTCTTGTCTGCAACATCTCTAAAGCTCTACGTGTTAGATTCTGTGCCGGGCACCAGAGGCCCAAGCTGAACACATGGTTACCTCTTATTTGGCGCTCTGAGTTAAACTGTCTGTTTTTCAATCTTTGGGTCACTACAGATATCAATTTGGTAGGTTTTAGTCAGCATTTTTTTTTAATTTACTTTATTGAAGTATAGCTGATTTACAACATTGTGTTAGTTTCTGGTGTACAGCAAAGTGATTCAGTTATACATGTATGTATATTCTTTTTCCTATTCTTTTCCATATGGTTTATTACAGGATATTGAATATAGTCCCTGTGCTATACAGTATGACCTTGTTGTTTATCCATTCTATATATAATAGTTTGCATCCAGTCAGCATTTTTAAATGGGATGGAATTGAATAGAAATATCAGAACTATTGTTTTTAGTACCATTTTATTTTAGTGGACTAAACAATTGGCTACAAATGTGTGTACTGGATTGTGAGGTATTTTTTTAAAGCTGGATTGTGTCAAAACTTGAAATCCACTGGTATAGCTAATATATCGACAGAGAAAAATTTGTCGTAGCCCGAGTATTCCACCGAAGCAAAAATCCCATTAACCACAGTTCTTTTCAAACAATTAGAAACATGCCATTAGAAGAGTACCAAACAAAATCAGGGTCAATGGAAATTTGAGTTTAACGCCCAAAGAGTGATTGAGAATGTGAAAAGAAAATGTTCTTTTTATAAATCTTAAAATAATAAGTGCTAATATAATCATGACTGCCATAATGGTATGATTGAACATAAAACTCGGAAACTCGTTATGGGACTAGCAGAGTTCTGTGTGCTGTGGTAAAGTGTAACTCGTCCAGTACCCAGCACCAGCAATTACCATTCTGTGACCGTACTGCCTTCCCCTTTCCATCCACTCCCTGCAGGCTTATATTAAAGACCTACTTTTTACAGCCTTCCCACCAACACGTAGGCCCAGTCTCCAGGTTCTTGTTTCCTCCATCATCCCCTCTAACCAGTTAGAGTTTCAAGTCCTGGTAATTCTTCCGTCAAAAGATGTATTGCATCCATGATGTCTTTCTCTTTCCACTTTCCTTCTCACTGCTTGTCCAGACTGTTGTTTTAACCACCTGTCCATTGCCTTCACTCCACTCCCCCCAGCGTTCCCATATACCCACGTACTGCCCACTGCCCTTTGATGCCGCCATCCCTGTCCTGTGTGCTTCATTCCTAATCCAAGCACTTCAATGAGCTGAAAGAATCTGAACTCTGAACCCAGAGGTATCGCTTGTGAGCTATTGACTTTGGGTAAGTTAATTAAATTTTATGAGCTTCAGTTTCATCAACTATAAAATGTGAGTTAAATGAGTACTACCTCATAGGGTTATTTAAATGAGATCATGCTTAGGAAGTCTTTAGGACATAAGAACACCTAGAGCACAGTATGTGCTCAACGAAATACGTTTCCACATCATAACATATTGCTAACCTCTGTGATGGGGTGTACACTCTTCAAAACGATACTCAATTTTCCTTAGTCTGACATATCGTGTTCATAGCGTCAAATCCTTCTGATTCACAGACTCACCACTGTAGGTGTCCTTCAGCATTGTAGCCTCTGAAATGTTTGCCTCCTCCCTCAATCGCCACTTCCCCAATGCTCTCTTATCCTTCTCTGCTATGCCACATTCCAGCGTCTGTATCATGCTGCATCTTGTGTTCTGTCATTCACTTGGCCCTTAGCAATATATGTGATGAGTTATTGTTTCTCCTGTGTGTATCTCCATGCATAAGATTTATAGGAAAGATGCCCTAGCAAACGAAAACGTAAAAATGCCAAATATGTTATAATACGTATAAGAACAAAATGTGTTTGAAAGAGTAAGAGATAGATGAACCATTGGTATTTCAGTGTAGACTCAGTGAGGCCTACCTTTGTCTGGCAACTTTGATAAGTTAATTTGATTCTAGTTAACTGACCTTCGTTTTCTTAGCATCAAAGCAAATTGCGAGGTGACCGACTTAGTCACAAAGGTTTGATGTAGACCCCAGAGGTTATCAATGTTAAGCTACCTTCTTCATCCCTGAGAAGCTGTACTAAGACCACCAGATTATCTTTTTTTCCTCCCACTCCTTTTGTCCTTTTTATGGTCAATCAATTTATCATATCCCTCTCCTCACCTCCTTTATGTTTTTTCATGTCACTATATACTCTGCTTTGGTAACTTTAAAATGGTAATTAATCAACAGGTCTCGTGTAATATTTTTCTCCCCGAATGAGAATTAAAGATACTCAGGTTGACTAAGAGAATAAATACATGCTCAAGATTTACATGCTATTGGTTGGCTAAATTAACCTGACAGTCCTAAAAGTGTTTTAAGTGAAAGGGACACGTATTACCTTAGTTCCTCAACTATTTGATTGAAAGCTTAGTGCAATGAGAATCCTATCGCTACAGAAAAATATTCCTGTCTCTCCACAACTATTTTTGATCACCAATTATGTGTCAAACCACATAGCAAAAGGTTAGATTCTTTGATAGTGCCTACTCATTGCCTTGAAAACAGGAATCGCTGTTGCTTAATCGATAGTTTTTTTCAACACCTGAGTAGGCTTGAAGAACTGTGTTTTGTCCTGTATGGGAGTCTATGGTTCTAAATAATGGGCATCTTAACCTTAATCCAACCAAAATGTCATTTAGCCATAATCACCTCTTGTATCCTGCCTACTCTAGTTAGCAATTTCTGTAATAAATTTCACAGTTGAGGGATTAAGCCTTAGAAATGATTCATTATGAAAAGAGTGACTACCAGCGACACTAGCCTTTTGGAGGAGGGAGGAGAAAGGCCAGGCCGATGTGGTTGTAGAGGGATGCGGTGGACATTTCAACACAGACCTACTTCCAGAAAGGTGCCCTCAAAGAGAAGTCTAGTGATATACTATCGAGGTGAATTGTTATCTTTTAAACACCGCTACACATTAAGCATGCTAGCCCACTGAAAAAAAATCACTATTGCTCTGTTGATTAATTAACCAAATTTGCAGAGGAAATCCAGCAGCACCACTGCCACAGGAAGGATGAGAGGCAGATGCCGCCTACAATGGCCATCTTTGAAAAACGTCATTTGTACTGGAGTATGAACCACTGTCTTAAAAATCAGAAGAAATTTTTCTCTCGAGAAACTAAGAACTGAGAAATGTTTAGGGATTCCTTCCAGGTGGGAATAAATTCTGCCATCCCACCTTCCTTCAACCTTGATAACGTGTATATCCAGCATACCTCAAAATCCTATGCTTCTCCCTTTCGCCTTCCAACTGATTTGCCTTACAATCATTCAAGAGCTTCACTGTTTTCCTTACTTCCATAGCCGGCTTCTCAGGAATGGTATAAATATTTAACAACGGGCTCTCCGGGAGAAAAATACCCTTCAGATTTGGAGTTTGCCGGTGATGTCACTGATTACAGACCTACTGATTACAGAGATCCGGCACACTACTGCTTGTAGACCTGCCAGTCCCATCTTTCACCACTTAGGTACCTTAGTAGTGGCTCCAGAATTTCTATATAAAAGGGAATTGCAGGGCTATTGTAATTGCAAAGGGAGGCTGCATATTAAGTGCACTATTTTTATTGGATTATATGGGTTTGGAGTGAATTCAGGGACATAGAGAGAGCAGTGGGGAGTAGCTACAGCCCCCAACCCCCAGTTCATGCCGTTCACCCACCTTTGGCAACAGTCACCCATTCAAAGTCTTCCGGTCCAGCCTTGGTCCCTGTTCTTTAATCGTCTTGTCAACCTTCCCAACATCCTCCCAGTCACTCTGATTGGAAATCTTGGAATCATCCTTCATTCCTTCCCTCACCTTGCTTCCCACATGCCACCTCTGCCATAGTTTTCTCATCTCTTTTCTCTTACTACCAACGACATGGATGGGCTGCTCCCCTCCCTTTGACGCGGCGGCAGCCTTGTAATTGATCTCCCTAACTGTGGATTCTTTTCGACTAGTCAGTGCAACTCGAAACCTGCTTCCTTTGTAAACTTTCTAATTGTCTCACTGTCCTGTTGGAAAAGCTCTGGTAGCTTCCTACTGCCCACCAGAAAAACCCCAAATATGTCAACAAAGCCATTAAAGGTTTTCCAGTCTCACCTGTTCTACCATATCAGCTTTTAGCTCCCGATGGCCACTTTTATGGCACTGCATACCAGTATTGGTTGTTTCACGGATAGCATCCCACCTGACAAGTCAGGTCCCTGCAGGCATGTACTGGCTGGTAAACATTCTTAGGGACACTCCTACACATGAGCACACTATGTTTAAATTTTCAGGACAACCCACTCTTCCTCGAACAACTGGTATATTTTCCCCATGCCTGCGTCTTTCTTTTCGTGTCTGTGTCTTTCCCCTTTGTACAGTTGAAATCTTCCCTGTCATTCAAGGTCTGACTCAAATTCATGTAGCACGTTCAGACGTTAACAAACAGAAAGAGGAGGTAATACATCTTAGAACAAGAGGAGAGAAATGACTGTGGCATGTCAGTGGCTTAAAGCAGAAGCCAGAGACTGGCTGGAGTCCAGGCAGGAAAGAAGGTCCAGGACTGCCCAGGAGCAGGGATAAGCAACTCCTAGGAAAGGCGTGTAAATGCTGTTGAACCAGAGACATCAGGGCGACTGTAATCCTTCTAAGGCAGCAACATAGAAGACTACCTCAGTGGGGCAGGTGTAACCCCAGATTTCTTCCCAGGTATCTAGTGGAGTCTAATTGTATACTGGGGACTCGCGTGCAGAACTGGTTTAGACAAAGTAAAGAGCTGGTGTAATAGCTGAAAACCCAGAGAGTGCATCAAGATAACACAAGGTCTGAGAGTGCAACGTACGAAAAAAACACCCTTCGCATTTTTACACCATGAATACTCTTAGCGATGGGAAACCCAAGATTTTAACATGCGTTATAAAATAGGAAGCCTCAGGGCTATGGAGTTTGATTCGGCAGTAATCGTGTTTCTCCATTCTTACTCTTATTTACATGTTTTGCTAAGTTTTACACAGCTGAGCTCAGACTGTGTTTACAGGGACTTAAAAGTACAAAAGAATAAAGTTTTAAAAATCACCCATAAAACTACTATATATTGACTCACCATTTTACACATTTCCTTCTAATATTTTTTTCTACATATGTATTTTCTCTACATATTATATTAGATATAAATTTCTCGCAGCCTGTAGCATCACAACTTACTGATACAATTGATCAAAATTAGAGAAAATGAGGAATTATGAAAATGATACGTATATTCCTAAGATTTTTTTCCCTCCAGCTAAAACACTTGAATTCGCATCATTCACTAGCCTTTTGATACAGGGCAGATGTTTTCTTTGAGAATAGAACCACTGGTTGGAATTCTGTAACCTCTTTCTTATGTAAACCCATAATGGACTCTCAATATTTTTCTACTTCAGTTTTGTTAAAGTGAAGCAAAGCATTTCTAATTAAGAATGTTAAGTGTTTACAATTATTTTCCCCTTTTATAGCTGTGTCTCACCCATTCCTAATTCAATCGCTCCTTTTTTGTAGTCACCCACTTTTGTCAAGTCTTACCAAAGCATTCAACTTAGTTTCCAGGAAACAAAAACACTTTTCCCCTCAAGTTATCCTTGTAATGCAATACAGTTGTAGTCAAATGATGGGGTGACAAGAACAAGGGCAACTGGCACTGGCAAGTTCAGGAAGAGCCGCTGACTCTCGGTCTTAATACGATGTAAGTGATAGAAGCAGAGCCCGGCAGGACCACCAGAGAGAGGGCTACCAGCTACAAGGTCCATGAGTCATGAGCCTCACCAGTAAAGCCTGTGTTCAGAGTGGAAAGCTCTTTAGCTGGGCGGGGTTATGCAGAGAGCTTCTGCTGTATAACCCTCCAGTGAGCTTCGCGGATCACAAACACTTACCGGTCATTTTGTTTACTTCCTCAGGCTCAGGTCCCAGAAGTAGAATTATAAGTAAGCTTAGTAGGACTTCAGAAGTGACAGAGAATGGAAGTCAGAGGATTGACGATTTAATAATAGGCTGGTCTGGAGGGACCTCATTGGGAAGGCGACCCATGAGCAAAGACCTACAGAAGCCCTGTGCGATCCCTCCACCTGATGTCACTCCCCTGCCCTCCTACTCAGCTCCCACTGCCACGCTAAGCTCGTCGCTCTTCCCCACAAGCTCCTGCCTCTGCACTATTTGTGCCCTCTGCACCTGGAGGACAAAGGATAAGGCACAATGTACAAGGTGCCGTCGGTACAACAATGAACAATCTACTACCAGAGACGAGAGGTGGGACAATCACTTTGGGTTGATGTGATCAGAAAAGGTCTTAGGGAGATATTATCTTTCCAAAATGCTTTGCAGATCCCCCCCCTTGCTGTCTTTAATGTGCATACATCATGAATTCATTTTTACCTCCCATTTTGTGCTCTTGGACGCAGTAGAGTGTGGGTTCAGACTCACCTGGATTTGAATTCCAACTATGCCACTTACTGAATGTGCAACTTTGGTGAGCTGGATTTCTCTGAGCCCCAGTTTTCTCATCTGTAAAATAAAGATAACCCTCTTTGAAGCTGGCTGGAAGAAAAGTAAGTAACATACAAGGTCTGACAGAGGATGAGAGAGGATATCACTGTTACAAGAGAAATGGATCAGATAGTGAAGGTTTTTAAACTGTGCTGAGGAGAATGTATCTTATTTTGTAGGTAATGGGGAACCATTAAAACTGTTTTGCACAGAGCAGTGACATAGTGTATGTTTGTTTTAGAAGGACAACATGAACAGCAAGTGCAGGGTGTGTTTTTCAGAACTGGCTCAATGAGACCAAGGAGTGTGATATGGAGATAGAAGACGTGGATTTGATAACTGGATTAAAATGTTTTCTAAACTTTATGTCTTAACATGTAGTTGATTCTCAAAATATCGGCAAAATGAATAAATTTTTCTTAATCATTTTCATTGATGGTTTGACCCAGTTTCCCAGAGTTTGGCTTTAGGTCATCCTTGGATTGGTTGTTTGAGGTATATATGGTTTGAGGACCAACTGCTCAAGCTACCAAGAATAGGAAAGGAGGGAAAAAAAAGAAATGAACTGATAAAAAGGAGTCAGAGAGTCTGGGAAAAGAAACTTAAGTAAACTTTATTTTGTGGCCCAACAGACATCGCTTTAAAAAGCATTTGTCAGCTCTTGACTTTGAAAAATAATTACATCATCTAGCGTGAAGCTTGTAGATAACAAAAATGGAGAAAGGAATTATGGTTTCTTTTTAACTGGTTGCATTCTGGGCTGATCTCCTTGCAGAGCAAAGAGCAGATGGAAAGAGTGTGGAAGGAGAGATCGGCACAAATCCATCACCAATGATAGAAAAGCTTCAGGGTGCAGGCTTGTTCAGTTTTGCCAGGCAGCGGGGCGCCAGCTTTTAAATTTTCAATTATTTTTGAATAGGTAATACATTCATATAGTTTAAAATTCAAACAGTACCAAAGGATATAGAATGAAAAGTCTTCCACCCATCCTACCCCCCAGGCACCCAGTTACCCTCCTCTGAAAGCAATTTCTTACTTATCCTTGCAGAGATATTTTATGTATATACAAGCAAAACATATTCATTTTGCCCTTTTTAACACAGCTGGTAGCACAGTAAACATACTGCTCTGTATCTTAGGGTTTTTTCTAACTATCATTGTGTTTTGGTTTTGTTTTATTTGTTGTTTTACTTAACAATATATTTTGGAGGCTATTCCATAGCAATACATAAAGAGTGTCGTTGTTATTAAATCAGGCTGCTTGTATATCGTTATATGGAAGCGCCATAATTTTTGTAACTAACCACTCCCTATTAATGGACATTTACATTGCTTCTAATCTTTTGTTATTTCATACAGTGAATAACCTTGTACCTGTATCAATTAGTACACTTATTTATTTATTTTACTCATAAGGTTACCTAAGTAGTACCTAAGGTGGAATTGTTGCGTCAAGGTGTATTTGACCTTGTATTTTTGACCAGTAGTGCCAAATTGTTCTCTATAAAAGTTGTATTAATTTACATTCTCAAAACAACATTTGCATTCTCACAGGTAGAGTATGAAGAACACTATCTTTAACTTGAGAGCAGAAAACTGTATCGTTAATTCATGTGTACCTGGAGTAAATTCAAAGGGTCTCACATCAACTCACAGGTGTCCATTCTGAAGATGTTGCTTTCTATCCAAGGTGATAAGTTTGTCTCCTAGATCAGTGGTTCTCAACTGGGGACAGTTTGGCCTCCCAGGAGACATTTGGCAATGTCTGGAGACATTCTTGATTGTCACCACTAGGAGGTGGAGGTGCTGCTGGGATCTAGTGGGTAGAGGCCAGGGATGCTGGGAAACATCCTATAGGCACAGGACAGTCACCTGTCTTTCCTGCCCCACAAAGAGTTATCTGGTCCAAAATGGCGGTAGTACAGAGTAAGGACATCTGCCCTAGATCAATGTCTACATCCTGCTGATGGTATTCAATACATCTTTTACAAAGCTGAGGATCCCTGACTCTGAGACCTAAGGTCTGTGCCAAATAAAATAACGAGTCCTCTGTGCTTCTATAGTACATTTGGTGTTTGTTTCTTCTCCAACATTTATATTGTATTGAAATTAATGATTCATAGGAACTGTGAGCTCCTCAAAAACATGAATGTATCTTATTTATATCTGTATCCTGAATATCCGGCACAAAGAAAGCACTCAGCTTATTAAATGAATGAATGGATGTTAACAGTACTTTCTAGTTGTCTCAGTGTGACTTAAGGGATTATTTTATTTTTCTCTCGTTTCTTTTTTTTATTAATTTATTTTTTATTTAGTTATTTTTGGCTGCATTGGGTCTTCGTTGCTGCACGCGGGCTTTCTCTAGTTGCGGTGAGCGGGGGCTACTCTTCGTTGCAGTACGCGGGCCTCTCATTGCAGTGGCTTCTCTTGTTGCAGAGCACGGGCTCTAGGCGCACGGGCTTTTGTGACACGCGGGCTCAGTAGTTGTGGCTCGCGGGCTCTAGAGCACAGGCTCAGTAGTTGTGGCACACGGGCTTAGCTGTTCCACGGCATGTGGGATCTTCCTGGACCAGGGCTCGAACCATGTTCCCTGCATTGGCAGGAGGATTCTTAACCTCTGCGCCACCAGGGAAGTCCTATTTTATTTTTAATCAAAGGGCATTTTTTTACTCTTATTTGCTCACTTTCTCCTAATTTCAAATGTCCAGTTTTCTTTAGACTTAACGCAAGTAATATTTTCTGGCTGACAGAGGAATGGTACCAGGAAGTGCCAGCTGAATAAGAAACATGGGCCCCTCCCCTGACTTAAACTTCTGTAAACTGTGGTTTATTGCCACAGCATTAGTCACTTAATTATATACTAGCTTGCTCATTTATACCTTCTGACTGAATTTGTCTCGTCTACTCAAATGGATTGAAATCTCCTGAAGGGCAAAAGTCAAAAATTGTAAGAACCTCAGTGAGGCCTAACTTAGTACTTTACAGTGTATAAAGCAGGAGAGTGACAGGTTGTTTAAATCTGTCTTTTTTGTTAATCACAACTCAGACCAAACCCAAAGAAGATCCTGACCTCAGCAAAGAAACTCTTCCATGCCTCTCTCTCGCCTTATCACAGCTCACCCTTCCCTCTCCCCATATCCTCAGGTCCGTTCTCCAGTAGGTCTGTGTCTTTATTCCTGTCTTACCCCTAGGTTCTTCATGACATTTTTTTCCCTTAAATTCCATATATATATGTTAGCATACGGTATTTGTCTTTCTCTTTCTGACTTTCACTTTGTATGACAGACTCTAGGTCTATCCACCTCATTACAAATAGCTCAATTTCGTTTCTTTTTATGGCTGAGGAATATTCCACTGTATATATGTGCCACATCTTCTTTATCCATTCATCGGATGATGGGCATTTAGGTTGTCTCCATCTCCAGGCTACCAAACGTAAGGTAGATAGCTAGTGGGAAGCAGCCGCATAGCACAGGGAGATCAGCTCGGTGCTTTGTGACCGCCTGGAGGGGTGGGATAGGGAGGATGGGAGGGAGGGAGACGCAAGAGGGAAGAGATATGGGAACATATGTATATGTATAACTGATTCACTTTGTTATAAAGCAGAAACTAACACACCATTGTAAAGCAATTATACCCCAATAAAGATGTTAAAAAATTTAAAAAACAAGAAACTCTTCCTTCTCAAGAGCAGAGCACCCCAGATTCTCCCAGACACTCGGGTCCTCCTTCCTTACCAACAGAAGAGCCAGGCGCAGGGCCCTGAGGGGTCCGTCTGCTTCCTGACTTAGCGTTCTCCCACCTCCCCACCTTGTTCTCTAGGAGAGAAGAGCCCCGACTGACCTGTTCGTGTGACTTGAGCTAAACACAGAAATCACTCAAGCTTTCCTCCCACTGTCGGCTAGCAGGGGTCTCCGCTTAGCAGCTCCCTCCAGGCCCACCACACCTGGGCAGGCACGGGGCTTGAAGAATAGCGGGTGGAGCAAGGCCTTGTTTTAATGAGAAGCCCCAGGTGTGGGTGGGGAACAGGCATCAGCGGACCAGCAAGGTCGGTGAGAACTAAGCAAGGGCAAGAATCCTTGTTTGTAAGGCTCCGTGGCGCTAATTAGATCCTGCAGAAAACTGGGATGCGGGGCAGCTTTGATCCTAGCTGAGTTTAAAACGCAAATACAAGAAAAGCGCAAAAGCCAGTCTGCTGGGTTTATTTCCAATAGCTTGTTGTTTAACTACCATTTAGCCCTGAGATCCTGTTGCTTTCTCTTTCCAATTAAAACAAGCTTGCAGTTGAAGACCTTCAAAGCTGAATTGTGAGAGAAAAGGAAAGCATTCAGATTTGAATATCTATCAGGCAAACCAAGTAAATTCTAAGAGACAGCTTGATGAGGGAAGGTAAAGAAATAGCAAAACTTAAATATTTTAATCATCTCTTCCCTAGAAGAGTTCAAGTTTAAAAAATACCGATTTCAAGACCTTTTTAAAACAGCAACTTTGATATCTAGCTATGAATTATCTCCACAGGTAGGAAAGTGGAGCTCTTGAGGGGTTAATTTTTGAAGGTTACTAAAACCTGAGTCGACTTTGCTGAGAAAGAACCCAAAAGGTCACATTTCCCACGTGATCTAAAAAGAGTAGAGCTCATTATTGTGTTTATTTTCAAGTTAGCTAAAACTTTCCTCTTCAAATGACAGTCTTTGGGCAGGGGTTTGGGAGAACATATAGTAAACTTATTTAAGTGTTAGAACGTTTAATTTGGACTCTCTAGAAAGAGATTGCATAGTTTCTACCTTCTTAGGTAAATGATGCCAAAATAATAATTTTTAAGTAATAATAATTCCCGATTGTGTATCTGTTATTTTCCAAGAACCATGCAGAGTATTTAACTTATTTAAGCTCTATAACAACTCTTTGAGGCAGGTACATTCCATTTTGTGACATTTTCCAATGCCTTAGACGAAAGGATACTAAAGTACAGTCTTGGAAATGTTTCCAGACATGAACCTAAAATTATCTGCAAACATGTATGTGTGTGTGCACGTGTGCGTTTCTATGGGGAGTCCATGGTTTTCATCAGCTTCTCAGAAAACTCTGTGGCCCTTAAAACATCCAGATTGGATTAATCATTACAAAGAGCAGGCACTTCTGTGTTGCCTCGTCTACCTCTATTAGCGTGAACAACGGTTCCAAGGCTATGTTTTCTGAGTTTTCTCTTGTTTCCCTCATTCTCTGATGATGCTTCTTGCCCAGGTCCCTGAGTTTGCCTCCAGGAAAAAATGCCCGTCTCTGCCCTGTGTACAATTGGTCAACAACTTGGACTCTGGAACCAGATGGTCTGGATTTAAATCTGGTCTCTCCCACTTACCACTTGCATGACTTTGCCTCAGTTTCCAGCTCTGCAAGGTGGAACTCAGAGTAGGACCATGCCCCTAAAGTTGTTCTGAGGGTTAAAGAAGTTCATATAAAGAACAGTGTTTGGAATATAGAAAGCAATAAGTGCTTGCTGTACTGTGTGCTTCTAATCTGTTGTGAATTTAGAAGCCGTCTGTTCAAGTCATATTTGACGAAAAGGGAGGATATATTTGGGGTCTTCATGATTCTTAAGGCCCTTTTTACTTCTTGGTTTGTGTCCAGCCCTGCTTACCATGGAATTCAGTGAGATAACAAGCCATGTATTTGTTTTTCCAAAACACTGTGGAACAAAAGAAGAACTGAATAGGGAATGGATGCAGTGTGTTTCTCACAAGCCTTTACTAAAGTAGTTGTTATAACTGAAAGTCCACGACACTGTTGTTGGCACTAAGCGAAGCAGCCCGCCTGTCTCTTCAGCCCTTCTGATTTGCTTCAGATGCAGTTCGAAGGGAAGAACCAATGTTTCAGCTGGTATCTTTCAGCTGGTGTTTCCTGAGATTGAATCACCTCCCCTTAAGACTGAACTGGCAGGATCTGCTGGGTTCACAGTGCAGATGATCCAGGCAAACGTTCCCCATTAAAGGAGGCAAATAAAATTGGATTAAATAGGATAGCAGGTGACATTTTTTTCTTTATTCTTTTCTCGAGGATTAATAGTCTCTTATATTTCACCTCACTCTTCTCTAAGGGTCTTTGTACCATCCATCTGAAGGCTGCTGTCCGATGATGGGTGGAAACGGGGATACCAAGGTCCCTAGAACACTTGCCTGATATCACTAAAGAGTTCTGATGGCATCCCGGAGCCCTGGTTCTAGCAGGGCAGCCGTTGTGAAGTGGGCGAAGGTAGCTGCTACCCTCTGGATCATCACCATCACCTGCAGGGTATCAGCATCTCGCTGGTCTGGAACTGCCAAGCCTCTCTCCATTCTTTCTGTCTAATGCTTTTCCCACCGGAGCAGCTTTGGAGAAAGTCACAAAGGGCTGAGATTCCCCGCTGTCTTATTAAGCAAGGGTGTCTGTTATGAAAATAGGTAGCGTGGCAGCCTAGTGGAACCTACTGTTTTCAGAATGAGCAGAGGTGATGTCAGCTTTCAACAAGCCGGGCTTTTCATAAAGTGACCAGTTATGAATGTCATTGTAATCGGTGTTAGTACCATCCAGGCTGCTGCTAAGTTGCAAACGACTTACAAAAAGAAGTTTCCCTCCCCTTTGAAGATCGATGGATGATAGGTGATAGATGATAGATAGATAGATAGATAGATAGATAGATAGATATACTTTTTTTTCTTTCCATTTTTTTTCCGGAGTTACAGATAACAAGGAAGCACATGGAAGGGGCCCAGGCATTACCATTCATTAGAATTCAGTTCAGCTGGAATTAGATGTATTCAGCCTTGAGTAGGTTACTTAATCTCTGAACCTGTTTGCTTCCCTGTAAAAAGTCGTTAACGTGTACCCTGCAGACTTGCTGCATTGCTGGAACAAGGCTTTAAATCTTTGCTCACAATTTTAAAGGCAAAATTGCCAAAGGGACCTGCTGTCAAGCATCCAGTTCCCATCAGACTTAAAGACAAACTCACTTAGAGATACCATGAGCTTCTATGGGATCCATGCCCAATTCAGAAAGAAGTCATAATGCTCCAGAGACTCTTATAAGAGATTCCATATTTGCTGGTGCTGATGAGAAGATGAGGACTCCTTCCTTTACCAAACTTCAGTCAGTCTCCTCTGAGCCCACTTCTTAATCAGGCTTCAGTCTTGGGCTTTTCTGTCTGTCCTTGCAGAGCAAGAATCCTGCTATGCCAGTTTAGAGAGAATACTCCCGCCCATCGCATCTGATAATTTTCAATATCCAATCAAATTCCTCCTCCTTCAGCATACGCCAGGTGATATCTGATCACCTGACCTGCCTTCAGCAATAATCCCCCTATCCTTGATGTCTGTTTTTTTTGTTTGTTTGTTTGTTTTTGCGGTACGTGGGCCTCTCACTGTTGTGGCCTCTCCCGTTGCGGAGCACAGGCTCCGGACGCGCAGGCTCAGCGGCCATGGTTCACGGGCCCAGCCGCTCCGCGGCATGTGGGATCTTCTCGGACCGGGGCACGAACCCGTGTCCGCTGCATCGGCAGGCGGACTCTCAACCACTGCGCCACCAGGGAAGCCCTTGATGTCTGTTCTTAATCATTTTCCATCCGCTGACAAACCTCCCCAACACAAACCTACCCCTTGGTTATAAATCCCCACACATTCTTGTGTTTGTATGTGGAGTTGAGCTCAATCTTTCTGAATCTTCCTTATCATTTTTAACAAGTATAAGAATAATTTTTTCTTTTAACAGAGATCAAAGCTTAAATATGAGGTTTTTTAAAGAGGCTAACACAGTGCCAAACTGTCCTCAGAGGACTGAAAATTAGGTTGGGAAGTCCACTGTGTCAGTGCACTTACAACAGAGCTCTCAAACTGAGCTGTGCATTGGAGCCGGGGTAAGTTATGTAAAGGAGTGAAGCGGGCTAGGTGAGAAATGGGCAGTCTGGAGTCGGGAGCGTCCCTGCCCTCTAGAGGGACTGCCCTTATCTGCGCCACCTAGTGTTGCTACCTGGAAATGACCTTCTGAGTGTTTTTTTTTTTTGAAGAGAAGCAAGAGAGAAATCTGGGTTTTTATGAAAGATCAATTCAGTGGACAAAGAAAGAAAAGAAAGGAAAGGAAAGAGAAAAAGGGCAAGGAGAGAGCGGGGAAGAGGCAGGGGAGGGAAGGGAAGGGAAATCACACAGGACACACAGACCTGCAGAAGGAATTTATTCAGCCTGTGGATCATGTTTGCAAGCTCATTTTTAGGTGTTATTAAATCTTATCACAATGGACTCCCATTGCTTTTAGAGACTTTTACTCCTCACTCTAAACCACCAAGTAATTACATTTTTTAAATGACCTATTTGTCCAACCCATTAGAGACTATAGATTTCTGCTGTTTGGCTGGAGAGGCGAGGGGCAGATGAGGGAGGGCTGCTTCCTGAGCTTTAGCAGCCTTTCCAGGGCTCCTGGAGGTGCTGTGACAATTACAATAGCAGATATGTTCTGAGTAGTGTTGATTTCCTATCTATCCTTGAATCAAGAGATTTCGAATTACAGGTGATAGCCAAGCCATGTGGGCTTTTCTTCTTGATTTTTTTAAAAATAAATTTATTTATTTATTATTTATTATTTATTTTTGGCTGCTTTGGGTCTTTGTTGCTGCACACGGGCTTTCTCTAGTTGCGGCGAGCCGGGGCTACTCTTCGTTGCGGTGCACGGGCTTCTCGTTGCGGTGGCTTCTCTTGTTGCGGAGCACGGGCTCTAGGCACGTGGACTCGGTATTTGTGGCTCGCGGGCTCTAGAGCGCAGGCTCAGTAGTTGTGGCGCCCGGGCTTAGTTGCTCCACGGCATGTGGGATCTTCCCGGACCGGGGCTCGAACCCGTGTCCCCTGCATTGGCAGGCGGATTCTTAACCACTGTACCACCAGGGAAGTCCCTCTTCTTGATTCTTGAATTGATGGATAATTTAGCCACTATTAACAAAGCAAACAGAAGAAAACATCCTTTCCAAAATAAACCAGTCCAATCAGCTCTCTGTGGGAAGTGGGGGTAAACTCAGTGACTCCTGAGAGTTTAATGAAGTCCCTCATCTTTTCTAAGTCTTTCAACTTTCCACTGCTGAACTCTGAGGTGCTCGTGTTTTATAGTCGCCTTTGGCAAGCCAGGCTTCTTGGCTCCAGCCGAGTAACACGGGAGATGTTCTGTCCTCCTGGGTTTATTAGACCTTCCAGCGTTCTGTAGCAGGTGGCCCATGTACTTGTTTTTAATTGTCTAAACCTGGATGACAGATACATAAAATCTCAAAAATAAGATACAACCATGTTTTTATTTCTAAAAATAGCACTCTTTTAAATTGTGTTTTCATTAATATTTCATGCCATGGGTTAAACTTTTTTATTATTTTGAAGTTTGGCAGGGCTTAATAATGGCCATTTTGGAGGGAAATGGAATCAATTAACACCTTTTTTGTGCACAAGACCCTGCACTGTGTCCTGTGGAGTGAAGAGAAAAGAATCAATAAGCTAGTTCCCTTCCCTCCTGAGACTTGAAGGACTTTGGGAGAAATGAGGCATTTATACAAGTAACAGCGGTACAAAAACAGTACATAAAAAGCACAATACAAAGGATGCAGATGACCATAGCTGTAGGATTTTGAAAAGAGAGAGAGACTTTATGACCTGAAAGGCCTTAGAAGGCTTTCAGAAAGGATATGGGATTTAAGTGGGGCTTTGAAGAATGGGTAGGCTGTTTGAGGATGAGGGGCTCAGAGAGAGGACTAAAGGTATAATAAAGACAGGTGCGAAAGAGGGAGAGGAAAGATGGGCTGGCGCCACAACAAGTGATTGCGATAGAAAACTCCAGAAAGGAAGAAATGGAGTATAAACCTGGGGACATGGTTTGAATGAGCAGAAAGCCGTCAAGACCAAGCATATTTAACCCATTAATATGAATAATGAAGTTAGAAGGAAGAGTTGGTTTGGGGAAGAAGATAAGCTGGATTTATTGTTAGATGTCATATGATAGATCAGCCAAATAACATTGAACCAAAATATAAAATTATTTATTTTCAAAATCTGGGCTCAACCAGATTTGCCTTTGCCTTACTTTGACCCTAAAGCTGAAGTTAAGATTGTGTTGTTTGATTTATTATCCAACACATGCAAAACAGTAGAATCTTTGATTTTTGGATCTGGAGGAGTCCTTAGAAATCACATAATTCATTTCACCAATGAGTTAATTTGGAGGGCAGAAAGATTAAGTGATTCCCATGAGGTCACAGAACCTATGAGTGATAGAGGTAATATTAAAACAGTCATCTACTAATTTCTGAACCATTGCTGGAGTCTGGTTTTCCTTTCTAAAAAAATGTTTATGCATAAACTCACATGAATAAATTTTCATAAATACTTTAAAAAATTCAGATATACTTTTTAAAATATACTTTTAAAATCCAAAATACTTTTGGATACCTCCATCTCTTTTTCCCTGTTTCCAAAGTCATCACACTCCCTCCATTTACCACCTAGTATGTCTCATTCTGTATATTTTTAGAATTTACATAATCATACACAAACACATCTGTACACACCCACATAACACATACATATGTAGTGTTTTAGGTCATTGTTTTACAGAAGTGAAAACATATATATTCTTCTCTGTACCTTGCTTTTCTCATTCAGCCATACCTTGGGGAAATTTCTCCCAAGTGAAAAGTTATAGTCTAATTAACTGTTTATTTTAATGGTTGTATAATGCTCTACCATAGAGCTTTGTCATGATTTATCCTGCCTTTCTACCTAATCAAGGAGATCAGTTTATTTTGAATTTTTTGTCTCTACAAATAGTACTTCAGTAAACATACTTGTACGTATATCTACATATGCTGGTATTTTATTTCTATGGATAGGATCACTGGGTCAAGGACGTGTGTATTTTTAGTTTTAAAAGCTAAACTGCTTCCCTAAGAAAGCTGCAACAATACACATTTGCACATACAATTAATGAAAATACTTCCCTTCACTAGATCTCCCCAGGCCATGCTGTTATAACATTTTTTTTTAAGTTTTTGCAAGTGCAATTGGTGTAGAGTAAAATCTCGTTGTTACTTTATTTGCATTTCTTTGAGTACAAATGAATTTGATCATCTTTTCATAAGACTGTTGGCTATTGGATTTCCTATCTTGCAAACTGTTCCTTCATATTCTTTATCCATTTTTCCAGTGGATTATTTTGTCTCCTTGTACATTTTTAAGAGCTTCTGCTATATTACAGATATTTTTGCCTGTCCTCCAGGGTTGCAAACGTTTTTAAACCTATCGTATGTGTTCGTCATCTTTTGCCATATGCAAAAGTTTTGTCATTTTTAAGTCACCTATGCTGATGTTTTCTCTCGTAGATTTTGTATTTTCTGCCTTTGCCAAAAGAAGCCTTCCTACCCCGCCCCTGGATTATATTTATGATCCTACATTTTCTTAACAGGATTATTTATTTATTTATTTATTTTCCATTTTAACCTTCAATCTCTCTAAGTCCATCTAAGATTTATTTTTGGAATTGGTGTAAATAAAGATCTGGTTTTCTTTTCTTCTGGTTGAATAGTTTGCCAGCCCCTTATATTAAATAAGGCATCCTTTTGTCACCAAATTGAAATGCCTTTTTTATCACATATTGAATCCTCATTTATATCTGGATCTATTTCTAGATATTCTATTCCGCATATCTGTTTAGGCCTATTTCAATACTTATTCATTTGATTACAGTAGCTTTATAGGATTTTCTGATACCTGGTAAATTGGATTACTCAAATGAGGTAGTTATCAAGTGCGTAGGTAAATACGTTAAAAACCTGTTTGCTAGACAGCGATGGGATGCAAGCAGAAACTAATATATCAAAATAATACCTGTATAATTAAAATAATTTTTCCAGAATCTTTCTTCCCAAGATCTATTTTTATATCAAGAGATATGGGAAGAGGGCTTCCCTGGTGGCGCAGTGGTTGAGAGTCCGCCTGCCGATGCAGGGGACACGGGTTCGTGCCCCGGTCTGGGAAGATCCCACATGCCGCAGAGCGGCTGGGCCCGTGAGCCATGGCCGCTGAGCCTGCGCGTCCAGAGCCTGTGCTCCACAACGGGAGAGGCCACAGCAGTGAGAGGCCCGCGTACCGGAAAAAAAAAAAAAAAAAAAGAGAGAGATATGGGAAGAGAAGTTTTCATGGGCTTATGAGATCTCATACAAGTGACAATTTGGTGTAGTTTCAATCTGCAAATACTGTACTGTATTAATGGTACTGTTTCCTTGATTCACAGATTGGTCCTTCAGAGGAATCATCTCTGATTGCAGCTTCACTGTGAGCTACGACTGCTTCCCAGTGGGAGTGCTGCTCAGGGGAGAGCTCTGAGATTTTCCCAAAGAGAAATTCCATGGGGACTGTACCTGACCCTCTGAGATCGGCTAAAACTTCCCTGATTGCAGCTTCTGGAAAAGAAGAGGACCTGGGAGAGGTTCAGGCTGCTTCACCTCAGCCTCAACCAGCCGTCCTGGGTAGGAACACCAATGGCCTTTCTGGCACTCCTGCAGAGCCAGACCTCAGTCCCAGGACAGCTGCTGAGGCCCTGATGCAGGCCAGTGAGGATGAGGCCGTGCAGCCAGCCATGTCATCTGCTGGCATTGTCAATGAGGTGGGGAAAGCATCTCCCACGTTCAACTCTCCTGGCAATACCCAGCTGCCAGGGAGCAGGGAGCCCACAGCGCCAGCCCCGTGTTCTGCGGCAGGAAAGGATCTGATACACGTAGCATTCACCATACCAGCCAATCAGCACACCCACCCGGCCATCCCAGGGGACCAGCCCAACTCCAGCCTCCCATCAGGACCTGAAGACACCCTGGTGAAATCACAGAGAACTGCAGACGGAGAGCAAGCTGAGAAGTCAAGTTGTCCGCTGGGAGGGGTCCATGGCAAAGATCAGGTGCCCCCTTATTTTCCTTCTCAAGAAACGGTCCAGGGAATGGTGCAACCTGCAGATAGAGCAGCCGAGGCACTCAGTCCTGCCTCCGCTCCTGTAGGTGGACCTGAAGGGGAAAGGCAGCAAGCCGTTTGCGATTCCCAGACAAGGTCCTGTGAATCTCCAGCCAGAGAAGTTAGATGTTCGGAGAACAGACCACCCTCTCCCACGACCTCAGACCCCCAGGCCGTGACTTCGGTGGCACCTCAATCATCCCACCTCCCTAGCAAAGGGTCCGTGTTTCCTCCGGATCCAGAGAAGATGCTGCCGCCAGCACAGCCTCAGGGGTCAAGGTTCAGAGAAGTGAGTACGATGACCAGCCAAGCTGAAAATGAGATCAAGGAAGTTCCCGCCAGGGCTCAGCAAGATGCTGAGGTGCAGGCAGTGGCCAGTGTCGAGAGCAGATCGGTGTCTACCAGCCCCAGCATTCTCGCTGCGTTCTTAAAGGAAACCCCCGCTCCAGAGCAGTTCGAACAAGAGCAGCTGCGTGTCGTCTGCAGCGGCAGTGGCCGCGTAAGCCACACGTTGGAGCTGTCTGCAAGCACCCCAGCCCCCCGGGAGGCGGGTCAGTGCCTTGGCATCACGCCAGAGGTGCACATCCGGTCAGCTGCAGCTTTCCGGGGGGAAGGTAAATCAGCGAGCCTACCGGCTGAGGTCCTTAAAACCTCATCAATCCACGTGGCATCCAGTAATGCTCAGGCTACATGTAAAGAAGATGGGAGGTCAGCGGGAATGACCCAGGTGGGGCAAGAGCCCGCCTCTAGACAGCTTTCGGGTACTAATTCTACCTCCCTGAAAGCTAGCCTCAGTGACCAGATTTCTATCAGTGCAGGATGTCAAGCTGAAACAAGTCACGGATTAGGGAAATTTGCAACGAAGCCATCTGAGTTTGCAGCGGAAACCACCAATGGCCACAAACCGGACCCAGACTGGAAACTCTCCAACTCTTGTGGCCCTGCCATCAGAGCTGACCAGTCCGGGAACTTGGATCTCATCAATCAAGGGGACGCAAGAGAGAAGAAGCTTGCATCTCCTCAGATAGTAAGAGAACAAGAATCTTCTGGAATCGATATCCTGGACCCGAGGGCAAGGGCAGAGGCCAAAACTGTACTGCTCAATCCTAAATCTCAAGAAAGTAGAGGCACCGCATCAGCTGCCAGTCCTACACCCTCCCCAGTTAGGAGGAGCCAGGAGGGCGGCGTGGAAGAAAATAGACAGCCCAAGACGGCCACCAGCCTAAGCCTGCCATCTGATTCCATGGGGGACTCCAGTCCCGGTTCTGGCAAGAGAACCCCTTCTCGCTCCGTCAAAGCCAGTCCCCGCCGGGCCAGCCGGGTCAGCGAGTTCCTCAAGGAGCAGAAGTTAAACGTGACGGCAGCTGCCGCCCAGGTGGGACTCACTCCGGGAGAGAAGAAAAAGCACCTGGGTGCTGACGCCAGGCTGCAGTTGAAACAGTCCAAGCGTGTCCGCGACGTGGTGTGGGACGAGCAGGGCATGACCTGGGAGGTGTACGGCGCTTCCCTGGACCCGGAGTCGCTGGGCGTCGCCATCCAGAACCATTTACAACGACAAATCAGGGAACACGAGAAATTAATCAAATCTCAAAGCAGCCAGAGCCGGAGATCCATCTCCTCAGATACTTCTTCAAATAAGAAGCTCAAAGGCAGGCAGCCCAGTGTTTTCCAGTCCCTGTTGCAGAACTTCCGACGGCCCAACTGCTGCATTCGTCCTGCTCCTTCTTCTGTATTAGATTGAAAAGGAACATGTACGGGAGCCCTTGTATGCTTTTACGGTCTTCATAGATAGCCCTCTGTCTATGTCAAAGCTTAGTGTTTTCTGAGAGACCAGGAAGAGAAAGCATTAACTTGAAGAAACTGCTATTAAAGATTGTGGCATCCTTGGATTGGGGGTCCATAAATAATACATCATTTCAGTTTGAAAGAAAGAAAAGTAGCAAGCTTCACCGAAGGCTTAGGACCTTAACTAAGAGGAAATAACACTCAGTGGGTTTTTTACTATGATGTCGCTTATAGAATAACATGATCATTACCCGTGTCATTTTGTATTACTCATTCAAATTATCACACTGTGGTATTTCCATTAAAATCCCTGCTTTATATTAGAAATAGCAAAAACACTATTAGCGAAAACACGGTTATACTTTCTAGTCCATTGCAATAAGAATGCTGATACCACACAAAATTCAAGTAGGTGATGAGAAATACCATGTAAAAAATGGAAACAGGGCTTCCCTGGTGGCGCAGTGGTTGAGAGTCCGCCTGCCGATGCAGGGGACACGGGTTCGTGCCCCGGTCCGGGAAGATCCCACATGCCGCGGAGCGCCTGGGCCCGTGAGCCATGGCCGCTGAGCCTGCGCGTCCGGAGCCTGTGCTCCGCAACGGGAGAGGCCACAACAGTGAGAGGCCCGCGTACCGCAAAAAAAAAAAAAAAAGGGAACAAATTTGACTCATTCCTCGGCCAGAAGATATTAAATAAAAGCATTTAAATGCATAAAGTGCCAAATATGAAGTAATATTTGTAAACATCTGCAGATAACCCTTTTGATGAACCTTGTTATACCCGTTAATAAACGTAAGAAAGTCATATTAGGAAAAAATTAGCACAGCATTTGACTATGAATACTGCCCACATAAAACATGAATTTATATATACACATTTTCCTGCACTGAAGGAAAGGGTCATCTCTGTGATTGTAACTAGATTAAATTCATATTTCCTTACCCTAGAGGAAGTACGTGCGACTGAATTCTTGAAGAGAGTCCTCAAATTATTGATAATGCTAAATTGTATGTTGTTCGGGTGTTCTCCGATGACATTCTACTGAGAAAGTTATGGTTCTGGTAAGGAATTATAAATAGCCAATTACCAAACCCTTTTTTCTGTGTTGAAAAAAAGAAAGCCTCTTGAGTAACAAAAACAACAGGTTTAACTGAAACTCCTGTAAACAGGATGCATTTTTTTGTTTTGTTTTGATTTGGTTCAGTAGCTTCTCATAGAAAATGTAGTCAAATAGAAATGAGCTCGCTTACTGTTTTTGTATGTAGACTAATATCGTCTAATTACTTACGTCTAATCTGTGGTAAAAAGGTAACCTCTGCAAGCCTCTTGATTTTAAGAGAAAGACCATCATATCTCATCCTTCAAACCCAATAAAAGAAGCCGCCTTTACAAAAACATGCTTTGAGCTTTGGGTGGGCTTGGTCCTTGAGAACACAGGCACCTGTTTGAGCTGAGCCCTCTCCTGTCTCCATAAGGGGAGCGTGTCCCTGGGGCCCATAAGTGCTGTGCAGGGCACTGGGCTGGGGTGACCAATAGTGGCTTGAGTCAGGGTAGTAAGGAAGAGGGGAGTGAGTGCGGGTCCTTGAAAGGCTTCCCCTCCTGGACTTGCAGGGAGTTTGCTGGTTTCCACTTTGCTTTTAGAAAATCACTGTTAGAGGTTGGAGGGGCATTGGCTGCCTTCTCTAAACGCACTACCCTTGATGAGCAGTATTCTCTCTCCAGAGATTCATAAATGCCATTTGTGCAGTAAATGCACAGTTTCTGTTTTGGCTTTTTTTTTTTTTTAATTCTCTTTTGAAGATTCTGAGTATATGGGGGTGCGTGGATCTCATACGTAAGCTTTAACACCACAAGCTACACTGGACATAACCTAAATTAGTAAATAGCCATTGACTGCTTTCAAAGCCATTGGACTGTCGATGAAGCCTGTATAAGTAGACCAGTCACAGCATTCTCAGAGCTGGAGAACGGCCATTAGAGTTGTTAGACTTGAAACTTACAATGAATTTTTTAATAAAGCACATGTTTCAGTTTCTTACCAATTGGCCTCTAGTAAAAAGGCTATCTAAAGTAGAAATTACCATCAAATTAGCAGTCAAATTATTATTAACGAATTGAGTCTAAAACTCTCTCTTTGGGCCTTAAATACCCATGTGTCGTAGTGTTCATGTCACTTGTGTAGAAGACGCCTTTGCCAGTATGTAACCTCCCTCCTGTCTCCCTCACTGGCTGTCTCCCTCACACGTGCTGTGTACACACGGAGAACACCTTCTGTACACAGTGGCAGCTGTCAGCAGTACCCATTCCAGATGGGCGGGCCCCAGGTCACCCTCTGCTCTGAACTGGCTGGAACAGGCTGTTTCCTGCATTAAAATAGGAGGAGAAAAGGAAGAATTCAGCATCTGGTAGTAATATTTGTTTTCATGAGTTTGGAGTAACCACATGATTTATATAAATAGTAAAAGGAAACAGAGGCTGAAGAGACTTGTAGGCATTGGCCACACATTACAAATAAATTAAGAAAATTCAATAAATTAAAACTGAATTCGGTGTTGTAGTTACGCCCCTCAAATGAAAGCTTAATGTGTGATGGAGTCACTTTAGCTGGTTTTCTTTGGGACTGAAACTAACCTTGACTTCTTAACCTTTAATTTTTTACTTTCGATCTTTACCACGCTCTAAAGACTGTCACAAAATGTTATAAAAGCTTTCTTCTCGCTTAACTGAATCTTATAGAAGGAACAGCTTTGACAAACAAGTCACAGAAGTAGCTCTTGCAGTGAACAGGAGCCCCTTTAAGACGGCAGTGTTTCCTCTTTATGATCCCCTAAGGACCCTCAGGACAAAACCTTGATTTGAAAATGTTCTTTCACTTGCATCTGTGACACAGCGTACACATTCAGGACATCATTTGTGGTTCCTTAGTTTCATTCGACAAATGAAGTTTCAAAATAATTTTCATGGCACACTCTTTGAACTTGCTCTTCTTTTGCTCACCTGCATGACACACATTGGGTTAAAAGCTGTTTTTCTCCTTAATTTCTTTTAGTTATGTTTTGGTCCTTTTTAATGCATTTTAGTTGTTGATGTAAATGGAGGAGATATTTTATTAAGTAAATAAGTATAAGATATTTTTTAAACCAGTAGCAAAAGAGAGATGAGTTCGAACATCTAAATGTTTAAAATGTGAAGATGCTTACCCAGTGAATATTACAATTTAAATATTGATTTTTCTATCTTTATGACTATACGAAAAATGTGATCCCTTCAACTGTCATATCTATGTATCTTCAGTACTTTTCTAATTATGTCTTTCTGGATTATTACCCGTGATGCCACAGACCAACTACTTTATATACAGTAAAATCCTAATTAAGCTTTGTGTTTTGGATCAGTGGTATAAGTTAAACATTTTGTTAGATCAAAGTTAACCAGAAACTTTTTGTTTGCATCCAAAATTTATAAAAATACTTATAAAAATTATTACTGTGTTTTCCTACCTTGACAAGTCAGCTATATTGACTACAATTTGATTTTTGATGACATTTAATCTATAGAATTGTCTAATATTTATTATTTTGGATACCATTGTTTTCCATGTCATAGGTTAGATATCATAATTGAAGTAAATTGGACCGAATATGCATGTGTAACATATACCTAGAGGTTGAATTTTGGAACCAAATTCTTAATAAGAGCTTATCTGGAAGTAGACAGCAGAAGAGGAAAACAGCTTTGGGTTGCATTTCAGAATATTAAGGTTTTATAGTTCCTAGCTTATTCTAATGTTCTTCCTCTCATCTCTAGGAGTTCCTATCATTCGGGGAATACCTGTATATATACCATGTGAAGACTAGAATACGATGTGACTTTAAAATTTGTTTACAGAGGACATATATGAGTATGCCGTTAATGTAAATTGTTTGGTTCTGTTGTATCCACTTCGTTACCGTTTTGCTGCCAAAATGTGAGAAATTGTCTTCTCTTCCTCCTACATGTTGTGCAAGTGTTAAAAAATGTGTCCATTTCTAGTACCACATAATTTACCACATCCCGTGTCTACTTTTTAAGAATCAGTATAAAGAAAAACAATACATTAGGGTAAGATTTGCATATATGTGTTTTTACTGATAATTGGACACTTGTAGCCTTGTGTAGGCCTCTACCTGTCTGACTTACTAATCGTCTACAATGCTGCCATGGAGATGGCGCTGTTTACTCTCTCCAGCTTTGTCCTAAGTGGTATTTGAGAAATGAAGCCTGTGAACTTCCCTTTGTGATAGTAATACAATGAACTCAGCAGCATCTTGGATAACTGAGCTGACTGTCTCGTCTCTACCCCTGTTTTGTCTACACCGTGAATCAGAAGTCTTGCCCACGTCTGCCTCAGTGTTTGCTATTTCATATTCATATCTGAGCATTTTGTTTTCTGTTAGCAATGTTCTTTGATTCCATGTATGGCCCCTTTGGTTGAATCTCTCCACAGGTGGGTCAGCTGCTGCCACCTAGCAAATAACAGGTGATATGCCGAATCTCCTGTCCATCTTTGTAACTATATCCTTCTTAATGAAATTCTGCAACCGGCTGAGTAATTATAAATGTCATCTGTGCAGACACATGGGCTTAACGATGTCTACAAAATTTTAGACATTTTTGCAAAAGGGAAAAGAAAATAGTCTAGTAAAGACTGAAACAGATTTCCTTAAACTTTATCCTATGCTTGGAAAAAACAAATTCTCCTTGGCTACAGAAATAAACTTGATTTGCAATAGCCAAGGACATAAATGAAGTTGGATGGAGGTGGAAAAATTCTGTCTCGCAATCAGTGACATCTGCCAGAGTTCATTACAGCTGCTCTTAACTGTGAACATTCACCAGCTAAACTACTCACTAGCCACAACCAATTAACCTCTTTCAAAGCAAATCCAATACATCTGTATATATGTGTAGATTGAAAACAACAACAAACCCTGAAAAATTACTGTTGGCTATTAGGTAAATCGAGGTGATAATTACAAAGGACATTGAAATAACAGCAGGCCTTGGTGAAATGACTGTGGAGGCCAGAATGGTGCAACAAGATGTTATTCCCAAGTTTGGTGTTTTTTTTTTTAAGACCCAGATATCTCAGTTACTCATCATGAGAATAAAGACTGTTGATAATGAAATTAAAGCCAAGTAATGATGTGCCAAAAAGAGGCAGTTATACCAGCAAGTGCATCTATCATGGGCGCACTATGGTTTGCTCCATTAAGACTGACCGCAACCCACAGGGTAACATAAGAAAAGGCATAATGTCTGCTTTCTTGCCGGAAAAACTCGTTTAGGAGCTCCATAAAGAGGTATAGCACTCGTGAGCATTAGATTTTATGGTTAACAGCTCTGTCTTAACACTAGCCAAGACCGAAGGAATCACCAAGAATCTTGCTAGCTTAAAACTCAAGACAGCTCCAACCTGAAACTTGGTTGAAATGGGTTAAATGTCTGGTAATTACTCTTCCTGGACACTAGCCTGTAGGAAAGGAATTCAGTTAACTCTGCCTAGAGGATTACCAGCCTTAGCTATGAAAAAAAAAAAAAAAGTGTTCTCAAATGCAAAATAACTAAAATGAGAGTACTCATAACAAAAGGGGCCTGAAATAATGCCTTACAGAAAATGATGTTCCAGATGGGCGTTTCTAAATACTAATTCTTCATCAAGTATCCTTTTGGGTTCAAGCTCAAAATCGATTGGCTGGAATAAAGATCACATATTTTACACTTCAGGAAAAGATACTGATGATCAACCGGCATGGAGATAATTATGACGAGAGATACCCTGGTGACTTAAGTGTGTTGAGGAGAATTAAATGTGGGAGGAATGCTAACTTCTTTCTCAGTCTCTTAAGATGTGGGTAGGTCATCATCTTACTTCAGGGTGAAAATGATAGCTTGATTTTTAACATTACTGCTAGCGTTACCCTTTGTTCCTCTGAAAACTTCTGAGCAGTTAAACTTTTTTTTTTTTTTCTGGTTCATATTGCTTTTGTGTTATGTAACAGAGCCAACTATGAAATGAGCAAAGGGGGCTTACCCATGTTTATCAGTGTCTCTTAATGATTTCAGTTTAGACTTCTTGGCATTTATTTTAACCACAGCTTCGAGTAAATTATTTTCCATAATGCTCTCTGTCATGTCTTAAGATGATGTTGGTAGATCAGGAGATTGCAGTATTGCAATCATACCTCAGTCCCTACAGGGGAGGAAAGACGAATTCTTGTGTTTAAGGGCATCTGGAAATACCTTTGCCTGAGGTCGAGAAAGGTCAACAGGGCCTGAAAACTCAAGAAGGAAATATACTAACAATTACTACTACATTTCTAAATGTATGTATCTCTGCTGGACTATGTTGTGCATTATTCCACTGTAGCTGGTGGTACGTCAGTACATTCTGTGAGTGTGTACAGTCTCTAAGTCGTTGGTTTTCTATTTTTATGTGTAGAAAACAATAACATACTGTATCCCATTTTAAGGCCAAGCTCTGTCATTAGGTAGGCACACGGCTGACAGTGAATAAAACCAACAAAAGTGTGTGTGGGTGTGGGTGTGGGTGTGTGTAAAGTAACAGAATCTGTCCTTTCATTTTTGAAGGTCAGAAATGGCTGTTGTTTTTTTCTTTTAATCCTCTCCGAGAGTAGATAACATAAGTATCACAAAGGTTGAACGTAGTCATCAGTTCATTGGCATGTTACTAAATACGCCAGGGCTAATTCCCCACCATTAGTCACAGGTAAGGTCAGTTCTTTGACCACCGGGTTGATTTACATGGCTCACACATCTTCTCTGTGTCAAGTGTGTGATTAGGATGTACATACTATGGGTGTGATTGTGTACATACCTTGTATGAATTATCTAAATCTTCAAAGCAGTGCAGGAAAGCAGGAAGAAGAGACAGTTGTTCACAAGCCTCAAAAGGGCTAATCAATGTGTATTTTCATTTTCTACACATAAAAATGTATACGTAACAACCGTAAATAGCTTACCCACATATATATGCACATAAATGCATTTTATTCATACTGGTATATTTAAATCAATCACGAATTAAAACAACTAATTGAAAACTGCATCTTTTCATGACTGTTCTGTTTTACATATATTAATATCAGATCAGATGCTCCCCATTAAATGGTGTTACTCCCTGGTAGCAGATTTGGCGCTTAGGAAAGCCCAGACCCACTGAGTCACGAAAATCTAGTTGGTATCTTACTGAGGCACAGACAGGTACTTGAGCAGCTTCAAAGATTGAATGCTGTTCTTTAAGCACCTAATTTTATATGTGGAAATGTCAAACACCAGGGAAAACCAATTACGTTTCACAGACTTCATTTGTGCATTTATTAGTATGTTTATTTGCACAGGCTGATAAAAGCCCTACATTTTAGAGAGGTATCCCTAGATTTCAAAAGAGTGTGTAATCGAAGTGAAGCATGATTGCAGGCATTATTCTCTTGAGATCAGCAAAACAACGTTTAGCAACGCCAAAGAGAAGTCATAGAGTAAAAATTTTATTTTTTAAAATTATAGATGATGCTTGCAGAATAACAGGACACTAGCAATTAGGATTTCCCTAAGATGGACTCAAATAAATTACTATTATTGACAACAGGTGCTACTGTATGGACTGGATAACAATATGAGTCATTAGCCAGCAAATGCCAGCACTGGATGACGTTTGTCAATTTATCATAATTCCAATCAGTGAATCGATGTTGTTTTAGTTTCTCTCGTTTCTTTGAAAAGGAAGTACTCTACTAGACATCAAAAAGTCTGATCTGGTTCCTAAAACCTAATACGATTTGACCCTGATCCCTTGACACTAAAAATTATGTTGGCTGGATATTAGCTTGAAGTTATGAATAGAAATACCAGAATTGCCCATCAATAGAAAATTCTGTGTGGCAAAGTGCAAATATAACCACTTCTCAGTAGAAAGTTAATAATACCATTTAATACATATTCATATTTTAAAGACTGAATGTGCCATCTTTATATCTTAGATTTTAAAAAAAGTTAACAACCATAAGAACACTACATTTACAACTATAGCTAGCTGTGTTTTTTAACTACTAAAAACCTTCTTTATAAGAGCAGCATACATGAAATCTTGATGTCAATATCTACTGTTGCTTAAAAGATGAATTTATGTAATTATTTTGGAAGATAGGTATTAATTTAAGTGCCAACCGGAAAAATTATAGCTGTCAATATAAGAATCATTTATATGTGTAAATACTCAAAAGAGAAAGACCAAAACTGTAGTGTGATGTTAAATCACTGAAGAAACGGTAATATTTAAAATGAAATTCCATTTATGAATGTATCAATATTAGAATCTAAAGTTATGTCTTTTCATGATGTTGATATACAAAGGTCGTTAAATTGTTTAAGAAAGCCCCCATCTCCAGAAGGAAATTGACCTACCAATAAAATTTCATTTGCTAGAAAAGTTGGAATGTTATGATAGATGAAGATTTTGGAATTACCTACACATCCACCCTCATTTTGGGTTTGATTTTTGAATAGATGAATGAATGAAATTCAAGTGATGACTTAGTTTTACCCTCGAAAAAAATGTCAAATATGATTTTTTTGCATTTTACTTTCCATAATAAAGGTAATATAGATAAAAAGTTACAGTCTTTGTTTTTTGTTGTTATTGTTTCTGCCACTGCTGTCAAAATTGTTCTCTTAGCCCTAGATGTTTAGAATCGGTTGATTTTCAGTGTGACACACTTCTGCTAGGTATCTGCAGTGGAGCTGAAAGGTTTATTCCGTTGATTAAAATAGAATTCCTATGGAATCAACGGTGCCTGCAGGTCATCAGAGGCAGTGGTTTTCCCTGCTCTCAATGGCACGGTGGTGTGTGTGTGTGTGCACGTATGAACTTTTGCTTTTGCTCCGTGAGAGGTGATGAGAGGTTGACATCCATGGAAACACGGGGGTGGGGGGTGGGGGTGTTACAGGGTACATCTACTCCTCTGAAGGCGTGGAAACGTATATGCAGGCTTATATTGTCTCATGCCTCTGCCCATGGCCGCCCAGGTGTGACGCTGTGTGATTTCAGCTTTTCTGCCCACTCCTGGGTAAATAAATCTGGATCCTGCAGTTTAGGTTCCTAGAAGGAGACAGAAAACCTAGCCATGGCCTCCAATCCAGATTAATCATTAATAAAACTAATAATATATTTAGATCCCCTTTTGCCTCCTTGAATCTGTGTTCAATTCACTGAAGAACTGGACAGCTGTATAGATATAAAATTTATTAACCCCAAATCTCAAAAAATGATTTAGTGAATTTTCCATGAACTTTAAACAGTGACTGTTTCCAAACTTCCAAGGGCCGTGCTCTCCCTCCAACAACTCTATGCGGATAGATACACACCATTTCACCCTAAAGCAATCTCCTGAAGCTGCCATTACCTAACTCTTGCCTACTTAGACATTCATTTTGGCAAATTCAACTTCGTGCATTTCCAAAGATATAAATGCTATTCGCGGAGATGTCAGATGACGCAAGGGTCCTCAGGGGAGCTGAGATGGTTTGTCTTACGCCTCTAGCTGTTTATGTCCCACCAGCAGGCATTCCTATCATTAGGTGCCATTTCCAGCCAACTGTTCTCACTCACCCACATCTTTAACGTTAAGTAGTAAACACAAGAACAGCCTTAGCATAATCCAGTTTCACTGGACTGATTGTGAACTCAAAATACCTCTTATTTCTTGTGAAGCATGTGCCTTTTGTAAACCATATAGGATCGCTTTCAGTCTAGCGTATATTCTTAATGAACTCATGAATACCAACGTTGTTTGATTTTCCTCCACACCGTTCTAGACTGTCAGTGGGCTAAGTTACAGAGTTTTAAATTCTTTAGACCCTTTGAATTATCTTAATGTCCTACAGCCGGTTTTTCTAAATATATCATGCAGGACTAACATAGTAGAAATTCGTATTATCAGGATGAAAGCTGCAAGCGCTCAGAGATTTCTGGTGGTAGTATTAGCTTCCAAGAGAGCGTATTTTCCTACGCCTTTTTTTTTTCATTCCCACTTGACACCTCTCAATCAAACTGCACAGGAAACTTGGCCTGTCATTCAAAGAGAAAAAAAAAAAAAAACTAAGCAGAATGTCATTGTCGACGATATTCTAGGTGTTTCGAAGCAAGATAAGACTTCTTAAAATGTTGGAAAGTATTTGCTTATTATCTGTGTTCTTTTTGCCTGAAGTCAGTACAAAGAGGAATGGCCAAGGGCTGAGTATTCTGTTGGGCACCTCTACATATATCTCAACCCTGGGAGGTATTGTATATAAATGCACGTTTTTTTCAGGCAATATTTTTTCAGTATTGACTTGAGACGGAGTCTCAGAAAGATATAGTGGTAATTACCCGGGCTTAGAACTAAAGAATCCTGGGTTCAAATTTCAGCTTTAAAGCTAAATTCCTTGGCCCAGGCCCTTAATCGTTTTGAGGCTCGGTGCATTCACCTGTGAATTGAGGCTAACAATACATACTTTGCAAATCTATGAGGATTAAATGCCACAGGTAAAACAGATTTTAGTTCCTTCCCCTACTCCTTTGAGCTTTGTGTTTGCTTGAACGTTACTGTTCTGTTATAAAAAGGCTGGCATTTTGCTATTTTCTTCTATTTAGTAAGCTTTTTATAAATCTAGAAAAGTACTAAGAATGGTTTTAAACATGACTATGACATACCTAAATTGTCACTTTAAGCATATTTCCCTTTTTTGTTTAAAACATAAGGATAACACTATTCAAACGTTTAGCGTTAGATCCTTAAGAATTAGTAAAAGATTTTAACTTTGTCACATCAAGTATGATTTTTTAAATATAAAGTTATATTAAACTAATTAAAATATTACCAATTCAAAAAAGGAGGGAAAAATGGGGAACAACTGGTAACTTTACTCGAATATTTAAAACTTAGAGATGATAAAAGGTTCCTTATGCAAATTAAAAGAGAAGTGATATAACTGACAAAATATTGGAATCTAGAAAAATAGGAAGAACACCTACAAATCAGTTACAAAAAGATGAATACAACAGAGAGATTTGTCAAACTGCACAAGCGAGCATCAGAAACGTATGAAAATATGCTCGACTCCACTAACAAACCTCTGTCCGCCACAGCTGCATGCTGTTGGAGGAGACAACAGATTCAGATTCACAGGGTTTGAGTTAGGAGCTTTACATCCAAGAGTCGGAAGGGAGTACTTCACCTGCCTAAAAAAATATGCAAGTTGGAGATCCCCGGTGAGGTGTGCGTGGGCAGAAGGGAGCCAGGGTGTGTGCGCCTGCGCCCAGGAGCGGCACGTGTTTGTACGCAGGGGAGGCGGAGGTGGGTTCTCTAAAGAATCCACAGAACGCACGTGAGGGCGGGTTCGATGTAACCCTTGCGAGAGAGCGCAACACTCGGGAAAGTATGAACTTTCCAGATCCCATCCTTTCCTGTCTCTCCCTGGTCTTCATCCAGATTATCTGGTAGAAACAGAATCTTTAAGGGGTGGAAAGAAACAAGAGTCCAAATCACAGCCCCCTTCTTCATGTGGGTCTGTGGGTCTGGCTGATAAGGAGAGAACTTTCAATCGTAAACAGAATAGCGATTATCCCATGAGACTGGGCATCTGAAATTTGCGTTGAGACTGCATTTGCAATTTGAATGACCCGTGCCCGCTGAATCAAGGAGGGCTCCCCAAACTGAAATAGACGATGTCACCAATGATGACCTTGCCACCCGACATAAAGCTTTGTGTGCACAGAAAATACTGGAAGTTCATGTGATTGAGCCCTACTACCTGCTTGGACCCTGAGAGCATTTGCAGCTAGTCCAGAGGCCCCAAAGCTACCCCAGGTTTTAGAGGTCAGCCCATCAGACCTTCCACGGCCTTTGGAGACAGAGTACCAGGTGATTCCTCTTCCACTTATTCAGACCCACTGAGGTAGGCAGAATTCTCAGATGGCCTTGGAGATTCCTGGCCTCTGATACGGGCGCACCTTCCCCCAGTTATTCAATCAAGCACTGCTGTGGGGTGATTTTGTAGATGTAATTCAGGTGCCAAGTCAACTGACCTTAAAATAGATTATCTGCCTGGGCCAGACCTAATCACGTGAGCCCTTTAAAAGATACCTCCTCCCCTCGCCCCACGCCGGTCCCAGAAGTCTGAGAGACGCATTCCATCTCTCCTGGGAGAAAGCAAGCCTCCCATTTGGCTGGCAAGGAGGAGGCCACGTGGCAAGGAACTGGGATACCCTCGAGGGGCTGAGAGGAGCCGCCGTGGGATGACTGGAAGAAAACAGCGACTCAGCCTTATGACAGCAAGGAAATGGATTCTGCCAACAGCCAGTGAGCTTGGAAGGGAACTCCCAAACTCAGGTGAGAACTGCGACACCTTGATTTCAGTCAGACAAGACTTGGAGGAGAATCCAGACACGCTGGACCTATACTTCTGACCTACAGAAATTGTTAAGGTAACAAATGTGTACGGTTTTAAGGGGTTGAGACTCTGGTAACTTGTTACATAGCAATGGAAAACTAATATAGCTCTCAATTAGGGATTCGAAATTGCCAAAGATGAGTTGCTCAGTCAAGGGTTTGTTTCTTTCTTTGCTATCCAAACCAGGAAACAGGAAGCCCTCCGTGCTGAAGTATCGATTTTCCTGAAGCATCTGATGGTAGCTTTAATGGGTGAGTACCTGAGTCACTTTAACACTGAAGGGAACATAGATGTTTGTGGTTACGCTGGGTATCTCCCCTCTGCTCTTACCCATCCACTCTTCACCCTCACTCATCCCGATCTGTGCACTTGGAGGCTGACTTGGAGGGATGGGTACCACAAGCCCCCTTGCCGTGCTTCTACCCACTGCTTTCAGCCTGTCCACTTGCTGGCTGGAGATGGGTGGCAGGGAGAAGAGACAGTAAGGCTGGGACGTTTATTTCCCGGATTGGCCTCATTTGTAGGCCTTGTGTTGGCTGTGTCACGCTCAACCAAGCTGAAACCCCTGCCAGACAGATCTCTCCATTAGGCGGGCTCCTGGTCATTGCTCCTGCCCTTGACCTCAGGCCTAAGAGGGATGTCCTGGACCCTACCCTGTGTCGAGACCCCTGGTACTGCACGACTGTTTTGCGATTGCCTTAAAACCTACCTACATCCGTGTAAATCTCTTTATGGAATTCTCCTCAATTACCCAATTTGAAAATGCCAACAGTTTCCTACCAGAATTTGACTGTTCGAGGAATCAAAGGACAGAGTGCCCATTTTTAAATGATAAAACATGGGACTTAAGATCAATTTCTTTCTCTTTTGGCTGGCTACATCCAGCTGTGCTGCTTCACCTTCCAGTATTATTAGTTTATTATTCTCACCTCCCTTTAGGGAGAATACTCCATAAAATTGGAAAACCATTTGGTGTAAATAACGTAGCTCATATGCAGGTATGATTTTCTATACTGTATGATAAAGTGTCATTTTAGTAAAGAAGCTTCCTGGTATGAAATAAGCACTAGGTTGTTACAAGATGTCTTCAGGTACCTGCGCTTCCCAGGGCTCTTAGGATAAAGGTTTAATGAAATTATGTGCCTCATCTTCCCCATTCACAAAGTGGGACAATTAGCATTATTTGTCCCTTGCTCACAACTAAACGTATACGTACATGATTATACTTTAGTGTGTTTTTTCCAGACTGTTGCTGTTAATAATAATAGCTCAGGCATACTGAGTGTTTACTGCATGCTGGTCATTCTTCTAAGATTCTTGTACACATTTCTTACTACTCTTCACAATGACTCTGTGACGTAAGTAGTAGCGTCACGTTGCACATTTTACCTATGAAAGCTGAAATGCAATATACAGGTGAAATGAAACGCAGGGAGATAAAGCGCATATAGCCAGTTGGTGTTGGCACCGAGACTCAAACCCACTCAAGCTCGGTGTTATCATCTACTTAGTAACTAGTTCATCAAGGCTGCCTTACTGTACCCAAAATGCTGATGACAAAAGAAATGGGAGGACGTTAGATACGACTTCAGTGAAACCCAGTGGTTTTCTCGTTATGACCTAACTCATTCTTCTGTTACCCCTTACAAAGTTTCATCAACTCAGGCTTCTGAAGTGTTATGTGGTGCATCCCTCATAAAGGTAACAAATCTTCTAAAAAGAAAACGGGGACAATTATTTCTAGAAGACAATGAGGGTCACTTAAATATATTTCTTCCAAGTAGTATGGAAAATAGGAGGAAGAAACAAACAGGTTAAGTTACCAAAATATCCATTCATACTCTATGCAAATCTCATATTCACAATCAAAATGAGTAATTTTATGCCAAGACTGCAAAAAAAAAAAGGAGAATACTTACTGAAACTGTACAAAATTACTTGCCCTTTTCTGGGAAAAGGGTAAAAAAAAGATCTGGGTGTATGAAGGCATTGTTCTATGTGCAATCTGAATTACAGTTACACAAATTGACCAAAAGTTATTTCTTGTCTCCTAGCAAGTGAGATTGCTTTCTACCCTCACAAGTGTTTGTAATAATTAAGTTAAATTTTTATGAGCTTTAGAAACGTAACTCATGAAATGTATGAACAAGCCTTGAGCACATTTTAAAATAATTAATAAAATTATTGGAAGGTATAAATTTTAAATTACATCCTCCTTTATGACAGAACCAAGGCCTGGTACAACTTCTTTTTTCCCTTGAAGGTGAAACGTTCATTTAAAGGTACTAATCCTAACAGCATTGGCCAAATGTGGACTGAGACATTTAAAGTAATTACGAATTCGTAAGTGATATAATCGTTTCATTTTGAGAAGGTTTTTGATTTATCTTCCAAGGCTGTATATTGCAACAGAACAGAAACCAGCGGCATTTTTGATGTGCCGAAAGAAAGAAAGGAAGGCAGACACAGTGTATTAATGCTTCCTCTCTGGGAAAAACATTAGAAATACTAAAGAGATAAGCACAGAGACACAAATGACTTGGCAGGTAAATTCTCAATTTTAAAAAAGCAGAAACAGATCACATCTCCTTCTGAGAACTTTCCAGGGCATAATAACCAACTCTGCCCATAATTGGGGGACATTTTCTCCACTAAGTCAAATGTCAACCAGAAACTTAACCTAAGAAACCATAATAGTTTTTTTTTCAAATGACATCAGAAGAGCCATCCTTTCAGTAAACATAAATTAGGCACCTGAACCAAGCACATATGTGACACTCAGGTGTTGAAAATGTGAGTGACCCACACTCTAACCTTTAATAGGTTCCCAGATATATAAACCACGAAACACAACAGTATCAAAAAGGCCACAGTGGAGCTATTATCAGTTACTATAGGAGCCCAGAAGATGAAGCTCTGACCCTGTTTCTAGAGTTCAAGCTAGAAGTTAGAGGATGGAAACAGGAAAATGCAGTGCCTAGAATGTCACAGTGTATATTTGCACTCCTACGTATTTATAGTATCTTGTATTATGTCACAAATCATTTGTCACTAGACTATCACAATACTGGTAAACTTGAATGTACATTTTCACACATTCATTGATGAGATGTGAAAGTTTTAAGCGGGTAGTACCATGAAAAGTAGAGTGAATGAACACAAAAGAAAAATAGTAAAATATATAGTATATAAAATCTGTATATACAACATGAGGAGATGATATATGGTGAGATACGATATATAGAAATGAACCTCCTCCTTTATCCAAAACCCCTAAATCACGTTTGGAACCAATAGTTGAGGGAAGTACACCTGACCTAAAGTAGTGTTTAAGAAAATACTTTTTTTCCTATGAAACATGTCAGGCTGTTGTTTCCTGTCACTTTGACCTATTGTGTTTGTGAGCTCTGCAACGTGAGCGTGACAAAGAATACCAGATGTCAGTGCAGGATAAAAAAAAAGTCTACCAGCGTTCAACGTTTATTAATACAAAACAATAGGTCGCTGGAGAAGTCATGTGGGTCCAAATGGGTGTGAAACAGGAGTGTCAACTGCTCGTTGCGCTCAGCTTGGGGTTCCCTGATGTAATTCACCCTGAGGTGCTCAGAGCGCCCCCTAGGAGTTACAGTACGGGGGGAGGGGGCGTCCTCACACAGCGGTCAGGAATTCAGTATGTGAGGACTGGAGGTGGAAGCAACTTAATGGCTGTGCTCATGTGATAGAAAACACTGGGGCCTTTCAGCAGTCGGTTCAGGCCACAGGGCTCTTCACTGTCCATATCTTGCGTGGTGTTGATGACCCTCAAAATGAGATGCCAAAGGCAACAGGAGTAAATCAGAAATTATTCCGTTAATCAAAAACTCGCATACATATCCTTTCACGTTGAAAGACAGTTGTTTTCCAACCTGTAACTAAAGGGTCAGAGGTTGCCTAGTTCTATCTCGTGATATTATCTCACCTGTAAAGCATGTCTTAGTCACGGAGAAAGGTAAGGTTACTGTGGTCTGGGTTTTCCTTCTGTCTCTACTTCCACTCTTGGGATATTGGAGAGTCTTCAAAATGAAAACTCTCTCGGTTTCGTTTAAAAAGGTCAGGGAGACGCAAAGCTCCTCTTTATTGACTATTCAGTCTACAGATTTCAGAGTCTCTGCTCCCATTACATGAATAGAATTAAAATCTAAGTTCTCTGAGCCCACGTGCTGCCTGTAGTATAAGACGGCACCTCAGAAATGTCGGAGTTTGTAGCTGTCAACACCACTTCACCCTCAGTGCCCCCTCCATCTGAAAACACAACCCTATATTCCTTCAGGATAAGAGTGAGAGGCAGAAACTGCATCCTTTTTACGATTTAGTGTTGGCAATCACATAGCATCCCTTCTGAGATGTCCATTAGTCAAGGCCCAGATTCTAGGGAGAGAACATAAACCCCATTGACAGGAGTGTCAATCATCTGGTAAGAAAAGCATATGAGATTGAATAAACATACGGATGCGGCCATCATTAGAGCATGTAACCTTCGATCTGTCACACCCTCCCTCCAAGGTAAGGAGGGCCCAGGCCTTAGAAATATAACGGCCCTTCTCTCCTGCTCAAGGATCGGGGGAATAATTTTATTCATTCTCTTGCAAGAATGGACAAAATATCTCCTCTAAAAATATGAAAATTATATATCCATGTCCGGTTGGGTGTATATAAATGTGTTTCTGCCAAATAAATCCATCAGTAGGAATCTGTAAACCAAGGTTCATGTCACGAATTGTCAGGAGAGAGATTGTGGACTCAAGTTTCTGACTGGGTTATTGTGATCTGTAATAAGAAGTATATGTTTGGTCTTGATCCTGTTTCTAGCATACAGCTAATACTGTTGGCGTTTCCTAAGTGATGAGAGCTATAAATGTGTCTTTTATTATGTTACTGAGTGAGTTTTGGACCAAAACCTAAGAATGGGGGCTGGTTGCCAGGGGAACTAATTGTGTAATTAGGGGTTTCCTCAGGGGAAGGAAGAGGGGCTGGAAGTTGGATCAATCGCCAATAGCTAATGATTTAATCAATCATGCCTTTGTAATGAAGCCTCCATAAAAGCCCCAAAGGATGGGAGTCAGAGAGCTTCCAGGTTGGTGAACACATGGAGTTTCAAGGAGATTTGTGCATTTGGAGAGGGATGGACACTTTGTGCCCTTTCCCCATACCCTGCCCTATGCATCTGTTCCATTTGGCTATTCCCAAATTATATCCTTTTATGATAAACCAGTGATCTAGTTAAGTAAAATGTTCCTCTGAGTTCTGTGAGCTGCTCTAGCAAATTAATCAAACCCAAGGAGGGGGTCATTGGAAGCTCCGACCTGTAGCCAGTTGGTCAGAAACACAGGTGGCAACCAGGACTTGGTGCCCGAAGGAGGGGTGAGGTGGGGCAGTCTTGTAGGACTGAGCCCTTAAGCCCCTAACCTGTGAGATCTGACACTACCTCCAGGTAGAGAGTGTCAGAACTGAGTTGAATTGTAGGTCACCAGCTGGAGTCCCAGAATTGTTTGGTGATGTGGGGAAATGTGCCCCCTGACGCCCGCCTGCCCGCCAACACACACACACACACACACACACACACACACACACACACACACACATGAACTGGATGTCGAACCTTTGAATTAAAATATATTACAATTTGGAACCAAAGAGCTACTTTACTAAGCTGTAACATCAGTAACTAGTAACTTTATATCCATCGTGAAAATATGGCAAAAAAGTACACAGTTAAGAATGCAATAGGTAACAAAACATTGTAAATCAACTGTACTTCAATTTACATAAAAGAATGCAGTAGGTAAAACTTTATTATAAACTACTTGGCAGTTTATTGGAAGGTGAGTCTCTTGAATTAACTTCCCTGTAGGAACAGAAAAATAGTTTAGATGATTTGGCTAAATATACTTTGAATCCCAAATTCAAATGAAAGAAGAGAAAGAAACAACGATTAATTTAAAACATTTATAGCACACATGATCTAAGACTTGGTTGTTAGTAAGAACAGCATAGCATTCCATCTTCCTATTTTTAAATACAGAATTAACAGAGTTGTAGACTATGGACTTGAATAAATTATTGTAGAGGAGGAAAAAGAATTTTTCCTCTACCTCTCTGAGTTCTTAGCTTAGACCCCTTTAGTAAAAATATAGATTGACAAGAAAAAACAAGCAGAAGGTTATCAACATGTATACCTCATGCGCACACGGGAGAAACCCAGGAAAAAATTACGCAACTCTCTGAGGTGGCTTAGAATTCAGGCTTAAATATCATCTGAATAGGGAAAGGGGAGAGGGAATGTAGGCCTTTTAGGGGAGAGTAAATGATTTTTAGGAAAGATGAATCGTCCCATAGAAGAATAGATTGGAGGTATGATAGTTTGTGATGGAGTTTGTCTGGGTGTCAAACAGTCCCCTCTCCTGTAATGAGACTCCTGGGGAGAGGATTTATGACAGATGAGTTTCTTTTGGAGGATCTGTCTTTAGGCAGATAAGGAGAGTTCAGAGAAAGTCTTTCTCTGCATTTGCTGCTTTTCAAGTGCCTACAGTTCAAAATAATCAATATACTAAAAAGCATATTTTGAGGTGTATTCTGCTACCCTTCGTTATCAAGAATCACTAGTAAAATAATTATTTGAATATAAATACCTGCCTTCAAGATGTTTGAAGTCCCTTAAATAGGTGGGTTTCTTTTTTCCTCATACATTTCTGAAGTCTGTTAAATACTTTAGATTTTCCACCTTCAATCTTCTATATTTTTTTCTTTTGCAAGAAACTTTCAGTTAAGCAACAATAACTTCAGTCAAGCCTTTTTATTATTATTATTATTTATTTTTTGGCTGCATTGGGTCTTCGTTGCCGTGCGCAGGCTTTCTCTAGTTACTGCGAGCAGGGCTACTCTTCTTGCAGTGCGTGGGCTTCTCACTGCGGTGGCTTCTCTTGTTGCGGAGCACGGGCTCCAGTAGTTGTGGCACGTGGGCTCAGTAGTTGTGGCTTGCGGGCTCCAGAGCACAGGCTCAGTTTCTCCATGGCATGTGGGATCTTCCCGGACCAGGGCTCGAACCCGTGTCCCCTGCATTGGCAGGTGGATTCTTAACCACTGCGCCACCAGGGAATTCCCCTTCAGTCAAGCCTCTGTCTAAATCATATTCTGAACAGACATATGTTAAAGAGAGAACTGATCAAACTTGAGAGCAGGAAAACAAAAAGAAAATCTATGTGGATGGACCCTCAGTTCTGTGCCCTGAAGGAGAAAATGTAGCTAGATTTCCAAGGTCCTCTCTGGAATTTGAGACCTCAGTAAATTTTTCCTTTCTACAGATTGGGGAAGACTTCCCCTGCAGAAGAGAGGGAGCTGTCCTACCCCATGCTTGGGACCCCAGAGTTAGCTCAGACCTGGCAGGGAAACCCAAGGAGTGAAAGCATGGATTGCCTGAGAAAAACCAAGCTGTGACTGCCCTCTGCTGGAGAGGCCTAGATGACCAGCCTCTCTGAGACTCCTCCGTAGGACCCAGATGCCAGCTCCCCTTTATACTCTCCCTCCCTCCTGACAACTAAGCTCATAAGTACTCTCTCTAGGCTAGTTGCTACAGCCTCTACTGTCCCTGCTCCAGCTCGCCGCCATGCTGGTTCTTTCTCCTCCTGAGCTCTGTACTGTGGCTTCTTAAGTAGTGCTAAGTAAGTAGGCCTTGTATTTTTGCTTTCCCCAATTATTAACCAAGGTGACATTCTGCCATAAGCCTGAGACATCTTTCCCTTCCCGGTTCCACCCAAAACACCGAAGTGTTAACCGACCAGGGTTCTTGGTCTTCCGCAATCAACAGAAACTGACTAGAGGCCAGAGAAGAAATTCAGGCAAGGCTTGACTGGGGCCCCTGCTGCAGTAGCGGGGAGCGAGAAAGCAAGGTTCCCTTGCTTGCCCACTGCCTGAGGAGGGGCAAGCTTGTTCCTAATATGGGGTGAGGGTATGGGTGTGTCCATAGGGGCGGCTTAGGTATTTTGCAAACCCCTTAGGTGGTGTTGTGTGCAGGGAGCACACTCAATACCCTGCTTCTGCTCCCGGCATCCTGTTTTGGCTCCAGGCTCTTCAAAAGTGGCAGTTGGGGGCTTCCCTGGTGGCGCAGTGGTTGAGAGTCCGCCTGCCGATGCAGGGGACACGGGTTCGTGTCCCGGTCCGGGAAGATCCCACATGCCGCGGAGCGGCTGGACCCGTGAGCAATGGCCGCTGAGCCTGCGCGTCCGGAGCCTGTGCTCCGCAACGGGAGAGGCCGCAACAGTGAGAGGCCCGCGTACCGCAAAAAAAAAAAAAAAAAAAAAGTGGCAGGTGTTTTTTTTTTGGTCTCTTTGTATCTTTTGGGTCCAGAATTTGCCCCAACTGCTGCATGCACGCAGTTATTTTTAGTCCCATAGAGTTTCTTTGTATTTTGTTGCTTGAGGAGAGATGTGTCTAGGTGCCAGCATTGCCGCACTGCAGCAAAGGGTCCCGGGACCCAGATCCCAGCCTGTGTCAAAAGTACTTTATCTCTAGAGTGAAATGGACTCCCAGCGTATGTGGCCACTTTATGATTCTCTAATTGCTCTGTATGTTTGCTGAGTTCCCTTCTTGTATGTAACACACGACTATGGGCTAGTGGTATTTAAAGTGACTAGGGGGACAGAGGATAAGAATAGAAAAACGCTGAGTTAGAAAAAGAGAGCTGAGTTCTAATACTAACTTTATCACTCCAGCCCTTATTTATCCCTATATGGATGGAAAAAGATGAACTATATCACTGTTCCCAATTTAAGGTCCTTAGACCCCTAGAATGTAATCAAAAGGATCTGTGAACTACAAGGGGCCTCTGCATGAAGGACAACACATATGTTAGCTAAAACATCACATTTCTAAAGACATATAATTATTAGTAAAAATATATAATTATAATAATTATTACTTTGGTCCTAGATTAATACATTTGGTTAGTTTTGCTTTAATTTGTAAATCATTATCTACATAATTCAAAAATCTTGGGACCTCTCTGTGGATTTAAATGACTTTATGTTATCATTTAAGCCAAAATGTATCTGATTCACCACCCTCATCTGTATAACTATCAGGTAGCTCCTTAATCATTTCTCCCGTAGTTAGTTCTGAGAATACCTGGGAAGTTACACAGATGCCCACAGATCAGTGAAATCCTATTTTTGCCCTCCTGTCAGCTAGATGGTAACTGTCCTCTGCAAATCCGAGATTATAAACACCATCACCTTGGTTGCAGACACTGTCTACGGAGGTCTCCCAAGCCCATGAGGTTGTCTCCTTGACTTTCCAGTGCTGTGGGACCCTTGAGTTACTGACAAGCTCATGTACCCTATAGTTTCTGCTACACTTAGGCTAAGCCAGATTCAGCGCAGAATGAGGGAGGATAGCTTCTCTATATAAAGCCCAGTTACAGCCATGGACCCTAGCCAAGTTGAGAGCTAGGGAAGAGTCCACGTGCTGTCAGCCACTATCTTACGGTCTCTGAAGCCCCACCCCATCCCCTCTTCATTATCTCAGAGAGGAAAAAGGGGGAAGAATCATTCTCTTCTCCAGACTCTGTTCTCTCACACGATAGTTAACTCACTGGGACATCGGATCTTTTGGTGAACAGATTAAGTCAATGGAGGAAAAAGTAATAAAAGAACATCTTAGTGGTGATAAAATTTAAGAACTCTGAGTTACGTAATGCTTACGTCCCCTTTCAGGACTCCCTTGATGGCACACCCCTTCTGGCATCAACTTGTCTCACCAGGAATGTGGGAGTTTTCCTTGTAGGCATTCCTGGAATACTTCCTCCCTGTCACCATCTTCACCACTACCACCTCCCACCCATCCAATACTGGTTCTCGATTCTTTCCTCCCTTGTCCTAACAAGCCTTACATATCTTATATAAGAGGTACAGTCTTTCTTGTCGGTACTATTTTTATTTTTACTACTCTCGGATGTCACCAAAGAACAGTTGGAGAGCTTGATATTGACACGCCATATTATGAAAAAGACAAGATCCACACATCTGAATGCTTCGAGATAGATGCTTTAGACACATCATCTTATTTTGTGATATCATATTATATATGTGATAAATGCATTCCTCCCCATTTAGAGAATAAAGAATATGGAGTATTGTGTTCATAGCCAATAAAATGGCAAAGCAAAGATGCAAAGCCAGATCTGTCTTTAAACCCATACTCTTAAATCTCTGCTCAGAAAAAAAGGTAAGAGAAAAGAGGGAAACAAAAAAATCCCTCTGCAACCAAAATAAATTTCACATAATCCATACTGTAAAGCCTATTAACTCATCTCCAAGGGAATCCCTCAGGCTCTTAATCAGAACCTAAATCAGTCTCTCTAATCCTAATCGCAATGCTAGATGATCTGTTTTCTACGTCTGTGTCACATAGAAAACAACCTGTTGAAAGCAGTGAGAGTAATAAAAGATGTAATTACCAGATTCAGAGAAAAAAAGAGACAGGAAAGTTATAAAAATTAGTCTCACAAACTGAAAACTTCCCAGGAGGATAGGGCTACTTAGAGGCAAATAGCTCTGCGTTCTAATATCAGATTAGTGCAATGTTTGATGTTCATAAATTCTGGGGGCTTTTTGTCACCCTTATACCCTATTTATAGTAACTCCATTAAATTTTCCAAAAGGCAAGAATCAGCAGCTACATGTTCTCATTTACACACTTTTGTTTTAAACTTAAAGATAAATTTCTGCATTAAGTATTCTAGCACCACTGTTGGAAAACAATTGATTTTATCCAACATGAAGATTGGATTTTTGAGAATATTCAAGATTCTATTGATGGAGACTGCATACAATATAAATCCATTTTTGTAAAGATCAAGAAAAAGCAAAACAAAACGATGTTTTGTTTAGGGACATGTGATAAAATTAATTTTTAAAGCCATACATTATTAAAAGAATTTTTTACGCAAAGGAGTAATGGTCCTAAAATTTGAGATAGCGCTTTACTTCAGGATGAGACAAGAAAACGGAATAAGCAAGTAACCCAACTCAAAAATGGACTAAAGATTTGCATACCCATTTATCCAAAGAAACTATACCAATAAACAGTACCAATAAGCCAATAATATGAAAAGATACTCAACATCATTACTCATTAGGGAAATGCATATCAAAACCACTATAAGAGGGCTTCCCTGGTGGCGCAGTGGTTAAGAATCCACCTGCCAATGCAGGGGGCACGGGTTCGATCCCTGGCCCAGGAAGATCCCACATGCCACGGAGCAACTAAGCCTGTGTGCCACAACTACTGAGCTTGCACTCTAGAGCCCACGTGCCACAACTACTGAGCTTGCGAGCCATAACTACTGAAGCCTGCGTGCCTAGAGCCCGTGCTCCGCAACAAGAGAAACCACTGCAATGAGAAGCCCGCGCACCGCAACAAAGAGTAGCCCCTGCTCGCCGCAACTAGAGAAAGCCCGCGCACAGCAACGAAGACCCAACACAGCCAAAAATAAAAACAAACAAATAAAAATATATTAAAAAAAAAACATAAGATACCATTTCTTACCCACTAAGATGGGTATATAAAAAAGACAGACAATAACAAAGGTTGCCAAAGATGTGCAGAAACTGGCACTCACACGTTGCTGGTGAGAATGTAAAATAACACAGTCATATTAGAAAGCAGATTAGCAGTTTCTTTAAAAGAGTTAAACAGGCTTACCATGTGACCTAGCAATGCCACTCTTGCGTATCTACCCAAGAGAAATAAAAATACATGTCCACACAAAGGTGTGGATGCAAATGTTCAGAGCAGCGTTGGGCACAACAGCCGAAAAGGTGGGCATGGCTCAAATGTCCATCAACCGGTGAAGAGATAAAATGTGGTATATCCATAGAATGGATAACTTCAGCAACAAAAAGGAATGAAGTACTGACACAGGCTACAACATGGATGAACCTCAAAAATGTGCTCAGTGAAAGAAGCCAGACACGAAAGGACACCTATTGTATGACTATTTATATGAAAAAGAATCCTAAAAGGCAAATATATAGGGAAAGAAAGAAAATCAGTAGTTGCTTAGGGCTGGAGGTTAAAACCGGGAGTGACTAAATGGGCACAGATTTCTTTTTAGAGTGATGGAGATGTTGTAAAATTAGATTCCAGTAGATGATTGTATAACTTTGTAAATATACTAAAATTCATTGACTTGTACACTTAAAATGGGTCAATTCTACGATATATGTAAATCTCAAAAATATAAAAATCTCAATAAAACTTTTTAAAAGCATAACAGATTTCAACTTTTTCCCCTAACATTTTAATAGACTACCCACATGATTCAAAGTCCCCATGAAATTGTTCTTAATTGAAGCAACACATGACTAGGCTGTTCATCTTCTAGTTTGCATAACTGACAGGTGGAAAGGAGAGGCTTAATTACCCCCAAATTACTCACATTATCATTCCTTCCAATTTAAACAACCAAAGCACGGTTGTGAGTAATGGCACTAAAAATGTGCCAGTTTGCAGTCCCGACAACAGCAGGAAATATTGACGACTGGTGACCTTTGAGTCACTGTCGGTGATAACGTGGGCACAGCCAGCTTGCAGCTCTGCCTCTGCCTTGGATCAGCCAGAATACGTCCCATGTTTTACCTCAAAGTCAAAGAAAGGGAGATGATAGTAACTTTTATTTTTTAAAAAAATGATTAACCTTTCTTGATTCACCTTTAAAACTATATATGCAGGTGATTATCTGGAGGGCAAAATAGAAAAGTAGATGTACATGAACATGGCTGAAATGCATCAAATCCAATAAAAAAAAGAAAAATTAACTTGGAGACATGTTTGCTATTCCTCTGAGAAAGTATTCTTTTGGTTCTTCACATAGAACTTGGCAAGGTTCAACATTTCCTATCATTCATATTTCCCCAGAGACTCAGGTAAATGTTTCTGTGATGGTTGTTTTTAATGGAGACATAGTGTTTAAATTTATGTCTAGTGTATTGTTGCTCTGTGGGGTTTATGGTGGTTGTTTTTTTAATATGGCTGTTCTAAAAAGCCTTTTAGAAGAAGGCGTAGGATGAACTTAATGGCTTTGTTTATGCTTTTTTGGAGAGCAGGTTCTTTCTACCCTGCAAAATGAAAAAGTTATTTCGGGAAATACAGAATAGACTGGCATATTTTTCTCAGACCTGTGGTATGTTACAATGAGGCCAGAACTGTCAGACCAAGACAGCAAAGCCTGTCAGCCTTCATTAGCGATGAAATGCACACAGCCTAACGTTCTATTACTGGTGATGCAAAAGGAAAATACGTCAGAGCAAGAAGAGAATAACAGGAATTATTTCCCTTTTTATTTATCACTATATGTTCAGCCAGACAGAGCTGAAAATTCTCCATTTGCTAATAAAGCAATTTAGATTCCTTGAACATCATTGGTCATCTCAGAAGAAGCATTCTGGGCTTAGAATTTGTTTTCACTGTTCAGGGACTTCCCTTTTTCTGGAATATCTTCCTCTTCGATCTTCTCCTGATGAAATTCATTACATGAGCCTGGAACAAGGACATTAGTGGGAAAAATGGGGAAAATCTGAGTAAACCTGTCATTTAGTGAATAGTATTGTATCAATGTTAATTTACTAGTTTTGCTTCTTGTGCCATGAGTATGTAAGATGTTACTGAAGGGAAGCTGGGTGAAGGGTACAAGGGGACACCCTGTGCTATTTTTGCGACTCTTCTGTAAACCCAAATATATTTCATAATAAAACCACTAGAGAAAACAAGGAGAGTTACTAAACTTAAGGAGAGTTACGAGAGCTGGATCAGATATCTTCCCCATTATGTCTGCTTTTATCCGTCCCCTGTGAGAAGGAAAACTTTATATTACATGCTCTCATGGCCTTTTGTTTGTTTGCAGCACATACCACATTCTGACTTTTGTAATTGTGTACATATTTAATCTCCCCTGTTAGGAAAGCAGAATGGTTTAGAACCAAAAAAAAAATGAGTTTAAATCCTAGTTTTATCAACCTTGGGCAAATGACTTAATCTCCCTAAGTCTCAGTTCCTTCATCTAAAAAAGTGAGAATAACAAGTTAACCATAGATTAGCTGACCTTATATGTAGAAAGATCTTTGGACAAAGCCTGGCACCTAGTAGATGCTCAAAATATGTATTTACGTTATTGATCCCATTACCCTTATTATTAGACTAAGTTTCTTGGTATCAGAGACTGTCTTGCTCCAGTTCACAGAGACTTGAAATGTGGATGCTCAGAAATGGGTTAGTGAATTGCAATGATTCCAGAATATGTTTTTTCAGGTTGGCGTGTATGTCAAACCTTCTCATTTAATCCAGTATTCTAATAATTGAATTCTCTAAATTATTATTTCCCTCTTTACGGTGTTCTAAATTCTCAAAAGTACACATTTATATTCTATTATATCTAGCCCCACCCAATGAAGTTTCTCATGAAACTACAATAGGAGGAAAAGGTTTTTTTTCCTGTAAAGTTATTGAGTAAAAACCCTAAATGTTTCACTTTTCTGTTTCTCCCTCTGAAGCAAGAATCTACCTCTCGCTACAGCTCAGTAGCCCGTCTCACATTCTTGGGCCTGAAAGTGCCTCCTTGAGCGGACCCTGCTCAAAATCTGCAGTGCTTGCTCTGGTTTGTTAATGTCTTCGTTTCCAATCATAAAGCAAACTCTGCGTATTCTAACCCTTACTCGTACATGTGTGCTTTGGGGCTTACCAGAAATGGATAGTGCTGGAGTAAAATAGGATGACATTTCATTTACTTTTTATATGAATATTCTGAAGACGTTTATTAGCATAAGTTTAGTTGTTTTCTCCTTCAGTCCCTTTCACGAAGGGTGATTGATTGTTTAGTACCTACCAGCCACCAAGCGAAATACTGGAAATACGAATTTGAAGAAAGTTGTTACCCTAAATAAGTTCATGTCCTCTAGAGAGACAAACTCGTAAACGGCTCATTATAATGCATTGTGGACTGTGCAGTGAAACAGATGTTACAGAATATTATGGGATATTATAAAAGAGCATCTCAATCTGGAGAGAAAAGGAGCATCATGGCTGCAAAGCATCAGTCTCAGCCTGAGCCGCCGTGGAAACCGCCTGAGCAGCTTTAAAAACTACTAAAACCACAGTGAGGTATCACCTCCCACCAGGCAGAATGGCCACCATCAAAAATCTACAAACAATACATGCTGGACAGGGTGTGGAGAAAAGGGAGCCCTCTTGCACTGTTGGTGGGAGTGTGAATTGGTACAGCCACTGTGGAGAACAGTATGGAGGTTCCTTAAAAGACTACAAATAGAACTACCATAGGACCCAGCAATCCCACTCCTGGGCATATACCCTGAGAAAACCATAATTCAAAAAGAGTCATGTACCACAATATTCATTGCAGCTCTATTTACAATAGCCCGGAGACGGAAGCCACCTAAGTGCCCATCATCGGATGAATGGATAAAGAAGACGTGGCACATATGTAAAATGGAATATTACTCAGCCATAAAAAGAAATGAAATTGAGTTATTTGTAGTGAGGTGGATGGACCTAGAGTCTGTCATACAGAGTGAAGTAAGTCAGAAAGAGAAAGACAAATACCGTATGCTAACACATATATATGGAATTTAAGAAAAAAGAATGTCATGAAGAACCTTGGGGTAAGACAGGAATAAAGACACAGACCTACTAGAGAATGGACTTGAGGATACGGGGACGGGGAAGGGTAAGCTGTGACAAAGCAAGAGAGAGGCATGGACATATATACACTACCAAACGTAAGGTAGATAGCTAGTGGGAAGCAGCCGCATAGCACAGGGAGATCAGCTCGGTGCTTTGTGACCGCCTGGAGGGGTGGGATAGGGAGGGTGGGAGGGAGGGAGACACAAGGGGGAGGAGATATGGGAACATATGTATATGTATAGCTGATTCACTTTGTTATAAAGCAGAAACTAACACACCATTGTAAAGCAATTATACTCCAGTAAAGATGTTAAAAAAAAAAACAACTGGATCCTGGGAGCCACTTGCCTAAATTCTGTTGTAATTGGCCTGGGGTGTTTCTTAGGGAACAGGGTCTTTTCAAGCTCTACTGTTCTAAAGAATGAGAAGAAACTAGTCAGGCTGAGGAGTGGGAAGATGGGGAAGGGCATGGGGAGATGGTATGTCAAGCAGAGTGGCACGAGCAAAGGCACTGAGGCAGGAAAGAGCTCGGGGTTTGACAAGTGTTTCAGTTTTGTGAGAGGGCAGTGTTCTTAAGAAGCCTTCAGCGTTCTGAGAGCAGTGGTGGGACCTGAGACAGGAGAGGCGAGCGAGGAAGCCATGTGCTGCTTTCAGGATAACAGATTTGGGGCAAAGAAACGGCACGGTCAGATTTACGTTGTAGATAGCTTCCTTTGCTCGCTGAGTAGAGGGGGGTATGTTTAGATGGACAAGACTGGAGGCAGGGAGATGAATCAGGACGTCCAAGTGAGACATGATGAATCTTGAAGCAGCATTAGAAAGAGATTCCTAAAAATTGTTTAGGAAGTCATATTAACTGGCCTCAGATATTTTTGGGGTGCGGTGAAAGAGGTGGAAGGAGAAATCTGGTGAACGGGTGGATGGAGATTAATACCTACTGAGACAGAGAAGGTGATAATGGCAGTAGGTTTGGGAGGAAATAGGATCTGCTCAGCTTGGAACGCAGTACATTTGAGAAGCCTGTGGAGGCTTGGGGTGGAGATATTGGACAAGGCCACCTGTGCCAGGTTTCGGGATGGATAAGAATATGGACTTGGACTCATTCAAGCTTGCTTTTGCTGTGGCGGGTTCCTGAAGCAGCAAACAAGCAATGCGAAGATAGGGATGTGAAGGGCTGACATAGCTCCTCATTGCCTCCCTTTTATCTTAAGGAGACACATTGCAAATGCAGTGTCTAGGCAATGTATATGAACAATTTGTCCACAGGGACAAAAGAATTACAGGTCTATGGGCTTTCCTGACTTTTATACTCTCAGTCATGTCAGCACCCAGTAACTTACGGTACCATTTGAAGCTATAGTTCTGTTATTCGACAAACCACATTACACAGGCCTACTATCTGGATTCTGAGCCTCGAAATTCTTGTTCTGTTAGTACCGGGGAAATGCCTTATCTCCCCAAGTCAGTTGGTCACATATAACTCATACGTTCTTTTTGTTATATCTCAATAGGCAACAGTATTTGGAGGTGGGTAGATAAGGGATAAGCTTCAATAAGCTACAACTTCAATACCAGGTTATAAAGAAAGCAAGTTGCAGACCAAATTCTGCCGTAAGCACAGGCATTTATTAGTGTTCTGCTATCTATCCTCATAACAAACCACCCTAAAACTTAGTAGACTGTGTCAATGAAAAATTAATCAGTCAATCTAAGAAAGAAATGGAAATTTTTCTTCGAGCCAAATTTGAGGATTATAACCCAGGAAGAGCGTTTCAGAAAGCTCTGAGAACCGCTCCGCCCTTTAGAAATCAAGGTGCAGTTATACACGTTTTTTGAGGCAGAGGGCTGTACATTAGATGGCATATTATTGACAGTTGACATAATCCAAATCTAAGTGTCATGTGAACCCTTCCGAGATCCAGAAGGAATGCTGTCTTTAAGGAGTTGTCTTGATGCTAGGAGAATTGTGCTCTCTACAGTTGAGCAGGTATTCCTGCCAATGGGGAAGGATATACAGTGCACAGTGAGGGGAGAGAGGAGGCCGAAGGGCAGAGAAACGTTTTGTTTAAAATTTTTCTTGTCTTGCCCTAAAATGTGAATTTTATTTCACAGCTGAAATAACCATCTTTTTGTTAATCTCGCACAGTTCTGAGGTATAACTGATCTCAGCTGGGTGGTTTTTCTCCCTTGAGATCTCTCAGTTGTCATGTCTGCTGGGGTTCTGGAGGACAGATGGATTGAACATCCATGGCGGCTACTCACGGGGCTGGTTTGTATGCTGCTTTGGTCGGGAGCTCAGCCGTAACACCTGTGCATATCCTCTTTATGTGGCCTGGGCTTCCCACAGCATGGTGGCTGGAAGCAGGACAGTTAAGGGCTATACCCAGAACTGGCAGAGTCATTTTGGCTATACTCTGTCACCAGTGCAGCCACGGGAACTATCCATATTCAATGGAATGAAGAAACTAGCCCTTATAGCTTGTTGACAAGGTTACCTTGCAGAAGATCCTTTAGTCTGTGAAAATACAATCTGCCACAGTTAGAAAACCGGCCCCACACAGTCATGCAACCTGTTCTTTAAAGATGATGAAGCCTCAGCTTTTCGTCCTTTTTGTTGCTCCAAAAATACTTTTCATAAAAAGCGTCACCTTAGGCAAGTGTAATACCATGCCACAGATAGGGTTTGACTGCCCCCTTTTTTTAATATATGGCATTAGAGAATCTGGACTACTTGAGGCCCGTGGGACACTTCAGGGGATAAGCTCAGCGCACTATCCCCAAGGTTACAGTTTACGGGGCTCATTACATTCATGTTCTCTATGGATTTGAGGTTGGTGGAATGTCTAAAATATTCAGCACGTGTATACTTCCACACTATTAATGAGATTGTGAGATCAATGAATATTTTTAAGTAATATGTGAGTGTCGTCACAAGGCCCTGGGAATCTGCCACATGTGTCTACATAGAGGTTTCTTTTTTTTTTTCTTTTTTTTGTGGTATGCGGGCCCCTCACGGTTGTGGCCTCTCCCGTTGTGGAGCACAGGCTCCGGACGCACAGGCTCAGTGGCCATGGCTCACGGGCCCAGCCGCTCTGCGGCATGTGGGATCTTCCCGGACCGGGACACGAACCCGTGTCCCCTGCATCGGCAGGCGGACTCTCAACCACTGCGCCACCAGGGAAGCCCCTACATAGCGGTTTCTGAGAGTAAGTTTGTTCTTCACCCAGTATAAATGCTCAGCAGACCATTAGATACGAAAGTCTGAGCCTTTGAAGAGACCTCAGGGTTGGAGATTTTAATTTAGGGGACATCCAATACAAATTTTTAAGGCTTTTTTTTTTTCTTTTTTTTTTTTTTACCTATTAAAAAAATATGAGGGTGGATGAAATCACCCAGGAAGGGTGAGTACAATGAGAAAAGTGGTGATTCTTGGTCAGTTGCTGGGAATCAGCAACATGTTAGGGTCCCCAGAGGAAGACGAGCCCTCACAGGGCTCAGAGGAAGATTGTGGGTATCAGGAAAAACAGTTTAGGCAATTTCCAGAAAGAATGCAAATCAGCAATTTTAAATGCAGTGAGGAGGTCTGACAAAATCAGAATTAAAACCTCTTCACTGGCACTGGCAACTGGAAGTCACAAATGACCTTAGCAACGGAAGTTTCAGTGAATTGTGGTCAGAAGACAGATAGCTGGGGCTTGAGGAGTGAATGCAAGACGAAGAAGCAAAGACTGATTCCTTTGAGGGTGTTTGGCTCTGAAAGACAAGAGAAATGGACAGTACTCAAGAGTGACACAGGGTTGGGCTTCCCGGGTGGCGCAGTGGTTAAGAATCTGCCTGCAACTAAGCCCGTGCTCCATAACCACTGAGCCTGTGCTCTAGAGCCTGTGAGCCACAACTACTGAGCCCGTGCACCACAACTACTGAAGCCCCCGCTCCTAGAGCCCGTGCTGCGCAACAAGAGAAGCCACCGTGATGAGAAGCCCGTGCACCACAACTAGAGAAAGCCTGCACGCACAGCAACGAAGACCCAATACAGCCAATAACTAATTAATTAACTAAAAAGATAGAGTGGTACAGGGTTGAAGGACAATTTGCAGATAGGGAGAGACTGAAGCATGTTTCTAGGGTGAGCAACACTGAAGATGCTGTAAAAAGAACAGTCATTCCTGATCAAGGTTTCAGAGGAGAAGAAACAGAATAGATGAAAGTCAGGGTTAAGGAATTACCTTAAACCTAAAAAAAGGAAGGATGCATATAGATGCAATTAAGAGTGACAACATAAGCAACTAAGTTATAAATTTGTGTTTTGTTCATATTAAAATTTCTCCTTTCCAAGGGGGTGGCCAGGCATTTGTGTCCCATTCCTCAGGGCATTTGCTTAGTGGAAGCAGAGAGCAGAAGTATTTATATATATACACACACACACACACACACACACACACATATTTATTTTTTTGCTTTTGAATATAATCAATTTATTTTGTTTTTGAAAGTCTCATAATTTTAAAATTTGAAATAGTCTTGTTAAGAAAACCGTACAATGTAGTGAATAGTAGTGGAATATAAATGTGTACAACATATTTTTCTGATACTCATAAGTTAAACTTTCACGCTTACTAAAAAATGATTCATATAAATGGATGACATGAATTAGGGTTTAATCTAAGCTGTGATAACAAAAAACCTAAAGTCGAGTGGCTTAAACCAAGGGCACACTAATCTTTCTTCTTTTCAATTGAGATATAATTGACATATAGCATTACATTAGTTTCAGGTGTCCAACATAATGATTCAACATTTGTATATGTGACATGATCACCACATTAAGTCTAGTTAACATCCATCATCACACATAGTCACAAATGTTTTTTCTCATGATGAGGACTTTCAAGATCTACTCTCTTAGCAACTTTTAAATATACAATACAGTATTACTAACTATAGTCACCATGCTGTACATTACATCCCCAGGACTTACTTATTTTATAACTGAAGGTTTGTACCTTTTGCCCCCTTCACCCATTTCAGCCACTCCCCACGCCCTGCCTCTGGCAACACCAATTTGTTCTTTGTATTTACGAGTTCCAGTTTTGTTTTGGGGCGGGGGGCTTCCACATAAGTGTGATTGTATGGTATTTGTCTTTTTCTGTTTGACTTATTTCACTCCGAGTAATTCCCTCAAGGTCCACCCATGTTGTTGCAAATGGAAAGATTTCCTTCTTTTTTATGGTTAAATAACATTCCATTGTATGTATATGTGTGTGTGTATAAATATATATATCATATCTTTATTCATCCATCAGTTGATAAATGATACACTTAAGTTTTCTTCTATGTCTTGGCTACTGTAATAAAGCTACAGTGAACATGAAGGTACATATATCTTTTCAAGTTAATGTTTCTCTTTTCCTCAGATAGTTACCCAGAAATGAAATTGCTGGATCATGTGGGAGTTCTATTTTTAATTTTGGGGGGAATCTCCGTACTGTTTTCCATAATGGCTGCACCAATTTATATTCCCACCAACAGCATGAGGGGCTCCCTTTTCACCACATCCTCGCCAGCATGTTACTTCTTGTCTTTTTGATAATAGCCATTCTGACAGGTGCGAGGTGATCTCATTGTACTCTTGGTCTGCTCCATCTGCATTTCCCTGATGATTAGTAATGTTGAGCATCTTTTCATGTGCCTGTTTGCCATCTGTATGTCTTCTCTGGATAAATCTCTATTCAGATCTGCTACCCATTTTTTAGTTGGATTTTTTTGCTATTGAGTCGTATGAGTTCTTTATATATTTTGATTATTAACCCCTTATCAGATATTTGATTTATAAATATCTTCTCCTATTTTGTACATTGTCTTTTCTTTTTGTTATGGCTTCCTTTACTGTACGAAAGCTTTTTAGTTTCATGTAATCCCACTTGTTCATTTTCGCTTTTGTTGCCTTTGCTATTGGTTTCAGATTCAAAAAATTGTCAAGACCAATGTCAAGGAGTGTACTGCCTGTTTTCTTCTAGGAGTTTTATGGTTTCAGGTCTTACATTCAAGCCTTTAATCCATTTCAAGTTATTTTCTGTGTATGGTATAAGATAGTGGTCCAGGTTCATTCTTTTCCATGTGGCTGTCCAGTTCTCCCAACACCATTTATTGAAGAGACTGTCCTTTCCTCATTGTATATTCTTGCCTCCTTTGTCTTAAATTAATTAACACGTGTGAGTTTTTTTTCTTGACTGTGTATACACTTTTTATTTTAAAATTGTTATTGAAGTATAGCATACATTCAGAAAAGTACACAAATCCTAGGCTTATAACTTGATGAATTTTCCCAATGTAAACACAACCATGTAACCAGCACCCACATGAAGATACAGGACATTACAAGCCCCTCAAAGCCCTTCTTGTGTTCCCTTTCAGTGAGCTCCATCAAGGGTAACACTACCCTGACCTCTAACACCCTAGATTAATTTTGTCTGGTTTCGAACTTAGGTGTCTGGCTCTTCCACTCAACACTACCCTTGCGAGAATCATCTGTACGGTGTATGAACTGTCATTCATTCTTTTTTTGCTGCGTCACGCGGCATGTGGGATCTTAGTTCCCCGACCAGGGATCAAACCCGCACCCCCTGCACTGGAAGCACAGAATCTTAACCACTGGACAGCCAGGGAAGTCCTGTAATTCATTCATTCTTTCTCTCTGTTATATTCCATTGTGTAATACATCACAATTTATCCATATGACTCTTGAGGTACATGCATTCTTAATTTTAATGGATATCGTCTGCTCTCCATAGTTTAGAATCCTACCATTACTAAATGGAAGTAGCTATTTCTCTACATCTTAGCTACATTAATCAAACTTTTTTCTCTTTGCCAATCATATATATTAAAAATGCTTTCAATATACTTTCAATTTGCTTTTCTCTTATTATGATTGAAACTGGGGATCATTTCCTGTTTAAAATTGTTTTTACTTTCAAATGTCTTTGAATGTCCTGTCCCACTTGTCTATTGAGTTGTTGGTCTTTTCTGAATTGATTTAAAAGGACTCCCAGGGGGCTTCCCTGGTGGCGCAGTGGTTGAGAGTCCGCCTGCCGATGCAGGAGACACGGGTTCGTGCCCCGGGCCGGGAAGATCCCACATGCCGTGGAGCGGCTGGGCCCGTGAGCCATGGCCACTGAGCCTGCGCGTCAGAGTCTGTGCTCCGCAGTGGGAGAGACCACAACAGTGAGAGGCCCGTGTACCGCAAAAAAACAAAAAAAACCCAAAAAAACTCAAAAAAAGGACTCCCAGGTTTGTTTGTTTTTCTTTTTAAAGAAAATTAGCTCTTTAAATATGATGCATAGCAAATTTTTTTTCCCAGTTTATCTTTGGAGTTCCAACTTTGTTTTATGCTAGTTATTGCCACAGGTTTTGTCTGTCTTTATGTGAATTCATCAACTTTTTTTCTTTATGGTTTCTGGGGTTCTGCAACACTTAGGGCAACTGGAACTGTCATATGTTGCTGATGGGTATAAGCTGGTACAATCACTCTGGAAAACTGTTTGGCAATATATACTAAAATTAAACATACACATATCCTATGACCCAGCATTTCCACTCAATTCCAACAGAAAATGAGCACTTGTGCTCTCCCCACAAACATGTACAAGAATGTTCTCAGCAGTTTTATTCATTTTACCCCCAAAAATAGAAACAACCAAAATTTCTATCAACAGTAGAATAGATAAAGTGTGGCGTAAGTGTGAGTTTATTTCTGGGCTCTCTGTCTGTTCCACTGATCTATTTGTCTGTTTTTATGCCAGTGCAATACTGTTTTGATTATGATAGCTTTGTAATATAGTTTGAAATCAGGAAGTGTGATGCCTACAGCTTTGTTTCACTTTCTCAAGATTGCTTGTCTATTTGGGGTCTTATGTGGTTCCATATAAATTTTAGGATTTTTTTTCTATTTCTGAGAAAAATGCCATTGGAATTTTGATAGGTATTGCATTGAATCTATAGATATCTTAGGGTAGTATGGACATTTTAACAATACTAATTCTTCCAATCCATGAGCATCAAATGTCTTTCCATTTATTTGTGTCTTCTTCAGTTTCTTTCATCAATGTCCCATAGTTTTCAGTGTGCTGGTCTTTCACCTCCTTGGTTAAATTTATTACTAGCTGTTTTATTATTTTTGATGCAATTGTAAATGGGATTGTTTTCTTAATTTCTCTTTCTGATAGTTCATTATTAGTGTATAAAATCACAACAGGTTTTTGTGTATTAATTTTGTATTCTATTACTTTACTGAATTTGTTTACTCTAACACTTTGATGGAGTTTTTAAGGCTTTTCTATATATACTATCATGTCATCTGTAAATAGTAACCGTTTTACTTCTTCCTCTCCAATTTGAATGAATTTTATTTATTTATTTTTTTCTAAGTGTTCTGACTAGGATTTCCAATACTATGTTGAATAAAAGTGGCAAGAGTGGGCATCCTTGTCTTGTACGTGATCTTAGAGGAAAAGCTTTCAGCTTTTCACAGTTGAGTCTGAAGTTGGCTGTGGGCTTCTCGTATATGGTCTTTTATTATGTTGAGATATGTTCCCTATTTACCTACTTTGTTGAGAGTTTTTATCTTAATTGGCTGTTGAATTTTCTCAAATGATTTTTATGCGTCTATTGAGATGATTGTATAATTTTTACTCTTCATTTTTTTAATGTGGTGTATCACAGTTATTGATTTGTAAGTGTTAAGTCATCCTTGCATCCCTGAAATAAACTCCACTTGAATGTGGTATATGCTTTTTTTAATGTATTGTTGAATTTGGTTTACTAGTATTTTGATGAAGATTTTTGCATCTATGTTCATCAGGGATATTGGCCTTGTAAATGAGTTTCTTTTCTTGTGGTGTCCTTGTCTGGTCTTGGTATCAGGGTAATATTGGCCTTGTAAATGAGTTTGGAGGTGTTCCCTACTCTTCTATTTTTTGGAAGAGTTTGAGAAGGATTGGTATTAATTCCTTTTTAAATGTTTGGTAAAATTCACCAGTGAAGTCATCTGGTCCTAGACTTTTGTTTGTTGGGAGGTTTTTGAGTACTGATTCAATCTTCTTATAAGTAATCTGTCCATATTTTCTATTTCTTCATGACTCAGTCTTGCTTGGTTGTATGTTCCTAGGAATGTATCCATTTCTTATAGACTGTCAAGCAGAAGTTTCTTGAAGACAGACTGCCCCCAAGTTTTTGTGTTTAAAAGCTGAAAGTCACTGAGAGGGTTATGCTAGCTCATCCCTTTGGGGAGTAGAGTGAGAGAGAGGAGAAGCTGAAATAGTCATAGAAGAAAGGACATGGAATTCCCTTCAACTAGGAAGGCGTAGAGGTCTTGACATGTCCTGCGAGAAGCAGAGACTAGTGTCTCCAGTCTCTGAAAGCATTTCAAGAGATAACCAAACTCAAAGAGGAATTAGATGTGAACCATACAGGAATGCCAGACAGCAGGCAGAGTGGTACCCCACCTCAGAGAAAACAAGCAGAAAATAGGCACTACATGGTAGAGCTGCCAGTCTTTGGGTGGGCCCACAGATTTGGACCCTGAAGTATCAACATTATCCCATAAGAGGTGGGGGTTGAGAGGCCTTTTCCCCATGTATCAGGCCCCACACAAGCTCCCTAGATCCCGTACAACTTCAAAACAAGGAGGAAATTGAATTTCTTACAACCCTGGTGGTGAGGACTCAAAGGTGGGCTTAATTTCTAGGGTAATTATCTAAGGTAATTTAATTCAGAAAAACAAAGGAGAAAAAATGTAAAGGATATCAACTGAAAAAAATGCACAGCCTAAGAGTTGAGAGTTATGTTTTATTCAGCAGACAAAACTGAGGACTTCAAGCCCAGGAGACAGGACTCTTGGGTCACTCCTAGGGACTTCTCCAAAGAGGCAAGGAGGGGAGCCAGGATATATAGGAGTTCATGCAACAAAGGCCAAGTAGTCAGAACATCAAAAGAGTACTGTTAATTAAAGAAAACCAGACATCTCAAGGAATTTAGCACTTTTCTATGTGTGGGAAGATGCAAGAGTCCGGGCTCACTGAAATCACTCCTTTGATAGGCACCTCAGCTATCTAGGGCCAGTATCCTACGCTTTCTCACCCTGAGTCTCCTCAGGGTGCACAGTCAGGGGTGGCTGCAGCAGTTCACTGCTAGATGGCAGGCATCCTGTTTCTATCCTGAGTTCCCTCAGGGCTCACCATTGGGGCAGCTGTAATGTGATGGCTTGATGGCTATACAACGTCCTTTGTTTATTGGAAGGCAACATTTTTCATTCACAAGGGGAAAAATTATCCCTTCAGCTCTCTTGAGTGCTACCCAAAGTTGTATAGTTAAAAAGTTGGAGGCAGATTCTGTCTATAGTTTTTTTGTTTTGTTTTCTGGAAGAAATAAGCTTTCTGCTAAGATTAGGATAAGGACTGAGTAGAGAACACGTAGAAACAGGTGAGTCTGGGAAGGGTTGTTGAGGTGATCAAGGAGGGTTCTGAGCCAGAACTTCCAGGAAATGCTAAAGACTTAGCTGAGAATGGAAATCTGACTTTGGGGTGGTATTAGTCAGACAAGTGGTTGTGATTGTCTCCCGCAGTACTGAGCCATTCTAGTCTAGAAGAGGAAAAAATGGATTGCTGAATTTCTCTGAAGTTGAGGGTTGGCTGAAAGGGCACAGCAGGAGAAAAGTGTGCAAAGCAAATAAAGGTGTAGGTGAAAGATTGTTTCTCATGATCGACTGTGAGTTGCAGATTGCCTTGGGAAGGCAGATGGCTAAGAGAGGCTGAGAGTCTGGAAGAAAAGCAGAAATTAAGAGCCTGAAGTTCTGTTGATGTTTTTTGTTCTTTGTTTTGTTTTTTTGAAGTGGAAGAGCAGTGCTTTAGTCACTGTCATCACAGTGGTAGAGGCAGCTGTCTCTGAAAGATCTACTCCAAAAATGACTCACAGACCAAGGCAGCTTCTATTCTGTAACTCTGCCATCTCAGAGATCTTTACATCCAACCTATAGAAAAGAAAAAGAGAGTAGAACCCACATCCATCCTTAATTGTCTCAGATGGGAAGTGGCACACTATATCCATTCACACTTCTGTTGACAGGGACTCAGTTTCAACTTGAATACGTGGGAAAGATAGTCCTTTTTTGTCCCAAGAAAGAGAAAATTGTGTGATGAACGTATTGAGTCAGCCACAGCAGTAGGAGTGAGAACACGACGATTTCTAAGGTAAAGCAAGTCCACACAAGGACAAAATGCCCAGGAATGTTTTGAGGTTATTAGAAGAATGACGTCTGAAGAGCTAAGGGCAAAATGGTTGAACGGGTGGCTGTAGTGGATGCCGTGGTGTGCCACCCAGATTCCCCCAGCTGCTGAGAGATGGCCCTCAGCTGTAAGCTCTCTTTGGAATTTCCTTGGATGGAAAGAATCAGCTCTCCGAGCTGTACTCCCCTCTTGACAGTTAATGCACAGCCTGGCTTTCTTGCCTTCACACAGAACAACTCTAAAGACCACGCTAGTGTAGAGTTCCCCGTGGACTTGGAGAGGTCTTCGTTGAGACTGTGTCAGAACTCAGCTTCTCACCCTGCCCAGTACTCCTTCCTTTTTCCCACTTCCACAAGTGGTGATACCAACAATCCCCAATAAACATCCTCTCCGCTAATCTCCATCTCAGAATCTGCTTCTTGGGAAACCTAACTTATAACAAAATCAGGTCTGCCTATAAAATTTGCGAGGCCTGTTGTAGAATAAAACTTGTTCAAAAACTGAGGACTTCAAAATGGCAAAACCAGAATATTTAACCAACTGTTGGGCCCTTTTAATTGTGGAGCTCTGTGTGACAGCATAGATCACATGCCCTGAAGCTGGCCATACAACAGATTCCTTGAAATTTCCAGTGGTGGAATGGAGGTGGATGGGTCAGCTAGGTCCCAAGATGTTGCGTAAACAAGGGGAAGGGGTGAGAAGGTCAGGCCATTGACAGAAAAGGGATTTTGAAGACGCTAGCTGGACACCTAAACTGCAGAAAGGTTGGATTGCCGAGGTCTGCAAGCAACGGACAGCCAGCGCTTCGGCACACGAGAGCTGGAAGAACAAGTTCCTGCGTAGAGAGTAGCATCCTCTCTCAAGAAGCAAACTCTAGTCAAGACAACGAGGGAGAAAGAACACTGTAATAGTTACATGTATAGACATTATCGCAGAAGATAACTGGCTAAAACATGGTTAATTTTGTCCAGCTCCATGGTGTCTGTTTTTGACACTGATATCAGTGTAATAATTGCAATGCCATCCTCCCAAAGACTTAACTATGAGACTGTCTACTCTAATAACCTTAGATCTATTCATCTTATAAACCACTCTTATCCAAAAGACCTGTTAATTTTTCTTAATAAAAAGGGACTTCATTTTATTTTATTTATTTATTATTTTGCGGTATGCAGGCCTCTCACCGCTGTGGCCTCTCCCGCTGCGGAGCGCAGGCTCCGGACGCGCAGGCTCAGCGGCCATGGCTCACGGGCCCAGCTGCTCCGTGGCATGTGGGATCTTCTCGGACCTGGGGACGAACCCGTGGCCCCCGCATCGGCAGGCGGACTCTCAACCACTGTGCTACCAGGGAAGCCTTCATTTTAATTACAGGATTGTATTTCATTGTTAAGGGAGTTTTTAGAGATCAGTGTTTTATCAGTTCCTTCCAATACGGTTGTCCCAGCCTCATCTGTTGTTTACTTTTTAGGAAATGTACAATATATTAAAATTGCCACTTCCAAGGACTACTGTTAAGTTAATTATGAAAACAGTCTGTATAATATTAGAGTGTTGCCTCTGTGTGTGTCTTTCATTTAAATTACAAAATTGGTACTCCCTTGAGGGCCTTTGCTTGGGCTAGACCACCAGTGCCTTTGTGAGAGAGATTAGGTGAGCAGTAAGCACGATTTTCCATCATTTTGAAGATGAAACAAGGTGATCAACAACTAAATGACTTGTCTGAGGACAATTATGACAAGAACTCCCGCAGTGCTCGGAATCTCAAATTTCTAATTCTTTTAGCCAACATTTACAGCATCTGCTTGGCAAACTTTTCCATTTCTCCTCTACCAGAGGGGAGGGGAAAAAATTGACTTTCCTTTTTTCCAAAAGAAAAGATCTATTTGCTGAATATGCTCCCTAAAATTCATGCAATTTTTTTATTTGCTAATAAGGACAACATGGGTGAGATTTGTACACAGCAGTGCATGAGTGTCTACAGACTGCACTCTCGCTAAGCCTGGGGTCTATTTAATTTTTACATTTGGGACAAACTGACATTATGTACCCCTCATAGGATGCTCTAAGGATGTAATACCAATTAGGTAATATTTCTGCAAAAATGATTGCAATGGACTGAATGTGACCTCCAAAATTCATATGTTGAAATCTTAACTTCAGTGTGATGGTATTTGGAGGTGGGGCCTTTGGGCAGTGATTAAGTCATGAGGACAGAGCCCTCGTGAATGGAAACAGGCCCCAGAGAGCTCCCTCGTCCCTTCTGTCACGTGAGAACACAGTGAGAGAACAGCTACAAAGGAACTAGGGGGCAGTAGTAAGTAGGTCTTCATTAGATTTGAATCTGCCAGCATCTTGTTTTTGGGCTTCTAGCCTCCAAAACTATGAGAAATAAATTTCTATCATTTATAAGCCACCCAGTCTATGGTGTTTTGTTATAGCTGCCCATATGCAATGGACTATTATTACAGCCTTGAAAATGAAGGAAATCCTGTCACATGTAACACCATGGATGCCCCTCAAAAACATTATGCTAAGCGTAATAATCCAATCACAATGGATAAATCCTATATAATTCCACTGATGTGAAGTATCTAAAGTAGTCAAAATCATGGAAACAGAAAGTAGAAAGGTAGTTGCCAAGGACTGGAGGGAGGGGAAATTAATGTTTACTGAGGATAGAGTTTCAGTTTTGTAAGATGAAAAAGTTCTAGACAACTTTTCTGTTTTTCTGTGTCTGTCGTTACAACAGTGTGAATATACTTGATGCTACTGAAATGTACTCTTAAAAATGGTTAAGATGGTAACCAAAAAAAAGAGAGAAAAAAACGAATCAGATGGTAGTACGTGGTACAGAGGAAAATAAAACCAGTAGGAAGGGCTTCCCTGGTGGCGCAGTGGTTGAGAGTCCGCCTGCCGATGCAGAGGACACGAGTTCGTGCCCCAGGTCCGGGAAGATCCCACATGCCGCGGAGCGGCTGGGCCCGTGAGCCATGGCCGCTGAGCCTGCGCGTCCGGAGCTGGTGCTCCGCAACGGGAGAGGCCACAGCAGTGAGAGGCCTGCGTACTGCAAAAAAACAAAACAAAACAAAACAAAAAACAACCAGTAGGAAGATCTAGGAAGTACCCACTGGGAGGTGGATGGAAGTTATGTGGTCCAGAGGACGGGGCTGTGGAGGAAAAGGCTTGCTAGACTCAAGGCGTCAACGATGTCCTCACTGACATTTGAGTGACATTCAACTCACATGGGTAAATGAGGGGAGAGCGTTGCAAATAGAGGGAATGGCAAATGGAAGGCCCTGAGGTAGGTCATGTCTGATTTGTTCTAGAAACGTCAAGGAAGTCAGTGTGGCTGGAACAGAATGGGTGCTGGGTGAGGGGTCAGTGATGAGGTAGCAGAGGGTTGAGGAGAGAGAAGGGCACAGATCATGTGAAACCTGGAAACCGTTTTGAGAAGCTGGCTTTATCTGAGTGACACAGGAAACCATGAGCAAAGACAGAAACAGGCAGAACAGTCCAAGGCTATTAAATAATCCAGGAGAGAAAAATGGATTTAGGGTATATTTGGGGGTTTTTTGTTGTTTGTTTTTTGTTTGTTTGTTTTTTCCAGTACGCGGGCCTCTCACTGTTGTGGCCTCTCCCATGGCGGAGCACAGGCTCCGGACGTGCAGGCTCAGCGGCCATGGCTCATAGGCGCAGCCACTCCGCGGCATGTGGGATCTTCCCGGACTGGGGTACGAACTCGTGTCCCCTGCATCGGCAGGCGGACTCTCAACCACTGCGCCACCAGGGAAGCCTTAGGGTATATTTTGAAAGAAGGACCACAGAATTATCCTGACAGATTAGATGTAAAGGGAGAGGCGTGAAGGACGGTGCTGACGTGGATGGGGCAACCATTTACCAGTATGGGAGGGAGACCAGATTTCATGCTTGAACATGTCCCTTTTGAGATAGCTACTAGGCCTCCAAGGAAAGATGCCGAGGAGGTAGCTGGATATGTACATCAAGGCTTCACCATGTAGTGGTTGCCATGATCTACCCTCACATGGTCACTCCTGTCTGGTCTCAAGTGGCCATTCAGAGTCTAAATCTGGGGGTGATTTGCTCAGATCTGTCCTCAAAAATTCACTACATATCAAATCTTATTTCTTACTCCGCTTGAAAAACAAAAACTCTCCAACATAAATCATAACTAAAACCCCTCTTAGCCACAACTATAATGCAAAACCACATACTGATAAAATCTAAGAAGTCATGTCAGTCAGCTCACTAAATAAGTGTATTTGGATGAGCTACGCTAGAAGGAGCAGGCCCAGACCCCTGCCTGCCCCTGGAATCGAATCATTCACATAGAACGCATGAAAGGAAATAGGAAGTGATACTAATACCAAACCCTGAGACGTATACAGTGGAGTTCAAAAGTCTAGTTTCTGCTCCAGCTTTTATATCATTTCTTCAGAAAGCATGTCATATTCCCGGCATTGTCTCTCCTTATGGTGACAGTGGCAGGAGGAAAATAGATTGAGTCATTTCAAAGCCATTTATTTTAAATGTCTAGCTAATAAATATTTCTCAGTTAGATGGTGACTGTTCTGGCACATTTTAAGGACTTCCTGGGACATTTAAGAAAATATATATCAGTCTAAGGAATTACTGGGTAATTCAAAATAGACTAATCTGTGGCACTAAAGTAGCTCCAAAATCTCAGAGGCTTAACACAAAGAGATGTATTTCTAACATACACACAGAGTCCCCAGTGCAGACATTCCTCGTTATCTTGCTTTCCCGGGAGGCTCTACTCCATGTGGTGACTCAGAGATCCAGACTTCTTTCATGACAGAGCCGGATGGAGATGCATGGGCAATGTGGGAATCCCTTCAAATCAATATTTTGTTTTTGTTGTTCTACCATCTCATAGTCCTTCATTTCCAGACAAATGGACAGGGAAAGACAGAGCAGCAGATGACACGGGCTGTTTGATATCAGGTGTAGAAGTTGCAACTTTCACTTACTTTGCTGTAGCCAGAGCTCAGTTCACATGCTCACAAGTAGTAGCAAGAAGGGTGTGTAAATGTAGCCTTCCTGTGTACATGAGAAGAGAACAAAATGATTTGGTGAACGTGTAATGTCTCCGCAATAATTTCCTCCCTGGGTCTTTAATATATTTTTATTTAACTTCCCATTTAAGTCCAAAGCACGTGACTTAACAATTCTGGCCTTATTATTAAGCATCATAAAGATCGGTAGCCCAACATAAAATCTCTAACTTTCTGTTTTGGAAATTTCACAGGGAATCAGAAAGCATAGGGAACTTCCTTCCATTTCTAGCACCTACACCTTTGGCCTTAAGTCCCCCAGCTCCTCACAGAATGCCTGGAACCTGGAATGCCTGGGCCTGAAGGAATTGCAGTGTGAGTATTTTCTGCATGAGAACTGGAATTATCAGAAGGTTTCACGTGATGTGATACAGGGCCAAACGCAGAGGGGTTAACACAGCCAGACTGACACATGTCATGGGAATCCCTTCAAATCAATATTCTTTTTTTCCGAATCTATTTATGTTGAAATATTTCACAAACTGAAAATTATAGAGAATAATACAATGTCCTCTGTGTGTCCTAATATTATTGGGCTTTTAACTTTTTGATGATATGATGACTATGGAACAGTATCTCTTTGGTTTTAGTTGGCACTTCTCTGATGACCCGTGAAGTTGAGCAGCTTTTCATATGTTTATTTGCTGTTTGGGTTCCCTGTGATTTGCCAATTCAATATCCTTCTCCATAATTCTATTGTATTGTGTGTGTGTGTGTGTGTGTGTGTGTGTGTGTGTGTGTGTATTTTTTGCGGTATGTGGGCCTCTCACTGCTGTGGCCTCTCCCGTTGCGGAGCACAGGCTCCGGACGCGCAGGCTCAGCGGCCATGGCTCACGGGCCCAGCCGCTCCGCGGCATGTGGGATCTTCCCGGACCGGGGCATGAACCCACGTCCCCTGCATCGGCAGGCGGACTCTCAACCACTGCACCACCAGGGAGGCCCTGTGTATATCTTTTTAATATTCTTTGGCAGTCATACTGAGGTGATACTAAACGCTACGTGGAGAGCAAGTGGAGATGCACCACTGCTAAAGACTGGCCTTTCTCTTATTATTTCTAGCTGTTCCACTTGGCCCCAAACTAACATAGCCCACTCAGCACAAAATAAAATCTTTCGTGCTACCAGGACCACCCTTCTGAAAGGCAGCCTGGCACGTGCAACTATGCGTTGCTCCCGGACAGTGTAATAGCAGAGTATTCCTTCCAGTTGCCTACAGAACACTCCCAGGAAGAATTCTGATAAATATCATGAATATCATTTTCTCCATTTCATATATTTCTGGGGAAATTTCATTGCATCAGTGATAGTTCATTGTCCATTATAAGCTGGCATTCTAGTCAGAACCTTCATCCCAATTTGAGTTAAATAATCAAAGTTTGTATGAGGAAGCGCAAAAATGGTGCAAGAAACCAAAAAAAAAAATAAGTGAACAGAGGGAGGCCTTAGGCTGCCATTTTCTGGTGATCTTGCTGAGCTACCTGGTAAGTTTGTTGCATATGCGGGTCTACTGTTTGCAAAAGTATTAGCAAAACCTAAATGGAAAGATCTCCTTACTCCAAATGTGCTTAAAGCAAATATGCATAAGCACCTATGTTTTATTATAAGCAAACATGCATCAGGGACTTATATTTTACTAACACTATTGGAAGCCATAGTAACCCAGATTTCTGCATCTAGAAATGCAAAATAGGAGGCACAGAATGCTTGATCAAGTGGTTGCCCTGTCAAAGGCTCCCTTTATTCTCTTTTCATATGCACAGACACCCATTTTATATCCGCTTTTCGGCATGAGCAGATAATACTGTAACATATTTTCCTTCAGGCCAAATAACTTATTTAATGAGACAGACATCTACTGGCAGATCACTGAAAGTCACACCAGCTTAGCTATATTGCAAGAATCCTGCTTTTACAAATACAAGCTTCACTCTTGATAGGAAGAGATTTAAGCAGATGCAGAGCAGAGTCAGAAGGAAGTACTTTTTTCCTACAGATACCATTCTGACTCAGTTGCCTGAAAACTAAAACATACCCTCTTTCCCTCAAACCATTTGCCTTTGATGGTGTCTTTGGAAAGAAGGGAGGAACATGGATGAAGCCAGTGCCCTTACAGTGTCCTTCTATGCAGCAGTGTTTCTTGATAAGGGGAGGAGTTGAGGAAGCTGTTTCTCTTGGAGGAGTTTCAAGTTCAAAAAGTTCTACTCAGATGTGAAGGATACCAAGGGGAAGGGGAGGAAAAAGTTTTCCTCGACCCTCTTAGGGTCTCTGGCTATGTCTGAAAATGAAACTGACAAAAACGGATTAACAAGCAAAAAGTATACACATTTATTTAATATAAGTTTTACATGATTTGGGAGCGTTCTTGAGGAAACAAAGACAAAGACACTTCAAGCTCAGTATTTGATGCTAGCTTTGATGAGTGAACGGTCGTGGAGGAGTTTGAGAGGCTAAGGATTATGAGTAAGTATAGTAAACTGGGGAAATTTGCAAGGCCTGTTTGTTCAGATTCTTCTTGGCATCCTTTGTCTTCAAAGGTAAGGATGCTCCTATCTCCAGATGTAGGCAAGACAGCTCTCACATGAGGGTTTTATGATCTGTTTTAGGGAAGAGGGTAGGGGCAAATTCAGAGTGTCCTTGCTTCTGCTGTTTCTTTCTGCAAGGTACTACATCCCCAGCATTTTCTCTCCACTGAGGGAAGACTGCTTGGGCTCCCTGAGGTGGAGCCCTGAAAACCCTGATCTGGGGCCACAGTCATGGCCTCATCAGGGCTCACGAGGACGCTTTCAGGGTGGTGTAAGCGGCCCCTCCTTCTCCATTGACATCATTCTGTGCTAGACCAACTCCAGATTTACAACAGCAATCAATTAGGAAATGAAATTTCATTGGGAGGAAAAGGAATATGGAGTTAAGTGTGGTTTCATATCATTTCTTTTTCAGAGTGTTATGTTGTTTTCACTTTTATCTCAGAAGGGTATACACTTTGCTTCTTTAGTTTGCTTAGGTGGTCGTAACAAAGTACTTCAGACTGGGTGGCTTAAACAACAGAAGTTTATTTTCTCACAGTCCCGAAGCCTGGAAAGTCCAAGGTCAACGGGTTGACTAGGCTGGTTTCTTCTGAGGCCTCTGTCATTGGCTTGCAAAGGGCCGTCTTCTGTCTCTTATCCTCGCATGGTCTGCTCTCTGTGCATGTCTGTGTCCAAGTCCCCTCTCCTTTTAAGGAAACCAGTTATGTTGGATTAGGACCCACTTGAATGATTCCAGTTGATCTAATCACCTCGTTAAAGGCCCCGTCTCCAAATGCAGTCACATTCTGAGGTACTGGGCATTAGGACTTCAACAAACGAATTTGTGACAAATGCAGTTCAGCCCATAACAATTTCCAACAACTGATGTCTAAAATATTTTCATGTGTTTTAAAGCAATGAGTTTGGATTCTCTCTGTTGTTATACTCCTTCCTCTTACTTTTCTGACATTTTTGCCTTCCTCTTCAAATTTTTTTATTATTCTGTCAACTAAAGTTGTACTGATACCATCACACTAGGAGATCATAACACCACCCTCCCATCATGCTAGGAGGAAACCACATATACCTCCTTATTTTTCTAACTGAAATAAATGCACTTTAAATGCTGACTGTGAGTCTTTTACCCCCAACTTCCGTAAACGCATATCCATCAATCAAAATACCGTAAAAGCTCTGTTGTTTGGCATGATGGCACTGATTATCAAAATTTTCAGGAAATTCAATTAACTGAAGTTGACTCTTCCAGATTTTCTTTTTTTCTTCCAGGGTTTATAACTAGATGAAAGGGCAGCCGTTACTCAAAAAACCCAGAAATGTATCCATTTATCTGGAAGTTGTCAATTTTCTGAGAAGTCGTGCTCTAAGTATTCCTTAACGTAATCCACTTCTTCACCCTCTCACCCCTTCTCCCCCCAAGAGAAAGTAAACAACAGTCATCTGGCTACTTCCTATAACTGAATGTTTATGTTCCCCCCAAATTCACATGTCGAAATTCTAATCCCCAAAGTGATGCTCTGGGGAGGTAACTAGGAGATTGGGATTAGTGGCCTTATAAAAGAGGTCCCACGGATCCCCCCAGCCCCTTCCACCACGTGAGGATACAGGGAAAGGATGGCCATCTCGGAACCAGGAAGAGGGCTCTCATCAGACACGGAACCTGACCACGCAGGCCCCCTGATCTTGGACTTCCAGCCTCCAGATCTGTGAGAAATAAATTTCTGTTGTTTATAAGCCACCCAGCCCGTTTTATTTTGTTACAGCAGCCGGAATGGATTAAAACACTGAATAATCTGACAACTGTATTGCAGCTAGTCTAACTAACATAGATAACTAAACTAGACTTAGAATTGGAATGAGCCATCAGTAAAAGACAACCACGGGAGGTGTCTTGGAAAGTGCCGGCTGACTCAGCCTTTATTATGTCAAGGTAACAGACAGCTTGCCTGACAGAATGACTGATTTAAACTTCAAGCAACAGTTAAGAGGATTGAAGACGTCCATGAAATTTTCATTTCTCCAAGCGAATACTACACTTTGTTTTCATTTTCTTTATAAAACATGATTCTTGCTGGAAAAATGCAGTTTTCGCTGTGTTTTTTGTTCTGTAGGTTGAAAACTTAGTAAGCGCAACCATTTAAAATTTCTGGGTGCCTTGTTTTAAAGGCCCATCCAAGTGCTTGTCTCAGGAAATTAGCCCCCAGATAGTTGCATTCAAAGCTATTCAATACATAGAAAACGTATATAGCTCAGATTTTTGTAAGTCAGATTTCCTATTTCACTTATAATTTCAGAATATCTGTCTTTTCCTTCTAATTTATCAAAAATTGACTCTAAATATATAATCAATTATTTAAATCACTTTACCTGAAACTATTTTGTTAAGAGGTTTATGATCTTTTACATGTTAAAAGGAGCTACAGGAAATTTTTTTCTTTAAAACCCTTGGACTTCCCTGGTGGTGCAGTGGTTAAGAATCCGCCTGCCAGTGCAGGGGACACAGGTTCGAGCCGTGGTCTGGGAAGATCCCACATGCCACGGAGCAACTAAGCCTGTGAGCCACAACTACTGAGCCTGCGCTCTAGAGCCCACGAGCCACAACTACTGAGCCCGTGTGCCACAACTACTGAAGCCTGCGCACCTAGAGCCCGTGCTCCGCAACAAGAGAAGCCACCGCAACGAGTAGCCCACGCACTGCAACGAAGAGTAGCCCCCGCTCGCCACAACTAGAGAAAGCCTGCGCGCAGCAACAAAGACCCAACTCAACCAAAAATAAATAAATAAATTTATTAAAAAAAAAAGGTTTAAATAAAATAAAATAAAACCCTTAAGTCTCACAGTATATTAAAAGAACAATATATCTTGTCAATGTGGGGTTCATTCTAGTAATGTGATAGTTCAAGATTATAAGATATATTAATATTATTTACTAGACTTTTCAAAATACCTAAAGATTCAGCAAACGAACACTGGAATCACGCAGTGGTGAACAGCTGAAAAGTGATCCTTAACCACAGCCTCCCAGCTGCCAGAGTCTTTATGATGGGGGTGGAGTCGGAAGGGAAAGTGACATTGTTTGAAAAGATATCTATGCAGTCGATTGTTTTGTTTGGGTTTTGGGTATTTTTTTGCCTGTGCTGTGCAGCCTGTGGGATCTTAGTTCTCTGACCAGGCATTGAACCTGGGCCCTAGGCAGTGAGAGCACGGAGTCCTAACCACTGGACCGCCAGGGAACTCCCTATTTTCATACTCTTAAAAAAAGCACCAGTGATAAAGAAAGGAGGAGAGGAAGGAAAGAAGGAAGGAAGGAACTTATAAAAGCAAAAGTTAAATATGCTTTTTAATGTGTCAAAGGCTGATAGATATTGACTTAAATATTTTTAAATAACAAAAAATTTTTAAAACCTTTAAAACACATAAACAACGTAGAAGATAAAGAACAAACTGGGGCAAATGTTTGCAACAAATATACGTCAAAGGTTTAACATTCCGGGAACTTTACATATTTCTGAGGACATGAGGACAATGGGGAAAGGACACGAATAAGCAACTCAGAAAAGTGAAACACAGGTAACAGTCAGCTCTGGTTGAGATCAGACCTCTGGAGACAGAGCTTTGCCAGGTTTAACCATGTGACCTTAAGCAAGTTACCTCTCTGTGCATCTGTTTTCCCGTTTGTTTATTCAGATTTTTCCATGCTGGACTTTGTTAAGGAGCAGTTCTATGGAAGAAAGAAGAGATTTTACTTCAACATGAAGCTTTTTGAATGTTCATTTCAGAACACTTCATAACTTTGAAACATTTGGTAAAGTGACATTTCTTGGTACTTTAATCAGGTCCAATAAAGACACAGAAAAGTGTTCAAAAATAGTAATTTGAGCATTAATGGGGATAGAGCTCTTAAATTTTTCTTTTTGAGAATTTGGATGTTTGAAGTGTTGGTAATTCCATGTTAGCAGTGCCAGAGCCACTTAATTTCACTTCTTTGTTTCTCTTTCTTGGGCACCTGGGTGAGGGTGAGAGATGAGTGCTGACCGTACAATCTTCAGAAGGGAGGAGCTTGTCAGAATCTGATGTTAATGAACTCAAGGCTGGCTGCTCGCTGCTCAGAAGTCAGTGTGAGAGACAGATGTTGGTAGGAATGGAAAAATTTGCTTTAATCAGAAAGCTGACAATCTGGGGAGAAGGCAGACTCATGTCCCAAATCCAACTCTGAAGATTCTGTTCAGCCGTGAAAGTTTTTAAAGGGAAAATGGAGAAGGAATCTCAGTTAATCAATGAGATAGCGGTCAGATTTGTCACCATCTCCCATTGCATGAAGGCTTGTTGATTCCTTGTGATTTTTCTTTGGATGTTATGTTGTTCACACAGTTTGTGAAATTACTGAAGGGAAGGTTGGGGAAAAGATATGGTCATCTGTTAATTACTTATTCTTAATTCTTATTTCTTTGATCTGAAGAAAGAAGCAACAGGTTTTGCAAGGCTTTGTGTGATCAAAAGATTTGAAAGTTGTGCTTGGGCCAGAAGTTAGTTAAAATAGAGCTTTGCTAAAGTGACAAGACAAGAGGGGCCTCCTGCAGAGAGCTCTTTCCTGCAAAAGCTGCTCACACTGATGCAAAGATCTGCGAGTTAACTGAGTTGTTCTGTAGCTGAATTAGACTTGGACTTGGTTAGAACCTCTGTGGGTTTATTCCATTCCCCCCAGATAATAATTTTTGTGCCAGCATCAGGCCTCAGAGTTCAGTTATATGGCTGGAAAGACTGGAGAAACACAGATCTTATAACTGCTTTGTCCGGAAATTTTCAGAAGAACGCTGACTCATTAACATCAGCACATGAACCGGAATCTTAGCTGACAGTGAGGTGATAGCTCCAGGTATCTGACAATTCCCATGCCATATCTTAATGTACACTCTTGCTGTGCTACAACCTGGATGTTACGTCCATTCTACAATACATCAAAACACATGAGCTACTCAGATGTCGGTGGTTAACGTAGTAAAGAAATCTTAGCAAGCTTTCTAAACAGCTAGTACTTTAGAAGGACTAAAGTAATAAGAATGTTTTCTACAGAGATTAGAGATGCCATAATAGTAAGTATTACTAAATGCTTACAATTTGCCAGGCACTGTGTCGAATGCTCTATATACATGAACCTGATATTAAAAAAAAAAGCTGTGTATCTTTATCATCTTTAAATCACATTAAATTATATACTAAACCCAATCCTGTCAAACTCGCTAAGAAATTCAATCTCAGTTATTATTCCTCGCTGGAGTCACCTAAAAGCATGTGAAGTTTATGTGCTTTCGGAAAATGGGGAATAGCCTCTTTGTTCTTTGGTCCCCTTTTATTGCAGCTATTATAAACTCTCATAAAGTTGCCAAACAGGCAGTCTTAGCATTTTTGTGCCAGGCCTGATTGTGGAGATATTTCAAGGCTGGGAGTCTGGGTGGCTGGATCCAGCCTATGGGGAACACCATAAAAGTACCTCCCAAGACCATGTCACCTCTGGCCACGGCCATAGATCTGGGCTCAGGTTCCTGCTCCTCTTGGAACCCACAGTCTCTGGGCCCTTCCAGCCTGGGAAAAAATCTCTCTCCTGCTTCTTGCTACCACTGTTTTCTCTTTCTCTAGTATATTTCCAGCAATGAGCTAAAGTTTACACACATACAGAAAAGGCAAAAAAGTTTTTATCAACCCTCCTAGGGTCAGTCGCTGGTTGGGTCTGAAAATTGAATGGACAAAGACAGATTAATAGGAAAAAAGCATACAGATTTACTTAATATAAGTTTTACATTACACCAGGGCCTTTATAAGAAAATGAAGTCCCAAAGAGTTACTCAGTTTTGCGGTACGCGGGCCTCTCACTGTTGTGGCCTCTCCCGTTGCGGAGCATAGGCTCCAGACGCACAAGCTCAGCGGCCATGGCTCACGGACTCAGCCGCTCTATGGCATGTGGGATCTTCCCGGACTGAGGCGCGAACCCGTGTCCCCTGTATTGGCAGGCAGACTCCCAACCACTGCGCCACCAGGGAAGCCCACCAAAGGAAGAGTTAGACCTGAGTATTGTGTGCTAGGTTTGATGAAGACTGCATAGTCATGGAGGAGTACGCTAAGTTAAGAAGGTGAGTGTGGTAACTGAGGGAAACTTGACAAGGCCTGTTTGTCCAGGTTCTTCCTTGGCATCCCTTTGTCTTCAGAGATAAGATGTGCCTTCCCTCCAGGTACAGGAAGGGCACCTCTCACATGAGGGTTTTTTGACCTGTTTCAGAGGAGAAGGGTTGGGGAGAGTTCAGCGTGGCCTACCATTTTCTCCAACTCCTTCAGCTTAAAATATGCATTATGCCGAGGTGCCATATTTGGGGTAGTGTGTCCTGAGCCCCAACACCATAAAAGGAAATTGTCTTCATACCCCATCTCGCCCTCTCCACAGAAATAGAGGGATCCGATTCAGGCTACCTTGGAGAGGAAGAGGAAAGGGGAAGAGGAGAGGGAAGGAGGGGCAAGGAGGGGCAAGGAGGGGCAAGGAGGAAGAAAGTAAGGAAATAGAACAGTTACAGTCCCATTCCTGCTGATTTCTATACCATAAGGAAAATAAAATATAAATTAGTATCTTTATGCCGCATATATTATCTCATTTAAAACTCACAATAATCTTATGAGACAAGTGCAATTTTAATTCTCACTTTACAAATGAGCCAACTGAGGCTTAAACAGTTTGTGTCCTGCTCTAGGATGTACAGCTGGTAAATGATGAAGCCTGAATTAAAAATCAGATCCACCTGATCCTAGAACCCATTTTATTAACCACCACAAACACACCTCTCTAGCAGAAACACCGTATCATCCTTTGAATTCAGCGGTGTATTTAACAACACGCCCAGCTCCTAGAAGGGACTAAATAAATATTTACCAAGTAAGCCATAGTTTCTTAACACAGTTTTATTTTCCTAAGATGTATTTGTCCTCAGTATGATTTCCAAAAAGAGTGCACCCAAAATAATATTTTGTCAGAGAACAACCTGACAATATAAAGTGTATATAAAACACCTTTTCCTAAAATTTGAGCACTTTTACCATCAACTAAGGGTCAAAAGATTGTCCTGTAAATTCATTTTAGCTGTTAAAAAGCGTACAAAAAAAGTAATCATTTGCCAAAGGTCACTGCAAGGTTGACCAGAATGAAATCAGAATTGAGTTCAAGGCTATATTTAAAGTGAGGATTTTGTTTATTCAAGGAGAGAGGAAAAGATATGGAATGGTTCCAGGCTTGTGCTAGCTGTTCCCTTTATTCCCTGTTTAATTAATAAGTACTCATCTTTTGACTTGATAATTTTATATATTTAAAAAGGTAAGGATTGAAAAGAAAAGTAGACCCCTGCTCTTTGAATTTTCTGTTCATTTGTCCTATCTTGGGAGAATGCCAGCAAGTAGCAAATTTATGCTGTTCGTTGGTTGTTACTCCTTTCTGTAAATCGGGTTCCTGACCTAGCAGGAAAATTCCTTCTCCCTTGGCTCTACTGAGACGGCTAAAGTCCAGGTGACCCTGGAGACGGCTTATCGTTCAGCGGCTGCTTCTGACTGATGAGCAAAGACTGAAATTGTTACTGTTGGTAATTTACAAGGCATGGCCTACAAATTTCTCAGAAATTCTCAGTACATATTCCAAGAGTTGTGTGTCAAGCACATCCAGAAGATCCAACGTGTTCCTGCTGATACCATGCAGCACTTAAACCAAAGTGCCTAGCAACTTCTGTAGCACCTTTTTTTTTTTTTTTTTTTTTTTGCGGTACGCGGGCCTCTCACTGTTGTGGCCTCTCCCGCTGCGGAGCACAGGCTCCGGACGCGCAGGCTCAGCGGCCCTGGCTCACGGGCCCAGCCGCGCCGCGGCACGTGGGATCCTCCCGGACCAGGGCACGAACCCGTGTCCCCTGCATCGGCAGGCGGACTCTCAACCACTGCGCCACCAGGGAAGCCCTGTAGCACCTTTTTAATTTTAATCTTGCTTTTCACATTCTCAGAGATGGAAGCCAAGTACAAAATGTTAATAAGAGCTCACTTGCTTTCAAGACTACTCTGGGCTAAAGCCTAAATTTACGCCAAGAAAGGAATTAGTAATAATCTACCCTTTGCGCAAGGAGTTTAGGGGCTTTGTTGTTGCTCGTTGCGTTGGATACCTAGATTGACAGAATTCGCTCTAAATTTTTTGGAATCAATGCTTACCACATACTTAACACACCAACAGTAACACAGTTTGTAGAGCTGCCACGTTCAGTTAGTTACAGCCAGAGCTAATATTTATCTTTAATTAATCTGACACTCTTTAACTCAGGTTACTATAAAAACAAAAAAATTAGAGGAGAATGACCATTAGTTAAGAATTGACCATGACCTTTATGCAACTGCTTATTATATTAATTTTAGAATATATATGTGTGTGTGTATATATATATATATATATATACATACGTATATAACAAAGCACAAAGAATATAGAGTAATTCTGGTATTAATTTCCAATCTTGTATCGTAAGGATGGTAGAGAAATCCTTTGAGACCAAGGTTAGGAGAAAGATTCATTTATGTCTATGTCTGATTCATGTATTCATCCATGTAGACATAGAGCCAGATCCAGATATATAGACATAGCTGTTGGTGGTGTTTTTTGTTTTACTGTCCTGTAGTATTCTGCCCATCTTCTTCTCATGACTCTTGTTCATAGACCCTAATGCCTATTGTTGAGATATTAATTCTTTGCATCTCTCTGATTGCAGTTTCTCAAAGTTCACTTATCAACCTCACTTCCAATGGCATTTGATTTCCTTTTCTGAAATAGTCTGGTTATGACTGCTACCCAGAAATTCTCGCTCTCTCTTTCTCAGCTGTGATGAAGTTATAAGTGGCCTACATGGAGAGTATAGTAATTATCCAAACACCAAAGAATTATTATGCCTACTACCCAAAATCATTGGAGTCTAACTTATACTATTAAAAAGTTGGATTGGTTGAAGATCCTGTGTTTTTATTACTTAAATATTTCATATTCACTTTTGTAGGCTGAATGTGTTAACATATATTTTAATTGTTATTTAAGATTAAAAAAACAAAATTAAGAATTACTCCATTTCCTTCCATGCATACTGGGACTCCTCTAATTGACAATTTTTCTCCCAGTTCCAAGAAAATGGTAAAATTGGGGATTCATGAAATATGGTTTATAGAGAGTATTAAAGAAACAAGTAGAAGAAAAATGACAGTAGTTTGTTTTCCTTCTGCTAACTAACATCCCATTGCTAGAAATCTCACAAGCTGTTTCTAACCATATCTTATTAAACAATTCAATTCCCATTCTCCAAATATTGTACCAAGGACAGTACTAAGGGCTTGGAAAAGAAAGATGAATAAGACTCAGTTCTTTTCCTCAAGGAGATGAGATTCTAACAGAAGAGAAAACAAATAAATACTAGAAGATAATTAACTCATTTAGAAAACTTAATGTGTAAGGGAGTATTTAATAGAAAAAGTTATATTTTATTATGTATGATCATATTTATAAAACAAAAATAACTTTCAATTTCTTCAAAGCTTTGCTCAAACGAGGCCTGCACTGACCACTCTGTTTAAGGACTGTAATCTACCTCATCCTTTATGCTGCCCTACTTTCTCTTCTATCCATTAGTAATTGTTACCTTCTACCATACTATGTAATTTGGTTCTTCATTATGCTTATTGTTTATTGTCTCCTTCTGCTAAAATGCAAGCTCCACTAGGACAAGGATTTTTATTTGTTCACTGATGCATCACAAGAGCCTAGACACTGCCTGTATTTTGTAGGTTTTAAATAAGTGTTTGTTGAATGACTAAGTGCATGAATGCTTTGTGTTTTGGATTACACTATATATATACATATACCTATAATTCAAGTATATATAAATATATATATGATTGCTTTGTGATTTGGATTAGATGATACATCTATTATATATATTGTATATTAATTGTCTAAGATTCATCATAAATTCTTATATGATTCTATATTATAAAACCAGTTTGTTTCCTGGTTGAGATTTTCTCAGGAATTAGAAGACTGAGGAAAGCTATATCAGAAGGATAAAAATGAAATGTATGTATTTTAAGGCAATTAAAGTCCCAATTCTTCATGTATTAAATTGAATCAGGATATTAGGTTCAAATTATTGCAAATTTGACTAGATAACGAGATTAATTTTAATGTGAATAGAGCTAGGTATCCGTTGCTGCTGATAGTAATAATAATCCTATGAAATAATTAATCAGTAGTTAAGATTCCTTAGGAAGAATTTAAGATATCCACTAAAATATTGTACCTTGGAGTTTCTTTCTTTATAACAAAGTTGAATTATTGAATTTTAGAGTTATCATGTAGCCTGGGGTATTTGTAACTTAGTCAAATTTTCAGAAGCCAAATGTCTAAGTTGTATATCACATATTACTCTTTAAATATATCACCAGCCTGAAGAAGCTTTGTCATCTTTTTTTCCCTGAATCATCCTTTTTTGTTTTGTTTTGTTCTAATAAGAATGAGACAAAGAAATGTATTTTTAGGAATTTTTCAAACACAGTAGAAGACAGAGCCTATATAAACACATAGTTTCATAAACCTGATGATTGAAAGGAGTATGTAAGAAGCATATTGGGAAATGTGAGATATCATATGTGATGAAAGAAATAAACTAGAGAAATATGAAAACCTTCAGTCTTTAAGATCATGTAACATAACCAAAGGCTTTAAAAATAACCATTCATGGGCTTCCCTGGTGGCGCAGTGGTTGGGAGTCCGCCTGCCGATTCAGGGGACACGGGTTCGTGCCCCGGGCCAGGAAGATCCCGCATGCCGCGGATCGGCTGGGCCCATGAGCCATGGCCGCTGAGCTTGCGCGTCCAGAGCCTGTGCTCCGCAACGGGAGAGGCCATGACAGTGAGAGGCCCGCGTACTACAAAAATAAAAAGTAAAATAAATAACCATTCATACTGAGAAAAAAATTTTTGAGATAATATAAAAGTGTTTGAAGTACATGAAGATAGAATATTAAATTAAAGATTTAACATTTGAACTTTCCTAGTTCTTTCTTTTTTACATAGTGTTTTGATATTTCTGTACATCACAAAATGATCACCAAGATAATCTGGTTACCATCTGTCACCATACAAAGATGTTACGATACAATTGACTGCGCTCCTCATGCTGTACGTTTCCTCCCCGTGACTCGTTTGTTTTGTAACTAGAAGTTTGTACCACGTAATCTCCTGCACCGATTTTATTCATTTCCCTATTCCCCTTCCCTCTGGCAACCACCTGTTTGTTCTCTGTAGTTATGCTTCTTCACTTGTTTTGTTTTTGTAGATTCCACATATAAGTGAGATCCTATGGTATTTGTCTTTGGCTTTATCATCTCTGAACTAAGGTTCTATATAGAAAAGAGTCGGTTGTTTGGGTTTGGTCGGTGTAGACGGGGGTTGTGGGTTTATTTCTTCTCCTTTGGTCAATTTGTTTTGTTTTCCTTTTTGAAGGAAAATTATTTTAAAATAACTCTTGGTAAGAGAGTTAGTATGACCAAATACAGAACTACTTTAAGTTTGTCAAACATTAATGTGCCTAAGAATCTACTATGGAGCTTGTTTCAAATGCAGATTCCCAGGCATTGCTCCTAGAGACTCTTACTAAGGATGTCTGAAGTGAGGCCTGTTTAACTTCCTAACAAACTCCCCAAATGATTCAGAGAACATGCTGAGAAATATTCGTTCAGTAAAAAAAAAACAAAACACATAAACCTGAGACCAAATATCATGAATCTATATTGATTTTGTCTAGTTTACATTAAGCAAATTATATATTTTAATTGATATAGCCAAAATTCTCAATATTTAGTATACGTACTAAACATATAATGTATATACTATTTATAAATATATAGTCCCATATTTATGTTGATTGGCGTATTTCATTTATTTAATGGTTATTTAATCATTTTTATATCTGAAGTAGTGGAAAGGTCAGGGGAGTCTGGGAGAGCTTGGCTCAAATCTTGGTTCTGTTGCTTAATTAACTAAATTTTGGGAAAATTACTTAATCTCTCTGATCCTTACGTTTTCTGTTTTGTATGAATAATAGTGCCTAAATCCTTGCTGAGATTAAAAGAATTAGAGGATGTAAGGTACTTAACTCAATATCTAATGCAGTAAAATCCTGGAAGACACTCAACTGGGCTGTGACGCTTCTGCTTTATGAAGTGTTTCATTGAATACACCTACTCTGGCTTAGTAAGCGAGTGTTTTTGCACATACGAGAACTATTTTGCATTTTTTCAGCTTTATTGAGATATAATTTACAGATAAATTGTAAGATATTTAAAGTGCACCCTGTGGACAATTTGCTATACATATACACTGTGAAAGGGTCCCCCGGCTGGTAAATCAACACATCCTTCACCTCACATGGTTATCTTTGCGTGTGTCTGTGTGTGAGAACATTTAAGTTCTACACTCTTAGCACATTTCAATTATAAAATACAGTGTTATCAGCTATAGTCGCCATGCTTTACATTAGATCCTCAGAGCTTATTTATCTTAGAGCCAAAAGTTTGTGCCATTTTACCAACCTCTCCCTATTTTCCCCCACCCTACCATACGATCCAGCAATCCCACTTCTGGGTATGCATATCCAAAGGGAATGAAAACAGGATATCAAAGAGATACCTGCACTCCCACGTTCATTGCAAAGTTATTCACAATAGCCAAGATATAGAAACAACCTAAGTGTTCTGATACCAATGGACAGATGAGTAAAGAAGTTTTGGTATATGCAATGGAATGTTATTCAGCCACGAGAAAGGAAATGCTGCCATTTGCAACAAATGGATGGGTCTTGAAGGCATTATGTTAAGTGAGATAAGCCAGACAGAGAAAGACAAATACTGCGTGGTATCACCTGTATGTGGAATCTGGGGGAAAATATCAAATTCGTAGAAACAGACTAATTTATGTGTTTCAACTGGGAAACTGCTTTGTTCTATGACGGTGCCAGTCATACCTATTTGGTCTCAGATCTGTTTGCCTCCCCCCACCCAGCTCTGCTCTGCCCACAGGGAGCAAACTCCTGCTAACTATTTCCCAGACTCCCTTGCCACCTGGCTTCTGCAGACTGTGAGAGGCACTAAAGGCAGATTAAAAGGTGAGAGGAGGAGAGAAAGGGATGTGACCATTCTAGCAGGATATCCCCTGGGCTCCAGCTGCTGTGTTCTGGTAAAACACTTCTTCCCCATGTCCCCCAACCCTTGGGCTAATAACAGCTTCTTACATGTTGCCTCACCTTTCCCTGTGTGCTCTTTCTACTTGAATGGACTGTAGTTTTTCTAGTATAAGTTCTGATCTGGGGACTGAGAAGTACATTTAAAATTTTTATAGTAACTTTTTAATAGTAATTAAGTTTCCAACTTATAATATTTTGTCCTATTAAGGGGGTTTCAAAAACAAATTACTCTCATAAGGCAGAGAAAGTTTATAGAGTAAGAATTCAGGAAATGTTAGTTTCTTCTTTTTCTCCGAAACAAAAAAAAAAAAACAATGGCACAGTCACTCCACTCTCTAAAATCAAAGTTTGTTTTTCGATCACATGAGAGAGTATGGTTTTTTGTTTTAATGTAGAAATTAAAAACTAGATAGAGAATTTTCTAACTTCGTATTGTATAATCTTTTAAGCATATGGGGGGGTGTTAAAAAGACATGAAATTGAATAGATATATCATCATAATATTAATTAGATTATGGTGACTTTTTCCAAATTGTACTCTCTGTACAATCTTGGACATTTTTAAATCACTTTCTGGCTTGCTGGACTTAGCTTATAGATTGTGGACTGAACCTCAGTCAAGGTTGTTATCTGCTGGGTTGCTTACCGTTGTGGCATCCAACCACTCACAGTTTGATCCTTGCACCAGCCCAATTTTAACTGAAATTGCTACTATCTAGGTTTGAGATGAAATTTCTAATATTTTAGAACATTTTGAAAAGTAACCCAACACATTCAAGAAGTACAGTGCGTACTTCCCATAAAATCGTCCTGCAAATAAACCATATAGATTCCATACCAATACTTCTGATAAATTTTTCATAAATTTTCATAATTCTAAGTATCTTAAGAAAAATATCAAAAATACAGTAGGCATTTATACTACCCTAACAGCTTAAAAACCTATGAACCTCCATAACTTCATGAAGGTAGATATTCTTATTCTCTCTCTCTCTCTTTTTTTTTTTTTGCGGTACGCCGGCCTCTCACTGTTGTGGCCTCTCCCGTTGTGGAGCACAGGCTCCGGACGCGCAGGCTCAGCGGCCATGGCTCACGGGCCCAGCCGCTCTGCGGCATGCGGGATCTTCCCGGACCGGGGCACGAACCCGTGTCCTCTGCATCAGCAGGCGGACTCTCAACCACTGCGCCACCAGGGAAGCCCCTTATTCTCATTTTTAAATGAAGAAATAGCTTAGAAATTTTAACTTGTTTGTTGCACTGTTTGTAAAAGGAGGAGTAAGGATTCAAACTCACATCTCTGAAGTGGTTCCAGAGTTCATGCTTTTTATCACTATATGGCTTCTGGCTATAGTAAGTGCCCTTAAGAAAATACTTCAGCATTGCCCAAGTCAGTGTCATCCACTACCGTCCTGGTATCACCAGGGTGTTCACTGAAGGCTGTAATAGACTGGGTTTTCTCCAAGCTCAGACCTCCTACTTGCCTTTCTTCCAAGATTTTCACTATAATTTCCGTTTCCCTGCAACTTATGAGGTTTAGCATCTTGACATGTATTTTTTTGGCCAATTGGATTTGTTCTTCTGTTAATTGTTTTATATATCCTTTATCCATTTTTCAATTTAGTTTTTATCTTTTTCTTATTAATTTATAAGAGGTCACAGTATATTATAGAAAACATTTTACCTATCATGTAAATTACAAATATATTTCCTCAACAGTTGCTATACCCTCACTGTACAAAAGTTCTTAATTATTATTATATAGTCAAACATGTTTGATTTTCCTATTTTGGATTTAAAATTCTTTTTCAACTTCCACATTATGCATATAATCTCATAAATTCTCTCTTAAGATTTTTGTTCTCTTAATTTTTTACATTCAAGTTTTAATTGATCTGGTGTTTACTTCTGTTTATGGTAGGAGATATAAGTCCAATTTTACTTTCTTCCAGATGGATAAACAATTATGCTAAAAAAAAACAATTATGTTGCCATTATTCATTAACTATATATCACTGCCCCTACAGAGAAAGACACCCACCCACATACAAGCTTTTGAATGGCATTGTTCTCATAGAAAGCAGCTAGTCCATCGGGTATCATGTAGCTAAACTTAACTCTAAAACACTAGGGTTTAGAAAGGAGACAGTTGTTGAGTAGGGACCTGGTTTTCTTGGCCAGCAGAATCTGGTATTCAAGTGACTCTGTTGAGTAATATTAAGTGAAAACTTCTCTCTCTCCTTAATTTATCAATTCAATCCATTGATTTATATAAGAGCCCAGAGGCCTCCTGGAGAAAGAGACTTTAACTCTGCCCTCCCAAGAGTTCAAGCACTTACACGATTATGTTTGAAAAAATAATGAGACATCACTATACATCTATTAGAGCATCGAAAATCCAAAACAATAACACCACCAAATGCTGGCAAGAATGTAGAACCACAGCAACTCATTCATTGCCGGTAGAAATGTAAAATGATGCAGCCACTTTGGAAGACAATTTGTCAAATTCTTACCAAATGAAACATACTTTTACCATATAATCCAGGAATCACACTCCTTGGTATTTACCCGAGTTGAAAATTTTTATCTCCACAAAAACTTGTGCATGGATGTTTATAGCAGCTTTGTTCATAATTGCCAGAACTTGGAAGCAACCAAGACACCCTTAATGCGTATCAATAAGTGAAAGAGGCAAATCTGAAAAGGCTGCATGCTGTGTGATTGCAGCGATATGGCATTCTGAAGGCAAAACTATGGAGACAGTAGAAAGGTCACTGGTTGCAGGGGGGCGGGGAGGAAAGAAGGATGAAAAGGTGGAGCACAGAGGACTTCTAGGGCAGCACAGCTACTCCATATGTTATTATAACTGTGGATACATGTGAAAACCCAGAAAATGGGCAGCACCAAGAGTAAAGCTTAATGTAAAATAAGGACTCTGAGTGATAATGATGTGTGCATTTAGAATCATCGATGATAACAAATGTACCACTCTGGCGGGAGATACTGATAGTGGGAGAGGCTGTGCATGCATGGGGACAGGGGGTATGTGGGAGCCCCCTGTACCTTCGCTCAGTTTTGCCGTCAACCTAAAACTGCCCTAAAAACTGAATTCTATTGATTAAAAAAAATATATAGGGCTTCCCTGGTGGTTGAGGAAGTTTTCCCGCAGTGGTTGAGAGTCCGCCTGCCGATGCAGGGGACACGGGTTCGTGCCCCGGTCTGGGAAGATCCCACATGCCGCGGAGTGGCTGGGCCCGTGAGCCATGGCCGCTGAGCCTGCGCGTCCGGAGCCTGTGCTCCGCAACGGGAGAGGCCACAGCCGTGAGAGGCCCGTGTACCGCAAAAATATATATATATGTGTGTGTATGTGTGTGTGTGTATGTATTTGATTACTAGAGAGGCCAAATCAAAGGAAATATTTGAAGCTCTTCGTTTTGAAATAGAAAAACATAGACCAAATTTATGTTGCGTAGGAAGAGAAGGAAATTAACACTTGTTAAAACCTGTTTACACAGTAACTGTACTGTTTTTACAACCTTTCTATAAGTCTGAAATTCAAAATAAAAAGTCTTCAAAATCTGTATGCTGGGAAATGCACGTAATAACCCTATGGTATGAATATTATTCCCATTTACAAAGACAGATATGGAGGCCCAGCAGGTTAATTATCGCGTCTGAAGCCTCCTGGAAAATGGTTGGGGCAGAACTGCAACTATTAGGTCTGCTGCTGAAGCTCCTATTCTCTCCCCTAGACTACACGGTGTCCTTAGGGCAGCATTATACACGCAGCACTGGGGTGGGAGCCTGGGAAAGCAGTAAGGGGATTTCTCTTTTCTTGTTTGTCTTTTTCTTCATTCAGATAGCTGAGCAATAGAAAAAAAAAAAAAAAGCTTCGCGAAGTATTCCTAGAACTTCATCCTCTGTTGAGTAGATATCATGAAAAGCTGGTCAGTGCACCTTGAATCCCAGAAAGTACCATATCAAGGGCATTTCATATGAGTGAAAATTAAGATGTTCTCTAAAGGTAAAACAGATAGATGTTTCTTTTCAGAAACATTGAGCCCAAAGATAGATATGTGAAAGATACAACATTAAAATCTTCCATTTATTTTATCTGTAAAGCAAAAGCATCTACTTTCATTTTCAATACTTTTTAACCTACTTATGCAGAATTAGGGTGTATATTAATTACAGCCTCTTTATTAAAATGTGTCCCATTTGAAGTGTCTTTCATGGCAGCCAGTAACTGTGAATACTCCTCCTTTAGTATCTCAAATGATACCTTTGACTTAGTGCAGTAATTTTTTTCCCCTATTACCCCTAAGCTCATTCCTAGGTCTGTCAAACTTTAACAAATTCATTCAAATATTATTCTGTGAGCACTGCTGAGGGCCAAGCATGGTACGTTTCATCCTTCTTAAAATAACCACCAAGCTACTTCCTGTATCTGACAGTTTGAATGATGTCAAGCCCTCTCTGAATTTTTAGATGGTTGCTATTAAAGCAGATACAAGAAAAGGATTCAACAAAAGGGGCTCTCCCAAGATTTGTAAATGTTAAAAGGATTGGCAGTTGAGTATTTCAAGAAATCTTCATTTCAGTAGCAACTGCATAATAGAAGAGTCATGTGTCTTTGAAGGCACAGTGGGTTACTTGGAGAATTCTCCGGTGGTTGGAGAGTGTATATTCTCATGTGGAGGGAGGTCCCTGGGGAAATTCTGGAGACTGTTTCAACATTTGGTATAAAAGCCAATATCTGGTATAGTGCCTTCCACCACGTGGGTGTTCAGTAATCAGAGTCAGAATCTTACAGATAAAAAGGACCTTTGAGATCAAAGTAACGGATTGTGATTGACATTATTCCCTCCTGAAAACATACTGAGAGCATATATTAGCAAAGTGAATTTTCACACATTTTTACCATCACAGTAAAATCTGCTTTGGGGCATAGGTTTTCATGATACTCCTGTAATTCAAACAATAAAGCCTCATCATTTCATGGTCCATTAACTGGAAGCTATTTTGCACAAGTCCAGCATCACTTTCTCCAACTTTAGATGAATGCATTCAAATAAGTTATATCACAAAAGATACTTGACTTATTAATCCATACTGTGAATCTCCATCTCCCTGAAATCACTGTTAAAATCTCTTTTTTTCACTAATCAGTGATACTTGAATTTAATGTTCTTCACCAAAAGCTTTATATTGTACTAAAATAGACCTAACATATTGTTCTAACTCAACCATAAAACAAGATCAGATAATGAGGTATAGAGCTCTGCTGGCTTGTGTGAGTCACATATTTTCCAATAGATGGAAAATCAAGAGCGTTTCTGAAGAGATGCAAAAGGGAAAGGGCAGAGCTTCATTATAAAAGCCCTGAGCCCAGGACTTGCCTGGTGGTGCAGTGGTTGAGAGTCCGCCTGCCGATGCAGGGAACATGGGTTCGTGTCCCGGTCCGGGAAGATCCCATGCCGCGGAGCGGCTGGGCCCGTGAGCCATGGCCGCTGAGCCTGCGCGTCCGGAGCCTGTGCTCCGCAACGGGAGAGGCCACAGCAGTGAGAGGCCCGTGTACCACAAAAACAAGCAAACAAACAAAAAAAAAACATGCAAAAAAGCCCTGAGCCCAAAGACTATATGTGAAATGTCACAAAATCCATTTGCTATGATATTTCATTTATTATTTTTGTAGCACAAAGGCAGCTAATTTCATCTCATGGTTTCTAATGTTATGCTGGAAAGAATGCATACATATCAGAGATTAAATTCACCAGCCAGGAGTTTAGAACCAGTTCCCACCGACTCCGTTAGAGGATGAAGTGTCTAAGGAGACACCATTGCTCCCACCCACAATCCTGATGGAGTTTGAATGCCTCTAAAAGACAGATACTTGCGTGAAAGAGTTTAAGCAGGAGGTGCCTAAAGTAATTACACTTTAGGCTGCTAATTTTTGTTTTTTGTTTTTTTGCGGTACGCGGGCCTCTCACTGCTGTGGCCTCTCCCGTTGCGGAGCACAGGCTCCAGACACGCAGGCTCGGCGGCCACGGCTCACGGGCCCAGCCGCTCCGCGGCACGTGGGATCCTCCCGGCCCGGGACACGAACCCGTGTTCCCTGCATCGGCAGGCGGACTCTCAACCACGGTGCCATCAGGGAAGCCCTGCTAATTTTTTTTTTTAAAGTGCGGTTTTTTGTTTAAATATGTTCTGGGATCCAGCCTCTAATTAAAAGTTGATCTGATCATTTTATTTAGCATCCCACCCCAGCTAGATACTCTTCTAAGTGTTTTAGTATTAACTCATTCACACCTCCCACTGACCCAATTTGCTAAATACTGTTATCATGATCCCCAAGTTACAAATGAAGAAATTGAGCCACTAATAGTTTAAGTAATCTGCCCAAGACCACATGGCTGGGAAATGACAGAGAAGAATTTGAACCCAGGAAGTCTGGCTCCAGAGCCCATGTGCTTACCCATTATGTTGTGCTGACTCTCTCAAACACTTTCCATATTATAGATGCAACATACAGTTTATAATATATCACTTCTGTACTCACTGGGTGTCAGATGCTACGCTGAGCTCTTTATGTGATGAATGCCATTTTTTTCCTACCAATCCTACGAGATAAGACTACATTTAACTGATGAGGAAGCAGGCTCAGAGAGGCATGGTCCTTTGTTCTTCATCACATCACTAGGAGCTGACAAAGATGAGACCTATCCCAGGTCCGGCTGTGGCCAAAGACCACAGAATAACAACTCCACTAACGAGGTTTGCTAATCACCTTTAAGAAAGAGGCCAAAGAATCCTTTGATGAAGTATGGAGAGACAGGACAAATGACCGAACTTTAGGCTAATTGTGCTTTTACAATGCTTTCTCTATAAATCTTGACGATGAAGTAATTCTAGGGCAGGAAGGACCTTGACACTACCTAAGCCCTAGCCCCCTCCTTCTCTTGCTGAGGGCCTGAGGCCCAGAGAGGCTTAAGAGCTCTCTAAAAGTCACAGAGATACAAAGCCAGAACCACTGCCAGGTCAAGCTTTGTTCCAGAGCTCTGTGACACTTTTTGGGCAAGGTGCATCCCAATTCATATAGCAATTTGGATTGTAAGTGGATACAGCTGTATCTATTTCTAAGCTACTTTTGTTATGGGTGTGGAGCTCAGTAAGTCTCTTTCCTTTGCTGAAATGGTCCTTTTTGGCTGTATTAGCATAGCTTACAGGTCACTTTATTCATGCTTGCTGAAACATTTTCAGTGACTGGGCAAAAATGTTTATGTTTATACGGTTTCCTGCCTTTTAATGTATCCTTCTGGGTTTTAAAAGAAATTCATTTGCCAGTCCTATTCATCTTTAAAGATACTGTTTTACTGAAGCAAGAAAAGATACGCTCCTTAAACAAAAGCCTATAAATCCTCCATGCTTTTAGTTGTGATTATTAATTTAACAAAAGAAAGAAGAGCTTTTAACTTGAGACAGTTACCTTTTCTTTTTTCCTATTCATTGTGTGACCCAAGTTCGTTTCTGTGCCAATTCCCCGCATACCTCTCAAGTCTCTACTTCCTGCTTATATCCTTTGTGAGTCTGAGGTTGTCACCTCCTTGTTCCCAATCGTTTCTGGGCCATCTGCCATGTTCTTCCTTACCCTGACCCAGCGTTCTTGCCTAGGTGGGGAGAGTGGATGTGGGGAGCAGTCTGCCCCTTATCTCAGCATGGAGATTTCTGGAATCCTTCAGCAGTAAACAGAGATGGGAACAGGAACGATAGCCAAGCTATGGCAACTGTAACAAGGAGAGACAGAATTCTCCCAGGTCAACTACCTGACCACTTACCTGATTTTCTTTCTTAAGATTTAAGGATATAGACCAGTGTTCCCTTCATGGAAGTTTGGTTTATTATGACTGGAGCAGTAGAGTTTACGTTTATAGAGTGAAGAAGTCCAGTTTGAGCCCAGGTGGTATATCACCCTTTGAATCCCCACATGTCAGAATGACAGAGAGACACCTGGAGGCAGGTGGGGAGGTGAGGTTGGATAAAAGGGTCAGTGGATAAACAGGAGGAATGTCTCAGGGCAAAGGACTCAGTTCTTAAGGCCTCCAGAAGTTTTGTGGACAGATGGTGGTGGATAGAAAAGAGAGAAAATGAAGGACTGGTTGCTCAAGAAGAAGGAGGTGGGGTGGGGATAGAGGGTACCATATCACTACTGGAGGCTAACGTGGTCCCTAGGGAGCTCGTTGCTCCCTTTCAGTGTCTCCCATCACTAGGCCAGTCTTAGTGAGAGGATGCTTCTCCCCCTGGGCCCCTTACAGTGCCAGGACGAGGGGCGTTGGAGGGCGTGGGAGGTTCTGTTCCCTTTTGTATTTTATAAGTAAACTTGGATTTGGATGACTCTGTCTTCAGCATGTCTCTGACTGCCTAAAGTGGGATAGGCAGGGCCGTCAATCAGGTGGCATTTGTCATTGTCACAAATTACCAGCACAGTGTCTCACAAGTGGAGCCTCGTGTTCCCTCTGCAGAGGTGTCCCTGTTTAGGAAATGTGAACTGAAGTAACCTTGCAAGATAAAGTTCTGACATACAACAGATATTTGATGCTTTTTTTGCTTTTTAAAACTTCAGGGATTTTTTTTTCTCCTTCTTCACATGTTCTTGCCTATCACTAAGTAATTGAGACTTTTGAAATGTCATTGTCAGCATTTTCAGACTATGATTTTCCTGTCTGATTAACAAAGACCTCTTGTACTTTCTCTCCCTGCTTTCAGCAAGGTGAGTGCGCTTGACTTATTCTTGATGTTCACATAGAGCTTCCAATCTCAACCTCCCACTGCTGACTTTCTGAACTTGACCTTGGGATGGTCCAGAAATGGAATGTGTCTATTTAGATAAGCTAGTGGTAAGTTCCTTTTTTGTGGTATTGGTCCTATTGAGAGCATTCATATACAAGCTGGATAATTTCTCCTACATCCCTAATTTTTTTTTTTTTTAATTTTGAAAGCAACTCTCCTTCACCCTTCAGAATTGGCATTTATTGACATTCACCAAATGGTCTTCTTGCTGTAGTTTAGAACTGGCAAAGAATAGCCAACAACTGGGAATTTTGACTAAAGCTAATGTCTGGAATACTTTAGGATAATAACAGCTCACTTCCTGGCATACTTACTATTCAAAGTCAATGAGATGAAGTTTTACGTATATTATCTCATTTAATCATCACAACACCATGAGGTGGCTATCCCATTTTACAGATGAAAAACTAAGGCTCACACAAGTAACATGTGAGGGAATAAGATTCAAATATAGAACTGATTCCAAAGTTTGTCACTGCAGAGCACATGATTTTGCCTCAATTAGAATGTGGATAAATAACATTTTAGGACTATAAAAAGGGAATTCCACAGTAAAATGTGTCCTTTCCTCACACAGCAATGCTCCCTTTCAGAGGAGAGAAATTAAAATGTGAATTGGCAAGATTTCCCAATTTGCCGAATAAGACGCTCCGATTAAAGAACTGTATAAAGTCGTGTTGGAAGTTCAGTCTCTTCTTGGTATTATATAGATATTCCAGAGCAGCTTCAAGAGCCGTGGGAACTGAAGGCTTTTCTGTTTAAATACTTCCTTTTTCTGCCTGGCTTGATTTAGCCTGTGTAGAAAATGCAGAACCTGAAGGAAAGGCACTTGCTCCCCTTAAGCAACCTTTCTTCCTTTGCTTTTTTTCCCGTCGGTTCCTAAAAACACCTGTGTACGTGTGTCTGGTGAGGGTGAGTGTGAGTGTGCCCCTGGAATGGGAGGAGAAAGGGCAAGTAAGGTTGTTCCCAGCACTGTGCTTTTCCCACGTTCTCTCAATTACACTCGGCATCAACCCCATGAGTTAAGTGATGTTGTCCCCATTTTACAGCTGAAGAAACCCAGGCTCAGAGAAGGCAAGTAGCTGCTAAATGGCAGCAGTGGAAACCAAACCGGGGCTTATCTGTTGTTGATCAGATAAATAAGTAAATATAAAATGTGGCTCAGAACATGTGATTTTAGATCAGTATTTACACAGGAGTTTCAGAACGCAAGATCTATAACATCAGGCAAGATGTCATAGACTTTGATTTATCTGACATAAGGAGGCCATACTAAATTAATTTTTTAGAATTCATTACCTGGTTTTCTAATACAATGCTTTGCTGTTAAGGCTCTGGAGACCCTTGTTTAAGCTTTAATTAAACAGTTTACTTGAAACATGAATATAGGACATTAAACTTGGCACGGAATATTACAAATGGAAACACCACTAAGTATGTTGTTTAAAACCAGGTTTGTTTCGGGGTGATGTTAACGTTTGTCAACCATTTGCTGATAAAAAGAAACACCGTTTTATGTGACAACATTGAAATATGTGCTGTCGAGATTTCCACTTTGTCTGTTTCCAGTCAATGAAGGCCACTGTTCATGCGGTGCCTGATAGTTGTGAAAAAATCATTCCCATCCAAGCCTCAAGCGCACAGGGACAAAATAATTGTCAGTTTCAAGAAGAAAGAGCAGTTTGAAACTATCTGAGAGTGGACGTGTTACATCAAAGAGTGCCTACTGGACAAATTTCTAGACGAGACAAAGGCTTCAAAAGGAGATAGAAAGTATCTTTTTTAAACATCTTTATTGGAGTATAATTGCTCTACAATATTGTGTTAGTTGCTGCTGTATAACAAAGTGAATCACCTATATGTATACATATATCCCCATGTCTCCTCCCTCTTGCATCTCCCTCCCACCCTCCCTAAATAGACATTTCTCCAAAGAAGATACACAGATTGCCAACAGACACATGAAAGGATGCTCAACATCACCAATCGTTATTGAAATGCAAATCAAAACCACAGTGAGGTATTACCTCATACCCATACCAGTTAGAATAGCCATCATCAAAAAAACCTACAAACAGTAAATGCTGGAGAAGGTGTGGAGAAAAGGAACACTCTTGCTCTGTTGGTGGGAATGCAAATTGATACAGCCACTGTGGAGAACAATATGGAGGTTCCTTAAAAAACTACAGATAGAACTACCATACTACCCAGCAATCCCACTACTGGGCATATACCCTGAGAAAACCATAATTCAAAAAGAGCCATGTACCACAATGTTCATCGCAGCTCTATTTACAATAGCCAGGACATGGAAGCAACCTGAGTGTCCATCGACAGATGAATGGATAAAGAAGATGTGGCACATATATACAATGGAATATTACTCAGCCGTAAAAAGAAATGAAACAGTTATTTGTAGTGAGGTGGATGGACCTAGAGTCTGTGATACAGAGTGAAGTAAGTCAGAAAGAGAAAAACAAATACTATATGCTAACACATATATATGGAATCTAAAAAAAAAATGGTTCTGACGAACCTAGGGGCAGGACAGGAATAAAGACGCAGACATAGAGAATGGACTTGAGGACATGGGGAGCGAGAAGGGTAAGCTAGGACGAAGTGAGAGAGTAGCATTGACATATATACACTACCAAATGTAAAATCAATGGCTAGTGGGAAGCATCTGCATAGCACAGGGAGATCAGCTCGGTGCTTTGTGGCCACCTAGAGGGGTGGGATAGGGAGGGTAGGAGGGAGGCTCAAGAGGGAAGAGATATGGGGTTATATGTATACGTATAGCTGACTCACTTTGTTATACAGCAGAAACTAACACAACATTGTAAAGCAATTATAGTCCAAAAAAGATGTTAAAAAATTTTTTAATAACTCTCCAGAAGTGTTCTCTTAAATGAGCTATTCAAGACAGCCAATTAAGGAAGATAGGGTAAATGTCTGTTACTGAAAAGACTATACATAAATAGGGAGAAATGAAAGAAGGGGGGAAAGAGTACAGAAAAATGGTTTCCTTTGTTCTTGTATAGAACTTCGGTGTGTCACAGTATGGATTTTTCTAGATGTTTGGTGAACTGAGGATATGCAGTGTAAAGGGTCTTTTTTTAAGTTGTCTCAGTGGGTGGCTTATATGAGTAGATTAGAATTCATGTAGAAAATCTTTACATGAGGCTCGCTCTCTCTCCCCTTTCACTTTGGCACAGACAAGAACAATGGTATGTTGTTTACGTGCACAGGGACTTCACTTTCTGGTATAATTGTCTTCAGCCTAAGTTTTGAAATTGAGTTTCTGTACACATACTGAGCTTCTAGTTATACAAAAGTGCCATTGGTAGGTTAATAATAAATTGCATGAATACCTTTATTCTTTCAGGATCATACAGTTAAGGAATCTATAGTCCAATTAACGTCAACAAGGAAAACTTGGTTATTGAAGTCACTTATATAGGATCACAGGTAGTTAGTGGCAAAGCGGGACTGGAGCCCACATATCCTAACACCTGACCAAACTCCATTCAAACCTTCTCTCTCCACCTACTCCTCTGTGTGAACTTACTCAAATCATTTAGCTTCTCTGAACCTGTTTCTTTATATGTGTCATTATAAATGATAAAAATATTGACCTCATATTTCAAGATGCTACATAACTGAGAGGTGTTATGTTAAATGCTTATACTGTGCCCGGCACAAATTTGGCACTCAACCAGTAATGGTAGCCAGTGTGATTTTATCGTTATTATTATTATTCTAACAAGAATAAAATGTTAATAGTTGTATAGGATTTTTATTTCAGAATCGTATTTTGAAGCAATAACTAACACTTTTCAAAGTTACGTAACAGTCCTATAAAAATGTAATGGTAGCCAGCCTCCAAAATGATCCCCAATGACCCCAACCTCCTCATATCCACACCCGTAAGTAGTCCCCTCCTGCGTTGTACCAGGGTTGGTCCGTGTGATGAGTATAATATAGCAAAAGTGATGGTGTGTATGGTAGGAGGATAGTAATTCCCAAAATATGTCTACATCCTTATCCCCACCTCCTAAAGCTATGAATATGCTGAATAAATTCCTTTACATGGCAAAAGGGACTTCACAGATATGATTAAATTAAAGATCTTAAAGTGGGGAGATTATCCTGAATTATCTGGGTGGGTCCAATGTAATCAAAAGGGCTCTTAAAAGATGGGAGGGGCTTCCCTGGTGGCGCAGTGGTTGAGAGTCCGTCTGCCGATGCAGGGGACACGGGTTTGTGCCCCGGTCCGGGAAGATCCCACATGCCGTGGAGCGGCTGGGCCCGTGAGCCGTGGCCGCTGAGCCTGCGCGTCCGGAGCCTGCGCTCCGCAACGGGAGAGGCCACAACAGTGAGAGGCCCGCGTACCGCAAAAAAAAAAAAAAAAAAGATGGGAGAGAGTCAGAGTCAGAGAGACTTAAGGATGCTACACTGACAACTTTGAAGATAGAGAAAGGGCCGTGAGCTGTAGAATGCAGATGGCCTCTAGAAGCTGGAAAAAGGCAAGGAAATGGATTCTCCTCTAAAGTCTCTGCAAGAAACACAGGCCTGTCAACGCCTTGATTTTAGCTCAGAGAAACCCATTTTGGACATGTGGTCTCTGGAACTGTAAGATAATAAATCTGCGTTGTGTAAGCCACCAAGTTTGTGGTAATTTGTCACAGTTACAACAGGAAACTAATACCGTATGTCACTTCCAAGATCAGGTCATGAAAGACTGTGGCTTCTGTCTTGGGCTCTGTCTTTTGCATGGCTCACTCTGGGGGCAGCCAGTGTAATGTCATAAGGACACCTAGGCAGCCTCAGGAGAGGCCCACACGGCAAGGCACTGAAGTCTACCAACAAATGAGGGAGCTCAGAAGCAGATTCTTCAGCCCTAGTTGAACCTCAGATGACTGCAGCCCCAGCAGACAGCTTCATGAGAGACTCTGAGTCACAACCATCCAGTTCAACTGTTTCTGTATTCCTGATCCACAGAAACTGTGAATAATAAATGCTTATTGTCTTAAAATGCTAAGTTTCAGGGTAATTTTTAGTACTGCAGGAGACAACTAATACAATCCCCTGTGTAGTTTCCTCCCGCGCACAGTCAGGCCTGCCCTGTGTGACCAGTACAATACTGCATAAGTGATGGTGTGAGACTTCTGGAGATAGGTCCCCACATCCAGGGCAACTTCCTTAAACCCGTGGAGAGTCCACTCTGGGGAAGGACAGCTGCCGCGTCACGAGGACGCTCACGCAGCCCTTGCAGGAATCAACTCTCCCCGTACCATGTTGCCCCCACGTGAGAGCCACCTTGGAAGTATATCCTCCAGCTCGAGTCAGGCTTTCCATGCTTCTAGCTCTTCCGCCTTCAAAAGTCTTTGATCTGAGGCCCCAGACATTGCAGAGCAGAGACCAGCCATGCCAACTGTGACCTCACTGAACTCTGCACCCACAGAAACCATGAGATAATAAATGTTGTTTTAACCCACTTAGTTTTAAGTGCTTTGTTATGCAGCAATAGATAACTAGTACAAATGTATTAAATATTTACTATCTTCCCACTGCATTTTAGAAAAACACTTTTCATGTCTACAATGTAAGTGTATGAGTACCTTTTCAATATGTCGATTTAGATGTGCGAACAACTATTTTCACACTCCTTTCCCTGTGAGCCGTTGATATCGCGTAATGCGGATATCAGAGCGAATTTGTAGCAACAGACAAACGTTGCCACATATGCAGGTACGGCTAATGTGTAGCAGACTGGATTCTTGGAAAGAAAGTAGCTTGTGTTTTAGACGTGTAGCAGCTTTATTTTTATAGTCGCCACTCATGAAGGTAGAAATCTCTAGTTTATAACTGAGCTCACTTTGCTCACACATTCCTTATGTCACTTGGTTGGACGTGGGGATGGGAGGCAGGGCGTGAGACGTCTTGACAGTAGCTAATTACAACAATGTAATCACATCCGGCATAACTCCTGGTCTCTTGGGAATTCAGTTGGTCTATTCAAACTCCAAACTTCATTTCTGGACGGCGGCCCCCCTTATTTGTTCTTCTCTTCCCTTTCCCTCATTCTCCCCAGACGAGAGGCTGGATCCGGGAAGAATTTTACGTAATGTCTTAAAACGGGGATGAGGGCGCCCAGCTGATCTGTGCATTGGCCTCTCGTCTTTACTGATCTTCTTTAAGCTGCAGCTCGACCAACCTCATGTTGGGACGTTCTCTGTTCTCACTGCACCGGCTGCTGAGGCACCTGAGGCTGACGTAACTAGAGGAATCTGTTCTCTTTCACGGTCAGGTCATGGTCTCCCCACCTTCTTCATTGCCTCCACCTTGCTCTTGCCCTTGACTGCCGATCCCCTGAAACTTTGCCATGTTATCAAGTCACCCTGGAGCCTCACAACAGCATCCACTCTGTCTAAAATAGAAACCCTCGGGCAGGCACAGTGGCTCTCAATTCTCAGACCCCCCCTCACGCATCTCAATGAGCATGGAAATTGTCTTGCTTCCCTTCTATATGCTCTGGGACTGAGGGGAACTTGGAGGATGGGGACTAATTTTCTCAGTGAGCCTGGCTTCTCCAGCTGGTCTGTCAGAATGCTGCAGAATTTTACAATACCTTCCTGCTATGAAGACAGGAGCAACTCCTTCTCTGGCCAAGAGGAAGCCTGGGAAAACTTTTTTTTTTTTTCATATTTCAGCTGTCCTATGTAGCCAGTTAAGTAGGGGAGACTGAGGGCTTCCCTGGTGGTGCAGTGGTTAAGAATCTGCCTGCCAATGCAGGAGACGTGGGTTCGAGCCCTGGTCTGGGAAGATCCCACATGCCGCGGAGCAACTAAGCCCGTGCGCCACAACTACTGAGCCTGAGCTCCAGAGCCTGTGAGCCACAACCACTGAGCCCATGTGCCTAGAGCCTGTGCTTCTCAACAAGAGAAGCCACCGCAATGAGAAGCCCGCGCACCGCAACGAAGAGTAAGCCCCTACTCGCTGCAACTAGAGGAAGTCCGTGCACAGCAGCGAAGACCCAACGCAGCCCAAAATAAATAAATTTATTTAAAAAATCGGGCTTCCCTGGTGGCGCAGTGGTTGAGAGTCCGCTTGCTGATGCAGGGGACGCGGGTTCGTGCCCCGCTCCGGGAAGATCCCACATGCCGGGGAGCGGCTGCGTCCATGAGCCATGGCCGCTGAGCCTGTGCGTCCGGTGCCTGTGCTCCGCAACGGGAGAGGCCATGACAGTGAGAGGCCAGCGTACCACAAAAAAAAAAAAAAAAAAAATATATATATATATATATATATATGGGAGACCTAATCATCAACAAGTTAATCTTCTACCTTTCGAGTAGAATTAATGTGATCAATTTGTAACTTCATCCTATATGTATTCAGTGTGGAGCAATGCTAGATAAATACTTTTAAATACCTTCTTGTTCATGCCTCCAAGTGTACATAGAATTTTGTTTTATGATAGTAAACATGCCTATTCATATCTTCATCAGAACAGCATGCTGTATGTGGCAGCGTGTCATCACGTACCAGACTACACAGCATATATCATCAAGTCTAGCAAGGCTGATGTGATCCTCTTTCTACCCAAAGACAGGTTTTGGGGGTTGGGGCCCAGGGGTCCTGAAAAAATTTAGCAGTTCAGTCTATGAAAGCAATGGAAGGAGAGAATGGAGAACATATTTCAAAGTCCTGTGCAGATCTCCACAGACAAGATCTCACAGTGCGCTGGGCCTCCAGGGACACCCAGCTTGGAGATGTATCCCTCAGGAGTAAACTCTGAGTCAGGGAAAGCTGGCCTGGGAGACGACAACAGATTCTGATCACCGGCCCTGGGCTCATCCTATAAACCACTTTTTCTTTCCTCTTTCTTTCCCCACCTTCATTTGCCAGTATAAAGTACCAATTAAGAGCACAGCTTCTAGAGACAGACATCTTGATTCCAATTCCAACTCGGCCACTTACTAACCATGAGAACTTGGTCATGTTACTTAGCCTTTCTTTGTCTTAGTTTTCTGATCTGTGAATAAAATGAGGATGCTAGTAATAGTATCCACCCCAGTGGGCTGTGGTGGGAGACTAAATAAAATTATATTTGTTAAGTCATCAGAATGCTGGGAAACCATAATTATTAGTTATCATTACTTTCCCTCTATTTTGCCTTCCCACTTTCTATTAGTCAACGCAGCTGCCATAACAAAATACCACAGACTGGGTGGCTTAAACGACATTTATTTCTCACGGTTTGGGAGGCTGGGAAGTCTAAGATCGTGGTGCCAGCAAGGTAGGTTTCATTCCGAGGCATGTTTTGTAAGCAGCTGGCCTTGTGTGTTCTCACACGACTCTTCTTTGTGTGCACACAGGGCTTGAGAGAGAAAGAGATTGATCTCTGATATTCCTTCTTACGAAGACAGTTCTATGAAAGCACCACCCTTATGATTTTATTTAACCTTAATTGGTTCCTTAGAGCCCTTATCTCCAAATACAGACCCACTGGGGGGTAGGGTTTCAACATATGAATTTTGCGGGGGACACAAACATTCATATATAACGGTTCCTCCCCATGCCGATACTCAGTTTCTTCTTTTACCCCCAGTTCCTGTACCTAAAGTCAAAACTAGATTTACTAAATGGCTAGAAGCTCTCAGTAAACATCACACAGGCCAAAATAGCTGATGCAATAGAATGCTAGGTATTTCATAGTTTCTACATTTTGTTAAAACATATCACCTGGGTTGGGCATGTGCTCATGTTTAGTTAGTAATAAAGAATAGTTTGTAACACTTACCTGTTCTACAAACAATGCTGCCTAAAACACCACCCTAAAACTCAGTGGCTAAAAAGAATAAGCGCTTATGGTTCATACAGCTAGAATCAGGTGTGTGTGATTCTCCTGGCCTCAACTGGCCTCTCTTGTCTGTCTGGGAGCAGACTGGCTGGGTCCTCATTTTCCTGGGCTTTCTCCGGCCAGGGCAACTCAGTTTTCCAGGTCTCGTTCTCATGACTCACATCCTTCCAGAAGGCTCTTCCAGGCACGTTATTCCTTGAGGTGCCGACGTGAGCCCCATCCCCAGTCCTGAAAAAGGGAAAGCAAAAGGAAACACTGCAGGTATCGTGGGAGAAATGAAGCATCACAGCCAACTTTCAACCTATTCCACCCAAGAGCATTTTACCACCTCCACCTCCCTGCTCCTTTTGTTTTCACTTAAAAAAACTCGTAAGTTTAAACCAGAGAGGCTGTGTGATTATAAATGGTGTATGCCGGTGGAAAAAGTTTTATGTAATTCACCAATTACCCGTTGGGCACATAGAACATATTAGTGTAAATGAAACCATGGTGCCTATACTAAGAAAAAAGTCTCTCTTCATAAGGGTAGTGTCTTTTTTGCTTCTTTGAATTTTGGTGGGTTTTTTTTGTTTTGTTTTGTTTTTAGGAAACATTTAGAGAAAATCCTGAAAATAATTTAACTTCATTTCTTATTGTTTCTCACACTGAGAAACTTTTTTTTAATGTGTGCAGTATGTCACACACACACAAAAAGAGCATACCAATATACATTAGAAGGCTGAAAGTATCAAAGGCTATTTTTTTGAAAATGTATTACATCCTAATAATCTCCTTGTTTACATTGAAGCATCCAGATACCTCCGAGTACGAGGGGATTTGATTTGGGGAAATTAAACTGTGATGTGCTGCCACCTTGTGTACTACGCCTGTAATCACCATTATTTTCCAATCTTATCTCTAGAATACTAACCCGAAAAAAATACTGCAATGAAGGAGACATTTTGTCCTTGCAAAAGGCAGGGTTTCTTAATCCTTTTTGTGCACATGGGACTCTTTGGCAACCTATGTACTCCTTTTGTAATAATGTTTTTAAGTGTATGGAATAAAATACTAGAATTAGAAACTATATTGAAATATAGTTACCCAAAGATTTAAAATGACAAATGTGAAATAGACTAACGTATGCTCCTTCATTAACACATTAAGGAACAACATCTAGCGGCCAGTCTAATAACTGCTATGATCTCAAATTAGTAAATAGAGTAAACATATTTGAGATATTGACAACATGTGATTTGAAAATGTGTGTCACAGGCTAATGTTACTGTTTGCTGCCTACATTCATACTTGAAGGACATGCTAAACTACAGCTAGAAATTATTGGAAAACATTGTTATGTTTTCCTGTCTAAGTTGACAGACCACTTGAGTTCAAGCCACAGGCCCCTTGGGATTCAGAGACTCCAAAATAATCATTCCTGACCCTTCATATAGTTTATATTTGATCACTAAACAAGGAAATATTAGACATCAAAACTTCTAAAAATAAATCTTCATTAAGACCCTACAAATCTGTAGAAATCTTTGTATAAGGTATTTTTAAAGAATAAAACACTATTTTTCTCTCATAACTATTATTTTTCTACATCATGCCATAATGAACATTTATATGATCTACAAAATATATGCTTAGTTTTATTTGATTTCTCAAGGAACTGACTAGATTACCTGGAATCTGGTCCAGGACTTGTCTTTAATTGGTTCAATGAACTTGTACATTTCCCCTTTGCCTCCCTCTCTCTTTCCTTCCTCCTTTCCTCCCTTTCTTTTTCTTTGCTATCTTCCTTCCTTTTTTCTTCCCTTCTTCCCTTTTCCCTGCTCCCTTGCTCTTCTCCCCCCTCCCCCTTCTCTCTTCCTCTTTCTTTCTCTCTCCCCTTTATTTTATTTTGCCTTTCCCAAACTTTTAATAAGAGACAAACATGTGCTAAGGACTGTGCTAAGCGGTGTGGGTGATGATCTCAGGGACTTCACAGTTAATCATAATAAAGCATGAGCCAGAGGCAGATTGACCACAGACCTAAAGAAGCTTAAGCGTCTGTGTACAGCTGCTCTCCTCCATATCCACAGGGGCCGCGTCTATCGATTTAACTAACAGCAGATGGAAAATATTCAGGAAAAAATTTTTCAGAAAGTTCCAAAAAGCACAACTTGAATTTGCCATACTCCAGCAGCTATTTACATAGCATTTGCATCCTATTTACAGCTATGTACATAGCATTTCTATTTCATTAGGTGTTATAAGTCATCTAGAGATGATTTAAAGTATACAGGAGGATGTGTGCAGGTTATATTGTAAATACTACACCATTTTGCATAAAGGACTTGAACATCCGTGGATTTTGGCATCTTCTAGGGGTCCTGGAACCCATCCCTCTCAGACACAGAAGGACAACTGTACTTCACTTTCATGGTTCCCAAGAGACTTGGTAATGATTTTACATGTTTAGATAGTTTTATAAAGTTTACAAAGTGAGAAATTTAAACCACGATCAGTTAAGACCACTGTCTCTTTCAGTTCCTACTTCCCCTCAGGTTCATTGCTTTTAGAGTGCCTAGGCATTTTGAGATCCAGCTAAGCAGAGGCTGAGTAGGGGATACATTTAGTTTGAGTTTAGTGAGATCTATTTATGTGGTTCATACCAATTTTCATGCACAGGGAAGTCTCCCAACGTCGTGGGTACCTGTCAATAAATACCTAACAATTTTATCTAGGCATTTTCTCCTACTTAGTTAATTTTGCATACTTATGAGGAAATCTACATATAATTTTAGCCCTCAAGAGGAAAGTAGCCAAGTCTATGTGGCTGTGAAGGTCAACATTCCATAGGCCTTTGCTCACCAAGTTAAAATCATCTAAGAAGTGATACTTATCTGGTTTTGCCCACTTGGAGCACCAGACTCAAGTAGAATAGTCAGAATCTACTCCATTTAAGTATTTCTCTCTATAAATACCTAAAGCAGTCTTTGGCTGTTTTAACACATGGCTCTATGAAGTTAACCAAAGATTGTTGCCTGTGACCGAAACACCATCCCCTAAGGAGATGCTGACTTTGCCATGTGTCAGCTTGGCCGGGCTGAACTGCGTTTCCTAGAGCTCTGTTTCCTGTGTATCTCTGGTTAGGCCCAGGAGAGATTATTGCGTGAGATTTGGAGGATGGAGGTGAAGCCGCAGCCATTTTTGTAGCTCACACACGTTGTCATTTATCTACTTTCTTACCTCGTTGGTGGAAAGTAGCTGCTCCATCTTTCCCAGGACCCTCTTCCTTACTTCCAGCTCCTGGGCCTGGAGAGTGTTTAGCGACATGACGGAGGCTCCCAGCTTCTGCAAGACACCCATTCCCTCAACATCAGACACAGAACTGACACAAGGTTCAGTCCCTCCTCCTGAGCTCCCAGCTCCCACAACTGCATAAAATCCAATCCCTATAGCAAATCTCTGATTGTTACAGATATAGTTCCCAATGGTTCTGCTTCTCTGATTGGACCCTGACTGATACGAAGACATACACCAGTTTATAGACAACATACTACAGTGGCTAAATAACTTCCAGGCTTTCTCGCTGAAGGAACTGGTGATTGTGTTTAACCAGCATCGTAAAGTTCTGATACTACCTGGACCCCTTACCCACCTCCAGGACTCCCACCTGCCCTACTACGTTCATGCGGGAAGGCCATCAGAGATTGCCCTCAGCCTGAGCCCCCACTCGTTTATTCTCCCAGTGCACATTCCCTGGGGCGTTATCTGCATCCCCCCAAGCTGTGATGGTGGGAGGGACACGTACAAACCTAGAAGAGTCCCACTGAATGGAGCCACCCGCTCTGCAGCCCTGCGACATTCCCCATGTTATTCCATCCACCATGGCCTGGCAGCAGGAGCTTGGGAGTGTTCAGGCTTTACTGTTTAATCCCTTCATGTCTATCACACTGTGGGTTATAGCAGCTCTAGCTGTTAGCCTGGGATTTCCCAAAAAAACCTGTACATTAGGCCGAGTCACATCCCTAACACCTGGTATGTGGCTCTAGATTAGTATTCAGTGGATATAGATTCCCAAGTGCAGGCTACAAAATGTTGGTGGAGTGTCCTGCCTCAGGTTCAGGGCTAGTCCCAAATTTACCTATACAGACATCAAGAAAGATTAAGCCTTTTATTTCATATTCCTATTTCACATCCTTTAAAAATAGCTTTTTAATATAATAGCTCAACTATCATCTCCTATTTGAGGTCTTCCTCAATTCCCCCAGACAGAGCTAATATCTTCTTTGTTTAGTGTATAATCTCATTAGAGCAAAACTCACATTATGTAGTGATTGGATACTTGTCCAGCTTATCCACAAGACTGTAATCACTCAGGGTTAAAAAAAAAAATCACCCTTCATTCACTTTTGCCTAACCTAGTGCCTAGCATATTAATGAATTTTTATTAAAATTTTGATAAATGAATTTGTAAGTTATTTTTGTCATCTCTAAATTTCTTGGGAAAAATAACTCATAGTTCCTTTTATATGTTACAAAATATCTGGATGTATACTGATAAGCTAACAATTAAGATATTTACTACCATTTCTGGCCCTCTGCAACAGTGTTATCCAGTAGAACTTTCTGCAGTGGTGGCAGAAATTTCTCTCTGCAATTAGGAACTTGAAATGTAGTCAGCACAGCTCTAGATGTTTGATAATATGTAGACATTTCCACAAGGATAATCTATATTATGACTTTGAGTCTTTTAAAAATGCCACAAACAAAGCTCTCTCAGTTTCCTCCCTCTGAAGGTCAGTTTTCTGAACTTGAACTGACTATAGATACAGAGGGAAAATATCTCATCCAAGAACAGATATTGATAAGATAATCTTTTCCCCCAAAAATGGTCTTGGAGTTGAATAACATCATTGATTTTTGGCTGTTATTAATAACCTTCAAATGTTTCCCATTCACTAATTATATGTTCTATTTTTAAAGTATTAAAAAAAATTTTTAATCTAACAAAATGGGATAAAAGATAAGCCTGTTAGACCAAAGTTACCTATTGCATAAGCTCATAGTAGTTTTTCAAGCAAGTTTATGACTCTGAATAGAGAGCCATTTTATGCAGTATAATATATTTTTGCTGTAAAATGAACTACTACTGTTGGCTAATAATCTTCATTTTAATCTCTCCTTAAAAAACGTTTTCCTGAGATTCTAGAGCCATTCTGTTAAAAGAACTATGCATAGTTTACTAAACACATTTATACACAGCTGTCTATTAAACATAAATATTGAGTTCTGAGGTCAATGCCAGTTTTGTTTTGGGGTTAGGAAGAGGGGCATTTTTGCCCTTTTCCTCAAAAAGAGACAATAGTTAAAAACAAATCTATAAAACTTATTAATTTATTCAGTATTCCTGGATTGAATACCTCCAAAAAACACTCAACGGTAGTAAGAACATTTCAGCTGGTAAAGTTCATAAGAGAGGACTGTAAAATGGATGGTATATCTGAAGTTTTATCACATATGTGTTATACACTTGCATTTATCAAAGAACCCAGAAGACAAATGGCACGTGTACATTTTAAAAAAGAGTTTACATTCGGAGATACTAATTTAAACCAAGGCTCTCAAAAGAATTAGCTAACCAGCTAGCCTCACAATGACTAAATTAAAAAAGTCACACTAGGGCTTCCCTGGTGGCGCAGTGGTTGAGAGTCCGCCTGCCGATGCAGGGGACGCGGGTTCGTGCCCCGGTCCGGGAAAATCCCACATGCCGCGGAGCGGCTGCGCCCGTGAGCCATGGCCGCTGGGCCTGCGCGTCTGGAGCCTGTGCTCCGCAATGGGAGAGGCCACAGAGGTGAGAGGCCCGCGTACCGCAAAAAAAAAAAAGTCACACTAACAAAGCATTTCATCTATTATTTAACTGTAGAATTTTTTTAAGTAAAACGAGATCCATTTTTCCAAAGCATCGAGTGATACTGCAAGTGTGAAAGCAAATTAAGATCCAGAGGAATTGCAGGGTAAAAAATACAGAAAATGAAATTTGTTCTTTACACAATATTCAAGATTTGTGTTCATATACCACATTTTTGAAGATCTGCTGAATGCATTTGTTTATACAGAGCTGGGTTTGAATCTTAGGCCCATCACTTACTAGTATTCTTGGACAGATTCTGTGCCTCAGTTTCTCCATCAGTAAAGTGTAGATAATCGTCATCATGGCTTTTTATATAAGAAGCATTTAGAACTTTAAGTGCTCCATAAATACTAGTCTCAGTAAAGGCAAAGTTGGCTAATAGGAGGGCATTTTCTGAAATTCCTCATATTCAGGTCTCTTGTCTTTAGTTATTTCTTAAGATGTAAATCTTGATAATATAATCTTCAATAATGTCTTTAGTATCTCTCAAGTATAAGCTATGGCAAGATAAATCAGGACAGTTGTACGCCTGCAGAAAGAGCAAGGGTTATGAAATTGTAATTGAGTCAAACTAAAATTCTACTTATTGCCTTATAAGTGTCTAAGAACATACGCAAAAATAATTATGAACAGTAAATTTAATATCAGTAACAAAAGTAACCTTTTGCTAGTGAAGCACAGAAGCAATTGTGATATCATTATATTGCAACTTGAAGTTGCTAGTGAGATTCTCCTTAAAAATTTGAAGCTTTTTTTTTTTTAATCAGAAATAACAGAAAGAGGGGGAAAAAAAGGGAATCTGTATTCTGTTCCAGAATTCTAGTAGGAGATGAATCACAGGAGGGAGAATCAGTGACAGCTGGAAAAAAGAAAAGTAAGCAGACCAAATCCCTAAGGCCTGAAAGAAGAAAGGATTATATTGAAAACTGACCTCAGATGAAGAGAATGACCCAAGTGCTTAACCAGCAGGAGGGCCCATATGTTACCTAACAGCAGGGAGACGGAAAGATGCCCAGTCAGGGATTCTATCAACCTTCTGATTAGATCATGAATGCGAGTGTCATTGGAGTTAGATCTAAGTCTAAATCTTGGCCCAATCATTTGCTAAGAATGCAACATAAAGCAAGTTGTTTAAACTCTCTAAGCTTCATTTTCATTCTTGTAAAAATGAGGATAATATTTGTAGTTTCTTACAGTTTTGTGGCATTAAGAAGGACAACATCTGTAAGGTAATTAGCATGATTTCTGGCAGAAAGTAAGTTTAATAATATTTGAAGCAAATATTTGAAGATGAGAGGTCCCTAAGTAACTGTAGATTAGTAGATATTAAACTGTTAATTACCAGGTTGAGTCTTCGAGCTATGAATTGACTGATAGCTCTAGACGAAGTCATTTATTAAAGCTGTCATGCCCTTTCTCTTTTTTTTGATCTTGGTAGTTTTTCTTAGATTCTCTTTTATTTTGGTTTCTTGATCTTTCTCATGACCTCCTCACCCAGGGCCTCCAAAGTCAGCTATGATGGGATATGAGGTCGTACTAAAAATGTCTACATGCTTCCGAAACTCAGGACCAGTCTTTACTGGATGCCCCATTTAGAAATATTCCTACTGACTTAACCACCCTAAGGAAGGCTTCTGCCTTTAGAAAACAGTGTAGACTTCACATGCACTGGCTTCGACGTGTTATGACTATCACAAGGACAGGGAAGTCATATATACGCACATATATACCCACATTCTACTCAACTATTAATAGCAAGTTTGTTTACAGATTCAAGATAACTGGCAAACAAGCATTCTCCCCAATAAACAGTTATCACTTCCCCTTGGTAGGCCACTAATACTACAAGCTATGAAGAGGATATAAAAAAGATCCAGAAGAATCTGATCTTTTAAATGTGATTTAACTTACGTTTAAGTCCTTAGTGATGTGATGCAGAAAAAAAGGTTATAATAAGTACAGCCTCTAGACTGTGCATCACAAGTCCGAGTTACTTAACCTCTCTTGACTTCAGTTTCCTCCTGTGAGAAGTAAAGCAGTTCAACTACCTGATCTATTAATTCCCTGCTAAATCAATCTATCAGTGTGATGGGTACTTAAGGAGCTAAGGACAATTTATTTAACAGGTACATTTGTCTCCCAGAATATAAAAGTAGATCATTTTAGAAGATAGCAGTGGTAGTTTTTAAAAAACATTAATAAAGGTATCCCTTGGAAAGTATATCAGTAGAAAATGGAAATAAATCTAGGCCCAGTCACGTTGCTGTGACACTGTTCAGTCACTCACCAGCTTGTTTTCCACTCACTGATCAAAAATAATTGCGTTAGTTCATTTACACCTAGAAATTAAGGATTTATTTCTTCAAATCCATAGTTCATGACCCTTAAGAAAAAAAATGAGGGAATGATTAATTGCAGCCTCCTCAGTGTCTAGTTAGAAAGTAGATAAATCTATATGATACCTGTATTTGTCTCCTAGGGCTGCTCTAACAAAGTACCAAAAGCTAGGTGGCTTAAAACAACAGAAGTTTACTGTCTCACTGTTCTGGAAGCTAAAAATCTGAAATCAAGGTGTCCCAGGACCTTGATTCTCTCTGACAGGAGAAAATCCTCCCTTGCCTCTTCCTAGCTTGTAGTGTTTTCCAACAATCCTTAGCTTTCCTTGGCTTGTAGATGTACCACTCTAGGCACATGGCCATATTCACATCTGCTTCCTTCTATGTGTTTGTATCCAAATTTCCCCTTTTTATAAGGACGCCAGTCATATTGGATTAGGGTCCACCCTCATGAACTCCTCTTAACTTGATTAAATTTGCAAAGACCCTATTTCCAGACAAGGTAATATTCTGAGGTACTGGGGGTTAGAACTTCAGTGCATCTTTGGAAGAGGACAGAATTCAGCCCATAACAATATATATTCCCTTGTAAAAAAATTCAGTGAATACACAAGATGTAGTTTTGTCAAGGACCAGGAACTGAAAGAAATGTCACACAGGGCGTTTATCACATGTATATACAAGATACAGCTCACCAAAACTATCAGGAAATGTAGAGATACTGACTAAGATGGATTTTTACCTAGCTGACTGAGACAGTATCTTGGCAATAAAATATTGTAAGAATAAATATTTATAATAGCTTGGATTTTTTTTTTAGATCTTACTAGTTTCCAGACACTGTTCTAAATGTTTGACCTGTATTAATACATTTAATTCCTTCTATAACACTACAAGGTAAGAATTATTATCAATATTATCCCCATTTTATAGTTGAGAAAATTGAGGCACAAAGAGATTAAGTAATTGATCAAAGCCACACAACTATTAAGTAGCAAAACTAGGATTTGAACTCAAGGAGTCTGGCTGCAGAAGGTTTGCTGTTAATCACTGTGAATGGTCCCCTCATTTACAGTTTAGTAGTGAAGCAAGTCTTATCACCATGAAATGACTTAAAAACAAATACAGTTGATCCTTGAACAACACAGGGGTCAGGGATGCCTACCCTCCACGCAGTCAAATATTCTGAGTATATCTTTACAGTTGGCCCTCCTGTCCCTGGTTCCACACCAGTGGATTCAACTAACTGCAGGTTGTGTTGTCCTGTAGTACATATTTATGAGAAAAAAGTCACCATATAAGTGGACCTGAGCTGTTCAAACCCATGTTGATCAAGGGTCCACTATAGTCTTTTATGCATATCAGAGATCAAAATGTTAAATAGAAAAAGTGAAGGACCATAAAGGTTATATTTTAAGTCTGACAAGCTTTTTATATCAAAGATATTAAAAGATCATTATGTTATAAAAGGATGCTAATTAGAAATAAGGATACCAAGCACCTGAGAAATGACTAATAAGCTGTTGATATGTTAATATAAGGCTATCTAATATCCAATTTTCATAGAATCTCTGGGTATAAACTATGTTTTTCAATTAGAAAAACTTAACATGCATTTGCTTTAATAAGATGAAGAAATGAATTTCTCAAAAATGCTAAGTGAATGTCTTTTTTCTTTGGTGGATTTTTTTATCCTAAAGGACACAGTCCTTTTGACCAAAAATTTCTCTCTAGTCCTCTTGATAAGATTAAATTATTTAATTTAGGAACAAGTTTAACCAAGGAGATGAAAGACCTGTACGCTGAAACCTATAGGACATTGTTGAAAGTAATTGAAGAAGACACAAAGAAATGGAAAGATATTTTGTGATCATTAATTGGAAGAATTAACATCATTAAAATGTCCATATTACCTAAAGCAATCTACAGATTCAATGCAGTTGCTCTCAAAACCTCAGTGACATTTTTTCACAGAAATAAAACAAAAATCCTAAAATTTATATGGAACCACAAAAGACCATGAATAGCCAAAGCAATCCTGAGGCGGGGGCGGGGAACAAGCTGGAGGTATCACACTCCCTGATTTCAAATTATAACTACAAAGCTATAGTAATCAAAATATCATGCCATTGGCAGAAAAACAGACACACAGATCAATGAAACAGAACTGAGAGCCCAGAAGTAAACCCACACATATATGGACAATTAATTTTGACAAAGGAGCAAAGAACTACAATAGAGAAAGGAAAGTCTCTTCAATAAATAGTGTGGGTAAACTAGACAGCCACATGCAAAAGAATGAAACCAGACCACTCTCTTACAACATACACAAAAATCAATTCAAAATGGATTAAAGATTTGAATGTAAGACCTGAAACCATAAAACTTCTAGAAGAAGCATAGCAGCATGCCCTTTGACACAGACATCAGTTTATGCAATATCAATGCTCAAGACACTTGTCTTAGCAATATCTTTCTGGATATGTCTCCTCAGGCAAGGGAAACAAAAGTGAAATAAACAAATGGGACTACATAAACTAAAAAAATACTTCTGCATGGCAAAGGAAGCCATCAACAAAACGAAAAGACAACCTATCAAGTGGGGGAAGATATTTGCAAAACATATATATGAAAAGGGGTTACTATTCAAAATACATAAAGAACACAAACAACTCAACCACAGAAAAACAAACAACCTGACTTAAAAATGGGCAGAGGATCTAAATAGACGTTTTTCCAAAGAAGACATACAGATGGCCAACAGGCACATGAAAGATATTCAACATTACTGATTATTAGGGAAATGCAAATCAAAATCACAAGGAGTCATCACCTAACACCTGTTAGAATGGTTATTATCAAAAAGACAAGGACTAACAAATGTTGATGAGGGTGTGGAGAAAAGTGAACCCTCCTACACTGTTGGTAGGAATGTAAGTCAGTGCAGCCACTGTGGAAAATAGTATGGAGATTCCTTGAAAAGTTAAGAATAGAGCTACCATGTGGTCCAGCTATTCCACTTCTGGGTATTTATTCAAAGAACACAGAAACACTAATTTGAAAAGATACATGCACCCCTATGTTCATTGCAGCATTATTTACAATAGCCAAGATATGGAAACAACCTAAGTGTCCATCAACAGATGAATGGATAAAGAAGATGTGGTATATGTATACAGTAGAATACTACTTAGCCATAAAAAAGAAGAAATCTTGCCTTTTGCAACAACATAGATAGACCTTGAGAGTATTATGCTAAGTGAAATAAGTCAGATGGAGAAATACAAATACTATATGATTTCACTCATATGTAGAATATAAATAAATAAACAAATAAATAAATAGGAAGTGAACAAACCAACCAAACAGTAACAAACACATAGATATAGAGAACAGAGTAATGGTTACAAAGGGGAAGGGGGGTTGGGGAGAGGGCAAAATACGTAAATGGGGTCACCTATATGGTAACAAACGGACACTAAACTTTTGGTGGTGAACACGCTGTATTGTATAACAAAGTTGAAATATACACATGAAACTTACATAAAGTTATAAATCAATGTTACCTCAATGAAAAATTTTAACTAAATTATTTTTTTAATTTTATGTACTCTTAGCATATAGGCACAATTACACATAAACATTACCATTTATTGATTTAAATATTCTTTTTAAGTGGCCTTTAAAAATGGATGTGTCATTATAACATCAATGCTTTAAACAATTATCAAATCTTAAAATTGCAATCATAACTCGGGCTTGTTTGTTTACAATTGGGCCATTATTTTAAAATTAAAAAAAAAAAGTTAAGATATGTAAAGCCTTAGCACGGATCATCTTAGGGAAACTTTTTAGCCTGTATGTTTAAAGGTTGTATCTGTGACTGGAACTGAGAGTCCCAAAGGCGTTGGATTGCACGTATTCTCCTTGTAATCAACAGTTTATGTCTAGTTTCTTGGTTCTGTTTTATACATATATTGCCAAACTGCTTTGCAAAGTGCTGTGTTTTAAGACCTACTTAGATTAAATTTAATTGTCCTAATCTTTTAGCTTCATTGTTTATTCTATGATAAGTGGTATATTTTCACTTTAATGCAATCTTTTCCCAGAAATGTTTTATGAGCAATTATAATTCATGCTTAAAAAGTAATATTCATAAGTGGATGGTAGTTAAATTTCACATGCAAAAGCAATGCTATAGGTAAAAAGAAAAATCTTTGATGACTGTTGTCCTCGAAAGCACAAGGACATTACTGGCAGATACTATTTTTAGGAACGGCAACGTGTCAAAATCACCAAACTTTTCATATTTTTTTCTAACCGAATGCACATAATAAGGAATATTTTTTTTTTTTTTTTTTTTTTTTGCGGTGCGCGGGCCTCTCACCGCTGTGGCCTCTCCCGCTGCGGAGCACAGGCTCCGGACGCGCAGGCTCAGCGGCCATGGCCCACGGGCCCAGCCGCTCCACGGCATGCGGGATCTTCCCGGACCGGGGCACAAACCCGCGTCTCCTGCATCGGCAGGCGGATTCTCAACCACTGCGCCACCAGGGAAGCCCAATAAGGAATATTTTTAAAGAAGCCATATTTTAAGCCCACAAGTGCTTTCTGAATTATGCTCAGTATTAAGGACATACTTAATTCTGTACTCTGCAGATTTCCTTCAGTAGTTCATTATAATTATTTTATTATTACATTTCTGATTTTTCAAAACATGTAGATGTGTCAAGAAAGTATTATATAATGAAACTGATCATTTTAATATTATTACACACCCAGTTAAGCCAGTTAGTGATTTTCTGAGTGAAATAGCTTTATTACTTGATACCAAATATTATTTTATTTTATATCAGAAAAAATCTTTCTGTTTCATTAATGCTAAAGGCATGAGGTAATCACATCAAAGGCTTATTTTGGAAACCTTTATGTAGATTCAAAATGATTTTTAATTATTTATGCTTTTGTTCATAAAACAGTTATCTGTCAACTAAAAGTATAAAAAGGCCAGCTTATAAAAGTGTGTTCATTACATATGATAGCTGGCGTGGATATCACTTGAGGTTTGGGGTCATTTTTCTATATCTGATAGCAGATGTAGGCTGAAAATATGAATTGAAATACATCTTAAAGTTGGACCAGAAGGGGGAGAAGGGAAGGGGAGGCTATTTTTTTAAGTGAGAAAATTAATTAATGATGCTGTTACCATCATTGGCAGATTTGGCATTTTTAGATAGTTTTAGAATAGATTGTCAGTATATAAAAAGATTTTCATTAGTATGGATAAATCTGATACACTATAAAGTTGAAATATAACTGGACACCTTAAAAAAACAAGTAGTTCTAATGACTACTTCTTTAAGTTTCAGTCTAGAAAACAACACTGTCAGATCAGTGTGATTCTGAGTCCAGCTATATTTTGAGAAAAATTCTTACCTTGATGTTCAAAAATCTTTGTGAGTTCACTGTCACCATAATCTCCTATTTTTGATGAGTCAGTGGCAAGTCCAGAATATTCTTTTCTCCAGACCCTCCCCTTTTTGCCCCTAAAATTTTGTCTATTCCAAGAGGTACGAACTTATTGTACTTTTAAAGGCAGTTGGAGCTTAAGTATTGGTCATTATGATCATATTCTGTTAAGTGTTTGAGTTTAAATAAACAGAGATTCCCCCCATTTCAGAGTACAGTGGTGATAAAAGTCACAGAATCCTGTCCTGCCACTGTATGACCTGAAGAAAGTATTCAACCCCTTTAAGCCCTAGTTTACTCATCAGTAAAATTAGGGTAATAACAATATTTATGTTACTGAATTATTGTGAGGACTAAATGAGGTAAAGAATCTGAATCAATCAAAACATAAAGTGCTTATACAATACAATTATCTCATTTTAAATGTCTTATTTCAAATTATATAAATAAAAATGCGAAGTACAATTCACTTGCACTTATTAGGCATGCACTGGAAAACCAAAACAACCCTTGCTCAAAGTCTTTCCCCAATTTTAATTTGATTCTAAACCCTGAAGTTGGGGCCACGGGGTAGAAAGAGTCCACGATTCCAGTTCAGGCACCGTCACTTTTTAGCTCTTGGTCTTTAGCTGGCACCTACCAACTCACCATCCCCGTGTAAGACTTTTTAACCTTGCCTATATGTTCAGCTTAGAATCTTTTGTTCCAAACTGTCTCTTGAAAGAGAGGTTTAAGAATCTATAGCAGAGTTAATTTTATCATCTTGTACACATTTTATTTATGCAAAGGCTTAGAAGCTAAGGGAAAAAAGCACAAGCATAAAAAATAACAAATAGTATGGGTAATTCCACTTGCCATGCCAATATACAAAATTATGTTCCCATAGGTGTATAAAATGGGAGTATTACTCCTGTACCTAAGGTCCCATGTGCCACTCACAGTAAAAGCATCTCACCAGGCTGACTAGGATTCAATTTTTTTTTTTTTTTTTTTTTTTTGCGGTACGCGGGCCTTTTACTGCTGTGGCCTCTCCCGTTGCGGAGCACAGGCTTCGGACGCGCAGGCTCAGCGGCCATGGCTCACGGGCCCAGCCGCTCCGCGGCATGTGGGATCTTCCCGGACCGGGGCACGAACTCGTGTCCCCTGCATCGGCAGGCGGACTCTCAACAACTGCGCCACCAATGGAAGCCCGGGATTCTAATATTTAAAGATACTTTTCTTTCCATACTATACGAGTTCAAGATTAATTTTGTCTAAATGCAACTTTCACCTTATGAACTGATCTTAGAATCTGGCATCTACTTCAAGTTTAAAAATAATGATTGCCACATGTGTTTATCTTCTCTCCCAGTCCTTCAAATCTTCCTGAAATGATAGGTCAGGAATTTTTTAAAAAATTATTAACACACAAGGACCAAAAGAATGGTAGGGAAAACTACAGAAAACGATATATTGCAACAGATTTTCAGAAGATGCAAAGTAGGTGGAGGAACAGTAATAAATTTACCAGAGTGGAAGAAGTGACCACCTGAAAATTGGGAGAAGGGATTATCCCGGACGAGAAGTGAGTGCGTCCGCCCTGTGCAAGCGGAAGCACCATCTACTTCAGGAGGGCGTGAGGTCCAGGTCTGGAAATGGAGGAATGACTGAAAGCATCTGAAATGCTTGGATGGCCGGGGCCCCTCTCCTATCCAAGCAAGGCAGCGGCTCCCCTAGTTCCCAGCAACCTCCTATCCCTTCCTCTCCTGCCCAACAACTATTCCCTGGAGAAGATGGGTGGAGAAGCTCCAAGCTTAAGGACACCATGGAGAACTGGAGTGAGATGGTGGACATCAAGGATGGGCGTTAAATGAAAGCGTACGTGCTGAACTGTGGGAACCTCAGCACCCTTGATTTGTTTTGTACTTTCCTGTACTTCTTTCATAACAATAAAAATTAATTTACCAAAAGAACTTGATCTCAGTGCAAGATGCGTAGTGCCTAGATAGTATAGCACTCGGATGAAAAACTGTACCAGGATCCTTACTAGTGATGAAAACCACCCTTTATTGAGTGGTTACACTGCGCCAGGGACAGTGTTAAGTACTTTACCTATGTTTTTGCATTTGATTCTTCGACGCACGTTTCATCATGCCGATTTTCGTAGATGAGGAAACTAGAGAGGTAACGTGACTTGCCAAACGTCCTACGGTTAGTCAGTGATAGAGCCAAGTTTCAAGCAGCTTGATAGCAATACGGGATATTCTTAAATACTACACTTTGCCCTCCTGTACCTGATCTTGAGTGCCAGTTATAACAATTGGGATTTTTGCCATGTTTAATACCCAAATTTTGATGTTTTTTCTCCCCCTAATCTGTGAACTCTAGTCCTGTAACACCCCTGTACATAAATTTTGTCTTAATAACCTTGTAAAATTGTGTAATCCCTCTAGGACTAGAGTCTAGCCTTTTAACTCCGCCATACAGCTAGACTCTATCGGAGACTCCATAAATCACACAAAGAGGGAGGAAACAGGAAATGGCTTTTAGGATGGGCTTCTGTGTTGGCAAGAATTGGACTCAGCTACTTTGGGCTGCCAAGTGAGAGCAAAATATTTCAGTTTCAACACAAAATACAACACCCAGAGGATCAAGGAATGAAATGAGAGTTGAAGCCTGTCAGAAATACGCTTGAGTACTCGTTTTGAATCTTTTTACCCTAGAGGAATTCTTGAAATAATTTTCAAGTCTCAAGGTATTCCTACATAAATATTCTTATACCTACAAATCCCAGAATGTTAATGTGATCACTAAGTCACAGATATAATAATCCAGTAACAATTGTCAATCATTGTCATAGAAAAAGAGAATGATATTTTTCTGTGAATAGTGGGGATAAAATATTAATGTATTTCTCTCTCCCCACAAAAGACACCAGCTCTAACATAAGTTGGTAGTGTAGGTAGAGAAAATTTAGTTTTCCTTTTTTATTTCCTACTTGATTTTTTAACCATATCTGGTGTGTTAGTGCAATTCCTCCAAGACACCAAGACAGGATTAAACATGCAAGGATTTTATGAGGGAAATGCATTCGAGAGAAAGAGACTGGGAAGACTGGTGGAGCCATTGGACCATGAAGCACGCATGACGCTGGATGAAGGAGAGGGGAAAGAAGGTTAGGTGGAAATAGTCTCCATTGCTGTGGAGTCTGAGAAAAGGTCTGCAATGCTGTCAGGGAGTCTTCAAATCAAAGGTGGCCATCAAAAGGGTCTGATGAGGGCTTCCCTGGTGGCGCAGTGGTTGAGAGTCCGCCTGCCGATGCAGGGGACGCGGGTTCGTGCCCCGGTCCGGGAAGATCCCACATGCTGCGGAGCGGCTGGACCCGTGAGCCATGGCCGCTGAGCCTGCGCGTCCGGAGCCTGTGCTCCGCAACGGGAGAGGCCACAACAGTGAGAGGCCCGCGTGCTGCAAAGAAAAAATAAAAGGGTCTGATGACATCAAGGTATAGGCCTGCCTCCGTGTTCCTAGTGCACTCAGTCACCAGCTGGAAGCATCAGGGCCCGTGGGCCTTTGCACCAACACAGCCATGGTGTTCAGAGCACAGCAGCTGGGGCCTGGGTCAATTAAGTTTCCTATAGCTTGGTGAACTGCAAAGCACATTTTCATGGCCATCACACCTAAGAAGGCCAAAATCTTTATCATAAATGTCTACAAGTAGCTAATGAGGTAAGCTATGTGGTTTTCCCCCCTCCATTTAAAACTAATATGACTTTTTACCCAAACTTTCTTGAAAAAGAAGTTAGCTTTAGCTTACCTTTCTTGAAATTAATACCTTACTTCCCTTTTCATAAATTACTTTTTTAAAAAACATATAAAGCAAAGATAATAAATTTCTGTTAAATAGCTGGTTTATGCCCCAAAAATGTGATTTACTTTTTCTAAAGGTAGGCTTGGTTAATTTCAATAAAAGTTATAAATTGATTTAGCTAATGTTATTTACAACATGAAAATTATTGACAATATAATCGGTATAGCTACTAAACCGTAAGTCAACAGAATGTGAATAAAAGTATATCCTGAGACAGTTTTTTGTACAGAACTTTGAAAAAATCAGTTCCTTCCTGAATAACATTATCGGGCCTCTAGGCCTACCAGTTATGAAATTATTATACATATACGTAGGCTTTTGAAAATTTCTTTTATATACATACTTATGCATAAGATTGTTATTTTTGAAACTAGGAACAAAGAATAAAATAAATGGAAACTTGTGCTTGTTTTTCTGGTGCACAGTTACTCAGTTCTGGATCAAACGAGATAAACACACACGGACTTCATTTTCAACTAGAATGAGGGGATTTTCATCCCTGCTCATGATAATTGTCGAACAAGTCAAAGCTTGCTCACATATGTAATGAGTAGAAAACCGCAGTGAAGTGTTCTCTGCTCTCCTATGAATGACAGGATACTCTTCCCTCACAGACACCCCGAACTTGTCTAGGGACAGATGAGTATACCTCCTCTTGACTGCAATATCAGACTGCAGCTCATAAAGCTCTCACTCTTCTCTCAAAGTCAAGTTCTCAGGCTGAGCAGAAGATTCAGAGAAAGGGCCTCTCACCCTTGTGTTGAAAGAAAGAGAAAATACTGTTCCATTTGGTTCTGTGGTTCTTCCAGGTGGTTTCAGTAAAGCTTAAGCCTTGCTAATAACATTCTTTACTCTCAAGCCCAAGCAACAGTTAGAAAATTTCAAGGTTTCCTACTGCAGTATAATTTTTCCAAAGATTCAGATTCTTATAAAGCCAACAATCTTGTCACTTGAAGTCAAACTACTTTCTTCGGGGTCTTGCGGATACTTGTCCAACTGGTTCGTGTGATGAAAACGCCTGCTAAGTAGCTAGTTGCTGTAGCCTCCTTCAAAACACCTGACAAAATCTGGCCTGCTGCTTCTTGAAAATCCTCCTGTAATTCACATTTTAGCTAAAACACATGTTTCAGACTCTTCCTCTGCTTAGCTACAAGATTTTTATATGTAACAGGAGGTTTATGTGATCCTCTTCCAAACGATAACACAATTTTAAAACATTCTGGAACGAGCTGATCTTTATTTAATAATCATTTTGTACCATCATTTAGAAACTTTTTCATTTCATCTATAAGAGTTTTTGACATTAGTATGTCTCTCGGAAGAAAGCACTATGTTGTAATAACTTTAGATCCAAGAAGCTCAACAAACCCAAGCACAAGAAATATGAATAAAATTATATCAAGACACATTATCATCAAACTTCTCCAAACCGGTGATAAAGATCCTAGCAACTAGAGAGAGAGGCTCGTTACATACAGAGGAACAGAGGTAACATTAGATTTCTCATCAGAAACTATTCAAGTGAAAAGGGAGTAGAGTAAAATCTTGAAAGTAGTGAAAGAAAAATCTGTCAACTTAGAATACTCTAGCTCCCAAAATATCTTTTTTTTTTTTTTTTTTTTTTTTTTGCGGTACGCGGGCCTCTCACTGTCGTGGCCTCTCCCGTTGCGGAGCACAGGCTCCGGACGCACAGGCTCAGCGGCCATGGCTCACGGGCCCAGCCGCTCTGCGGCATGTGGGATCTTCCCGGACCGGGACACGAACCCGTGTCCCCTGCATCGGCAGGCGGAATCTCAACCACTGCGTCACCAGGGAAGCCCTGTCTTTGTTTTTAAAAGATATTTTGGGCTTCTCACTGCGGTGGCTTCTCTTGTTGTGGAGCACTGGCTCTAGGCGCACGGGCTTCGGTAGTTGTGGCTTGTTGGCTCTAGAGCACAGGCTCAGTAGTTGTCACGCAAGGGCTTAGTTGCTCCACGGCATGTGGGATCTTCCCAGACCAGGACTCGAGCCCATGTCCCCTGCATTGGCAGGTGGATTACCAACCACTGCGCCATCAGGGAAGCCCAAGTGGTCTTTTTTTAAAAAAGGAGTTTATGGGGCTTCCCCGGTGGCGCAGTGGTTGAGAGTCCGCCTGCCGATGCAGGGGACACGGGTTCGTGCCCCGGGCCAGGAAGATCCCACATGCCGCGGAGCGGCTGGGCCCGTGAGCCATGGCCGCTGAGCCTGCGCATCCGGAGCCTGTGCTCCACAACGGGAGAGGCCACGACAGTGAAAGGCCCGCATACTACAAAAAAAAAAAAAAGTGAGAGTATGGAAAAAGGTATACTATGCTAATACTAATCGAAAGAAAGCTGGAGTGGTTATATTAAAATCAGAGAAAACAAATTTAAGAGCAGAGAATAATACCAGGGATAAAAAGTCATTTCCTATGGATAATGAGGTCAATTCATCAAGATGACATAACAATCCTAAATATTTATGTACCTAATAACAGAACTTTAATACGCATGGTGCAAAAAACTGACAGAACTGAACAGATAAGTCAACAAATCTAGAATTATTGGGGGAGATTTCAGTATGTCTATTTCAATTATTGATAGAACAAGTAGTCAGAAAGTCAGTAAAGGTATAGAAAATGTGAATAAATCTATCAAACAACTTAGTTGACATTTATAAAACACTCCACCTAACAGCAGAATATACATTATTTTCAAGTACACACAGAACATTTACCAAGATAGACCATATTCTAGGCCAGAAAACAAGTCTCAATAATGTTAAGATGAGTCAATGCATACAAAGTAAGTTTTTTTGAACAAAATAGAATTAAATTAGAAGTCAATAACAGAAAGATCTCTGCAAAAGCACCAAATATTTGGAAACTAAGTAATACACTCCTAGATAACTCATGGATCATGGAAAAAAATCAAAAATGAAATCAGGAAGTATTTTGAATGGAATGAAAATTGAAAAACATCAAAGTTTCTGGGATGCCACTGAAGCAGTACCTAGTGCCATCTAGCAGTGCTAAATGCTTATATGAGAGAAAGAAGCTTTCAAATCAATAATCTCAGCTTCCACACTAAGAAAATAGAAAAAGAAGAGCAAATTAAGTCCCAGCTAAGTAGAAGAAAGGAAATAATAAAGACCAAGGGGGAAATCAATGAAGTAGAAAATAGAAAAACAATAGAAAAAAATCGGTGAGACTAAAAGCTAGTTCTTTGAGAAGATCAATAAAATTGATAAGCCTCTACCCAGACTGATAAGGACAAAAAGAAAGAAAGAAAGCACAAATTGGTGATATCAGGAATGGGAGGAGGGACATTGTTAGAGATTTTACAGATATTAAAAGGAAAATGAGAGAATATTATTAACAACTTTATACCAGTGAATTTAACACATTAGATAAAACTTGCAAGACACAAATTACAAAGCTCAGTCAAAAAGAAATAGATAAGTTGAATGGCCATATGTCTACTTTTTAAATTAAATTTCTAGTTAAAAACCTTCCCTCAAAGAAAATCCCAGGCCCAAATGGCTTCTCCAGTGAATTTTACTGAATGTTTAGGGAAGAAATAATACCTAGTCTACACAAATTCTTCCAGAAAATTTAAAAGTAGGGACTATTTTCCAATTCATTCTGTGAGGCCAGCATTGACCTGATATAAAAACCAGACACAGACATTAGAAGAAAACAAAACTACAGACCAACGTTCCTCATGAACATAGGTACAAAAATTCTAAACAAAATCTTAGCAAATCAAATACAACAGTGTATAAAAAGGATACTACATCATGACCAAATGGGGCTTATCTCAGAAATGTAAGGTTGTTTTAATATTTGAAATCTTTCAATGTAAATCACCATATAAATAAACTAGAAAACAAAAACCATATAATAATTTCAATAGATTCAGTAAAACCATTTGACAAAATCTAACATTCATTCCTGATTTTTTAAAAAAAGTTCTCAGCAATCTAGGAGAGAGAGAGAAAATTCCTCAACCTGATAAAGGGCACTTATAAAATCCTACAGTTAATATCATACCTTAATGTTAAGAGACAGTTTGCTTTCCCTTTTAGCTCAGAAATAACACAAACGTCCACTCTCACCATTTCCATTCAACATTGTACTGGAGGTTTTAGCCAGTGCAGTCAGGTAAGGAAAATAAATAAAAGGCATTCAGATTGGAAACGAAGAAGTAAAACTGTCTCTATTCACAAATGATGTGATTGTCTATGTGGACAGTCCAAAGGAACTGATGAAAAAGCTAGTAGTACTAAAAAATGAGTTTAGAAAGGTTTGTATGACACAAGATCAATATACAAAATCAATAGCATAACATATAAAACATTTAAGAATAAATTGACAAAAGATGCGAAAGATCTGGACACTGAAAAATAAACACTGCAGAATGAGATTAAAGGGGACCTAAATGAATGGGGAGATATACTGTGCTCATGAGTCAGAAGACTCAGTATTGCTGAGATGTCAGTTCTTCACAAATTGGTCTATAGATCCAATGCAATCCAAATCAAAATCTCAGCAGCCCTTTTTTTTAGAAATTGGCAGACTGATTCTAAAACACATATATGAAAATGCAAAGGACCTATAATAGCCAAATCAATTATGAAAAATAAGAACAAATTTGGGGAACTAGGACTATCTGATTTCAAGATTTATTACAAAGATACAGTATTGGTGTCAAGATACACAAATAGATCAGTGGAATGGAACAATCAAGTTCTAAATTCTTTACATGCCTCCAATTGAATGGTCAGTCTATATCCAGTCCCCCTGGATTCAGGTGGGCATATGACCTCCTCAACGTATAAAATGAAGAGGAATAACATTGCATAACTTCTGAAGGTTGGTTGGAAAAGGTCACAAAAGATCCACCTCATTCTCTTGGGATGCTTGCTCTGGGATCTAGAGGAAGCCAATCACCATGTAAGAAGTTAGAGTACTTGAGACTGTCATGTCCTAAAGGTCACATGCAGACTATCCAGTTGACAGACCACCTGAGCACCTAGCCAGTGGCCAACATCAACTGTCAGCCAAGGGAGTGAGCTATTTTAGACTCCAGCCCAAATAAGCCAGATTATAACTACAACTCCAACTGATATCTAACTGCAAATGGATGAGATAACCCATTTGAGAACTGCCCGGCTGAGCCTATCCTGAATCTTGACCCACAAAAGTTCTAAGCAAAATAAAATAATCATTTTAACCCACAAAACTTTAGGGTAACTTATTGTGAAGCAACAGTAACAGAAACAGGGAGCTTTCAGTGAAATAGCCATATGCCCACCAATTACATTATATATAGTAAAGTTCTCCTTGGGATAAACCTGCTCATTTAAACAACGCTTCCTCACAGATTTTTAGGATTACACTCTCAAATATAAATGGCTAGCCAAATAATAAAACAATAAAATGAGGAAAACTAGAAAAAAGAACCCAGAAAAATCAGAGACAATGTGCAGAATAAGAGGTAAGTTAATTTATAAAAAATACCCTCAGAGAGATGGGAAGATATACTGCACATTAAAAAAACAAAACGACCCAGAGTTCTATGAAAAAATAACAGGCTGTATTAGTTTCGTATTGCTGCTATAACAAATTATCACCCACTTAGTGGTGGAAAACAACACAAATGTATTATGTCATAGTCCTGGAGGTCGGAAGTCCGAAATCAGTCTAACTGGGCTGAAGTCAAGGTGTCAGCAGGGCTGAATCTTCCTGGAGGCTGTATGTGGAGAATCCATTTCCTTGCCTTTTTCACCTTCTAAAGGCCACTGCATTCTCTGGCTCATGACCCCTTCCTTGCATCACTCCTACCTCTTGCTTTTTTCATTGCATTTCCTACTACTGACTCTGATCCTCCTACCTTGTACATAGATAGATAGGTAGGTAGATAGATGGATATATGGATATAGATATATATGGATATATATATGTGTGTATATATATATGGATATATATGGATATATATGAATGATGTTACAGGAAAACCCGAACGAACCTTTTGGCCAACCCAATATGAGGCCCATTCAGATAACCCAGGACAATTTTCCTATCCGAAGAGCCTAAACTTAGAATCTGAAAGTCCCTTTTACCATGTAAGGTAACATATTCACAAGTTCCAGGAATTAGGATGTGGATATCTTTGAATGTGGAGACAGTATTGGAAACCACCTAAAAAGTGTTGAAAATAATTGTTGGATCTGGGGATAGGGACTAAAGGATAGGAAAGGGAGGGGATTGCTCTTATAAATCTTGTAGTACTCTTTGATTTTAAAATGATGCCCATTTTTACTTTGCATAAATATATGTTAATTTAATTAATTTTCATGAAAAATTTAAAAAATTATACATATATATACCAAAATGTTAACTATGGTTTTCTTTACATATTTTTCTTAATTTTGCCTTCATTAATATCCAAGTTTTTATAATAAGCACACAATCATTTTATAATGGGAAAAATTAACCAGTTTTAAAATATATAATTTTTAACTTTTCAAAGTGAATTCAGTTTATGATGTAAATGAATAGCCACATGTTCATATCTGTCATATAAAAGGTACTTTAAAAGCTGAGGTAGGTACTACTCCTGGAATATGTTTTTTATGTTTATTGAGAGAAAATTAAAAAAAAAATAATTTAGTCTTTCTAGCCAAGGATATGACTGATAGTATCAGGTGTTAGCAATAACTATTGATACAAGATACAAACAATTTAGAAGTTAGAGTTTTACAAGATTTGTGATGAAGAGACACTTTATTTCAACTTAAAAGTAATTTGTTGGGGCTTCCCTGGTGGCGCAGTGGTTGAGAGTCTGCCTGCCGATGCAGGGGACGTGGGTTCGTGCCCCAGTCTGGGAAGATCCCACATGCCGCGGAGCGGCTGGGCCCGTGAGCCATGGCCGCTGAGGCTGCGCGTCTGGAGCCTGTGCTCCGCAACGGGAGAGGCCACAACAGTGAGAGGCCCGCGTACCGTAAAAAAAAAAAAAAAAGTAATTTATTTTCCTACAAAGTAAACAAAGCAAGTGAAAAACCCTTCCATGAGTCCTTTTATCTCTTATGGAAAGTGTATATTTAAACAGTAACATGGATAAGAAAGGCCACTGGAGGATGAAGAAATGATTTTACTTATTTTGATTAACTTGCCACAAACACTTACTTTGTTGTTGTAGTAGTACCAGTCGGGAGCTCAAAAATTTAGGGAATTTTTTAAAGAAATCTGTTTTGGATCAGAGTTTGCCAACTGTTATTCAGTAATGCCTTTGATACATTTTATTCTGGGTCACAAAATGAAACTGCAAAGCTAGGACAGATTAATGAATCTGATCGGACAGATTAGTGAATCTGTCAGAAAGGATTGAATGTGTGCAGAGCACTTACAGCACCTCTCTTGACTCAAAATGGATAAAATATTTTCTCAAGGAACCTGGTCTCAGAAGCATTTATCAACCCCATTTTCACACAGAAGCTTGCATAATATTAACAACCAACTTGTTTTAGGAGGAAAAATATCATGTGGAAAGCTTTTCATCCTGAGTTTTGGCAAAGCAAAAGTAGAGTATATTGTATTAGATTTCTTTCTTAACATCAATATTTAATAAATGTTCACTTTATATAGAATGAGCCTAGTTACAGAATAAAAATGAGTAGTTACATAATAAAAATGACAGAACTATAGGTGCTCACAATGTAAATGTAAAGAATATGCCATACATCAGGTAACCCTTTATTAGAAGTTACAGATTTAACATAATAACTTTGGGTGAGTTATAGTTACTATTATGTTGAAGATACAAACACTAAAATTGATCAACTCCAAGTATGTTCAGAATTTGCTGATAAGTTGCCTTTATAAAGGAGATCATTAGCCTTGCTTGTTAAATAGGCCTTTTCTTATCATGTACATTATTTAATATTTAGTTATGAAAAGAAGAAATATGATAACGTTAATTATAACTATTTTTGGAATTAGGTTGCTCTTTGGGCCTTGAATAGGAACAAATTGAAATATAATACAAGATCTATCAAATCAGAGAATAGTAATATTTTCACATTAAATATTGAATTCAAGTTAAATTTTTTTACTCCAGTTAAAACTAAATATTTTTGTTAAAGACTTCTTGGAATATTTACAGGATAATATTTGCACACAGTCGTGGCTTCAGATGGATTGACATCAATGTCACTCTGTCACCTGGAGAGGATATTACTGAAAAGTAAAGTTACTGCTAAACAGGAAAACAAAATAATTATCTTTAGTCTTTTAAAGAAATAGTGGTGAAATGGGCTTCTACTATTACATTTATAAGAGAGGATGAAATTCAGAGTGATTCCAGGACTCCCACAGGGTCAGGTAGCTAGTTGAGGGTTAAAGCAGGTCCACAACATACGTCTCCCGTTTCCAGGCCAGAGCTGTTTCTCTGAACATTCTTTGTGAGCGTCAGTACGGGAAGATCAGGTGCTATTGGCGTTCTGAGCATTTGAATTTTTATTCTGCAGGACTCTCCCACTCTCTGCAAGACATCTAGCATTCCTATGCCAAACCTATTAAATCTTAGTAGCACCTGCACATTCCCTCCAGCTTTAGAGGTATAATTGACAAATGACATTGTGTTGTTTATAGCATCTGTGCATTCTTAAATGCCTCTAGGAAGACAGTACTGCCTTAGTGAAGAAATATGTATATATTTCACAGTTCCGTGTATTAGGAGGAAGTGATAAAGAAGAAGAGTCCCAGATGTCTCATGAAATTCTTTTACTTTCATTCCTTAATTTCCTAAGTATGCAATGGCTCTTCCTGAAGCCTAGTGGAAGAGCTTCCTTCTGGTCTTTATACTCCCATTGCCAGGGTGTCCAGAAACGAACAATGAACCCCACTGGGAAGCTGTAACTAGAAATGAAACCTTTTTACTCCCCTTTGTTTTTATGCTACTTGTGCATTTTTTATACCCATTGTGGATTTGTTGAGGAACACACACAAATATGACATTATGTATCACCTATTAAATGTAAGTACACTTAATGGTTCTGGTAGACATCTTAAGTGGAAGAGTTAGAAAATTCAATTGTATGTTAGATATCCAGTCTTATCCTTTAAGTTTTAATAGTCCTCAGTGAATAAGCTAAGTCAAATAAGAAAATATTCCTTTATAGTTAAATAAGGATATCATAAAGTAATAATCCCAGTTTGACTACACGAAATGGGAGAAATTACTGTATTATGTGTGTGTTTATTTAACCAAACACACATTATTTACTATGTGCCAGGCATTGTTCTAAGCATTTTACACATATTTATTCAGGTAATCCTCATAGCAATCCTAAGGTAGATCTTATTTTACCCTCATTTTATAGATGAGGAGACAGAGGTGGAGAGTAAAATCACACAGCCAGCATACCGCAGAATGAGAATTCCCACCCAGGCAGGCAGGACCCATAGTCATTTTCTTCACCACCTCACTATTCTGCCTCTCTGCAACACAAGGATTACATGGGAACAGAACACTGTGAAAACCAAGTTTAGGATTCCAGCCAAGCTGAAGAAAACCCAAAGTAACCACTTGCAAATCAGATGTTGTTTTGCTGCATTTGAAACAAGTCTTCTAGATATCATTTTCTAGGAATTTCATTAAAATCTGGTTTTCCCAGGCCCTGGTTTTGTAACCTCAAATATCCAAGGGAAAAAAATAGATTAGTGAAAAGAACTATATATTTGCTTTCTCGTTTGTATTAATATAAAATGGTCTCACATATGTGAATTTTAATTTTTAACAGTTAAGCTTGAACAAGAGATAATAGAGTTATAATTCCTTTTTCCTTAAACAAACCTGTTCCACATTCTAGGGAAACCCTGTTTAGATGCTCCATATCCTTTTTCTGTCAACTACTGGTTTGAGCAGTCTCCACCAGGGATAGAGAATGGTGATGGAAAAAACCCTGAGCACAATTCTGGTCCCAAACAGAGAAACTTTTCTTTCACATTGAGATTTTATGTGTCTAAATAAAAACTAGTTCTTCCTCCTGGGAGCCAGAATATTATCCCTGCTACACTGGAAATTATAACAATTTTATATTCGTTTACATATATATGGTTCCTCTTTAATTATAATCCATCGAAACAAAATTATCTTTATTGTGGGTATATGATTGGGATTCCACTGTAAGTGATATAATAAAACATTCGTCTTATATTCCCAACTCCTAAAAGAGTACCTGGAATAGAGGAGGTACTTAGTAATTGCTGAATAAATTAGTTATAGGAGAATGGCAAAGGGAAGGGAGAAATGTATCTTTATCAAAATACACAATATGCTTGCATACTTTTCTTATGTTTATCATTTAAACTGGCTTATATAAAAATAAAATTCTTGTTGGTGACATTAGATTTCAAATGTCTATTTTCTACTTTCTGGGACAGGAATGAACATGAAAAGATCATATAAATCTGTGATAACTGATGAATAGTGAAAGCTTTTTTGTTCTCCAACAGTTTATATTAAGTAACACTTCACTTTACATTAAAGAAATGCTCTTTTCTTCTGAAATTTCAGGGTCAATATAAACTGTTAAAGTGAGAAACCAGTTCTCGGTGCTTATTGATTTTCACTGACTGACAATGTACTAGCCATTGTAGGTTGAAGCCAAATATACATTAATAATGACCCTTGCCTTAGAAAGCAAGGGTCTTGCTATGCAAGAGTAACACAGAAGCTGAACATGGAGGGGGAAAGGTGCGAGAGTGGAAGATTTCGAAATGAGAGAAAATACCAAATTTTACTTCTTCAGTATTTTTTCTAGAGCCAACTTTGGCCACTACTTACCCCAATGATCTGGTTTCCTTGTTGCCAAGCATCCATTCCTCCTCCTAAAATATCAGGTGATCGTTGCTTCAGTTTTATTTGAAAACCACTCTTAGCAATACTGTTTAGAAGGGACAGTCCCTGCCGTAAGCCTGAGAGCTCCGGGCCCTGATTGGATTAAGCCAGGCAGTGGGATTAATCCACAGTTCGGGCCTAGACGCACACGTCAGCTCTCAGAGACAATAAGAGATGAGAAGACATTTGCTGGGGGTGGATTTGGTGATAGAACATGGGTCTTGGAGCTCACCAGTACCTTTCTGTGATGAGAGAAGCCAGCTTGGGGGCAAAGCTGACTTACAGGGATGCTGATAACAGAGATGGACCCTATGAGCATGGGTAGAGTCCTTAATCAAGCTATACCTAAAGCCATGCTTCCCTCTGGACTTTCGAATCAGTACCTAATAGCCTATCACATTCCTCCTATAAAACCAGTATGACACTTGCTTTACAAAGAGTCATAATGAATACAACATCCCCAGTCAGGCTACTTTTCAAACAGAAGCAGGAAACGGAGAAAATTTGATGGTCATTCTCAAGTACTTTGTAAAATAAAGTGGGAGAATGATTACCCAAATTGAGAAATATTGCTTTTAATTACATAATTATGCCGTTATGTTTTTATTTGCAAAATGCTTTGACTTGCTGTTTTATAAAGAACTGAAATGGACATATCTGATTTGTCTAAAACTTATATTGTGCTTTTCCAATATTACCTGACTTTAAACTATATTCAAAGTATAACAGTTGGACAGAAAAAATGTTTACTCCTTTGCCCTACAAAATCAAGAAGATGAATTCTTTTCTGTTGAACTATGAACCGCAACAGTGGGCTTCTTCTGCTTCCCCTCGCCCTGGCTCTCTGAGAGGCCTAGACTATGTTTTTCTAAAACAAGGAAAAGTAATTCATGATGACAACTGAAAGTCCTACTTTACACTTTTTAAGAGGTAGTGATGTTTTAAGGTTTGTAGAGTGGAGCCTGTCACTTTTGGTTAGGTTCAAATCCAGTTCCATAGGTTGAAAATGAAATCAGAGAGGATTAGTTGAGCGTTAAAATTTTTTTAAGTGAAATTTATGATTTAGAGTAGAAAAAAATTATTTTAATGTTAATTTTCAAGGCAGTTGATTTAGAATGTGTTTCACATGTTCCCCCATTTCTCTCCCACAACTTTTTCTCTGTTGCCATGAAGTCCAGCACAGGGACAAGAGGCTCACTCAATACAGCCATGTGGGCTTCCCCTCCCTCCTTATCCCCTTTGTTTAATCCTATAGGCATGGTCGGTAAAATCAATGGCCATTGATGATGAACTCAATCTCCACCCCCTTCCTTTACCCCGAGGTTGCGAGGTGGGTCTGAAAGTTCCAAGCTTCGAATCAAAGCAACCAGCCCCACTCCTGAAGCTACCTGGGGGCCCCCAAAGAGTCAGCTCTTTAGAATATCACCCTTATCACTCAGGAAATTTTTTTTTTAATTTTTAAAGAGAAAAAATTGAGAAGACACACAAAAGTGGAGAAGCAAAAGCATACATTTGAAGTAAGACTAAAAGAGGGGGACTGGAATGCAGAGAGAGATGAGCAGGTCCCCATCTTTTGAGGGAGAAGCTTAGAGAAGGAGGAGGTACCCTCTATTCTTTTTTCCCCTTTCCTTCATCTTCCCATTTTCCCTCCCTTTCCTCTATCTCCCATTTTCTTTTAGTTAAAAAGAAGGAAGTAGACTTGGCATCTGGGAGTAATGAGATACACTGATGGAGGAAAGGATTCCCTCTGTCCTCATCACCATCACCGTTTTATCACCACTGAAAGGTACTAGAATTAGTTTGCACTTACCAATCTTATTTATTTCATCTCTCATTATCTTCTATTTAACATTTTAAAATTGTGAAATATCACGTGCATACAGAAAATCACGGAACGTGTATTGCACGGTTTATTTACTGCCATTAACTCTTCAACTGACTGGTACTGGACCCCGCCCTTCATCCCTCAGTGACCCTGCTCCGATAAGGGTCATAGTGACTCACCTGCAATTATTATATTGACAAGTATATTTTATTTTTCAAAGTTCTGTTTAGTTCCTTCTCAAATCTGCTTGATCTTTAAGTCTATTTCTTGCTTATATTTTAAACCTTCTCTTTGTAGAAGCTAAACTTTGCTATGTTTGCATTCTATAGTAATTGCAATAAGTAGAGTCTGAGTGGGTCTGAGGCTGCTTTCAGTTGTTTCTGCTGGCTCTTACGGTGCGCTGTGAGCTCTTTTTCTTTGGAACTTTATCCACGGAATTTTTTGAGGACTATGTTCAAGTTGTATTCCTTCAGAGAGGATTTGTGTCTATTCCTACCAGTCTTCTGCAAGCACAACCATCTTAAATTGTTGGCTGAATGGTCTGGGGATAGACAGTAAATTCGTATGGCAAACCTATAAGGAGTCAGGCTCGTGTTTACAAATTCTGAGGAGAGATATTTCTATTCCTCCCACCCGACGCCAGGGTCAAAATGGGACAGTTTTCTTGCTGCCCCTCCTGTGCCACAAGTTTATTCTGATTCCTTTTCACTGAAGATGTAAGTCTTTTGTGATCCCAACTTTATGGGAGATTTTCTCCTATCTCTCTTTTATTAAATAATTCTTTCCTGTAATTATTTGAGTAAACAATGGTGTCCACTCCTTTACTGTAAAATGCTTGAGAATAAAACTTTTATCTTAATCAAGAATATAGTGTTCCATATGGCACTGATTCGTTCTGTCAACCAATATTTATTTAATTAATTAATTTTTTTGCGGTACGCGGGCCTCTCACTGTTGTGGCCCCTCCCGTTGCGGAGCACAGGCTCCGGACGTGCAGGCTCAGCGGCCATGGCTCACGGGCCCAGCCGCTCCGCGGCATGTGGGATCTTCCCGGACCGGGGCACGAACCCGTGTCCCCTGCATCGGCAGGTGGACTCCCAACCACTGCGCCACCAGGGAAGCCCAACCAATATTTATTGAACATGTTTGTCCCAGGACTATTTTGTATTCTGGATATACAAAAATCGTCAAGGCATTTAAAGTCCCTGCTGTCCTGGGGCTCAAATTTGTAAGTGTACATCGTAGGTGTTCAAAAAAGTATTAGTGAAATAAATGAATTATCCAGTGATGAGTAACAAGAGAAAAGAAAAAAAGAGAATTGTCAGCCACAAAAGAGGATAAGGTTACATTTACAGAAGTGTTGGCCAAAAGGACCAAGAGAGTTAAAATTAGCTGTCTAAAGAGGCATTCTAGAACCAAATCTAGGTTGAGTGTCAGATAGGGCCCAAGATGAGAATAAACTGGCTTAACTGGAATAGAAAAGTCTAGAAACAGAAAGCTAAACAATATCCCAACAAACTTGTAGTGTTCTTGAATATCTTGCTTTTTATCACAGCTGTGCTATATGTACATATGTCATTTAAGAGCACTGGCAAATAAGATGATGACAATGGCTGTGAGGGGTACCTCCTCCTTCTCCAAGCTTCTCCCTCAAAAGATGGGGACCTGCTCATCTCTCTCTGCATTCCAGTCCCCCTCTTTTAGTCTTACTTCAAACATGTATGCTTTTGCTTCTCCACTTTTGTGTGTCTTCTCAACTTTTTCTCTTTAAAAATTAAAAAAAAATTTCCTGAGTGATAAGGGTGGTATTCTGAAGAGATGACTCTTTGGGGGCCCCCAGATAGCTTCAGGAGTGGGGCTGGTTGCTTTGATTAGAAGCTTAGAACTTTCAGACCCACCTCGCAACCTTGGGGTAAAGGAAGGGGGTGGAGATTGAGTTCATCATCAATGGCCATTGATTTTACCAACCATGCCTATAGGATTAAACCTCCATTAAAGCCCCTAACAACGGGATTCAGGAAGCTTGCAAGTTGGAAAAACATCCATGTGCCAGGAGGGTGGCCCACCCAACTCTACAGGGACAGAGGCTCCTGTGCTCAGGACCTTTCTGGACCTCACCCTACATGTCACTACATCTGACCATTTGTATCCTTTATAATAAACTATAATAGTAACTGGAGGGTTGTGGGAACCCCCCGCTTTGCAGTCAAGACAGAGAGAAGTGAGGGTAACCTGGGGACCTGACACGTGCCACTGACATGTGAAGTGAGGGCAGTCTTATGGAACTGAGCCCTTAAACCTGTGCGGTCTAACCCTGACAGTGTCAGAACTGTAGGACACCTCGTTGGTGTCAGCGTTGGCGAAGCTGTGTTGGAAAAGACACCGTGTATTTTGGTGTCAGGAGGGGAAAAAACCCTTCAGGCCCCTACCAAACTTGACACCAACACTTGTCATTACACTTTTAATAAACTTCATGTTGAAATCATGTTAGTCTGTGACTAGAAGATGACCTGCATTCCTCACATTCATTCCCCCCATCGCACTGCAGACTCAACCAGTTGCTTCAAGGGCAAGAAGCCTTCCGGATCCTCATCAAAATTTACCTCTCTCACTCTCATACTTTTATTTCTTTATAATGTATCTTTTTTTTTTGGCGGTACGCGGGCCTCTCACTGTTGTGGCCTCTCCCGTTGCGGAGCACAGGCTCCGGACGCGCAGGCTCAGCGGCCATGGCTCAAGGGCCCAGCCGCTCCGCGGCATGTGGGATCCTCCCGGACCGGGGCACGAACCCGTGTCCCCTGCGTCGGCAGGCTGACTCTCAACCACTGAGCCACCAGGGAAGCCCTATAATGTATCTTTAGTCGTGGCACTTTCACCATCTACTTTGTGTTAAGAGTAGGCAAGGGATGCACAAAGAACAACAAATTGTGGTAGAGGTACAGGGTATAGGGACATTGTACAAAATACCTGACCGGTACTCCTCAAAACTGTCAAGGTCATCAAAACAAGTACATTCTGAGAAACTGTTACAGCCAAGAGGAGCCTAAGGAGATATGAAAACTAAATGTAATGTGATGAGATCCGGGAACAAAAAAAAAGATATTAGGTTAAAACTAAGGAAATATGAATAAATTATAGTAAAACAAACAAAAACCTATTATGGTAAGTTACATGGATAGAACATATAAACAAAGAAAACATGCTATTCTTGAACAATCTAGAAACTTCTTAACGGATTAATTCACATACAAATCATTAGAAGTGTGGCCAATAAAAAGCCACTCTTTGTCTACACTTCAATTGCTCTACAATTTATTTTATATATTTAAATGAAATAAAGCAGCATGTCTTTAAAAGACATGCAGTAGTAGTTAAAAGGATTACCCTACCTTTACTCCTAAATTAGTAAAATATAAGAGCAATTAATAGTATCATGAAATAGCACTTCTTAGATTCTCTTATAAAGATCTGATTTTTGTATATTCATATGTAACATATAATTATAAATGTATATATACTAAATGGAAATTTTTTGTGTATGCCATTACTTCTAGTTCTATTTTCAAAAGAAAGGCAAGATTTACAAAAGAATTTATACTTCACAGAACCTAAAAGATATAATTATTTTACATACCATGAAGAAAGACAAAAATGCTGTCAACTATACTTGTAAGATGCTGTTGATTGCAAGAAGTATCCCAATTTCACAGGTATTAAAATGTGTATCTTTAGAATCAATCAAATGCAGTAGTTTTTCTCATGGTAGAAACATTTTTAATCATACATTGTGCTAATTTAATTGGTGAGCGTAATTTACAGTACTAAAAACTTGTACGGTGCAGGAGAAAACCCTTCATTCTCTAGTTTTGTTCTAGAAAAGCAACTTAGGTATTTTATGTACTATAGGCTAAGTATCTTATTAATACAATTAGGAGACAAAGACTCCCCCAGATACTGAAGTAAATCAGCAAATGGCCCCCAAAAGCTGACTGACAGAAAATGGAAATACTATTCCCTATATATTGTCCAACTATAACAGTAATTTTCAAAAATACAACCATACTTCGGGAGTCAGCTTTGCGTCGTGATTATTACATTGAAACAGCTTAAAACATGTTCGTTTGGATTAGATCACGTTGATTATCAAGACTCCTATGGAATTCATCTTTTAAGTTACATTTTTAAAGCCAAAAAGGGGAAAAAAAAAATCTGGGTTCTCTGTCGTCTTAAATTAACACACCAAGACTATGTGTATAACCTCAGACGTTTCTCATTAAGAAAAAAGAGTATCTTTCTGTTACATGACTTTAAAAAAAAATTAAATGCTTCAGTGGATGAGGAAAACTGTTTGCCTTAAGTCTACTTTGCCTTTTTTTAGGTTCAAAGGTAATTATGTTTTCTTGGTAAATAAGTTCCAGATGATCAACATATTCTGAAATATAGTAAAGAATTGGGTAACATTTTTGTTGGTTTTAGAAGAAATTAGATGTGATTTGGTCGTAAGTTCAGCTATTAAGGTTCCTCTTGAGAACAAAAGCACTTTTGGTAGTTACTTCATAGGTTAATGAGGCTGAGTCTTACAGTCAATTTTTCTCTTCTAATTTAAGAAAAAAAAGTTAAATGTTCCCAAACCTCACTGATTCCTTTAATATCTGTAGAGTAACTCTAATCTATCATGTCCCCCAGTGATTTAATTAGTTACAGTGGTGTTAGCTAATAACCTCATTACAGAGTCACTATGAACATACAAAAACCCAAAGGTCTATGTTTGAAGTTCTAGGGATAGTCATAAATTACACCTAAAGTTCTATAAAGGAACTACACTAAATATTTTCATATCCATCTTTAGGTTGACCAAAAAATGTGGAAGACAGTATGTATGGCCTTACACACGTCATCATACATTTATAGCACCCTTTGTTTCTCGCTTTCCAAATTATACTAAACAAGTATGTTCTTGACATGGGTCTGCAAGCCAGGTGGGCTTGGTTCTTGGGGCAAAACCTAGACCAGGAGGAAGAGTGAAGAGCCAGGAACAAGGATAAGCACCCCCCCACACCCAGGGATTTCCATGTAGAAAGGATGTCGGCCACCCCAATAACCTGTGGAGACATGGCTGGATCTACCCTCTAGCCCTGGGCCTGATCTTCTGATCAGAAGAAAATTTCAAAGATGCCCTCGTGATGACTGCATCTGTCTGTTGCATGGAGCTTCACTGAAGGATTTCCTGAGCCTGATGGATTTACAGTGATACTCAGGTGCCTGGGGAATAACCCTGGTGGAAGCCTTCTCTGGAATTACACACACCAGCTAACAGTGGTCTTAAGGAAGGTTTTGGCTGAGAGCCTCATGGATTCCTGCAGTCTGGATGCCCGTGGGGGGAACGGAGGACCGCAGCTTCCTGCAAGGGCTGCAACCTCTGTCCTTGTCTCAGACAGGAGTGTTTGGTTGGTCTCTGCCAGCTCCCTTTGGGAACTCCTTCTCAAACGGGTATCACACTTCACAGGATTGGTGTTGAGGATCACAAAATAGACTTTGCTTTGGGGAATGCCCAGCGTCAGGCCTGGCACACAGCAGACATCCAGCACGTGAACTGGGCGCACCCCGTGTCCTCCAGGAGAGAATTCACCACGGGACTTCCCACCTGTGTCGAACAGGCAGGCCTGCGTTGGACTCCAGGATGAAGTGGGCTCCGGACTGTAGTCCGGCCCTGGGAGGCGCAGCCTGGAGGGAGCCCCTACCCTTGGCCACTAGGCCACCACTGTCCGGAGCTGAGAGCAGCAGCTTCTACTCCCTTCTTGCCCCTAGCGACATTGGTAGGGAAACCGCCTAATTTGTCTTCTAAGCTGGGACACATGAGAGTAAAAAGGGCTCTGTAACACTTACTCTGAACAACCAACGTAAATCAGGATGCTGCTGGGCAAGCCAGGCCCAGTGACCCCTAGACTCATCTGTTAGATGGGGGACCACACTGATGGTGCTGCGTCCTGGCTGGGCGCCTGTCTGCTCCTCCAGTTTCCCCTGTGTTTGCACCGGCAGTTTGCATTTCTGCCTTTAGCATAAGAGCTCATCACCTCACAAGGATGCCTTCAGCTGCCTGGAAGAACCCATTTCTCTTTGAGCCCCGTTATCCCAGACTACAGCTAAAGCAGGCCCCACCTGTGCTTGTCTGTTTGTCTGTTTACTGATGGGCCCCTGTGATGACTGACAGCACACACTGTAGTCTTAAGGGCCTGAGGGACTCAGCACTGCCCTCTTACCTGTGGCAGAGACCCCAGCCAGCATTCCCAGTGATGAGGCAGTGCCCTAGACCTCAACAAGGGTGCCCAGGCCTGCCGGAGGTCTGCACAGAGTCACCATGAGAGAAGGACTGTGATTCATTCTCCAGCCTAAGCCTGGAGGCCAGGGATTCTCAGTGAACAGCCATAGGGTTGCTTAATAGCTGGTGTTTATGAACACTTGGAGTTTGCCCGTTTAACCTGCCACCCTTTTACACATGAAGACACTTGAGGTTCAGAGAGGTCCGGAAAGCTGTCAAGGTTATCTAGGGAGAAAGCAGAGAAGCTGGTGTTTGTACTCCCATCCATTACCCTTCCACAACCCCACTCCTTCTTCTGAGCCAGAGTTTCACAAAATGTGCCAATGAGATATACAAGGTAATTTGGGGTTACAGATTGTCAAGTTATTAAAAAAAAAAAGTTTTATATTTACTTTAACTTGGACTAGAAAGAGACCGCAGTCAGCACACAAGACCTGTGATTTTGCTTAGGATAAAGTACATGTTTAAATAAGACCAGGTGAACTTTGTGAAAATACTAGTAAGTAGACACAGCCCTCCTGAAGGGAGGGCAGGTCCTGGCTTTGATTTGTAATACGTTGGGGGGCTTTGGCCACATCACTGGAGGCAGAGTGTCTCTGAGATCGTGACCTAACTAGCTGTCTCCTGCTTCATGTCAACTGTGCCACTGAGTCCACCACGAGCTTCCTTAAATCCAGAAAATTCATGATGAAGGGACCACAGAGCTCAATCTGAAGCTAGATTGAAAACAAAGAGAGTCCCAGAACAAGAGCACCATTATAATCCTCTAATTCTACTTGAATTGACTGTGCCTACTATCTGGGCCCTGCCGACTCTGTTATATTTACTGAGCACTCAAGGTTCTCCAGTCAACCCCTGTATTACTCTCTGAAATTAAATTATGAAATAGTAAATATTCCCACTACACACGTTTTTTTAAAGTATACTCTCAGTTGCCAAACACTTCCCATTTGGTCTGAGTTCTGTGTGTCTTTCAAATCCTCTAAAAAACAGGCACTTTTATAAATGGAGAATTTCCATTTATAAATTTATTTAAAAATAAATTTGTGATACCTTCTTTAAGGCGCACCAAGTCAAATGAGAGCACATTATTTTCTGTGCTTCTCAAACTAGGGTACATACAAGGAGCATGGGGTGAACCAAGATAACACAATGCATCTTCCTAGAGGATATAATTAATGTAACAATACCTGGAAAAGGAAAAAGATTTTTGTGTTACAGTTAATTATGGAATTAGAATGCACAGTTTACATCAGCCTTTATGATAAAACAGGATTAAACCATTTCAATGTCATGACTGAAAGAAGTTTGAGAAGTTTTTGTTAGCAGAAAGCTCCGTGAAAAATGCAAAGCAGTATTCAAATATGTCATTACCATTTCCAGGCTTCAGAATCCCTTTGCCTCCAAGAAGCCAAATAGTTTCAGGACTTATCTGCACAAAGTTTCATTTCCTCAGGCCTTTCTAGTAAGTGAAATTGTGTAAACTGCGAGAGGTGTGTTAATAATAAGGTATGAATCCTCCCAAAGAAAATATTCTTAGAGGTTTTCTGAAAAGGCCTTTCTCGAACTCAAAGCCTCTGCTTTGTCAAAAGGCAGAATTCTGAGCTTAACAGTCCTCGTGAAGGACTGTCAGAGCTTCTAAAATCTCAGGTCAATCACAACAAAGCTCCCAGTATATGGCTGGACCTAATTACTGTAACCAGTCTCCTGTGATATTTCTTTTACTCTAATTTTCTACTGATCCTGTGTTACTTTAGTTTGGTCCTCCTAACTGCTACCTTGTCTGCTTTAAAGGTATTTTATTACTTCAGTAAACGAGGCCAATATCAGTAACAGATTCTATGAACAAAGCCAACATCTATGTATTTTATTTGCAGGCCTGGAGCAAAGAAACTACAATTCCATTCCCCTTTCCTTTTATAATTCAAACTAAGATGTCTTAAACGTGCCGGCATGCCTCACCGTGCCTAGCAGTAGATGGTCGGGAAATGATTTCTGAATTGGATTAACCTTCCAGTTTTCTTTGAAGTAAATTATTGTTATGTTTCAGCTGAATCTCGTCACTTGCATCTCTTTTATCTCGCCTCCCTCTAAAGGGTTTTCCCAGTGCAGCAACAGCAGGGTTGATTCACACACTGGATCTGTTGCGTACACTTCTGAAACATCATTTCTGCAACTCGGTAACAGGAGCTAACACTTAGAGGACTTTTTCTGAGCCAGGTCCTGTTCTAAGCCTGTATTACTTAAAATCCATATATTAACTCCTGTACTCCTCAAAATACTCTCAGAGGCAGGTATTATTCCTATTTTACAGATGGGTCAAGTAACTTGCCCGTGGTCACACAGCAGCCTATGCTGTCCTATAGTGCCTTTCTCATGTTCAGTTTAGTGTCAGTTCATGTGATGGCTCCACAAATGCAGTGTATGCTTATATTCTCGGTATTCGTTCTCAAGAAAAATACGCTATTATGAAAGCAAATGACGTACTTTAAAGCTTTGAAGTGTTACATCAAATAGCTTATTAAAGAGAAAAAACGACTTACATATCTCTACTAATAAAGGATCAAAATGACAGATAACGCAGTTTAATCCTTATTCTCTTCTAATAGCAATGATTTGGAAAATGAAATCTGTTTTTCTCGAACAATGATGGCATTCTTTCCACAACTCTGAAGGAACTCTCCCTACTGGCAGATGAAATAAAAGTGAAGTGCAAGTCCTTTGCCTGGGGACGTTTTAACCTTATTTCTTCTTACTTCATTACACAGAGACAGCCAATCTGAATTCCTGATTGTCCAAATACTATTGGTATAGAAATGCCATATTTCAGGCTTCGGAGTATTTTCCTTCAGTTCTCTGCTTTCACAGTGAAATACATGTACTTCAAGTATAATCTTTGCTGAGTTCTAAAATTTTCGGCAGGTGGAAAAAAACCGCGGTAGAAAGGGAAACTTACCCTCCACGTGTTTCAGTTTGGAAACTGAAGTTCAGAGAAAGCCATAAGAATTCAATTTAAGAAAGATTTATTGATTGCCTAGAGTGTGCATGGTACTCTATTAGACAATGAAATTCAGGCACAAAACAGACACAGGATCCCTGGCCTCAAGTACCTTATGATGTAAATTAGTATAATACAGATTAGAAACAGACAAGATACACGTCAATGCTCACTCCCTAGGATCGACATTCAAGCACAGTCATTGAAGTAATCCAAAACAGCATCTAATCCTAAATTCACTAATAAAATGTATTTGGCCTTGAAATCCACAGCACTTCAAACACAATAATTAAGTTCCACTGCAGATAAAGTCACAAGGATGCAAACACACCGAAACCCTTACGAGGATTATTAATGACTTTTGTTATTCTGGGTCTTCTGTTTTCTTCTTATTACTGTTCGAAGCCTCCGCAACACCAGTTTATCAGACAGAAGCATGTCATCCTGTTGTTCTAGATAATCCAGTAAATTTTCGGTCCATTCGAGTGCAGCTTTGTGGCTAATGTGCTTCTCCGGCTTCAGTTCTGTTTTTCTAGTCTTACTGGAAGGCTTGTGCTCGGCAGGCTTGGCCCGGTCCTCGGCACCTTCACCGTCAGTTAGCACTGGACAGTTTGAGTCATTACTCCGAGAGTCAAACCACTGATCAATATTCTCAAGGTCAACATGTTCACAGTCTTCTGTATTCTGTAAAACTGTTGCTAAGTTAGCTGCTAAAATGGCTCCTTCATCAATGTTCATGCCTGAGTTCTCTTCATTGCCAGGGAAAAGTTTTTTCCATGCTTTGGTTATGGTACTTGATTTTACCATGTTCCAAGCTCTTGACACTTCATAAATTGCATCTAACACTGTCAAGTTCTTCCAGAACATTTTGGGGTCGATTCCTTCATCCACGTACTTCTGGAGAAGTCCTGCTCGGTAGTACCTTTTTACTGTGGCTAGAACTCCTTGGCTCATAGGTTGAATGAGACTTGTGACATTTGGTGGTAGATATTTCACAATTATTCTGCCATCATCTGAACTCAACAGTTCTTCATTTGGATGCGCTGGGGGAAAATCCAAAAGGAGCACTGCTTTTTCTAGAAGCCCCTTGGATTTCAAATGCTTCTGTACCTGGGGCACAAAGTACTTTTCAAACCACTGTCTGAAAACAGAATGTTCTATCCATGCACTCTTTTGACTGAAATAAGTGACAGGAAGGTTCGAAAGGTCAGCTCCTTTGAATGCACGAGGCTTTTTTGCTTTCCCCACAACACAAAGATTAAGTTTGTGTAAACCTGTGGCATTTGCACAACACATGATAATGATTCTCTCTCTGCTTGACCTAGAACCAGAAGTGCTCCGTTCAGTTTCAAGAGCTAATGTCCTTGACGGTAGACATTTCCAGAACAATCCGGTTTGATCGGCACCGTAAATTTGTTCTGGTTGTAGATTCTCTCTCTCAACGAATTCCTGAAAGTTACCACAAAACTCACTGGCAGCAGTTTCATCTCCTTTCAGTTTTGTTCCTTTACCAGCAGCCTTTGGAATACCGTGGCGCTGCTTAAATCGGGTCAGCCAGCCAGATGATGCATTAAAGTCACCTTCCATCCCCAGGGCGTCAAAAAAGAACTTGGCTTGTTTTGCACAAATCGTTCCAGACACTGGAATCCCCTCCGTTTTCTGTTGGTTAAACCACTCTATCATAACTCTATCCAGTTCCTCATATGTTGATGACTTCATAGATTTACGTTTGGATACCCCACTTGTAGGATCTGAACTGTTTGCATAGTTTATTATCCTTTCTTTGTTTTTTTTAATATCGCGCACTGTGGATTCACCAATTCCATACACCACAGAAAGTTTTTTGAAAGAGATGCCTTCCTCAAGTTTCTTAATAATGTCAAGCTTGTCCTTAATTGTCAACACCACACGCTTTCGTTTCCCCAACATTGTATCTAATATTTTAGACGATTACTAGAACAAGATACGTAACAACTTAGATTTGGACACAATGAGACTAGAAAATGGGGTTTTAAGGTCCCTTTCCTGCCCCCCTAGGACCTAGATGGACAGTGTGCTGGCCAATTTCCAGACAAGGCCTACATGACTCTCTTCGCTTTGCTGTTTTGAAACTTACAAACTTCAAACAACAAGGACTGGCTCCACTTAATCCTACCTTCTATCTTGCCTCCTCCTCCCTTAATTTAAGATCTTTTCATGAACTGCGATCTCAGTGGCGATGACAACCAATATTGCACCAGCAAGGTCTCTAAAACAGTCACATTACATACTTGATTCTTGCCATCCTTATGGGCGAAGCTCTATGTTAAAGAAACTAAGACTCTGGTGGGAGTATTTGGGGCACTGTGCTAGGGAACAAAGAGCTGGAAGAAGGGCTTGCAAACCTGATAGGAAAATCCAACGGGAAAACTCGCCCCCTGACTGCTGTCCTCGTCAGGCAGTGCGCTGTATGGAATGCTAGCTCCCCAGGCAAGGGCTGCTACACCATGTGCAAGTGAGTGGTTATGGAAATCGTAAGCAATCAGGGTAAGGCAAGCTGAACAGAAGGGAGCGGTGCGAATCAGGTGAAAGTGGACAGGCAGGAAACTGTGTACTTTAACATGACACAAACCTCCACCTCATGTGTTTGGCAACTGAAAAGGAAAAAGGTGGACAAGAAGTGGTGTCACATGATTAAAGAAAGCATCAAAAAACTTCATTGGCAGAAATCAGGACTCATGGTAGAGGGTATGGGGTGGGGGAAGGCTCAGTGAAGATGTTACGATAATCCTGGTGAAAGATGATCCTCCATGGGCCAACAGAAGTAGTTCCTGTCGGGGGCTGTATAGGCACTCGGAGCCTCCGAAACCTAAAGGAAGATACCAAAAACATTTTTCTTTCAATATCAGGGTCTGTGGCATTACCCACATCTATCCTGCGACTGTGTTGAGAAAATTAACGCCTCCTAGGAATGTGATGGCTAAATACGACACAGACTGCTTTCAGGCATTATCTAGAGTGTCAGGGAATGGGACCTGCATTGCCTACCTCCTGAAATTAAGAGGTCAGAGAGGAGCCGCGTTAGCGAGGGCCTCTCCCCGCACGGAGAGCTCCGGAACGCCGGACGTCTTTGCTCCGTGGGAGCCCGGATTCGTCCGTGGACGCCAGCGACCAGGATGTCACCGCCGCAGCCGGCCAGCGAGCAGGCGGGCGCTTGGCCCAGGGGACGCCAGTCCGCGGGCCGGAGGCATCGCTCTCCGCCTGCCTTCGCGGCGGCCGAACCAACCTGAGAGCAAATGGAGTCTCCCGAGGGAGGCTGACACCGGCGGCGGCGGCAGCGGCGGCGGCGCGGCGGCGGCAGCAGGCAGCAGGCAGCGAGCGTCGCCGCCGGAGCCGGAAGGCGGGGGATTAGGGGGCACGCGCGCGCCCCCGCAGGAACGTTGTGTCGGCGAGGGGGCGGGGCCTCCGCGGGCGAGCGCGCGGCCCGGGGGCGGGGTCTCCGGCGAGCGGGCGGGAGGGGGCGGGCGCAGCCGCCGCGGAGTCTCTGGGCGCCGCGTGGGTTCTGCTAAGGGCCCTGCTGCTCCAACCTGCAGACTGCTTCGCCGGCCAGCAGGGGGCGGTACAAGCTCACCTTGTCTCAGCCCTTTTCCCAGCGTCCCGGTTCCGTGGGCAAGGCTTCCTCCGCTCTCAGGTGCAATAAAAATCGCACCTTCGGAAGGCTCGCGAGAAAGCTGCGCATCCTCAGGTGTTCCGAGCGGGATGCGAATGGGGCAGGGCGAGCGCACGTGGAGCGTGTTTACAAATAGCGGCCCCGGCGTCCGCGCCTCCCCGCGCCGACTCCCGGGTATCCCCAGCCCGCCCGCCGCGGCACGACGAGCCGGAGCAAGGACCGCGAGCCAAGGTAGGAGCGAGCGGACGCGGGTCCTGGCCGAAGGCAGGGAGGTTGGCTCCCCGTGGGGACTGGGGGGAGAGGAGAGGACGTGGGGCTTACAGTCTGCAGCACCCATCCGAGCGAGCCCTGGACAGGTGGGGCTCAGCGGAGGGCGGTCAAACTGGATATCGGGTCTCTCCTCCCTGGTGGGTTGCTCGAGGGTATGAGTCACGCTCTCCGTAGAAGCTGCTCTGTGCAGAGCTGCCTGTGCCCGAGTCTGTGGGAAGCTCCCTCGTGAATTTCCTGCCGCTCCTTCACTACCTCTGCTTCTAGGTAGTAGTAGTAAGAGAAATGCAGTTTGACAGAGGCTCCCTTGGTTTGTTTGAAACGGAGATACTGTACGTTTCTATCTTGGCATTTTAAATGGAGGGAATGCGGGCACCTGTGTGCTAATTACCCTGCGATGAACCGTGCCTTCTCCGCGTTCCCGGGCTCGCTTCCCCGCTGGGCCCTCGGAGCCTTCACTGGAGAAGGAGCTCCGCCTTCCTCCTGTAGCACCTGTTTACCGAGGAAACGCTTTTCGTCTTTCCTTTATTACCCTTTCTTTTCTGTATAATTTGAAAAAATGGAGACGCCTTCAGTTAAGTTTCTCTAATTTCTGAACATAAATGTCTAACCTTTTTCGTTAACATAAAGTAGCGTAGTAATTCCTCATTTATTTGCAAAGGCCCCGTTGTTGCTACAATGTCTCAAAAGGGAACTGACCTGAGCATTCTTACTGTAGAAAAGATGTTGATTTTAAGGCTTCTAATTATCTAACTTCCTTGCCCAGACTGCTCAATTGCCTTCCTCAAAATCGTAGCTTTCCCCTGTCTGATGTGTTGGAGAATCTTTGATCTCCTAGATACACTGTGAAGTTCTAGTGGTTTTTGACAAATGTCTGCTTTTCCTGAAGGTAATCTCCGCCCTCCCCCCCCCCCCCACCAAAATCAACCACTCAGTCTTGGTTGACTATTTTGGATAAAGTGCAACTTCATGCTAGTTTTGTATCATTTTTTAAAGTTTGCCTCTTTTCTCTGATAGTTGTAACAAGCGTGAAAACAGTTGTATCCGAGGTATGAAACGTTATTCATTCCTCATAAGGGAAGAGAACTGACATTTACTGACTGCCAATCAAATGACACTGGCAGAAGTTGGCAACCTGATTTTCCCCCTACTGGGGTCACTGGTCCCATGATATTTAAATGAAATGAACTCTGCCTCTTACCTCCCTCCCCCACTATCTCTGGGGTTTAATTTTCTTCCAGACACCAGTTGGTCCTTGCTGTTTCTGAATCCTCCAGCTTGCTTATGTCTTACCACTTAGAACTGTTCCCTTTTCATCACCTTGTGTAAGTTCAAATCTGGAACACAGCCCACATTCCTTGATTTCCTCAAAACACCACTTGGTAGGAGGCAATTGTATTTAGCCAACTTTTAATAAGACTTTACCCAAGGGGGTTTCCCTGGTGGCACAGTAGATGGGAATCTGTCTGCCAATGCAGAGGACACGGGTTCGAGCCCTGGTCCGGGAAGATCCCACATGCCGCAGAGCAGCTAAGCCCGTGTGCTGCAGCTACTGAGCCTGCATGCCACAACTACTGAAGCCCACGCACCTAGAGCCGTGCTCCGCAACAAGAGAAGCCACTGCAATGAGAAGCCCACGCACCGTGGCGAGAAGTAGCCCAGTAGCCCCGCTCACCACAAGCAACGAAGATCCAATGCAGCCAAGAATAAATTAAATTAAATCTTAAAAAAAAAGACTTTACCCAAGACAGCTTTACACGAGATCCTTTCCTCTAACAGACTTGTTCCTTCTTGTTGCGGGGGAGGGGTTGCTAATTGCAGCAGGTATACATTAGAGTACAAGGGGGGGGAACCTTAAAATAGAATGTCTGTCAGCCTTGTTTTATTAAGAGCCTAGCTGGCCACAGGGAACTTCTTATTGCCAATTCTTTTCTTTGGGTCACAGTCTTGCCTCCATCTTGCTTTGCTGTCCTCTCCCTTCTCTCTCCAGCATTTTTCTCAAGGCCCCTTCTCTCCTTCCCTCTCAGCTGCTTGTGAAATCTTAAGATTCTTTTTCCTTTATTACGCAGAGTCATTTCGTATACTGTTCTGTTTTCTAGTTGTCCCTTACCATTCACTGTGGTTTATTCTCAATCAAAAGACACTTCACTCCTGTGGAGTTCTGCCACCAGTATTTCTTTCCTTCTACATATACACAGACTCTCTTAATCCTTGTAATAATACTATGAGGCTGATGTTACCTCATTTATGTACAGGGGGGAAAAGGCTAGAAAAGTGTATGAATCTATCAAACATAGGTTGTAGAATGGAGTTTCATTTGGCTTTAAAACAACATTCTCTGCCCACGCTATCACAATCGAAGTATTTAATTTAACTCAAAGACATGAAAAGAAGAAAGTATATCATGATTACTTTTTTGCAATATTAAAGTTGCCCTTTATTAAAATGGAACTTTTGACATTAACCTACCAAAAAGGCATTCTAGTTGGGAGAGCCCTTCGAGTCTGCAGCCATGTTCACGAGACATAGCATTTAATTTATTGGAATGTGAGTTTTCTTAAAATTACTCCAAATCACCTGAAAATGGCTCATGTTTCTCACCATTACAAGCTCTAAATTCCTTTTCTGCTGAGATAATATCAGTGCAAGTACATTATGTGCCTCATTTTCAGTGGTATCCTTTATTCATAATAGTTTTGTAGCAGAACAGAAAACCTCTAGGTAGAGTAAATTTTTAATTTTAAAGGAACTGCTTCTTCGCTTTTGGGGTTCCATTTAGTTTATCATTGACCATCATCTACTTGGAGATTTTTGTTTGATACCTGAATTAGCTACTCCAGTAGGCTTAGGATGAGGACATGGTAACATTATTCCATATATATTAAACTGATTTAATATCAAATAGTATTTCTCTGTTAATAATTGAAAATTTTACTGCCAATGGAAAATCAATGGTTTTCACAAAAAAGGTTTACTGTTAACTATTTTATGGGGCATAAAATATAGAGGGGAATTTTCGGCTAAAATATAATTTGGGGGGTGTGTTTTAGGGCAAATAAGCTGTGAAACAGCTGTGATCAGTAAAATGAAAGTTTGTACTTTGAAGTCTCTTTCAGCTGTAAAGTTATTTATATTGTAGACAAAAGCTCAAATTATTCACTTTTAATATAAACATTTTTCTTTTAAATGGTTAAAGGTAGGAACACTTTTCCGCTTAAATTTCTTGACACAAGTAAGAGATCAGATTACTCATTGGAAAGTCCCATTCCTTTAAAAAAAAAAAGCTAACATGATATGGAAAGATACTGATGACTTACACTCTTGTGTCATAGAATCAGGTAGATGCTCAGCAGGGGACTTTTAAACTTAATTTTGTTTTCCATGTTTCTTTGTTGGCTGGGAGCATAAGTAAAGAGGAGAGAATGAGTTCCTGGAGGGTAGAAAAGATTTAATAGGGTTGGAAGAAGGAAAATTGCTAATGGAAATGTTAAAGAAAAGTTAGAAAAACGTGTGGATATAAATTGAAGAAACCTGTGAATTGTTGATAGATGTCAGCAATGTGGGTGGGAAACTTGAGTGAACTTTGCATACTACCCACCTTACCTTTCCAAACCTGCCCAGTTTCCAACTGTTCTCTAAAGGAGCCTGCAGTTCCATCAGATGGGTCAAATCAGGTTAATGAGAGCCTGCGGGGCATTACTCTCCCTGTTCCCGGCACATGCAGCTGCATGGTTTCAGGCTACTCATTCTTCTCCTTTAGCCTAAAAAGTCCTCTCCTTCTGCTGTTACTCTGTACATCTTTCAAGTTCTAGTTTGTCCCCAAAGCTGCATTATTCAAGGTTCCTCAGACTTTATGGGTTTGTATCTCCTGGGGTCCAACATCCAGATTCTGGGGTCCACCCCAGGGATGAAGCCCAGAAATCCTTATTTTCAGCAAGTATCCCAAGTGATTCTAATATGCTAAAGGTTGAAACCTTTATACATGGACAATCATTGTGAATGAGATTCTTCTCTTAAAACATATTCTTTGGGGAGGGTTTTTCTTGTCTCTTCCCCTCCTCCCTTCTTAAATTATATATGATATTTGAAGGAAAATATGAAATCCAGAAAAAAGAAAAGGGAAAACAATCATACCAACATTCAGAGATAACTACTCTTAATAGTTTGGTGTGTATCCACGTTCTTTCTTGTATCAGTGTAACTGTTATATATGTAATGTGTGTGATTTTTATATGCGTATTTCAATAGAAACATGAAGTTATACATAAAATTTTATACAGGCTTTTATTAACAACATATGATAAATATTTTAGGTGTTGTTGATTCCCATCAGCCAAACGCCGGCAAGAACACACCCTTGCCAAATTAGGCTTACTACTGCAGCAACGGTGATCCGTACCTTGGAAAACCATGGCCTGTCTCAAAAAGAAGGGTCAGGTGGAGCTTATTATAGGATTTGGATAAGGTGGTTTTTAGAGAAGTTTAAAGAAAGTGAAGGGTCTGTTCTGGGCTGCGTGCCGTCAAAGAGCAGAGGCAATGTGACTGTTAGGTATCTTAATTTTTATCCAGGAAGCTAGAGGAACAGGCTAGAGTCATCACTGGAGAAGAAGCAGTAGTCACTCCTGCTAACCAGAAGAGGGGGACGCTTGGTCATTTTTGTGATGGCACAGCATTCCGCTTCTTTCCTGGTTAAATGTTCAGTTCAGGCAGGATTAGAGAATGATCTTGTTTTTGTGCTGTTTCACTACAGTCATGGAGAGTCCTCTTCCAATGTCTGAAATTAATTACATTCCTCAGGGTAACACCATGCCTACCTTGGTCAAAGCTTTCAACCCATACTCAAAGGGTTCAGGATCCAAAAAAGTTTAAATAATAATCATTGATAAATTTAAATAATAATCATTAGCTCATTCAGCCTTGAAGGTATCCCTAAGGCAACTAGCTGGTCATATTATGATGCAATTCTACCTTATGAGACTCCCTTATGCTTGAAGGTGACAGTTATTAACACCTGCTGCAATGCTTCTAGATTAAAAAGACCTCATGATAGTGTTTCTGAAACTCAAGTTGGATCAACTGTAGAAGTTCTCATCACCCAAAAAGAAATACCATCCCATTAGTGGTCATTCCACATTCCCTCCAACACTCTCTCTTTTTCCTGAGCTGGCAACCACTCATCTAGCCTTTTCATATAAATGGAATCATACAATTTATGTCCATTGTGACTGGCTTCTTTCACTTAACAAAATGTTTGCAAGCTTCATCCTGTTGTGGCATGCATCATACATTGTTTCCTTTTATTGCTAAATAATTGTTATATGGATATACTGTATTTATCCATCTGGTGCTGGTGAATTTCAGGTTCTTTCTTTGTCGCGAAAGAATTCGGAGACGAAGTGATTGGTAAGAACCAGATTTATTTAGAGAGAAACATAGTCCACTGACAGAGTATGGCCCATCTCAGAAGGCAAGAAGCAAGAGGGCTCAAAATATGGTGTGGTTAGTTTTTCTGGGCTGGTAAGTTCATAGGCTAATGAGTGGGAGGAGTATTCCAACTATTTTGGGGAAGGGGCGGGGATTTCCAGGAAATGGGCCTCCTCCCACTTTCTGGCCTTTTATGGTTCGCTTCAGGGTTGTCATGGTGATGGTGGGTGTGTCATTTAGCATGCTAATATATTACAATGAGCGTATAATGAGACTCAAGGTCTGTTGGAAGTCAAATCTTCCGCCGTCTTGGACCTAGTTGGTTCTCACTAGTTTTCGTCATGTACTATGGCCGTGTCATTCTTTTAAAGGTTGTGCCTTGCCCCCTTCCCTCCTGTTTCACATGTGTCAGTTGATGGACATTTAGGTTGTTTCCACTGTTTGGCTATTATGCGTAATGCTGCTGTGAACATCCGTGCACAAGTTTTTGTGTGGATATATGTGTTCATTTCCCTGAGGTATACAACAGATTGGAATTGCTGGTTCATGTGATAACTATGTATAACCTTTTGAGGAGCTACTTTCTAAAGCCCTTTACAGTCTTACAGTGTGTGAGGACCCCGTCTTATTCAGACTGCTGTAACAAAATACCACAGACTGGGGGGCTTATAAACAACAGAAATTTATTTCTCACGGTTCTGGAGGCTGGGAAGTCTAGAACCATGGTGCCAGCAGATTCAGCGTGATGGCTGGCTAGGACCCACTTCCTGATTGACAGATGCCTTCTTGCTGGGTCCCCACATGGTGGAAGGGGTGAGGGATCTCTGTGGGTCTCTTTTATAAGAATCTGTTAATGAAGGCTCCACCTTCATGACCTAAGCACCTCCCCAAGGCCTCTCCACCTCATGCCATCACATCCGGCATTAGGATTTCAGCATATGAATTTTGGAGGGACGTGACCACAGCGTCTCCAGGGTCTCTGCATCCTCACCCACAATTCTTATTGTCTTCTTTTTTTGTTTATAGCATCCCATTGGGTGTGAAGTGGTATCCCATTGTCATTTGCCTTTCATTTCCCTAGTGGCTCATTGGATCATCACTTGCGGTGCTTATTAACCATTTGCATATCTTTTTTGGAACTACATCTATTCAGATCCTGAACTCACTTTATAATTAAGCCATAACAGAGTTACAATGTTAAGTGTCAAGTGTTCCAACTGACTGTTCCTCCACTGGCTTTCCTAGAGGGAAGATATAAGAATAGGAACCTTCTGAGGAATATCTCTGTATTTAGCGCAACTGATGTTGAAAATACTTCTCATGATACACTGTCACTTTACTTAAGGATTCATGTGATCAATTCTGGCTATCTTTAATGTCAGAAGAAAAGATTATGACTTCCAGAAGAAATGTGGCTTCCTTTTATCTGACAGAAGAACTAGGTATGTCCGTTTCAGCACTGACTTACACAAATCTATCATCTCTGGTTGGTGCTCAATTGCTATAGCTAACTCCTTTTGAATTCCTGGCACTTTTCTTTTTCTTATCCATTGGTTGTGTTCTTTTTTAGTCTTAATGTTTTAGTGGCAACTCTCTTTTTATATTGCAGTTACCTCAACCATTGTTTTAGAAGCATGTAAACAATAAAATTAAGAGACCACACAGGCAGTACATCTTAGCGATAAACGGTATGAGTTCTAGAAACACAGTCTCTGATTTGTACATCTGACTGCCACCCACCAGCCCTGGAATCTCCAGCTGGTTTTATAGAATCTTTAACGTATCAAAAACGGGAATAAAAATCATACAGATTTTGGTTTTGTTGTAAGGATGAACCGAAATAGAAATTGCTTTGCAAAGTACCACACTCTCCTAGTAAGTAAATACTAGCTGTGATTTTATTATTTCCTACATCTTTTGACTAGAAGGAAACACTTGCGTTCTCTCAACTTTTTAAGAAAAGAGACTTTGAAAGGAACTAAAAGACAATAGTGCAAAAGGCCAAATTAATTCATACAGATATAATGATATTGTAGAGTATTTGCAAGAGGGGATTGTGTACCTGTGGTTGTCATTATAAGGGGAATTCACAAACCTACATCAGGATTATTTATTAAAAATTCTCATCTCATTAATTCAAAACAGTTGCACATTTTCTTTCCTTACTTTAATCCTAAATCACAGCATATTACGTATACTATGTTTGGGACAGATTTTTAGCCTGATTTTAGGTATCTGAAGGGAATAGTAAACATGTAAAACGTGGGTATGATGCAATTGACAGTCTTCAGACAGTCATACTTTGGAAATATGTTTGAAATATACCTTATTATCTTTGTCCTCCTTTATAAGGTTTGAAAACCAAAACTGGAGAGAAATTTTTTTAAATGGAGAGAGGGGAGTCTAACTCTAGTCTTTCTAGTTGCGTTTATTGTATCTCTCAACCTAAACCCTGACACTGAAATTCTGAAAGGTGGTGGTAGGTGATAATTATCTCTTTTCCTTGGCTTTTCATATTTTTTCCTCGGCTTTTCATATTTTTTCCTCCTTTGCTTTGTTTCATATATGTGTGTGTGTATACACATATATCATTTTATATGTATGTATATGTGTAAGTATGTATATATTTTCCCCTACCCTTTTCTCTTTATAATCAAGCTTATAGATCTCACAAATTTCTGTTTTCCCCCTCTTCCTTTTACATTGTGTTATTTTCCTTTGGGGATATAATAGTGGAACTAGCTAGCAATTTGGAGAGTCCCTGTCAACAGTGTGCTGAAATTGATGTGCAATTACGTGATTGCTTATTTAGGAGAAATTTATGGATTCATTAAATCCATCATTTTAATGCTGACTGGACTTTTAAAATTTCTCACTTCAATCGGTAGTTTGTTTCCACTCGTGTCAAACAGAAACAAACAGCGTGATTTATTTAACAATGATCTCTGTTACTACAACACAGGAATTAATTTTGCACTGACCTTGTTTGTTCTGAAGTTGTTGGAATTTTTTTTGTAACCAGCAGGTGATTTTAATTTATCATTGCTACAGTCACTGAAGAGAAAGTTTTTAGTTTTATTTTTTTCTGACATATCTTTTATATGCAGTATTGGGACTTTAACCAACCTCCCTCCCTCCCTCCCTCCTTCCTTTCCTTCCTTGCATTTTTTAACTTTTTACTTTTGAGCTGAAGGCTTCTCTCCCTTTTGTGTACTTTGAGACTCTCTTTGCTGTGCATGACTATGAAATTGATTTATCTCAGGCTGCAGTAGTTAATGCTTGACCACTAGGTGTTTTACCATACTCCAGTGAAGGGGGACACACGTTGTTATACATAAAATGGGGATTTAATAGCAATTCATATCTGTAAATAATCATTAAACTATTACAGCTATAGTAATGTGAGATATTGTTACTGAACAGTTAGCTGCCACGTGAATACACAAGAATCCTGTAGTAATGCACCTTCCATCTTCCCGAGCAGTCCATGATAGTCTAGCATATTATAACTCATGAATTTTAATGCTTTTACAATTATAAGTTATATCCATAAAAAATCCACTGTTTGCAATAGTACATGGCACATGGTATTCTCTTAGTAATTATTTTATTGTTAAATGAATAAATACATGACATCTTGAGTTTCTTTCTGTTTGTACATCTTTCCAGCAGTGGTTGGGCAAGTAATTTGACTTCTGAGTTTCAAGTAGTTTTTCATTATAAAATGGGAATGATGGCATTTACATCCTAGGTTTTTTCATGTTGATTGAATGAGATATAATACAGGTAAAAATGCTTAGTAATTAATTTTTTTAAAAAAATCTCTTCTGCTTTAATTCTCAGTTGTTATTGCTTTACTATTTATATCTTGTAGTTAGCAATGATGTTCATAATATGTCTTTACACTTAATCTTGTCACAATTGGAAATCAGATGTGTTACAAAAAGAGGGATTTACTGATTGTAATTTAATGCATTTGTGAGAACATAGATCTCAGAGAAGCCTGGGTTTGAAACCTAGCTTTGTCCATTGTTGGCTGTGCGAATCTGAACCTTTTTTTGAGTCTCAGTCTCTCATTTGATAAACGTGAATAATACCTATACTGTGGAATTGTTGCAGTAACTAAATGAGAGCATTTGTGAAACACTTTGGCAATAAACAAATGTTAGTGATTATTTCGTATACACCATCACAAGTAAAAAACAACTTTTAATTCCAGTTCTGGGAATTATTCAGTTAATAAGATTTTTGTTTTATTTGCTCATGACTTGTTTTTTCACTTTTTGGATTTTTTTAAAGAATATGAAGCATGTTATTACAGTCTCTCAATGGGTCAGGCACTGTGCCAGCCACAGGTCATATATTTTAAAATAACTTTTTCTTTTCATTTCTTTTTGGCTGTGTTTGGTCTTCGTTGCTGCGCTCAGGCTTTCTCTAGTTGCTGCGAGTGGGGGCTACTCTTCGCTGCGGTGTGTGGGCTTCTCATTGCGGTGGCTTCTCTTGTTGCAGAGCACGGGCTGTAGGTGCATGGGCTTCAGTAGTTGTGGCTCACGGGCTCAGTAGTTGTGGCTCGCGGGCTCTAGAGCGCAGGCTCGGTAGTTGTGGCGCATGGGCTTAGTTGCTCCGCGGTATGTGGGATCTTCCTGGACCAGGGCTTGAACCCGTGGCCCCTGCATTGGCAGGCGGATTCTTAACCACTGCGCCACCAGGGAAGTCCCTAAAAAAATTTTTTTAATAAAATTTAACGAACTGGATTCTTATTAAAAAAAATCAAAAGTAATTGCTTCAAGAATTTTAACTTAACCTTTATTCAGAGTTAAGACTTGAAAAAGTTCAGTGGACTCTTCCTGATAGAGGTTGAAAATGAAGAACTCGGATATTAATGGCCACAAACATATGTTCCCATGAGCACCACACTCCTCGTTTTTTTGTCTTAGAGATTTTATATGCTTGCACAATATAATTACAGAATATAATTTTATATTTCTTACAGAAATATAAATCTTTGTGATTTTTCCAGTTGTCTTAAAATATAAATGGCATATAAACATTGCGTAAGTTTAAAATATACACGATGATTTGATATAGGTAATATTGTAAAATGATCACCGCAGTAAGTTTAGTTACATCATCACCTCACATAGTTATAATTTTTTTTCTTGTGATGAGAACTTTTAAGATCATAGCAGCTTTCCAATATACAACAGTATTTTTAACTATAGTCACCATGCTGTACATTATATCCCCAGGACTTATTTATCTTACCCCTGGAAGTTTGTACCTTTTGACCACCTGTTTCCCTCATCCTGTATTTATTATTCTTGACTCTTTTTCCTCTTTCAGATCTCTGAACCTTTTTCTCCCAAATCCCTTCGAAATTATATACATGCTCACACTTTTCAGTTCTTTGTCTGGTACGCTCATGCAACCTCTATTTCTTGTCCTCCTTTTAAATGAGTCCCAAAGCACTTCCAGGAGCAACCCAAGATTTATCACCACACATTTAATTCATTAATTGTGCAAATATCTGTGTTATGAAGCTTATAAGGAAATTGAATATGATAATGCCCTATCCCTCAAGGAGTTCTCAATCTAGAAAGATAGGTTTGCAAACAATAGCAATGCCATGTGTAAATATTATACTAGTGGTTTAAACCAGACATATGTGCACAAAGGGACAACCCGTCAGGCATGCTAGTGACACTGGTGCTGGACATCGAAGTGTGTGTATTAGTTCCCCAAGTGGGAAGAGGAGACAGGGACATTTCTGGCAAATACAAGACCACGAACAAAAAGGAAAATGTAAGCCTCACTTAATTTCTGGAAACAATGTATTCGTTTCCTATTGCTGCTGTAACAAATTACCACCAACTGAGTGACTCAAAACAACATAATTTTATTATTTTACTGTTCAGGAGGTCAGAAGTCTGCCATCGGTTTCACTGGGTTAAAATCAAGGTCCTCCTTGCCCCTCTAGAGGCCAGCTTCCTTCCCTGGCTGTGGCTTCCTTCTCGCTCTCCAAGCCATTCGCCCTGAACCTTCAAATCTCTCTGACTACAGTTGCTGTCTCCATCATCACAGCTCCTCCAACTCTGACCCTCCTGCCTTCTTACAAGGATGCTGGTGATTAGATTGGGTCCACCTTGAGATTAGATTTTGCAGGCCAGTCTTCCCATCTCAATTTGCATCTGCAAAATCCTTTTGCCACGCAAGGTTACATATTCACAAGTTCTGGGCATTCGGATGTGGACACGTTTGGGTGGTTATTTTCCAGCCTACCACGAGCAAGACATTAGAGTTTAAGGTATACGATGGAAATAAGGCTAGTACAGAATTTGATTTTGAAAAACCTTGAAGCCACGTTAAAGGAGTTTGGAATTCCATCTAGGCCTACAGTTCTTATTCTCATAAAAGGTTAAAAATATTACAACGGATGCTCACTTCAGTGTGAGCGTCAGAATCCAAATACAATTAAATGGGTGACCATGGATCCCTCGAGCCTCGTCTGTGGAGCCCTTAGACCTAAAGAGAATAAGCAGGAAAGGAACACAGTGAAACCTATTTCAGAAACGAAGGGGTGCAGTTGTACCAAAGGGATGCTGATGAGATCTGCATTCAACACGTTTTCATTTTAAAAATGGCTGTGGGAACAGAGAGGAAATTGATTTGAAAAACTTTCATGAGGTAGAGACAATAGGCCGCGATGATTTTCTAGGGAGGGATTAAAGAATCCAGAGGAGGCCGCAGCAGCCTTTGAGATGTTTACGAAAATGACCCTAACGTACACGTGCTACTGAAATTTTCTCCCACTTTGTGACTGATTTCTAGTCTACCTGAAACCAGCTGTAACTTTCTGTTCAAACACGTTGCTTGCCAACTAATTAATTTCTTCTATTAGGGTTACCATATAATACGTAGTCCCAACTAAGACAATGATTTCTAGAACCATTTTTTTAATATTTAAATCAAACTTACTTGTAAAACACTAAGGTAAAAATTTTGTGCCTTTAAAGCTTCCGTTGTTAAAGGTACAATCGCTTAAGTAATACAGTTTCTTTCTTTTTTTTTTTTTTTTTTTTTTTCTGGTGGGGAGGGGCATCGCTTGACTTGTGAGATCTTGGTTCCCCGACAAGGGATTGAATCTGGGCCCTCGGCCGTGAAAGCGCGGAGTCCTAACCACTGGACCGCCAGGGAGTTCCCAAGTAATACAGTCTCTTAAATCAAAGGTGAAAAAGAATTCAAAATCACTTTTGAAGAGTGACAAAAAGCCTCAAGTGTCTTGGGGTTCTGGACTTATGCAGCAAATTTGTTTGAAGATTGAATCAGTGCTGGCAGTACCTCACTATTGTTTTCAGTGTGTGGGGATGACAGAAGAAAATTCAGCATGGGACAAGAAGACAAGAAACCCTCCTTGGTGGACAGACATTTTTTATTGCGACTTAAGACTGTGATGGTCCAGAAAACCCCCGGGGGAGTGGGTTGCGGTGGTCCACATAGGCCTCCTCGGCCCGCATCTCATGAACTGGTCCACGGGACCTTGCACTGGAGTTGGCGTAGAGGGGAGTGAAAAGATCTTCCCAGTGCAAGGCAGACTTTTGGTGATTCTGGGTTCTTAAGATCCTTGTGGAGAGGGTCCTTCTGACACCCTGGCAATAGCCTTTGCTGGTACCTCGCTTAACCTCAGCTTTCCCAGAACACTTTTAAGAGTCAAGGGGGACCTTATTCATAAGTCAACAAGCATAAATCGAAACTTTACTCCAGGCAGACTGGAGTTTAAAGTGCCCTAGTTATTAGGCACTGCTCCAGTGTCCTGGAAAACCAACTTCAGAATCATCTTGCATGCCTCTCTTACCTTGACCAGTATGGCACCTCTTTTGCCTCTCATGTAAAGTCAGTTATCCATCTTACGAGTTCTTTCTACAGAATTCATGTGATTTATCCTTCACTACATAAATTCAAGACCTGTTCGTCTCAGCTGGATTATTATTAACAGAGTCCATTTATGTATAATGAGTCTCCTTCCCATCCTAGCACCTTCTTGTTAGACTTCCAGAGGAATCTGGCACTAGTTTTCTCAAGCTTTTCATTCTCCTTAAGAACCTACCATAGTTCCTGATTTGCCTAGGTTTCTTTCTTTGCTCTTTAAAACCCCTTGCTTTTGCCGCTGGTACCTATCTCTGTGCTCATCACACAGACCCACGTTAGATGCCCTTTCCTTCCTCTGTTGTCCTAATCAATGACTTCTGTATGAGTCAGCTGAACACCAGCCTCCTGGCAGCTCTAGCTGCAGTCACTTCTGTCCATCCCATCTTTTCCCGTCTTCTAATTTTAGAAGTTTCTCAACTACTAAGGGCACACATTTCAAATTTGGTTATCCAGTTGAGTGTATTGTATTTTCTAATTGAAGGATTAAGACTCAAGTGCCTTCAGGGGCCATGGGGTAATCGTAAACCGTGAAGCTGGCAGAATGACAAACAGTAGGTATTAAGTGTTTGTGTTGATTGCTAGCAACAGTAATTCCCACCTCGTACAGGTACATGGCCTTTCAAATCACTCTGCAGGTGAGACAAAATGGTCAAACGGTATACCTTCACGAGATGTGCAACTGATGGCCTTAATATTTTTACATATACTTCATAGTTCAAGTGATACACCATTTCCCGTACCTCTCCTTGGCCATGATTCCTAGAATATTAATAGGTACACACTGTGCATTGTATAAGTGCTAGTGAAATTAAAAAGTTAATTATGGCTTTAGCAAGCTTGTTGGGAAAATGACTAAAACTTTTCAAAAGAAAATCCAGTATAAAATAAATAAGCTACGAGGATATATTGTACAGCACAGGGAATATAGCCAATATTTCCTAATAACTCTAAATGGAGTATATAACCTTTAAAATCGTGAAGCATTCTGTTGTACACCTGAAACTTATATAATGTTGTAAATCAACTTTACCTCAATTTAAAAAAAAGAAAATGTAGCTCCTCTCCTGTTTCCCGTCTGGGGGATTACCAATGGATGTCCATTGCTTCCGATTCCCAAGTCAGCCCTCTTGTCCAGTTCATCGTGGGCTGGGCCCTGCTTTTCTCCTGCCGTGGAGAGTGGTGTAGTGGATCCGCTTTGGCTTCGGGGGAGGAGGGAAGGATAGCAAGAAGTCTAGCCTCAGCCAGGGGGCATGCTGAGAGTTAACATGGAAGCTGTAAAGGGGGCTAGAAGGAGGGGCAGCAGGCAAGCTAGTGAGGAAGCAATAGAAATGCCGGTCAACCACTGTGGCTTGAAAATGACCCATGGAGGGCTTCCGTGGCGGCGCAGTGGTAGAGAGTCCGGCTGCCGATGCAGGGGACGCGGGTTCGTGCCCCAGTCCGGGACATGCCGCGGAGCGGCTGGGCCGTGAGCCATGGCCGCTGGGCCTGCGCGTCCGGATCCTGTGCTCCGCAACGGGAGAGGCCACAGCAGTGCGAGGCCCGCGTACCGCAAAAAAAAAAAAACAAACGGAAAAATGACCCATGGAATTGGGGTGTCTAAACTTTGGGTTGCAGCAAAGAATGATGAGACCAATACTCAGTACCTGAAATAAAAAGACCGCTGAATTTTTGGTTATTGTGCTAAGGGAAAAAGCTACGCTGGGCAGGAAGGCTTTCTGAGCAGAGCGGACTGCTGTCTCATACAGGAAGTGTGGAATTAGGATTGATGGGCTTTCAGGAGGTGCTGACATCGTCTGAAGGAGAGTGGTTATTCGAATAAGGTGCTTATCGACTGCTTGGCGCTCAGAGACATGTTTATTAGAGCATTGCTCATTGGCCAGAAGTGATGGGCTGTCATTTATGGGCTGGCTTGCAAAACCAGGTGGTTTACTGAGGCAAGGTGACGATTGAACAGGTTTAAGTTAGTTATTTTGGCTATTGGTTTCCATGGCTACAAAGAAATTGATCTTTTCCTAGGACTGTGGTCATTTTTATTTTCCTGAAGTGGGATGGGAAGGTATCTAGAATTCAGAGCAGAGATGAGATTTAAACAGATTTAAACTGGACCCTTTTCAGGGAAATCTTTCAGAAAATACTTAGGAGAAGGTAAGAATAGGCCTGACCCCACAGAATGGGGCTGTTTTAACGAAGCAGATTCACAAACCAAAGAAAGACTTAGTTCCTCCTGTCTTCTAAGGAACCAAAGCCCATAGACTAGTCTTTCTCTGGTTATATGAGGACTCTAATGCCCAGTAATGTTACTGAATAGTCTAGAGCAAGGGTCAGTAAGCTTTATAAAGGATCAGGTGGTAAATATTTTAGGCTTTCGGGCCATGGGTTCTGTCTGTTGCAGCTACTCATCTCTTCCCTCGTACTGCCACAGTAGCCATATGCATCATGTAAACAGATGGGTGTGACCAGACGTCATCTAGGGTAGCTGTGTTTGGCACACAGGCTAGTTTGCTGACCCTGGACTGGAACAAGGAGTCTTTCAGGTGCATCTACCGCGAGGGATTCAAACACCAAAGTATCGGAACTCTTCTGACTGAGAGAGAGTATATAAATGCTAAATAGTTGCTGACTAGCCGACTTCTGATATCCTATCTGATTGGATGTCATTGATTCTGGGCCAGGTTGGGATTCTCATTGAGAAATAGCTGGGATAGGGCAGGAGCTGGAGTAAAGACTGTGACTGAGTTTGGACCAAAAAAAAGCCTCCACCGTCCCATTTCTAATGGGCCTCAGGTGGTTCATTCTATAGTTGCCACCCACTGCCACTACCCGCCCTGATACTCGCTGGTGCCTGCTACATGGCTAACAGTATTATATCTAAAGGTACTGCCAACTGTTCTCCTGGCAACTGTTATATCTACTCCAGCTAAAGAGATTTTTTTCCCTTTGAGAGCTCTGCCAGCTGGCATCAGAGGGCTTGGCTTTGAAGCATTTTTTAGCTTTTCTGGAGGCTAGAGGGTAAACCTGGTCCTTTTAGCTTCCTTTGTCAGGCTTCCCCAGGTCAAAGGGTGCTTTTGAATGACAGTGTCTTAGGGGCCTTGACCACCCATTGTGAAGTAACCTTGGCACCTTCCTCCAGGGTGCCCAGGGATCTTCTTGAAAATAGGACATCCTTTGTCCTGCCATGGTATTTCAGCATTTCTGGAAGTAGTCATCGAATTAGCGGACTATTCAGAAAAGCGCTTTTTAAAATTCCTTGATTATCCTTTCTGGGGGAAAAACAATAACTCATATAAGCAAATCTCTTGGCTATGGCTTGCATGTCTTAAGGTTCTTTGTAAATCAGTATTCAGGGATGTACATGTGTGACAGTTCAGAGACCTTTCTGGAATTAATTGGACTCTACTATCACTTTCATCCATTTGAGGGTCAGGAAAATATAATATTTCAGACTCCAATTACAGATACATTCCATGGAGAAACAAACTTCGTTTGTAGTGAAGAGAGTCTTCTGGTGCTTTTTGTTAAATGACCTATTCAGGGTTTCTTTTTTGCACGTGAAATCTAGCCATCACAGAAAAATAACTAAGGATAAAACTTTGTTAGGTACAGTACTAATTTTACTTTATAATGGTGTATAAAAAGTTATGGAGATTAGAACTAGATTTTTTTTCCTCATGTCATCTTTATGTAGTAATATCCAAATTAGAAATAAGATAAACATATATCTATTAGAAACAATAACAAGCGGTATAATTTTTTGGTTCTCTAACTTGATGTGACATTACTGAATGTTTTTGAAATTCATCGTTAAGACTTGATTAGAAAGAAGAGCAACACGATCTTGAAAGAGATGGATAATGAAAAACTATCTTTGTTAGATATTTAAATGAATATTATAGTTGTTCAAATATTATGAAAGTGATATAAAACTAGGAAAAAAAACTAGATAGAATATTTTAGCCTGAAAAATACCCTGGTGTGTGCATATGTGTGTATGTGTGTGTATGTGTGAATTGAATATATAGTATGGATAGTGTCACAAGTGGGAAATGAAAAATTTGCTCAATAAATGGGGCTGAGTCAATTTGTTGAGTATATGAGTTAGGCTAAAGACAAAGTTGTTTTATATACATACACATATAGGCCCTTCAAATATAGTAGCTTATTGGGAGATTTATTTCATTGCCACATAAAAGTTTACTTGGTCTAGGCTTGTAGGACGCTGTACCCCTCAAGGTCATTCAGAGGTCTAGGTTCCTTCCATCTAGTTACTCCATCATCCTCTGGGACATGGTCCCTCTTCTGCATAGTTGAAGCTAGGTTTCCGGTGCATCCTCATTCCAGCTTGTGATGAAGGGCAAGGAGAGTAAATGTGGAGCAAGGGATTTCCTATTAAGCACATGACACAGAATACTATTGCACATATATTACTGGTACACATTCTGTAATGCAAATCTGGTCACATGGCCCTGTCTGCCTGTGTGAAAGGTTGGGAAATGTAGTCTCCAGCTGGATAACCATGGGCTCAGCCAACTAAGGGAGAGAAAGAGCTCTAATGTTATCAGAGAGATTCCATACTGGAGAGTGTTAACAGTCTGGGCCACAGTAGTTTTATGAAAATAAAGCATCAAGTTAGATCCTCATCTTTTACTATATTTTGAATAATTCCAGATAGATGTATGGTCAAACCATATGATAAGCATCGAAAGTTATTAGCATAGCACCTGGCAAATGGTAATAAATGCCTTTTATGGATTATAGCATTTGATCTTTACAATGACCCTATAAAAGAGACTGCAACTGACAGGACCGCAGTTGGTAAATGGACAAAGAAAATGGATCAAAGACAGTTCACAGAACAGAAAACACCAGTGACTAGTAAGGATTTTCATATCTTTAATGTTATGATAAAAAAAGGTGTAAGTTTTAAGATGAGAAATCATTTTCACTAATTAACTTAGGAAATGTTTTACAAAATATTCAGACTTGGGTAGGGTGGGTTGTAGACTAGAAACCGCCGAAGCCAGTGTATGTCAGGAGCCTTAGCACATGTTCATATTCTGTGATCCAGAAATTTCACTTTCAGGAGTCTTTACTAGGAAAGAAAATCAGAATGAGGACAAAGCATTACTTAAAATCATGCATACATAAAATCAGAAACCGTGTAAATGTCTAAAAATGGGAGAATGACTAAATGGTTATATATACAGAATGTAGCACTACACATGATTAAAACTGTTTGTGATGCTGACAATACGGGATCCGGCCTCTGATGCAATGTTAAGTGAAAAAAATTAGGATTTAAAATGATCAGAAATTAGAATTAACTTATGTTTTTTTAAAAGCATAGAAAAGATCCTGGAAGTAGATATGTTAAATGTTTCTGGGTGAGCTCCGGTATTCTTTTACCACATCTTGGCTTCTTTATTAGCGTCTCTACACTTACTAATGAAAAAAGTTTATTTACTTATTCCTCCCTCTCCCCATTGGATGATCCGGGAATGAAGGTACATACATTGTCAGTAAGGTGTATAGCATAGCACCTGGCCCAGTGTAGGTAATACATATTGATTGGGTGATGTTGGATGATGGGCCTCGAGGTGACCTAATCTTTTTATTTTTCACCATGGACCAGCAATATTTATATAATCAGAAAAAGACAAATTTAAGTATGAGAAACAGTTTTATTTTACGATTTTCTTTAGGAATCAGCCTAGTTTTCTAATGGGTGAGCGAGAAGCAGAAGTGATAAAAATCTAGATTAAGGTGGAAGTAGAAAAAATTTCCTTTTTGCAATAGAGAAGATTCTGTCCATTATCCCATGTCCATTCCCTTGTATGGCCTTGGAGTTGTGTTATTCTGTCTCTTGGAAGTAGAGTCTGTGCAGGGTTACGTGTGCACGTATAGAAATAAAACGTACGCTGTCACGTTCTGTGGCGTAATACGATCTGCTATCTTGGGTCTGCTTCAGGTAGCATCGGTTGGCTATAGTTGCACAAAGAATACTAGATTTGAAGAAAAGTATTGAAATGGGAGATGATTTCGTTTTTCCCTTTTCCTCCCACCTCGTCCCCTTAAGATAGAACATTATTAATATGTTTTGTGATTGGGGACAATTTAAGTCTTTTAAAGTTGGGTCAAGTGAAACTTCCCACGTAATATTCGTCAGCGTTCTCTTAAATGTGCCAGTGAAAAAGATTTGACAGAAAAAGTGGTATTAAAAAAATAGGATAGTTTCCTTCTGCCTTGAATGAAATGGATATTTTAGCTATCCGTTTAAATGTTTGGAAATTGTCAAATCAGATTTTCCAATGACACAGCATATGGAGTAGAAAATTCTGGAAAGGTCGGCTGGAGGCTAATTTTCCAGACAGTAAATCACATACGTAGAATTGTGGCTGTCTAGAGACATGTTTTATGTTTATCGCCGGTGAATGTAACATAATTTGAAAATAATTAGAAGCGTTCAGTAACAGCTGCACAAAATAGAGCATTTCATTTAGAACAGTGCTGATAGAGTAAAGGTGGAAGGAAGAAAATCCTGACAGAATGTAACTGATTTTTAGGGGGGCAATAGAAGTGAAAACTGCCTCAGAAAAGTGAGAGAGATGCCTGCAGACTTAAACCTGAGTGTAAATACGTGAATTTTTCTTGGAGATGAGTAGCCACGGGAAGCAAGTGTGTTTTCGCTTTGTGCACTTAGTTAAGTCCTGTTAACGAACACCACCAGGTGATAGGCATTTTCTGAACTGAAGAAGCCTGTGTGTGGCCTCTAACAAGTCAGGTTTAAGGAAAAGATGTCAGCGACTTAAGACCCAGGTCACATGACTCGGTCTGCTTGCCAGTCCTAGACGCTCTGGATCAGATTTCAACTCCAGGCAGCCCTCCCAGCCATGTGGGTTTAGCCAAATCAGAAGCAAAACCACACTTCCGAAAATGTTGGGAGCCGCTCTCCGCTCACCGTGGGGCCTCTGGATCTGGAGCCGTGTTTCACATCGGAGCATATCGACCGAATGGAATTCTAGCGTTTTGCTGTCATTTTGATGTTTTCATCCAGTCTTCATCAGATCTACTGGGTACTTCCTGCGAGATGGGAGCTGGAGCTCTCACCATCTGTGTGAGTACAGGCCGCCTCTGTCTCCGTGGACACTGCCAGGGCCCAGGAGAGGCCTCTGCCCCCCCGACTTCTGAGGAGATGTCTGTGTGACTCTGTTTTTCCTTCTTGGGAGGTGGCGGGAGATTTGTTAACTTAAATTCCTATCTATTCAAATGGACATTAAGCAGTATTTGGGGTGGCATTCCGTATTTTTGTCCACTTTCCTTTTGCAAAAAAAGGTGAAGGGAGATGCGTGCCGAGTTTGTTCAGTTAAGTGAACTTGATATACTGTAGATCACTTTTGAGCGTTTTAGACTTCCTTGTTCTGAAAGAGTTAAATATAAGCTAACTTGTAGTTGTTGGAAATACCTTGTGCCTAGATTGAGAGCAAATTAAAAGAACTAAAATAACCATGAATTTGCTTCCAAGAATATATATAGCATTTTTCTATTTCATATTCTTGTTTTCATTTAGTAATTTCTAGAATTTTTATTTCAGCGTGGTTGCTAAAAGTAATGGTGAAAGAGCTAAGTGGATAAATGAGTGTGAATCCTTCTGGAAACTTCTGGTTATAATACAGTGGCAGCAATAAATAACACTGATATAAAATCCATGGGGAAATGTGTATATTTCTAGGGCTGAAATTCATGAATTTCAAAAGCAGTTCTTTTGGTGCTTACATGTAATCTTTTGCAGTAACCGAATATATCTTCAATTATATAACTTACAGGATACTGTCATTAAATTTTTTATCTCAATATACAGAAAATGCATAAAGAAATCTCAAGTTGGTATTGTATTCCAAGGGGCTTTTTTTTTTTGTCCCTGGAGGTACTAAATGAGAAATATCTTATTCTTTATTATTAACTGCTCCCTAGTGTTTCATCACATTTAGATCAGATCCTATTTATTAAGTTTCAGAATGAGCTGTATTTTGTTGTAGCTATGATGGCATCCTAAAATATCTAGAAATATCTGGGTAATTTTTGACACGTAGGCCCTGAATGGCCACCAGACGGCGCATTAGCCCCACAGGTTGAATCTCAGTAAAACTGCAGGGTGACTCCCTCGTTTTCAGCTCAGAGCATCTCAGCATCTTGTGTGCAAGTCTTCCCGACTCTTGTCTCTTTTCTGTTCAGCCCCGATGCTTGGGTGCTCGTAGCATCCAGGTATGCAGCTGGTGATCTTTTTATCACTCCAAAGAGTTTCCTTCAAAATCTGACTTTTCTATGTGGAAAAACTGGGTTTTTAATTTTACTTCAGACACAGGTGTGCATTCTTCCAGCTTTATAAAAGAAATACTTTAGAGCTGGAAATGTGTAAAGATTGATCTACTTGTCCTGAGATTTGCAGACATCTGATTGATTGGATCTCTACTACTTGCCCTTGGCCTACATATATTGATCTCTACCTTGACTGAAAAGCAGACTAACCCATGTATGAAATTCCATCTTTTTCCTTAATTTATATGCAAAGCACATACAGAATTTCATTTAATGTTGACATAAAAATCATACCATTTAAGAGATCATTCACTCCAATGGATGAGTATTTCTCAATCATTCTTACCCTTCGACTCCAGCTTGGCCCTTTGATTGTGCTGTGTCCCAGTTTTACTATAGGAGGAAGCACATTTTTAGGAATCGTAGCATAGTATTTCTGGAAAAAGAGCTATTGAAGAACAAAACACTTTATGTTTGTGGCAGAAAAGTGAGAACTAATTCACACATAAATGAATGCATATGGGCTCATATGCTTTCTTGAGTTTGGGACTTTTCTACTTAGACATATACGTAGTAACTTGCTGAGTGTCCTGCTACTGAAGGTAGCCATTCTCCAGACAAAATAATCGAGTACCGGACATTTGTAGAGTGTGTGTATGGCTGTGTGTGTTTATGGATTCTTGAAGTGGGACAGACAGGTTTAAAGATTTTCATTTCCTACTTCCATTGACTAACCAACTTTCTCTTCCTCATTCCTTTTGTTTTCTTCTCTTTCCCAAATTGCTAGTGCTGTTAGTACAACTGCAGTGGACTCACAAGTGTACTTACGTTACAAAGAAGAGGTAGGTTCTTTACTGTAACATACCTATTTTTCCTCAGTACATCACCCCCAGGCAGAACAGAAAACTTAAACTTGCCAACCGATGTTATCTTAGTCTCTTCTCGTGGATGACTCAAGCTTTCTCAGGTGAAGCCTGAGTCTTTCCGATTCCCTGCCCCTCCAGCTGTTCTGCCCAAGGTGGTGTGTGGTCATTTTGAGGAGAGGTGGGCTGAGAATGGGGCGTTTGCATATTCTGGTGGACGAAGGAAGGGGAGCCTAGAGCGCTTCTGTGTATGTTCTTATAGCATACTCTGAACGTCCTGCTGTGTGAGTGAGTTCAGGTAGCAAGTCTGTGACTGGTAAATTTGTGGATCAGTTCTCCTGGTATTGTCGGGACCCAGCGGGCCCCCTGTCCTGACTTAGCCCCAACTCTTGCTGGTGCTGGCAACAATTCCAGGGGTATCCCAGGCTTTGTAGCCTTTGTCCCTAACTTGGGCACCTCCCGGCCTTACCCTCTGGTGCCATCAGCTACCTTACACATATCTCATGGTGTAGGCAGGTCACAGTACAGAAAGGCTCACAGACCAAATCAAGATACTCTAGTTGCAGATTTATTGAATCAGCCTAAAACACAGCATGAAGCAAGGGGGAAAAAATAGGGGTAGGTTTACCTACTTAGAAGGGGTTTAAGTGGGACTGAAGGACCACACTCCCTGAATCCTGTGTTACGTAATATTCATCCTTCCTATCTTTCTTGCCATCAACCTTCCCTGATCATGGTGCATTTCATTTTTTTTTTTTTGGGTGTGAACTTATTAGGTGAGCTCTTTAAAACACAGTGAATCAGAGAGGTACTCTCCTGCTTTTTTTTTTTTAATTTATTTTTCTATATTTATATTTGGCTGTGTTGGGTCTTCGTGTCAGTGCGAGGGCTTTCTCTAGTTGTGGCAAGTGGGGGCCACTCTTTATCGCGGTGCGCGGGCCTCTCACTATCGCGGCCTCTCTTGTTGCGGAGCACAGGCTCCGGACGCGCAGGCTCAGTAGTTGTGGCTCACGGACCCAGTTGCTCCACGGCATGTGGGATCTTCCCGGACCCGGGCTCGAACCCGTCTCCCCTGCATTGACAGGCAGATTCTCAACCACTGCGCCACCAGGGGAGCCCTATGGCGCATTTCTGAAGACCAGCATTGGGCATGAGCTGGCTCAGCTGATGGAGTGCATCTGGAGCCAACACAGCTTGCTCTATCGTCAGGGGCAGGTGTGCCTAGGTGTAATTGTAGCTTGCTAAGACACTACTGACCAGCTATGGATTTTTATGTGCATATCTCAGGCAGAGAGCACATGGGGCCAGAATGGGTACAATCAATGGGCGACCCACTAAAGACATGAATATTTGGTGTCTTGTAAATGTTGGGTGCTTAACTTCATTCTTCCATCTCTTCTTAATTATCCTTCGTCTCTTCTTAATTATCTATGTTGAATATATCTACCAAGCTATCCTATGTCCTTACATGTTGTCAGTACTTCGTTGTATCTGTTCTCCTTATTGTTTCTCTTGTTATCAATTTAACTGAACCAAACTTTCTTTAATACAACTAACAACATGTAAGGTCAAGTTTCAAGGCCATCACAATTATCCTTTTTGTAGTTTCTAGATTTTTGGTACCAGCTTCCTCCCACAAAGGCTATATTTAGGTTTCTTAAATGTCATGATGAATTTCTTAATTTTTTTAAATCCGTTTTTTATTGGGGTTTTAGAGAAACATGGGCCTTGTTTGGAGCTTGGAGTACCTGAGCTTAAATCCTGGTTACGTTAGTTACTACACTCTGATCTTAGACGTTATTGAGCAGTGTGCTGTCTTGATAGTAGATTTTAGGGAGTATTTGACCATCTGTTCAACTTGTTGCCGTAATTTGTCTGTCTGCCTTCTAGTAGGCAATAGTTTTGACAGAAGGGGTCATATCTTATTTGCATTACTTGCTTCTTGCTCAGGGCTAGGCAATAGTAGTTGTTCAATAAATGTTTGCACGGAACAGCTCAGTCATTCCCTAGGTTTTGCAGTTTCACCTGCTTGTATTTTATTTTTAAAAGGATTTTTGAAGACCTTCAAGAATCTAAAGGTGTGTCTGCAAAGGCATTCTATCTTTTTGACGGTGCTTCTCGTGAAAATGGCACAATTTTCCATTTAGCAAAAATTAGGATAATTATAAACATTTTGTACTTTTAATCATTTGAGTTTCCAACCGAATAGCACAGGAATTATTACTATAAAATTGCATATAGTCAAAAGACTCTGCACACCCATTCCATCTCAGATGATGTTTAGTCTGGTCGGTGCATAGCTTTCCCTCAGGTGAGCATGTAATCTGCGTGGATCAAGGTAATTAACGCTGGGTGTCCCAACAGACAGATCCTGAAATCTCAGTAGATCAAGGAGGCAAAAATTAATTTGTAGGTTACTCAGAGTCTGATGCAGGTTATCAGAATCTCTCTTCCATCTGGTGGCTCTGGTATCCAGGCTTCCTCCATTCTGTGATCTATTTGCTAGTTTAACATATTACCGTGTATCCCCTAGGTTACATCAGGGAAAGAAAGAAATGGAGGAGGCACACATGCTATTATCTGCCTCATTCTGGAAGTGACTCATTTCTCTCCTCATAGTTCATTGCTTTGAACTAGTCACGTGTTCCCACCTAAATGCCAAGGTAGTGGGGCAATGTGTAAACAAACACTCTCTCTGGCCATAACCTAACTTGCTCAAATCAAACAAAGAGAAGGACATACGTTCCATGATTACGGTAGCAGTCTGTCTCCCACTCCCCTACTGAATGTAAACAAGGAATTAAATACCCCAGATGCTGCTGGCAGGCATCTAATTTATGGATGGAGAGGGAAGGCAGCCTAAAGATCTGCCTTTAGTTAATTGATTAATAAATGGCAAAGTAGTGGTGACATTGACAAGCCATTGCATCTACCAACTTAATCTTTCATTCCCCTGAACTCCTTTGTATTATTATAATGTGTTAATAAATGTCCTTTATTATTTTAGCTAGTTTGAGCTGAAATTTCAATTACTTGCAGTCCAAAACGTCTTAACCGATGTACCGCATCACGCAGTGGCTTAGTGTTCTGTGGTTTGGGGAAGCTTGTCATGCATTAGAATGAGGCAGGATTTGAAGGCAGGAGGCATGGCTTTGAGTCTTGGGTCAGCCAGTTCCTGGCTCTGTGACCTTGGGCAAGATGTTTAACCTCTCACTTCCTCATCTATCAAATGGGGACAATAGCAGCCTAAATTGTTTGAGATTGTTGTGAGAATCAAATCAAGCACTAATGTGAAAATACATTGTAAACTATAAAGCAACATAAAACACTACCTTTGTTATATGGCTCGCTACTTGCCTTAAGGTGGTTTCCTTAATACTATATCTGTTAAATAAAAAAAGGAACTCTGTAATCTGAATGGAATGTTTATATTATTGGATTTAGACCAAATTTTAAACAGGATTAAACATTTCATTCTGCCTTGCTTTCTTTTACAGTAAACCAATGATGAGATATTAGAAGACTAGATTAATAGTCAAAGGCATGTCTATCTTCTTCACATTTGAATTGTGTTGCAAGAAGAATTTTCATCTTTGCCATAGAGGATTCAAAAATCAAACAAATCGTCCATAACGCAGTAATGGATGAGTGTTTAGAAGCTGAGTTGGGGGTAAAGTCACTTGTATCTAGGTTACTTATTCTACGGTTCATTTTTTTTGAAGCATGGTTGGTTGTGTGGATGGATTTAATTTTAATTCCTGTACAGATTTTGAGGAAGTTTTAGTGACAGTGCTGGAAAGTGCAAACCAGCAGGAAGTAGCATATAAAGTGAAAGAATGAGGCAACTGAGTAGGGAAGACCATGCTAAAATGATAAGTTAGATTAATTCTGATCCATATCTTAAAGCTGACTTAGGGAAACTGAATTTCAAAGACATAGAAGAAGCTTGCGTCCAGTAGTTTGTGAAGCAGAGACCGTAAGAGAGCATATTTGAGCTGTTCTCTGTAACCATGAATTAGCAATGGTTTATGAAGAGGTACTGCTGCAAGCCGTAGCATAATTAAGTTTATATGTTATATAATTATATAAATAACAGGAAGTTTGGAGATTTAAAAAAATGTATCATCCAAAATGAGTGGTTTATGGGAAAATAATCTATATGATATTATTTTATGACGGCTCTAAATTATTATAGCTACTCCTTTAAGACTAAGTTTGGAGAATTTAGCATATCGGATAGTAAAATGACAGGAATTAAAACAGTTTAATAATGGCTAGCTACTTGAAGGAAAATAATTGCTGAATTTCTTCCTAACTCTTTAAAACTAGAGATGGATCAAAGATATAAATATCAAAGTAAAATCATAAAAATACTAGAAGAACATGTGTGAATTTAAAAATTAATTTTGGATCAAGGAATGTGTTTCAAAGGAGACCCAAGCCGCAGGCCCTAAAGAAAAGGATGGGTAAAGTTTTCTGACAACCAAAATGTCTGCACAACCACAAGTAAACCACAATTAAAATGCCAAAAGAAAACTAGGGCAGATGTGTACAACACACATGACTAAACAAGATTAATTTTTTTTAATATACAAAAAAAAATCCTATAAATCAGTAAGAAAAACTACCCAGTTAAAATTAGGCAAAGCTTATGAATAGAAGGTTCACACACAAATAAGAAACGTAAGTGCTAACACACAAAATTGCTCAATCTCATCCATAGTTAAATTTTGGCAAAATTTAACATTTTTTCATGCTCAGGGATGATAGAATGGGAAACAGGCACTGTCACGTGCTCTCAATCAAGCTGTAAACCACGAAGCATTTTTGTAGGGCAATGTGGTAATATGTATCCAAATTTATAATTTATATAGTAACAAGTAAAATGAAAATTTATTTTGCTTTCATATATAAGTCTAGTGTCAAGAGACTACTCATTTAACTCTTGGAATTAGCATAAAAAACGTATGATTTATAAACCTGTTGATCTAGCAATCTCACCTCTAGGAACTTATCTTACAGGTGTGTGTACAATTAACGTAGAAATGTTTGCAAGAATGCTTGTTGCTGAAATATTTGTAATATCAAGAACTGTAAATAACCTAAACATCAGTAAATAAGATTGGTTAAGTCGATTATAGTGTCTTTATAATGTAATATTAACAGGTATATGTGCTACTATGGAAAGACCTCCGAAATCGATTAAGTAGCAAAAGCAAGTGTAAGTATACAAATAGTTACATTTGCCTTTTTCAGAAGAGTATGCATATATATGCTTAATTATGCATACAAAATTTCTGCAAGAAAATATAAGAACTGTTGGAGCTGGGATAAGAAGACTTTTCAGGTTAAACTCCTATATGTTGTTTGGGTTTTGATCAAGTGCATGTGTTACTTTTATTACATTTAAATTATTAAAAATAAAAGCTGCTCAAAGAGTAGGGAATGGTAGCTCTGTCTGGAAGAAACAGATTGGTTTATAATCATAAAGGCAATGATTATTAAATTTGAATGTGTACAGTACTCTTACAGATATATATTGAAATATGTAAATTACTTGAGAAATTGTCTAATATGTGAAAGGAAGTGTACTTTCCCTGTAAATTTCATAAAGCAGACCTAGAGCTGGGTAGAAGGTAATGATGCAGTGTTAAACCAGTAGAAAGAAGCATCTAAAGATTGTCTAAAAATTGAGCTGGTTGCCTTATGAGGTGGTCAGTGCCCCATCACTAAAAGTAAGAAAAGGAAAGCTGAGTGGTCATGGGTCGACTAGTCATAGGTGTTCCACGATGGAGTTAGAGTTAATGAGGTGAGATACCCTAGATGTGTTCAAGGATTCTGTGAGCCATTGCGTATGTCCCAGAATTTGTAGTTCTCAGCCAATTATACGTTTTCATTTGTTAGGCTGTTGGGAATTTAGCATAAACACTCCCCTCCCCCATCCTCCCTTCATTAGGGCCTCCTTTGTAAGAACGATGGGATGATTAGCCTAAGCTGAAGGCAAGATTCCATGATTTTGAGAATGCAAAACTAGGTCCCTAGGGATGGGGTGAGGGTAACTAACGTTTGAATTAGTCTCATTAGCTGTAAAAACAGATTTTCTAAATGAAGGAATTAGAGAGTATTACTACAGGCTTGCTAAATTTTTACTCCATTTCACTGTATGAAAAATGAATGTCACTTAAAATTATACAGTGGAACTCAGTCAAATAGTGTTCATTCTAGGAAAAGTGTAGAGAGTAGAAAAGGTATGCTGGAAGTAAAAGAGTTAAAGAGAATTTTGATATAAAATCGTCTTAGCAATTAATTTACTTTTGGTCTTAATTTCCAGCCATTCTTTTAATACTGAAGAAACCAGTTTTAGTCAAAATGTAAATAAATCATCTCCTAGAAATGTTTATTTCTGTGGTTTACACTGTAAGTAAATCACGTCAGCCTGCAGCATTAGTTCTAAGCACATTTGGCTTTTCTGAAGCTATACATTTTAGAATCTTTTGTTTTAACACTCTGGTTCTTCCTGTATTAGGTCATTGACCTTAAATGAGTCTTTCTAACTTTTTAAAAAACGTCCTTCTGTTTCTGACTTCACATTTTGCTAAACTTGTTGAGAACCAATGGCCTTTCCAAGAGTATTTTTCAAATTTGATGACAGCCTCTCTTCCATTTAAATCCTCCTCGACTCTATTAAGACTGCCGGCAATGATGAACAGAAGGTTCAACATTAGTGGCATTAAGAGCTTGTACCCCTTTTCCCAAAATAACCAAGGGATTCTAAGCACACGGATGTTTCTGTGCTTTCAGGTTTTTATACATTGGTATAGCAGCAGTCACTTAATAGGGAGCCACCCCAGAATTTACCTATTTCATCTAGAATTATTGAAGATGGACAAAGTGTGCAGTTATAATGAAGAATGTGGAATGTTTCTAAAAGCAAATTATTATTCAGTGTGTTCTTTCTACTGACGGTCTGGCAGGAAATTACCAAGCACTAGCTGACTTTCTGTTTTTTTAAACCGGTCTTTGAGATGTAATTTACATACATAAAATACGCATTGAAAATGTACACTATAATTTTTAGTAAATTTACCGGTTGTGCAAACAGCACTACAGTGTAGTTCTAGAACATTGTCACTTCAGTAAGATCCCTTGTGCCCATTTACAGTTAGTTACCACTTGCACCACCACCCCCAACCATAGACAACCACAAATTTACTTTATATTTCTATACATTTGCCTTTATTTGGACTTTTGCTATAAATGGACTCATACAATATATCTTCTGTGGCGACTGGCTTCTTTACTAGCATAATATTTTTGAGGTTCATCAAAAATATGTATCAATTTTCATTCCTTTTTATTATAATAGAGTACCATTCTTTTATACGCTGTATCACATTTTATCCATTCACTAGTTGATGGACATTTGGTTGGTTTTCTGTTTTGACTATTGTGAATAATGCTGCTATGAACATTCATATCCAAGTCTTTGTGTGAACTTGTATCTTCATTTCTCTTAGGTACCTAGGAGTGGAATTGCTGGATCATAGGGTGAATTTATGTTTAGCATTTTTAAAACTGCCAAACTGTTGTCCAAAATGATTGCACCACTTTACATCCCCATTATCAATGTATGAGAGTTCCAGGTGCTCCATATCCTTGCCAGCCGATGGTCTTGTCTGACCATTTTTTTTTTTTTTTTTTTTTTTTTTTACTGTAGCCCATCTAGTGAATTTGTAGCGCTATCTCAGTTTCTGAAAGACTAATGATGTTGGGCTTATTTTCATATGCATATTATCCATTTGTATATCATCTTTGGTTAAAATGTTCATATCTTTTGCTCATTTCTTTATTAAGTTGTTTGTTCTTATTGAGTTGTAGGGTTGTTTTTTTTTAAATATTCTGGATGTAAGTTCATTTTCAGATACATGAACCGCTGGGTGTGGGGTTTTGTCCTGTCTTCTAAATCGGTTCAGCCAAAACCCAAGCTGCTGGTTTTCAGGGCTCTACCAGCCCAGCCTGGAGGGCGGAGGGACTGGAAGCAGGCCCAGGCAGCGTGCCACAAACTCACACGATTCTCAACTAAACTTCATGAGTTTTTCATCAATAAGTGTTTCTCAATGTTTTTTGCCTTCAGTCATTTTCCAAAGCTCTGAAACGGTCGTTTTGACAATTTTGTCCAGTCTCTGTATTGTTTTTTGAGGAGAGGATTTGCAGACCTTTTATTCTACCGTCACTGGAAGTCAGCAGTAGGTCCTGAGTTCTTTTATATAGAGAATGTAGCTTTTTATAATAACCTTTTAATTTTTCTTGGTATAATAGTGATATATGTCTAACATATAAAATTATGAAATACAAATAAGTAAAGAGAAAATAAGAATCATCTAAGATTCCATAACCCAGAAACATGTACCATATTTGCTTATGTCCTATAGTTCTTTCTATGAGCATATAAAGTTATAAAAAGAGATTATACTTGACCTTAATTTCATAGCATTCTTTTTTTTCCCAATTAACAGTATATTGTGACTATCTTGAGTTCTCATTTGCATAAGACACGAGTCATGCACACTGTTACCTCCCCTTCTCCCCTGTTTGGAGACCTGGCTAGAGGGAGGACGGCCTAGAGAGAGGATGAGTACAGCGTTTCTTGGGCGTTGCCAAATTGCCCTCCAGATATGAACCACTTTACATTCCACCTCTTTTCTTCTTACCAACATTTTCTTTTAAGGAAAATTTCCACGAGTAGAAGGGATGACAAATGGTATCACATTATTGTTTTTGCCTATCTTTGATTACTAGGAACTTCACCACCTTCTGAGAAAATCTATTCCATCTTTAGAAGTGACCGTTATTTCTTTATACGTCTTAAAATCTGTCTCCAGATAAATACTATTCACTTTCTGGTTTTGTCCTCTGAATCACATGGTAGCTTTTCTAAAATCTGGAAATGTTTTAACCCGAGTCTTCTCTTTTGAGTGTAATTGTTCCAGGTTCTTCATTCCATCCTCGCATAACATGGTTATACTTTAAAATTTTTACTTAATTTTCTTAAATTAAAATTTTCAATTTCCTTTTAAAATTTCTTTGCCAGTCCTTTCATCAGAGTCTCCTCAGTCATCTATTAATTGGTTAAAATTTGTGCGCTGGTAGTTTTCTCAAGGAAGGTTCATGCGTACAGTATTCTCTTAGCCTATTATTCAAACTGTAGCTTTTATAGTTGGAGGACAGCTTGATTGGTTATTAAATTCGGCTCATGCGTTCTTAACTATCTTGTGAGCCTTATTCCATTGTCTTCCTACGTTAAATACTGCAGTCAGTAAATTTGAGGCCACTCATGTTTTCTTTCCTCATTATGACATACTTTTTGCCTGGCAGCCCAAAGGATTATTTCTTTATTGGTAGTCTAATAATTTCCCTAGAATGTATCTTTGTGTAGACTGTTCTGGGTATGTTGTGCCATTTCAATTTGTAGATTCAAGGCTTCTATTTAAAGAAAGTTTTTGTGAATTACATCTTTACGTATTCTACTTCACTGAATATTCTACTCCAAGATGTTATTTGGTTTTCTTCTTTGGGGACTTCAGTAACACATATATTGGAGCTCACTTAACTGCTTTCTGTAGCTATCACCTCCTTGTGATTTTTAAAAATGTTTAATTGTGTCTACTTTCTCCTTTATGTCTTCCATGCCCCTTACTGGGCTGTCCGTGGTTTCTGTTCTCCTTTGTGCTCATCAGAATTGAGTCTTCACTTCTGAAATGTTCCGTCTTTTCCTTTCCTTCCATTGCTGATTTCTGCCGGTCTCCATTTCACTTTCTCCTTTTGACTGATTATCTCTTCCCTATATTTCTGTATTTCTGCTTTGTGGTATCCTTTCATCATTGTGATCGATTCATTAACTTTTTAAAAAGTTGTGGTAAAATATAAGTAACATAAAATTTACCACTGTAACTATTTTTAGGCTTACAATTTAGTGGCATTCGTACATTCACAGTGTTGTGTGACCATTACCATTATCCATTTCCAGAACTTTTTCCTCATCTCCAACTCTGTACCCGTTAAAAAATAACTCCCCATTCCCCCCCTCCCTCCAGCCCCTGGAACCATTGTTCTGCCTTCTGTCTCTATGAGTTTGCCTATTCTAGGTATCTCATATAAATAGAATCATACAATTTTGGGTTTTTTTGTGTATCTGGCTTATTTTACTTTGCATAATATTTTCAAGGTTCATCTGTTATTTCATGTTATGAGAATTTCATTCCTTTATGAGAATGAATAGTATTATGTTATGTGTATATATATATATATATATATATATATATATATACCACATTTTGTTTATTCATCTGTTGATGGGCACCTGGGTTGTTTCTACTTTTTGACTACTGTGAATGAAGCTGCTATGAACATTGGTGTACAGATACCTTTTTTAGTTCCTAATTTTAGGGTACATACTCAGAAGTGTAATTGATGGATCATATGGTAATTCTATTTTTAAACTTTTTGAGGAACCACCTGTTTGCCAGTGCTGTATCATTTTACATCATCACCAGCAATGGATAAGGGTTCCAATTTTTCCACATCCTATCCAGCACTTTCTGATTTTTTTTATAATAACTATCTTAATGGGTGTGAAGTGTATCTAATTGTGGTTCTGATTTGCATATCCTTAATGACTAGTGAAATTGAGCATCTTTTTGTGTGCTTATTAGCCATTCGTATATCTTCTTTGGAGAAGCGTCTATTCAGTTTTGAAATGGGTTTTGTTGTTGTAGTTATTGAGTTGTAGGAGTTCTTAAACATATTCTGGATATTAAACCTATATCAGATATATGACTTGCAAATACTTTCTCCTATTCTATGGATTGTCTTTTCACTCTGTTGATAATCTCTGTTGATGCACAAAAGTTTTTCATTTTAATGAAATACAGTTTATCTTTGTCATTGTGGCATGTGTTTTTGGTGTCATTTCCTTCTAAACTTTTGTTAGTTATTTTTGTTAGGTTAAGTTACAGTTTTCATTTGTTTCTTGGCAGCATTTTTCTAATGAGTTATTTCAAGAAAGTTGTGGTGCTCTTTTATACTTTAAAAAAAAAATACTGTCTCTGTCTAGTTGCTGGCTGTGTTCCTTTTTTCTTACTCACATTTCAATGAGATGGCTTTTTGTGGTATCAGTATCAAGAGAGGTTCCTGTGAGGTATAGTGATGAGAGGCCAACGTAGCTTTTCAAGGTTTACAGCCCTGGAACTCCCTGCTCTGTTGCTACCAAAGGACTGTTCTCTTAAGTGTGGCCCTTCTGTTTGCCCATCTCTCCTTCTTCTCTCAGAAGCTCACCCGGGTCAGGAATGCTCTACTGCCTTTTCTTCAAAAACTTGCCCTCCCAGGTCATGAACTCGCTATTAGGTGGTGGATTTTTCTGGTGCTTCCTGATATCTGCCTCTTGGGGTCCCTTGTAGGTGCTTTTTGTACCTTCTTTCTCTCCTTCCTTTAAGCAGTTGAGCCCTGTTCAGCTCCCTGTCAAAGTGTGCTCTATCTTTAAAGTAATAAATATTTGTAGGAGATTTTAAAGAACATCCACTGCTGGGCCCCTACTGACCCTCTCCAGACCCTTCATGGTGCTGGTGTGACGTCTGCCGTAAGTGTCCTGCCCCGTCTTTACCTTTAGCAGCCATAATACACAAATTGGAGTTCATAGCTTTTCTGTCTTCTATTGATTTACTTTCATCTTCTTAATCTGTATGGTTTCAAAAAGAAAGGTGATAAGATTCACAAGGTTTTTATTGGATTTGTTTTTAATACTTTCTTTAACATTTCAATAATACCAGGTAACATAAAGACTCTAATAAATATTTTCTAATCTAAGTGGTGGAAATTAGTTGAACTTATTTGTGAGATAGTCAGTGATCCGAGATATTTTAAGTATATGTTTATTTGGATAGAGAAATCGGTTCTGCTTTTACATCTTAATTAAACCTAACTTTTCTATGCATGTCTAAAGATTCTTAGATCTTAACTTTTCAGATCATAGACCTCTGAGAATATGTTTTCTTAGAGTGAATCAGCTATACATATATCCCCTTATCTCCTCCCTCTTGCCTCTCCCTCCCACACTCCCTATCCCACCCCTCTAGGTGGTCACAAAGCACTGAGCTGATTTCCCTGTGCTATGCGGCTGCTTCCCACTAGCTATCTATTTTACATTTGGTAGTGTATATATGTCCATGCCACACTCTCACTTCATCCCAGCTTACCCTTCCCTCTCCTCGTGTCCTCAAGTCCATTCTCTACATCTGCGTCTTTATTCCTGTCCTGCCCCTAGGTTCTTCAGAACCTTTTTTTTTTTTAGGTTCCATATATATGTGTTAGCATACGGTATTTATTTTTCTCTTTCTGACTTACTTCACTCTGTATGACAGACTCTAGATCCATCCACCTCACTAGAAATAACTCAATTTCGTTTCTTTTTATGGCTGAGTAATATTCCATTGCATATATGTGCCACATCTTCTTTATCCATTCATCTGTCAATGGACACTTAGGTTGCTTCCACATCCTGGCTATTGTAAATAGAGCTGCAATGAACATTGTGGTACGTTTCATGTAGTTTTAAGGACTCATGACCCTTGGATTTCAGGTTAAGAAACATTGTTTGGATCTACAATACACACTGATAATATATGCTCTAAAGCATAACTAGTAAGGATAACTAATAAGAAATCCAGAAAATTCTTTGGGCTTTTAAAATTAATGAGCTAGATTTGGAAAAATTGAGTTATAGAAAGTTTCTGATTTTCTTGACTTAACGATACATTTAGTAAATACTTGTTGACATTCTAACAGAGCATTATTTGAAACTGTGATTTTTTTTCATCTCATGTAAAAGAAGCCCAAAGATAGGGATCGCAGGTGGATTCTGTGATGTCATCATGGTGCAAATCTCTCTCTCTCTTTTTTTTTTTCTATTTTATTGTCCTTAGAGCTTAGCTTCTAGCGTCTGGGTTGCTGTGTAGTCACAGGATGGCTATCAGGCATTGCAGCTGTGATCTAAGCAGAAAACAGGGGTATTGGAAAAAGACTGAGTTGGCCTCCCTTTTAAGGAGTCTTTCTGGTGGTCCTGTTAACAACTTCTGTTTATATCTCATTGGCCAAACTTAGATATGTGATCATCCATGTCTACAAAGATATGCTGCTACAGAGAAGATGGGGTATATTTTAACTGGGCAATTTGCTCCCCACCCTCTCCAACAAAATCAGAGTTCTGTCAAGAGAAAAGAGAGAAATTACCCATCAGTAGGCAACTGTAAGCTCTGTCACAGTGTCCTTTTAAAGAATTGGTTACCACAGAGAAATTCTTAGTGTTTTTCAGTATTGACTGTCTTCTGGTTGTATAATAGATGCTTTTACATATCTTCTACGTTATCTTATTAAACGCTCATAACACTTCAAAGTAGGTAGTGTTATTGTAGCTCAACAGATGAGGACCCAGCGTTGTTGTAGATGAAAACCTGTATAAGGTCAGCAGGCTGAATGTGAGGGGCATCTGGCTGCAGTATTGTCCTCCTGGTGATACATAAGCTTGACTTAGCTCTTGTGGCTGGACAGAGAGCATGGGTCATCCTTCTTTAGGGGTGCATTTGCCCCCCTCCTAAGCTCACACTCGACCAAAGAGGCTGACATTCCCAGGGAAAATACCCAGTGGCATAACCTTGTGGTTTAAACCCAGGTACCCTAATTTCCAACAGAGTGCTTTCCCAGTGATGCAACCCTATCCAAGCTGATAGGATTGTCCACGTCTCTGTGTAAGAATATCCCCGCAGTTGTTACTGTTAATCTTTAAATTGCAATTTGAAGAGAACATATTCCTTTCCCTCCTAATTCTGCTGTCAAAAAATGGTATTACTCTTTCTTAGGCATGGAATCTCTTTGAGAGGTCTCTATTTCACCCCCCCCTTTTTCTTTTCTTGCGGTACGCGGGCCTCTCGCTGCTGTGGCCTCTCCCGTTGCTGAGCACAGGCTCCGGACGCACAGGCTCAGCGGCCATGGCTCACGGGCCCAGCCGCTCCGCGGCATATGGGATCTTCCCGGACCGGGGCGCAAACCCGTGTCCCCTGCATCGGCAGGCGGACTCTCATCCACTGCACCACCAGGGAAGCCCTCCCCAATTTTTTATGTTATTACTTTATTAACGTATAGTTAATTTACAATATTGCCTTAGATTCAGATGTATAGTGTAGTGATTCAGTTTTCTTTTTGCAGATTATATTCCGTTTTAGGTTATTACAAGATATTGAATATAATTCCCTATGCTATACAGTAAATCCCTGTTCCTTAGGTATATTAAGTATAGTAGTTTGTATCTGTTAATCCCATACTCCTTATTTGTCCCCCCCGCCCCATGCTCCCTCTCCCCTTTGGTAACCATAAGTTTGTTCTCTATGTCTGAGTCTGTTTCTCTTTTGTAAATAAGTTCACTTGTATCATTTTTTAGATTGCATTTATAAATGTTATCACATAATATTTGTATTTCTCTGACTTCTTAGTATGTTAATCTTTAGGTCCATCCATGTTGCTGCAAATGACAATATTTCATTCTTTGTATAGCTGAGTAATATTCCATGGTGTATATATATACCACATCTTTATGTATTCATCTGTTGATGGACAATTAGGTTGCCTCCATGTCTTGGCTATTGTAAATAGTGCTGCTATGAACATTGGAGTGCATGTATCTTTTCAAATTAAAGTTTTTATCTTTTCCAGATATATGCCCAGGAGTGGGATTGCTGGATCATGTGGTAACTCTATTTTTAATTTTTTAAGAAACCTCCACACTGTTCTCCATAATGACTACACCAATTTATTTTCCTACCAACAGTGTGGAAGGGTTTCCTTTTTTCCACACGCTCTCCAGCATTTATTATTTCTAGACTTTTTGATGTGGCCATTCTAACTGGTGTGAGGTGATACCTTATTGTAGTTTAGATGTGCATTTCTCTAATAATTAGCTACGTGGAACATCTTTTCATGTGCCTGTTGGCCATCTGTATGTTGTCTTTGGAGAAGTGTCTTTTTAGGTCTTCTGCTCATTTGATTGGATTGGCTTTTTGATATTGAGCTGTATGAGCTGTTTGTATATTTTGGAAATTAAGCCCTTGTTGTTATTGTTTACACATATTTTCTCACATTCTGTGAGTTGTCTTTTTGTTTATGGTTTCCATGGCTGTGCAAAACCTTTTAAGTTTAATAAAGTCACTCTCGTTTATTTTTGCTTTGTTTCTTTTGCCTTGGAAAACTGATCTAAAAAAGTTTTTCTGCAATTAATGTCAGAGAACATTTTGCCTGTGTTCTCTTCCAGGAGTTTTATGGTGCCATGTCTTAAGTCTTTAAGCCATTTTGAATTGATTTTTGTGTATGGCATGAGGGAACATTCTAGCTTCATTGATTTACATGTGTCTATCCAGCTTTTCCAACACCACTTGCTGAAGAGACTATCTTCTGATGTTTCACTGTTAGTGTAATGAAACATAACAGATTTCTGTATATTAATCTTATATCCTACTACCTTGCTGCATTATTAGTTCTAATAGTTTTTGTGGAGACTTTAGGTTTCTCAATATAGAGTGTCATGTCATCTGCAAATAGTAAGTTTTATCCCTTCCCTTAGAATTTGGATACCTTTAATTTCTTTTTCTTGTCTGATTGCTGTGGCTAAGATTTCAAATATTATGTTGAATGGAAATGGCAAGAGTAGGCATCCTTGTCTTGTTCCTGAATTTAGTGGGAAGGCTTTCAGCTTTCCACCCTTGAGTATTAGGATTGGCTGTGGGTTTGTCATAAATGGCCTTTGTTATGTTGAGATGTTCCCTCCGACAACTACTTCAATGAGAGATTTTATCATGAATGGGTGTTGAAATTTGCCAAATGCTTTTCCTGTGTCTGTTGAGATGATCATGTGATTTTTCTCTTTCCTTTTGTTAATGTGGTGTATCACCTTGATTTGTATATGTTGAACCATCCTTGTGACCCTGGTATGAATCCAACTTGATCATGATGTATGATCCTTTATTGTTGGATTCAGTTTGCTAATATTTTGTTGAGGATATTTGCATCTGTATTCATCAAAGATGCTGGCCTGTAATTTTCTTTTTTTATAGTGACTTTATCTGGCTTTGGTATCAGGGTGTTCATTTCTTCTTTTTTGTTTTTCCTTTTGTGATTTGGTGATTTTCTTTTGTAGTATGCTTGAGTTCCTTTCTTTTTGGTTTTTGTGAATCTCCTGTATGTTTTTGACTTGTGGTGACCATGGAGTTCAAGCATGTTGACCCATAACTATATCTACTTGCTTTAAACTGATAGTCATACAGACTCAAACACATTCTAAAAGATCTATATTTTTATACTTTCCTCCCTCCTCATTTTGTGATTTTGATGTCCTATTTTACATTTTTATGCTTATACTTTTACTGTTTATTGTAGTTAAAATTGCTTTTACAATTTTTTAAATTGTCTTTTTATCTACATACTGGCTTTAGTGTTCTTTAATCCTTAGAAATATTTGCCTTTCCTATAGATTCTTGCTACTTTTCTATTTAAAGAAGACCTTTCAATATTCTCTTAGGGTTGGTTTAATGTTGCTGAATTCTTTTAGTTTTTGCTTGTCTGAGAAATTCTTTCTCTCCTTCCATTCTAAGTGATAATCTTGCTAGGTAGAGTATCCTAGGTTGCAGGTTTTTCCCTTTCAGGATTTTGAATACAGCATGCCACTGCCTTCTGGCCTGCAAAGTTTCTGCAGAGACATAAGCTGATAGTCTTATGGGGATTCCATTATAAATGACTTTGTTTTTTTTCTATTGCTTCCTTTATTATTATTTTTTTAACATCTTTATTGGGTATAATTGCTTCACAATGTTCTGTTAGTTTCTGCTGTATAACAAAGTGAATCAGCTATATGTATACCTATATCCCCATATCCTCTCCCTCTTGTGCCTCCCTCCCACCCTCCCTATCCCACCCCTCTAGGTGATCACAAAGCACGGAGCTGATCTCCCTGTGCTATGTATCTTGCTGCCTTTAGAATCCTCTCTTTATCTTTAACTTTTGTCATTTTAATTATGATATGTCTTGGTGTGGGTCTCTTTGTGTTCATCTTGTCTGGAACCCTGTGTGCTTCCTTGTACCTGGATATCTGTTTCCTTCTTTAGGTTAGGAAGTTTTCAGCCATTATTTCTTCAAATACATTTTCGATCCCCCTTTCCCTGTCTTCTCCTTCTGGAATCTCTATTACGTGTATGTTGGCATGTTTTATATTATCCCATAGCTCTCGTTTGTTGCCTTCATTTTTTTTTTTTTTAATTCATCTTTCTGTCTGCTGTTCTGATTGGGTGGTTTCCATTATTCAGTCTTCCAGGTCACATTCATTTTTCTGCATTATTTAGTCTGCTGTTGATTGCATTTAGTTCAGTTTTTATCTCAGCAGTTGTCTAATTTTGATTGGCTCCTCTTTATAGTTTCGAGTTCCTTTTTAGAGTGATCTGCGTTTCTACCCATAGTCTTAATTCCTTTAGCATTTTTACTACCTCCTTTTTTTTTTTCCTTGTGGTACACGGGCCTCTCACTGTTGCAGCCTCTCCCGTTGCGGAGCACAGGCTACGGACGCGCAGGCTCAGCGGCCATGGCTCACGGGCCCAGCCGCTCCGCAGCATGTGGGATCTTCCCAGACCGGGGCATGAACCCGTATCCCTTGCATCGGCAGGTGGACTCTCAACCACTGCGCCACCAGGGAAGCCCACTACCTCCTTTTTGAACTCAAGCTCTGGTAGACTGGAGAGGTCTGTCTCACTGTTTGCCTTTCAGAGGATTTTTCTTGTTCTTTTAATTGGGCGTAGTTCCTGTGCTTTTTCATTTTACTTATTTCTCTTACTCTCTGAATTTAGGAGAAACAGTTACCCACTGTGGTCTTGAAGGGCTGTTTTTATGTGGGAGTATCCCTGTGCAGACTGTGTGAGTCCAGTATTTCTGGTGAAAGGCTGTTTTTGGTATGGATGCCTGCTGTGTCTTTCCTCAGAGTGTGCTGGCTGTTGTCCCCTTGATAGGGGTGTGTTTGGTGTTGTGGTGACCAGGGCCTGCACTGGATGTTGAGTGGGGCCTCCTCTTTGCTCTGTGGTTGTCACAGACCTGTTGGGGGCAGACTGTGCTCTCTAGTTGTTGGAGTAGAAGCCCCCAGATCTGATGCTAAGCTGTAGTGTGAGGTGGGCAGGACTGGAGCACTCCCTCTGGGGAAGGAGCCTCTGCATATTCCTCCCCGGGAGCTGTCAGCCGGGACCTATGGCTCTGTGACACCACCTGCCACCTGGTGTGCAGGCCCACAAGGAGCACTGCCCCTGACCGCCTCCGCTGTGGCAGCTCCGATAATCTGCTTGGATGTCAGTTCTGCCTCCTGTGTATGCATGCTCCCAGAGCGTGAGCTCCCAAAGCCCACCAAAGCGTGCCCACTGTGAGAGCACCAACAGTAGGCTCAGGGGTCGGCCCCCCCTCTGCGTGTGCACACCCTCAAATTCCGCCGCTGTGGAATTACACCGAATAACCTTTACAATGATTTCATCTAATATCCAACACATTTACATTTCCCTAGTTGTCTCAAAGAGACAGTTGGCTAGTTTTTGGTTTTGTTTTTTCAGTCAGTATTCACAGACTACATTTGAACTTTGTATAATTTCTTTAAAATCTGGAGCCGATCTTTTCCTATGACACTGATGTTTTGAAGAGTGCAGGCCAGTTGCCTGTTCGAATGTCCCTGATTCTGAATTTGTTCGTTTCCTCACAGTCTCTTTTAACTTGTCCTTTTAGCTCCTGTTTTACCCGTAAACTGTGAGATTTAGAGGCTGGATTAGCAGCAGCTTAAACATTTTTGGCAAGAATATAAACGATGTGCTCTGCATGTCGCGTCACATCAGGAGCACGTAATGTCAGCTCTTCGTGACGAGTGCTGCTACATTGAATCTTCTGAGTTAAGCTGAGTACACCCAGATATCAATTGTAAAGGTAATCTTTTTTTCCTTTGCAAATATCGTGTGATCTTTGACACGGTGAAAATCCTGTTCTCAGACAACTTTTCACCTGATGTTTTAGCATCCACTGTCAAATCTTTGACAAAACTCTTTGTGAAATGATTTGTGGGAAAAAGGTGATTTTCTAATTCTGTTGTTCCTTCTGTACTTAGCTGCCACATGTTCAGTAAAGCAGACTTTTACTTTGGTAAGCCCATGCTTTCACTCTTCTTAGTATCACTGTTGATTCAGGGAATTTTATTTACATAATATTTTAGAATCGTTGATAGTTCTTATTCCTGGTGCTCCAGCTGTCTGGAACTTGGCCAGTAGGAGCCCAGTTAAGATGGCCCACAGGTCTTCTTGACACGCCCCATCAATCCTTGAGCATTCCCACACCTTCGGGAACAAGCTGTCTCAGGCTCACCTTGTGCTTTCCTCGCACCCGTTTTACGTGGTGGTGGAGTGGCTTTCTATCCTGTACATTCCTGCTTAGATGGATCAGTGCTAGCCCCAGCTGCAAAGAGTTTTAAGGTGCACAATTCTGAGTGTAACCAGTCGTATAACCTGATTGTCCTTCAAAGTACCTTAAATTCATGGCACTTAAATTTTTGGAGGATTGCCTTAAGGAAATACAGCCGTCGAATTCAGTAATCTAAAATCATTTTGCTTTAAACTCTGTAAAGAAAATGCTGCATGTAGTTTTGTCCCCTTTGAGGGCTCATAGAACCACCGATGTTAAAGGTTCTGGAAATACGACAGTCTGTCATGGTTAAGAGCTCATGCGTTAGAGCCAGAGCACCTGGGGGTTACATTCTAGCTATAAAACTTTCTTAGGCAAGTTTCTTTTTCTTTGTGCCTTAGTTTTTGTGTCCAAATGGGGATAGTTAAGAGTACCTACTAAAAAGTTAGTTTTGAAATTTAGAGATGTTAATTTTTTTTTTTTTTTTTTTTTTTTGCGGTACGCGGGCCTCTCACTGTTGTGGCCTCTCCCGTTGCGGAGCACAGGCTCTGGACGCGCAGCCTCAGCGGCCATGGCTCACGGGCCCAGCCGCTCCGCGGCATGTGGGATCTTCCTGGACTGGGGCACGAACCCGTGTCCCCTGCATCGGCAGACGGACTCTCAACCACTGCGCCACCAGAGAAGCCCTAGAGATGTTAATTTTAAAGCACCTAACCACAGAGTCTGGCACAAAATTGGCATTTTAATAAATGTTAGCTGTGGTAAAAACTCAAGGCTTCTGAAGCTCATCCTGTTTACTAGATTGATGAAAACCTTTTCTATGCGGGTTCTAATATCAAATATTGTTGTCGCTTCTGAGCATATCTTACTTTATTTTAAGGAGACCAAGAAGCTCAAATAATCCTATTTTCCTCAGCTGCAAGAACAGGAATTTTGTTTTATATTTAGCACGTGAACTGGACTTCCCAGCATATGCTTCTTGAGTATCACTACATCCTTCGTGGAGACAGCATTAAGCATGTGTCCTCTGGACTCTGATGGCCTGAGCGTGACTCCTGGCCACACCATATCCTTGATGGGACCTGGAGCACATTACTTGGCTGCTCTGTAAAATGAGGGTCACAAAAGTATCTTCCTTCCTAATGTCACTTTATCAGGATTTAAAGAGTGAAGCCATCTAAGGTATTCGGAAGCGTGACTGACATACTCTATAAACATTCCATAAAAGTTAGCTGTCATTATCATTCTGATTTTCTCATTATCTAAAACCTGGTTTTCTGTTTGTTCTGATTAGTCTTTTATTTTTTTTTGGAGTACTTTTATCAGTTGGGGTGTGTGTGTGAACAGAAATGGGTTCTGGCTAACTTAAGCCCAAAGAAACTTTACTGGAAAGTTACAGAGTGGCCTACCATGTAGAAGGAACAGCTGAAGGACCGGTGTCAGAAAGGGGCAGCTAAAGGCCCACAGCAGCTCCAGTGATGCAGGTGGCAAGAGGTACATCGTGGTTAGTTAATCTAACCATCTTGTGAGAGCACTGCAGCTGGAATAAATTAGCTCCATCCATTTTTCTCAAGCTTCAGTGACAGTCCACTCAAGCTTCAGTGGCCTGCAGGACAAAGGGTCTGATTGACCTGCGAGGGCACCAGAGCCCAGCTCTTGCTAAAGGCAGGGCAGCGGTTGTAAGTGGCAGCCTCATCAAGGATGTTCACAGTGAGGGTGCGGTCATTCCCCCAAAGACGGTCAGGATTTGTCACTAGACAAAAGGGAAAGTGAAGACTAAGTGGTCCCCACATTTGTTCACAGTAGTGAACAGATATTCACTACTGTCCTGGTGCGTGCATTTTGTGAGCTATCTGAACTATTTTTTATCACAAATAAACATAGAAAAGCAAGGTCCCAGCATGCAATTATAAAAATGAATATTGACATAAAATTCAGGTGACATGGGCTCTAGGCTCCACCCTTTCTCTTTGAGTTCACCACAAGTTTTGGGGTCCTGGTTTCCTTATTCCTAAGGTGATAATATAAGCACTAACCCCTACAGATTGTTCTAGCGGTAAACCCCAAGGTTCCCTGTCTGTTTTTTTAATGTGGGAACCTATATTACTTTTACACACCCACGCACGCACGCACACACACACACGAGTCCAGTTTCCAAACTCAAGTGATGTATGGCATTGTATGCAAACGAAGGTTTAAACAGTTAAGTTTGATTTAGAATACTTCAATTAGTAACTTTCTTTTTCAACTTATATTAGGTCAAGAAAGGTAAAATGTATGTTTGAAGGGAAGCTGGAATTCCACAGATATTGACATTTATAAAGAGATAGTGGGCTTCCCTGCTGGCGCAGTGGTTGAGAGCCCGCCTGCCGATGCAGGGGACACGGGTTCGTGCCCCGGTCTGGGAAGATCCCACATGCCGCGGAGCGGCTGGGCCCGTGAGCCATGGCCGCTGAGCCTGCGCGTCCGTAGCCTGTGCTCCGCAACGGGAGAGGCCACAACAGTGAGAGGCCTGCGTACCGCAAAAAAAACCCCAAAAACAAACAAACAAAACAAAACAATATTTACCTTTTTAAAAGTATTAACCTAAATTAGATTACCAATTAATAATCAGATGTTCCTTTATTACTATAATTACATACAAACTTGCTTTGTAGTATGGCTCTGTACTGAGTAAACAGTTTAATTTGCAATCAGTTCAAAATGTGTGAGGTTAATTACATGTCTCATCCTTGAAAATATTGAGCCGTAATGCCAAGATTGCTTATTTATGCTATTAATAGGAGATACAACATAGTGACTGTACTTGAGTAAAGGACAGAATATAAAACAGGGCTATTAGCTGAATGTCACAGGTAGACAGGATTTCTAAGAAAACCTTGAATTTCTAATAAAAACTTGAGAAATTGTGATACTAACATGCAAAATGATTTTATGTTTATCTTTCAAAAGTCATACGTATATATTTTAAGAGATTGAGATACACGGAGAATAATTAGGTCGTCAGACTATCTACCAACCACGGGCCTAGACCATGGTGCCTTCTTCAACAGCAATCTTTAGTCCACGAAAACATTTGAGTACAGGAGTGGTTAAGTTTCTCTCAATTGTTTTGAGAAGAAATCAGAATAATTTCCTGGAAGAATGATGATGATGATAATAACAATCTACTTACTGAGTATGCCAGACACCCTTCTCATTCTTCTATGTATATGAGCTCCTTCCAACCTTATATATTCCTATGAGCTAGGGACTCCTGGTATCCCCATTTCATAGACGGGGAAACTGGGTGTAAGTGACTTGTCCAAGGTTGCACAACTAATGAGATCAGAATGGGATTCGAAATGGAGTCTGGTTCCACAGTCCACGCTCTAAACCAGCGGTCCCCAACCTTTTTGGCACCAGAGATCAGTTTCATGGAAGACAGTTTTTCCACGGGGCGGGCGGGGTGGGGCACGGGGTGGGGTGATGGTTCAGGAGGTGATGCGAGCTATGGGGAGCGGCAGATAAAGCTTCACTCGCTCACCTCCTGCTTTATGGCCCGGTTCCTAACAGGCCTCAGGCTGGTAATGGTCCGCGGCCCCGGGGGGGGGGGGGGGTTGGGAACCCCTGCTCTAAACGACTCTGCTATATTGTGTCTGTAAGAAAATAAGAAGATAAAACGTGTAGGATTTAATCTCATTGTCAGCTCTTTCTGATGCAACATTTGAGACTATTTTCAAAGTTTCATTATTAAAGCTTACTTTTTGGCTGCCTACTCACCAGATAGACCTGGTTGACTGAAATTTCCCAGGTGTTCTTTTGAAAGGTATTGATAGGTTTTTAAACTTATACACACAAAAATAGTAGTGGTTACAGATTTGACTTAGTTAAGTAACTTCCTTGGTAACAGAGATGATAGTTCTCGCCCAGACTACTCTGCAGTAGCTAACACTATACCTTATTTATAATATTAATAGATAACTAAATCTATTCTATAACTTTATACATTTGCTGAATTGTCACTAGGGAAATCTGGCTTTCAAATATGACCTATTAAAAGATGCAGAGATGTCCATGAAAGTTGGCCTGATTCTACAGATTGTAAGATTCAAAATCAAATTGAAACTACAGGGAACCTATAAAAATCACAACTGTAGAATTATCTTCGTGTCATTGTCATGTGTCACATGTAGAATTTATCACAGTTTGTGTTATACACAAGCTGCACTTTAACATTAATATAAATTTAAATTAAGGAAAGGAGCATGGACTTAGAGTATGATGAAACTCTTACCAGTTCCATGACTTTTACCAAATTACTTCTTAACTCTTTGATCTTTCTTTCCTCATCTCTACAATGGAGATAATGTTTCTTCTTTTAGATTGTAACAGCTACATGAGCCTACACTTATAATATTGACACTTAGGTTAGTTGCTGCATTCATTCTCAAAAAGGGTGTGTTTCCCCTAATCTGCTTCCTCTGTCCTCAAATAAAATTTTTGCTTTTTGCCGTCTTTTCGGTGTTTAAAGTTACAGATACATACATTTATGTAGGACACATGCTGTTTTTAAAAATAAAAATATCCCTCATTTCGTTTTATTAAACCATATTAAAATTTATCTTTTAAAATACTTCCTTGGGGAAAAATTTTCTATTAAAAGGAAGAAACAATTTTGTATGAAGTTTTCAGCGTGGTGATAACTTGAATTGATTGTAAATTGCATTTCTTATTTATAATATTTACAGTCTTATTGAAATTTTAAAAATTGTGATTACCTGAAACATTGCTCTTTCAGAGATCATAGCATTTTGAACTTCAAAGAAAATGGAGTTGATTTTTATGTGCCAAACTTTTCCTGAGATATTCAGATATAATCAAATCAGAGAAAGAAATGTTCATTCTACACATACATATTTTTTTCCTAATCCTTCAAATTAAAGCTCCCTTAAGATGACATTGAGATAAATTTTCGTCTTCAGTAACATCTTACTATTTCAGGATCTGCATGGGGTTTTGGGCGTTCTGATACGTGTCTTATTTTCCTGTTAACGAGGCACTTGTGAGTCACACCCTGGTTACTGTAGTAATATATCTTAGATACTGCCGTGTATTGTTGCCTCTCTTAGCTACGCTGAAGTTGTGGCTTTATGTTCCTCATTATTTTTCACTCCTTTTAACCGTTGTATCAGTGTGCACCATTCCTAACACACTGAGCAGCACGTGAGAGATGTTAGGGATTTGGGTTTGAGCTGAAGTAAAAATAAGTGAAGACCACTACTCTCCGAGCCTCCAAACGCGTACCCTTTGATTCAGGTGATTCTGTAGTGACCATGCAGCCTCCTGTGGTAAGCGTGACTGACTGCTCTTTTTTCTTCCGCTATTTCAAGCAAAGTAACGCGGCGGTTCGGCTGAAAGAAGACATGAAAAAGGTTGTGACCGTGCCACTAAACGAGCAGAGGAATTCCACCTACACAAAGTTATTTGGAGTCAGTCTCCAGGACCTCCACCAGCAGGGGCTGACTGAGAACGGCGTTCCAGCTATCGTGGGGCGCATAGTGGAGTACTTGACCATGCATGGTAAGTCCAGTTGAGTTGTGATTCTGTTGCTTTGTGTGAATTAGTCCCTAAAACACCTTAATTAGAATATTGAATTATGGCGTAATAGACTTTGCCCTTAAAAAAGGACGTCGGGGCATTATGACTGCGTAACACGCTTTTGAAAATATTTAATCCAACTTACCATCGAGAAATCGCTTTAATTATTGAGGTTTCTAGTTTGGAATGATTCCTAGTTTTAAGTGCTAAAATACACTGTTTTAATATTAACAGTGCGTTCTCTTGATGCATTAAATTCCCACTGAGAGTCAATAATTTTTAATGTAACAGAATACTTTTTGTGTATCTCTTTCAGCTTGAGGTCAGTCATGAACTTACTGAATGCCTCAATTGCCTTCAAAACTCAGAGTACCAAAAAAAGAAAGTATGATATATAACCTAGTATGGTGTTGGGGGGGACATTAACTTTTGGAATGATACAATCAGTTGTGTCACATAATTGCAGCGTGCCACAGTACATCGCACGATAAAAAGATGAATTATATCTCTCTTAGTTGCTGAGAACTAGTATGTTTTATAGCTTTTTAAATTATTTTATTTAAAATGGAACTTAGAGACCTGGATAATTTGAGACAGTGAGGCTTATCAAACTAGGGCAGTATCGTGGGAGAACTCCAAACTATAAAATAAATATCAATGAATTTTAAGAGATTTGTGAAGAAGGTATTCAAGGGGAAGAGCTTGGAATTTTCATTTTCTTTGCTGAAACACCATTTCTATACTAAAACAAGACTCACTGCAGAGTAGAATGTAACATTTGCGGGCATTTTTAAACGTAAAACTTGAGACCTGGAAGAAGTTCTGTACTTTGCACAGTTTGCTTCCGCCCCTCAATCTTGCCGTGATTCCGAGTCCGTTCTTCCTGCTGAGAAGGTGGCCGCATGGGAAATGCCTGAGAGGCATGGTACCGCCTTTCTTCTGTAGGAACATGTGTCTGCTTGTGACAGGGACCATATGGCAAGACAGTTCAGACCTCAGAAGGTTGTCAGGTGTTCTGTGTTAGTTGAAAAACAGCTGCTTTTTCAGGTTACTTGGTATGTAGATGACAAAATGGTATTTTGTTCTGAAAACTGAAGAGCCAGGTTTGCATTCTTAAGCCGTAGGCGTTGTCTCCTTGTTTTTGGAGGAAGATAGCTGCAGGAGGGTGAGATTCTTAGCGAACAGCTCTGAGTTTGTTCAAATACTTTAAACAGGTTAAATACAAAGGTGTTATATGCAGCATGGCAAGAAGATGGGCCCTTGGCCTAGAAGATCCTGAAGCCAGATGTTGCTGAGATAGAGCTTTGACAGGACTCATTTACACACTTAGTATTGAGTAAAACTGTATCCTACTGACTTAGCTACAAACGGATCTCTAGGTAATGCATTTAGTATCTTAAATAGGGTTGTTCAGTATTACTCATTTGGGTGCCGAAGTGTGACCACCTAACCACCATATTTTGGTTTTGGCATCATTAGTATTCTGACCTTTTATGCAGCAATGAGTGAATAATAATTGCCTTTTGAGGTTACTCTTATGTAAAATCATTTTCACTTTTAACCTCTTTAAAAGTATTGCATATTAATATGTTTATGTGGTCCAAAGTTCAGAAGGGTGTATAGTGAAAAGTCTCTCCCTCCAAACCCTGTCCCCTGACCATTCATTTCCCCTCCCAGAAACAATATTACTATACTAGTTTTTGCTATGTTCTTACAAAGATATTTGAATATATAAGCAGATATGTGTATTTTTTCCCTCTTTTAACGTAGCACACAGTGTACACCGTTTATGAATCCTCTTAAAAAACAAAACAAAACAAAAAAGACACTCGGGACTTCCCTGGCGGTCCAGGGGTTAAGACTCTGCAATTCTACTTTTTAGGGGGCATGGATTCGATCCCTGGTCGGGTAACTAAGATCCCACATGCTGCACAGCACGGCCAAAACAAATCACTCTACAGTATATTTTGGAGACTGTTCCATTTTACATAAAGAGCTTTTCCTCATTTAATTCTTTTTTTCCCCTGCACGCTATTCCACTTTATGTTTGTATGTGTCACTGCTTTAACCAGTTACATCCTGATCAGCATTGAATTGTTTCCAGTCTTTTGATGTCTACAAACAATGATTCAGTGACTGACCTTTAACATGTATCAAGCACTGTGTGTCCGTAGACTAACCTTTCGAAGTGGACTGCTGGGTCAAAAGATAATGTGCATTTACAATCAACCCCAGAAGTTAAAGTAAACCCGTTTTTTATAGTCACACCATCAATGTATGAAAATCTGGACAAAATTTGAATTAGAGATTGCTTTTCTTCTGCCTCTCCTTGGCATACCCTTAGGTGTACTTTAATAGGGTGTGTTCAGGTTATGCAAAACTAAATGTCTTAGTGGGCTCAGTCAGTCATTCTTAACCAGGGAAGTGAAATGGCCACTAGCGGAATCTTTTCAGAATACCCATGCAATTGGCAGTACCTCAGATCTACTGAATCAGGACGTTTTTTGAAATTTTATTTATTTATTTATTTTTGGCTGCGTTGGGTCTTTGTTGTTGTGTGTGGGCTTTCTCTAGTTGAGGCGAGTAGGGGCTACTCTTCGTTGCGGTGCGCAGGCTTCTCACTGCGGTGGCTTCTCGTTGCGGAGCACGGGCTCTAGGCATGTGGGCTCCGTAGTTGTATTGTAGCGCATGGGCTCAGTAGTTGTGGCTCGTAGGCTCTAGAGCACAGGCTCAGTAGTTGTGGTGCACGGGCTTAGTTCCTCCACGGCATGTGGGAATCTTCCCGGAGCAGGGCTCAAACCCGTGTCTGCTGCACTGGCAGGCGGATTCTTAACCACTTCGCCACCAGGGAAGCCCCTGAATCAGAATCTTGATGGGGCAAACTAGGGTAGGGCACCTGCCCTGTATTTTGAAAGGCTATATAGTTAATTACTCCATGGACAACCAGAAGCCCCTTTCTGTATTTGAAACTATTGATATCATGTTAATAAACCAAAGAGCCTGTGTAAGTTTGAGAGCAAGATACTTCAATTAGTTTTATTTAACTGTTTAAGTTAGATATTTGTTGTGGACCTGTGATACAGTAGGCACTCTGTCAGGTATGGGATATGAGGTGATTGGGTGTATAATTAACCATAGGTAGATATTGTGGTCATACTTTGTTGTTTAATGTAAATGTAGATATATAACAACTCGACATGAGGGAAACCTTTTATTATTATAAAGGAATTTTAGGACAGAAAGCATTTATAAAGGCCTATATTAAGGCCTGTTCAATAGACTTTGGCCTTTTTTCTTTAAAGAAAAAAAAGAAAAAATACACATTTTCAACATTCAAGGGAAAATCTTATAAGTTACGAGGCATATCATCTTTTTTTTTGTTTGTTTCTTGCGGTACGCGGGCCTCTCACTGTTGTGGCCTCTCCCGTTGCGGAGCACAGGCTCCGGACGTGCAGGCTCAGCAGCCATGGCTCACGGGCCCAGCCGCTCCGCGGCATGTGGGATCTTCCCGGACCGGGGCACGAACCCGTGTCCCCTGCGTCAGCAGGCGGACTCTCAAGCACTGCGCCACCAGGGAAGCCTGAGGCGTATCATCTTTGTACTATTTTAAAATAACTAATCTTGATGACAGTGTTACTGGATTCCTTCTACTTTACCATTAAGATGCTGTGGGATATTTAAATAGTGTAGGTTTCTCCACTTACCACTAGATGTCAGAATATGCTTACATATTGTCACATGACTGTCAGGGCCAGTGTGCCAATAAGACAAATTCTGACCTCTGGCATATTTCATTTCTGTTGATGTATTCATACATTCATAGATGTGCTCATCAGACTTTGAAATAAATATTTCAGTTGTACAAGAAAGTAGTTGTCAGTGTTATATATTATTTTTTGGTATTACTAAACGATTTATAAGTTGCTGTTTCGTGATGATTAACCCATATCTCATGAAATCAAATATGACAGAATCTTAAATGTATGGCAGTAACTCCATAAAGCTTTCTAAACGTCTCCTCCCTCTAACGTTTCTGTTATAATCATTTCCTAAGAATTTAGAGTAGGAAAGATTAGAGATTATATAATCTGGTAAAGCTCACATGGGTATTGTATATATTATAAGTTCGCAAGGGACTTTTAAAGCTTTTGGATTCTTAAAGCTTTTAAAGCTTTTGGATTCTTAAAGCTTTGGATTCTTTTTGGTGTAATATAGCCATGTCCAGAAGTAAACTTCTCCAGATTGAAAAATCACTAAGTATCCTAAGAGTTCTTTTTTTTTTTTTTTTTCACGGTACGCGGGCCTCTCGCTGTTGTGGCCTCTCCCGTTGCGGAGCACAGGCTCCGGACGCGCAGGCTCAGCGGCCATGGCTCACGGGCCCAGCCGCTCCGCGGCATGTGGGATCTTCCCGGACCGGGGCACAGAACCCGTGTCCCCTGCATCGGCAGGCGGACTCTCCACCACTGCGCCACCAGGGAAGCCCCTAAGAGTTCTTTGGGTGAGAGATGTTCCTGAGGGAAGAGAGTTGTGCAAATAAATGGCCACGAGGGCAGAAAAAATGGTCGAGAAGCACTGACTTTAATGACTTCCATTTATAGCTTCTCTTTCCTCTAGTAAGGTCTGGGGGGATCAGGAACTTCAAGACCAAAGCCAGTTCTTGGAGATGGGTAGCTCTTTTCAAATAACTGGAAGTATACTTATTTGAGGAAAAGGTCAAAAAACGTTGTTGGAAGAGGGAACCTCAGGTCAAAGCTAGAAAAACACTGTGAAATCAGATCCAGGGGCATCTGCTGGTCCAAAAACAGGCTCTGGAGCTGGGTAAGATACAGGACTATGTCGTAAAATTCTGTATCTTCAGGATCTGGGCCTTGACCAGGAATGGGATTCTCTTTTATTGGGCGCTGTCTGCTTGATGCCGGTATATGTCTCTGAAGTTACAGATGAAGCTTTGTAGAGTAGAGGAAACAGAACTTGAAAGCTTTAAAAATGACTGAGGTGAAGACTCTTGATAGTAACCGATATTCTGCAGTGTTAAAGGGAACGGCATAGTTATCTCTTGCTACAAAACGGATGACCCCAAAACATAGTAGATTAAAGCAGTGTTTATTGTCTCACAGTTTCTGTGGTTCAGAAATCTGAGCACAGCTTAATTATGTCTTTTGTCTTTAGGGACTCTTTAAGGCTGCAGTCATACCAGGACGTGACTGGGGAAAGGTTCACTTCCAAGCTCATGCATGTGCTTGTTGGCAGGATTCAGATCCTTGCGGGCTGTTCACCTGAGGGTCTCGGTTACTCATTGGCTGTTGTCCAGAAACCGCCCTCAGTTCCTTGCCACGTGGACCTTTTTATAAGGGAGCTCACAAAATAGTAGCTGATTCATCCCAGTGAGCAAAGCAAGAAGAGCCAGAGAGAGAGAGCGCGCACAAGGAAGCGAAGTAGGCATCACAGTCTTTTATAACCCGATCTCAGAAGTGAGTTTGGAACCTAATCATGTTCTCTTGGTGAGAAGCAAGTCACTAGGTCCAGACCGCACTCAAGCGGGGAGAGGACTATACGTGATATGGTTACCAAGAGGTGGGTGTCATTGGGGCCAATTGAGAAGCTGCCTAGCACACAAACTGACTGGTGTCTTCTCTGGTTCCATGGTGCTGTGGCCATACTGGTTGTTAAATATTTTTAATAGCATCTCTGGTTTCACAGATTTTTGTCAAAATTGGAGCTAAAATTCATGTCAGTTTTCTTTTTGTTTTTTGGGGTTTTTTTTGCGATACGCAGGCCTCTTACTGTTGTGGCCTCTCTCACTGCGGAGCACAGCCTCCGTGGCTAACGGGCCCAGCCTCTCCGCAGCATGTGGGATCTTCCCAGACCGGGGCACGAACCCGCGTCCCTTGCATCGGCAGGCGGACTCTCAACCACTGCGCCACCAGGGAAGCCCAGGTCACTCTTTTCTTAGAATGTGTCTTACACCTTGAACATCCCTCCGTGGTCTGACTCACTGCTTTCATGGTGCTCTGTCTCTGAATCCAGCACACTGAGCTGGAAATCATCATCCTCTACCTTAAAGCAGCTGCCACCCTTCGCCCTCAGTTCACCACCTTATCCTTTACCATGCTTTCTCCTGGATTTCTAGTTTTCAAACCTTAAAGTTATGTTTCAACCTTTCGTCTTCCCTATTTTCTTTTTGTACTAAGTTACCAAATCATCTTCATTCTTTCCTTTTCACTTCCTTCCCACCATAATCTGTCTTACAGTTGACTGTAGTCCCCCTAAGGCAAGCTCTCTGCCTTCTCCATTCTCTGCTTCTTTGCTAACTAGGTCTTCCTTAAACCACGATTATGTTGTGTCTCTCCCCTGCCCGCCCCCAACTCACACACATTTAATGCCCCAGTGATAAATAATGATAAAGTCTTCACTCTTTCCCTTGACATTCATGACCCTCTACTTAGCATTTCTTCCATTTTAGTACCCTATCACTCTTTGACCTAAACACCCCATATTTTCATCTGCCTGCCTTTCTTTACACTCTCCTCTCTCTGCTTCTCAGTTCATACATTTGTTTCTCTTTGTCAGGGGTAGATCAAGTTTTTGTGGGTCTGATGGTTAGTCCTTCTGGGGCCCTCTTTAAGAAAAAGAACACAAAATTAAGAGTATAGAATTAGGGACAGAGCGTTGGAAAGGGCGCCAATAAATGAGAGGCCCTGAAGCTTAAATTTCATTAGCTTCGCGGTACGTCAGCCTCAGTCCCCCAGTCATGCCTGTGCTTTAGCCAAAGGTTATGCAGTGGAGCCATGGCTCCTCCGTGAAGCCTTCTCTGCTGACCCCAGCCAACGCTAATAATCACAAATCAATTGGCTAAAGGCAAGGATCTCGTCTGCCGCTACCTTACAGTCTCTGAGTCTTATAATTTGAATTTATTAATTACTAAAGAAGTAATAGTTCTTTATCAAATTATTACAAAGGTAATCACATATAGTTAAAATGTTTTGCGTACATGTTAGTTTTTTCTTAAATAGTTGTTCTCAAAATGCTAAGCTGCTTTCGGAGCCCAGGGTAAGTTTCTGTTATACACTGTAGAAAATTATATGAATGAAATTTCTTTATAGAGAAGTACGTGTTCTGTGTTTGTATGTGTCCTAACCTTAGTTTTAGACGTCAGCTTTTATAACCACTTACGATCTTTGTAGTTGGTGTGTAATAGATGGGAAGATGTATTATTCTAAGAAAACATTTTTATAGGACGTGAAAATCTTCCAGTGCTTGATAATTATTCAGAAAATTCTATACTGAGATTTATTTACGTCGCTGTTCGTTAGAGTTTGTACCTGTTTGTGAGAGACCTCTGTTATTTTCTGTGCATGTACTTTGCTGTTCCAGGACTCACCCAGGAAGGCCTTTTTCGGGTGAATGGCAACGTCAGGGTGGTGGAACAGCTTCGATGGAAGTTTGAGAGTGGGGTGCCTGTGGAGCTGGGGAGGGACGGCGACGTCTGCGCGGCGGCCAGCCTGTTAAAGCTCTTCCTGAGGGAGCTGCCGGAGGGCGTGATCACCTCGGCACTGCAGCCTCGGTTCATTCAGCTCTGTCAGGGTCAGTACACTGAATCCTTCTCGGAATGAAAGCAATTTTATTTTTCAGCTAACACTAAGGTTTTAAATATTAAATATTTAAATTCTAAATGTTAAAAGAGGATTTTAAATATTTGTGGTCTCTCCATAACCATCATCTTGCTATTTCACTCTAGATCTTCATCTTCTACCCTCAAATAATGCTAAACTGATGATGAAATACCATTATATTAAATGTAATTTCTAAGACTATTGGCATTGAAAAGCCCTGATGCTTTGGGACCAAAGAAATTCTTTTCTGACTAGTTAGTGACTGCCATGGAAGTATTGACATTAAATTCTATGTAGGAAATATTAATTAATTAAATTGTGTTTGGTTAGTGACCTTTGAGACCGAAAAGTCACTGGTGGGCTTTCCTTTTCTTATAAGCAAGACTGAGTCCTAAAACAGTAGTTGTTTTACATAACTGAGGTTAAAATTGATTTTTTAAATGTTCTTAAGCATCTTTCTTTCACTGCAGTCTAGTTCATTTGCAATATTATATTAGTTTCAGGAGTACAACATAGTGATTCAAAATGTTTATATGTTATACTCCATTTAAAGTTATCATAAAATATTGGCTATATTCCCTGTGCTGTACAATATATCCTTGTAGCTTATTTATTTGATAAATAGTAGTTTGTACCTCTTAATCCTCTACCCCAACCTGTCTTGCCCCTTCCCTCTTCCTTTTCCTTACTGGTAACCACTAGTATGTTCTCTATATCTGTGAGTCCGTTTCTGTTTTGTTATGTGTATTCATTTGTTTTATTATTTTAGATTTCACATTTAAGTGATAAGACAGTGTTTGTCTTTCTCTGTCTGACTTATTTCACTAAGCATAATACCCTCTAGGTCCATCCATGTTGCTGTCAAGGCAAAATTTCATTCTTATTTTATGGCTGAGTACTATTCCATTGTATATGTGTATATATTAAATATATATACCACATCTTCTAATCCATTCATCTATTGATGGATACTTAGTTTGCTTCCATATTTTGGCTATTGTAAATAATGCCACTATGAACATTGGGGTGCATATATCTTTTCAAATTAGTGTTTTCATTTTCTCTGGATATATACCCAGGAGTGGAATTGCTGGATCATATGGTAGTTCTATTTTTACTTTTTTGGGAACCCTCCATACTGTTTTCCATAGTGGCTGCACTAATTTACATTCCCCCAACGTTGTACAAGGGTTCCCTTTTCTCCACATCCTCACCAACCTATGTTATTTGTGTTCTTTTTGATAATGGCCATTCTGACAGGTATGAGGTGATAGCTTGTTGTGGTTTTGATTTGCACTTCTCTAATGATTAGCGATGTTGAGTATCTTTTCATATGCCTGTTTGGCCATGTGTATGTCTTTGGAAAAATGTCTATTCAGGTCTTTGGGCTATTTTTTAATTGGTTTTTTTTTTGATGTTGAATTATATGAGCTATTTACATATTTTGGATATTAGTCCCTTATTGGTCATATCTTTTGCAAATATTTTGTCCCATTTAATAGGTTGTCTTTTCATTTTGTCAATGGTTTTCTTTGCTCTGCTGAAGCTTTTAAGTTTAATTAGGTCCCAGTTGTTTATCTTTGCTTTTGTTTCCTTTGCTTTAGGAGACAGATCAAAACAATACTGCTGCAATTTATGTTCGTGTTTTGCCTGTGTTTTCTTCTAGGAGTTTTATGGTTTTGGTCTTACATTTAGGTCTTTAATCAGTTTGAGTTTATTTTTTATATGGTGTGAGAAAATGGTCTCATTTCATTCTTTTACATATAGCTGTCTAGTTTTCCCAGCACCACTTCTTGAAGAAACTGTCCTTTCCCCATTATACTGTCCTTCCCCCTTGCCTCTTTTGTCATATTAATTGATAATAAGTATGTGGGTTTGTTTCTGGGCTCTCTATTCTGTTCCATTGATCTATATGTCTCTTTTTGTGCCAGTACCATACTATCTTGATGACTATAGCTTTGTAGTATAGTCTGACATCAGGGAGTGTGATACCTCCAACTCTATTCTTCTTTCTCAAGATTGCTTTGGTTATTCAGGATATTTTGTGTTTCCATACAATTTAGAAGTCTTCTAGTTCTGTGAAAACACCCATTGGTATTTTATTTTAATAGGGATTGCTTTGAATCTTTAGATTCCTTTGGGTAGTATAGTCATTTTAACAATGTTAATTCTTCCAATCCATGAACACTGTATATCTTTTCATCTGTTTGTGTCATCTTCAGTTTCTTTCATCACTGTCTTACAGTTTTCCAAGTACAGGTCTTTTACCTCCTTAGTTAGATTTAGTCCTAGATATATATATTTTTTTGAAGCATTGGTAAATGGGGTTGTTAACTTCTCTTTCTGATTGTTGTTAGTGTACAGAAATGCAACAGATTTCTGTATATTAATTTTGTGTTCTGAAACTTTACCAAATTCGTTGATGAACTCTGGTAGTTTTTGGTGGCATATTTAGGATTTTTAGTATCAGGTCATCTGCAAATAGTGACAGCTTTACTTCTTCCTTTCCAATTTGGATTCTTTTTATTTCTTTTTCTTGACTGATTGCTGTGACTAGGACTTCCAATACTGCGCTGAATAAAAGTTGTAAAAGTGTGCATCTTTGTCCTGTTCCTGATCTTAGAGGAAATGCTTTCAGCTTTTCACTGAGTGTGATGTTAGTTATGGGCTTTTTGTATACAGTCTTCATTATGTTGAGATTCATTTCCTCTGTATCCACTTTGTGGAGAATTTTTATCATAAATGGATGTTGAATTTTGTCAAAAGGTTTTTCTGCATGTATTGAGATGATCATATGATTTTTATTCAATTTGTTAATGTGGTGTATAACATTGATTTCATTATAAAGTGGTTTTAAATGAAGAATCTTCATTTTTAAAGGTACTAATTTTAGACATAATCATTGAGTTCTCCCCCCTAAATATAGGAAGAAAAATGATTTAGCTTTAAAAAGCCATTTCTTTCCCTGTTTTTGACAAGTTAGAGTGAAAATGGGAAAATGTATTTATAAGAGTGTTAGATACCAGATTAAGAAGGATGTTACTTAAAGCCACATTCCTTTAAAGCAGTGGTATAACTATTCACATGTAGTATGCTAAAGAATGAGTAAGTGAGAAGGCCATATTGTATTCTATTGAAAAACAGGAATAAAATATGAAAGCAAAAATTGCAGAACTATTGTCTGTTATGGTTTTCTTCAGTGCTTTTAAGTTTTTTATCAGTAAGCTACATTTTAAAGTAATTGCTACCAAAGCAAGTTGAAAATTTACGATATTGTGTGCCTAATACAAAATATTTAGTATTACAAAGAATCTTTGGTACTCTTAAAATTATATCTTATAATTTATAATACTATAATTATATATTATTATAACTTATAATACTATAATCATAATATTATCTTACTGTACTACTACTACTTGTGAATACTTGTGAATTGTAAAAGTGGATCACATTTCCTAGGATAGCTTTCATTTGATAATGAGGATGCACTCTTTTATTTTTTTTGTTAATTTTTACATTATAGTAATGTGTTAGAATTCAAGTTTTCTTTGTAAATGATCATTCATGACATGTTTTCTTGGTGGCTAAAAAAGTTGATACGCGTCAGAAAAAGCAAGGGGTATCATTCTAATAGAAGTAAGACTGCTTATTTAGTCAGCCTTGGGGGTTGTGTGTTTGTGCGCAAATAACAAATTCTGAATGGGGCAGAAACACTAATTTTTGCTTTATTGGTAGTATTCTCTCATTGCTTGAAAACCTCTGAGGTTAGATCTGAGAAGTTCGATAAAGGAAGTACTAATGAAGTACTTACAAGTTAGGTCAGCTGCTAAGTAGAGGGAATAAAGTATGTCTTAGGTGCCGGACAGTATAGCCTTCATAAAACAAACTTCTCTCTTTAATAGTCCAGGTAGAAAATATGCAAGTAGGGCTCCTGTGCTTCTGCTGGCTCACCCCGCGCACAGTACTCTCACAGTAGAGGGTACCCACTGCAGCTGGTCACTCCAAAGCCAGAGGTCGAAGGCTCTTTGCAGACTCACTAAGTAGATGTTACACTTGGCCTGTTATAAGATTCTCATCTCTTTTCTGTTAGACAATAATATATAATAAAATTTTTGGAAGCAGTTTCCCTAGTAAAGACGACACTGGTTTTATATTTCAGTCCTTGTGACACCACATTAGTTTTTTTGATAGTCTGTCACAGATCAATGCCAGATTTCTTTTTTTTTTTTTTTTTAAATGTTGTGGGCCTTCGAATTGTATCCTGTATAAAGGCAAGCTATTTGTAATGGAATATAACTTAAAATTTTTCAGCTCAAGCTCATCTCTTCCATACTTTAGAGGATGGAAGTCTGGAGCCCCAACTTAATATATTTTTAGACATTTAAGCTAAACCACAGGTACCACCGAGGACAGCATGGCTGCCGCCTGTGGGCATACCCATTGCTGTAGACCACCCTTTGATCTTGTAGATCAACAGTGGCCCCTTGTGTGCATGGACATTTAGATTCTTTCCTTTTTATAAAAAATTATCAGCTTTAGATAATTATCAACTTGAGACTTTGTCTAGTGTCTGAAGCTCTGAGACGGTATATATTTTTAGTTAGCAAGCCAATACATCTGCATACCACGTGTTTATCAAAAAGTTCTGTATAAAGTTGATTTCTACCAGAGCCTTTTGCTTCTGTCAGATGCCTGCTTTAGACGATTCATCTTTGGGAGACTCTAAAGGATCTTCAGTGATTAGCCTTTCCTGTTGTCATGTTAAACCTATCTCTGATTGTACCGACTTGCCTTCCTTAATTTAGGTTTCCAGTATAATTGTCTCAGTTTGGCTATATTCCATGACTTCTGATATTATTTTATCCTTATCTTGGTGGGCCAGTAACATATCTATTTTTTATTTTAATAATTTCAGATGTGTTTGGGGAATAAACATGAATGGCAAGCAATAAAATGATTTTAGGATAGGATTCATTTAATTTAGAATTAACTAGAAACCCCTTTACGGTATTTGAATGCTCTCTATCGAAAAATCTTCTATAATGTAAATACAAATATTTCTGCCTCATCATCGAATATTCTTGTTGTTGTTTGAGTTGGATCAGTCCATCAGTATTTATTTAATACCACCTACTTATACACTGGATGGTCCCAAGAAATAAAAGATTAAACTTCTTGACTTCGAGGAGTGTGCTGTTTAATTGAGGAGGTAGCATGTATGTTGTACACCTTCTGTAGTCCTTCAGATGAGCTAGTGCATTCAGCTGGTGTTCACAAGGAGAGGAGGAAGCCAGTCTGGTTTATGGTAATCAGAGAATGCTTGGTGAAAAAAGTAAAACTGGGGTATGTAAAATGAATTTCAATGGAGAGGAAAATCTTCTAGGTGAGGAAAGGGCGTGAGTAAAAACACTGTCAGTGTAAGACAGGAATGTCTGACAGAGTTGTCCATAGCTAAAGGAAATTTGCCAAATATATAATTTTAAAAGTAGGTTGAGACTAGGTGGTAGAGGGTCTTGAACGTTAGGCTAAAGGAACTAATATTTATCTGTAAGTAGTAAATACTTGAAGAAAGAAGTCATATGATGGAAGCAGTATTTCAGGCTGTGCTGTGTAAGATGGTTGGGTGGGGAGATGCTGGGTGCAGGGGGACTATCTAGAGTACTGGCAGAAATCTTGATCCTAACGACCTGTATCTGATAAGTAATAGGCAATGGGATATTTTTTTAAATCTGGGGTAAATATACATAATGTAAAATTGATCATTTTAACCATTTTAAAGTGTACGATTCAGTGACATTAAGTGCATTCCCAATGTTGTACAGCTATCACTGCTACCCATCACCAGAACTTTCTCATCATCCCAAACAGACACTGGTATTGGAATTTTAAAGGAAGGTTGCCAGAGACAGAAATATGAGAGAGGAAACATGGGCAGAAACATGATAGCTGATAATTAGAGGGCGAGCATAAGAAAGGAGTGAAAAACTGTGGGACGAGTAGCGTGGTGGCCCGACTCTGGTGGCCATAACTTTGGTGAAGCCCACAGAAATGGGCCCTTGAAGGCCACAGCAGCGGAGGGCGTTTATTAAACTTTTGTGAATGGAAACAATTACATTGGGAAGGAAATTTCTGAGGCAAGGTTGACATAGCACTGGGGAGAGCTCCCTGCCAACTCCTGTGCTTTGACAAGGCTTAAAGCAACTAACGTTGTTTTGTCTTCAATAATTCAGATCTTTTCTATCTCTACCTACGGTGGATCTTAACATTTTATAAAATGCTTCAGTCTGTTAGACTTGATCTTTTGTCCTGAAATGAAGAAGCCCAGTCTTCAACTTTCTAGGAACCTTCTGTGACTGACTAATTCTCCTTCTCTACCTTCAGGTGAACTTGGGACTTAGCCCAAAGGCTCAGATGCTATTACCTTCAGGTGAACTTGGGACTTAGCCCAAAGGCTCAGATGCTTGGTAGGATCTAATGATCTCTTTGTGGGGACTTTATTGTCTGTCTCCTATCTCAGAGATCCAGCTGTTGTTATTGAAGAAAGAGGAGAGATCCTGATGTGGCATCTTGGTAATTGGTCTATTAATAACAATAATGAAAGTCAAGAAAGGAAGATCATGGGGCCATGATGAGGAGCTCATTTTATTTTACTTTATTTTATTTATTATTATTTTTTTGCGGTACGCGGGCCTCTCACTGTCACGGCCTCTCCCGTTGCGGAGCACAGGCTCCGGACGCGCAGGCTCAGCGGCCATGGCTCACGGGCCCAGCTGCTCCGCGGCATGTGGGATCTTCCCGGACCGGGGCACGAACCCGTGTCCCCTGCATCAGCAGGCGGACTCTCAACCACTGCGCCACCTGGGAAGCCCGAGCAGCTCATTTTAAATGAATAAAATGAACATTAGTGCTTGGGAGGGGGTATCAGGCTGAAGATGTGAACTTTATAGTCATCTTTGTGGACTTAATCGTGTTCATACTTAGAATCCTGAGCATCACTTATGTGTGGACAATAGTGTAGCTGTAAACTGATGAGAGCAAAGGGATTTTATATATCTTTCATCATGACTTAAGTACCTTTTCTGTGCCAAGATTTTGCCTAGAGGCTTTACATATGTGTGCCTTCCAAATTCCATTACAGCTACTCCTACAAATATTTCATAGATAAGAAAAGTGAAGTTTGGGGAGGGTAAGTTACTTACCAAAGAGCAAGCAGCTAGAATGTGCAGAGCTAGGATCTGCCTCACTCCGAAGCCCAAGCTTTTGCCATCATACTGTGCATATAAGTCAGCTCAGGCCGCCATAAAAGAATACCACAGACTGGGAGACTCAACCCACAGATAAGTATTTTCTCACCGTTCCGGAGACTGGAAGCCCAACATCAAGGTGCTGGCCAGGGTAATTTTTGGAGCTCTCCTGAGCTTGCAAGTGGTGCCTTCTCACTGCTGCCTCCCATGGCCTTTCCTGTGTGTGTGCTCTCCTGCCTCTTCCCCTTCTTGTAAGGACAACAGTTCTTTTGGATTAGAGCCTCAGCTATATGACCTCACGCAACCTTAATTACCTTTGTAAAAGCGCCGCCTCTACATACAGTCACGTTGAGGGTTAGGGCTTCAGCCTGTGAATTTTGTAGGGACGAAATTCAGTCCATAACACTACTTTTAAAAACTTATCACAGTTTGGTATATGTATGATTAAAAATTAATTAGTAAAATGCCTACAGTGGGTGCTAACTAGGTGGTCTCTGGAATAGAAATCGTGACTCCAGAATTGATGTTTTTTCTCTTGGAAATCTTAAAAGATGACTAGCAGAGCTAGGAGTAAGGAATGAGTTTAAAACAAATGATAAGCTGTGGAAAAAAATGTTACTGGGGTGTGTTTTCGTTTTTTGTATAGATAATTTTCTGTATTTTTGTTTGTATTTTAATATTGATTCTCTTTAAGAATTTATTCCTTTTAGTGATAATAGGTGCTAGTGACTCCTCACTGCGTAATACCTAGAAGGTATTTTATTTATATAACCTCTTTTGATCCCAGCATCAACTCTGATGAGGTACAGATAGGATAATCTTCCTTTTGAAGAAAGAAATTATAGCATATGGCTTAGAGCATAGGCTCTGGGTTTGTTCTGACTAGTTACAAATCTGTTCGCCCGCTGCCTGCATTGGTATGGACAGGCTACTTAACCTTTCTGTGCCTTAGTATATTAGGTATCTATTGTTACATAACAATTTTCTTAAAACTACTCTAAACATGTATTTTCTGACATAGTTTCTGTGGGCTAGGAATTCAGGTGTGGTTTAGTTAGGCAGTACTGGTTCAGAGTCTGTCAGGGACTTGCTTTCAAGAGTTGTCAAAGGGCTGCAATTATCCGAAGGCTTGACTGGGGCTGGGGGAGCTGCTTCTAGGGTGGTCCATTCACATGGGTGGCAATTTAGTGCTGGCTCTTGGTGAGAAGCCTCAGCTCCTTTCTCTATGGGCCTCTCCTGATGGCTGCTTGAGTGTTCTCATAACATGTCGCTGGCTTCCCCCAGAGTGAGCACATCAAGAGAGATGGAAGCTATCTTTTCAATGACCTAGCCCCAGAAGTCAAATAGCATCATTTGCCCCACATTGTGTGCATTAGGAGTGAGTCCTTAATTTGGCCCATATTCAAGAGGAGAGGAATTAGGCACCATCTTTTGAAGGAAGAAGTGTCAGACTTTGTGGACGTTGTGAAACCACCACACTTAGTTTCCCTAACTGTTGTAGTAGTTTGTTCATAGTAGTGTTTACTTCCTGAGTTTGTTGTGGATAAGTTTATCCATTAAAGCACTTAAAACAGTGTCAGTCATATATGTTTAATAAATGTTAAGTTAGTGCTTCTCAACTGTGGAAGCCCAGAAAAATTATCTGGGAAGCTTTGAAAAATCCCAGAGATCATTACATCCTACGCCAATTAAGTCATCATCTCTAGAGATGAGACACAGGCATCCATAGTTCGAATGCAGTCTTCTTTCTGTGTGCTTATGTCCCAATTTATCCTCAACCCTCACTTCCACCCCTTGGTTTCTTAGTTATACAAAGACAAACCATTTAGTGTGATTTCCCTCAAGTTTTCCACTTTAACCTTAAAATTGATTTCTTTATCCTTTCTGTATCCTAACTTCCCTGTCTCTTAAAAAAAAAAATTGCAGAAGAATAAGTGCACCTACCTGCCTAATGATTAAGGAGGAGGAAGGAAAAAGGACACAATGAGTTCCAGTTTGGAGTTAAATGAAGATTTCAAAATTCTTGCCCAAGTTAATTGAAACTACTTAAACTTTTGATTGTTGGTTGAGCTGGTAAATCACACAATATGGACAATATCTTCCAGAAATTCATTTGGGAATATTTTTGGAATGGCTACCAGTTATCAATTTTTATTTTTAAAAATATTTTATATAATTTTAATGAAAGCATAAACCTGCAAATATGGCCTGTTATATATAGTACAGGACTTTTTTTATGTTAAATCAGTGATTGGAAATTTTTCAATTATTAAATTGAGGTGAAGGCATTGTTTGGTATTTTATTGATCACAGAAAAGTAGGATACTGTCCTGTCAACAATGGGCTTACAGTTTTAGTAGGGAACTAGAACACGTACACAGAGAGCCAGGATACACAGAATAAAGTGGGGTTGACAGCGAGGAATCATTTCTAAGTCAGATGAGAAGGAGGGTTTATGGAAGAAGGAATTAGTACTTGAACTAGGCTTTGGAGGGCTGGTAGAATTCCCACAGATGGTGTTCATTTTAGGAAGAAAGGATTACAGGAGCAAAGGTGTTTGGAAAACAGGTACAAGATTTCAGCAGTGAGCATAGAGTGTGTGTTCAGGAAGGTGGGGGGAATGGGTGGTTAATATAATTGGGTTTGGTGGTTTGTCAGTAATGTTATTAATCAAACACTGAAGAGGCACATTGTTAAGTGATGTTATTACTCTTAATAAAATTCATCATCTTATTGCTTTTGACATATTTTCCTTTAAAGAAATATTTTTGTCAAACTAATACATGCATATGGTTTTATTTAAAAAATCAAATAAAATTAAAAGATTTTTATAGAAAACCCCTACACACCCTTTGGCAACCCTTAATTTTCTTTCCCAGAGCCAATCAGTTTTCACTTACCTAGTTGTTCTTTTGGTATTTGCTTCCGTTTGATAATATAATGTTTTATCTTGATCTCTCACTTTCAGTCATTATCTCATTGCCTCCACTTACGAGGCAATGAGAATTAGCTATTACATTGTTACTTACTCCAGTATCGTTCTATCGTAATTTTAGCTGAATTCATAATTAATTTTTACCTTGTTAAGACTGTGTGAGGGTGTGTGCCTGTGTGAGGTGCGTTGCCTGATGTTAATATTTGTCTTAGGTTTATAGAAAATTACGTGAATGAAAACATATCTGCAATGTTTTTCAAATTGCTCCAACAAATCCACCATTACCTATTTTTTTCAAAACATCAAATAATTTATCAGTTCTTTATTTCTGGGGCGATTCCTCTTTGGCCCTTTTGCTGCTTCTCCCCCAGTAGTAGGTGTCACCCTGAGCCTCCCACACCAGTCTTCCTGGACCTGCTGTTCCCTGCAGTCTCTTCTCAACTATGGTGTTAGACACTCAGCAGATTCCTTCAACCTGGAAAATATTGTCCTTTGGTCTTGGAAATGTACCTGTCTTATCTTTTATTGTGCCTTTAGAGGTTTGATAATTTTCTTTTAAGTCTGTTCTCTGTGAAGTTTAGTCAACTTTATTTTCCAACCTTGTCTGTTTGAATTTTAGCTTTTCGATTTTAATAGCCAACATATTTATGCTCTGTTTCAAAGTACTCTGTTTTATAGCATTCTATTCTTATTCTTTCTGAGATACAAATAAGGCTTTTGGTGGTATGTGCTTCTTTGTTTTCGGTTTGGTTTTCTCCCCCTTACATTTCTTTTTGTATCTCTTTACTCAAACATATGAACATCTTTGGCTACTGTGATTTAGGAATAACATTTTGAATGTGGGCCGGTGGGCTTGTCTACTGGTGTACCTCACTTCAGGAAGATTAGATAGTGGGGACATAGAGAAATCTAGCTGTTTCATTGGGGACTCACAAATGTCAATGTGTGGACATATTTTTCTCTTCAACCATTGAGTTCCTCAAGGGCAGGAGTGGGAGGGACATGGGAAGTAAGCTAATGGACCCGTTAGTTCTCAGCACATGTTCACTAATCTTTACATTTTCAACTGTGTTCCTTGCTCTAGCCCTTAGCTATCTCAGATGTCCAGGAATACACTGACATTATGAAGAGCCTAAACTTCAGCACTCCTGCCTGCCGGCATGCGTGCCTGGGTGCTCGGGGTGGTGGAAGCTCCCTGGAGCCTGCTGGGCTTTCGAACAGCCTGTCTGTTTTCAGTCACTCGCATTCACTTCCAAATGGCTTTGAAATCTCATCCCCTTCTGTCTTCTCTGCTGTTCTTTTTTTGCTTGCGGGCGCTTCTACTTTTTAAACATCATTTTACCGTCATTTTAGCGGGGTCTTGGGAAGAATATGTGATCAGTTCGTCTCTTTAGATGGACATTCTCCTTGGCCTCCCCCCGCATACTTGATTTTAAATGGGATAGAATTTTACAATAGCGGCTGTTCAAACACTATGTGAGAGTTAAGTACCTGTGAATTTTAGCTTATGAGCATTGGATAATGTAGACAGCATCTGTTTTTCTTAAGAAAACCACCCTAGTAATGCCATTTTAATCAGTACAGAGCCTAATGGTAAAGAAATCTAATTTCGTACACTGACTTGTGCTTGAGCCTTGTGCTGGTTTTCTTCATTACGTGAGGTATTCACTAGATAAGTTTGAGTTAAGGCTGTCTTGTATCTATTCTATGGATATGTATCATAATGCCACTTGTATTGTTTGACGTTAGCTGAGTGGTTTGGCCTTGCAAATTTTAAAGTACTATGCAGATGTTAGCTAGTTATAATGCTAGTTCTTTTTTTTTTTTTTACATCTTTATTGGGGTATAATTGCTTTACAATGGTGTGTTAGTTTCTGCTTTATAACAAAGTGAATCAGATATACATATACATATGTTCCCATATCTCTTCCCTCTTGCGTGTCCCTCCCTCCCACCCTCCCTATCCCACCCCTACAAATAGAACTACCATATGACCCAGCAATCCCACTACTGGGCATATACCCTGAGAAAACCATAATACAAAAAGACTCATATACCAAAATGTTCATTGCAGCTCTATTTACAATAGCCAGGAGATGGAAACAACCTAAGTGTCCATCATCGGATGAATGGATGAAGAAGATGTGGCACATATATACAATGGAATATTACTCAGCCATAAAACGAAACAAAATTGAGTTATTTGTAATGAGGTGGATAGACCTAGAGTCTGTCATACAAAGTGAAAGTCAGAAAGAGAAAGACAAATACCGTATGCTAATACATATATATGGAATTTAAGAAAAAAAAATGTCATGAAGGACCTAGGGGTAAGACAGGAATTAAAGACACAGACCTACTAGAGAACGGACTTGAGGATATGGGGAGGGGGAAGGGTAAGCTGTGACAAAGTGAGAGAGGGGCATGGACTTATATACACTACCAAACGTAAAGTAGATAGCTAGTGGGAAGCAGCCGCATAGCACAGGGAGATCAGCTCGGTGCTTTATAATACTAATTCTTAAGTCATTACTCCTTTGGTAGTGTGAGCTCCAGAGGAAGCATATGAAATGTCTCCTTCCCTAGGTTCATTCCTTCTTACTGAGTTCCTTTTCTTTCAAAATTATTCAACCCTCACAAATTTGTTTCTATGAAAAAGAGAATCATTATATTAAACTCCAAGTTTAAGCCCTTTCCATTTTCAGTATATGCTTTTTAGGTTTTCTATAAGCAATGCCAAATATATAAATTATGCATTTTTTCTGGATAAAGACCTAAACTCAGAGCAGAAAGCATTGCCATTTGCATATCTGCCCCAGCTGTCAGTCAGATGTGTGAACCCTCCACTGGAATAAATGAGAAATGTGGTGCCAGGAGACCCACCCAGGTTTCCACACATGACTTTATACATTTTGATGATATTCCAGTTTGGTTCTGCTTCCATCCAGATCCATGTGACAGGAAAAGCCTCATTCTTGTTTATAATCCCCTATAATCTCTAAGATTGTAGATCCTGATAGCTAGATGATCGTTTGTTTGCTGAGTATGCATATAAATATTTTCCTCTTAAGGACCTTTGATACTGTGAGGTAGTATTAGGTAGTGAGTGGGATTATGCAAATTTGGGAAAAGAGGTCATGACTGAGCAAAGTTATTCTGCATTAGAACAGCTGGTCTTGAGGTACGTGCGTGAATATGTGTGTATGCAAATTTACACACACACTGAAATCTTCCATCTACCTTGTCTTTTCAACCGTGTTCTCTTTATCCTTGATTGATGGCTTATACCTTACATTCTTGTCATTTTAGTGAGTTATTAAGAGGAAAAGTAGATAAACTCATTTTTTTTTTTGGTACATGATAAATGACTGATATGTATTATTATTGAGGTGATTGTTTAAAAATATTCTATGTGGATGGGTACATGTTTCTGGAAGTACATTTCACTTTTTACTATATATACTTTTTTTTTTTAAACAAATGAAAATCTATTCAACATCATTAGTCATTAGGGAAGTACAAATTAAAACCACCATGCGCTACCACTTACACATTATCAGAATGACTAAAATTAAGACTGACCATACAAGTGTCGGTGATGATATAAAGGAAGTAGAGCTCTCACACACTGCTAGTATGAATGTAAAAATGGTACAGCCCTTTGGAAAACAGTTTGACAGTTTCGTTTCTTTTTTTTTAAATGTATCTACTTTTTAAAATTGAGGTATATTTGATTCACAAAATTATATTAGTTTCATGTGCACGACATAGTGATTCAAAATTTTTATAGATTATACTCCATCAAGTTATTATAAAATATTGTCTGTATTCCCTGTGCTGTACAATATATCCTTGTAGCTTATTTATTTTATTTTTATTGGAGTATAGCTGCTTTACACTGCTGTGTCACTTTCTGCTGTACAGCGAAGTGACTCATACATATACATATATCCCTTCTTTTTTGGATTTCCTTCCCATTTAGTATATAAACTCATCTTTAACTGAGAGTTCTCATCTAACTTTTTCCTACACTGGATTTTAGAGCCAACAGAATTTCCTTATTTATTGAGATACAATTTATACGCCATAAGATTGACCCTTTTAAAGTGTACAATTCAGTGGTTTTTGTGTATTCATAGAGGGCAGTCATCACTACTATCTGGTTTTTGAACAGTCTTATCGCTCTGAAAAGAAACTCCAAGGCCATTAGTAGGCACTCCCCATTCCTTCCCCACTTCCCCCCTCCACTGCTACCAGCCCTAGAGAAACACTAATCTACTTTCCACCTATGTAGATTTCCTATCATGGCCATTTCTTATAAATGGGATCACACAATATGTGGTCTTTTTTGACTGTCTTCTTTCACTTAGCATAAATTTCAAGGTTCATCCATGCTGGAACATACATCAGTACTTCATTCCTTTTATGGCTGGGTAATAGCCCATTGTATGACTATACTGCATTGTATTTATCCACTCATCCATTGATGGACATTTGGGTTGTTTTCACCCGTTGGCTAACAGGAATAATGCTGCTATGAACATTTGTGTACAAGTTCTTGTGTGGACATATGTATTAATTTCTCTTGGGTATCTACTTAGGAGTGGAATTGCTGAGTCAAATGGTGACTTTAACATTTTAAGGAACAGTTTTCCAAAGTAGTTGCACTATTTTATGTTTTCATCAACAATGAATGGAAGTTTTAATTTCTCTACATTGTTGATAATACCTGTTATTGTCTGTGTTTTTTTATTTTCATTATCCTCATAGTACAGACAGTAGAGTTTTGTAATAGCATGAAGATTATGGGCTTGAAGAGGAAAAAGAGAGACCCAGCAGCTCCAAGTCCAAGAAGATAATGTCTGTTGGGGATTTTTGGAACAAATTGTTGCAAACTGAGTGAAGTCCTCAATAAATTCTGCATTTTGCATGAATGCTTTTGTGAGGAGGTCTTGTTTAGATTGAGCTGGAAGAGGGAAAGAGAGAACAGCCAACAAATGAGTTATTTAAAAAAGAAGTAAAACAACTTGTATCAGTAGAATCAACTCACATAAAATATTGAAAATTTGTGTAAAGAATATCAGTTTGAAGGGATGCCAAGTGACGAGCTTGCTAGACACCTGTATCTCTACCTGAACTGAGTTAAGCTATGTCCTGAACATATGTCCTGAAGCCCTGCTTTGCTGAGCCCATGGGCATAGTCAAGTTTTACACTGAGTCCATAAACAATTTGAAGACTTAAGGGGAAGGAGAAGACATCCAGAACAGTCTTAAATAGCTCTGGGCTTGATGGTTTGGTGTCCTGTGACTTAAACCGATCCAGTCCACTTACAGCTGAGCACAAGTGTCAGCTGGATCAGTAGTGGAGGGTGGATAGAATAGGAGTGGTATGATTTGCACTGAAACTACATATTTACTGTACTTTGCTCGCTTAATATAGCACTAGATTTATGGAGAAAGCCGAGTTTTATTGGCTGGGATATTGCTAGTACTGTTGAAGGTTAGCATCATTGTGGGAGGCTCCCCCTCCTATATGCTATGACGTTTTTTCCCATGCTCCTGTGTACAGACGTTCCCACATTGTACACAGGTTCTTCAGCTGTTACATGCTTGTGTCTAACATTTAGCCTAGATGTGAGCTCTTAGTTTTGATATTTAGATAGAATATTTTACATGCTTGTTATATATATATTTTTTTTTTTTTTTTAATTTTTATTTATTTATTTTTGCGGTACGCGGGACTCTCACTGTTGCGGCCTCTCCCGTTGTGGAGCACAGGCTCCAGACGCGCGGGCTCAGCGGCCATGGCTCACGGGCCCAGCCGCTCCGCGGCATGTAGGATCTTCCTGGACTGGGGCACGAACCCGCGTCCCCTGCATCGGCAGGCGGACTCCAAACCGCTGCGCCACCAGAGAAGCCTGCTTGTTATATTTTTAATCTATGTCTTTGTCCCCACTGACAGGCATTCAGCCCTCAGTGGATGCCCACAGAAAAGATATGTTGATCTACTACTTAGGTGTCATGGAGAGTTAGGTTTTGGCTATAGGACTGAAATGTGAACCTAACTCTTTGTTCTTCTGTGCCCTTTGCCTTTGCTGTAACGTGTGGGTTCCTTCTGGGAGTGGGAGTGTCAGTGTAGATACCAGCTAATTTGGCAATAAACACACCTCTGCATCTTGCAGAAGCTAATCAGAATGATAAGATTTGTCGTTTCATTAATAGCTTCTAAGAATAGGCTGTAATATATTAATTTTTATTAGTCACTTTATCATCCTGCCCTTTGAGAAATTTGCGTGAGGCTTCTGAGAACGTTGTCAAGGGCAAGGGTTGCGAGAGAGCTGTAAAAATATAACCTCTCCCTTTACGTGGAAAAATACCAATTCCATTAATCATAAGATATAATTATGTATATAAACTTCTCGTCACTCTAAAGAAGCGATTCCACTCCTGAGGAATGAAATGCGGGGGTAAGATTCAGGCCAATCCAGGGTAGCTGGTGTTTTATGATTATTTTTCCCATTCTTCTGTGAATGCGTATTTAGAAAGAAATATAGTTCGTGTTTTGTTTATTCTTACATGTTGTATAAAACATTCTGTGACCTGACACTCTTGTAGGCTTTTATTAATATGCTGTTCCCCGCATACTCCCCAGGACCTAAGAAGCTATAATTGATTGTAAATGAATGAAGATTCCCACCCCTGACTCCTCACCAATTTTGCTTGTTCATTTGTTGACTCAAGAAACATTTCTTAAATATTTTCATGTCTGAGACAGTTGCTAGGTGCTGTGTAATAATGATGCTAGTAACGGCGAGCTTTGTTGGAGCGCACCGATCAGATCACGTGCTCTTGAGGTCAGACTGCCGGGATCTGAGTTGCAGCTCGGTTACGTGGTAGCTGTGTGAACATGGAAGAGTTAATTAATCTCTCTCTTTCAGTCTAGTCATCTCTAGCTGGGGCTGCCTAAGATTCCTATTGATGCTGTGACAGATTACCAGAAATGTAGTGGCTTAGAACATCACACATTTACCGTCTCCTTGTTCTGTGGGGAGTGTGTACGCTCAGCTGGTTTCTTTCCCTAGGTCTCACAAGGTCAAAACCGACGTGTCAGTCAGTCTGAGTTCTTGCTGCTTCCAGGCTCATTCGGGTTTGGGGGAGTTTTCAGTTCCGCGTGGTTGTGAGGCCGCGGCCCCTGTTTCCCTGCTGGCTTCTCCACTTTTGGAGGCTGTCCATATTCTCAGGCTTGTGACCTTCCTCCGTCTTCAGGGTCAGCAGCAGCTCACTATTCTATCGGATAGATTAGCAGGTTTTCAGAAATCCTTGTGTGAGACTTAATGAGGAAATAAAAAGCTACTTCAGTGAATCTGGCGCCATGAAGCTAAATATTTTGGTTCTTTTAATGGCTGACCTTCTCACGGCCCTGAGATACATCGTAGTAGAGATTAGCATTTTGCCAGTTGTTGTTTTTTTTTCTCCTTGAGGCTAAGATTGTATGTATAGTAATGCAGTATAACTTCATGGCCACTGAAAAGTCAAAGCACATGACAAGCGCTAGGATAAATGTCCAGATTAGAGTTAGGTGCCATCCCGTGATGTAGGTCCAGCGTTACTGATTATGATCCTAATCTCTTTTTAATGAGAGCAAATACTTGTCACATGGTTCAGCGTTTGCTACCTAATCTGGAGCAAAAGTTCTTACGGTACAGTCTTCTTCAACTGCTGAGTAGTTCACCTGTATACCACATGTACTGTGTGCTAGTTTCTTGTTTGCGGTTGAGCTTAAAAAATGGGTCAAATTCAGCCAACAATGAAAATCTTTTCAGAAACATGAATAATTTGAAGTGGCACTTTTCACTAATGGAAAAAAGTTAGTTCTTGTCCTAGGAAAAGATTGATGTTAAGGAAAATGATGACTGTTTCAATTATTAAACCATTATTCCATCTGCAAAGTTTTCTTAAGCCTTTTGGATTAATAAATTATACACATCCTAATTTTTTATTCCAATTTAATTCTAGAAGTAACCTCAAGTTTAAAACAGTTAAAATATTCTAATACATCCGCAGAGGCGCACTTCACTGCTTCTGAGGCCTTTCTGTGGAATTTTATCGCCGAGTATCCTTCCTCTCTGACCACCAAAGGATTTCTTATCATTTAAATACTCCCTGTAGTATAATTCCTATGTAACACCCTGACCCAGCTAGTTCTGTAAATGGACTAAATTACTCCACATTTCTTTTAGATATATTTGATATATAGATGTCTCTTTATTCCTATAGTATTAGGTCTTACTGCGTGGCTTAAAAGTGTGCCTTAAATGTGTATCGATCTATTAAAACCACTTCTTGATCACTTTTTATATGCCAGGCATTGAGGGGCTTTAAAAGATGTTTAAAACTCAATCTCCAACTCTGAAAGAGCTTACATTTGCCAGTTTGTGGTTTTTTGTTTTTTTTTTTTTTTACTTTAACTTCCTCCAGACATCAGATGCATTGTCAACTAGGCCTTCCTGACAATCTTACTTATAATTACAGTCACCCCGCCTCACCCTGGCCAGTACTCCCAGTTTCTTCTAGCCCTATCACTATGTTTATTTCTTAATGTCTCATCCACGAGAATGTAAGTTCCATCAAGGCAGGGATTTCTGTTTTGTTTACGGATGTATCCCAAATGTTTAGAATTGTGCCTGACATAGAGTGGTCACTCAATAGCTACTTGTTGAATGATTGAATAAGTATTCTGTACACATATTTTTCATGTGTAAAACAAACAGGACACACTGAAACCCAATCCAGAATCTGCCCGTGTCTCACCATCTTACCACTGGCAACTTGGTCCAGGCCAGCTGGCCTTTCTCCTCTGGGAGTGTCACAGTGGTCCTCTAACCAGAGTCTCCCTGCGTTCAGCTATGCCTCCCACAGTTGGGATTCAGTACAGCAGCCAGCGTGGTCCTTTCAAGTCTCCCCACAGCTCAGAACCCTGACATAGGGGGAGAAAAAAAAACCCATGACTTATAAGACTGTAGTGGTCTGCCCTCACCGTCCCTGGATTTCATGTCCTACCACTCTCCCACCTTCCACCCCTTGGCCCCAGCCCCAGGACCCACTTAGGGCCCTAGCACTTGCTGTGTCCGCTGCTTAGAATGCTCTTGGCTCTTTCCTTCAGCTGTGCTCGGTTGTCACCACAGCCGAGAGGCCTTCTCGACTTCGATAAGGTAAACACAATCACTACCTCATTAAGAGGGCTTCCCCGCCATCCCTCACTCCTGCGTCGCTCTGCTTTAGTCCCCCGACCCTGCTTTATGTTTCTTCATAGCACTTCATAGCATAAATCAAAAAAATTTACTTGATTTTTGTCTGTCTCCCCCCCAAGTAGAATATGCTTAATAAAAGCATGATGTTTATTTCGTTCAGTGCTCTATTCCTGGTGTTAGAGACAATCAGACACGAAGACAGCATGTGATCAACATCACACATAGTGTGCCATAAGTATGCGTTAGGAATCAATGTGCCCAAGATAGAAGCATGGCTAACGCTTGTTCATGCTGTGAGACGTTGAGGGAGACATTGTCATGACCAATATAAATGCAAGAACATGAATGAATATGACACTGTTTATTATATTTAGGTACCAGTGAATCAAAAAGTAATGCAAGCAATAATAATTATTATGAATTTTGCTTCTGGAAAACATCAGAAGGCATCTCCTTAGGCACATTCATACCCACACTCCCCCACGGAGTGCTACGCTGGGCATTCTTCCACAGTCCCCCTCTAAACGTGTGGAGCAGTTATTAATCTTACGTGTAGGAGATCTCGTCTGGGGGGTTGCTGTAGTCCGACAATAATGGTGATATTTACCTCATGTTTCTGGAAACGCAGTGCACATGGCAGATTCTCAGTATTACGGTAGCACGTAATTAATCCGTATGGAAAGAGGCGAGTAGAAACGTCATGCTAATAAAGTAAGGTCTTGACAGCCCTGTCGATGTATTTGAACAAATTCAGGAGGTAAATTATGAATATTTAAGGTCCAAACGTGATGTGCTGCTGTCAGAGCCGCCCAAGTAGAGGACACTCGTGTCCTCACCCAGCGAGTGAACCAGTGAATCTGTCTTCCATCAGAGGCAGCAGAAATGCTCTTGGGTAGAAGGAGATAGATATATTTTTTCCCTCACATTTATTTTTGCTTTTGGAAAACATATTTAGCGATTCTTTCATTCATGCCATAAAGGATTTCATGGTATTTTGTTAAGTTGGAGATTCTCTGAATAGATGTCTCCCTTCCTATTTTTTTTATCAGTTTTATTTCCTGGGAAATTATCCACTGTATTTCAGAATATTAGAAGTATGATCAAAGTACTGCTTCTTTTTCAAAGATGTCATAAATTCCTAACTATTCTGAATATATTTTTTTGATCTTGTGTCTTCATGCATTGCCTGCCGTAGGATTTGAGGTTTCATTTCAGAGCCAGAAAGAAGGGCAGGGGTGCATTGTCAAGGCTGTTGGAAAGCTGTTGCTTGTACCCTGAAACGCTGGGAATTAATCCACAATTTTAGAATGAGAGCACACACCCATGAAGGCATCCAGACTCCCTTTGGATTAGTCACCATAAAAAAGAAACAAAAAAACAAATAGGAGTGCATTTTCTCTTAGTTCATATTTATATGATATAAAGGCATGAGAAATGGGTAGCCTTCAGTTCATTTTTAATCACTCCAAACTTAATTATTTCCATTTCTTACGTATTCCTGGTAGGCAAGATCATAGTACAGTGGAAAATAATGCCATCATATGCAACATACCACACATGTCTTTATGGATTATCAAAGTATTTGGATATGATTTCTTTTTTAAATGTAACTTAAGTTAATATGAAAAACTTCTAGAATCAAGAAATCTATTTTGCCCTAAACATTATAGTTTATTGAATCACATTGTTTGTGATCAGTAAGAAATAATTATTCTAATCATAAATAGAATGTTCTCCAATATGATTCTACCAAAGATTGAAATCTACACATTTTTGGCACTGCTATTTTTTTATATTTTTAAAAAAATTTTTTAATTTATTTATTTATTTTTGGCTGGGTTGGGTCTTCGTTTCTGTGCAAGGGCTTTCTATAGTTGCGGCAAATGGGGACCACTCTTCATTGCAGTGCGCGGACCTCTCACTATCGCGGCCTCTCTTGTTGGGGAGCACAGGCTCCAGACGCGCAGGCTCAGTAGTTGTGGCTCACGGGCCTAGTTGCTCCACGGCATGTGGGATCTTCCCAGACCAGGGCTTGAACCCGTGTCCCCTGCATTGGCAGGCAGATTCTCAACCACTGCGCCATCAGGGAAGCCCGACATTGCTATTTTTGACAGCATCACTTATTCTAATATTCATAAAGGTTAGGTTTGGATTAGGGTTTATATTAAAAGACATTTCACTAAAACCTCAGTGTGCTCATAAAAGCAAATTAATGAAGGTAAAGCAAAAAGTTATTTTGTTTGTGTAACAAATACTTAACATAGCACTCAGTATGTGTCAACTACTCTGCTTTAAGTACTCTACGACTGTCAGCTCATTTAATCCTCATCACAACCCTACTGGATAGTTACTATTACCACTTACAAATAAGGAAACAGTTTAGTGAAGAGTCCGAGACCACACAGGTAGTAGGTGGCTAAAGCAGGATCTAACCCAGAAAGTGGCTCCCAAGCCTGCATTCTTATCCTGTGCTCTGCAGACACTCAGTAGCAGTCTGTGACTTTCTGTGTGTTTTCTGTGTTTTTGTTTCCTGTGATGGCACGTTGCCTATGTATCTTGTAATGCTGACTAATCAGTGTTAACCATCAGCCCTCTTCCTTTGCATCTTATTTGCTTCACTTTTCTGTTTCTTATACTCTTGACTGGCTAAAGCAGCTGGCCTATCTCAATTAAAGAATCCAATGTGTGTTAAATATAACTGGGTTAAATTTTCATTCTCTTACACATCCGTCTAAAGGATGGATCGTCATTATTCCGCTTAAGTATTTGCTGTAAAAGATTTGTATTTTCCTCTGATGGAAAGTAGTATACAAAATTACTTAAGATAGCAACTTCACTGTATTTAAATATTGACAAAACAAACAAATCTTTGAGAACTGAGGAGAACTTTTCACACGTCTGCCTGTGAATTCTGGCACATCGTTGGATACTTTTGGCTTTATACAAGGTTATTAGGCTTTTGTATGAGGCACGTAGCAAATTCTAAACTATATGACGTGGGTGATTAAAAAGCTGTGTAAAACTTAAAAGTTTCCTTCAGTTTTCTCTGTGCACAGATTCCTGATTACTAAGTTTGGTGTCACTCATGGTAATCCTGGAAGGTCTCTTGTATCAAATTTTATTCAACCAAGAGATTCTTGTTTTTAACAGACTGGAAGACAAAAGTCAAATGGAAGATTCCACTATGAATAAGAACCCAACCATTATCTTAATATGTGTCATGAAAACACAGAATTGAAATAGTAACCTATTTTCTGCACTGAATAAAAAGCTTGTGGTTTTCAGGATGTCTTGAATAAGTTAGTTTTTCTTTAAAGTCAAATGCTTGAGGATCAAAGAAAAGGCAAAAATGCCTCTTTATAATGCTATATCTCAGTCCCTGGGAATGATTTTCTGAATTAAGTGTTATAATGTATTGTACCGGTGTATCTTTGTTATTGTTACTGTAAAATATGCCTGAGAACATTTTTCGTTCTTTTTTCTTTCCAGATGACAGAAATGATGCTCAGGAGAGTAGCTTAAGAGCCTTAATAAAAGAGCTGCCAGACACCCACTACTGCCTCCTCAAGTACCTTTGCCAATTCTTGACAAAAGTAGCCAAGCACCATGTGCAGAACCGCATGAATGTTCACAATCTCGCCACTGTATTTGGGCCAAGTTGCTTTCAGTAAGTTTTGCTGTTAATATCATCACATATCACCTTTTCCTTTACAACTGCCTGAAATCACTGCAATGTAGAAACATATTTCAGACGAAAAAGTCAACCAATTTATGTTGGAGAAGTTCCATTTTTGGTATTGGGCATTTTAGCCTTTTTTTTCATCCCAATTTTGAAGAAGGAAGCTATGCCTTTTTATGAAACTGTAATTTGTAATGTTTCAAACAACCTTATTTAAAATTCTGGAAATGAGTTTTACTTTGATTAAAATGGACATTTAAATAAATCTAATCTTAAACATTGATTAGAAAAAAGGGAAGGAGTTTGATATAGTATGTAATTTTTTTAATAGTGATAAAGTTCAAATCATTGCTAATAGATGGAAAATAACAAGCAGAATATGTCAGTGAGAGAAAAATGTAACCTCAGCTACATTTATCTACTTTCTAGGAATAGACCAGAAATAAACTAGTCTCCTTGGTAGGTGTTATATTTCTAGACACAGAACTTTGGTAAAACTTTATGTTTTCCCTGTTATTCCTTAAAGCTCTTTAATCATTGATACATGAACTATGACCTTGTAAACCAGAGACTTTGCTTTTAACTCTCCTATTAATACCTCTGATATCAGACATGTTCCTTCTACTTATAAGGAGAGAGAAAGAAAGACCACTGACACTTTAAAGCTCTCAGAAGTTCTCAGCAAGTTTTTTTGTTTTGTTTTGTTTTGTTTTTTAAATAGTATATCTGCTTATCCACTCCATTTATCTACAGACTCATTCAGCTGCCCGGAACTAGTAATATTACAGTCGTCAGAATGACTCTAAATATAAACTCTGGCTTAGATCATAGTGACTGTGGAGAGAAATTCTACCTTGAATAACTAATCCCCCTTGTAACCTTAGAGATTTACATTTTAAATAATGGCACAGGATATGTTAGGGTCTTGTGAGTAGCTGTCTCAGACACGGGCTCCACTAACATCTTATTCAGGAGCCCTGTGATAGTAAAAAGACTGTATTTGTTCTTTTTTACACTTATCTGCAGAGTAAACCTTGGGTGACCTACGTGTAAGAAATAAAGGTAAGTAGAAAACTGTTGAGTAATTTTGAAACCCGAGATTCTAGAAGCGGTGAAAATGAATTTGTAAATAGAGTGTTTATCGAATGACATATGGGTCATACTTCATTGCTGACTTGTATTGGGCTTGATCTGGAATTTCTGCTTCAATTAGTCAATCATAATATCCAGTAAGAAATGAGTTATATGGTCTTTTAATCAGTATAGCTTTTCAAATTTTTTTTATTGTGGTAAAATAAACATCATATAAAGTTTACCATTTTGAGTATGCAGTTCAATGGCATTAAGTACATTCACATTGGTGTGATCTACTAACTGATGTGTATTTCTAAACTTTTGGATTTTGAAGTCACTATTAGGTACTTTTCTCACTGAAACAGAGTATAATAGTTATAGCAGGTAGTGTTTATTAAGAACTTACTAAGTTCTGTACTCATTTATCTGATTGAGTCCAAAGAGGGAGAGATGGTTTATTTTGAACTTGAAGTTCGCCAATTTAGGACAAGAAAATAGTTACTTCAGTTCCTGTGACCACAGTTAGGTCAATGACCACAGTTAGTCCATAACTGTTATAAAAATCATCAGTAGAAAGCCTGCCATTTAAGGACAGTTCTCTCACCATGAACCACTGAAAGACAAAAGAAATACTTTTCAATAACTTAGGTGAATACAATGTATACATTATATGGTCAATAGAGGAGGATTTTTTTCTGAAAAGGGGAAATCCTCATGAAATGTTATTTTTTAAAGGTTATAAATGTTAGATACAGAATGATATTGTTATGAAATATACAATAATAAAACTGGAAGGAATATACCAATAATATATGATTGGTATTCTGGAAGCTGGGCTTCTTGGTGACTCTTAATTACCAGGTTTTCAACATGTACTTCCAGTTATGGCTTATTAAATTTAGATGATTGGGTAATATTATCACTGTAAAATATTCAAACAGTGTAGAGGTATATAGAATAAAAGTATCGTCCATTAGTTCCTCCCATTTCAACCGCTTCTCTTTAGAGATAAAATCAGGAAAATACATACCGGTAGATACGTATCCTTTTGGGCGGGGTGGTCACGCTGTGCAGCGTGTGGGATCTTAGTTCCCCCATGAGGGATGGAACCCGTGCCCCCTGCAGTAGAAGCACCTAGTCCTAACCACTGCACCACCAGGGAAGTGTCCCCTGCTGCTTCTTTTTGAACATAGCCATAAATCTTTTTTTTTTTTTTTGGCCATGCTGCATGGCATGCAGGATCTTAGTTCCCTAACCAGGGTTTGAACCCGCCCTCTGCAGTGGAAGGGTGGAGTCCTAACCACTGGACTGAGGGGGAAGTCCCATAAATCTATTTTTAAATATAAATGGGATTAAGATGCATATATTGTGAAGCTTGATTGTTTTTATGGTAACACTAGAACTTTTAATGACAAAATATTTATATACCTCATTCTTTTAGCTATTAAAAGTGTGAATTTATTCTAACTTAACTATCCCTCAATTGATGAGCACTGAGGTTGTCGATTTTTTGTTACTAAAACAGTTGCAGTGCACATCCTGAGTGTGACTCTTTATGTACCCTGCCTTATTGCTTTGTAGAAGTTCTTTAGGTCTCTTGTCCGTTATAAAGATTACAAACATTTTCTCCCATTCTGTTGTTTGCCTTTTAGCTTTATTTATGGTGCTTTATAAATTTTTTTGATTTTAATTTACTTAATGTGTCAACTCTTCCTCTTTTTATCAGAATTTAGGTCTTTAATATTAATAATGTCTTGCTTAATACTAATAATATCATAAAGGTATTACAAAACATTTTTCTTTTGTCATATTTATAGGCTTTTATGATTAGGTTTTTACTTTATTTAGAATTTATTTTTTATTTATTTTTTAATTAACTAATTATCTATTTTTGGCTGCGTTGGGTCTTTGTTGCTCTGTGTGGGCTTTCTCTAGTTGCAGTGAGCGGGGGCTACTCTGCCTTGTGGTGCGCGGGCTTCTCACTGCTGTGCCTTCTCTTGTTGCAGAGCACGAGCTCTAGGTACATGAGCTTCAGTACTTGTGTCATGTGGGATCAGTAGTTGTGGCTCGCAGGCTCTAGAGCACAGGCTCAGTAGTTGTGGTGCACCGGCGTAGTTGTCCGCGGCATGTGGGATCTTCCTGGACCAGGGCTCAGACCCGTGTCCCCTGCATTGGCAGGCAGATTCTCAACCACTGTGCCACCAGGGAGGTCCTAGAATTTATTTTTGTATCTATCACATATGGATCCAGTTTGATTTTTCTTCAAGTAGATAGCTAATTGTTACCAAATCATTCATTGAGCAGTACATCTCTTTGCTAATTTACAATGCCAACTCAGTCACATATTAACTTCCTACACATACATGAGTTTGTTTCTGGTGTTTGTATGGCTTTTTCCTGTTTTCCATATTTCTATTACATTTACCCTTTCAGAGGAAGTTTAGAGTCTCCATGGTAAGTGGTATCTCATTGTGGTTTTGATTTGCATCTCCCTGATAACTAATGACATTGAATATCTTTTCATGTGCTTATTGGCCATTTGTGTATCTTTGGAAAAACATCCATTCAGGTCATCTGCCCATTTTTAGTTGGATTTTTTTGTCTTTATTATTGAGTTGTAAGAGTCTTTTCTATATTTTGGATATAAGTCCCTTATCAGATGCAGGATTTGCATATATTTTCTCCTATTCTATGAGTTGTCTTTTCATTTTCTTGATTGTGTCCTTTCAAACACAAAATTTTTAATTTTGATAAAGTCCAATATATCTAGTTTTTTCTTTTGTCACTTACACTTTTGGTGTTGTATCTAAGACGATTTTGCCTAACCCATGAAGACTTTTTTAAGAGCTTTATTGTTTTAACTCTTACATGTAAGTCTGTGGAGTTAATTTGAAGTTAATTTTTGTGTGATGTAAGGAAGGAGTGCAACTCCATTCCTTTGGGTGCAGTTGTCCCAGTACCATTTGTTGAAAAGACTGTTTTTCTCCATTGAATTGTCTTGGCACTGTTGTCAGAAATTGGTTAAACATATGGTTAGGGTTTATTTATGGACTTCCAGTTTTATTCCATTGATCTATTATATATCTATTCTTATGCGGTTACCACACTGTCTTGATTCCTATGGCTTCTTAGTAAGTTTTGAAATCAAGAAATGTCCATCTTCCAACTCTGTTCTTCTTTTTCAAGATTGCCTCTTGCATTTCCATATAAATCTTAGGATCATATTGTAAATTTCTGCAAAAGAAAGCCAGCTGGTATTTTGATAGGAATTCTCTTGAATATGTAGGTCAATTTTGGGAGTATTGCCAGCTTAACAATATTGAATCTTCCATTCTATGAACATGGGATGTCTTTCTACATACTTATGTCTTCTTTAATTTCTTTCAACAATGTTTTATTGTTTCCTGAGCACAAATTTCATACTCTTTTGTTAAATCTATTCTTCAATGTGTATTCTTTTAGATGCTATTCTAAATATGTTTTCTTAATTTTATTTTCAGATTGTTCATGGCTAGTGCTAACATAGTTTTAAGTTAATAAAAAATATTAACATATTTTATTATAAATGAAGTGGAACATCTTATATTTAAGGGCCATTTGTGTATCTTTCTGTCGACGTGTTTGTTCGTGTTTTTGCCCATTTTCCTATCAGGTCCTCAGGGTTTTGTTTTTTTTTTTCTCTTGTTGGATATTTATTTATTTTGCTCTCTTTTTTCCCCTAGTAAACACATTTAAAACTCTGATTATCTCTCAGTCTCATTTTGTCACATCACATTCAATATTATTGTATCTCTTCTTGTCATAGTTTGGATTGTCCAAGTTCTAAGCCCTGAGACTCAGGTTTCAAGCAGGAGTTTTATTGGGTAGTGCTCTTTGGAACCATACCTGTAAGGGATGGAGGGAAGAAGGATTAGGCAGAAGTTGAACTGCTATACAGTGGTAACAAAGGCCTCACTCAGTCCCAGCGTCACTTAGAAGCTGGAATGGCTTTTCAGAGATACCCTAAATTGAGTCAAGGAGGTTGGTCCATTTACCCCATCTCCATCAGTCACTGGAAGTGAGCTGTACCCAGGGAGGTGGTGTAATCTTAGGGGAGGGACTTGGCTATGAGTCATAAGTAGGCGACACTCTCGGCACCTGGGGTAATGAATATTTCTGGTGTGAAGGGGCATGTGAGGCCCACAAAGTTCACTATATTTGTATAATAATGTTTTTATAATATACTACGGTACAGTAATACATATTTTTCTATGAAAAATTCAGCAAACTTTGGACTGTAAGTTGTATATGGTTTTTCTAGGGAGATCCCTAATATTCTAGTTTCTAAGACAAGTACAAGTCCTCCTAAAGAATGTTATTCTTAGAGATTAGAAGCAATTGCTTTCCTAAGTTTTGATAATTATTAAAAAATGGGTACTGGATTTTCCATGGTTTGGATAGCATGACATAATAAAAGAATGTTATTCTAGTCCTTGTTCTGTCATTTGATAGGTGCGACCTTCTGTGTTATTTATTTTTCTGTTAAGTTTTCTGTAAAATGGGACCTATAGAGTTTGCTTTGAAGCTTAAGTGAGACTATAAGAGAAAGCCCTGGTGCATAGTAGACAATTGGTAAAGTGGTGTTGAAATGTGTGTACATTTAACTGAACACATTTACAATTGCATTAAGGGAAAGATCAGGTTTTATACATTTTGCCCATCATACCGCTTAATGAAGTGAGCTCCTTAGAAATGTGAGATGAGAGACGTGACATTTTGTTTACCTCAGTTGTCTTCGTTTTCACTTTCTTCTTACATGTATTATGATCATACAGTGTTGAGTATGCCTTTTAATATTTAAAGAAGATATTTTTTCTTGTCCAGTAAAACTTCTAAATACAAACCAACTTCTTCAAATTATCAGACACACATCTTGTGATGTGTGTCTCCCCAGATTGCCTTGGCACTATCCACCTCCCAGACGAATCTGCCACCAGGGATTGACTGTTCAGCTGCCTTGGGAATGCTGGATCCTTCTCCTCGGCTGCCGCCTTGCAGCTGGGCCAACCAGCCGCCTGCCCAGAGCTTCCCCCATCACTTTTGGACTCTGGACTAGAATCTGAATTCCTGATGGCTGCCAGAGGGGCTGAATAAGGCAACCTGAAAGTCTAGAACAGTTAAGTCCCTCTGAGTGAACCGTAGCAATGCAGAACAGGAGTTGGGAGGAAACCAGCTAGATCTCTTCTTTCACCCTCCCATGGAATACTGCATGCCATGGCTTCTCTCTCCTTGCAGCCCACCTGCTGGATTCCAGGCCATCAAACAGCATCTTTCAAACAAACTGTTGTGTGTCTTGGTGTTCTTTGCAAAATAGCTATGCGCACTATTCATTGTTTCACATCCCCACTTGCCTCTTTTCCCCGCCCATGTTGACCTGTCCCCTACTTCCAAAGTTATGCACCAACATCCCCATCCTTGCCGCAGCCTCGGGTTTTTGTTTTTGTTTTTGTTTTTTGAGAATCTGCTCTAAGGCACTGTGCACCTAAGGACTCAGCAGGCTGCTCCAATACAGGAAGAAATCTGTTTTCTTAAGTTACGGTGAGAGTGTTGTACTTTAAGAATTTTAAAGAATAATGTTGGCTATGCATGGTTTTTTTTTTTTACATGCTGACTTTGGAACCTAATTTCCTCATAAACAGCAAGTTCACTGTAAACATTTTACCTCCCCGGTATTATTATAGGAGTCCTTTGAGTTTGAAGTTTCCTTTGAGAAAAAGTATTCAAAGCTGAGAATGTTAGAAAAAGCTAAATATTTGTATTTACTCTTATTATTAATTTAAAAATCTATTTGTTAAATAGACATTGATGAAGAGACCAAAGACCCCCTAATGATGCTTTAGCTGAGTTTTTTTTTTTTTTTGGTTGTTTAATATTCTTGACACTCTGTATTAAACTCATTGTGTAGACTCAGTTTCCATCATTTAATAATATCAATAACATCAAAATTTAATATCCAGTAATTAAAACAAATCTGCTAATTGCTACGGATGAGTAAGCCATTTTGATCAAACTCTGCTTCATCCCTATGCTTCCTTTGCCTTTTGTCTATAGATCAGGAAGTTAATCCTGTCCCTTAAAACAGATGTTTCAGTGTTAATAAGGTAATCAGTAATATGGGTATTTCTGAAGCTTAAAGAGATCAATCAATTTTAGATTTTGAATGATAAGGCCTTCCACATGTGCTTCTATCGGAAATATTATGTTTTTGCTTAGAGATACCATAAAAATGGTTTTAAAGCTGCTATTGGCCTCTTTCAAATGTTGAAAACAAAATAATACAGTAAGTTAACGGTACCAAGTCACTAACTTATAACCTGTGGTTACATGATGTGTGTGTGTGTGTGTGTGTGTGTGTGTGTGTGTGCGCATAATTAGGTATTTGGACATCAGTTAATATTAGATGAGATCAGCTAAATTTGTAGACATAAACAGGATGTGTAACCAGATAAGCCTACAATGTTGCTGTCATCTTACCTGCTAACTGCTACTAAGAAGCTTTGTTTGGTTTGTAGCCCAAATGTTACTTTTGGGAAATTGGTCATTTGGATTGAAAAATGTAGATGGTTGATCTTTTAAAAAAATTAAGCCCAAGCCCTAGTCTCACATTCTTATATATTTATAAGCTGTTGACATATCTATTTATAAACTGCAAGTTCATGTAATTTTTAGCACAATTGTATATATTATCGTCATCCTCCATAAACATGTTTTTGGCAATTAAAGAATGGGTGAGTGGAAAGTTTGGTCTTTCTCTGCTGAAACCCGGACCAGCCCTTTCCCGTGGTTACTTCATTGCCTGTACTTCTGCGTTATCAATCACCCATCACTTCTAATTGTGTTAATTGACTTTCCAGTTGCCTTTTTTTTCAAAATGGGTATAAGTTTATTTTTATTATAAAAGTAACATTAATTTAAAAAGAAAAGTTTTTTTCGTACCAAACAACCACAAGTATAAGGATGAAAGTGAAAATCATCCATAATTCTACACCCACATTCAGTCATTGTTTGTACTTCGGCTTATGTGCTTCCATATTCTTTTCTCTGAATGCTCACATATATCTTTACATTTTTTCGATTAAAGATGAGGTAGTAAAATATTCCTGCTTTGCAACCCTTTTTAAAAACTTAATGTCATCTACTGTGGCATTTTTCCATGCTTATAATTTTACCTCATCATTTCTAATGACCTCATAGTGTTCTGATCTTTTGATCAATATCCTTCACTTAAGCCATCCCTATAAATGGCATTTCACAATTTTTTTCTCAGCAATGATAATAGGTAACATTTATTGAGTGCTTACTAAGTTCCTTGCAATGTTCTGGGTGCTTTTCATTTATTTGCCAATTTTATCCTTAAAACCCTATGAGGCAAATACTATTACTGTCTGAACTTTACTCATGAAGAAACTGAAGCACAGAAAGTTAAACTTGCTGCAGGTCACACGGGTAGGAAGAGGTTAGCATCAGGAATCTGAATCCAGACAGCCTAGTTCCTCAGCTCCAAGCTCTTAATCACCACTCAGTAACTGTTTCCCCTATAAACAGCATTGCAGAGACTATTACTGAACATACATTTTTCACATATCACTGATTATTTTCTTTGGATGTACTTTTAGAAGTAGACTTGACTAGTCAAAGGATATTTGTAGCATCAAATTTTTTCTTCATCGAGAGGTTGTACCAGTTCATGCCGGAGCGTCCACCTCTGAATGTTTCCCCTTTCCCACACCTTCTCCAATACTGATGTTATTATTTTTCATACTTGCCAATATAACTGAATATTATTTCTTGTTAAAAAATGTTGCTTATTTGATTATTGTGAGGTTCAAAATATTTAAAAACCTGTTTTCCCATATAGTTTTTCTTTTGTAAATTGCCTTTTTACTTTTTTCAGGCTTTCTAAGCTGGTAGGGTTTGTTTTTGTTTTTGTTTTGGTAATCAATTTGTAAGAGTTCCTTTTGTAGTACAACTATTAATCTACTGTTATATATTAGAAATACTCACAGCTTATATATAAAATTCACATTTAAACCTCATAATTCTTTTTGCCATAAAGAAGTTTAAAATTTTTATTAATCCTGTATATCAGTTTGTGTTGTTTGTGTTTGATGTTATCCATAAAAGACCTTCTACTTCAAGGTTGTAAGAATATTTACTTATATTGTCTCAATATTTTTGCAGTTTCATATTTTGATAATTAAATCTTGAGTATATGTGAATATTAGAAAAGGTATATGGGAATCTAAAAGTTATTAAATATTCTCCTATATTTTATCATAGCATATTTATAATTTTTAAAATATTTAGTTACTGAATTCTAGTGAAATTTACTTTGGAATAAGGTATGCTTTAAGAATGTAATTTTTTAAAAAATGTAATTTTTCACTGAAATAATTAGCCTGCTAACCAAATACCTAGAGAGTAATTCATACTTTGCCAAGTGATTCAAAAAGTCACTTTTGTCATTACTATATCAAATTTTTAGATATATTTTGGCCTTATCTGTGCTCTCTTCCCCTACATGAATGTACCTGCCTCTCTGGTGCTAGTATCATACCCTTTCTATTTTAATGTCATGAGTGGTATTCTTCCACTTAATTCTTCTTTTTCAGGATTTTCCTGGATAATTATGTGCATATATTCTCCCAGAACATCAGAATATTTTTCTAGATTGAAAAATTCCCATTGAGTTTTAATTTTACTCAGGTAGAGTTTGAAATATTTAATATTGAGTCATTCATTTAGTAAAATGACATATCTCCCCATTTAGTCCAATTTTTACTTACAGATTTTTTTCCCTAAAATTGAAGACGTTTGAAAAAAAACATGTAAAGTTGTCAAGTATACAGTGAAAAATCATCCAGTAATCCTAGATAATATCAGAAATACTAACTTAAAATGTTTTGTCTATTCCTTTCAGCTTTCTTTTTATGTATATGTTCTTTTGTAAATTTTATGTTTTATATTTTATATACCTTTTTAATCCTGCTTTTTTTTTTTTTTACGAAACATTAAATTATAATGTTTCCCATGTCATTTAAATCCTTTAGTTTTTTTGTATAGAAGATGGTTTTTTTTGTTGTTTGCTCATAGCCAAGATTTTTTTGTATAGAAGATGACAGACTTGTATATTAAATTCTGTGTGTATACAAAAAGTATATTCCTCAATTATGTATTTCTCAGGGTGAATCCATAAGCATAGTTGGTACTCTCATACTTTTATGGATAAAAAGCTGAAGTGTATGAAGTATCGATCTTTAGGATTACAGAAGCTAAATATAACTGAAATTTATTTTGGTTTTTTCCATTTGAAACTCTGAACTAGGCAAGAGAATAATCAATTGCTTTTCAGAGAGAAGAAAACCACATTGGTGCAGAAAGATTTCTACATTATCATTGTCCCTTGCTCAGATGAATAGAAGTATAGGTCGAGCCATATAAAACTGCCATTTTTCTAGTTCAAAATGGCCAAATATTGCAATTACATATAATTAAATCTAATAGTAAGGTCAAGTCTGTTATTCCCTTTATTATCAGCTAAGAACATGAGTTTGAATCATAAGAAATCAAATATACATATTGAAGATGATACTACAAATTCTGTTAGCTGTTCTCTTACGTTTTTCCAGGAACAATGATGGTGTATAATTTTATATGACCCATACATAGTGTTCCTCCCAATATTCTGTGTGAAGGTAGAGTAAAGTTTATTACTCTGGTTAATGGTAATAATGGTGTATCAAGCCTTGATTTTTTTTAAACGTAAGCAATTAGAAAGGGTGCTTTTTGACCTTGGTCTCACTCAAGAGATGGCCATGTACTAACCTTAGATCTGCAAGTGTTTGCATAGATAGAAATAGATTGCTTGTTTGTAGTATATGAGATAAACAGCCAATAGTACTGAAAAGTGTCCAGGGTAATTTACATCTTTTCTTATATGAAATAAGAATTTACTTTTATATTGCAAGGAGCAGAGATTTTTTTTTCCCCCCTAATACTCTTAGGTCAATACATTTAAGGTCAGTGCTGATGTGAGAAAAAGGGTAAAGTAGATGGCTTGTGGGTCTTTTACCCCATCAGTGTGATGCAGTGTTTTTAAAATGTGTGAACCCTTCTCTGGAATATACCTCTTTAGAGAATAACCAGTCTCAGTACTTGAACATTACTGATTGGAGCCAGAGCAAAAAAATTTCTCATCTTTTTTTTTTTTTTAACATCTTTATTGGAGTATAATTGCTTTACAATGGTGTGTCAGTTTCTGTTTTACAACAAAATGAATCAGTTATATATATAATTATGTCCCCATATCTCTTCCCTCTCGCGTCTCCCTCCCTCTCACCCTGCCTACCCCACCCCTCCAGGGGGTCACAAAGCACCGAGCTGATCTCCCTGTGCTATGCGGCTGCTTCCCACTAGCTATCTACCTTAAGTTTGGTAGTGTATATATGTCCATGCCTCTCTCTCGCTTTGTCTCATCCTTTTAAAAATAATACCTTAAGTCCTTCCGTCTCTGTGGGAATGCAGTAAATAAGCAATAACGTCTGCCTGACCGTTAATGATCAGCTGGGAAAATATATGGTCCAGGGTAAATTCAAGGTCCTTAAAGTCAGTCAGTTATCTCTTAAAGAGAAATGTTCAGCCAGAAGTCATCAACACTGCTCTGTTAAATACTGATCTAAAAAATGAAATTGCATGTTTCCCTTCAAAAATACCTTCAGAGGACTTCTACATGCACGATCTTGCTTATTCCTTGTATCAGTATTAGGAAGAGAGAAGGCCGGTTGATTTTATTTCACAAAGGCTGACTTGAGGCTCCATCAGGTGGCTGGTGGCTGGGTGTCAATGATTGGCTTCAAGTTATATAACTTGTAGGCAGGAAGACTAAGAATAGGATGTCTTCTGATTCCTGGCCTGCTGGGTTTTCCACTACATCACATATTTTCTCAACTACAGAAGTTGTTATGTACCGCACTGTGCTTTATCTCAGAAGTCATGGGTTACGTGCGGGATTAATAACCTTCATTGTATTCTTTGCCTTGACGTCCATACGTGTATAGTCAGTTTTTAAATATAACTTTAAAAAATTGAAGGAAGAATTTAAAATGAATATTCTTCTCTTCGGGAGGAAAAAAAACAAACGCAGACTCTAATAATTCTGCTTTCTCATTTCATACCTCTAAAAGAAAATTCAAGGGAAAGCAAGATCAAACTACTGATGTAATGGCTACTGTCTATAAGATTTCAAGTAAAAGCTAGTGCCATATGTCTTGTTCAAGGGTAATCTTAAAAATAGCTATTGACCTTTGAAACCTTTTGGCATCATCATCCAGTAATGACAAGCAGCAAATTTAGGTATACATGCAAAAATATATAGATTTATACACTGAGGCATGTTACCTCACCGTTGACAAAATCCAGGGACAAGTTTATATTCTCAACATTACATGTGGGCGTGTATGTACACTTACGTAATAATCTCCAGAATTATCTTACACCCCCATATCTGCCTTCTACATTTGCAGTTTCTTTTATTTTCCTCTAGTCTTGGAGGAGCAGAATTCTACTCCCCCCTCTGTTATTAACTAGCTTTGGGACTTGAAGCAAGTCATTGAATTTTTCTAACCTTCTGTTTGCTACTAGTTGATCTGTGAATTTCTTTTCCGCATTAAGATTTTGTTGTGACTTTAGTTTTCTAGAATTTTTATTTATTTGGCAAATTTATTCATTTAGCAGGTATTTTTTGAGCACATACTGTATGCCAGCAGACAGTGTGCCAGCTCTTGGCCAAACATTGTTCAGACCCTCAGGGAGCTCATACTTGTTGGGGGAACAGGGAGATTCCTTAAATAATTACTGAATTACAGTTGAGATCAGTGTTGCAGTGGGGTTTATAGTAGAGATCCCAATCATGTGAATATATGAGTGTGTATGCCAGGGAAGTGGCTTGTGACTCGTTCAAATTTAGCTGATGTATAGTTCTCCCTCCCTTTTAATGTACTCAGCATCCCCCAAGTTCTCTTCATTTCCTCTTTGGCTGCTTTTGGTAACTTCTTAACTGGTTTTCCTTTTTGCTCTCAAGTACTTCAAATCCACACTGTTGCTAGATTACCTATTTAAAATATAAATCAGATCTTCTCTCTTGTTTCCAAGACTTTCATTCAGGGATATTTCTTTTCTCCACCATGATATTCAAAGCCTTATAATGACTTGGTCCCTAATTTCTTGTGTAACCTTACTTGTTCTCCTACTGCTTCCTAAGAATTATCCATCAGGGATCTACAGCTAGGCAACTGTAATTAGATTAGAGAAAAATCTGGCTGAGCTAGAGTTTGAAAGTCATTCATTCTAATTTACTTCTTGAAGACAAAATGGACAAACTCTCCAAGAACAGTGGCATCTGGGAAATGTCTATACTAAGTAATGAGAAGAAACATTTGGAGAGATCAGAGGAATATAAGCTAGTGTAGCATCACCAAAGCCAAAGAAAATGGAATTTCAAGAAATCGTGAACTATAGAGAGGGATCAAGGAGAAAGAGAACTGAGAAAAGTATCCTGGATTTGTAGATATAGAGATTTTTTTAATCATTAATTGCAGGCACATAATGACACTTTATACTGTTTCCAAAAGAACAGTCATCTGAATAACACTCATTAAGAAAACATTATGAGAGGCATAATGTTACATGGGGAAAAAATAACTACCTCTGGGATTAGGGGAAAACCCCTCTGTTTCTAGAATGAGTAGTCATTTTAAGATGTATTAATATAAATAACGACTGACTCAGTTTTTTTTTTTTGCGGTACGCGGGCCTCTCACTGTTGTGGCCTTTCCCGCTGCGGAGCACAGGCTCCGGATCGTGCAGGCTCAGCGGCCATGGCTCACGGGCCCAGCCGCTCCGCAGCATGTGGCATCCTCCCGGACCGGGGCACGAACCCGTGTGTGCTGCATCGGCAGGCGGACTCTCAACCACTGCGCCACCAGGGAAGCCCCTGACTCAGTTTTTAAACTTGAGAACTTGGAAGTTCTCAATATTTTACCATCACATACGGTCTTTGTTAAATTCGTCATGCCTCCTCTAAATTTTCTATTAGATAACAAAAGGGGGAAATGCACGTAGGTTTGTTCCTGAAGTATCAATAGAATGTAAATGATGGAGGGCTTAGTTTTTGATGAGTTCTATAGAATCTGTGATCGAATAATATGTTTGCTGTATACACAGTTGATCGGAATGTTTTTGTGTTAGATTGGGCTCAGGTAGAAGGTCATATCACTTTGGTTTTTAAAGATTTAACTGTTACAATTAGAAAAAGCTGAGACCCCCCCATTCATAATTAAAGACTAATAGAATATTAAAAGGCAGACTGATCATATGGTATCTCGTTCTCCTTAATGTGGCTAATAAGGAAAAATTTGCTCCCCCGATGAGCCTAGAGAATTGCCTTGGTGGGTCATGGGAACAATTCTGTGATAAATCAAAATGAAATAAGACATGGTTCAGGTTTTATATAATTTGGTATAGAAAGACGGCATAGCCAGACTGCCTTGGTTTAAACTTGGCTTCATTACTTTCTAAGAGTAGGATCTTGGACAAATTATTTAACCTCTCATTTCTTCAGTTACAAAAGAGAGATAATAATATTAGCTATCTTATATAGTGATTGTTAGTATATATGAATATATATATGTAAGTGTATATATAGCTATATATCAGTATATATATATTTATATAATATATATGAAGCTTAGAATAGTTCCTGGGACATATTAGTATTATATGTGATTACAGTTTAGTGATTTTCTAGAAAAGCAGATTCACCGCAGTTTGTAAATTTCCCCATCGTGGGGCTTCAGCTCAGTTGACAGTATTGCGGCCACGGATTTGTCCTTAAAATAGGAAACAAGTGTATGTCTTGGAAGAAAGACGTCCAGGGACATGTAAAAGGTTAGGCACTATTATTTCCTAGATATAATTATGGTATTCATTTTTAATATAGATCAGTGTAATTTCCTTGTGCATGGATTAATCTAGGGGATCAATCTTGCTTGTAGATGTACTTTTAAACATAGATGGCAAATATTCCTTGCATTTATTTCAGTGTATTGCTTTCCTGGGCCTTTTTTGTTTTCAAAGAATTTCCTAGGTTTTTTAAACTCTCTTCTTTCGACAGCCTCACACGGCATCACATCAAACATGTTAAAATGTACCCACAACCCGTAACGTTATAATTTATTTTTAAAATTGATTTCTGTTGAGCTGTAATTGAATAATTAATATATTTTGTCGAGTCTTCTTTTTGGATTTTGGAATCCTGAGATCTCAAACATTTTCATTGTTTTGTAAAAACTCATCAGCCATAGGCTATCTACGTTTATCCATTTAGTGGAAATAATGGCCCTGTTTCACATTTTATAAAAACCAAGATGGCTCACATAGCGGTTAATCTGCAGCTCTGCCTTGACGTCACCCTTCTTTATGCTATGTGGTCAGTCGGGTACTCACTCTAGTTCTCTATGAAAACAGACTTGCCCAAAGAAATTAAAGGCAGCACTAGTACTTTTCTTATTGGAAGAATTCACATGCACCTTGAGACGTGGCGGGGTCAGATTAAGTTAGAGGAATACACTGATAATCCTGGATATGCAAAGCCTAGTCTGCAATGTTTAGCTTGAGTTTTGCTTAGCTGTACGTACAAGCTGGACGACAGGGACATTGGGTGGACTGGGAGTTTGAAGACTGGCATTTATTTTAAGTAAATATTAAAGTAGAGGAACAAAGTTATGTTTTTACAACGTTAGCAACTTTTCTCTTGGCAATAACTTCAAAGAGCGATAAAATACCATTGTAGTTATTCAGTCATTTATGTTAATCAGTTTCACTCACTCAAAGACATAAACCTACACATAAAATGAGCAGTTTTTCTGTATCCATGGGTTTTAGTTTCTTGAGTCTTTCCCTTAATTAAGCATAAAACATGGCTTCTATCATCACAATTTGATTGCAGATATGCTATCAAAAGTCTCTTAAGTTTGGAAGCCAAATAGTAAGATTAACACAGAACAGGTTGTTAAGAGCACCGCACTCAAGTCCTTGCTTTACCACTGCATGCCTCATTTCTTTAGGCAATTCACTATGTCTCTTTAATAGCTCTTCTCAGATGTAAAAGAGGAAGTTGAAATATATTATTTCAAAGGTGCCTTACGGCTCCAAAATTCTAGTAATTGTAACAAACTTTTCTTAATCCTTGTTCATTCAGCAAATATTTATTGTGCTGCTCTGTGACTGGCACTGTTTTATGGCTAAGGAGAGGGTGATAGAACAGCGAGGGACTGGATGGCTACTTTTGATTAGGGAATCAGAGATGGCCATTCTGTTGAGGTGACATTTACGCTGAGATCCGAAGTACGAGAATTCATCCCAGCAAAGAAAAAAATCACGAACAGGTTAGAAAGTACTTCAGAGCGTAAACTCCAGTGCCAGACTGACTGGATTTAGATCCAAGCTCTGCCATTTACTGACTGTAGGGCCCTAGGAAAGTTTCCTTAACTTTTCTGAGTCTGTTTCCCCATCTGTAAAATGGGATTTATTTGTGGTTTTATATATATATATATATATTCTTTTTAATTTTATTGAAGTATAGTTGATTTACAATGTTAATTTCTGCTGTACAGCAAAGTGATTTATATACACACACATTCTTTTTCATGTTCATTTCCATTATGGTTTATTGCAGGATATTGAATATAGTTCTCTGTGCTACACAGTAAGACCTTGATGTTTATCCATCCTGTATGTAATAGTTTGCGTCTGCTAATCCCAAACTCCCAGTCCATCCCTCCCCACCCCCTTTCCCCCTTGCCAACCACAAGTCTGTTTTCTGTGTCCGTGAGTCTGTTTCTGTTTCATAGAATATGTTCATTTGTGTTGTATTTTATGTTCCGTATATGTGATATATGATATTTGTCTTTCTCCTTCTGACTTATTTCACTTAACATGATAATCTCCAGGTCCATCCATGTTGCTGCAAATGGCATGATTTCATTCCTTTTTATGGCTAATATTCCATTGTATATATGTACCATATCTTCTTTTTTTTCTGAACAATTTTCTTTAACTTTATAACAGATGTAATCATGTATGTACACAGATGGAGACAGTATCAATGCATTAAACAATCCAATATGGTTGGATTTTTTAGAGCTCTTTACAGTCATTGTGAAAAGACCTGGAAGTTCACATCAGTGGAAAAAACCTAGCCTTTCTTTTTTTTTCTTTTTTTAATTTTATTGAAGTATAGTTGATTTACAATGTTGTGTTAGTTTCAGGTGTACAGCAAAGTGATTCAGTTATGCATATACATATATTCATTCTTTTTTAGATTTTTTCTCATATAGGTTATCAGAGAATATTGAGTAGAATTTCCTCTGCTATACAGTATGTCCTTGTTGGTTATCTATCCTATATATAGTAGTGTGTGTATATTCATCCCAAGCTCCTGATTTATCCCCTCCCCTTGCCCCCACGTTTCCCCTTTGGTAACCGTAAGTTTGTTTTCCATATCTGTAAGTCTGTTTCTGTTGTATAAATAAGTTCATTTGTATCACCATTTTTTAAAATTAGATTCCACACATGAATGATATCATATGATATGTGTCTTTCTCTGTCTGACTTACTTAGTATGACAATCTCTAGGTCCATCCATGTTGCCGCAAATAGCATTATTTCATTCTTTTTTATGACTGAGTGATATACCGTTGTACCACATCTCCTTTATCCATTCCTCTCTCGATGGACATTTAGGCTGCTTCCATGTCTTGGCTGTTGTGAATAGTGCTGCAGTGAACATTGGGGTGTGTGTATCTTTTTGGATTATGGTTTATTCCAGATATATGCCCAGGAGTGGGATTGCTGGATCATATGTTAGCTCTATTTTTAGTTTTTTAAGGAACCTCCATACTGTTCTCCATAGTGGCTGTACCAATTTACATTCCCACCAGCAGTGTAGGAGGGTTCCCTTTTCTCCACACCCTCTCCAGCATTTATTGTTTGTAGATTTTTTGATGATGGCCATTCTGACTGGTGTGAGGTGATACCTCGTTGTAGTTTTGATTTGCATTTCTCTAATGATTAGCGATGATGAACATCTTTTCATGTGCTTTTTGGCCATATGTATGTCTTCTTTGGAGAAATGTCTATTTAGATCTTCTTCCCATTTTTTGATTGGGTTGTTTGGTTTGTTTGGTTTTTTTTGACATAGGGCTGCATGAGCTGTTTGTATATTTTGGAGATTAATCCCTTGTTGGTCACGTTGTTTGCAAATATTTTCTCCCATTCTGTAGGTTGTCTTTTCATTTTGTTTATGGTTTCCTTTGCTGTGCAGAAACTTTTAATTAGGTAGGTCCCATTTGTTTATTTTTTGTTTTTATTTTCATTACTGTAGGAGGTGGAGCAGAAAAGATACTGCTGTGATTTATGTCAAAGAGTGTTCTGCCTATGTTTTCCTCTAAGAGTTTTGCGGTGTCTGGCCTTACATTTAGGTCTTTGATCCATTTTGAGTTTATTTTTGTGGATGGTGTTAGAGAATGTTCCAATTTCATTCTTTTACATGTAGCTGTCCAGTTTTCCCAGCATCACTAATTGAATATATGTACCCTATCTTCTTTATCCATTCATCTGTCAGTGGACATTTAGGTTGTTTCCATGTCTTAGCTATTGTAAATAGTGCTGCTGTGAACATTGGGATGCATGTATCATTTCAAATTATAATTTTGTCTGGACATATGCCCAGGAGTGGAATTGCTGGATCATATGGCAACTCTATAAAATGGACTTAGTATTTACCTTATATAGAGATAGGAGGCTTAAGTGAGTTAAGCCGTGTAAAATGCATATGCCTAGCAAGGACTCAGTAAGTGTTACTTTTTTTCCCCCCAGGTAAACACCTAGTGCAAAGGCTCAGAGATGAGGATAAGCTTGGCATGTTTGAAAAATAGAGATTAGGTCTGTGTTTCTGGAACATGGTAGGAGATGATGATGTGAAGGGAGGCTGGGCTGGATTGTGTAGAATTCCCTTAATTGGAGTGCAGAGCTTAGACGGATTTCTCCGCACAGTGGAAAGCAGGAAGTAGTTGGGAGGATTTAGGCCGGGGAGTGACGTGGTCTGATGTACACGATTAGCAGATGGCAGTGGGCTGCACTGGGGGAGAAGTGTGGAGGACTGTAGACCGGCCATCAGGGTGGTCCTGGGGAGGGGAGATGGTGATGTGGCCTAGGGGGGTGGTGGTGGAGGCAGAGTGCCCAGAGCGCCCAAGTGTTTTGAGCGCTTGAAATGGTGTGGAGGCGACACCTGAGGGACAGAGTGATCCAGAATGGTGGACAAGGTCCAGGCCTAAATCTCGACCACTAGCCCCGCCACCTCCCGCCTCCCGTTCCATTGCTCGGTGTGCCTGGTGGTCGTTTTCACTTGTCCAGAAATCCAACTTGCCCCCTCCCCCCGCCTCCCAGCCTTGCATCGACTCCCGTTCCTGCCGTCCTCCGTTCAGGCACTGTATACCTCCTCCTTCCTCAGCAATCCTCGTGATAAAAACCAGTGTCCAGTTCTGTTACTATTGCTTTATAATATTCTTCCAATCCTGAGTCTTCTTTAAAGTTTTTCCTACCATCGCCCTACTTGAGACTCTTATCATCTTCTCCGAACAGTACAGGAACTTACCAACTGAAGTCTCTGCCTGAAGACGTTTCCCTCTCTGTTCCATATTGCATGTGAAAGAGTGCATTGTGCTAGTGGAGCACATTCTAATTTTAAAAGCGCTTTTATGTCGGCTACTTCATTCTCATAAAAAACTATATGCTGTCTTCTGATGAGGAAACTGGGGGCGGTGAGGCACTATGACTTGTCCAAATCATAAAACTAGTAAGTGGTTGAACAGAGATCTGGCCCAGGGTTTTGGATTCCACATCCAGTTCTCCTTCTGCTATATTGCGGTGATTTATGTCTTCTCCAACACCAAGATTAATGCACTTTAAGAACGCACTTGTTCTCTTGTCACTCCTTTGCTCGAAGCCTGGTATTGCCTAGGAAAAATTCAACTCTGGCGGATAAGGCTTTGCCCAGTCAGGCCTGGCTTCTGCTGCTGTGACCCTCTGCTCCTGCCTGAACCCTCAGCACAATGTACACTGCCCCATTATGTTCCCACCTACGTGTATTGTTCACACCTTTCTTCCAATCGGGATCACCGTTATTTTCCCATCCCTGCCTTCTACCTGAACCATGCTGTGGGCTTATCAGGGAGCCAGGTTGTTTCCCAGCCTCCTCCAGGAAGCCTCATCTGGCCACTCCTAGCCACTCCTACCCACAAGCTCTCCATCCTGTGTTAGAAAGCAATCTAGAGCCTGAAGTTAAGCCTGGGGCAGAGATCCATCTTTGCCGCTTAAAAACTATGCCATCTGGATAAGGCATGCACCTTTTCTAATCCACAGTTTCCTATATTGAACATAGAAATTATGAAAATTATAACAGAGACTTGACGTAAGGATAAAATCTAGTGAACTAATATGGAAAGGATGTGTCTTTAAATGCGACCAGTGTCACTAGTAACTTGTAGCATTCAATTTTATGACCTCCTTGGAACATCTTTTTACGTATTTATTTTTGGCTGTGTTGGGTCTTCGTTTCTGTGCGAGGGCTTTCTCTAGTTGCGGCGAGCGGGGACCCCTCTTCATCGCGGTGTGCAGGCCTCTCACTATCGCGGCCTCTCTTGTTGCGGAGCACAGGCTCCAGACGCGCAGGCTCAGTAGTTGTGGCTCACGGGCCCAGTCGCTCCGTGGCATGTGGGATCCTCCCAGACCAGGGCTCGAACCCGTGTTCCCCCGCATTGGCAGGCAGATTCTCAACCACTGCGCCACCAGGGAAGCCCCGGAACATCTTTTGTATTGGTGACGTTGTTAGTTAATTTCCTCACAAATATTTCATGTCTCCTTAGTTAAAATATATGCTCCTTTGATGGAGGAGGCTGGTTGTACTTCTTTATGTAACCCCAAAGCCCCTAACAGTGTTACACAGAATTCTGTTGAATAAGTGTAGCAATTTGAAGATGCGGAGGTGAAATAAATACCACTTGATTCTTTGAAAAAAATTAAGGCGACTATTTAGCGCTGATATCCTGGAATTTACATACCCATTCTTCTGGATAAGGTGAAAAGGGCAGGAACGTGAAGTAAGAAACATGAAAAAAAATGGGAAAAGGTGGGGACAGGATTAAAACCTCCAAAATACCTTTGGAAATTGTCAGTGATTCACCTGCTGTTAAGAAAAGAACAGTGTATATCCTCTCATGCACATCAGGCAAAAGAAAAAAAAAAGACTGAGAACAACGGCCAAGTAAATGAATAAACTCAAAACAAAATGTTTCATTGTGGAATAAGTCATTACTGTATCCTCACTTCATCACAGCTTGATTCTAGGTTGGAGCCAAGAGAAAATTTGAAAGCTTTTTCAAAGAATCAAATTTACATTGCTTCTGACCCTAGTATTTTTATAGTTGCTATGTTGGGGACGCTGGTTGTCTGCCCCCCACTTCCCGATTGTTTAGAAGTGGTGTGAAGTTGAAACTTTAGAAAGGTGTGTCCTGTATGTGTGTTGTATCAGATGCTGCAGGTAATTCTCACTATCAGCCCTTCTTGGCCATTGGACCCAGACAACCTCCCACCTTGAGTCAACAAACCTTTAGTCAATAGCACAGGCATAATGGCACCTCCTCTGAAAGGAATAAACAGGAAAAGTAAGTATGCAGTGGACTTAATTGTGGAGAGCAAACACCTACACCGCCATGGACTCTGTCACTCAGCCAATCCCTTCCATGTGGCAGCATAAAACTCTTGGTAACAACTGAGTATCAACTGATTTGCAGTCTCCAAAAGAATCTTCCTTCCCTCCACCCGCCTTACCCACCTCCTGCCCATAGTGGGACTAACTGACTGTTGGTTGGAGTTTGGTTTGCTCTTCCTAAAGTTACGTCAGCCCAACGCTTGTCCCACTGATTTTTCTTTCCATTATTCTTTCCCACGTTACAAGTCAGATGGAAATGTCTCTCATTTCTATAATGAGCAGAGATAAGGCTCGCCACTTAGACATCATCTCACAGAGGGCTCATGCTATAAATTAAGATAAATGTGAAGACTTGACAGTATTCGTAGCTAACCCTCTAGAATAGTTAAAATGTTAACATAGAACTTACTGATAAAAGCTCTAATAAGGGAATTTGGTACAGTCTGTCTAAACTGGAGATGGTTACATAGGAAATACTGGTGGTATTGGAGGAAGTGCCTATAAAAAAAAAATCACTGAAGTAGATTTTGGAAGGGGATGAGATTATTCATTCACTGACTTCTATTGAGCACATCTTCTGTCATAGGCATGTACTGTGCATCAGATATATAGTGGATGAACCGGGAGACACGCTGCCTGCCCTCAGTGAGCTTATGTTTTTGTGGAAGGAAACAGGCAAAAACACTATGCAAATAAGTAATAACTACAATAATAGTCACAGGTAACAGTGTTTCTTAGGTGTCAGGCACTGTTCTAACCAAATTACATATATTCATCTAATCCTAACAACAACCCCATAAATTGGGTAATGTTATCCCAAATTTACAAATGAGGAAAGAGACACACGTAGGTTAAGTAACTTATACAATGTCATGCAGCTAGTAGTACAGAGCGCCAAGATTTAAACCTGGATACAAGGCTCAGAGTTTGAATTCTTGACTTCTACGCTGTAATTACAAAACACAACAGGGGCCCTAGAGTGAAAAACAAGGCACTGAGTTGGAGAATACTGAAGAGAAAGGATGATGATTTTCTAGTAGGTTAAAAGTTTAGATTCTACTTTAGTAACTGCAGTGTTTTGTTTTGCATGTATTAGAGATAGGCCCATGATGCGTAATTCAATGTAACATTTCTGATTAACTTTATAAGCATTATTTTTTCTTTGTAGTTCATTGGAAGAAGCACTAATGTGATTCCTTTTAACATAGAATATCACAAGTCAGGATGGACTAAAAATAATGAATATTGTAACTGAATGTTGGGGATTCAACTTTAGTTGAAGCTACATCCTATAATTAGTAATAAAGCAGATAATAAATTAGATGGAAAAATAAATAACTTTTTTGTTGGGCATATGAAGATATAGCCCAACCTCTAGGCAGAAGGATCACTGATGGTCCCCCTAATGCTGTAATTCTTTGACTGTTGCAGGAAAAAGGCCAGATGTGAGAGGGGACAGGTGAAAACTTCACTTTTGTCTTGTTTGGTGCCAATGCCTAGCACACAATGCCCAGCACATAATAGACCCCCAGTGCGTATTTGTTGAGTGAATGAATATGAAGGATGAATTCTGTTTCTAATAATCTAGGTAAAGGAGGGGAGGGATGATGGAGCCCCCACGAGTTTAATGCTTAATTATTTGAGGAAAAGCAATTACCCAGAATTAATCTAACCTGCACTAATAATCTATTTAATTTGGATTTAATAAATAGCAGTCCAGTTTGGAAACCACCTAAAGCAGAGTGCATGTTAGTTTTGTGACTCACTATGCTTACTAGCTGGTGCTCTCTGTAAAAGAGGTTCTGGAAAAATGTAGTTGCACTAACGATGCTATCCGGACTTAAGTCCTATATCAAATACCACTTCGCCTAGAAGACCTTTCCTAATGATAATACTTTTTAGCTCCTAAACAGACAAATCACTCGCCAAAACACATAATGCTTAACTCTTGTTCGTACCTTGTGCCAGCTTGTACCAGTCTGTACGTATCTTATGAAAATACTCCGGTTTGTACCTTTCCTATGGAAATAGTCTATTAATTATGATACATAATTTTCTTCCCCTTCACCCTATTATATAAGCTCCTTTAGGGCAGGGACTGTCTTGCCTTTTATCTTGGCATTGTCTGAAGCACTTCCCACGGACAAAGAAAACAGTAAGTGCTTAGTAAATATTTGTTGGATCGAACTGACTGTTTACATATTCATTCAATTAACTGTTCTGGTTGTTCTCAGTCAGCTGAAAGATATGCAAGTGCAGGTCCCTCACTGCATCCTGTTGCCTAACTAGGTAGACAGGTGGCAGCTACTTTCATTTCTTGTTGACCGTTCAGGAAGTTTTTGTTTGTGTTGAATGCAAGTCAAACCTGAGTTTTCTGGAGAAGGGGAAGTTGTTTACAGCTTCTCTTCTTCATCGGCGCTACTGTTCAATGGGACCTGCCCGAGGATTGTACCGTACACCAGACAGTTTAAACTCAGCACTCATTCATTCTTTGGCTCGCCATCAGATGACTCACCTACTGCTCGTCCCTGTTAAGTAAATGTGGGTGTCTGCATGCTTGAAATACCCTTCGTGTCGGTGCGATCTGCTTCAAACCATAAGCATCCTACCATCTTATCTATACATTTTAGCACCAACTAACAAGACTGTTTGGTCCCTCAAACAGATGAACAAGGAGCTATGAAATATAATTATGTTTTTTAAAGGAAAATTTTTGAAAAGAAACCCTGGTCATCGTCTTATTATTCTAGGGACATTTGCTATCACCCTCTGGAGGTAGAAAGGTTACACTCGCCCATCAACATTACATATTCAGTAAAGACATGTATTTTTTTAAGGTTAAACATGCTGTGTAATGAAACTTTGGTATATAATTAATTTTCAGGGGGACTGATTTTAATTTAGTTGAGCTAAGAGTGTACTGGTTAAATACATTCCAAAAGAGTCACCTGAAGGAATTCCGCTTGTTACTCACAGGTAGAAGAGGCTTTCTTATCTTTCACATAGTATGTTGTTTACTTTTTCATAGAAATTATTTATGTAACGTATATAGTTTGATGTTTAGTAATGGCTTTTTACTAATGAAAATTGTTTTTCTAGGTGTCAACACTGAGGTGAAATTATTCTCTCATCTCTAAGAAAAAGGTTTCAGATGAAACTGTTGAGAGTATTAGTAATCTCTCTCCGCGTGGCCAGCGTGTTGCTATAGAATAAGACCAGCTTATTAAATCTTGTTTGGTCTGGGTGAGGAAATGATACTGTTATCAGATTGCTAAGCGTCACAGAAGCATATACTCTCATCACTCTAAACTGTTTTTAGGTAACATTATTCCATTAAAATGATACTCTCTCCTTGTTAGGTAACTAAAATACTACCCAAAAGGGCAAAAAGAAAAAGCAAAAATTACCCAGTGACCCATTGCTCTTCACATTTTTCTGAACATCCTTTTAGAAATCTCTACACAGAAATTTAAAGGCATTTTACATAAAAGAACTATTCATGCTTGCTATTCTGTTACTAACTGTATCATCTAGATGAAAAAGATGCCATGAACATCTTTCCATGTCAGCAAACATTAATCTATACACCAGTCGTAACAGTTATTGTAGTATTCCTTTATGCTTTATAATTTGCTGTATTCTCTTTTGATGAATATTTAGGTGGTTTTCAATTTTAGAATGTTATCCACTCACACTTCAGTGGCTAGAAAGGTCCAGAAAGGCTGGTTGCTATGAGTGAATGGTGTATATCCCATAAATATTCCAGTGGCTTCTAGTTATGTCATAAAATTAAAATCTACATAGTTTTCAGATGACTGTTTCATGATTGACACATATATAGACATATGTATTTATGTACACACACTCAAATAGCAACGACTCCTTGGTGATACAGCCCAGTAACCCCTTGTTCCCGCCACCCTGGAGCCTCCCCCAGCAGCCCACTCCTTACACAGTTCACATTTAAACTCCCAGTCTTGGAAACTCTGATTCCCAGTGTTTTCCCCACCTCCTTTCTTTCCCCCTCTGGAAAACTGTGCAAATGCTGACTTTTTTTTTTTTTTTTTTTTTTTTTTTGCTGCGTTGGGTCTTCGTTGATGCACGCGGGCTTTCTCTAGTTGCTACGATCGGGGGCTACTCTTTGCTGCAGTGCGTGGGCTTCTCATTGCAGTGGCTTCTCTTGTTGCGGAGCACGGGCTCTGGGCGCACAGGCTTCAGTAGTTGTGGTTCGTGGGCTTAGTTTCTGCTCCGCCTGTGGGATCTTCCCGGACCAGGGCGTGAACCCGTGTCCCCTGCACTGGCAGGCAGATACCTAACCACAGCGCCACCGGAAGCCCAATAATTTGTTTTGATATTTCCCCATTCTTGGCAGATGTAGGTATTGACATTACATGTTAAACGAATGAATGAGTTTTAGGTAAAACATAACTTACTGCTCTTTTATTTTTAAAACGGGTGTTTTGTTTCAAAGTGTTCATTCCAACTACATTGTTTTCTGTTCTTTGGTTTTTCTATTTCATAACTTCTTTGGGTTATATCAGTTGCTCTAGGCTAATTTGGAGTTAAATCACCAGTTGATCACTGTGTTTATCAGAAAGCGTATTCTGAATTCTAAAACTGACTTAAAGTGAACTTCGGAATACAACTGTAAGAGGGGGACCTCCTTAAAGAAGTTTTAGTAATTAGTACAGATGTACTTTTTGTGCTACTTAACGAGGCAGTTCATCAATTTGCATAAGAAGTACAGTTTTGTTCAAGTTTCTTCATAAAGTTTCTTCTCACTAGCATTTGTGTTTTTCAGTTAGTAACTGTTCCTTGTGTTACAACTTGCACACTTCTGGTTTACAATATAAATTGTTACATACGTGTTCCGCAATAATCCTGTAAATTTTTTCAGGAAGCAGTTTTACAAGAGACAATGCCTACACTTAGAAGAAACCCTACATTTGGGTTGTAGGTTAAAAAGGGAATTGGGAAAGCCATGTTGAAAAAAAAAATTCAGAAAATCAACAGTAGAGGATTAGAGATAGGTCTGGCCAGGCAACTGATTAAAGAATGTGATAATATATCAAGATGTATCAAGATGAGTATTCTACTTTTAAAATGTTCTAATAATCGTGATAAGGAAGTTATTATTAAAGAAAATAAAATTAAATGTATTGGGGATACCTCTGTATGTTTCTTCCTACCTGCTACTTCCTTCATTCTTCTCTCTCCATGAGAGTACTCAAGTTAGTCATCTTAATACCTTTGTTGTTGTAGAAAAGGAATCGTTTACTGTTTTGCTCTTTTGTGTATATTGTCTTCCTTTGAAGCAGGTGATATTCAGGGAGCAGAACCAAAGCATTTTTTTCTGATCATTTGGGCAGGCTGGCTTTTATCCCTCTGTTTTTCTCTCTATTGTTTTATAGTTGAACTGAATCATCAGTTTTTTTATATCTTCAGGTACACTTCCACTCAGAACTAGGATACAAATTTTTAAACTGCCTCTGTCAGTCAAAAATCAAATAGGCCTTGGGATGTTGAAAATTGTGTTGTTTATTTTAAAAAAAAAAAAAAAAAAAAAGCAAGAGAGGCAGAAAGACAATAACTGATAGTTTATTTTCCTAAAGGACTCCCTGCAGCATTTTCACTTATGTCCTGCAGAGAGGTGGGAGATTGCTCTTGTCTTGTGTAGGTATTTCCATGCATATGAATTGCCAACCACTTTGAATTTGAGATGACTGCCCCTAGAACTCTGGAATGTGAGATGTGTTTTTAAGACCCCAGAATCCTTTCTTTCTCAGTGTCTAAGGTATTTGGGGAAGACATTTCCAGAGCTGTCCTGGGGCCTTCTTGCTGTGGGCCTGGCAGCTTCTACTGTGTACCGTGGAGCGTAGGAATATGGTGCTCAAGTAAGGGACTCAGATGCCTGGGTTTGGATTTGGTTTTAAACCTGCCTAGAGAAGTGACTGCAGTGGAGAGAAGAATTTGCCGTCACAGTTGTCCATATGCTAGTCCTGGAACCAGTGAATATATTACTTTATATGGGGAAAGGGACTTTGCAGATACGGTTAAGGAAAAGATCTAACGATGGGAAGATTTGCTGGGTTGTCTGGGTTGGCCCAGTGCAATCACAAAGGCCCTTAGAAGAGGGAGGCAGGAGGGTCAGAGAAGGAGCTATCATGGCAGAAGGAGAGGTCAGAGTAATGCAAGAAGAGGCCCCCAGCTGAGGGATACAAGTGGCCTCTAGAAGCCAGAAGGTTGAGGAAGCTGATTCTGTCCCAGAGGGAACTCAGCCTTGCTGACCCCTTGATTTTAGCCCAGTGAGACCCATTTTGGACTTCTGGCCTCCAGAACTGTAAGATAATAAATTTGTGTTGTTTTAAGCCACTAAATATGTGGTGATTTGTCACAGCAGTAGGAAACTTATATAGTGACCTTGGGTAAATTCCTTAAACTTTAAGCCTATATTTCTCCATCTTCTTCTTTTTTATAATAGCTTCTTTGAGATATATTTTTGCATATCATAAAATTCCCCCATTTCAAGTGTACAATTTAGTGATGCTTGGTAACTTTTCTGAGTGGTGTAACCGTCACCAAATCAGTTTTGGAACGTGTTTTTACACCTCCCGTAAGACCCCTCATGTCTACTTTACAGTTAACCCAACCTCCAGGTAGCCATTAATCTACCATCTTTATATATCTTCCTTTATTTGATATTGTATAGAAATAGAATCATACAGTATGTGGTGTCCTGTGTCTTTTTTTTCCCCCACTTTGACTGATATTCCTTTATGTCTAACAGACGTTATAGCAACACCCTCCTCCTAGGATTGTTGTGAGGATTAAATCAGATTGTGAATTCAAAGTGCTTTGCATAGTGTCCAACACATAGTAAGTGTTCAATAAAAGTTCTTTTTCTACTACTTCTACTACTTATTATTCTTTCTGTTGCTTTCTTCAGGTTCCCGAAAAAATTCACAAAAATATATTTTGACACACAGTGCTACTGTTGCTTTTCTACTCTTATTTATGTTGTGAGTAATGTAAATCTTACTTATGTGTTAAATTGATTTTGGAGGGTGACGTCAGAACCTAAATACCATGCTTACTTTTTTTTTTCAATAGGTTGAATATTTTATTATTAAACTGTTTATTTTCCTGCAAGGCTGTTGCTTCACTGTCTAAAAGGACACCGGCAAACACAGAATATTTGCAAAATTAAGGTAGTAACGGTCTTCATCGGACACTTTACAACTAACAAACTTTCCTCCACTGCCACTCGTTTCCAGCGGGAGGATCGTTGAGTATTTTAACCCAAACCAGGGGTGGCTGTAAGCAAATTACAATATTATATAAGGCAATGTTATCCTTGAATTACGTAATTTTTATAACTAGTTTTACCACAGATAATTTCAGGAATTCTGAATATTATAACTGGAGACTAGCCTAAAAATCACAGGGTGCTGTGAAAAAGATGCAGAGTGTTTATCTGAAGTCATTAGGAAGTTAAGGGGTATTTTCTTCAGGAAACATGGTTGCAAGTAGTTTGTTTTGCCAAAAGTTGCTTTTTAAAAATCTATCCACCCCTAACTTAAGATAACTATGCCAGGTTAAGTTGTTTCAAAGTAGTTTATTTAGGGGTTCCATTTTCACCCCTCAATAAATAAGTATTTCTCATATGCTTCTTCACTCATTCGATCATCTCGTTCTGAAGGGTTCCTCCGTGTCATCTTGATCAGCCAACCCTCTGCATAACAAGATTTGTTGACAAGTCGTGGATTTTCTGCTAGAGCTTCATAAATTTCAATAAATATTTCTCATATGCTTCTTCACTCATTCGTTCATCTCGTTCTGAAGGGTTCCTCCGTGTCATCTTGATCAGCCAACCCTCTGCATAACAAGATTTGTTGACAAGTTGTGGATTTTCTGCTAGAGCTTCATAAATTTCAGTTACTTCTGTTAGAGGAGAATAGAGTTCACTAGACGCTTTCACACTTTCCAGAGCACCAGATTCCTCTTGTTTGTCCAATTCTGTCCCAACTTCAGGCAGACTACAGTAAACAACATCTCCCAAAGCTTCCTGTGCAAAATTGCCGGTGCGCACGGTTCCAGCACCGCTTTCTGTTGTTACGCGTTCGTGCTGGTCTGAATTTCCGCAGCGACAGCAGAGCGGGGCCGGTGCGCAGCCCCCAAGGCCTCCGGGCAGGGTGCCGCTGGCTCGCGGCGCCCTGTTCTCCGGGCCACGCTTCCTCTCTTCTTTCCTTATGAGAGAATATGTTCTGTATTCTAGGTGGCTGACTTGCAACGCGAATTTTTAGAGCACAGTTGTGTACTACTTGGGAACTGCCTGTATGCAGATAGATTATGTACGTGTTCTGAACTTGCCTTGAAGTTAAGAGAGGGCTTTCACCTGCTGCTCTGCTGCCACCAGCATTGAAAGGAAAAAGGCTGAGCAGCGTCCAGTCTTCAGAAACTCTTTGTGAAAGTCCCAAATCTGTGAGGGGTATTAAAGAAGCACTTTGGAGTTTCTTTAATTTTGACTGGCAGACCGGTATCCTGATGGGATCTGAATCAAGAAAATCAGAGCCAGAAAAGGAGAAAATGGTGGTGATGGGAAGAACGAGTAACAACTGCTATACTTACAGCTGTCGTAGCATTTTGAACATGCTTCTGCTTTGCGGCCCCTCTTGGAGAGCTGTTTAAGCCTGTTGACATTTGCTTCTTCCTGACTCCTCCCGGGACTCCACTTGTAAACTTCTTTAGGGCAGGAATCCCATCTCCCCATCTCAGAAGTGTCAGCGCCTTGCCTAGCTTCCCATACTTTGGTGGATGGATAAATGGTTGGATTTACGGATGGATGGATAGCTGACAGTTTAGTGCTTAGAAAAAGTATGGTAGCTCTTCTTGGACACTAGCGTTCTCCTGTGTTCCTCTGGACTGCCCAAAGAAACAGATAAGAGGAGTTAAGTTAGTTCATGGTCGTGAATCAGTTTTCATTTTTGCTACTCATAAAGTATTTACCTTTTCTGAAAATCAACAAAATGCTTTGGCTGAAGTCTACAGAAATACATAGTAGCTCATAAGGTTTTATGTGTTGTACGAACTAAGTTGTCTTGTTTTGGCTTCTCTTAAGCCCCGCTTTGGCTTAGTTGTAGGTAGATCAAATAAATCCAGCAAGTCTAACATTCTATTTTTTAACTTTTGTGTTTATGTCATTTCCAAACATTTTGGCTCACTTTGGTTGGGTTGAGGCTGACTTCAGAATTTGTGCGTTATTCTTATTCCATTCTTTCTTGTCCTGCTGTTTAAAGCCTTGGTTGCTGTTTAACACTTCTATGTAGAAAGAGGCAAGGCACGATAGCCAAGAGGTAGAAGCAACCCAAGCATCCTTCAGTGGATGAATGGATAAACAAAATGTGGCATATACATACAAGGGAATATTCAACCTTAAAAAGGAAGGATGTTCTGTCGTTTGTGACAACATGAGTGAACTTAAAGGACATTATGCCCATGTGAAATAAGCCCACAGAAAGATGAATACTTGTATGATTACACTTACATGACGTATTTAAGATAGTCAAATTCATAGAAACAAAGTAGAATGTTGGTTGCTAGGGGCTGGGGGGACAGGAAGAGGGGAGTTGTTTAATGGCTATAGAGTTTCAGTTTTGCAAGATGAAAGTTTCGGAGATCTGTTTCACAACAATGTGGGTATGCTTATACTGAACCTCTACACTTAAAAATGCTTAAGGCGGTAAATTTTACGTTACCTGCCTTTACGACAATTTTTAAAAAAAGAGGAAATAAGGGGTTAAGATTTGAGTTAGTCACGTTTGCTACTTGAAGAAACTTCTGAAGTATTCAGTGGGCTAAAGGCTTAGAATAAAGCACATGTATCTACACGTAGTACAGAATAAAACAAGAATAAGATGGTCATCTTCTTTACATTTTCACCATGTTTTAGCTAGGATTCATGAGACTCTTGTCAGTTAATAGCTAGACTGCTGTCAGATACCATGAAGCTGGGCATAATATTGAAACAGTTCCTTTCAAACTATTATGAGGATGATTTTGAGACTCTGAGAGGTTTTCTTACTCTTTTGATAACCAGTGTTATGTACTCCTACTGGGTCCTGAAAAGGGATTGATACTGGAGTAATGAAGGATTCAAGTTTTACTTTTATTTTCAGTAACATTATAGGATGAGCTCTTGGTAAAGACCATATGTTTCTTGGTATTTATTTCCCTGAAGGCCTTGCCAGTGTTTCTTTAGCCTATTTGGAAGCATTCCAGTTGTTCCAACCCAGGCATTATCTAGATTGAACATGGCTGCTTTTGCCTATAACTCGCTGATTTGGGGAGTATCTCTTCCCATTGGAGATGAGATGCATCATAAATGCTATTTATTCTGATGCTGACAGTAACAACATTTGGGTATATTCTTTACACTATATTTTATACTATACACTACAAGCATATGTGGTACATTTATATACAAAGAGGAAATTAATTTTTTTGGTGCCATTGACACTTAATTTTTTCCCAGCTATATTGAGATGTAATTGGCACATAACATTTGTAAATTTAAGGTGTACGATTTGTTGATATATTTAAATTTTTTTAAATCATTACCACCATAGCGTTAGTTAACACCTCCATCACGTCACATAATTACCATTTTTTTGTGGGGAGAACAGATAAGATCTACTTTCTCAGCAACTTTCAAGTATATAATACAGTATTTTTAACTATAATCACCAAGCTGTCCATTAGATCCCCAGAACTTATTCACCTTATAACTGAAAAGTAGAAAGTAACTTTTAATTAAATTGAAAGTGAACTGTAAAGACCAATTCTGCTTCTTGGAGTATGCAGATGTTTTAGTTCTTAGCCGTGTGTAGTAGTAGCCTCTGTTGGAAATTCAAGATGATTTGGACAGACTGCCTGCCCTTAAGATACAGTGTAATGGAGAGAAATACCTTCATAGCAAATTATGATACAAAACAGACACTTATAAATGCTATGATAGAAGATGAAATGAATTTCGCGAGAATAAGGAAGAGGCAGTTAATTTTGATGGAGGTGGAGGCCACAGCTTAGTTGAACCCTAGAAGATAAATAGACTTTACTAAGTGAAGAAAGAGAGGAAAGACTTTCCAGGAAAAATCATACATCATGAGTAGAAGCTCTGAGGTTGAAGATGTGTTGTTATGTCACAGGACCCGAAGGAGCAGGGGAGGAAATGATGAAAAATGACTAAAAGTGACATGAGCCATTCAAGTTGCTACCATTCTGATCCTAATCACTTTCGGTGGGTATAAAGTTTATAACCAAGCCCAGGACCAGGAGTGATAGTTCCTGCTCCATGAGAAGCTTCTGTAGGTAAGGCCCTGAAATTAACCCTTTAAATGAAAAATGAGATTTTTTCCCCTCCTGCTTTAAAATGAGAACTGGTGGTAAAGTTGAGTTTCTACAAAATCCCCCATGTTTTGTTAATGTTGGTAGAACTCACATGCATACCTGCTCTTCTGTCCAGTCACTGGTGTTCTAAAGCCAACGGGAGTCTACACTCACCTCACCTCATCAATGTACTTCTTCGGAAAAGTACAATTACAGAAATGGAAGAGATCCAAGATACCATTCAGGACAAAACTCAGATTTTGAAAATGAGAAAGTTTCCAGAGAGGTTCAGTGCCCAGATGACAAGTGTAATAAATGACAGCAGCAGCTCAGGGGCGCCGTTGCTCTGGCTCTCAGCCCATGGTCCCTGCCACTTTCCAGCACAGCAGAGGAATAGGCAGAGGGCTTCCACCTCTGTGCGTGAGCCCCGCTTCCCTCTGTATGTCTTGTCATGTTTTCGCTCTTCCGTCTAAAGCAGGTTATCTGAAATGCGGTAGATAACCCTAGCTGCTTCTGGGTCTAACAGTTTAACAACATGAAGAGAGTTATTAGCCCATTGCTGTTAATATGCTGTTTTAACATCAGCCGCATCCTTGGATAAAAATGGGAGTCATGGAAGATTTCAGTGAGATTTTGAATTGGGGCACTCCTCTTCACCCAGAATCTGTTAGATCCTTTCTGATTGTGAGCCTTTCAGACAAACAATATCTTTGAGACACCAACACTTAATCTCTGTTAATTCTGGTAGTGGTTTGGAAAAACCCCATCTACCTTTGCCTATACCTCAGTTTTCTCCTCGCCTCTAGACTACTGACAGATTTTCTATAAGATACTTAAGGACGTATTTTGTTTTAATATAACACGGCAAATTTTTTGAAAACTCTTGGAAATGATAATAACAATATCCCGATCTTCATTTTAAGGATATCAGTTTCTATCTGATATTTATCATTGTAGGTTTAATAATAACTATCCTTAATAACAGTCAGTTGTTACTTTTTCACTGTTTTGGTTGAAACCATGTATCTAAAATAGATTGAAACATATCGAGTAATCCATTATAAATGTTTTAAAAATTAGTTATCCCGCTAAGTGATTGGGAACTCAGTTACCAGTCGATCATCTGGATATTTTAAAACCTCTAAATAATTGATGTAAATTTTTCTAATTTATTTAAAACATTGATTATTATATAGACATGGTTGGGTAATTGTTGATATAGTAGACTAGAACTTTCATTTAGGAAGTTTTATGTTCTATTAGTGCTTTTAAGTAGAAAAGATTAACTCATCAATTGAATTAATAGTAAATGGTATTGTTTATAAAATCTGCAATATGAGAAGGAAAAAATGGAAGCTGAGATACATAATATAAATTGAATACCTGGAAACACCAACATCTTAGTTCTTAAGAAGGGAAACGTTGCCAGGGAGGTGGGTGGAAGGGCTGCAGGTACAAAAATGATTCTGGAAAATTTTGTTTTCATTGCCTCACCTCAATTCCAAGAAGCATTAGTAGCTTTCTTCTTATTATTATTATCTTGATGACGACCATTCTGACTGGTGTGACGCGATACCTCACTGTAGTTTTGATTTGCATTTCTCTAATGATTAGTGATGTTGAGCATCCTTTCATGTGTTTGTTGGCAGTCTGTAAACCTTCTTTGAAGAAATGTCTATTTAGGTCTTCTGCCCGTTTTTCGATTGGGTTGTTTGTTTTTTTGATACTGAGCTGCATGATCTGCTTGTAAATTTTGGAGATTAATCCTTTGTCAGTTTCTTAATTTGCAAATATTTTCTCCCATTCTGAGGGTTGTCTTTTTGTCTTGTTTATGTTTTCCTTTGCTGTGCAAAAGCTTTTAAGTTTCATTAGGTCTCATTTGTTTATTTTTATTTTTATTTCCATTACTCTAGGAGGTGGGTCAAAAAGGATCTTGCTGTGATGTATGTCATAGTGTTCTGCCTATGTTTTCCTCTAAGAGTTTGATGTGTCTGGCCTTACATTTAGGTCTTTAACCCATTTTGAGTTTATTCTTGTGTATGGTGTTAGGGAGTGTTCTAATTTCATTCTTTTACATGTAGCTGTCCAGTTTTCCCAGCAACACTTTTTGAAGAGGCTGTCTTTTCTCCATTTTATATTTTTGCCTCCCTTATCAAAAATAAGGTGACCATATGTGCGTGGGTTTATCTCTGGGCTTTCTCTCCTGTTCCATTGAGCTATATTTCTGTTTTTGTGCCAGTACCATACTGTCTTGATTACTGTAGCTTTGTAATATAGTCTGAAGTCTGGGAGCCTGATTCCTCCAGTTCCTTTTTTCTTTCTCAAGGTTGCTTTGGCTATTCGGGCTCTTTTGTGTTTCCATGCAAATTGTGAAAATTTTTTTCCAGTTCTGAGGAAAATACCATTGGTAGTTTGATAGGGATTGCATTGAATCTGTAGATTGCTTTGGGTCATATAGTCATTTTCACAATGTTGATTCTTCCAGTCCAAGAACATGGTATATCTTTCCATCTGTTGGTATCATCTTTAATTTCTTTCATCAGTGTCTTATAGTTTTCTACATACAGGTCTTTTGTCTCCTTAGGTCGGTTTATTCCTAGGTATTTTATTCTTTTTGTTGCAGTGGTAAGTGGGAGTGTTTCCTTAATTTCTCTTTCAGATTTTTCATCATTAGTGTATAGGAATGCAAGAGATTTCTGTGCATTAATGTTGTATCCTGCTACTTTACCAAATTCATTGATTAGCTCTAGTAGTTTTTTGGTAGTATCTTTAGGATTTTCTATGTATAGTATCATGTCATCTGCAAACAGTGACAGCTTTACTTCTTTTCTGACTTGGATTCTGTTTATATCATTTTCTTCTCTGATTTCTGTGGCTAAAACTTCCTAAACTATGTTGAATAGTAGTGGAGCGAGTGGGCAACTTTGTCTTGTTCCTCATCTTAGTGGAAATGCTTTCACTTTTTTTCACCATTGAGAACGAAGATGGATGTTGGTTTGTCATATATGGCCTTTATTATGTTGAGGTAGGTTCCCTCTATGCCTACCTTCTGGAGAGTCTTTATCATAAATGGGTGTTGAATTTTGTCAAAAGCTTTTTCTCCATCTATTGAGATTTTCATATGGATTTTATCCTTCAATTTGTTAATATGGTTGATCACACTGATTGATTTGCATATTTTGAGGAATCCTTGCAGTCCTGGGATAAACCCCAGTTGATCATGGTGTATGATCCTTTCAATATGCTGTTAGATTCAGTTTGCTAGTAGTTTGTTGAGGATTTTGCATCTGTGTTCATCAATGAGATTGGCCTATAGTTTTCTTTCTTTGTGACATCTTTGTCTGGTGTTGGTATCAGGGTGATGGTGACCTCATAGAATGAGTTTGGCAGTGTTCCTCCGTCTCCTATATTTTGGAAGAGTTTGAGAAGGATAGTTATTAGCTCTTCTCTAAATGTTTGATAGAATTCGCCTGTGAAGCCATCTGGTCCTGGGCTCTTGTTTGTTGGAAGATTTTTAATCACAGTCTCAATTTCAGTGCTTGTGATTGGTCTGTTTATATTTTTTATTTCTTCTTGGTTCCATCTCGGAAGGTTGTGCTTTTCTAAGGCTTTGTCCATTTCTTTCAGGTTGTCCATTTTATTGGCATATAGTTGTTTGTAGTAATCTCTCATGATCCTTTGTATTTCTGCAGTGTCAGTTGTTACTTCTCCTTTTTCATTTCTACTTCTATTGATTTGAGTCTTCTCCCTTTTTTTCTTGATGAGTCTGGCTAATGGTTTATCAATTTTGTTAATCTTCTCAAAGAAACAGCTTTTAGTTTTATTGATCTTTGCTATTGTTTCCTTCATTTCTTTTTCATTTATTTCTGATCTGATCTTTATGATTTCTTTCCTTCTGATAACATTGGGGTTTTTTGGTTCTTCTTTCTCTGATTGCTTTAGGTGTAAGGTTAGGTTTTATTAGAGATGTTTCCTGTTTCTTAAGGTAGGATTGTATTGCTATAAACTTCCCTCTTAGAACTGCTCTTGCTGCATCCCATAGGTTTTGGGTCATTGTGTTTTCATTGTCATTTGTTTCTAGGTATTTTTTGATTTCCTCTTTAATTTCTTCAGTGATCTCTTGGTTATTAAGGAGTGTATTGTTTAGCCCCTATGTGTTTATATTTTTTTACAGATTTTTCCCTGTAATTGATATCTAGTCTCATAGCATTGTGGTCAGAAAAGATACTTGATATTATCTCAATTTTCTTAAATTTACCAAGGCTTGATTTGTGACCCAAGATATGGTCTATCCTAGAGAATGTTCCATGAGCACTTGAGAAGAATGTGTATTCTGTTGTTTTTGGATGGAATATCCTATAAATATCAATTAAGTCCATCTTGTTTAATGTATCACTTAAAGCTTGTGTTTCCTTCTTTTATTTTCATTTTGGATGATCTGTCCATTGGTGAAAGTAGGGTGTTAAAGTCCCCTACTATGATTGTGTTACTGTCGATTTTCCCTTTTATGGCTGTTAGCATTTACCTTATGTATTGAAGTGCTCCTATGTTGGGTTCATAAAAATTTACATTGTTATATCTTCTTTTTGGACTGATCCCTTGATCATTATGTAGTGTCCTTTTTTGTCTCTTGTAATAGTCTTTATTTTAAAGTCCATTTTGTCTGATATGAGAATTGCTACTCTAGCTTTCTTTTGATTTCCATTTGCATGAACTGTCTTTTTCCATCCCCTCACTTTCAGTCTGTGTGTGTCCCTAGGTTTGAAGTGGGTCTCTGTAGACAGCATGTTTACTGGTCTTGTTTTTGTATCCATTCAGCCAGTCTATGTCTTTTGGTTGGAGTATTTAATCCATTTACATTTAAGGTAGTTATCGATATGTATGTTCCTATTACCATTTTCTTAATTGTTTCGGATTTCTTATTGTAGGTCTTTTACTTCTCTTGTGTTTCCTACATAGAGAAGTTCCTTTAGCATTTGTTATAAAGCTGGTTTGGTGGTGCTGAATTCTGTTAACTTTTGCTTCTTTGTAAAGGTTTAAATTTCTCCGTCGAATCTGAATGAGATCCTTGCTGGGTAGAGTAATCTTGGTTGTAGGTTTTTTCATTTCATCACTTTAAATATGTCCTGCCACTCCCTTCTGGCTTGCAGAGTTTCTGCTGAAGGATCAGCTGTTAACTTTGGGGATTCCCTTGTATGTTACTTGTTGCTTTTCCCTTGCTGCTTTTAATATTTTTTCTTTGTATTGAATTTTTGATAGTTTGATTAATATGTGTCTTGGAGTGTTTCTCCTTGGATTTATCCTGTATGGGACTCTGTGCTTCCTGGACTTGATTGACTATTTCCTTTCCCATATTAGGGAAGTTTTCAACTATAATTTATTTTTTTTAACATCTTTATTGGAGTATAATTGCTTTACAATGTGTGTTAGTTTCTGCTTTATAACAAAGTGAATCAGTTATACATATACATATGTTCCCATATGTCTTCCCTCTTGCGTCTCCCTCCCTCCCAGCCTCCCTATCCCACCCCTATAATTTCAGATATTTTCTCAGTCCCTTTCTTTTTCTCTTCTTCTTCTGGGACCCCTATAATTCAAATGTTGGTGCATTTAATGTTGTCCCAGAGGTCTCTGAGACTGTCCTCAGTTCTTTTTGTTCTTTTTTCTTTATTCTGCTCTGTGATAATTATTTCCACTATTTTATCTTCCAGGTCACTTATCCGTTCTTCTGCCTCAGTTATTCTCCTATTGATTCATTATAGAGAATTTTAAATTTCATTTATTGTGTAGTTCATCATTGTTTGTTTGCTCTTTAGTTCTTCTAGGTCCTTGTTAAATGTTTCTTGTATATTCTCCATTCTATTTCCAATATTTTGGAACATATTTACTATCATTACTCTGAATTCTTTTTCAGGTAGACTGCCTGTATCCTCTTCATTTGTTTGGTCTGGTGGGTTTTTGCATTGCTCTTTCATCAGCTGTGTTTTTCTCTGTGTTCCCATTTTGCTTAACTTACTGTGTTTGGGGACTCCTTTTCGCAGGCTGCAGGTTCATATTTCCCATTGTTTTTGGTGTCTGCCCCTAGTGACTAGGGTTGGTTCAGTGGCTTGTGTATGCTTCCTGGTGGAGGGGACTGGTGCCTGTGTTCTGGTGGATGAGGCTGGATCTTGTCTTTCTGTTGGACAGGACCACGTCCGGTGGTGTGTTTTGGGGTTTGTGTGTGACCTTATAATTTTAGGCAGCCTCTCTGCTAATGGTTGGGGTTGTGTTCCTGTCCTGCTAGTTGTTTGGCATAGGGTGTCCAGCACTGTAGCTTGCTGGTAGTTGAGTGGAGCTGGGTCTTAATGTTGAGATGGAGATCTCTGGGAGTGCTTTCACCATTTGATATTGTGTGGAGCCTGGAGGTCTCTGGTTGTCCAATGTCCTGTACTCATCTCTCCCCGCTCAGAGGCACAGGCCTGAAACCCGGCCGGAGCACCAAGACCCTGTCAGCCACATGGCTCAGAAGAAAAGAGAGAAGAAAAGAAAGAAAAAAGAAATAAATAAAATAAAGTTATTAAAATAAAAAAAATTTTTAACTTAAAAGTAATTTAAAAAAAAGAGTGAGGGAAAGAAGAGAGCAGCCAAACCAGAAAACAAATCCACCAGTGATAACAAGCGCTACAAACTATACTGAAAGAAAAAAAAAAAAAAAAAAAATGGAGAGACAGAACCCTAAGACAAATGGTAAAGCAAAGCTATACAGAGAAAATCACACAAAGAAGCATACACATACACACTCACAAAAAGAGAAAAAGGAAAAAAAATATATCTATATATATTAATTTAAAAAAAGGAAAAGGAGGAGAGCAACCAAATCAATAAACAAATCTACCAATGATAATAAACTCTAAATACTAAACTAAGATAAACATTAAACCAGAAACAAGTTAGATGCAGAAAGGAAACCCCAAGTCTACAGTTGCTCCCAAAGTCCACTGCCTCAATTTTGGGATGATTCTTTGTCTATTCAGGTATTACAGAGATGCAGGGTACATCAAGATGATTGTGGAGATTTAATCTGCTGCTCCTGAGGCTTTTGGGAAGTCTGAGGTCTTCTGCAAGCATTCAGTAGGTGTTCTGTAGGATTTGTTCCACATGTAGATGTATTTCTGATGTATTTGTGGGGAGGAAGGTGATCTCCACATCTTACTCCTCCACCATCTTGAAGGACCACCAGGAGCTTTATTATTGAATGTTATCTTTTAAAACAATTTTCCAAGTCTTCATTTGTACTAATATTTTATTTATAACGTATAAATAAATATAGGTCAATCACAATAGATTCGTTAATAGAACAGAATACATTTGGAAGTTTTTACACCTTTTAAATGGTTATTAAACCTGGCCTCCAGTGATTGCTTTCAATAAAAATTTTTTTTCTAAGAACTAAATAAGGGGGAATGTTTCATCACGTCAGAATTTTTTATTGCGAAATAATTAGTTGAGGACGTACTATTTGCACATAATGTATGTGGACAAGATTGGGCAATGTGATGTAAAGATAATGAAATTAGGTATATTCAGGCCTCAGTGAACAAGCGTATTCTAAGGCTATTGATGAATCAAATGATGACAGTCCAAAAAGAGTTTGCAGTTGAAGTATCTCATCATTCTCTACCTACTTAAGCCTTTTGTTAATGATTTAGATTAAGATATAGAAGACTTTATGCATATGAAAGTAGTGAATGAAACAAAGCTGAGAAGGACAACTAATATGTCATATAGCAAGGTTAGAAATAAAAGATCTGAAGACCACTACGAAAATGTTGTTTCTTTTTATCTTATCATAGATGGAAAAAATGGATGGAGACTTAGCAGATTGATGTTTACAGTAAATAAATGTTTAGTCTTGAACGTTGATTCTCAAGAGAGATCAGAAGTAGAAAGACCTAGGTTAATAGCAATTCCTAAGAAAAGGCTAGAGAATTTTAGGCAATTGTACGTTCAGTGTAGGCCAATAGTGTTACTTCGAAAGCTAGAATCTTACTCTTCATAATAGAAAGCACTGGCATGATTATTTATAGTTTGCAAGGCACTTATTTTTTAAAAGTTGGGATATTGAGGTACAATTTACATAGTGTAAAACACATCCATTGTACTATAGTGTTCTGAGTTTCAACGAAGTCATACCGTCGTATTACCACCCCCGCAACTTAGATAATAGACCATTTCCTTCATTCCCAGCAGTTCCCTTATGTCCCTTTTAGTCAGCTATTCCCTTTATCCAAGCCCCTCGTAACCCCTGATCATTTTCTGGCCCCATAGTTTTGCAAAGCATTTTTCACATAACTTTTTGTATTCTCATAAGATCTCTACAGTATCTAATATTAGCAGTATCTGTTGTATAAATGAAGTAACCAGGGTTCAGTTAAGCAACTTTCTGAAAGCTACACTATATAAATAGTGGATCCAGGACTTGAACCTTCATTTTTCTAATTCAGAATCCCAAACACTTCCTTGATCTTTCCATCTAGCCCCTTGCTCCAAGAGCCCCAGCTTCTTTGCATTGTTCATTCACCTGCAGGTGGATCCTATAGTAGGAGCCAGCATTCAACATTCACAGTAAGAATGGAAGGGCCAGAGCAGCGTTTCTCAACCTTTCTTTCATTATCATCCCCATAAGGATCCTTTTTAGAATTTTTTTCCTAATCGCATACCCTCCCCAATTAAACTTTAACACCATAGATATACTATATTTCTGTGTGTGTACTGTAAATATCTGTGCTTTATATATAAAAAGAGTAGGTTTTTTTCACCCATCCTGCAAGAACCAGTATGCCCCACTGGGGGTAATATATCCCTCACTGAGAATGCTTAGACTAGAACTAGACCAGAATGATCTTCAACCATTGTCCCAACTGACATGCATGACACATGACCCTTGAGTGAGTATGAGACACATTCAAGGTCACACCGAAATTTTCATGACACTGAAAATTTAGAAAATGGCACAGCAGACTTTAGACAAGATCTTTATGAAGGCATCTTAAGAACATGTAGGTAAGTAAAATCAGCCGTTAGACATAATCTTCAAATATTATTTAACAGGAGAAGTTAAAATATGGCTAATTTTTAAAAGTAATTTTTAAAAAGTTGGCTTTTAATCTAAATCCTGACTTCAACATATAATAAGGTGAACAGACTAGTTCTATTGAAGAGTAAACATTAATGTTGCTATTGTTAAGTGCTGCAGTGGATACAATGTATAGCTTTAATATGTTAATGTGAATATGATTATTGCAAGTGTAGCTTGCCTCATCCCTTTATCTGCCTTTCATTAAGCAGTCATCACTGAAGGGTCATGATAACCAGATGTCAGTGTCCTCAATTGCCTTATATGCAGTACAGAGGAAGAAGCATTCCTTACTTTGCTTTTTTTTTTTTACTGTATTTTTATTGTGCTAAAATACACATGACATAAATTTTACTGCCATAACCATTGTTAAGTGTACAGTTCAGTGGTCTTAAAAACATTCATTGTTGTGCAAACATCCATCCCCATAACTCTTTTCATCTTGTAAAACTGAAACTCTATACCCATTAAACACTAACTCCCACCCTCCCCCGCAGCCCTTGGAAACCACCATTATACTTTCTGTCTTTATGATTTTGCACATCTTATTAAGTACCTCATGTAAGTGGAATCATACAGTATTTGTCTTTTTATGATTGGCTTATTTTACTTAATATCCTCAAGGTTCAACTATGTTGTAGCATATAGTAGAATTTCCTTCTATTCTAAGGCTGAATAATATTTCATTGTATATATAGTTGAAGCTTGAAAAACCTGGGTTTGAACTCTGCAGATCCATTTATACAGTACCTGGATTTTTTTTTCCCCAATAAATGCTATGGTATTACGCCATATGAGGTTCATTGAATCCACAAATGCAGAACCATGGGTTTGGAGGGCCGGCTCTAAAGTTACATACAGATTTTGAACTACACAGGGATCCCTGTCTCTAACCCCTTTGATTGTTCAAGGGTCCACTGTATGACATGTTGCTTATCTGTTCATCCATCCATGGACATTTGGGTTGCTTCCACGTTTTAGCCATCATGAATAATGCTGCTATGAACATTGGTGTACAAATATTCTTCTAAACCCTGCTTTTAATTCTTTGGGGTATATACCCAGAAGTGGAATTGGTGCATCATACGGTAATTCTATTTTTAATTTTTTGAGGAACCACCATACTATTTCACATAGTGGCTATACCAGTTTACATTCCCAACAACAGTGCACAAGTATTCCAATTTCTCTACATTCTGACCAGCACTTATTATTTTCTGGTTTGTTTTTTTTTGATATTAGGCATTCCAATGGGTATGAGGTGATGTCTCATTGCAGTGTTGATTGCAATTACCCTAATGATTAGTGATGTTGAGCATCATTTATGTGCTTATTGGCCATTTGTATGTCTTCCTCAGAGAAATGTCTATTCCAATCCTTTGCTCTTTTTGAATCAGGTTGGTTGTTTTTTGTTGTTGTTGAGTTTTAGGAGTTCTCTATATATTCTGGTTATTAACTCCTTATCAAATACATGATTTACAAATATTTTCTCCCACTCTGGGTGTCTTTTTACTCTGTTGATAGTGTATTTTGGTGCACAAAATTTTTTAATTTTCATTAAGTCCAGTTTGTCTGTTATTCTTTTGTTGCCTGTGTCTCTGGCGTCATATCCAAGAAATCATTGCCAAATCCAATGTCATGAAGCTTTTGTCCTTTGTTTTCTTCCAAAAGTTTTATTGTTTTAGATCCTTGATCCATTTTGAGTTAATTTTTACGTATGGTGCTAGGTAAGGGGCCAACTTCATTCTTTTGCATGTGGATATCCAGTTTTCCCAGTACCATTTGTTGAAAAGACTGTCCATTTTCCATTGAATTGTGTTGGCATCCTTGTCAAAAAGCCATTTGAGCATATATGCTAGGGTTCATTTCTAGCTCTGTGTTCTATTGGTCTGTATGTCTGTCTTAATGCTAATACCACACTGTTTTGATTACTGTAGCCTTCAGTAAGTTAAGTGTGAGTCTTCTATTTTTCTTCTTTTTTTTTGAGTTTGTTTAGGCTGTTAGGTGTCTCTTAAGATTCCGTATGAATTTTAGGATGGATTTTTCTATTTCTGTGAAAAATGCCATTGAAATTTTGATAAGTATTGCATCAAATCTGTAGGTTATTTTGGGTAGTAGTCACATTTTAACAATATTAAGCCTTCTAATCCATGAACATTTGGTATGTTTTCATTTATTTATGTCTTCTTTAATTTCTTTCACCAATGTTTTGTAGTTTTCATTGTATAAGTCTTTCACCTCCTTGGTAAATTTATTCCTAAGTATTTTATTCTGTTTGATGCTATTGTAAATGGAATTGTTTTTGTAATTTCCTTTTCACATTGTTCATTGTGTATAAAAATACAATTGAGTTTTGTGTGTTGACTTTGTATCCTGCTACTTTGCTGAATTCATTTGTTATACAGTTTTTTGTGTGATCTTTAGCATTTCCTTACATATATATTTTTTTACTGAAGTATAGTTGATTTACCATATTGTGTTAGTTTCAGGTGTCTAGCACAGTGATTCATTATTTTTGCAGATCGTATTCCATTATAGCTTAATACAAGATAATGGGTATAATTCCCTGAGCTGTACAGTATATCCTTGTTGCTTATCTATTTTGTGTACTGTTGTTTGTATCTATTAATCCCATACCCCTAATTTGTTCCTGCACCTTCTCTCTCCCCTTTGGTAACCACAAGTTTATTTTCTATATTTGTAAGTCTGTTTCTATTTTGCATATACACTCATTTGTATTATTTTCTTAGATTCCACATGTAAGTGATATACAGTATTTGTCTCTTCTGACTTGTTTTACTATGCATAATATTCTCTAGGTTCATCCAGGTTGCTGCATATGGCAGTATTTCATTGTTTTTTTAATGGCTGCATAATATTCCATTTTGTGTGTGTGTGTGTGTGTGTGTGTGTGTATGTATATATATATGTGTGTGTGTATGTGTGAGTGTGTGTGTATTTGTTGATCATTTCAAAGAACCATCTTTTGGTTTCATTTACTTTTTTGTTTTTCTGTTCTCTAGTTCATTTATCTCTGCTCCAACCTTTATTATTTCCTTCCTTCTGCTAGCTTTGGATTTTTTAAAAATTCTTTTTCTATTTCCCTAAGATGTAAAGTTAGGTTTTGGATTTGAGATCTTTTATGTTTTTTAATATGTTTATAACTATAAGCTTATTCCTTAGCTCCACTTTGCTACATCCCATAAGTTTTGGTTTGTTGTGGTTTATTTTCATTCATCTCTAAGTATCAATATTTTCTAATTTGCCTTGACAATTTTTCTTTGATCCATTGACTGCTTAAACATGTGTTATTTAATCCCACAATTTTGTGAATTTTCCAATTTTCTTAATGTTATTGATTTCTAACTTTGTCCCATTATGGTCAGAAAAGATACATTGTATGATATCTGTCTTTTAAAATGTGTTGTGACTTAATTTGTGGCCTAACACATGGTCTATTCAGGGAAATGTCACATGTACACTTGAGAAGAGTGGGCTTTCTGTTTTTGTTGGGTAGAATATTCTGGGTATGTTGATGGATCTGTTTGGTTTGTTGTTTTTTAAGTGCTGTATTTCCTCATTTATCTCCTCTCTGGTTGTTCTTTCTGTTGTTCTGTGTAGGGCATTGAACTCTCTCCAACTCCTATTGAATGGTCTGTTTTTCCCTTCAGTTCTGTCCATTTGTCTTTCACATGCTTTGATGGTCTGTCATTAGATACATAAATATTTATGATTATAATATCTTCTTGCTGTATTGAAATTTTGATTAATATATGATGACCATCTTTGTCTCTTGAAACCTTTTTTGATTTAAAGTCTGTTATGTCTGATATTAGAATACCCACCTCTGCTCTCTTTTGCTTACTATAAGAATGGAATATCTTTTTCCATCCTTTTACTTCTAGCCTGTTTGTGTCTTTGAATCTCAAGTCTCTTGTAGATAGCATATGGTTGGATCATGTATTTTTATCCATTCTCTGTCTTTTGATTGGAGAGTTCAGTCCATTTACATTTAGAGTAATTACTGATAAGTAGGGTTTTCTGTTGGAGAGTTCAGTCCATTTACATTTAAAGTAATTACTGATAAGTAGGGTTTTCTGTTGGAGAGTTCAGTCCATTTACATTTAAAGTAATTACTGATAAGTAGGGATTTCTGTCATTGTGTTGTTTTCTATATGCCTTATAGCTTTTTTCTTCTTCTAGTGTTATTGAGATGTAATTGACATACAGCACTGTATAAGTTTAAGGTGTACAGCATAATGGTTTGACTTATATACATCATGATTACCACAGTAAGTTTAGTGAACATCCATCATCTCATATAGGCACAAAATAAAAGAAAAATAATTTTTTCCTCGTGATAAGTACTCTTAGGATTTATTCTGTTTAAATATATTCTTATAAAACATACAGCAGTGTTAATATTTCTCATGTTGTACATTACATCCCAAGGACTTATGTATCTTATATAATTGGAAGCCTTATAACTTCTTTGTAGCTCAGTTCCTGCATTAGTATTCTCTCTTGTGTTAAGTTGATTTTTTTTGTACTGAAATGTTTAAATTCCTTTCTCATTTCCTTTTTTGTCCATTCGATGGCTATTTTCTTTGTGGTTACTATGGGGATTACATTTACTCTCCTGAAGTTTTAATACTCTAATTTGAATAAATACCAGCTTTACTCCAGTAACATACAAAAACTTTGCTCCTTTACAGCTCCAGTTTTGGTGGAGTCTTCCGGGTTTTCTATATATGACATCATATCATCTGCAAAGAGTGACAGTTTTACTTCATCTCTTCCAGTTTGTCTTTTCTTTTCTTGCCTAATGGCTCTGGCTATGACTTCCAATACTATGTTGAATAAAAGGGTTGAGAGTGGGCATCTTTTCTTGTTCCTGTTATTATTATAGGAAAATCTTTCAGCTTTTCCCCATTGAGTATGATGTTAACTGCAGGCTTGTCATATATGGCAGTGGTCGCCAACCTTTTTGGCACCAGGGACCAGTTTCGTGGAAGACAGTTTTTCCATGGACGGGGGGCTGGTGGTTCAGGAGGTAATGAGAATGATGGGGGTGATGGGGAGCAGCAGATGAAACTTTGCTTACTCGCCCACTGCTCACCTCCTGCTGTGCGGCCCGGTTCCCAACAGGAACTGGGGTTTGGGAACCCCTGATATATGGCCTATATTGTGGTATGTTCCCTCTGTACCCACTTTGATGTGAGCTTTTATTGTAAATGAATATTGAATTTTGTCAAATGCTTTTTCTGCATCTGTTGAAATGATCATACGATTTTTGTCTTTCATTCTGTTAATGACACATTATCACATTGATTTACAGGTGTTGTACCATCTTTGCATCCCTAGACTAAATCCCATAGTGTATGATCCTTTTAATGTATTGTAGAATTTGGCTTGCTAATATTTTGTTGAAGATTTTTGCATTTATGTTAATCAAGGATATTGGCCTGTAATTTGTTTTCTTGTAGTGTCCTTGTCTGGTTTTGATATTGGGGTTACTAATAATTCTTTTGAATCACTAGTCTCTTAGATTTGGAGCTACAAGTCAAAGTTATAGTACTACTGGCTTTTAAACTAATATTTTTTTTGTATTTTAAGTGTATTAGTCTCTTAAATTAGGTAGAAAACAGAAAGTGTAGTTACCATTGTTACAGTAACACAAGTTTTTATAATTCCCCGTGTATTTACCTTTATTGAAATATTTATTTCTCCATTCAGCTTCAGTTTACTGCCTATTGTCCTTTCACTTCACTGTGCAGGATTCCCTTGAGCATTTCTTGCAGGGCAGGGGTGTTGGTCACTGACTCCCTCAGCTTTTGTTTATCTGAGAATATCTTAATTTCTCCCTCACTTTTGAAGGACATTTTTGCCACAGATATAATTATTGGTTGATAGTTTCTCTCTTTTAGCATTTTGAGTATATCAGTCTCTGGCCTCCAAAGTTTTGATGAGAAATCTGTTGATAATCTAATTGAGGATCCCTTGTATGTGATGATTCACTTCTTTCTTATCAAAGTTTGATTATAATGTGTCTTAGTGTAGGTCTTTGAGTCCTTTGAGCTTCTTGGATATTCATACTCATATCTTTCATCTTGAAGTTTTCATTAATTATTTTTTCAGATATTTTCTCTGCCCTTTTCTCTTTCTCTTCTCCTTCTGGGATGTTTATGATGTGTAGGATGGTACTTGCTGGTGTCCCACAGGTTCTGTTTGCTTTTCTTAGATCTTTTTTTCTTCCTTTTCCTCAGACTCAATAATTTCCACTGTCCTATCTTCATGTTCACTGATTCTTTCTTCTGCCTGCTGAAATCTGTCTTTGAATCCTTCCAGTGAATTTCTCATTGCAGTTACTGTACTTTTCATCTCCAGAATTTCTTTTGGCTTTCTTTTTTGGGTTTTCTTTCTCTTTATTGATACTTCCATTTTGTTCACACATTATTTTCTTGACTTTTTGACATCTTCCTTTAGTTTTTTGAGCATCTTTAAGACATTTGTTTTAAAGTCTTTAGTATATCTTCCATCAAATCTTTTTCTAGGACAGTTTCTGTTGATTTATTTTTTTCCCTGAATGAGCCATATTTTCCTGTCTCTGTATGCCTTGTGATTTTTTTGTTGAACAAAAGACGTGTAAATCTAATAATGTAGTAACTCTGGAAATCAGATCTTCCTCCTTGCCTGGGGTATGTTGTTGATTGGTTTTGGTTTTTGATTTTGATTGTTGTAGACTTTTTTTGTACCAACATCAGCCTTAAGTATGAACTTAAGGTCTTCTCAGGTCTTTTTTGAGCCTTTCCCTGGACATGCACAGTCAGCTTTCTAATTTTCCCCATATATGCAGTTGTTTTTGAATGTCCTAGTCTTGAATGTCTGACTCCCAGAAGAGGAAAATGGAAAAAAAGTCAAAGTGGCATAAAAAAGGGTGTCAGCCCTTTAAATCCCCAAGAAGTCACTTCAGCTAAGAGGGAGGGGCTTTCAACAAGGGAGGGAGGTGCAGCAGCAATGTCTGCCCACCTTTTTGCACCTCAGAAGCAGCAGTCAGCGTTCAGAGCACAGCTCCCCAATATTTGAAAGACAGGGTCCTTTTTGCTTATGCTGGCTCCCACAAGCTGTGTGCGAGCTGCTCAAGGAACCTGAAAATAGCTTCCCTGCCACATGGCTGGGGTGGGGGATGAGTGGCTACTGTGCTAAGAGCTAAAATTGACCAAACTTAATCACGGCTTACTGTCTGAGCCTTCCCTGGATGTTACTGAGCTCCAAAATATTTAATCAGACAAATTCTGCTGGTGTAATTGTTACCTGGGTAGGGGGACAGATGTCTGGTGCTTCCTACTCCACTATCTTCCCAGAATCCTCTCCTTACATTGTTTCTCATTTGTTTTGTCTTGGATATTTTAAAAGGGGTAAATTTAAAATTGACAAGCTTTTCTGAATGGAAATAACCCTATGGCAGAAAGTTATAATTGCCACAGCAATTTCCAGCAGACTGCTGCAGAATTGATGCAAAAGGTCTTAAGTGATAGGATCCATGCATTCCTTAACTGAAGCTTTACCCTTACATCTGACTAAAGAAACATACTGTAATAAAAACGATTGAGAGTAAACGTATTATATAGAATACATTGAATCTAATTTAGTTTCAGAATAAGGCAGAAGTGTCTACTTTGTTACAACAGATAGCTGGCAACATCTCAAAACTGGCTGTTATTCTGTGGTTGAGAACGGCATCCTTAGAGGATGAAACTAGAGAGAGAAGTTATTTGCTGCAACACACCTAACATATATCGCTGGAACAAACATAGGATAACAACAGATGTTCTGGTTCAAACAGGAAGAAATTCAAGATAAAAAAATAAAGTCACTGGCTAGTGACATTTCTGATATCCAGCCCAGCAAATGTTGCAAATCTGTTGACTAGGTTTCAAAGCCTGGGAATACTTGTCCACACTTTTCAACTTCACCCTCTTGGTTCTTGGTTCTGCCCTCTGAGTCATCCTTCATTTTTGATGGAAGGCAGCACATTTGCAGCTGAGTGGCTTTATCAGCCTGCTTCCTGCCAATAGAATTTTGGAAATCTAATGGCCTCTTTTCATTTTGTACCCTTGTTGTCCCTTGCATTCCAAGTTGGCAGTGTTTCTGCTGAAATAAATTTCTCAAAAACTTACTAGTCTTCTGTGAATTTCACTGGGATTCACTCCAGTAGAGAAAAAAGACACATCCCCTCAGATCTTTCCAAGATAATCCTTTCTGTATTTCAGGCTCGTGCTAAAATGGCTGATGGGCAGTGCCTTTAAGTTCCCAGAGGCTCTCTGGTTTAATTGAAAGGATCTGTGAGACACACCCTTAATCACCTGAAAGGGACCTTTGTCTAACTGAGTAGTCTGAGGTTTTGATCTTTCTGCGGTTTTAGCAAAAGGTTATATCATCACAGTCTCAACCTTTTCTATGGAGCTTGCTTTCCTGACAGTGAGTCTCTTAATTTCAGTGTCTTTTGCCATCTGTAGAGTCAACTTTTAAATCAAGTCCTATTTCCTGTTTACTTAAGTTTTAACCTCAGTTTCTCTCTCTCTCTCCCCTTCCCTCCCTCTCCCTCTCTCCCTCTCTTCCCTCTCCTTTCCTCTGTCTCTGTCTCTGCCTCTGCCTCTGCCTCACTCTCAGCTTTTACTATAAGTGGCAAGGAGAAATCAGGTGGTACTTTCAAAATATTGCTTGGAAATTTCTTGCACTGTATATACAAGCTCGTTGCTTACACATGCTGCTTCCCGCATAATGCAGGATACAGTTTCACTAAGCTTTCTGCCAACAAAGCAAGGATCTCCCTTCCTCCAGTTTCCAATAACGTGTTTCTTATTTTATTCTGTTACTGGGCACAATGCATCCGTCACTTGGGGTGCTTAGCCAAATGAACACACCAAGTACTTTTGATTAAAGCAGAAGCATTGATTCCTTGTGACAAGTAAGGAGACAGGGAGATAGCTCTCAAAGGCTTGTCTCCCAGCACAGCAGGATCAGGGAAGTTTAAGCTATGGGTGCATGCATATTCCCGAAGAGGCAAGTGTGATTTTCCATGTAGAGATGGAGTTCCAGATGGGCTTGCATAGTGCGACAACATGCTCAAACACAGTTGCAGGTTCAGAAATAGTGGCAATCCCCCACCCTTGGGGTGGAGATTTTAGCTTTAAAATGAGGCAAAGGTCACTCTAGGTTGACAAAATCCAGGTACCTTCCACTGTAGCGGGGTGTGGGTTCGATCCCTGGTTGAGGCCAAAAAAAAAAAAAAAAGAATGTGCTTTAGACTGATCTGTACCTTTGGAACGGAACCTGGGAGTCATTATGACTGATTTATTATCTCTGCTGTGGTTACTTCTCCTTCCTGATAAGTCATTTGTTTCTGCATTCTTTGTTCTAAATACCGAGACCTATCCTTGGTTTCCACATGAAGACCCAGGAGGCCATAATTCATCTTTTTCCGAGTCATCGGTAAACAGGACACAAGAGAGTTCTAAAATTCACGCTCTGGGTCTCAACCTAAGTTTGTCTAGTGCGTGTTACACCTTCTCTCATTGCCTATTATTTTCCTTCTGTAAGATATGACATACTCTGGTTTGACCTCACCCCTTCCTTATTACTGCCTGGCTAGCACTTCTGAGCTCTCACCAGCGGTGTCCTTTTTTTTGGGGGGGGGGCACACTGCACGGCATGCAGGATCTTAGTTCCCCGACCAGGGATCAAATCCATGCCCCCTGCAGTGAAAGCGTGGATTCTTAACCACTGGACTGCCAGGGAAGTCCACCAGTGGTGTCCTTAAAATCCAGATGTCAACTAAAAATCTGTTGAAGGCACTTTAGGCTTTCTCTGTCATGCTACCCAAATTCTTCCTGTCTCCTCTCACTGTCCAGTTCCAAAGACATTCCCACCTTTTAGATATTTGTTAGAGCAGTAACCCACTTCCAGATACCAAACTCTGTATTAGTTTTCAATTGTTGTGTAACAGATCACCACAAATGTAGTGCCTTAAAACAACAAAAGTCTGCTATCTCATGCTGTCCATGGCTCAGGTGTCCAGGCACAACTTAGCTGGGTCCTCTGTCTCTGGTCTTACAAAGCTGAAATCAAGGTAACAGCTGGGCTGCATTTTCATAAGGAGGCTCAAGTTTGGAACAGAATCTGCTTTCAAGCTCATGAGAGTTGTCGGTAGACTCGTTTCCTTGCAGCCGCATAAGGACCCCAGCTTCTTACTGGCTGTGACCTAGAGGCCTCAGGGACACATTAGTCCCCTGCCATGTGGCGGTCTCATGGGTCCTCTCCGAACATGGCAGCTTATTTCATCAAGACCAGCAGCAGTATCCTCACTCCAGTCTGCTGAGATTATGTTCCCTTATATAAGACTCAAGCATGGGAGTGACATCATATAACCTTTGCCATGTTCTCTTGATCAGAGGCAACTCACAGGTTCTGCCTACCCCCCGAGGTGAGTACAGGAGTGAGACTCATTGGGAGTCACCTTAGGATATGTACCCCAAAGATGGTGTAGTAGGGTGAACAGTGTCCCCCAGAGATATCAAGTTATAATCCTTGGAAACTGTAAATATTACCCTATTTGGTGAAAAAGGGGGACTTTACAGTTGTAATTAAGATAGAGATCTTCAGGTAAAGGGATTGTCTTAGCTTATTTCAGTGGGTACTAAATGCAAGCACATGTATTCTTACAGGAAGGGGGCAGAAGGGGCTTGGACGTGTACACAGAGGAGAAGGCCATGTGAACATGGAGTAGAGAGAAATTTAAGGTGTCGGCCTTGATTGAAGATTGAAGTGATGTAGCCACAGCCAAGTAATGCTGTCGCCATAATCTCCCCCTTGAGCCTCTGTGGAGTGTGTGGCCTTTTGCTCAGCTTAATTTCTGTTACTCTTCTGGCCTCCAGAACTGTGATAGAATAAATTTCTGTTTCAAGCCACCCAGTTTGTCCCAGTTTTGTTGCATCAGCCATAGGAAACGAATACAGATGGATATTCATTGATACATCATTGTTGCTTTTTTAATGCATTTCACTGATTACTCAGTCAGATTAAGTATCTTTTCATAAGATTCTTGACTGTCCAAGTGTTTTCTTCTGAGTTTTTCAATTTGTCTTTTGTCTCTTTTTTAAAAAAAAACAAAGATAAGAAAATTACTCAGTTTCTTATTGATTAGTAAAAATATTTTAGATACTCGGATCACTAATGCTATGTCAGTTGTCCATGTTACTGAAGAGATATTTCTTTTCTTCCAATCTATAGCTTGTCTTTCTACCTTATATAGAGTGTCTTCTGCATTCAGAAGCTTTTTATACTGTTTTTTTTAATTATGGAAACTTTTAAACATACCCAAAAGAAGAGAGACTAGTATAATGCATCTTCAATGTACATAATCTTCAACAATTATCAGCATTTTTTCCCAGAATTATTTATCTTTTCCTTTAGGTTGTGTGCCTTTTGTGCATTACCTAAGAAATCCTTAAATAAAGACTGTGTTGCTGTTATTTGTGTAACTGAGTATTTCTGTCATGGTAAAACACTCATTCTTTTTGTGATAACACTTGTTCTTTCTAGCTTTTTCTTTTTTTTTAAACATCTTTATTGGAGTATAATTGCTTTACAATGGTGCATTAGTTTGTGCTTTATAACAAAGTAAATCAGCTACACATATATATATATCTCCCCATATCTCCTCTATCTTACGTCTCCCTCCCACCCTCCTTATCCCACCCCTCTAGGTGGTCACAAAGCACCGAGATGATCTCCCTGTGATATGAAATTGCTTCCCACTAGCTATCTATTTTACATTTGGTAGTGTATATATGTCCATGCCACTCTCTCACTTCATCCCAGTTTATCCTTCCCCGTCCCCATGTCCTCAAGTCCATTCTCTACATCTTTGTCTTTATTCCTGTCCTGCCCCTAGGTTCCTCAGGAACTTTTTTTTTTTTTTTTTTAGATTCCATATATATGTGTTAGCATATGGTATATGTTTTCCTCTTTCTGACTTACTCCACTCTGTATGACAGACTCTAGGTCCATCCAGCTCACTACAAATAATTCAATTTTGTTTCTTTTTATGGCTGAGTAATATTCCATTGTATGTATGTGCCACATCTTCTTTATCCATTCATCTGTCGATGGACACTTAGGTTGCTTCCATGTCCTGGCTATTGTACATAGAGCTGCAATGAACATTGTGGTACATGACTCTTTTTGAATTATGGTTTTCTCAGGGTATATGCCCAGTAGTGGGATTGCTGGGTCATATGGTAGTTCTATTTGTAGTTTTTTAAGGAACCTCCATACTGTTCTCCATAGTGGCTGTATCAATTTACATTCCCACCAACAGTGCAAGAGGCTTCCCTTTTCTCCACACGCTCTCCAGCATTTATTGTTGGTAGATTTCTTGATGATGGCCATTCTGACTTGTGTGAGGTGACACCTCATTGTTGTTTTGATTTGCACCTCTCTAATGATTACTGATGTTGAGCATCCTTTCATGTGTCTGTTGGCAATCTGTATATCTTCTTTGGAGAAATGTCTATTTTGGCCTTCTGCCAATTTTTGGATTGGATTGTTTGGGTTTTTTTGATATTGAGCTGTATGAGCTGCTTATAAATTTTGGAGATTAATCCTTTGCCAGTTGCTTCATTTGCAAATATTTTCTCCCAGTCTGAGGGTTGTCTTTTCGTCTTGTTTATGTGTTCCTTTGCTGTGCAAAAGCTTTTTAGTTTCATTAGGTCCCATTTGTTTATTTTTGTTTTTATTTCCATTTCTCTAGGAGGTGGGTCAAAAAGGATCTTGCTGTGATGTATGTCACAGTGTTCTGCCTATGTTTTCCTCTAAGAGTTTGATAGTGTCTGGCCTTACATTTAGGTCTTTAATCCATTTTGAGCTTATTTTTGTGTATGGTGTTAGGGAGTGTTCTAATTTCATTCTTTTACATGTAGCTGTCCAGTTTTCCCAGCACCACTTATTGAAGAGGCTGTCTTTTCTCCATTGTATATTCTTGCCTCCTTAATCAAAGATGAGGTGACCATATGTGTGTGGGTTTACCTCTGGGCTTTCTCTCCTGTTCCATTGATCTATATTTCTGTTTTTGTGCCAGTACCATACTGTCTTGATTACTGTAGCTTTGTAGTATAGTCTGAAGTCAGGGAGCCTGATTCCTCCAGCTCCATTTTTCTTTCTCAAGATTGCTTTGCCTATTCGGGGTCTTTTGTGTTTCCATACACATTGTGAAAATTTTTTTATAGTTCTGTGAATAATAATGCCATTTGTAGTTTGATACAGATTGCATTGAATCTGTAGATTGCTTTGGGTAGTATGGTCATTTTCACCATGTTGATTCTTCCAATTCAAGAACATGGTATATCTCTCCATTTGTCTGTATCATCTTTAATTTCTTTCATCAGTGTCTTATAGTTTTCTACATACAGGTCTTTTGTCTCCTTAGGTCGGTTTATTCTTAGGTATTTTATTCTTTTTGTTGCAATAATAAATGAAAGTGTTTCCTTAATTTCTCCTTCAGATTTTTCATCATTAGTGTATAGGAATGCAAGAGATTTCTGTGCATTAATGTATCCTGCTACTTTACCAAATTCATTGATTAGCTCAAGTAGTTTGCTGGTAGCATCTTTAGGATTCTCTATGTATAGTATTATGTCATCTGCAAACAGTGACAGCTTTACTTCTTCTTTTCCAATTTGGATTCCTTTTCTTTCTTTTTCTTCTCTGATTGCTGTGGCTAAAACTTCCAAAACTATGTTGAATAATAGTGGTGAGAGTGGACAACCTTGTCGTCTTCCTGATCTTAGAGGCAATGGTTTCAGTTTTTCACCATTGAGAGCGATGTTGGCTGTGGGTTTGTCATATATGGCCTTTATTATGTTGAAGTAAGTTCCCTCTGTGCCTACTTTCTGGAGTGTTTTCATCATAAGTGGGTGTTGAATTTTGTCAAAAGCTTTTTCTGCATCTATTGAGATGATCATATGGTTTTTCTCCTTCAATTTGTTAATATGGTTTATCACTTTGATTAATTTGCATGTATTGAAGAATTCTTGCATTCGTGGGGTAAACCCCACTTGACCGTGATATATGATCCTTGTAATGTGCTGTTGGATTCCGTTTTCTAGTATTGTGTTGAGAATTTTTGCATCTATGTTCTTCAGTGATATTGGCCTGTAGTTTTCTTTCTTTGTGACATCTTTGGTTTTGGTGTCAGGGTGATGGTGGCCTCGTAGAATGAGTTTGGCAGTGTTTCTCCCTCTGCTATATTTTGGAAAAGTTTGAGAAGGATAGGTGTTAGATCTTCTCTAAATGTTTGGTAGAATTCGTCTGTGAAGCCATCTGGTCCTGGGCTTTTGTTTGTTGGAAGATTTTTAATCACAGTCTCAATTTCAGTGCTTGTGATTGGTCTGTTTACATTTTCTGTATCTTCCTAGTTCAGTCTCAGAAGGTTGTACGTTTCTAAGAATTTGTCCATTTCTTCCAGGTTGTCCATTTTATTGGCATATAGTTGCTTGTAAGAATTTCTCATGATCCTTTGTATTTCTGCATTGCCTGTTGTTACTTCCTTCACCTTCTTCACTTGTACTTCCACTGATTTCAGTCTTCTCCGTTGTTTCTTGATGAGTCTGGCTAAAGGTTTCTCACCTTTGTTTATCTTCTCAAAGAACCAGCTTTTAGTATTATTCATCTTTGCTGTTGTTTCCTTCATTTATTTCGATCTGATCTTTATGATTTCTTTCCTTCTGCTAACTTTGGGGTTTTTTAGTTCTTCTTTCTCTAATTGCTTTAGGTGTAATGTTAGGTTGTTAATTTGAGATGTTTCTTGTTTCTTGAGGTAGGATTGTATTGCTATAAACTTCCCTCTTAGAACTGCTTTTGTTGCATCCCATAGGTTTTGGGTCATCATGTTTTCATTGTCATTTGTTCCTAGGTATTTTTGATATTCTCTATGATTTCTTCAGTGATCTCTTGGTTATTTAGTAGTGTATTGTTTAGCCTCCATGTGTTTGTATTTTTTACATACTTTTTCCTGTTACTGATATCTGGTCTCCTAGTGTTGTGGTCAGAAAAGATACTTGATAAGATTTCAATTTTGTTAAATTTACCAAGGCTTGATTTGTGACCCAGGATATGATCTATCCTGGAGAATGTTCCATGAGCACTTGAGAAGAAAGTGTATTCTGTTGTTTTTGGATGGAATGTCCTATAAATATCAATTAAGTCCATCTTGTTTAGTGTATCATTTAAAGCTTGTGTTTTCTTATTTATTTTCATTTTGGATGATCTGTCCATTGGTGAAAGTGGGGTGTTAAAGTCCCCTACTATGATTGTGTTACTGTCATTTTCCCCTTTTATGGCTGTTAGCATTTGCCATATATATTGAGGTACTCCTGTGTTGGGTGCGTAAATATTTAAAATTGTTATATCGTCTTCTTGGATTGATCCCTTGATCAGTATGTAGTGTCCTTCTTTGTCTCTTGCATAGTCTATATTTTAAAGACCATTTTGTCTTTAAAACAAAATATGAGAATTGCTACTCCAGCTTTCTTTTGATTTCCATGTGCATGGAATATCTTTTTCCGTCCCCTCACTTTCAGTCTGTATGTGTCCCTAGGTCTGAAGTGGGTCTCTGGTAGACTGTATATATACGAGTCTTGTTTTTTTATCCATTCAGCCAGTCTGTGTCTTGGTTGGAGCACTTAATCCATTTACATTTAAGGTAGTTATCGATATGTATGTTCCTGTTACCGTTTTTTTAATTTGTTTTGGGTTTGTCATTGTAGGTCTTTTCCTTTTCTTGTGTTTCCTACCTAGAGAAGTTCCTATAGCATTTGTTTTAAAGCTGGTTTGTTGGTGCTGAATTCTCTTAGCTTCTGCTTGTCTGTAAAGGTTTAAATTTCTCCGTCTAATCTGAATGAGATCCTTGCTGGGTAATCTTGGTTGCAGGTTTTCCCCTTTTATCACTTTAAAGTTGTCCTGCCACTCCCTTCTGGCTTGCAGAGTTTCTGCTGGAAGATCAGCTGTTAACCTTACGGCAATTCCCTTGTATGTTATTTTTCCCTTGCTGCTTTTAATAATTTTTCTTCGTATTAGATTTTTGATAGTTTGATTAATATGTGTCTTGGCATGTTTCTCCTTGGATTTATCCTGTATGGGACTCTCTGCACTTCCTGGACCTGATTATTTCCTTTCCCATATCAGGGAAGTTTTCAACTCTAATCTCTTCAAATATTTTCTGTCCCCTTTTTCTCTTCTTCTTCTGGGACCCCTAGAATTCGAATGTTGGTGCGTTTAATGTTGTCCCCAGGTCTCTGAGACTGTCCTCAATTCTTTTCATTCTTTTTTCTTCATTCTGCTCTGCAGTAGTTATTTTCACTTTTTTATCTTCCAGGTCACTTATCCATTCTTCTGCCTCAGTTATTCTGCTATTGATTCCTTCTAGAGAATTTTTAAGTTAATTTATTGTGTTGTTCATCATTGTTTGTTTGCTCTTTAGTTCTTCTAGGTCCTTGTTAAATGTTTCTTGTATTTTCTCCATTCTATTTCCAAGATTTTGGATCATCTTTACTATCATTACTCTGAATTCATTTTCAGGTAGACTGCCTGTATCCTCTTCATTTGTTTGGTCTGATGGGGTTTTACCTTGTTCCTTCATCAGCTGTGTGTTTCTCTGTGTTCTCATTTTGCTTAACTTAGTGTGTTTGGGGTCTCCTTTTTGCAGGCTGCAAGTTCGTAGTTCCCGTTGTTTTTGGTATCTCCCCCTTAGTGGCTAAGGTTGGTTCAGTGGGTTGTGTAGGCTTCCTGGTGGAGGGAACTTGTGCTTGTGTTCTGGTGGATGAGGCTGGATCTTGTATTTCTGGTAGGGAAGATCACGTCTGGTGGTGTGTTTTGGGGTGTCTGTGGCCTTATTATGATTTTAGGCAACCTCTGTGCTAATGGGTGGGGTTGGGTTGCTGTCTTGCTCATTGTTTAGCATAGGGTGTCCAGCACTGTAGCTTGCTGGTCGTTGAGTGGAGCTGGGTCTTACTGTTGAGCTGGATATCTCTTGGAGAGCTTTCACTGTTTGATATTACGTGGAGCCGGGAGGTCTCTGATGGACCAGTGTCCTGATCTTGGTTCTCCCAACTCAGAGGCACAGGCCTGACACCCGGCTGAAGACCCTGTCAGCCACATGGCTCAGAAGAAAAGGGAGAAAAAAGGAAAGCAAGAAAGAAAGAAAGAAAAATAAATATTATTAAAAATTAAAAGAAAATTTTAAGTAGTAAAGTAAAGGAAAGAAAAAGAGAGCCACCAAACCAAAAAACAAATCCACCAATGATAACAAGAGCTAAAAACTCTACTAAAGAAAAGAAAAAGGACAGACAGAACCGTAGGACAAATAGTAAAAGCAAAGCTGTACAGACAAAATTACACAAAGAAGCATATACATACACACTCACAAAAAGAGAAATAGGGAAATTATATATACATATCTATATATTAAAAGAAAAAAAGGAAGAGAGCAACCAAATCAATAATCAAATCTACCAATGATAATAAACTCTAAATACTAAACTAAGATAAACATAAGACTAGAAACAAATTAGGTGCCAAAAAGAAACCCCAAGTCTACAGTTGCTCCCAAAGTCCACCTCCTGAATTTGGGTTGCTTCGTTGTCTATTCATGTATTCCACAGGTGCAGGGTACATGAAGTTGATTGTGGAGATTTAATCCGCTGCTGCTGAGGCTGCTGGGAGAGATTTCCCTTTCTTTGTTTGCACAGCTCTTGGGGTTCAATTTTGGATTTGGTCTTGCATCTGCGTGTAGGTCGCCGGAGGGCGTCTGTTCTTCGCTCAGACAGGACGGGGTTAAAGGAGCTGGTGATTCGGGGGCTCTGGCTCACTCAGGCCGGTGGGGAGGGAGGGGTACGGAGGGCGGGGCGGGCCTGCGGCAGCAGAGGCCAGCGTGACGTTGCACCAGCCTGAGGCGCGCCATGCGTTCTCCCGGGGAAGTTGTCCCCGGGTCGCGGGACCCTGGCCGTGGCGGGCCGCACAGGCTCCTGGAAGGGGGGTGTGGATAGTGACCTGTGCTCGCACACAGGCTTCTTGGTGGCGGCAGCAGCAGCCTTAGCATGTCATGCCCGTCTCTGGGGTCTGCGCTGTTAGCCAAGGCTCGCGCCCATGTGTGGAGATCCTTTAAGCAGCGCTCTTAATCCCCTCTCCTCGCGCACCAGGAAACAAAGAGGCAAGAAAAAGTCTCTCGCCTCTTCGGCAGGTCCAGACTTTTCCCTGGACTCCCTCCCGGCTAGCCGTGGTGCACTAACCCCAGTCCTCTCCCTGCGCTCTTACCAAAGCCTGAGCCTCAGCTCCCAGCCCCGCCCGCCCCGGCGGGTTAGCAGAAAAGCCTCTCGGGCTGGTGAGTGCCGGTCGGCACCGATCCTCTGTGCGGGAATCTCTCCGCTTTGCCCTCCGCGCCCCTGTTGCTGTGCTCTCCTCCGCGGCTCCGAAGCTTTCCCCCTCCGCCACCCGCAGTCTCCGCCCGCGAAGGGGCTTCTAGTGTGTGGAAACTTTTCCTCCTTCACAGCTCCCCCCCCCCCCCCAACTGGTGCAGGTCCCGTCCTTATTCTTTTGTCTCTGTGTTTTGTTTTTTCTTTCGCGCTACCCAGGTACGTGGGGGGTTTCTTGCCTTTTGGGAGGTCTGAGGTCTTCTGCCAGCGTTCAGTAGGTGTTCTGTAGGAGCTGTTCCACGTGTAGATGTGTTTCTGATGTATTTGTGGGGAGGAAGCTGACTTCCGCGTCTTACTCCTCCGCCATCTTGAAGGTCTCTCACTAGCTTTTACTTTTTTATAAATGTTACTTTATATCCAGCAATTTCTAATATGTATAAAGCATTATCGATGGCACTCACGTTAACCTGTGCCCTCTTCCTGAGCAACATGTACTTTTCTTACTCAGCACAAGTTATTAATTCAGATCTTGGGAACTTGCCAGTTGTCCCAACAACATCCTGTGTGTCACCGTAGAACTTATTTAAAATCCCGTGTGTATTTATAAGGAGGCTGATCCATCGTTCAGGAAAGGTCAAAGTATAAGCCTGAGTCAGCTGTGCTGCCAGTTGTGTTTTTACAAAGTAATTCCTCTCAATTTTTTCCCCTTATTTCTAGTGTGTCTCCTGGGCTTGAAGGCATGAAAGAGCAAGACCTCTGCAACAAGATAATGGCTAAAATATTAGAAAATTATAATACCCTGTTTGAAGTGGAGTATGTAGAAAATGATAACCAGAGGTGTGAAAACCGAGCGAGGCTTATCATAGTAAAAGTAAGTAACTTTGGTGTTTAATTTTCAGTATTGCTCTATTTTTAATGGAAGATATTTAATCTCTGTTATAAATATTCCTTATGGATATACGTTCAGATTAGTATTCCTACGTTGAATTCTTTTTACGAAATCTGTTCTTTGTATCAAGTGTTTGTTAAACTGATATATATTCTTCTAAGATTGGAGAATAATTGTGGATTGATGTTTCCTTACTGCTATAAAATCATCTCAGAAGCACTTACATGAACCCAGAGGTATGGTCAGTTGGGTGCACCTGGTGTTAATAGCAGGGATACGTGCTTAGGTCTGTGTCCAGCAGTGTTAGGTTACCAAGTAGACTGTGTATTCCTGAAGACAATATTACTATGTCTTTTTGTCTCTTTTGTTCCTGGCACACTTACAAGTTCAACTTGCGACTGTAAGTCCCATATATGTGGTCCTTGGTAACTGTCACCGGTAAAGGGGGCTAGTTTTAAAACCTATAGAGGAATCTTGACAATACTATCTAAATCTTTTTATCATTGGCTGATAATTTATAACATATCTTTTACACATTAGGTTAATGCATGTAGTTCTCTAAAGATTTACAACTGAGAGTCAGAGGATAAACATCCAAAGCCAGTCCTTCAGGTAGGGACTAGAGGGAAGGCGTCTTATTTCTGTCTCATTCATATTGAGGTAAATCTTGATGGAACTGATATGGGAGGTTCCTTCAGGAGGTTTCCTGAGACTTATCACATTGACAGACCACACTATACTCTTGTTGATTCATATGGCACTTGGTTTGGGCAGTGAAGGGCTATTTTCATTTCTTCTTCCAGTTGAGGCATGACTTTGAAGAAGAAATGACAGGTAAGCGGTATCGTGTAGCACCCAACCAAAACAGCAAAGACGGAAATGAGGTTTTCTTAACTAGGGCTCATGTGTGAATACAACAGACTCCCTATAGGGGACAGCATACGTATGAGAGGAATGCATTTGACAAGAATCTTGCCAACCTGATAAAGAGAACTTTAAACTGAAATCTGAGGAAAAGGAAGAACAATGCTCAGATAAAATGAGCTACTTTGGAGAATATCAAATGTAGCATAAAGTGGAGGTAATGTGGTAGCTGAGAAAATACCAGTGATTCACAAGAGAATATTAAAACAAAGTAACTTGTATCAGTTTTTCTATGAAAAATTAAAATAATTTTCTAAACAGAAAAAAATCTACCTTAAATATGTTTATCTGACTCGTATAGTGCTTTGCAAAGGGTCTCTTTTTAAAATATTAAAAGGTGACTTTGTTTCAGCTATGTCACGGATAAACACTTTTTAACACATATACGTTTTAACTAGGGCTGATAAGATAATATGGTAAACCTAAAATAGAATGAAAATAGATAAATATCATCTCCTAAGCAAGACAAACTTGCTGAGATACAAATAATCACTAGAATACACCAACAGGAGCTTCCATGCTGTAGAAATAAAATAACACCTGTTGAGATCTTTGGAAGAGTGCCCTGCATGGAAATCCTTGAGCTACTAGGTTTAAGCATGAGAGTACAAGATACATAAACTGAAAACACTGAGGGAGTCAAATGCAGATATCTTAGGTGGATGAATATGACTGCTACTCTCCTAATGCAAGTTTCAAATCTGGCCTAGAGGCAGATAAATGTCATCATTGGGAACTCCATGTCTATACTCTGAAGCATCATTCTGTTAAAGCAGAATACTTAATGCGGTTTTCTTTTTTTGTGTGTGGTACGCGGGCCTCTCACTGCTGTGGCCTCTCCCGTTGTGGAGCACAGGCTCCGGACGTGCAGGCTCAGCGGCCATGGCTCACGGGCCCAGCCGCTCCGCGGCATGTGGGATCTTCCCGGACCGGGGCACGAACCCATGTCCCCTGCATTGGCAGGCGGACTCTCAACCACTGCGCCACCAGGGAAGCACTTAATGCAGTTTTTTTACTGATCTTGCTGATAGTCTTACCTCTGAGATGGTAAATAATGCAACAAGGAAGCATGGTTTTCTGGACCTAATTATAACCAATAAGGATTGAATGGAAGTTTTGGAAATTAGTTTAATGGGCTGTACCAGGGCCATTTTAAGATCCATAACAATAAAGAATGTGCTAGCCATGGTTAGATATGTAAACCTGGACATTGTTTAGAAAGCAGATTTTTCTAAAATTCCTAAGACCGTAGAAACATTAGATATAAGCCAAAAGGAAGCTGGATTGAAAAGGGATTGGGAGGTTCACAGTGATATCATTAACATACTGAAAAATAGGAAGAATGGAAGAGCAGCTAAGAAAAACAAGGTGTCATTCTCATGAGCTCAGCTTTTAGAAGGATGTATACAAAAAGAGTAAACAGGCACAGAACAAGTGATAAATACACAACAGTGACAGGGACTCGAAATATCTGAGCTGAGAACAATCTGAGGCTCATAAAACATACTGAGACAGAGAAAAGGGCTTTTAGAGGGAAAAAGTACTAAACCTATCCACTGACACACCTCTGTGTGCCCCAGTGGAGGAGCCCAAGTGTTGGATGACATTCTCATGATACCCTTGTGGGCTAAATGAAAATTGGGGACCCAGACAAATACAGATCTGGTTGCATTTGGACCAGGATGAAGAACTTTGACCAGAGTGTTGGAACATAGATTGCTGTTCAGTTCAGGGGAGATCTCTACATCTGTTTGTGTCATTCTCAGTATTTTAATCATTGGCTTGAACGAGCACATACTTAGCACTTCTGTGAGTGAAATAAAGCTGGAAGAATAGGTCAGACACTGGATGGCTGGATATGTAGACCAACAAAATGGTGTGTGTGTATATAGCCCTTTCCCTATTCTTTCTTGCTGTAAAAAAACCCCCAAAACCCAGTTGTATTTGGGTCTGCAGCAGTGTGCTTAGGTCAGACGGGCCCCAACAGATGGATGAGTCATAAATGGTCTATAATACTATCTTCTTTAGTCAGTGATTGACTTAAAGGTCAGCTGTGACCCAGTTCGGGCCAAGGAGATGTAAGGGAAAGTGTGCTGGGGGCAGAGGGCTCTGGGAAATATTTTCATGCCTGATTACCAAAAAGAGAATGATTTAAGAGATCAGAGCTGTGGTTGCCTCTGGGTGGGGTTCGGGGTGGCAGCAGTGGTGATGACTGACGAAGAAACTACCCCAGGGTGATGAAAATGCTCTCAATAGGGAAGTGGGTTATATGGGTGTATGCATTTGTCAAAACTCTTTCAACTGTACCCCTAAAATGTATGCATTTTACTGTATGTAAATTATTATTTAAATTTTAATAAAGAAAGAAAGAGAGTAGGCCTCTGGGTCAACATGCCCCTGCCCCCATCCTGCTATCAGATGTTCTCATATGAAAGCAGAATGCGGGGCGCTGCCACCATCACCTTTTGCCCTTGATGAATGTACCGCTGACACGCTGAGGTTGGCAGCTAAAGGAGGAAAAAGACTCAGTTCCTCATCGTTGCTCATCTGCTGAGCCAACCCTCAACACACAGACCTCTGGACTTATAGTTATGAGAGGGAAATAAATGTCATCATAGGATAAACTACTTTCAGTGCAGTAGTCTGTTTCTTGCAACAAAAGCATCACGTCTGATGGAATCAGTATAATTGGAAAGTCCTCTACTTAGGTCCATGGTCAAGAGGAGACCAAAATTAATTAATAATAGTTCAATTAAAATATGCATGGATTTTAGTTAACTCCTAACACAGTATGAAATGTCAGTGTGATGTGATTGCCAAAAAAACAAAAAACAAACTGATTGATTCACTGAGTATACTGAGTAATATTTAGAATAAAGAATGTATGTCTCCCTGCACTTGGTGTAGATCAGGCAGCATCTGTAGCATTAGATCTGATTCTGAGTACCGTGTTCACCCTCTCCTGACAATCACCACTGGTCGTCGCTTATTCTTGCTAAATATGTATCTGCCTGGGTGACTGTCTTTTACTTCAGTTCCCATACTGCTGATGGCTTCTAACTCATAACTCCTAGCCTCAACCTATTGGCAGAGCAATAGAGTCATATTTCTCACTACCCGTGAAAAACCATAGGGTGCCTGAAATTGCCCACGCTCACAACATCATCACCAAAACTTTGTCTACGTTCTACCCTCTCCAACTTTAGTTTGCCGGCCACCGGTCTGCCAAGCTGGAAGCCTTAGTTTGCCCTTAACTCCTCCACCTTTACCATTCCCGCTGGGACTCACATTCTGCCTTAGACATCGCTCTTGAAACGGGTGTCTTGTGTCCACCGCACCCCCCAATGCTTTAGATTAGGCCCTTATTACAGCCACACAATTTCAAGCTGTTCTCCCACCTCTAGACTCACCCTCTCTCCATCTCCTTTCTACCAGTGATAGAATGATGTTCCCCCAAAACAAACCTGATCATAGCATAGTCTTGACTCAAGTAAGCAAACCGTTTGCTGTTATTGTTTTGCTCTCCCCCACTTTTGCTGACAATATACAATCAAAACTTATTTTCTTGGAATTTAGGCCCTTTATGCTCTGTCCACAAGCCAGACTTTCCCCATTACATGCTTGAATGAATTTTGAATTGTTCTTATCTTCCTATTTCTCTGGCCTCTCTTCCATTTCCTTTGAGGTCTCTTCCTTCTGAGTCAGATTTAAACATTATTTCCCAGGTTCATTCTTAGGCCTTCAGTCTAGAGCTCTCCCTGGCAAACCCTACATCTATATCTAACTACCTAATGCTCACCTGTACCTGCATGTCCTGTGGATTGTCTCATCATCTTTCCTTGCCCTTGAAGATCACCTGTTCATTCTGCTGCTTAAGTATCTCATAAATCTCTCCCACCCTCACTGGTGCTTCCTCATAGCCTCTCATCCAGGCAGGAGAATTCTACACCTAGCCCATTATCACATGCACCTGGTGACCCAGACGGAGTCAGAAAACTCAAGGCAGGGCTCTAAAACCTGTATTTTAAAAGACTTCCTTGGAGATTGGTTCAAGATGGTGGAGTAGAAGGACATGCTGTCACTCCCTCTTTCGAGAACACCAGAATCACAACTAACTGCTGAATAATCATCAATAGGAAGACACTGGAACTCACCATAAAGCCACCCCACATGCAAAGACAAAGAAGCCGCAATGAGATGGTAGGAGTGGTGCTATCACAATAAACTCAAATCCCATAATCGTTGTGTGGGTGACTCACAAACTGGAGAACACTTATACCACAGAAGTCCACCCAGTGGAGTGAAGGTTCTGAGCCACACATCAGGCTCCCCAACCTGGGGGTCTGACAACGGGAGGAGGAATTCCTAGGAAATCAGACTTTGAAGGCTAGCGGGATTTGATTGCAGGACTTCGGCAGGACTGGGGGAAACAGAGACTCCACTCTTGGAGGGCACACACAAAGTAGTGTGCACATGGGGACCCAGGGGAAGGAGCAGTGACCCCATAGGAGACTGAACCAGATCTACCTGCTAGTGTTGGAGGGTCTCCTGCAGAAGCAGGGTGCAGCTGTTGCTCACCATGGGGACACAGACACTGGCAGCAGAAGTTCTGGGAAGTACACCTTGGTGTGAGCCCTCCCAGAGTCTGCCATTAGCCCCACCAAAGAGCCCGGGTAGGCTCCAGTGTTGGGTTGCCTCAGGCCAAACAACCAACAGGGAGGGAACCCAGCCCCACCCATCAGCAGACAAGCGGATTAAAGTTTTACTGAGCTCTGCCCACCAGAGCAACAGCCAGCTCTACCCACCACCATTTCCTCCCATCAGGAAACTTCCACAAGCCTCTTAGATAGCCTCATCCACCAGAGGGCAGACAGCAGAAGCAAGAAGAACTACAGTCCTGCAGCCTGTGGAGCAGAAACCACATTCACTGAAAAATAGACAAGATGAAAAGGCAGAGGACTGTGTACCAGATGAAGGAACAAGATAAAACCCTAGAAGAACAACTTAATGAAGTGGAGATAGGCAACCTTCCATAAAAAGAATTCAGAATAACGATAGTGTAGATGATCCAGGACCTCGGAAAAAGAATGGAGGCAAAGATTGAGAAGATGAAAGAAATGTTTAACAAAGACCTACAAGAATTAAAGAACAAACAAACAGAGATGAACAATACAATAACTGAAAAGAAAAACTACGCTAGAAGGAATCAATAGCAGAATAACTGAGGCAGAAAATGGATAACTGACCTGGAAGACAGAATGGTGGAATTCACTGCTACAGAACAGAATAAAGTAAAAAGAATGAAAAGAAATGAACACAGCCTAAGAGACCTCTGGGACAACATTAAACACACCAATATTCACATTATAGGGGTCCCAGAAGGAGAACAGAGAGATAAAGGACCTGAGAAAATATTGGAAGAGATTATAGTCAAAAACTTCCCTAATGGATTCCTGTAATGGCTGCTTCCTGGAAGGTGCTGTCACGTGGAGCTTAGCCTTAGCATCCTGAACTGGTAGAATTAAACAAAAACCGCTTTCTTTGGAACCTTCAGCCTTTAAGAACCAGTCACCTCAAGATCTCAAAATCATGATCTCAGTTTCAACACAATTGTTCCTAGTTCTCTTTTCATTGCTTCTGGTGCTGCCTGTTGTTGAAGCAGTAGAAGCCGGAGATGCAATCGCTCTCTTGTTAGGTGTGGTTCTCAGCATTACAGGCATTTGTGCTTGTTTGGGGGTATATGCATGAAAGAGAAATGGACAGATGTGACTTTGAAGGGCCTCCTGAATCAAACCTTGCCCTGAAAACCTTTGTGCTTTTGAGGTTCAGAACTGAGTTTTGGTGTCTGAAAGTTCTCAAGAAACAGTAAATAGGGTAGCTTCATAGTCTTGGTTATTTCCCTATAAATAGGAACAAACTGATATGTTAAATGGAAAACAAAACGTTTTCTTCACAACAAATAATGCACTGAAAAATGCCGTCTGTAATTTGCATTTGCTAGTTAGAAAGAAGGTCAAAGAAGTGAGATGGCTGAACTCTGCATAAGTAATATTTCATAGTTTCAGAATTCTCAATAAGAATAAAACTCTTGCCCAGAATCCTAGGAAATTGCCACTGTTTAGTTATAATCACTGCCTCCTGCATCACTGAGGAGTCTTTTCTCCATATTTTTAATGCATTTTGGTTTTGTTATCTCCCAAGTTAATATTGTACCTAGATATTAAATACAGTTGGTCAAAAAATTAAAACGTATCTCTTTGTGGGGGAAAAAGTTTAGAAAATGTATTCGATGTATCTAACGTTGAAATGGAGAAAAGATTTAATGTAAAAAAATACTTTATACTGACACTAAAATGGAGAAAAGATTTAACGTTTAACAAAAACAAAAAAATCTTTATAAACTGCTAACATCTCCATGGTGAGAAGTACTATATTAAATATAAACCCATTATGTAAAAAAAAAAAAAAAAAAACTTCCCTAATGTGGGAAAGAAAATAACCACCCAAGTCCAGGAAGCCCAGAGAGTCCCATACTGGATAAACCCAAGGAGAAACACACCAAAACACATAGTAATCAAACTGGCAAAAATTAAAGAAAAAGTATTGAAAGCAGCAAGGGAAAAATGAAAAATAACATACAAGGGAACTCCCATAAGGTTAACACCTGATTTCGCAGCAGAAACTCTACAAGCCAGAAGGGAGTGGCATGATACACTTAAAGTGATGAAAGGGAAGAACCTACAACCAAGATTACTCTACCCAGCAAGGATCTCATTCAGATTCCATGGAGAAATCAAAAGCTTTACAGACAAGCAAAAGCTAAGAGAATTCAGCACCACCAAACCAGCTCTACAACAAATGCTAAAGGAACTTCTCTAAGTGGGAAACACAAGAGAAGAAAAGGACCTACAATTAAGAAAATGGTCATAGGAACATACATATCGATAATTACCTTAAACGTGAATGGATTAAATGCTCCAACCAAAAGACACAGGCTTGCTGAATGGTTACAAAAACAACAGTCATATATATGCTGTCTACAAGAGACCCACTTCAGACCTAGGGACACACAGAGACTGAAAGTGAGGGGTGGAAAAAGATATTCCATGCAAATGGAAATCAAAAGGAAGCTGGAGTAGCAATACTCATATCAGATAAAATCGACTTTAAAATAAAGAATGTTACAAGAGACAAGGAAGGCCACTACATAATGATCAAGGGATGAATCCAAGAAGAAGATATAACAATTATAAATATATATGCACCCAACATAGGAGCACCTCAATATATAAGGCAAATGCTAACAGCTATAAAAGAGGAAATCAACAGTAACACAATAATAGTAGGGGACTTTAACACCTCACTTACACCAATGGACAGATCATGCAAACAGAAAATTAATAAGGAAACAAGCTTTAAATGACACAATAGACCAGATAGATTTAATTGATGTTTATAGGACATTCCATCCCCAAACAGCAGATTACACTTTCTTCTCAAGTGTGCACAGAACATTCTCCAGGATAGATCACATCTTGGGTCATATATCAAGCCTCAGTAAATTGAAGAAAATTGAAATCATACCAAGCATCTTTTCTGACCACAATGCTATGAGATTAGAAATGAATTACAGGGAAAAAGACATAAAAAACAAACACACATGGAGGTTAAACAATACGTTACTAAATAACCAAGAGATCGCTGAAGAAATCAAAGAGGAAATTTAAAAATACCTAGAGACAAATGACAATGAAAACACGATGATCCAAAACCTATGGGATGCCACAAAAGCAGTTCTAAGAGGGAAGTTTATAGCTATACAAGCCTACCTCAAGAAACAAGAAAAATCTCAAATTAACAATCTAACCTTACACCTAAAGGAACCAGAGAAAGAAGAACAGACAAAACCCAAAGTTAGCAGAAGGAAATAAATCATAAAGATCAGAGCAGAAATAAATGAAACAGAAACAAAGAAAACAATAGCAAGGATCAATAAAAGTAAAAGCTGGTTCTTTGAGAAGATAAACAAAATTGATAAGCCATTAGCCAGACTCATCAAGAAAAAGAAGGAGAGGACTCAAATCAATAAAAGTAGAAATGAAAAAGGAGAAGTTACAACAGACACTGCAGAAATACAAAGCGTCCTAAGAGACTACTACACGCAACTCTATGCCAATAAAATGGACAACCTGGAAGAAATGGACAAATTTTTAGAAAGGTATAAACTTCCAAGACTGAATCAGGAAGAAATAGAAAATATGAATAGACCAATCACAAGTAATGAAATTGAAACTGTGATTAAAAATCTTCCAACAAACAAAAGTCCAGGACCAGATGGCTTCACAGGTGAACTCTATCACACATTTAGAGAAGAGCTAACGCCCATCCTTCTCAAACTCTTCCAAAAAATTGCAGAGGAAAGAACACTCCCACACTCATTCTGTGAGGCTACCATCACCTTGATACCAAAACCAGACAGATACTACAAAAAAAGAAAATTACAGACCAATATCACTGATGAATACAGATGCAAAAATCGTCAACAAAATACTAGCAAAGAGAATCCAACAACACATTAAAAGGATCATACACCATAATCAAGTGGGATTTATCCCAGAGATACAAGGATTCTTCAGTATACGCAAATCAGTCAATGTGATACACCATATTAACAAATTGAAGAATAAAAACCATATGATCATCTCAGTAGATGCAGAAAAAGCTTTCGACAAAATTCAACATCCATTTATGATAAAAACTCTCCAGAAGGTAGGCATAGAGGGAACCTACTTCAACATAATAAAGGCCATATACGACAAATCCACAGCAAACGTCATTCTCAATGGCGAATAACTGAAAGCGTTTCTCCTAAGAGCAGGAACAAGACAAGGATGTCCACTGTCACCACTATTATTCAACATAGTTTTGGGAGTCCTGCCCACGGCAGTCAGAGAAGAAAAAGAAATATAAGGAATACAATTGGAAAAGAAGAAGTAAAACTGTCACTGTTTGCAGATGACATGATACTATACATAGAGAATCCTAAAGATGCCACCAGAAAACTACTAGAGCTAATCAATGAATTTGGTAATGTTGCAGGATACAAAATTAATACACAGAAATCTCTTGCATTACTATACACTAATGATGAAAAATCTGAAAGAGAAATTAAGGAAACTCTCCCATTTACCATTGCAATAAAAAGAATAAAATACCTAGGAATAAACCTACCTAGGGAGACAAAAGACCTGTATGCAGAAAACTGTAAGACACTGATGAAAGAAATTAAAGATGATACAAACAGATGGAGAGATATACCATGTTCTTGGATTGGAAGAATCAATATTGTGAAAATGACTATACTACCCAAAGCAATCTACAGATTCAAAGCAATCCCTATCAAATTACCAATGGAATTTTTTACAGAGGCAGAACAAAAAATCCTAAAATTTGTATGGAGACACAAAAGACCCAGAATAGCCAAATCAGTCTTGAAGGAAAAAAATGGAGCTGGAGGAATCAGATTCCCTGACTTCAGACTATACTACAAAGCTACAGTAATCAAGACAATATGTTACTGGCACAAAAACAGAAGTATAGATCAATGGAACAGGATAGAAAGCCCAGAGATAAACCCACGCACCTATGACCAACTAATCTATGACAAAGGAGGCAGGGATATACAATGGAGAAAAGACAGTCTTTTCAATAAGTGCTGCTGGGAAAACTGGACAGCTACATGTAAAAGAATGAAATTAGAGCACTCCCTAACACCATACACAAAAATAAACTCAAAATGGATTAAAGACCTAAATGTAAGACCGGGCACTATAAAACTCTTAGAGGAAAGCATAGGAAGAACACCCGTTGACATAAATCACAGCAAGATCTTTTTTGATCCACCTCCTAGAGTAATGGAAATAAAAACAAAAATAAACAAATGGGACCTAATGAAACTTAAAAGCTTTTGCACAGCAATGGAAACCATAAACAAGACAAAAAGACAACCCTCAGAATGGGAGAAAATATTTGCAAGTGACTCATCGGACAAAGGATTAATCTCAAAAATATATAAACAGCTCATGTAGCTCAATATTAAAGAAACAAACCAATCCATATATAGGCTGAAGACCTAAATAGACATTTCTCCAAAGAAGACATACAGATGGCCAAAAGAACATGAAAAGCTGCTCAACATCACTAATTATTCGAGAAATGCAAATCAAAACTACAATGAGGTATCACTGCACAGCAGTTAGAATGGACATCATCAGAAAATCTACAAACAACAAATGCTAGAGAGGGTGTGGAGAAAAGGGAACCCTCCTACACTGCTGGTGGGAATGTAAATTGGTACAGCCACTATGGAGAACAGTATGGAGGTTCCTTAAAGAAGTACCATATGACCCAGCAATCCCACTACTGGGTATATACCCAGAGAAAACCATAATTCAAAAGGACACATGCACTCCGGGCTTCCCTGGTGGCGCAGTGGTTGAGAGTCCACTTGCCGATGCAGGGGACGCGGGTTTGTGCCCTGGTCCAGGAGGATCCCACATGCTGCGGAGCGGCTGGGCCTGTGAGCCATGGCCGCTGAGTCTGTGTGTCCGGAGCCTGTGCTCTGCAACAGGGAGGCCACAACAGTGAAAGGCCTGCGTACTGCAAAAAAAAAAAAAAAAAAAAAAAAAAAAAAAAATTCACATGCACCCCAATGTTCGTTGCAGCAGTATTTACAATAGCCAGGTCATGGAAGCAACCTAAGTGCCCATCAACAGATGAATGGATAAAGAAAATGTGGTACATATATACAATGGAATATTATTCAGCCATAAAAAGGAACGAAATTGGGTCATTTGTAGAGACGTGGATGGATCTAGAGACTGTCATACAGGGTGAAGTAAGTCAGAAAGAGAAAACAAATACTGTATATTAACGCATGTACATGGAATCTAGAAAATGGGACAGGTGAAATGGTTTACTGAGCAGAATTTGAGACAGAGAAGTAGAGAAAAACTGAATGGACACCAAGGGGGGAAAGCAGCAGGGGGTGGTGGTGGTGGTGGGATGAATTGGGCGATTGGGATTGACATGGATACACTGATGTATGTAAAATGGATGACTAATACAAAAAAAAAAAAGTTTGAGAATGGAATGTACTTGGAATCTTTGATCACCTAAGGCAGTTCCTTGAACGTTGTAGGTGTCTAAAATAATATTCAGTAATTCTTTGCCAATTGTTGATCTTAGTGAACTAAATAAGGCTTTTGTGTTAGCTTTCTTAATAAGTTATAACACAGAGAAAAGTGCATAAGTCATAAGTTTAACTATAAACTTATGACTTATGTGAGTTATGTGAACTCCCACTAGCATAAGCACTGCTCAGATCAAGAGACAGAACTTTCCCAGCACCTCGGAAGCCTTCCTCATACCATTTCCTGGTCATGGCCCCTCCTTTCTGCCCCCAAAGTAACCATTATCTTCGCCATAAATTTGTTTTGCCCGGTTTTGAATTTTTTAAAAAGAAACCATACAATATATATCATTTTATGTCTGCTTTGTTTTGCTGAATATTGCTTATGAATTTTATTTCTGTTGTTTGTAGCAATGCTCACTTATTTTTATTGTCTTCTATATTTTATTATATAAATGTAAAATATATTCTAATGATGAAAAAAATTAAAAAAAAGAAAAGGCTTCCTTGGTAATTTCAAATAGTCAGCCAAATTTGGGAATTGATTGTGCCTTGGGAGACTACTACAGTAGCATTTTTACTGGTTTCCCTGACTCTGCTCTGGCCCTTGACACCATCTTCCATCTTCTACTGCCTAAGTTACTTCCTGTCATGCAAATATGAACGTACTACTTCCCATATCAAAATTCTTCAGTGGATCCTCTTCACCTATCCTTATAGCTCAATCTTGGCTTGACAAACAAGGCTTTCCATGATTTGAACTCACACTTCTTTCCCACCACTCCTGCCCATACATTTGGTGTTCTAGCAGTCATTGATGGAAACCTATCGCAGTATGTTTTCTATCCATTGAAATTGTAGAAACCATGCCATTTCAGGCCTTGTTCTTGTCAAGCTGGTGAACATATTGCCTGACACTGAAAATTCCTTGATTAATGACTGGACTCATTATATTACTGAAAATGTGTCTATGATCATAATTTCTACAGAGTATAAAAGTAATAACAATGAATGTCTTCAAATTAATGGAGTGGAACTGGGAAACATGACAATTCGCTGAATACTTCATGACTTCCATATCTAAGAAAAGGTATCAGATACTTCTAAAGTGTTTAGCTGTTCTGGAAAGAGCACTGATATTAGGTTAAGAAGGCTTGTGTCTGTATCCTGGGTACTCAGCAATGTGACTGGGTAATTTATAATATCTCTGTTCCTCTTTCCTGCTATATAAAATGGTGAAAGTCCTATAGATTTGTTGTGGGATTTAAACCATTAATACTTGTGGAAGTATTTTCAAAGCCAGTTAAGTCGTATAGAAATGTAAAGTATTGCAACTTTTTTGGGAGTGGGGTGGGGTGATAATATAGGGTGAAGGGTAAATGATGAAGCCTTTGGCTTACTTTTGAAACCATCTGGTCAGAGATACTTTAGTAAATATATTAATAAGCTTAGAGCGTGGAGTTAAGAATTCTAGTTCTAGAATCAGATTGGCTTAGAACTTATAATTTGTGTGACTCTGGGCAAATTATTCAATCTCTCCTTCAACCTTGACTTCCTCATCTGTAAAATAAGAAAAATATCTGTAACTAATTTGGTTTGTTATGATTAAATGAGATAATGATGGCCAGTTTTCAGTAAATTTTAGCTTTTAAATAAAGAAATTATTAGGGTCACATCACCTTTATGATATCACCTTACTTCCCTTTACCTTAAAGGGTATCAGGCTTGATAACAGAAGGAAAACAGTCAAAAGCAGAAAAATAACGTTGCCAATCAGATGTGTTACTCATGATGGAACACCTGCTACTTCTAGACATTTTTTACTATTCAGTATTCTAGTTTTCTCAGTATAGTTAAATTAAGCATCTTTTTATCTTTGGGAAGCAACAATCTGATTGCATCCTCAATGGACAGAAGAGTGTAATTTTAGTATTTAATGTATCTCGCTAGATCTGCTTTTTAAAAATGAATTAATTCATAAACCATAAAACTCTTTGAAGTGGAAGTTTTATGGATGAATGGGGTATTAAGTGGCTCTGTGAAAAATGACTGGGATTTCAGCAAGTTGCTGGGGTGAGGAAGGGAGGTGTGGGGAACAGAAACCCTTCTAGGTAGAAAGGATGTTTTAGGACATGGAGGGTTCGTGTAGTGGTCACTGAACATTTCTGGCAGGACCATAGGAAGTAGCAGGAGAAAGCTAGATACTAGAGTGAAGTTAGGATGGAGTTGAACTAAGTAGCTAAAACTTACAGGAATAGGAAAATGACGGAAGGTTTTAAGAACAGGGTGGATTTGATTTAAACTATACTTTAGATTTTTACTTTATCCCTTTGGCACGAGCAGAAAGTTGATGTGATCGGTAAAGCATGTTTGTAGCAAGCTGTCAGTCTGTTTCTGCTCAGCTGACTCTGGTCAGGGCTGCAAAACTGATCGTGGCTTCTGTAACACACTCAGCGGCCTGCCTTCCAGACAGGCTTCCTCTACCAGGAGGTCAAAGCAAAGATAAGGACAAAGGTGTACCTGCATGCTTCCTCCTGCAGCTCCATTTCCCTGCCATTCTCTATGTGTGAACCTCGGGCCCTGCAGGGTTTTTCCAGATTTTGCAGTGGTTTGGCCATGTCTACCACATCTAGCAACTTCCGTCATAGGAATTTTGGGTAGACCTCTCAGGGCTGTGACATTTGGGGAAATCTGTAGTCTGCTGGAGGTCTGAGAATGTGTATGTTGGCTGTTGGGCTTTTGGTCCACATTTTGTTGAATTTGACAAGTAGTATTCACAGTTGGTTGTCTACAGTTATGGCCATTTCTTACTCAAGGTGAAGCTTTCTTTTTTCTTTTTCATTATTTTTATTGTAGGTTTCAAAAAAGAGCATAAGTGGAAGTGCCTTTATTTTGTCAAACTGGAAAGTCAAAGCTATATTTCTGAATAAATGGGTTAAGAGAATCACATCTTTCAAGTAGGCATTTAATAGCCATAGTTTAATTTCTCCAGCTTCAGAATAATTTTAGAGTTTTTCTCATAAGATGACTTAAGTTCAAACTTTAGTGAAGCTTTTCCCTTATCTGCACTCAAGAATTAATCACCTAAATACTTACATACACAAAGTTTGGTGGCAAAAATATGGTTGAAATAATGGACCGTGAAATCTAAGCTGCTTTCATTAAATAATCATCAGGTGCCTACCATGTGCAAAGCATTGTTCTAGGAACAGGGACTACATCAGTGAGTGACAGACAGAAGTCTCTGCCCTTTTGAAGCTTCTATTCTAATGAGGATACAGTAAACAACAGGCAATAAACAAAGGATTAAGGAAATGGGTACTTTGTCAGGTGGTGATATGTTCTATGGAGAGAAAGCAGGGGAGGACAGAAGTAGTGCTGGTAAATGTCATTTGCTGATTTAAATAAGATGAACAAAATGTTTCATCGACGAGGGACGTCTGAGCAGAGACTTGAAGGAGGTAAAGGAGCAAACCTTGAAGACCCTTGAGAGAGAAGCACTGCTGGTGGGGGAGAAGAGCTATACAGAGGGCTGAGATGAAAGTATAGCTGGTCTGTGTGCTGAGCAGAGTTGCAAAGGCTGGTGTGGTTGGATTACAGTGAGCAAGGGGGAAGGTGAGAAGAAAAGGGGTCACATAGACAACAAGGAACCAGATCGTGTATGCTCCTACAGGTCACTGTAAGGACCTGCATTTTTATCCTGGCAGTTTTTTATTAGTATCGATCAGAAGAGTGCCATGATAGGACTTATATACTCCAAGGATTACTCTAACTGCTAGGCTGAGAATAGACTTTTGAGAGGGACAGGCAGAAACAGGGAGACCCACTGGGAGTTTATCACAGTAGTCACCTTAAGATACAATGGCAGCTTGGACCCAGGTGGTGGCAGTGAAGATGGGAGAGGACCTGCAGTGTAAGTTAGGATATGAAAGAGCAACACCGTACAAGGCCCTGGAGACTCCAGGTAGGCTGGAGAATGTTTGAGATGAGAGTGGGTGAGGAGGCCAGGTAGAAGAGTAGGGGGCTGTGAACAGAGAGTGGGATGTTTGCAGTAGTCATTTTGCAGGTGGAACTGTCTGGAGGGATGATGAGGTTTAAGTTGTGTTTATGAGAAAGAGTGACTGACATGGAAGAAGAAAAGAAAATCATTGGAAAAGAGATGGTTAAAGGATGACAGAGATGATGGTTTGTCCATATTGATCCTGAATTTACCCAAGAGGGTAGCAGATACTGAGGCGTACAGGAAGGCTGTGCGTTTGGTCTACCTAGTATATCCACGTTATTTATATGTTTTGTGCATAAATTACAAGTATATATACTTAATATATAGGGTTAATGTAGAGCCTCATATGTATGTACATACACAAAATAATGTGATTAATATGTTACCAAACATCTATCTAGAAGTATCTGGATGAGTCTGTATTCCAAACAAATATTTTGTGAGACTGTCTTTACTAGACAGTGTGTTGCTATCACTTAGCATATCTTTGGGAATTTATTTAGAAATTGTCTTCAAATATATGTCATTCCTGTGTCCTATTTTTTTATACATTGTTGGACTGGGAAATCCTTGTACTTTAATGCTTTGTTTGATTACAAAAAGTAGTCAATCATTTTGAGCCACAGCAGTTCACTAAGTTGGGGACTAGTGATTAAATATTAACTTTTGGTTTTAAAATTGAAATCTGGTTGTAAAATAATTATGCTGATTTTCCTGTGTGACTCACATGCAGACTCTCAAAACAGTTACTTTAAAATGTTTTGAACAAAAGGAAAATCTTAGAACAGTGATTAGTTAAGGGACGTGCTCACATCAATATATGTTTTGGCAAGTCTGATTACAAAGTTTATTCCATTCCTGTAGAGTCATTTATCATATAAACTGGTGTATCACATAAATTTCCTAGAACATTTCCCATGTCTTTTTCATGCTCAAAAACATTGCGTGTGTCTCCATTTTTTCAGTTAGAGCTATAATCTAAAATTAATTTCAACACGTTCACTTTTTTTTTTTTCATTTAATGCCTACTCTGTGTACAGATCTGGACTAAGTGCTGGACCTCTTCAGAAAATAAGACATGTGTCTGTCCCTAGGGGAATTTGCAGTCTACAACACACAGACAAAATCAGTGCAGGAACAGAGGGGTGAAAAGGAGAAGGGGGACTTTATGCAGATACTGTGCTGAGTTCTTCTATTCCTATGGTCTCATTTACTTCTCAAAGTAATCCTGGAAAGTAAGTGACCTTAATTCTGTTTTGCAGATGAGGAAATCTAAAGAGTAAATTATTCCAGGTCAGTAGTAGTAAATGACAGATGGGTTTTGAATTCAAAGCACTGATTACAGGCGAAGTACAGAAATAACCCAAATTGTGGTTTTAAATTGGAATATCAGTACCATGAACATTTATACATTATTCATTCTGTATCTATTATAGCAGTTTAGTATCAGGGAAGGACTTGAATTCTGTTGTTCTGACTCTAGTCCTACATGTTGTTACTACTACTGGTCTTTTCTTTAGCTTTTCAAGAATACTCCAAACTGGGTAGCAGTGGAGTCATAATGGAAAATAAAAAATGTTTTGGTTTTTACGTTGTTGTTTGATAGTTGTGATTTAGCTGCGGTGTCTCTCTGTGTGGGTGAACTTACACAGCAAGAATGACTAACTTGTATCCACCAAAATCTGTAGGTTATCATTTTGAGCACCGAGGAACTCAGAGGTGACACTAAATTCATCTGCTCGTTTTGTCAGATCAAACCGTTCTTTGCATCGTGAGCTGTGCCTTTTAGATTGCTTCTAAGTTTGAAGGTTAAAAAAGATTCAGTGATGGTTAATAAACGCAAAGATAAAATAGCACGATAGAATGTTGTTTGCTTGCATGACTCAAATGGGCACCTTCCAGTAGTGGAAACTGATTAGATTATCAATAAGTATAAAGTATTAGGTAATAAAAGTCATTTTAAAACTTATTACTTACCTTGGGGTACTTTTATGGCTCCAGTTTTTAGATCATAGTCACATTTACAATTCTCATTACTAATTTTTTCTCCCTAGACATTTTGTTTTGTAGAGTGCTTACAGATAAACATTAGAAGGTCATGTCTGCTCAGAAATCATTGGAATAGATTAGATATATACGTGCCAGGTGTTAAATTCCTTCTTTCCCATTGTGAGGAATGTTTAACAGAAGATAGACTAAATTGCTCTTGCTTGGGAAAACATTTACTGTATAACCTTTAAACTACTTACAGTGAGAGAGCAATACTTTGGGACTCTGACACCTCAGAAATTGCCTACTTTAAATTATTATATTGTGTATATTTGGCAAATAGGGGCACTCAGTAAATAGCAAGAGAATATTTGAAGATTTTCAAAGATTACTTGTATTTGCTTTAGAACTGAATTTCTGCTACTTTCATCAGTTGGCCTCGTAGGGATAGAGGTTATACTTCTGTGGACCAGAAGTGCCTAGAAAGTAGTGTCCCTCCAGGAGCGGCCTTTAACCAGTGACTGAGGAGTATGGAGGTGTAAATTCCCAACCTTACTCCTTGGGTGGAATAATTCTGGGGTGTGTATTTTATAGAGTTTCCCAAAGCTTCCCCCTAGGTTGAAGCTTTAGAACCACTGAAAAAGCTCTAGTAGCTTAATAATGACACCCCTTAATAACTACCTTCTCCCTCCATTATTGTCCCATTCCCCTGCTGAACTACCCATATCAACTACCTGCCATCGATCCTGTTGCAGGGTCTACTTCTGGTTGGGAGAGTGGAGGTCCAACTAGGACATCTCAAATTCTCTTCCCCCCCTAGGAAGCCCTCTCTCATTCTCCAGATACAGTTAATCCCCATCTCCTGTGTTGTCTTAGGGTGCTCTCTCTCTCCTTCTATGAGAACAAGTCTCACCTTCTGCCTGGGAAAGTTGGTTTTTTCTCTTGTATTACATTATAAGTTCTTCAAAGTTAAGAAAACTATCTCATATTTACATGTACTTTGGGTTTTCTCTAAAAGTTGTGGAATCACTCATACGTTCTTATGTCTTCCAAAGCACTTACTCTAGTTCCTTATATTTACTCAGAACTATCAATTGAATTGCACCACGTATGTATAAATAAAAGTTGACTCAAATTTATTTCAGGAAAGTCATAGTAACTCGTTGGCGCATTAGTAATCATTCACATTTATAGAGTATACAATAAAAGTTTGCTTAACAGAACTCCACCTAACTAATTTGCTAGATTAATCAATTCTCTGCATTTGTTTTGAAAGCACAGTGACTGCTTTCCGTTGGCAACTCTGAAGACTTGTGGCTAACAGACTATTCTCTTATATACTTAAAAATATATATATATATATATCTTTATTGGAGTATAACTGCTTCACAATACTGAGCTAGTCTCTGTCCCACAACAAAGTGAATCAGCCATATGCATACATGCCTCCCCATATCCCCTCCCTCTTGAGCCTCCCTCCCACCCTCCCTATCCCACCCCTCTAGGTGGTCACAAGGCACTGAGCTGATCTCCCTGTGCTATGCAGCTGCTTCCCACTGGCTATATGTTTTACATTTCGTAGTGTATATATGTCCATGCCACTCTCTCACTTCGTCCCAGCTTACCCTTCCCCCTCCCCGTGTCCTCAAGTCCATTCTCTGTCTGCATCTTTATTCCTGCCCTGCCACTAGGTTCATCAGTACCAATTTTTTTTTTTTTTTAGATTCCATATATATGCGTTAGCATACGGTATTCGTTTTTCTCTTTCTGACTTACTTCATTCTGTATGACAGACTCTAGGTCCATCCACCTCACTAGAAATAACTCAATTTCGTTTTTTTTTTATGGCTGAGTAATATTCCATTGTATATATGTGCCACATCTTCTTTAAACATTCATCTGTTGATGGACATTTAGGTTGCTTCCATGTCTTGGCTGTAGTAAATAATGCTGCAATGAACATTGGGGTGCTTGTATCTTTTTGAATTATCTCCTGAGCAGATATATGCCCAGGAGTGGGATTGCTGGATCATATGTTAGCTCTATTTTTAGTTTTTTAAGGAACCCCCATACTGTTCTCCATAGTGGCTGTACCAATTTACGTTCCCACCAACAGTGTATGAGGGTTCCATTTTCTCCACACCCCCTTCAGCATTTGTTATTTGTAGACGTTTTTTTTTTTTTTGCGGTACGCGGGCCTCTCACTGCTGTGGCCTCTCCCGTTGCGGAGCACAGGCTCCGGACGCGCAGGCTCAGCGGCCATGGCTCACAGGCCCAGCCGCCTGCGGGGTCCTCCCAGACTGCGGCATGAACCCGTGTCCCCTGCATTGGCAGGCGGACTCTCAACCACTGTGCCACCGTGGAAGCCCTATTTGTAGAATTTAAAAAAATTTTTTTATTTTATTTTCTGCTGCGTTGGGTCTTCATTTCTGTGTGCAGGCTTTCTCTAGTTGCTGTAAGCGGGGCCTACTCTTCGTTGCGGTGCACGGACTTCTCATTGCGGTAACTTCTCTTGTTGCAGAGCACGGACTCTAGGCACGCAGGCTTCAGCAGTTGCAGCACGTGGGCTCAGTAGTTACGGTGCACAGACCCTAGAGCATGCAGGCTTCAGTAGTTTAGCACGTGGGCTCAGTAGTTGTGCACGGGCTTAGTTGCTCCACAGCATGTGGGATCTTCCTGGACCAGGGATTGAACGTGTGCCCCCTACATTGGCAGTCATATTCTTAACTGCTACACCACCAGGGAAGTCCTGTAGACTTTTTAGTGACAGGCATTCTGACCATTGTGAGATGGTACCTCATTGTAGTTTTTATTTGCATTTCTTTAATAATGTTGAGCATCTTTTCATTTGCCTTTTGGCCATCTGTATGTCCTCTTTGGAGAAATGTCTGTTCAGGTCTTCTGGCCATTTTTTGATTGGGTTTTTTTGTTTTATTGTTGTTGAGTTGTGTGAGCTGTTTGTATATTTTGGAAATTAATCCCTTGTCAGTTGCATCATTTGCAAATATTTTCACTCAGTCTGTAGGTTGTCTTTTTTCTTTTTTTTAACGGTTTCTTTTGCTGTGCAAAAGCTTATAAGTTTGATTAGGTCCCATTTGTTTATTTGTGCTTTTATTTCTATTGCCTTGGAAGACTGACCTAAGAAAATATTTTTACGACTTATGTCAGAGAATGTTTTGCCTGTATTCTCTTCTAAGAGTTTTATGGTGTCATGTCTTATATCTAAGTCTTTAAGCCATTTTGAATTTATTTTTGTGTATGCTGTGAGGGTGTGTTCTAACTTCCTTGATTTGCTTGCAGCTGTCTGACTTTCCCAACACTACTTTCTAAAGAGACTGTCTTTTCCCCATTGTATATTGTTGCCTCCTTTGTCGAAGATTGACTGTAGGTGTATGGGTTTATTTCTGGGCTCTCTATTCCATTCCATTGATCCATATGTCTGTTTTTGTGCCAATACCATGCTGTTTCGATTACTGCAGCTTTGTAGTATTGTCTGAAGTCTGAGAGCATTATGCCTCCAGATTTGTTCTTTTTTCTCAGGATTGCTTTGGCAATTCTGGGTCTTTTATGGTCCCATATAAATTTTAGGATTATTTGTTCTAGTTCTGTGAAAAATGTCATGGGTAATTTGATAGGGATCACATTAAATCTGTAGATTGCTTTGGGTAGCGTGGCCATTTTAACAATATCAATTCTTCCAGTCCAGGAGCATGGGGTATCTTTCCATTTCTTTGAATCACCTTCAGTTTCCCTTATTACTGTTTTGTAGTTCTCAGCATATGTCTTTCACCTCCTTGGTGAGGTTTATTCCTAAGTAGTTTTTTTTTTTGATGAGATTTTTAAAAGGATTGTTTATTTACATTCCTTTCTGATATTTCATTGTTAGTGTAAAGAAATGAAACTGATTTCTCTATGTTAATCTTGTATCCTGCTACATTGCTGAATTCATTTATCAGTTCTAGTAGTTTTTGTGTGGAGTCTTAGGGTTATCCATATTAATATAGCATCATGTCATCAGCATATAATGATAATTTTACCTCTTCCCTACCAATCTGAATACATTTTATTTCTTCTTGTCTGATTGCTGTGGCTAGGACTTCTAGTACTATGTTGAATAGAAGTGGTGAGAGTGGGCATCTTTGTCTTGTTCCAGATTTTAGCAGGAACACTTTCAGCTTTTCACCATTGAGAATTATATTGGCTGTGGGTTTGTCATAAATAGCTTTTATTATGTTGAAATATGTTCCCTCTGTACTCACTTTCATAAGGATTTTTATCACGAATGAATGTTGAATTTTATCAAATTTTTTTCTGCATCTATTGAGATGATCCTGTGGTTTTTGGCTTTTCTTTTGTTGATGTGGTGTATCACATTGATTGATTTGCATATGTTGAACTACCCTTGTGACCCTGGGATGAATCCAATTAGGTCGTGGAGTATGATCTTTTTTATGTGTTGTTGGATTTGGTTTGGTAATATTTTCTTGAGAATTTTTGCATCTATATTCATCAAAGATATTGGCCTGTAATTTTCTTTTTGGTGGTATCTTTGTCTGGTTTTGGTATCAGGGTGATGATGGCTTCATAGAATGTCTTTAGGAGTATTCCTTCCCCTTCAATCTTTTGGAAGAGTTTGAGAAGGATCAGTATAAGTTCTTCTTTGTATGTTTGGTTGAATTCACCTGTGAAACCATCTGTTTCTGGATTATTGTTTGCAGAGAGTTTTTTTTATTACAGATTCTATTTCACTACCAGTGATCAGTCTGTTCAAGTTATCTATTTCTTCTTAATTCAGTTTTGGTGGTATGTGTATTTCTAGAAACTTGTCCATTTTTTTCTAGGTTGTCGAATTTGTTGGCATATAATTGTACAGTTTCTCTTATGTTTTGTGTGTGTGTGTGTGTGTGTGTGTGTGTGTGTGTGTGTTTCTGTCATATCGGCTGTGATTTCTCCTCTTTCACTTATTATTTTGTTCACTTGGGTCTTTTCTCTTTTCTTCTTGGTGACCCTGGCCAGAGGTTTGTCAATTTTGTTTACTCTTTCAAAGAACCAGCTCTTGGTTTTATTCATTTTTCTATTTTTTTATCTCTATTTTATTTCCTCTCTGATCTTTATTATTTCCTTCCTTCTGCTGACTTTAGGTTTTCTTCTAATTCTTGTAGGTGGTGGGTTAGGCTGTTTATTTGATATTTTTCTTTTTTCTTGAAGGCATGTATTGCTATGAACTTCCCTCTAAGAACTGCTTTTGCTGCATCCCATAGATTTGGTATGGTTCTGTTTTCATTGTCATTTGACTCAAGGTATTTTTTAATTTCTTCTTTGATTTCATCATTGACCTATTTTTTTTTAGTAGCATGTTGTTTAGTCTCTATGTAATCACTTTTTTATTGTTTCTTTTTCTGTGGTTTATTTCTAGCTTCATGCCATTGTGGTCAGAAAAGATGCTTGAAATACTTCTATACTCCTAAATTTGTTGAGGCTTGTTTTGTGCCCTAATATGTGGTCAATCCTAGAGAATGTTCCATGTGCACATGAAAAAAGAATGTTTTCTGCTTTTTTTGGATGTAATATCCTGAAAATAGCAATAAAGTCTAATTTGAACCACCATTTATTAAACACCTACTGTGTAGCAGTTAGTGTTCTGTGAACTGGAGCTATAGCATTTAATTTTTTAAAAACAATCTCTGCCTTCTTGGACTTTGCCTCTTTAGGAGGGGGACACAGACAGTAAACAATTAAGAAAATTAATATGACATTTGATGATACATTCTGTGAAGAAAATTAAAACCATGATAAGGACTTGAGATTAATGGTATATGAGAGGAGAGAGGGAAGTTGGCATCACTATTTTCTATAGAAAATTGAGGGAAGCCCCTCTGAGATGAGTGGAGATCACAGTGCTGTGGTGGAGCAAGCCATATATATAGAAATGAGGAGGAAGAGCATTCCAGGCAGAGGGACCAGCAGATAAAAAGGCCTGAGTCTGGCACTCGCTCACTCGCCTCTGACAACAGATTCAAACCCCTGTGCAAATCAGTAAAAAGTAGAGCTTCTTCAAGACTGTGAAACAAGAAAGCATGGTGGGCTAATATGCACATATATTAAGAATAGATCTGAAATCACCAGCACAACATATGGACACCTAAACCAATCTTAAACCAGTTGTTACTGTTACAGAAGTAAAGCAAGTTGAGAGTAACTAGGGAGAGCTGATTCTGATGAGGTTGTTACAGAAAGCCTCTCCAAAGAGGTGACAGAGGAGCTGAAGGAAGAGAAAACTGTAATGGATTGTAATGATAAGATCAGAAGTCTAGATTCTAATGTTTAATGATGCTTAAATCTTTAACCATCTCTTGCTGTATTCATTCTCATTCCTTTTTCTTTAATCAGAAATGACTGGTGGCCATTCTCTGTAAAACAATTTTCAGCATTCTCTGTAAAGCAATTTTAAAAGACAATTAAGGTTGTACTTGTGACTAGTGTAGTTGCAGTTTATAAAGTAAAAGTAATGAGTCCAAAATACATCTGAAACTTAACTACTTCTCACCCCTTCCCTTTATATTTCCCTGGTCCAAGCCCAAGAACTACAGATTTCTTCCCAAAAGTTTACATAATGAAAATCTGTTAAATGCTATTTTAATTCAATTTGTTCCCTTTATTTATGTAAAGATAACATCGTATTACTTATGAGTTTTTTTGTTTTTTTTTTGCGGTATGCGGGCCTCTCACTGTTGTGGCCTCTCCCGTTGCGGAGCGCAGGCTCCGGACGCGCAGGCTCAGCGGCCATGGCTCACGGGCCCAGCCGCTCCGCGGCATGTGGGATCTTCCCGGACTGGGACACGAACCCGTGTCCCCTGCATCAGCAGACGGACTCTCAACCGCTGCGCCACCAGGGAAGCCCTACTTTTGAGTTTTAAGAAAACATCCTGTTCATTTGTTATAGTCAGCCAAATTAAGATTCATTTTGCAGATACAGTTGAATTAAAGTGGAGACTTTTATGGTATTGTAAGGAGTGGTCTGCAATCTGCCAAAGACATTTATTGGATCCTGGTGTGTGCAAAGTAGCAGTGTGTTATGTAGCTTTTCCTGTAGGAGGCCTTAGGCTTGGGCTGTTACACCCACTTGTAATCATATCAGCATTGCTCTCTGTCATCTCTCCAACTCACTAAATTCGATCAAATCACTTGTGTGGTTTGATTCCAGCATACCAATTGCAGCTCTCTGACAACTTCTGCCTGTCATAATAACAGCTTCTTTGCCACCTACCCTCACCCATTATTATATTACCCAGGTAGTAAGAAAATGTATTATTATCTGATTCTCAATATCATGGAGATCCGTCACGTTTCTTTAGTGGTTGGAAATTAATACTAAAGGCAAGGGAAATGTAAGAGTTGACATTATTTTCTTTATTCATTCAAAAAACGCTTATTAAATACCTTCAGAATGCTGGGGGTACACTGAGCAAATCTTTACCCACATGAACCTTAAAATCTACTGGAGGTGATGTACAATAAATAAATCAAAATGTAAAACAAAACTGTAAATTACAAATTAGAATAAGTACTGTGTTTGAAGTAAAGCAGGTTAATAAGGGAAGAGAGTGATCAGGGGAGCCACTTTAGATGGGGTTGTTAAAGAAGGCCTCTCGGAGGAGGTGACATAGGAGCTGAAGGAGGAGAACATACCGGCCATGCTAAAGAAATGGTGGAGAGGCATTCCAGGGAGGGGGAATGTGAAGGACAAATACTTGAAGGCAGGAAAGGGCTCGGAGTGTTTGAAGGTAGAAAAGGCGGCCGTTGTGTCTAAGGCATAGTAAGGGAGCGGGCAAGTGGTGTGAGATGAGGTTAGACAAGAAGGCAAGGGCTAGATCATGTGAGGCTATGTAGGTTATGGTAAATAGTTTGGATTTTATTCCGGGAGTAATGATGAGACATTGCTTGAGGAATGACATCATCTGATTTACGTATACAAAGCTTATAGAAAGCAGGATGATTGAAGTAATTTAGGTGAAAAATGATGGCTACGACTGGGTTGGCTGTGTACATAGAGAGAAGTGAATGAATCCCAGTTTACTTTGGAGAGTGCTGACTGGACTTGATGATAGGTTTGATGGTGGGAGGTACGGGAAAGGGAGGAATCAAGGTTGATACCTAAGACATTGGCTTGAGCAACTGGGTACCATTTGCTAATCTGGGGAAGAAACTCCAGGACTGACCTAAATTATTTTGCTGACAAATCAAAAGCTCAGGTTTGGACATAAATTTAGGTGCTTATTAGACAGCAAGGTAGAGTTGCCAAGTAAGCAGTTAGACTTAAGTAGCTTAGGAGAAATGTCAAAGGTAGTGATACAGATTTGGGAGTCATCAGGATATTGGTTGTATTTAGAAGAAATGAAAGTGTTCTGAGATCATTGTATCCTTTGGGGAAAGAAGAATTCTCTACATCAACCCTTGAGTCACTCCGATTTCACTCAACTATTTATTCAACACATATTTATTGAGCTCCTACTATACAAGGCACTTTGCAGTGGCACTGTAGTTTCAGTCATGAGTTAGGGACACCAATTATTTACCTTCATAGAACTTGTATATAGTAGAGGATACACAAAACAAACCAATAACCAATAGATATGTAAGTTTATTGTATAGAGGAGAAGCAGTGCCCAAGCAGATCCTGTGGAGTTGGTTCATGAGGTGGGCAGTTCCCCCCATCAGTGACGATGTGGCAGCAATTAGAAGGAATCACCTGGGTCAGGTGTTGCTAACTGAGTAGGATGGAAACCAAGCTGTGACTGTTTTCAGCACTTTCTGTGGCTAGTGACCAAAAAAACAAACGAAAAACACAGATTTGGGGGCACTGAAGATGAAGAAGTAGATACGGTGAAGACAGCTGCTTTGGAGGAGTGCGCTATAAAGGAAAGCAAACAACGTGGGACCACAGCTAGTGAGAGAACTAAGATTGAGGAAGTTGTTTTTTTGGTTGGTGTTTTCTGTTCTTAAAGATAATTACAGAGCATGCGTGTGATTATGGGAATGATCTAGTGGAGAGGGAGTGGGAGGGGAGAATTGAAAGAGTGACGTCCTTGAGAAGGTGAGAGGAGATGGGCTCAAAGGTGGCGTGGAGGGAATGGCCGATTAGGACCAGAATCTTCCATGGTAACTGGAGGGACGTAGAGTGGTTTGTAAATTTGATGGTGGGGTAATGAGAAACTTCTCTGATGCTTCTTGTTTCCGATGAAGCAAGAATGGAAGGAAAAGGGATTGAGAAGAGAGGAGGAGACATGAAATATCGTCTTGGAGAGTGGAAAATCATGTTACTAAAGAAGTATAGCAGGATTGCTGTGGATTAGAGAGGGTTCATTCAAGATTTATGGTAATAAATTTAACATGACACAGTCAACCAATTCTATATATATATATATATATTTTTTTTTTTTTTTTTTTTCTTTTTTGCGGTACGTGGGCCTTTCACTGTTGCGGCCTTTCCCATTGCGGAGCACAGGCTCCGGACGTGCAGGCTCAGCGGCCATGGCTCACGGGCGCAGCCGCTCCGCGGCATGTGGCATCCTCCCGGACCGGGACACGAACCCGTGTCCCCTGCATCGGCAGGCGGACTCTCAACCACTGCGCCACCAGGGAAGCCCCAGTTCTATACTTTTTTTCCAGCCACTTTCAGTTGCTCCATTCCCAGCACAGAGAAGGCATATAACCGGATTCATCCAAGGTTGTCCTTTTGTGAAATAAATGCAGTGATTGACGACAAGAGGAAGAAAACGAAGGGCATTAGCAAAGGAATGAAAGGTCATGAAGTGTAAGCTGATTAAGGAGAGAATTAAAAACAGCAGGAATGCACAAAGGGATTGTGAAAGGTTAGAAAAGGAATATTGTTCATTGATTTGGTTTACTCATCCACCACAACAGTTGAGCTTCTACTGTGTGCCAAACAGTGTTCTAGGCCTTGTGGGTGTATCCGTGAGTGATACAGGTCTTCTCACAGAGCAGGGTGAGATGGACAGTGAATTAAAACCACTAAATATTAAAATGAGATATTGCTGAGCGCTCTGAAGAAATAGAGAGAGCCCCAGTGGGAGGGGAGAGCAGTGGTGATTCAGATAAGGTGTTCCAGGGAGGGAGTCCGCTCCAGCAAAACTGAACAGAGACCTGGATGAAGTGTGGGCACACAATGTGAATAGCTGGGAGCAGCGGGCTAGGCTGAGGGAACGGCAGGTGCTTTTTTTCCTATTTTTTATTGTCATTAGTAAGTGAGTGGAAAGGCCAACAAAGCAGTGACAAACAAGGTATTTTTTCTTTCCCTATTGTATTTTTAAATGGTGTTTTCATGATACAGCGGTTTTAAGCAATTGGATGTTACTCAAGTCTTTGGAGTGGGCAGTCAGTTCAGTCAGAAGTCTCGTTCAAGTAGAAATGTTTAAAATAAATATAAGTATACCCTATATAATATATTCATGTCTAATTTATCATTCCATTCTCCAGTGCCCAGCATTGGAATGCCACGCATAATAATAGGGTTCAGTTAATATTTGAGAGAATTTCCATGCTCACAAAATACTTACAAACACGAAACATTCCCCCTTCAAACCTTTGCAAAGAAGTTCTTCTAAGGGGAGAGTTCAAACACAAACCTGAGGTCTCTTCCCTTTGCCCTGGGAATGTGGGGATTTGCTTTAAAAGGCTTTTTAAAAAATGTAGACATAATTCATGTACCATAAAGTTCACCTGTTTACAATGTGCAGTCTGTCGGGTTTTAGCGTGTTCACCAAGTTGTACAACCGTTACCGTTACCTAGCTCCGGAACATTTTTGTCACCCCAAAAGAAACCCCATGCAGACTGGAGCTATGAGACGTGACTATACATTCCCTCCTCCTCCCAGGCCCTGGCTACCACTAATCTACTTCCTGTCATTATTTGTCCATTCTGAACATTTCATACACATGGAATCACGATGTATGTCCTTTTGTGTTTGGCTTCTTTCACTTAGCATAGTGTTTTCAAGGTGAATCTGTGTGATTAGCAGGTACCAGTACTTCATTCCTTTTTATAGCTGGACAATATTCCATCGTGGGTATACCCCATACTTTTTTTATCTGAACAACAGTTGATGGACATTTGTGTTGTTTCCACTTTGGGGCCATTGTGAATAATGCTACAGTGAGCACTTATGTAAAAGTTTCTGTGTGGACATATGTTTTTAATTCTCAGGTATATACCTACAAGCATAAATGGCTTTCTAAAAGCACAACTTTAAAAGGGCTTTATCTTTAAAATATTTCTCATAATATATTATGGAGTTACCGCACTATATCTGTTTTAAAACAATACATTAAGTTATTACCAGTTACTTATTGAAGGTACGAGTTGAATTACTTAATTTCCCTCCAGAAATCTGAGTAACACTTGGTCCTGCAGGAAGTGTGGCCGGTGTTCTATAGCTCACTGCTATTGCATGGGTGCCAGTACTCCAGAAGCATTCGGTTGGGGGCATTGGGAATGCAATCCTCAACAGGATGTGGCTTAACTTTTTTGTCAGTAAATATTGCTTCCTGAAAGAATCATAAGATCATAAAGTCTTGAAATTTAAGAGCTAGCTAGGATTCTTGGAGCTCACCTAATCCAGTCCCTTTGTTGTATAGATCTTTAAACTGAGGGAGAGGTCCAAGAGGTTAAAATGCTTGCCTGGGGCTTCCCTGGTGGCTCAGCGTTTGAGAGTCCGCCTGCCGATGCAGGGGACACGGGTTCGTGCCCCGCTCCGGGAAGATCCCACATGCCGTGGAGCGGCTGGGCCCGTGAGCCATGGCCGCTGAGCCTGTGTGTCCGGGGCCCGTGCTCCGCAATGGGAGAGGCCACAACAGTGAGAGGCTCGTGTACCGAAAAAAAAAAAAATGCTTACCTGACTTCCTAGAGCTGGTTAGAGATCTAGGATGGTGCTGTGACTACTGAACTTCACTTTGACTCCACTCTCTGAATTTAAAGTCATAAAACAAAAAATAAACGTAATTTATGTAGGTGGTATTTTCAGTTAAAAGTTTACAGAAAATGCTTTCAGAGTCTTTTAAGGAAAAGCTGACTATCAGCCTTATACTTATTAATTCACAGGGACAGGGAGGCAAATTAGGATTGAGACTGTCACTTTTAAAGGAAACACGGCCACTTTTAGTTTATGCATAAGGAAGAAAGAATTATAGGCATTTATAAGCTCAGACAGACATAAACAAAGGTCACCTATTCCTATTCACTTCCCTGAAGAGTTGGCCTTTTTTCTTCTCATCACATTCTAACATTTACTTACCAGTAGTTTAAAAAGAGGTATGAGGATTATACCTAATTATATTATCCAGGGGTAGCCAGATTACGCAACGGGTTATGCAGTTAATCACTTAAACCTTTTAAATGTCATGCTGGATATAGTTTATCCCTCTCACAGTGAGTCAGAAGCGGGAATGGGTTCATTCACTATTTCCAGTAAACAGCTTCCCAACAGCAGGTGGTGTGACTGGTGGGAAAGGGTAGGACTGGAATGCACACTTATTTGGAGATCTCAGAAATGTACCCTTGGTCCTTACACAGGGCTGTGCACGAGGCCACAGACAGCTGAGAGTGTTGGCCGCGCTGCAGCTACCCCTGCCCCCAGCTCACGAGAGGTTCACGATCCCCTCCGAGTCTGGGAATATTGTTCCCTAGCACAAAGCGGAGGACAGGTAGCCTGTACAGCCCTGTGGTCCAGGCATGGGTCTCGGCTCTACCACTCTCTGTGTGATTTGGGGCACATCACCTCAGGATGCACACCCCTCATCTGTAAAATTAGGGGTGTGGATAGAGTAGTTGATCATTAAAAACTCTCTTGGCTTTAAAATGCTGTGGTTCTACAACCTAGTCATTTAAGCTGTCAAGTATATTGGATGAGAAGTAGTATATAAAGATGATAAGAGCTCAGGCCTTAAAGTTATTCAGGACCATCTTTGAGTCCTGTGTGACATTAGGCAATTTACTTAACTTCTGTATGCGTTTGTTGTGTAATACTTAAAAGGGGAATGATAATACGATATAATAATAGTACCTAACTCATAGGGCTGTTGAGGGGGGCGTGGCCTTGTGGATGCGAAGTCTCTAGCACAGTGCCTGACACATCCTATGATTTAGTAATTATTTATCTTTAGGGACATTTTATCCTAATAATATACTGTTCCCTTTAAAAATATAAGAATGTAATTCCGGGAAATTTTATTAATATTATAAAATGTGTAGAATACAGTTTTGTTTAAAAGAAGATAATTAACCCTAAAGTAAATTGGAAAAAAACCTCATTATTTAGATGAGTGAATGGTAGACATGATAGGGGAAGAAATGGGAGGCAGAGGTGAAGGTTTTGGAGCAGGTAAAAGAAATCTGACTTATTTACTCCTTAGCTTTATTGTTGACTATAATCTTCCTCTTATGTATTTTCGTTCTGGCTTAATTTGGAGATAGAATCATCTATGGAAAATTGACTCAAGTTAATGGCTATTCAGAAGTGAGGCCCTACATTATTTTGTAAGAAACAACAAGATTGTTGTTTTTATTTACCATGTAGAAATAAATAGTAAATCTGTCCAACCGCAAGTAAGCTGCTGCCTCATAATCTCTGCTCTTATTTCTGCATGTACTGTTTTGGCGTGAACCGAGGACTTAGCAGCTTAATAATTTTGTAAACAGATACTCAGATATTTTTTCTTGGGATATTGATATGCAGCTGTCACTATTTGATACGGACTATGAAGAATGTGAAGGAATTTGTTTATGATAAAACATTTACAGAGTCAGAACCCATTTGTAAAATACTTGGGGAAAGTTGGAAACTTCAAGTTTGGTGTTGATATCTTGGAGAATTACTATTCAATTCTCCAAAGAAGAGGTGAGATGTCTGTGGATATGTAAATGACATGATAGCGTAGGTGAGATTTTTAATAATCATCTCTGAATATATATGTCCTGTAGGTCCCATACCTACCCCATCACTGTATTACATTACTTCACTGATGTACGTGACAAAGAAGAAAGGAAACGTTTTGACTGCTCTCTACAGTCTCACTAGCTTCTGATATGAACAACTCAATCCAGAAATGTGTTTCACTACATTGTAATTTCTGGTTTGGGTAGTGTTCTTCGGTCTCTAATGTTTCTTTTATACTTCTTTTATAGGAGGCCAATTGTAAGAACATCCTTCTAACAAAAGACTTCGTAAGAGACACACAAAAGCCATCTCCAAAAACCAAGGTAGGTTATGTCTGCTCTTTAGGCTATTGTGTGAAACGTTTAGAAAGACTCTATCTTCTTGGGTTTCCATGCTCTGTGGCTTGCATTTCCCTCAGCACCACACCCCCTTTTTTTTTGGACCTAGTGGTCTTAAATATACTTCTTTTTAGCATATTTAATCCAAGGTTATATTCATCCAAAAATGCTCAGGACACTCTTATTATTTAATGGACAGTGATATTTTTTATGTTTTTATTTTTTATTTTTTTTACCCACTAACTTTTAAAAAATTTTATATTGGAGTAGAGTTGATTTACAATGTTTTGTTAGTTTCAGCTGTACAGCAAAGTGATTCAGTTATACATATACATATATCTATTCTTTTTCAGATTCTTTTCCCATATACGTTATTACAGAGTATAGAGTTCCCTGTGCTATACAGTAGGTCCTGGTTGATTGCCTATTTTATGTATAGTAGTGTGTATATATTAACCCCAACCTCCTAATTTATCCCTCCCACCCCACACCTTTCCCCTTTGGTAACCGTAAGTTTGTTTTCTAAGTCTGTGAGTCTGTTTCTGTTTTGTAAATAAGTTCATTGGTATCATTTTTTAGATGCCACATATAAGTGACATCATATATTTGTCCTTCTCTGTCTGACTTACTTCACTTAGTATGATAGTCTCTAGGTCCATCCATGTTCCTGTAAATGGCCTTATTTCATTCTTTTTTATGGCTAAGTAATAGTTCATTGTATATATGTGCCACATCTTCTTTATCCACTCCTCTTTCGATGGACATTTAACTTGCTTCCATGTCTTGGCTGTAGTAAATAGTGCTGCAGTGAACATTGGGGTGCTTATATGTTTTTGAATTATGGTTTTCTCCAGATATATGCCCAGGAGTGGGATTGCTGGATCGTATGTTAGCTATGGTTTTAGTTTTTTTAAGGAACCTCCATACTGTTCTCCATAGTGGCTGTACTAATTTACATTCCCACCAACAGTGTAGGAGGGTTCCCTTTTCTCCACACCCTCTCAAGCATTTATTGTTTGTAGACTTTTTAATGATGGCTATTCTGACTGGTGTGAGGTGATATCTCATTGTAGTTTTGCTTTGCATTTCTCTAATAATTAGCAGTGTTGAGCCTCTTCATGTGCTTTTTGGCCATCTGTATGTCTTCTTTGTAGAAATGTCTGTTTAGGTTTTCTGCCCATTTTTTGACTGGGTTGTTTTTTGTTTTTTTAATATTGAGCTGCACGAGCTGTTTGTATATTCTGGAGATAATCCCTTGTTGGTTGCTTCATTTGCCAATATTTTCTCCCATTCTGAGGGTTGTCTTTTTGTTTTGTTTATGGTTTCCTTTGCTGTGCAAAAGCTTTGAAGTTTCATTCGGTCCCATTTGTTTATTTTTGTTTTTATGTTCGTTACTCTAGGAGGTGGGTGCAAAAAGGTATTGCTGCAATTTATGTCAAAGAGTGTTATGCCTATGTTTTCCTCTTAAGAGTTTTATAGTATCCAGTCTTATAATTTATGTGGAAACACAGAAGACCTCAAATAGCCAAAACAATCTTGAGAAAGAAAAATGGAGCTGGAGGAATCAGGCTCCCTAACTCCAGACTATGCTATAAAGCTACAGCAATCAAAACAGTATGGTGCTGGCCTAAAGACATTCTTATAGATCAGTGGAGCAGGATAGAAAGCCCAGAAATAAAACCACACACCTATGGTTAATTAATCTATGACAAAGGAGGCAAGCATATGCAATGGAGAAAAGACAGTCTCTTCAGTAAGTGGTGCTGGGAAAATTGGACAGCCACATGTAGAAGAAGAAAATCAAAACATTCTCTAACACCATACACAAAAATAAGCTCAAAATGGATTAAAGACTTAAATGTAAGACTGTATACTATAAAACTCGTAGTGATATTTTTTAGTAGACAGTTTTACTTCTCAATCAGAATTGTTTCCATTGTATTCCCTATAATATAGAGAACACTCAAGTATAATGGAAGGTTACTTCTGGGGGTAAAATAAAATGTGCAACTGTAATTTTTCTTTCGCACAATAGAAATCATTTTATTGATTTTTTCATAATTATAAAAATAGCACATGGTCAGTGGAAAGTGTAAGCAAATTTTAACAAGAAAAATAAGAACTATCTTACATATGACAGAATACAGGGTCTAATGTGTAAAATTTTGTTCTCTTTATTAAGAGAATTCCAAAATGCACATAGTTGTTTTGCTAGTGAAAAGAAAAACTCCATTAACCTAAAATATATTGTGAGAATTTATTTGATCATTTGTCCAACCAGAAGAGTGATTGCATTAATTTTAGAGCCCCTTTCCATATCTTAAATCTTTTGAGTAGAACTTCTCCTATTTACTAGGTGTATATAATATTCCTAACTGACCACTATGATATTTATATAGCTACTTCTTTTTCCAGTTCTAAGACAAAATGTCCTCCAAACTTTCTTGTGTTCATTGTAGGCAAAATTTTAAAGGATTCTTATCTCTGGTTTTAATGGCAGGTTATTATAAAAATAATTGCGGCTTTCTTTGAAAAGTTAAATCAAGTGAAGTAATGAGTCATTACTTAATACTTAGGGTAAGAGACTACAGTTTATTTTTAAAAGAAATACCAACATCTATTTTTTATAAAACTTGTTCCACCTTAATTTTTTTTTTTTTTGGAAAAATGTTTTAACTACTATGCATTCCTTTCCAGATTCAAACTATCTTCTGTATCTTCTTCACTGAAATATTACAGGCTTATAGAAAACGAATTCAAATGTATAGTAGAAATTTTGTTTACTGTGAATTAATAAAAATTCAGTGTCAAAATATACTCACCAAGTAAATGCATTTAAAAATATAGGATTTGAGGAACATTTTTAGGTAACATTTGCTCATTAACTCCATTTATATTGGAATATACCTACTTTTAGGTGAAGAGACTTAGATGAATCACTTCATAAATGAAAGATAATCTTGAAACCTGTCATAAAAACTGTTTGAAGAGATTCTATTACTATTATGAAATTAATCCCATTTGGAATATTTCAGGCATATAGAGAATCAATAATTAATGTATATTGATTATCCTCTCTCAGTCTCACTGTATGGTTCATGACCAAGCTAACTCAATAGAGAAATTGGTTAATCCGTAGTTTGTAACTTTAGCTTCTCTGTGGTCTTGCATGAGCAAGTTTAAATTTACATGAGCAAACTAATCTTTGCTTAGCTCTGCTTAGTTTAGAGGTGATTAAAATACTTGTTATTTCAAATCCCCAGAAATGAGGCAGAGCATGTGAGTTGCAAGAGATTATAAGGCACTAACTCTTTCACCAAGATTGTATCTTAAGATCTTTTTTTCCGCCAGTTGATCTTTGAAAACTGAAGCTGAAAACACTTTCAAATATAGTTGGTATAAAACAGACAAACAAACAAAATGTGGTTGGTGTGTCCTTTCTAGAATGACTTAGTGAGCTGTGAGAATGATGTGTATCCTTGGTACTAATGTTACTTCATTTGGCCTCTGTAGCTGTCTTTCTCAGACATCTCTAGTTACAGCTGTATGTGTCTTGAACAGCTAAGCATTTCTGATCCCTGTATGGCTAGAGATGTAAAATGGTAATCCAGAAATGGCATTTGTCCACTGGCTCTGGAGATGTCTCTCTAGTCTAAGCCATCTGTCCCCATCTGTGTTCCCTCTGCTAGCTGTTTTCTCTGCTCTTAGGCAATGGGGAGAATTGTATTTCTGTCCCTTATATAGGAAAGCCTCTTCTTGACCTGAGTCCAAGCTGGAAAAAAAAAATGATACCTCCATTACACAGTGCCATGACACTTCCTGGATGAGCAGTGATCACCAGCCCAGCTAGCTCAAGGGCATGCTCGTATAACCATTTCATGGCCAATAACTGGGTAGACTACATATGCAAACAAATAAATGGAATAGATGATACAGAAGCGAACATCAAATAGATTTTTAAAGAGGTGTAGAACATAGGCACAGCTCCTTGTAACCTAGTATAATAATGATTAGAGGAGAGGAGACAAAGTCTTTTTCTACCTAACACAAGTGCAGATGGCTCTAAATAAGCCTCACAACCCATATTCATTGGTCACAGTATAAACCCTAAAGAAGATCCAGGAACTAAGGGAAGAAAACTCTTTCTTCTCTCTCCCCTTGGGGTATGACCTAGACTTCCCACTGAATTTGCTGTGCTCTTCTTGACCTCGGTTAAAAAAAAAAAAAAAAAACCTCAGGTTCGGGCCATTGTATAAAAATAAATGTCAGATTCATTCAGTGCTGGAGTGAAAGTATAAAATAGAAGATAATCTCTTTCCTTCCTGACTTTTCTCAGTGGATAAAACTGTACTGATAAAAATTAAAATTACAAGCACATAATAGGTTTAGTCATTGCATTCTCCTACTGCTTTTATAGATGTTTCCTTTAGTAAACGAAGTCATATTAACTAAAAAAATGTGTGATAAAAATAACGCAGTTATCAAGTAAGCAGTTATGTAGTAGAAGCAACTGTTAAATTATTTTTCTTTTCAGAAGTTAATGATTTCAGGGGCCATGCATCATTTATGAAGGAGATTTTCTTCAATAATGAAACTAGTTGTCACAGATATATTTTCTTAAATGGTTTTAAAAATGCCTATGCCTGGGCTTCCCTGGTGGCACAGTGGTTGAGAGTCCGCCTGCCCATGCAGGGGACGCGGGTTCGTGCCCCGGTCCGGGAAGATCCCACATGCTGCGGAGCGGCTGGGCCCGTGAGCCGTGGCCGCTGAGCCTGCGCGTCCGGAGCCTGTGTTGCGCAACGGGAGAGGCCACAACAGTGAGAGGCCCGCGTACTGCAAAAAAATAAATAAATAAAATAAAATAAAATAAAAAAGAAAATAAATGCCTATGCCTATTAGCATAGTGAACTAGAAATTTAAACTAATGTAGGGTTTTGAGAAAATTGAGTGACAGTATAATTTTATTTTCAATATGCAAATTAATAGTCATTTAATAAGCATTAAATTTTACTAAAATTCTAAGTTATTTTAAAGTCATTGTTAATGGATGTGAATATAGTTTATGGTGCTTTAATTAATGTATACAAGCATTCTAATTAGTATTCCACTTTTTCCAGTTGACATTGTTTCACTATTGTTTCCACACATCAGCCTACTCTGCGTACTTATTCCTTTAATAAAGGTAAATAATAGTAGTAGCAGTAACAGTGATGATGATGATGGTAGCTACGATTGATCAAGTTCCAGTCACTATACTACTTAATATATATATTTTCTAATAATCATAGCGTTTCATATGTTGTCATCCATATTTAACTATTTTGAAAATATGGAACTGCTTCTAATTATCATTAATATAAAAAGCCTTACTAGGTAAGTGTTAACAAAGAAGAACTTCTGACTGTTAAACAGTATTATTTTCTTAGGTTTTATTACCTATAGTAGAATTAACAGATATGAATTGTTTTATGAATAGTGTAGCCTAACATACCGTCTCTCCTCCCCACTTTGAAGTTGTTTATAATTTATGCACATTGTTGTAGGCTAACCACGTACCTGTATCTACACACAATATATATGATAACTTTGCAGGTTTTACAACTTTGTGTTAATAAAGTGTACAGTATATCACCTTCTGCAACTTTTTTTCCTGTTCAATATGCTCTGTCAGTATTCACTTTCAGTAAGAATAAAATACAGTTTAGGTATTCTGGGTTTTTCTAATATTTAGGTTGTCTCCAATATTCAGTTGATTTCCAATATTTTGCTATTATAAACCAACTGTAAGTGAATAATTTTCACATGCCACCTTTTATGCACCTGTAGAGTAGGGTCGTAAGTAGGTACACCTTTGTCCCGGTATTGCAGATGCTCTTAAAATGTGCTAATTTAACATATACAACAGCTGTGTGTGACTTTCGTTTTTTCACATCCTCACAAATCGTTGGTAATATCAGAGTTCTCATGGTTGTTCCCCCGAATCTAATGAGTGTGGGAAGCATCTTGCTATTGCCTTAGTTTGGATTTCTCTAATTGCTACTCATCACAGAGACATTTATTTTTCACTGAATGTCCAAGTGTCTCTCCAACGTTTCCCAGCCCCATTGCAGGTAGGTGAGGCCAGTCAACTACTTTTGGCCAGTAGGCTGTGAGCAGAAGCGACAACTGTCATTTCAGAGGTAGAAATTCAAAACTTTTCCAGCCCTTTCTTACAGTACATTAACTGGACAGTGGAGCATGGGTCCGCAGAGCGGCCTGTCAGATTGCATTGGATCTGTGTCATGACTGAAAAACAAACCTGTTTTGTTACGCCACTGAGATTTCTGAGTTAATTTGTACCTTCCCTATAATGTAGCCTACCACGCGGACAGCGTGTATATCATGTGTTTGTTTTCATATGTTTATTAAACTTTGGTCATATCTGTGTTTATTACTCTGTGTACTGCTTTCTCCTACTGTTGCAAATTTTGCTATTGGGTTGTTTGCTTTTCTCTTAATGATTTGTAAGAGTTTGCTAGCTATTGTCAGCTATATGTGTTCCAAACACTTTCACCCAATTTTCTGGGGGTTTTTTTGTTTCATATAGAATACAGTGTCTTTTAATGTTTGAAAGTTTTTTACTTCAATGAAGTCTTTAGTGTTTGTGCTTTTTTACATCTTGTTTAAGAAATCCTCACCTACTTTGAGATCACTTAGAACGTCTTTTTTATTATTTTCCAAAAGTTTTAAAGTTTGCTTTATATATATATAGGTCTTAATCATTCAAAATTGAATTTTATGTAAAGCATAAAGTAGGAATCTCATTTTATATGTGAAAATCAATCAACTCAGCATATTTATTCAATAGTTCGTCTTTCCCCCACTTCTTGAAATAGCATTTCCATTATATATCAGATGTTTTTATGTCTCTTTCTGGACTGTACTATTTGTTGCTTTTTCTGTGTGTTTATCTTATGTCATTACCACAGTGTCTTAATTAGTGATATCTGGTAGAATAAGTTTCTTCAACTTTGTTTTCCTTCTTGAAAATTATCTTGGCCATTCTTGGTCCTTTGCTTTTGTAGTTGAATATTATCAAGTTTCACGAGAAATTTTATTTAGAATTTAAATTGAATTGATAGATTAATTTCCTGAGCATTGGTATTTTATCCATGACCATCATGTAAGTTTCCATTTACTCAGGTCCTCTTTAATGTCTTTTGATTTTTAAAAAATTATCATTTTCTCCTAGATCTCCATTTTGTAGATATTATAAATGGAGTACTTACTATGTCTTCAAACTTTGCTGCTGACGTTTAACGTTGGAACTGACTTTTACCATTGACTTTATATCTGAAAACTTTGCCAAATTCTCATAATATTTTGTAAGCAATTCTGTTTGACTTCATTTGGAGGCAGTCATGTCCTGTGGAAATAATGAGCATCATTTATTCCTTTTCAAGCCTTTTATCATTTAATATCTTTTTTTTCTTATGCTACATTCCAGGACTCCCAGTATAAGGTTAAATAGAAATGATGATAGCATGCCTTCTTGAGTTGCTTCCTGATTTTAAGGGAAGTTTTCTACATTTTACTTTTACATATTATAATTGCATTTATCTTCTTTCTTTCTTTCCTTTTTTTGGGGAGGGGGTGGGTAATTCTTTTGAAATGCCAAGCACATAGCCGACCTCCAATAAAATCTTGAAAATGAACACATAAATATTTGCTTCTTGTTTTTTTGTTTCATATGAAAGTAGTTAGTGTCTGTATGTTTTCATGCATTTTTTCTTCACACATACACTCATTAGGTTTATGGTGTTTACTTAAGGTCTTTGGTAGGTATGTTTTATAAATTTACATTTTGCTAAGAATTTTTATTTTGAGTGAATGTTAAACTTTAGCAAATATTCCCTTGATTTCTGTTAAGATAATTGCATGGTTTTTCTCCCATTTTCTTTTATTGTGGAGAGTCATATTCATAGACTTTCTAACCTTAGACCAGCAGTGCATCACTGGAATAAACCAGTTCTGAACCTGGCCCTGATACCTATTTTTAAACACCTTGAAAGTTTTGGATAGCTGATATTTTGTTTAGTATTTTTGCATCTAGGTTAATAAATTTTTTTGTTTTGTCTACTTTTGGTATAAAGCTTGCACTATGTTAATAAAATGAAATGAGGAGAGCCTTTTGTAATCTGTGAAACAATTTAAGAGGAGGATTATTAGTTCCTGCAGTATTTGGCAGAATGTGTCTAGGTCTAGTGAGGTTTATTGATTTATTTGTTTTTAATTTTGTTTTGTTTTTTAAATTTGTTTTGGTAAGTTGATCTTTAACTACTGATTCAGTTTATTTTGTGCCTATAGTCCTATTCGTGTTTTTAATTTATTTTATTTTTTGTTTTATTTTTTTTGTCTGTGTTGGGTCTTCGTTGCTGCGTGCAGGCTTTCTCTAGCTGCAGCGAGTGGGGGCTACTCTTCCTTGCGGTGAGTGGGCTTCTCATTGTGGAACTTTTGTTGCGGAGCGTGGGTTCTAGGCGCACAGGCTTCAGTAGTTGCAGCGAGCAAGGCTCAGTAGTTGCAGCACACGGGCCATAGAGCGCGCGGGCTTCAGTAGTTGTGGTATGTGGGCTCAGTAGTTGCGGCACCAAGGCTCTCGGGCATGCGGGCTTCAGTAGTTGTGACACGCAGGCTCAGTAGTTGTGGCTCGCAAGCTCTAGAGCACAGGCTCAGTAGTTGTGGCACCTGGGCTTAGTTGGTCCGCAGCATGTGGGCTCTTCCTGGACCAGAGATTGAACCCGTGTCCCCTGCATTGGCAGTTGGATTCTTAACCACTGCGCCACCGAGAAAGTCCCTCATGTTTTTTATTTATTCTGAATTATTAGTTTTTAATTGAAGTATAGTTGATTTACAATATTATATTACTTTCAGGTGTACGGCATAGTGATTTGATACTTTTATAGATTATACTCCATTTAAAGTCATTATAAACTATTGGCTGTATTCCCTGTGCTGTACAGTATGTCCTTGTAGCATATTTATTTTATACACAGTAGTTTGTACCTCCTAATCCCCTACCCATAGCTTTCCCCTCACCCTTTCCCTCTCCCTACTGGTAACTACTGGTTTGTTCTCCATATCTATAAGTCTGTTTCTGTTTTGTTAATTCATTTGGTTTATTTTTTATATTCCACAAGTAAGTCGTAACAGAGTATTTGTCCTGCTCTGTGTGACTGACTTCACTAAGCATAATACACTTTAGGTCCATCCATGTTGTTACAAATGGCAGAATTTCATTCTTTTTTAAGGCTGAATACTATTCCATTATCAATATATATATGTGTGTGTGCGTGTGTGTATGTGCGTGTGTGCGTTCACACGCACATCTTTATCCATTCATCTGTTGATGGACTCTTAGGTTGTTTCCATGTCTTGGCTATTGTAAATAATGCTGCTATGAACATTGGGGTGCATGTACCTTTTCAAATTAATGTTTTTATTTTCTTTGGGTATATACCCAGGAGTGGAATTCCTGGATCATATAGTAGTTCTATTTTTAGTTTTTTGATGTTATCTTTTCTAGGAAATTGTCTATTTTAATTAATTAATCAGCATAAAATATTTTAATGTTTCCTCTTATTTTTGAAATCAATATTTCATCTGTAGTTATAGTCTTTTTTTCATTTTTAATATTTTGGGACATTTTCTTTTTTGCTTTTGATTAGGCTTGCTAGAAATTTGTCTATTAGTCTTTGCAGCTTTTAGTTTTACAGATTCTCTACTGTAGCTATTTCCTGTTTCATCCATCTCTGCTATTTTCTCTATATCTATTATTCAAACGGTAGATTTTTTTTCCTAATGTCTGTCACCTTTTCCTCCATAGACATATATTTTAATGGATTTTCCATGTGATGTGATACTGAAACTCGATAACCAGTTCTTTTAAATGTATTTGCTCTGTTTATTGACAGCCTCTTCTGTGTTGAGTGTCTTTATTACATTAGAGAGCTCTTTTAGAATCATGCCATTTTCTTCCTTCCTTTTTTTTTTGGTAATACTTTCACAATGTCAGGCACATAGTGAATGCTCAGTAAATACTTGAGAAAGAACAAATAAATCAGTCAGTTTTTTCTCTTATTTTATATGAAAGCAGTGAGTGTCAATGTGTGTGTTTTATGGGGGGAGGTTAAAGAGAATTTGCTCTTGTAAAAATCTAGTAAAATTTAGTACATTTTTCCTTTGGAAAGGGTTCAATAACCATTAAATACATAATTATTTCTGGAATTTAAGAATCTGGGTTTTATGTGTTTCTTTTCCTGATTTGTCTCTTTAGAGCTTTTCTTATAATAATTTCCCATCTGTTTTCTCTGCCCCCATATGTTTGTATATATGAATGTATGTTTACTTCACTAGATAGAAAATGTTCCGTATTTTTCCGTCTCCCCTATAGGTGCTGGGTGATAAGATTCTCTTCCTTTTTTGCCTCTTTCATTATCTTGGGAAATCACTTCTCAAAGCTGTCTCTTCAGTGTTAAGCATAAAACTTGTGAAAGTGAATAACTGCTCATTTATTACTACAGTTATATCTATGACTAAATCTTTTATTTTTACAAGCATATTCTTTCTTTAATCTCTCTAGAATTAATGACATGTAGATTCAGTTATTTGGATAGTGTTTCCTATGTTCTGTGATATTTTATAACATATATATATATATATACTATTGAGTAAAAAATAATACAGGGTTAAATAGTTATTTTAAATAATAATGCAAATATGATGGTATTTCTGGGTATACCTGCCTAATCTCTTAATCTAATAACTTGGCTCATTTAACCTCTATATTTAGCCTCTTTCCAGATGCTATAAGCTGAAGTGACCCCAGGCCAAGGAATGCAAGGACCTCTATGAAGTATCTCTAGACTAGCACTGCTGTGGCACACAGGGCATAGCTGACCTGGACCCACTGGTCCTGAGGACCCAGCTTCCTAAGACTGGGTATAGAAACCTGATCCCTGACTTTCCCCAGCCAAAATCATGTCCTCTTGCATATCTGACCTGCTTTGATAGACACCCTGAAGCTTATGCTCAGTTTGGACATTTTATCCCATCTGTCCTGCACCAGGTGCTAGGGATGCAAAGTTGAAAAGTCACTGTCTCTTACCGGAAGGAACTGGAGCCCAGACATACATACAAGCAACAAAATTAAGACATCACACGTGCTAGACTGATTTTCTGATCTCAGATCTACCTTTGGGTTCACTGTCCTATTTTGAAAACGACCAAATCTTAGCCTGGTTGCCATGATTTCTCCCTAACCCTAGAGTTCTCACTGACCTTTTCATTCCAGTTTCCCCTGGTTTGTCCTGTTCAATAATTATGACCAGTCTAATCACGATTATTAATGTCAACTTTTGTGACAGTTAGCCCCATGATGTTATTGGCTTCATTCACAGTCTGATGCAGGTGGGGTGGGATTCGTAGGTAGCAAGCCTCCAAGCAGTGATTCAGATGGCAAGCTGCTTCCGTCTTTCAACTATGTTGTCTAAAAAGGTGGCTTCTAATATCAGGAGTGAAAAAGAAAAAAAGTGTGTGCAAAGTTCATAGGTACTTAACCGCCTTAGTACAGAAGCAACTCTTGTCCCTTCTACTCACATTCCAGGACTCAGTAACCTTTGTGGGAGTCTGGAAATATAATTTTCCAGTGTGCCCAGGAAGAGGACGATGAACTAGGAATTGACGAGTACATATATCGTTGCTGCCGCAACCTGTCCTTCTGTTTGCCAGACACATTTTTTCTCTTACTCTGCAGAAAATACACCCAGTCCTTTTGCCAGGATAAAAATCCAAAGAACCAACCAGTCATTACAACCAACTCAATCTCCAAAATATCTGGGAGACCTGTCAATGCTCCATCAGGTCTAGACGTGGTTCCTCTTGTTCTGAGAATCTATGAAATTAGAAGACAAATTGTCCCTCCCTCCACACACATCCACCCCATATACAAACGGGACACTAAACAACCCCATTCACACTCTAGTACACACACATACACGTGCACATAAGCAGTGGAGGCACTTTCTGTGAGGAACTGCATTGTCCTTTTTCTCTTTTTCACCTTTTAGAGTTGCCTCTTTGTCATTATTCCCCTTGAAGTGTGTATAGCGAGTATGTCTTCTTTAAACTACAGCTTGCCTCCCATTCATGGAGGTTTGGTGTCTCAGGGATTGTTTTACCTCTTGAACAGCAAAGACTTCTTTAGTGTGGGCTGACGTTTTTTCGTGGTAGTGGCGGTGGTTTGTTGATTTGTTTGCTGTCGTGTAAAGGGGGTTTACAGTAAAGTCCCTCAAAATGTAAAAACGTAATTAGTGTCTGACCTGTTTGCTTTCAGTCAGTTCCATGAGGCAGTTAAAATCCTCAAAGCATGTTGTTTCCTCCTCTGCCTTCAGATCTCGTAAGAATTCGTCATAGGAAGAAATTAACCAGAACTCTACTGGCAAGGGATTCTGGGAACTGCAGTTTCCATGCTTTATACCCCTGCAGTACACAGCTGTCTTATAAAATCACATGAAATTATGTTTCAAATAAGCAGAATGGACCATCTGTGCTCTTAAATTGTGATTGGAGTTGGCTTTGTGGAAGAAATAGAGTTTAAGTCCAATTTTTAAAAAGAAGAATCAGAAACTGGACAGAGGAAGAATTTCAGTTAGAATGGCATAAGCAAAGACTAGAAGGAGAAAATGAGCATTTCATATTTTGATCAGCGTTTATAGACCAGACTAGCATGGGTAGAAGTAGAAGATAAATTCTGAAAGATAGACTGCAGCCAAATTGTAGGGGGGTGTGACTGTTAAATCTTGCATAAAGATTGCCATGCTGTGTGACAACATGTATTAAACAAAATAAACAGCAAACACACAGGAAAAAATCAGAGAATGAAAAGAAATTAATTTTTGTGCAACAGAGAGAGGGTTTTAGAACAGCAACAAGAAAAACCCATATATGAACAAAAAGATAATAACTATTAGAAGGTTGAGGTTTTTTCTGGCCGGGTTAGATGACTGAAGGAGGGTGGCTTTAATGAACAGATCTTTGGCTTTACAGTGTTACAGAAGCAGCTCTGTCTCTTAATAGCAGTGTGTCCTGAGGCACACTATGGAATATTTTGCAATCTCAGTATTCTAATTTATAAAAGATAATAACATAATAGTAATCATAGATGTCGATTGAGTACTGTTTGCTAGAGACTTTGAAAAATATTTCTAATATTACTTTATTAAATCCTCATAACTCTATAGGAGAGAAATGACCGTTATCAGTTCATATTGCCTTGGTTACACTTATGATAAAACAATCCCCGAATCTTAGTGGCTTAAGGCTACATTTATTTCTTGCTCACGCTACCCGTCCGATCTAGATTGACAAGGGGGCTCTGCTTATGATGGTTTCTTGAGGACCCGTTCTGACAGAGCAACCCGTCTTAAATGTGGCCAGTTACAGGGCTAGAGGAAAAAGAAAGAGCTCTGTAGGATCTTGCATTGGCAATTAAGTGCCCTGGCTCAGAAGTAACTTGATCACTTCTGGTCATAACTCGTTAGCCAGAAGTAATCCTATTGCCTCACCCAGCCACAGTGGAAACAGGAAATACAGCCCTACAATACGCCTGGAAGAAACTTTACCAATACCTTAATTTTCCTTCTTTCTTTTTTTTTTAACATCTTTATTGGAGTATAATTGCTTTACAATGGTGTGCTAGTTTCTGCTTTATAACAAAGTGAATCAGCTACACATATACATATATCCCCATATCTCCACACTCCCTATCCACCCCTCCAGGTGGTCACAAAGCACCGAGCTGATCTCCCTGTGCTATGCGGCTGCTTCCCAGTAGCTATCTATTTTATATTTGGTAGTGTATATATGTCCATGCCACTCTCTCACTTCGTCCCAGCTTACCCTTCCCCCTCCCCGTGTCCTCAAGTCCATTCTCTGCGTCTGCATCATCCTTCTTTCTTTATAGATGAGAAAATGGAGGCTTAGAGAAGCTAGTTAATTTTCTCAAGGTTGTATGGATAATAAGTTCCAGATATATTTGATCCTAAAGCTCAAACTCTTTACCCTCATAGCGCCTCTCGCATTTCTGTGGCCCTACATGGTGTATTGTGTTATACTGTCTCCTTTGCAGAGAAGTTGTGAGAATTAAAGATAATTAAGTAATTGTTATACTGCCTGGGACATGGAGTGAGCCTGCAGGGCCTAGTGATGTTATCTTTTGTCTTCTTTTACTTCTTAACCCATAACTCAGAGTCTTTCTTACGTACAAAAGCTCTGAACTGTTTTTGTAGTGACTGTGTTTTCTCTGTGATGACAGCAGCTCTTCTCAGTTACCAACATTACACATGTCTTGTTTGTAAAGGCAGCCGATGGCACAGGACTTCTTATTCTTATCACCCATTCTGAACACCATTTTATAAGTCAACTAAGGTTTTGGGATATCAGATTCCCTCAGGCTATCTTACCAAACTCTCAGTATAATAAGGTAAATAGATTTTAGTGGGGTGTCCTAGGAATCCGACGCCTTACCAATAATGTGGCTATTGCTATGGAATATTACAGGTCAAGTTTCATATCAGGCCATAAAGTTTGGACTTTTTCCTCAGTGTGATAAATGTTTATTGTTTCACACTGTCATATGCAGCTATAAAATGTACTTCTTTGTTAAGTCCTCTCATACCCAGAATTTATAGGCATTAAATAGCTTTATAAATGCTAAAGAAGATTCTTAAAGCCATCACTGAATACTGCCTTAGTTCTTATAATCCTAAATCATTAGCTTTACCTAGTAATTTTATTGAAAGCCAATATTGAGAGAATGTTTATGTTTATTTTTGTATCTGACATGTTAATGGAATAAATTTTAAATGAGAGAACAAAATTCTAGATGTGGAATATAACTTGACTCCTTTAAATTCATTTATTGAAGCAACTGTACTTCCTCTTTTGAGACATACGGCATGCAGAAAATAAAGTCAATTACTGTATGTCTACAAAAGAAAAAAATTACTGGTACAGTGTCCCGATTGACTTTATCTGATGCCTATTTCCAAATTAAATAGGTTACTGATGCCTATTTCCAAATTAAATAGGTTACTGCTTTTATAAACAGTCCTTTTATGGAAATAGAATTTCTCTTAAAAGTACCAAATTGCTTTAACTAAAATATATCCCTCTCCAGCAGGGAGTGGGTCAGGAAATGTTCCAAAAGAGAAAAGATTTGTCTGTTCGACTGAGTAGACTTGGAATGAGTACCACCACTGGGCCCACTGGAAGGGGACTTGTTAAGGGTTGGATACAGTGTAAGGAGTAAGAAGTCTAAGATAAGATTCAAGAGAAAGCAGAGGTGAACTGAGGACTTTGAATAGGAAATTCGTTCTCATAAATTTAAACCGACAGTGGGGAGCCATTGAAGATTTTGTTGCTGTTGTTTACTTTATTATACATGTCAGATGACATTGAAAAAAAGACAGTAAAGGAAAACAGCAAAAATTCGCCTCCTTCCTTTCTACCTCTGTTAATATAATCACTACTAGAATTTTGATGTATAATATTATTGCCTCTTTGCCTACATGTATGTGGATGTATTTGAAAGATATACTCATATAAACAATTTTATTTTCTCCTATTTTCCCTTAATATATTATTATAAGCATTTTCTATGTTAGTACAAGCTTCATAATAACAATGATCATTCTCATTGTACCTCAGGTTTTCAGTGATTCAATATTATAAATACTGAGTGGTTAAACATTTTTCAGCATAAGGTTTATTTCTTAGCTAGAATTATTTCCTCAGGATAGATTGCTATAAGTGGATTTGCCAGTTCAAAAGGTATAAATATTTTTATGGCCCTTAAAACCTATTGCTAAGTTAAATTTTTGCTAGAGTTATAAAAATTTACACAGCCACTGGAAAATATGAGAGTGCCAATTGCATACATCCTTATGAACAGTAGGTATTTAATCCTTGTCTATGAGCCAAAAGGACTAAAAATAAGACCCTGTTCTAAATTTCATACTTTGTGATCTATTGCTAATGAAATTCCACATATTTCTGTATACAGGCTTACTATTATTTACATTTCCTCTTTTGTGGAGTATCTTTCAATTCAACATACTTCTCCATTTGGTTCGTGCAATCTTGGTGTTTTTCTTAAGAAGCTGTATGATTTAATTCTGTATTAAAAATACTAGCAGTGAAGGTCTGTGAGTGAAGAAGTATGGGACCAGACATAAGTGTATATTAAGATTAATCTGCCTATTGTCTATTGAATAGATTTTAGAACAGAATCACCAGTAAGAAAAATTCTGTATTACATTATTTTTTATGATAATGTTGCTCTGATATTGGGCAGAGTTTTTTTAATTCCCCTATTGCATTCACACTACAGAATAATAGTGTACTTTTCAAACTGTTTTCCCCTTAAGTTTAAAATTTCATCATCACAGTTCATTTTCGTAGCAGAAATGTTACCTGTTCTTAAGAAGGAAGCACAGAGAAGTAATTTGCTTTAGATAACAGGCTCAGGATAGAAACATAAATTTAGACCACCGAAGTCTCAGTTTAGAGTTAATCTTGGGTTTTGAAAATTGGCATGATTAGAAAGGATGTAAATGAATGAAGTACTGTAAGTGGTTCTAATTTATCTGGGCCCATAGTGACTTTGCTGACATATTCTGAATTTTGTGAACCTTCCAATGTTAGTCCTTTTGGTCATGTCGTGCTGAGTCGTATCTGTTTTGATTATTTCTTCTCTTTGTCTTACCGTGCATTTAACCTATATTATTTTAGCCTGCAGTATTTACTTATTTCTTCAGAATACTAATTGTCTATCATATGACAGGCATTGAACTAGAGCTAAGCACTTAGATATTAAACTTGGTAGGAGAAGTTTTCAAGCCAGTGAGGAGCAGAGGCTAACATGCAAATATTTAGTTGCAAATTGTATAAATGGCTAGGAAGGAAAGTAGAATGCGCTGGCAGCATATAACAGTGGTACCTGATTTAAACTGATGCATCCAGGAAGGAACTTGTAAAGGAGGTTACATTTCTTTTGAGACCAAAGATGAGGGAGAATAGGTGAGGAAGGGGTGGGAGGGGTAGAGAATTTCCAAACATTGTAACATGTATCAAGGGCCTGAGGCAGACAGCTGAACAGAGGCCCCTGGGAGGAGGCTGAAGCCCAGTGAGAGCAGCAGAGAGCACCTCCAGTGAGGCTGGAAAAGGGCTTTTTAGGCTCTTCAGAATTGGGGCGTTTTGCCAAAGCAAAATGAGAAACCATTGATAAACTTTAAATAAGGAAAACTATAACAAAATTTCTGTTTAGAAAATACAGATCTGGGTCAGATGTAGTGAATAAAGTCACGAGAGGGCAAAAATGAAAGTAGGAAACCAATCAGGAAGCAATTCCAGTTGTCAGAGCAATAACGTGTCGAAGCCTGGACTGGGTAGAGGTGAGCAGAGGTAGGCTGACTTGGGATCTTTATTAATGAGCTAGAACTGGGTGATGGAGGCGAGACGTAAAGGAAAAGGAAGTGTCAAAGATGACCGTCAGGTTCCTGGTCTGGGGACCAAGCTGCTTGGAGACCATGTACCTGATGGTTTGAACCCCAGCCCTGCTGCTGCGTGCTCTGCAAGCTCTGTGTTAGCCTCACGATCTTCCGGATGGAGATGTTAACTGAAGATCAAGATTGGATATAGGTTTGCAGCTTGAGAGGGAGGTCTTGACAAAGGTGCAGATTTAAGAATCATCAGCATATTGATGGAATTCGGTGCATAAATGAGCTGTCATAATCTTCTCTGTATTATAATATGAAAACTAAGGCAAGGCAGGTGATTAGTGCTATGCCTGTGTTGAAGTCTTAGGGAATTTAGGTATATACCGAGCAGCCAGGATAGAACTTGTATTGTAAGAGGGTGTGCTGCAGAGGGAACGAGAGAGCATGCGTGTTTATAGACTTGCAAAAATATTGGTCTTAGAGTATAGTGTGTCTTGGGAAGTGGCAGGAGGTGGACATGCAGAAATAGTCTGGTGCAATTTATACAATGCCAAAGAGTTTGGATTATAGACTATAGGAAGTGGAAAGCCATTGAACGATTTTTATCGGGGAATAAGGTCATATCACCCCTATCAACAGAGAGAGTGGATTCCAAAGGCGGAGACTCCTAAGGAAGCTGTAGTCCAGAAGAGAACGGGGAAGGCCCCAACTACAGTGATAGGTAAGGGAGGCAAGTATATAGATAAAAGCCTCGGGACTTGGTACCTGGCAAGGAAATGGAGGAATGCCTTGCAGATCAAATCGGGTGGATGCTTGCTGCCTTCTTCAGGGCGAGAAGTTTAAAAAAAAAAAAAAAAAAGAGGAACTTACTTGAGGGCTGGGAAGAGGATGCGTTTAGTTTGGGCCTTGGGGAGTTTGGGATACTTGGGGAAAATGTAGAGGGGTTCTCTCATAAAATGCTGAGACTGACATAAATATTTTGACTGAACATTCATTATAGGCTTTGACAGGGCAGATACAAGCACAACATCACGTGTATTGATTAGGCCTTAGCCAAAATTAACAGCTGCCTGTGGATGATTATTTTTTCAAGATGAGGAAATGGACAAGACAACCAGTTGGGTATTGGCATCTTAACATCCTTGGCAAAATCTATCTTACTTTCTATGTTTGGAAACTTTTGAAGTGATTCTTGGTACAGGAAAATGTAACTATATTCCTTAAAGTTTCAAAAACTAGTTACCGTTTTCAAGAAAGTCTCTGTAATGTGTTGCCCTTTGAGACATCATTTTTTTAAAAAATTCTTTTTTATTGGAGTATAGTTGCTTTACAATGTTGTGTTAGTTTCTGCTGTACAGCAAAGTGAATCGGCTATAGGTATACAGATGTCCCCTCTTTTTTGGATTTCCTTCCCTAGGTCACCGCAGAGCATTGAGTAGAGTTCCCTGTGCCCTACAGTAGGTTCTCATTAGTTATCTATTTTATACATAGTAGTATATATAGAGACATCGGTTTTCTTTTCAGTGAACTGTTGTGGTTTCTTCTTCTCCGACATACGCATTTTATTGTTGGACACAGATGAGCAGATAGCTTACTTTGTTTTTAACATTTTGCCACATACTTACCTCTCCTTTTTGAAAGTAATTTTCAGGCATCATGTTTTCGGCATATATCTAATAAAAACAAAGGCATTTTCTCGGTCCTGTTATCACACTGAAGAAATTTTAGCATTGATACCCAATAAATAGTGTATAATTTTTCATCCTTATTCAAATTGCTTCATTTGTACCCCAAATGTCTTTAACGTCCAGCACCTGATCAAGGATCAAACACTATTTTACTGTCGTAATAGCATCAGATCCCTTTAATCTAGAATAGTCATCCTGCCCTTTTCTTTTGTTTTTCTTTCATGATATGGGCGTTTTTTGAAGACTCTTGGACAGTTGTCAGGGGACAGAACAAAGGTGGGCAAACTGCAGCTCTATGGCTAAGACACACTACCTGTTTTTGTAAATAAGGTTGTGTTGTAACATGGCCACACCCATTCATAAAACACAAAGTTGCATAGCTGCAACAGAGACTTTACAACATGCAAAGCCTAAAATATTTACTGTCTGGGCCTGTGCAGAAAAAGTTTGCCAACCCTTGTTGTGGAATATTCCACAGTCTAGATCTAGCTGATTGTTTCTTCTCATAGATTGAGGGTAACCTTTTTGTTGTGTGCTCTCTATTCCATAACATCAGCAAGGATACGTCTACTTATTTCGTTATTTGGTGACGCTAAGTGTGATCATTTAGTTGAGCTGGGGTCCTGCCACATCCCTCCATTGTAAAATTACCTTTCTCCATGAGTCACTGATAAGTAATCTTCGACACCAAGTGAATATCCTGGTCCCCAGCACCTCTCACACAGTAATGTTGTAAGCGTACATTGATGAGCCTTGTCTGAATCAATTAATTTGCTCAAGTGCAAAATAGTAATTTTCTAAGTCTAGCATTCCTCCTATATGAACTGGCATGTTTCTGTAAAGAAGAGTGTCCTGTTCATACCACCCCAGTCTTCTTTTTACTATCATCATGGACTCACAGATTCCGTTATGATTCAATGAATTATAAGCCTTCTTAAAATCTATTCTTTACTTTAAATGTCCCACACTGGCCAGTGGAGACTTTTCAGACTGGCTCCTGTGTACTTTTAATATGTATTCATTCATCTTGAGCTTACATTTTACCTTTCCTGTCATGGACCTGGAATGAGCCATTTCTCCAAGGAGCCCTGGTTCCTTTCAGCAGGGAATATGTTTTTAGAAAACAAGATCAGGTATATTAGATGTGTTTTCAATGTGATTAAAACTACATCGAGGGCTTCCCTGGTGGCGCAGTGGTTGGGAGTCCGCCTGCCGATGCAGGGGACACGGGTTCGTGCCCCGGTTCGGGAAGATCCCACATACGGCGGAGCGGCTGGGCCCGTGAGCCATGGCCACTGAGCCTGCACGTCCAGAGTCTGTGCCCCGCAACGGGAGAGGCCACAACAGTGAGAGGCCCGCGTACCGCAAAAAAAACCCAAAAAACAAAAAACTACATCGATTTCTGACTTACATATTTCTCCCAACATTTAATATGAAAATATTAAGAAAGAAAGTAGAGAGAACTTTACAATGAACAAGCATATACTTACCAACCAGATTATAGAATTATAATTTTTATAATAATATTATATAATTCTATATAATAATATTACAAAATTATATATATTAATATATATAATAATAGTATAAAATTATATAATTTTACTCCATGTACTTTATTACATATGGATCTATTTGTCCACCTTTGATCCATCTTTCATTCCGTCTTATTTTTTTATGTATTTTAATGTAAATTGCATATGTCCATACACTTTACCTCTAAATACTTGAGCATGCAGTTTATTAGAGTTTAATTATTTGTAGAACACCTCCAATATCTCAGAAAGTTCCCAGATGCCCTTCCGACTTGAACGCCATTCCTACCATTCCAGAAGGAATAGCTTTCTTGATTTGATTTTGATTTTTTTTCTCTGCTTTAATTAGGTGTTCCTGTTTCAAGACTTCCATCTTTTTAAACTTAGTCATTCTGGAGAATATATAGTGGTATCTTACTTGATGTTTTCAAATTTTTATTTTATACATATTAATGTCTATATGTCAATCCCAATCTCCAAATTCATCACACGACCACCAACAACACCCCTGCTTTCCCCCCTTGGTGTCCGTACGTTTGTTCTCTACATCTGCTTCTATGTTTCTGCCCTGCAAACTGGTTCATCTGTACCATTTTTCTACATTCCACATATATGCGTTAATATACAATATTTGTTTTTCTCTTTCTGGCTTACTTCACTCTGTATGAGTCTCTAGATCCATCCCCGTCTCTACAAATGACCCAATTTCACTCCCTTTTATGGCTGAGTAATATTCCATTATATATGTACCACATCTTCTTTATCCATTAACCTGTCAATGAGCATTTAGGTTGCTTCCACGACCTGGCTATTGTAAATAGTGCTGCGATGAACACTAGGGTGCATGTGTCTTTTTGAATTACGGTTTTCTCAGGGTATATGCCCAGTAGTGGGATTGCTGGGTCATATGGTAGTTCTATTTTTAGTTTTTTAAGGAACCTCCCTACTGTTCCCCATAGTGGCTGTATCAGTGTACATTCCCACCAGCAGTGCAAAAAGGTTCCCTTTTCTCCACACCCTCTCCAGCATTTGTTGTTTGGAGATTTTCTGAAGATGCCCATTCTAACTGGGGTGAGGTGATACCTCATTGTAGTTTTGATTTGCATTTCTCTAATGATTAGTGATGTTGAGCAGCTTTTCATGTGTTTCTTGGCCATCTGTATGTCTTTTTTGGAGAAATATCTATATAGGTCTTCTGCCCATTTTTTCATTGGGTTGTTTGTTTTTTTAATACTGAGCTGCATGAGCTGTTTATATATTCTGGTGATTAATCCTTTGTCCATTGATTTGTTTGCAAATATTTTCTACCATTCTGAGGGTTGTCTTTCGTCTTGTTTATAGTTTCCTTTGCTGTGCAAAGGCTTTAAGTTTCATTAGGTCCCATTTGTTTATTTTTGGTTTTTTTCCCATTACTCTGGGAGGTGGGTCAAAAAAGATCTTGTTGTGATTTATGTCAAAGAGTGTTCTTCCTATGTTTTCCTCTAAGAGTTTTATAGTGTCTGGTCTTACATTTAGGTCTTTAATCCATTTTGAGTTTATTTTTGTGTATGGTGTTAGGGAGTGTTCTAATTTCACTCTTCTCCATGCAGCTGTTCAGTTTTCCCAGCACCACTTATTGAAGAGACTGTCTTTTCTCCATTGTATATCCTTGCCTCCTTTGTCATAGATTAGTTGACCATAGGTGTGTGGGTTTATCTCTGGGCTTTCTATCCTGTTCCATTGATCTATATTTCTGTTCTTGTGCCAGTACCATATTGTCTTGATTACTGTAGCTTTGTAGTATAGTCTGAAGTCAGGGAGTCTTATTTCTCCAGCTCTGTTTTTTTCCCCTCAAGATTGCTTTGGCTATTCTGGGTCTTTTGTGTCTCCACACAAATGTTAAGATTTTTTGTTCTAGTTCTGTAAAAAATGCCACTGGTAATTTGATAGGGATTGCACTGAATCTGGAAATTGCTTTGGGTAGTATAGTCATTTTCACAATATTGATTCTTCCAATCCAAGAACATGGTATATCTTTTCATCTGTTGGCATCATCTTTGATTTCTTTCTTCAGTGTCTTATAGTTTTCTGAGTACAGGTTTTTTACCTCCCTAGATAGGCTTATTCCTAGGTATTTTATTCTTTTTGTTACAATGCTGAATGGGGTTGTTTCCTTAATTTCTCTTTCTGATCTTTCGTTGTTAGTGTATAGGAATGCAAGAGATTTCTGTGCATTAATTTTGTATCCTGTAACTTTGCCAAATTCATTGATTAGCTCTAGTAGTTTTCTGGTGACATATTTAGGATTCTCTATGTAGTGTCATGTCATCTGCAAAGAGTGACAGCTTTACTTTTTCTTTACCAGTTTGGATTCCTTTTATTTCTTTTTCTTCTCTGATCACCATGGCTAGGACTTCCAAAACTATGTTGAATAATAGTGGTGAGAGTGGACATCCTTGTCTTCTTCCTGATCTTAGAGGAAATGCTTTCAGTTTTTCACCATTGAGAATGATGTTTGCTCTGGGTTTGTCACATATGGCCTTTATTATGTTGAGGTAGGTTCCCTCTATGCCCACTTTCTGGAGAGTGTTTATAATGAATGGTTGTTGAATTTTGTCAAGAGCTTTTTCTACATCTATTGAGATGATCATATGGTTTTTCTTCTTCAATTTGCTAATATGGTGTATTACATTGATTGATTTGCATATATTGAAGACTCCTTGCATCCCTGGGATAAATCCCACTTGATCATGGTGTATGATCCTTGTAATGTGTTGTTGGATTCTGTTTGTTGGTATTTTGCTGAGGATTTTTGCATCTATATTCATCAGTGATATTGTTCTGTAATTTTCTTTTTTTGTCATATCTTTGTCTGGTTTTGGTATCAGGGTGATGGTGGCCTCGTAGAATGAGTTTGGGAGTGTTCCTTCCTCTGCAGTTTTTTGGAAGAGTTTGAGAAGGATGGGTATTAGCTCTTCTCTAAATGTTTGGTAGACTTCACCTGTGAAGCCTTCTGATCCTGGACTTTTGTTTGTTGGGAGATTTTTAATCACAGTTTCAATTTCATTACCTGTGATTGGTCTGTTCATATTTTCTAGTTCTTCCTGGTTCAGTCTTGGAAGGTTATACTTTTCTAAGAATTTGTCCATTTCTTCCAGGTTGTCCATTTTGTTGGCATAGAGTTGCTTGTAGTGGTCTCTTATGATGCTTTGTATTTCTGCAGTATCTGTTGTAGCTTCTCCTTTTTCATTTCTAATTTTGTTCATTTGAGTCCTCTCCCTCTTTTTCTTTTTGAGTTTTTGCATTTTATTTTATTTATATTTTTATACAGCAGGTTCTTATTAGGTATCCATTTTATACGTATTAGTGTGTACGTGTCAATCCCAATCTCCCAATTCATCCCACCACCACCCCCCGCCACTTCCCCACCTTGGCGTCCATACGTTTGTTCTGTACATCTGTGTCTCAGTTTCTGCCCTGCAAACCGTTTCATCTGTACCATTTTTCTAGGTTCCACATATATGCGTTAATATACGATATTTGTTTTTCTCTTTCTGACTTACTTCACTCTGTATGACAGTCTCTAGATCTATCCATGTACTCCCTCTTTTTCTTGATGAGTCTGGCTAAAGTTTTATCAATTTTGTTTATCTTCTCAAAGAACCAGCTTTTAGTTTTATTGATCTTTACTATTCTTTGTTTCTATTTCATTTATTTCTGCTCTGATCTTTACGACTTCTTCTACTATCTTTGGGTTTTGTTTGTTCTTTCTCTAGTTCCTTTAGATGTAAGGCTACATTGTTTATTTGAAATTTTTCTTGTTTCTTGGGGTAGGATTGTATTGCTATAAATTTCCCTCTTAGAACTGCTTTTGCTGCATCCCATAGGTTTTGGATCATCGTGTTTTCGTTGTCATTTGTCTCTAGGTATTTTTTGATTTCTTCTTTGATTTCCTCAGTGATCTCTTGGTTATTTAGTAATGTATTGTTTAGCCTCCATGTGTTTGTGTTTTTTACGTTTTTTTCCCTGCAGTTGATTTCTAATCTCATAACGTTGTGATCCGAAAAGATGCTTGATATGATTTTAATTTTCTTAAATTTACCGAGATTTGGTATGTGACCCAAGATGTGATCTATCCTGGAGAATGTTCCATGTGCACTTGAGAAGAAAAAGTAATCTGTTTTTGGATGGAATGTACTGTAAACATCAATTAAATCTACCTGGTCTGTTGTGTCATTTAAAGCTTGTGCTTCCTTATTAATTTTCTGTCTGGATGATATGTCCTTTGGTGTAAGTGAGGTGTTAAAGTCCTTCACTATTATGGTGTTACTATCGATTTCCTCTTCTATAGCTGTTAGCATTTGCCTTATATATTGAGGTTCTCCTATGTTGGGTGCATATATATTTATAATTGTTATATCTTCTTCTTGGATTGATCCCTTGATCATTATGTAGTGTCTTTCCTTGTCTCTTGTAACATTCTTTATTTTAAAGTCGATTTTATCTGATATGAGGATTGCTACTCCAGCTTCCTTTTGATTTCCATTTACATGGAATATCTTTTTCCATCCCCTCACTTTCAGTCTGTATGTGTCCCTAGGTCTGAAGTGGGTCTCTTGTAGACAGCATATATATGAGTCTTGTTTTTGTATCCATTCAGCGAGCCTGTGTCTTTTGGTTGGAGCATTTAATCCATTCACGTTTAAGGTAATTTTCGATATGTATGTTCCTATGACCATTTTCTTAATTGTTTTGGGTTTGTTTTTGTAGGTCCTTTTCTTCTCTTGTGTTTCCCACTTCGAGAAGTTCCTGTAGCATTTGTTGTAGAGCTGGTTTGGTGGTGCTGAATTCACTTAGCTTTTGCTTGTCTGTAAAGCTTTTGATTTCTCCATCGAATCTGAATGAGATCCTTGCTGGGTAGAGAAATCTTGGTTGTAGGTTCTTCCCTTTCATCACTTTAAATATATCATGCCACACCCTTCTGGCTTGTAGAGTTTCTGCTGAGAAATCAGCTGTTAACCTTATGGGAGTTCCCTTGTATGTTATTTTCATTTTTCCCTTGTTGCTTTTAATAATTTTTCTTTGTCTTTAATTTTTGTCAATTTGATTACTACATGTGTTGGTGTGTTTCTCCTTGGGTTTATCCTGCCTGGGACTCTCTGTGCTTCCTGGATTTGGGTGGCTATTTTCTTTCCCATGTTAGGGAACTTTTCGAATATAATCTCTTCAGATATTTTCTCGGGTCATTTCTCTCTCTCTTCTCCTTCTGGCACCCCTATAGTGCGAATGTTGGTGCGTTTAATGTTGTCCCAGTGGTCTCTTAGGCTGTCTTCATTTCTTTTCATTCTTTTTTCTTTATTCTCTTCCGTGGCAGTGAATTCCACCATTCTGTCTTCCAGGTCACTTATCCATTCTTCTACCTCAGTTATTCTGCTATTGATTCCTTCTAGTGTAGTTTTCATTTCAGTTACTGTATTGCCCATCTGTTTGTTTGTTCTTTAATTCTTCTAGGTCTTTGTTAAACATTTTCTGCATCTTCGCGATCTTTGCGTCCATTCTTTTTCCGAGGTCCTGGCTCATCTTCACTATCATTATTCTGAATTCTTTTTCTGGAAGGTTGCCAATCTCCACTTCATTTAATTGTTTTTCTGGGGTTTTATCTTGTCCCTTCATCTGGTACATAGCCCTCTGCCTTTTCATTTTGTCTATCTTTCTGTGAATGTGGTTCATTCCACATGTGCGTGATTGTAGTTCTTGCTTCTGCTGTCTGCCCTCTGGTAGATGAGGCTGTCTAAGAGGCTTGTCAAGTTTACAGATCTTCATCAGAGTCAGGATCATCTTCAGTGTGCTGGGGGAAAGGAAAGCAGTTGGTAATTTCAAGCTGGTCTTCTACAGCAAGGCCCCAAAGCACTCCTTGAACCACCTCAGTTCTGTGTCCTTCTTGGTAATGTTTGATAATCTTTAATACCACGAAGCCATCTATCTTCACTTGCTTCACAGCTGAATCTCCAGAACCCCCCTTTGCCTTTGCCTTTCCCTGCAGCGCCTGTGGTGGAGCTGGAAGAGGTGGCAGCAGCTTAGTTGATTTTAATCCAGATTTTTTGACGACTAATAATTTGGGGCACTTTTTTATGTGCGTATTGGCCATTCATGTATGTGTTTATATATATATATTTTTGAAGCGTCTATTCTTATCTTTTGCCCAGTTTGTCTACTGGGTTTTTTGTCTTTTTATTTTTTTGTAGGAGTGCATTATATTCTGATATAAATAACTTGTCAGATATATGTTTTGTGACTATTTTCCCCTTCCTGAAGCTTAACTATTCATTTTCTAAATAGTGTTATCTTTTGATTAAAAGATTTTGATTTTCATGGTCTAATTTATTGATTATTTTCTTTTATGCCTAGTGCTGTCCCTATCCTTTTTAAGAAACCTTTGCCTACCTCCCAGTTACAGAGATATTCTCCTGTTTTCTTCTAGAAGCTTTATAGTTTCAGCTTTTATCTATGGGTTTACGTAGCTCTTCATTTCGTTGCTTCTTAAGGTAAAACGTTGGGACAATACATTTTTTTCTCTTCTTCACTAATACAAGCATTTCCTTAGCTGCATCACAAAAATTTTAAAATAGTTTCATTATCATTCAGTTTTGAATGACCTGTGGATTATTTAGAAGCACAAATATTTAATTTTGAAACATTTGGGGAGTTTCTAGATATTTTATTGATATTTCTAATTTAATTCTGTTGTGATTGGAGAACATAATCTATGATTTCCTTCCTTTTAAATTTACTGAGACTTATTTTATGACTCGCATATGATCCATCTTGGTGAATGTAGCATGTGCATTAGCAAAAGTGTGTATCTTACAATTTTTTATTACGGTGTTCTACCATTATCAGTGAAGTCACAGTGGTTCATTGTGTTTTAGATATTGTCTTCACAATCCTGATATCTTTACAGATATTTCTGTCACATTTTATCAAATTCTTAGAAAGCGGTGTTAAAATCTCCAACTAGTTAATTACCTATTTTTTCCATTAATCCTGTCAAGTTTTACTTCTTTTATTTTGATACTCAGTTTTAAAGCACATAAGCATTTGTGATTCCTGTATATTCTCAATAAATTGACCTTTTATCATAATGGTATGCTCACCTTTATCATTGGTAATACTCTTTGTCTCCAAGTCTACGCCATCTTTTATTAATAAAACCTCTTCTTATGCTTACTGTTACATAAATACATCTTTTTCTATTTACTTTCAAACTCTGTGTCTTTATATTTAGAGTACATGTAATATAGACAGCATATAATCAAATTTTTATTGTCTTTATTTTTTTATTCATTTGGTTGATCTCTGCCTTTCAGTAAAGCAGTTATTGATATGGTTAGATTTAAGGCCTACCATTTTATTATTTGTTTTCTGTATGTTCTTTCTTGTTTTGTTTCTGTTCCCCTGGTTTTGTTTGCTGTTATTTTTATGTGTTTTGGGGGGTTACTGAGCTTTTTAAAAATTTTCATTTTAATTTATCTGTTGGCTTTTTAGCTATAGCTCTTTGCATTATTACTTATTTGTTACAGTTTGCATCCTTAACATTTCACCATCTACTCAGAATTAATGTTTTACTACTTATGTAAAATATAAGAACCTTGTAATCTAGATCCATTTTGCTCCTTTCACTTCTTTTTTTTCTTAATTTTATTTATTGATTGATTTTTGGCTGCATTGGGTCTTCATTGCTGTGTGTGGGCTTTCTCTAGTTGCGGTGAGCGGGAGCTACTCTTTGCTGCAGTACGTGGGCTTCTTATTGCTGTGGCTCCTTCTGTTGTGGGGCACAGGCTCAGTAGTTGTGTCTTGAGGGCTCTAGAGCACAGGCTCAGTAGTTGTAGTGCACGGGCTTAGTTGCTCTGCGACATGTGGGATCTTCCCGGACCAGGGATCAAACCCGTGTCCTTTGCTGGCAGGTGGATTCTTAACCACTGCACCACCAGGAAAGTCCCTCCTTTCACTTCTTTATGCTCTAATTGTCAGATGTATTCTCTCTTTATAACTCTATAACACAATGTTAAAATTCTCACTTTAAAGTCATGTGTGTTTCAAATAAATGAGGAGAAGCACAATTTTTATATTTACACACATGTATAGTTACCATTTCTGGTGCTCTTTATTCTTTCCTGAAGCTGTCAGTTTCTGTTATCATTTCTGTTCAACAGAATCTCCTTTAGCGTTTTTTTATAGGGTGACTCTGCTGGTAATGAAATATTAGTTTTGTTTATCCAAAGATGACTTTGTTTAGCTTTCAATCCTGAAGAATATTTTTGACAAATAGAGTTCTATGTGTATGGTTGTTTGATTTTTTTTTTTTCTTTCAGCCATTTAAAACTGTCACTCCATTGTCTTCTGGTCTCTTTTTGTTTTATTTTTTCTCGTGGTAAGTTCTGAATCGTGTCACTGTTCCTGTATACATGAAATACCATTTGTCTCTCGCTGCTTTAAATATTCCACTTTAGTAGTGGTTTTCAGCACTTTGACTGTGATGTGCTTAAATGGGTTTTCTTTTCTCCTGCTTGAGATTTGCTTCAATTTTTTTTTAACAGTAAATTCTGTCTTTCAACAAATTTGGGAAGTTTTAAACTATTATTTCTTTTAAAGTATTTTCTTTTGTCTCAGCCTCTCTTTTCTCCTTATGGGGTTCTTAGTAGCTTTATGTTAGACCTTATATTATTGTCCTACAGGTGCTGTTAAATACTCAATTTTTTTTCTGTTCTTCTGAGTGGATAATACCTAATGTTTTGTCTTAAAGTTTAATGACTTCTGTTATTGCAAATCTGAGGGAAGCCTATGTTGTGAATTTTTCTCTCAGATACTGTTTTTAAAATTTATTTATAGAAATTCTATTTGATGCTTTTATTTTATAGATTCTGTTTCCCTGTTGACAGTTCCTATTTGAACATAATGATTCTGAGCATATTTTCCTTTAAGTCCTTGAGTTTTACTACAGTGGAACTTATAAAGTTGTAGTAGCTGATGAAAATATCTTATTTGCTGAATCCCGTATCTGGATACTCTCAGATCAGACTCCCTCAGTTTCCTGTTTCTTGTATATGAGAAACATTTTTCTGTGTCTCCATATGTCTAATAATTTATTTTTCTATCCTGGATCTCGTTAATAGTATTTTGTGAAGTTGCTTGATTTTGTTGTATTTGCTGGATGAAGTCTCCAAGCTCTTAGTGTTCTCGAGCAGAAGAAGGCTGTGATGTGCTTTACAGAGAACATGTGTGTTCATAAGGATTGTTCACGCATGAGTTATAGTGCTGTTTGCTGTGAGTTCAATGTTAATAAATCAACAGGTATATTAAATAAGGTGTCTTTAAACATAAACACATATAAAAGAAGGTTCTATATTGATTAGTTGACAAAAATGGAATCAGAGGCCCATAGGAACCAAACTCTGTATTTCCTCTGGGAGCAGTGGTTCAGTATTCTCTAATTCAGTGTTCATAGCAACTTTAAAGAACATAACTATCACAGATAATGAGAACCAGCTATATATCTAACTGCTTTGAGATAGTCTGTGGTATGACCATGACACATTTTAATGACCCCTTGTCTTATTTTCAACTTGTTAATTATAAAAAATGCTACAGAAACATTTTATATTAATATATTTGTAGCCAGGAGTGAAATACTAAGGTGTCTACACATTTTTAGTAAGTCTGGATGTTGCCATATTACTCTCTAAGTAACTGGTTGTACCAGTTGGTATTTCTACCAACAGTATATGGGAGTTCCAGCGCTCTATAAACTGTGAGCATGGGATATTATCAGTCTTATATGCTTACCAACATGATAGATGTGAATTAGTATCTCTCTGATTGGAATGTAAAATGTCATTTTCCTAATATCCAGTGGGATTGAGAATGTTTGCTGAATTCTGGACTATTCATAATTACATTTTAAAGGTTAATTATGTGGGAAAAAAAAGTTTGGTCAAATTTAATTAATATCAAATAACTCAATATAAAATTGTATGTACAATGCTGAACCTTTCATGAATGTGTGGACACTTTAAAAAAACAGAGAAGAAAGAAAAAGGTGAAAGAAATGAATGATATAGAATGTGGGTCAGCAAATTATGGCCTACAGGCCAACATTACCCCAGTACCTGTATTTCTAAATAACATTTTATTAGAACACAGCCGTGCTTGTCTTTACATATTGTCAGTGGCTGCTTTCACATTGTTTTTCAGTGTGAAAAACTGTTTTTCACCAACAGAGTTGAATAGTTTCAACAGGGACCATATAACCCATAAAGCCATGACTACGTTCTGGCCTTTTACAGATAATGTTTGCCACCTCCTAACACAGAGGCATAATTGCTATAGACCAAGGTAAATACCTGAATTATTATAACTAATCACTTTTCTCATTTGCTATTACCACACCAGATACTAAAGCTCAGAATTTATATGGTTGAAATTTTTTTGTATTCTCTTGGGCCTATTTTACAACTGTATTGTCATTTTAAAACTTATATAATTGCTATAAAGTATAAATTATTTATTAGCTGCAAGCAGATGAATTTATTATTTTACTTTAAAATCACATTCCGTCTCATTTTTAAATTAATTATAAGAAATCACACTGGTTTCTCCTTTACTTTTCCATCTGATGAGTCACTTTTAGAGTGAATTGTTTCTCTGGCTTCTACTGACATACTGGCTAGGACAAAAATAATAACAGGCAATATGGATTGAGTAAATACATTTTCAAAAACTTACTATAATCTTGATCATACTTCAGCTTTTACTTTGCTTCTCACTTCTGTTTTCTGAAGTCAGGGTTAGCATCTAATTAAAGAGTTGGAACATGAACCAGAGAACAAGGTCAATTACAAATTTTCATGATATTCTCAGATCCCATTGTGTGAATCTGAAGAAGAGAATCATTTAGGGTTTCATTTAAGATCAAGAAGTAAACAAAAAATTGGAATACATTGGGATAACAGAATTAGAGAGGGAGAATAAATCAATCATTCATTCATTCATTCACCAAGCATTTATTTAGTGTCTATACCAAGCAGTACATCAGACCCAATTATGTATTGATATGGCCCAAGGAACTCAATTATATGCCTAGACAGATATTTGGTTTTTCTCTCTGGGTGGCTATATATGAAAATTTTTTCTGATGTTTATCACAAGTTGCTACTTCTTTGATATACCCGGTGATGTTCTGCAGTCATGGAATATCTAGGGATGTTTGCACCTCTATGTATATTATTTATTTCCTCATAGGTTTTATGTCTGGAGTTTTCATAGATATCGCCTTTCACTTTGATTACTTAGTTATAGCTATGAATGACAGAGAAAACAACATTTCAGTTTTTTCTATTTCTTAGAGAAATACTGTAAAAAAAATCCCACAGCAATGCTCTTCACAAAGGAAATCAGTTAGCACATAAACATAGGTAAATCCTTGTTAAAATATCACAAATACAAGGAAATTCTAGCAGTTATCTTGATTTAGGAACTCCTAAGGAAAGGTACGATTCAGGGGAAAGTTTAAAGAAATGCGTTTTTATAAATCAAGAAGTGTTTTAACCTCTTCTAACACCTACTTCTGCCCATCAAATAAATACTAACTTGTCTTGCAAAGTGACTCTTCTTTGCAGCCTTTCCTGGTATCATTCTCCCTGATGGAAATCATCACACCTATTGGGTTCCATGTCAGTATGGCATTTTTTTGACTACGACTCTGTCTACCTTTCAGTAGAATATAAGCTCTTTTCAGAATAAGGCTGTATGGTATTCATCCTTGTGTATATAGAATCTGACATATTGCCTGGCATAGACATTCAGTAAATGCTTCTTGTTTGAATAAATGATTTATTCTCCCTCCTCTAATTCTGTTATCACAGTTTACTCCCATTTTTTGTTTACTTCTTGATCTTAAATGCAACACTGTTTGATTCTCTTTTTCATATAGACACTTTGGGACCTGAGAACATCATGAAAACTTGTACTTGACCTTGTCCTCTGCTTCCTGTTAAAACTCTTTAATCATTTGCTTACTCTGATAACTTTAATCAGTCCTTTATTTACTCATTCTGTTAATAATAGGGGCCTCACATCCCTTTATCTTATTCTTTTCTATTTTTCTAAATGAGGGAAGAGAAAAAGGAAAAAAAAATAACCTAGTTATTTATGCCCATCATGCCCCCAAGTCGGAAGTCTCTCTTTGTGACCATATTATATTGCATAGAATGATAAAGACTGGTAAGTAACCTAGCGATTCTTAAATCTACCCAGACCTCTTAAATGGGATCCTTATATACTGCTGGACCTGCTAAACAATTGAAAACAGAGTAGGAGAGTTCAATATTTTGAACTACTACTTTTGACTAGTAGTATTCTCACGTCCCACAAACGTTTTCTGAGTCCCTTTTTACTTAGGGCTTTCATGGGAAGTGATCTTGTCAATACCGGTTCCGCCAAGCACTCCGATTAATCAGTGGCCTTTCAATTGATAATGAAATGCTATCGCTTTCAGCAGCAAAGTAACGTGATCATTCCAGAGTTCATGTGGCTTGCATTTAAATCAGATGTATTTCCAAATTAAGGGCAACATTCAGGTGGAACCAGTAAGAATACTTTTGGTTTCAAATAGCAGACAAACACAATCCCAACTTCCTTAAGCCAGAAAGAGAATTTATTGACTCATATACCAAAAATCTTAGAAATACTGTGAGTTCTGTCAGAGCTTTACCGTATAGCTTAACAATGTCTACTGAGGACCTGATTTCTTTCCATGTTTTTGAATTCCACAGTGTCAACTTCACATTAGAACCAACCCCTCTTATGGCCCCAAGATGGCTGCCAATGCCTTCCAGGGCTAAATGCTACCAACTGAGAACGTGAGGGTCTGAGATTTTAGCCTTTCTGCAAGCTGACAAGTTAATCTGCCAGTTTCATGGATGCTACTAGAAGACATGAGACTCCTAGGTCTGAGATGAAGGACACTTTCTTACTCCCAAAAGTAGCGATAGCCAGCATTTTTTCATGCTGGTTACGTAAACCCCAGTTCCCACACGATGATGCAAAGAGGTTCAGTTGATACATTAGCAGTCAATTGTGCTACCAGAGAGGTATTCTGAATTTAGGGAACCTGACTCTTTTATAACAGGCAGTAAGCATGACTGCCCTTTGCTCCAGAGGGAGAAGCTATCTCTGTCTTCCAAGGCTGTAAGGAAACCAGCCTTTGCTCCAGATGCAAAATCTTTCTAATCTTCCAAGACAGTTCATTATACAAACGTTTTGAAAAGGTAATCCAGAATAAAGGCAGTGAATGCTTCTGTTTAAAACATGCAGGAACATAAGAGACCTATAGAGAATTCTCTCCTAACACTACCGTGTTCACTGAAATGAGAGAACCTTTTGTCCCAGCATTCCCAGGAGAATCCCTGAGAGTCACCTTCCTGAACAGATGACTGTGGCTAGGAGATAGGAGTGTACTAACTGGCTCAGGCTAGGTCACGTGATTCGCCCCTGAGCCAGGAGAGGAATCACCTTGGGAACCCCATGGCACACCAATAGAAATTGGGGACATTGGCAGAGGACAAGGAGAGATATGAGCACTGGGGAGGCAACCCAAAATTGTCCATTCGACATGCTCTATTTACTGAATATCAAAGTGAAAAAGGGGGCTTCTCTGGTGGCGCAGTGGTTGAGAGTCTGCCTGCCAATGCCGGGGACGTGGGTTTGTGTCCCGGTCTGGGAAGATCCCACATGCCGTGGAGCGGCTGGGCCCGTGAGCCATGGCCGCTGAGCCTGCGCGTCCGGAGCCTGTGCTCTGCAACGGGAGAGGCCACAGCAGTGAGAGGCCCGCAGACCGCAAAAAAAAAAAAAAAGTGAGAAAGTTATGAATGTAATCTAGGGCATTCTATTATCAATAAAGGTTAGTGTCTGGGGGTGTTTCAGTCCAAAACTGTGTTAGTATCACCCTAGTCTTTCCGCCACCACTGTAGCCGTAGTAAGTATTATAAAACGCTTTGTTCACCGCTGAATACTGAAAGAAGTCAGACTCTTTAGCACAGTACACATGCCTGTAACAGTGTGATTCCAGCCCAGTCCTTCAGCCTCAGCCCTTGCCCCCATCTCTCTAGTCCCTCTGTGCCCAGTCATGTCAGCTTTCTTATTTTGTACCTTTCTTCCTGTTCTTATTACCTTGTGAAAGCCCTTCCCTCCTCACCTCTATATGCCTCAGGCAGAATTAACTGTGTGCCCTGTATATATTCGGAAATAGCATTGCATACATTATACATTCTTTACCTAATACAGTTTTTTCTAGCATTTATCACAGTTCATATGTATATATTTATGTAGTTGGGTGATGAACATCTGTCTTCCCTACTGTATCGCACGCGCCACGGTGCAGAAATCAGGTCCGATTTATTCTCCCTCATGCCTTACAGGTGGTGAATGTTCAGTAAATGTCTGTTGCTGTTGAATGTTTTTTAAAATATAAGAGGCAAGGTGGCATAAAGTTAAAGCTGCTGGCTCCTTCGTGAGGTTGCCAGAAATTCAAATCCTAGATTCGTCAGTTACCAGCTAGGTGACCTTGGGCTAGTTTAAGTTCTCTGTGTCTCTGTTCTCACATTGATAAAATGAGAATCATAATACCTATTTCATAGGGTTGTTTTTAATTGAAAATGAGAAAGTATACATGCAGTGCTTAAACGTTATGCCTGCTGTTCAGTAAACACCCAACAGTTGCTGCAGGAGGTAGGAGTCTGTGTGTCTGTCTCCCTACGAGACTCTCCACTTCTTTAAGATGGCAGCCTGCATCACTAATGATGCCAGGACTTAGCCTGTGGCCCAGCATGTCATAATTGTTCAATAAATGCTCACTGAATTACATTGTCAAATTTGAAGAATGCTGTCTAAGATTAAATCACTGGGTTAATTTGGTAATAGTGACATGTTGTCCCAACTTCTGCAGTCCTTTATTATGTTTGTTAATTGTTAAAATTAGTAGCTCTCTTTTCTATCATTTATTATATGCTTACTCTGTTCCTGGCGCTAATGGAACACGAATTATCTCATTTAATTTCCATCACGTCTTATGAGGTGTAGGTTTTTAATTATACAGATGAGACAGTGCAGCTTTAGAGAAGTTAGAAGACTTGCCCAAAATAGTGCAGCCAGCAATAGAAAGAAATACGTAGAGTTCAAAGCCAGTTTCTTCCCCAGAAATGAATATGTTATAAAATACTCACTTATATTTATAACAATGAAAATGGCTTTTACCCTATTTTTTTAATTAATTAATTAATTTATCTATTTATGACTGCGTTGGGTCTTCGTTGCTGTACACAGGCTTTCTCTAGTTGTGGTGAGCGGGGGCTACTCTTCATTGCGGTGCGTGGGCTTCTCGTTGCGGAGCACGGGCACTAGGCGTGGGCTTCAGTAGTTGTAGCGCATGGGCTCAGTAGTTGTGGCTTGCAGGCTCTAGAGCACAGGCTCAGTAGTTGTGGCACACGGGCTTAGTTGCTCCACGGCATGTGGGATCTTCCCTGATCAGGGCTGGAACCCGTGTCCCCTGCATTGGCAGGTGGATTCTTAACCACTGAGCCACCAGGGAAGCCCGAAAATGGCTTTTACTCTATTGAGAATGGGTATTTTACCAAAACCAAACAACCTAGTAACGCCTCATAGTTTGTTACATTGAGCAGTGCCCTAATGGAGACTTCCTCCAAAATGAAAGAGACCCCACTGACTCTAGATCTTGTAATTCCCAGGTGGCTTTGTGGCCGAGGGTTCGTTAGTTTCAGAGTTTGGCAAAAGGAGTGCAAAACATTCCATCAGCTTTCCTTGTTTACGGTAAGGACTATGTTAAAAGAAAGCTTGGACTACAAATAGCATTTTTTTTATCCCTTTAATCATTTTTTGGCAGTCATGCTCACAACACACATTGACACACAGATGCGGACTGAAATGTGCTGCCCTGCTCATCAAAACAGCACCTTCAGAAAGAGCCTTAAATGCAGTATTCCTTCACTGTTTTTTGTTTCGTTTTGTTTTGGTTTTGGCCACACCGCATAGCATGTGGGATCTTAGTTCCCCATTTTGATGTGGGAGGTGCTTTTCCCTCCCCTGAAAAATGTACCTTTACTTACGGATTTATTATAGAAACACAAACAGATCACTAGATAATAGTGGTGGTTACTGTTCACAGACATGGAAGAAAGAATGGTACTAGAAGTTTTCCAGAGGGAGAAGCTCAACTATTTCTGGACAGTATGAGAAGTCTTACAACGAGGAATCCTGCAAATATTGGGTTGGCCCAAAAGTTCGTTCGTGTTTTTCCGTAACATCCTATGGAGAACCCAAACGAACTTTTGGGCCAACCCACTACTTATCTTTCCCTGAGGAGTTAACTCTCATCTTTTGGAGAAACCTATGTTGCATTACACCGCCCCCCCCCCCATGTTTGTGCTTAGAAGATCAAGATAATATTTTTTAAAACTCACCCATGACATTATCAAAGGACGTTTTCATGTTTGATTAACACTATGATGAACTCATTTGATTAGTTCTCAGAAAAGGGAATAGAACTACTTTCTGAAAATATTAATTTTCAACATTTAAATATAAAGAACTGGTAGGGAAAAACTGACTGTAGTCTTATATAATTTATAAGTAAATCATCTCGCTACCTTTTGGGGAGGCAGCATAACCAACGAAGTAATTCCTAAATACGTTTTCAGAAAGGAAATATTATATTAAACATTTATTAATCACCTCTTATATGTCAAAGAGTTATAGGCAGGGGAGACAACAATGAGAAAGACATATACTCGGGCATCACTCAAACTAATGAGGCTGACGGCAGGTAAACAAGCATTTACAACACAGGAATAAAGAAGCTAATATCTCCTACCTTAAAATCTCAACCCTCTCTAAAACCAACATGCTACTTACTCCTTGCCTACCCCAGCAGCTGAATGGAGCTGGAGAAACCCACAACACTACACTGATACCTCACTTTATTTTTTTGTTGAGATATAGTTGACATATAACACTGTTATTAGTTTTAGGTGTACAACACAATGATTTGAGAGATATGCAGTTTGACACTTGATCAGCACAAGTTTGAACTACTCAGGTTCACTTATACATAGATTTTTTTCCGTAAATACGTACTACAGTACTACATGGATCAAATCGCTAATGTAGAACCACAGATATGGAGGGCCCACAGTAAAGTTAAACTCGAATTTTCATCAGCATCCCTAACCTCTGCATTATTCAGGGGTCACCTGTATATGTTGTGACATGATTACCACAATAAGTTTAATTAACATCCAATCATCACACAGTTACAATTTTTAAAAAATTTCTTATGATGAAAACTTTTTAAATCTACTTTTTAGCAACATTCAAACATACAACACGGTATTATTAACAGTAGTCACCATGTTGTACATTACATCCTCAGGACTTACTTATGGTATACCTGGAAGTTTGTATCTTTCGACCACCTCCATCAATTTTACCTACTTCACCCACCTCCTACCCCCTGCCTCTGACAACCACCAGTCTGTTCTCTATATCTGTGGGTTCACCTTTTTTTTTAGATTCCACGTGTAAATGAGATCATACAGTATTTATCTTTCTCTGTCTGATCGATTTCACTTAGCATAATGCTCTCAAGGTCCATCCATGTTGGTGCAAATGGCAGGATTTCCTTTTCTATGGCTGAATAGCTTTCATTGTGTGTGTGTGTGTGTGTGTGTGTGTGTGTCTATGTGTGTATATATATATCACATTTTATTTCTGCATTTATTTGTCTTTGGACACTTAGATTGTTTCCATGTCTTAACTATTGTAAATAATGCTACAATGAACATGGGTTTGCGGATAGCTTTTTGAGATAGTGATTTCATTCTCTTTGGATAAGTACTCAGCAGTGGAATTGCTGGATCATATAGTAATTCTATTTTTAATTTTTTGAGGAACCTCCATACTGTTTTCCATAGTGGTTGCAACAATTTACATTCCCACCAAGAGTGCACAAGGGTTCCCTTTTCTCCAGATCCTTGACAACACTTATTTCTTGTTTTTTGATGATAGCCATTCTAACAGATGTGAGATGATATCTCAGTTGTGATTTTGATTTGTATTTCCCTGATGGTTATTCATGTTGAACACCTTTTCATGTACCTGTTGACCATCTTTGGAAAAATGCAGATCCTCTGCCCATTTTCTATTTGGACTTTTTTTCTATTGAGTTGTATGCGTTCTTTATATATTTTGGATATTAATGCTTTATCAGATACATGATTTGAAAATATTTTTCCTATTCAGTAGGTTACTTTTTAATTTTGTTGGTTTCCTGTGCTGTTCAGAAGCTTTTTAGGGTGATATAGTCCTAATTGTCTATTTTTTCTTTTGTTGCCTTTGCTTTTGATGTCAAATCCAAAAACCATTTTCAAGGTTGATGTTGAGGTGCTTAACACCTTAAGGTGTTTTCTTCTGGGAGTTTTATGGTTTCAGGTCTTACATTCAACTCTTTGATCTGTTTTGAATTCATTTTTGTGTATGGTGTAAGGTAGTGGTCCAGTTTCTTTCTTTTCTATGTGGCCGTTCGGTTTTCCCAACACCACTTATTGAAGATAGTTTTCTTTTCCCATTGTATATTCTTGTCTCCTTTGTTGTAAGTTAATTGACTAGATATGCATGGGTTTATTTCTGAGCTCTCTATTCTGTTCTATTGATCTCTGAGTCTGTTTTTATGCTAATACCATACTGTTTTGTTTACTATAGTTTTGTAATGTAGCTTGAGATCAGGAAGTGTGGTGCCTCCAGCTTTGTTCTTCTTTCTTAAGATTGCTTTGGCTATTTTGGAGTCTTTTGTGTTTTCATAAATATTTTAGGACTATTTGTTCTATTTCTGCAGAAAATGCCAGTGAAATTTTGATAATAATTGCATCAAATCTATAGATTGCTATGGGTAGTATGGAAATTTTAACAATATTAATTCTTCCAATCCATGAGCAAGAAATATCTTGCCATATGTTTCTTCTTCAGTTCCTATCATTACTGTCCTGTAATTTCCGGTGTACAGATCTTTCACTTCCTTGGTTAAATTTATTCCTAGGTATTTTATTCTTTTGATGAAGTTATAAATGGAATTGTTTTCTTAATTTCTCTGATAGTTTATTATTAGTTATAGAAATACAACAGATTTTTGTATATTGATTTTGTACCCTGCAACTTTACTGAATCCATTTATTCTAATCGTTTTTTTGGTGGTGTCTTCGGAGTTTTCTGTACACAAGATCATGTCATTTGCAAACAGAGACAATTTTACTCTTCCTTTCTGATTTGGATAGTTTTAACTTTTCTTCTTGTCTAATTGCTCTGGCTAGGACTTCCAGCCCTGTGTTGAATAAAATTCACAAGAGTGGGCATCATTGTCTTATTCCTGATCTCAGAGGAAAAACTTGCAGCTTTTCACTGTTGAATATGGTGTTAGCTGTGGGCTTGTCATATAGCCTTTATTAGGTTGAAGTGCATTCTCTCCATACCCATTTTGTTGAGAGTTTTTGTCATGAATATATGTTGAATTTTTGACAAATGCTTTTTCTTTATTGAGAATATTATATGAATTTTGTCCTTCATTTTGTTAATATGGTGTATCACATTGATTGATTTGCTGATGTTGAACCCTCACTGCATCCATGGAATAAATCCCATTTGATCATGGTGTATGATCCCTTTAATGTATTGTTGAATTTAATGTATTGTTGCTAATACTTTGTTGAGAATTTTTCCATGTATGTTCATTAAGGATATTGGCCTGTAATTTTCTTTTCTTGTAGTGTTCTTGTGTGATTTTGGTATCAGGGTTTGCTGTCCTTGTAAAATGACCTTGGAAGTGTTGGCTCCTCTTTTATTCTTTGTAAGAGTTTGAGAAGGTTTGGTATTAATTCTTTAAATGTTTAGTAGAATTCACCAGTGAAACCATCTGGTCCTGAACTTTTGTTTGAATCAGTAATCAAAATCCTCAGAACAATCTCTTTACTAGTAACTGGTCTCTTCAGACTTCCTGTTTCTTCATGATTCAATCTTGGTAGATTGTATGTTTCTAGGAATTTACCTATTTCTTCTAGGTTATCCAATTTGTTGGCATATAATTTTTCCTAGTAGTCTCTTATGACCATTTGTATTTCTGTGGGATCGGTTGTAACATCTCCTCTTTCACTTCTGTTTATTTGAATCTTCTCTCTTTTTTTCTTTGTGAGTCTAGCTAAAAGTTTGTCTGTTTTGCATATCTTTTCCAAAATCTACCTCTTAGTTTCATTGATCTTTTCAGTTATCTTTTTAGTCTGGTTTAATTCTACCCTGATCATTCTTATTTCCTTCCATCTGCTAACTTTGGGCTTGATGTCTCACTTTAAATGTGTGATTACCATCCTCAAATGGTCCTCATTTCACTGGCAGTCCTACTCCTCTCCCCAGTTTTTTCACTCTTCCCTCTCTTTTAAACTCTGTTTCATACCATTTCCTTGGTCCTTAACCTCCATCATCCCCCTTTGCAACATTCATGACCTGATTTTCATTTGACTAAGAACATCCAGAGAGACTCTCCACCTGTCCTCACATTCATCCAGTATCTGCCCCTGCACCGTGTTCTCTCCTTCTTTCCAGTCACAGGAGATGTGCTGTGTTTGCTCCTCTCCCAGAGAAGCCTTCCACTGTGGACAAGATCCCATACCCTCTGACCCCCTCAAGAACTTTGCTTCCTGAATTCTCTACCCCTTCCTTCTCTCCTGGGTCATCAGGGTTTTTTTTGTCTGTCCACTGAACCAGTCCCATTAGCATAGAAATATACTATATTTCCCATCTTACCAGAAAAAAACAAAACAAAACAACACAACCTCTCCCTTGACTCCAACACCCCGCCTCTACAGCCACAGTTAGCCTTCACCCATTTCCTTTGCTATTCCTTACAGCAGAACTCCTCAATGAATTATATAAGCTTGCTGTTTCACTTCTTCTCTATTCTCTTTGGGACCACTCTACTCCATCCTACTACAGAGTGAAACAGTTTTTGTCAAATGATGCCACTTTGCCACAATCAGTGGTCAGGTCTTAATTTTCATCTTATTCACCCTGTTGGCAGCATTTGACACACTGGGTCACTCCTTCCTTTTTTTAAAAAAGCTTTATTGAGATATAATTTGCATACCATAAAATTCACTCCTTTAAAATTACAATTAAATGATTTTTAGTATATTCACTTAGTTGTGCAACCATCATCACTATCTAATTCCCAAACATTTCATCACCCCAGAAAGAAACCCCATACTCGTGTGCAGTCACTTCCCATCACTCAGTCCCTGGTAGCCAATGATTTACTTTTTGTCTTTGTAGATGTATGTGTTCTGGACATTTTATATAAATGGAATAATACAGTATGTTTCCATTGTGTCTGCCTTCTTTCACGCGGTGTAATGTTTTCAAGATTCAGCTCGGTTGAATCAGCGCTTCATTCCTTTTTATTACTGAATAACATTCCATTGTATGGATGTACACATTTTACTTATCCATTCATCGGTTGATGGACATTTGAGTTGTTTCCAGTCTTTGGCTAGAATGAATAATGCTGCTATGGACACTCATGTACAAGTCTTTACGTGGACATATGTTTTGGAATTGCTGGGTTATACGGTAACTGTATTTATTCCTTCCTTGTTGAAACCCTTTCCCCTTGCCTTTCAGTACACTCTCTTGGTTCTTCCCTCTAACTGTCCACTCCTCAGTCACGCTGAGTCTTGCCTCTCTAACCTTGAGTGCTCTGGGGATTAGTTCTTAATCCTCTTCCCTTCTCTATCTAGATTCACTCCCTAGGTGATCTCTTCCAATTACATGGTTTTTAAATACCACCTACATATAGATGACTTGCAAATTTGTATTTTCAGTTCACGCTTCTCAACTCCAACTCCTGTATCCAACTGTCTACATGACACCTCCACTCGTCTGTCTTATGTGCATCTCAAATTTAGCATGTCCAGAGCAATAAACTCCTGATTGACTCGCCAAAATCTGTACCTCCTGCTGTCTTTTCCAACTCCATGATACAGTTCATTCTTTCAGTGCTCAGGCCAAAAACTTTGGAGTCATCCTTGACTCCTTCCTCCTGTCCAGTCCATCAGCAAATCCTGTTGACTCCACCTTCAAACTATATACAGAATCTGGTGTCATCTCAATGTTTCCCTGATCCAAGCCCACGAGCATCTCAGTTACTTCCTATTTGGTCTCCTTTAATCACTCTGACCCTTCAACAGTCTTCTCGCTGTACCAGTAAGGATCCTTTCAAAATGAAAGTCAGGCATGTTTCTTCTCTAACACCTTCTAAAAGTACCCCCCCACCCCCGCCCAGGGTAAAAGCCAACGTCCTTAAAATGCCTGTAGGTCTCCGTGATCTGGGCCCTCTGCTACTTCAGTGACCTCACCTCCTGCCACTGTTCTCACTCACTTGTCTCCAGCCAGCCGCAGTGGCCTCCTTGCTGTTCCTCAGACTTGGAAATCATGCTTCCTCCTCAGGACCTCTGCACTGCTCTCCAGCTGGAATGCTGCTCCCCAGACATTCTTCTGAGACACTCCTTTATTTCTTTAAGTCTGTGGTCAAGACTGCTAGTGGCCTCCCGAGATCTAGTCTCCTTCTCTTCCTTGGCTGCGTACATGGATGCGCAGCTATAAGACCACTTCCCCTAACTTCCCTGCAACAAAAGTAAGCAGTTGGATTTCCCTTTAAGAGTGAGGCATGCCCTTCCTTCACCCTCCCTCCATCCCACAGTGTTTGCAACACAAACCAAAGTTCCTGCCCTCGTGGAACTTACATCTGGTTAGGGGGAAAAGACAACAAATAAATACACATAAGTAGATATACAGTATGTTTGATGGTATTGGGTGCAATGGAAATAAATAAAGCAGGGTCAGGCAAATGGGGAGTGGGGCATAAGGGAGAATTTTGCTATTTATTCTGTAGTGACAGAGAAGCCTTCACTGATAAGACGGCATTTGAGCAAAATCTTACATCAGTTTGGATTAGGTGTTCTTGCATATAAATAAACAACATTGGCTTAAACAAGACAGAAATATATTTCCTTCAAATGAACAAAACCTGTAAGTCAGGCCAGGACTGGTAATGAGGCTCTACGAGGTCACCACAGACCCAGGACACTTCAGCTTACAGCTCCCCACGGCTGCAGTGCGGGCCTCCCAGCCTGGGCGTTGCCATCTGCTTTCCTTCCAGGCCACAGGAGGTGTGCTGCCCTGCACTACCATGAATTGTTAGTTTGCCCTGGATTTTACAGTTTGTTACTTTATTTCTCACCTTCACTTCGGTCAGGAGAAGGGGATTTTAATAGCCAAGTTTCCCACTCTCTAAACAACTCTGGACAAATCACGTCAGTTCTCTGGGCCCCTTGGATTTCATTTCTGAGATGAAGGGATTGGAGTAGACCTCTCGTCAACTCTAAAACTGAGTGGTTCTAAAATAATCATTGAATTTCTGAATTTTCCACCTAATTTTTCTTGCATAACCATGACCAGCTGTGATCAAGCGATTCAGTTATTTAATGTTAAGTTTATTTTTTCACCTTAACTCTACTTTTTAAAAACCTCAAAGAGAAATTATTCACTTGACAAATTTTTAAACTCTGAATCAGCAGCACACATTATTCTAAGGATTTTTTAAAAATTCACCTGCCCAGGATGCAACTCAGATATATTCCCTGGGAATGGGAAGTGAGGTGATGGGATGAATTTTAGCAAGTAAACCACTTTTTTTAAATCTCCAAAGGATGTTCCACTGTGCACCGCTGGGTAAGAAGCACTGCTTACGGCATTCCGGCTAGTGTCAGTAGTGTCCCTTTGGAACAAGCTTCCAGAGAACATCTTGTTTTAAGGCCCCATCACCTGTGTAATCATGTCCTCTAAGTTAGCAAGAACTTTTGAGGCCAAAGGATTGCATTTGGGATGGGATGGCAAACATTCCCATTGATTGATCATTGGTTTTGATCATCAGAGATAAATGATCAAAATTTTCAAAGCAAATTTTTATGTTATTAATAGAATGAAAATCTGTAGAAATCTTCTATTTAATTTCTAAACTGCTCAGTTTACACAGTTACTTTTGGCCTGAATTGTTTTCTGATGAAAGACCTGAAGTTAGGAACTTGAACAGGTGACTTTGTAAAACAGATGGGACTGTGTTGATGTTAATAAGAGGCCTCACCTTACTGCCACGTACAGGTTTATCTATGAGCATATGGGCAGCTTCTAAAAGGTGAGACTTACTTGAGCCTAAGTCCCAGGACAGATGGCTCTACCATGGGGCCACTTAGTCCAAGTAAATGTATTGACAGGTTCCAGCCCCGATCTTGCATTAATAATCCCTATGCTCTGTAAATTCAGTTTCTTCCCGTTTCTGTACCATAGCTATTTTTTAAAACTGACTTAGAGATTTTGAAATTGAATATAGAGGAAACTTTTAGAATAAGAATAATGCTTACACAGTGGAATTAATGTGCTTCATGGCATCAGTACTTCTGAAAGGAAGGTAGAATCTACCAGTTAGTTTGTTCGGTTATTCATTTGTTCATTTATTCATTATAGGAACATGTAATGGTCCCCTACTATTTTGCTAGGTACAGCTCTAGGAGGCGGGGCTGCAGCAGTTAACAAAACAGACAAAAATTTTCTGCTGTGTTGGCATTTAGCTTTTGCAGAGGAGTGAGGAGGTGAGAAGGAAAGAGTTGAGGAAAGTCATATGCTAAGAGGTTTGTTACTTGCTTGAGCCACACTGTGAAACCATAATTAATCTGATCTATTATATTTCAAGATAAACTTTTTTTTAATTGTGAAATTTTTGTCTCTTCACCTGTAATTTTTCTAACAAACTTAGTTAAAATGATTTTACGCTAAGTACAGATCCACTCTGAAATTTAGATCAAGGTGAGATTTTAATTAGTTACAACTAATTTCCTAAAGCATGTTAATAACTTGCTCAAAAAAAAAAAAAAAGCCCACTGGGACATTAATTAGCTAGCGCTGTGGCTGGCACATAATAGATTGACCAAGTTATTTATGAGGAGAATTGATTGCTGCCATTTAGTAAACAAGCCTCACTTTTGAAAAGCAAAATGTAAAGATTTTTGAGCAAAAACAAAGGCCTTTTTAAAATTTTTCTTATTTCAATTTTTTCTAATTTAGAGAGTTTTTTTTTCTAATTTTTTAAGCTAGAAATGCCTGTCTTCTTTAAAAAAAAAAAATCGGAGCTAAACATCTGTTTTCTGGTACTTAGTTATCTCACCATTTCTTTTTATGAAGATGTTGAGTTTAATGAGCATGAAGAAAAAGCAAGAGGCTTTGTCCTCTTCCATACAGATGACAAATGGAAGACAGAAAAGGTCAAGGATATTGAGGAGGTCTAGTGAGCTTTATTTAGAAACTCTAAATGTTAGAAATGAACTTTTCTGCTTTCATCCTGCTATCACAATTTTCCTTCATCATTGAGCCTTGAATATAATTTTCTGCCCTGTTCTAATCTTCTCCCAAAGTACCTGACGATGAAAAGAACAGACTTACAGTTTTTGTCATTTCAAAATGCAAGCACAGCACCTGGCCAGTGGTTAGGGTGACTCCTAAGACCAAAGCATTAAAGTTTGTTTCGCTTAAACTTTTAAAAATTAAGTATTAACAATACTATTTCATAATAGTATGCTAAATTACTGTTATGCACATCACTTTTCTAGGAAGAATCTTATAATAATCAGGAAACATTCACCTACACAAAGGAAAGAGAGCTACGAATTTCAGAGATTGGTCCCCGTCCAGTAAACTGAGTCCCTCCTGCTTCTGACTCACCTGCCATTCCTCTGTTTCAGTCCTGCAGGGCAGACAGCTCCCACCCAACACTTGCCCATGGGACAGAGGGCACTATTGTGCCCTCGCAGTGACAGATTTATATGGATAAATATTAAGGCACACATTATTTTCTTTATGTCTTATTTTCCTATGTCTTTTATTTTTAGTCAGATCATTGTATCAGGGTAAATCAGTCTGGTATTGTAAGCATGTTTTTCAAGTGCTGGATTCTCTGTTCAGTTTTTAAAGATGAGAGCTTGTTATAAACCTTTATGGCGTTGACTGTGGTAGAATTTGATTTTTGGCCTCTGAAATTTATTCATGTATGTTTTCTGATTTATTTTTAATTTTTTAAATTGAAGTACAGTTGATTTACAATGTTGTGTTAGTTTCAGGTGTACAGGAAAGTGATTCAGGTATAAACATATATATAATGTATATATATATTCTTTTTCAGGTTCTTTTCCCTTATAGGTTATTACAAAATATTGAGTTCCCTGTTTCATGCAGTAGGTCTTTTTTGGTTATCTATTTTATATATAGTAGTGTGTGTATGTTAACCCCAAAGTCCTAATTTATCCCTACCTTTCCCCTTTGGTAACCATGAGTTTGTATCACGTATATTTCAAGTATGGTGGTGTTCCAAGCATTACTGGAGATATATACATATATATATATACATACACATATATATATATATATATATATATATGTGTGTGTGTGTGTGTATAACTGACTGTACATTTATATTTGCTAACTGAGCTCATTCTATATTATATATCATAAAATTATTTCACAGTCCTGTTCAAAACTTTGTAGATATTTTAATGACTGAAGATTCTTTCATCATATACATGTGCCATAATTACCTTATAGTAATTTAGCTATTTAGAATAGTTACATTTGGGGCCTATTATAAATAAACTACAATGAACACATTTCCCATATAGTTTCCTCATACTCAGTTTCTTCCCCCTAAAATTATATTGCTAGAATGCTTCAGTGGATGCCAGAGAGATAAATTTAAAGGAAGTTTTAATTACTAATGCCCCCCAAAAAGAAGAAAATGGGTTGCATTATGGGATATAATGTGACTTTTATCCAAAACTGCCTTTTCTTCTTGCAATTCTAACGTTTAACATATGACCAACTATAGAGAGTAGTGGTAATCACAGGTCCTGTGGCCTGGCTCCCTGGGGTGTAACTGTGTCTCTGCCACTTCCTCACTGGACAGACAACTTGAACTATGCCTCAGTTTCCTCAGCTGTGAAATGCTAATAATAGTAGTCCCTGCCTCTTCAGGTTGTTGTAAGAATTAAATGGGTTAATTTATGTAAATCTCTTGGAACCGTGCTAGCACAGAGTAGATGCTCACTCACTAAATGTTTGTTCATAACAGTAACAGCAACAGCCTCTAAGAGAATATTTCCTAATTTTACATTTTCAAAGACTATTCTTTTGTTTCTATTCCTCTGGCACCTCAAATACTGAAGTATCTCAAATTACTTCTTAGACTCTTCCATACCTGCAAATACATGCACGGAATGTGCTTTAAGATTCCTAGGATTGCTAGTATTTGAGTTGTACACATAAATCACACAGCATGTGCATAGATCCTTATCTCAAACAGCCAATGGCAGAATTCTTAGCAAAATGTTTTTCACAGATGGTTGGGGTGCTTTCATAGTTTTCACCTTCAAGTCCAAAAGTTATCATGAAGATCACTAAAATAAAAGAGCTAAGTGTGGTGTAAACTCCCGCATATCTCCAGTAGGAAGAGAAAGCTGCCTACCCCAGTCAGTATCCCAAACCCGTGGCCATTTTCCTACCGTAGCCACACGTTATGAGGCTGCAGATGGGTCTCTCTAAGGACATTCACTCCATTTGTTACAGTAAGGTTTTTATTTTTATTACAGTAAATTCTTACCCCACAGAGCTTGGCTGAACCTCATGGAGTCACTAGCAACTCTTGTGTAGACAAGGCAGGCCTGCTGGGCCTTCTTGGCCCATTCCTGCTAAACTCAGAGCTGATGTGGGCCTGTTATATGTTTACATGCCAATGACAAACGAAAAGTGTATATAGAGAGAGGAGCTGCCTCCGTACAGATTTCTTCTCCCCATTCCCTTTAAAGCAAGGTTTCTCAGCGTCAGCTGTACTGACAGTTGGACCAGATGACTCTCTTTCGTGGCAGGCTGTCCTATGCATTATAGAATGTTTAGTCACATCTCTGGCCTCTACCCACTAGATTCTAATATCACATACCCTCACCCCTGTTCATGGCAACCGAAAATGTCTCTAGACAAAACTGGCTCTGGGTGAGAACCCCTGCTCTAAGGCCACAGTGTAATAACATGTCTCTTTGTACCCTTGGCTTTGACCGACTGGTGTCATATTCCTCAGAGAGTTCAAGGGGCCTTGAACACCGTCTCAAAGTCCACCGCTGAACTATATACAATCCGAAATAGACACCTGGAAGCACAGAAATAAAGCTACTCCTCTACCAACATTATAGCGCCAAGGCTTAAACTCTGTGTTCCTAAAAAGCTCAATTCCAGCTAAAGTAAAGAAAGCGATCTCTTCCTTTTTCTCAAAGTTAATACATTTGTACTAAAATGAATTACATCAGTAAAACGGCAGGTTTTAAAATTTTATCACTCTGTTAATTTTTCCTGTAGTCATCATCTCTATAGTGAAAATGTATAGTCTTCAAGGTACATCTTCAAGAAGATATCATTAATCACCTTGAAAAATTGTGCGTTCCTTTTAAAAAGTGTATATATTCCACAGTTCTAGTCACCTTAGACTTACCGAGCCACTTGTTTTCTAACAAGTTCGTTCTCATCAACTTCATGCAGTCATTTTGTGTTCTATGCACAAGCTGAGTTCTTTGCACTCCTTTGGTATAAATAGTGAGTTTATATTTTAAAGTTAACGGTTAATGACAATCATGTCTGTTATTTCTATAGAAATTAAATCATTGGGAAATACACTTAGATAAATGTAGCTGATGTAGTTGCTGGTATGTGAATTCTATTATGGTGTTATGGAGTCTATTTTAATGTAAACTGGCAGGATGGAATAAGCTACATAGTACCTTTTTTTTTACTTTAGAATATTTTTTTTACGTAAATTGTTGAGTCAAATTTAGAACCCAAATTATCACTGAACCTAAAATGTCATGTCATTATTTTAACACCAGGAAATATTGCCAAACAACTGTTCTTAGTTTTCTCTCAATATTAAAACAAATGTGTGTGGATGTGAGATTTTTTTTTTAGCTAACTAATTGGAAATCGTACTGCTTTTTGAGTGTTGTTTATTGATTTTTCATGTCTATTTTGATGAGAAATTACATGCCAAAGGAGCCCCTTTATGAAACATGTAATAGATGCTTACACTTTTCATGTTGTGTTGCTGTTTATCTGAGTATTTCTTTTAGAAGTATTCTTGGCAGCTGTAGCTATGAGCTATAGTTATTTCATAATTTAAAAAAATTTTCCCTTTGATTTTCATGAGCTTACGAATGCTCTACAGAGAAATGTAACTGAACAATTAATTGGCCTTCATCAGATTTGGGCAAATTTTACATAACAACAGTATTAATAAAAGCTAGCTTTTATTTAGCGTTTATTTTGTGTTAAATGTAACTCTTTGCTAAATTAGTTTCATGTAATCCTCATAGTGGTATGAACTTATTAAATATGTATGTCCATAATTGTCTGTGTTACTCTTTTTAATTGTCCCTTATCCTAGCCTCTTGGTCAGTCAGTGTCTTGGGAATATCTTGTAGCTGAAGAGTGTTTGTCTGACAATAAGTATTTATTAACGGGTTCAAAACTTTGCTAGCCTTCTTGGTAAAAATGTTACAAATAATATAAAGAAGAAGAAGAGAAGGGCGAGGTAGGAGGAGCGATCTGGTTGAGGCCACGTGACCTAGAAACTTGCGATAACTAAGATTACGGTATCAGATGCCATGCAATCAAGTGTAGATTGTGTGGTGGTGAGTTACAGGAATTCAGAGTTGGGAAAGGTTATTTAGACCTGAGGGTAGTTAGTGAAGCTCTGTGGGCAGTGGATTCTTATCTGAACCTCAAAGGAGTTTAGGATTTGGTTTGGTTGGTGACTGGCCAGTGATCAACACATTACACTGTAGATGAAAGGACAAGCAAGAGAAAAGTCCTAGAGATGAGAAAAAGCTTCCAGTGTAATGAATACTTTTGATCCAAGGGTTTGAAACTTTCCTGAAATTCTGACATGATTTTTACACATTTTTAGGAAAAGAATATAGGTTGTTTTCTCATTTTTTCTGACCTAAAATAAGAGAGCATGAAAGTATTTCTGGGGTCAGAGAGACCTCAGATATGAAAAGTGAATACACCCAGTATTCATTTGGCACTTGGGCTGCCCATGATTCCAGAGATAGAAGAAAAGTAAAAAAGTTGTGTTTTTCCTATTTATTTCCTTAATTCAAAATTTATTACACCATACGTTGCCCTACAACAGAGGATTACAGTAGAAACTTGCCAACTGGTGTGTATTTTGCTTGTTGGTAGTAAATATTTCCGGACACCTTTCTCACATTGGCATTCTCTATTTCAGTGGTTTTCAGCCTTTTTTTTTTTCTGCCTCTTTCTGACTATTTCTTCTCTCTTCTAGGTTGCAGTCTGATATACTCTCATAATCTCTCATTACATAGAATAATTATTCTAAGGAGAGGTTAGGCCTGGGGAAGGCCATAATGGTTTGAAAGTTCCCCTCAGAAATATTGGTATCTCCCCTTCACTGTGCCCTTTGCTATATAAGAATTTTTATATGCATTTTCAGTTTTATACCTCGGTTGATATTTTTCTGGAGTGCGATTAATACATTAGATTATTAATAAATTTGAAAAAATTATCTTCAATAACTTAATTGGAAAGGCTTTTAAAAATTCTTCTCTTTTTTATTTTATTTTATTTTTTAGATCCCAAAATCTAGGAGTGAGGGATCTATTCAGGCCCACAGGGTACCGCAACCAGAGCTGTCTGATGGCGTTCCTCAGGTCAGCCTGCAGCTAAGTCAGAGAAATTCCTGCTGGGATGACATGAATTCAGCAGAGGGTGCTAATGCTGCCAAATTGCTATCCAGGTTAGCATGTTTCCTTTGTTTACACATCATGTATTGCATCATCTGTGCTGATACACAGACCCGCATATGCAGGTATGTTTGCACGTATCTACCACCGGGGTCATCGGGATACAGATCTAAAACTATTTAAAACCTACTGTACCTTTTGAAAAATTTCTGACTAGTAATTCTTTATCACAGAAGCATTCTTATCACACAAGCATTCCTAGTCTGTTATATTTTATTTTATGGATTAAAACAACTTATTTAGTCGGACTGTGCTAGGCTCACATTAAAAGTTGGAAGAGTTATTTTTTAGATGCCTTTTCATAGTATGTTCAGTGGTCAATATTATTTGCAATGAAAGTGGACATCACAGGTGTTACTAGAACCAATTCTCACTCACAGATTTTGAACGTTGCCCTTTAACCTTTAGGTTGCACGTTAAACCTGAAAGCAAACTTCTTTGGTATACTTGAGGAGAAAGGCATACAATTTTCTTAAAATAGGTAAAATGGGGTCTAAATCTTATATACTCCTCACATAGAGAATTTTTCCTTTTAAAGGTTTTTCATCTTTTATTATAACTGACAACCTATTTCTATAATTTAAAAAATGTCATTACAAGTATAAGACAGAGAGCTCTAAAGAATGGAAAGATTTTTAAGACATTATGTAAATAATGCAGTTAAAGAGCTTGCCACTTCGGATTGCCTTATAGAAAAGATGGAGTTCGAGCTGGATTTTTAAAATGAAGGTAATTTAAATATGAAGAAAAAGAAGGCAAGCCTCTTGTAGATGGGCCCAGTTAGGAGGCAAGAGTAGGTACAGTGTATTTGGGACACACCAAACAGAAGTCCTGTGAGGAATCAGTGGGGAAGAAGGCTGGGGAGGTGGGGTGAGGCCAAGCCACTGAGGACCTCGAATGCCAGCCTGCAGTTATTTCTTGTTCAGTCTTGCCCCTCACTGAACAGATGTTCAGCACTTGACCTCTGCTTCCAGGAAGTGCTTTAGGACAGAGGATGCAGCAGTGAACAAAGCCGACCAGACCCTGGAGTTCATGGACCTTATGTTCTAGTGAGGGAGGCAATAGCAAGACACACAGGAAAAAAAAAAAAAAAAAAAAAGCCTGTGAAGACCGTTTCAGCTCATTAATAAATGGGGGAGTTAAGAAACAAGTAGGTTAACATAGTAGACTGACCCAAAGACCATTTTAGTTCGCTTAGGCAGGGGAAGCCTGAATTGAGACAAGAAGGCGGGAGAGAAGAGAGCCCGCGAAGATCAAAGCAAGCGCATTTCTGTGCAGAAGAACTGAGGTCGGGAAGCTTCGCTTCCTGCTACAGGTAACAGGAAACCAGGGAGAGTTCCAGCTGGGTAAGGTTAGGTGATGGGAGCCATGGTAAGTTGGCATGTTGGAAAAGGAATTTTCCATCAGCATGCAGGCTTGATTGCGAGAGGAGAGCTTGGAGGCTGGCACAGTGTTGGTTCCTTCAACAGTTATTAATTTTCACTGAGATCTAGTTGTGTGGCATTTACTTGCTGGGCGCTGGGGATTCAGAGAATGAGAGACATATGCCTTGCACTTGGGGAGGCAGAGGATAAGTGAGTAAAAATTCCATAATTATCATTAAATAGACATTCGCTAAGTGCCTGTTACATACCAGGCACTGTGAAATGGGCAGGTGATAAAGTCATTCAAGTGCCTCTCTTAAGGCTCTTCGAAAACCGTCCGCAGGTTGCTGTGTGAGAGGTGGGGACCTGGAGTTCAGAAGTTTCAGAAAGAGGGTGATTTTTTGTTTGTTTGTTTGTTTGTTTGCGGTACGCGGGCCTCTCACTGTTGTGGCCTCTCCCGTTGCGGAGCACAGGCTCCGGACGCGCAGGCTCAGCGGCCATGGCCCACGGGCCCAGCCGCTCCGCGGCATGTGGGATCTTCCCGGACCGGGGCACGAACCCGTGTCCCCCGCATCGGCAGGCGGACTCCCAACCACTGCGCCACCAGGGAAGCCCATGAGGGTGATTTTTGAACTGAGGCTAGTGGGATTCGTGGAGGTACTGGGCAGGGAAACCAAGAGAAGGGTGCTTCTGGAAGAAAAAAAGCGCATGTGCAAGGACACGTAGGGCAGTGAGGACAGCTTAGAGGAGAGCTGTGAGTGCGGCGGGGAGACAGGACATCTGGATTTTGGAACTGAGACTGGCAGAGGGGCTAAAGGTGGGGTAAGAGACGAAGATGAATAGGTCAGGGCGTGAGCAACTGTACCCCATATTAAGGAGCTTGGATTTTTCTCTTAGAAGTGACAGAGGGTGATTACAGGAATATAAGCAGGAAAACGATAGAAACAGACTTACATTTTATAAATTCCTGTGTGTTTCTGAGACACAAATCAAGAAGTGAGATTATGGAGAGAAGGCACAGCTAACATTGCTCTGGCCTCCGTTTGTCCCTCTGGTTAGCATATCTCCAGTTAAAACAAATGCATATTAGTATTTTTTAATTTCTTCTGTACCTTCCAATTGTTTTTTTAAGTACGGTCTTAAAGAACTAACTTCTTCCCGCTGGGCAACCGTAAAGATTTAGATAGGACAACACCTCCCTGTCAAACCTTGCGACCCACCATCGTGCAGAAGCTCATTCAGTCTCTTGTCTCTATCCATAAATCTGGAGTGTCTGTGCAGAGATTTTTACTTTTTTATTTTTATATACCTCTTAATAGATTGACAAATTATCAAAAGACAAATGGAGACCATTAAAATGAATTTAACTAAAAATAACTTTTAATTCCTTTATATGTCTTTGAAGTAGCAGAATAGGTCTTGTGCCAATTTTTATTTCAAAAATGAACTTACGAAGATGTTTTCATTTGCAATTGCTTTCTAAAACAAGTTATTGGTTAGTTCATAAATTTGAGCTAGAAAAAAAGAAGTGTGCCTGTGTTTGGTACACACACTCAACTTTCTCTAAATCTTTTCTTAGGGAAATTTCCATTTTTCTCTTTAACAGTTTATTGATTGCCTCAGTCTTAACCACAGAGGTTGGCAGTGTTGTATTAAGTATTTTGCTATGCCCTTGTTCTCTAAATATAGTTACTTTGGCTTACCAACACTTTTCCAAGGAATTGGCAAGAAGCGTTCATCTGAGCTTTTCATAGTATTGATTTATTTTTTAGTTGCTCCTATTAGAAGAAAAAAAAACAATTCAGCAAAATCTATTCTTGTTTGACCTATGATCTGGTAAGTTTGATTTACTTTACACAACAAAAAATAAAGCAATTCTCTTTGCACCTCTTAATAAAATCATTGCAACACATTTATACATAACAGTTTGACTTTCAGCGGAGCTACCATATCAGTTAACAACAAAGATAAAACCAAGAAAGAACCTTTGGTATGAAATGTCCAGAATGATGAAGTGTCCTATGATTTTTCAACAACAGGTTTGATATCTAGGGCTTTGAGAAGTGATTTTGGCTAACTGTGTGTGCTTGATAACTTGGAATTATTAGAGTTTAGACCTTGTTCAGTATTTTTTCCCAGGTTGGCTGACTTTTATCTTTTTTCTTCTTAGTTTCAAATCTTAAACATAGTCCCATTGCTTCTTGAGAGGTAACAGAAATGTGAATTTTTATCAGCAAGTGTTCATTGTTTTTCTGCTCTTCAGATAGTGGCAGTAGAAATAAAAGCATAAAGGAGTAACACATTTTAAAATGAGAATTCAGAGAGGAGCTCGGTATCATGTATTGCTTACTGGCTGACTTTTATCTTGGAACATTATTTATTTATATGAATAACTTTTTTCTGTATTTCTGTAATTGTCTAAAATTGGCTTTGAGGATGTAATCATATAAACAATCGTTCTTCTAGCCTTCATAGAATCTTTCTCTCATAATTAAAATGGCTTCGTGAGAAAAGCTTAGGAATAACAATCTCTTGGTTTTGTTAGAGCTCAGTGGAGCTGTTTTACGCTGGATTCGCAGGCAAGGACAGAAGTGCTTAGTGAGAGGTTCGCTTCATTCAATAAAGGCATTTAGCTAATCCATTTATATCATCTAAATCTGACATCAGCAATTTCCAAAATATTGTCAATAATTCTCTTTTGTAATCCAGCTGCTGGCATTACCAAATACTCACGGTAGACTGAAAGGCATAACTCCTAATCTGACATGCTGACTTCAGAGGAGTAAAGGCCTGTCCTTCTCCGCCGTGTAACTACAGCACACAAGTTTGGTGGGTTAGAGGCACGCACAGAAATGAGGATATTGTTGGACAGATGCATCCCTTAGGCAAGGCTGGAACATTCCAGTCCCTCTCCCTACACATGATAATCTTATCTTGTTTCCTTTAAAACTACTGAGGAAAATATTTGTTTTGTCATTTACACAAGAACTAAACTGTAGGCGTTAACTTGGTTAGTAAACAGGCCACTTAAAAATTTTCCTGGAAGGGAAAGTTACGCATCCATCCTCAAAAAGTAAAAGGAAAAGATCTGTATGTAAAGTTTAAGATGTTAAAATGAGTTGAAGCTTCAAGGATAGCTAGATTATTATCTGTTGCAACATGTGAAATGGATAAATGATTATTTTTTCGTGTTACTGGCACTATACGCATTACTTTCAGGATTTGACTTTAGAGCTTCAAGAAGAGGATTAATGTTTTTAGTCTTTCAGATGTTAAACAATATTTACGGTAATGTTTTATTTGAAAGGTTATGCATTTCCTTAAATATGGGATTTTCTTAAAGGCCAAAGGAAAACTTCTAGTTTTGTTCTATAAAGTCAGAGTGAAGACTCAAGAAAAACTGTATGTTGTATGATTCCATTTATATGAAGCGTCCGGAAAAGGCAAACTTACAGAAACAGAAAGCAGAGTTGTGATTGTCAGGGGGTGGGGAGCCAGGAAGGGACTGTGTATGTACAGGAGATGAACTGTACATGCCTGGAGGGACCTTACTTAGGGGAATGAAAATATTCTAAACTGATTTATCATGATAGTTACTCCACTTGGTAAAGTTACTAAAAATCACTGAACTGTGTGCCTGGTAACGTGGATTTTATGGTATGTAAAATACACCTCAATAACGCTGTCTAAAAAAATGCAAACACAAAAAAGTTGGAGTAAGGAGAAGTGGATATGCTTTACCAAGAAAGTCACTTGAGTGCAAATTGCTGAGATACCACTATTGTTATAAGTAAATGCTCTCTGCAGAGAACTGCAATCGCTACATTTTAAGAGAATTTGTTCCTTTGTACTTTCCACTGACTGTGCCAGCATGGTGGCAGGAATAAAGGTCAGGTCCTCTTGAAATGCAATTCATAAGGAAAGAAAGGTAGAGAGGGAAAAGGCTCTTTGTTTTTTCATCCCTGGAATGATTCCAGGTTGTGGTTTACTGTGCTATAATCAAAAGTTACTGAAGTGATCAGTATTTCAGGGAGACATAGAAACAGAAAGGAAAAGCTCCAACATCTTGGGAGTTCCACAAAGAAAATCATAGGTCCATTGTTCATAAAGCAGAAAAGTTACCCAGTATGCTTCTGTCAACAGAAGTTATGGTCTCCTTTCCTGTAGGTGAGTGTCCTATAGACACATTGACAATGAAAATAAGTTTTGTACTTGGCTCTCACATAAAGAGATAAAGCAAATAAGAGTGATTAAAATGCTTTCATTTTCTGTAATAGGAATAAATAAATAGCTCCCACTATGCCAATCATTTAGCTAAAATAATATGAGGAATATAGAATTAAAATGTATTTGCTTATGTTACAGAGGTGTTCTTAATTTGATAGATAAATGAGGGAAACTACAATAAATCTCTTTTCAATGTGTATTAAAAACAAATCGTTCCCTGGGATAGCATATTCTGCCTGAAAGCACTGTTGTATTCTGAAAGTTTTGTCTATGTATTCCATTTTTCAATACTTTTGAATTACATGAGGAATACATTCTTCTTAGAAAAGTTTCAAGTACCGCTGATAAGACTGAGGTCCCCCTTGACTCTCTTGCTCTACAATTCAAATTCCCTCCCCTCTCCTCCAGGAGATAACTGTTATTATGGGTTCAATTATATATTCTTCCAGACTTCTTTCAGCGTATTTACACAGGAGTACAGTTTGCACACTTTCCCACGTTTTAGGAAACAATTTTCATGATACTGAATGTATTGTGACGCTTCACGTGTTCCTGAAGTTTTCCCGTTTCCTGTATCATTTCCTCCTACTGTGTCATTCCTTCCCTTTCCTTCCCACCTTGCTATTCAGTGGTACTCCCTCCTCTGTCTGTTGTCTCTTCCACAGCTAATCTCGTCACAGAATGATAATACTCAAATCAGTATCTTGGACCTAACTCAGTTCTAAGTTCCCAGGGCCTGCAGCCACCTCTACTTCAGCCTTTACCATAAACTCACTGTGACCAAACAGAACTCACGTGTTCATCTTTCCCTCCAGCTTTGCTATGTGTTGCATCCTCTCAGCCACTAGACTCAAACCTTTTATATAATAAGTCACCAAATCTTGTCAGTATTTCCTTTTCAGTGTCTCCGACATCCTTTTCTCCATTTTCTCCCCCATGATCTCAACAGTAATTTAGGCCTCCCTCACCTTGTGGCTAGATAATTACTACATCTTCTGCACTCCTCTAACCTACTGGATTTATTTTCTTCATACAAGCTGGTCCTATGCCTCTGTTTTCAACTCCTAACTCTATACAGTGATTTCTGGATCTATATCTCCCATTCAGAATCCCGCATTGTATGTCACTCTTAACTAGCAGACGTGTCAACTTATCCATAAGATACCACAGACCCTTCCCTTGCCCCCTACCCCATCCATAGCCAGCCAGTCCCAGAATGCTCTTGGACAGTCTCACTGTCTGTATTTGCCTCATTACTGCCCTACTCCTTACCACGTCTGCAAATGCAAATGCGGATCATACGCCTTCGCAGAACTACTTAGTGGCTTACATGTGCCCAGCCTACAAGAAAATCCCTTCTCTGTTCTCTACCTGTCTTTCCAGCCCCTTCTCCCTCCTCTATGGCTGCCTTTTTCTCATACTTACAGCCACCATATAACCCATACTTTCCATGACTATCTTGGTTTCAGATGTATCCTCTTCAAGACTCAATCATGTGTCAGACTTTGTCTTGATATTTGCTTAAAAATTTTTTACAGCAAGATGACAGAATAGGAGGTGCCCTGCCCATATCCCCCCACAGCAACAATAACTTGGCAGCCATCCACAGACAAGAGTGCCTGTGTAGGAGCTTTGGGATCCAAGTAAGAGGCTGCCAAACTCCAGCATAGCCCAAGACTAAGGAAGGTCATTTTGAGAAAACCTACCCTCACCCAGGTGACAGGCTCACAAACCATGGTTCCATGATTGTGGCCACAGGCCTGGGAAAAGGCCCATTCCCCTGTGGACTCAGCGGTAGCCCCCTTTGGCCTTGGTTCCACCACCAGTACCACACAAGGGACCAGGGAGGAAACACGCCCACCCATGCCTTGGGTAACAGGTCCATGACCTCAGTCCCAACTGTAGACCTGAAGCAGCCTGTGACCTGGCTCCAGACACTCTCAGCCTTGATCTGGAAATAATCCCTCCCACCCAGGGATCCAGCAAGAGTGACACTTGTCCATTTCCCCAAAGGCAGGCCTGCCAACCTCGGTCTTGACTGAGGATTCGGAAGTAGCACTGTGACTCGCCCCAGCTCCTACCAGCTGTGCTCCAAGACTAGTCCTGCCTACCCAGGGACTTGGCAGCAGACATACTTCTCCAAGCCCCCAGAGGCAGGCCTGTTTAGCTTAGTCCAACTGTGGATTCTGAAGCAGCACTATGACCTAGCTAGCACCAGCCCCACTCAGCCATGGGCCAGGGGCAGTCCTACCCACCTAGGAACCTGGCAAGAGGCACATCCATCCGTATACCCAGAGGCAGGGATACAGACCTCAGACTTGGTTGTGGACCCCAAAGCAGTCCCGTGACTCAGTTCCTGCCTTTCTCAGCAATGGTCAGGGGCAGTCCTGCCCACCTAGGACCTGGCAGGAACCCTCCCATAGACCTGGCAGGAGCCACACATCTGGTAACCGGCCACTGTCTGAGGACCCTAAGGCAGACCCTTGTCCCAGTGCCAGCTCTACTAACCAAGGTCCTGGAGGCAGTTGCACCATTCCAGGGAGCAGATAGGATCCACACCTGCCTAAGTCCACCAACCACAGACCCAGCAGCAGCCCTATGACATGGCTTTAATCCTGCTTAACTGGGATCCCAGAGGCAATTCCATCAGCTCAGGGACCTAAAAGAAGAATGTCTTTTCCTGCCAAAAACAGTCTGTAAAGACCAGAAGTGTTTGTGCCTTCAAATGCACAGATACAAGTACAAGGCTACACATATCATAAAGAATCAGGCAAACATGACACCACAAAAGGAAACTAGTAAAGCTCCAATAACCAAACCTAATAAGTGGAGGTAGACATATTTCCTGAAAAGTATTTTTTTAAATCATGTTTTAAAAGCTCATCAAGGGACTTCCCAGGTGGCGCAGTGGTTAAGAATCCACCTGCCAATGCAGGGGACATGGGTTCGAGCCCTGGTCTGGGAAGACCCCACATGCCGCAAATCAATTAAGCCCACCACAACTACTGAACCTGTGCTCTAGAGCCCGCGAGACACAACTACTGAGCCCGCATGCCGCAATTACTGAAGCCCACGCGCTTAGAGCCCATGCTCAGCAACAGCAGGAGCCACCACAATAAGAAGCCTGCGCACCGCCATGAAGAGTAGCCCCCGCTTGCCGCAACTAGAGAAAGCCCGCGCACAGCAACGAAGACCCAACGCAGCCAAAAGTAAATAAGTTAATTTTTAAAAAAAAGCTTATCGAGATGCAAGAGAACATAGATAGCTAAATAAAATCAGGAAAACAGTACATAACAGATCAAGAGGTATAATAGAGAAATAGAAACCATAAACGCAATCAAACAAATCCTGGAGCTGAAGAATACAATGACAGAACTGAAAATTCAATAGAGACCTTCAACAGTGCAGAGTTGATCATGAAGAAGAAAGAATCAGCTAACTTGAAGATAGGTCATTTAGCATTAGCTGGAGGAACAAAAAAATAAAATGAAAAAGAGTGACAAAATCGTGCAAGACCTAGAGGACACCATTAAGCAAATGAATGTACACAACTTAGAAGTTCAAGCAGGAGAGAGAGAGAAAGGAGGAGAAAACTTATTTTAAAAAGTAATGGCTGAAAACTTCCTGAATCTTAAAAGGGATATGAATATCCAGGTGAAGCTCAAAGGACCCCAAGCAAGATTACTCTGAGACATGTTATACAGATTGTCAAAAGTCAAAGACCAAGAGAGACTCCTGAAAGCAGCAAGAGAAAAAACAATTCATCACCTACAAGGGAACCCTCATGAGGCTGTAAGTGGATTTTTTGGCATGATCCTTGTAGGCCAGGAGGAAATGGGATGATATATTCAAAGTGTGAAAGAAAAAACTGCCAACCAGGTGTAGTACTATATCTGACAAAGCTGTCCTTCAGAAATGAAGGGGAGATGAATACATTCCCAGACAAACAAAAGCTCAGGGAATTCATCGCCACAAGACCTGCCTTACAAGAAAGGCCTAAGAGTGTTATTCAAATTGCAAGAAAAGGAAGCTAAGTAACCATATGAAAACGTACTACCTGGACTTCTCTGGTGGCGCAGTGGTTAAGAATCTGCCTGCCAATGTAGGGGACACAGGTTCAAGCCCTGGTCTGGGAAGATCCCACATGCCATGGAACAACTAAGTCCGTGTGCCACAACCACTGAGCCTGTGCTCTAGAGCCCACAAACCACAACTACTGAAGCCCGCATGCCTAGAGCCTATGCTCCGCAACAAGAGAAGCCACCGCAATGAGAAGCCCACGTACCACAATGAAGAGTAGCCGCTGCTCACTGCAACTAGAGAAAGCCCGCACATGGCAATGAAAACCCAGTGCAGCTCCCAAAATTAATTAATAATAATTTTAAAATACTACCCAAAGAGACCCACAGATTCAGTGTAATTCCTATAGAAATTCCAATCGTATTTTTCACAGATTAAAAAAAAAATTCCTGAATTTTATATGGAACCACAAAAGACCCCAAAAAGCGAAAGCAACCTTGAGAAAGAAAACAAAGCTGGAGGCATCACATTCCTGATTTCAAACTATGTTGCAAAGGAATAGTAATCAAAATAGTATGCTATTGGTATGAAAACAGAGACATACCAATGGAGCAGAATAGACAACCTAGAAATAAACCTAAGCATATACAGTCAACTAATCTTTGACGAGGGTGCTAAGAATACACAGTGGAGAAAGGATAGGCTCTTCAATAAATGGTGTTAGGAAAACTGGATATCTACATGCAAAAGAATGAAACTGGACCCGTATCTTACAGCACACTTGAAAATTAGCTCAAAATGGATTAAACACCTAAATGTAAAACCTGAAACTGTAGAACTGCTAGAAGAAAACATTGGGGAAAAGCTCCTTGACGTTGGTTTTGGCAGTGATTTTTTTGATACAACTCTAAAAGCACAGGCAACAAAAACAAAAATCAACAGGTGGGACTACATCAAACTAAAAAGCTTCTGCACAGTCAAGGAAACCACCAACAAAAAAGGCAAACTGTGGAATGGCAGAAAATATCAATATTTCAATCTATATACCTGAGAAAGGGTTAATATCCAAAATATATAAGGAACTCATATAACTCAATAGCAAAAAAAAAAAATCCAGTTAACCCAATTAAACTGGGCAAAGGACTTGAATAGACATTTTTTCAAAGAAGACATAGGAAGGTCAGCAGGTATATGAAAAAGTGCTCAACATCACTAATCATCAAGGAAATGTAAAACAGAGCCACAATGAGCTACTGCCTCACCCCTGTTAGGATGACTGTCATCAGGAAGACAAGAGAGAGCAAGCATTGATGAGGATGTGGAGGAAAAGGAACCCTTGTGTGTTGTTCGTAGGTATGTAAGTTGGTATAGCCACATGGGAAAGAGTGTGGTGCTTCCTCAAAAAATTTAAAAATAGAATTAACATGTAATCTAGCAATCCCACTTCTGGGTATGTATCTGAAGGAAATGAAATTGGTATCTCAAAGAGATATCTGCACTCCCATGTTCATTGTAGCATTATTTATAATAGCCAATATATGGAACCACCTAAGTGTCTGTCAGTGGATGAAGAGATAAAGTCAACATGGTATAAATAATATGCCATTGTGTGTGTGTGTATATACATTGCTTATATATTTCTTTGTGTGTGTGTGTGTGTGTTATATATATATATATGGTATATGTATACACACATACACTCACACAGACGAGGGAAATTCTGCCACTTGAGACAACTTGGATGAACCTGACAGACGTTAGGCTAAGTGAAATAAGACAGAGCAAGACGAATACTGTATGATCTCACTTATATGTGGAATCTAAAAAGGTTGAACTCATAAAAGCAGCGTAGAACAGTGGTTGCCAGGGATTTGAGGTGTTGGGAAAAAGGAGAGATGTTGGTCAAAGGGTAAAAATATTCAGTTATAAGATGAATTAGTTCTGAGGATCTAATGTTTTGCTTGATGACTATAATTAACAATACTGTGTTGTATACTTGAAATTTGCTAAGACAGTCAGCCTTAATTGGTCTCACCAGAAAAACAAAATTGTAGCTGTGAGGTGACGGATGTGTTAATTTGCCTGATTGTGGTAATCATTTTACAATGTATACACATATCAAATCATCACATTTTGTACCTTAAATAAATGCAATTTGTATTTGTCAATTATATCTCAGTAATGTGAGAAAAAATTAAATAACCCTACGTGTAACATTTTTGTTTACATCACAGTTTTGTCAGGTGATCCTGTGAAAGGATTTTCAGATAAGTAATCTTGGATGAAGAAACTATGATTCTGCGAAGGTTATTCATTTCACAGATATTTATTGAGTTAGGTGAATTATCTAAGATTACATAGTTAATTGGCAGGCTGAGATTAATATATGTCTTCTGATTATTTTACAATTATTTCCTGCCTGTCATCTACCTTGATGTACTTCACCCTTTCATGTCTTTATACTTCTCTCTTCAACCTGATTGTGACTTCCTGAACTAGAGGGACTGCATCTTATGTGGTTTTTTTGCATCCATGACAGTACCTAGTAGGTATATACTTAGCTGCTCCTGCCATAGTCGTTATTCTTGTAATATTATTACACGTGCTCAATTTGAATTTCTACTCTCATCCTCTTAGCTGACTTAAACCTCTCTGACGTTGAGGTCAGATTCTAAAATGGTAGAATTTTATGTGTTAGTTCTGTTTCTTGTGGTCCTTGGAAAGCGTTCCTTGGGTATTTTGCACTGGCCACCCTTGAAAATGCCACAGAATTCCAGGCAGTTGTGCCCTCTCTTCATCCCCACTTAATCTCTGTGCCGTCTCCCTACGGGGGCTCTGGCCCTGATGTTGCATTTCTATCAGTAATGTGCTGCTTATTTATGTAGGAGAAGTTCATTGTTTTATGTGGCTCATAACATCTCTGGGCAACTCTCTGCCCTTGTAGCAGAAATCGTGTCTTGTGATGTTTGCCAAGTGGCACGTCATATTTTAGTCACATTACAACAGTAGATCTCATAAGATTCAGGCTTCCAATGATATTAATAATGAATCAATATTCAACAATATTAACTGTACCCATGGTATTTCAAGATACCTAATCTGTTAACTCCGGCAATCAACTATGACTTTCTTCATTTCTGAAGTCAAGCCAGCAACAGAAAGCAGCCATAATTATCCTGTGTTTGTACTTCATAAAGGGCACTCCAGTTACTTCCTGAACATCTGTTTGTTCCCCATAGTGTCTCACTCTCTGCTACTTGGAAAAAGGTTTCAGAACTTTTAACTGAGTAGTGAAGCTGAAATGAAATTAGGATTCTTAGCTACAAGATTCATAACCATGTCATGTACAGTATAATTTGAAAAACTACCAAATGTAAATGTGCTGCTGAGTCTTTAAGGTTTCCTCCAATAAGTCCCACATGAGGAAAGCAAAGTTTAAAACCACCTTGTGAAAAGCATAGTGGTAAGTCTCACCACACAGTTCACCTACAGAGCTATTATTTTCTGAGGTATTTACGCTCCCTGGCCTTCGTAACAAAGATTAATAGAAAATTAGGTTTGAAAAAGTCCCCATGGTCCCAGGCTGGGTTAGAAAAAATATCGAATTCCATTTCTACAGATAGCTTTCTAATCTATTCTTAACCACCACTAGCTCCCATGATAAATATTCCAGGGTCATCTTAGATAAACTATTTCATGTACGTTGAATAACTATTAAACATATTTTCTAGTGTTTAATTTCAATCTCCCTTTATTCCTATAATTTAAAATGAAAGTCCCTGATATTTCTCCAATTATTTTGATTATTAAAAAAACAATTTGCCTATTCACCAAGGTCTGCCACTCAATACAATTGCTCTCTTCAAATTTTGGCATTTCACTGGAATGCAAATTTCAATTTAACAGTTTCTTCTAAATTCCATTTATAGTATGAGCAGTTGGTAAGGGAAGGTAAGTAATGGTAAAGAAATTTATTATCATGTTTGCAGATCTTTTTTTTTTACACAAATTTAAGGAGTTATTTTTTATCATTAACTTGGAAGTATTTTTGATACCAGTTTTATTTTTTTAATATTTACTTATTTGGTTGCACCAGGTCTTCGTAGCGGCAGGCTGGCTCCTTAGTTGTGGCTCGCCAGCTCCTTAGTTGCAGCACATGGGCACCTTAGTTGTAGCATGCAAACTCTTAGTTGCAGCATGCATCTGGGATCTAGTTCCCTGACCAGGAATGGAACCCGGGCTCACTGCGTTGGGAGTGTGGAGTCTTATACACTGCGCCACCAGGGAACTCCCTGCAGATCATTGCTAGTAACATGTAAATCACCAGAGTACATCTGGACTACTGTGGTCTTAACTGAATTTATTTTAGTAATTCAAAGTCAACAGATTCTTACTGGGCACATTTTGCACTGGGCCCTGAGAAGTCAAACAGAACTAAGGCACCGTCTCTAATCTTTAGGGGTCTCCTAGTCCATTAAGTGAGGCAAACTTATACATGGTTAAAAATGATAAAAAATGCAGAAGGTTTTATTTTTTCTTTATTTTTTTGTCACTATAACTTTTTTTTTAACATCTTTATTGGAGTATAATTGCTTTATGATGGTGTGTTAGTTTCTGCTTTATAACAGAGTGAATCAGTTATACATATACATAAGTTCCTATGTCTCTTCCCTCTTGTGTCTCCCTCCCTCCCACCCTCCCTATCCCACCCCTCTAGGTGGTCACAAAGCACCGAGCTGATCTCCCTGTGCTATGCAGCTGCTTCCCACTGGCTATATGTTTTATGTTAGGTAGTGTATGTTAGGTAGTGTATATATGTCCATGCCACTCTCTCATTTTGTCACAGCTTACCCTTCCCCCTCCCCATATCCTCAAGTCCATTCTCTAGTAGGTCTGTGTCTTTATTCCCGTCTGGCCCCAAGGTTCGTCACGACCCTTTTTTTTTTTTTTTTTTAAGATTTCATATATATGTGTTAGCATACGGTATTTGTTCTTCTCTTTCTGACTTACTTCACTCTGTATGACAGACTCTAGGTCCATCCACCTCACTAGAAATAACTCAATTTCGTTTCTTTTTATGGCTGAGTAATATTCCATTGTATATATCTGCCACTCCTTCTTTAAACATTCATCTGTCGATGGACACTTAGGTCACTTCCATGTCCTGGCTATTGTAAATGGTGCTGCAGTAAACATTGTGGTGCATGACTCTTTGAATTATGGTTTTCTCAGGGTATATGCCCAGTAGTGGGATTGCTGGGTCATATTGCAGTTCTATTTTTAGTTTTTTTAAGGAACCTCCATACTGTTGTCCATGGTGACTGTATCAATTTACATTCCCACCAACAGTGCAAGAGGGTTCCCTTTTCTCCATACCCTCTCCAGCATTTATTGTTTGTAGATTTTTGGATGATGGCCATTCTGACCGGTATGAGATGATATCTCATCGTAGTTTTGATTTGCATTTCTCTAATGATTAATGATGTTGAGCATTCTTTCATGTGTTTGTTGGTAATCTGTGTATCTTCGTTGGAGAAGTGTCTATTTAGGTCTTCAGCCCATTTTTGGATTGGGTTGTTTGTTTTCTTGATATTGAGCTGCATGAGCTGCTTGTAAATTTTGGAGATTAATCCTTTGTCAGTTGCTTCATCTGCAAATATTTTCTCTGATTCTGAGAGTTGTCTTTTCGTCTTGTTTATGGTTTCCTTTGCTGTGCAAAAGCTATTAAGTTTCATTAGGTCCCATTTGTTTATTTTTGTTTTTATTTCCATTTTTATAGGAGGTGGGTCAAAAAGGATCTTCCTGTGATTTATGTCATAGAGAGTTCTGCCTATGTTTTCCTCTATGAGTTTGATAGTGTCTGGCCTTACATTTAGGTCTTTAATCCATTTTGAGTTTATTTTTCTGTATGGTGTTAGGGAGTGTTCTAATTTCTTTTACACGTACCTGTGCAGTTTTCCCAGCACCACTTATTGAAGAGGCTGTCTTTTCTCCACTGTATATTCTTGCCTCCTTTATCAAAGATAAGATGACCATATGTGTGTGGGTTTATCTCTGGGCTTTCTATCCTGTTCCATTGATCTATATTTCTGTTTCTGTGCCAGCACCATACTGTCTTGATTACTGTAGCTTTGTAGTATAGGCTGAAGTCAGGGAGCCTGATTCCTCCAGCTCCATTTTTCTTCCTCAAGATTGCTTTGGCTATTCAGGGTCTTTTGCATTTCCATACAAATTGTGAAACTTTTTGTTCTAATTCTGTGAAAAATGCCAGTGGTAGTTTGATAGGGATTGCACTGAATCTGTAGATTGCTTTGGGTACTAGAGTCATTTTCACAATATTGATTATTCCAATCCAAGATAATGGTATATCTGTCCATCTGTCTGTATCATCTTTAATCTCTTTCATCAGTGTCTTACAATTTTCTGCATACAGTTCTTCTGTCTCCTTAGGTAGGTTTATTCCTAGATATTTTATTCTTTTTGTTGCAGTGGTAAATGGGAGTGTTTTCTTAATTTCACGTTCAGATTTTTCAGCATTAGTTTATAGGAATGCTAGGGATTTCTGTGCATTAATGTTGTATCCTGCTACTTTACCAAATTCATTGGTTACCTCTAGTAGTTTTCTGGGAGCACCTTTAGGATTCTCAATGTATAGTATCATGTCATCTGCAGACAGTGACAGCTTTACTTCTTCTTTTCCGATTTGGATTCCTTTTATTTCTTTTTCTTCTCTGATTGCTGTGGCTAAAACTTCCAAAACTATGTTGAATAATAGTGGTGAGAGAGGGCAGCCTTGTCTTGTTCCTGATCTTAGTGGAAATGGTTTCAGTTTTTCACCATTGAGGACGATGTTGGCTGTGGGTTTTTCATATGTGTACTTTATTATGTTGAGGAAAGTTCCCTCTATGCCTACTTTCTGGAGTGTTTTTATCATAAATGGGTGTTGAGTTTTGTCGAAAGCTTTCTCTGCATCTATTGAGATGATATGGTTTTTCTTCTTCAATTTGTTAATATGGTGTATCACATTGATTGATTTGCATATATTGAAGAATCCTTGCATTCCTGGAATAAACCCCACTTGATCATGGTGTATGATCCTTTTACTGTGCTGTTGGATTCTGTTTGCTAGTATTTTGTTGAGGATTTTTGCATCTATGTTCATCAGTGATATTGGCCTGTAGTTTTCTTTGTGACATCTTCGTTGGGTTTTGGTATGAGGGTGATGGTAGCCTTGTACATTGAGTTTTGGAGTGTTCCTCCCTCTGCTATATTTTGGAAGAGTTTGCGAAGGATAGGTGTTAGCTCTTCTCTAAATGTTTGGTAGAATTCGTCTGTGAAGCCATCTGGTCCTGGGCTTTTGTTTGTTGGAAGATTTTTAATCACAGTTTCAATTTCAGTGCTTGTGATTGGTCTGTCCATATTTTCTATTTCTTCCTGGTTCAGTCTCAGAAGGTTGTGCATTTCTAAGAATTTGTCCATTTCTTCCAGGTTGTCCATTTTATTGGCATACAGTTGCTTGTAGTAATCTCTCATGATCTTTTGTATTTCTGCAGTGTCAGTTGTTACTTCTCCTTTTTCATTTCTAATTCTATTGATTTGAGTCTTCTCCCTTTTTTTCTTGATGAGTGTGGCTAATGGTTTATCGATTTTCTTTATCTTCTCAAAGAACCGGCTTTTAGTTTTATTGATCTTTGCTATCATTTCCTTCATTTCTTTTTCACTTATTTCTGATCTGATACTTATGATTTCTTTCCTTCTGCTAACTTTGGGGTTTTTTGTTCTTCTTTCTCTAATTGCTTTAGGTGTAAGTTTAGGTTTTTATTAGAGATCTTTCTTGTTTCTTGAGGTAGGATTGTATTGCTATAAACTTCGCTCTTAGAACTGCTCTTGCTGCATCCCATAGGTTTTGGGTCGTTGTGTTTTCATTGTCATTTGTTTCTAGGTATTTTTTGATTTCCTCTTTGATTTCTTCAGTGATCTCTTGGTTATTAAGTAGTGTATTGTTTAGCCTCCATGTGCTTGTATTTTTTACAGATACTTTCCTGTAATTGATATCTAGTCTCATGGCATTGTGGTCAGAAAAGATACTTGATACGATTTCAATTTTCTTAAATTTATCAAGGCTTGATTTGTGACCCAAGATATGATCTATCCTGGAGAATGTTCCATGAGCATTTGAGAAGAATGTGTATTCTGTTGTTTTTGGATGGAATGTCCTATAAATATCAATTAAGTACATCTTGTTTAGTGTGTCATTTAAAGCTTGTGTTTCCTTATTTATTTTCATTTTGGATGATCTGGCCATGGTGAAAGTGGGGTGTTAAACTCCCTTACTGTGATTGTGTTACTGTCGATTTCTCCTTTTATGGCTGTTAGTATTTGCCTTATGTATTGAGGTGCTCCTATGTTGGGTGCATGAATATTTACAATTGTTATATCTTCTTCTTGGATCGATCCCTTGATCATTATGTAGTGCCCTTCTTTGTCTCTTGTAATAGTCTTATTTTAAAGTCTATTTTGTCTGTTATGAGAATTGTTACTCCAGCTTTCTTTCGATTTCCATATGCATGTAATATCTTTTTCCATCCCCTCACTTTCAGTCTGTACATGTCCCTAGGTCTGAAGTGGGTCTCTGGTAGACAGCATATGTACGGGTCTTTATTTGCATCCATTCATCCAGTTTATGTCTTTTGGTTGGAGCGTTTAATCCATTTACATTTAAGGTAATTATCAATATGTATCTTCCTATTACCATTTTCTTAGTTGTTTTTGGTTTGTTATTGTAGGTATTTTCCTTCTTTTGTGTTTCCTGCCTAGAGAAGTTCATTTAGCATTTGTTGTAAAGCTGGTTTGGTGGTGCTGAAATCTCTTAGCTTTTGCTTGTCTGTAAAGGTTTTAAGTTCTCCGACAAATCTGAACGAGATACTTGCTGGGTAGAGTAATCTTGGTTGTAGGTTTTTCTCCTTCATCACTTTAAATATGTCCTGCTGCTCCCTTCTGGCTTGAAGAGTTTCTGCTGAAAGATCAGCTGTTAACCTTATGGGGATTCCCTTGTGTGTTATTTGTTATTTTCCTCTTGCTGCTTTTAATATTTTTTCTGTGTATTTAATTTTTGATAGTTTGATTAATATGTGCCTTGGTGTGTTTCTCCTTGGATTTATCCTTCATGGTACTCTCTGTGCTTCCTGGACTTGATTGACTATTTCCTTTGCCATATTAGGGAAGTTTTCAACTCTAATCTCTTCAAATATTTTCTCAGTCCCTTTCTTTTTCTCTTCCTCTTCTGGGACCCCTATAATTCAAGTGTTGGTACGTTTAATATTGAACCAGTGGTCTCTGAGACTGGCCTCAATTCTTTTCATTTTTTTTTTTCTTTATTCTGCTCTGCGATAGTTACTTCCACTATTTTTCTTCCAGTTCACTTATCCGTTCTTCTGCCTCAGTTATTCTGCTATTGATTCCTTCTAGAGAATTTTTTATTTCGTTTATTGTGTTGTTCATCATTGTTTGTTTGCTGTTTAGTTCTTGTAGGTCCTTGTTAAACCTTTCTTATATTTTCCCCATTCTGTTTCCAAGATTTTGGATCATCTTTACTATCTTTATTCTGAATTCTTTTTCAGGTAGACTGCCTATTTCCTCTTCATTTGTTTGGTCTGGTGGGATTTTACCTTGGTCCTTCGTCAGCTGTGTGTTTCTCTGTCTTCTCATTTTGCTTATCTTACTGTGTTTGGGGTCTCCACTTTGCAGGCTGCAGGTTTGTAGTTCCCGTTGTTTTTGGTGTCTGCGCCCAGTGGCTAAGGTTGGTTTAGTGGGTTGTGTAGGCTTCCTGGTGGAGGGGATTAGTGCCTGTGTTCTGGTGGATGAGGCTGTATCTTGGCTTTCTGGTGGGCAGGTCTGCCTCCGGTGGTGTGTTTTGGGGTGTCTGTGACCTTATTATGATTTTAGGCAGCCTCTCTGCTGATGGGTGGGGTTGCGTTCCTGTCTTGCTAGTTGTTTGGCGTAGGATGTCCAGCACTGTAGCTTGCTGGTCGTTGAGTGAATCTGGGTCTTGGCATTGAGATGGAGATCTCTGGGAGATTTCTTCCATTTAATATTACATGGAGCTGGGAGGTCTCTTGTGGACCAGTGTTCTGAAGTTGGCTCTCCCACCTCAGAGGCACAGCCCTGATACCTGGCTGGAGCACCAAGAACCTTTCATCCACACAGCTCAGAATAAAAGGGAGAAAAAGTAGAAAGAAAGGAAGGAAGGAAGGAAGGAAGGAAGGGGATAAAATAAAGTAAAATAATATAAAATAAAGTTATTAAAATAAAAAATAATTATTAAGAAAAATATTTTAAAAAGTAAAAGAAAAAAAAAAAGATGGACAGAACCCTAGGACAAATGGTAAAAGCAAAGCTATACAGACAAAATCACACGCAGAAGCATATACATACACACTCACAAAAAGAGAAAAAGGGAAAAATATATATATCTTTACTCCCAAAGTCCACCTCCTCAATTTGGTATGAGTCTTTGTCTATTCAGGTATTCCACAGATGAAGGGTACATCAGGTTGATTGTGGAGATTTAATCCGCTGCTCCTGAGGCTGCTGGGAGAGATTTCCCTTTCTCTTCTTTGTTCGCAAAGCTCCCGGGGTTCAGCTTTGGATTTGGACCCGCTTCTGCATGTAGGTCTCCTGAAGGCGTCTGTTCTTCGCTCAGAGAGGACTGGATTTAAGGAGCAGCTGATTCGGGGACTCTGGCTCACTCAGGCTGGTGGGGGAGGGAGGATATGGATGAGGGCCTAGCCTGCAGCGGCAGAGGCCGGCGTGATGTTGCACCAGCGTGAGGCGCGCCGTGCATTCTCCCAGGGAAGTTGTCCCTGGATCCCGGGACCCTGTCAGTGGCGGGCTGCACAGGCTCCCGGAAGGGGGTGTGGAGAGTGACCTGTGCTCGCACACAGGCTTCTTGGTGGCGGCAGCAGCAGCCTTAGCGTCTCATGCCCATCTCTGGGGTCCCCGCTTTTAGTCGCGGCTCGCGCCCGTCTCTGGAGCTCCTTTAAGCAGCACTCTTAATCCCCTCTCCTCGCGCACCAGGAAACAAAGAGGGAAGAAAAAGTCTCTCGCCTCTTTGGCAGCTCCAGACTTTCCCGGACTCCCTCCCGGCTATCTGTGGCGCACTAGCCCCCTTCAGGCTGTGTTCACGCCGCCAACCCCAGTCCTCTCCCTGCGCTCCGACCGAAGCCCGAGCCTCAGCTCCCAGCCCCGCCCCCCCCCCCCCCCCCCAGCAGGTGAGCAGAGAAGCCTCTCGGGTTGTCGGCACCGATCCTCTGTGCGGGAATCTCCCCACTTTGCCCTCCGCATCCCTATTGCTGCGCTCTCCTCCTCGGCTCCGAAGCTTCCCCCCTCCGCCACCCGCCGTCTCCGCCTGCGAAGGGGCTCCTAGTGTGTGGAAACCTTTCCTCCTTCACAGCTCCCTCCCACTGGTGCAGGTCCCGTCCCTATTCTTTTGTCTCTGTTTTTTTTTTTTTCTTTTGCCCTACCCAGGTACGTGGGGGGGTTTCTTGCCTTTTGGGAGGTCCGAGGTCTTCTGCCAGCGTTCAGCAGGTGTTCTGTAGGAGTTGTTCCACATGTAGATGTATTTCTGATGTTTCTGTGGGGAGGAAGGTGATCCCCGCGTCTTACTCTTCCACCATCTTGAAGCTCCTCCTGCAGAAGGTTTTAAAGTGACGTAATAGATGTGCTGTAAAAGCAAAGAGGACTTCTCATTGAATAAATTTCAAGTCGTTCAAGGCCTTTAAAAATCTAGCTCATCCTACATTCTTGACTTACTTTTCCACAGTTCTTTATTGTATACCCAGGCTACATTGCAACAACATTTTTCAAATATCCCAGTGGTTTCACATGTCTGTATCTTTGCTAACGTGTGCCGTTTATCTGGAGTGTCCTTGTTCCACTGTTTCCATGGTCAATTTTCATCTCCTCTAGGAAGCTTCCACTAATTCTTGCCATTTCATATAATTGGAATCACAGAATATGTGTCCTTTTGGATCTACCTTCTTTCACTTAGTATCCAATTTGGAGGTTCATCCATATCATATCATGTATCAGTATTTCATTCCTTTTCATGACTGAATAATGTCCCATTGTATATATACACCACATTTTTTTATTCATCAGTTGGTGGACATTTGGGTTGTTTTTACTCTTGGCCTATTACGAATAATGCTAGTATGAATGTTTGTGTGCAAGTCTTTCTACGGACATGTTTTCAGTTCTCTTGGGTATATGTCTCAGGGTGGAATTTCTGGATCATAAGGTAACTCTGTGTTTGACTTTTTGAAGAACTGATAAGCTGTTTCTCAAAGTGGCTGCTTCGTTTTGCATTCCCACCAGCAATGTATGATGTTTCCAGTTTCTCCACATCCTTACCAACACCTGTTATTGTCTTCATCCTGCTGGGTGTAGAAGAATGGTATCTCATTGTGGTTTTGTTTTGTATTTCCCTAATGAGTAATGATAGTGGGCATCTTTTCATGTGTTTGTGAGTCATTTGTATATCTTCTTTGGAGAAATGTCCATTCAAATCCTTTGTCCATTTTCAAAAGTTGGATTGTTTGTCATTTTACTGTTGAGTTGGAAGAGTTCTTTATATGTTCTTGCTACTAACCCTTATCAGATATATGATTTTCAAATATTTTCTCATTCTGTGGGTTGTCTTTTCACTTTTTTGATAGTGTCATTTGAAGCACAGAAGTTTCTTATCTTTATGAAGTCCAATTAATCTGTTTTTTTCTTTTGTTTATGATTTTGATGTCCTAAGAAACCATTGCCTAATCCAAGGTCATGAAGATTTACGTCTATGTTTTCTTCTAATGGTTTTATAGTTTTGCCCTTGTGTTTAGGTATTTCATCCATTTTGAATTAATTTTTATATATGGTGTGAGGTACAGGTCCATCTTCATTCTTTTGCATGTGGATATTCATTTGTCCCAGCACCATTTGCTGAAAAGATTATTCCTTTCCCATTAACCTGTCTTTTTGGTTTCCTTGTCAAACATCTGGGTCTGATGTTAGAAAAACAAAGCTAAACCTACTAGCTCTTTTCTTCTCTCACCACCTTGGTTTTCTAAAAACATGAACTTCAGGTTAGTAGAGAAATAAGCATGGCTTAGATTTATAAAATCTTACAGCACAACCCAAAGATTTTATCCTATTTCACACAGTGATCAGGAATGCCTGTTAGCCTCCTACCTCCCAAATCTACCGGTGTATCCATACCTGTACCCTTACACTCTGCCTTCCCTCCTGTCTCAGTGGATGAACCAAATTTGTACCTCTCTCGGGTCAACCCTTGTGCTGGTACTCTGAACCCATTCTCTCTCACTCACTCAAGGACTAAGGAGAATAATCCCTTCCTTCCCCTATGACATCAATTTTGCCCTTCCAGATTCTTCCCATCAGCATAGCAACATTTTATAATAGCTCTCAATATTTTTTAATCCTGCCTAGAAACAATATCCCTTTTCTCTTTTAGAGCTCTGGGAAAGGATTCTATGTACTTGCTGTTGTTATAGGCTTTCTTCGCATTCTTTCTTCACCCCACACACCACTGAAATTGTTCTTGTCAAGGGCAGCAGCAGTCTCCATCTTGCCAAATCTAAAGGTCAGTCTCCTGTTCTCATCTTACTCTTATCTCTCAGCAGGATTTGACCCAACTAATGACTCTGTTTTGAAGCACTTTCTTCACTTGGCTTCTGTAATACTACACTCTCCTGGTTTTCCTCTTGTCTTGTCTTATTAGACACCCTTTATTAGTCCTATTTGCAAAATCTGTCTTCTTTTCCAAGACCTCTCAAAGTTACAGCACCAAAAGGCTCAGTCCTGTGACCTCATCTCAAGCCGTGCTCATCTTGCGTGCTTCCATCCAGGTCCACGGTTTTGAATACCATCTTTATTCCTATGACCTCCAAAATTATACCTCCAGCTCCAGCCTCTCTGTTATATTAGAAATTATTATATTCAGTTGGTAGGACAAGTTACTTAACTTTGGGGTGTCCCCCAGTGCAAAGTGAAAATGTGGAGCCCTCTGTTAAAAATTACTGAGAATTTCAAGATGACAACAGCAGAGCATTAAACCAAATATGGGGCTTTCTGAGTGTGGGCCTTGTGAAACTGCAAATTTCATATACCTATGAGGCCAGCCCTGCCTATTGGCTACCTGACAAGTATACTTGGATATTTAATGAGCATATCACACTCAATCTATATAAAACAAAACTAGTTTACACCTCTGCCTACAAAAAGACAATCCCATTTCTACTCAGGTTTTCCCCCATCTCAGTAATTTGTACCATTCACCCAGTTACTCAGGCCAAAAATCTGTGATTCCTCCACTTTTCTCAGCCAGTCCATAAGCAAGTCCTGTTGGCTCTGCCTTCAAAATCTATGCTCAAACATCTGGAATCTAAATTTCCACAGTCTCAAATCATCATCTCACAGACAATTTTTCATTACAAAGAGGAAAGGTTCTTTTACAATGGAGAAATCTCACAGTCACTACTTGAACCAAATGATTAAACTTATCATCGTGGATAAAAAATAATAAGATAAGCATAAAAGTATTTTTGAGGATTAGAAATGTCACAGAAATATATTACCGATTATTAAATGAGAATTAATGTTATAAAACGGTATGTTGTAGCAGTATGTTATACTGCATGGTCCTATATTTTTTGTTGTGGTAAAATATACATAACATAAAATTTACCATTGCAGCCATTTTTAAGTTTATGGTTCAGTGACATTAAGCACCTTCACCTTGTCCCATCTTTATACATAATTATATATATTACATATAAATAGAGAAGAATGGAAGAACATAGAATCGTATGAAATACCGGTTATGTAAGTGATTAATTTGTGCTTGACTTGTACATTCTTTTTCTCTGTATTTTCTAAATTTTCTGTGTGAGCGTAGATTGCATAGTTTGCAATAAGAAAAATGTTTTTTTCTGTCTTTTAATTAAAGGATGACATATGTCTCAAGGAAGACATAGTAATTTTAGAGAAATCATATAGAGTGACAACCGAACTGCTTTTGCACTTGACAGTTATGGTTTCACTCATTCAAGAGCATAAAATCCCCTGAGTAGGGGAATTGGAAAAGGCAGCGTATGAGTAACCCAGAAAGGCTGAGTTTTTTGGTTTGTTTTAATTTATTTATTTAATTTATTTATTTTTGGCTGCATTGGGTCTTCATTGCTGTGTGCGGGCTTTCTATAGTTGCGGTGAGCGGGGGCTACTCTTCGTTGTGGTGCGTGGGCTTCTCATCACGGTGGCTTCTCTTGTTGCAGAGCACGGGCTCTAGGCACGTGGGCTTCAGTAGTTGTAGCACGCAGGCTCAGGTTGTGGCTCGTGGGCTCTAGAGCGCAAGCTCAGTAGTTGTGGCGCACGGGCTTAGCTGCTCCGCAGCATGTGGGATCTTCCCGGACCAGGGCTCAAACCCATGTTGCCTGCATTGGCAGGCAGATTCTTAACCACTGCGCCACCAGGGAAGCCCAGAAAGCCTGAGTTTTGTTTGGACGACTGGGTATGGGTTCAGGAGGGGGATTCCAGGCTAGGAGAAATGCCTGAACAGGAGAAAAGTGGACAGCAGAGCCTGACAGTGGGCAAGCTCAGCCTGCCTGGACCTCCAGTTCACGTGAAGGAGAGAGTGATAGTGTGTGTGGATATGGAGGAGTAGAAGGGCCCTGTCTGTGTAGATTTATGTGCCATTTATGTGCCATAAATTACAGCTAATTGTCTTCCCTGTGTAGAGTTTGAATTTTACTTTGTTAAGCTATGAATAGCAATCAGAGCTTTCTGCTATTATTAAAGCGGCGTTTTGGGAAGGTCACTTCTGTACAGTTTGGATTTGTGGTGGGAAAGACCAAAGACCAAACCTAATATGAAAGCTATCATTTAGAGGTTGAGTAATAAAAATGTTAACTAGGGGGAGGGGTGAAGGAAATGGAAAAGAATAGGTGGTGGTAGTGATCTCACTGAGGATAAGAGAGGCAATATTATCTCATTTAAGCTTCTCTTAGTAACAGAGTATCCATTCAGTTATCACTTGGTTTGGCCAAACTCAGTACCATCTATCTGTTTTACATAGAGTGATCTGAAGTCTAGGCTGACGTTATTTCCAGCGTTACTCATATTTGTCCAAAAATATTTCACTAGGTTGTTTCCAGACTCTTCGAATTGGATTGACTTACATTTCAGTGTTGTCTTCCTGAAGCAGCATTTTGGAAACTTATTATGGAATTATAACTCACTTTTCAATGTATTTTTTCACCTATTTAAATAACGAATGAACTGCGTTGCCTATTTGGAGGGGACCATTGCTTTTATTAGCTTTACGTATTAATTTATTTATAAGTCTAGTTTATTTCCTAATTTATTTGAAATTTCTTTGTCCAATTTGTATATCTCCTCACTAAAATTCAATGAAGAAAAAGTTTTCGGATTCATTTATGAATTCTAATATCTACACAAGAATTGCACTACAGAACGAAGATGTAACACATATGCAGTTATTTAATGCAGTGGGTCCAATTCTCTGAAACATTGAATTTAAAATGGTTTTTTATTTTTTTAATTTTTTTGTGGTACGCGGGCCTGTCACTGTTGTGGCCTCTCCCGTTGCGGAGCACAGGCTCCGGACACGCAGGCTCAGCGGCCATGGCTCACGGGCCCAGCCGCTCCACGGCATGTGGGATCTTCCCGGACCGGGGCATGAACCTGTGTCCCCTGCATCGGCAGGCGGACTCTTGACCACTGCGCCACCAGGGAAGCCCTAAAATGGTTTTTTAAATCAAATCATTTTAAATGCTCTAGAGGTGTTGACACTTTAAGGCACCATTACTCTGATTTTTTTAATTTTATTTTTTTATTGAACTATAGTTGATTTACAGGGCTATATAGTTCAGGTGTACAACATAGCAATTCAAAATTTTTATAGATTATTCTCCATTTAAAGTTATTGTAAAATAGTGACTATATTCCCTATGCTGTATAATAATATATCCTTATAGCTTATTTTATACATAGCAGTTTATACCTCTTAATCCCCTACCCCTATCATGTCCTTCCCCCTTCCCTCTCCCCACAGGTAACCACTGATTTGTTCTCTATGTCTGTGAGTCTGTTTCTGTTTTGTTATATTAATCTGTTTTATTTGTGTGATTTTTTTTAATGTGACCTGTTTTTGGTGATACAAATGATCACTTTCCTTCTTAATATATTTCCACTTATTCATTTATCGAGTTGCTTGAAAGCAAAGCATGCCACTTGAAAGTAAATTAATTTTATCAGCCAGTGTATTGCCATTGAGAGATTTTGTGCTCATGCTAAGTATTTCGTATCTCAGAAATTTGAAGAGTTTATTTTATGTTTGCAGGATGCAGAGTCAGCTGTGATTACCAATCGGTTACCATCTCACACTAACCCGTTTTGACATTTCTCTAAGGAAGCCCCGCTGAAGCCTGCTTCTCCCCTGCCAGGAAATACCATTTAACAGGGTGAAAGGTCACTGGGACAGTCTAAGGCAGCTGATCTCAGGTGTGGTAGCAGCTGTTGTGTGGGACATGACTTATTTTGTGAGAACAGAAACACTATTATCTGGGCTCCTGAGGGAGATTTGGAGAAAGTCATGCCCAGGGAGTCCCATTCCAGGAAAATGTGCTCAAGCATTTATTTATTGGCAGTGATCACTAACTGAGATTCCATCTGGCAAAAATGTGGATTTTTCACTGTCCCAGAAAGTTGGAGAACAATTATGTAAGTTGTTTCAAAGAATTTATTTTTAACCATTTTTTATGAAGAACTTGCAGTCCCTCTGTTGTTAGAAGAAATTCACTTTTTTAAGAAAAAAAATAGAGCTTCTGTATGAATTTCTATATAACTGTATTTATGTGCCATAAATTACAGCTAATTGTCTTCTTTATTAATTTTTATACAGTTTTAATGATCACACTCCATTTACAATTTTTATAAAGTATTGGCCATATCCCCCGTGAGTATGTACTGTAATTACTTGCCTTTTGATTTGAAATCATTACTCAGTGTTTCTGGCGAAGGTTTTGACTCATATTGGGAACACTGGGATCAGTTAGTGAAATCAAGGAGTCGGTGGGGTGGGAAGGGGAACCCTGAGTAGTGCCTCTCCAGCTCTGGAGGACTTTCAGCCTTGCCTCACTGTTTGCCACCTTCTTCTCTGCCCCCGACGGCGGCTCTGCGGGATTTTAGAACCTGAGTAAGTGAACCCTGTGTGCCGCTGTAGGCTCCACCAAGGCCAATCAGATACGTGTTAATGAAATAACCGCATACACCGTTTTAAAAGCAAGATCCATCATTAGAATTAAAGAGGTGTGTCTTTGGAAAAACAGTTATATAATTTCTATCCCCATGGGATTTTTTCCAGTAGTCTTCTAATATACATGAAATAAGTCTAATAAATAAGTGAGGAAGGATGTTAATTATGTTGGTTTTATTAGTTACTTTTATTTGGGCCTTAAGTAAAGCAAGCATCTGTATTTCTGCTGTGACTGAAGAAAAATAGTTTACCGAACTAGAAATTCCGTATTCCTATTAGCATGAACCTGTTTTAAATGTCACTGTTTTGCTTTGTAAAATAAATCTTTAACGAGGTTTTATAATAATTCTTTGAGTTAAGAAATACTGTAGGTTTGTGGGGTTTTTTTTACATAAAAACAACTGACGGCCTACCTGTCAGTTCCATATGTTCTTAGAGGAATACAATTAAGAATACAATTGAAAACTTGATTTTCCATCTTTTCTATTTCTTCCTCTTTGCTTCAACACCCCATGGCAACCACTTCTTCCCCCGCTGCAACTACAGCTGGCTTCTACCGTTACACAGCACACACACTACACACAACACACACACACTCTCTGACTGTTGGCTCAGAGTAGCAAAAGAGGTTTGTTCTGGTCCACTGTATGTCTTTGGTTCAGACAGCCATTATTAGACTGTATAGACCTTATTTAATATATATGCACTCATCAAAATGTAAAACTCAGACCAAAAGAAAGGATTCTTTATTTCCTGTAGCCAGTTGATAATGTGTGTTACTGATGGGTGAGTATAATACTTTATCATCGTTAAAAGCTTTCGTATGGTGGAAATGCTGTGGCATTCGGGTACTGGCTTCATGTCATCCACTTATTAGCTGCGTGCTCAAGTTCTTCATTTCCACATCTATGAAAATGAACACAGCATAACTTCTCAATAAGTGCTGGTTGCATTACATATACCACCCTTTCAGTTCCTTCTCCCCCAGACTCTTTTTTTTTTTTTTTTTTTGCGGTACCTGGGCCTCTCACAGCTGCGGCCTCTCCCGTTGCGGAGCACAGGCGCGGCATGTGGGATCCTCCCGGACCGGGGCACGAACCCACGTCCCCTGCAATGGCAGGCGAACTCTCAACCACTGCGCCACCAGGGAAGCCCCCCCACCCCGACTCTTTTATTTTTGACATTTGCTGCTGTCAGTGATGTCCCCTGATGAGCCCTGAAATTCGTTAGTGTTCTAACCCAGATCGCCAGAGAGCAAGTTTAGTCAGGATCCTTTGCAGCCGTACCAGGATATCTAAATTATATGTGCCCTGAAAATCCTGGCTTTGTGGTTATGAAAATCCTGTCAGATTTATTCCTCACCATTTATGGATGCTACGCGAGCATCTTGTGGAAGGTTTTGTTTCTTAGTGCTATTTATAAAGATTGATAAAAAATATGAGGAAGAAACCTTGCCTGAGAAGCACCTTCTTACCAAACTTGTAAGAAAGAAATTATTGCAGCATACTTTTTCTTAGGAAACAAATCGATCTGATGTTAAAACAATATATGAAAACAAGTTAATGTGGCCAAGAAGTGTTCTTGGTTCTGTGGTTGCTTCAAATTGATGTTGAAATGAAGCCACATCATTTTTGGAGCAGTCGTTGCTCTTGATAGCACAAGTGTTAACTCATATAGCCAAACACTTGGAATCCGCTGAAGAAGTTACGTAAGAAAATCAGAAGTCTGCAAGCCAGCTGAAGTGCAGAAAAGGAAATAAACTGGGAGAAATTGGATAATGTAAAATGCTTAAAAGATTTTGAAGCTTTTGGATAGAATCTTACTTTTTGCGTCTCCGTGGTTGCACATCAACGTATAACCCCAATAGTTTATTTCTCTAGTCAGCTGTCGGTTATCATCATCCTTCATTTGAAACTCCAAGAGGTGTCTACTTTATCGTTAGTGTAGGCCTGCAATGGGAAATATTAAAAAGTGGGTAGAAGTATTGCTTGAAAAGTTAAAATCTAATTAAAGGAACTGTGCTTCAGTCTCCGGTAAAGGGTGATTGATGTATCAATTCATTCAGTCAGCACTTATTGAGGGTCTGTTCTGTGTAATGGCTGCAGGAAAAATACAGTTCTTGTCCTGGAGAACTTACATTCTAATAGGGAGATAATATTTAGATTCCAATAATAATAAAATAGTGTGCTGGGAAGAAAGGATAAATACCCTAAGTGCTGCGAGGGGCCATCTGAGTTAAAAGGGCCAAGAGATTTGTTCCATCTGGCCTAAGCCCGAGTATGCATAGAATTTTGCCAGGAGAAAATGGGATGAGAAGATACTCCAGACAAAAGGTAAATGTCTGGGGTCGCAAAGTTCAGAGCAGGTTTGAAAGAAGTGTCCAGGTGCCTCTGGAGTGGCTTCCTTAGGGGAGGTATAAGCGGCTGAACTGGAGAGGGACACTGGGGTTCGTTTAAGAGGTAGCTGAGAGCTACGGAAGCTTTTGAGAAAAGGAGCGAGTGACCAGATCCCAACCACAGCAGAAAACTCACTCTCACAGTGAAATGTGTTCACTGGGGGTGGAGTGAATAGAGGCAGAAAGATCGTTTTCAAGGTTATCATGATACTGCAGATGACCAAGGCCTACTGATTAAAGAGACATGACAGGACAATCAACAGATTTGGTTAAGGAGAGGAAAGGGAAGAGTAAAGATGACTCATGCTTTGAATCTGATTCATAAAGAGAACAATAACATCATTAACAAGAGGGGCCAGGAGAGGAGGAGAATTTTAAGAATCAGATAATATGAGGCTTTGAAAGTGTTGATTAGGGCGATAATACTCATAATTATTGAGCACTTACTTGCCAGGAACTATCCTATGTGTTTTCCATGCATGATTTCATTTATTCCTCAGAGCCATTTCAGAGCTTTTAAACAGCTCACCCAAGCTTACGCTGCCTGTCTGTGGCAGAGTCAGAAACCAATCCCTAGGAGCGTAATTCCAGAGCCCAGTTTATTAAGCCCTAATAGAATGCCTGTATTGAAAGATGTGGGGCTGGAAGGTGAGGCAGGAAGGGCGTAAGACAGGAGGAAAGACAGATGAAATAAAAGGAGGATGGAGTGACTGGGGACACTTGGAGAATTCCCAGGAAAGTTCACAGAGAGCCAAAGACTTTCGGAAAACTGAAGGTGGGTGTTTCTGCAAAGTTGAGAGTAGAACGGCATCTAAGACGAAGCGTTTAGATTTAGTGACCAAAAGAGCATTGGTGGCCTTAAAAGCAGTTTCAGAAACGTGGTGGAGTCTGAAGTCCGTTGGCATGGGGCGGAGGAGTGATTTCTGAGGCAGTGGGAGCAGCAGAGGTGGGCTTTGGGGAGCCTGTCAGGGGGAAGGGGAGGGAAATGGCGCTGCGTCACCGGAGCGTAGGACTGTTTTCAAGGCTGGGGGGCGCTTATTCGGGTGCCTGTCGGAAGGGGGACAGATTTAAGATGGAGGAGAGATGAGGCTTCTTCCTGAGGAAAGATAAAATGATGAGATCCAATACATGGGTAAGAAATTTGAGTCCTATGAGTGGGGACATGTTCCCCTAGCCTAGGAAGAAGTCAAAAAGGAGGAGGCAAGGTGTGTGTGTGTTTGGAGGGGGCCGGGGGCGGTGGTGGTACTTCAACCCCTAATGTAAAGACGATCAAAGGCACTCACTCATATCTGACGATCTGGACTTTCTTAGTAAATTTAGGAGGCAAGGTAATTAGTGACCGAGAGAGATTCAGATTTGTGCCATTGGAGATGGTCAGCAATAGTTTCTGTGGGAAAGTGGTCAAAAGTCAGTCAAAGACAGCTACAGAGTTTGCCCCCAGAGTCCTGAGGTTCAGGCCAAGATTAAATAACAGGAACTTTTAATCTCCCCAGTCGCCAGGGTTCTGTGACTTCCTTTCGCAGTGTCTTAGCAGCCTGGCAGTAGGGCATGCAGCTGGCAGGATGCATGCAGGGTGAAGAAGCAGAGGGTGTTAGTGAACCTGTTTTGAGAAATAACTGAATGCTGAGGAAAGCCAGGAATGCGCCTTTTTTAAAGTTGCACATTAGTCGGTCTGGGTGCAGGTTGTCCTCTGCAGACGGGGACGGTCGGAGCCGAGTAGCTGAGGAGGGGGAATGGGGGAGGCAGGGGCAGGGCGGTTACGAGGGATGCACATCCGGGGGCTCGTGTGGGGGGAATGCAGGCAGGGGATCAGAGTCTGAGAAGCTGGACCCAGCAGGGTTCAGGGAGTGGTGCTTTGCTGCCTGGCGGTGAAGAGCTGACGTGAGGATGTGGGACGTAGAGTAATAAAGCTATTCCAGTGACCGAGGACTCTGGCAGGGGCTGTATTGAAAGGAGCTGCGGTCCAGGTACAAATTCCAAAATGATCATCAAGTCATGCCCCCCAAGTCGACCAAAAACCAGAAAAAGGAGGAATTGTTATAAATAAATAATAGAGACTTGAAAAGGCAGCTAATTACTGAGTTCTAGCGTTAGACGATTTTCAGAAATGACCACTGACATCTAACTACTAATATGGCATGATAGAGGGATGTTGATGGCAAGACTTAAATTATCAGGAAATATATGTGGAATCAGATTTTAAATTTGAATGCCCCTGTTCATCAGTATTTTACCTCTAGTATGTATTGAATGTAAATTATAGTTTGGTTTAACGTATGTCTGAAATGCTGGGTCCCTTATTGTTGAACTCATATGTCTATTTTAGCCATGTAGTTTTGATGTGTTCATAAAATTAGAAAAGACAAAATATTATTTCTGTCATTTGAATTTTAACTATTTCTAAAAATACTTGTGAAATATTTTAAAAACTCATGTAGAATAGAGTAAGCACTAAGCTATATAGCAGAGTTCGGAAGCAGACCTGAGAAATTCTGAATCCAATTTCTCTTCTGCCACTGACTTTCCATGTGAATTTGAACAAAGTACTTAATTTTCTAGTACCAAGTTTACTCATCAATAAAATAGATATTATGATATGTAACAGTGATTTCCTAACTCAAGAAGTTAACTGAAGTGTTAAGCAAGATGTAAAGTTGCATTTTTGAAAGATAAAAAACTTAAGCAAATATATAGAATTAAGTTACTGTTGCTGGAGAATCCAAGTAGTATTTCTAAATCTAGAATCAAAACAAAAGAAGATACTGACGACTTCAATTAAAGTAAGTTCTGGACTTAACCTCCATTGTTTTAAAAGGCTGATTTTAGTTACTGATATTCTATCATAATGTCTGAATATAAGTTTCAGGATGACTAATCCATTTTCATAAATATGATAGAGGATTTAGTCAGACAGTGAAATATTTTTATTAGCAGGTATAGCAAAGGAGAGCAGACGCCTACAAAAGGACTTTTTGTGTTCTAAGTTCAGAATTATGAGTGATCTGTAAGAAATCTGGGGAAAAATACAGGGGAGAAGGATACTTTTTTGGTGGTACCAGCCCCCTCTGTTTCTGAACGGGATGGACTCTAGCTTTCTGCCTTTTCTTCTACTAAAAGCTGTGCTCTGGGCTTTGTTGTAACTCTCGGCAAATCCTATGATATGAAAGAAATCTTATTAAAATATATTTTTACTATTGTTGTTGCAACGTTTGAAACCTCTGAATGAGCAATTATGTTCCTAAAATAACACTTTAGTATTCCACACTGAAGAGGAAACTAAGGGAGAGCTGGATAATTAACAGGCATTTAGCAGACCTTATGAGAAATTGATTTGGTGTTACCTGTCAAAAAAAAAAAAAGATAAATAAATAACCAACCAACCAAAAAATATGCTGGTGGTGTTCTTAGAGGAAAATGACTCTTTAAATAAACACATTCACTTTTCTAAGGATAAACAGAAATAATCAGTTGAAATACTTCCGTGGGAATAGCCGTTTTGATCCCTTGAGACAGTGGGCAGTCTTAGGACGTGTGTTCTCCCCAGAAACGAGAGCTATGTGCCTTGGGAGATGTCACCAGTGACTAGTAACCACCGCAATGTAAACAGACATCAGCAGGAAATAAATATGGGTAGGGCGGGAGTCTAGAAGAATGCCTGTGTGCCTTCTAGAAAAGTGTCACGCCTTCCAGTGCTAGTGGTTTGATTTTTTTTTTTTTTTTTAAGGAAGAAAGGAGACTGAGCATATAGCTCATGCCTTCTGTCACGGAAACCTTTCGTTTCGGAGGCAGTGTCTTTCCTTGACAAATGGATTTCCTTGCTGGCAGTCTCTGTGACGTTGAGAAGTTAAGGGACCCTTTGCTCTTGCTGCTGTTATTGGTTGCTTTCCCCAGACGGACAAGCCCGTCTGTGGAAGGGCTCAGAGGAGAGTTTCGAGTTACCAGAATTAGGCAAGCCCGCGAGGAGCTGCAGCAGCAGCAAAAGCAGCAGCGCCTTTAAGCCCTGCAGCAGCTGGTCCTCTGATTGGCTGGCTGCTTCAGCTGCTTCCCTGGAACAAAGGTCAGAGTGGACTGCGGTGGAAATGTGGAGAGGCAGCGATCGAATAGCACTGTAGCTCCGCTCGGAGAAGTTTGGAGGCTGAGAACAGCAGGACGCTGGCTGACTGCAGGGCAAGTTGCTTCTCCAGCGGTGAGCCGCAGCCTCACGCCCCCAGCCCAGCTCAGCCGCTGCAGCCTGGCCCCCCCCTATACAGACGCCCTGCTGGGCGCGGAAGAGACAGTTGTGAGGGTCCCTTGCAAATTTCCAGACAAGGATGGCTTGTGAAATCATGCCCCTGCAAAGGTAGTATGCTTTCCTATTTGGTTTCGTTCTTCTCTTCTGTATTTTCTGAATGTTCCAAAGCCGTGTAACTTTGCCAATCCTTGGCATTTTTCAGTAGTATGCTGCAAACTGTGTAGAGTTCCTTGGACGCAGTGTGCTTCCCCAAGACCAGAGAAATGTAGCTATTTGATCGCTTCTTTTGCTGACACTTACGCCCAGCATGTCATCTTCTTCACTTGATCAGTCTGTTCAGTTGTTGCCTTCCTCGAATGAAAATAAATATAAGAAAACAGCTTTGACAGCTGAAGAAAAACAGAAAGTGAAGAATATATCGAGCAGGTTTAAAATAAAACTGAGTCAGCTTGTTAGCAATGTTGTGAAGCTGCGGTGAGCTCTAAGCTCATTTTGAAGGATGTCGACAGGCTAAAGACCTTTTAAAAATGCATCTTAGGAGCCCTGTCTGCTGGAGTTCAGATCTAGGCAAGGATTTTCTATCAATAAGTACTTTATAATACATGGACATAAACGGTAAGGTTATTATTTCCCCATGAACAATTCTAGATAGGTTTATTACACAGGTGACATCTTTAAACAAAAAAAAACTGCTCTGTAAGAATGATTAAGCACAAGGCGCTGTTCTGTTCATTAATGATTGTAATATGGATTGCGGAGGGCGAGGTGGAAGAGTTATTATACCAATGCAGAAAAAGGTAAATTTAAACAAAGGGCTTGTTAAAAGGAACACTGCTGGTGAACTAATATGTGAGTAAGGTATCCCGGAATGTTGAAGCTGGAAGTCACCTCCGTGGTGATGGAGTCCAGCCCTCCAGTTGCACAGCAGGAAAACCGAGGCTTGAAGGAAGTCTGAGTTTCCTAGGGTCGTGTTTTAGGATTTTTAGAATTACTTTTGCCAATCATGTTATCCTGCTTCCGCTGCACCTGCTCTACATGCATCACATTTGATTCCATGTAAATGCTTCCTTTAAGAAAACTGTTAGTGGAAGTGATTTTAAAAGTCAAATGGTGAATGTGGTTTATCTATAAGATTGAAGAAAACCTAGACAAAAAAATGAATTTTATTTTGAAAAACCATGCCACCCGTATTTTACTGGATGTTCATGTTTTAACATGAAAATAAGGTATACAGAAATCGAGGGTTCGTTTGGAAAACGGTTCCTGCAGATGTACCCTGTGAGATAAAACGGTGTAGTTGTTTTCCTTTCACTGTAAGGACAAGTGCATTGTAATGGGAACTTGATGGGGGTGTCCCTAGAATTCCTTTTCTAAAATTGATAACCCAACCCAAGGGAGCACAGAGTGATTTATGGATAGATCTGAAATTTGTCTCTATTACTTCAGTGGAAATGTCCACATGCTTGAAACTTGCGAGGGACTAAAAACTAATGTACACTTTTCGGAGTCTTCATTTGGTTTCCAGCTTTAAAGTTGGGACCTTGTTTTATCTTATAATGGTGTCAGTTCTTAAGTGTCTTAAGCAAGTCCTTTCTAGATAAGCATATTGGCTATTACTGAACTCTGTAATAAGCTGCTCTCTGATATAATCACCGTTAAGAAGCAAACAGATCTTTATTCAGCGAAAATATTGTTTAGAGAGTTAAGTTGATGAAAGCTAAAATAGAATCAGCGTAATTTCCTCCAAAATTATTTTGCTCTGTTAGTCCTTACTAATAAACCTACGTAAGAGGAATAATTTGAATTTGCATTCAAGACTGCTGATCAGTGCATTCACTGTCTCCCTGTTTCTGAGAGCTTAATTGGATGGATTACCTGCAATGCTTAACTTCCAGCCTGTGCTTGCCTGTGATTATGTACCTCTTGAAGGCAAGGAACCGGTAGGTTTGTGTTGTTCACTTCGTTATGGATCTCTTGTGAATTTAAGTGCTCACGCAGAACACTTTCCTGTTCCTATGTATGATTGCTTCTTCCGAGCCCAATTCAGCATTTGTGGCCAAGGATTTCTGTGACCCTCTAGTAAAGATGACTGTTGCCAACTGCCCGCACTGTTATCCCGCCCGGAACAGGAAAGTCGCAGAGCCTCGTGGTGCGCATGCCGGCTGACGGGATGAACGCTTTGCTCCATTCTCTTTAAGAGCACCGAGGGGCTAGAAACTGAATTAAAAGAGGGTGAGGGAAAGAATAGCTTTAAATACCAGTTAGAGAAACTCACGCTCACTCATGTTTGTATTGAGCAGAGAGGCCAATGCCTCTCATTCTTTAGGTGCATGAGAATTACCTAGGGACCTTATTTTTAAAAATCAGCTTCTTCCTGCTGCCTTCCTTCCCTAGACTTACTGAATCTGAATCTGGGTGTGACAGGGAAAGTATCAACATTTTACCAAGCTTCCTGAAAGCAAATCTGGTACAAATGGTCCACGCAGAGAAACACTGATCTAAACTCCGGTTAATGAGTATAGCTTGTATAAAGCCATTGACAGCAGGTGTTAGGATGTAAGATGCAAACACTATACTATTCAACATCCCCAAATAACATATTTAATATCAGGACCTTACGTGAGGTGTCTCTGTCATAATTGATGCTTTCATTTACTAGACGGTCGGTGTTACCTATTAGAACAAAACATACTTACAGGGTTTTCTAATATTTTCTTTATGACCGAACACTACCCTGTACTGCCAGTAAATTAAGACACAACTCTGCTTCAGAGAGGTCACATGCTAGTGAGGGTGCAGACACGTTACCAGACAGTGACAATTACATTACTGTGGTGAATCCAGTAATGGAGAGTACAATTAGCATAATAATAGAGATGCACCTGCGTGGATAATATCACCCTACGTAACTTCATATAAGCATATGGTCTTGTTAGATGGCACGTTTGCATCTCAGCGTCTACTTAGCTTATAATTCCCATGAGTGACTTTTTAGCCTTTCTTAGCATGTTGTGAAAGTATGTAGAAGATAAATCTGTTACTGCTTATCTGTAACTAAGATGAGACTAACAGATGAGGTCGAAGGCTAAGAAGGAAATAAGTACCTGGGTTCGCTTTAATGTATTTGCTGTCTGTTTACAACTTACTATCATTTGCAGACTTTCCAGGGTGGGAGTAACTATGCAGAAACTCATGATCTGTAGAAAAACTGCAGAGGCTGAATATTGAAAATGTGACCCTCTATAGAGTGAAGGACTCAGTTCTTAAAGTTCACTTCAAATGGCTTAAATTAACGATGGATCCTATATGTCTTTTGAGATGGTTAAATTATCCCAATTACTTTTAGAAATACTGAAATATTTGCACTGTATAGCATTATATGGAGATTCTTGCCAACTGAAAAAGTTCTTCCAAAGAAATAAAATAATAGCATAAATAAGTAGAGAAACTCTATTAAGAATTGAAATAAACGTTTTTTTCTCAGGTCTTAAGTTTACCCTGTGTCACTAAAGAGATAGTATGTTTTATCAGACTCTAGGCTTTACTTAGACCTCAGACTCTTTGCACGATTCATATTCCATTGGCTTTTTTTCCCTTAGAGATTATGGATCTGTAGGTAAGGATCTCCATTTTATGTATAGAAAGACTTCAGTAGGCTAAGAAACAAAGTCTTCACTCACTCTTATGTCTATGACAAAACTCTCAGCTTCACAGCAGGATTTTGATTTGCTAGAATAACTTTCAAAGAGTCACTAACTCATCTTCTATCCACAAAGACTAATGATGGAGGGTGACGTTAAGAGCGCTAGTGATGAATCTAGATTCCTTTGGTTTTAATGCATTGACATCTGTTTTCACATGTCTAGCATCCCTTTTTTCCCGTGGTTTATTTATCAAAGTGGGAAACTGAGATTAACAATGTCAGTGTAACTCTCTTTTTCATTACTCTACCTAGAAAATTACGATATTCAACATACATTATTGAATATTCATTTTATGATGGTGAAACACACCATACTTCTAAATTGCAATGGCTCTTTAAGAAGGTTTATAGCAACAGGATTAGTTAACATGTATTAGTGATCCAGCATGGGAAAATTTCACTGAATCTTCTTATCAGCAGAATTCATCTGGTCTTTCTAAGCACTGGTTTTTAGAATGTCCTTTAGCAAACAAGTAAACACTGGGAACATGGGGATGATGTGGGATTTAACCAGGGAACAACCCAGGCAATGATGGTCCTGCTTGTGAGTCTTCTGGCTGATGTTAGAGAGCCCTCTACTGCTTGTGGTGGTGACTCCTTCAGTTAATTTATCTCTTAAACCCGCGTTATTCCGAACTTGTTGGCACTTTGATAGCACTCCCTGCCCCTCCCCCCCCCCCCACAAACACAGTCTAAAAGGGAGTTAAAAGCTGCCTTGCCTCAAGTCTGGGTTAACCCTTCTGGGGTTGAATATCTGAACTTAGACTCATCACCAGTGTGGTTTGTATTTGGAAGTAACGAGAATCATTGAGAACAAGACAGACCTCTGTGGGCTCTACTCTCATGTGGTGGTTGCAGTACCCCTGGAGTTTCAATATTTGCTAATTACTCCGGATAAAGAAGATAGTATGAACTAAGGTTCATACCTTAGTTAAGGATACCTTCATACCTTACCTAAGGATATTCTTAAATTTTACAGAGATCACCCTGTCTAAGCCACTGAAAGAAGGAGAGGTGTTAGAGAGTCAGCACTAAACAGTGGGGAAGGCGATGGAAAGATAATAAACTTGCCGTCAAGAAACATATCCAGACGCTGACAGCTAATTAGCCATGTGAATTTGGGCAGGTCATTTTCCTCACCTATAAAATGGGATGATAATACCTACTACACTTACTTAGAGGAGAAATTTTGTAGTTAAAGAATATTATAGTTCTTTGTGAATGCTAACTCTTCACACGTAAAGAGTAGTCGCATGTTGCTTTCCTTCTGATTTTGTTACTCTTACACTTGCATTATCTTTCAGTTCCTTGAAGCGAGAGTGCTTTACACTTAAGGTGACGCTCTGCCGTTGCATTGTATTGGATGAGTAGTAGGAAGCGACCTAAAGCATGATTTGTGGGAAGGGCCACTGCAAATACCATAGAATCAAATTCCTTGAAACTCTCAAAACTTTTTACCCTGTTTTTCTTGTAATACTTATATATTTATGTGATGATAGAATGAACTGGCAAAAAATAGTTTGTACTATATGAAACCTTTTAAAAGCACGATTTATTCTTCCCTTAACAAGAACCAGAAATAACTTTTTCAGTAATAGCTTTATCGATATAATTTACGTACCGTGCACTTCACCTACTTAAAGTATACAATTCAATGGTTATTAGTATATTCACAAGGTTTTGCAACCGTCACTGACAGTCAATTTTAGAATATTTCTGTCACCCAAAAAGAAGCCCTGTGCTCTTTACCTCTCAATCCCTACTGTGGGCTGAATGTTTGTGCCCCTCAAAATTCATATGCTGAAGCTTTAATCCCCAGTGTCATGGTATTTGGAGGTGGGACCTTTGGGAGGTAAGTAGATTTGGATGAGGCCGTAGAGGTGGAGCTCCCAAGATAGGATTGGTGCCCTTACAAGGAGATGAAAGGATCAGAGCACAATCTCCCCACCCACCCCCATCCATGGAGGTATAGCAAGAAGGTGGAAATCTGCAAGCCAGGGAGAGCTCTCACCAGAACCTGCCACGCTGGCACCCTGATCTCAGACTTCCAATCTTTGGAACCGTGAGAAGTAAATGTTTCTGTTGTTGAAGCCACCCAACCTGTGGTATCTTGATATAGCAGCCCAAACGACCTGTGGTATCTTGTTATAGCAGCCCAGACTGACCAAAGCCACCCTCAAGCCCCCTCTCCCAGCTCTAGGCAACCACGAATCTACTTTCTGTCTCTATAGACTCGCCTTTTCTAGATACTACATTATAACAGATCATCAAGAAGCCAGATGTGGAAACGGATTTTATTTCTTGCATAAAAAAGATATATTGATGGGAAATAGTGGGGACGCGTGTAGTAAAAAGAAATAGTAGGAAGCCCTAGAAGTTGATTTTTTAAAGTAAGTGACCCCAGTAAAAGAAATAAAAATACTGGGTGAGGGGAGAGGGAAGGGACACAGGATACATTCTATGAAAACCTTTTAAGGTTTGGGGTCAGGAAAACATGGCATCTTCTCATCAAATATTAAGAATAAAAATCAGAACACTTGAACTTCCTAGAAATAAAAATGAAGAACTGAACTGCTTTTCTCAGATCACATTGAATGGAACCAAAACACTAGAAAAAGTTAAGTAGGGTTCAGGAAAACCTTAAGATGATACCTCAGTAGTTTTGCTGTCAGCAAAATGACGATGGGAAGGAATGTAACTTCGCTGTCTAGGTTAAAATAGCCCCTGAAACTAAAATTAGGAACCAAAAGCCAGCCAGAGGAGACCATTGATAAACTCTACTGTGTTTTTGTAAGGGACTCTCCTTCATTTTCAACTCCTCGACTTGGTGAAAACTCAAGTGCCTGCCTCTGCGTGCGTGCGTGCGTGCGTGTCTGTCTCTGTGTCTTTCTCAGTTCCTCTAGTGCCGCCGCCTGGCACAGCCCTGCAGTGCTTCCTCACGCCTTCACACATCCTCGGCCTTTGTTGGAGAACTTTTCTCCTGTCCACTATCTTTTTCCAGTGTGACCCGCACAATTCACTCCCAGTGTCACTTACGTCCCCTAAGCTCCCCTAACATGCGGGTCTGCACCGAGCTTCTGACTTCAAGGTCTGGAGCTCTGGCTTCCACAGACCCGAGATTCGGGATGTGAATCTCAGCCCCACCTGGCTCCGTGACCTTCCACCAGTTGCTTAACCTTTCTAAAACTTACTTTTCTTCTTTGAAAAAGCTGGTGAGTAATACCTTCCTCCAAAGATGTCACTGAGGATTGAGTGAGATAATGTACATGAAGCTCTCAGCCCAAAGCCTGGCTTATTAGGGAGAGCTCTCAGTACGTGGTAGCTCTGGATCCCTTTTCTTATGATAATGGTCAGATGTCAAGTTTCTGTTTCTCGGCTGGCCTATAAATTCTGGGAAGGTGGAGCCCATATCTTAATAGCCTGTGTATCTCCAGCCCCTCTCATAGGCTCTGATAAGCAGTAGACACTCAAAAAAGGGCTGAATGAGCACTGGCCGTGGTTTTGGAAGCTCACAGAGCTCAAGCCTGGGTGGACGTCAACCTTTGTACACTCGCCGGTCACTCGTCCTCCTGCAAACCTGTGTAAAATCACGGCAGTGTAGATACACGTCCTTGACTCCTCTTTCTGTACAGAGCCCTCCTGTGGCAGGGGGAGGGTTCACTGGCTGGAAGGTGACAGGCGAATTCGCATTGCTTTCTGCACAGTTCTGCCTGCCTCAAGAAATCCGCATTCAGAGTTAACGACTGGGGAAATTATATACCTGCCATTAAGAATGTTATAATAAAGGGAATCATTGAAAGAATTTAGTAAAAACACAATTTCCTGTTTCCTTCTTCCCTTCTGCACGTATCCCCCTGTTCTTTTGCTTCTGTTTCAGTATCTAAAGATTAGAAAGCATTTTAACTGACTTGCTAATGTTCCAAAAGTATTCTCTTATCCACTAATATCAACCCCCTCAAAAAGAAAGTTACTGTGTTTTTACATTCTAAACTACTGCCTCCCTAAGGCGGTATTGCTCTGTCTATAATAATGATACGCGTCAGTCTGCTGAACAAGAATCTCAAAAACAAATCAGAGCTTCCAGCTGCATTGAAAATAGTTTCGTGACTAAACCAAAAATTTCTTTAAGCTCCACCCAAACCTTTGGGTTTGCAATGAAGAAAAAAAAAAATTTCTTTTCCTGCTCTCAAGCCAGAACAAACAGATAGAGTGTGTGGCAAGGCCGTATTCAAACATTGCCTTGCCTGAACAAATCCTTTTCTGGGCTCACTGTACCCTGCAGAAAGTACAGGGTTTATATTACTGGCACAGTGGCAGAGCTCCCCCTCCGTGCAGTGGGAGAAAATTAATTTTCTTTTCTAAATAAGGGTGGGAGAAAACCCATGGCACAGTTGCACTTCCATTAAGTTTGGAATCGCAGGGAAGAAGATAAACTAATCAACATACAACTCTCTGAGAATGCTTCCGGCTGGCAAAATTAATTTTACAAATTATATGTTTTTAAAATATGTAATCACACGGTAGTGTCAGCACTCAGAATGGTCTTGATGACACAGCCACTGACTGAGCACCCGGAATGTACCTTGCTAGGTGCTGGTGGGACAAACGTAAAGACAAATCCAGGAGGTGAGGCAGGCATCCAAACTAAGGAACTTCGGCGTCGTTTGCTAAGCACTGGCTCATGGCTGTGAACAGCGTCCGGGAGCCTGGAGGGAGAAGCCACTCCCCTCTCCAGGGTGATGGAGATGGCATCCCAGATTAGATGACATTTGAGCTGAGAGATGAAGTATTTACCAGGCAGAGAGAGGTGGTGGAAGCATTTAAGATAGAGGGAACAGCACGTACAGACAGAGTTATGAAAGTGCAGTGAGAGGTCGACAGAGGCTCACTGCCCTGAGATTGGGAGGACTCTTGTGCCAGGTTCAGACATCTGGATTTTACCCCAAAGACAAAGGGGAAGCAGGGAGGCTTTTAGGTTAGGGGGATAAATCTGGTGGGGGTATTAAGGGTAAACTGCTCTGGATGGCAGGGAAAAAGAGTACTGCCCCTCTGAAAGACTACGGCAGTGGAAATGGAAAGGAAAGATCAGATTCAGAAGACTTGTCTCTTTCTGAGATGAAATCAACATAGTCTGGTGATTGACCACGTGGGGAGGTAAGGGATAAACTTTTTTTTTTTTTTTAAGGAGAGCAGTTGGCCTGTTAATACAACTCAAATATTGTAACAGGCATGAGGATTCTGTCCTGTGACTTCTAAACACATCTCCAGCCAGGTTCCCCTGTAAAGTGGAATGTAAGGCTCTTGGCTGTGTCAGCCAGTCCACAGGTAGTAATAGTTTCCTGGTGACCTTCTCACTGTAGGGAAAGATACAAAAGAGGTAGAAGGTGAAGCAATCCCACCCCTCCCTGCTTAAAACTTAACTCCCCTTCCCTGACAAGCGCACACCCTCACCACCCCCTCCAACTCCCTAGAGATTGAAAGGTGGTCATCAGAAGGGCATCCACGCTTAGAACTAGCTGGGGAGGGGGATTGAATTAGAATGAGATGCTCCCTAGTTCCCTCCAAGAATAATAGTTCTTTGACTTGAAGAGACCAAAATATAGGTGATAAAGAATGCTGTGGTCACAAAGTAAGGAGGAATCGAAAAAAAAAAAACACAAAAAACCGGGGGTCCCTGAGTGTCCTTGACACCATCCTGTGGTATAAGCAGGAAAAGAATATTTAAAAGAGACTTGGATAGAGACACAGATTTACAGAACAAAAGTATGGACACCAAGGGGGGAAAGCGGAGACGGGGCTGGTGGTGGGATGAATTGGGAGATTGGGATTGACATGTATACACTGATGTGTATAAAATGGATGACTAGTAAGAACCTGCTGTATAAAAAATAAATAAAATTCAAAAATATGTAAATAAATTGAAATGAAATTCAAAAAAAAAAAAAGAGAGAGAGAGAGAGACCTGGAAATCCTCTGTCAGCTCCACCACGGTCATCTAGAACAACATTCTCACGTCCATTGCTGGGCATATCTGGACCCGCTTCCTCTCTGATTTTCTGTGCCATCCAGGCTCAACCAAAATCTGTACTCCTTTGGCCCAGAGCTGATTCTGGCAGTGGGGCAGAGAAGAAAAGTGTTTGTTCTCTGTCCTATGAGAACATAGATCTTAATTCAGCAACAGTCACTGAGTATTAATTACACATCAAGCCAGGGAGATGTGTTTTTCGCAAAGTGTTTTTCACCTGTGGATCATGACCTGTTGGTGGTCATAAAACCAGTTGAGCAGGTTGTGACCAGTGTTTTATATAAAGCGAAGTATAACAAAATAGAAAACATCCAAAGTAAGAATAATTTTATGAAATGTGTCCCTTTTATGTGTCTGTGTACTATCATGATGTAGAATGTGTTTCTAACTGGATCGTGGCCAAAGTTTTTCAAAACACTGACTCTGGACTGCTTACTGACGATAGTTTATTTGAACGAGAGGTTAGTACGGGCCTGGAAATCGAATCCTCATGTCAGTGTGGGAAATCCATTCTAGTTTTAGCATCGCTACAAATGAATTTCCAGAGCACAACCTTTACATGAGATGGAGACACTTTCTGCAGGTTCTTAATTCCGGATTTGGGGAAAAAAACCATTTTTTTAGTAGATATATTAGTTTCCCAGCACAGCCGTGACGAAGTACCACAAACAGGGTAGCCCAGAAAACCAGCAATTTCTTGTCTCACAGTCTGGAGTCCAGAAGTCCCAGATTTACATGTTGGCTAGGGCTGTGCTCCCTCTAAAGACCCTGCCTCTCTCCTCGCTTCCTGGAGATCTCGGCTTGTGGCAACACAATTCCAGTCTTCACAACGTATGCTCCCTGTGTGCAAATATCCTGTGGATGAGGGCGCTGGTCATATTGAATTAGGGCCCGCTACAGTAACTTCACTTTAACTCGGTCACCTCTCTAAAGACTGTATTTGCAAGTAAGATCACGTCCTGAGTTTCTGGGGGTTAGGGCTTCAAAGTGTCTTTTTGCAGGGACACAATTCATCCCCTAACAATATATTTCAAGTTTCTCCTAAGCACTGAAGAAGGTGGTAGAAATATCTTCCTGTCTTATTGGAGGGAAAGCTGTAACTGTTTGGAAGTCTTCTGATTGGTTTTGCTTCCGAAGTGTAATACCTCTTGGTGTTCGCCAAACTTTCCAGTCCTGTGAACATTAACATTTCAGCTCTTTGCATTACCCTTTGGTCAGGAAAACATATTTGCTCTTGAACTTCAATGGTTTGTTTTTATTTCTACTGGCAGCTAGGTGTTGCATTCTTAGTTACAACATACAAGTAATAAAACTGGAAACAAAGTTGCTTGGGTTTATAGTAAAGAAGTATACATCCATCGACAAAAATGCCCCCTGAAATTACAGGGGCAAACACTTAGCTATGAACTGATCTGTTTTCCAAAACTGACTTGTTTTCCGAAAGGAACAGGGAGATTGTTTTCTACCGTGTTCCTCCTGAATGGAGCTGAACCAAAAATCTGAGCAGCGGAACGCCAGCTGCTACATCACACCCCAAATGGAGCGGTGTAAATGCTATAAATGGAGGGTTATGAATGTTAATGCCTGAGACTGGGGATAAATCAAAAGGCTCCAGCATGGCACTTTATATTTTGCAGAGGAAGGAAGGAAAGAAAATGTGCTAATTCCACTCACCTCATCGTCCTCCAAGAAAATTAATCTATGAAAATTCTTCCACTTAGTACACTCTGTTGCAATATGAGGGAAAAACCTGAATTCCAGAGAAAACGTTTACTTAATACTTTAAATTTTGTCCTTTCACTTGGCCCTCCCTTTCTCTCTCCCCTTGGCTGTTTGTGGTTTTTTGTTTGTTTGTTTGTTTGTTTGTTTGTATTTAAGCCCCAGTAGATGTTTTTTCGAGTTTCTTCAATGAATGGAACCTACTCCTTAGCCTTTACCTATTTTGCTGTACTTTTCAGTACCCAAGGAACACTTACAAACTATCTCTCGTAGCTCAGATCACTTGAAAATGTAAAGTATGTAGCCCAGTATGCAGATTATGTTCATTTGGGGGTAGCCAGCCACATTAACCAATTAGAAAGTTGGACTAATTGGAACATTTATCAGGACAGTTCAGAAGGGAGTTGAATGGAATGGTGGTTTGATCCAGTAACTGAGTGTCCGTTCTGAATACCTCAGGCTGGGAATTCTCCCAAGAGTATTTGGTTTTTCTTAGACACGGAAAACGCCGTGCTTTTCACAATGTCGGTTAGCTTGCTGTGTAATTAAATTGATAGGGATTGCATTCTGTGGCTTCAGTTTAGACCTGAGTGCAGCTTGGGAAGAGATTGTAAGTCTGGGTGTCATCCGTTCATGTGCCTTTATGTTCAACCAATGTTGAACCGCATAAAAAGATAAGTTAGTATAGCACAGGGAACGGTACTCAGTATTCTGTAATAACCTATATGGGAGAAGAATCTGAAAAAGAATGAATATATGTGTATGTGTAACTGAATTACTTTGCCGTAGGCCTGAAGCTAACACAACATTGTAAATCAATTAAACGCCAATATAAAATAAAAATTAAATTTAAAAAAAAGGTAAGTTAGGCCCCCACTAAAACCCTCCAGTCTGTTATTGCCCTTCTCAGTTGTAGCTTCTTAGCTGTGGACTGTTACTTGGGTCTATTTGATAAATGTCCTTCCCACAGGTAGCTGTTTTGAGAGACTATAACAGCCCATGTCTGAGGACATTAGGCACCCAGTGGCCTGACATACATGAGGTGATTGCCCAAATCTCTCAGTGTATTTAAATTTAAAAAAAAAAAAAAAAAGGCAAACTAATTAGCTGCTTAAACTTGGCTATTATTCTGAGTCAGCAAACAGGAAAGAATTAAAACATGGGGTTTATACTAGTAACCAAGGAGGAAACTGAATGAATTCCAGGTTGTTACGGTTTGTCATTGGCTTCATTTCATGACACGCACTCCCCTCTTCATTCATAGTACATGTGCTTATTTTTAAAAATTGAAAGTAAATCTGAATTAATTCCCAATTTAAAATTTAGGGAAAAAATTACAACTCAGTTAATATCGTTGGACATGTCTGAGATTGATGTAAAGCTAGGAACAGGCATAAATATCTCTATAAATAGGTGTTTGGGGACATATAATAATAGTCCAATATTCATTTTGCACAGAGGTAGAAATGGTGATATTTTCAAATGTTTTGCATTCCAGTGTGTAAATTTTATGGAAACGTTTCTTTTCTCTGTTCTATTTGGAAGAATTGTCCTTGGCCATTTTTCCTTCAAATTGCCTGTGAAGTCAATGCATAAAATTGATTTTTAGAATTAATTGACTTAATCAATTTGAAATCAATGCTTTAGTTGTTTCATAATTTATACTGTTGTCAAGATTACATTACTAAACCCCGGGCAAGGGTACTTTTATGAAAGGGAAAAAAGAAATAGGCTAATTAAGTGTCAAAATTAATTATTTATCCTCGTTTTCTTTTCAAATTATATTGTTCTTCTTGGGTACTGTGCATGGATTGCTGCCCTGTTGACTGCTACTGAGTAAGCAAATCTACTGCGGAGTCTGTTTCATTTTACTTAAATAACAGCGCTTACATTTTCTTTTTTGGAACACTTATAACTGCTCAGAATTCAGGGACATATCCAAATTAAGAACTTCTGATTTTTGTCTTTCATTGACACATTTACCTTAAACAAATGCAGCCTGAAAAATATTTGCTCATGATTAAAAACTTGTGTTTCTGTCGAGACATTCTTGACATGGTGCCAATACATGTTAATAAATTAATCACCTTGTACACACTATCAGGCATAACGCATTGTGAATGGACTTTGACTGAGGTCGGTGTAGTTGCTATAATCAGAAGCGTGACACGGAGCTTATAAATTATAAAGTCCACAAGATCTTGTGCCAGAATGAGGACATTCACTCCAGAATATTTTGATAAGTTAAAATTGAAGGCAAGGTAGTAAACAACAAAAGTGTGTTTGTTGTCTGCACAGCACTGGCTGTGTGACCTGGTTAAGTTGTGTGCCCTCTCTGAGCCTGCTGCTCTCAAGGGAGGGGCAAGTACCAGAGAGGGTTTTTATGAGGATTTACGTGAGATAATTAATGTCAAGCACCTGAGGGTACCTGGCTGATGAATAAGTGTCTGAGGGAGAGAAGGTGTAAAGAGAGAAAAGATTGATTTTGATTGCCTCTGTTGGCTACAAGGAAATTTTCAGGCACACGCAAAAGGTGTTAGCCAACGCACATGAACAGCTGTGTTCAGAACTCTGTACCCTTAAATCATCTCCCAAATGATTTTCTGAATTCTAAGAAAACCAACCATATTGCTAATTGAATGTTCACTAAAGTACCCTTGTTAATTTTCATTATAATTGGTTACACGTTAGAGTTAAGGATCTGTTCTGGGCAAAAAAGTATTTAGTGCAGTGCTCATTTTATAACACTTGTGTGGCCCAAATCTTGGCTCCCCGTACACCGATGCCGAAATGAGATACAGAGACAGTTTTGGAGGAGAAAGCAAGGGTGGGTTTATTCTTTGCCAGGCAAAGAGGGGAACACAGCAGGCTAGCACCTCAAGAACTGTGCCCCCTCCCTGGGGCATAGGGAGAGGTCAGGGCTGGTGGTCAGGGGTGTGCAATAAGGATGGAGGCAGTAACAGTCCTGCATTCTTCTCTCTTTTGCAGAGTTTCGAGAGGGTGGGGTTGCTGACAGGATTAGGGTGTGTGCAGGGTCTCAGGTGGCCCGTCTGCTAATCTTGATGAGTTTCTCTGGTCCCTTTAATCTTGCCTCATGTGGTTTCTCGGCAGCTCCTCCCTTGATTTGCAACTGTTCCAATCTGCCCTTTGGAACTCAGGGAAGGTCATGGAGGCTGGAGTCTTGCCTACAAGAAATGGGGAACAGAAAGGCCTCTGTGCCTGGGAGCCCCATAGGCCCCGCTCGGTTTCACATGGAGGCAATGTTCCCATAATAGTAAAATCATTATAGGTTTTTTGTTGCAGCCTTTTTGCACAGTGTCGGTCACACTTAGTACTCTTTGACACTGAACCCTTGATTAGGAAACAAACCCAATTCTAACATGTTTATAATTTGTTCAGTGTTTTCAAGGACTATGTTGAAGTCAAATGTGTAAGCCCCTTGTATCAGTCTGGCTTAAAGCAGTCACTACTGTAATAGCGCTGCTCTAGGTGGTTTCTTCCCAGGACACCTGGACAGTTCCCAGGTGTTAGTGCCTGTAACTTGTGAAGCTTTGCCTTCAGCCCATTAACATTATAGAGTCAAGAATAAAGCTGATCCATCACTTACCTTTCACTTGGGAAGAATTGGCACAATCAGTTACAAACAAAATCTTTCGCAAGATAAACACTAGAATAGTGAAGCGATATTGACGTTGGAAACCAAAATCATCAGAGAGTGACAAATAGCATGCCATATTTTTTTTTTTTTTTTTTTCCTGTACGCGGGCCTCTCACTGTTGTGGCCTCTCCCGTTGTGGAGCACAGGCTCCGGACGCGCAGGCTCAGCGGCCATTGCTCACGGGTCCAACCGCTCCACGGCACGCGGGATCCTCCCGGACTGGGGCACAAACCCATGTTCCCTGCATCAGCAGGCGGACTCTCAACCACTGCGCCACCAGGGAAGCCCCAGTATGCCATATTTTATGTGCCGTCTTGCAACTAAAATGTTAAGACCTTTTCAACTTCCAGGACAGGGTTGCGTGTGTGTGTGTGTGTGTGTGTGTGTGTTTTACACTATAACTTGTAATAAGATTTTTGGTGATTGCCAGGATAATATTACCAACTGAAGCAAATTTTTCTCTTTTCATCAATGTTGCTTGTGGTATACCACAGGGGTACAAGAAGAAAATATTAGCACTTCTTAATTTTATCTGATACTTCACATTTCTACTTTTATCTGTTTAATGATGCACATAATTAACATAAATAGATACTCAGTCATATATTAAGGGGAGTAGCTGCTTAAAAACAAATTTTTATGTGAGTGTGTAATCAGAAATGTTCAAAGACCACTCCAGTAGACACTGAAGGGGAGAGACTCCTTCATTGATTTGAGGTCATTTATCAGAAGAAAAAAACATGTAGAAGAAAGGAAAAATATTTTACTATAGTATATATTTTTAATTAAATATTTTTATATTAAGCTTCACATTGCTTCAGTGCCGTTTGAGGAACTTACACTATTATTTTTTTGGCTGCGTTGCGTCTTCACTGCTGTACACGAGCCTTCTCTAGTCGAGGCGAGCGGGGGCTACTCTTCATTTTGGTGTGCGGGCTTCTCATTGCGGTGATTTCTCGTGTTGTGGAGCACAGGCTTCAGTAGTTGCAGCATGTGGGCTCAGTAGCTGTGGCTCAGGGGCTCTAAAGCGCAGGCTCAGTAGTTGTGGCGCACAGGCTTCATTGCTCCGCGGCACGTGGGATCTTCCTGGACCGGGTATCGAACCCGTGTCCCCTGCGTTGGCAGGCGGATTCTTAAGCGCTGCGCCACCAGGGAAGTCCCTTAAACTATTTTTTATAGTTTCATTTGTATCCTTTCATGTTATTCACCCTCATTAATACTGTGCGTAACTATAGACAACGAAGAGCATGAGTGTTGTTTACTGATGCCCTAGCATTTCATTGCTAGGGTAATATACACTTAACAGGAGTATTTTGTTGGCTGTCTTACTTTCATCTCATGTTAATGAGTTGTAATTAGCTTTATTGAGATAATTGAGTATGTAATCATTTTAAGGGTTTATGTGTAATATATGAATACTTGGATTGGGCTTGTAGAATAAGGTAGTAAAAAACTTCCTCTTCAAAGGGTGATGTGAATTACTTTTGCCTTAGGCTAATCTTGAAAGAAACCTCTCTTGCTGGTCTCCCTTGAAGAAGTAATTGACCTTGGCTAGGTCCAAGGTAGAGTATATTTTACTAACCTTACTCCATAGTGAGATTAGCTCTAATGTGTCAAAAGAAAAATTGTGATAGGTGGAACAGAGTTTTAGTAAAATTGAGATGTTATGATATTAACAGGAATTATATTCAAGTTTTCTTTTCCTTTCAGTTCGCAGGAAGATGAAAGACCTATGTCACCTTTCTATTTGAGGTACTTATTTGATTTTTATTGGTCTGTTACAGAGAATTGGGGAAGGTTAAGGCTTCTTTGGGTTTATTTGCCCAGGTTAATTCTTTTCGATAGAATATTCTGTGCTGTGGCCAGGCTAAGCTTATTGGAATCCCTCACCATAATGTTCATGCTATATTTTTCTTCTCTTTTGTTTAAGAAATCTTAGAACAAATTTTAACATAGTTGAAAAGACTAAAATAAGATATTTGGTTTTAAATTCAAAGATGTCAAGCTATCCATTTGAATTTCAAAATCTGCCTAATGATTAGGCTGTACCCTAAATTTTAAAATCGCTGTTCTACACATACATGCTGGTGGGGCGGGTTCTGAGCCGAAGGCTCACTTGCTGAAGGAGTCTTGGGTTACGTTAGGTCATTTTCTAGATAGTAGTGAAGTGTGAAACTAATGTTCGGCAAGTTCTTAGAGTTCAGGATTCTTTTCTAAAGTTTATAAAGCCAGAATGACAACTCTTAAAACAGGTAAGTTTACATCAGAGTAGATGTTAGATGAGATCACTTCCCTCCAGACTAAGAAGTTGTTGTATTGATGTGATTTTTCAGTGAACCATCCCACTTAGGTATCAGTAATAACCTGGAACCAGGCTTTTCTTACTTGCTGCATTTCTTTCCTCACTACCTACCCACTTCAGAGGCTTAGAAACTATATTTGAAAGTAATATGACCATATAAATTCAAGTTTAAATTGCTGAAGTTTTTTTTGTGTTTTTCTTTTAACCTTTCCTCAATTTTGAATTCTACTTTTTAAAAAGCAGTGTCCCGTGTAGAGAAAAGGGAACCCTCTTGCACTGTTGTTGGTGGGAATGTAAATTGATACAGCCACTATGAGAACAGTATGGAGGTTCCTTAAAAAACTAAAAATAGAACTACCATACCACCCAGCAATCCCACTACTGGGCATGTACCCTGAGAAAACTCTAATTCAAAAAGAGTCATGTACCACAGTGTTCATCGCAGCTCTATTTACAATAGCCAGGACATGGAAGCAACCTAAGTGTCCATGGACAGATGAATGGATAAAGAAGATGTGGCACATATATGCAATGGAATATTACTCAGCCATAAAAAGAAACAAAATTGAGTTATTTGTAGTGAGGTGGGTGGACCTAGAGTCTGTCATACAGAGTGAAGTAAGTCAGAAAGAGAAAAACAAATACTGTATGCTAACACATATATATGGAATCTAAAAAAAAAAAGGTCATGAAGAACCTAGGGGCAAGATGGAAATAAGACACAGACCTACTAGAGAATGGACTTGACACAGGGAGGGGGAAGGGGAAGCTGGGACAAAGTGAGAGAGTGGCATGGGCATATATACTACCAAATGTAAAATAGCTAGTGGGAAGCAGCCGCATAGCACAGGGAGGTCAGCTCAGTGCTTTGTGTCCACCTAGAGGGGTGGGATAGGGAGGGCGGGAGGGAGGGAGATGCAAGAGGGAGGAGATATGGGGACATATGTATATGTATAGCTGATTCACTTTGTTATACAGCAGAAACTAACACACCATTGTAAAGCAATTATACTCCAATAATGTTGTTAAAAAAAAAAAAAGCAGTGTCAGGGTATCACATAAATACTTTGTTTGTTTCTGAGGCTGATTTGTTGCAATAGTCTCATTGTTAGATTTAGACTTTAATTCAACCACCACAGTTCCGAAATGTGTCATAGGGAGTCAGGCTTGGCCAACTAACTGGTTTGCAGTAGTGCTCTGCCCTTTAGCTACTTGAAGCTTGTTGCGTAATCACTTTGTGGCAAGGCGGGGAACATCTGAGGTTTCAGTTTGAGACAACATGGTGGTCCATTTGATTCGTCCTGGTTTCCTGCCAACCAATACAATTACATGATAATTTAAAAATTATGTAAGAATTAGGTTGGTACAAGTTAATTTAGCTTTTTTTCTTACCCACTTGACATGAAATAGGGAGAATCTATTGATAAAACCTGAACTGTTTTTTTTTTAATTATTTGCATGGCTGGTTTGAGATTGACTTTTCTTGAGTTAATCTAGTGTACAGAATTCAAGTAAAAAAGGAAAACACGATTGTTAATTATGACTAAGTTCTAGATTTGGGGACTAGAATCAGAAACATGTCCACTGATAATTTAATGTATAAATCAGTGGGGTTTTTTTTTTTTTTTGCACTACCTCTAGTAGGAGCAAATGAGAGCTTAAACATTTTAAGTAAATTATTATAATGTCCTTGTCTTCTATTCCTTTCCCTCCAACTTTATTACAATTCCTTTGCTGCAGTGTTAGAAAAGGGGAGTCATTACATGACTAATGAATTTCATAATGATTTATTGACATGATGAAAAACTAAATTGGCTCTTTTAAATCCAAAATAATTTTTTCTGTGCCTTTGAAAAGTAAAAAATGATTGGTAGTGACAAAATGGTATCTTCCCTGGCTAAGGATATTGAATACTAAATATTATGTATCGACAGTGTTAATTGGTCAGGTTTTTCAGGGGAGGAAAGGCCCAATCAAGAGATGAGACCCATCTGAGGTGGGTATTCACCAGAAGTAGATTCAGCCACAGGCAGCCAGGCGGAGGAGATGGGGTATTGAACGGAGGGGTATTCCGTTTTACGGTTTATTCTGAGATGTCCGACATAAGGTAGAATGGCAGATCTCAGTGGCTGCAAGTTTGGGAGTTGGCAGTCTTCATGTAGACCAAATCAAAACAGAGAGAGGATGAGGGCAAAGCAGGTCTCCCATTTCAGAGGAAGGAGAATAGCTGCTCTATAAAGGAACTCAGATACAGTAGATCAGACAGGCATCGAGCAATTGGAGTGGAGACAAGGTGCATTATTTATAACAGCAAGAGAGGGTCTGTGTCTGGAGTAGAGATGCAGAGCATACCAAGAGGCTGCAGTGCACTAGTGGAGGTTCCAGGACCTTCCTGTGGCTGGGGGTAGGGAGGTCGGTTACAGGAACAGAGACCGAGAGGGGCCATTTCGGTCATTACCTTGCTCCACCGTTCACCCTGTAGAATTGCGGTTTCTGTGATTGCTATTCTGACATCTAGGGCTGAACCACGTGTTAGTCTACTGTACGTTTCCACTGCCTTCAGGCTTTTCTGTAGTAAGGTAGGCCTCTTATAAATAGACATGCACTCAGATGTTCTCATTCTAGATGAAGTCTTCTGTGATAAGAACTGTCTTCTTTAATTCCAGTACTTCTCCAACCTAACCTAATTCACCATAGAGCCATTTGTCCTTTTTTGCAAAGGAAAGAAATAGTAGCTACAAATCTACACCTGCCACCATCCCATGTGGCAAGTTTATTGCAGCTACAGTAGCTCAAACAGTAGGTGTCATTGTTCCCCAGATGCTCATTAGAGATTACCCGCCCTGTTGAAGTGATTAAGGGAATGAAAGGGAAGGACCGGTTACACCAAACCCTTAGTGAGATCGCCGCAAATAAACACGAACCTGCGTGCTGAGGGTGCAGAACATGATTGGCAAAGATGCCCACACCCTGGCCTCTTTCCTAGTCTAGACTGGAATCCCAGAAAAGGAGCCCCTACCTCAATTGCTCAGATTAGCGTGAAAGCAGCTTGCAGTAGGTTTTCTTCTGTGTCACATGCAGCCTGTTGTCTGAATTCTTTTGGTGGCATCCAGTCAGATCTGGTTGGGATCTGTTGCTAGTTCTACTTCTATTTATCTAAGTCTTCGGTGTTGCCAAGCCCAGGTTTTGATTTCTGTGGTTATTTCCACTGGGAGTAGGGTTCTTTTTTTTTTTTTTTGCGGTAAGCGGGCCTCTCACTGTTGTGGCCTCTCCCGTTGCGGAGCACAGGCTCCGGACGCGCAGGCTCAGCGGCCATGGCTCATGGGCCCAGCCGCTCTGCAGCGTGTGGGATCTTCCCGGACCGGGGCACGAACCCATGTCCCCTGCATTGGCAGGCGGACTCTCAACCACTGTACCACCAGGGAAGCCCCCAGCCAGGTTTTTGATAATGGCTCTGCCTGAATTGATTGTTCCCCCTGACGAACCCCTAAACACAAAGAACTATTTGGGACCTCTAAAGAGAAATTACAAGCTAGGGGAAAGGATGACTTGCTCTGAGGACTCAGAGTAGAAACAATTTCAGAAAACTGTTTTTTGTATGATTCAGAGGAAAACTTGAGAAGTAATATGTGCTAATCTTCTCCAAAAATGCTCAAGGACATAACCGGCCTCTTTGAAATATGAGTAGGAACCTGTAAGGAGAGAATAAGTTGAGAATTAAAAGGCTAGAGACACACAAGAACAGCTGAAATGAGGGAAAGAGAAGCCTAGAAACGTATTTGCAGAGATTTTTTAAACTTTGGAAAGCAGTAAAGAGCAGAAAGTATTTAAAATAAATCAAGTACATGATGAGAGAGAAACTTGAGAAGCTCTCCCAAAATATAAAGGGTAAAGAAAAAGCTGTGAGAGAAATAATGTTAGATATGAAAGTCAGAGATCAGAAAGCCAACATGAAAATTATGATTCTAAGGAGAAAACCATACTAATAGAAATAGAAGTAGAAATCAGTGTTAATATATACCCAGCTAATTGAGAGGTGAATCCCCCAAAATATTTTTTTAATTAAGAAGTAGAAACCTGATTATAATTATTAGTGGAGGGCCAAAGAAAGTAATGAAATTCTAAATTTCTTATCTTGCATGGAAGGTAGGAGAGTAGAAGCAGGCATCAGGTGTTTCAGGGTTTCTTTTTGGTGGTTTGATTTTTGGGTTTTCGTTTCAGTTTTAATAGTCACAGATGTATGGGTTGTAGAGGCAACAACTAGTAGAATTGTGCGTAGGACTCGTATATCCCAAATCACCTCAGAAGATAAGAGCAAAGACAGAAATCAAAGGAAAAGGAAGCTCCAAAATTATAAAACATAAAGCAAAAACATAAAACTAGAAAAAATGTATCAGCTATGACAATAAGTGTAAATGGATTAAATTCTTTGATAAAAGCTAAAAGTAATTTTTTTAAATGACTGCTTGAACTATGTATGGCTCGAAAGAGCTATGCCTAAAACAAAATAGCACAGAAAGGTTAATAATATAGGATTTATCTCTGATAAACATGAACAGAAAAAAGCAGAGATAGCAATATCAATACCAGAACAACTAGAGTTTAAAGCCAAATCCATTGAACAGGACAAACCTAGACTTTATTGGGTAAAATCCATACTAAAAATATAAAGGTTAAAATAATAAGTATGTATAAACTAGCATTGTATCAAATCATATAAATTTAAACCCTTAAGTTAACAAGGATAAACATGCAAACACATTTGAAGTATAGAACTTACATATACCACAATATGTCTGTAACAAAAAATTATGAATAGCGCTGAGAATTTAATAAAATTAATAAGATTTAAAATATAGGAGCATCACATACACTAAACTTTACAACCTACAAATATGGCTTAAGCATTCCTGCTACTTTCTAAAAGATTACTCAGGTATCTCTAAAAGTTCTTGAAGAGTAGAAATATTAAGTTGTGTCTTCTAACCACAGTGTAATTAATAACAAAAAATTTCCAATCAACCAATGAAAACTCTCCTAAAGGGAAGAAGAAATTCAAATAGGAAATAGAAACAGACTATTTGGAAGAAAAAGAGGAAAAGTACATATAAAAATGTGTGGAATGAGATCTAAACTCTTTTTAAGAGGTAACTTCACCTTCTTCAAAAGATTGAAAGTAAACAAGCCACACATTCAGAATAAGAAGTTATAAAAAGGAAGAAAAGCAACTTCTTGGAAGCCCAAAAGGATTTAATAATAATAAAAGAAAACATAAAAATAACAGAACTCATGTTTGAATCCAGGAACTCATTCTTTGAGAGTAAAAATGAAAATGATAAAAAAGAAAACCTTTGGTAAACTTAAGGAAAAAAAAAAGGTACAATACTAATAATCAGAAGTGAAGTTTGCTGTGAGGGGTATAGTAGTTTTTAAAAATACTTCATGCAATTTTATGCTGATAAACATGAAAACCTAGATGAAATAAAAGGTTTTCTGGAAAGCATAAATTTTGAGAAGAAATTTCCATGTGAATGCAAAAAGTACTTTTAATAATCTGTTCTAATTCTAAGAAAAGAAATAGATGTGTAGCCAAAGATTTATGTGAATAGCAGCATCATTTGAGAATAAGGATTATGTTTTTATTAAGGACATATCTGAAGCCAGATAACATGAGATGGAATCAGAGCTGTGTAAACTTGAGTGAGATACTAAACCTCTCGGAACCTCAATTTCCTCATCTATAAATGGGTATAGTATATGTAGTCACCTCTCTATTTCATTTCTATTTTGCTTTATAAAGACCTTAGTCTAAAAACTAAAATAAACCTCTGAATTTCTTCTTATGTAAAACATTCTAAATATATGAAACTGATAACTCCCATAATCAGGGCCCTAAAGAAGCTGTACAAAATGTATTTTGACATTTGGATGGGCTCAGTTTAATTTGTTAGAAAATATTTAATACAGTATCAAGATATAGGAATGAAGAATAATTCATTTCTTCAAATCAGTCCTAATACTTAAAGGAATAGTATGTGTGAGTTTCGATAAAAATATGCGGGGATAAATATTTTTTGTCAAAATCTAAACACCTATAAATGCTCCCTAAAATTTCTGCATGTGTTAATCATAACTGAAAGTTAAAGCAAAGTGAATAAATATTGAGGACTGAGTGTATTTGTTTTACGGCACTGTAGAGAATTGAACTAAAATCATGAAAATGTTTTCATTTACAAATTCATTATACAGTTACATTATACAATCATCTTATAATGTTGACACTGTGTATCGACTTTTAGTATTTTAAGATGATACTAGAAATACCGTATTCTGTTAAATAGACAAGAGTTTATTCTGGTTTGATGATTAGTTACCGGATCCTCATCCTGAAGCTTAAACAAGCATCACATAATTGTCTTTTAAATTCTTACTCATTAAAAAACTTGAATGTAAATATTATCTTCTAGAGAAAAAGGATAATTCTGTTAGACCTAATGGTTCCTACCAAAACAACATCTTACGGGCAACATTTTATACACCACTGCAAAGAGAATATACTGAAGTAAGAGGACAGAAAAAAGAGAACACATCCTTCTTCAAGATGTCTGGTTTCAGTAGATTTGAAAGGCTTCTTTATGTCACATCAAGAGATCTAATAAGAGAATCACTCGTCAACAGGCATTCTGTGCATCTTGTCACGTGCACGTTTTATGGACTAACATTGCTGAGCATAATCACTTTTTGGAAATGTTTTGCTGATAGAAATAAAGACTAAATATATTTAACTGCATCATAGAATATATTTCAGAGTAGGCTTAGAATCTGTTTTGAATGACCGTACCAGGAGGGCATTCATTTGCATCATCACTTAAGTAGGCTTGGGTAATGAAATTGACCGTGATGCTGAGTCTGCTTATTCATCTTAGTTTTGAATACTTGCTTTATCAACATTAGGAAATGAATTCTTCCATATTCAGGTGTTTATACTGCATAAGTAAGAGATTTCCTTAGCAAATCAGTCAAGTGCTCTGAAAAAACATTCGTTATTCTTAGCCCTCTGCAGGGGATAGAAAACAAGCTACGTGTAGATGAAGAAAATCATTATCTTTCACTTTAGCTTATTCGCTTATTGTCTTTTTGTTAGTGTCTTAACATTACCTCCGTAAGCTGATTATAGCAGCGGAAGCAGGCCCTATTTCTGACATTAAATATTCTTAGAAATCTTGTTATTGATGAATTGTTAAGCACATCCCAGGAACTGTGGAGGTGATTGGATACCTGACCAAAGCTATTTTGGTATCTGATAAACCCTAACTATGACTGACACTGTCATAAAACTAAATATGCAGTTATAACCTTTTGTAATGAATTAAACTTTAGGGCAATAAACTTGAAACTGAGATAGTCATAAACTTTTAGAGCTAAAAGAAAATCACAGAGATCATGAACCAAGTCTTTCATTTTCTGTATGAAGAAACCAGCCCAAAGCAGCCAAGCTAACCAACAATCTGACTGTGATTGCAGCTAATTAACTGCAGAGCCAAGACCAGAACTTCACTTTTCTGATTCCCAACGCAAAATACTCTCTTTTCAGAATACTTTCTTTAGGCCCCTCGGAGCTGGGAATGCAACTCTTGGGAGCTTCGGAGGCTGCAGAGCCGTAGGCGGCGGTGGCCTGGGAGGTCCGGGCGCTGTGACCAGGCTGCGGTCACTCGTCTCTTCCTCTCTCTGGCCACCTCCTGTCTCGAAAATAACTTTTTTACTATGAAGAAAGGAGAAAAATTGTAGCCGTCCGCCCCTCCCTCCCTCCCTTCCTCTCTCTCTCTCAGTCCTCTGACCTGTGAGCCGGGACCAACCCCGCGCATCCCTTCTACACCCGGGCCAACACCGTGATAAGCAAGATGGCCGCCAACGAGGCCTTCATCTCCAAGTTCCTCCGCATCAAGGGGCTCACGAGCGAGCGACAGCTGCAGTCCTTCCGCCAGAGCCTGCAGGAGTTGCTGGCAGAACATTAGAAACATCACTGGTTCCCAGAAAAGCCCTGCAAGGGATCGGGTTACCGTTGTGTTCCCATCAACCATAAAATGGATCCTCTCATTGGACAGGCAGCACAGCCGATTGGACTGAGCGGTCAGGAGCTGTGCAGGCTTCTCCCAAGTGAACTCACACTCTGGGTTGACCCTTACGAAGTGTCCTACAGAATTGGAGAGGATGGCTCCATCTGTGTGCTGTACGAAGCCTCACCAGCAGGAGGTAGCACCCACAACAGGACCAACGTGCAAACGGTAGACAGCAGAATCAGCTGTAAGGAGGAACTTCTCTTGGACGGAACAAGCCCTTCCCAACACTACAATATAATGACTGTATCAGGTTAAGATATAGTCTATGGATGGGTCATCTTATAATGCATGGATAATTTTGATACTTGCTTTGGGTGGGCGCCTCTTGGGGGATGGATTATGGATTTTAAACCATGTCACAGCTGTGAAGATCTGGCACAAAATAGAGTGCTAAAAAATTTTTTTAAGTGACAGTGCCATAGTTTGGACAGTACCTTTCAATGATTTAATAGCCTGTGAGTCCAAGTAAATGATCACCTTATTTGCAAGGGAGAGAAGTCCTAGGGTGGTTTCAGTTTCTCCCAGACACGATGCCTAAATTTTTACATCAGTCCCTTGAATGCAAATCTGTATTTCAAAGAACCTTTCTCTGCAGTAGAACTTGCACTATGGCACTTAAAGTTGTTATCCATTTTGGCAGCTCAACATTTTAAACGTGGTGGTACTGGAAATTTTATGACAAGACTTTTACCTAGCTCTTAAATATAAATGTACATAAGACAAACTAGTAAGTATGACCTGGGGAAATGGTCACACCTTGTATTGTGTTTTTGGCCTTGAAAGTAGCAAGTGACCAGAATCTGCAGTGGCAACAGCCTTTGAAAAAGACACTATCTCAAGTGTGGTCTTAGCACCAGCCAGCTCTCTGTACATTTGCTGGCTTGTAGTTTTCTGAGACTGAGTCTACTTCTTATCTTTAGAAAGTGGAGGTCTGGCTTGTAACTTCTCTTGTACTTAATTGGGTAAAAGTCTTTTCCACAAACCACCATCTATTTTGTGAACCTTGTTAGTCATAGTTTGTTTGGTGAGTTACGGACTGGTGTGAACTTGTACAGTTCGTGTGTATTGACTGTGGCAGAGTTGTACAGATTTCTGTATTTTGGATGACAGATTTTTCTTCTCTCTATAATAAATTGTTTCTTGGCATTTAAAAAAAAAAAAGAATACTTCCTTTAGAAAAATTCTGTTGTAAAAGCATGGAAGTATGGACACACTAAGTAATACCAAAAATTCCAAAGGCCTATTACAAAAACACAAACATATAAATTTATCATAAATTTGACCTAAATGTATTAACAAAAATCAATATGGTTTAATTACTTAGTCTTATTATTGATTTATTCATTTATTTTGCATTCTGAGAAAGGCTCTTTCAGGCTGATTTAGATGGCTCAGGTCATTTTTCTTTAAGCTCTGAGGGAAGTGTTGATGTATTGCCTTTTATTCATTCCAATTAGCATATGTTTTCCAAATCACACCTTCATAACTTAGAATCTTTAAAAACAGCAATTGTGATATCTAAGTCACTGAAGTCTAAAAGAATTTTAGTTGCAGGAATTTGGAACCTTGCTAAACAATGTCCTCCACAAATCAACAGCATCAGAATCACTGGGGAATGTGTTAGAAATAAAAAATCTCAGGTCCCCTTTCCTAGACCTAGACCCACTGTATCAGAATCTGTGTGTGAACAAGATCCCGGGTGATTCTGGTGCACATTTGAGAGTTAGAGAGTTCGGAGTCTCAGAACCTGGTCCCATTTGTTGTCATTTCCGTGTCTCTTTCTTCCTCTCCTTTTTTCATCTTCTCCTCCCTACGCCCCACCCCACCCCAAAAGGAACATAAAAATATCAGTGTGTGCTTTTTAATAAGCAAAAAGAAGTTCAGGTCAAAAGTGTATAGAAGGGAGGAGAGGAAATGTATCTCTTCATTCTGAGATGGCATGGCTGACTGATTGGCTGATTATATTTATGTGTCTTTGGAATGTTTTTAGTATCTAGCAGCTCTGTATTCTTTTCCCACCTGTATGTTCTCCCGGAGTCATTATTCAAATCGGCCCCTGCCCCCAAAAGCAAGGTTGTGTAACTGCGTGAGACATGGAGTGCCGGAGTTAATTATACAGTGTTGAATTTACAGAGAGTGAGCCACAGGCATCGAAAGCAGGGACTGCCTGTTCCAGCTAAGGACAGAGAGCCGCAAAGGATTTATTGTTGGTTATGTAACCTGGGAACCTCTATGAATAGCAGGTATTGTGAGGCAGAAATGGTTGTAATTAAAAGCAAAGTTAAATACCTGAGTCCAGGCCTCCATATAGGAAGATGACTCTAGTGAGTGTTTCTTCTAGTGAGTGATGGATTCAAAAAGTCGAGTGTAGTGATTAGGAGCTTAGACTCTAAGCTAAAACTTTCTTGGTTCCAATCTCAGCTCATCTGCTTCTTGGCTCTGTGACTGTGAGTTACTTAACCTCTCTAACCTCTTCATTTGAAAACAGGGAAAAGAAAACAATGGTACCTACTTCATGGGGTTATTGTAAACAGTAAATGAGAAAAGCTATGTAAACAATAGCAAGCACAATGTCTGAAACATAGCACTCAGTAAGCATTCGGGTTTATTTATTTGTTCCTTCATTTATGAATGAAGATTCTTCTCATACGTTTCCCTGTGAGCAACAGTACTCTTTTATGCAGTTTTTCTGGGGCTCGGCTGTGGTTTGTGACCATGACAAAGAGCTACAGCTTTAGCTAAAGGAATTCTCTGGGGTTAGAGAGTGAGTGTCTGTTGATCACCTCTGGGATAATGAGTCTGTGCTGGTGGTATTCGTAGGTATTGTCATGAAAGAAAATGAGGAATATTATACAGTCCCTTGAAGCACTTAGGTTCTACATGGAAAGTGGTGAGATACACATATACACGTACGTGGAAGAAAAGCTCGACAGCTGATTCCAAAGCAACACATTCACATGCTGAGAATTCTGTAGTATAAATGAGGATGCTTGAGTGATTGACAGGCAACCATCAGTATTGGTCATTAACAGCTTTTATTTTCTTCAGGTGTCTTCCGCAAAGAAGAAAGTAAAAATGGGAGAACTGTTAGATTAGGCAAAACTGTAGTTTGACATGCACTGAAGATTTGTTTTTAATCTCATTTTCAACATAGATACTTTCGAATCTTGACTTAGAAGCCAATTGAGCACTACAGGGCAGAATGTAAGAAAGTACTCACACTGATGGTTAAAACAGATGCCAGCCTCGACCCACACTGTGCTTATGTGCAAGTAGAATGGGGGCAAAAGGGTGAAGTTCTGAAGCGTGCTAATCAGATAGTGTTCTCTCATTTCACCATTCCGTTTTATATGGACTACTTTTTTTTTCTTTTACTGACTACTTTTTAATACTTTCGAAGGAATTCAGGCTTTGGAGAAAATGGGAAAGTTAGAGGAAGTTTATAAATGCTCAATAAAAGAGCTATATATTAGGTGTTAAGATGAAACATTATAGAGCTTGAGGTATTTTCCATCTTGAGGAACTTAGGCAGAAGATGTGGCTCAGATAGAGTCGTGTAGAAAGCAGTGTTTGTTCCTTGTTCTCTGTCCCCTACGGCCCCCGCTCCATGTTCAGAGCAGTTTTAGGAAGATGCTTCTGTCTGCAGGTCTGGAGAGAGTGGGGCAGGAGGGAACAGACTTGGGCTGCAGAGAGCAGAGACGGGGCAGTTGGTAGCAGGAAAGCAGTGGGCAGCAATCGTATTAACATTTGGGGAAAATTCAAAGACCCCAGACTAGGGCCATGGCAATAGTCTGAGAGGCAGAAATGGTTTTCAGGGGTCACCTTTGAAACTATCCGTCATGGACATCTTAACATGGAGAAAAGAAGCTGTTTGGGAATATGCACCCAGGGCCATCTCTAATCTAGAGACAAGTAAAAATCAGCATCGGTCAGTGGGTAATTAAATGTCATGTGAGGGTCATTCAGGGCTAATACTTTCAGCCCGGGCTGCCCTCACATGTTGGATTCGCACTCTCTGGTCCTGTGTCTAACCTGGCTTCCTTTCTTTTGCTTCTTTTCTACAGTGCCCACGTATCCCAAGTCAGCAATGTGTCGGCAACGGGAGAGTAAGTGATACGGATTTTGGGCTTTTTTCCCCCTCCTCTCATGTATTAAACAGTAAAAAAGCTTTTCTAATGGTGTATAGCATTGGAAGATTAATATAATAAGCAACGAATGATGATTTTTAAAACCACCCAGAGGAGAAGACCAAATAAGAAGTGTTCCCGTTTGAGCTTCTGTGTGGGTGTGTGACTGGAGACCCCTCAGCCGTGTGAACATATGAGATTTTCTGTTTATTTTAGTCAAAATCGTGTCAGTTAGTACGTGCAAAGCGGTCTGTGTGCATTGGGAGGTGTCTTGCCATTAAAGGTGGAAACACGAACCGTGTGTTTTACTTCTTCCTTTGTTCGTTTGAATCAGCCTCCATTTACGGAGTGCCTGCTATATGCCAAGCATCGTGTTAGGTGTCTAATGTCAAAGAAGCCTTGTGCTCTGCCTTTGGGGCCTTTACAGTCTGATAGGACACAGAAAAGGAGGCAAGTTAGTGATGGCAGCAAGCCCTTCTTCCACAGGGCAGTGGCAGTGCTCTGTTAATTATGTCCATCGCATGTCTTTTTCCTCCTAAGACGACCAACCGCACTTAGACTAAAATCTAAACTGCAGCTATCTACCCCTGCCTGTTCGTTGTGCTTTACCCATATGACATTGCTGGGACCTGGGTGGGCCTTCTGGAGCATCTTCCATGAGCAGGGATCAGGCGGATGAGAAGGGGCGGATGTGTGATAAGGAAGAAGAGAAAAACATTAGAAGGAACACTAATTGGTACGAATGTGGCTCTAATAGGATGAGTTGGGATTTTTTTTTTTCCTTGTTATGGGAGGAAGCACTCAGAGGGCAGATATGACGTCTTTTATCTTTGAGAATTTTAAAGAGATTCCAGAATTATACCAAGACTGATGCGTTCTTGTCTGTTTCCTAATCACCTTTACTTCTTATATGTCTTGTATAACGTTTGGAAAAGGTGTGGCTTCGGTATGTATGTATATATTGATTTATTCACTTTCCCATGTACCACCATGAGGTAATCTCAAATCGTTGGGATGTAGAGTTCTAGATATTAAAGTTCTAATGCCTAGTCATTCTGTACTTGCTCACTGTTGTAAAATAGTTTTAATGAAATTACTATGAGTCTATTATAAAACTACATTTGGAACATGTAAAGTTCTTAAATTTTCAAAACTCATTGTATTTAACTGAATGTGTTTCTCAGTCTGACCATTTTTAAAATATATATGTGGTTTTTAAATTTTTTAACAGCTTTTTTGAGGTGTATGTACAAAAGCTATACACATACTTAATGTAGCGTATACTTCATGTATACAATTTGATGAGTTTGGATGTGATTCTTTTTTCAAGGGAAGGAAAACATGCTTGGAGGAGTGTCCGTTTAGAATTTTTCATGCCTGCTTATTCAGAATTAAATAATGAAGTGATTAAAAAATGGGTTTAGACACATTGAAAGATTATATAGCTTTAAAAATGATACCTCATCTGTCTTATCATGCTCTCTTTTTAGCCCCTGAGCTTACCTGTTTTCTTCCGGTTGAACAAAGTAAATCTATCCTTCCATCTCCAGTAATATACATTGGGGTGTTTGCATGAATACAGCTTCGATCATATATATTACAATTTAATTGAATAGAGGTTCAGAAAGATTCTACCATTCTGTTATGAGGAGGAATTGCTCTGGTAAGGTGTTCTTTTTAAATAGCATTATTGCCTATATAATTTTATCTTAAAGGGATTCCAAAGAGATAATAGGCATCATAAAATCATTTGTGCCAATTTGCTTTGTAAATCATCCTGTCTTCCTCTGCAGAACTGGTATAAATCTGGAAGAAACTCACCTTTGTAAGAATAGGTCCATTATTATTCTATGAGGAAAAAAATCTTTCCTCATTCTGCCTTATATTAAATGATCTGTATTTCCTGAATGCCTCCTACAATTGTTGCCAGACCTGCCGTGAGTGTTTCAGTAATCCCGGATAGAAAACACAATTATCACATTGGTGGAATTTGTTCTGTGTAGCTTTGTTTTTAATACACAGTGCAAATATTTAGGGATTAATGCCTCATACTGTCTTTGCTCATGAAGCTGTAGTAGATGTTCCATGGAAAATGCTGATATTTCCAATATTATGGGAACTTTTTTTTATTGAAGTATAGTTGATTTACAATGTGTTAATTTCTGCTGTACAGCAAAGTGATTCCGTTATACACACACACACACACACACACACACACACACACACACACACACACACACATATATATATACACATTCTTTTTTCATATTCTTTTCCATTATGGCTTATCATAGGCTATTGAATATAGTTCTCTGTGCTCTACAGTAGGACCTTGTTGTTTCTCCATTCTATATATAAAAGCTTACATCTGCTGACCCCAGCCTCCCGCTCCATCCCTCCCCAGCCTCTTCCCCCTTGGCGACCACCAGTGTGTTTTCCATGTACGGGGACATATTTGTATACGCAGTTATTGGTAGGTTTCATTGCTTGACTCTGCATTCTTTTTTACCAGACTCTTAGAAAGAACCATCCGGTCAGCTGTAGAACAACATCTTTTGGATGTTAATAGCTCTGGAGGCCAAAGTTCAGAGGACTCAGAATCTGGAACATCATCAGCATCTTTCTCCACATCCACCAAACAGCGACGACGCCAGTCCAAGGAGCAGGATGAAGTTCGACATGGCAGTGACATGTGAGTCGGCATTGGTACTTCTTGTTTGCATTTGCTCTTCTTCTTTTAAAAATATACACCCGGGGGCTTCCCTGGTGGCGCAGTGGTTGAGAGTCCGCCTGCTGATGCAGGGGACACGGGTTCGTGCCCCGGTCCGGGAAGATCCCACGTGCTACGGAGCGGCTGGGCCCGTGAGCCATGGCCGCTGAGCCTGCGCTCCGCAACGGGAGAGGCCACAGCAGTGAGAGGCCCGCATACCGCAAACAAACAAACAAACAAACACCCCCTTCGGGCTTCCCTGGTGGCACAGTGGTTGAGATTCCGCCTGCCAATGCAGGGGACATGGGTTCGAGCCCTGGTCTGGGAGGATCCCACATGCCGTGGAGCAACTGGACCCGTGAGCCACAATTACTGAGCCTGCGCGTCTGGAGCCTGTGCTCCGCAACAAGAGAGGCCGCGACAGTGAGAGGCCCGCGCACCGCGATGAAGAGCGGCCCCCACTCGCCACAACTAGAGAAAGCCCTCGCACAGAAACGAAGACCCAACACAGACCAAAATTAAATAAATAAATAGATAAAAATTTTAAAATATATTTATATATATATATATATATATATATATATATATATATATATACACACACATACACCCGAATTAGTGACTGTGTTATAGACACTCTCATTTCAGTACTCAGGTTAACATTTTAAGTTTTCATTTTGACCCTTCTAAACTTGGCTGGCATTTAGGAATTCATAAGTGATTGAATAAACATTTCCTTTTCGTCTAGATGTTTTGTATGTTATGGGAAGCCACCTCTGATTTAACACATTTCATGGCTTCCTCATGAATATCTTGTCAATATTTAGAGAGATCCTGAAGCACTGGAGGAGAAAATTCCCACATGCCTGTCCAGAGACGGTTTTTTCCTTGTTGGACAGCATTCAGTTGGCTATTAGACTTGCTTATGAGCCAGCAGGTTTCCCTACTGTTTTGACCTGATTAAATACCAGAATATTACTGTAACGCTCTGACAGTTGATGATGTAGAAGAAAGGTTGAGCTTAAGTCTAACAAACGAGGAAATGCTTGAGTTCTTTATTATTATAGTGACTAATTTTAAGGCATTGTCTCAGCATGAATTTCAAGAAGAGTATTACAACAAATTTTATTCTCCGTTAAAAGATTTGATAAAATACAAATGACTAATTACCATTCATCTTATTGAATAATCATGATTTAAATTGGCAAGGAAAATGCATTTATATATAATAGACTGTAGTCCCATATTTTTCCTGAAAGTTTTATCTACTGTAGCATTTAGTCTCTATAAAGTTGTTATTTTGAAATTCTTATGAAATGATAAAGACTAAACCAAGCCCTAGTTTGCCTCATTCCTTTTCACCTGGACTCATAATCGACATCAGAATGTTGATGGAGAAAAAGCAACTTCTCTTTGCTTAAAGAAAATACAAAAGATAAATAGTATAAATAAATTCCACGCTGCCCATTATAAAGATGTCTAAGAGCTATATTAACAAATGTAATTTTAGAAATTAAAAAGTATCAGTCATATAACCCACTGACTTTTCAAGTGGTATAAGCAGCGTGTTTTTAAAAATATTTGTCTTAGAGCTGGTGGATAGGAGGGGGTGCTGTAATATTTCCTTTAGAAAATAGGAAAATTATAAAACGGGACATATTTACATTTAAAATTAGCTACTGACTAAGCTTTATAGAAGGTGTTTAGGTATATAATTAGTCTGTGTGGCCTATATTGTGTTATACAGCGAGTACCAATTATTCATCTGACACTATTCTTAGCCTCTGCCTCATTTTTTTGCCACACAGTATATAGCAACACTGCATTTTTAAAAGCCTTAGTGTGTCACGACATCGTGCTTTCCACCCTCGTTGTTTGGACAGAGGGGTAGCAAGCAGAGGCTGGAAGCGATAGTGAGCGTGGTAGAACAAAGCTGGACAGTGGTCCTGGTGGTGGTGGGTACCTGGGGCAGGCCAGGGAGGAGCACGGCAGGGCAAGGTCAAAAGCGAACAGGGGCTACACAGATAAACCCACGCACCTGTGGTCACCTAATCTATGACGAAGGAGGCAAGACTATACAGTGGAGAAAAGACAGCCTCTTCAATAAGTGGGGCTGGGAAAACTGGACAGCTACATGTAAAAGAATGAAATTAGAGCACTCCCTAACACCATACACAAAAATAAACTCAAAATGGATTAAAGACCTAAATGTAAAGCCAGATATTGTAAAACTCTTAGAGGAAAATATAGGCAGAACACTCTCTGACATAAATCACAGCAAGGTCTTTTTCCATCCACTGCCTAGAGTAATGAAAATAAAAACAAAAATAAACGGGACCTAATGAAACTTAAAAGCTTTTCCACAGCAAAGGAAGCCATAAACAAGATGAAAAGACAACCCTCAGAATGGGAGAAAATGTTTGCAAATGAAGCAACTGACAAAGGATTAATCTCCAAAATATACAAACAGCTCACGCAGCTCAATATCAAAAAAACAACCCAATCAAAAAAATGGACGGAAGATCTAAATAGACATTTCTCCAGAGAAGACATACAGATGGCCAAGAGACACATGAAAGGATGGTCAACATCACTAATTATTAGACAAATGCAAATCAAAACTACAATAAGGTATCACCTCACACCAGTCAGAATGGCCATCATCAAAAATTCTACGAACAGGGCTTCCCTGGTGGCACAGTGGTTGAGAGTCCGCCTGCCGATGCAGGGGACACGGGTTCATGCCCCGGTCTGGGAAGATCCCACATGCCGCGGAGCGGCTGGGCCCACGAGCCGTGGCCGCTGAGCCTGCGCATCCGGAGCCTGTGCTCCGCAACGAGAGAGGCCACAATAGTGAGAGGCCCGTGTACCGGAAAAAAAAAAATTCTACGAACAGTAAGTGCTGGAGAGGGTGTGGAGAAAAGGGAACCCTCTTGCACTGTTGGTGGGAATGTAAATTGGTACAGCCACTATGGAGAACAGTAAGGAGGTTCCTTAAAAAGCTAAAAATAGAACTACCATATGACCCAGCAATCCCACTACTGGGCATATACACAGAGAAAACCATAGTTCAAAAAGATACATGTACCCCAATGTTCATTGAAGCACTATTTACAATAGCCAGGCCATGGAAGCAACCTAAATGTTCATCAACAGAGGAATGGATAAAGAAGATGTGGTACGTATATACAATGGAATATTACTCAGCCATTAAAAGGAACAAAACTGGGTACTTTGTAGAGACAGGGATGGACCTAGAGACTGTCACGCAGAGTGAAGTAAGTCAGAAAGAGAAAAACAAATATACACTAATGCGTATATGTGGGATCTTAAAATATGGTATAGATGATCTTATTTGCAAAGCAGAAATACAGACACAGACATAGAGAGCAGATGTATGGATACCAAGGGGGAAGAAGGGGGTGGGATGAATTGGGAGATGGGGACTGACATATATACAATATTGATACTATGTATAAAATAGGTAACTAATGAGAACCTACTGTGTAGCACAGGGACCTGTACTCAATGCTCTGTGGTGACCTAAATGGGAAGGAAATCCAAAAAAGAGGGAATATATGTATACATATAGCTGATTCACTTTGCTGTACAGCAGAACCATTGTAAAGCAGCTCTACTCCAATAAAAACTTTTTTTTAAAAAGTGAACAGGGGCTGGACAGGGAGAGAAATATGAAACACAGAGTAACCACTCCTGCAGAATTTAAATACAGTTTCCCACATCTGGGGATATTTCTAGTATAAGTTACCTTGATTGTTTTTCAGTATCAACATCAGGGGAACAAAAGGTGGTGGGGAATGGTAGAGTCTAACTAATCATCTAAAGAGGTATCCATGAAGCTCTAGCCTTTCCCTTCATTTCTCTTGTCTGATGTCCCTTCACCGCTCATTCTGGCCACTCATTGTGGTCAAACCACAGCTGTGCATTGAGTGAAAAAATCTTGGGGTGTAAACTATTTATAGCAGAAGTAACTCACAGTCTCACCTGACGCTTTTCCTTAGCGTGTAGTCTGGGCGTTCAGAAGTCCCTTTCAAATGGTCCCTTTCAAATGGTCACCTTCCTGGTCATAAGGCCCCTCCTAACCTGACACTATTGTATCTTGATAGTCCTTCTTCTTGAACTCTCAGCCCGTACTGAATGGCTGCTCTAAGCTCTCCACAGCTTTGGAGGAACAAGGACCTTATCTCTCAGAGCTCTAGATCTGCTACTTCTGCCCCCATGAAGGTCCTCTTCAGTATGTCCCCAGGAGATGCACTGACATGGTGTCAGTTGCAGAAAGGTTAAGAATCATTATTATAGCCTAAAGTAAGTATGTTTTTCTCAGTGTTTGCTTATACATAATTGACTCGTCATCTAAGATTTCCAACAGATTTTGCTTAAAAAATAAGGAAACATTAAAGCTAGACTTTACTGTATTCAAAGCTATTAGCCATATGGAGTGGTTTTAAAATGTTTTGAAAAATAAAAATCTATGATCTGTTATTTCGCCTTTAACAACTTAGAGCTGCAACCATTTACAAAAATATCCTTTAAGCCAACAGTCACCACATTTCAAGGTGAGATTAAAGAGTCAATAAAGTCTGTAGTAATATCATCACGGCAGATTTTTTAAAGAAGCAATGTAGAGGGCAAAGACTATAAATACTTCAGTTTAGTGCACATGATTTCTTATTTGTCTAAATTCATAAGGAAACATTATCAGGCTTATATTATTATTTGTTACAATAAAAATATGAAAGTTTAAGGAATGTATTCATTATGTAAAAGGGTTCAGTTTAATTCTTACTAAAAAAATTAACCATCTGCCAGGAGCATGGAAATGTTGAATCTTGGTGATGGATATAAGGAAATTCATGGTGATATTCCCTCTATTTTTCTATGTTTGTAAATTTTGTAATAAACTTCTGTTTAAAAAGAAAAGCAAGGCATGACAGGTGAAAATGGTTTCAATCTTCCAAAACACAGTGAACTAGAAAATTATGCATATCTTTTGTTATAATATAAATATTATATTAAATTCCTACTGCAAAGTAAAAAGAAAAGCATGCTTAGAATAATGGAGAGTTCAGTATTGCTAGAACATTACGTGTGTATGTAGGGGTGAGGAGGAAACTCGCAAAAGAAGATAAACTAAAACTAAGATCTAGATGGTGAAAGTGAGAGGCCACCGAGATCTAAGTTCAGGTCAAATCACAGTGTTTCGGGTGTGACTGAGCCTGTCACCATGTCAGGGGAAGGAGTCGTGCACCTGTGCTCCTGGTCACATGGGCACCGCAGTGAGAGGCACTCACCCACACAAGAGCAAAGAGTTTCCTTTGAGGAGAACAGGATTTCCACCTGAGCACAACTGCACGATCAGATTTTCGTATATTTATTTGGACAGGATTTATTCCAGTCATTCATTCACTATTCACAAAGATTAGAAAATAAACTTGGTCTTTTAATTTCTAAAAATAATTTTTAGCTTTTGTATTCATCTGCTCAGGCTGCCATAACAAAGTACCCCAGACTAGGGGGCTTAAGCAACAGAAATGTATTTTCTCACAGTTCAGAGAGGCTGGAAGTCCAAGAGCAAGGTGCTGACAGGTTTGGTTTTTGTCGAGACCTCTCTGACTTGCTGACGGTGCCTGCTCAGTGAGTGTGTCCTCACATGGCCTTGCCGCCGTGCTCTCTGGTGTCTCTGCCTCTTCTTTTAAGAACACCAGTCCTCTTGAATTATGTTCCCACCTTTATGACCTCACGTAACCTTAGTTACCTCCTCAGAGGTCCTGTCTCTAAATACAGTCACATTGGTGGTAGGGCTTCAACATACGAATTTGGGGGGAATACAATTTAGTCCATGACAACTTTCAAACCTAAAAACTCCTCCATTAAAAAATTACAGTTGGATTTATACCCCGGGAGTTAGGGAAAATATGGAGAGAAAGAAGAAGACAAATTTAAATAGTAAAACAAATGATTGTGAATTTGAGACCAAACTCATCTAGCCATCCACAGAAGGCACTGCTCACAGTGGAGGGAGGGGAGAGATTTAAGCGTGTGTGTATATGTGCCGGCATGTGAGTCTTTATCAACTTTTCCTCATGTCTTCAATTATTTTGTACTTAGGATATTTCTTATAAATGTTACATACATCTTTTATATAATTTTACTAAATCTACATATTTGTACATTAAAAGTTGTATAAAATAAGACTAAATTAAATATGGAGTATTAAAAATCACCAAAGATAGTGTAACTGAAAATATTATGATAATATTTAATTCATAATGTTGCCTCCATGATAGCCTATCTAAGATAGGATATGAATTTAAATTGCAGAATAAATATTTAATGTTATCTTTCATTTGGGGATATGATTGAACTGATAGTAAAATATGGTCATCTATTTTTACTCTTTGGAGCTCATTTATTTCAAGATAACAGCTTTGGGTGTTTAGGGAAATACCTTTATATATTTTTCTTAAATTGAAGTATGGTTGATTTACAATGTTGTATTAATTTCTGCTGTACAGCAAAGTGACTCAGTTACACACATATATACATTCTTTTTTGTATTCTTTTCCATTATGGTTTATATCAAGATACTGAATATAGTTCCCAGTGCTATACAGTAGGACCTTGTTGTTTATCCATTCTGTGTGTAGTAGTTTGCATCTACTAACCCCAAACTCCCAGTCCATCCCTCACCTCCCCCCCTCTCCCTTGGCAACCACAAGTCTGTTCTCTATGTCTGTGAGTCTGTTTCTGTTTTGGAGGTAGGTTCCTTAGTGCCATACTTTAGATTCCACATATAAGTGATATCATATGGTATTTGTCTTTCTAACTTACTTCACTTAGTATGAAAACCTCTAGCTGCAGGGAGATACCTTTAAGGTCACACCGTGAGGGAGCGTATACGGTCTCATTCATTTGTACCTGCCCAAGCCATGGTGCTGGCACTGATGGTTTAATTTGTCCTGTGATGTAGTAAAGGATAAACATTTTGCTTAAGTAATTTAATTTTGTGAAAACCTCTTAAAAGGGAATGTTAAAATACTTAAGGAAAACTATTTCAAGAGCATTAAATGAATTAAATTCTATAATTAAAATGTCTCAAACTAAGTCATGAGGAACTCTAGTCATAAGCTTACATCCAGAAACTTGTACTGGGAAGTAATGAATCCATATTTCAGTTAAAATGCTTTGTATTCCATAGTTTTTATTATACTATTTCTGCCAAGATTATCTAATGCAGTCAGATTTCGGTATTACTGCATTTCTACTGTGCTAAAATGTCTTTCGCAGTTGGGAGAATCAGTGTTCCATTCTGGGGAAAAAGACATTTCCTTTTCAGATTTTTCTTCATACGTTATATTACTTTATAAGATTTATGTGTGTGTGTGTGTGTGTGTGTGTGTGTATTTATATAAAACCTATGGATTATGGGAAATGTCTTTGTAAGTTTGCACTGTTCTCCTGATTTGAATACAGATTACTTTTGGTACAAATACAAAAGCTGTTCATTGGTAGAAACGTAGCCCTCGCCAATTTGCCTCTGAGAATGACTTCTCTTCTAATGTGATAGATTTGGCACCAAGTGGTCTCAGGGGTAGCGCTCTGCTCAGATTTTGATCAAAAATGCAACCTGGAATTTCTAAGCACTCTTCTGACTTTCTGTGTGATGCAGTGGCAATGTCATTTAAATGTCCCTTTTACCCTTTAAAGTCAAATTAAGCTAAATCTTTTTTCAATTCAAGGGGACTTATCAACAAAGAAAATATTCCTTCTGGGTTCAACAACCTTGATGAATGTATTTTGAATGCTCATCATGAAGTGGAAAAACTACATGAAAATACTTCTGGTTATACTGGAGAACGGGGCAAACCGAAACGTCAGAAATCCAGTTCCAGACTTTCTGAGCTCAGTGAACATCAAGACAGTCTTGTGGTAAGTGCATACTTCCGTAAAATCTTTACTTGTGGCCAGTTAGGGAATATCACACCTCTTTTCCTTGCTTTGTAAAAAATATCAATGTGGAGTTTCTCAGAATTACAGAGCATGAGTTCTGAAAAAGACCTTAAGAGCTACTAAGTATACACATGTATTTCTTTCTGATAAATACAAAAATCAAGTCCAAGGTAGATTACATTTTGCCAAAGGAACAAGGGGCAACACATGCCTCGGTTTCCATGTTATTGAAATCGGTCTGAGTTTCCTCTCATTCTTTTGAGCATTTTTAAATTTAATTTTTGGAATAAAATTGTCAAAGGCAGTTTTCCTTCTATTCCCCCATTTTATTTGTTCCTGTCTATATGAATATGTAAAAAAAAATGAATGAATGAACTTAAAGTGAGGTGAAAGCAGAATACATAGAGGACGAGGATCAACTGTCTTTCTTTGTGTTCAGAAGTAATTTAATTTCAAAGCTGTACACTATAGTTTTCTTCCTCTACTACGCAGAAACAAAAAAATTAACCTCCTACACGGTTACCTCAGACCTGAACTCTGGATCGTTAATTTGATACAGAAGTTATCGCAGGTGGTTTTAGTCAATAACTAAATATTTATGCAGTTTAACTATAAATATATGTCATCCTTTTTTGTGTATGCTTCAGTTTCTCTGAAAGGTGAGAACAAAAGTCTGTCTTCTAATTCCCTGTAGTTTGAAGAAATGTAACCAAAATAAAAAAGAAAAACCTGAAGATGAATTTTATAATATAACATGAGCTAGCGTCCCTGATAAAAACAGGTAATAGGTAATATCCATTCTTACAATGTGTAAAGCCTCTGTTCTGCTTTATCTCTGAGCAGTTTTTACCTCCATGCTGGGTTTTCTGTAAATTTAGCAAAACTTATGGGCCACTCATTTTCCCGTTGTCAATTTCTGCATGTGCTCAGAGAAGATTCCCAATTTTTTTTTTTTTTTTTTGCGGTACACGGGCCTCTCACTGTTGTGGCCTCTCCTGTTGCGGAGCACAGGCTCCGGACGCGCAGGCTCAGCGGCCATGGCTCACGGGCCCAGCCGCTCCGCGGCATGTGGGATCTTCCCGGACCGGGGCACGAACCCGTGTCCCCTGCGTCGGCAGGCGGACTCTCAACCACTGCGCCACCAGGGAAGCCCCAAGATTCCCAGTTTTATTCCCTAGATAAAATATGCATAAATACAAATCTGGGGAAAACATGTTTATTCCATTTTCTTCCAAATGTCTTGGAACCCTGTTTCTAGAAATAAATTGATCAGCTAGAATGGACAGAGACATCCACCTCAGACCCATGTCTGACACAGTTCTCCCACTACGGAATGTAAGCTTTGGAACCATTGCACATTAAATGGTTTTTAACACTAACTTAATTCTTATTTGGGGGAAAAGTAACATTTTTAGTAAACTAAATGTTACTAACTCCATTAGCTCTTTATTTGGCCCACGATTTGTTTATCTGCCGAAGAGAATTACGTGACCAAAAGTCTGACACTTGGCTTCTCAGAGAAGAATGTACTTCTCTGAATCCCTTTTAAAATGAACTTAACTCATCAATATTTTTTTTCCCACCAGAAATAGTATCTTAATTAGCTAGGTGGTAATAGCTAATAAAAGTGGGAAAGTACATTTATTCCTTAGAATATGTGTGTGATTGCTAAAACTGTGGACATCGTGTTTGTTTAAAAACATTTGGAGCAGAGAGCCTAATTCCATTGTGGTCTTTTTTCTGTGAAAGCGTTTGTCTCCACCTTAGCCGCCAGTTTCTGCATTCCAGGATTATGCAGGTCACATGTTAACATAAGTGAGCCAAGTGGACCGTGTCTTTGTTGCAATGAATAATTTAAAACCCTGTCAACACAACTGAGACAGAAGCAAAACTTCCTCATCTGTGAAGTGGGGGTATTCTCAAAGATCTTTTCTGACTCATATTCCATTAATTTTAAATCTCATCTTCACAGGTCACCACAAAGCAAACAGCTAAGGAACGTAACAATGACTAGTATTTAGACTAGTCCTGAAAGTGCAGCTGGGCATCTTAACTTGCCACTTACTTTTAACCTTCTATTTTTACTTTACCCCACTCTCCTCCAGAACCTTCTCCCACTTCAAGTTCTTTATACACTGACTGAACTTTTGTTTCTGTAGCTGGAAGAACATACATAATTATGTGCCTTCTGTGTGCCAGGAAATAGTTCAGAATCTAGGGATACGGCTGTGAGACAAACAAGCAAAAATCGCTGCCCTCGCGGAGCCTACATTCCAGTAGGGGAAACAGACGAAATCAAGATAAAAAAAGTAAACCATAAAATATATTAGATGGTGATACCTATTAAGCAAGAAATAAAGCAAGAGATGAGGATAGGAATTGTGAGAGGGCAGGGGATACAATTTTAAGGAGAGTGGTCAGAGGAGACCTCCCAAGAATTTGACACTTGAGTGCAAAGACCTAGAGGAAGTAAGGAAACGAGCCATACTATCACAGCAGGTTGCAGAGACCCCGAGACCGTCACTCATCTGGAATGTTCAAGAAACCACAGAGATACTGTTAGGGTTAGAAGAGAATGAGGAAAGTGAAAGAGGTAGTTGGAAGGGGGAGAGAACAGATTACGTAGGGCCTCCTAGGTTATTGTTAAGGACTCTGCCTTTACTCCAGGTGAGATGAGAATCCATGTGAGGGTTCCAGGTAGAGCAGTGATGGGACTTACTGAAATTTGGTTTGACTGCTGTGTTGGAAACAGGCAGTAAGCAGACAAGGGCAAGAAGCAGGAACACCCGTTAGGAAACTCTTGCAATCATCTAGGTTTGCGCTGATGGTGGTGTGAACTGAGGTGATACCGGAGCTGGCAGGTATTGCCTTGCAGGCTGCACAGTGCAGTACTCTAGGGGGCGTTGTTCATATTGACTAGCATGTGCATGGGTCCTCCTGCAGTAGTGTATTGCAGTAGTCAGGAGGTAATAGGTGGATTCTGGATAATATTCTTGAACATAGAATTGACAGGATTTCCTGACATTACGTAACTGTGGGGTGTGAAAGTAACAGAGGAGTCAAAGATGACTCCGAGGTTTTTGGCAACTAGAAGATTTGTGTGGCCAGTTTACCAAGATGGAGAAGACAGAAGTTTGGGTGATGATGTCATGGTTCAGTGTTGGACATGTTAAGATTGAGCTGCCCGTCAAATATCTAAGAGGAGATAGCAGGAAAGCAGCTGGATTTCTGCGAGTTTAGGGAGGGTATCCTGGCTGGAGATGCATCGTGGGAGCCAGCAGCAGATAGAGGCTATCTGAAGTCAGTGTACTGGATGAGATAACCGAGGGAGCGTGGATGGACAGAAAAGGGAGGTGGCCTCAGGGACCGTGAGCCCTGAGGCATACGATCGTGTAAAGGATGGGGAGATGACAAGGTCCCCGTAGAGGAGACTCAAGAAGGAGACCCCAGCAAAGTAGAAAAAAATGAAGTGTGTTTGGTGTCCTGGATGCCAAGTGAACCACGTATCTCGAGTTGGAAAGAAGGTCAGATGATTGGCCGAGTAGAAGACTGAGAGCTTAGCCACTGGGATTACCAAGGTGGAGATCACTCAGTAAGAGCAGTTTTGATGGAGAGATGGGAGCAAACCATCTTCCAGAGAAAATGAGAAGAGAGTGACTGAAGAGTTTGAGTGATAATATCACAGTGATCTCACCAGCCCACAACACAGCCACAGTGACCTATAAAAGCATCTTGCAAATTTGGAATCTCTAAAGTGGGAACTGTCTGCGTACTTTCCCTTATCCTTTTTCCTCTCGGGGCTGTCATGACCAGCCGAGACTAAGAGACTACAGATAATTCAGAGCCCAGAAATCAGTGAGTGGCATTCAGGTGCTCTGCCTTATCTCTAATTATTGCCGTGGTCCCAACCTTTTCCTCTCTCCTTGCACTGCTAGCTCACACCTGTGCTCTTCAGCCTTTCTCAGAAGGAAACCTTGCCCCCTGGTTTATTTTGAAGAGCTAAGAGAGCCAGCCTGTGTTTCAGCAGCTTCCCTCACTCATGCTTCAAACTTTCTCTAGATCTCCACCCATTTTATTTTCTCACCTGCTCAAATGATAAAGTGGTTTTTCTAAATTCTAAGGTTAACTTTAAGGTTAAGTATCCTTGGAAATTCTGTTTTCTACATCCATCTCCCCACCCCGTGTACGTGTACAAACACATACACAAACTCACTCCCTCACTCATACAGACACTTTTCATTGCTTCCTCTCCACTGGCTTATTTCTGCCAGCCTAGAAAATGTCTCTGTCTCTAAAAACATTCTTTCTAGGGCACAATTTAACAGTTTGAATCAAAAGCTATAACTCAGTCACGCAGTGTATCTAATAATCCTACCTCTGCCACCCTGCTCTAGAGACATCATTGTAAATATGGAAAAGACTGTAAGTATTAATTTGCTCACCACGTGAGTATCTATAATCATGGAAAATTAGAAGCAATTTAAATGTTCAAAAGTAGGAGACCAGATAAGTAACATTTGCATGTCAATTCAATAAAATATTATGCGTCGAATAAAAATTATGGTTCTGAAGACTATGTAAGAAAGTGAAAACTGTTTAGCAAGATGTATTTTAAGTGCTTTGCGTATTTTATCAATTTTAATCCTCCAGTAATCCATAAGATAGTTATTGTTTTTAATATTCTTATTCTAAACATGAGGAGACTGAGGTACAGGAGATTAAACAGCTGCCCAAGGTCACACATAAGTGGTGGAGCTCGGATTCCACGATACTCTCCCTCAATATTAAAAGTAGGTTATAGGGCTTCCCTGGTGGTGCAGTGGTTGAGAATCTGCCTGCTAATGCAGGGGACAGGGGTTCGAGCCCTGGTCTGGGAGGATCCCACATGCCGCGGGGCAACTAGGCCCGTGAGCCACAACTACTGAGCCTGCGCGTCTGGAGCCTGTGCTCCGCAACAATAGTGAGAGGCCCGCACACCACGATGAAGAGTGGCCCCCGCTTGCCACAACTAGAGAAAGCCCTCGCACAGAAACGAAGACCCAACACAGCAAAAAGAAATTAATTAATAAAAACTCCTACCCCCAACATCTAAAGAAAAAAAAGGAATCCGCCTGCCAATGCAGGGGACACAGGTTTGAGCCCTGGTCTGGGAAGATGCCACATGCCGCGGAGCAACTAAGCCCATGCGCCACAACTACTGAGCCTGCGCTCTAGAGCCCACAAGCCACAACTAAGCCTGCGTTCCACAGCTGAAGCCCGCGCGCCTAGAGCCCGTGCTCCACAAGAGAAGCCACCACAATGAGAAGCCCGCGCACCGCAACGAAGAGTAGCCTCCGCTCACCGCAACTAGAGAAAGCCTGCGTGCGGCCACAAAGACCCAACGCAGCCAAAAATAAATAAATAGATTTTTAAAATAAAGTAGGTTATGAAGCCGTATATACAGTGCATGCATTTATGCATGAATATGTGTATATAAATACATATTTAAATGTTCATTCCTAGGAAAAAAGACAAATACACCTAAAACGATTGTATGATTGTATTATGGGAGTGGTGGTAGTATTAGAGGCAGTCGTTACTCCCAAAGAATATTTTCCAAATATTCTTTGTGTGATTATACTAATTCTCTAATAAGCCTTACATTTAATATATTAAAAAAAACCCATAGTCTAGCAACTCTCTTATTCATAAACAGCATCTCCTTAATGTCACGTATACCCTCTGAAATCATAGGCAGGGTTCAAGGAAGGAGCACAGGTCTTACACTCAGACCTGAATTTCAGTTGTAACTTTATCACTTAATAGCTATGGCAAGTGAGCGTGTTACTTAGCCTCAGTTACTTCATCTGTAGCATGGGAGTATTAATACCTCTTCCTAGTTTTGTGTGAGATTTGAATGCAATGAAATGTGCTGAAGAGCAGGAAAGACTGCCAGCAGTACATATTTAAGTTCGTTTCTACTCCCTCTGCTCTGATGGCCAACCTCTCCCCTTCATTTTGCCACCAAAAATGTTCAGCAATCTGCATTTCCAGCTCTTTCCACACTTGCTCGTCAACCCCTGTAATCTGAATTCTACCCCTCTAAAGACCTCTCTAAGAAACCACTTTCTCTGTGTCACTGGGTGCACATGTGGTTGGAACTGGTCTTTTAAGACCGCTGTGCTGTTGTCTGCTTGGTCCTTGACCTCCCGAAGTCCTTGTGGTGCTTGATACTCTCATTTTCTCAGAGCTCTTTCTCCCTTGGCCTCCAGGATGTTGACCTCTCTTTGTCCTCTTACCTCAATGACTGTATTCTTCTTCACTGTGTCCTTTACTGGCTGATCTTCCACAAAACATGCTGAGATGTAAATGTTATGCAGGTAATTGCCTTATATCTCTTTTCCATCAGCACTTCACATGAGAGCTTCTCTAATTCCATGCTGTCCGATGTCACCTCTCTACAGATGACTTAGAAATCAACATCTAGGCGATGCTCTCTGCAGCTCACCTTAGATAGTCCTCCCAAGTCAACGTGTGAAGATCAAACTCACCTTCTTTTCCTCATTGGTCTCTTTTTACTCAGTACACTGATCTGATTTCATCAGATCATCATCTTCTTAGTCTTTTTTAATGCTGTACGCGGGCCTCTCGCTGTTGTGGCCTCTCCCGCTGCGGAGCACAGGCTCCGGACACGCAGGCTCAGCGGCCATGGCTCACGGGCCCAGCCGCTCCGCGGCATGTGGGATCCTCCCGGACCGGGGCACGAACCCGTGTCCCCTGCATCGGCAGGCGGACTCTCAACCACTGCGCCACCAGGGAAGCCCCCTCAGCTCATGTTTTTAATGCAGTATAACTCAGCAAGAACTCCTGTCCAAAACTACATGACAGTGATTCTCTGAGTGGTGTCAATATAATGTAAAAAACCCCACCATTTGAACCACTGATTTACAAGTTGTCATTCCTTCAATCATACAACAATTAGCTATATGACAAGCACTGTTTTAGGCACTAAAGACAAAATGGTGACCAAAACAGACACACTGTCTGCCATCCTAAGTTTATATTCCCGAAGAATGAGGCAGATAAGAAACAAGTCAACATATAGGCAGATGGCAGCACATGCTATGGAGAGAAGTGAAGCAGGATGAATAAGATGGGGAATGGACGGGAGGTTAAGAGTTGGCGTTGCATGGGTTGAGTCCTCAGATCAGGCCACACTGAGAATGTGCTTGTGCAGGAACCTGGACGAGGTGAGAAAGTGAGCCATCAGGATATCTGGGGAGAGACTATCCGGGTGGAGGGAGAACAGCCCTAGCCTTTAGAGGTTGTGCAAGAGGGCTACCATGGTTGGAGCAGAGTTGAGGGAGGAGCGTTGTAGGAGATGAGGTCAGAGGCATAGCAAGGGAGCTGATCCCTTAAGGCTTTGTAGCCATCTTTAGATCTCGAGCATTTACCTTGAGTGAGATGAGGAACCACTGGAAGATTAAAGAAAAAAAAAGTCATTTTCTGAAGTACCTTTTGAAAGGGTCCCTCTGGCAACTGTATGGCCCAAGCGTGCTGAGGGCTATTCAGATAGCACCCATCTTAAAAATAAAGATAATATTAACAGTGTAACAAACTACAGTTGGAGCAGTAACCAAAATACATCAGTCACAGTGGCAAGGACCGGTGTCTGTCCGGTTCCCCATCCACCGTTGTACGCCAGTGCCCAGCATAGCTCAGCACTCACAAAAAATGAGTTTAAAAAAAAGGGAGCGGGGCTTCCCTGGTGGCGCAGTGGTTGGGAGTCCGCCTGCCGGTGCAGGGGACACGGGTTCATGCCCTGGTCCGGAAGGATCCCACATGCCGCGGAGCGGCTGGGCCCGTGAGCCATGGCTGCTGGGCCTGCGGGTCCGGAGTCTGCGCTCCACAACGGGACAGGCCGCAGCAGTGAGGGGCCCGCGTACCGCAAAAAAAAAAAAAAAAAAAAAAAAAAAAGGGAGCGAATGAATGGTTGCCGTATAGCTTAGAGTAACTCGGGTAACAAAAAGACCCAAAATGCAATGCCTTGAACACTATAAAAGTCCTTTCTCCCGTGACAACCTAAAGCAGTTTGGGGCTCAGGAGAAGAGTTAGAACACTTGCTCCACGCGATGTTTCAGGGACCCAGGCCAACCGCCTCTCTGCCGTCTTCAGCAAGTAGCTTCCAGAGCATTCGTGGTTTTTATCTCCGTTCCAGCTCCCAAGAGGAGAGAATAAGTGAGTGTCAAGGCATGAACCCGGTGAGGCAGGTTATTAGCCAGGCCTGGAAAACATACATACCACTTCTCACAGCCTGTCGGAGAGAAGTCAGTCACGTGGCCCCATCTACCTGCCGGAGGGGCTGTGGATGCGCTGTCGCTGGGCGTGTGGCTCCCACACTGCTGTGCAGGAAAGGTGGAACGGACTTGTGGGGACAGCTAGCCAGCTCTTCCATAGGCGTCCTCTTACAGTACCAGAAATTCTTTTTGAATATGGATTAATTTATGAGTTTTAAGCATAACAAAACGTAAAACAGAAGGATACAAAAAGAAATTCAGATTTGCCATGAATCCTTTGTTAATGAGAATATATCACATACCTTCTCTTAGAGCTCAAGGTTAGAATAATGAACTTGTTTTGACTAGCAGTGTTCATGCAGCCTTCAGACTGAGCTGTTTGTATACTGAGCGAAGGCATTGTTTGAGTGTCCTCTCTAAAGGCTTTGTCAGCATTTTATAGTTTTAGAAGACAAATTTGTTTTTGCTCCAGGTGTTTTCAAGTGCTTCAGTGGTCAAACAAGTTTTGAGCCTAGCTGTCAATGCCAAAACAGAGATGGAGCCAGGGGAAAAAATTGAAAGTAAATTCCACAGTCTTAAAGCTAATTTTTTCAAAGCTTTTGCTCTTTATAGATTTGAGGTCATTTTTATAATTGAGGAGAGTGGTTCTTAAAATTCAGTTTCTTCGACACCCAAAAATTGTCCAAGTAAATTATATCATAGAAAATCTGTATGTTTTGAAAGTCACTGGTAGGCCTTCTATGAGGCAGAACTAGGCTTTATCTGTTTTTTTTTTTTTTAATATTTATTTATTTAGGCTGCATCGGGTCTTAGTTGCGGCATGTGGGATCTAGTTCCCTGACCGGGGATCGAACCTGGGCCCCCTGCGTTGGGAGCGCAGAGTTTTACCCACTGGACCACCCCAGGGAAGTCCTATCTGTCTTTTTTTAATGCAATTCTAAAAGCAATTTTATCACATTCTACATAAAGACGTAATCTGTTCTTTGCTATTTCTTAAAATTACCTATTACCTTTAAAAGATCCTAACTTTAGAAGGCTAATTAAAATTAAGTTAATGTAATAAGGCATTATTTTTAATAAGAATTGTACTACTTCAACTTTAATAAATGAAAACATCGATGACCTACTCTTTTACCACACCTAGAGAAGTGTTTGGGACATAAATCAGTTTAAAACCTTCAAAAGGCATGGAGTCGGGCGTTTCTCATAAGACCAGCACTATTAACAACTACAGAGCGTTTGAAAGTCCAGTAGCATACTTCTCTTACAATGGAAGCTTTCTACATTTCAGCCAATATTTTGACCTGTATGTTCCATTTTCCCCTCCCCCCATCTCAGTGAAGTGGGGAAATCGCTGATCTATTTCTTAACCTTCCCTCCCTAAACCCTTGGGCAAAAGATGCAAGTTAGAATCTATAAAATGCTTTGCAGCCATTTTTTGTTACCTGCTTTGCAGGTACTTTTGTTACTCTACTCCTGGGTCTTCACTACCTTTATTATTTTCCTTCCGAAAAAATTAGGGTAGGTTGCCAGTTGTAACACATTCTTCACAGATTCCTGTTTCCCAAGGGTATAGGGGCAACCCAACTACCTTAGCAAAGGAACACGGTGTACTTGCCTGCTGCTTTGGTGAAAGCAGACTGAATATTTACTAGCCTCAGTCATGTGGAGGACAACATGAAAACTGGAATTATTGTAAAGCTTTAGAGAGGAATACTGAACAGTACTGAAAGTCACCCTTTGTCAATTACATGTATTAAAAACTCATGTCCTTGGAGAGTTATAAAACACACAGATCAAACATTTTTTAAAAAGTGGCGGGGGTGGGGGGCGAGGAAGTTGAAGTTACTGCTTGTTTTAACCCTGGAAATCAGCTAAAATTTCTCACATTTCACACCTGCTTTTCTCAGAGCTTTTTATTGTAAAACATAGCTATCTTTTTTCTATAATTCTCAAAACCTATATTGCTTAAATCTTGGTTCTTTCTCTTTTGGGAAGAAAATCAGTCTTCTAACATTTTTCTAACTGAAGTATCTTTAAATTTATATAATATTATGGTTTATTTTTTCTTCCTTCTTTCTGAATATCTCTTAGCCTCAACCTGAAGGTTTTGTTGGTTTTTTGTTTTTCCTTTTTTGCGGTACACGGGCCTCTCATTGTTGTGGCCTCTCCCATTGCAGAGCACAGGCTCTGGATGCGCGGGCTCAGCAGCCATGGCTCATGGGCCCAGCCGCTCCATGGCATGTGGGATCTTCCCGGACCGGGGCACGAACCCGTGTGCCCTGCATTGACAGGCGGACTCTCAACCACTGTGCCACCACGGAAGCTCTGAAGGTTTTTATTTCTGCTGAAATAGTCATTTGTATTCACTGTAATTATAAATGTATTTCATTGATAGTGTTTTAAAGTGATCTCAAGGTAGAGGGTTGTGCTTCCCCTAGGAATTCATGTTTCAGAGCATCAGGAAAACCTAATGCTATTGCACTAGATCTTACACTAAAGATTTTGATAATCTATTGAAGATTACCAATGAGAACAAAGATTCTTTGTCATAGATCCCTCTTTATGAGGAAGATCACATTCAGGTAATAAGAGCAACTACACTTTGGCTTCATGAGAGCCATTGTAGAGAGGCCTCTTCTAACTCAAACTTTAGAGGTATAAAAATGTAAGTATAATTGAATGTGGTTATAATTTTTTTTTTATTTCTCAGATCCATTCTAAAATTATCTAACTGTGTAAATCATCTAAACATGTAAATTGGTGTGCAGTAATGGCAGACACAGTCACTGTCTTACTAGTTCCTAGAACATCATCTTAACTGTGGGTAAATAGCAGCAAAATATTTCCTTGGAGATTTCACAGTTTTAGAAGTCATAATAACAACAACAGCTACTATTCATTAAAAGTACAAGGTATTATTTTAATTCTTTACGTGTATTATCTCATTTAATCCTATGACCACCCTATGTTAAGTATTGTTGCCATCCCCCTTTTCCAGATGAGGAAACTGAGAGTCAGGTAGGGTCTTACAGTTGGTAAATGGTGGAGCTAAGATCCCAACTGAAACATTCTGGCTCCAGAGCCACCATTATAGCTATTATGGGATGCTGTCTCCCTTTGTTTTTATTCTTGATGGAGCCTAGGGTTTTTGTTTGTTTTTTGTGGCTGCGTTGGGTCTTTGTTGCTATGTGCGGGCTTTCTCTAGTTGCGGCGAGCGGGGGCTACTCTCCATTGCGGTGCGCGGGCTTCTCATCGCGATGGATTCTCTTGTTGCGGAGCACGGGCTCTAGGCACGCGGGCTTCAGTAGCTGTGGCGCGCAGGCTCAGTAGTTGTGGCTCGCGGGCTCTAGAGCACAGGCTCAGTAGTTGTGGCACATGGGCTTAGTTGCTCCGCAGCACGTGGGATCTTCCTGGACCGGGGATCGAACCCTTGTCCCCTGCATTGGCAGGCGGATTCTTAACCACTGCACCACCAGGGAAGTCCCGAGCCTAGGGTTTTAAACTTTAAGAATTCCAGACAGGTTGGCCACACCACCATAAATGGAAAATATTTACCAAGCCAAAGATTAGTTATCCACTCTAATTATATGCTTATTTTGTGAAGATTTTTGTATATGTCAATTTCATGGGATCATTCTGAACCTTAATCAGATATACTTTCCAACAGGCTTTTCATAAGGAGAGATTATAAACATGTAGATGAATACATGTTGCTTCACTATGTGTTCTTTATTTTGATAACACAGAATACATGGATTGTGCTTAATGGTCTTTTAATGCAGAGCTGAATCTTTGACTTCAACGAAAGTCGGTTCCAGATCTCCAAGGCAGCTCTGTATTTGGGTCTCCCGAATGTAAACGAGCTCCTGTTTGCATATTTGTAATCTTCCTGCCTGGGGATGGCTTACTTTGTGCTCAGTCACCCGAGTTGTATTTAGAAACTGTTGGCCGTTTTTACAGAGGCAGTCAGAAAACCTTACAAATATACCTCCTGATAAGCATTAAGCCCTCTTGGTCAGCCTGAAATACACGCTATTTGAAGTAAGTCTCGTGTTTATATTTTTTGTCCATCTTGGCTAATATAAAGATTAATATTAAATATCACAGAAAGAAAGGTTCTGAAGTTAACTCCCTGTCTTTTTATGGCTATTTTATAGGTTAGATACAAGCTACATATTCCCCCAGATCATATTGTCAATATAGACTGAAAAGATGTTAAATAGACAATGAATGTTACTTTGGCTTCTGATCACATTGGAGGTCAGATTCCTCAAGTCTAGCTCTGATGCCACCCTGGTATTCTGAGAGTCTGGGTTTTGTTTATGTTTAGCTATAAAATGTGGATAATAACTAACAAGAACGTTATAGACCACAGTGACCATTTCTGTGCTGCTATCAGACATCTTTGTTAATGGAATGGTAAAGTTCAGCATATAATTTTATGCCAGCAGTGTCTAATAAACTGTCATAATTTTAAAGATAGGACTCTGATGACTAGAAGTAATACCTCCTTGTTATCCGATGTTTCTATTTTAAAGAAAGGAGGGTCTGTTGTTGCATTGCATACGTCTTACCATTCCTGCTAGGCAACAAATGGTTCGTTTTGTTACAGAATATGGAAAGTCTCAATCCCACACCATCTCATGAAAGGATTGGACCTGATGATGTTGAACTGACGTCCGATGGAAGGTAATTTTAGAGTTTTCTCCTTACATTGTTTATAAGAATGTGAAGAGCCTTTTTTTTTTTCATTCAGTGCAATGTGCATTATAAGAACTAAAAAGAGTAGAATTAAAGGACTATATGTTTACCAACAGTATTTTATAGCGAGGAAAATGTTTAAATGGAAAAATCTACCATGGTGCTGTTAAAGGCAGATAACCATATTCCTGTTTTGTGTTGTTCCTAGTTTTGTTTCGTTCTGATTAATTTTTTGTTTTGTTTTTGAATTTCATAAGAATTTTATTTAGAGCTACTGAGCTTCTAAAATAAATGAAATCATAATTTCAGTGAATGAGAAGCATCGTTATAAAACAGAATGACATCTTATGATATTTTGTTTGTAGCAAAGAAAATGAAAAGGACTGCAGACAGACCCAGCATTCTGAGGTAAGTAGCTAACAAGTAAGGTTTTGACTGTGACAGGTCTGTCCCTACATCCTTGAGAGTTAGTGTGAAGTATTATTAGCTTATCAATAAGGGGTGATGACATTCAGTGACGGGATTGTGATTGGTGAGAAAGACAAATGCCAAGACATGAAGATTCCTTGAGAAATCAGAAGAACTCCACTCTTTTGCTTTTTAAATTCTTTCATTTTGCTTGTGAGGATAAACTTTAATAGCATGGAGATTTCTCCTTAGGTTTTCCATAAAATAAGACAAAACAAATACCAAAGCTACTAGTTTTATTTTCCGTGATTTCATGCAGTTTTTAAGTGATTAAAATAAATAGTGAATTTTAGTGGATGTGTCAAAGAGATGATCTTATTAATTTTCAAATTAACATAAAATCAGTTCAAGTTATGAAATCCAGTTCATTTTCTGAGTTTTGTGTCTTGTTTTAAGTAGACAACAGAGAAAAAATATCTAACTCCCTTCTGTGGTCCATATCTTAAAGTTTCGGTGACCTTCCTGGCTTCCCTGTTGTCCTCTGGGGGCATAGCCTTGCTGACCCAAGTGTTTGGTTTCCTTTGCTCCCGACGCTGGCTTCCATTCGGTGTTCTGAGCCTCATTTTTCATTCATGCATGTGTATGTAATCCAGTACTTCCAAATGCTTCCAGCTGCACCTTCAATCTTATCATCAGCTTTCTTTTTGGCAAGAGTTAAAGCGTTTCTCAACCTGTTCTTGGATTCTGACTCTTGATATATTAATTATACATAGAACTTCCCCTCTAACCCAGTGATTGTTCATCTTTTTTGTACACTAACCTAACCCACTGATGGATTTATTCAGTAATATATATTGAGTCCTACCCTGTGCAGGTAATGTGCTAGGAGCTGGGATTTAATAACAGCTGCAGTTCCTACCTCCATAAAGTTTTCCAGTCTAGCAAATTAAGAATTCAAAAGCTCTGGACCCCCTTCTTAGAAAAATGCCCACTCAAGTAGAATCTGGCATAAAATTGCTAGAAATGAATGACCACCTGCCACCCCGCCTCCGCAGTGTCCTGGACTCCTCGTATCTCCTCTGTGCAGTTTCTCACGTGCACTCCTTCGTTAACCCAGCCAGACGAAGGGAAGGGAGGCTGCTGCTTTTTGACTTTACAGATTCTGAGCCGCTACTTTCATCTCTATTTCCAACTCCTTTATGCTTCCTTCCTTGAGACCCAGGCAACAAGCAGACCTTCTTTCCTTGTCTCTAGTCACCTTTCTTCAGAGCCCAGCATCCCCACGATAGTGTTGTTTTAGTTTCCTTCTGTTTCCTCCTTTCTCTGCTCTCTTCCTCTGCTCACAGCAAGCACCTACTCATCATGCCACTGAACCTCGTTTTAAAGAAAATGGCTTTACCAGCCTCCTAGAGAGTTCTCCTCAGTTATTCCCTTTTATGCCTCGTATCCTTTAGGAGATAAAAGGAGCCTTTGTGGATGAACTATGTAACTAACTCATAAATTCCAAGTGGCACCCAAACAAAATGGGTGCTGAGCCCCGTTTACCTTGGTGTTTCTGTGGACAGCTCCCACAGCAGAGCATACGTCACGGGGAAGGGATCTCACGTCTTTCTCCCATGGGCCAGGATCTATTCTTACTTGTGTCGTGCATGTGCGTTTACCAATCAGCACCTAGCCCACTGTTGGCACTCCTGAAGCACTCGCTAGTAATAGTCATTGTAATCATGGTAATTTCAGCTAGGCGATAAAATTGGGCGGTGACTTAAAATCCAGACTAAGCTCTCTGTGTCATCTTTCTTTCACAACTGCACCAAAGGAGGGAAAAAAGACATCACTCCACAAGGTTAGGATTGTGTTTCTACTTGTGACGGCGTGTGTCTCCTTCACTGAAAGAAATGTATTTTATTACTAATGAAGGACTGTGAAAAGATCTGTCTTCCATTATTAAACCTCTTTCCCTTGTCTACAGTCTGTCATAATTTCCTACTTTTTAATATACGGAGCACTTTCTAGAACTTATGCAACCCAAGTAGTTAATCTGGTTTTCTGAGAATATCGCACTGATTCCTAAATCTCAGGGATGGAAAGGAAGTCTAGAGGTTGGTTACCCCTAGGAGAATTCTGTTTGTTATTTTTTCCAGGTCTCCTATAGCATCGGATCGAGATGCTAACATTTACATGCCCACTGTGAATGGATATGATAATGTTTCCGATTTCATTTTCCATTAAGGCAGATTTTGTCCTCATTAATATTGCCCTTGAAGTTTTTCCTTATAAACGCCCAGATTCACATGCGGTAACGTTAGGCAGATGACGGCTATTGGAGAAAGGTGCTTGGTCTTTCTTCTTGCACTGGTATTTTCACCAGAACGAGGAACACTAACCTCCACCGTCACAGATGCTCCTCCGAGGGATACACAGGCAGGGAGGGGCTGGCTTAGAGTCTGCTGCTCAAAGGCACATGCCTGCACAGCTGTGACTTCATGTTTTAAATAATCATTTTGCAGCCCTAAGTGTGTTTTTGTTTGAAGGCATGTGTTGAAAAGTAAACACGGGCCTATACTTCGTTGCCTGTCTTTTTACTTTCTTTTAATTATACAACGTATCTTATCCAAAAACAGAGTCTGCTCAGATCTCGACTGGTCACTGAGGGTCATCCATTTCTATGTCATCTGAATTTCTTAATGCGGTTTGCATTAAAATTCGTCTGGTGACACACTGGCGATGGGGAAAAATGTTAGAGTCCCTTCAAAATGTCAAAAATTTAAGTATGATTTCTTCAGCTACGTTTTGGAAAGGCTGACATTTTAAGAAAATACCGTTTGGGCTGGATGAAATAGGATAACATGTGCAAGAGCTGTGGAGTTCAAAGGCTTTGTTCTGTTTGTTTTTAAACTCATTTGACAACTGGAAGTATCCAGGAGAGAGGTTGTCCTTAAAACTAGCAATTTCTAGATTCTGAAAGACAGCACTGAAAAATTTTCAAAGTTCAGTTTACAACGGAGTGTATACTTTATGCTTCAGTTTGATTCCGTTCAATAAGTTATTTTCTGTTGTGGAAATATTTTAGGCTTCCGTATAAAATCCAGACTAGTAAAATTACAACCTTATTCTTAATCTTTTTGTGAAGAAAGCAAAACATGTAAAAATTATTAAGTACATGGATGGGTATTACATTACCTGGAAGAGGTCCTTGTAGTCAGAAGTTTACGGTTGATGAAGTGTTAAATTCTTTCAAGATATTTTTACATTCTTTATGCTTTCTAAGCCTACCGTTTTAAAAGAGCTTAGAAGCATACCTTTGATAACAAATAGGACATTCATAATAAACAAAAGACTATTTCCCTTTTTCTTATCCTGCCCAAAAAAAAAAAAAAAGTGGGGAGAGAAGATAAGACTTTCTAATCAAGTGTAAGAATTAATATTAATTGTCACAAGAGGTTAAGTGCAGGCTTCTATTTGCCGTGAGAAGGTTTGAGATAACTTCTGAAATATCCCTATCTACAAGTGTTTATGAAATGGATGACTCAGTTATTTCAGCTTCACCGTATATCATGGGAGCTCTAGGATTTGTTACTGGCTTTAATATCAGAACCAGAAAAAATGTAAAAGCTCTATTTGTGTAGATTCCTTTCCAATTCCATCCAGTCTTGAAAGGCTACAGAAGCTTCACGATTCAGATGAATTTGGGGAATTTGTTATGTTCATTTTCCTTTATTGTCAAGCCAAGCAGTAAATGTTTATACTTCCATGTGGCCCTTCTGTTAACTCTGTGTGGTTCCTTCCTGTGCACACTGCCTTGTGCAGGGCACTGATACTGTCCTGTCCTGCTCTGGTGAGCTAGGAGTCACTGCTGCTTACCCAGATCCTGTGTAGGGAGGGAGAAGGGGTAGAACAAAAATTCACCTGCGATTTGATGCCAGGGCAAGAGCAGGATCAATAAAGTCAGGATAGAAAAAGCCGGGCCCAGCCAGACAGGGACAAGTCCTAACCGGGATCAGGTGGATGGACTAATAGTTAATGGTTCCTTTACCTGAATGTGAAATGTCACGTGCGGCCCCAGGCAAAATGAGCTCTCTCTTATTTGCTCCCTAGCACCCTGTGTTTTTCTTTTATAACATGCGTGTGACTTGGCACTTAGGTGATCAGTGAATCCCTTCCACAGCAAATGCCCTATCTTGTTAATCCCTTTAATTCCAGTACCTAGCACATAGTACATGTTCAATAAACACTTGCCCAATGAATGAATGGGAAGGGGAGGTAGCGTATAAATGGAATTAGCATTTCTTCTACAGTTATTACGGGCTGGCTGTTTTTATGCTACATGTTTTTCACTTAATCTCCACAGCTTTATGGCGTTTTGTTCCTGTAGGAGAGAAAAAGAATCTCAAGTACAAAGTTTACTCATTGAAGATCTTGCAACTGGTCACCTGTATTTGAACTCCAGTCTCTTACTCTAAAACCCATATCTCACATACCCTATTGTCTCTCCAAAGAGCCAGTCCCTCAGTTTATTTCATGACATGAATGCTTAGCATGTTTTCGTATGGTACCACATTTTGGACAAGGGTTTAGCGTGTGACATTCACAGCACAAGGATCTCTGAGTTGATAAGTGTGAAATGAATGTATTTACCCTGATTTAACTGAAGATACAATCTGTGTAAACAACAAAAGTTGAAACCAAAAATATTTTGGTATTTAAGAATGTCCTTGACATTTTAACAGTAATTATCTAGTAGGAGAAACAGACAAGCAAGTAGACAGGCACGATACTCTACAATAAGCACTGTTAGAGAGTGGGAAACAACCTGGTGAGGTGCCTCACCCAGACGAGGCTGGCAGACTTTTGAAGGAAGGGTAGGTTTTTGCTAGTGTATTGCTGTAGAGCCTGTGTAGCCCCCGAGCAGCACAGCGGCGCAGGGCCGCGTGTGTGGATGTGCTGGTGAGTGAGCCCTGCCGAGTGTGTCCGTGGCTGTGCGAGCTCCTGTGGGTTCACGTAGGATGCATCCCTCCCTTGCTGGGCAGGTCAGCCAGGGGGTCCAGAAGCTCATGTAAGTTAATACAGGTCTGCAGTGTGAATGATATCCCGTTGCAGATGGCACAGTGCACGTCCTAAGCACGCATAAATGATGGCCCTGACTGGCTTCTGCTTGACTGCAGATACAGTGACCTCTTTGCTGTTCCTCAACGTGTACAAGATGACCGTGCCTCAGGGCCTTTGCACTTGCTTTCCTTCTTCCTGGAATGCTCTTCCCACAGAAGAGCATCTCCTTCGAGTCTCTGCTCACACGTCACCTTATTGGAAAGACTGTCCCCGGCCACCCAAGAAAATAGCAGGCCGTGGGCCGTACCTCCATCATCCTCCATGTTTTCCTCCATGTCCATAGCACTACCTGACTTTTTATTTTCTTTATTAACTATCCCCTTCTTTAAGATTTATTAGGACAGAGACTTTACTTGGGCCACTGAAATTTCTCCAACATCTAAAAAACTGTCAAGTCCATGGAAGGCCCTCAAAAATTATTTCTTAGATGAATGAGTAAATAAATTTTCTCTTTGTATCTCTAGCACCTGACATATCATAGACAGCCCTGTTATATGTATATAATATGTGATATATATGCTTATAATTGAATAAACTAGAACAATTTTGACCTGATTCTCTTTGTCAGAATAATAGAGTCCTATCAAGGTTGTCTATCCCAACATCCTACCCAGGGTGGTAATTGCTCCCTCTCCTGCATTTCTAACGCCCAGACTTTACTTGAACACCGTGAAGGGCAGCTCACCAGTTCACAAGGGGACTGCTGTGGCCTCACACCAAAATCGAGTTTCCAGAGCCCCACTGAGTATAGTGGAGCCTGTTCCGCTAAACGCCAGCCCCCTTGCTGTGGAGAGCTTGCATGTCTCACACACAGCCCAGCACAGAGTGGGTGCACCAACCCACTGTTGTTGAAGGAGTGAGTAAACCCATACATCCTGGAGGAAAAAACGAAGGAAGAATTTTCTAATTTTAATTTTCTTACTTTGCGGTTGGTGCTAATTTGGATGTGGCAATCATAAAAAGTACACGTTTTCAATTAGCTTGTGTGTTTGTGGAACTGGGGGATTTTATACATGTCATGTCAAGCACTGCAGGACTCTTGAGTGCCCTGAGGGGACACAGGTACCAGGGGGAGCAGAGCCAGTGACTGGTGTAGCAGGGGGTGCCGGCTGCCTGTGAGCCTGGCTTGAGGCCTGTGGGTCTTCCCAGCAGCGTGCATTCCCGTGCCTGAGGCATCAGCCTGGAAAATGCACGTTTCTCCAGGATGAGTCAGTTTTTTAAATCCTTCAGTGACTTTCCATTATCTACCACGGGATAAAATCCAAACTTAGCCCAGTATGCAGGGCCTCTGGCAGCCCAGCCGCTCATCCGACCCCCTCGTCACGTGTGCTAAGGACAGGCACCCAAGCCTCTCGTCTCCTGTGGTCACTGTCCCCCACTCCTGCCCGCCTCTCTGTATGAAGTGCCCTCTGGCCCACACAGCCCCCAAACGCTGTTGTTGATCCATGATGGGAACACAAGTGGCTCTCTTCTCTAACCATTTTTCATAACGCGTCTAAGACTCTGCCCCGCCCTGTCGTAGCATGTTGCACCTTGAATTGCAGTTTATATACCTCATCTCCCACTCCTCTCTTGAGCATTTTGAGATGTAGCAATATTTTACTCATCTTCCTGTGGTGCCTATAATAATAAAAAGAGGGATCGCTTCCATGTGTGTGGCTCTGCTCCAGGCACCGTGCTAGAGGCCTTTCATACCTTCTCTCAGATCTTCAAAGGAACCTTGCCAGGTTAGTGTTTTCAATGCCGTTTTATAGATTAGGAAATGGAGGCTCAGAGGAGTGAAATGGCTCAGCTAGGGCACCAAGCTACTAAACGTCAGTCACACTTCAATCCCAGGTCTGCCCGGAGGGAAAATTCACGTCCGCTCCTCTGCTGGTCAGTGGCTTCAAAGATGGTCCTCGTGAAGAAAGTGCTATACTTACAACATGGAATCATATATCTTATATTCTTCCGTTTTATATGTCTCTAAGTGTAACAGTTATTAGAAATCTGTATTGACAAAATGTTTATTTGCTGTATGAGGTTCTAACACGCACACACGCACCACACACACACACACACACACACACACACACACACACACACACACACACACACGATAGGTGACTAACTGATGCTGTAACTTTTAAAAAGCTGAGCACCAGATTGGGTCATTCAACTCTGTCTACTTAGGATTCAGCTCAGGGAACAAATGATTTTTGTGCCATAGATGCATAATCTGTGTGTTTTTTCCCCTACAATAGACAAGCAGAATGTTTAAAGTGTCTTAAAGCCCCAGATTTACTTAGCGTTTGCATCTTTCAGTAGCTTATCATGAACTGATTGGTGATATTTCATTTTATCCCAAATGTAAAGAGAATGCTTCATTTCATGGAAATATAGTAGTAAAAGCCCCATCTATTCCCCTGGTGATATCAAAGTAGGGTGAATAGCTATTAAAAGGAGGTGGAAGTCTTAGTACTGCTTTATTTTAAGCATAAGAATATTTCTCATACATTAACAGAATCATTTATGATTTCCAGATGTTTGTTTTTTTTATTTAATGATGGTATATTTGCTAAAATAAATTTCCGGTTATTCTCAAAGAAAATCTTTTGTACAGATCTGTGCTACTTGAGAATTGTGTTTTGAGGCAACACTTTTATTTATAATTTTATGAGAGAGGAGAGTATGGCAGTGGTTGGGTTTTACCCGATGCCAAAGGACAAGGTAAAAAAGACTAAATTTCAATGCAGTTTTTTAAACATAAAATCACTTAGTTAAAATAAGGGGGAGAGTTTTCCCATCCCCCAGACATCCTAGCCTGGTGTGCATGCCACCAATAAACAAAACCAAGAAAACAAGCCACAGTTGCATATTTGTAAGGTATAAATTACGCATCTCTGACTTGCCAGCTCTTGCCTTTTCACTTAAAAAAAAAAAAAAGTCGTGCTCCCTGTGTAATTTTGGCTCATTTCCAGAGCGCGTATTCCTTACGCTTAGCTGCTAGCTGCGACACCAGACCCCCTTGCTGTCTGAATTTGCGCAACAGTGCATACCCAGAGCTCCTCCATAAATAGTCTGTTCTCCCCACACTCGAGGCGAAAACAACCACAGGAAATCTGGGGATGTGCAGCTAGCCCCGCTTAATGGATCTAAGCCTGCAGGGCCAGCAGGAGAGCACACGTGTACACAGCCTCCGCTCCTGGCCCTGCAGCAGCGTTTACCTAAGGGGCAAGGAAGTCTGCGTGCAGGAGACACCATGTTGCTGCTGCAGCCTTGGCAACGGCACTAGCTGAGTTTTGGGTTTTCGTTTACAGTCTGGAGAGCCATCCTCCCTTAAGGAAACACAAACTCCTTTTCCCTCCTTCCTGGCCCCAGTCAGTAATCATCCAGACTGTCAGCTGCCAGCAGTTACCAGGAAGAGCAGCCCGCGGAAAGCATCTTGTCTTTCTTCCAGAAGCAAAGTTAAAGGAGCGTAGATGGATGGTCGCTTTTTGCATGCAAGTGGCCAGCTAGCATCCAGGGGGCATCAAGCTATGATTTCGGTTTCCGTGCCGGGGACATCAGCAGCTGTGGCTTGGGAGGTTTCACCCAGCAGGAGTGGAATTGCTGCGGACGTTTGGGGGTTTTGATGAGCAGTAGAGATTTGGGGACGTTGTGCTGTTATTGCAGGACCCCACCATGAAGATCCAGGAGCGTCCCAGCCTACCTGACAGCAAGCTGCAGAGGACTGCAAATGCTGATGACCAGCAAGAGAGCTTTGTCTCCGGAGTGCCAGAGCTGGACCTGACTGCATTGTGCGATGAGAAGAGCTGGGAAGGTAAGGTCATCTGCTGTTTGGATGATTTAATAGTGGAAAAGCATATGTAAATTAGCAGAAAGGAGAAGCATGTTGGATGTGTGGGTGAGAGCGAGAGCTGTGTGTGCAGAAGTAAACCACATTTCTAAATGACTGAAAATCCTTCCCCTGACTTAGGAATGTGTCACGTTCAGTGTTGCCAAGAGTAACTGCAATCTATGAAAGAAAATGTGCTTATCCTTTATTATAGTGTCACCTTGCAGTCCTTTTTTTTTTTTTTTTTTTTTTTTCTGATTTTGACTCTCCAGGGGTGCTGATGTGTGAGTGCCTTTTTCCCTCTAGGAGTACAAGCTGAGTAATAGGGAACTGGTGTGCATTTAGGGTTTGCTGTCAGTGTAACTGCTTCCCCCTGCTACATGCCCACCATCCACCTCCTTTGCTAAGTCTCCTCCCCATTTTTCAAGATGATTTTGATCTGCTTTGATTCTATGTTTGTTTTTATGGTTAGAATTTTTAAATCCAGGTTAGCAAACAAGGAATTTGCTTATCAGGAAAGCGCTGAATAAAAATGCTTCTTCTTGAAAGCCTGTAATACATTGCTTTAGATTGGTTTTTCTACAGACTTTTGACAAAAACGTTAGAAATTTACTTCTGCGGAAGAAGAGGGTATCCTCGTCTTGTCAAAACTGTACTTCAGGGAGGATCCTGCAGCAGTTCTGTCAAGCTGCTGTTCTTCCATTTTCCATGTGTCTGCACCCAGACATATCAGTGTGTGTCCAAAATAAGTGCCCATCTGCCTCTAGGCCGTATGTGTGTTTGAAGGCTACAGAGAGGGAGAAATTGCGCTCCTGGGTTCAGAACAGCAGCCTGATTTAACACAATGACTTAGCAGAGAATGGCAACTATTAAGAAAATCAGTCTTTTTCAAAAGCACCTGAGTTTCTTGTTTTCTGCCCACCCCTTTTTAACCAAAAAGTATTCGTTATGTTAACGATCTTAGATGAAGGGCCAAAAGATGATCTAAAAAGAGCACAAGGTGAAAAATAGTAGCACCCATGATGCTCCTTGCGTCGGGCTTTAGGGAAACAAAATCAAACTGGTTTTTTATTCTAATTTTCCCTCTTTGCAATCTAAGAAACGTGTTCCAGTTCTTTTTGTTGTTGTTTTGTTTTGTTTCTCCCATGTAATTAAGCAGTGGATCTGAGATTTTGTCAGATCGTCCCAGCCCATAATCTGTCCACTGGGGGAAGAATTCCGGGTTTTTTGTTCTGTTTTTAAGGGATCCATTCCTGGCTGGTGTTCGTTGTTGTTCTTTCGTGTACTTTGAAATAATCAGGTGTGCTTTTAATTCATACATTGAAAACAACCTTACCACCCCACCAAAAAAGTCCCATGGTAGCCACGGTCACCCAGATAAAACAAAAACAGTAGCCAAAATCAATGCTATATTTGGGTTTCAAGAATGTGGTCTCCTCATATCATTAACATACAGCTCTAGATAAAAACTAGGATTTGGGGTCAGAATTCAAATTGGCCATATTATCTTGATGATTTATTGAGGAAAGGGGAAGGTAGATTCTTCCTCCTCCTACTGAAGTGGATGCAGGTGTTGGATTATTTTTACTTTGGTGAGTCATAAATTTATAGTCTCTTCCAGCACACTTAAAGAGGCTAAATATAAAGCTGAAAAATCTCTCCAGAGTGGGTGAAAGCTAACTTATTGTTTCCTTAAAACTATTTCATCACTTAATGGAAAGAACTTTCTGCCACATAAAAAGTAAGATGAAGGGACCAATATTTTATTATATTTTGTATTGGAAAAGTAGATGAAATTTTTTTTTTTTTTGCGGTACTTGGGCCTCTCACCGTTGTGGCCTCTCCCTTTGCGGAGCACAGGCTCCGGACACGCAGGCTCAGCGGCCATGGCTCACGGGCCCAGCCGCTCCACGGCACGTGGGATCTTCCCGGACCGGGGCACGAACCCGTGTCCCCTGCATCGGCAGGCGGACTCTCAACCACTGCGCCACCAGGGAAGCCCCTAGATGAAATTTTTAAAGCTTATGGCGAGAAAGAAATACATTTTACTGTGCTTGGGAATGTGAATTGTGTTATCCATGTAATTTATGAAATGAGTTGTTTTAACTTTTTTTTTTTTTTTTTTGGCCGATTACTGCATTTGTCATTGAACTTGCATATCTCAGAAATCTAGATGGATTCATTTCAAGGCTGTTTAGATCATTTGGTTACAGCTTTCAGTATATTTATATATATATTCATTTATTTTAAATGTCCACTTTACATTATAGCCATAATATAGCTGTAAGTCTAGTCAAAGGAATTTTTGCATAAAGCCTGGCTAAGATGAGAGCAGTCAGTTCTGTCACCGAACTGAACCACTTTCTCTGTAGCTTCAGTAAGAAACAAAATGGTGGCTTTCCAGTAAGGAATTAACTTTGCACTAATTTAAACGGTGAATGTGAAACCAGTGCAACAAAATACATAAACAAAAGGAGTAGTTACCGAAACCGTATGAGCCAGTGTCCCTCTATAGGTCTCCGTCACTAGTCTCCAGACCACCATGTAGTGTAACCCCCTCTCTTTGGTTGGCTTATTCTCCATCCCCAAGCCATAGTTCATTCTCATTCACAGAATATCCGGTGAGACAGTACTTAATGAGCAGCCTGCTGGTACTGTTCTCTGCTGTGTATGCTCCCACGTGGAAATGATGTTCTCTGGCTTCTGGGGCATATGGTATCAGGGAAATAAAAAGAAAAATGAAACTGATAATAGGTTCCATAGGCCACATAGAGTGGAACCCTCTCCAAGTGAATGTAGGATCATGGTCTAGCTGTGCTTGTTGACAGATTCATAATACATGCTTGATCTTTTTTTTCTCTCTACGTGTAGCTATGTATTAGGGCACATTATTTGATCTGTCCACATGACAGCAACATCATCATCGCTGTTACTAGGGTTTCCGCTCTCCAAAATTAAATGAATACACAAATCAAATGAACTAGTCTTCCTTATTTAAAGTCCTTGAAAGTTACATAATTAGAATGTTCCCAATCAGCCAATTCATGTTGATTTCCACCCCTTGTGGAAGTACTGAGATGTAAACACCCAGTTACTCTATTAGATTTGTCCTGGTGAAATCAGCTTTGAAAGAACCTTTTTTAAAGGACATAAAATACTTCAGATATCTTATTCGTCACTTACTGCTTATCAAAAATAACTGTAGAAAGGAAATTCTCTAAAAAAAAATGATAGAGAAGCCAGGGATTTTAAAGATCTTACAGCTGAGCCGTCCCATTATACAGCTAAGAAAGCTGAGGCCGAAAGAGGCAACATGTTGATTCAAGATCACTGTCTCCTGACTTCCACCCTCTTCCTAAGCAGTGCCAGTTCAGTATGGCGGCAGGCAGTGGGACCGTGAGGTTAAGGGGCAGACACGTCCAGAGTTCAAATCATGGCTCTACCACTTAATCAGCTTTGTGGACAAGGTAGTCAGCCTGTCTCCGTTTGGGCCTCAGCTTCCCCATCTTGTAATAGGTGGCACAGTACCTAATAACGTGTAGTAACTATAGTAGTATCTACTTAGTATGTTTTTGCAGGATTAAATGAGCTAACATATGCACAGTCACTTGTTGGGCACTGAGTGAGTGTTAGCTGATGTTGCCTTTTTGTTTGTTTTAACTTTTTGTTTTCTCTTGGAGTGTAGCCCATTAACAATGTCGTGATAGCTTCAGGTGCACAGCCATACATATGCATGTATCCACTCTCCCCCAAACTCCCCTCCCAGCCAGGCTGCCACATAACATTGAGCAGAGTTCCCTGTGCTGTACAGTAGGTCCTTGTTGGTTATTCATTTTAAATATAGCAGTGTATACACGTCAGCCCCAAACTCCCTAACTATCCCTTCCCCCCACCCTTCCCCCCAGTAACCATAAGTTTGTTCTCTAAGTCTGTGAGTCTGTTTCTGTTTTGTAAATAAGTTCACTTGTATCATTTCTTTTTAGATTCCGCATATAAGGGATGTCATACGATGTTTCTCTTTCTCTGTCTGACCTACTTCACTCAGTAGGACAAACATGCACCCCAGTGTTCATTGCAGCTGTATTTACAATAGCCAAGACATGGAGGCAACCTACGTGTCCATTGACAGAGGAATGGAAAAAGATGTGGTACATATATATATAATGGAATATTACTCGGCCATTAAAAAGAATAAAATAATGCCATTTGCAGAACACGGATGGACCTAGTTGATGTTATTTTGGATTGATGGCTACTAAGTTTCCCTCTAACTCTGATAGTTTGCGAGAGTATTGGAACAATTTAATAGGACAGCCATTGTTGTAAGATTAAATTTTGGAATTCTAAGGAAAATTTTATGAAAGGCTTCCCCCAGTGAAGACCCCTCACCAGTGGGGCTTCCATGTTTCTGCATCTGGGATGTGCAGGGACCTCCAGTGCTGCCGAGTAGCCTCCTGGGAAGACGGCGTGACATCACGACGAGTAGGGATGGCTCTCGATAGCATATACCTAGGTGGTAATGAGACGTGGAAAGCATCAGCTCCCTTAATTCTGTGCAGATTTCTTAGAGATAAATCATCAGTAGTCAGTTTTCTTTGTGTAGTAAACGGATCCAGCCAGCTAAGCAGAGAGGAGCTATGTCCCAGTGATCCCGTTAGCATTAGTCAGAGTTGTATTCCCTCTTCCTGCAGTGAATCTCCTTCATTTCCATGTGTGCTGCAAGTGTCTGAACTGGAACTCCCCCAGGATCTCTTCTTTTTTATTACTTAGGTAGCAAGCATACAGCTTTTATCTGTTATTTCTGACCTGCTGTGATGTCAGCTAACCTGGGCGGATTAATTTTTAATAGACGTGCCATACTTAAGTCCAGAGTTCTTTGTGACCAGACACATGGCTAAGATCAAAACCACCGTACCCAGGGAATTCTGGTCCAGATATGAAAACGCTTTTGTTTTATGTGGTCCTTTAAGATGAAAATCCAGTTTGAAGCCTCAACTCTTTTCTCTTTTCCTTTGAATAATTGTCTTGCAATATCCTTGTCTGTTTCATTGCTCTAGAATTACTGATTAAAATATAAAATATTTCCCAAACCCTCAGTTGGGAATGGTCAGTGAACACAGTCTCAAACTCGCTCTCTAAGCAGGTAGGTCATGCATAGGACATGCTATCACGGACTACAGGGTTGTTCTCGGTTTGTTCCTGTTATTCTATTTGAGCGCCAACTATCAAAACATGAGATAGCCTTGTATTCTTAGATCACTTCAAACTAAAACAGAGGAATAGTTGGTCTTACTGATTCTTTAGTTATACTGAACTATGTATTACATGTAATTATATAACTCTTTTGAGTAGGAGCTTTAAATTATAAGACTGTATAGAATTAAAGAAAGAGAGAAAAAGGAGAGAGAAATCATTTAAGCATTTCATATTGCATAGGTGAGAAACTTCTGTTCTATCTGCAGCTAATGATGAAACATGTCTTTTTATTTTGTTAAGGTTGAAATTCTTTTTCTTTTTTTAACATCTTTATTGGAGTATAATTGCTTTACAATGGTGTGTTAGTTTCTGCTTTATAACAAAGTGAATCAGTTATACATATACATATGTCCCCATATCTCTTCCCTCTTGTGTCTCCCTCCCTCCCACCCTCCCTATCCCACCCCTCTAGGTGGTCACAAAGCTCCGAGCTGATCTCCCTGTGCTATGCGGCTACCTCCCACTAGCTATCTATTTTACATTTGGTAGTGTATATAAGTCCATGCCACTCTCTCACTTCGTCCCAGCTTATAAGGTTGAAATTCTTAATGGTCTTATATTTCTCTTTATTTATTTATTTATTTATTTATTTTGGTACGTGGGCCTCTCACCGCTGCGGCCCCTCCCGTTTTGGAGCACAGGCTCCGGACGCGCAGGCTCAGCAGCCATGGCTCACAGGCCCAGCCGCTCCGCGGCATGCGGGATCCTCCCAGACCGGGGCACGAACCCGTGTCCCCTGCATTGGCAGGCGGACTCTCAACCACTGTGCCACCAGGGAAGCCCTATTTCTCATTTTTAAATAAGTGAGTTTCCTAGAGATTATCATACCAAGTGAACTAAGAGAAAGACAAATGTCATATGCTACCACTAATACGTGGAATCTAGAAAAATGATACAAATGAACTTATTTACAAAACAGAAATAGACTCATAGACATAGAAAACAAACTCATGGTTACCAGAGGGGAAAGGGGATGGGGAGGGATAAATTAGGAGTTGGGGATTAACAGATACAAACTACTGTATATAAAATAGGTAAACAATTGTAAAGCAATTATACTCCTATAAAGATGTTAAGAAATAATAATAATAAATAAATAAATGAACAAATAAAATAGATAAACAACTAGGGCCTTCTGTATAGCACAGGAAACTATATTCAATATCTTATAATAACCTATAATGGAAAAGAATCTAAAAAAGAATATACGTGTGTGTGTGTGTGTGTGTGTGTGTGTGTGTGTGTATGTATACATATATATCTGAATCACCTTGCTGTACACCTGAAATTAACACAACATTGTAAACCAACTATACTTCAATTGAAAAATAAACAGAATCATACAGTAAAAAGTAAAAATTTAAAAAGTGAATTCAAGAAACAGTGTCACCCATAAGCTACAATTTCTTTAGCCATGTACTTTATATATACCACTGGTGACACTAGGAAAATGACACATTTTGTCTTCTTGTCAGTGAAGCGATGGGTCAGAATGGAGCCCCAGAAGACAGCTGTGTTAACAAAAAGGCAGTCTGAGGGATGGCCCCACGTTAGTCACAAAGCGTCAAACAAGCACATGGCTAGTATTTTGTAGTTAACTCAGGATCACGGTATATTTTTTCTGGAGACACGTTTGGTTAATGGTCACAAACACATACTGTTTTTGCAGAAATTTTGGTGCACAGAGACCACAGAGTTCAAGCTCAAAGCAAAGATTAGTTGTAATATTTTTTAAGAGTTATATCTGCTAGATTCAGACAGATTAAAGGGCTTCAGGACCTCCAGTAACACCTTTTCAAACTGAGTTTTGCTGAGGAGAAATGTAGACAGCACACCCATGCCAACATCAACATCAGACTTTGTTTAGCCGATGCCCTCTGTCCTCACCAACCACCGAGCCCTTCCCCCAGGGCTTTGCTCCTTTGCCACCTGGCAGTGGTGGTTGCGTGCTGCTTTACTGTTCAAGTCATCTTAACCCTTTCCCTGTCCTGGTTCTATTGATTTTAGTCCTTATAGAAAAGTACTCCTGTCTTATGAAATATCATGAAATAGACGATGTCATCTACTCAGCTTAATAGTCCCATGTTCTGCAGCTTTATACTACCTTTTTGTTATTTGTCTAGGAATTGCTTTCCACTCACCTTCTCCTTCCCTCATAGCCCCTCACCTCTCAATCCATTTTCACTCTTTCCTGTTGGCATTTCCAGAGCTGCTCGTATCTGAGCTCTGCCACTTAGGGGGGGCCAGCCAACAGCGTCAGTGCAAACAATGAAACAACTTCTGTTCGTCTCCGGCTTTAGCCATGTCTATCTACCAGCATATTCTCTGCCACTCTTTAAGACTCGATAGGCAAGACTCTGTCTTTAACATGCTTTCGTTTTTCCAAGTATTTATAGTATCGTCTGTGTTACCAGATAACTTGGTTGTCTTTAAATTCTGAGGACCTGTGGGCCTCATTCCACATGAGGTTCATTTTTTTAAATTAATGCGCCTAACCCTCCTGTACTGTGGGGTTTAAAATATTTTTAAGACAGCCACCCTTGTCCTTGAAGCGCCTGGCACATTCTGAATTGAAGCACTGTCCTGGAGGATAGGAGACTGGGTTTCTAGACCCAACTCTTGTCATTGATTAGGCATTTGCTCTGGAATTCTTTGGGTTTCAGTGTCCTTATCTGTAACCCGTGGGATTGAATCAGTAGTTCTCAAACCTGACTGCATTTTGGAAGACTTGGGAAGCTCTCTAGAGAGTGTGTGTTTGCGTGTGTGTGTCTCACACATATGTGGACCCTCACCTAAAAATTCTGCCTAATTGGGTGGTGTGAGGACCTGTACGGTAGGAGTTATTTATACTTCTCTCTGTGACCCTAACGTGCAGCCAGCTTTGACAAGTCACCAGGTTAGATGATGTATGAAGTTTCAACCAGCTTTAATGCTCCGTGATTACAGTACGATCTTTTGAAGGAAAATACCGAGTAAGCACTTGTTTAAGATAATTTTGTAGATTTTAGAAATACTTGGATAGCTGAAGGAGCAATTGTTCCATGATTCAAACTGTGGGAATCCCAGAATTTAAGATCATGGCCAAATTCCAGCCTTGTGTAAATCACAGTATCCACAAGTGTACTTAAAGCGTAATCTTTTCTTGTTTTTTTAATGGAGGAGAGGATTACAAATGAAATCCCCTACATCATCTGAGATCTATCCTGAAAATATGTCAGATAGGATTTTTTTAATGAGGAAAGAAATACATTGAGGTGGGTCTTGCAGTGAAGGGAAATCAGTATCATCCTATTCCCTCCCAAAATGACAAATCAGGATTCTGTCCTAAGTCTGTTTTTTTTTCAAGGGTGTCTAAAATAATTCATACTGATTTGTCCTTTGTAAGGCATTCTTTTTTTCTTTTTTGCCTAATTTTATGCATGTATCTTACCTTAACTGTAGTCTTAAGTAGCCCCTAAGGTTTCAAGTACAGAGCGTGTATTTTAAACATGCTAAATCCTAACATGCTAAGCAGAAGCACACAAAACAAGCTTATTGAATGACCTCAACGGAGGGCGTAAACTCCTAAACCGATGGGGTCTCACAAGGTTAATGCGATTCCTTAGTGGTTTCGGTGACGGATGTCCAGCCATGATGCCAAACCCCTCCCTCCCAGGCACACGTGAGTTTCTCTTCCGTAACACCCTCAGATGGAGAAGTTATCAACAGTGATCTGTGGGGAAAGTTGGAAGCACACACTGTTCCTCAGGGCAGCCCTAGCACATTCTCTTTTGAAGGCAAGTGAGGGTGGAGACAGAGGGTAGATGATGGCTGTCAGTTAGATTTGCCGATCCCGGTCAGGGCATAGTGTCCCGAGTTACAACCTTCCATCTAAAATGTGAAACTGGGAATTCCCCGGTGGTCCGGTGGTTAGAACTCTGCGCTTCCACTGCAGGGGGCACGGGTTCTATCTCTGGTTGGGGAGCTGAGAACCTGTAAGCCATGCAGCACAGCCAAGCAAAAACTAAACAAATAAATAAAATGTGCCTCCGAATTCAGCTCCTCCTGAGGCATTCAGAAAACAAGTGTGCTCTAAAGACCCATCTGGCTCTCTTACCCTTGTTCTTTTCCAGAGCCCACCCCTGCTTTCTCCTCGTGGCAGCGGGAGAGTGTACACGCTGACGAAGCACGCCTCTCCCCGCAGGCAGGGCGCCTGATTCGGCAGCTCCTGGATGAGGACAGCGGCCCCACGCTCTCTCCCCGCTTCTACGCTTACGGGCAGAGCAGGCAGTACCTGGACGACACGGAAGTGCCTCCCTCTCCCCCCAATTCCCATCCTTTCATGAGGTATGTTTCTTTATGTCGCAGATGTGCAAAGGTACCATCCCTGTAACATGAGAAGACCTAGGAATGTGGCTGATGGCTAGTAATTTTTTTTAATTAAGTCGTACGTGTATGGAGGAACATATTTGAAACTCTCCATCCTAGGGCACACGCTCTGTTGTAATTTTTCACTTGACCTGTGGCCCAGCTACAGCATCGTCAGCTGAATCTCCATCAGCCCCTCCTTTCCAGAGCTCTCTCATATTTAACCGTGAGGTCCACTGTGCACATTTCAGTCCTAGCTTCGCCGAGTGTAAAGGTGAGCTGGAGAAGGCTGGACCTACGGCAAAGGCAGGACATGCAGAGCTCAAGGTCACAACGTGAATTAGCAGTCAGCTTTCTTTTATTCGAGAGGATAAACGGCGGTTTGGACGGTCCCGCCCACCCCTGTCTACCCCGTCCCTCATCCCCCATCCCCAGAGCCCCTCCCAGCAGGCGGTGACTGTTCCTAGGGAAGCTGACCCCGCCCTGTGTCCCTCACAGGCGACGCAGCTCCTCTCTGGGCTCCTATGACGATGGGCAAGAGGACCTGACACCTGCGCAGCTCACGCGAAGGATTCAGAGCCTGAAAAAGAAGATCCGGAAGTTTGAAGACAGATTCGAAGAAGAGCGGAAGTACAGGGTGAGCCTCCTCGCCGGCTTCCCCCCGTCCCCCGCCTCCCTCGACGTGAGGTATCTGAGCGTCAGCAAGTCAGAGAAGTGATAAAGGGGAAGGGAAATTTCTAGGGAATCTCAAAACAGAAAGGCAATAAGCACTGGGTAATAAACCCTGATAAACGCCAGACGTCATGTATCAGCAAATTCCTTGCACAGGTATATCCTTACAAAGGAACTGAATGCTTTCCTCAACGTCTTGCAAATTGACCAGTGAACAGGGACGGGAAAAATCATTAAATGAAGTATTTCGCTTGCCTAAAACGTCATTCAAGATTATCTTCTAAAATTTTATTAGTACTGACCTCATTCTACTCTCAGCTCTATCCTTAGTATTTCTCACAAGAGTGGCAAAAAGGCATTTTTCGTGGTGTTTGTAGCGTAAAATATCCCATACCCCTCTGCTTTCTATCCTGTTAGCCTGACAGGTTGAACCCTACAAACAAAGGAAAAGAGGCCATGGGCCTCATAGAAGTCCATGATCATAAAACTCCAGAATTTTGCCTCTGAGGAATTCTTTGAAAGCATCACAAATAACCAGATAGGGCTTCCCTGGTGGCGCAGTGGTTGAGAGTCTGCCTGCCGATGCGGGGGACGCGGGTTCGTGCCCCGGTCCGGGAAGATCCCACATGCCACGGAGCGGCTGGGCCTGTGAGCCACGTCCGCTGAGCCTGCGCGTCCGGAGCCTCTGCTCCGCAACGGGAGAGGCCACAGCAGTGAGAGGCCCGCGTACCGCAAAAAAAAAAAAATAATAACCAGATAGTATTAAAAAATAAATAAACAACCAGATATAAAGAAGGATAATGGAATCGCACCTGTGAAGTTGCTCTGATTAATCACGGTTCATTTATTGTTCCAGTGGAACTCAGCTTTTCCTTCCTGTTTTAAAACAAACTGATTATCCAACTCTTCTTTTTCCTGCCCCAATTCCAAAACATTTACTCAAGATTTCCTTTTCTCAGCCTTCCCACAGCGACAAAGCAGCCAATCCAGAGGTTCTGAAATGGACAAACGACCTTGCCAAATTCCGGAAACAACTTAAAGGTAGGTAGAGTTCTAGACCTACGGTGTGGTCTCCAGAGAACAAGCCAGGTGCAGAAGCTGTGACCTCACCACGTGCTGAGTGCCACTTACTGCTAAAATATTCCAGGAAAGACAAGTTTCTTGAAGCTGCTTCCCAGGGCTCTAAGTGTTCAGGGCACACTTTCTCCGTGTCTTCCCGTGGCCTCAATCACGGGGAAACCCAGATCAGCTAAGATGCAAATTCGGCAGCCTATTTTTTACTTCCCTAAATCACTAATATAAGAATGATGGTTTCAACTCGAAGTACCTGTTTAATCCAAGGCTTTATTTGCTATGGAATTAAGACATAGAGCACAGACGGATATGAGAAGGATTTGGTCCCTGTCCCTCAAAGCGCTTGCTGTCTTTTAGGACACAGAGTCATATACACAATAGAATAGAATACAAAGTGAAAATAATTCCAATATGAGGTATATACGTCATACAGAAAAAGTTGGCCAGCACTTGGGTGCTAGATCTGCAAGTACCTGTAAACGCTAAGGGAATCGGTGAAGGAAGACGTCCGCCTCATTCTGAGAACAGCAAACAGGTTGGTGTGGCTAACGCATGGCTGTTAAAGAACTGAAACTTTCTCAGGAATTAGGGTTAGGAAATCATAGCAGAGAATCCAGGAAGACGTTATCATTTTTCTTGGGTTTAACACAATAGCCCAGGGATTTCGACTGATATTATAATTAGATACTTTCTGGGGAAAAACAAGACAAGGCTAAGCAGTCGTTAACAGCGTAGAGAAACAATCTGGGTGCAGCAGATGTCAGTTCCCATACATCTCCACCCCCAAATCTTTTCTCCTAGAGTCAAAACTGAAGATATCGGAAGAGGACCTAAGCCCCAGGATGCGGCAGCGAAGCAATACTCTCCCCAAGAGTTTTGGCTCCCAGCTTGAGAAAGAAGATGAGAAGAAGCAAGAGCTGGTAGATAAAGCCTTAAAGCCTAGCGTCGAAGCCACGCTGGAGTCCATCCAAAGGAAGCTCCAGGAGAAGCGGGTGGAAACCAGCCGTCCTGAGGACATTAAGGTGTGATTCTCTGAAGGCCCCGAGCCGACTGCTAATCCTAAAGCATTCCAGTCAGCGTGGTAGGATGGCAGGGCACGTCCCAGGGTCCCAATGGGAAGGGTGGTAGAGCGACACCTTTTTAAACCTCCCACGCTCTGAGACGTCCAGAGAAGCAGATAAAACAAACTCAGAGTGTTTTAACTGTAGGTACTTTGGGTTTGGAGTGCAGACTGAAAGCAGGAAACCCTGTTGTACAGACTGAAGAATGGACTCGTTTCAGTTAATAGACAGTGTGGTGACTCTCTGAGGATTAGAGACAAGCCTTTGGGAATGTGTGTCCTGTAACTGTAGTCATTGCCAGAGCCAGTAAGCTAAGCCCCATGTGCCTTGCAGCCTCGTTTACCTCAGTCCAACGTGCCTTTGCCCACGGCATGGGAGATAGGAGTACTCACAGGTGACGATTCTGCTGTGCTGTCCGTGTTTCCAGTAAGACACCAGGGATAGCTAATGCCTAGCTTTGGATCGAGCTAGGGAGGGCTGTTGTATAAACATTCCTTTTAACCTTACCGTGGGAAATTTGTTTAACTAAATAAAGAAGTCGGGGCGTTCACAGATGTTTTCCCCTTTCTCCTTTTCTATCCTTGTGTTTATACAGGATATGACCAAAGACCAGATTGCTAATGAGAAAGTGGCCCTGCAGAAAGCTCTGTTATATTACGAAAGCATTCACGGACGGCCGGTACGTGAATGCACGGGATTTGCTGATTGGGGTAAATTACCTGGCTTTAGAAGTGGATCTTCTACGGTCAGTGTTTTGCAGATGAGGTTCCCTGATGTTTAAAGTACTCTGTATTTTCACCAGAAGTAAGCTTTCGGAAGGCTAAACCAATGAAACGAGCTCCACTCTCTAGTAGGTGCTAAATTTCATAAAGCTCCAAAGAAAAATCAGTTTGCAGCTAAAATGTAGTCGCTCGTGTCCTGCTTCGAGGGGAAAATGGTGGTGGGGGATATAAATCGGTGCACAGGGCCCTAGAGCGAGGAGACGTGCCTGCCCCTCTTTCTGCCCCCATAAAGCTGTCATCGCCGCCGGCTCTAGGCGTTCTTATCCATAAAAGGAAGGTGCTGAACTAGAATGATCTGCCCTAAAATTCAGTTTCTCTGCAATGCCGTTTGCAACCTGTGTTTGTAGAGAAGGTCTAGCTGCCATCGAGAACCAAAAGTGTGAGGAATCCAAGATATGTCTTTGGAAGCATTTGAGGCCCTTTGTTATTCAGCAAGAGTGTTTATTGAATGTTTGTTGTTAGTCCTGGGGGAGAGAGCGGCATGACAGCTTCTGCTCTGTTCCTTAGGGAACTCGTAATCAGATCGCCTAGTCAGTGACTCTTAGTAACCTCCTGTTAAGAATGTTGTCAAGAACCCAGCAAGACACGTTCTTAAGAGCAGGTGTAAGGAAGCATGAAGTTTATGTTCACAGATGGATTTTTATACCGCCAAAATGCATAGATCTCTTTTCCAGTCTCAGCCATAGCTTTGTAACGGAGAGAGTCTTTTCATCCGAAATACGCTCTTTTAGATGAAGAAACTTCGAGAATAATGCACTAGACTCTCAGGTCTGTGAGGGCAGGGGTTCTGGGTTTTGTTTACCTAATGGTGAACCTGGCCCTCGGCAGCTAGCACAAGACCTGACACAGGGCATGTACCCAATAAACTATCTGTTGAATGATCCTCCGTGGTATTTTGGTTCTGAATTTATTAGGTTTAAATTACAAACAAAAAAACAAACAAACAAAAAAAACTGGAGCTGATGATGACTGATCTTGCTGGCCTGTCCCTGCAGTGGAAAAATACTGGTGCTCTGGGATAATGGTCATGTTTCAAGCCAAGTCTTGTTTTGGATCTTTTAAAGGCGTTGAACCAAATAGTAAATGCTCCGGAGCTCTACTGCATCGTGAAACTTTGTCGTTCTCTTCTGGGGTATTCAGAACTTGTAGAGATGGAACTAAACAACTTCTAACAGAGAGAAGCCCTTTCTCCACTAAAGGGCTGTCCTCACGGCCACGAGGCAGGCCTCCATGAGGGAGGTGGGACTTAGGTATCTTCCTTCTTTCCATCGTGTGGATTCAGGTTATGACATTGACAGACTCCTTTAAAGACTTCCTTGCCTGAGGCCCGAGATCTCTCAGCTGAACCCTGGTCTTTACCTTACTGTCAGTGCAGGGGTTTGTGTGCCATGGTACTTGTTGCTCCGAGCTAGGCACAGAGTGTCTCATTCTGCCTGGACTGTGGCAGCATGCAGGCGGTAGGATCCGCAGACCTAGATTCAAACCTCCGCCCTGCTGACTCCGGCTCCGTGACGCTGCTTAGGCAACTCTCAGAGCCTCAGTGTTTTGTCTTCATAATAGATGTCTGTTATAGGTTGTCATGGAGATTAAATGACATTACACACGCACACACACACATTTACCTGTAGGCTGTCTGGCATTGAGGAAGTAGGGCAGAGTGGCTTTGGGGAGAGATGGGTGGGATTCCTCAGTAAATGATAGGTTTCACTTCTGGTACAATGATATGTTCTGCCTTCTGTCTATTTCTTATTAAATGATTGAATCAGGAGAAAGGCACATTTTTTAGCACTCTTATCATTAGGAATCTGAACTATTAATCCGTGGTCCTTTCTTTCATCGTTATTTTATTTTATTTTGTTTTGTTTTTTCGTTATTTTTTTTTTTGCGGTACGCGGGCCTCTCACTGTCGTGGCCTCTCCCGTTGTGGAGCACAGGCTCCGGACGCGCAGGCTCAGCGGCCATGGCTCACGGGCCCAGCCGCTCCGCGGCACGTGGGATCTTCCCAGACCGGGGCACGAACCCGTGTCCCCTGCATCGGCAGGCGGACTCTCAACCACTGCGCCACCAGGGAAGCCCCCATCATTCTTTTAGATGAAGGAAGCACACTTCTGGGATCTGAATTCTAGCATCTTACAGGGCAGGGGACAAATGCTCTAGGAAGTTCAAGTGTCATTGATTCCTGTTCCTGAGTCGGGCTTTCTGCCTGTCTCTGGAATATGATACTCCAGCCTCCTCAGGAAAAGCAGAGTTCACTTGATATCTGGCCAGTCTGAAAATCAAAGAGTGAACTTTTCATTCTTAGATCTGTGATGTTGCCACGGACCCTGGACTTATAAACACGAAAAAGACATATACTTCCAGAGCTAAAACATTATTGAATGTTTGTTGTTAGTCCTGGGGGAGAGAGTAGCATGACAGCTTCTGCTCTATTCCTTAGGGAACTCGTAATCAGATCGCCTAGTCAGTGACTCTTAGTAACCTTCTGTTAAGAATGTTGTCAAGAACCCAGCAAGACACGTTCTTAAGAGCAGGTGTGGGCTTCCCTGGTGGCGCAGTGGTTGAGAGTCCGCCTGCCGATGCAGGGGACACGGGTTCGTTCCCCGATCTGGGAAGATCCCACATGCCGCGGAGCGTCTGGGCCCGTGAGCCATGGCCGCTGAGCCTGCGCGTCCGGAGCCTGTGCTCCGCAACGGGAGGGGCCACAACGGTGAGAGGCCCGCGTACCGCAAAAAAAAAAAAAAAAAAAAGAGCAGGTGTAAGGAAGCATGAAGTTTATGTTCACAGATGGATTTTTATACCACCAAAATGCATAGATCTCTTTTCCAGTCTCAGCCATAGCTTTGTAATGGAGAGAGTCTTTTCATCCGAAATATGCTCTTTTAGATGAAGAAACTTCGAGAATAATGCACTAGGCTCTCAGATCTGTGAGGGCAGGGATTCCAAACCCCGAGTTTTTTAGAAAAGCAGATGCTTAGAGCCTGATGGTTTTTTGCTGATTCTACAGATTCTGATATAAAAAGGACACTAACAGTCGAAATCACAGGCCACGTGTGCTGCTTCTGTACATGTTCTAACAAGGCTGTTTGCTCTAACGGGACACCCTTCAGACAGACCGACACATGTAAGGGAAACAAAAACACGCTCATCTACACACTGGCACATAATTCCCTATGAATTATTATTGAAGTGTGTCCTTTTCAACATTTGAGGGTCTCATCATAAGACCACGTCACAGAAGTCCAACAGACAGCTGCAGCTCCCTGTGTTACCTTGTTTACGGACCCCGATGATGGTGGAGGGGAGAGACTGGGTGGCTTGCTCACAGCTTCTGGGTTCTCCTTGATATATCTTAATCTTTTGTTTAAAAAACCGGGGAACTAACAGGACCCTAAACGCACCGTGTTCAAATTTAAATGCAAATTCTAAAGCCACATATAAATACTATCATTTGTTTATCTGCTGTTTGGGATTATTTGATCTGATCTTTGCCCAGTCAGCCTAGCATTGTTACCTGATAGTAAAGAAGAGAGGGTCACCGTTTTCCGAATCAAAGGGCCAAGAATGCGGCCATTATAAGAACGCATCTCATCTGTCTTCTCCCACTAGCGGTTTTATGACTCAGAGACACCCCTCCACACACAGATTCAGACCATTTTTTGTTTTACTAAGGAGATTTGATATATTTTTCTGAGACTTATAGAGCAAACCAAATAGGATAGTAAGAGACCAGTAGATGGAGATTTCTTTCCATCAAAAGCAAAGATTGAGTGGAAGGTGCTGCCTTCACCCATTAGATCTTCATAGCTAGATGTTCATGCTGTCTTGATTTGGGTGTAAACGTGTATCTTAGGCTTAACCCTATTTCCGCACATTGAAAGCCACTCAGAGCTGCCACTTAAATGAAAATTTAAATAAAGCCTTGAAGCAAGAAGAGGGAGGGGCTTCCCTGGTGGCGCAGTGGTTGAGAGTCAGCCTGCCAGTGCAGGGGACACGGGTTCGTGCCCCGGTCCGGGAAAATCCCACATGCCGGGGAGCGGCTGGGCCCGTGAGCCATGGCCGCTGAGCCTGCGCGTCCGGAGCCTGTGCTCCGCGATGGGAGAGGCCACAACAGTGAGAGGCCCGTGTACCGCAAAAAAAAAAAAAAGAAGAGGGAAAGTATGTCGAAAAGACAATATACTATAAGCTTGGCCTAAAGTCATTTTTAAGCAATTATGGATCATAACGATTTTCTAATTTGAATTCTGAAGTTTACCAGTCAAGAAACCAAGACTCAACCTCACTGGCTCATTCAAAGGGCTATCCTTGGTTAGGAGTGGAATCCCTGAGCAGCTGGTGACTCGAGAATAAGAGATGTCAAACTTCCGAACAGTTTGTCCCTGGTCGACTTAATATCAGCGGCCCTTTTTTTAACAGTTTAACCAAGGTGCTGCTTTGTTTTTCTAACTCTTGGTTAGATTTTGGCTCTGCTCACAAATCCAGCAGTGATAATTATATAAGATGTGGCTTAATGAAGGGTGAAAGTTGTATTGACCTTTGGTATCACCAAGCCTTTGGCTTCAGACATTTATCATGGAAATAATCCTGGTGTACATCAAGTAGTATTCTTTCCATCACCTCAGACCTAAAGATCATGGATATTTTTGGTGTTTAGATACTTCCATCACATGCCAGCATTAACTTCGGTAAAATCATGATGAGTTTCGACTCTCCATAGTCAAACACTGGATCTCATCAGATCTCTCACAGGTGATTAGTTCTGAGGGTCATTCATTTTTAAAATGAGCAATTCATAGAAAATCTAAATATCAGCATTACAAGCCACATACATATAAGCCAGCTTATCCTCTTCATCTACTCTAACTAGAAAATTAGGTTTTCGAACAAAGAGTTAGAAAGGAAATTGATTCTGTCACATTTGCCATGTCTGGCTGATTTTAGCATTAAGTCTCCTTCCAAAATCCAAAGTCTCCTTTTATAATCCAAAGATGTCTCTACAGTTGACCCTTGAATAATTCGGGAGTTAGGCATTGTTCAACCCTCAGCATAGTCGAAAATCTCAGTATAACTTAGAGCCGGCCCTCTGTATCCATGGTTCCACCATATCTGAGGCTCCGAATCCATGGATGCAACCATGTAGTAGACGGTGTAGTAATGTAGTATTTACTATTGAAAATAAGTCCGCGTGTAAGTGAACCCGTGTAGTTCAAACCCATTTTGTTCTACGGTCAGATGTAGTAATAGGATGCTAGTCTGCAATGGGGAATTGTTGGCTCCTTATTACTCTTACTTTTCGCACGTCTTTTGGTCACTAAACATCTGTGACCAAAAGACGTGGTCTTTTATCTTACATAATCTTACATCTTACATAATATTTGTCATGGGTTGAAAATTAGGATGTGCCTTAATCTCATCTGCAATACATTTAATGAATACATCTTGTAGTTAAAAAAAAAAAAAAAATCATTTCATGTGTTCCAGTACTAAATTTTGTCGTTTTACATGTGTGGTTGTACAAGTCATTTATTTCTATTCCTCACACTTATTTGTGGCTACTGGTGAGCTTCTGTTGAAGTATAACATGAATACAGAAAAGAGCCCGAATTATAAATATATATGTTGATGAGTTTTCACAAAGTAGACAAATCCACGTAACCAACATCCTGATCAAGAAATGTGGCCTGCCCTCTGGAAGACCTTCTCATGTCCCCTTCCAGTCAATACCATGACCTTCCACCCCACCCACAAGAGTCATTCTCTTGACTTCTAACGTTATACATTTGATTTGCTTATTTTTGAACTTTGTATAATTAGAACTTTACAGTATGTATTCTCAGGTGTCTGGCTTGTTTTCCTTGGCTTTATTTCTGTGAGGTTAATCCATGATGTTGCATATAGTTGTGTCCATTCATGTTTGTGGCTGTGTAGTATTCAATTTTGGAACTTGTTTGTTCTACTCTTGGGCATATGAATGGTTTCCAGTTTGGGGTTCTTATAAATAGTGCTGTTATGAACATTCTTATGAATGTCTTTTGTTGAACTTAAGACCACACTTGTTTGCTGTGTACTTAAGAGCGGAATTGATGAGTCATATGTTTAGCTTTAGGAGATACTGCCAAATAGTTTTCCAAAGTGTTCCACCCTTGCCAGCACTGAGAGAGAATTCCAGTTTCTCAGCATTCTTTCTGACACTTGACACGGTCTGTCTTTCATGTCAGCCATTGTGGTAGGTATGTAGTAGTGATGCCTGTGGTTCTAGCCTCACTCTTTTTTTGTATGAAATAATTCCTGTGTTCCCCTCCAGTTCTGACGCTCATCTTTTATGAAATACCAAATTTAAAACTCCTTCCTATATGGTAGATAGTAAAAGCAAGAAAATGCCACCTCTTGATATTTTGGTAACAGGAAGAGATAGAAAGAAGTGATTATCGTTATTGCTGATGACAGAAGATAAATCCTCAAGATGTCTTTGCATAATGGCAGTATTCTAACAAGTTTATCCAAAGTTCACTTATTGTTGATCACTTTGGGAAAGGCAAATAAAAAAGGCAACAAAGGATAATCAATTCATGCGTAATGTAGAACTGTCTTCAAAGCTGAAGGCCCAAAAGGCCCATAAGAGAAATGGTCAAAGCGAATACTGTTTGCCCTTCCTTACCTCTGTAACCCTTGCCTTATGTGTACAGTAGAAATAAAATGCAGAAGACCAACAGCAAACTTGAAACAAAGATACTTTATCTCTTACTCCGTTTAAGTAAACAAATGCATATTTATGAATTTGGCATACCTATTTATATTTGAAATATTCATTCACTCATTTTACAGATATTTATGGAATACTTTTATCACGTCAGGCACTGAAATAGTTACCGGGGTACAAAAACACAAACTCCTGGTGTCAAGGGGCTTATAGTCTACAGAGAAGACAGACGTGTCAACAAATAGTTACTAGAGAGTATAAAAATATATCATCCATTAGGACTGCTATAATACCGTAGACTGGATGGCTTATACAAGATAGAAATTTACAGTCCTGGAGGCTGGAAGTCCAGGATTAAGGTGCTGGTGTTTAGGGAGGGCCGACTTCCCAGTTCATAGACAGCTATCTTTTCGCTGTCGTCTCATGGCAGGAGGAGTGAGGGATCTCTCTGGGGTCTCTTTTATAAGGGCACTAATCCCATTCATGAGGGCTCCATCCTCATGACCTAATTGCCTCCCAAAGGCCCCACTTCCAAATACCGTCACATCGGGGATTCCTTTTCAGCGTATGCATTTGGAGTGGGGACGGGGGAGTGAGTGGACACGAATGTTCTGTCTATAGCAAAGCATATGTGAATTACAAGGCACGCATAGGTTGCGGTAGGTGACACGCAGGGGAGGATGAGCAGGTCTCCCAGAGAGGGGCATGTCGGAAAAAGCCTGCCCAGGAGTGGGAGCTGGCTCTTGATCTGGAATTTGCCAAACCAAAGAGCAGTGAGGAGGCCATTCCAGGACAGAGGGAACTAGACAAGGAGGTGTGACACAAACTAGTTTCTCTCTGGAGCTTGAGTTATGAGAATGATGATGAGAAGCAGCAGGTAATGAAGGGCTATGCCAGGTGTTTGAGCTTGATTTCTCCCCACTGCCTGTAGAGTCAGTCCTGTAAACATTTTTGAGCCCCGTGCCAGATTTTAGGGCCACAGAGATGAATCAGTCCATGTATTCTATGGGCATATGTTCCTTGAATACCTACTGTTTGCCAGAATTTGTCCCTAAAAACACAACAATTCCAGGGGGAAGAAAGACATTTTGTTTTTTGTTTTTTGTTTTTTTGTGGTATGCGGGCCTCTCACTGTTGCGGCCTCTCCCGTTGCGGAGCACAGGCTCCGGACGCGCAGGCTCAGCGGCCATGGCTCACGGGCCCAGCCGCTCCGCGGCACGTGGGGTCTTCCCGGACCGGGGCACGAACCCGCGTCCCCTGCATCGGCAGGCGGACTCTCAACCACTGTGCCACCAGGGAAGCCCAAGAAAGACACATTTTTTTAAAATGATTACAGACCTGCATGGTAAGTAGTATAATAGAAACACATGCTTTCTTCTTCCCTGGACCTAGAAAATAGTGAATCGTCTGGGAACTCTCAACCTTCAAGAGTTTTACATAGGGAACTAATAATTAATAGTGATCATAGTTTTGATTGAAGAAAAGCAGTACTGCTGAGGGAGTGATTTCCAATGATCTACAGCTGAAGTAGATATTTTAAATATTCACTGATTCATGTTATCCGTCTAGTAAATTTTGCAAGACTGGTGGGTCTTCAGCTGCATCACCTGTACTTTCTCTCGGCCCGGAGCGTGCTCGGCCAGCCTGGCCACCAGGAACAGGCTTTTCAGCTCTTCTCTTCTTGCATTTCAGGTGAGCAAGAATGAGCGGCAGGTTATGAAGCCGTTGTACGACAGGTACCGCCTGGTCAAACAGATCCTGTCGCGAGCCAGCACCGTCCCCATCATTGTGAGTACACCGCGGCCCGGTTGTCAGTTACCTGGCCCAGTGGGCCCTGGCTGTATTACTTGGGCCCCAACTTGCCTTCTCATGAAAGAAGAGTCTCTCATAGTTGAACCTGCCATTAATATCCATGGCCCCTAAGCTTGAGGGTTGAATAATGTACCAAAGACTTCTGAGGCTACGTTTGCCAAAAATGAGTAAATCTGAGGCCGACAGAGATTTGTTTTCCCTCTTGGGGATATGCTTTGGCCGTATGCATCCATCTGACACGTGCTGGGCCAGCTTTCCCACGCTTTCCTCAGAGACGGAGCACCGAGAGGACGGGGCTGTGCCCTCGCCAGGGCCCCGCTACAAAGAGTCCTATCGGCCTCTCTTAATAGTCTTCTCTCCACCTCCAAGAGATGGGTCAGCCCTGCTGGAATCAAGTCCAGGGAGAGAGCTTCTAAGGCACTCAGGAGAGGGACCCTGCTCTTTTTGGAGGATGTAGGAAAGTGTGAGGTGGAAGAAAAGGGAGGGCAGCTAACGACTGTGAACTGTGCTCAGTGGCCACCGCCCTTGGACTTCACTGCTTTGGGCCTCTGAATTGGGACTTTGTCAGGAGTAGGGAACAGCGACTGGCGCTCAGCTCGAGGAAACCCTTTCGGGCGCTGGCCAGCCTGCCCCACCCCCGATCCCAGCCCTGCTGCGAGGGCAGTGTTTCTGCCCTGTCCGTCTCGTGGGGACCCTTTGCCTCTGTCGTAGCGCCCACCTCGGGGATCCTGAGGGTTCCTCTGCTGGCCTGTAGGCTCTGTAGTAAGCAGGCACGGCCTCGCTTTCATGTTGTTGCTGAAATGTGTGTTCTCAGCTGCTGCTCTTCTGTTACGCCTTTAAATCTCCTTGTTTATTTCTAGGCCCAAGATGCAGTCTTTATGTCTTTTAACAGTATGTTTGTTCATATTTAATGGGGCAGGGTCCAGAGACCTCAGGCAGGTGTGTTTGAAGAAAGCTACCTTTCTAGACGTTTTCTACAGAATAAATCAGTAACCTAAGCAACAAAAGGATTAAATCTAAGAAGTCCTTTTTATTCCCCAGTCAGGGGTCCTTAGTGTCCCTCAGTGGGGTGACTGTATCGCCTCTGTTGATAACCTTTGCATCGCCTGATGAGCTTACGTTATCATTAGTTGTTATGGAAGTTATGGTGACTAGGAGGAAAGGCGGGAGGCAGGTGCTCCTCAGGTTTTTTCTGCGTGTGTGGTTAACATACTCGTGTGCCGTCCTTGCTTTCATGTGGCCTCTGTGGGTGGGGGTCGGGGAGAGCTCCGAAGTGAAGCAGCAACTTGGACAAGAGCTTCAGTTGTGTCTGGTTTTCCTGGGACTTCTTGGCGGGGAGGGGTTCAAGTCTGTAGTTAAAAGGCAGAAGTAAATACTTGTGAGTCAGAAGGGGATGGGGAAAGAAGTTCTCCGTGTAACCTGCCTATTAACGCCTGTCGCAGGGTTCCCCTTCCAGCAAGCGGAGAAGCCCTTTGCTGCAGCCAATTATCGAGGGCGAAACTGCTTCCTTCTTCAAGGAGATAAAGGTGAAGACCCCCAGCTGCTAACCGCTTGCTACATCCGCAGCAGTGCCTCTCCCTCCTTCCCTCTCTCCCTCTCTCCCTCTCTCCCTCCTGTGGATGGAAAGCCGCTGTGATCGGGCCCTTTGGTGATGGCTTCCTGCAGCCATCCCTAAAAGTCAGTAGCTGCCACATAGCACAGGGAGATCAGCTTGGTGCTTTGTGACCCCCTAGAGGGGTGGGATAGGGAGGGTGGGAGGGAGGGAGACACAAGAGGGAAGAGATATGGGGAGATATGTACATGTATAGCTGATTCACTTGTTATACAGCAGAAACTAGCACACCATTATAAAGCAATTATACTCCAGTAAAGATGTTAAAAATAAATAAATAGAACTAAATAAATTTAGAAAAAAAAATCAGTAGCTGCTTCTAACCAACTTTGAGCAGTCCTCTTTTGTTTGTTATAGACCGGCTGTTTATTTGTTATAGACCGGCTGATCTCCTTGGTTTCATTTCTTTCCCTCACTGTTGTGTTGTGTTTTGTTTTGTTTTGTTTTGTTTGTTGTTGTTTGGTTGGTTTTTACTTTGCTTGCAGGGATTTTTGTTTTGTTTTCAAAATGTTTTTTGTTTTGTTTCTTTCCCCCTATTTGAGGAATGGATGTTCTGTACTCCAAAATTTTGTTAAATTAACTCATTGGGTAACTTAAAAAAAAAACTCTCACTTACTAAGTTTATAGCGAAACCAAAATTAACGAAGGCGGTGTACGTAGCACACACAAAAAATTATCATTTTATAGACAAATATCTTAGTTGTCTTTGACAGATATGTGGGTACAGTTTCATCCACTCTCCTTTCCTCTCGCCTTCCCCCGGCACATTTAGTCCTTGGTGCTAATTTTATAATCTGTTCTTGATCTGTGAATGTAGTGCTGTGACCAGCAGTCACTAGAACGTGCGCTCTGGTTTTTTCCACCAGTAGTAATCATGGATTTTGTACAGATAATCCTTGTCCTTGGTGGCTACTTTTGCTGAAATGGGAGGAACCATCTGTGCCCATAGATCTGTAGGGACCTAACTGGCCTAGACTAGGATCAGCCTCTTTCATATTTTTATTTCTGGACAGCTAAACACACTGACTGCCTTGTACAGGGCTCTAGAAATGAAAAATCAAAGTCAATCTTTTTAAAAACTTGATGATTGTTATTTAGCAGTTAAGTCAGAAGCGGGAGTAAAACCCCACGTGGAAGTGAGTGTTAAGAGTTTCACTTGTCATATTCCTGTGGCAACCCCAAGCCTGGGGTGTCGTTTATTTACTGTAGTTAGGAACGATTATTTCAAAATACGGGGGCCTCGTTCCCACGGAGGGACACCAGTTGAGAACGGCTCCATTTTCTTGCCTGATTGTCTCCACTGTAACTGAGGTAAGGAACCGGAAGCTACAAAGCCTTCTCTTCTCTTCACTCTCTTCCTTTTCTTACCTCCCAAGGGTCTTAACTACTTCACAGACCTCACTTTAAGGTGTTAGGCAGTGATCGTGCTCACTATTCATATTGTTTAAACAGAACTTGTTTTGTAAAAATGCTGTAGATGTGAAATTTAGGCAAATATGCTACACCGTATCTTCAAAATTAGAGCTATTTTCTTACAATAAGACTCGATGTTGATCAGAGAAGACAAATTTTATCTAGCTGGTAATTTCACACAAGAATTAAAACACCGTAATTGAAGAAATCTGGGCAAGCGTGTGCATGAAAATGAGCATATTTCTCTTAGAAGCGTGCGCTAAAACTATTCCTAGATAAAAATGTGTTCTTAAACACATCCGAAACATGACACTTGATAATTGCCTCATGAAACGAATGGAAGATACAGGAAGGATGCTCTTTTTGAAAGTTGTTCCTCCAAATCTTATCCTTTAGCTTAGTTTATTTTTTTCACAACTGTGTTTTGGCCACTGGCCCTCACGATGGTCAGCATTTCAGATAATTTTGCAATTATTACATTGCTCTCACAAATGGTGTTGTCTTTTAGTTCATTTTGTCCCAGTTGGCCAGGTTTATCAGCATGTATTTGGGCTGTACTAATTCTCAGAAATTCGGTTAGAATTTAGAATTTGCTGTGTGCGCAGAATAAGAAGATTGTATCTAAATGGTTTCTTTGAAAACCATCCCTGATTTTTAATGCTTCTGGGAAGACACCAGCTGTGTGTGAAAGAGAGCCAGCTCAAGTTCTGAAGCCCTAGAACTTCTAGCCCCCCAAATCCTACAGATCACCTAGTCCGTTCTCTGATCCAACGTAAGAGTTTCCTCTAAAACTTCTCTGACAAAATAGAGACACCGTCCCTAAGAAGTTATTCCACCCTCAAACTTGAGACGTCTACAGCAATGAAGAGAGTAAGGTCACTCGTTACACGGGCTAAGCATCTACAAGAGCTAAAAATTTATGTTATTAGTTTTATAGCTTATCGTTTGAAAAATTATCTAACACAATATAGTAATTATATAATTTTAGAATGTATAAGTTTAATAACTATAAGATATAATTAATGAAATAATTAGCCTATAGTATTCACGGTTATGATTGTATGACTTTCTACTTACAGGCCTAGTTTTGCCTCTGGAGCAGCATGGACTGAGCATACAGCTTTCTCCTTGAGAGCACTTTGCGTATTTACAGTCACCTGCCCTGCCCACTGCCACCCACACCCTGTGAACATTTTTTCTCCAGGTTCCTCTTACGCTTTTCTCATGTGATGTGGGCTCCGGACTGTCCAGCAGTGCAGTGGCTCTGCGCTCTACACCAGTCTCTCTGTATCCCTCTTAAAAACTGATACCCAGAACTGAACGTTATTCTAGATGTGGTTTAACCAGCCCGACAGTGGACCGAGGACTAGTCGTGACCTTGCTCTAGATGACCGAGGCCCTTCAGTTCTCGGAGTCTGTGCCTACGTGACTGTCAATGTGCTGTAAGTTCCTCTTAGTCTTTCTAAGGCAGGATGTCTCAACCTCAGCACTGCAGGCATTTGGGCCAGGTAACTCTTTGTCGTGGAGGGCTGGCCTCCACCCACTGGCCTCCATCCCTCCCCAGTGTGACGACCAAAAATGCCTTCAGACATTGCCAAAGGTCCCCTAGGGGGCAAACCTGCCCCCAGCTGAGAACCACGGCTTGTCGCCCTGCCTAACTGTTGATTTATGCAACCCCCAGCTTCCTTTTCCAAGGATTGCTTAGTGTCTGTGTGTCCACTTTTTTTTTCCTAATCTAATTACAGGACCTTGAATTTTTCCAGTTTGTTACTTTTCATACTTCTGTGCTAGCCTTATGAAATAGATTACATCTAGACTTTATATTCCAGCACACCCAGATATCGCTACCCACTGTGTTACCTACGCATTTTGTGAATATCTTTGGCGCCTTATCCAGGTGACTGCTAGATACTGAGTAAGGATGGGTCAGGTAAAGAGCCTGCGAGAGGCTCCCCTGCAGGTTCACCTCAGCACTGCAGCCGCACTCTGCATAAATGCTCACACAAATCAGCCTGCCTCGTTCTTTACTGAAATCCAGATATTATCCCAATCCTATCACAAAAGAGAAGATGGTTAGTTTTTCTGATTTGTGTACAAGAAGCCAGTGCTGGTCACTGTTGATCCCTGATTCCTTTTCAGTTGCTCATATGTTATCTGGACACTGATTCCTTCTAGAAGCTACTCAGTATCCACAACGACCTGATGGTCTTACAATCTGAAGATCTGTTTTGCTGTTTCTTTTTCCCTGTGTTTTTCACAGCTTACTGAGAATAGCTTTGTGTAGCTTCGTCTTCAAAAAACACTGAGTTCTCAGGATGTGCAAGACACAGTCTCCCGTTCTGAAGTTCTCTCAGGACCTTGGGATATAATTGACAAGGCTTAGACCCCTAACTTCATTTCTTGCTATCTCGGGCTTTAATAACCTCCTAATAGTCATTTGTATTTCTCTTTTAAAGCTGAATTACTGGACTAAGAGACATTATTGAACACCTAATATAGGCAGGCATTGGCTGAGCTCTGGGAACAGCAGTGAACAGAGAGGCCCAAATCCATCCCTCTTCCATGGAGTTTATAGTCAGGTGGTCCCACCTGGTCTCCTCATCCAGGAAGGGGAGGTGGGCAGAGGCTGAGTAGCTCTGCCCGTGTGCCCGGTGTACCTGCTCAGGTACTCAACATGCATTATCTCAATTCTTATGTAAATGATGTAGATGGGACTTGCCACTTCATCTTATAAAAAAGAGAAACTTTTAAACTATTGATTTAAAAGCCACTTTTCCTCTGTGAATTTAAAAGTGGTTTTAATTTTTTAAAAATTAATAATGAAGCTTTTACTTCCATGGATCAAGAAAAGAGATTGAAGATGTGAAGTCCCAGCAAAAAGAATCTGGAAAGGTCACCTAGTTTTTTGCCAACTTTACCTTCATGCCTTTGTAACAGTAGTTTCATTGTAGTTATGTACTGGTCCTTTTGTTTTGCCTACTTGTTTGTTTCTTTATTCACATTTTTTTCTCTTCAGAGGCACCATTATAAACATACCACACTTTATGGTAAGAAAATCTACCACGGACAGTTTGAATCCTGTACTTTACCTGTGAGCAGGGGTTCCTCCTGCCTCCTGAGAGTCATTGGCTGCAGTGGCCCTGAAGCCACTTGGTTGAACTAACAACTGATGTTACAATCCTGTTGTTCATGTAGCTGAAGGTCTAACCAGTTGTTTAATTTCTCGAGATATTAGGATATTCTTTTCTGGCCTGACTGTACATTTTGGCAGTAAATTACTTTTTAAAAAATCTTTCTTTGGGCTTCCCTGGTGGTGCAGTGGTTGGGAGTCCGCCTGCCGATGCAGGGGACGCGGGTTCGTGCCCCGGTCCGGGAGGATCCCACGTGCTGCGGAGCGGCTGGGCCCGTGAGCCATGGCCGCTGAGCCTGCGCATCCGGAGCCTGTGCTCCGCAGCGCGAGAGGCCACAGCGGTGAGAGGCCCGCGTACCGCAAAAAAAAAAAAAAAAAGAAAAAGAAAATCTTTCTTTCAGACTCTGATATCATTTCTTAGAATCACATAGCTTTAAATTGGCACTAAGACATTCTCTTAGAAAACTAAGTTGACCTCATTTTTCTAATTGCATTTTTATCAAGACAGAGAATATCACACTTTTCTTAGAATCTTGAATGCTGAAAAATACAGCTGTGGTCCTTGGAAACTCTGAAAAAACATAAGTTTTATGATTCTGATCATGGAAAGATAAATGTTTTGATCTTCTCAAAAGCTTCCTAAAATTTTGTGCATCAAGCAACCACAAATATTTCATAATCTCAACTTTTAAATAGAAAGCCCGTATTGTTGAATTTCTGAAAAATCCTCACAGCTTAAAAAAATTCTGAGACACATAACTAATAGAATCTTTAAAGCACTGATTTCTGGTGGTGGATTTTTTTTTTAGGTATTGTCACAGAGCTGAGAATGTTTAAATCTATTTGCTTCTTTTGATTTAGGGTATAAATTGTGATAATTGTTCCTTCCTACCCTCGGCCTTGACAACTGTTAATTGTGCTGTATACTAATTTTTTTTACAGCTTTTTTCCCTATTGAGTAGCTGTGTTTAGTGTTTGTCTTATTTACTGTGTACATATAGATATTCAATAATGTATCCATCATGTACACGTGTGTTGCTAAATGTAGCTATATGGAAGGAACTATATGGGGTCTGGATAATTAAATGATCGTGAAGTGATACCTGTAATGAAAGAGGGCCCGAAAAAGTGACCCAATTTTTACTGGGGTTGCTGTGTATCTCCAGGAAGAAGAGGAGGGCTCAGAAGACGATAGCAGCACAAAGCCGGAGTTCACCGTCACCCTGAAGACCGATTTCAGTGCACGTTGCTTTCTGGACCAATTTGAAGATGTCACTGACGGCTTTATTTCCCCGATGGATGATAAAATACCATCAAAATGCAGCCAGGATACCGGACTTTCAAATCTCCATGCTGCTTCGATGTATGTGGTTTCGGTGGTGGTATTGGAATGTTGTGATGAAAATAATTTTCTGAAATGTTATTTTAGCCTTTGTACTTAAATTGGCTGCCAAAACGTAAGTGGCTTGCCTAGGGTGCATCTATGTGGATAAAACAGGGTTTGCTTGTTTGTTTAACTTCTGGCTCAGTGTTTCTATATGCTTCATCCCGTGTTATCTGAGGGAGCATCTGAGATCTTGCTTAAACAATCGCAAGGTCTCTGTAATGGCATTGTGTGGTTCTGTGCGCCACAGCTCGCCATTTAATACATACCGAGCACAGATGTCATCTCTTTCTTTCTAAGCAAAATATGACAAAGCGCCATGGGAGTTCACAAGCCTGAGGAATTCATAAGTAGCAGGAGCCTCGCAGGAGCCCCAGAAGCCATATCTATCGTCAGTGTGCTTTGGCTTCCAGGGGATGGAAAACATCCATTTCTGGTGACCCTCAGCTCCTTGCACAGTTCCTGCATTTATATGCTTTTCCCTTTCTCCACAACTCCTATCGAGTTGCACATTCCTTACGTTTACAACTCTTCAGATTTAACTCAATTTTCTTGAAATACTTCTGCCCCTCTTAGACCAGAACTCTTGGAACACCTTCAGGAAATGAGAGAAGAAAAGAAAAGGGTTCGAAAGAAACTTCGTGATTTTGAAGACAATTTTTTCAGACAAAATGGAAGGTAAGTGCGTGTGCTGTCCTTCCCCTCCCCCACCTCACACACAGCCCTCTTTTTTCTGTGTCACATCTGTGCAAAGCCTCCCATGTGGGAGCCACCCTACAGCTTTCCTGTAACCTGGCCCTTGGTTTTGTGCCCAGGGCCCCTTTGAGGCTTACTGGAAGTGGGGAGGTTTGTGTGGCCCTTCAGGAAGAAGTGCTCCTTGGATGATATCCAAGACCGATACAGATTCAGCTAACATTTACAAAACTCACCTGTCATATCAAATTCTAATCGAAAATGAGCAGCTTAAAGCTGTTTCTAGTGGGCAGCACTGGTTTAGATTTCTGTTTTTGTTTTTTTAATCTTAATAAACTTGAAGGAGAAATAAGGAAAGGGGCACTCTAGGTCTTGCTGGTTTGTAGGCTCATTTTAAAAGCAGAGTTGTCAAGTCAAATGAGAAATACACAAGAAACAAGAAGCCCTCCTGACTGATAGAGTGCCTTTCACCAGTGAAGTTTTTTTTTTTAAATACATTTTATCACCTAACATTCTTTTTATTTTTTTTTATAAATTTTATTTATTTATTTCTGGCTGCGTTGGTTGTTCGTTGCTGCGTGAGGGCTTCTCATTGCGGTGGCTTCTCTTGTTGCGGAGCACAGGCTCTAGGCGCACGGGCTTCAGTAGTTGTGGCTTGCAGGCTCTAGAGCGCAGGCTCAGTAGTTGTGGCGCACGGGCTTAGCTGCTCCGCGGCATGTGGGATCTTCCCGGACCAGGGCTCGAACCCATGTCCCCTGCATTGGCAGGCAGATTCTTAACCACTGAGCCACCAGGGAAGCCCCCGTCAGTGAGTTTTAAGACTGTAATCATCATCATAGAGTATGCTGAGGGATAGTCTCCCCTGTTAGCAAGTGACCACACACAGAATGTCCGACTCAAGTCACAGCATGAGACCAGGTTAGAGCAGGGAATAGAGCTCCATCTCTCACACTGGAGTTAAGTTTTATCATTTTAAAATGTTTTAATCTAAATTATTTAAACGGTGTAAATACAGTTTCTCTTTAAGTCTCCTTTTATACTTCTCAAAAGTATTGGGAAATAAAAGTACCGTAAAGATTAACTTAGGCATTAAAAATGTACTATATTTCAGTTTATTTCAATTATTGTATAAATTTATTTGGGGGATCTCTGATTTGGATCTGTCCTATAATGACTTTCTCAAGATTTATGTTTTTTTTTTTTTTTGCGGTACGCGGGCGTCTCACTGTTGTGGCCTCTCCCGTTACGCGCAGGCTCAGCGGCCATGGCCCACGGGCCCAGCCGCTCTGCGGCATGTGGGATCTTCCCGGACCAGGGCACGAACCTGCGTCCCCTGCATCGGCAGGCGGACTCTCAACCACTGCGCCACCAGGGAAGCCCAAGATTTATGAATTTTTATACCTAAATATTTGTTTTTCTTTCTCCATGAACTGTAGGATATTTAGAAAATATAGATAAAAGAAATAATACCCAAAATGATAATAATACCCAAAGACAAACCAAAGGATTAATGTTTTGATGTGTTTCATTCCAGTCTTCTTCCCAAACATATTTTTGGTTTGTCTGCTCATTTTTTTTCCCATTTGTTTATAGTCACATTATGCACAGATATCCTATAATTATGTAACCTTCACAAGTTTTAAGAAAATACAATTGATGGGAATCAGTAATCATCATACAAGTTTAGAACTGTCAGGGACTTCAGATTTCACAGAATCTGGTTCCATCACTTCGTCCATGAGGCAAGTGAAGACCCTCAAAGGCACGTCTGGGGCCAGGGTCAGATGCCCCCTTCCCTGCCGTCTCCTGGGAGCATCCAGGGTCCTTTCCTTGAGCAGGCAAAGCAGGAATAAAAGCAGTTCATTGAGCAAAATTAAATGAGCCCCAAGCTATCCCATTTCCCATTTTTGCACTTTAATAAGGAGTAAAGGAAGCCTGGTATTTGAATGTCTGACACGTGCGTTTCCAAGTGAGATGAGAAGCAGGGCAGTACCGGTTGAGGATGCGGGTAACGGCGGCATCTCGTCAGGTTCTCCTGCGGGTTGTATCAGATCATGGATTCAGAGTACTTAGTACGGTGCTCAGCCTATAATCAGCTCTCAAGTATAATACGTGTGCACATAAAAAGTATACATGTAAAATTACTCAGTAAACCATAAAGGTTTATTAGTATTCTGTGATCCAGTTGCTGAGTTCCAAGACATTTTTATAGTAAGTAGGAGTATTAACTGTTTTCTTTAAACCCGTAAATTATGGGTGTACCAATTACTAATCAGAAATGTAATGGTTCATTAGGTGAAGTATATAAAAGTGAGAAAGCATTAAGTGTAAGGAAAGGATTCAGTGTATGGAGACTTGTAGCATGAATTCTTACGTAGCGGCAGCAGAGAGAGAAAGTTTCTACATTTCTTAGTCTTTCCCATCGTTCTTCAAGATGCCAGATTAACTCTGAAACTCAGTTGCATGGTGCCTTCTGGGGACGCTGTCTTTCACTGCTTGTCTAAACCCAGCTCCAGTCTTGATACCAAGTGATGCTTGGCCACACTGATTCTGTGGGGTGATCCTCCACCTGAGGAACAGTAGCCTCTAGAAGCGACAGCACGTGATCACCAGCCCCTTTTCCCTTTGTTTCCGTCAGAAACGTCCAGAAGGAAGACCGCACCTCTATGGCTGAAGAATACAACGAATACAAGCACATCAAGGCAAAACTGAGGCTCCTGGAGGTGCTTATCAGCAAGAGAGACACTGATTCCAAGTCCGTGTGAGGAGGCAGCCCTACCCGAGCCAAGGGGGCTGGGGATGCAGGGTGAATGTGCCCCCCACCTCCCCTGGCAGATAGCAGCTCTGCAGAAACTGGAAGGCAGCCTTGGAGCTGGACCTACAAAGAGAGTAGCTCTCCTGCCTCTGGGCCACTGGGATCGTCTCCAGTTTCCACTGCCTGCCTTGGACACCGCCTAGGTGGAAGGAGCCCACCTGCCCCCACGCAGGAGGTGTGTAAGGGAAAGTCGAGATCTCCGTGCACCCGAGCGCTCGCAGACACACACGGACGCTGTAGCGGAAGCTTCGCTGACAACTGGCAGCGACGAATCACCGCACTGAGACACACTCACCTACAGAGGATACACGCTGCTCTTCTCTGGACGCAGCCTGTTCCCTGTCGGACTGTGGCAAAAACCAGCTCAGGACTTCACTCTGGAGAGCGAACTTGCCGTGCACGTCCCGTGCAGGTGCCCAGGAGAGCACGGGCTGTCTTTGGACCCAGTCAAGTGGGAACCGGCACTGGAGCCCTATTTGCTGCCTCGACCATCCTCGTGACCTTTCCACAGAGCTGCGCCTTTCCCCACTCGTGTGAATCGCTTCCCCTTTCGCTCTCAGGTGGATGGAAGCCGCGTCTGCCCAGAATGGCCGTGCAGTCCTCTCTCTGACCGTGTGTTTCTTCACGACGTGCTCAGCTGATAGAGAACTGTGATCCCTGACTAGGGCTGGACCATCTGCAGAGGACAGAGGGGATAGAGAAGTAGCTAATATTTGTGCTGATTTTTAAATTAGGCAGCGGTGAAGAGCCCGGAGAATCCTTTCCTGAACGTTGACTGCACTCATTAGCCTCAGATTTTAACATCAAACACTGAGCGAGGCCAGCAGCCTATTTGGGGTTTGGTTTTGTTTTGGCTCTAGCCGAACAGAAGGGTCTTGCTTAATTCTTAGCTTGAGTGTAGAGGATCGTGAGAGAGAAGGAGCCTCCTGAGTACTTACCAGAGTTTTAACTTTTTTTTCGTTTTTTTTTAAGTAAACCTGCACTAAAAATCTCCTGAAGGGTAAGTATAGCCCTGACAGCTCAGCCTAAGACAGAATCTAGATCACACTGTTTTCAAGATCATGTATAAAGAGAAAAAAAATAATGGTGTATAGCCAATGATGATTATTTTTCAAAGACGGTGTCACAAAACTGTCTATATTAGACATTTTGGAGGGACCAGGGAATTGAAGACACCAAATCATTCATCTCTCCAGTGTGCCGATGTTATCTTGTGATTTGTTGTTACTTTTTGACTTTCTGTGTTTGCGCTGAGGAAAGTGGGTCCTGGTTCCGCCTGCCCATCCTGGCCCACGTTTCTGCTCTGTGAGGTTGAGCACAGGTGTCTGCCCACCAGCCGCTGGTTGCCAAGAGAAGGTGTTTCAGCAGGCTCTGCCTTTTGAAGATAATGTTGCGGGATGAACAGGACAGCAAAGGGTACCATTTTGCTTTCTTTAATAATAATAACAAGGATAAAACTCCTTCCTGATCAGTTGTCAGTTTCCAAAATGGGTTCTTGAGAAACTGTCTGGTCAGATTGGATTTGTAGCAGCATTTTCCATTGTTGAAGTGAAGTAGCAGCTCTCTGTCGGTTGAAAATCATTGAAGTCAGGAGTAGGGGAAAAAGAATACCTTTAAATTTGCTCTTAAAAATAATCATCCAAAAGCATGAGCTATATGTTGAAAGTGCCCTGGTTGAATCCACGTACTTAAAGACGGTACATAATCCTGCAATATAGATATAGCTCGGTATTCTTTGCCTTACTGTTTACATTGCAGATTGCTATAATTTCAAGGAGTTATATTATAAATAAAATGATGCACTTTAGGACGTTTCTATTTTTGAAATCTGAACATGAATCATTCACATGACCAAAAATTGTATTTTTTAAAAGAACTACGTCTAGTTCGTCCTTTTTAAGTAATCTCTTACATAAGCTATAATGTAAATCACATCATTACCAGTTAACTTTCAAAGCACATCTGTCTAAGAGTATTGTTTTGAAAATACTAATATGCTATAGAACTTTAAAAGAGAAAAAGCTATATAAATGAGAAGCTACTAAATGTTTTGAAATCTCTTGTTTCTGCCAAAGGTAAATTAAGTAAAAGATCGATTCAGGAATCCCCACTCAAATTTGTATGATTGAATAAAAGAAGACACCAAGTTATAGTAAAATGTGTACGGAATGTCATGTTTTCCTTTGTAATTTACAATAATATACTTCCTAGAATGGTGCCCAAGTTAAGGGAGGGAAGCCCTGTTTACAGGAGATTCTATCTGAAGACAGGTTAGTCCATAGGTTCTGGCTCTGCCAGAAATGCTGAGGTAAATTTGTTTCCATAGCAACCATTTTTTGCAGCCCAGGGTCTCAAGGCCCTAGAGGCAGTGTCTTAATTGGCTTAACACAGAATGCTCCGGACTGCGGTTTTTCCTTTGCTCTGTGGGGAATGTGTGTGTGTCTATGAGCACATGCCAACAAAATAAATGTCAAGGGTATGTAATAACAATGATAAGCAGAAGCAAAGCACGAATAAACTTGGCCGTGCGCTTGTGAGAATCAGAGATAGCAGAGGCTTGTAATTTCCCAGGCATTTGCTCTTTATTGTGTTTTAGCCTGGAGCAGACCTTGAAATAGATATTTATATTAAGTATGTCATCATTACTGCATTTCATCTTTGAAGCGTTGAGTTCGTATTTTCCTTTTTAGACAGGTACGTGCGAGGTTTAGGATAAGGGCCCGCTGAGAAGTTTTTCAGGACAGCCAAAGTTCGTCTTGGTGCTGGTAGAAGGAAGTCTGCACGATCCCCGTGATCTCCGATTCAGGGAAAAGTCCCGTGACAGAACACATCACATTTCAGGCTGGAGAACTATTTTTTTTAATTGCTAGCTATAATTTATTGTGAGCTGATAAGTAGCTGGCTTTCGTCGCTGGTTGGAAGTCAAAAGGTTATTATTCATTGGCGAGGCAGGGATCGGCAATGCCTCTATATACAACGTCAGTGTGATTCTGGCTTTCTCCTGATGCAACACTCGCGTGGTGGCAGAAGAGCCTGTTACAGGGTGTGCCTGCTCCCAGGTGTGTCATTTCTAGCCCAGGACAAGTGCCTCAGGGTTGTGCCTTGTGCTTAGTTTATTATCAGAATCAAAGGGCAGCCATGGTGCCAGTTAAGTCGGTTCCTTCTGGGACTGCCTAATTCTCAGTAGACAGAATTGAGCCCTGTATCCAGAACTGATCACAGATTTATAAGGAAAATCAAAATTTAAAGTTTGTTGATGAATTTTTTAAGAGATTCTTAATCTGATCATGAAGATGCCATCTTTCTTAAGGGTATATTTCTTAAGGCTGTATTCCTCACTACCTTTGATGGTATATTTATAGCTGAACGCCATCATCTCTTTTAACTGCCTTGTGAAAATCTGGTTGTAGTCTAAATTGGTTTTGCTTTCAAGACGGGTCTTCCTGACACACTGCATCCTGGGGGGTGGGGGGTTCTCCCGAGGTGGGGAGTGGTAGTTTCTGCACCCAGGTCAGCACCTCTGTGGTATTCTTTCGTAGTATCCACTTGGTTAAACCGATAGGGAGGGACAAAACTGGGCTAAAACGTTAAAGCAGTGTTTCCTCGGAAGGCCATGGGTTTAGCAGAAGCCGAGTGTGCTTGCTTTTTCTTTGATTAATTCCCTTCTGTTATTTTTTTTTTCCCCACGTGACCCTCAAAATCTACTGAAGAGTACATTTTGTCAAAAGATAGGCTAAACATGTGTTCCAGTCTGTAGGTACTGAACTTGTGCATGCTGGCACTTCTTCACAGGGCAGCTGACACAGCAAGCTCCAAGAGATGGTGATCTGCGTGTCAGCCGCTGCGCCGTGGCATCAGCCACTTTCCAGAGTAGAGATCGCGCCCTTGGGGCATCCACACTCTTCCACCGTGATCCCTCATAACAGATGTATGTGGATAAGCTGAGGTCAATTGCGGGTACACACAGATGTGTACTAAAATGAAATCTATACGTCTACATATTGCTATGCAAGTGCAGGTATGTCTCTAGAGGATCTCATTTTGTCTGGAATCCAGCCAGTCGTGGCCACGTGCGCAGCTTGAGAAATCGATTCAGCAGATCTAGCTCTCAATCTGAAAGCACCTATACCATCGTGAAAGTCTCCGAGAGTGGATGCAGTTTTAGTAAATAACATGGGCCCAGAACAATGTTTACATGACATGTAAGCAGAAAGTATTTGAAATTAGTTGTTCCTTTTTTAAAATGTAAACTGAATGAAAATATGTTATGTACATTTTTGTACATGGCTGTATTTTGTATGAACATAAATAAAATATTTTTAATTGTGAATGTCCTGAATTTTTTGACAGCGTCAGGAACGTGTGACTGAACCCTCTGTGGGGTCTGACCTTTCCCTATGTCAGGAATCACGCTGCTCCCCTGAGCTCCTCAGAAGCCTCCTGGGGATTGAGATTTGTTATTCTGTCTCCAGGGAGGGCAGTGGAAGGTGAAGCAGACTGGGTGCAAGCTAGACATGCCCGTGATGGGCAGTAGGAAAACAGGCTTGTGCTCTCTGCTCGGCTGCCTTTGAAGCAATTAATGGAAGGGGCTGGAGGGGTGCAGAAAGAAAGGCATTAAGAAAAACAACTGTTTAAGTACATTTCCAAAGTCTCGGAGGCCATCACAGGCAAATACGTGAACCACTCACTACTCTGAAGCTAATGAGGCCACCAGAAAACTGCGACACGGAAGAAAAGGCACGTTGCGGTTGTGTGAGGTGAGTAGCTCGTGGTCGGTGGAGGTTAGGCCCACAGGTGTTCTTTAAGCTGCATGCGTTACAGACGCCTGACTGAAGTGACTCAAGTACACGTTCAGAGTACACTAAACATGAAATTAAAAAAAAAAAAATTAAGGCTTGGAGCAAGGACCCTGTCCCAGTACTAATACCAGGATTTGAACTAAGATGTCTGACTTCGGAGCATGAAGACGCAGCACTGCTGACGGCACAATGGCCTGGCGTTCTGTCAGAACTGAAGCTCGGGCTTCCCTGGTGGCGCAATGGCTGAGAATCCGCCTACCAATGCGGGGGACATGGGTTTGAGCCCTGGTCCAGGGAGATCCCACGTGCCGCGGAGCAACAAAGCCCGTGCGCCACAACTACTGAGCCTGCGATCTGGAGCCGCGAGCCACAACTACTGAGCCCGCGAGCCGCAACTCCTGAGCCTGCGTGCTGCAGCTACTGAGGCCCACGCGCCTAGAGCCCGTGCTCCGCAACGGGAGGCTCCACTGCAGTGAGAAGCCCACGTGCCACAGGGAAGAGTAGCCCCTGCTTGCAGTAACTGGAGAAAAGCCCACGTGCGGCAACGAGGACCCAACACAGCCAAAAATAAAATAAATGGAATAAATAACTTCAAAAAAAACCACTGAAGCTCGCCTGAGTAACTTACTTTTTGAAACACTGGGTCCAGAGTAATAAAACTGAGGCAGAAGTGGCAAGCAGTATATAGCGACCCTTCATTTTCTTAAGTCCTGTTTTGCTGTCGCCCCTCTGAGTACCAGAAGGTGATGCTGGCCCAAGTACACCAGCTTCTACAGCCTGTTTAAAAGCCTGATGGCCCTCCAGATGGCCTCCCCCACTCCCCTGGAAATGTTTTTGCTCCTACTCTATCAGTTTGCAGCACTATGGACGAACTCAATGGGAATTTCAGAACAGGGACCGACTGAGGGAGGTTGGGAGAGAAGGACAGTCCTCGTCACTCCTTTCAATGGCCTCATTATTACCCCCTCTAGAAATGGATTCTGAATCTTGTCAGACAAAATGTATCAGGGTTATCCCTAAGCTGGGTCAGCTTATCAAGGCTATAAATACACAGTTGGATTTCATATTCAGTAAAAGCTGAAAGTAGAAATTCCCAAATGCATTTTCAGAATGCTGGCTGGCAGGCCGACAAGTGGGGTTTGGCAGGAGCTGGGCTTGTGGACATTGCTTCTCACTGCTCCTCTCCATCAGTAAGGCTTGCACCACAGGGTGGATCCGAGTTGTGCACCATCTTCTGGGGAACGCGGCCTGGTGCAAAACACAGCAAGAACCAAATCCGAGCCCTCTGGACTTCCATGTCTCAGCTGAGCCTTTGTGTGTCTAAATCATATGTTACTGTGAATTCTGAAACTCATATCTTCCACACGTTTGAATCTTCCTTTAATTTCTCAAAAGCAATTCAGAGATGCTGAGAAATCCTTGTCGTGCTTCTGGTTCTACAGCGCTGAGTACTTCTCGGTAAGATATTTTGAGATATTGTTATTTTTCTGTAACTGTTACTTTTTTTAACTGAAGTATAGTTGATTTATAATGTTCTGGGTGTATAGCAAAGTGATTCAGTTTTATATATATATATATACACTTTTTCAGATTCTTTTCCATTATAGGTTATTACAAGATATTGAATATAGTTCCCTGTGTAGATAGTAGGTCCTTGTTTATCTATTTTACTTTTTTCTTAATCTTTTTTTATAAATTCATTTATTTTTGGCTGTGTTGGGTCTTCGTTGCTGTGCGTGGGCTTTGTCTAGTTGTGGTGAGCGGGGGTTACTCTTCGTTGCCGTGTGCGGGCTTCTCATCTCGGTGGCTTCTCTTGTTGTGACGCACGGGCTTAGTTGCTCCGCGACATGTGGGATCTTCCCGGACCAGGGCTTGAACCCGTGTCCCCTGCATCGGCAGGCGGACCCTCAACCACTGCGCCGCCAGGGAAGCCCTCAGGCTGTATTTTTAAACAACTAAAAATGAAGCATACCCCAGGGAGAAGAGCTGCTCTGATTTCGGCAAGCCCCTCATTAGCACCCTATGTTTCACCAAGCCCGTGGACAAGGCTGAGACTGGGAGGGGGCCTGGGGTCATCCTCCACTCCCTCATCAGCGCCAGGGGGGCAAAGTCGGGGTGCCACTGCTCGGGCCAGCAGCAGAGCAAGCTTTGGGTTCAAATGACCTTCCACTCTCATTGAATGAGGCCCTGCCCCCCATTACCTCATAAATTCAGCAACTCCAGGTCTCTTCTCCGAACAGTCTGCTAAACTTGAACTTGAGAGCCCTTGAGTCTGCTACACCAGCATCTGAGCTCCTGGGAGAGCCCAGGCACGAAAGGTCAGGAGACACGTTTTTAACAAGAAGCCTTTGGCAGTGGCAGGCCGGTCCCTGTGGGACCACGAGCCAGTACCTAGTTGGCACTTGCTATTGACCTTTGCTCTCAGGAGCCCCAGGCCTCTTATGACACTGTAGGCATTGGGGTTATTTCCAAATCTGCTCTTTGGCTTTCTTTTTCTCCTAATCCTAAAAAAAAGGTGACCGTGAAACTAACCTGGTTTAGAGTTTCCCTTCACCTGAGGAGTGTATGTGTGTGAGTTTTAGATCTTATTTAATTTCTCAGGAAGTTCAACACCAATGGGAACTGAATCAATAGTAACCAGAGATTGTATCCAGTTCCCCCGGCGTTGGGCCCAGGGAAATCAGCTTTTAAAAGATCTGAAGACCGTATGATTGTACACCCTTCCAAGCCTCCAGTCACTCTTGGAAGAAAAAAAAATGCTGACATCTGAACTAATTTTCTCCATGCCACACATAACTCAGGAGTACACACTCCGTTACTTTTAGAAGGAAATAAAACACTAAAGCCTGGATCAGCTAATCCGCGGGAGAGGCTGTTATTAATACAGATGCAGAGAATCTGCCCAGGATGGGGTGGACACTTCCTCCAGCACCTGTTCTGTTGCATAGCCCTGTTTCTCACTCCACGAGGGAGGTTAACCAATCCCTCCTTACCTGGGTTGGAAAGGTGTGGTGGTAGCTTCTGTGTCACATCCAACTGGAGAATTTCCTTGATCTAATCTGCAGGGGAGTTTTCACCTCTTCTGAAGACATGAGGACCTACTGTCTTATCACAAGCTCCTCCTCAGCTTTGTGAGATACTGTTCCCCGAGATAAGTCTGCAGGTGGAGGCTGCCAATGCGCCTATCAGTGCTCCAAGAAGGCATCTCTTAAAAGTGAAGACATTCACAAACCGGAAGACTCGTAACTCAAGCAACCCCAGCTAAGTAGTACGAAGGCAACATGGGCACCGTGTTCTTAGATATTCTGGAGACTTAACAAATGTTTTAAAATATGCTTGGCTCCATTTTTAAGAGCCAAAGAAAACTGGAGGCAACCAACACTTACGTTTCTTTTTGAGAGGAGATGATAAGATTCTGCATATTAGCCGTGATTTTATATACTTCCTCTTCTGGGCTTGACCCGAACACAGAACATTGCTCATTGGGTTGCACCTCAAATCTGTTTGGACGTTCTGCTGTATGCCCTCCTTCATTCCACCTTTCTCTCCATCATCCAGTTAACAGTGAGTTGGCTGTTTTCTCCTTTATTTTTTCCGGTTTTATTGAGATATGATTGACATGTAACATTGTGTAAGTCTAAGGTGTACAACAGGTTGATTTGAACCACTAGTATATTGTAAAGCGATTACCATCATAGCATTAGCTAACGCCTCCATCATATTACATAATGATCATTCTTTGTTGTAGTTAGAACATTTAAGATCTACTCTCTTAGCAACATTCAAGTATATAGTACAGTATCACTAACTATAATCACCATGCTGTTGATTAGATGCCCAGAATGTATTCACCTTATCACTGGAAGTTTGTATCCTTTGACCAACATCTCCCCGTCTTCCCCACTCCCCAGCCCCTGGTAACTACCATTCTACTCTGTTTCTGTGAGTTAGGCTTTTTAGATTTCACATATAAGTGAGATCATACAGTATTGGTCTTTCTCTGACTTAATTAGCATAATGCTTTCAAGGTCCATCCATGTTGTCACAAATAGCAAGATTTCCTTCTTTCTTATGAATAATATTCCATGGTATATATACACCACAATTTTTTTATCCATTCATCCTTTGACAGACCCGTTGTTTCCATATCTTGGCTATTGTAAATAATGCTTCAATGAACATGGGGGTGCAGACATCTCCTCAAGATCCTGTTTATATTTCCTTTGGATATATATATATATATATATATATATATATATATATATATATATATATACATATACCCAGAAGTGGGCTTGCTAGATCGTACGATAGTTCTATTTTTATTTTTTTAAGGAACCTTCATAATGTTTTCCATAGTGGCTATACCAGTTTACATTCCTACCAACAATGCACGAGAGTTCCCTTTTCTCCACATCTTCACCAACACTTATCTTTTGTCTTTTTGACAATAGCCATTTTGACAGGTGTGAGATGAGTATCTCCTTGTGGTTTTGGTGTTTAGTGATGCCGAGTACCTCTTCATGTACCTGTTGGCCATTTGTATGTCTTAGTTGAAAATGTATTTATTGAGTTCTCCTGCCTATTTTAAAATCAAATTGGTTATTTTTGCTGTTGAGTTGTATGAGTTATTTACATATTTTGGATATTAACTCCTTATCAGATATATGGTTTGCAAATATTTTCTTCCATTCCATAGTTTGCATTTTTATTTGTTGGTTGTTTCTTTTGTTGTGCAGAAGCTGTTTTAGTTCGATATAATCCCACTTATCAAGTCTTGTCTTTGTTGCTAGAGCTTTTGGTGTTAAATCCAAAAATCATCACAAAGACCAATGTCAGGAAGCCTTTTCCCTGTGTTTTCTTCTAGGAGTTTTAGTTTCAGGTCCTGTGTTTAAGTCTTTATCTTGAGTTAATTTTTGTGAATAGTGTAAGATAGGGGTCCAATTTCATTCTGCATTTGACTATCCAGTTTTACCAACATCATACATTCATTCATTCATGTATTTATTTTTTTTACATCATTTATTAAAGAGGCTATTCTTTCCCCAGAGTATTCTTGGCTTCCTGTCAAATATCAGTTAACCATATATGCAAAGGTTTATTTCTAGGCTCTTGATTCTGTTCCATTGGTCTATTTGTTCTTTTTTATGCCAGTACCCATACTATGTTAATTGCTATAGCTTTGTAGTATAGCTTGAAATAGTTATTACTATAGCTATAGTAGTATACTTTGAAACAGGAAGTGTGATGCCTCCAATTTATACTTTTTTCTCACGATTGCCTTGGCCATTTGGGATCTTTTGTGGTTCCATACAGATTTTAAAATTATTTGTTCTATTTCTGTGAAAAATGCCATTGGGATTTTGATAGGGATCACATTGAATCTATAGATAGCTTTGGGTAGTATGGATATCTTAACAATATCAACTCTTCTGATTCATGAACATAGGATCTCTTTCCATTTGTTTGTGTCTTCAATTATTTTTTTTTGCCAAAGTCTTGTAGTTTACAGTGTACAGATCTTTCACCTCCCTGGTTAAATTTATTCCTAAATATTGTATTGTTTTTGATGTTATTATTAAAGGGATTGTTTTCTTTTCTTTTTCAGATATTTCATTGTTAGTATATAGAAACACAACTGATTCCTATATGTTGATTTTGTGTCCTATAATATTACTGAATTTCTCGATTAGTTCTAGCTTTTCTTGGTGCAGTCATTAGGATTTTTTATGTATAAGATCATATCATCTGCAAACAATGACAGTTTTACTTCTTCCTTTGATTTAGATGTCTTTTTTTCCTTGCCTGATTTCTCTGGTTAGGATTTCCAGTACTGTGTTGAATAGGAGGGGTGAGAATGGTCACCCTTAACCGGTTCCTGATCTTAAAGGAAAAGCTTTCAATTTTTGAACATTCGGTATAATGTTAGCTGTGGACTTATCATGTTATGTTGAGGTATGTTCCTTCTGTTCCCAATTTGTTGAGAGTTTTTTTATCATGAAAGGGTGTTGTTGTTTGTCAAATGCTTTTCTGCCATCTACTGAAAGGATCATATGAGTTTATCTTTCCTTCTATTGAGACGTATCACATTTATTGATTTGCATACATTGAATCATTCTTGCGTTCCAGGAATGAATCCTGCTTGACCATGGTGTATGACTGTTTTAATGTGCTATTGAATTCAGTTTGCAAATATTGTGTTGAGAATTTTTGCATTTATATTCCTCAGGGACATTGGTCTGTAGTTATCTTCCCTTGTAGTGTCTTTATCTGGCTTTGGTACCAAGGTTATGCTACCCTCATAAAATGAGTTTTGGAGTGTTCCCTGTTTGAAAAGGATTGACATTAATTCTTCTTTAAATGTTTGGTAGAAGTCACTGGTGAAACCATCTGGTCTATGGTTTTCTTATTGGGAGGTTTTTGATTATTGATTCAATCTCCTTCCTCATTACTAGTTTGGATTTTCCATTTTTTTCATGATTCAGCCTTGGTAGGTTATATGTTTCTAAGTTTTGGGTTTTTTAAATTGATGGACATTTGAAGTTTTTTTTTAAGATTCTTTTTGATGTGGACCATTTTTTTAAGTCTTTATTGAATTTGTTATAACGTTGCTTCTGTTTTCTGGTTTGTTGGTTTTTTCTGGCCACGAGGCATGTGGGATCTTAGCTCCCCAACCAGGGGTTGGACCCACAGCCCCTGCATTCAAAGGCAAAGTCTTAACCATTGGACCACCAGGGAAGTCCCATGAAGTTTTTTTTTTTTTTCACACACATCCTGAGCTTTATTGGGTATTAGTGAGCATGATTTCAAAAACACACCTTTTAAGTATGGTTATGAGAACAATAAGTTTTAAAGAACTTAAACTATTCTTATAAAATATATCATCTGCTCATCTTCTGGCCAAATTTTCTCTAAATGATTCAGTTGATTTTTTTTTATACCACTGACTTCTACATCTCATTTAAAAAAAATTTTATTGGAGTATAGTTGATTTACAATATTGTGTTAGTTTCGGGTGTACAGCAAAGTGAATCAGTTATACATATACATATATCCATTCTTTTTTTAGATCTTTTTCCTATATAGGTCATTACAGAGTACTGAGTATTGAATAGAGTTCCCTCAGCTATACAGTAGGTTCTTATTAGTTATCTATTTTATATATAGTAGCGTGTATATGTCAATCCCAATCTCCCAATTTATCCCTCCCTCTCTTATCCCCTGATAACCATGTTTGTTTTCTACATCTGTGACTCTACTTCTGTTTTGTAAATAAGTTCATTTGTACCCTTTTTTTAGATTCCACATATAAGCAATATCATATATGTCTGACTTACTTCACTCACTATGACAGTTTCTAGGTCCATCCATGTTGCTGCAAATGGCATTATTTTGTTCTTTTTTATGGCTGAGTAATATCCCATTTGTATATATGTGCCGCATCTTCTTTATCCATTCCTCTGTCGATGGACATTTAGGTTGCTTCCATGTCCTGGCTATTGTAAATAGTGCTGCAGTGAACATTGGGGTGCATTTATCTTTTCGAATTATGGTTTTCTCTGGGTATATGCCTAGGAGTGGGATTGCTGGGTCATATGGTAGTTGTATTTTTAATTTTTTAAGGAATCTCCATACTGTTCTCCATAGTGGCTGTACCAATTTACATTCCCACCAGCAGTGTAGGAGGGTTTCCTTTTCTCCACACCCTCTCCAGCATTTATTGTTTCTAGATTTTTTGATGATGGCCATTCTGACCGGTGTGAGGTGACACCTCATTGTAGTTTTGATTTGCATTTCTCTGATAATTAGTGATGAGCATCTTTTCATGTACATCTGTATGTCTTCTTTGGAGAAACGTCTGTTTTGATCTTCTGCCCATTTTTTGACTGATTGTTTTTTTGATATTGAGCTTCATGAGCTGCTTGTATATTTTGGAGATTAATCCCTTGTCAGTTGCTTTGTTTCCAAATACTTTCCCCCATTCTGAGGGGTTTTTTGTTTTGTCTTGTTTTTTTTTATGGTTTCCTTTGCTGTGCAAAAGCTTTTAAGTTTAATTAGATCCTATTTGTTTTTTATTTTCATTGCTCTAGGAGGTGGGTCAAAAAAGATCTTGTGTGATTTATGTCAAAGAGTGTTCTGTGTTTTCCTCTAAGAGTTTTGCAGTGTCCTGTTTCTACGTATTTATCAGTTTCTTCTAGGTTATCTAATTTGTAGGTGTGTGACTGTTCGTAATAGTCTCTTATGATCCTTTGTATTTCTGTGGTATCCATTGCAATGTCTCCTCTTTCATTTATAAATGTTATCTATTTGAGTCTTCTCTTTTTTTCCTTTTTTAAATAAATTTATTTTATTTATTTTTGGCTGAGTTGGGTCTTTGTTGCTGCATGCGGGCTTTCTCTAGTTGCGGTGAGTGGGGGCTACTCTTCATTGCAGTGTGCGGGCTTCGCATTGTGGTGGCTCCTTTTGTTGCGAAGCATGGGATCTAGGCACGCGGGCTCAGTAGTTGTGGCTCACAGGCTTAGTTGCTCCACGGCACGTGGGATCTTCCCAGACCGGGGACTGATCCCGTGTCCCCTGCACTGGCAGGTGGATTCTCAACCACTGCACCACCAGGGAAGCCCTTCTCTTTTTTTTTCCTTAATCTAGCTAAAAGTTTGTCAATTTTATCTTTCAAAAACCAGCTCTTAATTTCATTGATCTTTTCTGTAATTTTTTGGTCTCTATTTCATTTATTTATATTATCCCCTTCCTTCTGCTAACTTTGGGCTTAGTTTCTTCTTTTTCTACTTCCGTAAGGGGTAAAATTAGGTTGTTTGAGATCTTTCTTTTTTCTTAATGTAGACATTTCTATAAACTTCTCTTAAAACTGCTCTTGATGCATCCCACAGGTTTTGGTATGAAGTGTTTTAATTTTTGTTTGATTCGAGGTGTTTCTTTATTTTCCTTTTGATTTCCTCTGTGACCCATTTTTCAGGAGTGTGTTGATTTCCACATGTATGTGAGATTTTCAGCTTTCTTCTTGTTATTGATTTCTAGTTTCATACCACTGCGGTTGGAAAAGATACTTGGCATGATTTCAATCTTAAATTTGCTAAGACTTGTTTTGTGACCTATGGTATGACCTATTGTGGAGAATGTTCCATGTGCATTTGAGAAGAATGTGTGTTTTGTTTCTGTTGGATGGAATGTTCTGTATATATCTGTTTAACTGATTTGGTCTAAAGTATGGTTCAAGTCCAATGTTTCTTTACTGATTTTCTGTCTGGATGATCTATCCTTTGTTAAAAGTGGGATACTGAAGTCCTTAACTATTATTGTATTGTCATCTATGTCTCCTTTCAGATCTGTTAGTATTTTGTTAATATATTTAGCTTCAATGTTAGGTGATTATATATTTACAACTGTTAAATCTTCTTGATAAATTGACCTCTTTGTCATTATATGATCTTCGTCTCTTGTTACCATTTTTGGCTTAAAGTCTAGTTTGTCAGATGTAAGTATAGCTATCCCTGCTCTCTTGTGGTTTTCACTTGCATGAATATCTTCTCCCACACCTTCATTTTGAGCTTGTCTGTGTCCTTAAAGCTGAAGTGAGTCTCTTGGAGGCAGCATATAGTTGAGTTTTATTTTTTTATCCATCCGGCCACTCTGTCTTTTGAGAATTCAATATATTTATATTTAAAGAAATTATTAATAGGTAAAGGCCTACTAATGCCATCTTTTTGTTTTCTGCCTGTTTTTTAGTCCCTTCGTTACTTTATTCCTCTTTCTGCCTACCTCTGTGAGATGAATTTCCACAGTGATTATGCTTTGGTTTCCTCTTTATCTTTTATGAATCTACTGTAGGCTTTTGCTTTGTTATTGCCATAAGGCTTACATAAAACAACTTATAATAGTCTATTTTAGGCTGATAATTTAATGTTGATTGCATACAAAACCTCTACCCTTTTACTTTCCCTCTTTTACGTTTCTGATGTCACACTTTATATTATGTATTAACAAATTATTGTAGCTATAGTTTTCTAATACTTTTGTCCTTTAACCTTTATACTGGAGTTAAGTAATTAACACACTACCATATTACAGTATTAGAGTATTCTGAATCTGACTACATACTTATCTTAACCAGTATGTTGTATATTTTTATGTGTTCATGTTACTAACTGGTATCCTTTCATTTCAGCTTGAAGAATTCCTTTCAGCTTTTTTAGTAAGTAAGGTCTAGTGGTGGTGAACTCCCTCAATTTTTTTTTGTTAGGGAGAGTCTTTATCTCACCTTCATATCTGAAGGACAACTTTGCTGGGTAAAGTATTCTTGGTTGGCAGGTTTTTTTTTTCTTTCAGTACTTGAATATATTATCCCATTCTCTCCTGGCCTGCAAGGTCACTACTGGGAAATCTGCTGATTTCCTATGGGGGTTCCCCTGTACGAGATTTTTTTCTTCTCTTGCTGCTCTAAAAATTCTCTGGTTTTGATTTTAGACCGTTTTTTTTATGTATCTTGGAGATCATTTTAGATTGAAAATAAACCTATTAGTTTCATGAACTTGGAAGTCCAAATTTCTCCCAGGTTTGAGAGAGAAATTCTCAGCCATTCTTTCTTTAAATAAGCTTTCTACCTCTTTCTCCACCTCTTCTCCTTCTGTAATTCCAATGATATGTACAGTGTTTCTTTTAATGGTGTCCCCTGAGTCTTATAGGTGTTCTTCAGTCCTTTTCATTCTTTTTTTCTTTTTGCTCCTCTGATTGGCTACTTTCAATTGGTCTGTCTCACTGATTCTCTCTTCTTCTTGTTCAGGTCTGATGTTGAAGGTCTCTCTTGAATTCTTCAATTCAATTATTGTATTCTTCAGCTCCAAAACTTTTGTTCAGATCTTCTGTCTCTTTGATGTACATCTTATTTGTTCTTCTACTGTTTTCCAGGTATCATTGAAGTGTTTTTCTGTTCTCTTGTAGCTCTCTGAGCATCTTTAGACAATTATTTTAAATTGTTTGTCAGGCAATCTCCTGGATCTCCATTTCCTCAGGGCCAGTTCCTGGAAGTTTACTGTATTCCTTTGGTGGACACCTATTTCCCTGATTCTTCGGGATCCCTATAGCCTTTCACAGGTGTCTGTGCATTTGAAGCAGCGGTCACCTCTTCCAGACTTTATGGACTGACTTTGGTAAGTGAAGACTCTCACACCCGCAGGGGTTGGTGGAGCACACTACAACATGCTGTGACCCCAGGTCTAGCGGTGCAGGGCACCAAGTGTGGGGTTGTGTGGCAGCAGTGGGTTGGGGGCAGGGGCGTGATCCCTCTGTGGCTCAGGTTGCTGGGGTCCATAGCATCAGCAACTGAATGGTCCTTGATGAATGCTGCAGGGAGTCCACAAAGGCTGCAGTGGTGCTTGGGGTCCTCGGCAGCACCCCCTGGTCCAAGGACCAGGACAGGCGGTGTGGTGGACGGGGCCAACGGTGTGTACACACTCCACTGCCGGGATCAGCTACAGATGCCTATGTAGTGGCAGGGGCCGGTTGCAGACACACACCTAGTGGTGGGTGCCAGGGCAGGCAGCAAGGGCCAGGGCCAACTGTGGGCACGCTGGCAGCTGCCAGGGTCCCTGGCTGTCTGCACGTTCTCCCCCTGGGCGTGCACACCACAGTGGAGGCCAGTGTCAGGCTGGCAGTGTGTAAGTGCACAGCTGGAGGGGCTAGCCCCAAGTGCACACGTGGCTATGGGGCTTGTAGGCTGGTGTCTTGTACTCACGCAGAGGCCTGGGCTGGCTGCTCGTGTGGTACCTGAGCTCTAGCAGGGGCCAGAGTGGGGCAGGCTGGGAAGAAAATAAATAGGTAGGGACTGAGGTGGCTGATGTCAGTGAATGCAAATACCTGTGGGGTCCACGGTGGTTGTGCTGTCTCTTGGTTTCTTCAGTGGTGAAAGCTGCTGGATTTGTCTGTGGAGCAGGTGTCTCAGAACCACAGCTGCTCCTGCTATGTGCCTGCTTCTGGGAGGCCCTGCTTTTTCTTCCTTGTCCCCCCATTTCTATGTCTCAGCTTTGCCAATCTGAGTGAGTGGGGTGAAACTGAAGGGGGACCTTCATGAGGTGCCCCGAAAGGCAGGGGAAGCTGGTCACTCACCCCACGCGCCCTTTCCTAGTGAAGGGTCCCCTTTCTAGCTGGACACTCCCTCTTGGCGCTGAGCACTGCTGGCTCTGGGGATGGGACGGTGCAGGCAGAATGAAGCTATCTTCCCCTTTTTGTACGGTTATTCTCAGGTTTTATGTCCAGCTGCGTTACTGAAGTTTCTTAAGTGGACTCCAGAGCTCTCCCAGAGCTGGTTTTGTTCACGGATAGACGGCTAAGTGTTGATCTTTGGGGAAGAATGGAGGCTGGGTATCCTGCACTGCCATTTTGGTGGCATCACCTCCAGTCCTGCAACTCAGGAACAGCCAGATGGAAGGGATACATAGGGCAAGGTATGTGGGAATGGGCACGGAGCTTCGATGCCCTCTCCAGGCACACCGCTCACCTGGCACACCTCCACATGTTCACCAACTTGGAATCTACTCTTTGACCATCAGTTCCAAACTATGGTCTGGGAGAAGTTAACAGGTACTAGGCTGACAACTAAATGCCCACAGACACTAGCTCCAACGAGATCCACAGCAGGTGACAGAGAAGCCACACATCTGATCAGTATTTTGGTCTCATGATCGTAGAACTGCCTTGCTGGACTACACAGTGGCACGAAAACAATCTTATTGCACTATGAGCACTTGCCGACGGGCGGCAGGGAAGTCACCTGCCACATCACAACGTGTCTTTTTATTTGGGCTCTAGGCAAACCTCATCTCTAGCTATCCAACCCTGGTCAAATTTGCTGCCCACCCTAGCAGCTGGGCGTAATATAGAGGAATGGTCAAGCTCACGTCCTACCACTGTGACAGTGAACAAGTTATTTTCTCTAAACATTCATTTCTTCATGTGAAAAACTGGGATAAGAATGAAAATTATAGTTACTGAGAGCTTGTTATGTGCTAGGCACTGTTCTATGTGCTTTCCATTAATTCATTTACTTCTCATTACCACTCCATGAGGGAGGCATTATTTTTATTCCCATTTTAAATAGGAAGAAAATGAGCTACAGGGAGGTTAACATTCCCATTTTAAATAGGGAGCTACAGAGAGGTTAGCTGTGTGGCCCAAGGCCACACAGCTAGTAAATGGTCGAGCCAGGAGGGCAGTGGTAGCAATGAAACTGAATAGCGCGTAGATAATGCTTGGCGCAGGGTCTGGCCTACCGTCAATACCTGGTAGTCGTCACCACACTCGAAACCTTGATGCCTATTTCTGTGGGTTAACCTTAGACAAAGCTTGCTTTTCTTACCCCTGCAGCAGAAAGGCCCAGACATGTCTCTCTAGTTCAACGTCAGCTATGACCGAGTTCCTCCTGACACTTCAGTACGTAAGTTATCAACTCTGTTACTGTGATTCCTGCAAGTCTTTTTCTGTAAAGGGCCAGATGTTAACATGGTTTGTTAGGCTTTATAGACCAGACCCTTTTAAAAATGTAAAACCCATTTTAGCTCACAGGCTGTAGCTGCCAACCCTGACTCTCCAGGATTATTAATAGAGAACCTTTCTGGTCATCAAGAAGCTTTCACGCAGAGCGGGAGCCATCACAATTGGCTAAATCCCCTGGTTACATTTTCATTAAATCCCACCCACCACAAGTTGCCTTATTTTAATGAGATTTTTTCATTAAATAGGTACATTTCTGAAAACTGAAGAAACTTCCAAATGTCTGTCTGCAGGTGAGGGAAGGTAGGTAGGTAGGCAGGTAGGTAAATCTAGAAATGCCTACCTAAAGAGTCTTCTAAAGCAATAGTGATAAAGGAAAAAAAGAGGAGAATATGCCCCAAAAAATCGTTTTTAGAAAAGCAGCACAGAATTTCATTCATGCAAGAAACATTTAGAAGAATTTATTGAGCATCTCTATGTACAGTAATTTTAGAGCTCAGTGACCTTAGAAATTATCTGGTCCAATCTCCTTATTCCATGGATGAGGATTCTGAAGGACCTCCCCCTCCTCAAATTTAAACTAACTTGGCTATTTTCATTCAAAATTAAAGGTAACAGGCTTTTTTTGTCCTGCAAACTGAGCACTTCTGTATGCTCTTAAGTGTTTGTTGAATGGAACTTATTAATGGAAAGCTACTGTTCTCTTTACCACTTTTAAACCATCTATTAAGTCTGGTAAAAACAGTACATGGTAATTTTTAAAACTTATTGAAAATATTTTTTGCTTCGTCTAAGTGGGCTAATTAGCACCAGCCGTTAGATTACTAAGTCTTAGATTCACCTTTAGTTCCTCCTTCTCCCTGAAGGCTCCCATCGCCTCCCCTCCCCCCCCTCCCCCGTCCCTCCTGCGCACAGCTCTTCTCTTTCCGCTGCTGTCCTTCCCACTCCATTCCAACACAAGTACCCTTATCCGCATTTCCTTAAAACCAGGCTCAACTCATATCACTGCCTCCTTCCCCCACCCCAAGGCTCTGAACATTTTGAAGGTCCAAGGCTTAGCCTGGTTCCTCAGCCCCAAACTTACTGTCTTTCTCCCCAGTCGTATTTACCATTATTCTGTTTCCCCTGATGCTCCCCTTCGAATTGTTCCTGGCCCTTCCTTAAATACTTCCCCATGTTCAAGCCCTTGCTAAGGCCTTCCCCTCCGTGAGAAATGCCTTTTCACCCATCAGAAGCTTCAGAAATCCCAGCCCTCCTTCATGCCATATGCTCCCCCCCTACCCGGTTTTCCTCTTCATTTTCCCAGCAGTTGGTTCTACTCTCTTGGGGCAGGAAGCAAGTTTGACCTTCTCTTAGATTACTCGGGTAGATGACTTAATTCTTCTACTGAAAGCAAGCTACCCATTCTGCAAGTACAAGAAGAAATAGTTCTGGTTACATTAAAACAGCAAATTTATTGCATAATGCTGAACTATAGGCACACACATAGAAAATAAACATTTCATATAACTGTATCTTTTTTAATCTTGTATTATAAAGACTGAAAAACTACCAATAAGTTTTAAAAACAAAAAGCAAAAAATCTACAATCCTTCAGTGAGATTTGACGCTGTCTCACGGTTCATAAATACTTCATTTTATATAAATAAGTCTTTTCTCTAGTGACTAGGAATTTAAAATTAGGCTGACATGGATTCTTTGCTCATGTAGAATTTTCTTACCCCACGATGAAGAAGGTTGAGTGTGTCATGATTTCTGAAATACATATATTTGCTTCAAGCACAATCCCTCCTGAAATCCCACTGTAAACGCACATTCCAAATGCAATAAACAAAAGTTCCATAATAAAGAATGTCCTTAAGTCTTAGCAGTTAGGGAAGAGGGGGAAAAAAATCTGAGTAGAAATTTTGCAATTTAAATAGAAAAGGAAAATAGACTGCATGCGTCCACCAGGAGGAGAGGAGAGGAAGGGACATTAAGTCAGGTAACAGAGAATGGGGTGAAGCGAAGAGAAAAGTAGGAGGGTGGGAGGAGAGATGAAGTGGGAGAGACAGAAAGTGATAGGGAAAAGGCTAACAAATTTATTCTACTTTTCTGGGAGAAAACACTCCTTAGAAGATTAATGCAACCTGCTCCAAAAGCAAAATGATGCAAGAGGGTGAGGGCCTGTTACCTCATCTTGTTGTCAAAAGGGCTTGGCGGGGCCACCAGACCGTGGTCGGCTCAGCTGCGAAGCTACGCGGCTCTGCACCCCTTTGAGGAGGGCCGGGAATAGCCAGAGCCATGGGGAGATGGCCAGTCCCTCGAGAACTGTGTTTTTAGGCAAAAGGCAGGTTTATGAAAGGCTCCCATAAATTCGCAAGAGTTCCGCCAAAGTCATGGACCCGGATTCAGCTCGTTGGGCCTGGGAATTTCTGAAGTAATCCTCTCCTTCTTAGTCCTTAGGGTTGGACGGCAACAAGCCGGAGCATTTCCAAGGCTGCAGAGAAAGGAGATGTTCTGCACGTGCAGGTGAGAAAGGACAGGTCAGTCAAATCATTCTTGCAGAGGAATGAGAAGTTAGGAAGACAAGGAAGCGTCATGAGGAAAGGTCAGGGCTGAGAGAGACATCTGGGGAATGCGAGTTTAAAAATCCACTGCCCTTTTATCCAGCAGAGTACAGCGTAGTCACAAGTGCAAGGAACGATGGGGAACTGCGTTTAGAAACAAAATCGCTTCTCAGACAAGGGCCAGTTTTTCACCCCATCCCTAACCCCTGATTTTTCAAAAAGGTCACTGCTTACCACCCCAGAAATGCATCAGTCGGGTTCAGGATTCAAAAGTTCCAACCCACTTATACAATAAAAAAACACCCACAACTCACTCCCCATGATTTTCTGTATGGGCCTCAATGTGGACGTGGAGGAAGGAAGGGGAGTCGGGGGCAAGCTGGGGGGCCTCAGGCCAAGCTGAACCCCTCGTAGTTGTCAAGGGCCTGGGTCAGCCGTGCACACAGGACCTCTTTGCTGCTGTACTGGGGGAGGTCAAGAAGGTTGTAGCAAGTGTGGGCCACGGGCAAGTACTCCTCCCCGCTGGCTGTGGACTGGATGACAATCTGCAGGCTGGCCATGCCGTAGATGGGGATGCGATCGCTGCCTGTCAGGAACACTGCGGAGAAAGAGAATGGGAAACACCAGCGAGGTAAATGGGGAGCGGCTCTCTGCGGCCCAGGGAGGAACAGAAGGGAAGGGGTGACACCCTGTGGCTCATGTGAGAAGTACAACCACTTTTTTGTGCCAGTATGTGTTGTATTAATATTAATAAATGCTCACTTATAAAGCAAGCGATTGCCTTTCAAGCCCTGTGTTTTGGTTTTAGATGGATAAAAAGTCTATACTTTTCATTGGCTAATTTCAGAACCTAATTATACACTGACACAAAGCATCCATCCAATGGAAAGATGCTCAAAAATGCCCCCGAATAAAAAATGGCCTCAGTGAAACGTATGGCCTCATAAATGTTACGACCTTTCACAAAATCAAAGAGGAAGGGAAATGCTGACCTAGGAAAAGGGCTGACCTCAGAAACCCACAGACCGTGGGGCCTCAGGGTCTCCCCTCTCCCCTCAAGTATCTGTGCTTAGTATACCCCCTTGGCTGGTGAATTTCCATTTGGGATCTGTTTGCTTGCCTTTCCCTGTCTCTCCATTTCTCTTAAACCAGAAGATCTGACACTGACACTATATGAGACAGTTCCCTCTGGCGACACACTTGTGACTTGGAGGGAAAAAAAAAGACCAACCCAGCTGTCTTTTCCCGTCTTCCAGCACTAGATAACCTTCTTTGTTGAACTGCTGGAAAATTAACTATCGATACAATGAAATCACTAGTTAAGGAGCAAGTTCAGATAACCTGTCACTACCTGAGGCTATGATACATAAACGTTCTTGCCAAATCTGTAACGTTAATAAAAGTTTATGAAAGTCCAATGGTCTCTGAACAGACAAACATCTTCTAAGGAAATCCCCGGACCAAGGGCAAGTGCCTCTTGATCGTCACAGTTCCACAAGATCCACTGGCAAATCTTATCCTGCCATTTTTGACTCATATGCTGCTATTTCTCAAGGGCCCATGTAACTGGGCAGAGGGGGAAGCAGGGCTCTTTTTAGGAATTCTTTTGTAAGATCTCCGCTTCCTCTCATCCTTACTCCATGGGAGCAGTAGAATCTGGGGGTAAATCTTGCATTAATACTAATATATGCTCATTCTTATAAAGCAAAAGAGACTGCCTTTCAAACTCTGTTTTTCTCATTTTATATTGATAAAAATGTTATGCTATTCAATGGCTAATTTATGACTCTGATTATACAATGACACAAGGATTTCTACTATTTTTAAAAGGGTAATTTGCTCATGTAAACTAGGCTTCATTTTCCTTTGCAAATGTACTACCATTCTCAAACGTCATCCAGCCAGTCACAAGGGACCATTTACTATACGATTCCATTTATATGAAACATCCAGAACAGGCGAAACCATAGAGACACACATAGACACAAAAGTTGCCAATATCTGGAAAAGTTGAAAAAGTAAATACCCTTTTACAGCAGACTGGTAAGCGGTGGGAGACTGGGAGGAAATGGGGAAAGACTGCTAATGGGTATAGTGTTTCTTCTGGGGGTGATGAACGTGTTCTAAAATTAATCGATAGTTTCACAACTCTGAATATACTAAAAACCACGAAACTGTACACCTTGAATGGCTGAACTGCAACAGTATGCGTGTGTGAATTAAATCTCAATAAAGCTATTATAAATCACATCTCCCCAGTTACATCTGCAGTAGACACTAATATTTTCAAAAGGCTAGAAAGGGAGGTTAATCCAAACAATTCGATTTCATCAATGTAATAAAGGAGTCGCCTTCATATAAAATAACTAGTATTTTTCGAGCAATTAAAAATCAGTGAAATGCTTTTCTTCCTTTCATGCAACCCACCCCGTTACACAACAAATAAGGATTAACCACCTCTGTTGCGCCTCAGATATCACTAAGACAAAAAATGTAAATATATTTCCTTACTTGTCCTTTACCATTTAAAAGAGCTGAACTTCACCATGGAGTATACCATCCTATACCAAATGCAAAACTGAAATGTGGACAGATACCACACTGATGTTACTTACAGAGAAACTTCTTCTTCTTTTCCAATGGGAACTCATGAAATGTTTCCCAAAATAGTTTCACAGTGGGATGTGTGGCTGAGTAATCTCCCTTGTAGATGGCAGTCTGCCCAAAAAAGACAGAAAGAAAAAAATCATCTTCCAGAAGAATATTACAAGTGGACATCTGTATACCATTTGCACTGGAGAGTAAGAAATAACCAGAGATGCAGGAGGCCTCCAAATCCTACATGACCACAGAATACTTAAGAAAGAGACCGGGGCGGGGGGGGGGGGGGGGGGCTTCCCTGGTGCAGTGGTTGAGAGTCCACCTGCCGCTGCAGGGGACACGGGTTCGTGCCCTGGTCCGGGAAGATCCCACATGCCGCGGAGCGGCTGGGCCCGTGAGCCATGGCCGCTGAGCCTGCGCGTCCAGAGCCTGTGCTCCGCAACGAGAGAGGCCACGGCAGTGAGAGGCCCGTGTAACGCAAAAAGAAAAAAAAAAAGAAAGAGACCGGGTTCTGGGCGCTGTGCCCAGGCCTGTGCTGCTCCCTCAGAGGGGACAGACCGCACCTTTTAGGCTTACCTCCTCCAGTGCCTCCCAGTTGTAGTTGCTGTTCCCCACCATCATGGCCCTCAGTTCCGAAGGCTGGAAGAGCTCAAGCACTTTGCCGCCACACACCTTTAGGAAGCCGCTGGAGAAAGCTGTGTACCATTCATGAACTGAGATTTGGAAGACATAATTCACATAAGCATCCACAAATTCCTGCCTGCCAGGAGACCAAAGAAATAGAATACGTTTAGCCCAAAGTCTTGTAGAATTTATCAAGTTCCCCTTCTAACTGAGGCTGAGAGAGATGAAAAATCTCATCAAGTGCTCTCACCAGGAGGCATCCTACAGCATCTTGTAAGTTACCACCCAGCCCTAGGATTCCACCAAGGGGGTCTCCGGTGATCTGGGGGCAGGGGAGGCAAGAAGGAAGGGGAGGGGGCCGGGTGGGTGGAACCATACTACTGACTTTATTTTACCGGAGGTGTTCCAGTTTTCATCTTGTTTATGGTCCTACATAATTTAGTTAAGAAAAAAAATAAGACTTTTTCTGCTTAAAAGAAAAAGTCTAAGATAATGGTTCTAGACTACTTCCTTTCTCTTCAGAAATGAATAAAGCTAAACCCATCTGACATTTGTATCCTCCCCTACTTTAAAAGGTAATTTCCTAACACCTTACTATAATAAATCCCTTAATGACCTCTGGAAAGAACTGTCTTAATACAACGGCTCCATCTCACCAAGGATCAGTCAAATGCTAATTACGACAATGGCTTCTGCAAGCCTGACTCAAAGCAAGCGGGCTTCCTGGGCCGCTTATTGTAGATAAGGAGTTGGTTTTCTGGGCAGGTTTCTGCAGGTTCCAGGTCAGAGGTCTGGTTTGTTTTGGCCGTTTGTGATCTTTTACCCATGTTTTTAAACACTGAAGCGCAGTTAATTTTGAATGTTGTGTTCCAGGTGTCCAGCAAAGTGATTGAGTCATACACATACGATACACATACGATACACATACGATACACATACGATACACATACGATACACACACGATACACATACGATACACATACGATACACATACGATATATATATTCCTTTGCAGATTCTCTTCCAATTATAGGTTATTACAAGACATATCAGTAGAATATAGTTCCCTGTGCTGTACAGTAGGTCCTTGTTGGTTATCTATTTTATATATAGTGGTGTGTTTATGTTAATCCCAAACTCCTAATTTATCTCTCCCCCCACCATCCCCTTTGGTAACCATAAGTTTGTTTTCTATGCCTGTGAGTCTATTTCTGTTTTATAAATAAGTTCATGTATGTCATTTTTTGGGTTAGATTCCACATACAAGTGATATCATATGATATTTGTCTTCCTCTGTCAGAGTTCCCTTTTTATATATGGTCTGGCCATTGTCTGTATGTATATTCCGTCTCTGACTAGTGGGAACGTAATCTGTGCACTGAGGCATAAACAACTGGGAGAAAAAGTTGCCGATATCTGGAAAAGTTGAAAAAGTAAATACCCTTTTACCCAGCTACTCTACTACCAGCTAGGGCCCCAGAGAGACTCCTCACATGAGTGCACAAGAAGACAAGTACAGGGGTGTTTGTTGCAGCATTCTCTTGTAATACAGAAAACTGGGAGAAACAAAACTAAACATCCATTAATATGAGAACGGACAAAGACAGTAAAGTCATATGATGGAAACCATAAAGCACGGCACTTTATGGAATTTTTGTCCAAAGGAATAGAAGAATCTCAAGAACAATGCTGAGTACAAAGCAAGTTTTTGAATATTAAGTACAATATAATAGCGCTTATGTAAGCTGTTTCTTTAACACTTCAAACATTATTATCTATAAGAGACAGCGGCTCCACCACTTACGGCTTGTGACCCTTGGGCAAGTTATTTAATCCCTCTGTGCCTCACCCTCTTCATCTGTAAAATGGGGAGAATAAGAGTACATAACTTATGGGACTATTATTAAAATTAAATGAGTTAATACATGTAAAGTTCTTAGAACGGAGGCCGCCCTGTAAATGTGATTATTTCATTGTTTATGGCTATGAGACTTTGTGTATGAGTATGAAATTATGTATAGGACATGTATATAAAATGTGTGTATTTAATAAAAGCATTATGTAAAAAGATCTTTGTCTTAATACACATACTATAAAAATATAAAAACATGAAAGAATATGCATAAAATTCATAAGAGTTTTGTCCATGTAGGAAAAGAGGGTGAGAGGACAGAAATAGGATTAAGGGGATGTACAGAAAGAATTTCAATGGCTTCAGTAATTCTTTTTTTAAAAAACCTGAAGCAAGTACTATCTGTGTAAACTTTGATCATAGATACACAGAAGTTTGTCATATTAGTTTAGTGCTTTTGCGTATTTACTTTTTTTTTCTAAAAATTAAAAAAATCAGACACTTTGAAGACAGATACCTTCCACGTATCCTCTGTAACATACTACACTTCACAAAACTACAATGTGAACATTTTGGGTTTCCTCCAGGCAGATCTGGTCACCAATAATTAACCAATCTACACCGATAACTAACTGCAGTATAAGCCCTGACAGTTTGGGGTTTCTTGTCCTTTTTTTGTAATGCAAGCGCTCTGGCTGTGCAATCATCCGCTTCGAAGAAGATGGCTAATGGAGAAGAATAAACACATTCCCAGCCACACAGCCAGGCCGCCTCTCCCCGCTGAAGCTCCTTTCAAAGATCTTGGTCGATTTTGATAACTGACCATTTGGGCCACTTGTTTTTTACAAAGAGTGAGCCCGTGAAACCCTAGGGCCCCACTGTCAAACCCCCAAAACAGCAGAACCCCAGACCCTCACTCCCACTCTCTTGCTTTCTCTCCATCACCCTTGACCCCACCTTACTGTGTGGCCCCGGTGTGCCATGTAATTTACAGGTCTTGTAAGTAACATACCTTTATTTTTTTTCCAAAGTGTCCTGCTGGTTATTTCTGAAGGGTGTCTTGCAATCATATCAGAACCACAAGGACTGGTCCAATCACAACACTGGTTATTGATAGGCTGACACCAGCAGAAAACAATAACCAACAGGCCATGTAATATGGTGGATAGTGGGATAGACAGGGGTTCAAGTCCAGGGTCTGCCACGTCCTGTATCTAAGCCTCTCTTTTCTCATCTTTAAAGTGGGGTAACTGTTTAGTTTTAAAAATAAAAGCCACCAATGTAAAAAGATTATTGTACATCTTAACTGTAGATGCCGGAAGCTCTCACAGTGCAGACAATATACTGCTTTCCTGAAACCCATTAGACAGAGCCTGCAAAACAAGAACGTTGCCTGCCATCCAGTTCTATAAGGACCAAGTCATAAGCCACTGCAGTCACTGACCTACGGTACACACTGAAAGGAATTCAGAATGAAAAACAGGATGAAACATTCTGTGTTTTTTGGTACCTAGACAGTTAAGATGCATATCAGGAAGAATTTCAATGACCCCAGATTCTTGCATCCTCCCATACATAAATAAGCACTAAAATCATTAACTTGAGATACCTGAGGGGTTTTTTGTGATTAGCAGTAATCTTACCAAGGTGTATGTCTGACTATATGTATTTCCCAGCCCAAACAATTCACGTATGCTGGCTCTTTCCCTACCTCTTCGGAGCAGTTCCTCGGGGCTATCTGAGAGGCTATAGTCTTCAGTAAGGCCCCTGAAGAAACCCCAAAATCACTGCTCTCGTGTTGTGCACTTTTATTTCAGTCAAGAGTTTTCTGGCAACCATGAACGGACCCAGAGCAGACTTTTCTCCTTCACCTGAACTCTCCGAGGACCTGGACCTTGGTACCAGCAAGGGCCCTTGTGCCTCCCTGGAGAGTCCAGACGAATCTGGCTGAGTCTCTCCTGGTCTCGGATCTCCTGTCTTGGTTGACAATCCTGAGTTTTCTTCAGCAGTGGGTACGACTTTTCCTTTGTAAGATTCTGAGAAAGTGCCCAGCTGAGAGAGAATGGGAAGATTTTGTTCATCTGAAAGACACTGGGAAGGTTCAGACTGGGTGATTAGGTAGGAGGCTGACCTGATGTGTTTCCTCAAATCATCTACCTTAACAGGATTTGTCAGAATAAAAGTGAAGATACCGCAGGAGAGCTTTCAGCTCCGAAGAGAAGACACACAGCTCCTCCAGGCCGATTACAGCTTTCTGGGGCGACTGAGGCATTTATGGGAGTGGAAGTCCCCACACTGTGAAGCAGGGCCCTAGGGAACGCCACTCCTTAAAGACTCATTCAGCCAGGGGCGCACACGTAAGAATGGGCCATTCAGTGCTCAGGGTCCCCAGAGCATTTTTAGGCTGCCAGTAAGAGAAACCCAGACACGTAAAAGAGCTAAAACGACTCTAGGGCGACACCTAGAAGAATTAATAAGCTCACAAACCGCACATCGGCCCACCACAATTTTCAGTAGTGATTTTATTCTGACAAACCAATTTTAAAATGAGAAATAGAGTCTCTCGAACGGAAGAAAAAGGGGTGTCAGATAACCCCTGACCAACACCCAGACAGGTTTACATATTATACAGAACTTACACTTGCAAGTACTTACTTAAGAATTAAGGAAATCCTCCCTGAAATGGCCAAGATGGGGCTCTTTTTTTGGCATTCCCAAACTGGTTTTTGCATAAGCAGTTAGAGAAAGGCAGCTTGATAAAACATCTTGCAAAATTCTGACCCTCGGGACCTTGCATTTCTCTCCCTGCATCTTTGAGATATAAATGTCTTACCAGAGCTTTCAAGAACTCTTATCTTACTCTTATCTAGACCATCTTTAATTCCTGGGACTGAGGAAAAAAAGGGAAAAAGAGGCCTTTTAAACCCAAGCGAGTAAACTTAACTTATTCCAACTGTTATTTATAAACTAGTAAGTTTTATATTGTAATACCCGATTCACGACTAAGTTTTACAATGAAGCTATGAGATCTCTGATTACATCTGTCTACATGCCTGTGTGTATGTTATAGATATATGTCTTTACTTCTGAATAGTACTGCCAAAATTAATTTGTAAGTGAGCGCTACTTAATTGGCTTAAAGGAAATTAAGCACTTATATACAGTCTCAGAAATATAAAAGAAACTAACCCAAATGAATTTCAGGTTCACATGATCTGGGAAATATTCAGTATTAAATTAATATTTGGTATTAAACTTAGTTTAAGTTTGCTGGTTTAATTAATACAGACTCTGCAGAGTCATCGACATTCAGTATAATACTCTTACTGTACCAAAGTTTATTAAAAGTCAACTAAGATCTTATTTCTATTACAAAATTTGTCAGCAAGAAAAATAACTTGGTATGATGAAATTTTTATAAGTAAATTAAGTGTAAATGAGGTAAGAGTTTTTAGGTGAACCCTTTAGGGATAATTATGTTTTATGGTATGTCTACTTAAAAAGTTTCTCCAAATATATGGTTACTTGAAACTTTAGAGTTTTGCTAAATTAGGTTAAATGATGGAAGTTTACTGAATATCTAGATCATTCCAAAATAAAATAATATACTGAAACATTAATTACTAAACATAGACATCCTTTTACAGAGAAAAGAAGATATTCAGGACTATTAATAAATACGTTTGGTGCCACACAGAGAAATTTTCTATAAGAAAGCACATGTTTTTTAGAAATTATAAACAGTATTCATAAGTTTGTCAATCTACAGGATGCTAACATAGAGGAAAGTTTAAAATTGTTTACTTCTTAGTTTTCACTAGAAAGTAAGGTTTTTTAAGAGTTGAGAATTCTAGTTAATATGTGTCATTAAAACTACTAAAATTAATCAGGGAAACATCTTTGTATGCAAGGAAAAAACAAGGTATAAGGAATGAAAATGCATTTTGTTAAGGGAAAAGAAAGTAATTTTGTCCTCAAGAGAGGTTAAAAAGAGGGAAAGAGAAAAAGGAGCATGGAGATTCCTTAAAAAAACTAAAAATAGAATTACCATATGATCCAGCAACCCCACTCCTGGGCATATATCTGGAGAAAACCATAATTCAAAAAGATACATGCACCCCAATGTTCACTGCAGCACTATTTACAACAGCCAGCGGCAACCTAAATGTCCAACGACAGAGGAATGGATAAAGAAGATGGGGTACATATATGCAACGGAATATTACTCAGCCATAAAAAAGAACAAAATAATGCCATTTGCAGCCACATGGATGGACCTAGAGATTGTCATACTGAGTGAAGTAAATCAGACACAGAAAGAAAACTGTCGTATGATATCACTTATAAGTGGAATCTTAAAAAATGGTACAAATGAAGTTATTTACAAACCAGAAATTGAGTCACAGATGTAGAAAACAAACTTACAGTTACCAGGGGTGGAAGGGGGAAGGGATAAATTGGGAGACTGGGATTGACATAAACATACTACTGTATATATCGATAAAAAAAGATAAATAAGGACCTACTGTATAGCATAGGGAACTCTACTCAATACTCTGTAATGACCTATATGGGAAAAGAATCTAAAAAGGAGTGGATATATGTATAACCGATTCACTTTGCTGTACAGCAAAAACTAACACAACACTGTAAATCAACTATACTCCAATAAAAATTTTTAAAGGAGAGAGAACAAGGAAAAGCATAGGGGAAAAAATCTAAAGGTAAAAAAGGAAGTTATATCAATAGAATGATGTGGAAAAGAAATGCTGAGAAAAGAGTTTTGTGCATGGTCTAGACTGGCTAAGATTAGAATAAACTTAATTGAGTAAATGAATTACAATGTTAATGGTAAGATGGTGAAAAACTAGAATTTGGTTCTCTGTTAAGGAGACAAAGTTTTCTTGGAATATTTATATGATTTTGATAACCAATTGTGAAGTTTTTTTTTTTTTTACTTTTTAAGTACTCTATTGTAACTTTCTATATTTGCCTTTGAAATCTTTTATTGTCACTTTGTTTAAGTGAATAAGTATTGTTTCACAGTGACCTATAATCCTATTTGACCAAGTGTTTTAAAAACTCTTGGTAACTTTCACAAACTTCCTCAAATTCTAAATGAAGTTCTTTTGACCTCTAACTATCTTTGGGATGCTTCAAAGGGCCCCTGAAACATCTCAAAGAGAAATATTAAACTAATTAGGCTTATTTGATATGTTAAATTACATGGCTAGCATTATCAAATAGGTAGTGATAAACCTTCTTAGGTTATACTGTATGGGTAAATGTTATTAATATAAATGTTCTAAAAATTATATGAAATTTCTAAAATTTACATATGTCCTGGTATAATGTCATAATTCTAGTTATTTTAATATTATATTAAATATTTTAATATGGTGGACTTTATAATTTCATTAAATATTTTAATCTTGTATTTAATATTTAATATTGTAATAGTATATGAAAATAACCAAATTTCTTTGACAAATGCATTGTAATCAGGTGTTTAACTGTGCCTTTTTAAGTCTTTTGTCATTTACATACAATTACTGTTTTACTCATGCTTTTACAAAAATGCTTCATCTCCAAGAAGATTCATAGAAAGGACTTTTTGACAAGCACAGGTTTCTGGTAACTTTCAGATCATACTGCTTAACTGGGTAAGAAATTAAAGGATTCTAATGGAAAACCTGATGGCTTCACAAAACTGTTAACAGAAGATCAAGAATTAATAACATGGGACTGAACTGATGAAGATGATTATAATTTTTATGACTGAAAAATTTCTGATTATTTTTAATGTTTTATTTTTCCAGATTTGAGAAAACTTTTGCTCTTTCCTCTTAAGCTAACTATAATTTATAGCAACTTGGTAAATTATACCTTTGTAAGCAGAACTGAAACAGTTATCTTTTCTCTCTGATTCCTCCAGAATTTGGAAACTCTTAGTATTCTTATTCTCATGGCAATATTACTATTTGCATAAATTCAATAAGAATCTGTTCTCCTCATAACAGGAGACAGAATAGGAGATAACTGGAAACACTGGCTACATTAATGACTTTGGATGGAATGTCATATTCGAGACTATGCAAAAATCAGACATGACCAGACAGCTTTAAAGAACTGAGGTGGACTTTATGGAACCATAAAGCCTCTTGGAAAAACAACCTAGAACTTTGCTTACAGGATTCCCGGAAGCCTTATCAGGTGAATAAGGGAGGCCACTTCCTGGCAGGTGCATGGATCTCAAGGTATTCTGTGGACCTTGAGAGGAACCCACCCAAATCTGTAGGTATTGCAGGCAGAATCTGATGCCAAGTCCTTGGCATGGCTTTTCTGGCCTTGAGAGACCTTTGAAAAGTTCAGTCTGAGATCCCTCATGACAAGTTCCAGCAAAACCAATTTCAGAGAGCCTTATGTGATCTTAATTTGGCTATGTGTGGCAGAAATGAGGGTGATTTTAGAGAGAAAAAAGTTGTTTCAGTAGGTATTAATTTCTAGTGTTGTTAAACTGTCTTTGTGATTTGTATTTACTGCCTGAGACTCAACTTCCTAGACTCCTTGTTACTATGTTGCATTATTGTAAGATTTAATTGAACTATTACAAAGGACATTCTAAATTTGTTTCTGAAGCTTATCACAGTAATCTATCTTTGAATAAAGACAGATGCCCCCTGACCTGCAACCAAGAGATAATATACTGGAAAGACATCATTTAAAGGACTCTCTCCAACCTAGATGAAAGGACCCTTATCAGGTACTCATAACTAGCTCATGCATGGTGAAACTAAAGGGGACTGATTCTTGGATTCATATTTCCCTCTGAAGAAGGGGCCCTGCACCAGACTGGTCTACAGAGAGGACTGCTGGCCTCAAAATCACCTTAAAGCAATGCTCAGAGGAGAAACGACACCCACAGGACAAGAAGACAGTATCAGAAGTAGACAGCTATACTAATATGCTATACTAATATACCAGACCAGACCCGTATGATCATTTATAGTATTTTCTTGATTTCTTGGACTTCTGCACGTGAATCAAATGTTTTCTATCATGGCACAATCCTATAAAAATTCCAAAAATCAATCTGATATTTGGGTTTGTGGTCACTTATCTACATCCAGTACTTCAGGTTTACCTTGGTGGATTTCTTATCTCCAAGGCTGTAACTGGATGGCCCTTAGAAAATTTATTTTAGAAGAAAGAAGTTGTAGGGCCACTATTGATATTACTACGTGGGAACCCCTCACTTGGCCAATCAATCATACTTTTTCCGGCCCTGGCCATCGACATGAGTTCTCTTTTCAAGTTCCTCAAGCTCCATCAGAGCAATGAGCTAAATTTCAGTCAAAGAACATAACTTCCCAATTATTAGAAGGGACCCTCCCTCAGGTACAGGATGGATTTATACGGCTAACACTGGGCTACGGTCATTTAAGTTTAAGGGCCCCCCCTAGGCTGGGAACAGTTAAATCATATTAAAGATCATCAGCCAGATAACACTAGAAAATTAGGCTGACGCCTTATGAAAAATGCCAACCAATCATTTCCCTTAAAGATAGCCACTGGTATGCAAGAGACTGGGGCAGGTGACCAGGATACTGGGTTGTACCTAATGGAATTCAATAGCTTTGTGGCACCAATTTCTGTCCCTGGCTTCTGCCAGAATGGACAGGCAGATGTATCCTAGGACTCCCTTGGGCTCAGTGTTCCAATTTAGATATGACTCCAGCAAATCTACAATGTATACAAGGCTGACAGATCAAGAGATCTGTATTTCATTGGCATGGCCATTTAACAGCTATTTCTGTGGCTTCAGTAGGACTGGAAGATGTAATCACCCACATCAAAGCCTTGACAAAAGTCACCCAACAGGCCTTCAACAATAGTAATCAGGCTATGAACCTACAGAATTCTGAGATCTCTGTGATGAGAAAAAGCAGTATTACAAAACACATGGCCCTTGATATCTTTACCACATCTCAAAGAGGCAGGCACCTGTGCCACTATTCAAACTGAATGCTGCGTTTTCATGCCAGATGAGTTCTCTAAAGTTACACATTGGTGACTCACAGGAAGAATCTGATTTCTGCCTTAGTGATCCACTTCCTTGTCTTGGTGATCTTTTGGTTCTGGTTTGGTTCCGGAAGCTCATGCTCAAATCTCTACTTATGATCTTATTAATGTTACTAGCTATATTACCTACACCCTGTATAAGATTGTGGTTTCTTGCATTACCCAATGTGTAACAAGGTCTTGGGCAAAACTAATGACGGCTCAACATCCTGAGGCAATTAATTCATCACATATATAGCCCTATACAAATTTAACTGTAATGGTGCATATCTAGATATGGGAAAAGGAACAAGGGAAAATATTTCCTATATCTTAATAGAGTGGTAAGACAAATGATCCAGAGAATTTTTAAGTTATTAACAGGGCCTAATCCAGAAGTAGCACATTGTGTGGCCTGTCAATGACATCCTCGCCTGACCTAGGAATGAGCCTTCTTAGTGCTGTGGGACAAATTGGTCACGAAATGCCTCCCAAAACTTGGTTAAACTTATGATCAAAAGGGAGGGAGTTGTAAAACAAAGAATGTTGCCTGCCATCCAGTTCTACAAGGATCAGGTCATCTGCCACTGCAGTCACTGACCTACAGTAAACACTGAAAGGAATTCAGGACAAAAAAACAAAATGAAGCATCTGTGTTTTGACTATATGGGCCCCTAGATAGTTAAGATACATATCTAAGGAAGAATTTCAATGACCCCAGATTCTTGCACCTTCCCATACAGCAATGAGCAATTCTTTGTGTAATTAGCAGGAATCTTTCACCAAGATGTACGCTTGACTACATGTATCTCCCAGCCAAAAAATTCATATATCCTGGCTCCTCCCCTACTTCTTTACAGCAATTTCTCAGAGTTCTCTGAGAAACTGTCTCCAGGGCTAGCAGCATCAGTAAGGTCCCTGAATAAAACTGAAACTCACAGCTCTCACGTAGTGCATTTTTTAATTCTCTCAACAGTCAATAACATTTTTCTGGTACAACTGCCTAAGAAAAGCACCACCAGCGTGAAGTTTTTTACTATAGCCTGTGATGGTTAATCTTATGTGTCAATCTGGCTAGGCTATGGTGCCCAGCTGTTTGGTCAAACCTCACTCGAGATGTTGCCGGGAAGGAGTTTTTTTAGACGTGATTAACTTTTAAATCAGTAGACACTGAGTAAAGCAGGTTAGTCTTCCTAATGTGGGTGGCCTCACCCAGTCAGCTGAAAGCTTTGAAAGACTAAGGTCCTCCAAAGAAGGAATGTGGCCTCCGGACTGCCTTCGGACTAAGACGGCAACATCAACTCCTGCCAGAATTTTCAGCCTGCCATCCTGCTCTGAAGACTTCTGACTGGCCAGCCCCACAGCTGCACACACAGATTCCTTAAAACCAATCTTCCTCGTGTGTGCGTGTGTGTGTTATTGGTTCTGTTTGTCTGGAGAACCCTAAGACACATTTAGGTACTAGGAAGGGGGGTACTACAGTAGCAAATACCTAAAAATGTAAAAGTGACTTTGGAATTGGGTAATAGGTAGAGGCTGGAAGCGCCCTGAGGCAGTGATAGAAAAAGCTTAAATTGCCTTGAAGAGACTGTTGATAGAAATATGGACATTAAAGGAGATTCCAAAGAGGGCTCAGAAAGAAAAGAGAGATGTAGAGAAAGCTTCTACTATCTTAGAAAATACGTATATTAAGTCATAAACAGAATAATGCTAGGAATATGGATATTAAAGCACTATGGTGAAGTCCCAAATGGAGATGAAGAACACATTATTTTTTGAAAATTTGAAAATGGCGATCTTGTTATAACGTGGCAGAGAACTTGGCCAAGTTTTGTTCTAGTATTTTATAGAAAGCAGAACTTCTAAGTAATAAACCTAGTTATTTAGTAGAGGAGATTTCTGAGCCAAGTATTTAAGGTGTGGTCTGGTTTCTTCTTACAGTAAGATGCAAGAAGAAAGAGATAAATTGAAGAGGGACTTGTTAAGCAAAAAAGAACTAGAGAGGAGACCTTCAAGATGGCGGACGAGTAAGACGCGGAGGTCACCTTCCTCCCCACAGATACACCAGAAAGACATCTACACGTGGAACAACTCCTACAGAACACCTACTGAATGCTGACAGAAGACCGCAGACCTCCCATAAGGCAAGAAACCCCCCACATAACCGGGTAGAGCAAAAGAAAAAATTAATAAACAGAGACAAAAGGATAGGGACGGGACTTGCACCAGTGGGAGGGAGCCGTGAAGGAGGAAAGGCCTCCACACACTAGGAAGCCCCTTCGTGGGCGGAGACTGCGGGTGGCGGAGGGGGAAGCTTTGGAGCCGCGGAGGAGAAAACAGCAACAGGGGTGCAGAGGGCAAAGCGGGGAGATTGCCGCACAGAGGATCAGGGCCGACCGGCACTCACCAGCCCGAGACGCTTGTCTGCTCACCGCCGGGGCGGGCGGGGCTGCGAGCTGCGGCTCGGGCTTCAGTCGGAGCGCCTGGAGAGGACTGGGGTTGGCGGCGTGAACACAGCCTGCAGGGGTTAGTGAACCACGGCTAGCCGGGAGGGAGTCCGGGGAAAAGTCTGGAGCTGCCGAAGAGACAACAGACTTTTTCTTACCTCTTTGTTTCCTGGTGCACGAGGAGAGGGGATTAAGAGCGCTGCTTAAAGGAGCTCCAGAGACGGGCGTGAGCCGCGGCTAAAAGCGCGGACCCCAGAGACGGGCATGAGACACTAAGGCTGCTGCTGCCGCCACCAAGAAGCCTGTGTGCGAGCACAGGTCACTATCCACACCGCCCTTCCCGGGAGCCTGTGCAGCCCGCCACTGCCGGGGTCCCGGGATCCAAGGTAAACTCCTCCGGGAGAACGCACGGCGCGCCTCACGCTGGTGCAACGTCACGCCGCCTCTGACGCCGCAGGCCCGCCCCGCATCCATACCCCTCCCTCCCCCCGGCCTGAGTGAGCCAGAGCCCCCGAATCGGCAGCTCCTTTAACCCCGCCCTGTCTGAGCAAAGAACAGACGCCCTCAGGAGAGACCTACATGCAGAGGCGGGGCCAAATCCACAGCTGAGCCCCAGGAGCTGTGCGAACAAAGAAGAGAAAGGGAAATCTCTCCCAGCAGCCTCAGGAGCAGCGGATTAAATCTCCACAATCAACGTGATGTACCTGCATCTGTGGAATACCTGAATAGACAACCAATCAACCCAAAACTGAGGCAGTGGACGTTTTGGGATGAGCAAATGTAGACTCAAATGTAGACCTGGAGTTTGCTTTCTATATCTAACTGGTTTTATGTTTATCTTAGATTAGTATTTACAGTTTATTATCATTGGTAGATTTGTTTATTGATTTGGTTGCTCTCTTGCTTTACGCGGGCCTCTCACTGTTGTGGCCTCTCCCGTTGTGAAGCACAGGCTCCGGACGCACAGGCTCAGTGGCCATGGCTCACGGGCCCAGCCGCTCCGTGGCATGTGGGATCTTCCCAGACCGGGGCACGAACCCGTGTCCCCTGCATCGGCAGGCGGACTCTCAACCACTGCGCCACCAGGAAAGCCCTCTTGCTTTTTTATATATATATATTTTTTCCTTTTTTTTTTTTGTGAGTGTGTATGTGTATGCTTCTATGTGTGATTTTGTCTGTATAGCTTTCCTTTTACCATTTGTCCCAGGGTTCTGTCTATCTGTAGATATTTTTTTTTTGGTATAGTTTTTAGGGCTCCTTATCATTGGTGGATTTGTTTTTAGGTTTGGTTGCACTCTTCTTTCTTTTTTTTAAATTTTTTATTTTTAATAATTAAAAAAAATTTTTTACTTTGTTTTATTTATTTTTCTTTCTTTCCTTCCTTCCTTCCATCCTTCCTTCCTTCTTTCTTTCTTTTTTCTCTCCCTTTAATTCTGAGCCATGTGGCTGACAGGGTCTTGGTGCTCTGGGCAGGTGTCAGGCCTGAGCCACTGAGGTGGGAGAGCTGAGTTCAGGACACTGGTCCACCAGAGACCTCCCAGAGATCTCCATCTCTATGCTAAGACCCAGCTCCACTCAATGACCAGCAAGCTCCAGTGCTAGACACCCTATGCCAGACAACTAGCAAGACAGGAACACAGCCCCACCCATTAGCAAAGAGGCTGCCTAAAATCATAATAAGGTCACAGACACCCCAAAACACACCACCGGACACAGACCTGCCCACCAGAAAGACAAGATACAGCCTCATCCACGAGAATACAGGCACTAATCCCCTCCACCAGGAAGCCTAAACAACCCACTGAACCAACCTTAGCCACTGGGCGCAGACACCAAAAACAACAGGAACTACGAACCTGCAGCCTGCGAAAAGGAGATCGCAAACACAGTAAGTTAAGCAAAATGAGAAGACAGAGGAACACACAGCTGATGAAGGACCAAGGTAAAAACCCACCAGACCAAACAAATGAAGAGGAAATAGGCAGTCTACCTGAAAAAGAATTCAGAGTAATGATAGTAAAGATGATCCAAAACCTTGGAAACAGAATGGAGAAAGTACAAGAAACGTTTAACAAGGACCTACAAGAACTAAAGAGCAAAGAAACAATGATGAACAACAAAATAAATGAAATTAAAAATTCTCTAGAAGGAATCAAAAGCAGAATAACTGAGGCAGAAGAACGGATAAGTGACCTGGAAGATACAATAGTGGAAGTAACTACCGCAGAGCAGAATAAAGAAAAAAGAATGAAAAGAATTGAGGCCAGTCTCAGAGACCACTGGTTCAATACTAAACGTACCAACATTTGAATTATAGGGGTCCCAGAAGAAGAAGAGAAAAAGAAAGGGACTGAGAAAATATTTGAAGAGATTATAGTGGAAAACTTCCTTAATATGGGAAAGGAAATAGTCAATCAAGTCCAGGAAGCACACAGAGTCCTATAAAGGATAAATCCAAGGAGAAACACCCCAAGACATATATTAATCAAACTATCAAAAATTACAAACAAAGAAAAAATATTAAAAGCAGCAAAGGAAAAACAACAAATAATGTACAAGGGAATCCCCATAAGGTTAACACCTGATCTTTCAGCAGAAACTCTGCAAGCCAGAATGGTGTGGCAGGACCTATTTAAAGTGATGAAAGGGAAAAAAACTACAACCAAGATTACTCTACACAGCAAGGATCTCATTCAGATACAAAAGAGAAATTAAAACCTTTACAGACAAGCAAAAGCTAAGAGAATTCAGCACCACCACACCAGCTCTACAACAAATGCTAAACGAACTTCTCTATGCAGGAAACACAAGTGAAGGAAAAGACCTACAGTAACAAACCCAAAACAATTAAGAAAATGGTAACAGGAACATACATATCGATAACTACCTTAAATGTAAATGGATTAAATGGTCCAACCAAAAGACACAGACTGGCTGAATGGATACAAAAACAAGACCCATACATATGCTGTCTACAAGAGACCCCCTTCAGACATAGGGACACATACAGACTGAAAGTGAGGGGATGGAAAAAAGATATTCCATGCATATGGAAATCAAAAGAAAGCTGGAGTAGCAATTCTCATAACAGACAAAACAGACTTTAAAGACAATTACAAGAGACAAAGAAGGACACTACATAATGATCAAGGGATCGATCCAAGAAGAAGATATAACAATTTTAAATATTTATGCAACCAACAAAGGAACACCTCAATAAATAAGGCAAATGCTAACAGCCATAACAGGGGAAATTGGCAGTAACACAGTCACAGTAGGGGACTTTAACACCCCACTTTCACCAATGGACAGATCATGAGAAATGAAAATAAATAAGGAAACACAAGCTTTAAATGACACATTAAACAAGATGGACTTAACTGATATTTATAGGACATTCCATCCAAAAACAACAGAATACAATTTCTTCTCAAGTACTCATGGAACATTCTCCAGGATAGATCATATCTTCGGTCATATATCAAGCCTTGGTAAACTTAACAAAACTGAAATCATATCAAGTATCTTTTCCGACCACAATGCTATGAGACTAGATATGAATTACAGGAAAAAAAATCTGTAAAAAATACAAACACATGGGAGCTAAACAATACACTACGTAAAATCAAGACATCACTGAAGAAATCAAAGAGGAAATCAAAAAATACCTAGAAACAAATGACAATGAAAAGACGACAACCCAAAACCTATGGAATGCAGGAAAGGCAGTTCTAAGAGGGAAGTTTATAGCAATACAATCCTTCCTCAAGAAACAAGAAACATCTCAAATAAACAACCTAACCTTACACCTAAAGCAATTAGAGAAAGAAGAACAGACAAAACCCAAAGTTAGCAGAAGGAAATAAAGATCAGAGCAGAAATAAATGAAACAGAAACAAAGAAAACAATAGCAATGATCAATAAAACTAAAAGCTGGTTCTTTGAGAAGATAAACAAAATTGATAAACCAGTAGCCAGACTCATCAAGAAAAAAAGGGAAAAGACTCAAATCAATAGAATTAGAAATGAAAAAGGAGAAGTAACAACTGACACTGCAGAAATACAAAAGATCATGAGAGATTACTACAAAGAACTCTATGCATATAAAATGGAAAACCTGGAAGAAATGGACAAATGCTTAGAAATGCACAACCTGCCGAGACTGAACCAGGAAGAAATAGAAAATATGAACAGACCAATCACAAGCACTGAAATTGAGACTGTGATTAAAAATCTTCCAACAAACAAAATCCCAGAATCAGATGGCTTCACAGGCGACTTCTATCAAACATTTAGAGAAGAGCTAACACCTATCCTTCTCAAACTCTTCCAAAATATAGCAGAGGGAGGAACACTCCCAATCTCATTCTACGAGGCCACCATCACCCTGATACCAAAACCAGACAAGGATGCCACAAAAAAGGAAAACTACAGGCCAATATCACTGATGAACATAGATGTAAAAATCCTCAACAAAATACTAGCAAACAGAATCCAACAGCACATTCAAAGGATCATACACCATGATCAAGTGGGGTTTATCCCAGGAATGCAAGGATTCTTCAATATATGAAAATCAATCAATGTGATACACTATATTAACAAATAGAAGGAGAAAAACCATATGATCATCTCAATAGATGCAGAGAAACCTTTTGACAAAATTCAACACCCATTTATGTTGAAAACCCTCCAGAAAGTTGGCATAGAGGGAACTTACCTCAACATAATGAAGTCCATATATGACAAACCCACAGCCAACATAGTTCTCAATCTTGAAAAACTGAAACCATTTCCTCTAAGATCAGGAACAAGAGAAGGTTGCCCATTCTCACCCCCATTATTCAACATAGTTTTGGAAGTTTCAGCCACAGCAATCAGAGAAGAAAAAGAAAGAAAAGGAATCCAAATCGGAAAAGAAGAAATAAAGCTGTCACTGTTTGCAGATGACATGATACTATACATAAAGAATCCTAAAGACACTACCAGAAAACTACTAGAGCTAATCAATGAATTTGGTAAAGTAGCAGGATACAAAATTAATGCACAGAAACCTCTTGCATTCCTATACACTAATGATGAACAATCTGAAAGAGAAATTATGGAAACACTCCCATTTACCACTGCAACAAAAATAATAAAATACCTAGGAATAAACCTATCTAAGGAGACAAAAGACCTGTATGCAGAAAACTATGGACACTGATGAAAGAAATTAAAGATGATATAGATGGAGAGATATACCATGTTCTTGGATTGGAAGAATCAACATTGTGAGAATGACTATACTACCCAACGCAATCTACAGATTCAATGCAATCCCTATCAAACTACCAATGGCATTTTTCACAGAACTAGAACAAAAAATTTCAGTTTGTATGGAAATACAAAAGACCCTGAATAGCCAAAGCAATCTTGAGAATGAAAAACGGAGCTGGAGGAATCAGGCTCTGTGACTTCAGACTATACTACAAAGGTACAGTAATCAAGACAGTATGGTACTGGCACAAAAACAGAAATATAGATCAATGGAACAGGATAGAAAGCCCAGAGATAAACCCACACACATATGGTCACCTTATCTTTGTTAAAGGAGGCAAGAATATACAGTGGAGAAAAGACAGCCTCTTCAAAAAGTGTTGCTGGGAAAACTGGACAGCTACATGTAAAAGAAAGAAATCAGAACACTCCCTAACACTATACACAAATATAAACTCAAAATGGATTAAAGACGTAAATGTAAGGCCAGACACTATAAAACTCTTAGAGGAGAACATAGGCAGAACACTCTATGACATCAATCACAGCAAGATCCTTTTTGACCCACCTCCTAGAGAAATGGAAATAAACAAATGGGACCTAATGAAATTTAAGAGGTTTTGCACAGCAAAGGAAACCATAAACAAGACAAAAAGACAGCCCTCAGACTGGGAGAAAATATCTGCAAATGAAGCAACTGACAAAGGATTAATTTCCAAAGTACAGAAGCAGCTCATGCAGCTCAATGTCAAAAAACAAACAACCCAATCCAAAAATGGGCACAAGACCTAAATAGACATTTCTCCAAAGAAGATGTACAGATTGCCAACAAACACGTGAAAGGATGCTCAACATCACTAATCATTAGAGAAATGCAATTCAAAACTACAATGAGGTACCACCTCACTCCACTCAGAATGGCCATCATCAAAATATCTACAAACAATAAATGCTGGAGAGGGTGTGGAGAAAAGGGAACCCTCTTGCACTTTTGGTAGGAATGTAAATGGATACAGCCACTATGGAGAACAGTATGGAGGTTCCTTAAAAAACTAAAAATAGAACTACCATATGACCCAGTAATACCACTATCGGGCATATACCCTGAGAAAACCATAATTCAAAAAAAGTCATGTACCACAATGTTCACTGCAGCTCTATTTACAATACCCAGGACATGGAAGCAACCTAAGTGTCGATGAATGGATAAAGAAGATGTGGCACATATATACAATGGAATATTACTCAGCCATAAAAAGAAACGAAAATGAGTTATTTGTAGTGAGGTGGATGGACCTAGGGTCTGTCATATAGAGTGAAGTAAGTCAGAAAGAGAAAAACAAATACTATGCTAACACATATATATGGAATCTAAAAAAAAAAAAATGGTTTGATGAACCTAGGGGCAGGACAGGAATAAAGACGCAGACGTAGAGAATGGACTTGAGGACACGGGGAGGGGGAAGGGTAAGCTGGGACGAAGTGAGAGAGTAGCATTGACATATATACACTAACAAATGTAAAGTAGCTAGTGGGAAGCAGCCGCATAGAATAGGGACATCAGCTCGGTGCTTTGTGACCACCTAGAGGGGTGGGATAGGGAGGGTGGGAGGGAGATACAAGAGGCAGGAGATATGGGGATATATGTATATGTATAGCTGATTCACTTTGTTATAAAGCAGAAACTAACACACCATTGTAAAGCAATTATACTCCAATAAAGGTGTTAAACAAAAAACAGACATAGGCATAGTCAAAAAAAAAAAAAAGAACTAGAACTTGAAGGTTTGGAAAATTCTGACTATCCATATATCAGGCTCTGGAAAAAAGCCAAGGGTGTGGCTGAACAATGGTTTGCTGAAGAGATCAGGCATGTGACTCATGGATCAATCATCTCAGCAGAAGCCAGGAAAAGAGATGTGGCTCTCCAGGAAAGATTTGTGGAGGACCCTCTTGTCTGATGGCTTGGACCCCCATGAATTGCCTGGGAGGCCAACAAGGTTTATGAGAATTTTATACCAGCAGAAACACTGCCAGCTTGCACTGAAGGGGCAAAGATGGTAAAAAATGAAGAAAGGCTGTCAGGATTCCACAGGTGTGAAATGAGTCAGTAGAGCTAACTGGCTGTGAACAAGTGTTATCTTGCAAGAAAAGGGAAGAATGACCCCAACGGCAGATAAGAGTCCAGTAGGGCTATCACTGCCACCATGGGCATACGTCCAGGAACAAGGCTGGCACTTCCATGGCTCCAGAAGCCAGGACTACTATCCCGGTGGGCCAGAGGACAGAGCATAGAGCCAAAGAGGATTGTTCTCCAAGTCTTAAAATCTAAGGATTAGGGGACCCTGGTGATCCAGTGGTTGAGAATCTGCATTCCAATGCAGGGGACGCGGGTTCAATCCCTGCTCAGGGAAATAAGATCCCACCTGCTGCGGGGTAACTAAGCCTGCGTGCTCTAGAGCCCACGTGCCGCAGCTGCTGGGCCCGCACACTCTGGAGCCCGCGCGCCACAACTAGAGAGAAGCCCGCACGCCGCAACAAAAGATCCCACGTGCCGACGCAGCCACATAAATAATAAATAAATAATTATTTTAAAAATATCTAACAAACAGAATGGGAGAAAATATTTGCAAACAAAGTGACTGACAAAGGATTAATCTCCAAAATACATAAACAGCTCAGGCAGCTCAATATCAAAACAAAACCAAACAACCCAATCCAAAAACGGGTGGAAGATCTAAACAGACATCTCTCCAAAGAAGAGATACAGATGCACATGAAAAGATGCTCTTCGCTACTTACCAGAGAAATGCAAATCAAAACTACAACGAGGTGTCACCTCACACCGGTCAGAATGGCCATCACCAAAAGATCTACAAACAATAAATGCTGGAGAGGGTGTGGAGAAAAGAGAATCCTCCCACACTGTTCGTGGGAATGTAAATCGGTACAGCCACTATGTTCCTTAAAACACTAAAAATAGAGCTACCATATGATCCAGCAATCCTACTCCTGGGCATATATCCAGAGAAAACCGTAATTCAAAAAGATACACATACCCCAATGTTCACTGCAGCACTATTTACAACAGCCAGGACATGGAAGGAACCTAAATGTCCATCAACAGAGGAATGGATAAAGACGATGTGGTACATATTATACAATGGAATACTACTCAGCCATAAAAAGAATGAAATAATGCTATTTGCAGCAACATGGGTGGACCTAGAGATCGTCATACTGAATGAAGTCAGTCAGAGAAAGACAAATATCATATGATATCACTTATACATGGAATCTAAAAAAATGGTACAAATTAACTTATTTACAAAACAGAAATAGAGTTACAGATGTAGAAAACAAACTTATGGTTACCGGGGGGAAGCTGGGGGATAAACTGGGAGACTGGGATTGACATAAACACACTACTGTATGTAAAATAGATAACTAATAAGAACCTACTGTATAGCACAGGGAACTTTACTCAATACTTTGTAATGACCTATATGGGAAAAGAATCTGAAAAAGAGTGGATGTGTACGTATATGTATAACTGATTCACTTCGCTGTACAGCAGAAACTACACAACACTGTAAATCAACTGTACACCAATAAAATTATTTTTAAAAATCTAATGACAGAATGGCCATTATCAAAAAAGCTAAAAACAAAAAATGCTGGAAAGGGTGTGGTGAAAAAGGAACCCTCCTACACTCTTGGTGGGAATGTAAACTGATACAAACACTATGGAAAACAGTATGGAGGTTCCTTAAAAAACTACAAATAGAATTACCATATGACCCAGCAATCCCACTACTGGGCATATACCCTGAGAAAACCATAATTCAAAAAGTCATGTACCAAAATGTTCACTGCAGCTCTATTTACAATAGCCAGGAGATGGAAACAACCCAAGTGTCCATCATCAGATGAATGGATAAAGAACATGTGGCACATATATACAACGGAATATTACTCAGCCATAAAAAGAAACGAAACTGAGCTATTTGTAATGAGGTGGATGGACCTAGAGTCTGTCATACAGAGTGAAATAAGTCAGAAAGAGAAAAACAAATACCTTATGCTAACACATATATATAGAATCTAAAAAAAAAAATGGTGCTGATGAACCTAGTTGCAGGGCAGGAATAAAGAGGTAGACATAGAGAATGGACGTGATGACATGGGGCGGGAGGGCGAAGCTGGGGCGAAGTGAGAGTAGCACTGACATATATACACTACTGAATGTAAAATAGTTGGCTGGTGTGAAGCAGCAGCACAGCACAGGGAGATCGGCTCGGTGCTTTGCAGTGACCTAGAGGGGTGGGATTGGGAGGGTGGGAGGGAGACGCAAGAGGGAGGGAACTGGGGACACGTGTATGCACGTGGCTGATTCGCTTTGTTGTGCAACAGAAACTAACATGGTACTGTGAAGCAATTATACTCCAATAAAGATGTATTAAAAAAAAACTAATGAAATTTGCCCTGCTAGGTTTATAATTTGCTTGGGACCTCTGGCCTCTTTCTTCCTCCTTTTAGAATGAGAATGTCCTTCCAATGCCTGTCCCACCATTGTATTTGGAATAATCTGTCTGGTTTCACAAGTTCACAGGCTACAGAAGAATTCTGTCTCAGGATGAATCAAACCTTAAGTCTCACTCATACCTGACTTAGACGATATTTACATGATATATTAGTCCAGACTCTCCAGGGAAACAGAACCAATAGGAAGTGTGTGGGCATATGGGTATATACATATATAAATAGAGAGAGAGATTATAAAGAATTAGTTCATGCAATTACAGAGGCTGACAAACCACAAGATCTGCAAGCTGGAGACCCAGGCGAGCAGATGATGTAGCTCTAGTCCAAAGGCAGGCAGGCTCGAGACCCAGGAAGGGCTGATGCTTCCTTCAGAGTCTGAAGGCAGGAAAAAACTGATGTCCTGGGGCTTCCCTGGTGGCGCAGTGGTTAAGAATCCGCCTGCCAATGCAGGGGACACGGGTTCGAGCCCTGGTCCGGGAAGATCCCACATGCCGCGGAGCAGCTATGCCCGTGCACCACAACTACTGGGCCTGCGCTCTAGAGCCCGCGAGCCACAACTACTGAAGCCCACGTGCCACAAGTACTGAATCCTGCGCGGCTAGATACCGTGCTCTGCAACGAGAAGCCACCGCAATGAGAAGCCCACGCACCACAACGAAAGAGTAGCCCCCGCTCGCCGCACCTAGAGAAAGCCCGTGCACAGCAACGAAGACCCAACACGGCCAAAAATAAATACGTAAATTTATTTTTAAAAAAACAAAACTCATGTCCCAGCTCAAAGGCAGTCAGGCAGGAGGAGTCCCTCTTACTCAGCCTTTTTCTTCTTTTCAGGCCTTCAACTGACTGGATGAGACCCATGCACATCAGGGAAGGCAATCTGCTTTACTCAGTTTCCTGATTCAAACGTTAATCTCGACCAGAGACATCTTCACAGACATACCCAGAGTTAACGTCTGACCAAACATCTGGGTACTCCATGGCCCAGCCAAGTTGACACATAAAACTAACCATTACAGAAGAGACTTTAGAGTTGATGCTGGAATAGGTTAAGACTTTGGGGGGTGCTGGAATTGAGTGAATGTATTTTACAGGTGAGAAAGACATGAATTTGGAGGGGGAGGCAGAGAATAGTGCGTTATGGGTTGGACTGTGTCTCCCTAAAATTCATATATTAAAGTCCTAACCCCCATTACCTCAGAAGGTGACCTTATTTGGCGATAGGGTCTTTACAAAGGTTATCAAGTTAAAATGAAAGTATTAGGGTGGGTCCTAAGGCAATGACTGCTATCCCTATCAAAAGGGGAAATATGGGGACTTCCCTGGTGGCGCAGTGGTTAAGAATCTGCCTGCCCATGCAGGGGACACAGGTTCGATCCCTCGTCTGGGAAGATCCCACATGCCGCGGAGCAATTAAGCCCATGGACCACAACTACTGAAGCCCGCGCACCTAGATCCCGTGGTCCGCAAGAAGAGAAGCCACTGCAATGAGAAGCCTGCCCACTGCAACGAAGAGTAGCCCCCGCTCGCCGCAACTAGAGAAAGCCCGCGTGCAGCAACGAAGACCCAAAGCAGCCAAAAATAAAAATTAATTTAAAAAATAAAGAAATGCTTTACCAGGAGCCTTTAAAAAAAAAAAGGCGGGGGGGGGGGGGGGTGGTGGGAATGTGCACACAGACCTGCACAGAGGGAAGACAATGCGAAGAGACACAGGGGGAAGACAGCTATCCACAAGCCGAGGAGAGAGGTCTGGAGTAATTCCTTCCCTCACAGCCCCCAGAAGGATGCAACCCTGCCAACACCTTGGTTTTGGAGTTCTAGCTTCCAGAACTGTGAGACAATAAATTCCTGTTGTTTAAACCACTTAGTCTGTAATATTTTTTTTTACAGCAGCCCTAGCAAATTAATACACAGACTCTAATCTCTATCTGAATTAGTATTGCTCTCACCACATCCTTTTCTTCAATAGTGATCATTAACAGTTACGGAGTGTTTACTAGATGCTAGTCACCGCAATAAGTCCTTGGATACACGCTATCTCGGTGAATACTCAAGGCCACCTTTCGAGTAAACTTTACGGTATAAGAATTGTGACTCAATAAATATACAAACAGTCAAGAAAGTACAACTTTTTTGAAGTTGATGTGATCATTATTCCAATTTCACAACTGAATTCAAGAAAACAACTAGTATAAGGGCAGGGGCAGAAACTGAAGCCAGGTGTCTGAGTACAGACCCGTGCTCTCAACCCCACCTCATCAAAGTGCCCTCCCTACCCCACCTTGCTTGCTTCCAATGTGACAGCTGTGTGGGAAATTACAGTATGCCAAGATACGGACTTCACAGCGTGACAGCGCATCGTGCTATCCACAGCTATGTGTTACCTGCAGCCCCACAGTACACTAGAGTCCACAAAGCCCATAAAATGAGACAACTCTTAATGAGTTAATTTTTAAACACACAGATTTTAAAAAGCACGTACTATATGCATTGCCAAGGGTTTTCAGAAGTCTGAATCCAAACTGTAGGAAGGGTCTTTTTAAAAGCTTGGTCAAACCGACTCTGAAATTAATATAGAAAGTCAAAGGAACTAGAAAAGCAAAACAATTTTGAAAAAGAACAGAGTTAGCCAACTTGAATTACCTAATTTCATGACTTATTATGATAAAGCTACAGTTATCAAGTGTGGTATTGGTGAAAGGACACATAAATCAGTGCAACAGAACAGAAAGTCCAGAAATGGATCCACATGTACATGGACAGTTAACTTTTGCCAAATTTGAATGAGCAATTCTGTGGAGAAAGGACAGTATTTTCAACAGAAGTCGTACTGCATCAACAGAATATTCATATGCTAAAGGTATCTATCCCTATACCTGACACCTATTTAAAAGTTAACTCAATATGGATCGGAGTCTAAAAGTGAAACTTTAAGTTGTAAAACTTCCAGAAGAAAACATAAGACCAAATCTTTACGGCCTTGAAGTTGGCAAGGATTTCTTAAATATGACACCCAAAGCATAATCTATAAAGAAAAAGTTAATAAAATGGATTTATCAAAATTTTAAATATCTGCTTTTTGAAGACACTATTACAAAAATGAAAGACAAGCCCCAGACTGAAAGAACATACTTACAAAACACACATCTTACATAGGACCTGTACCCAGAATATATAAAAACATTAAAAAATTAATGAGCAAAAACTTCAATTTAGAAAATGGGCGAAAGCTCTAAACAGACATTTTATTAAAGGAGATATATGAGTGACATAAGCACGCTGGAAGATAACATCTTTATCATCATGGACACATACACTGCTCTGAGATGAGGGGACAAAAAACCAACAATACCAAATGCTGGTGAGGGTGTGGAACAACTGCAACTCTCATGCACTGCTAGTGTGACGGGAAAGGGGACAGCCGCTGTGGAAAACACCGTGAAGTTTCTTATAAAGTTAAACCCCCCTTTACCGTATGACCCAGCAATTCCACTTCTAGATACTTAGCCAAGAGAAATAAAGACCTCTGTTCACACAGAAATCTGCTGATGAAGGTCCACAGCATCATTGACCGTAATCACACAAAAAACCTGGAAATAACTCAAAAGGGAATATTACTCAGTAATAAACAGGAACAAAGTACTGATACACTATACGGAACACCACTGATGAATCTCAAATTCGTTATGCTGAGTGAAAAAGGCTACACACATATGATTCCATTTATGTGACGTTCTGGGGAAAAGTCAGAATTACAGAGACAGATCAATGGCTGCGAGGTCGGGCAGGAAGGGAAAGACCAGGAACGTATCTGGCGGGGGATGAGGTTACTGCTCTGCAGTTCCATTACTGTAGTGTTTACGTGACTCTGTATGTCTGTCAAAGTATCCTAAAAAGGGTAAACTTTATTGTAAACAAATTATATCTCAATACAGACTTAAAAAAAAGAGTAGCCTTGAGACCGGCTGGGACCCTTTGCTGCAGTGCTGGCACCCGGACAAACATCTCCTCCAGCAGCAAAATACAAAGAAAGCAGAAGGGACTAAAAATAACCGCACGGGTGCCCAGTTTGGGCAAATTACGAACAGGGAACAAGGTACAAAAAGACCAAAAACCCGTCACTTCTGAGGAACCAGGAACAAAAAGCAGGGTACTGCGCATGCCCCCTGCACACAGACCCACCAAGGGGCTGGGCAGACCAGCGAAGCTACCCCTCTGGCCTGACCCCTGGACCCATTCCTACCCTCGCCCCAGATAAGGAACCCGCTCACCTCCCCGCTTAGGGAATGAAAAGGGAAACTGTTAACGTGCTTTAGCTCCCTTGTGCTGTAGCACGAGTCCCAATAAAGCCTTGCTTGAATTTCTTACCTGGCCTCTTATATGAAGGAGTCCAAGAACCCCACAGCTTAAGGCGAAGTTTAAAATTTTTTTTTAAGATGGGAACATAAAAATCCTAAAAGACGGGCATGCCCTGGCTGTCTCAAGCAAGTTAAGTTAGTTAAGTAGATTTGAATAAAGTTTGGGTCTTGTTTTGTTTTGTCTTTTTAAAGTATGTCATAGCTTCTATACTACAGGAGTTTGAAGGCCTGGTTTCTGCCCGATTCTGCCAAGCAGGTGATACATAATTGTAAGAGAATATTTATTTCACTTTCTTTTTCTGCTTCTAAGTTCCTTATTTTTAAAAATGAGAAAAGGCATTCCTAACCTCAAGGTAGCTTTAGTTGGCTGATCCTATACATATTTCATACATGGTATATGGAATATGTATACGATCAGCCAACTAAATATAGATATATCATTACAGCAAATTCAGTCAGAGTTAAGATTAAAATTTAACAAAAAAACCCTCAGTCATTACAAATGCTAACAGGGAAGCAGACAATAAATTATCTGGAACGGAATTAAGAAAGTAAGTAATACGAATCACAAGTACCAAAAAAAACCTAGCATGTTTGCTAATGGGAATATATCGGGCCTTTTATAAACAGTAACTTTCTTTGGGGATGGGCACAAAGATGTCCTTTTGTAAGAGAATTATTATCGCAGGTTATCTTTGTGGATTGATAAATGCAATTTAATTATTTTGCCAACAAAACACTTACCAAGTGCCCACCAAGTGTCAGCACTAAGTGCTTTACATATTATTAACTCATATCCGCGAAAACCAAAAGACGGCACCAAATGTACTTAGGGAAGTAATTTCCTTACAGTCACAGGTTTTATGGAAAAGCTTCAGCAAGTCCCAGTATAACTGATGAAGGAAAAGCATTTATATCAGTCATGGCGAATTTGAAACCATTCCTGAAGAAACCCTGTAAAGATCGTTTGCGTTCCATACCTAAAAGTATGTGCCCTTATCCTTATTCAAGAAGCTATCGTTCTGATTTAATAAATGAGGAACTAAAGTCTCTACTCACGCCGCTATTAGAGAACAAGAGTTCGGTATTTAATAGCTTTTCTTCAAGTTCTCATATACGAATCACCAGTAAGAGCCATAGCACAGGTGCTGAACGTGCCTCGGGGACAATGCCTGTGCGTGCGTGTGTGTGCCAGCGCGTCCCCAAGGAACGGCAGTCCTAAACACATGCTTCAGGCCCGGGAAGGCAGGGGGCCCTCGGCCTGGGCCTCAGGGCTTACACGGTCTTGCTTTCTGTGGCCCTCCTGCCGCTTCATTCCGAGGACCCTTCGAGAACATTCCAGGATAACGTAGTGCCGAGATTCCCTACCCAAACGGCTCCAAAGCTGCTTCCAAGGTCCGTCTAGCTGAGAGAAGACCCTGCCACCAGTATATATGCTGCTAGGCTGGGAAAGGGCCAAGAGGGGCTGTTGGGGGGGGCGGGGAAGGGGTGATGGGGGGCATGTAAACTGCACTATTCCCGCCCCCATCATCACACGCACCCAGATCGTCAAGGGGGTGGGACGGAGCCCGCTCTCCCCGCGCCTCCACTTCCCGGAAAAGAAGTCAGTGAAATCTCAGGTGCTTAAAGACGGCTCCCCAAGAGTAAGCCAGAGACGCCCTGCCGACGGCAGCCCAACGCCAGCTAAGGGGAGATGCAGACAACCGCCAAGCCAGGCGCACTGGCGGATGGAGATGAAGCCCTGGGCGGGCTAGAGGAACACGACGGCCAAGGCTGAGCCCTTCCCCGCGGCGGATCCCCGCGGCCAGCCGCAGCCCCGCTCTACTGCAGGGGGAGGCGTGCGCAGGCGGACGGGCAGGGTCGCTAAGAAACGGGTCCGGACGTCGTCCGCAGTGCGGGGAGACGGCAGCGCAGCATCGGCGGTCGGCTGGCTGGTGCGGGTCGAGGGCCCGACCATCAGCTGATTCTGGGGAGCCAGTCAAGCGCCCGCGGGGGCAAAGGGCGGGGCCGCGCCAACGTCCCCGCCGCGGCCGACGTCAGTGCCGCTTGCCGCTTGCCGCTTGCCGCAGGATCGCCGGGGCGCAGCTCGCGGGCAGCTCTCCGCGGGAGCCACCGAGACCTCTGCGCTGCTCCGCGAACATGGCCGACTCGGAGAACCAGGGCCCCGCGGAGCCGAGCCAGGCGGCGGCGGCAGCGGCGGCGGCGGCGGCGGAGGAGGTAATGGCGGAAGGCGGTGCGCAGGGGGGAGATTCTGACAGCGCGTCCGGCGACTCCGACGGCGCGGTCGGTCAGACGGCTGAGGAGCCCCAGACGCCTGCAGAGAATGCACCGAAGCCTAGAAATGACTTTATCGAGAGCCTGCCTAACTCGGTGAAATGCCGAGTCCTGGCCCTCAAAAAGCTGCAGAAGCGGTGCGATAAGATAGAAGCCAAATTTGACAAGGAATTCCAGGCTCTGGAGAAGAAGTATAACGACATCTATAAGCCCTTACTCGCTAAGATCCAGGAGCTCACCGGTGAGATGGAGGGGTGTGCGTGGACCTTAGAGGGTGACGACGAGGAGTTGGAGGATGAAGAGTACGAAGAGGAGGAGGGAGAGCCTGCGGTGGAGGCGGCGGCTGCTGCCGCCAGAGATGAGGGTCCCCACTCTGCAGTGTCTGACGACGCCCAGAAATAAGCGGGGGCAGAGATTGCAGAGGAGAATGACGACGCAGATTCAAAACCCCGATTTTTTTTTCTTTTACACATCGGTGGACTTGAAAAGGCTCAGGTTTTGGACCAAAGTACAATGTGAATCAATTCTGACATTCCTAGAATCATATTAAATCGACGCAATCAGGTTCTGGCCAGCCCGTTTCCAATCTGAACACCAATATACCAAAAGGTGTTGTAAACGAGTTAAATTTAAAATGGCTTTTTCATGATCTCTTCTGCGCGGGCTGGAGTTGAGACTTCCTAAGGGTGTCAAGTAGATGTGAAGTAAAGAACGTCACTTTGAAACCTTTTGATCACACTGTCATCACGCTACGCACAGAACACCCAAGCCGAGACCGAACATGTTCTCAGTGCCTAATTCTTCAATTTCTTTAGTCTTGCATTTTTCCAGCTCAGAAGCATCAGAACCCAAGAAAAATCTCATCTTTAAGACTTTGCTTTCATAACCCAGACATCAGCTTTACACTTCAGAGAAGCGTGATGGGATGGAGGAAGCCCGTGCCGGAGATCATGACAGTACTGTTAATGAGGCCCAGAAAACTGCCACTTCAAATTCTAAAGACTGTACTGAATATTTGGTTCTGAGAAGGAGGGTGTATAACCTGTACACTACTGTCAACATATGTGTTCATTATTTACAGTCTCGTGTTTATGTGTTTTCTTGGTAGTGTCTATTTACAAAGGTGTTAAAAAAAACAATGTTTAAGTATTGATCCCTTTATCTAGCATTTTAGAAATATTAATTTACTTGAAAAGATGTAGAATCTAGTAACTTCTGTAAAGCATGTGTATCCAATGTTATGTTGGATCCTTGTGATGTCTTTTTGTCTTGTAGCTTTTAGAATGTAGCTGTGAAAATTATCAGAACTCTTCACGGAAGCTAATGTATGGAAAAAATATATACTTGAAGAACCAATCCAACTGTGTGTCCCCATCCCCAGCTCAGAAGTAGAAAGGGTTTAAGTTTGCTTGTGTTAGCTGTGCCTTCCTTATTTTGCTATGTAAATGTGACATATTGAATATAAAATGGTGCATAATCAAATTTTTCTGCGTGAGAACAGACCGTCATACAGTAAAGGATTTTTAGGAGGACACATTTAATGTAAAGACTCAGCTTCTTTGTGGGTTTTGAATTGTGTGATCCGTAAAGAAATTTAAGCATAACGTTGTTTACCACTGTGGTGTTAATAAAACAGTATTTTCAAAAAACAAAAGGACTCATACCCTGACTGCCTGGAATCAAATCCCAGCTCTGCCTCCTATTAGCAATGAATCTTGGGCCATTACGTTAATCTGTGTTCAGTTTCTCCTCATCTATAAAAGGGGATAGGAAGTCCCTTCCTCACAGGTTATTATGAAGAACAAACTAGTTAATTTACATAAATCCCACAGACCAGTGTCTCACCCTAAGGGCTCAAGATATTTTAGCTATTTATTATTATTATATGAAAGATTAAGATGATGATTTCCAATTCAATCCTCCTAAATTATGAAAGAAGAAAAAATACATATTATATTCCTAAGTTCATGATATTACTGTTAAAGAAGTAGCCTTTAATTCATAAACACAGGTAGTTCAATAAACTGTCTTGTTTTGTTTTCCTCAATATAAAAATCAGGTTTTGATTTCTTCCCAGAAAGGACAAAAGACTTTAACGTGACATTATGCATATATTAAAAAGTCTATTTCAGCTTTATATTTGGGCATTCTAAATGAAGTATAAAACTGAAGACCCCCCCAAAATTTTAAACACAGACGTGCTTTCTTCCATTTCCCTTAAGGGTTAAAATTAGAAGCAAAATTAGACTGCTTTACCTTCGGGAACGGAAGGAAGCTCTGACCTGTCGTTAATGGCAATAGTTGAGTGAAACCTTAATGTATTATTAATCTTCCTTAGGGCCAGGACAACAAAAAGAGAAAATCAAAATAATGTATTACATAAGTCAATGATTATCTTAACCACGATTATCTGAAATAGAAGGGAAAAAATCTAAAATAATTCAATATTCATTTCTTATCCCTAGGAGTAAGAGACTGTCATTTAATATTTTTCTAGGTCCCACAAAAAAGCAAAACTGAATGAAACAAATAAGGTGTGTAGCTAGTGGGGGAAAAAAAAATTTTTTTCAGGCATGTGATTACACATAGAAAACCCAAGAGAATCAACTGAAAGCTATCACATTCACAAATTTGAGGAATAGACCAAACATATAAATATATAAAAACCAATAACTATTTCTAGGCACTACTAATGATAAAAATATATGCAAAGGGCTCTCTTTCACAGTAGAAATAAGAAACCAAAATATTTATAAAAACCTCTAATAAAAATGTATATAACCAATGGAAAAAAAAAACAGTATCACAAAGAAATGTAAAAGAGGCCTTTGGAAGGTGAGATTGAATATCACAAAAGTGTCAATTCTTCCCAAATTAACTTTTAATTTATTACACTTCAAATCAAAACCCAAACTGGATCTGGAACCATATAATTACCCTAATCTTCACCTGTAAGAATAGGAAAAACAATTAAGATTTTTACCTTAGACCAGACACACAAAAAATTTTTTTAATTGAAGAAAATATATTATTATCAATTACTAGACAGGGAAAGGTTACATTCAGAATGATTTAAGACCAAAAGAAATAATCGACACGCACGACAACACAAAAATTAAGAAGTTTTAGAGACTTAAACAGACTCCACATTTTTAAAAGTAAACAGCAAACTGGGAATAAAATCTGCAATAAATACAGATGGCAAAGGGTTAATAGTCTTCATACAATAAAGAGTTGATACAAATGATATGAAAATCATTTCATCTTAAGAGAGAAAAACGTAAAGGACATCAGCGGACGACTTTAAAAAAGGGAAATACTGCAATCCTGTTTGGGGCAGCAAGACACGTCCTGAAAGGGCAATACTAAGTGGACCAGGCCTCCAGCAAGGTCTGGAGGATATGCAGGCCGAGCTGTGTGCTCTGGCCAGCAATCTTTCTTTCACTTATGATAAGACTTTAGCTGTGGGGTTTTCTAGCTACCAGTCATACCACTGTTGGTTACTTTTCTCAGGATAAGGCACATAATGTGCCCTTCACAATGTCAAACAATTTCCACCATTTTCCTAACTGGGTTGATCCTTCCCCTCTGTTTCCTGCACTGCTTATTTGATAGTTCCTCAGGCAGACATAAATCTTGTGTGTTAACATGTAGCCGGATACCCTCCCTTGCAGGCAGGTCAAACGCTCTTACTCATAAACCTTTTTTCATCCATTATAGGCCCAAATTAGTAAGCAATGCACAACGTAACTGGCAGAAAGAAAGGCAACTGTGCATTACACAGTCAACTCGGTCTCCCAGAGCATTATGCAGAAGACTGCAGCACGCCCACACTGCCTGCCCGAGCACATCACAGCAGCTCTCCGAGAGTTCACAATTAAGCGCACACAGACGCGTTTGCGTGTGCCACACACAGACACAAACACGTTTTTTTATTGGCGTGGAATTCACAAAACATAGCCATTTTAAATGAGCAATTCAGTGGCATTTAATACATTAATAATGCTGGGCAATGACGACTTCTATCTCATTCACTTCTTTTAAACAAAAATATTTTAGAGGTAAACATCAGTAAAAAGGATCAATGCTGGGCAGACTATGTAAAGTAGCCTATGCATGGAAGAAATACGAATTTTACAAGTGAGGTCAAGTTTCTTATTAAATTAGATTGGATTTAAAAAAAAAGAACACTCAGTATTTGTAAGGATTCGATGAAATGGGTACTTCTCATACATTGACGATAATGTATAAGCTGGTATCATTCATTAGCAAAATCAATTTAGTAAAAATATCAACAAATTCAAAATGATATACACTAATTCAATTTCACCCTTGGGACCTTACCATTAAAAAGAAATTTTAAAAACAAACAAAGCTTTATACGTAAGATGACTGATACAGTGTTATTAAAAATGGAGGGGGAAGAGAAAGAAAAAAAGGGCAAGGAAAAAAAAAAGAACACAGAAACAAGCCAGATACCCAAAAGGGAAAGAAGAGAAAATACACATTGACACAGCAGGCTGTGCAGCCATTATTAAGGGTGTTCATGAGGGCTTTATAATAACATTATAGATATAAGCACTGTCTCAACCTAAGTTTAAAAATTCAGACATACACTTTTATACGCACATCGTGTGTCTTTAACTATGCCAACTTTGTTTTTAAAAACTTGCATAGTCTGCCTGCAACGAAAACGGCGAACTCTTCAAAGTCATTTATCTTCTAGGGATGAGGGGACATGGGGACTCTGGAGCCCCGGTCTTGGCCCTGTAAGTGGCAGTGTACTGAGAGCACAAGCTCTCAGTCAAACAGAATGGCTCTGAATCCTGGCTCTGGTGTTTGAACACTGGACTTCTGGCTGTGTAACCTTGAACAAGTGACTTTTGTCTCTCTCTGCCTCAGTTTCTTCAACTGTGAAGTGGGGAGGACTGCATGGGAAGGACTCAGAATAATGCCTGACACAAGGGAAGCACTCGAGAAACGTTACTGGCATTTTAATTATCTGCTATTCCTATAACAGCCCAGTGAGAGTACCACGGAGATCTTAACGGTTACACCTCTCATAGACTATCTCAAGAGATCAAGGTGGGAGGAAGACGCAAGAGGGAGGAGATATGGGGATATATGTATATGTATAGCTGATTCACTTTGCTATAAAGCAGAAACTAACACACCACTGTAAAGCAATTATACTCCAATAAAGACGATTAAAAAAAAAGAGATCAAGTGAAGTCTTTCATTAGTCCTAACTTCAGTAGATCTTAAGACGCTAGAAGTATTTGTCATGTGTGGGTTTTATTCTCAGGTTCTCTCTATGGAATCTAGGTGCCCTTTGGAGCACTTACCTTAAGCCTGGCATTTCCTTTTCATTATTCCCTCTCCCCACCCCTTTTTTAATATGGCAGAAATGGGGGAAGATATTGATTGCATTTGATTTGATTAAATTGAGTTAAACTGGGGGAAATCTAGAATGATATGTGGGGTTTTTTTTATTAACGGTAGTAACACCATGCCACAGAGTGTGAGAACTACTTAACCACAAATAGTCATGTAATGCAGTATTATTCAGATGTGACTGCCAGCTGTTCCAAGATGTAGCTAAGATGTGGCCACCAGCAATCACCCATGGATGTTCTTTTACCTGGATGCTTATAATTCAATTGTCTGTCTGCAGCTCTTGTCCAAGGAAAGAAAGCAATTTTAAGTCCAAATGGAATGTAATAAATTATGGATACAGAATTGGTACCCTTCTGACATTTCCCTCCAGGGCAGTGGTGACAGCAAATATCTTACTGTTAACAGAAACAGCTTCAATGCCAGCAGTATCTGTATACACAACGCTCAAGTTAAAAATCCAGCAGGTGTTATTCTTTTGGTTCTTTCATTTAATTTTCTTAGACTAATCTATGAAATACCCAAAAAGGACCCCCGGTGATGAGGTTATGGCATATAACAGTCAAAAGGAAATAACAGCTGCAATGATTAATCTTTTACCGTCATATACAAGCTTTCTTACCGGGATCTCAACATGCTTTAATGTTAAGATTTCTGCTTTTTGCAACATTAAAGATAAAGGAAAAAACATCTGCTTGTCTTCTTCTGGCTGTCCCTAACTCTGACAGCAATACTCTGTAATGAGGCAGTAACCACACTAGGTTCTCAAAAGCCTTCCCAACAGGTAACTGTGTCAGCAAGGGGGTCTGCTTCTGTCACCGAGTACAGAGTCATGGACAACAGTGCCTAAAGCAGTGGGTGAGCTCTCCACCGTGTGTTCGATGAGTGCTAGCAACACAGAAAAGCCGAAACCCAAACTTGCACCTAACACAGAAGCCATTCCATGTTTAAATTTCAAGCATCGCGTACTGGCAATAAAAATAAGAACCCCCCTCTGCCTGGCGATATTTAAAACGACAGCACATTTTACTACACAAAGATTTGAAAACTTTTTTAGAAAGAGAGAAGCTATTTTTTAGAAAGTCATGGTAGCATAACAATGGAGTTTTGTAATACAAGTAAAAGAATAATGTAACTTCCCTTATTACTCCCTTGAAATTATGTACTGTCTTTCTTTTAAGGAACCTGTATGTCATCAGACCATCCTTATGAAAAATGTCTTGTAGAAGCAGCCCTGAGGTCAATTAGGGACAAATAACTGCATAGACAGAGAAAAGGAACCCACATGGCTGTAAACAAAAGCACGCTCTCCACACTGATTCTGAGGACCCCTCATGGGATCAGCAATGTCCAGGAGTGCATATGTGTCAGTGTACGGTCAGGACATTCAAGATGGCTGTTCTCTTGCTCGCTGTACATCCCCTGCTCTACCTGTGCCTGCTTCACCTACACCTACTCACATGACTGACCTTCCTACATACTTGCCCCAGGCCCTAACTAAATGACCGTTCTAATTTGAGATGAGAACATCTCCGCGAAGATAGATAGCTTATCAAAGGGGTGTTGAGGGGCATGCCCGTCTACTGGTTTCCCTGGTAACTGAGAGCCAACCTGACGTTAATTCCCCCTATAACTGGTAACCTCCTCCATCCCCCCGGTAGCAAAGACTACCACCACATCCTGCCTGACCTCGGATGCACACAGTGGGGTGTCGCTCCAAAACCTTGCTTCAGACATGTAAGATCTCCCATCCAGTAAACCACTGATGTCTCTGTTGCTGACTCCAGGCTCTTTCTTCGGTCTTAAGGCTGGGCAAGTACAGAGCTTGTAGGACTGTGGGGTGCAGCCCAAGAGTCAGCAACAGATATAAATAATGGAGAAGGAAAAAAAGACGACGAAGCAAGAAAGTGTGCCTCGGACCCACATCTATCATGCAACTCCTTTGCTCACAAACTTTACAGAGCACCTTTCCCTTTTTATTATATCCTCGTCTCTACTTTCTAGTATCCAAATCTTAGGAGTCCTCCCAACAGCTCTAATCCCATATCCATCCTCCCAGATGCATCTGTCCACGTGGATTTCTCTGATCCCCTTCCGATCCAATTAATCAATTTTGTCTTCATACGTCATTTACGGTTACATATGAGAACAGCTTATCACCCTAAACAAACTGTGGTCTACTTCAGTGTTCCTGCACAAACTGTCTCTCAACTATTAAGTGAATTCAATCGCTGATTCAAAGAAACACCTACCGAATAAGGAGAGACAGTGAGAGTGACAGAGAGAGAGAAGCAGAGAGACAGAAAGAGAAAAACTCAGACCCAGAAAGAGAGAGAGCAAAAAAGGCAGAGACAAAAAGTACTCCAAGAGCAATAATTTTATCAAGATATGAAAAAGAAAAGTCCCAACAACTGCCTCTTCTGAAGACTACATCACAGATCACCTATGCCCGCACGACATGGCTCTTCCCCACCCCCACCCCCCCACCCCACCCCCGCCGTATCTAACACACAGCGCATTGGGATGACTCACCAGAATGTGAAGAGATTCTGGATATGCCCCTCCTCAGGCTGCTTGCCCAGCCCACTGTTAGCTCCTAACAAATGATGCACACACTGTCGTGTCTGAAATCTGACGCAAAAGCTCAGACATCCTTTGAAAGACTAAAGGCTGTAGATGTATCTACGTACACACATACATACATATGTAATAAAGCAATCAGCAAAACCAGGAGGGAAGAGAAATCACCTGGACCCACAAAGCCACTTTATGATCTGCCATAAATTCCCCAATTCTAAAAACAGTATCAAGGACTTCCCTGGTGGCGCAGTGGCTGAGACTCCGCGCTCCCAAGGCAGGGGGTCCGGGTTCGATCCCTGGTCAGGGAACTAGATCCCACATGCGGCAACTAAGAGTTCACATGCCGCAACTAAAGATCCCGCATGCCTCACCTAAAGATCCCACATGCTGCCACGAAGATCCCACGTGCCGCAACGAGGACCCATCGCAGCCAAATAAATAAATAAATATTAAAAAATGAAAACTAAATAAAATAAAAACATTATCAGACTCTACGGAATAATGAGACTGTTCTTATTAAACAAATCATTTGCTGTTAACAAAAATACCAACATTATGTAGATACAGAAAGGACAGTGCTTTCAGCTCCAAAAGATTCTTATCAAGTTAAGAGTTTCGATTGAAACACCTACTTGAGACAAGACTAGCCTCTATATTAGATTCCCAGAGTCAAGATAATTTCATCATCTGAAGCCATTCTGTTGGGTACTTAGCAACTTCTGGATTATTTTACTTAATTCTGGTATTAGAGCTCACACTTGCCCCAAAGCTGAGGCTTCCTGGATAGTCTGGAAGGTCTACATGACAAAAAAGATTACTGAATGTTACATTAGACCACTTGGGCTTCCAGCTATCTTTAAAAACATAAAAGGATGGAAGAAGAGGCCTGTCAGTTTTTCTATCATTCCTGTTTTCCAAAGGGAAAACTTATGGGAGGAAGCCAATATATATCACTTGGATAGAGTGAATTTCATAGGATCTCTGTTTGCATCTTTGCAACTATTTACAGTAAGAAGCCAACTAGCACCCAGAGTGAATTAGCTTTAATTTCCCAACATGCTTAAAACAGCACACAACTTCTCTTCATCTGTAACTTCTTCCACAGCTTCAACGAACCCTTGCCTCCAGAAGGCTTCCCTCGCTCACAACCCTCCCAAGTGGAGACTGCCACTCCCTCGTCTTTGCTCACCCCTACCGCTTCTTTAAGCCAAGAAGTTTCGTCTCTAGCTAATGTGCTAACGGTCCCTAAATTCTCATCTCAAGAGTCTACTTTCTATTCTAATACATACAACTCATCTAAGAACATACATTTTCCCTGTCCTCGTTTTTATTTATTTCACCACTTTTTTCCTTGTGTAGGCAACCTCAAGTTCACTGGTCATTAAGACTGGCATAAGTAAACAAATAAACTACTGATATAAGACTTCTCTTCTAATACAACAAACTAGTGAATATAACAAAAAAGAAGCAGACTCACAGACATAGAGAACAAACTATGGTTACCTGTCGGGGGGAGGGGCAACATAGGGGGTGGGAAGTGGGAGGTACAAACTACCTAGTGTAAGATAGGTTCAAGGGTGTACTGTACAGTATGGGAATACAGCCAATATTTTGTAATAATTGTAAATGGAAAGTAACCTTTAAAGACTGTATTAAAATTTTAAATGCAAAAAAGAAAAAGAAAACATCCTACTTAAAAAAAAAAACTATGAATTGATTTTAAAAAAAGACCCCTCTTGATGACAGACATAAATTTTCAGCTCTAAACAAAATCACCTAGGTATCACACAGACATGTCAAAATCAACACATACAAAATAGAACTCTTTCCCCTCCACCCTGTGCTACAGATTCTGTTTCCTGTTGGTCAGCTCTCCAAATCAGAAGCCTCAGAGTTGTTATCAATACGTGCCTCTCGGGACTTCCCTGGTGGCGCAGTGGTTAAGAATCTGCCTGCCAATGCAGGGGACATGGGTGTTCGAGCCCTGGTCCGGGAAGATCCCACATGCCGCGGAGCAACTAAGCCCGTGCGTCACAACTACTGAGCCTGCGCTCTAGAGCCCACGAGCCACAACTACTGAGCCCGTGCGCCTAGAGCCCGTGCTCCGCAACGAGAAGCCACCGCAGTGAGAAGCCCGCGCTCTGCAACAAAGAGTAGCCCCCGCTCGTCGCAACTAGAGAAAGCCCACACGCAGCAACGAAGACCCAATGCAGCCAAAAATAAATAAATAAATTGATTTAAAAAAAAAAAATGACATGACTCTCTAGTACCATCTGTATATAATGAGACACTAGCTCCTGCTGATTACATAAACACGTAGCCGGCTCCGTATCCCTGCTAGCTTCACTTTGGCCCTTACCACCCTGCCCTTGAGCTACCTCAACAGCCTCGTAATGGGCCTCTCCACACGTGGCTGACTTCCATATGGCCACCAGTCATCACTCAAACGGAGATCAACCATGTCCCACTGCAAACCCATTCCAGGTCTTGACTAGCCCCACCCCAATACCACTGTGCCCACCCTCCAGCCGTACCCTAAGCCCCGCCCCACAAATACTCTTCATTCTCTGGCATGTGTTAAATTGGAGAGTCTGACTCATGTTATTCCCTGTGCCTAAAATGTTTTCCCTCTTCAGTGTCTGGTCAGAGTGTTATGGCCTCTCCTCCTGGTTCCCTGGCGCTTGGCCTATCACTTTCCTATCACATGCACCATAATCTCCTGCAATCACTCATTACACTGCCCCTTCCCAGCTGCCTTGAGATAAAAGTTACTTATTTCCTGTACTCGGCAACACGCCTGGCGTACAGCAGACACTCAGTGCTTGTAAACTGAACTGCTTAACATGCAGATGGCCAACAACCTCACTCATCATTTAATTCAAAAGCAAACAAAATTGAATTTTTTTCTCCTCCAAAGGGATAACACAGAGAAAAACCACCCTGAAAAACCAGATAGACTTGGATTAATTTTCATGAGGCAGAAAGAATTTAATTTAAAACCTGTATTACAAATTCTTCAGCAATAAAACCACCATAATCGTAAGCATCTTTACAGCATTCGCTTATTCAACATATTTTTTTGGAGCATTTTTATGCCACTCGCTCTGCTGGATACTGGAAACTTTGTGCTAAATGCTGGGAGTTCATTCATTCCAAAGTGTTCTCCTATAAATTACCTCACTTTAGTCTCACAACCATTCCATGAAGGAGGCAGGACAGTTATTATAACCCCCATTTGACAGATGAGAAACTGAGATCAGAGAGTTTACGTGATTTGCTCAGGGTCAAAGCCAGTAAGACAGAGATGTAGAACTACAACAGTTATCTCCTGAACCCAGGTCTGCTGCTTCCTCTACTTTTAAACCCCTAAAGTTGCCTTAACACCCTCACTCCCTCTGAAGAAGGGATGAAAATTTAACTTCAGTCTTGGTCTTAAAAGTGCAGAGAAATGAAGTAACGTGTGCACGGTCCAGGATCAGGACTCACCTGTTCTCCTTGCACACAGCCACTCTGTCTCCCCCAGGTATCAGCTGCTTCTGTTCAATCACGCCATAGCTTTCTCGACAAATCTGTATTTAAGGGAGGAAGAAAGAAACATTTCAATTTTGTAGACCACTTATCTTTCTAGACCCCAAATGACTGAGAGAAGCTTTAGGAACAAACGTAGCTTAATGACTACTTATTGCCACAGAACATTCTCAGGAGGAGAAAGGGAACCTGAGTCAGAGAACACTGGCACCTTAAAAGATATCTTTTTATTTTTCTTCATTACTGTTTTTTTTTAACATCTTTATTGGAGTATAATTGCTTTACAATGTTGTGTTAGTGTCTGCTGTATAACAAAGCAAATCAGCTATACATATACATATATCCCCATATCCCCTCCCTCTTGCGTCTCCCTCCCACCCTCCCTATCCTACCCCTCTAGCTGGTCACAAAGCACCGAGCTGATCTCCCTGTGCTATGCGGCTGCTTCCCACTAGCTATCTATTTTACGTTTGGTAGTGTATATATGCCAAGACATGGAGTTGCCAATAAATGCAATCAAAGAGAAAATGACATGAACTCTAGAAATTATATGTATAGGAGTAAAGAGGAATAATGCTTCAGTAATTTTCTTAATTGTATAGATTAATCATTCATTCATTTATTCAACACATTTATTGAACTCCTGTAACATTCAAGACACTCTGACTACCATATGACCCACCAATTCTACTCCTGAGTATATACCTGAGAAAAACAAAAACAATAATTCGAAAAAATACATGCACCCCAATGTTTACAGCAACATTATTTACAATAGCCAAGATATGGAAGCAACCTAAGTGTCCATCAAAAGATGAATGGGTAAATAAGATGTGACACATGTACACAATGGAATACTACTCGGCCATAAAAAAGAAGGAAATTGTGCCATTTGCAGCAACATGGATGAACTTGGAGGGTTTTATGCTAAATGAAATAAGTCAGACTGAGAAAGACAAATACTGTACGATGTCACGTGTACATAGAATCTAAAAAACACAACAAACTAGTAAATATAACGAAAGAGAAGCAGACTCACAGATTTAGAGAACAAACTAGTGGTTTACCAGTGGGGAGAGGGAAGGAGGCAGGGACAGTACAGCGGTAGGGGACTAAGACGTACAAACTATTAGGTATAAAATAAGCTACAAAGACATACTGTACAACATGAGGAATACAGCAAATATTTTATAATAACTATAAATGGAGTATAACCTTTAAAAATTGTGAATCGCTATATTATACACCTGTAACTGATATAATATTGTACAGCAACTATAATTTGATTTTAAAAAAGACACTAAAGGGGCTTCCCTGGTGGCGCAGTGGCTAAGCATCCGCCTGCCAATGCAGGGAACACAGGTTCGAGCCCTGGTCCGGGAAGATCCCACATGCTGCGGAGCAGCTAAGCCCGTGTGCCACAACTACTTGAGCCCATGTGCCTAAAGCCCGTGCTCCACAACAAGAGAAGCCACCGCAATGAGAAGCCTGTACACCGCAACGAAGAGCGGCCCCCGCTCGCCGCAGCTAGAGAAAGCCTGCACACAGCAACAAAGACCCAATGCAGCCAATAAACAAATAAAATTTAAAAAATAAAAAAAGACACTATGACTACAATAATTTGGTTCAGAGAAGTCGCTGAATTTGTTCTTTGATTTGGAGAAAAATTAATGTTAATTGTGACTTGTAAGCATGATGAAAGAGACAGCTACAATCAAGAGTAAACTGTGGAAATCCTTACCGTGAAGTTGAGGCAGAAAGTCTCCTCAACATCTTCCCCAGGGTAATCTAGAAGTTCTTGAAGACTCCTAATCACAGATTGACAGAGAAAGGAAATGAGGCAAATCAGACATGGCAATAGTGTTTCTATCTCAGTCACATGCCCACCAGACTGTCTGCAAGGAAACGCTAGCAAAGAAGATTCTAGAATGAACATAAATCCAGACTGACAGAAAATCATGTTAACTGTATCTTGAAAAGAAATACGGCAGTTGACTTGTAAGACACTCATTAATCATTCTCTATTCCTACTGACAAATCTTACTGAATTTATGAAGAAATTCTGATGGAGTCATATCTGACACATGGGTTAACTCTGGTATTCCTCAGAAGTAGATACATGAGGAGATGGTCTTGCAGCGGTCCTACAGACTTGCTTTACCCATAGGCATTAGTAGAAAAATCCTCTTACCATAAAAAAAAAAAGCTACTAAGTCACTGTATCCACTTAGGAATCTTAATGGCTTACTTGTTAATGCAAGGGGCTCTGTATGGTAAAGAACCGCCATATTAAAGAACACCAAAACATGTTTCTGCCAACAATGATCATATAGTATACTCTCACGAGAATACGTTCTTATTACTAGACCTCATTCACACTTTCTTCTTTAGTGATCGCGGAGTCTGGCAGTTCCAGAAAGAAAAAATTGCCCAGAAAGAAAATTCTTAGTGTGGAATTTAAATCTGTTTCCAGTTAACCAGCCAAGAAGATTACTTGAAATGTATCATTCTCAGCCAGGTTGGCAAAGAAAATAGCACACATTTCTGTCACTCTCAGTTACCAAAAAAAGCAACCCTGCCTGGGTCTCCTCTGTCATTTTTTTATATTCCTTCTAAATTTTCTTTTCCTCTCTCTGTGCACCCTCTCCCCACATCCTTTATGATTTCTCTGTATTGGTGTCCTATACTGGTGGTGTGACAGTCTCATTTCCAGAGGGCACCTTAGAGACCACCCTTCCTCTATCTCCATCTTAAAATCAGTCTTCTTTCTCCATAAAAAAGGGATGTTCTGGGCTTCCCTGGTGGCGCAGTGGTCGAGGGTCTGCCGGCCGATGCAGGGGACACGGGTTCGTGCCCTGGTCTGGGAAGACCCCACATGCTGCGGAGCGGCTGGGCCCGTGAGCCATGGCCGCTGAGCCTGCACGTCCGGAGCCTGTGCTCCGCAACGGGAGAGGCCACAACAGTGAGAGGCCCGCGTGCCACATAAAAAAAAAAAAAAGGGATGTTCCTTCCTGTTGAAGTCAAAAGAATTGTACTGTTTAGAGAAAGTCACAGATATGGTCTTTTTATATACTTCGCCTTATGCTACCTAAAATCAATACAGAGGAACTCAGAATAAAAGGAGTTTTTAAGAGCCAGAAAGAATAATAACATAAAAACATGGCTCCACTACACTGGAAAACCGTCTGGAGGTTCCTCAAAAGGCTAAACACAGATTTACCACTTGCCCTAGCAATTCCATTCCCAGGTACATACCCAAGAAAAATGAAAACTTACATCAACACAAAAAGTCTGTAAGAAAATCCACAGCAGCACTATTAGTAACAGCCGGAAGGTAGGAGAAAGCCGACATCCATCAACTGATGAATGGATGAACAAAACGTGGCATATATCCACATAACGAAATATGAGTTGGCAGTAAAAAGAAATAAAATACTGACACAAGCTGCAACCTAGATGAACCTTGAAAACACACTGTGTGAAAGAAGCCAGTCACAAAAAAACACACGTGGTACGATTCTGTTTATGTGACATAGCCAGAAGAGGCCATCAATAGAGACAGAGAGTAGCTCAGTGGTTGCCCAGGGCTTGGGGGATGAGGAAGTTGGGGATGTCGCCTGAGGAGTCCCAGGTTTCTTTCTCAGGTGATGAAAATATTCTAAAATTGATTGTAATAAAGGCTGTACAACTCTGAATATACTAAGTCACTGAATTATATACTTCAGCTGGGTGAATTGTGTGGTATGCAAATTATATCTCAAACTACTTTCTTCAAAAGGCTCTGTGGGCTTCCCTGGTGACGCAGTGGTTGAGTCCGCCTGCCGATGCAGGGGACACGGGTTCGTGCCCCGGTCTGGGAAGATCCCACATGCCGTGGAGCGGCTGGGCCCGTGAGCCATGGCCGCTGAGCCTGCGGGTCCAGAGCCTGTGCTCCGCAACGGGAGAGGCCACAGCAGTGAGAGGTCCATGTACCGCAAAAAAAAAAAAAAAAAAAAGGCTCTGTGACATAAAATGCGTATATTGGTCTCTGTCCCCAGTTCCCGGCACAGGGCTCCCAAAACCCTAAGTGATGAGAGGGTTAGGAGCATCTTTTGTTCTAATGGGGTGATTCTAGGTGGGCTCCTGGGTGGGGGCTGGTCACCCGAAGGACCCAGCCGTGATCTTCAGCTCCACGCCCCCCATTCTCCAGAGAGGGGAGAGGGGCTGGAATTGAAGGTCATAATTGATCACCCCATAAGGAAGCCTCCTTAAAATCCCAACAGTAGGGGGTTCAGGGAGCTTCCAGGTTGGTGAACACATCCACACACGGGGAGGGCAGTGCACCCCAACTCCATGGGGTCAGAAGCTCCTACTACACTCAGGACCCCTCCAGGCCTCACCCTCTGTATCTCTTCAACTGGCCGTTCATCTGTATCCTTTATTGTAAACCCTGAATAAACTGGTAAACCTAAGTGCTTCCCTGAATTCTCCGGGCCGCTCTAGGAAATTAATCGGACCCGAGGAGGGGTCTCGAGAACCTCTGATTTGTAACCAGATCAGACAGAAGTTGTGGGTAACCTGGGGACCTACTGCTTGCGAGTGGCACCCGAAGTGGGTGAGAGTAGTCTGGAGGGACTGAGCACTGAGCTTGTGGGATCCAATGCCATCTCTAGGTAGACGGTGTCAGAACTGAGGTGAATCATAGGACACCAGCTGGCGTCGTGGAGAATTACTTGGTGGCAGGGGGAAACCGCCACACGTTTGGTGACCAGAAGTGCTGTGCATGTGGCTGCAGTGTGACAGTCAAGGTGACACAGAAGAGAGAAACGGAAGGACAGGGAGACCTGTAGGTTTTTGCAAAATACAGACTCCCTCTTCAATACTTTCTCCCCTGTACTTATGGACCATGACAAAGCTCGAAGTCCTAATTTTTTGTTCAGGATAAGAAAAGCAGACAGCTGGATTCCTGGGCAGCTACGACTTCCCTTTTCCCCTTTCTCCTTCTGCCCCTAGAGTGACACAGGCACTGCTTCAAGCCAGGAGCTGTGGAGCCACATCTTAAGACAAAGCATACACAGCACAGTCTAATGATAAACTCTTAACTTGTACACGTGGTGTTGTCAACCTTTGGTCCCAGCGCCAGAGCAGTTCTCCACACCGGGCTCCCGTCTTCCAGCTCCGTACCTTCCTTCCGTGGGTGACAGCTCCTTCAAGTCTTCCAGGCCAGGCTTCACGTTCAGTAGCTTCTTATAGAGAGCCAACGGGAAGTGCAGGTCCACCACGGTGGAGTTGTAGATGGCGAGTCCACAGGTTATGCCAATCAAGTGAAACCAGTTGTGCTCTACAAAACACTTTCACCACATGCGCAAATGTGTTAAAAAGAAAAGCAGGGACTTCCCCGGTGGGCCAGTGGTTAAGAATCCGCCTTGCCATGCAGGGAACGTGGGTTTGATCCGCGGTAGGGGAACTAAGATCCCACATGCCACAGGGCAACTAAGCCCGCGTGCCGCAACTACAGAGCCCACGTGCTCTGGAGCCCGCACGCCGCAACTAAGACTCGACACAGCCAAAAGTAAATAAACAAACATTTAAAAAAAAAAAAGAAAAGAAAAGCAGTGTTTGCAGCCCTCAAAACAATCTGCCATTTACCTTAAAATATTTTCAGTACGAAAGAATGAAGATCTCGTTAATATTTAGTTACCTTCTGAAGCAGACAAGTACCCCTAACAAAAGTTCAGCTGTCACCCAAAGATGCAATGCTGTAAGTTAAGCGTTTACAGCTCATCCGTGATGCAGAGCACAGCTTACCCTCATTTAGAGCAATGCTGTCCAACAGAACTTTCTGCAATGATGGAAACATTCTATTCTGTGCTGTCCCAGATGGCAGCCACTAACTACATGTGTCTACTGAGGACTTGAACAGTGGTTAGTACAACTGAGGGAATGACTTTAGTATTACTTACTTAAATAAAATTTAAACTTAAATAGCTACAGGAGGCTAATGGCTACCTTTCAAGACAGTGCGGATCTAGGGAGAAAAGTCTGGTAGAAAAAGAGCTAAACTACAGTCTGCTTGAAATAAGAATGCCTTTTAAAACTTAGCTCTCCGACTGAATTTTCAAAAAGTGTGAGTATGTGTATATCTGTACGAGTGTTCATACACGTACTGTCACTGTTATTAAAGTAAGATATATTTGACAACTACTTTTTATATGTCATAAAACCAATTTCTTTATCATCCCCTACTCTTTCTACCCTCCGAGGATTACAAAACTTGGAGCTTACCTACTAGAATTGGAAATGGGGCTAATGGGTGACAGAACACACTATGACATCTTAGCAACGGGTGAAACATGAAGACGGGGAACGTGACGACAATCACGTTAAATGATTACCTCTGTTATGCTCCCCTCTGTAAACACCAGAAGGCTAGGGATTGGTCTGACAGTTTAATTCAATCCATCTGTTGAAAGGTGACGTCACTAACTTACCGTATCTGAAAACCACAAGAGATTTGAATCCTGATAGTAGGTAAACATTCCATAGATGGGATTCAACAATTCTTTTAATAGTAAAAGAAAGAACTCCTTTGTGACACCACCAGCATCCACTGCTTCTTCACCATCAAAAATGACCTTGAAATAATGAAAGCAGAATCAGTATTTCAGGGAAATCACTAGCATTTTATGTTTGTCTTTTTTGTTGTTGTTGTTGTTGTTTTAGCAAATTATTTCCAAAGTCAGGACAAAGAAAGGAAGATGTAACAAGAGAGTACACTGACGCAATGAAAACTGCAAAGTGTATCTGCTGATTATTAACAAGGCACTTATAAACACACAAAATTTTACCAGGCACTTCATGGGATACAGAGAAAGTCAGAAGTTTACCATATGTCCACAGAAAGTTTACCATCGATTTGGGGCAGGGAGGGAAACATAAAAGAACCAATTCGAGAATACATTTTATTTTCAAAGAGTCAGATACACTGAGACGTAAATGTTCTGGCACGTAGAGAAAAGCAGTGACTAACTTGAATAAAGGAAGAAATCTCTCTCAGCGGAGTTCTTGAACTAACTGATGCATGTGAAAGGGAGGAGAGCGTGCTGAGCTGACACAGACCTGGGCTCTGGGAGGGGCTAGAGACCCATCACAACAACAGCTACAGCAAACCAAAGGACGAGATTTATGGAGACTCTTCTACATGCCAGCCAGCACTTAAACTCTATTAACCTAATCCTCAGAACAGTCTTACGCACTGGAATTCCTATTATCATCCCCATTTTACTGGTAAGGGCTCAGGTACAGGACTAAAAACAGCATTTAAGAAAGCTTATCCTGGGAACTTCCCTGGTGGTCCACTGGTTAAGACTCCGCGCTTCCAACGCTGGGGCCACGGGTCTGATCAGGGGACAGCGAACTAAGATCCCGCGTGCTGCATGGCACGGCCAAAAAGAAAAAAAAAAACAGCAAGCTTATCCCGGCGCCTGTGGTCAAGGTTGCCTAGAGCAGGACAGTAAAGGTCTCCGATTATACGGATGCCAGCAGAAGACTTAAACATGCTACCAAGCAAGAACTGTCCCACCTGAATTACTGATTGAAAACAAGGGGCAAAGAAAGTGCCCTCTCTTTGCAATATCAAAAACCTAACCCAGAAGTTCTAGGGAGAACTCCCAGGCAGACTGATGGGACTAATACTACTTACTGGAAATTTTTAAAAGGGTGACAGTATCATGGAGACCATCAGTTTCTTGCCTATTACATTTCAGAAGCTGGAGTTTACAACAGGATTGGAAATAGAGTTAGGAAAGTCTTCTGAAGGGAAAGGTAAATCACTTAAAACTTCAGGAATTCACTTAAAACTTCAGTAATTCACTAAATATTTACCGACCAGCTACTGCGTACCAAGCATTGTGCTAAGCCCTGGGAATACACTAAGCGGTGACACAAACATGCCTAATCTATGAGGAAAGACAATTTCTTAATTTAATCATTTCCAAGTACTGAGAGGACCTATCCTAACAGGCCACCAGCTGCCCAGACAATTTCACTACCTTTCCGTTCTTTTCTTTTTTACCTTCTTTCTCTCTTAAATCTTTGACATCCAAAGATTCCTAGATGCTGGCTTGGTGGTTTTACCTAGTTGAAGCTTTAGCAGTGCTGTTGTTCGCTTGGTTTTGGTAGAGCTGGAGCAGGTAAACTGAAGAGAGCAGACAAAAAAGGCCCTATATTCCCCTCACGTAATCCACTGGCATTTTTATCTGATGTCACGTTGAGATGTTCTCTTTGGTGACTGGACAGAAGGAAGTGAGTAAATTCTTGTAAAATGAATGAAAGAAAGAATGAATGGCTGTACTCCACGATTTTAATAAAATCTCTGCTGCTTCGTCAACACTGTGTAAAGAAAACCCAGGAAGGGGTTTAGAGGTATATACGGAAGGACTCACTCTGAGAGGCTTTTTTAAATCAATATCAGAATGAATGCTCAGCTCTCTCAGGGCATCTCCAACAAGGCTGCTCCTGCGAACATGAAGGACCAGGAAGGGGCTTCTGGCCAGCAGAGGCTCCAAGGTGAGAAGCATGAAGACATTCTGCAGGTTGGCCCCGTTGACCGCCACCTGGAACAGCACATGCAAGAGCGCAGTTACCACTCAGAGCGCACCTGTGAGAGGGGACGGCAGCCAGCCCTGCCTTTGGACCAGGGGTAGGTCGGGGCCAGGCTGACTGCAGCTCCATTTTGGTCTTTATTTTCCTCCTAACTTTTCCAGTAGATTTTCTCAGTTACTCCTGTTTACAAAACACACAAATCTTTCTAATCTGAGCCCAAAGAGATTAACTGAAACACTTTATATAAACCATATGATCCATAACTCATTCGAAAATAATTTAAGCTGACGAAGACTGAAATAATATCTTCGTAGAAGAAAGTGATGATGGACAGTGGGTAGAAACTATGACTTTCAAAGTGGCAGGAAAAGAAGCCTAACAACCCCTTGCTAAAACTGGTGTTTATTCTTTGAAAAATGTCCATTTTCTCTGGAAAACCTTTAAATTGTCAATATCGTGGATATATCACTGTGAAAACATATATATATAGAGAGAGAAAGATATATAGATAAGAGCTAGAGAGAGACAGACAGATGGGGAAAGGGAGAGGGAGATGTATGAAGTTATATATCCACCAACAATGGGAACTGGTAGATTTGGATTGCTAATTCACAGATGTCTTTTTAGGCTTGTCAAAACCAATTATATTTTACAATAAAAATGGGTGTCTAAAATAAATTAAACAAATCTCTATAACTTGAGCTTTCAGTCAATAAAGACCTGCCAAGCTCCATTTAATTATCTATCAGGGGTCAGCAAACAATGGCCCAAGGACCGAATCCAGCCTGCTGCCGGCTTTTGTACAGCTCTTGAGCTAACAGTAGTTTTTACATTTTTAAATTGTTTTTAAAAAATCAGAAGAAAAATATTTCACTACATGTGAAAATTATATAAAATTCAAATTTCATGCTACGACAGAGCTGAATACCTGAGACAACTGTATGGCCCACAAAGACACGTATTTACTATGTGGTCCTTTAGGAAGACACTTGCCACCCCGTTTGTGTAGATGTGCATTCACGTATATGTGTTATATTCAATGTAAAATTGCTGAAAATTTTTCTAACAGTTCTAAAAGTTACAATGGAACTTCATCCAAACCAACTTTCTCCTATTAGGAAAAATTACAACTGAATGTATAAGATGAAAGAAACCCATAAGAAGAGGAAGTAAGGTTTAAAATACGTTGCCTGCATCTGTAGTTCAGCATCGGTCTGTAACATCTTGGTCTTGGCTTGGGCATCGAAGATGAAAGGGTAGGAACAAAGTGTTATAGCATCCTAGGACAAAACATATTATTGGCAATATTATAGTAGCCCACAGAGAATACTGCTGGAAAAACACATAAATAAATTTTACAGAGTCATTTACCTGCATTATAGATGGTCTAGCCTTCTGTGTAAAGAAACATAAAAAGTCTCTTAGTTGGATTACAAAACTTGAACTGTCTACCTCCCACAAATAACAAAACAAAAAACAAAGCAGATAACCTATCTGACCATTTGGCCATGGAACTAACACCATTTGAACAGCTGACTGGAGTTTTGATGGAACAGACTAGTTGTTTTGATGAATACAGACTGAGAAGAACACGAAAAACAATTTAAAAAAAATTGTAAAGGACCTTTACAAACCATTTCACTAACCCCATAATTCACAGTATTAATAGAACTCTCATTTATAAGAAATCTAATTCCCAAACAGGAGCTTTACAACCATGACTTCAGAGGTTAATTTTGTCAGGTAAAGTGGATAATGCAAATTTCATTTGTCAACATGTTAAGTCTCCCTTTTACACACACACACACACACACACACACACACACACACACACACAGAGTTCATCTTGGGAGAAACCAAATATTTAGAAAGCTGTCCCTGAGGGGCTTCCCTGGTGGCACAATAGTTAAGAATCCACCTGCCAAGGCAGAGGACACGGGTTCGAGCCCTGGTCCGGGAAGATCCCACATGCCGCGGAGCAACTAAGCCCGTGTGCCACAACTACTGAGCCTGCGCTCTAGAGCCCGCAAGCCACAACTGAGCCCGCGTGCTGCAACTACTGAAGCCTGCCTGCCTAGAGCCCGTGCTCCGCAACGAGAAGCCACCGCAATGAGAAGCCCGCGCACCACAACGAAGAGTAGCCCCTGCCCGCCGCAACTAGAGAAAGCCCACGCAGCAACGAAGACCCAACACAGCCAAAAATAAATTTAAAAAAAAAAGATATTTAGAAAGCTGTCCCTGACTAGGCACTTAGACCAATGCCTGGCCTACAGAAGACACTCCATCAATATGTGAATAAATCTGAATAAACTTTTGAGGAAGGGAATAACAGTACAGACATACCTCGTTTTATTGTGTTTCACAGATACTGCTTTTTTAAACATTTTATTTTTTTTACATTTTTTTTTTCTTTTTTTTTTTTTTTTGCGGTGTGTGGGCCTCTCACTGTTGTGGTCTCTCCCGTTGCGGAGCACAGGCTCTGGACGTACAGGCTCAGCGACCACAGCTCACGAGCCCAGCCACTCCGCGGCATGTGGGATCTTCCCGGACTGGTGCACGAACCCGTGTCCCCTGCATCAGCAGGCGGACTCTCAACCGCTGTGCCACCAGGGGAGCCCTACATTATTTATTTAATTTTTATTGGAGTGTAATTGCTTTACAATGTTGTGTTAGTTTCTGCTGTACAGCGAAGTGAATCAGTTATGTGTATACCTATATGCCCCCCTCCCTCTTGGACCTCCCTCCCACCCCATCCCACCCCTCTAGGTCATCAGAGCACCGACCTGAGCTCCCTGTGCTATACAGCAGGTTCCCACTAGCTATCTGTTTTACACATGGTAGTTAGTATATTTATGTCAAACCTAATCTCCCAATTCATCCTACCCTCCCCCCACTTCCCACAAATTGAATTTTGTGGCAACCCTGAGTCTCTCAAGACTATGGGTGCCATATTTCCAACAGCATTTGCTCACTTCATGTCTCTGTGTCACATTTTGGTAATTCTAACAATATTTCAAAGTTTCTCATTCTTATTTGTCATGGTGACCTGTGATCAGTGATCTTTGATGTTACCACTGCAAAAAGATTGCAACTGGCTGAAGGCTAAAATGACAGCTAACATATTTTAGCAATAAAGTATTTTTTAATTAAGGTTTGTACATTTTTTTTTAAACATAATACTATTGCACACTTAATAGACTACAGTACAATATAAACATAACTTTTGTATGCACTGGGAAACCAAAAAATTTGTGTGACTTGCTTTATTGTGATATTCGCTTTATTGCAGTGGTCTGGAACCAAATCCACAATTTCTCCAAGGTATGCCTATAAATAAATACAACCACAAACATATCTAAGAGGTATGCTAGTTTCGTTTATCAGGAGAAAAAAGGAACTCTCTCCTGAAAGGTTTTGTTAAGTTAATGAATAATGTTTGCTACATAACCTAACAGAAAGAAACAAAAAAAATCAACGGTATAGATCATGTTGACCTGTAGCAGTGTTTCTCAAACAGAAAACCATGGATTTATTCCCAGAGATCTGAAAGTGCACTATGAATTTTTTAAATTTTGTGTTTTTTTTTTTTTAACGATAGCCTAAACAAAATAAAAACACATTCTGAATGACCTCTTTATAATGATGTGTTACCATATAATTTGCATTTATTTTAATGATTGCACTGGTGCCATGTTATACTGAATTGTCCAAGGGTAATAAGAAAGAAGAAAAGCAGTCTTCCTTTGTAAGTGATGCATTTGTGTCTAGGAAAAGGCCACTGCAGTGCTGGCTCTCTGCATGAATGAAGGTTTAATAGCAGCTGAAAGGACAAAAGAGAGCTGAGTCATCCCTGGGTGTATAGAACAAGCTGCAGAACTCAAGTCCCCAGGCCTGGCAGCCCGCAGTCCTGATCACAATGCAAGTGGGGTTTGGCTTCAGTAACGCATTTGCTCATCACGTTAAATCCATGAGGCTAATTTGTGTTTTACTGATTTTAGAGGTTTGTTAATATCTAATCTGTAAATTTGCTTTGGTTTTATAACATTTAAATGCTATATGAATAAGAAGTGTATATCTACCTCCTTTTGTATTTGTGTATATTTCAATGAAATCATTGAAAAGCAGTTTTAATTAAAATTCCCCTTGTTTATTCTTTAGAAACATGTTCCTTCAGGGATCTTGGAACGTTTCCCTAGCCTGAGAAACACTAATCAGAGAAAGGATTCCAGTCCAGGGAGACAAGGTATGGAAGCCTGCACACAGAACCCAGAGGGACTTGATTCATTCTCATGCCTACTTCTCTAATTATTTTGAATTTTGGGATTGAAATCACTAAAATAAACACACACACACCATAAAACAGCACTAGGTACCTACAACGGGTACAAGTATCTCTTGGAATAAGTGTGTTGGGAAAGTGTGTTTAAAACTGGTGCCAATATTCAGAATTTTCTAACCTCCCTCTCAGAAGAGATTTTATTCTAAGCATTATTCGCCTATTCTCAAGGCAAAAGAAAGATCTTTACCATGTGCTGTTGGTCTCTAAAGCAAGATAAAGTTTTGAACACTTCAAATTAAAAGTGACTATGGGAGAAGTGAAAACAGTTACTATAAAAACAGTTGTTGGCTTTACAGCATTGGCAGTATACAGTCGGCCCTCCTTATCCACGATTCCACATCTGGAGATTCAACCAACCTCAGCTGGAAAATATGCAGGGGAAAAAAAAAGACAATTCCAGAAGGTTCCAGAAATCAAAACTTGAATTTGCCACACACCGGCAACTATTTACATAGCATTTACACTGCATTATGTAATATAAGTAATCGAGAGATGATTTAAAGTCTATGAAACAACCTAAGTGCCCATCGTCAGATGAATGGATAAAGAAGGTGTGGTACATATACACAATGGAATATTACTCAGCCTTAAAAAGAAAAGAAACTGAGTTATTTTTAATGAGGTGGATAGACCTAGAGTCTGTCATACAGAGTGAAGTAAGTCAGAAAGAAAAAGACAAATACTGTATGCTAACACATATATATGGAATTTAAGAAAAAAAAAGGATGTCATGAAGAACCTAGGGGTGGGACGGGAATAGAGACACAGACCTACTGGAGAACGGACTTGAGGATATGGGGAGGGGGAAGGGTGAGCTTTGACAGGGCGAGAGAGAGTCATGGACATACACACACTAACAAACGTAGTAAGGTAGATAGCTAGTGGGAAGCAGCCGCATGGCACAGGGATATTAGCTCGGTGCTTTGTGACAGCCTGGAGGGGCAGGATAGGGAGAGTGGGAGGGAGGGAGACGCAAGAGGGAGGACATATGGGAACATATGTATACATATAACTGATTCACTTTGTTATAGAGCAGAAATTAACACACCATTGTAAAGCAATTGTACCCCAATAAAGATGTTAAAAAAAAAATTAAAAAAAAAAGTCTATGGCAGGATGTGCTTAGGTTATATGCAAATAGTACAATATTTTATATGAGGGACTTGAGCATGGTATGGGGATGGGGGCTCCTGGAACCAATCCGCTACTGATACTGAGGGACAACTATATCTAGTATTTTTACTTTTTTATAAATTTATATATTATTTACTTATTTGTTATTTTTGGCTGCGTTGGGTCTTCGTTGCTGCGCACGGGCTCTCCCTAGTTGCGGCGAGCAGGGGCTACACTTCGTTGCAGTGTGCAGGCTCCTCATTGCAGTGGCTTCTCTTGTTGTGGAGCACGGGCTCTACGCACGCAGGCTTCAGTAGTTGCGGCTCGTGGGCTCAGTAGTTGTGGCACACAGACCCTAGAGCATGCAGGTGTCAGTAGTTGTGGCGTGTGGGCTCAGTAGTTGTGGCTCGCGGGCTCTAGAGCATAGGCTCAGTAGTTGTGGTGCACGGGCTTAGTTGCTCCGCAGCATGTGGGATCTTCCCGGACCGGGGCACGAACCCATGTCCCCTGCATTGGCAGGCGGACTCCCGACCACTGCGCCACCAGGGAAGCCCAAGTCTATGAGTTTTTGTATTTTTTGAAATATAATAATTTCACTGATTTTTATTTTGCAGATGAACATTTTAGAAATGGTATTAGTGCTGGATTTCCATACTATGTGAACGAAATACTGAAACAGCAGTACTACGATTCTGCTTCCTGACTGCTCTCCCTAACCTAGAAGGATGTATATGAACTGGTAAGATATGTGAGCCCCTCCTGAGAGGCTGTTTGTCCTGGGCCATCCATTCCCCAAAAGTGAGTCTCACAACCTATAACTAGCAAAGTACACACATGGATCACATTTCAAGTGTTCCTGCTTGAAATGGGGCTGCCCTGTAACCTTCGTTCATGTTTTTTAAGTATATGACAGAGAAGCAATGAATAAGTACATGGTACAGAACTAGAGGACTGGGGAATTGGGAATATCTTTTTCTTTTCTTTTCTTTCTTTCAACTCTAAGTCAACAGTTCCTAAATGTGGCTGTGACTGGGGACAAGAGGCATCACACAAACACCAAGGAGGAAACCCAGGAGCCCCTGCCTTCGGGTCTGCCTGACACCACAGGCCCCTGTACCCTCCGTGGGCAAGTCTGGCTCCCAGCGTCGCTGAATGCGCGGTACACACAGCTGTCTCATCTCACCACGCACAATACTGCTACCCGGAACCAGACACTGCCCCGGACGACACAGACAGCCGATGCCAGGTTCACTCCAGTCTTTGTTTTTGAAGCATTTTCTTTTTGTTTTCTCTGTTTTTTTTCTAAATTAAGTTTTATTGCAGTATGGTTGCTTTACAATGAAGCATTTTCTTTGTATCACTCACTTTCCCACTTGTGAGGCCCCCTATGGGGCCCACAAAGTCACTCATTCTGTGTGCTATTTGTTTTGCAAGTGTAGATGATGGCTGTGAATAAACGGAAATAAATAAGCCACTACCACCTCTTCTTTAAAATAAGCTGAGGGAGACCTTCAAGATGGCGGAGGAGTAAGACGCGGAGATCACCTTCCTCCCCACAGATACATCAGAAATACATCTACACGTGAAAAAGCTCCTACAGAAAACCTACTGAACGCTGGCAGAAGACCTCAGACCTCCCAAAAGGCAAGAAACTCCCCACGTACCTGGCCGTGCGGCTGACAGGGTCTTGGTGCTCTGGACAGGTGTCAGGTCTGTGCCTCTGAGGTGGGAGAGCCAAGTTCAGGATACTCGTCCATAAGAAACCTCCCAGCTCCATGTAATACCAAACGGCAAAAATCTCCCAGAGATCCCCATCTCAACACCAGCACCCAGCTTCACTCAACGACCAGCAAGCTACAGTGCTGGAAACCCTATGCCAAACAACTAGCAAGACAGGAACACAACCCCACCCATTAGCACACAGGCTGCCTAAAATCATAATAAGTCCACAGACACCCCAAAACACACCACCAGACGTGGACCTGCCCACCAGAAAAACAAGATCCAGCCTCATCCACCAGAACACAGGCACTAGTCCCCTGCACCAGGAAGCCTACACAACCCACTGAACCAACCTTAGCCACTGGGGACAGACACCAAAAACAATGGGAACTACGAACCTGCAGCCTGTGAAAAGGAGACTCCAAACACAGTAAGTTTAGCAAAATGAGAAGACAGAGAAACACACAGCAGATGAAGGAGCAACATAAGAACCTACCAGACCAAACAAACGAAGAGGAAATAGGCAGTCTACCTGAAAAAGAATTCAGAGTAATGATAGTAAAGATGATCCAAAGTCTTAGAAACAGAATGTAGAAAATACAAGAAACGTTTAACAAGGACCTACAAGAACTAAGGAGCAAACAAACACTGATGAACAACACAATAAATGAAATTAAAAATTCTCTAGAAGGAATCAATAGCAGAATAACTGAGGCAGAAGAACAGATAAGTGACCTGGAAGATAAAATACTGGAAGTAACTACCGCAGAGCAGAATAAAGAAAAAGAATGAAAAGAATTGAGGACAGTCTCAGAGACCTCTGGTTCAACATTAAACACACCAACATTTGAATTACAGGGGTTCCAGAAGAAGAAGAGAAAAACAAAGGGACTGAGAAAATATCTGAAGAGATTAGAGTTGAAAACTTCCCTAATATGGCAAAGGAAATAGTCAATCAAGTCTAGGAAGCACAGAGAGTCCCATACAGAACAAATCCAAGCAGAAACACACCAAGACACATTAATCAAACTGTCAAAAATTAAATACAAAGAAAACATATTAAAAGCAGCAAGGGAAAAACAACAAATAACACACAAGGGAATCCCCATAAGATAAACAGCTGATCTTTAAGCAGAAACTCTGCAAGCCAGAAGGGAGTGGCAGGACATATTTAAAGCGATGAAAGGGAATAACCTACAACCAAGATTACTCTACCCCGCAAGGATCTCATTCAGATTCAACGGAGAAATTAAAACCTTTACAGACAAGCAAAAGCTAAGAGAATTCAGCACCACCAAACGAGCTTTACAACAAATGCTAAAGGAATTTCTCTAGGCGGGAAACACAACAGAAGGAAAAGACCTACAATAACAAACCAAAAACACTTAAGAAAATGGTTATAGGTACATACATATCGATAATTACCTTAAATGTAAATGGATTAAATGCTCCAACCAAAAGACACGGACTGGCTAAATGGATACAAAAACAAGATCCATATACATGCTGTCTACAAGAGACCCACTTCAGACCTAGGGATACATACAGACTGAAAGTGAGGGGATGGAAAAAGATATTCCATGGATATGAAAATCAAAAGAAAGCTGGAGTAGCAATTGTCGTATCAGACAAAACAGACTTTAAAATAAAGACTATTAGAAGAGACAAAGAAGGATACTACATGATCAAGGGATCAGTCCAAGAAGATATAACAAGTGTAAATATTTATGAACCCAACATAGAGCACCTCAAAACATAAGGCAAATGCTAACAGCCATAAAAAGGGAAATTGACAATAATACAATCATAGTAGGGGACTTTAACACCCCACTTTCCAAGGACAGATCATCCAAAATGAAAAGAAAAAAGGAAACACAAGCTTTACATGATACATTAAACAAGATGGATTTAATTGATATTTATAGGACATTCCACCCAAACACAACAGAATACACCTTCCTCTCAAGTGTTCATGGAACATTTTCCAGGATAGATCATATCTTGGGTCACAAATGAAGCCTTAGAAAATTTAAGAAAATTGAAATCATATGAAGCATCTTTTCTAACCACAACGCTATGAGACTAGATACCAATTACAGGAAAAAATCTGTAAAAAAAACAAACACATGGAGGCTAAAAAATACACTACTTAATAACCAAGAGATCACTGAAGAAATCAAAAAGGAAATCAAAAAATATCTAGGAAAAAATAACGATGAAAACACAACAACCCAAAACCTATGGGATATAGCAAAAAGCTGTTTCAAGAGGGAAGTTCATAGCAATACAGCCCTACCTTAAGAAACAAGAAACATCTCAAATGAACAAGCTAACCTTACATCTAAAGCAATTACAGAAAGAAGCACCAAAAAACCCCCCAAAGTTAGCAGAAGGAAAGAAATCATAAAGATAAGATCAGAAATAAATGAAAAAGAAATGAAGGAAACAATAGCAACAATCAATAAAACTAAAAGCTGGTTCTTTGAGAAGATAAACAAAATTGATAAACCATTAGCCAGACTCAAGAAAAAAAGGGAGAAGACTCAAATCAATAGACTTAGAAATGAAAAAGGAGAAGTAACAACTGACACTGCAGAAATACAAAAGATCATGAGAGATTACTACAAGCAACTCTATGCCTATAAAATGGACAACCTGGAAGAAATGGACAAATGCTTAGAAAAGCACAACTTTCAGAGACTGAACCAGGAAGAAATAGAAAATATAAACAGGCCAATCACAAGCACTGAAATTGAGACTGTGACTAAAATTCTTCCAACAAAAGCCCAGGACCAGGTGGCTTCACAGGAGAATTCTATCAAATTTTAGAAAAGAGCTAACACCTATCCTTTGCAAACTCTTCCAAAACATAGCAGAGGGAGGAACACTCCCAATCTCATTCTACGAGGCCACCATCACCCTGATACCAAAACTAGACAAATATGTCACAAAGAAAGAAAACTACAGGCCAATATCACTCATGAACATAGATGCAAAAATCCTCAACAAAATACTAGCAAACAGAATCCAACAGCACATTGAAAGGATCACACACCATGATCAAGTGGGGTTTATTCCAGGAACGCAAGGATTCTTCAATGTATGCAAAACAATCAACGTGATACACCATATTAACAAACTGAAGGAGAAAAACCATATGATCATCTCAATAGATGCAGAGAAAGCTTCTGACAAAATTCAACACCCATTTATGATAAAAACCCTGCAGAAAGTAGGCAAAGAGGGAACTTTCCTGAACATAATAAAGCCCATGTATGACAAACCCACAGGCAACATCCTCCTCAATGGTGAAAAACTGAAAGCATTTCCACTAAGATCAGGAACAAGACACGGTTGTCCACTCTCACCACTCTTATTCAATATAGTTTTGGAAGTTTTAGCCACAGCAATCAGAGAAGAAAAAGAAAGAAAAGGAATCCAAATCAGAAAAGAAGAAGTAAAGCTGTCACTGTTTGCAGATGTCATGATACTATACATGGAGAAGACTAAAGATGCTACCAGAAAACTACTGAGGCTAATCAATGAATTTGGTAAAGTAGCATGATACAAAATTAATGCACGAAAATCTCTTGCATTCCTATACAGTAATGATGAAAAATCTGAAAGCAAAATTAAGGAAACACTCCCATTTACCATTGCAACAAAAAGAATAAAATACCTAGGAATAAACCTACCTAAGGAGACAAAAGACCTGCATGCAGAATACTATAAGACACTGATGAAAGAAACTAAAGAGGACACAAACAGATGGGGAGATATACCATGTTCTCAGATTGGAAGAATCAACATTGTGAGAATGGCTATACTACCCAAAGCGATCTACAGATTCAATGGAATCCCTATCAAACTACCAATGGCATTTTTCACAGAACTAGAACAAAAAATTTCACAATTTGTATGGAAACACAAAAGACCCTGAATATCCAAAGCAATCTTGAGAAAGAAAAACGGAGCTGGAGCAACCAGGCTCCCTGACTTCAAACTATACTACAAAGCTACAGTAATCAAGACAGTATGGTACTGGCACAAAAACAGAAATATAGATGAATGGAACAGGATGTAAAGCCTACAGATGAACCCACACACATATGGTCATCTTATTTTTGAAAAAGGAGGCAAGAATATATAATGGAGAAAAGACAGACTCTTCAATAACTGGTGCTGGGAAAACTGGACAGCTACATGGAAAAGAAGGAAATTAGAACACTCCCTAACACCATACACAAAAATAAACTCAAAATGGATTAAAGACCTAAATGTAAGGCCAGACACTATAAAACTCTTAGAGGAAAACACAGGCAGAACACTCTATGACATAAATCACAGCAAGATCCTTTTTGACCCACTTCCTAGAGAAATGGAAATTAAAACCAAAATAAACAAATGGGACCTAATGAAATTTAAAAGCTTTTGCATAGCAAAGCAAACCATAAACAAGATGAAAAGACAACCCTCAGAATGGGAGAAAATATTTGCAAATGAAGTAACTGACAAAGGATTAATTTCCAAAATACAAATGCAGCTCATGCAGCTCAATGTCAAAAAAACAAACAACCCAATCCAAAAATGGGCACAAAACCTAAACAGACATTTCCTGAAAGAAGATATACAGACTGCCAACAAACACGTGAAAGGATGCTCAACATCACTAATCATTAGAGAAATGCAATTCAAAACTACAATGAGGTATCACCTCATACCGGTCAGAATGGCCATCATCAAAAAATCTACAAACAATAAATGCTGGAGAGTGTGTGGAGAAAAAGGAACTCTCTTTCACTGTTGGTGGGAACATAAATTGATACAGCCACTATGCAGAACAGTTTGGAGGTTCCTTAAAAAACTAAAAATAAAACTACCATAGGACCCAGCAATCCCACTACTGGGCATATACCCTGAGTAAACCATAATTCAAAAAGAGTCATGTACCACAATGTTCATTACAATAGCCAGGACATGGAAGCACATAAGTGTCCATCGATGGATGAATGGATAAAGAAGATGTGGTACATATATACAATGGAATATTACTCAGCCATAAAAAGAAACAAAACTGAGTTATTTGTAGTGAGGTGAATGGACCAAGAGTCTGTCATACAGAGTGAAGTAAGTCATAAAGGGAAAAACAAATATCACATGCTAACACATATATATGGAATCTAAAATAAAATGGTTCTGAAGAACCTAGTGGCAGGACAGGACTAAAGAGTCAGACATAGAGAATGGACTTGAGGATACGGGAAGGGGGCAGGGTAAGCTGGGACGAAGTGAGAGAGTGGCATGGACATATATACACTACCAGATGTAAAATAGATAGCTAGTGGGAAGCAGCCACATAGCACAGGGAGATCAGCTCGGTGCTTTGTGACCACCTAGAGGGGTGGGATAGGGAGGGTGGGCGGGAGATGCAAGAGGGAAGAGATATGGGGACATATGTATATGTATAGCTGATTCACTTTGTTAAACAGCAGAAACTAACACACCATTGTAAAGCAATTATACTCCAGTAAAGATGATAAAAAATAATAATAAAATAAAATAAGCAAAAAGCAGCCACTTTAGAATGTTGCTTTTATACACCATAGCCCTTTGCCCACACCTATTATGTCCCTTTGTAATTCCTTTTGCACTACACTGAACACCCCACAGAGGCAGCCACCATGTCCTGTACGTGTCCGCATCCCCAGCGGTAGCTGGCATATGACATACATTAGGTGCCCAAGACTGCTTACTGAAAAACAGTTATTAGGGCTTACGATATGCCAGGTACTAACTAGGTACTCTGACAAGTAAAAGGCCTTTCCATAGTTTCTCCCATTTACTTCTCACAGTACTGTTATAATTCACATTTATAAATGAGGATGCTAGGCTTATAGAAATTAAGTAACTTGCCTAAGGTCACATAGGTAGTAGGCCAGAGTTGAGACTTGAATCCAGTTCTTTTTGACTAAAGCACATGCTCGGAACTGTATGTTATACTGCCTCGGCTACTGCCAAGGCAAAACATTTAACACATAAAAACTCATATAGCGTGAGACAGACAGACAGACACACACACAGGAATATTATTCATCCATAAAAAAGAAGGCAATCCTGCCATTTGCAACAACATGGGTGAAAACTAAAGGGCATTTTACACTAAGTGAAATAAGCCAGAGAGAGACAAACACTGTATGGTATCATTTATATGTGAAACCTAAAAAAAAACAAGAAAGCCAATCTCACAGAAACAGAATAACGGTTTCCAGGGGCTAGGGTGGGAACAGGGGAGGAGATGGGGAGATATAGCTCAAAGGGTACAATCTTTTCAGTTATAAGTAAGCTCTAAGGAGCTAAAGCACAGCATGGTGACTATAGTTAATAACACAGTATTAAATACTGGGAACTTGATGAGAGCACATCTTAAGCATCTGAAAGCACCCAAAAAAGAAGTTAACTATGTGAGGTAATGGACGTGTTAATTAACTTGATGTTTGTAATCATTTCACGCTGTATATCAAATCATCATATCGTACACTTTAAATATATACAACAATGTCGATTATCCCTCAGTCAAGCTGGGGGAAAATGCACTCATTGTTCATTACTATGATTTAAAAGTGGTTAAGGTCAGAAATAAACCCATGCGTATATGGCCAATTAATTTATGTAAAGGAGGCAACATCACACAATGGGAAAAGGACAGTCTCTTCAATAAATGGTGTTGAGAAAACTGGACGGGCACATACAAAAGGATAAAACTGGAAATTAACTCAAAATGGATTAAGGACCTGAATGTAAGACCTAAAATCATAAAACTCATAGAAGAAAACGTAGGTAGTAAGCAACTTGACATCAGTCTTGGCAATGATTTTTTGGATCCAACTTCAAAATCAAAGGCAACAAAAGCAAAAATAAACAAATGGAACTACATCAAACTAAAAAGCTTCTGCAGAGCAAAGGAAACCAATCAACAAAATGAAAAGGCAGCCTACAGAATGGGAGAGGTATTTGCAAACAATATCTCTGATAAGGGGTTAATGTCCAAAATATACAAAGAACTCATACAACTCAATATCAAAACAAGAACAAAAACAAAAAAAAACACCAACCCAATTAAAAAATGGGCAGAGGACTTCAATAGACATTTTTCCAAAGAGGACATACAGATGGCCAACAGGCACATGAAAAGATGCTCAACATCATTAATCAGGGAAATGCAAGTCAAAACCACAGTGAGGTTTCACCTCACACCTGTCAGAATGTCTATTATCAAAAAGACAAAAAATAACAAGGGTGGGCAAGGATGTGGAGAAACGGGAACCCTTGTGCGCTGTTGGTGGGAATTTAAACTGGTGCAGCCAGTATGGAAAACTGTATGGAGGTTCCTCAAAAAATTGAAAATAGAACTACCACATGATCCAGCAGTTCCACCTCTGGGTATTTATCCAAGGAATACAAAAACACAAATTCGAAAAGATTTATGTACCCCCATATCCATAGCAGCCTTATTTACATTAGCCAAGATATGGAAACAACCGAAGCGTCCACAGATGGATGAAGGGATAAAGAAGATGGGGTATACACACACACAGTGGAACAGTACTCCTTGTAACCGAGAAGGACCCTATGGGGCCTTCCCAGGACGGACCCCTCCCCCACACCCTCTGCCTAGCTCCTCTCTGAAGGATCTAGATAACAGTACCTGATGCGCATTTCCTGAGTTGTCTTGCAGATACTAAAACCACAACCAAATGGAAAAAACTACCTACCTGATGACCAGGAGCGCACAGCCGCCAGACCTACTGGAGCCTGAGAATTGATAATGTGACACTACCCCGTTACCTCACCATCAACCAACCAGAGACTTGTGCACAGGCAGATTGCATACTCCGCGACTCCCCTCCCTCACCTGGCCTTTAAAAACACTTTCCTGGGGCTTCCCTGGTGGCGCAGTGGTTGAGAGTCCGCCTGCCAATGCAGGGGACACGGGTTCGTGCCCCGGTCCGGGAAGATCCCACATGCCGCAGAGCGGCTGGGCCTGTGAGCCATGGCCGCTGAGCCTGCGCGTCCGGAGCCTGTGCTCCTCAATGGGAGAGGCCACAACAGTGAGAGGCCCGCGTACCACAAAAAAAAAAAAAAAACACTTTCCTGAAACCCACCGGGGAGTTCGGGTGTTCTGAACACTAGCTTCCCCGGACTCCCTGCTTGGTACCCTGCAGTGAACGCTGCACTTTCCTTCCCACAACCCGGTGTCAGAAAGTGGCTTTACTGAGTGCAGGCAAAAGGACCCAAGTTTGGTTCGGTAACACTCAGACATTAAGAAAAAACTGGAATCTTGCTATTTTCAACAACCTGGATGGACCTTGAAGGCACTATGCTAAGTGAAATAAGTCAGACAAGGAAAGACAAATGCTGTATTATTTCACTTATACTTGGAATCGAAACAGACAAAGCAAAGCAAAGCAAAACAACAACAAGCTCATAGATAAAGAGACAGTGTAGTGGCTGCCAGAGGGGAGAGGGGAGAGCGGGTGAGTAAAATGCGTGAGGAGGGTCAAAGGTACAAACTTCCAGTTATAAAATAAATACGTCACAGTGATATAATGCACGGCATAGTGACTACAGACAGTAAAACTGCGTTGCATATTTTAGTTGCTAAAGCTGCTAAGACAGTAAATCTTAAAAGTTCTCATCACAAGCAAAACAAAATTTGTTAACTGTGTGGTGCCAGACAGTGACTAGACTTACTGTGATGATCATTTCACAGTGTATGTAAGTATCGAGTCATTATGCTATACACCTGAAACTAATATAATGTTACATGTCAATTATACCTTGAAAAAAAAGTAGTCAAAAAAACATGAATCAATATATGAAATAGCTTTAGCATTTTACGTTAAAATCCAAGATATGAAGAAATATAAACTTTAATTTCTAATAGCATTGTATAACAGAAAAAAATGCCACAGAAATCACAGAAGGTCACACAGTAATTTCACCTAATTTTCTATCTTTCTATAATAACTAATTTTTGAAGAGGAAATGAGCAGCTGGTATTTAAGACTTATATTTGCTTATCAAATGTTAAGAGAAAGGAACTATAAAAGTTGCTCACTTAAGTATCTCCATTCAGAGACCACAGCCATGGTAACCTATATTTTAACACCAGCAACTTCTTTTTCAGGGTCAAAAAGAATTAGGGCTCATTAGAATTATTTTACTCAGCAGCAAGAAAGGGTAGATTAGAAGTCAGAAAAATTGGCTTTTAAGCTAACTGAATTGGTGGAAAAATTGTTTAGCTTCTCTGGGCTTCCAATTTCTCACCTAGAAACAAAGCAGTTGGCTAAATAATTCATAAGGCTTACTTCAGCTCTTAACATTTTATGATTCAAAGAGTATTCACAAACTGATAAAACAGAGAGGCTTATCTTTTTACAATTTCTAAATCAGTAGGTGAAAACACAGTTCACTGCTAGCCTCCGTGTTAAATTTCCATGTAAACCCCGTTTTGAAGACTCATCCACTTTTTTGAAAAGGATTTTGGTTTTTTAAAGTAATCAGAAGTCTTACTAAAAACACAATATTGTGTCTGGCATTGATCATCTGGTATTTAACAAAGAAAAAACTCTTCCTTAGTTAAATAAACCAATTTAAATGCCTTGCTTTTGGAAACCGCTACTGACCTCCAAAAGCCCTACAGCGTACAGGGAAATACTGCCTAAATGTCAGTGATGAACCTGCTAAATTGGCAAGGACTCACCTCAAATGTGTCTGCTATGCATGGCTTCACTAAATATAATAACCAAATAATCACTCTGGCTTCTGACATCACTCAAACTTATACATAATCCACAGATGGGGGATCCTAAAAAGCCTTGCATATATCCCAAGCCAGTCTACAATCAAACTGTGAAGCCAAGCCAAGGGTGGCAGGCAGGAGCCCGCAGTTCTAACGTATAGTGAGAACCAGGTCAGGGATACGTGACATTTTCACACACGTAATCCCAAGTCAGAGGTAGCCTGTAGGGTTCAGGCAGCTGACATATGATGACTAAAGCAGGCTAGCTGTTAGATGAAGACAATTAGTAAACGATCCTTTCCTCAGTGTCAAAGTCAAGCTGCAGTGGGGACTCTGGCACGTCTCAGCCTCATCCAAAGAGCCCCCACTGAACTCCAGCCAACTGGCACCATCTGGAAAGACAGGTCACGTTGCCAGATCTTCCGAGTTTCAAGAAAAGCCAGAAATACATTTTATGTGCCTTGACTCTTTAAAATTGTGGTAAAAGACATATAAAGTTTACCATCTTTAACATCTTCAAGTGTACAGTTCATTAGTGTTAACTACATTCGCATAATTGTGCAATCAATCTCCAGCACTTTTTCATCATGCCAAACAAAGTCCTAGAGATTCTCATACTAAGTGAAGTAAGCCAGACAGAGAAAGACAAATATCATACGATATCACTTATACGTGGAATCTAAAACAATGATACAAATGAACTTATTTATAAAACAGAAATAGACTCACAGACATAGAAAACAAACTCATGGTTACCAAAGGGGAAAAGGTGGGGGGAGGGGTAAGTTAGGAGTTGGGGATTAACATATACACACCACTATATGCAAAACAGATCAACAACAAGGACCTACTGTAGAGCACAGGGAACTCTACTCAATATTCCGTCATACCCTATAAGGGAAAACAATCTGAAAAGGAACATATATAGATATAGATAGATATATGAATCACTGCACTGTACACCTGGAGCTAACACAGTATCGTAAATCAACTATACTTCAATTAAAAAAATAAGTAAGTAAAACGAAGTCGATACCCATTAAACAACAACTCTCCATTTTCTCCTTCCCCAGACCCTGGCAACCACCATTCTACTTTCCATGAGTCTGACTACTTTAGACACCTTGACTTTTTTTAATGTTGGCAACTGATTAAAATTTATACCGTTCTGGGCGACTCCCCATTTGTCTCTGCTTATGATTACTCAAAGCACCTCAGTGTTTCAAGAATGCAAAAGCCAGCTGATCAAACACAGATATAGCACTAACATCCAAGTCCAGGACAAATTTTAGAGTTCAGATGTGCTTTTCTTGCCCTTACGTGTGCTCTAAGACGAAAGCTTTGAGATATGCTTTACACGCATTCTTACCATGCCTGCTTGATGTAAGAACCACATGAGGTAGTCTTCCTGGATGTCCACAAGACTGGAAACCTCAGGAATATAAAAGGTATCATATTCCACATGCTTCACTTTAAGATTTACCTGATGAAGAAGAAAACAAGGGCAACTAAGACCCAGGCGACTGGTAAACGGCTTCCCATAGAACATCTCGGTAGATCATTTGATCCTACTATCTCTGCATCCCTCTCCCCTCTGGTTCTTCTCTATGCTCACCTTGTATAACTTCTCCAAGAGCTTGAGCGCTGCTGTAATATAATTGTTAAACAGTACAGGAATTAAGAATGTCTTTCTTCCTCTCAGTAGATAAACGACTGCACCTTTATAGAGGTTTACCAGCTTCGTGAAATATTTCGGGCATACCTGAGACCACCAGTTATCTTTAGAAAGAAAGGAAAGACATATTTCAACATGTGATCTTCATCAAGTAGTGATGTCTTCTGCCTGCTGGCTAAAAACTGCTCCAGCTAGAACGTAAGCATTAGTCGAAAATACAGTTTCCCAAAACTAACTTTAAAAAGAATCCATTAAAGCACTTCTGGAGAGAGTGGCAGCTGTACGAGAATCCTGGAGCTTTGTTATAAAGCCTTATTTGATTTTTTTCCTCAAGGATTCATCCGGAACGCTAATCTAAAAGGTCAGCTCCAAGGGCACATGTGGACAAGACGCTCAGGCACACATTTCGGGCGGGAGCATTCACATATCCTCGTCCTTTTAGCCCTCTTCTCAGCCACCACCTAAGTCCTGTAAAAAAAAAACCCCAAACTTTTAAAAGTCAGGTAATATTCCTTCAAAGATTGCTATCTCTACCTCACAGGCTATCAGAACACCTGAGACAATATGCCCCAAAGGGCTTTTGAGCTTAAAAAAAATTAAGGACTAACATCTTACTGGGGCTTTCGTGATTATCTGTAGAATGGTCCCACCTTCTACAAAAGGTGGAAGCAACATGGAAAAGCCAGTATTCCATCCTGAGCCACAGGTCTCTTTGCTCACGGGGAGACCACACTCAAGTAACATCCTACTCCATATGGAACTCAGAAGTTATTGAGCTGCAGTGAATATACCTAAAAAAAAGGTACCAGGAAAATATAAAATAAAAGGAAAAAGCCAGGTGCCAGACGTTCTGCATTTGATTAATAAAAACATCTCAGGCTCTACTCCCATGAGAGACACTCTCCAATTCACTGAGGAACGGAAGGTTCTTATCTCAGCAAAGTGTCCGTAGCCTGCAAAAATCAGTGTGGACTCAACTGTCCTAAAAAAGAAAAACAAAACAAACATTTGGTGAGTCTCCACGGGGTCATTTTCTTCCTCTCCTTTTCCGGAGACCTTGTGTATCACACCACAACTGTTCATTTCACTCCCACCCCCTAAATTAGGTATAAGAGAAAAATCAACAGATGGACACTAATTCTGAGGCACTATTAACCACTAGCAAGTGTGGGAGGAGAAAAAAATAAAGTCTAATAATCTAACTTTGTGAATATGTAAAAATCAAGATGAGTTTGGTGTAAATCATTTCAAATAACCTAAATAATGGTTCAATTTGTTCAAACTGCAAATTAGAAATTAACAGCAAAGAAAGAAAAGTTTTAAGTGTTAAGGATATTAAATGGCAACAAATAGATTCTTCAATGTCAATCCACCAGGAGCCAATGGTCACGCGAATAAAATAAAAAGCACAAAACCTCTGGTATTCAGTGTAGCAAATCACCTAAGACTTTGCTGGGGTTTGTATCCAGCCGCAGAATGGCCATAGCCAGGGGAATAGTCAACGTTATGTAATACTTAGAATCCTGGAGCAGGGGAAACTCCGGTAGTATTAAGTAGATTCTCATTGCTTCAACATCTGGTGGTGAACTTGACAACTGAGGAATCAGGCAACTTTCAAAGCTGTTTAAGATCTGCATGAGAGAAAAGAGTATTGACAAATTCAAACACACCTGAGATCTAGTTACCTGATCTCTAAATTCATAAACTATTTGAGAGACTCTCAACTCTCATTCATTCAGTATGTACTCAAGACCCTCTATGAGCCAGGCACTCATCTGGGCACTCAGGATACATCAGTGAAAAGAAAAGCCACAGACCTGCGCCCATGCAGACCTTACACTCTGGGGGAGCATTTCCTTAGAAAAACTTAAGCCAGAGAGAAAGATCAAGGCAGGTCAAATTCCCAAAGTGAATATTTTACAGAGTTATGATTTATACAAGACTTCTGCCTTTTCATCCTACTTTTTCTTTTTCTTTTGAAAGTCAACTGACTTCAATGCAAAAATGCATTTTTAAGCACACACTGTGTAAAAGTAAAAAACCATACCTGTTCTAGAATCATGGAGTGCTGAGAGCTCATTAACTTCTCAAATAACACTCTAGTTGAGTTCAGGTCAATCCCAGGGATTTTGGGACTTGTTTTAAAATGCTCATCAATTCTAAACAAACAAAAACAAAAACTATGTATAGCACCGGGAACTCTACTTAATGCACTGTGGTGACCTAAACGGGAAGGAAATCTAAAAAAGAGGGGATATATGTTTATGTAAAGCTGATTCATCTTCCTGTACAGTAGAAACTAACACAACACTGTAGAGCAACTATACTCCAATAAAAATTAATTTAAAAAAAATATGTAATAAAAGAAAAACGAAACAAAAACTCTGATAGGTAGGAATTACAAAGCTGTCAAGAAAATACGTACTCTACATACTGATCAGATGATCAGACTTAAATTTGACCTGGCAGAACAGACGCACAAAAACATTAACTTTGGGGAAACCTGACAGAATACATCTCTCTAGAATCCCTTTTTTCAAGATGGTCTTAAAATTTTCAAGTCTTGGGCTTCCCTGGTGGCGCAGTGGTTAAGAATCCACCTGCCAAGGCAGGGGACACAGGTTCGAGCCCTGGTCCAGGAGGATCCCACATGCCACGGAGCAACTAAGCCCGTGCGCCACAACTACTGAGCCTGCGCTCCAAAGCCCGTGAGCCACAACTACTGAGCCCGTGAGCCACAACTACTGAAGCCTGTGCACCTAGAGCCCGTGCTCCGCAACAAGAGAAGCCACCGCAGTGAGAAGCCCGTGCACCACAGTGAGGAGTAGCCCCCGCTCTCCACAACTAGAGAAAGCCCACGTGCAGCAACGAAGACCCAACGCAGACAAAACTAAATTAATTAAAAAAAATTTTTTTTCAAGTCTTTTTTCCTTCAAGTCAAAGTACAAGGATCATCATTTCAATTTGAGGCTGTCTTGAAATTTATATGCACAGTGTTCTTTTCCTGATTTACTTTTGTATTTTTGACTCTTTCTGTCATTGTGGTACATTGAACTAGACATAGATGCTATGCCTAGGTGCAAAAAACATCCCTTGTGCAAACTGGCCCACTCATCAACAAATGTCAAGTTTAAAGCAAGTATTTTTTAAAAAATCAGATCTACAATAAATGCAAAGTTAATGCCTCGCTCAGTTAACACAAGGGATACGATTACATTCACTCAACGACTAATTTCACTGCTACTGTTTTTAACTTCCTAGCAACTAATCATTTTTCTAACCTTAAATAAAGTCTTAGTTCTTTAGAGATTTGGAGAATGTCTCTTTTAAATTCCCACTCTTGAACATACCACGTCTGCTAACGACAAAAGATCTATTTGCAAAACAGCCTCTGTTTATGCGTAACAGACACATTCAGATAGTTTTAATACCATCTGACATCATTGTTTTAATCTATAAAAAATAAGTCGAGTTTCTAACATTTGAAAAAAAAACATAATTATATGTATAGGAACCTAAGTGGTCAAACAAGAAGAGCTACTTAGGCTTTGTTTGTTGGATCTTTTGTTACTGCCGTTCTAAAAATAAATTTGCCCAAAACATAGAAATTAATTCCAATATCCCATATGTAACCTTCCATATGCTTAGAAGTACCTTCTGCTATACTGTTAAGAAAAAACAAAATATGTCATCTACATGTATTTATGCTTTGTTAAACTGGATCTTCATTTTCACTGGTTTACTATGATGTAGTTTACATAAAGCAGGAGGAGAACTCCAGAAATAGCACCGAAGTCCATTTAAAAAAAAAAAAAAGGTTTATGGGCTTCCCTGGTGGCGCAGTGGTTGAGAGTCTGCCTGCCGATGCAGGGGACACGGGTTCGTGCCCCGGTCCGGGAAGATCCCACATGCCGCGGAGCGGCTGGGCCCGTGAGCCATGGCCGCTGAGCCTGCGCGTCCGGAGCCTGTGCTCCGCAACGGGAGAGGCCACAACAGTGAGAGGCCCACGTACTGCAAAAAATAATAATAATAATAAACAAATAAAAAATAAAGGTTTTACCCACAAATCTACAGAACCCATGATACTAAGGATGGATAGCCTAAGAAATCCGGCCAAGAGCCATTCCCAACTTTCATAAAAGCTGTACTTCTAGAATAAGTTTTCTCAACCTTGGGACTACTGATTTTTGGGGTCGGATAATTCTTTTCTGGGTGGGTGGAATTGTGAGATGCTTGGCAGCATCTCTGGCCTTTGCCTACTAGATGCCAGTAGTATATTCTCCACCACTGTAACAACCAAAAAAATGTCAGTAGAGACTGCTGAATGTCCCCTGGGAAGCAAATCAGCCTGGTTGAGAACCACTATTCTAAAAGACCAACGTGAGCACAATACAGAATATTTTTCCCTGGAGGAAAAGCCTAAGTACTGACTCTGAAATGAACTGGATGAGCTCATTTCAGTTACCCTAATGATACAAGAAAATGACTTTGCAATCTTTAACTGTAACTGAACAGAGTTTCTGAAGCAGTATCTTGCAACCCAGTTAGGGACAGAATTTGGGGCAGGGATGGAGTGGGAGATGAGATTCACACAGAATTGAAGTCTAAGTCTTCGGGGGATTTCATTAGCACTGTCACTGGCAGGAAAAGGATAGAAAGATGGTCAGGACTTGGGATCACCAACGATCAAAACCTATGACAAGACCCTTCTGCTGCAGCAAGTTCCTGAGGGGGATATTTGCAGAAGGGATAAGGCCTAGCGAAGAAACATTATTTACAACCTGGGAGTTCAGGCCAAATGTAATTTCCTGGTGGGCTGGGCTGGCCCTGAGCCCAAGGAGTCCCTGAAGCGTCTTTGGAACTTTTTCCCTAAATTCACTCCTTCTGAGAAAAGAAATAACTATGGGAAAGCAAACCAAAGAAACCAAGGAGGTTTTTTTTTTTTTTTTTTTTTTTTTGCGGTACGCGGGCCTCTCACTGTTGTGGCCTCTCCCGTTGCGGAGCACAGGCTCCGGACGCGCAGGCTCAGCGGCCATGGCTCACGGGCCCAGCCGCTCCGCGGCATGTGGGATCTTCCCGGACCGGGGCACGAACCCGTGTCCCCTGCATCGGCAGGCGGACTCTCAACCACTGCGCCACCAGGGAAGCCCCAAAGAGATTAAAGAATTAAGAATTTAAGAATAAATACGACTAACATTTTGGAATACCCTGAAAAATCTTACTTTTGACTACACCAACCCTTTCTGAGATGCCGTGTCTCTCTTTGGTAACCTGCTTCTCTGCCAACCAGGCATGAATCAGCATAGCTCTTCCTGAGGTCCTCTCACTCATCATCATTGGGCGTTCCAATTTCTGTGCAAATCATTGGCTTATCCACTGAATTAAGGTCAACCACCATCAAAGAGAACAGAAGTCTTTCACGGCCTTCACTGAGTAAGTATTTGCATCACATGTGTTTTTTTGGTTTCTTTTTTTTAAAGACTAATAAATCACTTACTTTTTCTCAAGGAAGCTTCCATTCCAACAGGCTGCCGAAGATAGTATCTGAATGACCCCGCTGCTCAGGAAGCAAAAGGGAGGGAAGCCTTTAATAATTACAAGTAAATGGTTGTTCAAGCATTAAACAACAGGCTTAGTCCTCTATTCCAGGGTTAGTCCTCTTTTCCAGGGTTTCATTAATAGCCGCTTTTTCTTACCCAGGTGAAGCCTTGGAAAATGTACGCTGCTTTAGAGAAACACTGTGTCATGGCTCAAAATGGACGAGAGCTTAAGTTTTCCTTAAGTCATGTTAAAATAAAATAAAAAGACAGTATCAAAGCTACCAAAAGAAAACTCTTGGGCCTAACAATAATGATCTTGAATGTTCTTTTCCCACCAATCATCTAAGACACTCCCCACCTCACCTCCAAAATTGAACACAAAATAAAACCAAAAAAAGAGAAGCTGAGCTGTTATTTACCAAACACAGAAAGTATCTTTGCGAATTAATAACCATACAAGTACTTCCTTCTACTTTGTTACCCATCTGAGAAAGAAACTAAAAATAAGTGAAATAAGTGTTTGTTCCTATTACCTAGATTACATAGTGTCTGAGGAAACCGCTAGTTTCTGAGGACTCAGGGTGAAACTGCAGTCAGGAACCCCAGACTCTCTTATTTAATATAAGGAAAAGGGAAGGAATAAAACAAATATATGGCTGAGGAGGGGATCACAGCAACTTCTATTAATCAGAGAATCCGGGTCAGGAAAGATCTTTAGAGACCATTTCTTGCATCCTGTCCTTCTGTAAATAAGAAAACTAAGAATTAGGGCTTCCCTGGTGGCACAGCGGTTGAGAATCTGCCTGCCAGTGCAGGGGACACGGGTTCGAGCCCTGGTCTGGGAGGATCCCACATGCCGCGGAGCCACAGCTACTGAGCCTGCGCGTCCGGAGCCTGTGCTCCGCGACAAGAGAGGCCGCGATAGTGAGAGGCCCGCACACTGTGATGAAGAGTGGCCCCGCATGCCTCAACTAGAGAAAGCCCTCTCACAGAAACGAAGACCCAACACAGCAAAAATAAATAAATTAATAAAAACTCCTACCCCCAACATCTTAAAAAAAAAAAAGAAAACTAAGAATTAGTGAGGTGTCAAGGTCCCAGCCAAGGAGGTCTCAGTCCCCCCACCCCTCCCACGGTGAGTCTAGGCCCCCAGCCCCTTCCCTGCCACCTTCCAGCCTCAGCGTCCCAGCAGAACCGCCCAAAGTTAGAGGGATTAGGAGGACTGCCATAGAGGTGCTCTAGGGCATTCCCAATGATCCTCCACTCAAAAAGCTGCCACCTGGGGCTTCCCTGGTGGCGCAGTGGTTGAGAGTCCGCCTGCCGATGCAGGGGACACGGGTTCGTGCCCCGGTCTGGAAGGATCCCACGTGCCGCGGAGCGGCTGGGCCCGTGAGCCACGGCCGCTGAGCCTGCGCATCCGGAGCCTGTGCTCCACAACGGGAGGGGCCACGGCAGTGAGAGACCCGCGTACCACAAAAAAAAAAAAGCTGCCACCTGGTGTGCCCAAACTTTAGGACCCTGGGCATTTGCTCCACTACGATCTCTATCATAAAGCAAGATGCTTTATACACATTTCTGGGAACCGTCACCACCTAATATTCAGCCTGATTCATTCATTCCCAAGAATTAGACTCTGCAGAAAAATGGAAATGCTGAGGAAAGCCAATAAAATGTGTAAAAATGTAAAATAAATAAATAAATAAATTCTCTTTCAAGAATGAAATAAACTTGCTGAAAGGCCTCAGTCCTTTAACTGTACTTTTTTCTCCACCAGACACCGAATTACTATCTCAACTGATCATTCTGAATGTGAAAATGCGAAATGACTCAGATTAGGTAAAATAAGCTGTCTTCGATTTGGGATGCGCTTTGGAATATGCATATGAAGAAAGTCTTGGAGTTAAACAGTAACACTGAGCTTTCTTAGCAGAAAGGCCAGCTCAGGCCTTCATCGGTCAGGACTGAGATCCAAACAAGGGAGGCTGAGGAACACGTTCTGTGAGAAAACGGGGGAACAACCTATTACGTTATCCGGGTCTAAGGGCACCGAATCCTGAGTAAACATGTGCCCAAAAACTGATTCCCTGAAATGTAAAACTCCATTTATATTCCCAACCTCAAGCCGGAAGTAGGGAAAAAATCACTAAGCTAGGAAGTTCCAACACACTCTGAAACAACATGAAAACATGCGACCACATACTTGATTGTATTTGCATTGTTGTGTTCTGAGAGTTTTTGTCTCCAGACTGCTATGGTTTCATCATTGATTAAACTGGTGTAATGTGCTTGGTTCATCATCCTGAAGTCGACGGCAGGAGAAGAATTCTGAAGGATTAAATATAACAATAAAAAAGAGAAACCATGTAACAGCATGGATCTTTCCTCATCTCCCTCTCCCCGTATATTCCCCGCTTTGTGTTGCACTTACATACAGGAGCTGGGGTGCACTGCCAGATCCTCCCACCCTTCAGAACGGAGGCGCTCACTCCCCCAGCTGCCGAGAGTGTACACTCCTGAGGGCTCCCAGCTGTGCTGCCCTGGGCTAGAGCTTCGGTCCTTTCCCACCCAGCAGCAGGTGGGGGCGTGGTACCAGGACCCAGTCCCCTTGCCTCCGGCAGGATTTAAACCTGTAAGATTCCTCTGGGAAACAGACTCTGAGCCTGAGATTTATGTGCAGGGGCGGGGGTGGCTTTAGAACCACATTTCCTTAGGGATGGAGGAGGCAGGATTGGGCCGAAGGAGACGTTGAACTACGGCTCGGTGTAACAGAGGCCTCAGCCAGTCCCACGGGGAGCTCTGAAGTTGGGATGGCCCTTTAGCACACTCCCCAGAGAAACCAAACCACCAATATGACTTCTTCAGGCTTCTTTCCCGCTCTGCTTTGACTCACCATAACATCAAGGCTTACACATTACTAATCATTTGCCATAGCTGTTGACCAAACTCCAACAAAATGTATTATAAAAAGTCAGAGTTCAGTTACAATCTGTATCGCAAATCATCCTTGAAAACTTAATGCCTCTTAATGCCTTGCTCAGAGGATAGAGCTATAAATTTATAAGAAAGGTAACAAAAAGGACATGTCAGTAATGGTCTTGACGCAGTGGTTGAGAGTCCGCCTGCCGATTCAGGGGACGCGGGTTCGTGCCCCGGTCCGGGAGGATCCCACATACCGCGGAGCGGCTGGGCCGGTGAGCCATGGCCGCTGAGCCTGCGCGTCCGGAGCCTGTGCTCCGCAGCGGGAGAGGCCGCAACAGTGAGAGGCCCGCGTACCGCAAAAAAAAAAAAATGGCCTTGAAAATCCCAAATGCCGCCCAGCACTGTACTTGCACGTCCTTTCTTCAGTGAGATTAAAAAATAATAATAATATAAGCACTTCTATTTCCTAAAATGGCTCTTTTTCACCTTAGTTTTCCCTCAATCCTGTTCTTTATCTAGAACTAAGAAGAAGTTGAGAGTGCTTTATGCCTCCTGTACTTGTCACTAAAAAGGAGGAAAAAAGTAATATTAAAGCATTAACCAGATGATCCCTTTTTCTCCTTTGCACCTGCACATAAAAACACAACTTTCTGAGTAAATTTTCTTGGTTATCTTCTCAGAGTTATGAGTTTTGATATCATCATTAGGGGAAAGGAGAAGGGCATGTAACAAATCAGAGACGCTCGTCAAAGTTTATGATCATCTGTTCTTGATAATTATTTTACGAAAATGACCACCGACATCTACTGAGAGAACAAAAGCCATCCTGGATTACATAGAGAAAACCTATAAGACAGAGCAGACACTTGAGAACACACAAACAAGACTGCCTCTCCACCATGGTCTCGCAACCCACTGTCATTATGTAAATTTTAATTACTTCCCCCAGTCAAAGGGGTAGCTGAACACAGACACTAACACATACTTACAATAAAATATAAACACAGAACTATTCTGTCAGTCTTCATTGCACGTCCAGTAAACCACAGATGCCGTGGATGCAGTGCAACCTCAGAATCACACAAAGACTCAAGAAAAAGCGTCGATTTTCCACACCTTCGAATTACATACAGCCCCAAAAGAAAAAATTGGTCTAGGTCGGTGTTTCCCAACTGTGGCTGCACTATGGATCACCAGAGCTTTCAAAAATCCCGACAGCCAAGTCACACTCTAGACCAGTTAAATCAGAATCTCTAGAGACATCAGCATCTTTTTAAGACTCCTAGGTCTTAGTCAATAATTATGTAATATCTTTATATGGTGACAGATGGTAACTAGACTTTTTGTGGCGACCGTTTTGAAATTATAGAAATATCAAATCACTATGCTGTGTACCAGGAACTAAAATAGTGTTGTAGGTTAATTATACTTCAAAATCAAGCAAACAAACAATACTTTTCTAAGTCATATTCTATTTTTAGTTTCTTTTGTCTTTGTTATCTTACATTTTTAATGCATACAACTCTTGCAGCTGTTTAAAATTTAACCTGGAAAATCTAATTTCTCCAACAATATGCTACTTTCACTTCCTTCTCATCAACGTTTTGTTCTCCAGTCCCAACAGTGTTAATTACAGTAAATTTAAAAGCCAAGTACGAATATCAGATACCATATTTACAAAAGAAATGAAACAAAGTTTTATGTTGAATTTCACAGGAAAATTGAAGTTGGTTAATCAAGCCAGTTTCATAGGGAAATGAATACTTCAAACTCTACTACTTGTGGACACAAAGTTATCCTGCAGAGATTCAGGGCTTTTCATATTTCGCTCTATTAGCATCTTAAAGGAACAAAGAATAGTCTCAGCTGTTCTCAAGGTTTCTCTGTGAAGCACTGAAGCTGGTCCTAAGATAGGTCTAAAGCAACAGTTCCAAATCACCCCAGATGGCTGCACTCAACAGAACTTTCTCCAGGATCCTGACCTGGAAAAGAGCTAATTGTCAGTTTCAGCTGTCCAACCTGCAGCCTCAGACTCCACCACAACCTTTAATACCAAAGTCATAGAATGATACTGACTAGAAGGCAAGAACATCGCGTACTGAAAGATGGCGAAGTATCAGAGAGAGGCAGAGAGTTTCCAGCAGCGACAAGGCCCCTTGTGTCCACAGACCCTCATTTTCTTTTTAACCTATTCTGATTCCTTTGTCATCACCAAGGGCCCTACCCTGCTCCTCCAGCGTAAGATAAGGATCCATGCACTACAGACCGCTGGTCCTCCCTAAGTGCTTGTCGAATAAAAGCAAGATGGACAGGGGAGGAGAGGGGCAGGGAGGGAGAGAGGAGAGGAAGCCTGAGAGCAGGGCAGGGGTTGGAAAGCAGGAAACAAATCTGTGCTGATTTCAGACTGACATTTCTCATCCAGAGAGGGGGGTGAATTAAAACCCTGTCACAGATACCTGGCCCACGTTCTCCACAACCTTCAGTCCTGAAAGAATGTCATTCTTCCTGACTTACCCACCACAGTGATGCAGGAGACAACCTGAGGGAAATTTTAGCGTGGTGCTACGAGCAGATGATAAATAACAAAGGAGAGCTGAATACCGTGGCATCTCTTATACTTCGCGTAGGCTCGATCACATCAACCAACCCAGAGAGCTCTCAAACACCCAGCATTTGTGGCTACTTACAGGGAAGCAAAGAATGGAAAGTCAAATAATCCCAAAGTAAGTATGAACTCTCTAAGGTCTCCCTTAAATCTCTTTTGGGACAAATCCAGATATAAATAAATAATGTTCAATTATAAATCAGAACTCTGTGATTAAAATACCAAGAAAATGATTGGCACCTCTAGGAAGCAAAAGGGAGATGACCTCAAGGTTTAGTTGGCTTACTTTAATATAATAAAATGGGTAGAAACAAAGAGTAACGTTGCTCTCATGTAATTATTTATTAAAATAAATATTGGTTCGCCATTATTCCACCCCCAAAGTAATAGTCAAAAGAAAGGTTTACCTCATATTTGGAGCAAAGTACAAAAGTCTGGTCTCCTCCAGAGAAGATCTGCTTGACAATACGGTATTTAAAGCGATCTATCAAGAAAATTTTCAAGAGCACAGTTTTCAACAATTAACGTTTTTCCTTGATCCCCTTTTCTAATACTCCAAAATGTGCTTCAGAACGGTTTCCTATCCATTTAATTCTGCCCAAGAAGTAAGAAACCTCCTCCCCCAGCTCTCTTCCCAGGACTGTTTCTACTTCAGTTAAAACTAAACATGTAAGACTGTATCTTCCACTCTAACCCTCCCTGCCTCCCTCCCACTGCCAGCTTGTCCTGACCTCATTTCTGTTTTTCGTTCTAAGTCTGTCATGCCACTGCCCTGAAGTTTAAAAGAGTCACTACCATAAACCATAACGTCTGCTAAGAAATCATTCGGCCCCTGAGGGTGGCGGTCTGCAGCTCCTCCGGAGGACCTCCACATCCTACCCCAGCTCTGCCTCCCATCGTACTGCACCCGTGCTGACACACCCCTACCACCACCTTGCTTTCATTTCTAGTGCACCACACTACCTCCTACCTCCACGCCTCTTCCTCTACCTCCCCCAGTGCACACCGTATTCTCCATGAATGGCGCCTCCTAGAGCATAACTGGAAAGGTGCCCCTGGAATGTGCAATTCCACGGTACTCACCACTGCCCACCCACTCACAATCCTCTACCTGGCTAACTCCAAATCATCCTTTAAGACACAGCTCAGACTTCCTCTAACCGGAATACTCCTTGATGCCTTCCTCTGTGCTCCCACATTACCATGAAGGTTCCTAAAACCACAGCATTTACATAACAAATTGAAATTTACCTACTTTGGCAAACATCCAAGCACAGATTTATGATCACATAAGTTTTGCGGTAAACTTCAAAAACCTTGTGGTTTCAAATTAACCTATAAAATGTTTGAGTTTTTTACATTGGTATATTTCTTAAATATACGCATTCCTAACGTGTACAATGCCTTAGAGAAGAAGAAATTTACAAATGATTCAGAAGAGGACACCAAGCCATTCTTTCACTTTGGGTAACATCACCTAAACAAAATCTTGTTTAGTTTACATTTTAAGTTCCACTACATTTTTAGATGCTCATATGTTCCTTCCATAAATATTTATTCAGTGAGAAGTTTGTGCCAGGCCCTGTGCTATATGCCAGGTTTATAAAGAGGAAAAGACTCCATCCCTATACTTAAGTTTCTTATAATCCAGCAGGGAACTTACGATTGTTACTGTTAAAATAAAATTCTGATCAAGCCAGAAGTGTGTCATTTTATAGCCTTCAAAATCAAAATTAATTAATTATTAAATCACACTTCTTTCTAATGGCTCTCCAGCTGCATTTAAGCTTCTGGATTTATTATTTCAAGTCACTCTTACTGAGTGACTGCCTTATTTTGATTTCTAATGAAATGGAACTATTTTGAAACGAAATGGAACAAAATTCCGCTATTTTTTAAGAGAAGGAAAAAATGGCATGAAAAGAAATCATGTCATGTTTTGACCAAAATAGCAATCATAAAGGAAAGGTAACACAGTACAAGTGTTAAGAGCACAGGCTTTAAGACACAGGTATAGAGAACGAACTAGTGGTTCGTTCGAACTAGGGCGGGCAATATAGGATTGGGGCACGGGAGGTACAAACTACCGGGTATAAGATAGGCTACAAGGATGTGTTGTACAGCACCAGGAATATAGCCAATATTTTGTAATACCTGTAAATGGAGTGTAATCTTTAAAAACTGTATAACATTTTTAAAAATTAAAAAAAAGAACACAGGGCTCCCCTGGTGGTGCAGTGGTTGGGAGTCCGCCTGGCGATGCAGGGGACACGGGTTCGTGCCCCGGTCCGGGAAGATCCCACATGCTGCAGAGCGGCTGGGCCCGTGAGCCACGGCCACTGAGCCTGCACGTCCAGAGCCTGTGCTCCGCAACGGGAGAGGCAACAACAGTGAGAGCCCCGCGTACCACAAAAAAAAAAAAAAAAAAAAGAACACAGCCTTCAGAATGAGGCAGACCTGGTTTTAAATCCTGTTCCCCGAATCTGTATCATCTTGGGCAAGTTACTTAACCTCCTTAAGACTCAGTTTCCTCATCTCCAACATGGGGATAATGACCACTAGGTTCTTAAGGTTGTCTTCAGGGCTCAGCATGGTTACAGAACTTGGTTAAGCACTCAATTATCAGCAACAATAATAAAATGTATACGCCACCATCAAGGTCGTTAGGGCCAAAATGACATGTTTTGCTTTATTCTCTAGGATCTCAACTAATGAGCCTCATGCATAGTGAATACTCAAATACTTGCTGATTGACGTTCAAAGAAAATACCTCACATTCATTCCTTCCAAAAGTCCTCAAGGTAAAAAATAAATACGTGTTCTATAAATAATTGTTTTTAGCATTTAAAAGACCATTAAATTCTAATAAAAAAAATCACTCTTACCAGCTCTGGCTGAAAGCTGGCCGCTATGGGCGGCCCAGCAACCTTTCACAGGAGACGGGCACTTGACATTACAAGTGTGTCCAGTTCCTAACTGACCTCTTTCTCCACAACCAAATGCATAGATGAGTCCAGAAGAAGGCACAAAGGCTAGGGTGTGTTGTCTGGGGGAAAAGAATGTAAATTAACGCATCAGCATCCCTTCTGATACGGGTTAATACACACTCTGACTTTTTACTTCCACGTGTGAGCACTGCACATCCTAGGGCTGCCCCTTGTGTTCTCATGTGCCTGTTTTTTCGCAGCGCTGGCTCTTCGTAACACCATCTTTCCCTGATAATCTAGGTCATCGGGATGATGGCAAGACTTCTCGGAAAGAGCTGAAGGCCTGCTGCATCTGGGATGAGTGGGAAGAGGCGGCGGGGGGTGGGGGGAACCAGCAAAATTTCCAAGACATTCTTTGAGGCTCTCTCACTTTCCTTTCTTCACGTCTCCCACACATCGTGCTATTCTTTACCCCAAAGAAGCCTACTGGCCCCAGGGGGCTCTGCTTCTCTAAAACCCTTCCTCGCCACACCCTGTTCAGATCGGACTCTCTCCAAACTCTCACCGTAGGTGTGCGTGCGGTTAAGGTTTCTTAAAAGGACGGTGGCTGGGTCTAACCACATATTCTCCATCACTGCAAAGACATGATCCATTTCTGGGTCTTAATATCTATGAGGAAGCTCTTAGGACCACTCACCTGCCACAGGCAATCTGAGTGACTTCACTGCCCATCAGCTCCAGAACTCTTCTTGGATTAACCTCGTCATTCATGGAATCATGTCCAAGTTGCCCACAGGAACCAGCACCAAAGGTAAACACACCTCCGCTCTAACAAGGAGCAAATATCACGTGACTGCACTGTGTCTCTGAGTTTGCGTACACTCCTTTAGCCTCTGTACACAAAATTCATATCACGACGGTCTGTATAAGAATGCTACGCTTGATACTTAGCCAATCACTTCTTTGGAATGTTGATTAAATGGAAAAATAATTTTAAAAGAACTTAAGACTACACCTTTATGGAATAAAGACAGTACTGCTCAAGGGAATGCGTGCCATCTATAAATTCTGAAAGTTGTTTAAAAGTACAACGATGTGTTAATAAGAAGGAAAACAAAAGAAGAAAAAGGTGAAATGAGATGATTTTGCACAATCATTTATATGTAAAAAATTAAATGCTCCACAGATTCCTTGGAAAGTAAGATCTTTTTAGCAGCTGTACTTGAACAAATGCTAAGGCATTTTATTAAAGTGAATCTATGATAGTATTTGTTCGACATGAAAACACCTTTTCATTCTCTCTAGATATAACTGTTTTAGAAGCAAAAAAAAAAGGTAGATAATTTTAAAACATTAATCACATTGTTCTTTTATACATATATTTAAATGGCTTGTTTTAAAAGAACACAGAATATTGCTATATATATTTGAAAGTTATATATACCTTGAACTACTTTTTAACACCAAAAATATATATATATATTTTTTATTGGAGTATAGTTGCTTTACAATATTGTGTTTGTTTATACTGTACAGCAAAGTCAATCAGCTATACGTATACATATATCACCTCTTTTTTGGATTTGCTTCTCATTTAGGTCACCACAGAGCACTGGGTAGAGTTCCCTGTGCTACACAGTAGGTTCTCATTAGTTATCTATTTTACCCATAGTATCAATACTGCGTATTTGTCAATCCCAATCTCCCAATTCATCCCACCCCCGTCTTCCCCCTTGGTATCCATACGTTTGTTCTCTATGTCTGTGTCTCTGTTTCTGCTTTGAAAACACCAAAATATTAACAGTGATTCTTTTTCAGTTAGAATCCTTCTTTATTTAAGAAGGATTAATCCTTCTTAATCCTTCTTTATTTATGAACAGGAACTACTTCCATAATAGAAAAAAATCACTTTAAGAACAAATTTATGCCAAAGAAATGCCAAAAGGGTCAGGCCAGCTTAGCATTTTCTCTCTCACAGTGGCATTCTAGAATCTTTTCTGAAAGGGCGTATTTTTCCCTGATATCAGTCTCAGGAGGTTGAAGGACATACCCTAAACACCACTAGCTTCCCTTAATAATAACTGATTTGAATGTATTATCCTCATATTTTTATTTTTAAAATTTATTTATTATTTATTTATTTATGGCTGTGTTGAATCTTTGTCGCGGTGCACAGGCTTCTCATTGCGGTGGCTTCTCTTATTGCAGAGCACGGGCTCTAGGCGCGCAGGGCTTCAGTAGTTGTGGCGCGCGGGCTTAGCGGCATGCGGGATCTTCCCGGACAGGGCTTGAACCCGTGTCCCCTGCATTGGCAGGCGGCGTCTTAACCACTGAGCCACCAAGGAAATCCCTCACATTTTTAGAAATTCTTAAACCTCACTGTGGCTCAACTTGAAGAAAAAGATACTTTTGTGTTGGACTTGCCTGGTGGCACAGTGGTTAAGAATCCGCCAGCCAGGGCAGGGAACACGGGTTCGAGCCCTGGTCCGGGAAGATCCCACGAGCTGCGGAGCAACTAAGCCCATGCGCCACAACTACGGAGCCTGTGCGCCTAGAGCCCATGCTCCGCAACAAAGAGTAGCCCCGCAATGAGAAGCCCGCACGCCACAACGAAGAGTAGCCCCCGCTCACTGCAACTAAAAGAAAGCCTGCGTGCAGCAACAAAGACCCAACACAGCCAAAAATAAAATAAATAAATAAATTTATTAAAAAAAAAAAAAAACTTTTGTGCCACTTTAATAAAGGTCTTCAGGGAAGTATGGCTGAATTAATGTCTAACTCCCGTTACTGGGGAGCTTTCATAGGGATACTGGTCATATGCATTTAGCCTGGGAGCAGGTGTCAGCTGGAATGGGGCAAGGGTCCGTTTTCTTGAGCGCCTGGAGGCTGACCACCACTGCAGGGAGGGAAGAGCGAGAATGCAGATGGTTGCTGAGAAGGGAGACAACACTGGACTATTTTTAGACACCATTAACTGCTCTCTCTAAAAGGCCCTATCCAACCAACCAAACCGTGATAAATAAGCATTCATGTCATACCCAGCACCAAAGCGCCGCGGAACAAACTGGAATACTCCAAGTCCCTTACTTTAGTGAGAACTGCTGTATGCTCTTCTCCGCAACTGATATAGACGACTTTTTGTGTTCGCAGGAGCTTCACGTGGCAAGGAGACTCTCGATCTAGAACGAGAGAAATAGCAGTGTCACTACCATTTGCCTCTGAGACGTACACAGCTGTCTTAGCCTGAATTTTGGGTCCCCCTGGACTCCTGACTCTCATGTTCCGCTTCCTGCCTGAACCTCCACTTGCACGTCTGACAGACACCTCATTTTTAACGTATTTAAAACTTAACTCATGGGTTCCCTACACTCCCCAGTTCTTCCCACCGCTCCGCCCCACTCCCCATACACAGCTTTCCTCATTTTATAAATGTGACTTCACCCTTCCAGCTTCTCCTCTTTCTTTCAAACTACACATCCAACAATGAGCAAAACCAACTGGCCCACCTTCAAATATATTCAAGTCCATCTTTATTCCCACTACTTCCAAACTGGTCTTCCAGCTTCCCCCGTGGACCCACTCTAGGCAAAGTTAAACTGGATCACTCCTCTCCTCAACACCTCGGGGTCTTCCCTGATTTCAGCGAGAGAAGCCAAACTCCTTAGCCTGCCCTTCAGGCCTTACATAATGGGGCCCCCCTAGCTCTCTGAGCTCCCGTCTTCCGGTCACCCCAGCCCTGAGCACACCACAGATCCTCCTGCACCAGAACTTTTGCTTGCACACCCTGTTCCCTCTGACTGGAACAGTCTCCGCCCAGCGTATCTACACATCTCCTCTCAGACTTGACTTCCTACAGGGCTCTGCTCAAACATCTCATCCGAGAGGCGCTCCCCGGCCACCTTATATGAAATAGGAACCTTTCCTCTCAAAGCCTGTGACATACGGTAGACTTACTGGTGTGTGGTTTGCATCTGCCCACTAGCAGACAATCTTCGCTAAGCCAAGGGTATTCTCTGTGCTGGTCCCTGCTACACCCCGTGCCTGACACGGGGCCAGCACATACAAGCTCCTCAGGAAGCACATACTAAACAAATGAGGTTAAGAGGGCCACGTGAAGACTTCACCTACCTTTCTCGTCACTGAGCCCGAGCTGCCCCGCGTTATTCATCCCCCAGCCAAATACGGCTCCCGAGAGAGACAGGGCAAAGCTGTGGGCGCCTCCTGCAGTCACCTGCGCCAGCGGGATCCCCTCCAGGGACCTCACCCTCTGCGGGCTGGCTTGGGAGGGGAACTCCTTCCCCAGACCCAGCTGCCCATGGCTGTTCTTCCCCCACGTGAAGAACTGGCCATCTGAAATAAGAAGAGGATAACTGGTATTACCAGAAATGATACAAGTGCCATCCACAAAAATAACCTTGTTAGAACACCAGGGTTGCCCGGTAGGCTCGTTTGTTAGTGCCCTCCGGCCGCAACACACACACACACCCAAGAGCAAGGGAGCAGACACACTTCATGCTGCAACCAAACCTCCCACTTGTCATGACAACAGAGACGAGCTGAGCCTTATCACCCTTCCAAGGTTATTAACATTTATGCAAAGAAAAAAGTAAATGTGTAAGTCAATTCAGTTCTGAATAGGCAATTACCAGGCTTTGATCCACTAAGCAAGGTGAACGAGTTCTGACCACACCAGGACCATGAGAGACCCAGGACTTCACGGGGTCCAGCTATGACCCGGACGGCACCACAGAGAATCAAGCAGGACCTGTTAGTGCCGACTTCCCCTCAAATTTATCCTAACAAAATACAGCATTATTTGCTGGCTTAGGTTTTTCTAACTCCATCTTCTTCACTTATTTGGGAGCTTCATGGTGGAATGTAACGTCACAGTGAGCTATAGCTAAGAAAAACCAATGTTCCGCTCAAGAACACGACTGACGTACTGTTTCCTCTTCACCTTCCCCCGAGAGACAGTGGGAGCAGCAATGATGACCACCTCCTTCATCATCCAAACCCTGAGAAAAGTATGAGCTACACAAAGGCTGTCTGCGAATTGCTGCTGTCCAACAGGAATGCACAGACCCTGACTAGTTAAAGGTATCCAGTTAGATAACATCACACAAAAATGCAAAGAGAAATGGTTCTCAAATTAACAGAACATCAGCAGAGATGTACGTTACCAGCTGCAAGAGCCAAGCAGTGCCAGTTGCCACAGGAAACTTGCAATATTGTCTGCTGGTTCAGCTTCTGTATTAACCTAAAACAGAAAAGACTTTCCTCTTAAGAAGGGCATTCACGAACAATGACTGGAAATATTCCCAACTAAACAAAACAGTTGTAATAAGTAACATCTTTCACAAAAGACTTTTTAAAATCAAACATATAATCTTACATGATATAATTCTATGAAGTCTTTCACTAACCTCCTGCCTCTTAGGTAGCTACTGTTTTTAAAAAAAAAAAAAACAAACTGCACCTAAACCCATTACCATAGCCCACTGTTAATTCCCACCTTGTCATCTCCAATTCAGGGACAAAAGGAGTAAACTACAGAAGAAAGATCCCTAAGAACATGGCTAGTATCTAAATGGCTTTCAAATGAGGGCAATGCCATGATTCAGCGATCCCACTTCTGGGTATATATCCAAAAGAACTGAAAGCCGGGGTACCAAAGAGATATTTGTATACCCACATTGATAGCAGCATTATTCAAAATGGCCAAAAGGTGGCAGCAACCCAAGTGTCCATCAACAGATGACTAGAAAAATAAATGAGGTATACACATTTGGAATATGTATACAACAGAATATTCATCAGCCTTTAAGAACAAAAACTCTGACACATGCTACAACATGGATGAAACTTGGACATTATGCTAAGTGAAATAAGCCAGTAACAAAAAGACAAATACTCCATAATTCCACTTACGTGAGATATCTAGACTAGTCAAATTCATACAAATCAAAGTCTAACAGTGCCTGCCAGTGGCTGGGAAGAGGAGAAATGGGGAGTTGTCATTTAACGAGTACAGAGTTAAATTTCTGCAAGAGAAAAAAGTTCTGGAGATTGGTCACACAGCAACGTGGATATACTTAACACTACTGAACTGTACACTCTAAAATGGATGAGATGGTAAATTTTACATTATGTGTATTTTACCATAATTTAAAAAAATTAAGAAGGGCAATGCCTCCAAAACTCTGATTGCCTAGGATGATAAAGAGGAAGATCATATGATAACTTTTTTTTTTTTTTTTTTGCGGTATGCGGGCCTCTCACTGTTGTGGCCTCTCCCGTTGCGGAGCACAGGCTCCGGACGCGCAGGCTCAGCGGCCATGGCTCACGGGCCCAGCCGCTCCGCGGCATGTGGGATCCTCCCAGACCGGGGCACGAACCCGTGCCCCCTGCATCGGCAGGCGGACTCTCAACCACTGCGCCACCAGGGAAGCCCCATATGATAACTTGTAAATCCCGCTGCTCTGCTTGCTCGTGTCGAAGACAGAGCTAAGAACAGTACCATTCACAGGGCTGTGGTGAGAATTAAAGGAAAAAAGTCATGCTTGGTACTGCCCAACAGAGGCGGGCAGCCTGAGAATATCTGCTGCTTCCTATTTTAGTAATTCACAAGTTGCCACTTTCCTCTTCATTAAGTGTATGCCACGGGAACAAAGGAGTCAGACGGGCACACTTTCGGGAAGGGGCATTTTAGAAGACAGACATCTAATAGGCGAGGAGGGGGTTATTTAGAGTGATAGGTAGATGTTGCTTTTGTTAATGGTTTATTTTCTCAGATCTAAAAAAATTTATAAAATAGAGTTCACATATGCATTTAGTACCAAACAGAACCCAACTATTTTTTATTGTAGATTCACATGCAGTTGTAAGAAATAATACAGAGATCCCTTGTACACTTTGTCCAGTTTCCCCCAGTGATGACATTTTGCAAAACTACAGTATAGTATCATAACAAAGATACTGACATTAACATAACCTACCAATCTCATTTATGTTTGGGTTGGCCAAAAAGTTCATTCAGGTTTTCCCATAGGATGTTACAGGAAAACCCAAACGAACTTTTTGGCCAGGCCAATATTTCCCCAGTTTTATTTGTACTCATTTCTGAGTTTGTAGTATTTGTGTCACCCGTGTAGGCTCATGTATCCAGCACCATACTCAGTGGTTCCGACACCACAAGGATTCCTTTTGTTGTACTTTTATAACCACTCCTCCCCTCCCCCATTCGTAACCCCCGGCAACCACTAATCTACCCTCCATTTCCACAATTTTGTCATTTTGAGAATGTTATATAAATGGAACCATACAGTAGGTAGGCAGCCTTTTGGGATTGGCTTCTTTTTCACTCAGAATAATTCCCTCGACATTTGTCCAAATTGCTGCATGTATCAATAGCTTGTAGAACCCCACTATTTTTTTAAATTGGAAAATGTAATACTGCCTTGGGGCCCAGTGTCTCAGAAACGTATGCGGCAACAGCCCTTTTTCCTGGCCAGCTTCCACTCAAATTCCCCACACTCCTCCCTCTATGGGTCACCATTACCCTCAATACAACCTCCACAATCACAGTTACAGAGAGGACGCAGGTCAAAAGGACAAGACAAACAATAAGAAATTATACCCTTGAGGTGGAGAAAGCGGGATACACATGCACAAGCATATACTGTGTTTTACCTACTCGTCTTACTGCATCCTCCCAATAACTTTGTAAAGGTACCCAATACTACGTAACTCCATTCTTAAGTTAGGAAATCGAGGCCTAGGTAAGTTCAACAATTTGCCCAAGGTCATTCACCTAATAAGTAATAGAGCCAGTACTGGAATCTGAGTCCGTATGACCTCGAATCTATGTTACTTTCCACAATACTAAGGTATGAATTAATGAATTTAATTAAGTTATAATATGAAATTATATACAAACTAAACCCTCAGAAGTCATCCATAATTTAGACATGACTAATAAAAATAATAACAAACTGCTACTCTAACACAGATTACTCCATTTTTAGAAATGAAATGCCACTAAACAGCTTTTCTTGAGTCTTTGGACATCAACGAATGAAATACTTCTGTCATTAATGTTATAAATCTTTTCCTTAATATTACAATTTCTTAAAATATAACATCCCCCTTTTTTAAATTTCTACTCTCCCTCTTCCCCCCAAATTAATTTTTGGAAGTAATGAACCCAAGACATTACCTGTTCTAAACCAGGAAATGGAATCAAATCATTCTTACCTCCCCGTTCCTCTTTTCCCTGAAACAGCTTTTGATTAAAGAGACAAAAATCTAAGAAGGGCAAAAAAGGAAGAGGAAGAAGAATGTATTGTCCTTTAAAAGGGACAATAATTGGGCAGGGGAGGAGAAGCATTTAATAAACACCCTTGTACTGAGCAATGCATGTGCTGGAGCACGCTTCGCAATGGTGATGCTAAAATGCATGATCCAGGTCTCCTGGCCTCAAGATTGTACTAAAAATAGTTATTAAATTAAAAATTGCAAAGAATGTGACAAGTACTGCAATACAAGGAATGTTGTACATTTGCAGTATAAAGGAGCAGGAATTATATGAAGGAAATAAACCAGTGGTCTCATTAAGAACCCTCAACAAACAGAGACGCCCCCCCCCAAAACGTCCACCTGAAAGTAACTTCAATATTTTAGACATTTACTTAGTGGTGAAGCATCTGTTACGTATCTAGCCAAATCATCTAAGATTCAGAATTAAGTAAATACTTAAGGGACTAAAAACCATTGTATTAGTACTTTTGTGTTAAACAACTTATGTATATTTGGTATTTTAGCTGTTGGTAATGCTTAAGGTAATCTGGCCTGTTATTAGAGAATCAGGTCAGCCTTGTGATTCTATTTTAAAGTGACTCATTGAATAATTGTTTTAGGTTTGCAATTTTAAGTTAAAGGTTTGTAAGTCCAGCAATATGAAAAGGTGTTTTTTTATTCAAACATTATTGAGTTCCAAACACTCTGCCAGCAACTAGGCTACTGGAATAAATAAAGTGCAGTTCCTGAACAACTCACATTTTTTAACTGGAGACAGACACTTCTATAAATAATTACAATTTTTGTGACAAGTGTTATAACAGTCTAAGGCATGACAGTGACACAAAGGAGACAGCGATCAAAAGAAGAAAGCAGAACCCAAACCAAGGAATCTAACAAAGAAACTAGCAGGAAATAATATTTACAGCAACTGACATTCTTACCTGGGTACTGCCACAGAGTCCTCGGTAGTCATGAGTCCTAGTTGACCATCGCTCCCTGCACCCCAAGAAAACAGCTGGCCCCGGTCACTGAGGGCCAGACTGTGGGACTCGCCACACGCCACGTGGACAATATGCTGATCTGCCAAAGCTCCAATTTGCTCTGAAGGGGAAAAAAAAGGAGGAAAATGTAAAGCCCAGAAGCAGGAATTACACAGAATTAGCTTCCTAGACAGTTATGTTTTTCAGAGAGAACCACTACATCTGTATATTTATAAAGATTTTATATGTTTCTAAAAGGTATCCATTGAAACCCAGCTATACTGGCTAGCACACGTGCCTGGAGCGACACACACACCAGATGTTACCCCCTGTGCCCTGCTGCTTCTCCCCAGAAAGATGCCTGAAGGCTTAGTATTTGGACATGTGGAACCAGCGAGGCCCCAATGTGAGTGGGAGTGAGGCATGTTACTAAAAGCAGTGGGATTGAGTGAAATTTTGCCTGGGAACAATGAGACCTCCCCCATCCAGAAAAACACCTTTCTCCCCTTAGTTCCAGAACACAATCTCTCTATATATACCTATCCAGCCAGAAGATAGAAGGACTTCTCTGAGAAAACTGGCCCAAAAGAAAAGACCCATAGCTACTGACGTTTGTGGGTCCCCCAATGAAATGTCCAGCTTCCTGCTAGTTAACAAGACTTGCCTACACACAGCTCCACTCACGTTTCAGTACCTCACTCTTAAATATAAAAGACTGGCCAAGGATCAACATATACATGAGGAGATTTTAACATAAAAGTTAAAGAGCAAAGGTAACAGAAGAAAATGAACTCTGCAGAAAAAAAGGTCATGCAGGGAACAGAAAAAAAAATTAAGTCATTAGAAAAATAAAAGAAGACAAGAAACATTCCAACATTCAAAAAATAAAGTTATCTTGGAAAATGGAAACATGCAGCATAAATTTAAAGGAAAAACCTTCAAAAGCAGGACGGGAAGTAAGAACTGAAATTTTCTAAGAAACAGAAAAGGCAAGAAAAGAAAGAAATGAGGGGATTATTCCAAGAGGCCCAACAACGGAAAAATAAGAACTTTAAAAAGAGAATGGAGGGCTTCCCTGGTGGCGCAGTGGTTAAGAATCCACCTGCCAATGCAGGTGACATGGGTTCGAGCGCTGGTCCGGGAAGATCCCACATGCCACGGAGCAACTAAGCCCGTGCGCCACAACTACTGAGCCTGCACTCTAGAGCCCGCGAGCCACAACTACTGAGCCCGTGCACCTAGAGCCCGTGCTCTGCAACAAGAGAAGCCACCGCAATGAGAAGCCCGCGCACCGCAAGAGTAGCCCCCGCTCACCGCAACTAGAGAAAGCCTGTGCACAGCAATGAAGACCCAACGCAGCCAAAAAGAAATAAATTAAATAAATAAATTTTTAAAAATAGAGAGAATGGAAAAAACACAAAGTAGAAAATTTCAAAGAAGAAAGACATGAAGATTGCTCATAACTGAAGGACATGAGTTTCACAGTGAAAGGACCTATTAAAACTTCAGAATGAAGACTGATAAAAACCTACTTTAGAGCACTTCCGCTTGAAATTTCAGAACACCGAAAAAAGATTCTAAAAGTTTCTAGAAAGGAAAACAGCTTATATACAATAGAACAGGGATCAAAAGGGCATATTTCTCAGAAGCAATACTGAAAACTAGAAAGACAATAAAGCAATGCCTTCAATTCTGAAGGAAAATGACTTCCAACCGAGAATTCCGTATCTAGTCAACCATGAATCAAATGAGAGGAAAGGGGAAAAGAACAATTTTCAGGGACGTAAGCCTGTCAAAATATTTTATCTCCCATGCTGCCTTTCTCAGTTAGTTACCTAACATCATGGCTCCAAAACAAAGGAAGATTCAGGTTCCAGGAAACAAGAATCTTACATATTAAAAGGTGAAGAATATTCCCAAGACAGCTATGTAGCAGCCTATGAAGAAAAGTTGGAGGGATGTCTCCAAAGTGAAAAATGGCATACAATCTGATGAGTTTATAGTATTATGAGTTTTACCCTTCTGTCAGAGAACAGAGATTACTACACAAATGAAAAAAATGAAATAACTCCAGGAAACACAATGTTTTACAGGAAATAAGAGCGATCGTGGTACATAAAGTCATAATAACCAAATAAATACAATTTACATAGTTAAAAACTTAATTGACTTAAAAAATCAACTATTTAGGAAAAGATAAGCGTCTAGGGGTGAGAAAGAAGAAAGGGCGGTTGGAGAATATAAAAGCATGCTAATCTTCCCCAGTGGGAAGCCTCTAGGTTATGTCCAATATTGGAAAAAAATCAAGAAATAGCATTAGAAGCGTGTCATTTAGAAATATAAAGGTAGATACGAAACCAAAAGAGCTTCAAGAACTGAAAGCGATGGCCTCTGCAAGTGAGACAAGGATGGGCACAGGAGAGGTAGGGAGTTGCTATTGGACCTGAACAGAGTTGGTATAAACGTTACTTTAAAACAAAAATTTTTTTTTAAGCAGCGGAAAACATGTTCACGTCAGAGAAATCTCCTGAACGACCTGTAACTCCCGCCACTCTTTTGCGCATCTCCTTTACCCTCTACTCACCACTAGGCCCTAACTCCCGGCTTAGCCTTGCCCCACACTAAGAACAGTCCCGTCTTTACTTTGGAAAAACTGAGAAACGCTTACCAAAATAGCTCAGGTGAATCAGATTTTTACTCCTCTAACCAAATCTCCAGCGTACCATAGTTCTAGGACTTGGACAGCTTTTATGTTCCCCTGGGCCTGAGACCTGCCCCCCAATTCCTGACCTCCTATGTCCACCATTAGCCTTTGCTGTCTGGATGTGAGTGCACCACCTCACGTGACACTACTAAGTTTCTCCCCGGTCTGACAGGACATTCTGGTCTGCCACCGATTTCCTTACCTCGGTATCTGTCAATAGCATCCCTCTTGATCTTTTTTTTACCACGGCTGAGCAGTGTCAAAAGGCCACGTCTAGGGCTTCCCTGGTGGCACAGTGGTTGAGAGTCCGCCTGCCGATGCAGGGGACACGGGTTCGTGCCCCGGTCCGGGAAGATCCCACATGCCGCGGAGCGGCTGGGCCCGTGAGCCATGGCCGCTGAGCCTGCGCGTCCGGAGCCTGTGCTCCGCAACGGGAAGAGGCCATAACAGTGAGAGGCCCGCGTACCGCAAAAAAAAAAAAAAAGGCCACGTCTAGATTCCAATTACCATTTCCTCCGTCTGGTCAAGCCCTAGGCAAACCAATCCCTGTCCCATCACGTATCAGCCACCAAAACAGACATGGAACTCCCACTATGATCACAACACGACTTGCAGCCCCAAAGGCAGAGGTACTGTTCAGTAATGCAAAGATTTGTGGAGAATTAAACCCATAGTTGTATCGAGTCCAATTTATTTTATGTCTCCTAGCCAGAAAACCGAGCTCATCTGATTCCTACTAGTGGTCTGTTACAGTGAAACTTTAATCCCTCTTCTAGAATCTACTCCCTAGGGTCGATTGGGAATGCATCATTCACACCTCTCACTGAATACAGCCCTGCCCCAGTTGGGAACATTCAGGCTGCAGTGCACATTTGCACGTGTATTCTCTTCTGATTCATTCTGTCAAGACTGTACACTATATTTTGCAGATCATGGCAGAACCTCAACCCACGCATTAAAATAATTAAACACGCTAAGGAAATATTTGGCACTTTAGACGACGAAAGCATATTTTATCTCTGACCCTCTCATAGAAACACCTTAAGGTCTTTAGAAGTCTTTAAGGTTATCATCTCTGAACAAGCCTAGGTAACAGAGCAGGAATGCTGCTTATAGCGAGTCAGCAGTTCAACTGCATGTGTGTTATCAGGGTGACTGCTACTTGGCTTTTGAGCCCCGTGATAATTTTTTAATGTATTTTCAAGTTAACAGTAAGCTGGGCAGTAAACCATCATAGGGTGGTAACAGAGAAGGATGATATGAGCCTGGAGGGTAGATGGATGCTGCTGATATGAACTTAATCCTTGCAACGATCCTGTGAGGTGACGGCTCTCTAATAAGCCCCAGCTGAGAAAAAGTGTGTAGTTTGGCCAACGTTCACAACGAATGAGTGGTGGAGCTAGGACTGCAGCCCGGGTCTTTCTGACTTACACCCACAAGTCTGTATCATCTTCCCTCGTGGAAAAGGACTAGGCGGATTTTAAATCAGTAACAGTAACTACGAAGTGAATAGTCTAGTTGTGGATAATGGGAAATAGACTCTTTCCTCTTGCTGTCTGTTCTGATGAGAAATATATCCAATAGTTTGCAGTTAACAGCATGAGCAGTTGGGTGGAAAGTACACAGCATATACAAAATCAGTGATCAATATTTGGTAGTAAATTTTTCATAAAGCTAAAATCAAATTAAGTGTCAGCAGTTAATATGACAAAAGGGATTAGACTTTCATCATTTAGATGTCTCCTTTTTTAACTAAACATACATTTTTATTCTTATACTTTTTATCTACATTTTAAAAATTATTTATAAAAATATACACATACACGGATACATGTGCACACATTTAAAAGAAAAAGTCAAAGGGCATATAAGTATCACAGAAACATGAAAATTTAGAAGTGAGTCAGGACAAACCTTAGGTAATCCAGCTTAGTTTCCCTCATTTCTTTAACATCTTTGATAGAATATAACCCAAGTTCCCTGCAAATCCCCAAAAAGAGAATTTCCTAGTGCCCAACTTTCCTCTGGGGCCCCTGGCTTCCCACAACTTGGCCAGACTCTCCATCATTTTCTTTGCTTCTGTGTCTGAAAGGTCCTATTCCCAAGCCATATTCCAACTACTTTCTTATTTTCATCTAACCATTTGGGGGGATCTGGACTATGCCTAACAGGATCACAACTCACTTTAAAGTGACCACCCCTCCCATAAGAGAGTTACTTCCGGGACGTCCCTGGTGGTCTAGTGGTTAAGACTCCGCACTCCCAATGCAGGGGACTCAGATTCAATCCCTGGTCAGGGAACTAGACCCTGCATGCCGCAACTAAGACGTGGCACCGCCACGTAAATAAATAAATATATTTTTTTAATCTAATTAACAAAAAGAGAGAGTTACTTCCATGAAAAGAATTCTACCTCATTCCTGAGCCAAAGCACTCAAATCAGTGTCAGCTTTTTAAAACTTTTTTTAAATTATCATATAGTAAAACTGACCGTTTTTCGTGTACAATTTTATGAATTTAAGCACATATAACCAGTGACACAATCAAGATACAGAACAGTTCCATCAACCCAAAAGAGTCCCTTGTGTCACACTCTCTCCTCATCCCTAACTCCTGGGGACTACTGGTATGCTTTCTATCACTACGGTTTTATATTTTCAATACTGTCACATAATGGAGTCATATAGTACCTAACCTTTTAAAACTGGATTCTTTCACTCAATATAACGCCTCTGAGATTCATCCAGGTTGTCATATGTATCAATAGTTTGTTCCTTTTTATTAGTGAGTAGTATTCTATTGTATTATGGATGCACCACAAAGCACCATTTCCAGTTTTAAACAATTATAAATAGCGATGCAATAAACATTCTTGTACAGGTTATTGTGTGAGAATAAGTTTTCATTTCTCTGGAGTAAATACCCAGGACTGGGTAGTTAACCTTCCTACATACAGTTGGGTTATTTTAAAAATCTAATACGATAACCTCTGCATTGATTGTTTTGTTTGGACTACTTATATTTAATATAATTATTGATATGTTTGGATTCGTGATCTACCTTTTTATTATTTGCTGTTTCTTCCCTGTTTTTCATCACTCTTTTTCCTCATTCCTGCCTTCTTCTGCATTAAACATTTTCTACTTTTCCATTTTAATGTACTGTAGTTTTTACTATATCTCCTTGTATAGTTACTTGAGTACTCTAGAGATTACAATATATTTAGCTGTTCAAAATCTAATTAAATCAATAATTTACCATTTCAAGTGGAATTTAGAAACTTTCCCATGATATAGGTCTCTTTACCCCTCTCCCCTTTAAGTTATAGTAATCTTAAATATTACACCTGCAAACATTGAAAACTATCACGACGTTATAATTTTTCATTTCAATCATCAAAATATTTTTAAAGAATTCAAGAAGAGAATAATCTATTATATTTACCCAGATATCTACTATTTCTGTTGCTCTTCCTTCATTACTGATGTTCCAATATTCCTTCTGGTATCATTTCCCTTCTATCCAAAGAACTTCCTTTAACTATTGTTTAGTACAGGTCTGTTGGCTGTAAATTTTCTGCTGTTTCCTTCATCTGAAAATGACTTTGTTCTACCTTCACTTATGAAGGCTTTTGTTTGTTTGTTTGTTTTTGCTGAATATAGAATTCTGGGTTGACTTCTTTTCTTTCAGCACTTTAAAAACACTGTGCCACTTACGGCCTCCATAGTTTCTGGGGTGAAATCCACATTCCCCTATAGGGAATATGTTGTTTTTCTTTGGCTGCTTTCAAGTATTTTCTTTGTCTTTAGTTTTTAGAAGTTTGATTATGATCTGTCTTGGTGTAGGTTTCTTTGGATGTATCTTGCTTGGTCTACTGACTTCTTGAATCTGTATATGTATGTCCTTCACCAACTTTGGAAATTTTTCAGCCACTATCATTTTCAGCACCACATTTTTTCTCTTCTCCTGCTAGGACTGACATGAATGTTAGCCCTTCTGTTCTTGTCCCACAAGCCCCTGACACCCTGTTAATTTTTTCTCTCAATATTTTTAAAATTTATTACTCAGTTTGCATAATTTCTATTGATTTATCTTCAACCTCACTGATTCTTTCCTCTGTCATCTCCATTCTACTATTGAAACCATCCAGTGAGTTTTTCATTTTGATTATTGTATTGGTTCTTCTTTATATCATCTATTTCTTGGCAAAGAATTTCATTTGTCCATTTGTTTCAAAACAGTATGAGCCGGTTTGTTGGAACATTTGTACAATAGCTGCTTTAAATAAAGTCTTCATCAGATAATCCCAACATCTATGTCATTCCAGCATTAGCATCTGTTGTCTCCCCCCATGCTACTGGAGATTTCCCTGGGATTTCATACGCTGAGTATGATTGTATCATGAACATTTTGAATATTACACGACTGTGGGTCTTATTTAAATCTTCTGGAGAATGGTAACACTTTTGTTTTATTTTTCAAAGCCTTTGCATGCTATTTGGATTTGTGTCCTGCATGCGCCACACAGTGGCCAGTCTGGAACCTGAGTGGTGGTCTATTAGGTAAATTCTCAAAGTCACTTACATGCTAAGTAGGATTAGATCCACACATACAGCTCAGGGATGAGCCCAAGAGCTCATAGATAACTATATGGAGTTGCTTTCCCAAGCTCCTCCTTCTCTGAGATCTCTCAGATACTTTCAGGTTTCCTGGGGCTCCCTTTTTAGCCTACATACTGTACTTCCACAGCTGTGCTTGCCTCTGGGCCAAATGGCAGGAAGACCAGAGGGGGAAAATGGTAAACTCATTGCCAGTTCAGTGGTACTTCGCATTCTGGTCTTCTGTCCCAATCCACCTGCTATTATTTGCTTTTCAGAGCACTCAAATAGCTGCTCCATGCATTGTATCAAGGTTTTAGAGTTGCATTCAGTTGGAGCCACAGGAAGGAATGTGCTTACTCTGTCCTGCCTGGAACTAGAAACCCAGAGTCTGACTTTTAAAGTAACATTTTTTTTTCCTGCTATTTGTGTGTGTTCACAAACTGTCTTTGTTCCACTTGGCTAAATTAAAAAAAAAAAAAAATTCAAAGGTGTAGCTTTCCCACAAATGTTCAAACTACAATTGTGTTTAACCTAAGAGCTGGATTCCCGGCTGTGGGCAGTATCTCTGAGCAGCTGATGCTTCATTTTAAGTTATCTGAGCATATCAAACACTTATTTGCTTGATCCTGTGCTTGACTGCCCAAGTTTAAACGATCATTAAGCCAAATCTTTTTAACTCAAGAATCAGAGAGAAAGACTAATTACGACAAAATTCAGAGTAGTAGGTCTCAGTTCAGGGCCAGGTGACTTTAATATTGGGCGTTAATGTTCACACACAAAGCCTGAAAACACTTACACACTATGAAACATGTTTGAGAATATTTTTTTAAAGTCATAAATCTAAATTTACCGTGTATGCATTTAGATGCAATAAGCCAAAATCACTAAGTCAAGTAAAACATATGGAGGCCTGTCACAGGCAATGGGAAGGGAGAAGACTGTGTTTCTGAGTCATTAGCACTTCACTAGTCAGAATAAGATCAGCTGCAGTGACTCCGTTATTTTTAGGAACTCAGAATTGCCAACTATGGCATAATCTAATGCTGTAAAAGGATTTTAATAGAGAAAGAGTGTAAATTAGAAAGCTACCGCACAGCTCTGATAGAGGGAACCCTAAAAGCAGAAGGGACCACTGCAGCGGTGATTCAGCGGCATATATAACTTGGTATAGTTAAATGCCCAAGTCCACCAGTTGATAATTCAAGACGCCTCCAAGAAGACTGGAATCTTCATCCTCAGCACAAAATATTCACAGTCCCCAAAGTTCAGCTCACAGGTTACCATGGATGCTTCCTCCTTCACAGTCCCCCAAAGTTCAGCTCACAGGTTACCATGGATGCTTTCTCCTTCACAAAACTTTTGCTTTTTGTACAATGACAGCTCTGGAGCACCTGCTTGGGTACCTACAAGAATTGGAGCGTAAGCTCCAGGAAGACTGTCTCTCATTAAAGAAATGCTGGGGAACACCTGTTGAATATATAAAGTCTCCAGTATCAAAATGCAGTCAGGCTTTAAGATGTCTCAAAGGACTGCCAAAAAAAATTACATATTACGGTGCTATAATTCCTAATAAGGAGGGGAAAACAAACTGGTTATTTCAAATCACTGGAGGAGTTCAGGGGTATTTCAAAGCATCATCACCCTTTATGCGGGAATGGAGAAACTAAAACATTTTCGAAAGATACATGAATCACAGAAGTGACAGAACCAAGACCAATCCATTTAGAAAATAAATTAATCTGCACTGGATTTACTAATACAAATAGAACATTGTTAAGAAAGCCCAGTCCACCCTGCCACACCGCCCCTGCCCCCTGCCCCCTCCCCCCGCAAGCCAGACCTGTATGTCTCCTTTACTACATGAGGCTTCCTCACATAGGCGTGATCAATTATGACCTCCATTTCCAGCCCCTCTCTCCCCTCTGGAGAATTGGGGGGGGGGGGTAGGGCTGAAAATGCCAAGCCTCTAATCATGCCTGGATCTTTCTGGTGACCAGGACCCACCCAGGAGCCCAACAAGAGTCACCTCATTAGAACAAACGATGGGGCATTCCCTGGTGGCCTAGTGGTTAGGATTTCGTTCGAGGGCCCGGGTTCAATCCCTGGTCAGGGAACTGAGATTCTGCAAGCTGCAAAGCGCGGCAAAATAAAAAACAAAAAACAAGATGCTCCTAGTACTCTCATCACTTAGAAATTCACAAGGCTTTCAAGAGCCCTGCACCAAGGAACGGGGGGCGCAATATATATATTAACAACATTAGCACTACTTTACCTCCTTAGAGCTCAAATTTTTTAACTTTGGCCTCCTTGCAAGGCAGCGAAAACCCATGGATGACCCAAAAGAGAATAAAAAACCCTCTATATGAAATCACAAAATACACTGAGATGCTGACATGTTTTAACTATGCGATCACAACAGAATACTTTCCACCCCACTTCTTTTCCAAGAGGCTGTGTTAAAAGTATTTTTTACTCACCATTTAAACTGTAGTAAATGTAAAAACTATCTTTGATTAAATCAAAGTTATAGCAACCACAAGTTGATTAGCTTTTTGAAAAAGAATGAAAGCCCAGAAAATTGAAGTTATGATACAAATCCAAACTGTATCTCCCAAAAAAGTAAAGAGTAGACACCTGATATTAGTATATGTCCGATCAGTACAAACTTCAAGGCAAGCATTTTGACAATATTCCAGAAGCTTTAGAATTCTGCATGTTCCTTGATCCAACAGGCGAATTTCTACAAATGTATCCTAAAGGAATACTATAGGCTGCATTGCTAACAGAGAATGAGAAATTGAGATTATACGTTATAAGTTGAAATGTGCAGCCATTAGAAAGACTGATATAGATCAGTATGAACATAATCATGGAAAAATATTCGCGACATATTAAGTGGAAAAGAAAGGTACAAAGAAGTATTACAATGTGGCCCCATTTGAAAATTACATTGATGTTTAAGTATTACAATGTGGCCCCATTTGAAAATTACATTGATGTTTAAAAAATATTGGAAGGGTGTATTTCAAGGCAAGAATGTTTTTTGTTCAGGGTGGTAGAATTAAAGAGTAAAACACTCTTATTTGCTTCTTGCTTATGGGTATTTAAACTGTGAGCAATACACATGTATTACTGTTGTAACAGGGAAAATTTTTAAGCTTTTTTAAAAGGACTTTTTACCACTTCCCTCTCTTATTCACATCTTTTTTCAACAACTCGAAATTTTTTCATGGGATGTAGCAACAGGAGACCATTTCCAAGACGGCAGATTGCTTACTGACTATTTTAGACTATATGCGACCTTATAAACAATATCTCTGTGCAACCACAGTGCAAGAGGAGATGCTTCTGGAGGGGCTTCCTAAAGATAGCTAACCCCACTTGATGTTTACAGATTGGGTCAATTTTTATCACAGCAGGCAAAAACATCTCTGCACTGAGATCTATCTACTTTATCTATGGAATTGTAGTCCTCTGTCCATTTTCTTTTAAAAATGTGTGTATATAAACTCTCCAGTCAGAATTGAGAGACAGTCAGATTGGATTGATGCTCAAGACCAACTCTTTGCAGTCTGTTTTAAAAACCTCTTTAAGGATAAACACACAAAAAAATAAAACACAGATGGACGGAAAATGATATACCACGCTAACACTAATCAAAAGAAAGCTGAACTTGCTATACTCATACAAGGCAAGGTAGATCTCAAGACAAAGAATACTATCAGGGATAAAGAATGATATTTCATGATGTTAAAAGGAACAATTCATCAGGAAGATCTGACGATCTTAAATGTGTACATACCTAATAGAGCTTTAAAATATATATAGCAAAACTGATAAGAGTCAGAAGAAATAAGCAAATCAGCAATAATAGTCAAAGATTAGGGATTCCCTGGTGGTGCAGTAGTTGAGAGAGTCCGCCTGCCAATGCAGGGGACACGGGTTCGTGACCCGGTCCGGGAAGATCCCACATGCCGTGGAGCGGCTGGGCCCGTGAGCCATGGCCGCTGAGCCTGCGCGTCCGGAGCCTGTGCTCCGCAACGACAGAGGCCACAGCAGTGAGAGGCCTGCGTACCACAAAAAGTAAATAAATAAATAATAAAAAAAAGATTAACACTATTCTCTCAGTAACTGATACAACAAGTAAACAGAAAATCAATAAATATACAGAAGATCTGAACAACACTATCACCCAACTTGTCTAATTGACAATTTATAAAACACTCTATCCATCAACAACAAAACACACATCCTTTTCCACTGTACACAGAGTACTTACCAAGACAGACCACAGTCTGGACCGTAAAACAAATCTGAATAAATTTAAAAGGCCTGAAATCATGTAAAATATGTACCCTGACCACAGAGTATTAAACTAGAAATCATTAACTGACAAATATCAGTAAAATCCCTATATATTTGGATGTTAAACTACACATTTCTAAATAACCTATGGGTCAAAGAAGAAATAAGGGAAATTATTACAAAATATTTTGAACTGAATAAAAATAAAAACAGCCAATTAAAATGTGTGGAATACAGGTAAAGTGATGCTTTAAGGAAATTTTTAACATGAAATACTTATTAAAATAGAAGTGGCAAATCAGTGGTTTAAATTCTGCATTAGGAAATAGAAAAAATACAGTAAATTAAGCACAGTAAACAAAAGAAAATAATATAAAAGTACAAATCAATGAAACAAAGAAAACCAAAAAAGATTAAAAATAATCACTAAAACCAAAACTTTTTCTTTGAAAATATTAATAAAACAGATTAACCCCTAGCCAGTCTAACCAGGAAACAGAGAAGACACAAATTACCTATATCAGGAAAAGAAATGTTACAGACATGAAAAGGATAAGGGAATATTGTGAACTATTTTTTGCTAATAAATTTGACAACCTAGATGAAGTAGACAAATTCCGTGAAAGATACAAACTATGAAAACTCACCTAAGATGAAACAGATAATCTAATTAGTCCTACAACTTCTCTAAAAATTGAAATTGTAACTTAAAAATGTCCCCACAAAGAAAACTATAGCCTCAGATGGCTTTACTGGTGATCCTACCAACCGTTTAAGTAAAAAATAATAACCTCTAATAAACCTGTATATAATATAGACAAACTCTTCTAGAAAACAGAAGAGCAAACACTTCCCAACTCATTTTATGAGGCTAGCATTACCCACGTAACAAAACCAAAGGCACTGCAAGAAAACAATAATCTTTATGAACATAAAATGCACAAATCCTAATAGAAGTTTTAGAAATCAAAAGCAGCAATATATAAAAATTACCAAGTGAGATTTATTCCATGAGTGCAAGGTTGGTTTAATACTCAAAAATAATCAATGTATTTCACCATCTTAACAGACAAAAAGGAAAAGTCCAAAAAGAAAAAAAGAAAAGCAATACCATCACTTCAATAGGTACAGAATAGCATTTAACTAAATTCAACACTCATGAGTTTTTACAAAATGAATAAATATCAGAGAACTTCTTCAACTTGATAAAAGGCATCCAAGAGAAACCCACTGCTAACATCACACTTAATGGTGAAAACTAATGCTTTCTCTCTAAAATCAGGAACAAAGTAAGGACGTCCTTTTTTTTTTTTTTTTACAACCTCTATTCATCATTGTACTAGAGTTCATTCTGTAAAATAAGGCAAAAAATAAAATAAAATAAAACAAAAGACATACAGACTGGGAAGGAAGAAATAAAACTGACTTGAATTATAAACATTGTCATTTATGTAGAAATTCCTAAGGAGTCTACAAAAAAGCATAACTGGAACTATTAAGAGAATTTGGCAAAGTGATTCAAGATCAATACACAAAAAATTAACCATATTTCTATGAACTACAAAAAATTAGAAATATCATGTGTAATGACATCAAAAACATTATAAATTTAGGACAAACTATGTGCAAGACCTGTACACTGAGAAAGTACAAAATATTGCTAAGAAAAATTAAAGAAGACCCAAAAATGGAGAATACACCATATTCATAAATCACAAGATTCAACATCATTAAGACGTCAATCCTCCCCAAATTGATCTATAGATTCAGTGCAATCCTAATAAAAATCCCAGCAGGTTTTTTGATAGAAACTGAAAAGCTGATTCTCAGATATATATGCAAAAGCCAAGGACCTAGCACAGCCAACACAGTTCTAAAAAAGAAAAGTTAGAGGATTTATGCTATTGCTCTGAAGATTTAGTATAAAAGCTACAGTAATCTACATAGTGTAGAACTAAGGATAGACATGTACATTAAAAGCATAGAATGTCTAGAGATAGACCACCACACATATGACCAATTGGTTTTCAAAGGTGCCAAGGTAAGTCAGTGTGGGATAGTCTTTTCAGCAACTGGACTGAAAACTGGATATCCATATGCAAAACATGAACCCTGTCTAGAGACAGACCACCACACATATGGTCAACTGGTTTTCAAAGGTGCCAAGGTAATTCAATGGCGGATAAAGTCTTTCCAGCAATGGTACTAGAAATTGGATATTCATATGCAAAAAAATGGATCACAGGCCTACATGTAAGTGCTAAAGTATAAAATCTGAAGAAGAAAACTTAGGAGAAAAATCACTGTAATCTTGAGTTAGGTTAAATTCTTAGGACACAGAAAGCATAAGTCATAAAAGCTAAAACTGATAATTGGATTTCATCAAAATAAAAAGTTTTGCTCTTCAAAAGACACTTAAGAAAATGAAAAGGAAAACCACTGACTGAAAGAAAATATTTTCAAAATGTATCTCTGATAAAAGACTTGTAACTGTTCTTTATGTATTCAGGATACAGCTCAAAAATAGGACAAGCAATTTGATTTTTTAACAGGCAAAATATGTGTATACTTTGCCAAAAATAAGACATATGAATGGCTAAAAATAAGCATGTGAGAAGTTGAAGATCATTAGTCACTAGCAAAATGCAGATTAAAACCCCAAGGAGACTCCATTATATATATCAATTTGAATGGCTAAAATTGAAAAAGACTTGGGACTTCCTTGGTGGCACAGTGGTTAAGAATCCACCTGCCAATGCAGGGGACACAGGTTCGAGCCCTGGTCCGGGAAGATCCCACATGCTGTGGAGCAACTAAGCCCGTGCGCCACAACTACTGAGCCTGAGCTCTAGAGCCCATGAGCCACTACCGAAGCCTGTGCACCTAGAGCCCGTGCTCTGCAACAAGAGAAGGCACAGCAGTGAGAAGCCCGCACACTGCAACGAAGAGTAGCCCCCACTCGCCGCAACTAGAGAAAGCCCGCGCGCAGCAACGAATACCCAACGCAGCCATAAATAAACAAACAAACAAATAAACAAAAGACTGACAATACCAAGTGATGGTGAGAATGGGAAGCAGCTAGAACTTTTATAAACTGCCGGTGTAGGTACGGTCACTGAAAATCTGGAAGTTTCTTATAAAGTCAAACATACACTTACCATATGAACCAGCAATCCCAATTCTGGGAATCTGCTGAAGGAAAAATGAAAACATATGTCTACACAAGGACTTGTACTCAAATGTTCATAGCAGATTTACTCAAAAAAGCCCAAATCTGGAAAAAAACCCAAATGTCCATCAACTGGTTAACAGATAAACAATGTGGTATATCCATAAAATGGAGTAATACTCAGCAAACCAGCTACTGATGCAACAATACAGAAAGAACCTCAAAAGCATTCTTCTAAGAAAGCAGACACAGGAGACTACCTCATGCAGGATTCCATTTGTGTAAAATTCTAGAAGTGTCAAAACTATGGTGACAGGAATTCCCTGGCTGTCCAGAGGTTAGGATTCCATGCTTCCACTGCAGGGGGCATGGGTTTGATCCCTGGTCGGGGAACTAAGATCCCACGTGCTGCACGGCATGGCCAAAAATAAATTTAAAAAACAAAACAAAACAAAACACTGTGGTGACAAAACGTAGATACAGGGAAAGTAGTTGGTGTGGAGATGGAATAGACTACAAAGGGCATAAGGGAAGTTTTGGTAGATGAAAAAATGTTCTCTTTCATGATTGCAGTGGTGGTTACCTGATTCTCTATGACTTCAAAACTCATTAAATTGTACACTTAAAATCGGTGAATCCCACAGTATGTAAATTATATCTCAACAGAGCTGTTCCAGTGATTTCCAGTGACCGTGCCATTTTACATTCATACCAGTAGTTTATAAAAGTTCTAGTTGCCCCCCATTCTCACCATCACTTGGTATTGTCAGTCTTTTTAATGTTAGCCATTTAAATTGATATATAATGGAATATTAGGGGTCTCAATAGAGCTGTTAAAAATAAAGTACACCAGAAAAAGTATGAGCTTATCATATACAAGATATTTTATTAGGGGTCAAAAAAGAAATAAGATTAGTTCTGCCCTCAAGTTCACTCTGACTGAAGAGGCTGAAGAGGCAAACAAGGCATATGAACTGACGTTACAGCACAGGGTAATGAAAGACACATGTGCGGACTGCTAAACGCAGCCCACGTGAGAGGCATCTAATCCACCCTGTGGTGGAGAGAGAGAGTTAGGAAAGGCTCCTTGGAAGAGGTAACCTCCAAGATGTGCCCTGAGGGATAAAGAGCTAGTTCTTCACTCATTCATTCATCTATCCATCCAAAGTGACCCAAAGTCACAGCAGATTTAAAGATTTCATTATAATGAAGTAAGTCCAAAGACAAAAATGGGTACAGCACATTATGAGAGGACAAAGGATGAGTAACAAAGCCAGCCTGAGAGGGCCTAGGGAAAGCTTCCTAGGAGTAAACACCCAGAGTGGCGTCTCTAAGGCAGGGATTCACAACAGAAAGTGACCAGCAGAAATCCCTTAGGAAACTTTTTCTAAACACATATACCTGAGTCCATCCCAGCTTCCAGAATCAGAAACATTTAGGGAAGAAGAACAGACACCTGTAGTTTTTTTTTAAGTTGCCAGGTGATTCTGATATTAAGAAACACTGCATTGAAAAGCTTCACAACACTGGATTTGGCAACGATTTCTTGGACACCAAAGGCACAGGCAACCAAAGAAAAAAAACGAACAGGACTTCATTGAAATTTAAATATTTTGTTCATCAAAAGATACTATCAACAGAGTAAAAAAAGGCAACCCACAGAATGGGAGAAAATATTTCCAACTCACATATCTGGTACGGGAATAATATATAAAGAACTTCTAAAACATAACAAAAAATAAACAACCCAATTCAAAAATTGGCAAAGAACTTAAATAGACATTTCTCCAAAGAACATATATGAATGGCCAATAAGCACACGAAAAGATTCCCAACATCACTAATCATCAGGGAAATGTAAATCAAAACTACAATGATGGGCTTCCCTGGTGGCGCAGTGGTTGAGAGTCCGGCTGCCGATGCAGGGGACACGGGTTCGTGCCCCGGTCCGGGAAGATCCCACGTGCCGCGGAGCGGCTGGGCCCGCGAGCCATGGCCGCTGAGCCTGCGCGTCCGGAGCCTGTGCTCCGCAACGGGAGAGGCCACAACAGTGAGAGGCCCGCGTACCGCAAAAAAAAAAAAAAAAAAAAAAAAAAACAGAAAAGGATTCATCTGTCTTGAAGTCTTTGGCTTCCTCCAGTCTCTCCCGTCACAAAGCTTTCACTGGTTGGTTCCATCCACACGCACTAAAGCCTGAAGCTCCCCCTGGCTAGACACCTGGGGATCAGTCCTAAGGTCTCAAGACAGCTCTGTTTGGCTGCAACAGGTGTGTCCTCTCATCACTGCCAAAGTTAACAGTTCCTCTAAGCTGTGGACAAACTTGGAATAGCTTTTATGACACAAAATATCTAAATCAGGGCAGTTAAATGGTACTCAGAAAGTGATTTAACAAAGAGGTGGTGGTGAGGTGGTAGAATAAGAGTTTGGTTCTGCTTGAGCTCATGAAATGATAAGGAAAAGAAACTCTGTAGGTCAGGGGTCCTGCCCAACCCCGGGTAAAATGTACTGGCATTCTCCCCCTACCCTGGCATTCAACCTATGTCTAGTGGTGGTGCGTGCGTGCGTGCATGTGTGTGTGTGTGTGTGTGTGTGTTAGAGAGAGACAGAAAAAGAAGGTGGAGGGAAAGAGAAATATTGCCCATTGTTCTCTGGGCACTGGCCCACCCCTTCCCACCCCTAATCACATTTTGTCAATTTAGATATATACAAAGCAGCTGTCAGGAATTCCCTGGCGGTCCAGTGGTTAGGACTCTGCAATTTCACTGCCGGGGGCCTGGGTTCGATCCCTGGTCGGGAACTAAGATCCCACAAGCCGCAGAGCACGGCCCCCCGCCCGCCAAAAAAGAAGCAGATCTTTACAAAACCTGTACGAAACCTGAAGATGAGTCCCCCTCCGAGATGCTTTATGATGAATCAGAATAGTAAAGAAGAAAGGAGACAGGTACCTAGCCAGTCTGAATTGTACCCTCAGTGACCAATGGAAGAGCATGAAATAGTCAGAATGACTAGATATTTTTCATCGTGAATGTCTCCATATCGCATATATTAAAGGCATTCACCAAAGCTTTTCTACCTCAAGAGCTACTTTCAGCGAAGAAGGAAAAACAGAAGGATGGGTAAAACATGGGCTGACACAAAACTTCCAACCTCTCACCCAAGACCAGCTGTTTCGAGGTCTCCCTGTCATATGCTACCTCACAGTAAATAAAAACACAATTACCTCAGCCTTCTCTCCTTCATATGCAGGGAACAGTGTTCAACTCGTGCCTCCTGGTGAGCTCAGCACGAGCGCTGGTCTTCACGGTTCCAACTGTCCCTCCTCTCCTCCGCTTCCCCACATTCTCGCTTTCAGCGGCGCCTAGACGACTGCCTCCACCTCCTCGAAGGAAGCCAGGGGATCTGCTGCCGCAGGGCATCATGGTCCCTACCCTCCCACACTCCTTTTTCTGACTTTGGGCCCAAACGGCCCCGGACTACAGGCAGAATGTGGAACTTGCTGTCCAATCGGCACAATCTATTTGCCCACGATTAGTACTATTCACACAGCACTAGGCCAATTCCAAACCAATAAGCAAAAGACTCCTTTCATGGGATAAAGTACAACCGACCACGAATCTATTTGAAGCAGGAAACAGGTTTTTTCAATTAGTAAGGACTCTCTGCAAGCTAATCTGACTTTGCAATGAGAAAAAGAAGCCTTAAAACTCTCTCCCTAACAGTATGAACAACTCCCCAAAAAAGTTAAAGGGCTGGGCTTCCCTGGCAGCTAAGTGGTTAAGAATCCGCCTGCCAATGCAGGGGACGTGGGCTCGAGCCCTGGTCCGGGAAGATCCCACATGCCGTGGAGCAGCTAAGCCCGTGCGCCACAACTACTGAGCCTGCGCTCTAGAGCCCGCGAGCCACAACTAATGAGCCCACGCACCTAGAGCCCGTGCCCTGCAACAAGAAGCCACCGTGATGAGAAGCCCACGCGCCGCAACGAAGAGTAGCCCTGCTCGCCACAACTAGAGAAAGCCCGCGCAGTTAACGAAGACCCAACGCAGCCATAAATAAATTAAATTATTTTTAAAAAGTTAAAAGGCTGAGATGCTATTGTGATAGACCTCACTCTGTGCTTCTCAGACACTCAAATTTTAATGAGGGAAATCATATTCCTTTTGAGAGACTGAGTCCATTGCAAATGTTTCCATTTCAATAGTTGACGGTACCAAAGGAGAAAAATATCACAAGAGCGAAAATAACACTTTCAATATAACAGGCCACTTCTGGCATCAAAACAAACAAACAAAAAAACCCAGCCTAGTGGCATAGCTTTACCTTGTTGGTGAGGCACTCGAAGAATACATGCAGGCTTTAAATGGGGCCCAGCAAATGTTACAACCTCATTAGTGGGCTAGAGAATTGGCAGGAAGAAGGAATATGCATCACTAGAGAACTCCACTCCCATCCCCCACCCCCGACTTACACATAAACTCATACCCTCACATTCTGAAGAAAAAAAGAAGTCTCTGAACACTGGAAGATTTGTGTCAATCATATTAAATGGATGTGCATACTCAAATGGAAATTTACTTATTGCTGCAGAAACGTGTGGCAGTAAGGGATGGGAGGGATCATAAAGGGTGTACTTTAGAGTCTGTTTCATGATTTTAATTAGTTTGACAATTAAATGAGGGACCACTAATAAATGAACGCCCGATTCACGGACCAGGTGATGCCACTTATCAGACCACTCAATCTTTGCCGTCTTTCTAAAACTGGGTAAAACTGGTAAGGTTTACTGAGCTGAAGCCTCTGAGTCTACTACAGCTCTCTCTGGAGTTGTTCTGTGTGGCACCAAGTCCACTTTTAGTTCTGTGAAGCCTAATAAATGGAAATCTTTACCATTCAAGTCACTCTTTTATCCTTCATCCTTAAAATTCAGTGATTTTCTTTTTCTTTTTTCTTTGCGGTAGGCGGGCCTCTCACTGCTGTGGCCTCTCCCGTTGCGGAGCACAGACTCCGGACGCGCAGGCTCAGCGGCCATGGCTCACGGGCCCAGCCGCTCCACGGCACGTGGGATCCTCCCAGACCGGGGCACGAACCCGTGTCCCCTGCATCGGCAGGTGGACTCTCAACCACTGCGCCACCAGGGAAGCCCCTCGGTGATTTTCTTTAAACACAGATCACTCTAATCTTTGTTGACCTAACCCTAGCAATCTCCCAGAGCCCATATAGAACATGGCAAAGTAACGAAATTGAAAACCCATGAGACGTTTTATATATTTAACACCCTACCTACGCTATGTGCCTACCATATTACACTCAGCACTGAGATACAAAGGTGAAGAAGACACTAACACAAGAAATACACAATTCCACATCGTGTATCGTATAATAAACACTAAAGAAAGTCATTGCCGCGTGATAACAGCCCTTAGTGTTTTTCTAAAAGCAGATGTGAAGGTGCTGAGCTCATAAAAGGAACTACAGCTCCTAACACGGGGCAAAATGTAGACTCCACGACTCAAAGGCATTCGCTCGCACACAATACGAAACGAGACGCTACGCGCTGCTTACCTGTCGGCCATCATCCCCTTCTTCCTTGCACCAGAACTCTCAAGGCTGCTGGGCCCCGCCCCAGGCCTAGGAGACAAGCCCTGACGGTGCTAATCAGATGATTCTTCTTTCACTCATCAGGCACGCCAGTGAGTGGTCTAGGGCAGGCATGTAACCCAGGCCTGGCCGATGAGACTAAAGAAGACGTATGCAAGGGGGTTCCTGAGAGTTTCCCCATTGTGAAAGGTGACACAAGACACTACCCTTCCTGTCTGCTTTTGAACACAGCTGTGTGAGGATGTGATGCTGGGAGCTGTGGCAGTCACCTGGTGACCATGAGGGGACAAGCCCAAGTAAGAAAGTCAACCAACTAAGGACGGCAGAATAGAAAGGTGGGAAGCACCTGGGTGCTTGATGGTGTCAGTGTGCCCTCTGGTTTAACCAGTCCTAGAAGTACCTCTCTATGGACTTTTGATGTGAGATCAGAAATTTTACTCATTGTCCATGCCACATTTAGTTTAGTATTCTGTTACTTGCAACTGAAAGCATCCTGTTACAGGCCCATTTTATTTTTTTAACACCTTTATTGGAGTATAATTGCTTTACAATGGTGTGTTGGTTTCTGCTTTATAACAAAGTGAATCAGCTATACATATACATATGTTCCCATATCTCTTCCCTCTTGCGTCTCCCTCACACCCTCCCTGTCCCACCCCTCCAGGCGGTCACAAAGCACCGAGCTGATCTCCCTGTGCTATGTGGCTGCTTCCCACTATTTTACATTTGGTAGTGTATATATGTCCATGCCACTCTCTCACTTCGTCCCAGCTTACCCTTCCCCCTCCCCATGTCCTCAAGTCCATTCTCTACGTCTGCATCTTTATTCCTGTCCTGTCCCTAGGTTCTTCATAACCCTTTTTTTTTTTAGACTCCATACATATGTGTTAGCATACAGTATTTGTTTTTCTCTTTGACTTACTTCACTCTGTATGACAGACTCTGGGTCCACCCACCTCACTACAAATAACTCAATTTCGTTTCTTTTTATGGCTGAGTAATATTCCCTTGTATATACGTGCCACATCTTCCTTATCCATTCATCTGTCAACAGACACTAAGATTGCTTCCATGTCCTGGCTATTGTAAATAGAGCTGCAATGAACATTGTGGTACATGACTCTTTGAATTATGGTTTTCTCGGGGTATGTACCCAGCAGTGGGATTGCTGGGCCATGTGGTAGTTCTACTTTTAGTTTTTTGAGGAACCACCATACTGCTCTCCATAGTGGCTGTATCAATTTACATTCCCACCAACAGTGCAAGAGGGTTTCCCTTCTCGCCAGCATTTATTGTTTGTAGAGTTTTTTGATGATGGCACAGGCCCATTTAAAAACAAAAAAACAGGGATCAGACAGGTTCAGACTCCAGGGTAATCTCTTCTTAGGCCATTGCAGCATGCAGAAAGCAAACCACTTACCTTCTTTCAGGTCATGTATAATCCCGTCCGAAGACTCACCCCCATCAAAGCTAACTGGAAACCTAAAGTAACTGCCTACAAAATGCAGCTGGGCTCAGCATCAATGGATTGCAGTCTACTTTCTGAACCTGCGGTAAGATCAAATCGCCTGGCCATGTGTTGCCAAACCACTTCAAGTCCTCCAGGGGCATCACGAAGTAGCCCTTGCTGCGCGAAAATATCCACAGTGGCTTCATTTGCTTCCCCCGTCTTTGCAAATTTGGACAAGAATGCTGGGGGCAATCTTAATCATGGTGTAGAGATGTCCATATGTGCAGAAGCAGTTTTTACAGAGTTCCTAATATATGTAAGGTGCTTTTCTTGGGACCAGTAAGGTAAAGGACCCAAAAAATGGAAAAGAAAGAAAAGACTGTCCTTTAAAACTCAAAATATAAAAATAAGCATAACGTGTGAAGTCTCTCTTAACGTCCCTAGCCTACATCATTTCCCTCCCCTGGATGCATATACCATTCATCAGACCCTACAGTGTTAAGGGAACCTATAAAAATGATGAACACAATTATTTATATATGTATAAATATAATATATACTTAATGAATTTATTATTTGTTTATATTCTGGAATAGGAGGATCAAAAAGTTGTAATGGAAGGTGTTAAGACAAATTACTATTATAAGCAGTGACCATAGCTAGCACTAATTGAGTTCTTATTGATACTTTGGGCCAGCATTATTCCAAACACCTGATATACAACTTACTAAATCCTCACAACAACCCTAATAGGTAGATACTATGAACATTATCCACATTTGACAACTAAGGAAACTGAGACACACAGAGGTTAAGCAACCTTCCCAGAGTCACGCGGCCAGTGAGTGGCAGAGCCAGGATTCTAAGCCATGAAGTCTGGTTCCAGAGTCCACGCTCTCATTCGTTATACTGCCTGCATAATTAGCTAACACTCCAAATTAAAATCATTCACAATAACGAGTTCAATTGCTGTGAGTTATTTAATAATTATATATGATAGAAATTGCCAAACATGTCTGAATAATGAGAGAAAAAATGACTTGAAATCTGTAAGCGTATGAGACAGTATCTGTTGGAGAGTGACCACAGATTTCAGCATTACATGCTATTAAAGGGCATCTACTCAGAAAGACAAAGATTCCGGTAGCTCTTGAATCACTGTGAAGTATCAGCGGACTAGATAAACTCCATCCACATTGATAAATTCAGAAACATTTCACCTATCCTTGATCTGTCAAGATCACAGATCACCAAGCTAGACAAGAGTTCATCAAACCTGCCAGACGATGAAATCACTGTCACAACACAAAAATTCAAGGGTGGACTTCCTAAAAATCATGGGACATCCCTAGAGACTGACACCATCACCAAAGCGACCCCTGAACAAACCAACCTAAGATAAACCTGAACTTCATATGTGCGTGGTGGAAAAGATGACACTTCTTAGAAATCAGAATTCGGCACTCACTGTTGGTGAGCTGACTTAGACCTAACTCTCCACCACAACTCTTATTTTGACACGCTTAGGACCTTTATCTCTTGCTCGGCACACGGTGAACTGCATTATGTAAACTTCACAGGGACACACCTTATTCCCACCTGGCCTATAACCTCCCAAAGGGCAGCTCTGCACTAAAGGTGTTTTGTCCTGACAGTATCTAGAACAAATGGGGAACCTAGTAGTCTAATCACTCCGTAAATATCTGCTGACTGAATGACTGAATGAGAAGTAAGTAATTCAAGGAAATAAAGGAACAAAGAACATGAGGTAAATTGCGAGGCAAAAGGTATCCGCCTGAGATGTGAATTATCATGTGTTCTGTTCCCCAGATTCTGTGGTACTCAAAAGAGCATAAAACAAAATGACAGTCATCTAATGATTTTAAAGATGAAAGGGAACTGTTTCTCCGTACCTTTAATCAAAGCACCTGGATCACACGCGGTATTCAACCAGTAAATTAAAGAATACAAGCTTCTTGGTGGCCAAGTTTGTATCTTTGTTTCTTTTATAAGGGCTGAGTGGAAATTGAATATAAACAAGAAAAACAACTTGAAAATAAAATTCTATTGGCCTTCCCAATCAGTCTGACGTTGAAAAGATATCCATGGACAAAATTCCAGGATTATTAAAACCAAACTGTCAGTACCCAACCGAAACTCAACTCTCTTTCCTCTTCTCCTTTACATACACCTGGGATAATTCTACTGACCTACTTTACAGAACTATCACGAGGATTAACCAGCTTAAAAATGAGAAGCACATCGACAGGAAGAGAGCTTGCAGTAGCTATAGTTAACCACTTCTACAATTAACAAATGAACTGAGCCTCTTGTATCAGGGCGCAAACCACTGTGTTAATTACTTAAAAGGACACTGCAAATTTTTAAAGCACAAATAACATCTCACATGGAAGAATGTGCTAATAAGTATATATTTTATAAGACATTCAAATGTCTTTAAGGAAAGCAGGCTGAGTACTACAAACAGAAAAAAAGTAACTGTTGATCAACCACACCAGAAAAACAAAATTACTAAATGACATTTGCCCCTGATCCCTAGGCCTCTGGACCAGAAAGCTGTCCACTCAGCCGTCAAAGCCGTCAGCACCTCCACGGGGTTTGATGACTACCGTTCTCATCATCAGAGCGATGATGAATTTATGTAACCCCTCCCCCACCCGCAATTCCTACTGCGGAAGAGATGGGCCCCTAACAAGCGCAGCGTTGAGATCTGAATATCTGCTATGGCACCTTCTGCCTTTCATATCAGAGTTTTATGCCCATGGAAGCACGCGTTGCAATGTTAGGAAGGCATTACCGGATTTCTTCTGTTTCCTTTCAGCTCAGTTACTTTGCTTTTCGGCAAAAACTGATTATTATGGCGTCCTTCAGATGCCCTAGAGCAACCTGATAAGCTGCTTGAAAGTGTTACTTCTACCAGCGTTACCAGCAACCACAGCTCTGGGAACTGAGGCTCCTGAGATGTTCTGCTTTATAAACCTCCTTTATCAAACAGCAGGAGAGCTGATACATATGGTGATGGGCATTACGGAAATACTTAGACTGAATACAAAATGTGAATGTGAATTGGATTAAATTACCTACAAGAAAGAGAGAAACTAACTCAGGAGGAGGTAAAAGGAACCAATCACAGGTGTGAACCGAACAGAGCTGCACAGAAATGTTAGTCTGTTTATAAACTGTTACTCTTGGGGGTTGCCATGGAAAGGTTTCCTGGGATGTCTAGGCAGAATTTTTATTTACTTATTTATTTTGGCTGAGTTGGGATGCTTAACCACTGTGCCACCGGGGAAGTCCCCAGAATTTTTAAAATTTAACATAGACTAAACGAAATAATTGCATCTACCACAGTTCCTGCCTCCTCAAGACAGGAAGAAAGGTTAGAGGTTTACATAAATTCAGACCCTCCTGATAACATAAGGATTAGCTTAAGCTGAAATCCCAATATGGGAAATCGGAGTATGGAAGGGAAAAGGAGAAGGGTCCCTTCACAAGAAGAGTGGAAGGGCGGGAATAAGAGAAGCACGATAAACTGAGGTAAGTTGTTTGAATTGTTTTCTAGGGGCCACTAGTTCCTATTATAATTTAATAAAATATTTCAAGACTTGCTTAATGTTCAGTTATAGGTTAATCACTTATTTAAAAAAATATTTAGAAAAAAACTCATGTTTTGTTTGCTTGCTTTATTTAAAAAAAACAAAGAGGCACACACGTCCTCCTGTAATGCAGCTCTTCAAACTGTATGTTTTAGGAAATTATGAGATGACTTCATGGGCAAAAACATGAGGAAATTAGTTAATCCTCCTACATTGTCCTAAGCACTGAAACTATCCCTGATTTTGGGGAGGAGATAAGGTTGATATCACAATGTGAGGGAGAGAATGAAGGAGAAAAATGGGAGAGGAGTATGCATGACAGTAATAACCCAACACCTATTTAAAAAGCTGGACATTGAGTTTAGACGGGGCTTTGATATTCTGCCGATAAAAAATGCTTCTAGGGGGCTTCCCTGGTGATGCAGTGGTTAAGAATCTGCCTGCCAATGCAGAGGACACGGGTTCGAGCCCTGGTCCAGAAATATCCCACATGCCGCAGAGCAACTAAGCCCGTGCACCACAACTACTGAGCCTGCGCTCTACAGCCCGCGAGTCACAACTACTGAAGCCCGCGCGCCTAGAGCCCGTGCTCCGCAATAAGAGAAGCCACCGCGATGAGAAGCCCGCGCACCGCAACCAAGAGTAGCCCCGGCTCGCCGCAACTAGAGAAAGCCCGCGCGCAGCAACAAAGACCCAATGCAGCCAAAAATAATAAATAAATAAAATTAAAAATGCTTCTAAGGGTCACAGACCTCTCCACGTTTGGCCAAAGCACAAATGAATGAGTCACGGACACACCTAAGCTAGAACCGGCGGCTGCTGGCACACTGGGGAACATCTGGACCTGCGTAACCAGGAGTTTCAGTGCCTGAGGTGTCCTGGAAACATGCTCCCATGCCACACAGAGACACACGCGACGTTGGTCACACAAGGGCAGTGCTAAGAAGGAGAGAAATCCACGTACAAGGAAAGCACAGTAGCCTCAGAAGCAGCAAACGCAATAGGAAACTATTAGACGTGCTCACGGAGGAAAAACAGAAATCCTTTAAGATCGTCGCGGAGGGCTTTATACCACCGCTCCGTGGCACCTAGAGAATTCCCCCAAAAATGAACTCAGGTACTGTGCAACTTTGCCAGCTAGAGACCGAGTGTAGAAAGGGACACTTCACCATCGGCAGGACAGACTCAAGGCACACGTTCCAAGCGAAGAGCTCTGTCCTTGCGCATCCCCTACATGACCACCTTCTCCCACCTTTCCTTCCCCCCCTCACTCTTTTTAATCCTTCCTACTGCTAAGTCCTTTGGTCTGGGCAATGATGTTGTCTTGCAATGGCAGACCTGCCCACTGCCCCCGGAAGCATGCTCTCTTGGGGGTGGCCTTTTCTCGAGCTCCCTCCCCCAAGACCACAGGGGTTACTCGGGGATGGCATTCCTGTGGACCCAGCCATTACAGGCTGCCCGAAACAGGGTCCCTCTGTCACTGACGTCCCCTCCGTGCCTAGCAGCTCCCCAGGTCACAGCTCTCAATAAACACACACAGAAAACAAGCTCACTCTCTTCTTCCCACTCAGTAAAACTAAACCCAACTGGCACCCAGATTTAGAACGCACCTACCAATGAGAAAATTAAAGAGAGGGAGGCTCCCTCCCACAGAATCTTTCCATTCAATGAGGCACTATTCCGCAGCTGCTACGCCGTTTGCAATTAACAGGCAAGCTTAACCAGCAACAGCAATTTCCGGACTCCACTGCAATCTACACTAGAGCCTGGCTCATTCCAAATTTCAATCGCAAGCACCGGCTGGATCGCGTGGTCGAGCCCGAGAGCCTTCTTGGAACATCGCTGGCTGGAGTCGCTCGCCATCATTCAGCCCTGCCTCCCGGGAGGGAGCAACTGTGGGCAGATGCGGGCTGACCGCCCACCTGGCGCCAGGCGCTCTGGCAGGAGGGCCGGCTGGAAGGATGGCAGATGGCACTCAGGCGTATTCACCACGTTGCCATCTGCACATCTTTGCTATCGCTGGCCTGCAAGGGCTTCGGCTTCCTTTTTCACCTGCCATCCCAGGTCCCATCCTCTGGCCCCAGGTCTTAGGACCAAGGTGAGCCCTGAGGCACCTCTGCGCGGCTGGCTCTACCCGGAGGCGGCCTGACAGACGGCAGGGTCATGGAGAAAACAGACAGGAGGGTGCGAGGACGGCGGCCTTCACAGACTACTTGGGGAGACCTCTTTACCATCTGAATCTCCTTCTTCAAGAGCTACAGAACAGCAGGGAGTCACCTTTTCCAGGAAAGGAGCTGAGGTTTGGAAATACAGAGTCAGAGGGGAGGTAACGCCTCCTCCACCGGGTGTGTCTGGCTCCAGAGTCCCCCCAACCATGGTGTCTCAACAGGCGTTACCACAAAGATCTCCTGGTCCCAAAAACATTCCCTTCAAAGGCTGGCCAGGGTGGGTACAAGTCCTCCAGGATCACCGGTGTAAAGCGGGCCTTACGGGTCTCTTAAAATGGGCCTTGAATGTAGACACTCCCCCCAGACAGGAGCACGCCTTGGGCTGGGACCCCCCCCGCAGGCCTCAGCTGGGGAACAGGGCATGCGTAGGCGCGCCATGCAAGACACAAGTGAGGTTTTACAGGAGGCGAAAAAAGACCTCGGTTTTTTCCAATATGAGAAATATTTTTTAAAGTCAAAAACCTTCCTGCCACTTCCATAACAGCTATATATTTTAATTTTGTATTGTATTCATTGGTTAAACACATAACGATTAGGATTTACTAACTCAATTAATGAACTGGTGGCACTGTGAACTGAATCTTTATTTCAGTGAACAACAGGATCTACTTACATTTGAAAACACGTAGCATGAGGTGCGCTGTACATAGAAAGGTGTACATACACGTGTGGCCCGTGCTACAGACCCCTTCCTAGAACTCCGCAGAGTCCAGGGCCCACGGCTTAGGAGCCCCTAGCTAGAACACTGGGCACTGCTCCAGGTGGGCAGGCCTGGGGCGGCGGCTTCTCAAGGAGGCTCTAATGAGGGAACCAGGAGGCAAAGAATGGGCTAGGAGCCCACAAATCGTGCTTCACATGCTTCACAATCTAGCCTTAAGACCAGCCCTGCAGCCCTTTATCCAAGGGTCAACATAAAAATTAATGATTACAAGTTAATACTGATACATGCTACGGGAGAGAATAACTATGAGAAAAGAGGGAGGCAGGCACAGGGGGAAAAAAAAACTCACCCTAATGCCAAACTGACTTTCCTAAAAGAACACAAAAGAATCAAATTCTCTAGACAAAACCCAGCAAGGCTGTTTTTCCATGAAGCTTTGGCCTCTTGATGTGATTTGGACTGAACAAAAGAGACAGCAAGTGACAAAGAAAACGGCACATGCTAGTGTGAAAAATACTACACAGTCACAATTTAAGACCCTACCTCATCATTTCTCACCAAAAGGAGAGCCTCCCTGAAAGGTCAACGCTTGGTGAGGAAACCTTCGGCCAGCCTCGCCCGTCATCGAGCCTGCCTAGGTGCACTCACCTGGCTTGTTTCCTTCCCTCTCGTGGCCCAGCTGCCCCTTGGTGTTCAAACCGCACGTGTAAACTTCCCCATCCTCCAGCAGGAACACGGAGTGGCTTCCTCCGCAGGCCACTTCCTTGACGCTTCTGTCGGATACAAATCCACACACCTGTGGCTCGGCCACAATCCCTTGCAGGTTAGCGCTCATCCCAGGTTGGCCCAGAGACCAATATCCCCAACATAACATCGTTCTTGTCCTTCAGGGAGTCATGTAGCCTAGAAGAGAGCTTTGTAAGAAAAAAAAAAAGGTGCGGGGGAATCAGAAAAAAAAAATCACTTTAAGGAATAAATGTAATCAATTTTAAAGAAGCCCCCCTTAATATTCTTCAGATACTTTGCATCTCAAAATAAAACATATTAATATTGCTGAACGTAGTTATAATAATAATGCTATTTTTTTGTTTTAGTAAGAGTTTTAAAAAATGTCTAAAGAGAGCTTCCCTGGTGGTGCAGTGGTTGAGAGTCCGCCTGCCGATGCAGGGGACACGGGTTCGTGCCCCGGTCCGGGAAGATCCCACATGCCGCGGAGCGGCTGGGCCCGTGAGCCATGGCTGCTGAGCCTGCGCGTCCAGAGCCTGTGCTCCGCAACGGGAGAGGCCACAACAGTGAGAGGCCCGCGTACCGCAAAAAAAAAAAAAAAAAAAAAAAAAAAAAAAGTCTAAATAAATTTTGTGTAAAGGAACAGTGAACACAGACAGAATGTGGCTTTCAGATCACTGATGAAGAACTGAGTCCAGGAGACTTGCTGAAACAATGTCTGCAAACCATGATGTCAATAACTGTTTTGAAACTACCCTCATGACTTCAGCTTGTCCCCTCTTGTTGCACCTCTCCTTTGAGTTTTCTGGTTTTGGGTTTTTTTAAACTAATTTTGAACTAACTAACTCCTTTAGGTAGCCAATTGTTAATTTGCATAGTAGTAATTCACTACTCAAAACAAAAATTAGAAACGGGGAAAAAAATGCTATCTTCTCTGCCATTCCCTCTTCCACATCCTTCAGGATCTGGGTCAAGCTTCAATTCCTACCTGAGAGCCTCTGGGGACCATTCCAGCCCCAGTCAGCCTGCATCTCTCTGACACATCTACTATACGGCCTTGACTGGAAACTTTCTCTGTCTCTTATAACTTAACTCCTCAGCCAAATTTTAATTGCCTCAGGCAGGGACCACGGCACGACACATACCTCTCTGATTTAGCAGGTGCTCAGTCAACCTTTGGCTGATTGATTACAGCTGACTACCCCAAAGTTCCACTACCATTTAAAAATTCATGCTTCCTTTTCGTACAATCAACAACTAAAACTAGAACTACCATATGACCCAGCAATCCCACTACTGGGCATATACCCTGAGAAAACCGTAATTCAAAAAGAGTCATGTACCACAATGTTCACTGCAGCACTATTTACAACAGCCAGGACATGGAAGCAACCTAAGTGTCCATCAACAGATGAATGGATAAAGAAGATGTGGCACATATATACAATGGAATATTACTCAGCCGTAAAAAGGAACAAAACTGAGTTATCTGTAATGAGGTGGATGGACCTAGAATCTGTCATACAGAGTGAAGTCAGGAAGAGAAAAACAAATACCATATGTTAATGCACACATATGGAATTTTAAAAAGCAGTACCGATGAACCTAATGGCAGGGCAGGAATAAAAACACAGATGTAGAGACTGGACTTGAGGGCACAGGGTGGGAAGGGTAAGCTGCAATAAAGTGAGAGAGTGGCATGGACGTATACACACTACCAAACGTAAAACAGATAGCTAGTGGGAAGCAGCCGCATAGCACAGGGAGATCAGCTCGGTGCTTTGTGACCACCTAGAGGGGTGGGATAGGGAGGGTGGGAGGGAGACGCAAGAGGGACGGGATAGGGGGATATATGTATACATATAGCTGATTCAGTTTGTTGTACAGCAGAAACTGACACAACATTGTAAAGCATTTATACTCCAATAAAGAACATGAAAAAAAAAACGTTATTCTGAGTTAAATGCAATCGTGGGAAGGAAGGGAGGAGAGCTAAGATGCAAACTAGGGATGGGGGGCGGGGCAGGGGGGCAGCGGGGGAGGACAGACCTTTAAAAAGAGCAGCAAGATCGCAGTCTAGTCATAAGTTAATTTCCCCAATTTGCTCAGCTGCTGTATTTGCACTAATCACTTTCTTCATGTTTAACATTTCATGAGTTTGTCTTATCTCTCCTACCAATAATTACACCAACAGCACAGTGCTTACTATCCCGCAGTCACTGTACGAATAAGCATCTTGTATCATTGTCTCGTTTCATCCTAACAACTCTGTACCCTAAGCGCTGCTGTTAGCCTCATTTTCAGATAAAGCAAGGCTCAGAGAGATTGAGAAGCACGCTCAAGGTCACAGTGCTGGAAGGCACACAACCAGGCTAGGAGTCTAGGCCTGAAGCCAACGTGCACGCTCTTATCCACTGGGCTACACGGCCACCCAAGCAGATCTATACATCACCTACTAGAGCAAGAGCACACCCCAAAGAAACGTACGGAGTGATGCAGTCAGTGCACAACACAAGAGGTCTTAGAAACCGGAAAATAAAGGTGCCCTCAGAGAGTGAAGGTAGTCAGAATTGAGATAAAAGGATGAGATTAGGCAGCTGAGGCATTAAGCCATCCTCTTAACCAGACAAATGCAATGTGTCTAAAAATACGGCATTCAGATCTGGACTTCCCTGGTGGCGCAGTGGTTAAGAATCCGCCTGCCGATGCAGGGGACACAGGTTCGAGCCCTGGTCCGGGAAGATCCCACATGCTGCGGAGCAACTAAGCCCGCGCGCCACAACTACTGAGCCCGCGAGCCACAACTACTGAGCCCGCGAGCCACAACTACTGAGCCCGCGCTCATCAATAAAATACAACGGAAAACTATTCATCAATTAAAAAGGGCCACGACTGAAATGCACTTAATGTAAGAGAAAGCTGCAACCCAATGTGGTACGACCTTTCTGAAGAATGAAGGTTAGTTTAAAATAAACTCCTCAAAGGTGTTAGGGAATGCCCTTTTGTCTAATCTCTCTCCTCAAGTCCCTCTTTATCTGGTAACAAACCCTACGTCCTCCTGCACAAAGGTGAGCGTGACCCTGGCCAAGCCACTCAGAGAAGGCCACTCCTAAGCCACTGGGATTGGTGCAGGGAGAGGTTCACACTCCCAACTGGGCCAGAGTCCTCCCCCATTAGGTCCCATGGAGCTCTGATGGAAGACTGCCTCTTGCCTCTGAAGGTAACTGTAGCTGCTGGAAGCTCCCTTCCCTGTCACACAGAGGATACCTGTAAGACACTGGGAAGCTACCAGCCAGAAAGGTTCAAAGACAGGAGACAGAGAGACTCCCACTGATGCTGACTGAGCCTTGGTTCCCCTCTTGCCTAGGGCCAGCACCCCGACCTTCACTCTTCCTGAGTACAGCTGTGTTTCATTACTCATGAATTCCATACTTGTGAATTTGCCTACTCACCGATATTTATTTGTAACCTCAAAGTCAATACTCGGAGCCTTTCTGCAGTCATTCCCAGACGTGTGCAGAGAGGTGAAAAATTTGAGCCACTCCCTGTGCACGTTCCCAGCTGAAGTCAAACAAGACGATGCTCTACCTTCTTGTCTCAACTCTCACACTGTAAGCGAGTGATCTTTTTGACTCAGTGCCACAGTGTTCATGCTTTTATATTGTTCTGTTGGTGATTGTGCTGTTTAAAATGCCCCCCGAGCATAGAGCTGAAGCACTGTCTCGTGTTCCTAAGTACATGAAGGCTGTGATGTACCGCACGAAGAAAGTACCTGTGATAGATGAGCTTCGTTCATGCGTGAGTTCCAGTGCGGCTGGCTGTGAGTTCAATGCTAATGCAAAAAAGAGGAAATTCACTGATCAGTACACGTGGCCGCTCTGGAAAGTGCTCGAGTAACAGCTATAGTGCATAATGAAGCTACAGAAGAGACAGAAAAGCAACTGAGTATGTGGGGATTCGTGAAATGATGCCTGATTACGGCGTGTAGTAGACAGCACTGCTGTGAGGCTGAAAGCCAAAGAGACTTACTGTCACGTTACCCAGGGTCAGGAAAATGTTAAAAAAAAACTCTTCCTGACTAGTGTTTTATGATAAAGAAATATTGTATAGAGTTAATCATTTGTAAGGAATAGGGGTCAAATAAGGTGTCTAAAAAGAAACACACTTTTTTCTAGATTTTTTTTTTTTTCCTTTGGCTGTACCACAAGGCTCGTAGGATCTTAGTTCCCTGACCACGGATCGAACCCGGGCAGTGAAAGCACAGAGTCCTAACCACTGGACCACCAGGAGATTCCCCCCAGAAACACACTTAAACATATATGAAACAAGGTTACGTATTCATCTGTTGACCAGAGGCTCTTAGCAGGAACCTAACCAACCCTGTGTTTCCCCAGGAGCAATGGCTCAGTCTTTATTCGTGTGGTGTTCTCAGCAACTTCACAGAACTTAACTACCACGAAAAATGAGAATCACCTCTATGCAGTCTAAGACGTCCCTTCTTTGTCTGCTTAAGAAGGAATGTCTGAATTGGACTTGTCACTCGAAATTTAAAAAAAGCTCCTACCTGATAATGTTAACATTACACTATTAATAACAACAGCAGGTAAGACTGCATTTGAGCTTATGCTGAGTGCACTTTTCTATGTGGTTCACAGATATTATATCATTTAATCTTCTACGAGGTAGGCACTGCTATTATCAACTCCAATTTGTAAATGAAGAAAGTGAAGACAAAAAAAAAAAGAGAATGAAGAAAAAGAAAGTGAGACAGAAAGCGTTGAAGTGACTTGACTAAATCACACAACGAGGTAGTGGCAGAGCTAGGATTTAAGCCCAGAGAATGTGCTCTTGACTAGTATGCTACACAGTAAGGAGTCTAGAAAATGGACAGCCAGACAGTCAGAACTTCCCAATACCTCCAGCTCTGTCCAGAGAGAAAGGGTACCATAACCAGTCAAGCCGACTATTTGATCTGCTAAGTAATTATTGCCCAATAATGGAGATGGGGAGATCAGACTCCATAACATTCATCATTAAATTTACCCAGCCACTTGCGCTGCTTAGATTCCATGATTAATACGCAATCTTAAATAACTTGGTTTCCAAGGCAGACACTACTATGGGGAAAGAATACTGTGACCAGCTGTCCAAAGCATCCCAGCCTTTTTGGCATTTCTACTTCTCGTTGTTAATTCGGCATCCTGGATCTATCAGTTTCTTGTAAGTCTGTTTCACATGATTCAGTCCTTGAGCGGCAGCTGAACTCTGATGCTCTGGCCAACTACAAGCCTGGGGAAGCAGCCTGGGGTACGGCCTCATCCCTGACTGACTAGTAGAAACCATTTATGAAAAGAGATAAATAGGGCTATTGTTAAAATCCTGCCCACGTGAATTACAGTCATGCAATCTTCAAGTAGTCAAATGAAACCTACTTATTCAAAAGACGCAGACGTAGAGAACGGACTTGAGAACACGGGGAGGGGGAAGGGTAAGCTGGGACGAAGTGAGAGAGTGGCGTGGACATATACACACTACCAAATGTAAAATAGACAGCAAGTGGGAAGCAGCCGCATAGCACAGGGAGATCAGCTCGGTGCTCTGTGACCACCTAGAGGGGAGGGATAGGGAGGGTGGGAGGGAGGGAGACGCAAGAGGGAAGAGATATGGGAACATATGTATATGTATAGCTGATTCACTTTGTTATAAAGCAGAAACTAACACACCACTGTAAAGCAATTATACTCCAATAAAGGTGTTAAAAAAAAAGAAAACTACTTATTCAGAGGTCACTAAATAGCAACCACAGAGAAGATGTATTCCTATCAAAGAATTATTAACCCTAATTGGAGATATGGTGTAGCTCATCACAGCGCCCTGCCAAAAGTAGAGAAGGAGGCACCCAAAGCATCTAGCTTTCAGGAGAGAAGTTCAGTGCGTTGAAGAGAAGTCAGACATTAATTTAGCTTTCACTTCAAGTACACTCTGGTGGAACCCCCGAATCTAGAAGCTGTTGGCGTCCATGAATTTTAAGGTCTATCTTTGGCAATGTTCTTCATCACTGGGCATTTGGATCTCCTGGGTCCTCTCACCCATTTTTCCTCACTCACCATCTCTCCCTTGCTTCTAGAGGAGTAGAATCTTTCACTTCCCTTCAAAACACACAATTATAAAAGGTGCTACAGAAGAATACAGGACTACACACCGGCTCAGCACCCGCACCAGCCACCTTGGCTGTCCTGGGCCACTTCAGTCCGGCCCCTCCATTTCCCGCCTCTTATCTCCCCATGGCAAAAGAAAAGGAGGAAAGATGGACCTTCCGTTCCTTCCCTCCGTGTCACATCTCGTACTTTTCCCAGCCCTTCTCCTCATCTATTTTTGGTAGAAGACTCAGGATAATGTTAGCAGGGCTTAAGGGTCAAAAGGACCAAAGTTCAAGCCCCAGAGTGACCACGTGCTAGCTGTGAAACCTTGGGGAAGATATTTAAACAGTCTAAGCCTGGTCCCTGTCCCTAAAGTGTCAAGAAGAGCAACAGGGCTGTTGTGAGGACCACTGACAGGACGCGAGTAACGAGCGCTTAGCATGGGGGCCGGGCACTCAGTGCAGGTGGCAGGTCGCTGTCAGCACCTGCAGCACCTGCTCTGGGTCCTCGGCACGCAGGGAAGCTCCCCAGCGGGCTGGGGTGTGACTCCCTTCTTCCCGGGCTTAGCGTCTGCTGTTCCGCCAGATCTGCGCTAGGGCAAGGCGGCGCTACCCCTGGCCGGCATAACTTACACGTAGGGAAGTCGAGGTGGCAAGGACAAAGTGTTCTGTATGTATTTTCTTTTAAATTCTGGGGAGGTCGAGCTGGGGGGCGGGGGTAGATAAATCTCCTTTTATCAGCCCTAGAGAGCTGAATGCTAAAAGACAAGCTGCAATTCCTAAACTCTGTCTTGCTAGTCAGACTGTGCAAACATCAGCCTAACAACTGATTCTTATTTCTTTGAAAGACGCTAAAACCTAAATAACGCTCAGGCAGGACTTCTAATCTCATTTACGATAGGGATCAGCTTTGTTTCAAAAAAGCTCAGAAGCCTTTACCTAAATGGTGTACGGGGAAGGGAGGGTCTTTTCCAACAGCAGGGAAAGAGAACGTCCCAGGCTTCAGTGCTCTGCAGGCACTCCCCAAATCCAAGCTTTGAATACATCTGGAGCCAAAACTCCAATGCAGAATTAACTCCAGTAACAAAGGAGGTGTATTCTAATGACATACTTTAACGCCCAAAGTTTACTACCACAGGCGGAAACGGCACACAAGGCAGAGAGAAGTTTTCAACAGTGTGAATCCACTCCTTGCTGGTTTCTCTCTCTCACTTCAGCTGGACTTTGGTCCTCTGACCCTTTTAGCCAATACAGGAAACATTCCTACCCCTCCCCTGATGACCCCTGCACAGGCGGGGTCTTCTTTACTACCTGGTGTTGGGCTTTGTACAACTGGAAGAATGATCTTTCCATTGTCTGCATAAGGCTCCGTCTGCCTTCAGAAAAAGACACCTGACCAGACGGGCAAGAATTAAAAAGTCTGGCAGCGCCGAGCCAAGGATATAGAGCAACCAGGACTCTGACCCGCAGCTGGTGGGAGTGTAAGTCGGCAGAACCACTTTGGAAAACAAGTGGGCATTAGTTCTAGTGAAGATGAAGCTGTAAATACCCCACCGCACGGTAATTCCATTCCTAGGTACACGACCAGCACGGTCCAACTTATCAAGTGTCTACAGTGCTCCTTCGATATGCTGAGCACTGGAGATACAGAGATGAGGAAAACCTGGAAACTGAGAACTTTGTGATGGAAATGTTACATGTCTGTACTGTCCAGTGTGGTGGTCACAAGCGACAGGTGTCTGCTGAGCGCCTGAAAGGTGGTTAATGTTACTGAGGAACTGACATTTTCATTTCATTTCGTTTTACTTATTTTAATATAAGTAGTCACACATGGCTAGTGGCTATCCTACTGTACAATGCAGCAAGAAACTCAGGAATATATGCCCCAAGGTGTACACACAAGAACATTCATTTCAGGATTATCTGAAACACACGGAACAAAGACAACCCAAGTGCCCATCTGTAAGGAAATGGATGAGCCGCAACACATACGTACAACAGGACGCTGGACAGCAGTGGAAGAGCAATGAATTCCATCTACAAACATCAGTGCATCTAAGTCTTAATAATGGTGTTGAGGAGGGAAAAACTCACAGGAGAATTCAGAATGTGACGCATCTTTACAAAGTCCAAACACAAGTATAACAAGTATTGGGAGATAAAAACATTAGTGGTGCTAAAGCTATGAAAGAAAAGCAAAAAAGTGATCAATACAAAGACTGAGAGACATCTGTGTATATGGGACAAGGAAGGGGACCTTCTGGAAGGAGTACAAAGGGAGCTTCAGTAGCGTGGCTGATGTTCTGCTTCTGTCCTTTTATTGTTGTTTGGAGAACATATATTACACGTACTGTTTTATGCTTTCAGATACTTCACAGTCTTTTAAAAAATGAAAAGTACTATCGGGGTAAGATCACTGCTTCTTGCATCTCACCCACCAATTCCCCATCCGTGAGCCGACTGAGAGCGTCTCCATGTAGGGAACCAGGTTTTACTCATCTGTGTATCTCCCGTCCCCAGCATAACAAAGGAGCACCGTAGATGCTTCATAAGTGCCTAGAAAACTGAACCCGAATCTGAGAAAACCAGATCTCCCACAATCTAAAGTTGTTAACAGTTTTGTTTGCCCGGTTCCGTTAGATACACATTCCCTAAGCAGAAACAAAAAAACAACAATGTATTTCCTCCATGCTCAATGTGCTCTCCCCTCACCACATTTTAGCGGATCTGAAAGCAGAATGCCTTTTACGATCCAAGCTGTCATTAAATAATGGTGTTCCTCAATGCTAGCATTGAGGAACGGAAGCTCCATGAAGGAAGGCCTGAGCCTCTTTGTTCATTTCTCTACCCCTAGAGACTAGACTAGTGTCTGGCACAAGGGAGGGCTCAACAGATACTTGTTGAATGAAGAAAAAGTAATAGTTACTATTACTGCAAGCCTACTGTGTGTCTGAATCTGTGCTAAAAACTTTACATACATTATTTAATTTGCCCTTTACTATAACCTCAAGACTTAGCAAGGTTAAGTCACTTGACCAAGAGCATGTAAATAAGTACTAGCTGTGGTGGAAACTTACTTAGTTTAAGTGGCAAAGGCAGGATTCAAATCTCATCTCCCAGACTCCAAAGTCCACGCTCTTAAACATGATGTTATACCACCACTTAAATAAAACAAAGCCAAGCTATACTCCTTCTCCAATTTTAAAAACAAATGTTAAAAGAAGAACATTGCACATAGTAAGTGAGCTCACGTTAGCTGAATCACTGGCAATGTTTGTGGGCAACTAGAGCTACAACCAAGCTGTGTAAGCCAGAGACAGGAGGGATGCGTGAGGCCACCTCAACAGAGTTAGCCAGGCTTTCCTCCACATTCACCGGAACTTACGGTGAGGCTAGTTCACTTACTGGCTCACACACAGAAACACAAGCCCCTGACACCAGCAAGTGCTGTTTCTAAATGTAGTAAATGTCTAAAGGGGGCAGAGTTATATCATCAAAGGGGTCATCTTATTAAAGAGACCTTAAAAATCCATTTGATCTAACCTCCAGGCAAGAGATTGACATTCCTAACCTCATTTTAATGGCAGCTGAAGTTAACTTTGGTCCTCTGAGAAGTAACTGGTTGAATCCAAGACCAGAAACTAGGTCTCCTACTTCCTGGGCTCACTTTGTTCTCTTCACTCCGTCACAGTGAAAGAAGTCAGTAAGGATTTGTTAAGGTCCCTCTCTAGGCAGCTATACTAATCCGAGTCCTTTACGTAGATTATCCTGTTTAATCTTCGTATCTATTCTGTGAGTTAGATATTATTCCCAAGTACAAGGTGAGGAAACTGAGGTTCAGAGAAATTAAGCAACTCACCACAGGTCACACACACTTGGCATCTGTACTTAAGCCAGAATGGTTCCACCTCAACCTGCAGATCTGCAAGTTAAAGAAAAAACAATTAACATTAATACAGAATGCTACAAGGTGCTTTCATGTTATTGAAAACAAAATGAAAAGCAAACTTCCGAAAATAAGAATATCTTTAAATTATGCAAGCTTGACTATTCCCCCAACATTGTATCTCAGGACTGGAGTTTAGTTAAACACCAATAAGATAACCACTGACCAACTATGAAGATGTCACCTCTAAACGTGAAGTTAGAGTCAACTGGACAGTCAGCTCAGCTGGTTAGAGCATGACGTTAAAAGTGAACTCTGAGACGCACCTTTAAAAATTCCTAGCGTTTGCAGTAGCTGTAAAAATAAAGTTATTTTAAAACCTCCCGTTTAGGTTTAAAAAGGTGCATTTTTGAAAAGTAATTCACTTTTTCCCTCCATTTTTCCATGTACCACACACATTATAGCTTATTTTGCTACCAGCCGTTTTGATGTCTTTCTCGACTTTCCTTCCTTCTCATCACCGCATCCTCTTTCGTGCAAAACAAGATGCGACTATCTGACAGGCACCTTAAGTCTCTCAAAAGGAAAAGTACAGTACTGCATGATTCTAAGATACTAGCACCACAATTTTATTTCCATATTATGCAAGAAACTGCCTTTCAATTTGGAAACTATCACTTCTATTTCTGAGACTGCAGCAAAACTATCTTGTACCTCCAGTAGTGGTACAACTCTCATTATGTATCTTTTTAAAGTTTTTAATTATTATGCAAATCTTAATTAATGTAAATCTGTTACTCGGAATGAAATGCTTTAACCAATGGCTCCAACCACACCATTCGGAACATTTTGGAATCTGTTTCTTTTTTCAAAAATAAAATCCCAACTACTAACTGGAAAAGTAAAACTGCCTGCTAACCAACTGTGTTTCTTTTTTTTCATGCCAAGGGAGGAGTTCTGCCAAAGAGGTTTCAAGTCTTCCTCCTTGATTCCTGCGTCCTTTCTCCAGAAGGTTCCTAGCCTCCAGGCGGTCAACGATGTGTAATTCATCGGTTTTGCTTTAAAAGGGCGTTAAGTACACTACGCCTCTTTTCTGGTTTATAATGCCACCCCCTTACCCCCCAGGGTAAAGGAAAGTAGGAAGAGGGAGAGCTACACAGTAATCTGCTACTAAAACAAGACAGCATCTCTCTCCAGAGTCACTGCATTTAAAAAGGGTGTTAATCCTCATTTTATTTTTCTTTCTCCTCAGTCTGGAGTTAAAAAGCAGCTCACTCGATGTTATCAAATCATCAGATGAAATGTTCTAGAAATAGCCTCCTAGTTGTGGAAAGAGTCAGGAGACACAAAAATGGAAGAGAGCGCTTGAACCGTCTTTCCTAAAGCATTCCGTGCGTAATGAATGCAAAAGCAAAATCCTGGAAGGCTTAGCTCTGAATTTAAGGTACTTCCAGATGGGGCCAATTAAAAAGCTAAAGTAAAACGGAATCACAAAACAACCAAAAACGCTGATACACCAAAAGCAAAGTTCAAATACGCACATCCCGGAGCCCAGGGCGCATACCCCGAATCAGTGCACAGCTGCTTTAGGTGCGGTCTCTACAGCCCTCCCCGGCTCGTCTGTTTCAGGTTACACAGGCTAGTCTCGGTCGGCTGCCCGGTGCGCCCACTCCACACATTCGCAGATGACTCAAAGCGCCACCTGCCCCCGCACGCCCCAGTTCCTGACACCCCCGCGCCCGTCCGCGCACGCGCACACAGACACACACACACACACACACACACACACACGTGTCCGCACACACCCTCGCCCCGGCTCCGCCCAGGAGGCGGACTCCGGGCAGGCAAACCGAGCCCCGCCTCGGTCAGGTGGGTGGCGCTGTCACCGCGGCCGCCGAGCCCCCCGTGTCCCCAGCGCCAACTCCTCGCGGCCGCCGGGGTTCCCCCAAGCGCAGAGGCCTCGGCGGCTCCCACTGCGCGGGGCAGAGTCTGCGCCCCTCGCCGCAGCGGTGTCGCCGAAGCCCCGGAATTTAAAAAGCGGCGGGCGGGGAGGAAGGGGAGGATCCTCTTTTTGACTTTCGGCGTCGCAGTTCCTCCCCGTCCGCAGGCAGCCGAGTCGGGGTGGGGGCGCTGCCGTCCCTGGAGCGGCTTCCGGCCTCCCCGGGCGCTAGGGCTCTGTAGGTCACAGGGAGCGCCCCGAGGACGCCGCGCGCCCGCGCCCCGCAGGCACTGCAGGCGCCGCGCCCAGACCTCCGCGCGCGCCCTGCCCCGGGCTGTCGCGGGAGGCGCCCCGCAGCCGCAGCGGCAGCCGCCCCTCCGAGAGCCGCGCGCGGACCGCCGTGCCGCGGCGCGGCTCCGCGGTGCCCTCTTTCCTGGAACCCGGCCCCCGCGCCCCGCGCACCTCGGCGGCCGCTGAACCGCCGCACGGGATTCCGACGGTGACGGCTCCACCGACCCGGCTCAGGGTTTCTCCAATTTCGGCGTCACAATAATAAGGAAGTTTCCCCGCAAGCCTGCGGGCGGCGGAATGTGCCGGGTGAAGGATGGCGCGCACGGCCAATGGGCGCCCTTCTGGGGCGGGCCCGCACCCTCGGCGGCCGCGGCGGAGCCCGAGGCGGGGCGGCGAGGTCTGCGGGCGGGAGGCGGGGAGAGGCCCAGGCCCGGGAGGGCGGAGGGGGCGGGCCTGGCGAGAGGACGGCGGGGCAGGTGTGTGTCGGCCAAGAGCCGACTGCAGGATGCAGAGCATCCGCGCCGGAGGCGGACTGCTTTTCACTGGCGGGCAGGGGAACCAGACGGATCCGCGGTTGGTTTTCCCGGTTCTGAGCTCTCAGTCTTATTAAATTTGTGCAGAGGTGACCAAAAGCCTTGGGTACGGCGGGGAAAACCTAGAGGGGGGCAGTTGAGGCGGAGTTCTTAAGCGTCCTATTCCATCCACGGTGGAGGAGTCTTGTTCCACTCGCCTTTGGAGGGCTGGAGGAAGCGCCGAGCCGAACGCCGGGCTGCGCGGGAGGAGAAGCGGGAAGGAGGTCGGCGCTTTCCTGGGAACCTCGTGGAGAGCTGGGGTGGAACAGGAGAGCGGCGCCGCGGCAGCGACGGGGGGCTTGGGGAAGACTGGAGCGCGGTGGCGGGGGGAACGTGAATCTTCTCGTCTGAAAGACACCCTTTGGCCTGAAGCCCAGTAACGGTTGGAGAAGTTTGTCCTCGCACACCGTCCCTGGCACTGAATGTCAGCGCTTCCTTCTCACCCTCCCCGAGGTTACAGGGCTTTCCGAGATCCCCCGGTCCATGTTTGATGCCGATAATCTTGTGAAGAAAACATTCTCACAAAGGTGACCTCCTGAGTCTACCCCACCCCACCGCCGCTTCTCCTCTGAAATTTGCAACACAGAAGCAGAATGCTAAGAAAGTACTACTTTAACCCAAAGGAATGACTTTACTCGGGGAAGAATGTCCGTAAGCGGCCATTTGAGCCGGGAAGGTCCTTCGAGGCCAGATTCTTCCCAAGGAGGCCCGAATCAGGTCAGGTCAGGTCTGCAGTATCTTCTCCTGAGAATGTAACAGATTGACCAAGCAGAAAAGAAGTTTGGGGAAGTAGTATACCCTGGGGGCGGGGCACTGTTGGCTGACATATGTGTTCTCAGTGACATAAGCAGGTTGTCAAACGCTCCTGAGACGAGAAGAAAGCAAAATCTCAGTTACCAGGAAACTGACGGACATCTAAGAAAACGATTCCAACTTTTGAAGTCTGAATCACACTGGACCCTTTAGAAACACTGGGGACAACAAGATTAGCACAATTTCCTTACGCTCCAGAGATGTGGCAGTTTCACAAAAGTCCAGGTCTCTCACAAAGACACAATCCCAACTCAGAGATCGTATCACCAAAAAGAACTGGAGGAATGGCCAAAGACAAGTCATGGTGGGAAGGGGGGTTCCTCTTGGCTGAGCAGGAGTGAGATTCTATTTTCATGTGTCATCAATTTGTATTTTCACTTGTAATCAGTCAGCATTTAGGTCAATATCTCTGGCCCATGGCTCAGGTGTTTTTCATACGAAATGTTGTATTGAGGAAAAACTTGCTTATCAAAGACTTAAGTCTGGAGTCGAGATAGGAGTGATGTCTAAATTACAAACTGAGGTACTCTAAGCGTCCTTACCAAATAAACAGCCAGAAACCTGGGAACTTACTCCTATGCAGAACAATCAGTGAAGACACGCAGTACTTCATTTTATTTTCTTCATTGAACCAACATACAGCAGTTTCCTTAGCAAGCATGTCCTGCTCCACTTACCAAAATGGCTTTAAATGGCCCCAGCAACAATAGTCATAATAGCAGATATTTTAACCGGCTTGAAGAGGCCATCGTTTACTTTTTCTTTCCATTTCTATAGCTGTCTTCCATCCATTTCTTTCTGACTTCCACATGTTCCCTAACAAATACACTGTATATTGAGCATCTACTATAATACCAAGCCCTGTGGATACATTGGTGAGCAAAAGGGCACAGTCCCTGTTACCTCGGAGGGGGAGGCAAACATTAACCAAATACCATACCAAGGGTTAGATAGTGGCTAATCATGAGAAATTTGTTTGTTTGTTTGTTTTTTGTTTTAGTTTTTTTGGCGGTACGCAGGCCTCTCACTGTTGTGGCCTCTCCCGTTGCGGACCACAGGCTCCGGACGCGCAGGCTCACAGGCCACGGCTCATGGGCCCAGCCGCTCTGCAGCATGTGGGATCTTCCCGGACCGGGGCACGAACCCGTGTCCCCTGCATCGGCAGGCAAACTCTCAACCACTGCGCCACCAGGGAAGCCCTCATGAGAAATTTTATAAAAGAAAAACATTCATGTTAAAAATAAAATATTTAACCCCAACAAGAACTGTAAACAAAACTGAGCTCCAATTAATGCTATGTGTGCTGAAGTATTTAGGAGGAAGTATCTGATGTCAGCAACTTATTTTGAAATGTATATTTTAAAAGATGGATTGGGGCTTCCCTGGTGGCGCAGTGGTTGAGAGTCCGCCTGCCGATGCAGGGGACGCGGGTTCGTGCCCCGCTCCGGGAAGATCCCACATGCCGCGGAGCGGCTGGGGCTGTGAGCCATGGCCGCTGAGCCTGCGCGTCCGGAGCCTGTGCTCCGCAACGGGAGAGGCCACAGCAGTGAGAGGCCCGTGTACCGGGAAAAAAAAAAAAAAAAAAAAAAAAAAAAGGATGGACTGAAGGATGAATCAAGGGATGGATAGATATGTGATAAATCCAGTACAGCAAAATGTTAAGTATAGCTTCTATGTGGTGGGTAGATGGTGTTCACTGTACCTTGTTACTTTTCTGTGCGTTTGAAAAGTTTACATTAAAAAATGTTGGCAAACCCAAAATAAACAAACAAATAAATAAACTGGGATAAATTCTAACCCTAACCCTTAACAGGCAGAAGGGATCCCGTGGTCGTGGTCCAGCACTGGGCAGACGAGGAACCCCCAGCGACAGGGGCTGATTCCCAGGGCTGCTGCACCTCCAGCGGAACAGACGGTGATGTGCTCCATTCTTCACACCTCCCTTCTTGAAATGCATATGCCTGTTTTTGAACTGAAAGAAATTCAGTGCAGTAGGAATACTGTTTAATAATTATTGTTCTCTGTGTTTACCTATTTGCACGGCAGACAAACGTCACTTGGTAAATTTACACAGGGACAGACTTCTGGTATCAGATTAAACATGTGGGGACAAGGGGAATTCCCTGCGGTCCAGTGGTTAGGACTCAGCAGCTTTCACTGCAGTGACCGGGCTCAGTCCCTGGTCAGGGAACTAAGATCCCGCAAGCCCCACGATGCAGTCAAAAACAAACCAAAAAACAGGCAGGGAGAAAACCAAGTCAGCCACAACATTCTGTCTTACAGGCATACTTTTGAAGAATAGGTGTCTTCATCTCTAGGAAGGGAAAGCTCTGATTATTTAACAGGTAAAGGGTATGCACCCTGTAAATCTACACAATCACAACAGTGTTTCTTGGTTCCCCCTGGGCCCCCAACAAATTACTCATTTTGTCAGTCAATACTCAAGGGGAAAATTGGTTGTAAAACATTTTCCACATTTTTTTGGTTGTTTCATACACTATCTGAGAGGCCTATATATTCCCAGGATAAACTATCTAAACTTATTGAAAACCGTCCTGTAGTACACAGCATTAATTTGTTAATGTGAAAAATAACTTGGAAGAAAGATATGGTAAATCAATATTGCCATCAATCAAATAATCATTAAGTATTTATTGAATGTCTTCTACATGTAGAGTTGCTGGGCAAGAAGCATCATTCCTGACCATAAAGATCTTACAGCCATTATGACTATTCCTTTGTTTCTCTTGAAACTATTCATAGTTTAAGTTTACATTGGTTTTTCTTTTCTTATCTTACCGTCTCATTTGGATGAGACACAAGCACCTTACCTTAAATATCAGAAACTCACTAGCATCATATAGGTTGAAATTAATTAACATTAACAAGATTGGATGGTTGAGCATTTCCTGAGAAAGTTTTTAGGGCGAGCTTTGGTTTGTCCTGGAAGATTGCATGAAATAGAGCCTTGTAGCAATGCATAGTTGATGTTGCAATGAGCGTGGTGTGTTAATACAACATTTTCCTTAATCCTAGCAGAGGCGTCTGCAGTACGTTGCCTGATTTCTCCCTCTCATTTTTAGTAAGTAAATCTATACTTTTAGCACACTCCAGAAGAAATAAGTAATCAAGGGGGTTCTGTCTGTAGTTGGTATATACTATAACATAATGTAATTTACTTAATATGAATCTGTAAAAAAATGAAACAGTGTTGTTTGTGTTTCCAAACTTTACGGCTCCCCTTTATATAAAGGGGAACTTATAACTGTTATTTAACTTTCTATTGGCCTTTGGCATTTTGTTTTCATCCTACATGTGGGTAAAAGCTCAGTGAAATCAGCCATTATATTTACTTTCAAGTTGTGGGCCAACAAACTGTTCTTGCCTTATACTTATAAGATACTATAGTATCTTATCTTGTAGATACTATAGCTGATTCTGTTTCCCTTTTTCCAATGGCTTTTGAAAGCTTAGAGCAAAATGTATGTCCCATCTGTACAGAATCTTACTACATGCATTTTGAGAAGTAACCTCATTTCAAGGTTCATTTTAACTTTGCTATGTCATTTTCCCATTGTACTCATTTTCTTACCTAATTAAAAAAAAACAACCTGTTTTTCTCTTTACAAATGGAATAAATATACACTATATAAGATGTTTAAAATGCGTATAAGAAAAAAGAAAATAAAAACCATCTGGTCTTTCACCACCCATTTTTAGTTAATATTCTGTCATTCCTCCATGCATGTATGTGCATTTCTAAAAGTGGTTCATTTTATACATAATATTTAACACCATGTTTTCTGAAGTTAACAATGTATTAAACATCTTCAATAGATTTAAATACTATTTTACAACCGCATTTTAAACAATTGCAAATATCCACAAAATAGATATACTATAACTTAACCAATTTCCTGCTTATTGCATGTTTAAATTATTTTCAGTCCTTTGCCATTATAAACAATAGTGAAACACAGCCATACATGGTGAACATAGCTAAATGTTTGCCTTCACTCTTGATTACTTCCTTTAGATAAATTCCTGGAAGTGGAATTGCCAGGTTAGGTAGAAGGCAGACTCTTTAAGGCTTTGTAGTGTATTGCCAATTCTTCCTGACAAACAGTAACACTAGCTAAATACACACACAATGTCTGAGTGGCCTCTGCTCAATCCCTTCACCAGTAATGAGGTTGTTTTGTTTTGGTTGACATGTTTTCTTTTCTTAACTGTACTAATTTTGTAAGCCACCTTAGGTATCAACCAGAACATGTGGGATATAAACAAAACAAAAAAATCTTCCAGTAAAATCTTAAAATTAGCTTAGCTAAGAATATTAAAATTACCTTAAAATTAGCTTAGCTGTTTCTAAATATTCATATCAAAAATTACCTACATGCATAAAAATGTATTATTGGAGTTGTTGGTCCTTTGCTGAAATTCTGTTTGATGTCATGTGATTCCCACAGTCCTTCCACACATTTGCCAAAAATAAAAGATTCCAAAAGGAAGTCTTGTACAAACTCACACTGTTGTTAATCTTTTCAATCTTCAGTGCACATGCACAAGCCAATGACAATGAGTTGATGGTTCACCAAGTTTCACAGAGAACTGAAAAGCAGACAGAGTGTCAGAATTTGTGTTATCCCGCAATGGTAGCCAGAGAAGGCACTTCATTGTCCATTTCTGAAAAAGAAAACTCAGTGTACTGATTTATAACGTCCACTGTGGTCCGATCACCTGTGCCATTAATCACCTTGTTATGGGTAGCAGTATGTCCTAGGCATTATCAAAGAAATTGTCCGTACTGACCAACCATCAGGTAGGCACGTACTTTGAGTTCTTTTGTCACCTTTAGGAGTAGGTTTGTACTATTCCATCCAAGTTCTTATCTGGTTCCCTTTTTAATTAACTGGATAAAATTTCAAGGTAAGTGTATACCTGTCAGGCTAGAACCAAACAAAATGACCTGCTCTGTACCTGGAGTGAAACATATACCCTGGGTCTTATTAACATTATGTTCTGATGAAATGTACTGATGTTTCTGAGGGTAAATGTTAGGGGGTGTAGTGGATTAAATAGTTTCCCTCCAAAATTCATGTCTACCTATAACTTTAGAATGTGAACGTATTTGGAATAGGGTCTTTACAGATGTAAATCATTTCATTAAGATGAGGTCATGCTGGATTAGGAAGGCCCTAAATCCAACAACTGGTGTCCCTATAAGAAGGTGGTGTGAACACACAGAGACACACAGGTAAAAACCTTGTGAAGATGGAGATAGAGACTGGAGTGATGTATCTACAAGCCAAGGAATGCCAAGTAACCACCAGAAGTGAGAAAAGAGGCATAGAGAGAAGATGCTCCCTCAGAGCTTCCAGGAGGAACCAACTGCTAACACCTTGATTTCAAACTTCAGCCTCCAAAAGTGAGATAATATCAATACATTACTGTTGTTTTAAGCCATCCAGTTTGTGCTACAAAGGTAAGTATGTTGCTACAAAAAGCATCTGTAAAAGCAGGCTTTTAATGTAGTCTAGCTATGGCATCTTGTCACCAGGATGCCTGCCAGGACTGACTGACTGACCTGGCATCTTAGACCAGAGTTCCCTTCCTCTGAGAGTTTCATGTGTGTTCTTCCCAAAGTGCCAACTCAATCAAAAAGAATGCCATTTCCAAACTAACGAAGTCTATTCTTTTTTTTTTTTTTAAGAAGATGTTGCGGGTAGGAGTTTATTAATTAATTAATTAATTTTTGCTGTGTTGGGTCTTCGTTTCTGTGCGAGGGCTTTCTCTAGTTGTGGCAAGTGGGGGCCACTCTTCAACACGGTGCGCGGGCCTCTCACTATCGCGGCCTACCTTGTTGCGGAGCGCAGGCTCAGTAGTTGTGGCTCACGGGCCTAGCTGCTCCGCGGCATGTGGGATCCTCCCGGACCAGGGCTCAAACCCGTGTCCCCTGCATTAGCAAGCAGATTCTCAACCACTGTGCCACCAGGGAAGCCCACAAAGTCTCTTCTTAGTCAGGATATGTGGGGAGCTGTACTCCCCAGCTAGATTTCCTAACAAGCATTGACATCTCTTTGTGAGCAAATGTAGGTTAGCCAAATCTGTTTTACAAAGTGCCTCTTTCCACGTGATATTTTGTTACAATATCAATCAAGTCATAGTTCCATATCAGTGTTACTCAGAAAGCATATAAATTATAGAAGACTGAACTTATACAAGCCTTGACTTTGATGAAATTCTAGTCTTTTCTAAAACAAATGCTTCTATTTTCCTTGATATGGCAGCAAAGCAGGTACCCTTTATGATTCGACTATAATAGTAGAAACTGAAAATTGTTTAAATTTATTTTATTCTCTTATTGAATTAATATTTATCCCATAAAGCAAGGCTCTGAATGTTAAACTTCATGACTATGGAGAGGACCCAGGATAATCAATCATAACTACAGGAAACTTCATCAACTACAAACCTAGTCCACTCCTTTATATTATTAAAAGGAAATCTTGACAATAATAATTTTTATTTTTTTAAAAGTCAACATTCTATTGCAAAACAAAAGGGAAACTCTTCATTTTTATCTGTACAGAGACGGAAAACCAGTTACCTAAATAAATTGCTACGAAAGAGACTCTGACCCCAGATCAGCCTCTGAAGCATTCAATGGACTTGGTAAATCTAAGCTACGTTGAGATTTAACTACAGAAACATTTTACTTAGAGATCAACTAGGCAACTTTTGATGATTTATTTCACTGGAAAAAAAAATAGCTGCTGCTAATTAGAAGCTACCTAACCTGCTGTATAAAAAAATAAATAAAATTAAATTAAAAAATTAAAAAAAACTAATACTAAACTTTCTTTGGGTTATTTGTATGGAAATATGTTAATATAAATGTTTCAGACATTACATGAAATTCCTAAAAATCTTATATGTTCTGGTCTAATGTTATAAGTCATAATTCTAGTTATTATTTTAAAATGTATATCTCAGAAATAACTAAATTTCCTTGTCAATTGCATTATTATGAACTTTCATCACATCTTTAACCGTGGGCATTTTTAAGTCTTTTGTCATATACAGACAGTTCTGGGTGTACTCTGATGCTTTTGCAAAAATGTTCCTATAAAAGAGTTTCATCTTCAAGGAATTCATGGAAAAGACTCTGACAAGTACAGGTTTCTGGTAACTGACTACACTGCTGAACTGAATGAATAAGCATTTTCAGAGCTCTAATGGAAAACTGATGAATTCATAAATGTGCTAACAAAAGATCAAGATGAAAAAAATTAATTACATGGGACTGAGTGAACTGATGAGGATGATTATCATTTTCGTGACTTTCTGTTTGAATAAAAAAAAAGTAATGCCACAATGGAAAAGAAAATGAGATATTTTAAATGATTATTATTCTGTTTGTGTGGACCTTGTGGGTTCGGGATTCATAGGGGTTATAGCGAATAGAAGAAGTGCCTACTTCTCCAAAAAAAAAAAAAAAAGCTACCTAAGCTTTCTATGTCTCACCTTTGAAAAGAGATTACCGATGGTAATTATTTATTGAGTTATAGTACTTTACTATTCACTTTGTGGAAATACTAGTATTTGTAATATTAGAACAACCCTTTAAAAAACATAGATGAGGGACTTCCCTGGTGGTCCAGTGGGTAAGACTCTGAGTTCCCAATGGAGGGGTTCCGGGTTCAATCCCTGGTTGGGGAACTAGATCCCACCTGCATTCCACAACTGAGAAGCCCGCATGCAGCAACGAAGATCCCACGTGCCGCGATGAAGACCCGGCGCAGCCAAAATAAATTAATTAAATAAACAAATATTTGTTTAAAAAATAAAATTTCTGCATCCATTTTTTTAAAATAGATGAAATATTCTGTAAAACACCAAAAAAAGAATCTTAAAGAACACATTGTCAGCAAATAAAATAACTCTCAACAGAACAAAAAAAACTCTGCAGCTGCTTTGCAAGCTGGTTCTAGAAGCACAAGAAGCCCTGAAATGGGTCTAGTAAGGGAAAAGAGAGGCATGAATTGGCAGTACTGTGTGGCAGCAAAAGAACGACTGTGGAGTTTTCATATGTTGCCCTTTCTTTTTCTTCTAATTGAAGTATAGTTAATTTACAATTTAGTGTTAATTTCAAGTGTACAGCAAAGTGATTCAGATATATATATATATGTACATATGTACATGTACATATATATTCTTTTTCAGATTCTTTTCCCTTATAAGGTTTTACAAGATATTGAGGATAGTTCCCTGTGCCACTCAGTAGGTCCTTGTTATTTTCCTATTTTATATATAGTAGTGTGTATGTGTTAATCCCAAACTCCTAATTTATCTCCCCCTGCCCCTACTATCCCCTTTGGTAACCATAAGTTTGTTCTCTACGTCTGTGAGCCTATTTCTCATGTGTTGCCTTTTCTGCTTCCTCTTGCCCTTTGCCTGCCCTCTTCCGCCCTCTGATATCCCATAGCAGTAGAGCACGATTCTTAACTTTCTTTTTTGATCGTCTATCCTTTTGAGAATCTGAGGAAACTTATACACTGTCACCACAAAAACGGTGCATATACTCACATAATTAATAACTCACATAAGAGTTAAGAATGACTCACGTAAGACTTCTAAGAGTAGCTCGGCAGGCATGCTAAGAGTGTTCATGGACTCTTTGCCTCAACCACTTACCAAATCTAAGAACACGATAAGCACATTCATACTAAAATGCAATAAGGCTTAATACTTGGCCATTCTCTCCCAGAAGGGAGTTTTAAGTGAGGTGACTTCACCTCTGATATAACGGATCTAAGTGATATAAACATCACTGGACAATGTGGAAGCTGCATTTTGCCTCCTAAGGACCCCTTCCTGAAGCCCCAAAACCAAACCCTCATATAAGGTAAACTTAATTTTGGATGCCCTCCCTGGAACCCAAGCAAAATATATAAAATTGACTCATTTTTCCCCCAGAAATTAATTCCCCTTCCAATGCCTTAGTAATCTAGATTCAGAATCTTGGAATTTCTTTGATTCTCAATTCTTCTCCCCTCATCTGGCCATTCATCAGAAACCACCACTTTTCCTTTGTAATGTCTTTCACATCCATCTCTTCCTCTATATGTTAGTTTCCTATTGCTGCTGTGACAAATTACCACCTACTTAGTGGCTTAAACAACACAAATTTATTCTCTTATAGTTCTGGAAGCCAGAAATCCTAAATGAGTCTTACAGGGATAAAATCAAGACGTTGGCAAGACTGATTCCTTCTGGAAGCTCCAGAGGAGAATCTGTTTCTAACCTCTTCCAGCTTCTAGAAGTTGCTCACATTCCTGAGCTCGTGTCCACATTATTCCAATCTCTATTTCCACAGTAACATCACCTTCTCCTAACGTTGCCCACCTCGCCTCCCTCTTATAAAGACCCTTGTCCTTAAGTGGACACACCCAGAGAGTCCAGGGTAATTTCCCATCTCAGGATCATTAATCACATCTGCAAAGTCCCTTTCACCATATAAGAGAACATATTCACATGTTCTGGGCATTAGGACACGGACATCTGTGGCAGGCCATTATTCAGCCTTCCATACTCTACATCACTTCTTTCTCAACCCCAGTTTAGGTCCTTATCTGTATCCCTGGACTACCTCAACATTTCCCTAACTGCCTTTTCTGACCCGCACCTCCCTCCGAGTTCCTTTGGTCATTCTAGATCTGCCAAATATTCATCAGAACTTAGTTCTTCAACCTGTTCCCCACACCCATCCCAAGACCCTGACCCTAGCTTACTTTGGCCCAGCACTGAGCACTTCTGTCAAACTGATCTCTACACTGTCCCCCTACACACACACACACACACACACACACTTTAATGGAGAGACCTACCCAGCATTTTCCGGGAATTCCTCCCTGAAGAGAAAGCCTGTAAGGTTAAATTTTCAGGACGTAAAGGGAGGCCAAGCAGGGTAAGAGCAGCCCTGGCAGAGGGAACGGCGTCTGTGAAAGCCGTGAGGCTGAGAAGAGCTTGTCATTGTTACGCACTGAAAGGACAGGGGCGGGAGAGAACTTCAGAGAGAAAGTCAGGGACGTAGCATGCAGAGCTTTACAGGGGTTTTGATTTTTTTTTATACATGCAATGAGGAGGTTTTGAATAGATCACTGGTTCCTTGATGGATGGCAAGGGATGGAAGGGGAACAATAGTAGGATTAGGTAGACCAGTTAGGAGGTTATTGAGGCTCTCACAGTAATCCAGACTAGAAATAGCAGCGGCTTGGGTTCAGATGATGGCAGTAGAGATGAAGAGAAGTAGATGTAGCCAAGATCTATTCTGGAGGTAGCAGAGAAGGGAGCTGGAGGGTTGGGAGAGGAAAAACCAAAGAAAAGTCCTAGATTTCTGGCTTGAGCAGCAGGTTAGATGGCAATGATGCCCTTTACTAAGGTGGAGAAGGCTGAGAGACAACGGGTTTTAGAACATAAACAGTGTCCTCTAAAAGTATAAGATCCTTGAGGGAGTGTCTATGTTTAAATTTTGCTTACCAGTATACACAAGCACCTAGCACACTGCCCGACACGGTCAATACTAATCGAACTGGTTTTGATGATACTCCTGTAACATCCTGATGATTCACTGCTTACAAAAGGAGACTCGGCACATTTAAATGAAATATTAAACAGACATGGGATATAGTTAAAAGATTCACATTTCAAATTTGTGAAGTAAGAGTGATAAGTTAATGTCTTCTACACATATAAGCCTTATGTAAAGCAAGGGACTTTTTTTCACAGAATGTCTGATGTAAAGAAAGTCTGGGGGCTTCCCTGGTGGCGCAGTGGTTGGGGGTCCGCCTGCCAATGCAGGGGACACGGGTTCGTGCCCCAGTCCTGGAAGATCCCACATGCCGCGGAGCGAATAGGCCCGTGAGCCATGGCCGCTGAGCCTGTGCGTCCGGAGCCTGTGCTCTGCAACGGGAGAGGCCACGACAGTGAGAGGCCCGCGTACCGCAAAAAAAAAAAAAAAAAAAAAAATGAAGGGAATTCTGACAGAGGCTACAACATAGATGAATTTTGAACACATTAAGGTAGGTGAAATAAGCCAGTCGCACAAAACAATCAACTACTACACAATTCCACTTATGTGAGGTACTTAGAGCAGTCAAATTCACGGAGACAGAAAGTAGAATGCTCACTGTGAGAGGCCGCGGGGAGGGGGATATGGGGAGTTAGTTTTATGGGCACAGAGTTTCAATTTGGGAAGATGAAAAAGTTCTGGAAATGGATGTGGTGATGGTTGTACAATAAAGTGAATATATTTAATGCTACTGAACTCTGTGTTTAAAAATGGTTAAAATGGTACACTTTATGTGTATTTTACCCCAATTAAAAATAATAATTATTAATTAACTTTAAGTAGTAAGAGGTCTGTCACATGAGAAACAGTATAATAGTCTTGGGCTTCCCTGGTGGCGCAGTGGTTGAGAGTCCGCCTGCCGATGCAGGGGACGTGGGTTCGTGCCCCGGTCCGGGAAGATCCCACACGCCGCGGAGCGGCTGGGCCCGTGAGCCATGGCCGCTGAGCCTGCGCGTCCGGAGCCTGTGCTCCGCAATGGGAGAGGCCACAGCAGTGAGAGGCCCGCGTACCGCAAAAAAAAAAAAAAAAAAAAAGAAATAGTATAATAGTCTGACAGGATAAGACATTTAAGAGTGGGATCCTGATCGCAACCCTACCTTTGCAACACCTGGCACTGTGGGTATTAGTTCAGAGTAAAGTCAGTTTGAAACAATAATGGATGAGTGTGGTCACCTAATAGTTTTCATGCCCTATAGAATTATTTTATCCAGAATGAGAAATGAAGTTCACTTCTCTTCTGAACAGTCCACATCACATTCTGTTCAGCTATAGGGAAACCCTTTCAGAGACTCATAGACAAACTGAAATGGGTTCAGGGAGGAGTAATCAGGAGAGAGAAAGGATCTGAGAAGTCCTTTATGAGAAACAACTGAAGAATGACACACTAGCTGTAATGAAAAAAAGTTTTTTTTTTTTTATGAATGGGAAGAATAGAATTAAGACCAAATTTTGGAAGCTACACAGTAAGACAGTTTTCAGGTCAGTAGAAGGAAGAAATTTCCAACAGTTTCCATGGCACTTTATCAGTACCCCTCCTGTAGAACTTTCCACTTTCTATCTTTAACTAAATTTACTTCCAGAAATTACCTCAGTGGCCACATAACACCCGATGGTGCCCATATTAGGACCTGAAATACTTGTTTGATGAATTAAAGAGCGTGAGGATGATTAAACAAATGACTGTCTGAACTACAGCCAAAGATGAACTGAGCTGTCCTGTGAGGGAAGGCATTCAAACACAGGCTAGTTAACTACTTGGCAGAGATGTTATGCAGGAGATCCAGGTTTCGTTTACTTGGTTGGATTAGATGACTTTTAAAGGCCTTTCAAGCCCTAAAGATCTATGGTTTCATGACCTGGGTTTAAGCCCTGGCCCCGCCACTTTAGTAGCACTGTGGCATTAGAGAAAGTCACTGGGGTGCTTTGCTCAAATGGGATTAAAATATATACCCCACTTGTTACATAAATTATCTGGAAGATCAAAATCACATTTTAACACAAACAAGCAACAAAAACCAAAACAGAAGGTTAACTGCCTCCCTCCCTTGACTGGTGAGAAGTCATGAACTTTTAGAGGGCTCCCTAGGGAGGCGGGTGGAAGCCTGGGCTCGGAGGGCACACAACCAGAGGAACTGGCTATATTACAGGGCATATCCCTGAGGGTAAGGCAGTGTTAACCCCAAACACTGTGGACCAAGGGGCATAACCATTTCAGGCTTGATGAAGGTCAGCGTCCATCTACAGCAGGTCAGTCCCACAAGAAAAGCAAGATACACTCTCATACTGCTGTGGGGCACGGGAACAGAAGACACCCACTGGGGCAGGTGTTTCTAGATCAATCAAGGTCTCGGCCAAGTGGATGGGATTCAGGTTAATCAAAACACTTAAGAAGAAAATGGGGCAGAAGCCATGGGTCTAGGCCAACGTGGAGGGAAGTGGAGGAAGGCTGTGGCTCAGCCCAGATGCTTCAGAGCCTAACTGAAAGCACTGAAGTGAATGCCAGGCCCCAGCTGATGGGTCAGGTGCTGCAACTCTACCACTGCCTTGGTCAAAGTAGACTCTTCAGCTGCCTGAGGTTAAAGCTGTAGGAAGAAACCATCAGGTAACATAGGTGAATCAGGGAGAGAGGCAGGATTAAACGGGGAAAGTTCCCTGCAATTTATAAAGGGTTATACAGGTGTACATGTTAATAACTTAGTGATTAGAAAGCTGCCTCCAGAGTCAGATTGTCTGGGACTGAATCAGATTCGATTCAGTTTGACTTCATAGCGGGCCCCTGCCTTACCTTTCTGTCTCCATTCCTTCGGGTGTAAGATGGAGATGATAATAGTACCTACCTCAAAGCGTGGTCTGGGGTTAAATGAGATAATGTGGTAAAGCACTTAGAACAGCACCTGGCATAAAATAAGCTCGCAACAACTATCAGTAATTACAGATTTTGCCTAGAACTCAGTGATCCATTTTGAGCTACATACCGAGGTCACTTTTTTCCACTCAACAATCTATTCTTCAATTATGTCTCCGGTTGTCTTCTTCCAAATGGTTCTCAACCAGCAGTGATTTTGCCCTGAGGGACATCTGGCATTGCCTGGAGACACTGTCAGTTGTCACTATGTGTGTGTGGAGAGGGGAGGAGGTTACCGGCATCTAATAAGTAAAGGCCAGAGGTGCTGCAAAACATCCCGAGATCTAGAGATCCACACAGCAAAGAATGACCTGGCCCCAAATGTCAAGAGCAAAGACGTTGAGAAATCCTGACCACACTCATTTCTAGTAATCAGCAAAATTTCATTTAATGCAGCTCTGAAGGAGAAAGGTGGCATCTTCTCCTTCCTTCACTTTCCAGATGGAATGTACGCAAAGCTGCAACCCCCGGTGGGCACTGCCACAAAGACTCTTCTTATCCTTGTCCCTTCTTGTAGTGCTCTGGAGTTGGGGTGTGGCGGGATTTATACACCCCAGAACGCAGTGGACCGTTTCATTCCTTCCAGTTGCTTTCAGGGAGCTGCAGTTCTCATACGGATACAGACTGACTTGGGGAGTGGAGGTGAAGAGCGACGACAGGGTCTTCATGTCTGCTTTCAGCGAGGATCATTCTGTTTCTGCCAGCATAATGTCAGTGATCTGTCAACTATTTTCATTCTTCAGTTGTGTCTTGTTGCTTCACGGATGGTGGAAATTCCTTCTGGTGGACGGTTAAGAGATTCCAAAATTCAACCATTCTGGAGAGGGAGTTTGAGGTTGCCATGGTTCCTGGAACAACACAAGTGTTTTCACTGACAGCTAGCAAAGGCTGGCAGGGCTGCAAGTCAGGTGTCCTTTAAAATCATTACCTTCTCTTCATGCCTGCTCATTTGTTTTGGAAAGGGTAGATTAAGGCACGGGCATCTCCTCTGGGGCGATCAATAAATCTGTAGTGAGGACTTTCCTTTTCTCAGATACTCAGAGTCGCTAGAATTAGATTTCAAATCCATGCAAAGATGTGGGAAGGGAAGCTCTGCACCCTTTGGGTCACCATCCTATCATCCTCTCCCAGAATTGCCCAGAACTCCGGAAATCAGCGTAAGTGTGCGGTCCATGGTTCACAGGTCTTTAGTGATGCTGCCTGGTAGCAGTGTGAATAAATGGTTATACTGTACAAATTTCTAATTTGGGGTATAAAATATTCAACTAAAAATGGCATCTAATCCAGAGATCAAGCTTTCTAAGAACTGGAAGTGGCTGTACGATCAACCTGATGAAATTCATATTCCGTGTGCACACAAAGAATGTTTTCTAACGACTGATAAGTAAGCTAACTTTTCATTTTCTTCCCCAAATGGCTACGGAGTCTCTTTTTCTCAGTGAAGACTGATCTTGAATACACGCAAATGCTGAAACCCAGCTGTTTCTCTTTGTGAGCAAAAGGCAGTCTTAAATTAGTTTTCATAACATATACATATCTTTCACTCCAGTAAAGTGCAATACTCAATAAACAATGTTTTAATTAAAATCCGGTGAACACTGTTTCTGTTCTTTTTCTCCCTAAATAGTCCTGCCCCATACTTTTTGCATCCGATGCCCCACAAGTATTGCCAAAATTTAATTTTTCAAAAAACAATATCAAATTACTGACTTTTTAAAAAAAAATTTACTTATTTATTTGGCTGCACTGGGTGCTCTTTGAGGCGCGCAGGATCTCCGTTGCCGCGCGCAGGATCTTCAGTTGCAGCCTGGGGGATCTAGTTCTCTGACCAGGGGTGGAACCCGGGGCCCCTGCACTGGGAGCATGGAGTCTTAACCGGCGGACCACCAGGGAAGTCCCCCGACCTTATTTCGATTGTAGAGGTTACGGTTAAAATGTCCCCATTTATGTAACTTTAATGACAGGCTTCATGAAGGAGAAGAGCTTTACCACTTTTACATACTGATAAATCAATTTTCGGTTAGAAGATGGCTTGAGGCCACATATACTTCATTAGCTGCCGTCAGCTGAACGGCGGCCATAACCCTGAATTTCCGAGCGCTTATTCCTTGGTAGAGTAGAATCGATACTATCAGGAAAACTACATTGTCAAAATCAATTGTTTTGGAGGATTTCTTCTTTGGTGCTGTGCTATCTTATCTAAATTGAATGTGTCTAACTGGAAACACAGCCCTGTCAGCACATACTTGGAAACCAACTGTATTAGTTTGGTAGGGCTACCATAACAACGTACCACAGACAGAGTGGTTTATACAACAAAAATTTGTCTTCTTACAGTTCTGGAGGTTAGAAGTCTGAGACCAAGTTGTTGGCAGGGCTGGTTTCTTCTGACGTCTCTCTGCTTGGCTTGTAGGTGGCCGTCTTCTCCCTGTGTCTTCACATGGTCTTCCCTCTCTGTGCATCTCCGTCCCAATTTCCTCTTCTTATGAGGACACGAGTCAGATTGGATTAGGGCCCACTCTAATGACCGCATTTTAACTTGACTGTCTCTTTAAAGATCCTGTCTCGGGCTTCCCTGGTGGCGCAGTGGTTGAGAGTCCGCCTGCTGATGCAGGGGACACGGGTTCATGCCCCGGTCCGGGAGGATCCCACATGCCGTGGAGCGGCTGGGCCCGTGAGCCATGGCTGCTGGACCTGTGGGTCCGGAGCCTGTGCTCCGCAACGGGAGAGGCCACATCAGTGAGAGGCCCGCGTACCACAAAAAAAAAAAAAAGATCCTGTCTCCAAATAGAACCACATTCTGAGGTACTAAGAATCAGTATTTCAACGTATAAGTTTTAGAAGGACACAATTCAGCCCATAACACTGTCAAAAATCCAGAAATAGCAAAATTAAAACCACCAGATCAGTAAATAGTATTTAGTAAGAGTTACTGGGCATATAAGAACAGTTTGAGAAGTGGGAGGTTTCAGCTTTAAAACTGATATGAAGCTCAAGGACGTGATGTTACAGGATGATTTAAAAAATGAAAATAAGGAAGTCGTTTAACTTTTACAATGATTGGTTATTTCAATGGGGGTTTCCAGATGGTAGGGGGTTGGTTAAAAGTGATTATCTGATAACATATTTAGGAAGATAACACATTTCTTTTATGATATCAGAGGCATTTACAAGAAATAACATAAGTTAACTTTTAATTATGTTCATGAAATAATCTCCATTTAGCTTTTTTTTTTTGCGGTACGCGGGCCTCTCACTGTTGTGGCCTCTCCTGTTGCGGAGCACAGGCTCCGGACGCGCGGGCTCAGCGGCCATGGCTCACGGGCCCAGTTGTTCCACGGCATGTAGGATCCTCCCGGACCGGGGCACGAACCCATGTCCCCTGCACCGGCAGGCGGACTCTCAACCACCGTGCCACCAGGGAAGTCCTCCATTTAGTTTTACTTCTGTGGCTTAAATGGTTTTGTCTGCCACGGAATTTACAAGTCTGGTCTCCATTTTGTATTTAATTTTTAACAGTACCAGTTCACAGATTTTTCCGTGTTTTTCATTTGGTTTAGGTGGAATAAAGTAGTCCCAGATAAATATCTCTATACAGAAAAATTGTATCTAAAGTATATTCAAACTGGAGCCAGATTACAGCACAAGCATAGGTTGCTGGAGATTCCTAAATGTTACTGTTAAAGATGGCAGATTTGGGGACCAACATAGGTCCCAAGCCTGAGGATGTCAAAGGCCATTAAACACCTGCATGTGTCAAAGCTTTGGTTAGATATATCTGAGACTTTGTACCTGAGCCCTCCAGTTTGCACACCAAGGTCATCCTTCCAGGACCTGGGCAAAAACAAAAGAGTGAATGAGAGTTCAGAAGAAACCTTTGGAAAATATTTTCAAACCAAGGTAGTTTCTACGTTCGATGCTCAGTTTAGAGACAAGGACATTCAAAGTGCACAGAGGCTACCACTGCTCTAAAGAAAACGAAAAGCCCTAAAGGTTCTCCAGCACCTGCAGGCCTTGGCTTTGCCTCCTTTCCCCTGCCTCTCTGCCACTCTGGAGAGGTGCGATGTGGAGATGGAAAAGTCTAAAGAACAAAATAGCAAGAAGCGGGCACTACACTGGACACAGATGTGTTTCCACCCACTCAAAACTTAAATGAGGGGAGCAGCATGATAACCGGTAGAGGAACCAGCGGGGAGCTGAACTTCCACAGCCCCTCGCCACCTGCCGCTTCACCGCACCTGCGTCCTAGACGCACGCGCAGTCATACAAGAGCAGGACCGCCCAATCCCCAAAGGCGAGCAGCGGGGATGCCAACGAGCGCCGCCAGGCCCATCCCCTTCAAGATCTTTCTGGCCAAATCCATAGGGCCGGGAGAACACATGTGCACGGCCTGGAGAGCAGAGAATCAAGGTTCAGGGAACACACACAGTGACTTTCATGGGTACATGGATATATGACTGCATCCAGTGGGGACAAATAAATAATAAGAGTAAATTCAAAGTAGTATACTTAGGATGAAAAGTTAAATGCTACAAAGTGCATATATACTGGTGACAAGTGGACATATTCTGGGGTGAAAAATTAAATAAGCATGTAATGTATCAAATATTCAGGTTCCTATTACACACCAGGCCCTAATGCAAGAAATTACCAATGAGCAATACAGAGCCAATTAGAAAATAAGGGTCTTCTTAAATAGTGAGTTCAATTCTCATCTTAATATTCTCAGTGATACCACATGGAATCTCTCAGTGAAAATCTTGAGGGACTTCCCTGGTGGTCCAGTGGTTAAGACTCTGTGCTTCCGGGACATCCCTGGTGGCGCAGTGGTTAAGAATCCGCCTGCCAATGCAGGGGACACGGGTTCGAGCCCTGGTCCGGGAAGATCCCACATGCCGCGGAGCAACTAAGCCCGTGCGCCACAACTACTGAGCCTGAGCTCTAGAGCCTGTGAGCCACAACTACTGAGCCCGCGAGACACAACTACTGAAGACCACGCACCTGGAGCCCGTGCTCCGCAACGAGAAGCCACCGCAATGAGAAGCCCGCGCACCACAACAAAGAGTAGCCCCCGCTCGCCGCGACTAGAGAAAGCCTGCATGCAGCAACGAAGACCCAGTACAGCCAAAATATAAATAAATAAATAAATAAAAGACTCTGCGCTTCCACTGCAGGGGGCTCAGGTTCGATTCCTGGTTGGGGAACTAAGATCCCACATACCATGCAGCATGGCCAAAAAAAATCTTGAAAGAAATAAATGAATGATCAGCATAGTGTAGTAGAAAAATCATGGACTTCGGATACCTACAAATGAGAGTTCAAATCCTAGCTCTGCAGCTAAGGCAGCTGTGCCAATGTTTCCTTGTTAAGTGGGAATTATAATATCCACCCTACAGTTTATGCTGAGGATGAAATGAGCTTATGTCTTTAAAGGGTCTAACATAGGTCCTGGCACTGGGGCTCTGAATTATTAGTTCCCTTTCCTCTCTGTTCTTTCCCTGCTCTGGAGTATATCAATGAGACATTTGTTTTCAACTGAAGCATAAAGGAATGAATTTATATAAAGGAACAAATTTCCTGATGGTGTACATTTTCAAATATTAAAGCAGGTAAACCCAGCAACTGGGGGCTTAAGGAATCTCGAGTTTCCTTTAGTAGAGATGAGTTTTTCAAAGGCAGTCATGTGGATAGGAGAATGGAGTGAAGACTTCCTAGAATGAGGGGAGAATAAAAAAGAGAAGTCTCGACATTTGCAACTGAAGGCTTTCAATTTCGAAAAGCTTAATTCATGTCTCAAACAAGGCCTCTCACCGTCCACTCTGTAATATACAGGCAGTAGAGCCAGGTGGAAAGAGAATGGGCTAGGGAGGCAGACAGACAGAAGCTGGCATCCTAGCCATCTGTGAACTTGGACATACCATTTAACTTCTTTGAGGCTCATTTTCCCCGTGTGCAAGTTGCAGATATGGACACTTGCTGGCAAGATTGTTCTGAGAATTATATGAGGTAACACAGGGCTCATGCTCAGGAAATAAATAAAAGTTTTAATACAACCAACCCTGAACTGAGGGACCTTGAACCACTGGCTGTCACTGAGAAATTTCATTGAGATGATGGAAAGAGAAAGGTGTAAAAAAATGAAAGAAAGGGCTTCCCTGGTGGCGCAGTGGTTGAGAGTCCGCCTGCCCATGCAGGGGACACGTGTTCGTGTCACGGTCCGGGAAGATCCCACATGCCGCGGAGCGGCTGGGCCCGTGAGCCATGGCCGCTGAGCCTGTGCGTCTGGAGCCTGTGCTCTGCAATGGGGGAGGCCACAACAGTGAGAGGCCCGCGTACCACAAAAAAGAAAAAAAAAAAAAAAGGTTTATACCATATCATTTCTAAAGTTTGCCTGTGTGATAATTGTTTTATTTAGCTTAATTCTAGATCCTCTGTTTGGCTCTCCATGAACATTAGCTTGAGTAAGCCTGGAAATTAACACGCTACCCAAAATCATTATCCAAAATCAACAAAGGCAGCAGCACATTTTAGTATACATATTTGTTAGAACAAGGCATGATTGCTAACCAATAAATGAATGTACTAACCTCAGTCAACATAATTCTGACTCTGTCCATGGAGCTAGGCCTTCTCTCTTTCCCAATGAAATGCCAAGGTATCCCATGAACTTCTCATATGTTCCTCTTACATGTCAAAAATTGCTCCCAATCTCAATCACATACTGACTCTTCCCATCATTAGCTCTTCCTGTCTTCCATTAAGAAAGTCCTTATTGGCAGCTGAGCAGGCTTAATCAAATTCAGCTGGGAAAAATTATAGCCTCCACCTCACTAAATAGCAGTCATTATTGTATAAAGCCCACCTCTAATCTCGACCATTTTATTTACCTCATCTTCAAAATTACTTTCTTCTTCATCTGACATCACGTGCCAGCTGCCAAGACGCAGCCTTCTGCCATTGTAATTGGTATTGCCGTCACACCCTTTTACATCCTGAGGGGATACTCCCCATTAACAAGGTTTCCTCCCAAATGCCTTACCCTTGAACCATGTATTGGGCACGGCCTTGTCATTCTATTTGGCACCTTGCCAAATATTTCTCCTAAACGAGAATCGCTTAGTCAATACTGATCACGTTTCTAACAACCAGTGGCAACGATGTTAAGCAACGTGGGTTTCACCCTTTACTACCCCCCAAAATATCAATAATTTCCGTTCTCTTTTCCAGTGCCTTCCTCTTTAGAGTTCAGGGCACTTGAGGAACAAAAATATTGTCAAATGTGACGAGTTTATGCTGAATGTTTTTCGTTATTCTGTTCATTTACAAGGAACAAAGACCCTTTCAAATTAGCTCACGTGGAGGAACGAGGAAATTAGGATTTCATGGAAATCCAAGAACTGAAGCAGGGAAATTGGGCTTGGATTCAAGGTCATTCTAGAAACCTTAGATGCAGACGTGCCAGAATCTTTCCTCTACTACTCTACTGTTCGTGTTACTCAGTTCTATTCTATGTATATACTTCTTTCTATCTTGCTTTAATAACTGTTTCTTTTTATTTATAATTTCTACTTCCCTATAATTTTAGCTTACATGTGGTCCATTTTAGCCTCCCAAGTCCTGATTCTGTCTCACAAATTTTCAGCTAAAGCTTCCACCAGTAACTGAAAAATTCTTTCTTTGTTTCTTAGGTCCGATTCTCACTTGGTTAAATTAATCTTTTTGAATCTGGGCTTAGAGAGTGAAGATTACTGCCTCACCTGAGGATTCGCTGTTCTTGGGTCAGATGGTTATTCCAGTCCAATAAACAGACGGGGAAAGGAGGGAGACATCACCATAGTACTATATATGACTCCTGAGACAGCAGGGTCCAATGGGGGATCAGTTTCCTTGGTGGAGGTTGTGGATAGGACAAGCACAAAAATGAAGGTGGCCAGTAGTTACGGATAAAATAAGATGTAGCCCAATTCTCACAATATTTATCTCAACTGGGTCTCAATTTTGTCAAATTCTCTTATGCCATTTTATTTAGGTAATGCGACCATGTAAGAGAAATGTAACAATTATAAATTCTTTAAAAGATTACTACAGCACCTACAAAAAATGCTTAGTTAACATAATACTTAATGGTGAAAGACTGAATGTTTTCCTCCTAAGACCAGAAACAAGGCAAGGATGTCTGCTCTTGTCATTTCTGTTCAACGTCATGCTGGAGGTTCTAGAAGGACAATTAGGTAATAAAATAAAGGCACCTAGTTTGTACATGAGGAATTAAAACGATCTCTATGACAGTTACAATATTGTATATGGAAATGATATTGTATATAGAAAACCCTAAGGAATCTAGTAAAAAACAAACTAAACTAATAAGCAAAGCACATGAAAAGATGCCCAGCATCATTAGCCATCAGAGAAACGCAAATTAAAACCACAATGTGATATCTCACATCTCTCAGAATGGCCATCATCAAAAAAAACACAAATAATAAATGTCGGTGAGGATGTGGACAAAAGGGAACTTATACATTGTTGGTGGGAATGTAAATTGGTGCAGCCACAGTGGAAAACATTATGCAGGTTCCTCAATAAACCAAAAACAGAACTACTGTATGACCCAGCGATTCCACTCCTGGGCACAGAGCTAAAGAAAACAAAAAAATTAATTCGAAAAGACACATGCACCCCAATGTCCACAGCAGCATTATTTACAATTGCTAACATATGGAAGCAAGCTCAGGGTCCTTCAACAGATGAATGGTTAAAGAATATGTGAAATTTTGTGCTTCAAAGCACACCACCAAAGAGTGAAAAGACAATCGACAGAATGAGACAAATTTGCAATTTGAGACATATTTGCAAATCATGTATCTGATAAGGGACTTGTATCCAGAATATCCATAGAATAATTACGCGACAATAATAAAAAGACTACCCAATTGAAAAAAGTCCAAAGGATCTGAACAGACATTCCTCCAAAAAAGATACACAAATGACCAATAAACACATGAGAAAAGATGCCCAACATCATTAGCCATCGTGGAAATAAAAGTCAATACAAGGAGGGAGGACCTTCAAGATGGCAGAGAAGTAACACATGGACATCACCTTCCTCCCCACAGATACACCAGAAATACATCAACACGTGGAACAACTCCTACAGAACACCTACTGAACGCTGGCAGAAGACCTCAGGCCTCCCAAACGGCAAGAACCCCCCACCCCCCCCCGCCACGTACCTGGGTAGGGCAAAAGAAAAAACAGAGACAAAAGAATAGGGACGGCACCTGCAACAGTGGGAAGGAGCTGTGAAGGAGGAAAAGTTTCCACACACTAGGAGCCCCTTCGCGGGCGGAGACTGCGGGTGGCGGAGGGGGGAAGCTTCGGAGCCACGGAGGAGAGCACAGCCACAGGGGTGCGGAGGTCAAAGCGGAGAGATTCCCGCGCAGAGGATCGGTGCCGACCGGCACTCACCAGCCCGAGAGGCTTGTCTGCTCACCCGCCGGGGCGGGCGGGGCTGCGAGCTGAGGCTCGGGCTTCTGTCGGAGCGCCGGGAGAGGACTGGGGTTGGCGGCGTGAACACAGCCTGCAGCGGGTTAGTGCACCACGGCTAGCCGGGAGGGAGTCCAGGGAAAAGCCTGGACCTGCCGAAGAGGCGAGAGACTTCTTCTTCCCTCTTCGTTACCGGGCATGGGATGCTAAGGCTGCTGCTGCCGCCACCAAGAAGCCTGTGTGCGAGCACAGGTCACTATCCACACTCCCCTCCCCGGAGCCTGTGCAGCCCGCCACTGCCGGGATCCCGGGATCCAGGGGCAACTTCCTCTGGAGAACGCACAGCGCGCCTCAGGTTGGTGCAACGTCACGCCGGCGCAACGTCATGCCGGCCTCTGACGCCGCAGGCCCGCCCCGCACTCCGTGCCCCTCCCTCCCCCGGCCTGAGTGAGCCAGAGCCCCGAATCAGCGGCTCCTTTAACCCCGTCCTGTCTGAGCAAAAAACAGACACCCTCCGGCGACCTACACGCAGAGGCGGGTCCAAATCCACAGCTGAGCCCCGGGAGCTGTGCGAACAAAGAAGAGAAAGGGAAATCTCTCCCAGCAGCCTCAGAAGCAGTGAATTAAGTCTCCACAATCAATTTGATGTGCCCTGCATCTGTGGAATACCTGAATAGACAACGAATCAGCCCAAAACTGAGGTGGTGGATTTTTGGAGCAATTGTAGGCTTGCGGTTTGTCTTCTGGGTCTAATTTGTTTCTAGTTTTAGTTTATCTTAGTTTAGTATTTAGAGCTTATTATCACTGGTAGATTTCATTATTGGTTTGGTTGCTGTCTTCCTTTTATATATATATATATATTTTTTTTTTCTCTCTCTCTTTTTCTGAGTGTCTATGTGTATGCTTCTTTGTGTGATTTTGTCTGTATAGGTTTGCTTTTACCATTTGTCCTAGGGTTCTGTCTGTCAGGTTTTGTTAGTATAGTTTCTAGCACTTGTTATCATTAGTGGATTTGTTTATTGGTTTGGTTGCTCTCTCCGTTTTTTTAAATTGTTTTATTTTAATGATATTTTTTAATTTTTTACTTTAATAACTTTTATTTACTTATTTTCTTTCTTTCTTTTTTTCTTTTCTCCCTTTTCGTCTGAGCCGTGTGGCTGACAGGGTCTTGGTTGCTCCAGCCAGGTGTCAGGCCTGAGCCCCTGAGATGGAAGAGCCGAGTTCAGGACATTGGTCCACCAGACCTCCCGGCCCCTTGTAATATTAATCGGCGAAAGCCCTCCCAGAGATCTCCATCTCAACGCTAAGACTCAGCTCCACTAAATGACCAGCAAGCTACAGTGCTGGACACCTATGCCAAACAACTAGTAAGATAGGAACACAACCCCACCCATTAGCAGAGAGGCTGCCTAAAATCATAATGACTTCACAGACACCCCAAAACACACCACCGGAGGCAGTCCTGCCCACCAGAAAGCCAAGATACAGCCTCATCCACCAGAACACAGACACCAGTCCCATCCACCAGGAAGCCTACACAACCCACTGAACCAACCTTAGCCACTGGGGGCAGACACCACAAACAACACGAGATATGAACCTGCAGCCTGCAAAAAGAAGATCCCAAACACAGTAAGATAAGCGAAATGAGAAGGCAGAGAAACACACAGCAGATGAAGGAGCAAGGTAAAAACCCACCAGACCAAACAAATGAAGAGGAAATAGGCAGTCTACCTGAAAAAGAATTCAGAGTAATGATAGTAAAGATGATCCAAAATCTTGGAGACAGAATGGAGAAAATACAAGAAACGTTTAACAAGGACCTAGAAAAACTGAAGAGCTAACAAATAATGATGAACAACACAACAAATGAAATTTAAAATTCTCTAGAAGGAATCAATAGCAGAATAACAGAGGCAGAAGAACGGATAAGTGACCTGGAAGATAAAATAGTGGAAATAACTACTGTAGGGCAGAATAAAGAAAAAAGAATGAAACGAATTGAGGACACTCTCAGAGACTGCGGGGACAACATTAAATGCACCAACATTCAAATTATAGGGGTCTCAGAAGAAGAAGAGAAAAAGAAAGGGACTGAGAAAATATTTGAAGAGATTATAGTTGAAAAGTTCTCTAATATAAGAAAGGAAATAGTCAAGTCCAGGAAATGCAGAGAGTCCCGTACAGGACAAATCCAAGGAGAAACACAAGACACCTATTAATCAAACCATCAAAAATTAAATACAAAGAAAAAATATTAAAAGCAGCAAGGGAAAAACAACAAATAACATACAAGGGAATCCCCATAAGGCTAATAGCAGATCTTTCAGCAGAAACTCTGCAGGCCAGAAGGGTGTGGCAGGACATATTTAAAGTGATGAAAGGGAAAAATCTACAACCAAGATTACTCTACCCAGCAAGGATCTCATTCAGATTCCACGGAGAACTTAAAACCTTTACAGACAAGCAAAAGCTAAGAGAATTCAACAGCACCAAACCAGCTTTACAACAAATGCTAAAGGAATTATTCAGGGCTGGAAACACAACACAAGGAAAAGACCTACAATAACAAACCCAGAACAATTAAGAAAATGGTATAGGAAGATACATGTCGATAATTACCTTAAATGTAAATGGATTAAATGCTCCAACCAAAAGACATAGACCGGCTGAATGGATACAGAAACAAGACCCATATATAGGCTGTCTACAAGAGACCCACTTCAGACCTAGGGACACATACAGACTGAAAGTGAGGGGATGGAAAAAGATATTCCATGCAAATGGAAATCAAAAGAAAGCTGGAGTAGCAATTCTCATATCAGACAAAATAGACTTTAAAATAAAGACTATTACAAGAGACAAAGAAGGACACTACATAACGATCAAGGGATCGATCCAAGAAGAAGATATAACAATTGTAAATATTTGTGCACCCAACGTAGGAGCACCTCAGTACATAAGGCAAACGCTAACAGCCATAATAGGGGAAATTGGCAGTAACACGGTCATTGTAGGGGACTTTAACACCCCACTTTCACCAATGGACAGATCATCCAAAATGAAAATAAATAAGGAGACACAAGCTTTAAATGATACATTAAACAAGATAGACTTAATTGATATTTATAGGACATTCCATCCAAAAGCAACAGAATTCACTTTCTTCTCAAGTGGTCATGGAACGTTCTCCAGAATAGATCATATCTTGGGTCACAAATCAAGCCTTGGTAAATTTAACAAAATGAAATCATGTAAGTATCCTTTCCGACAACAACGCTGTAAGACTAGATATCAATTTCAGGAAAAAAACTGTAAAAAAGACAAACACATGGAGGGTAAACAATATGCTACTAAGTAACCAAGAGACCACTGAAGAAATCAAAGAGGAAATCAAAAAACACCTAGAAACAAATGACAATGAAAACACAACGACCCAAAACCTATGGGATGCAGCAAAGACAGTTCTGAGACGGAAGTTTATAGCAATACAATCCTACCTCAAGAAACAAGAAACATCTCAAATAAACAACCTAACCTGACACCTAAAGCAATTGGAGAAGAAGAACAAAAAGAAAACCCCAATGTTAGCAGAAGGAAAGAAATCATAACATTCAGATCAGAAATGAAAAAGAAATGAAGGAAATGATAGCAAATATCAATAAAATTAAAAGCTGGTTCTTTGAGAAATAAACAAAATTGATAAACCATTGCCAGCCTCATCAAGAAAAAAAGGGAAAAGACTCAAATCAATAGAACTAGAAATGGAAAAGGAGAAATAACAACTGACACTGCAGAAATACAAAGGCTCATGAGGGATTACTACAAGCAACTATATGCCAATAAAATGGACAACCTGGAAGAAATGGACACATTCCTAGAAAAGCACAACCTTTTGAGAACTGAACCAGGAAGGGATAGAAAATATATATAAACCAATTACAAGCACTGAAATTGAAACTGTGATTAAAAATCTTCCGACAAACAAAAGCCCAGGACCAGGTGGCTTCACAGGCGAATTCTATCAAACACTTAGAGAAGAGCTAACACCTATCCTTCTCAAACTCTTCCAAAATATAGCAAAGGGAGGAATGCTCCCAAACTCATTCTACGAGGCCACCATCACCCTGATATCAAAACCAGACAAAAATGTCACAAAGAAAGAAAACTACAGGAAAGTATCACTGATGAACATAGATGCAAAAATCCTCAATAAAATACTAGCAAACAGAATCCAACAGCACATTGAAAGGATCACACACCATGATCAAGTGGGGTCTATGCCAGGAATGCAAGGATTCTTCAGTATATGCAAATCAATCAACGTGATACACCATATTAACAAACTGAAGAATAAAAACCATATGATCATCTCAATAGATGCAGGAAAAGCTTTCAACAAAATTCAACACCAATTTATGATAAAAACTCTCCAGAAAGTAGGCATAGAGGGAACTTACCTCAACATAATAAAGGTCATATATGACAAACCCACAGCCAACATCATTCTCAATGGTGAAAAACTGAAAGCATTTCCTCTAAGATCAGGAACAAGACAAGGTTGCCCACTCTCACCACTGTTATTCAACGTAGTTTGGGAAGTTTTAGGCACAGAAATCAGAGAAGAAAAAGAAATAAAAGGAATCCAAATTGGAAAAGAAGAAGTAAAGCTGTCACTGTTTGCAGATGACATGACACTATATATAGAGAATCCTAAAGATGCTACCAGAAAACTACTAGAGCTAACCAATGAATTTGGTAAAGTAGCAGGATACAAAATTAATGCACAGAAATCTCTGGCATTCCTATACACTAATGATGAAAAAGCTGAAAGAGAAATTAAGAAAACACTCCCATTTACCATTGCAACAAAAAGATTAAAATACCTAGGAATAAACCTACCTAGGGAGACAAAAGACCTGTATGCAGCAAACCAAAGACACTGATGAAAGAAATTAAAGATGATACAAACAGATGGAGAGATATTCCATGCTCTTGGACTGGAAGAATCAACATTGTGAAAATGACCATACTACCCAAAGCAATCTACAGATTCAATGCAATCCCTATCAAACTACCAATGGCATTTTTCACAGAACTAGAACAAAAAATTTCACAATTTGTATGGAAACACAAAAGACCCCAAATAGCCAGAGCAATCTTGAGAAAGAAAAATGGAGCTGGAGGAATCAGGCTCCCTGACTTCAAACTATACTACAAAGGTACAGTAATCAAGACAGTATGGTACTGGCACAAAAACAGAAATACAGATCAATGGAACAGGATAGGAAGCCCAGAGATAAACCCACACACATATGGTCACCTTATCTTTGTTAAAGGAAGCAAGAATATACAATGGAGAAAAGACAGACTCTTCAATAAGTGGTGCTGGGAAAACTGGACAGCTACATGTAAAGGAATGAAATTAGAACACTTCCTAACACCATACACAAAAGTAAACTCAAAATGGCTTAAAGATCTACATTAAGGCCAGACACCATCAAATTCTTAGAGGAAAACATAGGTAGAACACACTATGACATAAATCACAGCAAGATCCTTTTTGACCCACCTCCCAGAGAAATGGAAATAAAAATAAACAAATGGGACCTAATGAAATTTAAAAGCTTTTGCACAGCAAAGGAAACCATAAACAAGATGAAAAGACAACACTCAGAATGGGAGAAAAGATTTGCAAACGAAGCAACTGACAAAGGATTAATCTCCAAAATATACAAGCAGCTCATGCAGCTCAATATCAAAAAAACAAACAACCCAATCCAAAAATGGGCAGAAGACCTAAATAGACATTTCTCCAGAGGAGATATACAGATTGCCAACAAGCATACGAAAGGATGCTCAACATGACTAATCATTAGAGAAATGCAAATCAAAACCACAATGAGGTATCACCTCGCACCGGTCAGAATGGCCATCATCAAAAAATCTACAAACAGTAAATGCTGGAGAGGGTGTGGAGAAAAGGGAACCCTCTTGCACTGTTGGTGGGAATGTAAATTGATGCAGCCACTATGGAGAACAGTATGGAGATTCCTTAAGAAACTAAAAATAGAATTGCTATATGACCCAGCAATCCCACTGCTAGGCATATACCCTGAGAAAACCGTAATTCAAAAAGAGTCATGTACCACAATGTTCATTGCAGCACTTTTACAATAGCCAGAATATGGAAGCAACCTAAGTGTCCATCAACAGATGAATGGATAAAGAAGATGTGGCATATATATACAATGGAATATTACTCAGCCATAAAAGAAATGAAATTGAGTTATTTGTAGTGAGGTGGATGGACCTAGAGTTTGTCATACAGGGCGAAGTAAGTCAGAAAGAGAAAAATAAATACCGTATGTTAACACATATATATGGAGTCTAAAAAAATAAAAATAAAAAGGTTCTGAAGAACCATGGGGCAGGACAGGAATAAAGACACAGACATAGAGAATGGACTTGAGGACACGGGGAAGGGGAACAGTAAGATGGGACGAAGTGAGAGAGTGCCATGAACATATACACACTAGCAAATGTAAAATAGATAGTTAGTGGGAAGCACCCGCAGAGCACAGGGAGATCAGCTCAGTGCTTTGTGACCACCTAGAATGGTGAGAGAGGGAGCGTGGAAGGGAGACGCAAGAGGGAGGGGATATGGGCATATATGAATATCTGATTCACTTTGTGATACAGCAGAAACTAACACACCATTGTAAAGCAATTATACTCCAATAAAGATGTTAAAAAAAAAAAACTACATGGAGGGAACTTCCCCGGTGGTCCAGTGGGTGGATCCCACATGCTGCATCCAAGATTTCCTATGCCTCAACTAAGACTGGGTGCCGCCAAAATAAGTAAATAAATGTTAAAAAAAACTACATGGAAATATGACATCACATCCACTAAGATTCCTATTGCTGTTATGCTTTCTAACCAAACAATTATAAAACAATTCTTAAACCGCTATTTTAGCAAAGAATACAAAATTAGAACTGTTATTTCACTCGGCCAGTAACCTCTTTTCTGGTTCATAAGAGCAACCAGTTTAATAAAGATGTCAGCTCTTTCATTATTAAACATTAAATATCTGAAATATTACAAATATTATATGACCAGTTTGGGATAAGAAAGAAGAAAAGTAAATAAACTACTGAAACATGGTTTCTTCAGTACCTGTTGTGAAATTCCAGTTCTAGATCCAGAAAAAAATTGGAAAAAATACCCCTAGCACAGGAATTATATTACACATTATAGAAGAACATGACACAGTATTAAAGAATTACTGGGAGACTACTACTATAACAGCAAGGTCCAAAAACTATTTCAAAAACTCTGTGACAAAGCTTACTTAAATAACATCAGATTCATCTGAGATTAGCAATGTCCAGGGTGTTTCCATTTTTACGAGGCAAAAAACCAAAAACAATCATAATTGCATAATTAAGCCATGTGACTTTTTAAAAAACAGGTTCTCTAGTGCATGAAAGGACTAGAAAAGTATATAAAAGAATCATTATTACTAACTGACATTGACATAAATATTACCAGTTTTGGTAGTCACCAATATTTTAGGTTTTCCTTTTTCCATATGGATAGTATTTCCCACCCCACTGAAGTTAAACATAACCTTATGACTTTTTTGATAAATAATATTTGAACGTAAGTGGAATGTACATAATTTTACGGTTCCTTTCCTTCTGCCAAGGTAACCAGCAACATCCTAGCTGGTGAAACCTCTCAAAGACTGGACCCCTCAGTAAAGACAGCAGGAAAGACAGATCCCAATCAATCGTTCAAAAAAGATAAAATACTGGTAATTTCATGTAATTTAACCTAACAACATGAACACAAAATAAACTCATTATTTTAGGCCACTGAGATTTGGGGGTTGTTTTCACTGTACCATGTCTAGCCTATCCTAATTGATTTCCCCAAAGGGCAAGGAAGTCCTTTCTAAAATATTTGGTTCTGGGCTTCCCTGGTGGCGCAGTGGTTGGGAGTCCGCCACTGAGAAGCCACCACAACGAGAATTCTCGCCCGCGCACTGCAACGAAGAGTAGCCCGCGCTCTCCGCAACTAGAGAAAGCCTGCAGGCAGCAACAAAGACCCAACGCAGCCAAAAATAAATAAAAGTAAAAGAAATTTTTAAAAAATAGGCCTGGAAAGCCCAGAATATGCCAGGACTAGAGATTATAAAATTTGAAGAAAAAAAAAACAAAACAGCAAACCCTCAGCAGCATATTAAAAGGATCATATACCATGATCAAGTGAGACTCACCCTTAGATATAAAGATGATTCAACATACGCTAATCAATAAATGTGATATATTAATAGAATGAAGGATAAAAATCATATGATCATCTCAAGAGATGAAGAAAAAGCATTTGACAAATTTCAACATCCTTGGGGCTTCCCTGGTGGCGCAGTGGTTGAGAGTCTGCCTGCTAATGCAGGGGACATGGGTTCGAGCCCTGGTCTGGGAGGATCCCACTTGCCACAGAGCAACTAGGCCCGTGAGCCACAACTACTGAGCCTGCGCGTCTGGAGCGTGTGCTCCGCAGCAAGAGAGGCCGCGATAGTGAGAGGCCTGCGCACCGCGATGAAGAGTGGCCCCCACGTGCCACAACTAGAGAAAGCCCTCCCACAGAAACGAAGACCCAACACAGCAAAAATAAATAAATAAAATTGAGTTGTTCATTTAAATAAAAAATTCAACATCCTTTCATGATTTAAAAAAAAAAAAACTCTCAACAAATTTGGCATAGAACAAATGTAGTACTTCAACATATTGGGCTGGCCAAAAAGTTCATTCAGGGTTTTCTGTAAGACGTTATGGAAAAACCCGAACGAACTTTTTGGCCAACCCAATAATAAGTCCATATACGACAAGTCCACAGCTAGCATCATACCTAATGGTGAAAACCTGAAAGCTTTTCCTTTAAGATCAGGATTAAGACAAGGATGCCTACTTTCACCAACTTTATTCAACATTAAGACTTGAAGTCATATATATATATATATATATATATATATATATATATATATATATATATATATACACACATATATGAACCGTTTGAAAGCATTCTATTTATTGTTCTAGATTTATAACTCTGGAAAACAAGTAAACATTTAAAGAATAAATGGATCAAATTACCTGTACAGTTTCAGCAGAGTTCTCTCTTAAAGAATATGTGGGTTGAACAAAGAGACTGAAAGTTAGGACTTACCGCTCTGACACCAACATAAATCTGTTCTTTTGATTGTAAATTATGACTCATAGCCTAGGACATTATCTTCCTGTCAGAGGTTTTTAAAAGGCGATCCAAAAAAAAAAAAAAAAGGCGATCCAACAGTGAGAAAAATGCATACAGCAATATAGAAACAACAGTTCTGCTGCCATTCAAGCTTCATCCCCTGAGGAGCTGCTGAATGCAGAACTCCCGTTTACTTAAGGCTTTAATATTCAGCCCTGCAGAAATCTGAGCTACATCTTGTTTCCATGAATAATTTTGCTAAAGCACTAAAAGTGTCAGAAGATTGCCATTTTAAATAGTCTTCTAGTTTTTACATGTAATCTCTAGTGAAGTCAAATAATAGAGCTAAATAATTTCCCATTAGATCACTTGGGGAAAATTGCATTCTCTTTTATTTAGCCTTAAATATAATCTCATCCTTATACAATACTTAATAATTATGTAGCGAAAAACAGTTATTTACAGCAGAGACAACTTGCAGACACCACCTTAATAATGTTTAGAGTTAGCATCACCGGTAATGCTTCTTGGTTGACGCACTGAGAAGGACACAGTAACACTCTGTGGTATTCCCGGCAAAATGTATAACCTGAATCTAATCATGAGGAAATATTAGACAAGTCAAATCGAGGAATAGACTTGCTGTGAATTAACTGGTCTGAATGATTCAAAATGTCAAGATCATGAAAGACAAAAAAAAAAGAACCAAGAAAATACTTCATATTAAAAGAGAGAGAAATGAGACACAACTAAAGCAATGTTTGATCCTCGACTGGATCCTGGAACAGAAATGTTTTTTCTTTTGCTGTAATGGAACAACTGGCAAAAATGGTATGAAATCCATACATTATACAATAATATTATATCAATACTAATTTCCTGGTTTTGATAATTACACCATGGTGATATAAGATAATGTCTTTTGTTTTGTTTTGGTTTTGAAGTGTTTAAGCCTTAGGTCTGCAAGTTACTCTCAGTTTTTTTAAATGTAGCTATTGAAACATATTAAATTAGGAAATCTAGATGAGAGTATTAAGAATTCTTTGCTCTGTTTTTGTAACTTTTATGTAAGTTTAAAATATACATATAACCTCAAACAAAAAAGAATTTAGAAGACAGGTATCATACAGTACTCCTTCTAGTACGACCACCCTAACTTATGTTGCTCAAAATTATAAAAAACTGGCAAAGAGTCTTTTATGTTATGTGTTTAGAATTTCCGTAAATTGAAAAAGAAAAAATTATGCTGTGCTTTTAGCTGGTAGCAATCTTCCTGGCATGTTTTATGACTGCACAATAATTTTTCTGCTGGCAAGTTAAGAGGAACAACAAAACATTTGGTACTGGACATGTTACATTCATTTTACGAACATTGATTTAAAACCTGCTATATGCCAGTGACTGTGCTAGATGCAGGGATAAAGAAAAAAATATACATGGCATGTGACCTAAAGGATCTTACGGATCAGCAGGGGAGACAGACGTATACGTGAATGATTGCAGTGAAGTAGCATAAGTGGTGTGTGTGTGTGTGTGTGTGTGTGTGTGTAATCCACCATGGTACACTGGGATTGGCCAATTCCCAGGGAGCCAAGAAAAGAAGAGGATTAGAACAATCTTCGCAAGAGAGGTTGTATTAAAATTGGGTCTTAAAAGATGAATAGTGGTTTAGATGGACAAATAGAGGGAAGAGTATTTGGGACATGAGCAAAGGACATGAAGCTATAATACAGCCTAGAGTATTAGTGAGACAGCAAATAATTCAGAACAGCTGAATCCAAGATGGGGCGTGGCCACAGTGAGAAAAGATGCTAGAGAGAGGCAGGGGCCAGTTCCTTGAGGGCAGCATAAGCCATTGTGCCAGGAAACTGCACAGTCCTATGGAAGTGGGGTTGTGAGTTCTTGGCATTTGTCTGCATCTGTGAATATCTAACTTGTTTAACTATCACATACAAAGCGAGGTACATTGAAGTAGGTCATTCCATTCCCGTAAGATGATTTGTGTTAATTGTAACAAGGGAATGGAACTGAGAAGGGGATGTTCTGCTATCTTTATATCTTACACTATGACATGAGAAAAATTTGCATTCCTTCTCCTTTGCAATATCAATCTCTGTAAGAGATTGGTGGGGATTCACTTTCAATATGCCAAATGAGAAAGTTTAAGTTGTAACTGAAGGTCATCACTGCATCAATTATCTTGACAGAAATAGTGGCTCAGTCAAGATGACAGCGCTTGACCTTGGGTGCACCTCTTTTCTGTTTGCTTCTCATAAATCAGGGTGACAAGTGGTCAAAAATCTCTGCTCACATCTTTGATAGAGTTTAACAATGAAGGAGAGAAACTCTGCAATCAGAAAATTAGGGAATGAGTACAGGAAATAGATGTTGGACACTGAAGATTATTTTGAATAAAAATTAAAGGTCTTCAAAGAAAAAATATTTCTAATTTATATCTAAGGATTTTGAATTTTTATTTACTCCCATATAAAAAAATACATATGAAAAGAATGAGAAGATGAGCCACAGACTGGGAGGAACTATTTACAAAAGACATATCTGATAGGGGACTGCTATCTATTATAAAATGTTAAAAGAACTCTTAGAGCTCAACAAGAAAATGAACAGCCCAATTTAGAAAACGAGCAAAAGATCTGAATCGATACCTCACCAAAGGTGATATACAGATGGCAAAAAGGCGTATGAAAAGATGCTCAATTTCATTCATCACTAGGGAGTTGCAAATTAAAATAATGAGATACCACTACACACCTATAAGAAAGGCAAAAATCAAAACCATCACCACCACCAGATGCTGACAAGGATGTAAAATAATGGGAACTCTCATCATTGCTGCTGGGGATGCAAAGCGGTGCAGCCGCTTCGTAAGACAATGTGGCAGCTTCTTACAAAACTAAACATACTCTTTACCATATGATCCAGCAATCACATTCCTTGGTATTTACCCAAATGAGTTAAAAACTTATGTCCACATAGAAAACTTGCACAAGAATGCTTATAGCAGCTTTATTCATAACTGCCAAAACTTGGAAGCAACCAAGATGATCTTCAATAGGTGACTGGATAAACAAACCGTGGTACATCCAGACAATGAAGTATGACTCGACAGTAAAAAGAAATGAGTTATCAACTCATGAAAACGGAACCTTAAGTGCATATTGCCAAGTGAAAGAAGCCAATCTGAAAAGGCTACATACAGTATGATTCCAGCTATATGACATTCAGGAAAAGACAAACTGTGGAGACGTTAAAATAAAAATCAGCGGTTGCCAGGGCTTTGGGGCAGGGATAAGCAAGTGAAACACAGGTGACCTTCAGGGCAGTGAAGATACTTTGTATGATACTATATATAATGGTAGACACTTCTCATTGTACATTTGTCCAAACCTATAAAATGTACCACACAAACAGTGAGCCCTAATACAAACTATGGATTTGGGGTGAAAATTGTGTGTCAGTGTAGGTTCACTGATTCCAACAATTGTACTACTCTGGGGGGGGATATTGATGGCGGAGGACTTTGAGTGTGTTTGTGGAGGAGGGGATATACAGGAACTCTGTCCTTACCACTCAGGTTGGCTGTGAACCTGAAATTGCTCTAAAAATTAATCTATTAATTTAATATACATATATTAATTATGTAATGAGTATATAGATTATATACATAAAAATTCAGAGACCACCGAAAATTCCCCTAAAGCAGTCGCATTCAGGAATTTGGAAATTATATTTTAAGCAAAGGCTTTTACTTGTTAAGTTTTGTGACTACTTTTTTTTTTTTTGCAGTACGCGGGCCTCTCACCGTTGTGGCCTTTCCCGCTGCGGAGCACAGGCTCCGGATGCGCAGGCTCAGCGGCCATGGCTCACGGGCCCAGCTGCTCCGCGGCATGTGGGATCTTCCCGGACCGGGGCACGAACCCGTGTCCCCTGCATCGGCAGGTGGACTCTCAACCACTACGCCACCAGGGAAGCCCGGGCTAGTAGACTTTTGAAAGAAAAAATTCTTCCTGATATTATGTAAGAAACCCTTTCAGTCACAGGATCTGGCTAAGAAGAGGGAACCTACCAGGCCTCACTGGGAGCAACCTGGAAAGCTTTATCCCACCAACCCCACGACCCCAAAATTCAAAAACACCTGTTAGAGTCATAGAAGATACACATCGGGTACTTACAAATTTTAAGATCGTTCTAGAGCAGGGTTCTCAGCCTTGGCACTGCTGACCTCTGGGGCAAGATGGTTCTTTGTTCTGAGGGCTGTCCTGTGCACAGCAAAATGTTTAGCAGCATCCCTGGCCTCCACCCAGTAGCACAACCGCAGCTGTAACAGTCAAAGATGTCTCCACTACATTGCCAAGTGTCCCGTGGAGGCCAAAATCATCTGTTTGAGAATCGCTGCTCTAGAGTCTCGCTACTCAAAGTGTGGTCTGAAACTCAGCAGCATCACCTGGAAGCTTTTAAGAAATGAGGATTACAAGCTGCCTATTCAGTATGATCTCAGTCATACTGAATTAGAATTTGCATTTTAACAAGATTCCCATTCCCATATGACTCATATGCACATGGAAGTTTGAAAAGCACTGTCAGATTATACAGATCATATTTATCCAGCAGCAGGAAGGAAGTGAGGAAGAAGGAAGTGTGGGGCGGGGCAGGGAGGCGGGAGGGATGTAGAAAGAGAGAGAAAAGGAGTAAAACAAGAAGAGATAAAAGCTAAGAAACTTAGTTAAAACTGAAAACACACAGAACTTTAAAATCAAACATAAAAGTAGGTGGAGCATAGAGGAATTTTAGGGCAGTAAAAATACTCCATATGATACCACAATGGTGGTTACATGCCATTACACATTTGTCCAAATCCATAGACTGTACACCACCAAGAGTGAACCCTAAGGTAAACTATGGACTTTGGGTGGCTATGATGTGTTAATGAGCCTTTTGAAAAATAATAAATATAAATCAAGCAGAAATCATTTTTCTTTTTGTGAAATTTTTGGCAAAGTCGCCAATGAGAAAGAAAAGGAGAAACTTTTCAAATTGGAATTTTAAACGAGAAAAAAAATTTTAAACCAAGGAATTTAGGACTATATTCAGTTAACCACAGTTTTAAATTTACTGAGGCCTAGATTTAGAACAGTGACTATGAAGATCAAAGTGGGTGAATGCCAGAGTATTTATGAAGAAACAAACTGTAAGAACTCACAACCGGCTGGATGTGAAAGAGGTAACATAGACTTTTATTACGCTGCTTCTCACGTGGCCACTTTCCAAGCTGGGCTGCGTGATCCAGAGGAAACCCTTGGGAAATGGCAGGGGTCGTACCGTGAACACTACCAAATTACTTGGTGAGGCCTCAGGTGACATCGCTTTTGCCTCCTTTTAACCCTCCAATTTTACTGATAAAGTCAGAGTTTTGCACGTATAATAAGTACCTTCCCCCACTCCTCAATGCTCTACTTTGAACCCTTGCAGAAAGAAAACTTCCCAAATTATTTTCCCCAAAAAATGACAACTCTGTGTCAAGGGGATGACTGTTTTCATGAATGCCCTCCAGTCCTTGCACTACTCATTCTTTTTGATAGTTCAGATCAGAGGTAGGCAAATCTCTTCTGTAAAGGGTCAGATAGTAAATAGTGTAGGCTTTGTGGTCTATTCAGTTTCTGTTGCAACTGTGACCTTGAAGAATAACAGCAGCCACAGACAGCATGTAAACAAATGATAGCGGCTGTGTTCCAATAAAACTTTATTTATGAAAACAGGTGGTGGGCTCGATTTGGCCTTTGAACCATAGTTTTCAACCTTGGGTCTAGATTGTTCTTTTCAGCCTGAACTCATCTCCCTAATAAAAATTTAAGTAACTAGGGCTTCCCTGGTGGCGCAGTGGTTGAGAGTCCGCCTGCCGATGCAGGGGACACGGGTTCGTGCCCCGGTCCGGGAAGATCCCACGTGCCGCGGAGCGTCTGGGCCCGTGAGCCATGGCCGCTGAGCCTGCGCGTCCGGAGCCTGTGCTCCGCAACGGGAGAGGCCACAACAGTGAGAGGCCTGCGTACCACAAAAAAAAATGAGAAAAAAGAAATTTAAATAACTAGCATGTATTGAATACAAACTGTCAGGTACTATTCTAAGTGATTTACATATATATTTTTATATTTTATTCTCATCAACGCTCTAGGATAATTTATCACTCAGGGCTCAGGATAGGAAAAATAAATTATTTTAGGTATTTCCAGTATAAAGGAATTTAATGTAGGGAGGTACATGCTTCTAAATTCATTGGAAGAGTTGGAACGGCAGGAATAGGGGCCTTGCTCTGGAGTTTTGGTGTGAAGGTCATACCCTCGTAGCTGTGATCTGTCGGGCGGGAAGCTGCTGCTGCTACCACTGCTCTTGCTGCCGCAGCTGCCTCGTATTCGAGAAGATGTGTCCAGAGGGCAACACAGATCCAACCCGTGCAAATCTTGTGTCTGTCAGAGCCTGCTTCTCAGCTCTCCCTGCTGCAGGAAGCTTGTTTCTGTCTCCCTTTCAGATCTCATGTGCGTGAAGAACTTACTGCATATCTACAACCCTAGCTGCAAGAGAGTCTGGAAAATGTACTTGCAGCTTTCCAACTTCTCCACACATACAGGCGGGTGAAATGGCGGTTGAGAGGGCCAAAGCAGCCAGCACAGATGGGTACGACTACCATTCCTATTTAAAGCCAAGTTGGAAAGAACTTCCTGCCATTTCTCCTTGATTTCCTTTATTCTAAATAGACAAATTAATATTACGGGGAGTTGCTTATCTGGACACTTCCTTTCTGATACACATAGTTTTAATGATTTCTTATTTTTGAAATATGTATAAATAGAACATTTTAAAGAACAAAACAGTGGTGATGAGTCTCTTCAAGAAATATTATTCCTTGGATAAAGATGTAGTACATATATACAATGGAATATTACTCAGCCATAAAAAGGAATGAAACTGGATCATTTGTAGAAACTTGGATGGAACTAGAGACTGTCATACAGAGTGAAGTCAGAAAGAGAAAAACAAATATCGTATATTAACACATATACGTAGAATCTGGAAAAATGGTATAGATGGTCTTATTTGCAAATCAGAAATAGAGACACAGACACGGAGAACAAACATATGGATACCAAGGGGGAAGGAGGGGTGGGATGAATTGGGAGATTGGGAGTGACATATATACACTATTGATACTATGTAAAAATAGATAACTAATGATAACATACTGTATAGCACAGGAAACTCTACTCAGTGCTCTGTGGTGAACTAAATGGGAAGGAAATCCAAAACAGATGGGATATATGTATATGTATAGCTGATTCACTTTGCTGTACAGCAGAAACTAACACAACATTGTAAAGCAACTATACTACAATAAAAATTAATTTAAAAAAAGAAATACTATTCCTCATTTCGTATGTTCACATCCATCCTAATTATGCTGAATTTTTAAGCTGAAGATCAAACCTGGCCTTTTTTTTTCAGCCGCACCTAATGGCTTGCAGGATCCTAGTTCCCTGACCAGGGATCGAACCCGTGCCCCCTGCACTGGAAGCACAGAGTCCTAACCAATGGACCACCAGGGAATTTTCCAAACCTGGCCATTTTTGTAATCAGATTTGAAATCTGACAGTCTTGATGGCTCATCATCTCTGCCAGCAACCTTCTATATCCTCATTGCAAAATTTAAATTTGTTTTCATGGATTAAAGGAGCTTATAAAAGGGGATTAAACGAGTGTCTCTTGAGACCTAAGTAAATAATTTGACGGTGCTACATAACCCACACTTACTGATACTCCCCCAACCCTTCCATCAGGCACAGGTATCACTCCCTCCTTTGTGTACCTGATGTACAATATAAATTCAACAAATGTTGAATAAATACACAAAAAAATGCATCATATATAAACCAGGATTTTTAGTTAATTTTATCCTAGGCTGTTTACTCCATTTAAGATTATGAACTTCGGGGCTTCCCTGGTGGCACAGTGGTTGAGAGTCCGCCTGCCAATGCAGGGGACACAGGTTCGTGCCCCGGTCCGGGAAGATCCCATATGCCGCGGAGCGGCTGGGCCCGTGAGCCATGGCTGCTGAGCCTGCGCGTCCGGAGCCTGTGCTCCGCAACGGGAGAGGCCACAACAGTGAGAGGCCCGCGTACCGCAAAAAAAAAAAAAAAGATTATTAACTTCTTGAAAATCAGGATCATATCTTTTACACTTTTATACCTTTCTTTTTACCTCCTATTGAGAACATAGAAAGTGCTCAATAAATATACTGAATCAATAGTTTTGAAATAAAATACACATCTATCGATGATTAACCTCAAATATTAACCAGTAATATTTATATTTTAAAACTATTTTATTAAAGAAAAATTTTAAAAGAGAGAAACAATTAAAGAACAAGTCAGTAATATTCCAACCACCTAAAGACAACCAATACTTGGTTTCTTTTTTTGAGAGGCCACATTTACATAACTTTTATTACAGTACATTGCAAAAGTTATTCTATTTTATTATTATTGTTATTAATCTCTTACTGTGCCTTAATTTGTACATTAAACTTTATCATAGGCATGATGTATAGGAAAAAGCATAGTGTATATAGGATTCGGTACTATGCAGTGGTTCAGGCCTCCACTGCGTTCTTGGAACAGATCTCCCGAGCCTAAGGGGATGACTGATATATTGACTTTAGGCCAGGGAACAGTCTGAGCAGATTTGATTTTCAGAAAAATCACACTGGAAAACAATAGGGGGGAATGAATGGAAGGGATGAGTCTGGAGGCAGGAAGGTCAGACTGGAGGCTACTGGGATACCACAGGGGAGATGTGCTGGTGCCCTAGACCAAGCAGGGTTGATGAGAAGGAAAGAGAGCTCCACAGCTCACACTGTACAGCAGGGCTAGCCAGTGACATTGGTGCCTAGGGCAGTATGACAAAGCAGCATCCCTTCAAACTAATACTTTTTAAATGGACACATCTATTTAGTGGACATGGAAAGAAACAAAGTATCCATTATTAAAAATTGCATGTCCATTTCTTTACTTTTATTATGTGTATCAAAGAGAACATTTCAGGGACTTCCCTGGTGGTGCAGTGGTTAAGAATCTGCCTGCCAACACAGCGGACATGGGTTCAAGCCCTGGTCTGGGAAGATCCCACATGCCGTGGAACAACTAAGCCTGTGCAACACAACTACTGAGCCCGTGTGCTGCAACTACTAAAGCCCGTGTGCCTAGAGCCCGTGCTCCACAAGAAGAGAGGCCACCACAATGAGAAACCCACGCACCGCAACGAAGAGTAGTCCCCGCTTGCCACAGCTAGAGAAAGCCCTCACACAGCAACGAAGGCCCAATGCAGCCATAAATAAATAAATAAATAAACTTATTTAAAAAAAAAGATAACTTTTCAGATCCTCTGGAATCAGAACCTCTCGCATGGTGACTCACTTTGTTACCCAGCCGTAAGTGATGGAGAAATTGTGCAATACTTGGTTTTTATGCTTTTTTTTTTTTTCCTATTCCTAAGTTTTGGTTTAAAAAATAATTGTACTCATGCATAAAATTTGTGTCCTGCTTTTTTTCACTTATTATATGTAATAACAATTTTGGTATTGTTGTGATGAGTTTTTATTTTTAACACTGTACAATGGTGTGTCCAGAGGATAGCTCCAGCCGCTAGGATACTGTGATGTTGACTTTTTTGTGTCAACTAGACTGGGCCAAGGGGTGCCCAGATTAAACATTATTTCTGGGTACGTCTGTGAGGGACAGATGAGATTAGCATTTGAATCAGTGGACTCAGTAAAACAACTCACCGCAATGTGGATAGGCATCATCCAATCCACTGAAAGTCTAAACAGAACAAAGAAGTGGAGGAAGGAGAAATTCAGGCCTTTTGCCTCCTACCTGACTGCTTGAGCTGGGACATGTGTCTTCTCCTGCCCTTGGACAGGGATTTACACCATGCACTCTGGTCCTCAGGCCTTTGGGGATTCAGATTGGACTTTACCACTGGCTTTCCTGGGTCTCCAGCCTTCAGACAGTAGATCTTAGGACTTCTCAGCTTCCATAATCACGTGAGCCAATTCCTCATAATAAACCCTATATATAGATATATATACGTACACACATACAATTAATTGTTTCGCTGGAGAACTCTGACTAATCTAGACAGTTCCTGCCACATAGTGGGCATTCAATAAATTAATAAATGGATGGCAAATATTAAGAATTACACTTCTAAAATATTTATAATTTTTATAGGCGAGAAATGGAAACTTCTTTGATGTTTGAAATTTGCATTGCTTTACTATGGAGGATGAATATTTTTATGTGTTTATTGATCAACTGTATTTTCTCTTTTGTGATTTTTTTTCATACTTTTTGTGCATTTACCCTTTGGACACTTCATTTTAAGGAACTCATCACAACTTTAATTTATTAATAAAAGTTTTGTGACTTTTGTTCCTAAAATAGATGTCATCAAATTAAGGAAAGAACTGGCAAAATAAAAGCAAATCTTTGTAATCACAGAAAGAAAAGTACAAGCAGGAATAAATGTTAGTTCAAATATTTGATGACGCCATCTAGTGGGAAAGTGATTTTTAATTTCTCTCTCTGAATCAGAGATTCCCAAATTCCAATGCCCCAAATTTGGTATTCATGGGACTTTATTAAAATATATATTCTGGCCTCCCCTCTACCTGGAGATTTCTAACTCACTTAATGTGTATAATAACCCAAGAGTTGTGTTTCAATATTATCCACATTGGAAACTCTAAAAATTCCATGTCACTTAAAATTAAGGTTTCCAGTGGTACATCGTGCTTTCCTTTTTCATCAGAATTTTCTACAGCTTCACCACAATAAGGAATTTTGCTGCTCTGATAACATTCTTTAAATGTGTACTCTGTGCCAGCCCCTAGGCTAATTTAATCCCTTCAACAACTCTAACAAGGTAGGTACTATTATTATACCATTTTACCGATGAGAAGATTGAGGCAGAGAGCTTCCCAAGGTCACAGAGCTAATACGGTGTGAGCCCAGAGCTCTGTGATGGGAAAGATCACAGCCCTGCCAACAGTCAAGAAAGGGCTAACGGTTTTACAATTCTACCCTGTCACCTACATTCAGCTTAGTATACTACATGCAGAAATGAGTTAGATTTCTTAATTAGCGAGGGCTGTGTAGGGACATTTTGCAATTTCATGCTTATATGGTTTGGACTAATACTTCACACACTCACATGTTCCTTAAAACTTGGATGTTGATTGGGGTGTTATAAATTTGAAGATTATTTTCCATATTTTGCTGTTAGTCTCCGTTTTCCCCCAATACTAATATAAATTAAACTGATCTGCTTCAAACCTTCTATGTGGATGCAAACTGAAACTAATTTATTTATAACTTGTTAGAAAACCCAGGTGATACTCATCTATCAGCCAGGTGAGGTGAGATGAAGCTAATGAAGCTTGTCTTAAGCATGCACGTCTGGCCCTACCCACAGGGGTCCAAGGTTCTGGCCTGCGCAGCCTGGCCTGGGCCCACTCAGTGCCAGCAGAAGTTCAGCTCTGTGTCCCCATACCTTGCTGAAACTTACCTTTCCTACAGTTCACTCCTTCCCTAGGTATCAACTAACTACACCTGAAAAATTAATTCCTACTACTGCCCTAGTAGGAAATAATGTGAAAGCAATGTAGGAACTTTACAATAGGCCCTCTTGAGGCTACAGTCCTGACAACTGCCTGTGCTGAAATCTTTTCAGCATTAGTAAACAAAAAGCATCAAATAACGCAGTGGATTTTTTTTAATAGAGTGAACAAATAAAATAAAAGTTCCTCTACTTTTACACTGCTGAGTGCAAGAGAAATTTGAATATATAATCTTGTATTTGTACCTCTATATTCCTCACTCCCATCCCTATCTCCGAGGAACACAAAGTGTGAAATGATAAAGACCAATGAGCGAGAAAAGGTTCAATATTTAGCGAAACAAAGGGAAAAGAATGATGACTAATGAAGAATCTCCTAGTATACTGAACTAGGAAGAATAGAGAAAATAAAAGTAGATAACATTAACTGAGCATTAATTTGTCCCAGGCACTTTTCTAAATGCTCTTTGCATGCATTAGCACATTTTAATCCCCAGGAGGGAATTTCATGGGGTAGGTACAATTATTAATCTTATTACACAGATAAGGAAACTGACTAGTTAGGTCATTTGCTGGAGTTATGGAACTAGTAAACTACGCACCCCAGAGCCCTAGCACTTATTTACTACACTATAATAAAGAGATAAAACGTGCATCATTTTCTTGGAGAGTCAGAGGCAAACCGGGGGCGAAAAACCCATTGAATGGATCACTCATTTAACTAACAGACGCAGTTATTGAGAGTCCTTGCTGTTTCCAAGCTCATTTATAAAAGCAAATTAGGTGTGCTATTATTATTATGCCATCGAGTTCACGATGAGTCCCACAGGGTAAGAATCTGCACATCTTAGAGGTAAAGAGGACTAAGTCATTCTTTTCAGGTCCTTAAATGTTTTTAAATGAAAGGAGAAGAAAAAAAAAAGAAAAAGTCCAAACGATGCTACAGGAACTGTGGTATAGTAAAGATTTCCATAAAACAAGGTAACGTTGTTAACATACCCAACAGGACAGTGTGTTTGAAACCTCATTTTGGTGATAACCACGTAGGTCCAAGTGTAACACTGTGTGACTCTGAAGTAGGCCACTGGCTTCCTGGCAACCCTGCGACAGGCCCTGGTGAAAACTCAAGACGCCCTGCCCCCCTCCCCGCCTTAAGCACCGGTTTTGTTTGCAACGCAAACGCGCAGGAGAAGGTGCACGCCGCCTCTCAACTACCGAGCGGTGTCGCAGCGAAAGCAGTCGGGTCCGGAGGGTCCTCGGAACCAAAGCGCTGGCCTCCACCTGTCGGGGGCAGCGTTTCCGGAGCACCGGGCGGGCGGGGCCTGGCCGCTGGGGCTGGGCTCCCGAGCAGCGCCTGCAGCGGCGCGGGTGGTCACGGGCGCGCAGGGGCCCGGTCGCGGGCTGCCAGGCCATGCCGCGCGGAGTTTGCGGCCGGCTCGCCTCAGCGCTGCGGGGGACACGCGCACAGCCGCCCGCGGTCGCCCAGAGGTGTGTGCACTTGTCGGTGTCGCGGCCGTCCCCAGACCAGAGCGAGCGGACGCGGAAACCGCCACGCGCCTTCGACCCAGCGCTGCTGGAGTTCCTGGTGTGCCCGCTCTCCAAGAAGCCGCTCCGGTGAGGTTCGCCCGCGGCGGGTTTTCCGTCGCGGCCTCCCGTCGCGGGGAGGGGGGCGGGTGGACCGCATGGCCGTGGACCGCCGCCGAGCAGCCCTGGCAGGTCACTCCGGGCATGTTCTTGGCGGCCATTCCTTGGCCCCGGGGTCTCCCGCGGCGTGGGGAGGGGAGGCGGGAGGCCGGCGGCGCGCCGAGCCCCAGGCCTCCCAAACCGAACCGCCGACTCGCCGGCGCGGGCCAGAGCGCGTGTCGGTTCTCCCCTGGCCGCGCCTTAGAATCGCCAGGGCCCCTTTTTTAAAATGCATTTTTCCAGGCACCCCAGGGCGGGTCGAATCGTTCGGAAGGCCCGCGGGCGGGGCTTGAGCAATGGCGCATTTTCTTAAAAGGACGCGAAGGGTTTCTCACGGAGAGCCAGAGCCGGGTTTATGAGTTCGTAGGACTCAAGACTAGTCCACAGAGTTCCGATTTTTAAGCCAAAGCGATGAAAAATGCAGTGGCCTCCAGAGTCTTGTGAAAACGCCGTGTACGGCCTTAAGCATGTAAGCGAGGGGCGCCGCCTGTTTTTGGCTTTCAGTTATTGACTAGATGGCTTTTGTAAAGGCCTTCTTAACCTTGAACGTAGAGTCGTTAGGGTGAACACTACCGTTCCAGGCTGCTGACTCGGAACCCTGACACCAGGAAACACCGAAATGGCATCAGCGGTAGTCTTGCGGTGGCAGATTGCTAGTAATCTTTACCTTCATCTTTTTCATTTCTCTTTCAGGGCTTTTCTCATAACGAACATATGACTCACTCAGTTTTCTTAAACCTTGAAATTACCATTTGATCTCCCATTTAGCTAATTGTGTAAACAGCTCACTTGCAGATAACGCTGCGTTCCGGAGTCTCCTCATTTCTGCGCTCTCATCTCTCTCAAACTTCCGTGTTTCGATTTTTCAGTGGTTTCCTTTCAATGGATCAATAAGGCTGCTCTGTTGAGCATGTACTATAAAATGAAGAAGTTGAAATTTCCTCTAGGGTCTGTTCCAGTAGTAAATGAAGGGGGATTGTTTTGGGGTTGAAGAAAGTAATGAAGGAAGATTTGGATGAAAAGGGCAAATCTTTTCTGACTGGTATTTTTAAAAACTGAGGCATGGCTTGGGAATAAAGTGAAAATGAGAGAAACTGACTAAAAATGGGAACAATTAAGAGACTCATTTTCTAAGAGAAATGGTTCGATGATTTATTACTGCTTTTAGAATGAAAAGCGGTCTAATTCTGCTTTTCTGGGATTAACTCTTACGTTAAGAACTGGATAAACGTTACTGTTTATTGAACATCAAGCTCTCCCAAGCATTTTGTTCTCCACGATTCATTTTGTTTTTCTTTCTCCCCCTCAGATATGAAGCATCGACAAATGAATTGATTAACGAAGAGTTAGGAATAGCCTATCCAATTATTGATGGGATTCCTCATATGATACCACAGGCAGCTAGGATGACACGTCAAAATAAGCAGCAAGAAGAAATGAAGCAGCAGTAGATCATACTTAAAAACGACAACACACACAACTAAATTTTCTCAGTACCACTCACCTTTTAAGAAGTCAGAGTGGCGGGTAATAAGTGGAGGAGAAGGATGTTTCTGTCTCTTCCTACGTTGACTGTCCTCATTCCGTTGGTCTCGTTAGCAGGGCTGTTATACTCGGCCTCTGTGGAAGAAGACTTCCCACAGGGCTGCACGAGCACAGCCAGCCTGTGCTTTTACAGTCTGCTCTTGCCGATTACCATACCCGTTTACGTGTTCTTCCACCTGTGGACTTGGATGGGTATTAAGCTCTTCAGGCATAATTAATACCACCAGAGCCAAGATGGTATCCTAATGATATGCTTGAGGGTCTGCCTCTGAAAGCCCAACTACATGGAAGTACTGGACACCCACTTAATTTGCAAGAAAGATGCTTTGCCTAGCTTCTGTCAGAGGTTTAGGACTCGGGGAGGCTTAAGCTGCAGAGGCTTCTTTATTGTACTTTGGTTCTGCCCTTGTTTTTTGAAGGTTCTTATTCATACCTGGGGTATCAGGAGAAACATTTCAGCAGAGTGTCTTGTTGGAAATTAATAGCCCCAGCCATCATCTGATGACTTTATTTCTTATCCCATTCATAATTAAAAGTGACTAATTTGAAATCTTACACGTTTATTTTACATTCAGAGTCTGGTAAAGTCACATGTTAAGGATGACTGAAATAATTCCAGAGACGCTCTGTTGGGGCAGCTGTAGAGAAATGCATTTGAACTCATGTGGTATAAAACTGTAATAAAATGGAAACCATGTATTTGCCAAAATTCGGAGTTTGTAAAATTACCTTCATTTCTCTGGCATCACATGCTTACATTAATAATAATATATTGACATTTCCCGTAAAACAATTTGTAGTTTTGTGGGGTTTTTAACCCCTTTGGTCACTAGAGTGTGATTCTAAGGAAGAGAAAATGTAGAATATTCTAAATTTTAAACTTAGAATTTTAGAGAGACACATAATAACCAAAACAGAATAGTTTCCCAGGAAGGTATGTGCCTCTGGAGGTAGAGGTGGGGTTGAAAGATGTGCAAATAGCTGATTATGTCCTATTGAGTTGAGGGCTACGTTTTGAGGCACATTTCAGTTTATTTTCCTGCCACAGGAGACCTATCTAAATAGCACTACTGAGGGCATGAGCATTTTACACATTAATAGTTCCTGATCTTCCAGAACTTTCAACAAGATTAATTAGTACAATAACTGTTTCAGAAGTGTAACATAAATATTTCAGTAATTACCCTTAAGAAACCTAATAACTGAATATAACCTTAACTGATTCTTAATACAACCTTAAAGTAGTTTAACAGAACCTTTAGATAGTGATTCTTCCCCTTCAAAAGACAATTAAAACAAGAGGGTGAAAAAAAAAAAAAAAAAAAAAACAAGAGGGTGGATGTGTTTCCTGTTGGATTGATTCAATGTATATACTGTAGTACAAGTCATGTTTTTAAAACTACGGCAAGGACTTCCCCGGTGGCACAGAGGTTAAGAATCCGCCGGCCAATGCAGGGGACACGGGTTCGAGCCCTGGTCCGGGAAGATCCCACATGCCGCGGGGCAACTAAGCCCGTGCGCCACAACTACTGAAGCCCACCCACTCTAGGACCTGCATGCCACAACTACTGAGCCCACGTGCTGCAACTACTGAAGCCTGCATGCCTAGAGTCCGTGCTCCACAGGAGAAGCCACTGCAATGAGAAGCCCACGCACCGCAACGAAGAGCAGCCCCCGCTCGCTGCAACTAGAGAAGGCCAGTGCGCAGCAACAAAGACCCAATGCAGGAAAAAAAAAAAAACCCTCCTCTATGGCAATATACAAATAACACGGAAGACAATAGAGGTACCCGTCATTTCCTGAAATGGCGTTCTTTTTCTTTTTAATTTGCCCTAAATCTCACTGTGGTCAGAGCGTACGTGAAAGAATCTTGCTGATGAAACGAGCACTGTATTCGGAGGTCGACTGTGGCAGTGGCTGCGCGACGGCGGCTGCACGAGCCCCACCGGGCGGCGCCTGGACGCGGCCGAGTCATGTTACGAGACCTGTACGCCAGTAAAGCTGTTACCAAAACAACCCCGAAAAACAGTATCTGTATGTTCGGCATAAGGCTCAGTGGTTCCAAGTCACTTGCTGGAGTCAAATGCTAGTCAGAGACACGGACAATAATGGAATATAGGTCTTAAGCCTGCTGAATTTTGTCTACCATACTATGCTGCTTCTAGTGACCCCCTGAGATATGGACACACGTTCTTGGGAATTCTCCAACAGTTTTCTCACGATCCTTTCCCAAGTTCCTCACAAGCACATCATCCTTGCTTTCTGTCCGTTATGGGGATTCCTGCACCAGCTTCCCGCTACAGGATGCCACGCACATCATGACACTGACCTCACCACCTACAGCTGTCGCAGTGTAAACCCACCGTGAGAAATACGGCCTGATTCTTTCACTAACTGGGACTTCTCCCCACTCTTCCTCCCCAATAATTAGCCGACTCCACAGTGGCAGGGACCTCCTGCCTCCCCAGAGCCTCTCAGCAAGACTACCTTGCCTACTGTCCTCACCGCATCACGGTCGGGGACCATCTTGAGCCACCTTGTGAATAAACTCCTTCCCACCAGCTTTCTAAGTGGTGGTTTTCCACCCTGAGGGAGCAAGAAAGGACTGGTCACGACCTACTTTCCCTCTTCATTTTCTTCCATTCCTGCAGAGTGGGCTTTTAAGGAAGGCTCTTTGAACTTCAGACTCTGCATCTGTGACATGGAAGTTGTCACAGACCTGGTGGGAGTTTTAAGTGAGGCAGGAAATAAGAAATTACATGGTACAGCCAAGAGCCATAGTAGAGTCTCACTACTATGTGTGGAAAGGGGACGGGAGTTTTGTGCCACTTAATGGAATGCTCCATTTGGAAGTGACTGCTATCTTCTGCACAAGCCACCAGGTGGCACTTTCAGCTAACTCCTGGGGCCACGGGCAGCTAAGCTCTGGGAAGGAAACTGAAAGAAGACTGTAGTTGGGGAATTCTGAGCTAGGTAGCCACATTCCACAAACTTATTAATTCACTCTCATGGCATCTACTAGACAGGCCTGACAGCTGCAGCGAATCCTGAGAAACGACTGGGAATAGCCCAGACAGAGGAGGTGGTGGAACTGAAGACAGGAGGTGAGGAAGCAGGAGGGGTGCAGGTGGGGTGAGCAGAGGGTTCCAGGCAGAAGAAAAACCATGTGTGAAAACACAGGAAGGAGACTGCAGCCTGTTCAGGAAACTGAGCTGGTTACAAACAACAAGAAGGGGGTACACTGTGTATGCAGGGCCGTGGTGGGAGACCAGGAGGCACGTCGGGATGGATTTGGGAACTAGAATAACGGTGTTAATGAGACTGGACGTTATTGCTTGATTTGAAAATTGTTTTGATATATGCAGCTGATATGGCTCTTCTTCCCAGAAAAAGGAAATAAAAAAGCACATGCAAACTTGCAGAGGTTTCGTGTGTCATGGACCCCTGGGGTGACACGTGCTCAAATCTGCACCAATACGGTAGCCACCAGTCACATGTAGATACTCAGCACTTGAATTTTCAATCTCATTTTAGCTAAATAGCCATACATTGGACAGCACAGTTCTACACTTTTTTCTGCCACTACTACCAACGAGTTTCCTCTCTTCAAAATTCTTCAACAGCTAATCCTTAACTACAGCAGGGGTCCATCTTATTCAACGGTGCAGACCTAGATTTCTAGCCTCATGGAAAGTTCTACTGGACAGTGTTGGTCTAGATACAAGGAGACCAGTTGAGAGACAACCGCAGCGATGGGAGAGATGGTGAGAGCCTCAACTAAAGCACTGGCGGTGGGCTTAGAGGGAGATGAGAATTAGAATTATCGAAACCTGACTGATACTTTTAACGTAGGGAGGGAGGGAGAGGGAGAGGGAGGAAGGGAAGATGGCAGTAGGAGGGCTTGGTGGTACCATTCCAAGCTGAGTACAGGAAGATGGCCATCTTCTTCTTGAACATGCTGCAATGAAGGAGCTGAGAGGCATGCAGGTAGACACAGGCCACGCAGAACGATGGCTGCAGTGCTGGACTCTTATCAGCTCCTGTCAGGCAAAGAGAGAGAGAGATCTGGGTACCATCAGCATGGAAGTCATAACTGACTCCATGGCGACGACGAGTACGTGCAGACTGGGAAAAGACGCCCACGCTAGCACTTTAGGCTTTAGGTCGAGGGAGTGTAAGAGAAACATGCAAAGGAAATGAGGAAGCAGCGAAGAAAAAAGAAAGCCTAGCAGTTCATGAGAGTTTTGAGGAGAAAGTAGTCAACAGTTTCAAGTGCAATAAATACCTTTAAGATGGAAATGGGCAAGTTTCCATTGAAATTTGCAACAAGAGAGTCATTTGTGACTTTTACTAGGGCAGTGTGAGAGGGAGAGCCACCACGTCAGCCCCTGGACGCACCACCCAGACGTTTATGAGGTAAAAAAATCCCTTCCGTCTCACTTGATGCACTGGGTTTCAGAGTCACCTTGTTTTAACAGCCTAATCTGTATCACTACTAATACATCTTACATGCAAAAACAGCCACTCCAAAAAAGCAGGTAAACACACTGAACAGTCGGCAAGACTTTTATGTTCATTTCTGAGTTAACTTTATTTTTGAAAATACGTCCCGAAAGGGGGAAAGAGTGAGAGGTACAGTCAGCCAAACCCTCTGTTGCTGTTGATGGCTACTTGCAGCGCTTCTTCTACTCTTTCCATTGTAGAGTATTTAGGGAGGTAGAGGACACTAAAACACGTCTGTGCCCTTATGGGATCTTTCTCATTCAAATCTTCAGGACAGCGAAATGTTATTTTCATGGTCTTTAAGCCTATTAATTGAATTCTGTCCGTTCCTGTAAGAAACGCTACAAAAGAAGAATCAAAATGAGTGATCTGCTTCACAGAGACCAAAATTTACAGAGAGAAAAATGTGTTTGTTCAGAGACGCTAACTGAGGGCCCCTGTGCAGAGTCCTACATTGGACTGCATTGGGGACCACTGTTAGCACAAAGTCTGACACAGTCACTGCCCTCAAGTAGCTTACAGTCTGGCTGGGAATATTAGATTCTTGAGCAGGAAAAGACAAACGGCAAGAGAAAAATAAAAGGGTGTAAGACAGCAAACAAGGTGCCATGGAGTTAAGTACCTTCTGAGTGTAAATGCTGTGGTTCACAGCAGGGAGAGAGAGTCAGGCTGGGATGACCGGGAAGACTTCCGAGAGTTCGGAATGAAGTTGAACCTTTAAAGGAGGGAAAGGTTTAGAGAGGCCACGAGGAGGCACGTGAAGGTTCGAGGAACGGATGGAGAAAGCTGGAGGTGGGAGGTGCAGAGTAGGCTCTAGAATGTACAGACAAGGGGACTGTTTGGCTGGAACAAAGATTTCCTATAAGCGTTAAGACTGGAGAGTTAGGTTGGGCTTCTGGAGAAGTCTGAATACTTTCCAACACCCATGTTATCCACAGAAAAAAGAATGAGCAGATAAACGTATCTCAAAAATAAGCTAAGGAAGTTGAGTAAGACAATGAGAGAGGAAGTCTTTAGACAGGTCTCAGGAAAAGCACCGAGTAGGCATAAAACTGAGCTGAAGCTGAGGTAAAGGAGTGGACACAAATGACGGTACACAGCCTGGCTCATCCCACAGGGCCTGGGTAACTGAATGGTGACTCAACTACAGGAGAAGCTTCAATATTTAGCTCAAAGAAAAGAAGAAACATTTAGAAGCAAGGCAGAATTGAAAATGACAGGAGAAAGACCTATATTAACATTTGTTTTTTGATGTTGGGACAACCTGGCATAAAGGACATTCCACTGGGCTAGGAGTGGCTCTGACAGCCTGATTTGTTGCAGATGGTACCCATGACACACGAGATTTCCTTACCTCACAGAAAAGACACGAGATTATAGATCTCCTCCTGATGCAGTACTCACCAAGGAATTTTTTCTTTTCCTCCGAAGTCAATTTGTGTAAAGCCTTCCAAAACATCACTATGGTGGGATGTGAACTGTCATATCCTTGTTCGTAACGTGCATTCTAGAGAAAATGCAAAAAAAAAAAATATTCAGGAACCAAACAAACAAAATTGTAATTCAAACCACTTGGCCTTTATGATGTACCTTTTCAAATGTTTCCCAGTCGTAATCTGTATTTCCAATAATCACATCCTTGAGTTCTTCCGGATGGAAAAATTTAATAATCTCCTTGTTGCACACTCTGTAAAATCCTCTTTGAAACTCTTCATAAACCGCCTTTACAGAGATGTTGAAGATGTAACTGACATACTTAGAAACATAGTCTCTCCTTTAATGAAACAAAAGATGATTTCAGGTTACTGCAAGGGGGTAGTTTCACCCCTGGGGGAGGGGGTGAAAAGGATGATAGAAATAAAGTAAGAGACAGTGGCCTTGGGGTCCTCCTGGCAGCTGCTGCAAAACCTTCCCCAAACAAGGCGAAGGCGGCCACCTGCGCCATCTTTGCACAGCTGCCGGTGTGCAGCCCTCTGATTCTCGAAGGAGGGTCTGCAGTGCCACGAGGGGGCTTGAGACATCCACCGGCGTGTTAGTCTTGAATAAAGCATGAGAGCTTCGGAAGTCCAGCTGGGGCAGTGCCCCTTCACAGAGATTCAGGGCTAGCCTGGTGACTGAAGGCCTAAGGTTTGGAATTCTCCTCTTGGAGAAGTGCTGTTGGGATGGCTGGTATGCCCAGGTAATGGTTCCTGCCACCGCAACAACAGGCTGGGACAAGAGGTGGAGAGCAGCGCGCCTTCTACCCGGGTACTCTGAATTTTGCTGACACAAAGGATGCCCTCCATCTGGTGTTGGACAGATCCTAGGAACTTTACATCTTTCCTGCATGAACCCATGTGAGCAGCTGTCAGCCTCTGGGGGATGGGGGGAGGGGACTGCCTAGAAATTTGGGGGCCAAAATGAATTAGGCGGCCTTTACTTGGTCTTATCAAAAGGATACCAATAAAATATTCTAAAGCAGAAAAAAAAAAGAGCTAGAACATCTAATAATTGGGTGCTTACCATGTGCCATGAACTGTTAGAGCTGTTTTTTTCATGTATTGTCTAATTTAATCTTCGTAAAACTCTGCAAGGCAGGTTCTTATGGCATTTTGGTAAAGAGGAAAAGAAACTGAGACATAGTGAAGGTACGAGATTGCTCAAAGTCACACAGTTAAGAGAACTGACAGATAAGAAGAGAAAAATTTTCGAAGAATAAAACCATCCCTGTTATCTCTGGAGAATGGGCTTGGGAGACAGGAGAAACCTCCTATTTTATACTCTTTTGTATTGTCTGAATTTGTCAGAGTGAGTAATTATTTGTGCTTAAACACAAAGAAAGAGGGGATTTATACATCTAGCTATGATGGAGTAGCTTGTAGCAAATGTTCCCAGCGATAGGAACTAGAAAAACCCAGGTAATATACAAAAGCACATCTAGCTCCACGTTTCCAAATCTAAGTCAAGACTCAAGAGGGCCTTTGGACTAAGAGACAAGGGAAGCTCCCCGAGGTGAGCCCAGCACTTAGCTTGCAGTTTCTGCCTTTGGGCACATTTGCCAATTCTTTCAGGGAAAGGGGCCAGGCATTCAATAATACTATGGACAAATGGGGGTATCGTCATAAAATACACCACAGAGCTAGAAATGTTCCATTTCCTGATCTGAATGCTTCTAATTTTGAACTTGTCTGTATGTTATAATACCAAGTTTTTTAAAATAAAGAATGCTCACTAGATATATCTTTGCCACTCTGACCAACTAACTATCAGGGGAGCGTTCTATAATCGCAAACTCTATGGCTCTAAATGGCATCCCATAAAGTACTGGGAAGTCAAGATACCACAGTAACATCTAGTAATATTAACAAAACTAAGCGAATGCTGTGGACCAGACACCACTGTGGACAACTCCAGGCACTGGATAAACAACGGTGAGCAAGACAGACCAAGATCCTGCCATCACGCAGCTCCTCAGAGCTACGGAGACACTGATAAGGAAACAAGCAAAAATCCTAAAGGTAGGTAACGTGTGACGCGAAAAGGAAAAGTAAAACTGGGTAAGGGGATAAAGAGAGAGAGCTCAGTGGTATAATCCTAGACAGGAAGATGAGGGAAGGCTTCTCCAAGAAAGCCATTTCCTTCCCAGCCAGCATACAAACCCTCGGAGACACACACATACATACAACATGAACTGACTCTCTGCCTTTAAGGAAAATGATTGAGAAAGGAAAATAATAATTACAAGGAGTTTTTAGAGCCCAGTGAAATAAATGCAGTGTACAAACAAAACAAATACTTCACTTCTTTGTACCTACTTGTTAGCGCGGTCGACAGTTATGTGACTTCCATTAGGAATTAAGTCTACATCATTTTTGTCCCAATGCACCTGTAACCACAAATGAACTCAGTATCTCCGAGAGAATCCCGAACAATATACTATCAACAAAAACACTTTGGAGCGTACCTCTTTTCCTCAAACCAGCAAGGTGGTAAAAAATTACCACCTTTATCATGCAGAACGAAAAATAAGTTTCTAAAAGAACCTGAATTATCTATTTTAACTGATCATATTGAATACATTAATTGGACAGTTGCCATAGCTCAGCATTCACTTTACACACTACAGACCTAGCATGGTAGATTTGCAAAACATGGCCACAGATTCCTCCCATCCTGCTATTTACGCAATGTGATTTTGCAACACCTCCCATCAAGAGGGCAAGTCTATTTCTTCGGCTCCCGAGTCCGAGCGTGGCCACGTGAAGTACTTTAGCCCACGGGACCTGACAGGAGCAAAAGCTTGAAGAGCAGCTGGTGTGCCGGGGCTTGCCATCTCCTACTCGCCATAACCCTGCGACCACTCGTGAAGAAGCCTCAGCTAGCCTACTGGAGGACAAAAGGCCACTAGAACAGAGACAGCTGTTCCAGCTGACACTCCCTCAGCCAACCGGCCTGCTGGCCACCAGGTGTGTAAGCAAGGCCACTGTGGGCCAGGCAGCCCGCCAAGTCAGCCCAGTCCAGACACCCACAGAATCGTGTCTGCTGCTTTAACCCAGTAAGTTTAGGCGTTGTCTGTTACTTGGTAAAATCTAACTGATACACCCAGCTCATGAAAAATGAGGAACACCTTCTGTACTAGCTTAATTCAGTGTGGTTTTTTATTAAAGGTAAGTATAAAAAAGGTTTATCAGGTGAAGTATGAGCTGTAATTTGATTTTTACTGTTACTCACATTAAAGTGGATGTGAAGTACTTCTCCAAAGTCATCGCCTTCATCATCCAGAAGTGTCTGCAAACTCCTGAAGAACAAATGATTTTATTCTTTAGATGTCAATAATCATGATGGCTAGAAACATCATCTAAAATAAATGCCAAGGCACGCTTATTCAGGTTCAGTTCACAGAACCTGCTTCTGTGTACTGAGAGTCTAACTCGGGCCTGACCTCAGCCAAAAGTGTGAGATGTGGAGGCTTATTTGCGATTCTGCAGGCTCCTCACACAATTCCCAGCTCTCTTCCCTCCACCCTATCTGGCTCAACCCAGTGACAGCAGGTTCCTAATTCAGAAGAGGATCACTAACATGCTTATTGATTCTGAAACTCATTCACACTGGTGTTACCTTTCTTTAAGCTTTTAATAAACATTACTTACAGAATAATAGATTTCCTTTTAATTATCAGGTATCACTTGAAATTTTTAGGAGTGGGTGGGTCAAAGGACCTTCTCTATACCTCCTGTCCCAGTATCTTCAAGCTTAAGACAGACCTGAAATTTGACCACCTTAACTGTGTCAAGGCATCTGTGAGAACAGAGGTTACATCAGAATGGAGAGCAGCCTGTCTTTATATTTCCACCTTTATAAATACTTTTATTTTTCTTAATTTTTTATTTTTTGGCCAGGCCATGCAGCATGCGGGATCTTAGTTTCCCCAACCAGGGATCGAACCTGCGTGCCCTGCACTGGAAGCGCGGAGTCTTAGCCACTGGACTGCCAGAGAAGTCCCGATAAATACTTTTTTTTTTTTTTTAATTTTATTTACTTATTTATTTTTGGCTGTGTTGGGTCTTTGTTTCTATGCGAGGGCTTTCGCTAGTTGCGGCGAGCAGGGCCCACTCTTCATCGCGGTGCGCGGGCCTCTCACTGTCGCGGCCTCTCGTTGTGGAACCCAGGCTCCAGACGCGCAGGCTCAGTAGTTGTGGCTCACGGGCCCAGTTGCCCCGCGGCACGTGGGATCTTCCCGGACCAGGGCTCGAACCCGTGTCCCCTGCATTGGCAGGCGGATTCTTAACCACTGCGCCACCAGGGAAGCCCCCCGACAAATACTTTTAAAGTAATACAAGGCATACTATATTATGTGCTCCCTCACTCATTTATTCATTCAACAAACATTTATTAAGTATCTGGTATGGCAGGGATAAGGGACGTAAAGCTGAGAGTAAGACATTATTATTGATTAAATCCTGAGACTTACAGGTAAGATATGCTGATACAAATCTTACTACAGTACTGTCAGCTGTGTGCAGTTAGGAACGATGTAAATGGTACAGGCACAACTTGGGAGAGCTTGGTTAACTCCTTCTGAAGGGATGCGTGTCATCGGGGAAGACCTCTGGGAGAAGGTGGAATCCAAGTTGATTCCTTTTCCCTGCTGGATTTTTTATTACCATATTGTGCCAAAATGTTGGATCCTTTTTTGCTTTTTTTTGGCCATGCCACGTGCCACATGGCTTGTGAGATCTCAGTTCCCCGACCACGGACTGAACCCAGGCCATGGCAGTGCAAGTGCCACGTCCTAACCACTGGACCGCCAAGGAATTCTCTAAAATGCTGGATCTTTTATTATGGTATCATGATAAAAACAGACCATGTTTTATTGTGCTTTGGGGGGGTTGAGGGAAAGTAATGGGAACTCAGCTGACAAAACTGGATTCATCATAAACTTGGTTCAAGATACTCTGTCTTTAAATGTCCCTGTACAGCTCGTTTGCTTATTTATGGGTATGTTTATGAAGAACACCTGTGAACCTGACTCCCCAAACAAGAACTAAAACATTGCCAGGATCTTATACCTACCTACAGGGGGGTACCTCCCTTATCCCATTTTTCTACCACCCCCAAAATGTTATACATATATCTACAGTTTGAAGAGTATCTTTTCTCTTTGCTAAGGTATCTCTTGATGAACAGAGAACTTCTTTCATCTTATTGCACTTAAATTTATCAATCTTTCCTTTAACGTTGGTATTTTTATGTCTTGCTTGAGAAATCCCAGTGGTGAGAAAGATAACTGTCCGTATTTTCATCATCGTTGCATTCAGTGTTTAAGTCCCTTATCCACACAGAGCTGATTCTATTATGTGATGTAAGGTATCTGTTCTCCTTTTTTTCCCAGGTGCATTAATTGAACAGTACTTCTGTTCCCACTGATCTAATATACTACCTCTAACAAACTTCCGTGTGTATAGGGGTCAGGTTCTATGCTCTCCTGTACCATTGGAAAGCTTGCACCAATATCATACTGCCCTAATTAATACAGCTCTCTAATGACTCTTGATATCTGGTAGGCCAAGTTCCCCGTCCTTATTCACCTTGCAAATTATTTTTGGCTATTCCTGGCCCCTTGTTCATCCATATAGATTTTAAATCAGCCTTTTTTTTTTTTTTTAAAGCCTGCTGGGATTAAAATAGGAGTTTTGTTGAATATAGAGATCAGGGATTCTCAAAGCATAACCAAGACCAACAATTTCTGGGAATCCCTGAGGCCTTTACAGGGGGGTCCACAAGGTCAGAACTAATTTCATAATACTACTAAGACGTTACTTGCCTCCTTCACATTCTGTCATGAGTACAGAACAGAGTTTTCCAGAGGCTACATGACAGCTAACAGAAGGAGCATGGATTCCTGTATTTAGAACATTTATCACTTTTAATTTCTAATATTATAAATACTGGCAAATGTAACCGATACAAGTAAAAGCTCTTTGGGGTCCTCTCTTAATTTTTAAGAGAGTCTTAGGACCTAAAAGTTTGAGAAATGCTAATATGGATTTAGTGGTCTTTATTCAGTTTATGTATATTAAGTTATTTAGTTTATTAAGTCTTCTTAGGCATAAGCATTATTTATGTCATTTTCAATGTTTTCAGTAAAAAATGACAAACTTATCTACTCCTTTCCAAATCTGGTGCTTTCAATATTTTTTTCCTTATCTTGTTAGTATAATAAGTATAACGGTTAATAGTTGGATTCTGGAGCCAGTGTCTGTGTTCCAACCATAGTTCTGTCACTATGGGATCTGGGGCAAGTTACCTAACTTTCTTCCCTTTCCGTTTCCTCATCTGTAAAATAGGGATAATAATAATAACAGAATCATACTACTGTTCTCATTCTTTTAGAAATCCCCATAGTATTCCATTGCATAAATACACCAAAAGCATTAATTCCCTCACTGAAGAGCATTTAGGTAGTCTACATAGTATAAACTATCTAATACGATGGGCGTTACGAGACATATTTGCACGATTGCCTATTTCTAGATGTGAAATGTCTAGAGGCAGAATTGCTGCGTCAAAGCAGCAAACATGTTTTTTTTTATTCTAAGCACAGTAGTCCCCTCTTAGCCATGGTTTTGCTTTCCAAAGTTTCAGTTATCTGCGGTCTACTGCAATTTGAGAATATTAAATGGAAAACGGCAGAATAATTCATCAGCTTTAAATTGCAGGCCGTACTGAGGAGTATGACGCAATCTCACACCATCCCTCTTTGTGCGGGAAATCATCCCTCTGTCCAGCGCATCCCACCTGGTGGGCATTCAGTAGCTGCCTCATGACCACTGTGGTATCACAGTACTTGCATCCACGCAACCCTTATTTTACTTAATGATGGCCCCAAAGAGCAAGAGTAGGGATGCTGGCAATTCGGATGGGCCCAAGAGAAGCCAGAGACTGTGTGTTTTAAGTGAAAAGGTGAACGTTCTCAACTTAATAAGGAAAGAAAAAATCAGACGCTGAGGTGGCTAGGATCTACAGTATGAAACAATCTTCTACCTGGGAAACTGTAAAGAAGAAAAAAGAAATCCATGCTGGTTTGCTCTTGCACCTCAAACTGCAAAAGTTATGGCCACAGTGCATGGTAAGTGCTTAGTTAGGATGGAAAAGGCATTAGATTTCCTAGAGGGAAACCACATTCATATAACTTTTATTACAGTATATTATTATAATTGTCCTATTTTATTATTAGCTATTGTTAATCTCATAGTGTGCCAAATTTATAAATAAAGTTTTATCCTAAGTATGTACGTAAAGGAAAAGACATGGTATATATAGCATTCGGTACTATCTACGGTTTCAGGCATCCACTGGAGGGCATGGAATGCATCTCCTGCAGATAAGGGGGAATACTGTACTGCCATACTGCTCTCTGACAAGGAGTTACCAGTCTACAATTCCACTCACAATTCTCGATATCAGAGTGAACCTTTTCCCAGATCCTTGCTGACACCACACAGCATCGGTATTTCCAGCCACTGTCAATTTGAAGTCCGTATTAGCCTCTCACTTTAATATGCATTCCATGATCATCTTAACTTATGAACCATTTCTATTGCTTCTTTTGTAGGTTGCTTTCTTGTATACTCTGTCAGTTTTTCTTATGGATGTGCAGGAACACTTTATTCAGCAGGGGTATTAACCCTTTCTATTATATGTTACCAATATGTTTTGTGAAGTGGTGGCTTGTCTTTTAACTTAGAAATAAGTTTTCATTTTAAAGATGATGACATAAAACAACTTTTAAAATAAACATCAAGACTTCCCTGGTGGCACAGTGGTTAAGAATCCGCCTGCCAATGCAAGGGACACGGGTTCAAGCCCTGGTCTGGGAAGATCCCACATGCCATGGAGCAACTAAGCCCGTGTGCCGCAACTACTGAGCCTGCGCTCTAGAGCCCATGCTCCGCAACGAGAGAAACCACCACAATGAGAAGCCCGCGCACCGCAACGAAGAGTAGCCCCCACACCGCAACAAGGAGTAGCCCCCGCTCGCTGCAACTAGAGAAAGCCCACGCACAGGGACGAAGACCCAACACAGCCAAAAATAAATAAATTTTAAAAAAACCAAAAAAACAACTTTGGAAAACATGTCTCTTTAAAATAAGTAAGTAAATAAATAAAATGAAATAAAATAAGCATCACTTGCAGGTTTTGCACCAAGGTGTAACCTGTGCTCTGTCATGACTGTCTCTACTCAAATAAACCAAAGGTTAATGAAAACAGTGAGGACTGACTACACGAAAAACCAACTTTTCTTAATTTTAGAAAGTTAAAATATTATCTAACAATTTGACAAAGTCAGAATCAGTTTAAAATACCCAGAAAGCTACTATTGAACATGAAAATACTACTGGAATGTGTGTGTTTAATTATTTACCTAAATATACGTTAGATAGGGTTCTGAAAAAGGAACTATGTTAACTTACTTTCCCAAAACAGGACTGAGTTCTTTCAAGTCTTCTAACGATGGCACTTGGTCCAAAAGTTTCTTAAACAGAGCCAGTGGGAAAGGGATGTTGGCAACATTGTGACTGAATAGGCAGAGTCCACACAGAACCCCAAAGAAGAAATAATTCTTCTTCTCAAATTTAGGCTGAAAAGAGGAAAAAAAAAAAACCTTAACGTATTATGAATTTTTACCAGTACAATGGAATATTTAGATTAGGTAAACCATTTCTCCCCTTTCACAAAATCAAATCACAAATTAAAACGAAAAATCTTGAGATAAGAATACTTAGGGTTTATATTCAATTATTAAGTCAATTTAAATCCCTGCCACAGTTTTGGTTACTGAAAGCATTAATAGTATGGGGGTGAGGAGATAGAAGAGATGTTGTTTAGGCGGAAAAGCTGCAATGAGTAGCAAATGAATCCTAGGGTTCAAATGCACTGTATAGTGAGTATGGATAACAATCCTGTATCACAATCATCAGATTTGCTACGGCACTAGATCTTAATTATCCACCACTAAAAAGAAATAATGATGAGATGTGATAAAGGTGCTAATTACCACTACAATGGCAATCATACTATAATATAAATATATCAGATCAACATGTGGTACACCTTAAATTTATACAATGTTATATGTCAGACATATTTCAATAAAACATAAAAGTATTAACAGGAATAGAAACACATTAGGCTCAGTAATCCTTATAAACAAAGTTTTTGCAATTTCTTTTCATAGGCTTTATCTTCAAATTCACTGGGGAAACAGAACAAAGAATGAGTGCCTAAGAAAGGAAGGGTTCATTTTTACCCATACATTCTAGAAATGGTCAATACATATATATTGCTTAAATTCTCTTGTGTGGACTTGGGAACCCAGGGCAAGAGGACCCCCATTTTAGAGAAAATAATCACTTTTTTAGAATTAAAAGTTATCTCCATAATTACATCAATAATTCCTCTCTCATAATACAATAGTCTAGACAACCTAATTTTCTATGGTATATCCCCATACCTCTTCTCTCAGGAAATACCTACACCAAGAAAAGAGGACTTACCTTGACAGGAAACCACATGTAGGAAGCCTCTTCAGGATATGTGAACATCCCATATTCTGGCCGGGTCATTTCTTCAAAGAGACAACGGAAAAACTCTGCTCTGACTCCTCCACAGTTATATCCAATTTCTCCACTAAATGAAACCTAAAGAAACAGAGCAAATAATGCATCACTTCCAGAGCTCTGTACTGCTACGCATTAAATCTCATTTAATAACTATTTGTGGACCCAAGTATTTGGGAGGTACTGGGGTAAGCAAATTACTTGTGTTAGTGCATTGAATTTTCTTACAAATTCTAGGAGGCTCATGAGGCTTCAAGAACTTAAATAACTTTCCCAAGGTTATACAGCTGCTAAGACTTTTTTTAAAAATAAATTTATTTATTTTTATTTTTGGCTGTGTTGGGTCTTCGTTGCTGCGCACGGGCTTTCTCTAGTTGCGGCGAGCGGGGGCTACTCTTCGTCGTGCTGCGTGGGCTTCTCATTGCGGCGGCCTCTCTTGTTGCGGAGTACGGGCTCTAGAGCGCAGGCTCAGTAGCTGTGGCTCGCGGGCTTAGTTGCTCCGCGGCATGTGGGATCTTCCTGCACCAGGGCTTGAACCCGTGTCCCCTGCACCGGCAGGCAGATTCTTAACCACTGCGCCACCAGGGAAGTCCCCAGCTGCTGAGACTTAATCCTACGGGTGACAAACCTGAGAGCCTGAAGTCTTCACCACTAAACTGACCTCAATTGGCATCATTTTTATAATCATCAGGTACATTAAGTATAATGAAAATAAACATAACGAAATCAGAATTTTCAAAAAAACTGAAAACCCAGAGCACATGTATTTATTGGCTTGGCTGTTGATTCCATAAGGAGGCAGCAATCCCACCTGTTGACACCAATCCCTCCTCAAGATGATTCTATTATAACCCATCTTTGCTCCTTCAATTACTTGCTCTGTTCTCCTTTCTGCCTTTCCTTCTTGGAATCCTTCACTTCAGTTTACAAATATGTTAAGGTCTCCCTTATCCTTAAAAGAAAAAAAAATCTCAACACCATTGTTTCCAGTACAGACAATACTGGCTTCCTCTAATCTAGGTCGCCAAATTTGGGGGATTAATGTACACCAACTTCTAAACTCGTTTCTCTACTTAAATGCCTCTCTCCAAGAGGACCAAGAATCTGTGAATCCCCAATTCCAAGGACTTGAGTTTCTCAGGTCTCATCCTGATCTCCCTCACTCATTTTACACTTCTGGCCACTTCCTCTTTCTTCACACTCTTTTCTCCCTTGCTTTCTCTTACGAAGCACTATTCAGGCTTTCATTTCTCTCTTCTTTTTCTTGCTGCCTTAATACCAGAAATTCCTGCGGCTCTATGCTGGCACTTCTATCCTTTCTCTTACCATGCCCTTTATATGGGCAAGCTCCTTAACCTCACAAAGTGTTTTCCCACGAGATCATCAGAAAGATTAAATGGGATAACGCAGGTAAAATATCTCACACAGTCTGGAAAATAGTAGCTGCTTATCAAATGTTACCTAAATTTTTTAAATGGATGAATGAAATATAAAAGTGGAACTAAAATAACTGAGTGGACTGGCTGGCTGACACAGTTTAGAGTCAAAATGAGTTCACTAGATTTTGTTTGTTTTGTTTTGTGGTACGCGGGCCTCTCACTGCTGTGGCCTCTCCCGTTGCGGAGCACAGGCACCGGACGCGCAGGCTCAGCGGCCATGGCTCACGGGCCCAGCCGCTCCGCGGCATAGTGGGATCTTCCCGGACCGGGGCACGAACCCACGTCCCCTGCATCGGCAGGCGGACTCTCAACCACTGCGCCACCAGGGAAGCCTGAGTTCACTAGATTTTTAAAAATTATCTATGTGCAAAAATACACAGAAATGCCAACTCTAACTGCAAACTCATACTTTTAAAATAGTATCTTGAGTTTGGTCAAGTCAATCATTCTTTAATCTGAGTAGGACAAGTGATAAACTAATGCCTCGAATCAAAAACACTCTAATAAATATTATCAGGAAAATCCTGACTTGTCTTGATTAACTGGAGAGTCTAGAGCCTGATCGTTGGGCTGAAATCCTGGCTCTGATATTTATCAGTTGTGTCACCCTGGGATAAGTTACCTCATGGTTCTGCACCTCAGTTTCCCCATCTGTAAAAGGAGGGAAATACAGAACCTTCTACACAGTGTGGTTCAAAGGGTTACAAAAGTGTAAAGCTTTTACAGTAGTTCCTGGCATAAGGAAAACATTCATTAGATCTTCTAGTCATTATTATTCTGTGTCAAATATCTATTAGTGAGACAATTTATATAGTAGCTAAACCAAAGATCATTATTAGTGAATACTCAGGACATGGTGATATCTACAATTATACCCTCAAAAAACTATGTAGTCAATAAAGAGAATGTTCTCTCTTCAACGAAGCAATCTGGGTTCCTGCAGAAGAGCAGAAACAATCTCTCAATTCTCCTCTGGGTCAACCCCATCTCACTGGAACCTTTAAAAGGTGATGACCAGCCGGCTTGGTCAAGCCTCATGAGGGGATGGACCTCTTAGGGCTAGTACTGGGCTGTCTACCTGATCAGGTTGGGGGGGAGGACGACCATTTCACCTGCTGCTCCTTAGGCAGACTGTACTGACAGCTCTCACCTGGAATTCACAGGTAACTGGGGAAACCTAGGGGAACTCCAATACAGGTAACCCCAGCGGAAAAGGGAGATAATCCCCTCTCTGTAAGGCCCGTTATTACATTCTTTTATGTTTTCTGTCTTAGCGGCAAAAACATTAAGTAAGAATTATATTTTACCTGTAACTCCCTCCTCAGATCTTCATTCTCAAGCTGATTTAGTTGATTCAAAACATCCTCAATCAAGTGACTCCTTCTGACTGTTAGACAAAAGGTGGGCAGTAAAGCAAATTCAGACCTTTCTTGTTCCACAATGCCAGCCAAACTCATGCAAGCTCGCCATCTCTGCTCCTGGGAAAAGAAAAATGTTTCACTCCATTTCACCGTTTGCTCTAAGTAGAAATTTACAAAGTAGAATAAACCGGTTCAGTTTACTATACGCGCGTGCCACAAACGTTTATGAAAAGGGCCCCACATACACCCCTGGAGACAGGCTATATATTCAGTATTCACCCCCAGTGAGCAGAAGATACATGAGACATAGGAAATGAAAAGTTCTGTGGGGCTGATTTGGGTGAGCAGGAAGGTGACCAACCGCGGGCTCCTCTGGACCACTGTATCCCGTAAACACAGCTGTGAACACTTCAGGGACCGACAAACGATCGTCAACAGGCTAAGAGACTGACTAGCGAGGCCGAAGCAGTGAGCTGAAACCTGGTATTCTCATCAGGAAGAGAAGTTCAGACGTTTAGAAAAGAAGCCTGCCGCAGGAAAAGCGCAGGATGAAAGACCTCTCTAAAGATATCCTTTTCTAGGAGGAAAACTCAGACAAGAGAGATTTTAGGGGACAGATAATCTACAAAGTTACCATGAGAGAGACAGACCCACAGACTGACAGACAGACACACAGACCGTCCACCTGGAACCAAATGGCAATTTGGGATCATTAACGTCTGTGTCTCTTAGCAAAACAGAGAGAAATCAAATGCCATTTCTATAAAAAAATTACCGGAAGCTTGTTTAGAATCAAGAGAGAATAGTTACAGAGTTGAAGTAAAATCAAGTTCTCGTATCTTTTTCTTTCCATTTTCCTTTGTTAAATATTTCATTAATGGTCTTACTTGGAACTTATAAATCAATTTCCTATTTTGTTTTATTATGGCAACTGCATTAGGTAAAGGTATCTACTTTTATGACATAGATTTGAATATTATTCATGCATATAGATATACAAATGCATATATCAGCATAAAAGTGACAAGCGCTAACACTTTCAGGCACTTTGTGAGAGGCACTGTTCTAAATGCTTTACAGATATCAACAAATTTAATCCTTATAATAATGCAATGAGGTGCATTTTCTGAGGCATTTTCAAGTGTACAATTTTAAGTTCAAAACCCCTTGCTGGATACGCTGACAAACAGAACCAAGTCAGCTGACGACAGTAAGTACATCTGCAAGGGAAATACTTTACACAAACCTTTATTATGGCATGATCACAGAGTACCAGCCGTTTCTTTGGGTCTGAATTTCAAGAATCCTCTGTCACCTCTATTCCCACTACTATGTTTTCCCATTAGATTGGACCTTCTTATGTACTGGTGCTAATCCCAGTCAAGCCCACGTCTGCCATGCGTGAGTACCGTTCAGAAGACTACCGGCGCCAACCTCAAGGCAAAAGCCCTACGGCTAGGCCCAAGCTCTGGTCTTTGCTACTGAGGCCCTAATATGCCTCAAGGCCAACCCAACTCAAATTGTGACAGCCTCTCTAGCCTTCTTTTTTTTTTTTTTGCGGTACGCGGGCCTCTCACTGCTGTGGCCTCTCCCGTTGCGGAGCACAGGCTCCGGACACGCGGGCCCGGCAGCCATGGCTCACGGGCCCAGCGGCTCCGCGGCACGTGGGATCTTCCCGGACCGGGGCACGAACCCGCGTCCCCTGCATCGGCAGGCGGACTCTCAACCACTGCACCACCAGGGAAGCCCATAGCCTTCTTCATTAGAGTATAAGCTTCTTGAATGCTATGACCACCACTGGTTTCACCAGTGGGTGGCTCCCTTATCACTCCTCTATTATACATTGGAAAAGGTACTCATCATTTGATTTGCTAATGAAAACAAAGAAATAGGCACGCATACCTGTATTTTTAAAAGTGAATCTGCATACAGTAGTTTAATTTTCGACAGAATATTAAAGATAAATGGAAAATGACTGAATATGACAGGATAGTGGATGTCCACTGAAGTGTCCTAAAAATGGAAATGACAACAATTTTGATAAATGAAAGGACAGAGAAATCTTACGCCTTACTTCCTAGCCTTAAAGCCCTGATGGTTTCAGGTCTCAGTACTTATAGCCAAAGCAATCCAAAATGCTGGTCAGTAGGGCTCAGATATATAAAATTCTAAGGAAATGTTTTATATCTATCAGTGAAAGGTATATAAACCTAGTGTTTTCACTACTCATTTGATTTCACCATTAATTATAAACTCTGGACATTTTCCCAAAGAGTCTGTTCTGCGGCCACCTGCACTTCTGAAACGTGAAATTAGTTCAGATGCATTCGGTCAGCAGGGGACTGACAGAATGTAGATGGCTGGTTAGCTCAGACAAGACTCTTCCCAGGTGAAGGATGATGTGCTAGGTGTAGAATTAGAACCTTCAGAGAAAAGGTGAAAAAAATCTCAGATCAGCTGCTGAACTGGCAGCAAGAGCCCTTTAGCTTTATTTTAAGAAAATGAAAAAGGAGTACTTATACCCAGGGAACCCTCCCCAAAGTTACAGCCCTATCCTGCTGGCTCCTGGTGAGTCACCGAGCCTCCTATACCTACCTTAAGAGCAAAGCTCCACTCCCGTAGGTGTTACCTCAGTACCACCGGTCCTCTAATCAGGGTGTGGAGAGATTTCTACCCTTCGGTTTTTGTGCATTTTTCATCTCGCGGCGCTGTCCACAGCTGCTTGCCTGGTTGATCTGAGCTATCCCCCCAGGTAGGAAGCACTTTTCTGTCAGTGTTCTGGCTACAAACAAAACTGCATCGGTTTTGAGGGGTCTGCCTTGCTTTTCCCATAAGCCCTGCTATTTCTATTGGGCAGCTCTGCAGAGTACAGGAAGTTTTGGAAATTCGTACAAAGTTACAGAACGAGTGCCTGTATTAACTTACCGACGATCGATACCCTCTTTAAATACGCCATACTTACTGCGTCCATTTTCCAGATGCTCCTTCTGTATGCATCTTCATAAAAATCAAGCAAGTGTGTGAGTTCATTTACTTTGAAGATATTTTCAGGCAGCTGACATTTAGTCTGGTTTACCTTAAATAAAACACCACCTGTGAGAAAGTTCTTTATATAAAGACAATTTTGCTTAATAGCTATAAATTAGATTATCAGAATAAACAGCAAGTTAAACATACTTTTAATGACCAGAATTAAGTTCTATCCAATTCCCCCACTGCCAAAGCCCCAAACTTTCAGGAGCATAAAGAATACCTAAGATTTAATAGTAGCAATTGATGGTATGATGAAAAACTTCTACTTTTAATCCTTAAAAATTTTAAAGAAACTCAAGTGCAAAGAAAAATACAGTGTAATATGAATCCAAACTACTCTGGGGCCCAGTACTTCATGTCATGTTCTTTCTTTCTCTTAATTTGCGGGGGGCGGTTGCCGCACAGTGCAGCTTGCAGGATCTTAGTTCCCCGACCAGTGCCACTGCACGGGGATGCTGTTTCATCCCTGTGACTAGGATCCTCAGGACCCCGCTGATCTCAGCCTTGCACTGTCAAGGGCCTCAGCAGCCTCAGAGTCATGGAGAAAGAGGGTGCGTCATCTTCATGGATTCTCCCGGAGGTGTGTGTGTTGGGGGGGGAGCTTGACAAACATTCTGACGTTGCCTGTTAGAGTCAAAGGACAAAGCAGGATCCCTTCAAGATTTCTTCTGTTGCTGCTGCAGTATTTCTAGGAATTCTCTTTGTAAGTGGCAAGCTCATTACAACACACTTTCCCTGAGCTCTTCAGTAAACTGCTCAATTTTTCAAGACCTGGAATTATTTTTTTGATGTAAAACCTTTAAAAACAGCCAAGAACAGGCATCACTTTTCAGCAGTAGGGCAGACCTTTTTTTAAAGCAGTTTGATAGATTAGGCACTTTGATTCACTGAAAACAACCATAAATACAGGATAAACTGTAAACCAACATTTCTGGATGGAATAATCAGGTCAAGAACTAAGGAAAGGTGGCACTTCCCTGGAGAGTATCTGCCAAACCTGGTGAACCTGAACTTCAGTTTCCATGGCTGAGACTGAGAAAAGGAGACAAAGCCCAGACTCTGCTCAAATTAGGGAACCTTGCTTCATAAATCTGGGACCCAGAAGGGCTACCATTAGAGTGAGCCAGGGTAACCTAGAGATGAACAAGCTCTTTCCTCCACTCCTGCACCAACCCATCCCCACCCTGACTCCAAGACCACGAGGCAAACTGTAGTTAAAATGGCGCTGGATGTTAACAGTTTGCATCTACCAACCTGAACCCCCCAGTCTATCCCCCCTCCCCCCTGGCAACCATAAGTCCGTCCTCTACGTCTGTGGGTCTGTTTCTGTTTTGTAGATAAGTTCATTTGAGACTGGCACAACACTGTAAATCAACTATACTTCAATAAAAAAAAATAATAAGATACATAAGTCACAGCCGTGTAAGGTACACAGGGAAAATAGTCGATATTTTATAGTAACTTTGTATGGCATGTAATCTATAGAGGTATCAAATCACTATGCTGTACACCTGAAACTAATATAAGTCAGCTGTACTTCAATAAATAAATTAAAAATTTTTTAATTAAAAAAAAAATGGTGCTGGCATTGGGGGAAAAAGGTCACCTACAGAATTTGTCATTACAAAAGCACTCTCCCGAAAACTCACACACCAGATTCATACCACCTGGAGATCTAAAAAGCCTCAAGCCAAAATTTCAATCTTTATATTAAATGCTAATCTTTAAAAACTAATTTAATAGTACCAAATTGCTGGTGTCGCCAGGAGCCTGGCAGAAGCAAATTCTCCCTGAAAAGACCCAGCCCTCAAAGAATTCCAAAAGATAAAAGTTTCAAGGGAAATGTGCGTGCGCGCGCGCGCACACACACACACACACACACACACACACACACGGAGTCACAAAATACATGATAATGAAGGAGCCATGAGGAAGATTCAGCAGAAACTAAAGACAGCAAAATCTGACCTGCAAAGACTTCAGATACCCAGAAATTATAAATGACCAAGAAAAAAAATTTAAAGAACCAATGAGAACTTCCAGAAGTGAAAAACATACTACTAGAAATAAAACTCAAAAGACAGTTTTTGTTTTTTGTTGTTTTTTTTTTTTTGCAGTACACGGGCCTCTCACTGTTGTGGCCTCTCCCATTGCGGAGCACAGGTTCCAGACGCACAGGCCCAGCGGCCACGGCTCACGGGCCCAGCCGCTCCGCGGCATGTGGGATCCTCCCGGACCGGGGCACGAACCCGCGTCCCCTGCATTGGCAGGCAGACTCTCAACCACTGCGCCACCAGGGAAGCCCAAAAGACAGTTTTAATAGCAGACAAAAATCACTGAAAAGCTAATTCATGAACAGGAAGATAGGGCTGAAGAAATCATCCAGAATGGGGTAAAAAGAGACAAACAGATGGAAATTATGACAGGACGATTAAGAGACATGGATGACAGAGCGAGAAGATCTAACATACAAAATAAGTAGAATTTCAGGAGGAGAGAGTCAATACCTGTTTTGAATTAAAACGTGTAACAACTTGGAAATGGAGGGAACATCCTTTTACCTAGAAAGATTATTTTACAAAACCCCATAGTAAAAATGTTATTTAATAGTGATATTCAGAATTTTCCTTTAAAATCACCAACAAGATTAGGCACCTACTATCACTATGACTTCTAATCAACATTCCTCCTTGAACAACTAGGGGTAGGAAGGCCTAGCCAGTGCAACAAGGCAAAGGAAAATAATAAAATGCCTAAGAATTGGGAAGAAAAGAACATTACGTTTTTCAAAGATATGATTGCACAGAAAACGCAAAAGTATCTACAGTTAAATTACTAGATATAATGCGAGAATTTAGCAAATTCACTGGCTATTAAAAAAAATCAACATTCAGGGACTTCCCTGGCGGTCCAGTGGTTTAAGACTCCGAGCTTCCACTGCATGGGACCTGGGTTCAATCCCTGGGTGGGGAACTAAGATCCCACATGCTGCACAGTACGGCCAAAAAAGAAAGAAGAAAAAAAATCAATATTCAAAAATCAATGCATTCTTACAATGCATTCCTATAACCAATGCATTTATCTGCTGTTAAACCAACAACAGATAATATAGTTTTTAAAAGATACCATTTACAAAAACTTAAAAAAAGTTAAATACCCTGGAATAGATTTGACTAAAGATATCCAAGACTTACATAGTAAAATAACAAAAACTCATTGAAAAACTTAAAAGATAATCTCATAAGTAGAAAAAACAGATACCATGAAGATTCACAACAGTAAAGATATCAATTCTCCCCAAAGTGAAGTACAAATTAAATGCAATTTCAATCAAATTCCCAGTAAGATCTGTGTATGTGTGTGTAGAACCTGAAAAGCCAATTCCAAAATTTATAGGGAAGAACCAAATGCCAAAAATATCCAAGATTCACTTTAAGAACAAGACAGGAGTATTTCTTTTAGCAAGTATAAACAATATAGAGCCACATAAAATGATTAACAGTACAGAAAAGAGCCTGTACGTGAACCCCGCACACAGAAACTTGTTTTATGACAGTTCATGTTACCTATCAGTGCAGAAAGGACAGAATTTCAGTTAAGCGGCGCTAGGTAATTGTTTTCATATGGAAAATAATAAAAATAAATTTTCAGTTGGATTAAACACCAAAGTGTGAAAGGCAAAGCTAACCTCAATACTCCCTTTAGACCTTGGCAGAAGTGACCTCTGCCCTGGGCCTCTGATTTAAAGGTCTTTGCTCTGGGCTTCCTCCAGCCAAGCCCCTTCCCACAACGGGTCTGCAGGGTCAACACGGCCTGTCTATATGGAGCCCACTCATCACACATCCCCATCTAGACTGAGCTCCAGAACCCAAGACCCGCAAGTCCCTGCCCAAACGGCTCCAAGCCAGCCCCAGGAGCTACACAGGTTTCTCCCTCCACTTGCCCTGTGGGGAGTGGAAGTGTCCCAGGAGACACACCCCAAGGCTCCAGGGCCCCAGGGTTGGCTAAGGAATGGCTATTGTGGGAGGTGGGATGGAACACAGAGACGTGGGCTGAGGTGTCCACACACGGCCAACGTGACAGCCCTGGTGTGGGAGAAAACCAAGGAAGGAAGAGAAGCGCAGAGGACCTGGGGTGGGAGCGGGGAGGGTCCGTCGGAGCCTCCCCTTTCGCTGCAGAACTCCGTAAGGAGCCAAGATTTCGAAATTCAAACCTGGCTTCCCCTGTCATTAGGAAGGTTTATTTGTCAAGGTGGGAAGATAGAGTATATTTTATTTCATTTAACACGTTGTTAGCTAGATTTCTAACCTTTTAAACATTAGACATATGGTGTATGACCCTCTGTTTGTACTCCTCCTCTGGTCCCAGCTATCATCTCTGTTAGAAGACTATCTAGAGCAGCCCTCGATGCCAAATCAGGCCCTCTGCTTATTCTGTAAAGTCTCACAGATGCCTGAAATATTTACCATCTGGTCCTTTCCAAAAAGAAGCCCTCCAGATCCCTGATCCGGGTAACAATTTAAAACCCTGAAGGAAAAAAAAAGTTTAAAACGAAACACATGGAGTAAAGATCATAAAGGAATAGACTGACAAAATTTTTTTTTTTTTTTTTTTGGCCATGCCGTGTGGCATGCGTAATCTTAGTTCCCTGACTGGGGATCGAACCCGTGCCCCCTGCATTGGCAGCGGGGAGTCTTAACCCCTGGACCGCCAGGGAAGTCCCCAAATTTTATCTACATTAAAATTAAGAACCTGAGTTTCGGACTTCCCTGGCGGTCCAGGGGTTAAGACTTCCCGCTTCCAATGCAGGGGGCTCAAGTTCAATCCCTGGTCGGGGCACTAAGATCCCACACGCTGAGGGGTGTGGCCAACAAGTTAAAAAAAAAAAAAGAAGTGAGTTCATCAAAAACCACCAAGACAAGCTATAAACTGGGACTTGATATTTGCAACACATATAACTGACAAAGGACTAGTACCCAAACTAAAAAGTACTCCTATAACCAATAAGAAAAAATTAAACAATACATTTAAATTGAGCAAAAGGACAGGTATTCTATAGAAGAGGAAACAAGTACTGCAATTATAAACATGAAAATATGCTCTAATGCATTAGAACCAGGGAAATACAATTAAAATCATAATTTGGGGCTTCCCTGGTGGCGCAGTGGTTAAGAATCCACCTGCCAATTCAGGGGACACGGGTTCGAGCCCTGGTCCGGGAAGATCCCACATGCCGCGGAGCAGCTAAGCCCGTGCGCCACGACTACTGAGCCTGTGCTCTAGAGCCCGTGAGCCACAACTACTGAGCCCACGAGCCACAACTACTGAGCTCGTGTTCCGCAACAAGAGAAGCCACCGCAGAGAGAAGCCCACGCACCGTGGCGAAGAGTAGCCCCTGCTCGCTGCAACTAGAGAAAGCCCGCGCGCAGCAACAAAGACCCAACTCGGCAATCAATCAATCAATAAACTCATAATTTGGCACGATTTCAATATGGCACTAACACTATTTTCCAAATTTTAAAGTCAGACATGGGGCAACAGAATTCTCATCATTTCCTGGAGAGGATTTAAATTGGTCCAACCACTTTGGAAGACAGTTTGTCACTACCCATAAAGAACAACACAGGCATATCCTCCAACCTATCAATTCCAGAATTAGGGATGGAAACTGAAAACTAACTCTTGACACATGGACACCAAGAGATAAGTACAAAAATGTTGACAGTAGCATGTTTTCTCATAGGGGACCCCTCCCCCCAAAAAAGAATTGCAAATAGCACATACTGTATATCCATCAATACTGGAATGGATAATTCTGGTAGAGTCACGCTATGGACTATGATACAGAAGTGAAAATGAAGTACAGACCTAAGTATTAATCTGGATGAGTCTAAAAAAACAAAACATGTAAGCAGCATGTATTTGATTCACATGAAATTTTGGAAACAGCATAGTGTCAAGAGATACTTACGGTTATAAAAAAATAAAGAAGCGTAAGTGAATGGTTAACTGAAAATCCAGGATCCTGGCTACCTCCGCGAGGTGAGGGTGTATAATCTGAGAGACACACAGGCATCTCTAAAGCACTAGAAATGTTTTCTTTTTTAACATGGGTGGTAGTTACACTGATGTCTGTTTTACGACTTTTCTTTAAACTGTATACAGATACTAGACACACTCCTTTATATGCATGACTTAATTCACAAAAAACAGCATTTTAAAAATAACAGTACCAACCTCATGTTTCGTAAGAGTCTGCTTAAGTTTCAAGCCAGGTGAAACCAAGGGAATTTTTATTGCAAAATAAAGATATCTGGGTTTCTAAACCAGCACGTACCCTGTGCAGCTTTTTCAACATTTCTAGGAGAGTTTTAATGTGATAGTTATTCTCAGTAGTTCCAGCCCAATAATGCAGTTGAGCAATGACGGCTGTTTTAAACATCTGCACCAGTCTGATGAAAGCAGATTCTTGCAGAGATGCCCAATATTCCTCTGAGGGATACGAAGGTAAGTAACTGTCAGCATGTAATATTTCTTGGATTCTTAAAGGTAAAAAGTAGTCAATATTTTCTGAAACTGGTAGAATATTTTCATATATATTGTAGTTATAAAGACACATTTGTAATAATATTTTCTGAAACTGGTAGAATATTTTCATATATATTGTAGTTATAAAGACACATTTGTAATAATTTTTTCAGTAAATACAATTGGAATTCAAAGTGTAGAATTTAATGTTCTCAAAAAAATGCCTTGACAGTAAGAGAGCCACAAATCTGATCTAATTAATTTGTTGGGGGGAAAAAAAATAACTAGACAAAATTAATCAGTCACATTTTTTGCCCAGAGGAAATAGCATACAGTATTAAAAACCAGATTGAGAACTATTTGTGATTACACGACTCTATTTTGCCCTCTCAGCACGAGTTTTTAACTCTTAAAAACCATCTTTCCGCATTGTATAAAAGAAAAATGCTTTAAACCAGCTTTTCATCGCTTACAACGTGACAAAACGTAAGAAAGAATGGACCTTCTTGGGCTGAATACGCTATTTGTATCAAAAACCTCATTAGAATAAAATCAAGCCCCTAGACCTCATTTCCAGTGTACTGGAAATACAGGGACAGGAGGAAACAATCAGACAAATCTAGATGTGAGACACTGAACAGGACTACTGACGCACGCTCTTTAAACAAAAAAAAAAAGCCTGTACAATACTTTTCGGGACAAGTGCAGAAATCTGAATATGGCCTAGATGTGAGGTAATATGATGGAATCACGGCTAATCTTATTAGCTGTGGTAACAATGTTGAGGTAATACAGGATTCCATATCCTTAGGAGATGTATGCTGAATATTACGGGTAAAATGTCCTGATAGCTCCAACTCACTTCCAAATAGTTCGGCAAAAATAAAATGTAATCTGTACATCAAATGTAACCCGTACACACACGGCAACATGTTAACTGCTGTTGACTCTCAGGTAGAGAGCATCTGGGATTCAGTGTACTAGTCTTTCAACGTCTGTGTATGAAGTTCTTCATGATGAAAGGTAGGGGGCAAAGGACCTCATGACCAAGCCACACAGGTGTCATTACAAGAACGCTGAAGAGGGACTAGAACAATCCATCTTGGACGAACACAGTAATTATTGCAGCACGTTAGAATATGCTAAGACTAGGAACTAAAAACCACGAATGTGTTCACAATCACCTAAGTTTTGCCGTAACTCCACGAGGCATGTGTTTCCATTGAGAAGACAGTCACGTATTTTCAAACGTAAACCATCAATCTTACCCAGAACCTCCGACGACTGGCCACGCATTTTATAAAGAACCTCTGCAAAAGGGACCACCAGGCTCTCCCAGTTGTTATAATCATGCATCACAGGGCATTCTGGGAGAAGGAAGAAAACTCCTAAAGCTTCTTGATGTGGAGAATGAAATGGAAGATTTTTCAACAGAGTATCCCTGAGACATGTGGTTATCTGTGGCCAAAAAGGATCCAGGAAAAGACATTCAGAACACAGCAATTACTGTAATAAAATAAAGTGTGGAACCCGGAGTTTCATCCCACCATGAAATTGGAGCCATCACTTGGTCTCTCTAAAAGCCATGTTCACAACCCATCTCATCTAGCTTCCCCGATACCTAGGTGTGTAAACGTGTGACAAGTATCCTCTCCGTCCAATTGTTGGGGCTCATGAAGGAGATCAAGAAGAAATCACATGTGCGAGATTATATTGGATGGAGTCAGAACTAAAAGGCAGCCCTCCCAATGATGGTCCACATTCTTCCCTCCAGTTCCACTAGCACACCTCATTTTTTAAAGAGGATGTGTCAGAATCTCCCAAAGCAAAACAAAAATAAAAAACAAACAAAAACAACGAAAATCCGCATGGTTTCCTGTTACCTTCTCACAGAATCACCTGTCTCATCACAAACTCTCTCCACCAAACTCTAGTTTCTAGCCCTTCCAATCTTCTTAGTTTCCCCAATTCAGAATGCACGTGTTGAAGAAAAATTCAAATGGAATTCTGAACGTTTATGTGTTCCGTGGGCTCAGATAATGGTAATAATTTGCCTAAAAGCCCGTTAAGAAGATAATCTAGTGTTTACAGGGTTCTTATTATTTGTCAGAGACTGTGCTAAGTAATTCACATATATAAGTTCATTTATCCTTGTCGTTTCTCTGTAACATAGATGCTATTATTAACCCCGATTCATAAACGAGAACTCCTCATGTTAGGGAAATTAACCTGCTGAGGGTCAGGTCACAGAGCTAAGTGAGAATCTCTCCTGGATCTTTCTGACTCCAAAGCTCAAACCCAATCACTAAATTATGAGATACTAGCTAAATGGACAAAATCTTACAATTATCTATTTTCACATCAAAACATTCTATTGGGCTCCCACCACGAGGTTCAGTCTTCAGAGTCATATGTACAACTGACGGCTGCACGTGCCCCCCTCCTTCCTCTGGGCTCTTCACCATCCACAACCCCAAACCTCCCAGCCCTTTAGAACCACCGTACCGCTCTCAAGCCAGTTATACTGTTTCACATCTTGTGCCTTGGTGCACACCTTCCTGACTGCCTGGGATGTCCTTCCCCTGTAGGTACCCGGTAAACTCCCCTCCCCCTGGGCACCTTGTTTTGAGAACTCTAAACAGAGCTGACCGTTCACTGCCCAGGTAATGAATCAATTCATTCATCTAAAAATATTTATTAAACATCCAGTATGTTCTAAGCTGGAACTAGGGAAGACAACTGACACCTGCACATAGGTATCCGTCTCCTTCAGTAAACCAGGAGCCTCTAAAGACAGGGGTCTCACCACAGTTCCCTACGCATAGCAGTATTCAAATATTTGCTGAATAAATGAAGGAAGGCCAAGTCTGTGAGTCCATGTCACAGAAATCTCAAAACAGAAACATTACAGGTCTTCTGATCCAACTGTCCCATCTGAACCACTGGGAGACTGCTCTATGATTATGTTGCTTGCACTGTATATGATACTGTTCTGGCACAACTAAGGTATAATTAGCCTTAGTGATGAACTGGTCCCACCTCTTTCCTTCACAGATGCAGACATGGCTTTCTATTCTTGGTGATCTTTCTACTAACTGCTGCAGAGTCCTGATAAAGGTGCATAATTAGGGATCCATTTTACATCAGACTCCTCATTGGGCAACGGTTCTGCCAAAGTTAACATAGTTAAATTTTCCATCTTCCCTTGAGAAAAGAGTGCGCGAGAGAGACCCTGAGGCTAAGATACAGAATGCTGAGTGTGACAGAGCAAGAGACCAGGTGAGGGAGCTGAGAGCAGGAAGAGAACAAGCACGAGACAGAGAGAGGGAAAGAATAAGAGCCACAGAAGCAGAAGGAAAGACCAGATGGGGGTGGGGGGAGCCAAGAGAAGTGAAGGAGGAGGAGGGAGGGAGGGAGGGAGAGAGAGCGCGCGCAAAAACGAGCCAGAGACCCAGAAAGAAACAGGTTGAGAGAACACAGACAGTACCACCCCTAGATCAATCAGTACAGTAGAACAGGGAAATAAATTAATAAAAGCTACATTAGGAAAGGCTACATTCATAAAGGAAGCATGCCTGAAGCATCCCCAAGAGGGAAGCCTAAAGATATTAGTAACAGTGCTGAAACGAAGAAGCAACAATCCCAGAAAGAACAAGAATACTCTAGAACCTACAGAAAAGGAAGTGCAGACCAGGCAGTCCTTGGTGAGGGGGACATTCATATCAGAAAAAGTGTTTTCGTTTCTATACTTATGTTTAAAATAACTGCAAATAAAATGTTGTTCTTATTCTAGTGTACCAGTCTCACAAATATTTTAATCATCTTCCTAAAGCCCTAAATTGAAAACATTCCCTCTAGGGGAGTGCCTGTACATACACGTGTATGTGTGTGTGGGCACCGATGAACCAGTTAGATTATTCGTAACCTAAGTGCCTCCTCTACCAGCTATTTCACCCTAAGTGGGGAAACTCCTGAATGGTAGCTGAGTTTAACTTAATCTGTATATGCCACAGGGTCTCAAAGAGTATCTGAAAACAAGATATTTCTTCTGAAATTTTGAGCTCTTATAAAAATGTTCCAGTGTATTCTCTTTTTCCAAGTAACAATCTGAAGAATACCACCGTGTTAGTAATCCAGTCCTTTTGGGTTAACTCCTTAAAGGTATCCCTTGCTGCATTTAAGTCCAATTGAAGAGACATTGTTTCTTCAGCTATTCTGTGGAAGGAAGGTAAATGAAAAATGGATGAATAAGTAAATGAAAACGGACACTTCAAAATTAAATATTTTATTAGATTATTTATCCAGATGAAAAGTTTCTTCTCAAGCTTGCTTCATTTTAATAAAATTACTTTTTTCCCACCTTTTCAATAACTATAAAAATTTGACTGAATACAAACACAATTGAAAATATAGTTGACAAAATGTGATTATTTCTGAAATGTCAAAAAATATCAAGGCTGCATTAACTATACGTACGCTATCGGACTTTACATCAGATACTGTCTTATCTTAAATGAGTAATCAATAAATATTTATTTTCCAGTACAAAAAAAAAAATAGCCACAGGAAAAAGGTAAAGGTATTTCTTGTTTTCCAGTTACATGAACTACAAGCAGGGACCAAAAAAGGGGTTTCAGAGCAGTAAATTTTTAGTAATCAAAGAGAAAATTACTAATGAAATGTCTATCTTAACTCAAGAATTACATTTATACTGGACTGAATATATTGTCTAAAAATAGACCCATTCTTTGTGAAATAATACATATATTTAGTGTCTGAAAACAGAAAAAGTTCTTTTAAATAAATATTATACCAATATTTAGGAAAAGAAGTATAAAGTCATTCTTTCATAATGCTTAAAAATTCAAAGAAGCCTTAGTATCTAGTAATAAGGAAGTAAATAAATTAAGGTACGCCCTTCCCATGGAATACCATGCAACCATTAAAATGATGCTATGGGGAAATACTGAATAATATAAAAATGGAATAAAATGGAAAAATGGGCAAATGTATTCAGTGTGAAGAAATGTATAAAACAATATAATCCCCTTTTTTGTAAAACTACAGATTTGCATAAAAAATATTTATACAAACACTAGCTATTACGCTTAAGTGGTGAATTTTGGCTGATTTCCATTTTCCTTTTGTTTCATGTCTTTTTTTTTGACATTTTCTACAGCAAGCATATATGTGCTTTTGTAGGAAAAAAAAGGTACTTTTTAAAAAGAGATAAAGACATACATAATTATTTTACCCTCAAACCATTTTCTTTACCATCTATCACAGTTTATTATATTAGTTTCAGGTGTGTACAACATAATGCACTGATATATGTATAGCATATACTGTGAAATGATCACAAGTCTAGTTAATATTCATCACCACACACACTTACACATTTTTTTTCTTGTGATGAGAACTTGTAAGATCTATTCTCTCAGCAACTTTCAAACATACAATACAGTATTATTAACATAGTCACCATGCTATCTATACATAGTGTTTTCAACAGAATTTTAAAGTTATTATATATATTACCTTTCCCTTAAAAAACTTCCAGCCAGACATGCAGGAGATGAAAATATCTCTCTGATTTCCCTATATTAGGAATAAGATGGTGGTTAAAACAAATCAGAATATGCCTCCTTGTAGCAGGAGACATGATAAATTGTCCTTCAAACTCCTCCCTCCATCTCCAATTTATCTGCATATGGCCATGGGCATCTGAAAGTCTCATTTGCGAAATCTCAAAGTTTCAGAGGCAAACATGGGAAATAAAAAGATATGTACTCAGAGAAGCCAGAGGGGAAGAGGATAAGGCTTGACCTAGGATATCTTCTTGGACAAATAAAACACTCCCAACCCACCCAGCTTTCCAAGCCCTACTTATTTCTATTCCACTGGAGTAGAAACAAAAGAAATTACCAGAAATGAAAGGTGGGGATGTATGTTCAGTTGTGTCATAGAAGTACCTGCACCAATAGCTCTTGACCATTTGTGCTCTGCCCGATGCAGCTATTTGGTATAACTACTTTCCAGAATTAGGAAGCCATACCTAAAAATGTCTCTAAAAGGAAATGCCTGTATAAATGAGTATAATTTGTACAGACGGTAGGAGTTCTATCATTGAGAGTAAGGTTGCCTAAGCTGTTCAGCTGTGAATAACAGCTCAACAAACAAGAGGCTCTAAAGTCAACGAGGGTTGAGAAACTGTAGACTATATTTCCTGCTCAGTATCACAATTAAACATATCAAAGGCCCAGAGAAGTCCTGCAATAAAGAAAGACGACCCCATGGAGCTTACATGCTAAATTGTATGTGTCAACTTGGCTAGGCCATGGTACCCAGAGATTTGATCACACACCAATCTAGATGTTGCTATGAAGGTATTTTTTAGATGAGATTAACATTCAAATCAGAAGACTGTGAGAAAAGCAGATTACCCTCCATAATGTGGGTGGGCCTCATCCAATCAGTTGAAGGCCTTAAGAGAAAAAGTCTAAGGTCTCCAGAGGAAGAGGGAATTCTGCCTCCAGACTGCCTTGAGACTCAAGCTGCAATATCAACTCTTCCCTGGGTCTCCAGCCTGCTGTCCTGCCTCAGAGATTGTGTACTTGCCATCCCCTACAACTGCATAAGCCAATTCCTTAAAATCTCTCCCCACCACCCTCAAACACACCCTATTGGTTCTGTTTCTCTGCAGATCTCTGACTAATGGACCACTAGTGGACCACAAAATCTCACATCTCTGTATTGTGCAGAACCAGTTGGGGAAACACTGCTTTAGAGAGCTATATGAGCAGACAGACACTCAGAGTGCACCTTTTTGTATTCTGCCACTGTTTAGTACCCACATCAGCAATCCATCTCTTTACAGTGCCTTCATTCAAGGTAGGAATTCTCCTCCTCAGATTAACATAGGGATTCTGTAAACAAACAAAATAGTAAAATACAGTAACTTAGACACCACAGAAATAGGCATCCAACTCTTAGGCACGTTCTAGGGATAGAGAGTAATACTAAGCATGGATAACATAGCTCTGCAAAAATCATACAGTAAGATTCTACCGAGGAACAATCCATCATTTGTCTGGTTGCCAATTTCTTGTCCAAGGGTGCTTAGATCCAAAGTAAGTTTCTCTGAATGCCCCAACACTGAACACTTTATACGGGTATGATCAGATTAAACTGAACATCAGACAGCTTTGAGTGGAGAGGTCCTAAAAGGACTGGGTATAGAAGTAGCAGGAACTCAGTTGCCTTGGTGGAGTAGGATATGGAGGTTACGGACTGATTATTCATAAGACTATAAACCTCGGGTCTTTTTTAGTATTGGCTGGCAAAGTCACTTCAGAATATCAACCTGTTGGTTCACGAGCACCCTGACCAAGATGCTCTTGGCAAGGAGCCTCCCGAAAGGTAAGCAGAGTCTAAGGAAATCACACGTATTTGACATACACTAAGGGCATATCTGCTGACTTTTGTGAGTAAATACGTATGTAGTTTAGACAATAAAGGATCGATAACGTCTAACCATTCCCCAAACTCAGCCTAGTAACCTGATGATTTTGGAATTCACCAAATCTAGGTTCTAGAACCTTCTGTTTTGCTTAAAATACCAAGTTATAAAACTTCTAGAGATCTATTTTTATTTACCTCTTTTTCCACCCAAAGCAAAATGCTTTGATCTCCTCCAGCAATCATTATTAACTCCTTTTCTGAGGTATGGCTTTCTGAAAGGGATTTACAAAAAATAAGAGTTTAGAAACTCATCTGATACAAATATACACATTCAGCCTAAATAATTTTAGATTCTTCTTAAACTGAGTCCTTTTACCTTTCTGACAGACAAAGACTCAGTACATTTCCTACCGATAAAGCAGAAATACACATCTACTTCAGAGTAAAGTCTAGTTAGCAAACATAGATGATTCGCAAGGTCGGCAACGTGCTATCGGTTTAACACACATAATTAACATAAATGCTTATATATACAACACAGTCAAACAAATACTTGACTAGTTAGCTGTTCCCTGGTTTAATTCAGCGCCTCTTACTAAAAACCCTATTTATTATTCTACAACTCAAGATTTAATCAACGACTACTGGCTGTGAAGGATGTAAGTACTTCAAAAGCCTATGCAAGTGGTTATAAGAAATCAGATATAATACTTGATCTGCTTAAGGAAGTAACCCGACTGTTCATTTCCCCAGAAGAACTGAGAGAATTCTGGTACTTCCGGTCACCACTAAGCTTTCAGAAACAAGTGACCCAAGGGCTCCGAGGCACTTCTACAGTGGAACGTTTCAGAGCGAAGGCTCTGAAGTTACACAGGGCACAGTTCACGTGTCCAGCCACAACCCTTCCCGGGCTAACCTTCTGCCCTCCAAGTCTCTGCACCCTCCAGCAGAAGACGACTGAGAGTACACATCTCCTGGAACTGTTTAAGGGCCGGTGAGCTAGGCACAGTTTACATTGCCTGGCATATGTCAGCTGCTCATCATTCTGAGGGTTTTATATGATTATGAGTCAATTTAATCAGGTAAGAAGAACAATCACTATGGAATTAATAGGTCCCTTGAAAACTGGAATCAGAGGCCGCATAGGCCTCTGAACCCATATAGTCTATTTTATGTTGTATCGTTTTAAATCCACATTAATCTTAACCTGAAGGGCTAAGGGAAAACTAATGGTTATTTCCACTTGATAAATTAGATTGGCTGTGTTACGCTGGTTACAAGTAAACGAATGAAAGCAATGTTTAGAAAACCTCCCTTCACAGTCAGACATTTCTTTTCTTGCCCACATTACACACTTAGAACAATCAGTTTCTCAACCAAGGTATTCATGCCGAATCCTGTGCTCCTGAAGAACTTACCAAATGTGAGTTCTTGCTTTGATGACAATTTCATGGGACATGGTATCAGCTGATTATGTGTTCCACCGTTCCCCAGTTGTCCTTCTTTTCCAGAACCAAAAGAAAAGACCTTCCCCAAATCAGAAACATAGGCCAGTGTGTGCTGCCTATTAAATGAAAGCACATATGGTCAATCCTCAATCATCCACAATGATTAGAGTACGCAGTCATCCGGTAAACTGAAGAGCTTGTGCCACTCAGTCAGAGAAACAGCTAAGCAACTTCCAGTGGATGACATGAGCCACCCAGAAACTAAGAAACCACTCATGGGTGGCTGAGATGATCGTGGAACCCCTAAGCGTGCCGAAGGCCATGATGCTGCACCCTGGCAAAGGACGTTCCCTTCGTCAGAACAAGCACCACCTCTTGCCTTCTACGCCTTCTTCAGGCCTTGGCTTGAGTCACCACCTTCTGGAAGCCATCTCTGAGTCCCTCCCCTCCCCATCCTAGAAGACAGCATTAGGTGATCCTCCCTGAGCTCCCAAAGACCTTTATCATGCTGATTTTCTTACTGATTTGCCTGATGGCCTCTCCTACTATACAGATGTATAAGGAAAGAATCTGGCCTTACTCCGAGGTCTGGCTTTTGTCCTCACTTCCTGGGAGGTAATGTCTAAACCCTTAGAATTTTCCAAGTGATAGGAGTGTCTCTGTTATTCATGGTAGGCCCGCCCCTAAGACCACACCTAATAGTTTATCCAGGTGGCTCATGGAAGCCCCTCCAGCTGTATGTAAGCCCAACCTCTCGATACACAGAGGCTGGAGGCTGAGTTCAACCACACGGGCAATAATTCAATCAATCATGACTAAGCAATGAAACCCCAATAACAACCCTGGACTTGGGTGAGCTTCCCTGGTTGGCAATATTCTTCAGTCATGTATCAGGCTGGGAGGAGGTAACACGGCCCATGGCTCCAAGGGGAGTGGACACCAGAAGCTCCTCATTTGGACCCCTTCTAGACTCTGTATTATGCACCTCTTCCTTTGACTGGTTCTAACTTGTATCCTCCTCTTGTAATAAAAGTGACCATCAGTGTAGCAGCTTTCAGTGAGTCTTGTGTCTTTCCAGTGAATTCTCCTGTGTTAGTGGGGGTACTGCCTGGTTTGCAGTAAGACATTTCTAAGGTGAGGACTCCTTCTGTAACACATGCTACTCGGAGGAATGTATGTTATGAAAAATCCAAAGTGGTGACAATGTTCCTTTGGTTAATGCAGAGATGGAGTGATGATATCAATGGATAAACCTTTCTAACTCATGTTTGTTCATTTTTTTCCAAATAAATGATAACTTTTTTTTTTAAGATAAAAGTGCATTCGAACAGTTACAAAGGTATTTCACTAAAGGACCAACAGAAAGTAAATATATTTTCACATTAAAAAAAATCAATGAAAGTAAATATCTATAGTAAAATATTTATTATGATTGTCTAATAATGTAAAATTAACCATCTTCACCTATCTGAAAATGTCTGATACCTTTATTTCAATCAAAGAAACCTGATGGAAATTTTATTAAACTACCTATCTAAATTTAATGTGCATATCTTACCAATTTTCATTGACACTTTACAACTTACCTTCCACATGCTATCTGGGTCACTCTCTTCCCAACGAGTCCAGTTACCAAACAGGGTCTTAACTCATTCTGTGTTGAATTGTGACCGAGTTGCCCATACTTTCCAGCACCAAAAGTAAACACCAGCCCACCCTAAAGAAAGGGAACTTCATATCAGATTCTAGAGAAATATGACACAGAAGTAAACACTCACTGATGCAAAGGCATCAGTGAAAAATCAGTAAAATCACCATCAAAGCAAAGTCCCCCAGTGATCAGGACAGTCCTGCACGTGGGCAGTGGTGACCTTTCTTCCCTGGGAAACGCTAGCTGCCCACATCTCCAGGTTCTAGTGCTTTCTCCACTACGAAGTGCTCTCCTGGAGTTACAGTCAGAGAGACAAGGGTAACGCACCTTTGTTAGCAGGGCAGTGTGAGAGCCACCACAAGCGAGAAATTCAACTTTCTGATTGTCCAGCATTTCAATAAGGGAAGGAGAATCTTTATCTAGGCAAGGGAAAGAAGAGTTCAAGTGACCCAAAGGAAATGGTGAATTTCACACTGGAGTTCCACCTACTGATAAAATACCCAGACCACTTCCTCTAGGCCCATCACAACAGCTCCTAACACACTGACAAGAAAGGCTCTGTGTTGGTACCTTTAGGTCTAAAAGCAGAGGTAGGCAGTGGTCAAAGGGCCACGGTTGGGGGCCCTCACCTGTGAAAGTGTCACTTTCACTTCCCAGAGCCCATTCTTCTCTTTTGAACCTGACCTGATTAACCTTCATTGAAGCATACCTGATATTTCCAAGTCCCATCTAGCATTACCCTTTTAATGAACATAAAGCTTCTTTTTTTCTTTCAAAGTCTCTACTACACTGTCCTTCCCTTACACCACCTCTTCTCTCTTTCACGATTATTTTCTTGTCCAAGCACTTAGAGATTCAGCAAAAATAAGTTCAACTGTCCTTTATTCCCTTTCCTCCTCTGAGTATTTTTCTAACACTGACTTACGGGTTCTCCTGAGTAACTAGCATTGGACCATGTGAGGCAGAAATGCAGTTATCTGATCGGTAACTCTGGGGGGAACGTGTACATCACCACAGCTAATAAAGAAGCCGAGTTTGCCACACCTGAAATCTCTAACAAGGTGTTTGGGGTAATCAGAAATATTGCCATCTGCTTTGCAGAGGTAGCCCAGTAATGCGAATTGTTGTGTTTTCGTGTGTGTGTGTACAGATGTAATGAATATCTTATGAGACTAGGACAGGTGAGTTTCTAAATAGAATTTTAGTATCCTTTTGTCCTAATGTAATTGGAATAATAGACATTTAGGTGCACAAGTACCTTGAAGGTCACTTCATCCAAACTCATCACTTTACAGAAAAAGAAAATAAGACCTAAAGTAAGTGACTTGGGTAGGCCCTGAAATTAGTTAACTTCAAGTGGGAATCACAGCCCAGGTATGCTGACCCCCAGTCTGACGCTCTTTCCCTTTTTCCCACTTGGCCCTGACACACATCTCAGTTACAGCCATGACCTGCACACTGCACGTGCATGTCCTTTAGACCGATTCTGCCCTGAAGACAGAGCGATAACCGGGGAGATCAGTGCTAATGAAAGTGGGGACCTGAATCATTTTTGCCAGGGAAGTCTGTGGTACATTCATCTCTTGTATGACAAACATGTATTTGTTTAGAATATGAATTTGAAAATATGTTTCCATACTGTCGGTGTGGCCCAGGCCCAGCTGTCCACAATCATTTCTTCCCCATGAGTAAATGTTTCCCGACATGGATAAGGCCATGCTGTGGGCTTCTCCTGCAGAAATCTGAACCAAGGGGACTCCTGAGAGGTGCTCCACGATCTGCGGTGTAGGGACGGAGTCAAATATTCTTCCAACTCCAAGCTGGCCGTCTGAGTTCTGTCCCCACGCAAAAAGTTCACCACCTTGACGTAAACAGAGAAAACGCTGTCTTAGTTAAGTTTAAAATGCAGCAGACATCACCCTAGGACATTATGTGCTATCCATACTACACCATCATGATCTCCTCCATTCAAACTGATAAGACTGCCCAGATCCTCTCATGTCTGGGTCAGAAAAACCAGAACCTTCTCTTTAGCAATGACAGTTACAATTCCCTACCTCTTACCTCAAAGGGTAGTGCTATGAACTGAATGTCTGTGTCCCCCCAAAACTCCTACGTTGAAATCCTAACCCTCAGTGTGACGGTATTAGGAGGTGAGGCCTTTGGGTGGTGACTGGAATTAGATGAGATCGCAAGGTGGGGGGCACTCATGAATGGGGTTAACGCCCTCATAAATGGGTCCCCAGAGAGCTCCCTCATCCTCTCCACCTGTTAGAAAACTGGCCCTCACTAGACACCGAACCTGCTGGAACCCTGACTTTGGACTTCTACCTCCAGAACCGTGAAAAACAAATTTCTGCTGTTTAAGCCACCCCGTCTATTTTTGTTATAGCAGCCCGAACGGACAAAGAATAAAGCTATCTGAATATATTATAATCAAATTCAAGAAACACTTATGTTATAAATCCCACAGGATGGGCCCATGAAAGACAGAAACATTCTACATTTGGGAAAATAAAACCTAAAACTACTTTTCTTTCTTTCCCTCTCCCACGTGCCTTAAGATGCCAAATAAATACCTTAAAAATACATTGAAAACCGCAGCACAGTATTTTGAAAGAGTGAGCATCTTCTTCCATTAATTGAATATATGGAACATATTTTTATTTTACTTATTTATTTTAAAAATTCTTATTGGAGGATAGCTGACTCACCATGTTGTGTTAGTTTCAGGTGTACAGCAAAGTGAACCAGTCATACCTATACACATTGGATCGTATTTTTAAAGAAAAGTTCTTAGATGTTATCTAATAGAGATGACAGTATCTAATGGAGTCTAAAAAAAATATATCGGAGATTTAACGTTTACTGAGCAGGACCTGGTGGGAGACAGAGGTTTTCCTTCAAACGTAATTATCACATGCCTATCAGCCACCAGGAATATTATGATACCCCCGAGAACGATCAGTAGTTCCCTTTCTTGCTTTCCCAACTTTCATTCTTCCTAGATCGTGATTTACCAAGTACAAACCCTGAACAACCCCTTCGCCCCACATCCCTAGATCCTGGGCTTCTTGAAGGCACAGTGTGTCTGTCTCATCTTCACAACCTCAACATGGTAGATACTCAAAATGAAAGATCTGTTCATAAAAGGATGAACTCAAACAACCAGTTTTTTGCAATACAAGTTTTATACACTCAAACCTTAACAGGGCCTTCAGTACAGGTCAAATACTTGATTACTTACTTCCCTTGAATTCCAGCTTTCATTCAGTTTTTATATCTGTCCTACGTATTTAAAACATTTCCTTGATCCTGAATTCCCCCCTCTATCGCCTTCCTGTCTTAATTAGGTCAAGTTTCTTCAGGAAATACTCCATATTCACTACTTCCCTTCCCTACCATTATGGTATCTGCTAAGAAACAGGAAGTAATAAAGGGCTGGGGAGAATCTCTGAATTCAAAAGGTAATGTTAAAACACGTCAGAGGCCTGCAAACTGGTCATAAACTCCCTATCATGGGAGCTAGAGGAGCACTAGGAAAAGGCAAGAAAGTTCTGGAAAAGGGTGGACCATGCCTGGTCCTGCTTCCAGAGAGGAGATTTTGATTATTCGGATTATTTTCACTGTTTCATATTTGAAAAATAAAAAAACAGGGAACTTCTGAAATAAAGCTCTAGGCCCAAGAGGTAGCCCAGGTTCCACGTCACCAAACCAAACTTTCATGCCCCTGTAAATGCTCCGCTTGACCAGAAACACAGCATACGCAGTCAGCCAATCCCCAAACACCAAGTCTACTCTGCGCTCTACACTTATTTCCTTGTTCCTTGATCTTTCTAAATGTCAGCCTTAGCCAGTCATGCCCGGTTTCCGCGTTGAGGCTTCTAACACTAAACTCGCCCTTGCCCGAAACCCCTCGGGAAGACTATTCCACTGCTTGTGAAGCCCTATACACTCTCAATCCATGCGTTCTTTTCCCTTAAATAAAGGACATCAAACTCGTTACCAAATTGTTTTAGTTTTGTCATTTGACAGAAGAAAAGGTAGGAATAATAATTATGAAAACCTGAAGATTTGATAGGTTCAAGAATTCTAATTTTCTATCTCCTTTAGTAGTGCTCTAGACCATATCACATTCAAAACCATACTTCTGTCCTCTTACAAAGTGAAGCACATACATTCTACTAGTTCCATACACACACACATTTGCTCCCTCTAAGAAACAATTAATATTCCAGAAAAGTACCTTTTGAGAGTGCAAGCGAATGATAATCTCCGCATGTGATCTGAATTATATTATTTTTTTCTTGTAAAATGCACTGAAACCTGATGAAAGAAAATGTCTTCTATTGATCACATAATGGAAGTCACAACATTGATGTAAGAATTATTAACTGTACTTAATTAGGATTGAAGCTCAAAACATTAAATTTACTGCTTCACATTCAGCACATCTAAAATTATTATAATAATAACATGCTTTAATTAGTGGCTTAAAAAGAAAACAATGTGCATTACAAAACTGTGGTAAGATGATTCTAAGACACTTTTGCAAACAATAATTTTATGATGCAGGAATAATACAAGAGGAAAATAACTTCTAATTCACATGATCTACTAGTAAAAAGGCTCACAAATCATTCCATGATAATTCATTTTTTCCCAAGGTTGAAAACTATTTCTGTAAATATAACTTATAGTATTATTATGAGGGTTAAATGAGTTAATGAACGTGCAAGTCCAGTTTGGGGCTACGTGGACTAAGCGATCACTTCCTTTAAATGCCAAAGCAACACATGGTGCAGGCAATGGGAGACATAAATTGATTTCTAGTTCATTGATAGAATTCACTTGTCCAGAATTCATCATTTACTTAAGGTGTCACTGTATAAAGCAGGCGACAAGGATCATATAAAGTAACATCTTCCAACAAAAATTATGATTGCCTTTTGAGTAAAATTTAAATAATTTTTAATAAAAGAACAAACCTTCCTTACCTTGCATGTTGTATGCTGTAGTTGTACTCAAATGGTTTTCCATCTGCGGAGAGAACCAGCATGTGCTCTGCTCCTTGGTCCATGGAATGTATCTTCATTTTTTTCCCTAACTTAATGCACTCTGCAGAGCAAATCCAACCAGGAGCTGTCACCATTCTGTTACCCACTATTATTATGCATTTCATCATAATACACTTAAAACACCTGGAAAAGGTTTGCTTTTAGATTCCTGTTCAAGAAGTTCAGAAAGAGAAACTAAATTTGAAGAGCTAGAAGTGAAAAAGGCTGTAAGAAAATATATCTTAATTTTTGGGCAACACAACTCTTTTTTTTTGGTACGCAGGCCTCTCACTGTTGTGACCTCTCCCGCTGCGGAGCACAGCCTCCGGACGCGCAGGCTCAGCGGCCATGGCTCACGTGCCCAGCCGCTCCGTGGCATGTGGGATCTTCCCAGACCGGGGCACGAACCCGTGTCCCCTGCATCGGCAGGCGGACTCCCAACCACTGCGCCACCAGGGAAGCCCCCACAACTCATTTAAAAAGTAAATATATTGTGTATTCTGAGATACACTCTTTCCAAAAACAAAACAAATAACAATAATAAACCCCTCCTGACGCTCCATCTAGAAGCCAAGGCCTATATTCTTAAAAGGAGACATTTGGTTTGGGGGGACGATTTTTAAAAAGGATGTTGTTAAAAGAATTGTTATTGACATTAGTGCATATTTAACCCTTTATAAAAGTTAAAGATTTAAAATTGTCCACTATGCCATTTACTCTTATTTAAGTTGTTCACAAAAAGTAGGATAGATTTGGGACCCTGTTTCAGTTTTCAGTTCTAACGAAAAAAAGTTTATTCACGTAAAAATATCAAAGCACAAACGACTTCATAATAAAAATGCTAAGAGAACCAAAACAGTTTGGTAATAAAGAAGAAATCGCCCAACAGACTAAAGTTTTTTAGAGACCCAGCATTTCAAATCAGTTGAAAAAAGGGAGGGTTTATTCAAAAAAAGGTATTGGGACATCTGGCTAGCCAGTTTGGGGAAACAAATCAATCTAGATCCCCCTACTTCATTCCTTAAGTCAAAATAATTTACAAGTGTATCAAAAATTTTAGGTTTAAAAGTAAAATCTTAAAATTTGTATAAAGATGAGAACATTAAAAAAAGAAATTGGATTGTGAATAGCTTTCTAACATAACACAAAATACATAAGCCTCCGTAAAAGACTGATGAAGTAGACAATAAAATAACCTTAGCTAAAGGCAAGTCGGGGAAAATTTTACAACATATATGACCGACAAAAGGCTCCTCTAACTCAATATTCAAACTCTTCGAAATAAATACGAAAAAGATGACAACTCAATTTTTTCTTTTTTTTTTTTTTGTGGTACGCGGGCCTCTCACTGCTGTGGCCTCTCCCGTTGCGGAGCACAGGCTCCGGACGCGCAGGCTCAGCGGCCATGGCTCACGGGCCCAGCCGCTCCGCGGCATGTGGGATCCTCCCGGACCGGGGCACGAACCCGTGTCCCCTGCGTCGGCAGGCGGACTCTCAACCACTGCGCCACCAGGGAAGCCCGACAACTCAATTTTTTAAAAAGCCAGGCAAAGATATGAATGAACAGGCAGTTCACCAAAAAGAAATGCGAATGACCCACAGGAAAAAAAACCTCGACTCCGCTCAAGTTAAAAGTAAAACGAACAAAAGTAAAATATCATGTTCTTCACTCAACAGAAGGGCAAATTTTTCAGTTAAGTGTGTGGCCATTTGCTTTCCCGCCCACCTGTAGAATGGGAGCCACGGATACCGGACCTAATCTCTACAGAGTTTACCACGGAGAAGTGCAACTGAAAGCACTCTTTAAAATGCCTGCAAACGTCGTCACTGAGAACAAGATAACGCGAAAGAGGTTCTCCAAAGAGGAGCGGACCGAAAAAGGGGACAGTGAGAAACACACTTGGAACAGAAACCAACGACAGAGGAGGGCTGGCTGAGATTAAGATGCTGCCGGTACACACCCTCCGTGCGGTCGGCGGACGCAGCCGACTACTCCTCGCCACCACCCCGCCAAACTCCACGCCCACCGGGCTCGGGGCGGGGAGAGCTCAGGGATGCTGCACGAGCCAAGCGCGAAAAGCCCCCGGGCCGAAGCGCGTCTGCGGCCTCCGCCGACCGCTGCGGCGTCGGGTCCCCTTCTGAATGTCCTTCGCGGTGAGAGAAGGACTGCACACCCACAAGTCGGGCCACTCTGCAGAGAAGCGTCCCTGCTGGCCCCGACCCCGACTCCGACCCCGCAGGCGCCGACCCCGGCAGCCCACCGCACTCACACCCCCAGCCCGCGGCGGGAGGGCCGAGCGGCGCTGCGCCGCCCCACTCACTCGGCTTCCTGGCGCCGTCGCTCCCCGCCGGCAGCTGGTGGACCTCGACGCCGGCGCCGCCGCGCTCCAGCACAGCCAGGCGTTCGCGCGTGCAGCACATCTGGCGCGTCGCCTCGGTCCTCCGGGACAGCGCGCTGCGGAGCGGGTCGGCGCTGGGGAAGAGCCAGAGCTTCGCACCCCGCAGCTCCGCGGGCCGGGACGCGGGGACTAGCCCGGACGCCAAGCGCGCGCCGCCGCGGCCCCGCGACCTCCTCAGTGGCCTCCGCTCCATCACCGTTTTCCCGGGCTCCACGGGAGTGCCTCCGCTCTCCAGACCTTCGGAAGAGACCGAGCTGTGACGAGGCAAGGAAAGGGGGAGACGGCCGCTGCGAGAGCGCCCACGGGCCACGAGGCGTCGCGGTGCGGACGCGGAACGAGCGCAACGCACGACGGCTTCGAGGACCCGCAGCCTCCCTACCCCGCCCCTGCCCCGACGCCGGGCTTCCAATGTGCTGTTTGGGGGCGGAGCCGGCAGTGTCAGAGAGAATCGAAACTGCCTTTTTTTTTTTTTTAAGTGGGCGGAATCGAAAAGGAAAAGTTAAAGGGAAACTCTATGACTCACGACTGGCTTGGACGGTGGCCAGAGTAAACAGGAAGCTGGCCGGTGAAGAGGTGGGTGGGCAGGGCTGAGAAGGTGTCCCCGGGCGGGCAGTAGCCACCTGAACTGGACAAGGTGGCCTTCGAAGAAACACTGCAATTCCACTAGGAGGAGCCCTGACACAGACGGACGTGCAGAATTTCCAGAAACTATGGTGGCCCGGAGAGCTGAAATTTGTTAAGCATTCTGTTGGGGGCTCTGCCGCAGTCTCGTGGTGAAACTAGTGCCGTACCGTACCACGGCCCACGCTGCGATCCCTGCAACCACTGATCTGCTGTCAATAAATCTTTGCCTCTTCTAGAGTTTCTTAGGAATGGACTCAAACTTGTGCGGTCTTGTGTCTGACTTTTTTCACTTAGCATAAGGCTTTTGAGATTCATCCTGTAGTGTTTCATCAGTAGTTCCCTCTTTGTTATTGAGTGGTATTCTACTATATGGATATACCACAATTTCTTTATCCATTTACCAATAGGCAGGCTTTTCAGTCCTTTCCGGTTTGTGCCCACAGAGAATAGAAGTGCTGTGAATACTGTGAACAAGTCTTTGAGTGGATAAATGTTTTCATTTCTTTGGGGTAAATACCTAAAAATGGAATTGCTGTGTCATATGGTAAGTACATGAATATCATTTTAAGAAACTACCAAACTTTTCTAAAGTGCTATACTATTTTGCATTCCATCCAGCAGTTTATGGGAGCTCCAGTCCCTCTGTATGCTTGCCGACATTTGGTTTGGTCAGTCTTTTTAATTTTAGCAATTCAGGTAGTCTAGAGTACTATCTTATCGCAGTTTTAATTTCCATTTCCCTAACGATTAATGATATTTAGCATTTTTTCAGGTGCTTATTAGTGCTGATCTCTGTCTCTTATTTGGTGGTCTGTTCATATCTTTTGCCCATTTATTCGATTGCTTATTATCTAAGGGTTTTTTATATGTATAACAGAGTTCTTTTTTAATATTTATTTATTATTTTATTTGGCTGTGCTGGGTCTTAGTTGCTGCACAAGGGATCTTCCTTGCAGCTTGCAGGATCTTCAGTTGCAGCATGTGGGATCTAGTTCCCTGACCAGGGATCAAACCAGGGCCCCCTGCGTTGGGAGCGTGGAGTCTTAACCACTGGACCATCAGGGAAGTCCCTATAATACAACTCTTTATGTTACATATAAAGTCCTTTATTAGACATATGTTTTGAAATGTTTCCTACCAGTCTGTGGCTTGCCTTTTGATTTTATTAAAAATGTCATTTGAACTAACACAATATTGTAAAGCAACTATACTTCAATTTTAAAAAAGCTATGATAAAACTAAAACAAAAAAACAAAATTACATGAAAAAATGTCATTTGAAGAGCTTAAGTTTTAATTTTGATGCAGTTTATTCATTTTTTCTTCTTTATCCATTTTTGTTTTTCTCTTACATAGTTCATGCCTTTTTTGTCTTACTTAAGAAATCTTTGCTTGACCCAAGGTAACAAAGATTTTCTTATATGTTATCTTCTAGAAGTTTTATAGCTTTAGGTCTTTGTTACATTTCAAATGAATTATTCTTTATGATGTGAGGTAAGGGAAGAGGTTCATTTTTTTATTCTTATGGATTTCCAACTGTTCCAGTTTGGAACAGTTCCACTGAATTGCCTTGGAGTCTTTGTCAAAACTGTTGGCTATATGTGATTCGATTTACTTCTGGACTTTTTATTGTGTTCCATTATCTGTATGTCCATTTTTTTTTTAATTAATTAATTAATTTATTTATTTTTGACAGTGTTGGGTCTTTGTTGCTGCATGCAGCCTTTCTCTAGTTGCAACGAGCGGGGGCTACTCTTCGTTGTGGTGCGTGAGCTTCTCATTGCGGTGGCTTCTCTTATTGAGGAGCACGGGCTCTAGGTGCGTGGGCTTCAGTAGTGGTGGCATGTGGGCTTCAGTAGTTGTGGTTTGCGGGCTCTAGAGCGCAGGCTCAGTAGTTGTGGTGCACGGGTTTAGTTGCTCCGTGGCATGTGGGATCTTCCCAGACCAGGGCTCGAACCCATGTACTCCGCATTGGCAGGTGGATTCTTAACCACTGCACCACCAGGGAAGTCCTGTATGTCAGTTTTTACTCCAGTACCACACTGCCTTGATTACTGTAGATTCTAATTAAGTCTCAAAATCAGTTCATTCAACTGTTCCACCATGGTCCTTCTTCAATGTTGTTTTGCCTATTTTAGGTCCTTTGCATTTCCATATACATTTTAAGATCAGTTTATCAATTTCTACAAAACAGACTGCAAGGATTTTGAAATTGCACTAAATTAGATCAGTTTCAGAAGAACTGACATGCTGATAATATTGATTCTTCTGTCCATGAGCATGTCTCTCTCCATTAATTTAAAGCTTCTTTAATCTCATTCAGCAATATTTTCAAGTTTTCAGGGAACAGTCGAACATATTTTATTAAATTTATCCTTAGTATTTCTTATTTTTTGATGATATTGCAAATGGTACTTTAAATCAGTGTATGATTGTTGTGAGTATATATAAATGCAATTAATTTTTATATTGACCTTGAATCCTGACACCTTTCTATATTTACTTAATAGTTCTAGTAGTTTTTTTGTATGGATCCCTTTGAATATCCTACGGATACCCATGTAATTTATAAATAAGATAGCTTTACTGTTTCCTTTCTAATCATTATGCCCTTTCTTTTTTTTAGTTTGCCTTATTGTGTGGACTAGTACATCTAGTACAATGTTGAACAGAAGCGATGACAGACATCTTGGCCTTGTTCCCAATTTTAGTAGGAAAGCATTTGGTCTTTCACCATTAAGTATGAAGTAATCAGGCTGAGGAAGTTCCTAGTTTTCCAAGAGTATTCATCCTGCATGAGTGGCTATTCATCCTGCATGAGTGGCTGTTGAATTTTGTCAGTTTTATTCTACCTCTATTGAGGTAATGATGTGATTGTTTTTTTCTATTATAGTGAAATATAATGGATTTTCAAGTGCCTTTCTGGACTAAATCCCAGTTGGTCACAAGGTAGTATCCTTTTTATATTTTACTGGGTGTTTGACACGTTAAAACTTTGTAGAAGATTTTTGTGTCTGTTCATATGAGAGATACATGTAGTTTTCTTTGCCTGTAATGTCTTTATCTGGTTTTGGTATTAGGGTAACGCTGGCAACAGAGAATTAACTGGGGAGTGCTCTCACTACCTTTATTTTCTGAAAGAGTATATAAAGAATTGGTACGATCTCTTCTTAAAATGTTTAGTACGGTTCACCCATTTGCACAGAAAAAGTAATGTTGGAGTTGAAAGGCCTGAAGAACACAACCCAAAAGTCAGGTGCCTAAGGATCCCTAAGATTTAGAAGTTACCTCTTCCCTTAAAATTCAAATAGAATACATCCGGGCCTTCATTCCATTTATTGTAGAAACTAGATATATCCAAAATAACTATGGGGATTTGCTGAGGGCTTATGTTTCTACTAACTACCTTACATTCTAGTGTCCTTGGTGCATTCTCTATGTCTGTTCTGTCTGTCCTCAGATGCCTGCCCTCTTTCCACATCAGCACCCCAGTATGAACTTCACCCCATAGCTTCCTTTCCCAAAGTACCACTGACACAAGGCTTCTGTGTGTGGTTTGGGATGACAATAGGCATTTATAGAATAGCTTACAGTTTAAAATTTAATATGAGATAGAAATGGCCCACAAAATTCATTTCCACCATACTTACATCTCTCCTTGAATTCATTGTATACCATGATGCTGAAAACATATTTCATGTTCTTCATTTTTGTCCAACTGTGATTAAATGGGAGTTCCTTGTTGGGCTTAGCCTTTAACCAAAATAAAGAATGCTTCTTGGAACACAGCAATGAGCATAAGTCATTATTCATTAAATTAATAAATCCCTTAACATTTAGATTTTTCAGATAGATTGTTTGGCTAAAATCAAAACTCTGGAGACATTCCAGAATATAAAAATATATATCTATGTGCCTCAAAAACATGTTGAATTAGTGTATAGTTTTATTTTTTTGAACTTCAGCATGTCTTTCATATTTGCAGACAGTGTTTATTAGACTATGTACAATTTTTTTTTTTTTTTTTAAGGCAGGCCTCTCACTGTTGCGGCCTCTCCCGCTGCGGAGCACAGGCTCCGGACGCACAGGCTCAGCGGCCATGGCTCACGGGCCCAGCCGCTCCACGGCATGTGGGATCTTCCCGGACTGGGGCACGAACCCGCGTCCCCTGCATCGGCAGGCGGACTCTCAACCACTGCGCCACCAGGGAAGCCCCCTAGATGTACAGTTTTTTAAAAATATCTGTTAGCTTTTAACATTTAGTATATTTTTAAATGATAATTATTGTTCAGGAAGTAATTCAGTAAAAAGCAAGCATTCTCATAGCAAGTTTAAGGATCAGGAAATGTTGATTCATTAAAAATGTTATCCTTGACTCATCATGTTATTGTTTATCCCAGCACTTGTCAGCTTATTCTAACTAAAATCCGTCAACACTTTGTACTAAGAAAAACAGAAGGATCAAAGCGTGAGAGAACCTGAGATCTGAGCCTCTCAAAGGTCACTATGACTCTGTGACCGTGGGTGACATAAATCCTTTGTTGCTGTTGATGGCTACTTGAAGTGCTTCCTCCATTCTTTCCATTGCAGAATATTTAGGGAGGTCCAGAATATTATGACAGGTCAGTGATCTTGAGAAATCTCTTTCACTGAAAGTTTCAGGACAGCGAAATAGGATTCCCACCTTCCATATGCCTTTTACATGCAGCCTTTCATTTCCTGTAAGAAAAACTAAAAAGAAATAAACTTTGGTTAAGAGAGTTCATAGGAAGAGCAAAACTTAAAATGAAACGGAAGAAATCAGTCACTTCACTCAACAAATATGTATTGGGTCCCCTTGTGCAAAGAGAACTACATGGGACCATGTGGAGTGAAAAAAAATCATGACATTTGGTCTTGGTCCTTGATCTAGTGAGTTCATGATCTAGTTGAGGGGAAATGATATACCTGAAAATATAACAGCAAGATACAAGGAAGTTTAGTTTAGCTCAGCTAGGAAGTATCAGGAGCTAACTCAAGGCAGGGAGAGAGGCTGGGGTGACAGGGAAGCTTCAGAGGTCACAGCTGGCTAGTCAGTTCTCAAGGAGATGAGCTGGGTGCCATTCTAGGCAGGGGGAAAAGCCCAAGAAAAAGCCAGGGGTAGGAAAATGTAAGTGAACTCACTGAACGTACAGCCAACAGAACCACTGGACTGGGCTTCCCTGGTAGCGCAGTGGTTAAGAATCCACCTGCCAATGCAGAGGACACAGGTTCGAGCCCTGGTCCGGGAAGATCCCACATGTCACGGAACAACTAAGCCTGTGCACCACAACTACTGATCCTGCACTCTAGAGCCCACGAGCCACACTACTGAGCCCGTGTGCCACAACTACTGAAGCCCACGCGCCTAGAGCCCATGCTCCACAACAAGAGAAGCCACCGCAATGAGAAGCCCATACACTGCAACAAAGAGTAGCCCCCGCTCGCCACAACTAGAGAAAGCCCGGGCACAGCAACGAAGACCTAACACAGCCAAAAATAAATAAATAAAATAAATTAAAAAAAAAAAAGAACCACTGGACTGAAGCAAAAGTTTCCCATTAAGAGAGAAGACTGGGGCTTCCCTGGTGGCGCAGTGGTTGAGAGTCCGCCTGCCGATGTGGGGGACATGGGTTCGTGCCTCGGTCTGGGAAGATCCCACGTGCTGCGGAGCGACTGGGCCCGTGAGCCACGGCCGATGGGCCTGCGCGTCCGGAGCCTGTGCTCCGCAACGGGAGAGGCCACAACAGTGAGGGGCCCGTGCACTGCAAAAAACAAAAAAGAAACATTAAATCTAAACTATAATCTGGCTTTCATTAGTACTCACAGAAAAACGTATGCCAAGTACTTCTTTAATGTCATCAGCTTCATCATTTAGAACTTCTTATTTGGTTTAAAACATTATATTTACTATTCTTGTAAAATTTCAAAAGAAATAAATGTTCAATGGAAAAAGTTGTGGACAACTTAGAAATGTATAAAATGCCATGTAAATTTCTTCTCCTCCACCTACCCACTCCCTCTTCCTGGAACTAACCTCTATTTATGGTTTGATTGGTAGACCCACTGCTAACACAGACACTGCTGCGTCGTGGTGGAAATTATAAAAAGGAGCCCCTTCCTCTAGACCAGTCATTCTCAACCAGGTGTGGTTTTGTCCCCCAGGGAACATTTGGCAAAATCTGGAGACATCTTTGGTTGTTAACGACTGAAGGGAGTTTTGCTACTCGCATCTAGTGGGTAGCAACCCCATAGGCTGCTAAACATTCCTACGATGTCCAGGTCAGCGCTCCACAACAAAGAATTATCCAGCCCAAAATGTCAGTATTGCCGAGGTTGAAAAACCCTGCTCTACACTGTCAGAGCACATGGTGTAAATCTAGCCAGTTTATTCTTCCGATAACAATACATGAGAAGAGAATACTTCCCCCCCATCTGCTGCCAACTCTACATTTTATGAGAAACTTTTAACAGTTGTCAATCTGTAAGCAGACAAATATCTCATTTGCATTTGCATTTTCTTGATTACTAGAGAGGTTGAGCATATTTTCATTTTATTATTATATATACACACACACATAGCCCTATCTATATCTATGTCTATGCATCAGAGATATGAATCCTTTGTTTGTCATATGTGTTCCCAGTATTTTCCTCACAGGATATAGTTTGCCTTTTAACTTAGAACAAGTATTTTTCAAACCTTAAAAAATAAAGTTGATGACACGCTGATTTATTCAAATAAATGAAATGATTGACTAGGATTTATTTAAAACAAATATAGCATGCATGATTCTCATTAAGAATATCGTGGACTATCCAAAGCGACTGCTTCCATCTGGATAAGTTCGAGAGACCAGGCCAGAGCTCCGTTTACTGTGCTGGTTGATAATTAAGGGGCATTTGGCTTTTCTCCATTTCTAAATGTTTACTTGATTATAAGTCATGCCAAAATTCAAATTCATCTAAAGAGCATGCACAATTATTGAAACTGAAGACCTTGTCTGTGTGTATAACATTATTTATATTTAAACTACTGAGACTGACTCCATATATAGTCCTAGAAAAGCCATTATAGCTACTTACTTCCCCAAAAGAGGACTGAGTTCTTCTAAATCTTCTAATGATGGCTCTTGGTCCAGAAGTTTCTTAAACAGACCCAGTGGGAAAGGGAGGTTGACAACGTTAAAATTGTACAATAGAGTCCACACAGCATCCCAAAGAGGAAATATCTCTTCTTCCCAAATTTAGGGGGGAAAAGGAGAAGGAAAAAAATCCTTAAAGTATTATAAATAATCAATAATCCAAAGGGATAATTAGATTAGTAAAAAAAAGGTTTGCTTCCCTTTTCTAAAAGGCAGAAATTAGAAACAAAATGGGCTTCAGGAAAATCAAAATTTGAGGTTCTTACACAGGCTATAATACAAAGTAAATGTCTTCCATAAGCTAAAATACAAATTTTAACAGTTCAGGATACTGAATAAATGGATTTGCATTTTGTTACTAATAGCACATCTGGAATATGAAAAAACATGCTCAGATAGCCTTATAAACCAAGGTTTTCACTATTTAATTTTGCAGTCTTTGTCTTCAAATTCATGTACAAAAATGACGCCAGGAAGGAAGGGTGCACTTTATCTACACCTGCAGTGGGCACCAGGCATGTCAGGTGTGTGCCAGAGAAATGTTCCCCTGTGATGCAGCCTCGACCTAGACGTGCTTACAGGGATAAGCATATGGGTCAGGGAAGGTGACTGATGCCATTGACTGTGAGGGTCTGCGGAAAGGAAGGAAAAAGTCCTGATGAAATCTCTTAAATTTGCATAGTGCCCTAAAGTTTTCATGGTGCTTCACACTTTGATATACCTTGTTTTAATCTCACAACAGCTCTGGAAAGCAGGCAGAACAGAAATTATGACAGCTGTTTTATAGGTGAGGAAACTGAAAACTCAGAGAGGCTAAATTACACAGCCATCAGCACTCAAGACTAGAACTCTGGGCTTCTAACCCCACATGGTTGCTTCCTTCCCTATCCTACCGTGTTTCTCAACAACTATTACACTTAAAATCAGCAGCCTATAATTTCAAAAATTTGCTGAAGTTCCTGGTGTTTTAGTCTTATCGCTCCATCTACATATATAAAAATTTCAAGAGGAAAGAGACTGTGTTACACACTAACTTGATTCTTCTACAATATGTAATACAATGTGGGAACCTCAAGAAACAGTCGGCAAAACTCGTTGATTGATAAAAATCCTACCACTGGCACACCTTGGCCATTCCTATCTTTTAGAGGTTCATTCTTTCTCAGAAAGATACAAAACAGGGCTTCCCTGGTGGCGCAGTGGCTGATACTCCGCCTGCCGATGCAGGGGACACGGGTTCGTGCCCCGGTCCGGGAAGATCCCACATGCCGCGGAGCGGCTGGGCCCGTGATCCATGGCCGCTGAGCCTGCGTGTCCGGAGCCTGTGCTCCGCAACGGGAGAGGCCACAGCAGTGAGAGGCCCGCGTACCGCAAAAAAAAAAAAAAAAAAAAAATCTGGGCCTGAGATTCTGCTTTTCTAACAGCTCCAGGTAACGCTGGGGCTTCTGCGCCGTGCAGAGTGTTTTGAGTAGCAAGGCTTTATGTGACCTAATTTCACATTAGTATATGTTGTGTTCGTGTTACAGTATATGGTATACTTTTTCTGTTCTGAAAAACCATAAGAAAACAAATAAAAAACTTACATTGACAGGAAACCGCACGTAGGAACCCTCTTCAGGATATATGAACATCCCATATTCTTTCTTGGTCATATCTTCAAATACACGGTGGAAGAACTCGGACTTCACCCCTTCTCCCACAGAACGAATTCCTTTAATAAATTCAACCTGAGGAAAGAGAACACAGTCCCAGGTCCAGATTTAAAATATAATGCCTTGACCTTTACGGAAAAGTTTCAAACCTGCCATCACCAGGATTCCCAGAATCTGCTCTCCTTACCTAACTGTACTCTGCTCTCCCTCAATCTGCTTCTGAGCAGCGGATGCCATGAACCTATTTACTGTCAGGTTACTGTATAGTGAGCGCATGGGTCCCTTCCACGGCTACGTGAACCAAGTGAAGCGGGATTCTAGCGAGGCTCAGCATTCTCCAGTTATGTCAACCAGTGTCTTGAACCAAATTTTGATGTGCTTCAAACCCCTGGGCCACTAAGTTCCTCAATTCTTCTATCTTGCTTATCTTCCTCTCATCATTCAGGCTTTAAAACTTGGGCTCCAGTCAACAATTATTTGGTTTCTCCTGCCTCTCCCCTCATTAGGACTTAAGATAAACAGCCCTCCCCATCAGCCTGGGCATGACACCTTTGTAGGAACCTTCAGAGCTGACTGCCCAGAATGCTCTTGTGGGCGTCAATAAGAACAGGTCCCTCTTTTCTAAAGTCTACCTCTGAGCTCTGTACTTGAGTGCTGTCCTGGGTTTCCTACTACCTCTCTAACTACTCCTTCCATCCTTCCCTTTCTGTCTGTTTATTTTTATCTTTTTAATACAAGTCTCAGCAAGCTTCACTAAGAGTTCTCTTTCTCTTCTGTTTGCCTAGAAGATCTTACTTACTGGCACTGTGATCAACCAACTCCTTGGCCACTGTCCATCATCTCCAAGGGCCTGCCTCACATTCCATCCAGATCCCAATAATAAATTAAACTTGCTTCTGATTTTCCTATTTCTGCTCATTTACACTAGCAAGTCCACCTTTGCCACGGTCAGGACCTGCTCATAAAGGGCCTTGACAACCTTGCCTTGTTCAGAGTCTATATTTTGATTGGATTTGTCTTGAAGTTTGCCTTCTTACCTCTTCGTCATCTCCTGCAGGCAGAATCATTTTCTATTGATTTCCTCATAATGAAGATTTGAAGGAAAATAGGTACAGAGGGAGACAACAACTAGAGAGTCTGGCTTATAAAATAGTTTCTGTGTTTTCCATTAGAGTCCCTATGCTGGGGAGCATACCTCTCCTCTCTGAGGCCCACCCTCAGGTTCTGACTTCTCTGAGAACTTAACTCTTCCCCTCATGGCTGATATCAGGAAAGGTCCCTCCCTTCTGGACGGATGCCAGCCCTCACCTACAAAGTTAGTCATTATTCTGTGGGCAAACGATCTGAGGTACCGCACAGTGAAAACCCTACAGGTGCCCACAAAGGGTGAAGTGAAGGATGCCGAGAACTGGAACCAATATACTGGAAAGTCTACGACTAAAACTAGAGCCAAAAGGTAGGATAAGTACCTGTTGCACCTGCTGCTTGCTGATCGCATTCACAGCCCCAATTCTTCACCCCTCCTTGACCCAGGTCTCTTGTGTGTGACTTTGCAGTTCCCCTCATTAAAGAGCCTGAGTATATTTTGCCAGCCCTTGACCTGAGTTCAGCCATGTGACTTGCTTTGACTAAAGCAATGTTTGTCATGTGACTGGGCTTCCTGTCTTGTACCTCTGACAACGCTGTGAGAACATGTTTGCGGGTCCCAGGAAGAAGATGGAAGACATAGGAACCAGGGCCCCGGGCCAAACTGCCGTAGGCAGGCCTAGCCTAGATCAGCCAATCCCTAGCTAACTCGCAAACAAGTACACAAGTATAGACAAAACCTGCAAAGCCACCCAGATGAGCTCAACTTAGATTAGCAGACCCTCAGCTGAATCGCTGATCTATACAATTATTATTTTAAGTCACTGTGCTTTGGGATGGTTCATTAAGCAGCATTTCTGTAGCCATAGGTAACTAATAGTTAACTCATAACCCCAGTGTTCAGTTAAACACCCCATAGCTTTTCTCTGAAGGGGAAGCAAGGAATCCTGGAAACCATTAGGCTGATAACTATAGTTGCAAACACAGGCTCTTCCTGTGCTACGTTATATAAATGTTTCCCTCCCACATTGGTAAACGTATCCAAGGAGGCTTTTTACTGCATCACTAATATTTTCCGGAGGTCAGTGACTTCAGCTTGGCTTAACTGATGCAGAGCATCTTCAACTAGGTGACTCTGTCTGACTCCAAGTGTAAATGGAGGGGATTCATCCTTTCCTTGCAGAATTATTTGCCCAAAATCCATGCAGTCTATCCCTTCTGATTCCTAGAAAAAGAGATATTTTAGGAATCCTCATAGGAATACTAGGAATTGTGTAATATTTCAAATAAACATATTTTATATAGCACACATTTATGCCTACCATTGCTATATACACTCATATTGTAATTATTTAAGGAAAAGAACATCGTGTCTATATTATGGGAGATAAAGAGATGGCAGGATCTGTGGCATCTAGGAACTGTATATAGGGGATTACTCACCATGGATGTACAGCTAAGTAGTCTCAGATCACTTATTATAGGAAACATAATCCTTACAGGCAACAGTGGTATTAAACATGCTGAAGCATTCATCTGGTGTCATCCACTTCGCAGTCTTGCCACCATAATCCTCAAAAAAATATAAGGGCAGGGCTTCCCTGGTGGCGCAGCGGTTGAGAGTCCGCCTGCCGACGCAGGGGACACGGGTTCGTGCCCCGGTCCGGGAAGATCCCACATGCCGCGGAGCGGCTGGGCCCGTGAGCCATGGCCGCTGAGCCTGCGCGTCCGGAGCCTGTGCTCCGCAACGGGAGAGCCCGCAACAGTGAGAGGCCCGCGTACCGCAAAAAAAAAAAAAAAATTAATTAAAAAAATAAGGGCAGTGGAGGAGCTCAGACGTGTCAGATGTAGGAAGAAGACTAGAGGAAAGGCTTTCCCAGAGAAAATCCACGCCTCTGCTTCAAATACCTGTGATCCATCTACTGAATTTGCATGGGAACTCCCTAAAAAGATGTCACTGGTGGCCTCATTTTGTAGCTAGCATTCTTCTTGGCCACCCAATACAGTACTTCCATGTGGCTTTTCTGGATTCTCAACATTTCCTTACCAATTCAGTCCCACAATCTTGATTCTGCTGAACTCCCTTGGATTAGAAATCGGGTGTTGGACTTGCTATCCTTGGTTTGACCTCAACACTCCTCTAGGGCTTCTGCTTTATCCCAAGGACAGTAAAGGAGTATTTAGGATTTATAAACCAATGCAACCCTCTTGGGGCCTGTCCTGCAATAGTGACAGCAAGACAGGTGGATAACAGCTGTGCTATCCCAGGTTTCCAGGCTGAGTGTGGTTACCCATATAAGCCCTCTACCAGCATCTGAGACAAGTGTGCCTGTGGCTCTAGGCCTGGGCAAGCCCTGTCCCAGACCTCTGCCACCACTAAGTACTGGGACTGTGATACACGATGCCCCTAGTTTCTTCTGCTTGTTCCTTAAGATGTTTGTTGTAAAGAAATTCCAGGTTTGCAGGGAAATGGAAAAGTGCCATTTCTGGTCCTTCCTGCTGGTGGGTCTTCTCGTCCTTTGGTCCAGGAGTCTGCAGCTCTGGGATGCGTCGTGATTCTGACTGCCGAGCAACGTGTCCTGCGGCTCTGAGTGACAGGGAGTGTCCAGCAAAGCCCTCCACTGACTATAGCAGGGAGAGGTGTATGTGGCCTGTTGTAGGCCCCCCTTCTGTCACCTAGCCAAGAACTGGACTGGAAACCTGCAGCTTAACTTATTTTCCAGTTCCTCTACTCCCATTCTCCATGTACTGGTTTCCCCTCTCTACATTTATGCATTTGAATTGGTAATACAGTTCGGAGCTTATAATTTTTACTACATTCATCATCTCTCCCTTGGAAGACAGGATTCTGGCGTATGCTTTCTAACTTCACCCTTGACAGCTACAACTAGAGTTTTCTTGTCCTCAAATCTTCCCTAATGCTTCATAATATGCAACCTGCCTGGGTCCACTGTCCATGCAACCCTCATTAACACAGTAGATAGGTTAGATAGAGCGCTGCTGTAGAAGAAAGTACCATGTAGGGAAGGACATTTTTAAAGGACACTTACGGGGCAGTTAGGCTTCTCAAGGAAAGACAATCTATTTTCTCTCATTACCAGGGATGTTAGGAAAATTTTTAAAAGGGGTAGCTGGGAAACAAAAGAGGAGATGATTCAGTCAAATCTCCTTGTAAACATGCTGATGACAGACACTAATAACCTCAACTAAAGGAAGAGTCCTTATCTACAGAATGCTTTTAGCAGGATGTGCCTTGTCCATCTAGGTTGCTTATTATAAAGAAGCATGGAATTTACAGATTTATGGGGCATGGCTCACTGGAAAATGTCATGTAAGCTATATAATTAATAGGGTATATAAAGGAAATGTTTGATAACTGAAATGGCTCATTTTGTGCATGTGATGTCCCAGACCTCTCCATGTCTCACCATGTGAGTCTTTAAAGTACAAATATCATAGATAAACAGATACAAACCTTTCCTGAGGAATGGCCTAGAAAACAAGCCTCAGCAATCACGAAAATGTTTGGGAAATCTTCAGCATAATGTCTGGGGGTAGGGGCTGGGATGAGGATTATAGATACGTTAACTAAAAGCTCAGGCTGATGGCGATAAGAGACAGAAAACAGCATGCAAATGTTGTGTGGGAACAATACAGCTACGAGAGAAGAAGCAGAAGGGAGAGTAAGTGGAAAGCAGAATAAACTCACTGAATAAAGAAGATGTGGCACATATATACAATGGAATATTACTCAGCCATAAAAAGAAACGAAATTGAGCTATTTGTAATGAGGTGGATGGACCTAGAGTCTGTCACACAGAGTGAAGTAAGTCAGAAAGAGAAAGACAAATACCATATGCTAACACATATATATGGAATTTAAGGAAAAAAAATGTCATGAAGAACCTAGGGGTAAGACAGGAATAAAGACACAGACCTACTAGAGAACGGACTTGAGGATATGGGGAGGGGGAAGGGTAAGCTGTGACAAAGCAAGAGGCATGGACATATATACACTACCAAACGTAAGGTAAATAGCTAGTGGGAAGCAGCCGCATAGCACAGGGAGATCAGCTCGGTGCTTTGTGACCACCTAGAGGGGTGGGATAGGGAGGGTGGGAGGGAGGGAGATGCAAGAGGGAAGAGATATGGGAACATATGTATATGTATAACTGATTCACTTTGTTATAAAGCAGAAACTAACACACCACTGTAAAGCAATTATACTCCAATAAAGATGTAAAACAAACAAAAAAAAAGAATAAACTCACTGAATGGCTCACAGGCACTATCCGGGAAGAAAAGATACCACTTGCGGCTTACGAATCAAGCTCCAAGACTCTTAAGCAAATATGAAAATCGAAAGACTAACACTAAGAACAGAGTAGTAACTAAAACTGGATTGAGGAAGAGAATGAAGGGAGTGGGAAAGAACAGTTACTAGATAATTTCAGTATTCCTCATAGTAGAAGAACAACGAATATTAGCTAAAGAGTATGAGGATTCAGGGACTTCCCCGGTGGTCCAGTGGTTAAGAATCCACCTTCCAATGTCGGGGATGCGGGTTCGAGCCCTCTTCGGGGAACTGGGATTCCCACATGCTGTGGGGCATCTAAGCCTGCGTGCTGCAACTACTGAGCCCATGCACCACAACTAGAGAGTCCACGTGCCGCAACTACAGAGCCCACGCACTCTGGAGCCCACGCCACAACTACAGAGCCCACCTGCTCTGCAGCCTGCATGCCACAACTTGAAAGAAGCTCGCAGGCCACAACTAGACAGAAGCCCACGCACTGCAACAAAGAGCCCGCACGCCGCAACTAAGACCTGATGGGGCCAAAATAGATTAATAAATAAAAAGAGTATAGGATTCAGGCATTATGTAATAATAAGAAACATAATTAAAATTAAACTGAAATGTCATGATTAAGCCATCACATCTGGAAAAGATCACAATGCTTAGTAACACTGCATTGGTCACAGTGTGTGAAAGAGGCTTTTCATACGTGGCTGGTAGCAACATAAGTTGGTACAACCACTACATACAGTAATTTGGCAACATTTAATTATTAAAGGAAAAAGATTAAGCATCATTCTGCCTTCGTATATGACTGATATTTTTCAGGGTAACCAAATGGCCCTGATAGACAAGGAAAAGTTCTTTACAAAATTCCAGTTAATACTTTTGATAGGAATGATAAGATCAGAAATATCACCATTTTTCAAACTTTAACAATGCAATTATTCATTAAAGGTTGATGGAATGCATGTATCTTTTCAAATTCAACTATATACACAGGAGTGGAATTTCTGGGTCATATGCCAATCTCCCAATTCATCCCATCCCCACCTTTCCCCCTTGGTATCCATATGTTTGTTCTCTACCTCTGTGTCTCTATTTCTGCTTTGTAAATAAGATCATCTATACCACTTTTCTCAGATTCCACATATGTGAATTAATACACGATATTTCTTTTTCTCTTTCTGACTTACTTCACTCTGTATGACAGTCTCTAGGTCCATCCATGTCTCTACAAATGACCCAACTTCATTCCTTTTTATGGCTGAGTAAAACTCCATTGTACATATGTACCACACCTTCTTCATCCATTCCTCTGCTGATGGGCATTTACGTTGCTTCCATGCCCTGGCTACTGTAAATAGTGCTGCAATGAACACTGGGGTGCATGTGTCTTTTTGAATTCTGGTTTTCTCTGGATATATGCCCAGTAGTGGGACTGCTGGGTCATATGGTAGTCCTATTTTTAGTTCTTTAAGGAACCTCCATACTGTTCTCCATAGTGGCTGTATCAGTTTACACTCCCACCAACAATGCATGAGGGTTCCCTTTTCTCCACAGCCTCTCCAGCATTTACTGTTTGTAGATTTTTTTTTTTTTTTTTTTTTTGTGGTACGCGGGCCTCTCACTGTTGTGGCCTCTCCCGTTGCAGAGCACAGGCTCCGGACGCGCAGGCTCAGCGGCCATGGCTCACGGGCCCAGCCGCTCCGCAGCATGTGGGGTCTTCCCAGACCAGGGCACGAACCCGTGTCCCCTGCATCGGCAGGCGGACTCTCAACCACTGTGCCACCAGGGAAGCCCCTGTAGATTTTTTTGATGATGGTCATTCTGACTGGTGTGAGATGATACCTCATTGTAGTTTTGATTTGCATCTCTCTAATAATTAGTTACGTTGAGCAGCTTTTCATGTGTTTGTCAGCCATCTGTATGTCTTCTTTGGAGAAATGTCTATTTAGGTCTTCCACCCATTTTTTGATTGGGTTGTGTTTTTTTTTTTTTGATATTGAGCTGCATGAGCTGTTTGTATATTTTGGAGATTAATCCTTTGTCAGTTGTTTTGTTTGCAAATATTTTCTCCCATTCTGAGGGCTGTGTTTTCATCTTGTTTATGGTTTCCTTTGCTGTGCAAAAGCTTTTAAGTTTAATTAGGTCCCACTTATTTATTTTTGTTTTTATTCTCATTACTCTAGGAGGTGGGTCAAAAAATATCCTGCTGTGATTTATGTCAAAGAGTGTTCTTCCTATGTTTTCCTCTAAGAGTTTTATAGTATCTGGCCTTACATTTAGGTCTTTAATCCACTTTGCATTTATTTTTGTGTATGGTATTAGGGAGTGTTCTAATTTCATTCTTTTACATATAGCTGTCCAGTTTTCCCAGCACTACTTATTGAAGAGACTGTCTTTTCTCCATTGTATACTCTTGCCTCCTTTGTCATAAGTTAACTGACCATAAGTGTATGAGTTTATTTCTGAGCTCTCTATTTGGTTCCATTGATCTATGTGTCTGTTTTTGTGCCAGTACCATACTGGTTTGATTACTGTAGCTTTGTAGAATAGTCTGAAGTCAGGAAGCATGATTCCTCCAGCTCTGTTCTTCTTTCTCAAGATTGTTTGGGCTATTAGGGGTCTTTTGTGTTTCCATACAAATTTTAAAATTACTTGTTTTAGTTCTGTGAAAAATGCCATTGGTATTTTGATAAGGGTTGCATTGAATCTGTAGATTGCCTTGGTTAGTATGGTCATTTTAACAATATTGATTCTTCCAATACAAGAACACAGTGTATCTTTCCATCTGTTTGTGACATCTTTGATTTCTTTCATCAACGTCTTACAGTTTCCAGAGTACAGGTATTTTGCTTCCTTACGTAGGTTTATTCCTAGCTTTTTATTCTTTTTGATGTAAATGGGATTGTTCCCTTAATTTCTCTTTCTGATAGTTCATTGTTAGTGTACAAAAATGCAACAGATTACTGTATATTAATTTTGTATCCTGCAACTTTACTGAATTCATTGATGAGCTCTAAGAGTTTTTTGGTGGCATCTTTAGGATTTTCTATGTATAGCATCATGTCATGGGCAAACAGTGACAGTTTTACTTCTCGCTTTCCAATTTGGATTCCTTTTATTTCTTTTTCTTCTCTGATTGCTGTTGTTGGGACTTCCAAAACGATATTGAATAAAAGTAGTGAGAGTGGGCATCCTTGCCTTGTTCCTGTTCTTAAAGAGAATGCATTCAGCTTTTCACCATTGGGTATGATGTTAGCTGTGGGTTTTTTCATATAACGGCCTTTATTAAGTTGAGGTGGGTTCCCTCTATGCCCACTTTCTGGAGAGTTTTTATCATAAATAGACGTCGAATTTTATCAAAAGCTCTTTCTGCATCTATTGAGATGACCGGATGGCTTTTATTCTTCAATTTGTTAATGTGGTATATCACATTGATTAATTTGTGTATACTGAAAAATCCCTGCATCCCTGGGATAAATCCCGCTTGATCGTGGTGTATGATTCTTTTAATATATTGTTGGATTTGGTTTGCTAGTATTTTGCTGAGGATTTTTGCATGTATGTTCATCAGTGACATTGGCCTGTAATTTTCTTTTTTTGTGGTATCTTTGTCTGGTTTCGGTATCAAGGTGATGCTGGCTTCATAGCGTAAGTTCAGAAGTGTTCCTTACTCTGCAATTTTTTGGAGTAGTTTGAGAAAGACAGGTGTTAACTCTTCTCATATCAGCATTATTTACAATTGGTAATATATGAAAGCAACCTGTGTCCATCAATGGATGAATGGATAAGAAAGATGTGGTATATATATACACAGGAATACTACTAAGCCATTAAAAATAATAAAATCTTGCCATTTGCAGCAACATGGATGGACTTGGAGGGCATTATGCTAAGTGAAGGAAGTCAGACAGAGAAAGACAAATACTAAATGATATCACTTATATATGGAATCTAAAAAATACAACAAACTAGTGAATGAAACAGAAAAGAAGCAGACTCACAGATAGAACAAACTGGTGGTTACCAGTGAGGAGAGGGAAGTAGGGAGGGGTAATATAGGGGTAGGGAAGTAAGGGGCACAAATCATTAGATATAAAATAAGCTACAAGCATATACTGTACAACATGGGGAATATAGCCAATAGTTTATAATAACTATAAATGAAGTATAACCTTTAAAAAATGTGAATCATTATATTGTACACCTGTAACTTATATAATATTGTACACAAACTGTGATTTAATTATTTATAAAAAGGTTGATGGGAAATATTACAATGGAAGAATATGTTCACCACCTGAACCCACTGATTAATCTCAGCATGAACAAAAGTGAAGCAACCAGAAATAATGTACTGAAGTATGGCGAGGTGAAAAGAAATTGGGCCTGGGATTTGCTTTAAAATATTACACTTTAGCAAAAATAGTAACAATTACAAAAATAACAAAAATGATAAATGAAGAAAGTATGGCAAAATGTTAATGATGGCTGAACATTTGTGCTGTGGTTGAATACAGCATTATCTATATTTTGTATATGTTTGAACATTTTACACAATAAAAAAGTAAGACATACATACCAGCATTTTTATATGGGAATCAGCTTGCAATAATTTAATTTTGGAGAGCAAATTAAAGTCAAATGGAGGGCTTCCCTGGTGGCGCAGTGGTTGAGAGTCCACCTGCTGATGCAGGGGACACGGGTTTGTGCCCAGGTCCGGGAAGATCCCACATGCCGCGGAGCGGCTGGGCCCATGAGCCATGGCCGCTGAGCCTGCGTGTCCGGAGCCTGTGCCCTGCAACGGGAGAGGCCACAACAGTGAGAGGCCTGCGTACAGAAAAAAACAAACAAACAAACAGGAGGCTGCCCATGGGCATAGATTGCCAACCCATGATCTAGTAGGTAAAAACAAGTAATCAGGCACCTAGGATACAGTTTTGATTGGAGAAGGACTTAAGGGGCTCAAGAAGGCTTCCCAGAAGAAGCAATGCTATGCTAGAAAATCAATGTTATAAATAAGCCTCCATCACATCCAATTAATCCAAATTAATCCAAGAGATAGAAGGCAGGAAATAAGAAATCTACAAATGTAAATTAAGGAAATAAAAAGCAGATATATAGGAGAGAAGATCAACAAATTTAAAGGTTGGGTCTTACAAAAAAACCTTCCTGGTAAGACTGAACCAAAAAAAAAAAAAAAAAAAGATATATATAACTAATATCAAGAATGAAAAATATGATGAAACTACAAATTGTAATGTCCACTTTTTCTAAACAAAAGGAGTCCATTACCAAACATCTTTTTAAGTCGTCATAAAGTTTCTCACTTTTTAAATCTCCAATTATTTTATGTCAAACATTTCGCTTTTACTTTTAAAAATATTTGACTCCTCAGGATTCTTATTTGTCTTTTTAAAACTCTAACTGGCCATTCACAAAAGCATCAAAAACAATAAAATACTTAGGAAGAAATTTAACCAAGGAGGTGAAAGATCTGTACACTGAAAGCTATAAGATTATGATGAAAGAAATTGAAGAAAACACAAATAAATGAAAAGATATCCAATGTTCATGGATTGGGAGAGCACTGTTAAAATGTCCATACTACCTAAAGCCATCTATAAACGCAATGCAATCTCTCTCACAATTCTAATGGCATTTTTCACAAAATAGAAAAAACAATCCTAAAATCTGTATGAGACCACAAAAGACCCTGAATAAACAAATCAATCCTGAAAAGAAGAACAAAGCTGGAAGTATCACATGTCCTGATTTACAGCTATACTACAAAGCTATAGTAATCAAAACGGTATGGTATTGGCAGAAAAACAGATGAATAGACCTATGGAACAGAAACAAGAGCCCAGAAATAAACTCTTACATATTTGATTGACTAGTATTTGACAATGGAGCCAAGAATACTCTCTGTGGAAAGAATAATCTCTTCCATAAATGCAACTGGGATAGCTGGATAACCACATGCAGAAGAATGAAATTGAACCCCAATCTTACACCACTCAGAAAAATTATCTTGAAATGGATTAAAGAGTTAAGCAGAAGACCTAAATCCATAAAACTCCTAGAAGAAAACATCAGGGGAAAGCTCCTTGACATTGGTCTTGGCAATGATTTTTTGGATATGACACCAAAAGCACAAGCAACAAAAACAATAATTAATAAATGAGACTACATCAAACTGAAAAGTTTCTGCACAGCAAAAGAAACAATCAACAAAATGAAAAGGCAACCTATGGAATGGGAGAAACAATTTGCAAACCATATATTTGATAAAGGATTGATATCCAAAATATATACAGAAGTCATATAACAGAGAAAAAAATCAAACAATCCAATTAAAAAATGGGCAGAGGAACCGAACAGATATTTTTTCAAAGAAGACATACAGATGGCTAACAAGTACATGAAAAGGTGCTCAACATCACGAATCATCAGGGAAGTGCAAATCAAATCCACAATATGGTATCACCTCATACCTGTTAGAATGGCTGTCATTAAAAAGACAAAAGATAAGTGCTGGTGAGGATGTGGAGAAAAGGGAAACTTTGTGCACTGTTAGTGGGAATGTAAATTGGTGCAGCCACTATGGAAAACAGTGTGGAGCTTCCTTAAAAAATTAAAACTAGAACTACCATATGATCCAGCAATCCCACTTTTGAGTATATATCCAAAGGAAATGAAATCACAATCTCAAAGAGGTATCTACAGCCCATGTTCATTGCAGCATTATTTAGAATAGCCAAGACAGGGAAACAACCTAAGTGTCCATGGACAGATGAATGGATAAAGAAGATATGGTGTACACACACACAATGTAATATTATTCAGCCATGAGAAACAAGGAAATCCTGCCATTTGCAACAACATGGACGGACCGTGAGGACATTATGCTAAGTGAAATAAGTCAAACAGAGAAAGACAAATACAGTAGGTTATCACTTATACACTTAGAATCTAAAACAGCTAAACTCATAGAAACAGAGTAGATTGGTAGTTTCCAGAGTTTGGGGGGTGGGGGAAATGGAGAAATGTTGGTCAAAGGGTACAAACTTCCAGTTATAAGATGAATAAGTTCTGCGGATCTAATGTACAGCATGGTGATTATATTGTAGTTAACAATACTGTACTATATAGTTGAAAGTTGCTAAGAGAGTAGATCTTAAGTGTTCTCACCACAGTAAAAAATGGTAACTATATGAGGTGATGGAGGTATTAGCTAAAGCTATGGTGGTAATCATTTTGTAATGTATAAGCATTTTATAATACGTAAGTGTATCAAACCAACACATTGTACACCTTAAACTTACACAATGTTCTATATCAGTTATATCTCAGTAAAGATGGGAAGAAATACACTACTTTAGAAATATCAGCGTATTATTACTTCTGAAAAGCACTAACTTTTTTTAAAAAATAAATGTATTTATTTATTTAGGGCTGTGTTGGGTCCGCTTTGTTGCGCACGGGCTTTCTCTAGTTGCGGCGAGCAGGGGCTACTCTTCGTTGCGGTGCACGGGCTTCTCATTGAGGTGGTGTCTCTTGTTGTGGAGCACAGGCTCTAGGCACGTGGGCTTCAGTAGTTGTGGCACGTGGGCTCAGTAGTTGTGGCTCGCGGGCTCTAGAGCCCAGGCTCAGTAGTTGTAGCGCACGGGCTTAGTTGCTCCATGGCATGTGGGATCTTCCTGGATCAGGGATCAAACCCGTGTCCCCTGCATTGGCAGGCGGATTCTAAACCACTGCGTCACCAGGGAAGTCCCAGCACTAACTTTTGTACGTAATATTTTCTCCTATTGAGATTGATATTTTGTGGTGAAATTTGCTTTGATTGCCAATTGAGCAATTTATATTTATAAAAGCATCTTACTTTAGCTAATTGTTTTTCAACTGAACAATATCAATTTAATTATTTTATTTAAAATGCTCTGGCTCCTCCCTATCCTCCAATAATCATTAGGTTTATTAGTAGCTTTAGGTTACTTCTGGATTATGTTCTATTATGAAAATGCTGAATCATTCTCCTATCTGAGTATTTGTGCCTCTAATATATTATATATAATATGTAACATATTCCACCAGAGTTTATCCAGTTAGCAAAACAAGCAAAATTCTGAATTATTAAGGGCTAAATAAAATATTTTCGTTCTTGATGTGCAAAATAAAACAAAAAAAGCCTCCAAATGACTAACAACTAAGGGATCTTGATTTAGTTAAATGGTATATACATTCCTTTAAATGAACCCTTACCTTATACACTTCTTTCATCACTTCTAGAAGAGCTTTAACATTGTGGTGACTGAATGGTTTCAGTCCAACAAAACAGGTGAGAGGCGATGGCAGTTTTAAGCATCTGGACCAGTGTGTTGAGAGAGGATGCTTGCAAAGATGCCCAACACTGCTCTGAGGGGTATAAAATCAGCCATGATAAATATGCACACCCCAAAAAAAAACTCCCTCAGCTTCTAAGTTCTTTAATGTAAAAAATAGATCATATTTTCCATTTCTGATGGCATAACCCATAAAATATCTTTTAGAAGGATAACATCCTGGACAACATTCATTACTCACAGATCTGGAGAAAAATTTTTTTTTCCCTGATTAAGTATCTTTGGAATTAAAAGCTCAAATTCAGGTTTCTGAAAAAATTTGTTGATAGTTCATATTTATGCTTGATTACTTGATTGACTTCATGATTTTCAAACTGAAACTTCCACAGTGTATCTACAAAGCCTGAAAACATACATAGGTGAAGAAACAAATACAAACGCACACACACACACACACACACACACACTCAAGACATATAATGTCATCAAGGACATTTTTAATCTGTAAAAAATAAAATAATATTATCTATGTTTTCAGACTGTATGAGCACCTTGTATACATGGATATATTTTTAAATTAGCTCAGCAACAATATTTTAATATCACTGAGGTTATAAACTGAATTTTTGTACCTTTAAAAGACAATTCTCAAAACAAACATATCAAGTGTTAAAATATATTTTCAAACTAATGTAACTAAAATAGTATGACCCAGATGCATGAAAGGCAGATTAATTTAGCAGAGACTTCACAAATGGACCCAAATACACATGAGACTTTAGTATGTGATGAAGGTGGCATTGCATATGAGTGGTAAATGAAACAGATCATTTAATAAATGTGTGACAACTGGAAACTGATCTGAAAAAAAAATGAAGTTTAATCAAGATAAACTCCATATAGTTCAAAGATTTAAACATAAAAATGAAACAATGTGCGGGAGGGATAAATTGGGAGATTGGGATTGACTTATACACACTACTATATATAAAATAGAAAACTAATAAGGACCTACTGGATAGCACAGGGAACTGTACTCAGTACTCTGAATGACCTGTATTGGAAAAGAATCTAAAAAAGAGTGGATATATGTATATATATAACTGATTCACCTTGCTGTACAGCAGAAACTAACACAACATTATAAATCAGCTATACTCCAATAAAAATCAACTTTAAAAATGAAACAATAAAAATTCTAATAGGAGCACGGGAAATCTTTAAATTTCAACATGAGGTAAACTTTTTGAGGTATGACCCAAATTCAGAAACTGTAAAAGAAAATGTTAATATAGCAGGCTGCATAAAAATGTTTAAAAATAATTACGCATGGCAAAAATACAACAAAATTTTAAAAAATTTAGTAACCTAAAGAAGAAAATTGCAACTCATACTATGGATAAAGAATTGTCGTATATGTATAGCTGATTCATTTTGCTGTATAGAAGAAACTAACACAACATTGTAAAGCAACTATACTCCAATAAAAATTAATTTAAAAAAATAAAATAAATAAGTGATATGGGCAGATGTGGCAAAAAAAAAAAGAATTGTCTTAGTAGTTTAAAAGCTTCTAAATAAAAAAGAAAGATACTAACAACAAATGGAAAAATAGGTAAGGGGGAGAACTGATAGTTTCTAGAATATGATGTACAAATGGAACTGAATATAGGAAAACCAGCACAACTTCATTCATAATGAGAAAATTCAAATTAAGAGATTCTTGGGGACTTCCCTGGTGGCACAGTGGTTAAGAATCCACCTGCCAATGCAGGCGACACAGGTTTGATCCCTGGTCTGGGAAGATCCCATATGCTGCGGAGCAACTAAGCCCGTGCGCCACAACTACTGAGCCTGTGCTCTAGAGCCCATGAGCCACAACTACTGAGCCTGCGTGCCACAGCTACTGAAGCCCACACGCCTAGGGCCCGTGCTCCACAACAAGAGAAGCCACTGCAGTGAGAAGCCCGCGCACCGCAACAAAGAGTAGCCCCTGCTCGCTGCAACTAGAGAAAGCCCACGGGCAGCAGTGAAGACCCAATGCAGCAAAAGAAAATAAATTTAAAAAAAAAAAAAGAGAGAGAGAGATTCTTGGGAATTCCCTGGCTGTCCAGTGGTTAGGACTCCACGATTCCACTGCAGGGGGCCCAGGTTTGATCCCTGGTCGGGGAACTAAGATCCCGCAAGGAGCGTGGCCTGCCCAAAAAAAAAAAAAGAGATTCTTCTTTTCAGAATGGTATAGACCAAAGTTTGGTTCACACTGTGGAGAAGTGTGTGGGCTGATGCTCTCATATTTATTGATTAAGTGTAAATTGGTACATCTTCTGTCAGAGCTATGTTGCCCAATTCCAAGGGTGACAATGTGAATGGTAACCACTTAAAGTTGGACAACATGGTGGCCCTGACTTCTGTGGAGGGTCATCTGGCAAAATCTCTCAAGATTTAAAACGCACATACAATTTGACCCAGTAATTCTGCTTTCTGGACATTTCCCTGCCTGTGTAAATTTATGTATGTACAAAGAAATGCATGTTAGAACTGTTATAATAGCAAAAATTTATGTATATCCTCCCAATAGAATACTACTCAGCCATTAAATGGAATGAGGCAGTCGTATAGGTCCTGTAACATAATGATCTCCAAGGTATACTGTTTAGTGAAAAAAGCAAGTTGCCAAAGAATGTATGCTACCATTTTTAAAGAGAATTATTATTTCTATATCTTTTTATATAGAGAATATCTTTCAAAGGTTACACAAGAAACTCTACTCTCTAACTGCTTTCTGGGAGGGGAACTAGGTAGCTTATAATTCACCATACATTTCACCTTCACACCTTTTAAGCTTTGGACCTTGAACATTAGCTCAAAGTTGTAAAAGGATATCCCATGGCATTGAATAAAATAAAAAACAAGAACACAAAGTTAAACATTTTTTTCCTCACCTCTGGTCAAAATGTCTAAAGTTTTAAAACAACATGAAGTTTTAAAGTATGGATTTATCTTGACTGGATACTCTATGGTTATTAAATTGTGATGTCAAGGCCATGACCAAGTCTAAGAATTACACATGCTTTGTGATGATAGAGTAATGATTATAATACCTTTGAAACCGAGCAGGACCCTGTGGGGCGCTCCCAGGTACAAAAGGCTTTCCCGTGCCTCCTGTTTCTTGATTGCAGGAAAAAGGCTTCAACCTCCGAGACCTTCCCTGGGTTCCAAAGGGCAGATTCACACTGTTACTAATTAGGAAGTGAGGGAATGCAGAAAGGAAGGAAAGCCAGTCCGGAAACAATAGTGCAGAGATGGGGCAGGGTCCCGGTTCCTCCTCAAGGGATATACAAGACAGTCTGACACATATCTCTGAGTGCTTCTACAGGAACTAAGACCCCAACCCAGGTGGAACATGGTAACTTCAGGCTGACCATAAGCACTTGAACCCCAGACTGGTTACAACCAGAAAGCTGATGACTGAGATTCCTAGAGCACCATCCTGTTACCTCACCACCAACCAGTCAGAAGAAAGTCACACCCTCTGCAGCCCTCCCTGAAAATTTGCCTTTAGAAACTCTTCCCTGAGAAGAGTCAGAAGAAAGTCACACCAGTCACCAACCAGTCAGAAGAAAGTCACACCCTCTGCAGCCCTCCCTGAAAATTTGCCTTTAGAAACTCTTCCCTGAGACCCATCAGGGAGTTTAGGTCTTTTGAGCATAAAATGCCCGTTCTCCTTGCTTGGCCCTTGCAATAAACCTTCCTCTGCTCCAAACTCCAGTGCTTCGGTTTGTTTGGCCTCACTGTGCGTCAGGCACACAAACTTGGATTTGACGATAGCTTTAGGTTAATCTTTTCAATAATGCACATACCACATATTCAAACATTTGTGTAGTATTTTGCAGTCTATCTAAACTTTGCTACAACTTCTACTTCAGACAGTGACTCTCTATTGAGAATACAGATAAAGTGACATAAAGGTAATCACACTTACTCAGGACTTGTGAAGATTGGCCAGTCATGTTAGGAACAGCCTCTGCGAACGGGACCACCAGAGTCATCCAGTTCTTAGGATCATGAATGACAGGACACTCTGGGAGCAGAAGGAAGACCGATAAAGCTTCTTGGTGTGGAGAACGATATGGAAGAGCTCTGAGCAGAGGATCCCTGAGACGTGTTGTTATCTGTGGTTGAAACAGGATCAGGGAGAGGCCCAGGATATATTAGACACAGAGTATTACAAGAAAGAAGCTACGGGACCAGAGGTGTCATGTCCACTATGTTCCAAGAGGAATAATCATTTAGTTTTCCCGAAACCTACTATTCAAACTCCATCACTCCTTGTTTCCCAAATGCCCCTGAAGTAGTATGTGAGAACCATCCACCCTATTTTATATTGGGGTGAATGAAAGAAATAAAGTGAAATCACACGCCGGGACATACTGAATGAATCATAACAAACGGTTGCTCAGTTAGAAGGGATCCATATCCAGATCTATCTGACCTAAAGTTCTACCGTGGCAGAGAAAATGCCATACGTTCACCTCGCCAATCCTATGTCATCTTCCTCCGGGGCTCGCAGGCAGATGACATTGCCCAGCCTCCCCTGCAGTTAGGTGGGCCCATGCGACCGGGTTCTAGCTAACAGAATGTGAGGGAAGGCGATGTGTGACACTTCCAGGCTTGGCCCCTAAAGCCTCCCATGTGACCTTTCATACCCTCTTTCCCCATCTGCCAACCAACACAAAAGACCTACTGGAGAATTTCGAGGCCCTGGGGCCTAGAATGACAGAAAGGAACCTGAGTCACCTCGGAATGAACCTGGGCAGAGGGGGGGAAGGGTAGTAGAATTTGCCACCCCCAAATATGCCACCCAACATGAGGGTTATTTTAAGCTGAGGGCAAGTGAGAAAAAGCAGACATGGAATGAGCTCTCTGGCTTCTCCCATCCACCTGAAAACAGAACATAAATTCCCCTTGTGAAGGTGCCCTCCTGTCCCCAACTTCCCATACCAGGAAGGGGATAACAACCTGACTAGCAGAGATGAGCTGGCGCTGAGGAAGACTCTACACCACAAACCTTACTAACTAGCCCTTAGCTACCATTGCTTTCTTCATGTATTTTCCTTCCCACCACTTGCCAACCCAGAAGCTCAAAGTCTGTATCTTTTGTCTTCTCGCTTCTCTACAAAATTACTGTTCTTCACTAAGATGCTTTAGAAGCCCAAGTTCTAACCAGTCCTTAAAGTTACTCATCACTGAGTATTTCCATGTATAAGTGGGATGCACATGTTAATAAACCTGTTTTTCTCTTGTTCTTCTGTCTTTTCTCAGTGTAATCTGTGAGGCCCCAGCCAATGAAACTAAGGTAAGGAGAGGAAAAGTAATTTTTTTCCTTCCCTACAGGTGCCTCCTATCTCAACCCTCTTTGGACTTTGGTGTGAGAAAAAAAAAAAAAAAATCTTCACTGTATGAATCAGCCATTGAGATTTGGAAGTTGTCTGGAGAAGCTTACGTTTGGAGGAGGTAATCAAGAGGATGTCGACCCTCAAGCTGGACCTGGGCAATCACATGGTCCTCACCCACTCCCGTCTGTTTGGAATGCATGCTCTGCCCACTGTTCCCATAGTGGGAGCTGTTCCAAGGATGCAGCCTTGAGTGAGTAAGGTGTTGCTGAGACTATGTGGACAGTATATGTGACCGAACCCAGCAGTTAATGCCTCTATATGAACTCCAGGATTCCGGCGGGCGGGTGCAGATCTACTCATCTTGCGGCCACCCAAGACAAGCCTTGTAAGTTCCCTTGCTTATTAAACCTGCTACCTTCCAATCTGGAGGGGCTGCCTCTTTCTTCAGTCCTTCCTTGTCCTCTGAGCACAGGGGCCGGTTTCTGAACCAACAGCTTATGTATTCTCTCTAACAGATCTTAGATACTCTTAACTGTATCTGCCTCCACATGCGCTAAGGATGAAGTAAGATGATACATGCAACAGTAAACTGTGAAGTACCGTATACTAGCATTACACTGATGTCCTTACAGTTTGCTTTTTCATATATCCAGAAGAACATGACTTCTGCGGAATGCTAGTAGGTGTACATGGGAAAATAGTGTCACAAAGACAAATAACTTTGAGAAAAATAGGGTCAAAAAAGCTAGATTTCTTTCAGTATATGACATCATAGAGTCTTTGATTTACTTACGTGCATCAGGACTCCATAATAGTACGCGGTGTTCCTAAAGCTGCTTCACTAAGAACCCCTCTTCCCAGAGCATTCTGTGAAACTAATGTTTCTTAGAACTCACACTGGGAATAGCACCCCAAGCGGTCTCCCACATAACCTAAATATTTATTTTAAAAATATACCTGATCACATTTACTCTTCTTACTTTTTCATCTTGAAAATAAAAATAGGGACTTCCCTGGTGGCCCCGTGGGTAAGACTAAGCGCTCCCAATGCAGGGGGCCCAGGTTTGATGCCTGTTCCGGGAACTGGATCCCACAGGCCGCAAGTAAGACCCGACGCAGCCAAATAAAATATACATAAATAAATAAATATTTTTAAAAGTAAATAAATAAAAATAGTTTCTACTGCATATTAAGGAACACTCTCCCCCTTTCCCTTCCAAATGTAGGGACCCAAAACGGTATAAAGATGATTTTCAACTGAAGACGTCAGAGATACAGCTGTTGTGAGAAGCCTTCAGCGCTTTTCTCATCTAAGTAAAGGCAGAGGCTTCGAAGAGTGAAGCAGCTACAAATGCTCTCCTGGGTGGGCAGGCGAGCGAGCTTCACTGCCAGGAAAAAGACCCCGCACTTGCACTTGCATGAGAAATTGCAGAAACAAACCTGATCACAAGCTATCCTATCTTCCATGTGTCCCCCTAAATGCCCATCCGTCTCCCAGTGGAAATTGTTTCATTTATTTCTCCCCCTTCCCTAAAGTTGGTATATAAACCCTCATCCCTGGCTGCTCTTCACGAGTAGAACTTTTCTTTTCTGTTAATCTATTCTTAATCGGTAGGTCCCAAAACATATGAATCCCAAACTAGTACTCTTTTCATAAGTTATACCTCTCAAGCACTGTTTTTCTCATATTGAAAATAAAAACACTGTATCTACTGTACATTTAAGCATGCACAGCGCCTAATACAGTGTCTGGCATATAGTAACCTCATAAGAAACACTAGCCCCTCCCCTATCACACTTCCCTCTCACTCAACTCCTAACAAAAGTAAACTGTAATCATATCGGTTCCTGTAAAGAAATTCTATTGATCTATTTCTCAAGTGAATATTGGTTATTACCAAAGAAGAAATCCATTCTTTTTTTGTTAACTTCTCGCCATTTCTAAGTCCACATCAATGGAAATAGTTTCTCCAGATTCTCTTTGGATGCAAGAGATGCAAAAAAAAAAAAAAACACATAAACAGATGTAAAGGAATATTCCTAACTTTATATACCATTAGGTATAATTTTATTTTACTACATATCATATATTATCTTTTTTCTTAAAGCTTGCATTCTTTCAAAATAATCAATTTACTTGGCACAAAGAAAAGTTATAAAATCTATGTTCTCCTAAGAGAGAATAGGTAACAATTTATTATCTCAAGTTTGGGCTGCAAGAATAGCAAAAGTTTACATGCTGCGTCTGAGTGCTGAAACCATTTACCCTCACACTCAGCCTGCGCACTGAGAACTGAAACTCCCTAACCCCACCTATCTTACCATCTATATTTATATTACTTTGGGATTCCACTGTTTCATTAGCATGACTTTACTATTCCAAGACACCCTTGCCCAAGCAAATGGCTTGATTGTTCATTTTAGGAACTTCCTGAAAAGACCCATTAACTCTACCACAGAAAGCAATCAACAGTTTACGCCCAAAATTCTTCGCATCTCTTGTCTCAAAATCCTTGCCTTGGGCTTCCCTGGTGGCGCAGTGGTTGAGAGTCCGCCTGCCGATGCAGGGGACACGGGTTCGTGCCCCGGTCCGGGAAGATCCCACATGCCGCGGAGCGGCTGGGCCCGTGAGCCATGGCTGCTGAGCCTGCGCGTCCGGAGCCTGTGCTCCGCGACGGGAGAGACCACGGCGGTGAGAGGCCCACGTACCGCAAAAAAAATAAAAAATAAAAATAAAATCATCCTTTCCTTGCTGTTTCCAACCGTCCCGGATTGTAGTATCTTTCCTCAAACCTGATGAAGTCCCCAATCCTCCCCTCCCACACTGAAAGACCTGCCTTAATCCAAACTGTTGATTTAAAAAAATCCAGACCTGGCCATTCTCCTCAGAAATACTACCAAGCCTTTCTTTGTCTAGGTGTGGCATTTCCCTGGGTTGTGTTGGTAATATTTGAGGAGCTTGCACTCTGTAGGATGATTTGTCTTTATAATGTACTATTAAATATTTCATGCTTGCTAGATTAACCAATCAATTGTAATACTAGGCCTAAAACATTTATGCAAGTACCAAAACAGAGTACTGTAAATTTCCCCGTAAAATAAATTCTCCTTTGCAGCCTTTGGCATCTTAAGATCAAACCTTCAGGTTTATCACTCCTGGGAAGGGGACATGGAGACACTTTAGAAAGATAATTTTCTTAGTGTAGGAAAGATTCTCCTCTAGGTAATGAGAATTAGCTTGAGGCTACAGTGGGGAAGAAACAGGATACATTACATGGTAGAGTCCCCTCCTTTCTAGGCTAGAAGGATGGCAAGAAGAGGATGGCAAATGGGAGAGAAAGCCAGCAGAGGGAAGCAGTGTCTTGATTTCTCATCTCCTGCCTTTGGCCGGGATGTGTAGAGATGAATAGGGATGCCTCTGGGGACTCTAGAATGATAACTGCCTCGTGAGCTGCGGTGGGCAGGCATGACACTCATCTTCCCTGGGCTTCTCTGGTTCCCGGGTGAAGCTGTTGGACCCAACAGTTCCTCCAGTCTCCCTGAGGAATGGCTGGGAATGCAGCTGGGTTAAGAACCAAAGGGACAATGGCGGGGGGGCGGGGGAAAGGGAGGGCAGGTTACTTAGAGGCAAGAAGTACCTGCAACAGGGGTTAAGTGAATAGTGAGTACCGCCTAGCGGCAGATGTGTACAGCTATCTTCTGAGGCCAAGTCAACAAGGGAGGGACAGGACCTGACCTAGCGAAGGAGCACGGAGAGGAGTGACACCAGCTGTGAACAGACCTGCAGGGTACCGGCCTCCGGAGAAGACAGAGGGCAGCCTAAGGGCCCCTTTATGCTACTATCCCCCCTCCCCTCCCTCGTTACTGCTAAAGTAATTAAACAACGAGGCCATTACACTGCAGTGGCTCTAGTACCATGGTGGCCTATAAAAGCAACCCAAAATCTAAGCCTGTAAATGCCTCAAAGTTATGAATCAAAAGCTAAGGGCAACCAATCACAAAAAGCCCAGTAGGCTTTAAGTTATAGCCAATCAAATAATTTCCTTTCTTTGTTTCTGTACCTTCTCTGTTTGTCTCTCCCTGAGCTCCTCTCGCCGGTGCACTCTTAGGCAATTCCGATTTGGTGCTGTGTGATTCAAATTGATGCTCGCTCAAACAAACTGACAATTTTTCATATGCCTCACTTTATCTTTCAGTAGTTCCCAGGCACAGTATTGGAGCGCATAGAGGGAGGCAAAGAAACAGAAGACCAAACATTGAGCAATTTAAGAGAGGAATTGTTTAAACTACTGAACCAGACCAAGTGTCAAACCAAGTAGGAGAGAAGTTAGATTCTCCTCTGTGGTAGTAAGACTAGTTAAAGATAAAATAAATAGAATCTGTTTTCTTTACTGATCTCAAAATAAGGGCTTCAGAGCACAGGCCTGGCCTCTAAGTACAAAAGCAATGTTAGAATGAACTGATCGCTCCTAGATGCAAAGATTCTGAAAAAAGCACCATTCCTGCCAATCAGACAGCAGAGGAGGGCAGGGCAGAGGCAGTGAACAATGTAAATTAGAAATTACAACTTGCAGTGGTCCAATGGGAAACTACCTTACAAAAATGGGAGAATTCTGTAACAACCTATGGAGTTTTCAATGTTGGATTCTTTTTTGTTCATAGATAACAAAATTCACATATTAAAATGACTGAGTCGAAACATGTCATTTTAAATATCCCCCAGTGTTTTAAATAAAGTTAAGTCTCATGTAAGTGTTACCTTTTCTTTAAAAACTTTCAGTCAGACAAGCAGGGGATGAAAATATCACTCTAATTTCCCTGCAAACATAATAAGACAAGGTTAAGTCACAACATACTACAAGCATGTCCCTTTTATCTTACCGAATACCGTATGTAACTGATGACGTGGAACCATTGTTAACGAAAATAACTGCTCTCTTAAGAGTCCTCCAAATTCTGGGTATACTTTGTGCGTGTGACTGCTAAATCTCACCAAAACCCTTCACAGTTGATTTGATCAAGTCATCTAGATTTAAATAAAATGCATCCTTCTGAAAACAGAAACTTCTGGAGCTCCAGAGAATAAACTATGAAGCTATAAAAACAGTCCGCCCTGAGGAAGGCTTCGTGGCACAGAAAGCATTTTTGATTCGCTCCTGCATCTTCCTCACCTACTAAAGTGCCTGGCATATTGTACATCCTCGATATACCTCTGTTAAAGAAATGATGACTGAACCAATAAAATGACTTCTTCAAACTAAGAGATGGTAGAAGGGACTCATGATTAGAATGCAAATGCCTTCGTGACAAAGCCAAATCCTCTCTCTTTTGTCTAGGATAAAATGACCACGGCTTCAGAACCAAATAAAAGTGGTTTCTCCTTTTTTGGGGGGCTGTGCCACACGGCTTGCAGGGTCTTAGTTCCCCAAACAGGGATCGAACCTGGGCCCCCAGCAGTGAAAGCGCAGAGGCCTAACCCCTGGACCGCCAGGAAATTCCCAGTTTCTACTATGTCAGACAGAGCCACCTCTCAGTCACTTACTTCATGCTCTGCACTTCCTCTTGCCACTGCCATCCATTTTTCTGTCAGCGACTGGTTAATTCGGCTTATTTCTGGCAGGGTTTTCCTGGAAACACTGGTGGAACTAGTATCCTTCTAGGAAGAAAGAAAAGAATGATCAGGAAAACACACACACACACAAAGTAGTGAGTAAAACACAGGTGGGAGATGGGCCCCCATCCTCTCAGACAGTGGGGTTTTGTGGGAGGAGCCACAGCATCAGACTGGCCTGGCTCTCCCATTTCCTAGCCTTGGCCACTTAGCTTGGTCCAAGCCTTAGCTTTGTTATTAAAAAAATGAGATAACACAAAAGAACTGAAAACAGGGACTCAAACAGATACTGTATGTCAATATTCATTGCAGCGTTATTCACAATAGCCAAAAAGATGGGAACAACCCATGCCCAGCAACAGCATCAACAGATGAATATGGTACATCCATACAATGGAATATTACTCGGCCATGAAAAGGAAGGAAGTTCTGACACATGCTGCAACACGGATGAACTGTGAAAACACTATGTTGAGTGAAATAAGCCTGATACAAAAGGACAAATGTTGTACAATTCCACTTATATGAAACAGGCTAATTCATAGACAGAAAGGGTATTAGAGGTTACTGGGGTTACAGGTAGTGGGGAATGGGAAGTTATTATTTAATGGTCAAAAGTTTTGCCTAGGGACAAAAAGAGTTTCTGCTTGGGGTAATGAAAAGAGTTTTAGAGGTAGATAGCGGTGATGGTTTTACCACGATTAAAAAATAAGATTAAAAGATATTAGGTATACAAAGCCTTTGGATTATAGTAAGTACTCAGTAAATACTAGTTTCTTTCTGCCCTTTAACCATCCACAGGTTTTTGCTTTTATATCAGTGGTTTTCAAGCTGATAACAGAATCACCTAGTGATCTTGTTAAAGCGTAGACTGCTGGGCCCATCTCCACGGTTTCCGATTCAACAGGTCAGGCGTGGAGCTCAAGAATCTGCATCTAGCAAATTCCCAGGTGATGCGGAGGCTGCCGATTTGGGGACCACATTTTTGAGAACCATGGTTCTATATAATATTTGAAACCAAATGGCTCAACCAGAGGTGTCAGAAATCACTGTCTGGAGAGAAAAACCTGTCTTTAACATATTCTTCCAAGGACATTAGTGCTCTGCTCTGTAATATACCTCTGCTTCCACTAATTTATAGTAAATCGGGGAATTCTGCATCACTTTTGTTTAATGCTTAGCTAAAGACCTTTTGAAAAAGATGTATTACCGTGACTCCCAAAGTTCCCTTCACTGTCTTGATCTGAGTCCTGGGTGTTCCCTGGAGTTCAACCATGAGGAAGCTTTTTTCCCTCCACCATCCCAGGGACCTTAGGACGATGAGGCGCTCACAGACCATTTCTTCTACTTTCTTCTTCAAAATCCCGGCTCCTCTGAAGCACATAACAACAGACTATTATATCGCCTGCCAAAGTCCTAGTCACGACCCTTCAATCACTGAAAACTTTAGCACCTTGCTGACTGTCTTCCTCAGCACACCCACGCCGGTCATCATTCTTCCTGTCCTTCTTGGCAACGTCATACTTCATGAACCCAGTTTATTTCCCCTCTTGATCTCTCAGTTCTTTATCTTGTCTCCACTCTCTTCCTCTGCTCCACTGCAGCCACCCAGGCTCTGGGGCGGGGCTTCTAAACTAATCCGACTGGCATTTTGCATCTGATAATTCTCTGTTGTGAGCGGCTGTCTTGTGCGTTGCAGGATGTTTAGCAGCAGCCCTGGCCTCTACCCACCTGATGCCAGTAGCAGCCACCCCGACATACATGCCCCTCCCTCAGGACAACCTCAGCTGAGTGCAGACATTGCCAGATGTTTCCAGGGGCGCAAAACCACTCCTAGTTGAAAACTATTGCCCTAGATAAAGGTGATATTCTGTACTTTATAATCACCAGTAATTGTTCCAGGGACTTCCCTGGTGGTGCACTGGTTAAGAATCTGCCTGCCAACGCAGGGGATATGGGTTCAAACCCTGGTCCAGGAAGATCCCTCATGCCACAGAGCGACTAAGCCCGTGCGACACAACTACTGAGCCTGCGCTCTAGAGCTCGTGCTCTGCAACAAGAGACGCCACCGCAGTGAGAACCCCGTAGAGAAAGCCCACACGCAGACCCAACACAGCCAAACAAACAAACAAAAATTGTTCCACCTTCTAAATTTCCATTAGAAACATTCTCCTCTCTGATCATCATACACCATCCTTCTAATTCACTGACTTCAGAGTGGAACTCCCAGGCTAACATTCTTTGATGCTGGAATGAGTTAAGACTTGGGGGCTGTTGAGATGAAATGAATGTATTCTGCATGCAAGAAGGACATGAGCTTGAGGGGGGCAGTGGCAGAACGTTATGGACTGAGTGTTTTCCCCCCAAATTCATATATTGGAATCCTAACCCCCAATGTGATGGTATTAGGAGGTAGGGCCTTTGGAAAGTGATTGGGTCATGAGGGTGGAGCCCTCAGGAATGGAACTAGTGCCCTTTATAACAGACCCCAGAGAGCTCTTTCACCCCTGCTCCTTCTGCCGCATGAGGATACAGTGAGAAGACAGCCATCTGTAAACCAGGAAGCAGGCCCTCGCCAGACATCAAATCTGCCATCATCTTTTTTTTTTTTTTTGGCCACACTGTGCAGCTTGAGGGATCTTAGTTCCCAAATCGAACCCCGGGTCACAGCAGTGAAAGTGTCGAGTCCTAACCACTGGACCACCAGGGAATTCCCAAATGTGCTGTCATCTTAATCCCAGACTTCCCAGCCTCCAAAACTGTGAGAAATAAACTTCTGTTTATAAACCACTCAATCTATGGTATTTTGTTACAGCAGCCCGAAGAGACGAAGACACTTTAGAGTGGAATCCACTCCAACATTCTTTGAGGCCACTGGGCTCTCCAATCCATCAACCCTATTGTTTGTTCATTATCTATCCTACCCAGCTTAGGTTCTATGGTCAGCAGGGTAATCAGTCATTTGCGAATACCTCCAAGTCTTCTGTCCCTTTCTTATTGTACTTACCTAGCAAAAGTCCACCTGTAGTTAACCTTCAATCTGAATTACTCCAAAGGAATCCAAGCAGCTTAACATCAATGGAGAAAAACAAACAACTGTGCCGACTGATTTCACCTTATGCCCTACAACCACAGATTTCAAATGGTTACTCTATACTGTCTCGTAATCTCCCACGATGCTCACTGTCTCACTCTGAGTCACTATTGCACACTTTCCGTTTATTCCTAAACCTGTAGCAATCTTCCTCTGCCTCACTAAGTTTCAAATAAGGACCGTGCCTTGTGCATCACTGAGAAAACTGAAACAATCAGGGAAGAACTAATCACCTTCCCACAAGCAACCTACCCTCACCTCCACTGTTCCTCATCTGAACAGAATAAAAATTTCTGCCCAAAGCCCTACGTGCCACACTGGACCCTTGGCCCTGCTTCCTGGCTCCTATTCTGGGACAGTATTACCTCTACAATTATTCCCTCTTTCTCGTGCATCATCACTTTCTCCTCCTGAACTGGATCATTCTCACTGGCATACAAACATACCTTAATATCACCCATCCAAACAACAACAGAACTTCTCTAAGTGGGAAACACAAGAGAAGAGAAGGACCTACAAAAACAAACCCAAAACAATTAAGAAAATGATACTAGGAACATACATATCGATAATTACCTTAAACGTGAATGGATTAAATGCTCCAACCAAAAGACACAGGCTTGCTGAATGGATACAAAAACAAGACCCATATATATGCTGTCTACAAGAGACCTACTGCAGACCTAGGGACACATACAGCCTGAAAGTGAGGGGATGGAAAAAGATATTCCACGCAAATGGAAATCAAAAGAAAGCTGGAGTAGCAATACTCATATCAGACAAAATAGACTTTAAAATAAAGAATGCTACAAGAGACAAGGAAGTACACTACATAATCATCAAGGGATCAATCCAAGAAGAATATATAACAATTATAAATACATATGCACGCAACATAGGAGCACCTCAATACATAAGGCAACTGCTAACAGCTATAAAAGAGGAAATAGACAGTAACACAATAATAGTGGAAGACTTTAACACCTCACTTACGCCAATGGACAGATCATCCAAAATGAAAATAAATAAGGAAACAGAAGCTTTAAATGACACAATAGACCAGATAGATTTAATTGATATTTATGGGACATTCCACCCAAAAACAACAGATTACACTTTCTTCTCAAGTGCGCACAGAACATTCTCCAGGATAGATCACAACTTGGGTCACAAATCAAGCCTCGGTAACTTTAAGAAAATTGAAATCATATCAAGCATCTTTTCTGACCCCAACGTTATGAGATTAGAAATGAATTACAGGGAAAAAAACGTAAAAAACACAAACACATGGAGGCTAAACAATATATTACTAAATAACCAAGAGATCACTGAAGAAATCAAAGAGGAAATCAAAAAATACCTAGAGACAAACGACAATGAAACACGATGATCCAAAACCTATGGGATGCAGCAAAAGCAGTTCTAAGAGGGAAGTTTATGGCTATACAAGCCTACCTCAAGAAACAAGGAAAATCTCAAGTAAACAATCTAACGTTACACCTAAAGGAACTAGAGAAAGAAGAACAAACAAAACCCAAAGTTAGCAGAAGGAAAGAAATCATAAAGATCAGAGCAGAAATAAATGAAATAGCAACAAAGAAAACAATAGCAAAGATCAATAAAACTAAAAGCTGCTTCTTTGAGAAGATAAAAAAATGTATAAACCATCAGCCAGACTCATCAAGAAAAAGAGGGTGAGGACTCAAATTAATAAAATTAGAAATAAAAAAGGAGAAGTTACAACAGACACTGCTGAAATACAAAGCATCCTAAGAGACTAGTACAAGGAACTCTATGCCAATAAAATGGACAACATGGAAGAAATGGACAAATTCTTAGAAAGGTATAGCCTTCCAAGACTGAACCAGGAAGAAACAGAAAATATGAACAGACCAATCACAAGTAATGAAATTGAAACTGTGATTAAAAATCTTCCAACAAACAAAAGTCCAGGACCACATGGCTTGACAGGTGAATTCTATCAAACATTTAGAGAAGAGCTAACACGCATCCTTCTCAAACTCTTCCAGAAAACTGTGGAGGAAGGAACACTCCCAAACTCATTCTCTGAGGCCACCATCACCCTGATACCAAAACCAGACAAAGATACTACAAAAAAAGAAACTTACAGAAAAATATCACTGATGAATATAGATGCAAAAATCCTCAACAAAATACTAGCAACCAGAATCCAACAACACATTAAAAGGACCATACACCATGATCAAGTGGGATTTATCCCAGGGATGGATGTATTCTTCAGTATATGCAAATCGATCAATGTGATACACCATATTAACAAATTGAAGAAAAAAAACCATATGGTCATCTCAATAGATGCAGAAAAGGCTTTTGACAAAATTCAAGACCCATTTATGATAAAAACTCTTCAGAACGTGGGCATAGATGGAACCTACCTCAAGATAATAAAGGCCATATATGACAAACCCACAGCAAACATCATTCTCAATGGTGAAAAGCTGAAAGCATTTCCTCTAAGATCAGGAACAAGACAAGGATGTCCACCCTTGCCACTATTATTCAACATGGTTTTGGAAGTCCTAGCCATGACAATCAGAGAAGGAAAAGAAATAAAAGGAATCCAAATCGGAAAAGAAGAAGTAAAACTGTAACTGTTTGCAGATGACATGACACTATACATAGAAAATCCTAAAGAGGCTGCCAGAAAACTACTAGAGCTAATCAATGAATTTGGTAAAGCTGCAGGACACAAAATTAATGTACAGAAATCTCTTGCATTCCTATACACTAATGATGAGAAATCTGAAAGAGAAATTAAGGAAACACTCCCATTTACCACTGCAACAAAAAGAATAAAATACCTAGGAATAAACCTACCCAGGGAGACAAAAGACCTGTATGCAGAAAACTATAAGACACTGATGAAAGAAATTAAAGATGATACAAACAGATGGAGAGATATACCATGTTCTTGGATTGGAAGAATCAACGTTGTGAAAATGACTCTACTACCCAAAGCAATCTACAGATTCAATGCAATCCCTATCAAACTACCAATGGCATTTTTCACAGAAGTAGAACAAAAAATTTCACAATTTGTATGGAAACACAAAAGACCCTGAATATCCAAAGCAGTCCTGAGAAAGGGAAATGGAGCTGGAGGAATCAGGCTCCCTGACTTCAGACTATACTACAAAGCTACAGTAATCAAGACAGTATGGTACTGGCACAAAAACAGAAATATAGATCAATGGAACAGGATAGAAAGCCCAGAGATAAATCCATGCACATATGGTCACCTTATCTTTGATAAAGGAGGCAAGAATATACAGTGGAGAAAAGACAGCCTCTTCGAAAAGTGGTGCTGGGAAAACTGGACAGGTACATGTAAAAGTATGAAATTAGAACACTTCCTAACACCATACAGAAAAATAAACTCAAAATGGATTAAAGACCTAATTGTAAGGCCAGACACTATAAAACTCTTAGAGGAAAACATAGGTAGAACACTCTATGACATAAATCACAGCAAGATCCTTTTTGACCCACCTCCTAGAGAAATGGAAATAAAAACAAAAATAAACAAATGGGACCTAACGAAACTTCAAAGTTTTTGCACAGCAAAGTAAACCATAAACAAAACCAAAAGACAACCCTCAGAATGGGAGAAAATATTTGCAAATGAAGCAACTGCCAAAGCAGTCTTGAGGGAAAAAAACGGAGCTGGAGGAATCAGACTCCCTGACTTCAGACTATACTACAAAGCTACAGTAATCAAGACAATATGGTACTGGCACAAAAACAGAAACATAGCTCAATGGAACAAGATAGAAAGCCCAGAGATAAACCCACGCACCTATGGTCAACTAATCTATGACAAAGGAGGCAAGGATATACAATGGAGAAAGGACAGTCTCTTCAATAAGTGTGCTGGACAGCTACATGTAAAAGAATGAAATTAGAACACTCCCTAACACCATACACAAAAATAAACTCAAAATGGATTAGAGAACTAAATGTACGACCGGACACTATAAAACTCTTATAGAGGAAAGCGTAGGAAGAACACTCTGTGACATAAATCGCCACAAGATCTTTTTTGATCCACCTCCTAGAGTAATGGAAATAAAAACAAAAATAAACAAATGGGACCTAACGAAACTTAAAAGCTTTTGCACAGCAAAGGAAACCATAAACAAGACGAAAAGACAACCCTCAGAATGGGAGAAAATATTTGCAAACAAATCAACAGACAAGAGATTAATCCAAAATATATAAACAGCTCAATATTAAAAAAACAAACAACTCAATCCAAAAATGGGCAGAAGACCTAAATAGACATTTCTCCAAAGAAGACATACAGATGGCCAAGAAGCACACGAAAAGCTGCTCAACATCACTAATTATTAGAGAAATGCAAGTCAAAAGTACAATGAGGTATCACCTAACACCAGTTAGAGTGGGCACCATCAGAAAATGTACAAACAACAAATGCTGGAGAGGGTGTGGAGAAAAGGGAACCCTCTTGCACTGTTGGTGGGAATGTAAATTGATACAGCCACTATGGAGAACAGTATGGAGGTTCCTTAAAAAACTAAAAATAGAATTACCATATGATCCAGTAATCCCACTACTGGGCATATACCCAGAGAAAACCATAATTCAAAAAGACACATGCACCCCAATGTTCACGACAGCACTATTTACAATAGCCAAGTCACGGAAGCAACCTAAATGGCCATCGACAGATGAATGGATAAAGAAGATGTGGTACGTATATACAATGGAATATTACTCAGCCATAAAAAGGAACATAATTGGGTCATTTGTTGAGACGTGGATGGATCTAGAGACTGTCATACAGAGTGAAGTAAGTGAGAAAGAGAAAAACAAATGTCATATATTAACGCATATATGTGGAACCTAGAAAAATGATACAGATGAACCGGTTTGCAGGGCAGAAATAGAGACACAGATGTAGAGAACAAACGTATGGACACCAAGGGACAAAAGCGGCAGGGGATGGGAGTGGCAGTGTGATGAACTGGGAAACTGGGATTGACATGTATACACTGATGTGTATAAAATGGATGACTAATAAGAACCTGCTGTATAAAAAAGAATTAAGAGAGATATTAAAAAAAAAAGAATGCAAAGAAGCTTTAGGAAAAGCTTTACCAGTTTGGTTGGTGCACATTTTCCTTTTCATGTTTGCAAAAGCCTGATGCATGATAAAAATATATGATCAATTAAGTCTAAAAAAAAAAGAATACAAATAGGGCTTCCCTGGTGGCGCAGTGGTTGGGAGTCCGCCTGCCGATGCAGGGGACGCGGGTTCGTGCCCCGGTCCGGGAAGATCCCACATGCCGCGGCTGGGCCCGTGAGCCATGGCCGCTGAGCCTGCGCGTCCGGAGCCTGTGCTCCGCAACGGGAGAGGCCACAACAGTGAGAGGCCCGCGTACCACAAAAAAGGAAAACAAAAAGATTTTCGCTTTAAAATAATCTTTACACCAACTCTGGAGGTCCAAGTGGGTCCCACAGTTACTTCCAGTACCTAAGATTAAGATCACAGGGTCACAGGTTCTCACTTCATGCTGCCCTGCTCTTTCATAGCCTCTAATTAAATAACAACTGGTGTTATACCTTGTCTTCCCCCCTCCTTCCCTCACTACACTGGAACCCGGGAGCTTAGGGACTGTGTTTGTTATAGTCATTTTTGGACCGTGGTATCTTGCATGGTGCCTGTCACATGAGACTCAAAAATCCTGAATGAATAAGTGAATGAATTAAAATACGTACTTAGGCATAAAATTTATTTCCTTAAATTCTCCAATTCCCAGCTGTCCTTCAGAACCAGATCCCCACGCGAAGACCCTTCCTTTGTGACAGCCAGCCGGGGAATGCTCCTTTCCACAGCTCACCGTACAACGTGTAGAGTCCCCAATGCCGGAATTCGTTCTTTAGGAACAAAAACAAAACCAAACCTCCCATAAGATTGTTCATATAATACCAAGTTTAAGAAAGTACTTTTCTTCAAAAGGAAGGGTCACTGGGATTTCCCATCTCTTCCAATGACTTTTCAATCAAGGCCTAAGGCCCACATTAAAGGTGTGAAGGAAATAGGCTCAGTGTATGGCACTGTCCTTATGGGAATACGGCTGCTATTTAAAAGGGTGGGCACGTGGAGGAGGGAACCTGTAAGGACTTGTTGCCCTAACATTTCTCTATGAGGGTGGAGTCAAAACCCAGCCAGATAAAGGAGAGAAGATGGGATCACCCCTCCTCCGTTCCTCTGACTTTCCAGCCCTGAAGAGTGAGAACAGTACATCCTTTGCTAAGGGCAGGGAGCCTGCCTGAGTGTGAGAGGCAGATGCCAGAGGCACTCACAGTGAAGAGCGCAGTAACATGCCTCCCAATGGGCCAGATGTGCCCACAGATGAAAACCTGAGCACATTTCCCTACAGGACAATCCAAGCCGTTCTCCCAAAGCGTTTGTCTCTGAATTATCGGAGGTTTGAAGTTAAGCACATCATTACCGGTAAAGTTTTTGTTAACACTTAAGTTTTCTTTTTTAATCTTGTCATCTTATCCTTTTCAATGATTTACTGTGCAAACTATGCAACGATAAAAAAATTCCCAAAGATTCATATACTCATGGAGGTGGAAACTGGTAACCTTCTTCCTGGAGAAGAATTTGGCTTTAAGTGTCACGTTGTCCCTAATTTCCACCTGAAGGGGATCAGAATATGCCACCCCAAAATATGCCACTTTGGCCTAAGGATGACTTTGAGATGAAGGCAACTGAGAATCAACAGATGCAGGAAGAGTTCTCTGCCTTCCCCTTATCAACTTAAAAGCATAAATTTGTGAAGTTGGCATGAATTTCTCCTGTGACGGTGCATCCCCCTTCCATACCAGGAAGAAAAGAATGCCTCTTATCACCAGAGCTGGCACTGAGATGAGTCTGCATAAACAGCCCTTAGTAAAGTAACACTTATCTTCCATTCGTTTCCCTCATATACTTCTTTTTTTTTAAGATGTTCATTACTTTTATCTTTTTTTAAAAATTTGTTTTATTTTTGGCTGCGTTGGGTCTTCGTTGCTGCGCACGGGCTTTCTCTAGTTGCGGCGAGCAGGGGCTTCTCTTCGTTGCAGTGCGCGGGCTTCTCATTGCCGTGCCTTCTCTTGCTGCGGAGCATGGGCTCTAGGTGCGCGGGCTCAGTAGTTGTGGCGCACGGGCCCAGCCGCTCCGCGGCATGTGGGATCTTCCCGGACCAGGACTCGAACCCGTGTCCCCTGCACTGGCAGGTGGACTCTCAACCACTGTGCCACCAGGGAAGCCCCTCCCTAATATATTTCAAAGACACTTCTCCACAATTGATCATCCCTCAAAACCCAAACCCCCTGTTCTTTGTTAAATGGCATATAAGCTCCTAAGGTTAACCACTTCTTGAGTTTCACTTTTCTGTGAACTCCTGTGCACATAAAATATTCATAAAGTTGCAAGGTTTTTTTCTCGTTAATTTGTCTTTGTCAGTTTAGTTCACAGGCCCTCAATATAAGAACTAAGAGGGTAGAGGAGAAGTTTTCCCTCCAGACACATCTTTTGGAATTTATTTTAAGTAATCAGAAATTTGGTCAAATATTTACTTACAATAATGTCAATCATACTATTATTTATAAAAGGCCCTGATGAGATAAAAACAAACTTCCACAAGAGGAGAATAACTGAATTGTACTGTCAGAACCTGGAACGTTACACAACGATTTAAAATTTATTTTAAAACATATATAATAAAAGGGCAATATGTTCATGATATTATGTTTGACGAAAACGCAAGTTACAGAGTTAAATTCTGCATATATAAAACTGTATAATGACATGATTTTATAAAGATTAAATGTATAATAGGAAAAAAAGGCCCCAAAAATGCATCAAAATATTAGTTGTCTTTGGGTGTTAGAATCATAAGCGATTTCTTTCCCTGTGTCTCTATTGATATAATAATCAATAATAGCAAAATGCTATTATACATGTTTTTAATCTGAAGAAAAAAGACGCCCTAGGGTATTTCTGAGGGAGTTTCAGGTGTCCAAACCACACACCACGTTTGCAAGGTCACTCTGTTCCAGACAGATTCGCAGAGGTAAGGACTGGTCCCGAAAGGCATCTCCGTCCAAGGGAACGCTCCGCAGTTTAGCGTAACTTTCAGTTTCGTTTTGAAGACGGAACTGGAAACCGAAACAAAGCCGAGGCGCGTCGGGAAAACGAAACGGGAGGCGTTGCGCGCAGGCTGCGCGGGGCTCCGTTCTCCCGTCTCCGGCGGCCCGCGACCCAGCAGAAGTACGGGCCGCTCCCGCGCCCAGCCGCCTGCCCGAATCTGTGCGCTCTGCCAGCTGCGGCACCCAGAGGCTAGGGACGGGTGCGCGCTGACTTCCCAGGAAACGGGAGGCTGGGTGAGCCGCGCCCTCGCTGGTGTCCCCCTGACGTCCAGCTCGCCCCCCGCGAACGGCTTTCGGGCGTCGAACCTGAGCGCCAAGTGTTGAGGAGCAGAGGGGCCCCGGAGGAAGAGCGCCTCAATGTGCATCCTATCCTAGCTAAGCCACTTGAAAGCGCTGTGACTCTGGGCAAGTTACTTCCCGATTCTGTGCCTCGGCTGCCACGTCTGTGAAATGTGGACAGTAGTACAGCGAATCTAATGTGTTAGGATAATGTAACTGATAATAAATTGTGTTAGAATAATGCCTAGAGTACTTAATAAAAGCATCTGCGTGCCAGCCCTTTTTTAGACGGTTTTTGGCACTGGAAATGCAAAATCCTCATGGTGCTTACATTCTCCTGTTTATAAACAGATAAATAAATATTTTGTATGACGTCGAGTGGCAACGTGAAGAAAAATAAAACAATAAAGGAATGGAGGGCGAGGGCAGAGGAGCTAGCATTTTTTTTTTTTTTTTTTTTTTTTGCGGTACTTAGGCCTCTCACTGTTGTGGCCTCTCCCGTTGCGGAGCACAGGCTCCGGACGCGCAGGCTCAGCGGCCATGGCTCACGGGCCCAGCTGCTCCACGGCATGTGGGATCCTCCCTGACCGGAGCATGAACCCGTGTCCCCTGCATCGGCAGGCGGACTCTCAACCACTGTGCCACCAGGGAAGCCCAGAACTAGCATTTTTTGATAAGATATCAGGGAAGACCTCTCTGATGAAGTGACATTTGAGCAGAGAGCCAATGGGACCCGGGAAATGAGGGAATGAGTCATTCTCATATCTAAGCGTGCAGGGTGAAGTGGAGCACATGGAGGCTTTTGAAAAGAGAAGTGATATGATCTGACTTTAGTTTTAAAAGAATTATTCTGGCTGCCATGTAGAAAATAACAGAACAAAGACGGAAGCAGAAAAGCCAGTTAGGGGAAGCTGCTGTAAGAGCCCAGGATAGAAGGATGATGCTGCGTCCAGGACTGAGGTGATATCCTAGAGGGGAAGAGAGAAGAAATGATCACATTCAACATGTTTTAAAAGTCAGAGTCCACAGATTGGCTGATGAATTGGAAGTGGGAGGAAAGAAGGAAAGGGATTAGGATTACTCCGAGGTTGGCCTGAGCAACTGGGGTGAAAGGTGGTACCCTTTACTGGAGTGGGAACCCCGAGAGAGCCACCAGTTTGGGGCTGATGGATCAGCAGTCCAGTCTGGTAATAACTGTGAGACGCTTATTATACAAGGAGGCAATAAGATCAATCATTCTGGAGTTGGGGAGAGACACTGAGGCAGTCATCAAACTGGGAATCGTCAGTGTAGATATGATACTTAAAGCCAGAAGACTGAAGGAGATCACCTACGGGGTAAGTGTGTTAAGCATGTAACAGAGGACTGATCTTAGGAGGAAAACCAGGAAGGGCGGTGTGCGTAGTAAGCAAGTGAAGAATAAGGGAATGATTAACTCTTGTCAATTGCTTGTGGAGCAAGGTTGAGTGTTGATCTTTAGGTTTGGCAAAATGGAAGTTATTGGTGACTGACAGCATTAGCCATCATCAGCATTTTTGTTTTATTTTTCTTATTATAGCATCCATTTATATACTCTCAGCTCACCTCTCCTTACTACTATATTTTAAGTAAAGACAAGAATAAATGTCATTTGCTTTTCTACCTCAAGAGGGTCTAGCTCGTGGTAGAGGCTAATAAGTATGTATTGGACAAATAGGTTGATGAGTGGTGAGTAAATGAGTATCAGTCATACTTCTGGTTCCATTTCGTTATGTACCATAGGTAACCTTTTTCTGAATACTAATTTCCTAAATGTTTATCACTTTCCTTAGGCATAAGACACCGAGCCCTCACATTAAGTTATTTCTTTAACATGAAATTTGCTGGAGAACTAAACTGTAAATGTACTGTATCATTTTGTGTCCCCACCACCTAGCACAGAGTGTATCACATAAAAAGAACTCAATAAATGTTAGTGAGATAGTGAATAAATTAAAGAAATTGAGAACATTTGAGAAAGATGTAATCCTCGATTCATCTGTGTTCATGTGCTTGGAAATAGTAGCTCCCAGTTACTGGATGTCTACCATGTGTTGACTATTGTATATAAAATTTCTAATTTAATTCTGTCAACAGCTTTTCTCAGTTAAGGTTCTTTTGGCTGCAAGTGACAGAAAATATGACCTCAGCTCGCTTAAGCAAAAGGGAAATTTACTGGTGGATTGCATTATTATTATTCAGAAATATTTGCTGCCCCTCTCCACCCTATGGCATCAAGCTTGAGTATGTGAATTTGTTCTGGCCAATGGCATGCAAGCAGGAAGCATCCTCCAGGGAGATGGTTTAGGAGCTAGTACTTATTTTCCCTACTACTCTCTTTTCCCTCTATTACAACCGGTGATTTTCCAAACAGAGCTTGCTCCATCATCCTGGGTCCCAGATCAAAAACAATCTAGCAGAGTTGCAGCCATCCTGCGTAACTAAGTGAGAAATAAATCTTTGTTGTTGTAAGCCCCTGAGCTTTTGGGTGTTTGCTATCACACAGCATAACTTAGCCTCTTCTGACAGTCACATAACTGAAAAGTCCATCGTCATGGCTGATTTTGGGAAGTGCTGTCAACAAGGGCTTATACAATGTCCGAGTGACTCCACTTCTCTGTATCTCTTCGTTCTGCCTCTTGCTAACGGGACTTCATCTTCAGGCTCCAAGCAGTGTAACTGCACAATTCCAGAATCTCCTCTGAAGTGGCAAGAGGGTTACAGCAGCTCTAACCTTTATATCCAGCTCTCGGCTTCACAGCCTGCGGACAATCTGCTCACAAACAAAAGCCATGGTGTTTAGCCATGATGCTCTCAATGGCCCAATTCAGGTCACATGTCCACTCCTGAGCCCATCAGATCTGCCCGCAAGAATCTCTCATGAGCACACGTTCTGAGAGTGCGGAGTAAGCGGATTCCCCAGTGAAAGCTGGGCATGTTGCTGGAAGAAGTGGGGGATGGATGCCAAGGAGATAAGCAACAAGGATCCTCTACATCCATCACGGAAACTAAGCAGTATTATCATTCCCATTTTGTAGGTAAGGAATCAAGGCTCAGAGAGTTTTGCTAACTTGTTTGACGATACGTGCATATAAGTGGCAGGGTTTTAACATTGACTAATTTGACTAGAAAGCATATTTAATTTCTACTATAACATACCTGTTGACCTTTAACAAATAGAATGCCATATATTTCTCCAGCAAAGGTGGGTTTGTTTGGGATCAGCGAAGAATTGCAGTCTGGGGTCTGCAATCATGGTGAGCCATGTGCAAATCCCCCCATGGCAAGAGAAGGAGAACACTTTTACAGAGGGAAAAGGAAGTTGGGAGGACCGTAGTAAGCTAAGAGTCCATGGCTTTTCATCGACTGAGTCCTTGCCAGAGAAGTCCTTTTTCTTCCTGTTGGGCTCTGCTATTGTCCAGGGCTTGAGAGCTCCCCCTTCTGGTATCCCAAGTCCGTTTAATTGAGGTTTGTTACAATTTTTGCACACTTTTGAGTCCCTGACCTCTCCTCTCGGGCCCCCTTTGGGTTAATGGCACATCCTCACAACCCTTCCATCTAGATAATTCCAATTCATCGTATATTCTCTCCCCATTGCAAAATTCTCCCCTAATCAATTAGTTGCTGAAGGATGTAGGCTCATATCAGTGTCATATTTTCTATCCACTTTATATCTCCACCACTCCTACCCTGGTTCAGTTCTTTTGCAATAACATCTCACATGTCTGTATCTCTAATATCTGGCATCTCTAATCAATCTTTTAGTTTCTCCTAAGAGTTATCTGCAGAAAACACGGTTCTGATCATGTCACTTAACTGTTCTAATCGTTGTTGGCCTATTGCTACAGAAATAGTACACACAAAATCCTTTGTGTATAATTTAAGGCCCTCCATGATCTGCTTGTTTGATGTTTCCAGCTGCATTTCAGCAACAATTACAGACATATCTTGTTCTCTCTCTCTCTCTGTCTACTGTCACAACGAACAACTTGCCTTTTCCTCCCTGATTTTTTCCAAATCCATCCCTTTGTTCACTTTGAGAAGAGGAATTTCCTCCTCTCCATTTGTTTACAGAAATAGTATGTCTTAAATGCTTCATCTCTGTGAAGTTCTTCTTGGACTCCACAACATCAATTACCCCCTTCTGGGCTCCTACAACAAATGATGACCTCAGTACGCACACACTCCCATGATTTCACTCTGTATGGCTATGTCATTTCACCTTTGCCCAACCAACTCCAGGAGGGACCTTAATCATCTTCGCAGGCTCACCAAATCCTAGCAAAGTGTCTATTACACAATACATGCTAAATATAGTGCCTGGCACTTAATAGGCATTCAATGACTATTAGGTGAATTAATTAGGTAAAATTCACCGTTAATTTTTTTTTAATATTTACTGAATGTCTACTAGGGGTATAACAAGGAGGGAAAAAATAATAATAATTACTATTTAATTAGTATTTACTTTAGACTTTATAAAGTCCTTCCAGCTGTTTTACTCGCTGTATCCTCATAAGCACTGAGTAAGCAGGCATGAGAGGAAACACTGTCCCTGTTTCACATATAAAGAACTTAGGCTCAGAGAAGTCAAAGTGATTGGTCTTGAATTACAGATCAGTGAGTTGACCAGCCCATGGTTTTTCTTTCCACTTTATAACCATGTCTGATGAGCTTCCCTTTCTCAGAGAACACACCGGTAAAAAACAGAAAAGCAACAGACATTGATTGTCATTGTATCTTTTTTTTTTTTTTTTTTTTTGCGGTACGCGGGCCTCTCACTGTTGTGGCCTCTCCCATTGTGGACGGAGTACAGGCTCCGGACGCACAGGCCCAGCGGCCATGGCTCACGGGCGCAGCCGCTCCGCGGCATGTGGGATCCTCCCGGACCGGGGCACGAACCCATGTCCCCGGCATCGGCAGGCGCACTCTAAACCACTGCGCCACCAGGGAAGCCCTATCATTGTATCTTTAAAATCAGACTTTGAAGATTATTTGTACCTAATATCTCATACTAACAGCCTATTTTCCTTTTTTTTTTTAACTGATTTTTCCCTAACCGTGATTTATGGAGGACAAGAGAATGAGAAAAGGGAAAGAAAATAAAATTCTTAACTATCCGCCAAATGCCAGTTTCTCACACAATACATTCCCCCATTTCGGCTTGGCAACCACCCTGTAACGTGCCATGTATTATAGCCCATACAGATATGAATAACTGCGGTCTCAGGAAACTGTAGTGACTTGCTCAAGATAAACAGTAAGAGAAATGCAGGACCAGATTCAAACCACGCCTCCTTCTCCACCCTCTTTCCACCAAACAGCACTGACTCAAAGTGACGTGAGAAGGATGTTAGGAAGGGGATGAGAGAGAGGACGGGCTTACAAAAGGTCATCGTGGAACACATGGGGTTGAGGGAAGCAGAATAAACCAGGTAGGAGGAGGGGAAATGGGCCTGAGGTCAATCCTTGAGGATCAGCTGGAAGGACATCTGAGAAGAGGGAAGGGTATCGCACTTCCGTTGCTTTCCTCTGCCGTTGTCTTCCTAGACCCACTTCTGCTTAACCCCCAATGCTTCTGAGTTCAAAGCCCATCTCCGTGCTGCTTGGCCAGGACAGCCCTTAGACGGGACAAATAGATGGAAAATGGACCGCACCCCATGTATTCGCTTGGTTTACGATCACACTCTAGCTGCCACCCCAGCCACCTCCGGAAGGCTCCCTGGAAAATGTCATCCAGTGACTCTTCACAAATGGACAAGACAATTAGGAGAGCCAGTACTAGTCAGTGGGAGAAGAAACTGCCTGCTCAAACCCTAACCTTGCAGGCCCCTTAGAGATAAGAGGTAGTAGTTTTGAATTTTATCTCTAGGTGGCAGTATTAGCCAACGTGATCCTTTACTCTTCGGCAACACGTTCATCTATTTTTTATGGTTGGCAAATTAATAATGGTTGACATCTCTTTTCTATAGGTGATCTTATAAATATCCACAAGGACGTTTATAATTTTCTTTCCCATGCTCATTGTAAGGTATTGGTATTTAAATTACTTAGAAAAAAATGACAAAACCCTACTCTCACGTATATCACTGCCATAATGCCTTACATTGTAACACTGCATTTGCCTGGAGTCTACCTGCAATCTCAGAGCTCCAAAACATAGTCCTGAACTGGGAAGAAAGAGGAAGAATGCCTCTGAATCCTAGAAATCGTTGCCACTCAAGCCAGGGTATTCTAAACATGTTACGCGATAACAAATTGAGGACTGCCCGAGGTTTGTCTTTAAAACACTGCTTAACTTAATTGGTTAACCTGTGAGAACCAGTGAAGCTTTCCTTGTAAGTTAGGATGAGTTTCGCCTGCATACAATTAAAATGCCAAATAACAGTGATGTAACAAGATACAAGTTTATTTCTCTCACACATAAAACGTCCTGAGATATGCAGCCAAGGGCTCCTGTGGCACCTCCATGGTTTTTCAGGGACTCAGGCACCTTCTATGCGTTTCATCTGAGAACCCAACTTCCACCTTCAAGGTCGCCTCATGTTCCAAGGTGACTGCTGGAGTTCTAGCTATCACAACTCTATTCTAAGCAGCTGGAAAGTAGGAATGAGGCTGCTATCCCCCAAACCCCATGCAAGGCTTCTGCATACACCTGATTAACCAAAACTTGTTTATAAGTAGCTGCGTAAGATACTGGAAAGTGTGGTTTGTAGCTGAGCATCTTACAGCTCCAAATAAAATTGGCATTTTGTTACCAAGGAGGAAGGAGAGGATTATTAGGTGGCAATGAGCAGTCTCTCTACAACCAGCAAGGAATTTGAGATGTTTGGTCCAAACATATACAGCAGACAAGGCAGCTTCATGGGCGTGTGACCAGTGTTGTACACTGAGAGGGTTCTGCTCTCAGAAGGCCCTGCACTTAGTTTGATGTTCTGTCTTAAAATTTTTAACAACTTTACCTTTGAACTTGTGTTTTATAAGTGCAGTCTGATGTAACGCTGGAATATGCAAGTGAGCAGGGGAGATACATGCAATATGTCTGCTATTTCTTGCCACCCTGTTCACATATAGTGTTCAAGGTGCCCCATGAGCACAAAATCCCATTGGGTCCATGACGTGCGGGAGTTCAATGAGACTCAAAGCTAGTATAAGGTAAGCAGGTTACATCTACGACTGAGTAAAGTAGGGACACTGATAGCCCCTAGAGGCCACACTTTCTTTTTGAACAAGAACTGGGCTTCCAACACAGAAGGAAGGCAATGGCATTCGAAGAAACACAAAGGAGCAAGAAACCCGACCACACCATTCCTCACTCCCATTAGTTCTCAGTGTTAGGCAATCACTTATGCTGAAAATGCTGATATAGAAAGAAAAGGAGTCACTGTGGAGAACAGTATGGAAGTTCCTTAAAAAACTAAAAATAGAGCTACCATATGATCCTGCAATCCTACTCCTGGGCATATATCTGGAGAAAACCATAATTTGAAAAGGTACATGTATACCCCAGCGTTCATTGCAGCACTGTTTACAATAGCCAAGACACGGAAGCAACCTAAATGTCCATCAACAGAGGAATGGATAAAGAAGATGTTTTATACACACACACACACACACACACACACACACTCACCCCCACACACACACACACTCACCCACACACACACAGTGGAACATTACTCAGCCATAAAAAAGAATGAAATAATGCCATTTGCAGCAACATGGATGGATCTAGAGATTATCATATTAAGTGAAGTAAGCCAGACAGAGAAAGACAAATATCATATTGCTTATGTATGGAATCTAAAAAAAAAACATACAAATGAACTTATTTCCAAAACAGAAAGAGACTCACAGACATAGAAAACAAACTTACGGTTACTAAAAGGGGAAAGGGGTGTGAGGAGAGACATAAATTAGGAGTTTGGGATTAACATATACATACTACTATATATAAAATAGATAACCAACAAGGACCTACTGTATAGCACAGGGAATTATATTCAATATTTTATAATAATCTATAAGGGAAAATATTTTGAAAAAGTATATATGTATGCATATATATATACATATATATATGTATGTATAAATGAATCGCTGTGCTGTAAACCTGAAATTAACACAGTACTGTAAATCAATTATACTTCAATAACAAAATTTTTTAATTAAAATATGTAAAAAGTCCAAAAATTTTTTGATTTTCCCCATAATGAATACTTTCACTGAAATATCAAACATTATATTCTTTCAAAACTAAAAAAAAAAAGGTTTCCTGTATAATTTTGAGGGTCACTTTGTTAAGCTGGTTAAGTTGTGAATATGTTAAGCTTCCATCTAGTCTCAATAGTGGTAGAGGAGGAACTCTATTATTTTTAGAGATTCTCAGTGACTAATTTTTTCATTTATAGCCCTAATTTATTTAGATAAACTTCAGCTCATAAAGTCTTTCCTGGGATTTGAGGGTTCACTTGAAAGCTAAGTAACTGGGGAAACTAATAAATTAAGAAAAGACTCAATGTGGGGAAAGTGAAACTGCATTATTTAATAAAGAGTTTAAATTATGAAAGAAAAGAAAAGATAGGGCAACCCATAATTCCTTTTCCTTCCAGTCCTTCCTTATCATTAGTCCAAAATTCGAGTGCTGGTAGAACACGTGGGAATCAAGAAGTAGAATAAAACAGTTGAGTTAATTTGGGGCAGTGTTTCCACTATTCTGATAAGGATGAAATACACTTATAAATAAGAGCTACAAAATATAAAGTGCATAATTTTTATGATTTTGCATACAAGTTAAATGTTTGTATTTGCATTTAAAACTGGTGTTGCACAATGTAAAGGTGAACGGTAGAATTCATGCTAATAATTTAAAATTATATATATATTTTTGAATAAGATTAAGCAAATAAAAACACCATGACAAATTGAAAAAGACTGTGGAAGCTGACCTCACCAACACCAAACAAACAACCAAGCAATAAAGCGGAAGACTAATCACCAAGATGTGGATGTTAGAATGTTTACTATTATTCTTCACCAAACAAACAACTACAAAAGGAAAATGTCAGCAAATTTCTTCCAGCAAGCTGAGACACTGGGAGTGTCTGCACAGACCAAGAGAGCAACCTCGTCGGTTTCAGCAAAAACCACTAGGTTTGGGCTTCCCTGGTGGTGCAGTGGTTGAGAGTCCGCCTGCCGATGCAGGGGACATGGGTTCGTGCCCCGGTCCGGGAAGATCCCACATGCCGTGGAGTGGCTGGGCCCATGAGCCGTGGCCGCTGAGCCTGCGCATCCGGAGCCTGTGCTCCGCAACGGGAGAGGCCACAACAGTGAGAGGCCCGCGTACCGCAAAAAAAACCCCAAAAAACAAAACCACTAGGTTTCTATTTTTTCCTGCTTTTACTATTTTGGTAATAGGAACTGAAAGAAGTATTAATACCACATGGGAAGACCTCCCCCACCAAAGAAATCTGAAATACATAGTAAATGCTTTTTCGCTCTTTTGTTCATTTTAGATGCTGGTGGTAAACTTCCAAGAGTTGTGATTTTTTTTTCAAAAAAATGTATGCCCTTCTTATTAATTTCTAGGATGAAGGGAGAACAATATTTTGCTTTCTAATGTGACTCTGAAAATGAGCAGTATGAAGTTCCTCAAAAATTAAAATTTTTACCCTTGAAAGGAAAAGATGGGAAAAAAAGAGATTGTAAAAGAAATTTTTAAAAAATTATATTTTATACCTTTAATTGACCTTTTTTTTCCTAGTCTTTGAACAAGTGGCTCTGAATTTTCATTTTGCACTAGGCTCCACAAATTATGAAGCTGGCACTGGTGTCAAGGTTTAATAACTCAGACTATTCAAAAACATTTTCTAGAACTTATATAAACTTATTCTCCAGCCTTTGTGCTACAGAGTGGGCAGTGATCTTAAGTTTATCATTTAACTATCTCCATCTCTTCTTGTTTGAAATGTTGCTTTTCAGGTAAATACTCCATTTTCAGACATTTTCTTCCTTCCCACTCCCTCCAGCCCTGTGTCAATAATGAAAGTTTGGAAGGAAAAGATAAAGTAATATAGCCAAGTCAAAATAGAAGGCTGTTCCCATTATAGATTTCATCAGGAGAGCTCATCATTGTGTCATGAAAGTTTTATGAGAATTTTTTTCACACTAGTGTCCTTAACTATTACTAGTTTATAATATGCAGGAGAAGTCAAATCAGAATATAGAAATTCAGTAAAATATGATGACAGAAACAGTAATCATGAGGAAAGGAGAGTAAAAATAAAGAGTTTTTTTTAAATTAGAAATTAAGATATCAGCAACTTAAAATAATCACATATAGATAGATTACTAATAATCACATATATATAAATTACTATATAACCACAAAACAAAAACATCTATAATAGACACACACACACAAAAAAAGAGAGAGGAATCCAAACATAACACTGAAGATAATCATCAAATCACAAGGGAAGAGAAAAAAAGAAGAAAGGAGCAAAAAAGAACTACAAAAACAATTAACAAAATGCCAATAAGTACACACATATCAACAATTACTTTAAATGTAAATGGACTAAAGGCTCCAATCAAAAGACACAGAGTGGCTGAATGGATACAAAAATAAGACCCATATTTATGCTGCCCACAAGAGACTCACTTCAGATCTAAAGACACACACAGGCTGAGTGTGAGGGGTTTGGAAAAAAGGTAGTCTATGCAAATGGAAATAAAGAGAAAGCCAGGGTAGCAATACTTACATGAGACAAACAGACGTTAAAATAAAGAATGTTACAAAAGACAAAGAAGGATATTATATAATGATCAAGGAATCAATCCAAGAAGAAGATAAAACAATTGTAAATACATATGGACCCAACATAGGAGCACTTAAATTTATAAAGCAAATATTAACAGACATAAAAGGAAAAATTGACAGTAACACAATAATAGTAGGGGACTTTAATACCCCACTTACATCAATGCACATATCATCCAGATATAAAATCAATAATGAAATACAGGCCTTAAATGACACATTAAACCAAATGGACTTAATTGATATATAGAACATTCCATCCAAAAACAGCAGAATACACATTCTTTGTGAGTGCACATGGAACATTCTCCAGGACAGATCACACACTAGGCTATAAAACAAGTCTTGGTAAATTTAAGGAAATTGAAATCATATCAAGCATCTTTTCCGACCACAGATTATGAGACTAGAAATCAACTACTAGGAAAAAACTGAAAAAAACACAAACTCATGGAGTCTAAGCAAGAAGCTACTAAACAACCAATGGATCACTGAAGAAATCGAGGAAAAAACTTAAAAATACCTGGAGACAAAAGGAAACAAATACACAATGATCCAAAAACTATGGGATGCAGCAAAAGCGGTCCTAAGAGGAAAGTTTAAAGTGATATAAGCCTACCTCAGGAAACAAGAAAAAAATCTCAAAGAAACAACCTAACCTTACATCTAAAGGAATTAGAAAAAGAAGAACAAACAAAACCCAAAGTTAGTAGAAGGAAAGAAATCATAAATTTCAGAGCAGAGGGACTTCATGGTGATCCAGTGATTAACACTCCATGCTCCCAATGAAGGGTGCCCAGGTTCGATCCCTGGTCAGGGAACTAGATCCCACATGTCACAACTAAAAGATCCCACATGCCGCAATTAAAACAATTAAAAGAATAAAATACCTGAGAATAAACCTACCAAAGGAGGCAAAAGACCTGTGCTCAGAAAACTATAAAATACTGATGAAAGAAATCAAAGATGAATCAATACTGTGAAAATGACTATACTACACAAAGCAATCTATAGATTTAATGCAATCTCTATCAAATTACCAATGGCATTTTCCATAGAACTAGAAAAAAAAATCTACAATTTGTATGGAAACACAAAAAACTCCGAATAGCCAAAGCAGTCCTGAGAAAGAAAAATGGAGCTGGAGCAATCAGGCTCGCAGACTTCAGACTATACTAAAAAGCTACAGTAATCAAGGCAGTATGGTACTGGCACAAAAACAGAAATATAGATCATTGGAACAGGATAGAAAACCCAGAGATAAACCCACGCACCTATGGTCACCTAATCTATGACAAAGGAGGCAAAAATACACAATGCAGAAAATACAGGCTCTTCAATAAGTGGTGCTGGGAAAACTGAACAGTTACATGTAAAAGAATGAAATTAGAACACTCCCTAACACCATACACAAAAATAAACTCAAAATGGATTAAAAACCAAAATGTAAGACTAGACACTATAAAACTCTTAGAGGAAAACACAGGAAGAACACTCTTTGACATAAATGACAGCAAGATCTTTTTTGACCCACCTCCTAGAGTAATGGAAATAAAAACAAAAATAAGCAAATGGGTGCTCACTTCAGCAGCACATACACTAAAATTGGAATGATACAGAGAAGATTAGCATGGCCCCTGCACAAGGATGACATGCAAATTCGTGAATCGTTCCATATTTTTAAAGCTGGGACAAAGTGAGAGAGTAGCACTGACATATATACACTACCAAATATAAAATAAATAGCTAGTGGGAAGCAGCTGCATCACATAGGGAGATCATCTCAGTGCTCTGTGACCAGTTAGAGGGATGGGATAGGGAGGATGGGAGGGAGACGCAAGAGGGAAGGGATATGGGGATATATGTATACATATAGCTGATTCACTTTGTTATACAGCAGAAACTAACACAGCATTGTAAAGCAATTATACTCCAATAAAGGTGTTAAAAAATAAAAAAGATTTTAAAAAATGGTGAGTAAAACTGCTATTGCCTTACCACAAATCAAGGTGATAATACCCAACTGTACTAGTTTTTATCACTATGTTTTTGATGAAGCAATAAAAGTAATAAAGTTTTAAGTTTCTACCCTTAAGTAAATTAAAAAAAAATTCTGTGTCATAAAATGATAAGTACAATTAAAAACATTTCTTGGATACCCAAGTTTGAAGACTGTCTTGAGGAACAGCAATTAAGCAACTGTATGATGTGCAAACTGAATTAACTACTTTATTCATGGAATATTTTTACTTGAAAGAAGAACTGACTTACAAACCATGGTTATTCAAAATCAGGCTTTTGGCAGATATTGTTTCGAAAATAAACAAAGTGAGACTGTCACTTCAGGGAAAACCATGGACAGTATTTGTTGTCAGTGATAAAATTAGAGTTTCAAGCAAAAATTAGAATATTGGAAAAACTGTGAGCTTGGTACCTTCTCAATAAAGATTTTTCTGATGAGATAAAAATAAATAAATAAACAAATGGGACCTACTGAAACTTAAAAGCTTTTGCACAGCAAAGGAAACCATAAACAAGACAAAAAGACAACACTCAGAATGGGAGAAAATATTTTCAAATGAAGCAGCTGACAAAGGATTAATCTCCAAAATATACAAGCAGCTCATACAGCTCAATATCAAGAAAACAAACAACCCAATCAAAGAAAGGGTGGAAGACCTAAACAGACATTTCTCCAAAGAAGACAGACAGATGGCCAACAAACACATGAAAAGGTGTTCACCATCACTAATTATTAGAGAAATGAAAATCAAAACTACAATGAGGTATCACCTCACACCAGTCAGAATGGCTATCATCAAAAAATATAAATGCGGGAGAGGGTGTGGAGAAAAGGGAACCCTCATACACTGCTGGTGGGAATGTAAGTTGATTCAGCCACTAAGGAAAACAGTATGGAGGTTCCTTAAAAAACTAAAAATAGAACTACCATATGACCCAACAATCCCACTACTGGGCATATACGCAGAGAAAAGCATAATTCAAAAAAACACATGCACCCCAATGTTCATAGCAGCACTATTTACAATAGCCAGGACATGGAAGCAACCTAAATGCCCATCGACATTTAGGAATGGGTAAAGAAGATTTGGTACATATATACAATGGAATATTACTCAGCCGTAAAAAGGAACGAAATTGGATCATTTGTAGAGATGTGGATGGACCTAGAGACTGTCATACAGAGTGAAGTAAGTCAGAAAGAGATAAGCAAATATCGTATAATAACGCATATATGTGGAATCCAGAAAAATGGTATAGATGATATTATTTGTAAAGCAGAAATAGAGACACAAATGTAGAGAACAAATGTATGGATACCAAGGGGGAAAGGGGTGGGGTGGGAGGAATTGGGAGACTGGGATTCACACATAAACATTATTGATACTATGTATAAAATAGACAGCTGATGGGAACATACTGCATAACACAGGGAACTCTACCTAATGCACTATGGTAACCTAAATGGGAGGGAAGTCCAAAAGGGAGGGGATATCTGTATGTGTATGGCTGATTCATTTTGTTGTGCAGTGGAGGCTAACACAACATTGTAAAGCAACCATATGCCAATAAAAATTAATAAAAAATAAAAGTTCCCGCATGCTGCCATTAAAGATCCCACATGTTGCACCTAAGACCCAGTGCAGCCAAATAAATAAATAAATATTTTTAAAAAAAAGGTCAGAGCAGAAATAAATGACATAAAGACTTAAAAAAAATAGAAAAGGTCAATGAAACTAAGAGCTAGTTCTTTTAAAAGATAAAAAAAAAAAATTGTTAAACCTTTAGCCAGAATCCTCAAAAAAAAAAAAAAAAGATTTCAATAAAATCAAATGAAAAAGGAGAAGTTACAACCAACATCACAGAAATACAAAGGATCATAAGAGATTATGATGAACAATTATATGCCAATAAAATGGATAACCTAGAAGAAATGGACAAATTCCTAGAAATGTACAGTCTCCCAAGAACTAACCAGGAAGGAATACAAAGTATAAAAAGACCAATTACCAGCAATGCAATTGAATCAGTAATTTAAAAACTCCGAACAAACAAAAGTCGAGGACCAGATGCCCTCACAGGTGAATTCTACCAAACATTTAGAGAAGAGTTAACACCTACTCTTTTCAAACTATCCCAAAAAATTGCAGAGGAAGGAATACTTCTGAACTCATGCTATGAGGCCAGTAGCACCCTGATATCAAAACCAGACAAAGATACCACAAAAAAAGAAAATTACAAGCCACCATGACTGATGAACCTAGATGCAAAAATCTTCAACAAAAACAATACATTAAAAGGATTATAGGAATTCCCCGGCGGTCCAGTGTTTAGGACTCGGCATTTTCACTGCCGTGGCCCAGGTTCAATCCTTGGTCAGGGAACTAAGATCCTGCAAGCCACCTGGCATGGTTAAAATAAAATAAAATAAAAATAAAAGGATTATACACCATGATCAAGTGGGATTTATCCCAGGGATATAAGGATGGTTCAATATCTGCAAATCAATCAATGTGATACATCAAATTAACAAGTTGAAGAATAAGAACTATATGATCATCTCCACAGAGCAGAAAAAGCTTATGACAAAATTCAACATCCATTTATGATTAAAAAAAACTCAACAAAGAGTTGGGAACTCACCTCATCATAATAAAGGCCACATATGATAAGCCCACAGCTAACAACATACTTAATGGTGAAAAGCTGAAAGCTTTTCCTCTAAGATCAGGAACAGGACAAGGATGCCCACTCTCATCACTTTTATTCAGCTTAGTATTGGAAGTCCTAGCCACAGCGATCAGAGAAGAAAAAGAAATAAAAGGAATCCAAAATGAAAAGGAAGAAGTAAAACTGTCACTGCCTGGAGATGATATGATTCTATAGAAAATCCTAATGGCACCACTAAAAAACTACAAAAGCTCATCAATGAATTTGGTAAAGCTGCAGGATACAAAATTAATATACAGAAATCTGTTGCATTTCTACACACTAACGATGAACTGTAAGAAAGAGAAATTAAGAAAATAATCCCATTTACCATCACATCAAAAAGAATAAAATACCTAAGAATAAATCTTAACTAAGGAGGTAAAAGACCTGTACTCAGAAAACCATAAGACACTGATGAAACAAATTAAAGACAACACAAACAAATGGAAAGTTATACTGTGTCCATGGATTGGAAGAGTTAATATTGTTAAAATTACTATACTACCCAAGGCAATTTATAGATTAAATACGATCCCTATCAAAAAATTAATGGCATTTTTCACAGAACTAGAATAAATAATTCTAAAATTTGTGTGGAAACAAAAAAGACCTGTAATAGCCAAAGCAATCTTGAGAAAGAAGAACAGAGCTGGAGGGATCATGCTCCCTGACTTCAGACTGTACTACAAAGCTACAGTAATCAAAACAGCATGGTACTGGGATGAAAACAGATAAATCAATGGAGCAGAATAGAGAGCCCAGAAATAAATCCACACACTTATGGTCAATTAATCTATGACAAAGGAGGCAAGAATATACAACAGAGAAGAGACAGTCTCTTCAATAAGTGGTGCCAGGAAAACTGGACAGCTACATGTACAGGATGAAATTAGAACATTTTCTAACACTATATATATACAAAAATAAACTCAAAATGGATTAAAGACCTAAATGTAAGACCAGAAACCATAAAAATCCTAGAAGAAAACATAGGAAGAACACTCTTTTTTTTGTAAATTAATTAATTAATGATTGATTGATTGATTTTTGGCTGCGTTGGGTCTTCATTGCTTTGCGTGGGCTTTCTCTAGTTGCGGTGAGTGGGGGCTATTCCTCGTTGCGGTGCACGGGCTTCTCATTGTTGTGGCTTCTCTTGTTGTGGATCACGGGCTCTAGGCACACGGGCTTCAGTAGTTGAGGCACATGGGCTCAGTAGTTGTGGCGCACGAGCTTAGTTGCTCCGAGGCATGTGGGATCTTCCCGGGCCAGGGCTCAAACCCGTGTCCCCTGCATTGGCAGACAGATTTTTAACCACTGCACCACCAGGGAAGTTCCGGATGAACACTCTTTGACATAAATTGTAGCGATATTTTTTTGGATCTGTCTCCTAAGGTAAATAAACAAATGGGACCTATTTGAATTAAAAGTTTTTGCACAGCAAAGGAAACCATGAACAAAACAAAAAGACAACCTACCGAATGGAAGAAGATATTTGTAAATGATATATCTGATATATTTGCAAATGAAAATCTGATAGTATTCAAAATATACAAACACATACAATGCAATATCAAAAAAACAAACAACCTGGTTAAAAAATGGGCAGAGGGACCTCCCTGGTGGCGCAGTGGTTAAGAATCCGCCTACCAATGCAGGGACACAGGTTCGAGCCCTGGTCTGGGAAGATCCCACATGCTGCGGGGCAACTAAGCCCATGTGCCGCAACTACTGAGCCTGAGCTCTGGAGCCCGTGAGCCACAACTACTGAGCCCGTGTGCCACAACTACTGAAGCCCGCGTGCCTAGAGCCCATGCTCCTCAACAAGAGAAGCCACCGCAAGGAGAAGCCCGCACACCGCAACGAAGAGTAGCCCCCGCTTGCCGCAACTAGAGAAATCCCATGTGCAGCAATGAAGACCCAACACAGCCAAAAATAAATAAATAAATTTATTTAAAAAAGAATGTGCAGAGAATCTGAACAGATATTTTTCCAAGAAGACATAGAGATGGCTAACACACACACACAAAGATGCTCAAAATCACTAATCATCAGGGGAATGCAAACCAAAACCACAATGAGCTATCACCTCACACTTGTCAGAATGGCCATTATCCAAAAGACAACAAATAGTTAGAGTTGGAGAGAATGTGGAGAAAAGGGATGTCTTGTGCACTGTTGGTGGTAATGCAAATTGGTACAGCCACGATGGAAAACAGTATGGAGACATCTCAAAAAATTAAGAAGTGGGAATTCCCTGGCATTCCAGTGGTTAGGACTCCATGCTTCCACTGCAAGGGGCATGAGCTTGATCCCTGGTGGGGGAACTAAGACTCCATAAGCAAGTGGCACAGCCAAAAAAAATTTAATTAAAATAAATTAAAAATAGAACTACCATATGATCCAACATATCTACTCCTGGATATTTATCCAAATAAAACAAAAGCACTAATTCCAAAAGATATATGTACTCCTATGTTCACTGCAGCATTCTTTATAACAGCCAAGATATGGAATCAACCACAGTACCCATCAATAGATGAATGGATCAAGAAGATGCATTACACTGGAATACAACAGAATATTACTCAACCATAAAAAAATTGAAATCTTGACATCTGTGACAAGACGGATGGACCTGGAGTATATTATGCTACATGAAATAAGACAGAGAAAGAAAAATGCTGTATGATTTCACTTATATGTGGAATCAAAAAAACAAAACAAAACAAATGAACAAACATAACAAAGCAGAAATAGAGATAGATACAGAGAACAAACAGGTGGTTACTAGAGGGGAAGGTGGTTGGAGAAGGAAAGAAATAAGTGAGAGAGATTATGACGTACAAACTTCCAGTTGCAAAATAAATGAGTCTCGGGTATGAAATGTGCAAGGGACTATAGTCAATAACTATGTAATATCTTTGTACAGGGACATACTATAACTAGTCTTATTGTGGTAATCTGTTTGAAATGTATAGAAACATCAAATCACTATGTTGTATAACAGGAACTAACATAGTAGTGTAGGTCAATTGTACTTCAAAAACAAACAAATAAACAATCTCATAGTAAAAGAGATCAGGGCTTCCCTGGTGGCGCAGGGGTTGGGAGTCCGCCTGCCGATGCAGGGGACGCGGGTTCGTGCCCCGGTCCGGGAAGATCCCACATGCCGCGGAGTGGCTGGGCCCTTGAGCCATGGCCGCTGAGCCTGCGCGTCCGGAGCCTGTGCTCCGCAACGGGAGAGGCCACAACAGTTAGAGTCCCGCGTAGCGCAAAAAAAAAAAAAAAAAAAAAATAGAGATCAGATTTGTGGTTACCAGAGGCAGGGAGTAGTCAGGGAGAACTGGATGAAGACAGTCAAAAGGTACAAATTTCCAGTTATAAGATAAATAAGTACTAGGAATGTATTTATTTACAACATATACAACATGATAAATATAATTAACACTGCTGTACATTATATCTGAAAATTCTTAAGAGTAAATCCTAAGAGTTCTCAGCACAAGAAAAACAATTTTTTTAATTAAAAAATTATTTTTCTATTTCTTTAATTTGTATCTACATGAGATAATGGATGTTCTCTAAACTTATTGTGATAATCACTTCATGATGTATGTAAATCAAATCATTATGCTGGGGGCTTCCCTGGTGGTGCAGTAGTTAAGAATCCGCCTGCCAATGCAGGGGACACGGGTTCGAGCGCTGGTCTGGGTAGATCCCACATGCTGTGGAGCAACTAAGCCCGTGCACCACAACTACTGAGCCTGCGCTCTAGAGCCTGCGAGCCACAACTACTGAAGCCTGCATGCCTAGAGCCCGTGCTCCGGCACAAAAGGAGCCACTGCAATGAGAAGAATAGCCCCTGCTCGCCACAACTAGAGAAAGCCCACGTGCAGCAATGAAGCCCCAATGCAGCCAAAAATAAATAAATAAATAAATTTTAAAAAATAGTTTAAAAATAGAGATTTAAAAATAATCATTATGCTGTACACCTTAAACGTATACAGTGTTGTATGTCAACGATATCTCAATAAAACTGGAAGAAACAATGAATACATACATTTTTTAAAAAGAGATATGTAACCACTGTTGCCCACCTTGTGATCAGAGCTCAGTTTACTTAAAATGTTTTCCCCCATGCCCTTGGCATCAGAAGTAGGTTTGTATCTCCTTAGGTTGCTACATCAGAAGCTGAGGATTATTTCTTCTAAGACCCACAAGTTTGAAGCAGGTGCCTCGTTATTATTTACGCATCACTTTCTTCTCTTTTAGGAGTAGTGATATGAATTAAAATATTCTTGTGGTGGGTGAGTTGACAATACAATGGTATAACTTTGCTTTCTTATTGCAACACTTCCAGTAATAAACACATTGACCACTTTTCATTTTCTCAACTCCCAAGTAGAACTTTAAAATATTTCCTTCCAAATTTCACACTCCATCAAAAAGAAATTGTTTCCTACCTAATGAAAAAAAAAAAAAAACCCACTCTCTAGTTAAGGAAGTATTCGTTATAAGTGGTTGATAAAGTCCTAAAAGGGGAGCGGACTCCCTACATTGTTCTTGTGTTCGCTTTCCATTCATTCATTTAATTTCCATTTACTGAGTACCCCACTTATACAAGGCACCACTTGAGAAACTTCATGGAATTTGTGCCCCAAGATGATTAACTGTCACAGACCAGCTGAGACATGTACATTAGTAACTATAATAAAGGGTATATGTGAAGAGAATCATGGTTGGGGGCAAACAAAGGGTTATAGGCACTCCGAGAGGGAAAGGATCTTTTTGGCCAAGGAAGTCAGGGTAAGTTTCATGGAGGATGTTGCCACTGCATAGTACCATAAAGAATGTGGAGAATTTCAACTTACAGAAATGGATGCAAAGGAATCTGAAACGGAGACTTGGTATGAACAAAGAGACACAGGTAAGGTGAAATATGTAGAGTGGTTTCCTAAATAACAGTCAAGTTTTAAAGCAAAAATGCCAAAGATCTTTAAACCCATCTGTCTGAGGAGTTTGACTAGGCCAATTTGCCTGGGGCCTGGAATGGATATGGAAGTACAGGTAACCAGGTAGAAAGACAGGAGACCACGGCAGGCTTGGGAGGCCAGGCCCTCAAAATGAATTCTACTAAGCAACGGGGAACCATTGAAAGGAATGGAACACAGGAGCACCAAGATTTCAGCCAAATGTGTGACCTGATTATTTTATATTTAAATCTAGAGAAATTACTCAAATGTCAATTTAGGTCAACAAGAATTTGCCGCGCACTGACCACAAATACCAGGTCCTAGGTTACATGCTCTGGAGTTCAGGCGTTTGAATATTTACCTTTCTGATTTCCTACCTTAATGTAATTTGATAAATCATAAAATGAAATACAATGTAGGTATAGATATACAATAGCCATTCAATTTTAAAGTGGCCTGTAGAGGTTGGGGGATAGAAGTAGAAAAGATTTAAGAGAAAGAAAACAGAACACCTTTGGAGTGAGTGTCACGTGTCAGACGCTGCTATGAGCTTTACACATTATCTCATCAATGCAGCATGAATATTAGACAGTTTGGGAGGAGTGAGGGTGGGAAGGTGAGATACAGAGATGAGGCAAGTACAGAAAGAGAGCTGATGCCTCAGTCTTTTTTTTTTTAATATTTATTTATTTGGTTGCAGCAGGTCTTAGTTGCAGCTCACAGGCTCCTTAGTTGTAGCACGTGGGCTCCTTAGTTATGGCAGGTGGGATCCTTAGTTGTGGCAGGCAGGTTCCTTAGTTGTGGCATGCAAACTCTTAGTTGCGGCATGCATGTGGGATCTAGTTGCCTAACCAGAGATCGAACCCGGGGCCCCTGCATTGGGAGCACGGAGTCTTATCCACTGCGCCACCAGGGAAGTCCCTGATGCCTCAGTCTTACCAATGAGGTTAAACTCCTATAAATTCCTTTCCAGTCACCTCCTGTACGTTTCGTTTTATTTCCACCACTTAGGCTCAGATGAGTTTGTGAACTTTTCTGAAGCTCAGTCCCCTCATCTGAAAATCACAAGAGCCTTATGGAAAATCCCTAGCAGACTGCTTGCTACCTTAGTAGTGTTTAATCAATGACCATTCCTTTCTCCTCTTCTATTAATGGAAAGAGGTCAAACAGGTCTCTGTTTAACCCGAGGGTTTCTTTTAGTAAACTGATGAATCAGGAAAAAGTAGGGGGTATGACGGAAGTACATGCAAAGGCAATGGGATAACAATCTTAGCAATCACGTGGCACAAAAATGCCGCTAATCACAGGGTAAAGGAGGCAAGAGAGCATAGATAACCTGTACATCCCATCAAAACGATTACCTCCCTCAGATTCAGGGGGCCCGTCCTAAGAATGTCATCAATCCTGTTTGACTATTTGAAGGCTGATTGTAAGAGAAGACATACTCATATTAGATAGAGTTAGTCAGTTCCTGAGTATCAAGCTTCCATCATATTCTCAGCTCTGGACTGGGCACTCGGAAGGATTTACAGAGGATAAGGAATCTCATCTGCAACGGAATACGTACACACACAAAACAGAGACAAACAAGGAGAAGCTAGAATTAAGAACTAAAACCTGTGGTAGAAATTCAGAGGAAAAGAGGAGGCCACACCTGGCCAGTAGAGTCAGGAAAGAAGAATGACCTTGCAGGGATGCTGGAGAGAGAAGGTAGGGCAGATTCTAGACAGAAAAAGAAACAAGGTCAAAAGCAGGTAGTGGGCTTCCCTGGTGGCGCAGTGGTTGAGAGTCTGCCTGCTAATGCAGGGGACATGGGTTCGAGCCCTGGTCTGGGAGGATCCCACATGCCGCAGAGCAACCGAGCCCGTGAGCCACAGCTACTAAGCCTGCGTGTCTGGAGCCTGTGCTCCTCAACAAGAGAGGCCGCGATACTGAGAGGCCCGTGCACTGCGATGAAGAGTGGACCCCGCTTGCCACAACTAGAGAAAGTCCTTGCACAGAAACGAAGACCCAACACAGCAAAAATTAATTAATTAATTAATAAACTCCTACCCCCAACATCTTAAAAAAAAAAAAGCAGGTAGCTAACAATGAACCTGGTGTGTTTAGGGGACGGTGAGTCTGTGCGTATTTGTGGGAGGAGAGGAAAACAAGTTTCAGCAGAAAGTGTGGGCCAAACACAGAGGCCCTGAAAGTCTGCACTGAATGTAGTAAACTTGGAGGTGTTTGAGCAACCATAAGAGGTGAGAAAACAGTACTTTTATTTTTTATTTTATTTTACTTTTTTGGCCAAGCCACATCTGGGATCTTAGTTCCCCAACCAGGGATCAAACTCATGCTCCCTGCATTGGAAGCATGGAGTCTTAACCACTGGACCACCAGGGAAGTCCTGAGAAAACAGTACTTTTAAAAGAGCCTCCTCAGGGCATCGACCCTACAGTTCAAGGCTTCGCAACCTGCTCTGCCCCCTGTTTTTGTACGGCCTGTGAGCTGAGAATGAATTTTACATTTTTAAATGATTGGGGGGAGGAAAAATCTAAGGAAGAATAATATTTTGTGACATATGAAAATTATATGAAATTAAATCAACTATATTTCAATTAAAATTTTTTAAAAATTAAAATAAGTAAAATAATAATTATAACTTAAGAAAATTTAACTTAAATCTGATCAAGCTTCTAGATTAAGTAAAACAGATTAGATAAAACAAAAAAAAGGAAATTATATGAAATTCAAATTTCAGTGTCTATTAATAAAGTTTTATTGGAACATCATCACTCTCACTTGTTTGCTTATTGTCTATGGCTGCTTTTGTGCTCCAGTGGCAGAGTGTGACAGAGACTGTATAGCTTGAAAAGGCTGACATTTACTGTCTAGCCATAGCCGAAACTGTCTGCAAACCCCTGGTTTAGACTGACACTGGGGAAACAGGGAGAAGAGAGAGCATCAGGGTGGGGACTAGGACAAGGTGAGTGAGGCACTCTCTTTGGCCACAACATTTAAGGGGAAGCGGTGCCGAAAACACTCAGCCAATCAAATAATATTTTAACGCAGTATTTTTAAAATTCAAAAATAATGACAAAGACCCATGACGAAGCAGAAGCAAGAATAACTACAATCCTGCAGCCTGTGGAATGAAAACCACTGATAAAGTTTTATCAATTTTGTTTATCTTCCGTGTGCACAGAAATCACTTTCATTCCTATACACTAACAACGAAAGATCAGAAAGAGAAATTAAGGAAACAATCCCATTCACCACTGCAACAAAAAGAATAAAATACCTAGGAATAAAACTACCAAGGAGGTAAAAGACCTGTACTCAGAAAACTATAGGACACTGAAAAAAAGAAATCAAAGATGACACACAGAGATGGAGAGATAAACCATGTTCTTGGATTGGAAGAATCAATATTGTGAAAATGACTCTTCTACCCAAAGCAATCTACACATTCAATGCAATCCCTATGAAATTACCAATGGCATTATTCACAGAACTAGAATAAAAAAATCTTAAAATTTGTATGGAGACACAAAAGACCCCGAATAGCCAAGGCAATATTGAGGGAAAAAACAGCTGGAGGAATCAGACTCCCTGACTTCAGACTATACTACAAAGCTACAGCAATCAAGACAATATGGTACTGGCACAAAAAACAGAAATGTAGATAAATGGAACAGGATAGAAAGCCCAGAGATAAACCCATTCACCTATGGTCAACTAATCTATGACAAAGGAAGCAAGGATATACAATGGAGAAAAGACAACCTCTTAAATAAGTGGTGCTGGAAAAACTGGACAGTTACATGTAAAAGAATGAAATTAGAACACTTCCTAATACCATACACAAAAATAAACTCAAAATGGATTACAGACCTAAATGTAAGACTGGACACTATATAACTCTTAGAGGAAAACATAGGAAGAACAGTCTTTGACATAAATCACAGCAAGATCTTTTTTGATCCACCTCCCAGAGTAATGGAAATAAAACCAAAAATAAACAAATGGGACCTAATGAAACTTAAAAGCTTTTGCACAGCAAAGGAAACTATAAACAAGAAAAAAAGACAACCCTCAGAATGGGAGAAAATACTTGCAAATGAGTCAACGGACAAAGGATTAATCTCTAAAATGTACAAACAGCTCTTGCAGCTCAATATCAAATAAACAAACAGCCCAATCCAAAAATGGGCAGAAGACCTAAATAGACATTTCTCCAAAGAAGACATACAGATGGCCAAGAGGCACATGAAAAGCTGCTCAACATCACTAATTATTAGAGAAATGCAAATCAAAACTACAATGAGGTATCACCTCACACCAGTTAGAATGGGCATCATCAGAAAATCTACAAACAACAAATGCTGGAGGGGGTGTGGAGAAAAGGGAACCCTCTTGCACTGTTGGTGGGAATGTAAATTGATACAGCCACTATGGAGAACAGTATGGAGGTTCCTTAAAAAACTACAAATAGAACTACCATATGACCCAGCAATCCCACTACTGGGCATATACCCAGAGAAAACTATAATTCAAAAAGACACATGCACCCCAATGTTCATTGCAGCACTATTTACACCAGCCAGGTCATGGAAGCAACCTAAATGCCCATCAACAGACGAATGGATAAAGAAGATGTGGTACATATATACGATGGAATATTACCCAGCCATAAAAAGGAACGAAATTGGGTCATTTGTAGAGATGTGGATGGATCTAGAGACTGTCATGCAGAGTGACGTAAGTCAGAAAGAGAAAAACAAATACCGCATGTTAATGCATATATGTGGAATCTAGAAAAATGGTACAGATGAACTGGTTTGCAAGGTAGAAATAGAGACACAGATGTGGAGAACAAACGTATGGACACCAAGGGGGGAAAGTGGGGGGGTTGAGGGGGGGTGGGATGAGCTGGGAGATTGGGATTGATGTATATACATCAATATGTATAAAATAGATAACTAATAAAAACCTGCTGTATAAAAAATAAAATTCAAAAAAAAAATGTTAATCTCCTCCAAACGCACCCTCACAGAAACGCCTAGATTAATGTTTGATCAACATCTGGGCACCGTGGCCCAGCCAAGTTGACACATAAATTCAAACATCACACAAGATGATAAAATTAACTTACAATCTTAAAAAAAAAACAAAATGACTCACGACGAACAAAATAACAATATTTACATAAAGATAGGATCAATAACAGTGGTGCGTTGTGCCATGTCAGAGACTCGGGCAGAAGGAAAATTACTAAGTATTGAGAGACTTGGTGCCCCCTTAAATTTTACATGGGAAGCAAGTGCTTCCCTCATCCCTAACCTTGGCCCTGGTGGCACGGTGATATTCTGGAGAGGGTCGGGATGGTTAGGGACAAAACAGGGTGGCAGAACGTATGAAGACTTAGGAGTAGATTTCAGATCTTGGGTCTCAGATCTCCACTTTAAAGAAGAGAATTTCACCCATTTCACCCAAAGTTAAAGCCAAAACTTATAAGGCTCTACAATCCGGCCACCAGCCCCTCAACTCTCCAATACTATTCCTAACTGCTTCCTTGCTTGCTTCCCTGAAACTACTGAGATTCCTTACAGTCCCTTCACAATGCCAAGCACGCATCATCTCAGAATCTTTGCACCCTCGGTCCCTCTGCCTGGAGTCCTTGTCCCTGACATGCACGGGGCTCGTGTCTCGCCTCCTTCGAGTCTGTGCTCACGTGTCACCTTCTCAGAGTGGCCTCGCCTGACCACACTTTTGAAGGCTAGACCCACCCTTTCACCCCAACCCCTCCCTGCTTTATTTTTTACATCGCATCTCTCGGCCTCTAAATATTATAGAATATAATGATTTCCTGGGTTTATGGTGTCCTCGCCTCCTGCGCAATTGCATGCTCCACAAAAGCAGGATTTCTGTCTGCTTTGCTACTGAGGATGCTCAGTGCTTAGGTGAGAACGGGCACCAGATCCCTACCCAATGGCTGACTGAACAGATCCTGTAGAACGCATGGTGCAAAGGCAAAGGAGGATTGCTCTCTTTTACGTCTAGGGCATTACTGCTACTAACAGTGAGTGAAGAAACTTCTCCCTTAAACGAAAAGGACACTGTCCAAAATGTGAAAATTCTCACAGCTGCCCCCCTTGACCTGTTGATTGGTCTTCCTGTACACTCAGTTTTCCTCCCTCTTGAAATTCTTTATTTCCTGCAAAATCCTAAGTTAACTGCTCTCTTCTTTCAAGGGTAACTTTAATCACAACAGCCAACTCTAGAGACACAGAAAAGGCAATCGGTTATTTGTCTGTTGTTTAGCCGTAAAACTGTCTTTTCTTCTTTGACATTTTCCTTGGTTCTGTTATCACGCGTGCCTTTCTGTTCAGGGCTGAGGCAATCCGTCTGCAAGCCAGTACCCTCTTGCTGATTCTGCCAAGAATGAGTCATAAGTCAGTCGGCTTGCTCACTTACACCTGATAACCCTCCTTCTCAGAGTCCCTGCTTCTTTTAGCCTGGTATGCAAAGTAGCAGCTAGTCGCCTGGCGATCCCCAGGCAGCTGAAAGGCCTGTGGATAGGGGAGACACGAAGAAGGAAGGAGTAAGCTGAACTTGACTCGAAGGTTTCCGTCCTTAGTCTTAAAGAAACAAAGGTTTTTTTTCCTAATTGCAGCCTGTCCAAAGAACCTATTTTCCCATCACCCTGCATATTATAGCTATGCTGATAGTTATTAAAATTGGAACGTCAGGGCTTCCCTGGTGGCGCAGTGGTTGGGAGTCCGCCTGCCGATGCAGGGGACACGGGTTTGTGCCCCGGTCCAGGAAGATCCCATATGCCGCGGAGCGGCTGGGCCCGTGAGTCATGGCCGCTGAGCCTGCGCGTCCGGAGCCTGTGCTCCGCAACAGGAGAGGCCACAACAGTGAGAGGCCCACGTACCACAAAAAAAAAAAAAAAAAAAATTGGAACATCAAATTTATTTTTATACAGAGGGAATAATCAATACATGTACTTTTCTAACACGGCCTTAAATACTACCCCAAATTTTTAGCTAATTTTTTCCCTCTCCTACCCTAAAATATATGTATTTTCTAATAGTTATCTGTCCATTTAATAGCAATAAGAGTACATCAAATTGCCTAGGTCAGGTGTCAGAAAACTTCTGTGTATTGAGGGGCCAGATAGTAGATGTTTTAGGCTTTGCAGGCCATACAGAGGTCCTATGATGGAAGGAAGTATGGCACCCTTGAGAAAAAATATTAGAGGGATTGAAGAGAGTTAAGACGTGCTAATGAGAGCTAACATTTGTGGAGTACCTATTAGTAAGATCTAAGCACTTTACATTGGTCCTCACAACAGTCCCAAGTGAAAGATACTACTATTATTCCCATTTCAGAGATGAAAAACTGAGGCACCGAGAAGGAACCAATCCAAGGTTACAGACTTAGTAAGTGGTACAGCAGAAATAAGATTAGTTTGGAGAAGTAGGATAGGACCAGAACATGCAGTGATGCACAGGCCTAGTTGAAATTTTTTATTTTTTTGATAAGAGAAAAAAGAAGTCACTGACGTGTTATTGAAGGAGGAAAGCTGTGTGTGTGTGTGTGTGTGTGTGTGTGTGTGTGTGTTAACGTGAACGTATTTGCATTTCAAAACATTCACTTGAACTGTAGCACGAGAACTAGTTGAAAGGATAGGAACAGTGGCTACTGAGAAACCAGTTAGGATGTAAACGCTGTTGTCTGGGCAGGAGCAAGAGGTGATGGTAGCAAGACTGGGGAGACGGCCCTGGAGGAGGACAGAGTGGATGTGTCTGAGATACACTTTGGAGAGCAAGTGGGTGAGAAGGGATAAGAAGGTAACAAGAGCCATGTGTCAAGGATGATCCATAAGTGCCTGGCTTGCGGAACTGGATGGATGATGGTGTCATTCTCTGACGCAGAGAACACAGGAAGAGGAGCAAACCTGGGCTTGGGAAAGAAGGCCATGAATTTGAGGTATTTTGAGACATCTCCACTCGGCGATGTTAAGAAGTCCGTTGTATTTGTGGGTCTGGAGCTCAGAGAGGTCTGTGCCAGAGATCTGAATTTGGCAGCCGTCTGTGACAAGCAGGAAACATGGAAATGGATGAGAGCAAGTAAGGAAAGTGAGGAGTGAGAAGATTGCCTAACATGTAGTGAGGGAACCCAAGTTTTCCTTGGCCTGGATTCAGCTCTTCACACCTCTTTTCCCTTACTGATACACACCCCCGCTTCTGAAAGAGCAAAACATGTCCAACCGTTAATCAGGAGGAGAAACATATCAAGAAAACGTAGGCGGAGAACACCCGGAAAGCACCTTGCCAAACAGCGTTCCCAGAAGCTTGGAAGAATGACTTCAGCTTCTGCACGAGCTTGTGGTACAGATATGGAATAACTTGAGCATTCAGAGAGGTGGACTCTTTTTTCAAGTTATGGTTCCCAGAGCTATTGTTTCATCCATAGCCTGCTACGCACTGCACATTCACCAAGGAAAAATACACATCTAGCCCTTACACCGGCTATTCGTGCTATTATTAAAATAGCTCTGGTGCAGACACTTATCTATCATGAGAATTTTCATGAGATAAAAATCTGAACTTTAAAAAAGAGCAAAACAAACTCTTAGTTCATAAGCCAGTGAGGATGAATGTTTCCATCTAAGTTCATTAGTGAAGTTTCTTTCTCCTTCTGATAGGGAGTTGTGAAGTAACTGAGAAATGCGGTGATGAATAAGAGAGGGGAGCTGGATCAGCCATGCCAGTATTTCTGGACTGTTCAGCCAGCAGTATCAATAGAGCAAATCATTATAACTCCAGTTTTGTGACAATCTGGTCACGTCTGTTAAGAGTGTATGTAGGGTTTCCCTGGTGGCGCAGTGGTTAAGAATCCGCCTGCCAATGCAGGGGACATGGGTTCGAGCCCTGGGCCGGGAAGATCCCACATGCCGCGGAGCAGCTAAGCCCTTGTGCCACAACTACTGAAGCCCACGCGCCTAGAGCCCGTGCTCCGCAACAAGAGAAGCCAGCACAACGCGAAGCCTGCGCACTGCAAGGAAGAGTAGCCCCCTCTCGCTGCAACTAGAGAAAGCCCGTGCACAGCAACAAAGACCCAACACAGCCAAAAATAAATTAATTAAATAAATTGAAAAAGAAAAGAGCGTATGTAGAGTGAGTCAGACACATCTCAGCAGGAAACAGGAAACAGATGGCGCACTCAAATTAGGGTAGTCCAGATAGGTTGATTAAAGGGACTCTTTACAAAAGTGTGGGAAGCACAGAGGAAAGTGTCGAGGATAGTGCAGTATCCTGGGGCCTGAAGGGACGTGTGAGAGAATAATTAACAAAACCCAGAAAGAGGAACGCAAAAACGTTTTGTGGAGAAGGTCACCTCGAGAGGATCTGTGATCCTTGACGGAGGGACACAGCCCAGCTTCAAGCGATCCTGCAGGGAGGCAACCAGCAGAGTAAATACCCTGAATGTTCTATCCTTGCTGGGGGCCCCATCAGCCAAGAGCTGATTCAGGCCACGCAGGTCAGAGCCTCCTGGGGCAGAAAGCAGGGTGGAGAAGGGTGGGGAGGAACTGGAGAGAGAAACAAAAGACAGCAGCACAAAGAGGAGGACTGGCGGGGGCTTCCCTGGTGGCGCAGTGGTTGAGAGTCCGCCTGCCGATGCAGGGGACACGGGTTTGTGCCCCGGTCCGGGAAGATCCCACATGCCACAGAGCATCCAGAGCCTGTGCTCCGCAACGAGAGAGGCCACAACAGTGAGGGGCCCGCGTACTGCAAAAAAAAAAAAAAAAAAAAAGAGGAGGACTGGAAAATAAATAACTAACATCAGTGGATAGAAGTTCCAGCAGTGGGGGTGGGATGGTGGCAGTGAGGTCACATAAGGAAGCCCAAGAGGCTGGCTCAGAAAGTCACAGGTTAGCTTTATGTGTCCGTAATAACATGGCAAGAGCAATTCTAAAACCAGTGGAAGTGATCAGACTAAAGGTGGGCGACCACCTTTCGGAAATTTTATAGAAATTAAGCAGAAGCACATCACTGCAAAGCATCCTTTCAGGGCTGTGTACTATGGTTCTGTATTTGTTGGAAAGAAAGTCAGGTAAAGTTAACATCTTGGCAGAAGTACTAAGAGAAAGGCGTAGATTTTCTTTGCTTTTAGTAAAATGGATGTGTGAAAACCCATTACCAAACTGAAAAATCCCTACGTGCAAAAATATTCACAGCAAAGCGCAAAATGCTGGGCCAGGCTTCCTTTCTAACAGGTGGGGAATAGTTAGGAAAATTACAGTATGTTTGTCAATACAATATTGTGCAGGATCAAATAATTATAAATAAACAATCATACACACAGGAGATCACGAAACAGCATGGAAAACGAATACAGTATAACGTTAGGTAAGAAAAGCAGGATCTGAGCAGTGCACCCAGCGGCCCCGCGTATCTGTCTCTTGCGTCAATAGTGTTTGGACGGAACAGACCCAGGGACCACGCCCTTGCTCCAGCCTCTGAGCACCCTCAAACCTTTCCTCCGGTCACAACCTTCTGAATCAGCCACTCAGCGGTCCTCGGCCACTGGTCACAACCTTCTGAATCAGCCACTCAGCGGTCCTCGGCCACTGGGACCAGACAACAGCATTTTTTTTTTTTTTAATTGGTACGCGGGCCTCTCACTGTTGTGGCCTCTCCCGCTGCGGAGCACAGACACCGGACGCGCAGGCTCAGCGGCCATGGCTCACGGGCCCAGCCGCTCCACGGCACGTGGGATCTTCCCGGACCGGGGCACGAACCCGTGTCCCCTGCATCGGCAGGCGGACTCTCAACCACTGCGCCACCAGGGAAGCCCCCAACACCATTTTTTGAGACTAACTCCTTACCACCGATCAACCACAAGCTCCTAGATTCATCAAAATTATTCCAAGGTGGAGGCCACTGCCCCAGCGTGGTCAACATGCATCTGTAAGCTTCTGACACCTACCTCGCTCTGGGCTTCTATTTCAACCTCGACGATGTGGCTCCGGAGGGCTTGGGCCGCTTTTTCCGTGAATAGGCTGAGGAGAAGTGCTAGGGCCTAAGTGTCTCTTGAAAATGCAAAACCAGCATGGCGGCTGTGCCCTCTTCCAGGACGTGCAGAAGCCGTCTCAAGATGAATGGGGTAAAACCCAGGACGCTGTGGAGGCTGCCATTCTCGGGGAGAAGAACCTGAACCAGGCCCTTTCGCACCTGCAGGCCCTGGGTTCTGCCCCTGCAGATCCCACCTCTGTGACTTCCTGGAGAGCCGCTTCCTAGAAGAGCAGGTAAAGCTCATCAAGAAGATGGGCAAGGGCTTCCCTGGCGGCGCAGTGGTTGAGTGTCTGCCTGCCGATGCAGGGGACACGGGTTCTGTGCCCCGGTCCGGGAAGATCCCACATGCCGCGGAGCGGCTGGGCCCGTGAGCCATGGCCGCTGAGCCTGCGCGTCCGGAGCCTGTGCTCCGCAACGGGAGAGGCCACAACAGTGAGAGGCCCGCGTACCGCAAAAAAAAAAAAAAAAAAAAAAAAAAAAAAAAAAGAAGATGGGCAAGCACCTCTGCAGGCTGGCTGGTCCCCAGGCTGGGCTGGGCCAGCGTCTTTGAAAGGCTCACCCTCAAGCACGACTAGGCGCTTCCAGAGCCCAGCGGCCTCTGCAGAGATCCTCTGGTGTCAGGGCTTCTGCCTGAAGCCCCTCTCTGCAGCCGCTAGACAGCTTTTTAAACATCCTGGAGCCCTCTCCCAAGTCTTGGACCAATGGAAGCAATAAAGCTTTTTGCAGAAAAAAAAAAAAAAAGCAGGATTTCAAGTTTTATAATACTCTGCTCACAATTTTTAAAAAATGTATGAAAAAAATCTTGAATGAAATTACCAAAAATTAAAATAGTTTTATGAAGGTGGTAAAACAATGGATGGTGATCCTTCTTATTTTCCAAGTTTTCTGTAATGTATGATCACATTAATTTAAAAAACTTTATTCAGTATTGTTACATCAAATACTTAAATATGTTTCATTTTTTTTATTTAAAAAATTTGTTTATTTATTTTGGCCACGCCAAGCGGCTTGGAGGATCTTAGTTCCCCGACCAGGGATCAAACCCATGCCCCCTACAGTGGAAGTGCAGAGTCCTAACCACTGGACAGCCAGGGAATTCCCTGTTTCATTTATTTTAATTACAAGTTAAATATATTATTTTAAAATGCAATAAAAGTTGTACCTTATGGAGGGCTGAAATTTTTCTACATCTTCATCTGGATGGAGGTTACCTGAGTGTATACCTAATAAAAATACTTGTGTTATTTATGACTGACACAAGTTATGCATATTTATATATGTACATGTATATATGTTATACCTCAGTAAAAGAGTTTTTAAAATTGTAATCCACAGCACGTTATCTAAGGTATACTGGATAAATGAGGCTGACTGTAATTCTTTCTATATTTACCTTCATTTTATCAATACGACACAGTATGATATTCCTTATTTATTTTTTTTTTTTGCGGTACGCGGGCCTCTCACCGTTGTGGCCTCTCCCGCTGCGGAGCACAGGCTCCGGACGCGCAGGCTCAGCGGCCATGGCTCACGGGCCCAGCCGCTCCGCGGCATGTGGGATCTTCCCGGACCGGGGCACGAACACGCGTCCCCTGCATCGGCAGGCGGACTCTCAACCACTGCGCCACCAGGGAAGCCTGATATTCCTGATTTTTAACCTCAAAGACAAGACAAAAAAAAAAAAAAAAAAAAAAAATCTTACAGCATTCCTACCTATCATTGCCTGTTTACTGGAAAACCCTTGTCTCTGGAAATAGTACCAAGCTGTCTTGACTGAGAAATTGGAAGTCATGACAACAGGATGGCAGGTAATCCCTCAGCCCGTAAGATTTCTAGTAATAATAATAGAAATAAAGAGAGAAAAGACAGATTGAGACTGGGGATGAACTGCTATTTGAAAACATAAGAAAAATGATCTCTATTCATATTACCACTTGTCATTTTCTTGGTACTTTTTATTCGGAAATTCCTCACAGTGAGAACCTATAGGACACAGACACAAAATGCAGTAAGGTCAAATCTTTGTCAGAAGTGGTGCTGGGAAAACTGGACAGCTACGTGTAAAAGAATGAAACTAGAACATTCTCTAACACCATACACAAAAATAAACTCAAAATCGATTAAAGACCTAAATGTAAAACCGGACACTATAAAACTCTTAAAGGAAAGCATAGGCAGAACACTCTTTGACATAAATTGCAGCAGTATCTTTTTTGACCCACCTCCTAGAGTAATGAAAATAGAAACAAAAATAAACAAAAGGGACCTAATTAAGCTCAAAAACTTTTGCACAGCAAAGGAAACCGTAAACAAAACAAAAAGACAACCCACAGAATGGGAAAAAACATTTGCAAACAAAACGACCGACAAGGGATTAACCTCCAAAATATACAAACAGCTCATGAAGCTCAATGTCAAAAAAACAAACAACCCAATCAAAAAATGGGCAGAAGATCTAAATAGACATTTCTCCAAAGAAGATATACAGATGGCCAAAAAGGACATGAAAAGATGCTCAACATCACTAATTATTAGAGAAGTTCAAATCAAAACTACAATGAGGTAACCTCACACCACTCAGAACGGCCATCATCAAAAAGTCTACAAACAGTAAATGCTGGAGACGGTTCGAAGAAAAGGGAACAATGCTACACTGTTGGTGGGAATGTAAATTGGTATAGCCACTGTGGAGAACAGTATGGAGATTCCTAAAAAACTAAAAATAGAGCTACCATATGATCCAGCAATCCCACTCCTGGGCATATATCCAGAGAAAACCAAAATTTGAGAAGATACATGCACCCCAATGTTCACTGCAGCACTGTTTACAATAACCAAGACATGGAAGCAACCTAAATGTCCATCAACAGAGGAATGGATAAGGAAGATGTGGTACATATGTATAATGAATATTACTCAGCCATAAAAAAGAATGAAATAACGCCATTTTCAGCAGCATGGATGGACATAGAGATTATCATACTAAGTGAAGTAAGTCAGACAGAGAAAGACAAATGTATGATATCACTTATATGTGGAATCTAAAAAAATGATACAAATGAAGTTATTTATAAACAGAAACAGACTCACAGACGTAGAAAACAAACTTATGCTTTCCAAAGGGGAATGCTAGGGGGAGGGATAAATTCGGAGTTTGGAATTAACATATATATGCTACTATACATAAAATAGATAATCAACAAGGACCTACTGTATAGCACAGGGAACTCTACTCAATAATCTGTAATAAACTATATGGCAAAAAGAATCTGAAAAAGAATGGATATATGTATAACTGAATCACTTTGCTGTACACCTGAAAATAACACAACATTGTAAATCAACTATACTCTAATATAAACTAAAAATTAAATTTAAAAAATCTTTGTCAGAAATTAGCAATCAGAGCCAGAGCTAGAACATGAGAGTTTTCGAAACACAGTCCTGAGATTCAGATGTGCTAGCTATTCTGTGCTTCTTTAAAAGGCCAGATCCCAAGAATATCAGTCTTCTCAGTGGAAGCTGTCTTTTTATTAAAGTTGGGGTCCATTTAAATGTAAATTTTTGAGTTATTACTAGAAAGAGTATATCTAATATCTCAGACTGTAGGTAGCAGTCTCTCCCCAAAGCTACCTGACTGGAGATACTTCCTGATGAACAGGGATATCCTAATTCAAACAAATTGTAAATTTCAGGAACTGTTTTCAGGAAACGCTTAGCTTACTCTCTGTGACCTGGAACAATGCCCATTTGGAGATGTCAGCATAAAATGAGAAGTATTATATCACTTTCCCCTGTACCTCTGGCTCCTGTATGCACATGACTTTTTCACTATAAGCCTGTAAAGAAGGTCACTTACTTTCCCGTGTTTCTCATTCTTCACAATTATCACATAAGATGCTTGAAAATATTAAGTAATAATATTATTTGAAGACTCTAAATGCCAAGTGCCCAAATTTACCCTATTTCTTTTTTCCCCCAGCTTTATTGAGATATTATTGACATATAAGCTTAAGATATACAACATGATGATTTGATACCTGTATAAATTGCAAAATGTTTATCACACTAAGGTTGGCTAACACTTCTGTACCCTCCCATAATTACCATTTTTTTGTGTGTGATCCCTGATTTTTTATTTTTTAAATTATTTTATTATTTTTATTTTATTTTATTTTATTTTATTTTTTGCTAGCAGAGTTGCAGTCCTTTCAGGAGGCTCCAGCAGAGAATCTGTTCCCTTGCCTTTTCAGCTTCAGAAAAGAGCTTACTGGAATCAAGTGCAAGGACGGACTCCCCTGTCTCAGCTTGGATTGTATGCACACCTATGAACAAATCATTGTACCCAGGAGAAACTGTTACTCTTCCAAGGCTGGCATGCCTAACGTTTCTACTTCTGGAGCCGGTGAGTAGCTTTAACTCCATCTGAACTACATAATGTAATTCTTGAAGGGACTAGTCCTCCAGCACAAACAAGGAAAATGAGGTGCTTTTAGCAGTAGTAGGACTAAGCACTGGTCACGCAAAAACAAGCAAACACAAAAAACCAGTTGTCAGATTCACAGAGATTAAGAGAAAACACATTCACATTTTTGCTATACAGTCAACCAGGCTGCTCCATCCAAGGGTTACTGAGTACTGAGCACTGGGTGTTGCGAAAGATGCAAAGATAAGCGAGACAAAGCCCTACTCTCTAGGAGCAATCGTCCAAAGCTTTGCTTTCAAACTTTAGTGGGAATAAGGTTCCTTAGGGAACTTGTTTAAAATGCAGGTTCTGGGCTCTCTTCCAGACTTGTTAAATGAATTTTTGGCCCTGGGTTCTGAGAATCTTCATTGTCTTAAAGCAGGTGATTCTAATACAGGTGATCTCTGAACAATACTTTGAGAAACACGTGTATAGGAGGTGTCAGCACATACACATACACACAAAAACTGATGATACAAGGAAGAAGTGGAAATTCTCGAGAGTTTCAAATTGTGTGCTCCAAGGGTAAAGCAAGCAGGGCGTAGTCTCAGCTGTGAGAGATGAATGAAGATTTGGTGGCCATAAAGAGATACATTTTGGTTTTTAATAAGCAGATGAAAGAGCAAGGCGTTCTAAGTGAAGCAGTGTGAGTCAAAGCACAGACCCCTAGGGCCCTCAGTCATCCTTTTTAGAGAGTGGTCTGAATAGGATAAAAATTGCATTCTTGGTAGTAGGCTATAAAATAACTTAATGCCACCGAATCTGTATACTTAGAAATGGTTAAATGGTAAATTTTGTTATGTATATTTTACTTTTTTTTTTTTTTTTAAGTAACTTAAGACCTATTGGTGGACGGATTCTATCTATATGATAGAAATTCGGCCTGCGTCTGGAAGCCCTGATGGTTGGAATCCTCTCAACACTTAAAACACAGCAAATGATCTGGCCTTTTTTTGTTGTTTTTAAGTATTAATTTATTTATTTGGCTGCGCCAGGTCTTAGTTGCGGCATGCAGGTTCTTCAATGCAGCATGTGGGATCTAGTTCCCTGACCAGGGATCGAACCCAGACCCCCTGCATTGGGAGCACGGAGTCTTAACCGCTGGGCCACCAGGGAAGTCCCCAGGGTCGTGGTCTTTATCAGCAGGAACGTTGTGCAAATATTTCCTCCCTGCTTAGGCTCAGTCATCAGAAAGGATGGGGAGCCCTGGCACTGGGGCAGGATTCTGGAGGCTCCTGCTCTGCCAGCTGCAGACCTTCTGGCAGGGGTCCCGGGGGAGGGGCAGGGCATCCAGGGCAGTGAAAGGCACTTGGGGGTTCAGGGAAGCAACTGCTTTACCAACTGAAATGGAAGTGTTTCAATATTTTCAGAACTGGTCTGACTGTATCAGTGTAAACCGGCTGAACACCAACAATACTCCTGGGTGTTTGGGGCATTGTGTTCTATTTCCAGCACCTGTTGAGCTGCAGGAACGCTTAAAAAGAAGGCTGGATTTGTCTTTTCCTAGCATATCTTACCGAAATGGATCCTCCTCTACAGTTTCACTTTTCCTCTTCTCCAACCTTTCTACCTGCAGTGATCCCCATACACACACTCCCAGGCGCCCAGTTCCCAAGAGTATACCTCAACACCAACACCTGAATGTGTTTCAGGTGCTTCCCAAGTCCCCAGATCAGTCCTTCAGCACCTCCCTTACACACCTACCCCAGCTCTTCCCTTATATCAACTTGCCTGACAACCCACCCAAGAAACAGACTTGATAAATCAAGATGAAGACTTGTACTTCTAATGATGACCTGTGAAGGCCTCTGTTGTCCAGAGTGGTAGACACACCCCTGTTGCTGTAATTTCCAGGAGAATGGTTGCTGGGGTTAGGAGCTATTTTTGAGAATAGAGTCGTGTGACATCGCTCATCTCTTAAAGCACATCGTGAGGATTTCCACTCGCAGATGACATTTAGTACAGCCGCCCCTCAAATATCTTTGCCCAAAGGAGGCAGGATGACTAAGTCAAATGACATTCACCAAGAATCCCAGAACTCCAGTGACTGCAACCTCATTTTACATGATCTCAAATGTGTCAGTACGTGTTCTGTCTCTAACCCCTTTCCTTTCCCACACTCTCTCTTAGGCAATGAAACAATGGAATTAAAAAGGTGAAGTAGGGCTTCCCTGGTGGCGCAGTGGTTTAGAGTTCGCCCGCCGATGCAGGGGACGTGGGTTCGTGCCCCGGTCCGGGAAGATCCCACATGCCGTGGAGCGGCTGGGCCCGTGAGCCATGGCTGCTGAGCCTGCGCGTCCGGAGCCTGTGCTCCGCAAAGGGAGAGGCGACAACAGTGAGAGGCCTGCGTACCGCCAAAAAAAAAAAAAAAAAAAAAAGTAACCCTGTAGAATTTGAGGTACTGTTTCAAGTTGGGTGACACGGCCCACCCAGTCTCCTGACCACTCCTTGCTCCCAACCTTAAGGAACCCTGTAGAATTTGAGCTACTGTTTCAGGTTGGGTGGCACGGCCGCCCAGTCTGCTGACCACTCCTTGCTCCCAACCTTAAGCAGCACCAAGTGCTGTCGCTCCATCTTTGATTGATTGATTGATTTTTAAAGTCTTTATTGAATTTGTTACAACATTGCTTCTGTTTTGTGTTTTGGTTTTTTGGCCATGAGGCATGTGGGATCTCAGCTCCCCGACCAGGGATCAGATCGAACCCACACCCCCTGCATTGCAAGGTGAAGTCTTAACCACTGAACAACCAAGGAAGTCCCGCTCCATCTTTTAAAATGTCTCCATCCTCTCCTCTCCAATGCCTTAAGTGATTCATTGACTCTTGCTTAGATGGCTGCAATAGCTACCAACTTGTTCTTCCTTTTCTCAGGACCTTCTAACCTTGATATCCTTCAAAATGGTGCTAGAGATTCTCTAGAATACAGATCTGTACGCATCATCCCCCAGCTTAAACCCCTCTGAGCATGTCAGCAGTCACTGTTTTCGACTCAACCTCTGATCCTTAAGTCCTGCTATTTTCCACCCACCTACGTCATCATTGTCAGTAAACATTTTGCACTAGCGTGACTCCAGGCTTTTCCATGTGTTCTCTCTTTTCTATGGATTGATCTTCCTATTATTCTGTAACTAATAAGTTGCTATTTACCTTCAAGACACTAATAAAAAATTTCCCTTCTGTGTATAATCTTTCTCAGCAACCCTAGGCAAAACTCGTCATTTCTTCGTCTCTGCTTCCATTTCACTTGGTACATAGCCCTGCCTTTGCACTTAGCCGGTTGTGCTGGAATTGTGTGTTTATGGTCCTGTCTTTCTCAGTGGAATGTGATCCTCTCAGTGACAGAGACAGTGACTAATTCCTTGTTGGCCAGAACCGTGCCCACATGCCTGGCACATCAAAGATGTTTAATAACAGTGTGATGAGTGGATAAATGAATAAATGAGTGGATCAGGTGACATCTACATTGGTAGGAGAGTAAATACAGTTAAAAAAAGAAAAGGTAGCAAGTAGTATACAGGATCCACCAATAGCCTTGTGACTTTGGGTAAATTTCTTATTCCTTGTGCCTCAGTTTCCTCATCTACAAAATGGCGACAATAAACCTTCACGGTTGTGTGATGATTAAATTCATTAATAAACATAAAGTGCTTAGAAGAGTGCCTCTATGTGCATTAGCTGCTGTTGTTTTTTTTTTTCGTTTATGGAGAGAGAATTATTGTAAACTCCATGAGAGAGAGGCACTACGTCCTGACTTATCATTTAATTCCTAACATCTGCTACAATGCTTCATATAGAACAGGAACTCAATAAAGATTTGTGAATAAATATCAAAATAATTTTTAAAAGAACAAAAGAGAAAGGAATGAAAAAACAACCAACCAAACAAACAAACCAAAAAGGGCAAATGGGAATGCATTTGGCACAAAGTACAAAGATGCTAAGTCACTTCAGTTCTTCACCACTGGGCTAGATGATAAGGTGTACTTGGAGTCCCTGAATCTTTCCTTTAACCCTCATGAGAACTTTGACTCTGTCCACCTCAGTCAAGAGTGTTTTTTTAAAAGACAGTGATGGGGAGGGACTTCCCTGGAGGTCTAGTGGTTAAGACCCGGAGCTTCCACTGCAGGGAGTATGGGTTCAACCCCTGGTCGGGGAACTAAGATCCCTCATGCCCCTAGGTACAGCCAAAAACAACCCAAGAAAACCCCACAGAAAGACAGTGAGAGGGAAAAGGATACTGCATACAGGGAATGATTTAACACAAGACATTAAGAGCCAGGACAGCCTGTGTTTTCTTCTGCAGCCCACGGAATCATGACCTGCTGAAGCCACATGTTCTGATCCTCAGCTTGATCTATAAAAATCAAACTCTAGGGCTTCCCTGGTGGCGCAGTGGTTGGGGGTCTGCCTGCCGATGCAGGGGACACGGGTTCGTGCCCCGGTCCGGGAAGATCCCACATGCTGCGGAGCGGCTGGGCTCGTGAGCCATGGCCGCTGAGCCTGCGCATCCGGAGCCTGTGCGCCGCAACGGGAGAGGCCACAGCGGTGAGAGGCCCGCGTACCGCAAAAAAAAAAAAAAAAAAAAAAAAATCAAACTCTAAGTACGTGCATGCCTGCCTGCAACCAGGCTATGCGATCATGACTTCAACAATCACTTGTCACCTGCATCGCAGGAACAAAGTCAAAATGTAAGGGTATTGTCTCAGTTCACACTACTATACCAAATCACCATGGACTGGGTGGTTTAACAACAGAAGTTTCTAGAGGCTGGAACAGTTCTAGAGGCTGGAAGTCTGAGATCAGCCCAGCATGGTTAGGTTCCGGTGAGAACCCTCTTCTGGGTTACAGACTGTTGTCTTTTCATCATATCTTCATATGGCCGGAAGAGAGCCAGCTGGCCTCTTCTTATATAAGAAGAGCCTTCATCATGAGGGCTCCACCCTTATGACCTAATTACATCCCAAAGGCCCTACCTCCAAAACTATCACATTGTTATCAGGGTTTCAATATATGAGTTGGGGTGGGAGGTAGATGTAAATGTTCAGTCCACTGAAGGTGATTTGTTTCTTTATGTGTGGAGAGGAGGGGCAAAACTTCATCTCTCCCCATCTTAGGTTCTTAGGTTTTCGGCTGGGGTTCTTTAGCAAAAAGACAGATTAATAAGGGAAAAACAGTTTATTCATGGGTGCAGTACTCATCATGTGGGGAAAAACTTAACGTGAAGAGTAACTCGAAGTGGTGGCTGAGAAGTCTGGCTTTTATATGACATATTCAACAAAGAACAGTACATTTGTAGCAAAGTCACAGGACAAAGGAACATAGTTTTAGGCTTCCAAGTACAGCAAACTGTGGGGACGTAAATATATGGGAGGAAACTGATGAAGTCAGGTTTGTCTGTGGATTTCCCTGCTGCCGTCTCTGGGCTCGTAGAATTTATCTCCAGGAAAAGGAGAATTTATATCTTGCCTATAGGCGGAAAAGCGAGCAACTAGGGAGAGCCTTTCCTGTGTTCATTGCTCCTCAACTGCCTTAAGCTCAAAATAAAGTTTAGGTCAAAGAGGTTTATTTTGTGGTGATGTATTCTGGTCTCCTTCATTTACTACCCAAAAAGGCCAGGAGAAGGAGAAAAATAAATGGGAAGAATTACTCTGTCTCAGTCTACTAGTTTGAACCCCAAACTAGAAAAAGAAAGCCAAGGGAGAAAGTATAACCAGAGTATAAACTCCATGAGGAGACCGTCAAAGTATAAGTTTCAAAAAGTTAAAAATACCATTTTCATAAAAATATATAATGAACATATGTCAAAGATTTTATTCAACTAATTAATAGGGAGTCAGCAAGACGGTTAAGACTGATTCCTACTTAATGAAAGAATGTTAGAATAAGATTGCTACACTAGATATAAAACTGGTTAATGTTCTTCAAGGCAATTAATTGTAGCGTTTGGAGTTATCTTTTCTAATGGACAAAAATTATTTGCATCTTTATGGGAAAAAACATGTAACTTCACTATGATTGGGCCCTTTAATCAAGAGTAAACAGTGGACTTCCCTGGTGGTGCAGTGGTTAAGAATCCCCCTGCCAATGCAGGGGACACGGGTTTGAGCCATGGTCCGGGGCCGCAGAGCAACTAAGCCCACGAGCCACAACTACTGAAGCCCACGTGCCTAGAGCCGTGCTCCGCAACAAGAGAAGCCACCGCGATGAGAAGCCCGCGTGGCAATGAAGAGTAGCCCCTGCGCACAGCAACTAGAGAAAGCCTACATGCAGCAACAAAGGCCCAACGCAGCCAAAAATAAATAAATTAACTTAAAAAAAGTAAACAGTGATTTGAACAAGGTATATTCCCCCTAGATTATGAAATATTCCTTGGGTGTGCCTGATAAACAATGCCCTCCCATGACATTCAAAGTACGCTCATGTTTTTGCTTTATTTCCAAGGTTTAAATAATGTTTCTTGATAGAAAGGATTTTATTCTATTTTCTTCACTGCTGTGTTACTAGCCCCTAGAAGTAGTGCTCATAGAAAGGAATGAAATAATGCCATTTGCAGCAACATGGATGGACATGGAGATGATCATACTAAGCGAAGTAAGTCAAAAAGAGAAAGATAAATACCATGTGATATCACTTCTATGTGGAAGCTAAAATATGACACAAATGAACTTATCTACAAAACAGAAACAGACTCAGAGTCATAGAGAACAGACTCGTGGTTGCCAAGGGGGAGGGTTGGGGGAGGGTTGGACTGGGAGCTTGGGATTAGCAGATGCAAGCTATTATATATAGAATGGATAAACAACAAGGTCCTATTGTATAGCACCGGCAATTGTATTCAATATCCTGCAATAAACCGTACTGCAAAAGAATATGAAAAAGAATATGTATACATATATATAACTGAATCACTTTGCTGTTCACCAGAAACTAACACACCATTGTAAATCAACTCTACTTCAATAAAAAACAAACAAAAAAAAAGAAACTAGTAGGCTCTTGATAAATAGTCGTTGAATGAATGGTCTAAGAAAGCTTTTGTTAGTTGGTTGCTTATAACTCAGAATGCATTTTCCTCTAACGTAATGTTAGAGATTATGGTGGTTAGGTCTCTGGTCAGCCCACGAATCTTTCTATCCTGCAATGGCGCCAAGAGAGCCTGCTGCCAAGGGCAGGAATGTTTTCATGAGAAATACATTCATCTATTCAAAAGGGAGAAACAGGGAGTTACCTGGCCGTCCAGTGGTTAGGAGTCCACGCTTCTACTGCAGGGGGCACAGATTCGATCCCATGTCTGGGAACTGAGATCCCACAGACCACGCGGAACAGCCAAAAAATTGAGAACCATGGCCACATCTCTCCCACCTCCACACTTACATCCCCTCCAGCCCACCCACCAATCCCTACCCCAGAGACCTTTCTGAGACCTCAAGGTCTCTGTTGCTGGACAATGGTACGGGGAATTTCCCCAGCGATGCTGGCCGCTTTGTGCGTGGGCCTGCAGCAGGCTGTGGTTGAAGGAAAAGAAGGAGCGGGGAGCAGGTGGCCTTGGCTTTGAGGATGAGGTGCTGTGAGGCCTGGAACTCTGATTGTGTGACTCCCAGTATTGCTCTCGGTCATATGCTTTTAACTACCTTTCTTTTCTTCTGTAGGTTCCAACATGGACTTGCCTGCTTCCCTTTTACTATCACCATCTTATGTTCTGACCAGAGTCTATCTCTTCTGTGAACCACTGAAGGACAGAATGAGGTAAGGGGGTGGGCCTCAAAGTTCCAACCCTCTAATGACGCCTTGGTCTTTATGGCGATCAGCCCCCATCCTGAATCCACCAAGAGTGGCCTCATGGATTTAGAAACTGTGTACCAGGAACCAAGGACAAAGACCAAGTACCTATTTATCAGATACCCAGCTTCAACACATGAGAATTCATCTGCTTCATCTATACCTCCGCCCACTTTTCCCCAGCCCTCACCAGACTATTTTGAAGCCATCCATATTATAGAATTTCATTCATAATATTTCAATGTTTGGGACTTCCCTGGTGGTGCAGTGGTTAAGAGTCCGCCTGCCAATGCGGGGGACACGGGTTCGAGCCCTGGTCCAGGAAGATCCCACATGCCGCGGAGCGACTCAGCCTTGGCGCCACAACTACTGAGCCTGCGCTCTAGATCCCGCGAGCCACAACCACTGAGCCCGCGTGCTGCAACTGCTGAAGCCCGTGTGCCCTAGAGCCCGTGCTCCGCAACGAGAAGCCACCGCAACGAGAAGCCCGTGCACCGCAACGAAGAGTAGCCCCCACTCTCCACGACTAGAGAAAGCCTGCGTGCAGCAACGAAGACCCAACACGGCCAAAAATAAATAAAATAAATTTATTTTTAAAAAATTTCAATGTTTTTCTTTAGAAGATAAGAACTATAACAATAATACTATTACCACAGGTTTTGAAAGGTTAAAAATAATCCAAAAGTTCTGTACAGATTTGTAACTTGTTACATATTGCTAACTTGCCCTCTTAGAAGGGTGCAAAGGGGACTTCCCTGGTGGGCCAGTGGTTAAGAATCTGCCTTCCAATGCAGGAGATGCGGGTTTGATCCCTAGTCGGGGAACTAAGATCCCACATGCCACGGGGCAACTAAGCCCGAGTGCTGCAACTCCTGAGCCCACGTGCTCAGAAGCCGAGCACACAACTAGAGAGAAGTCCGCGTGCCGCAGTGAAGATCCTGCATGCCGCAACTAAGGTCTGATGCAGCTAAATAAATATAAATAAATAAATAAATACATGAAAAGCTCAATGAAGGTGACCAGATATAAAATAAATATTAAAAAAAAAAAAGAAGAAGGGTGCAAAGATTTACCCTTCCACCCCCAGTTTACAGCAGGGCCAGTCCCGATATTATCAATCTTTTTCATCTCCACCGACCTATGTCTCTTGAAAAGGATGCCTTTTTCTAAATCTCATTTCTTTGATTGTTAACGCGATTGAGCAACTTCTCATTTCGTACTGTCCGTTTATATTTCTTCTTTTATAAAATGACTATTCATGTCGTCTGTTGATTTTTCTATGCATCAATCTTATATTGATTGATAAGTTAAAATAGCAAGGATTTTAACACACATTGCAACATCTGTATTGTATATAGTAGAAAAAATTTTCAAATGAACTTCATTTTCAAATAATTGTTTAAACTATTCATGGCAGATCATACCATGGTACTCCATGTGGCCGTTAAAAAGTATATATTTGTCAAAACCCACAGAACGTACAACACCAAGAGTGAACTGTAATGTAAATCATGGACTTTGAGCGACAGCGATGTGTCAAGTCGGTTGTGACAAATCGATTGTGACAAATGTAACACTCTGGTGGGGAGATGTTGATAGTGAAGGGGCTGTGCATGGGCGACGGGGGCAGGGATATGGGAGAACTCTCTTACCTCCTACTCAATGCTGAGAACCTGAAACTGTTCTACAAAGTAAAGTCTACTTTTTTTTTTTTTTTTTTTTTTGCGGTACATGGGCCTCTCTCCATTGCGGCCTCTCCCGTTGCGGAGCAGAGACTCCGGACGCGCAGGCTCAGCGGCCATGGCTCACGGGCCCAGCCGCTCTGCGGCACGTGGGATCTTCCCGGACCGGGGCACGAACCCATGTCCCCTGCATCGGCAGGTGGACTCTCAACCACTGCGCCACCAGGGAAGCCCTAAAGTCTACTTTTTTTAAAGTATATATTGGTATGGACAGCTATTACCTAAAATTATGTATTAAATATTCATCTTGAGATCATTTCTCTCACTGAGTACACTATCTAAATACGAAAATATTACTTTGCACATACAATCCAACATAGTACAATCCTAGATTCAATAACGACTAACCACGAAATTCTATTAACATGCATTTTAAACTCCTCAATCATTTTGTTGAATCAACTTTTAAGTTTTTTTTAAAAAATAGGCTATTATTAAGAGCAGGGCTTGGTGCATCACAAAATTGAGTGGAAGGTACAGAGATTTCCCTTTTACCCCCTGCCCTACCACATTCATGACAGCCATTAACTTTATCTATATTGACATGGAGAGCCATTCATTATATATATGCGTGTGTGTGTGCGTGTGTATATGTGTATATATATATATATATATATATGTAAAGTAAAAACAAAATTAACAGAAGAATATGCATAATAAATAGGATACAATTTGAGCTTCAATATGTATATTTGTAATTGCATAGGAAATACTTAAGATAGCTAGCATATTTTATTGTTATCTCTTTTTCATGTAGAAAAACAGAAGCTCTGAGAAGTTAAATGACTTAACTAGGAACAATCAGCCATAAAGAATGATGCCAGGAGAGAAAACCAAGTCTTTCTGGCATGGAACCTGGCTTAGTCCATTTCAACATTAGGCAGGATGGTCTGAGGGAATGCCAGGAGCCACTGGCAGAATGATGCAAAAACTGGGGTTGTGGGTACATTTGTTTTAAGGAAAGTTTAAGGAAACCATGTGCATAGCTGGGCTAGTAGGAAAGCTGAGGGACATACCAAGAGCCATTGTGGAATCAATGGTTCAACCTCAGTTTAGAGCAAAACCAACCATTTTCCATTTCAGAGAGCCAAGGTTTAAATCCTGTTTTGGAGGAACCACCCCTGGCTACTGACCCTTAAAACAGTCAAGAAATTAGGTTGTCTCAGGATTCAGCCATAATCTTGCAACCTCTGTTATCTTATTGATAGAATTGTTTTGGCTTATCTAGCTCTAGGCCATCTGATACAGTCTCCTTATCCAAGGCAGAAATCCCTCCTACAGACTTATGATGGATACTTTTTCATCTTTACTAGCTCTATAAATTCTGACCTTTTTTTTTTTGGCCAGGCTGTGTGGCATGTGGGATCTTAGTTCCCCGACCAGATATTGGCCGTGCCCCCTGCAGTGGAAGCACGGAGACCTAACCACTGGACCGCCAGTGAATTCCCTGTGTGCACATTTTTATTGTATGGAAACAGTATTAAATATCTCCATCCAGTGTTTATATTTTTCCACTCAGCACTATATATTTAAGAGTCATCCATGCAGCTTTGCCCACATCTAACCTGATGCTACCCACAGAGCCGTTAGACTCCAGCACGTGCATCACATTTAACCTGTCTACTCACCCAGGAATGACCACCCACATAGACTCCAACCCCTTTCACCCTGGGCTGTGATGCCAGGAACATCGTCACACATGTTCCCACACAGACCCGTGTGAAAATTTCTTTGGAATATATACCAGGAGCAGAATTGCTGGGCCACAGAATACGTGTCTTCTTCACAAGACTAAATTATGACAGATTATTTCTCCAGAATGGCTGCGCTAGGTTAGATGCCCCCCAGCAGGGGAGGAGAGTATGTTCCTCTTTTCCCACGTCTCTTCCAACCCTCGACAGGATCCACATTTCTGATTTTTTGTCAGCCTGAAAGGTGTGAAGTGATATCCTTGTGAGTGTTTCAGTTTGCATTTCTCTGACTACTAGTGATTCTTGTTTGTATTAAGCGACTAACCCATGGTAAAGTCCGTGAACTGAGAAGGGTCAGATCGAACCTGCCATTCCAGGTGCATACGTTGTGCTGTTCCCGGGGGAAGGCCGACACCAGTTTTTAAACAGCCTGATTGCGATATAATTCACATACCACATAATTCGTCCGTTTAAAGGGCATGATTCAGAGTTGTGCAACCATCACCACCGTCACTTTTAGAGCACTTTTATCACCCCAAAGAAACCCTGTACCCATTAGCATTCATTCTCCATTGCTCCCCCAAACTCTCACGGCCCTCAGCTTTTGCAACCATGAAGCTACTTGTCTATACAGATCTACCTCTTCTGAACATTTCATATAAATGAATCACACAATATGTGGTATTTCGAGACTGGCTTCTCTCACCAAGCATAATGTTTTCGAGGTTCATCTGTGTCATAGCATGTATCCGTACTTCATTTCTTCTTACTGCTAAATAACACCCCGTTGTATGGATGTACCACATTTTCTTTATCTACTCATCAGCTGATGGACACTTGGGTTATCCCCGCTTTTTGGCTATTATGAGAAATGCTTCTGTGTACATGCCTGCACATACTTTTGTGTGTTGTGTCTTTTTTTTTTTTTTCTGTGTCTGTGTCTTAATTTCTCTTGGGTATATACTAGGAACTGCCGGGTCCAATGGTAACTCCATGTCTGACGCTTCTAGAAATTGCCATATTGCTTTCCACAGTAGCTGCACAATTTTATGTTCTCACCAGCAATGTATGAAGGTGCAAAGTTCTCCACATCCTTGTCTATAATACTTGTTATTGCCTATCTTTTTTTATTATAACCATCCTCACGGGTGGGAAGTAGCATTTTATTGTGGCTTTGATTTGCATTTCCCTAATGACTAATGACGTTGGGCATCTTTTCATGTGCTTGTGGACTATTTGTATATCTTCTTTGGAGAAATACATATTCAAATCTTTTGCCCACTTTTAAATTGGGTTGTCTTCTTATTACTGAGTTGCAAGAGTTCTTTATATATTCTGAATGCAAAAGATCCAGCAGTTCCTAGGTATATATACCCAAGAGTTTGTTCCCACAATACTTCTGACACCGAATGTGAGGGCTTTTTTTCCCCCACACCAACCAATTCTCCAACTCTCTGGACACCAAACAGGTGTCCCACACTTCAATTCAATTCTGATACTAATAATTACCTGGTGTAAGTGCAGTCTCACTTCAGGTTGTCACCTGTACTCCTAACCCACTAGCTATAAATCAAAGTTCCCATGACCCACCCTCCCAGGTTTGGTAATTTGTTAGAATGGCTCCTGGAACCCAGGAAAGTAGTTTAGTTACTGCTATTGATTTATTATAAGGATACAACTCAGGAACAGCCAAATAGAAAAGATGCATAGAGCAAGCCAGGGGGGATGGAGTGCAGAGCTTTTTCGCCCTCTCTGGATTATGCCACCCTCCCAGCACCTCCATGTGTTCACCAACCCAGAAGCTCCCGGAACCTTATCGTTTAGGGGTGTTCGTGGAAGTTTCATTATGCAGGCATGACTGATTAAGTCATGGTCATTGGTGATGAGCTCAATCTCCAGCCCCTCTCCCTTCCCTGGAGGTTGGAAGTAGGACTCAAAGTTGTAAACCTCTGATCAAGCCTTGGTCTTTCTGGCAACCAGCCCCCATCGTGAAGCTATCTAGAGGCCCAGCAAGAGTCACCTCATCAGAACAGAAGACGTTCCTCTCACTCGGGAAATTCCAAGGGATTTAGGAGCTCTGTGTCAGGAACTGGGGACAAAGACCCAATATGTGTTTATTTTTGTGCCACAGGTCGACGTAGATTGGATTGAAGAGGAGTAAAAGAAAGAAATCAAATTCCAGGTTGGTTATCAATTCAGTTTAATTCATTTCCCACATTAATAAACCTTACCTATGTGTAAGCTATTCTGATCCCTTCAAGAAGCTTACAATCGTAGCACAAACGAATGGACTGGAGACTCTTAAAACTGCGAAATACCAGAAGCAAGAACCGTTTGATAATTTCGGTGTCTCCAAGGCTTAGCAAGCGTCCTGCACAGTAGCTACTCCACAAACATTTGTTCAATATAACTGAACTGAGATAAGGAAGTAACTAAAAGATGTGGCAGAAAATATTAAGCGACACAAAAGTACAGGCCTCTCCCGGTACAGCTGTCTACACTAGTCTTGGAGTTTAAATAGGAGCAGAAGACGGAAAAAGCGGGGACAAATGTGAAAGAAATGAAGAGAGATGAAAGGAAGGACTTTAAAAACAGATCAACGACACCAGTGGTCAGATGAAGCAAATACGGAGGGGAAAGCCGGGTGGACCCTTGCCCTCAGGGACTCAGGACTTTTAAAAGGACTCTTGTAGAGATAATCAGGCTGAGCTCTATCTGCACCAGTAATGAAGGCTTCTGCCGATCTCCGGTGTTTTTAAGCAGCCCTACTGTTCTGTGCCACGCAGGTGTGAAGTAAACAACAGCAAACACTGAAGGGTATAAAAGGCCAAAATTGCTGAAGAGGAAGGCAGCAGAAACCATGTCACGAAGTGAGAACAGGGGTTAATTTTATGTTCTGTTTTCTTTTCTGCTTCCACGACTCACATGTGAACTGACTAATGGCCCTTGGAATTTTCTGACAGTGGCCAACTTCACATGGTATTTGTTTGATGCAGTTCCCCACAGGACAGTCCTCGATGCAGCAAAGGCTTTGCAAGGTAGACACACAGACGGCCAAAAGGCACATGAAAAGATGCTCAACATTGTTGGTTATTAGAGACATGCAAATCAAAACTACAATGAGGTATCACCTCATACCAGTCAGAGTGGCCATATCAAAAAGTCTACAAATAACAAATGCTGGAGAGGGTGGGGAGGAAAGGGAACCCTCCCGCACTGTTGGTGGGAATGTAAATTGATACAGCCACTATGGAGAACAGTATGGAGGCTCCTTAAAAAACTAAAAATAGAATTACCATATGACCCAGCAATCCCACTCCTGGGCATATACCCTGAGAATACCATAATTCAAAGAGTCATGTACCACAATGTTCATTGCAGCTCTATTTACAATAGCCAGGACACGGAAGCAACCTAAGTGTCCATGGACAGATGAATGGATAAAGAAGATGTGGTATATATACACAGTGGAATACTACTCAGCTATAAAAAAAGAATGAAGTAACGCCATTTGTAACAACATGGATGGACCCAGAGATTATCATACTAAGTATACTAAGTGAAGTACGTCAGACAGAGAAAGACAAATATCGTATGATATCGCTTGTATGCGGAATCTAAAAAAATGATACAAATGAACTTACTTACAAAAGAGAAATCAACTCACAGACTTTGAAAACAAACTTTTGATTACCAAAGGGGAAAGGTCAGGGGAGGGATAAATTAGGAGTTTGGGATTAAAAGGTACACCTTACTATACATAAAATAGATAACCAACAAGGACCTGCTGTATAGCACAGGGAACTCTACTCGATATCTTGTAATAAGTTATAATGGAAGATGATGTAAAGAAAAGAATATATATATACACATATATGTATGTATAATTGAATCACTTTGTTGTACATCTGAAACTAACACAACAGTGTAAATCAACTATATTTCAATAAAATTTTTTTTAAAAGAAAAAAAGGCTTTGCAAGGAATGGAAGGATTTATTCGTTCATTCATTCACCCATTCATTTAATAAATATACTTTGAGCAGTGGGCTCTGTTTTGATGTGGGGGATATTACAATTTAAATGAATATCCACTTCTCACAGAGCTCACAGTCTGGGGAGTGACAGACACAAATAAATGAATGAACGAGTAAACATCTGAGGTGCTGATAAACGCTCTGAACGTGGGGATCGGCAAGGGGATAGATGGTGAGGGACAGGTATTTTAGGTAGGTGATCAAGGAAGACCCCTCTAATACACTGCTGAGTGATCAGACAGCTGACGAGGTGAGAGAGTGGTCCGTTGAGCTGTCTCCTGTGGAGGGCCAGGGTGGCAGAACAGAGGTGCCCTGGGGAGAGGGGAAGATGGGCTCAGATCGGGAGCCAGGAATAAGTATATGACATCATTTATATTAACACACACACTCTATATTCCTGGCTTCCTTTCTGCTTTATTTTATGCTGTACATGATCAGCCTGAGCTTTTTAACCATGTTATACTATATTTGTAATTCCTCTCCAACACACTGTATTTTAAAAAGTTCACTTGCATTTTCCAAGGATGTCTGGCCCTCTAAATTCTGTCACAGATTCAGATTTTTTAAAAATGTATTCCTTTAGGAAAAGAGATTCAAAGGTATGTAGCTACCATATGGCCTAGCAACTTCACTCATATGCAGAATAATGAAAACGTGTCCACACAAAAACCTGCACGTGAATGTTTACACAGCAGCATTATTCATAATTCCCCCAAAGTGGAAACCACCTAAATGTCTATCACCTGATGAGGGAATAAACAAAATGTGGTGTCTGTCATCTTAAAAAATTGAAAATGCAAAACAGACCTTACAAAACATATGTGTAAGTGATCATCTGTCTGCAACAAACGTCAAAAATTTGCCTTCTCTCAGCAGAGTTGCCTCGGCAGTTGTACTTCTTACAAGGTGGCAGGACGTGGAAGCTGCCAGGCCTCTAAAAGGCTAGGAGTTGAGACAGTGTTTCTTCTCTGTATTTTATTGGTCAAAGCAGTTCCAGTCCAGCCCAGATTCAAGGGTGTGCAGAAATAGACTCCATCTCATGACTGGGCAGTAGCATGGGAGTACAGGAAGGGAAGAATTGGAGATAAACTAGCATGAGGACAGAATAGGTTGGGGAGCAAGAAACCAGATTTAAAATGTCAGAAGCCACTAACAACTAAAGGTCAAATTACATTTAAAATAGTTAAAAGTCAGCTATTATACACCGTAGTGGATTGATTTGTTGGTCTCAATTCTTTACCCCTCCCTGTACCCACACACTTACTTGATGCAGACTATACTTCCCTGTCGCCTGACTTTGGTCTTAGATATAAGTGTTATTTATCGATTGTTGCATACCAAACCCTTCCCAAACTTAGTGGCTTAAAATAGCTATGTCACAATTCTACGGTTTGGACAGGGGGTTCTTTTGCTGTTCCGACCTGGGCTCATTCGTGAAGTTACATTCAGCTAAATAGGCAGCTTGGGGGCTGAGCTAGGACAGCTGGGATGGCCAGGCCTCTCTCCACGTGGGCTTTCATCCATGAAGAGGCTCAACTGAGTTGGGTTTCCTCATCGTCATGTGGTGGCCACAGCATCCCAAGAGGGTGAGGGTGGAAATACAAGGCCATTTTAGGCTAGGGCTCACCGAGTCACAAAACTTCACTTCTATCACACTCTCCTGGTAAAGCAAGTCACAAGCCCATCTTCAAGAGGTAAAGAACATGTCTGGGAAATAAACTACCTCTTGATGGGAGGAGGCGAAAATAGGTTATGGCCACATTGAGTCTACGAGAGCATGTGACTTGCTTTGGCCAATGGCATGGAGACTGCAGTGACTATGCGCCGGTTCAAGTCTAGGCCTAGAAAATCCTCGAGTGTCTCCTTTTCTTGTGCTTCTGCCATCGTCATGTGAAGAAGTGCCTGGGGTAGCCCACCTGCCCAAGAATGAGGGACGCTCTGAGCAGAGCTGATCCGGCCAGTCTATAGTCCGGCAGTGAGATGCAGAGCTGCCCAGCCGAGCCACACTTAGGTCAGCCAGGTCACAGAAGCAAGAACATAATAAATGATTACTGTTTTAAGCCAATGAGTATTCGGGTGATTTGTTGCACAGCAATACTAATACATAGGGCAATTTTTAAGAGCAAATATTTGCAAATAAAATTTATATCCTGTCTTATATTTGCTTCTAACTGTATAAACTATATATATATATATGTCACTTTCAGAGGCTCCTCTAGTTAAAGGCAATAGAAGAAAAAACTGCTATCTTTGGGGAAACATCATTAGAGTTTCCACTACAACAGCACTTTCAGAAGCAAAACCCCCATCACAAATAATTGTATTCATTCATCAAATATTTACTGAGTGACCAGTATGTGTAAAATACTACACCTGAGACTGTGGTATCTACAGTGATGAATGTGCGTGTGTGTTATGATCAGGTTTGGTAGCTCTTAACAGAAATGGTTGTTATGGTTGCTCCATAGATCAGCTCACCAAAGATCTGACCTCCTATCTTACTGCTCTGCCACCTCTACCATGTCATATTATGACCCAAGATGATTCTTAAGTTCCAGCCGTCATATCCACAGTCCAGGAAAGGAGAATGACAGAAGGGCATGCCTCCTTCCTTTGTATTGTAACTTTCTGGAAGTCCATGTGTTTCTAATTACATCTTACGGCACGAATTTAACAGCAAGACCACACTAATTATACGGGAGGCTAGGAAATAAGCTTTTCTTTTTGCCAGCAGTATGCCCAGACGAAAATCAGGGGTCTGTTACTAAGGAGGAAGGGAAGAATGTATATTGAATCGGGCACCTAGCTGTCTCTGCCACAATACATAATGGATTTTATTTCCTGGGAGCAACTATATTAGTTTCTCAGTAATGACTATACTAGTAAATCTATTGATTTTTCAGTCCTGATCTATCCATTCCTGTTGTCAGCATTTTCATTAACATTTTTGGTATTTCTTATATATGTCCTATCATTATTCATGTTCACTTACGTTCAGTACCTATACACCTAGGATTTATATGTTCCTTAAAGACAGAGAATATCTATCTATCTATCTATCTCTATATCTCCACAGAACTCACTGCGGCTGCTAAATGGTGACTGAAGTCAATTATTAAGACAGTCCACCTTCCCCTCATGTTCCTTCTTCTGGAATAAAAAAGTCTGTAATATAAATTCCAGTCCTGTATTATTTATATAACACGTCTTGATCTTTCAAGATCAAGTGGATCTCCACTTGATCTCGTTAGACTTCTGGTTGATGAATAACTCACTTTTGATACAGAGAAAGCAGTGGGTCACCATGTATTCTGGACCCCATGCAGTTAGGTCAAATGGGGAAGTCCTTAACTTATATTATTGAGGCTCTTTCCTTCAATATTCTCCCATTATTCTGTCAAATACCCCTAGAATTTGCCCATTAGAAATTAATTTCTTTGTGTTAAGAAGTATCTATTTTCTCATTAAATGCATGGAAGGTTATCTTTATAAGCTATTCACCAGTCATTCACATTTTAGAGTATTTTGGAAAAAAAAGACATTGTCCTGGGTTTGTACAATGGCCAGTATCTCCAGGTGATCGACCCTGCCGGCTTTTTAATTTCCATGGCACCACTCATGCCCTCTCTTCTCTGTTTATCCAGTTGGGATTCCGTGGTCCATTGTTATAGTTTCTCACCTCCCTGCTTTATTATATCCATGTAGCTAAAGCTTAACCTGTTCAAATCTAACCCTTCACCTAAATTAGCCTCTGCACCCAAGTAGCTGAATGTGACTGGAGAAAGACATTAACACACACTAACTGGTCTCACACCAAATCATGAACCTAGCCTCAAGTGGGTCCTTAGATCTGTCCAGCTACCCTGCCAGCTCACCTGGGTCCTCCAACGCCTCCCCCATCCCAGATGACTAATGTGCTCCTTTTCTTGCAAGTCAGTCTTTCTTTCCCTTCAAATTATTCTCATCAGCATGCATACATGCTGTAATATTTTCCATCTTAAAAAAATACCCCTCTGTTACTGCCTCATTCCTATGTCCCACCTTAAAATCAAACTCCTCAAGTACTTTTAGAGTGTTTGCTCCTTTACTTCTCATTCTCTCTTGAACTCATGACAATCACGTTTATGTGCCCTCACTGCACTGACACTGATCTTGTCTGGGTCTTCAATGACCTTTACGTGGTCAAGCCTAACATCAAACAGCTGCTTACACTCTCCTTGAAATTTTCTTTATTGCATTTCTCTCACTTTTTATTGGATTTCCTCCTAGCTCATTACTATTCTTTCTCAGTCACCTTTGCCTGGACCTCTTCCTTTTGCCAACTTCTAAATTCTGCCAAATCCCAGCGCTTTGACCTCCAGCCTCCTCTCCTCTCCATCCATCTCACTCCCTAGGTGATCTCATCCTCGTGGTTTGAAATTCTGTCTGCACACTGGTGACTCCTGAATGTATGTCTTTCGCCTTGACTTCTCCCTGGAACTGACACAGGAGGGAAAGGGTCAGGGTACGACCTTTAAAAGAATGACATAGCCATAGGGCATGACAAAAACTGGTTAGAACCAACTAGGTCCGAGGTGGCAGGAGATCTGACTTCCAGTGGACTTTGAGTCTCATTATATCCTCGCTGTAATACATTAGCATATGCTAAATGGCACACCACCAGCACCACGACAGTTCTGAGGCCAACCATAAAAGCTCAAAAAGTGGGTGGTGGCCCAATTCCTGGAAATCTCTAACCCTTCTCCAAAATATTTGGAATAATCCTCCCAGTTATTAGACTATGCAATTATCCAGCCCGTAAAAACTAACCACTCCATATTTTGGGGCCTCTGAGCCTTCCGAGATGGCTCACTTCTGTCTCTGTAGTGTGTTTCTCCCAAGGCCGTTCACCTTTTGAAATGGACCGCATTCTGTCTGTGGAATGTGTATCTCTCTAAATAAATCCACTTCTTACCTATCACTTTGCCTCTCACTGAATTCTTTCGGCGATGAGACATAAAGAACATGAGCTTCCTTAAGTCCTGGGATCAGCTGTGTGACCTCAATTAAAAGACAGTGGGTTCAAGTCCCAACCTGAATTTTGACTGGGTTCGAGTCCAGGTCCGCGGGTTGAAGTCCTATCTGGGTTGTGTGATTTCAGAACCACAGATGAATATATCTAAGTCCTATGCAAAAGCTTTACTGTATGTTTACAGGACGTCACAAAGTTAACATCCTCAAGGTGAAACTCTCCATTCTCCTCCAACAACTTTCTACCTGGTCTCCTAGTTGCTACTTTTGCCTCTCCCAGGGTTCATTCCCTGCACAGCAACATGAGTGATCCTTTTCATCACAAATCAGTTCACAACCCTCACCTGCTGTCTCTCCCCAGGTCTTCTCAACAATGAGAATCAAGTCTAAATTCCTTTTCTTTTCTGTCCTTTCCTTTCCCTATCTTATCTTATCTCGGTCTACAACGTCTTACAGACTGGTTTCTCTCTGACCTCATTTCTGCTTAATTTCACTCATTATCTATGTTCCCGTCCTGCAGGCTTCCTTGCCACTCTGCTACGGCACCTTTGTGCATGCCCTTTCCTCTGCCTGGAATATTTTTCCTCCAAATATATGCAGGGTCTGTTCCCTCTCTTCCTTCATTATGGTTCCTGCCCCCCAATGCCAGGCTTTTCCCTCACTTCCACACCTCAAATAGCACATACTCCTTTCTCTATCCCATTATTCATCATTTATTTTTCTACAGACCATTCATCGTTACAGATATCAAAGAATATATTCATCTGTTTGGTTTTCTGTTCCTTCCTCTAGAGTATATGTTCCATGAGGACAGAAATTTTGTGTGTTTAGTTCACTGCTACATCCCCAGCTCCTGGAATAGTTTCTAGTACATAGGAGGATGCATTAAATATTATTGGAATGAATGAACAGCCATTTATTAAGCAAACAAAAGAGTTTTAATAGAGGAGAGGAGAAAGAAGAAAGACATTTTGTAAGCAGGAAACAGTGTCAGAGACCAGCGAGCTCAGGACCAGTTAGGGTGTTCTAGGCAAGGACAGGGAATAATAAAAATTCCTAACATTAACTAGGTTGTCTAAAGTCAAGAATGACTCTGATCACACACAGTATGAAGAGGCTGGATTAGTACTTGCCTGGGATACTAAAAATTTGGCCTATAATTCTAGCCTGTAGTTACCAGCTCTGTGGTGTTGGGCAAATCTCTTCACCTCTCAGAATTTGCATTTAATTTTCTGAAAAATAAAGGGGAGATGAAGAGGAGGAAAATAGTTCAAAGGTACCTCCCGGCTCTAAAATTCTTTGGTCATATACTGACTTCTGGACAGGCCGAAAAAATTCTGGGGCCTTTCCTCTCCCAGGCTACAAATTTAGTTCAGTGAGTTAAGAAGACAGAGGTGAAAGATCCCTGGCGGCAACCACTACTCCGTTAAGATCCTTATCGACAGTAAACAGTATGCTCTGCCTTCTCATGGGCCACACTGGGAAACCAAAACTCCTTCTGGAATAAAACTTTCTACATCAGTTCCTTAAAAACAGACAGTAGATTCACCTAATTCCAGCTTAGCAAGCCAACACTGCAAAACGGACGATGTCTGTTGTGTTTTCCCGCCCACTGAAGTCCTTGCCAGCGGGCTAGGCTTAGGCGAAGTCACTCCTCAGGTGCCATCTGTATTCTACTCTAGCTGGTCATTTTCTCCCGCTTCAGTGCTTCCGAGTGATGTGTTTGCCCCTTGCTCTTTCTCTAAACGCAGCAGGCCTCCAGTAGATGATACTAGCTAAGCCCTACCTGGTAAAACAGGAAACGCTCTTTCTTTTTTTCTTTCCACTTAGCTACAATCTATGTTCTTTTCTGGTGCATGAATTAGTCAGAAATTTAGGCTTATGTGTACAGTGTTTTTCACTTGTGGAACACATCGAAACAGAAAGCCAATTTTTGTCAATCTGCAAAGCCAACTTTGGTTAAAGTAATTTAAAGTCTTCAAAACAGAGATGACATACAGAGAGACACTGTGGTCAGCGGATGTGCTTTGGAGACTGAGCGTCCTAGGCTAATGCCTGCTTTCCACTCACTACTTCGTGGCCTGGGGCAAATCATTAACTTCTCTGTGCCTCAAACTTTCCTCGTCTGTGAAAGAGGGATAACACTACCTACATCAAAGAGCTGTTGTGTGGACATACATAAGGTTTCTGTAAAAAGTTGATTTCCAACAGATGTTAATGGCAGGCAAAGATATTTATGGAGGCAGCAGGAAGAACATATAAGGTATCAGTGAGTTCAGCTTTCACTTTTTTTTCTTGAGAGGTGAAGAGCACAGCAGTTAGGAACACAGACTCTGGGGCCGGGTGGCAAAAATTCAAGTCCTGGCAAGGCATCATTTATAAGCTATATGACCTCAGGCAAATTACTTAATCTATCTGTGCGCCTCACCTGTAAAATGGGGAAGATAATAATAACCTTATCTCATTGGGTTGTTAGAGTTGAATGAGTTAATACACGTAAAGAATTTAGAACAGTGCCTGGACAGAATAAGCATTTGTATGGGTTAGTGGGACGGTCAAGTTTATGTGTCAATTTGACTAGGCCAAGGTACCCAGATGTTTAGTCAAACATAAATCTAGATGTCTCTGTGAAGGTATTTGTAGATGGAATTAACATTTAAATCAGTAGGTTGAGTAAAGCAGATTTTACCCCCATAATGTGGATGGGCCTCATCCAGTCAGTTAAAGGCCTTAAGAGAAAGACTGACATCCCCCAAGGAAGAAGGCGATCTGCCCCCAGACTGCCTTGGGACGTGAGTGAGGCGGCGTCTCTTCCCTGGGTCTCCAGCCTGCGACTCTGCTGCGGGGCCTCTGTGCGTGCCCTCTCTTTTGCCTAGAATACTTTCCCTCCAAATATATGCAGGGTCTGTTCTCCCTCTTCAGATTCGGACTTGCCCGCTCCCACATCCCATGAGCCAATTCCTTAAATCTCAGTCTCTCTCTCTCAGCCCCGCCCACACACACATACCCCCCCCACACACACCCTATTGCTTGTTTCTCTGGAGAACCCTAACAGTTAGCAATTATTACTTCTGTTTGCAGCACGAAGTGATACTCTGTTCTGCTTCTTCTCTAAGAGCACAAGTAATCAGTAATCACACGGCAAATGTTCACTTTAATCCTTCTGTTTCTGAAGATTTAAGAAAACTAAGAGGAGAAGATTAAGGTTTGCCTAAGCAGAGGCAAGGGAGCAAGGCGGGTCAGAACCCTCACAGCAGGTTTAGGAAATGATGAGTTTGGGTGGAATGAGTGTCCGTTTAGGGAAGTAGTGGATCAGAAGGTTGCTGAAGGGCAGGAACAAGCTCGTGGAGAAGTGTGAATGCTAGCCTCAGAAGCTTAGAATTTTTTTTTTTAAACACTGTTGGAAATGGGGAGCTACTGAAGCTTCGTGAAACCGTGCTGTAAGATGAAAAATAGTACCAGTGGGTGTAGGATGAATTAGGAGGGAGAAGCCACAGAACGAGAGAACATGTAGAAAATATTTATGTAACCTTGCATTCACCAGTTGCATACAATTCAAAGAGCACTAAGCATCTATTTCTACACTATTTTCATTGGGTCACATTTCAGGCCATATGACAGTCCCTCATGTGGGCAGGCTGACATCCCCCTCTTGGTCCCCTTCCCTTTTTTCCCTTTGCTGTAACTCTGCCCTCTTCCCGAATCTCAGCGTTCTGCCTCTTCCCTGTGGTCTATGCAAAGGTAGGGTGGCGGCAGGGAACACCATTTCTATTGTCCTTTGCGACCCGGGGATATCTTTCCTGGTTTCATTCTGGGAAGATGATTGTCGATTCTTATTTTACGGGAAGGTATCTTCAAGAAAACCAGTCCCCTCTTGCTAACTTCCCATAGCATAATCATTATGTATTATTAGTTTATTTGAATTTTCACAACTTTTTCTGGAGTATTCTTGTATATAAAATCTAGAACACCCAAAGCCAAAGTAACATTTAAATGGTAAATGCTAAAGGCTGGTTTTCGAGTCTATATTTAACACTACCAGGGTTAAGAAACACAGTCCGGTACTTCCCCAGAGTATGCTAATTAACTGGGGGAAAAAATACTGTCTCTTCTGTCATTGGAAGGGAAACTGACCAATAGAAAAGCAGTTCAGCACCTACACCCACTCTGTATACCTAATGAGGTGTGTTTGTACATGCCAATAACTCATGCTTTGGGTTGCCTGACAACCAGTGACAAATGTGCCTTTCATCATCTCTTACAATGTTACTTTGGGATACTGAACTCTAATCTAAATGAGACTTAGGAATGAGTTTAGAAAATTAGTTATAATTTTCTAAAGTTATAAGCGTACATACTTCTGAAATTACAGATCTCAAAGACAATGGCAGTTTCTATTAACATTGCATGCATTTTTCTGTTGTTTATCCACTTGTATAAAACTAGTTATTCGAACATTCCCTTCATTCTACTGACAAGAAAAGTACTGAATATCCCTCATGAAGATTACAGGGAATTTTTGGCTTGTTTCAGCCATATCCTAATAGCAGTACATTAGCAGATATGACTTGGCAATAAACACTGAGTTTACATTCTTGAAGGTACAACTCTGACCGTGTAATTCTGTATCATTTCCCACAGCTGGAAGGGTACAATTTTAATTTTAATTTGTTTATATGTTGCTTTATAGGTGGACCGAACTTTTTTTAAAAAAAACTAGATATTTATTGGCTCCTCCAGTTCACTTCAAGTAAAATCTTCAAAGAATAATAACACTTTTTTTTTATGGGACATTTAATTCTCTGCTTAATTGAATTCTTGTAGCAGTTATGAAAGTCAGCCAAGGTGGGTTATATTTAGTATTATTTTACATCTGATAAAAGAGGGGCACAGCAAAGCTAGCTACTTGTCTGAGGCCGCCCATTGGTCAAAAGCAATGTTGGCATTCCAGACTCAGGCGAGGTATATTTTCTGTGAGTCCAAGATACTTCTCAAGAGTTAGAAACTTGTTTTTTCTTTCTCATTCTTTCTAGGTAGGCTTGTATAATATTCAGCAACTGAATAATCCCTAACGTAAGAGAAAGACAGAGACAGAAAGGGGAAGAGGAGCCACAACACTCCAAGAATAATACTTAGAGAAAGCCATACTTTTCCAGTTATAGCATTCACCATACCTAGATAAATGCCTACTATCTCCTCTGCCCCCTCCCAATTTTCATGAGAACAGAGACATTTATATTTTTCATTCATTGCTATAAACCCAGTAGAAACTTCATGAAAAGTTATTGAAAAAAATGAATGAAAATTTCTTTTTGAATAAAATTGCCCCAAGAAAACCTCAACCAAATGATTTTAAGTTGGAGCTACTACCTGTATGAGTCAGGACAGTCTAGGTTAAGTTAGCTCAAGATGTAGCAGCAAACAGTATCAGTGGCTCAAAACCAGAAAGGTTTGTTTCCTGCTCAGCTATCTGTCCACGATGGGTTGGCAGCAGGATTTGTTCTCCACAGGCAGTTACTCAGGAACTGGACGGAAGGAGAAGCAGTGATCTGGAACTTTTGTTAGTTGTAATGGCAGAGGGAAATAAGCCTTGAAGGGTCTTGCAGAGGATCATTAAATGCTCCAACTCAGAAACGCTGTCACCTCCACGCACAATTCACTGACCTAAACTAGTCACAGGCTCCCTTCCTTCCCACAGCACCACCCACGAAGGGGCCAGAAACTGCCTGGAAGGCGGAGAGCAGGAAATATTTGGCAAATGGAGCTAATGACTATCATATTCCATTTCCTTGATTTTGAGCTTTTGTAATTTAAGTAACAGAATGCAATTCTGTTTATAACTTTTTCTACATTTAGAAAATACGATTTTCCTCGTAACGGCCCTATATGAGAATGATGCATAATGAGATTAAATACTTGAATAGGGCCAAATAGAAAAGTCAGAGGTGGAAACGGAAAGAGAATTCAGATCTCTATAACAATAGTACTGGATGAAGCTCATTTATTCCATATTTGTGGGGAAAAAAGCAACAATTACATTCTAAAATAAAATCAGTGCTACAAGTTTTAATAGGGTTCAAAGATAAGATGTAAAAATTGTTTGTGTCAGGGTTTTGGCAATTATTCTGGTGACACACAGAAGGGACATCTGGGCTAGCAATTCTAGATAGAAAACCACCTGAACTGTGGAAAACTACACGCTAATATCTCACACTTTAGGCATGAGGCGAGAAGTAGCATCCGGAGTCTTACCTGGAGAACTGCTGATTCTAACAGAGGAAAAGAAAAAATGTTTCCTTTTACCGTCTTAGGTTCTCTGGCTGGGACCCTGGAAATTAAATTGACAAAAGACAAATAAAGAAGAGAAAAAACAGTTTTAATCCTGTAAGTATGAATGGAAATTTCATAAAGAAATGAGACTCTAGGAGACCAGATGATTGAGGTTTATATACTATTTTAGGCTAAACAAAGGAAAAGGGGCATCGGAGTTAGGGGAGGCAAGTTACAGGAATGCAAGGGGAGGAAACGTGTGTTAAGTAAGTGTTGTCTTGTTATGGAGAAAGGAGTCTGTCAGGTGCTAACAGTTATCTCTGGGAGTAGTGCTCTTTCTGGTACTTCCAGGAGCCACCATGAAAGATGGAAATTTCCTTTATAAATGTAAATTTCCTTTACTAAAGGGGAAATTAATACTCTATTTTTAGGCAGGAGGAGGTGAAGAGCTTTTTCTGCATCTCCTGGTCCTCAGTTGCCTTTAGCTCAAAATAATCCAAAGAGGGCTTCTCTGGTGGCGCAGTGGTTGAGAGTCCGCCTGCCGATGCAGGGGGACGCGGGTTCGTGACCCGGTCTGGGAGGATCCCACATGCCGCAGAGCGGCTGGGCCCGTGAGCCATGGCCGCTGAGCCTGCGCGTCCGGAGCCTGTGCTCCGCAACGGGAGAGGCCACAACAGTGAGAGGCCCGCGTACCGCAAAAAACAAAAATAATAATAACAATCCAAAGAGGTGTATTTTGGGGGTCACATATTCTGGTACCCTTCACTGACCATACAAAAATACCATCTCTAATGTTTTAACAAGAAAAAAAATTGTTTATTCATTAGTGAATATTAATAAAATTATCAATTCATTATTCCACAGTATTTGGCCCCCAGAAGCATTAGCAACTAATCAGGAAAATGGGTAGTGTTAAATTAATTAAACAAGAAGGCCCTTAGACTGAGGTGGTTTTAACGCCTTAGTAGCCTAAGTAAACAAACCAAAACCTAAATCTATAGTGCCCTAAGGTTAAGAAATGAAAACCTAAGGACAACCAACCACAAAGCCAAACAGACTTCCCCAAATAAGGTAACTGTTTAACCTGTAGCCAATCAAATCATTTTCTTGCTTGGCTTTCGCATCTTCTCTATAAAATCTTGCCTCTAGCTGCACTCCTAACCAATTCCGGTTTGGTGCTGAACAAGTCCAGTCAGTTTTTGCTCAAACTCTTAAAATGTGTAACACGCCTCAGTTCATCTTGTAACAGTTCCAGTCCAGTGGTTCATTAGCCTAAATCTCAAATGGTTTACATCCTCACTTTATATTTTATAAGGCCTCCTGCGACCTATCCACCCACAGCCTTGTGACCCATCTTGAGTATAATTTCCCGATAGTGACTATTATCAAATAGTTCAAGTCTTTAAAATATAAAGTGAAATAAAAAGGAGCTCAACTTAATGAAGTATGGAGTGTTGCATCCACTTGATTCTTTTGGACATTAGGCAGTGATCCCGCGTGTTGAGTATATGTACATTTGTACTACATTTAGCCATGCTTCAGAGATGCAAAAAGCAAAAATAAATAATTCTAAAGAAGTAAACTGCTGGCTTTATTCCTAATCAACTGTGGTAGGATGTGGAATGGTATGGTTTTCAAATATAACTCCAAGGACTGTATTAGCAGCAAACATATGCATATTCTTCAGGTCAGCCTAACTGACCTTGTTTATCATATGCCTGTGAATTACAGTCTATTATAATAAAAGGATGTAGCAAAGTCATGATGTTCTCAAATCCTGGACACGCAGTTTGCAGCTGCTTAAAAAGAAGGTCAAAATGCCATACACAGTTACAAGTGTTTTAGACTTCCAAACTTAAAATTTCTCACGTCAACAGTTCTTGTTGCCGAAAGTTTTCACATTTGTGAGAGCAAAGCCCTTGATGATCTGGGGTCTGTGTGTTTGAGATACTGCAATACATGGTACTATATTACTGATGAACAGATTCAAAAATAACTTAACTGTATTTAAAACTCAGCCACCAGATCGCTCCATCAAAAGAAAAGGCCCAAAGACACGTACTAGAATGTTTATAGTAGCACGATCTGTAATAGCTCCAAATGTTCATCAGAAGGATGAATTCAAAGGTATATTTACAGAATGAAATAACATGAATAATCTACAACTATATGCAACAGTATGGAAGAATCTCATAAGTATAAAGTTGAATAAAGGGCCAAACACAGAAGAACGTATACTTCGTGATTCTATATATATCAAGTCCAAAGACAGGCAAAACTAATCTATGTTGTTGAAAGTCATGATAGGCAACGACTGGAAGGCAGTATGATGGAGTCCCTGGGTGTTTATAATGTTCTGTTTCTTGATCTGGGTGGTGGATACACAGGTGTGTTCAGATTGTGAAAATTCACTGAGCTGTATACACTTGGGATATATGCACTTATACAGAGAGAGACACACACACACATAACAGGGTGGGAGAGGGCTTTCTGTAAATAAGATTGCCTTGTCTGATGGTTCAGATATGCATGTGTATGTGTGCATGTGTGTATATATATATATATATATATATGGCTTCAATAAAATGATAAAAGAACAGAAAATTCCAGGAAGCCCATGAAAATTGAATCACTCTCTAAACAGAATGCTCAATGAACTGGTTTCAGAACAGTTGTCCGGGGAACGGGATACCTAATATGTCAAAACAAGCTAATAATTTATCTTTAAAATCTCTGCTTTTCTCTACCTCCAGTGATATCACCATAGTTTAAAACAGGTCATCTCCCACCTTGGAGTTCCTCTGATTTAGTCTCCTAACCAGTCTCCCAATAACCTGTTCTACCTATTCACCTACACATTGACCAAAGCAGTTTAAAGTCTAAACCAGATCCTTTTTCTCCTTTGCATAAAATGCCTCAATAGAGTCTCATTATATTTAAAATGTAAAGCAAATTCCAAGTCTTGGCTACATCCTCTGGCCTCTGTCTACCTCATCTCCTTCTGTCATGCTGCTCTCTCCCTCCCTCTAAACTAGACCCACACTGGCCTTTCTGTTCTTCCAAAATGTCAAGCTGTCCCACCTCAGGACATTTGCTCTGCTGTCCCCTCTGCCCAGAACAATCACTTTCCAGGTGCCGTGGCTGACTGATCTTCTCACTCTTTGTTTAAACGTTATTAAGTTCTTATAGAACAACCCTCTCTAGCTAACCTCAACATCCTATTATCCTCTGTATCCACATCTGTTTATTTCCTTCCTTGACATGATTTGTTATTATGTCATTTGCTTGTTTACCTCTTTCTGTTCTCCCTCTTCCTCCTCTTTAGACTGGAAGCTTTATGAAGGCATCTATCATGTCTATTTGTGTCGAGATTTATCTCCAGTGCCTGGCACACAAAAGGTCCTCCCTAAACACACAGAAATACTTGTGGAATAAATGAATCAACATTCTCAAGGGGAGTCTCCTGGCTGTCCACTGATTAGGACTCCGCGCTTCCACTGCAGGGGGCAGGGGTTCCATCCCTGGTGGGGGAACTAAGAGCTCGCATGCCACGCGGTGCAGCCCAACCTCCCCCCCCAAAATAAATAAATAAATAAAAAGTGAAAAAAACCCACACATTCTCAAGGGATCACGAGATGCCTGTTCAGTCACGAAGAACGGTGCACCGTGAGTGTTTCAAAGAACAGCAATGAAACCAGATGTCTTTCATTACCTCCGCCCAGGCAAAGTGTTGGCATTCCGTTCTGGCTTTCCTAGTTGTCACTACCGCTCCACTGCCCCAAGCGACACACTGCCTCTCCTCAACCCCCTGGCGAGGTACCAAATTTCTCGACCTCACCCACCGCAGAGGCGCTCCCTCATTGGCCAGAGCGCCACGGCCTTCGGAAGGGTGGACATCCCCGCGAGCCACCACTGGCCCAAGTTGACGTCGCTCCGCGGTGCACTGCTGAAAGTCAGCCAAGTCCAACGGCCCTTGCGGGGAGGCTCGGTCCCGTCAGAACCTGTGATTGGCTGCGACCGAGAGCCCGGGAGGCGGGCGCGCCTCGTCGCTGAGCGCGGATTGGTCGGAGCTGCCATCAGTCAGCGGGAACAGACGTGCCCCTCTCCATCTGGCAGCTGCCCGAGAAAAATTCTCGAGAATTTCCAGCAGTTGAGCCAGTGGGTGTTCTAACTGCTTGCTCCAGAGACTGGAAACATCGGAGAAGGCAGTCTTATTTACAGAAAACCCCTCTCCCGCCTTCCGTTAGCTAATTAAAATTTTTCCAGGGACATTGCCATCACGAGGTAAGAGCCTGGAGAGTGTACTTCATTTATTTAACCGTTTATGATACTTACGGATGGGGGCACAGCCCACTGCTCCCGGTCCGCGGAATGGAGGGTAAACGGAGGAGGGTTCCCAAGGGAAGGGAGGGGTAGTATCTGTTTAGTTCCCCAGCCCCTTCAGTCCGAGCCCGGCGGTCAGTGCCTGGGTTCTCTGTGCGCAGCTTGCTTTCTTTTCGAGTTCTGGAGCAGCATGTCCGGGCGGGGCCCACCTTCGCTGAGCCACCGGCTGCCGGCATTTCCTGCGGAGCCTTCGCGCTCGGCATGAACTTGACTGCGAGCTGGAGGTTCCTGCCGAGCGAGGGTGGTGGGCCGGGCTGGAAGGAGGGAGGGGACCATGGAAGGGTCGATGGACGGGAAGCAGGGGCCGCCCGCCCTCGCTTCCCTTTAGCGAGGCCCCGAGTCGCCTAGCCCCAACCCCCGGACGCGAGGATGCTGCGGGGGTCAGCGCTTTGTCGCCGCTGCAGCTGCGGCCGGGCCGAGGGAGACGTGGCGGTGGCCGGAATCTGTCCGCGGAGACTGCGGTTGGGAGGCGGGGTCTGGGCGGCGGAAGGTGCGCGAGGGAACCCAGCCGGCAGCATTGCCGCGCGCTGCGCCGGTGGGAGGCTGCGCTTGCTGCGGTGTATCGCCCTGAGTCGCCTAGCTGTCCCGGCCAGCGAAACAAGCCCAGGATCCCGAACTGTCCAAGGGTGAGCTTTTCAGGGGATCGGAAGAGAGAAGGATGCAGAGCCCTAGCTGGGATCGATCTGAGGACGTGGGTCTTGCTTTGCCAAGAGCGCACTGTAATCTCAAGGCCTTGTGGCTGCTGACGTCTTCTTTCGCAGCCGCCGTCTGTAGATTAGAGATTTCCCAGGAGGTGACAAAGGCGAGACTCCGGGTGGCAACAGCCAGGGAATTTGGAGTCTCTAAAGCTCCACCGGCCTTTCTGAGCTTCAGACTGGAAATGTGCCGCAAGGCCTCTCCGGTCCTTGCACACTCCACCAGTGCGGAGGAAAGAAGGAGGTGGTCGGCGCTTTAGAATTGGGTAGCTAAGGTGACAGATTATGTTGGTCTTGAAAGACAGCAATAGTGTCGTAGTCTAGGGGAAAAAAAGTCTCAGTTATAATTTTTCAGGACTTTTTTCTTGGAACCTTAGTCGGTTTCTGTTGTCACCAACACAGGCACCTACTTCCCTTGACTGGAATCTTAGAGAAGAGGAAGAGTGGGAGAGGTGCTGGTGATAGAACGTAAAGGAAAATTCTTCTTCTTTTTTTAAAAAATTTACTGAAAATTTAATGTGTAGATCTCAACGTTGTATTAGGTGCTCTAGAGGAAATGAAAAAGGATAAAATACACACTTTATACTCAGTTGTTCTGAAAAATTCTTAAATGAAGGTTTGGAATATGGTCTGTATCCACATTAACTGAAATGTTTTACAAGATATTTATGGAATCAGAATGATGAATACTTTTCATTGCTCCCATGTTCTTTTCTCTATTCACACATCTAAATACATATGTTCACATCAAACCTAAGAGGAGTCATTGGAGGTTTCTGTTGTTCTTGTTTTCTCCCTCATGTAGACTAGTAGATTTTCTTTCCTTCCTCCTAGCAGGGTACTGGTAAAGAGGATATTGGAGCCCAAATTTCCTGAAATACATTTTGGAGGTTTCCATAATATTTGAATCGATTGGGATGATTTTTTTCTTTTTTCTAGAGTGCTTAAAGAATTATTTTAAGAATATTAAAATTACCTGTGTTTCCATTGTGTAAGTTACTGATATAAAGATACCTGAGTGCCACTTTCTAATGGGCAAATGTGAATACTTCGTTAAATATTTTTGCTAGAGGTATAAATCTAAGCAAGTTTCAGTAGTACTGATCCCTAGAACTCCTGAGTAATTTTGGCATGTGCTTAACGAGACAGCAACAAACTGCACTTTTTACCTGCTTTCAACAGTCAAGAGCAGCTTAACTCAAATCCCAAGTGCACGCTGCTCCCAGAGACTGGGAGCGCCTCCCTTTTCCAAAAGTACATTTGGACAGCTCCAAGGTGTTTAAATCATTGCGGGATTATGCAATTGGAATGAGATGAAAATGTAAAATAGGCGTAGCAGTCTTGTAGCTGTATATGTGGCTTTCTTCATCACTCCCTCCCTTTTATTTTTAAACAAAGTGTATACTTCAAAAGTTTACTAGAAACCAAATGCCTTTTTTTTTTTTTTTCCCCCTTTCTGATGCTTTTCACCTGAGATTTCCTACTCTCAGGATGTGGCTTTTCACCAGCGCTCTACTGTGGAATCTCTATGCCTACTCTCGTGGACTCACAACTTATTTCATTTAACCCTCTTTGCTGAGAATCCCCCCTGCTAGTCAGCGTTGTTCAATCAGGGGTCAACTTTGTTCAACTGTCATAGTTCTGTGTCAGGACTTTAAAGTATGAGATTAACCAAAAGCATTGAGGAGGAGGAAGATGGAGGCCTGGTCACACAAATGAATGTTAAAATGATGAAAATGGAAAGTATTTTCAGCGTTTATTTATTGTCAGTATGTAGAATATATGCAGGCTCACACTGACACGTTTTAAAAAATTCATGTGATTAAAGTAAATCATGAGCCATACATTTTGTGTTGATTGGGGAGTAAAAACAGTTTTGGTTTTGAATAACATATAACCTTCAAATAGAAGCAAAGGAGTAAACACTTCTTTTTTTGGTAATGGGATGTGGTTTCCCTTTGATAACCGGAGGTGCTATGTCTCCCCCGACCCCAGTATCGTCATAAAAGAAGTGAGTTTCAGACTTTAGTACATGATATTAGCTAAAAGGCCAAGAGGGAACGGCCTCCTAAGTCTTCTGTGACCCATTAATAGTTTGGGAGGCCATCTTCATTCTAAATTCTGAGCAGGCAGGGCTCAGATATCTTCCATTGCTTAGGTATCCAAGGGCGTTCTTTGGGACCTCATCCTTTCCTTCTACTGCTTTACTTACTGAAAGGAGTAATGGTCCTTCCTACACACAGCTAGACTGATTTCCAAAAACTTATTGAAAATGGTTGTTTCAAATCTGTAATGCATTTTCTTGTAGATGAATTCAAGCTGGGCTTTTTGTGTGTGTTCATGTGTGCCTTTTGGGGAGATACATTTTTTTCAAATTCATTTTTTTATTGTGAAACAATTCAGACATGCAGTTGAGAATGATATAACACCCGTATACCCTCTGCCGGCATTATCAAATCGTCACATTGTGCTATTTTTTACAGTTGGTTTTTAATTCATAAAGTAACAGAACGAAACACTATGGAGACGAATTTCCGCTTAGAACCTTATTTGTATGGCAAACTGCCAGAAACGCAGCCCTCCCTGCAGGGGTGTAGGAATTCTCCCTGCCAACGCCCTGGGGAGGCTTTCGGATGAGCTGCAGCTGTTAATGTAAATGCAGAGATCAGTGGCTTATAAATCAAGGCTGCTTGTCACACGTGCAGTTGCCCCCAGTTCCTGAGATCACACACACGACCCAATTTACATTAACTAGAATAATAAAGTTTAGTAAGTTGAGAAATCTTAAACTGAACTGAGATCCTAGATTGTATCTTTGCTAAAACTTGGGCACTCTCTTGAGTACAGAACTATCATAAATATTCTATTAACCAGTTTTCTTTTTTTTAATTTCTAACTCTTGTAAGAGACTTTGTTACTGTTAATATTTTTCCCCACCTTTTCTTCAGAGCAATGGAGTTAATGAAGGGAAGACCATTTAGTTACACCTGTTTTCTATATTCTCGCTACTCAAAGTGTGGGCCTGCCCGACCAGCAACTTGTTTGCAGGACCAGGGAGCAGGTTTGAAATACAGCATCTCAGGCCTCACCTGACAGACTGAATCGGAATTTACATTTTAGCAAGATCCCCAAGTGATTGTAGGTTAAAGTTGGAGAAGCACTTGTTCTATGTGAGCTGTGCACATTGTCAAGTTTTTATGGAATTTAAACCCTGTGAATGGGGTAGGTAAATCAATTTATTTTTGATCCACTATTCTTAGAAGTAGGCTGTTAAGTGCCACCTTCTTTACAGACTTAATTCTTGGTACTATCTAATGGTATATCAGTTATATTTGAAATCATTGATGGAGTCCCTCTCTCTCTCTCTCTCTCTCTCTCTCTCTCTCTCTCTCTCTCTTTTTCTCTGTTTCTTTCTACTCAGTTGCATCGTTTCTCTGGAAGACAGCCCATTGTTGTTCCATTGACGGTTCCCTAATTCCTGAGTCCTCTGGAGTTATGTCCACAGCTGCCTTACTTACTTTGGTTAGAAGTGCTGGAAACCAGGTGAGGAGGAAAGCGCTACTCGGTGCCCGCCTGCTGCCGGACGACAGGTGGGTGACGCCCACGTGCCACAGCTCCACTTCAGAGACCAGGTGTTCTCGGTTTGACCCTGATGGTAGCGGACGGCCAGCCACCTGGGATAATTTTGGCATCTGGGATAACCGCATTGATGAGCCGATTCTGCTGCCGCCCAGCATTAAGTATGGCAAGCCGATTCCCAAAGTCAGCTTGGCGAACGTGGGCTGCGCCTCGCAGATTGGCAAACGAAAAGAGAACGAAGACCGGTTTGGCTTTGCTCAGCTGACAGACGAAGTCCTGTACTTTGCAGTGTATGATGGCCATGGCGGACCGTCGGCGGCCGATTTCTGTCACACCCACATGGAGAAATGCATCCTGTACGTACAAATGATACAATGGCTTTCACTCTTTGCAGTGTGCCTTATGCTTCCTGTTTAAACTTTCACCTTTTGGCTGAGACATTCACTGCTTCTTTTTGTTTGTTTGTTTTTCTATGTATGTATGGCTGCATTGGGTCTTCGTTGCTGCTGTGCGTGGGCTTTCTCTAGCTGCGGTGAGCGGGGCTTACTCTTCGTTGCGGTGCGCGGGCTTCTCACTGCGGTGGCTTCTCTTGTTGCAAAGCACGGGCTCCAGGCGCACGGGCTTCAGTAGTTGTGGCTCGTGGGCTCAGTAGTTGTGGCTCGTGGGCTCTAGAGCACAGGCTCAGTAGTTTTGGCGCATGGGCTTAGTTACTCCGCGGCATGTGGGATCTTCCCGGACCAGGGCTCGAACCCGTGTCCCCTGCGTTGGCAGGCAGATTCTTAACCACTGTACCACCAGGGAAGTCCCAACATTCACTGTTAAGGTAGTTATTTGAGTGCTTTCACACTATTGTTTTATGAACAAGCAGTTGCTCAAGCATGCCAGTTATTACAGATGATTATTACCACTTCAGAAATATGTATGTTTTAACAACTCCCTTGGTGAGAGCATTGACCAGAATCTGCAGCCCTTGACTTGTGATCATTTCAAGTGAATTAACATAATAAAGTACATGATCTCATGTACTCTGAGAATCTATGAGTAACATTTACTCCTATCAGTGCAGGGCACACAGTGCTTCAGTAAGTGGTAATTATTCTTTCAAGTGGTATGAATAGCTCGGAATACTTGTTGAAAATAGCTTTAGATGACTGGCATTAGAATAGGGAAAATGCTTTTAATGAGGGTGCTTTGGAGCTCTTTAAAAAGTTTATTTACCGCAATTATTATTAATGTATTTTTGAGGGTCACACTACTGCTAGAATTAAAAGAGGGGGAGAACATGTGACAGTTATGACCACGTGACTCTTCTTCCCAAGCATAGTTATTCATCCCGTTCATCAGTTGATTTATATATATTTTGCCTTATTCCACAAAGGAACTCAGTGGCTTAAATTTAATATAAAGGAACTCTTGACTTCTCAGGGTTGCGATAGTGAGGATTAATTTTTTAAGGATGGAGACTTGGGCTTTTATTTGACTGTTTTTAAAGGCTTATCTCTGTGCCTGATTCTTTCTCAATTTGATTCGTTAATATATGGATCTGAAGCCTCTGAAAGGCAAGCCACGGAGGTCCATTGTATGGAATGACTCTGCTAGCTGGAGGGACCAAGAGGAAGGCTAGAAACCTGTAGTCAAATGACTGTTTGGGGCTCTTTTTTCCTCTCCACGAAGGGATTTGCTTCCTAAGGAGGAGAACTTGGAAACTGTGTTGACCTTGGCTTTTCTAGAAATAGATAAAGCCTTTGCAAGGCACGCCCACCTGTCTGCTGATGGTAAGTAAAGCAATCTCTTTCCTTACTGTCCTGGGGCATTTCAGGGAAGAAGGAAACACTTTAAGCCCTTTAGGGGTGGGAGTTTTAATGTAAGTTTATTTGTAAGGATACTTACGTTGAAAATGATTTTTTAAATGAAGAACCACTTTAAATGTTATTTGGAATCCAAACGAAATCCACTTTTAAATGAACTATATTGGAGATTGTTTTAGAAATTGGAGCTCCAAAATGGCTCTGATATTGAATTTCAATTTTAAAAAGATTAAAAAACATTTTTTAATCTGTTTGATTGCTTGTTTTATGGGCAAGAGGTCCGTACTATGAGAGGGTTTATTATTTTGGGTTTTTAAGAGGAATCTGATGAGCAAGTACTGAAATTCACTACGGGGTAATCTAATCTAGCCAGAGTAAATGTCCACATCAGAAGAAAATTGCTAATTGGTCCTCAATAGAAAAGGACAATGGCTAATATGCACTACTCTGTAAAATTAGAAGGAAGATCTTTTTTCTTCCATTTCTTAAAAAACCTTGATCGTGCAGCTTTCCCGTGGTAACTAGTTGACATTTTTTTAATTTGTTAAACACAAGGCCATGGCAGCTGAATTTTAGAATTTGTGTACTGTATGGCCTTACATTTTGAAAGTAAAATGTTTCTGATTTTGACTAAATTTATCAAAACCATTTCAGGAGAATGTAGCTGATGTTTTTTGGTTAGCTGGGCCCCCAGTTTATTGCTCATAAAGTTAACCTTGAAAACTTCTGTAGCAACCATTTAAATGTATGCATATAGACCTCATAACCGATTTGAAAACGAATCACGCAGTAACGTTAATCTGTGTTTTGTTCGTCCTTTTGTTTAAAGGAGGTCAAAGTGTACCACAGCAATGTTATTTTTGTAATTTTCAGTTGGAGTGCATAGGGCTGGAAATTTTTGCTATTTCACAGATGAGGAAGTGAAACTCAGAGAGAGGTAAAAGGTCAGTTGCAGAGTTAGGACTGAGATGTTCCTGGCACCCACCGTGGCCTCTCTCATGGGCGTATTTAAAGATGAGTATTAGAGAGGATGATTCTAGGATGGCTCTATTTGCCATTTTAAGAAGTTTTTCCTCCTCTTTTTCGAGAAACTTATCATCATCATACTTCTCCGAAAAGCATTAGAGTCCACTCTCTTTGTTCAGTTCAGGGATTTATTTTCTCGTTTGTAGATTATTCAGGCCCGTTTTCTCTTCTCCGTTCCTTAGGACCTTTTTTCCCCCTTCCAGCTGGCCCCTCACCTTGTGAAAATAAGGGTTGAGAGATGGTAGAGTTTAGCATAAGATTCTGTACTTGTTCCTCGTGGGTAAAGCATACAAAAGTGAAGAGATTCTGTACTGGTTCCTTGTGGGTAAAACGTACGAAAGTGAAGAGGACATCAAAACACTTTCTTATAGCTGTATTTTTATAACTCTGAATATTGGTATGCTTTTATCTCATCCATAAGCAGGTCGGCTGTGTATCACACCACGAAGTTTATTGGCTGTAGTGCAGGTGGCGTGCCCCAGCTGTTGTGTAAATAGGTAGAGCTCACTGGGCAAGGTTTTCAGAAAGGAATGTTCAACTTTACCATGGGAATGTGGCCAACAGTCAGAAACCATGAACCCTTCCTGGGTGCAGTTAGCCCTTTTGTAAAGGATCTACTTGACGAACATGCTTAAAACTGTGATAGGTTTGGTATAAAATGTGAGAGTACTCCTTTCATTTATTAAATAATAAATGACAGTTAAAGGGAATTTTGAACTTAGGGAGAGAATTGACTTAACTTGCCTACCTTAAAAGAACCTTTCTAAAGATACCTTTCTCACATCAATTCAGTTGTGCAAAGACAATCATAAAAATGTACTTCATTTCTAATAATGAAAATTTAGTTATTTAACTTAGTTCCTCTGTCACATACTTTGAGTTAATGATCTCAGACCTTTCATAAGATATTCTAAAGTTTATTTTTCATCTGATGGCCATTTGCTTGCGAGTATAATGGAGCATGACAGAACGATGGTTAGTGTACTACTAAAAGAAAAAGAAAGGGTCTGTTATGGCATTGTTGTTCTTAAGTCTTATTTTCGATGTATTCTTATAGATCAATTAGTCTGTGTGGTTTTTTTTTTTAAAGTAAGTATTTTGAGAACAACTTTAAATTTATTCTTAATCAGTTGCCAAGGCTTTCAAAGGTGGCAAAAATTGCCTTTTGATATTTGGGGGCTATTTTATCAAATATATTAAAGCCACTAAAGATAGGATGCTGTACGTCGTTTAACCTTTCAATATGCGGATTTAAAAAAAAAGCAGTGTACCACTTCAGATTTCAAAGTGATTATTTAAATTAAAAAACATTTTTTAGTTTTTAGTAAGAACTGAAGCAGTATCAGTATTATAAGAGCGAATAATATTCTTTTTGGCATAGCTGTGAGTAGGGCCCATGCTAGTTAAATAAAATTGTGAAGTAAGTGCAGTTTGCCCTCTCCAATTTCTTTCACCTTTTCTTTTAGCATCAGCTCCATTTTCCCTCCTTGAACCCTTTCTGTGATCAGCTTGAGGGTAGGGGCCATGGCTTATTCATTTTTGAATCTCCAGGGTTCAGCACCCTGTAGAGAGTCTGGAAGGTACTCAATAATTATTTGGACTAAACTGATCTCCACTGCCTACTCTTTCTTACCAAAGTTATTATAACTTATCCCTTGATTATCCTATAGCTGATTTAACCGAATTATTAATATAATGTGTATATTTTAATGAGTTATCACTTCTAGGGGGGATCTGAGTTTTGAGTAAGGAAAGCTGAAAAGAGATTGGTTAAACCATAGGAATGAATCACTAATGCTGGAATTTCAGGTAGGGAAGAGTGCCCCACGTCATACTATTAGCTTTCTCAAAAGAAAGTGAAAATAATAAAGTGAAAATAAAACACTCTCTTCTTTTTAAGACTTTCATCCAATATCTGCATAAAATACTTCCAATTACCTCATTAGCATTTAAAATATTTACTATTTCAGTTGAAAATGGGGGTAGTTGGAGGAGAATAAAATCAGAATGCCACTTATCAAGAAACAGCCCTTAAGAAATTCCTGGCTATTTTTATTGATTTGTTGTAGATGCATTTTCAATTTACCCTTATTTACAAATAGCTAATTTCATCATCATCGTTGAATATTTTGTATTCATTTTATACCAGTCATGTGTATTTTTACAATTAATGAAACCAGCCAGTAAGTTCAAGTGATGTCCCATTAGTCTATTGTTTAATGAACAAATTGTCACTCAAACCAGATGGTAGAAAACTTAGATGATATCCTATATATCCGATAAACTCTTCGAAGTGTTTCTAGATTGCTTAAGATTTGAAAGCAACAAAGCTCCCCAAGAGACAAATGGATCAAAAAGAGAAGACTTGCTCTGACGTTCAGAGTGGGAGACGTTGGTGGCAGCATTGTGAGTCTCATTGGAAACTTCCATGCTCTTCATGTTCCTTGATCTCTTTATGGAAGAATTACACTAAAAAATAACCAGTGTGAGAAATGCAATGTTTTTGATTTCCCTTCTTATGTTGGAGGCAGCCAAAAGCAAAAAAAAACAGGGACAGCATTGAAGAGACATTCTTATTGTGCTGTTACTGCTTCAGCTTGTCACTGATTTAGTGTTTATGATTCATACATGTCTAGAATGCCCATTTTTGATAAACACTGAAACTGTATTGGTTTATACATATTATTTTTTACACAGTTGAATAATTACTGGGGGGGGTTATACTTTGAAAAGTACGGCTTTACTCTTTGTGTTGCCATTCAAAATCTTGATCATTTTTCTTTTGATATATTGACCTGCGACACTGGAGGAAAGAGAGAGCTGCAGAAACTCCCATTTCACGAATTACATAAAATTGTAAACATTCATTAGAGCTCAAGAGCCTTGCTAGCCTTTATTTAAACAATTAATTTAATCTTCTACTCAAAAAATGCCTTATAGATACTAAAAGCCTTGCATTTAGCACCATTAACAAATAAGTCACTCCTTGTATCTGGTATAGGAGGTGCTTTGATTCCTTCTTGATTTATATTTAAATCCCAGTAATTTGGTGGTATACTGTAGTTCACATCCTCTCTGGTATGCTTGTCAGATACGAACTACTCAGTGCTCTACCCATGAATTCCCATGAATTTTCCCCTTTGTAACTGGGACAGTTCTGATATCGATACCAAACAAATTTACGGTGCATTTTTTTCAACTCAGTAAACGTACCGATTTACTCTTCAAGACTGACTGACCGACTATGTGTGTGTGCGTGAGTATATAGATGTGTGTCTGTGTTACCACAATATGTGTCTTGGTACACATCCATTTGTATATAGGTTTTCCTGCCTTGGGAAGCCACAAAACCAAGAAGTGTTGCTCTGTGATGAAAAACAGACTCAACTACAAAATACCATCAACTTTGGGCAAACTGAGTTTTGGAATCATTGATTTGGCATCTCCTGGAATATTATATAATCTGCTAGTGAAACTTTCACCAAAATAAAACCCTTCCCCTTATTTTGCAGCTCTTTCTCTACCCTCCCCTGTGTTGCAGGTTTGTAATGTTTGAGCACAATTCCTGGGTGAATTTCCTATTTGCCTCTGTGCGTGTTATTTGTGGCAGAGAACTGTACCTGGTCAGCAGCTCTAGACCTGGAGCCCGTGGACACTATATGCTGGGCTTCAGTGGAAAGAGAGATCTGCTTAATTTTGTCCCAGGTGAAGGAGTCCAGCGGTTCCTAGCCTGGACTACTGGAAGGTTCCCACATCCTCTTTGTCCCATTAGTTGAGATGACTTGCAGTAGAAAATGTCCAGTGAGTGTTAAGAACTTATTGAAAGATGTCTTGGTTTTATAGTTTTGTTGTTAGGGAAAAAAGTGAGAATTTTTACTTCCATGTTAAATGTTAATTGACAATAAATGCTGATTTAATATTTATATTCTTACATGCTTAGCAAACCAGAATCCACAGTTTTGAAAACTTTCCCATAAATCCTGGGATTTTGGAACTGTGAAGTTGGGTTGGTTAAAAACTCGAGCTCTTTTAAATTCCCAAATGGCAGAGCCATGAATTATAATCCTAAGCGGCTAAACTTGAAGTTTTCATTTATGAGGTTTTAACTCCTGATGTAGCCAATTCAAAACCACTTTTAAGAAAAAGCTGCTCCTGGGACTTCCCTGGTGGTGAAGACTCCGAGCTTGCGCTACAGGGGGCACCAGGTCGATCCCTGGTCAGGGAACTCAGATCCCGCGTGCTGCTGTGGAGCGCGGCCCAAAAAAAAAAAAAAAGAGAGAGAAAAGCTGCTCCTGTCAGTTTAAACAAAGGAGAATACTAAACTCCCTGGACAGGTAGCATCTGAGTAAACGCCTGTGTTTTCTCGCCTGGCTCTTCTCATCATTTGAAAAGATTACAGAAGTTCAACTGTAAAGCTTCCCCTGTATAATGTTTTAGGACACTCACAAGTTGACATTTGTAATATAAACATCACTGATCCACTAAAACGTTTGTGTTGTACAACTATGATATGTTATATATTTTAGTTTTGCCAAGACGATACTACTTTGGCACAGCTGTTCCAAAATCAAAGAGATAAATGGGAAGATAGTGGAACCATATACGCTCTCTCTCCATAAAGTAAATTCGGCACGGATATAGAAGATTAAGCAGGGTTTATTCATGGTTTTTTTCCATTTTCCTCTTCCGATTAAAGCAGGCATTTTAATATACTGATTGGAAAATACATGCATATATATCTTTCCAAAATGCATTACTGCTGTTTTTAAAATTGTCTTTAAAAAAAAAAGGGAAAGACTGAGCTGCAGTCAGTCACTTCCTAAATCTGCCTTTGAAGTCAAAATCATCTTTAGATGATCACCTGAGCATTTTACTTAGATGCTTTAAAGAATTAACCACGTTACTGAAGATAATACCTGCTTTAAATGCTATCTTTTTTGATTCTTTCCATTTGCTTTCCTTTTTAGCCCATAATTTCACAGTACTCTCACTTTGACAAGGCTCAATGCACCCTCAAAACTTTTAACAAGTAGGAAAGAACTCAGGGCAGACACTGTTAGAATACACACCAAAGAAAGATGCAAAGATGCCCTTTGGATTGGATGGAGGAAATAGCGGTGACCTCCAGCCAAGCAACGTATAATTTTGTTATTGGTTGGAGGAAATTAATATTCTTGGAGTGCTCTGGGCCCAGGGCTTGACCACAGGATTAGCACTTGGCAGCACTGTCCGGCATCTGGGGACAGACTGGTGGTTCGGTGGAACTACAAGCGTGAACTATACCAAGTTTATGGGAAACTAGAATGAATTTCATTCCCTGCCCTCCAGATTTACTCCTAATATAATGACGGCTGTACCTTTGTTTCACGTCTGGGGAGGACAAAGATGAGAAAAGAATGTGAACCTTTAACCGTTTTAGGATTTTTTTGGGTGAACATTTGTAAAATTAAAACAGGTGTAGAAGGAAAGAATATAAAATATAGTGCTTGAAGAGCCAATGAGGCACTTGGCATATCTTGCTTAGCCTATTAACTGATAATAATTTCACAGGACAGGGGTAAGAAATGGAAGAAAAAAGCTGAGTGCATAGATTTTAGAAAAGTTGGCTTGCCTGAATGGGCTCTGTAGACCTAAATCATCCTGCCATATTAGCCAATCTAATTAAAATGTAATACTCTTAATCCCAACACCTGATGTACACACAAAGGTGTAATAATGATCCATTCAAGTGAACCCTACTGTATATAAATAGAAGCCATTTGGAGACAGTGATGCATTTTTTACCAAATTAGGTTAGCAACTTTTTCTGTTTGCATGGAGCCTTGTTACTGAATTAAATACCTCTTTCTCTGCATGCGCTTACTTACATAGTTCATTTGCATTTTATTTGCATAGCTCTAGTTAAATTAGAATGATACATTTCAGCACTAGTTTAACATGCCTATGTTTTATCTTGTAATAAAAATTCCACATCCAATCATTTGACCGTCACTGACTTGTACTCTTTTTCATCGTGTCTGCAGCGACCCTTCTGACCTCTGGGACTACTGCAACAGTAGCCCTTTTGAGAGATGGTATTGAACTGGTTGTAGCCAGTGTTGGCGATAGCCGAGCTATTTTGTGCAGGAAAGGAAAACCCATGAAGCTGACAATTGACCATACTCCAGAAAGAAAAGATGAAAAAGAAAGGTACCACCTCCACTCATCAATTTTCTATAAGGATAGTATTTATATAGTTCAAGACAGAAATAAAACCTTGCATTTTAAACTGATTTTATGCTAAAGTTTAACGGAGCCTTGGTTTTCTGGGTATCACAACGTAGTCTTTTAACTTTTTTTTGACCAGGATTAAGAAATGTGGCGGTTTTATAGCTTGGAATAGTTTGGGACAGCCTCACGTGAACGGCAGACTTGCGATGACCAGGAGTCTTGGAGATCTGGATCTTAAAACCAGTGGTGTGATAGCAGAACCGGAAACAAAGAGGATTAAGGTAAGAGAGGACTTGCAAACCCTTGACACACAGGCAAGGAAGGAATGCAGGATTGTCTCCAGCCGCAGGCTTTCTTGGAAGCCTTAATTGAAGCCAGAATGACTTTTATTTTTAGTTTTTGAAAAAATATTCATTTTATTTATTTATTTATTGGTTTTGGGCTACATCGGGTCTTACTTGTGGCGCATGCGATCTTTTTGTTGTGGCACGCAGGCTCTTCCTCGCGGTGTGTGGGCTCCTCTCTCGTTGTGGCGCTCGGGCTCCAGAGAGCATGGTCTCAGTAGTTGCGGCGCACGGGCTTAGTTGCCCTGCGGCATGCAGGATCTCAGTTCCCCGCCCAGGGATTGAACCCGCGTCCCCTGCACTGGAAGGCGGATTCTTAACCACTGCACCACCAGGGAAGTCCCCAGAATGGCTTTTAAACAGAAGTTATTAATGGAAGGATAGATAAACTTTTCAGATAAAACAGGATAGTGCTTTCCTGGCCTAATGTATGAGGAAGTGTTGGCTTTGTGTCACCCTGCCGTGGAATTTGCCTGGAAGCATCACTGCACTGCCCTTGCTGACCTGCACCTCATCATTCAGCATCCCTCTCCCTTGGAAGCTGAGCCTGACTTCCTTTTCCCACCAAGCTAAATAATTGTCCCACCTCTCTTGTTGTGACATCTTCTGCTTGCTACTAATCATTGCCCCCACTACGCTACGCTTCCCCCAGCATACACCCAGTGGTGAGCTGACACTTCACCTGTGCAACCCCCAGCCTGCTCTAGTACCGGGCACATTATAGTGTAGGCGCCCAGTAACGGCAGCAAATGACTGTTAATTTACTGGACGATTTTATGTCTTATACATATCCCACTTATATTCATTTCGTCTAACAAATACTTACATAGCAGTTTACTATGTGCCAGGCTCTGTTCAAAATAGCTACTCCTACCCCATTTTACAGAGAAAACAAATCTGGAGCATATACACTTCAACCTACCTATGTTTGCCCTGTTGAAAAACAGAGGTGGGTTTCACACCCCGGGAGCCTGGCTCCAGAGACAGTGCTCTCAGCCATTACACCAAGCCGCCCGGTAGCATTTAGCTACCGGGCTTCTTCCTCCAGGGTGTTACTAAGTAAATGTTAGGCTTGTCCTCAGTGATTGATGCTAAATGTTGCCACTTTTGCCCTAAATGCAGGCCTTCCATTTTCACTCTGTTTGCCTACAAGCTCTGACACACGGCTGACCACTCGGAAAACAGATTAAATTGTTGCATTATGAAGATTATCCTCAGGCTGTCTGGTTTATAACCCTGTGCGTTTGGTTCTGACCGCAGCTACATCATGCTGATGACAGCTTCCTGGTCCTCACTACAGATGGCATTAACTTCATGGTAAACAGCCAGGAGATCTGTGACTTCGTCAATCAGTGCCACGATCCCAGTGAAGCCGCCCATGCAGTTACTGAACAGGTGACACAGCAGAGCTTCTGCTAGAGAAGTCCCAGGGCGGGGAGGAGAGCACAAAGCCAGGTGCAGGTTTCGCTGCAGCCTGGAGGGGCCACCACTGACTGCAGATTTCTTTGAAATCTTGTGTTTTAGCTTTACTATTACATGGAATTTTACACTTCATAATATTTCCAATTAAAAATGTTTTTACAATTCTTCCAAGTAGTTAAGTAAAATCAATATGCCAGGGAAATGAGCTATGTTTATTTTTTGGCTTTGTACACATCTTGAAATGACAGTAACAGCATTGGTAAATTATAACATTAGCAAATACTAATGTCACCGTGTGTCAGGCACTTTTCTACTCACATGTATTTAACTCATGTAATCATCATGATAACCCTCTGAGGCTGGAGCTAGAATTATCCCTTCTTCACAGAGGAAGAGAGCAGAGGCACAGAGGCCGAGACATTAAGTAACTTATTCAAGATGGCAAGATTGTCACGTTGCAGAACTGGTCTTCAAACCCAGACAGCCGAGCTCCTGAATCCAGCCACTGGACCATTTTAAACTAGACTGCTCCACATGAGTATCCAATGTAGAAACACTATAGCATAGTCAATTTCTGGTTTTGAAAAATGGGTGTGTAAAAACAAACAAATACACAAAGGTATATGGATGAGTGGTATGTCGGTGTGCCAGTCAGAGCTAAAATTTGGAAGCTGGATAATATCCAGTAAAAAAAAATGTAAAATTTCCATGTGTTAATACTCTGTTTGGATAGATAGTTCTTTTTTTTTTTTTTTAACTTTATTTATTTTATTTATTTATTTTTGGCTGCATTGGGTCTTCATTGCTGCATGCAGGCTTTCTCCAGTTGCGGCGAGCAGGGTCTACTCTTTGCTGCGGTGCACGGGCTTCTCATTGAGGTGGCTTCTCTGTTGCAGAGCATGGGTTCTAGGTGTGCGGGCGTCAGTAGTTGTGGCTCACGGGCTCTAGAGAGCAGGCTCAGTAGTTGTGGCTCATGGGCTCACTAGTTGTGGCTCACGGGCTCTAGAGCGCAGGCTCAGTAGTTGTGGTGCACGGGCTTAGTTGCTCCACGGCATGTGGGATCTTCCCGGACCAGGGCTCGAACCCGTGTTCCCTGAATTGGCAGGTGGATTCCCAACCACTGCGCCACCAGGGAACCCCTATATCATATATTTTCTATCAGTCTTTTTCTTCAGAGTTTTGACCTCAGGCTCTGAGGTATTTTCTTTTTTTTTTTAATAAATAAATTTATTTATTTATTTTTGGCTGCGTTCAGTCTTCGTTGCTGTGCGTGGGCGTTCTCTAGTTGCGGCGAGCAGGGACTACTTCCCGTTGCGGTGCGCAGCCTTCTCTTGTTGAGGAGCATGGGCTCTAGGCACGCGGGCTTCAGTAGTGTGGCTCGTGGGCTCTAGAGCGCAGGCTCAGTAGTTGTGGCTCGCGGGCTCGAGTGCAGGCTCAGTAGTTGTGGCTCGCGGGCTCGAGTGCAGGCTCAGTAGTTGTGGCTCGCGGGCTCGAGTGCAGGCTCAATAGTTGTGGCCCATGGGCTTAGTTGCTCCACGGCATGTGGGATCTTCCTGGACCAGGGATCGAACCGAGGAAGTCCCAGGCTCTGAGGTCTTTTGAAGTACATTTGCTGTAATCCCAAGCACTTACTAATGCTGACTATATAATTTGCTATTTGCATTAGTTCCTAAAATTGATTTATAATTCCACTGTAGGAAGTTTAGTTTATGCCAGTTTTCTATTTTGTATAGACTGTAATAAACTTCTTACAGTTTTATATCTTTATACACATCCACTTCCTTAGGTTATTATTTCTTTAAGCTAAATTCCTAAGAGCAGAATTGCTAGGTAAGAGCTAACACTGAATCCTTAACCCTGCATTATTCCCTATGCTAAATGCTTTACGTGTGTTTTCTTCTTCAGGAGCTACGTAGCTTGTACCTTAGTCCACTGGTGTATTTATTGCCAAAACCGCTACAGTGGCATATAGTTAATATAGTGGTTTGGGACATCAGTTATCCTATATGCAATTGATACAAACCACTGTGAAATAATTGTGTTAGTAACTGTGTTTGAAGCCAGTTTGGCCTTCCAGAGAAAGGCCATTTCTTTTTGTACAGACTCTGATTTCCATTGTTCATCTCTTCCTTCCTGCCGTAACTTGCAGGCAATACAGTATGGTACTGAAGACAACACTACTGCAGTAGTAGTGCCTTTTGGTGCTTGGGGAAAATACAAGACCTCTGAAATCAACTTCTCATTCAGCAGAAGCTTTGCCTCCAGTGGACGATGGGCCTGATCACTTGCTGGGACTTGGAGTTTCTGTGCAGTTTTTCACTGATTGTGTCAAGAAACTGATAAGATTTTTAGAAGTTGACTGTACCAAGGTGACCCTAGGACTCACTAGATCAGTACACACATCACTATAAACTTAGTAACCATCTACATAGTAGTTTTTCATAAATACCTGTCATATTTATGTTCAACTAACTGTACATACTCAGTATAAATACGTGTAATTCAGCTACTGTGAATGAGTCTCTGAGTGAGCAAATGAAGAATGGTTTTGACACACTCGCTGAGTGTTAAATTTCTATATGAATTTCTTTTGACCATTTCTGATCTTTATTCATTTGACCAGGTTCTTGCCTTCAAGTTCTTCAAAACTAGTCAGTATTTTGACAGCTACTCAATGGTTATCTGCAAGTGTTTATTTTTAATAACGGTACCAAGCATTAAGTATGAAAACTGAGTTCTCTGTTACTATATTTTGTACTCTGGATCACCTACTGGTGAATGTAACAACGCAGAAGAAATTAATTCAGCTAACATGACACTGCTAAGCTGTATACATATGTACAACAGTGCACTTACGTATTTCCACTGTGTCACCAGGTCTCTACTGCCCCCAGTCAATTCATTCCTGTTTTTCTGTAGGTAAGAATGCTGTATAGCTATGACTATTCCTTCATATCAGAAAAGAATGTCCAGGCTAAGAGTTCTTTGGTCAAAGCTATACAGAGTTACATACTGACAGTATCAAGTATTTTGTATAACGTTTCCATTTGTTATTCGAATTCTATGTTTTGTGTTTTGTATACAGAATGTTTATATTATCGCTTTTTGTATAGAGTAAGCAAGTCGGATAATTTGTCAGTAAAAATAATCCCACATTGACCGATAACTGCTACAGACATAGCTTGAGGTTTATGTCTCCTTTTTCTAAGACTCCTAAGAAAGAATAAATCTAAAAAAAAAAGCCTTATCTATTCCAGCTTGCTATGTAATTTAGGAGTATAAAACTATATTTCCTTATATCTGTATGTAAGTTTGCTGTTAAAATGTGAATCTCTACATGTGTGTATGGAATTACATCTGCAGTTTATTTCTGCAGACAGTGTAAATTTGTTGTATGTGTAGGTGTATGTACATATGTATATTTTAGACTAATGGAAAATGAAAGGGAACAATCCTGCATAGCTCCTTCACCAGTTAGCTTTCAATTATTGATATGTTTATCTCTAAGAACTCTTGACAAACTGAGGGAAGTTTCAGAGTGGAGAACCAATGGTTACTGGGAGATAAGGAAACAGATTAAAAATGGCTGTAGGAGATATTCTGTGGTGGGTAACTTCTGTGGAAAAACCTGGGAACAGAACAGCATTTGAAGCTACATTGCTATATTGTAATTTGCATATAAAATAATAGGATGTGAGAAAAATACTGAAGTGTTAAGAATGACGTGGAGTTCTGTGGAAACAAAAGAAAAACCAAAACGATAAAGTTGATGTACCTTCAACTCTTAGTTTTCAGGTTGACTTTTCTTTAAGTTTTACTCAAGGCTTATTAGAAGGAAGAGGGCACAACATCGATATTCGCATCTCACCTTTTTGGGAATGGAAGGAAAGAAATCTTGAGTTTTCCTGCCTGTATTAATCAGGAATTATCCTTTGGGAAAAAGTGGTATGGAAATATTTCAAGGTGTTTTTTTTTTTTTCAAGGAAGTTTGGTAAAAGAAAGAAAAACATTACAAGAAAGGATATGGTCTCCTATTCATTGCCTGGGAAGTGAGGAACCAAAGGTAGGCCAAGAAACCTGGAAAACTTTCTCCCTCTTCCTGAGTAGGGTCTTGGGACATAAACATGGAAGCTACATTTAGGAGTATGGAGAGTTTCCAAACTAACAAGCAAACAGAAACTCTAAAGCACAAGATGACCTGCTCAAAATGTAGGTTTTATTTTTGTTTTGAATTCTTCACATTGCTATTCCTCTCTTTTCCTTTAAAAAACCAGCGTGGGAGTGAGGTCGTTGACTTCGGAGGTTTAAGAGCCACTGATGTGTTGGGTGGATTGCCATCTGTGACAAAGAAGAATTTGTAGGACATGTAGGCCTTGGTCTGGAGTGGATTTTGCTCTGCTCAACCTGAAAGTTTTTAAAACCTGAAACTAGTCAGCTTCGACTAAAGCATAAAAACACACTAGTGTCTGTTTTTCAAGCCACGACGTTGAAGTATAACTTATAGATTATTATAATCCATAAAAGATAAGCATACAAGTATTAGGCTTTTAAGCCTATTACTGGGAATTATGCAAACAGTAGTGGAACAGAAGGACTGTTCGAAATAGTTTTTTGGCTATAACTGTGAATTTGCCATGTGGCTATTACCATGTGGGTATAGGTATGGTGTAAATTATATTAATGTAATTAAACTTAAATCAATTGTATTTATGTTTGCCTTTCATTTATATGTAGTATATAAATCATCTTTCTAAAATAAGTTGCCTAACTTTATTTGCCATCATTGATTTGGCAAAATATTCTTAAAATCCTTGTGATTTTTCACAAGTATAAATTCTTAAGTACCTTATATATTCAAGTGTAAATGCAGTCCTGCTTTCCATCAGCCGTTTATCTGTTACAGACCCTTGTGTTAAGTGCATCAAAGTTGTATGCACTTTTTCTGAAGAAAGAAAAAAATAAAGTTTTGGCAGGATCAGTTTTGAATTTCAGTACTCTATGATGGGAAATTACTTACTTTGAAGAATTCTTAGCATGTAATTTAAATAGAAATTATTTTTTCTAAGTGGAATTGAATTTTTTTTTAAACAAATCTTGGCAGAGAATGAGTAGGCCTCTGCTAACTCTTCAGTATCAGACAGGACATTTAGTTTTCTTTCTAAGAACGGACAAGGATTTAATTTCACAGTAATATTATAATAAGAAAATGCTTCAAGGTGCAGTGGGGGAAGGGATGGTTCAAGTTTAGCATTGAACCCTTAAACACAAACATATATTTGTATTTTCCTTTAGCACTTCAGTTCACATACCTGCGTCTGTGCAAAGTGATATAAAATTCTGGCTGGGTTACGTTTTACTGCATTTATTATATTCACTTATCTGGATGACTTCAGCAGAAATAAAAAGTCATGTCTTTAGAAGACAAACTGTGATGACCTGCCTGTTGCTTTTGGCATCTGGAATGAGGCTGCTTGACCCTCTGGCAGCTCCCCTTGGTTGTTAGATGGTTGAAATGGTCCACTGATGGTCATACTGCGCATTCGAGGCTGTGAAGTCATGGCGTTGTTCCGTCTCCAAGAATGACTCTTCTTCCACTGGATTCCTGTACAGAATTTAGCAGTTTGCTGTCTCCCAAATTAGTTTCTGCTAAAGTGCTCTTGTGTACATTTGTTTTATAATTTACCAAAGTACTAATTGGGTGTATAGCACTTCTGTAGTGGGCTGATGTAATTGCTGCTTTGACCATTGTTTTAAAAGTAAGTATTAGAGTAACTGTAAGATACGAGTAACTGTAGATATGAGTAAAATCATATCTCAGTGTTCAAAGCAACATTTAAATAAAGTACATGCATTAAACACTTTAAAATCAAATTGTGTTTATTTGGGATCCAGACTTTCCAATATTTATTATGTGACCCTGTGAACACTGATGTAAAGGAGTCAATGAATGTTTGGAAATTTTTTAGCAGCCAAATCCTGGCTGTTTGCAAAATTAATGTGAAGAATCTTTGAAAACATGATATACACACTTATCTATTCAAATCTTTTCGATTTGATTGCAAACAAGATTTATCTCTCATTTCCCTCTTCCAAAATATTTGTTGGTACATAAGAAGAAAATGGTTGTGATTTCTACAATATGCTGCCTGTGGTATATTTTACTGCAGCATTTCCATGTATTAAAAATTAGAAACAAGTGTTCAGTGGGAACTCAGCAATATGCATTTAATGTAAGCAATTTTTCATCAATTTTTTTTTTTTTTTTTTTTTTTTTGCGGTACGCGGGCTTCTCACTGTTGTGGCCTCTCCTGTCGCGGAGCACAGGCTCCGGACGCGCAGGCTCAGCAGCCATGGCTCACGGGCCCAGCCGCTCCACGGCACGTGGGATCTTCCCAGACCGGGGCACGAACCCATGTCCCCTGCATCGGTAGGCGGACTCTCAACCACTGCGCCACCAGGGAAGCCCCCAATGTAAGCAATTTTTAATGTTCTGCCATTGATTGAACAAAATGTCGTAGTTGCGATCTTTCGGCACAAGGATCTCTTCTAGAGCATCCCCTGAAGGTAACTTGGTGAACTCCATGGTGGCAGAGATCTATTTCATTTTGTTCAGACTCCTGACCTAGCACTTTTTATAAGTTCAGCAATGAGGATAAAATGTTTGCTAAATCAGTGAGTCAATGCATTCATTGAATCACACTGTTATTAATTTTATGTTAGTGGGGAAATGTGCATTAGATATTTTAAATAATAAGCCAAACATAGTATTTAATCGTGAAGGAATAGTATTTAACCTCTTTTGGTGCTTCCTTAAGACAATGATCAGTTATGCCTTGTAAAGTATAAGTTAGTATAAATATGGTTCAGAATCTTGTTCTGAACAAAACCTAAAGAGCAGTGCTGCATGGATGACTATAATCTTGTTTCTTTAAAAGGTGGAGAAAGGGATATGAATATTAAGGGTCTTTTATGTGCTATGCTCTTCTGCATATATTATCTCATTTAATCTTAACAACCATACAGGGAAGTCTTTCTAATTATCATTTTTATAGATGAAGAAATAAAGCCTTTAAGATAGCTAATAATAGCAAGGTCCAATCCAGACTCCTTTGACTTCAAAGTCTGTTTCTTCTCTTACCATACCTCCTTTATACACTAGCAAAAGCAAAACCAATTCACTACTATCAGACAGCTATTAACATCCATCTGCAGAAGGCTCTCTGGTGGACATGAAAAAGAGTGACATGGACACGATCCAGAAACTAACTCAGTGGATGAATGAACATAATAGAGACAGTAACTGAGCATTTGTCACCTAAAACTAGAGTAGAGAATTAAATAATGTTCCAGCAAAGAGTATAACTGGGGAACAAGTGAAGAACAGAATAATGCTTTAAACAGTACAGGGTTTAGATGGTCACTTACGGAAGTCCAATAAGTCAGTTTACCAACGGTAAGCATTTTTTGAGAACCTACTGCATATGTCCAAATGACACGAGGGTGGGTCTAGCAGGGCTTGGGGCTAGTGGTTGATAATATCCCTAGAACTTTGTCCGGAGACCGACAAGTGAGGAAAGTGAGTTATACCAGAAGGATATCAGTGTTCACCTGGACAGGTGAAGCCAGGATGTTTGGAGCCAAGAGAGATCTAACCAGTGAAGTCACTGAGCCTTTGTTCACATGTCAAGGGTAGGTTCTTTCAAGGGCCAGGAGACTTAACGTCATGTCTTAAGAGGCAGGCGGCCAAAGGCAGGACCGGTAACATATTTCGTGCCAAATGACAATGCCAGGTCCTTATTCAAGACAGCAACTGCAGAGCACTAAACCAAGTAGGGGGCCCCTCGAACAGCTGGATCCTGTGCAGGTCGTGCACCCATAACCAGAAGGAAAATACTCTGTAAGAGCAAATGCAGCAAAAGAAGGGAGCACATTCATTGCACACCCACGGCCTTTCGCCAGTGCGCGGGCACTTACCGAACAAGATGCACTGTGGTGCTTGGCCCCAGGCGGCGACTACGGCTGCTGCCCAGGATCCCTGGTTTCTGCCCACCGAACCAGGCAAAGCCCGAGCAGCTTGGCGCCCTGACTGCACAGGCAGAGATGAGAAACAGCGGTGGGCGGCGCTCTCCTCGCTCTCGGGAGCGGGAGGGGGGACTGCGCCGAGTCCCTGCATCCCCCGCCCGGCATCCTCGCCCCGCGCCCCTGCATCCCCGCGCCCCGGCTCCACTGGTCTGGCGGCTGCGCCTCGGGAGGGCCTGGCGGAGACCCGGACCTGCGGCGCCTGAAAGCGGGTCCGAACAGCTAGCTGCCCTTCCCGTCCCCCTTTGTCGCTCACTTCCTCCTCCCGTTACTTCCTCCGTCCCTTGCTTTTTCCCCTGCGGCGGATGCGCCGGCCGGACAGCGAATCTGCCTCAAATACCGAGGCTGAGCGAACCGCCCGCCGAGCCGCCCGCCGGCCCCGCCTCCTCCCGGCTCTTCCTCAGTGCGCGCCCGGCGGGTCTGGCGGAACTGGCCGTGGCCCCCGAACGTTCAGCGGCGATGGGAGGCCGGCTGTTCGGGAAGAGGACGTGACTGTCGGCGGCGAGGAGGCGCTCTTCTGCCCGGGGAAGCGCCTGGAGCGGAGAGCGGGTGAGAGCTGTCCCCGGGCGGTGTCCCCGCAGCCAGGGGGCTACTGTAGTTCCTCGGTCCTGGTGGTCGGTTCTGGGCAGCACAGCACAGCGTTTGCTAGGTACTAACTCCGCTTTGCAGGGAAAACTGAAGAGATCGAGGGATTGGTCTGAGGTTCCGTTGGCCTTTCTGTCCAGCCCAAACCCTCATTCCCAGGCACTGCCCTATTCGTAGCTCTTGCTTAAATGTTCGGCCTGGTGGCCATGTGTGTCCCAACTGACACTTCTTGCTGTTTGGACGACAGGATCCTGAATGGAGCCAATCCTTAGCTCTAGTCAACAACCAGTGAGATTCCTTCAAAAGTCTATACTAAGGGATGGACCGGCTCTCTAGCTGTATAATGGGAGGAGCTAGGTTTGAGAGAACTTGTCAACTGGCAGGGCCATTTCTAGATAACGCGCACACTTTTGACTTTGCAGAGAAGAGCTACTTCCCCAGAGGGGGACGGACGAGTGGAGGGAAGAGCTACCTCCGTCCCAGCAGAGCCTCAATTCCAACCCATGGCCAGTTTGGGAGGATTTCTGTACAGGCCCAAACTCCTACAGATAACAAAATACAAAAAGCAGCTACCAGAGGGTGCTGGCTAGGAATTCAAACCCAGCCCTGTTTCATCCCAAAGTTAATTATTTTCCACTACCAAAGTCAGGTAAGGTTAATAAGTACTTATGTATTAATAATTATGTGGAAAAAAATTCCAGAAGGGACCTGAGAACGCTGCAGCTGTTCATTGGAAACCAGGAGGGATAGAATAATTGGAAAATGTGTCAGGGGATGAAGGAGAGGACATAGTAAAAGCACATCAAGACTAAGACCAAGGGCTTCCCTGGTGGCGCAGTGGTTGAGAGTCCGCCTGCCGTTGCAGGGGACACGGGTTCGTGCCCCGGTCCGGGAATATCCCACATGCCGCGGAGCGGCTGGGCCCGTGAGCCATGGCCGCTGAGCCTGCGCATCCGGAGCCTGTGCTCTGCAACAGGAGAGACCACACAGTGAGAGCCCTGTGTACCGCAAAAAAAAAAAAAAAAAAAAAGACCAAGGCAAAAGGTAACCAAACTCTTAGACCACATTCCTGACTACATTTGAGGCTGCTGCTTCCCCATCTCTCATTTATTGCATCCTGCCTTCAACTCTACCACACCGATGAAACATCTGTCTCAGAGGTCCACAGTGACCTCTTACTGGATAAACATAGTGATTCATTTTAGTTTTTATTTTATTTGACATCTCTTCCACATTCAACATGCCTGGCTACTTCTGTCTCATTGATTCAGTCTCCTCTCAAGGCTTTCCTGTCACCACTTTTCTGGTTTTCTGTCTAAATATCCAGCAGCTGCTGTGATTGTCTCCTGCCCTTTGATTGTTGGTGTTCCCCAGGTTTACCTTTTTAAACCCATTAAACCTGTGTGGAGGGGAAACAACTAATTCAGGCTGCAACTGAAACAATAACCACCTGCCCTCTTCACTGGTGCTTTTCCTAAGAACAACCGTCATAGCTGGGCAGCAGAAGTGCTTTATGAATAATTGCCGTTTCTTCACACGGAATATTGAAAAACATTACTCTGGGGTCACAATTTAATCAAATCAGGAATTTTTACTGCTTCATCAAGGACAAAAAATCCACCCTCTTCTCACGGTGTACCCTCCTTGTGTGAGCCAATGCATTCTCATGACTTCACCCATCACGTGCATACTGATAACTTACGACTGTTTTCCCAGCCCAGATTTCTCTCCTGAGTTCCACGCTCAGATGCCCAGATATGGGCTGGAAATGTCTGCTCAGAGGTCCTATAGGTACCTCAGTTCAACATATGCAAAATGGAATTCCCACCCAAACCAGTCCTTCTAGTCTGCCCATCTTGATGAATGGCAGTGCCTCTCAGACCTTCACATCTGTAATTTTCCTCCTCCACATCTGTAATTTTCTCCTCCACTCCATCCTCACCGCCATTTCCTTAGATCCAGCTGATGCTGTGGCTTCCCAACTGATTGCCCTGCCTTCAGGGTCACCCCTTGTCCATTCTCCACTTGGTCATCACACACTCGTGTTTGCGTTTTTTCAGTCTCACCTCCCAGATAAAGTAAAAGTCGTTAGCATTGCATAAAAGACCCTACCTATGGGGCTTCCATGGTGGTGCAGTGGTTGAGAGTCCGCCTGCTGATGCAGGGGACACGGGTTCGTGCCCTGGTCCGGGAAGATCCCACATGCCGCGGGGCATCTGGGCCTGTGAGCCGTGGCCGCTGAGCCTGCGCGTCCGGAGCCTGTGCTCCGCAACGGGAGAGGCCACAACAGTGAGAGGCCCGCGTACTGCAAAAAAAAAAAAAAAAAAAAAGACCCTTCCTTCCCGGTCTGTTCCCTGCCCAGGCTGCACAGGCTCTGGACGGGCAGGCCCAGCGGCCACGGCTCACGTGCCCAGCCGCCCTGCGGCATGTGGGATCCTCCCGGACGGGGGCACGAACCCGCGTCCCCTATTCCAGCAGGCGGACCCTCAACCACTGCGCCACCCAGGGAAGCCCTCTCTGTGGGTTTTTGTTTTGTCCGTCCCCTTCTGTGCCTTCTTTCCCCTCTCACTACCTTTCTACTTTTTTTTTTTTTTTTTTTTTTTTTTTGCGGTACGCGGGCCTCTCACTTTGCGGCCTCTCCCGTTGCGGAGCACAGGCTTCGGACGCGCAGGCTCCGCGGCCATGGCTCACGGGCCCAGCTGCTCCGTGCCACGTGGGATCTTCCCGGACCGGGGCACGAACCCGTGTCCCCTGCATTGGCAGGCCGACTCTCAACCACTGCGCCACCAGCGAAGACCCTCTACTACTTTTTTTTTTTTTTTTTTAACTATCTCTCTCCCTGCCTGACTGAATTTCTTCTTAATATTCTCATACTTCTCCCTCACTCACCTAAAAAATGACTGATGGCTATGAACTTTAATAAACTTACAGAATAAGAAACTTAATAATGACTATTAAAGCCCTATTTTCTTTTTCCTAAACTGATTTCTGATCTCTGCCATGTTTAGGCATACTTTTTTTTATATTTAAAAATCAGTGAAAACATGCATGTTAATTTAGTTCTGATTTTCGTCACCTAATATAACTTTATACCGAAGGGGATCAGGATATGCCCCCCTACCCCCAATATGCCCCTTTGGCATGAGGATTCATTTGAGCTGAAGGCAGTTAAGAATCAACGGATTGCAGAAAGAAGCCTTCTCAGCATTTCCCTTATCTAAGAGCAGAGACTTCTAGAGAAATGAGGCTGTCATAAGTTCCCTCTTCAGGTTGAGCTTACTCCTAGGAGAGAGATCACAAGTAAATAGGCCAGAAATCTCCTCTCTGGGAGTTTCGTGGCCATGAAGGAGATGGAAAAGCCCACTTGCATAGTCATAAATATTATCACAGGCTTTCTTATCTCCAGTTTATTCTCCTAAAAATCCTTTTCTTTCCTATGGAAACCTACTTGTTTTTTCCATAGATTTTTCTCCATCTCCCTCTTTCCCCTACTAAGTTAGGTAGATAAGCCTCTGTCTTTAACCAGTTAGCTAGCTACTAGCTGCTTCCATATGGATAAGGCTTCTTTCTCCTGTTGTCTTTTTGTCAGTTTAATTCAGAGGTCCCCAAGAGCTCAACCTGAGGGTACAGCAAAAGTTTTTTCCTCCTCAAATACTTCACATGCCATGATCAATATAGACCATATGCTTGTTAATTTTTATGATTACGGCATCAGATACCACAGTTTGTCACATTGTCCTCTTGTGGGGCGCACTGATGTTTCTGATTTTTTCGTCTTTTTAAGTATCTCCTTCCTTTAGGACACTTCCCTTGCGTTCTCTGCTACATAAGATATATACAAACATACAAACGCATAATTATGGAAATGTATAAAATTTGCTGCATTTGTTGTGTAGATCTTCAGTCTTGTGAAAAAAAGTAAAACTGAGACAGGCTGGGACCCAGGACACTTAGCTGCAGTGCTGCGTTCTCGCACCTGGACACACCTCTCATCCAGCAACAAAATACGGAGAAACTCTACAGGACTAAAAATAACTGTGAGCATGCGCAGTTGGGGCAGATTCTGGACCCAAAAGATACAAAGAGACCCAAAAAAACCCCACTGCCACTTCTGAAGAGCTGGGACCAAAAACAGGGTGTTGGGGGCAACAGCACAGTAGTGAGCGTGCCCTGTGCACTCAGCAGCACCAGAGGGGTGGGCAAAACACCTAAGCTACCCCTCTGGCCCGACCCCTGGTCACAGCACTACCCCCACCCCGTTTAAGGAGCCAGCTCGCTCCCCGTCAGGGAGCAAGCAAGCAAGGGAACCTGTTCCTTGTTCTCTCACTCCCCCGTGCTGCTACAGGGGCCCCGATAAAGCCTTCTCATCTGGCCTCTAGTCAATTTCTATTGATTGCGGAAGGCCAAGAACCCTGGTCGGTATCAAAGCCAGGCCTCCTGAGAGTTTCTCTTCTCTATTGAGCTGATCACGGTACCAGTCCTGAACTATTGTACCCAGATTGCTTAAACACTAAACATTTACCAGCCGTTGCACAAACTTGCCAGGCAATCAAGAGGTGAGGTTGGTCTGCCCAGTAAAAAATGGTTGCTTTGATTTGAGCTTCCCTCTCCTAGAGCTTCTTGTGTAGCCGGTTCAGTACATAACGAGTTTGAAGAGCTCACGAGGAGAGTGTGTCACGATTACTGCTTTTCTGTTGTAGCTTTTGGCTTTTAAAATGCAGAAGCACCGTGGAAGCAGGTTTGGCGTTTCAAAGTTCTGCCAGAAGTGTGATTTTATTTTAAGTAATGTTCATAGCCTCAGTTTATGTTGTCATTTGTTCATAATGACGACTGTAAACCTCGGTTAAATGATTACTGTGTGAACAGTACCATACTCTAGGACTACAAAAGCCTAAGATATGGCCCTTAACTCTGAGTAGTTGATAATTGGCAAAGTGAGAAACCCAAACTATGAGTGCTGAGGGACTTGTACAGAACCATTGAGAGTCTTGATAATAAAAGCATGCAACATAGGATTTTTGACTCTTTGTAAACAACTCCTAAGTCTTGAGTTTGCTTCTAAATCTTAAAGAAAATTTGGAGCAACTTTTCCATACCCTGGAACATAGGAATAGATTATCATAAATTTACATGAATGCATTCTAGTGAATTCTGAAGACTCCATCATAAGCCAACATAGGCTGGGAAACAAAACAAAAGTTTGGGATAATATCAAAGGCCCTTCCATCATTTTCAAATGCTTAGCTAAGGACTGCTCTCTGTGACTGCCTCTCAGAGCACTGAGGAACGGTTAAAGCCGGGGGAAAAACAGGGCTGGCAAAATACTTGCCTGGGGATCACCTTCCCAACCTCCCCTCCCTCATAATTTGGACTGGCTTCCTCCCCACGCCATACTACGGATTCTGATAAAAGTCTTCTCTAGCTAAAGGACTTTACTGTTCTTTGAATTAGAGGATGAAGCTGGCTGTTTGAAACCTTTCTCACTTTCCCTATTCCAAAGGCTTCAATATCTGCTCAAACAAGATCAGGAATTCAAGTCCATCTACACCCTTAGGGACATACATATTATTGAAAGATAAAGGAGGCCTCCAAGAATTAGACATGATTTTTGCTACAACTCTTCACTTTTGCACAGTGCTTCCTTTATAAGAAATAAGGGACCTTCACTGGTTCTTTGCCTTCGTAAAGAAAGAGCTGGGGATTTCACAGAAGTTCCTAGGAGTGGTTGGTTTATTCCTAGTTGTCTGAAAAATAGGTGTTCCAGGGTAAGATAATATGCACTGTTAGATAGTGTGCCTAAGTCAGTAGAGGGGCTTCCATTTAAAAAGCTTCCTTCCCATAAGTTTTATCTTATTTAAGAGGTTTAAACCAGAGGTTTTCAAAACTTGTTCCACAGAACCTGGGGGGTCCTTAAACATTTTATTCTGACTTTTTGTTTGTGAGATTGTGGATATCTTTGATTTTAAAAATACATGAATATATTCTTGTGAAGATTTGTGAATTGATTAATATATTTTATCAAGTACCTACTGGTATACCAGGCACAATTCTGGGGACTAAGGCTATATCAATGAACAAAGCAAATAAAAATTCATGCCCACATAGAGCGTAATTCTAGTGGAAGGAGAAAAACAAACATAATAAGTAAGGAAATTACATAATATGTTAGAAAGTGGTAAGTGCTATTAACAAAAATATCATATGGTAGATCAAGAACGCTAGTATGAGGAACTGCATTTTTTTTTTGAATTCTCATAGTTGACTTTATTTTTTAAACATCTTTATCGGAGTATAATTGCTTTACAATGGTGTGTCAGTTTCTGCTTTATAACAAAGTGAATCAGTTATACATATACATATGTCCCCATATCTCTTCCCTCTTGCGTCTCCCTCCCTCCCACCCTCCCTGTCCCACCCCTCCAGGCGGTCACAAAGCACGGAGCTGATCTCCCTGTGCTATGCGGCTGCTTCCCACTAGCAATCTATTTTACATTCAGTAGTGTATATATGTCCATGCCACTCTCTCACTTCGTTCCAGCTTCCCCTTCCCCTTCCCTGTGTCCTCAAGTCCATTCTCTAGTAGGTCTGCGTCTTTATTCCCATCCTGCCCCTAGGTTCTTCAGAACCTTTTTTTTTTTTAGATTCCATATATGTGCGTTAGCATACGGTATTTGTTTTTCTCTTTCTGACTTACTTTACTCTGTATGACAGACTCTAGGTCCATCCACCTCACTACAAATAACTCAATTTCGTTTCTTTTTATGGCTGAGTAGTATGCCATTGTATATATGTACCACATCTTCTTTATCCATTCATCTGTTGATGGGCATTTAGGTTGCTTCCGTGACCTGGCTGTTGTAAATAGTGCTGCAATGAACATTGGTGTGCACGTGTCTTTTTGAATTATGGTTTTCTCAGGGTATATGCCCAGTAGTGGGATTGCTGGGTCATATGGTAGTTCTATTTTTAGTTTTTTAAGGAACCTCCATTCTGTTCTCCACAGTGGCTGTATCAACTTACATTCCCACCAAAAGTGCAAGAGGGGAACTGCAATTTTATGTTGGGAGGTCAGGTAGGCCTCATGAGAAGTTACCATTTGAAGAAAAACTTGGAGGAAGTGAAAGAATGAGCCAAATAGATAAATAGGGGAAGAACTTTCTAGGGAAAAGGAACAGCTAGGGCAGCGGCCATGAGGTGGGTCTGGGTATGTATATTTGAGGTATAACAGGGAGATATGTCTCACTACATTGCAATCGGTAAAGGGGAACATGAGATGAGAGGGATAGGGGTGGAAGATACAGATTACATGTAAAGGTCTTTGGCTTTTAATCTAAGAAAAAGAGGAAAATAGATGCATACGTGGTGGGAAGTCTTTAAACAACAGAGATGTATATGTTCAAAAAAGTATCCCCGCCTCCTAACCCCATACTTTCCAGACATTGCTGCCATTTTGAGTCATATCTTTCCAAAGGTTTTTCTATGTGATTACATACATAGATGGGTACATATAGAAATACATAGTTTTGTTTTGTGAGGGCATGTGTGTGTGTCTGTCTACATGGGTGCATTTTAACATAAGTGAACTTATATGCCCTGTGTTTATTAGCAACTTGCTTTTTATAATTAATATGTCTTGGAGATCTTTCTTTGTCAAGACAGTACATAAATTTCTATCTCATTCTTTTTTGTATAATATTCTGTTGTATGCATGCGCTCCATTTTGTTTAACCATATACCTTTATAGGTAAATATTTAGGTTCAAATTTCTCCCCTTTCCTCCCTTCCTCCTTTCCTCCCCATATTGAATTACTATTGTCTTAATATTACATTTAATAACATAAAATTACATGTTACATGAAACATGGGAGGAATTTGAAAATTAAAGTTTGTGTTACCTTCTTTCAGAAAAGCAGTATGTGTTTCCTAAATTGGGAGCACTTAGATTTACCTCAATGGAAAAAAGGCCTCAGTTACTTCTTAAGCAAGGACTTATCTAATGTTTATTGTTTGGAATAAATGGGAATCATGAGAATTTGAGCCCAGGTACTCTGAGCTTTGCTAAGAGTTTACTCAGTCAGCTTACCTAAGTCGACCATGGATCTATATCAGTTAGGAAGCAAGTGAGAGGCCCACGTACCGCAAAAAAAAAAATAAATAAAAGAACCCTGGAAGAGTTATTTCTTCATGATCAGAGTTTCTATTTGGGGTGATGAAAAAGTTTTGGAAATGGATAGTGGTGATGGTTACATAACATTGTAAATGTAATTAATGCCACTGAATCAGACACTTAAAAATGGCTAAAATTTTATGTTATATGTATTTTACCACAATAAAAATGATAAAAAGAAATAGATGGGACTTCCCTGGTGGCACAGTGGTTAAGAATCCGCCTGCCAATGCGGGGGACACGGGTTCGAACCCTGGTCCGGGAAGATCCCACATGCCAGGGAGCAACTAAGCCCGTGCATCACAGCTACAGAAGCCCACATGCCCTAGAGCCCGTTCTCCGCAACAAGAGAAGCCACCGCAATGAGAAGCCTGTGCACCGCAATGAAGAGTAGCCCCCGCTCTCCGCAACTAGAGAAAGCCTGCGCGCAGCAACGATGACCCAATGCAGCCAAAAGAATTTTTAAATATAAATAAATAAATTTTAAAAAGAAAAGAAAAAAAGAAATAGATGGAATTTCTTAACAGCTTGCATTTCATTTCAATAAATATTTATTGACTGCCTGAGCTGTGCTTAGGTATGCACGGTAGAGAGGAAAATCAGGATAGTGACTTGACTATAAAGAGGACTTCCAGCAAGGCGAGTTCAGTAATCGGCGTTTCACGTATCTCACGATATTGTCATTCCAGCTCTCTAAGGAAAGCACTATTGTTAACCACCATTTTATGTTGAGAAGCCTTGGATCAAAAAACTGGTCACGGGTGGTAAAGAGTGGAGCCAGAAGCTCTTAGTATGTGTCAGATTTTGTCACTCGACATCCTTCATGTTTTCGGAATCTGAAATGCCTATTTAATACAACCTTAACTTCCTGTTATACTTCTGGTTTAGAAAAGAACATTAGAAGGATAGCGGGTTCCAAATATAGTTCTTCTCTTCAAATCTCTAGTGGGCCTTTGCACTGAAACCTAATGCTGGCTGTGCTTTGGTTTCTTTCACTTCCTTTCCAAATCTGTGTTATCTTCCTGCTTGTATTCTTTTGCTAGAAGACAGAGCTTGTGAAAGGAGGCCCCTGTTACGTCACATCTAGCAAAAGACAGGAAGTTTACACAGAGCAAAACTATTTGCTAGAATCGGTTTTTATCCTTGCTAAAGTTGCCGTGAGTGTCGGAGATACTGTCGTCAGGATTCTCTTGCACAAAGGAAAAGATATAAAAATATCTCTCTGACACGTGAATTTCTTCCTTTTTTATCCCCTTGCCAGGAACGTCGGAAAAGGATCCCAGGCTGGTTAGAGGCATTAGGTTGTCTGTTTGAATCCCAGTGATCGAGAAGGAAATGTGGTTAATAACCAGCTAACAGTGGAGAAAAAAGGAACTCAAGGAGATAGGAGAACTGGACATTATCCCACGGCTAGCTTACTTGGAAAGCCTCAGTCTTTCTGGTAGTTGGAAGACCTAGCCGGGAGCTGGTAAGTTTCCTCTCTGGTGCTTCCTCTTGCACCTTGAGAGCTGGAAGGAAGGGAAGCTCCTGGACTTTAATAGACACGGACCTTGGTTGAAGTCTCTGTGGGAAAGCCCACAATAGTCCAAATCTTCTCAGTATCACCACTGCCTCTCTACCAAGGTGCTTTCCTTCCAGCATCACAGATCATAACGGAGGTGAGTTGTTTGTTTTTGTTTTTTTCAAATGTTCACACTGAGTGGAGAATCTTGATCCTCTTTTGGTATGTGCTTTTAACAAGTGTGTCAATTAAACCAGTACTTCTCGTACTTGAATGTGTGTATGAATCACCTGGAGATGTTGTTAAAAAGCGGCAGAATTCAGTGGGCCTGAGACTCTGCATATCTGACACGTTCCCAGGTGACCTCAGTGCTGCTGGCCCATGAACCACGGGTAACAACGGCTAACACCCTCTCGGTTTCTTGCTTTTGGGGGAAAGGGGTTGGGAGATGCTGGCAGAATGAAGGCATTTGGCTGAGCACATGATTTATGTAGAGTGCCTGGGAGGAAAATCAGACACCACTGTGCCCAGGTTGTACCTGCTTTGATGGACAGTCTCAGAGTTTGGGGGGTTGTGTTAAATAGTTCCTAGATGTGGTAAGCCACGTCACCCCAAGTGAGAGAGGATGTTGGTCTGCTCCTTAGACCGCATGGGTCACTTTGAGCAGAGCCAGAAACATTTTTGCAATTTTGGGGAATAAGTATCCACATCGTGCCTTAACTGGGGTAGCTAGCGGTCGTTTGAACGTTTCAGCTTCATTCGAAAATGACACACCTAGAAAAATAACTGGTGTCTTCCTCCTACCATTTGGAGGTGAAGATTGTAGAGCGTGCGAATCTGTGATGCAGTTTAAAGTCAGTTGGAGTATGGAATATGATTGATGTGTTTTCTCTTCTTGTGAGAGTGTTCCTCTTTAAATCGAGCAGCCCCCCTGTCCTAAATGATACATATTTATCAGAAAGTTGCTTTTAATCCGAAAGCCACAAGCCAAGAGGGCAAAAAATGAATAACAGGGAGGGTGCCTATTCTGTGCCTCTTGAGGGGAGAAACAAACAATGGAAGAAGAAAAGGGAAAGAAAGGCAAGTTGTGGCCAGGGAAGTCAGGTGTGCAAAGTGAACACAAGAAACCCCAGCGTGATAATAGATTTCTTTCCCTCACATGCATGGGAGTTTTTCTAGAGCAGTAGCTCGCGTCTTCCTCAGCTAGAAAAATGTGCTTGAGACAGAATAGGTAAATTTAAAATTGCATTTTTTTTTTGTTTTTTTTTGCGGTACGCGGGCCTCTCGCTGTTGTGGCCTCTCCTGTTGCGGAGCACAGGCTCCAGACGCGCAGCCTCAGCGGCCATGGCTCACGGGCCCAGCCGCTCCGCGGCATGTGGGATCTTCCCGGACCGGGGCACGAACCCGCGTCCCCTGCATCGGCAGGCGGACTCTCAACCACTGCGCCACCAGGGAAGCCCTAAAATTGCATTTTTGATGAACATGCTGGAACTATTTGTCATTGAGTCAAGGACAGTCAATGGAATCAAAGGTCAGTGGCGTGAACAGGCCTGGTGAGGCTCAGTATGAATCCATTAAACCATCCCAGACCGAGGGGTGTTGCTTCTGTTTGACATAAACGTCAAATAACATTCCTTTCCATTATGGAGCATAATGGAGGTGTTGCTTAAAATTTTAACAACTTACTTGGCACAAACGCTGACTCATCAAAACAGAAGCTGCTGTAAAGAGCCCACACCAAAGCAGACCACACTGATAGGCAGTAAGAAGCGCGCAGGCCTGAGTATCAGCCTAAGCTAAGCCTTCATGAACTTCTATGGGGGGAGAAATTGTAAAGCTACAGATGAGTTTAGAGACATATGATCATAGTCCTACCACCATCTGTCAGCGCTTTGGCCCCATTCTCTCAGGTGAGGCCACTTCCCTGACTTTCTAAGCCTGGAGCAACCCCTCATTCCGGCTGTGTTATCTCCTGCAACCTTCACTAAAGAAAGTAGGGATCTCTTCAGTCACTGCAAGTGACTCAAAATCCTATCCATTTCCTGAGCAGAAGGGAAAATGCGTATATTCTTTTGTAAACAGATACAGCAGAAAAGATCAACACGCTATCCTTCCACACAAAGCTTTGTCACATATCTCACCCTGCTTGATTTTTCACAGCCATCATGGGGTACACGTCAAGGGGATTATTAATTTTACCTGTCAGTGAAGAAACTGAGGCTCCAATTAAGCAATTTCTGAAAAGTCACACAGCTGGTTAGTAGGTGTGTTGGACTGAAATTTGGCCGTTTGCTGTAAGTTCAGGTTTATCCTGTACTTTTCTTCATCCTGTCAAGCATCCTCTCAAAACCTATGACAACCGTTATTGTTCTCTGCTAGGATTTGTTGACTTTTAATGTCAAAATTTGAAACGTTTGTGCATTAAAAAGAATCCTGTTTCTAGGATTGTCAGAATTATCCACGTTTGTCATAACCTTTGCATCCATGAGCGCCTCTACTCCCTAGGAATAAACATTTTAGAGCAGGGCTTTGCAGACTTTATTGTGATTGAAAATCACCTGGGGAGCTTGCTAAAACTCAGATTCCTGGGCCCTAACTTCAGAGATCTGATTCAGTAGGTCAGGGCCCAGGCCTGAGAATTCGCATGTCTAATAGCTCCCAGGTGATTTGAATGCTACCATCCAGAGACCATGCTTTTAGACTACAGGCATAGCTTCGGTCAGTATTTTTAAAGAACATATTTATGGTTTAGTGAGGAGGCTTTGTGTGCTGAACAACAGAGATTATAGAGTCAGAATTCCTGGGTTTGAATATTGATGCCATCACACTTATAAGCTGTGCGATCCTGGGGGACTTAACCATTCTGTGCCTCAGTTTCCTAATCTGTAAAATGGAGACAATGATACCACCTACCTCATATGGTGGTTGTGAGGATTAAATGACTTAACAGTGCCAGGCACAGACTATCTCTATGTGTCTTTGCTCTTATTATTTCTAAGTCTTGCTCAATTCATAATTATACTTTATAGTAGAAACACCAACAGCAAGAAGATATTGCGTGAGCAGGTATCAAATGTTGTTCTTTGATGTAGATGTTACCCCAGGACTTAATCATGAGTTACACATGTTCTTACGCGTGTATAAGTAGATGTCCTGAGCTGTCAGCTAGCGCTTCCCACCGAGGGGATAGAGAGCAGATGATGATGAGAAATTGGCAAGGGCCCGATCACACAAGGCTTTACATGTCATCTTAAAAGCTTGAACTTAACTCTGACGGCGACGGAAGACATCAATGTAGTTTGAAGCTGGGGAGTGCAATCAGAATTGCATTTTAGAAGTGTCTCCTGCTGCAGTATGGAGGCCAGTTTGGGAAAAGGTTAGACTACAGGCAGAGAGCTGTTTAAATAGACTGTTGCAACCGTCATGGAGAGAATTAATAAAGGCTCAAACGAAGGCAGTAGAGTAAAGCTCAGAGCAGGAATCCCATGGTTCAGGTGATGGAATGGAGCGTACGCCATGACTCGGAAAGGAAGTGTGATACTGTGTTAAACCTCCTTCGCTTATGCCTCTTCTCTCCATCGAAGCTCCAGGAGGCTGAGGACTGAGCCTAACTTCTATGTAGTCCCAGCCCCTAACTCCTAGTAGGTCTTTGATGGATGTTCGGTAGGTGAATGGATGAGGGAGAATAAATCAAATCCTCCTTGTGGTCAACAAGCGTCTATGTGATCTGGCCCCTGTATACCTCTCCAACCTCATCTCCCTTCTCTCTCATCTTTGTTCTTATCACACTGGCCTTCCTTAAGGCCTTTGAAAATGCCCAGCTGTGACCACCAGTCCAGAGGGTTTCAGACTACTGCCCTTGGGGCAAATTTGTCTTGCCACCTATTTTTTTTATTGAATGAAGTATTCTTTAAATTCTGTAGTGCTTCACAGTTTTCGAAAGTTTCACACAGATGATTTCATATATCCCATAATAACCCCCCTTTTTGTAATCCCCTCCTCCTGTATTGCCCCCCCTTCCCTCTCCCCACTGGTAACCACTAATTTGTTCTCTATACCTGTTAGTCTACTTCTTTTCTGTTATATTCACTAGTTTGTTGTATTGTTTAGATTCCACATATAAATGATATAATACAGTATTTGTCTTTCTCTGTCTGACTTATTTCACTTAGCAAAATGCCCTCCAAGTCCATCCACGTTGATGCAAATGGCAAAATTTCATTCTTTTTAATGAATGAATAGTATTCCATTCTACATATATACACCACATCTTCTTTTTCGATCCATCTGTTGAGGGACACTTAGGTTGCTTCTATACGTTGGCAATTGTACAGAATGCTGCTATGAACCCTGGGGTGCATGTATCGGTTTTTGTTTTTTTTGTGTTTTTTTGCATGTATCGTTTTGAATTAGGGTTTTGGGGGTTTTTTGCATATATACCCATCAGTGGAATTGCTGGGTCATATGATAGTTCTATTTTTAGTTTTTTGAGAACTCTCCATACTGTTCTCCACAGTGACTGCTCCAATTTACATTCCCACCAACAGTGAAGGAGGGTTCCCTTTTCCCCACACCCTCTCCACCTCTTGTTATTTGTGACAGGTGTGAGGTGATAGCTCATTGTGGTTTTGTTTTGCATTTCCCTGATGGTTAATGATTTTGCGAATCTCTTTCCACTTATTTTTATAAAGTTTTATTAGAACACAGCCACACCCATTTGATTATGTATTATCTATGGCTACTTTAGTGCTACAGTAGCAGGGTAGAGTAATTGTGACAGAGACCACATGGCCTGTGAAACCCAAAATGTTTACTGTCTTTCCTTTTACAGAAAAAATTTTGCCAATTCCCTGCTCTAGTTCTTTGGAATTGCTGTGGTCTCTGATTTAAAACTCTACCCTCGGGAATTCCCTGGCAGTCCAGTGGTTAAGACTTGGCGCTCTCAGTTCCCGGGGTACCGGTTCAATCCCTGGTCAGGGAACTAGGATCCCGTAAGCCGTGTGGTGCAGCCCCCCAAAAACAAACAATAAAACCTCTACCCTCAGCAAAGCTACAGTAATTGAAACTGTGGTGTTGGCATAAAGACATACAGACCAATGGAACAGAAGAGAGAGCCCAGAAATAAACTCTCATATATAGGGTCAAATGATTTTCTGCAGAGGTACCAAGACCATTCAGTGGGGAAAAGACAGCCTTTCCAACAAATGGTGCTGGGAAAACTGGATATCCACATGCAAAAGAATTAAGTTAGACCCTTATCTTATACCATATACAAAAATTAAGTTAAAATGCATCAAAGACCCAAACATAAGAGCTAAATGTGTAAAATTCTTAGATGAGGACATAGGGGAAGAGCTCATGACATTGGATTGGCAGTGATTTCTTGAATATGACACCAAAAGCACAGGCAGCAACAAAAAAAAACTAGATAAATTGGACTTCATCAAAATTTTAAAGTTTTATTCATCAAAAGACATTATTAAGAGAGTAAAAAGACAACCCACAGAATGGCAGAAAAATATTTGCAAATCGTATATCTGATGAGGGGTTAATATCTAGGATATAAAGAACTCTTACAGCTCAATAGCAATAAAAGCCAAACAACCCAATTTAAAAAGGGTAAAGGACTTGAAGAGACATTTCTCCAGAGAAGATATACAAATGGCCAATAAGCACATGAAAAGATGTTCAACACCACTAATCATTAGAGAAATGTAAAGTCAAAACCACGAGATATCACTTCATACCCACTAGGATGGCCCTAATTAAAAAAAAACAGGAAAACAACAAGTATTGGCATAGATGTGGAGAAACTGGAACCTTTGTGCTTTGCTAGTAGGACTGTAAAATGGTGTACCTGCTATGGAAAACAGTTTGGAAAACTGTATGGAAAACAGTATGGAAAACTCTGTCTCAAATTAAACAGAGTTCCCATATGATCCAGCAATTGCACTTCTGGGTTATATACCAAAAGAATTGAAGGAGGGCACTCAAACAGATATTTGTACACCCATATTCACAGTAGCACGATGCACGGTAGTCAAAAGGTGGAAGCAAACCAAGGGTCCATTGACCGATGAATACCACAAAATGGGGTATATGTATACAATGGAAAAGTATTTCTGCCTTAAAAATGTTGACACATTCTGCAGCATAGATGAATCATGATGACATTGTGCTAAGTGAAATATACCAGTTATCAAAGGACAGATACTGTGGGACTTCCCTGGTGGCGCAGTGGTTAGGAATCATCCTGCCAGTGCAGGGGACATGGGTTCGAGCCCTGGTCGGGGAAGATCCCACATGCCTCGGGGCTACTAAGCCCATGCAACACAACTACTGAACCTGTGCTCTAGAGCCCGCGAGCCACAACTACTGCGAATGCCATGACTGCTGAAGCCCGCACACCTAGAGCCCATGCTCTGCAACAAGAGAAGCCACCACAGTGAGAAGCCCGAGCCCCGCAACGAAGAGTAGCCCCCTTTCGCTGCAACTAGAGGAAGCCCGCACACAGGGTGCACGCAGCAACGAAGACCCAACGCGGCCGGAAATAAATAAATAACTTTATTTTAAAAAGACAAATATTGTATGATTTCACTTATATGCGGTACCTATAGTGGTCAAATTCATAGAAACAGAAAGTAGAATGGTGGCTGCCACCAGTAGGAGAGTGAAGTGAGCAGTTACTGCCTAATGGGGACAGAGTTTCAGTTTGGGAAAATGAAAAAAGTCCTGGAGATGATGGTGGTGATGGTTGCACAACAACGTGGATGTCCTTCATGTCACAAAACTCTGCCCTTAAAAATGGTAAATTTTGGTTTTAGATATTTTACCTCAATGAAAGGAAAAAACCCTCCTACCCTCAGGTCTTTGCATGGCTGGCTCTTACTTATTTTTCAGTTTTCAGCTAAAATGGTATCTCCTCAAGGAAACCTCCCATTACGTTATGTGACTTCCTGTAGGACATACCACTATCCGAAATGACCTTCTTGATACATTTATGTACATATTTATTATCTGGCTTCATTAGAATGTAAGCTTCCCGAGGATGGGGTCTTTGTTATTACAGTGTGTATCCTAATGCTTAGTTCTTGGCACATAATAGATGCTCAATAAATATTTGTGGTTTAGGGGAACAAAACCTCCTACCCTGAAATGTGTCTCCACGGCTTGAGAATTATTGGGGGCTGATTGTTTTTAAGAAATAAAAGGCTCAGGAAGTCTTTTTTACCTCCCCCTTAACTGCCTAAAAGAATTTAGATAAAGGGCCTGGTTCAGGAAGGACACTACCACCTGAGATATCTGTAAAGAATAGGGGCTAGGTGTGGTAGGGGGAAGTTGGCAGGGCCTGGAGACCAAAGTTTTCTCTGCATCTCATTGTCTGTGCACAGAATAGCAAACATTTGGTTACCAAACATTTGCTTTTCCATCTCCATGTGAATTGCCTTCTTCCCATTTGAAGTCCCTACCCCCTTTTCCTTATCTCAGATGGCGTATAAGCCTCAATTGCCTAACTTGTCCTTGGGCCTCATATTCTTTTAGAGGTCCTGTATGTACAAAATTAAATTTCCTTTTTTTTCCTGTTAATCTGTCTCATGCCAATTTAATTCCTAGACCAACTACAAGAACCTAGAACGGTAGAGAACACTTTTCTCACTCCCCAACTGTTGAATAAACTAATAAAAATAGCTTAGTGAAAAAAAAGGGCTCTAACTGGAGGTTGTGTTAATAAATGTACTCTGTGGGAGGTTTTTTTTTTTAATTGAAGTATATTGAAGTTGATTTACAATGTTGCGTTAATTTCTGCTGTACAGCAAAATGATTCAGTTATACATACATATATATACACACACATTCTTTTCTATATTTTTTTCCATTATGGTTTATCCCAGGATATTGAATATAGTTCCCTGTGCTATACAGTAGAACCTTGTTTATCCATTCTATATATAATAGTTTGCATCTACTAACCCCAGTCTCCCACTCCATCCCTCCCCAACCTCCACCCCGCTTGGCGATGACAAGTCTGTTCTCTGTGTCTGTGAGTCTGTTTCTGTTTCGTAGGTAAGTTCATTTGTGTCATATTTTAGATTCCACATATAAGTGATATCATACGGTATTTTTCTTTCTGACTTAACTTCACTTAGTATCATAATCTCTAGGTCCATCCAGGTAGCTGCAAAGGGCATTGTTTCATTCTTTTTTTACAGCTGAGTAATATTCCATTGTGTATATGTGCCACATCTTCTTTATCCATTCATCTGTCAATGGACACTTAGGTTGCTTCCATGTCCTGGCTATTGTAAATAGTACTGCAATGAATATTGTCAGTTTTTGAATTATGGTTTTGTCTGGATGTATGCCCAGGAGTGGGATTGCTGGATCATATGGCATCTCTATTTTCAGTTTTTTTGAGGAACCTCCATACTGTTTTCCATAGTGGCTACATCAACTAACATTGTCCACGGGAGTTTTAAATGTAAACTAGTCAAAAGTTAAAAGTCAAACCGAAAATTTAACTTCAGTTGTGTTAGCTGTGATGGTTGAGTGAGAAGGAGTGAAGAAGAAATCAATCAAACATATTTGTGTGAAGTATTTCCCTTCACTGACTCTGCATATGAACTTCCTTCTCACCCTCCCAATTCCCAGGACTTCAGTAATTCCCCTCTTTCATCTCCATGCATTGCCCATCATTTACCTGCTATCTATGACTGCTTTCATGCTACAGTGCCAGAGTGGAGTGGTTACAGCAAGGGCATGGCCCACAGCCTAAAATATTTATTATCTAGCCTTTCACAGAAAAAAACCTGCAACCAGTCTCTTATGTAGATAAAGATAATAGACTAGAGACATTTGTTTACTCTTCTCCAAGAACTTTAATGATATTCATGTAAGTCGGTCTAGAAATATGTATCGAGCACCTACTTACTATGTGTCAGGCACAGTCTTAGGCATGGGGGATAGAACAGTGAATGAAATAGAACCCAGCTCTTGTAAAGCTCACCTTCCAGTGGGAGAAGACAGATAATAAACAGTAACTAAATCTGTATAGTATAGTACGTTAGAGGGTGAGAAGTGCTAGAGAGAAACACATAGTAAAGGAAGGGGTAGTCAAGAAGGCAAAGGGAGGTTTTACAATTTTAAATAGAGCAGAGGAAAGCATGTAGGTCAAGGAAAGGGAGGCAGGCTTATGTCTAGCATGTTAGAGAAGCACCTAGGCAGCCAGTGTGGATGGAGGAATTATCCCTCTCTGTGTTCCCCACAGCGTCACATTCTGGCTCTGTGCTATATTGGCTGCTGGTTTAAGGCATGTACCCCGTGCTGTAGGTCAGCATCCCAACCTTGCCTCGTGTCCCAGCTGGCACTATAATCAAGCCTTCAACATGCCAGTTCACTGTTCTGTCAAGCCAGCTACTTCTACATGATGGGGTATGTAGTGGATTTTTAGAGCATGAACCTATTTCCAAACCTCTCTGACCACAGATATGCCCATGGTCAAAGACAGTATTGTGTGGTATACCATGACGATGGATGAGACATTCTGTGACTTCATGATGGTAGTGTTGGCAGAAGGCTCTGCAGGCAGGGAAAGTAGACTTTTACCCAGAAGATGTAGCCGTCCCTGAGGTCATAAAGAGCTGTTCCCTTTAGGGTGGAAGGAGTCCACCATAATCAACTGCTACTAGATAGCCACCTGTCACCCTGGACAGTGGTGCCGTAGCAGTGACTTAGTATTGGCTTCGGCTGTTGGCAGATTGGGTACAGTTACAGCAGTAGTTATAGCCACTTAGGGAAGCGAAAGCCACGTTATTAGCATACACTTTCTTCTGTGCTGCCGTGGCTACTTTGTATATGGACCCATTTAGCAAGCACTGGGATGCCTGGAAAAGGGGGCGTCCTGACATTCACAAAATGGATCCTCTGCTTTTTTGACAGCTCCCACCATCATGGATACCCTCTACTGGGTATATACATGACATACAAATATTCTCACACTTTCTGTCTACTCCAAAAGACCCATACGTGGTCCATCTTGTCACCAAGTTTTCAATTAGGTCTTTCTAAGTCCCCAACCAGCTGGCCAATCCAGTAGCCACTGCCCAGGAATCATTATAGATCTTTGTACCCCAGGCCATGAAATAAATAACCAGATACATCCCTCCAAGTTCTGTCCACTTGGAGGGCTTCATTCAGCATGGTCCTCTGTGGTCATGCCTGAGTGGGTTATGGTACAGTGGACATCCACTTCAGTCAGGGTGGCATCATTTGCAGATCTATCTGAGGACTAGACTTGTGCTTTATTCCTTCTGTGAACTGTTCACTGGGAATTCCCCAAGGGGACACTTGTGTAGGTTGAGGAAAATGTAGAGAAGGGATAGGAAAAGGTACCTTGGAAGTTGGAGCCAACTGGTCCTACATATTAATTGTGCCTTCTCGACCTGCTGGGGCCCAGCCTCCTTGATACTGGTTCCTTATTACAATAAAAATGTTGCTGTGTACATCCAGCTTTATGGTTCCTGATGGGAAATTCAGGTGGCATGGTCACTTGGTGCCATGTGGTCATGTGTTTAGTCTCAATCACGAGGGCTAGTAGCAAGCCAGGAGCTGCTTTTCAAGCAGAGAATATTTGTCATCAGAGGAGGCTCTGGCCTTACCAAACCCCTAGAGGTCTGTGCAGTGATCATTGAGCTTGCGTCAAGCTGTATATAGAACCTCTCTCTGCAACAGACACTTTTAATACCATTTAGCCTGCTAGGTCTTGAGCCCAGGTCTCTTGAAGCCTGGAGGGCTTTCTTATACCTGGCCCTACTCAAAAATGGTAGCTTTACAAGTTATCAAATGAATGGGTTGTACAAATATTGCATACATCACCTTCAAATTTGAAAGATTTGGCAAATATGGTGGAGGGAATCTAGAAGTCTCTTTTAATTGCTTCAGTTTATTTTTTCTTTTCTTTCTTGAGTTCAGTTAACATTGATTTATAACATTATAAAAGTTTCATGTGTACAACATTATATTTCTCTGCAAGCAATGACAGTTTTACTTCTTCCTTTCCAAATTGAATGCCTTTATTTCTTTTTCTTGCCTAATTGCCCTCGCTGTGACTTCCAATACTATGTTGAATAGGAGCAGTGAGAGTGGGAATCCTTTTCTGATATTAGAGGGATAGCTTTCAATTTTTCACCATTGAATATGATGCTAGCTGTGGGTTTGTCATGTATGGCCTTTATTATGTTGAGGTATGTCCCTACTATACCAATTTTACTGAGAGTTTTTATGATAAATCGGTATTGAATCTTGTCAAAACCTTTTTCTGCATCTATTGAGGTGATCATGTGGGTTTTATCCTTCATTTTGTTAATGTGGTGCATCACATTCGTTGATTTGCAAATGTTGAACCATCCTTGAGTCCCTGGAATAAATCCCACTTGCTCGTGGTGTATGATCTGTTTGATATATTGTTGAATTTGGTTTGCTAATATTTTGTTGAGGATTTTTGCATCTGTGTTCATCAGGGATATTAGCCTTTAATTTTCTTTTTTTGTGCTGTCTCTGTCTGGTTTTGGTATCAGGGCGATGGCCTCGTAAGATAAGTTAGGAAGTGTTCCCTTCTCTTCAATTTTTGGGACTATTTTGAGAAAGAGCTATTAAATCTTCTTTGAATGTTTGATAGAATTCGCCTGTGAAGCCACCTGGTCCTGGGCTTTGGTTTTGGGGAGCTTTTTGATTACTGCTTCAATCTCTGTACTAGTCATCAGTCTATTCCTATTTTCTGTTTCTTACTCATTCAGTCTTGGAAGGTTGTATGATTCTAAGAATTTATCCCATTTCTTCTAGGTTGTCCAATATGTTGGTGTATAGCTGTTCATAATGTTCTCTTATAACCCTTTGCATTTCTATGGTATCTGTTTTCATTTCTCCTCTTTCACTTTTGATTTTATCTACCAGAACCTTCTCTCTTTTTTTGTTAGTGAGTCTAGATAATGGTTTATCAATTTTGTTTATTTTTTTCAGAGAATCAGTTCTTAGATTCATTGATCTTTTCTGTTGTCTTTTTGGTCTCTATTTCATTTATTTCTGCTCCAATTTTTAGTATTTCCTTCCTTCTACTACTTTGGACTTCATTTGCTTTTCTTTTTCTGGTTTCTCTATGTGTAACGGTAGGTGGTTTGAGATTTTTCTTGTTCCTTGAGGTAGGCCTGTATTCCTATAAACTTCCCTCTTACCACCGCTTTTGCTGTATCCCATAGACTTGGGTCTGTCATAGTTTCATTTGTCTTCAAGTAATTTTTGATTTCTCCTTGAGTTTGTTGTTGACCCAATAATTGTTCAGTAGCACGTTGTTCAGTCTCCACATACTTGTGATTTTTCTGGATTTCTTCTTGTAGTTTATTTCTAGTTTCATTCCATTGTGATCAGAAAAGATGTTTGATATGCTTTTAATCTTCTTGAGTTTATTGAGACTTATTTTGCGTCCCAACATATGGTCTATTTTTGAGAACATTCCATGAGCACTTGAGAAGAGTGTGCATTCTGCTGCATTTCGATGGAGTGTTCTGTACAAGTCTATCAAATCCATCTGGTCTAAATTTTCATTTAAGGCTGCTGTTTCCTTGTAGACTTTCTGTTTGGATAATCTAGCCTTTGATGTAAGTGGGGTGTTAACGTCTCCTACATTATTTTGTTGCGATCAATTTCTCCCTTTAGGTCTGTTAATAATTTTTTTTAATCTATTTTGGTGCTCCTATGTTAGGTACATATATATTGATCACTATTATGACTTCTTGATGAATTGTTTCCTTTATACTGTCCATTTTGGTCTTTTGTTACCTTTTGGGCCTGAAGTCTATTTTGTCTGATGTGAGTATGTTTACACCTGCCTTCTATTGGCTTGAACTATCATCTTCCATCCCCTCACTTTTAGCCTGTATTTGTCTTTAGACCTGAGGTGTCTCCTGGAGGCAACATATACTAGGGTCTTTTTAAAAATCTATCCAGCCATTCTGTGTCTTTTGATCGGTGAATTCAATCTATATACATTTAGTGTGATTATTGATAGATGAGGCATTTTAGTTGGGTGGTTTTCTATGATATTTTTCTGAGTTTTCTCTTTTTCTGTGTTTCGTGTCTCTGCTTTATGTTTATGTTTTGTGGTTACCCTGAGGTTTGTATAAAAAGTCTCATAGATAAAGTAGTGCTTTTTCTGCTGCAAGCATTTTGTTTTCATTTACCTTTATGTTTTTGTTATTTCAGATTATAGCTTTTTATGTTGTGTTTGTCACCATACTGAGATAGCTAGTTATTTTTCTGCTTTCTTTTTTTTCCCCTTTAACCCTTTTACCATAATTAAGTGCTTAAAAACCTTTTCTGATAAAGAGTTACAATTTTCTAGTTCTGTTTATCACCTTGCTTAAAATTTTGTGTATTTCTGCCATTTTGTTTCTGGTAGAAAAGCTCCTTTCAACATTTCTTGTAAAGCAGTCTACTGATGATGAACTCCATCAAATTTGTCTGGGAAATTGTTTCTTCTTCATATACGAAAGGTAAGTGCTGGGTGGAGCGTTCTTGACTGACAGCTTTTATCTTTCAGTATCTGAGAATGTTGCACTCCTTCCTGGCCTGTAGGCTTTCTGCTGAGAGATCTGCTGATAGCATAATAGGGGTTCCTTTGTAGGTTACCATCCTTTTTTCTCTGGTTGTCCTTAAAATTCCTTTTTTTTTTAATCATTGACTTTTGACAGTTTTAATATAATGTGTCTTGAAGAAGGTCTTTTGCATTAAGGTACTCAGGTATTTTCTTAGCTTCATAGATTTGTATGTCCAGTTCCTTTACCATGTTTGGGAAGTCCTCACCTATTATGTCTTTAAATAATTTCTCTGCTCCCTTCTCTCTCTTTTCTCCTTCTGGGGTCCCCATTATCCTAATGTTGCCTTTCCCAAAAGAGTTGGATATCTCTCAAAGAATTTCCTAATATTTTTATCTTATTTCTCTCTCTTCTTCTACTTGTATGATTTCCAGATTTCTATCTTTAAGCTCACTAATTCCCTCTTCCATATGATCTGCTTAATTTCCAGTACTTTCTAATACATTCTTCATCTCGTTTATTGTGTTCTTCAGCCCCAGAATTTGTTTGGTTCTCTTTTAGAGGTTCAGTTTCTTTGGTAAAGTATTCGTTCTGTTCATTAATTTTATCCCTGAGCTCATTAAACTGCCTTTCTGAGTTTTCCTGTACCTTGTTGAGTTTCTTCAAGACAGCTAGTTCAAATTCTCTATCAGTTAGATCACAATATTCATGACTTTAAGTTTGGTTTCTGGAAAATTTCATTTTCTTTTCATGGTACAGTGTTACTCTGGTCCTTCGCGTTGCTTGATGAAGTATTCCTCTTCTGGTGCATTTGAAGTTAAATGACAGGTTAGCTGTTAGGGTCCTCTCTTTTGTTTTCCAGTAGACGGTGGTATCATACAAGTTTATGGTTTCTTTCACCTGAGCTGCCTCTGGTCATATTTGAGATTTAGCACTTTCCATTCTCAGCTGTCTCTGTAAGAGGTGTGGCTCCATGCCTTTGTTGTCACTTCTTGTTCCTCTGGGGTGGTTATTGCCTTGTTTCTGCCAGAACTGCTCTTGTCACTGGGACGGTGGGCCCTTTCCTTGCATCCAGGATCCCTTGAGACACAGGCTGCCCAGTGGGGGGAGGGAGACATTGGGAGGGGAGCTGGGGTCAAGCAGGTATCCCTACCATGCCTGGTGTTGTAAGGTTTGCAGGCTCTACCACTGCAGATGATGGGTGCAAGGGCTGGGGTCATGAGTACCTCAACCAGTGGAGGAACGGTGTCCCAGGCCCCATTGCCGCTGCTGCCCAGTAACCTGTGGCCATGGGCGCTAGTGCAGTTGGGAGGCCAGAGTCATGTGTGCCACTTCCCCTTCTGCTACTAGGTTCTCTGAAGCTATGGGCTCTGAGTGTGAGTTGCTAGAGTCCGTTCAGAGTCCCAGCATTAAGATTCATTATCATGAATTTAAAATCAGACAATCATAATTTTTATGTGTTTTTCTCCATCCATATTCAGGTGCAGGGGTGCAGGCACAGAGTGGGGGAGGTTTGAATTTAACTGGAGATTCTGGTTTTGCCAAGCAAGTGGCAACACAAAAGAGGAACAAGGGAGTTGAGGATGTTTGCAAGGGTATTATCATAATGAATGATCATGGAATTTCAGCTGGTATGGAGATTAAAGATACCAGTAGGGATGAGGCAGGGTGAAATATTTGTGAAGTTAATGATTATAGGTCCTTGTGGGGGGTTTGTTAGAGCTGGGTTACTAGAAGGAGCTAGGTGGAAAGGTGGGATATGGTGGTCAGAGAGCAAGACGCATAAAATGAGATTGCTAATGACTGTGTCCATGGCACGCCCTGGAGGTGTATAGCTGAAGCAGGGTGGAGAACAAGAACACTGGAGGAGAGAAGTTCAAGGTAGGCAGAGGCCAGCATGCTAGAAAAATCACTTATGAGTATGTTGAATTGACCAAGAGGTAAGACAGAAGTAGTGTTAGAGAGACTGACAGGGTGCCAGTTACTGATTAGTGGGGGAAGAGGTCCTGGAGTCCAAAGAAAGCAGCAGCCATGGAGAGTAGTCAGTGATAAAGTCTGGTGACATGAAATTCAAAGCTGAGATATGGAGGGAAGTTAGTAGATGATCCACTTTGGGATGTTCACATTTTGCAGTGGTTTCTTCTTTCAGAAGAAAGCTCTTTGGTTTCTGTAATGACTTTTTAAAAATAATTAATTAATCAATTAATTAATTTCCGGCTGTGTTGGGTCTTCGTTGCTGCTCACGGGCTTTCTCTAGCTGCGGTGAGCGGGGGCTACCCTTCATTGCAGCGTGCGGGCTTCTCACTGCGGTGGCTTCTCTTGTTGCGGAGCACGGGCTCTAGGCACACAGGCTCAGCAGTTGTGGCGCACGGGCTTAGTTGCTCCGCGGCATGTGGGATCTTCCGGGGCCAGGGATTGAACCTGGATCCCCTGCATGGGCAGGCAGATTCTCAGTGACTGCGCCACCAGGGGAGCCCCTGTAATGACTTTTTATACTTTAATCACAAGAGGGCACCAGAGTCTAGTGAAGGATTATTTTTGTTCTTATCTAAAGCTAAGGCAACCAACCACATTTACTTTGAGTGAGGGGGGCACGATTAATAATCACTTGGAGCTACATGTGTAAACTGGGACTTTCCTATGCAAACTGGGACATAAGCCCTGCACAGCATGAACATGGCCAATTTAATTATGAACTAGCTCTACACTAAAGGTTCTCATTCCCGAAGATCACTACAATACTTATGACACACAGGCAGATTAGAAAAAGTGGCCAAACTTGCTCTTATCTTGAAGAGAAGATCAAGAAAGACTTTCCTCTGCACCCCACCTCCTTAATTATATTTATTTCCATCCCATTTTTCCCCTCAGTGCGATCATAGTTTGACTATATCTTCAAGTAAGAGAATTGCTCTATCCCAAATTATCTTGGTCATTTGAAAGTAGTCTGAAGTGTTCTCTAACTTCCCATACCTCTTGGGACTTCCCTGGTGGCACAGTGGTTAAGAATCCACCTGCCAATGCAGGGGACACAGGTTTGATCCCTGGCTTAGGAAGATCCCACATGCTGCGGAGCAGCTAAGCCTGTGTGCCACAACTACTGAAGCCCGCGCACCTAGAGCCCATGCTCCGCAACGAGAGAAGCCACCGCAGTGAGAAGCCCGTGCACCACAACAAAGAGTAGCCCCCAGCTCGATGCAACTAGACAAAGCCTACATACAGCGACGAAGACCCAGCGCAACCAAAAATAAATTAAAAACAAACAAAAAGAAAACCAAAAGGAGAGCAGCTGTTAAAAACAAAAATTCTCATGGTTCTTTTCTGAATATCTTTTATCTTCTATATTACATGGTAATTATTTCTATACTTGTTTTATTTCTTCTTTCAAACATGACTTACATGCTGAGGACAGTAAAAAACAGATGTTGAAAATGGCTCTTTTTTTTTCCTTCCAGTTTTATTGAGATATAATTGACATCCAGCACTGTATAAGTTTGAGGTTTACAGCATTTGATTTACATGTATTATGAAGTGATTATCACAGTAAGTTTAGTCAACATCCATCATCTCATATAGATACAAAGTTAAAAGTCACCTTATTAACATAAATTCAAGTATGGTTGAAAGGGGATTGTTGTGAATAACAAACAATGCTCCCATGACTCCTATCACTCGGTAAATTACAAGAGTTTTAGAAGCTGTGTCAGGAACCGAGGACAAAGACCAAATATATATTTCTTACTGGATATCACACGTCCCTCTTGAAAACATACCATCAGCTTCCACTGGTGGGCACCTAGAGAATTTGAGGATGGGGGCTGGTTGCCTGAGAAACCAGCTATGTGATTAAAGGATTTCAGCCCCATCCCCCAACCTCCAGGGAGGAGAGGAGGCTGAAAGTTGGGTTCATCAGTCATCATTGACCAGTGATTTAATCAATCATGACTACATAATGGAACCTCCATAAAAACCCCTAACTGAAGGGGAGTTTTAGGGTTGGTGAACACATCAAGGTGCTGAGAGGGGGGTGTATCTAGAGAGGGCATGGAAGGGCGTGCTGCCTCTCCCATCCTGGCCCTATGCATCTCTTCTATTTGGCTGTTCCCGAGTTGTATCTTTCATACTAAACCAGTACCAATAAGTAAACTGTTTTCCCAAGTTCTGTGTGCTGTTCTAGCAGATTATCGAACTTGAGGAGGGGCCTGTGGGAACACCTGATGTCTTTTCATTTCACACTGGCAAATGCCTTGGGGCATTACACCTGGGTCTTTGGGTCTAGCCAAAGGGCACACTAACGAAGCTTAAATACATATGATTCTTACGGCAACATAATAGTTGGCCTTCCCCTACAGATTTTTTTTTAAGTGTTTCATCTCTCTTCTTTTTTAATATGTATTTATTTTGTTTATTTATTTTCTTTATTGTTTTTGGCTGCGTTGGGTCTTAGTTGCGGCACGTGGGATCTTTTGTTGCAGCACATGGGCTCTTCTTTGTAGCGCACAGGCTTCTGTCTCGTTATGGCGCGTGGGCTTCTCTCCAGTTGTGGTGTGCGGGTTCTTCTCTCTCTAGTTGAGGCACGCAAGCTCAGTAGTTGTGGCATGCGTGGGCTTAGTTGCCCCACAGTATGTGGGATCTTAGTTCCCGAGCAGGGATCGAACCTGCATCCCCTGCATTGAAAGGTAGATTCTTTACCACTGGACCACCAGGGAAGTCCCTCAGCTACAGATTAAAGCATGACCTACTGCATTATTTCTACTTCCCATCTCTACCTTTTTCCTGACCAGCACAGAGATTTCTTTCTCTTCATTCATTCCAGTGAAGAGGAAATTTAAGTTCTCCTATGTAGGCCACAAATAGTCACCACTTAGTGTTGAAGTCCTTTTATGGATTTTAAGATAAGCAGCCCTTACAAGGCAAAGCCAGGTGTTTCCTTAGGAATAAATTTTGGTCCATTTTAGCACATTAAAAGTGGGGGGAAAACAAATTGATCAAATCTAATCTTGTCTAATCTCAAACATTGTTTCTCAGAGTGTGGTCCACAGTCTACCTGCGTCAGAGTCAGAATCACCTGGTAATGTTTCTTTAAAGTCTAGATTCCTGGCTTCTTATCTACTGAGTCAAAATCTTGTTTGTGTGTGTATGTATTTTGTAAGAGTCTTTATTTATGAAAAGCACCAAAGTGATTCTGATGTATTCTAAGCCAGCTGTCACGGTTTTATAACTAGTTGAATCAGCTTAACTTTAGTTAGTGTGCCTATAGCTATATTCAGGACCTGCTAGGGACTTCCCTGTTAGCACAGTGGTTAAGAATCCACCTGCCAATACAGGGGACACGGGCTTGAGGCCTGGTCTGTGAAGATCCCACATGCTGTGGAGTAACTAAGCCCGTGTGCCACAACTACTGAAACCCATGTGCCTAGAGCCCGTGCTCCGCAACAAGAGAAGCCGCCGCAATGAGAAGCCCGCACACCACAATGAAGAGTAGCCCCCGCTCACCGCAACTAGAGAAAGCCTGTGCAGCAACGAAGACCCCACAGTGCCATAAATAAATAAATAAATTTATTTTAAAAATAAAACGAATTCCTCCTGATAACCAGTAGATAGCAAGACTATCTACTGATGCCACTCAAAGCAATAAAATTATCTTTTTTTTAAAAAAAAGACCTAATAGACAACTTGAATAGACCTATATCTTAAAGTACTTGAATCAACAATTAATAACCTTCCAAAACAGAAAGCACCAGATCGAGATGGGTTCACTGGGAAATTCCACCAAACATTTAAGGGAAAATTCTACCAATACTCTACCATCTCTTTCAGAAGATAGAAGCCAAGGGGATACTTCCTAACTCACTCTATGAGCATTATCCTTACACCAAAACCAGATAATGACATTACAAGAAAAGAAAACAAAGTACAGACCAATATCTCTTGTGACGTAGATGCAAAAATCCTCCATAAAATATTAGCAAATTGAATCCAACAGTGTATGAAAAGAATTATATACTATGTGGGATTACACACCCCAAATTTTACACAACGTGGCATGTATTTCAGGTAGGCAAGGCTGGCTCAATATTTGAACTAAATTATTGTAATCAGTCACATCAACAGGCTAAACAAGAAAAATCACATGATCATATCAAAAGATATAAAAAGCATTTGATAAAATGCAATACTCATTCATGGTAGAACCTCTCATCAATCCAGGAAGAGAGGAGAACTCCCTCAGCTTGATAAAGAACATCTACAAAAAGCCTACGGTCAACATCATACTTAATGGTGAGAAGCTAGACGCTTCTCAGGAACAAGGAACAAGGCAATGACGCTATCTCTCAACACTTTTTCAGTTATCGCACTGGGAGTCCTGGCAATGCAATAAGACAAGACGTTATGGCAATTGGGAAGGAAGAAATAAAACTGTTTTGGGCTGCAGATGACATGCTTGTCTATGTAGAAAATCCAAACAAATCATCAACAACAACAAGAGTAACAGCAACAAAATGGGAAAAGAATTTGAAGATGAATAGATACATGTGTATGTATAACTGAGTCACTTTGCTGTATACCTGAAGCTAACACAACAACTATACTCTAATATAAAATAAAAATTAAAAAACAACAACAACAAAAAACTCCTGGAACTAATAAATGATATAGCAAAAAGGTTGCAGGATGCAAGGTTAATAAGCCAAAAGTCAACCGCTTTTCTATATACTAGCAATGAACAAGTGTAATTTGAAGTTAAAAATACAACACCATTTACATTAGATCCTCAAAAGTGAAATACTCAGGTATAAATCTAACAAAATATGAACAAGATCTGTGTGATGAAAGCTACAAAACTCTGATGAAAGAAATCTAAGACTAACTAACTAAATACAGAGATATTCCATATTCATGGGTAGGAAGATTCAATATTGTCAAGATGTCAGTTCTTCCCAACTTGATCTATAGATTCAATGCAATCCCAATAAAAAAGTCAGCAAGTTGTTTTATAGATATCGACAAACTGATCCTAAAGTTCATATGGAGAGGCAAAAAAACCTGGCATAGCCAACATAATACTGAAGGAGAGGAACGAAGTTGGAGGGCTGAGACTACCTGACTTCAAGACTTACTCTAAAGCTACAGTAAGCAAGACAGTATGATATTGGTGCAACAAATAGATGATGGAGCAGAATAAAGCCCAGAAAAAGACACACATAAATGTAGTCCACTGATTTTTGACAAAGGAGCAAAGGCAATGCAAATGGCATAAAAATAGTCTTCAACAAATGGTGCTAGAACAAATGGACAGCCACAGGAAGGACAAAAAAAAAAAAAAGAATCTAAGTACAAACCTTACCCCCTTCACAAAAACTAAAGTGCATCATAGACCTAAATGGAAAAGGCAAAGCTATAAAACTCCAAGAAAATAACATAGCAGAAAATCTAGGTGAGCTTGGACACGATGATGACTTTTTAGATACAACACCGAAGACAGGACCCATGGAAGAAATTATTGATAGGCTAGGCTTCGTTAAAATTAAAAGCTTCTGGGGCTTCCGTGTTGGCACAGTGGTTGGGAGTCCGCCTGCCGATGCAGGGGACACGGGTTCTTGCCCCGGTCCGGGAAGATCCCACGTGCCGTGGAGTGGCTGGGCCCATGAACCATGGCCGCTGAGCCTGCATGTCCGGAGCCTGTGCTCCGCAATGGGAGAGGCCACAACAGTGAGAGGCCCGCGTAATGCAAAAAAAAAAAACAAACAAAAAAAAAACATAAAAGCTTCTGGTCTGTGAAAGACAATGTCAAGGGAATAAGGAGACAAGCCACAGACTGGGAGAAAATATCTACCAAACACATATCTGATAAAGGACTGTTATCCAAAATATACAAAGAACTCTTAAAACTCAACACTAAGAAAACAAACAACCCCATTAGAAAATGCCAAACACTTGAACACATACCTCACCAAAGAAGATATATTAGATGGCAGATAAGCATATGAAAAGATGCTCCACGACATGTCATTATGGAATTGCAAATTAAAACAGGAATAAGATACCACTACACACCTATCAAACAGGCAAAACTCTAAAACACTGACAGGGACTTCCCTGGTGGTGCAGTGGTTAAGAATCCGCCCGCCAATGCAGGGGACACGGGTTTGAGCCCTAGTCTGCAAAGATCCCACATGCCGTGGAGCAACTAAGCCCGTGCGCCACAACTACTGAGTCTGCGCTCTAGAGTCCGTGAGCCATAACTACTGAAGCCTGCGCACCTAGAGCCCGTGCTCCGCAACAAGAGAAGCCACTGCAGTGAGAAGCCCGCACACCGCAACCAAGAGTAGACCCCGCTCGCCGCAACTAGAGAAAGCCCGCGTGCAGCAGCGAAGACCCAACGCAGCCAAAAAATTTTAAAATAAAGTTATTCTAAAAAATTCTTTAAAAAAAACAAACACTGACAACATCAAGTGCTGTCCAAGAACTTTTCATTGTTGGTGGGAATTCAAATTGGTACAGCTACTTTGGAAGACAGTTTCCCAGTTTCTTACAAAACTAAACATACACTTACCACGGGATGTGGCAATCACGTTCCTCGGGATTTACCCAAATGAGTCGGAAACTTAGGTCCTCACCAAAACCTGAACACAGACGTTCATAGCAGCTCTAGTCATAACTGCCAGAACTTGGAAGCAACCAAGATGTCCTTCAGTAGGTGAATGGGTAAATAAACTGTGGTACATCCAGACAATGGAATATTATTCAGTGTCAAAAAGAAATGAGCTATCAAGCCGTGAAAAGACATGGAGGAAACAAATGCACGTTACTAAGTGAAAGAAGCCACTCTGGAAAGGCCACATACTGTATGCTTCCAACTACGTGACCTTCAGGGAAAGGCAGAAGTATGCAGACAGTAAAAAGTCAGTGGTTGCCGGGGGCAGCAGGACAGCAAGGAATGTGGAGCACAGAGGATTTTTAGGGCAGTGCAACTCTTCTGTGTGACAACCCAGTGGTGGATATCTTTGTCGAAGTCCATGTACACCACCAAGAGTAAACCCTAATGTAAACTATGGACTTGGGTGATAATGATATGTCCGTGTCTGTTCATCACTTGTAAGAACTGTTCCACTCTGGAGCGTTATGTTGATTTGGGAGAGGCTGTGCTTATAGAGGGCAAGGGGTATATGGGAACTCTGTACTCTCTTCTGTCTTGCTGTGAACCTAAAACTGCTCCAAAAATTAAAGTCTATTTAAAAGGAAAAAGAAAACATATAAGTATTTAATGAAGAGGCATGTATGTGTAAACAACACCACCGAAACCAGCATGACACGGAAATTATTCACTTCATGCCAGACTTTTTGGATCCCAGTTCTATGGCATCCTAATCTATCACCTTGGCCACCTTCCTGCTTCCTCATCTGTCACAAAGGAGACCCCTATCTCCTAGGTTGCTGAGAGGACAGAACGAATTAAACCATGTGAAGTGTTTAGAAAAGTGTCTGGTAGTTAGTAAGTATACAATAAATGTTAGCTATTATTGTTAATATTAAGCAACACAACATTTTATAAATGTATCATGCCAGGAGGTGTCATGTCTGTCTGTTGGGGAAAAAAAGGTACACATCTTCTTAATATAAGTATATGCCCTAAAATATGGTAGAAATAGCATAATGTGACAACATATGATCCATAGACCAGATAGTCTCTTTTGATACTCTTAATTAAAAGCAGCTATTTGGTGACCCTGTTATAATGTTAAGCAAAGCAATCATTAAAATATGCAAAAACATCATATACGTAAGTATGAGATTCAGGTTGAGGAGGTGCACAATTATGAAAATTGAGGGAGATAAAGATTCTTGGATGACATGAGTCAAAGTGAGATTTTGCAAATAAAATGTCAAATAACATGTTAGTCCAGAGATTCTTGAAGTGGGTTTTTAGGCAGGACATATCTGCCACAGGAACTGTTCTTTTTTTTTAATTGAGTAATGTATTTCGTACAACCAATGTTAAACTACATTAAGACTCTATTCTTTCGATTTTTTTTAGTTTCTTCTGTTATTTATATTCTAGGAATTCAGAAGATACAGAAAAGGAAATGAGAGGCAGCAAGAAAGCTACAATGGACAGGGCAGAGTGATTAGATGGTCTAGTCCCGTGGTTCTTGTGTCTTGATGTGTCAGAGTCACCTGGAAGCTACTAAGAAACACGAGGGCCCAGGTTCACTGAAACAGGAATGGGTCTGGTCTTTGTATTTTTACCAGATTTCCCAGGCGATTGTGGTAGGGACCAAGGTTTGATCTAGACGGTCTATCTAACTAATCTCTTCCTTACTGCTCAAGGCCCAGGAAGGCGCAGCATGGACATCAGCTGAGAGCCAGCTAGAAATGCGGAATCTTGCACCCCATCTCAGATCTACAGAGTCAGAATCTGCCTTTTTAGCCAGATCCTCGAGTGGTTCCATATGCACATTAAGGGTGGAGCAGCCTTGGATTTCAACCTGTCTGCAGGTTAGAATCCTCTGGGAGAGATTCCGATTTAATTGTGTGGGGTTGGCCTGGACTTCGGAGTTTTTAAAAGCTCCCCAGGCTATTTAAATTTCAGCCATGTTTGAAAAGAGATCATAGTAGCCAAAATCACAGCATGAATATAGGTGCGGTACTATCATGTTTAGCTCAAAGGGTCTTATTTTTAAATAAATTTATTTATTTGTTTACTTACTTATTTTTGGCTGCATTGGGTCTTTGCTGCTGTGCGCGGGCTTTCTCTAGTTACAGCGAGCGGGGGCTACTCTTCGTTGCGGTGTGCGGGCTTCTCATCGCGGTGGCTTCTCTTGTTGCGGAGCACAGGCTCTAGGCGCACGGGCTTCAGTAGTTGTGGCTTGCGGGCTCAGTAGTTGTGGCTCCCGGGCTCTAGAGTGCAGGCTCAGTAGTTGTGGTACACGGGCTTAGTTGCTCCGCGGCATGTGGGATCTTCCCGGACCAGGGCTCGAACCCGTGTCCCCTGCATTGGCAGGCGGATTCTCAACCACTGTGCCACCAGGGAAGTCCCGCTCAAAAGGCCTTTAACAACTGCAGTATTCTGTGGGCTGCCCCCAACGTGGTACTAATGGGACAATGTACATTAATGCCCCACAACAATTTAGATAGATTATATTTGTAGAATTATTTGTTTGAACAGTTTAGTAACATAAAACTCTCCTCAGTTTCTCTTTTCTCGTTCACTCCCACCCAGATTCCTTACCCTAGGAGAGTAGGTTTCCATTCAAATATATCTTTTTTTCTTTAAGATTTTTTTTTCTTGATAGGGACCATTTTTTAAAAGTCTTTGTTGAATTTGTTACAATATTGTTTCCGTTTTATGTTTTGGGGGGTTTTCTTGGCCGTGAGGCATGTGGGATTTTAGTTCCCCGACCAGGGGATGGACCCGCACCCCCTGCATTGGAAGGTGAAGTCTTAACCACTGGACAGCCAGGGAAGTCCCCTGTTCAACTATATATTTAATAAAACTGTTTGGCATTCAGCAAAGTATCAGTAAAATGAGACTCCGTTCATAACCATTGAAAACACTGAGGATGATACAGAAGATTGTACTGCAGCTTATTCAGGGACTGGAGAGGTGAGGACAGAAAGGCGGATGGATCTGAGGAGGAGGTAAAAAGATGAAGGAACTGAGGGAAAGCAGAGAGAGTGAAGAACACTTGCTTTTTCTTTTTGGTTTTGTAAACTCTTGATGACAACTGGATTCTAGCCACTGGATTCAATGACCCAAAGCTGCAGCCAGCTGACAACCATGGCTTGTTTACAAAGAAAGTCATAGTTAACAAATTGTGGGATGGTTTCTTCCACGTGGTTTAATTAGCGTGTTCCAATATTGAGGCTCCAAGATGACATGACAGCTACACCCGAGGAACTAGGTTTTCTTTAAACCTCATAAAGAAAAAGCGCGGCTGAATGTTATTGATGGTATCAAAGTAAAATTTTGATCCCAGTGGCACAAGGTCAATCTTTATAGATTACCCAGAGATACTGACTTTCTGTTTTTGCACCAGAAAGTCTTAAAGCAGCAGCCAGACCAAAGGTGTCTCTGTTCCTGAAAAGAGAAGATAACCCTCTAAATATAATTACATACTTCCTTTTAATCACTTTGCAGAGCTTCCATTTTTCTCTAGTTTTCTTCTCTTCAAGTAGGAAAGAATTTTGTTTGCTTCGGAAGGAGCCAACATACTCTACCTAGAAAGAACTCAGGCAAGTCAGTCCCCGACTGCAAGAATAACAGGTATGGGATATTGGTTATATTTGCTTAGTGTACCATTCGGGTGCAAAGGATGACTTTACTATAGACGTTCAGTAATCAACAGTGTGGGCGTAAAGTTGCTCACCCCCAGTGGCCCCATGCGTCTCTGTGTATGTCATAGTTTTGTACATCTTCAGCGGATTTCAGGTTCTGGGTCAGCTGGCCTCATTTGGCACAGTAAGAAAACTCCATTTTATTTTATTTGTTCTGTTGCCTACAATAAAGGGGGTAGTTGACAGTGTTTTGAAGGAATAGAGGACTTTGGTTGCTTTTGGTAAAAAGAGATCGGTTATTCTGTCCATCATAGAATGATTAATTGCATGGTTCTGGGGGATTAGGATACTGATAGGAGTATTTGATTTCATAATTTTAAGAATAGTTGGTTCTGCATGGAAATAGACTTGAGTTCTTCAGCTGCTGCAGTATTTGTCAGTGAAATACAAAATATGTTTGTGATTCCACAGACCAGGAAGGCCAGGCTGGCCTGAACAGTGCTACTCAGCTTCCTAAGAGTGTTGCCAATTCTTTGCTTTGGCTTTGCTTTCCTAAAGCTGCTTCCCCCTCGGCCAGGAGCTGTTCACCCTTTCCCTAAGCACGTCTACCAGCTGGGGCGCATTAGGAAATGGCCAAACAATTCCTTTAGTTCTGTTTCCTTTAACTTCCACTGGCAGAGAACTTGACAGCCTGTCCTCTTTCCTGAAACACAATCACTAAAGCTGTTTGTGTCTCGGGCTCTTCTCTACAAAATGGTTGAAAAGTCTTCCAAAGACCCCAGCAGACTGCAACATACCAGCTCATCACTGCGCACATTATCCCTCAAGATATGGGTTGCTTGACTTTCTCTGAGTTTATTTGGTAAAGCCAGGATTCTAGTCTTAAAAATACATAAGCATTAAACCCCTTGGGCATGTGCTTCAATTACATTTTCAGTTGCAAAAATTCTTTTCTGTCTTGGAAAAGTAGGGGTCTAAACTTTTTTCACACTGCCTTCTGATATGCACACTGATTCCAACTCACTTGGTGTAAAAAAATATATACATATATGAAAATATAAACAACCCACAGATGCATACTTCATTTTGAAAATTTACTCTCTTCCTTCACTTTCACCAACATACTTTTATCTCCCCTTTCAATGTGGTAACCTGTCCCATCACTTCTTCCTTCACAGTGCTTCAGAAATGTATGTCTTTCTAAAACCTGTGAACTTAGTTTAGCTTACCTTTTATTCCTTTATATCTGGACTGTTTTCTAACTACTGTATTCTCTGCCAACAGTGCTCACTTCTTTAGTCTAACTTAAACCATCCTACACCTTGTCCCTAGTATAATCTTTATTCTAGAGCCACCAAACTCTTTCATCTATCCTTACTGTTGAAAACCCATTCATTCTTCTCCCTATGGAAAGAATCAGGACCAAATTCCTGAGCCTGGGAAAAACAACCGTCACAGCGTGGAGCTAAGAGGCCTTTCCTCACTCTTCTTTTGTAAACAGCTGGGCTGCAGTGTGAGAGGATCTTAAAATCACATCTGTTATTTTCTCACTTCCATTCCTTTGGCACACACAGTCTTTTGTCTGCTTCTCAGACCTTTCCCCATTCTTACATCTTCAAACCTAATATGTTTTTCAAGGCCAAGGTCCTTAAAGACCAGCCTCCTCCATAAAGACTTTTTGACCCCTGTAGCCTACAGCAGTCTCCTACTTTGAGCTCTTAACACTTATTCTCACTTGCATTTATTTAGCAACTTATCACTTACTTCCTCTTGTATGTCTTCAAAACCACTGTCTCCTATTATCATTTAACTTTGGGATGTTTATATCTTATCCCCTCAACTAAATCATGAACGCCTTCATTCATTTATTAACGTTAACTGGGTTTTACCAAGTGCCAGGTACTGTGCTATAGCTGTGGGGAGAAAGTTTGTTTTCTCCTTACCGTGCAGTTCTCAAAGCAGAATTTTTTTTAATGTGTAACAAGTAGGTTTCAGGCATGATGCTCTAGCAGAGACTTCTGCTACACTCCTCAGTGTCCGGTGGAGAAATCTGTCAAAGGTACTGAAGTATATTAAAAGGATAATTTTTATTAACTCTTCCTGGGTCTTCAACACTATGGACTTCCCAGTTATTGCATGAGTTCAGTTAGACTCCCTACCTACTGGTGCTTTTATAAAAATTGTATTTTAACATCACCATTAGAAGCAGATTCTGTAAGATGGTGTGATATGGTTAACTATTAAGTGGTATAAACAGGGATGGATCCTAGGCTCCTTTTTTTTTTTTTTTTTTTTGGGATGCGGGCCTCTCACTGCTGTGGCCTCTCCCGTTGCGGAGCACAGGCTCCAGACGCGCAGGCTCAGCGGCCATGGCTCACGGGCCCAGCCGCTCCGCGGCATGTGGGATCTCCCGGGACCGGGGCACGAACCCGCGTCCCCTGCATCGGCAGGCGGACTCCCAACCACTGTGCCACCAGGGAAGCCCCTAGGCTCCTTTTTAACTGAAATCTTAGTGATAAGGAACTGTGATCAGTTCGAAAAACTACCCTTCTTCCACTGAGACTAGAGACAAGCAGCCTGCTATGGGCTGATGGGATATACTAAATTTGAGCTTTTTTGATCTTCTCAAGGGATGTTTTGGGGGGCTGAAAAGCCTATTCAGGAGTTTCCTTGAATTTTAGAAATTAATATTTGGAGATCAAAGTTATAAATTCAAGGCTCTAGTTTTCCTCAAGTCTGTAAATTCAGTTCACTGATGCGATTGCTCTATTTAGAAGTCTAACACATTTTGTTATTCACTTCTAAGAGCCCTTTCAGTAATGTTTGGTCTAATTTATAAACTCATTTAATTTAACACTTCCAAACACTTCATATGTGGAAGAAGGAAATTCAGTTTCCCTAGTGTGTTGGGGGACCCCTAGACCACCCCGACCTTCAGATTCACTGGAAGGATTTACAGACTTCAGCGTGTAGGTCTACTCATAGCTAAGGTTTATTATAGCAACATAGTAAAGATACACAGGCAGATTGTAAGGGAAAGACAAAGGCAGAGGAGGACTCCATCTGTAAGCTTCCCTGTGCTCTTTCCCTCCCACAAGGGGCCACACAGGACATGCTCTTCCCCCGGCAATGGAAACTCAACATGGGTGCAGTGTATATTTTTAAATTTAATTTTTATTTTATACTGGAGTATAGTTGATTTACAATGTTGTGTTAGTTTCAGGTGTACAGCAGAGTGATTCAGTTACTCATATACATATATCCATTCTTTTTCAAATTCTTTTCCCATATAGGTTATCACAGAGTATTGAGTAGAGTTCCCTGTGCTATCCAGTAGGTCCTTGTTGACATGTGCAGTATTTTGGCCTGGGGAAGCCACTCGAGACTTAGAGCCCAAGGTTTTTATTGGGTGCTGAGTATGTAGGCACGCTCTGCCTAGTAGGCGTGCTCTGCCTAGCATGCACCAAAATTCCAGACTCCCCAAATGCGAGCAGGCATTCAGCCTAAACCGTATTGTTTGCACAAGCAGTCTAGGCAAAGTGAACCATCCTTATCAGTTAACTACTGCATAGGAACACTCCGTGACTCGACTTCCAGGTGCCAACCAAGGGCCAATCTCCAGAGCAGACGTTTCTAAGGATAGCAGTCTCAGACCTGCTTGTGTGAACTCTTTTCTGCATACTTAGGTACTCCTATTTTCTAATTTAACGAAATAAGCTTTCCCGATTGCTCAAATAATGCATATGAAGAAAATAATTGAAATGATAATTATGGTAAACCCTAGTTCTTTTAATTTTATTTATTTATTTTTATTTTTTGAATATTTATTTATTTATTTTGGCCGTGCTGAGTCTTGTGGCGCATGGGATCTTCATTGCGTTGTGCGGGATCTCTAGTTGTGGCATGCGGGGTCTTTAGTTGCAGCATGCAGACTTCTTAGTTGCGGCATGCAGACTCTCAGTTGCAGCATGCGGGATCTTTAGTTGTAGCATGCGGACTCTTAGTTGCAGCATGCATGTGGGATCTAGTTCCCCAACCAGGGATTGAACCCAGGCCCCCTGCGTTGGGAGCACAGAGTCTTATCCACTGGACCACCAGGGAAGTCCCCAACACTAGTTCTGTTAAATGTCCTGTTATTTGCTACAAATTTAGTAGGATTTCAACTTTAAATCAAAAGCCTAAATCACTTATTTAATTACACGTTTGAAATTGGACTAATGGACCAAATTCTATTAAATAATGTAAATTTATAAAATAGCAAATAGATAAAAATTCTTTAATATCAAAGTATTAACATGTATTTGATTATCTTAAACATTTCTAGGATTAATTCCAGTTCTTCCTAGAATGAAAGATGCTTTAACACTAAGGAAACTATGTCACCCCTAACACTGCTGGCAGATATCTTAGCTGGTATGGTAGCGTGACCTGGAACTGGAGATTTCTGCAGAGGTTGAGTTCTTGCCCTGACCTTGAATTGTGGTTGATTAGGTAACTTAAAGGTGAGTTATTGTGATATCCCTGCATTTAGGTTACATATTAGCTAATTCTTCTGACTGCTGGCTGAAGTCTGCAATTTACACTAGTTTAAACATTGACAGGACGATGCATTTTTTTTTTTAATTGTGGCAGAGGAAACTTAATCTAATTGTTTATTTTGGTCTAAATTTAAAGCTTTTTGGACTTAATGAAATTCTTCATTCTTTCATATTCTTGCTATCTTTTAGGACCATACATTTTTGGAATATTTATTATTCTAAATATTATTAGAATATTAATATTATTATATTATTAGAATACTGGGTATGCATTTATGGTTTTACCTGTGTGATCACAACTTTCAAAGTAATTTTTCCCCTTACGTGGTTTTTTTTAAAAATAGATTCTTTAAAAGAGCAGTTTTAGGTTTATAGCAAAATTGAGTGGAAGGTACAGAGATTTTCCGTATGTCCTCTGCTCACTACCCCGAACACAGTCTCCTCCATTAGTGATATTCCCCATCAGAGTGGTGCATTTGTTCCAGTCAGTGAACCTACATTGACACATCATCACCCCAAGTCCATAGTTTACATTAGGGTTTACTCTTGGTGGTGTACATGGACTTCGACAAAGATATCCACCACTGTGGTGTCACACAGAAGAGTTGCACTGCCCTAAAAATCCTCTGTGCTCCACATTCCTTGCTTTCCTGCTGCCCCCGGCAACCACTGACTTTTTACTGTCTGCATACTTCTGCCTTTCCCTGAAGGTCACGTAGTTGGAAGCATACAGTATGTGGCCTTTCCAGAGTGGCTTCTTTCACTTAGTAACGTGCATTTGTTTCCTCCATGTCTTTTCACGGCTTGATAGCTCATTTCTTTTTGACACTGAATAATATTCCATTGTCTGGATGTACCACAGTTTATTTATCCATCCACCTACTGAAGGACATCTTGGTTGCTTCCAAGTTCTGGCAGTTATGACTAGAGCTGCTATGAACGTCTGTGTTCAGGTTTTGGTGAGGACCTAAGTTTCCGACTCATTTGGGTAAATCCCGAGGAACGTGATTGCCACATCCCGTGGTAAGTGTATGTTTAGTTTTGTAAGAAACTGGGAAACTGTCTTCCAAAGTAGCTGTACCAATTTGAATTCCCACCAGCAATGAATGAAAGTTCTTGGACAGCATTTGATGTTGTCAGTGTTTTAGAGTTTGGAATTTTTTTTTTTTTTTTTTGGTTGCTCCACGCAGCGTGCAGGATCTTAGTTCCCTGACCAGGGGTTGAATCCCGGTCCTGGGAGTGAATGTGCAGTGTCCTAACCACTGGACCACCAGGGAATTCCCTAGAGTTTGGCCTTTTTAACAGGTGTGTAGTGGTACCTCATTCTTGTTTTAATTTGCAGTTCCATAATAGCATGATGTGGAACATCTTTTCATATGCTTATTTGCCATCTGTATATCTTCTTTGGTGAGGTATTTGTTCAGGTGTTTGGCCCATTTTTTAATGGAGTCGTTTGTCCTCTTAGTATTGAGTTTTAAGAGTTCTTTGCATATTTTGTATAATAATCCTTTATTAGATACGTCTTTTGTAGGTATTTTCTTCCAGTATGTGCCTTGGTTCTTCATTGATTTTCTCTGTTGATTTCCTGTTTTCAACTTCATTATTTCTGCTCTAATTTTACTTTTTCTTTCTTTTTTTTTTTGGCCACCCTGTGGCACGTGGGATCTTAGTTCCCTGACCAGGGATTGAACCTGGACCCCCTGCATTGGAAGCACAGAGTCTTAACCCCTGGATGGCCAGAGAAGTCCTGAATTTTACTTTTTCCTTTTCTCTGCTTTGTATTTAATTTTCTCATTTCCTAAGGGTGAAACTCAGAGGACCCATTTTAGATCTTTCTTCCTTGCTAAAATTAGTACATTCAATGCTATAAATTCTCCTCTAAGCTCTGCTTTTGCTGCATTCCACAAGTCTTGATAAGTTGTATTTTCCTTTTCATTTAGTTCAGAATCTTTCTAATTTCTCTTGAGATTTCTTCTTTACCTATATGTTATTTAAAGCGTATTGTTTAATACAAACAGAAGAAAAACAGACTCATTGATACAGAGAAGAAACAGGTGGTTGCCAGAGGAAAGGGTGCTGGATGGTGAGAAATTGGTGAAGGGGATTAAGAGGTACAAACTTCCAGTCATAAAATGAATAAACCATGGGGATGTAATATACAGCGTAGAGAATATGGTCAATAATATCGTAATAACTTCGAATGGGGACAGCTGGTTACTAGACTTATTGTGGTGACCATTTCGTAATGTATGCAAATGTCAAATCACCATGTAGTACACCTGAAACTAGCAAAATATTGCATGCCAACTATATTTTAATTAAACTAAATAAAATAAGACTGCGTTGTTTAATTTCCAAATATTTTCAGATTCTGTAGCTGTCTTTCTGTTATTGACTTCTAGTTGAAATTCATTGTGGTCTGAGTGCAGGCATTGTATGATTTCTATTCTTTTAAAATTATTAAAGTGTGTTTTATGGCCCAGAATGTGATCTGTCTTGGTGAGTGTTCCATGTAAGCTTGAGAAGAATGTGTGATCTGCTACTTCTGGAGGAAGCAGTCTCTAGACGTCAATTATATCCAGTTGATTGATGGTGCTCTTGCATTCAATTATGATCTTTCTTAATTTTTGACTGCTGGGAATGTCCATTCTGACAGGGGTATTAAAGTCTTCAACTACAATTGTGGTTTTATCTGTTTCTCCTTGCAGTTCTATCAGCTTTGCTTCGTGTGTTTTGATTCTCTGTTGTTAGGTACATACGCATTAAAGATTGTTATGACTTCTTGGAGAATTGACCCCGTTATCATTATGGAGTGTCACGTTTTATCCCTGGTAATTTTCCTTGCTTTGAAGTCAGCTCTGTCTGAAATTAATATAGGTACTCCTACTTTCCTTGATTAGTGTTAGCATGGTATATCTTTCTTTATCCATTTATTTTTATTTATTTATTATGTTTTTTTGCGGTACGCGGGCCTCTCACTGTTGTAGCCTCTCCCGTTGCGGAGCAAAGGCCCCGGACGCACAGGCTCAGCAGCCATGGCTCACGGGCCCAGCCGCTCCGCGGCATGTGGGATCTTCCCGGACCGGGGCACGAACCCGCGTCCCCTGCATTGGCAGGCGGGCTCTCAACCACTGTGCCACCAGGGAAGCCCCCCATTTATTTTAAAATATATATGCCTGTATATATTTAAAGTGGGCTTTTTTTAAGGCAACATGTAGTTGAATCTTATTGTTTGATACATTTTGACTATTTCTGTCTTAATTGTTGTGTTTAGACCATTGATGTTTGAAGCAATTATTAATATATTTTGATTAGTATATACCACGTTTATTATTGTTTTCTATTCATTACCCTTGTTCTTTGTTACTGTTTTCGTCTTCCACTCTTTTTCTGTAACTTGTGGTCTTAGTTGAGTGTTTTATATGATTCCATTTTCTCTCCTTTCTTAGCATATCAATTACAGTCTTTTTAAAACTTTTTTTAGTGGTTGCCCTCAAATTTGCCATATACATTGCAATATACAACTAATCCTAGTTCACTTTCGGATAACACTGTACCACTTCTTGGGTTGTGTAATTACCTTATAATAACAAAATATTCCTGATTCCTCCCTCCCATCCCTTGTATCATTGTTGATATTCTGTTATCTGTTAGACTATTAAGAATAAGAAAGATAAAAGGATTTTTTGTTTTTATTCACATCTTTATTGGAGTATAATTGCTTTACAATGGTGTGTTAGTTTCTGCTGTATAACAAAGTGAAGCCACTATACATATACATATATCCCCGTATCTCCTTCCTCTTGTGTCTCCCTCCCACCCTCCCTATCCTACCCTTCTAGGTGGACACAGGGCACCGAGCTGATCTCCCTGTGCTATGTGCTGCTTCCCACTAGCTATCGATTTTACATTTGGTAGTGTATATATGTCCATGCCACTCTCTCACTTAGTCCCAGCTTCCCCGCCCCCTCCGTGCCCTGAAGTCTGTTCTCTACGTCTGCATCTTTATTCCTGCCCTGCCACTAGGTTCATCAGTACCTCTTTTTAAAATTCCATATATATGCGTTAGCATACTGTATTTTTCTCTCTTTTTTTTTCTCTGATAAAAGGTTTTTATTTACCTTCATTTCTTCTTTCTCTAATGTTCTTTCTTTATGTAGGTCCAAGTTTCTGACGTATATCAATTTCCTTCTCTCTAAAGAACTTCTTTTTAACATTTCCTGCAAGGCAGATGTACTGGCCACAAATTCCCTCAGTGTTTGTCTAAGAAAGTCTTCATTTCTTCTTCGTTTTTGAAGGATAGTTTTGCAGGGTACAGAATTTTAGGTTGGTTTTTTTTCTCTCTCAACATTTTAAATATTTTCCTGTACGTTCTTCTGGTTTACATGGTTTCTGAGGAGCAGTAGGAGGTAATTCTTTGCTTCTCTATAGGTAAGAGGCTCTTTTCCTATGGCTTCGTTCAAGATGTTTTTCTTTGTCTTTGATTTTCTGCAGTTTGGATATGATATGCCTAGGTGTAGTTTATTTGGCATTCAGCCTGCCTGGTGTTCTCTGAGCTTCCCGTGGTTTTGTGCTGTTATGGACTGAATGTTTGTGTCCCCCCCCAAAATTCATAGGTTGAAATCCTAACCCACTTGTGATGGTATTAAGAGGTGGTGGTGGGGCGTCTTTGAGAAGTAATTAGGTCATGATGGTGGAGCCTTCATAAGTGGGATTAGTGCTCTTATAACAAGAGCTATGAGAGCTTGCTCTCACTCTCTTTACTGTCTGCCATGGGAGGATACAGCAAACCAGGACACAGTTTTTCATTGGAACCGAATCTCCTGGCACCTTGATCTTGTACTTCTCAGCCTCCAGAACTGTGAAAAATAAATGTTTATTGTTTAATTAAGTCATCCAGTCTATAGTAACTTGTTATAGCAGCCCAAGCTGACTAAGACATGTGGTCCTACCCTGGCACTGGTTCCCACAGAGGTTCTTGTTTGTGGGTTTCTGCTCTAAGTGCAATTTTAGGAAAGCAGTTTGTCCCATGGACTCACTTCTCTGACAGACCTAAGAAAAGTTATTGAATTTTCAATCTCTTCAGCTGTTCTATTTGTTGTTAGGAAAGAGTGCTGCCTTCCAAGGTCTTTACATATCTGGCTGAAAATTGGGAGTCTGCTTGAATGGTTTTAAATGCCAATTTCTGTCCTCAACGGTGATGGCAGACACACTTTTTTGTATGTTTCTATGTCTGAATTAGTTGTCAAATGATTCATTGCTCAAGCAGCAAAAATTAGTACTTGGTAGTGTGGGGAAGGGGAAATTTCCCCCTTAACCCCTCTTGAGTTCTTTTGGCTGGTCTAATAATTGAATTAACACAAGACAAATTAACAGGAAAATAATTTAATTTGTACACACAAAGGTCTCATAGAAATAGGACTCCCCCTCCCCCAAGCAACCAAGCAGACGGTTTATATATTATTTTTAGACAAAGAAACAATTATTTGCAAAGATTTAACAAAACAAAAGGGGCTTGTTCTTGGGGTAGCCGACTAATGAAGAAGTAACAAAGTTAGTTTACACAGCTTTCTCAGCCTTGGATTCCCTAACTCTGTTGATAAGGGTGCTCTCTATCCTCCTGGTGTAGGGAGAGTACCTTCACACACTCGATTTATTTCCCACTTGCACAGGGAAAGAGAGGAGTCAGAGTGTTCGTTTTCTTTTCTTTTTTTTTAATATTGTTTTTTTCACCGGCTGTTTCTCAAGTAACATTCAAGATAATTAGAATTCCACTGAGGCATATTTTGGGGTGTCCTGTGGCTGGGCCCCAATAGTTCCCTCCTCTGAAACTTCCCTGGAAGTTTTACGTATTAAAAATTGAGCTGTTCCGTTTCAAAGTCTCTTAGTCTTGACAATAGGTCACTTCCGTTAAACTCATTCAGGAGGTGGTAGTGCAGTTGGGTTCCCAAAGTTAGGCCTATGGCGCAAGCAGGTATTTAATGAGAGGCATTTCTATGGAGACAAAAGAAAAACAGTGGTTAATAATTGGATCAAATTATAGATACGTTTTTGAGTTCTCAGGGTAGCCAGGTGAGAAGATTTCTGGATTTCAGGGTTGAAGCAGCTTTTGTAGTTTGAATGTCTTTGATGATGTCATCTGACGTTCAGGTAAACTTTCTGAGTGGCCCATATAGCAACAGGCATGAGGAAGATTGTCTAAACGTGAGTTATTGTGGTGATTTTCCCAAAACTTATTTTAAAACATCTAGCTTCAGTTTCTAGGACTTTTAGGAAAAAGGACAGTTTTAGTTCTCAATGATTCCAAGTTAAAAGGGAGGGAGAAAATTAAAAGTGCTAGCCTGGGGACTTCCCTGGTGGCACAGTGGTTAAGAATCCACCTGCCAATGAAGGGGACACGGGTTCGAGCCCTGGTCCGGGAAGATCCCACATGCCACGGAGCAACTAAGCCCGTGCACCACAACTACTGAGCCAGCGCTCTAGAGCCCACGAGCCACAACTACTGAAGCCCGCACGCCTAGAGCCCGTGCTCCGCAACAAGAGAAGCCACTGCAATGAGAAGCCCGTGCACCACAACGAAGAGCAGCCCCTGCTCGCCCACGGACAGCAACGAAGACACAGCACAGCCAAATAAATAAATAAATAAATGTCAGTTTGGAGAGTTGTAGCCAAATATTGGAGGAAACTAGAAAAATTCAGGGTTCAGTCCAGTTTTCAGAAAATAACAAAACCTCAAGGGAAATTAATAGCACCAGAATCTAAGATCCACAAGTGTGTATTTTAGTTCCTGCTGAAGCTTATTTTTTCTTTAAAATCACCCTCATTTTTACCAAAGATAGCCACACTAAGGCTAATTTGTTTGCAAAATAAGTCTAGATTCAACAAACTTGGCCTGCTTAGTTACAGAAGTGCAGCAAGAATAGCGGTTGACCGTATAGGCTCTTTTAAATCTGCTTCACTGGAATTGTTCATAAGGAATCTCCAGACTGAACTTTTTTTTTTTTTAATCTTTTGGCTGTGCTGCCCGGCATGTGGGATCTTAGTTCCCCAGCTAGGGATTGAACCTGTGCCCCCTGCATTGGGAGCACAGAGTCTTAACCACTGGACTGCCAGGGAAGGCCCCTCCAGATTGAACTTTTAACAGCCTCTTGAGGCTAAGAAGCCAAGTCAAACGTTTGTCATCAGAATTTGCCTGCAGTACCCATAGATTTGGGTGAATTCCTCTCTTCTTGAGGTCCCTAAAATATCCTGAGGTTCCTGGGCCTGCCAGAAAGTGTGACCTTCCTTACTCACCTGGTAAGGCACAGGGAACCCTGTAAGCAAGGTACCAGGCTGTTTCTCCAAAGGGCTTTGTTGCCTCCATAGAGTCAATCTTATTTTGTCAAAGTTGTCTGGTCATAGCTGAGTCTGTATATGTCTCTCTCAAATATGCTCTTCCAGTCAAAACTTTAGTAATATAATCATTTTCCAACTGTGTCCTGTTATAAGGAGAACAAATTTTTTCTTTTTTTGTGGTACGCGGGCCCCTCACTGTTGTGGCCTCTCCCGTTACGGAGCACAGGCTCCGGACGCGCAGGCTCAGCGGCCATGGCTCACGGGCCCAGCTGCTCCGCGGCATGTGGAATCTTCCCGGACTGGGGCACAAATCTGTGTCCCCTGCATCGTCAGGCGGACTCTCAACCACTGCGCCACCAGGGAAGCCCAAGGAGAACAGATTCTTATTGAACATATGCAAATAACTCTATTGCCAAGAAAAGAATATTCACTGAGAGTTTCTGAATTCTGGAGGGATCAGGTAGAGAGGAAAAAGATAAATGTTCCAATTCTGCTTACAAAGATATAATTTACCAAATTGCTCTAAGTCATAATTAGCTTGAAAGAAAAGAGAAAAAGGTTTTCTTAAGTTTGAAGAAACAAAATGTTAAAAATATCTGCAATGTTTCAAGTTCTTAAAATCATAAAAAATTATGATCATTTTCCTCATTTCATTTAGTCCTTTGTAATTCTTGTTCTGCTTAATCTTTTGTTAGAAGTTTTATGAAGTCATCAGTTTCTCTATTCTGTAAATTTTTATCCAGTTCAATGATATAATTTGAAAGTCACCAAAAACTTGTATTCTAGAGTACTTGTTAGGTTCCTGTTCATGAATTTCTCTGAAGGTGAAACACATTTGCAGGAAGTTTTTGTAAAAGCATCTGAATGAAACACTAATTGTAAATGATAAAAGACTTTAAAATGTCCTTTTAAAATGTCCTATTTAAGATCTGATTCATTATAATAGAATTGACAAGGAAATTTGGTTATCTCTCTGACACACATTTTAAGACAATAACTAGAATCATGACTGATAACATTAATTAGGACATGCCCAAATTTTAGGAATTTCTTAAAATTTTAGAGCATTTATATTAATAACATTTACCCAAACAATATAACCTAAGAAGTTTAACATCATTTATTTGACAATGCTTCCTATGTAATTTAACCTACCCAATTAACCTAACTAGTTTAAATCTCTCTTTTATAAGAAGAGAAGACAAATCTTTACAGGTGTTCCAGGAACTCAGAGAACTCCACAGTTATTTCTAGGTCAATAAGACTTCATTTAGAGTTATGATATCTGGGAAGATTGTCAAAAATATCAAAAAGGTTTTAAAACACTTGGTCAAATAGGATCATAGGTCACTGTGAAACCATACTTAGTTATCCATTTAATCAGAGCGACAAAGACTTCTCAGGCAAACACATAAAGTTAAATAGTTGTAAAAGGCCTTAGCTCTTTTAATATTGAACAGACTCAGTTCTTTTTTTTAATTAAGTAATCAGAGACCTGATAAAGACAAAATATAGAATCTATATTTTTCTAGATAGATTACATTAAAGGTAAAGAAAACCTTTGTTTGCAGTTTCTCATTGAAAGTAGACCAATGACCTAAAAAAAGACTCTGTCCTATTTTAAAAAAATATTTATTTATTTATGTATCTATTTATTTATTTGGTTGTGCCAGGTCTTAGTTGCAGCACATGGGATCTTTAGTTGTGCATGTGGGATCTTTTAGTTGCAGCATGGGGAATCTAGTTCCCTGACCAGGAATTGAACCTGGGCCCCCTGCATTGGGAGCACCGAGTCTTAGCCACTGGACCACTAGGGGAAAAAGGCCTCTTTCCCTCTATTTTTTCTCTTTTATTTCAGTTGGTAGAACTGAATTAATCCAGGCTCAGTCTCAGGCGATTGAGGGCTATGTTTACATTTCAAAGATAAGATTTTAAGGGACAGAGAATGAAAATATAAGTTTTCTCCTAGGAGTTTTGGAGTATATTTGTCTATTGTCATAAGTCTTAGAGTAATTATTATTAACTTTTTTCCTTAAATACAGGACAATTTTGCTCCAATATCCTGATCTTTTTATAGTATCCACAAGCATTTTGAGAGAAATAGGCAAGGTTTGGGGATTGGTAAAGATAAACAGGCCTTAACTTGTTTCTAAAGTTGCATTTCTGGTTTTCGTAGAGATTTGCAAGACAAAGATAGTTGTTTCTGTTAGCCCTTGACTATTAGCTTCCAGCTATCTATTTCTTGGTTATTTGTAGGAGGGCCTGGGGAATTGCTAAGAAGATGGGGTGATTTTTTTTCTTATTATTGAAGTATAGTTGATTTATAATTTTATATTAGTTTCAGGTATACAGCAAAGGGATTCAGTATTTTTATAGGTTATACTCCATTAAAAGTTATTATAATGCTATAATTCCCTTTGCTGTACAATATATCCTTGTTCCTTATCTATTTTATGCATAGTAGTTTGTATCTCTTAATACCATACCCCTAATTTGCTTCTACTCCCTCCCTCTCCCCTTTGGTAACCACAGCTTTGTTTTCTATATCTATGAGTCTGTTTCTGTTTTGCATATACATTCATTTGTATTATATTTTAGATTCCCCATATAAGTGATATCATACGGTGTTTGACTTATTTCACTAAAGATGATATTCTCTAGGTCCATCCACTTTGCTGCAAATGACAGAATTCCATTCTTCTTTATGGCTGAATAATATTCCATTACACACACACACACACACACACACACACACACACACACACACCACTTCTTTTTTATCTAGTTGTCTGTTGATAGGCATTTGGGTTGCTTCCATACTTTGGCTATTGTAAATAGTGCTGCTGTGAACATTGGGGTACATGTATCTTTTCAAACTGTATTTTCACTTTTTTTCCAGATATATACACAGGAGTGGGATTGCTTGATCATGTGGTCATTCTACTTTTAGTTTTTTGAGGAACCTCCATACTGTTCTCCATAGTGGCTGTATCAGCTTACATTCCCACCAATGCAAGAGGGTTCCCTTTCTCCACATGAACAGCGTTTGTTATTTATACACTTTTTTTTTTTTTTTTTTTGCGGTACGCGGGCCTCTCACTGTTGTGGCCTCTCCCGTTGCGGAGCACAGGCTCCGGACGCGCAGGCTCCGCGGCCATGGCTCACGGGCCCAGCCGCTCAGCGGCCTGTGGGATCCTCCCGGACCGGGACACGAACCCGTGTCCCCTGCATCGGCAGGCGGACTCTCAACCTCTGCACCGCCAGGGAAGCCCTTATTTATACACTTTCTGTTGATAGGCATTCTTACAGGTGTGAGATGATATCTCATTGTTGTTTTGATTTGCATTTCTTTACTAATCAGTGATATTTAGCATCTCTTCATGTGCTTGTTAGCCATCTGTATGTCTTCTTTGAAAAAAACGTCTGTTCAGATCTTCTGCCCAGTGATTTTTTTAAAGAAGGGAAATCATGCTGGATCTTTGTTTTAGGTCTGACTTCTGTTCTTTCATCTTTTTCAAAAATATATTTATTTATTTATTTGGTTGCACTGGGTCTTAGTTGTGGCAGTCCGACTCCTTAGCTGTGGCATGCGAACTCTTAGTTGTGGCATGCATATGAGATCTAGTTCCCCGAACAGGGATCAAACCTGGGTCCCCTGCGTTGGGAGCACAGAATCTTAACCACTGTGCCACCAGGGAAGTCCCTGTTCTTTCATCTTAATAAGAGATTCCCTAAGGCTAGCTGTTACACTTTGTGTGTGTGTTGTCCTTTCACTTTGATCTTCCCATAAGTACCAATATGACAGTTGTTTATGATGAGAGCTCTAATATTTTTCCTTTTAAATATAGCCAATTTAAAGGATTCATTGCTTGGCCGTTGATGGGTAGAATCTTATGTTTCAAACAGTGACTCAAACCAATAAGCCTTTTTTAATGGCTTAACCAAAGATGCAAGAGGCATCTCATAAGAAAGTATGTAGCCCTCACAAGATCCACAAAGTTCATTCCCAGAGTTAATCTAAGAAAGTAAAAGCCTTTTCATCACTACAGTTGGTAAGAATGGTATAGTGAAAATAGTGTCCCTGGTTTCCCACAAGAACATGGGATGCCTCCAGTTATAGGCCTACTGATCTGTGACACTGGGCAGGTGCTACTGGATCGGGACTTTTCTAGCACTAACAAGCAGTGAAGGTTGAGACAACAAAGGCCCTTTATGGACTAGGATCCCTTGTGATAAATTCCCCTGAGAGCCGGCATGGCTGGACAAGGAAAGTGCCGTTTATGACTTTGTGTCTCGGGACCCCAGTCTATTCCGCTGGCCACCAGACGCACCCCAGTAAGTACTACTTTCAGATGGTGGAGACCAGAGAGAACATTCTCACTGGTCATAAAGCCGAGCTCTCAAGACATAGAACAGATGGAAGAAAAGCCTCGTCCAGTTTTTACATAGGGGACCTACAGCAAAGTTTGTCTAAATAGATACTGGTCTGGTGAGAACTGTTAACTCACCCGTCTGTGAGGCCATCTCACAGACTGGCTTATAAAGGGCCTCTGCCTGCCTGCTATTCTGCCTATGGCTTTTCCTCCTTACGAGAAATTGCGCAACAGAGACAAAGAAAAACAGTGGCCATCTCTGGGAGGAAACGATTAATAAAGATCAAAGTACTCATTCACCAAATACCAGCACTGCTATTTCCCAAGGAAGCAGTTCCATGAATATCTTCTCCTCTTAATCTAGGTTTAGAAAGGGAGAAAAAGGACTCTCACCACTTCTTCCTTCCATTGGACCCCGCAGGCAGAGATCTGGGAGACTGATGTGGTGAGAACCCTTACCTTCTGCTGACCTTTGTCAGAGGTCCCTGGATTTCTCTGCTGCAGCCTTGGGGTGGGGGTAGAGTGCACCCCCAGACAGAATGCAGCCAGTGTCCTGCCAACTACGCCAGCTGTTGGGAAGGGGAGATTTCCCCCTTACCCCTCTTGAGTTCTTTTGTCTGATCTAATAATTTGATTGACACAAGACAGATTAACAGGAGAAAAAAAACAATTTAATTCGTATGCATGAATGTCTCTAGTAAATGGAACCCGTGAAGTAACCAAAGCAGGCTGTTTATATATCATACTCAGACCAAGAAACAACTATTTGCAAAGGTTTGACAAAACTAAGGGGCTTGTGCTTGGGGTAGCGGACTAATGAAGAGGTAACAAAGTTTACACAGCTTTCTCAGACTTGAATTCCCTAACTCTGTTGATAAGGATGCTTTCTGTCCTCCTGGTACAGGGAGGATACATTCACGTAGGAGATTCATTTCCCACTTTTAGGGAGAAAGAGGAGGATCTGAGTGGGTTGTTTTTTTTTTAATATCATTTTTTTCCCACCAGCTATTTTTCATGTAACTTTAATTTAAAATAATCATTATGCCATTGAGGCATATTTTGCGGTAGCCTGCCCTGGGCCCCAACAGTAAGCAGTACTGAGGTAAGATCAACTTAGTTAAGAGGCTGGCCTCACTTATGTGGGCCCAGAAACTGGATCTTTTCACTGTATACTCGTGCTGTTGGAGCTCATAGTTGCCAATTCACGACAATTAAACTCAAGAAATTGAGGTATGAATCAGAAGGCTGATTAATTGATTTTCTTACGGGACATTCCTTCCTATGACTGAAGTACTCAAGTCACCTGCTTCTGTGTATCAGCGTAAAGCTAAGTGTACACACTTGAGAGCTTTTCCATCCCAGTAATGGAAAATGCTTGTGTGAGCTGTCTCAACCCATAACGGAGAAAAACATCTTTAGGGACTGGAAGTTTCATATTGCCCTGATCCAGTGTTAAAAGTGTAGTTAAGGATTCTCAAACTCTAATAATTGTGGCTAGTAATAATAAAGACATGATTTACGGGATGGTTCTTATGTGCCAGGAACTCGGCTAAGCACTTAATCCTCACAGAATCTCCAGAGATAAAGATGATGACACTTCGGTAGATTAGGGATGTTAAATCCCGTTCATCCTGCAGTGCCAGCTCTGCTTTACCAAAAGTGGCCCACTAGGCACTCAAATTCCACAAATCAAGCTCACCCACACAATTAGTAAAACCCAGAGGCAGGATTCAGAGGTAGCACTCTCTGAGCCCACCATATACTATGTTGGACTGTTTTTAGTTTCTGTATAGACCACATCCTTGTGTTAACACATCAGTTTTTCTGATAGGCTACTCTAAAACTAGTTACAAAGGATTCAGTTTTAGCTTTGGCCAGTTAATAAAGATGATTGTGAAAAGTTTTCCACGAAATTTTATAACCTAGTATGAAAATTAATAAAGTGAAACTCACTAAAATGAAGTTGGGAGACCAGAAGGGGGAGCTCTCACCCAGTACAACTCCACATCAATTACAGGAAGAATTGTCAAGTTCAGAGCCCAAAAGAAGAATCAACAGAAAACAATCATCACTTACAGCCCCCAACAGGAATAGGTGTGCATTGCACCTCCTAGAAGAAATCCACTACCCTAGCAACTCAGCGAATGAGAAACCGTCATGACCCCGAACTGTCACTTTTCTCCCGTGGACTTTCATTCAAAACAACCTCTCCCAACTTCCCCTCTTTTCTTTATAAAATAATGTTCCTCTCCTTTGTTCACTGGACTTGCCTATGGTTTGCGCCATGGCATGTTTGTCCCAAATTGTAATTTTCTGCTATCCCCCGATAAACCCATTTTTTGTCAGTGAAAGAACTGACTTTGATCTTTAAGATCAATACTAGGATATTTTAAACATATAAAATAGTGGAGACTATTGGACTTCCCTGGTGGCGCAGTGGTTGAGAATCCGCCTACCAATGCAGCGAACACGGGTTCGAGCCCTGGTCCGGGAAGATCCCACATGCCGTGGAGCAACTAAGCCCGTGCGCCAGAACGACTGAGCCAGCGCTCTAGAGCCCGCGACCCACAACTACTGAAGCCCGTGTGCCTAGAGCCCGTGCTACGCAACAAGAGAAGCCACTGCAATGAGAAGCATGCGCACTGCAACAAAGAGTAGCCCCCGCTCGCCGCAACTAGAGAAAGCCCGCGCGCAGCAATGAAGACCAAATGCAGCCAAAAAAAATATATATAGATATATATAGATATATACATACATATATATATACATATGTATATATCAATCAAGTCACTTTTCGTCTCAAAACCCTCCACTGGTTTTCTACATTTAAATAAAAGCTCAAAGAACCAATGAGCCACTAGGCCCTATACCATCTGCCTCCCCATTAGCCATCACTCCATCTCCCTCCCTTTACCAATACCCTAGCCCGTTTATATTGTGCCTTGAAGATGCCAAGCACTTCCAGTCTGAGAGTTTTGGGCCTGCTGCCCCCTCTGTAGCACCACTCTGATCTCAGTATTCTCATTAGAATTAAGTTTAGTTGTAAGACTGTGGTATAAAACAATATAGATGTCTACCTCTCATGTTCAAGAAATCCAGAGGGAGGCATTCCAGAGAGAGTATAACAATCCCCTGGTTTCAAGAACTCTCACTCCTTCTATCTTGTTGCTTTGCCATATGTAGCTTCTGTTCTCAGTCATCTCATGGTCCAAGATAGCTACAGGAACTCTGGTATGTTTGGACTCCAGCCCACAGGAAAGAGGAAGCAGGAAAGAGTATGTTTCTAAGAAATGTTGGATAAAGGAGGAAATGGAACACCTGATTTTTTTTTTAATGTTTTTTTAAGTTAAACCTTTGCTGTCTAAGTAGAATCCCATCACCCTTCATGGGAGCCTCAGAGGACAATAATAAAGTATTCTTTTGAACTGAACTTATTTCTTTTAACTTTTTTTTAATGGGTTTTATTTATTTATGTATGTATTTATTTATTTAAGGCTGCTTTGAGTCTCCATTGCTGCACGCGGGCTTTCTCTAGTTGTGGCGAGCAGGGGCTACTCTTTGTTGTGGTGCACGGGCTTCTCATTGCCGTGGCTTCTCTTGTTGTGGAGCTCTAGGTGTGTGGGCTTCAGTAGTTGTGGCACATGGGCTTCAGTAGTTGTGGCTCACGGGCTCTAGAGCACAGGCTCAGTAGTTGTGGCTCATGGGCTTAGTTGCTCCGCGGCATGTGGATCTTCCCGCACCAGGGTTCGAACCCGTTTCCCCTGCATTGGCAGGTGGATTCTTAACCACTGCGCCACCAGGGAAGCCCTGAACTTATTTCTAATCACTCCACTCGTAAAAATGTAGTTAAGCTTGATCTTTTTGTACCACCTGTGGCCGAGGAGAATTTAGATCTTTTTTTGTTTTAGCAACAGAAATGTTTTTTAAACTTAAAAATAAATGCACAACTCCAATATATTAAAAATATATTTATTATTATTTATATGTTAAAAATTATACATTTACTTATTAGGAAGTAAGTCAGTAAAAGCAGTATTTTTGATGAGCACAAAAATGTTGTGGAAAGTATTTATTATAGATGCAGAAAGCCTCCGAAATAAATTTATTTCTGTATTTGGTTGTGAAGTATCAAGAAAAATCTGATTCACAGACTGTTAGTCGGAAATGGCTTTTGTATTGTTTTGTTCATCTTACAATTTTATGATTTTCTCTGATTATAAACAGAGATGACAAGAGAAGATATATTCTGAGATACATATAAAAATGACACAAATTAACACATAGGCTCCCAGTGTGGTAGATAGTACAGGAGAGGGTACAGTAAGTATGTTTATATACAATTTCTTAAATGTCTTAAATGAATAGATAAATACATATATACCCATATATATTTAGGATGAACATATTGTTGTTTATTGGCTTTAAACTGCTTTAAAACTGCTTTATTGAAATTTAGATACTATACATTTTAAGTGTACAATTCAATGAATTATAGTAAATTAATAGAGTTGTGTAACCATTACTGATCTAATTTTAGAACCTTTCTATCACCTCAGAAAGCTCACAACAAACTTATGCTTACTGGTGCCAGTTGCACCCCAAAATATATAAACAGCTCATGCAGCTCAATATCAAAAAAACAAACAACCCAATCAAAATATGGGCAGAAGACCTAAATAGACATTTCACCAGAGAAGACATACAGATGGCCAAGAGGCACATGAAAAGCTACTCAACATCACTAATTATTACAGAAATGAAAATCAAAACTACAATGAGGTATCACCTCACACCGGTTAGAATGGGCATCATCAGAAAATCTACAAACAGTAAATGCTGGAGGGGGTGTGGAGAAAAGGGAAGGCTCTTGCACTGTTGGTGGGAATGTAAAATGATACAGCCACTATGGAGAACAGTATGGAGGTTCCTTAAAAAACTACAAATAGAACTACCATATGACCCAGCAATCCCACTCCTGGGCATATACCCAGAGAAAACCATAATTCAAAATGACGCATGCACCCCAATGTTCACTGCAGCGCTATTTACAATAGCCAGGTCATGGAAGCAACCTAAATGCCCATTGACCCACGAATGGATAAAGAAGATGTGGTACATATATACAATGGAATATTACTCAGCCATAAAAAGGAATGAAATTGGGTCATTTGCAGAGATGTGGATGGACCTAGAGACTGTCATACAGAGTGAAGTAAGTCAGAAAGAGAAAAACAAATATCGTATATTAATGCGTATATGTGGAATCTAGAAAAATGGTACAGATGAACCAGTTTGCAAGGCAGAAGTAGACACACAGATGTAGTGAACAAACGTATGGACGCCAAGTGGGGAAAGTGGTGGGGTGGTGGTGGTGGGATGAATTGGGAGATTGGGATTGACATGTATACACTGATGTGTATAAAATAGATGACTAATAAAAAAAGAAAAAAAATACAGGTGAGACATACCTGGTGGACTAGGCAGGTATGGAACAGGCCCTGGAAGGTAGCAGACCTTCCTGGTGGACTAGGCAGGTATGGAACAGGCCCTGGAAGGTAGCTGGAAAGAAGTGATACAAAGGATGGGTTTGGGCAAAAGCCCAATGAGGCTGTAGAGGTTTCTTCCTTGACTAGCAGAGGAGGTCTCCCTGCCAGCTGTGTGGGCGAGCCAGGAGTGGAACCCACGCGGTTCTCTGTGGCTGACCCTACTGCTGCAGCAGGAGGAGGGCCAAGAGAACCAAGGTTCCCTTGCGGAGATCCGTGCAGTTTGGATTGATGTGTACATCAATGCATTCAGCACCACCTCCTAGGCCTTTCTCCCTTTAAGAAGAAGCGGGCCTAAGACAGGGGTTGAGGCTCCTCTGTTTCTATCTGGGACTGGAAGATTTATGCACTGGTCAAAGTGTGTTGGGAACTTGATGGCATTCAAAGTTGTCAAACCTGGGACTTCCCTGGTGGTCCAGTGGCTAAGACTCTGTGCTTCCACTGCAGGGGGCACAGGTTCGATCCCTGGTTGGGGAACTAAGATCCTGCATGCGGCATGGTGCGGCTATAATAAAATAAAAATAAAGTTGTCAAACCTGTCAGCCCCTTGTGACAGTGGGGCACAAGTCAATGCAGTGCCTAGAATCCCCCATCAGCATAGTCAAAAAGTTACTTTGGATGTGGAAACAAATCTCTAATTGGACTATGGACTGATTCGAGTATATGGGTGGGCTCTTTTGAGCCAGTCACACAAGATGCTGTAACTGATAACTGCTGAATGCACTATAGGAAGAGTTGTGTTGAAAAAAATTTTTTTCTTGCCTGTCTGTAACATTCCTCTTTCCCACCCCAAACGCTAAGGTACTTTCTGACTCTATAGCTTTGCTTTCTCTGGGCATCTCATTAAGTTGAATCCTGTAATCTTTTTGTCTGGCTTCTTTCACTTAGCATGTTCTTGAAATTCGCCCATCTTGTAGCACGGATTATTAATTTTTTTTTTTTTTTTTTTGCGGTACGCGGGCCTCTCACTGTTGTGGCCTCTCCCGCTGCGGAACACAGGCTCCGGACGCGCAGGCTCAGCGGCCATGGCTCACGGGCCCAGCCGCTCCGCGGCATGTGGGATCTTCCCGGACCGGGGCGCGAACCCGCGTCCCCTGCATCGGCAGGCGGACTCTCAACCACGGCGCCACCAGGGGAGCCCGGATTATTAACTTTTATTGCTGAACAATATTCTACCGTATGGACATACCAAATTTTGTTTATCTATACTCACCAGTTGGTGCACATTCAGGTTTTTTCCAATTTTCGGTTATTAGGAATAATGCTACATTTGCTTACAGGCCTTTGTGTGAATATATGTTGTTATTTCTCTTGGATAGATTGCTAGGAGTGAATTTCCAGAGTCACATGGCAAATTCATGTTTAACTTTTAAAGAAACCTTCACATTGTTTTCCAAAGTAATTGTATCACTTTACGTTCCCACCAGCAATGTGTGAGGGTTCCAGTTTCTTCAGATTCTCTCACCAGGAGTTGTTATTGTGTCTTTTTGCATATAGCCATTCTAGTGGTGTGAAGTGGTATCTCACTGTGATTTTAATTTGTATTTCCCCAATGACCATCAAGCATATTTTCATGTGCTTATTGGCCATTCATAGATCTTTGATGAAATGTCTATTTAAATTTTTTGCCCATTTTAAAACTGGGTTATTTATCTTCTTGGTATTGAGTTGTAAGTGTTTTTTATATATTCTGAATACAAGCTGTTCCTCTATCCTATACATTTTTTTAAAGGCATGTGCAATATTTACATTTTTAATTTCATTTACAGAATGGAACCAAAATGCATAAATGTTATTTATATTGGGGGGAATCCATGTTATGAATAGAAGTTGTTTATGAGATATATGATTTGCAAATATTTTCTCTCTGTCACTTGTCCATTCATTTTCTTAATGGTGAAAATAGTTTAAAAACAATATTTGCGGGCTTCCCTGGTGGCGCAGTGGTTGAGAGTCCGCCTGCCGATGCAGGGGACACGGGTTCGTGCCCCGGTCCGGGAAGATCCCACATGCCACGGAGCGGCTGGGTCCGTGAGCCAATGCCGCTGAGCCTGTGCGTCTGGAGCCTGTGCTCCGCAACGGGAGAGGCCACAACAGTGAGAGGCCCGCGTACCGCAAAAAAAAAAAAAAAAAACAATATTTGCATAAAAGGTTTGTGGAGTCCTGGAGCCTCTCCATGGTACCCCAGGATTATCAGACCATAATCTGAAACCTACGGCTAGGAAGCGTTTCACCGGCATTTAAACTCAGCAAGCTGTGTAACTCATCTTCAGCAGAATCATGGACTGATGGAGTTGGAAGGGGCCTTGCAATTAACCAAATGCCCTTCTAATTTTTTAAATAAACTCCTGAACGTTTGAATGACTTAATTGCAATGCCTGTATGCAAGGTTTTATGGAACCCTGGAGGCACAGCTTGGATTTGAGGACAAACAAAAACATCAGGGGTCAAGAGTTCAGCTAAGGCCAGAGTACAAAGTGAAAAAAAATCAGCATTTCCTGATAAGACTAGGGATTTATTCTCTGGCTCACGATAAAAAAATTTAAGCATCAAAGAAGGGTAAGGAAGAACTCTAAACTCTGTAGAAACCAGGCTTTAAAAATAGAAATCCACCTCAATAACTGTTGTAAATACTAAGAAAAAAAAAAATTCATGCGGTTAAGGGAACTGTGTTGTGTTCAGTATTTTAGGGTTAACTTTGCACATTTATCTCAGGCTACTGATTACCTCCTTTGCATTTATGATTTATGTACATTTCTTTCTGTATACCCCTTTAAACTTATTCATTCATTTAACAATGAATTTATTGAGTACCTATTATAAAGCTACAAACTGGCCTTAAAAATTAATTCTCACTCTTATAAGGAAAATACATAAGTAAGCAGTTATAAAATTATGGACTAAGTGTATATTTTATAAGTAGGTGTATTTTTGAGTATAAGAATGCCATGAAACAAAAAGTTATTTCTTTGAAAAGATCAACAAATCTTTAGCTACATTGACTAAGGAAAGAGAGAAATTACTAATAATATAAAAGAATACTACATGGGCTTCCCTGGTGGCGCAGTGGTTGAGAGTCCGCCTGCCGATGCAGGGGACATGGGTTCGTGCCCCGGTCCGGGAGGATCCCACATGCCGTGGAGCAGCTGGGCCCGTGAGCCATGCCCGCTGAGCCTGCACGTCCGGAGCCTGTGCTCCGCAACGGGAGAGGCCACAACAGTGAGAGGCCCGCGTACCGCAAAAAAAAAAAAAACAACAACAACAAGGCCCAAAACTATATGCTGCCTCTGTGAGACTCATCTCATCTCTCAACACAAACATAGGCCCCAAGTGAAGAAATGGAAGATGACCCTCCAAGAAAATGGCAGCCAAAAGAAAGCAAGTGTGGCAATTCTCAAATCAGTTGAAATAGACTTCAAGACAAAAAAGGCAATAAGAAACAAATATAGACATTAAATAATGATAAAAGGGACAGTCCATCAAGAAAACATTTATTAATATATATGCATCTAACATAGGAGCACCAAAATATATGAAAGCAATTATTAAGAGACCTAAAGGGAGAACTTGACAGCAACATAATAATAGTAGGGGGCTTTAACACCCCACTTACATCAATAGATATATCATCTAGACAGAAAGTCAACAAGGAATCATCAGCCTTAAAGGAAACATTGGACCAGATAAACTTAATAGATATATAAAGAATATTTCATCCGAAAGCAAGAGAATACACACTCTTCACAAGTGCAAGTGGAACATTCCTAAGGATAGACCCTATGTGGGGACACAAAACAAGTCTCAGTAAATTCAAGAAGATTAAAATCATGTCAGGCTTCTTTTCTGATCTTAATGGAATGAAACTAGAAATCAGCTACAAGAAGAAAGCTGGAAAAATCACAGATGTGTGGAGTCTACAAAGCATTGCCACTGAACAACTGTTGGGTCAACAAAGAAATCAAAGTAGAAATTTTAAAAACCTGAAGAAAAATGAAAATGAAAATATAACATATCAAAATTATGAGATTCAGCAAAATAGATACTAAGAGAGAAGTTTATAGCATACAAGCCTACCTCAAGAAACAAGAAAAATCTCAAACAATTTAACCTGACACCTAAAGGAGCTAGAAGAAGAACAAATGAAGCCCAAAGTCAGTAGAAAGAAGGAAATAATAAAAATCAGAGTAGAAATAAATGAAATAGAGACTAAAATGACAGTAGAAAAGATCAGTGAAACTAAGAGCTGGTTCTTTGAAGAGATATAACAAAATGGAGAAACCTTTAGCTAGACTCAGTAAGAAAGAAGAGAGAAGGCTCAAATAAAATCAGAAATGAGGGGCTTCCTTGATGGCGCAGTGGTTGGGAGTCCGCCTGCCGATGCAGGGGACACGGGTTCGTGCCTCGGTCTGGGAAGATCCCACATGCCGTGGAGCGGCTGGGCCCGTGAGCCATGGCCGCTGAGCCTGCGCGTCCGGAGCCTGTGCTCCGCAATAGGAGTGGCCACAACAGTGAGAGGCCTGCGTACCGCAAAGAAAAAAAAAAAATCAGAAATGAAAAAGGAGAAGTTCCAATGAAGACCACCGAAATACAAAGGATTATAAGTGACTACCATGAACAGCTATCCATCAACAAATTGGACAACCTAGAAGAAATGGATAAATTCTCAGAATTATACAACCTTCCAAGACTGAATCATGAAGAAATAAAAAATCTGAATAGACCAATCACTAGTAAGGAGATTGAAACAGTAATCAAAAACGTCCCCCCAAATAAGAGTACAGGATCAGACAGCTTCATTGGTAAATTCTACCAAATAGTCAAAGAATATTTGATACCTGTCCTTCTCAAACTCTTCCAAAAATTTGAAGAGGAGGGAACACTACGTAACACATTTTATGAGGCCAACATCACCCTGATGCCAAAACTAGACAAGGACAACACAACAAAAGAAAATCACAGACCAGTATTTCTGATGAACATAGATGCAAAAATCCTCAACCAAATTATTAGCAAACCAAATTTAATTTGTGTAGCCTCTATGGAAAACAATATGGAGGTTCCTCAAAAAATTAAGAATAGACCTGTCATGTGATCCAGCTATTCCACTTCTGGGAATTTATGCAAAGAATATGAAAACACTAATTCTAAAAGATATATGCACCCCCATCCCTGTGTTCATTGCAGCATTATTTACAATAGTGAAGATATGGAAACAACCTAAGTGCCCATTGATAAATGAATGGATAGAGAAGATGTGGTGTATATATATAAAGGAATACTACTCAGCCATAAAAAAAGATGAAATCTTGCCATTTGTGACAATATGGATGAATGTTGAGGGTATTACGCTAAATGAAATAAGTGAGACAAACACCGTATGATTTCACTCATCTGTGGAACTAAAAAGTAAAACAAATGAACAATTATAACAAAACAGAAACAAACTAACAGATACAGAGAACAAACTAGTGGTTACCAGAGGGGAGAGGAGTGGTGAGAGGGGCAAACAGGTAAAGGTGACCAAGAGGTACAAACTACTGGGTATAAAATAAATAAATTACAAGGATGTAATGTACAGCACAGGGAATAGTGTCAATATTTTATAATAATATTGTATAGAGTATAATCTATAAAAATATTAAATTACCATGTTGTACACTTATTATAATATTGTAAGTCAACTATACTTTGATTAAAAAATTTTTTTAAATATATAGAAACTATATTATTATTGTCTTAATGTCTAAAAGGATCAAATAAAATAATTTATAACATAGTTAAAAAAACAAAACATTGCAGTACTGGCATAAGAAGAGACATATAGACTAATAGAATAGACTAGAGAGCCCAAGAATAAACACTTGTATGGTCGTTTGATTTTCAACAAAGGTACCAAGATCACTCAATGGGAAAAGGACAGTCTTTTTCAAGAAATGGTGTTGGGTCCTGATTTCAAAGTATACTACAAAGCTACAGTAATCAAAACAGTATGGTACTGGCACAAAAACAGACACATAGATCAGTGGAACAGAATAGAGAGCCCCAAAATAAATCCATAAATAAATATGGTGAATTAGTCTATGACAAAGGAGGCAAGAATATACAATGGGGAAAAGACAGCCTCTTCAGTAAATGGTGTTGGGAAAACTGGACAGCTACATGCAAAAGAATTAAACTAGACTACTTTCTCACACTGTGTAGAAAAATAAACTCAAAATGGATTAAAGACTTCAATATAAGACCTGAAACTATACAACTCCTGGAAGAAAACAGGGGGTATGCTTTTTGACATCAGTCTTAGCAATAGTTTTTTGGATCTGTCTCCTCAAGCAAGGGAAACAAAAGCAAAAATAAACAAATAGGACCACATCAAACTAAAAAGCTTTTGCACAGCAAAAGAAACTCAACAAAATGAAAAGGTAGCCTACTGAACAGGAGAAGATACTTGCAAACAATATATCTGGTAAGGGGTTAATCTCCAAAATATACAAAGAGGGACTTCCCTGGTTAGGACTCTGCGCTTCCACTGCAAGGGGTGAGGGTTCGATCACTGGTCAGGGAACTGGGATCTGCATGCCACATAAACAAAGCCAAACAAAAACAAAAACAAAAGCTTAGACAGTTCAACAACAAAAAAAACAAAGAAAACAAACAACCTGATTAAAAAAATGGGCAGACATTTGCAGCAACATGGATGAACCTGGAGATTATCATATTAAGTGAAGTAAGCCAGACAGAGAAAGAGAAAAGCAAGTATCATATGGTATTGCTTATATGCAGAATCCAAAAAAAAAAAAAAAAAAAAGATACAAATGAACGGAATGGAATCCACCTGCCAATGCAGGGGACACAGGTTTGATCCCTGGTCCGGGAAGATCCCACATGCCGCGGAGTAACTAGGCCTGTGCACCACAACTACTGAGGCCCGCGCACCCTAGCACTGGCACACCACAACTACTGAAGCCCATGTGCTCTAGGGCCCACATGCCGCAGCTACTGAGCCCACGTGCTACAACTACTGAAGCCCGCGCGCCTAGAGCCTGTGCTCCTCAACAAGAGAAGCCACCGCAGTGAGAAGCCCACACACCGCAACAAGAAGAGTAGCCCGTGCTCGCCGCAACTAGAGAAAGCCTGCACACAGCAACGAAGACCCAGTGCAGCCAAAAAAAGGTATCAGTTGGTTTCCTGCTTTGAAAGATGAGAATGACTCATGTTTCTTTCCGCCTCCTTTCACCTCCCCCTTAGCTTTTAAGATTTGTAAGTTTTTATGTTTATAATAGTTATATTATGTGTATAAACATAATTTCCATGGTGAGAAGTATTATTTTCTATATAAATGTATTTTAATGCATATTACCAATCTTTTTACTTATTTTTTTCCAGAGTTCTTTATTTTTATCTCTCTGTTAATTAGCTGGGTCTTGTTGTTAGTTGGTTTTTTTTTTCCATCTAGAGTTCATGGATGCTCTCTGCTCTGACTTCTTTAATGGTCAAGGATATTTGTCATCACTTGGCATGGTGGATAAGGCACATGGAGAAATGCTATGACTCCAAGGAAATTAGGCATAAGATAAGTACATTTCATTATTAGGGAAAGTGTGACATTTAAAATTAAATTTACTTTAAACGTTGTAGGCTACTCTTTGATTTAATTATTATATTTATAATCTGCCTATAAAAAGGAAGTAAATAGCTTAAATTAAAAGAGTTGGTGAGGGACTTCCCTGGTGGTCCAGTGGTTAAGAATCTGCCTTCCAATGCAGAGACGCGGGTTTGATCCCTGGTCGGGGAACTAAGATCCCACATGCCGTGGGAAAGCTAAGCCTGTGCGCCACAACTGCTGAGCCCTCACACCACAACTAGAGAGGAGCCGGCGCTCTGCAACAAAGATCCCACGTGCCGCAACTAAGACTCAGTGCAGCCAAATAAATAAATATTAAAAAAAAAAGAGTTGGTGAAAGATGATATATGAGATAAATATGAAAATTACTAAGATAGAGTCCATATCTTTGGACATATGAAAATATGTATGAAATACATATGAAAATATTTATGAATAAAATTATTTGGCCTCTGAAATTTGTCTCAAAATAATCTGTGGGAGAGGGAGAAAAGAGAAGTATCAATGAAACAAAGACAGGCTACTAGCTGAGATCAGCACATAGGCGTTCATCATACTGTTCTCTCTACTTGTGAAATGCTTGGAAATTTCCATAGTAGGAAGAAAAAGTGAAGAAGATGACAGATACATTTGAGGACTTCTATTTTCAGTGATATTGCAGTTAGAGACCCTGAAACTACCCAGCTACGTGATATCTAAAAATGCTTGGTAAAATTTTAAAACCACTCTTAAATGATTAGATGAGTCCACTAAGATCAGAATGGAGTAAACTAAATTTTAGAGCCTTGGATACCCTGAGGCCTACAGTCGTTTTTATTGAGACTCTGAACTGCATTGCTCAGAGGGGACAGGGACAAAGCCTGAATTCACATAAAATAGAAGCATAATGCCTGGGCCCAGGAGAGGTGCACCCTCAGAAAGGGCGAACTAAAATGGAAACCCACCCTGCAAAGGTGAACCACAAGAACACATTTCTATCTTGGGCTGGGCTATGAATGAAAGTTAAAAAAAAAAAAAAAAAAAAAAGCACGTCCTTTGAGAACTTGTAGCCACTGGCCAGACCTCAGGTAGTTTGGGACCCAGTCCACCTTCTTTGTATGATCCCAAAACACAAGCCTATAATTTAAAGAATATCAGGGTAGGTAATATCCCCAGGTGTCTAAGAGAAGCAAAAACAGACTTTCCCAGATGAGCATACCCTCAACCAGGCCTCAAGGAATTTCCTAGAGACAATTAACAAAAAACTCACAATAAAATATTATAAAACAGAAATCCAGCAAGCCACAGATAACAGAACTAGAACCACAGAGAGGTCAGCTTTTATAATTAATTATCAGAATTAAAATTTAAAAATAAGTCTGCTTGAAATGTTTTCAGATTTAAAAAGGACATTGAAAACATGAGCGAGAGAATAGGAGACTAATAATTAGGCCAATTTGAAGAAGAACAAAATATTACTTTTAGAAATTAAAAAAAAAGAAACTTACTAAAATTAAGAATTCAAATGGATAGAAAGTTAAACGAAAGATTAATAGAAATGTATACGCGATAGTGAGAGGCCCCACACACCACGATGAAGAGTGGCCCCCGCTCGCCGCAACTAGAGAAAGCCCTCGCACAGAAACGAAGACCCAACGCAGCCAAAAATAAAATAAATAAATAAATATTTAACTGTATAGAGTATTAGTGACCAGGAAGATATATCTGAGGAAATTATCCAAAGTATAGCCACAGGGAGGTAAGATGTGGACATCGTAAGGAGGATTAAGAGCCGCAGAGGAGCAGGAAGAAGGCCCAACAGACTGCATCTGTGTCTTCCTGTTTCCTACAAATGGAGCAGCCCACTGGCTACATCCCTAGCCGGAACTTAAAAGCACTTTTTTTTTTTTTAAGGATCAACATAATTTTTTTCATTATCAGTCTTACAAATTACTGAGGTGGGGCAAGGCTAGGATTGTAGCTTGAATCTCACTTTTTTTTTTTTTTCTTTTTTTTGCGGTACGCGGGCCTCTCACTGTTGTGGCCTCTCCCGTTGCGGAGCACAGGCTCCGGACGCACAGGCCCAGTGGCCATGGCTCACGGGCCCAGGCGCTGCGCGGCATGTGGGATCCTCCCGGACCGGGGCACGAACCCGTGTCTCCTGCATCGGCAGGCGATATCTCAACCACTGCGCCACCAGGGAATCTCGAATCTCATATTTTTGTTGAGAAACAATCTGATTGGGGAAGCTGTGTCACTGAGCAGAGGGCCGTGGAGGCGTCCCAGGTTCCGAGCCGTGTTAGAGACCTTCCCAGAGGCAACAGGGGAGACCAGGCACTTCACAGTCAGAGGTCTACTCCAGGGGTTCTCGGTGTCCACTGCCCCCCTTTAGGGAGGCACGGGGAGGCACGATGGGCTTTGGGAGCTTCACCCCGCAGGTGCTTTGTCTCTGTCTTAGCATTCCCATCCACAGCACACAGCCCCAGGCAGAGTTGGGCGGTGCTTTGTCCCACGAACCTCCACCCTTTTATAAGTGGGCAGACCCATCACTGGTCTAGGCTTCAAGCAGAGAGCCTGGCTCCAGTCCCCTGCTTTGTGTCCTTGGAGTTCCCTTTATTCAGCCAAACTCCTTACCACCATTACCTGCTTCTAGACTCAAGGCCTTCAACCCACAAGCTTGGTAATTAACATTCTGGGTTCCTTTCATGGAGATACTCGTCTTGGTTTTGCCACCGACTGGACGTTGTTGTTTTTCTTCTTTTACTTTGATCCATTCTGACTGAGGGGATTTTGAAGGGTAAATGAATTTATTCTACATTCTCTCTTCAAAGAAATTTTTGAGAAGTTTTGACGGGAAATAATAGTGTCCTTATTTCTTATATCTGCAATAATGAGCATAAGTCATGTACTGTGTGACCTAGGGCAAGTTGTGTAACCTCACTGTGCTTCAGTTTCATCATCTGCAAGACAGAGATTTTAGTAGAACCCGCTAAGGACATCGTGGTGAAGACGAGATGAGGTTTAAAAAACAACTGCACCAAACCTAAAGGCACTTAGAACACTGTCTGGCAAGCAGCAAGTACTCAGTAAACATTAGCTGTTATTATTGGTACTGGGTAAAAAGCGAGGTTACCTTATGTTTTCCAAATATACATTATTTTATTTTTATTTTTATTCAACCCAGTGACATAGGTATTATCACCCTTAATTTGAGGTAAGAAAGTGAGGCACCCAAGGGTCAAATAGCAAAAATCGTAGCGGTGACATGAACCTTGGGTACATCTAGATTGGCTGTTGGCTTTGTTACGCAGAGAAGGATGAATGTATGTTTCTTGGTCTAATATGGGTGATGACATAGAGAAGACTAAGACGTCGTTCCGGGTGAGGCTGTAAGGTTTTGGCTCTGTTGATATTAACTATTATAATAGATGGCATGACAGCCAGCAGTGAAAAAAGTCTAAGGCATTATATAATGAATCGCGTGTCATTTAATGCTCATTACACTTTAACTTCAGTTGCTCCCAGGCTCCCACGAATGAACTCTTATCTCTACAGGCAATAAAATGTTTATAGCAGTCAGTAATGTATCAAATGATAAAGGTCAGTCTCAACGAAACCCTCTTCCATTTTTACAACATTCAGGTAAGGGTAGATAAACCCCTGCATTACGTAAGATAAACTCACTTTTATTTTTCAGTCAATAAATATCAAGTATGTGTCTGTTCAAGGCCCTGAGAAAGGCAACACTGAGGAAATACACTTAGGTGGAAGACACGCTTTCGATCTTAGTAATTCCCATTAACGATCCACAAGGTATTCAGCTTCTCAGGTTTGAGATCTTAAAGTCAGCTCCGGCTTCTTTAGTCTCTCACTTTCAATGTTTTATCCATTACCAGGAACTGTAAATTCTTACTTTATGATGTTTCTTTTGTGTCTCTTTCCTCACAAATTTTTTCCACCGTTGCTCTAGTTCAGTATTTTTTTCATTTCCAGACTGATCACTGCCTTCCCACATTCCCCCAACCATTCTATACATGAACAGATTAATCTTCCTAAAACACCACTTTGACAATGGCATCCCTCTACACTAAACTTTCAGTGTTTTCTCACTCTCAAGGTAAGTCTACAGTCCTTGGTTTGGCATTCAAGCCTTCCATAATTTGGCCCCAGAAGATACTCTCCCATTTCTATTAGTACGTTACCGAGAATGGAGCCTTTGAACTGCTCTTTGTTGGAGAGTTTCCATGAACAAATGTTGTATGCATGTTCTGCAATGATGAAACCTACTTAATCAACTTGTTTTAATCTAGCATCTCCCCATCTTTTTTTTACACATAACACATATCCATAAAGTCCTATGTTTAAGTAAACTTTTAAATTACAGTATAACATAATACAGAAAAAGTAAAGAAAATCTAAGTAAACAATTTGATGTATATTTACAAAGTGAACATACCTGTATATCTGCCACCCAGACCCCCATATATATATTTTTGTTTGTTTGTTTATTATCAATATCTCAGGAGTCTCCCTTATGATCCACCCTGGTCATTGCCCCTTTCAAAGGTAACTACTCATCTTACTTTTATCCCTGTACATGAATTTTGTCTATTTTGGTTTCTTTTTTTGGCTTGTTTGCTTATTTTTATTGAAATAGAATTGACATATAACATACACAAATATGTATGTGTATATATATATATTTGATCTGAGTAACAGATATACAAGTGTGTTTACTTTGTAAATACACGTCAAGCTGTTTACTTAGATTTTCTGTACTCTTCCTATATGTGTGTTATACTTCCATTAAAAAGTTTACTTCAACTAAAGACTTTATAGACATGTGAAATTTACTTTGGTGGACTCTCAACATCTAAACTTTCAGTCTGTTTTGCAGGGACAAATGTTACAACCTCTGTCCCACTTTGTAACTCTGCAGGTTAATTATCTGTACCTACCTAATTATATACATTTTTTCCTCTGCTATGCTCATTTTTTTAGGGCTTGACTACCTCTGTGAACTTTACAAACAAATGAGTTATTTGGTCTCTTGTCTGCTATATAAAGAAAATTATATGAATCAAGGTGGTCCAGCCGCACATCTGGCCTCAACACCTCCACCATCCCCTGCTGCCCGCCCCCCGCCCCAACTTATGTTGTCTCTCTCTGTATTAATGCCACCTTCTCTTCTCTTTTCTCTTCTCTTCTCTTCTCTTCTCCGTACCTATAAAAACATTGACAACCGGTTTTGGTATTTCTCTTCTTTCCAAGATGTCACTACTTTGGCAGAGTCTGTGTTTATTTAGATGACCAACCCATCACCCTAGCTTCTGTGCTATTTGATCTTCTCAACTTAATCTTCAGTGTAGGCAGAATTCTAAAGATCCCCTTCTCCCCCAGGGTCCAAGATTCCACTGGTATGTAACCAAACATTAATCTGGGTACTGCTCTGAGTAAATGTGAAGTTGTGATTGAAGTCCAAATGAGTTCACCCCAAAATATCTAGATTATAGTGAGATTATCTAGATGGGCCTGATGTAATCACACAAGCCCTTCAAAAGGAGGAAGGCGAAATCCAAGAGATTAGAAGTTTGAGAGCCTGCTTTGAAGTTGGAGGGGAGTCACATGAGAAGGAATGTGGGCAGCCTGAAGCAGCTGGTTGACTGATAGCAAGGAAACGAGGACCTCAGTCCTAAAACTGCAAGGAGTTGGATTCTGCCAACAGCCTGTCCTTGGAAGTAGATTCTTCAGATAAGAGCCCGGTGGCTCATGCTTCGATTTGGCCCCATGATACCCTAAGCAGAGCCAAGCCTAGCCCACCTAGATTCCTGACCTCCAGAATTTTGAAATAATTAATGAGTATTGTTTTAAGATGCTAAACTGATGGCAGGTTCTCAGCACTAGAAGATAAATATACCTTCCTTCCATTTCCAGAATTTTACTGTCACGTTGAAACCATGGGACCTTGTCAAATCCTGGAGTGCCAGTATTATATGCCAGCTTCCTATTCAGTGACTTCACCGTTCAGTTTCAGCTCTTCAGCCTGCAAGTGACCCCGCTATAGGCTCCCTTTCTACCTGTCTCCTCCTGGATTCACTTTCCCATGATGAACCACTTCACCCGCTCAAACCCATGCTCCATTTTTCTGTTGCCTTACCCACCCAGCAAAAACACATCCTTGAATTAATTCAACCTTCTAACCGGCTCTATCTTTACTTCTTTGTGATTGGGAAAGCCATGCCCATTTGTGGCTTTGATAGCACCACTTTTATAGAGTCCAGTCTTAGGGGTCCTTGGTGTTGCTCTGTAGTCTCTCTCTGGGTCCCTTGGAAGAATAACTTTTCCTCTGCCAATAGGTCTAGTGGGGCTGGGGGAGGAATGAAAGTTAATTGACCACAAACCGATTAAAGGAGAAAAGATCAGGTTCTGGGGCTTACAGACCAGCTTACCAGGGGAAAGGAGGGTGGAGAGAAAGGGATTCTATGGGAAAACAAAGGACTTTTAGGAAAGACAAGTGGGCTTTTAGGGAAAGAGAGAAGTAGGACAGTTTGTGATGTTGGTTTATGCAATTTCTTATCCAGGTGTGCGTGGTTGGTCTTCTGCCAGGCACTGAAGCCCCTCTGAGAGGATTTATAGCAGCTTCACTCTCTGAAGGCCCTGCTTTTAGTCAGATAAGGGAAGCTTCAAAAAACAAACAAAAAAAAAGCTTCTTTCTGCAACAGCTGTATCTCATATGGCTTCAGTTTAAATAGTCCTCATAGGAGCTCTGTGGGTCCCTACATGTGTATCTTCTTGGTTTCCTTAGGGCCGTGTGGTAAGGAGAATAATGACCTGCCAAAGATGTCCATGTCCTAATACCCAGAATGTGAATGTGCTAAGTTACCGAATCAGATGACTTTAAAATAAGGAGATTACCCTGGTTTATCTGGTCGGTCTAATGTCATTATAAGGGTCCTTAAAGGTAGAACGGGGAGGTAGAAGATGAGAGTCAGAGAAAGAGATGTGATGACAGAAGCAGGGTCTGAGAGATGCTGTGTTGTTGGCTGGAGGAGGGGGCCATAGCCCAGGAACTCAGGAAGCCTCTGAAACCTGGAAGAGTTTCCAGAAAGGAACCCAGAACTGCTAGCAGCTTTGGTTTTAGCCCAGTGAAGCCCACGTTGGACTTCTGATCTACAGAAGTGCCAGGTAATACGTTTTCGTTGCTTTAAAGCCACCAGTTTTGTGGTAGTTTGTTACTGCCGCCACAGGAAATGAATACAGGCCTACTCCAGTATTCATCATGTTTTCAGATCCCTGATCTTCTCATTCGCGCCCATACTCCCAGCAGATCCCCCAACTTCAGAAAGAAGGTGGAGTTGTAGGCCATACATTTCTTTCAATCTTCTCTCTTTTCCCTTCTTAAAACATTTATTATGAGGACGCCCCCTGACTCCCTTCCCCTTTGCCACAATTTAAAAAAGATATAGGGCTTCCCTGGTGGCGCAGTGGTTGAGAGTCCGCCTGCCGATGCAGGGGAGACGGGTTCGTGCCCCAGTCCGGGAAGATCCCACATGCCGCGGAGCAGCTGGGCCCGTAAGCCATGGCCGCTGAGCCTGCGCGTCCGGAGCCTGTGCTCCGCGACGGGAGAGGCCACAGCAGTGAGAGGCCCGTGTACCGCAAAAAAAAAAAAAAAAAAAATATATATATTTTTGGCTTTTCTAACACTAATTCGTCTGAATTCTAATTCCACTCTGCTTTCTAAGGTACCTGATTATAGCAGTTAACCACCTTTTCTTCTTTATGGCTTGTCCTCTTGGCATGGACACATATTCTGGCCTGTAATTTAAACCAAACAATAAATATTTTCTCTGAACCCCAAGATAGTCTTTAGGTATACTCCTTTCTCTCACCTTCCTTTTATAGTGAGACCTTTGGGAAGAGTTGTCTATACCCTGTTCCTGTTTTATCCCTTACTCGTCAGTGCTCAAGCAACTACAGACTGAACAGTCTCTCACGGAGTGAACCAAAGGCCCCTGGTAGCTGTAAGTAGAGCCATGGGGGGTCATGGTGCGTACGGCCTCTTGCACCGTTTTTTTATTTGCTTCAACTTAAGTAGTAATGAAAATAAATATACTGGGATCCAGTACAAACATTATATACGTAGCCCAAATGCCCCCAGGCCCATAATAAGCCCTGCCTGAAACCTGAACTTGCTAAGGGGGAATTGACCCTGAGTTCACCACTTGGAGTAAGCACTGAGGAATGGACTGGTTCCTTACCAGCTCCTTGCACTTGGTGGCCAGGCAGGCAGATAGACTGAGAGCTCAGGGTGGCTCGGAGAGCTTTGGAGGATATTAAGAATCCTATGAGAAGGATGAAGAGAGCTTCTCATAGGTCCATATAAGAGCTTTGGTAGTAGAGTGCCTGATTGATGGAGTTCTAGGCCCAGGAAGTTTGTTCCTTTAATGAGAAGACTTTTTGATTTTGCTTTGGTTGCCATGCTATATAACATATAAATCATATCCTTTATCAACGTTAAACAAATTTGTAACGGTCTGTTGCTGACATTCCGTCAAGCAGTGATACCCCTGTTAGAACCATACAAGCAAACACCCCTCACTGGTGTGACGATTGGAAAGTACTATGCTTCCCCTCTCCCCGACAAGTCTCCCAGTTATTTTTGGAGTTTTCAAAAGGGAGACTCAAATGACTTCATGAATGAGACTATCGGCTCCCTTTACCTGAAGGCATCTTTCTTGAATCATCTAGTTATGTCCATGTGCACTACCTACAAAAACACATGGTGACACCTCAGGCCTTCCGGCGCCCATTTAAGATCTCCAATGTGTGCGTCAAGGATGTGGACGCCAGACGGCCCCAAAGCTTTCCAGTTGGGACTGTAAAGAAATCCTAACTTTGATAATTCTGTGGCTTGACTGCAAGGCACATAAAACGTGACAGTGACTTCAACCAGCTTGGAGATGGTCCAGCAGGTCAGTGATATCAGAGATCCAGGCTCTTTCTGTTTATTATTATGCCATCTAAGAAATTAATAGAAAGAAATGGGGGGCTTCCCTGGTGGCGCAGTGGTTGAGAATTTGCCTGTCAATGCAGGGGACACGGGTTTGAGCCCTGGTCTGGGAAGATCCCACATGCCACGGAGCAACTGGGCCCGTGAGCCACAACCACTGAGCCTGCGTGTCTGGAGCCTGTGCTCCGCAACAAGAAAGGCCTACGCATTGCAATGAAGAGTGGCCCCCGCTCGCTGCAACTAGTGAAAGCCCTCGCACAGAAACGAAGACCCAACACAGCCAAAAAATAAATAAATAAATAAATTTTAAAAAAAAGAAAAAAGAAAGAAAGAAATGGGGGGAAACTTTACATTGAAAATTTACAAACAAACCACAAACGATCATTAAACATTAAAAAAGCTTATTCTAAGTCAACGTAATATAAATTAAAACACTGATATGCCATTTGTTACCTATCAAATTAAAAAAAATTATTATTCTGTCTAGTATTTGTGAGAATTTAGGGCAACAAGCAATCTTTAAATTGTTAGGAGACTGAATTTGGCACAAACTTTTTGTGGGAAATTTAGCTGTATGTCTTAAAATTTTTCAAATGAGCATAGCTTTTGCCTCAGCAATTCCCTGTCTCGAATTTACCTGAGTGTGCCATGACACAGCTGCAGAGATGTTTTGTGAATAATAGGAAGATTGGTTAAATTAATTATGGTACGTAACAAGAGAACTGAATACCACGTGCCCGCAGGGAACCATGTTTGCAATATAACAGTTTGACAAAATAATAACAGCTACTGCTATTGAGTGCTATCTAATGACTTTGCACACATTGTCCCATTTAATCTTTGTAACTACCCTGAGAGATCCTTTCCCCTGATTACCAATAACCACTTCAAGACTAAGTAACTAGTTCAAGTCTCCAGGGTTTGGGAAAGCCAGGATTCAGACACAGGCTATCTGACTCCAGAGATGATGACGTTCATCCCTGTACTTTGTATATAAACCCAATTTTGTTTTTTCAAAAAACAATGTATGCAGAGAAAAAGACTAAAAGCAGATGGTATGTGGCTGATGGGTTACAGGGGATTTTCATTTTCTTACTTGATACGTAATAAGAGAGAAAAAATTTAGTTAAATGGAAAAGAAAAAGTGCCAGATTAGGAACACATTCAGGGACTTCCCTGATGGTCCAGACTCTGCAGTCCCACTGCAGGGATTAGGGGTTGCATCCCGCATGCCGCACAGTGCGGCAGGGAGGAAAAAAAAAAAAAAAGAATAACCAGGCTCTATGAATACTGGGCAGTTACTCTATTCAGAGAGGTTGTGAGGTGGAGAGCAGGGAGAACAGAGGGCAATGGTCTGAGAAACTGACTCACCCATTTAGCCTAACTTTTGACCTTGTGTAAAATGGCCTCCTTTGGACCAGGTGACTCATATGTAAAATTAGGACCATCATCTTCAGGTTCCCCCCTCCCTAATATTGTTACCTAAAATACCCAAACACAAAATGAGAAGACAGGGCATTTGAAAATAAGTAGCCCGAAGTAAAATGCTAATTTATAAGTTAAAATGACTCTTTATAATGCCATACATTTATGAAATGCTGGCTTTAATCTGAATTTCTCAAACAATTGGATGGCAGTGATCAGCTTAAGAACGTATTGGGATGAGGTTAGGAACTCTCTCCCCGAATCCGCACACTTTCCAGCGTTTCTACACCATCAGTGTATTGAACAGAAGTACTGGTATTTATGACAGGAGTGTGAGGGGCACATTTAAACTGTTCATAGTACTATTTTCATTCAGCAAGTTTTGTCTCCTCCACCCCTAGATTCAGTTCCTGATTTTATTGGCCCTGGGGCGCGCGCACCTGATTTCTCAGAAGCTCATTCATTAGAGACCGCCTACTTGCTCTGGGGGTGGACAACGTGTGAGACAGAAAAAAAAAAAAAAAAAAAAAAAAATCCAAGAAACAAAACTCGGTGTCCGCTTCCCCTGGTGCTTAGGAGCGTGGGACACCGGCAGTGGCCAAATCCATCCGGGTCAGACCAGGTATTGATCGGCCCGGGTAGCGTCCTGGGGCTTCCAGGGCAGGCCAGGTATTGATGGGCCCTGGTAGCGTCCTGGGGCTTCCAGGGCCAATCGCCCCAGTCCGTTTCGTGCGAGCCCCGGAGGACAGGAGCTGTGGCTTTGTCCCTGCGGGCTCCGGGATAGTCATCTCCGTCAGCCGGTCCCCGCGGGCAGGTGACGGTGTGGTCCAGCGCCAGGCTGGATGCGCTCACACAGCCCTCGCCCGCGTTCCACCTGAGCACCGGGCCCTTATCAGCGGCTAGGCAGGCGGCGCCACGCCTCCCGCCGGCCTTCGGGCACCGACCCCGAGGGAGCTGGGGTGCGAGAGAGGGGCCCCGCCCTGCGCTCTTTCCGCTCGCCGCCCGCTTCCCCTCGACAGTGACAGTCATCCGGGGCCAGCGCCTTCCCAGGCCGGCCCGCGGCGCCGGTGAGTGCGGGGCTCGCGGGGAGCGCGCGGGCGCGGCGGCTGGGCTGCCCGCCGGGGCGTGGGCGTCGGTGGGAGAACGTCGCCCCTCGGGCGGGCGCGGCCTGGCTCCTGGGTCCTGGGTCCTGTGCCGCTACGCGCCGGGTCCCGAGCGCGCGCGCCAGGCGCAAGAGGGAGCCAGACTGGGCGGACGCTGGAAGGAGGCCGCCTGGAAAGGGGCGCGTAGTGCGGGCGCTTGCTCTCCTTGTTGAGTGGGAGCTGCTTCGGTCGGGTATGTTTGGAAGGTCCCGCTGACTCAGCTTAGCGTTTATGTAAACGAGTGTTAGTGCTCTGCCTCTGAGCATCACGGCACCGCAGACTGAAGCCCTTGGTTAAATTAAACGGAACCACTGTTTAACTGAGCGAGTAAACTGTGAAAGCCGTTTGGGATGTGTGTGCCATGAAAGGTCCGTGGCTGTTGCGTGTATACAGTTGGTAGAGAATAGAAAACTGTACAACTGAGATGACTAGGTTTTATTTAGTCCCTCCCAGCCAGTTTCATTTGAAAGTAAGTATGAAACAGACTGAAAATATAGACTCTTTTCTTTTTTTTTTTTAAAACCAGAAAACAGTGTCTTGGTGCAACCGATTCCATGTCTGGTAGTGTGTGTTAGCCGGTTGGTAAAACTCTTGCCTTTCCTCGAAGGTATGAAGCTAGAGTTGACACTGGGTGGATTAAAACTTATTGAGTATGGAAATAGGAGAGAAATGTGTTAATATTGGTGCTTTTAAAGGGATTAGCCAATATATTCTATGTCTTTTTCTCCCCAGGACATAAAATGTGTCCACAACTTTGGATGGTTTGCCAAAGAGTTATATTGAGCTGCCTTTTGTAATTTTTCTGTGGGTAGTTGACTTTTAATGATTAACTTCAAAAAATTAACCAGCTTATTTCAATACTTATTAAAAATAATACTGGAGAAGTTAGAACAATACAGAGAAACATATGACCAAAAAATTAGATTGTAAATCTAGCCAACAGGTAAAAAAATACCTGTAATGTTGCCTCATTTTATTTTCTTGCCCAATAGTAGAAATATAAAAGCTCATTACACTTTCAGGAAAAAAAAAAAGATTCATAGTAACAAATGTTACTATGGTCATCTTTGTTCCAGACCCTGGGCATTCAGCAAGAGCTCCCATAGGAGACATTCTGTTGCATCAAAATGGTATGAAAATACACTGAACAGCCAAAATCAATTTCTGCATTATTTTTATTAAGCATTCAAGAACATTTGAGGCAAGCATAAGTGTTACAGATGGAAAGTAAAATGCACCAAGAGAAGAGTCACCATGGGGGAGCACATTAGAATGGATGTGGACAGTAAATTAAAGTTACGTCTTGGAAGCTAAAATAAAAAGGGACCGATCAGTCACACAATTCAGTGAGGATAAAGACAGGAAATATATGAGATCCTTAGAGAAGATTTTCCTGGCATCTGCTTCTGAGGCAAATGTCTTGTGTCACAGAGGGATGCAGAGGAGACTGAAGGATGGCGGTGGGAGAGTCTGGGTGCCCATCCCATAGTACATGCCAATAGTGCATTTTCTAGGACTGCTTGCTGTAGTTGTCATTGTCCTTGCCGTAAGTATTATGAGAAACGCTTGTAGGTTGCTAAGCCCCTATGGTCACAAATGCTGCAGTTTGATAGTTTGGGCTTATTTGGGAGTAAATCTAGATTTTATAGAGGGATAGGTGGACCTCATGTCTTAAGATACTCTGTATTTCTCTCTCTAGCTTTTTAAAAAATTTAATTAATTAATTTTTGGCTGCATTGGGTCTCCGTCGCTGTGTGTTGGCTTTCTCTAGCTGCGGTGCGCAGGCTTCTCGTTGCGGTGGCTTCTCTTGTTGCAGAGCACGGGCTCTAGGCACGTGCGCTTCAGTAGTTGTGGCTCGAGGGCTAAGCTGCTCCACGGCATGTGGGATATTCGCGGACCAGGGATCGAACCCGTGTCCGTCCTGCTTTGGCAGGCGGATTCTTAACCGCTGCTCTACAAGGGAAGCCCCCTCTCTAGCGTTTCTGACAGCAGTTGATATCAAGTGGGAAGTTTTGTTCTCTGTTGCTTATTGGGGTTATAGGTTAGGGTTGAGATTTTTTAGTGAAAATTAAAGAACTTGAATGGCCATCCTCTCTATAGGATATTATAGGTCTACAGGAAGCTAAAGTTTATCCTTTAAAAAATCAGTTCCCACTTCACTCCAGGATGTGAACCAAGAAACTGTCTAGCTGAATTGGGCCTCATAGTTTTGTGTTATTTTCCCAACAGCAGTTTTATGAGATCTAATTTATGAGAACATATCATTGAGTTCACACCTATGTAAAGTGTACAGTCATCACATTTTCATCATCCTCTCCCCTAAAAACCCATTAACACTCACTCCCCTTTCTCACCGCAGCCTCCTCGCCCCCTCTTGTTTTTTGGAAGCCGGTATTCTCCTTCACTAGGAGACTGTTAGAAAGTGGACATCTAATTTTTGGGCCACACAGTTAGCTTGTTTATAGAAATAAATAAAACATCCAGAGAATCGCAGCATTGAAAGTAGTGTTCTGTCATTTAAACTGGGGTTGGTGCGTGTGGGTAAAGCAGAAGTGCTGCCCTTATCCCAGTTTCAAGGAAGAAGTTTTGTTTTCGGCAAGAAGGGTGGAATGAAATCTTGGCAAGGTCAGAAACCCCGTTGAAAACGCTGCTCACTAGCTCAGTCCCTTTGGGCTTGCAACTGAAAAGACCTGTTACTCTTTTTTTTTTAAATTATTTTTAGAGAGTTTTTTTTTTTCTTTGATTTTATTTACTGGTGGCTGCGTTGGGTCCTCAGTTCTGCGCGCAGGTTTTCTCCAGCTGCGGCGAGCGGGGCTACGGTGCGCGGTGGCTCCTCTTGTTGCGGAGCATGGGCTCTAGGCACGTGGGATCAGTAGTTGTGGCTCGAGGGGTCTAGGGCGGAGGCTCAGTAGTTGTGGTGCATGGGCGACCAGGGCTCAAAACCCGTGTCCTCTGCATTGGCAGGCGGATTCTTAACCACTGTGCCACCAGGGGAGTCCAGACCTGTTACTCTTTAGAACAAGGTTTGGCTGGAAATTTGTGCTTAGGCCCAGGTAGCATTAGGTAGTTCTCTATCATTTCACAGGCATTGAGTTTTTACCCAGAGGCAGAAAGATGGAAGTCTCTAGAAAGCAGCAGGCCCTCTGATCTCTCTCTGAAGACACTTGAGCTGAGTGTCTCACAAAGAAAGAGTAATAAAGACTGCCTGAGAGGTACCCACACCTCGGATGCCTTTGCACAGGAGGTCTGCCTCTTCTTTTCCTGTCCTGCACAGCCCTACCCTGGCCGCACCCTGAGCCCACCCTGGGGGAAGGGAAAGAGGGATAGAAAAGTTAGAGGGACAACAGGATCCTTAGAAAGGGAGAAGAAAGTATTTCATTTTACTCCTCTTCCTCCATCATCCCATATTAGTTTGGAATGCCTTAAGAGATGATCAGGTCCTCAGAATTAATAAAAGCGGCCGTTAACTGTGGTGAGTGCTTGCAGTCTGCAGGAAGTTTTTACATTCATTCTCATTTTTTTGCTCACACCAAACCTTTCAGGGAGATATTGGAGTTTCATATTTATAGAGAAGGAGGCTGACAATTCACAGGGTCATTTATAGCTGGGACAGAAAGACTGTGTTGAACTTTATTAAAGTTCACCAGTCCTTCCTTTCTTTTTTCTTTTAAACTTAGCCTGGCCATCTGTTTCTGTTTCCTTCCATGTTCACAGAGCAGCTCATTTTAAAGGCATGCAGGGACGTGAAAAGAGCATGTGATCTGGTGGGAGTAGGGAGGCCCAGACCTAACTTAGGTCTAATCAACTGTGCCCTTTCTTCATTTTCTACTTTTGATGAAGTCTTGTCATCTCTCTGGGCCACAGTTTCTTCATGGGACCAGAGAATATATGAGTTTGAATGGGAGAGGTCTGATTTTCTTTGAGCCCACAAGTGGCATATGGGTTAGTTGAAAGTGCCAGATGAGTTCTACAGACTGTCAGGTGTACTGAGAACACTTAGTATTCTTATCTGACCCATCAGTGAAGGGTTCTGCAAACCAGCCATGTGCCTTGTTTTAGAAATCTTTCTGATCCACCTTTCTCCTGTTTCATAACACAGGGAGACTGTTATATGTCTTTCCAGTGATATCTCATATGATAGTTACCTCAAATAGAACACGTGTACTTCAGAAACCACAAAGCCATGGGCTAACTGTAGTTAAAAACCTAATTTGAGTCGTACCTTAAATCTGATAGTACTGTTATTATCATGCCAAACCGTTCACTGCTTCCATCGGAATCTAAGCTATGAGTACAATATGTTTGACGTGTGCAATGTTGATTTACGCCCAGTTATTACTAGCAGCCTAGGGCCAGGTGACTCATTCCAGTTGCTACAGTGTAGATCCATCCTTGCTACTTTTAGCTCCTTCCTGGAGCTACAAACCCCTCATTGTGTTCTGATTTCATCCTTAGATATATACCTTCCCTCTCCCCCAGTGAGATGTGTTCTATCTTGCTTCCTAAGTGGAAGCAAGCAAAAATTCAAGTGGTTTGAATTTTTCAACAAAAATCAAATTGCTGTTCTCCTCTCCCTCCATATGTTATGAGAAACAAGGGAAAGAGATCTTTGATGTGTTAGTCTTTATAAAACAATGCTTTTCAGAATAGATACAGCCGTGGCTGGGTTGGTTTTAAAGAGCAAAGATAGCAATTTAAGTCTAATATTACACTTGCGTTATAAACATTGAAAAATATTGGGGTTATTTCATTATTTATTTTGGAATTATTTTTAGACTTGTTGCAAAAAAAACGGTACAGAGAGTTCCTATAGCATCTTACGTAAACTGTAGTACCATTGTTGAAACTAATGGATTAACATTGGTAAATGCTATTAACTAAACTATAGACTTACTTGGATTTCATCGGCTTTTCACTCTCCTTTTTCTGTTCAGGATCCAGCCTAGGAGTTAACATTGCGTTTGATTGCTGTGTATCATTAGTTTCCTCCAAACTATGACAACTCATCAACCTTCTGTTCTGTGGTTTTTCCTGACCTTGACACTTCTGAAGCGTACTGTTCAGTTATTTTTTAGGATGTCCCTGAGTTAGTACTCAGTATTTTCTCATGACTAGGTTGAAGCTATCCATTTTGGGAAGAAATACTAGAAGTAATCCCAGTGCATCATAGCAGAGGTACATGATGTCTTATGACTTTTGTAGACCTTGGTTAAGTGCTGTTTGTCAGGTCCCCGATGGAAAGTTATCATTTTTCCTTTTGTATATAGTAGATATCTTGGGAGAGAAACTTGGACCATGCAAATATCTTGTTTCTCCTTAAATCTTTTTTTTTTTTTTAATTTATTTTATTTATTTTTGGCTGCATTGGGTCTTCGTTGCCGTGAGCAGGCTTTCTCTAGTTGCGGTGCATGGGCTTCACATTGCAGTTGCGTGTAGAGCACGGGCTCTAGGCACACGAGCTTCAGTAGTTTTGGCACGTGGGCTCAGTAGTTGTGGCTCATGGGCTCTAGAGCGCAGGCTCAGTAGTTGTGGCACACAGGCTTAGTTGCTCCGCAGCATGTGGGATCTTCCTGGACCAGGGCTCGAACCCATGTCCCCTGAGTTGGCAGGCGGATTCTTAACCACTGAGCCACCAGGGAAGCCCCTCTCCTTAAATCTTTATTCACTAGTTTTAGCATCCATTGGTGGAACTTGATGTACATGCTACTGTGTTGTTCTAATGGTGATTTAAAAATTGTTTTTCTCATTCCTTCGATGTTTATTAAAGAGAATTCTTCTGTAAGGAAGAGCTTTTCCTTCACCATTTATTTATTCAACTATTTGTATCAGTACAGACTCATGGATATTTATTTTATTATATAGGTTATAATCTGATACTGTCATTATTTAATTTACTGCTCAAATTGTTCCATCTTTAGCCACTGGGAGCTCTTTTTTTAGGTTGGCCCCTGTGCCCTTTTGACATACCACCTCCCTATCCCCATTTTTTAAAAAGCATTTCCTTACTTTCTGGTATCATGAAATGTTCCAGGCTCATTTTTGTATTTTCCATGCCCCAACCCTGGCATCAACCATTTCTCCAAGGCACTCTGGTTCCTTGTTTTGGAGGCTGTTATAAGAAACCAAGATGTGGGTACTAGGTGTGTTGCTGGGAGTTGCTTTGATATTTTTAAGTTTCATAGATTTGTGACCTAGCAAATGCATCTCTACGAGGCAAGTAATGCCTTAAATTTCAAACACTCTAGAGGCCCTGACTGTATTTGCCAATTTGGGTTCAGTCTCTTGTGGGAAAGAAATGAAATTGGCAGAGTTTAGAGCGTTAAAATTTCCCACTTTTTCCCCAATGATGACCCATAAGTGCTTATAAAACAATGAACACATTAATTTTTATTTTTTCAGGCTCTGATAAGGAAGTAGGATTTTTTTTAGCTTATTAACTTATTTAAACTATGTCCCGACCAATGGCTCAATATATGTGAAGGGCAGATATGTACAGATCGTATCTTTTTTTTTTTTAATTTTATTGAAGTTTAGTTGATCCACAATGTTGTGTTAATTTCTTATGTACAGCAAAATGACTCAGTTGTGTGTGTGTATATGTATATATATATTCTTTTTCATATTCTTTTTTCCATTATGGTGTGTCACAGAATATTGAATACAGTTCCCTGTGCTATACAATAAGACCTTGTTGTTTATCCGTCTTACGTATAATAGTTTGCCTCTGCTAATCCCAAAGTCCCATTCCTTCCCTCCGCTATGCCCCCTCCCCATTGGCAGCCACAGGTCTGTTCTCTATATCTGTGAGTCTGTTTCTGTTTCATAGATATGTTGATTTGTATTGTATTTTAGGTTCCACATATAAGTGATATCCCATGGTATTTGTCTTTCCCTTTCTGACTTACTTCGCTTAGTATGATAATCTCTAGGCCCATCCATGTTGCTACAGATGGCATTATTTCATTCTTTATGGCTGAGTAGTATTCCATTGTATATATGGAATCTTCTTACCCATCTTCTTTACCCATTCATCTGTTGATGGACATTTAAGTTGTTTCCATGTCTTGGCTGTTGTAAATAGTGCTGCTATGAACATAGGGGTACATGTATCTTTTTGAATTATAGTCTTGTCTGGGTATATACCCAGGAGTGGGATTGCTGGATCATATGGCAACCCTATTTTTAATTTTTTGAGGAACCTCCATACTGTTTTCCATAGTGGCTGCACCGAAAGTATTTCTTTTTAACTTTCAGTAATCATATTAGTGATGGTAGTATTAATATTTTATCACTCTGAAATTATTACGTACGTAATGGGCAATAAAACAAAGAAATAATTATGAGATATTCAGATTCTATCATCTCCCGAGTGTTGAGAATCATTATTCTTTGTGTGGAAGAAAGAAGATACAGATGTAATATAAAAGTGGTTATGTGCAAACCCCATAGTCTTGAATTCAAATCAGAAGTGCCAGTCAGTATATATTCATGTTATGGACATCTGTTCATATCACTTTTTTTTGGCAGAAGTTAAATTCCTTTATTTATTTTTAACACAAATTAACCATATGCTCTAGAAGCCAGGTTGGGTGACAGAGTGAAATAAGATTTTTTTTTTTTTTTAAGGGCAAAGATTTTATTTATTTATTTATTTTTCTTTAAGGGTTTAACGCCCTTTTTTTTTTTAAACATCTTTATTGGAGTATAATTGCTTTACAATGTTGTGTTGAGATCATATCTTTCAGATGTGCAAAATGTCTTCAAATGAATTGTGAGGTCCTGGCCCCCGCCTCCCCACCTCCTGCCTCCCCCAGTCTTGGGGCAAGCCGTTGAGCCTACTTTCTCATTCTGAAAAGAAGGGTTTTAGGCAAGATCTTCATTTCTCTTGTCTTTTTGTGTGCTCAGAGGGCCCCGTAATATCCAGAGGATTTAGACACTCTGCCTATATTTTAGTTATAATTTTAGTGTCTGTTGATTGAGTTCACAGTGATAAAAAGATTCAGTTAAATTTCAGATCCATATTTATGTCAATCATGCTAGCTTACTTCTGATATTGAAATTTATTTACTCAATTAAACTTTATTTTAATCTTAGCCAGTCCTGACCATGTACAGAACTCTTTTCTCAAGGTTCCATTTCCACATACCTTCTGTAACTTTCTTTTTACTTTCAGATTTTGTCCTACGCTTTTCCTTTCTTTCTCTCTCTCCAGGACAAAATTACTTTCTTTTCCCTCAACAAAATGTGTTTCCACTTTATATACCTTTTTTCCTTTCATTCAAAGATGTTTTCCTTACCAATTTTAGTTGTCTCAATTACATATATTAACCAGAATTCTCATCTTTTAAAAACCTTAATCTCTAGTGAAAACTAAGAAGTAAGCAATTATAAACTGTCTTCCACGTTATTATTCTGTAGATTGGCAAAATCACAAATACTCTTTATGATTTCTAAAAAATAGGTGCTTTTTTTAATAGAAAAATTTTCAGTGCGACATCAAACATTTTTATCAATAAACCTAAGTATCTTTAGTTTCTCCGTAAAAGGCAGCCTATGTTGAGTGATGTTTCAGTATCTTATTTTATTTGGGAAGGATCTGGACGTTTAATAAATTTCCATCATTTAACTTAGCAAAACTCTGAAGTTTTAAGTCACCAAAAATCTGGAGAAACTATTTTTTAAGTAGACATACCATAAAACATAATTATTCTTAAAGAATTTACCTAAAAGCTCTTACCCCATTTATATCTATTGAATTACAGTTGTGTTTAGATTACCCATGAAAACTTCGTGAGACATTAGACCAAGTCAGCCATCATTTCAAGAGATTTTTCTTGATGAATTTAACAGAGATAATATGACCTATTTAACTTTTAGTAAACCGAGGTGTAATAAAAGTAAGACATGTCTGTATTAATTAAACCAACAAATTTAAACTTTAAAACTGGATATTAACTTAATATTTCCCAGATCACATGAACTTGAAATTTGGGTTAGTTTTTTTATTATATTTAAAGATACTCAATTTGAAAGTGCTTACTTTTAAGTCAATTAAATACAGGTCTTTTATAAAGTTAATTTTGATAATATTATCTGGAGGTATGGACATATCATATGTATAATGTACACATGGACATATAAACAGATATAAATAGAGATCTTATAGCTTCATTTCAAAACTTAGTCATGAATCAGTTATTACATTATAAACTTACTAGTCTATAAGTAATATTTGGAATAAGTTAAATTTATTTGCTCAGATGACTAAAGCTTTTCACTATTGTCGAAAAGATTTTTAAGATTTGTATCTGTCCTTGATAAATCCTGAAGGAGGCTGTGAATTAGATTTGGTGAGGGAGCCTTTCCAGCAGTTTGAGTTTAACAAGGCCTCCCTCTTTTTCCCTTTTTTTTTTTTTTTTTTTTTTTTTTGGTGGAGGGAAGGGGGTTCAGGTTCTACCTGATTGAGCTAATTAGGCTCAGTCTCAGGTCCTTGTGGGCTGTACTTACATTTCTGATTTGTAGAGATTTGCAAGACAAAGACAGTTGCTTTTAATTCCCCAGAGAACTGGTCTGCCACCTAAATGATATTGAAAGATTGATTTGCCCAACTACATTTTCTTTAATTTGCTTTTTTATATCAGTAAGATTTCCAACTACACTGAAAATCAAGAGTTCTATGTTCTCGAACTTTAGGGTTCAATCTATCATGCCTTCCAAACTTTGCACAGGGCATTCAACAAAGGCCCTCAGATTCTAAGTGTACAAATTAAAACCAGAGCAATTTACCCTAGGGGCAAAAAAAAAAAAGTCTCCATTATTGTTTTTATTAGTCCCTGAATATTAGCTCCCAGTTCTATTTCATATTGTGTGGGCTCAGATAACCTTATTGATTTTCCTTAGTATTTTTAAGCAATATTGTCTGAGGGGCAGATTTATCCACCCTATCTTATTATACCAGGCAAGGGAAGCATTCCCCAGTGAGACCTAATGTTTATCCCATAATATAATTGGTAGAAGAGATGTAACCATCTTATATAAAGCCCATTCAAATATACCAACTTTTATAAAGGTTCATCTCAATTCTATCAACTCTTATATCTTTAATTTTGGCCTCCATTAAGACCCCATCAACTAGGCTTGGTCTTACAAGGAGTCCCAGTGTCTACTTAAAAAAAATGCACAGCGTGAGTGTTGCCAGTTAAGTTTTATTTGGGGCAAAATGAGGACTGCAGCCCCGTAGACAGCATTTCATAGAGCTCTGAGAAACTGCTCCAAAGAGGCGGGGGTGGGGGGGAGGTCAGTATATACCTGATTTTGGTGAAGGGGGAATACATGCAATCAAGCACATATTTTTTGCAGAAGGTTTCTGCTAGTCACGAGGAGCAGATGCCACCATGAAGGATTTTGGTGCTTTTCTAGGTATGAGGAGATACAAGAATTGTGCTCATAAAATCGGCTCCTGAAAATATCTAACTCTCTGAAGACCTGTTCTGCCAGCTGTTCCCAGAGCACAGAGGGCTTCATTTCTGCTCTCCGCCCTGAACTCCTTTCAGGGGGTGTTGAAAATCAGCAGCTCCAGCAGTACATGACTTATCCTTGTAGAGGTAGTTGGCAAGTGCCAATGGAAAGTGCCAATTTGTTGTTGACCCTAGAAACCTTTCTTTTTATCCCCCGACCATTTTATCTATGTTTGTGTAAAAGGCTTTGGGGTCCTGACTTGAGGAGTTGAGCCAACTTGATTAATTGGCCTGTTGCCCCAAGCAATTGCTGGTCAGGTATCTCAGTGTAATTTTCTAGCAGACTTTTTTTTTTTTTGATGTGGACCATTTTTTTTTTTTAAGTCTTTATTGAATTTGTTACAATATTGCTTCTGTTTTGTGTTTTGGTTTTTTGGCCTTGAGGTATGTGGGATCCTAGCTCCTTGACCAGGGATTGAACCTGGGCTGGAACCCACACCCGCTGCATTAGAAGGCGAAGTCTTAACCACTGGACCACCAAGGAAGTCCCCAGCAGCCTTTTAAAAACATGTATATTGTAAACTGGGGTAAATAGAGTAGACTTGTTTGGGGCTCTTTAGTATTGGGGACCAATGGAGGTCCCTTTGGCCATCCAACCTTAGTGTTGTATCAAAACATTTATTTTAATTCCATTAATGTCTGTTTTACTTATCCCATTTCTTAACCATCTAAAGATTTTTATCCTTTTAGGATAAGTCCCTTTAAAATTTCCACCTTGTTGGGAAGACATCTCTAGACTTTCCTCTCAGTTTCTTATTCCTTTGTTAATCAACCTGATTAACAATTAATCTAATGCTTTTATTAGCATCTGTGAGACCCATTGAGGGGAAACTGACCACAGATGCAGCTTCCCAAACTGTTTTTTTGTTGTTGCTGTTTATTTGTTTTAAACTAAGGGAGTTGTTAAGGTTAGCCGTTATATTTTTTTGTATTTGCTTTCTGCTTCGGTACCAATAAAACAGTTTATAGTGAGAGCCCTCTGAAATTTTACTAATTTAGAAGTCTCTCCAATTTAAAAGATCCATTGTCTGGCCATTGTCAGAGCTCTCAAAACACGGGGGGCCGGGGGAGGGGCGGGGGGGAGGAAAAGAGGCATAAGATCAGGTAGAACATTTACATCTCAAAGACCCAGGGAGAGAAATGCAAGCTCCTCCCAGAAGGGCTTTTGTTCCTTTAAGGTAGGAATTCTGAAAAGATGTTTTACCAAGCTGGCTTTTTGTAGCTGCACCGGACAGCTAGAATGTTTTTAGTTAATTAATTTTGGAATGTTAAAAGAATCAATTGGGGTTCTTTTAACCTTCATTTTGGAATGTTAGAATAATCCCAATTGGGCCATTTTTAGGGTGAGATTTCCTTTAATTCCCAACTAAGGAGGTATTTGTAGGAATAAATTCTGTATGGGTATGTTGCAGCAGAAATAGAAATGAAGTTTTTCCTCTCCTGAGAACAAGGAAAGTAAAGGGGACAGTGAACAGGCTAGAGAAGAAACATAACCTGGCCTGAAAGAGCTAATCACTCCTTGTTTTATTTTAACTTAACTAATCTGTAGTGTCTGTAACTAGGTTGGTACTTCACAAAGCTAACCTCTCACTCTCTGGCCCTATGTCAATTACATCCTGCCCCTGTCACCCCTGACTCTGTGTGAGTTACATCTTGCGCCTGTCACTGCCTAACTTTACGTAAATTCCCTATGCTCCCTGGCCGCAAACCACCCCCTGTAGCTTTTGCATTTCAGAAAGAAGGTCTCGCAGGCCAATAAACCAGAGACAGACGGACCCAATTACCGGGCCGCCTGACGCCACGATGACTGTTTTGAAATAATGCAAGGAGAAAAAGAATGCAAGACCTTCACTACTTTGATCCTTATCATATACCACAGACTGCGAGTCCCGCATATAAAATCTTCTCCGATTCCCCAGTGGTGGTGGAGGGGAGGAGGGGCACAGTTTTTGGAGGCACTAGCCCACTGTGTCCCCTCTTGGCTTAGCAAAGAAATAAAACCACTTTTTTCTCTTTTCTCCTAAATGCTGTCTCCGTATTTCTATTCGGCGCTGGCGTACAGAAGCCGAGATTTCAGCAACAAATGCATAATAAAATCTTCCCAGTGTCTCTCCACTGTGGTAACCCGCTCACGTCTTTAAACTGAGCAGAATCTCCCCAGTGTCATTCATCTGGGGTAACCCAGGTACCTCTTCTTGAAAGTAAGTTCAAGGAAAGTCTTCTCTTCCAACGAGGAGTTTATCCACCACCAAATAAAGCTTAGGATCATCAGCCAGTCGTAGGAAATCCCAGACCCAGAAGAGACTTAACCTAAATGCGTCTGGAGGCGGCCGGGCACAAGAGGCCTTTGCTGGTAGCAAGGCTCCAGAGCCTCCTAGAGTTCAGGCGAAGGAGAGAAGTCTGCTCTGGGTCCCTTTGTTGTTCACTAAAACGGTCGGCTGAAGAAAAACGCACCACCTAAAAGTCGCAAGTTAAGTTTTATTTGAGGACCTTACTGAAGACTGAAGCTCAGGAGACAGCCTCTTGGAGAGCTCTGAGGAACTGCTCCAAAGAGATAAAGGACTAGCCAGGACATCTAGGAGTTTTTGCTGAACAACAACAAAAAAAACAAAAACAAAAAGCAAACCGTGTAGTCAGACGTCAAAGACGACTGATAGTCACAAGAGGCAGACATCACAGGTTAATGATTCTAGTGCTTTTCGATGTATGGGAAGATACCAGCACCTGGGCTCATGGTACTAATTCCTTAGGTATGCATGTGAACTATCTAGGGCCAGTGCCCAGAACACACAGTGCTTCCTCTTTTTCTCTAACTTCCCCTCGGTGTGCACCATGGGGGCTTGGTGGAGGGGCATCGGGAGGTGTGGGGATGGTGGCGGCAGGGCGGGTGGCCAGAGCCTGGTTTGCTGCAATGATGGGCAGCACTTCTTGTTTCCTGGGACGGCGGGCAGCATTCCCTGTCCACGTCTGTCAGTTCCCTCTTCAGCGTAAGTGAGTGTGAGTGTAAACGTAAATGTAAAATGAGTATAAACGTAAAAAACATAAGTGGGTTTCCGTGGGCCTGAGGCTGGACCATTATACTTGCCCCTGCTTTTCCCTGCCTGGGCAGAGTCGGGGGAGGTGGGGTTCTTTTGGAATGGGCTGGACGGCAGAGACTCACTATAAAACCTCCACTGGCCGTGACCTTGCTGTGGCAGTAGGTGCCTTTTGCCTGCTGGCGTCCTTCCTCCCAGCCCCACCTTCTTGTGGGCAAAGGGCTGCAGACCGGGGATACTCCTGGCGTCCTAAGGTATATATCTGAATACACTCTTCCTTAGAAGCCAGGTACTGTTCTTACTTACAGTTTCTGAGTGCTTGTCTCGTGTCTGGTAGTGTCTCTAGGGCAAAACATGCCCAGCTGTCATAGGCTGGGAGGAGGGGTGCGGGACGGTGTTCCCATCTGGGCTCTTGGATGGCTGCAGTAGCCTCTAGGTGGTCTCCCTGCTCTGTTCCCCTGCCCCCCATTCCCAAGTCAGAGTGATCTTTTTAAACATAGTTCCATTTTGTCGTTGCGCCACCCAGAACTTTTTGGTGACTTCCAGTCTCATTTGGAGCCAAGTCCAAAGTTCTTGCAGTGGCCCGAGGCGCGGGCACTGCCAGAGCTGACCCGAACCTCTGACTTCCTGTCCTACGCTCTCCCTCCCTCTGCCTCAGCCCCGCTGGCCTTGCAGTTCCTTAGACTGACACTTGGACTTGGTGTCACGCCTCCAGAGAGCCACCCTCAGGTTTCTGCTCAAAGGCCTCATTGGAAAGGCCTCCCCTGACCACTTTTTCTCTTCTGCTTTAATTTTTTCTCTGTTGCACTGTTGCCCCTGACATTTTTCATACATAACCTCATTGATGGCAGGGATGTTTGTATGTTTTTGTTTTGTTCACTCCTGTATCCCCAGTGCCTGTCACGTAGTAGAAGTCTAATGAGTATTAGTGAATGAATTTTAATTCAACAGATGAGAAACAGGCTTAGAGAGGCTAAACAATGCCTCCAAGGTAACTGGCTAGTACGTTTAAGGGCTGGAGAAACTCGAATCCCATACGTTTGATGATAGGTGTTAGGTAGCATTTTACAAACAGCCTTTGGAGGGAACATCACAATTTCATCCGGGAAACTGCTGATCCAAAGATGAAGAAACTTTGGGATGTAACATATACGTAAGTTGCCCTTAGTCTAACTCTTCATTTTTACTCGCAATTTGACTAAATATTTTCTAGAAGTTTCAGTTTTCTGTCGCAGATTAAGACAAATTTGGGCAGAATCCTTGCAAATTTTGTCAGAATGCAAAAGTAAAAATGAATAGCAGGGGTTAGGGATGCACCCCCGTACAGTCAGAAGTCCAGGTATAACTTTTGACTCCTCCAAAACTTAACACACAGTTTGTATGTTACACGTATCTCTGCATATATTTTATGCATTCATGACATACCTAACTTCATTTTTTTTTCAATATTTCTAGGCTACATAGTTTGCAAGTCTTTTCAAATTGTTGCAAATCTTAAAAAAAAAATTTTCTAATATAGTTATGGAAAAGAAATCCACATATAAGTGGACCTGCACAGTTCAAACCTGTGTTGTTTAAGGTGTTGCCAAATGCAAGTTGAGGTGCCCAACGTACAGTGAGGTCAAACAAACTGAAACATCGGAGTTTGGAGCAGAGGAAGGTTTATTGCAAGGGCCAAGCAAGGAGAATGGGCATTTTGTGCTCAAAAGACCGGAACTCCCTGATGGTTTTCGGAGAAGTGTTTTTTATAGGCAAAATTTAGGGTGAGGGCTGCAGGGTGTGTGACTTTCTTCTGATTGGTTGGTGGTGAGGTAACAGGGCGGTGCTCCAGGAATCTAGTGCTCAGCCTGAAGTTACCCTTGTCCAGCCAGGTGGGGGGGCCTCAGTTCCTGTAGAAGAGCTCAAAGATATTGTAATATATATCCCTTGAGGAGGAACCAGGACCCTGCCCCCAGGGTTGCACTATTGTTTCTTTTTTTGTTGTTTTTAATACATTTATTTATTCATTTATTTATTTTTGGCTGTGTTGGGTCTTCGTTGCTGCGCGCGGGCTTTCTCTAGTTGCGGGGAGCAGGGGCTACTCTTCATTGAGGTGCACAGGCTTCTCACTGCGGTGGCTTCTCTTGTTGCGGAGCACGGGCTCTAGGCACACGGGCTTCAGTAGTTGTGGCTCGCGGGCTCTAGAGCGCAGGCTCAGTAGTTGTGATGCACGGGCTTAGTTGCACTACCGCATGTGGGATCTTCCCAGACCAGGGCCCAAACCCGTGTCCCCTGCACTGGCAGGCGGATTCTCAACCACTGCGCCACCAGGGAAGTCCCTGCACTATTGTCTCTTTACTGCCTTTCCATTGTTTCTGGTTCCTTCACTCTTCTAAGTAGTAACTGTTTGAATCTGCCTCTTGGAACTCAGGGAAGGTCTAGGAGACTGAAGCCTTTTCCTACAAATAAGAAACCACCGGCACAGAAAGGCTTTTGTTCCCAGGAGGACCCCTCCTGCTGGGTTTCAAAGGGTCAGCTGTATTTACTTTATGTGCACTTGTATCTATTTAAAGGGAGGATTAAGTTTAAATTGAAAAAGGGACAGAAAACAGATCTGTGGTTGTCAGGGACTTGGGGGGAGGGAGACGGAATTTGTTTGGGATGATGGAAATGGTCTGTGTCTTAATTTTGGTGGTAACATGACTGTATACATATATTTATTTATTTATTTATTTATAAATACTTATTTGGCTGTGCCAGGTCTTAGTTGCAGCACACAGGATCTTTGTTGCGGCACGTGGGAATCTTTAGTTGCGGCACGTGGGAATCTTTAGTTGCGGCATGCGAACTCTTATTTGCATCATGTGAGATTTAGTTCCCTGACCAGGGATGGAACCTGGGGCCCCCTACATTGGGAGCGTGGAGTCTTAGCCGCTGGACCACCAGGGAAGTCCCATGACTGTATACATCTTCAAAGTCCAAAAACTGTACTTAAGGAGGATAAGTTTTACTGTTTACAACACTGTTTACTGTTGACGTGTTTTTTTTTTTTAAAGGTGGTATTTTATTTTATTATTTATTTATTTTTTTAAATTACATTTTGCAACTTTTTGTTTTTTAATTAATTAATTAATTTGGCTGTGTTGGGTCTTCGTTTCTATGCGAGGGCTTTCTCTAGTTGTGGCAAGTGGGGGCCACTCTTCATCGCGGTGCGCGGGCCTCTCCCAATCGTGGCCTCTCATGTTGCGGAGCACAGGCTCCAGACGCGCAGGCTCAGTAGTTGCGGCTCACGGGCCTAGTTGCTCCGCGGCATGTGGGATCTTCCCAGACCAGGGCTCGAACCCGTGTCCCCTGCGTTGGCAGGCAGATTCTCAACCACTGCGCCACCAGGGAAGCCCCATGTTGACGTGTTTTTAATAAACATGACAAAAAACAAAGATTAGGCTGAACCATGAGTATAGTTGGCATTATATTGGAAGGAATGTTCCCCCATTTTTTGTTACCTGTACCTTTTTTCCATAAGTCACTAGTTCCCTGTAGATCCCTCACTGGCCTTTCGGAGTATCTCCTCTGTGCTGGAAGGATGGGGATGTGTAGGACGAGTGAGAGGAGGGCTGAAGGGACCTGCTGAGCTTCCAGAGTCAAGTCTTCACTCCCTGCAGGGCGTATGTCACCCTTTGATGGTCTTTGCTTACTTTTGCGGCCTCATTTTCTTAACTGCCCCGTCCCCAGAGCTGCACTCTAGTATGACGGACAGCATGCATTTCCCAGCACAATCTCTTTCAATTTAATGGTGTTACTTTCCTTTACTAGGACAACTTTCTTCTCTTTTCTCTTCTTCCCGTACAACTGGTTAGTCTCCTCTAGGAGGCCATGTGCTGCTTCATGAAGGATGGCACTGGTCTTAATCTCTCAAGTGAATTTGAGGCTGCAGTCAAAGGAATGGGGAAGGACATTGCTGGCCGGAAGAATGTCCTGCCTTGAAACGGGATAATTATTTTTTCTGTGAACTCCAGCTGTGTTAATATATTGAGTTCTTAGGTGGTGTTCATTAAGATTTGTCCTTACCTTTCATAGATTCCAGGCAGAATCTTCTGTGGCGTGTATTTTCGTTCTTTCTAATTTGGACATGTGGTTTACTAATGCTACCAGGACCTAACTTCTCTAAACAGGACGCTTAGTGACTTCCTGTTGTTAGAATATCTTTATGAAACCGCTTTGCTTGATACAGGGATGTGGCATCTTGCGATTTAGTCTTTCATTCAGTGGGAATAATCGGGAACAGGGTATGAAGAGCTCCAGAGGATACAAAGATAATAGATGTTAGGTCCCTGCTTTTACAACAGCCTGTGTGGGCAAATTTTTAGCTTGCAAATGCAAATGTGGCTCTCTGAAGTGGCAGGTTTCCAGTAAAGTCTAAAGGAGATACTTTAAAATATCATTCTTTTACTTGTAATTTGGGAGATGGCTGAAGGTCAGAAGGGTGCGAGAGGAAGGTTCCTACACTATGAGCTGGGGCTAGAAGAACACTTTAGTGCTAGTTTGTTTGGTGAGCTGTGATCCACGTGCTGGTCATACACTGTTAGAGAGATCTTTGTGACTCTTAGAGGAAAGCCCTGGAGGGTGGCTGGCAGGGTTATATTTTATTTGAATTAATTATTTTTCTTTCATTAGCCTACCTTTGGTGTTTGAAATTCTGAATAAAGCTGTCTGACATTCACCATGAGAATGTTATGAAATTTCTGTTAATTGTTAGGGAACTGTGGACCGAAACCACCAGCCTTGGCCAAGCGCAAGCAGGATAACTGCTTGCCAGAGTTGTCTCACAGCAGGAGGTCCTCATAAAGAATGAGGTGTTGCCTCCAAAAGCTAACTGGGAGAATCCGGGAGGGGCCAGAAGGAGGAGGGAGGAGACGATACGTCCTGCCAACCTCCCAGAAGCCTCCTCGCTGGAATCCATCTTGGCTGAGAGATGCGCGCGCCCCCAGGGAGGACCCTGAGTCAGAGTGATGGGCCAGAGACAACCCAGAAACGACCCCCGTTCCCGTGAAGCCTGAGACCGCGAGCCACGTGGCAGACCAGTTCTCCTGGGGTCCCTTACCCTGCCGCTCTCCACCTGGCAGCCCTAATAAAGTCTTGTCAGCATGTGTGTCTCTTTGGACAATTCATTTCTGAGTGTCAGAGCAGAGCCCACTCTCGGGCCCTGGAAGGGGTCCCCCTTTCTGCAAAAACACGGTCAAAAATGTTTTGGTAAAATGTGAATTCTGTTTGGGGATCAGATCTAATTCCTTAGGGATTCACCTCATTTGTTTTCGCTTGAGGAAAGTGATGTAATTCAATTTAGCATTTGTTCAGAAGACAGTTCTAAAATAAGAAGCATTGCCTTTTTTCAGCCATTGTATACTTAATCATTTTATAGATTTGTTATTCTCAACCTGAAATATATAGCACTATCCTGTTTTTGAAATAAAAACAGTACACTTTTGTGCTGTTTTAAAACTCAGGAATGAACTTATTTGATAACAGCATATAGCAAGTATATGCACCTTTTTCTTGTCTTCTTTTTTCTGATGCAGGATGCATATGAGAGTGGGTGGCGTGACCTCAGTGTTCAAGTATATGTATCTTTTATGGGGTTATAAAATTGGTTAGTTACCAAGTAACCCAAGAATGAGGAAATACATTTTTAAGAAGTAAACAGTCTAGACCTGTGTTGTCCAGTATGGTAACTGTTAGGCACTTGTGGCTATTTAAATTTAAGTGAATAAGTTACATCACGTAAAACATTCACCAGCTACATTTCGAGCGCTGAGTAGCAGTAGCCACATGTGTCCAGGGGACAGCACTATTTTATTTTCCCCGTGCATGTTACTATAGAATGTGGAAAGAAGCGTAGGTACTTTTCCATCTGACCTCCAATTATCTTGAACACAAGAGAATCACTTCCTTGGGCCTTATTTATAGCATTTTTACACATCAAGAACCAGATTACCATCCATAAAATAAGTGATTTGTTGTGTAATTTGTGAGAATAAATGGAGTGGGTAATTTTTTTTTTTTTTTTGGCTGTACTGCATGGCAGGCGGGATCTTAGTTCCCCAACCAGGGATCAAACCCGAGCCCCCTGCAGTGGAAGCACAGAGTCCTAACCGAGGACTTCCAGGGAATTGCAGGGAGTTGGTAATTTTTAACTTTGTCAAATTATGTATCTCTTGGCTGGTGCTTTCTAATCGCCACTATTGTAAACATATCCTTAGGACTCAGTCCTTTGAGTCCTTGGCGATCCTCTCTTAGGTGCAGAGGAGGGGAGGAAAAACTTTTCCTCTACTCTTTTAGGTTCCGTTTTTGGGGGCCTGCAAATTAAACCAACAAAAGATTAACGAGGGAGAGAAAGGTTAGATTCAATCATGTGGAAAAGGAATTCACAGAAAAATGTAACTCAAAGGAGTGGTTAGAATTTGAGCTTAAATACCATCTTCATAGAAGGAGAGGGGGAGAAGGGCACTTATGGGAACACAAATGACTTTCAGGAAAGATAACTGGGCCTTTAGGAGAATAGATGGGAAATAGATAATTTTTTGACAGGTCTGTTTAGGTGTGGTACAGATTTCTCTTTGTCTTAGGTGGTAAGAGTCAATTTTCCCTGGTTGCTTCTGGGGAGAGGACTTATGACAATTTGCATGAGGGCGTGCTCTGCTTCTAGGCAGGTAAGGGATTTCAGGAACTCAAATGCCTTCAGCTCAAAATAACTTTTATGCCACAGTGGTGTTTCAACAGCCACTCCCCTTCTGATCCAGTTTCAGGGTCTTCATACCACTTGGTGTGTATCTCTAGGTCCTCTCCTGTCAGCATCCAACCGTCCGCTGTATCTCTGCTTGAATGTCTCAAAAGCATATGTCCTAAACCGAGCTTCCTGATCTTGTCCTGAAATCAAAGTGAAGAAAATGTTTCCAGGAGAGAATATTCAGCTTTCAGTGTTGCTGGTGGTTTGACTAAGAATTGATCATTAATACATTCAAAATCACATAATTAGCTGTACTTTCAAAGGGTGAAGTTTATGGTCGGTGAATTACATTTTAATCAGAAAAGTCATTGGATATGTCACTTTGGCAGTCACCTAATATTGTCAGCAGTGGTTTTGGTGTGAGGCTGAGGTGGGATGGAAGCCTGATTGGAGTGGTTTTAAGAGGGACTTAGGAGGGAGAGTGTAACGGATGGACAGGAGGTGTGGGAGTTGTTGTTGGTTTTTTTTTTTTTTTTTTTTTGCGGTACGCGGGCCTCTCACTGCCGCGGCCTCTCCCGTTGCGGAGCACAGGCTCCGGACGCGCAGGCTCAGCAGCCATGGCTCACGGGCCCAGCCGCTCCGCGGCATGTGGGATCTTCCCGGACCGGGGCACGAACCCGTGTCCCCTGCATCGGCAGGCGGACTCTCAACCACTGCACCACCAGGGAAGCCCATTGTTGTTGGTTTTTTTTAAAGAAAAAGAAAGTGACTCCAAGGGGCTGTTAGAATTTGGGGCTTATATACCATCTTCATAGAAGGGGAGGGGGAGAAGGGAGAAGAATTACAGAATTTTATAATCAGGAGAGAAGGAAAAAATTGATGCAGGGGAGAAAAAGTGAGGGGTGGTGGAAGATAACTGGGTAGATGTCCTTGAGTAAGCAACAGGGAATGAAAAGCAGAGCATAAGTAGAAGATTAACTTAGGTGGGAACTGTGGCAGTCCTAGGGGAGCTGTCCTCTGATAAGTAGAGGGAGTGGGCTGGAAAGATAGATGGATAAAAGATGGAAGAGTTAAGTGGGTGTTAAGACAGTGTCTTGATTCACGGTGCCAAGGTGGGCAGCATGTATGGCTGAGATAGTAGGGAGGCACGGGCCTTCCAGGAGAGAAGGCCAAGGGGCTGGTGAACCAAGGACAACGGATCTTCTTATGGATTTTGACACTTACTGCACCTGCCAAAATCCGAAACCTTACAGTTGTGTATGACAGTGTAAATCCCTTGATGCCTCTTGAAAAGCAGTTCACAGCTAATCAAATGTGGGTCTGTAGCATGTTTTAAAAATCATAGAGCAATACATTATTGACTACTGAAGACCCCCAAGAAGGCTTTGTGGTTTGTCATCCACGAGAGTCTTGTATATGCTTCTCAGTTTTTAACCAAAGATCTGTCTCTCCCTCAGATGTCTCACAGGCATCTAAACCTTACCGCGTGGGAACAGAGCCCTGGAACTTTTGAGGTCCCCTCTGTCATTACCCAGGCCCATCCCTTTGTCCAAGCGTGTCTCACCTGGTTTTCTGCAGGAGCCTCCTGACTGGGCCTTGCTTCCACACTTGCCACACAGCAGCCAGAGTGGTGGGGTCTTTTTTGTTTGTCTGTTTTATAGATTTAATTAATTAATTAATTAATTTTTGGCTGCCTTGGGTCTTCGTCGCTGCGCGCAGGCTTCCTCTGGTTGCGGCGAGCGGGGGCTACTCTTCGTTGTGGTGCACGGGCTTCTCACTGCAGTGGCTTCTCTTGTTGGCGGCACACGGGCTTCAGTAGTTGTGGCTCGCGGGCTCTAGAGCGCAGGCTCAGTAGCTGTGGCGCACGGGCTTAGCTGCTTCGCGGCATGTGGGATCTTCCCGGATCGGGGCTCGAACTGTGTCCCCTGCGTTGGCAGGTGGATTCTTAACCACTGCGCCACCAGGGAAGCCCTGAGACATTGTATTTTTAAAATTTTGTAATCATTACTGTAACTTTTTTGTTTCATCATAGAGTAATATATTGTTCCATATTGGTGTTAGAAATAAGTTTGTTGTTTGGTATAATGTGCTTCAGCTGGATGGTGTACCTTAGTTATGCCTGCTAATCTCTTGAGTTGTGACACATGAATAACTAAGACCCTGTTGTCTTCCTGAGGAAGATTACTAGAATCCTAGTGAGGAATCCAGCACCTCCTAGCAGTGTGAATCACAGACTTAAGCCCAGCACAGTGAAGTCAAACTCGGTATGCACACACTTTTAAAATTGTGATTGTATCTATAAGCTTTAGCCCTCTCTCTTGGATGGATGGATAGATGGACGGGCATGGATAATCTTTCTTGGGTACTTTAGTTCCAGTTGGTGCCTTTTATTAGCAGAAAATTTCACAAAAATTTTGTATGAATGTCTGTCTTGAGCCAATGACCTGTTTACATTCAAGTGGTACGTTATTTGGTTCTCTTAATGAGCCTCGGGACAGGGTTAGAAAGTGTCTTTGGTGGCTGAACATCAAATGGGGATGGAGGCCGGAGAAGCAATTGCTCGTATCAGACTGGCATAGTTTGGCTTTTGAAGGCATGGGGGATGGCTGAAGAAGTTCATAAAGTCAATAAGGTCTCTAGATTACTTGGACCTTGAGCCTTCTTTCACTGCTTTAAGAGAGTAGGATTTTAGCTAATTATTACCATTCATTGTGTTCACAGATTAAAACCAAGCTCTTCTAATTTCCTGGGACCAGTCTCTAAGTGGTTTCCTACTTTTGCAGTTTCCAAGATTGAATAGTGTTTTAAGTGTGACAACAATAGAGCAGTTTGGGGGTACAGGAACAATTACAGATTATTTTGGTGTGGGGGCTGTTCTACTATGATATTCTCAGGCATGGTTTTCTTGTATGTATCCTGCTTGTATGTATCCTAGAGCTTTTTCAATCTGTGGCTTGATACCTCTTTTATGTAGAAAAAAGCCTACTTTTTCAGTCTGGTGTTTTTTTGTTTTCTTTTCCATGGTGATACGTGGAATTTTCATACACTCTTCAATCTGTATGTTTTCTACATACCAGCCTACCAGTTCACTAATTCTTTCCTAATCTGTGTCTAAACTGCTAATAAACTCATCTATTGATTTTTTAAAAAAATACAGATTCTGGTTCTTTGGTGGTAGTCTATCTTTTCATTTATTTTCTTAGACGTATCCCTCAGTTATTTTAACGCAGATGTCTGATGACTCCAATCTGCAATATCTATGGGTCTATTTCTATTTTCTTCTTGTGGAACATTAGGTCTTATTTGCTGGCATGCTTGGTAATTTTTGATTGAAAATTTGGATGATAATAAGTTTCAGAGTGATTTAAGTTTCTTATAGCAAAGCATGAGTGGATCACTTTGGTTGAGTAGAAGCTGGTCTATTTCTGGGTTGCCCATATTTCCAGGTCATAGGCCTAGTGGGATCTCAGAAACTTCAGGTTTTCAACTGGTAGGTTCACAGCTCCAAACTTGGTCTCCCTAACACTGAGAGGCTACTTAAATATTTGTTCAGCTTTTTGGCCTCTAGCAGCTTCCGTCTGCCTGGTTTTCCTGAGTTTCGCCCCATGGATGTGCACTTTGCCTCGAGGGGAAAAGGGCACAGAGTGCTGGCTGTGCCTTCAGCCTCCTTCCTTTCCAGGAACTTGGCAGCTCAAGTCCTGGCTGCTTTGCTGGCTCTCATTAATGAGCGCTCTTCAAAGAGCTGCATCTTACATTTTGTCTACTTCTACAGTTGTTCTTAGGAGACCGATTGGTTTGGACCAGCTACTCTACCAGAGCCAGAGAGAAAGTTCTTCATGGATTGTTTTGATTTTTAAAAATTAAAACTAGTTTTATGGAAGTTTCACATTTCAAACCTGTTTCACAAGCTGTTAAGTTCACTTTAAGGTCTTACTCTAAATCCTTTAAAGGGGCCTTTTTAAATTTGTTTAATGAAATATTTTCAACTTCATTTATACATTTAATCCTCACTTTTTGTTTTAACTTCTTTAAGTGCTTAACTACTGATTTGATTTTCTCCATTATTTTTGTACATAATTCGAAACCTTCCTAGAATTTAAGTATGTTTGCTCATTAAGGAAATGATTTTGTCATTCCAAAGAAGTTTGGAGTTTATCTTCCTAGTAGATTGAAGGAGAATATAAAGTCTGGAGCTTTTTTTTTTTTTTATGCAATTAATTTTATTGTAAATGTTCTATTAGAATTTTGGTAGATATTTTCATAAATGAAGAACCTTTGTCACATGAAGAATCTTTGCCATGTGCGTAATCATTCTTTCATTACATATTACAAATCTATTTTATTAAATATATGGATTAAAGTACGAGTACTAAATCTGACCTTTCCTGTACATTCTTCCCATTCTACAGCACACTTCACTATAACAGATTACACCCAAGAGCTCTCAAACAGTTCAGACATTCCTAGCCTTACAGTCCAATACTGAACCTAATAAACTGAGCTTAACTTGCAAAAGCGAGAGGTGGTCTGCGGCCCATGCCCGGCGTCTTACCAAGTCGGCCACCCTGCACAAGGAGTCCGAGAGCTCGTCAAAGATGAGCAGGGTCTGGGGCCCCGGCGGTGCGGAGCGCACGTGGCCCACCAGCTGCTCTGTTTTCCTCAAGGCCTTCTCCTGGGCGACACGGAATCCTTCTGGGGCACTGAGCTCAGGAACTCCAAACAGGCCCTGAAACCCAAAGTTCCCACTGATAACTAAAAACATGACCTGGGGGTATGGAATACAAATACTTTCTTCATAAACAAAATCTTGGTTTTCGTTGATGTTTCATATCATCATGACACCTGTCATCACAGGTATCACTTTCACATTCCCCGCGACATTCCACATATATGACACTGAAAATGTTTTAGAATGTAATTTTTTTTCAATTTTTAGTATTTTAGAAAAAACAAAAATAGAACGATACGGGTTCAAAATGCAGCTCGGTCACTACCATGAAACCTAACTCACAGAGTAGCAAGGATTAAATGATACATGTTTAAAAAAACCATTCTAACAGTGCCTGGCACACAGAAAGCATTTAACAGATGTCAGCTGTAACCGCCATCACCTGTGTGACCCTGGTCACGTTCTCTCCCCTCCTTGGCCTAATTTCTTCATCAGGCATGAAGGGATGACGATATGTGCTGTGTCTCACAGCACGGACACAGGAACGAGGTTAGTAAGTTCTCAGGACCCTGCCCCGCACTGAGTGAGGTCCAGGGCACAGCATCAAGCGCTCCACAGAGAATAAAATAGGGACGGTGAGTTGATTTCTGAGCACATATATATTTTAGGAAGATTCAGTAAACAGGCTAAACCAAGTCATAGGCTGAAACTGGCAGCAGATTTTATACCTTCCAAAAGCATTTCAACACCTTGATAAAGATAAATATCACTAATCTAATGGGAAGGAAGGACCATCTTCTTGTACCGGTTCGATTGCACTTGTTTTGATGCCCAGGAAGGCAGACAAAACCCCCAAGCACAACACATCCATGGCAGGCCAGAAGTGTACCATGCACTTTACATAGGTTCTCTCATGTAAATCACACAATCCTAGAGCACAAACAACTGTCAATCTCCTTTTCACGGATAAGGTAACACTTTCAGAGGTTAAAGGCACGTGTCTGTGGTCACTAGCGACCAGTGGGAAAGCCGCAACTTGAGCTCGCGGCAAGCATCCCTAAAGCCCACACGTTCTCCACGCCCGTGGACTGCAGCTGGCGTTGGAAAGTCTTGCCTCTGCAGAAGGCCAGCTCCGGGGATGGGGAACCCCGCTCTTCACCGTTTTAACCAGCTGCCCAACGCAGTGCCTAACGCAGGCGGGAACTCACGAATGAGGCAGATTACCAGGGCCAGACCCACTGTGTAGACAGCTTTGCATCAGCAGGTGCCTCACGTGGCGATTGCGGGAAATACCAAGAGGTGAAGCGTTCCGGCCTGACAGGGCCCACTGTTTCCGGCGCTCGCCCAACAGGTCCAGGCGGCGGTGCCCACCGGGCATCAGCTGGTGCTGACCCACCGGACCTGGAGCCCGGCCTCGAGGCCGCCTGAAGTCTGGAGCTTGCTTTATTTATTTATTTATTAACATCTTTATTGGAGTATAATTGCTTTACAATGGTGTATTAGCTTCTGCTTTATAACAAAGTGAATCAGCTATACATATACCTGTATCCCTATATCCCCCCTCTCTTGCGTCTTCCTCCCACCCTCCCTATCCCACCCCTCTAGGTGGTCACAAAGCACCGAGCTGACCTCCCTGTGCTATGCGGCTGCTTCCCACTAGCTATCTATTTTACATTTGGTAGTGTATATATGTCCATGCCACTCTCTCACTTTGTCCCAGCTTACCCTTCCCCACTCCCCATATCCTTAAGTCCATTCTCTAGTAGGTCTGCATCTTTATTCCCATCTTGCCCAAGTCTGGAGCTTTAAATTCAAATAAATCTCTCTTATCCCTGACTGCCTGGCCAACCCCCTTTTTGTAATAACTGTGTCATAGACTCAAACAAAAACGGGGTGATGGTGATCATGTGGTCTGTCCCTGATCTTGAGTCGTATCGTAATACACTTTTCAAGTCAGATCTAACTCCCGTTCATCTTTTTTCTGCTTCATGAGTTTTGAGAAATTTTCATACTCTCCCTATTTACTTATTAGATGTTTAATTGACACCTAATTGGAGTGTATGTATTCAGAGTTGTGTCTGCCTCCCTAATATAGGTTTCAAGGTTGTTCTTATTGCCGTGATGTGGCCTATTTATTGGAAATGGAGCTATTTATTGCATTGAGGTTTACAATGGACTTGTTTAAAATTTTTAAAAATATATTTCATTGAATCCAATATATGCAAAATATTTTTACTTAAACATGTAATCAATATAAAAATGACCAATGAGGCATTTTACATTAAAATTTTTTTGGTGTCTGTTTAGAATTTAAATTGAGATATAATTGATACATAATATTATATTAGTTTCAGGCATACAACATAATGACTTAAAATTTGTATGTACTGTGAAATGATCACCACAGTAAGTCTACGGAATAGCCATCACACACCAAAGTCACAAATTTTTTCTTCTTATGATAAGAACTTTTAAGATCTCTCTTAGCAGCTTTCAGATATACGGTACGGTATTATTAGCTAGAGTCACCACGTTGCAGATTATATCCTCAGGACTTAACTTATTTTATAACTGGAAGTTTGTGCCAAAACCGAATTGTTTTAAGTGTACTCTTAACTACTGTTTACCGTCTCATTTACTGTCAACTTACTGTTGCTTTTCCCTCTACAGAGAGGCAGAAACACTCCAGATGTCTTCCAGTAGTTACCAAGTTTCTGTCCCAATGTCAAAAAGAAACACCAGTTGCATCCCGGACACAGCCTCCAATGACCTGAAGACGTTTACTGGAGGAGCTGTGTTAAGTTTTCATAACATCTGCTATCGAGTAACAGTGAAGAGTGGCTTTCTACTTTGTCGGAAAACAGTTGAGAAAGAAATACTAAAGAATGTCAAGTATGTGCATGAACTTTTATTTCAACAGGTTCATTGACATGCAGTGAACCTGGCAGGTTTTGCTTATTGCAGATGAAGGTGTACAAGTCTATACAGATGTACGGACACATGCTTCCATTTCATTTGGCTAAACTTGCAGTGAAACAGTTGGATCACATGTTAGGTGTGTGTAAATGTAAGACAACTATAGCTTAGCTTAAGTTATGCTGTTGAAGTCCAAAGTGATAAGAGAATTTAGGATCCAAATTAATACACTTATTTATATTTTAGAATCCAAGTCAACATAAAACTATGATTTTTATTCTCCTCATCCAGCAACTAATTAATCTCATGGTGGTAGAGTGGGCTGTAGAGTGGGGAGAGAAATGGGCATTCAGATAGAATCTACTGGGTCCCAGGTATCTCTCTTTCATATATTATAGCCTTTAGGGTTTTCATGTTTTTCTGATTTCCAGAGAACTGAGCTGGATTCTACCTCTCTGTGGAGTAGGGAGTGAATCTAGGTTTGCTTAGGTAGCGTGGCCTCTGTGTTTTGTTAATTTCTTTGTTTAATTGGGGAAATAATTATTCCTAGACAAAGGAAGCAACTTTTTCGGCTTTCCAAGCCTGGAGGAGTGGTTTGATAAGAGCCCTTTGGCCAGGTATGGCTACAAACCTATATGGAATCAGACATCTCTCCTATCGTCTGGGTGCATTATATGGGACTGTGGTCTTTTCTGTTACTGGCAGCCAGCTGCTTGCAGAGGGCTGGGAGATGACAAATAGGGGAGAAAAGTTTTGGATGTGGGTGGGGAAGAAACAATGGGGATCTGAGACTGGGTTACTGGAAGCCAGATGCTGTGTAGAATTAGATAGTGTTTTCTCCATGCAGTAACACAGACTGTCATGCCTGCCTCCTTGATGCTTTCTTGTGTAAAGAAACCCTGAGTATGAGAATGAGGAGAGGAATGGTAGATGAAAAGCTTTTATCTTTTGCCACATGCCTAGACTGGAGTCACCTGACCTTTCTGAAAAGCTGACAAGTTTTTTTGTGGAGCATACTAATCAAGAAAAATGCTGGTCACTTCAGATTTTGTGCTGATAAGTGGAAGGTAACAGACGATTTGAGTATGTGCAGGTTGAATAAATTTAAAATATATGCTGCTCCAGGGTTCGTTTACCTTGCTTATGTTTTTTTTTTTGCGGTACGCGGGTCTCTCACTGTTGTGGCCTCTCCCGTTGTGGAGCACAGGCTCCGGACGCGCAGGCTCAGCGGCCATGGCTCAGCGGGCCCAGCCGCTCCGCGGCACGTGGGATCTTCCCACACCGGGGCACGAACCCGTGTCCCCTAGCATTAGGCAGGCGGATGCTCAACCACTGCGCCACCAGGGAAGCCCCTACCTTGCTTATGTTTTAAAGCTAGTAAATTAGTAACTTGATACAGTAACAGTGTCACCTGCTGAAGGCTTCGTAATGTTTTTTATGGTTCAGTGGCGTGTGTTTCAGCAACAGATGAGTTCACCCTTACATGCATTCCTAGGTTCATAAAAACTCAGTCAAATCTTGTAATCCTTTCAAATTTTACAGTTAAAAGGATACCAGGGGTCGTTTTTCTTGCTTACTCACGTTTCTTATTTAGGCAGTAATGTTTCTTATCTTTTCCCCCATCTGCGGGCTTCAACTAAGTAGAGTTTCTGGGATGGGGAAAAGGGTGCTCTCATTTGTCTTTTTTTTTTTTTTTTTAATTAATTAATTTTTGGCTGTGTTGGGTCTTCGTTGCTGCGCGGGGGCTACTCTTTGTTATGGTGTGCGGGCTGCTCACCACGGTGGCTTCTTTTGGTGTGGAGCATGGGCTCTAGGGACGCGGGCTTCAGTAGTTGTGGCTCACGGGCTTAGTTGCTCCACGGCATGTGGGATCTTCCCAGACCAGGACTCGAACCCATGTCCCCTGCATTGACAGGAGGATTCTTAACCACTGAGCCACCAGGGAAGTCCTGTCATTATTCATCTTGATCCTTTATTGTTCCTGACTTGGTCAGTGGGAGACTTTCAAGGTAGGTTCTGTATTTTGTTTTGTGTTTTAACTCATTCTTTTGACATATACTCTCATTCTTTGAATATTTTGTTGGCACGGCAAGAATTTTCGGACTCACTGTGTACTCACCCTGCGTCAGACCTGGAATCAGCTGATGTTCCTTTATGTGGAGGATGGTATTTACAAACCAAGATCTGGGTGTCGGGAATGTTTGTTGCTATTAGGATCTTATAGCTTCTAGGCTTTCTCGGTGGACAGACCTAGGTAGGGACTGACTATATGTATGTTTCAATATACCCACACGTGTGCTTATACACATATCTAAAACTTTCTGTATCTGTGTATGGAGATGAAAACCCGTGACTTCTCATTAATACATCCTCCAATTTATATCTAACACTCCAAGGTTCTTTCCACATTTCCATGTTTGTAAAACATCTCAAAAAGTGAAGAACCTGGTTCTCGTTGTCTTTAATGTACTCATTGGTTTGCTCAATCAATCTTCTTACTCCTCAGTGTACGCAGTCTCCCGCCCTTCCACCCGTTTCCTCTCCTCCTCCTCCCTCCCTTTGCAGCCTGTGTTCTTGGGTGCTGGCTGCACCTCTACCCACTTTCATCACCTTCGCACTGAGAAGGGAAGCGGAAGTCTAATAGAAATGATTGACATATTTGAACGTAAAATAACGAGTAGGGAATGTCACTCAGTTTTCTTTCTAGTCAGACTGCACCTATTTTCCATACACTTTTCCTACTTCTTAACATTTGTTTTTACTGAAAACATTTCTTTTGGTTTTCCTATAAGTAATTGTCATTTATGGAAATGTTGAGACTCACTTATTCAACAACTGTCCAGTGTCTGTGGGGTGCTTGACCTTGTGCAAGATGCTAGTGACACAGATATGTCCTCTGTCCTGAGAAACCTTCTCGTCTAATGGGGGATTCAGACGACTAGAGCACCTCACTGTGTCATTCTACTGTGATAGAAGGGTTAGGAGACACGGTGGACATCCCTAACCCTAAATCAGAGATTCAGGGGTGTGGGGAGAGAGAAGGTGAAGATTGTGTGCACAAGTGTGTGTGTGTGTGTGTGTGTAGGGGACAGTAGGGTAGGGTAGGGAGAGGCCATGCTCCAAGCATTGGGAATGGCATTGACTGCTCCTTTATAAACCGAGACCAAAGGATTAACCATTATCCACTAAAAAAGTAATACATGTGATGTGACTCCTTTAGCTAGGTTTCACTTCGTGTGTCCAGTATTCAGGGGTCTTCCCTTGTAGACCACTGTGCTACATACTTTTGGGCTGAGGCTTAATACAAGATGACATAACTCTGGTTGGCAGGGTTTTACAGTTTAGTGAGGGGGACTTTGCTGCGTGTAAATGCTGTAAAGCAGTATATAAGGGTGGGAAATCGGTTTTGAGGGATGATAGTAGGACGGGGGGTAGGGTGGGGAGACAAGGGAATTGTAGACCATCGACTGCTTTTTCTGTGAAGGGCCTGGCCTGATGGTAGATATCTTCAGCTTTATGGGCCATCCATCTGTGTTGCAACTACTCATCCCCGTCATTGTAGCATGAAAGCAGCCATAGACAATAACGCAAATGAAGGAGTAGAGCTCTGTTCCAGTAACACTTTGTTTATGAAAACAGAAGACAGGTGACCAGCTGTAGTTTGCTGATCCCTGGACTAGAATGTAGATTCCACAAGGGCTAGGACTTTTGTTTTATTCTCAGCTCAGTCCCATGTCCTAGAAGAGTAATCTTGTTATACATAGTAGACATGAGATAACTGTGTTTAATAAATGAAGGGAGAATTAGCCACTGCTCCAAACTGGAACCGTTGCAGTTGTAATTCCACACTGCTGTCGTTTTCTGTCATGCTAGGGCTTAGTGCCAAAGTAAACCCAACTGAGGGACCTGTAAAATTCTTTGTCTTAGAACGTTTACATTCAGTTTGGGATTAGTTATTTCGGATTGCTTGGTCTCGATTTGAGGAGATATTTTTAAAACCTGGAAAGGTTTTCTGGCAGCAGAGTTTTAGTGAACAACAAGCTTGTATCTCGTGATTTTAGAAGCTGTTACTAGATAGCTACTGATAAAGAAAGTGCATCAAGAGCTATTGATAGATGCATCTTGAAAGTTCACCCAGCCATTAGCATGTCTTTTTTACATCTGTGGGGAAAGTCACTGAAAGAATAAGAGATTTTTCTGTTTTCCACCTTGTTCCTGGTTTACCTAATTCATTTATTTTTGTTCAGTGTTTCAGCTAATGCGCAGAGTGAAAGGTACATGTCACCCTAGCACCAGCCATTTCACAGTTGTGACGATGCAAACACAATAGTCAGTAAGTGCTGAGGTCCTCCTGGATGGAAGCACCGGGGTACTTTGTAAAGTTCATCACTCACAACAATTGTGTAATCATAGAACTGGCGTCTGTGAAAATCATGATCTGGGAATGGAATAGCCTTTGGCTTTGGACCATCCACTTGGAATAGGTACTATTTTCTCTGTGGAATAAATTTTGATTTACCTACCAGTTCCAAAGAGAGATTGCATTTAGTCACCAGGGTTTTGAAAGGGCTTTTCAGGCCTCTGTTTCATCATGCCTACATAACTGCGGAGGCCTTGCCCTTAATTTTCCTTTTTCCAGTCCATCCTCCTTAGTCATTCTACTGGCTACCGTTAGGATAAGTATTTGCTTTCTTCTTGAGACTCAACACAGTCAAAACTGCCTTAATTTTTTCTACCCTTCTGCTTTCTTATTTTATTATTATTATTTTTTTGTGGTATGCGGGCCTCTCTCTGCCGTGGCCTCTCCTGTTGCGGAGCACAGGCTCCGGACGCGCAGGCTCCGCGGCCATGGCTCACGGGCCCAGCCGCTCCGCGGCATGTGGGATCTTCCCGGACCGGGGCACGAACCCGTGTCCCCTGCATCGGCAGGCGGACTCTCAACCACTGCGCCACCAGGGAAGCCCAGCCCTTCTGCTTTCTATCTGAATTTTCACCACCCTCAAACATCTACTTAGTCTGTTTGGAAGCATGCTGTGTGTACACCATGTCTATATATCCTTAAAGGTTGTCTCCTTTAGAAAGTGGCATCTACCACTTCTAAACGGAGAATTTTCCAGTCCACTTATCTCATACTTTACAAGGAAGAAGACGATATATCTTGAGAGTGTATGTTTTACTTTTCTAATTTGATTAAGAATTTTGTGAGGGGTAAGACTTGGTGATATTTTCTTTTTAACCCCCTGAGGTGCTTTATTCCAGCCATTGAATTTCTCTTTCAGCTATACTGTTTCTTTGTCTGACTAGATTTGTACAGTGAGAACACTTCTACTGGTGATTCTAGAAGTCCATTGACTTACTAACTGTGTAGCCCGAGGTAGCAAGTCAGGTGACACGAAGACACTAGTCATCTGGTGTCACTCAGAACTTGTTAATGCACTTTACACCGTGAAAGAGGAGTAAGTGTAGCAGAGATGCTTCACCAGAGTCAGTTACATCAGGGAACCAGTGTGGAGAATAAGGGAAGGGAATTTAGAGGGACCCAAGTCATTTTTCTTATAAGTCCTGACTTGTGGTTAACATTCTTTGTCTGCTAGATTTTTGTTAATTGACATTTCGGTTTCTTTTTCCTTTAACGGTTGATTTGTGGGTTTTTTTTTCCCCTGTCTATAATTTTATCAGCCTTCATTGAGTGTATTAAATGCAAACCCTGAATTAATAGAACTGGTTGTAAAGTGGTCTAATAACTTGATATATTTCTGTATTTACAGTGGGATCATGAAACCTGGCCTCAATGCCATTCTGGGACCCACAGGTGGAGGCAAATCTTCGTGAGTATAACAGTATAAGTAAACTTTTTCTTTGTAGTTTTAGTGTGTGGTTTTTAATAAATTGGTTTATGGTTGCCATAAATATTATGTCAGTTTCAGGTGTACTACATAGTGTTTTTTTTTTTTACATCTTTATTGGAGTATAATTGCTTTACAATGGTGTGTTAGTTTCTGCTTTATAACAAAGTGAATCAGTTACACATAAACATATATCCCCATATCTCTTCCCTCTTGCGTCTCCCTCCCTCCCTCCCACCCTCCCTATCCCACCCCTCTAGGTGGTCACAAAGCACCGAGCTGATCTCCCTGTGCTATGCGGCTGCTTCCCACTAGCTATCTACTTTACGTTTGGTAGTGTATATATGTCCATGCCACTCTCTCACTTCATCCCAGCTTACCCTTCCCCCTCTCCATATCCTCAAGTCCATTCTCTAGTAGGTCTGTGTCTTTATTCCTGTCTTACCCCTAGGTTCTTCATGACATTTTTTTTTTTAATTCCATATATATGTGTTAGCATACAGTATTTGTCTTTCTCTTTCTGACTTACTTCACTCTGTATGACAGACTCTAGGTCCATCCACCTCACTACAAATAACTCAATTTCGTTTCTTTTTATGGCTGAGTAATATTCCATTGTATATATGTGCCACATCTTCTTTATCCATTCATCTGATGATGGACACTTAGGTTGTTTCCATCTCCTGGCTCTTGTAAATAGAGCTGCAATGAACATTTTGGTACGTGACTCTTTTTGAATTATAGTTTTCTCAGGGCATGCTGGGTCATATGTTTGTTCTATTTGTAGTTTCTTAAGGAACCTCCATAGTGTTCTCCATAGTGGCTGTACCAATTCACATTCCCACCAGCAGTGCAAGAGTGTTCCCTTTTCTCCACACCCTCTCCAGCATTTGTTTCTAGATCTTTTGATGATGGCCATTCTGACTGGTGTGAGATGATACCTCATTGTAGTTTTGATTTGCATTTCTCTGATGATTAATGATGTTGAGCATTCTTTCATGTGTTTGTTGGCAATCTGTATATCTTCTTCGGAGAAATGTCTGTTTAGGTCTTCTGCCCATTTTTGGATTGGGTTGTTTGTTTTTTTGTTATTGAGCTGCATGAGCTGCTTGTAAATTTTGGAGATTAATTCTTTTTGACATTTGACATTTGCATTCCTTATGAATGATCACCATGATAAGTCTAGCCATCTGTCTCCATATAAAGTTATTACAATATTATTGGCCCTGTTCCTTATGCTGTATGTTACATCCCCATGGCTTATTTATTTTATAACTGGAGGTTTGTGCCTCTTAAATCTCCTTCACCTATTCTTTTCTTTTTAAATTTTATTTATTTGTTTATTTATTTTTGGCTACGTTGGGTCTTTGTTGCTGTGCTCGGGCTTTCTCTAGTTGCGTCGAGCAGGGGCTACTCTTCATGGCGGTGCGCGGGCTTCTCATCGCGGTAGCTTCTTTTGTTGCAGAGCACGGGCTCTAGGCGTGCGGGCTTCAGTAGTTGTGGCTCGCGGGCTCAGTAGTTGTGGCTCACGGGCTCTAGAGCACAGGCTCAGTAGCTGTGGCGCACGGGCTTAGTTGCTCCACGGCATGTGGGATCTTCCCAGACCAGGGCTCGAACCCTTGTCCCCTGCATTGGCAGGCGGATTCTTAACCACTGCGCCACCAGGGAAGCCCCCCACCTCCAGTTTTAGTGTGCTTTTAAAGATCACTCTTATGTGAGCAGGTATTTCTTGAACATTTTCTGCATGTCTTGTCTGGTTCTAGTTGCTGTGGATAATGGGCAGTTGTGCTAGTTTGGGGTTCTGTCCTAAGGGCCAGGAAGGTCTTACTAGGTCAGCTTTACTAAGAGGACATGATAAGGTGATTGGCATATAGCTGTCAGCTATGAGTTGAGCTATGGAGAGGAAAAGGAGGGGGATAAAATTGAAAGTCGGGACATGGAGCCAAAGGCATAAGTGAAGGCTTGTGTCTTAGACAAAGGAGCACATTACCTACCTTGGAACGCCCGAGGTCAGACAGCCTGGAGGGCAGTTTGGGTAGTCTGTGCTGGATCAGCCTGCAGTGCTTTGCTTTCACGGTTTTGGGCTTTATTGTAGCATATGGTTTAAAAAAAAGGAAGGTGAGATTCAAAATATATCTATATGTTTAGTTGAACCATATAACTTCTTGGTCAGTTAATTTTCGAACTTGAGCAGAATTTGGATTCAGATTAGCTGAGAGGTAAAGCCTTGAGTTGGAGGGAATAAATAACAATAACAGATGTCTTTTTATAGGTTGTTAGATGTCTTAGCTGCAAGGAAAGATCCACATGGATTATCTGGAGATGTTTTGATCAATGGAGCACCTCGACCTGCCAATTTTAAATGTAACTCAGGTTACGTGGTACAAGTAAGTATTTGTGGATTTGTAGTTTAGATTTCTTCTGTTTCTATATTGGCAAGTGCCTTGGCTAATAGTTGAGTGTGCTTCCAATTGACTACGGGACATACTCGTAGAAACAACTTCTCTTCGCACCAGCTTTTCATGATCTCCCATAAAATTCAGGATAGTATTAAATGAAAAGTCAGGGAGAATCTGGAATATATGATCCTTGTAAGGACAATGATATCAATTCTTGTTATCCTATCATTTCTAAAAAACATTACTGTTCTACTTTTTTCCTTCACCTTCACCTCTCTCCTTCACCTAGGTTAGAACAATATTTTGGCAAATCCTTGTATCAAGCAGTGTGGAAATGTTTGCTAGTAATAATCACAATTACCTGTGTTCTCTTTGGGCGTACAGGTAGGGAAGGAAAATTATTTCATCAGGCTTTGCAGCTGTTATACGGAGTTAGTTGTAATTTGTATAATTGCAAGTATAATTCATTATAATTTGTATAATTCATTATTCGCTAGAACTTTCCTTGGGTATGTTATTTTTGTGGGTAAGTTACATATACCAAAGAGTGAGGGTATTAGAAAAGACCTGCTATGTCTTGTTAAAACGCCATTTTGCTTTAAGGATGATGTCGTGATGGGAACTCTGACAGTGAGAGAAAACTTACAGTTCTCGGCAGCTCTTCGGCTTCCAACAACTATGACAAATCATGAAAAAAATGAACGGATTAACATGGTCATTCAAGAGTTAGGTCTGGATAAAGTGGCGGATTCCAAGGTAATGTGGAAAACGTGTCATAGCCAGCGAATCGGACTCACCTGTGTGGGTAGTATAACTTGTTCAGAAGTTTTCTATAATATGTATAGTAAAGAGTCGCTGCTTTCTGTAACCATGAGAAAAGTGACTACTTACTTAATATGAAGATGGAAGTTAACCAGGTTAAAAAACCTAAAAATGATTGAATCCTGGAAATGAAGTGTGGCAGTGTGGTCCAGTATGTGGAAGTGTTCTTTGCAAAGAACACGTGGCCCTTTCTGTGTGATTACAGCCCTTGGTCTTCTCCCACCCTGATCATTTGTCACGTCTCATTCCGTGTCTTCACGCTAACTTTCCTTCTTCCTATTTTCTTTTCCCCTTTTAGCTGTCCTTCTTCTGTTCCTCCGGGGGACTTTGTTCCATTGCCTTTGAGAGGTGTATTTCTGGAATTGGTACATGATGAAAATCCAAGGGTTCCTGATCTGTATGTTTCACTTTGCTGCAGTTTGGCTTCCCAAGTTATATCCAGTCAAATTAGGGTTTATTTCTAATTTGTGTGGCATCCAAGTTGTTTTTCTAGAGCCTTTCTTTTGGCACTTTTGGCTTCCCTTCCTCCCTCCCTCCCTCACTGCCCCTCCCCCTTTCTTCTGCCAGTATTTACTTACAGACTGTTAGGTGCTGGGCTCTTTTAGATTTTTGAGATAAAAGTTGCCAGCAAGAGAGAAAAGTAACTCCCTTTGTGGGTTATACAGGATCGGGAAGAAGAAATGAAATGAACGAGTGAACTTTACAGTCGGTGACTAGGTATGAAAGCTTTGCTGGGAAAACACCTGAAGCTTTCCGTGAAGATGAGCTTTTTAGATTGTGATGGCTCTAGTTTAGTCCCCCCATGATATCCTTTACGTAGACGTAACAAAGAATGGGGGTATCCTGCTGGCTGCTGTTTCATATGATACTTTCTGACATTATTTAACGTAAAGTATATTTTGCTGTAGTTTGTTTGGAAAAATAACTCTGAGATGCCACCAGTTTCCACTAAATTCTTCCTGTAAGCAACTGGGTTTTCCTTTGTGTTAGCTCTGCTTATTACTTGATTTTCTTCCCAATAAGGTGTTTACCATTCTTTACCCTTAGGTAAAAGTTCTCTACCAACAGGCAGTTATCGCCCTAAGTTCCTTCCGTGGATTTCCAGAGAAAAATAAGCTGAAGGGAGTTGTTGACTTAGAATGTATTTATCTAATTCGTTGAAGTACTTCATTTAAATTTTTTTACTTTCTATGAAATTTTAAGCATAACAAATGTAGAGAGTATAGTCTGATTACTCAGTTGTTACGGAGTCCAAGCTTGAACAGCTTGCTGCGTGACAGGTCAGTAAATTGAGAGATGAGTTGTTGGGACAAGGAATAGCGACTTTATTTGGTAAGCCAGCAGACCAAGAGCATGGTGGACTCGTGTCCCAAAGAACCATCTTACCTAAGTTAGAATTCAGGCTTCTTTTATACTAAACGGGGAGGGAGTTGGTTGGTTGGTTGCTGTTGCAGACTTCTTCCTGTTGGAATCCTTTGTTCTTACAGCTGTCCATGTGGATCTGGTCACAATGTTCCCATAAACGTCCAACAAGACAAATGTTATTCTCTGCCCTGTAACTTTTTATCTCTATGTAAATGGAAAAGTGCTACACCTTGAAAGGTCAGAGCCTTGACAATGGGCTATCCTGTATATTTCAGGCTTTAGGCAACATTCTTTCATAAAAGGTGCAGAGCCAGCATGACTAAGCACGGGGAAGCAGAGCACAAAGGTTAGAGCTAAAGGAATAGATTCAATATGGAGTCAGGTTTGTTTTTCTCTGTTACATAGTGATGATATGATTATAGTATACTTAATATAATGGCACGATTACTAATAACATTTACCTAGATTTCCCAGTTGTTAATCTTTTCCCATAATTACTTCAGCTTCTTTTCTCTGAAGTATTTTAAAGAAAGTTGTAAATTTCATGACATTTCACTCTTGAATACGGATTATGCGTCTTAAAAAAAAAGATACTTACCTACATTACCACAATACCGTTATCAACTAACAGAGTTAACTGTGTTAATATCAGCGATGTGGAGCCATATTCATCCACATTTCCCCATGTCGTCTCCAGAATGTCTGGCACAGCCCAATTGTTAGAGGATCCAGTCAAGGGCATGAACAGCACTTACTGATTATCTCTTTGAAGACTCTTAATATAAGGATTATTTCCTGTCTCCTTTCTCCCCCAGAACCTTTCTGGTCCCCTACCACACAGTGACACTGACTAGTTGAAAGACCCAGCCAGTTACCCTGTAGAATAGTCTACCTTCTGAATTTGTCTGAAAGAATGAGCCGGGAATTCTGCAGCAAGTTAGGGTATAGGAGGGCTCAATTTGGTAAACCTCATGGTGATTTAAGAGGTGCTAATGTGGTGTGATAGAAAGTGAACTTTCCTAGCTGCCCAGCTGCACTGAGGACTTTGGGCGGGGCGGGGGCAGGGAAGGGGGCGTCAGGAGGCTGTAAGAAAGACTAACAAATGATAGATGCTTTCAGCAGCTTTTCTACTCCTATCTTCGGCTCCCGTTTTGGTCTGTGGCTTCACTCCGTCAGGGCCATATCTTTTAGTGTTCTGGCTTAACTGTCTTAAAATGAAATATATGGCTTGATGAGAAACATATAGAACTGTTAAAAGCATGGGTTTCATATCAGGCTTAGCCACTTACCAGCTGTGACCTGAGCCTCAGTTTACTCCTCAAATTAAAGAGAAACCTACCTCTTTGCCCACATAGTCATTTATTTGCTGTTCAGAATAAATGAGGATAATGAGATAAGGTGCCTCTTATAGGGTTGGCACATACATGTTGGGAGCTCAACAAACGATAATGGCTGTGGTTTTTATTGTTAATAACAATAATATTTGTGTTTTAGGTTGGAACTCAGTTTATCCGTGGTGTGTCTGGAGGAGAAAGAAAAAGGACTAGTATTGCAATGGAGCTTATTACTGATCCATCCATCTTGTTCCTGGATGAGCCCACAACTGGCTTAGATTCAAGCACAGCAAATGCTGTCCTTTTGCTTCTGAAGAGGTAAACGCTAGGGGAACATTATTCTTTCATTCATCCAATATATGGTGACCTACTATGTGCCAGGTATTATTCTTGGTGCAAGGGACTCAGCAGTAAGCACCACAGACAAAAATTTCTTCCTTCTTTGTTGGAGGGAAACAGTCAATTAACAAATGTAAGCGTTGTATGAAAAATGAAGCAGGCTAAGAGAGTAGCAAAAGATGGCTATGGTGGGATAGAGGTGCTGTATCACATATGGGATGGTCAGGGAAGACCTCAACGAGGTGACGCTTGAGCTGGAGCAAGGGAGCGAGACCTGGATATATGGGAGCAGAGAGTTCTAGTGGAAGGGGACAGCTGTGGCCCTGGGGCAGAGTATGCCTGCTGATGTGTTCGGAACCCAGTGACCTCAGGAGGGGTGGGGACTCTTATTGATTACTTTGCTCAGGCTGCCATAACCTAGTACCGCAGACTGGGTGGTTAGCTTAAAACAGAAGTTTAGTTTTTCAAATTTTTGGAGGCTATATGTCTAAGATCAGGGAGTTGGCAGGATTGTTTCTTCTGAGGCCTCTCTCCTTGGCTTGCAGGTAGCTGTCTTCTCTCTGTGTCCTTACTGTATCTTCCCGTGGTGTGTCTGTGTCCCAATCTCCTCTTCCTATAAGGACACTGGTCCTTATTGGATTGTGGCACCCACATGACCTTATTTAACCAAAATTACCTCTTTAAAGACCCTATCTCCAAATACAGTTATATTCTGAAGTGCTGGGGGTTAGGACTTCAACATGAATTTTGGGGACACACAGTTCGGTCCATAACAGTTAGAACGGGACATGAGATGGAATTGAGTGGGTGGCAGATTATATAGACTGTAGGCTGCTATAAGAGCTGTGGCTTTTAATGTCTCTAGGGGACATGGGAAGCTTTCAGAGAGTTTTAGAACGGAGGACTGGTAACTGTCTGGAGAAAAGGCTGTATAATTGGGCAAGGGTGAGTGGCAGCAGTCCAGTCAGGAGGCTGTTTGTATTAGCTCGTTTGAGATTTGCTGACTTTGACTAGGATGGTAGTGTTAAGGTTGGGAGAAGTCGGGGGTTTCTCTCTGTTTTGAAAACAGAATCAACAGGATTAGCTTAGAATTGGATATAGGGTGTGATTATCGAGAGAATGACTTCTAAGATTTGGGGCCTTGAAAAATGGAAGAATGGAGTAAAGAATAACAATTCCTTTTTTTTAAAAATTAAAAAAAATTTTTTAATTTAAAAAATTTAATTTTTTAAATTAAAATTTTATTTCAAATTTTTGGCTGCTTTGGGTCTTCATTGTTGCTTGAAGGCTTTCTGTAGTTGCGGCGAGCGGGGGCTACCCTTCGTTGCGGTGAACAGGCTTCTCATTGTGGAGAAGTGAGCTCTAGGCGTGAGGGCTTAAGTCATTATGGCGTGTAGGCTCAGTAGTTGTGGCTCGTGGACTCTAGAGCACAGGCTCAGTAGTTGTGGTGCACGGGCTTAGTTGCTCTGTGGCGTATGGGATTGTCCCAGACCAGGGCTCAAACCCGTGTCCCCTGCATTGGCAGGTGGATTCTTAACCACAGCGCCACCAGGGAAGTCCCAAGAATGTCTTTTACAAAGAAAGAAGATGGTAGGAGAATCACGGTTATAAGAGAAATTTCAAAAGTCTTGGACACCTTTTTTTAAAATTAATTTTTTAAAAGTTTCAGTGTTACGAAACAGTTACAACAGTAGCACAAAGAAATCCCATCTCCCCTTACCTAGATTCCCCAACTGTTGTTACCTTTTAACTACATTTACTCTCCCTCCATCCCCTCACCACCACCACCCGCCCCCCCCGCAACCATAGACCTTTTCCTGAAATCATGTACCATCACCCCTAGATACTCTGGCCTGCAACTCCAAAAAACAAGGACACTGCTCCTACATTACTGCCTTGCACACCTTCCAGCCACGGAGTCAGCTCTGATGCCATTGCCACCATCCAGTCCGTGGACTCCAGTCAGACTTCACCAGCTGCCCCAGAAGTGTCTCTTTTTCATTTCTGGCTCAGGATTCTCTCCAGAAACCTTCCTTTTTAAAAATCTTTTCTAATCCTGAACAGTTCTTTACTCTTTGCCTCTTATGTCCTCACACATATGCGAGAGTATATTTCATAGGGTCCGTCCCTGGATGGTGTTTCCTCGTGACCAGACTCAGGCTATGAATTCTTGGCAGAGATACAACAGACATGATGCTGTTTTCTTTCTTTTTTTCCTCCCTTTTCTTCTAAGCCATGTGACTGAGAGGGTCTTGGTGCTCCGGCCTGGTGTCAGGCCTGAGCCTCTGAGGTGGGAGAGCTGAGTTCAGGACACTCGACCACCAGAGACCTCCCGGTTCCATGTAATATCAATCGGCGAGAGCTCTCCCAGAGAGCTCTCAATGCTAAGACCCAGCTCCACCCAACAGCCAGCAAGCTACACTGCTGGACACCCTATGCCAAACAACTAGCAAGACAGGAACACACCCCATCCATTAGCAGAGAGGCTGCCTAAAATCATACTAAGTTCACATATACCCCAAAACACACCATTGGACACAGCCCTGCCCACCAGAAAGACAAGTTCCAGCCCCACCCACCAGAGCACAGGCACCAGTCCCCTCCACTGGGAAGCCTACACAACCCAGTCCCCTCCACCAGGAAGCCTACACAACCCACTGACCCAAACGTAGCCACTGGGGGCAGACACCAAAAACAATGGGAACTAACCTGCAGCCTGTGAAAAGGAGACCCCAAACACAGTAAGTTAAGCAAAATGAGAAGACAGAAAAATATGCAGCAGATGAAGGAACAAGGTAAAAACCCACCAGACCAAACAAATGAAGAGGAAATAGGCAGTCTACGTGAAAAAGAATTCAGAGTAATGATAGTAAAGATGATCCAAAATCTTGGAAATAGAATGGAGAAAATGCAAGAAACGTTTAACAAGGACGTAGAAGAACTAAAGAGCAAACAAACAATGAAGAACAACACAATAAATGAAATTAAAAATTCTCTAGAAGGAATCAGTAGCAGAATAACTGAGGCAGAAGAACGGATAAGTGACCTGGAAGATAAAATAGTGGAAATAACTACTGTAGGGCAGAATAAAGAAAAAAGAATGAAAAGAATTGAGGACAGTCTCATGAGACCTCTGGGACAACATTAAATGCACCAACATTTGAATTATCGGGGCCCCAGAAGAAGAAGAGAAAACGAAAGGGACTGAGAAAATATTTGAAGAGATTATAGTTGAAAACTTCCCTAATACGGGAAAGGAAATAGTCAGTTAAGTCCAGGAAGCGCAGAGAGTCCCATACAGGATAAATCCAAGGACAAACATGCCAAGACACATATTAATCAAATGATCCAAAATTAAATACAAGAAAAAATATTGAAAGCAGCAAGGGAAAAACAACAAATAACATACAAGGGAATCCCCATAAGGTTAACAGCTGATCTTTCAGCAGAAACTCTGCAAGCCAGAAGGGTGTGGCAGGACATATTTAAAGTGATGAAAGGGAAAAACCTACAACCAAGATTACTTTACCCAGCAAAGATCTCATTCAGATTCGACAGAGAAATTAAAACCTTTACAGGCAAGCAAAGGTTAAGGGAATTCAGCACCACCAAACCAGCTTTACAACAAATGCTAAAGGAACTTCTCTAGGCAGGAAACACAAGGGAAGGAAAAGACCTACAAAAACAACCCCAAAACAATTAAGAAAACGGTAATAGGAACATACATGTCGATAATTACCTTAAATGTAAATGGATTAAATGCTCCAACCAAAAGACATAGACTGGCTGAATGGATATAAAAACAAGACCCGTACATAGGCTGTCTACAAGAGACCCACTTCAGACCTAGGGACACATACAGACTGAAAGTGAAGAGATGGAAAAAGATATTCCATGCAAATGGAAATCAAAAGAAAGCTGGAGTAGCAATTCTCATATCAGACAAAATAGACTTTAAAATAAAGACTGTTACAAGAGACAAAGAAGAGCACTGCATAATGATCAACGGATCAATCCAAGATGAAGATACGACAATTGTAAATATTTATGCACCCAACGTAGGAACACCTCAATACATAAGGCATATGCTAACAGCCATAAACGGGGAAATCGACAGTAACACAATCCTAGTAGGGGACTTTAACACCCCACTTTCACCAATGGACAGATCATCCAAAATGAAAAGAAATAAAGAAACACAAGCTTTAAATGACACATTAAACAAGATGGACTTAATTGATATTTGTAGGACATTCCACCCAAAAACAGCAGAATACACTTCTCAAGTGCTCATGGACCATTCTCCAGGATAGATCATATCTTGGGTCACAAATCAAGCCTTGGTAAATTTAAGAAAATTGAAATCGTATCAGTATCTTTTCTGACCACAACGCTATGAGACTAGATATCAATTAGAGGAAAAAAATTGTAAAAAATACAAACACATGGAGGCTAGACAGTACGCTACTAAATAACCAAGAGATCACTGAAGAAATCAAAGAGGAAATCAAAAAGAACCTAGAAACAAATGACAATGAAAACACGACAACCCAAAACCTATGAGATGCAACAAAAGCAGTTCTAAGACGGAAGTTTATAGCAATACAATCCCACCTCAAGAAACAAGAAAAATCTCAAGTAAACAACATAACCTTACATCTAAAGCAATTAGAGAAAGAGCAAACAAACCCCAAAGTTAGTAGAAGGAAAGAAATTGTAAAGATCAGATCAGAAATAAGTGAAAAAGAAATGAAGGGAACAATAGCAAAGATCAGTAAAACTAAAAGCTGGTTCTTTGAGAAGATAAACAACATTGATAAACCATTAGCCAGACTCATCAAGAAAAAAAGGGAGAAGACTCAAATCAATAGAATTAGAAATGAAAAAGGAGAAATAACAACTGACCCTGCAGAAATACAAGTCATGAGGGACTAATACAAGCAACTATATGCCAATGAAATGGACAACCTGGAAGAAATGGACAAATTCTTAGAAAAGCACAACCTTCCAAGACGGAACCAGGAAGAAACAGAAAATATAAACAGACCAATCACAAGCACTGACATTGAAACTGTGATTAAAAATCTTCCAAGAAACAAAAGCCCAGGGCCAGATGGCTTCACAGGCGAATTCTATCAAACATTTAGAGAAGAGCTAACACCTATTCTTCTCAAACTCTTCCAAAATATAGCAGAGGGAGGAACACTCCCAAACTCATTCTATGAGGCCACCATCACCCTAATAGCAAAACCGGACAAAGATGTCACAAAAAAAAGAAAACTACAGACCAGTATCACTGATGAACATAGATGCAGAAATCCTCAACAAAATACTAGCAAACAGAATCCAACAGCACATTAAAAGGGTCATATACCACGATCGAGTGGGGTTTATCGCAGGAATGCTAGGATACTTCAGTATACACAAGTCAATCAATGTGATACTCCATATTAACAAACTGAAGGAGAAAAACCATATGATAATAGATGCAGAAAAAGCTTTCGATAAAATTCAACAGCCACTTATGATAAAAACTCTCCAGAAAGTAGGCATAGGGGGAACTTAGTGCAACATAATAAAGGCCATATGTGACAAACCCACAGCCAACATCGTTCTCAGTGGTGAAAAACTGAAACCATTTCCTCTAAAATCAGGAACAAGTGAAGGATGCCCATTCTCACCACTGTTATTCAACAGAGTTATGGAAGTTTTAGCCACAGCAATCAGAGAAGAAAAAGAAATAAAAGGAATACAAGTCAGAAAAGAAGAAATAAAACTGTTACTGTTTGCAGATGACCTGATACTATACATAGAGAATCCTAAAGATGCTACCAGAAAACTACTAGAGCTAATCAATGAATTTGGTAAAGTAGCAGGGTACAAAAATTTGGATAGTAGGATACACAGAAATCTCTTGCATTCCTATACACTAATGATGAAAAGTCTGAAAGAGAAATTAAGGAAACACTTCCATGTACCATTGCAACAAAAAGAATAAAATACTGAGGAATAAACTTACCTAAGGAGACAAAAGACCTGTATTCAGGGAACCAAAAGACACTGATGAAAGAAATTAAAGATGATACAAACAGATGGAGAGGTATACCATGTTCTTTGATTGGAAGAATCAACACTGTGAAAATGACTCTACTACCCAAAGCAATCTACAGATTCAGTGTAATCCCTATGAAACTACCAATGGCATTTTTCACAGAACCAGAACAAAAAATTTCACAATTTGTTTGGAAACACAAAAGACCCCGAATAGCCAAAACTGTCTTGGGAAAGAAAAATGGAGCTGGAGGAATCAGGCTCCCTGACTTCAGCCTATACTACAAAGCTACAGTAATCAAGACAGTATGGTACTGGCACAAAACCAGAAATATAGATCAGTGGAACAGGAGAGAATGCCCAGAGATAAACCCACGCACATATGGTTACCTTATCTTTGATAAAGGAGGCAAGAATATACAATGGAGAAAAGACAGCCTCTTCAATAAGTGGTGCTGGGAAAACTGGACAGCTACATGTAAAAGAATGAAATTAGAACACTCCCTAACACCTTACACAAAAATCAACTCAAAATGGATTAAAGACCTAAGTGTAAGGCCAGACGCTATAAAATTCTTAGAGGAAAGCATAGGCAGAACACTCTATGACATAAATCACAGCAAGATCCTTTTGGAACCACCTCCTAGAGAAATGGAAATAAAAGCAAAAATAAACAAATGGGACCTAATGAAACTTAAAAGCTTTTCACAGCAAAGGAAACATAAGCAAGATCAAAAGACCACCCTCAGAATGGGAAAAAATATTTGCCAATGAAGAAACTGACAAAGGATTAATCTCCAAAATTTACAAGCAGCTTATGCAGCTCAATATCAAAAAAACAACACAACTCAATCCAAAAATGGGCAGAAGATCTAAATAGACATTTCTCCAAAGAAGATATACAGACTGCCGACAAACCACTGTTGGTGGGAATGTAAATTGATACAGCCACTATGGAGAACAATATGGAGGTTCCTTAAAAAACTAAAAATGGAACTACCATATGACCCAGAAATCCCACTACTGGGCATATACCCTGAGAAAACCAAAATTCAAAGAGTCATGTACCACAATGTTCACTGCAGCACCATTTACAATAGCCAGGACATGGAAGCAACCTAAGTGTCTATCGACAGATGAATGGATAAAGAAGATGTGGCACATATATACAGTGGAATATTACTCAGCCATAAAGAGAAACAAAATTGAGTTATTTGTAGTGAGGTGGTTGGACCTAGAGTCTGTCATACAGAGTGAAGAAAGTCAGAAAGAGAAAAACAAATACCATATGCTATCACATATATATGGAGTCTAAAAAAAAAAAAGAAAAAAGAAAGGTTCTGATGAACCTAGGGGCAGGACAGGAATAAAGACACAGACATAGAGAATGGGCTTGAGGACACGGGGAGAGGGAAGGGTAAGCTGGTGCGAAGTGAGAGAGTGGCACTGACATATATACACTACCAAATGTAAAATAGATAGCTGGTGGGAAGCAGCTACATAGCACAGGGAGATCAGCTCGGTGCTCTGTGACCACCTAGAGGGGTGGGATAGGGAGGGTGGGAGGGAGATGCAAGGGGGAGGAGATATGGGGATATATGTATACATATAGCTGATTCACTTTGTTATACAGCACAGACTAACACAACATTGTATAGCAATTATACTCTAATAGAGATGTAAATGAATGAATAAATAAATCAATAAAAGAAATGATGCTGTGTTCTCAGTGCATAACATCGGGGATGCATGATTTTGACTTCTCCCATCATGGGTGATGTTAACCTTTATCAGCTGGTCTTGTTGGTATCTGCTGGGTCTGTCTGCTGTGAAATAACTATTTTTCCATTTGTAATTGATTAGTATTTTTTCAGCGGAGATAATCAGATATTAGGCCAATATCCTGTTCCTCATCAAATCTCCACCCACCTATACTCACAACTCCTGCCCGTCAGCTACTAGTGTGAGGGTTGCCAAGTGGTGATTTCCTTTTTACATCATTCGTTCTACATATGTTAGTTGGCATCCTCCTGTAAAAGTGTTTTCTTCTTTTTCTGTTCATTTATGTTTACTCATTTTCTTCTTTTGTTCAATGGGTTATAATCTGTTATTCTTATTTGTTTTTATGGCCAAATTCACCCTGACTTTGGCCAGTGGAAGCCTCTTCAGTCTGGCCTTTGTGCCCTTCTGACGTGTCCCTATCATTCTCCAAGCAGTTCTTTACTTCATGGTCAGCAAGATGTTCCAGGCTCATCTTGAACTTTTCCTGTGTCAGATGTTCCTCCAAGGAGCCCTGGTTCCTTCTGGCGTAGTTACGATTTAGAAACCGAGATCTGATTACTTCATGTGCTCACTGCTACAGGAGTGTCAGTGCTTCTAGACCCACTTAGCAGACAGACCTAGGAAATACACGTGTATGTGTATCTGTATATATATAACATAGAAATACATATCTGTATTTTATTTGGAAATATGTATTTACTATAAATATGTTGTGTGTGTATATAGTTTGAATAGAAATGATACATATAAACATATTTGTACCTGTTGCTCTATTAGTATGTACATGTTAAAAAACCCCGTGAGTTTATAATATTTCCAATTCTGATCTAACACTTGAGTGTTCTTTTTAGTCTTTGCCCTTTCCATGTTTTTAAGTGACTTTTCAGACAATGAGAAACTTGGCTCCCATTATCTCAATATGTTTACTTTCTTGCTCAGTCAGCTAATTTTTTTTAAAAATAAATTTATTTATTTATTTTTGGCTGCATTGCATCTTCGTTGCTGTGCAGGGGCTTTCTCTAGTTGCGGCGAGCAGGGGCTACTCTTCGTTGCGGTGCGCTGGCTTCTCATCGCGGTGGCCCCTCTTTAGCGGAGCACGGGCTCTGGAGCGCAGGCTCAGTAGTTGTGGCGCACAGGCTTAGTTGCTCCACGGCATGTGGGATCTTCCCGGACCAGGGCTTGAACCCGTGTACCCTGCATTGGCAGGCGGATTCTTAACAACTGCAACACCAGGGAAGTCCGTCGGTCAACTTACTTAGTTGTTCAATTGAATCAGTCTCCCCATCAGTCTGGCCATTCTTCCCTCTGCTCACCACCTCTGGGACAGTAACCCTCCCCGCCCCCATTTTTTAAAGGCTGCCAGACACACCACCTTCATATGGCTTCCCCTCCTTCTCTTTTCCTTGCTTCCTCTGATGCCCATGCCCTCATAAGCAAGTCTCTATGCTAAAATAAGAAGAAATGGGAAGATGGGAAAATGTTTAAGTTTGAAATGTCGATTGCACATGTAAGTGAAGATGCTACTTACATGTTACTTACACGTAAGTAACAGGTCTGGGATTCAGGATCAGAGCATACATCCCTGATATCTTTATTATCTGTAAGCATGTTAACAGTGTTCCTTGGAGGATGATGACTTGACATAGAATACTGGACTAGGTTATGTTTCATTATGCTTTGGACTAGTTAGCACACAAACATCTTTCCTCACACTGGAGAGCACTAACCTAGTTGTCTCACATTCCACCGTGTACACTAATCACTTAGGGTCTTTGTTAAAAATGCAGATTCTGGGGCTTCCCTGGTGGCGCAGTGGTTGAGAGTCCGCCTGCCGATGCAGGGGACGCGGGTTTGTGCCCCGGTCCGGGAAGATCCCACATGCCGCGGATCGGCTGGGCCCGTGAGCCGTGGCCGCTGAGACTGTGCTTCCGGAGCCTGTGCTCCACAACGGGAGAGGCCACAGCAGTGAGAGGTCCGCGTACCGCAAAAAAAAAAATGAAGATTCTGAGTCTAGAGCTCTGAGGTGGAGGCCAAGATTCTCCACTTCTAATAGGAGATACTGATACTGATGCCTCAGTGGTCCTCAGACCACACGTGGAGTACAGAGTCCTCACACCAGTCCGCCTCCCTGCTGCCAGTCCTTTACTGGATCCTTACTGTCTACTGACTAACGTTCCACCTCTGAGTGACGAGATTTATCATGGGCCTGCTTTTTGATGCAGTCTTTTTTTCAGTCCCCGCCTCCACACATACACCTCAGCTCTGCCACGACATTGAACTACTTGTAGTTTCTGGAGTAGACCTTGTTATCGCATGCTTTGTTTGCCATCTTCCTCATCCTGACTGCCCTTTCTCTTCTTGGCTTACTCCTGTCGGCCCCTTTGATACACTACTTACATCATCTTCAGACTGGGTCAGTCTCCTGTTTGGCTTACAGGGCACCCTCAGCTAATTCTATTCCACCTTGTATTGAAATGATTGGTCTGTTGGCCTGTCTTCTTTGAGGCAGAACAAACTTTCTTGGCTAGCATATAGTAAGTGCTTAGAAAATGCTTGAATTGATGTGATTCTTCTCATAAAGTGTTTTCAATAATACCAGATTTTGCATAGTGATTTTGGCCTTTGTTTCTTCTACCCATAAGTAGTAACTCCTGTATAAAGATAGGAGTTACTGTCCTTTGGCCATGGTATTAGACCAGGGATCAGATCCCAGCCCTGCTCCTTCTAACTGTGACACTTTGAGCCATTGCTTAATTCTCTAAGCCTTATCTGTTATAGAACAGTAATAATTATTATTGGTACTGCCTCATAACAATATTGTGTACATTTAGATGAGGTCATCTATAAAGTATTTAGCAAAGATCTAGTCAGTACTCAGTAATGTTAATTGTATTATTAGGGCAGAAGAATGAAAACCAGTTCCTAAAGAGCCAGAAGACTTAAATGATCAATGAGGATGGGGCATATGACCATTGTTTTAATATTTAGTTCATAATAAGTTTTAAAACTTGAGTGTACTTACAGATTACCTGGGTGCTAGTTAAAAATAGGGTTCCATAGACCCAATAGGTCTGAGTAGACTGTCCAGGGATCTGTATTTTTAATTAATATTCTGATTCTAGACTACCCATGGAACACCCTTTAGAAACCGTAGTGTTTCATGAAAGCACTGAATTTAGGTTCTCTACCTATCAGACAGGTAATATGAGATGAGAATTTAGTAAGAGAAAATCAAGTTGGAAGAGGGACAAATGATCTAAAGGCAGGAATAATAAAATATGTTGCCAAAAAATGCACGTTTCAGATGTTTAATGACTCGTTATCTCCTCACTTTTAATTCAGGATGTCTAAACAAGGACGGACAATCATCTTCTCCATTCATCAGCCTCGTTATTCCATCTTCAAGTTGTTCGATAGCCTTACCTTGTTGGCCTCAGGAAGATTAATGTTCCACGGGCCTGCTCAGGAGGCCTTGGGTTACTTTGCATCCACTGGTATGGTTGACTTCTTTATGAAGTAAGATCCTTCATTAATAGTATCCTAAAGGAGAACAAAGGGGTCGCCTGGAGCACTGTTTCATCTTTGAGTAGACACACCATGGTTTCCACTACTCCGAAACATCTTCAGTTAGTTTAATGCTGGTTCTTCACTCTGCAGTGCCAGCTTGTTATTTAGGTGTCTTTTTCTGTCCTGTTTGAGTGTGTGTGTGAGTGTGAGTGTGTGTGTATTTCTGCTGGGTCTGCATCTGTTCTCCTTCTCGGTTCTGGTGACCTTTCCCTAACAGTTCAATAAATAGATTGGTCTCACAGCCAGTTATCTGTCAGTTGAATATTCTTGGAAAGGCCTAATGTCCCTACATTATTTGTCTTCTTGACCATGATACAGATTAGGCTTTATCATATTTTTCCCTTACGTGGGATGTTGATCTACCTTGATTGGGAGTTCGTGGAGATGCTACTTAATTTTCTGGTAACGTTAGATTGCGGATTTAGCGTGTGTGTGAATTGCCTGTTGCTATAATGGCTAATTGTAAGTCTGACTTCGATGGGCCAACATTCTGATGGCTCTGGACTGCCTGGTTCTGTTTAAATGGAAATATGTCATTTTTTTGTGACTTACGCAATCTGCTTCATCTTAGAGATCCTTGGATACGATTATAGATGATGCTCCATGAACTCAAATATAGTTTAAATATAGTTTTAACCACATTTTAAAATGTTTTGGTTTAATCTCTATCATTTAAAACTAAGAAGCCTTGCATGGGTCTAGGGAGTTTAGGGGGGCTGAACCTAAGGGTCAGACTACAGGCCAAGCCGAGTTCAGATAACCGTGCTGCTTGCTGCACGACAGGCCGGTGTATCAGGAGATGAGTTGTTGGGACAAGGAATAGAGACTTTATTCAGAAAGCCAGCAGACCGAGAAGGTGGGGGACTACTGTCCCAAAGAACCATCTTCCCCATGTTAGGATTCAGGCTTCTTTTATACTAAAAGCGAAGGGGGTGCGGTTGCTTGTTGAAAACTTCTTAGTGTCGGAATCCTTTGTTCTTGAAGCTGTCCATGTAGGTCTGGTCATGGTGTTCCTGTAAACCTCCAACGAGACAAACGTTATTCTCTGTTCTGCAACTTTTTATCTCTATACGAATGGAAAAGTGTTCCACCTTTAAAGATCGGACCCTTGAGAATGGGCTGTCCTGAATATTTCAGGCTATAGGCAACATTCTTAACTTGTAGCAGAAGCAATAGAATACAAAGGTTAAGGTAAAAGAAACAGATCCAATATGGAGTCAGATTTGTTCTTCCCTATTACAGTGCCACAAGAAGTCAAGGTAAGCGTTCAGCTGTGCTGTGCCAGCCACATTCCCTTGAGAATGATGTTCTGGTGATTTGGTCTCTATATTGGAATTACAGGAGCATAGAAGAGGCCCATTTGGACCTGAGTTTAATAGGGGCAAAAGCAATCATTGCTGAAGTGGGTGCTGGCATTCTAGCAGTCCCCAGGTGAACTTGGAGAGCAGAACATACCCCAGGCCTCTCCCAAACACAGTCCTGCTATGCCTTAGCTGGCTTTAAGGAACATTAGTTCTTCGATAGCTTTTTTTTTTTTTCTTGGACTTATATCTAGATTTCTGAAGAAGTTCTGATAAGCACCAGGGCATATTGGTAGCTGTTTCAGGTCTCCTGAATTGTGATGGGTAAGGACCAAGCACTGACAGAAGACTTACTAAGAGTCCAAGGTTGGTTTGGAGTGTGCTGTTTTGTGAAGAGTCAGAAAACTGTTGAAATACTGTGCGATTAAAAGGAAGCGGTAAATCAGTGAGGGGAGAAGAGAGAAGAAAAGAGGGAGAAAGTGTTAGATCCTGTCTCTCCCAGCAACACCTCCCTCACCCACTGAGTCCTTATTTCCCAAGACTGTCACGTTTGTGTACCTGAGTTACCTTCTCTTGCAGGTTACCACTGTGAGCCCTATAATAACCCTGCAGACTTCTTCCTGGACGTCATTAATGGAGACTCCTGTGCTGTGGTGTTAAACAGAGAAGACACAGACGGTGAAGGTACGCAGATGTGTTGAGAGCCACAGATTATTGCCTAATTGAGTTGGCTGAAGCTTAGCAACGTGGTAGCTCACTAAAACATGGCTGTGTGAATTTACATCAACGCTGTCCTCTGATGCTGGTTGTCCCAGTTTGTTTGGCTGCTGTAACAAAAATACCATAGACTGGGTGGTTTAAACAAGAAACATTTATTTCTCACAGTTCCGGAGGCTGGAAGTCCAAGATCAAGGTGCCAGCAGATTCGGTGTCTGTTGAGGACCTGCTTCCTGGTTCATAGATGAGCGACCATATTATTGCCTCCTCATGTGGTGGGAGTGTGGAGGGAGCCCTCTGGGGCCTCTTTCATAAGGGCACTAATCCCACTCCTGAGGGGTCCACCCTCATGACCTAATCATCCCTCAAAGGCCTTGCCTTCAGATACCATCACATTGGGGATTGGGTTTCAGCATATGAAGTTTTGGGGCACACAAACATTCAATCTCATAGCATCAGTCAACACAGATTTTGTTGTCTGTGAGAGTGCTGTTTTTGATTTAATCTGTAAATGAGCATTTATAGGATGGTGTCAGTTCTAAGGGTAGTTCCCATTTTTTAAAAAGTGCCCATTGTTTACATAGTGGCCCCTTGGTATCCATGGGGGATTGGTTTCAGAACTCCCCCCCTCCCCTCCCCGCAGATAACAGAATCCAAGGGTGCTCAGGTCCCTTACAGCAGGCCCTCCCTATCCCCTGGGTTCAACATCTGTGGATACAGAGGGCCAACCGTATAGTGTTTAGAAATAAGAAACTTGACAGTTTATGCATTTGCACATTGTAAAAAGCCAGGTTTTTTATTAGGAATTATAACTCCATATGGTGAGAAGTCTATTTTAAAAGATTTAGGGTCCAAATGTTATAATTAGGAAAAGATCAGTGAGTTTGCTGTATCCGTAAGTTTACGGAAGTAGGCCAATTTACTCTGTTTTTCTACTTTGTAAAGCAGTGACAGCTCTCATAACTTTTTATACTCAAGCTTTAGAATTAAGGTACTAGGGAAGACTCTAAGGGGTTACAGAAAAATGGACTAAATCAGCTGTTATTTTGTTAAGAACGTTTCCCTTCTTTATCCACTTTTATTCCAAAGCCAAGGAGACTGAAGAGCCTTCCAAGACAGATACTCCACTTATAGGAAAATTAACTGAGTTTTATGCCAACTCCTCCTTCTTCAAGGAAACAAAAGCTGAGTTAGAGCAACTCTCAGGGGGTCAGAAAAAGAAGAAGATTTCAGTCTACAAGGAGATCACCTATGCCACCTCCTTCTGTCATCAGCTTAGATGGATTTCCAGGCGTTCATTCAAAAACTTACTGGGTAATCCCCAGGCTTCTATAGCTCAGGTAACGTGGCAGAGTCTTCTAATTATGCTGTAAAATACTCATTTGGGGGCATTAGGTTCTGATACAATCTATTTTAGGATATGCTCACCTTCTACCCACACTTTTATGTATTTATTTATCCCCATTCCATTTGGGGTATAGAAACAAGTAAAACCCAATTAAGTTTTTACTTACAGAAGATTTCTTTTTTATTTTTATCTTTTTTTGTGTGTGTGGTACGCGGGCCTCTCACTGTTGTGACCTCTCCCGTTGCGGAGCACAGGCTCTGGACGCATAGGCTCAGCGGCCATGGCTCACGGGCCCAGCTGCTCCGCGGCATGTGGGATCTTCCCGGACCGGGGCACAAACCCGCGTCCCCTGCATCGGCAGGCGGACTCTCAACCACTGCGCCACCAGGGAAGCCCTTTTTCTGTTATTCTTAAGCCCTCTGTCATCCAAAATCCTCATATTCCCAGTTCATTGGTCCATCCTTTCTAAGGAAGTCAGTTTAGCCAGTTTTTTGGGGGTTGGCCGATTTTATTATCACTGAACTTCTGCCAAGTGCTAAAAGATGGCATGTTGTCATCTCCAGTGAAACATCACTGACTTCTTACCACACACGCACCATCATTTTCATACCGCAGTACTTCCGCCACCTAAGTATTAACGCCGAGAGCCTATATCCCTCTTTGAGACATACTGCTAATTGCTCCAGACAGTTCTGTACTTGTTATTTGGCATTTCTGTCAGAACATGAACACTTCTGTGTACTTGCAATCAAGGGTACGTTTTTATCCTTTTAGAGTAGATTTGATGTCATTTGGGAACAAATTCTGTTAAGTAAGGTCAACCTGGTTATCCGTCGTTCAACTGTGAGATGATATACGGCAGGTGATTCTTAGTTTGATTTATGCATTAGATTTTTTTATTTGGAAAATAAATTTCTCTTGCCTCTAAAAGTGGTTTCTTAAATGCCTTGTCCAAGTCACATACTGTCGGCCCTCAGTACCCTGGGTTCCACACACGCTGAGGTTGGAGGAACCCATGGGTGCGGAGGACTGACTGTACAACTCCATTTTATGTAAGGGGTTGGATCATCTGTGGATTTTGATATCCACGAGGATCCTGGAGCCAGTCCCCTGCCGCTACCAAGGGATGACTCCATATGGCAGTTCTGGCAGGGGCGATTGGAATGTGGGGCTCTTTGTAATAGTACACCAGGTTTCTGCACCTTCTGGAGCTAGGCTCTCTTCAGATGCAAACCCCGTGCCTAGTGCCTCCAAGTTGCACGTTCAGCCTACTTACCTCCTCAGTGACCTCAGTTCCACAAAAGAAATCCCAGCAATGTTCAGAGCAGTGGCAATCTTGCAGAACAGGGATAGAACCTCGCATCTCCCTGAGCATCTGCATGGGGTGGGGGGGACTCTTCTTCAGATGTGTCAATGCTGGAATGTTAGCTTAAGACAGGAGTAGGCAAACCTTTTTTCTAAAGGGTCACAGGGTAAATACTTTTGGCTCTGCAGCTCACATGGTCATTATCTCAAGTAGTCAAGTCTGCCGTTTTAACAAGAAAGCAGCCATAGATACATTTAAAAAAATGAACATGGCTGTGTTCCAATCAAACTTTATTCACGGACACTGAAATATGAATTGTATGTAAATTTCATGTGGCAAGAAATATTCTTTTTTTTTTTTCAACCATGAATAAAATGGTAAAAAACCATGCTTGCTCGTGGACTGAACGAGGCCTGGGGGCCATAGCTCGCTGACTTCCGGTTTGGGGTTTTTTTATAGTCTTGTGAGTGTGTCTTCTATTTCTCTAAGTGTTTGAATGTGGAGCTATTAAAATGTTTTATGGCTTCCTGTTGATAAATCTGGTGTGGGTAGTCTTACAGCCATACTTAGGTTTGAACGAGTCATTTACACGAGTTAGACTTTGCTTCTGGTAATGCATTTAACCAAAGGTTGTCTTTGGAAGATACTGGAATGAATGGATTATCTGTATGAGAAGATTCAATGTTCATTTAATGTGCCAAAGGTTTCCTGATCAAATCAACTTGGAAAATACTATCATATCTCTTGGAGATTCATTGTTTCTATTAGCACATTTAACATTTGGCTATGGATTAATTTTTTCACTGACAGCCATAATCATCCCTTAGAATCCACCTTGAGAAATGTTGACAAACACATTTGAAAAAAGATAGAATAACACATTTAGGAAATTTCTTTTCAAAAGAAGCCAGCTGCACAGAACTCATAGGATAGAATTTCTTTGCTCCATTAAGCAATGTTTAGTTTTCCTGTTTATTTTCTTCTCCTTAATGTAAGAAGGAAAAACATAGACGCACCTTGTAAAACCATGACAAAATTATGAGATTAATCATTTTGTCAATATGTTTGAAAAGTTTCCTTGAAAATACTTTTAGAATTTTGAAACCTTTAGGAAACATCCAAATGATAAAACTGACAGTCCGTTAACGTAAGTTACTAAGTTTGAATGTAGAAGAAACAAAGCCTGTGGAGTGTCCAGTTTTAAAAGTCTGACTATTCTTATAGTTATACAGGGTGAAAGTATAGACTTTGTGTACATGTGCATGCACACATGCTGATGGGATTATTATTCTTTATTTTGGAAGCTTGATCTGTTGACGTGAAGTATAGTATATATATATATATATTTTTATAAATTTATTTTTATTTATTTATTTTTGGCTGCATGGGGTCTTCGCTGTTGCACGCGGGCTTTCTCTAGTTGCGGCGAGTGGGGGCTACTCTTCGTCGCGGTGCGCGGGCTTCTCATTGCGGTGGCTTCTCTTGTTGCAGAGCACGGGCTCTAGGTGCACAGGCTTCGGTAGTGGCTCACGGGCTCTAGAGCGCAGGCTCACTAGTTGTGGCGCACGGGCTTAGTTGCTCCGCGGCATGTGGGATCTTTCTGGACCAGGGCTTGAACCTGTGTCCGTTGCATTGGCAGGCAGATTCTTAACCACTGCACAACCAGGGAAGCCCAAAGTATAGTATATTTTGAAGGTAATTAAAATATGCCAGGGTAATAGATTTTCTTTTTTCAAATTTCTGACTGTCTTTTTTAGCAAGGCAATTTTTTTTTTTTTTTTTTTTTTTTGCAGTGTGCGGGCCTCTCACTGTTGTGGCCTCTCCCGTTGCGGAGCACAGGCTCTGGACGCACAGGCTCAGCGGCCATGGCTCACGGGCCCAGCCGCTCCGGGGCATGTGGGATCTTCCCAGACCGGGGCACGAACCCGTGTCCCCTGCATCGGCAGGCAGACTCTCAACCACTGCGCCACCGGGGAAGCCCCAGCAAGGCAATTTTTAAGGACATCTCAATTCATATTCTTTCCAGACTGGTCTTCGTGAGCTAGTCTTCACAGGTCATGATCCTGTTTTGCAGTTTTGTTTGCTTCATGCCAAAAGTGTCTTGACAAGTTACGTCAAGTCTTGATACTACCGCACTGTTGTAGTACTGAGGTGTTTTTTTGTTTTGTTTTGTTTTTAAACTTTGAAGGTTCCAAGGTACATCGTGGAGTATTTTGTTTTCTTTAGGTTATCATTTACTATATTTTTAAATTCATTTAATTAAATTTAATTCTAAAAGTACAATAAGTAGAATTTCCTTAAATAAATTATAATGTAACCCTTAACCCTTCGCTTATAGAAGTGTCCTTAAGAGACAGTTTGTCAGTCTTAAAAACCAAAGTGATGTTTATCCAGTCTTCTTAGGAGTCATCAGACAAGAGTGAGCGGGTGAAGGTAGGTCAGAGTGGCAAAGCATTGGCAGCTTAGTCCTGCTGTTGTCTGTAGGCCCTCCGGGCTGAGGTTGCTGGAGAAGCAGTGACAGGAGGGTGGGTAATGGATGCACTCGGGTGCCCTCAGAGAAAGCTGGCTGAATGCTTTGGTGACAGTGACAGTGCACTTTTCCAGTGCAGGCGGGGACTCTCCCGACCCCTACTTCCTTATTTTGCAAAATTACATTGTTAGAATTTTTTTCAGGTGTGCTTTAAAATTTTTGTTCATTTTTATTTATTTTTCATGTTAAGAGTAAAGATATCCTGTTTTTATTGGAGCCTCTTGAAATATCACACCATGCACGCTCACTAGCACAAAGGTTGAGAGTTCAGGCCACAACTCTTAGCCACTCGGACGTTATTTTACCCCCCAGACAATTCTGCTACACTCTGCGGCATTCCCAGGCCCAGTAGCCTGAACTGGACCATGAACTGGCAGGGCCTGGTAAAGCACTGGGAGAAATCTTAGCTTTTCTACTGTGTCGCCTGTCAGTCTCCCTAGCACACAGATAAATTATTTTCATTTCAATTTAAAAAGTAGTCTAATAACATACACTGTTTTATATTTTCCCAAGGACTACTATGGCCAAGCCATTTAAAATACCTATATCAATGGAGAGTTTCATTATGTAGCCAGATATATTTTAATAATAATGTGTTAAGTTTTTACCTTTAATTGAAATTCTTTTTTTTCTTTTTGAAAAGATAATTGTAACAATCGTTCTGGGACTGGTTATAGGTGCCATTTTCTACGATCTAAAGAATGATCCTGCGGGAATCCAGAACAGGTGAGTAAGTCTGGACCTTGACTTTGAGAATGTGCTGTTACTTTTCTTTCAAGCTTATGAAAATCCATTACGAATTTGAATGTGAGATAAGCAAAGGGTAAATTGAAGAGTAGGATAAGTCAGAGAATTGAAAGCTGAATGGAAGAATCAATTATTTAGTGCTAAAATATACAGAACATAAAACTTACCCTCGTAACCAATTTTCAGTGTCCAGTTCAGTGGCATTAATTACATTCACGTTATTGTTCAGCCCTCCCCACCTTCCAACTCCAGAACTTTTTCGTCTTCCCAAACTGTATCTCTGTACCCACTGAGCAGCAGTTCCCCGTTCTCCCTTTCCCCAGCCCCTGGAAATCACCATTATACTTTCTGTCTGTGATTTTAACTATTCTAAGTACCTCATGTAAGTGGAATCATGGAGTATTTGTCTTTTTGGTGACTGCCTTTATCGCCCTTAGCATAATATCTTCAAGGTTCATTCATGGTGTAGCATGTGTCAGAACTTCTTTCTTTTTAAAGACTGAATAATACTCCATTGTATGGATATACCACATTTTGTGTATCGATTTATCTGTCCATGGACACTGGTTTGTTTCCACTTTTTGGCTGTTGTGTATTATGCTGCTATGAACATGGATGTACCAATAAATATCTGTTTGAGTCTCTGCTTTAAATTCTTTTGGGTATATACCCAGAAGTGGAATTACTGGATCATTTGGTAATTCCATTAATTTTTTGAAGAACTGCTATCCTGTCTTCTACAGTAGCTACCTATGTTGCATGTCTACCAGTAGTGCACAGGGTTTCAGTTTCTCCCCAACCTTACCAACACTTATTTTTTCTTTTGTTTTCTTTTTTGTTTTTTAATAGCTACCCTCATTAGTGAACAGTGGTATCTCATTGTGGTTTTGATTTGCATTTCCCTAATGATTATCGTATTCTTGAGCATCTTTTCACGTGCACATTGGCCATTTGTGTTTCTTCTTTGGAAGCATGTCTATTGAAGTTCTTTAACCATCTTTTAATTGGATTTTTTGAAGATTGTTGAGCTGTTAAATTCCTTATGTATTCTGGATATGAACCCCTTATCGGATATAAATTTGCAAGTATTTTCTGGCATTCTGTGTGTTGTCTTTTCATTCTGTTGGTGTGTCCTTTTTTAAAAAAATATATTTCTTTATTTAATTATTTATTTTGGCTGCACCGGATCTTAGTTACGGCACGTGGGATCATTTAGTTGCGGCGTGTGGACTTCTTAGTTGTGGCCTGCAGCCTCCTGAGTTGCGGCATGCATGCGGGATCTAGTTCTCCCACCGGGGATTGAACCTGGGCCCTCTGCATTGGGAGCGCAGAGTCTGACCCACTGGACCACCAGGGAAGTCCCTGTTGGTGTGTCCTTTGATGCGCAAAAGTTTTAAAATTTGACATAGTTCAGTTTATCTGATTTTTTCTTTTGTTGGCTGTGAGTTAATTTCCTTTTAAGGTTTTGATTTGTTTGACGTGGGGTGGTGGTGGGGACTCAGTTTTTCCTGTTGTAGGGTTAGTACTTAACGTTAGTTTACCTTACCTGGTTTCGGTCATAACGTGCCCTTAAAGCTATGTTTCCTGATGAGACTTTGTAAGGGACCACAACATGCTCTGAATAGAGGTGCTGAGCAGAGTGGAAGACCACAGAGTTCTTCTTGGCTTTATTTATCGAGAGCCGCCCTGGGCCTGCACTGTCCTCCGGGCTTTACATCCAGGGTCTCAGGTTACCCTCCCAGCCAAAGAAGTGGATGGTTTTATCCCCGTTTCACTATTGAGCAAAGTTGTAGTAGCTTAAGTTGAATCTGTTTTGATATCTGGAAAAGGATGATTGTTTATGAAAGGAAGAACGAGCATAAAAGTCAATTCTTCACTCGGGTAAAGTAAGATATCTCCTGTGGGGCATCAGATAGTGAGATAATTATTGGAGCTTCTTTCCAGAGTTATGTTGTTTTTCTTTTTATCTTCCCCGAGGGCTGTGTTCTTCTCTGGTTTATTTGAAACTTGCTAGTAATTGATGGTTTGTACCCTTTGTAGAGGCCATATTTTCGTGAAGCACAGAGTATATAACACAAGAATCTAGAGCCTGTGGGTCTTTTGTGTTGTGCAATGGGAAGCATTTGGAAAAAGATACTGGGGAGCCTGTCCGCAACTGGAATTTAAGACAGGAACTGGAAATCTAGTGATTAAAGCTCTTGGTAGAAGAATCCAGAGAAATTTATAAGAGTGTTAACTGTTTCTTCAAGTGTTGTCTGGAAAAATAGAGCTTTGGAGCTATTTGAATTTGTATTTTTGACTTAAGCTTACTGCCACTTTTTATCATTTGAAATTGCCCTGGAGTCCAGTGTGGTTTGGTTCTCTTTTTGTGGGAATGAATTATTCCAGGGAGATGCTCTCTTTGTTCTTTCTCTAACCTGTATAATGATGTGTGGAATATGAGCTTCTTTGACCTAACAACTACCTTACAGAGTTGTGGAGATAGCTAAACAAATAAATGTATATTAAGGGAAGAGATATTTTAAGAATATTTGCATCAATAAGCAGATATTACAGACATGAATTACCACCTTGAAAAGAACTAGAATACATTAAATTCTTTAACAATAAAATCTGTTTAGTATAAAATAAATTATCTTATGATTTAGGAGGAATTTCACTATGTACTAGTTCAAAATCTTTGTGAGCATTATTGTACTGTTAGATGTAACACTTAACAAATTGAGCTGAATTGTTGCCATGTCCTGTGTTTCTGAAATTAGCTTTTATGTTGATATTAGGCTTATTTGTGTGCAGAAAGTAGCATAGTTGCTTGCATTATAGGCCTGGCTTTTTCCCATTTATTTATCGTATAAACATTTACTTATTTATTTATTTATTTAGCTGCGTCGGGTCTTAGTTGTGGCATGCGGGATCTTTAGCTGCGGTGCACGGACTCTTCATTGTGGTGTATGGGCTTCCCTCGAGTTGTGGTGTGCAGGCTCCAGAGCACATGGGCTCAGTAGTTACAGTGCACGAGCTTCTCTTTAGTTGTGGTGCGTGGGCTCCAGGGCACGCGGGCCCAGTAGTTGCAGTGCACAGACTTAGTTGCCCTGAGACATGTGGGATCTTAGTTCCTCGACCAGGGATCGAACCCGCATCCCCTGCATTGGAAGGTGGATTCTTTTTTTTTTTTTTCTTTTAATAAATAAATAAATTTTTGGCTGCATTAGATCTCCGTTGCTGCACGCGGGCTTTCTCTAGTTGTGGCGAGTGGGGGCTACTCTTCCTTGCGGTGCGTGGGCTTCTCATTGCGGTGGCTTCTCTTGTTGCAGAGCATGGGCTCTAGGCGCACAGGCTTCAGTAGTTGTGGCACGTGGGCTTAGGGCGCAGGCTCAGTAGTTGTGGCGCTCGGGATTAGCTGCTCTGCGCCATGTGGGATCTTGCCAGACCAGGGCTCGAACCCGTGTCCCCTGCACTGGCAGGCGGATTCTTAACCACTGCGCCACCAGGGAAGTCCCTAAACATTTACTTTTAAAACAGCCTGTTCCTTAAGTTCTTCATTTTGGGAGGAGGGAGTGTTATAACCAATTACTGAGTATCTGTGGACTCTTTTTTTTTAGAGGGTTATACACTTGGGTTTACATTTTTTAAAATTCTCTTATTTGTGTGTCATTTAAATGACGTGCTGCCTCATCTCTTTTCGTTTCAACTCACATCCTCGATGTCAATTAAATCATTAGGTTAGGAAGGAAAGCCCAACAGTGTTTCAGGACTGTGGGCATGCTTTCATGAAATTCATATTTCTGTCGAAGTGTAGATTAACTGAGTACTTTCCTTTTTAAACCAGTTATTTTACCGAGAGAGAAGCATTAATAGTCTTCCTTCTCTCATAGGTGCACAAATTAGTTTTTCCTTTATGAGCATTATTTTGGGGGGTTTTTTTTTTGAGCCCATTGGAAAGAAACCCCATTGGTTGGTGGGTGGTCAAGGAGACTATCAAGGCTGTGCTGGTGGTTGTGAGACGGATGTATACAATAAGATGTCCCTCCACAGTCTTTCATTTTGCCTCGTCGCAGTTTCTTCTTTACTCGACTTTTGAAGAAGTGGCTAATAGAGGTTTTTAACCTTCGCAAGCTTTATTTGGCTCACTGTTTCTCTGTTCATACATTAGGAGCTGCAGCTGGCATTTTGTTAGTTAACATCCAGGGTGATAGTATTTTTATGACCTATGTAATTGTCAGCTTGGCTGCCATAGACTGTGCCAAAGACCCACAGACTGGGTGGCTTAAAGCACAGAAATTCATTTCTCGCGGTTCTGGGAATCAGGTTGCCAGCATGGTCGGGTTCTGAAGAGGGCCCTCTTCTGATTTGCTGCCTTCTGGCTGTGTCCTTGCGTGGCAGAGAGCGAGCTCTGATGTCTCTCCCTTTTCTTCTAAGGGCACTAATCCATTGCGAGGGCCCTACCCTCATGACCTCGTCTAAACCGGACCACCTCCCAAAGTCACCATCTCTAAATGCCGTCACTCTGAGGGTTAGGGCTTCGGCACAGGAATTTGGGGAGCACGCAATTCAGTCCGTAGCAAACTGGGTCATGAATTTCAAACTGTGCTATGTGGAGTCCCAGGGGTATCACTGTGGAGACACAGGGGTGAGGGAGTGACCTGATGGGGCTCATGCTTCCCTCTCAGTTTCAACCAGAACAGTCGTTTGTTTAATGTGTTAAGATATCATTCGAGGGAAGAGTTTTGCAGGTAGGAAAAGGACCTAAGAATGTTTAATTGACTGCAGTGCTTTCGTTCCCTCTCTCTCATCACAGAGCCGGGGTACTCTTCTTCCTGACCACCAACCAGTGTTTCAGCAGTGCGTCGGCCGTGGAGCTCCTGGTGGTCGAGAAGAAGCTCTTTATGTGAGTAGGTCTCTGTTTCAGGAAGGGGGCTACTGGTCAAACTGGTCATATCCAGAATCAGGCCATGGCTTGGTTCTTGGGGATTACCAGTGTTCACTCAGAGGCTGGGAGGAGAGTCACGAGCACATGGGGCCTGATGCCAAGGGAAAAAGGAGTTTCGAGTTCAGGGCCTCGCCCGCAAATCCACTGCTGCAGAGAAAGCAAGGAATAAAGCGGCTGAAAAGGAAGAAGTCACGATGACTGTCACAAGGAAAGTTTGAGGGGCTTGGTAGAGAGAAGGTAGTGAGCTGAACAGTAAATTCAAGGTGAGGAGTAAAGTTGACCAAGAATGTAGACCAAGCCCTCAGTGGAAGGGAGAACGGAAGGGCCAGAGGACAGCCTTAAAATAAAGGTGGGCTGTTTTGTTTCTTGTGTTTTTCCAAGTTGGAAGAGATTTGCATGTTTACATGTTGCATAAAGGAATCATTAGAGAGGGGAAGAATGAAGATCTTGGTGGAATAGTTTGGATTTACAGGAGGAAGCTGTCAGGAAGAGGAGGGATCTAGAACTTCAGAGGGAAGAAAAGAGGATTTGAGAGCTGACAGGGGTGTGTGGTTGGCAGGCATGATCATGGAAAGAAGTGCCATTTTCTTTTTTTTATCATGATAGTGGAAGAAGTAAAAACAGATTAGTGACCCAAAGCTGCATTTGAGGCTCGGAGAATAGCAATACCACCTTTTCATAATTAGAAGCAGGGAAAAAGAAAAGCCTCTGTGACCGCTGAGATCAGCTTCTGACATGCTGGCCTTCAAGGAGAGCCACTGTCGGAAGAGAGGGAGGCGATGCAGGACCCATCCTCCTGGAGTGTGTGTTCGGAGGGCGAACTGGCCGGCATTTGGAGGGAGTTACGCAATGAGAAGAGGGGTCACTGCACAGAGCCTTGGGGGGTGATAACCCAGGGGAGGCACGTGCTGACAGGGATGAAGGGTGGTGGGTTAGCCTCGAGGACGTGGAAGCTGTAGTTCTTAGATCCAGGGTGGCAGCAGAAATAGGTATAGCCAAGTGGTCTAATCTTCTGGTCTTTGCCTTCTTAAACTAACGTAGGATGTGTGCTGTGAATCTCTGTTTTTAGACATGAATATATCAGTGGATATTACAGAGTGTCATCTTACTTCTTTGGAAAACTGTTGTCTGATTTACTGCCCATGAGGATGTTACCAAGTATTATATTTACTAGCATAACATACTTCCTGTTAGGTAAGCCGTGAAACGAAAGGTATGTGTTTTTAGTTTCGGATGTGAGGGGACTTTTTGCAGGCGTGCTTTGGTTCTCAAAACTGTAAATCAAGTCCTGAGATAAGGAAGCATCTGTTCATTATGTATGCTCTGGAATAACTGTTCTCTGAGGAGATTTTTGCAAGACTTTTTCCAAAGTAATTTTAAAACTATTTATAAAACTATATTTTATAAACAGATACTCTGTGTCATATACAAACATGGAAATAATTCCTAAAACTATTTGACACTATGTTGGAGGAGCTGGAGCTGGGATATTTATTACTTATCTATTTATATTTTTATATGCGTGTGTGTGTGTGTGTGTGTGTGTGTGTGTGTGTGTGTGTGTGTGTGTGTATGAAGCTAATGAAAGATAGTGACTTCTGGTAATAAAAATATTTGTTCGATAGGTGTAGACAGATTGATTTTTTTATGTCTTGTGTTTAGACTACACCCCAGGCTCATTGTATCAGAATTTCCATATATTTCTCACATACACACGCACCAGAAATATTTCTTTTCTGACAAAGCACTATTGATTGAGTGTAAAATTCCATTTTACAAATAAGAGGTGTGTCGTAAAGAATTAGGCATAGATCCTACATCCTCAGACTCCTAACTGGTGTTCTTATGGCTGTTCCAAAATCTTCAGATTTTTGTATGACCCACAGTATTAGCCTATTTTCGTTGACAAAGCAGTTTTATGAAACTTAATTTAACCCTGTCCTCAATCCCAGAGTTACAGGGTGATTTGTCTTGGGAGACTTGGATTATGGACACATCCCCCAGATTTTAAAACCACTGGGAAGGCGTGTAATCCTGACCTTCCCAGTTTCTTCACTAATACAACAAACAGTGAGTAATGGGGTGATGTCTAGGTAAAATGAATGTGGTCTTGGCAAGTTTCCTTCTTAGAAGAGAAGGCAGTAGAATGCTGGCCAGTTGTGTTGCCTGCAGCTCTCCACCTCAGGCACTCAGAAATTGTTAATAATTACAAATAAAGAAGCATGAGTGTTACGTGGAAAAGTGCTTACGCAGTGAGCCCGTAAAAGAAAACTGCAGGACTTCCACAGTGGCGCAGTGGTTAAGAATCCACCTGCCGATGCAGGAGACACAGGTTCGATCCCTGGTCTGGGAAGATCCCACATGCCGCGGAGCAGCTAAGCCCGTGCGCCACAACTACTGAGCCCGTGCTCCGCAACAAGAGAAGCCCCCGCAATGAGAGGCCCGTGCACTGCAACCAAGAGTAGCCCCCGCTCGCCGCAACTAGAGGAAGCCCGCGTGCAGCAACGAAGATGCAACACAGCCAAAAATAAAATAAATATATTTTTTTAAAAACAGAAAACTGCATATAGCATATAGCTTCCTACAGTTATATCGGGGGGAACAGTGAAAGTGGTGACCCGGGGTGGTTGGATAGAGGATGGACTTTTTTCCATCTGATCCTAGTTTCTCAAAATACTATAGTGTTAAAAAAAAAAAAAAAAAATACTATAGTGTTCTTTGCACCGTGACGTAGACAGTTGGATTAACCCCCTCTTTGCTCCCCAAGGATTGAAACCACAGGTGGAGGCCTTCTTCATCATGATGTTTACCCTGATGATGGTGGCGTATTCAGCCAGTTCAATGGCACTGGCCATAGCAGCAGGTCAGAGCGTGGTATCCATAGCAACGCTTCTCATGACCATCTCTTTTGTGTTTATGATGGTGAGTATGAACTGGGCTTCCCTGAGACGTAATTATTTCCCTTTGTTCTCCCCCCGGATTCACCTATCCTGTAAAAAAAAATCCTTTTGCTTTAAGGAGGCCGTATATTGAAGTATAGCTTATATTATTAGAGAACGTACCAGCTTTTTCTTCACCTTACCCAGCCTTCTTTGCTACTGTTCTAAGATAGTTGTTATGACCTTAGTTAACATGTTGTTACCGATGAGCTTTAAAAAGATGCCTCTTGGTGACATATCGTGAAAGCTTGATCAACTGGAACTTGGAAAAACCAGAAAAATTTTGATTTTTCAAATTTAAAAAAATTGTAGAAATGACAGGCTCATTGTTTGACTTCCCTGCTGGTGTGAGAGAACTGCTGGCTTGTTTAACTGGCCGCTGAGCTGGTTTGGTTGGAGGAACTACTCTCCAAGCCAGGGAGGAACTTAGTTCCGTGAAAACAGCAGCGTGCGGCATGGGCCTATCTTGTGTCCCTCCAGTATTTTGAAAAGGAGTGTTTTAAAAATACTGAACAACTCCAGTACTAGGTCCCCTCCTTTCTGGGCTCCTGCATTCCTTTATGTCAATATATTTCTGTTTACCTTTTTTAAACAGCTATTTAATCCTAACCTCACGTGGCCCTACGTTTTTTTAAATTAATTTTTGGCTGCATTGGGTCTTTGTCGCTGTGCACAGGCTTTCTCTAGTTGCGGCGAGTGGGGGCTACTCTTTGTTGCAGTGCGCAGGCTTCTCATTGTGGTGGCTTCTCTTGTTGCGGAGCACGGGCTCCAGGTGCGGCAGGCTTCAGTAGTTGTGGCACGCGGGCTCAGTAGTTGTGGCTCACGGGCTGTAGAGCGCAGGCTCAGTAGTTGTGGCACACGGGCTTAGTTGCTCCGCGGCATGTGGGATCTTCCCGGACCAGGGCTCGAACCTGTGTCTCCTGCATTGGCAGGCGGATTCTTAACCACTGCGCCACCAGGGAAGTCCCCACAGCCCTACATTTTGCACGCACAAAGGTGATTCAATAGGTGAAGGGAACCAGTTATCACATTTCCTCACTAACATCAAGTAAACAGGAATGTGTAGCCTATTTACTTAATCCACATGCCCTTTCTGCTAGAGTAGCAGTACCTGTCTTTAAAAGGTAGGTAATTAGCACCAACTCTTGTCAAAGTTTAATTCTTCCATTTCTGAGTTTGAAAAGTACCAACCTGAACAGTATTGAGAAAGTGATCAATTTTGTGTATATTTTCTATAATGTCATCTAATAAATAAGATGTTCTTCAAATACAAAAATGTTTCATTTGATATATTAGATGCTTGGATTTGTTTTTATTTAAGGGTTTGTGTATAGAACTTTATAAACCAGTCATAAGACCGTATTTTACTCAGAGATGCTGTCTTATGTTTTGAGCACTTGGTTAAGTCAAGTTTAAAACTATGTAGTCACACCAGGAACACTGTCATTGTTATGCCCGTCCCAGCATGCCTTGTGCCAGTTAGGAGATGTTTTACGTGAACCTGTTCTCGTGTAGCCATCTCTTGCTGGAGCAGACCTTCCTGGAATTTCCATTGTAATACTGCTTTTTGGTAGCTTTAAATGAAGGTATTGACCATATTTTATGCTGTGCTTTACCATATTATGCTGTGTACCAGTTCCAGTCTTTGGGTTATTTTAAGCATGCATTTTGAACCCAAAATTATTCCTAAAGTCACACAGAGATAGAATGCAAACCCTTGTAAATATTACTGTGTTAATGGAAATAGGGGCATGAGGTGCTCAGGATACGTTCGGGTGTGTTTATTGGTGGGAACATATAGTTGGTTGTATCATTAGAGCAGTCAGTACTTACTGACCTTCCACTGTGTGCAGTTACAGAGAAAGTAAAAGCCTCAACAATTAAAAAGCTTCCAGTTAAATAAAATGTATATTGTTATTCCTTTAGAACCCTAAACAGCCTCAGCTCTAGAGAGATACACATATACAAAGAGGATAAGGTAAGTCTTCAGAGTAGTGGAAGGGATTTCAAGGCAGAAGTGTTCACAAGGCCGTCGGGGACTTAAGGAGGGTATTTGCTAGAATTCTTCATGAAATCACTCCACCAGTTCTGATTCTTGGTACTTGTTTTTTGTAGATATTTTCAGGGCTGTTGGTAAATCTCAGAACCGTTGTGCCTTGGCTCTCATGGCTTCAGTACTTCAGCATTCCTCGATATGGCTTTATGGTATGTTCTCCTTGTCTGTCGCTTTGACTGGTTCATTGTTCCCATTGCTGGGAACAACCAGAGTAAAGCCTAAGCATCTCATGTCCCCAGCCATGGGCTGTGCAAGTTTTAGGACAATGAAGGAGAGCTTCCTGTTAAGCCTTGGGTCACCTTGATAATCACCTGGGGTTTCTCCAGTCGCCCTGTTGTTTGAGGGAGGTGAAGGATGGGGAGATAACTTAGAGTAAAGGACAAAGATTACTAATTGATATAAAAAATACAGTGTTTCAGTTCATTAAAGAAATTAATGAGAGGATGGGAGCCTAGAATACATTTTTGTGTGTGTGTGTGTGTGTGGTACGCGAGCCTCTCACTGTTGTGGCCCCTCCCATTGCGGAGCACAGGCTCCGGACGTGTAGGCTCAGCGGCCATGGCTCACGGGCCCAGCCGCTCCGCGGCATGCGGGATCCTCCCGGACCAGGGCACGAACCCGTGTCCCCTGCATCGGCAGGCGGACTCTCAACCACTGCGCCACCAGGGAAGCCCTAGAATACATATTCTAACTTGAAAGGGAAATTAGAAGAAAAACAAAGACCATACCGTACAGCCACTACTGGCTTTAGAAAGCTAATCAACTCCAGAGAAAACTGTACCTTAATATAATATAATTAAGTTTCTAATTCCCAAGAATTATAAGTGGTTTGGATGAGAACAAACCGGAACAATACAAAAGATTGTTACTATAAATTAACAATAGTCATTGAGTACCACTGTATCATTTTAATTATAGTGTTTATGGGGTTATAAAATTGGGGAGAGAAGAAGGAAAGAACTGTGGGATAATATAGCCAGAGATCTCTCCTCTTGGCTTTTGTATTAGAGCCAGAATCCCAACCCTTGGCCTCTTGATTGCCAGGAAAAATAATTTTACTTACTTTGGTGTGACAAAGACTGTGAACGTGAAGCTTGGTTTGTTTTTAGAAATAGCAACAGAGATTAAACTCAGGGGATGTGATTGTGATAATTCTTTGGAAACTTTCTGAAATTTAAAACTGTTTTCCTTGCCCTGTTCCCACTTGTGTTACAGGCTTTGCAGCATAATGAATTTTTGGGACAAAACTTCTGCCCAGGACTCAATGTAACAACAAACAGTACCTGTAGCTATGCAACGTGAGTTTGCGTTCAGTGTCTTAATGGGTTTGCTTACTGTTGTGGTGTGATGCAGGAACACCACTGGGCTTAGAGCTGGGGAGTCCTTTCAGGGACACTGACTTCTCTGAGCCTGGATGTTCTCATCTATAAAGTGGGTTGTACGCTAATGCACGTGAAAGTGCGCTACAACTCCTAGGTATTCTATTATGGTCAAAATCGTATTTCAGTTGGAGAAATGTTTCTTATGTGTTACTTGTTTGTTTGGGGCACTTTTAAAAGATCCTTCTGCAGTTTGGATTGTGGGTTTGAGTTTTTCTTTTTTAGAACATTTGAGTTTGAAATGAGCTGCTTTGATATTTGTAGCACGGCCTTAACAGTATCAGAAGTGTGCGGATTATACAAAGCGTATGGATCCATGAACTTACGATCCCTGGGAGCTCAGCCCACGGCAGTAAGAGCTGAAGGGCAGCAGGAGTTGGGGAGAGTGAACGTTTTCCTGAACAGTCCTGACTCACGCCTCTTCCTCCTGCAGTGAGGAGACAACATGAAATCAAAGTCTGCACAGGGTTCTTTTGTTTCTTTTTTTAACTGACTGGGAACACTCCCTGTTCAAGGATGTCTCCTCTAAAGAAAGAACCACATATTTCAGTAAGCAGAGAAGGAAATCCCATTTTTTGTATAATAAACAAAAATGCAGAATTTAATCAAATTAGGTGTTGTTTTAAAATCAAGCAACACTTTCCTTTTCAGTGTTGGTTGTTAATGGTGTGATTTTGATACATTAATTAATGAGAGAAAAGAGAACGCTGGTAGCCTAACTCATGAATATTCAAGTAGAACAGAAGTCATTCTTAATAATAGGACAAATTGCTATTTAGAAGTATTGCCAGAAAACCTCTGTGAAGAGAAGCTTTCTTCATCCTGCCCACTCCCTTTTGGTCTGGGTATAACTTTTTTTTTTTTTTAACTGCCAGATTCCAAGAGCACAAAAACGGTACCAGGCGATAGTTATGCTTGTGCCGGGTATTTTTGGTACCAGGTCCTTTTCGAATCTGTGTCGGGGCTACTCCATCCTGCTCTGCTCCAGCCCCACTAAGGCTTTTTCCCTGGTTTTAGAACTCGCAGCCTGTGTTTCTTTTGTACGGCTAACCTGTGGATAATAAGCTCTCTAAAGAGCTTTGATCATCTTTGTAAGGGCCGTAGATATCATCTGCTCAAGCTGAGACTTTCCCCATCAGGTGTTTAGTGAAAAATTCCTTGATGAATGTTTCTGCCCTTTGAGGAGGGCAGCATCATGGACTTGGAAACAAGTGAACTCGGGGAGGCTGGCAACTTGGTTCAAAGTATGAGTCTGTAAATTTCGCCAAGTTCCTTAAACTTTAGTCTCCTCACCTTTTAAATTTGGTTTGTTTTAGGGATTACCTAAACTATTATATGCAGGTCGCTTCATTGTATCTAGCAGAATCTAGCAGTAAGCACTCAATGACTGTTTTCTGTATACTTTTATGATGCATATGGCCGACCTGTGGGCCCCCGTCACATCCCAATAAAATAGAGTTATAAAGCTAAAACACACAGACACCCACCCACCCACCAAAAAACCCGCCCAAACTGTTTTCTGTTATAAATGAAGGGATGGATATTTAAGACGTGGTAACCTGTAGGCTTTTTTAAGGAACAGTGAATTTATTGAGTGAAATTTGACAGATGCTAAGAATGAAGTCATATTCTTTTTCTGTTGAATTTCAGATGTACTGGCGAAGAATTTCTGGAAAGCCAGGGCATCGATCTCTCACCTTGGGGCCTGTGGAAGAATCACGTAGCCTTGGCATGCATGATTGTTATCTTCCTTACAATTGCCTACCTGAAACTGTTATTCCTTAAAAAATTCTCCTAAATTCCTCTTTGACTTACATGATTTACCCCACATTAAAAAGGGAGCACCTTGATTTCAGTATTCAGTGACTTTTTGGTTGTCTTCTTTTCACTTGCCATCATACTGTTTTTCAGCAAGGATTATTTTCAACAGAAACACTTATAGAAATCACAGTGAACTGAATTATACTTGAAAGAATCCAAGTCATAAACTAGTGACATTATGTACCTCATATTAGTTCATCTAGTCAGACAGTAACCACAGGGAAGAAATCTCGTTTAATTTACTGACCTTAAAAAAATCGAGTTCTAGAAACTTGTGACAAGTTACTAATATTTCTGGTATTGGTTTCTTCCTCCCCTTTAAAATGAATAGCTTCAATATTTATATGAATCTATGATCTTCCATTATTTAATAAATAATAAATAACAAATACATTGATGCTGCAGTAGAAGTATGAAATCCAAACCTTGTTGGCAAAACCCAGTGTCATTTGTGGGGTAAAAAAGCCATTATGATAGAAAAAGATTTTTTTTTTTTTTTTAAAGAAGATGTTGGAGGGTAGGAGTTTATTAATTTATTTATTTTTGCTGTGTTGGGTCTTCGTTTCTGTGCGAGGGCTTTCTCTAGTTGTGGCGAGCGGGGGCCACTCTTCATCGCGGTGTGTGGGCCTCTCACTATGGCGGCCTCTCTCGTCGCGGAGCACAGGCTCCAGATGCGCAGGCTCAGTAGTTGCGGTTCGCGGGCCTAGTTGCTCCGCGGCATGTGGGATCCTCCCCGACCAGGGCTCGAACCCGTGTCCCCTGTATTGGCAGGCAGATTCTCAACCACTGCGCCACCAGGGAAGCCCGATAGAAAAAGCTTTGATGAGCCTTCTAATGTTAAAACTTACTGAAGTTTCCCTCTAGTGGAATTAGAATATCTCAGGGGTCTCAGCTGGGTTTTGGACTACAGGTGTAGAGGGCCAGGAGTCTGGTGACTTACCCTCCTGGGGGGTAGTTCAGTGGTTTGTGATCTCGGTGTGCATGATAATCTCTTGAGGAATTTTGCTCCAATACAGACGTCTGGGCTCCGTGAGCCACACTGCATTATGGTCTCCAGGGCCACCTGCATAAAGAACTGTCCACGGCAGGATTGGTGATTTCTATGATCCTTCCCAGCTCTGAAAATTTTAGACTTAACGATAGAATAACTGGGCTTATACAGGTTTTTTCCTTCCTTACATATACATCTCATTTACTTACACATCTTCTTTTCATTCTGACCTTTCCCAGTAATAGGGAAGTGTTCTTAAACTTTTTTACTGGAGGGTAACATAGGGAAAAGTACAATCCAGTGAGGAGGAACACACCTGTGCAACCAACAATGTCAAGAAATAGGACGTTACCAGTGCACAGAAGCCCCCGCCGAGCTCCCCTTCCAATACTGCTTCCTCTCTTCTGAGTTATTTTTGAAATGACACTTGTATACTCCCCTCTGTTGCTATTATCAGAACGTCACTGCAGCTCACTTTTGTGTTCCTGTGTGTATAGATACATCCTTAATTAAGCCTCCCACTCCCGTTAATAAACTATCCATTTTGGAATAATTTTAGATTTATTAGAAGAGTTGCAAAAATTATGCAGAAAGTTCCTGTATACCCTTTGCCCAGCTTCCTTTAATGTTAACATTTTATGTACCATGATGCATGTCAAAACTGAGAAATTGGGACTTCCCTGGCAGTCCAGTGGTTAAGACTCTGCCCTTCCAATGCAGGGGCGTGGGTTCGATCCCTGGTTGAGGAACTAAGATCTTACATGCCATGGGACGCGGCCTAAAAAAAACAAAAGCAGAAACTAAGAAGTAGGGACTTTCCTGGTGACGCAGTGGTTAAGAATCCACCTGCCAGTGCAGGGGACATGGGTTCGAGCCCTGGTCCAGGAAGATCTCACATGCCACGCAGCACCTAACCCTGTGCGCCACAACTACTGAGCCTGCGCTCTAGAGCCCACGTGCCACAACTAGTGAGCCCGTGAGCCACAACTACTGAGCTCATGAGCCACAACTACTGAAGCCCATGTGCCTAGAGCCCACGTGCCACAAGAAGAGAAGCCACCGCAATGAGAAGCCCGCGCACCGCAACGAAGAGTAGCCCCCCACTCGCCGCAACTAGAGAAAGCCCATGCACAGCAACGAAGACCCAACGCAGCCAATAAATAAATAAGTATTTTTAAAAAGTTTTTTTTTAAAAAAAAAGACCATGTGGCATGCTTATGTAAGGAAGGAAGAAAGGAAGGAAAGACATTTTTTTTTTTCCCCTGCTGACTTAGAATCTCTGAGGAGTGGAACTGGAAATCCAGGTGATTCTTTGGGAGATACTGAGGGTTGTAATAAGGAGCTAAGACCATTTAACGTACATTTATTATGATTCGATCTTGATCCAGTCACAACTGTGCAACAGTTGTGTTCAAAGCCATCTATGTTGTATCCACCTAAATATCAGAATCACATTTAGAACTAAGTGAGCGCGTTAACATCGCCGGATCTCCAAACCTTTTTTAACCCGCAGAATCATTCTTATACCCGGCAACCCCACAGAACAGCCTTCCGGTCATGACGGTTGAAAGCGGTGCTGCTCGGATCCAGGTGAGGATGTGGCCTCTTGGTTTGGCCCCGTTTCTTTGCCAAGCAGGAGAGCTGAGGCATTGTCTCAGTGATTGAAAGGCTTGACTGTGTACTGTTTGGAAAATCTCAAGCTGTTCCATCTTCGTTTTGCAGATGAGGAAACTTGGGTTTCAGAGACTGTGACTAGCCAAATACTCTGTGGCAGGTTATTTCCTTGCTGAGATTTGGAACGTACTGCCGTAGTACCAGTGCCCAGTCTGTGGGAGTCCCTTCTGTAAACATGTGCAGAAGCCAGGATGGGGACAGTGGCTCCAATATAAGCTGGAAAGTTGTACCTAAAAGAAGTTCAGGATCTGTGAGGTGAATACAGGGTCTGTTTATCTCTACAGTTAGGCAAAAGTTCCCCCACTTCCCACTTTGTCATTCTCCATTTCCCAGGTCTGTGGACTTGATGAACTTAGTCTGTATCTTTCTTATCCACAAAATAGGGATCCTCATAGTGTCTGCCTCCATGGAGGTGTGAAGATTAAATAAGGTAATGCCTGGGGTGCATGTAAAGTGGCTGGAAGTACCTGACTCATAGGACGCGCTCCACACGTCTTAGCAATTACTGTTACATCCCACAGGACGTCACAGTGGTTACTGGCATCACGCCAGTTCATGCATGACCCCCTTGGCGGGGACTGGAGTAGTGCCGTCCTCCAGGATTGTTCTGTGCATCAAACCAGGGCTGGTGGGCCAAATCCAGCCCACTGCCTATTATTTGTAAATAAAACCTTACTGGAACATAGCTATGCTCATGCCTATTTGTATGATCTGTGGCTGCTTTTGCACCATGATGGCAAAGTAGTTGCAAGAGACCATTATGGCCCGTAAAGCCTAAAATATTCACTATCTGGCCTTTTATGGAAAGTTTGCAGACCCTCGCATTAAACCAAGAGTGCCTGTTCCCAACAGTTAGAACACACAGGTCCATGTGCCAAACGACAGTGGCCTCTCTCAGTATCATTCCCATTAAACCCATTTGCAGAATTTATGCTTCCTGTCTCTGTAGCTTTAGGCACTGCTGTACTGGAGTTCCTGAATCCTCAAGAGTGAGGGTACATTTCCACCTGGGAATACAGCAGGGGCTCCACTAAACCCGAAACTAGCAGTATGTCTGCCACTTAGTCACTTTGAGATCCTCACACCGGTGGAACAGCAGGCAAAGGAAGCAGTTACTGCATCGTCATCTCTGTCAGGAGGGGCTAGACTTCACAGCTACATAATGGGGCAGGGGATTCACAGAGGGAACTTGGTGTTTCCATGCTAGGTGGTCATAGTTAACAGGCAGTCTGGTAAAGGACTAGGGAACCAAGGGCTCTGTGCCCTTAGCGATGAAGGTGTGAATCATTCTAACAGGCAAGCAACCTAGTACAACTGAAGTTCTGGCCAAGCATGAGGAACCTCTAAAAAGGACGGTAGAGGAGAGAAGTAAGAAGTAATTCTGGGCTTGTGGCCAGCAGCAGCAGTGAGGACTAAGCAGCTCCACTGCCCCTCCTGTATTGTGTTTTCTAGAGATTCTTGCTGACCTCCCTCAAAAAGTCCAGAGTGCACTTAATGGGGGCATGAGTGCACCGGCATGGTGAATGGGGTAGATGGAATAGATGGCGCTGCCGCTGTGTCATATCTCCTCTGCACCTCTGTTGGGTCGCGGCTGTGGTGGACGGCTCCACGTGAGCTCAGATCATGTTGACGTCAATTACCCCTCCTCCAGCCTGCACCACAAATCTCTTCACTTTTCTGCGCTAGGGCCTTCTCCAAAGCTGAAGGAAACTGCTCAGCCCGCGTGCAAGTGTAGCCTGAAACTGCAGGGGTGTTAACACCCCAGGAGCGCCCGTCAACCAGCAGGGATCAGAGCCAGTGGACAAATGCCCCAGGCTTATGTTCTTCAGATAAGGAATTACAGGAGGCATTCCGCAGCCTTCTCAGAGGTGGAGTTGGGCTTCTGTGCCTACAGAGTCAACTGCAATGACACACCTGTATATGAATTTCCTCCTTTCCTGGCTCACTCTTGTTTCCTACTCCAGGTTCCTAGTATCACCTGAACTCAAGTCCTTGCCTTGGTTTTCTTTTAGAGGATCACAAGCTAAAACATATTCCTGTTAAGACCAGAAACAAGACAAGCATGTCTACTATTATTGCTAGCCTCTAACACGGTACTGTCCGTATTTACAAATGAGCTGGTCTTCTACATAGAAAACCCAAAGAATCAACGCAGAATCTATTAGAGGTAGTATAGGAGTTCAACAAGTATGATATATGTAAGATTAATTTATAAAAAAAGTAGTAATTTTCCTTTATGTCAGCAATAATGAACTAGAAAATATAATGGAAGACAAGATACTGTTCATAGTAGCAATAAAACCATATTAAAGAATGCATAAAATCTTTAAGAAATTTAAGGAAACAGGGCATTAAGGAAGTTCTGAATAGATGAAGAGTTCTGTTTCTGATATTGTAAACACGTCAGTTCTACCCAAACTAATAAATAAATTCAATGCAGTTCCAACTAAATTTCAGCAGGACTTTCTGCTCTCTTTCCTCCTCCCCTACCCTCATGCCCCGGTACCCATCAAACTTGTTCTGACATTTATATGGAAAAATAACAGTACACAAAAATAGCCTAGTCAATAAAAAGAGGGCCAAAGAGGAGAACACATATGAAGACCTTAGCACATATGAAGGAGGACATACTACAGAGTCATAATAAAAACTATTGTGCAGGAACATTCAGAGATGGGTGTAAGAGGCTAAAGGATTCAAAAATAGATACATATGTACATGAACCTGAAATATATCAGTGATGCCATGAACAAGTAAAGAAAATGACCTATTTAATAGAGAGTACTGATATAACTGGCTCAATTCTGTGGAGAAAAATACCTATGGACCTTATGCAAAGTTACTCTTAAGATGTATTCAAAGTGAAAGTAAAACTGTAAGTTTGATAAATAAAAGTTTGTGACCTTACAAAGGTCTCTTTAAAACCCCCAAAACAATACAGGAAAAAAAAATACTGATGGATATTACTATTAACACATGAACACCAAGGAAACACTGACAAAATTACCAGTCTGATGAGAGATATGAACAATCCAAAACTGATAAGGGATTACTATTTAAATCACACAAGGAACTTATGCAAATCAACAAAATAGACCATGACCCAGTGGAAAAACAGACAACGAAGAGAAACACACCTGTTTCCCATTAGATCAAAGTGTACTATCTTAAAGATCTGAATGGGCAATTCACAAAAAGGAAACCCAAATGTTGAACAACTATATAAGGCAACGTTCAACCTTATTAGGAATCAGAGAAATGCAAAATAAAATGACACCTTATTTCAAAACCATTCAGTTACAAAGATTAGGAAGCTGGATGGTACCAATGCTGGAGAGGGTCTGGGTAGAACTGGTACTTTCATGCATGTAGTGAAATTGTAGACTTGCTGCCGTTATTCTGGAGGGCAACCTGCCAGTTCTGGGTGAAATTAAACGTTTCTATGCCTGGGACTCAGCATCCCACCTCTTGTTACGAACCCATGGAGGAACTCAGGAAAAGTCAACAGGGGAATCACGTATGAAGATTTTGAAACAGCACAAGTATCAGAGCCAACCATTCACTATAGGAATGCGTAAGTACAATGCAGTGGCTGTACGTTAGGAAACACTAATATAATCATCAGAATAACTTACCAGAGGTACCTACTGCGGAAGAAGTAATGTGTCGATCGTTGTTTCTGAACATGGAAAGATGCCTTTTGCAAAGTCTAAGCCTTTACCATTAGTCCCGTGATACAAGACAAATTACCCAACTGCTTCTACTTAAGAAACAGACAACTCTTACATCTGCTATTAAGTCTTTATTAGGAAGTAAAGTGCTCAGTATTACACATTAATGAAACTCTTGATTGTTGAGAGACTTGCATATGTAACAACTTCTTAATGATACCAATATAGAGGAGAAGATGATAGGGGAGGGAGAAGGAGGTAATTCTCCGTGACTAAAGAAGAAGAAAAAATACGTAACTTATGAGTAAAGAGAAAGAACTCTGCAAAATTTTACAGGTGAAATGAAAAACAGTATGATAATAAGTATCATAAAGACTTTCTAGTGACCATAATTGATATATGGCACATGGTCAGTACACATGGATGCCACACAATGGCTGCACTTCAAATTGAAGTTTGTTTACATGTAACAACATGGTACACATACATAAATACGTACACTCAATATCCCTGGAATGCAAACTTTAGTACCTAGTAATAAAGAACTTTGTGTAGCATATTCAAAAGAAAGCAAAGATGGAGATGAGCCGTGGGAAATAACTGTTAAAGAAACCCAATCTGTAGCACTTCTGTAGAAGCCAGCTAAAAAAGGCTGGTTTGCTCATGTTCTCTTTGAAGATTTGACTGACATATGCTACCAGTTAAATAAACAACGATGTGAGTTTAAACTACAGTATTAGAAACAGGCCTCGCGGCTATTCCCCAGGTGAGCGTTATTCACCAGCACTGCATCCTCTCTTGCTCTCAAAGGTCAGCTTACTCAGTTTTGAAAAATAAGATTTTCAGTTTTTGTTGAGAAATAGGTTTCTTCCCCATAAATTTGGTGAGGCCCCCTCCTATTGAAAAAAACAAACAAACAAACAAATGCTGCAAACTCAAAAACTTTAGCTTATACCTTCTGATAACGGTTGAACTTCCAGTAACCAAAACTCCTTTTCATTAAATTAAGCTCCACTTGGGTTATAAATTCTAGTTTTGAAACGCAGCGTCAAGGGAATTTGAGTTCTGTGTTCTTAAATTGGTATAAAACTCAAACCTTAGTTTTATAATATTTTATATGAATTTCAAAAGTCCTTAATATTTTGTGTAAAATGAACATATTTACTCAGTTAAAACGTTCAGTACATCCTAAAAGATTTAGTAAGTTGACCTTCCTAGATTAGTTGCAACATTAAATTCAGTTGCAAAGAAGTTGAGCCACATGGGAAAAGACTATACGGATGAATCTTTATATTAAACTAATTATTAGAAAAAAATCAAATTTAGTGATTTGGCTCCTTCCAATTCTACTGTGTTATGGTCAGAGATGACACTGCAACCCACAATTGGTCTTTAGTGGTTTCATGCAGCTCGTTTCAAATGAGTGAAAACAGTGTCAAAATTAAGAGAAATGGTTAGTCCCCCCAGGCATTAGATATGATAAAATAACAAAAAAGCATAGTGTTCAACAACATTTATCGTAACCATTCATACAAATTCTAGCATAATGACTACATACCCATTCTATGGTTTGGGGTTCTTTTCTAGCTCTTTTAGAAAAGTGCACCCCAGGAAGGTAGTTGAAATAAAAGGCTCCTTTCTTAAAAGCAAGCTATGTATTAAGCCCATGAGTGAAGCCTCAGTGGAAAGGAATGCCCCTATTTTCCCTTCACACACTCGGCAAAAATGACAATACTGATTTTTGTGATTGGAGATAAAAAACTCAGAAGCCTTTTCACAGTTCTTTTTTTAGCTTCAAAAGGCCACTTCATTGTCAACTGAGGAGACTCAGTTATGGTACCAAGTGGGCATACCACTCAATATACTTTACAAAGATTTTCTTTTCTGTACTCAATATTTACACCTGGATTTCTTAGATGAGAAAAAGAAAAAACATCTTCTTTGATCCATGGGCAAAGTTTATCTAAAATAAATTAAAGTGCAGAAGAACTAACGATGGGTCACGAAGGCCAGCATCACGTATGGTGGTCAGGGCATATAAATAGTACCTGTCACGCAACTCAGGACAGTCGCCTTCTCACCTACGAAGAACACATACAGTAGCACATGTCCTACACGTGGATATGGGAACTCCCGTTTCCACCTCCACCTTCCATTCCTTCTGCAGACTGGGAGGAAGAAGGGCGGGAGCTCCTGGGGCGAGGCTGACCATTTGGTCCCACCGGTGTGCCTACACCAGGACTTATTTGGGAAGCTGCATCATCGGATTCCCAGCGTTCCAACTCTTCCCGCACCAGTCGTTCCATCTGTTCCCTGTGGATTTCACTGTCACGACCCAGCCTTTCATCCTAATCAAGGAAGGAGAAACCAAGAAGTTGAGGCAGAGTGATGCACCCTCTCGTACTTAGAAGTTGCCTTAGGAAATCTGGGGACCCAATCATCTGTACTTAGGTAAGGCTGGAGCAATAACACCAGCCTTAATGGCGATTCTGAGAAGCAATGGAGTAATTTATAGTAATAAATTTATAGTAATTTATAGTAATAAATTTATAGTAATTTATAGTAATAAATTTATAGTAATTTATAGTAATTCTACAGTCCGGTTAAGGCAGTTCGCATCAGTGTGAGGAGTATTAAGAAAGCAGCACCTCTGGGTTATCATTTTATCTGCACTGATCTGCAGGTACAGGGAAAAAACATCCTCTCAGATTAAGGGTTACAAACTATGACCCTGACACTTTATAGCATCAGGGTGTTTCTGTTTCAGACGACCACTGACCTCAGCCACTCCGTCCAGCAGCCTTCCCAGCACCTCCCTTCTCTTCAGTTTGGCCCGCTCCATGATCTCCAGCTTCACTATCACAGCATCAATCTTGGACACAATGCTGCCGATGGAGTGTTCCATTCGGTCCACCCGTCTCACTAGGCTGCAGGAAACGTGGTTGAGAGGGGCAAAGCCACCTTGTGTTGCTGGCTTTTCGGCCCAGTTGGTTTGTCAAATGGAACTGCTAAGATTTTTTTTTTTTCTTAAACAAGATTATGATCTAAAACACTTTCTAAATAGTCTCAAACTTTAGAGAGAAACTCTTACACACTGCTGGTGGGAACGCTAAATGGCACAACCTTTTTGCAAGTCAACACTGTATCAGAAGTACGCCTATCAGAGAAAGGTATGGCCTGTTCTTTCTTTCAGATATTCCATTTTTTGAAAAGTTTTAAAGGACGTAAGTATGTGCGTAATTTTTGGCTACAGGGATATAGGGTTCTGCTTATTAATAGTGGGTCACTGAAAAATGGTTACTTTAAAAATTAATCGACGATTGCTTAAATATACTATTCTTCATCTATACAACAGAATTCTAAGAAGACACCAGAAATTATACTGTGACAATATTTAATGCAACAGAACGATGTTCACATTCTAATGATGAAATAGAAGGATGTCAGCTATAATGTAAATAAAGAAGTTAGAAAATAGTATGCTCACTTACGATCCTATTATTTTGAATAAACAAAATGCTATATAAATACTTTAAAGACATTTAATAGGAGACAAAACTTCTGGAATGGTGGCATGAGAGCCCTGGAGGCCCTCTCCCCATCGAAACAACCATAACTTGTGAGAATTATTCTTTTTTTTTTTAATTTCTGGAAATTTTCTTAAGGGCATACAACAAACGAAGAAGCTTTTATTTAAGAAAATCCACTAAAGCAGCTGCACAGCACAGGGGATCTGCTCGGTGCTTTGTGACCACCTAGAGGGGTGGGACAGGGAGGGTGGGAGGGAGACGCAAGAGGGAGGGGATATGGGGATATATGTATACGTACAGCTGATTCACTCTGTTATACAGCAGAAACTAACACAATACTGTAAAGCAATTATACTCCAATAAAGATGTTTAAAAAAGAAAAAGAAAATCCACTAAATTTCAGTAAGAATACGAGTGAGTGATACTGGAGCCACAATCTGCCCTCTCTCTTGCTCCCTAGGTCAGTGTGACAGAGCTCCACTGGGGGTGGGTGCGGCAAAGAACACCCACTCCTATCCCGTCAGCTCCTAGTGGGGGGCTACACTATCTCCCAGGGAGCGGCAGGCTGCCAGCACTTCTCATCCCTATGCCTCCACCTCCAAGTCCACGATGCAGAGGCTCTAATCCAGGCAAGAGTGGATGAGAGGCAGAAGGCTCTTTTCTCCCACTCAGCTTCCAACGGTAGGGCGGATTTTCCATGCTGGGAGAGGTGAGCTGAGAACGCCAAAGGCTGCCATCCCAGCCCAGCGCCTTATTCATGAAGCAGGGGTGTCACTGTGAGAGAGATGGGCCAGCCGCTAGTTCTGGAGCAGTGGCACAGAAGTTTTGCCTAGGGGGAGAATCAGGCCATAGGACAGAGCTCCAAAGCTTCCCCAAGTGAACTTGCTTTAACTTGGAACAAACTGTGGGTAAAATCAAGCCTAAGAATGTTCTCGAAAATGGGAGACCGCAGTGGTAAGCAGTTAAGAGGAGGCCGGTCACTTCACGAGGCCATCAAGTTAAACTGTTTACCCGCAAGTGTACCAGAAAGAGCCAGGGACAGAGACAGCCAAGAAGACAGCTAAAGACCGGCTTCAAAACCTACCCCTGCAAAGGGACCTGAATCTCACTGCATCACACTGTGAAGAAATCTGTATCCCAAGACATTATTGGAAACAATAGGCCGATCAGCCAACAATTAGCAGAACTGAAGGGGCAGACGTAATATCAACAGAGGCAGAAGGCTTAACAGAGAGAAGAGGAAAAGGGAGAAGACAATGCAAGCCCTGCTAAAACCTCTGTCTTCCCAGGATGACGGTGTGCATGGTCAGGGTGTGACCTCTGAGAAGTGACATCAGCAGCTTCACAATGCGGGGGAAACAGACTTCACTAAAAAACAAACACACAAATGACAACAAAAACAAGCTCCGGGGGGAAGGGGAATTTATACATATATACGATATTATTTAACGTCTCCAGGTTTCAAAAAAAAAAAAAAATTACGAGACACAAAGAAAGAGGAAAATGTGACCCATACACAGGAAAAAAAAAAGCGGGCAATAGAAACTTCCTTTGAGAAGGCCCAGATACAGACGGACTCAGTAGACAAGTCAAGGTAGCTGTTCTAAATATATTCAAAGAACGAAATGAAATCACGCGTAAAGGAAAATAAAGGGCAGTATGATGGTCCTGCCTCATCAGGTACAGAATATCAATAAAGGGAGAGAGACTGTTAGAAAGAACCAGACAGAAATGCTGGAGTGAAAAGAGTAAGACATGAAGTGAAAAATTCACTAGAGGGTCTCAAGACTACATATGAGGCAGCAGAAGAAAACCCAGCAAACTTGAAGATAGATGGGCAGAAACTATGCAATCTAAAGAAAGAACGGAGAGAAAAAAGGATGAAGAAAAATGAACAGAGCCTAAGAGAAACATGGGATATCATTAAGACCCCAACTACACATAATGGGAGTCCCAGAAGAAAAGGAGGGAGAGAAAGGAGCAGAAAAACATTTGAAGACACAGTGGTTGAAAACTTCCTATATCTGATGAACATATTATGCATCCAAGAAGTTTAATAAACTCCAAGTAGGATAAATGCAAAGAGATCTACACTCAGATATATAGGAAAAATACTGAAAGACAAAGGCGAAGAAAAAAATCTTGAAAGCAGCAAGAGAAAAATGACTCGTCACATACAAGGGAACCTCAGTAAGACTAACATCTGTCTTCTTGTTAGAGACAGTGGGGGCTAGAAGGTAATGAAGGTGAAATAAAAATATCCCAGATAAAGAAAAAGTGAGAGAATTCATGCTAGCAGGCCTGCCTTAGAAAAGATACTAAAGGAAGCTCTTCAGGCCAAAAGCAAGTGATTCCAGATAGTCATTAGAATCCACATAAAAAACCAGAGAGCACTGGTAATGGTAATTATTTAACTATAAAGGATAGTATAAATGCATATTTCTTCTTTTTTCTCTTAACTGATTTAAAAAGCAATTGTAGAAGACAATATGTGCATACTTATATTATTGGGTCTATAACATATAAAAATGTAATAGTATATTTGATAATAACAGGACAAATGAGGTAGGTAAGAGCAAAGTTGCATTGGAATACAGAAATGATATCAGATAGTAACTTGAATCCACAGGAACGAACGAAGAGAACCAGGAATGGTAAGTAAGAAGGTTAATACAACAAACTCTATGTACTTATCTCTTGTTTCTTGTCTCAGCTCCTTTAAAAGATATAACATTATATAAAGTGATAATTATAAGAATGTAATGTTGGGTTTGTAATACACATAGGTAAATGTGTATAATAATGGCACAAAAAGGGAGCGGAGTTGATAGTTATATAGAAATGATATTTCTATATCTCACTGGATTAATTAACAGTATAAATATGAAGTAGATTCTGATAAGTTGATTTGTATATGTTAAGTCCTAGAGCAGCCACTAAGAAAATAACTAAAAAATATTGTGAAAAAAATCATTAAAGGAATTAAAATGTTACACCAGAAAATATTTACTTTATGTAAAAGAAAGCAGCAAAGAAGGAAAAGAGGAACAAAAAAGACCTATAGAAAACAAAAAATAAAATGGCAAAACTAAATCCAATTATAGCAATAATAACATTAAATATAAATGGAGTAAACATTCTAATTAAAAGGCAGAGATTGTCAGATTGGATAAAAAGACCAGATCCAGCTATATGCTGTGTAAAGGAGACACACTTTAGATTCCAAGATACAAACAGGTTGAAAGTAAAAGGATGGAAAAAGATATATCATGCAAAAAGCAACCATAAGAAAGTTGGAGTTGCTATAGTAATGTCAGATAAAAAAGACTTCAAAACAAAAAAATTTACTAGAGATAAAGTTGGACATTTTATAATGACAATAGGGTCAATCAGTTAGGAAGATACACCAATTATAAACACGTATGCACCTAACAAGAGAATTCAAAATATACAAAGTAAAACCTCACAGAAATGAAGTCGATAATTTAATAATAAGAGTTGGGGAATTTAATACCCCACTTTCAAAAAGTGGATAAAACTAGGCAGAACAACAAGGAAATAAAAGAACTGAATAACACTAAAAACCAAGTAGACCTAAAAAAACATCTATAGAATATTCCACTCAACAACAGAACATACCTCAAACGCACATGGAACATTCTCCAGGATATACCATATGCTAGGCCATAAAAACATAAAAGAATAAACACATGTAAATGGAGACAAAAACACCACAATGTTAACTGACATTTTTGGTTGCTGAGAATATGAGAGATTTTAATATTTTCTTTTGTTTTTCTTTATTTGCTAATTTTCCTATAATGAACATATTACTTTTATAAAAAGAAAAAACACCAATAAAAGTTATAAAAAAGAACTGATGATTAGTAATGGAAAAGACAAATTGAGAGAGGTGGGAAGAACTACTGAGTGTCATTTTGATTCCTGTCAACTCAAATTCTGCCAATTCCTTTATACTTACACTTGAAACTCTTCGTAAGAAACCCCACTGGAGATGCTTCCCCTCCTTCTGGAGCTATGCCCACTGTCTTCATCATCATCCTCCTCAGAGTCATCCAGGCTTCGAGGGAAACTTCGGCTGCTCATGGGGCGTGGTAAAGAGCTGTGATCCAAGTCCAGGTCCTCCTGGAGAACATGGTATCACTGAGTGATGAGCAGGAACCCCCAGACTCCACAGAAGCTTCACTGAGGGCATGGGCAAATGGGAAATGGGTGTGTGCCATTTACCCAGGATTTCTGTGAGGTTAACACCAGACTGTGATTCTCACACTTTTCAATTTTAGATTGGCAAATTTTCAAAACAGATTTTAATGACCAGCAAGAAGCTGCTAACTTTTTGTTTGGACAAGAAAGAACAGTAAAAACAGAGCAAAGCAGAGAAAAAAGTAAATGAAGAAATATATTATCTTTTCATAAAAGTTAACATAGGTAATAGCTACAAAGGAAGGAAGGATACAATCTTAGAATAAGAACTGTATTAAATACAGCCACGTGAAAATATTACTCATTGTCTTCTTGTTCATATTTCACTATGACTGAAGTTTTTCACCTATTGGCACTGTTCGGTGGAGCAGCATTTGGAAACCACTGTTCTGTACTGTCTACTCATAGGAAACTAACTTTTTTGTGTGACATTAATTTGTATTTTCTGTACCTCAATTACCATGATTTTTTGTTTGTTTGTTTAACCATTTATTCATTTATTTAATAAATGTATTTAGTTTTATTTATTTATTTTTGGTTGCATTGGGTCTTTGTTGCTGGGCGTGGGGCTATCTCTAGCTGCAGCAAGCAGGGGCTACTCTCCCTTGTGGTGCCCAGGCTTCTCACTGTGGTGGCTTCTCTTGTTGTGGAGCACGGGCTCTAGGTGCGCAGGCTTCAGTAGTTGTGGCACGCGGGCTCAGTAGTTGTGGTGCATGGGCTTAGTTACTCTGTGGCATGTGGGATCTTCCTGGACCAGGGCTCGAACCCGAGTCCCGTGCACTGGCAGGCGGATTCTTAACCACTATGCCACCAGGGAAGCCCTTAACCATCTATTTTTAAAGTTAAAGCTTTAAATTATGTTTTCTGATTATAAAAGCTCATGTAAGTTTATTTTTAACAGTTTCATTGTAAGTATTCAAATGGAAGGCAGCTGTTAGTTTTATTTTATTATAAATGATAATTTAAAGAACAACTAATTAATTGTATCTCTCCTGAGAAATCTTTTTTTCCCATTCTCACGGACACTGTGAAGTATATAACCACTCAGGTTTCCCCTCAAGTGGCTTTACTAGAAAGCTTAGGGCTAAATTTGTTGCTCAATCTTATTAAGCATATGTATTTTTGTGGAATGCGTTTTTTTTTAGTTTCATTCACATTCAGTTTTATATCTCAGTTTTGTTTTGCTTCACTCTTCTATTTTTTTACATTTATGCTAACATTGCATTTTAATATATATATATTTTAACTTTTATTTTCTCTTGGAGTGTAGCCGATTAACGATGTCGTGACAGTTTCAGGTGCACAGCAAAGGGACTCAGCCACACATACACACGCATCCACTCTCCCCCAAACTCCCATCCTTTTTGGAGTAAGCAGGGTACTACTACATCAACTGAGAGAGAGAGAGAGAGAGGAAGAAGGAAACAGAGAAGACACACACACACGCTCTCAGTAATCCACTACTTAGTAAGGTGTTTGAAACATGGTAGGTAAAGAATCAATCATGTGCTCCTAAACTAGACCCACCCTCTCTTTTTCCAGGTCGTCTCTCATCTGCTGGTGCTCACGTTCTGTCAGTTCTTGGTCTCCATCCTGGTCGTACTTTGTGAATATTGCCTCAATCTCTGCATCAGTATGGCCCTTCCTGAAATTAGTGAGAGGTTACAGATGAACTCATTCATGTACATGGTCCAGCCCAAACACAGAGACATCCACATGCAGGAGGAAAGGAGAAACTGCTGAGTCAGGGCCAGTCCTCCTCTTACAATACATTCCAGAAAGACACCCACCTCTGAAAAAGAAGTGTCTTCATGAGCACTTGCGTCAGCCTATCACCAAGGATTTACCTTTACACAAGGACTTTCCCAGGGCCACAGAAATTGTGATTCTTACCCTTTGAGATCTTGTCGAAGTTCATCAAAGTTTAACTTGCCTCCCCCCTGCCGCAGACTCTCTGAAATGTCATCCACGGTATTTTTCTTCAGTTTTAGTTTGACCAAGGCTTTATGGTAGCCCTGTTGGAAAGAAAAGACTTGATTTAGTTTATCCTCCTTTTGCATTTGCTCTGCCTTCCAATTACAGTGGTAACTACTGTAAACCCAGTGGCAAGAACAGTGCCTGATGTAAGTGGGCCACAAAACAAGTATGTGTTGGATGAATGATGGATGCATCCCGAGTTGTCTGTGAAGCTCTTGTGGGAGAGTTATATGGGAAGAGTGAGGGTCTTTCCATAAATCAAGAGCTAGGGGCCTTTTGGTTTGTATTCACGTTTAGGTTAGAGGAATGAAAATCACTGTGTTCCACAGCTGTCTGTCTCAGAATATGTAGGAATGTGCAACAGTTCTTAAGAAACTGTTCTTAAGAAACTGGTAATTTCCTTACATATGTCACGTGTGTGAAAAAATTTTGGTGACTCACTAACAAACGTAGTAAGGTAGATAGCTAGTGGGAAGCAGCCGCACGGCACAGGGATATCGGCTCGGTGCTTTGTGACAGCCTGGAGGGGTGGGATAGGGAGGGTGGGAGGGAGGGAGATGCAAGAGGGAAGACATATGGGAACATATGTATATGTATAACTGATTCACTTTGTTATAAAGCAGAAACTAACACACCATTGTAAAGCAATTACACCCCAATAAAGATGTTAAAAAAAAAAAAATTTCGGTGACATGGAGACGAGGATCTTTCACGCATACATGGCAGGCAGACCTTGCTATGCACGGCAGCACGGGGCTGTGCAAACCACCGTGCAACGTGTGAAGCGATGCAAACGATCAATAGGAAAAATTATGATTGTTCTGTAACCTTTAAAACTTCTGTCAAAATGTTAAAACGTTAAAAACTCCCTTGGTGTTGGTTATAAATTTTACGGAAATTTAAAAAATAGTAAAATGAATATTTTAGTACGTTGACATTTTAATCAGTAGAAACATCGAAAATTAAAGTTTTACTTGTTTGTTAAAAAACTTATCCAGAGCAGTGTGAACAGTGCTTGCATTCTTCTTGTTGTTGTGTAACTTACAATATAGAGTGAGCATCTTTTCTACGTCTTGATGAGTTATCATAATCCTTTCTTAACCTGTATCAGCTTCCAACATTTTATCCCTTGCACTTTCAAAGTTGTGAAATATCTCCAAGAGCTCCTTTAATGTGAAGTTTGTTGCCAGTGTGATTTCCTCTGAGACACCTTTATCCTACTCATCACAGTCACTTTCCTCATTTATGCTGATAAATTTGCCTTCACTGAGTTCTTCTGGCTGCCGTCTAGCTCTCGAATGGTGGCAGTGTGAACGCTCCCCTGGCCAGCTACGTATTTCTTCTGTAAATCCATTACGTTTGTTTTTAATTTCACTTCCAGTGTTATCACTCCTTGTTTCTTTCCTATACTTTCTTCTTTGCTGGCCTATTCTCTATTTTAGTTATGCATCTTTGTAAAATGTCACATGGTTTATCGCTGGGAGATAAGGGCACAACTACAAGTTTTGTACGTAAACTGAATAGCAGATGCTCAGTGACCATCCTTGACTTTGAAAGAAGGGACGTTATTAGTGAAGTTCGTCCTTCGTGCTATTACTCACAGCTAATATACTGTAACAACTGAAATTTGAACTACGTTGAGAGGCTCGAATTACTTAACTGAAATCACTGATACCGTGCACGTCAGAACCGAAGTACAAAGTGAGGACTGCTTGTGTTACCCCGGGGATTTGCTAGCATGTAATCGACTATTATGCAAAGTTCAGGGTAACACAAACGTTAGGTCCTGTCCAAGGGACTTTGTTTTACACAGCGGAAGTTCTCTCACAGACAACATTGTCCTGTGGTTTGAACCAAACGGAAAAATATTATGCTTAAGGAGCCACTGTGCGTTCGCTGAATGGTGACAGGGAACAAGCTGTGTACTTCAGATGCAGTTACTTGTTGTTGTTTAAGTTTTATATTTTAAATCAAGCATAGAAGTCACATTAAGAAGAACAAAGCTGCCCAGCTTTCCTGCCCCGCCCTTCCATTAACAAGTAAACACTTCCTGAGAAGGTGCGTAAGTGAAAGTTCTCAGGCCCTTAGGTCGCGGCCTTGATCCAAGGACTTTTTCCTTTGACTATTTTAACACTTCCCTGGAAGGTCAGGGTAAAGAGTGAACAACAGAATATTTGCCTCTAAAACGTCTTTCCCTTTTTTTTTTTTTTTTTAATCGTAATTAAGATAGACGAAGGGAAAATGTCTTTATATAATCTTCCCTTCCCGTTTATTCTGAACTCTGGATCTGAAAGTGAGAGCCGACTAGAGGAGATACCAAAATAAATAGGGGATGAACCCAGGAGCTCAGCTCTTAAGAGGCAAAAGAGATTATTGAGAATTTAATTCTAGGGCACTAAAGGATTCCCAGAATTTAAGTTCAAGCTAGCATTATATCCATCTCTATCTCCGGCATAGAGAACATTTAAATTATTCCTGGAACATAGCAATCTACTCTTTAAGTGGTGTCAATGGATCAATGTTGATTTGGCAATCTGGCTGAAACAATGTTCGTTTTATATAGAAAATAAAACGATTCTGAGAATTAGGGCTTGTCATACCTTTCTGACAAGATCCGAGAGTTCCATTTCAGCTTTCTGCTGGGCCAAATCAGATTTAACTTCAGAGTAAGTATCATTGATGATGGCCAAAAACATATTCTGTTTGTAAATCAAAGGAAGGTAGAGATTAAAGAAGAAACCTAGATATATTTTGTTAACATCAATCTAAAATTTGACATGTCTTTTTTTTTTTTTTTAACAATTTAGGTATTTTACGAAGTCATCAATTAATAGTTTGCTACCAAATTCTTTGGGAAAATTAGTTTTTCCATTGTCATGGCAAGGGAAAATGCAATATATATTCTTACTTACAAAACCATACATTGATATATTTTGCAAAAAGAGACAATAATGAAATAGAACAAAATATTAATGTATTTACCTATGAATGGTGGGATTATTTCATTATTTTTGATTATCTATGTTCTCTACATTTTTTCATCTGACATAAATTATTAGAGGTGTAGAACTCTAAAGAGCTCCTCAAATTTCAACAGTCAATACAGACAAGTGGAATTCTACGCTTATTCCAAATATTGTTATAATAGTTGAGATTCCAGAACACATTTTAAGGAGATAAAAAGACCTCTGCAAACAGAAACATGGTAGGCCTAGTAGAAAGAGAGTCAAGAAAAGCTTAATGCTAAAGACAGACTTTGGAGTCGAGCAAACTTGGGTTTCTGTCTTGGCGCTGCTACTCCTAATTTGAAAATTTGTTTGTTTTTACATTTATAAAATGGGAGAAATAGTAGTACGTCCCCTACAGATTTGTTGTAAGGATTAATGAGTTCATCTACGTAAAGTGCTTAGGACAGGGCCTAATGGATGGCAAGTGCTACATAATTTATAGCTATTATTATTATTCAGTGGTGGTTAGTTCATTTTCCTGACTTGTCCCTTCCCCACTATAATGGGTTATATTTCTAACACCTATTTCCAACGGGTTTCTCAAAGCATCACACCTACGGATCAGGCCCTTCTTTAACATGCCCTTCCATTGTTTTTCCTTTTTAGCATGTAACTATGGTTTGTGACTGTACAGTTGTGTACTACGTCTGTTCTCCCCACAAGTCTGTGGAATCTTCATGAGGGGAGGGTTGGTATCTATTTTCCTTACCACTTGCATCCCCAGTACCCAGCACATTGCCTGGAATATAGTGGCTCAGTAAATATTTATTGAATGACTGATGAATGAACAAATGAGAGCTCTAGTATTTTAATGAGCTACTAAATCTCTAAGAATTAAGGAGGAATGCCGTTTAAGATTCTGTAGCAGAAATGAGAACAGAATATAAAACACACGTAAGTTCCTGGCTTAATGCTTGATTCTAAGGGTGGACAGTTGCAGTCAGTGGACCATGTCCCACCTTCGCCCATCCAACACAGGCATCTAATGTTCCATTTCTGTTTCCAAATGATGGTTAGCTAATGCCTGCAAGTGTCTTAGTTGAAATGGATTAAAGTGTGTGTCCTCTGAAGAGATTTCAAAAAATGGAAAGTGACTGAGAACGGCTCTCGAAGGTGTGGGGAGAGGAAGTTCACCTCGTCTCCATCCTGTCTCACAAGCTTCACTTAATTGTGGGATGGACTTTGCAACAGGAGGTCTTTCCCTGTTGATGGCAGGGCTTTTGCCTCCTGACTCAGCTGAGCCTCCGCATGCCACTGTGGCTTTTTAAGTGGCGGCAATACGTTAACACCCGCAGTCATCTCAGAACAGTGGCCAGCCCCGCACTTGGCTTGCCATTAAAAAAAAAAAAAAATCCGTATTGACAGTAGCTTCCTCTCTCTCTGGAGGGTACAGGGAGAACAGTTCCTTTTTGTTCAGTGGTACAAATAAATATTTCAGTATAAACACAAAAACTAAGAGCTTTTCACGTTCTAGTGATTGATCTGATAAAATAACTGAATAACGTAGGTGCACTGCCTACTAGAGGACAATATTCAAACAAGCCCACACTGGAGCATTTCCAATTGCCACCATCACGTCCCTCACTTGGCAGACTGACGTACAAAGAACACTTAGGTGGCCTGAGATTTTTATTCTCTTAGTAGACATTCAGGGATTCAGCTGCTCCAGAATTCAAAGTACTACCAATGTTAGAGAGTAACAAAGGCTTACTCTTCCCTCTTTTTTTTTCTTTAATATATAACAGGAAAGAGAAACTTTTTTTTTTTTTTTTTTTTTTGCGGTAAGCGGGCCTCTCACTGTTGTGGCCTCTCCCGTTGCGGAGCACAGGCTCTGGACGCGCAGGCTCAGTGGCCATGGCTCACGAGCCCAGCCGCTCTGCAGCATGTGGGACCTTCCCGGACCGGGGCACGAACCCGCGTCCCCTGCATCGGCAGGCGGACTCTCAACCACTGCGCCACCAGGGAAGCCCTAAAACTAATAATGATACATGCATATAGCAAGATATAAATGGATTTTCATGCTATTCCTGATTCTTTGAGTACCATTAAAGTACATCTAATTCTCAATCAGTAAATACATATACTTAAGCACTAAATACCTGGACGAACTCTGGAGCTCTTACAACTGAATTAATGAACTTTATACAAAGGATCTTTAGAAAATCCATTAAAAATGGAAACAATGTTTTTTTTCTTCAAATGGTTAAGATTTTATTTTCTTAAGGAAAATCTTAAGTGTTAGTGTTTAAATGAAAAATACCCATGCCTAGGTTAAGCTCACTTAGTTTAATACTTTCTTAGTGGAGTGGACAAACAAATGTATAAATGTTAACATGAAGAAAAAAGTGCCTTTTAAAAAATCTTAATTAATTTAAGGCCAAAATGTTAAAAATATGCATCTGTACCAAATCAAAAGAATAAAAGGATTATTTGTGAAAATAATACTTAAAGCCATTTCCATTCATTGTGAGATTTAGTTTTAAATTAAAATTTGAATACTTTTTGTAGGCAGTCTCTAGATATATTAAATATGAGTAAGTTAAAACAACCTATCTTGATCTTGAGACGCAATAATTCACTCAAATGTTACTCCTGACACCCTGCATCTGGCTGGCTTTGTCAGTTTCTATTTTTAAAAAAGAAAAGAAGAAGGAGAGAAATGAAAAGTCACTCAAGCGAGTAACCACAAAAGTGCTGACACTCGTGTTAAAAAAAAGCATGTAAGCGTATTCTACTTCTTAAAGGGCAAAGCACTAGTTTAGGAAACTATACATTTGCACTTGATCTACTTCTTTTTTTTGCACTGAGTACATATATAAATGAAAGATCCTGGAAAAAATACTTGGTGAAGACTTAAAACTGTGAGTGAATGAGAAGTAAAATAAAATATGTTTCCTGATACCCACGTTTTTTACTACTTCCTGAGTCTTTAAAAAACTGATAGGGAATAAAGTGCGAGAGAAAAGAAGAGATGATGATTTATGATGGTGATACATGAAGTGTAAAGCACCTCGGTACAAACAACAAGTGTACATACCAAAAGGATGAAGAACATAAAGAACACAAACGTAGTGAAATAAATTGGTCCCAAAACTCGATTAGCTTCCTCCATCTCTGCGAAGTTGACGTCACCCAAAATGATACGGAATTGAGTGAAGCTACAAAAACAAAACAAAGCACAACACCACAGTACGAAAACAAAGAACGTCCGGCATTCTTCTGACATAACATTTCTTAAAAGATGATTTCATACTTTTGGACCTTTTGTTTTTTAATCAGCGTGGAAAGCTGCCAAATAACAGAAACGTGTCAACCCCTTCGGAAAACTCGTTACTCATATGAGCCACTAGAGCCTTCTAAAATCAAAAGAATATGCTTTCGTGCTAACTATGTTATTTCCATTTGGTAAAAAGAAAATATATTATTAGATGGCTTATAAAGCAATAGGCTCGAAGAAAGTAAGACGTAATCTGGGTAAAATATGGTAACCCTAAACCTTCACAATGGTCACCCTGAGTCTAAATTTAAAATCTCGTAAGAAAAAAAGATTTTTGAAGGATAGTCAAAATTGTACATGTACGAAGATGCACTATTTCAATGCACCTAGAGTGGGGTTGAGAATTGCTGCACGTTGCCAGATGCTGGGTCTTTATCAGTACAGTTGTTTCCATTCCTGACTTTCATCAGACAGCAACATGAATCAGGGTTCCTCATGCACAAAGCCCCATTAACTCCTATTATCACGATCATCTTATTTCCTAACTAACTCCTTTCTAAGTGACATGGAAGTCTGAAATGGTTTTTCATATCCTATTCGAGAACTTTGGAAAAAGACTGAAAATTCCTGTATTGGTTTGAGCTTCTCCTGGAATATTAGAAATACCCTTTTCTTCTTAGAAAATAGGCTGAAGTTTGAAGTTTATGGCAACATTATTTAATAGGAATAAAAGTATAGGCAAAGGTCTCTTAAATGCTACCATCTGCATGTGGTGCTAAGACCTCAGTCTTTGGAACAGAGTTGGTTTACTATAGCTGTTCTTCTATATCTTACTACTTTCGGGCTCTGTCTTAAACATTAATGTTTCAGAAGGTATTGTCATCTTTGCATTGATGGGTCAATGTTTCTGGGAAAGAGAATTAATTCTTTTTTGTTGTTGTTTTTTTATTTTGTTTTGTTTTTTTGCAGTACGTGGGCCTCTCACTGTTGTGGCCTCTCCCGTTGCGGAGCACAGGCTCCGGACGGGCAGGCTCAGCGGCCATGGCGCACGGGTCCAGCCGCTCCGCGGCATGTGGGATCCTCCCGGACCGGGGCACGAACCCGTGTCCCCTGCATCGGCAGGCGGACTCTCAACCACTGCGCCACCAGGGAAGCCCTAATTCTCATTTTAAACAACTACTTTTAAGTACTTGGTAGTTAAATAGCCACCGTGAAGGTTTATTTAACCTCGAGAAGGCAGCACTGTCTATGATGAAATTTTTCTTCTTAATTTCATACTTACATACACTCTTGGAAAGTACTGAAGTCATCAACCTGAGTGCCAAAGACAAGGTATGCCAACTGAGCGTATGCTAAGAAAATAATGAAGAACATAATTGCAAAGCCAAAGAGGTCTTTGGCACACCGAGACATGGTTGTGGAGAGCTGACTCATGGTCCTGTTAAAGTTGATGAATTTGAAGAGCTGTAAAAGAGAGGGGAGATGAGACACGAGGATGAATGAGTAAACAAACTGCGGTATATACGTGTGATGGGTCATTATTCAGCCCTATGAAGGAAGGAAATTTTGATTTGCTACAACACGAATGAAACTTGAAAGCACTGTGCTAAGTGAAATAAGCCAGACACGAAAAGACAAGTATTGCATGATTCCACTTACGTGAGGTACCTAGAGTAGGGAAATTCACAGAGACAGAGGAGAACAGAAGTTACCAGGAGCTGGAGGGAGGGGGAAACGGAGAGTCAGTGTTGAATGGATAAAAACGTTGCAGCTGGGACGATGAAAAAGTTCTGGACGCGCACAGTGGTGATGGTTGTACAACACTGACAGCACTGTGAAGGTACTTAATGCCACTGAGTTGTTCACTTAAAAGCAGTTAAAATGGAAAATTCTGTTATGTATATTTTACAACAGAAAGAAAGAGAGGACAAAAATGACTTGCTTTTTTTCAAATCCAGCCACTTATATTTTCTCATTTATAGTGAAAACAAGTTTAATTATAATTAAAATGACCATTGATATTTTTCTCCTGGAAAGAATAAAACAAAGGAGGAAAAAACCCCACAAATGAAAACTAGCTAGATAAATGACAAGGAGCTACTGTGTAGCACAGGGAACTATACTCAACATCTTGTAATAACCTATAATGGAAAAGAATCTGAAAAAGAATGTATGTACGTACATAGGTATGTAACGGAATCACTTTGCTGTACACCTGAAACTAACACAACGTTGCGAATTAACTGTACTTCAATAAAAACAAAAAGAGTTAACATAAAAAAACACTAGTTAAGGGACTTCCCTGGCGGTCCAGGGGTTAAGACTTCACCTTCCCATACAGGGGGTGTGGGTTCGATCCCTGGTCGGGGAGCTAAGATCCCACATGCCTGGCGGCCAAAAAAAACAAAACATAAAACAGAAGCAATATTGTAACAAATTCAACAAAGACTTTAAAATTGGTCCACATCCAAAAAAGAAAAAACGTCTTTAAAAAGAAGACACTAGTTAAAAAAACCTCCAGAAAATACTTATTGTATATTAACAGTCACTTATCGTGCATGAAGTTTGTGCCAGGCATTGGCCAGGGCTTGGAGTGAGGATCTGAACCGGGCTCTATCTGACTGCACAGCCACACGGCGCATTTCTGTAGACGAGGCACAGAGGATACTGCCCAGGTTCGGCAGCTCGAGCCCAGAGGGCAGGACACACTGCACGGCTCTAGCTAGGAGTCTCGGCGGAAGGAAGTGGGCAGATCCGTTAGAAGCTGAGCTCCAATCTCTGCCTTAAAGAACCTAATGGTTCACAAGGTCTTGGGGGCAAGATGTTTACAGGCGAAGCACTAAACGAGACGAACACCCTGAGGCACACACTGAAAGGAAATCTCTAGAATTGTACTTAAAGACCTCTTATAAAGCACATCTGGCACAACAAAATGTTTCTGACGGCTGTTGTAATCACATTACTTGACACAATTCCTAGTAGTATTTCTAGGAGATCTTGATTATTGTTCTGTTTTGTGATAAAGGTACGGTACGTTAGTGATGGTTTCTCTTGAACGAACATATAACTGAATAAACAGCACGAGAGATACAGGACGAGGTCTAAGCGCCCTCTGATAAATCTCAGGCCTTCCAGATGTGAATAACAATTCGGGAAAATAAGTGACTGTTTGGAAAGTACCTTCTAGAACGGGGCTCTTCAACAGAATTTTCTCTGATGATGGAAATGCTCTGTATTTCCGCTATCTAATACAGTGGCCACTAGCCACATATAGACACTGAACACTGAAAATGCGGCCAGAGTGACTGAGGAACTGAGTGTTTAATTGCATGTCATTTTAATTAATTTAAATTAAAATCGAAATAGTTACTGGTGGCTGACAGCTACTATCTGGATGGCACAATCATAGAACTTAAGTGGTGACAGGTTGGCAGCTGCCCTCAAAAACAATGACATTTCCTCAATCTCCAGAATTGAGGCTCATCGTATATGAAGTGACCTGAGCTTTCACACACGAGGAAAGGCACACGGTGCCTTGGGAGAAGAAGGAAATGAGTCGTGAAGGTACTACTCGGAGGACCTGTCTGTCCCAATCTCAATTCTAGGTAAAGCTTCTCCGGCCTCCACCCGGAAAGGAGGCAATCCTTCTGGAGAACATTGCCAGTGCAGGATCTCTCCCTTTCCTTTCCCCACCCTTCCCCTCCTTTCTCTTAGTTCCTTTTCCTTCACCTGGTTCACCCCACTTACGGTGAAACTTGAACCTGTCTCTGGGTTAGCACAGCCAGGGGACCCCAGGCCCAGGTGACACACAAAGGTCTCTTAACGCATTTGTTAAATGAAACCTCCAAAGACAGGTCTTCCAAGAGTGCAGGTAGCAGGCAGACAGTGAGATGTACCGTCACGTGAGTATTGCTAGCTGACTTCACTTGTAAACGTGGGGCTGGCTGCTTACACTCGGCCACAGAAACCAATTCAAGTCCTTCAACATTTTGTGTGACTCACGTTAATAAAAAGATGAAAACGATATTAAAGATCTGAACCTGAAATTTATAAATTACCTTAATCCAGACAAAAAATACTATGACAGCAGCTATGTTGTTGAACTGTATTTGCCAGTATGCCAGATTCTCAAAGTTGGGGAAAGCATTTTGATCTTCTAGAAACTGGAGGAGCACCTCCACATTCGATGTTCTGTGTATGTTAATTCCTGCAGCTACCACTGACAGCTGGAAGACAAAAGATTTAGATATTATTGCAGTGTTCTAGAAATATATCACTTACCTTAAAATGACTAGTTTATCTTCCTTCACAAATGTATTAATTCTAGGGCTCACCATTCTACTCACCCAACGGCATGCATAAATTAAGTCACTCACACGGAGGGAAAGTGTAAAAAAGTAAAAGAATATATCGCTCGCACTTCCTTGGTTAGGAATAGAAACACAGTGAGCACACGTGTGCACGCATGTGCCTGCACACGCGCGTGCACACACCCGGGAGACGTCACTTTATTACAAAAGGAAACCCAAACAGGAACGCCTTCTGTTTTATTCCGCCACCTTCATGTAAATCACTTTCCAGCCTTGTGCTTTCCCAGGCCTCGTCTCGCTCTCTGTTTTTATTTGCGGGGTTTCTTTTTTTTCATCTTCCAGCCATCTATTCTTTCCTTTATTCAACAAACACATGGTGGATATCTGTGTACACAGCACCGTGCGAAGGCTCAAGAGGAACAAATACAAGTGGAAAGTACAAACCTCGTCCTCGAGAAGCTTATACTCTGGTTCAAGAGCAGATAAACACTCAGAGACGAAGAGTACAAAAACCTTCTAAGAAGCTGGCATCACACCACACAGGGGAAGGGTGAAACAAGACATGCTCAAAGGAGCGCCCGTGACAGGGAAGAATGAGCTTGGTCTTAGATGGCGGGAACGAAGGGCACAGAGGGCTCGACAAGGCTTGCAGTGGGTACATGAGAGCCAAGGGTTCCCCACTTGCTTCCTTCTGTCCTTTAACTCATGACCATACAACTCTTCACATCTGCTTTGGTTCTGGCCTATAAAAATCCGAGGGGAACGCTGGGCCCGCCTTGCACCCATCACCACTGGATTAACGTGTATGTGTGTAAAGTGCTAGGGGTCAGCCATAACCACCGGGCCCCCACATGGACCCCGAATCCACGGCGTGCGGGCTACGGCAGGTGCCGTGACCTCTGCGGTCCATCTCTCTCTTCTCGCGGATGATGGCCAAGGACCACCGCATCAGCCCTTCTTGAGATGCCTGTCTGGTGATTATCAGAGTCAGGGCCTGCCTGTCTGCCAGCCTCGGCTGCAAAAGCCAACCTCACCACCTTCCTCGTCTGCCCTGTGAAGGGTTCCCAGACTTAGTCTAGTATTTTTGCACTGGTGGTAGGAATACTTCCCTTGAGCTCTCTGGAATACCCTAATAAGTGTTTTTCTGCATGGACTTCACTGAGAAAAAAGGGCTGACTGACTGAATCTAAAAATAACCCTTTACCGACTCTCACTAGGTACCCTTTGTTTTTGCTCTGCCCAGGGCAAATGGAATAAAAATATGGAATAAAAATATGGAATACGTGGTCATTTATACAATGCCATAGAAATACACTAAATGTCCTGAGCCTCTTCCTTCAAAATAGAGAATGAGAGAGAAGAAGAGAGGAAAGAGGTTTGGTGGGCATTTGGGTCGTTACGTGGCTCTGAGTTTTCTTTGAGATTCTCATCTCTTATCTACGAAAGAACTTTCTTTCTCTGGCATAAGCTTCACGGAAAGCGTGCCCTATTTCTATTTCTAAAGGGTCAGAGACGGTTTCAGAGGAGAAGTAGGCTTCCAGTAGCCGCTCCCTGTTCTCATGGAAGCACACGCCTGAGCTGTTGTCTTGTCGGCGCTGAGAAGCACTTGCAAAAGTCTGCAGCTGCAGAGCCAAGAGACTAGCCTCACTTTCCATGACGTCATCAGCTATTTTTCCCGCGGTCTCCAAGGTGGGCACGAGGCAATTCACTGGGGTGTGAGATAGAAACATTAAAACTTCTAGGCAGGTGATGTGAAAGTGCTAGAATTCTACTTGTCTTTATTTTTATCCAAATACTTCAAATTCTATGCTGTGTATGTTTTTACAGATGTACTTATTACACCACTACACACACACACACACTTTATAAATAAAAACACACTAGGGTGTGGCATTTCATTGATATGTGTACATAATCAAAAAGTCGAATGCCGCTGACTAGCCCTTTGCTCACATTGAAGGTATTTGGTTAAAAAAAAAAAGAAAACATTAATTAGCATAATACCACACCCACTTTTTTACCATTATTCTCAATGACAGAAACATAAACGTATCCATGGAAACTAAAAAAGCAGAGTTTGCATCCTTAGGGCTCCAAATAATAATTGTTTTCCAGAATGATTTTCAGTGTATATGAACTGCAGTCTGCCATCGTGCGGTACAGAAATATTTTGAAAAATTATCTCCCATATCATCGCCTTTCCTGCCTCCTTAAGTACGGAAATTCTTCTGTAATTCTGTTCATTATTAATATGTTGAGAATTTGGGAATCAAGAGTTTAGCTACAGGAATTCTGTGATGTTACACAGCCATCGTGAAAGAAGGGGTGCACTTCTAACTGCATCAGGATCAGGTGGGTTCCATGCTGTATTCTACAGGAACGTGTATTTTATGTAAAAGTTATTTCTGAAGTACACATGTATGTGGCGTGAGGGCGGTGGCAGAGTGGCTAAGAGGGTTATCGTGAGGACTAAATGAACCGCCGTAGAGGAAAAGCACAAGGAACTGTGCCTAGCACAGACAGCTTCTGAAATGTTAGCAATTATTGTTATTACTGCACCTATTAATACCGTTATTGCCACGCAATACACACATACAGCTTGTTTATGTCTTAAGTCTCCTTTTACTTACATATGAATAACATTTTTTCTATATTTAATAGCATGTTAAAATACATTAAGTAACATACTTTCTATATATTACCAACTCACTCTAGTGATGATTTGATAATGACTTGATGTAAATGCTTCACAAAGCCAAACGAACTTTTGGCTGGGGAGGAACAATACTGGTTAAGAAGCAGGATAATAGAAGAGAGAATGCTAACAGGATAACGCATCACTGACTAAGATTTCAGAGGGGCAGCTCTGTCGCTGCACAGTGGAAAGGATGGACTTTTAAGCACGTAACCATTAAGCATGTTGTTATATGCTCTAATGTGTAAGAGACTAGCAGAAGATTATGTGTTATTGCTGAAGGGAGAAAAGCTTGCAAAAATACATCTTACAGTAAGGCCTCTGGAAGGAAGTAATTAAGATGATGCTGAAGAGAAACCGTCTTGAACAAGTGTTGGAATTTGTAACAGAGTCACGGGCAGGCAAGGGCTCCACAAGGGGTCACAGTCTTAACTCAATCATAACTCTGCCTTATGGTTTCCTGCACCTCCTACAGAAAACGCTGATAACCATCATTTACATTTTGTACACTGTGGACTATCTGCAGGACATTTGAAACTGCAAGGGGGTTTTCTCTGCCACCTCCAAAATTTCCGGGATGTTTCTTTATGCTGTAACTTTACACACGTGCAGAAAGATATAAACTGATTTTTGCTGTAGTCGAAGAAAAATATCATTAGCCAAAGCAGAATACACAAAATTGCTTTCTCCCCGCATCTCGTATGGCATGCCAAAGCCAAATACGAATTACTAACCCATTCTTGTTATTAGTGTGGCCAAGTGAGAGCTTATTGTAAATGCCTCTCCACTTCCATACGCAGAAGGGTCACTCATGCAACGTGAGAAAGTTAGTAACAGTGATGTTGATGTTATAGAGGAGAACCTTTAGATTCTCCTTCAGGAAGGTCAAGACGCACAGCACTGAGGGGAGCGAAGACTCTAACACATTTGTATAACAGGGTAGGGGATTTGGTGTTGTTCTCAAACCTACCACAATGATCACAACATCCAGACAATTCCAGAAACTCCTGAAATAGTGCAGCTTGTGAATGCGAATTTCCAGTATCTCTTCCACCACATAGTAAAGGATAAAGAAACAAAAGATAATCTCACAGGCTGCCAGGAAGAAATCGAAAGTCGTGACATATCGGATCAGCTTTACAGGCTGAAACTGCCAAGATGGAATCACACCGCCTGTTGCTGGGAATTCGACCAATAACCTGCGTTGCAATAAGAACAGTTAACACAACTAACAACGTCAACAGTGACAACAACACATGGATGCAGCCGGGAAAAAACATCGTCTATTCTGTCCCTGCTCTAAATAAAACTGAGACCACAAGTCACTCCAAACTAGTGGCAAAATGTTTTTATCACAGCCGGTAACTCCATCTTTGTAGAATTTTGTGTTACAAAAAGAACAAGCCTTCCCAAGGCGTCCCAGACCAAAGAGATTATTCGTCCTCCGTCTCCCATTTACGCTTCTGGTATTGAGACCACTCAAAATGCTATACACTTATTTTTAAATGTAGAAGTTAATCAACAAACAAGACTTTATAGGACTGTGATTAAATGCAAGTCCTTCAACTGGGTAATAAAGAACATAAGAAATATATGTCATCAATCAAGACATGTATGGCCTGGTTGAGAAGCAGGATGTCTCTTTCATATACATATAAAGACAGGGAATGAGTTTCTCATTCGTGCATTTGGTGACACCTAACCAGCATCAAATAATTTGCCTACAGGGACCATTTTGCTATCGGAACTTCTCAGAGCCTTATAGTGGATTGGTGCCCAGTAAACGTCTGACTGTCTGTAACACTGACATATGCTTTTACGTTCACAGTGATGGCGCTGATCTTTAGTGCTTTCTAATAACTGAAGTGAAGATGCTTCTTGCCAAATTCCCCATTGTAGGTGTCACACTGAGAAGGTGAAACGATTCACTTAATGGTACAATTTCCCTTCACACTAGAAACAGACTCTCTAGATCCTTAACTTGAAGGCTTTTAAAAGATCTCCAGTCAGCGATCAGGTGTAACCATCTCTCCCGTTACAGGATGGACAGGACAGGTGGCCACTCCTAGAACCTAAGAATCTAGGGCTCAAGCGTGAGCAATAATCAAGTATAGGCAAGGACTATAGCAACTGAGAACTGGTCAAAGATGTGTGAAACGTCTTCCTTCCCTGGCACTGTCAACCTCCTGTTTTCTTCCTATTCAATACGCTGGAGCGTAGGGGTGAGAACCAGAAACTCAGGAGGGCACTACTGAGACAGAGCCTTATGGCCGCCTCTACAAGGGCAGGAAGCAGCCTCTGTGTGCTGAGTCATCTCTCTCTGCCTGTTCTGGTCCTGCATCGTCAACCCCTCCAGAAATTGAGGCAACAATGTAGAGAAATGAAGCAACCGCCTTGACAATATTCACTCTTAAAGTATGGGGGGGGAGTGGGAGACATACTCATTTATACCTTCTATAAATAGATATTTCCTTAAACGTCAGTCAGAGTTGCCTGCCTGCGTGTATCCTCTTTCCGTGCTCACTGGAATCGTCAGCAGAAGTCCAACAATAATTGCAATAGATTTTCATTCATTTCTAGTCATAACTACTACTTGACTTAATGTGATATTGTTTTCTGCAAAAGTTATTAGATATAAAGACTGGGAAAGTCCAACTGGCTATGTAAAGCACAGCTGAGTTTAGCCTCAAAAATAATCACAGAATAAGGCTATTATGAGAATGCAGCCTTCTTATTTGGTGGGTAAATACGTGTGCAAGTAATTCATGTCAGCAGCGTCTGGATGTTGCTGCCATATTCACCAGGAGGATTAAAGCGGGTGAATCCTGGATCCCCCTTGCCTTGTTCTACGTGTTTTATAGCACATATTACCTTCTAACATGCTATCTAATTAATTTGTTTCCTTTGCTTATTGTTTATCACCTAATATCTCCTCCTGGTTGAATGTGAGCTCTACAAGGGCAGAGATCTTTATTCTGTCCACTGATGCATCCCAAGAGCCTTGAACAGTGCCTGGCACATATTAAGTGCCCAACAAATGTTTGCTGAATGAATGAATGAACAAGAGGTCCCAGACAAGCCGGTGGGATCTCTGTCAGTTTCCTCACTGTCACCAGAATGGTCATGATGACAAACATCACAGAGTCTGCAGAAGGAACTTTATGTGCCTTTGGTAATTCTTGAGCGTAAGCAGGTACCGGGGCACCCTACTGAGCACAGGCGTAGCCCCTGACGACTGTGCTCGTGTTCTAATCGCGTGCGCATCATCGGAGAACGGGAAACTCAGGGAAATGAGTCAAGATACGATGCCTGGGGGCCTTGGTAGCAGAGCATGGAGCAGTGATCATCCTCGTGACGGGAAAGGACTGATGTCAGCAAAACGCGGTGCTTTATCTGGGACGGTTCCAGCCTTGGGATGAACCTGGACCAGACTTGAGGTTCTTCCTGACTCATAATATCCCCGGATCCTAACTCCCTTCCTCCAAGAATCCCTATCCCAGTAAGCTTTTTGGTTTTCACCCCTCCTTGCTGTCAGCTCTGATCCTTGAAACTCTCATTTAGCCAACTGCAGGCAATGATTTTCTGGTCTAACTCCAGACTAGGACGTATATACAGACACACAGAAGTGGGAGGCACGAGTGCCCTTTATACACACCTGATCACACAGAACAGATTAATGTTGCCATTGTACACTGAGAAGTCAATAAAAGTTGCCCGGGTTCCCCGGTCCAGCCAGACATTTTTCTTGAGGTTAGCAATCTGAGCGGCTGTTTCCTCTCTTGTTCTTGACAGATCCAGGTAATAACCAGCTCCGCTGTAAGTTGCAATCATTCCCCAGTGGCTGCTCCCATTCAAGTCTTTTTCACTTGTGTAGATCCAACTAATTCAAAGACAAAACGAACAGGTGAAAATCAGTGGAACACCTGGGGCAATTACGAAGACAGAGTACAGTAACAAATAACTGTGAGTCTCATCGAGCTGGGTGGTGTGCTTGCCATGGCGCTTTGTGTTTTCTTACATCATCCTCATGTAGCTATTATGCCCATTTTAGGAATAAGGGCCCTGAGGCTTAGTGAGGTCAACTGAGTCTCAGATCTTTTGAAGGTAGAGTCAGGGACCCACCCCAGGACGGTCTGCCTTCAGAGGCCTGTGCTGTTAGCCCTCAGTTTATATGGTTGCCTTTCAGGGTGACTTACTTAGGGACTAGCTGACCCTAGGCCCCCCAAGAATTGCAGCCAAAAGAGGTATGAGTTCATCAAATGCCACCGTCAGCAGCTCAACTAAATACGACTCCACATGACATTTGGGAGTTTAATCCACAAACGTTTACAGGGCTCTCAGGAACCAGACGCGTCTTTGGTATTAATGAGGATAGAAAGATGAACTAAGATCCTTTCTCTCCCAAATTTATAATAAGTGCGGAGAGAAAAGTTGTAATTAAACACCGAAAATACAAGGTAGGTGATAAGAACCAAAAAAGAATCAGAAAAATTGCTTGGGCCAAGCAGAGGGAAGCTAGCCTTCTTTGGAGGTTCAGCGATGATGGGAAAGGTGAACCAGAGAAGGCTTTGGAAGAAGCCACGTTGAACCTAGGCTGTGAAAGGTAAGCAGGATTCAGACTTAGGCAGGTGGATGGGGAGAGTGTTTTTAAGCCTGAGCCAGGCGGGGCCGGAGAAGTACAAGGCATCCGCCAGTAGTTCGGTTTGGCGCCCGTATGATGAAGGAGAGAAGGCTGAAAGGTGGACTCTGGTCAGATGGTGAGGGGGCAGGCGTGAAGGGGTCACCGAAGGGAAGGTCTCTGGGAGGCACAGAACGGGGTTACCTGGGGTGGTGAGGAAAGAGAGAGGACGATTGCGTGGAAAAGAGTTAACACAGCGGGTCCGAGACCGCCTTTCCTTAAAGCATCCAGGTTGGACTCGGTTGGCATCTGGAATTTCAGTGATAAACGGCTCCCTACACTGATATAAAACTTCCTCTGACCAGAAGGAGAGGCTCACAGTGCCTAGGCTTCTGTACAAACAAGGTGGCTTACGCCCACGCCTGCTTCCCTTCTGGGAGTCTGAGATTTGGGGATGTGCCGGGCAGAGCCTGCCTATGTAACCAGCACCCAGAAACACATGGGAGGCACCAAGTCTCTGCTGAGCTTCTCAGACAGACAATGCTTCCTACATGCTGTCACAACTCGTTACTGGAGGAAGACGCATGTCTTGTGTGGCTCCACTGGGAGAGGACCTTTACAACCTGGCACCTGGTTCCCTCCAGACTTTGCCCCATGAGCCTGTCCCTTCCGCTGCTTTTGCGTATTTCCTTTCACTGTAGTAAAGCTCAGCCATGAATATATGCTGAATCCTGGGAGCCCTTCCAGAGAATCGCTAAACTCCGTGAGGCTGGTCTCAGGGACCCCCCGACACAGCTGAGTCAACTGTCCTTGCAAGAACCAATGAGGCCTGAACTAGAGCAGTGAGGTGGGAAGGACAAGGGAGGGCTGAGACAGGGCCACGGAGGTGACTGTCAACAGAGCCTGGCACTGATTTGGAAGCTGGGGCAAGGGAGAGGGGACTTCTGAAAAAAGACTCCAGTCCCTTTTTGGGTAATGCAAAGATGGTGGTGCCATGAACAGGAGGAAGGACAGATTCGACAGGAAAGTGATGAGTTCCGGGACTTCCCTGGGGGTCCCGTGGCTAAGACTCTGCGCTCCCAATGCAGGGGGCACGGGTTCGATCCCTGGTTGGGGAAACTAAGATCCCGCATGCCAAATGGCATGGCCAAAAATAAACAAACAAACAAATAAATAAATAATAAATGATAACAAGTGATGAGTTCAGTTTGGGGCATATTGAATTATCGGAGCTGGTGGGACATACAGGTAGCATACACACTCACCTTCTATCAGACTCTGGCAGGACCTGGGATGGTTTAAATACACACAAGAAGGATCCCTTCAGTAGCCTACCCTGTAGTGAAAATCACTTATAAGCGTCTTGGATGTTCTAGGCACTGTTCAAAGCTTTGGAAATACAGCAGTGAACAAAACAGAGTCCCTGCCCTCAAGAAGCTTGAATTCTGACAGGGAACTGAGGGCAGCAGGCAGCCACTCTAGCAACATAACTAATATGGAAGAAGCAATGTGGCGTCATAAAAGAAACATGGGTTTTGGAGTCAAGCTGGTCCCATTTACTAGCGGTGATGTTTTTTCATCTATAAAATGGAGCTGATACCTATTTCAGAGTTGTTCTGTGAAAAGTAGAGATAATGCATGAATTCACTTCTCAGATAGCATCTAGCATGGAATAGAGGCTGCATGAATCTCTCTTCCCAATGGCATGAGATGAGATAAAATATTAGACAAGGTACCATAGTTCAAGTGCAAACTTATGCTTTGCAGGAACTGGAAAAAGGAGCATTAGTGAGCAAAATCACTATCACAGCCTGGAAAACATGCCTCTTGAGATTCAGTCTTTTTACTCTAAATCTTCGGATGTTTAGTAAGTTTGTTCCTTATGGGTCCAGGTACGAAAGAGGGTGTGTACTGGACGACAGACGAAGAATCTGGTTATGGAAAAGGTGTTTGTCCTCATTGCGTATTAACTAATCTGGATTCTGGTGTCTCAGTTCTCAAGAAAGGGATCTAGATGAACTGAAAGAATTAGTTTAGTGAAACTTAGAAGACAATTCTATCCACAGTGACTCACCCAGGGCCCGTGCCCCAAGATGTCCACCTTGGGACAACCTGAGAACTCTTCTCACTTTTTGTAATAATTCTAGAAATAAGGACTGTCCTCCCTTAATACACAGGATGTTTTAAGTATGTTGACAAAGAGCACCCAAAATCCCTGCGAATACACACAATGCAGACACGTACTCAAAATCGAAAACACACATTTGGGAAGGACAGGCTTTAAACCAGACAGAAGAACTGCCTCAATTTAAGTAATTGTAGTGTGAACACAAACTTATTTCTAAGAGCTAATACAAAAGAATTTCTGTACCAAAAACCTTCCTAGTAACAACCTAGTGAACCATGTTACTGGATTTATAAAAGTAGGATCCAGGCACCTTAAAAGAAACCTCTGAAGGTGAAGGCAGCTTCCTTCCTGTGGGGATATGGTCAGCAATTTTGCCTTCTGAAAAATAAGTATGCAGAAGCTGAAAGGGGGTAAAAAGTACAGAAAACTTGAGAAGCCAAAGTTTGGCCACGGCCTTAAGTACAAGCATTGAAGGCATCTTCTCCTTGGTGAAGGGCTTAGAGAACGAATGAATGAATGTCCGTGACAGCCCAGGGCCCCGAGCCACAGACACTTACGCGGTTCCATTTCTCGGACCGAATGGAGCCCTGTCTTCACTGCTGACAGAGTAGACATCATAGCACTCTTTAATCTCATCTCTCAAGTCCAGGGGGATGGAACAGGATCCATTTCTGACTCTGAGTTGCCGTATACGTGGTACCCCTAAGAGGAGGTTCTCGTAGTAGATGAAGCTTCGGTCGTCGCCTTCAGTCCTGTTGCTGGGTTGCATCTTCCAGTAGAGCCCATCCAACAAAGCGCCTTCTGCAAACTGAAAGCAAAGGCACCATTTTTGAAAAACTCTCAGCTCAGAGGCTGCCTGCCTCCTTCCTGGGATGTTTGTGTGACCAACAGTTTGGCAACTCTGTGAACAGGGTAGAGTGTCAAGGGTGGGTTTTGTTGTCAGAGAGACTGGACCCTGCTCCAGTCCTGCTCCGTCATTTCCTTGCTAGCTGTGAGGCCTCGAGCATCTGTAATACCTATCTTTCGTATGGTGGCTACACCTGGCACAGAATGGGCACACTTCATACGTGGCGACTCTTGATTTTTACTCCAGGACTAAAGGCTGGGGAGACAACGAATCCATAACCATGATCAATTCCACTTTCCCTTATTAAAACAGCATCCCACATAATCATGGTTCACCATCACTGGAGAGGAAAAGATGATAGTTTTGAAAACCAGTCTGCTATCTGATGGATCTTTTAATTGTCTGGATTATTTTGTCACAGGGTGAATGAACTCTCTAACTTCTCATCCCCCACTCCTTCCCTCCATTTTTAGAGTGTGGCATTCATTATCACAGAACTGTATACATGTGAGAAGTTTCTCATTAGTTTGCCTGTAGGAAAGACAGACCCAGCCATTTCTCAGTGTTTTATCCTTATCAGACAATCAATAGAGATGGAGTGATTTGCCCCCTTGAGGTGGAAAAGATTCATATTATACAAGTGTGGTTTTGGATGTCAAGTATTTTTAGGCATTATTTAGTATATTTAGGTTCTTGTGACCCAGTTCCTCTATCTTTAAAATCAACAGCTCTGACCCCAGGGTTTACTAAGAATTTTAGCAAGTATTTCCCCAGAAGGAAGTAATCATTTCCTTTCCAATTTCCCTCCCCATTCTCTTAGATTCGGAACACATCTTCCAGATCAGTTTAGTATTTTTCCTATGGTATCCCTCATTGCTTATCCTGTAACACTAATGTTGGAATTTGTGACAAGTTGGGGAGGGCTGGGTTGAATTTTACATTAGAGATCTTTGAAAGAATGTGCCTGCCTTGTATCAGGCACAGTTCTGGGGTACATTCCAACACCAGCAAAGACACAAAAACAAAAAACGAAGCAAGACAACACAATGAAATTCCGCCCTTGTGGGCCTGAACTGAATTTACGAAGCTAAATGAACAATTTTCAAGAGCAAGAGGTCATTTGCAAATACCTTCCAGAAGTCTTCCACTGAAGAAAGAGTTTTAAAGTTAGTTTTCTCCGCTTTGGACACCGGGGTGTCCAGGAAGAGCTGGGACATGATCCGGGTGTAGTAGTACACACTGGAGCTCATCATCCCATAGGTCACTGGAAGAGAGAAAGGGCCAAATGAACTCTGCCAGGGACCCTGCGCACGCACTCACACGATCCCGGCGGACGGGCCGACAGCCATCCCGCCTTCCTTCCCTGCATCGTTGTTCCAGGATCCCTCCCCAGCTCTCTGGCTTATACAAGAAATGAAATAACACTGGCTTCCATGAAACAAAACTGGCTTAACCACTGAGCACCGGATTAAGATCAGGTGCCCCCTCCTTGCCACTTGGGACTTCCGAGACGCCCTTCGACTTCGCCTCCCACCACCTCCCGGAGCACCCTCCCTGCCCGAGAGCCCTACGCCCCAGCAGACGCCACGCCGAGCCCCACATTCTCCGGCTGTGCGCCTGCCGCCCCCTCTGCCTACGACGGCGTGGGCAGCCCACTCTCGTCTTGTTCCCACATCAACTCGCCATTCTCGTGTGCCCTGCTCTGCACCCTGAGGCTGACCGCTGCAGACCGACTGGACTCCCCTGTCTTCTGGTTTCCGGTGCATTCAGCCCACAGGAGGCCACACAGGAGACCTGGCGGCCCGAGGAGAGAGCAAGCTGGGTTTGTTCTCCCTGCTCCCACGCCCTCACTGCCTGGGTGCAGTTTGCTGGGGACCCTCTAACGGTGACCACCGCTGCTGGGGGCATCTCTTCTCCCCCAGCCACACCAGGTTCACACCACGCCATTCCCTACCCTTGTCCCTCCAGGCCCGGATGTGGGAATCTTGCCCAAGAGCCTCGTGTCCCCTCGTTGGCTCCTATAACCCTGCCGCCACACCTCTGTAAACGGTCCTTTCGCTGAGCTCCCACAATTGCCACTGTGAGTCTCCCATCTCTTTCCTTCTGGGATGCTAACAGACGCATCTGCCTCCCAGCCACCTACCAGCTGGTGCGTGGCACACTCTAAACTCAAGCCACACCCCTGACGTGAAGACCTGCCGATCTTACCAGCACATTCTGAATGGTCCCGGAGAAAGGTGGGGCGATCACGTACAGGCTCAGCAGGTCACAGGAGATCAGGCTTTGAGTCTGGGTCATGCCTCTTACTTGCTGTATGAGCTGTACAAGTTGCTCAGACTCTCTAAGCTTTAGTTGCCTCTTCTGTAAGGAGTAATTAGCTATCTCATGGGAGTTTTTGGTGCTTAAAAATATATATAACTAAACGGGACTTCCCTCGTGGTTCAGTGGTTAAGAATCCGCCTTCCAACGCAGGGGAGGCAGGTTCGAACCCTGGTCGGGGAACTAAGATCCCACATGCCACGGGGCAACGAAGCCCGCACGCTGCAACTACTGAGCCCGCGTCCTCTGGAACCTGTGTGCCACAACTAGAGAGCCCGTGTGCCACAAAGCAGAGCCCACACACCGCAACAAAGACCCAACACAGACAAAATTAAAAATAAATAAATAAATAAAGGGAAAGAAGAGGCAGAACAACATTTCTTAAAAAAAAAAAAACAAACTGAAAATTACCCAATACAGTGGCTGACACTTAAATGTCCAATAATGGTGGTTCTTCCTCCTTAACCAGATCGCTACAACATTATCTATTGAAAATTTCAGCACTTTAACGAGTGCTGTCTTATGCCGAACTCTAATGACTGCAGGTATCATACGCTTTGATACCTAAAATAGATGACAAAACACTTCAAGAGGAAGGAAGTACTTCCTTTTATGCTTCTTTTGACCACAGAGGTTTTCTAGGTCTTTTGAGCACAGTTCTCAACACCCAGCAAGCAGTGATGACTTAGCTGATTCTGTAAGTCTTCAGGCAGCATGCAATGCATTTTAAAACCTCGTAATAAGTGATTTGGGGATTACATCTTTCCTTCACCTAGTCCCCTTCCCTACCCAAACATCATAGAGAATTAAGATCAAAAGAGAGGAGTGGATGACAGTGATCCAAACACACGTGTGTCTGCGAGTCACCTCGAGCACTCAGTCAGTGAAGCAATAAACACACACAACCACGTGGCTTGTGTGCCGCATCTAGAGGGGAAGGGACCTCTTCCAGTCCTCACAGTTAGGTTCCATCACCTGTCATCCTATGACCCACTAATTAGGACAACAACACTCCTCTTCCAGTGTTACACAACCTGTCACCTCTTAAGACTGCATTGGACTGGAGTTCAGGGTTTTGGACTTTCAATCCATTGATGGGACAAGGTGTTGGACATGAAGATGCACAAGATGTGATCTCTGGGGCTTCCCTGGTGGCGCAGTGGTTGAGAGTCCGCCTGCCGATGCAGGGGACGCGGGTTCGTGCCCCGGTCCGGGAAGATCCCACATGCCGTGGAGCAGCTGGGCCCGTGAGCCATGGCTGCTGAGCCTGCGCTTCCGGAGCCTGTGCTCCGCAGCGGGAGAGGCCGCAACAGTGAGAGGCCCGTGGACCGCAAAAAAAAAAAAAAAAAAAAAGATGTGATCTCTGTCCTCAAGAGGTGCTCACGGTGTCCCCAGCGGGAGCACTGCCTACCAGCTCCCACAGAGGGGTGGACAAGGTATGATGTGTTCTGCAAAGGCCTTCTTCAGATCCAAAGCTGATACCATGCTAAAGAGGGGTCGTGAAGGCTCCCCAAAGCCGACTAAATGATTATTACATTGACTTTTGGAATTAATTTGAAATTAGAATTTTCTTTGGATTGGCTGGTTAATGTAGATCACTCTTAAATTTTTTTTGGTTGTTGAAAAAGAATTATGACAAATTATTTAAATTTTTTGATTTATAAATATGCAATATGTATGTATTTTAGCCACTGATTTAAAAATCCATCTCCTTTATTGTCCTGTACTTTTAATACTGATTGCTTTTGAAATTCTCAGGACCTGTATGGAATTTGAGAACTTCACTGAAAGGGAAGGGATACATCCTCTTGGCTATGCAGTGCCACCTGCTGGACATCCAGAGAAACAATGCCACCTAGTGTTGAAGGGGATGACGAGTCTAACAGCTTCAGTCAGCTAACGTTAACTCCGTCCCTCCCTTGTGCCAGGCAGTGGGCTGGTCCGAGGGATATCTTCAAGTGACAGCTCCACACACTCCAGGGGTCAGCTGCATCACGAGTCCAGCTAGGCTGGAGCTAAAGGACCCCCCCGGGATTTGAAATCAGAACGATTTGGGTTTGAGTTTAAGATTTCCTTCACCCTTAAGTCAGCCTCCGTGTTCATAATTGTGGGTCTCGGTATCTTGGGATCTTGGACAAGTATTTAATTTTTCTGAGCCTGAGTTTCACTATCTAGAAAATGGGAATAATAACATCTAAGGCTTTTGGGTAGTTCACTGGGAGAAATGTTATGTGAACACAGATTTTGCATACTGTTAAATGCAACAGAAATGTAAGACCGTTACATCGTTTCTGTCCCTGATAGGCAAAGCCCACTCGGAAGGTAACATACACTCTTTAAATGGACTGAATTGTAAAGAAGAAAGTTACATCATGAAATAACCATAAACGAGGATCAGAAAGGAGAGGAAAATATTTTAAAAATATAAGGTAAAGGACACATATATCCTACGTGCATATATTTTTCTGCTATTTAGTTCTCGTCTTAACTCTCAGATTCGATTTTCTATGAAATAAGCCAGAGAAGAAAACATTATCACAGCATCACCAACTACTCAGCATGTAAACTAACTAAAGCTGTCTTAAAACATGGTCTCGGGCTTCCCTGGTGGCGCAGTAGTTGAGAGTCCGCCTGCCGATGCAGGGGACACGGGTTCATGCCCCAGTCCGGGAAGATCCCACATGTCGCCGAGGGGCTGGGCCCGTGAGCCATGGCCGCTGAGCCTGCGCGTCCGGAGCCTGTGCTCCGCAACGGGAGAGGCCGCAGCAGTGAGAGGCCCGCGTACCACAAAAAAAAACCCCAAAAAAACCAAAAACAAATAAAAAATCATGGTCTCCTTTGAAAATAGTCTACAGACACCATTTTCTTCTTAATATGGCTGAAAAAATATAGACTTAAATACTAAAAACTATGTAAAGGGGACTGCGCTGTATAAACTCCAGATCAGTGGAGTAAAAAGCAAAGAAAAAATTTCCAGTGTAACAAAAAGAAGAGAAATGAAAAATACCAAGAAAGTGTAAAAGAGAGGAAAAAATAAGATGGCAGAAATCTGACAAAAGCATGAAATGTAAAGAGCTTACACTTACTAGATCATAGTCTTAAATATTGGTTAAAAAATTTTAAAATGTATCTTTAGAATTTGTATGAGACCCATTCAAAATGAAGTTAAAAATAAAGGAATGAGAAGATATATATTAGGTGTTAAGTGGTATTGCAATCATCTGACAAAGGAGATTATAAGGTGAGTACTGAGTTAAAGAAAAAGATGATCTTTTATTGATAAATGATACTTTACACAATGATATAACTAGAATGAACTTTTATGTATTGAATAACAATATCAAGATATATAAAGCAACGTCTTCTAGTAACAGAAGGAGAATTACCAAAACCACAATAACACTTAGAAACAAATTTACGTCTCTCAATCTTTGACAGAGAAAGAAGATAAAAATGATCTCGGGACATTAGGGGTTTTATAATAGAACATACAACTTAATGTATTACATAGATATCAAACTTTATACTGTATCAGAAGAGATCACTCACATTCTTTTTCAAGGTTTGGGGAGAGGCATTCATGGGGGTGATGTTAATAGTAAACCAGATAGAGAACGTGAGCAAAGCATGTTTGGATGGACAGGGTGAGTCCAGGTTGAGAAATGTTAAGGATGCCCCTGAGATGCACCGGTGGAAAGGTCCAGTAAAAGCTGGCACAAGATTCGTGGTCCATGAGAGGTCGAGAGGAACTTGGGAGCGCCAGCGTACAGGACCAGCTGAAGCTGCAGGGAAGATCCCTTGAAGAGAAAGGCAAAGACCCAGTCACAGAAAATTGTCTGTCTAAACACATCTCAGAGAGAAAAAAATGAAGAAAGTGAATAGAGTAAGGAGGGATACAGAAAGAGAGGGAGTCACAGAAGCCAAAGAGGGAAGTTTGTAGAATACCAAATGTCTCATTTGGGACCAAATGAGAGAGAAAGGCTAAAAGGAGCCCATAAAATTTGGCAATTAAGATGTCCCTGGTGACCTGGGTGAGGGCGTTTTAGGAGGCACAGTGAGGCTGCAGAATAAACCAGAGAGGTGAATTAAAATGATTAACACTCCCAAATATTTTAATGCAGTCTTGGTTAAAATTCAAAGGTAAGTAACAAGTTGTGATGGAAATCTTTGAGGGATAGAGGTTGTCAACACAAGTGCTTTTGTGAATGCCTGCCTGTAGTAAGTAGTGTAATTTTTTTTTTTAAAACAAGAGAGAAGAGCATGTAATATTTACATAGAAGTTACCATGAAGAAATAAAGAGAAAGCTATGCACGTGGAGTAAAGGCCATGTTTAAAGTAATATTTATATATGAATATACATTTCTTGTTATTGTAGGTTTTTTTTTTTTTTTTTTTTTTACGGTATGCGGGCCTTTCACTGCTGGGGCCCCTCCCGTTGCGGAGCACAGGCTCCGGACGCGCAGGCCCAGCGGCCATGGCTCACGGACCCAGCCGCTCCGCGGCATGTGGGATCCTCCCGGACCGGGGCACGAACCTGCGTCCCCTGCATCAGCAGGTGGACTCCCAACCACTGTGCCACCAGGGAAGCCCGTTATTGTAGTTTTTGTCCAGTACTGAAAAGGTCAGAGAGCTTTCCAGCCATAGTTGGTCTTTAGCAGTTACTTCCCATGGACTGTAGCCTGTGAACTTAAGACTGCACGTGAATTCAAAAAGAGTCATGTACCAAAATGTTCACTGCAGCTCTATTTACAATAGCCAGGAGATGGAAGCAACCTAAATGTCCATCATCGGATGAATGGATAAAGAAGATGTGGCACATATATACAATGGAATATTACTCAGCCATAAAAAGAAACGAAATTGAGTTATTTGTAGTGAGGTGGATGGACCTAGAGTCTGTCACACAGAGTGAAGTAAGTCAGAAAGAGAAAAACAAATACCGTATGCTAACACATATATATGGAAGCTAAAAACACAAAACAAATAAACAAACAAAAATGGTCATGAAGAACCTAGGGGCAAGATGGGAATAAAGACGCAGCTTAGGTGCACTGATATTTATGAGAATATCAGAACCAGTTTATGTTTGTGGTTTGGGGAAAAATTATTTGTGCTGGGGAGAATGTTGTGGAGGTGAGGGGAATTGAGTTGGGGGTTATTTTCTCATTTTTTTGGTACATTTGGAAGAGTGACAATAAATGCATCCCCTTAAACAAAAAAGGGGGGGACTCTGATAAACTGGAGGGAGTTTCTATCAGGTGGGTTGTTCAAAGGCATGTCTCCGATCACATGATCAACAGCTAAGGGAACTGGAAAGGTTTAACCTAGAGAAGACTTGGAGGAGATTGAACGTCTGTCTCCAAACTCCTGGCACGCTAAGCTGGAGGAGAGACATGGGAAAGGTCCCTGGTATTAGGCTGGCTTAGAGAGTAGAACTAAGACGGGAAGTTAGATGACGACAGACTTTGGTTTTTCATAAGGAAGAACTTTCTAACACAGCCATAGAAAAATAAAATGAACTATTTCAAAGGAGTCAGTCCCTTAACCTGGAACTCTTGCCCAACTGGAGGCAGGATGACTGACCTTTTGGGAAGGATGTTGCAGGGGGGAGTTTTAGCATTCAGTGGAGGTTTGATCCATGACTGCCAAGATTCCTTCTTACCCAGAGATTCTACAATATTTTGAAAAAAAAACTTTGCCTATGTAAAAAATGTAGCTGATATAAGAAGCAAAAATGTTATTAGTGTGAAAAAGAACAAAAAGCATAAAAATTCTAAAATAAACAAGAAAACGCTAGTTAGTTATATGACAAGCTTGTTTCCTAAAACTCTAGCTACTCAGTTTATTTATCTAGCCTAGTTCCCAAAGCTGGTCAGTGTATCTGAAAATTCACTTCTCTGGGCCGTATCTGGAAGGCTTTGATTTAGTAGATCCAGGCAAACTACAATTATAAAAGAAATTCTCTTGGTGATTCTGATGTTTAGGCAATTTTGGGGAACAATGAAATTTTAGACTTATAGGAGCACCTATATTTTGCATAAAATCTGTGTATGAATGTATGTGTCATGCTCGAAAAAAATTAGTAATAATAATGATTCTAACCTACCTGTTAAAATTTAAGGCCCCTGAAGTTTAATATTTAAGCACCATTTCTACGCTGGAAGCAAACTTCACTTCAGCATTTACTCTAAGTTCTAACAGCTCAGAACATAAAAGTTAAAAAATATCACATCTCTTGCTTCATAACTTTTAATTTTTTATTCTAAGTTTTCAGCATTTCTTAGATAACATTTCAGTTTTCAGTTTTATTTCTAGGTTTTCAGCATTTCTTAGATAACATGCTTTTAAAGGTAATGAGAGAGATTCCTTCCTAAACAAACAACAGAAAAGTTCAGAAAATTAGGAAGAAAAAAGCAAGAAAACGAATGTTGTTCATACATATATACTTTTTAGCTTAAATAACTTTTTCTCTTTTTCTTAAGTTCCCACTTGGATAGTCAAATTCTCAGAAAATGTGAGAAGTCATGCCCTGTTTGAGTCTCATTAAGAGCTTACTAGTATTAGTAAAAACCAGTGCGGGGATATTAAATAAATCAATATTCAATTTCTTAAAATTACCAATATCAAAAGCTTAAATGTTTCCTTAATCTTTTATGTTCAACTTATATCTTCTTATAAATCTAGTAAACAAAAAACATTTTTAAAGGAAGCTTTTAGCACTTAGTCAATTAAATTCAAGGTGGTCAATTTTAATGTAATAAGAATGGCATTATTAAAGTATTGATTAAATCAGGACTCTCTCCATTTACAAAGAAGGGAACTTTTTCCACGGTTGATGCTGGTTTTTAAGCATTTCTAAGTGTACACTGTAAGAACAAACTCCTTTTCCTGAGGAATATGCTAAGAGGTCCTGGTGGTCATAAATGTGCTTCCTGTCTGTTCTCATAAAGGGCTTTAGAGAGGACACGACAGAACTCCATCAACCAATATCCTTTGATTCAGAGGATAAGTCCTTTGCCCGTGACCTTCTGGACTTGGAGGCAAACGGTTTCTAAGAGTTGTTTCTGGCTAAGGCATCCCTCCCCTCCCAGACAATGCAGGAATGTACTGAAAGAAGAAAGGAGAAAGAAAACAGAAAGAGATGAGTCTGCAGTAAGTTTCCTATGGAGTAAAAATCTACAATTATTGAAGATTTGGAAGAAATGATTAGTTAGAGTGAAGGCATCCACACAACACATCCGAATCCAAAAAAAGCGGACTTTTAAATATAAATAGACAGAAAAGCAATATTAGGTGACATTATTTGTATTTTCTGAAAGTTAAACTTGGAAAATAATCCCTGTGTACACTTCACGTTACTTGATGTAATAACAGTAATGCTGTAATTATTGTTAAGAATCTAATACAAAAATCCTTTTACTTGGTTACTTGGTGTCTGGCAGGTCGCCCTGTGCATCTCATAGTGAAAATGGTCACAACTGACAACAAACCGGCCAAATAATGCCGAATTTTGATCAGTGTTTACCAGAGGAGAGAGGAGAGCTTTACCAAATTGTAAATTGGAATTGATAACAGAGAAGAGAACTCCTGAATTCACCGTTACTGGTGCATCTACAATTCCTCTGAATCATGATTTTGACAGGTCAAATATTTTCAAAACTCTAGTGGAAGAAAATGTTCTACTTACGGATGCACAAGACTATCAGAAAAAGGAGATATGTGGCCAGTTCCCGTAAAACACTTTTCAGGTGTTTCTCTCGGTCAGCGCTGCTTTCCTCCATGAGCCTTGTTCCCCAGAGACCTTAAAAATAGTAATAAAAGAAGTCATTTTATTTTTTAAAAATCTCATGAATGGCAAAAGGAAAAACACATAAAAAACAGTATACCTTTAAGGGAGATGCTCCTGGATTTTTTTTTTAGCATGCTCTAAAGGCAACCGAGAAATGGTTTTAGCAGGAATACCTTTAATTTAGGAATACATCAGCCGCTACTATCCCCCCAGATGTGCAAAACACAAGGCAATGATCTGATCATTGTCTAAACTCCCAACCTCATTAGAAAATATCTTAGTAAAAATTTAGAAAGAGAAGAGGAAATTTAGGTTTAATAATTATGCATACACATCAGTCCTTCCTATATGCGGGAGGAATTACCGTGTTACTAAATTAATTATCCTCGTTAGTACATGATGTAACATTGCAAACAATACTTTTTAGGTCACTCCTGATGAAAAGAGGTCCTGGTCGGAGCACCGTTTCATTATGGAAACATCTATCAAGCTTCTAACACACCGGTGTGAAATCTCTGCTCTGTACCCATTTTTGCTTTTTAAGAAATTCAGTGCTGACTGATTACACTAAACACGCTTAGCTGATCAGTTTTTTAAAAATGCCAATTAACGTATGATTTTTAAATGAAAAGCAACAAACTCATCTGCCTTCCCTCTCTCTTTGGAGAAAGGGTAAAAGCAGCAACCGTGCTCCATATTTTAGCAGATGGAAAAAGCGTTGGGCCGGCTGAGCGAAGATGACATAAGCCATGGTGAGCTGCCTGGAGAGAGATCCCACAGTTGTGGACGCAGCCAGCAGACAGACATGGTGGCCGTCCAAACCCCAGCTAGTGAGCAGTGTGGTCAAGTCACACTGCTGGTTACTTGGAAGAGCCTTAGTGTTTTCCAAAAAAGACAAACCTCTCAATTCTTTCTGTTAGATTAGGTCAGCTGTTAATGGCAAACTGCCTCACACTTCTATCCCACAGACTTTAACCCCTTCCATCACAGAAACTCACAGAGCCACTGATGCCACAATCCAGCCACACAGAGAACAAGGGGAAAATGGTATATGGTCTTGCACTTGGAAGAAATGACTTCATTGCTAGTGTCTATGTACTTTTTAAGTCTTATAATCATACATTAGTTCTACTCCTAAATTGGGGTATTTCGTTTCCTTTTCTTCTTTTCTCCCAAATTTCCTTTAGGAGAAATCAGCAACCGCCCTCAAAGACACTGGGTTACGCGTCCTAGGTTTCACCACGCCGGAAGGGAAGCATGACTTATGACCAGGTTTGCTTCTGCCAACACCTGGTGGTTGTGTCAGGGGATTACTCACTCAGAAGAAATGCACCAAGCAGAATGTTTGCTCGCTGAAACTCCATCATAGTAAAGAATTATTACGAACTTAGATGACATGGAAAATTACAGCTCAGAATAACACAGAGGCAGCCAAATATTAGGCTCAGTAGCCCTGGATAAAACCACACCATTTCTCTGGGCGTATTTCTTTTGGAGGCCAGGCCTAAAATATACGCATAAGTGGAAATCGCTAGTCCCTTGGCCATCCGCAGAGACTGCTGCTTTGTCTCACTTGGTCAGTGATTTCACTCTTTCCCATGGTTTATAAACAATTATGCAATAAGGAAAAGTCATGGTTCTTACTATTTGCAAATGGTTTTGCTTGACCTATAAACAGAAAACACCAAACTCCTATCGAATTTTCTTCAGGCTAAATTTGCAACCGTCTGTGGCAATTTAATTCTAGCCCTTGAATGAAACATTTCAAATGAAAAGAAACAAGCCCTTTTATTTATATTTTATGTGAGTATATTTCTATGCATTTACTTTTTTCTAAATTTCTCTAGCTACCTCCTCAAATACTTATTGCTTTACAAATGTCATCCAGTTTCCCCACTGGGTGTGTACGTAGTAGGGTCAGTCTTAGGATACGGGGATCCCTTCACATCCTGATGGGTGAGAAACGCTGCATCCACAAATGGAAAAAACAGCTGTCCTGTAGCCAACTACTTCCCATGTTTAGTTATCATCAGGGATGATAGAATAAGAATGGTGAAGGGCAGCGTTCACGTCCAAAATGGGAGCGTTCTTCAAAAACAACTGTTGTCTTTTCCCACCATCATCCCAGCTGAGGAGGGAGTGCCTCCAGGCACTCACGTTCAATACATAACGTGTCTCCATCTGTTAGGAGAACACGATTATGAGGGGACACGGGACAATATGCCATTTCCTTCCTGTGTAAGAAGGTGCTTAGTCAATGCCAGAGCCCAAAGTCGGAGCACATCACCTCAACAATAAGTGTTACTTATTAATATGCATATTAATTAACATGCAATTTATTTGCAATTAATATGCAAATTAATATGCATAAACTCTGAGGTGGGTAATCCAAAACACCAAAAAGGTCTCCAACATAAATAACTGACTTTGGAAAAAATGCCATTTTGCAACTCTTTTATCCAAATGCTTCCAAACCCTTTTTATTTTGCAATATATATTAAAAAAAAATCACAAAGAGAGAACAATATAATGAACTCCCATGTACCCCCCACCCAGCTTCAACAGTTATCAACTCAACACCAACCCGGATTCATGGAAACCCTCACCCACTCGTCAATTATTTTGAAGCTAATTCCAGCGACTGTATCATTTCACCTGTTAATATCTCAGTTCCATGGTAAAAACAATTCAGTGTGGCTCTTTTGCCTCACATTAACCCTGTCCCATCTGAACCACATTAACCCACTGTGACTCACTGATCGTGACAAGGTGCAGTGTGGAGGTCTGGAATCCAAGCTGTGTTCAAATGAAGGGTCAGCCACTTAGGAGCTGTGAGACCTTGCCTAACGCCATGAGCCTCTACTTCCTCATTTGGAAATGAGGTAAGGGTACCTCTCTGTGGGGTTGTTCTGGGAATTAGAAAGATTATGTGTACAGCAGTAGAGTGGCGGCAAGAGGCCCTTTTATGGCTTCAGAAACAGGTCCAAATCTGAAATGTCCTACTTCTGACGCCTAGTTGGTCCAGATTTGAGAATGGCGTGGAGACCCAAATCCATATGGACCTTGAAGCCATTGTGAATTGCCTGACCAAATTCTCATTGCACTCACATGATAAAAGAATCCTGTTTTGGGGCTGAGACACATGTGGGCCTTGCTGAGGTAGATATATACAATCCTTCTTCATAGTGATTTGAATTGCAGGGACACCTTCAGAAAGGGAAGTGACTTTTTACTACTGGTCCCTTTTCTACAGAATAGTCAGTTGCTACCTTATGATACTGACGCTTGAATCTCAAATTTCTTAGGCAGCCCCCTCCTGAGATGCAGACAGGTATGTGCCACAGCTAATGGCGTGATCTACCTGCATATTCCACAGACAGCTCACACTCACATGCCCCAAACTGAGCTTTCTCTTTTTTTCCTTTCTCTAGAAACCTATTTGCCCTGTGTGGGTTAATGGTACCAACTCAGAAACATGGGTTTCATCCTAGAACAGGCCCTTTTCATGACCCTCACATGGAGGTGGTCCACAATTCTGATGGTTTCTCTCTTGCATCTAGCGCTCTTCCATCCCAGCTCACAATCCTCAGTGCAACTGACACTTTTATCACTGTATCACCTTTGTCACTTTATCCTGACCTATTCTCCCAGCATTTGGCGTTATGCACCTCACCCCATTCTCTACATTCTTGCTAGAATCATCTTCAGATTGGCATGATATCATATCAGCCCCCTGCTTGAAGCCCTCACTGACTCCGCCTACAGGAAAAAGTACCAATGAGCTACAAGCATGCTTTGTCTTACTTCTCTATTTTTCCCTCCTCCAGCTCCCCCCTGAATCCTTCAAAACATAACTCAAGATTCACTTCTTCTGGGCTTCCCTGGTGGCGCAGTGGTTAAGAGTCCGCCTGCCAATGCAGAGGACACGGGTTCGAGCCCTGGTCTGGGAAGATCCCACATGCCGCAGAGCGACTAGCCCTGTGCGTCACAATTACTGAGCCTGCGCGTCTGGAGCCTGTGCTCCGCAATGGGAGAGGCCACGATAGTGAGAGGCCCGCGCACTGCGATGAGGAGTGGCCCCCACTTGCCGCAATTAGGGAAAGCCCTCGCAGAGAAACGAAGAGCCAACACAGCCAAAAATAAAAATAAATAAATAAATAAAAAATTAAAAAAAAAAAAAAGATTCACTTCTTCTAACCTCCCCAGGTAGAGCAGGTCCTTTCTTCTTTGGGTCCCTCCCACAACTGGGACCTGGCATTGCAATGATTTACTTACACTTCTCACCCCGCTACTAAACTCTAAACTCCTTGGGAGTTGGGATCTTGTATTATTCATCTCTGTATCCCTAGTACCTACCACAAGGGAGATGCTCAATGAATGTTTGTTGACTGCACAAATTGTGATACTAGCATAGCCTTATCACACCCTGCAGAGTGGCAACCTTCCCTCAAAAAAAAATCCCCATGCGATGAAAATACAACATCTCACTTGTTCACAATTATAGTGCAAATAAAAAGGGAAAAGGAAGCAATTATGGAGTGAGGGTTCAATTAAAAATAAAGGGAAAGTCACAATAGCCAAAAGGTAGAAACCACCCCAGTGTTCATCAACTGATGAATGGATAAACAAAATGTGGTATATACATACAAGGGAATACTATTCAGTCATCAAAAATGAATGAAGTTCAGATACATGGTACAACTTGGATAAACCTCAAGAACGTTATACTAAGTGAAATAAGCCAGATATGAAAGGACAAATACTGTGTGATTCCACTAATATGAGGTACCCAGTATAGAAAAATCCATAGAGTCAGAAAGAGGAAGAGAGGCTGGGGGTGTGGGGAAGAGGAGGGGAAGTTATTGTTTAATGGGCAGACCTTCTATTTGGGATGATAAAAAAGATCTGGATATGGACGGTGATGATACAATATAGTGAGTGGGAGAGGAGGTATCTATTTGTTATAGCAGCTTAGCCCACCCTGACCAATACAGCTAGTTCTTTATGATTTCTCCAGGAAAACAAACAAAAAACCAACCAAGCATATATGTCTGAAATAACAAACAGAAAGTGACTTTAGTACCTGGATATATCCATAAAACACATTCAACTTTGGAAATTCAGAAAATATGATAACTCATGTAGAGTCTCAAATTTTATCTCTGCATTAAGAAGCGTTTGCTAAGAGAAAAGTAAACGAGATCATTGGGTTGGGGAAACCTTTTAGTCTGGAGCAGTCTTTCCATCTTTCAGCCTTCCTTTGCTTCTTTCGGGGCAGGCCTCCGTCAGCCCTTCACTGGCGGCCTCCTACCTGGTCCTCCCGCTTCCCTGTCTCCTTCTGCAAAGCTCTCCTGCCCAGCACACTGCTTGACTCGTATTCCCTTTCAACGTGCTCTGCCCCTGCTCAAAACTTTCCAACTGCTTCCTAATATTTAGGGGTAAATTCTTAATTCCTTAGCTAGACACAATTTCCTCCCATCATCAGGCCTCAAACATTTCTTCATTGCTATCTTACTCCTGCTAAGAGGATAGATCTATTTAGTGTCCAAGGAGAGAAATGACCATTTGCTGTCCAGCTCAGATTCATGTCATTTAACAACAACGCAGGGTATGCTGAAGCTAGAAGGGACCTTGAAGATTAGGTTCAACTCTTCCATTTTATACATGAGGAACAGAGGCCAGGAAGTCTGAGTGAGTTATGGAAAGTCACAAAAGGTTGGAGACCTCCAGGGAAGCTCCTGACCACTCCAATTTGAGTAATTGCTCCTACCTTTAGAAATTCCAAGTCACTCTCTCTTCTGACCCTGAGCACTACTTATACAATGTATATAAGATTTTTGTCATCGGTATCCCAAGAGGGGGAAAAAAAAAAATCACAACTCATTCATGGTTATTCATTTCACTTTTCTGGGTTTCTGTCCATAGGAAAATGGTGATGTGCTATTTTTTTTTTTTTGTAGCACCTAGTATAGTCACTAATTATTTAACAAATGTTACTTAATAAGTGACAAGAGTATCAATTATATTTCTTCATAAAGAATTAAAATAAAATTTATTCTAAATTTTTCTGTAAAAAAGATTTTCATGATTCTATTCTCCTACTAATTAGACCACTGATAAGGTTTGACTAGAAGGTTTACTGTTACCTTGTTCATTGTAAATTTTCTGAAACTTTTCTTTAAAAGTGATAAACTTATACATACACTCATATATTTCATTTCATTATATTCCATTACTGAGTTTATTCAAAGAACATTAAGTGTTATCAAATACTTAAGCTGAATTAACAGGATCATGACTTTCCATTATTTATTAACTTATAAGAAACTCCTCTCACTTCAGTGAATACTTTAAAAAGCACAATTAAAACAATTAAACAACCTGAAAAGAGTATGAGAGTTTCTTACTAATCTACCCACACAGGTTATCCAAAAAGGATCTTTTGGTCCCCACCATGCTCTGAATCAAATTAACTAGCATAATCACTGTGTAAGAGTACCAAAATGTACACTTTTAGAATCTATGATTTAATTTCTATTTATGAAGCACTCACAACATGGCAGAGACTTGCTACACGTTTTATGTTTCACCTCATTTAATCCTCCCAAGTCAAGAACTAAGTATTATGATTATCTCTTTAAAAAAAAATCCAAAAACTGGGGATCAGAGAGGTTAGGCAATTTGCTCGAGGTCATGTAGCCAATGTGTGGTAGAACTGGGGTTCGGGTGCAGGCCTGACTTGGTGTTAGTCATGTTGCTGTAAAAACACCTGGATAGCTTTTTGTGCAAGATTTTCAAAACTGACAGGAAGAGAAGGGAAAGGAAATTTTCAAAAGAACTAAGAATGGAAAACTCTTAAAAGTAGAGGTTAAAGTCACTTGGATGGCAAGAGCCAATGCAACTCTTTTCCAAAGATGCCTCTTGACAAAACTTTGCAAAAACAGGATCCCATTTGCTCTTGGAAAATTTGTGTCCTCTTAATAGGCACTGGCAATTTTGAAAATTCCTTTCCTGCCTTTTGGAGAGCTGGGTGCACCGAACTCTGACACATTTCCACACAGCTGGTATCTGATGACCTCACTGTCTCATTGGAATTTCAAAGAACGTTAACTTAGTTATTTAAAAACATACTTTCAAGTTTTTTAAACAACATTAGCATTTACTTTGCAACTGTTTTAGAAAAATACCTAGACTTAGAAATGGCCGAATAACTGTTTCCTAGACAGTTTATTCTATTCGTGGCGTTCTTAACAGCTCCCTCTCCCCCAAACAACCAGACACCGCCAAAACAACATCAATGACTATCCAGTGACACCCTTCCACAACTAGGACACTGTACTGCGTACCCATTCCGGAAAGGGGTAAGGGGCAATAGGGCATCCAGGACAGTGAAAGGCCATGGGTACTAGCACATAAGTTTTCTTTTCATTTAGTGAAATTCGCAAATATGCAGTTGCAACCACCATTAGTTGCCTTAGAATATTTTTTTCCCTACAAGGAAAAAAACCCCCCAAACTCCAGATGTACCCCTTCGCTCTAATACGGCTTTCACTTATTTCCAAAGGTAAACATAAGCTGACACATCTTTTAGAAGAAGCAGGTATCCAATAAATTTGCACCAACAAGGGCGCAGTGGAATTCCGTGCTGGGTACCGGAAATAGAACGGAATTAGCAGAGGTGCGGAAGACGCTTCTTAGGGAGGCGGGGACGCAATGGGAACGCGAGCGGGAGCCCTGGAGAGCTGCCCTCCGCGGGCGATGGCTCTGGCGGCGCCCGCACTTCTGGTTTGTGCATCAGCCGCCGAGGGTCGCGCTCTTACCTCGCAGCCCGCGAACCAGCCTCTCGGCCCAGGCCACTCGGGGCAGCTGCCCGTCCAGGGGGAGGTGGCGATGCAGCGGGTCCCCGCCGCCGCCGCCGCCGCCGGCCGGGCTGGGGCTCGGCGCGCCCTGGTCCTCTCGCTGGCGCCGCCTCCCGTTCGGAGGGCCCGCGCCGTGGTAGCCCCCCAGCCCCCTGCCCCTGGCGCACACAGAGCTCACAGCTGAGGAGGCGACCGACCTCCGGCTGCCCGGGCGCCACTCTACGTCCATCTCCACCACCATTCCCCCTTCTTCTCCCTCCACCTCCTCTTCCTCCTCCTCCTCCTCCTCCTCGGCCTCGAAGCCCGGGTTGTCGCGGCTCCACGCCTGCCGCGAGCACGACGAGAGCGGAGGAGATGGGGAAGCCGAGGCTCCGGCCGGGGGGTCCCGCGCGGCCGCCTGCCGGATGCGCTCCATCTCGATCTCCAGGCCCCTCTGCTCGCGGAGGCCGACCGGGCCGGCGAAGCCGGCGCCCGCGGCCCGCCCGCCCGCCATCAGCCGGCCCGGGCCCGCCGCTCGGGGCGCCGGCGTCCGCTTCGCGTCCCCGGGCTGCTGCGGCTGCACGCGGCTCGAGTTCACCATCGCGGTCACTGGCGCCCGGCGCGCCGTCGCCCCATGCCGCGCTCGGCGCTGTCCGCCGCAGGAGCCATGTTCCTTTCTTCCCGGGGCCCGCCGCCTCCTGCTCTCCGCCCCCGAGCTCCCCAGAGTCCCGCGTCCCTCGCCCGCCCCCTCGGCCCGCCTCCCCCCGCCTCGCCTCGCCTCGCCTCGCCTCGCCCAGCGGCCGCGGCGCGCTGCAGGGGGAGGCGCGAGGCAGCCGCCCCCGCGGCCGGCGCGCTGGGCGAGCGGCGCCTGGGCCCGTGTCCCAAGTGCAGCCGGGGCCCGGGCGTCCCCATTCCGTTCGGGTGGGAGGGCTTCCGGAGTTGGCACTGCCCGCGTCACCCAGAGCGGTGCTTGGGTCCCCGCTAGCCGCCAGCCACTTCTGCCTCGGTTGACCGCGGTGCAAGGAGAGAGGGAAACCCCTTTGTGAGACGGCGTGAACAAGCGAGATCCAGCCCGAGCCGGTCTGCAGCAGGGTCAAAGGTCGTTCCTCCGTTTGAAAACTACCAGCAAACTCCTAACAGAGTCCTAGTGCTGACTTCCTTGGCCTTTGGCGCGCTCACCCCCCGCCCCAATCCAGCTGCTTTTTGGAGGGTTTCCTGACTCTCTGGTTGGCTCCTCTGTCCACGCGTTGCGGGGACCCCGAGGATTCGGCCGCGGGGCTCTTGGATCGCTGATGCTCCGCAGAGCTCGACCGCCCCCTTCCCACCCCCTCCCCGTCTGTGAGTCACGGAATCCCGCCTCAGGCCCCAGGTCCAGAGCTTTATTCCCGCTCTCCGGAGCACACCCAGCTGGACGCTCTGCGGTTGTCTCAAACTTCACCCATCCCAAGGGAAGTTTGTTATCTTTTCCCTTCTTCTTTTAAGCCTGCTTCACCTCCTGTATCCCCAGTTGAGATCTGAGGCATCGTCACTCCCCAAAGTACACTTCATGATAACCTCATCTGTCTGCTCTTCGCCTCCAACACCTCATTTCCCCCAAATCGTGTTACTTTTGCCCCACAAAGGTCTCTCTGATTAGGACCTCTGTTATTCATTCCCCTTGTCAATGATTTAGTCCAGGGCCCTTACGGCTTGTTTTATGCTGCGTTGGAACAACGGATCTGTCAACTCCACCATCATTTTTCACTTCTGGGTACCCGCTGTTTCCAAACTGGGTTCGGAACCAAACCTGCTCATGTCACATTGATGCTTAGACACCCGTGGAGGCTTCTGACAGCTTAAAAGGTAAAATTTAATTTCTGTAGTTTGGCTTGGTAAATTTTCATAATCTGCTGCTATATATTTTTTGCTAGGGCTGTCGTAACAAAGTACCACAGACTGGGTGTCTCAGACGACAGACATTTATTTTCTCACAGTTCTAGAGGCTGGAAGTCTAAGGTCAAGGTGTTGGCAGGGTTGGTTTCTTCTGAGGTCTCCGTCCTTGTTTTGTAGGTGGCCGTCTTCGCCTTGTGTCTTCACATGGTCGTCCCTCTGTATGTGTCTGTGCCTCAATTTCCTCTTCTGAGGACACCAGCCAGATTGGATTAGGGCCCACTCTAATGATCGCATTTTAACTTAATTACCTTTTAAAAGACCCAGTCTCCAAATACAGTCACATTCTGAGGTACTCTGGTTGGAGGGGTTAGGGTTAGACTTCAACATGGGAATTTCTGAGGGGGACACAATTCAGCCCAGTACAGCTCCCAACCTGCTTTTCCAGCATGGTTTCCCACCTGTGCAGCTCCCTTTGCTGCTTCCCTGTGCCCTCATAGCATGCTGCTCGTATTTAGGTAATCACGGCCACCCATCACCTAATCCTGTAGTTTATCTATTCAGGTATCTGTGTCCTTCACTTAACTATGAGCTTCTCAAGGGCAGGGCTGATGCAGTCCATCCAGTCTCCTTCAGAAGACATTTCCTGCACACTGAATTAGGAGCTGGCATGTAGAGCACAGTATGACACAGCCCCTGCTCTCAAGAGGAGACAGACAAATAAACTGGAAATAACTGTCCTGGGTAAGGGCTGTGATGCCTGTTGTCTGAGGAGCCTCTACAGGTGCCGGTGCCCCTAACAGAGCACTGCCAGATTGCATCTTCAAAGGATTCCCAACAGACACCTGGCCAGAGGAGAGCCAGGCCTGAGAAAAAAGAGCAGAATCTCAGCCAAAGTATTCTGCTGGAGAATAGGTCTAGTTTAGTATTCTTAAAACATGTTTCTCAACATCAGTGTGGCACTTGTTAAGAATACACATTCCACATCCCCACTCCAACCTTATGGATTCAGAAACTGCAGGATTTCAGGCCTGAAATTCTGAATCTTCTCTGAGAATTCTGGATCATCCTAAGTTCGAGAAGCACCCATATGTTCCACATGCGTCGTGGGGTTTCATGAAACATTTCCCTCGTATTCCTAGCGCTTCATTGTCACCAGTGGCGCCATCTTCTGCAATCCCAGGCCTAGAAGAAACTTCAGTGGTCTTTGAGTCAGACTAACTCTTTGTCTTGTGCCTACACTGTGCTACTTCTGAACCCTGGTTCAGTTCCTGCTCTGCCACTTCCTAGCTGTGTGACCTTGGGCAAGTGGCTTTACCTCGTTGTGCCGGAAAATGGAAATAATAATAGCGTTCGCCTCACAGGGTTGTTGTGAAGATTAGGTGAATTAATACATGTAAGGCATGGGGAACACTTCGTGGCACATGGTAAATGCTCAAGTGTTAGCATTATGAGCTCTTATAGCTTACTTAGGATAAGTATTTTCATCTATTAGAATTGCATATTTGGAAGTCTTTGTCCTAACCAGACTATGAGCTTCTTGAGGATGGACACTCCGTGACCAAGACAGAGGATTCCATTACAAATATTTATTGAGCACCTAGTAGGAGCCAGGCACAACGCCAGGACAGAGTGCAAGCAATGACACTAGTGAAAAGCCCCGCCATTAAAGAGCTTGCATTCCCCGCGGATTGGTCGGGGAAATGAATGAGTCTAGTCAGGTACTGTCATTTTAAGGCACACAGCTAGACCTCTGGCTATGACAGGGGTTCCTAATTCTTCATGTAGAGGTCTTTTTAACTTTCGCATACCACCACTTCTCCTGCAGGCTCCAGGGGCCCTTGGAATAGCTTATGCCCACTTGAAGCTATTGTGTTCCCTGCTCAAAATGCTGGTTTTAGTTTAGTGATATTTGTCTCCCAAGGATATTTTGATTTTCCAGAGTTCAAGGTTTAGAAGACAATAGACTTCTGCTTGCTCATTTCTTGTTTGTTCTTCCTGTTTTCTGCTAGCAGCCCTAGGGTCCAGAGACATAAGGAGACTGAATGGAAAAACAATAATATCAAGGAATAATAAACAAATTAATTCAAGTGCTATCCATGTATTCAGTTCAAATTCTGTGCATTTACTATACATAGTAAATAACATTATTATTTTAGTCAGAATATGCAAAACAAAATACTCTTTGGACACATCCTTCAGGGAGTTATCATCTCAAGGGAGAGATACACACACTGAGTCTAAATAACAATAGACGGGAGAATATGATTTAGTGTCAAGTCAGTAGTGAAGGTTTTCAGCATGGGAGGGGTTGAGAGGAGAGACCGCCCATCTTCAGGCTGGCGTGGGAAGCGCAGGTAGGCAGGCCAGATCGTGGAAGGCCTCAGATGCATCGTTAGGAGTACAGACTTTATTCTGTAATTGATGATAATAACATGCCCCCTTTCTGTAGTGTCAATTATTTAAATCAAAATCTGAAATATTCTTTCTAAGACTATACCCCGTCCCTCAAAGAATACAGATTGATTGAAAACGTGTCCGCACATACATAGTTCAGATTTAGATGTGTGCTTACCTGAAACTCAAATCACAAATCGTTGAAAGAAATACGCTTTTTAAAAATGCACAGCAATATTTGTGTAATATGACTTGGATAGTATTTGATCCACAGCATCTTTAAATCCTACATTGTAGGAGTTTCTCTACTAATTTCAGTCTTAGACTTCATAAACCCTTCCCCAGCTGTCCAATATATTTCCTGCTCAAATATTTATTCATTCTTTCTGGCTGACCAATATTCTCTTTCCTGCTTTTACCTTGACTCTTTTTGCCCCTTCAGAGCTCCTAGCTTTTGCTCAAGCAGGCCCTGAGGTTGTAAATTTCTCTCCCTTCCCACAGAATTCCTTCCTTTATAGTACCCATCGTAAAACTCTATTTCTCATAAGAAGTTATCCCTTATTAAATAAGTGAGATATACAAACATATTTTTCTTCATCTGGTTGCTACATCCTATTGCCATATTACAAATTTCAGTAATCTATAGGGCCTGAAATACTGTGTGGGATAGATAATGTAGCTTGGATACTATTTGGTTTTGTTTCATCTGTGTGGTCGATTCTTCTGGGGACACACTTATAAAACCTCACCTATTAGTGCCACTGAGGACCTTCAGAGAAGTCATTTAAAAGGCAACTTTAAAAACAGTCTAGGCTAATTTAATACTTAGCATTCTCTACACCTCTGACTTCTGTACTTTAGAATGGCCTGTTTGTTTCCTGTTTTGCTTTTATTTTCCAATTTGAAGTGATGAAGCAGATGCAAGCAGAAGTACCCATTGGTCCCACAGATTCCACCTTCAAAAGGAAATCCAAAAGGAGCCTCTGTTTTGTGTGGCGTTGCTTAGCAACCCACCCAAACAAACACGTTTCTCTCTCAATTTTTTTTCTCAGCCCTTATTTATTCAAGAACATTGTAAAATAAGTTTTTAATCACTTGACATCTGAAATCAGAAGAAAATTTGGTGTTTGGGGCTTTATAAGAACTGCCAACCATGCTAAAATGTTTACTTTATTTCTCACTTTACTGCTCTAATAATGCAAGGCTGGGATTTGTGGTATTCCTCTAAATGTCTGGAGTTTGGTTTGGATATATCCCTGCCTCTGCGGGGGTAACCTTGGAGCCATCGTTGGTTGGCACTGTGATTTTTGATGATCTAATCTCTCTCAGTTTTCTTCTCTGAATAATATGGTTAAATACCAACCTTACAAATCCCTGCAGAATTTTCGTTGAAGACATAATGAGGGAATATTAATAAATTCACCAAACACATATAGAATATCCACTAGACGCCAGGTACCATGTGGAATTCTGGCGAGGCAAAGATAAGACATGACTCCTACCTTCAAGGGGATCAAGTCTTACATGTCAACAATGCCACTTACACCGTAAATTAATATAATATTGAAAATTAACAATACCTCAGTAAAAAACAAAAACAAAAAAGGCGTGCCCGGAAACATTTTTACATCACTCCCAAGCTCTCTTCTACATTGAAAAGACTTAAGAATCTTTCCAGACTCAGGCATCATTTCCTTTTGGAAACTTCCTTAGCCACAAACCTGGCCCCCCTGCTTGAATTTTTTTTTCTTGTTTTTTTTTAAACTGTTTGTTTTATATTGGAGTATAGTTGATTAACAATGTTGTGTTAGTTTCAGGTGTACGGCAAAGTGATTCAGTTATACATATACATGTATCTATTCTTTTTCAAATTCCTTTCCCGTTTAGGTTGTTACATAATATTGAGCAGAGTTCCCTGTCCCATACAATAGGTCTTTGTTAGTTATCCATTTTACATATCTCCCTGCTTGAATTTACTTGCCATCTACCTTGCAAACCTTTATCACAACATTTACCACCTTATATTGAAAATGTCTGTTAACATAGTCTTCCTGAGTCGGACTGTAAAGTCCTGGAGAGCGGAGACCCTGCCTCATTTCGTTTGTAGTTCAGCAACCCAGCAGCCATTTCCCTTTCTTATTATAACGGTAATCAAATTTTCTCGGGAAACAATCCTCTCCGTTCTGAGTCCCTGAGTGCCGCAGGTGTGGCTGACACCACTGCTAAGCTCCCAAGTGGTGGGTGTGGATCTCAGGCTTGGCCAACCAGAGTATCATGTCCCCTTGACACCTGTGAATGGTATTTAAGAACAGGCATGGGAGCTGGTTCTATCCAATGGAAATCAGAACAGATTTTTTTTTTTTTTTGAATTCTTGGAAGAGAAAAGCTTTTCTTCCCACCAGATTTGGAGTTGTAAGGATGTAAGTCTAGACAAGTTGGCAGCCAAAATGTTTATGCTAGAGGAATAATGGAACAATATATATACATGAAAATATGTATAATGTGAAGACTGGAAGAATACCAAAATGGAATTAGTGATAATGTTTGAGTGGCCATGCTATTCAAGAACATTGTAAAATACATTTTTATAATTTGCCATATTCTAGTTTTGTCAGATGCAGATATATGTCTTTAGCCACATTCAAAAGAATTTTGAAGAATATAGGGCCAAGAATAGAGCTCTTTGGAATATTGTGTGAGGCTTTTCTCTTTACCAACTCAAACTTATTCATTATTACCATTTGGGTGTAGTTATTCAAAAGTTTTGAATACAACTCTACTTTCACTAGCCCAGATTTCCAAAAGGATGTCAGAATTTTTTCCAAAGCCTTTCGATGCCAACATGGGTGATGCTTACAGCTTTCCCAGATCTAGCAGACTTTACAGAATGTCTGCTTTCTAACCACCTAGCATAATCTTAGATATGATTAGGGTGCGCAAGAAGTTGTCTTTGCCTTCAAGGCCCGTATAATTAGCTTGCAAATACAAGCTATACACAGATAAAGCAATTACCCAGTGAGTGCTGTATGACACTCCTCTGGGAAGGCTTTTATTGTTGTTGTTTTTGTTGTTATTGTTTTGGAGTCTAGCTCCTAGGTGAGTCCTAGGAGATGGAGAATATGACCAGGTTCTGATGACATAATTTGAGCCCCTGAAACCAGCACTAATTGAAGTTAGATCTAACCCTGGCCTTCGATAGCCAAGAATTTCTTTTTTGATTAATTTAAGTTTGGGTTTCTGTCGCTTGCAACTGGAGTAGTACTAGCTAATAGATTTGAATAGAAGTGGATCATACAGACTGGTAAGAGTTGTGTCAATGATATGCATAAGATGCTATATGAACACACAATTGGGCCCTCTCGTCTGAGCTGAGTGGGCTCAATAGGGCATACAGGGTGGCTAGTAGGCTAACCCACTCTGCAAGTGTTAAGAGATTAGAGATTTGGGGGGATGCCGAACCATAATTTTCTTTCTTAGTGTCTTTGACATCTTTACTATAAATACTATTCCAAAGGACCTTTTAAAGATGTCTTTTCATTCTTATAGTATTTTTTAATAGCATAAGTTCATAGTTTTGATAATGTCCAATTTGTGAATTTTTTTCTTTGGATTGTACATTTGGTATCATATTTAAGAAACCTTTGCTTCACTTAAGGTCATGAACATTTTCTCCCATATTTTCTTCTAGAAGTTTTATAATTTCAGGTTTTACATTTCAGCACATAATCCATTTAAAGATAACTTTTGTTTATGGTGTGAGGTATGAATAGAAGGTTGTTGTTTGTGGTTTTTTTTGCATATGGATATCCAATTGTTGCAGCACTATTGGTTGAAAAGACTATCCTTTCTCTACCGAATCATCTTTGCACCATTATTGAGAATCAGTTGACCATATATGAGTGTTTATTTCTAGATGATCTGTTCTGTTCTTTTGATTTATGTGCTTAACCTTTTAGTAATACCTTCCTGCTTTGGTTACAGTAGCTTCCCTCACTCTTCCTCACAGGCTATATAAGAGCTTTTAAATTTGTACATTTTAATGGTCTAATTGTATTGAATGACTCTTTCTGGTTCCAGTCCCTACTTTGGTATGACCCATAAAGGGCTGTTGCTCATCAGTTGACCATAGAGCATTAGTGAGCTATGTTGGGTTTCTGTCTCAATGATATTTTGAAATTACTTACAAATGTAAATTTTAATGTCAATCATCAATTCTTTAAATGAATCAAGCAATTATTTTATTAATTCATCAATTTTTTTTCAGTAGCCTTTGACTCTTCTTCTGAAAGATAAGGACATTAGCAAATGTATACTCTCCACGAACACTTTTTAAAATTAACAATAACTTTTATGTAGCCAAAGTCTATAAACTTTCATTTTTAACCTAAAATAATAAAGATAATATTTACTTTATACATTTAAGTGTATTCAGTACTCATTACCAGTACTTTTTTTTTTTTTTTTTGCGGTACGCAGGCCTCTCACTGTTGTGGCCTCTTCTGTTGCGGAGCACAGGCTGCAGACGCGCAGGCTCAGCGGCCATGGCTCACGGGCCCAGCCGCAGCGCGGCACGTGGGAGCCTCCCGGTCCGGGGCACGAACCCGTGTCCACTGCATCGGCAGGCGGACTCTCAACCACTGTGCCACCAGGGAAGCTTCTACCAGTACTTTTTAAATATGAGTTCCCTTTCCTTGAGTTCCTTCTCTCTATTTAGTTTTTTGGGATAGATTTTTTATCAAGCAGTTCTTTTTTTGTTGTTTTTTTTAAGGCGGACGCATTAAAGCTTCATTGTTCCCAGAATACGTACAAAATTGAGAATGCCTTTCTGTTGCCATAAACATAAAACAAATGGGCTGGGCACAATATTTTTGGCTCAATCTTTTTTTTCCTGTTTGCAGGATTCTGGAAACATTTCTCCACCTTCCTCTGTCATTAAATGTTGCTGTGGAGAAGTAAGAGGTCTGATTAAACCCACATTTTTTTTTCTCTCAGCCCTAGCAGGTGACTTGATTTTTCTTTCCAAAAGTTACCTGTTTAGTGAGTTTTTTAAAGAGTACACATTTGGGTCGATCATTCTGCATAATTGTTTTTCTGGGAAATACTGTACAGGTTTAATCAGTAAATTAAAATTTTCATTTATTTTAGAAAAGCTTTCTACTTTTATAATTTTGAAATATTCTGTTTCATTTGTTTTGTTCCCTTAATCCAAGGATACCGATAATGCATATGTTGGAGCTACTGTTTAATTTCTGTATTATCCTCTTTCTAGTGGTTTCTGTCATTTTCTGGTTTTGTTTTTAATAGGATTTTTACAAATCATGTCCCCCATGTTACTGTACTTTTCATATTTTTGTAGTTTTAAATGTGGCTTTCATTTCCCTAATTATTTATTTTAAGTCCTTAATTCCTTTCACGAATTATGCCAGCTCACTTTTCATTTCCACATGGTCATATATTTTATTTGATCTTTTTCATTCTTTTTTTTAAAGTTAAAATTACTTTTAAAGGATTTCTGTTCCTGGCCCTGATGGAGCAACAGAAACATATTTACCCACTTACCTTAAACAAATAAGAAACTGGTCAAAATTTATGATGAATGGTTTCAAACATTGGACAATGGACAGTGATGAATAGTAATCCTTGAAAGAAGATAAACAAACAACGTGAGTCCTATGGTTTCTCCAGTAATTCCCTAGAGAGTGATTCCAGGCTGCTGTGCAGTCTCCCTTAGTTGAGAAGACAGAGTAAGTTGAGAATTTGGGGAAGCCAAGGTGGATGGAATTCACAGAGTACCAGAGAGGAGAGAGCCACCCAGAGAAAGAGCTCCAGAGATCTCCAGGGTGTTGCCCTTGAGTCTTCAAAGCATTTGAAGAATCTGCCTGAGGCAAGAGGAAGAATTACCAGAAAGGAGCAGGTGGAAAAATCTGCTTATAAGGGAAACACATAAAACAAAGAGAAACAAAAACGTTGTAGGATTTATTATTGTTATTATTTTTATCATTATCGGAATCTGTCTTTGAACAGAGGGGCTTCATCTATTTACATTTATTTTTTCCAGCATTATTGCGATATGATTTACAGATAAAAATTGTACATAATTGGGTGGTATGATGCGATTTTTTAAAAAAGTTGTACAATATGGTGATTTAATATACATATTTATTGTGAAATTATTATCATAATCAAGTTAATTAACACACCCATTACTTCACATAATTACCTTGTGTAACTATGTAGGTGTGTGTTTCATGGTGAGAACACTTAAGACCTACTCTCTTAGCAAATTTCAAGTAAATGCAGTATTATTAACTATAATCACCATGCTGTACATTAGATTTCCAGAACTTATTCACCTTATTACTGAAAGTTTGTACCCTTGAACCAACATCTTCTCATTTCCACCACACCCCAGCCAGCCCTGGAAATGACTGGTTCTATGAGTTTGAATATTTTAGAGTCCACGTATAGTTGAGGTCATACAGTATTTGTCTTTCTGTGTCTGACTTATTTCACTTAGCATAATGTCCTCTGGGTTCATCCATATCATTGCAAACAGCGTGATTGCCTTGTTTTTTAATGACTGAATAATATTCCATTGTGTGTGTGTGTGTGCATATATATATATATATATATATATGTACACACACACAATGTTTTCTTTATCCATTCATCTGTTGATGGACTTATGTAGTTTCCGTATCTTGGCTATCGTGAATAATGATGCAATGAACATGGGAATGCAGATATCTGTTTGTGATATACTGATCTCATTTCGTTTCGATATATATCCAGTAGTGGATTGTTGGCTCATACAGCAGTTCTATTTTTAATTTTTTAGGAACCTCCGTACTGTTATTCATAAAGGCTGTGCCAGTTTACATTTCCACCAACACTGTATAATGCTCTGTGTGATGCATTTTGAGTTAACTTTTGTGTATGGTATAAGATAAGGGTCTAATTTCATTCTTTTGCATGTGGACATCCAGTTTTCCCAGCATTGTTTTCTGAAGAGATTATCCTTTCCCTATTGAGTATTATTGGTGCCCTTGAAAGATCTGTTGACCATATATTTATTTCTCAGCTCCCAGTTCTGTTCCATTGGTCTATGTGTCTTTTTATGCCGGTACCATAAAATAGTTTGAAATCAGGAAGTGATGCCTACAGCTTTGCTTTTCTTTCTCAAGATTGCTTTGAGAGGTTTTGCTAGATGTATCTGTAAAGACTTCATTGTACATCTCTTAAGAATAAAGCCTGATCCACTTTCATAAACATAATGCAATGATCACACCTAAGAAAACCATTAATAATTCCATAATATCATCTAACGTACTGTGTATATTCAAATTGCCATAATTGTTCCTCAAAAGTGTTGTGTAGTTTATTTCTTTTTTAATCCAGGAGTCAGTCAAAGTTCCTGTTTTGCCCTTGGTTATACCTGTTTAAGCTTTTAATCTAGTATCCTCCCTCACCGACTCCCTCCTTTTTCTCTCGTCACATTGACTTTTTTTGTAGTCCTGAAAGATTTAGAAAAGAAAAATACGCTCAGGTTGCTCAGTTAATTTGAAGGTCAGACAAACAATGAATCATCTTTTAGTATCATATGCCCCTTGCTTACACTAGAAGATGATTTGTTGTCCTTCCGAAATTCAGATTTAAGTGAGTGTCCTGTATTTTATATGGCAACCCTACTTTTCAGAAAGTTGAAGTCTGTTGCATTACAGAGTAGCTCAATTTCTAGATTTGTTTGTTTTCTTCTGATTTGAATCGGTTAAACATTTTTTACAAAAGCATTTCACAGGTGACGGTGCGTCTTCTTATTGTGTCACATTAGAAGGTACACATCTAATAGTCCCATTAGTGAGGCTGTTTGATTACTGGATGAAGAGGGTGACTACTAAATCTCTTTAGTTAAAAGCATCTTCTTCCTTTGGAATTAGTAATTAGTTGAGTGGTGTTCTGAGACCAGGTGAATATCCCGTTCCCCATAACCTTCTGTGCAATGATTTTAACATTCATTAGGGATCATTTCCTGAATCAATACTACACTGTAGGTTGCAAAATGATTTTGCAATTTTATTATTTCTCCTACATTTATTGTAAGTTGGCATTCATCTGCAAAGAAGATCTTTCTTTTATGCTCTCTCTTCTACTATCACTATATACTAATGGAATTAAGAAATCCAGTTTGTTATTATCTGTTACTGCCATTATTCTTTTTACTCTCAAATTACTCCAGTTTTGGCCAATGGAAGTTCCCTTCAAATCTGCTCTTTGGTCCCCCGTATATCATTCCATTTTGTCTTTGGATGCTTTCTTGCTTTCTATTATTAAAGAGGCTTCCCAGGCTTAATTTTTAACTCATTTTGCCCAAGACCATGAATAAGCCTTTTCCTCAAAGAGCCTGCGACAGCTATCAGTTTACTGCTGCTCTTCTCAGGGTCCATTGCCTCTGTGCCACTTTGTGATACTGGAGTTGGATCCTGTAATCGTGTTTCCTTTGCCAGCTGGCACAATGGCAAGCTTTGTCAGCAGAGGGCACTGGAAGGACGCTGCGGGGAACAGGCTGCCTGGGCTGGTGGGCGTCCTCATCCTCTCTTTTTGCTCCTAAAGGACAGGTGCTGTGACGTGCTTGCAGAGCATCCAGTACAGCTCACTCTCCAGCTGGTTTCGCCGGCATCCCGGCGGGCAGTTCCCTGCTCAGTCCTGGACCATCAAGTTTCCTGCTTGCCAGCCTCAGTGTACTGGCACTCCGGTGGGAAGTGCCCTATTTGGCGACTTCAGCCCACCAGCTATGGACCAGGTCTGGCCCAGGATGACACCGCAAACTGCTCTGTCATCCCCTAGGCTGCAGCTATCTCAGTTTGGGGGAGACGGCCTCTCTATCTCCAAATCATTCCTTATTTGAGCACTCTCAATCCTATGGTATCGTTAAGGTTTTTTTTTTTTTAATCTCCGGTGCTTAACCCCCTGTTTCTAGTTAATAATTCTTTATGTTAAATTTTCCCTGTTTAAATTACTGGTGTGTTTCTTGTCTTCTCACTGAACCTTGACTGATACAGTACAGAGGATGGTCTTTAATGGTACCACCATTCAAAAATGCAATTTCGGGATTACCTTGGTCATGCCTTTGGATTTGAGTACACTGCTGGGCCACTTGCCAATGGGAAATGGGATGCTTACGTCTGATGGGACACCACAACACAATTAATCAAGCTATCACCTATGGCTGATTGTGATGAAGTGCCAACAAAAGCGCGTACATTGGAAGCCCAGTGTAATGATGACAACAGGATGGTGGTATCTTAGTCTGTTTGGGCTACTACAGACTGGGTGCCTTATAAACACCATTTCTTTCTAACAGTTCTGGACGCTGGAAAGTCCAAGATCAAAGTATCAGTAGATTTGGTGTCTAATGAGGACTTGCTTTTTGGTTCACTCTATTTGCTGGTACCACAGTGTTTTTATCAGAGAGGCTTTATAGTCTGATTGAATATTTGTTAGGGCTAATCCTCCCTTATTGCTTTTATTTTTCAGGATTTTCCTTCATATTGTTGTATGTTTATTTTCCCATATGAACTGTAGAATTAGCTTGCATCGCTCCAGGGGGAAAAATTTACTTTTATTTTATTTAGAATCACATTGCATTGATAGATTGTTGAGGGAGAATTGACATCTTTATGATGTTGAATTTTCCTGTATGAGAACAAACAATGTCTTTCTGTTTGTTTAAGGCCTCTTTTTTGTCCTATAGGAGTGTTTCACAGTTTTCCAAAACAGTTTTGGCACATTTCCTGTTAAGTATTTTATCTTTTATTTTGTTTGTTTCTATATTAAATGACATCATACCTTTTGAATGGTCACTGTTAGTACTTTTTCTGTATATGTCCTTAGCTAAATTTTATACCATGCTATATTTCAGAACTGGTTAGTTTTATTTTTAGTACTGATTCTCTGTTTTCTAGGTGTTGTGTTATATAATCTACATAAAGTTATAAATTAATTATTTCTCAATTCTTATGCATCTAAATGTTTATTATTTTTAGCTTATATCTCCAAACCTATGTTATACAGTGGTGGAGAGAGAGGACATACTTGCTTTGTCCTTGATCTTAATGGGAATGCCTGTAATGTTTCTTCATTAGGTATGGTGCAGGTTTGGGGCTGAGACATAAAATATTTCATCATGTCAAGGAAGTGTCCCTTAATTTTTATTTTATTTTTATGAAACTATGAATGAGTGTTGAAATTTGTCAAGGGCTGTGTTACACTTTATTATTTGTTCACGATTCTTTTTTCCCTTCCTCGTTCATGATTCACGGTGTGAGGACTGTACTTACCCTGCACACTGATATTGGGTTTGATCATACGACTTGCTCTGTCTTTAATTTTTTTTTTTTTTTTTTTTTTTGCGGTACTCGGGCCTCTCACTGTTGTGGCCTTTTCCGTTGCGGAGCACAGGCTCCGGACGCGCAGGCTCAGTGGCCATGGCTCACGGGCCCAGCCGCTCCGTGGCACGTGGGATCTTCCCGGACCGGGACACGAACCCGTGTCCCCTGCATCGGCAGGCGGACTCTCAACCACTGCGCCACCAGGGAAGCCCTGTCTTTAATTTTTTTAACTTAAGTATAGTTGGTTTACAATGTTTCAGGTGTATGGCAAGATGATTCAGTTATATATATATATATATATATATATATATATATATTTGTGTGTGTATATGTATATATATATATATATATATATATATATATGTTCTTTTTCAGATTCTTTTCCCTTATAGGTTATTACAAGATATTGAATACAGTTCCCTGTACTATAGAGTAAGTCCTTGTTGTTTATCTGTTATATAGTGTGTATCTGCTAATCCCAAATTTCTAATTTAGCCCTCCCCCCCTTTCCCCTTTGGTAACCATAAGTTTGTTTTCTACGTGTATGACTTGCTTTGAACAAAGGGGTTTGATCAAAAGTGACAGTGTGTCAGTTCTAAGCCCAAAGCATCATAAGTTTCTGCTCACCTGTCTTCTGTTCCTGCCTCTACCATCAGAAAGACAGACATGCCCTGGATAGTTGATCCTAGATAGAGAGATGTATGGAGCAGACCTGAATCCATCCTGCAGCCTGAAGTATAACCCCTGCAAACCCACAGACTGTTGAAGGAGAAAAAGAAAAATATTTGATGTCCTAAGCTACTTAGATATTGAGGGTGTTTGTTACTCATTATTTTCACAGGAATAGCTGACTGATACAAATTCTTTGTTATCATCTATAAGTCTAATCATATGACATCTTTCTCCCTAGATCTAACTATATGGTGAATTATAGGAATGAATTTACCAATATTGAAGCATCATTTTTTGGGTATAAATCCCCCTTGATTATGATGCCTTCTTTAAACTTGATTTTAGATTCTGTTTATTTAGAATTTTTCCACTGCTACTTATGAGTGAGACTGATTTATACGTGTGTGTGTGTGTGTGTGTGTGTGTGTGTGCACATTTGCAATCATTACCAGGTTTGAGTGTCAAAGTAATACTTGTTTCATAAAGATCACTTGAGAGTTTTCTTTTTCTGCTACAATTTAAATGGTATTAGGGTTATTTGGTCTTTGAAGTTTTGATAAAATTCCACTGTAAAGTCATTTGGGTCTAGTTTTTATAGTTAGTTCTTTTTTTTTTTTTTTGCTGTCCGCGGGCGTCTCACTGTTGTGGCCCCTCCCGTTGCGGAGCACAGGCTCCGGACGCACAGGCTCAGCGGCCATGGCTCAGGGGCCCAGCCGCTCCGCGGCATGTGGGATTCTCCCGGTCTGGGGCATGAACCCGTGTCCCCTGCATCGGCAGGCGGACTCACAACCACTGCGCCACCAGGGAAGCCCTATAGTTAGTTCTTTGATAACTTTTTGTCTTTCCACTATAGAAGTTTGTCTATTTGTCTTTTCTATGATTAACAAAGTTAATTTTGGTAAATTGTATTTTCCTGGGAAATAATCTAATTCATCTAGGTTTTCCGTTTAACTTGGACTGAGTTGTGCAAAATATTATAAGTTGCTTCTGATTTGTAAAACTTCCTCATGTCCTTGGTTATCTCCTTGTTTTTATTTCTTATTTGTGCTTTCTACCCTTCTTCCTTTATTGGGTTAGCTAGTGGTTTATCTGTGGTGCTGATTTTTTTTTTTTAACAAAGAACCAGCATTTTGATTTATTAATTTCTACTATTTTTTCTGTTCCCTATTACTTTTAACTTTATTATATCCTTCCCTGTGCTTTCTTTTGCTTTACTTTGTTGCTCTTTTCTAATTTTTAAGATGGCAACTCAATATCCTTATTTTCATTCTTTTATTGTTGCTGCAGGAATTGAAGGCTATGGATTTTCTGTGATCACTGGCTTAACTGTACTCTAGTGAGTTTATGTTTTCATTAGAACTATTTTTTAGAAATTCTGCAATTAAAAATTTTCCCCTTTTGTCCCAAGAGTTGTTTAATAGAGAAGTTTTAGATTTCCAATGAGATTTCTAGCTTTAAGAAGAGCAGAGGAGCAAGGTATAGAAATAAGGCCCTTGCTCCACTTCAGGTTTCCAGAACTTTTAGTTTTGAATGAAGTTGAAAATTTTGATTACTAGCTTTTAGGTTTTTTTCCAGTACAAAGGGACTATTTGTTTATTATCTACAAGTGATCAGAATAGCTATGGGACTTACCAAGTTGTAATCCAAGGGCAAGGAAGCATAAATTCACTGAGAAAATGAATGGAGAATGGTAAAAACCAATAAAATTGATTTGTGATTGCATCTAATCCTTCATTAGCTTTTACATCAGCTTTGTGAAAATTAGAAAAAGTTTGCTCTCACTCAGTGGAAGTGGCCTACAGAGCCCTGCATAGTTGGAGGAGTTCTGGCTGAATATCAACCTCCACTTGACTCCTGTTTCCTTGACTGGGAACTTTAGCTCAGCCAGGGGCTGTATGTTTGATCCAGAAGGTCTTAGATTGCTGTCTACTAAGTCCAGCACATTAATTAAAATAATTACATGTATTAATTGCTAGGCAACTGTAGGGAATCAAATAAGAAATGCAATTGACACCACCAAACTCTCATTACATTCGAGATATAAGATTTATTCACACCAACAAAAATAATCACAACAAAATATAAACTAATTTAAAAAACAAAAGATCATAGTGACATGAAATTTTATATTCTCAAGTGTGTAAAAGGTTTTTTTGCTTCTACACAAACTTCTTTTCATAAAAGGGTAGCAAACATTAAAATGCAATGATGGTTTGCATTTCTTATATGGAAAGAACATAGGCTAAACCCTGAAGCTTTTAGTGTACAAGGGTGTTACCATCAAGTCACACACTAAACTAATGATCAAAACCATGATCTGTTTCCAGATCCACACACACATATATTCACCAACTAAGCAGAGAAATAAGCATTTCATATTCTGTCCCACTCTGCTATAATGTATTTTTTCTTTTTACGAAAAGCAAAGTAGGAAACTGTATTTTTCTCCTTTTAATTGACCTCAGAAGACGCACTATCCAATTCATGAGAAACACGAAGTTTCAGGTGTTTGTCTTCTTCACTCTTAAGGTCTGGGACTAGCTTGTCTTCGCGGCTATGGGATTCTTGGCTGTGGAATTCACGGCTGACTTTGGAATTATCCTGACTCTCAATCACATCGGAATGCTCATTGCTGTCATCCTCGGCCTTCAGCTTGAATTCTTTGGAATGCTCGTGGCTGTGGGTTTCCATACTGCGGTCATCCGGCTGACTCGTCTCCTGACTGTCCTTCCCACGGCTGTCCCAGTCAGAAGCCCTGTGGAGGCGCTGGGCAACCAGGATGGCCTTGGGTGCATCACCCACCTCCTCGCTCTCCACGTGTGACGTGACGTCCTCCTCTGTGGCATCTGGATACTGAATCACAGAACAAACGGGAGAAGAATTCAATAAACAGCCAGAGATGGGAACCCTGTAATTTTCTTCTGCTTTTTAACTTTCAGGCCAATGTATTCTCTAACAATGTCTAAATTTGGCTGAAGCAAAAAAATAATACTAGCATGTTACTTTTTTTCAAACTAAGTCCTTTCATTATGTCATCTCCTTTAGTTTAATAGGTACATCAATTTTGTATGAGAGGAAACCCATGAGGAAGGTCTCATTATCTGTTTTACATAAAGGGAAAATGAAGCGAAAGTTAAAAGTAAAGGGACTAGTACACGGCAGGGCTATGTGCTAAATCCAGATCCTTTTTTAATTTAAAAAAGCGAATAGACGGCTTCCCCAGAGGCGCAGTGGTGAAGAGTCCGCCTGCCAGTGCAGGGGACACGGGTTCGAACCCTGGGCAGGGAAGATCCCACATGCCGTGGAGCAACTAAGCCCATGCGCCACAACTACTGAGCCTGCACCCTAGAGCCCGCGAGCCACAACTACTGAGCCCCTGCGCCACAACTACTGAAGCCCACGTGCCTAGAGCCCCTGCTCGCCACAACTAGAGAAAGCCTATGCGCAGCAACAAAGACCTGACACAGCCAAAAATAAATCAATTTAAAAAAATAAATAAATGAAAAAGCAAATAGAATAAGTGCTTTATAACCAGGATTTGGAAAAATAGCATTGTGATTGAGAGACAAAATTAGGGAGAAATTATGTGGACTTTAATACAAAAACCAATAAGTGGGAAAAGGTTTTGTATTCAATGATCATAAAGTAATAATCCTTGCTGAATGAATGAACAAATGAGCATGCAGACCCTTGTTCCCTAGAATTGGGCTCTACTCATAACCATCTCATGTGTCTTGTTCAAGGATTTACCTGGACTTCAGATCTGCGGAACATCTTTTTCGACCTCAGTCCGTAAGCCACACTATCACCTCGGCCTTCGTATGTGTCTCCGGTCGGGACAGGTGGAGTGAAGACGGAGGTTGCTGGAATGTCAGTGGGGAAATCAGTGACCACTTCATCAGATTCATCAGAATGGTGAGACTCATCGGAATGGTCAGTGTCATTGGAGTCATTTGTGTCAGTGTCCTGGCTGTCTCCATCCTCTTCGTCATCCACAGTGTCTGTGTGCTCAGGGCTTTCATCGGACTTACTCGAGAGGGTCTAAAAATCAAGATGATCGGAAAAATTGGTGTAAAGGTTTTTATTTTCCTTTAGCCTTTACGGTGCCTTAGTCTTTTACTATATTTAGTTTCAGAATCCTTTTTTCTTTTAAGTCTTTATTGAATTTGTTACAATATTGCTTCTGTTTTGGTGTTTTGGCCATGAGGCACGTGGGACCCTAGCTCCCTGACCAGGGATTGAACCCGTACCCCCTGCCTTGGAAGGCGAAGTCTTAACCTCCAGAATGCCAGGGAAGTCCCAGTGTCAGAATCTTTGTATTCACAACAAAGCACTCAATGGCTTTTAAGAGCTAAAGTGAGCATCTTCCAATTTCCCTTTTAACACAAGGATAAATGGAATCCTATTCTGAGTCATTTTTCTTGCTCTTTCATAAACATTATTTTCAAGCCAAATGTATGAGTTATAAATTTATATCGATAACATGTTTTTCCTTGTTCATTTTAGACACTATTTAATTTACCAAATTCAATAATGCGGTAAATACAGGTACATAATTGTGAGATTTTTTCTATGACAATTCTCAGGAGATTAGAGCATCCATGTATTAATGCTCACCCCCAAACCTAAAACTCCTCCCTATTAGCCTGGATAATCAAAAGGCGACTGTGTTATCCATGTGTATAAACTGCAGCTCAATTAACCAGTTAATGTCTATTACACTTCTGATTGCAAATATATTGGGTCATTTATCTAACTTTCCTTATTAGAAATTCTTAGCATCTTCAAATAGAATCTTAAGGAAAACAAATTTAAGTTATCCCTTTGCTCAGCAAATATATTACTAATTCCAATAAAAAGAATAGTTATTAAATAAACCATTATGTTAGCAACAGAAACGTTCCTGGAGTCAAAGTCTTGGCTGTGGTAGGCATTAATTAGATGCTTACCAGATATTAGATGACAGCAAGAAAATATCTTAAATGAATCGCAAGAGGCTTAGTATTTCAAACAACAGACATTAGTAAACATCTCCTGCCACACTAAACTTATTTTAAACCTGGTATTTCTGACATTTAGTAAACACTTGTGTTTTTTGTGAGCAAGTTTTAGACAGGAAAATTTTTTTTCTTTCTTTCTTTTTTTTATGGTTGGCTGAGCTCATGTTAGGAAGGGAGGGTGGGCCTCAAGATGGTGGGTCTCCAGGTTTTGAGGAGAAAGTTCCTAGTTCCTGTTGTTCCCTTGGATGGTGGTGGCAGAGTCACTCAGAGAAACGAGACAAATATGAATCGGGCTACCAGGAGCCCATCCCATAATATTTCTCCCATACTCGCACCTCCACTCCACTAAGTAAAGACTCTACTTCCACCATCCCTGACCTAGAGCCCACCATACTGTTGGCCCAGTATAATCAGGTCTGCAGAAATTTCAAGGCTTTGGGTAGGGGTGTGATGCGCCCCTGGAATTTCAGGCCGGTGGATAAACAGGGCATTTACTGGAGAATTTTAATGGAATTTTGCCAGAATTGAACCCAGGCAATGTCACCAGGAGAAAGAGTTGCTTCCTTAGTTCCTCCAAGACATGATGGACCTTGGATTCAAAGTGGAACCTCACCTCTTGCTTGTTATCAGTTTCCTCAGAGGACACAGTATTCTGAAGAAAGAAAGGTACAAATCAGTGTACATCATACTCTCTTAACTTTTTTATTCAAAAGTTAGCCTTTTCCATACAAAGCAGGTCTTATTTTTTAGCCTCATTGGTGGATGGCTTAGCAGGAAGACAACATGACAGATCAATTGGTGTCCTAAGTTCACCTTTACCAACAGGCAGGAAAGATCCATTTAACAAGCCCAAATGGCCTGCTCGGTGGCTACTTTTTGTGGTGGTTGTTCTTTAATTGTGAGAATTTTAATATTTAGAATAAATTAAAATTAAAAATACCTGTGGTTCTAGGAAAGTCTGCTTCTGAGATGGGTCAGGCTTTAGCCATGTGGCTACAGCATCTGGGTATTTGTTGTAAAGCTACAAAAAAGAGTTGCATATTTGTCATTATTAAGAAAAAGAAACAGGGATCTCTAAGTGATAAGCTGAAAAAAACAACTATACTTCCCCAATCTTGATGGATAAGCATAATATGCATTATTCAGTCAACTAGAGCCTGAGCTGTATCTTTCATAATTTATTCTTTCTGGTAGAGTCATTTAACAAACCCTTACGTAGCACTTATTGTGAGGCAGGCACACTTTCAAAGTAATTTACAAATACTAATTCATTTAATCCTGGGATAGGTATCAGTATTATTACTCCCATTTTACAGATCAGGAGAAACCCAGCCACAATGAAGTTAAGTGATAGTAAGTGGCAGAGCCAGGGCTCAAATCCAGTGGCTCTTCACATTGATGATACACTGTGCTTTTCTGTTCTACATTTGTTAGCTGAAATTCCTCTCAGATGAAATACAGCTAAAGCAGAGGGGCCCTTAATTTGTGTTGATCTTCCTTGTTTCCTGTCTCTGTGGAACAAGGAGAAACTCTCTAAGGCTGTGCTGTCCAGTATGCCATTCTCTAGCCATGAAACACATGGCTATTCAAATTTAAGTTAATTAAAAAAAAATTAGTTCCTCGGTTGCACCAGAGTGTTCAATAGTCACACGTGTCTAGTGGCTACCTTAGTGGGCAGTGCAGAAATATAATATCAACACCATTGCATAAAAGTTCTATTGCTTTAAGGTGCCGAAGACATGAATGGAATGGCCTTTACTTAGCCAAGTCATTTATCTGGAAAATGATAATAATATGCTAATGCAGAGGAGTGGAAATTGCTCTGAATAAGTGTCATCTGGTGGGCTGTACGGCCCAGGGCGATCACTTCACATCTCTGTCATGGAGAAAAGTTATCCTGGGGGTTCCAAGAATTCCTTCACAGCCACAAAGGAGGAGAAGCGCAGGAAGGAAACCAGTCAGTAGCACTTTGGGTTTCCCCATGGTTGGCTCTAACCAGAGGAGCTTCATATTGGGCTTCTATGACAGCTTTTGCTGAAAGAATGGGTTCCTTGACTAAAAAATGTGAAAACTACTAGTCTAGATGAGTTCAAAGTTTCCCTCTTCTTTTTCTTTAAAAATATATATTTATATAAATACTATACAGATAAATGTTATGATTGATTACATTTAATATACATATTTATTCGGATGATACCTGTAATACAGGCTTTATCTGTATTTATAAGATAAATTTATAATTTTTAAAAAGTAATATGAAGAACAAATAGATAAGAAAAACAAACTAATATCTACCCAGTAGTCATATCCCTCATAGATAACCGGTGTTCATCTTCAGGGGTGTGTCTTTATAGACTTTCCGTATTTCCTACTAGCTCTAGATTTCTAGGATTCTAGAAGGTTGAGCCCTTCACTTATCTCCTAAATCACACTTAACCACTTATACAGCGGTGGCTTCATGTGCAGTATTTTATTCTATTAAAAAGGCACTAATTCTTGCCTCAAAAAGTGTGATCACTATTTTCTCTGGAAATGTTAATTTTCTGACTTATTGCTGTGATTCAATACTCGTGTTCTTAAATCACTTACTTCTACCCACTTGCACACCCAAACACAAGCAGCAATACTTCTCCTAACATCTTCATTAAGCAATCTAATTGCAGTGACCCCAGGCAGCTCTATACTGGCCTTTATTCTGTTTATCTGGAATTGAACTCTGTGTGCCTTTTTGTCCAAGCTCCTTGGGACAATGCCCGTTTGTTGTTTGGCTGGCATGCTTTCACTCTGTGGAGGGGCAGGTACATCTACGGTGCTGGTTGAATAATTATAATAAAGAATTTGATTTGGTCTTACGTTTGTCTAGAAAAATGTGATCTAACGTCATCGGATAAGCACAATAGATACAAACGGCATAAACGACTTTCTGTCTATAATGGGCTTCTTAGCAAATATCTTAGGAGATATTGTGAACATTATGGTTATGCCAACTCTCCAATATGTGAGGTGAATTTTAAACTTAGCTTGCCACTAAGTAAAGCAAAAGATGGAATTTTTTACTTCTAGAACAGTATGTTGACTCATGGAAACAAAAAGTCACACAACTTCACAGAACTCATTTTACATAAATGATAGGCCTAGAGCACCATTTTATTATATTAAAACATCTAGTTTGGTTTTAAGAGACTAAAAGCAGTTCTGTGCTTGGTACTGGTCTAGAACCATAGCAGGCACTCAATAAATACTTATAAGTTATTTTGTTTGACTATGAAAATAAGTAAAATTGCCATACATTTGTAGCACATCTTCCAGCAGTTGCAAAAATAATTTAACTATATGATAAACCTAAAAGATGCTCACCTGCTTTTCCTCAGAGCTGCCAGAGTCAGTCTGTTTAACCTTTGAAACAGAGAAGGTGAAGAAAGATTACAGTGTGAACGTGTTCGTAGCACCTTGAAACACACAATTCATTTATTTTGAGGAATTTTCTTTAAGATTCAGCTGTACTCACTGGAAGGGCGGAGGTGATGCCCAAGAGGCAGAAGCAAATCACTGCAATTCTCATCGTAATCAATGTTCCTGCAAAATATTTTGTAAGAAATATTTGATCTTTTCCTAGGGTAAAACAGTGATGCTTTTTTAGGCTACCACATTACAAAATCGTCACAAATAAATATATATTTTCTGTAGAAATACTCTTTACTTCTTAGAGGAAAATTTTCTTCTTAATATTATGATCTTTTGAGTTAGTATTTGTAATGCCACCTCCTCTATTCTCCATCTCTTCCTATTAGGCAAGGAGACAGGAATTTTACAAGTCTATATTTATTCAACTTGAAAATTTAGAGTTTCAGAGATTATGCCGTTGCTACCTCATGTCACCAGCCATCTAAACCTAAAAACAGATCAACAGTAATTGAGTTCAAATAATAAGCTGGAATGGGAATATTTATTTTTCAGAGAAGAAAAACACAAAGAGAAAGAGAGAAAATAAAGCTGTGAAAGAAACTTACTTTCTCCATTTTCCAGCATGCATTTCTAATGCGATTTTCAACTTAAATTATTTAAAAGGTGTTACTTAGGTGAAATGAAGCTATCTCTAAAGTTTGTAATTTAAGTAAGGTATTCTAGAAATTTGAAACAAGAAAGAAAAACACTGAAAACAGTCAACAGCTTTCCTATTTGTAAGTCTAAATAGTGTCATACAGGTATTTTGGATAAATTTTAATAGCTAAATACAGAGGTGAAAATATTCAGAAAGGTTTTTTTCCTTGAAAACAGGATAAGTCAAATCATTAAATAACTAGCATTATCATTTGTTTACATTAGCACCAAAAATCATTTTCCTTTTAAGTTGTCTCCACAATCATCTATCCATTTAAAATGATGTAGATATAATCATTCCAAAGGGGCATAGACATTTCCTTTTTTTTTTTCTGATGGCAAGAAGCAGTTTCAGTTCTTTTGAGGATGGCGTGGAAATATTTTTAAGTTTTCTATTCAGCTGTCTTTCAAAATAGCCGGCTGCCTTTCCTGCAGGAGATCTGCCCTGGATCTGGCATGCTTCTTCCAAAGACTAGGACCGTTTAAGTCTGATTAACACCTTTTATTGTTAAACCCTTTTCCTTACGGCTTGACCTTCCCCATGAAATGAAACAGTGCATACATAGGCCAGCAAGCAAGTAGCAAACTGCAGCCTTACCTTGGTCTGCGGCGGCTAAGAAGAGCCCGGTCCCAGGCGGTGCTGATGCTGTGCTCAGGGCTGCACTCTGGGCTCTTCCTCTCCCTGCTGTTGACAACCAGGACGTCTCAGAATTTAAAGGCTGCTCCAGACGTTCTCCACCAACACAGGGGGTGGAGAGATGTGTCATGAGGTTTTTTGCCACTGCCCAACCCACTTGCTCCTACACTTCCCCCTCTGGTTTTGTGGTTACAAAACAAACACACGCACACACACATACACACACACACACACACACACACTACTCTGCAGTTAAAACATTACTTATGTACAATATCATTAACTAGCTTTTTCGTTTATAGGATTGGCTCTCAGCGTCCTGGAAGGGCATCGAGGGGGTCCCATAAAAAGGGAGGGAGGGAAATGACTAGTTCTTACAAAGACTCTATAATTTCTGAATTAGAATAAAACTATAATCTAAATCAGTCTTAAATAAAATTAAATAGAATGGATTTTTGTTTCTTTTGGTTTAAATAACAGATGAAGGTAATATATGCCACCAAATTTGCCTCGCAATTATACTTATTTAAGAGCTATCAGGCTATTGTTCAGATACATACAAAGAATTCAGAAACCCTTCCTCCATTTTTACTTAAGCTCTGTTTTGTGATTTCAAGTGTGTAGCAGCCTGTCATTTAAACAAATGGCATTAGTAACATTAAAATCCACGTTCACGCTCATTAAATTGGATTTACATTGACCTTTCAAGGACGTGGATTTTTGTCGCCCTGTTTGAATTGTTTGGAAGTGATGGATCTGCTAATTGCTGTATAAAATAGAAGAAAGGTAATTTATTCTCAGTGCGGCAGAAGTAAAGCAGTTTCTGACTGAGAGCAGGGTTACTGCTGGCAAGCGCTGCTTCAGGAGCCAGAGTGTGGCTCTGAGTTCCACTCTGCCACTGATTAGCTGTGAGACCTCGGGCAAATCACTTAGCCGATCTATACCGGTTTTCATCTGTCAAATGCACAGCTCGTGGGCGTTTTGAGAGGTTTAAGTGAATTAGTATGTGTAAAACTAAAAATACTTGGCACATATATGCAAATACCCTGCCTATTTTAACCACTGTATGTGTGTTAACTATTATTAAGATTTTTAGGAGGAGCAGGTAGTCATGATTTGTAATACCTTTAAATGGAATAGGTTATTGGAATGAGAGCAGATGTAAGATTTTTTTTTTTTTTTCTTTTTGTCGTACGCGGGCCTCTCAGTGTTGTGGCCTCTCCCATTGCAGAGCACAGGCTCCAGACGCACAGGCTCAGCGGCCATGGCTCACGGGCCCAGCCATTCCGCGGCATGTGGGATCTTCCCGGACCGGGGCACGAACCCGCGTCCCCTGCATCGGCAGGCGGACTCTCAACTACTGCGCCACCAGGGAAGCCCCAGATGTAAGATTTTTAAACTGTGTACATCGACAGGATAATTTGCACACCTCTGAAGGGCTGGATTAGATTTCTGAATTGTCTTTTTCTAATTTTTCTCCCAGGATATATAAAGTTGGTTACTTAATAAGAAAATTAAAAAGAAAATTCTATATTAAAAAAAAATTTACAGGGTATTCAAAAGGTGTTTGAATGAAAAAAAATTACAGTTGAAGGTTGAATACTGGAACAGAAATTAGGGGTTGCAGAGCTCTGAGTCCACTTTAAATATTTAATATTGTTTTGAGATTACTTAACCTCTTCATCTACATTTCTCAGTTGTGAAATGGAGATTGCACTATTAATTTATCTCACACCTCCATTGTAAGAATCATGTGTAAAGTGAGATTAAAGTTAAATGTTCCTATTTATTATTGGTTGTATTAAGGTGTCAACTCCTATTTACCAAGTATTGCTTTTTAAAAAAATAAGTTTATTTATTTATTTTTGGCTGTGTTGGGTCTTTGTTGCTGCGTGTGGGCTTTCTCTAGTTGCGGCAATGGGGGCTACTCTTTCTTGTGGTGCGCGGGCTTCTCATTGCAGTGGCTTCTCTTGTTGTGGAGCATGGGCTTTAGGCACGCAGGGCTCAGGAGTTGCAGCACGCAGTCTCAGTTGTGGCGCACGGGCTTAGCTGCTCCGTGGCATGTGGGATCTTCCTGGACCAGGGCTCGAACCGGTGTCCCCTGCATTGGCAGGTGGATTCTTAACCACTGTGCCACCAGGGAAGCCCCCAAGTATTACTTGATTAATATAAATACGGTTGAATAATTTTTTGTAGTGTTAACGTAACTAATCCATAGGTTTGTAGACACTTGGTGGGAGGAAATGTATCTCTTTTAAATTGTATGTGTTTCAAATGAATTGATATTGTTGATTTGTGGGTTCTAAGCACACATTTTTAATAATTCAGAGGGCAGCTATCTCTATAAAATACAAAGCACACGGGTTATAACGTTGCAAAAACATTTCTTATTTCTGCTCTTAAAAACTGTTTTTTTCCCTTTAAACACATAACCCACTTAAGCTGTCAGATTGTCAGTGTAGCGGAGGGAAGTTCACATATGTTAAAAAAAACCAAGATTTCCGCAGGATTCACTACGGTTTACTCTGCAACTGCGGGACTGATTTAATAGGAACTTAGGAAGTTATAGGAATAGATTCTGCTGGAGCCCAGCCATGTTGAAATGAACCACATGACCTATAGGGCTCTTCCGGTCATAGCGCCAACGTGCCACATGGTGGCAGCGTTTCTGAGAAGGAGTTCAGACCACAGTCTGGTTCCGTCAGTGATTCCGGCAGGATGGAACGTTCCCGCGTTTAATGACTGAGCCATAAAACAACTGTGAGGTCCTCCATTTCTTGGAACGTCAGGTGAGGAAATATTTCCCAACAATGACCCGCTACACATTAACAGGGAACACAGAGGCCAAGGGAAGCAAAGCATTCTTTTCTGCTTCGTTGTCTTCAGCAAACCCAGGTGAACGCCATGGGTTCCTTCCCCGTTTCCCGCGCTGGCTCAAGAAGTTGCCGATTCCGAGGCTCACGCAGAGTAAAGGCTTGTGAATTCATGGTTAAAGAACGTGTCTGGGATGCTTCAGAGATGAGAGGATAAAATGATTTGTGATAGAGGCGGTTCTGTAAAGTATGAGGTGGATAGTGCGTCATTTTGATTTTTGAAGAGGCTCGTGCTTCTTGCTTTTCGTCATTAAACGTGCTGCTGACATTTTTTTCTGAGTAAGATTTTCCAGCTGTCAGAATTAATGTGTTAAATGATTTGAAACAGAGAGGCTTGATCTGTAGCATTTCCACATTATTTCCATTCTCGATTAGGTTAATCCTGGGTTGTTAAAATCAAAAGGTCAACATGATCAAACTCCTTCTAAATCTTGTACGTGGAAAGGAAAAAGTTTAGTTGTTAAACTGGAATGAAGAGTGGGTTGTGATCATAAAATATAGGCACTCTAAGAGGATATGTGGAAACACAAAGAACATATTTTTTTCTTGAATTACATGAAAATTCTCATATAATAGAAAAATTTGTGTCCAACTGTTTTGGTGGACTTTATTATACTGACTTCTAGTTTATTTGGATATTTCTATTTTATTAAGTATAATAAACTATTTCGACTCTTTCAGCTCTATAAATAATTATTTTCTCCCTCGAGTCAAGGTTCAGATAAAAAGGTGATCTTGGTACCATTGCCAATCTGTCATAGAGAAGTTGGGAATGATATCTAATAAGCCTACCACTCATCATTTCATCATATATAGACTAGGGAAGCAGGGAATTATTTATTAGAGGAAGGGAAACAAGGGTTGAAGATAAGAAGGTTTTTTTTTTTAAGTTCAGACATGAAGTAGAACATTTCAGAAATACAAAGTAGACACGCCATAAAACTTTTTATCCCATTGCTCAATAAATTAGTCAACAAAATTTTAGAAATGGTCTTACTCTCAGAAACATTAACATCACTTAAAACAAAAGAAAAAAGTTTCATTTTAGACCCATAGAATTGTTAATAAATAAATCTTCAATAAATTGTTAATGATTAACCACTCAACTCTCCATCCATAGCAACTAATTCTGAGCATAGAGTTCTTGCTTATCAATATAATGCATGGGCACTATGCTTGAGTCCATATATCATATATTGATAGCTATTATTTGCCAGTACTCAAGGATCTAGCAGTATTTCTTTGTTAAATTATCATCACTAACTTTGAGGCCATTCTAACATTCTTTAAATGATAGATTCTTTAAAGTGGACTTAAATTATTAATTTTTTTCTTAAAATGACACCCTTCTTACCCTCCTGGAACCCATTTATTCATGAAGATCAACTAAGAAATTTAGAACTTGTGCAGCCAATGGAGTGAAGGGGGCGTGGTTTAACGTAAATTCAGTGGGATGTGGACAGAGAAGGCATAGGGTGGAGACCCTGTGTCTACACTGGTATTGAAGGGATGAGTGTTTTGGGATTGGCATCAAACAAGAAGTGTTTCTTCCCATCCAACAGCAATCAAAGCAGCATGGGACTCGTGTGTTTTGCTATATTTTAAATCATGGATAAAAAAATTAATCTACTTTTTACAATAATATTAATAAAAATAAAACCTGTTTTTTTAAAAAAGGAGGGAAATCACTCCCAACGTATGACTCTAATAAGTCAATCTTTGATGTTCTGAGAATTTTGTATTCTTACCTCCTCAAAATGGGTTTTCTAGAAGCATTTTCTCAATATGGGTCACATGAATTTCTTTCAGATTCTGTTACACCAAGAATAGGAGATCAAGGACAAAGTAACTGAAAAGGTTGGCTTGTTTCTTTCCTGCAAAATGCCGCCTGTGGTTTTAGCAGTCAGTTTCGTTGCCAAACAGATCAGGGACATCAGGCTTCTCCATAATCTGCAGGTGTTTTTAGACTTCTCTTTCCCACACTCACTCATCTTCATTTCCACGCATCTGTGGATGAGATTGGTTTAAACAACCTATTAATTTCACTTTGTTCGTGATGAAATTATTCAAGAATCAGAGTCGGTGACCAATTTCTCTCCTCTTTTTACCCATTTCATGCTTAACAAATTTCTACTGCTTGTCTTTTTCCATAAGAAATATTTCCTTGTAATTTACCTTTTCTATTGTAACAAAGAGTAAGCCCAGAACTTCTGCCTTTGTTCATTAAAAGGAGAGCTATTCAAAATAATAACAACAAGAATGGGAATTATATATGTTTTCATGGAACACCTATAATGTACTAGATTTGAAAGTATATATTATGTCTAATATGTTTAACAATCTATGAATTCAGTATTATGATCTTAATTTTTCAGTTAATTATAATAGAAGCCATCTACTTGCAGTCACTTCTATATACATGATTATATTCAATCTTTGCAAGCACAGGAAACTCTGCTCAGTATTATGTAACAATCTAAAGGGGAAAGGAATTTCAAGAACAATAGATATATGTATACATATAACTGAATCACTTTGCTGTACACCTGAAAGTAACACAACATTGTTAAATGTACTCCAATATAAAAAAAAAAACAGAATAGACTGAATAATCTTGCCTGTAGTAGGTTCAAATCTAATAAAAATGTAAAGCTTTATTTTTCCACATATGCTACCCAGCTAGTGTCGTGGTATGGTCATGACACAATGTGAGAGAATGTTAATATGTCTCTCCTAATCTCACACTGTTATGAATCACCAATTCAAAATACATGGTTGCTGATTGTGCGTTAATATCGTTAGCTTCATATCTAATACATATAATGACCTTAAATATTAGTTGTCTTGATTAGCTAAATTTTGAGTGAATTGCTCATCATATTTTAACAGGTCCAAAAATCTAGACAAAGGCGTATTTCATGGTTAGCCTTATGTCTTACTATATTTGGTACTTATAGTATCTACCATAATAATTGTGGTAGGTACTGCTGGCTGTGCACAGAAGATTCATATTCTTCAGAGTAGTTGCTGGGAAGCAGCTGCCCAGATGAAACTACATTTCCCAGCCTTTCTTGCACCTGGGTGTGGCCATGTGACTAGCTCTTGCCAATGGAATGTGAAATAAAGTGATATGTTTCACATCTAGGCTGAAGTGCCTAAAAACTAAGTGTGTCTCCTCCATAGTCTTCTTCTTCACCATTTGGCTGAATGGAGAGGACTCTGAAGCATTTTTGGAGGGCAGAAATTCAAGGAGGAGATAGCTTGAACTATCTGTTGACTGGGAACCCTGGTATTGGATAGTGTATGAACCAGAAACATGCTTCTGTTGCCTTATATCACTGTTATCTGTTATAATAGCAGGTGTTACCTTAATGTAAACTTGGGCACATAATAATGTTCAATGCATAGTTTTTGAATGTTAGTATCTGTGTGCCAGATCACTAGACATGTGAGACTGGATTTAAACTGTGGTGCCATAACACACACACACACACACACACACACACACACACATGATTTCTATCTTATAATTCCTATCTATATAAATTTCTATTCATTTTTGATTCCCCATTTCTAAAGCACTGAATTAGTCCTTGTGAAATTCTCATATATTAAAATCAGAGTTGATTATTTTGTACAATAAGCACATCACTCAATTCTAAAAGGTGACGGTGTGTAGTACCAGTAGATATCTTAAGTGATTAGGATACCAGGTTTCTCTTGATCGTCCGTTTTTGTTTTTCCCACTTTTACCAGAAGAGAATTAGTCTTGATACAGGTTTTAGTGGATAGAGTCCAGTGTTGGAGACCAGGGAAACTGCCAGCTCCATTAAATGTTGTTACGTTAGTTTGCCTGTGAGAAGAGAGAGGCTACAGTTATCTCTCAATAAATACCAAATTGATCTTGCAGCTTCTGATTGTTCACACGGCATCATTTGCTTTGACTTCGAAATTAGACCACCTGTCTTTTGGGTACCTTTTGTTTTCTGGCCTTGTGTTCGCCGAGGGGCAGACGGGCAAGTAGAGATGCAGTTCAGAGCAATCTACCTAGTTATATTTGAGAACTTGAAGTCGTGTTCTCTGAAAGTTTTGGATCACTTCTGTTCTCTGCTAGGAATGTGTTTACAGATTAATTTTAGTCTTAGTTGCCTTTTACCAGATCAACTATTGTGTAAGTGGTGAATTCTAGGAAACTTGAAGAGTTTTTAAACATTTCACCATGGTTCCCGCTATGGAGGTGACCATAATTAGAGGAGACGGGAGGTTAAGTTAGAAACTGTGTATGTTTGGGAGCTGGAATTTTGACACTTGCTTGTATAGCTCACTGATATTCCCCAAACCGTAGTGGTCTTTTGGTCTGTGGATCGTAGCTTGGCCAGGGGTGAGCCAGAGTTCTTAGTGAGGCAGTGAAAGAGGTCGTGTATGGCATCTCAGCAGAGCTGGAACACCCACTCGTCTCGGCTGGGAGGAAGCGGAGGCTGGGAGCAGGAAGGTGGCCTTTTCCCGCTTTTAGACAGTGCCCGAGCGTCTCAGGCTGGGGTTTCACTTTACTTTGTTTATGTGGAGTTGGTTCAGACACAAGTGAAATTGTGGTGTCTTAACCTCTAGAAAGATTTCAAACATACATCTTGCTTCATCAAGCTTGGTCACTTAAGAATCCAGTTTATATTTTACAGATGATGGCATTCTGAATTTAGAAAGATGAAAGTGACACACTTTCATTTAAATCTCATAATCTTTGAAAGTTTGGGGATGTAAATTAATGAAAACATTTAACTTCTTTTTAAGAAGAAGGATAAGAATCATATATACAGGAAGTCTATTTTCCTAATATATATATATATATATATTTTTTTTTTTTTCGGTACCTGAGCCCTCACTGTTGTGGCCTCTCCCATTGCGGAGCACAGGCTCCGGACGCGCAGGCTCAGCGGCCATGGCTCACGGCCCAGCCGCTCCGCGGCATGTGGGACCTTCCCGGACCGGGGCACAAACCCGTGTCCCCTGCATCGGCAGGCGGACTCTCAACCACTGCGCCACCAGGGAATCCCCAAAAATATATTTTACCTTCATAGTAGTTTCATAAAATTGGGCAACTCATTTATTTCTTGTGGTCCTGTCTTCTATCCTGAGTGTTAACCATGTGAGCTGGAGAACTAGGACCGGGAAATAAAATCAGTTCAGTTTTATTCTGCTGTACCAGCTATGTGTGAACATATGGCTATCTGTGTGTAGCTCTTTCTCTCACACGAAGGACTGGAGTTTTTTTTTTTTTTATCAAAAATCCATGAAACATAAAAGTACACAATACATATTTGAACAATCTGGGAAAAGAATGCTATGAAATTAACAAAACTTATAAGTGTTTGAGTAACTTTAGCACAAAAATAGAAAATGTCTAGTTATATGGACTAGACATGGACTTATAAATATTAAATTTAGGTGCCTTGAAGCAACATAATTTTAGTATCAAATGCTTAAAAACACTAATTTCAGTCAATAGAGTTTAAAAATACGGATTGTAGGTACTTGTTTGGCTAATAAAAAAGTATCTTTGAAAAAAAAAAACAGGTAGTAGGAATCCCAAAAGATAAATAGGAGACCTCTATTAAAGATAGCATTTCCCAATCTAGTACTATCGTTCTAGTCCTAGAATCTCCCAAACAGCTGGAAGAGGAATGGTAAGAAGACAGGGCATTGAGAAAAAGAGGGGCAGTTCTTAACTTGTGGTTCTCTTTTAGTTCTAAGATGACTCAGGTTCTAGATGGGCAGAAAATCAGTAAAAATGGCAGCAGTTTTGGTTCAAATAAAAAAAGATACCTTCTGTGGTAAATATATATATGCCACATATAGACATTGTGTGTGTATATATATATATATAATGCGATATTACTCAGCCATAAGAAAGAGTGAAATAATGCCATTTGCAGCAACATGGACCGACCTAGAGAGTATCATACTAAGTGAGGTATTTGTCAAAGACAAATATTATGTGATGTCACTTATATGTGGAATCTAAAAAATGATACAAATGAACTTATTTACAAAACAGAAACAGACTCACAGACATAGAAAACAAAGTTATGGTTACCAAAGGGGAAGAGAGGGGAGGGATAAATTAGGAATTTGGGATTAACAGATACACATGACTATATAAAAATAGATAAACAACAAGGACCTACTGTATAGCACAGGGAGCTATATTCAATATCTTGTAATAACCTGTAAAAGAAAAGAATCTGAAAAAGAATATATAAATATAAATATAACTGACTCACTTTGCTGTACACCAGAAACTACACAGCATTGTAAATCAACTATACTTGGATAAAAAGATAAAAATAAACAAATAAAGATATCTTCAATGATAGTCAAATCAGTGTATTCAGAAAGCAGCATGGGAATTGGCATGAGCTAGGAGATTTTTTTCTTGGTATCTAAGTTTTTAAATCAGGTGCCAAATTGAAAGACTTCAGCTGTACTCATCCTTTGATTTACCCTTCTAGATCAGGGGTCAACAAGCTCTTGGGTCAAATCCACTACTTACTTTTGTAAATAAAATCTTATTGGAACATGGCCACGCCCATTTATTTATGTAGTGTCTGTGGCTGCTTTAGTGCTACGACAGTAGAGTTGAGTATCTGGGAAAGAGACCATCTGGTTTGCAAAGCTTAAAATATTTACCATCTGGCCCTTTACAGAAAAGGGCTCACTCCTGTTCCAGAGGAAAGCTCTTTCCTTTTTTAATCTATTCTTTGACTCAAGCATGTAAGTCAGTCTCTCACCCTAGTTCCAACACTGTCATTTCTAGCTACATCAAGCCATTTTTGTGGTCTGATGAACGGTATTCCACGGGTGGTGTCAGATACAGGGACCTGGCTTTGAACCATGCAGTACAATGCTTCCTAGTTTGTTTTCACTCATCCTGATAATGCCTTGCTTTACAGTCAGCATAGGACACTGAATCAGTGGTATTAAGGTTGTGTTTAATGATCTTTGGAACTCTTCTTATGAGCAATAGCTCTTAGACACAATCTTGTGGAAGTACTTGGAATTTCTGCCATGTGCTCATCTGATACCTGTCACTTTTCCTGCCCTTTCCATATAGTCCCTTGTGAGATAAGTATGTAATGATACCTGTTGTTCTCATCTTCTGCTAACTCAAAATCTTAGTATCTTTTGTAAATCTTGGAATTTTTGTATGAATAATGATCATACTACCTTTATTAATGTCTTTTAAACATTTAAAGTGCTTTCAGATTGATGATATGAATTGATGCTTGTAACGGTGTTTGCCTCTGGGAAGGGGATCTGATTGGCTAGAGAAAAGGATGGGAAGGAGACTTAAATTTTCACAGAAATAACTTTTATAGCTTTTAAATTTTGTATCATGTGTACATTAGTTACCGATTACTGTGTAGCACTATTACCACAAATTTAGAAACTTAAAATAACACACATTTATTATCTCAGAGTTTCTGTAGGTCAGGTAATCAGGCATGGCTTTGCTGGGTCCCTTGTGTGAAGAGTCTTCACAGAGCTGTAACTGATGTGTTGGCCAAGGCTGGAGTCTCATCTGAAGACTGGATTGTGGAAGGATCTACTTCCAGGCTTACATGATTGTTGGTAGGATTCAGCTCCTTGAGGACTGTTGGACAGAGAGCCTCAGTTCCTAGTTGTTTACTGGCTGGAGGCCTTTGTTCCTCTCCAACATGACCGCTTGCTTCATCAAAGCATGCAAACTGAGAAGGCAATGGGAGGAGTCTGCTAGTAAAATGCAAGTCAAAATTTTACATCCTACACTTCTGTGGGACATCCAATTACCTTTGCCTTCTTCTGTTTGTTAATACAAGTTGTTAGACCATCCCACACTCAAGGGTAGGGAATTACTCGAGGGCATGAGTACCAGAAGTTGGGGATCATAGGCTGTTTTAGAGTCCGCTTGTCACCACTGTGTGTATTATCTGTATTTAGTAAAATTAAATAAATAATTTTAGACATTCAAGACATAAATGAAAATGAAAGTCTCAGTATAATGTGTGAAATATGATTTCATTTTTCTAAATAAAAAATGACATGTCCATAAATACATGTATGTCTATAAATGCATACAAAATGGTGGGCATGATACAGATCAATGATTAGTGTCTTTGTTCAAAGTGCTATAACAGAATACCACAGACTGGGTGGCATATAAACAACAAACATTTATTTCTCATAGTTCTGGAGGCTGGGAAGTCCAAGACCAGGCAGCTGCACATTGCATGTCTGGTGAGAGCCCACTTCCTTGTTTGTAGATGGCCATCTTTGCGCTGTGTCTTTACATAGCAGAAGGGGCGAGGGAGCTTTCTCGGGTCTCCAGTACCATTCACAAGTGATCCACCCTTATGACCTAATCACCTCCCAAAGACCCTCTCTCCTAACACCTACATACTGGGGATTAAGTTTCAACATATGAATTTTGAGAGGGCAAAAATATTCATACTATAGCAGTGATTACTTCTATGGAAGGGAGTGAGAGAGGAATGGGCATAAAGGAGCTTTCATAGTTTAATCTAGGTCTTTGTTTTCTTCCAAGAAAAAGGAGCTAGGATCATTTTATAAAGTTATAGAGGATAAATGGCTTTCCAATGGTGTATGTTCACTTAATCAGAGGATCAGGACTCAAAACATAATTTTCCTAAATGTCACAGTTTTTTTTTCCTATTTATTTATTGGATGATTTATTTATTTCTAAAGTAAATTGTTTAAAATAAACACTAAACTAAATAAGTTCAGAAAACTTATTAAAATTATTTATAAGAATGATAGATATTAGTTTGTCTGTTGATTCCTGGCTAATCTTATTGGGTGGCCATCGCTACTCAGTATGTCTGGTAATTAAGCCATTTTTAAAACCATGATAAAACAGAAATCTGTATTTAATCCTGTGATGGGGTTACCTGATTCAGCAAAGGAAAATATAGGAAGTCCAGTTAAATTTGAATTTAGTGTTTTGGGGTCATTTTTAACATACCTTAAGGTTTTTTAAATTATAAGCTATAATGAATGCTTAAGACTAGAATATTTTTCTGAAAATTGAGAAATTAAAAAAAGTTTTAAAGAGTTCAAACATTGCATTATTTTCTTTGAGTCTTCATCATCTTTTCTACTCTTCTGAAAGAGTCGCTGAAATCTCTCCGTGGAAGTATAAAGAAGTAATGTAATTTTGGAGAGTGTGATTTACTGGCCTAAGTTATCCAAATTTGACTTCATGACTATATTCCAGGAAAACAGAAAAGCAAAACTCAATAAGGAACTAGCCTGCAACTAAATTTCAATAAATGTCCCGGAGATGGAGCTTTGTGTCAAGATCCTTTGTACGTTGATTTAGTAGATTTTTTTTTTTGCTGTTTTAAACACATTATTCCTTGAAGTTTATCTCGATGATGTAACATAATTGGATGGCCGACCAATTACTGCATGGATTCTAAAGTTCCACTCTTTTAGATTGAATAACAGCTCTCTGATGGGGAAAAGATGACTATGCGTAGCCGCAGAAAAGTGGAGGAGAGAACGGGAGTGTACCATCCAGGCCCTGATTGCTGTCAGCTCCAATCCTCTCATCCGCTGGGCTCAGCTCTGGATCAGAGGGAATGGCCCCGTAGGCTGCGTTCCCAAGCCTCCACTCCACCCGCCTTTGGCTCGTTTCAGTCGATAGATGGTGCTGACAGGAGATGGGCAGGCAGGAAGAAGGGGGCAGCCTGGGATTTCTCCTTCTCTCTCCCTGCGTCAGGCAGCATCTCTGACAGTGCCTGTGCCCTCCTTCTGGCCTCAGCCTTCCCCTGGTGGCCCCAGGCCCTGGGCTCTCGTACCATTCCCACTCTCTTCTCTGGTTTTGGGAGGGCAGTGGCCCCGATGGTGTTGTCTCACGGAGCCTATATGGCATCTCAGATCTTCCATCTTCCATGGTATCAATTCCCTGTGTTGAAATCTTCCTGTTATGTGTACTGGTTTCTGGTTTTCTGGATAGACCTTGCTCGATACAGGGAACATGGAAAGTTTTAGGAGAATATCAGAAAATCAAAGATCCATGTTTCTTCCTCCTTGACATCGTCTTCAGGGTGTTTCAAATAAACAAATGAGCAACTGTTCCTTTAGCACTAACGCTTTCTCTGTTTCAAAGATCAGAGGCTGCTCAGGGTCTTCCAGAGCAGACGATTCCTAAGAATGTTTGGCTAGTAGAGCATGAACCTGCCCTTTGCCTCAAACCAAGTTTTCTGTTATTTTCTCCAGGAACACAGACAATTTCCTTTTTTTTTAGTGGAGGGGAGAGGCCATCATTTCTAGGTCAATAATTCTTAAAATCTATGAATCTGTACAGGAAAAGAGAATAAAGAAAGGCAGAATGAAATAGGGAAAAAAAGGAGTTTAGAGATAAGGGGAAGATGGGAAGATGACATGGACTCAGATAATGTAACTATCCTCTCGGACATAAAGGCAATAGCTTTGATTAAAGAGGGATTAAAAAATCTGTTTTCTCAGAAATGTTACTCATAACGCTGTAGTTCGTTAACACATTTCAGATATTTGCATGAAATCATAAGCCATAGGCATATAGGAAACAATGTTTGCGATAGCTATTGTAAATACTAATAATCACCACCTCGCAGTGAACTCTTTGTTTGCCAGCAAAGGGAAGGAAAAATCTGTCATGGTGAAAGCAGTGAGCTTGACAAATAGGCAGCAGTGGCGCAAACCTGACGGAGGTGAGGGGCCGGCATATTGCCTTGGTTTGTGTAGGTGTAAAACTCCCTACTCCAGAAAATTTACCTTCCGTCTTGTGAGCTAAGGGCCTTATTAGCTGACCTGCTAGGCAAGTCAAACCTAGAGCTAGAATTTATGGAAGTCACAGATGGGCTCACTGCTTTCTGGAATCAAATATAAGCACCTTTCTTAAATGTCCCAAGGCGTTATTGCTGTACAGTGTACAGTTATCCTTAAGAGCAAGGGTTTTGCCGTTAGCCTGCTTTGATCACTTCCTAGCTGAGGCATCTTGAGCCAGTTAGTTAACCTCTCTGGGCTTCCTTTGTAAAATAGGGACAGAAACAGCACCTCCTTCAGAACGCTGTAGTGAGGATTAAACATGTGCATACATATACAACTTAGACCAGCACCTGGAATTCAGTTAACACTCAATAAAAGTTAAATACTATTATCGCTCAGAAATGATACCTGTGATTTTAGAGCTCTGTTAAATTCAAAGTATGGAAAATACTCTTTAGATACATGCATAAAGTTATATACCATATTAAATGTAGGAAATCAGCTGGTTTATAATTTCTATCTTACAAGCCAAAGGAGACGAAAAAAGTACTATATTGACAGTTGGGAGATCTGACGAATAGGCAGCAATAGAAAAACATTTAAAACATTGAAAAATGAAATTTCTTTCTGCACATACATATTGAAGAGAAAAGTGACTGTATGTTATAGTGGCAGAGAAAGCAGAATAACTGGGATTGGGGAATTTGCAGCAAAATAAAGTCACCACATTCAGCTGGACAGTATATTGGGAAATAGTAGGTCTGAAACTATGATTAACATTCAGCTGAGGTTCCCTCTGTTTCTTGAGAATTTTAGCTCACTTAAGTCAAATGACATGTTTTTACAGATGGAAAATTATGAACTGTTTAGGGAAGCAGCACATGTCTCAACTGGGCAACATCACCTCTTCTATGAGAAGTGTAAATGAAACCTGAAAAAAGTGTTCCGATAGAAAACAATTGATAGAAACTTTCTCTCTCTTTCCCGCCTTCTCCTCTTTCCTTTCTCCCTCTCTCTTCCTTCCTTGAGATGGGTGTAGGTCCCAATCTTCATATTAACAAATATCAACCCAGCAATGAAGGCTGCCAGCTGTATTTTGAGTGGACATGGATTCCATCACTGTCATGATTGAGACACCAATTTTGTAGCAGGTTCTGACCAAGTCCTGCTAGAGTGACTTTAATGGTGGATCGGGTCCATGTAGGATTTCCCGTATGAGAACTCTGGAAATGAAAGACTTAATAGAAAATAGCTAAACGTCACTGTAAACGCATTCAGGTTTAGGAAAGTGTAAATAACCATGCATATGCGTTCGGGAAATTTACGATCATAAATTTCCCCTCTAGAACAAAGTTAATACTTGTTGGCTCAAATAAGCTGGTGTTCCCAACTCATCTGACTGAAACAAGTTTACAAGCCTGTGTGGGATGGCCCTATGAATCTTCTAGGAAAAGATGGGAAGTATTGGGTTAGCCAAAAATTTCATTCATTTTTTCCCGTAAGATGGCTCTAGTAGCCCTTAGTTGTCTTTAACTTCATTCAAAACAATTTTGTTAGATTGTATGTGACAGCTGTCATATCAGTGTGCATTAAAAAAAAAGACATCAAAATTGGTGAATCTTCGTGTAGCCATTTTAATATTGAAGATGGAAGAAAAAAGCAACATTTTCAGCATATTATGCTTTATTATTTCAAGAAGGTAAAAACAGTTGAAATGCAAGAAAAGATTTGTGCAGTGTATGGAGAAGGTGTTCTGACTGATCGAACGTGTCAAAAGTGTTTTATGAAGTTTCGTGCTGGAGATTTCTTGCTGGACAATGCTCCATGTTCAGGTAGACCAGTTGAAGTTGATAGCAATCAAATCGAGACATTAATTGAGAACAATCAACGTTATACCATGTGGCAGATAGCCAACATACTCAAAATATCCGAATCAAGTGTTGAAAATCATTTGCACCAGCTTGGTTATGTTACTTGCTTTGATGTTTGGGTTCCACATAAGTTAAGCGAAAAAAAACCCTTGACCATATTTTTGCATGCGATTCTCTACTTAAACGTAACGAAAAATTCCATTTTTAAAACAAATTGTGACAGGCGATAAAAAGTGGATACTGTATAATAATGTGGAACGGAAGATATCGTGGGGCAAGCGAAATGACACACCAACCACACCAAAGGCCGGTCTTCATCCAAAGAAGGTGATGTTGTGTAGATGGTGGGATTGGAAGGGGAGGACTCTATTATGAGCTTCCGGAAAACCAAAAAATTAATTCCAACAAGTACTGCTCCCAATTAGACCAACTGAAAGTACCACTCGACGAAAAGCGTCCGGAATTAGTCAATAGAAAAGGCATAATCTTCCATCAGGATACTGCAAGACGCATGTTTCTTTGATGACCAGGCAAAAACTGTTACAGCTTGGCTGGGAAGTTCTGATTCATCCACCGTATTCACCAGGCATTGCACCTTTGGATTTCCATCGATTTTGGTCTTTACAAAATTCTCTTAATGGAAAAAATTTCAATTCCCTGGAAGACTGTAAAAGGCACCTGGAACAGTTCTTTGCTCAAACAGATAAAAAGTTTTGGGAAGATGGGATTATGAAGTTGCCTAAAAAATGACAGAAGATAGTGGAACAAGAGGGTGAATACATTGTTCAATAAAGTTCTTGGTGAAAATGAAAAATGTGTCTTTTATTTTTACTTAAAAACCGAAGGCATCTTTTGGCCCACCCAATATATCTGTGATTTTGAGCTCATAAGCGTTGAGTAGTACTTCTTCACAGTGAACCCATTGATCTACCTACCTGTGGCACTTTAGGTAGCAGGCAGGCCATTTTTTCCCACTTTCTGTTTTATTTTACCAACAACAGCCTCACTTACCTCAACCACCAATGTTTTTTAAAAATTTTTTTATCTATTTATTTTAAAACTCTATAGTGCTTTACAATTGTTAAAGTTTCACGCACATGATTTCCTCTAATCCCATAATAACCCCCTTTTTTGAATCCCTCACCCATTTATTGTTCCTCCCCCCTTCTCTCTCCCCCCAGTTACCACTAGTTTGTTCTCTGTGAGTCTGCTTCGTTTTTGTTTTACTCACTAGTTGGGTGTATTGTTTAGATTCCACATATAAGTGATATCATACAGCGTTTGTCTTTCTCTGCCTGACTTATTTCACTCAGCGTAATACCCTTGAAGTCCATCCATGTTGAGGCAAATGTTTTGACCCCAATCCCCTCTCCCTAGAATTTGGAAACACCTATGGCTTTTGACTAGTTTAATGCTCTCACCTTCTCAAGTGTGCAGTGGTAGCACAGAAGATTTATTAAAGGTGACAGCAGAACATTTATAGTCTAGAAATGAGAGCACGTGTTTGTAAGTAAGAGCAGTGAGGGTGAACAGTCATTATGTGCCTGGGCTAGAGGGGAGATGGGTCGGGGGGCTCCAAAGCCCAGCTCACTATCTTTCTCCTGGTTTTATTCACATAGCCTGTGGAATTGCTACCACACCGCTGCTCCTGGACCCCCTCCTACGATGAGACTCTATGCCATTTTGCAAACACTCAGAAGGATGAAGCCTCAGAGCAGCTAAGGTAAATGTGATTATTCACAACTTCTTTTCAATCACTAGTTTGTGAACAGAGGAAAGAAAAATGAACATAGTGAAGGCAGTGAGGTTTGACAAATAGGCAGCAATATCACAATAGAGGAGAGGAAGCTGGACTCGAATGGGACAGCTATTCCCTTTGTCCTGGATGTTCACACTGGTTGCATGAGACACCTAGACACGAAGGAATGCCATCTCTCCGCTATGTGCAAGGAACGGCATGTCTCCTGCACACTTTTTCTAGGTCATCCTCAAAGTAGTAGTATTTCTCTCCTCTAAATTACCATAGAGCTTTTTTTTTTTGAGAGGTTTATTTTATTTTATTTTTTTACTAATAAACAGCAAACATTTATTTTTCACAGTCTGGTTAGAAGCTGGTTAGTCCAAGATCAGGGCACCAGCAGATTTGGTATCTGGTGAAGGCCACTTCCTGGATCATAGATGGCAACTTTTCACTATGTCCTTACATACCATAGAGCTTTAAATTTGCTCTTTTTTTTATGGTAATTAGCATCTCTTCTCCCTCTCAGTTGGATGAGAGTGGGAGAAAAGGGAAAAAATAATACAAAAAATGAATCCAAATAAAAAGATGTGATAATATCAAATAAGTTATTTTGATGGTGTGGTCAAGAAAGGCCTCTTTGAGGAGATGATGTATAAGCTGGGATCTAAAGAATGAGCAGGAATTGGCTATAAAAGCAGAGAAAAGAATGGTCCAGAGAGACAGAACACCATGCACAAAGACTCCAAGAAAAGAAAAGACCTGGGGTGTGTATGAGGCCAGTATGAGGCTGTAGGCCAGTCTGCCTGGAACTCAGTGAACGTTCATAGAAGAAGAGAGCCTTAGGAAAGGCAAATCCGTATCAGGAATAAGTGTCTATTCTAGCAAGGACGAAACACTGCCCCTTCCATGATGGAAATGTTCCATTGTAATCAACCAGACGCCAGGTAGCTGGCAGGTCACCCGGGGGGAATGGCACCATAAGGGCGCTCAGTGTTGGTGTCTGCTGAGTGGCTGTGGGCACTCAGGTGGGCCTTGTTGAAGGGCTGTCTGTGTTGCCGAGCCCATGCATAACCTCCACCCCTGCCACCGTGGCCACTTCGCTCACGAGCCCACTGGGTGACTACAGTGATGGCTGGGGAAAGAGGCTGACTGGTGTCCACAGAACAAGTTATCCTATCCTATTGATTATTATAATCCTCGTCTGCTGGCGTCACCCTTTGGTGAGCATTCACGTAGGACACAAACACCTTCATGATCTTCGGCTATTCTGGTAAATCTATCCACATACCTCTTCTCCGAATTTCTTTGTCCCCAATTTCCCAATCATGTTTCTTCCGAGTCCCTGATCACCCAGCCAAACCATTGGCCATAGCAACATCCCCTGACCCCCCCAAAAAAAGAAAAGAAGAAGAGAGCCTGACCACTACATCTAATTTAATTGGTCAAAATGTTTTTAAAAATCATTTTTTTCTGGAATGTATTGCTTGACTAGACACAGTAGGTTTATCCATATTATTTAGCATGATCTGTCCAATGCAGATAATACAGAAATGATTTCTTAATTACTAGAAAGCCTGAAACATAAAAAGATAATTGTCAATTAAAGATATTTCTACTTAAACTTTGGTTTTGTTCATAAGGTATATGGAAGTTTATGAATGCATTTCCATTTAAAAATATACTTAAAGTTCAAGAGAAGATAATCACTTATTTTTGAAAAATGCATCCTTTTGTTATCTTATCATCTTGAGGGAAGTATGATCTTGCCAAGCATCTTTATTACTATGTCTTCTATTTTTTGCCTTTGTATTTGAAAATCATGGAAAACCAAAGCTAGAGAGAAAAGCCGTAAGTGAGTAATGTACTACCCAAAGTGGTCACGAAATACCTTTTGATTAATTCTGTTAAAGTTTACAGTCACGAAGTGAGAGAAATATTTTATTTTGTATCTTAATTTTATGGGGCAATTAATTTAATTATTTTTCTAGAACAAAAGAAATGTGATACATAAACATATACTAGTAACTGTCAGGAATTCATTCATTCTGTTAACAAAACTGCAGTGAACCGTGCAAAGCCGGGCCTTCCAAGAGTTTGAATTCTAATGTCAAGGCTAACTACTACTAACTTAACAAATAAATGTACAATATAACATCGTGTAATGATAAATATATTAAAATAGTGGATTGTGTTCATAGTGTTCATTATCATAATCCTTATCTTCAAATTTGGCTGTCGTTTTAGAAAATCATGGATAGCACACTCTTTTGTAAGGGAATTTGCTCCCTGTTATAAGGTATAATAATTTGGAAAGTAACTTGGAGCTAAGTAAGAAGGTATCAAGCAGTTATTTTTGGTTCTAATTTATGCAATTTTTTTTTCAAATATGTGAAGTTTGTGAAGAAAACTCTTGTCCCTTTAACTTCTTGTTTAAGTAGTAAAACAGAAGTCTAGGGAATTCTACGACCAAGTGATAATGACAGCTTATTTGTTGGCGAACTTTGTTTTTTTCCTGCCCATAAGCGTAGCCTTAGGAAGATGAAACCTTCACCACAACGTGTGTACATTTTGCTGACTTGACAAAAATTGGGCAATCCAAATCCCAATCTTACAAATTAGGAATTACCCTGGAAAACTTAACTGAAACGGACCAAGACTACAATTATAACAACAGCAGTACTTGAGCCCCCGAAAGTCAGTTGTTTAGGATAGTAATTACTAAAGGCAAAACTCAGTAATAAAAATTTTCTTCTTCTGAAACTGGTCACTAGGGACTTGCCTGGCAGTCCAGTGGTTAAGACTCCACGTTTCCAATGCAGGGGGCACGGGTTCAATCCCTGGTCCCACATGCAGCCTGGCACGGCCAAAAAAAAAACCAAAAAAAAAGAAACTGGTCATTAGGTAGAAAATTCTATTCCTGTTATGTAGAAATCCTTCTTTAGCTGGCTGGAGAAAGAAAGTGTAAAATTAGTAGTCTGTTCCACAGTACTGTTTTGCATGTTAGACAAGACAGTTATCTAATTGTGTGTGCTTTAGAGGTACTGAAACATTTAGAATGTGCAAGAATCTTTTCAGTCCATTTGCATTCTTTTCACTATCTTTCACATCAGTGTACTAGGATATTTATTCTTGGTTATGTACCAGGATATTTATTATTGATTATGTGACAACCTATCAAGACAAAGATGAGTGTTGAGACGCTAGTCTAATCAGGGCTACTTGCTATTAAGTTTAGGAGCAGAGATGCAACACACATCACCTAAGTGCCTGTTTTCTGCCAATGTTATAGTGGCACAATGTTGACTATTTACTTCATTGGAACCTTTCAGAAGGAATCTGAGCTCAGTCTCAGTGGGTCTATGTAACTGTCTTGGGTTAATATGAGATTCTGTGTAAAGTAATATGCCAAATGGTAACTACCTATTAGACATTTTCCTTTCTTCATACCTACTTAAGATTCACTTTCTAGGCACTCCCCAATGCCTCTGGGCCCTTAAGGGTGGAAACCTACCTTCTCACAGGGCATTCATTCAGTACTGTCTGGTTATGCCAGCAACTCCAGGAGCAGCTGTTTGGATGTCATCAAATCTCCATTGTCCCCTCTTGTTCTGATATCTGGATCTGCTCAGTTTTTAGTTTTTACCTCTCTCTTGATTCTCAAAACCGCAATCCTTTTTCTAAATCACTTTTCTCCATTCTGAGCACTGCCCCCATTCCTTCATTGACCAAAATATCAATAACACAAGGCATATTTGTATTTAGCAGACCACACTGAAGCTTTGAAGTTGTACAGTGGAATTACGTTGTTACTGACTACAAGCCAAAAGTTAAAATTTAACGAGTCATCATTTTTCTACCATGGCCTCCATTGGTCATCCATCCACCGTTCCTTACTGGCTGTCTCTCCTTTGGCTTGCTTCCTTCACTTCTGGTCATAGCCACACCCTCCCTCTCCTGTCCTTTCCCTGTATTCTCTCATATTAGTTTGCTCAGGCTGCCATAACAAAATACCACAGACTAGGGAGCTTAACCAACAGGAATTTATTATCTCTCAGTTCTGGAGTCTGGAAGTCCAAGATCAAGGTGCTTGCTGGCTTGATTCCTCCTGAGGCCTCTCTCCTTGGCTTGCAAATGGCCATCTTTTCCCTGTGTCCTAGCATGGCCTTTCCTCTGTACATGCATCCCTGGTGTCTCTTCTGTGTCTTAATCTCCTCTTCTTATACGGACACCAGTCAGAACAGATTAATGTCTACCCTAACAGCTTCATTTTAACTTAATTATCTCTTTAAAGATCTATCTTCAAATGCAGTCACATTCTGAGGGTTTAAGGCTTCAACGTATAAATTTGGAGGGAGGGGGACACAACTAAGTCCATACTGTTTCCCAAGTCCTTTCTTTTCTGTTCCATTGGCAGTTTCCAATCTCCAAATTTCAGTTCCTTTTCTAAAGCAGAGCAACTTTGTTTTCCATTAAAAACCTCTCTGTATGTTTGAAGCAAAATGATATCTACATTCAGACTTCACTTTTTCTAGCTCAGGTGAAAGTTTTAATAGTATAGTTTCTCATCCAACACAAATAAGTTCCATGGCAGGACTCCATCAGTTTTTGTGCATATGAGGGACAAACATGATTTATTCTCCTTGTCCCAAAGTTCCCTCGGGACCACTGGATGGGACAGAGTTGGCTGAGACACTTGGTTTTTCCTTCTTCCAGCTCATATATTTTCTCTTGAATTTATTCATTTATGTTATAAAAAGAAGTTGTAAAAATTAACTCAGAGAGAAAAGGAAATACCTTCTCAGCTGCTCACACTTAGGTCTCAGGAATTTTTTTAAACAAAAGGTTATCCATTGCATAACTGTTACCCACCATCAATAAGCCAAAGTAATACCCAAGTCACCATACCTCCCCATCCCCAGTCTCTCCTGACAGCTCCTGCTTCAATTCCACTCTTTTAGAGACTTCCTTTTCTTTTCTTTTTCTTTTTAAAAATATTTATTTATTTATTTGGCTGCATCGGGTCTTAGTTGTGGCGCGTGGGGTCTTTGTTACCACATGCAGGATCTTTAGTTTTGGCGTGTGGGATCTAGTTCCCTGACCAGGGACCGAACCCGGGTCCCCTGCATTGGGAGCGTAGAGTCTTAGCCACTGGGCCATCAGGGAAGTGCCAAGACTTCCTTGTTAATTCAAGGGCACTCTCAGCGCTCATCTCTCAAGAAATCTTTATTGGCCAATTGATCTATATTGTCTTTCATCTTTACAACATTCCTGTGAGGTTGATATTATTAAACATATTATGCAGATGAGAGGTAATAGGTCAAAGTCTCAGTCTTATGCTAGTTAGCGACAGAATCTGAATTTAGTCTGTGTCTGCCAGGTCCTACTGTCTCTGCTGTTTACACTGTACAAGAATAGCAGGTTCACAAGAGTCTGGAATTCTCAACATCCTTAGTCTTGTCTTCAATATTTGGATACTGTAAGGTCTATCCACGTTTATGTTCCCTCTTGCCCCTTTTTAAAAATTAAAAAGAATATTTGGGGGAATTATCTCCAAAGCATAATCTGCTAAGATTATTCTTATTAATTTCGCATTTTACTTTCCCATGCTGGTTGACATTCGTTTACATATTGGCAGTCGTGGCTGTCCCCTCCTGGTTTTGGCAGGGAGAGAAGAGAGTCATGCCAGTCGGGGCCCTACACAGCAGGAGGAGGGGCACAGCAGTTGGTGGGAAGCCCTGAAGGGAAAGCGTTCTGGGTCAGTACCAAAGGATGACAGTAAATAATGAGACACCATTCCAGGAAGCCACAAGCTAGTGAAAGTTTTGGCAAAGAAATGCAACATTCATGAGCCAAGAGGTAGTTCAAAAGGTGAATCAAGAAGAAAAGCCCAGTAGGAGAGGCGAGAGAATAAAACATAATGGTTAGGGTCCAAAGGAAATAAATATAGACAGGTTGAAGGGGGGGTCTAAGAACAAAGCCTTTGATTGTGCTGGTATTGTCCTTTATGCATTTCTAAGCGTGCATCATTAGGGCCCAGTTAAAATGTCACCAGGACTGGAATTTTTGGAACTACCTTTCTATAAGAAATGATTGTGTTATAGGTGTCTAAGGTAAATGCTTGGTGAGTGTTATTTGGTTCTTCTGAATTCCTTTCTTTCCCCTAAGTCATCATGGTGGGAAAGAGAGACACGAACACAATCAGTAGTTAATTTTTATTGAATGCTTCAATTCTCCTAACAACCCTATGAGAGAAGTATATGATTATTCCCATTGTACAGATGGGAAGAATAGAGGGACAGAAATGCTAAGTAACTTTCCCATGGTTGCACAACGGTAAGTGGCACGGCTAGGATTTGAATTGACTGCTATGCAGCTTGAGAGAGAAAATAATGACACAGTGTAAGCAAATGAGGATTCAATGAATTCTGCCTTGATGAGGATTAGGGAGACTTCTGCTCATGAGATGATGTGTCTGCCATGGATCATCCCACAACTTGGTACCCATGTGAGTATTACCTCTGATTGTGCTTTTACATAAATATCACCCTAGGTACTGCTCTCATTACCCAGACGCTGAAAGTAATACACGAACAAGGATATGTCCTGATTTTTCTTTTGCAAAATAACCCCAAGTCTGAAAGGCGTTCCCACTCCACAGGGCTGGGATGTGCCATTCAAGCGAGGGTTTGTTTCAGAAATTCTAGGTGTCAAGTGCTACAGTGACTCATCGCTTACACTGACATTCTTAAAGAACTAGTAGAGATGGATAACGTGTTAAAATCCGCGTGATGATTTTTATACCTCAGGCAGTTTGGATAAGAGGAGAGGGTACTTTCTGAACAAAATGTTTTCCTGAGAGTAGCTCTTCTGGTACGTATTATCCTAAAGGTAAGAGTAGACTGGACTAGACATGGTAGTTCAATTCCCTTTTCACTGGCATGGTTGGTTCTTTAACAGAACTCCCCATGAGAAAAGTTTGACAGAAAAAGGAAGTTGATTAATTTCTTTCTCAAAACATTTATCAGTGAGTATGTTTTTATACATGTTTGCTGACAACTTCTTTAAACATTTGCTCATACAAGTGGCAGAATTCTTCTGAACATTTCCAGCACACCACTGGGGAATGAAGCCGTGTGGATGAGGACATATAGCACTCATCCCCTTCTAAATGTAACTGATAAGCTGTGTGGAAAGCCTTGGACGGATGTGGAGCAGGGTGGTGACATGCTCAGACTCGCATTTTAAATTCTCCTTTAGTGTAACAGTTATTAATTTTTGAAGATTTAAAAATATTCAGCAGCAAATAGCATATAGGCTTCAAACTCTTCATATAATAGAAATATAATAAATAATCACCCCCTTCTGAGGAGAAAAGCTAGCTTAAAAACGGTACCAGTGGGCTTCCCTGGTGGCGCAGTGGTTGAGAGTCCGCCTGCCGATGCAGGGGACGTGGGTTCGTGCTCTGGTTCGGGAAGATCCCACATGCTGCGGAGCGGCTGGGCCCGTGAGCCATGACCGCTGAGCCTGCGCGTCCGGAGCCTGTGTTCCGCAACGGGAGAGGCCACAGCAACGAGAGGCCCGTGTACTGCCAAAAAACCCCAACAAAACAGTACCAGTACTTGAGTAATTATACTTTGCTCTATGGGTGATATGGATCATAGAGTGTGACTGTATTTGAAGAGGTAACTAAGTTAAAATGAGGGCATTTGAGTAGACTCCCTAATCCAATATGACTGGAATCGTTTTTTGTTTTTGTTTTTGTTTTTTTTGCGGTATGTGGGCCTCTCACCGCTGTGGCCTCTCCCGTTGCGGAGCACAGGCTCCGGACGCGCAGGCTCAGCCGCCATGGCTCACGGGCCCAGCCGCTCCGCGGCATGTGGGATCCTCCCGGACCGGGGCACGAACCCGTGTCCCCTGCATCGGCAGGCAGACTCTCAACCACTGTGCCACCAGGGAAGCCCTGGAGTCTTTATAAGAAGAGGTGATTAAGACATGGGCACAGATAGAGGGAAGACCGTGTGAGGACACAGAGAGAAGGTGGCCATCTCCAAGCTGAGAGGTCTCAGAGGCAATCAACCCTGCTGAAACCTTGACCTTGGACTTCTATTCTCCAGAACTGTGAAACAATACACTTCTGTTGTTTAAACCCGGGGTCCCCAAGCCTGGACCGGAACCGGGCCGCGCAGCAGGAGGTGAGCTGCGGGCGAGCGAGTGAAGCTTCTTCTGCAGCTCCCCCATCGCTCGCATCACCGCCTGAGCCATCCTCCCCCCCACCCCCCGCCCCCGTGGAAATACTGTCTTCCCTGAAACCTGTCCCTGGCGCCGGAAAGGTTGGGGACCGCTGGTTTAAGCCACCCAGTCTGTGGGTGCCCAACTAATACATATCTCAACAACAATAACCATAAGGAAGAAACCATTATTATCTCCATTTTACAGATGAAGAAACAGAGGCACAGGGACGTTAAATATTAGCACAAGGCCAACAGGCAGATGGGAAGCTTGGATTTGAATCTAGATAGTTGTCTCCGGAGTCTGAGCTCTTCACCATTCTTTTACTCCCTCTCTGATGGGACATTCTCCATCTTTGGGCAGGGCTTGTTTTCTAACAGCTGTTATTCCTGGAGCTTGACTCGGGGGTTGAACTGCCTTTTTGATTAGGACACTCCTTCGTGTCTATGACTCTAGCTCTTTTCTTTATGGCTGGTTAATTTCTCCAGAGAGGAGTCCTTTACTCGCCTACATGGTAGATATATTTCTGGGTCCCAGCATTTGAAATCAGGGCCAGGGAAGGGGAGAAGACAATGAAGTCCTACAATTTTCTATGCAGACTTCACTTAATCTCATTTCCAGCCCCAAGTCTCTCCATACTCATTCTAGCCAACGTTTCCAAACCTGAAGCCTTTCTGATTGAATGCCTCCAGGGAATATACCTCTGGTCAGTGCAGTGCAGTGTGGATGGAGGGGAAAGGAGGGCTGCTTGCCCTGGTCAACAAAGTGGAGGAAGTTACCTGGTCCTCCCAATACAGACTTTCAGTGGGTCTTCTGGTGTCAGCCTCACACCTTAGCCCCACCATCAGTAACTAATGCTTCAGCTCCTGGGCCCCTCTCATCTTCGTCTGGAGTGTCACACTTCCTCCTGGGGATGCCACTCCTGCATCAGCCGTTCCGGTCACCACCACTCCTTCTACTGCCCTTCTTCCAGTGTGTCGGCATCTTTGGTCCACCGTTGTTTCCTGTTCTGTTTTCTCTCTCTGAATTTACAAGCTTTGGTTTTTTTACGGCCACGGTAGTGAGTTTGAGAAGAGAAAGAGGATGTCTTTGATCTATTTTACTAGATTTTCTGACACTACCTGTTCCATGACGTTGTTCGAGTACTGGGTTTGGTTTCGCTTGCGCTTCCTTCAGCTTTTGATTTGATTAAATCAGTAGTATTAAATGGGAGGCACATACCGGTGGACATCTTTTTATTTAGTTCAGACTTGCTTTGCCAGTGTGGAACTAGGATGGATCATATGTGTCTGTTGTTAGAACCACACAGACGTGATTCTGAAGAAAGTAACAGCTCTTTCTCAAAAGAATGCTGTTCTGGCTCAAGTAGATGGCCTATACAGACCAGCTTTCCCCAACCCATAACATTATTTGACTTCTTTTTAGTAAAGTCTTTTCCAATGCTTCCCATTGTGCTGTTTTTAGTGGTACTTTTTCATTTGCAACATTTAAGGGCGTATAAAGTTTCTCAAATTTTGGCTGAAGGAAAGAAAGAAAACTTTAAAACACTGACTACGGATCCTGGGAGAAATCACCTTCTTAGACTTGCTTATTGCAGCTCTAACGCCATGGTGTCCCAGGAAACATGGACTATTGACTCCTTGCAAAAGTTGTAAATGTACATCTTAACCAGCAAACTCCTCTTAGAGGTATCCAGGACTGGACCTTTAGCTTTTCTGGAAAACATCCTAGAGAACACCATTTCCAGGTGTTTTGAACACTCATGAACTATAAAAGACACCAGAGTATAATATTCTAATAGTTAAATTAAAAAATCTTGATGCTCATAGACTCAGAAAGTGGTGAGCTCCTGCTGTACCATGTGTGAGGTCATGTTGATGAAAAAACATTTACCTGTTACTTTGATGAATGATGTATCCAGATCCTATTATATCATTATTAGGCCACAAGTAGAAAAGTGAGAACAAATGGGATTAAATTATAAAAGTGTGTTTACAGAAGCTTTTAGGGGACATTTTGAGTCTTCTCTTTTCCCTTTAAACCTCTGAGCATCCCAGCACGTATAATGCAATGACACTGATGCTGATTTTTCTTTTTTTTTTCTTTGTGGAAGACCATGGTTCTTGAGATGTTTATGGCCACGATTTAAATGTTCTTGGAGTCCCATGAGTATCTTGCAGTAGAATTGAAAAAATACTTCATATAGAATTATTTTGGGGGTGATTCTGCAGTTTTTTGTATGCTTAAGTATTCATTTTTCCGGAACAAGAAAAATTCTCTAGGGATTTGCATAATTTCAAACCCTAAGAAGAGAGTGTGAACAGGCAGGTGGATTTCAAGTGTAACGTCTATTGAGTTAAATAAGGTGCCATTTGTTTTGCTAACTAGAGAGGAACTGTTGACTTTGTCAAAAAGATGTAATGCTTGGGTGTTTTTATAATTCAGTAAAACACAGTTTCCAACTTCGGGCTGAAAATAATTCTCTTACTAGTTTTTTAGCCATTATGCAACTGGGAAGAGGCAAGTGGAGAATGCTTTCTTTGTGCTGGAGCTAGAATAATGTAGAAAGCTGCAGACCTTGTGCAAATTACTCCTCAAAGTGTGTGGAGAAGTCTGCCTTTAATTAAGACCTGATGGAGTGAGCTGCAGTATTTTTATAGCAAGGGTGATTTAAGAAATATTCCTTGTGAAAATATTCTATGAAATATTTTAGTTTTAGTTCTTGTTAAAATAAGATTTTATTGACTTTCTATCCAAGGGATGTGAGGGGCAGGGCAACAACCTCTCCTCTGAATACAGTCTTCCAACAGTAGTGCCTCTTAAACAATGTCTAAAAAGTGGTATGTTGACATGACTGTTAAGACTATTATGAAAAGACTTCAGAGGAAGCAGCATGAAAGCAAGAGTGACAGACTTACAGAGAGGGAAACAAAGGGTGGTCCCTTTGTTGTAAGCTCACTTCTGCTTTATCCAAGGGTTTGCACACATCGTTGGAATATGGCTAGGCGTCTGCTTTCCGAGTATTTTTATATCAAGGCATCAACGTGCTTTATAAATACAGACTCCAGAACAAAATACCTTTAAGACTCTTCTTACTGAATAAGTACAATCTGTCTCAGCTGCAGGTTGACGGAATAATGGGACATCCAAATCCAAGAATTTTTCATGGACCTCTTTTTTTCATGTCTCTTGGGATTACACAAGACCTGGCCTCTGGTTTGGGTCCATCGTAGTCACCACGGAGGTGCTACTGGTCTGAGCTCTTGTCATCATTCTCAGATGGGAAACTCCTGGCTCCCCTGTGCTGAACTTGGCCATCAGCACCTTCACTGCATGACGTGAAGGTGAGAGTGACTTAATTCCAGATCCATGCTGCCACTCCATTCAGAGATCTGGCATTTCCAAGGGTGCTGCCCTGGATGGAATACAGAATTCTGCTTCTTATGGAAACCGCCATCCTTTTAAACTCGAGGAATCCAACTGTCTCCTGAAGTGAGGTCAGACCTCCCTTTGACTTCAAAGCCCAAAGTCCCCACCAACCACTAATTGGGCAATTTACTCTCTTCCTACTCTATGCTTGAACTCCACAATGTATTAACACCTCCCGGGGCAAGAGATCTCAGCATTCATAAAAGAGAGGCCAGGTATTATTTCTGTTTGAAATAATTCTTTCGTTCTTTTGCTAGTGAGTCCATTTAGCAGTGGGGGAAATTCATTAAGTGGTTCTATTTGTTTGTTTGTTTGTTTTTTGCGGTACGCGGGCCTCTCACCGCTGTGGCCTCTCCCGTTGCGGAGCACAGGCTCCGGACGCGCAGGCCCAGCGGCCATGGCTCACAGGCCCAGCCGCTCCGCGGCACGTGGGATCCTCCCGGACCGGGGCACGAACCCGCGTCCCCTGCATCGGCAGGCGGACTCCCAACCACTGCGCCACCAGGGAAGCCCTTGTTTTATATTTTACCGTTTATCTATGGCTGTAGATGATCACAGATGTAATACGATGGTAATGCAATTGCAGTTGCCGTTCTGAACGAGGTATCTTCACTGGAGCAGGAAATAAACATAGCCCCCTGCCTGGTGTATAGCTATTGACCTAGTACATGCTTTTTTGGCATTTTTATCAGCTAAATTCATAAGGTGTAGTTTGCTTTCTAGTAGCAGGGATAGCAGAATTCTGACGTGCCTAAGGGCTATCTAATCTATGTCAGCCCACTTCATTCCTCTTACGATGTGGTTCAGGGGGAACTTGATCATCTTGATACTTTATAGCACATTATGCTAGTGCATTAGGTTGATGAAATTATGCTCATTGGACCTAGTGAACAGGAAATACCAAGCACCTACATGCCTTCGCAAGACAGACGCGTGTCAGAGGGAGGGTGAAAAGCCCTGCTGATCTCAAGGACCTGTCACATAGGCAGAGTTTCTAGATATCCAGTCATCTTGGTTGTATTGGGATATCCCTTCTCAACTGAGATATAAGTCTCTGTGCTTTGCTTGGCCCGCTGCAAAGAACAGGCACATTTTGTGATCCTCTCTGGAACTGGGAGGCTGCGTATACCACATAAGGAGATGCTAGGTAGTCTTCACATTTGTTGGAAAACCTGTAATGCTGCCAGTCATGAGCTTGGAGTAGGAAAAGCAAGGAGGGTTCCTCGGCAAGTCTGTGCCGCTCGCACCTGTGACCTGTTAGACCTGACGGTGTTAAGCGTTTGTTTTGGACAGCGATGTATAGAGCTTCTTTCAAGCTCCCAGTGCAGGCCCTTAGAGTTTGGAAAACTTGACCTCTTCTGACAGCTATGCTCCGCTTGAAAACCATCTTTTAACTTGCTACTGGGCGTGGTAAAGACTGAACACCTGATCTTTGAATCTAAGTGAACACATGACCCCGAATGCTCATTATGAGCTGGGTGTTATCTAAACTGTTGTACCATAAATGTAGACATGTGCAGACCATTCTGATAAAAAATGAAAACGGTCTGTGTGAGACAGGGCCAAAGAAAGTCAGAAGGCACAAATAAATGGCATGAATGAATGGCTCAGACTCCCGTTGTTGCTGCTCTTAACTCTTTCCTGCCATTGCCTCAGACCATACCTACCATCTGATGGGGGAATTCTTTATGACCAGCCAGAGGGAGAAGAAAAAGGATGAGCTTGGTTTCTGAACGGATAGTCTGTGGGCATCAAACAGAAATGGATAGTTGCCACATACAGCCTCGCTTAGGGGTGGCACTGAAAGACAGCGATGAAAGAAAATATTCTCATGGGCAGAACTCTGAGCAGTCCTCTGGTTGTCACTTAGTACGGAAGGTGAGATAGGCTGCAGAATGGATTTACATAAACTGGATAGCCCAGCGGTTAAGGCTTTGGGAAGAAAAATATAGGAAAACTAGTGATAAGGTCTCAGGGAGAGGTATGTGGATGGGCCTTCCAGCATAGCAAAGATGGGAGAATATCTGTGTTCCATGTAAATCTCCGTTCAAGGGTATCCTAGTGGTGAATGAGTGCTTTTGATAATTAAGTGGATAAGATGATCTCTCCTAGGGATGTCAGTCAGCCTCTTTCCCTAACCTTTCATATGATTGGTCAATGGAAGTATATGAAGTAGGTATGGTGGCAGGAATGGAGGCTGTGTGTGGGCTCACCGACAGGGGTACCCTCACATCAAGACCGATTCGTTCAACACCAACGCTGTGTCCAGTCTGCCTGTAGCAATGGCCATTGCTGGGCTCTCAATATGGTACCATTCATGGTGTTCATGTCATTCTCCTGGAATTGTGGGATGGCATCTGAAGGCTCACTTTTGGCACCATCAGGAGTAAAATCCTGTAAGGACAGGATGCTGTGTACAAGATTCCGTGTACACCTTCAACCAAGGCCAATATAAGGTACCATCCTCCATGTATCCATGTATCCAGGAGCTGGAAGTGAGAGTGGACTTTCCAATTATTATACCAAATATATAATTTGGGGAATTTTGTCTTCCCATCCATGCAAGCTTGGTCTCAATGGGTTTATAGTACTGGAGGGAGAAATGCGTCCATTAAGGAATTCAATAATAGTTCCATTGAATTAGAAATGAGCCTGCCCACTGGTCGTTTTAGGCTACTGAAGCAATAGACAGAGAAGAGGTTATTGTACTGTTTGGGGTGATGATCCTATTTATCAAGGGGAAACTGAGTTACTGCTCTACAGTGCAGGGTGAGGAGAACAATTTCTGGAACCCAAGTGGGACTCTTAGCTACTTAGGACTCTATTACCCTGTGGCCCTTGGCAATAGAAAACCATGGCAACACCATAATGACAGGACCACCAAAGGACCCAGCTCCCATAGGACTAAAGTCTTGACGCAAGTGATCAGGTCAAGAACGTATTCAAGCAACGTGTTTTAAGAAAATAAGGAACACATGGAATGGGGATTGGAAGAAAGTCCCTATGTTAAAAATGTAGGCTTAGTGACCAGTTACAGAAGCAGAGATGGTAACACCTTTGCCTTGTAATAATTGTTTCTTTTCCCCATGTTTCCTCCCACTGCTTTTATGAGGAGCACTGTTTGTGGTTACCATTTTAGGTTGCAAGTGGTGATGTGACTGCATTGCCCTTGAAAGGATGGTAGCTGACTGGGGACACAAGCTTTTCACTTAGGCAAAGGACAGGAGTGGATGCTGAGAGGCAAGAGGAGTGGAGAGTGCTGGGTACTTTCTGCTCCTTCTCCATCCTTACTCATCATTCTCTGTGTGGATCTTCATCCATGGACTTCTTTGCTTTGGACTCCTGACTGGGTTGGGCCAGTGGGATGCAGGGTAGCGTGAGCTGGTGGCTCCTTCCCTTTGTGATGCTGCAGGTTGTCTGTATCCATTTCCTAAAGGTTAAGGCTCTTTTCAGCTGACATTCTCCATGTAACTACCTTCTCTGGGTTTGGATAGCCAGTCCTCTCAGGCTTTGGGCTCCCTTGTTAATAGCCCACGGGTACTGAACTATTTCTGGTTTGTTCCTTAAAACCTACTCACGGCAAATGGCGTCTTTTAAGAACTCTCCTCAGATTACCCAGTCTCAGTATGTCCTGTTGGAACCCTGACTGATTCATATACAATACTTCATTTAATCTTTATAACCACTCTATGACATAGATTGAATGGATCTTGTCACTTGCGTCTTTGGAATGTTCCAGTGGCTTCTCACCGTACTTGAACAAATAGCACGGCTTATAAAGCCAACCTTGGTCTGGTTTCTGCCTCCTTCTCCAGGCTGATCTCTTATCACTCTCCCTCAGCCCCATCGCACTGTCCACTTTAAGACCCTTCAGTGCTCTCCGTCCCGAGATTGTCATCCCAAATATCTGCCTGCCTGTAATTCAGATTTCAGTGTGAATGTCATCTCCTCAGAGGGTCTCTCCTTAACCATTCAATCAAAAGTCGTTGTCCAGACATTATCACATCATCCTATGTTAACTCTTCTTATAGAACTTATCACTCACTGATATTTTCTTATTTATTTTTATGTTTATAAAATCTCTCGCTCTCCCTCTCACTCCTTTCTAGAATGTAAATTTCCTGAGAACTGGCTTTTAACGTTTGTTGATGTTGAATATAAAAGCAGGGATTAACTCTGTTCTATTGATAAAGTAACAGAAGTTCAGACGTTTAAAATTCCTCAAGGATTCACAGTTATTACTGGAAGAATCAGCACCTGTGACTTCTGATATCCATACTCCAGGGTCCATTACCCATCTGATTTACTGAACACGAAAATGCCACGGACTACTCAGCCATAAAAAAAGAACAAAATAATGCCATTTGCAGCAACATGGATGCAACTAGAGATTATACTAAGTGACGTAAGTTAGAAAGGGAAAGACAGATACCACATGATATCACTTCTATGTGGAATCTAAAATAAGACACAAATGAACCTATCTATGAAACAGAAACAAAATCATGGACATAGGGAACAGACTAGTGGTTGCCAAGGAGGAGGGGACTATTGGGGGAGGGATGGAGTGGGAGGCTGGGGTCAGCAGATGTAAGCTTTGATACATAGAATGGAGAAACAACAAGGTCCTACTAAAAAAAATGCCGTGGAAGAGAGAATGCCACGAGAGAGGGTGTAGTGGGTACACCATCAACTAATGTCAGATCCAAAACTCCTGGAAAAAATAATTCCGGGTCTCTTATCTTCTTAGCCCATTTTGGGTTTGGAAATGAATTGTTTTACTGGATATTAAATTACCATTTCTCCCCAAAAACAATTCAGTAAGATGTTAGAAGTGTTCCATGATTTAGTGGCCAAAATAACTTTGTTAAATGCTGAGTTAAGCACATCTCTTTACTGCAGGAATTCCCAGAGCCTTTAATACGTACATTGTGAATTTCCAGGAGGTGGATGTACAGCTACCCAAACTATGATTAGCATAGAAAATACTTTTATGAGAATCCTGTTAGCGTCTCATAGAACATGCATTTCCTGGAACACAGTGGGTAAACACGGAATTAAATCTTTAGTGATAGACATCGTGTTGGCAGAACAGTTTCATTGCAAAGATAAATATTAAAAAATTATTTTGTGTTTAGAGAAGGGAGAGTGAGTACGTTTGTATTGGCATCTTCTAAATTTCGTGCATGTGTGTGGTTTATTCAATTTTGTGAAAGTCTTTTTTTTTTTCCAAGCATGTGTCTGCCAAATTTTTATTTCTCTGGTCAAACCACAGATTATTTCTGACAGCCTGAGTATTCTGGTAGAAGTGCTGAAACATTCGTAAATCTATTACGGATGTCTTCTGCCCAGATCCAGACAATTTCTAAAGGAGCCTGACAGTCCGTTGTCTACCTCCAGTTCAGTCTGCACAGTTGTAGTTTGTAGTCTGTTCTGTAATATAAGTTACGTTTCTAAGAAGACTCAAGGGATTTAAAAAATTGAATAATGCAGATGTTTCAATGAGGAAAAGGGACTTGGGACTAGAATGTGTAAGAATAGCAAGAATAAAGTTATTTTTTTCCCACAGGAATTTTAATAATAAAATGTTTTCCAAACTCTAAGACTTTATTATTGCATGCTGAATAAGTTGGCTTATCAAGACAGAAACAGAAACCAGACTTAGAAGCATCTTCTTTACCTTTTCATGGATCTAAGTTAAGAAGCAGCCTCTCAGTTTCCTCTGTTACCTCCAGCTTTGCCTTACTCTTATAATTGTGTTTGCAGCACAGTTTAAAATTACCACAACTTTAAATAAAGGAATTAAAAAATGCATGAATACAGAACAGGTATTCATACTGAATAGTATGTCACTTGTATGGTTCTTTGTATTTGAACCCAGTTGCCATCCAGAGGTCTACGGAGTCCTCAGTGTTTAAGAAATACTACCCTGAGGATGGCCAAAGCTCTCCCCAAGATTTCTGTGAATTCTCAGGGCCTCTTCCGTTTCCTGGGCTCCTGTGTTCTCAAGCTCTTGAAAGATAAAATATTGCCTGCTGTATCAGTAAACAAAGGATGTCGCAGTCATGGGCGATTGCAGCCACCTCCGACAGTGAGCTGGTGAGCCCTGAGAGAACTCAGGAAGGAAACAAAGAATACCTGCCATCTAGCAGCCATCAGACTGCAGCCACGCCCCAAGGTGAGCCCTGAACAAACTCAGGATTTGGAAACCTGGGATGCTGGCCCCAGAGAGCTGAGGCGTATCAAAGGAATGACTTCACTGAACCCAGACTCTTGCATCTTACAGAAAAGCGCTAAATTCCTTAACTTGAGATATCTAGTTTTCTTTCATTAACAGTAATCTTTTGTTTCTACTACCTGCCCTTTGTTGCAAAACTCCTATATGTCCTAGCTCCCCCCCTCGCCTCCTGGAGCAGTTTTCCCAGGGTTACTTGAGATGCTCCCTCCCAGGCTTGCTGTCCTCAGCACGTCCGCTGAAGAAAACAGAACCCTCAACTTTTAGGTTGTCAGTTTTCTTTTAGTCGATGCTCCGCACCATAAAGACCCAGATGTGATATTTAATCCTTTTGCCAATTTAGACTTATTTCCTTCTTACACAACCACAACATTCAGTGGGTAGAGTAGACTCCACTACCAAAATGCAGGAGAAAGGGATCACATAAAGTCCCAGATAACAAACCACTTAAATCTGCGTATTAGATACTTCTCTCTCTCTTTCTCCCTCCCTCTGTCTCTCTCCCTCTGGTGTGGCCAGAGGGACACTGTGCCTAGTGGGTTTGTGTCACAGACGAAGAGCTCCAAGCTTAGGAAACGCCAAAATATTATAATAAGTTTTAAGCAGACCTGCCAGCCGCAAACCTGGAGGGAGACATTATCGTTACTATAGCAGCCAGAAAGCAAACCCGTGCTCCACTCTGGAGGGAGACACTATCTCAGTCTTCCAAATCTGTTCGCTCTAAAACCATCCTTGAAAAATAGTCTAGAACCAAAAGACAATTCCTACCTCTGCTCACAAGACATTCAGAAACACCTACGGAGAATCCTTTCCCAACAGCTCTGTCTCAAGTACCTTTTGATACGTAAATTCTCCTTCTATCTATTTTGCCTCTGCCTCCTCCGCCCTCACAGCTTCTATGTGGGAGAAACCGGTGCAGTAGAACGGTAACAATCTGGAATTTGCCAGCTGAATCTGTGGTGTCTTTTAACCGTTCTCCTCCTGTGTTTCCTATAAATTGATATAATCTTGATCAGATTCCGGTTTCACCTTTCACAAGAACACTGCGTAGGTGGTGGTGTCCGAAGAGCCACCACGCTGGCATGTGTCCTTTCTGTGATGTTAGACGCCATCGAAGATCATTTATTCTTTAGAGGTTACAAAATGGTGATATTGTAATTCTTTACCACTTCCTTCGTTGATCAGCTGCAACACTTCCATAAAAAACTTTCACAAACTCTTTGGTCACTCTGAGATACAGTTCACATAGAAAAGGGAGGTTAAATGCTCGATTCTTTCCCTTTATTTAATGGCTTTCAACATAATCGGTCGGTGCCCTCACGCCCTGCTTAGATAACCAGTGAGTATCGTTATAAACTCATGAAATTAAACATACTTGCAATTGCTGTTATTAGCCACGCTATTATTGTTTCCAGGAGTTTTTTGGTAAAAGGTGAATCTAAGATGCAACTGGAAATGCTAAGACACAGAATATACACTCATGAGCAAAAATGAGGTGAAAGGATTTGCTTTATTAGACAGAAAGACATATTGCTAAGTGACAAAAATTAAGTATGTTATTGGTGCAAGAATTGACAAGTAGACCAAGAGGGTGATTACCGAGTCTCCAGATAGATGGGAGTATAAATTGGTACAATCACTTTGGGAAGAAGTTTGGCGTTATCTGCCACAGTTGAAGATAAGCATACTTATGACTAGGGTGACCAAATAATGTTTTCTCAGAACAGTGCACATGGGTTCTATTTTTTTCCTCAACCTCATCAGCCTTTGTTATTTTCTGATTTTCTTGTTAGTGGCCATCCTAACAGGTGTGCGGTGATATCATTGTGGGTTTTGTTTTTTTTTTTCTTTTTTTTTTTGCGGTACGCGGGCCTCTCACTGTCGTGGCCTCTCCCGTTGCGGAGCACAGGCTCCAGACGCGCAGGCTCAGCGGCCGTGGCTCACGGGCCCAGCCGCTCCGCGGCATGTGGGTTCCTCCCGGACCAGGGCACGAACCCATGTCCCCTGCATCGGCAGGCGGACTCTCAACCACTGCGCCACCAAGGAAGCCCCATCATTGTGGTTTTGATTTGCCTTTCCCTGCTGACTAGTGTTGGTGAGCAGCTTTTCATATGCTTGCTGGCCACTTGTATGTCTTCTTTGGAGAAATATCTATTCAAGTCCTTTGCACATTTAAAAATCGGGTTATGTAGTTTTGTTCTTGAGATATCCCTTATCAGATAAATGGTTTTCGAATATTTTCTCCCATTCTGTAGGTTGCCTTTTCACTCTGTTGACTGTTACCATTTCTGTGCAGAAGCTTTCTAGTTTGATGTAGTCCCATTTGTCTATGTTACTTTTGTTGCCTGTGCCTTTGTGTCATAACCAAGAAATCGTTGCAAAGACCAAGGCCATCAAGTTTTTCTCCTATGTTTTCCTCCTAGAATTTCTATAGTTTCAAGTCTTTATTCCATTTTGAATTGATTTTTGTATACAGTGTATGGTAAAGATCCAACACCATTTTTTGCATGTGGCTATCCTGTTTGCCAACACCATTTGGTGAAGAGATTATCCTTTCCTCATGTTGTAGTCTTGGCACCCTTGTTGAATGTCATTTGAATGTATATGTGAAAGTTTGTTTCTGAGCTCTCTATTATTTTTTTCTTCTGGTTTTATTGAGATATAATTGACATGTAGCATTGTATAAGTTTAAAGTGTACAGCATAATTACTTTACTTACATATATTATGAAATGATTACCAGAATAAATTTAGTTAATAACATCCATCATCTTATATAGATATTAAAAGAAAAAAAGGAAAAAATGTTTTTTTCCCTTGTGATGAGAACGCTTAGAATTTATTCTCTAACAGCTTTCAAATATACCATGCCTGGGCTCTCTGTTCTGTTCCATTGGTCTATGTGTCTGTTTTTCTGCCAGCACCATACAGTTTTGATCACTGAAACTTTGTAATATGTTTTGAAAAATGCAAGGCCTCTAGCTTTGTACTTTCTTGGGATTATTATGGCTATTTAGGGTTCTTTGAGATTCCATATGAATTTTAGGTTTTTTCCTATTTCTTCAAAGAATGCCATTGGCATTTTGGCAGGGATTATATTGAATCTGTAAATTCCTTTGAATAATAGGAACATTTAACAATATTAAGTCTTCTGATCCATGAACATGGAGTGTCTTTCCATTGATTTGTAGCTTCTTTAATTTCTTTCAGCAATGTATCGTAGTTTTCAGTATACACGACTTTCACCTTCTTGGTTAAGTTTATTCCTAAATAGCTTTTTTTGATGCTATTATAAATGGGGTTGTCTTATTAATTTACTTTTCACACTGTAGTGAAACACAATTTTTGTGTTAATGTTTTTATCCTACAGATTTGCTGAATTTGTTTATTAGTATAACAGCTTTTTTTGTGTGTAGAATCTTTGGGGTTTCCTACAAACAAGATTATGTCATCTCTGAACAGAAGTATTTTTACTCTTTCCTCTCCAGTTTGTATGCCTTTAATCTTTTTTTCTTGCCTAACTACTTTGGCAAGGACTTCCAATACTACGTTGAATAAAAGTGGTGATAGTGGGCATCCTTGCCTAGTTCCTGATCTTAGAGGAAAAGCTCAGTTTTTCACCACTGAGTATGATGTTTGTTGTGGGCTTATCATATTGGCTATCATTATTTGAGGTAATTTCCTTTTACTCCTAGTTTGTTGAATGTTTTTATCATGAAACCGTGTTGAATTTTGTCAAATGCTATTTTTGCAACAATTGAGATGGTCATGTGATTTTTATCCTTCATTCTGTTAATGTAGTGTATTACATTGATTTTTTTTTGTATGTTGAACCATGCTTGCATCCTAGGAATAGCACCCACTTAGTCATGGTGTATAATCCTTTTAAGGTACATTTGAATATGGTATACTGAGTATTTTGTTGAGAATTTTTGCATCTATATTCATCAGGGGTATTGGTCTGTAGTTTTCTTATCTTGTAATATCTCTGTCTGGCTTTGGTAACAGGATAATGCTGGCCTCATAGAATGAGTTTGGAAGTGTTCCCTCCTCTTAAATTTTTTGGAAGAGTTTAAGAAGGATTGGTATTAATTATTCTTTAAATAGTTGATAGAATTCTACAATTGAAGCCTATTGGTCCTGGACCTTTCTTTTTTACGAGTTTTGAGTACTGGTTAAATCTTCTTACTGGTTATAGGTCAGTTTAAATTTTTTATTTCCTCATTATTCTAGTAATTTATCCATTTATTCTAGGTTATCCAATTTGTTGGCACATAATTTTTCATAGTAGACACTTATAGTCGTTTTTATTTTTGTAAATAAGAGGATTTATTTTTATCTTTTAGCCTTTTATCTTTCTGATTTTTGTTGAGTCTTTTTTTTGTTTTAGTTAGTCTACCTAAGAGTGTCATTTTTTTTAATTTTTTCAAAAAACCCAACGTCTTAGTTTCATAATATTTTATTTCTTGATTCAGGTGGGGGCTATATGGGAATTTATTTTGTGAAAATTCATTTAAAATTTTTTAAAAAATTATTTATCTTTGGCTGCGTTGGGTCTTCGTTGTTGCATGTGGGCATTCTCTAGTTGCGGTGAGCAGGGGCTACACTTTGTTGTGGTGCACGGGCTTCTCATTGTGGTGGCTTCTCTTGTTGCAGAGCACAGGCTCTAGGCACACAGGCTTCAGTGGTTGCAGCACTTGGGCTCAGTAGTTGTGGCGCGCGGGCTCTAGAGTGCAGGCTCAGTAGTTGTGGCACATGGGCTTAGTTGCTCCGCAGCATGTGGGATCTTCCCAGACCAGGGCTCAAACCCATGTCCCCTGCAATGGCAGGTGGATTCTTAACCACTGCACCACCAGGGAAGTCCCTGTGATAATTCATTGAATTTTACATTTATATTTCACATATGCTGTGAAAGACATAATAAAAAAAGGAGTTTACAAAAACAAGTCCCCTCTGGCTATCCCATTACCAGAGATTTCTTCATCTCAGTTGCTCCTCTTCTACCTCTCTTCTTTGATTCTCATGTCCTCTCTTTCAGAGCTCTACAAATAAACATTGGTCTTTCTTTATTATACAGAACAATTCGTCTCTCTCTCTAGACCTTGCTATCAAACTTGGGTAGCCAAACTCATCCAATCAAGGTGTTCAGGAGTCAAGAATCCTCCACTTAACCAGTTTAACCACCTTTTTAGCAGGCTGTTTTAACCCTATACATATAAAACAAAGTATTTCCTATCATATGAAAAGCAGCTTCCTTTGCTTTTGAGTGATACTTACTTCTGGTCACAATTGTGTATAACCAAATGCACTCTTAAAAATGTGGACCTGTCATAACCAATTTGTCTACTGAAAACTCCTATCATTCAGGAGATGCCTATACTTTATTTTTCTTGTTTAGCTTTAGACAATCAATCAAAATCAAGAGGAGTAAAGTAGAACTTATTAATGTGGACTGCACATTAATCCAAATATGTGAGGGAGGGGAGCCTATTAATTAGTTAATTAGTAGGCGTCCAGAGTGATGTTTTCCTTTGCAGAATTTCAGTGAGCAATGGGTAGTTAGATAAACTAGAAAGACTGATTCTTTTAGTCATTTGTGAGCAATCTCAGCAACTCCTTAAGTGGCAATTACTCACAATAATTTCCTACCCCAAGAATAGCTTAATAAGTTTGGAGAATCAGACATAAATTATTGAGTATACTGGATTCCATATCCTAGCTATGTTGGATTCTGCTTACTCAGTTCATAGCATTAATTCATGGTATTTTAAAGAGCTTTCTGAAATTTGTTCATATCATCCTTACTTCCTTGCTGGAATACATGCCCCAGGAGAGCCGGAATCTTTTTCTGTTTGTTCACTGATGCATACCAGCCGCCTAGAACAATGCATTCCCCACTCCAGGTGCTTGACCATGATTTTGGGGTAGGGGACAGCAACGTACATCTCATAGCACATATGAATGTAATCAACTTTGCTGCCACAGGTTCAATATGTAACATGATGAGAACAGTTTAGAAAAAAGTAAAAATTGCTACAGCCAAATGTGGAGACGGACAATAAATGTTCGTTGGTCTAAGTCGTCTTTCAAGCACAATTGTATTATGACTAATAGATTTGTGTAGGAGGCTTGGGGAGGCTTTGTGGCTTCTCCTTGGCATCACATGGCGTGAGAGAGAGGAGTGAGTCAACCAGGTTAGCAAAGCACTTTTGTCTATAGACAGCAGATCTGTGAGTAGCCCTAGACCGTAGAAGCTGCTTGGAAATGTGGACATGGCTCTCCATTGGCTATATATTACTATTACCTCCGTTTTACAAAGGAAGGGACCAAAGCACAGAATATTAAATAATTTGGTCAGGATCAGATAGTTGTTTGAGTAGAATAGCTGGAACTCGAACCAGGGCAATCTGGCTCTAGAATCCATTCTTTTGCCTACATACTGTAGATTCTACAGAGTGATACCCGTCACTGGTGATATTTGATAAGATTCTAGGTAACCGCTAGTGAGGGAGATGTGAAAGGTATTTTGCTATTTAAAGGACGGTTAGTCATCTTTCTCTCCTCCTTCCAGTTGGATGTATGTGGACAAGTGCTCTGTGAAGAACTTGCAGTTATTCCCTGTTGGGGTGTGTTTCTGGCTACAAGTTTCGAAATCCTGTTCTCAAGTCTTTCTGATGATGCTGTGAGCTATTTAAAATACTTCCATTAAAATTTCTGCTTAAACTAGCCATAGTTAATTTCTGTTGTGTTCAAATGAGACCTTCTGAGTAACAGAATTTAAAATGGAGAGAGCAGGTCAGGAGATGGAGAGAGACCAGGTCTTCATGACATCATATGGGTTCCTGAATCCAGCTACAACTGAAGCCAGCACTCCCCTTGATTTTTCAGTTACATGAACCGATGAATTCTCCTTTTCCTTAAGCCAATTTGGGTTGACTTTTGAAACTTGCAAAGCAAATAATTCCAGCTGTTACTATATTGTACTCTTCCTCTTATTCTCATGCCTTTTTCTATCTTTTTATGATTTTTGTGATAAACTTTAAAATGAATAATACTAAAAGGAAAAAACAGACAAACAAACAACCCATTTAATCCTCATATAAGCTGTTCATTACTGTGATCCAAAGTTCTATTAACAGGGCCAGGCATCTGTTTGCTCTTTAATATGAGATGAAGTAAGGACAGAATTTGACAACTGTTGATTCCATTTTTCTTTCCTATAAATTCTTTAGTTGTTTGAGCTTTTCATTTTCTTTTTAAGACTAACTCATGGGAAGTGAAATAAAATGCATGATTTTCTATCTGACTTCTAAGTTCCATTAACTTAAAAATGGGCTTGATACTTATTCATATTTAAATATTAAAAACTCACACAGTTGTGTGCACTTTTATTATTTCATAATCTGCCTACATTGCATTGTAAAAACATAAAATACACATTCAATCAAATTGATGGTCTCCTCCTAGTGGAAGAGTTTCTGGAGTACAGAGTGTAATTGGCTGAAATGTTTAACATCAGGTTCCTTTTTTCGTTATTAGAATTTCTGGCACATGCACTTTACACAAATGTTGGTCAAGGAATGTTGCCCCCTCCTTCCCAAAGTTATTGCTCCTCAATGTTTATGAAACACAGTTAAAAATATTTGTTTTCAGAACACGGTGATATGGGTCAGTGAGTTTACTCAAGGGCATGTGATTTGGACTTTCTTCAAACCAGTCAACCAGGGTCTTCCCTGGTGGCACAGTGGTTAAGAATCCACCTGCCAATGCAGGGGACACGGGTTCGAGCCCTTGTCCGGGAAGATCCATATGCCATGGAGCAGCTGAGCCCATGTGCCACAACTACTGAGCCGGCGTGCCGCAACTAGTGAAGCCTGCACAGTCTAGGGCCCACGTGCTGCAACGGCTGAAACCGGCATGCCTGGAGCCCATGCTCTGCAACAAGAGAAGCCACTGCAATGAGAAACCTGCACACCGCAATGAAGAGTAACCCCCGCTTGCCGCAACTAGAGAAAGCCCGTGTGCAGCAGCGAAGACCCGAGGCAGCCAAAAATAAATAAAAAATCTAAAAAAAACCAGTTAACCAAGATGAAATTAAAATGAAAATGTCAGCTTATTTGAATGGATACATCTGTGTTATTTAGAAAAAATTTAAGAGCATGTTGGCATAGCATACTGACACAAATATAACGTTGGACTTATTTTTATTCTTTGGGTTTAAAAGTGTAGTTGATTTTTATGATTATAAAAAGTGAATACATGAACATTGTTAAAAAGACTAAAAACTGTAGGAAAATTCAAAAAAGAAAAAGTATGCATAATGTTACTATCAGATATAACCACTGTTATTTTGGAAGTGTCTTTATATCTTTTAGCCAGACATAGATATTTTTATATATATTTTCTTTTTTGAGATAAGTATGTCCATATGATTTTGCATAATCCTTTTAAAATAACTTTAACATAAAAAATAAAGTAACTTTATGATAAAATATTTTTAAATGTTGAGTTTTGAATCATCTGTTATTTTGATAAATTAGTTCATTGCCTGAAATTGTTACTTTTCTTTTGAATATGGGAATGTACTAAACTATGGCACTATAATTATAGCTTGTAATCATTACAGATCTAGAATAAAGTCTTAATTTTTATAGTCTCATAATATACTTGGTATTATCAGGTTTAAAAAATATAAACCATCCCATTTAATTCTCTAAATGACTTTAAATGGTATATAAAAGAAGTAGCATTAGCCTAAATGGAGTGGGGTTGGGTGGAGAAGTTGGATAAAATACATACTAAAAGAAGTCAGGAGACCTAGCCACCCAAAACTCATCAACTCTGTGACTGTGATGAGTATCAGCTTTGCTAGACCACGGTGCCCAGTTGTTGGTCAAACACAAGTCTAGATGTTGCTGCCAAGGTACTTTTTTACAGATGTGATTAACATTTATAATCAGTTGACTTTAAGTAAGGCAGATTGTCTGGGAGGATGAAGAAGTTCTGGAGATGGGTAGTGGTAATGGGTGTAAAAGAATGTGAATGTTCTTAACACCACTGAACGGTACACATAAAAATGGTTAAGATGGTAAATTTTATGTTATGTATAGTTTTCAACAATGAAAAAAACGTAAAGCAGATTGCTCTCTATAATGTGGGTGGACCTCATCTAATCAGCTGAAGGCCTTAAGAACAAAGGCTGAGGTTTCCTGAAGAAGTAGGAATTCTGCTTCAAGACTGCACCATAGAAATTCTATCTGAGTTTTGGACATTTTGACTCAAATCTGATGGCCTGCCCTACAGATTTTGGACTTGCCATTCCCTGCAATCACACGAGCCAATTCCTTAAAATAAATCTCTCTCTCTCTCTCTCTCTCTGTTTTTCTGGATAACTATGACTAATACAGAGAACTTGGCTAAGAGACCCCAAGTTTTAATTTCCTCAGCTGAAGGTTAGGGGATGGAATTAGATCAGTGGTTGTCAAATTACAGTCTGTGGATCAGTGTTCATTAAGGACAAAGCTCTACCCAGTCTGTGATAAAAAGAAAGAACAAGTTGGAAAGTTTTTTAGATAACCGACTGTGTTCAACTCTATTTTTCTCTCTGCTGACCCCTCCCCCTGGGAGTAGAGAGCCTTCCACTCTCTTGGAGTGGAAATAGTCTTTCCTTTAGGAAGTCATGCGCTGATACTTGGTAGTTGCTTGTTCTGTCTTATGTTTTAATGTACTAAGGCAAAATACAAAGTTGGCAACTTTAAATCAGTTACCAAATTTGGGAAATTCTTACTAGTTAACGTAATTGAAAAATCTGGGAGCCGCTGCCTTAGATGATCTCTTCCAACTCTAAAATTCTAAAGCTCTAAGATAAGATGTTAACGACTCAGAGCAGTAAATCACCTAGTTAGAGAGTCAGAAATAAACAAAAACAGAAACAAAAACAAAACCACAAACCCCACAAAATATTATGAAGGCAAAGAAAGAAATTATTTGTGGACTTTTAGCCATTTCAGATTACTAATGCTGCCCCGTATTCTGTAAACACAATAGAGGGCAGTGACTGTGGGTTCATACAGTATAACTTGCCTGTTCTGCTGGTGAAACTTTCAGCCTCAATTTCTGGTAGAAGTTAACATTTAACATGTGTTTAGTTGAGCCTTCCAATTTATTTCATGGTTAGATAAAAGAGATTATCTAAACCAGCTTCACTAATCTCAATTTTCAATTTTAATCTGATGGAGCAGGGTAACCAGAAAGCCAGACTCTGTGGAAAAAGAGAGGGGACATTTCCTTTTCCTTTTGAATAGCTTAATATCCTCATATATTAATAACACAAGCAGCTAAAATAACACCTGGTTTTCCATATGTAGCTGGTTTTAAAATTCAGCCTTGCAGCTCCCTAGGTAGTAAAAACCAGTCAGTAGTCCTTTGATAGATGACTCTTCAGTGGGTGTAGAGGTGAAATTATAACTATAGTGACTTACTTGTAGGCACATAATAGGTGAGCTTAAAGAGCTGTGCAACCAGGATTCAAATCAGGGCTTCAGTGGCTGCATTTGGGGATCTCAGTCACTGGTCTGTCATAATTGCTTATGGATTATCACTGTTCAGGGAAGAATTCAAAGGATTTCACTTAGCTATAATATTCTTGAAGAGAATCATTAAAAGCTTTCTTCCCTTATCGTACACTAAAAAAAAGATTGATAAACCTTAAGTAGAGTTTAAGATAATTTTCCAAACTAAAGTATATACTTTTAACTACAGCGTTATATCTGGGGTGCGAGTGTCTTCCAAATATTTCCCTCTGATTTATACTGAATTCTTCACTTTTGTTGATGTGATTCAATTCCATAGAAAAGGCAGAGCTTATCACTATAGATCTAGGTATATATTGACAAAATATAGTCGATCTTCATTTAAAAGTTCCAACTTTCATTTTCTCATTCATCAAGAACGTCTCATCTTACACAGCTTCTGTGTTTGCAGAATTGTGTGTAACACAAACAGGTTGTGAGTTTCTACTCTCTCTCTCTCTCTTTTAAAAATATGGGCAACAGAAAAAAGTGTATTTAATTCTTTCTTGTCCCATTTCCTTATTCTGTCCAGGGTTTCCATTCATATGGTTGTAGTCATAGTTGGTATCAGAATATAAATATCTTTACTACTCAGCAATAGAAATGACTTTTTTCTCAACAGGGACTGTAGAATTAATGGCTCTGGCTAAATGATGTCTCTGTCTGAATCTTGCTTTTTAATATTTACCTCAATTACATTTCCACATTAAGTCTGGCGAAGATGCAGGGCACCTTCCCCAAGGACACTTAAGTAGAGGTAAACAAAGTTGGCGGGAGGTAATGAGAAGTGATATCACGGTGAGTCACAGGTCTGGTGCTCTAGCTGACCACCGGGGATGTAAATTCCTAGAATGGGTCAATTTTATAAGCATATAAGAGAATAAAGCAATGTCATAAGACCTCAAGAGAATCTCTTTTCAATCTGTTTTGTTTATGGCAAGGGGCCTTCAAGAAACAGGCAAGACCAGAAGTGGCAATTAGCTGTAAATAAAACCTGTGTTTATTCGAAGACAGGGTGTTCTGTAAAGCACTGTGAATATTTGGATTCTTGCAAGGAACTGTGTCTAGTTTAACTGAAATTTGCAAGTGCAGATGAGAGAAGAAAGCATATCCAGGAGAACATAGCACACCATATGGGTATCTGGTGTCCTGTCCTGTTTTGTTTTTGTTCTAGTCACAGGATAAAAATTTCCATTTTGCCTAGAGCGGCGGCTGTTGCAGGGCTGCACCACAAATTCCATTAACATGCATTCACTTATGTGCTGTGTGCCAGAAACTGAGGCATGAGGATCTGCGGGAAAGAAGCATATTCCTGCCCATACTAGCAAAAGAGAATGAGAGAGAACTGAGAATTATGAATTATAATCCAGTGTGATGAGTGCTAAGTAGAGTGTGATGTGGGAAGAAAAGTGAGGACTTAGGGTTACTGACTCATCCTGGTTTGACTGGTAGTTTTCTGGTTGTAGCGCTGAAAGCCCAGTCCTGGTTTTGACTGGGAAACCCCTTCATCCCAGCCAGACCCAGACAGTTGGTCACCTTAGTGAGGTACCCATTTGGGGGTAACTGGGCATATTAATGGGGGTTAGAATGATGAAATTTCCCAGAGGAGAGAAAATATGTAAGCTATGTCTAGAAAGGCTGAGGTGGAAAAACGTAGGTGTTACAGGCTGACTCATGGTCCCCAAGTTATCAGGTCCTAATCATTGGAACCTGTGAATGTTACCTTATGTGGCAAAAGGGATTTTGCAGATGGGATTAAATTAAAGATCTTGAGATGGAAAGAGTATCCTGGGTGAGCCAGGTGGTTCCTAAATGTAATACTAAATGTCCTTATGAAAGGGAGGCAGAGGGAGATTTGACAACAGACGAGGAGATGGACACAAGAGGCTGGAGTAATGTGCAAGGAAGAGGCCACCAGCCAAGGACTGTTCGTGGTCTTCGGAAGCCGGAAAAGGAAAGGAAGTGGATTCTTCCCTGGAGCTTCCAGAAGGAACCAGCCCTGCTGACACCTTGATTTTAGTCCAGTGAAACCGATTTCAGCTTTTGGTCTCCAGATCCTAAGAGAAAAAATTAGGGTTGCTTTAAACCACTAAGTTTGTGATAATGTGTTACAGCAGCAACAGGAGGCTTAATATAGTGGGGAACCCAGAGAAGGGCATTCTAAGCAAGGGAACAGTATAGCAAAGGCTGTTAGAGAACAAGGGTTGTTCAGGATATTACAAGGCTCCAGTCTGGCAGTTTGGCCGCAAAGCACGTGTGGGAACACGGTGGGAGAGGAAGCTTCAGGGGTGGGCAGGGCCTGGAACCCAAACGACCTTGTAACCCTTGTAACCCAAACGACCTTGTAACTTCCATCTGGAAGACAAATGAAAATGTATTCAGTGATGTAAAGCAGGGCCGTAATAAGGTCATATTTGCATTTAAGAAAAGTCTTTTTGGTAGCAGGATGGAAAGTGGATTACTGAGAGGAGGAAGAAGATACAAAGAAGCAGGGAAATCCATTTAGAATGATCATATCGCCCGGGCCAGAAAAGGCAAGAGTCTTGATTGCCAGTGGGGATGGAAAGCAGGGGCAGTTTCTAGGGATTCTTAGAGGGTGGATTATACTGGACTTGATGACCAACTAGGAAAGGTTGAAATTTTCGTTTGAGTGCTACGGAAGACAGAGCTGTCATAAGTGAGATGGGGAATCCAGGAGGAATAGTGTGTGTATAGGCTGTGGGTGGGAATGATGGGTTAGCTTCTAGACATGTTGGATTCAAGGAGCTAATGCTATATACAAGTAAAAATTTAAGAGGACAGTTCAATAAAGAATTTTTAAAAAGCTTTGAAAAAAAGAGTTGTCTTTGGGACATGGGGGCAGTGAAGGCAGTAGAAATGGACCAAAGACAAGGTGGTGGGTAATGCAGCCTTGCCTTCATGTGTGGCCTTTTCTCTCTCAGCATGTCCAGCCATTGCTTGAGCATCACCATCCAGTGCTTTACTGGCTGTGGCTCAGATAAAAGTCTCAGCTGACCTACTTCATTTGGTCTCTGCATCTCTTACCTAGCTGCTCTCTCGTTTGTCCTCACGCCACTCCTTAAGCTCCGATCATGCTGTGTTTCTGCTCAGGATCCTTCCGTAGCTTCTCCAAGCAAGTGACCAGCAGATAAAAATTACTGAAATAAATTATTGTTTAAAAAGCGAATGGGGCTTCCCTGGTGGCGCAGTGGTTGAGAGTCCGCTTGCCGATGCAGGGGACACGGGTTCGTGCCCCGGTCCGGGAAGATCCCACATGCCGCGGAGCGGCTGGGCCTGTGAGCCACGGCTGCTGAACCTGCGCGTCCGGAGCCTGTGCTCCGCAACGGGAGAGGCCACAACGGTGAGAGAACCGCGTACCGCAAAAAAAAAAAAAAAAAAAAAAGCTAATGAAATGAAGGTGAAACTAACCAAATGTAAATGAAGAAAATAAGTATAAGATTTAAAAGTTGATTTTTTAAAAATACAACAATCTTTAACAATGAAATCCATTAATTGTACCAACATTGAGTTATGTGTAAAGCTCTTTCCGACCTTGCACTAGTAGGGAAATGGTGAGGCTCTAGTTATATGCTAACTCCAAACCGAAGTTGTCCATTTTTTGTTTAATAATGTTAAAGACAACTTTGTGTACAACTTTTATACATATGAGGGTGTATGCTAGTGTGTGTTTGAAGATGTCTCAATTGATAGCCAGCTCTAGTTTTTGTTTTAAAGAGGTATTCTGATTTGTCTTTATCTCTTTAGTTCATTAGCTATAGATGGGATTTCTGATTAATAATTACTTATATAAATTTAAATACCAGCATATTTACCTTCTGGTTCTTGAGCTAGAGTGAGCATCACTTTGCCATAGGAGCCTTGCTTTGTCCATTGTCACTCTCTTTACCCTCTTGAGAATTACGGGGAAATGAAAATGCTTTTAGGACACGAGTGCTTGGTTCAATTCAAAATTTTAATCATTTGGGTACTTCTCAAGACATGAAAGATTAAGATTTCAGTTTAAAAAAATCTAAGATACAGTATTACATCACATATTAAAAACACCATGAAATATTTAAAACAGCTATTTTGGTCACCATTATTCTGTTTTTGACTGTTGGAAATGCACTTCTATTTAAAAGTTCTACTTTATTTTCTCTTTTTCTCCACTGAAATCAATCTTCATCTCCTCTGTTTTCTAAAAGTATCTTGTGTAATAGCTATCTTAATATTTACCTTATTTCTTCTTTTAGGGAGATAGACTCCTTAAAGGTAGGCCCATGTCATAGTCAACTTTGCATCCTCCTACTGCATGGTATAGTAACTACACACAGCTGCACTTGATAAATATTTGCTGAACTCAACTATTTACCATTTTTCTTCCTCATAGTACAGCTGACTTTATATTTCCCAATGCCTTGCCGTACCTTTCTCATCATAACTAGGTGCTAACGTCACTTTGGTATAAAGGCATAGGTCTTGCTAAGAAAAAAAAATCTAGTTCTGTGCTGTACTAATGTTCCTTTATTAATTTTCCACTGTTGTCATATTCTTTTCAAAGTGATGAAAATTTCCACAAACATTTAAAAAAATTTGACCTAAGAGTTTGTATTTAATGTCTTTAGGACTCTCTCTCCTTTATGAACAATGGAGGAAAATTATAGTTGTAGAATTTTTATTATTTATTTAAAAATTTATTTATTTCAATTAATTTATTATTTTTGGCTGTGTTGGGTCTTCTCTGCGGTGCACAGGCTTCTCATTCTGGTGGCTTCTCTTGCTGCGGAGCATGGGCTCCAGAGCGCGGGGGCTTCAGTGATGCGGTGTGTGGGCTCAGTAGTTGTGGCTTGTGGGCTCTCTTAGAGCGCAGGCTCAGTAGCTGTGGTGGACGGGCTTAGTTGCTCCGCAGCATGTGGGATCTTCCCGGACCAGGGCTTGAACCCGTGTCCCCTGTATTGGCAGGCGGATTCTTAACCACTGAGTCACCAGGGAAACCCAGTTGCAGAATTTTTAGATTGACTTTTAAAAGTCCTTAAAACTTCCTGCTAAAAAAAAAAAAAAGTGGTTTACACAGTGCAAAGTGGAGTGGTTCAGTAAGTCCAGTTCTTTAACAAAATTGTCAGAAGAAGAGATGGGATATTTTTAATGTAAGGTACAGAGACTGACAATCTTAATAATCACTTAAACTAAGATTACTTTTGTCATTTGAGTGAAAAACCGATTTCTTTTCCTTTTCATTGTATGCTTCACACTTGATTAATATGTCTTCCCTGAAATGTTGAAGGGGCCGGGAGATCAAGGACCATCTCTGATATGTTCCTGGTGACCTATTCCTGGCTGAATCCCAGTGCCAAGGAATGTACTAGGTAGCCAGTTATTGTGGGAGGAAGGAACGGAGGCAAGGAGCACGATGGGGGTAAGAGGAAGAATCAAATGACAATTTCCTTGTCATTCCACCATAATATATGGGCAGCATTTTAACTCTAATTCCTTTTAAAAACTAATATTGAGTCATATTTACAAGTTCTCTTTTACTCTTTGGAAGTTAAGATATTTTTATTTTCTCAGAAGGAGGTTTCGAGCCTGTGATGTGATCCCTCCACTAGAATTTTAGTTATTAATGATATTAGCCTTTTAATTTTATTTTCTGAACGTTGTGTTCCCATCCTGATTCACTCTCCTAGCCCACTATCTTGTAAATATCACCACAAGGGAGATATGATGGAAAATAATTGTAAACAAAAGTAATTTTAAACAAATCTTTTGTGATCAGTAGGTTCTTCGTCATATTTAAGGAACATGTACAGAATACATTTCAGTTTGAGAATCAGGAAATTTACATGCAAGTCTGTCACTGACATGCTTTAACACTGAATAAAGCTCTTTATAAGTTTTTTCTTTGAAGCCAAACCTCTCAATAACTATTTTACACTGATTACTTGATGACTATTCTTAAATGTCAGGGACATCCAGGAATAAAAATTTCTGTCTCATTGCAGAATGCTATATTACTTACATTTCTATATAAAAACTTACTGTGGAGATTGTTTCTTCTTGTCATTGAAAGAATAAAGCTGGTGTCAACATTTTCCACCGGAGACTGTGATTTTAGGATAACAAGGGCCCACATATTTTATGGTTCTATTTAACTAAAATGTCCAGATAGGGAAAATCCATAGAGACAGCAAGCATCTTAATGGTTACCAGGGCAGGAGGGAGGGGAAATGGGGAATTATTGCTAGGGGGGCGGGGCTTCTTTTTAGGGTGATGAAAATGTTCTAAAATTAGGTAGTGCTGATGGTTGTACAACTCTGTGAATATACTAAAAATCGTACACTTTTAGGGAATTCTATGGTATGTGAATTATATCTCAACAAAAATGTATTAAAAAAGTCTCCTCCAGGCTTCCCTGGTGGCGCTGTGGTTGAGAGTCCGCCTGCCGATGCAGGGGACACGGGTTCGTGCCGCGGTCCGGGAAGATCCCACATGCCGCAGAGCGGCTGGGCCCGTGAGCCATGGCCACTGAGCCTGCGCGTCCGGAGCCTGTGCTCCGCGACGGGAGAGGCCACAACAGTGAGAGGCCCGCGTACTGCAAAAAAAACCAAAAAACAAAACAAAAAACCCAGTCTCCTCCCTCCCCAAAATATAGACTTATAAAATTAGTATTTTCCTCTTTAGAATCAGTTTTCAAGGAGGGTGATTCAGTCATTTAAATTAGGTTAACAGTACTTTAAATGGGATTGAGCTCTCCCTTTCACTTGACCTCTGAACTGTTTCTCATTCTTTTAAAATTTTATTTATTATTTTTTAAACATCTTTATTGGAGTATAATTGTTTTACAATGGTGTGTTAGTTTCTGCTGTATAACAAAGTGAATCAGCTATACATATACGTATATCCCCATATCCTCTCCCTCTTGCGTCTCCCTCCCTCCCACCCTCCCTCCCACCCCTCTAGGTGGTCACAAAGCACCGAGCTGACCTCCCTGTGCTATGCGGCTGCTTCCCACTAGCTATCTATTTTACATTTGGTAGTGTATATATGTCCATGCCACTCTTTCACTTCGTCCCAGCTTACCCTTCCCCCTCCCCGTGTCCTCAAGTCCATTCTCTACGTCTGCATCTTTATTCCTGTCCTGCCCCTAGGTTCTTCAGAACCATTTTTTTTTTTTAGATTCCATATATATGTCATTCTTTGAATATAGTCTTTGATGGCAAGTTTCCATACTCTGGGGATGAATATGATATTGAAAATGACTAAAAGTCATTGCAACCAAATACAATTAATGAGGTGTAAGTATAAAATGACACTTCCTTGTGTGCTCATAAAATAGCTCTGAATATTACTTCCAAATATCATTTCAGAAACAGTTGGAACAAGGTCAGCATGTTTGAATTCAGCGTTAAGATCACCCATGGTGACCTTCTGGAAATAACACACTTACTTCCCCTTATATTTTGATTAGTGAAAAAATACTCTTAGTACTTTATAGTTCTACCTCTTGGTCATGACAGATGATGTGACAGCCCAGGATTATAATTAAACAAATGTGCCGGGGTGAAAAGTGTAAAGGTGTCCACCACCTCCAGGCCTACTGGGTACAAGAAGCCAATTCCCTTCCTTTCTTTTATGAGCAGAAGAATTGCTTTGGGAGGAGTGTGATGAGAGCCTTAGTAAAGCAGGCGTGTGTGTGAATGGAATTGTCCCCCATTGAGGTTGACTGAACTCACCAAAGAAGAGAAGGAGGTGACTTGATGCTGTAATTTCTTGTCCTGGGTCCTAACCTGGGGACTTCCGTGGACTTCAAAGCAGCCAGGGCATAGGGTGTTGTTTGTGCCTGTTGGTGGTCAGCAGTCTGCTCTCTTAGCCTTGGTAATGGACAGAGTGCCCATGTCCATGCCAGGGCAGCTACAATACCGCTTACCTTCCTGCCCTGTGAGAAAGCACACGTGGGTAGCTCATAACTTACAGGCCTCAGGCGATGTAGCGGTTGTAACTGGATATGTCACCTTATTGATGCCGTCACACGTGGTGGCTTCTCAGAGTCATGTTCTGTTCAAGGAGCCCAGTTCTCACTCAAACGTGTTTAAGAAAGTGTTCAATTCATTAAAGCATTAAAGTGCACAGAACTTATGGTCTTTTTGGACTCTTTCTTGGACGCTTATTCCTCCACATTTCATTCTGTTTCACACTCCAGATTCTCATTTGGCTACTCCAGTTCCCCCTCTCTTGCTAAGCCTTTCCCTTCCTCTTGGCTCCTGGGTTCTGTAGTATTCTGTCTGTTCACCAATTCTGCATTCCAAAAGGCTAGAAAAGAGTTTGGCAGAGATAGACTACTTCAGAGAAAGTGAATAGAACTTGGACTGATACATCAGGAATCAGTTGGTAGTTTTTGAGGGGTGGGGAGGATAGAGAATCTGAATACTCCTTTATCAATATTTTTTTGAAGTATAGTTAATTTACACTGTTGTGTTAGTTTCAAATGTACAGCAAAGTGATTCAGTTATACATACATATATGTATGTACTTTTTCCGATTCTTTTCCATTATAGGTTACTACAAGATGTTGAATGTAGTTCGCTGTACTATACAGTAGGCGCTTGTTGTTTACCTATTTTATATATAATAGTGTGTATATGTTAATCCCCAACTCCTAATTTATCTCCCTCCATCCCCTTTCCCCTTTGGTAACCATAAGTTTGTTTTCTATGTCTGTGAGTCTTATTTCTGTTTTGTAAACAAGTTCTTTTGTATCATATTTTAGATTCCACATATCAGTGATACTGTATGGTACTTCTCTTTCTCTGTCTGACTTACTTTACTTAGTATGATAATCTCTAGGTCCACCTACGTTGCTGCAAATGGCATTATTTCATTCTTTTTATGGCTGAGTAATATTCCATTGTATATATGTACCACATCTTCCGTATCCATTCCTCTGTCGATGGACACTTAGGTTGCTTCCATGTCTTGGCTATTGTAAATAGTGCTGCAGTGAACATTGGGGTACCTGTATCTTTTCAAGCTTATCAATATTTTTTTATCATGTTTAGCTTATAATTCTAATATCTCCCACCACAGGTTTTAGTGTCTGTGCTGCTTTCCCTGTGTTATGTCATATGTTCTATTCATTTCCCACAGTATTTTAGCCAGCCAGCCATTACAAAAGTATTTTTTGATTGTGGTTGTTGTTTGATTATTCCTTTTAGTTCTGCTATGTCTCCGACCTCTCTCTATTGTGCTGTATCGTCTTCTTCTTGTGCCATGATTTAGCATCTCTCCCCAGATTTAAGCCATGTATCCTTTGCCCCTATCCTGCATTGTCTGGTTGCTGGGACAGGATGGAACTAACAGATAAAACAGGAGCAGAGCAAAAGGAGATGCACCAGTTTAGGCAGGGAGGGGTCAGCATGCAAGATGTAGCTGCAGATAGCAGGAGATAAGGATGGAGGGTTTGCCTCTGGGGAAGAAGCTCATCTAAAGACTGTGCCAGGGCCTCCCAGAACAATTCAAAAAGAAAGAATCTAAAACTGACTTGGCAAATAGAAGCATCTTTGAATAGTCTCATAGCCTTTCCATGGGACCACCTTGAAGGGGACCAAACTATTGGGTTGGCCAAAAAGTTCGTTCGGGTTCTTCTGTAACATCTTAACCAAAAACATATTTGCTGTTGTACATTATGCTGCATTTAGGAAAGAATCATTTATCTGACTCTATAGTCGTGTCTCCTAATTTCTGTGCTATTATCTTTCATATCTGAAATAAAGGTTGACAGGCATCACGAATTATGCAAATGTGGCATCTTTCCTTCCGTCCTCCCTCCCTTCTGCCTTCTCTCTCTCTCTCTCTCTCTCTCTGTCTGTCTGTCTCTCTCTCTCTGTCTCTCGCTCTCTCTCTCTCTGTCTCTCTGTCTCGCTCTCGCTCTGTCTCTCTCTCTCTCTGTCTCTCTCTGTCTCTCTCTCTCTCTCTCTCTCTCTCCCTCTCTCGCCTGAAAGACCGGACAAGGGGCTAAGGCACTAAAACATTTCCACAATGTACATAAGCCAGTAGCTATCTAGGAAACCTCAATGCGCTGCTGTTTTAGTTTCTCATGCAGGCCACTGAGAGTTGTTTCTTGCCCTAGTGAAAAGCATATGGGGTCCTCCAGCAAGAATCAAGAGGTTAAAATAGGGAACAAAAGAGCTTTCAGAGATTAGGTTCTCAGGAACCTGAACAATCAAGCACTCATCTCTTCAGCCCTGCCTCTCACTGTTCATCGGATACAAGTTCATTTCTTGCTCTTTGCTTTTACATCTAAAGCACGTCTTTCAGCTTCCTTTTACCTCCCCAGATCACTCCATTCTTTATGGTTCAGATCAAGTCCCAACTCTCCCAAGATTCTCTCTGCCCTGGCTCACATTAATAATTACGTTCTCTGAAATCCTATAGAAGCTTTTGGTTCTGGCATCATTGAGAACTTACACAGTGTAAATGTGGGAACACATAAATGGGGAAGAATTGAAGAATGAAAGAACCGAGAGGGGCTTTGCCAACCTGCCTGGTTGACCTGCCATAATCTGACCCAGTTTTTCTTACATTAAGTGGCAACTGCCTAGCTTTTAGATCCAACCACAGTTACCCTCTTAAGCTGTTAAGACATGACTCATAAAAGTGATCAAAGGGAGCATTAATCAGATCAATGGGTGCTTTGCGAAGTTAAATACAAAACAGGCAGATAACCGTGATGGGGTAAGGAGACAATGAAACTAAGGTTGCATTAACTCCAGAATCAAAGGGCTGTATAAAGATGTCATAGTCTGCATATATAAAATGTTGACAGTGTTTTCTGAATCATTGGTTAAAAACACATCTGTATGGCAGAGCAGGCAAAAAGGTTTGCTCCCTTTTCTCTTTCTTTAAATGTTAAAACCCAGGGCTGAAAGGGCAGCCTCTGAAGCATTGTGTTCCTTTTTGTTTTGGTAGGTGGAGTCCACTAACCAAAATGACAACAAACACTCAGAAATGGGAACTTACTCTATGGCATCAGTTCAGACTCTTAAAACCAGGGATGTTTTCCTGTCTGATGGATAAGCCACGAAGCACAAATTAAAAACATATGCTTCGTGGTTCTCTGAGGATATTTATAGCTCAGAATCTATACTTCCCGATCATCTCTACAGCAGAACCATCTGCATAGGTAGTGAACATTTTGCAATAATTCTAGCCCCATTCTAGCAAATTTCGACTTCCCTGTTTTGAAATTAGACTACACGTTTTCTTTCCTCCGTGGAAAAAAATATCTTTGCAGAAAGAAGTTGAAGTATTTTCCATACTACATGTGACCTAGTTACATACTCACGAGGTTTGATATATTAACCAAAAGCAAGGATGATTTTAGGTTTATGTACTTAACTACCTTCCTTGATAAATTCAAGCATTTCAGTATAATCTGTTCTTCACAACAGTAAGTTGAAATATGAAGCACAGCAACATTCATAAAAATAGAATGAAAAACATTAGGGTTTCCATTGGGAGACATAAATATGCCATTTGGATTTATAAATCTATTCCACCAATATTTATTGTATGTAATGTGCATAGAGCTGGTGTTATGGGGATTCAACAAAGAAGCACCATTGTTGCTTTTTAGCTTCACTGAACTCACATCGTTGGGAAGAGAGCACTTGAAATGGAAATTGATAATAGAAAATAATACGACAGGTGTTGCCTATATGTATACAGAAAATGGCAATTTGGGAGAGGGATTTTAATTTAGCCTGAAATTGTCATTCTTTTTTTAAATCAATTAATTTATTTTTGGCTGCATGGGGTCTTCGTTGCTGCGTGCAGGCTTTCTCTAGTTACAGCGAGTGGGGGCTACTCTTCGTTGTGGTGTGCGGGCTTCTCATTGCGGTGGCTTCTCTTGTTGCGGAGCACGGGCTCTAGGTGCACGGGCTTCAGTAGTTGTGGCTCACGGGCTCAGTAGTTGTGGCTCACAGGCTCTAGAGTGCAGGCTCAGTAGTTGTGGTGCACGGGCTTAGTTGCTCTGCGGCATGTGGGATCTTCCCAGACCAGGGCTCGAACCCGTGTCCTGTACATTGGCAGGCGGATTCTTAACCACTGCGCCACCAGGGAAGTCCCTCTATACAATATTTAACACAGAAACCACTAAGCAGATTAATGCTTCAGTTAATGATTGGAAGTTATAAATAGAGTGCCTTAGACATTTAAAAGGGAAGTTTCATTTCAACATTTGTAAGTCACGGCAGGGCTTATTGAGAAAGTTTCCAACCCTAAAGTCGAATACTGGTGTCATCTTTTTTTTTAAATGAGACGTTTCAAATCTTTTCTCTTTACCAACTCAAACAACTCAGAGTTTTTGAGTATGTTAACAAAAAATGATTCAGTAGAAGTGAAAGTTTTTGTAAAGTAGGGGACACAGGGGGAGTAATGGAACCTAGAAAGATTCTAAGGGCACAGATGTGGCAATAGGACCCTAAAACTACCTAGGCATCGCCTAGAGATTTCAGTTACTGCCAATACCTTCACTGCTCAACCCTGAGATGTCCATCTGTTTCTTTGTATCAGAAAATCAGGTTTCTGTGGAAGGCAGGGTCAAGTTCGCTTCTGTACCCCTCCTCCACTCTCCATTTCTTTTTAGCCAGCAAGCTCTACCCAAGAGAAGTTCACAGAAAGAATAGCCCCTGAGGTCTCTGCTCTTTTTATTTCATTGACTCTAAAATGGAGGACTTTCTTATCTGAACTTATTTTTCCAACTTTCTGTTGAAAGTTGCTAGTAAGAAATCCTCACCAACAGAAAAATTTTAAAGTTTGCTTTTCATGTTGGAATTGCATAGACTTTGGATTCAAGTCTGTGAATTTCTGTCCTTTGTTCCCACCAAGCTATTTGGTCCCAGGCAACTTATGTAACTTGCTCCCCTCTCAGTTTATTTACCAATGAAATTGGAATAAAATAAGGATTCATTATTTCCACCATAGACACTGAACTCTAGTCTTCAGAAAGTATGGCTTTCTCTGGGACAGTTTAGAAGCTAGTGTTGGCCGCCTTCCTGAGATAATCAAGCTGTAAAGATGAAGTTGATAATGGGTCTCAAGATGCACAGATGGCATTGGTGTGAGTTACTCGGCACTACCTCCTGCCGAGTGGGCAGTGGGCAGCTCTGCTAGTCGGTGAGAACCAAGGACTCTCAAAGATGCTCATTTTGAATCATGAATTCACCTTAGACACTGATAGCTTTGTCGTGTGGATTCTCTGATGGTACCGTTGGCATGTTTCATTGGCCGTACTCCATTTAAACCGTTGTTACTTTGGATCCACTATTCTGTCTCTACAGAATTTTCTCTCATTTGGAATAATGCTTCTCAAAAATATCTCTAGGTTAACCTCCTTTAGTCTTTTGCTTGTCTGTCAAGAATGATAGTGTTCTCGGGGGACTTCCCTGGTGGTCCAGTGGGTAAGACTCTGCGCTCCCAATGCAGGGGGCCCGGGTTTGATCCCTGGTTGGGGAGCTAGATCCCGCACGCATGCAACTAAGAAGTCCACATGCCTCAACTAAAGGTCCCGCCTGCTGCAACAAAGATCCCACGTTCTGCAACTAAGACCTGGCGCAGCCAAAATAAATAAATATTAAAAACAAAGAATGAAAGTGTTCTGTTAAAGATATTAGTCATGGTAGTGTTGATATATAATAATAGCACTATAAGTGGCTGAGACTTACGTACCATTTACAGTGTGCCAGATACAGTGCTTTCCATATGTTAATTCTTTGAATCCTTCCAATAGCCCTCTGAAGAAGGTACTACTATAATTACCTTTTTACAGACCAGGAGACTGCCACAGTTTGTTAGCGATGTGTGCAAGTCTTATAGCTAGTAAGTGGTGGGGTGGGGATTTGAACCCAGGCAATCTGGTTCCCAAGGCATTACTCTTAGCCTCTATGATGCACAGCTTCTTTATTAGTAATGACAAATACTATTTATTTTGTGCTTTCTTTGTGCCTGTCACTATTTTAAAGTAGTTTATATGCAATATTTCACATATTCTTCAAAAGAACCCTATAAGGAAAGTTTTTACTTCTAGTTTTCAGATGAGAAGACTAAGGCTTAGAAAAGTTGAATATCTTACCCAAGCTCACAGAGCCAGGAAGTGGCAGAACCGGTATTCCCCAAAACCCTTAACCTTAACTTGACTACAAAATTGTCCAAGGTGCACGCTCCCAGCTTCCTCCAAACTGAATGGAAAATTCCATTTAAGTTATTTGTCATTTCTTATAACCTCTCCATAACGTCATATCAGGAAGATGACTTTAATCCGAGGCAAACAATTTTTTAAAAATTCAAATATTTATTCTTAATTTATAAGTGGTGAGAAAATACTTTCTGAATAGGGAGGAATTGGTATGTTCATAAATAAAAGTTTGGGGCATGTGTGGAGAAAAGTAAGTTATGTGTTTTGACTGGAGACTGTGGGAGGGTAATAAATCTTGAAATTATACAGGAAGTAAGCCTGAAGAGGTAGGACGTGGCCAAATCATGGAGAGCCTAGAAAGCCTGGTTTGCAGTTTTAACAAACCGTGTAGTCTGTGAGGATCCACTGAGAGCTCTGTGGGGAGCCAGGGCCCGATCAGACTTGGGGAGATTCCTGGGATGGTGGAGAAGCAGAAGTAGGAGATTAGGTAAAAGGCTATTGCATAGTTTTTGTATATCCACCAAAAGATGTACAAGAATATTTATGGTACTTCATTCATAATAGAAGCTTATTCAGTCATACTGAGTGAAGTGAGTCACACACAGTAAGACAAATATCATGTGATATTGCTTATATGTGGAATCTAAAAAAAGGGTACAAAGGAACTTATTTTCAAAACAGAAGTAGAGTCATGGACGTAGAAAACACACTTATGGTTACCAGGGGGTGGCGGGGGAGGGATAAATTGGGAGATTGGGACAGACATAAACACACTACTATATATAAAATAGATAACTAATAAGAACCTGCTGTATAGGCCAGGGAACTCTACTCAATACTCTGTATGGGAAAAGAATCTAAAAAAAGAAAAAAGAGTGGAGATATATATATATATATATATATATATATATATATATATGATTCACTTTGCTGTAAATTAACACAACACTGTAAGTCAACTATACTTCATAAACATAAATAAATGAAAAACTAGCAGCTTTATTAATAAAATCCATAGAGTGGAATAATAAATAACAATAGAAAAGAACAAACTGCTGTTATACACACTGTTATGAATGAACCTCACAGACAGACAAAGGCCGAGGGATAGAAGCCAGACACAAAAGAGCATATCCTAAAAATAAAAAAAAAATTAAAAAACAGCATATCCTGGATTCCAGCGACAGGAAGTTCAAGAATAGGTGAAACAAATCTGTGGTGAGAGAAGTCGGAATAGTTACCTCTGTGAGGGCAAATGGTATTTATTGACTGGGAAGGGACATGAGTCTTCTGGCGTGTTGGAAATATTTTATCTTTTTATCTCGGTGGTATTACATGGTTTTTACACACATGCACACACACACATATGTATGAACCTACGTATATATGTAAAAATTCATTATTGAGTTGCATACTTACCATTTGTGAACTTTATGGTACATATGTTATAACTCAATAAGAAGATTTTTAAAAAGATTATTGCATAGTTCAGTCAACTCTCCTAATCATTGTAGACACTTTCCAATGGAGGGTTTCCTTTTATTTTTCTCTAGTTAAAAAAAGAAAGCAGGGATTTCCCCGGCGGTCCAGTGGTTAACACTCCGCACTTCTACTGCAGGGGGTGCGGGTTCCATCCCTGGTCGGGGAACTAAGATCCCACATATCACAAGGCCTGGACAGGAAAAGAAAAAGAAAAAAAGAAAAAAAAAACCATATTTCTTCTCTTACTTTAGATTTTCTTCCCGTGATTCATTGAATCGTTGGCAAGGGTGGTGGGATCCAGTGAGAGGTGGAGAAAGGAGAGAAGGCTTCCGAGGTGATTGTGGGGAGGAGAGGAAGTGAATCAGCCTCCCTGGGTGTGATGCAGGGTTGGCGGTCCCACTCAGAGATGGCTTCTCTTCCTCAGACGGTGATTTCAACATAGCTTCCCTGTTTTTATTTCCCTCCACCAACCACTGTCTCCTGTGAATGTAAAACGAGTCAGGTCACTGGGATTAAAATAACCAGGGACTATTTTTTTTCTTAAACCTGGAAGCTAATTGGTAATTTGTATCTAAATTGGTAATTTGATTCAGTTATACATATATAGTCTTTTTCATATTCTTTTCCATGTGGTTCATTACAGGATATTGAATATAGGTAATTTGTATGTAAAACATACAAAGGGTTTGTAGTAATTAGCCCATATGAATGCCTACAATGTGTAAATGGAAAGCAAGCTGATTTTCTTGCAGGATTACCTATATGGAAACATGTCTCTGAGATGAACACACTGTTGGTAAACAAGCTGGTACAAGCCAGACTCAGATACATTTATATTTTTTACAACCAGTGATTTTGAAAATTCTTTCAGATTCAAGTATTTGCTGAGCAAATTCTATGTGTAAAACAAGGCACTGTTGTTGTCAGGAACCCGAGATAAATGAGGTGTAGTTCCTGTCCCCAAGGAGGATATAGTCTAGCAGAGAAGATCAGACTGGTGCCCAATAGTTGGCTGGCAAGAAAGTACGTGATAATCACTAAGAGAAAAATGCAGACTTCTTGGGAGTTCAGAGAGAGATGGTAGGATTTCAACAGAAAAAGTGAACAAGAATCTTTGGAGAGAAAAGGGAATGATGGCATCTCTAGCAACTATTTCTTTTTTTTTTTCCTTGAAGATTCTGATTTTATTTATTTATTTATTTTGGCTGTGCCGTGCGGGGTCTTAGTTTTCTGATCAGGGATCAAACCCATGCCCCCTCAGTGGAAGGGTGGAGTTTTAACCCCTGGACCATGAGGGAAGTCCCTGTAGCCCTATTTCTATGGTACACTGTACAAGATGCTATCACATACTTTCTCACTGAGTCTTTAGAAAAGCTCTGTAAGTAGCTACTGTTCACTTTATGTTCCTGGTGAGTAAACTGAATCATGGAGAGGTAGTGACTTTCCCAAATCAGAAGACGCAGGACCTAAACCCAGGTCTCTCTGACTCCATAGCCCTTCTTCATAAGAGCAGACAATGTAATCTAAAGTTAAGAAAATGGACACTTGAGCTAAACTAACTGGCCTTGAATTGCAATCTTTTTACTCCCTTGCTTGGGGACTTCTTGCAAATTCTTTCTTTCTTTCTTTCTTTTTTTTTTTTTTAGTACATCCCTTTCTTCATCTGTGAACCAGGGTTAAAAATAAAAATGCACTTCAGTAAGATTAAATGTTTACCTATATGAAGCATTTAGAACTCCTGTATGTATTAGCAGTACACAAGTGCTTGCTACTATTATTTTTTTGAAAACACATTTTATTATAGGGACTTCCCTGGTGGTGCAGTGGTTAAGAATCCACATGCCAATGCGGGGCACACAGGTTCGATCCCTGGTCTGGGAAGATCCCACATGCCGCGGAGCAACTAAGCCCGTGCGCCACAACTACTGAGCCTGCGCTCTAGAGCCCGTGAGCCACAACTACTGAGCCCACATGCCACAACTACTGAAGCCCGCCCACCTAGAGCCTGTGCTCCATAACAAGAGAAGCCACTGCAATGAGAAGGCCTCGCTCTGCAACGAAGAGTAGCCCCTGCTCTCTTCAACTAGACAAAGCCGGCGTGCAGCAACGAAGACCCAATGCAGTCAAAAATAAATAAAAGTTAAAAACAAAACAAAACACCTGATTTAAAAAGGAAAAAATAAGAGACTGTGCTCCCGATGCAGGGGGCATGGGTTCAATCCCTAGTCAGGGAACTAGGTCCCGCATGTGGCAACTAAGATCCCACGTGCTGCAACTAAGGTCCTGTACAGCCAAATAAATAGTTTTAAAAATTTATTATACAGATAATGTATGGAAACTCCATGGAAAACTGGCAAGTGACTTATTAAAGAGTTTGACACACTTGTAGAGGCAAGACCAACACATAAAAATCAATACTATTCCTTTACCCAGCAGTGATCTACTTGAAAATGTATTAGAAAAAAGATATAATTCAAAATAGCAACAAAAGCTATAAAGTATTAAGGAACAGAGTTAAAGAAAATGTGCGAAATGTTTATGGAGAACATTTGGAAAATACCAAGATAGGTTGTGTTGGGGAGGGAAGACATTGTAGATAAAGGGAGTACCCTGAGCAAAGAGAGGGAGTGGGCGTTTTTAAGGAACAGTTTGGTACAGGGTGGGAGACACACAACAGGGAGTGAGATTAAGGCAGAAAAATCCATTCTGAGTGAGGTCAGACTAAAGATTTTGCAGTTAATAGGTAGCAGGAAACCGCCGCAGACTTACGAACAGGGAGTAGGACTGACCTCAGAACAGAAGGATACTTCAGGAGAAAAGAATTTACACAAGAGCCTGGGAATTGCCCGGGGGGTGGGTAAAGTTTAAAATGTATTGATTTTAGAATGGTTAAAAAGGAAATATGAGCCCTTTAAAAATAATTCTAAAGAATAAATCTCAATTATATATTCTTCTCTGTGAATCACTAAATTGTTTTTAGATGTGTGTTGAGTCTGAGTAATCAAGTAAATTGCTACCCGGTTTACCATCTGAATATCTATTATGGTCATCAGGTAATGATGAACTTGGAGGTTTATATTTACCTTGGCTTGTTTGGGGACCGTGGCGATGTGGTAGTTATATATTAACAGGCTCTGTATGAGAATGTGAATAGTTCGACTCAAAAAAATTCCTTGGCAAAAGCTGGAGATTTTTGGAGGTAGCAATACCAAGGAATAGCATTAATAATTTTTTTATTTAATGGGATGGAATGCAAAAGACAGGGGTTACATAAGGGCAGAAAGGAAAGGAAAAGGAAAATGTAGTGAATGACTACTATATGCTCCATTAGCTAATTTCATCCTGACAACAAGGCCGTAGGGTAGGAATTACAGTATTATCCCCATTTCACAGATGGCAAGTTAAACAGGCTGGTTGTCAGCTTTCCCTTTCATTATGTATTAACAATCCATCCTCAGTAAATTACTTAATCTTTTTAAACCTATTACCTCACTGATTAAAATGCGGGAATAGTAATGCCCAAGTCCCAGGGCTATCGTCTGGATTAAATACGGTAACACACATTAAATCCTTAGTCCAACGCTTGGCTCCCAATAGCTAGCACGTCCTGACTTACCGTGGACCAGACACAGGGATAAGAAATTTAAATTCATCATCTCGTTAAATCTTCACACCAACTTTATCGCAGGTACCCAATTGTTACTATTGTTCTAAGAAGTAACAAATTTTATTCTTATTTCATTGTAGTTCAGAGAGATTGTCACATATCCAAGGTCAAGAAATTAACAAGTGGCAAAACTGACATTCAAATTTAGCTTTGAGGGCAAAACCCAGAAACTTTTACGAATACTCCACATCAGAAAATAATAGAAATAGTAATAAATTGCCTAAATCTTTTTCTGATTTGGACTCTGTTGAGAGAATAAGACATTGACTAGGTGTGCTTTGAACATGAAACAGGTATCGTATATTTTAATTTTTTTCTAATGTATGTTCTTTTATTAGTAAGGAAGATTTCCTTCCCTGTCCCCCATATGTCATATACTTTCAAAATAATAAGGCAGGAGTAAGAAAGAGGAGAGGAGGGGACAAATGTGCAGTTACATGTGACAGGCAGAGGAAGGGCTGCCCCCAGACCATTGTCAGAAAGAAGAATGAGGCTAAGTGATGCAATAGAGGTATAAAATGTTTGGGGACAATTGGAGAGGGAGTGGGGGGTTTCTGGGAGGAGGAAGGAGAGGACACAGAGAGCAGATGGGATGAGGGCGGAGGGAGAGGCAGAAAGAAAGACATGGTGACAGCGAGGCAGGGCAGAACCGTGCAGCGTGGTGGCCTGCGGTGTGCAATCATGTGGGGCAGGAGACAAGCCTGGAGCCCCATCCGATCCCAGGCTCTCTGGGCTCTGCATTGCATCCTCGGTGGAAGAGGAAAAGTTGGCACATCTTTGCTTACCCGACTGTACTTTTCTCTGATGAGCTTTTATCTCCGTCAAGTACACTCTGTTACTTGTCTAATTAATTGCCACCCAAACTTGCATAGGTGGATACATAGAACCTTTCTCTTCTGACTCATGAAAGGAGTGAACACCATAACGTTGTTGACTTTCCTGGAGCTATTTGTAGGACTGTCTGGTTTGCTTGGAATAATGGCGCTTTTCTTTCTTTGTTTCTCATCAGCCAGTGTGGTTTGTGATTTAATAACCAGGGAGAGCACTGAAATTAATACTGGTCAATTCTTAAGCTTGAAGGAGGAGAAGGGAGGCAGGAATTTTAAATTGTTAGTTCTCTGTTTGTGGGCAGCTTACTGTCTCCTTTGGAAAGAGTTTAGGCCAGGCAAGATCTTACCAACAGTTTTAAAAAATGAGCGTGAGAAGGGACATGCCGCTGTTCCTACATTGTTTTCCCTTTGCACACAGTTCAGTTCCTAGATGAGAAGACAATTTTTGCCACTCTGTACCCTTTAAGATGTAGCCAAAATGAAGTGATGGCTTGTGGTGATTAATTCCCTAAAAAAAAACCCTTTGTTTCTTAATTTTTTTGGATGAGTGATCTAAAGTTTTTTTTATTCAAAATTATATCAGTGGAAGATAGATAGTTTTCTTTTGTGTGCATAGGTGGTGTTGGAAAGCTCAGATAGGAGATGAGGGTGAAAAATTAAGACTTAGATGTCTAAGCAGGTGAACTTACTTCAACCAAAGTAAGGTTCACAGCCAACGTATGTTCCCTTTTTCCTTAACGCCTTGGAAGAGAAGCTATCTTTTTTTTTTCTAAGAGAGAACAATTCTTCCTCCTGCATCGGTAGACCAAGAACAAAGGAACACTTGACTGTTCCTTATTTAGGGGAGGACCGTTCTTTATTTCCTAATATCTACTAGGAAATATTCATAGGATACAGAATACACATTTTGAAAAAATGAGCGACTGCACTGGACAGTCAGTGTTAAAGAAAATGGACATTTTCCGGTATTGCTTTTGCTGATATATGGTAAATATCATGTTAATGGACTTGCCATAGCACTGAATGAATAGATTGTACGAACTCCCTCAGCTAACCCTTCCTTTTTTTTTTTGCGGTACACGGGCCTCTCACCGCTGCGGCCTCTCCCGTTGCGGAGCACAGGCTCCGGACGCGCAGGCTCAGCGGCCATGGCTCACGGGCCCAGCCCCTCCGCGGCATGTGGGATCTTCCCGGACCGGGGCACGAACCCGTGTCGCCTGCTTCGGCAGGCGGACTCTCAACCACTGTGCCACCAGGGAAGCCCAGCCCTTCCTTTTTAAAACACTTATTTTGGGCCTGTTGTTTATATTTTTTTCATTTTTAATTTAGAAAATATTCTCTGTCATAATATATATTACTTGATTTCATCTCAAAAACCATATAAAGCTTGGTATGATTGTCCACATTATGCTGATGTCGAAACTGAGGTTCTGAGAGACTAAATAAAGGACAGAACTGGGATTTGAACGCTGGACTTTCTAACCCTATACCATATGCTTTTACCAGTATATTCTACACATAGGCAACTATGTGTATATAGTAGAGCCATTAGTGACTATTTGTTCACCCTAAAAATAATTCGGCATCTTTCAAGATTAAAAAAAAAAGTAAACTTTTCCAAGGTGGCTTCAGGAATCTCCTGTTTAAAACTCAGATGGATTCTGCTCCCATCAGACATGACCACAGGAATCCAGTCATTTTATCAGATTCTTTTTCTCTTACTCCATCTGTTCTGACTGTTGTTGACCATTTCCCTTAGGTCACCTCTTACCATCTGATAACTGACTTTCCAGTCTTCTGCTCTCATCCCCTTATAGATTTTCCCCAAATGTGGATGTGAGCCACTTCCTTACTTCCCCAAAGCGTAACAACCACCAGGTAGTTGCATTTAGAAAAACTCTTGAAAAGGCTCATGAATTACAGAGGGAAGTTACAATGCAGAAAAGAAAGAAAACCGTGAAACTCGACATTAGATCAACAGATGCAAGTTCAAGATATTTGTACCATCTGTCAGCCTCACACCTTCGCAGAAAGTCGTTTATTTCTAGGTCCCGCCTGCCTGCTGGTGGCAAGCCAAGTGCCATTCCAGATGGCTATGCCTCTGTTCTCACATTCCAGTTGCCCACTCCCAAGGGAAACGGACTGCGCATGCCTGCCCTCAAGCTAACATCTGCCTCCTTACGACGGTCATTGCTGAGCTCAGAGCCCGCCCTGAAGACTGCTTTTTACATGGACACTTCGAGCTGTTTGGCTTCTCATCCCCTCACCCCTCCCTCCAACTAAAGGCTGGGCATTCACTTTTGCACAACCGGAAGACCGATTACCTTTTGTGCCAAATCCAGTCTTTCCCCAAAGAGAAGGTCTCTCACTGCCCAGAGCAATCAGAAACTACTGGTACAATCTTTACAAGTGTAGGAATATTGAGGTCCTGGCTCTGAGACGCTCAATACCCAAACATAATGGCAAGTCTGTTTTTCTTTGTTGTTTTTTTTTTAGGCAAAGTTAATGCTTTAGTTGTAATACATTACAAAATACCCAGGTTATTTTATTTTGGTCGTGAGTGGAGGTAATAACTTTCTAGTATTTTTAAGCAAAGAGCAAATTACGGTGCGGAATATGAGGCATGGAGGGGGAGATGTGCAAAATTTGCTGTCGGTGGATACCTTGTAGAGGTCTTGGATCTCAGTTGCATGTGGAACACATTTTCCTGTTGAAATGTTTCACAAATGATTGCTGTTAGATATGTCTTAAGGATTTGTCAAGAGCTAGTTCACTTAGCTGGTTAGAACACAATACTCTTAAAACAAATGGGTGAATGATTCTTGAATGGATAAGCTTGGTTCTGTTAACTGACCACAGATTCTCCTTAAAAAACAATGCAAAAAATTGATAGTACTGTAGTTTTACTTCTTGGATTCAAGCCAATTGTTTACTGTGTAACCTTGTGCACATTACTTAATTTCTCTTTATCTCAATTTTCTTGTTTGCTCATTGACTGTAATAATAATACCTGCCTCAAAGAATCACTGCAAGGATTAAATAATAGGTATAAGGCCTTAACCCAGTACTTAGCACACAACAAGTACTCAAACAATGTTGACTATGATTACTGGTATTGGTAATACTACTAGCAGTTTCAGCTGATAGAGGTCACTCATTGTTCACTGTCTCAATAAGAATATAACAGGTGGGTGATTAAATGATGTCATATCCAGCAGAGTTAAGATTTTTGAGTCTCCTGGCCTCCAATCTTCTTTTTATCACTTGCAAGCTGTGTGACTTTAAGCAAATTGCACAGCCTCTCTGTGTAATGAAAATGGCACCCACCTCACAGTGTGTTGTGAGTATTAAATGAGTTTATCCATGTAAAGAACTTGGCGTAATGTGTGCCATAGACTAAGCCCGGAAGCATTAGCTCCTTCTCTGTTCACGTCCTTCATTTTATCTTTCTTATGTTATTATTTTCTTTCTGCGGTACGCGGGCCTCTCACTGTTGTGGCCTCTCCCGTTGCGGAGCAGAGGCTCCGGACGCGCAGGCTCAGCGGCCATGGCTCACGGGCCCAGCCGCTCCGCGGCATGTGGGATCTTCCCGGACCAGGGCACGAACCCGCGTCCCCTGCATCGGCAGGCGGACTCTCAACCACTGGAAGCCCTGTTATTATGCTTGTTACCTGACTTTTACTACTGTGAATAGTGTCAATATCCTGAAAGGATTGCCTCTTCCAGGTACAGAGTCATGTCAAAGTGTGCAGGGCTGAGAAACACTTGCAGGTCAAGGAGTCAGGAAAAGGTATCGAGTTAAAATTCTCGGAAAAGTATTTTTCTTCAACCAAAAGTGACAAGTTTAGGTCAAAGAGAAATTCCTGAGAAGGTACTAGGGGACCTCCTCTACATATTCACAGAAATAGTCCAGGATGTGGCTTATTGCCTCACCTGAAGGGTGGGTTTCCCTGCCCTCCTGGGCTGCAGTCAGCTCTGAGTCACAGCTGTGGCACCCCCTTCTCCCAGCCCAATGCCACTTCCTGAGGCTGGGGAGGATTTTCCTTCAACAACTCCTAGGCCTGCAATGACCTTGCTATTTTAAAGGGACACCGGAGACAGGATGATGTTGTGAAACACAGCTCCAGCTCAGGATACAGGGAATTTGGCTTCTGGCCCTAACTTCAGCCCTGATTTATCAGTTGACCTTGGGCGAGTCATTATCTTTTTGCCACTTCATTTCCATTAAGTGTAAAGTAGAGAATGACGTCTACCCTTCTGAACTCATAGGATCATTTTGAAGATTCCATAACAACATATGCAGATACCTTTACACATTTAAAACATTCTTATTTACCTGTGTAATACAATTTAGTGTGATGGAGAAAGCAGGGGCTTGGAGATGAAAAGACCTGAGATCTAATTTCAGCACTGATACCTGATAACTTTGTGACCTTAAGTCAGTCCCTTACTTTCTTTGAGTCTCATTTTCCTCATTGGTAAAATAAATATAATGATTACCTCATGGGTGGTTGTGAGTGTTAAATGGAATGAAACTTCTGCAAAATGTTAGTTTTTCTTTTTCTCTAATGACTATATCCAGGTTTTTTTCAAAAATAAGCCTTTTCCCTTCATATTTGGTTCACTAAAATTTGTATAAGTGGGATATGGAGTATTTCTTATTCCTTTTCCAGAATTGTACATGTATACGTATATACACGTATATATACATATATATTTATTTATATACACATATATAAAGTATATTTATAAAACTACTTCAGCTTTCCTGGGATTTCTTAAGTATATATGTTTACTTATCAATATAAAAATATATTTTACTTAAGTGTTTATGTGTATGTGATGTGTTTCATATATATATCTGTATCTACCTATTGATCAATAGATAGATATAACACATCGGACACACATTATATAAAGCATATGTATATAATGACACAACTCATAGACAGTTTTATAAATATAGTCTTAGAAAACAATCCATTTAATGATTCATGGGTTGCCTCTAGATCCTAGCACAATGAGTGACACACAGGAACCTTTTAGTAAATGTATTCTTTTTTTAAGTAATAAACTAGTATTCTGTAAGGACCTAATGTGTTTCTATTTAAAATGCAAATTTGATTATTATTCATAATTCTCCATCTTAAATTCCTACCCAAATTGCCTACTCTCACCCAGTCAGCCTTCTATATTTAATTTAAGAAATATTCTACTAATATAAATATTAACTTTTAGGTTCTTGAACATGCTCCTAGTAATAGAAGTTAATATCAGTGGAATGTATTATTTAATAGATTAAAAATTCATGGTTATATTTTAACTCTTTCCCAAGGAACATGGAAAAACCAGGTCTTATGAAATTTCTATATTTTGTGTTCTATTTGATAGGGACACAAATTCCTTGAATTAAAATTCATTTATTTTTTTTTCTTAGTATGAACACAGAATAAATTTTGGTCTCTGATTACTAAGTCTCAAAATTATCTTTAAATTCAGCTTCTTATGACTTTTTATAAAAATTTTAAAAATGTTCCCCTTTTACAAGTTTTATTTTTTCATTTAAAGTTATCTCCATTGATCATGTTGTACATTTTATTTTTTGAAATTTTTGTTTTCTTTTTAATTTTACAAACAATACACATTCGTTGCAGGCAACTAGAAATACATAAAAGCATAAAGTAAAAGTTAATAATCACCCATAATCTCCAGCCCCCAGATATAACCATCATTGGTATTTTGGTTCATTTTCTCCCAGTGACTATATATATTTTTAATTGAAGTATAGTTGACCTACAACACTATGTTAGTTCCATGTGCCCAACATAGTAATTTAATATTTCTATACATGACAAAATTATCATCACTATGATATATCTGGTTACCACTTGTCAGTATACAAAGATATTACAAGATAATTGACTGTATTCCCCATGCTGTACATTTCATCCCCATGACTCATTTATTTTGTAACTACAAGTTTGTGCCTCTTAATCTCCCTCACTTATTTCATCTATCCCCCAACCCCCCTTCCCTCTGGCAACCACCATTTTTTTCTCTCTCTATATGAATCTGCTCTGTTTTACTATGTTTGTTCATTTGTTTTGTTTTTAAGATTCCACATAAAAATATAATCATACAGCATTTGTCTTTTTATGTCTGACTTATTTCACTCAGCATAATACCCTGTAGGTCCATCCATGTCACAAATGGCAAGATTTCATTCTTTTTATGGCTAATATTCATATATATATATATATCTGATATATGTGTGATATACATATATATCACATCTTCTTTATCCATTCATCTATTGATAGACACTTTGCTTCCATATCTTGGCTATTGTAAATAATGCTGCAGTAAACATAGGGTGAATATATCTTTCTAAATTAGTATTTTTGTTTTCTTCAGAAAAATATGCAGGGGAGGTATTGAAGTATCCTATGGTAGTTCTGTTTTTAAGTTTTTGAGGAGCCTCCATACTGTTTTCCATAGTGGCTGTACCAATTTATGTTCCCACCAACAGTGCACAAGCGCTGCCATTTCTCCGCATCGTCACCAACACTTGTTACTTGTCGTCTTTTTGCTAATAGCCGTTTTGACAGGTGTGAGGTGATATTTCACTGTGGTTCTGATTTTCATTTCCCTGATAATTAGTGATGTTGAGCATCTTTTCATGTGTATGTTGGTCACCTGTATGTCTTCTTTGGAAAAATGTCTATTCAGGTCCTCTGCCCATTTTGTAATTTTTTTTTAATGTTGAATTGTATGAGTTCTTTATATATTTTTGGATATTAACATCTTATCAGACATGTCATTTGCAAATATCTTCTCCCATTCAGTAGGCTGCCCTTTTGTTTTTTTGATGGTTTCCTTCACTGTGCAAAAACCTTTTAGTTTGATGTAGTCCCAGTTGTTTATTTTTACTTTTGTTTTCCTTGCCTAAGACACATCCAAAAAAATATTTCTAGGACCAATGTCAAAGAATCTACTGCCTATGTTGTCTTCTAGGACCTTTATTGTTTCAGGTCTTATATTTAAGTCTTTAATCCATTTCAAGTATATTTTTGTATATGCTCAAGAAAGTGAGTGTTTTGCATGTAGCTGTCCAGTTTTCCCAATACCATTTATTGGAGAGGTTGTCTTTTCCCCATTGTATACTCTTGCCTCCTTTGTTGTAGATTAGTTGACTGTATAAGTGTGGGCTTTGTATTCTGTTCCATTGATCTATATGTCTGTTTTTGTGCCGGTACGATACTGTTTTTTTATTACTGTAACTTTGTAGTATAGTTTGAAATCTTCGTCTACAATTTTGTTCTTTTCTTTTCAAGATTGCTTTGGCTATACTGGGTCTTTTGTGTTTCCATACAAATTTTAGAAGTATTAGTTCTAGTTCTGTGAAAAATGCCACTGGAATTTTGATAGGGATTACATTGAATCTGTAGATTGCCTTGGTTAGTATGGTCATTTTAACAATATTAATTCTTCCAATCCATAAGGCCAGTACGTCTCTTTATTTGTTTGTGTTGTCTTCAATTTCTTTCATCAATACTGTGGTTTTCCAAGTACAAGTCTTTTACCTCCTTGGTTAGATTTATTCTTAGGTATTTTATTCTTTTTGATGTAACTGTAAATAAGATTGTTTTCTTAATTTCTCTTTCTGACAGTTTTGTTATTAGGATATAGAAATGCGACAGATTCTGTATATTAATTTTTTATTCTGTAACTTTATTGAATTCATTGATGAATTCTCGTAGTTTTTTGGTGGCATCTTTAGGATTTTCTATATATAGTATCATGCCATCTGTAAACAGTGGCCGTCTTACTTCTTCCTTTCCAATTTGGATTCTTTTATTTCTTTTTTATGTCTGATTGTTGTGGCTAAGACTTCCAATACTACATTGAATAAAAGCAGTGAGGGTGGGCAACCTTGTCTTATTCTTGATTTTATAGGAAATGCTTCCAGCCTTTCTCCTTTGAGTATGATGTTAGCTCTGGGCTTCCCATATATGGCCTTTATCATGTTGAGGTATGTTCCCTCTTTACCCACTTTATTGAGAGTTTTTATCTTAAATGGATGTTGAATTTTGTCAAAAGCTTTTTCTACATCTATTGAGAGGACCATATGGTTTTTATTATTTAATTTGTTAAGTGGTGTTAATCGATTTGTGAAAAATAAACTTTTTACTTTGAGATAATTGTAAGCTCACATTCCACTTTCTTTCGGCCCTATGAATTCTGATGAGAAATTATCTGTCATTAGAGTTGTTTTTCTCATATATAAAGAAAAAGTGTCTTTTCTCTCTGGCTGCTTTCAAGGTTTTCTCTTTGTCTATAGTTTCCAAAAGTTTAATTATGATATACCTTGGCATGGATTCAGCTTCTTGAATCTGTAGGTTTATGTATTTTGCCAAGTTTGGGAATTTTTCAACCATTATATTTGCAAGTACTTCTTTTTTTTTTTTGGCCACGCCACGTGGCATGTGGGATCCTAGTTCCCCAACCAGGGATCGAACCCACACCCCCTGTATTGGAAGCACAGAGTCTTAACCACTGGATGCCAGGGAAGTCCCTACAAGTACTTTTAAAGTTTGTTTTTTTTCTCCTCTCCTTCTGGGACACTGATGACACAAATGTTAGTTCTTTTGGTATAGTTCCACTGTTCCCTGAGGCTCTGTTTATTTATTTTTCCATTTTCTCTCTGTTGTTCAAAATAAGTAATTTATATTGTTCCATCTTCCAGTTCACTGATTCTTTTCTCTTGTCTTCTCTCTTCTATTTTTGAACCCATTCACTGAGGTTTTCCTCTGGGTTATTGTACTTTGCAGTTCTAAAATTTATTTGGTTCTTTTTTAAATTTCTTTCCTGAGGTTTTCTATTTATTCTTTTCATTTGTTTCAATTGTGTCGGTAATTTGTCATTGAAACGTTTTTATTATGGCTGCTTTAAAATCTCTGTCAGGGGCTTCCCTGGTGGCGCAGTGGTTGAGAGTCTGCCGGCCGATGCAGGGGACACGGGTTCGTGCCCCGGTCCAGGAAGATCCCACATGCCGCGGAGCGGCTGGGCCCGTGAGCCATGGCCGCTGAGCCTGCGCGTCTGGAGCCTGTGCTCTGCAACAGGAGAGGCCACAACAGTGAGAGGCCTGCGTACCGAAAAAAAAAAAAAAAAAAAAAAACTCTGTCAGATAATTCTAATATCTCTGTCATCTTGGTGTTAGTGTCTATTGATTGTCTTTTTCCATTCAGTTTGAGATCTTCCTGTTTCTTGGTGTAATGAATGATTTTTTAATTGAAAATTGGACATTTTCAGGTTATTCTATGTGACTCTGGGTCTTCTTCAAACCTTCTGTTTTAATTGGCTTTTTTGGACTGTTAACTTGCTTTTTTTTCCAGTACAGGAAACTTCCGCCCATTACTGCCAGGTGGAGATAGACATCCAGGTTCCCCATGTGCCTTCCATTGGAATATACATATATATATATATATATATATATATATATATATATATATATATATATACACTGAAAGGTGTTGGGGGCTCCTCTTTACCACTGGGCAGTTCTGGTTTCCTATGTGGTCTCCAGTGACACCATGGGTGCTGGCCTCATTACTGCTGGGCAGTGGTCAAAGTCTTGACTCTCCACTAGGCTTCCTCTGGTGAAGGAGGAATGCTTCGTTACTGCTGGGTGGAGGCAGAAATCCAGATGCCCCACGGAGTCCCCATTGATCCCATGTGAAGGGGTGTGTAGGAGATCTTTATAGGCCAATGTAGATGAAAGCCCTGGCTCCCTACTTGACCTTCTCTGATGCCACCCTGGGATCAGTGTGCCTTGTAACAGCCTCTTAAGGGTGGAAGCCTAGGGTTCCTACTCAGTCTTCGCTGGTGTGGAAAGGAGTGGGGCATCGGTTTTTCTGTGGTGTTCAGTTGGAGTAGAGTGGTTATTGTCTAAACGTTTTCTGTTTTTCTAGACTGCCCCTTTCTTCATTCTTTGGTTAGAGAGAGAGGGCTTTTGTTGGGGCTTGTAGTCTGTTCCCACTGGCCTTTCTAAGTTGCTGGATTCTTCAGCTCCAAGTCTGGTATGTATGAGACACAGACACACACAAAACCAAGGGCATTTATCACTGTGTTGTTTCTCAGGTCCCAAGGTCCCCAGCCTGTCTGCCTTTCAGTCTTCTTATGTTTGTCTTGTATATAATGTCCAAAGTTTTTAGCTGTCCTAGTTATCCTTAGTGGGAAGAGTATGGAAAAGTATGGCTATGCCATCTTCCCAGAAAACGTGCCACGTATTCTTTTCTAAAACAAAAGTCCCATGAAAATGTTCAAAGTTATAACTTACTCATCTGTGCTGTCCCTTTCAATCAGTTTTTCCTTAATCCAAAGTATTCCTAAAGCGACTGAGATGGAGATTCACAGTCTAAAATGTGTTTTTATGATTTTAATAAATCTCACCAGTATAAGGGTGGATGCGTTTAGGAAAACTGTGCTGAGCAGTTTCCTTTACTGCTGAATTCTGAGGACTTTTAATGTTAGTGCATAGTCCGACTTTCCCAGGTAATATATTCCTGAACAGGGGAATAGACTGACAGATTTGTTATTTAGAGGAGCAGGCAGGTGGTGATATACATAATAATACAGATAACTAAGTAAAGGATAATTTAAAAATTCTTGCATCAAGACTAAAATAATATTCTCACCGGCCCCACCAATAGACAAAAGTATATATTAATATGCATGAAAGAAAGTAGAGACTTTAAGTCATTTTGTGGGAAGATTCTTTCATTAGACCAGCATGTACCACCCCTGGTTTCATTCCCTTAACCCGTCCCTATCTTTGGAATATCTTGTTAGTTTTCAGAGATTTAGAATACACTTTCTGGGCTCTATCTCCAAGATTCCTTAATGGCCCCTCCATATAATTAATGAAATGGAGAAGTTAAAGGAGTAATACGATGACTGAATGGAAATTAAAGGCACATTTGAAGGCCACTCTATGTTGGGTTTCAATTAAAAAACAAACAAGAAACAATGGAATGCTCTGGTAACCTTGCAGAGAGGCGCTGTTTTCAGACTTCTGATAAACTAGTCAGTCTGGGCTTTGACTGCAGTAAAGATTTGATTAATAAACAAGACTCGTCAGAAGTAATCCAATGTATTATGAATCGAAAGGTAATTTCTTACAGTGACATGTTGTATAGCTGGGCAAAGAAAATAGTGTTTTCCTTCCTTTGGTACAAGTTTGAAGGGGGAGGAGAATGCATAAAGTGGAAGAGGAAAGAGAGGACCCCTAAGGAAGGATGTGGTGAGACGGTGTAACCGAAGAAATTCCATGTGAAGGAAATGACAAATTCGACATTGCCATTGTCCACAAAAGCATCCATTTATCTGGGCCAAAGATTACATGTTTGTGCTGGAGCGCTATACACGCTCCTTTCTGAGTTCAAAACCATTTTGAAAGCTGAAGAGGACAGTTGGTTCCTTTCCTTAAATTATAGTTTTCATTTGGCTTATGAACCAACGTGGTATGTTTTCCATACCATCTGGCTCCTGTTTTTTCCCTTGCCTGAAATCACAGGCAGGGGGCTTGGAAGGGAGCCTCCGGGCATTTAGTGAGCTTGTGGCCATCATGTAGGAACATTCAAATTTCCTAAAACCATCCTCTTTAAATGTATCCTAGTAATTAGGAAGGAATATTCCAAAACATCTTAATGCAAACCTTTTCTGTTTTCAAATGCTTGTGGAAAATTTCAAACCTATAGAAATACAGAGGGCAGTAAAGCAAACTCGCATGTACCTCTCAATCAGCTTCAGCAATTAACAACTTTTAGCCAGTCTTGTTTCTTCTATACTTCTGTTCCCACCCAGCATATGTTGCGGCATATCCCAGGCATCATGTCATTTCATTTATAAATATTTCACTGTATACCTCTACACGTACTTTCATCAGGCGGCACACGTTACCCGGCTGTCTCCCTTTTTGTAAGGTTAACAAGTATTGATGACCATTGTCTAGATCTATTAATTCATTAGGGGTGCAGAATGATGATATTATTTCATTGACTTTTAATCTCCCTTTAGCAATAGAATGACTTACGTCCTGGTCTTCCCTCTCCCAATTTCTTTAGTAACTAAAGAAATCTCAGTTTTCACAAATCTTTGAGTACAACTTAGAATTAATGTTCATAGACTTAAAATTTTTTTTAATTGATTAATTTTTACTGAATTTAGCTGATTTACAATGCTGTGTTAGTTTCAGGTGTACAGCAAAGTGATCCAGTTATACATACAGATATATCTATTTTTTTTCAGATCCTTTTCCATTATAGGCTATTATAAAATATTGAATATAGTTCCAAACCTATGAACTAGAAAGTCCACTTCTAGGAAATTTATCCCATAGATAAGTTCCATAAATTTCCAAGGATATATGAAAAAACTGTTCATTAAAGTACTATTTATAATTTTAAAAATGGGGGGAAACCCCTCAATTTCCTTAGCTGAAGACTGATTAAATAGTTTTACATCACAGTAGATGAGCTACTATGACATTTTTACAAAGTATTAAGTAAATCTCTACGTACTGATATGGAGAGTTTACAGTCTGTGAACTCAGTGTTTGTGGCCAGGCAGGAAATGGAATTCTGTTACTATGAACTGTATACAATCCTACATTTTTTTAAAAATGAAAATGTATTATTTTTTAATAAAAACAAAATCTAAGAAGTGATCTACAGCTTTAGATAAGATGGGGAAAAGGAATTTGATGGAAGCTCAGTATCTCTGTTAAGGACGTTTAATGCACGTGCAGAATCTTATGGTTGGCAATTGTTAAATCATGAGGGACAGTCTCACTTTTAATGCCGAGCATAATTAACCAATGACAATGGACAATGAATAGGAGATTTAGCTCTTTGGATTGATGATTCACGTCAGTTGGACAGAGGTCAGAGCACTGGGTTAGGGCATGATGTTATGTAAGTGATAGAGGGACCAGTGAGTTCTAGCTGGAGAATAATCAGAGATGGGATGGGGAGATTTCAGCTTGACATTTGTACATTGGGATGGACAGGACAAATGTGACTGGCATTTCAGACAAAGATGACAAAGATATATGCTTGGAGAAAGGTGAGCAGGCTGCTTTGGTTGGCTGATGGGTTCATGCAGGTACGGTTAGAAAGATATATCTGGAGCTTGAAACCTGCTTTGGGGGTGTGGCCTTTATTCTGCAGGCAACGAGAAGTCACTGAAAACTTACAGCGTTCTTCATAACCTTTTTTTTTAGATTCCATATATATGTGTTAGCGTATGGTATTTGTTTTTCTCTTTCTGACTTACTTCACTCTGTACGACAGACTTTGTGACCACCTAGAGGGGTGGGATAGGGAGGGTGGGAGGGAGACGCAAGGGGGAGGAGGTATGGGGGCGTATGTCTATGTATAGCTGATTCACTTTGTTATACAGCAGAAACTAACACACCATTGTAAAGCAATTACACTCCAATAAAGATGTTAAAAAAAACCACAAAAAACTTACAGGGTTGCTCAGTGGGGGAGAGATTCACCGAAGTGCCTTGAATCAGGGAAGAGTGATCGCTAATAGTATTTTATAAGGCTACAGGCATGGAATCACCTTTGAGGCCAGGTTTGAGCAGGAAGAGAAGCCTATCCCCCTTTGTACTCTCAAGCAACAGGAGCTGTTAACACCTGCCTCCCAAAGGAAAACAGTGACAAGAAGGCTGTCCCCTTTTGCCTTTTGCTTATTGCACTAAATGGCTATTTTAGTGCAAACTCCATTCTGTCTCTCAGCACCTCGAGTTGCTGTAAAGTTTTCCACTGGAGCAAGGAGAGATAACAGCTGACCACTTTAATCATCGGAGTGACAGTGTTAGCTTTCCACCTTCCTAATGAAATTCTCCAGTTGGCTGTGAAAATAGCAGGAAGCCAACTATATTTAGCAAAGGAAAGCAACAGATCTAAGCAGTGTGCAGAGAAGGGGAGAAATAGAAACACTAAGTCTTATGATTAGTGCAACAAACAGGACTGCTTACAATTTCCCATATTTTGTAACTGGCAAAAGCAGAATATTTTATTTTGCTTTTTAAAGCAAAGTCAAGCCTACAGCTTCCCTCACTATTATGTCTAAATAAAATATTTTATTCATTCAAGGGGCAGGGTAATTTTAGATTTCAAAAGAATGCCAGAATAATGTGCTTTTTCGAAATAAACCAGCCACCAAGTATGACCATGCTCATATTCAGTCATTTCTATTTGATTAAAGACATTTCAAATCAAGGAACTGGCGTAAGTATTTCCAGTCAATTTCCTATAAGACTTCTACTCTCCCATAGTCCTGTATTAAATTTTCTCCGTTTCTGTGAGCTCCAGCAACTTCACTTGAATTGAAAGATTTAGATTGTATTCACAAGACTTAATGAGACTTGGAATATGATATCTTTTCATGCTTAGAATTTCAGATCCTTAGCCTCTCTGTTGTAACCTTTCATCACCACTCTGGTATTTCCTGAGAAGCGTGCGTTTTGTTTAAACCTATAGAGGGAGGCATGGAGGAATTTACCAATTTATGAGATCAATTCTATTTTAATTGAAAAGTTCTTCCTTTTATTGGGCTGAAATCTTCCTTCTAATTTCCCCTTAGAAGCGCTGGCCTCTTCATAAAAATAGACAATATCTATTCATAATACATATTAGCTTTTCAAATTTTTGAAATAGGTATAATCTGATCAGAGTATATGTTTAATGGGCTCAGATAATTTCCAGCCTTTTTTTTTTTTTTTTTGCGGTACGCGGGCCTCTCACTGCTGTGGCCTGTCCCGTTGCGGAGCACAGGCTCCGGACGTGCAGGCTCGGCGGCCATGACTCACGGGCCCAGCCACTCCGCGGCATGTGGGATCTTCCCGGACCGGGACACGAACCCGTGTCCCCTGCATCGGCAGGCGGACTCTTAACCACTGTGCCACCAGGGAAGCCCCTTCCAGCCTTTTAACACATGTCCCACCTTTGATTCATAATGAGTGTATGGTCAACTCACCTTCCTAGATTTTAAATTAAAGGGCACAGATGTTGTACAGCTGTGTGTTCAGTTAGAGGAACAACTTTCTGATAGTTTTCTATTGCATCTTCTTTGTGAATACAAGACCCATTGCCCAGAGCACCTGGTCGATTCTTGCAGTATGGACTCACATTAGGCAGACACAGAAGGTGTTTGCTTAAACCTTCAAAGGGATAATGTTTCTTCTTCATCTATGATTTTACTCTGCATCTCCAAAGTAAACAACTAAATTAAAAAAGAAAATTGAAAGGCTCTATGTTTACTCCAAGGCTAACAAATTGTTAGTTCATTGGTTTGTCAAGCTGTTAATATTTTTTAAAGTATGGTTCAGAGTAGTTTTAGATACATACTTATTGTATTTAACTGCAAATTATCCTCCCTAGCATTGGGTTTGTTATTTTTCCAAATCATTTCCTCTTTGGTGGGCTGCTGTAGTTGTTAACTTCAGGAAGTCCCTGAAAGCTTGATCAAAGGAGGATAAATTGAAAAATCAATAAAATAATGCTTAATCACTAGTCCCAGTGTCCTCATTATTCTTGTCAAGCCTCCAGGTGTCACCAGGGGACAACAATTAATAGAAAATCATCTTCCTGGATAATATAAAACACAAATCTTTCTTTAAGACATTTGTACTGTTTAAAAAGTCTAGTACGAAGTGAGAGCAAAATCTGGCAGAAACGATTGGAGTAAATCTTGAACTTTTTCTTAGAACAGGTTTAAATTATATTTGCTTACCATTGGCAATGCTAGTATTCATTTTAATATGTAAACCTCTCACTTCCTTTGTGACATTTTTCAGTGTTTATATAATTATAACTGGGTGTTCTGAGCTATCCCTCAGGGAAGGCTTGTGTCATATTTTAACATGTGTCTAACCCCAAATCCTAAATACACAACTACTATATTTAAAAAGGGAGGGAATTGTGTGGAACCTCCATGGGTGCCAGAGTGGCATCCACAGACTATAAAGTATATAATTCTTTTCCAATTTGTAAACAACAGAAGTCATCAGAATTTTGGAAACCTTTAATTGCCCTATTATGTCCTGGGTCCATAATGAACTCAACGTACTCAGTAAGCCTTTAACTAGATCCTCCTGGCAGGGGCTTCTCCGGGCTTAGACAGACCGTGCCAATCCTTTTCCGCAAGGGTGGCTGTGGATGGCAGTTGGGATCAAGTCTTCAATTTCGCTCTAGAAAGTTCTCCCTTATCATCTACACCCTCAGCAATCTTTTCCCTTCTTGAACAAGTAGCCATGCCTTGTTCACTTAGGCCTACATGCCTCTCCGCCAGCTCTTGGGTGGTTTCAGCATATCCTTTAACTCATTTTGCTCAAGAAGTTTACACGTACTTGTCTTGGTTGCCCAAGCAGACGCTAACTTCTTGAGCACCTTAACTCGTTCGATTCCCCACAGTTTTTAGTTTAGGTGTTCAATGAAGAATTATTAATTTTACTCTTTCTGGCACAATTTGGACCAGCTTTATTTTACCATCAGTTTTCGTACTATTATTGTATGTATAAAGTGCTTTCATAAAAGCACGCATCTTTGATATAATACAGTGTCATACTCTTCACTTAGGGACTTCTGAGTACACCAATATAGACTTTTGTGATCTCAAGAAACTGCTTTTCACTGTTTTCCTACATTGGCTTGGAATACCGCTTCCTGATTTATGAGGGCAAAGCAAGTAAAGAGTATGTGTTTTCATAAGACATTTTCCGTCTAAGTGGCACTTCTCAAAAACACCATGATTCTATGATTTTGGGTTCTCATATTTATTTTAAGTCACTGTTAGGAAAAGTTCCGTATCACAATAATGAAAACTAAGTGCTTTAAGATAAATGTTGGCCCTTGTTGGAGGAATTAATAAAAAGCTGCAAACAATTTCCCCCTTTCCCTACTCCCTTACTCTATTTTATGCTGTCCTTTTCCTTTACATTTTATAAAAAATCATTTGCAAAAAAGTAGCTGGATGAGAACTTTATAGAACTTGAACCTCAGCTCTGGTGTCAGTGCTACATGCGGGAGAGGAAAAACTTCATGAGCAGACCCAGCCTCAAGAGTTAGAACACAGCCAGGAAGACAAGATTTACAGGCACATAAAAAGTATAGAATGATATAAGGGCATAAAATTATAAAACATAATTAAGTGCACAGTGAGTAAAATACAAGTATTACATTTTACATTCACATAACTTTTTTTTAACATCTTTATTGGGGTATAATTGCTTTACAATGGTGTGTTAGTTTTTGTTTTATAACAAACTGAATCAGCTATATGTTAACATATATGCCCATATCCCCTCCCTCTTGTGTCTCCCTCCCTCCCGCCCTCCCTATCCCACCCCTCTAGGTGGTCACAAAGCACCGAGCTGATCTCCCTGTGCTATGCGGCTGCTTCCCACAAGCTACCTATTTCACGTTTAGTAGTGTATATATGTCCATGCCACTCTCTCACTTCGTCCCAGCTTACCCTTCCCCCTCTCCATGTCCTGAAGTCCATTCTCTACATCTGTGTCTTTATTTCTGTTCTGCCCCGATGTTCTTCAGAAACTTTTTTTTTTTAGATTCCATATATGTGTGTTAGCAAACAGTTATGTTTTTCTCTTTCTGACTTACTTCACTCTGTATGACAGACTTTAGGTCCATCCACCCCACTACAAATAACTCAATTTCGTTTCTCTTTATGGCTGAGTAATGTTCCATTGTATATATGTGCCACATCTTCTTTATCCATTCATCTGTCATTGGACACTTAGGTTGTTTCCATGTCCTGGCTATTGTAAATAGAGCTGCAATGAACATTGTGGTACATGACTCTTTTTGAATTATGGTTTTCTCAAGGTATATGCCCAGTAGTGGGATTGCTGGGTCATATGTCAGTTCTATTTTTAGTTTTTTAAGGAACCTCCATACTGTTCACCATAGTGGCTGTATCAATTCCTACCAACAGTGCAAGATGGTTCCCTTTTCTCCACACCGTCTCCAGCATTTATTGTTTGTAGATTTTTTGATGATGGCCATTCTGACTCGTGTGAGGTGAAACCGCATTGTAGTTTTTGTTGTTGTTGTTTTTGCGTCACGCGGGCCTCTCACTGTTGTGGCCTATCCCATTGCGGAGCACAGGCTCCGGACACACAGGCTCAGCAGCCATGGATCACGGGCCCAGCCGCTCTGCGGCATGTGGGATCCTCCCGGACCGGGGCACTAACCCGCGTCCCCTGCATCGGCAGGCAGACTCTCAACCACTGTGCCACTAGGGAAGCCCCACATTGTAGTTTTGATTGGCATTTCTCTAATGATTAGTGATGTTGAGCACCCTTTCATGTGTTTGATGGCAATCTGTTTATCTTCTTTGGAGAAATGTCTATTTAGGTTTTCTGCCCACTTTTGGATTGGGTTGTTTGTTTTTTTGATATTGAGCTGCAAGAGCGGCTTGTGAATTTTGGAGATTAACCCTTTGTCAGTTGCTTCATTTGCAAACATTTTCTCCCATTCTGAGGGTTGTCATTTCATCTTGTTTATGTTTTCCTTTGCTATGCAAAACTTTTAAGTTTCATTAGGTCCCATTTGTTTATTTTTGTTTTTATTTCCATTTCCATTTCACTAGGAGGTGGGTAGAAAAGGATCTTGCTGTGATTTACGTCATAGAGTGTTCTGCCTATGTTTTCCTCTAAGAGTTTGATAGTGTCTGGCCTTACCTTTAGGTCTTTAATCCATTTTGAGTTTATTTTTGTGTATGGTGTTAGGGAGTGTTCTCATTTCATTCTTTTAAATGTAGCTGTCCAGTTTTCCCAGCACCACTTATTGAAGAGGCTGTGTTTTCTCCATTGTATATTCTCACCTCCTTTATCAAAGATAAGGTGACCATATGTGCGTGGGTTTATCTGTGGGCTTTCTATCTTATTCCATTGATCTATATTTCTGTTTTTGTGCCAGTACCATACTGTCTTGATTGCTGTAGCTTTGTAGTATAGTCTGAAGTCAGGGAACCTGATTCCTCCAGCTCTGTTTTTTTCTTTCTCAAGATTGCTTTGGCCATTCGGAGTCTTTTGTGTTTCCACACAAATTGTGAAATTTTTTGTTCTAGTTCTGTGAAAACTGTCATTGCTAGTTTGATAGGGATTGCATTGAATCTGTAGAGTGCTTTAGGTAGTAGAGTCATTTTCACAATGTTGATTCTTCTAATCCAAGAATGTGGTATATCTCTCCATCTATTTGTATCGTCTTTAATTTCTTTCATCTGTGTCTTATAGTTTTCTGCATACAGGTCTTTTGTCTCCTTTGGTAGGTTTATTGCTAGGTATTTTATTCTTTTTGTTGCAATGGTAAATGGGAGTGTTTCCTTAATTTCTCTTTCTGATCTTTCATTGTTAGTGTAGAGGAATGCAAGAGATTTCTGTGCAGTAATTTTGTATCCTGCTACTTTACCAAATTCATTGATTAGTTCTAGTAGTTTTCTGGTAGCATTTTTAGGATTCTCTATGTGTAGTATCATGTCATCTGCAAACAATGACAGCTTTACTTCTTCTTCTCTGATTTGTATTTCCTGTTTTTTTTTCTTCTCTGATTGCTGTGGCTAAAACTTCCCAAACTATGTTGAATAGTTGTGGTGAGGGTAGACAACCTTTTCTTGTCCCTGATCTTAGAGAAAATGGTTTCAGTTTTTCAGCATTGAGAACAATGTTGGCTGTGGGTTTGTCATATATGGCCTTTTTTATGTTGAGGTAAGTTCCCTCTATGCCTACTTTCTGAAGGGTTTTTTATCATAAATGAGTGTTGAATTTTGTCAAAATCTTTTTCTGCATCTATTGAGATGATCATATGGTTTTTCTCCTTAAGTTTGTTAATATGGTTTATCACATTGATTGATTCACATATATTGAAGAATCCTTGCATTCCTGGGATAAATCCCATTTGATCATGGTGTATGATCCTTTTAATGTGTTGTTGGATACTGTTTGCTAGTATTTTGTTAAGGATTTATGTTCATCATAAATGATGAATATCTATGTTCATCAGTGATATTGGCCTGTAGTTTTCTTTCTTTGTGACATCTTTGCCTAGTTTTGGTGTCAGTGTGGTGGTGGCCTCGTAGAATGAATTTGGAAGTGTTTCTCCCTCTGCTGTATTTTGGGAGAGTTTGAGAAGGATAGGTGTTAGCTCTTCTCTAAATATTTGAGAGAATTCACCTGTGCAGCCATCTGGTCCTGGACTTTGGTTTGTTTGAAGATTTTTAATCACAGTTTCAATTTCAGTGCTTGTGATTGGTTTGTTCGTATTTTCTGTTTCTTCCTGGTTCAATCTCAGAAGGTTGTGCATTTCTAAGAATTTGTCCATTTCTTCCAGGTTGTCTATTTTATTGGCATATAGTTGCTTGTCATAATCTCTCATGATCCTTTGTATTTCTGCAGTGTCAGTTGTTACTTCTCCTTCTTCATTTCTAATTCAATTAATTTGGGTCTTTTCCCTTTTTTCCTTGATGAGTCTGGCTAATGGTTTATCAATTTTGTTTATCTTCTCAAAGAACCAGCTTTTAGTTTTATTGATCTTTGCTATCATTTTTTTCATTTCTTTTTCATTTATTTCTGCACTGATCTTCATGATTTCTTTCCTTCTGCTAACTTAGGGTTTTTAAAAAATTTCTTCTTTATCTAATTGCTTTAGGTGTAAGGTTAGGTTGTTTATTTGAGATTTCTCTTGTTTCTTGAGGTAAGATTGTATTGCTATAAAATTTCCTCTTAGGATTGCTTTTGCTGCATCCCATAGGTTTTGGGTCGTCGTGTTTTCATTGTCATTTCTTTCTTGGTATTTTTTGATTTCCTCTTTGATTTCTTCAGTGATTTCTTGGGTATTTAATAGTGCATTGTTTAGCCTCCATGTGTTTGTATTTTTTACAGAATTTTCCCTGTATTTGATGTCTAGTCTCATAGTGCTGCGATCAGAAAAGATACTTGATACGATTTCAATTTTCTTAAAAATACCAATGCTTGATTTGTGACCCAAGGTATGATCTATCCTGGAGAATGTTCCATGAGCCCCTGAGAAGGTATCTGCTGTTTTTGTATGGAATGTTATATAAATATCAATTAAGTCCATCTTGTTTAATGGGTCATTTTAAAGCTTGTGTTTCCGTATTTATTTTCATTTTGGATGATCTGTCCATTGGTGAAAGTGGGGTGTTAAAGTCCCCTACTATGATTGTGTTGCTGTCAATTTCCCCTTTTATGGCTGTTAGTATTTGCCTTATGTATTGAGGTGCTCCCATGTTGGGTGCATAAATATTTACACTTGTTATATCTTCTTCTTGGATTGATCCCTTGATCATTATGTAGCGTCCTTCTTTGTCTCTTGTAATAGTCTGTTTTAAAGTCTATTTTGTCTGATATGAGAATTGCTACTCCAGAGTTCTTTTGATTTCCATTTGCATGGAATATCTTTTTCTATCCCCTCACTTTCAGTCTGTATGTGTCCTTAGGTCTGAAGTGGGTCTCTTGTACACAGCATATATACGGGTGTTGTTTTTGTATCCATTCAGCCAGTCTATGTCTTTTTGTTGGAGCATTTAATCCATTTACATTTAAGGTAGTTATCAATATGTATCTTCCTATTACTATTCTGTTGATTGTTTTGGGTTTGTTATTGTAGGTCTTTTCCTTCTCTTGTGTTTCCTGCCTAGAGAATTTCCTTTAGCACTTGCTGTAAAGCTTGTTTGGTGGTGCTGAATTCTCTTAGCTTTTGCTTGTCTGTAAAGATTTTAATTTCTCTGTTGAATCTGAATGAGATCCTTGCTGGGCAGAGTAATCTTGGTTGTAGTTTTTCCCTTTCATCACTTTAAATATGTCTTGCCACTCCTTTCTGGCTTGCAGAGTTTCTGCTGAAAGATCAGCTGTTAACCTTATGGGAGTTCCCTTGTATGTTATTTGTTGTTTTTCCCTTGCTGCTTTTAATATTTTTTGTTTGTTTTTAATTTTTCATAGTTTGATTAATATGTGTCTTGGTGTGTTTCTCCTTGGATTTATCCTGTATGGGACTCTTTGCACTTCCTGGACTTGATTGACTTTTTCCTTTCCCATATTAGGGAAGTTTTCAACTATAATCTCTTCAAATATTTTCTCAGTCCCTTTCTTTTTCTCTTCTTCTTCCGGGACCCCTATAATTCGAATGTTGGTTAATTTAATGTTGTTCCAGAGGTCTCTGAGACTGTCCACAATTCTTTTCATTCTTTTTTCTTTATTCTGCTCTGCAGCTGTTATTTCCACTGTTTTATCTTCCAGGTCACTTATCCGTTCTTCTGCCTCAGTTATTCTGCTATTGATTCCTTCTAGAGAATTTTTCATTTCATTTATTGTGTTGTTCTTCATTGTTTGTTTGCTCTTTCATTCTTTTACGTCCTTGTTAAATATTTATTGTATTTTCTCATTCTATTTCTAAGATTTTGGATCATCTTTACTTTCATTACTCTGAATTATTTTTCAGGTAGACTGCCTATTTCTTCTTCATTTGTTTGGTCAGGTGGGTTTTTACCTCGCTCCTTCATCTGCTGTGTGTTTCTCTGTCTTCTCATTTTGCTTAACTTACCATGTGTGGGGTCTCCTTTTTGCAGGTTGCAGGTTCATAGTTCCCATTGTTTTTGGTGTCTGCCCCCAGTGGCTAAGGTTGGTTCAGTGGGTTCTGTAGGATTCCTCTTGGAGTGTACTGGTGCCTGTGTTCTGGTGGATGAGGCTGGATCTTGTCTTCCTGGTGGGCGGGACTGCACCTGGTGGTGTGTTTTGGGTTGTCTGTGACTTTATTATGATTTAGGCAGCCTCTCTGCTAGTGGGTTGGGTTGTGTTCCTGTCTTGCTAGTTGTCTGGCATAGGGTGTCCAACACTGTAGCTTGCTGGTCTTTGAGTGGAGCTGCGTCTTAGCATTGAGATGGAGATATCTGGGAGAGCTTTCACTGTTTGATACTGCATGGAGCCGGGAGGTCTCTGGTGATCCAGTGTCCTGGACTCAGCTCTCTCACCTCAGAGGCACAGGCCTGACACCCGGGTGGAACACCAGGATCCTGTCAGCTACCTGACTGAAAAGAAAGGGGAGGAAAAAAAGAAAGAAAGAAAAAATAATAAAATAAAACAAGAAGTTATTAAAGTAAAATGTTTAAAAAATTATTAAAATGAAAAAAAAGGAAGGAAGAGAGCAACCAAAACAAAAAACAAATCCACCTATGATAACAACTACTAAAAATTTTACTAAAGACAAAACAACAACAACAAAAAAGGACAGACAGAACTCTAGGTCAAATGGTAAAAGCAAAGCTATACAGACAAAATCACACAAAGAAGCATACACATACACATTCACAAAAAGAGAGAAAAAAAAATATATATATATATATAAATAAAGGAAAAGGAAGAGAGCAACCAAACCAATTAACAGATCTACCAATGATAATAAACTAAATACTGAACTAAGATAAATATAAAACCAGAAACAAATTAGATATAGAAAGCAAACCCCAAGTCTACAGTTGCCTCCAAAGTCCACCCCCTCAATTTTGGGATGATTTGTTGTATGTTCAGGTATTCCACAGACGCAGAGCACATCAGATTGATTGTGGAGATTTAATCCGCTGCTCTTGAGGCTGCTGGGAGAGATTTCCCTTTCTCTTCTTTGTTTGCACAGCTCCCGGGGTTCAACTTTGGATTTGGCCCCGCCTCTGCGTGTAGGTCGCCTGAGGGCGCCTGTTCTTCACTCAGACAGGAGAGGTTTAAAGGAGCGTCTGATTAGGGGGCTCTGGCTCACTCAGGCCGGGGAGTGGGAGGGGTACGGATGCGGGGCGAGCCTGTGGCGTCAGAGGCTGGCGTGACGTTGCACCAGCCTGAGGCGCACCGTGCGTTCTCCCGGGGAAGTTGTCCCTGGATCCCGGGACCCTGGCAGTGGCGGGCGGCACAGGCTCCTGGGAGGGGAGGTGTAGAGTGACCTGTGCTCGCACACAGGCTTCTTGGTGGCGGCAGCAGCAGCCTTAGTGTCTCATGCCCATCTCTGTGGTACGTGCTGATAGCTACGGCTCACGCCCGTCTCTGGAGCTTATTTAGGTGGTGCTCTGAATCCCCTCTCCTCACACACCCCGAAACAATGGTCTCTTGTCTCTTCAGCAGCTCCAAACTTTTTCCCAGACTCCGTCCCGGCTAGCGTGGCACGCTAGCCCCCTTCAGGCTGTGTTCACGCCGCCAACCCCAGTCCTCTCCCTGGGATCCAACCGAAGCCCGAACCTCAGCTCCCAGCCCCGCCCGCCCCGGCGGGTGAGCAGACAAGCCTCTCGGGCTGGTGAGTGCCGGTTGGCCCCGATCCTCTGTGCGGGAATCTCTCCACTTTGCCCTCCGCACCCCTGTTTCTGCGCTTTCCTCCGCGACTCCGAAGCTTCCGCCTCCACCACCTGTAGTCTCTGCCCACGAAGGGGCTCCTAGTGTGTGGAAACCTTTCCTCCTTCACAGCTCCCTCCCAGAGGTGCAGGTCCCGTCCCTATTCTTTTCTCTCTGTTTATTCTTTTTTCTTTTGCCCTACCCAGGTATGTGGGGAGTTTCTTGCCTTTTGGGAGGTCTGAGGTCTTCTGCCAGCGTTCAGTAGGTGTTCTGTAGGAGTTGTTCCACATGTAGATGTGTTTCTGATGTATTTGTGGGGAGGAAGGTGATCTCCACATCTTACTCCTCCACCATCTTGAAGGAGCACCCACATAACTTCTTTCTCCAAGTTTCTCCAAGGAACTCGAGGTGTGGATTGTAGGTGCTGACAATGACTAGCACTTACTGTATGCCATATGCTGAACAAAGGGCTTTGGATGCATCATTCATTTGCTACCACACAACAGTCTTTCTAGGTAAGGACTATTATTATTTCTGCCTTAAAGGCGAGCACATCAAAGCCTACAGGGGCTAAATCACTTGTTCAGTATCACAGGGCTCTTAGGGTAAAGTGTGCCCGAGTTTGACCCCATCTCTGTCTCTGATTCAGACCCCATAGCTGCTCTCAACCTTATTCTTTGTTCTTCAAACTGCAGGTCCCAGCTTACTATTGTGTCCTGAGAACAATTTAGTGGGGGACAACTATAATTGTCAGAAATAAAGTAAAATAAAAATGAGCAGAGTACATTCCACATACTGTTTTTTGAGACTCCTGTGTGTAAGTGGACCGAGTCATGACGTGAAATGTAATGCTTAGTATGTGTTCGAGGCAAAGAAGTTTGAAAAGTACAGCCTCTCCGGGAAATCTTAATCAGGCTTAAGAGATTTATTATTTTTTTTTAGTTGATGGATGAAGAGGTTGAGGACCAGAAGAAAGGCAGGACGACTTTTTTTTTTTTTTTTTTTGGCCACACCTTGCTGCGTGTGGGATCTTAGTTCCCCAACCAGGGATGGAACCTGTGCCCCCCGCAGTGGAAGTGTGGAGTCCTAACCACTGGACCACCAGGGAAGTACCCCAGGACCACTTCTTAAAATGAGAAATATATGGAACTGGGACTTCAGTTTGGCTTCAGTTTTGACAGCAAACTCACTGTGCTATCCTAAAGGCTATGGTGAATGTAAAGATATTAAAAGTGCCCCTTCCCACCCCTCCCCTGCCCCTGGCTTCCAGTCTAGAGGAACAGGTAATGTTAATAGGGAAAGAGATGATGCATAAGAGGGGACTCTGAAGTATTATGAAGAGGCAGAGTACGTGTCACCTGAGTGACTTATTCTTTTGTGATTTGGGGTCTATTTGGAGAATGCTTTTTCAAATTTATTGGGAGGGAGTTAGGAAAAGAATATGTCTAAAAAGTCTTCTTGGGGGAGGCAATAATAAAGAGAAGGTTGTAAAACACTGATGTGGACCAGGGTAATTGGGAATGCAGAAACCTGAGAAGAAGCTATGGGTGGGGAGAAGTTGCAAATTAAAGGTCAAGTTTAGTAGGTACAGAAAAAATTAGAAGAGACAGAAGGAAAGGAGCTAATAAGTCAATGGGCTTCAGGGAAAACATTCAGGGGAGTATAGCAAGTAAGACCTGGGAGCTCTGTGGGGAGAGAAGAAATGAATGCAAGAGAAAAAGGGAAAGGGGCTTAAAAATTATTAATGTGGATTGTGAATAAAACCCCTTTGACGCTGGTCTAAAGAAGAAGTAAGGCTTAGAATTACACTTACTTAGTTTTGACTTTTGAACTTCAGTGGTGGCATTAAGAAGTCAATTCTTTGGGATGAATAATCTGTGCTTTTTAAATATTATGTAAAATGCTACAAAATGCTGTTATCGTAGGTTCTCTGGCACCCTCCTGTACTACAACTAGCTGAGCCCATATTATTTAGAAGCCACAGCAATTGATTATGTTTCTTTGAAAGCAGGACCTGAAGAGACTGGGCCTCGTACACCTTGGACTTTATTTGGGTTATGGAGTTTATGTAATTATTTCAGAGTCATTTAGGCTGAATGGTCTGCAGGGTGTGTGGTTCGTTTCTTTAGAGCTGCCTCAAAGACATTCAAGTGTATTTTGTGCAACTTTGAACACCTATCTGTATGAATGCCACCAGTCCAGAGAAGTCCAAAGGTCTAGTGTCAGAGCATCTACAAGGGAACCAGGCATCCTCAGTGTTTTCTTGTCCTTAGGGGGGAGTCATGTCTTCTAATGGTGTAGAGAAATGATCCTTCAGAGATCTTGCTGCAAAATCAATGTCCTTCTTGGGAAATGAGTTGATGTCTACCTTGTTCCACTTACTAGCTTAAAATGATAGGATCCTCCTTCAAATGAATAGTAATATGGTCCATCTCCCACTGTCAGGGATGCACTCAAAATCATTCATTGTATTGTGAATAACGTCTTTTTGTTATCAGAGAAGGTTTACTTCACTGTACTAAAGGATGAGGGTGTTTGTTAAATGGACTACAATACAATATGCCAAATTAGACTTCTCAAACATAATGCCAGACCCCAAAGTCAGAAAGGCATAGGGCTTTTGCCTTAAATTAGGAGCATAGCTGTTCTAGTTCATTTAATAAGGAATGCCTTACCAACGATAAATCCCTGAACTACCTGAATCAATTATATAAATTAAAGGAGCAGAATATAGCTAGAATTAAATGCAATTGAGTTCTTTCATACTACCTTTAAAAAGTGTAAGGATATTTAACATGAGATCTAGCCTTCTAACAAATTGTTAAGTGTAGGATACAGTGTTGATAACTTAGACATGATGTTGTATCACCACCTCTCATCTCGCATGACCGAAACTTTATACCTATCAAAAAACAACTCCCCGTTTCCCCCTCTCCCAGCCCCCAGCAGACACCAGTCTTCTCTGCTTCCCTGAGTTTTTTGAGGCTGTGTTAGATGCCTCATGTACGTGGACTCCTTACTGCCTTTAGGTTGGCATATGAGTGTTGGCATAGGAGTGAGAGAGATAAGGGAGGAAAAAGGAGCAAAATAATGGTCAAGGGCAGGCAGGGACTTCCCACACATAGCTTGGAAATATTCCAAATTGTGTAGTTAAAAATAAATAATGGTTTTTGTAAATTTCTTTTTCCCAGTTGTGCATTGTCTGATGTGATCATGACCTTGTCAGCAAGTTCTATTTTCATTGTGACTGGAAAATCTTTTCCCTCATGCTCACTTTGGGGAAATTTTAGTCCTTACGACTATAACTTCTTCTTTCACTAATCTGCCTTCTTCTGCTCTGTCTGAGAAGCTTCATGGAAAGTTCAACTCATTTCTCTAAGAGTTTCCTCCTCAGGGTCATTCTAAAATTTCGTTGTATTATATAAATTTTATTTTAGTAATTTCTATTTCCCTTACAATAAATATTGTTCTTTTTTGCTTAAACCTATGTTGTGAAGCAAGATAGCTGGCCCAACCTCAATTCAGGTGGTATCAATATGGTTGGAGTAGTGACAGAAGAATTCTGTCACTGGAAATGGAAAAAATACCTGATATTTTAAAAATGGATTTTATGATATCCCCAGTTTCTCCTGATTCTATTAGGGAGTTACTATCAATTAAACTTTGCTTTGTTTTGAAACTTCTTCAAGAATTTCAGAAAGCATCTCAAAATGATTTAAGGAAATCTGTGAGGTACCACAAATGGGCCCAGAAATTAATGGATTAGAAATATAATAACTTCACTCTGATGCTCTCACTCTTTGCACATACCAGATTTGTGTAACACTGTAAATTATCCTCTAGGTTAAGATCTACATTTAAAACTGGCTTCATTTTGGGGGGGATGGGGACATTTATATGTAACTTTTGTACATTCTTCTGCATTACGATACATAGTTAAGCTCTATTCAATATGTAATTAGTCCCATGCTTAGGGCTGTAATAAAGAACATAGGGGTTACAAAGAACTAAGTGGTTTTCTGCCAAGGAGAAAATTATCACTGAAAAGATAAGACAGCACTCACATGAAACTTCTTCAGGGAACTAAAGACACTTAGTTTCATAGCTAGTATACTCCTTTAAATCACCCATGTGTATGTTGGCAAAAACCTGAAACATGATGAGAAAGTAAATTAACCTTCAGTTGTTCAACAGGAGGTATTTTTGTAACTGTCTACTGAATTAGGCATGGTAGCCACAGGAAGCATAGGAAATGAGGTGGGATAGAGAGCGGGCTGGGATGGTGCTAGTTCTGTCCTACTGTGTTTCAGTGAAGTTTTGTATAAAGTGGGCTTTAGGATGTTTGCTGAAACCCACGTACGGGAAACGTTTGGTTTGAACTTGAGGTAACATAAGCTGTCATGTCCTGGGCTCACTGGCTGGCCTCAGGAAGCCTGTCAGGAAGGAGCTATCTCCAGGAACCTCCCTGCCTCTCACCCACTGAAGAGGTCTTACTTTTATTGCCCAACTAATACACCCCTTCTTGGCACCCTTAATCTTCTTCTTACTCTTTGTCTATGGCCATACCACCCTGAATGCGCCCGATCTTGTCTTATTCTTATTTCTATGAGGAAACAAATATTAAAAATATAAGAAGTTTTCATAGCAAAAAGAAGAGACAAAGGCAAAGTCTCTGACTTTTATACGCATCAGTGGAACCTGGTCGTATCTGAATAGCGGTGATCTCTTGCAGGGCTGGCTCCATGGGCAGGTGGCACACAGACCCCCTACTCAGAAGGGACACACACTTGGTTTAATGCGCTGCTGTTGCCATCTTGAAATTCTTAATAATTATCTTTGAACTTGTGTTTTGTGAGTCAAGTTTGATGGGACAATGCAGCCTGCTCTTGAGCAGATGACCTGAACAGGAGAAAAGAAGGAGCTTTATAATTTCGTACCTTTCCCTTGCTTTCCCTGCTTTCTGAATTAGAGGTCTTGCATTTTCATTTACATTGGGCTTCGCAAATTATGTAGCTGGTCTTGTCTCTGTAGATCTTTACAGTTTTTATTCTAGTAATTATAGCACACCTTTCGAGAGTTTTCTCCTGTCAGTGGTCATGTGCATCTATTAAACTTGTATCGTAATGTTTTGTTGCAAACATTCTTGAGACTAATAGCTAGGAGTAAGTTTATTAGAATCATTGTCTTAGTCTGTTTGAGCTGCTATAACAAAGCTACCCTAGACTGGGTGGCCGAAACAACAAACATTTATTTCTCACAGTTCTGGAGGCTGGGAAGTCCCAGATCAAGGCAAGATTCAGTGCCTGCTGAGAGCCCACTTCTGGTCCATAGACAGCCATCTTTTCTGTAACTTCACATGCCATAAGGGGCAAGGGAGCTCTCTGGGGTCTCATTTATAAGGGCACTAAATTCCATTCTTGAGGACTCTGCCCTCATGCTTAACCGCCTCCTAGAGGCCCCACCTCCTAACACCTCACGTTGGGGATTAGGTTTCAACATCTGAAACATCACATTGTTTTCACTGTGTTATGTAACCGTGGTGGCAAGGTTGTGGACAGAATTCTGCCATACACTTAAGAATTTATTAGCAAACCGACGAAAACAACAAAGGCACAAGAAGACCCCACTTTGTCTTTTTTGCCTCTCCGACGAGCACTCTGCGGGAAGGATTCGCTCTTACTTAGGCAACTGCAATAACGTTCTGATGGCAGATCCAGCTAACCTTCTAGCTGGTTAGGAAACAGAATTCTCCATTCCCTGGGAGGTTAGACGGCCTCTGTCTAGAAGCATTAGGCTACTGGGTGCATCAGATTCTTTTCCTCTGTACATTCAGAAACAAGGTCCTTGTACGATCTCTCTAGCTTCACGTGTGTTTCTATGGGTTTACCCTGTCTGGGCTTTACTTATCTCTCTGAATCTGTAGGTATTGTCTTTTGCCAAATTTGGAAAGTTTTTAGCTGTTATTTCTTCAAGTGCTTTGCCCTCTTTTTTCCTCTCCTTGGATTTTCCTGACACAAATGTTAGATCTTTGATTATAGTCTCAACCGGTCTCTGAGACTCTTTTCACTTTTTCTCTGTTTTCTCTCTGTGTTCATTGATTCTTTCCTCGTCTCTGAGACGCTTTTCACTTTTTCTGTTTCCTCTCTGTGTTCATTGATTCTTTCCTCGTCTCTGAGACGCTTTTCACTTTTTCTCTGTTTCCTCTCCGTGTTCATTGATTCTTTCCTCGGTCCCTTCTGTTCTTTTACTGAGCTCATCCACTGAGTTTTTCATCTCAGTTATTATATTTTTTAGTTCTTCAATTTCTGTGTGTTCTTCTGTTTCTTTTCTGAGACTTCTTGTTTTTCATTTGTTTGCAGTGTGTGCATAAACTGGTCGTTGAAGCATTTTATGATGGCTGCTTTAAAATCATTTGTTAGGTAATTCTAACATCTCTGTCATCTCAGTGTTGGCATCTATTTTTTCATGGCATGCCTTTTTTCATTCAGTTGAAGATCTTCCTGTTTCTTTGTATGATGAGTGACTTTCAGTTGAGTCCTAGATATTTTTATAATATATTCTGAAACTCTGGATCTCATTTAATTTCTGCTTTAACTGACTTTCTGTGACTCCACACCGGCAGGGGAGGGGTATGCCCTGCCTCATCAGGGTCAGGTAAAGGTGAGAAGCCAGGTTTTCTCACATGGGCTCTGGTTGGCATCGAGTGTGTGTGTGTGTCTGTGGTTCCCCGTTACTCCAGGCAGGGGTGAGATTTCTGGCTCCCCATGTGGTCTCTACTGGCACCATGGGTGGGTGACACGATCACCACTGGGTAGTAGCGAATGTCTCAACTTGTTAGTAACCCTTCCCTGATAGCACCTCAGCAGGGAGGGGCTGGGTGGGAGTAGACCCAGGCTCCCCGCTTGGTCCCCATTGACACCACAGGGCCAGCTCCCCACAGGCTGGCTGAGAGGAGAGTCTCAGCTCCCTTTCTAGCCTTCTCTGACCCCATCCTGGGGTCGGGGTGTGGAGGGGGGCACCTCATTATAGCCTCTTGAGTGTGGAAATCTGGGCTCCCCTTGGCTTGCATGGGTGGGTGCTGGGACAGAAGTAGAGCCATTATTGTCTAAAATTTTCAGTTCTGCTGGGCGACCCCGTTCCTGTTCCTTTGACCAGAGAGAGTACGCTTTTGTTGGGGCTTTTTTTGGTCTACTCCAGTTATCATTTCTGGGTTGCCAGTATCTTCAGCTCCAAGTCTGAGACATAGGAGGCAAAAAGAAAGCCCAGGGAATTTAACACCTTGTCATTCCTGGGGTCCCAGGGTCCCTGGCCAGTCTGCCTAATTCTCTCCACCTATCAGCGTTTTCCCTGGTTTGTTTTACATATATGTCCATTATATATGTAAGGTATGTCCGTATATATTAGTTGTACTCAGTAGGAGGAATAGGGAAAAGTACCTCGAATCCATCTTCACTGAAGTAAAAGTCATCTATTATTGTTATTTTAAAAATCTTTTTAAAAGAGCAGTTTTAGGTTCACAACAAAATTGAGAGGTAAGTACCAAGATTTCCCATGTACTCCCTCTCCCGCCCATGCATAATATCCCCCATTATCAACGTCACTCACCAGACTACATTTGTTACCAGGGATCAACCCATTACTCAAAGTCCATAGTTCACCTTAGGTTTCACCCTTGGTGTTGTACGTTCTGTGGGTTTGGACAAATGTGTAATGACTTGTATCCATAATTATAACATCATACCAAGTATTTAAACCACCCTAAAAACCCTCTTTGCTCTGCCTATTCATGCCCCCCTCCCCAACTGACCTTATTGCTTCCATAGTTTTGCCTTTTCTAGAATGTCATATAGTTGGGGTCATACGGTACATAGCCTTTGCAGATTGACTTCTTTCACTTAGTAATATGAACTTAAGTTTCCTTCATATCTTTGTTATGGCTTGAGAGCTCATTTCTTTTTAGTGCTGAATAATATTGCACTGTCTGGTTGTATCACCTTGTATTTATCCGGTCACTTACTGAAGGACATCTTGGTTGCTTCCCAGTTTGGGCAATTATAAATAAAACTGCTATAAACATCCATGTGCAGGTTTTTGTGTAGACGTGCCTTCAAATTCTGTGGGTAAATTTCCAGGGGAGTGATTGCTGGATCATATGATAAGAGTATGTTTAGTTTTGTAAGATCTTGCCAAACTGTCTTCCAAAGTGGCTGTACCACATTGCATTCCCATCAGCAATGTGTAAGAGTTCCTGTTGCTCCACATCCTGGCTGGGTTGGTGTTGTCAGTGTTCTGTATTTGGGCCATTCTAATAGATGTGTGCTGGTATCTCATTGTTTTAATTTGCATTTCCTGATGACATGGTGTGGAGCATCTTTTCATATGCTTCTTTGCCATTTGTATGTCTTCTTTGGTTGCACATCTGTTAAGGTCTTTGATCCATTTTTTAGTTAGGTCATTTGTTTTCTTATGTTGAATTTTAAGAGTTTTTTTGTATATTTTGGATAACAGTCCTTTTTTAGATGTGTCTTTTGCAAATATTTTCTCTCAGTCTGTGGCTTGTCTTCTAATTCTCTTGACATTGTCTTTCACATACCAGAAGTTTTTAATTTTAATGGTCTAGCTTATCGATTATTTCTTTCATGGATTGTGTCTTTGATGTTGTATCTAAAAAGTCATTGCCATACCCAAGGTCATCTAGGTTTTCTCCTATGTGATCTTCTAGGAGTTTTATAGTTTTGCATTTTATATTTAGGTCTATGATCCATTTCGAGTTAATTTTTGTGAAGGGTGTAAAGTCTGGGTCTAGATTCAATTTTTTGGCATATGTGGATGTTCTGTTTTCCAGCACCATTTGTTGAAGAGACTATCTTTGTTACACTGTTTTGTTTTTGTTCCTTTGTCAAAGATCAGTTGACTATATTTATGTGGGTCTATTTCTGGGCGCTCTATTCTGTTCCATTGATCTATTTGTCTAGTCTTTTGCCAATACCACACTGTCTTCACTACTGTAGCTTTTAGTAAGTCTTGAAGTCAGGTGGTGGTCAGTCCTCCAGCTTTGTCCTTCTTCAATACTGTGTTCACTATTCTGGGCCTTTTGCCTCTCCATGTAACCTTTTGGATCAGTTTGTCAATATTCATAAAATAACGGTATGATTTTGATTGAGATTGCATTGAATCTATAGATCAAGTTGGGGGCTTCCCTGGTGGCGCAGTGGTTGAGAGTCTGCCTGCCGATGCAGGGAACATGGGTTCGTGCCCCGGTCCGGGAAGATCCCACATGCCGCGGAGCGGCTGGGCCCGTGAGCCATGGCCGCTGAGCCTGTGCGTCCGGAGCCTGTGCTCTGCAATGGGAGAGGCCACAACAGTGAGAGGCCTGCGTACCGCAAAAAAAAAAAAAAAAAAAAAAAAATATATATATATATATATAGATAGATCAAGTTGGGAAGAGCTGGCATCCTGACAATACTGAGTCTTCCTCTTCATGAACATGGGATATTTCTCCTTTTATTTACTTCTTTTTTGATTTCTTTCATCAGAATTTTAGAGCTTTTCTCATGCAGATCTTGTACATATATTGTTAGATTTATACTAAATGTTTAATTTTAGCGTGTACTAAATGGTATTAAATTTCAGATTCCACTTGTTCATTGTTGGTATACAGGAAAGTGATTGATTTTTGTATATTAACTTGAATCCTGCAACCTTGCTATCATCACTTATTAGTTCCAGGGTTTTTTTGTTGTTGTTGATTCTGTTGGGTTTTCTATACAGATAATCATGTCACCTGTGAACAAAAACGATTTTATGTCTTCCTTCCCAATATGTATACCTTTCCCCCACTTGGTTGCCTTATGGCATTAGTAAGGACTTCCAGTATGATGTATGAAAGGACTGGTGAGAGGGAATATTATTTTTTTAAAAATCCACATTATCACATTTTCGTGTAGTTTTGTTTGTACTATTCTGATTTTAATAGTATTACTGATCTTATAGACTAGGAAATGCTGAAGAGCACAGGGGAGCCAATATCACCATGCAACAGGGCACTGTCCTAGCCTCTACCCTGTTCAAAATTCTTACAGATAGCTGAGGTGAATGCCTAAAGGTAATGATATATCTGCATCTCAAAAAACTGGGAGTGATAGTTAATACCTAGGATCATAAAATCAAGGTCCAGAAAACCTTGATAAAATTGTATTTATAAAATATCACATTAGGAATTTTGTTTCTGAAAATAAATTATATAGTGTGGTATATTATATAAAGGGCAGAGCTGGTCTAATATTGGCTCTTATGGAGTGAGCAACAAGCAAACAAAAACAGAAGGAGGGTAGCACTTATATAATTAGAAATTAAATAAGAAGCAGAGGAAACCGATATTAATTCAGCCTGTAATCGGGGCCAAGCACTGACAGAGGCATTTTGTAGGTGCCAAGGAATCTAACACAATCCTGGACTATAGTAACAGGAGTTAGTAGCCGGAATACGGGAGGTAACTACCACACTGTGTGCTGAGAGGTGTCGGTGATTTGTGGACATCGTGCCCAACTGATTGAAGATGACCAGCATGGTGACAGGTCACACGAAAGGTCATTGAAAAAGGTTTAATTTGAAAGATGTCAGGTAGAAAAAAATGAATTATTCTGTCTAGAACCAGAAGTGCAAGGTAGTATGTTCCCTGTCAATGCAGTGGCAAAATGACCAGCTGTTAGGGATGAAAGAAAGTGATCTGCTTTAGGTGAGCATTGGACTAGATGACCTCTAAGGTTCCTTCCAAGAACCTAGGTACGTCTTTAGGCCAAGTTAGAAAAAGAATGGCAGAGCATTCATGTCATGGGGGTTTATCCTCACCAAACCGAGCACAGCTCGTCTCCAGCTTTAATGAGATTCAGACAGTGAGAAAGAAAAGAGGTATTTCCAGTTAAGACAAATTCCAGCTATTATCTTAGGAAACAGGAAATTCAGCGTTTTACAGGAGGAATGTGTGCCAATAAAAGCTGGAGTTAATTTCTAGGGGGACTATTATTCAAACAAAAGAGCCCTTGTTTTTGATTATGGAGTTCAAAAGTAATGGGATATGGGCGTTATAAGAGAGAGGCACCTGCTTCTGTATTAAAAAAAATTAATTTCCTATATGGAAATATTGTCTCCGAATTTAATCGTGAATGAGAAGGAAAAAGACTCAAGTGCTCTGCTTCATTTTGTGTTAAAAATAAAAAAGTGATTGAGGTTGCCACCTAGTGACTGTTTTCTGCTGTTCAATTTTAACTCTCAAACATGGGTCCCGTGGCAGTGATTTCGAACCTGGCTGTGCATTAGTATCACCTGGAAGTTTTCCTAAACTTTTGATTTCCAGGACCTACCTGAAGCTGAAATCAGAATCTTTGAGGTGGGGCTCTAGAGGGTCTGCTCTATTTTAAAGATCTTCAGATGACTCTACTGGACCTAGTCTACCACCAGTGTTCGGAATTAACTTCCCTGGGGACGTATTGTGTGTGGGATGAAGTGTCACAGCGCCAGATTTATTTAAAGTGCAGTATTTACGTACTTGCTGTAACAACTTGGTTTCAGCAACACGCAGCTTGGTGTTGCACATTTGTACCTGAAACTTAAGATAGGCTTAACATGGCTAGAGTTTACCCTACTACTAAATACAAAGATACACAATCAAAGATGTTTATTATAACACTGGTTTTAATACTGATTAACAAAAAACTGCTTCAGTGTTCATCAATAAAGTTTGGCTAAAAAATAACAGTAAATCCAAACATTGAAATTCTATGGGCGCTCTATTCTCTGTATGCTGACACCCCAGATGTATTATGTGCAGAAAGCAAGCTGTTATTTCTAGGAAAGAAGTGATTCTGGTGTAGCTGGTCTGGAACTGATCTCAGAAACACTGCATTAGTGAGTAGAGGCAGTAACAGTTGTGATACAAGGCCATGAACGGGGTCCAGGGATTTTCATTTTTAACGGGTTCCTCGAGTGATTTTGATGCAAATCAAAGTTTGAAATCACGAGCTGGTATCTTTCCAGTGACCCTCAAATCAGTCTCCTAGTTCTTCTCTAGGTTAGTGGACAGTCCAGAACTTCCTCTGTGTTAACCTGGCCCTGTGGGGATGCTTTCAGTCTATGATGAAGAGATACTGTGCCTTGTGGCTTGTCTCTATCAGCAAATGATGAAAATATGATTTAAAGTGAGTTTATAAGATGTCTTTCAGGGCTTTCCTGGTGGCGCAGTGGTTGAGAGTCTGCCTGCCGATGCAGGGGACACGGGTTCGTGCCCCGGTCCGGGAAGATCCCACATGCCGCGGAGCGGCTGGGCCCGTGAGCCATGGCCGCTGAGCCTGCGCGTCCGGAGCCTGTGCTCCTCAACGGAAGAGGCCACGGCAGTGGGAGGCCCGCGTACTGCAAAAAATAAATAAATAAGATGTCTTTCAAACACAGACCTTTAGACAGGCTCTTGCAAAACGAAACATTTTCCCAGTTTGTGGGTGGGGCTTCCCCAATTCACCCCAATGTGGAAAGTAATCTGGTGGCTGTCAAGCTGTGGTGAGCCATCAGGTCACATACAAATCAGTCGTTCGAGCAGGATATGACCACAGCATATGTCTCTGTAAAAGACAGAACAGAAAGTGTGACAAGGAAACAAAGAAGGAACCGAAGGAGCAAAAGTCAAAAGTGCAAAGGGTCATAAAGGGCTGATTTGAGATGTGTTTGCTGTTTTATGTTTCCCAAAGGCTTGGGTTCTGGGAGATTGTCCCTTATTTGAATTTTCAGCTAGTAGAATTTGCGAGCAATAATCCATGAGTCTGCAGTGTTCTACAAAGTCGCCTTTGTGCCCTGTCCAGTATTAGGTTGGTGAAAGGAAAGAGACCCTTACAGGGAGGGTCCCTCAGTTGGGCTCACGTGTTTTGTAACAAGGGGTGGGAGATTGGAGGGAATCAATGAAGATGGAGAATATGACTGTGAAAGCCTCTTCGGACCCCCAAGCCTCCCTGCAGCCAGTGGAAACGAGCCTTTACTCTGACTCTCCAACACATGGTGTTACAGGGATTACATAGTTGTTTTTGGTTTCTTTGGATGTGGACCATTTTTTAAAGTCTTTATTGAATTTGTTACAATACTGCTTCTGTTTCATATTTTGGTTTTTTGGCTGCGAGGCATGTGGGATCTTAGCTCCATACCAGGGATGGAACCCGCACCCCCTGCATTGGGAGGTGAAGTCTTAACCACTGGACTGCCAGGGAAGTCCCAGGGATTATATAGTTTCTTTTGTTTTGTTTTTGTTTTTTTTAACATCTTTTTAGGAGTATAATTGCCTTACGGTGTTGTGTTAGTTTCTGCTGTATAACAAAGTGAATAAGCTATATGTATACATATATCCCCATATACCCTCCCTCTTGCATCTCCCTCCCACCCTCCCTATCCCACCCCTCTAAGTGGTCGCAGAGCACCAAGCTGATCTCCCTGTGCTGCTTCCCACTAGCTATCTATTTTACATTTAGTAGTGTATATATGTCAATGCCACTCTCTCACTTCGTCCCAGCTTACCCTTCCCCATCCCCATGTCCTCAAGTGCATTCCCTACATCTGCGTCTTTATTCCTGTCCTGCCTCTAGGTTCATCAGAACCTTTTTTTTTTTTTTTAGATTCTATGTATAAGTGTTAGCATACGGTATTTGTTTTTCTCTTTCTGACTTCACTCTGACTCTAGGTCCATCCACCTCGCTACAAATACCTCAATATTGTTTCTTTTTATGGCTGAGTAATATTCCATTGTATATATGTGCCACATCTTCTTTTTCCATTCATCTGTTGATGGACACTTAGGTTGCTTCCATGTCCTGGCTATTGTAAGTAGTGCTGCAATGAACACGGTGGTACATGACTCTTTGAATTATGGTTTTCTCAAGGTATATGCCCAGTAGTGGGATTGCTGGGTCATATGGTAGTTCTATTTTTAGTTTTTTAAGTAACCTCCATACTATTCTCCATAGTGACTGTAACAATTTACATTCCCACCAACAGTGCAAGAGGATTCCCTTTTCTCCACACCCTCTCCAGCATTTATTGTTAGTAGATTTTTTGATGATGGCCATTGTGACCCGAGTAAGGTGGTACCTCATTGTAGTTTTGATTTGCATTTCTCTAATGATTAGTGATGTTGAACTCTTTTCATGTGTTTCTTGGCAATCTGTATACCTTCTTTGGAGAAATGCCTTCTGCCCATTTTTGGATTGGGTTGTTTGTTTTTTTGATATTGAGCTGCATGAGCTGCTTGTATACTTTGAAGATTAATCCTTTGTCAGTTGCTTCATTTGCAACTATTTTCTCCCATTCTGAGGGTTGTCTTTTTGTCTTGTTTATGGTTGCCTTTGCTATGCAAAACTGTTAAGTTTCATTAGGTCCCACTTGTTTATTTTTGTTTTTATTTCCATTTCTCTAGGAGGTGGGTCAAAAAGGATCTTGCAGTAATTTATGTCATAGAGTGTTCTGCCTATGTTTTCCTCTAAGAGTTTGATAGTGTCTGGCCTTACATGTAGGTCTTTAATCCATTTTGAGTTTGTTTTTGTGTATGGTGTTAGGGAGGGTTCTAATTTCATTCTTTTATATGTAGCTGTCCAGTTTTCCCAGCACCACTTATCGAAGAGGCTGTCTTTTCCCCACTGTATATTCTTGCCTCCTTTATCAAGGATAAGGTGACCATACGTGCGTGGGTTTATCTGTGGGCTTCTATCCTGTTCCATTGATCTATATTTCTGTTTTTGTGCCAGTACCATACTGTCTTGATTACTGTAGCTTTGTATTATAGTCTGAAGTCAGGGAACCTGATTCCTCTGGCTCCATTTTTCTTTCTCAAGATTGCTTTTGCTATTCGGGGTCTTTTGGGTTTCCATACAAATTGTGACGTTTTTTGTTCTAGTTCTGTGAAAAATGCCAGTGGTGGTTTGATAGGGATTGCATTAAATCTGTACATTGCTTTGGGTAGTAGTCATTTTCACAATATTGATTCTTCCAATCCAGGAATGTGGTATATCTCTCCATCTGTTTGTATCTTCTTTAATTTCTTTCATCATTGTCTTATACTTTTCTGCATACAGGTCTTTTGTCTCCTTAAGTAGGTTTATTCCTAGGTATTTTATTCCTTTTATTGCAATGGTAAATGGGAGTGTTTTCTTAATTTCATTTTCAGATTTTTCATCCTTAGTGTATAGGAATGCAAGAGATTTCTGTGCATTAATTTTGTATCCTGCTACTTTACCAAATTCATTGATTAGCTCTAGTAGTTTTCTGGTAGCATCTTTAGGATTCTCTATGTACAGTATCATGTCATCTGCAAACAGTGACAGCTTTACTTCTTCTTTTTCGATTTGGATTCCCTTTATTTCTTTTTCTTCTCTGATTGCTGTGGCTAAAACTTCCAAAACTATGTGGAATAATAGTGGTGAGAGTGGGCAACCTTGTCTTGTTCCTGATCCTAGTGGAAATGGTTTCAGTTTTTCACCATTGAGGATGATGTTGGCTGTGGGTTTGTCATATATGGCCTTTATTATGTTGAGGTAAGTTCCCTCTATACCTACTGTCTGGAGGGTTTTTATCATAAATGGGTGCTGAATTTTTTCGAAAGCTTTCTCTGCATCTATTGAGATGATCATATGGTTTTTCTCCTTCAAGTTGTTAATATGGTGTATCACATTAATTGATTTGCGTATATTAAAGAATCCTTGCATTCCTGGGATAAACCCCACTTGATCATGGTGTATGATCCATTTAATGTGCTGTTGGATTCTATTTGCTAGTGTTTTGTTGAGGATTTTTGCATCTATGTTCATCAGTGATATTGGCCTGTAGTTTTCTTTCTTTGTGACATCTTTGTCTGGTTTTGGTATCAGGGTGATGGTGGCCTCCTAGAATGAGTTTGGAAGTGTTCCTTCCTCTGCTATATTTTCGAAGAGTTTGAGAACGATAGGTGTTAGCTCTTCTCTAAATGTTTGATAGAATATGCCTGTGAAGCCATGTGGTCCTGGGCTTTTGTTTGTTGGAAGATTTTTAATCACAGTTTCAATTCAGTGCTTGTGATTGGTTTGTTCATATTTTCTGTTTCTTCCTGGTTCAGTCTCAGAAGGTTGTGCATTTCTAAGAATTTATCCATTTCTTCCAGGTTGTCCATTTTATTGGCATAGAGTTGCTTGTCGTAATCTCTCATGATCCTTTGTATTTCTTCAGTGTCAGTTTTACTTCTTTTTCATTTCTAATTCTATTGATTTGAGTCTTCTCCCTTTTTGTCTTAATCAGTCTGGCTAATGGTGTATCAATTTTTTTTATCTTCTCAAAGAACCAGCTTTTAGTTTTACTGATCTTTGCTATCGTTTTCTCCAGTTCTTTTCCATTTATTTCTTCTCTGATCTTTATGATTTCTTTCCTTCTGCTAACTTTGGAGTTTTTTTGTTCTTCTTTCTCTAATTGCTTTAGGTGTAATGTTAGGTTGTTTGAGATGTTTCTTGTTTCTTAAGGTAGGATTGTATTGCTATAAACTTCCCTCTTAGAACTGCTTTTGCTGCAGTGTATTGTTTAGCCTCCACTTATTTGTATTTTTACAGATTTTTTTCCTGTAGTTGATATCTGGTCTCATAGTTCTGTGGTCGGAAAAGATACTTGATATGATTTCAGTTTTCTTAAATTTACCAAGGCTTGATTTGTGACCCAAGATATGATCTATCCTGGAAAATGTTCCATGAGCACTTGAGAAGAAAGTGTATTCTGTTGTTTTGGGATGGAATGTCCTATAAATATCAATTAAGTCCATCTTGTTTAATGTATCATTTAAAGCTTGTGTTTCCTTATTTATTTTCCTTTTGGATGATCTGTCCATTGGTGAAAGTGGGGTGTTAAAGTCCCCTACTATGATTGTGTTGCTGTCAATTTCCCCTTTTATGGCTGTTAGTATTTGCCTTATGTATTGAGGTGCTCCCATGTTGGGTGCATAAATATTTACACTTGTTATATCTTCTTTTTGGATTGATCCTTTGATCCTTATGTAGTGTCCTTCTTTGTCTCTTGTAATAGTCTTTGTTTTAAAGTCTATTTTGTCTGATATGAGAATTGCTACTCCAGGTTTCTTTTGATTTCCATTTGCATGGAATATCTTTTTCTATCCCCTCACTTTCAGTCTGTATCTGTCCCTAGGTCTGAAGTGGTCTCTTGTACACAGCATATATACGGGTGTTGTTTTTGTATCCATTCAGCCAGTCTATGTCTTTTTGTTGGAGCATTTAATCCATTTACATTTAAGGTAATTATTAATATGTATTTCCCTATTACCATTTTCTTAATTGTTTTGGGTTTGTTTTTGTAGGTCTTTTCCTTCTCTTGTGTTTCCTGCATAGAGAAGTTCCTTTAGCGTTTGTTGTAAAGCTGGTTTGGTGGTGCTGAATTCTCTTAGCTTTTGCTTGTCTGTAAGGTTTTTATTTCTTCATTAAATCTGAATGAGATCCTTGCTGGGTAGAGTATTCTTGGTTGTAGGTTTTTCCCCTTCATCACTTTAAATATGTCCTGCCACTCCCTTTTGGCTTGCAGAGTTTCTGTTGAAAGATCAGCTGTTAACCTTATGGGGATTCCCTTTTTTGTTATTTGTTGTTTTTCCCTTGCTGCTTTTAATATTTTTTCTTTGTATTTAATTTTTGATAGTTTGATTACTATGTGTCTTGGCGTGTTTCTCCTTGAATTTATCCTGTATGGGACTCTCTGTGCTTCCTGGAGTTGATTAACTATTTCCTTTCCCTTGTTAGGGAAGTTTTCAATTATAATCTCTTTAAATATTTTCTCAGCCCCTTTCTTTTTCTCTTTTTCTTCTGGGACCCCTATAATTCGATTGTTGGTGCATTTAATGTTGTCCCAGAGGTCTCTGAGACTGTCCCCACTTCTTTTCATTCTTTTTTCTTTATTCTGCTCTGCAGGTGTTATTTCCACTATTTTATCTTCCAGGTCACTTATCCATTCTTCTGCCTCAGTTATTCTGCTGTTGATCCCTTCTAGAGAAGTTTTAATTTCATTTATTGTGTTGTTCATCACAGTTTGTTTGCTCTTTAGTTCTTCTAGGTCCTTTTTAAATGTTTCTTGTATTTTCTCCATTCCTTTTCCAAGATTTTAGATCACCTTTACTATCATTATTCTGAATTCTTTTTCAGGTAGACTGCCTATTTCCTCTTCATTTGTTAGGTCTGTTGGATTTTTACCTTGCTCCTTCATCTGCTGTGTGTTTCTCTGTCTTCTCATTTTGCTTAGCTTACTGTGTTTGGGGTCTCCTTTTGGCAGGCTGCAGGTTTGTAGTTCCCGTTGTTTTTGGTGTCTGCCCCCAGTGGCTAAGGTTGGTTCAGTGGGTTCTGTAGGATTTCTGGTGGAGTGGACTGGTGCCTGTGTTCTGGTGGTTGAGGCTGGATCTTGTCTTCCTGGTGGGCAGGACCACATCCAGTGGTGTGTTTTGGGGTGTCTGTGGCCTTATTATGATTTTAGGCAGCCTCTCTGCTAATGGGTGGGGTTGTGTTCCTGTCTTTCTAGTTGTTTGGCATAGGGTGTCCAGCACTGTAGCTTGCTGTTTGTTGAGTGGAGCTGGGTCTTGATGTTGAGATGGAGATGTCTGGGAGATTTCCACTCTTTGATATTACGTGGAGCTGGGAGGTCTCTTGTGGACCAATGTCCTGAACTTGGTTCTGCCACCACAGAGGCACAGCCCTGACGCCTGGCTGGAGTACCAAGAGCCTGTCATCCACACGGCTCAGAATAAAAGGGAGAAAAGAAAAGAAAGAAAGAAGAAGATAAAATAAAATAAAGTTATTAAAATAAAAAATAATTATTGAAAAAAATTTTAAGTAATTAAAAAAAGAAGAAAGAAAGAAGGAAAGAAAGAAGAGAGCAACCAAACCAAAAAACAAATCCACCAATGATAACAAGCGCTAAAAACTATACTAAAAAAAGAAAAAGAAGGAGAGAACCCTAGGACAAATGCTAAAAGCAAAGCTATACAGACAAAATCACACACAGAAGCATACACATACACACTCAGAAAAAGAGAAAAATGGGGGAAAAAATATATATCTTTGCTCTCGAAGTCCACCTCCGCTATTTGGGATGATTCATTGTCTATTCAGGTATTCCACCGATGCAGGTACATCAAGTTGATTGTGGAGATTTAATCCGCTTCACCTGAGGCTGCTGGGAGAGATTTCCCTTTCTCTTCTTTGTTCGCACAGCTCCGTGGGCTCAGCTTTGGATTTGGCCCCGCCTCTGCATGTAGGTCGCCTGAGGTCGTCTGTTCTTCACTCAGACAGGACGGGGTTAAAGGAGCAGCTGCTTCGGGGGCTCTGGCTCACTCAGGCCAGGGAGAGGGAGGGTTACGGATGCGGGGCGGGCCTGTGGCAGCAGAGGCAGCGTGACGTTGCACCAGCCTGAGGCGCGCCGTGCGTTCTCTCGGGGAAGTTGTCCCTGGATCCCGGGACCCTGGCAGTGGCGGGCTGCACAGGCTCCCCGGAAGGTGGGTGTGGAGAGTGACCTGTGCTCGCACACAGGCTTCTTGGTGGCGGCAGCAGCAGCCTTAGCATCTCATGCCCGTCTCTGGGGTCCGTGCTTTTAGCCGCGGCTCGCGCCCGTCTCTGGAGCTCCTTTAAGCGGCGCTCTTAATCCCCTCTCCTTGTGCACCAGGAAACAGAGGGAAGAAAAAGTCTCTTGCCTCTTCGGCAGCTCCGGACTTTTCCCCGGACTCCCTCCCGGCTAGCCGTGGTGCACTAACCCCTGCAGGCTGTGTTCACGCCGCCAACCCCAGTCCTCTCCCTGGGATCCGACCGAACCCCGAGCCTCAGCTCCCAGCTCCGCCTGCCCCAGTGGGTGAGCAGACAAGCCTCTCGGGCTGGTGAGTGCCAGTCGGCACCGATCCTCTGTGCGGGAATCTCTCCACTTTGCCCTCCGCACCCCTGTGGCTATGCTCTCCTCCACGGCGCCAAAGCTTTCCCCCTCCGCCACCTGCAGTCTCCACCCACGAAGGGGCTTCCTAGTTTGTGGAAACCTTTCCTCCTTCACAGCTCCCTCCCAGAGGTGCAGGTCCCGTCCCTATTCTTTTGTCTCTGTTTTTTCTTTTTTCTTTTGCCCTACCCAGGTACGTGGGGAGTTTCTTGCCTTTGGGAGGTCTGAGGTCTTCTGTCAGCGTTCAGTAGGTGTTCTGTAGGGCTTGTTCCACATGTAGATGTATTTCTGATGTATTTCTGGGGAGGAAGGTGGTGTCCATGTCTCACTCCTCCGCCATCTTGAAGCTCCCCCTGAAGTTTTTTTTTTTTTTTTTTTTTTGCGGTACGCGGGCCTCTCACTGTTGTGGCCTCTCCCGTTGCGGAGCACAGGCTCCGGACACACAGGCTCAGCGACCATAGCTCATGGGCCCAGCTGCTCTGCGGCATGTGGGATCTTCCCGGACCGGGGCACGAGCCTGCGTCCCCGGCATTGGCAGGCGGACTCTCAACCACTGCGCCACCAGGGAAGCTCTGAAGTTGTTTTTGAAACGCAGGCTTCATAGTGTCTTAAAAACTAATGCATCTTGAGTATCTACTTGGTTGAAAATGGGTCCTAATAAGACTGAGTGAGAGGGACTTCCCTGGTGGCGTAGTGGTTAAGAATTTGCCTGCCAATTCAGGGGACATGTGTTCGAACCCTGGTCCGGGAAGATCCCACATGCTGTGGAGCAACTAAGCTCGTACGCCACAACTACTGAGCCTGCGCTCTAGAGCCAGACATCCACAACTACTGAGCCCGTGTGCCACAACTACTGAAGCCCACATGCCTAGAACCCATGCTCTGCAACAAGAGAGGCCAGTGTAATAAGAAGCCCGCACACTGTAACAAAGAGTAGCCCCCACTTGCTGCAACTAGAGAAAGGTCACGTGCATCAACGAAGACCCAAAGCAGCCAAAAATAAATAAATAAAAGTAAATAAATAAATTTATTAAAAAAAAAAAAGACTGAGTGAGGAGACAAGGTTGTTTCTTATGGATTATAGCAGTTGCCCTTAAGTTGTCCCTACATCCAGTCTTCTGCCTTCCAACTCCCCCTACCCAGTCTTTCTTAAGCTCTAAAATATATGTAGTATAATTTAAAGTCATTGACTATCAAGCCCTCATTTGCCCGTTAAAGCTCACTGTCAGCAGCCCTTCTGCGTGCGTAATACCTCAAGGAAAATGGATTTTACTAATCTTTGCTCTTTCCTTCAGCTAGAGTTCATCTCTTTCCTCAGAACCCCTATAATCACTTTATGTTTCTATTATTGAACTTACCACAGTCTGCCTTGTATCTTTTCTATCCCTTTCTTCTTGACTAAATTACAGTCTTAATAAGAGCCAAGCGCATCTCTTTTCTTCTGACCCCCATGTAGTTTTGTAAAATGTGGTCCTTCAGTAAATGCTCTTCAACTGACCTGAATGTTATATCAAACAGGATCATGTATCTTGACTGGCTGGAGTTGCCAAGAACAGTTTAATTAGGGCTACAAAATCAAGGTAGATATTTACAAGCTGAGAAATCTAAAACAGTGAGGCTGGAGAGAGTAGCAGATGCGGAAATAAATTCCATAGCCTGGTGTGATCTTTTCTTTTTGGGCACAAGGTGGCAGACAGTGCCCACTTCAGTAATTGCATGCAAGGCAGCTTAGTGAGGCGGAAATTTTCTGCCCTAGTTTGGAAATCTATGTTTACTTAAAAAAAAAAAAAAAGAAAAAAAGTGAAGCTAGTGCAGCTTGATGGCTGAAACCTGGGTTTGGATGAAGCACAGACCCACTATCTGACTGGAGGCTGTGCTCCCGGATCTCTGGTCCTTCTGTTTGGGACTCACCCCTCCATGTCTGCATCATCCCTTAGCAACGTATCATGGATATTGAAACATTTAGAGTTTCCCTTAAATGGATGAAGGAAATCAAATGTTGTCAGTGTTTTGAATAAATATGCATGAACACTGAGGCTTGGAAGGAGGAAACAAAATCTGACCAGAGAATTGAAATGTACAGTTTCCACACTAGGTAGCAGACTAGGACAGACAATCTTTGGAAGGTCCCACCTATAATCACCCAAAGAAAACATTAGTTTTTCTCTATCAGCTCATTTTTTTGTCTCTACAACAGCAAGTGTTTTTCATGTGATCAGACCTTTCACATGTAAAGGTCTGATACAATCTAGATATAACTATAGCAGGTTGATTTCAATTCATTTATCTGCGATTTAAATGCTAGTATAGTTTTCTTCACTTCATTAATTGCCTTCAGTCCTTTAAAAAAGCAAAGTACCTGTACTAGGAATAGTTTACTTGGGAATTCTGATTGTGACTAATTTATTAGGTGATATGTTAAGTGTTTCTGTTGATACTGGTTTCTGTTATACCCAGGAGATGGAGAAGAACTGAGGGGGAAAAAGTATTCCTTGTGTGCAGATTCTAAGAAGCATTTCTTTCAGGTTCTCTCTCTTTAGAGATATATGTGTATGTGTGTGTGTATGTATATATATATATATATATATATATATATATATATATATATATATACATACACACACACATACACATGCTTACATATTCATATATGTGCATAAATATATACATACACTCTCCATGTGTATGTCTCTATATACATACATTCATATATATAATGTATATTATGTATTATCTCTGTCTGTGTGACAAACATATGGTAGTACAGTGAGTGTTTAAGGGCAGAGACACTGGAGCTTGACTGCCTGGATACAAATCCTAGCTTACTAGTTGGATCATTTTCTAACAGTTCTATGCCTCAGTTTTCTCATCTGTAAATGGGGATAATAACACTACTTGTGTAATAGGGTGGCTGTGCAGAGTAGAGGATTTAACAGAGCATGGCCCAGGTTAGCCATTGTTATTTGAGTGTAACTGACGCATGGCACAGGTTAGCCATTGTTATTTGAGTGTAACTGACGCATGGCCCAGGTTAGCCATTGTTATTTGAGTGTAACTGATGCATGGCACAGGTTAGCCATTGTTATTTGAGTGTAACTGATGTGTGGCACAGGTTAGCCATTGTTATTTGAGTGTAACTGATGCATGGCCCAGGTTAGCCATTGTTATTTGAGTGTAACTGATGTGTGGCCCAGGTTAGCCATTGTTATTTGAGTGTAACTGATGCATGGCCCAGGTTAGCCATTGTTATTTGAGTGTAACTGATGCATGGCCCAGGTTAGCCATTGTTATTTGAGTGTAACTGATGCATGGCACAGGTTAGCCATTGTTATTTGCGTGTAACTGATGCGTGGCACAGGTTAGCCATTGTTATTTGAGTGTAACTGATGCGTGGCACAGGTTAGCCATTGTTATTTGCGTGTAACTGATGCGTGGCCCAGGTTAGCCATTGTTATTTGAGTGTAACTGATGCGTGGCCCAGGTTAGCCATTGTTATTTGAGTGTAACTGATGCATGGCCCAGGTTAGCCATTGTTATTTGAGTGTAACTGATGCATGGCACAGGTTAGCCATTGTTATTTGAGTGTAACTGATGCATGGCACAGGTTAGCCATTGTTATTTGCGTGTAACTGACGCATGGCCCAGGTTAGCCATTGTTATTTGAGTGTAACTGATGCATGGCACAGGTTAGCCATTGTTATTTGAGTGTAACTGATGCATGGCACAGGTTAGCCATTGTTATTTGAGTGTAACTGATGCATGGCACAGGTTAGCCATTGTTATTTGAGTGTAACTGATGCATGGCACAGGTTAGCCATTGTTATTTGAGTGTAACTGATGCATGGCACAGGTTAGCCATTGTTATTTGAGTGTAACTGATGCATGGCACAGGTTAGCCATTGTTATTTGAGTGTAACTGATGCATGGCACAGGTTAGCCATTGTTATTTGCGTGTAACTGATGCGTGGCACAGGTTAGCCATTGTTATTTGAGTGTAACTGATGCATGGCACAGGTTAGCCATTGTTATTTGAGTGTAACTGATGCGTGGCACAGGTTAGCCATTGTTATTTGAGTGTAACTGATGCATGGCACAGGTTAGCCATTGTTATTTGAGTGTAACTGATGCATGGCACAGGTTAGCCATTGTTATTTGCGTGTAACTGATGCATGGCACAGGTTAGCCATTGTTATTTGCGTGTAACTGATGCATGGCACAGGTTAGCCATTGTTATTTGAGTGTAACTGATGCGTGGCACAGGTTAGCCATTGTTATTTGAGTGTAACTGATGCATGGCACAGGTTAGCCATTGTTATTTGAGTGTAACTGATGCATGGCACAGGTTAGCCATTGTTATTTGAGTGTAACTGATGCATGGCACAGGTTAGCCATTGTTATTTGAGTGTAACTGATGCATGGCACAGGTTAGCCATTGTTATTTGAGTGTAACTGATGCGTGGCACAGGTTAGCCATTGTTATTTGAGTGTAACTGATGCATGGCACAGGTTAGCCATTGTTATTTGAGTGTAACTGATGCATGGCACAGGTTAGCCATTGTTATTTGAGTGTAACTGATTTATCCCATAGCTTATACTACAGCTTTTATTTAGTTAAAAAAAAATGTACCTTCTGTCTACCCAATGTGGGAGTTTAGATTTTTTGAAAGCACCATAATGTGGTATTGACATTGACTTGTATTCGTTTGTGTTATATAGATTATTCAACTCGATAATTAAGGTGCTGTACAGAAAGTGTCAGTCATGATTTCTCTTTGGGAACTGTCGTCTCAAAGAGACAAGAGAAATAATATGCACCTTGATTACTGTATTCCCTATCTCTCTCTCTCTTTCTTCTTCTCTTAGCCCTTCTCCTTGAGAAGAATGTCAAAGATGGAGAGGTGTATTCATTAGGAATTCAACTCAGCTATCAATAACCACCCAAACAGCAGTTGCTTAACAAATCGAGAATTGTTGAAGGAAAGAAGCTGATGGGGATGGTTGAGAGACATCTCTGTGATTTTTCCGTCCTTTTGTGTTAGAAAACCTACACTCCTCCTATCTCGTTTACTCTCACACTGCTATCACATTCACACTTCTGACACCAGATGTATGGGGTCTTTTTCCCCACACCAAGTATGTCTGTGACCCTAGCTGGGTGTCCCCAAATTTAACTCAGTTCTGACACTATCTACCCAGAGATAGTGTCCGATCTCACAGATTAGGGGCTCAGTCCTACAAGACTGCCTCCGTCCCCCACTTCAGATGCCAATGGCAAGTCCACATTGTCACTTGTGCTTCCAACCTATTGCCTGTTGATTGGAGGTTCCCAATACCCCCTCCTTGGGTTCCGTTAATTTGCTAGAGTGGCTCACAGAACTGAGGAAAACAGTTTATTACTGTTTACCAGTTTATTGTAAAGTGATATGATAAAAGATACAGATGAACAACCAGATGGAAGAGACGTGTAAGGCAAGTTCTGTGGGAAGGGATGCCGAGCTTTCATGCCCCTCTGGGTGAGCTATTCTCCTATGATGTGTTCACACAACATGGACCCTCTCTGAACTCCACATTTTGGGGATTTTTATGGAGGTTTCATCACATAGGCATAATCAACTATAAACTCCATTTCCAGCCCCTCTCCCCTCTCTGCAGAATAGGGGGTAGGGTTGAAAATTTCAAGCTTCTAATCGTGGCTGGGTCTTTCTGGTGCCCACTCAGAGTCACCTCATTAGAACAAAAGACACTGCTATCACCCAGGAGATCCAAAGGGATTTAGGAACTCTGTGTCAGGAACTAGGGTCAAAGACCAAATATTAGAACAAAAGATGGTCCTAGTGCTCTTATCACTTAGGAAATTACAAGGGTTTTAGTAGTTCTGTGCCAGGAACTGGGAACAGATACATATATGTGTGTGTGTGTGTGTGTGTGTATACACACACACACACACACACACACACACACACATATATATATATATATATATATTTTCCTATTATCTCATGCCCTTCCTTCATGGTCACAGAATGGCTGCTGCACCTCCAGGCTCCATGTTGATGTTGATATTAAGCAAAGAAGAATAGGGTAAGAAAAAAAGGACAGGTGGTACTAACTGTGTACACTCTCTTACCAAGAAGACAAAAAGCCTTCCAGAACTCCACTCCTCTCTCTGACCAGGAGACTTAGGGTTAATTTCCAGAATGGTGTCACAAGGCTATTAGCTGGAAAAGCATCTACGCTAAAAGCCAGAAAAAAGGAATAGGGCTGAGATGATTTGGAATCAGCCGATGAGTAATGTCTGCCGAAGTAAGTTTTCGTCCTGGTTTCGCACTTGTGCTTCTCCTTCTCAAGTTCTCCCTGTTGCCCTCCCTCCACCCCATTCACCTCTTTGTCTAGAAGGAGGTAGAACTGAGAAAAGTGATAACCTGGAGAGTTGCTTCAGGAAGTAAAACTTGCTTTACTAGAAGTTATAAACGTGCAACAGAGGAAAGAGCATAGAAGGACATGAAGCAGGGTATCTTTATTAGAGCAGAAGCCAAAGGAACCACTGGCTGGAGCAGAGTGGGATGTAGGGAGGCTCTCAGGCTTTACCCAGTGGATTCATTTCATAGCACTGCCTTTGCCAGAGGCAGAACTAATCCTGTTGTGTCTGAAATGGAGCACCGCAGACAACAGACTTCCTTATAGATCGTTTAATTACAGATTATCATATGAGAGAGATTGTTTTTCATGTCTACAGAGCAAACAACAAAGGAAGGGTTTTGTGACACAACCTATTTTTAAATAGTATCTATTCAAATGTTACCTATTCCATGAATTCTTTTTCCTTAAAAAAGCGTCATAACTTTGAATAGGACTTCATAAAGCATCATAACTTTGAATAGGATTTCATACTGTGACCATTAAAATAGCAACAGTTCTCCCCAGGAGGCCAGGTTTCTTGGCTTATTCAATTCCTGGCTCTGTCCATCTGATCTGCTGTCAGGTGGCTCCCCTTTATACTGTTAAGTCACAGTTGACCAAGTATCAAATCTTTATCCTGCTGGGAATTTCTAGTCACCATCGCTGTCACTGGAACTTCCACTGTCAGATGACTCACTACTGTCATGCTTTTTAGGGGGGCGAAACCTCCTATTGGAATGGGGCTTTCTGTAACCCCAGGAACCTCTGCTTTGCGACACACCCTTGTTCTGCATAGAATTATTTTGTCTGTGGGGCACAGAATAATTTTTCCTGCTGTGCGTTATTATGGTCCCTTCATTATTGGGGCCATTATGGGAACCTATTTCCTTTTTAATTTCATTATCAAGACCACGAGAAGGAATGAACTGGCCCTGACCTTTGCCCTTGCTCGGAAATCTTTGTTTTTCATTTGAGGTCACTTGATTCCTTTTAGAATGTTCTGTATCTTTTCTACTACTACCTTTGCCATTTTTCAGAATTTCATTAGTACTTTCAGCTCCATCACTACCGCCATCTTTTCTTTTGTCTTCTGTGGGTGCGTGAGGGTAATGAAACTCTATTTCCCCTTGACCAGCATTCTGGCTGCCGCCATCCACTCTGCTTCCTTCTTCTCCAGAGAGTTTCTTAAAATCGGTGCTACCTATGATGTTGTTGTTGCCCTCCACCAGGCTTACATCAGCAGCATTTGCCTTTTGGGCTGTTTCATCCCTGGTTCCAATGGTATTTCCGCCATTCCCTTCTTTCTCTGGGATCTCATTATAACCTGGTCCTCTCGCATCAGGATTAATGGTCTCAGCTTCACTTGGGCTGGAAAACTCTGTTTGAATATCTGTACCTTCTCGGTCAGGACGAACAGCATCTCCTTTACCAGAAATGTCTTTAAAAGGTGGACCATCTCCACTGAAAGGAGAGATACTGTCTTCCTGCCCTTGGAGATCTGGATAACCACTGCCTTCAAAGTCACTGGAGACCTGTTTGGCTTTGGGGAGCTGTTTTAGACAGTCCATGTTGTGGGTATTTTTGCTTTTTACTGGAATATTCTGGGCTTGGGAATCTCTTTGATGATTCTTCTTAATTTTTGAGGGGGCTTTAGCATAATTGGCACCTGCTGGAACCTTGCTTAAAACATTCCGGGCTTTGTTCTCCTTGTTTTCTTCCCTCAAGAGTTCAGTCACAGCCCCTGGCTCCATTATGTGGTGCATGTTATTTCTGATGAGAGCTTTGCCGTATTCTTCTTGGTCATGTAGTTTGCTAAGAGCATTGTCTCCATCCTCAGTCCCACGATTCCCAGTCGATTCAGGATAAATGGACGTCTTCAGGTCATTGTGGACATTTTCTTTGTTACTAATCCTGTAGTCTTTATTCATTGTCTGTCTATCTTCCAGAAGATTTTGAGATTTAGTGCTTTTGTTATTTTCATTGGTTCCAGGGAGGGACACGTCTTTCTCTTTTTCTCGGACAATGTTTTCTTGAGGCACTGGCTCTTGATTTCTTCTCTGGCCAGAATGGGGAAGAGCAATATTGTCTTTGTTCTTTTCTTCCTGCTAAAGTGTAATTTTCAACATAAAGTGGTTATTTTATGTTAAACTTTTAAAATTTAATAATTCTTAGGCAATAATAATAAATTTTAAAACCCCGCCAGATACTTAATAAAAAGAGTCTTTTAACTCAATAGAGATTTGTTGGTAGAGATAATTCTGGAATGGCCAAAGCAGGTTTCACGGAAAAAGAAGGATGAGAAAGGCTTAAAGAGTGGGTAAGGTTCAAATACATGTAAGGAAAATGGTGAGAACATCTTAAGAGTAAGTGGCATATTCACATGTTTGGAAACAGGAAACATTTGAAAGATAATATGAATAACATTATAAGGCTGGAGTAGAGAAATCCTAAAGAGAATAATAAAGAAGAGAATCCAAATAAGAGAAATAAGTTTGGAAATATAGATTAGGGCCTAATTTTAAAGGAGGACCTGACTTTAAAGAGGACACTGTGGTCCTCATCTTGTGACTAGTGACACATTGCAAGTGAAATGAAGTTCATCTTTCAAACATGATTTTTCTTGCTGTCATTCTCTCTCTCTCTCTCTCTCCCTCCCCCCACTCCCATTCTCTCTCTTTGCTTTCACCCTGGTCTTCAAAGGTATAAATCTTTTCCTCTTCTCTTTTTTCTCAACAGAAAATATACAAATAGAAGAATCTAGGTTCTGACATCCAAAGGAAATATTTTTAAGCAGGTGTTGGCCACCCTAGCTTTTGTCTGAAAAAGGATTCGTTAATTTTATTTTTTTCCCTCTTTTGTCATGTAATAAACCAGATTTGATAGTCTGGGTCAGTAGTTCTCAAATTTAGCATTTCTCGTAACTATTCGGAAGGCTTACTAAAACGGAGACTGTTGGACCCAACGGCCAGAGTTTCTGATTCAGTGGGCTTGGGGTGGGGCTCTGGAATCTGCATTTATGACAAGTTCCCAGCCAATGCTGATGCTGCTGGTCTGTGACCACCTTTGGAGAACCACTCTTCTGGATCCTAAGTTTAAGTAATGAGGTCCGGATGAGAAAAGTCCCTGAGACAATAATGGGATGAAAAGGAGAAAGTGGAGAAGAAGGGTAGAGTGTTTATGCCTGTATCTCAATTTGTCCTTTTTTGGGGGGGGGGTGGGGAAAGGTCTGTAAAATGCTGCTTCATAGGCTGCACCTTACCAACTCGAGGTACAGCCAAGGTGCAAGGAGCTTGAACAATGTGGTCAAGAAGAAAGAGGGGCTGAGATTGATTTTGCCCACACCACTCATTGTTTCTCTGTGGCACAGGCTAGATATGGAAGCATCTGAGAATGGCTAGGAGCTTTCCAGAGGGAGTGAAGTGGCTCTAGAAGGAGCAAAGTAGATGGAGTATATATACTAGGAACAAATGTGAGTCATACGCGAACAAAGGGGGGTCTACATTGTCCGTGAGAGCCAGGAGAGCCTGAATCACCGCTGCCCCAAGGCTGTACTGTCTGGTCCTAAGCTACCGTAGCCAGTGGCTTCATCTTAGGACACCAGCAGGGCAAGCAGTACGCAAGGGGTCGAGCAACATTGTCCCGTCCATGTCCGAGGATCCCACGTCTTCCTCTCCACTGTGGCTTGAGCCGTGTGTGTACATATGGTATATGGTATACGCTGGACGGTGTAGGCCACCCCCAACTCCCTCACGTGCGTGCACGCCATCTTAGGGGAAGAAGGAGCATCTGAGCATTTTTATCCAAAAGGGACTGGAGGGCTTCCTTAAAGAACTATTTCCATGAGTAGATAACCTTAAGTTTAAACAGGTTGAATTTAAATTAATTTCTGCACACTCCCTACCCTTTCATTAGCCCACAGGTAGGAGCTCTTGAGCAACGGAACAATTATAGACAGAATAAATACCGTACTTTCTCTCCACCACAGACCTGTAGGGTGAGCTGAAATTTACAACACCACCGCCGCATAGACCTCTGAACTGGCGGGTAACGTGAGATCAAAATAAGAGATATTTCTTGAGGAACTGGGACATGTAAGAAGTTGAGCTGGGTGCTACATGTTCTAAGCAATACCTGATGATTTATTGAATGGCAGAGGCAGCAGTCCTGCAGGGGTATGGAGGGTGGGCGTGAGGTGGTGTGACAGAGACCTTGTATTCAATCAGGGTCTGCACAGACAGAGGGTCAGAGCTTTGTAGAACCTGGGACTCCAGGCATAAGAATTTGGTTTTATTTTGCAAGGGATGAAGAGCTAGTGAAAGTGCATGACCAAGAGATTAACAAAATAAAAATCAGAGGTTTAGGAGGAATTGTGGTAAGAAAGGACAGTCCGGAGGTTGCTGCAGTGTCCAGGAATGAGATGTAATCACTCGGATTAGGATATGCCAAAGAAAAATGTCACAAAGGAAAGTCGTCTACTGGTGCCCAAATAGAAGAAGGGTTAATACCTAGAACGTTGACATGCAAAAATGAAGACAAGAGAAAAAGATAACTTCAATATTAGACGTGTTGACGTCGATGGGATATAGAACCTAAGCTCAAAAAGCAACATCCAGTTAGAGACTGAGTTGGGTGTCACAGCCTCCCAGCCCACGTCCTTTCCAGTTTCTATGACCTATGGTCAGCTTGAACATCCTTGAACATTTTATGAGCTAATTGCTTGTTACTTTTCATGTCAGATCTTTTCATTTATGGATATTCTAATTTCTTCAAGTTTTTTTTAAACCTGCAGCTAGTAACTAGTATCCGTTTTTTTCCTGATGCAGCAGTCTTTAAGGTTATTTCCTCTTTCACATAAAACCCTTCCAGGAAAGTCCAGGTTTTCTCCATATTCACTGGGTGCTTTCTCTTCTCCAGGTTGACATGTGCAGAGGCTCTTATTAGGTCACTATGTTCAGATCCATCCTCAAATAGGAGTACTGTTCTGCTTGGAAGACTGCCTGCTTTTATACATAAATCTTATTAATGTTGGAAGCTGTGGGGAATTGTTGACTCAGCTCACACTTGAACCTCAAGATAAAAATGGTTTACAGAAGTGCCCTCTATTCTTACAAAGCTGGCTCACACGCAGTATACAAAGGTTCCAAAGAGTAGTATTTTTAAGATATAACTTGAAATGACTTATTTGGGGAGAGTTATCATTATTCACTAATCTTTTATATTGGCAGGTATATTCTGAAAATAGATAAGGTTTTCTCATGAGGAAAAGTATAATAGAAAAAAAACGTTAGAGTGAATTATTTCTGAATAAAAAGTATTTTAAACATTTGACCTATTTTAAGACATTCCATCTGGGAAATTTTTACACAGACATTTCTATTTTCCTTTGCAAGTAAGTTCATTTGCTCACTGCTAATATACACTTTTGAGTTAAACAGGTGCATTATAATAATTCCTTCTTAATTTTTTCCCCTCCCTGTTCTGAAGTGGGAAGTTTCATTTTACATTCGGTGTTTTTACTGCTTTTAAAACAGTAACGTGTACACTAATGAATTGTGTACCTTTCTTTAAAGACTGAAGTTTTTATAAATAAAACATGAAACAACTTTTAAATTGTGATGTGTGATGGTCGATCATTTTTGCACTGCTTATGTTAAATGACTTCCTGGGGCACTGTTTACTGTATGGTGGTTGTACAGTCAGTTGGCTGATCTGCTTTTCTGTCTCCATGCCTTACCTCATATTATTCTTTTCATGGAGAACAGTCTCTCCCCACAAATGTTTGCTCAAACCCTACTCATCCTCCAAGGTCCAGTTCGCTTATTTCCATTACGTAGCTTTTCCTGAACACCACACTAGGAACTAATCTTTTCTGCTCCAAGCCCTGAAGCATGATTTTTTGGGTACCACTCACATAGCACTTTGCACATTCTGTCTCGGGTTATAATAATTTTTGTAAGCACCTTTTGTTTCTTTTCTAACTCTAAAATCCTGTAGAGAAAGAGTTAAGTTTTCTCAATCATTTTATCTCTCATAATATCTTGCACAACAGGAAGCTCTCAGCATGGATTTGTTACAACCAATAAGTTCAAAAGGCAGCTAGCTTTAGAGGTGCTAAGTCTTCGAGATGCGTATAAAGAATATTGAGCAGAACAGAATAACATTCTGAAGGGAAACTACTACTTTCATGGGGAATGAGGCCAGATTTGAAGAAAGTAAACAGTCCTTTTGCTGATGGCATTTTAAACTGTTTCTAGCTCTGTGGCCAGTGAGTCTGCAGGAAAGGACTGAGTGAAAAGAATTATTGTTTTATTCCAGTGACAATGCCCTTATTCTTTCTCTTCCAAGCATCCTGACACAGATGGCATCATCTGTGGGATGAATTTAAGGGACGCTAAAATGTGCTGCTTTTTAGGCTAAAATGGTTTCTTTCTAATCCATTCCCCCCTGCCGCATTAGAGCATATGGTAGAATATGTCCAGAAAACCTCCTTACAAAGGATCAAAGTTTATTCAGAAGCAATGACATCATGAAAAACTCAATGGGTGTCCAGTATCCACCAGCACCACATCTGCTGTGGCAGGTCCTGAAGCAGGGCAGGGTTTGGGCCAGGGCATGCGGTAGCCCATCTGTGTCAGGAAGACACTGGGACACAGAGTTCCATAGCAGAGACGCTCCGGGAGCCTGGGACCGTGGGAAAAAGATAAGGGCACCAGCCGTAGACAGAAACCCCAGAGAAGGCAAAAGTCAACTTTGTCTTCCCTACAGCTTCACCTCATGTTTGTCCAGAGTTTGGATCATGATAAAATCACTAGGATTCTGCTTACCTTCGCATCAGTTTGATTTTTCCTCCCAGACGAGGTATAAACATACTTGAAAAGATAATACCCATGTTTCTCATGGTGGCCCTTGTACATTATCTACAAAAACACAACATTACATTAAGGTGGGTTTATCTCTTACGAAGAAGTTTTCTGGCTCTCTTTTTGATAGTACAAGGTATTTTTAACTTGGGTCGAGTCTATTTCTGCATCTAACAAGTGGTGGTACATCTGATAACCGCAGGATGGCGTGTGTCAGCCAGTTCCTCAAGAGAGCAGCTTGTTCCTTTCTTTTCTATCTCTAAGTCTGTTTTCCCTGAGGACGACTGTCAAACAGTTCTCTCCCCCAGGGTGTATCAATCTTGTTACCAAATTTCAATGGAAATGGAGCACTTGGACATATCTTCGGGTAGGAGGAGGCAGAGGGGTGAGGTGAAAGGCAGATTTTACAGTATTCATGGTGATGGCAAATTGGCAAAACTCCCAGCATGAACATTCAGACTCCTAAGCTTGTGGCTTTTGCCTTTGCAGTTTTCAGCTGAGATAGAGAGCGGAAGATTGTTAGTTTTTAGAACAGAATTTTCTGAGACTGCAAGAAGAAACCGTGGTAGGCAGAAGTAAGTTGCAATTTGGTGACACGAAAAGCTGAAGGTACTCATTTAACTTTCTGGTTGCCTCTGGAAAACTAACTCCACGTACACGGAATTTCCCCATGAAGACTCGTTAACTCACTTCCCTTTGTTTTCTCCCTCATTTATCTCTCTGTTCTCACGTACGTGTGTGGGAAAATATTGTTCGCTAATAACAATATCCCAGAACTTTTACTCATCCCTCTGAAGGAAGAAATCATTGAAGAGAAAGAATTCCCATTCAGAAGGCTTTTCTCTTTTCTATCACACATTGTGTGAATTAAAGTGCCAAAATTATGCTGTATAATTTTTCCATTTCCATTCTGGGTACACAAGAATATTTTGACGGTTAAAAATGTCCTCTTATTGACTTTTCTCTTTACAGAGTTGGAAGGGGTGTATTTGAGAAGAATAATTCTGTTTACCCTCTGTTCTTCCACAGAGTCTTGCTTCATTTTCTCAGCCTGTGGTTGCAATGTCTGAAAGGAAACAAGAAATAATAAAACTTCACTAAACACTTCTTTCTTTCATTTCTTCAAACAGTGAATGTTTCCTTTCTTCTTCTCTCACTGGGGCGTATTATTCAATGTGGAAAATCATTCTGACTCAAAGACGATGGGCACACACATCACATTTGTTTCTGTATTGAAGGAGGATGCCGACCTTCCTCCCCCAGAGGGAGATAGTGCCGGCTCCACTACGGAACCACGTTCAAGTGCAGGAGAACAGCTGAGTTGGGAGGGGCACTCCAGGTGAAAAAGCTTGGATGTCATTGGTATCCACTGAAAAAGCTTTCCCTGGCACACTGGGGGTGTTCAGTATCAGTGAACCAAAATCAGAGTTGAGTGATGTGGATTGCATGTGCGTTGATTGTATAAGTTCAGTCATTGCTATTCGAGTTAAGGTAAGATGGTCCAGCAAGAGTGAAACCATAGCCCTGCACCTAAGGGGAAGGAAACCACCTGAGGATGGCGCTTCATTGTTGCCAGTTACCTGGGCAGTTTTTTCTTTCAGGAAGAGGGAAAATGACATTTTGAAAGGTTGTGTATTATAGAATGTGAGATACAGAATGACACTATAAACCATTAAGCTTTCCATTACTTCCACTATTAAAAATCCAGAATTTTACCTAACATCAAAACCAAGAAAATTACATCTTTTTTTTTTTTTTTTTTTTTTTTTGCGGTACGCGGGCCTCTCACTGTTGTGGCCTCTCCCATTTCGGAGCACAGGCTCCGGACACGCAGGCTCAGCAGCCATGGCTCACATACCCAGCCGCTCCGCGGCACGTGGGATCTTCCCGGACCGGGGCACGAACCCGCGTCCCCTGCATCAGCAGGCGGACTCTCAACCACTGCGCCACCAGGGAAGCCCTAGAAAATTACTTGTTTTCAATTCCGCAATAATTTTTCTCCCCTAACTGCGTATTTTATAATTCTACCCTTTATTGCCCTCTGCTGATGTCGGTTCTTGTGCATATAAATGTAGAGCATTGCATAACTCCTCAGAAATATCAAAACAGTTAAAATCGTTCTGGAAATGGGGGTACAGGAAAGAGAAAAAATAAAAAACGAGATGGGTAGATATTAAGCAAAAGAAAGAAATGACAGTTTGGGGTATTCGGTGTTTTCTTACAGAAGACACACACAACATGTATTAAAAGCATACTTGATGGTATGTTAAATACAGTTCACGATAATAAATCATGAACTTACAACAAGGTAACATAACAAAGTCTTTATAGTCTAATTGCATATCAATGAATATTAATTGAATTGCATGGCCCAACAATCATCTTTTATATTCTTGCACTTAAAGTTTTGTTTTTTAAGGAAACAAGAATGTCACCCTTAAATATGTCTTTTTGACATAAAAATTATTTTGAGCTGAAGGCAATTAAGAAGTAGAACATGTGGAAAAACCTTCCCCTTTTCTGCCTAAAGGCAGGAAATAAATTCTCCTTTTACTAGAGACAAACTCTTATCAGTCCAGAGATGGCACAGAAGAATCTTCAAACAAATCTTGTTAAACTAACCCTAATCTTCCTAGTTAGGGAAGAGAAGGACTCCATAGTCCTACCTGGACTTCCCCTATCCCCTTTATCTTGCCAGTTCTTCACAAATGTATTGTTTCTTTGTCTAAAAGGTATAAAATCTTCCTGCTCTGGTCACTTCTTTGGGTCCTCATTCTCTTGTGAAGGGCTTTCATGTACATGTAAAACTTTAATGTGCTCTTCTCCTATTAATCTGTCTTTCTCAGTTGAATTTTCAAACCCAGCCAGTGACTCAAAGAGGGTTGAGGAAAACCTTTTCCTCCCCTACAGTTTGAATTTTGATTATGATTCCAGAACATATGTAAGTGGCTTAGTACATACTAATTTCTGATACCACCGATCTGTCATTAAGTACTTTAGATAATTACTCAGATAGAATCCATATCTGAAAGAAAACATTACAGTTAGCCCTTCGTCATTCCAAATTTGTCTGTGTCCTTGCCGAACCTCTTTCATTTGAAATCTGCCCCCCTCCTTCCCCACCCGCCGCCCTTCACACCCACTTGGCAGCTCTCCTGCCCTTGAACGTGGCCCTGAAATGGAGACGGCATTGTTTCCCTCGGTCGAAGAAGACTGGCATCCTCTTTTTTTTTTTTTTTTTTGCGGTACGCGGGCCTCTCACTGCTGTGGCCTCTCCCGTTTGCGGAGCACAGGCTCCGGACGCGCAGGCTCAGCAGCCATGGCTCACGGGCCCAGCCGCTCCGTGGCATGTGGGATCTTCCCGGACCGGGGAACGAACCCGTGTCCCCTGCATCGGCAGGCGGACTCTCAACCACTGCGCCACCAGGGAAGCCAGGCATCCTCTCTGGACCGGTGGTCACTGGGCTGGTGCTGACACAGCACATTTCCTGGAAGGTGGTCGGAGATGCCACTGCAGCTGTTCTTCGGAACGTGGTGCTCAAAACAGGCTCGTCCTCGGCTGGTGGGATGAGCTGGGTCAGCAGGGCCCACGCCATCCTCCTTATGCCTAAGCCCGTGCCTCTGTGGCCCCGATTGCGCAAAGTCAGTCGTGTGCATCGGGCCTGGCAGATGTCTATTTTAAGCAGTACGTCCCCCAGAGGACTGCTACAGCATGTGTGCTGAAAGGGGACACGCCTTCCTCAGCTCCGGCTCTCCTCGCCGGTTGGTACAGCTCGTGCCCGTCAGTGCATTTCCCAGTTGGTTGCCCACTCGCTCAGGACCTATGCGTAAGTTCTTCTGACAACAGAATGACCACTCGCTTCCACGCTTTTCCAACTGAAAAGGTTACTCAGAGAAGTTAGGATGTTTTCCAGACACTATCTAATTAGCACTGTGTCTCCTTTGCAGAAAATATCGGTAGCACTCAGCATTTTCACAAGATGACTTCGTCACATCCTGAGCACTCATCTGGGTGAATCAGAGGCAAGAGAAGACACAAAAGGAAATTGGAGCTTGATCTGGGTTAAGCTGAGGGAGACTTCTTCCCATCTTTAGCCTCACTGATGAAGACAAAATCACCAGCAGGATCTCCCAGTGTTGCAGTGTTGCAAGAACTACAGGAAAGGTCTGGTCCCTTCATGTTATCGTGTAGCTATAAAGTCTAGTTGCTTAGTCATGGAGCATTCAAGTAAAATTCTCTCCGTTTTTGGTAAAATATTGAGAAATTCTTTTGACAGGTTATAATTTGGGTATATTTACTCACTAGCATTAGCTGATTGAAACACTGTGGCTGCCTATTGGTTTTCTCAAAAATATTTTCACTGGCGTTTCTCCAAAGGCAACATGTAGCCATCTTGTAATTCTTCTCACATGTTCGTTGAGGGCTTCCCTGGTGACAGACATTTGTGTCAAGTGTTGGATGGGTCCTCTTTGTGTGGTACTTTATTGTAACTGAACTAGGTAAGTGCTACTAATTTCAAAAGACATCGCTTAAAAGAAAAATAGAAGAAGAGAGCAAGAGATTATATGATGCGTAACTGAATCTGTAAATGCTTACTGGAGCTGCCAGGGTCAGACTGAAAAGGAGCAGTCCCAAACAGATGATTCGCATCTTTGAGAATCTCTGTAAAAAGACAATAATATTTTACCCTAAAGCATTGCCAGTTATGAACTGCAGCCATAACAATAAATAAAACAGAAAAGTCTATACAAACCTCCTTCCCCTTAGCAGTTCATTTCCTCTTGTTTAAAGAAAAACTACATATAATTTATAGCCAAGTGTAGAAACTTTAATCTGAGCTTTCATATGTCTTAATTATTCCAATGTGAAAATGAAAATTGTCCAATATTATGAAAACAATGAAGTTGGATAGAAATGGAGTTCATAGAGATATTTATTTGCTCTATTGTCAGCCCAAACTTTTCCCTTTTATCTTTAGAGAGAGACCATTTAATTGAATTATTTATATAATTCAGAATAACATTAAGCAAAGAGTCAATAAACTTTAACTTTAGATCAATAGAAATGATGTAATTTGAACAAGAGAGAGAAAAAAAGGGTTTTTAAATGACCATTCTTTTCTTTCAGTCCTTTATAAATATATTCTACTTCCTCAGGGACCTGTGTGATGGTAGCAGTGGTCAACCCAGAATTCTATCTCTTAGAGAGGAAGTAAAGCAAAATTGTTAAGAAATAGGTTTTAAAGTTAGATCTGGGTTGGAGTTCTTGGCTCTGTTATTTAATAACCAAGGGACCCTGGGCAAGTCATTTAAACTCTCTCAACTTTGGTTACCTCATTTGTAAGATCTGAATAATACTTAAACTTGTATCTAATGAAAAAATTCTTAGTTCTTTACACAGAGCCGGGCACATAGTAAGTGCTCAATAAAGGTTAGCTTTTGTCCTTAAAGAAAGAAACAGTTAAAAAAAAAGAATAACAGTAAGTTAGTATAGCACTCATAACGGACTCTAAATGAATCTGCCAGGGTGGCAGTCTTTACTGTGGGAATGAAATCTTGTTCACCACCGGCCCTGTGCCTGAATATATATCCTCGTACTCATTAGCAAGGTATATGAGGTGGAAGCCACCTGTGGGCTGGAGACCAAAGCAATTTATGTAATAGTTATATTAATAGCTAACATTATTGAAAACTAAAATGGGCCAAGCACTGTCCTAAAAATTTGACATATATTCAATTAATTGAGCTTCACAGTAACCCTGTGGAGTTAGGTGGCATTACTAGTCCTGTTTTACAGATTAGGAAATAGACACAAAGTCAAGTAACTTGTCCCAGAATTCCCAGGTGTTCAGGGGCAGAACTGGGATTAGCATCCAGCCAATGTAGCTCTAATGCCAGACTCTACAGCACCTTGAATAAGTTTCTACTCTTTTATCTTATTACAGAAAAATCTACATGTCGTTGATGTAAAGCAAGTCATAGTATTTTACTGGGATCCACAAAACGATGTTTAAAACACTAACATTTTCTTATGGATAAAGGTACATGTTTATATGCTAAGAGGATCTAGTGAGTTCACTTAAGTCAAGTAGCCATTAGATTGAAAAAGAAAGTCAACATAATTTTGAATGACTGATCTATTGGTTTTGATATTAAGTATTTTACTAACTACCACACAGACATAGAGCAACCAATATGAGAAGTAAAAATTTATATCACTGTTTGATATTACTTGAGAGAGAAGTACTTTTAACAGGAAAAATAATCTAAATACTGTTGCAATCTTTAACCAGTTCAAGGTAATAGCTTTTATTTGGAGAAATAAATATAACTTTTAAATGTATTCTAAAATCCTGGGCTATTCTCTTCTAAATTAATACAATTTTAAGGACCTTAATCCTAGCTATAATTTAGCTTCCAAGCATTTTAGAGGTTAGGACAGTACAAGTCAAGTATCAAATGACAATGCTGATCAGTAGAAATATCAGTACAGATGAGGTTTGAAAGTATAAGTCTGATCATATTATCCTTATTCTGTCTTATAAGCAAAGGTGTGGAGTAAAATTGAAGTCTTTGAGTTACTGTGGAGCTTGATAATGTTGGTAGTCAAATCAGAGGGAAAGCTGCTACCAAACCACCAAGTTTAGTTGATCATTTCTAGAGCTTGGTAACACACTTTCTTTTTCTAAAACAAAGCAATAAATAGTACACAGGTGTGCTCAGTAGAGAACACTTTTAATATGCATTCATTTTCAAAAGCAAGCTCCCTACCTGGATGTCACGCATCTTACAAATGTGAACTATGTTATAAAGTTGTTATCGAGAACATCAAGAGAGCCAAATTACCTGGGGGTCTTTGACCTTCAGAATACCTGGTTTCTTCTGCAGAATTAACGGTGTCTGGGCATTCTGCTGAAATTTAAAGTTTGTTAGAGTCCTCAATGGCCAATCAGCACTGGCTCACTTAGTGCTAGCAAACAATTTGTTACCAGTGCCCACAGATAACCATAGGGGGCAAAGTAATTTTAATCTAAAAATGTTTTTGTGGTAGAAAGCTGCTATCAAATGTTCCAGAAAGTGGGATAAACAGAAAATATAAATACCTCAGCTTGGTATATCGTGTTGTCAAATAATTAAAATTGATTTCAGAACTATTAATTAGGACTGGCTGAATAACTCACAAGTTTATAAATAGAAAACAGTTTAGCTATCCTCTTATGTCAAAAGCTTATAATTTCAACTGTGCCTGAAGGAACTTCAGCAACATTTAACAAAAGGGCATTGAGTGCCTATTATGTGACCAGCATTAGGGAAACAGCAGTGAATGAAAGGAAAAAAAAAAATCCCTGTCTTCGTGGAATTTATAAGCTGGCAGGGAGACAGACAATAAATAAGATGAGTAAGTAAAAAATGTTATGTTAGGTAGTGACAGAGACTAAGTCTAAGAAGAAAAAGTGTTGCAGGGAGGGGACAATAATAAGCATTGAGAGTGGGGACATTGGGTTGAAATTTTATTTTTTTAAATTTTTAATTGTTTAATTTTTATTTTGGGGCTGCGCCACATGGCTTGCGGGATCTTAGTTCCCTGACTAGGGTTTGAACCCAGGCCCTCGGCAATGAGAGCGTAGAGTCCTAAACAGTGGACCGCCAGGGAATTCCCTGGGTTGAGATTTTAGATAGTGAGGCCCAGGAGGGCCTCGTTGAGAGAGTGACTTTTGAGTAAAGACCTGTAGACATCTGACTCTCTAGGGGAAGAATATTCTAGGCAGAAGGAGGAGAACCCCTGGGACAAGAGCCTGCTGGCTTGTTCCAAGACAGAGGAGAGGTCAGGTTGGCTGGATGGACTGCAGGAAGGGAGCAGAGGTCAGAAGAGTATTCGATGGCAGATGATGTAGCGCCCCTGGGTCATCGCGAGGCCCTGACTTCACCCTGAGTGAGAAGGAAGCCCTTGGAGTTCTTGGGCAAAGGAGGAACTGAAGGAGGGACTGAGTACGAAAAGGCAGAGACCGGCGAGGGAGCTCTTGAAGTAATCTGGACTTGAACCACAAGGGGTGGTGAGAAGTGGTCACGTTCTGAATGTATTTGGACAGTAAAGCCAGTAGGATTGGCTGATGGACCGGATGTGGCTGGGAGAGAAAATCAAGAAGCAGGGATGGCACCAAGGTTTTTGCCTTGAGCAACTGGAAGAACAAAGTTGCTCTTTAGTATTTTTATGGGGGAAACTGCAGGAGTGGTTTAGGGGGAAATATTGAGAGTTTGGGTTTGTATGTGAATGTTATAAAGTGGTCAATTTAGGACGTTGACTTTTTCAGTGAAACGAGTGGCACACGCATATTAGAATAAGCCTTTCTAGGGCAGTAGTTGGCCCAGTCTGGCTGCCAAAATCATGATTGCAGTAGTTCAGGAGGCTCCATTCAGTCTAAAATATTTTACGACCTGAAGGGGTAATTAGAACATTATGTGAAACATCAATAAAAGATAATGTAAGAGTTGTTTAACCCATACTAAGGGATAAGAACTACCTATAGCTAAACACAACTTTAACAGACTATAAGTGATATTTAATGAGATTTAAATGTAAACTCCCAGTTTCTCCTAACTTTCAAAACAGACAAAACCCAAAATAAAAAAAAGAAAGCAGCCCTTAGGCAGCTTTAGCTGAGAGAATGGTTTCTTTTCTAGTTCAGGCTGAATCCCTATTTTTGATCCTCTTCTGAGTGTACATAGCTGGTTCTTAAAACTCTTGCCAGGAAGAGAATTTTAGCTTTTAGGTTGGGGACACTGCTGACTCACAGTCGTTCAACCGTGGGGTTTAGAGTATTTGACATTGTCATTGACAGTGGAGGCGATTAACTGGTAGCTTTGGAGTCAAACAGACCTGAGTTCAAATACTGACTCTACCTCTTGTTCGCCGTGGTCAATTGCTTAAGCAACTAAATTGAACTTCTGTGAGCCTCAGTTTGTCCATATGAGAATGGGGAGCATCATAATAAGCTGAACTTTCATTGAATGATTCCTATGGTCCAAGTATTCCTCTAAGTGTGGTATATTAACTCATTTAATATTTACAAAAACTCTATATTGTAGCTGTTATTATCACCCTGATTTTAGTGATAAGACATAAAGCAGTTAAGTGACTTGCTTAAGGTCATATATCCAGCAAATATAAACAGCCAGAATTTGGGCTTCCCTGGTGGCGCAGTGGTTGAGAGTCCGCCTGCCGATGCAGGCGACACGGGTTCGTGCCCCGGTCCAGGAAGATCCCACGTGCCACGGAGCGGCTGGGCCCGTGAGCCATGGCCGCTGAGCCTGCACGTCCGGAGCCTGTGCTCCACAACGGGAGAGGCCACAACAGTGAGAGGCCCGCGTACCGCAAAAAAAAATAAAAATAAAAAGCCAGAATTTATAATTAAGCAATGAGGCTCCAAAATGAGGTTTGAAAACCACTGCACTATACTGTCTCTTAAAGTCTGCATAAACATTAAATCAACAAAAGTTCCTAAGTCTACACTAAATGATAAATACATGATAGCTCCCCATCCCACCCATTCTTCCCATCATTATATAATAATCTGGCATTCAGATGACATCTCTCTTCTGTCCTCTCTTTATCTTCCAACCATGTCTTCTTTTACGACTCAATTGTTGAAGGGAAAAAAATCAATGAAATGGTGAAAGAAATAATAGAGTTGAAGTTTAAGAGCAAATGGTGGGCTGTTTCTCTAGACATCACAAATATTAATGACCAGAATTTCAGCAAAATGTAAAGGACTTGGCAGACAGAGAAAAAGGCTAACAGGAAAATGGAAGTAAAGGAAAGGAATGGACAAGAACAGTGTTCAGTCAACTGTAAGACTGAACAGAAACATACAGCTATATAAACAGTAGACAGATGAGAATACCACAAAACTCCTCACTTTTTAATATTCTCTTAACGTGATGAATTATTCACAGATTTCTATAACACTTAGAAAATCCGCAGCGTTTTAAGGTTTTACACTCTACCGTAACTTTAGAGTTTATAAGTAACTTTATACTTTTGAATGATCAGGTAGAAGTAAGCACCTGGTATGTGCCTCATACATGGTGCAGCTTTAGAAAATGTTAGGGTTTTTTTCATTAATATTATAGTTTCAGATTATTTCTCAAATGTGCTTTTTCTTTGTCTTTCCTTCTTTCCAAAGAAGTTTAGCAAGAGATTTCCCCTTTATTTAAGTGATGGGAAAGTGTTTAATTCTATCTAGATGAATCTGTGTTCTATAAGAGAAAACTCATAGAATGTTAAGAGAAAAGTTGACTTAGCTACCAGTCCTACCAAGGAGTAAACTGGCAGTAGCTAAATATATATATACTTCCAAAGCTAAAATGAATTCAAAGCTCAAAAAATAAAAATGCAACTTGGGCTTTAAATTTAGAACCTACAATTGACTAAAGCAAGAAGAGAAAAAAAGAAAAAAAAATTGAGCCTATCAAACTTTCTGTCTAAAAGTTTGCTGAGAAGAAACCATGGGGAGAAAACCAGAGAATAATCAGTTGCTAAAGTTCTGTGAAGTAGAGGTGTTACTGCTACCCTCTTAAAGCTTGCCCCCTGGGTTGAGCTTGAACTTCAAAAACTCAACATAAGTTTCCTAAATGTTTTTGTGTAATAAACAGTTTTGCCATAACATTTCTTAGGACTCAAAGATAAAGAGGAGGGTTCTGTAAAAAAGGTAATCTAGCCTCGCACTATTTCTATTTAATTGGAAAAGACAACAAAATAAAATAAAATTAAGAAGGACTAGAGAAGAACAGGAAATGGACGCGAACTTTCTTCTGGTTCTCGGTTCATGGTTCAAGAACAGACATCTCCACCGATGATGCACCTAGCCGGAATCTCCTGGGCCGGGCTGACACAAGGAGCTGCTCCTCAAAGAGATTTTCAGATGGAAATAGTCCACGAAACTTGTTTCGTCTTGTGCTGGCTTTTTCATTTCTTACCCTTTGCTTTATTGAGAACAATCATAAACTATGAGCTAACTAGGACCCTACACTATCTGTTCCAGCTGCTGGACCCTCATCCAGGAGTGAGGCTTTGTGTTTTTGTTTTGTCTTGTTTTGTTTTTCCATCTATTTCTGGAACCTCCCATCCATCTTCTCTATACTTGTGCTCTAGGTCCAATTGTTTTGATATACTTTTTTTTTTTTTTTTTGCGGTACGCGGGCCTCTCACTGTCGTGGCCTCTCCCGTTGCGGAGCACAGGCTCCGGACATGCAGGCTCAGCGGCCGTGGCTCACGGGCCCAGCCGCTCCGCGGCACGTGGGATCTTCGCGGACCAGGGCACGAACCCGCGTCACCTGCATCGGCAGGCGGACTCCCAACCACTGCGCCACCAGGGAAGCCCTTGATATACATTTTTTAAAACTTAGGATAGTAAGAACTCTTTTTATTTTCTGGGATCTTGGTCCCCAACTTATCCTTAACATTATTAGGTGACACGTTTCTCTGTATCATCAGAGGCAGTTAGAGATAAATATATACTATGCGTATTTCCATAGGTTCTGACTAACTGAAATAACGCTCTATTTTCTAATTTATATATGCAACAAATACTGAGTTTTCCCTTCTGAAACAGTGGGGAGATCTCCACAGTGTTGTGAATGGAAAAGAAGGGCCCGTGTTGAGCATCTCCTCTTTACCATATGGACCCTTACAGATTTGTCAAGGCTTTAGGCATTTCATAGAATCATTTATTCCCCATTCATCTCCAGAAGAGAGTGTGAAATGGGTGTGCTGGGACTTGCCCTGTCTTTAGCAGAAGAAAATGTTTCTGTTTTAAATATGTTCATTCATGAGGATCAATATTCATCCCGAGTTTAAAAAAGGTCACTTTTTAAAACGTCACTTACAACCAACTTTCTCATCTGCCGCCAAATTATGGGGTTCTTTTTTAGTTTTTATTATTTTTTTCTCTTAGTGTTTGGGAATTTCAACAGAAGTACATGAAAATTTCAGCGGGATACGGAACCACAAAGGGTCACGAGTAGCGTGAAGCTAGCTGTGTGCATTTCTCTAGGCTATTTGTTTACCCGTTCAGCTATTACTGGCAAAGGGAAGGCATGTCAATATCATTTGCTTTTATTTTTATATTAGAAAGATGTCTCACTACACCTTAAAGTGTAATTTAGAGGGTGTAGTTAAAATGTAATTATAATGATACCAGGCTTTTCCTTCGGGACATGGCGACATTGCTGGAAGAAGCTGTAAGGCTTCGTTGTGTGACCTCAGGAGGGAAATAGCTCTCATTCCCAAATAGTTCTTGCCATTTTGTTTTGCAGGACCAAGTATCCTCTTAAGAGACAGAACATGATGACATATACCAGCCAGTTATTCATCGTATTGGACACATACTATTTTCTTACCTAATTTCGGCCTATCTTGTCTTCTCAGTTTTTAAACTTCGTGTTTATATGTATCGTGTTATCATTTTATTTTAGCTCTCCTCTCATGACTGTCTTAATTCTCACAAATTCTCAGAATTTTTTCTATGCTTGTCTGTTCTTGTTTCAGTTATCTATTGCCATACGACAAACTACCTCGAAACTTAGTGGTTTAAAACACCCATTGATTGTTTTCTCTCAAGTGTCTGTGGGGTGACTTGGCTCAGCTGTGCTATCCTCAGATCTCTCATTTGGGACACTCAGACGGGACGGGTGCAGGACTTCTCTGAAGACCTGATTGGGTTGCACATCCAAGACGGTGCTTTGGTGCTTCTTCATATGACCTCTCTCTCCAGCAGAACCAACTGGACTTGATTAAAATACTCAGTGGGTTAAAAGCTCATTAACTGGATTTGTTGGTCTAATAGTAGAGGTTCCCATGCAAATTACATTCTGCTCTTTCTCAGGGGGCTTCCCCGCTCCTGAGACCCTCTAGGCTCTCAAGAGCAGAAAACAGAAGTAAGCGAAGCCTGGAACTGTTAGAGTCATTGCCATGATATTGGTCAAAGCAGTCAGATTCAAAGGAGTAGGTATATGTTCCACACCTTGGGGAGAAGTGGCAACGTCACATTGCCGAAGACTTGTGGAAGGGGAGATAGTGTCGAAGCCGTCTTTGGAGAATACAGCGTGCCCGAGTCAGTCCCGATAGCAATGCAGGTATTGAGAATTCCCTGAAAATTACTCTTAAAACGTTTGGTGTACTTATATTAGTCTGTTTCTCTCCAGAGAGACAGAACCCATAGGTTATACACATAGGAAGAGATTTATTATGAGGAATTGGCTCACATGATTACAGAAGCTGGTAGGTCCCATGCTACACCATTTGAAAGCTGGAGACCCAGGGAAGCCAGTGGTGTAAATCCAATCTGAATCGCAAGGCCTGAGCGCCAGATGAGCAGCTGGTGTCATTCCCAGTCCAAGGCAGAAGACAGATGTCCCAGTTGAAGCAGCCATACAGGAAGCTGCCTTTTTGTTCTTTTCAGGCCCTCCATCGATTGGGTGATGCCCACCCACATAGGGGAGGAAAATCTACTTTACTGAGTCCACCTCTTCAAATGCTAATCTCATCCAGAAGAATGCTCACAGACACACCCAGAGATAAAAATGTTTAATTTGGGTACCCCTTGGCGCAGTTAAGTTGACACATAGAATTAACCATAGCAGTACTGGACTTGATGATCACGCATTCTACACAGCGTAAGTGATGGTTTATGTTGTGCTGTTGATTCCCCATCACTATCCTATAGCTAGAATCAAAATCAAACTTCCCCTCAGCTGGCTAAGGGGTTAGACATACCTGACAATCTCTGTCACAAAGTTTCAAAAGATAATTAGGATAATGAAAATATTATCTTCAAACATTATTTATTAGAGATAAATAACATTCTTGATGTGTTCAGGTCCAGGAAGTGTCATTTTATTTTATTAAGCAGCTACAGAAAGGCGATAACTCACAGATTGCTGTATCAAATATGAGAACAGGTACTGCATTTTTAGCGAGTTCACTGATCGTTTGTTTATATCCTAAGTGATTAACAACAGCTAAAGTTTTAAATTAATCAGTTCTCTATGGTTATGACTTTAGAGTCATCCGAAATGGAAATCAGCAAACTATGGCCTGTAGGCCAAATCTGGCTCAACAGCTGTTTTAGCAAATAAAGTTTATCGGACCACAGCCATGCCCATTTGTTTACATTTTGTCTATGGTGGCCTTCGCTACAATGACAGATTTGAAGAGTTGTGACAGAAACCATATGGCCTGCAAAGCCAAAAATATTTACTTATCTGGTCCTTTACAGAGAAAGTTTCTGACCCATGACTAAACTAGTGAAAGTTGAATTTGTGCTTTAAAAAGTGATAAGACGGGCTTCCCTGGTGGCGCAGTGGTTGAGAGTCCGCCTGCCGATGCCGGGGACACGGGTTCGTGCCCCGGTCCGGGAGGATCCCACATGCCGTGGAGCGGCTGGGCCGGTGAGCCATGGCCGCTGAGCCTGCGCGTCCGGAGCCTGTGCTCCGCAGCGGGAGAGGCCACAACAGTGAGAGGCCCGCGTACCACAAAAAAAAAAAAAGAGAAAAAGCGATAAGACAAAATTCTGTACACACTGATGAAGGTCTTATCTTCTTGGACCCTGGGAGTTATGAAATACAGGGGGAAAGCCTCCTGAAAAAGAACAGAATACATCTTCCATGGAACTTTTATTCTTAGAACAACAAACCAAGTTAATGAGTATCTAACCCACTGAGGGCAGAAAATATTTACAAGTATTTGCACTTGGATAAACAAAAGGTCCGAGTGATTGCTTCATGATTTCCTTTTAATTAATATTGATTCTTTTTTAAAGACTCATATTTCTTGACATTAGACTATCCTTTTCCAAAGAATGTATTTATATTTTTCTGCTTTTCTCACACTTTCATTACTTTTTCTCTTTGTCACTCAGAGGGATTCACTTTGCCTAGAGATGGATTGGGATTTTGGGGGGTTTTTGGCTGTGCTGGGTCTTAGTTGCAGCACATGGGATCTTCATTGCAGCGTGTGGGATCTTTTAGTTACGGCATGTAGGCCCTTAGTTGTGGCATGCGGGATCTAGTTCCCTGACCAGGGATCGAACCAGGGTTCCCTGCATTGGGAGCACAGAGTCTTAACCACTGGACCACCAGGGAAGTCCCGGATTGGGATTTCTTTTAGTAAGAGGAAAGAAAGTCAATGTTTTGTTTTTCAGTTCTGAATAGGCTCTTGAAACTCTCAGCAGAAGCAATTATTTTGAAAACCAAAGCTTTAGTTTTGCAAGATGAAAATCTTGTTAAGAGAGGAAAGGGTGATAGGAAATCCACAGGGTCAGCCGTGAAAGAGGCAGGGTATAGAATTTATGTAACAATAATAAATTGAAAAGGGGAAGGGGGATATTCAGCGCTCCCTGCGGATTAAACATGGCTCCCCCTGGTTGCCAGCTGGGGAGGATATTGATTGAGGCATCATGTTGGAGGAGGTAAGAGGGACTTGAAGTGAGGGGATAGGGCCTAGGGAGACCACAGGGAGAGGGGCAGAGTCATCTCTCAGAAGCAGCTACCCTGTGGCCATGCTAATACCCAAAGACCAGCCACCCCTGGGGTGTGGCCTGAGCTGGGAGGCCAGTCAGTATCCCATTGCTTGGTGAGGGCCTACATGTCACCATGAATCATCTCACATAAGTAGCCCTCTCTCATGCTAAGCCCATCTGAACTCTCCGTGTGGTCAACGTTCTTTAAATGTTCTAGGACACTCATAAGTCTCCCAAACCTTGGTATCTGGAAGAGGCACATGGAAGAGCGGCTCTCTGACAACCTTGCATGGTCTCCATGTGGGCAAGAACTGACTGCAGTCCAACCCAAGTCTTAGCAAAGTGCCCTGTGGCTGGCCAAATCTAAGATTTGATGATTCTATGATATATTGTGATAGTTTGTGACAATGTCACAAATAAAGAGTAAAGATTACCTATATTGCTGAATAAATAGTATTTATCACACTGTTCCCAAGGCTTCCATCTCATGAAAAGCTTTTGCTTACAAGGAAGCATTAGGACAAGAAAAAAAATGATCTATGAGTTCGCAAAAGACAATTTTTATGACCAGGTAATTCTATTACAATCAGATGCACCTAAATGTTAAGATGGAGAAAGGAAGGGACTGGAGAGGAGAGAGGTGATGATCTGAGTAGCTCGTAATGGGTCGGACTCTAAACAGCAACCCACTGAGTATACTCCACATGTAGGAGGTGAGGGAACAAAGACTAGGGAAGGAAATTCATTTACTCTCGATAACACCATCATTCAAGCCCACCTAACTCCAGGGCTCGTGCATTTTGCACAGTACCAATCTACCTATATAGAAAGGTGTACCAAAATCCCTGCAAAATATCAGAGGATCCTTGCTTTGAAAATATTCTCTAGGGCTCAAGTCGTAAAAAAACATAGTTGGTTCTAAGAAGATTGTGATAGAGGACGTCTCGTTTTCTCAGCAATGCCTTATCATTAGAGATTTCCTGCCCACTCATGGCTCAACATCCATTCCTGATGAATATGCACTAATGAATATACGCTAATGGTCAAGAGAACAGATCCTAAAGCTAGGCTGCTGCTTTGACGTTGTGACCTGGTGCAAGATGCTCGACCTCTTTGTACCTCAGCCCCTTTGTCAGTAACACGGGCGATAACAATGAAACCTACCTGACAGAGTTTTGTGAGGGTTAAATGAGTTAGCAATAAATTACATGGTTGGAATAATTGGGAAAATTTGAATATGGACTGTGTATTAGAAAATATTATCATATCTAGGTTGAATTCCTTGAGAATGAGAATAAGAATGGTATGGCAGCCATGTCGGAGAATTCCCTGTTCTAATACTAAATGCTGAAGTGTTTAGGGGTGAACATTGTGATACCATGATGTCTGCAATCACTCTTTAATGGTTTGGCAAAGAAGCGTATATATATGAAGAGAGGCACACAGAAATAGAAAAGATAAATATGGCAAAATGTTAACCGTTGGTGAATTTAGGTGCTCATGTACTAGCCTTCCAACTTTTCTGAAGGCTTCGCATTTTTCAAAACAAAGAGTAAGGAGATGATGGGTTGATGTTTGTGTGTACGTATAAGAGTTTTCTACCCCATCCCACTGCTGTGCCACCTAGAACCAAATCAATAGGAGTAGGGCTGCCAGATGTAACACAGGACAGTCAATTAAACTTGAATTTCAGGTAATGAATCATTTATTTAGTATAACTATGTCCCAAATATTTCACAAATGCCAAATATTGCATAGAGCATACCTATACTAAAAAGTTACTCATTGTTTATCTGAAATTCAAATTTAACTAGGCATCCTACATTTTTATTTGTCAAATCTGGCAACTCTAATAAAAGCTGTTTATTTCCCTGATATATATGGCTGAGCCCGCCCACAAGCATTTCAAAATCTTAGTTATGCTGATTTATCCATGAAAAAGATGTCTATCGTCCTTCTTAGTTTTAAACCATAGAGAAAATAAGCTTTCATACTTTAGCTGAATCGTCATCCCACTGGTCTCACTTCTTTTCATTCTGAATCTCTCATTCTTCTTCTTCATTATAACACATTTGAAGGATTGCGTTTTTATTTGTGATAAAACCCATAGATAGAATATACATACAGGTCACATCAAAATACATGAGGATGATAATTAAACCTAATATACAGTGATGGATAGGTAGTGTGATTAGAGAACTACACATTTATCGTATACAGTGTTACTGATGTCAGTGAATCTCTTCTAAGAAGCACCGCTCGAACAAAGGGTATGTTTTAGCCATTAGCGCAAACACGTTAAAAACGCTGTTTATAGAACTACAACCTCAAAACATTCAGTCCCACACGATCTCACGCATTGGTTAGCCACTTTGGAACGGCAGCACCGTTCCACATTATAATATGCACATTTGTTACATTGCACCTTCCTGAGTTGAACTTTGAAAACGGTAACCACACAGAGTGCCGGAACGGATGAATTCATCCCAGTCTGGGCCTTCACTGGTGGTAGTAGTAATCTTCACCGTCATAGCCGTCGTAGCTCCGCCCTTTATAGTAGCTGTACTCATCCTCATAGGCTCGGTAATTGTCCCCACGAGGTTCTCCATTTTCATTTTCGTAGATTTCATACCCGTTGTCGTACTCATTGGTGCCTGTCTGTTCATACTCCCCCTCATGTCCAGGGGTGGTAGTTTCCCCAGATGGTGGCGGGGTAGTTCCGTAGATCTCCTGGGGTGGAGCTGTAGGTTCAAATCCACCATTCGGAGAGGTAGTTGCCTTAGAGCCACCATTGTCCTGGCCTCCAGCCGCTGTGGTTCCTTCTGCATTGGCTTCGGTGACACCTTCTTCGCCTTCTTCCTCTCCATTGTCCCCACCGCTGCTGCCGTGGCCATTGTCTATCTCTGTGCTGTTGGCGCTAGTGCCATTTACGCCCTCCTCATTATCATCCACTTCTGCTTCATCTTCATTTTCTTCCCCTCCTTCTTCATCACTTTCCTCCTCTTTTGTAGCCTTCTTTCCTATATCCCCAGCCTATAAGGGAAAGTTTGAAGGAATCCAAATTTAGGTGTGAAAAACATAAAACTTAAGGCCATTATTTCATCCAACATAGGCTGTACTGACAGCCTTGTCCTACATGTAATTCTTAATTGAAGCCAATTTAAGTTACCGAAGAATTGGTGGGTTTTTAAAAATTCAGAATTAGTACCTTTGTCATTGGGTTTTGAGGGAGAAAAAAGGTACCTGATAAAATAAGTCTCTGTGGGAGATGCTTTCTATAGCTTTGCTACTCACTTTCTCTGTCTTGGAATCCTCTTCCCAGAAATGCTATGGCATCTCTCAGGACCTTTTATCCATTGCTAAGATGCTTCTCCTTAGTCTTCTGTGATAATATTGAAAGTCAGTATAAGAACATGGAAAGAGAACTTCCATGGGAAAAACCTTTCCTTATTTGTAAACAGGGACATTGTACCTGCTCTTACTTTTTCATTGAGTTAATGAAGATAATATAAAATACTGTGTGTAGAGTGTCAGGATAACCTCAGACTTCAGTAAAGCAATGAGAGCAGATTGAACACCTTGGAGGAATTGTTACCTGCGTGGGAAGCTGGATGGCAGCTAGACCTATATACCCTGTTCCAGGTGCGGTCTCCTCTCCATAACCAAGTGTGGTAATGGAAAGGGTGGTGTTCTCAGCCTCTGACTCTTCGTCTTCATTTCCATCAGAATCTTCATTCTCTGCATTGTTTTCTTCTTCATTTGAAGTCTCCTGGGGTAAGTGTCCAGAGCAAGAAAATTTATTTAAGCTAGAAGATAACTCAAGATTTGTTGTAGTCGTGAACCATTATTGGAAAGAACGTCCTCCATATCCCTCAGCCAGCTTGTCACCCAGTGTTGACAATTCTGCTTCCTCTTATGCCATTTGCACCTCTCACTTCTCAGAACTCAATTCAAAGTTTTCTCATACTATTTACCTCACTATAGTGTGTTTTAGATATTTATGTATTCTGTTTAATCAATTCAAAAATATTTGTGTAATAATTTCAGCATATCTGACTATATGGTATCATACAATACATAGCTTAGGCTCTGAAAGTCTTGTTAATAGCTGCTACGACATGACAGTTCATTAATTATTGTATTTGCTGACAAATAAGCTGAGAACTTTATACCTATTTTTAAATTCCTTAGAGCAGTCTTTTAAGGTAGGGTTGTAACTCACACCCTTTAGAAAAGGAAAGTGAGCTCAGAAAAGTTAAATAACGTGTTTAAAGTCTCATAGTAAGTGATGAAACTGTATCCTTCTAATTAAAAAAAAAAAACAAACCTGGGCCCTTTCTGTGCACCATGACGTTTTTGATGGCAAGGAGGATTTATGTGAATTGTCCACACTATACCTAGGATATTTTTTCAGAAAAGAATTCCTTATAGAAGCCCCTCTCTTCAAACAAGTTGATTGCATGTCATATTTACTATCAAAAAGAAGTGAATGTATTTCATTTACTTTCAGGAGTATTTAAAGAAAAAGAGACATATTAAATTCAAAATCCATCTGCCAGTATATAAGCCAGTTTTGAGATGTGTGCAGTATTCAAAAGATGTCAGGCATTTGACACACAATTTTTCTGGGCAAAGAAGAAACCAAACACTCCAAGAAATCCTTAGCGATACATTATGTTATTGCAGGAGATGTTTTTTAAAAATTACTACTCCTCGATGAATGTTATTATCATCTTTAACATTTTACTATTTTGCCTTTTCTCCATGTTGTTAGGCAATTGTTTGTTGATTGAGGTGACCTCTCAAAGTAATTCACAGCTAATACCGAAAGTCAGGAATTCATACACAGAATTTATTTACTTTAAATGAGTACTGGAAAGCGGAATTCATTTCAATGTGTTTTTCAAGAGATTGTGGAGGCCACATGCAAAAGAATTTACGCTGCATGATTCCATACATGTATGTGTGTGTGTGTGTGTGTGTGTGTGTGGTGTGTGTATATATATATATATGGAACACAAAAAGAGCCAGAAGCAACCTATCTGTTAGGAGTCAACATAGCAGTTGCCTTTGGTGGTGGTTGATTAACAGATGGAATGGAGCACAAAACATGTGCTGCTTTTTTCTATGGGTGCTGGTTACCCTTAAGTGCTCAATTTCTGAAATTTCAGTCATCTATAAACTTATGATCATTGTGTTATGTACATTATATTTCAATAAAAGTTTTATAAATGTGAGACTGAATAATTTAGGAGAGGGGAAAAACATATACGATCACCAAATAGAAGATATGCCTTAGCACCTTCTCATGGGAATACATTCCTGGAGACTCTGTAGTTAATCTGAATTGCCAGTGAAATTCTCAGGAAGAGATGGGGACAAAAGAGGTTCTAAAGTCTCTTCAGGATGGAAGACTCCCAGGTTTCTTCATCACTTTGAATGAATGGTCTTTGGAGCATTTATTCCTCTGAAGTTTCAAAACCAAACCACCAAATATTGACTGGGCACTATATATGTATAAGAAACTGGGCTGGGCGGTGTGAAGAGATGCAAAAGAGGGTACAGCACTGTTGACCCTCAAAGCGAGGATTGTTACCTATGGCCTCTAGTCTCCCGGGTCATGGGGAGTTTGCAGATAAGTTCTGGGAGGACCAGAAATGTTCAGAGATTGTTGGTAAAATATCGAGTACGTGAAATTTCATCAGAATTCTAAAGGAACCTTAATGTTTCTCCATCCCAACCACCATCGCAACAAATGAAGAACCACTGTCAAAAGATATGCAGTCTAACTGGGAAATCTAGCTGGTAAGGCAATTTTACAGTCTCTGTACAGCAAGCAGCTGTGGTTAAATGGATTACCCTAGCTTAGTTCTTGTGTAAGATTGCTATGTGGAACTCCAGGCAAAATTTTGTGGGATTTAGTAGGTGGCATTTTTCCTGGTACTGGCTTGACATTCTTGTAAGGTACCCCTTTAAAAGCTATTAGGATAAATTGTGGTACTAAAAAAGTTACTTTTATGGTTTAAAAAAAATCAGACTAATTATGCGTCACTTTTAAAGTTCCCACACCATTTTGTTTTCAAGAGAGCAGACGTTTATCCATTTTGAGCAGACATTTTGATCCATTTTAGACTGTCATTGTCCCTTCATAAATAGCATCTAAGAATACCTGAATTTAGAAGGTTCCCAAACCAGTGGATAGCTATAATTGACTACCCAGGAAAATGTACCTAATTACTATGTTTCTGTGGGCAAGAATGTCAGTTATAAACATGTTAGCACAATTTCCAAGTTATATAGATGAATTTTAGCCATGAGCTATACTAATTTGTAGTACTATATAGGAAGGTATTTATACATCTTGAGCATTTGCATTTCTGTGAAAACATGAATTTTATTAGTAGGCAAAAAGACATATAAAATTCCAATCAGAAAGAACAGCCCTGCTTTGTGAGTCAAGAAAGGCAGATAAATCACAATAACAGTGTAGAGGATATGAGATTAGCTTTCGTATACTACCCACTGATTAAACTGAATTTTTAAAGTTTAGTCATTAAAACAAGTATTGCACTAAGTTTAGGATTATTGTGTATTTGTCTTTTACCATCGTGCTCTATCCACCTAAATGTAAACAATACTTTCTTTCCTCCTCTCCGAGTTTACATTTCTTCCACTTAAAATGGAGATACTTTTATATTCATATACAACTTACACGTAACTTTATCCCCAAACTGTAATAGTGTTTTAAGCAGGTCATTTTATTTAATCCTCATTTAAATAATATTCTCCTTGTCCAAAATAGAAGGCTGTGGGCAGTTGGTAACCTGGCAATGTCTATTTGCTGAGTGTAGACTACAGGAGACTAGTTTCTATTTGTTTTTTGTGCTGCCTGGTTCGCTATGAAAAAACCTGCAGAGATTCCTTACCTTTTCTTCCTCCTCTTCTGAGCTCTCACCATTTCCATTTTCTTCAGATAAGTCACTACTGCTCTAAAAAAAAATGTATACATGAACTCATAGACATACGAATATATGTGTACATACATATTTATTTACTTAGAACAGTTCTCATGCTACTGTGAGAAAGATATGAGGAGATTGGACATCTGCAAAACAAGGTTAGAGAGAAAGGGGCATTTTACGGTGATCGAGATATGCATTGAAATATTCCATTTTTAACCTCGAAAGCATTGACAGTGTGTTGAAATATTTTGTACGTAAAAACGAGGGCAATGAATGGCAGAATGGCTTAGCTCTGAGAGAATGAGAATTATCTGGTCCAGTTTTTTTTATTTTACAAAGAAGGAATCTAAGCCCACACGGTTGTGAATTTTCCAACCAGTTCAAGGCAAGTCTTGAGCTAAAACATCGATCTCATTGTTTTATTTTCTTTATAAAATATGAATGAAATGATAACTAGGCTTTTTACAAAATATAAGTTGTTACTGGATGATTTTCATAAATATTGAGCTCTCTTGGTGAATTTAACTTAGAATTTGACTTGAAATTAAATTTGCATATAATTTTTAGTACCTTCTAATCTAATTAAAGCTAATGCCTAAAATGAAGTGTGTGTGTGTGTGTGTGTGTGTGTGTGTGTGTGTGTGTAAAGTTATATAAGAGAAAAATTCATTTACTCATTTAGGAAATTTATGAGTACCATTCCTCTAAAAAGCTCAATATTGAATGAGAATAAATTAAACCGAGGAGTCTGCATATAAAAATAAAATTATAAGTTAATGAGCTTTGCTACTTTTTAAAAGGAAAGGTATATCTAAACATCTGTTATCTGAGCCTTTAAGACAGCGGAGGAGATTTTTCCTCTTTCTCCCAATGTTAATCCAAATTGAACTTTCCTTCTGTCTTCTGCAACCACTCCTTAATGACACTAAACATACGAGTAGATACCTAACTTAAGATTCTGTCGTTTTCTGCTCTGCAAATTTATCTTTGATTCTGGTGACTCAGTTAAGTACCATCGGTCTTAGAAAACATAGCTGCAGAAGAACCTTAGGGATAGAGATCAACATGAGGGAATATTCATGTCCCAGCCCTGCTCAGGGCTCTCCCTGCTGGGCTCATTCTTCAGATGGCCAAGCCATCCACCCAAGGAAAGGAATGCTTGTCTCCTTGAGCCAAGAATAATCTTGGGTGGAAAAGAGAATAATTAGACCTGCTCTTCCACTGCTATGACCTTAATGGCTGTGCCTCCCCTAGCCCAGAGGTGAATAAAGCATTAGATTCTATTGGAACTATTTCTGTTTGTTAGTTAAATTATATAGAGAGGACAGCATACTTTGTCTCAATGGGAATGTTTTAGTCATTTTACAAGCTTTCCTTACCTCTAGCTTTCATCTTACTCCAACCATTTCACTCTTCAATTAGTATCTGCAGTGAGGACAGTTTTAAAACTGCATGAAATGCCTTGAAGACTTAGCATTTCTTATTTTCCTTTCTTTCATTTACACCTTATTACCAACTTGTCAACAAGTCCTATTGATTCTTTTGGAAGTCTTTCATATACTCCTTCCAACTTCTATCCCTACTGCGTTTATTCCCTTCCGAAATATATATTCCAGGCATTGTACTGAGAATGAAGGTCGTACAAGAGAGGAAGTTGGAAGTACGGGCAGTTCCCCATGTCGAGTACTGTGATAACTGAGATGAGTCTGATAAAAGAAATTTAAGATAAAGTCCCTGCTGTCTAAGAGTTCACACACTAACCAAGTATCATTTTAATCATAAAAAAACAATTTCCTCAGTTAAAAATGCTTAGGGTGTTCCGCTTATTGATACTTACATTTCTGTAGCCAAGCAGGTAAGCTACAATGGACTGACAGCCTTGCAATCAACATAAGCTATTTCATGCAAGTTGGTATTTTAGAAAAGATTGTATATAAACACAGATCAGTTTGAATAAAACACGAACTTCGAAGCCACTGCGGCTTAATGCGTTTGGGGCGATGGTCTGGGCGCTAAATACGTAACAGACTTAAGGAGATAAATAATAAGGAGCCCTGGAAACATATAAGTAGACGTGTAAGGAGAAAAATCTTGGAAATCAAACTTTGTAAAGTGGGATGATAGATCATCAATACTAGATCAGACTGTTGGATCAGGAGATATATTTTATTGGATTATATTTTGAAACAACTGTCTTATTTACAAATTCTACATTGGTTGAGATAAATCTATCTGCATATAATCTGTAGAAATTTTGTATATTAAAGATCTGCTTAAAAATCTATGAACTTTGGGTCTGTCAGTAAGGAAAAATATTACCTCTCCTACTGTCTTTTCACTACAGACATTTGAATTGGGCCACACGTAGATATCTATAAAAATTTTTAGGTGGGAATACCTCCAAGTATATGATATTTTAGAAAAGTTGAAGAGGTAGTCCGAAACGTAAATGTATCGTCATTTCCATTTAAGTTTAAGAAAGACAACAAAGTTTCAAATGAGCAATGTTTATTTATGGGCAAACCAAAGAATGGAAGGCAATTCTGAAAACCCACAACTCTTGTATCATTGGTGCTCATATTTCAGTGGCCATACACATTCCCCATAATTATTATGGTGCTAGAAATACTTTAAGATGATCATTTCCTACCATTGTATGAGTTGGAAGTGGGTTAGTCCAACATATGGCAGGATACTATGCCAAGCCACTGCCCTAAGGCATCGTTTTCAGCGGCCTTACTGCTTTTAGTGTCTCAGAAGACGGGGGTCAGATGGTGCATAATTGGTGCCCTGAGCCCAGACTGTATAGTAATAAAAATAGCACAGTTCTGGTTTGTTGTCTATTTAAAATCAGCACCACACCCTCTAGTTTTCAGAACCCTCTTCACAGGTAACTCAGTAAAAACAGAAACTCTTATTTTTAGTGTTCAGTTATTTTTTGTTTGTTTGTTTACAGATTTTAAGGATGTTTTGTTTTTCTCACGAGGTTTTTAGTTTGCCTCATGAATTTCTCTCTTTCCTCTGCATTCTTGAGCTACACTTTCCATTAGAGTTATGCTCCAATATGATGTATTGTTCTAGTGAACTACACAGGTCAAAGGTTCAGAAACTCTTCAGCAAACCAGTGGTTATCAGGAATTTTTTTAATGCTCTTCGTTGTTTATGAAGTCAATTTTTTCCCCTAAATTAAAAGCGTCTAAATTATTGGATATAAAACAGTTATATGACTGTATAATACGGCAGTTAGTGGCCTTATCACTGACTTAAATGTCAACAACAGATAAAATTGTCCACTTTCGTCAGTGAATTAGACAAAACACCTGAACTCAATGTTCTGCCGTGTGTGCTTTCATTGTGTCACTCTAGACTGGGCCCAAATGAGTTTACTCTCTCTGTGTGTGGCTCTGCTTTACAAGAAAACCTTAGGAATAAATTTTATTTTATTATGTTAAAAACAAACTGTTTGTAGTCAGTGGTCTTTCTGGCTGAATTTCAGGGAGAGTTGAATTTAGGTGTTTTACAGTTAAATTTCATTCCCTTTCAATTGTAATGGGTGAGAAGGAAAATTAAGTTGTACACTTACCTGAACCGGAAATCGTTTTAGAGGAGGATAAAAGTAGGCGTGCTTGTAAAGGTAATATCGGGGCCTGTACTTATAGACCTGCATGAACACAATAAACGGTACATTCATGTCTCATGTGCAGTAAGTCTAGAGGGAGTGTAGTCAAGCCAAGGAAGTATGCTAAGGTGAATTACCCCATTTTCTTCAGAATCTTCTAATTTGCCTCTTCGATGCAAATTTTTCATCTGTTTAAAAGAGCATTTAATTGTTACATATTCTCTCAATACAAAAAGACAGAAATGGAAATAACTGTAGGTTCTGAATAAAGGACTTACTGAGAGAGCACAGGCCATTCCCAAAATGCTGAGCAGAATTAAAACCGTCTTCATTTTGCTTCTGGAATGAATGAAGTGGTAAAGTTAGTGAGTAAAACTAAGAATGTACCCTTTTTTGCTCATACTAGGCGACTTAATTGTTCTCATTTTTGTCCAATTAGAGTTTTGTCTAAGTAGGACCAAATTTCTGCTTTTGTTCTCAAATTGTTCCTTCTGTGTAAGTGGTAGAAGACTGACTTTATCCATCTATTTGAATAATCATGAGTTCCATATTTGGTTTTAACCTGTCTGCTCTGATTTGTCAGTGGAAGACCATTTCATCACTGCCACAGGCTTGCATGTTCAGTGTACTTCATGTTGGGGTGTGGAAGCCTCCTGATGCCCTTGACGTAGAAACATTAGCTAGTGCAGTTAGATGACCTGTTTGTTTTGTTTATAATTAAAAACTAAGCAAAAACTGAATACATTCAGATGGCTGCTTTTATGCCAATTATCCTACAGGCTGTTTCCAGCTTCTCTATAGCTTTTGAAGTAAAAGTTTGTTTGTGGGCTTCCCTGGTGGCGCAGTGGTTGAGAGTCCGCCTGCCGATGCAGGGAACACGGGTTCGTGCCCCGGTCCGGGAGGATCCCACATGCCGCAGAGCGGCTGGGCCCGTGAGCCATGGCCGTTGAGCCTGCACGTCCGGAGCCTGTGCTCCGCGGCGGGAGAGGCCACAACAGTGAGAGGCCCGCATACCACACACACACACACACACAAAAAAAAAAAAATAATAATAATAATAAAAAGTTTGTTTGTAAAATGTAGACTAGGAGGCATTTTCCCATGGATATCTTAGAATACTTGATATTTTTTATGTGTGTGAAAAGATCCATGACATGTGAAGTATTATTCTCATAACATGTAGCACCCAAATTCCATGTTTAAGGATGATTCTATGAGAAGAGTTATCAGAGTTCATCGTGGAATATCAGGGGGACATTTCCTCAAGTTACATTGTTCTCCAGCTCCATTTAAGCTTTCCATCACTGATGTGGGAGGTTGTCATGGAATGGATGTGGGGCTCTCCAAGGTCAGGGTGATAGTCGTGATGGAGACTTCAATTTTATGGAAGAATTGAAGATGTAATTGTCAGAATAGGAATACATTGTGAACAGTCCTGGGGTTTGCAGCCAGGCCAAGATCTCAGTTCCACATAGATTCCTCATAGGTAAAAGGAAAGCGATTGTGAAATCGAATCTTAATTTTATTCTATTTGATAAAATCCTATTTTAATAGAAGTTGAACAGACTTAGCTGAAAGCCACTAACACCCAGCACTGGCACTGACAAACACATTTAACTGAGAGTGCTCTCTCCTCCAGAGCGACAGTTTGGGCAACATTTTAGAAGCAATATGTAATGGGAATGGGAATTTTCCCATAAACACACTGGGAAAAGTAATATTTAAGATGTATGAAACGCATGTCATATACTATACTCTGAAGGTAGATTCTGCATTTTATCGTCACTAGCCACGATTTATTGCATCCTTATTGAATATCTGACACTAAAATAAACATTACACAGAGTAAGGCTAGAGTCCTGGAGAAGCTGTCTGGGGTCCTCTGTCACCTCTCTTTGTGGCAGAGTGGGTCTTTGATTTTGATGCCTGAAAACTGACTCACCATCCTGTCTACTTTAGCAAAAGTTCTTGATGGCCACGCGGGCATAAAGTGGTTTCCCCTAAAGGAGACCCATCTGTCTAAGAAGCTCTCATTGCTACTGAGGTGCTCTGAACAATACTTTGACCTTGGCCACCCATGATGGAGCCCATCAACAAACAGGAAGATTATTGCTCTGCAGCTTTATGAAAAGAGTTGGAGTAATTACAGTATCTTAAAGAGCTAAAAACTAAAATATGTAGAACCGTAGAAAGAGTTCAGAGTATCTAATTTTCTCACTTGCAAACCATAAAAACAACTAGATGAAAACACAACAGGAATAATATAAAAGGAAACAAGTGATTCATGTAGGTAGCAACTCGCTGCCTACATAAGTCTCATTTTATTTACTTTGTGATTCATCAAGAGCAAAGACCTCTATAGTGCCCACTACTAACCCAGACAACAATTAAAAAAATTTTAAAGGATTGTTTTGAGAATCTAATTGCAGGTTTTTATTGGGAAGAGTATAAACTAACAACATCTCTTATTTCCCTAGTACTATGCATTTTTCCATTCTGCTTTTAGAGCTATAAGATATTAACACTTTGAAACCAAATATATAACATACTGTAAAATACTGTTTATAATTGAAGTACAGGTTAAGCATAATTGATGGAGAAATCAACATACATCGAGGCAGATTTGTAAATGCAAAACAGTATTTCAGTCAGATTACCTTGAATGCATCACAATGAGTAAACAAACAGTTATCTGTGAGGTACAGAGGTAGAAAGTAGGAAGCACAATTTTCTAGTTTATGTACATAATAATAAGAACTTATTTACATGCTTAGGTTAATAAACTCAGCCTTTTGGAAAGAATCTAAAACATGAGGTACTAGTTTAATGATAAACAAGTGTTAACTTACATAGCAATTCTATACAATGTATTAATATCCATATTTAAATTAAAAGTTCAAAACCAAGCCCGGAGATGTGAAATGTGGCGTGTTTGATTTTAAGATAATCAAGTCGTCATATTAAACCCTACCCTTTTGCAGTCCTGGAGTGAGAAGGCAGGCTCCCAGGAGTGAGTGACACAGATTGAGTATTTCCTCTGCTCTCTCACTCACTCATTCACTTGCTCTTTCAGGCTATAAACTCTTCTTTGCCTTCCCACAGCCAATCACTGTCATGGTCAAGGTGATGTCAGAATGTGGATTCTCACCAGAAAACCCCCAAACTTCCACACTTTTTCGAGACACAAGCTCAGCTGAATAAACATGAACTGTGGTTTTAGTGCCAAGAGGTTTGCATTGTGGAATTTAATTGAAGGTTTAGATGAAGATGACTAGTTTGAGTTCTGAATATATATAATAATATACTGGATTTGAATTAAAATAAATAGCAAAAGATTTAACCATTTAAACATTTCATAATTATACAAATTTTCATTATGTTGAAAGGAAGGAAAACTTGCTGTAATCAGATACAATCCTACATTATTACTTTAGTAAAAAAAAAAAGATACTAAATAATAAAGGAAAGAACCTGATAAACAAGTAATACTTTAATATCAATTATTTGATATTTTTTTCCTGAAATACGCTTCATAAATTAAATTTGGTATAATTAAATGTCAAAATGTGTAAGATACATTTCCTGACACATATTGCTGAGTATAAAGGCTTTACACTAAGTTTTTGAGGACTGTGCTGCTGATACTAGCACAGTGTACCATACAGTGATGGTAAGTGTGCCCTGGGTTGCATGGCTAGTAAATGGGGACTCTAGGGCTCAAAGTCAAGTCTGTCTAATTCTAGAGTCTACTTTTAATCACTATATATCCTTGCTGGCACATTCAGAAAACTTCAGTGATTCAGTAGATTGGAATATAGTGAGTGGAAGTAGGGACAGATGAGGATGGTCAGATAGGCAAAGACCAGATGAGAGAGTGGACTTAGGCTGCACTAAGGAGTATGGACTCCATCATGGAAACGAGAGAATTCCAAAGGGTTAAAGCAGAAAAGCAATATATTTAGATTTGCAAGTTGGAAAAATCTTTTGTTGGTAAGGCAGAGCTGCGTTGAGGAAGGCAAGATTGTTATGGAGGAGAGGAGTTTCAAGAAGCTATTTTAGTGGTCCAGGAAAACAATGATAAAGGTCTAAACTAAAGCAGTAGCAGTGGGGATGGAAAGGATGGAACAAAGGAAAGCAATGTTAAATAGATAAAATTAACAGGACTTAGTAGAAGTAAGAGAAGTGGAGAAGCCTAGGATGATTTCTGGATTTAGGACTTGGGTAATCTTGAGAATGGTGCGGCCATATCTCATGCAATACCTAGCAGAGCAATTGGTATACTATAATCAATCAGTAAGTGATTAATAGTTAATAGTATAAGATATACTATTAAAGTTAATAGTATTAACTTTAATATTAAAGTTAATAGTATAAGATATAATAAAAGGAGTAGAGAACTGAGAATCAAAAGATTGGAAGTTTGTTCTATGAATATGTGAGTCACTCAACCCCAAGAAGTCTTCAGTTTAAGCCATCTTTTAAAAATAAAGGGATTTTCACACCAAAAAAGAACCAGCCATTGCATTCCTCCATCACCTGTGAAGTGTTCTTCCCAAGCAATAGAACTTGACCCTGATGAAGCCTCTATATCTACCAGATTAGAGAAAATACAGGGAACAGAAGACTACGTAAAATGAAACCATTGGGATGCATTCAGCCAAATCCAGAAAGTGGGAAACTTCATCAGACATATTACCTGGCTTCTACCTTATTAGCAGAAAAAATACAAAAGGAGGAAAGGGAAACTGTCGATTTAAGAGACTTCAGAACATAGACGTATCTAGAGAAATTATGAAACAACTGGAGAAATGTTGAGTCCTGACCAGATATTTTCTGGTATTAAGAAATTGTTGCTAAGTTTTTAGGTATGATGATACTATTATTATTTTAAAAAGAATGCTCATCTTTTAGAGATTCAACCTAAAATACTCATGGGTGAAACAGATATCTTGGGGTGGGGATGAAGACGAAACAAGGTTGGATATAAATTGATAATCATCGGGACTTCCCTGGTGGTGCAGTGGTTAAGACTGCGCTGCCAATGCAGGGGGCCTGGGTTCGATCCCTGGTCAGGGAACTAGATCCTATGTGCATGCCGCAACTAAGAGTTCGCATGTCACAACTAAGGAGCCCACCCAGCACAACCAAATAAATAAATATGTTTTAGAAAAAGGACTTCCCTGGTGGCACAGTGGTTAAGAATCCACCTGCCATTGCAGGGGACACAGGTTCGATCCCTGGTCCGGGAAGATCCCACATGCCACGGAGCAACCAAGCCCACGCACCACAACTACTGAAGCCCGCACGCTCTAGGGCCCGCATGCCGCAACTAGTGAGCCTGTGTGCTATAACTACTGAAGCCCACGTTCCTAGAGCCCATGCTCCGCAACAAGAGGAGCCACCACAGTGAGAAGCCCACGCTCTGCAACGAAGAGCAGCCCCCGCTCGTTGCAACTAGAGAAAGCCCGCGCGCAGCAACGAAGACCCAACGCAGCCAAAAAATAAATAAAATTTGATAATCACCAGATTGATGATTAGTCAATGCAGATTCATGACACTATGCTCTTCACCTTTGTATATGTTTGAAGTGACCTATACAGTTTTTTTTTAATGGAAATGATTGAACTAAGTGATCTCTAAGACTTTTTCTATTTCTAATATTCTGTAATCTCTTACCTTCAATGAGTCATTTAAGCCTGATATATCCTTTCCAACAGCCCTATAGATACTCTAAATTGACTAGATTTATTCATGCAAGTTTATTGGAACATTCTTTCTAAGAAGTAGTGCTAGAGGAAAAAAGAAACAAAACCAAAGATTCTTACTGCTTTTTTTTTTTTTTTTTTTTTTTTATAACTAGGGCTGTCCCAACAACACCTTTTGTTAAGGTCTCATCATCACAATGGTCTTCTTTATTTAAACAGGCTGTTATGAACTGATTCTCTTAGATGGCATATGAACACACATTCGCATCATTGATGCCACAACCAAGTTTCACTGTGTGATGAGTTATGTCTGGAAAAACCCTACACTCGTTGTGATGTACTCTTCTTTCTTACTTGCTACATTTACTCAGTTACCAAATCTTATTAACACCACCTCCACAGTTTCTTTGAAATCCATCCTCCTCCCTCCTTTCTTGTTGCCTATGCCTGTGTTCAAGCCCTCATTACCTCTTGCCAGGTTAGAATATCAGTAGTAATATTCTAATTGTGAGCATGTTGCCTATTTCCCCTTACCAAAACTTCTGTGACCACAGGATTTAGAATCAAAGATTGGACTGAAGTCCTGGTGCTGTCTCTTGCTAGCTTTTGACCTTGGGTAAGACTTGCTCAGCCCAAAAAGTCTGCCCCCAACTTTCCTTTCCAATATCGTTTATTACTTCTTGCCTGCTAGAATATATTTCAAGATGCTCTATATAGACTTATTAATAACTAAGTCTAAGAAGTAAATACTTTTAAGACATATTTGAAGTCTCTTTGCAGCTCTTAATTGAAATCTTAATAACATAAAATTTTCTGGAATAAATGACAAAATTTCCTCTTTTCTGTTAGAAAAATGCTAAAATTCCTGGCTATGCCAATATTTTAGTTCTTACTAAACCCTAAAGGGTTCCATATCTTTCTCTATGAAACCAAAAGGTAGTACGTAGTTTGGACAACAACCTTCACACCTATAGTGTTCTTCTCCTGAGCTACCTCACCGTCAGCCTGGTTGCTCTTTGATACTTCATCTTTGGACCCTTTTCTGCCCAATCTAAGGTGTCATACCCCTTTAACCTTTTGATATTCGGTATGCATTTTGCCCTCCATCCAAGCCTACCTATTCAACCTTTGCCTAGTTTTTCCATCAGTAAGTCTCTGGTTCTAAGACTTTGTATAATCAGTCAATTGCCGTCACTCATTTAGTAAGCTTGGGTGGTGGGGTCCAAAAGAGACAGGTTTTTTTCCCCTTAGAGATTGTAATCTAGTCAAGCTCTCCCTCCCCTCTTCCCTCCCAGACCTCCACTGTTTATGTGAAAGTCAAGTAATGCTTTTCCTAACCCCACTCAATTTCCCGGCAAAACTTTCATGTATTCCATAGCCAGAAAAAACAAATACCAAACATGTACCTAATATAAATTCCTGTTTAAGAACCATCATGTTCTCATACTATAATATTGTGCCCTTGTGTGGTAATGGTGGTGGTGATGTGTGTGTCTGTGTCATCTGTTTTTTATTGTGAGAGTCTAGAGGGCAAGGACTGCATCTATTTAAATTGCTAGATACAGAGTCAGGAAAACCACATCTATGGTTATTTACATGAGACTGCTGTTCTCATAGATTTTGACATCAGGTGAACATTAATGAGATATATCAATTAGTTCCTTGCACTTTGATAAAGAGAAGGTGAAGATTAGCACACAGTTATTACTATCTATTAGCAGATAGTAGACTGAGGGCAGGGTACTTATAGACTGTTCTCTGTGACGTGGTTCCTGTCTCCAAGGGGAAGATTCTGAATTTGTTTGTCTCCTTCCAAATCTTCTTTATTCAAGATTTGGGAGAAGTGAATGAAGGTTAAGTCTGGTTGTATCTCTCTACAGCCTTCCCAGGCACTTCTCTTTCTACTTTACCATCCGCTTCTACCTATTGGCTCTCTTTCATTGGAATTTTAATTTTCAAGTCTCCTTTATGAAACAAAGACCAAAAAAACCCTCCTTCATCCATACACGTTCCCACCCAGCTACTCATGTATTTCTCTCTTCCTCTTCACAGGCAAATTTCTTGAGAGTTGTCAACATTTAATAACCCACCTTCTTCACCTTCTACTTGTTTCTCAGCCCACTACAATATGGCCTCTGCCCCCATAACTCTGTAGAAACTTATCTCATAAAGGTTACCAATGACTTCGTTCTGGTTAGCCAATGATTTCTTGCTGGTGAATTGCAATGAACACTTTTCAGTCACTTTCCTAGGTGGTGTCGGTAGCAGATGCCACTGACTGTTTCCTCCTCTTTCAAAACTTCTGCTTCCCTCCCGCATGCATGGTACTGCATTCTCCTGTTTCCTCTTCCCTCCCTGCTTGCTATCTCTCAGCTGCTCTTAAGTGCTCCTCTTTCTTTAGCTGTCTTTTGAATGTTGATATTTTCAGGGCTCTGTCCTTGTCCAGCTCCTCTTCACATTCTCCAGAGTCTCTCTGGATGAGCTCTTTCATTCCCATGGCTTCACTTACCCATCTGCTGTTTTTTTTTCTTATTTGAATTTTCCTCCTGGCTTCAGGGTCATAACGTATTATCAAACTTATAATGGAAATCTCCCCCTGGAAGTTACAAAATTACCTCAAATTCCCAACTACCCTTCCTTCTAATTGCTCAAGCTAGCAATACAAGTCATCCTTATCACTTGTCTGTCCCCTACCCCTCCCATCCCAGTGTGGTCCTGTCAATTCCACAGCCCTCAAATCTTACTTCTATCCACCCTCACTACAACTATTATCTTACTTGAGGCCACTGTTTTCTCACCTGGGTTACTACAAGAACCTCTTTATTTTCTTTTTCTCCAATCCATTTTTCACACCTTGGCCAAAATAAACTTTCTAAAACATATTTTCAATAATATGTTTTCAACCTCTGCTAAAAATTCCCCATGGCTCTAGGATCTTCAGGATAAAATTTAAACTTCTCAGAGTTGCATAGAAGGCCATTCATGATCTGACTCTTACATAGGACTCCAGCCCCACCCCTTTACTTTCCTGTCTCACACTAAGCTCAACTCATACTAAAGTATTTCATTTCTTTCCCTTTCCCATGTCTTTTCCCCTGGGCCTTTGCACATGCTATCTTTGTCTGTCTAACTCTGACCAGTCAGCCAGGACTCAGTTCTGATGTCACATCCTTCAGGAAGCCTGTCCTTATTCCTATCCTCACTTTGGCTAGGTTGGTACCTCTTCTGTGTTTCCAAAGCACTCCTGTGATAGTAATGACCCTTCTCTATTGGGGCTGATTGCTTATGTCTTATGACCTCTGAATAGATTAGAAGTTTTTGAGGACAAGGACAGGGTCTTATTTACCATTATATCTCCAAGCACTCATCACAGTGCCTGATGTAGGACATTTATTCAATAAATATTCTTGAAATAATTGCTGACTGATTAAGAATGAATACTGAAAGACCATTATTGCAGTGTTTCTCAACTCTTTTTTTCCCATTATTGTCCAATAAGGAGAAAAAAATAACTTCATTTAAGGAGAGAAATTAAATACTAAGGAGTAATAGAGTTGAGCTTTGAAGGGCCATGAACCCTAAGAGAATGAGAAAGGAAATCTATATGATTTCCAGAGGGCTGTTATGTCTATATCTCTCTCAGCCATAGTTAAGGAAAAAACAAACACTCTTTTCTACATATGGACAGACTGAGGGATCATTTTGATCTCGCTTTTTATCTAAAAATTGTTTTAACCCTCTTTGTGTTTTGAGCTGGAAGCAAATTTCTACTTACCAAAGAGAAGCTTTCATGCTATTACTTGATTATTCATAACTTTGTGAAAAACCTGAATGTTTACGTTGTGATGTTAAAATGCCTAATATTTTTTGTCAGCTCAGCACATTCTTTAGTGAAGAACTGAGAAATGAGTTCTCAGAACTCATCATTTCAGGGATTGCACAAGTGACAAATCTAGTCTTTTAGTTACTAGCTGGGGTTATATTTTTGGTGTTCCTTAGGTTTTCCATTGCCTTGGACCTTCTGCAATAACCTGCAATAATAACAGTTTGTGATTCCGCAAAGAGCAAATCACTGCCAGTCTTTAGTTGTGGTCTTGTTGTAATTTTGTATGATACGGCTCATCCCATTGCATCATCCGTAAAGGTTACAACACTCATTGGACGTCTGAGGCCACCTGCTTACCTAGTGGACATTTACTGGGATTTGCTTTGGTATTTTCTGCTTGACTGTGTCGAATGTGGATTCCTCGGGATACCTCTGGCCCAGTGCATTCCAAGCAAGCTTCTTCCTTTTCTCCCTTTTGGAAGAATAATCTCTCTATGTATGTCTCATTTTCGTCCAGATGATTTTTTTCCCCCTACCTGGGCTTTCATCTAGAACCTCTGTCCTAAACTTTTTAGTTTTAGGGTTTTCTTTTTCTTTTTCTTTTGATATTTTCTAGTTAATTCACTGATTTTCTCTATTCCTAAATAACTTTCTGTATTGCTGTCATGGTACCGCACCTATAGAAAGAACTTATTAGATGTTGGGTGACTGACTGAATGACTGATTTTCTTGTACTTGTTACTAACGGTGAAATCTGCCTACCATGTCAGAATTGGAGCTCAGGACATAAGTTCCTTCCTCCTCTTAATCCTATGCACTACCCTAAAGAATAAAATGTCAGTTATTTCGATTCAAAGTTTTAATGCATAAGAAATGCATTTCTTAGAGAGATTTTAAACGCAAGATGGTTATCTATATCTTTGTAGTCTCCAGGAGCAGCCACACTCAGAGGCAAGGGATAAGATCACATGTCTTGCCTCAATTTTTAAAATCTAAAAAAATTTAAACAATTTATAATAAAATCAGGTGGAATAAAGTGATGACAAGTTAAATAATAATAGGCCAAGTCAGAAATAAAATAAATCAGATTAAGCAAGAAATTTAACAACTCTGGAAAACATGAGCTTTTGTCACCATCAAAAATGTTGAAATAGGGCTTCCCTGGTGGCGCAGTGGTTGAGAGTCCGCCTGCCGATGCAGGGGACACGGGTTCGTGCCCCGGTCTGGGAGGATCCCACATGCCGCGGAGCGGCTGGGCCCGCAAGCCATGGCCGCTGAGCCTGCGCGTCCGGAGCCTGTGCTCCGCAACGGGAGAGACCACAACAGTAAGAGGCCCTCGTACTGCAAAAAAAAAAAAAAAAAAAAAGTTGAAATGCCTATTTTCACCTGAAACCTGGCAAAGTCTCTCTTTTGAAAGAATGACATTTATATGCAAAAAAGTATGGGGGTTTTGGCATTTTTTAGATAGAAATATCTAAAAACCTAGACATAGTTATTCCTTGATAGAAATATAAAATTAAGTAACAGCCCAAAGAGGCCGTGTTCAGTGTTCCCAATAGTGAAAGGAAAGTAGTGACTACAATGATGGGACCGTGGACTGGAGACCCCATTAAAATTCAAGCTTTGTGATCTAATTCTACAAAGTTAGAAAATCTTTTAAAACAGATGGAACTTCTTATTTTTCTTTAAATCTGATGAGCTGGCATCAAGAGATGATGTCCTCCCTTGGTCTTGTGGCTTTCCGTCTAGGGTGGGGGTCAAGGGATTTGCCTACAATTTCAGGCTGATTCCAAACCAGAGGCAAGTCCTCCTTGTCATTATGTTTTCCTGTAATAGCTCAAGACCTCCTGCTCCACATTCAGTTCATACTTTATTAAGGTACATGGGCTGAGTCTTTGCTTTTGTTGGTGTTACTGTGTCAAACAGCGAGAAGCCACCACCCGTAAGAGGCCAGAATTGGTCTTTGTGGTAGAAGAAGTGTTGGTCACCATGAGAGACAGAAGTTCTCTATGCATTTGGATATTTTAAATTTGGTGGTAGATTCTGTTCAGGACTCGAGGGAGACCTCACAAAAGAACAGGTTATTTGAGAAAAACCAAATCTAAAGGACTGCAAAGAAGGAAGCAGTGTGTATCAAATGAGGCATTGGATTGCAAAGGGACCACTGTCCAGCTCAGGGGCCCGTGGAGAACTCACAAGCATAATACCAGAGGTGGCTGGGGTACGGGGGGTGAGGGTGGGAAGGGGGAGCAAGGAGAGTTGCCGAAGAAGATGGATCTAATAGAAGAACTAAACACTTCACTGTGTCTAATCATAAGAAAGGCCCAGAAATTCAGACCTTCACCAAGCTCCTCCATGACACTGGTGCGAGAAATTTTTTTTGTTTCATTTGTTTCCTAAAATAAAATTCATATTTCAAGAGAGAGTTTGGCTAATACAATCTAGCCATTTGTCCCAAAATTTGAAGAATGGTTATAATTTTCTAAAACACACTCTTGCTAAGCAATAACATTCCATGTACACCAAAAGGCTGTAGATTACTCATCTACCTAATGGTCACAGAGGCACCTGTTGAAGTAGGAGATTGGTAGCCTCTTAATTTCAGTTTTTTAATAAGGCCCAAAATGATATTTCTATGAGTCAGTAGTAAGAAAAACCAGTTTTTCTTTTTGTAAGTCTGTGATGTTGCACGCAATAGACTCGCCAAAATTTCTTATCCATCCATCCATCCACCCATCCATTGTTTTCAGCACTTACTCTGTACTAGGCATAGTGCCAAATGCATGCTGGGCATACAAAGATATCCCCATAAAAAGACACAAAGATACCCAATAAAGTTAAAACAAGGAATTTGTCCATCATTTCTTTGTGAAAAGGTTAAGGTAAGCTCACAAGAGGCACTTTGATATACCAAGATGGCATCTACCAAGATGCCTGAAGAAACCATGATACAATGCCTTTTATAATATTTCTTCACTTGACATTTTTTTTTCTTTCTCAAAGAACAGATAGCAAACTTATCAAAACTAAATAAAATAAAGACATCCTCAGGAAACTTTTTAAAGATTCCCAAGTGGGTGTTAACTGTGAATTTAGTTGAAGTGAGAGATCTTTTTTTCATTGTTTTAGACCTGTGAAAAATACTGTCACCAACTCCAAAATACATGAATTAATTTCATTACCACAGGACTGGAAATCAATTTGCCTGCCTCTTACTACAGGTTTTCGTCTATTATCCCACCATCATTTTCACATTCACATTATTCTCTAGAACCATAGCAAAGTTATAGGCTATACAAAAGGAATTACATGTTTAACATGCACAGTAAGGAAAAAACCTGTGATCCCGCTTGAAGCTTTCAGACATCCTTATGTATATGGAGAACAACAGTCACTGCAGCATCCAACCTGCTAGACAACACTGTATGGACAACTATGGCGCTATTTTCAATTTAACTCTGTAGACCATCTAACTCAGAAGAGTACGTTTTCTTTTCGTTTTCCCTCTGAATTGCATCATACTTTGGCCAATGGTTCTGTGGTTGTTTCCAAGTAAGGCGGCGAATTGATGCAGTAAATTAAACATGCTTGCTGGGATGCATTTAGCATTGTTTCAAAGCTGTTAGGGCTTAAGGTAGCATTAGAATTCAGATAAGGGGCTTCCCTGGTGCCGCAGTGGTTAAGAATCCACCTGCCAATGCAGGGGACACGGGTTCGAGCCCTGGTCTGGGAAGATCCCACATGCCACGGAACAACAAAGCCCATGTGCCACAACTACTGAGCCTGTGTGCTACAATTACTGAAGTCCGCGTGCCTAGAGCCCGTGCTCCGCAACAAGAGAAGCCACTGCAATGAGAAACCCGTGCACCACAACGAAGAGTAGCCCCCGCTCGCCACAACTAGAGAAAGCCCGCACACAGCAACAAAGACCCAATACAGCCAAAAATAAAATAAATAAAAAGAATTCAGATCAAATCTGGGGCCTTTAACAAACTTGTTTTTTTGTTTGTTTGTTTTTGGGGTTTTTTTTTGCGGTACGCGGGCTGCTCACTGTTGTGGCCTCTCCTGTTGCGGAGCACAGGCTCCGGACGCGCAGGCTCAGCGGCCCTGGCTCAGGGGCCCAGCTGCTCCGCGGCATGTGGGATCTTCCCGGACCGGGGCACGAACCCACGTCCCCTGCATCGGCAGGCGGACTCTCAACCACTGCGCCACCAGGGAAGCCCCAGAAACTTGGTTTTTTTAAAAATTAAAGTGTAAATACATATAGTAAACTATGTGTATCTTAAGTGTACAGTTCATTAAGCTTTAATAACTGTTTACACCCAAATCAACACATAGAACAATTGCATTACTCTAAAAGTTCTCTCATTTTCTTTTCTGGTCTGTTCCCTCTGTTTGCCAGAGGCAAACACTATTCTGTTTTTCATTCCATGGATTCGTTTTGCCATTTCTTAAAGTTTATAGAAATGGAATTGTACAGCAAGTCTTCTTTTGTGTCTGGCTTCTTTCACTGAGCATAACACTTTTTATATCCATTTATTGTGCTCATGTATCAGTAGTTGATTGTTTTTATTGATGAGTAGTATTCCATTATATAAATATACCACAATTTGATTAGTCATACTCCTGTTTATGGGCATTTAGTTAGTTTTTTCTGTCATGAGGAAAGCTACGGTGAACATTGGTGTACCCATCTTTTTATGGATATATGACATGTTTAATTTAAAATTTAAGCTATAATGAAGTCAGAACATTGATACCTAAACTTTAATTAAGTGGCCACTTTGAGTAAAATCAGAGTATAAAGAAGATGGACTAGGAGATGGATACATTTAGTAGGATCTGTAACCGGGGGGGCGGGGAACCGGAACACACCAAGGGCTCCACACTGCAGTGTTCTCATTTTAGCTCTGAGCACTTCAGCCCAACTGCGCTGTGAGCTGCCGTGGGAATAAGTAGACATCAGTTAGAGTTATACGTGAAAAGACATACTTAGAGACAGACACACATGGGTTAAGTTCTGGCTCAGTAACTTAAGACACATTAACTGACCACTCCGAGCCTTAGTTTTTCTCGTCCGTAAGACAAAATAATTCCCAATGTGATAGGTATAAATATTAAATGGGATGTAAGAGTTAAGGTCATAGCACATTTAATTTGTATAAAATATAATTAGAGATAGCATAATTCGTGTATCATAATGAGACAAAATATATTGAGGTTATAATTTGAGTCCTAGTTCATATGCTATAGATAGTGGGATGATTGAAATTTTAAAAAAAAATTGTTGGATGTTAACTATAGACTTATTGTAGTGATCATTTCACAATATATATAAATATCAAATCATTATGTTGTCTATCTGAAACTAATCTAATGTCGTATGTCAATTATACCTCAGTAAAAAAATAATTTTTGTTTTGTTTTAACTAGGTGATTCTGTGGTTAAGCTTACATAAGGCAAACTGTTGTAATAAATGACACATACTCTGATGGATAAAACCCCTAACATTAGTGACTTAATAAATAAAATCCCATTTCAGGATCCTTTCCTTAAATTTTGCCAAATCTTCAACGTTGTTGTTCTCTATCATCGAAATTGACTGCAAAGGGACATCATTAATGAAATGAGATTTTACATATTCCATCTTTGAAAATGTCTTTTCACACAGATAGATCCAGCTAAATACTGATATCAGTCCATAAGCATGTGATTTCAGTTGAGCATATTCATTACTTGGAAGGCATTGATAGAATTCTACTAGATTTGCCTCTTGATAGTTGCCTTTTATCCTGTCATTACACTGCAAATTAATTACCCTCAATTGAAGTTAAATGGAAGCTCCTCAATTTCATTAGTTAGATAAATTTTACATTGTTATTAAATACATTTTGAAATTTGAAAAATGTCCTTCATACTTCCATGGAGGTCTGAAAAATGCTGCTGGAACTACAGTTTGAGCTTGGAAAATATATCTGCTGCAAATTTTTGTGAGAATGGAGATCTCACTACTTGTTTGAACATTTGACAGCCTGGGAAATGTATAAAGCATTGCAGGTGTAACCAAGAATTATTGGTCCCCATTGTAGTGATCATTTCATAATGTATGCAAATGTCAAATCATAGTGTAATACACCTGAAACTAACATAGCATCATACATCAACTGTATTTCAATTAAAAAAATAATTATTTGTCCCTAATAACTTATATTTTCATTTACTTAGGTGGCCAAATCTTACTGATAACTGGAATTTTCTATTAAATTTAGTAAAATACAATATAATTCTCAACTTAAATTAATTTTTAATTCAATTATTTATATACAACACAATTTACTGAATGACTCTCTGAAACATTTTTTCTCATATATTATTTGTCATAATAATTATTTATTATGTTCTATAGCCCTATGGAATACATTACTTTTTCTATTGTTTTCCTGATCCCAGCACCTTTCTTTTCAGCCTCCATTAAACTCCTGGTTTGGGCTTTTCTATTAAGGATTTTGGGGGAAAAAATCGACTAAAGAGCATTAGTGTTGTCATTCAAAATATTGTGTTGCCAAATTTTACTATACTGTCACTTTTAAATCATGTTGTAAGAGCAAATAGCAAATTTAGAAATTGTTAACATAACTATTCATTCATCCTTTATTAGAATTAAAATTCATTTTAGCTTCTCTTAGTCTCAGTTTCCATATTTTTAATATGAGGACACGATACCTATTTTAAAGTCCTTATGAGCAGTAAGATAGTGCGTATGGAGTGTCTGCTACTATGAGTCTTCAGTATATTTCACTTCTTGGATCTTAAATTACTTAACCGTAACATTAAACATTCCTTTTATAGATTTTGCATACATATATTCCTTTTATTTTTAAACACCTCAAAAAATTTGTTGTTCATATAAGAGTTCGCTTTCATCATACTCTAGGGAAACATAACAGTATAGTTTTCTGAATCACATGTGTTTGAATTTAAAGTATCCTTAAAATATACGTGTGTGTGTGTGGGTGTGTGTATCTAAACACAACATGTTGTGTGTATATTTAAAACAGTCTTTCCTCTACTGTTTTATTATATCTATAAATATGTTGCCTTTTCACTAATTAAACATTTTTTAGTGAGAAAATTAGGGAGGAAAATGAAAAAAGTATCAGCCATCATTCCTTGAGGCGTATCATTCACAGACCATAGAAAAAGAACAAAACAGTTTGTGGACCACTGCAGCCTGAAACCAACTATTAGCAAACCAATGCTTTTCAAATGCAGAGGGTCACAGGGAACCCAGTACGATCTGCTGTTTCCAAGGATCTCAAGAGCAACACCCCATACAGCAATGTTTTCTTTGGTGGCATCTTAACTCATGAGCCACAAACTTTCGTGCTTAAAATGTGGTTGAAAATTTAAGCAGAAACTTGTAAATGAGTGGTTTAGTGTCTTAAAACCATATACTTAGCCAAATGAAGGTGTGGCCCCACGTTGTTTCTCTTTAGATGCCCAAACTTTGAAGAGCAAAGGGTCAGATCACTTTTAGGCATTGCTTGCATGTATGTAGAGGCTTCTCTCCTCTTTTTTTCTCCCCCAAATATTATCTTCATAGCTTGGTGAAATGGGAGTCACCTTCTATATTTGCCACGTTTGAATATGAAGACTGTGGTGGCGGTTGTGATAACTCAGGAGTGTTCACGTGCTTCCACCCTGGAGCTATTCTAAAGAGAAACCCACATTTCCAGAAATAAGCAAAGCAAACAAAAGAAAAACGAATGTGATGTCCTGTAGATTGCAGGTAGTAAGGTTACTGGTGAAACAATGTTTGGCTCTGTGATGTCTTTTAGATTGCAGGTAGTAAGGTTACTGGTAAAACAATGTTTGGCTCTGCAAATATATTTTCCCCTGCCATTAAGATGTAAATATAACTAGATATTTCTGCTCGGCTTTATTTTGGGACCCTCTGAATGTCAGTGGCAGGTCAGAAGGGAGATGGACTGAGGAACCCTGGAGAGCTGGAAGACCATGCCTGCTTGCAGGCTGTCCTGGCCTCAGGAGTGGCTCATTCTGTTGGCATTTTCTCCTGGTCCTCCTTTGAATCTTGATGAAAAGAAGGCCAATATTTCCTTTATTGCCCCCCTCTTCTCATTTCTTATCCTTTCTGATGCCCAAAGACTCTAGAGCTTCTTGCTACTATCACCTTTCTGAAGACCAATAAAGAATGAGTTATTTATTCGTTTATTCATTCCACAAGTATCTAGAGATCATCTACTATGAATATGGTCACAGAGTTCTAGGCTGGACATTCAAGGGTATAAAAAGAAATGAAGGGAAGGCCTTCAAGATGACAGAGGAGTGAGACGCGGAGATCACCTTCCTCCCCACAGATACATCAGAAATACATCTACACGTGGAACAACTCCTACAGAACACCTATTGAACACTGGCAGAAGACCTCAGACCTCCCAAAAGGCAAGAAATCCCCCACGTACCTGGGTAGGGCAAAAGAAAAAAGAATAAACAGAAACAAAAGGATAGGGACGGGACCTACACCTCTGGGAGGGAGCCGTGAAGGAGGAAAAGTTTCCACACACTAGGAGCCCCTTCGCAGGCGGAGACTGCGGGAGGCGGAGGCGGGAAGCTTCGGAGCCGCGGAGGAGAGCACAGCCACAGACAGGGGTGCGGAGGGCAAAGCGAAGAGATTCCCGCACAGAGGATCAGGGCCAACCGGCACTCACCAGCCCGAGAGGCTTGTCTGCTCACCTGCCCGGGGCGGGCGGGGCTGGGAGCTGAGGCTCGGGCTTTGGTCGGAGCGCAGCGAGAGGACTGGGGTTGGCGGCGTGAACACAGCCTGCAGGGGTTTAGTGCACCATGGCTAGCCAGGAGGGAGTCTGGGGAAAAGTCTGGAGTTGCCGAAAGAGCAAGAGACCATTGTTTTGGGGTGTGCGAGGAGAGGGGATTCAGAGCACCGCCTAAAGGAGCTCCAGAGACGGGCGCGAGCCGCGGCTAATAGCGCGGACCCCAGAGACGGGCATGAGACGCTAAGGCTGCTGCTGCTGCCACCAAGAAGCCTGTGTGCGAGCACAGGTCACTCTACACCTCCCCTCCCGGGAGCCTGTCCAGCCCGCCACTGCCAGGGTCCCGGGATCCAGGGACAACTTCCCCGGGAGAACGCAGGGCGCGCCTCACACTGGTGCAACGTCACGCCGCCTCTGCCGCCGCAGGCCCGCCCCGCATCCGGACCCCTCCCTCCCCCCCCTCCCCGGCCTGAGTGAGCCAGAGCCCCCGAATCAGCGGCTCCTTTAACCCCGTCCTGTCTGAGTGAAGAACAGACGCCCTCAGGCGACCTACACGCAGAGGCGGGGCCAAATCCAAAGCTGAACCCCGGGAACTGTGCGAACAAAGAAGAGAAAGGGAAATCTCTCCCAGCAGCCTCTCCTCCCAGCAGGAGCAGCGGATTAAATCTCCACCATCAACATCATGTACTTGCATCTCTGGAATACCTGAATAGACAACAAATCATCCCAAAATTGAGGCGGTGGACTTTGGGAGCAACTACTTGGGGTTTCCTGTATGCACCTGACTAGTTTCTGATTTATATGTTTAACTTGGTTTAGTTTTTGGCGCTTGTTGTCATTGGTGGATTTGTTAATTGGTTTGATGGCTCTCTTCTTTTTTTTAAAAAAAATTATTTAAAAAATTATTTTAATAATTTTATAAATTTAATAACTTTATTTTATTTCATTTATTATTTCTTTCTTTCTATTTTTTTCTCCCTTTTCCTCTGAGCCATGTGGCTGACAGGGTCTTGGTGCTCCGGCCGGGTGTCAGACCTGAGCCTCTGAGGTGGGAGAGCTGAATTCAGGACATTGGAACACCAGAGACCTCCCAGCCCCATGTAATATCAATTGGTGAGAGCTCTCCCAGAGATCTATGTCTCAACGCTAAGATCCAGCTCCATTCAATGACCAGCAAGCTCCAGTGCTGGACACCCCATGCCAAACAACTAGCAAGACGGGAGCACAACCCCACCCATTAGTAGAGAGGCTGCCTAAAATCATAATAAGGTCACAGACACCCCAAAACACACCACTGGATGTGGTCCTGCCCACCAGAAAGACAAGATCCAGACACAGGCACCAGCCCCCTCCACCAGGAAGCCTACGCAACCCACTGAACCAACCTTGGCCACTGGGGGCAGACACCAAAAACAATGGGAACTACAAACTGGCAGCCTGCGGAAAGGAGACCCCAAACACAGTAAGTGAGGCAAAATGAGAAACACACAGCAGATGAAGGAGCAAGGTAAAAACCCACCAGACCAAACAAATGAAGAGGAAATAGGCAGTCTACCTGGAAAAGAAATCAGAGTAATGATAGTAAAGATGATGCAAAATATTGGAAAAAGAACAGAGAAAGTAAAAGAAACGTTTAGCACGAAACTAGAAGAACTAAAGAACAAACAAACAATGATGAACAACACTATAAATGAAATTAAAAATTCTCTAGAAGGAATCAATAGCAGAATAACTGAGGCAGAAGAATGGATAAGTGACGTGGAAGATAAAATAGTGGAAATAAGTACCGCAGAGCAGAGTAAAGAAAAAAGAATGAAAGGAATTGAGGACAGTCTCAGAGACCTCTGGGACAACATTAAATGCACCAACATTCAAATTATATGGGTTCCAGAAGAAGAAGAGAAAAAGAAAGAGACTGAGAAAATATTTGAAGAGATTATAGTTGAAAACTTCCGTAATATGGGAAAGGAGATAGTCAGTTAAATCCAGGAAGTGCAGAGAGTCCCATACAGGATAAATCCAAGGAGAAACACGCCAAGACTAATTTTTAATAATTTGATCAAGCTATCAAAAATTAAATACAAAGAAAGAAAAAATATTGAAAGCAGCAAGGGAAAGGCAACAAATAACATACAAGGGAATCCCCGTAAGATTAACAGATGATCTTTCAGCAGAAACTCTGCAAGCCAGAAGAGTGTGACACGACATATTTAAAGTGATAAAAGGTAAAAACCTACAACAGAGAGTACTCTACACAGCAAGGATCTCATTCAGATTTGATGGAGAAATTAAAACCTTTACAGATAAGCAAAAGCTAAGACAATTCAGCACCACCAAACCAGCTTTACAACAAATGCTAAAGGAACTACTCTAGGAAAAGACCTAGAAAAGGTCTTTTGTAGGAAAAGACCTACAAAAACAAACCCAAAACAATTAAGGAAATGGTAATAGGAACATACATATCGATAATTAACTTAAAAGTAGATGGATTAAATGCTCCAAACAAAAGACACAGACTGGCTGAATGGAAACAAAAACAAGACCCATATGTACGCTGTGTACAAGAGACCCACTTCAGACCTAGGGACACATACAGACTGAAAGTGAGGGATGGAAAAAGATATTCCATGCAAATGGAAATCAGAGGAAAGCTGGAGTAGCAATACTCATATCAGACAAAATAGACTTTAAAACAAAGACTATTACAAGAGACAAAGAAGGACACTACATAATGATCAAGGGATCAATCTAAGAAGAAGATACAACAATTGTAAATATTTATGCACCCACCAGAGCAGCACCTCAATACATAAGGCAAATGCTAACAGCCATAAAAGGGGGAATCAACAGTAACACAATCATAGCAGGGGACTTTAACACCCCACTTCCACCAATGGACAGATCATCCAAGATGAAAATAAATAAGGAAACACAAGCTTTAAATGACACATTAAACAAGATGGACTTAATTGATATTATAGGACATTCCATCCCAAAACAACAGAATACACTTTCTTCTCAAGTGCTCATGGAATATTCTCCAGGATAGATCATATCTTGGGTCACAAATCAAGCCTTGGTAAATTTAAGAAAATTGAAACCGTATCCAGTATCTTTTCCAACCACAACGCTTTGAGACTAGATACCAATTACAGGAAAAAACTGTAAAAAATACAAGCACATGGAGGCTAAACAATATGCTACTAAATAACAAAGAGGTCACTAAAGAAATCAAAGAGGAAATCAAAAAATACCTAGAAATAAATGGCAATGAAAACAGGACCACCCATAACATATGGGATGCAGCAAAAGCAATTCTAAGAGGGAAGTTTATAGCAATACAATCCTACATCAAAAAACAAGAAACATCTCCAATAAACAACCTAACCATACACCTAAAGAAATTGGGTTTCTATACTGCATGGTATAATTCTGCAATTCCCTAAATTGTGCCTTTAATTGTTAAATAATTGTATGATAATTTATATGATTTGATGTATTGGGATTTTGAGTAGCTATTCAAGTAAATAGCATTCCTCTTCTTCACCCAGGCAGAACAAGTTAAGAAATAAAATTTAATGGATGGTCTATGGAAGACTGCCTTCCTCATTTGAGGGCTCAGTGCAAAATGAAAATATGAACCTATTTGTTTAATAATCATTAAGAATTCAAGACAGGGACAGCAGAGCATTAAACCAAGCCCAGGGACCTCTAAGCACAGGGACCTTCTAAGCGTGGGGTCCTGTGCGACTGCTTAGGAGGCAAGCCATGTGGCCAGACTTAGTATATGGAAGTCTAAGTACCAACCTGGTTACTAATGGAGCTGATGTAGGAGAATGTGTGAGAGTGAAATTGGCCTGCTAACTCAGACTTACCCTGCTGGTGACTGACCAATACCACATTGTCCTCTCAATAGTCCAACTCTGTAAGTGTTCAAAAAGTTAATCACTTACAAATCTGGTAATACATAAAACTATGTTAAGTGATGACATATCATAGATAATTATGTATCATAAAGGAAAGTTCTGAGTAATGTCGTTAAGTCTCCTCTCACCTATTTTTTGCCTATTATACTTTCTCTTAACTTCTGCAAAAAGATTTGCTGCTGAGTCATGGAAGCTAGATGTCCCAGGAGATGGTCTCGCCTTCCTTCTTCACGTGCTATGAATAGCACAGGCACTGGCCATGTGCACTGAGCCCGCAGCAAGTGAGTGCTGGGCTTCAACCCTGTAGTAAAGAGGCCACTCCCAGTGATGGGAAGGAACTTGTCCTTCATGGCAATTTCATTCTTGGCTTTTCTTCTGAGAAGACACAAGTGAAGGACACAATTAGTGTCAGCAATGATGGGGTGTGTTTATTTTTCATGGTGTGGACATCCAACTTCTGGGACCAGTTCTGAGGTCAGTACTCGAGTGGCCACCCAATGGTTTCTTTCTTTTTGGTGTTTGTTGTCCTGGAGGAGTTAGAACTAAAAAAGTAAGGGTCGTGACATGCTGGAAATATGGCATGTCACAAAGAGAATAAAATACAGTTATGTGATACACCAATTGCACACATGAATTCCATCCAAGTCCTCACATTGAACCAACTGCTAGTAGCAGTTATGCCGTGAATAGGTTCAGACACAGCCTTGAGATCTGGAGAATCCAATCAGACGTTCTAATATTATTAAGAGTTGTATGCTCCAAAAAGTCAGGAAAAAGGAGAGAATAATGAATTCTGTTAATGATTTTTAGCAAGTGGATAAGAAGACATTTACATATTTTAAGAGCCAGTGAATTACAAACTTCAACTGTGTACCTGCTGAATGAGGATTATAAACTAACTTTATTTGAAAATTGGGAATAAAATAATTCAAATCTGAGAAAATAGGTATGTACCCAACTTTTCCTTTATGTTTGGAGTCATTGATATAGCAACTATAAAATGGTTCACTGTGTCCCATCAGTGTCTTAAACAAGGACCTAGTGGCACACTGATCAATACCACTGGTACTTAAAAAACAAACAGACTACAAATCCACTTGCTGAGAACGAAGCCTAACAATATTTTCCTAGGAAAAAACACTCAAAATCATTGGGAGTGGCATAATTATTTTCTTAGTGAGTATCCATATTTTAAACTTGGAAAATTTAATATTAAGTATACAAGTTGTAAAGATAATTAAACCTGTATTATTCATGTTTTGAACTAAAGGATTAACATATTTGGCATTCTAGATATTTATAAGGTCAAAGAGAATTTTCTAGACCAAAAGTCAACCTTGTAATTTACTATAAGGAACAAATGTTTGGTTGCTGATTGTTGTACTTTATATTTGCGTTCTAGCTCATTGATTGATGTTCTTATCTTTATCATTTCCTTCCATTTTCTTTTAATTTATATTTATATATATATATATATTTGGCTGCATTGGGTCTTCGTTGCTGAGCGTGGGCTTTCTCTAGTTGAGGCGAGCGGTCGCTACTCTTCGTTGCGGTGTGCGGGCTTCTCATCGCGGTGGCTTCTCCGCAGCATGTGGGATCTTGCCAGACCAGGGCTCGAACCCGTGTCGCCTGCATTGGCAGGTGGATTCCTAACCACTGCGCCACCAGGGAAGTCCCCCTTCTATTTTCTTTAGATTCAATTTGTGTTCATTTTCTACCTCCTTGAGTGAATAATTAGATCATTAATTTTTAGCCTTTCTCGTTTTCTACCATATGTATTTAAGGCTATATATTTCTCTCCAAGCACAGCTTTAGCTGTATCTCATAAGTTTTGATAAACAGTATTTTCATCATTTTGCAGTTAACATTTTTTTCTGATTTTTATTATGACTTTTTTCTTTGATGGATTATTTAGGAGTATATTGCTTAATTTTCAAACATATGGGTATTTTAAAGTTTTCTTTTTGTTTTTCTATCTAGTTAATATCTACCATGATCAGAAAGAGTATTCTGATTTCAATCCTTCGAAATTTGTTGAGAATTGCTTTATGTTCCAAATTTGGTTGATTTTGATAAATCATCCATGTGCATTTGATAAGATCCTCTCTTCTAGAGTTATTGGGTACAGTGTTTTATATATATTCAATTAGGCCAAGTTTGTTATGCATGCTCTTCAAATATTCTAAATCCTTTTTTCTTGCTGCTGTCTATTTCTTCTATGGATTACTGAGAGAATTGTGTTAAAATCTCCTACTAAGAAAATGAATTCATTCATTTCTAAGTTCTGTCATTTAGAAATTTGTATTTTTCAGGTTAAGCTTCTAGGTCCATACAAATTTAAACTTGTTGCATCTCTTGGTAAGCTGGTCTTTTTATTATTATAAAATGTCCACCTCTATCTCTAGTAGTAGTTTTCAGTTGAAAGTCTGGTGTCTCTGATACGGGTATTGCCCGCTCTCACCTGGTTGAACTTGCTATTGAAACCCCAACTCTGATTAAATCCACCTTTCTACCGACTCCACCCCTGGATCCGTTCAACTAAACGTGGCCAGAGAAACACCACGTTGGTTCTCTTGCTTCATGACCATGAATTTCAAGGGGCCTACTAATGCTGCCTCCCAATCATCCTGTTTCTCTAGTTCTTTCATTCTCTCTCTCTCTGCTAACTACTGCTTCATGTCTTCCTCTCCTTCATCCACCTTCTCAGCTGAAGACCTGCTTTGCTAATTCACTGAGAAAAAATGGAGCAGTCCGAAGAAAGCTGGCACAGATTTCCAGCGTCCCACCAGCCCATGTTGTAGCATGCGTGCCCATGATTCTTCTGTTCTGTATGTCACTATCGATGAACTTTCTGTAATCCTGTCTAAGGTGCACTAAGATCCACCTGCTCTTACCTGCTCAAGGCTCCACTCCAGCAATCCTCACCTGTCTCCTAATTTAAAAATTCCCCGCTCCCCTTGATCATTCCCGATAGCACATAAGCATGCAGGTTTCCCCATACTATCTCAAAAAAACCTCCCTCTGACCCTATACTGATAACAGATCGATCAAATGCTTATGCATGGGGGGAAATCTACTACTTTCACCTTTTATATTGGCAAAAGTGTAAAATCGGATTAAAGAGTCCCTGTGGAGTATTGGGTAAGAGCCTGTGTTTGGAGTCAGACTACATGGGTAGTCCTACTGCTAGGAACACATCTTTGAACACATTTTTGGACTTTTCTATCCTTCAGTTTCTTCATTTGTAAAATGAGAATCAGAATTATACCTACCTCATAATAGTGCCCATCAATAGGGCACCAGTAAATAAGTTAGATCCATCCATTTCTTGAGAATTCACCTCTGTCTGTGTGCGGATAAGGAGATTTTCAAGTTATTTATATAACAAGATATATTTTTTCAATAAAAAAGCATGGGGCAGAATAGTCTTGCCTAGGATGCTACCGTTAGTGTAAAAAAGAAGGATAAAGAATTAAGTTTTGTATACACTCACATATGCATAAAGAAGCTCTGGCAATCTCAAAAAGCTAAAAACAGAACTACCATATGACCTAGCAATTCCACTCCTGGGTAGATATCTGAAAGAAACAAAACACTAATTCAAAAAGATGCATGCACCCTAACGTTCATAGTAGCATTATGTACAATTGCCAAACAAATGAATGAAATTTTGCCATTTGCAACATGCAACAACATGGATGGACTTGGAGGGTATTATGCTAAGTGAAATAAGTCAGACGGAGAAAGACAAATACCGTATAATATCACTGATATGTGGAATCTGAAAAATACAACAAACTAGTGCATATAACAAAAAAGAAGCAGACTCACAGAGAGAGCAAACTAGTGGTCACCAGTGGGGAGACAGAAGAAGGGAGAAGCAAGATAGGAGTAGGGGATTAAGAAGTACAAACTATTATGTATGAAATAAGCTGCAAAGATATATTGTACAACACGGGGAAGAGAGCCAATATTTTATAATAACTATAAATGGAGTATAACCTTTAAAATTGTGAACCACTATATTGTACACCCATAACTTACATAATAGTGTACATCAACTATATTTCAATTTAAAAAAACTTTTAAAAAATAAAATAGCAGCGCTGGCAAAATTCACAAGAAACTGTTAGCAGTGGTTTCTTGGGGGAGTAGGCACAACGGGAGGCTGTGAGATCATAGTCATAGGAGTAGGAAGAAAACTTTTCACTGCATGCCTTTTTATACTTTATGATAGATAGATTCACATTATGATAGATAGACTGGAAAAAATGCCAGAACATGTTAGTTCTCTGCTTAAAATCCTCCAAATAGCTTTTCACCTTTCTTAGAGAGCAATTTGGGTTGTTTTTTTTTAACATCTTTATTGGAGTATAATTGCTTTACAATGGTGTGTTAGTTTCTGCTTTATAACAAAATGAATCAGCTATACATATATATATATATATATATATATATATATATCTCCACATATCCCCTCCCTCTTGCATCTCCCTCCCTCCCACCCTCCCTATCCCACCCCTCTAGGTGGTCACAGAGCACCGAGCTGATCTCCCTATACTATGCGGCAGCTTCCCATTGCACTGTTGGTGGGAATGGAAATTGAGCAATTTGGTTTTACAATGACCTACAGGGCTCTGAGTTCTTTGGTTCTCTTCGCTTTCTCCAACCTCTTCCTCTCTGCGCACCCACTCTCACAGTCACGCAACTCCTTGCCATCCCTTGAAAATATCAAACACACTCTTCCTCGTTGCTGTTGTCCTCTTGGTTTCAGTGCATTTCTTTCAATATTCTTGTGGCTTGAGCTATCATTTCCTTCAGGTATCCGATCCATCAGATGCTTCTCCTGATCATCCTATAAAAAGAGCATGCCTCTATCTCAGTCATTCTTTAATAACCCCCGAGACAGACAGACAGGCAGACACACACACACACACACGTGCATGCACAACTTAATTTTTCTTCATGGCATTTGCCACCACCCGGTATTATAATGCGTATGTACATGTGTGCACACACACAGGTTTGTATACATGTTGATTTCTGCCCCACTCCCTCAATAGAGGATGAGCTTCGTGAGACCAGGGACATTATCTTTTTGGTTCACTGCTGTATCCCTGGTGTTTAGAACAGTGATCAGCACATAGAAATAAGTGATTGAAAATGAAACCGGGTGTTCCAACACATATCAGGAGAGGGCTCTCTCCTGATATGAAGCTATCCACTTCTCGGCCCCCTCTGTAGTTTGGCCCCAGTCTTAACAGTTGGCTGCCAACAGTTTCTTATTCACATCCTCCCATTTTGGGAACCCCAAGCCAAGTAAGTGATTTGAATAGAATCACTTGGAGACCCTGGGGCTGGTTGCAAGAATGCGAAATCAGCATTTGGTTTCCCAGATGAAAGTTCTTTCTTGTCCGTGGCATGAAGATATTTTAAAGATATTGACCGCTCTTTTTGCTTTTGTGTTCCTAGTTATCTTTAGGTCGGCTGTAGTTTGTGAGGTATGAGTTCTTCAAGAAGACCTTAAAGAACTTCTCCTTGAAGAATGTGTTTCCTGAATTTTTGTATTTTCAAAACAGTTTACCTCTTTTCTTTATACGTTAAATACACCTTGGCTATGTAGGAGATCTTTGGGTCATATTTTCTTTCTTTAAGAGTTTTGTAGTTATTGCTGCATTACCTTGTCACATGTAATTTTGTTGTCCAGAAGTCTGAGAGCATCTGATTTTTTTTCCTTTGTAAGTTAACTGATCTGTTTTGCCTAGATACCCAAAAGATTCTCTATTTTTGAAGTCCAATAAGCTTAATGTTCTTCAGGGTTGACCATTTTTGATCAACTTGATAAAGTTCTATGGGAGCTGGCTGCTGTGTTTTTATACAACCTCATTTTTTTAAACTTAATTTTAATTTTTATTGGAGTATAGTTAGTTTACAATGTTTTGCTAGTTTCAGGTGTACAGCAAAGTGATTCCGTTATACATATACATGTATCCATTCCTTTTCTGATTCTTTTCCCATATAAGCTATTACAGAATATTGAGTAGAGTTCCCTGTGCTCTAACAGTAGGTCCTTGTTGATTGTCCATTTTATATACAGTAGTGTGTATATATTCATCCCAGACTCCCAGTTTACCCCTCCCCTGACCTTTCCCCTTTGGTAACCATAAGTCTGTTGCTCCTCTCACTTTCTGCACCCCAGCCATACTGGCCTCCTTTCTCTTCCTCAAACCCGAAAAGCCCTTACTGCCTCAGGACCTTTGGACGTCAGCTCTTTCTGTCTGGAATAGTGTCCTTCACATCTTCACTAGCCAACTTCCACAGACACCTGAGATCTCAGGTCCTTATCCCTGACCCTGCCAGCCAATTAAATCCTCCGTCATTGGTCTCAAAGTTCTAGCCTCTTTCCTTCACAGCAATGGTCACAATTTGAACTGTTTATTTATTTTGTGATCATTTGATTACCCTCTACCTTCCGCATTAGGCTGTCAGGTCAATGAGCACTGAGAACAGATCTGTACCCTCATTTTATCCACAGTGACCGAGGCACGTAGTAGACATTCAAGAAATTATTGAAGGACTTCCGAAGTCTTCCCAAGTGAGTCTTCACTCCAATAATAATGGTTGGCACTCTCTGAGCGCGAACTCTCTTTCAGGCACCATTAGAAGCATTTCTTACGTGTGTTAGCCTGTTTCACTCTCCCAACAGCCCTGTGAGGTAGGCGGTGCTGTTACCATCTCTGGTCTTCAGATTGGGCAATAGGCCCAAGCCTCACACAGCGGCAAAAGGCTCAGAGTCTGTGTCTCCACAGCCAGCCCGCACTGCCTGGGAAGTCTGTGTTCCAGGTGAACTGCTGTGCCCACCAAAGAAAGGCGGTGCTGACCCGTTTCATGACAAACGAGATTTAATCCGTATCGAGTTTTATTAGTTATAAGACCATGGGAAGCTTGCATACCTTAACTTCTCATTGAGTGGTGCACATTCTCCATTCATTTATTTAATGAGTGTGTATTGAGCACTTAACACGCCAGAATGTGTGCTAGAAGTTAAGGGATATGGAGAATGAGAGCGTCCTTGCTCTTGAGATGCCCCCCGTCTGGTGGGATAAGTGGAGACAGAAAGAAATCATTCAGCATAATTTTATGGGAACAATGATGAAGATGTCTACAAAGTGCTGGGAGCTGGAGGGAGGGACGAAACTCAGTGTTCCCTAGCAGGAGGTGTGGATGGTCAAAAAAATAATTTGCTACCTCTTGGAGTCTCTATAGAAGAAATGACTGATGTGAGGTAGGCCCCTGTTAAGGATTCCTAATACCCTCTATTATTTTACTCGAATGCCCTTTTTTTCACTCAAATACCCTTTATGCTATTTTTCCGTAGCCCCAGTATGTTTGCAGGGCTGTCAGGACAAAATACCTTAAACTGAGTGGCTTAAACCACATAATTGTTTTCTTTCACAGTTCTAGCGGTTGGAAGTCCAAGATTAAGGTGTCTGGAAGTTGGTTCCTTCTGAGGGAAATGAAGGAGAATCTGTTCCATGCCTTTCTCCTAGGTTCTTACAGTTTGCTGGCAATCTTAAACCCTTTGAAGAATCGAAAACATCATTTTACTTTACTCTGTTCAAGCCTGTCTTGCTTCAGTGGTTATGTCGTATTAAGCATATATTGATTCATTTTCTTTATAGTCTTTCCATAAAAATTGCTCTTCAATGATGTAATATGAATGGGATTAAAAATATATGTACATAGAATCCTGCTTTATAGATTCCCTCCCAGAAATATAGGCATTCTTGTCTAATTTCAAACACCTGGTTAGTGTACCCCAAAAAACACAACAGCAACAAGAATTTTTAAATAGGCGAAATCTACCGTGCTCTGTATCCAATGCATCGCTCCCCCTCTGCAGGAAAATAACCAGACTATCACCGTTCTTTGGGAAGTCTACACAGTGTTTCTTTTCTGCCACCTCTGTGCTTCTTTAGTTGATTGCAGCCCTGATTCTCACATGTACTTTCTTGGATTTTTCAGATATAAATATGTTCTCATCAAAGAATCTTTTTCTTTTTTTTTTTTTTTTGCGGTACGCGGGCCTCTCACTGTTGTGGCCTCTCCCGTTGTGGAGCACAGGCTCCAGACGCGCAGGCTCAGTGGCCATGGCTCACGGGCCCAGCTGCTCCGCGGCATGTGGGATCTTCCCGGACCGGGGCACGAACCCGTGTCCCCTGCATCGGCAGGCGGACTCTCAACCACTGCTCCACCAGGGAAGCCCCAAAGAATCTTTTTCTTATATCCTGTTTATCTCTCTCTCTCTCTGTGTCCCTCATTTCAACCCATCTGCAAACCCCAAACCCACCAAAACATGGCTGATCTGTTTGAACATACTTCTATAAAATATCTCTAAAAAGCAAGAGGGAAGCTGCCCAGGCATGTGGAATCCTAGCTCCATGGAGCGCGAGTGGCGTGCGGAGCGGCAACCTCTGTCAACCTTCCACCGTCCACGGTGCTGTGGGATCTGGGTTCACCACCCACCCACCACGTCACTGAAGCTGGCACACGCCTACGGTCCCCACCCGTGGAGCCTCGGCACTAGGACCAGAGCTGCCAGAGCTCAGACCACAGGCCCGAGCAGTCAGCCTGTGTGGTGGCCTCCGGCAGTCCACACCCCATCACCATGCATTTGAGTAGCCCTATACTCTTGTGCCTCAGTTGCCCTCTCCTGGTCATCAGGCCCTGCCCACAAGGTACTTTTTATTGTATGTGGAGCTTCTTAAAAGGTCAGGCTTATTAAGGTATAACTTACATACAATAAGGTACAGTTTTGACAAATGCATACAATCCTGGAACCATCACCACAACGTACGTATGATATTTTCATCACGCTGAAAGGTTTCCTCAAGCCCCTTTGCAGTCCATATCCTTCTCCATCCCCACATTACGGTAGGTAATGAATATTTGATGAGCAAATTTTAGTTACCTACTGCACTCCATGAGTTCTAACATCCAATAACTAGAACTCAGTCCAAATATCACAACTACAAAGAAACCAGTCATTTAATCCAGGAAACACAAAATACATTGGAAAAAAAGAACAACAACAAAAAAAGAAGAGAGAAATAAATTTTCTAATGAAATATTTTGTCGAACCATAAACTTGTTTTTAAAGTGCAGTTCTATTTTTAAATTTTTATTAATTAATTAATTTTATTTTTGGCTGCATTGGGTCTTCATTGCTGTGCGCAAGCTTTAGTTGCGGTGAGCAGGGGCTACTCTATGTTGTGTTGCGTGGGCTTCTTATTGCAGTGGCTTCTCTTGTTTTGGAGCATGGGACCTAGGCATGCAGGCTCAGTAGTTGTGGCTCGCGGACTCTAGAGTACAGGCTCAGTAGTTGTGGCGCACGGGTTTAGTTGCTCCGTGGCATGTGGGATCTTCCCGGACCAGGGCTCGAACCCATGTCTCCTGCATTGGCAGAAGGATTCTTAACCACTGCACCACCAGGGAAGTCCCTGAAGCATACATTTCTAAAGCTCTTGAAAAAAACTGGAAATCACTTCAGAATACCCAGTAAAGGGCCTCTCTACCTCTTCATCCTACTCTGATTATAACCATTTTTCTCAAATATTTACAATAAGATTTAAAACATTTATTGATTTGGAAGCTAATTACTAGTATAGTCAGTATTCAATTTTCAAATGGGTTGTTTGCAAGTTCAGTTGTAAATCAGTTGTTTCTATCTCAGCAGGTATTTTTTTATCTATGTATATAATGTTATAAAAAATGAGTGTTTAAATATTGTTCAAAAAGAATATTCTAATATTTGTTATTTGCTTGAATTCTCGATTCTGGAACCTGGGGAGAGACACAGTAAATATTTAGGAGGGAAAATGATCAGGACTTGAAATATCAAGTTGGAATATAGGAGATGAAATTTATGGATGAATAAAATAATGGCTCCTATGATATGGACTTGGCAATGCCACCCACTGAAAGAACACACAGTATAAGGCATAGAGCAGGAGCTGAGAGATGACAAATTGCATTTGACATGACTGTGGAACATACAAGTAGACAAGTCCAGCTGGAGTTGGAAACAGAAATCTGAAATTTGGGGAAGAGGTTATCTGCATATGGGTGGTCGTTGAGACCATGAGACAATTAGATTCCTAAAAGAGTATAACGTGTGAAAAATGTAACTCACCAAATATCGAATTACTCAAAGCTCTCTGAGAAAACATCAATATATAATACATGGTCAGATAAGAGAAACCCATAAAGAGAGAGAGGGAAAAAAGTCAAAGATTCTGTTTGGAGTATCATTATAGTCTCAAAAGAAAAACAACTGAGAACACTCTAAGTAAATCTGACTCAAATGCCACATAAACCTGGATGTGAAGGAGGTCATGGGGCAAAGGTGTCAAGCTTTATCAAACCTCCGCTTCCCACCACAGTCTGTCAGTCTGCCAGCCAGCTGTACCATCAGCACCTGGGAAGCTTTTTAAAGATAAACATTCCAAGCCCCTTGCCTGTGTATTTTGACTTAGGGGGTCTTACATGAGGCTCAGGACTCGGTATCTTTAGAAGCTTCCTCAATCCAACATTCCGCCAGCTTTGGACACTTCTTCACCCCTCACCACCTCAAGGTGCACACTTTATTTTTTTTTCTTACAGAAGAAAATAAGACTCGGTGTATTTCTTGAACTTGGAGATGCATGGCTGAAGACAGAAAGTACCTTCTGTTTTCCTAGTTGTCACAAACTTTTGTGACTAAGAGAAATGCCAAGCTCAGAAACACCTGGAAATAAAAGAGGTTATTATAAAAATAAGCACCTGTAGACAGTATTTATTTTACTGAAAAAATAATGGTTTAGAGGAAAAATCAAACCTATAATAAAATTAATTATTGTTCTGTAAGCCATCCTAAAGGAGGGTTTCCAATAAAAGGGGTTCATTGTCACCATTCAGCTATGCACATGGCTGTCGGGGAGCTAAGGGCTGCAGCTGATCTTGGACGGGCATTATGTGATAACCTGAAGGGTCCCAAATATGTTTACCCACCCAGGAATCCACAGAGCACTGGTCTTCCTCAAGATGTTACTAGGTGGTCCACGACGTAAATGTTTGTCAAGTAATTTTTTTTTTTTTTTTTTTTTGCGGTACGCGGGCCTCTCACTGTTGTGGCCTCTCCCGTTGTGGAGCACAGGCTCCGGACGCGCAGGCTCAGCGGCCATGGCTCACGGGCCCAGCCGCTCTGCGGCACGTGGGATCTTCCCGGACCGGGGCACGAACCCGTGTCCCCTGCATCGGCAGGCGGACTCTCAACCACTGCGCCACCAGGGAAGCCCATGAATTTTTTTTAAAAAGTCTATTGAATTTGTTACAATATTGCTTCTCTATTATGTTTTGGTTTTCTGGCCGCGAGGCATATGGGATCTTAGCTCCCCGAACCGCACCTCTTTCATTGGAAGGCAAAGTCTTAACCATTGGACCGCCAGGGAAGTCCCTGTAATGAAGTTTTAAACTCTAAATTCTCTACACATTTGCTCACACTGTCATCTTGGCCTGGAATGTCTTCATCACTCATCTCTCAACGCTTCCTCCAAATCTACATTTCCTTCTCAAACTACTACTGGTCCTGACCACATGGTATTAGGCTTTAATCTGTCTCTTCCACTAAATTGTGAATTCCAATAGGACAAGAACTAAATCATGTTTACTTGGGTAACACGTAGGATTTTAAGGAATTTTCTACTGTAATTAAATTTAGAATACTCGATAATACAGTTCCTTCCCTAATTAAAACACATCCTCCAGTGGTCTGAGTTAATGAGATTCGGTAGAAGACGTCAAACGCGTCTAGCCCTCACAATCTCCCTTCATCTAAAGTTTGAGGCCATTTGGAGATCTTACTGTTAAGAGTTTGTTGGATCCTGGCTATAAACCATTGAGCAGGCTCCTTGAAACACAATGGGGTTGATTAGGGATGCAGAAGCTCTGGCCCAGGATTAACACTTTCTGTCCTTGAGGCAGAATTTAAAATTTGATAACAATGTAAATAACAATGGCAACAACAGAGTAGCAGCCCGGAGTAGTATTCTAAGGGCTTTACCTCTGTTTATTCACATAATCTTCCCAACTACCCCATGAGGTAGTCACTATCATTATCCTTCCCACTTAAAGGAGGGGAAACTGAGGCACAGAGAGGTTAAGTAACTCGTCCAGTGTTACCCAACTTATAAGTGGTAGAACCAGAATTCAACCTCTAGATTCATTTTGATGGACAAAACAGAATCAGTAAATGCCATAGGTGTGGAATTTCTGGAACTAGACTACCTGTGTTCATAGCCCAATTGTGGTCTTGGGTAAGAAATTATCTTCTGTGGTCTCATGTATCAAAATACCTTGTAGCAGTTTTAATTAGAGTGAGTTTTTTTGCTGTGCTAATGTGACTGTCTCAGGTTCTACCTGTTAGAATGAGTCCCTTTGTCCAATCTTTCAGGGTCATTTCTGAGAACAGAGAAGGATTTTTGCTGGGAAGGCCATACCACCTTAACAGTCCATGAGGTTTTTTTGCAATACAATTCCATTAAAATTGCCTTTTTAAAATTTTCTTGAAGTGTAGTTGATTTACAGTGTTGTGTTAATTTCTGCTGTACAGCAAAGTGACTCAGTTATACATATATATTCTTTTTCATATTCTTTTCCGTTATAGTTTATCGTAGGATATCGAATATAGTGCCCTGTGCTATACAGTAGGACCTTGTTTATCCAGCTAGTCAGCTGATTGTTTATCTTGTTCTCAAAACTCGTATCAGTGACAGAAATGTTTTCCATCACACTCTGAATCTCAAGGTGAAGCAGGGCCCTGACCCTCATGGCTTCTTCACAACGTAAGTGAACGCTCTGTCCTTTCTGCTAGCGTTGAGCTTCACAGAATCAGCCTCAGGTTCTGTGACAGGCCAGGCAGTGGTGACAAAGTGGGGCCGATCTGTCCCGGAATGCTCTGGCCTCTCCTGGGCTGTATTCCTGCCCATTTGCTGGTCAGTGAGAAGCATCAAGTCTTTGGACTGGCAGTGGATTTGCAGCAGAGGGTTTTGTTTGAAAGAAGATCAGTGCTTCCTGACTCTTCTAGCTTCCCCCAAATATCTCCATTTCAAATACCCCAAATCCCTCATTTTCTTCAACAAGGCACTTATTGTTTTGCAGGTCTCAGGGAATTTGTCACTTGCCACCCAAGCAAGGCTTTGGTCATCTCAAGCTTCGTGGCCTTCCTTAGCTAGGCCTCAGATGGAAAATGCCTTTTCTTCACAAGGCTATGCGCTGAACTGATGTCCCTTATCTGCTTTCCAACAGGCCCACCTGAAGGGAGCTCCTGTCTCTCTGCAGTCCTTGCCGGAGGCCACCCTGCCTACAGCTTCTAACACAGGCACCCCGCCAAGTTGCCAGCAAGCCTCAATGCTCCAGGGTTAGTGGCATGAAGTCCGAGTCCCCAGAAGCAGCAGGGTGGTTAGGCTGCTGGCCTTGCTGCTGCATGAGACCTGCAGTTTCCCATTGTCCTACATGAGGGCCCGCGAATCCTCAGTTCTTCTCACCTGAACTCATCAAGCTCCACATGTTGGGGTCTGTCTTTTGCAGCCCCTATTTCTTTTATATCAAGTTCTAATAAGTATTTTTTGGTTGCAAGTAAGTCAACCAAATCTAGCTAGCTTAAGAAAACGAGATGTTTATTAGAAGGATATTAGGATAATGGATATGCAACTGGGTTTCAGGAACAAACCCAAATCAGGAACTCAAAATTGTTAAAATTCTCTCCATCTCTCTTTTCTATCCAGCTCTGTAGGCCAGCTTCATCGGTCTTTCTCTCTGTTTCCTAGCTCTGTTTCCCAATCTACATTGCAAAGAAGAAAGAAAAGTAGCCAGTGACAGCTTTGAATTTTATAAGTTATAGGTGTAATCACCTCTCTTACTCTTGCAGCTAAGATACCTTTTAAAAGGAAAGAGCAGTGGATAAATTCTACATAATTTTTCCTTGATTCTTTAAATTACATTTTAAAGGAGTATTTAATTTTAAACGGTCTCAAATGTGCAGAAAAGTTACAAGAATGGTGCCGGAAAGACTGTTTTATCCGGAACCATTTGAGAGTAAGTTGTCAAAATACCTCATCACCCCCAGACACTTTAGTGTATAATTCCTACTAACAGGGATGCTCTCCTATATAACAACAATACACCGTTAATATTAGGAAATTAGCATCAACATATCACTACATCTAACCCCCAGACTCCATTCAAGCTTTCCAGTCATCCCAATAATTGTCCTTTATGGAAAAATTACGTAGTCCAGAATCACATGTTACAATTAGACATCTTCAGTCTGGACCAGTTCTTCAGTCTTTCCTTGATTTTCATGCCTTTGACCCTTTAAAGTTTACAGAGCAGGTTACATATCGTAGAATGTCCTTCAAGCAGAGTTCACCTGATGTTCCTTCAGGATTAGAGTCAGGTCGTGCTTCTTTGGCAGCACAGTCCTAGAAGCGATGCTGTGTTCTCATGGCATCTTTCAGGTGGCGTGTGGTTTAATTTTTCTCATGACTGGTCGTATTAACGTTGACCACTAGACTCAGGTGGGTTGCCAGATTTCTTCACTGTAAAGTTACTCTTTTCCCCTTGGAAATTAACAAGTATTCTGTAAGATGGTATGTTGGAGCCATGTCCACACAGCACCCCTCAACAAAATTTCATTTTATCCATTCATTCATTTATATCAATATATTCGTTTTCTTTCTCAGCTTCTTTGGGTAAATAAATTATTAGCATTCTGTGGCAACAGTGTCAGCTCGTAACCTAGGACTCCTCTGATGCCTATACAAGCCAAAGACAATGCAACTCTCTCCTCGGGGCTCAGGGACAGCAGGAACAACTGGGAAGTTAACATCCCCAAGGGCAGTTGTCTTTCAATGAAGGGCGAAAGCTCGCAGATCAATCCCACAGCTTTCTTGCTCCTCAGGTTGGACAACTCAAAGTGTTCTACACTGTTTCCCAGAGGGACTGAGCCTAGCTACCTGCATCAGTACGTCGCTCAATAGCACACCCTTTATTATTGGCTTCCTTCCCTTCTTGTCTAAATTTCCCACGCTCCAAAGAAACTCTGCTTCCTGCTATCGCTTCCCAGTAAGCTACTCGCATTCTAATCCTTTTCTCAAGATCTGCTTTCAGGGCGCTCATCCTAAGACACATGTCATGCCCACACAACAGAACCTTTAAAGAGATTTTTCTGTGTTTGCCACAAATTCGTGATCTGACAATTTGGTTATTAGTCATTCTTTCAAGACTTTGTTTTTCTCTATCTAAATAAAGGAGTACCTCCCCATGATACCAATCTCCCCACCAAAGTGTGGAGTCAAAAGAGATGGACAGGATAAATCAGTTATATTAAAATGTTCCCTGACTCCTTGCAGCCATAGAAAATCAGGCCAACATGTGTCAGCAAAGCACCATTAAACAAGGTACGTCCATGTCATCTGATCAATCAGTGCCTTTAAGTCAGAGTGTTATGCAATTGTTTTCCTGTTCTCTTGTGTTTCCATGGTACCTTGAAGTCAGTCCCTGAATCTGAGCAGAGCATCTGTTTCCCATCCTCCCTAGTGTACTTCTACCGGGAATTACCATTTTTACTTCATAAAAGTAAATGCATACGGTGCATGGCATTTTTTGAAGAGAGGGCTGAAAATAATAAGAATGTACTTGTACTTGCTATTCTTAACCCCTCCTCCCAAAAAACCACTCAGTACAAACAACAGCTAGACCAACTCCGTCTGGGAAGAGCAGATTTAGAAAGAAGGGAGACACTATATACAGTATCACACACGAGAAAGAAAATATAACGTCTCAGCCTGATACATTGTGGGACGCTGCCGGATGTTGACTCACTTCTCAAAAAACTAAATAGTCTTTTATGCAATGAGTTCAGCTCAAACAAATCTCTCCTGACCCTGCATTGCTACAGGACTAGATGTTGCCAATTTTAATATCTGTATTGGACACCCTGTGTAATTATTTTTCCAAAAGAACAGACCAAACAAGTTCTCAAGTAGAGAAAACTCTCTGTACACACAGTGCAAGCAACAGGGATAGTTGGACAAGTGAAAAGAAGCAAGGAATATTGATGACATATTAAGAATGAACACGTAGTTCCTCCCTAAAAAATAAGATATTTGCAAATAGCACAGCCTGCTCGATCTTGCTGGCCATCCATCTCCCCCGAGGGAACTTTGAGTTTTCCGGAAGAAAAGTTCCATAGTTATAAATAAATGTTCCAAACACCTCTATAATTACTTGTTACTCTTAAAGTATTATCCGGGTGGAAATTCATTTTACCTAAAGCATATTTTACAACTGACTAGTACTAAGGAGTTTACACCAAGAAAGGCACGTTTTTACTTTAGGTAGAAAAAGTTATATGAACACACCACCTCCCTTTCTACAGTGTGGGATCATTTTTCCTTAAGTTCTACCTCTCATCAGAGTGATCAGAGGCTGACAACAGGATTCATGGATCAGGAAATGACCTCTACACCATTCACTTCTCTACAGAATCTAAAATGAAAGGACCCTTCCCACTCAAACTAAGTGCTTTTCACAAAGAAACTTGTTTGAGCAAACTAATACCCAAATCTTTTCCGTCTTTTAACTCCTCGTGTTTGGCCTTGGGAAGATGTACGCAGTTCCAATGAGGGAATCCTGAGAGAAGAGAGAAGAAGCTCTTTTTATTTGTTTGTTTTATGGTCTTTGAATAGCCTGGGTGCTCCTACAGTTATTTGCACAGGAGTTCAAAGCGTGAATCGTTCATTTTCCTGGACTTTCTGGTCCTGTAAAAACTGCGGGTTCTGATGATTTGGCTTTGTGAAAACATCCTCTCCCACTGATACCTTCTTTCATAACATTAGAAGTGAGCGTGTGAAATGAATGAGTCATACTTCTTAAAGAAAAGAAAACTGCCTTTATAGATAACATAATCAGAACAGCTATCATCAAAGAGAACATGAATAGCAAATGTTGGTGAGGGTGTGGAGAAAAGGGAGCCCTCGTACACTGTTGGTGGGAATGTATATTGGTGCAGCCACTGTGGAAAAAGTACGGAAGTTTCTCAAGAAACTAAAAATAGAAGTACCATATTACCCAGCAATTCCTCTCCTGGGTATATATCTGAAAGACACAAAAACACTAATTTGAAAAGATACGTGCACCCCAATGTTCAAAGCAATGTTATTTACAATTGCCAAGATATGGAAACAACCTACGTGTCCATTAACAGATGAAGGGATAAAGAAGATGTGGCACATATATACAATGGAATATTACTCAGACATAAAAGGAAATGAAATTGAGTTATTTGTAGTGAGGTGGATGGACCTAGAGTCTGTCATACAGAGTGAAGTAAGTCAGAAAAGAGAAAAACAAATACCGTATGCTAACACATATATAGGAATCTAAAAAACAACCAAAAAAAGGTCATGAAGAACCCTGGGGCAAGAAGGGAATAAAGCCGCAGACCTACTAGAGAATGGACTTGAGGATATGGGGAGGGGGAAGGGTAAGCTGTGACAAAGTGAGAGAGAGGCATGGACATATATACACTACCAAATGTAAAATAGCTAGTGGGAAGCAGCCGCATAGCACAGGGAGATCAACTCCTTGCCTGTGACCACCTAGAGGGGTGGGATAGGACGGGTGGGAGGGAGGGAGATGCAAGAGGGAAGAGATATGGGAACTTATTTACATGTATAAGTGATTCACTTTGTTATAAAGCAGAAACACACCACTGTAAAGCAATTATACTTCAATAAAGATGTTAAAAAAACAACAACAACGGATGAATGGATAAAGAAGATGTGGTATGCAAATACAATGGAATATTACTCAGCCATAAAAAAGAATGAACTTTTACCATTTGCTGCAACATGGATGAACTTGGAGGGCATTACCCTAAGTGAAATAAGTCAGGTAAAGACAAATATTATATAATATCACTTATATGTGCAATCTAAAACATACAACAAACTAGTGAATATAACAAAAAAGAAGCAGACTCACAGATATAGAGAACAAACTAGTGGTTACCAGTGGGCAGTGGGAGGTACAAACTATCGGATGTAAGATGGGCTCATGGATGTACTATACAACACGGGGAATAGAGCCAATATTTTGTAATAACTGTAAATGGAAAGTAAACTTTCAAAATTGTATAAAAAAATAATAATTCCTACAAAATAAAACATTTCCCAGTTTCTTGATGAGATTCAAGGGATATATTTCTGTGAACAAAATTTTAAAATTCATAATATAAACAATAAATAAATATTAAAGTTACATTTTATATGTAGTTCGTCTAGAGCGTCTCTTATAACAAATATTTTTGAAGATGAAATTAACACCTGAAGTATTATCTTTTGAGCGGTACTAATTCAGAGGCAAAGGGCTATTTCCTTAACTATCATGCTATCTAATTAAACTCTTTACTTTGCAATTAAAAAATTCTTATTCCAATAGAAGTTGATAAATAGCAAAATATATAAATATCATATATAATTTGCTTCTTATCAATCATTTGGCTGTTTATTAAATACTCTTTTGTGTCCAGGTTTGTTCTGAGTTCTGAGGAAATGTGAAAGAAATATAAAAACACGATTTAAACTTCAACAGATTTCTTGTGTAATTGGGGGGAGGGATGCAAGACACAATTCTTATTATATCATTTCAAAAACCTCCTACGATCCCCCTCTTACCTATCCAATGACATCATTACACACTCCCACAGTATTTGGGGGCATCCACCATGTGCCTGATTCCCACAATTCTCTTTCATATACTCTAAAGTCTGGGCAAACCGTGGCTACCCGTTACTTTGTGACAGTCCCTCACCGAGCTCCGAGCTCTGTGCCTGTGTTCAGACAGCGCCTGCCAGTTAGAAACCCCCTTCTCTCAACACCTCCTGTCTTCTTCCTCAGTTCAACGAAATCATTGTCTTTTCCTTACTCCCTTCTAGGTAGAAGTAATTCTTCCCTTGTCTGAATTCTTTTAGCTCTATTTCTCACCGTATTTTTCTTATTCAACATAGTAGCATAGATACTTGTGTGTATTTCTTATTTGCCCCACTAAAATTACCCTAAAGCATTTCAAATAGCTTGTTTTCTACATATCTCCATACACATTGTCTAACTCAGTGTCTGGTTTATAACATGTACTCAAATCCAGTAGTTGAATAGATGAATGAATGAATAAATGAGTACTTGAAATAATTAGGGAATAATTAAGAATAATAATTGTGTAGCAATGGACGCAGAGTACTAGGAGGGTAAAAGATATTGGAAGGAGGGAGTAAAATAGCTTGAATGTGGGCTGGACTAGTCTAAGAGTAAATGGAGGATTTAAACCTGATTTGGGCCTTTAAGGTGATCATGTCAAACAATGGAACCAGGGTGGCTAAGAACAATCAGAAGTAGAAGTCTGGGGCTTCCCTGGTGGCGCAGTGGTTGAGAGTCCGCCTGCCGATGCAGGGGACGCTGGTTCGTGCCCCGGTCCGGGAGGATCCCACATGCCGCGGAGCGGCTGGGCCCGTGAGCCATGGCCGCTGAGCCTGCGCGTCCGGAGCCTGTGCTCCGCAGCGGGAGAGGCCACAACGGTGAGAGAACTGCGTACCGCAAAAAAAAAAAAAAAAAGTAGAAGTCTGTCTGACTGATTAGAAGAAAGAAATCAAAAGGCAGGTTGTGAGAGGAAAGTTGCAGGAATTACCTCATGTAAGGCTGAGCAGGAAATATACAAGCTACAAGACAAAACCTGATTACTTGGAATCCCAGAAATTAAACTCTGTTTCTAGGACACAGGCTGTTTGCTGAGAAGAAATACATTCAAGACAAAAGAATGGGTTTTGAATTGAGAAGGGCTGGGTTTGCTTTCAGTTTCACTATCTATTGTTTTTGTTGGGCATTGGATTCTCCAACCCTCCACTTTCTCATCCATAAAATGGGAGTTATAATTCCCACCCGACGGGGTTGTGTGCGGGTTAAGTAAGATGGTATGTGGAAAGTGCTGGGTACGTTTAAGGAGCTCGGTAAATGGCGGATCTGCTTAATTTGCTCTGGGCTCCAATTTGAATATTTGCTAGATATGATTGTCCCTAAGTTCATCTGTGGCCAGAGGGTCTCTGAGACTTGAAGCCTGTTCCTAATTGTTCTACAAGAAGCCTTTCTGGAATTAATGTGGAGACCCTAAAAGAGGTAACGACGATTATGATGACAAAAGAACTTAGAGCGGCTAATATTTATTGGGTGCCTATGATGGACTAGCAACCATGCTAAGTGCCTCATAAGATTTATTGCATTTAATCCCAACAAAAACACATACGGTAAATAAAGCAACTGAGACTGGTTTTGGGGTTTTATCACAGGGATTCTCTTGGAAGAAAATGTGTCTGGATCTCAGGAATCCCAGTCAATGGGAATATAGCAGAAGCCGGAAGAGGGAGTCCAGGGGCAGTGAAAAGGCACGCAGATTCGGGAGCTTGCCCTGACAGTGGAATCCAGGCTACAGTAGTTACAAGGGGTGGGGTAATCTCAGATTCAATCCAAGCAGGCCTCTATCCCAGGGACTCCAATCCTGCAAGCAGCCAGGGTACAGGGAAATCTAAGCAGCAGGCACTAGTCAAAGCCAGACAGGTGGTGGCACTGTGATTCTCAGCGGGACCCTTATGGTGGCAGGACGCATGACACAGCCGTCCTGGGGAAGGAATTCTTATGAATTAGGGCAAGAATGGCCAAATCGTTTTCTTTTGTGTAATTTCTGAGCAAGCAGATGGTTGTCTAAAGCCTTGTGCTTGAGACCAAATTCAGGCTAAGTAATAGAGTATCATGATCAATTAGTGATGTCTGCCATGAGGCACCAGGGGAAGAAGTGGCAGCAGACCAGTTCTGACTCTTGGGTTTAATGGAAGAATCAGGACAGACTTGAAGATAAAGGAAGAAGAGATATATAGAAAGGGACCATTATAAAGGGACCTTGCATAATTTTTAGGGGATACAGGGAAGGAGAGACTTGGGGCCCATCAATCCTGCTCAGAACTGAATAGAGGGAGTATGCCTAGGGTAATCATATATATCTCCTTGCCCCAGTCTGTTGCCTTCTTAAGAATTGACTGTAGTGTTTTAACGCCTCAGCTGCCCATGTTTCCCCAAAGTAAAGGCTTGGAGTTAGGTGCCCCATGTTTCCAATTTGTTATTTATAAAGATCCATGAGCTTCTCAGAAAAAAAATTCAATATGCATTCTCAGGAGATAATGATATTGAAAAAAACAAATATATATTTCTTCTATATATAAATATATATATAGAGAGAGAGACAGACAACAGGAAGTTAAACACGTTAAGTATTTATTATTTTTTATAACAGAATTTGGTAGTGCTATTGTTTGAAATACATCAAAATAGTAATTGTATTTTGCTAAGAGACCTCTTCGAGAACTATATTTCAATTTCCATATAGTTGTATTTACTTATTTAAGTAAGAAAATACAAATGCCAGCAAAAAGAAGAAAACATCTCAAAAGTCTTTCAATATATATTACAGCAAATTATTCTTTTTTTAAGTGAGGAACAGGGAGGTGGCTAGTTGAACATTTTTTATCCTTGAATCCACATTCCTGTGGCATTACTCAAATTAAATCCTGCAGTCATTGGAAGTGGAAAGAGAAAATAACTATATTAAAACCAAACAGAAAATAAATCTGGATCTTCTTATTATATTTTTCTAGGTCTGTAACTTCCCAACCTGTTCTGTTTGTGAAAATAGACAAATATAACTCTCCACAAGAAGCAGCAGCTGTCAGTCTCACAAGTCCTTTCTTAAGGCAGCCTTTGCTTTGAGGGACCAAGAGTAAGGTGACTATATGTAGACATGCCTATTTGAAAACCCTGTTCTATTGTGGTAACCTCCCAATTTATGTCTTACTCTAGGAGAGAAAAAGAAAGCCACATATGAAACAGGTTTTTAAAACATGTTTTTTTCAGAAAAGAAAAAGTCATGTCAGGAAAAAAAAGCAGTATAGTTAGAATGATTGCATAGCTTTTCTAATTGTGCCGTTTGACTTAACAACTTTTGAACAATTTTTAAAAATAATTTTCAAACTGCTGTATTATTTAACATAACAGAATTCTATCAACACGCATAGGGCAACAAGCACAAGGTATTATCTACAAAGTGAACTTACAAATAGACAAGGTAACAAATAAAGATGTAAAAACAAAGCAATATTTCTTATCTTCATATTTTGTGCATGCAAACACGTTTACGTAGGGTTCATTTTTTCCCCCTTTCATTCATTTACTCATTCATTTAAAAAGCATTTTTAGTGAGTTGAACTGGGTCCCCTCCCCCAAAAGATAGGTCCACCCAGAACATGTGGATGTAGCCTTATTTGGAAAAAAGATCTTTGCAGACGTGATTAAGCTAAGGATCTCGAGAAGTGATCATCCTGCATTACGCAGGTGGACCCTAAATCCAATGACAAGGTCCTTATAAAAGACAGAAGAGAAGACACAGAGAGGGAGAAGAGGAGGAGGCCATGTGAAGATGGAGGCAGAGGTTAAAGTGATGCAGACATAAGACAAGGAACTCCAGGGGCCACCAGAAGCTCGAAGAGACAAACGAGGATTCTCCCCTAGAGCCTTCACAGGAAATCACAGCCATGATTTCAGACCTCTGGCCTCCAGAACTGTTAGACAATAAATTTCTGTTGTGCCCAGCCTGTGGTAATTTGTTGGCAGCCCTAGGAATCTAACAGAGCATCTCTCACCATCTGGTACATAAAACAGACACTTAACAAGGTGTGTTCTAGGTGAATTTTAGACCCAAGGATGGTGGAGGGTCTCCGTTACTGAGTGCCTTCCATTGTCCGTGAGTGCACTGTAGAGGCTCAGGTACCCTAGAAGTACCCCAAGATGCCTGGGATACTAAGGGAAGCTTTCTAGAGGAAACAGCGTTTTAGCTAGTCTTGAAGAATGGGCAGGAATTTTCATGACGAAACGTTGGCCAGCAGGCTGTATAGGAGATAGCAAACTGAAGGAATGGAAAGTATGAAAGGCTCAAAAATGTGTCAAGGCAAAATAGAGAAGTTTTAACCTTGGCATGAGACACAAGTCTTATAAATGTATTTGTTGAATCTGAATTGTAAGAGGCATGTCTCGCTGCTGCGTTATAGTATTGAGTGAAGGGGGATTAGAATGTTTGCTAGCATGTCGGGGTGGGGGAGATGGAATGGGGAGACAATGGAGAATTATAATCACTGAAAGGACAGGATCTGAGTTGATTTTAGGAAAATAACTCTAGTGGAGTTTTAATTTCAGTTATTAATTCGTGTTCTCACCCGTTAAGTTTCCCTTTTCTTATTCCCTATTCAGGTAGACAAAAGGTTTACCTCTTCCTTGCCTTGAGGAAGGTTTGAGGGTGGCTTCTTGGATTTTTGTTTTCAAAATCTTAAATCCACTGAGAGGATAGGGTTTGAGGAAGGTGCCTCTTAGGACATGAGAGAGAGAAGAGTGATGTTTTTCCTAGGTTAAAAAGAAGTTCCTCTCCCAGATTGGAGACCAGACCGGGGCTGAGGGTCTGAGAGCAGTACAGAATAAATGGCATGCGTTGCACCGGGGATGCTGGATCCTGGGTTTGAGGCTCCAGCTTCACTGGATACTGTGTGCCAGGGGAAGCAAGGAGCTGCACAACAGAGCATCAGACTGAACCATCCTTACAGGCTAGGGCATCAGTTTTTGCAGAAACCAGTATTGTCTCAAGGCTGACAATGGGAGGGATCCCCCCAAGGTTTAGCATTATATGAGATCCCCAAACCCTTGGTGCAAACCCAGTCAGGGAAGTAAGTGTGTGCTAAAAAGGAGTGAGGTTGAATTTTCCACAAGCCCAACCAAATGGAGGCTTAGTAGCTAATTTAAATAAAGAGCAAAGTGTGATATTTTACTGAGTCTGTAGACTAAGATTTATATCCATTAATCAGCAAGAGTGTTATGGTGGAGATCGCTAACTGTATCTAATATCTCTTCTCCCCTTTCTCTTATAGTAATAGAACTCCTGAGCATAGCTAGGTCCAGGGGCACCAAGAAGAAACTCCACTTCCCGGCCCCCCATTGAACCCCAGGGTGGACACCTGATGAGGCTTTGGAGTTTGAGTGAAATGTGCTGCTTATGGAGCATGCTTTTAAAAGGGCAGGGGTGTACTCTTCCCTTGCACAAGTTAGAGTCAGGGCAAGAAAGTGAGCCCTCTCAGGTGATGAAGATGAGGATAACCCAAAGGGTGATAGATCCACAAGAAGGACTCTGGACCTCTGGCAACTTTGCATAGTGGAGTTCCCATTCAAACCAGAAATTTACATAAAACAAAAATAAATTTCTATCTTGTAGACCACTGTTTTTCATAACCTGATCAAATAAGGTGAACCTACATTCTCAGTAACATCAGTCTGGAAGAGGAACTGGAATGGGGGGAGATTGATGGTGAGGAAAATGGTTAGTTGGTTATTAGGCAGTGAGAGTAGTTAATTAATGGTAGTATGAGAGGGAGAAGAGGGCTGGATTGAAGACAAGGTCCACAGGACGTGGTAATCAATTATATGTAGAGGGCAAAAAAGAGGGAGAAAAAAACTGATTGTAGGTGCAAAATGAGGAGTTGAGGTTAATGGTAATACTATCTATTGAGATAGAAAATAATTGAGGTGTAAGCCTTAGGAAGAAGGGGCATAACATAGTAAGACAAAACAAGAAGCCATTGGGCCCAGCAATGAAGAAAGCCTATTTTCTGTTCATTTCCTTGTTTTTACTAATGGAAAAACTTACTGGAAGCCAGAGCACATAGTAATAATAATAGGGCCTGTTACTGGCAACGTGTTCAATATTCAGTGAGTGTTTTCACACAATTTCCTCAGTTTTCAGATAGCCTCTGTCAAAGACTGCTGTCACCTTCACTGCTTTGCTCGATAATTGAGTTTCCACAATGCTCTCAGTGTAAGGTAAAAGTGAACCTTCTATGAGCTTAGGCGCTGAGCTACTTGTTGTTAAATTTTACTAATTTAGAAAAGCATGATAATATAATGATAGATATATGTTATTACACATTTGTCAAAACTCGTAGAATGTACAACACAAAGAATGAACCCAAATGCAAACTATGGACTTTGCATGACAATGATGTATCAACGTTGGTTCATCGATTGTAACAAAGGTACCACTGTGATGCAGGATGTTGATGGTGGAGGATGCTGCTTGTGTTGGGGAACTGTTGACAGAAACCACCCTCCTTGGCCAGGCCCAATTGCCTGAGTTGTCTCACAACAGGAGGTCCCAATGAGGAAAATTGTGCTGTGTCAGAAAACTAACCAGGAGAATTCGGGAGGGACCAAAGGAAGGAGATGACCAACCTCCCAGAAGCCCTCATGCTGGAATACATCTTGGCTAAGAGATGCGCGCTACCAGGAAGGACCCTGAGTCACCAAATATGGGCCGAGAAAGATGATTGGCCAGAGACAACCCGGAAACTAACCCCATTACCATAAAGCCTGAGGCTGCGAGCCACGTGGCAGAGCAGTTCTTCTGGGCTCCCTTACCCTGCTGCTCTCCGCCAGGCGCCCCTTCCCAGTAAAGTCTCCTGCTTTGTCAGCGTGTCTCCTAGGACAATTCATTTCCAAGTGTTAGACAAGAGCCCACTCTCGGGCGCTGGAAGGGGTCCCCCTTCCTGCAACACTTGTGTGGCAGGAGGAGGGAGGTGGGAACTCTATTTTATGCTCAATTTTTCTGTGAACATAAAACTGCTCTAAAGATACTAATTTTAAAAATTTGTCAAATACTCTTTTTTTGACAAATAATAAACGGCACTGATCTTCCTTCTTATTCCAGTTCAAAGAAATCAATCTATTTTTCTTTAGAAAAAAAAAGTCAAATGCAAGAGTTTCGGTTTCCCCATTCTCGAGGATTTGGAGTTATAATAAAGATGTTTTTGTAATTAGTATATACATCCGTTAGGCATTTCAAAGCTAGTGAGCCCACAGAGATTGCTGTATTTTCCTTTGTGGAGAGCAAATCAACAACTTTCTTTGAAAGAGCAGCTTTTGTTATATAAGTTTGTTTAGGAATAGAATAATCAAGCTAGCATGGTTTTTAAGAGTTTGACCCCAGAGTTACTAACCTAGTCAATTCCTGGCTCTAACATTCATCAGATATAGGTTCTCGGGCAATTCTTTGTTACATTCTAAATTTTATTTTCTTCATCTCTAAAATGACGTTAATAGGAATACCCACAGTTCATTGATTCATTGGCAAGTTTGAAAAAACGTATGTAAAGCATTTAGCATAAGGGCTGGTGGTAGAAACTGCTCAATAAATATGTGTTGTTGTGATTAGAGGGTATTTTCCAGTCACCAATTAACTAATGTCTTGGAGGACATTCAATCATTTACTGAGTAAGAAATGGACTGAATTCTGAAAATCCTGACTTCCAGCTCTAGCCATGATTGAAGGAATAGGTATTAGACTTACTCTCCTACGATTAACAACTTTGAAACTGGAAAACAAACAAACAAACAAACAAAACTCCTGAAGCCACTCTTCTCAGGCCTTGGTTAACAGACAGCTCAGGGCTGTGACCCTTGAGAGACACGAAGTCCACGTTGAACATCAAGTTCACTCTAATTTACTGAATGCGATTTCCAAATTGTGGCCCACGGAAACAGAGCCTGAACAGAAAAGCAGCAGTCTTGCCATCCATCCATATGACACAGAGATTTTGAAGTTTGGGACCACTGAAGCAGCCGGCATTTGCATCTCAGGGCACCAGAAATAAGGGCGCTTAGAAGAGAAGCGCCCCAGAAATCTGCATCACCGTCCTCTTGAATCTTTGACTGAGTACCTGTGTGTACACTTGGTCAAACTCAGAGAGGCCTAGTAAGGAGTGGCTACTTTGGGACTGTGAACTGAATGGAAATCCCAGAGAATACATAGTGCTGGGAGACAATGGAATGAATGCCAGCAAGCCAGGGCTGAGGCCCCAGAAGAGTCACGGTTTAGCAGGAGGACTCCTCCGACCCTAGCGTAGGGATGTGCCAGCCCCACTCTAACAAAGCTTAAAGCCAAGCCTCAGGAGAGACATGCTGAGCTGCCAGTGAATTCATTCTCTGCCAGAATAAAACGCAACAATCTTTACAGGAAGACAAATCCAGAATCCTAACAGTATAGCATTCCACTGTCCAGCATGACACTTAAAAAATTAGTAGGCGTGTGAAGAATCAGAAAAACATGACCCCAATTGGAGGGAGAGGAGGCAGTAGGAACAGACCCAGAGATGACAGACGTGTGGGAATTAGCAGACAAGGACTTCAGGCAACTGTTATCAAAAAGGCCAAAAGTCTAAAGACAAAGATAAATAAATGAGTAAACAGATGTGGGATCTCAGTAAACAAATGGAAACTAAAAGAGAGCCAGGAAAGCGCATGAAAATTGTAGAACTAAAAAATACCTGAAATTTAAAGATATTTGCTGAATTGGGTGAAACAGCAGATTGGATACTACAAAAGAAAAGACTTTGAAGACCGGTTAAATAGAAACTTTGCAAAATGAAACGCACACAATAAAGAAAGATTGGCTGAAAAAAAAAAAAAGAAAGAAAGGAGCTTCAGTGACCTGCAGGGTATTGTAAAGTCATCTAATATTTGTGGAATAGAAGTCCCAGAGGTAGAAGAGAACTTTTGGCAGGAAAAAAAATATGTTAAAAGAAATAATAGTAAAAGAAATCCCCAAATTTAATAAAAAATAAAAAACACAGAGAACGTTGTCCATCACCAAATAACTAGTGTCTCTGAGGACATCTATTCATCTCCTCAGCAAGAACTGAACATTTTAAAAACTTAGTTTTGAAAATCTCAACTTCCCGTTCTGACCATGATGGAGGAATGAGCCACAAACAGGATAAACAGAAAGAAAACCACCTAGGCATATTGCAGTACAATTGCTTTAAACCAAATTAAAAATAAAAAATTCAAAACATTCCGAAGAAAAAGACGTATTACACACAGGAAAGTAACAATACAATAACCACTGCATTCTCATCAGAAAAAATACAAGCCAGAAAACAATGGAATGGCAGTTTTTAAATGCTAAATTAGGAATAAACTATGAATTTCGAATTTAAAGCAAGCAAACTTTTTCATGAAAACTTAACTCCAGTGAAGATATTTTCAGATAACCAAAGTGATGACCTGCACTACAAGAAATGTTAAATAAACATATTCAGATTAAAGGGAAATTATACCAGATAGAAACTCAAATCCACATGAATGAATAAAGAACACTAAACATTTTTCTACTTCTTTAACTTCTTTAAAAAGAAATGAATTATTTGAAACATGAGTGATAATGTGCTGTGGAACTTGTAATGTGTAGGAGTAAGATACATGACAAACGCACAAAAGAGGGAAGAGGGAAATGGAAGTACATTTATATGTGCTTTTCACGTTATATATAAAGTGTTACTCCATCAATTCCAGGTGTACTGTAATAGGTTAAGGATGCATATTGTAATCCCCAAAGTACCCATTAAAGAAATAAAACAGTGAGATCATATGCCAAAAGAGGAGATTAAAATGTAATACTAAGAAATGCTCAATTAAAAAAAAGACAGGAGGGCTTCCTTGGTGGCACAGTGGTTAAGAATCCACATGCCAACGCAGGGGACATGGGTTTGAGCCCTGGTCTGGGAAGATCCCACATGCCACGGAGCAACTAAGCCTGTGTACCACAGCTACAGAATCTGTGCTCTAGAGCCCACGAGACACAACTACTGAACCCGCATGCCACAACTACTGAAGCCCACACGCCTAGAGCCCATGCTCCACAACAGAGAAGCCACTGCTATGAGAAACCCGTGCACCACAGCAAAGAGTAACCCCCACTCGCCACAACTAGAGAAAGCCCACATGTAGCAACAAAGACCCAACACAGCCAAAAATAAATAAATAAATTTTAAAAATTAAAAAAAAGAACACAGGAAAATATGGAAAAGGAAAAAAGATAGATGGGACAATAGAAAACAAATAGTAAGATGGTAGACTTAAGCCTAAGCGTATGAATTATTATATTAACTGTAGAAATACTAGACAACCAGTTAAAAAGCAGAGAAGCATATCCAACTATATGCTGTTCTTAAGATATTCTCTTCAAATATAAAGACATAGGTTAAAAATAAAAAGATGGAAAACTAGATATACCATGAAACACTAAGCATAAGAAAGCTGGAATGTCTGTATTAATATCAACAAATTATACCATTTTTAGTAGCATCAAAAATAATAAAATACTTGGGAATAATTTTAACCAAGGAGGTGAAAGACCTATACACTGAAAGCTATAGGACATTGATGAAAGTAAGTAAAGAAGGCTCGAATAAATGGAAAGATATTCTGTGCCCATAGATTGAAAGTATTAAATGTTTAAATGTCGATACTACCTAAAGCAATCTACAAAATCTCTATCAAAATCCCGATGGCATTTTTCGCAAAAATAGAACAAGTAATCCTAAAATTTGTGTCGTACCACAAAAGACACCAATTAGCCAAAGCACTCTTGAGAAAGAAAAGTAAAGCTGGAGGCATTATACTTCCTAATTTCAAACTATATTACAAAGCTATAGCAATCAAAACAGTATAGTTTTGGCATAAAAACAGACACATAGACTAGTGGAATAGAAAAAAGAGTCCAGAAATAAACCCTTGGATGTATGGGCAAACTAACTTTTGGCAAGGGCAGCAAGAACACACAATGCGGAAAGGATAGTCTCTTCAATAAATCATGCTAGGAAAACTGGATATTCACATGCAAAAGAATGAAACTAGACCCCTATCTTATACTACGCACAAAAATTAACTTGAAATGGATTAAAGACTTAAATGTAAGACTTGAAACAATAAAACTCCTGGAAGAAATGATTGGGGGTAATCTTCTTGACATTGGTCTTGGCAATGACGTCTTGGATAAGATCTCAAAAGCACAGGCAACAAAAGCTAAAATAAACAAGTGGGACTACATGAAACTAGAGAGTCTGCACAGCAAAGGAAAAAATAAAAAAATTGAAAAGGCAACCTACAGAATGATAGAAAATATTTGCAAACCATATATCTGATAAGGGGTTAATATCTAAAAATATATAAAACTTATACAACTCAATAGCAAAGCGAGAATAAGTTTGGCACAATTTCTATTATACATTTTTTATGCTCAGTGTTTTTATGTTATGACTGGGTAGGATAATATAAGTGTTCTAAGCAGTGTCACAAAATTTTTTTTAACGTCTTTATTGGAGTATAATTGCTTTACAATGGTGTGTTAGTTTCTGTTTTATAACAAAGTGAATCAGCTATACATATACATATATCACCATATCTCCTCCCCCTTGAGTCTCCATCCCACCATCCCCATCCCACCCCTCTAGGTGGACACAAAACACCGAGCTGAACTCCCTGTGTTATGTGCTACTTCCCATTAGCTATCTATTTTACATTTGGTAATATATATAAGTCCATGCCACTCTCTCACTTTGTCCCAGCTTACCCTTCCCCCTCCCCGTGTCCTCAAGTCCATTCTCTATGTCTGTGTCTTTATTCCTGTCCTACCCCTCGTTTCTTCAGAACCTTTTATCTTTTTAGATTCCATATATATGTGTTAGCATATGGTATTTGTTTTTCTCTTTCTGACTTACTTCACTCTGCATGACAGACTCTAGGTCCATCCACCTCACTACAAATAACTCAATTTTGTTTCCTTTTATGGCTGAGTAATATTCCATTGTGTATATGTGCCACATCTTCTTTATCTATTCACTTGTTGATGGACACTTAGGTTGATTCCATGTCCTGGTTATTGTAAATAGAGCTGCAGTGAACATTGGGCTACATGACTTTTTTTGAATTATGGTTTTCTTAGGGTATATGCCCAGTAGTGGGATTGCTGGGTCATATGGTAGTTCTATTTGTAGTTTTTTAAGGAACCTCCATACTGTTCTCCATAGTGGCTGTATCAATTTACATTCCCACCAACTGTGCAAGAGGATTCCCTTTTCTCCACACCCTTTCCAGCATTTACTGTTAGTAGATTTTTTGATGATGGCCATTCTGACTGGTGTGAGGTGATACTTCATTGTAGTCTTGATTTGCATTTCTCTAATGATTAGTGATGTTGAGCATTCTTTCATGTGTTTGTTGGCAATCTGTATATCTTCTTTGGAGAAATGTCTATTTAGGTCTTCTGCCCATTTTTGGATTGGGTTTTTTGTTTTTTTCTTATTGAGCTGCATGAGTTGCTTGTAAATTTTGGAGATGACTCCTTTGTCAGTTGCTTCATTTGCAAATATTTTCTCCCTCCCATTCTGAGGGTTGTCTTTTGGTCTTGGTTATGGTTTCCTTTGCTGTGCAAAAGCTTTTAAGTTTCATAGGTCCCATTTGTTTATTTTTGTTTTTATTTCCAATTCTCTAGGAGGTGGGTCAGAAAGGATCTTGCTGTGATGTATGTCATAGAGTGTTCTGCCTATGTTTTCCTCTGCGAGTTTGATAGTGTCTGGCCTCACATTTAGGTCTTTAATCCATTTTGAGTTTATTTTTGTGTATGGTGTTAGGGAGTGTTCTAATTTCATTCTTTTACATGTAGCTGTCCAGTTTTCCCAGCACCACTTTCTGAAGAGGCTGTCTTTTCTCTATTGTATATTCTTGCCTCCTTTATCAAAAATAAAGTGACCATATGTGCATGGGTTTATCTCTGGGCTTTCTATCCTGTTCCACTGATCTATATTTCTGTTTTTGTGCCAGTACCATACTGTCTTGATTACTATAGCTTTCTTTGTAGTATAACCTGAAGTCAGGGATCCTGATTTCTCCAGCTCCATTTTTCTTTCTCAAGATTGCTTTGTCCTTTTGGGGTCTTTTGTGTTTCCATACAAATTGTGAAATTTTTTGTTCTACTTCTGTGAAAAATGCCACTGGTAGTTTGATAGAGATTGCATTGAATCTGTAGATTGCTTTGGGTAGTAGAGTCATTTTCACAATGTTGATTCTTTCAATCCAAGAACATGGTATATCTCTCCGTCTGTTGGTATCATCTTTAATTTCTTTCATCAGTGTCCTATAGTTTTCTGCATCAGGTCTTTTGTCTCCTTAAGTAGGTTTATTCCTAGGTATTTTATTCTTTTTGTTGCAATGGTAAATGGGAGTGCTTCCTTAATTTCTCTTTCAGATTTTTCATCATTAGTGCATAGGAATGCAAGAGATTTCTGTGCATTAATTTTGTATCCTGCAACTTTACCAAATTCATTGATTAGCTCTAGTAGTTTTCTGGTAGCATCTTTAGGATTCTCTATATATAGTATCATGTCATCTGCAAACAGTGACAGCTTTACTTCTTTTCCAATTTGTATTCGTTTTATTTCTTTTTCTTCTCTGATTGCTGTGGCTATAACTTCCCAAACTATGTGGAATAATAGTGGTGAGAGTGCGCGACCTTGTCTTGTCCCTTATCTTAGCGGAAATAGTTTCAGTTTTTCACCATTTAGAACAATGTTGACTGTGGGTTTGTCATATATGGCCTTTATTATGTTGAGGTAAGTTCCCTCTATGCCTACTTTCTAGAGGATTTTTATCATAAATGGGTGTTGAAATTTGTTGAAAGCTTTTTCTGCATCTATTAAGACAATAATATGATTTTTATCCTTCAGTTTGTTAATATGGTTTATCACATTGATTGATTAAGCAGTGTCACAAATATTGATGCATTGGATGATAAAACAAAATGCAATTCATGAATTTCCCAATTAATCTATCCTTTCGTAGACATCACTTCATTTGGCTAGAAGTGTAAAGTAATCTTTATATATATAAAGTAGAAGTACAAAGTGGAAATGTGAGAGAGAAGTTCATGTTCTCATCTTTCTGAGACCCTAGTTGTGGCGGGTGGGCTCCTTAGTTGTGGCATGGGAACTCTTAGTTGAGGCATGCATGTGGGATTTAGTTCCCTGACCAGGGAGCGAACCCGGGCCCCCTCCAATGGGAGCGTGGAGTCTTAGCCACTGTGCCACCAGGGAAGTCCCTAAACTTAAAGTCTTAAACATCCAAATCAAGGTTTAGGGAGAGAACCTAAAATTCTCTATAATGTCCTTGAATAAAATCTTTGTCTCCTGTAGCCGTAAGAAAGACATAGCTAAGGATCTTAACCAAGACCTGATTGTACAGATTGCCGAGTTTGCAAAACCAATTAAATAGTAATCATCTCAAGTTCCACTAAGGTAAAGGCCTTGGTTGGGGAAGAACGGAATTCTGAAACAGTATGAGAGCATTTGGGCAGGAACAGACCACGTTGAGAATGCTAAAACCACCAAATCTCTCGGAATCTTCCTTGCCAACTAAAGCAGCCCTTCAAAAAACAATAATTGCTGGAGAGGGTGTGGAGAAAAGGGAACCCTCCTACACTTTTGGTGGGAATGTAAATTGGTACAACCATTATGGAGAACCGTATGGAAGTTCCTTAAAAAACTAAAAATAGAGCTACCATATGATCCAGAATCCCATTCCTGGGCATATATCTGGAGAAAACCATAATTTGAAAATATACATGCACCCCAATGTTCATTGCAGCACTATTTACAATAGCCAGGATATGGAAGCAAGCTAAATGTCCATTGACAGAGTAATGGATAAAGAAGATGTGGTACAGGAGATTGGTTCAAGATGGCGGAGTAGAAGGACGTGCGCTCACTCCCTCTTGCGAGAGCACCGGAATCACAACTACCTGCTGAACAGTCATCGGCAGGAAGACACTGGAACTCACCAGAAAAGATGCCCCACATCCAGAGAAGCCACAATGAGACGGTAGGAGGGGCACAATCACAATGAAATCAAATCCCATAACTGCTGGATGGGCGACTCACAAACTGGACAACACTTATATCACAGAAGTGCACCCATTGGAGTGAAGGTTCTGAGCCCCACATCAGGCTTCCCAACCTGGGGGTCCAGCAACGGGAGGAGGAATTCCTAGAGAATCAGACTTTGAAGGCTAATGGGATTTGATTGCAGGACTTTGACAGGACTGGGAGAAACAGAGACTCCACTCTTGGAGGGCACACACAAAGTAGTGTGTGCATCGGGACCCAGGGGGAAGGAGCAGTGACCCCAGGGGAGACTGAACCAGACCTACCTGCCTGTGTTGGACGGTCTCCTGCAGAGGCAGAGGGTGGCTGTGGCTCACCATGGGGACAAGGACACTGGCAGCAGAAGTTCTGGGAAGTACTCCTTGGCGTGAGCCCTCCCGGAGTCCACCACTAGCCCCACCAAAGACCTGGGTAGGCTCCAGTGCTGGGTCACCTCAGGCCAAACAACCAACAGGGAGGGAACTCAGCCCCACCCATCAACAGACAATCAGATTAAAGTTTTACTGAGCCCTGATCACCTGAGCAACACCCAGCTCTACCCACCACCAGTCCCTCCCATCAGGAAGCTTGCAGAAGCCTCTTAGATAGCCTCAGCAACATTCGAATTATAGGGGTCCCAGGAGAGAAGAGAAAGGACCCGAGAAAATATTTGAAGAGAGTATAGTTGAAAACTTCCCTAACATGAGAAAGGAAATAACCACTCAAGTCCAGGAAGCGCAGAGAGCCCCAGACAGGATAAACTCAAGGAGAAACACGCAGAGACACATAGTAATCAAAATGACAAAAATTAAAGACAAAGAAAAATTATTGAAAGCAACCAGGGAAAAACAACAAATAACATACAAGGCAACTCCCGTAAGGTTAACAGCTGATTTCTCAGCAGAAACTCTACAAGCCAGAAGGGAGTGGCGTGATATATTTAAAGTGATGAAAGGAAACAACCTATAACCAAGATTACTCTACCCTGCAAGGATCTCATTCAGATTCGATGGAGAAATCAAAAGCTTTGCAGACAAGCAAAAGCTAAGAGAATTCAGCACCACCAAACCAGCTTTACAACAAATGCTAAAGGAATTTCTCTAGGAAGGAAACACAAGAGAAGAAAAATGCTTTCTTGCACTGTTGGTGGGAATGTAACTTGATACGGCCACTATGGAGAACAGTATGGAGGTTCCTTAAAAAACTAAAAATAGAACTAACGTACAACCCAGCAATCCCACTCCTGGGCATATACCCTGAGAAAACCGTGATTCAAAAAGAGTCATGTACCAAAATGTTCATTGCAGCTCTACTTACAATAGCAAGGACATGGAAGCAACCTAAGTGTCCATCAACAAATGAATGGATAAAGAAGATGTGGCACATATATACAATGGAATATTACTCAGCCATAAAAAGAAACGAAATTGAGTTATTTGTAATGAGGTGGATGGACCTAGAGTCTGTCATACAGAGTGAAGTAAGTCAGAAAGAGAAAAACAAATACTGTATGCTAACACATATATATGGAACCTAAAAAAAAAATATATGGTCATGAAGAACCTAGGGACAAGATGGGAATAAGACGCAGACCTACTAGAGAATGGACTTGAGGATACGGGGAGTGGAAGGATAAGCTGGGATGAAGTGAGAGAGTGGCATGGACATATATACACTACCAAATGTAAGGTAGATAGCTAGTGGGAAGCAGCCGCATAGGACAGGGAGATCAGCTCGGTGCTTTGTGACCACCTAGAGGGGTGGGATAGGGAGGGTGGGAGGGAGACGCAAGAGAGAGGGGATATGGGGATATATGTATATGTATAGCTGATTCACCTTGTTATAAAGCAGAAACTAACACACCATTGTAAAGCAATTATACTCCAATAAAGATGTTAAACAAAAAAAAGAAAGAAAATGCTTGTAGATTCAGGGATTGATTGACAAGGGAGATTTTGCTGGCTGGTTTCTGTTTTCCTCTCAGAGTAGAAGAAAAAGTACTCTCTAAGAGTAAGGAGAGGGAGGGCAGAGATGTAGGAGGGAAACAAGATGTAGAGGGTATACAATTTGGAATGTTTGTTATGTGCTCTCTATTGCCTACTGAATACAGCTTGCTTTTTCCCTACCTAAGCACACAAATGTATACACGTGTGGACAAAAAAATAGGAATACGCAAATTTCTTTCTAAATACAATTTCTCAGACATCCCATTCAAGTTGTAACCTCCTTATTCTTAATCATTATGTAGCATGTGCTAGGTGTAGGGCAGAATTCTAAGGTGGTCCCACTGAAACTTACCTTCGGACATTCATGGCCTTGTGTAACCCTCTTCCCTTGAGTGTGAACTGGCTCAAACGGCCTGCTTTCAACAAAGAGACTACAGCAAAAGTGACGGGTATGTCACCTCTGAGATTATGTTATGAGACTGTGACTTTTGCTCACTCTTTCTTACTTGCGCTCTCTGATGGAAACCAACGGCCAGGTTATGAGCTGCCCTTTAAAGAGGCCTGCATGGCAGGGAACTGAGGGTGACCTCCAGCCAACAGCCAGCGAGGAGCTGAGGCTTTCATGCAACGATCTGTGAGGGACTGAAAACTACCAGTCCCCACACGAGTGAGCTTGAAGCACATCCTTCCCTAGTTGAGGCTTGAGTTGATCACAGCTTACCTTTACGGCAGTCCATGAGAGCCCCCAAAAGAGAGGACCCAGCTAAATCAAGCTGAGGTTCATGGCCCACAAAAACTGTTAGATAGTAACTATTTTGTGGTAAGTCACTACATTTTGGAGGTGATGTGTCACTCAGCAATAGATAACTTATACACTTGGAGATTTTTTAAATTTCTGCTTCTAAAACAGGTCCCTTCAAATAATTAAAAATTACCTCTGTCCGCAAGTATTTACTGTGGCAACAAAAAAATAAATACACTGTATAGGATGGGAAAGGACAGGGCAGAAAGTGGAAGAGAAGTTTAAAGGAAAAATGGGGGACTCGATTGAGGTGTAAGTCAGTAATCTCACCTCCAAGGGAGCCAACGTAGGATATAAAACAATCCGGAGGAACAAAAGAGTGAAGGAGAAAAAGAGAGTGTTTTGAACCAAAGGGACATAGGCATATTGGGAACAAATCGTCCCCAGCTTGCTAGGGACTTAATGCTTATTGAAGGAGGGGCTGAATGTATAACCCTTGCCGGATATCAGCCAAGATTTCACAAGGCACACACCTGGATTTTACAGACTGTGAACTAGGAAATTATGATGTAGAGGCAAGTCAGTTGCTCAAGATAGCTCAGTGCTTTTTTAGTGGAATAGAGCATTGGATTAAGTTCCTTAAAAATTAGTGCCGTTGCTCTGCTAACCCACAAGATCTTTTAGTGCAACAGGGACAGTATCAGTTATTTCTTGAATTTTAGGAGAATGTATAGAGCATGTAGTATATCTACACAGTCTATCTAGTTATGATCCGTTTCTATCTCTTATTGGTTGTCTAGTATCAGTAATATGGGTAATGTTTCTTAAATAAAGTAGAAACAGAGGTTCAGAGAAGTGACTAGTTCAACAGAGCAAAATTGGACTCATATCTAGAACTCAATTTGGTCCTGTACACTGTCTGTATTTATGCAAGGAAAAAGGCAGAATACTTGGACTGAAGCCTGACTTCATTATATTTTCAATATTTAAAGGAACCTTATTAGTATCTCCTCTGAGTGTTAAATATCTTTATGATTCAGGTATGGTTTGTGACGTTGGGCATAGGGAAAATTGTCAGAAGTAGAACTGATCCTCCTGGAAGGAAAATTGTCTCTTAGGTTCCTTTTAAGGTTATAAGACTCAGTATGTGCTTCAGCCAGGAGAAAGAAGCCAGTTTAGAGCTGGTTCTAAGAAAATTAAGTTTCAAAATTTAAGGCAATTTACTGAGCTGTTAATCTGAGAATATAAAATCTAAATTAAAATCTTTCCTGACCTATATTCTAATCTGCCCCCAAAATCCTACTGGACCTTCCAAGCCCGTTCAAAATGCCCTACATCATCAAGTCAATCTATCACACTCATCATCTAGCTCTAATGCTAGAGCTGCCCGCATTTCTGTCCAGGGTTAACCCATCCACCTGTGCTCTGAATTCCAGACTCTTCTGGCCTCTCGGGGACCACAGCAGCGAGCAACACTGCCACCTGCTGGGAGTTAGAGAAGTTACAGAGTGGGACTACCCAGATATTCTTGAACTTCAGGATTTGAAGCTTTCTTAAAGAATCTTGTTCTTAAAGAAATGTAGATAAATCCCAATTGTGTTTAATGATAATTCTTATCTTTTAGGTCATAATGCTATTACATTATGACTCTTTCACTTGACGTCTGGAAAGGCTGCAGTTTAGGAATTGCTCTTCTCAGGGTAATTTACATTTTTACTCTAGTTGGTGCCATTAAATTACCAATATTAAATCAAGCATTATAGCCTAGTTGAACGTGTATTTCAATAGAGGGAGGTTAAAAAGACACATATAACTCTCCATTCAGACTGGGTGGAAGAATACGTGTAGTTAAATTAGAAGGCGTCTTGCCGTAGGGAAAAAATTTTCACGGCTGTTCTTGGTAATGGATGAGTTTAAAGTGGATAATCTAAGGTTGATAAGTAGCAAATGATATTTGCATAACGCTGTTCATTGCTTCATTTCAAATAGTAAAAAGAAAAAAGAAAGATATGATAACTTGAAACTGTAAAACATAAAAAAATAGGTTAAGTGAGAAAATTAAAAATCACTGTAGGGCTTCCCTGGTGGCGCAGTGGTTGAGAGTCCGCCTGCCGATGCAGGGGACACGGGTTCGTGCCCTGGTCCGGGAAGATCCCACATGCCGCGGAGCGACTGGGCCCGTGAGCCATGGCCGCTGAGCCTGCGCGTCCGGAGCTTGTGCTCCGCAACGGGAGAGGCCACAACAGTGAGAGGCCCGCATACCGCAAAAAAAAAAAAAAAAAAAAAGTCACTGTAACTGCAACTATGGAAAAGATATGCATGCTTACTGAGTGGTGGCCAGGAGGTCAAACTATACATCCCTTGATGGAACTCATCATGTTTAAATCGTGTTAGGGTGAACTTCTAGAGGATGGTAAACTTTTACATCATCTCTACGGTTCCCCTGCTCTATATCAGATTCTGAACCTCATGAACCTAGTTTTGGCCAAAGTTCAAAGCATCCTGTCTCATTCTCTTGTGTAGGACCTTCTTTTGGCTTCTGACCTCAAGTGGACCATATTTCAAGATGCCATGATCCCTCCGACTCACTGTGTCCCCCTTACTTCTCTCCTTAGTATTTGAGAAGTCAGGAAGTTACGGTCCATTCCCAGAAAAAAAGATTAACATTACCTCTTCAAGCACACATACAATTTCTGAAGGACAGTGAAAACAGTTCTCTACTTTGCCTTTCAAGACATTTATCAACCCATATGGAATCCAGTTCCCATGGGCATAAGGGGGTCCCTTCTCTCTGGTCTCCCTTCTCTGTCTTCCTCTTTCTCCTCTCCTTTTACCCCCTCATAATTTTAGTCCTTTTTCATCCACTGGAGTCATTTGACTCCTTCAAATTTCCCCCTTAGTGAAGCTGGAACAGAGACAAGTAGGGAGAGTAATTCATATCCTTTAAGTCCTGAATAAGGCAGGATAAAGGACAGTGTACTTTGAGGTCCATCCTCAGAGTGGAAACATCTAAAGGACAAAAGAAAACATTTCTCTTAGTAATATTGTCACCATTTTAAAGCATAGCAGAGTTTGTCCTTTCTCTACCTATGTAAGCTCCCTATTTATTGCCATAACTTGTATTGACAGTGGGAGTGGGGGAATAGGATGGGAGTAGGGAATCACCCACTCCAGGAAGGAGACGAGACAGCTTTGAAGTTCTGTGTGGGGTGGAGTGTGGATGTGGTCCCAGCGACAATGTCCCAGACAGACTTCCTGCATCCTCCCTTCTGCTAGTTCCCTTCTTCCCCATGGGGGACTTCCAGACAATCTGCTAGATGTACAATTCATAAAGACTGACCTGTGTTATGTGAAAGGATGGTAATGGTCTCTTTCATGTCAGTTACACAATAAGGTCTCTAACCAAACACTACGTTTATATTCAGTTGGTTAAAATAATAGTCATGATCTGTACCAAAGAAAAGGGAAAGCCAGGCTGTTTTGTGTGTCTGACCGTGAGACCTACAGTCTGTAGATGTTTCTCCTGCTATAATCTCTTCCATCTGTGGTACTGTGGTGCAAGGACAGAGGGAAACCATTCACGAGCTTAAGTAAGATTTATTTTGATGACAATTCAGATGCTGATAGAAAGCCAACTAGAGTAAACCTCAGAGATCCTATGCTCTGAATGGCCTTGGGGTGGGCAGTTTACCAAAAAGCTAAAAGAGCCTTACATTTTTTCTGATGACTGATTACGTCTTAACTAGTCACTGTCCGGGAGCTGATGAGAGCTAAATGCTCCAGTCACTCAAACGTTGGGTCCATTTGTGTGCTGGTAGAGGAAGCAGACAAGCCTGTGTAATCGACATAAGCATTCAACTCATCATATTAAATAGGGTCGGAATTTGATTAGTGTTTTCCTTCCAAAATGAGACCTATGCCTGGGACCAAAGAGTGGCCAAACGTTTGCAGAATTAACCACTATATTATATCAGAGCTCTCAATGCTGGCTATGCTTTGGAATTGCTGAAGACTTTATAAAAATACCAGTGCTGAAGCCTAATCCCAGACCAATTAAATAGGATTCTCTGGGGTGGAGCCTGGGTAAAGACTTAAAAAAAAAAAAACTCCTCAGGTGACGCGCACCAGGGCTGAGAACCAGTGCTATTAGACAGTGTACAATGGAATAGAAGCAAGTTTACAGCCTTACCTCATTTTCATTACGTTCATTAATAACAGCCAGATTTGCAAATTGCACTTGAGTAAATCAATGTCTCAACTTGAAATTCTGACCAATAATTTCAGTCCTAGATGTAGAAATTTACCAAGTGGTACCTAGCAGTTTCGTGAAACGATAAAATTCCTATCTATTCCCAAAGAATAGATTATATACTAGGGCATTCTCTTCATTACCCATATTTTCAAAAGCTAAATATTCCATTCACTTTAACAGTAAATTCACAGTCTAAAAGTTAATCCAATCTAACTAATACTAAAACCTACTGAGGATGCATAACGATATTCTGAGAGCACAGTTGGAGAACATGTTTTCTTCAATTATTAAATTAAGGAAAGTGAGACTTCCCTGGTGGCGCAGTGGTTAAGAATCTGCCTGCCAATGCAGGGGACACCGGTTCGAGCCCTGGTCCGGGAAGATCTCACATTCCATGGAGCAACTAAGCCCGTGTGCCACAACTACTGAGTCCTCACGCACCGCAACTACTGAAGCGCACGCCTAGAGCCTGTGCTCCACAACAAGAGAAGCGACCGCAGTGAGAAGCCCGCGCACCGCAACGAAGAGTAGCCCCCGCTCGCCGCAACTAGAGAAAGCCCACGTGCAGCAAGGAAGACCCAACGCAGCCAATAAATAAATAAATAAATAAAGCTATTAAATCTGGTCAAAAGTATGGATCTTTTAAAAAGTAAAATAAAATAAAGGAAAGCTAACTCAGTGTTTCTGGTGAGAACTCTAAATTATATAGTCTCTGAATATATACACATATTAATGAGGATGTAGATTAAGCTGCTGTAATGTGGAAATCCCAAAATACAGTGGATTAAACAATACTGAAGTTTATTTCTCTCTCATGAGACAACGAGGAGGAGGGTACCTTTTGGTACAAGGAAACTATTTCGAAAGATGCCAATTTCTAGCCAATGGGGAGAGAGGAGAGGAAAGGAAAGAGGCCAAGCGCATCACTTCTGCTCACATGCTGTTGGCCAGAACTTAGCCACATGTGCATGTAAGGAACTCAGCCACATGTGCTGCAAGGAAGTTTGGGAAATGGAGTCTCCATCTCGGCAGCCATGTGCTCAACTGAAAACCAAAGATTTTTATTACTAATACAAAGAAGAGGAAAATGGATATTGGGGATAAATCTCAATTTCCACAACATCTACATCCAGTCCAGAATCTAAATATACTTGGAATGCAAGGGAACTATATGGTTTAAAATTTTACTTTGAGAAAATTTATTTTCATTATGTGTCCTATATCAACATTTAAGAAGTTTAAAATTTGTATTCATTTGATCAAAAAGATATTTTATGATATACTATCTTCCTTTATACAAGCGTTAGCTATGATGTATGCAAGTGATGCATAGCACGTGATGCATGTAACATGGATCATGCTAATGCCCTCAGCACGCTTCCTCAGCGCTGACCTGGGCTTTTCCAGAACACGGTAGTTCCACAGGACAATGTTCAGACAGATCTTACATGGTTGTCAGTGTTATTTCTTTTATTTAATTGAATAGATTCTGGCAGCCTAGTCATGGACTCCTTTGAGCATCTGATGAAAATCGTGGATCCTCTACTCAAATATATCCACGATTTAGCAAATAATTTTAGGGGCGTTAGAAACACCTTCCCCCATGAAGCCCAGTTTCAGAGTGTCTTGATTCTGTCTTCCACAGAAGCCCGGGAAAGTATAGATGAAATCACTAATCCCTCTCTCTGGGACCCACCAATGGAATTCCTGGAGCTCTGGCCCAAGGCGGACACCTAGCACAGGACCTGGGGCATGGTGATGCTCTATGATGTTCGTTCCCTTGTATTTCAAAGCTCCTTTGCTCCCTGTAAGAACTCCTTGGTGTGCTGGCATAGGCAAAAGTAAGCAAATAAAATGATTGTTAATTAAAAAAAAAAAAAAAGAATTCCTTGGTGGTCCACGCATTCCCCTTAGTATTAGTGTTACTTCTCCCATCTTCAGCAACACGAATCACAACCAGAGCCTTGGTGGTTGACTTGGTCATTCTCATGACATTAATGCCGCTCCTCCTTTTGGCACGGACACGGACCTTCTCCCCATCAGCGGGATGTTTTTCCATCTTTTTGCTCACGCAGCATCTGAAGCGCCTTCTTACATATATTACCTCCTTATATGTTTGGATGAGAGACAAAATTCACCTTGTGATATTGAAACTGAAAACGCAAGATACTTTCTCTGTAGGGCCCCTTGTAACTATTGCATGGGCACTTAGTACAGGCTCTGACAGGTTTATGCATCTGCCACAAACTTGGAATGGAAAGCTAGTGATATAACCCAGCAGGGTCCGTGGAGAAGGGTCTCTGGCAGCAGCGACAGCCGGGATCAGCAGGACCAGGGTTATTGTAATAGTACCAGTGTTACCGGCAGCCTCCGGAGTCATTACCAGCGGGGTCAGCAGTACAAGCCAGTGTCTAATGCTTTGTAGTTGAATCAGTGGCTTCCAGGCTGAATGAGTTCTCCTGCATATGAAGCCATGTTTCCTAAAGACTTCAGTATAAGCTTCCTTTTTTGGACACCAATATTGCTAGCTTCTCCAGCATCACTACGATATTTCCTTGTACAAAATCTTCAGTAGTAATCTTCACTGTGACATAGATCTACATGGGAAACTTTGTGCGAAATAAGAATGAATTTCTCCACTGAAAGGGGCAGGTCTAGGAAAATAAGCCATCGGAAAATGACTGAGAGGCTCTTGGGTTCTTTCCATGCTGAGAACAAGCAGAGAATATAGCATTTCCTTTACTTATATTTCAAGCAGGTAAGGCCATAATCGTATACTCATGAATCTTACTCCACTGCTTGAAACTTTCAGTGGTTCATCATCAAACTGAAATGGAAGCAGGCTCTGTCATTTCTTGGATTTTAAACTAGAATAATTAACTTAGCTTTTCTGGGCCTCATTTGCTCTTCTTTATTTTTTATATATTTTTAAGGGGTAGAGAGTTTGTAATATCCATGAAAGATGTTTGTGATATGTATGATATATAATACATGAAAACCTGGTGCCAGAAAGGCACTCCATAAAAATGAAGTCTATTCTCCTTAATTTAGCATTCAGAGGCCTTCACTTTAGATCGCGATCTGCCTTTCCAGTCTCTTCTCTTATCACTTCCCTTCCCTCTTCCTCTCTTCCAAATGCTTTGGTGACACCAGATTTTGAACATCATACCTTAATGTGCCACAAACAATTCCATACATCTGCTCCTCTGTTCCCTCTGCCTGGAATGTGCTTCTCCCTGTTTCCTTTTTCACTCTCCAAGGTCCACCTATGCCGTCCAGTACTTCCTCCACTTAGCTGTTAAGTTAGCCACTGTTCTGAGGTTATATGACCTAAGGTCATGAGTCTGATTTCATTAGGCTTTTTGGTTGCAAGGAGAAAAGATGTCAGAAAGGTGGGTGTATTGTAAGGATACAGGTGGCACTTAAGAGGAAAGAATGTCACAGGCATCCAAGAAGGCCTGATAGGCAATAGGAAAGTCAGGATCCAAGCATGAGAGCAAGAGGGTTACGATCTCCCCCCCAGCATCAGGAGTTCAATCAGTTTCAGTTTTGTGCTCCACCATTAATGGACTTAAGCTTTCTCCTTATTCCTGCTTCTCTGTATTTTCCCGTCTGTTTTTGTTCAGATCACTTTCTGGCACCTCTCTCCCTAAATATCCAAATTTACAGAGAGGGAAAATCAGATTAGACCCCAAGCCACCCTCATTGTTCTTCAGGCAGAGCCTTTGTGACATGCCTCCTCTGAGGCTGCTGGCCGACTTCCCTTGGCTTGGGCGCTCATCCCACACCATCCCCTGTGGTGAGGCGGGCCATTGGAGCGGCTAGAACCTGGTCACCTATGTCTCAAGCAACCAGGAGGTCTGTGCATGGGCAGTTCTCCTCTGAAGACGCTGTGGGTTGGTAGGAACCTGTGGGTTGGTAGGAACCTGTAGGTAAGTAATCCAGAGAGTCAGAGAACCCAAATGTAGGTGTGCAGATGGGCTGCTTCAGAATCTCCTGGGATCCTTTTTAAAATACAGAACTTGGGGTTCACTCCAGATCTACTGAATTAAAATCTGAAGGGAGAGGCTTAGAGAACTATATATATTTTATCTCCGCAAGAGACCATAGCTTTGACATTATGAGGGAACAGAGCTATGTGAAGGATGGGAAGGGTCAGACTGAAGGTTAGGAAGTTTTCTTGATTCTCTGGATGAATTTGTAGGGGGATTTTGATGTGCTCTAGAGGCAGTGTGTGTGAAAACACATTTGAAAAGTGGAAGTGCTGAGGTGAGGTAATTTCCTTCAAAGAAATACACTGCGAGGAATGTGTATCTCTGTAGTTTCCAGAGTTTACACTTATGACTGTCAGAGAGACCAGGAAGAACTAATGTTAAACCCAAACACCGTGAACTTTCCGCATGGCCTTATACAAAAGCTGAGCGTTTGCTTCCTTTTTATAGCCTTATCTATAACGGGTATATTTAGTGAAATACCATATGCAACATGCAAAGTAACTTTATCAAAATGCCGCCTGAAGTATAAGTAAAATTAAATTTTCAGGAAATAACTTAAGAAAATCTTTTGTTTTAATGGGAGAAAGCTAATAGACTATTTTGCAGTGCGTTAAAGGAAGAGTTGTTTCATATAAATATATCCTAAAAATTGACATCACTATAAAAAATAAGCACTACTTCTTCTGGAGATTATTATCTTTATTACAAAACAAATATTTTACGTTGAGGTAACATTTCAAAGGGTATTTGGCAAAAATCAGTTGAATTCTACACACACAATTTTGCTACGTGCGACCCAGGCAAAGGACTCTGAAAACAGTTTCTCTAACATTGCACATGGACTGATCTTAGAAAAAAGTAAGCTGAAAGTTGTCTATTTAAAGAGGAATTTTCTTTTTCCACTCTCCCCAAACCATTCCTCCATATCATCACCAGTGGGCAGGGAAGTGATGCTCACTGGAGTACCACAAAAAACATTGAAAAGGATAAATTAATTGAAAAAAAAGTTTTGCTTATCCAAAACACCTCACTGTGCCATAATTTGAAAGTGCTTTCACAAACTAAATATTTATTCATACAGGATTTTCTATTGCCTGTACCAAGAATAAATAGAACTGTCTTTTCTTAAATGGAGAAATCCTATGCAATGCTCCAAGTCCAGTGTCTTTTCTGCTGTGAAGCCTTCTCCGATTCTCTAAGGCAAAGTTGGTCCCCGCTCTGTGCTCCCATGTGTTCTGTGCATACCTGTGTTATAGGACTCACCTCACTGGATAGTAGTAATTCTTGCTTCTGTCATACGTATCCCTCTTTAGCTTTATTTATCCCTCCATAAGCTCCTCAGGAGCAAGAAACAGGTCTTAACTTCTTTATATCCCCAGCACCTGGCACAGCGCCTGGTACCTAACAGAATCTCAGCAACTGTGTGTTAGGTTAATGAGTTAGGAACTATTTCAGCTGTGAAGCTATAATGCACATCTTTCCTTGCATCAGGTCTCATCGAGGGTATTCTAGTGAAATTCCCCATTATTGAAACCTCTATGGTTTGGTGACATCCTAGAAAGAAGTATAATGTCCAGTATTTCCTTTCATAAAGGAATGGTCTCTGGTTATCCTTCTGATACAAACATCAGTAAATTACAGTTCTCATGATTTCCCTAGTCTCCAACCCCCAAGACACGTGTCTGTGAGAGGCACTCAGGAACACCCGTGCTAATAGCCGTCTTGGCAGTCATTGTCGTCCTGATCGCCGATGGGTCTGTTGTGATAAGCGTCGACTGTCAATCTTCTGCTTTCTATCTCGGTGTTTCTGGACTGGATGTCTTCCTCGCTGCTTGATGTGCTCTCAGTGGAGTCGCTCTCTTCTTTTGATTTGCTGCTGTCCTGAGAATCGCTGCTCTGCTCCTCCTCAGACGGGCTGTCCTCCTGGCTTTCCTGGCTCTGGCTCTCTGTCGAGGCGCTGGGAGACCAGGGGTCCTCCTGGCTGGAACTGTTCTCCTCTTCAGTGGACTCCGGGCTTTCCTCCGAGGATCTGAGGCTCTCACTGGATTCACTGTCAGTTTGCCCCTCTCTGGATCTGCTCTCTGAACTGGAGGGTTTATCCAAGCTGTCCTCATCACTGGAGTCACTAGATTCCTGTTCTTTTGAGTGACTGGTAACGTTATTGGGGTTGTCACCCCTGGACTCACGCACGACCTCTTCCTGAGATTCACTACTGTTTTCTTGAGAAGGTAGGTCAACCTCTTCACTGGACTCACTGCTGGTCTCTTGGACGTTCTGACTGTCTTCTGGGGACTGATCCTCCTCGCTCTCTTGTTGAGATTCACTCTTGCTGTGTTCCCTGGATTGGCTGAGACCAGCTTCTTTGGAGTCGGGGTATTCTGTGGAGTCACTCTTGCTTTCTTCCATTGTGTTGCTGTCATGAAGCTCACCTCTGCCATCTTCCTCCGAGATGCGAGACATTCTGAAAAATTTCCTACTGGGATACCCCGCCGACGGGCTTTCACCAGAATCCTGAGTCCTTGCTTGCCCATCGCTCCCTTTCGAATCTTTTGACTTGATGCTGGCCCTGCTTATTCTGGAATTGCTTCTCTCGCTCCTGAAGGTGTCGGGGTCTTCGCTTTGCATTCCTTCATCATCAAAGTCAGAGCCGTCCCCGTGGCTACCAACTCCCTCGCTGTCGCCTCCCACCCACTGCCCTGCACTCTCGCTGTCTGGAGTGGAGTCACGTCCCTCGGGCCTGCTGTGCCCCTCGTCCTCACTGGCAAAGTCCCTGCTCTCACTGGTGGTGTCTTGAGCACTGTCTTGCCCCCGTGGGACACTGTCCTCCGTGGACTGTGTGCTGTCAGTGGGGTCCTCACCGCTTCCGAGCCTGGAGTTCCCGCCTCGCCTCTCTTCAGGTCCTGGGCCGTGGTCATCGTCAGCCGAGGTGTCATCTCCACTCTCGTCTTCATCATCATCTTTATCATCTCCTCCTTTGCCTCCGCTCCTAGAAAGGCCGCCAGCTGGTCTATGAATGTATTGCTGATCATCAAGGCCCAGGCCCTCCTCTGATTCAGTGCTGTCACTGGGGTCTTCATTTACCTGGAGTTTAGGGTTCACAGACATGGTTAGTACCCCAGGAGCTGCTCTCAAGGGTGGTATTTAATGTCCATCTAGGCTCTTTTTGCTTTCTCCTTCCTATGTCCCTCATCAAAGCCATTGAGCCAATTTTACGGCTCAAAAATGTTTCAACCAGGGGTTAAAAAGGAAGGAAGAACAGTTGAAAGTCAACTCGTTCCATTTTACATAGGCACAGTTCGCTTAATGCTGCAAACATTTTCTCAAAAAGTTTTATAGAAATCACATTTATGGAACTCAATATTTAAGTGTGAGTCCTTAAAGGATACTTTCAGAGAATTTTTTGTAAATTAAAGAATTGGTTGGGCTTCCCTGGTGGCGCAGTGGTGGAGAGTCCGCCTGCCGATGCAGGGGACACGGGTTCGTGCCCCGGTCCGGGAAGATCCCACGTGCCACGGAGCGGCTGGGCCCGTGAGCCATGGCCACTGAGCCTGCGCGTCCGGAGCCTGTGCTCCGCAACGGGAGAGGCCACAACAGTGAGAGGCCAGCATACCGCAAAAAAAAAAAAAAAGAATTGGTTTATAATACTCACTCACCAAGTTGCTTGGTTTAAAACACAGTTTTTTAAAATATTGGGTGATTTTTAAAATGACTCAAGTTTTTTTTTCTAATCAACTCTGGCGGGGGAAATGTATTAGGGCAGGCGGATGAAACCTTTAGCTAAAATGAAAGCATAATATTGAAGTAAGGTATAAATCTCACCAAAACCATGTTTATAACTCATTTGCACAGGCACAGGGTTGCCTGTGGAAGGCTTAGCTGAAGAACTGTAGCTAGTGTGACCACCAAGGCAGCTTAGTTCCCAGTGTGAGCTCAGAGAGGTGATCCCCAGAAGTAAAACCATTGGATGCTCTACTCAGATAAGGAAGGATAGTGAATCTTCATTCATCACGCTCTGGAAGAATCTGCTCTCTCTACCATATCCTATGACAGAACATTCTTGCCAACTTTTTAATTTTTTCCCACTTGTCCCTACTCATCAATGTCTGAGTTTCCAGTCAGGACTACAGGGTGATGACACCTCTTCCCATCGCTAGGGTGTACACTGATTCATTGGAACTGAGCATCTATTTAGTTTTCCTAACCTCGATAGGCACATACTGGACCCCTCCCAAGGTGCTATCATCCTCTGAGAGCCCAGAGAACACTGAGGCAGTACATCACAACGTCCCCAGAAAAGAGCATTTCCCCAATTCTACGCTTATAAATCTGTAAAATGTTCCTCTGACAATCTTTAGTAAATAGTGGTAAAAAAGTCTAAATTCATTTTCCAACTGATGGAGTATAGAATGCAACATGGGTCAAAGTTTCAGGGAGAAACCTGGTTCCTAGAATGTCTGGAGCCCCTCGGGGTTGAGATTGGTCAAAATGATAGGACAGAAGAGTGGGGAAAGGAGAGGGAAGGTGGGGACGGGAAAGAGCATAAGAAGAAGGAAGCTACCAAGTTTTCTATTAAAGTGATATAAGCTAAGTCAGCTTTTCTCTCTCCCAGGGCCACAGATGAGACTATTTTAAAGATGTCATTACTAAAGCAGCTGTCTCCTTAAAGGTTCCCCAGAGCTCTCCTATTCTCTCCTCCAACAGGATTCCGGGCCCAGAGGTGGTCTCCAGGCCCAGCAGGCATCTCACATTAACCAGAACTCTTTGCCCGATCTGAACTGCTCCAATTGTGAAACCAACATTTGAGATTTATGAGTGAGCTATTCCTCGTCTTCCAGAGTCTATGACCGTGTGTGTGTGTGTGTGTGTGTGTGTGCGTGTGTGTTCTCTTTAACTAGAGGGACATTTAGGGCCATATGTCTATCATCTGGCCCCAGTGATAAATATGGAATGAAGGGCATGTCTACCTCTGAATTCTCCCACTCATTTTTCCCTTCCTATTTTATGGGGCGATTTAGCCAGCATAACCAAAGGTTAGAAAATATTATATTTAGAATGGTCACTAGGTAATTTAATATAACATCATTTCCTTTGATTCCTAAGTAGCCTGGAAAGTTAAGAAAGGTTTGTTTAACTACCTGTTCCTTTGAGCTAACTTTACTTTCTTCTGATGACTCACTTCTCTCCTAAAAAGAAAAAGAAATGTTTATTTTTCATGTTCGTAATTGATGAATAAAGATAAAAATAGGGCACACATCAATCGCTTGTGGTTTGGATTTACTACTTTCCAAACGGCCTGAGATGATGATAAGAGTGTGAAAGTGATTTCATGAGATGTTTATGATAAAAAATCAATGAGATAGTTACCAAAGGTGGTGTTGGTGTCTGAGCCAAAAGACCCTGTAAAAAAGGAAGGAAGACAAGTTACTCTTTCACAGATGGATCATATCATTGAAAACATTTAGGATAATTTTAGGTTTTTTTAGTATATTGATATCTATTTTGTATTCACATGAATATTAATGCTATTTTATAATGAAATGGCTAAACAATGAATGTCAGATGACCAGTGGCCTGAAAAGACCTTGTGATATAAAAAACCTAGAAGATTTTTGTATTTCCAATACTTAGACAAAAACACAATTTCTTTGAAGAAAAATATACAACCTAGAGGAAATGTAAGAGAGGAGAAACAGCGCTGGAACTCACAAACCCAGATTTAAGTCTCAGTTAGCTCCTTGGCTTAGGTTTTAGCCCTGAAAACTGTCTTGATGCTAGCGCTGAAATTCATGTGTTCCAGGAAACATCTAGTCTCAGGTAAACTGCGATGGTTGGTCACTCTACGTGAATTTGCACAATTCACTTCACCTATCTGATGTCAGTTTCTTATTTGTAAATTAAGAATATTAACAACCACTGCGCTTATTGTACATGGTTACTGTGAGGATGAAATTGGCTAATGCCTATGGAAGCATCTTGAAAGTATTCAATATGATATAAGCTGAAGAAGCGATCCATTTTGAGAACATCTACTTTATAAAATTCAATAGCGGACAAAACTGAATTGAAAAAGCCACTAAACCTTTCTTGAGTCACGTAAGATCACCAAAATAACAAATGCTAAATCTGAAACTTAGTCAGAGTTCTGATTTATTTCACTTTCTTTAATCTGATGAGAACTCTAAGAATGCCTGTACCACCTCTGGTGCCCTCTCCCCATCTACTCTCCCCCTCGCCTTGAACACAACGAAATCCCAAATCCCGTGTGGCTCAAAGCCACTGAGCAATGGGTATGAAGACCCAGGGTGCAGAGTAGAGCAGAGAGTAGCTGCTGTCAGCATGTCTTCAACAAGCCTCTCAGCGATGCTGGGCTGGGATAGCTCCTAGAGGAAGGACCTATCATCACTTAAAGTCTGTGCCCTGTGACACTGCAGCAGGCACCATGGCAGACTACCCCAGTCACTTAGCATCTGGAATTAGGAATGGAAGGGAGTGAGACATTGGTATTTTTCTCCTGTCAAGGCTAGACTTGAGAACACAGTGTGTTTGGGGAACTCAGGCTGAATGAAAGAAGGGATCCACAGCAGCTGCTTTTAAATAAACCAGCCTAAAGATATTCCTGAAGAAAGTTCATGTAAGAAATCCTGCAATACCTATTCCAGCCCCAAGCAGGGGCAGGACCCCATCTCAGGCCTCTGACATTATCTGGCCATCATTGTGCCCTAGCTGTGTCATACATAAAAGCCAGCAGGAAACAAGGTAATGAAAAAACATTCTGATTTAGGTTGAGATTTTAACCCTTACTCCTAGAGTCAGCCCTTCATATCCATGGGTTCCACATCCACGGATTCAGCCAAGCTCAGATCAAAAATATTTTTAAGAAAAGGAAGAAAGAAGGAAAGAAAGAATGCTCCAGAAGTTTCCAAAAGGCAAAACTTGTATTTGCTGTACTCCAGCAAATATTTACATTGTATTAGGTATTATAAGTAATCTAGAGATGATTTAAAGTACACATGAGGATGTATGCAGGTTACATGCAAATACTACATCATTTTATATAAGGGTCTTGAGCATCCATGGATCTTGGTATCCGAGGGGGTCCTGGAACTAATGCCCTGCGGATACAGAGTGACAATTGTAGTTCCAATCTTGAAAATCTACTGACTTCCTAGACCTGGCCCCTTCCCAAGAGGGATGTAACACCCCAGCAAAGAATATGAATTCCGGAGTCAGAGCGACCTGGGTTCAAAGTCTGGCTCTAACAGTAATTAACCACATAACCTAGACAGACTAGGTTACTCTCTGTGTCTCAACACAGAAAATACAACACCTAATTCACTAGGGGTACTGTGAAGATTGAGAAAGTTAATACATGGGAAACACACAGAACCGTGTCTGGCAGTGGTTGTTGAACTATTGAGAGTTAATAACGATTGGGTTATTCGGAGCCCACACTCAATAAACATTAGCTATCATTCCGAAGACTAGCATTCTCTCATTCTTCTTTCTCTTCTCACCTTCCGGGACTTGATCTCCTAACCTCCTGCCTACCAGACATCTGATAGAACAGACTTCTAGCCCGCATCCTTCAAGGACAATCTTGGTTCACTGTCATCCATCCCCTTGCGCTACTATACAGACCAATCACAAAAATAAAGCTAAAGGAGAAAATGCTTCCTCACCAAATTATACTATTAAGTTGGAGCTGAAGCATTATATGGACTACATTTTCTTATAAGAACTAGAAATTATAGCCCTTACTCCCTATATCTTAGGTTATTCATGTGTTCATTAAGTCAGTAGTAGTTTCAACATTTGCAATGAAGCCATCTTGGTTATACTAATAACATATTAAAATAAAAATATTTCAAAAAAATCTTTTCTACTCACCTTCCATTCTTCAGAACTCTTAGATTCAGTATTTTGATACCTGGCTACCTAGAAAATTCAGCACAAGTGGTCGGCCCACAGAAATTTCCAAAGCAGCAGCCATTAGCATACTTAAGAGGAGTATTAGTCAAATTTTAGCACGCATCAGAATCACCGGGAGGCCTTGTTAAAACACAGATAGCTGTGCCCTATCCCTGGAGAGTCTGGTTTAGTAGGTCTGATGGAGGACCCAGGAACTTACATTTCTAACAAGGTCTTAGCTGGTGCTACTGGTCTGGGGGATGACGCTTTGAGAACCACTCTTATGAGGAAGAGACATGAGCAGCCTAACTATACAAACGGCAAGTGAACAGAACAAGGGATTATTCGGATGATATTTTAAAGAAAAGAGCTTCCTAAGAAGCTACATTTTCATCTGACTGGAACATACGCAGCCACTTTGGCTTATAGCCAATGCAATTTGTGCAGTTTTAGGTATAAACCGTTTTTTTTTTCATGCGTCCCTACCCTGATACTCACTGGGAGAGCACAGGACAGTCCCCACAAGAACACAAGCAGGATGCTGGTCCTCATTGCTGGGTGTGTCACCTCTACCTGTGACGAAAGACAGAAGATGCTTTTCTCCACCTTCAAGAAATATAGACGCTTCAACTTTTTAACACCTTCTTTCTATTAAAAAAAATAAACTCATCCAAATGTCCATCAACTGAAGAATGGATAAACAAAACGCACTATATCCACACAGTGGAGTATTATTCAGCCATGAAAAGGAATGGAGTGCTGATACATGCTACAAAGCAGAGGAACCTGGCAAACATTATACTGAATGAAAGAAGCCAGACACAAAAGACCACATATTGTATGATTCCATTCATATGAAAAATCCACAATAGGCAAAGCTATAGAGACAGAAAGTCTCTGGGCTGGAGGAGATGAGCCGTTGGGGTGACAACTAAGGGGTGAATTTTGAACATAATGAAAATGTTGTAAAGCTGACTTTGGTGAAGGTGGAATAACTCTTGTGAATATATGAAAAACCGTTGAACGGCATACTTCAAATGGGTGAGGTATACGGTGTGTGAATTATATCTCAATAAAGCTGTTTTTAAAAAACCTCACTCCAAAGAGATAAATTGAAAACTTTTCAATGAGGAGCTCTGTAAACACTTCTTCACTAACACATAAACTAGGACAAATGGAGGAAAAGTTAAGAAAAAGCAATAGAGAAATTTCTGACCATTCACTTTTTTTCTTTTTAACATCTTTATTGGAGTATAATTGCTTTACAGTGGTGTGTTAGTTTCTGCTTTATAACAAAGTGAATCAGTTATACATATACATATGTCCCCATATCCCCTCCCTCTTGCGTCTCCCTCCCTCCCACCCTCCCTATCCCACCCCTCTAGGTGGTCACAAAGCACCGAGCTGATCTCCCTGTGCTATGCGGCTGCTTCCCAGTAGCTATCTAATGTGGCAGAACGGACTGGCAAATATCTTCCGACCAAAAAACTACATTTATTGATACCATTCATACCATTGATACCATTGATAGGTGGTGGGCATTTGTCTTCACACACACACACAGGGCTCCTCATTCACATTTATAACCACATAATAACGTCTAGACAAAATAGCTTGGTTTTGCATTTTTTCTTCATCTTCAAGAGAAGCATTATGGCAGGCTTCATATTACAGCTCCAGAAAGCATTTAATATCCTCTGTGCTACTTTTAGTCATACATTATACATGATTATGCTAATTTTTTAAAGTGTCATTCACAATACTGAAGGATTCAGAGAAGATTAGAGGTTTGGGACACACTTGTGAATCACACTGAGAGAAACCTGCCAAATCAAACTGTATTTTCCTGGAGGGTGGCTTCATTTCACACTTCAAGAACTGGTGGTTTGGAAAACAATTTGTTCTATATCTAAAAATAGATGTCCTAGATGCTAATGTAAAAAGTTATTGAAATGATTTAAAAGGAAAATAATTTGCCCTGCACTCATAAGCCCTGGGGCTGTCCTAACAGACTGGTCAGATGGACATCCGTATACTCTGCGGAAAATCCTGCTGGCTGATTTCAGACCTCACTTTTGCTGATTTGTGTCTTTAAATGTTAAATATATACTATGCCAGTGACAAAAGATCTAAGCCAGAGATCCCCAACCTTGGTTGTGTATATCAGTATCACCTGGGGAGATTTAAAGCAATACCAGTGCCCAAACCCACCACGGGGTAATAAATCAGTTCACTGGGGGTGGGAACAAGCATGGGTTTGTTTTTAACGTGCTTCAAATGATTTTAACCTCTGATCTAAGAAATAATAGTACCTTGCTCAATAATGTCTGAATACACTGAATAATGTCTGAAACATTGGGCTCAGGAAGTCACCTCATCTTATTTTTCAAATTTATTCAAGAAAACAGTAGAAATCCTAAGATAAGGAGACTGAGAAGGTTCCTCATTTCTACCTTCATAAAGCTCAAATGGTCCGATAGAGCCTCTCTTGTATCTTGAGTGTTATTCCTCGTCAACACAGCTATTCTTTGTGTTATTTTCTTTATTCTAATTAGCACATTTCATATCAATCCTTGTGTGTTGATATTATTTTTATTTCTTTTTCAAATCTTTCCCCTAATATCAACAGAGAAAACATATGAAAATGTTCAGCTGCCCCTAAAACGAGCCTAATTAAACAGATATTACTTCTGAAGGAAACCAGAATATCCCATCCCAAAATACGCCTCTTTGACATAAAAATTATTTTGAGCTGAAGGCACTCAAGAGACTGCAGATGCAAGAAGGGTGCTCTGATCGTCCTTCTTTTTCCCGGAAGCAGGAGATGATAAATCTCCCACGTGAAATTTGCCCTCCCCCTCTTAGGAGGAGGGAAGACATTCTCATCACCAGAGATGGAGTCAAGGCTGAGGGAAGTCCATGCAAAGAAATCTTGTTAAACTAACCTGATCTTCCTGGTTACTTCTCCACAATCTACTGTCCCTGTGTCTTGTCAATCCTTCACAAATGTACTGTTTCTTTGCCTAAAAGGTGTAAAAGCTTCCACTCCGGTCACTTCTTCACGTCCTCGTTCTCTTGTGAAGGTGCGCATGTACATGTAAAAATTTTAATAAAACGTGTATGCTTTTCTCCTGTTCCTCTGTCTTATGCCAGTTTAATTCTTAGGCTCAGCCAGAGACCCCAAGAGGACAGAGGAAAACTTTTCCTCCCCTACACTTCCCTTTAGTTCCCGTAATCAAAACATTTTCTTTTAAGTTCTCAGGTTCATTGCTTAAGGAAAGGAAAGTTTCTCCCAAATACGACACTCTCAAAATAACTGTGTACCGATGGTTTTGGCTTCATAGGTCAAATAATCCTGAGGTGGCTCACCATTTTCATTTTCAGAGTGAAATTTGAATAGAGTGATAATCTCACGGTGTTCTAAAAGCCAGCCAGTGTTCCAAGAAGTCAACAAATATTGAGTTCTCCTCGTATTTTCTTTTGCTTCTCTCTTATCTAAATAACAAAAAAATGCTCTACACCAATGAATGTTGTGTGTTTTATGAAGGAAGTGTGTGCTTCCAGTGCTCAGTTTCTCAGGGGTGTAATATTATGAAACATAAGGAAGATGCAGTAACTCGCTCGTGCTTCTAGAAATAACATTTAGCACCCCGACTCAAAGTCATAATTTTGCAAGTGGAAGTCTGGCAAACTAAAATAAAATACAGCCTGAGGTCCCGAGAGAGCCGGTGTTGCCAACCATAGAATATAGTCTGCCATCAAGCATTACAGAAAGTCAGAGCTCAAGCACTATACGTGTTAGGTTCTCAATTAGTATTTTTGATAAGAAGAATTATACTTGCGTGAAGTGTATTCCAAACGAGAGCTCCAAACTTCCAAAAGCGTTTTACCCACCACCCCAAAAAGAGTAGAAGCAGACACACAGTAGCCCTATTCTGAGTCATAAATGAGCAAAATAGCTACAAGCCTAAAAGATGAGACAAGAACCCTACGTTCTTCTTCAGTGATTGGTAAATGTCATTTCTACATCGCACGCGCTGTCATGCTACAATGAGAACATGTAACAAAAGGACATCAACAGCCTCAATTTGAGTTCCACCTGTATGGAAGGTAGTGTGTGTATCAGAGCTTTTCAACCTTTATGAGTTGTTCTCCCAGAATTGAAAAATCCAGATTGCTTAGGATCTGGAGAAGTGGACTGCAGTCCCTTCTCTCTCTGGCCACCCTCAACTGTAGCCAGAACTTCTTTGTGCTCTCAAGTAAGAAACCTTGTGCCAGACCTTCCTCAGAGTCAATATTCACTTTTAAAGTATATATTTTCTTTTATGTAAACTAAGATGAAAGAGGTAGGCTAAAGGAAGGAAATGAAAGACTTGAAAAATCATAAGCTCAATGTATCATGCTTAGTTTGCTTATTTTTGACTTCATGTTGTCATCCTTAATAATGCTAGTGAATAATGTATCCATTTATTAGCAGTCAATAAATAGCTGTTGAGAAATCCTGTGCGCCAGGCACTGTTCTAGGTGCTTGAGTATTCAACAATGTGTGATAATGATAACATGCTTGTCTTAACAAAAGCAAAATTACCCAGAACCCAACTAACCGGGACCTCCATTAGCTAGAATTTGTTTCTTTATTACTCTTCGAAAATAAAGTGGAATTTGGCCAGGACATGAATTCTATCACGAATTCAGAAAACCAAATAAATAAATCAATAAAAATTTCCTTGAGGATATGGGGAGGGGAAAGGGTAAGCTGGGACAAAGCGAGAGAGAGGCATGGACATATATACACTACCAAACGTAAGGTAGATAACTAGTGAGAAGCAGCCGCATGGCACAGGGAGATCAGCTCGGTGCTTTGTGACCACCTAGAGGGGTGGGATAGGGAGGGTGGGAAGGAGGGAGACGCAAGAGGGAGGGGATATGGGGATATATGTATATGTATAGCTGGTTCACTTTGTTATAAAGCAGAAACTAACACACCATTGTAAAGCAATTATACTCCAATAAAGGTGTAAAAAAAAAAATTCCAAACATTCCAATTGTAATTGTCTCGAGGTCAGTTATAATCAATCCCATGTTATAGGCTTTCAACCACAGTAAAATAACTCCTAGGTGTCCCCAAATTAAAGATAGATGTGGGAGGACACACGGCATCTAAGACGCATTGGTCCACATCACCATTTGGGGGATTTCTTGCAGACTAATACCCGATAGAAAATTGTTTGTTTGTTTAAATATTTTAACCAACCAGATCGAAGTAGCATAGTCTACTTGGCCCTCAGTTAAACAGAAAGTATGGGTCACCAGAACTTATAGCTCTTGAAGAAGAGGAGTGCCTGAAGTGTTGCTGTTACACGTGGGATCTTCTAGATGTCATGCAGAAAGCATTGCCTGACCACAGCTCCCACTCTGCTGTGGAAGACAGACACTTCTGATATAGATGAAGAAGAGGAATAAATGCAGCAAATAAAAATACACATGGGCAGGAGTATATATACTCCTAGGTCTTCTACACTAGGAAAGGTCTTTTTAAAAGACAGTTATATTCAACATTTACTGACCTCTGACTGTATGCAAGCCATCATGCTAACATGAAGACCCAGCCAGACAATAGAAAAGCAGTATAATTATCCCAGCCATGGTTTGTTTCAGTAGTCTTAGCATCTCCTTTCAGCTACTCAGTTCATAAGGAATACTATTGGATGAATAGCATTATCTGATTTTCAACTTAAGGGACCATATTTAGAAAGTTCTGCCAGTCTAGTTTACATTCTTTTATAACATCTTGTAGGCCATGAGCATACCTATATTCATTAAATCTAAATGTAAAAGCTGTATTTGTTTTGATAATTAAAGCAAAACTTCAGAATGACCATCCATCTGCCTCCTAATTAGTAAAACTTCCCTGTCAGAATACCATGCAGAGATCTAATTAAAGTATTACTGAGAAGAGCACCTGTCTCTATTGACTTAACCTGTCATTTTAAAGTCATTATTTACTGTGGCATAAACAACTGGAACAAAATGGAATCGTTTTTACCCAAGGCACAGCTCTCCCCATCTTTCTCTGCGTGACATAACGCTGCTCAACACGTATGCATACTTAATATTTTCCAAACAACACAGCAGAACTCATTTAAAAAAATTAAACAATGAGAATGTCTTACCTTCTTCAGTTTCACAAAGACTTTGCCCCAAATGTCTCAACAATCAGGCTGATGTTCTCACAGAGGAAATCTGTGACAATGAAGCCCCTCTTGTGTTGACGTTCTGAACACTTCTCTGATGGGGCAGGAATTTAAACTCTGCTTTGGCTCTTCCCAGCCAATCAGCTGCGGGCTGGGGGTGACTGACATCACAAGGTGTGACCGGGACTCCAGTACACCCACACTTCCTCCAGCTTACAGAAGCAGATTTTCCCTAAAAAGCTCTTGTGGTTCCCAAATGACTAGACTAGATTCAATTAAATTGAAGATCTTCCTAAAGCTTTATTTTGATTTCTAAATATATGTCATTCACATCCATGCAGGCTTTGAGCATTATAAACAATGACAATGTCTTCCACCCACTTGCAGATCCCAGCAGACACAAGGATGGGCAAAGGAGAGTCAAGGAGTAGGTAGAAAGTTTCCTGTTAATGTACATTTCCAGGTTGCACATGAAGAACCTACTAAAATACTAGATTTGCCTAAATTGTTGGTGTTGAGAAGATGGGTTTCATTCTTGCCCTTTTCATCTTTTAACAACCTCCATTACTCATCTCCTTTTCCTCTCATCTCCCTGCCCTCCTATACACACAAAGTTCCAAAATTCTTACTAATCTAACAAAGTAGCCCCTTACAGAATTCTGTGGTGATTGGAAATGTTAAAGCACCTCCCTAAGTAACTTTCATTTTTAATTGAAAATAATTTAAATCCAGCACTTCATTACTCCCCTCAACTGCCTGCCACATTTTGGTCTTAACGCTGGTGACTCTGAAATCAGTATTGGATTAAAAGAAAGACTAGTTGGGCAGCATCTGGAAAAACCAATTTCCAAGGGATTTTCTGCCATTCCTGAAAAAGTAATGAAATGAATAAAATGGTATTGACCAGGACTCTTCAGGGAGTGTGCTGAAAGTTGTGTAGGGAGTTGGAAATGAGGTGGGCGACTCCCAAGGGGCATGCTCAGGTAACAGTAGAAAGACTACTGGACAAATATTTAAAAAACATAAGCCACCTGAATTTAACTTCCTCAAGAGTGGGGATGTTTGCTTTAATTCCTGGTGTATATTGTCCTAATATCTAGGTGCCTGGGTCATCATAAACACTCAATAAGCAGTTTTATGAATGAATGAGTGGCTTTTAAATGGGCCAGACGATTAGCTTGCCTGCAGTACCCACGTGATTCACGCTGACTCTTTTTGAAAGAGTTACGATTGTTGGAAATTTTAATTGATGCTCCTACCAGCCTGGTTCTGGAGAACTGGGGTGCCCAGTGTTATCCAGGAAACTCACATCTAACTCATGGGCTTTTAACTTTCTCACTGTGAACTGCAATGAGGTTGGGGCAGAAGATGTGGAGAGGAGAGTCTATTTTCATACAGGGCTGATTAACAGACCAGAGTTCATAGGTGGAAGCTGTAAATTCCCTATGTTCTGTTCTGGTTCTGAATTACATTTCCTGTTGGTTTCATAGGTCTTGACTGAGGTCTATCCTAGAAGAAACTTATAATCTAATGTCAGAGCGGATTCTGGGAAGGTTTTGGCAAAGGGTATTACAGGACGTTGTTTTAGAATCTCTCCAATTCCCACATAAAAACAGACAGAGCAGCTAGATAACAAAACTGAAAACCATGGACAACATGTACAACAAAACTAAATGTTTTAGTTCTATTGCTGCCTTAAAAACCATTTCACTGGACTTCCCTGGTGGCACAGTGGTTGAGAGTCTGCCTGCCGATGCAGGGGACACGGGTTCGTGTCCCAGTCCGGGAAGATCCCACATGTCGCAGAGCGGCTGGGCCCATGAGCCATGGCCGCTGAGCCTGCGCGTCCGGAGCCTGTGCTCCACAACGGGAGAGGCCACAACAGTGAGAGGCCCGCATACCACAAAAAAAAAACAAACAAAAAAAACCCATTTCACTACTTTATATCTTAAAACAACAACTATTTTGTTATCTCTCGTAGCTAGGACTGCAGTCTTCTGGGGACTCAATGAAACAGAATATTCAGTATCACTCTCATATGGTTGTTTCTGGGGAGCTGTAACGGTTATTCTGAGCACTTTAGTTCTCCCTCCCATGGCCTCTCCTTGTGGCTTGGCCTTTTCACATGGTGGCTGGAGTCCAAGAGCTGCCCGAATGTCACTGTCTCCATATTCTAATGGCCAAATCAACCACAGGGCCATCTCAGATTCAGAAGGAGAAATCGTCTCTATCTTTTGATGTGAAGAGCAGAATGAATGTATAGGGAGCAGAGGAAATGTTGAGGCCGTTTTAGAGATTGGTTACCACACTACATGACAGGTTGTAGCCACAAACTCCAAACAAAGTGGCTGAGGACAAGCCACCAACTGCCACAATTCCTACATCATCTGTGCAGGACTAAGCAGAGGGAAGCAGCAGGACAGCTGATGGACATGCGAACAGGAAACACCAAAATAGTCAATTGTTGCTGGTAGGTGCAAAGGGAACATAATGAAATTTGAAGGATCTGGAGCAGTCTGGCCCCTAAAAATTCTCAAAACAGACACCACAGCTGCCTTGCAGGACAGACCCACGTAGAGGAGAAACTGCTGGGAGTGGAATAAAAATTGCACAGAATAGGAAGTAGAGAAGGCACAAATAAGTGTGGGAGAGGGAAATGGATGCATCACATCTTAGAAAGCAAGCTGCTATATTTTTAAACACAATATGAGAACCAGAGAAGAGGGTGAAAGCTACCCTGAGCTATATCTCCTTCCAAAATTTCAGGAAAACCAATTTCATATAAAAACAGCAAAAAGCTATGAAGTTTAGATTAGAGCAGAAAACAAACAACCTTATAGACAATGAAAGCATGCTGAGAATACATCAGAACCGTGACATTCTACTTTAAAAATAGCAAAAAGACATTATGAAAATGGCACAATAGATGAAAAACAATATAAATAGAAATTAGAATAATTCAGAAATTATTGAAAGTCATGAAAATTTTGAAATAAGAGAAAAATTTTGAAAATGAAGACTAAACTAAAAGGAGCAAAAGAGGGAATAAACACAACAGATAATTCCTTAAGAGAACTAGAAGGCAAAAAAAAAAGGAGGAAAATGTTTTAAATTTAAAAGAAATGAGGGGCGGACCTTCAAAATGGCAGAGGAGTAAGAAGTGGAGAGCACCTTCCTCCCCACAAATACATCAAAAATACATCTACATGTGGAACAATTCCTACAGAACACCAACTGAACACTGGCAGAAGACCTCAGACTTCCAAAAACGAAACGATTAAAATGTCCACAAAATTTCACACCCCCATGCTCTATAAAGCAAACCATGTGGCTGACAGGGTCTTGGTGCTCCGGCTGAGTGTCAGGCCTGAGGCTCTGAGGTGGGAGAGCCAAGATCAGGACATAGGTCCACCAGAGACCTCCAGGCTCCATGCAATATCAAACGGCAAAAGCTCTCCCAGAGATGTCCATCTCAATACTAAGACCCAGCTCCACTCAACAGCCAGCAAGCTACAGTGCTGGACACCCTATGCCAAACAACTAGCAAGACAAGGGCAAAAACCCACCCATTAGCAGACAGGCTGCCTAAAATGATAATAGCATCACAGTCACCCCAAAACGCACCACCGGACTTGGTACTGCTCACCAGAAGGACAAGATCCAGCCTCATCCACCAGAACACAGGCACCAGTCCCCTCCACCAGGAAGCCTACACAACCCACTGAACCAACCTTAGCCACTGGGGGCAGTCACCAAAAACAATGAGAACTACAAACCTGCAGGCTGCAAAAAGGAGACCCCAAACACAGTAAGTGAAGCAAAATGAAAAGACAGAGAAACACACAGTGGATGAAGGAGCAAGGTAAAAATCCACCAGACCAAACAAATGAAGAGGAAATAGGCAGTATACCTGGAAAAGAAATCACAATAATGAGAGGAAAGATGATCTAAAATCTTGGAAATAAAATGGAGAAAATACAAGAAATGTTTAACAAGGAGAACTAAAGAGCAAACAATGATGTACAACACAATAAATGAAATTAAAAATTCTCTAGAGAGAATCAGTAGCAGAATAACCAAGGCAGAAGAACGGATAAGTGGCCTGGAAGTTAAAATAGTGGAAATAACTACCACAGAGCAGAATAAAGGAAAAAGAATGAAAAGAATTGAGGACAGTCTCAGAGACCTCTGGGACAACATTAAATGCACCAACATTCAAATTATAGGGTTCCCAGAAGAAGAAGAGAAAAAGAAAGAGACTGAGAAAATATTTGAAGAGATTATATTTGAAAACTTCCCTAATACGGGAAAGGAAATACTCAATTAAGTCCAGGAAGTGCAGAGAGTCCCACAGTGGATAAGTCCAAGGAGAAACATGCAAAGACACATATTAATCAAGCTATCAAAAATTAAACACAAAGAAAAAAATATTAAAAGCAGCAATGGAAAAACAACAAATAACATACAAGGGAATCCGCATAAGATTAACAGTTGATCTTTCAGCAGAAACTCTGCAAGCCAGAAGGGAGTGACAGGACATATTTAAAGTGATGAAAGGGAAAAAACTACAACCAAGATTACTCTACCCAGCAAAGATCTCATCCAGATTTGACGGAGAAATTAAAACTTTTACAGACAAGCAAAAGCTAAGAGAATTCAGTACCACCAAACCAGCTTTACAACAAATGCTAAAGGAACTTCTCTAGACAGGAAACACAAGAGGAGGAAAAGACCTACAAAAGCAAGTCCAAAACAATTAAGAAAATGGTAATAGGAGCATACATAACGATAATTACCTTAAACATAAATGGATTAAATGCTCCAACCAAAAGAGATAGACTGGCTGAATGGATACAAAAACAAGACCGATATATATGCTCTCTACAAGAGACCCACTTCAGACCCAGGGACACATACAGATTGAAGGTGAGGGGTTGGAAAAAGATATTCCATGCAAATAGAAGTCATAAGAAAGCTGGAGTAGCAATTCTCATATCAGACAAAATAGACTTTAAAATAAAGACTATTACAACAGACAAAAAAGGATATTACATAGTGATCGAGGGATCAATCCAAGAAGAAGATATAACAATTGTAAATATTTATGCACCCAACATAGGAGCATCTCAATACATAAGGCAAATGTTAACAGCCATAAAAGGGGAAATTGAAAATAATGCAATCATAGAAAGGGACTCTAACACCCCACTTTAACCAATGGACAGATCACCCAAAATGAAAATAAATAAGGAAACACAAGCTTTAAATGATACCTTAAACAAAATGGAGTTAATTGATATTTACAGGGCATTCCATCCAAAAACAACAGAATACACTTTCTTCTCAAGTGTTCATGGAACATTCTCCAAGATAGATCACATCTTGGGTCACAAATCAATTCTTGGTAAATTTAAGAAAATTGAAATCATATCAAGTACCTTTTCTGACCACAACGCTATGAAACCAGATATCAATTACATGAAAAACTGTGTAAAAAATACAAACTCATGGAGGCTAAACTATTTGCTAATAAATAACCAGGAGATCAATGAAGAAATCAAAGAGGAAATAAAAAGAAACCTAGAAACAAATGACAATGAAAGCATGAAGACCCAAAACCTATGGGATGCAGTAAAAGCAGTTTTAAGAGGGAAGTTTATAGCAATACAATCTTACCTCAAGAAACATCTCAAATAAACAACCTAACCTTACACCTAAAGCAATTAGTGAAAGAAGAACAAAAAACCCCCCCCAAATTTAGCAGAAGGAAAGAAATCATAAAGATCAGATCAGAATTAAATGAAAAAGAAACGAAGGAAAAAATAGCAAAGATCAATAAAACTAAAAGCTGGTTCTTTGAGAAGATAAACAACATTGATAAACCATTAGCCAGACTCATCAAGAAAAAAAGAGAGAAGACTCAAATCAACAGAATTAGAAATGAAAAAGAAGTAACAACTGACACTGTAGAAATACAAAGGATCATGAGAGATTACTACAAGCAGCTATATGCCAATAAAATGGACAACGTGAAAGAAATGCACAAATTCTTAGAAAACCACAACATTCTGAGACGGAACCAGGAAGAAATAGAAAATATAAACAGACCAATCAGAAGCACTGAAATTGAAACTGTGATTAAAAATCTTCCAACAAACAAAAGTCCAGGACCAGATGGCTTCACAGGAAAGTTCTATCAAACATTTAGAGAAGAGCTAACACCTATCCTTCTCAAACTCTTCCAAAATATAGCAGAGGGAGGAACACTCCCAAGCTCATTCTACGAGGCCACCATCACCCTGATACCAAAACCAGGCAAAGATGTCACACAAAAAAAACTACAGGCCAATATCACTGATGAACATAGATGCAAAAATCCTCAACAAAATATTAGCAAACAGAATCCAACAGCACATTAAAAGGATCATACACCATGATCAAGTGGGGTTTATTCCAGGAATGCAAGGATTCTTCAATATACGCAAATCAATCAATGTGATAAACCATATTAACAAATTGAAGGAGAAAAACCATATGATCATCTCAATAGATGCAGAGAAAGCTTTCAACAAAATTCAACACCCATTTATGATAAAAACCCTGCAGAAAGTAGGCAGAGAGGGAACTTTCCTCAACATAATAAAGGTCATGTATGACAAACCCACAGCCAACATCATCCTCAATGGTGAAAAACTGAAAGCATTTCCACTAAGATCAGGAACAAGACAAGGTTGCCCACTCTCACCACTATTATTCCACATAGTTTTGGAAGTTTTAGCCACAGCAATCAGAGAAGAAAAAGAAATAAAAGGAATCCAAATCGGAAAAGAAGAAGTAAAGCTGTCACTGTTTGCAGATGACATGATACTATATATAGAGAATCCTAAAGACACTACCAGAAAACTACTAGAGCTAATCAATGAATTTGGTAAAGTTGCAGGATACAAAATTAATGCACTGAAATCTCTGGCATTCCTATACACTAGTGATGAAAAATCTGAAAGTGAAATTAAGAAAACACTCCCATTTACCACTGCAACAAAAAGAATAAAATATTTAGGAATAAACCTACCTAAGGAGACAAAAGACCTGTATGCAGAAAATTATAAGACACTGATGGTCACCTTATTTTTGATAAAGGAATGAAGAATATACAATGGAGAAAAGACAGCCTCTTCAATTAGTGGTGCTGGGAAAACTGAACAGCTACATGTAAAAGAATGAAATTAGAACCCTCCCTAACACCATACACAAAAATAAACTCAAAATGGATTAAAGACCTAAATGTAAGGCCAGACGCTATCAAACTCTTAGAGGAAAACATAGGCAGAACACTCTATGACATACATCACAGCAAAATACTTTTTGACCCACCTCCTAGAGAAATGGAAATAAAAGCAAAAATAAACAAATGGAACCTAATGAAACTTAAAAGCTTCTGCACAGCAAAGGAAACCATAAACAAGATGAAAAGACAACCCTCAGAATGGGAGAAAACATTTGCAAATGAAGCAACTGACAAAGGATTAATCTCCAAAATATACAAGCAGCTCATGCAGCTCAATATCAAAAAACAAACAACCCAATCCAGAAATGGCCAGAAGTCTTAAATAGACATTTCTCCAAAGTAGATATACAGATTGCCAGCAAACACATGAAAGGATGCTCAACATCACTAATCATTAGAGAAATGCAAATCAAGACTACAATGAGGTATCACCTCACACCAGTCAGAATGGCCATCATCAAAAACTCTACAAACAATAAATGCTGGAAAGGGTGTGGAGAAAAGGGAACCCTCCTACACTGTTGGTGGGAATGTAAATTGATACAGCCACTATGGAGAACAGTATGGAGGTTCCTTAAAAAACTACAAATAGGGGCTTCCCTGGTGGCGCCGTGGTTGAGAGTCTGCCTGCCGATGCAGGGGACCCGGGTTCGTGCCCCGGTCTGGGAAGATCCCACATGCCCGGAGCGGCTGGGCCCCTGAGCCATGGCCGCTGAGTCTGCGTGTCCGGAGCCTGTGCTCCGCAACGGGAGAGGCCACAACAGTGAGAGGCCTGCATACCGCAAAAAAAAAAAAAAAAAAAAAAAAAAAAAAAACTACAAATAGAACTACCATATGACCCAGCAATCCCACTTCTGGGCACATACCCTGAGAAAACCGTAATTCAAAAAGAGTCATGTACCACAATGTTCATTGCAGCTCTATTTACAATAGCCAGGACATGGAAGCAATCTAAGTGTCCATCAACAGATGAATGGATAAAGAAGATGTGGCACATACATACAATGGAATATTACTCAGCCACTTAAAGAAATGAAATTGAGTTATTTTAGTGAGGTGGATGGGCCTAGGGACCATCATACAGAGTGAAGTAAGTCAGAAAGAGAAAAACAAGTACTTGCTAACACATATATATGGAATCTAAGAAAAATTTTTTAAAAAGGTCATGAAGAACCTAGGGGCAGGACGGGAATAAAGATGCAGAACTACTAGAGAATGGACTTGAAGATATGGGGAGAGGGAAGGGTAGGCTGGGACGAAGTGAGAGAGTGGCATGGACTTATATACACTACCAACTGTAAAATAGATAGCTAGTGGGAATCAGCCGCATAGCACAGGGAGATCAGCTCGGTGCTTTGTGACCACCTAGAGGGGTGAGATTGGGAGGGTGGGAGGGAGGGAGACCCAGAGGGAAGAGATATGGGGATACATGTATATCTGATTCACTTTGTTGTAAAGCAGAAACTAACACACCATTGTAAAGCAATTATACTCCAATAAAGATGTTAAAAAATAAAGAATATCTATTAGTCTACTTCCTTTCCTGAACACATAAAATTACATGCATAAATATCGGTCGTGATCTATGTGCCTGTTTTAGTATATTTCCTAATCCTATTTCAGTAAACTAATTTTGGATTTTAGTGTCCTACTCTTCAATTTTCTTCTCTCTTTGTTCTTTAGCTGCTCCCAATAACTTCGCTTTTTATTATCTGTTAATATATTTAGGGCTAGACAGACCCCTATAAGACACTTTGTAAAAGATAATATTTCTTCTTTATTTGCATAATTTAAAGGAATAAATAGCTTTGTCCAACTTCCTATTTACTACAGCTTAGATTGAACCATTTGCAATTGCTTTTTGTTAGGTTAAAAAAAGAACAGTTGAAACGAAGCAACCAGCACTGCCGTACATTACAGCTGAACAATGTGGGCTTAGGGGCGCTGACCCCTGCACTGTCGAAAATCAGCCTATAGTCAGCCATGCATATCCTTGTTTCCTCCGTATCTTGGGTTTTGTATCTGCAGATTTAACCAACTAGGGATAATGTAATACTATAGCAGATATTTACTGAAAAAAATCTGTGTGCACAGTTCAAACCCTTGTTCAAGGGTCAACCGTACATCTTTCTTATCTCTCCATCTCATCTTCTTTTTTGTAATTTCTCTATGAATCCTCTACTTCTGGCATCCTCATCTATTCCTTCTACCCCTCAATACATTCTGCTTCTAATCAGTGGTTCATCTGACTCAGAATTCCCTCCTCGCCACCGATTGTATTAGTCAGGGTTCACCAGAGAAACAGAACCAATAGGATATGTAAAGCTATATAAGATATATAGATGTAGGTATAGGAATAGGCACGTGATTTTGGAGGCTGAGAAGTTCCATGAAAGTTAACAATACTTAAATACTGATATAAAGTCAATACACTTTCTTCTGTTACATGATAAGGGAATAAGAGAGGAAATAAGACAAAGATACCTGAGACAGATATACACACATACATATTCACACACAAATGTATTCATAGCAAAATAAGGAGGAAACGCTCAGGACAGTTTCAGTCCTTATTTCTGTAACTGGTCATGTGGTCATAGCTGATATTTGTAACTATCTTCATCTACTACCCATTCTAAGTCTTTTGCCTCCAGCAAGCACCTCAGCTGGTCATGGTTCTTACCTGGTGAAGTTACACGAATCTTCATTCCTGAAGGGTCTGGGCCATTTGTAATCCTGCCTGGATTGGGTGGTTGTAGTTTTCCATTTACCTTAATCACAAGGCACGATAATACTGAGACACCCTAACAGATCTCCTGCATTCCAGACATATGTTTCCTTACCTCCACTGTGGAATAATAATTCAATCTCCCCTCAGTAATCATGATCCGTCACCCCAGCCAACACTGTGACTCTGTTCTTTACCTGTTGTTTCAGAGGCATGAGGAACTCCAAGTGGCCGGGTGCCAGTATTAACCTCCGGTTCAATGGAATCATTGTTGAGTCTCCAGGTGGAAGCATTGCCCCCTCTGGAACTAAAATCTCTAGGTCAGCAAAGCATAAAGTCACAGAAACAGAAAGCAAAAATTTGGCTAGTGGGTCACTAGGGTTAACAGTGAGTGGTGCCACTACGATTTCTACCCCTTGATCACTGGACTCATGAATCCTGCCTATCATATAAATATGATATTGCACGATATATTGGACGCTGACTTAGAGCATACGCAGCTTTCTGTAGAACCTTACCCCAGCCCCGAAAAGGATTACCGCCTAGCTGGCTTTGTAACTGAGTCTTCAAAAGGTCATTCCACCATTCTATCAAGCCAGCTACTTCAGGACGGTGAGGAACATAGTAAGACAAGTGGATTCCATGAGCATGGGACCACTGTAGCACTTCTTTTGCTTTGATTTGAGTTCCTTGATCAGAAGCAATGCTGTGTGGAAAATCATGGCAGTGGACAAGGTATTCCTTAAACCCATGGATGGTGGTTTTGGCATAAGCATTGCAGGCAGAGAAGGCAAATCAATATCTAGAGTAAGTGTCTATTCCAGTGAGAACAAAATACTGCCCCTTCCATGATGGAAGCAGTCCATTTGATCAGCCTGCACCAGGTAGCTGGCTGTTCACCCTGGGGAATGATGTCATATGTGGGCTCAGAGTTAGAATCGGCTGCTGGCAGATTGGGCACTCAACAGTCATCACGGCCAGGCTGGTCTTGGTGAGAGGGCGTCCGTGTTGTGAGCCCATGCATAACGTCCATCCCTGCCACCATGGCCACTTTGCTCATGAACACATTGGGCAATGACAGGGGTCTGGGGAAGGAGGCTGACTGGTGTCCACAGAACATGACATCCTATCCTACTGATTGCTATAATCTTCTTCTGCTGACGTCACCCTTTGGTGTGCATTTACATAGGACACAAATATCTTCATGGTTTTGCCCACTCAGAGAGATCTATCAACATACTTCCTCCTCAAATCTCTGCATCACCAATTTCCCAGTCATGTTCCTTCCAAGCCCCTGGTCATCCAGTCAGACCACGGCCACAGCCCATGAATCAGGATATAATTGCACACCTACCCTTTTCTCCTTCTAAGCAGAGTGAACAAACAGGTGCACTGCCCAAAGTCCTGCCCACTGGGAGGGTTTGTTTTCACCACTCTTTTTAAGGGATATCCCGGGAAGAAGCTGTAGTGCAGCTGCCCACTTCGAGGTGGTGCTTGCATATTCTGTAGAACCATCTGTTAACCAGGCCTGAGTCTCCTTTTCCTCTGTCAGCTGGTCATAGGGATTGCCCCATGAGGTCATAGGTACAGGCTGGGAGAGAGAAGGCGGGGTAGCGGGAGTAGGGGCCACGGACATTTGGGCCACTTCTTCATGTAACTTACTTGTGCTTTCAGGGCTCAGGCCCAGTCCTGTACACACCACTTCCACTTGATGATGGAGAGTTGCTGTGCATACCTAACTCTAGAGCTTCATGGGTCAGTTAACACCCAGTTGATAATGGGATGCTCAGGTCACATGGTAAGTTGTTCAATGTCTACAAAGGCCCAGTAGCAGGCCAAGGGCTCTCTCTCAAAAGGAAGGTAGTGGGCTTCCCTGGTGGCGCAGTGGTTGAGAGTCCGCATGCCGATGCAGGGGACGCGGGTTCATGCCCCGGTCCGGGAAGATCCCACATGCTGCGGAGTGGCTGGGCCCGTGAGCCATGGCCACTGAGCCTGCGCGTCCAGAGCCTGTGCTCCGCAATGGGAGAGGCCACAACATTGGGAGGTCCGCGTACCGCAAAAAAAGAAAAAAAAAAAAAAAAGGAAGGTAGTTATCTTCAGATGATGGCATCTGAAGATGACCTTGCTCCATAATCCTAAAGACCTGTGCTGCAATTCACCTGTAGGGACCTGCCAAAGGCTCCGAACAGCATCCTCTCTGCCACCGCCACTTCAAACACCATTGGATCTGGTGAATCATATGGCGCATTTGACGGACCAGCTTACACAGCACAAATGTTCAGCGTACAGAGAGTAAGCAGCGAAAAAGAAACAAATCCCAGGAGTGACGCCAAGTCCAACAGGTGGTAATCTACAATGGGCAATATTTAAAGAACAGGCAGGCATCTAGAAGTTCTGCCAGAATTCAGGAAAAGGACTAGCAAGGTAATCAGACTTTTGGTTTTAGCAGAAACATATCTCATGAGAAAACAAAAATTAGCTTGGACTGAGAAAGTAGAAATCTACCCACCATTTGTCAGACTGGAAAAGCAGACAGAAATAAAGCCAGCTGCAAGCGTTAACAGAAAATAACATCTCTCTCAAGGAAAGATGTCTAGAAAGTGTCATGAATCTAGAAAGTGTCATGACAACCCCCTACTTTGAATGACTCCTGCTTTATTAATCACTGAGAAATTTTATTCTCTAAAATCAAAGATGAGCAGAGACTTTGCTTTTTAAAATTATATCAGTAAAAATAAAACACCCAACTCTTGTCTGGAGGGTCTGAGGCACTTTGACACAAAGACTCCATCTCAATTTACAACCCAGGGGCAGAGATTCAGATCCAACAGTCCACATCCATCTCAACTTTACTTTGCACTTCGCAAGGACACAGGAGCCTGGGTCTACTTCACAGTCCCAACCTGACGTTGACTCCTTCAGCCACAGCCCAGCCTTGCTTTGAGCCTCTCAAACATTGCTTCATTTAAATATCACCTCAGTTCCATCCCTTCCCCAAATCCTACAATAGTTCTATCTTTTCCTTTGCTAAGACTCCAAAGTTGCTCTGGTGGGCAGTCTCCTTCCTTGCATTGGGCCCAGAAGCCTGATTGTGTCAGACAATTTGCTCCTGGTTGCCTTAGGCTGATTGGGCTGGCACAGTTCTAATCAGTGTACATGCTAGGATGAGATGAGGAAGCTATGCAGAAGCCCAGTTAGAAAGATCACAGGGGATTGTTGCTTGAGGACAAGGTAAGGATCCACTTACGGGAATCAAGATATTAGGACAAGACAAAAGGTAAATGTGCTTTCGTGCCAAGCCTAAATGTTGATCTGTTACAGTCTGAGTATCTCCTGCCTTCAGTTCAGATTGTGTTAGAACAACAAGGAAGATTCAGTGGTTTCAACTGAGGAAAGTACGAGGGAGGTAGGAGCTGGGAACCAGTTGGTTGTGACAGATCTTGGGAGCAGGCCAAAGAGACAGTGAGGTAAGCTTGAGCACAGCAGCCCTTGACTAGGGGCTTGGACTGGAGCCTCACACTGGACGATGTCTGGAAATTAAATTTTGCAAGTGCTTTCTTCCCACAGACACATCTTCAACTCTTTGAAAAGAAAATTCTAGGGAGGAAAAGAAGGAAGGAGTGGGGGCTTCCCTGGTGGCTCAGTGGTTGAGAGTCCGCCTGCTGATGCAGGGGACGTGGGTTCGTGCCCCGGTCCGGGAGGATCCCACATGCCGCGGAGCAGCTGGGCCCGTGAGCCATGGCCGCTGGGCCTGCGCGTCCGGAGCCTGTGGTCCACAACGGGAGAGGCCACAATAGTGAGAGGCCCGCGTACCGCAAAAAAAAAAAAAAAAAGAAGGAAGGAGTAAAGGAAGGAGGGGTATAGCTAGTGGCAGAGCCCAAAATAATGGTCGCGGGAGTAAGGGAAGCAACTTATGATACAGCTGTCTGTAAATGCAGTGTTCATGCTAGAGCTGGGGCTGTGCAAACTAATGGAAAACACAGAGTCTAATGTACTGGTGACCTTTAGACCTTATACCATTTTCTGAGCTACATGTGTGCCCCACAGGAATTGACTCTTTTTTTCCTTTTTTTAAAATTTCTTACTTCTTTCTTCTTTTTTCTTTTTTAGCATATAAACCCAAGGTCTCTGTTCAGAGGGGAGAGGTTGGGAACTTTGAGCTGTTGGCTTGTTTCACTCTCTGGAGGATTTGCTTGCAAGCAGCAGTGAATGGATCACTGTGAGAACACAATGATATTTTCATCTGTGAACTGAGCTATTCTATTCTGTTCCTGTTCCTTTTAGGGAGAGGAAAATTGTTCCTAGTTATTTTGGTCTCAAGTTTTTCAGAACTTCCATTACAAACCATAAAGCAAGTTTGACTTCTGGGAAATTCTATTCCAATTAATAATTTAAAATGTATTTATATGATGAGGTATGGATTCTCTAGAGGTTATCTTTTTATAATCTATTTTAGAAAATAGATTTTGGACTTCCCTGGTGGCGCAGTGGTTAAGAATCCGCCTGCCAATGCAGGGGACACGGGTTTGACCTCTGGTCTGGTAAGATCCCACATGCTGCAGAGCAACTAAGCCCGTGCGCCACAACTACTGAGCCTGTGTGCCTAGAGCCCACGAGCCACAACTACTGAGCCCGCGTGCCACAACTACTGAGCCTGCGTGCCACAACTACTGAAGCCTGCACGCCTGGAGCCCGTGCTCCACAACAAGAGAAGCCACCGCAATGAGAAGCCCGCACACCACAAGGAAGAGTAGCCCCCGCTCGCCGCAACTAGAGAAAGCCCGCACGCAGCAACGAAGACCCAACGCAGCCAAAATAAATAAATAAATAAATTTTTTTAAAGTGGGAAAGAAACAGAGATTTGTAAGGAGAAAAGTGAATGTGAAAAGTAAATGTAATGTACAGCTGAATCACTTTGTTATACAGCAGAAACTAACACACCATTGTAAAGCAATTATACTCCAATAAAGATGTTAAAAAAAGATGACAAAAGTAAATGTAAAATGATTACTAGCAGTAATAATGTTTTATAACCCTTTTCTAAACCAACGGCTTTCACATCTTTTTCTTACTGCAACCAAGAGTATATGCATACTTAGACATATTTGTGTATGTATGTATATATAGAGAAATAACACTGTTTCGTAAGACACTACACATTATACACTAAAGATTTTTCTTTTTTATTCTTTCATTTTACAAAATGCTGGTCATGTGTCACTAAACTGATATCATGACCTATTATATGAGTGGCAACCTGCAGTTTACAAAAATACCACTCTCATGGGCAATATTAGCAGTTTCTTCATTAATCTTCAGTCCAGAAAATAACCTAAAAGCAATTTTATTTTCTAATACCAGACTTCTTGTGTTCAAAGGATCTACCCTTGAGACGTTCCTTGGGAGTGTCTCCTTCATTTTCACCTTGAAGTTACGGACGGAGGTCAACGAAGATATTACAGTGGAAGGTCAGGGTCATAGTGTTCCTTCATGGCTTCTGACATCGGCCCTAGATTCTGAACGTCTCCTCTCCCCTGCCCCAGAAATACTTTTTAAGGTGAAGTCTTTATAAGAACTTTATCCCACTTGAAATTTATCCCACTTGACTCAGGTGACACCTGCAGAGACTCTCATTGGACTAGAAATGGAAAGTGATCAAAAAATAGGGACAGGTTAAATACCTAAGGCATTTCATAAAATAAAATACGACACAGCTTTGAAAAAAGAATGTCAATCTGTGTGTAACGAACCAATATTCAAGGTATAGTTTTAGGTTAAAAAGAGTAAGTTAAGCACACTGTGTGTAGTAGACTTCCATGTGTTTTTAAAAGGGGGATATACGTGCTTATATGTGCATAGAATATTTCTGGAAATTTCCACAAGATATTAGTAAAGGGAATTGCCTTTAAGGAAGAGAAATAGAAGACTGGGAATCTGGGATGATAGAGATTTAATATTTTTGCCTACCTTTTCATAGTGCTTGAAATTTTTATTTTGTGTATATATAATATTACTTTTTCAATTAAAAAATTAACTTATTTTAGGGAATTCCCTGGCAGTCTAGTGGTTAGGACTCAGTGCTTTCACTGCCAGGGTCATGGAACTAAGATCCCACACGCTGCACAGCATGGACAAAAAAAAAAAAAAAAAAAAGCTAATTAAAAAAGTATGTTGGAGGAAGTAAGTACTCACAAACTCATTAAGATGAAGGGAGTTTTCCTTGGGAACAGTCCTAGAAATAGATGTTTATTATAGCACCAAAATTCATTATCTCTTTCATTTACATACATTATATAATTTACAAAGAGTTTCATATCCATTGCCTGACTTAGAGCTCACAACAACCTTTTGAAATAGGTAGGACAGTTACTAGAAGCCACAATTTACAAATTGGAAAAAGACAAAAGGGCTAAAGGAGTTACAAATCTAGAGCATAGTTTAAGGAAAGAAGTTTGGAGTCATGTACATGATTATGATATAGTAGAAACTTGAAATTTTACAGTATTAGGAGTTACCAAGTAGTTTATAAATGGCAGTATTTTGAAAGCCTTCAGCAATATTACTTGCAATATTGATCTCTTAACTAAGAAACTCATGCATAAAGGAGGAAGGAGGCAGGAAAAAAAAAAAGCTACTGAAACTCTTTGTGTAAATATGCCCTATAATAGAGCATAAAATTTTCAACCAGTCAGCTAATGACTGGCTGAAAATTAACATTAAAAAGTTGCATTCAACACTTCGCCGTATAGAATTTTACCTTTGAATTAGAACAAATCTAAAATAACTACCTAAGTGGAAGAGAGATATTACAAATCATCACTTACCAAATCTTGAATAATACCCTAAAGGCTTATGCTTATGGTCATTATATCTCCCAGAGTCCCAGATAAGCCAAATTTACACCTCCAGTCCCCAGGTAATTATTCATAGCAGCCCTTTCATTCTCAAGGGTATCCTAGTTTGAGGATAAATGATATATCCACCTTATTAAATACCACGCTCTAGTTTCATACACCTTTAAGATCCTCATGTTCTAGGGTTAGGGCTTCATCTCAAAACTAAGAAGTACCCTCATTCATGCAAAATCTGAAGAACCCATGTTCAGATTTTAGCAGCATGTATGACTCAGATAAAAAAGAGTAGTTTCCAAAGCAGCTGTGGGCTTTACTAAAGAGATTAAAATAAGAAGGAAGTCTCAGAGTCTGATTTGGAATTTTTGGTTTGTAGGGGTTTAAAGGCAAATGTGAACCAAGTTTGGCTTGGTGAGACTGAGGTGGAAGACAAATAACTGATTCCACTTAGACGTCTGAACAGAGAGTTCAAAAAGTGCATCCCCTCCAAGAGCACTTCATTCATGAGTTTATTTATTTATAGTTGGAGCATGTTCTAAGCACTGCCTCAGTTTTGTCAGTAGTTTTGGGGACGTTATGCTCCATTTCCAGCACTTTGTAGGAATGTGATACTATACATGAGGTTTTGTTTAAACCAGCCTCTGAATTCTTTCCTGCCTAGCGCTCTTTAGAATTTCCATAATCTGTAATTACTCTATTCACTAATTACAAAGATTATTCCCATGGTCCAGGTAGGTTAAATCGTTGCTGTGATTTTTTTTTTTCATGTTGCAAGTGTATTTCTTCCTTAGAACAAGCAGATGAATTGTAGCCAAGCTGGGGATCATGGTAACTCAGAGGTAAGCAGACCATCTATCCAGAATATATAATTACTGAAAGATTAAGGCATTAAGATGTGTTTACTTGCTACATTCTCTAAAGCACTTGGCATTTAAATTGAAGTTATTTAGTATGTGATTACTTGAGGTTTCTGTGTAAAATACTAAAGAATATTTTAATCATTCTTCTATGTTTACATTTACACTTTTAACAAAATCTTTTCTGAATATATTTAACACGCGGGTACACGGATTCTCTCTCTGAGGGTGTTCAGACCTGGCTCTGAATCTGACAATTTGACTATTTTCTTGTTGTTTCTGTTGTTGTTTACATATGTCTTCTCTTTTATTTCTCCCCTTTGTTTACTTTCTTAGAAATCTTTATTTCCTATCAATTACTCACCAGATTGTTCACAAAAGGAATCTGGTGGAGTTTTCTTTAGTTCTAATCGTCACTGGTTGAGTGATTACTGTCACTGCCTTCACTGGCACTATCACTGTCACTACCACCTCCATTGTTGTCGCCGTTACCAGACTTGCTCTTGCTGTCACTCTCATCACCACTGTCAGATGCACTGTCACTGCTGTCACTATCACTGCTGTTGCTGTCACTGCTGTTGCTGTCACTCCTGTCGCTGCTGTCACTATCACTGCTGTCACTGCTGTCACTGTCGCTGCTGTCACTATCACTGCTGTCACTGTCACTGCTGTCACTACTGTCGCTGCTGTCAGACTTGCTGCTACTACTACTGTCACTGCTGTCACTACTGTTGCTGCTGTCACTGCTGTCACTGCTGTCACTACTGTCACTGCTGTCACTGCTGTCACTGCTGTCACTGCTTTCACTGCTGTCACTGCTGTCACTGCTGTCACTACTGTTGCTGTCACTGCTGTCACTACTGTCACTGTTGTCACTGCTGTCACTGCTGTCACTACTGTTGCTGTCACTGCTGTCACTACTGTCACTGTTGTCACTGCTGTCACTGCTGCCACTGCTGTCACTGCTTTCACTGCTGTCACTGCTTTCACTACTGTCATTGCTGTCACTACTGTCGCTGCTGTCACTGCTGTCACTGCTGTCACTGCTTTCACTGCTGTCACTGCTGTCACTGCTGTCACTACTGTCACTGCTGTCACTGCTGTCACTACTGTTGCTGTCACTGCTGTCACTACTGTCACTGTTGTCACTGCTGTCACTGCTGTCACTGCTGTCACTACTGTCACTGCTGTCACTACTGTTGCTGTCACTGCTGTCACTGCTGTCACTACTATCTGAGTTATCTTTGGTGCTGCCTGATTTTCCATTCTTATCACTCCCAATGTCACCGTTGCCATCACCACCACTATCATTAGCATCTGATGTGTTATCACTATCACCTTCTTCTCCTCCTTTTGAGTCACTGTCATTGCCATCATCACTTGATTCATCAGAGTTATAAGAAGCATCTCCTCGGCTGCTGTGGTTGTTGTCACCTTCAGAATTGGTATCATCACTACCATTAGACTCATCACTGCTGTTGGGATCATCTCCTTGTACGGATTCATCACCAAACTCATAACTGTCATAGCCATCACTGTTACTGTCACTGCGTGTTTTGCTGGGTCCAAACTTATCTTGAGGTTCTAATTTCTGGCCAGGTCCCTGCATGACGTCAACCTCTTCTTGTGCCTTGACATTTCCTTTGCCCACAATCATTCCATGTTGGCCTTTACTCTCTTTATCTTCATTCATTTTCCCAGCTTCTTTGGTAATATTGTTTCTGTTGCCACTGCTGGGACATTCCATTTCTATTCCCTATGGAAAGATGGAGAAAAGAATGATTAATTAGTGAATGTTATTCCGCAAAATTGCATTGGTTTGAGGAAGACTGACTGGGGAAAATGGCCATAGAACAGGAGTTCAGCTTCCAGTACTTCAGAAACATGTCTGTGAAAACGTGCTTTATTCAGTACTTGAAAGTACTCTGGTGTTTAGATTATAGACTATCCCATTTGTGTTTTTACCCAATAAGAGCTTTCATAAACAGTTACATGCTGCATTAATTATTTAGCATAAGACTTTTGAAGAATTATAACCAAATTTTCAGAGATTTCTGCTTTTTAAAATTGTTCTATAGCAAAGTCTAGTACGGACTCTAGCTTTCCCATCAAATATTCAAGTAATTTAGATGCAAAACTACATGACTATTTGTCATGATTTATTTTCATGCTACCATCATGGAAGGAAGGGGAGAATTTAAACTGGCCTTGAAAGAAACCAGCTTCACAAACTAACCTTAACTTGGTTCTTCCCAATAGCAGGTGGCTCTAATTTCTCAGTGATTCCGTTTTCCACAGCTTTGCTTTCTCTCTGATTGGGTTTTTGAGTGTCCTCTATTTTTTGGCTACCATTGTCTCCTGAAGTACCGTCAAAATCGTCCTCACTCTTGGAGGTGTTGTGTCCATCAATGGCGTGGGTGTCTTCTTTGTCCGCAGGGTCATCAGCTTCACCACCAATTGAATTTTGACCTAAGCTATTGTCATCGTCATCTTCTGTTTCATGAGGTTGACCCTCTTGGCCCTTGCTGTTATCAGGGCCTTTTTCTCCATTCCCTGTCTCTTCACCTTCATCATCACCAGAGCCCTTGTCTTCATTTTCATCTGCTCCATTCCCACTAAGACTTCCATCAGAATTGTCCAAGGCAACATCTTCTCTATTGCTATCTCCACTTTCCCCTGGTGTTACCCCTGTCTCCTTATTCCCATTGCTCTCGCCTTCTCTCTGAGGTGTTTCTTCACTTGTATCACCCCCATTTCTACAGAAATTCCCACTTATTTCATCCTCGTGACCTGTACCATTACTGCTTCCAGCTACTTGATGTCCATCTTCTTGGACAACAGTGGCATCTTCACTCTGACTTGCATTTCCAACACCCCCATTTTGGGAATTGTTCTCAGTAATCCCACTAATATTGCTCCCATTTGCTGTTCCAGCACTGTCGGTGATGCTTACTTGTCTCCTGATGCCATTTGCTGTGGTGCTGTCTTCTTGATGGAGCCCATCATGACCATGTGTTTCTGGTTTTCCTGTGCCCCCATTCAGATCCTCAGTATTCCCCTCTTCATTTGCTAACATGGAACTTGTAGAAGAACTTTTCTCTCCCACTTCTGCCTCCTCAGAACCATTTCTCTCTCCTTTGTAACCATCTTTGGTGTACTGTTGCCTTCCTCTTTCATTTTCATGCAGGAGGACACCACTTTCTTTGGTGGTATCATTGGCATTTAACTCATCCTGGAAAAGAGAAACAATGCAAAATGAATTGTGGATACCATCTTAAAGTAAAGCAAACTGAAAAGATGAGCATCAATTTTTTGGAAATTAATGGAATCTAAAAACAACTTAGAAACACATTTTACATCCTGTACCTGTATTGGCACTTTCAATTTTGCTAGAAGATTTAAATTCACAGATTTGTCAACAGCATGTCTCTCCAATGGCTTGATTTGAGGAAGCTACCAAAGTGAAAATACTGGAAATTGAAAGCATTCTTATTTTGTGCACATGTGTGCCCACACATGCACACACACACGCACACACACACAAACACACACACATTTTTCTCCAAATGAAGAAAAAAAGATATAACACAAAGGTCAAAGTATGATCTAACTGGGTAGAAAAGAGAAGTGGCTTGTTATAGGGCTTATGTAGAATTTAAACTTGGCAGTATTCCCAATTTTATTGAAGTATTAACCAGATCACTTAACTGTAGAAAGGGAATAGTCTTTTATAAAAATGAAGAGAGAGACCTTTGATATTTCTGTACGATGCTTCTTGCAATAGCACCAGACCCACATTAAGTATAATCCTGGCCAAAACCCCTAAGAAAATACTAGGTCTGACCAGCGCCAGGGAGGAAGCAAAGGCAAGTACTTTGCTACTTCTGTGACCTTCAGGAGCACAATGAAAACAGTTGAGAAAATTCTCAACTACAGAAACACTAAAGTATTTGGTATTATGAAAACATATCAAAATGTTAACCATAGCAGCTGGCTAATAAAATTACAAATGGTTTAATTTTCCTAATTTTTCTTTGTCGGTATTCATCTGTATATTCCAAATTTAACTTTCTGAGTGAAACATCGGTTTTCCCTTCATTGAAAAAACACGTGATTTTTTTCCTACTTTTCTTTCTTGAAATCTTCCTAAACAATACAGGCTTTGTTGATATTAGAATGAAACTCATAGGGTGTTAGCAAAGATGGACAGTCTCCATGACTTCTAAGCATTAAATGTAAATGAATCTGAGTGAATTTTAAAAGAAATAATCCTTCCAACAAGACAGGAGTTTCAATTAGAAGAACGGGAGCCTGAATTGGAGTGCCTATTTGGTTTTGTTGAGACCCCAAATATATCTTGTAAAGTCTTTCATGTAAATCTAAAAGTTTAGATTCAGCTGATCGATAAGGTCTCAAGAAAAAAAGAGTATATATACTTTTATATATTTATATATATATGTTAGCTTAAAAAAGATAACAAGGTAAGAAGGGTTTTTTGAGGAAGGCATACTTACTGGAATGGCCCATGCTACTGTCCAAATGCAAAAATATATAATTATCTTCATTTCCTTTAGAAATATTAATCAGTGGCTGTTTTTGAAGAAAAAAGAACAGCACAAAATTACTTATAGAGCAAAATATGATAACCATATAATGTATTATTTTGGTCTGTAAGCATTTGCGTTTTTCCTAGGCAAGGAGTATGGATCCAACATCAGAAGAAGCTGTCAAGACTCAGCGTTCCCGGGCTTCCCTGGTGGCGCAGTGGTTGCGAGTCCGCCTGCCGATGCAGAGGACACAGGTTTGTGCTGCTGTCCGGGAAGATCCCACATGCCGTGGAGCTGCTGGGCCCGTGGGCCATGGCCGCTGAGCCTGGGCGTCCGGAGCCTGTGCTCCGCAACGGGAGAGACCACAGCAGTGAGAGGCCCGCGTACCGAGAAAAAAAAAAAACGACTCAGTGTTCCAGAACACACCTGGAGTCACAGTGACGTACAATGGCGTCATCCAGCTCAGTACTGATGGCGCTACCTAGACTTTTTCTGCCTTTGCTAATGAAGGGGTACAGCCAGGCAGTTACAAAAACCATAACTATAACTTTCTCCTTCTGTTGTTCCTGATGGCAATAATGTGTCTTCTGAATAGTTTTAATCAAGGATTAACTAATTCTGCTAAAATTGTGCTTAAAAGATTGTGTTTATCATCCCCACCCCCAAAGCCACACTACTGGGCTGGCTAGACTGTACAGAAAAGAAGTTACTAGCATGAAGATGAAAGAACATGGAGTTTGGATTCAGAGACCTGGGTTCCAATTCTATCTTTGCTACCTGATGTGCGAGCTTGAAGAATTTCAGTAGCTTTCTTAAGCATTTGACTCCTCGGTCTGGGATAACAAGAATACCTGCACTTCAGGATTACCCCAATTATCTTAGCAGAAGAATTTTCTCTGAGAAACATTCTCTGACTCCATGTCAAAGGGCGTTTGCTGTCTCTCTCCTCTTTACACCCAGGAGCTTCTGCACACCTTGCTAGTAGCGCTGCACAGTTTTCACTGTTTTAAAGTAGCCTGGTGGCTACTTATATGTTCCCCCACTCTACTGAGAGCTCCTGAGGTCCAGGAGAGTGTCTTGGTGATCACTGTATTCCAAACCATAGCACAGAACAAGCTATTTTGTGACTGTTGCTGATCAATATATACTTATTACTCTAAGCACTGTTCCGGGTATTTAACAGTCTCAATAAATGATAGCGATTATTATGTGGGACTTCTAAAAACATGATCCTTCATTCCTGTTAGAATCCACATTCAGAAACGATCTAATGTACATTTTTGATACTTTGGGATAGACATTGAGTTCATGAGAATCAAAATTTTAAACCTTCTATTTCATGCACTCCCACTGGATTTATAGATTATAATATTGTATGTCATAAGATAGCCTTGATTGAATTTAACGTTGATAGTGGAAGCATAATAAAACCGCAGTGAATATCAACTGTCCTAGAAGGATCGGCATTTTCACAGGAGAGAGGACCCAGTTCCAGAGCTATTGAGAGGGGAAAAAGATGTGCTTACTCTTATAGCTGTTCAACAGAAAGCCAAGAATAGCTAGACCTCTTTCAAAAATGCTATAGATTAAAAACGAGGCTGATGTGACCTCAGGACACTAGAATGCGGAGCTCTGGGGCATAGATGTGGAAGGGCAGCTGTTTAGTAAGCAGAGGTTATACTGTGCTTTGCAGTCCCAAACCTAATTATTACATAGACTCTGCAGAAGACCAGTCTACACCGTGATTTGGAGGAAACACGGTATCCTGGAAAGGAACTTATAGTGAAGGACAGAGTTGTGTGCATCCCATTTCTGAACTGCAATCCAGCAATCTGACCACTTTAGCTCCCTTTCAGATCTACTCCAGAACAGTTGCACAATGCACGACGCTACTTGCCACTGTGTCCACAGGTAGGGAAATGGCTTGAAAGGCTACTATAGAAATGGCCTCCGTTTTGTCAGTCTGAAAGCAGAGGCTTCAGAATTGTGTGAACCCCCTTCAGATTATTTTATGTATTATCACAAACAAAATGAGATTTTACTTAATTTGAACGAGTTAATAAAACCTTGAAAAGCAAAGCTTAAATAAAGCCCTGTTTCAAAGCCCAAGGTAGTTATTTATATCTGGTTATCTAATTTGTTATCAAAACTAATAAAAGCAACCAGATAATTACAAGGTTTCTACCTCAGTTTACCATTGTTTTAGTAACATGTCTTTTATTTTCCAAACCTATTATTATATCATGAAACAGAAAAAGTGTGTGAAAGAAGTCAGACTCTCCAGATATCCTAAGTAGAAGTATTTTAATCTAGTTTTAAAACCCTAATGTCAATTGGTAAAATAATAACAATTTATTATTATTATTATTTTAGGCCAAAGGTTGATTTTTCAGGGACCAAAAAATTAAATGTAAACTGAGATTCATTCAACAAACATTTGAAGGCCTAACGTGGGCCAGATGCTGAACCCTGGGAACACATATGAGTCCTATCCTCATAGAGTTTATTACTGACTAGATTAGCCAAACTTTGAAATAAATGTAACATAATGTGTTAAATCAAATTCCTAAATCCATGTTCATTTCTTAATACAGTCAGTGTTTAAATGTTACTATTTGAAAGAGATGGCTTTTCTGCATAAAAATAACAGTAATGGAGCTTTAGTGAATTATGCATAAAATATTCTAATCACTCATTCCGTTGTTAGTATTTTAGATATAAAATATGTGCTTCATCTTACATATACTTTTCCTGACTATTAGCAACTGACATTTTAACATAATGGCTGTGGAAAACAAATCTGATTCTTCAGTGATGCAATATTTTGCTAGGTGGAATTAGCACCACTTACCACAAAATTTTCCATTATCTTTTAAAACATAATTTTAATTTGACAAGTCAAAAGTGAAGGAAAATGTCTAATCATAAGGGTTATTCATTTTTTTAAATCGAGTTGGCTTCTCTGAAATTCGAATTTCTTTCCAAAGAAATCAGTTGGGTCCATCTTACCTTAAAAGCCTTCAAAGGGACTTTGAAAATCCAGGATTTCTTATCTTTCTCTTTGAGGACTGAGTGGCACACTGTCCTGGGCTTTCGCATGACAATTTTGTACCTGCCGAAATTTAAAGTCAGTTTGATAATTTTCTCAACCAATCACTGTTTAGGATCCTTGATATGGGGTTATAAAGTGTCACTGTGTCTATGAAGCACATAATAAGTTACCCCACTTCCTTCACTTGCTGATATGTATTTGCTCACTGAACCATTCGATTCCAAAGGGACTAGACTCACTTTCACTTAATTAAATAGTTCCTGGGAGGCTGTTTTGCATCTTAAATATAGACAATCACTGTAACATATCTGAAAAGAGCCACTTAAATTCTGTCACCCTGACATTTCTTGTCTTACTAAGGTTGGCAATCTAAGAAAACTCTAGGTTTCTTTAGTAAAATACTGCCTATTTAAGACCCCTATCATTCCTGAGGTAGGTATTAAAGTTTCTGTGCTATAATTCAAGAAACTGTCCACATGCAACAGCCTGGACATCGCCTGAGGGGTCTTTAACAGTCTATAAATAGTAACTCCCAAGAAATCTCTCTGACTTAAATAAACAGTGGTGTGAAGCTTAAAAATGTATCAATTTAGTATTCAAACTAAATTTTAAAAATAGATATTCAAAATACTAAAACTTATTGTAAGGTAGCTAGATGTGCAAAAGTACATACCTAGTACATACCTAGTAGATCTAGCTCTCAGTTATCTCTGTTATTTGTGCTAGCCGTGGAGGACGACCTAGAAAGCCAGACCATAATTCTAGCACAAGTTCTGGCACCTGAACTCACCATTCACTTGAACCCCAGACGTATGCTGTAATGCGGGTAACCCCTAAACCAGTTCTCCAATCTAAGAATTGAAAACCTTGACAGTCTAAGTCTCTCCATGTACTTGTTCAAAATATTCCAATTTTTTAAAATGTCATAATATCAAAGGATGTGAACCAAGTAACTTGCTACAATCCAACAGTGATAACTCCAGAATTTATATATAGAACTATTACAGGGAAAGTAGTAAGGTTGAAAGGGAGTGGAAGGAATGGAAAGAGATTTGCCTTGAAGCTGTGTTTTCATAGCAAGCACTTTGTTCTTATCTAAACAGCATGTTTACGTGGGTGGCTTAAAGGACCTAATCAAATTTTAAGGAGTCTTAAGTCACTTCTGGGAGCAACACAACAGATACTAGTGGAGGTTAGGGAACTGAACCTGCCTTCCTTTTCCGTTAACCTGAATTAACATGAGAATTCTGATCTTTTGTTAACTTTCCCAGGTTTCAGCAAAGGATTGTAGCGTCATACCCTCAGCTTTTTCTAGATCATTCTCTCCTGATGGCAAACTTCTTAATTTTAACATCTTTTGCCATTTGGATAGGCAGAGACCTTTCAATACCATCAGGTCCTGGTTTCTTTCTCTTTAACAGTTTTTCTCTCAATGTATTTTCTCTCCTCTTGCATTTTGTTTATTTTTATTTATTTATTTATTTGCGGTACGCGGGCCTCTCACCGTTGTGGCCTCTCCTGTTGCGGAGCACAGGCTCCGGACGCGCAGGCTCGGTGGCCAGGGCTCACGCGCCCAGCCGCTCCGCGGCATGTGGGATCTTCCCGGACTGGGGCACGAACCCGTGTCCCCTGCATCGGCAGGCGGACTCTCAACCACTGCACCGCCAGGGAAGCCCCTCCTCTTGCATTTTGTTATAAGTAGCAAGAAGAAGCCAGGCAGAAGCCTCAACACTTTGTTCAAAAATCTCCTTAGCTATATATCCAAGTTCAGTGCTTACAAATTCTGCTTTCCACATAACTGAAGGACAAAATTCTGCCAAGCTTTCTGTCACGAGGATAACAAGAATCCTCTTCCTCCATATTCCAGTAATGTCTTTGCTCATTCCTTCTGAGACCTCGCCAGCAGTGTCTTTAACATCTATATTTCTACTAACAGTTTTCCAGCCTCTACCCATTGTCTGATTCCAATGCTACACTCACATTTTAAGAATTTCTTATGGCAGCACCCCACTTCCATGTACCAAAATCTATATTAGTTTTCTCTTGCTGCCTAGCAAGTCACCAAGTGTACTTTTGCTTTTAGAAGGCTTATTTGGTTCATTTAGCCTCACCTAAATAATCTCTTTATCTTAAAGGCAACTGATTAGCACACTTAATTACCTTGGCCAAATCCTTTTTGCCATATTAACAGGATTTCATCATGAGGCAGGAGATAGATGGGCCCCAGCCTGAACAGTTTCCCCACTGTGGACAGAAACTCCATAATAGCAGAAACTTCATAAAAGCAGGATGATGGAGGAGGCTGGGCCCTGCCCAGATAGAAGATAAGAGACCACATATTCCTCATTCCTGAAATCAGGAGACCTCCCCGACTACACATGAGCAGAAGGGATCTTTGGAGGTCAAAAGCGGAGTGATGCTAACTGATGCCAACTGATGCTCATTACCCATAGGCCTCTTTGGTAGAATCCATCTTGGCTAAGAGCTGCGTGCGCACACATGGGAAAATCCTGAGCTATACCAAATACAGACTTTGAACCAGGCAAATCAAAATGATTGGCCAAAGGAAACCCAGAAGAAATGCCCCATGTAAGTGATTCAAACTGCCACGAGGGCATGACTGTCTCTCTGAGCCCACCCATTTGTGTCTATCCCCACGTACTGTACTTCTTTTTTCCCTAATAAATACTTTACTCGTTTCACTACTTTCCATCTTTGTGGGAATTCTTTTTCTGCAAAGCCATAGGGCCAGGGCCTTGTCACTGACCACTGTTCTAGTGGCTAGGATTCGGTGCTCTCACCGCCGCAACCTGACCTCAATCTCTGGCTGGGATCTGAAACCCTGCTTCAAGCCGCTGTAGGCCAAGGCCACCAGAGATCAATCATGGAAATGATACTTCATATTATTTACTCGTTCTCTCCACATTCAAAGGAGAGAGGATTGTACAAAAGTGAGGGTCATTGGGGATCGTCTTAAAATTCTGCCTACCACACATGTTAAGCTACAGTGAAAGAAAATAGATCAATATCTTCATGCCTTGGGGCTGGGGGCCACGGTGCTGGCGTGTGTAGAAAGAAGAGATTTTTAAAGGGGGCATGAGGAAATTTTCATGGATACTTTTGATTGTCTTAATTGTGGTGACTGTTTCATGGGTGTGTACATATGTCAAAACATCAAATTGTACCCTTTATATATGTACACTTTATCGTGTGTCAATTACACCTCAATGAAGCTGTTAGGGGGAAAAAGTAGTAATTAACCCATTTCAAATTCTGTAAATTGAGAAGTGAAAACTGCGGTTTTAATAAGGTCTACCTAAAGGAAAACATAAACTTCAATTTATTGTGGAAACCAAACAATTAACTAAAATTTAAGATCTGGGCTCGGAGATCTACATCAATTTAGTAACTAAAAAAGCTATCTATAAACCCTTAATCAGGATTGTTATTCTGTTCTTAAAGAAAGAGCTTGGAATGGAACTCTTAATCTAGAGGCTACTCTATTACCATGACTTTGAACTATCTGTCTTCCTGTTTCCTTAAATTTGGATAAACAGTAGCTGAGCCAAACGTCAAAAATAAGGCAAGAATAGCAATAGCAGCGGAGACACAGGGAGAATGTTCCAACTCAGATTATTTTGAGTTGACTCCAACTAGTTCACAGCAGAAGCCACTTGAGTAGGTGTTCTCTGTGTGAGCAGCTGTATAACATCCCTACTGGACATCTTTGACTGATGGAAGTTTAAATGGCAAAAACCTTCCACTGCCTGACATTGAATTAATGTCAGTGCAATTTAAAAAAACAGACACTGTATTAAGTTGTTTTAAAACAACCATAGTCTTTTTAAAAGTGGCAACCATTTCTTCCAGATTCCATATTCCATTTCCACCAAGGCTCTAGTTGGCATAATGTTGTGTGAAATAGCTTGATTAAAGAAGACATTGTAACTGAACCTCAAGTAATAGACATGTCTGTTGGCCTGTCTTAGCTTCCAGTGTCTTATTATGACTGAGACAACAACTGCTAGAACACATAATCCTTTCTTCTTATGAAAACAAAAAAAAAAACTTCAAGTTTTCCTCTTTCATGGGCACATATTTTATTTTCTCCAGACCTGTGTCTCAGATATTTAGAGCTAGTAGAGAGTAATGATATAGATTTGAAGTCAGATGTATCTGGGTCAAACCCCTGCCTTTTCCTATGTGACCTTGGAAAAGTAACCTAATCTTTCTAAGATTCAGTTTTTTCATCTGTAAAATTATGTTATGATAATGGTTAACACTTATATAACATTTATATATAGCACTTATAACAAGATACACCCTGTACACAGCAATCTAAGCCCATTATCTCGTGTAGTCCTTAAATGATCACACAGATAACTCTGCTATCTCCATCATAGGGATGAAGAAAGTGGGTCCTAAGGTGGCACAATCAATAAGTGACAGAACCCAGATTTAAACCCCATAATTCTGATCTCAGAACCTGGCTCTTAGCCACTGCACTAAATTAATTGCCTCCTTCATAATGACACAGTGAGGGTAATGTATGCAAAACCACTCCGTACCCAGCACACACATGACTCCTAATAGGGGGAGCTATCATGAATTTCATGGTTCTTTGCCAAGTTTGAGTCCCTTCCTTGTCACTGCCCAAACTTTCCTAAGATTATTGGTAAAGTGATGTCTTTTAAATTAAAAATGAATTAATAAAATAAAATTTTAAACTTTAACAGTTATTTTATGAAATATTATAAGTAGATTATTAATTTTTCTTGTCCTGAGTGCTGAACCTCTTAACAGGCATGCCTGGTTCCAGTCTCTGGGCCCTACCCCTGAATCTATCACCCAGATGCTGGCATAATCTTTCTAAAATGCAAATCTAATCATTTTACTACTCGACTTAAACTTCTCAGTGTCTCTTTAATGTGGCATGGGACTTCTGAAACCATCCAGCTTCAACTTGGGCCCCACCCCTTTGAGAACCCTCGAGACCCTGGAAGAAGAGGAACAGGGCCAGAGATGCGGTTGGGGTCGGTTGCGTGTCCTCCTGAATGCACAGGACGTGTCCTGTATTTAAATGACCTTTCCTACTTCCTGTATTGACTTGGTCGGGTCTACCTAAGTGTCCTATATTCAGCTCTTCTCAATACTTATGAAAAGTTGGTGCTATTTTTCCACCACAGTAACTGGAGCTTAAGTCTCTTAAATGGCAACTCCAGCCCCAGATTACTCCTGCACACATCTGTACAACCCGAGTTGCCCTCTCCTGCAGGTCTGGCTGAGGGAAAACCAAAAGGAGGGACTTAGAATTAAAATACATATTTTTCATACATAAGAAAAGAAAAGACTGTTCTTTGGCTAAAGTCCCAAGTCATGAAGAGGGAACCACCATTAATTAGGGATAGATCAGTGCTCATGTTCTGAAAAATCACCCAATCAGCAAGAGCCTAACTCCAGTAACAGCTTCTGAGAGTTAGCAAATCAATGACATCGAAGCTTCCAAAAGTCTGCCAATCAGTGACAACCCCATGTTTCAGGACAACAGCCAATCAGTAAGTGCCTCATTCCAGTGGCCACACTAGCACATCTGGACTTTCTGAAAGTCCACCGATTCCTGAAAGCCAGGCTTCCCAAAACATTAACCCAGTAATACTGTGCCTTACGAGTACAGCTCTTCCTTGTGCAAAGGGGAAGTTCATCATTTTTACATCAGTTCTTGAGTAGTTCACAAGTTTGCAACTCTTTCAACAGTTCAAACCCTGCTTACAGCTAGTTGTGAGTTCTTACTTGTGAATGACAAACACACCATCACGACCGTGATGTTATCAAATTCAATTTTCATTCCTTGCTGTGTGGCCTTTAATTTGTGTATATTTGAATCCCCAAATGCCAAAACATAATATAAATTTTGTAATACATTTTCTGATCCGTGAACATTGATTAAATGAGGAAAAAGTCCTTTGGAAATTCTCTGTACAATTCCCAATTGTTGATTTAATGTTTTAAAAATTGTAGAAAGACAGATATAAATCAGTATAAAATAGTAACTAAATATAAGAAATGTAATTTCTTCAACTACTGCCAAAGATGTGATAAAATAATAAATTTTTATGGGACATTCAGATGAAGAAGATAAAATAATCACAGCAGAAGCTGTAATGGCTTTCCACACTGGATATCATCTGCCTTCATCTCAAATAACTATTGGAATGTGCTGCTACCAGAAGTATTTTCTGATCCCAAAATTACAAATAAATTATCAGGGTGAAATCTATTACAACAATAAAAATGTAATAGTTCCACTTATTGTTACAGAGCTTATGGGAAATCTAATGCCTTATCTTTACATAGCTATAGATGCAAATAGCCATAATGCAGAAAACATGTTCCCTTTGTTTGTACAATTACTTTTCTCATGAAAAAGTGTTACTTATAAGGCTATTGTGAGTAAAATCTCTTCCAGATGAGACTTCAGAAGGGTTCTATTATTGTGTTAGGAGTTAATGAGAAAACTGTACTGCTTTTGGTGGCAAAATCATGAATACAGATTCTGCTAGATATTTGCATGAAAGTGCAGATAATGTTTAGTCAAAGTTGAAGCAAAACATGAATGTAAGGTGTTGGCTATCCTGCCATATTCTGCAAATGCTGTTCAAACAGCATCTAATGTCCTTTCTACTGACATTGAAGTCATTATGAAAATTTTCTCCTACTTCAGCATTTATATTGTTCAAACTGAGCAATTAAAAGATTTTTGTGAGAACTGCCAGAAAGAGAAACTAAGAAAACAATCCCACTTATAATTGCATCAGAAAGAATAAAATGTCTAGGAATAAATTTAACCAAGGAGGGGAAAGACCTTTACACTGAAAACTATAAGACATTAACAGAAGAAATTGAAAAAGACACAAATAAATGGGAAAAAAGTTTTGTGCTCATGGATTGGAAGAATTAATATTGTTAAAATGTCCATCCTGCCCAAAGCAATCTACAGATTCCATGCAATCCCCATAAAAATTCTAATAGCATTTTCCACAGAAACAGAAAAAACAATCCTAAAATTTGTATGGAACAGCAAAAGATCCCAAATAGCCAAAGCAATCTTGAAAAAGAACAAAGCTAGAGACATCACACTTTCTGATTGCAATCTATAAAACAAAGCTACTGTAATCAAAACAACTTGGTATTGGCATAAAAACAGACACATAGATCAATGCAACAGAGAGAGAGGCCAGAAATAAACCCATGCACATAAGGTCAAATAACTTACAACAAAGGAACCAAAAATAAACAGTAGGGAAAGGACGGTATCTTCAATAAAAAGTGTCAGGAAAATGGACAGCCACATGGAAAAGAATGAAACTGGACCACTACCTTACACCATACATAAAAATTAACTCAAAATGGATTGAAGACTTGAATGTAAGACCTGAAACTATAAAACTACTAGAAGAAAACACAGATGGCAAACTCCTTGATGTCAGTCTTGGTGATGATTTTTTTAATCTGACACCAAAAACAAAGGTAAGAAAAGTAAAAATAAACAAGTTAAATTAAATCAAACTTAAAAGCTTCTGTACAGGAAAGGAGACCAGCAACAAACTGAAAAGGCAGCTACTGAATGGGAGAAAACATTTGCAAATCATATATCTTATAAGGGGTTAATACTGAAAATATATAAAGAACTCATACAGCTCAGGAGCAAAAGACAATCTGATTTAAAAATGGGCAGATATTTGCACCCCTATGTTCATAGCAGCACTATTTACAATAGCCAAGACATGGAAATAACCTAAATGTCCATCAACAGATGGATGGATAAAGAAGATGTGGTATATATATATATAAAATATATATACTCACACACACAATGGAATATTATTCAGCCATGAAAAAGAATGAAATAATGCCATTTGTAGGAAAATGGGTGGACCTAGAGATTATCATACTAAGCAAAGTCAGATAGAGAAAGACAAATACCATATTATATCACTTGTATGTGGAAATCTAAAATACAACACAAATGACCATATCTATGAAACAGAAACAGACTCACAGACATAGAGAACAGACGTTGTTGCCATGGTCAGGGGTGGTGGGGTGAGGACTGGGAGCGTGTGGTCAGCAGATGCAAACTAGTGTATATGGGATGGATAAACTACAAAGTTCTACTGCAGAGCACAGGGAACTGTATTCAATATCCTGTGATAAACCATAATGGAAAAGAATATTAAATATATATATATATATATATATATAAATGAGTCAGTTTGCTGTACAGCAGAAATTAACAGAACATTGTAAATCAACTACACTTCAATAATTTTTTTCTTTCTGGCTGCACCACGTGTCATGCAGAACTTCCTTGACCAGGGATTGAACTCATGCCTCCCCCTTGCCCCCAGTGGAAGCACAGCATCTTAACCAATGGACCACCAGGGGAATCCAATTTTTTATTTTTAATAAAATGAGCAGAAGATCTGAATAGACGTTCTTCCAAAGAAGACATACAGATGACCAACAGGTACATGAAAATATACTTAACATCACTAATCATCGGAGAAATGGAAATCAAAACCACATAAGATATCACCTTACACCGTTAGAATGGTTTTTATCAAAAAGACAAGAAATAACAAATGTTGGCAAAGATGTGGAGAAAAGGGAACACTTGTGCACTGTTGGTGAAAATGTAAACTGGTGCAACCACTATGGGAAACAGTATGGAGGTTCCTCAAAAAATTAAAAATAGAACTACCATATGATCCAACAATTCCACTTCTGGATATTTATTAGAAGAAAACGAAAATGCTAACTCAAAAAATGTAAGCATTCCCAAGTTCTCTGCAGCATCATTTAGCTAAGATATGGAAATGACCTAAGTGTCCATTGATGGATTAATGGATAAAGAAAACTAAATATATATACATATATATGTGTATATATATATATATATATATATGTATATACACATACATATATATACACATACACACATACATACACACACATTGAAATATTGTTCAGCCATAAAAAATAAGGAAATTTTGCCATCTGTGACAACATGGATGGACCTTGAGGGCACCATGCTAAGTGAAGTAAGTCATACAGGGAAAGACAAATATCATATGATCTCATTTATATGTGAAATTTTAAAAAACAACGACAGAAACAAATGAACAAAATCATGCTCATAGATACAGAGAATAGATTGTTGGTTGCCAGAGGCAACCAGAGGAGTGGGATATAAGTGAAACCAGTGAAGGGGGTCAAAATGTACAAACTTCCAGTTATAAAATAAATAAGTCATGGGGATGTAATGTTCAGCATGGTGACTATAGTTAGTAATACTGTATTGCATATTTGAAAGTTACTAAAGAGTAGATTTCAAAATCTTTCATTTTGAAATCAGCTATACTTAAATAAAATGTTTAAAAATTTCTTTTTCATTTTGAAAAGTATGCACAATGATATTCATTGCTGCTTGTTGTATTAGCAAAAAATGCAACAACCTAAACGTCCATCAGTAGGGGACTAGATAAATGAAGAATGATATATTTATATGATGGAATAACTATGTAGCAGTTAAAAAGGAATGAACTAGAACTCTGTATATCAACATGGATAGATCTAAAAGAAATAGTTGGGGAAAAAAAAGCAACTAGCAACCACTGATATGTTTTCTGTCCTTATCATTTTGCCTTATCCAAAATGTTGTATGAATAAAATCACATCCCTAATGAGATCCCTAATCTCATATCCCACTACCTCCCAGACCAGTTCTGTAGAAAATAAAAGACTAGGTCTAGACTGTAGAAGTGTTTAGATAGAGCTGCCACAACTGAACCTTCTCTGAATCTGAGCAACTACCCCTGGCTGTAATAGAACTCTTCTAAGACCAGTTGTACATCTTTGGCTACCAATCATATTTAGTCAGCAGATTTTCAGAGAAAACGAGGGACACAGGTAATCTGCCATTACGGAAGCTCCATTCTTTGAACCATCAGTGGCATTTCTGTTAATTACCTATTATGTGACAGAATTTACAGGTCTTACCTATAGTATCTCTTAATATTATTTATATATAAACTTTGTAGCACATATTTATTAATAAAAATGTATTCATAAAATCATTCTACTTTTAATTGAGGCCATCTCTCAATATCCAACAGCTTTGATAGTCAATCCTGCTCATTCAAAGTTTCCGTATTTGCTAATTTACTAACTTGCTAACATTTATTTGTAGCCCCAAAATCAATATTTACAGTCATTTTATGGTCAATCGAGGACATGTGCTTGCACAGAGCATCAAAAAACTTGAGCTGCCTTATATGCAAATTCCTAGCTGAGGTCAAACAAGGTAACAGCCTTCTTATTTCAACTCTCATACTGTAAACGTGTCCTTTTTGGTCTATTTAGTGCCACCTTTTTGTATTTTGTGCTTTTTGTTGGTGATTTCATTGCTTCAAATGGCTCCAAGCGTAGCGCTGAAGTGCTATCTAGTGTTCCAGAGTGCAAGACAGGCTGTGATGTGTCATATGGAGGAAATACATGTTAGATGAGCTTTGTTAAGGCATAAGTTATAGTGCTGTTGGCCGTGAGTTTAATGTCAATGAATAAATAAAACGTGTTTATTAATAAGGTGTCTTTAAACAGAAACACACATAAAACAAGGTTATGTATTGATCAGTGGATGAAAATATTGTGACCAGAGATTCGCAGGAACCTAACGCTGCATGTCTTCTAGGAGCAATGATTCAGGATTTGCTAATTCACTGCTCAAGGCAACTAAGTAAAGCGTAAGTACCTTGATAACAAGGATTGCGTGTGTGTGCTTAATCAGAAACAACTTTCATAAAATATAATACTTACCCTTACTATTTGTGACACACTTGGATAATCTCTCTTATGTTTCTTTTATAATGCTGCTTATAATTGTTTCAACTCCCCGAATTGACAGGTCATGACGGGCATCTGGAAAACACTCCTCCAGCACACACAGAAAGAAAAACAATTTTTCTCAGCTTAGTAAATAAAGTCAACATTCAACATTTATGGGAAAGATAATGGGCCAAGTTAAGTGATCGCATTCTTAAGAAATTTGATGAGTGGTAGCAGTACCTTCTTAGGTTTTCATTATTTTTCATCTTTTTAGATGCCGTGTTAGTTTCTATTTTGCCATAGATTATGTAGCAGCTGTTGAAAGTAAGAACCATTTAATTCATGGACACCATTTCTTTCTGAGATTTGAGGGAGTTCATAATTTTCTGTTGGTGAAGCAGTAAAGAAAGGGTTGGTTTGTGATCAAGTTTGAGGCATAGGGCCAGAAACTTGTAACCAAGTTTGTTTATTGATTACACTGTAATTCAGATGTTTAATTATGCCTTTTAAGTCTTTTGTCATTTATAGTTATTCTTGTACTCTATGCTCTTACAAAAAGCACTTCGTCATCAGGGAGATTCATAGAAAGGCTGTGGAAGAAGTTACAACCAGTTCCACACCAAGATGATGACCGTGCAAGGATTCCACCCATAACAACTCAAAACAAGAAGCTGTCCTGCCCTTGGGGCCCCTAGGTCAGGCATCCAGAGATTTTTACTCCCTGACAGGCAGAGTCGATGTCCCTACTCAGCCTTGAAGTAGTTACAGAAGACAGACTATTGCCCTTTTGCTTCCCATAAGAATATGGGAGTAAAATCCCTGAGAGGGGAATGAAACAGGGGGAAAGGAGGCAGGGCATAGCCTTTGAAAGAATGACATAGCCCAAGGACATGACATAAACTGATTGGAACCAAATGGGTCCAAGATGGTGGACAAGTCGACTTCCACTAGACCTTGAGGAGCCTCAGTATACCTCACTGTAACACATCAGCAAGCTAAATGTCACACCCACAGGCGCCATGACAGTTCCAAGGGCGACCAGAGGATCAAAAAGTGGGCGGTGGCCCAATTCCTGGAAATCCACCCCCTTCCCGAAAGTAGCTGGAATACTCCTCCCACTCATTAGCCTATGAAATTACCCACCCCTATGAAAACTGACAACCCCATATCCTGGTACCTTTCTCACCTTCTGAGATGGCCCACACTCTGTCTGTGTTTCTCTCTAAATAAATCCACTTCTTATCTATCAAAAAAAAGAAAAAAGAAAAAGTGGGTAGCTATTCCTTGCATGCTAAACAGGACTAACTTTTATACTTTTCAGCAAATATTTGGTTGGAATAGTTCTGTGTGGGCTATTGGTTTGAAGGGGCAATGGTAAGATTGCCCAGGCTTTGTTCTGCTAGGTTATTGGTACAATGGGGAGTTCAGTTCAAATTAGTCTGTTCTGCCATAGTAAAGGAAATATTTCCATCATGACTATCAATCAGTTGTTAATAACAGCAGTGTTAGGAGAGGTTAGCCTGTGCTGCTAAAATAAATAAGCCCCAAATTTGGGGGCTTAGTACAATAGAGGCTTATTGTTGCTTGTGTCACAATTCAAAGTAGCTCTCCTGTAGACAATGACCCAGGAACCCAGGCTGTTTCCATCTTATTTTTCTATCATCTTGCAGCTTCAGTCTCACCCTGACATTACCTATATGAAGTTGGGGGAGGAAAGAAAAAGAGGAGCATCTTCCTGTAGGGGACCTGTATCCTGGTTGATTAGATATGGCTGAGAACACTTCTAGGTAGCTTGGAAGCACTGTTTAACTCTCTATCCATGGTTGTTATGAATAAATATAATATTAATAAATATTATATGTATATGATAGTTATTGTCTTTAGCAAAATATTTGAGGTCCTCCCTAAGACAATTTTGAAGACGGGACTGACAAGGAAGCAAGCCCACAGCGTGGATTACTCCTGCCTACATCTCATAAGACCTCGAATTAGCATTTTTCGTAATATGGCTCCTAGGTCACTTGAATCTGAATCACCTCGATTCACACTGTTAAATCTAAATTTGTTTAAAATACAGATCTCAAGGAGCCACCTCTGACCTATTGAATCAAAATCTAACTAAGCGGAGCTCAGATATCTGCATTTTAAGATGTTTCTTAGTTTATTCCTGTGTGCACTGGTATTTGAGAACAACTGCCAACAGGAAAACTGAACTATCTTCCACCTGAAGGTTGAGTCTGCCTGTGACTGAAAAGTAAGCTCAGATCTAAGAGCCAATTTCAATCTTCTTTTCTAAATGAGATGAGCCAAGCATAGCAGATTCTAGGATTTAAATTGTCAGCGTGCTGGCTGAAACAGATGATGACAGCGCCCAGATGATCAAGGCCAGAAAAGGAAGAAAGCAGGTCAGGCTTAACTTGGACACCAAAACGCCTCAAAACTTGATTTTTGGTGTGTGTGTGTGTCTGTGTGTCTGTGTGTCTGTGTATAGATATCATCTCTACAGCTTCCTTTCCCATTACGTTTTCTAATTCAACCCTTCCCTGCCCTTTAAGTGCTTACTGAGCGAAAACCACCTACCTACCTAGCCTTTTGGCTAATATGAAATGATATAATAATATCCCCATCACAGGACTGCTCTGAGGATTCAACAAGATATATGTGTGACGTGTTTAACTCAGTCCCTGACACCCAGGAGGCTAAATCAGTTCCAGCAGTTATCAAAATCTAACACAACCACTGACAGACCTATGGCATTTCTGGGCTCTCAGAGTAATCCCACATGGGCCAGGAAATTGAAGGCCCTGATATATCATTACCCAAGGAAGGGTTGTAAATGGGTGATATAGGTGTCCCCAGTAGGTACATCATGGCATCCACCAGGAAATGAGCTGGGAATGCCAGGTCACCCAAGCACACCCTGCCCTATGGAGGAGTGCCAGGGTAAATGATACGTAGGCCAACTCCACCACTACTACCACCCAACACACCCACTCAGAGAAGGTTTTAAGCCAAATGTAAATCAGTGGATAACTTGCCTACATTTGCCTCTTATAGACATAGCCTTGGAGTCTCCTCAAACAACAAACCACCTATCAGTTCAGAAAATGACAGGGTTCAATTTGAATGGGTCTATCTGCTCCCTCACAGGGATGTAGCCAGGAAGAAAGAGAGAGAGAGAGAGAAAGAGAGAGAGACAGAGAGAGAGAGAGAGAGAGAGAGAGAGAGAGAGAAAGAAAGAGAGAGAGAGAGAGAGAAGTACGGGATGTGGGTGGTAAAATGCCTAAAGCCACAGGAAGAATTATGCTATGATGTTTTGCACGAGCTATTATAAATTTAAATGAGCAAAGACTAACTAAGACAACTTCCCCTTTAATTTTGGTTCATAAGATCTGAGCAAAGCTTAAAAGAGGACTGTTGGTTAGCATGGAAAAGAAAGATTCTTCCACAATATTAATGGAATGGTCACAGGAAAGGGAAAATAACATGCTGTGTTTTTCAAACTGTAGGTTGCAACCCCCATTAATGGATCATAAAATCAATTTTAGTGTATTTTTCATGAAAGAATAGAACAGAGCATCATACATAGTAAGGGTATTTGAAAAAAAAGATTCAGTTTGTATGTGTATTTGGGTTACAATGTAATATTTATTTTTTATAATGGATTCTAGTAGGGAAAGTTTTAAAATGCGTAGCAGAAAACTGACTGCTCTAGATTCACAAGGAGTTTGAATCCAGGCCCCATCCCTTGCTAATTTTATGACTTATGACAAGCTTCAATTTCCTCAGTTGTAAAATGGAAATAATACCTACAAGAATTCTTGGGAAGTAAAACGGGATCATGTATATAAACTTCTCTGGCACAGTGTCTGCCACAAAATAATCACCTAACAAAGGTCAGTTTCCTTCTTCTTTCCACTTACGGTATTATGCATACAAACAGATTCTGGCACCACAGCAACGGGCATTTAATTTCCCTTGGCCTCCGTTTCTTCATTCTGAAGTAAAGGAGCTGAACTAGACGAGCTAGTGCCTTGCCTGCTCTACAACTGTCTGATTTAATTAAAATGGTCATTCTGTTATCACATTAGAGAGATTCTCTTTGAAATTATTGCAAATCCCAAGTGACAAATAGATTTCTTAAAGTCATCTTTTTGTTTTGAGGTAACTGTCGATTCATATGCAGTTGTAAGAAATAAAACAGAAATCTCGTGTGTCTGCGACAGTAAGAAATAATACATGGACTCTGTCCCCGATTTCTGGCACACAGCTTCTGACACCTTTGGATCTTCCCAGTGAGTTGTGTGTGTTTTGTACGCTGATGAGATGGCTGGGGGCTGGGGGCTCCTGGATAGCTTCAGATGGATGCTGGTCACAAGAAAGACCAAGGCATGATTAGAGCGCTGCAAATCTCAAGAGACGAGAGAGAGGCTGAAGATTGAGCTCATCATCAATGGTTAATGACTTAATCATTCCTACATAATGGAAACTCCATAAATACCACTAAATCACAGGGTTCACAGAAGTTAGTGAAAAATAGAGGTACTGGGAGGGTGGTACACCCAGAAACGTCATGGAAGCTCCCTTCACCCCGTTCCCATACCTTGCCTTATGCATTTCTTCTATTTGGCCGCATCTGAGTTCTATCCTTTATAATAAACCAGTAAGTATGGTGCCTAAGTTCTGTGAGCAGTTCTAACAAATAATCGAACCTGAGGAGAGTCGTGGGAACCCCTGACTTATAGTTTTTCAGCCAGAACTTATGGGAGGCCCGGGACTTGTGATTGGTTTCTGTAGTGGGGTGAACTTATGCAACTGAGCCCTTAATTTGTGGGATCTGATGCTAACCTCAGGTAAGAGTGTCAGAATTGAATTGAATTACGTGACATCCAGCTGGTGTAGGAGAATTGGTTGATGTAGGGAAAAACCTTGTTTTGTCAGTAAAAATAGCTCTGGAGTACCCTTCCCCCAGTTTTCCCCAGCGGTAATATCCCACAAAACGGTGATACAATATCTCAACCAGGATGTGGACTTTGATACAATAGCTGATCTTATTCAGATTTAGGTTTCTCTGTAGGTGCCAACTGGGGTTGGTTAGTATTGGCTAGAGTACAAGCTTGGAGGCTGCTTTGAGTCCTGATTTAGCGGAAGCACATGTTTCTCACAATTAGCAATGTCCCCCCAGGACTGACAGAGTGGTGACGTGATTGCTACAAGAGTGCTGACTTCTGCAATAAGTAACAAGATGTTGAAATTAAACATTTCGAGCTGGTGCTTAGTGAAGTAAAAGTATCTCTGTTTTTATATATTATAATGTTTTAACACACCAAGACCCAAAGGAAGAGTATAAAGTTATCTCTTCATCCTGAAATTATATGAGTAGTTCCAATGTATTTTTAGGTGGAATAACCTACTCACAGCAGAGAGAGCAAACCTTCAGAAAATCGACCGTAAAGTTTTCCTTTGGGCCTCTTTGCATAATTGAACTATTTTCATGTTAGTGCCTGAATTGCTGCTTTATGTTAAAGGACAAAGGCAACCTTAAATGGGAACCTGTATTTGTTACATTTTTGTCTACAAATTCTGCACAAAATCATGAGATTCGTCAACTCAACTGAAAGATGAATGAAAGAATTTGGCCAGAACAACCAATTTAAATAAATGTTTTTCTCAAAAGTCTTTTTAAAGTAGGCTTAACTATGAGGTAAGAGGTCATAGGAACCGTTGCTTTCAGGAAATGTAAATCTGATATTCGGTTTTCTCACATCAAATAGACTGAAGAGCTGCTTTTGAATGTCTGACATTTACTGTTATGAACGGCAGTTTTATATAGTGAAAATGGAGCACACCTTTGGTTATTTCTGTCTCAGCAAAATGCTATCTTAAGTTAAAAGAACCATCCGCATAAAGCAGTGCCTGGCATATAATAAGTATGAGACAAATGGTAGCAGCTACGACAACGATGACGATGATACCACATTCTTAGCTTTGTAAATTTTAGTAAAACATTTAACTTTTCTGAACCTCAGTCATCTCATTCTCAGAGGTGAGGTGGAGTGAATAATAACAATGCCTTTTATGCCTACTTCACAGGGTTACTATAAGAATCAAACAAGATTATGGTTTTGAAAATACTTGGTGAACAGAAAAGAACTGTAGGTGTGTTATTTATTGGGTTGGCCCAAAAGTGCCTTCGTTTTTTAAGTAAAAATAAAAGACACATTTTTCATTTTCACCAAGAACTTTATTGAACAATGTATTCACCCTTTTGTTCCACTACCTTCTGCCATTTTCCAGGCAACTTCATAATTCCATCTTCCCAGAACTTTTTATCTTTTTGAGGAAAGAACTGTTCCAGGTGCCTTCTACAGTCTTCCAGGGAACTGAAATTTTTTCCATTAAGAGACTTTTGTAAAGACCGAAATAAATGGAAATCCGAAGGTGCAATGACTGACAGTGGGTGAATCAGAACTTCCCAGCCAAGTAACAGTAACAGTTTTTGCCTGCTCATCAAAGAAACATGTGGTCCTGCATTATCCTGATGGAAGAGTATGCATTTTCTTTTTTTTTTTTTTTAACATCTTTATTGGAGTATAATTGCTTTAAAATGGTGTGTTAGTTTCTGCTGTATAACAAAGTGAATCAGTTATACATATACATATGTCCCCATGTCTCTTCCCTCGTACATCTCCCTCCCTCCCACCCTCCCTATCCCACCCTTCTAGGTGGTCACAAAGCACTGAGCTGATCGCCCTGTGCTATGCAGCTGCTTCCCACTAGCTATCTATTGTACCTTTGGTAGTGTATATATGTCCATGCCACTCTCTCACTTCATCCCAGCTTACCCTTCCCCCTCCTCGAATCCTGAAGTCCATTTCCTAGTAGGTCTGCATCTTCATTACCGTCTGGCCCTAGGTTCTTCATGACCATGTTTTGTTTTTAGATTCCATATATATGTGTTAGCATATGGCATTTGTTTTTCTCTTTCTGACTTACTTCACTCTGTATGACAGACTCTAGGTCCATCCACCTCACTACAAATAACTCAGTTTCGCTCCTTTTTATGGCTGAGTAATATTCCATTGTATATATGTGCCACATCTTCTTTATCCATTCATCTGCAGATGGACACTTCGGTTGCTTCCATGGCCTGGCTATTGTAAATACAGCTTCAATGAACATTTTGGTACATGACTCTTTTTTTTTTTTTTTTTCTTTTGCAGTACATGTGCCTCTCACTGTTGTGGCCTCTCCCGTTGCAGAGCACAGGCTCCGGACGCGCAGGCTCAGTGGCCATGGGTCACGGGCCCAGCCACTCCACGGCATGTGGGATCTTCCCAGACCAGGGCACAAACCTGTGTCCCCTGCATTGGCAGGCGGACTCTCAACCACTGCGCCACCAGGGAAGCCCAACATGACTCTTTTTGAATTATGATTTTCTCAGGGTATATACCCAGTACTGGGATTGCTGGGTCATATGGTAGTTCTATTTTTAGTTTTTTAAGGAATTTCCATACTGTTCTCCATAGTGGCTGTATTAATTTACATTCCCACTAACAGTGCAAGAGGTTTCCCTTTTCTCCACACCCTCTCCAGCATTCATTGTTTGCAGATTTTTTGATGATGGCCATTCTGACTGTGAGATGATATCTCATTGTAGTTTTGACTTGCATTTCTCTAATGACTAATGATGTTGAGCATTCTTTCAAGTATCTGTTGGCAGTCTGTATATCTTCTTTGGAGAAATGTCTATTTAGGTCTTCTGCCCATTTTTGGATTGGGTTGTTTGTTTTTTTTAATATTGAGCTGCATGAGTTCCTTGTAAAATTTGGAGATGAATCCTTTGACAGTTGCTTCATTTGCAAATATTTTTTCCCATTCTGAGGTTGTCTTTTCATCTTGTTTATGGTTTCCTTTGCTGTGCAAAAGCTTTTAAGTTTCATTAAGTCCCATTTGTTTATTTTTGCTTTTATTTCCATTTCTCTAGGAGGTGGGTCAAAAAAGATCTTGCTGTGATTTACGTCATAGAGTGTTCTGCCTATATTTTCCTCTATGAGTTTGATAGTGTCTGGCCTTACATTTAGGTCTTTAATCCATTTTGAGTTTATTTTTCTGTATGGTGTTAGGGAGTGTTCTAATTTCATTCTTTTACATGTAGCTGTCCAGTTTTCCCAGCACCACTTATTGAAGAGGCTGTCTTTTCTCCACTGTATATTCTTGCCTCCTTTATCCAAGACAAGATGACCATATGTGCGTGGATATATCTCTGGGCTTTCTATCCTGTTCCATTGATCTATATTTCTGTTTTTGTGCCAGTACCATAGTGTCTTGATTACTGTAGCTTTGTAGTATAGTGTGAAGTCAGGGAGCCTGATTCCTCCAGCTCCATTTTTCTTTCTCAATACCGCTTTGGCTATTCAGTATCTTTTGTGTTTCCATACAAATTGTGAAATTTTTTGTTCTAGTTCTGTGAAAAATGCCGGTGGTAGTGTGATAGGGATTGCATTGAATCTGTAGATTGCTTTGGGTAGTAGAGTCAATTTTACAATGTTGATTCTTCCAATCCAAGGACATGGTATATCTCTCCATCTATTTGTATCATCTTTAATTTCTTTCATCAGAGTCATAATTTTCTGCATACAGGTCTTTTGTCTCCTTAGGTAGGTTTATTCCTAGATATTTTATTCTTTTTGCTGCAGTGGTAAATGGGAGTGCTTTCTTAATTTCACGTTCAGATTTTTCATCATTAGTATATAGGAATGCAAGAGATTTCTGCGCATTAATTTTGGATCCTGCAACTTTACCAAATTCATTGATTAGCTCTAGTAGTTTTCTGGTAGTATCTTTAGGATTCTCTATGTATAGTATCATGTCATCTGCAAACAGTGACAGCTTTACTTCTTCTTTTCCGATTTGGATTCCTTTTATTTCTTTTTCTTCTCTGATTGCTGTGGCTAAAACTTCCAAAACTATGTTGAATAATAGTGGTGAGAGTGGGCAACCTTGTCTTGTTCCTGATCCTAGTGAAAATGGTTTCAGTTTTTCACCATTGAGGATGATGTTGGCTGTGGGTTTGTCATACATGACCTTTATTATGTTGAGGAAAGTTCCCTCTATGCCTACTTTCTGGAGGATTTTTATCATAAACGGTGTTGAATTTTGTTGAAAACTTTCTCTGCATCTATTGAGATGATCGTATGATTTTTCTCCTTCAATTTGTTAATATGGTGTATCACATTGATTGATTTGCGTATATTGAAGAAGCCTTGCATTCCTGGGATGCAAAGTCCACTTGATCATAGTGAATGATCCTTTTAATGTGCTATTGGATTCTGTTTGTTAGTATTTTGTTGAGGATTTTTGCATTTATGTTCATCAGTGATATTGGCCTGTAGTTTTCTTTCTTTGTGACATCTTTGTCTGGTTTTGGTATCAGGGTGATGGTGGCCTCCTAGAATGAGTTTGGGGGGTGTTCCTTCCTCTGCTATATTTTGGGAGAGTTTGAGAAGGATAGGTGTTAGCTCTTCTCTAAATGTTTGATAGAACTTTCCTGTGAAGCCATCTGGTCCTGGACTTTTGTTTGTTGGAAGATTTTTAATCACAGTTTCAATTTCAGTGCTTGTGTTTGGTCTATTCATATTTTCTATTTCTTCCTGATTCAGTCTTGGAAGGCTGTGCATTTCTAAGAATTTGTCCGTTTCTTCCAGGTTGTCCATTTTATTGGCATATAGTTGTTTGTAGTAATCTCTCATGATCCTTTGTATTTCTGCAGTGTCAGTTGTTACTTCTCCTTTTTTATTTCTAATTCTATTGATTTGAGTCTTCCTTTTTTCTTGATAAGTCTGGCTAATGGTTTATCAATTTTGTTTATCTTCTCAAAAGAACCAGCTTTTGGTTTTATTGATCTTTGCTGTCTTTTCCTTTATTTCTTTTTCATTTATTTCTGATCTGATCTTTATGATTTCTTTCCTTCTGCTAAGTTTGGGGGTTTTTTGTTCTTCTTTCTCTAATTGCTTTAGTTGTAAGGTTAGGTTGGTTATTTGAGATGTTTCTTGTTTCTCTAGGTAGGATTGTATTGCTATAAACTTCCCTCTGAGAACTGCTTTTGCTTCATCCCATAGGGTTTTGGTCGTTGTGTTTTCATTGTCATTTGTTTCTAGGCATTTTTTGATTTCCTCTTTGATTTCTTCAGTGATCTCTTGGCTATTAAGTAGTGTATTGTTTAGCCTCCATGTGTTTGTAGTTTTTACAGATCTTTTCCTGTGATTGATATCTAGTCTCATAGCGTTGTGGTCAGAAAAGATACTTGATAAGATTTCAATTTTCTTAAATTTTCCAAGGCTTGATTTGTTACCCAAAATATGATCTATCCTGGAGAATGTTCCATGAGCACTTGAGAAGAAAGTGTATTCTGTTGTTTTTGGATGGAATGCCTCTGGGGTCTGCGCTGATAGCCGCGGCTCGCGACCATCCCTGGAGCTCCTTTAAGCAGCGCTGTTAATCCCCTCTCCTCGCGCACCAGGAAACAAAGAGGTAAGAAAAAGTCTCTTGCCTCTTTGGCAGGTCCAGACTTTTCCCCGGACTCCCTCCCGGCTAGCCGTGGCGCACTAACCCCTTCAGGCTGTGTTCACGCCGCCAACACCAGTCCTCTCCCTGCGCTCCTACTGAAGCCCGAGCCTCAGCTCCCAGCCCCGCCCGTCCCGGCGGGGGAGCAGACAAGCCTCTCGGCCTGGTGAGTGCCTGTCGGCACCGATCCTCTGTGCGGGAATCTCTCCGCTTTGCCCTCCGCACCCCTGTTGCTGTGCTCTCCTCCGTGGCTCCAAAGCTTCCCCCTATGCCACCCACAGTCTCTGCCCACAAAGGGGCTTCCTAGTATGTGGAAACCTTTCCTCCTTCACAGCTCCCTCCCAGAGGTGTGGGTCCTGTCCCTATTCTTTTGTCTCTGTTTTTTCTTTTTTCTTTTGCCCTACCCAGATACGTGGGGAGTTTCTTGCCTTTTGGGAGGTCTAAGGTCTTCTGCCAGCATTCAGTAGGTGTTCTGTAGGAATTGTTCCACGTGTAGATGTATTTCTGATGTATTTGTGGGGAGGAAGGTGATCTCCACGTCTTACTATTCCTCCATCTTGAAGCTCGTCTCTTGCATTTTCTGTTGACTAATTCCGGACGCTTTTTGTGGTGCTTTCAGTTCGTCTAACTGGGAGCAGTAGTTGTTGGAATTAATTGTTTGGTTTTGCGGAAGGAGCTCATAATAGGGGACTCCCTTCCAATCCCACCATATACACAACATCACCTTCTTTGGATGAAGACGGGCCTTTGGTGTGGTTGGTGGTGGTTCATTTCGCTTGCACCACGATCTCTTCCGCTCCACATTATTGTACAGTGTCCACTTTTCATCACCCGTCACAATTTGTTTTAAAAACAGGATCTTTTCATTACATTTAAGTAGAGAATCGCATGTGCAAATATGGTCAAAAGGGTTTTTTTTGATTAACTAATGTGGAACCCAAATGTCAAAGCGATGAACATAACCAAGCTGTTGCAAATGATTTTCAGCACTTGGTTTGGATATTTTGAGTATGTCGGCTATCTCCTGCATGGTATAATGTTGATGGTTCTCAATTATTGTTTGAATTTGATCGCTATCAACTTCAACTGGTCTACCCGGCCATGGAGCATCGTCCAGCAAGAAATCTCCTGCATGAAACGTCTCGAACCATTATTGACACTTTTGATCAGTCACAGCACCTTCTCCATACACTACACAAATCTGTTATTTGCATTTCGATTGCGTTTTTACCTTTCTTGAAATAATAAGGCATGATATGCTGAAAATCTTCCATCTTCAAAATTAAAATGGCTACACAAAAATTCACCGATTTTGATAAGTCTTTTTTAAAATGCATGCTGATATGACAGCTGTCACATACAATCTAACAAAATTGTTTTTTTAAAGTTTTAAAATTTATTTTTGGCTACATTGGGTCTTCATTGCTGCGCAGGGGCTTTCTCTCATTGCAGCAAGCAGGGGCTACTCTTCATTTCGCTAGGCGAGCTTATTGAGGTGGCTTCTCTTGTTGTGGAGCACGGGCTCTAGGTGTGCAGGCTTCAGTAGTTGTGGCACGTGGGCTCAGTAGTGGTAGCGCGCGGGCTCTAGAGCGCAGGCTCAGTAATTGTGGCTCAGGGGCTTAGTTGCTCCATGGCATGTGGGATCTTCCTGGATCAGGGATCGAACCCGTGTCCCCTGCATTGGCAGGTGGATTCTTAACCACTGCATCACCAGGGAAGTCTGAAACAAAATTTTTTTGAATGAAGTTAAAGACAACTAACTGCTACTAAAGCCATCTTATGGAAAACAAAGAAACAAACCTTTTGGCAAACCCAATACTTTTATTGTTATTAGGTTTTTCCCCTTTTCTCTATAGAAAAAGTAATTGCACATAAAATGTCCTGGCATGTAACTCTAACATGATTCACATGGTAGATCTCACTGAGTGAAAGCCCATGGTAGTATTTTCCAATCTGCTGTCTCAACGCTCTTTTTTCCAGCCCCCACCTCCTGTGACTACTCCTTCTGCTACCACCTAGTGAGCATTAGTGAAATGCCCACCTCTACTGGGACTGTGGCCCTCCTGTGTTCTGGTGTGGAGGTGGCAACAGGAGCAGATTGGCAGACAGAATAGATGTGGGCACCAAATCAGTGAACACGGAAATTACAGCAAATTTACATGCACACATGCAGAATGTTCAGAAGAGACTGTACTGTACCAAAGACCATCACAAAGTAAACTATTTCTATGTAAAATTAAAACACTGTCAAAGTTAGAACACATAAATAGGGGAGACCTTCAAGATGGCAGAGGAGTAAGACGTGGAGATCACCTTCCTCCCCACAAACACATCAGAAATACATCTACATGTGGAACAACTCCTACAGAACACCTACTGAATGCTGGCAGAAGACCTCAGACTTCCCAATAGTCACGAAACTCCCCAAGTACCTGGGTAGTGTAAAAGAAAAAGAAAAAACAGAGAAAAGAACAGGGATGGGACCTGCACCTCTGGGAGGGAGCTGTGAAGGAGGAAAAGTTTTCACACACTAGGAAGCCCCTTCACTGGTGGAGACAGGGGGTGGCAGGGGGGAAGCTTTGGAGCCATGGAGGAGAGCGCAGCAACAGGGGTGCGGGGGCCAAAGCGGAGAGATTCCCACACAGAGGATCAGCGCCGACTGGCACTCACCAGCCCGAGAGGCTTGTCTGCTCACACGCTGGGGGCGGCCAGGATCCCAGGGAGAGGACTGGGGTTGGCTGTGTGAACACAGCCTGAAGGGGGCTAGTGCGCCACAGCTATCCGGGAGGGAGGCTGGGAAAAGGTCAGGAGCTGCCTAACAGGCAAGAGAGCATTGTTCTGGGGTGCACGAGGAGAGGGGATTCAAAGCACCGCCTAAACAAGCTCCAGAGACAGGCATGAGACACTAAGGCTGCTGTTACAGCCACCAAGAAGCCTGTGTGCGAGCACAGGTAACTATCCACACCTCCCCTTCTGGGAGCCTGTGCCGCCCGCCACTGCCAGGGTTCCATGATCCAGGGACAACTTCCCCGGGAGAACGCACGGTGCACCTCAGGCTGATGCAACGTCACACTGGCCTCTGCAGCCACAGGCTCGCCCCGCATCCGTACCCCTCCCTCCCTGCGGCTTGAGTGAGCCAGAGTCCCCGAATCAACTGCTCCTTTAACCCCGTCCTGTCTGAGCATGAACAGACGTCCTCAGGCGACCTACATGGAGAGACCAGGCCAAATCCAAAGCTGAATCCCAGGAGCTGTGTAAAAAAAGAAGAGAAAGGGAAATCTCTCCCAGCTGCCTCAGAAGCAGCAGATTAAATCTCCACTATCAACTTGATGTACCTGCATCTCTGGAATACCTGAATAGACAACGAATCATCCCAAAATTGAGGCAGTGGACTTTGGGAGCAACTGTAGACTTGAGGTTTTCTTTCTGCACCTAATTTATTTCTCATTTTATGTTTATCCTAGTTTACTATCTAGAGTTTATTACCATAGGTAGATTTGTTTATTGATTTGGTTGCTCTCTTCCTCCATATATATATATATATATATATATCCTTTTTCTCTTTTAGTGAGTGTGTATGTGTATGCTTCTTTGTGTGATTTTGTCTGTATAGCTTTGGTTCTACCATTTGTCTTAGGGTTCTGTCTGTCCGTATGTTTGTTTGTTTTTAGTATAATTTTTCTCACTTATTATCATTCGTGGATTTGTTTTTTGGTTTGGATCCTCTCTTCTTCCTTTCTTTTTTCTTTTTTTTAATTTTTAAATAATTATTTTTTTATTAACTTTATTTTATTTTTTCCTTTCTTTCTTTTTTTTCTCCCTTTTCTTCTGAGCCAAGTGGCTGACAGGGTCTTGGTGCTCTGACTGGGTGTCAGGCCTGTGCCTCTGAGATGGAAGAGCCAAGCTCAGGAAATTGGTGCACAAGAGACCTCCCAGCTCCATGTAATATCAAACGGCAAAGCTCTCCCAGAGATCTCCATCTCAATGCTAAGACCCAGCTCCACTCAAGAACCAGCAAGCTACAGTGCTAGACACCCTATGCCAAACAACTAGCAAGACAGAAACACAACCCCACCCATTAGCAGAAAGGCTGCCTAAAATCATAATAAGGTCACAGACACCTCAAAACACACCTCCGGATGTGGTCCCGTACACCAGAAAGACAAGATCCAGCCACATCCCCAGAACACAGGCACTAGTCCCCTGCACCAGGAAGCCTACACAACCCACTGAACCAACCTTAGCCACTGGGAGCAGACACCAAAAACAATGGGAACTACGAACCTGCAGCCTGCAAAAAGGAGACCCCAAACACAGTAAGATAAGCAAAATGAGAAGACAGAGAAACACACAGCAGATGAAGGAGCAAGATAAAAACCCACCAGACCAAACAAATGAAGAGGAAATAGGCAGTCTACCTGAAAAAGAATTCAGAGTAATGACAGTAAAGATGACCAAAATCTAGGAAATAGAATAGAGAAAATACAAGAAACATTTAACAAAGACCTAGAAGAACTAAAGAGCAAACAAACAGTGATGAACAACACAATAAATGAAATTTAAAATTCTCTAGAAGGAATTAATAGCAGAATAACTGAGGCAAAGAACAGCTAAGTGACCTGGAAAATAAACTAGTGAAAATAACTACTGCAGAGCAGAATAACAAAAAAAAAAAAAAAATGAAAAGAATTGAGGACAGTCTTAGAGACTGTGGGGTTTATCCCAGGAATGCAAGGATTCCTCAATATATGCAAATCAATCAATGTGATTAACCATAGTAATAAACTGAAGGAGAAAAACCATATGATCATCTCAATAGATGTAGGAAAAGCTTTCAACAAAATTCAACACCCATTTATAACAAAAACCCTCCAGAAAGTAGGCATAGAGGGAACTTACCTCAACATAATAAAGGCCATATATGACAAACCCACAGCCAACATCATCCTCAATGGTGAAAAACTGAAACCATTTCCTCTAAGATCAGGAACAAGACAAGTTTGCCCACTCTCATCATTATTATTCAGCATTGTTTTGGAAGTTTTAGCCACATCAAAGAGAAGAAAAAGAAATAAAAGGAATCCAAATCGGAAAAGAAGAAGTAAAGCTGTCACTGTTTGTAGATGACATGATACTATACACTGAGAATCCTAAAGATACTACCAGAAAACTACTAGAGCTAATCAATGAATTTGGTAAAGTTGCAGGATCCAAAATTAATGTACAGAAATCTCTTGCACTCCTATACACTAACAATGAAAGATCAGAAACAGAAATTAAGGAAACACTCCCATTTACCATTGCAACAAAAAGAATAAAATACCTAGCAATAAACCTACCTAAGGAGACAAAAGACCTGTATGCAGAAAACTATAAGACATTGACGAAAGAAATTAAAGATGATGAAATCAGCTGGAAAGATATACCATACTCTTGGATTGGAAGAATCAACATTATGAAAATGACTCTAGTACCCAAAGCAATCTACAGATTCAATGCAATCCCTATCAAATTACCAATGGCATAGTTCACAGAACTAGAAAAAAAAATGTCACAATTTGTATGGAAACACAAAAGACCCCGAATAGTCAAAGCAATATTGAGAAGGAAAAATGGAGCTGGAGGAATCAGGCTCCCTGACTTCAACCTATACTACAAAGCTACAGTAATTAAGACAGTATGGTACTGGCACAAAAACAGAAAGATAGATCAATGAAACAGGATACAAGGCCCAGAGATAAACCCACACACAGTTGGTCACCTTATTTTTGATAAAGGAGGGAAAAATATACAATGGAAAAAAGACAGCCTCTTCAATAAGTGGTGCTGGGAAAACTGGACAGCTACATTTAAAAGAATGAAATTAGAACACTCCCTAACACCATACAGAAAAATTAACTCAAAATGGATTAAAGATCTAAATATAAGGCCAGACACTGTAAAACTCTTAGAGGAAAACATAGGCAGAACACTCTATGACATAAATCACAGCAAGATCCTTTTTGACCCACCTCCTAGAGAAATGGAAATAAAAACAAAAACAAACAAGTGTGACCTAATGAAACTTAAAAGGTTTTTCATAGCAAAGGATACCATAAGCAAGATGAAAAGACAACCCTCAGAATGGGAGAAAATATTTGCAAACGAAGCAACTGACAAAGGATTCATCTCCAAAATATACAAGCAGCTCATACAGCTCAATATCAAAAAAACAAACAGCTCAATCCAAAAATTGGAAGAAAACCCAAATAGACATTTCTCCAAAGAAAACATACAGATTACCAGCCAACATGTCATAGGATGTTCAACATCACTAATCATTAGAGAAATGCAAATCAAAACTACAATGAGGTATCATCTCACCCCAGTCAGAATGGCCATCATCAAAAAATCTACAAACAATAAATGCTGGAGAGGGTGTGGAGAAAAGGGAACCCTCTTGCACTGTTGGTGGGAAAGTAAATTGATACAGCCACTATGGAGAACAGTATGGAGGTTCCTTAAAACACTAAGAATAGAACTACCATACGACCCAGCAATTCCACTACTGGGCATATACCCTGAGAAAACCGTAATTCAAAAAGAGTCATGTACCACAATGTTCATTGGAGCTCTATTTACAATAGCCAGGACATGGAAGCAACCTAAGTGTCCATGGACAGATGAATGGATAAAGAAGATGTGGCACATATATACAATGGCATATTACTCAGCTATAAAAAGAAACGAAATTGTGTTATTTGTAATGAGGTGGATGCACCTAGAGTCTGTCATACAGAGTGAAGTAAGGCAGAAAGAGAAAAACAAATACCCTATGCTAACACATATATAATGAAGCTAAAAAAAAAAAAAAAAAAAGGTTATGAAGAACCTAGGGGCAGTACAGGAACAAAGACATAGATGTAGAGAATGGACCTGAGGACACGGGGAGGAGGAAGGGTAAGCTGGGACGAAGTGAGAGAGTGGCATGGACATATACACACTACCAAATGTAAAATAGATAGCTAGTGGGAAGCAGCCACCTAGCACAGGGAGATCAGCTGGGTGCTTTGTGACCACCTAGAGGGGTGGGATAGGGAGGGTGGGAGGGAGACGCAAGAGGGAAGAGACATGGGGACATATGTATATGTATAACTGATTCACTTTGTTATAAAGCAGAAACTAACACACCATTGTAAAGCAATTATACTCTAATAAAGATGTTTAAAAAAAAAGAAAACATAAACAAATTTCTCAGTGATGCGTTTACTCAAGGAAAGTATTATTTCACACAAGTTAAGCTAATTCTTGAACCTCTTTTCTGCAGAGTACCCTCTCACTGATGTTAAAGGATGTGTTCTCTGTGGAAGAGACAGAGTGGAGCAAGGATCTGCCCCCACAAGAAATAACTGGTTAGATTTGGTAGGTCAGAGTCTTCACTTGGAGTACTGCCAAAGTGCTCAGCTATAATGGAAATTTACCATCCTTTCTGGTTTGTCAGGGTTATAATTATGTCTGTATTGTCTGTAAATGGATGCCTGCTGTGTTTGAGGGGGCGGGAAGCTATACCAAAGTCATCTTCAAAGGTTGAAAATATGTGAAAATTAATGTCATAAACATGCCCAAGTTGCCAATCAGGAAACGATTGATTCATTATTCAGGCATGTTGATGCTGTTTTTAGCAGGGCTGCATTTCATCAGTATCTAACATCATGTCAGAGGATGAAAATAGTAGAAGGACACAATATCATAGTGCAAGCTTTGACTTAATCAGTACATTATAAAACCACATTTCTAAAATGATCCTAGCTTGCACTGATGCTGGCAAATCAATGAAGGAGAGTTTTAAACAGGCACACTACAAAAGAGCAGAAAAAATATACTCCACAAATAATTTTGTAAAACTTTAAGTTTGCATTACATATTTTAATGACAAAATTAGCCCTATAAAAATAAGAAAACAAACTTCTCTGTACTCTAATGAAATAGGAGCAGACTTCTTGATAAGTCACTATCAAGATGAGAAGACTAAAACAGATTTTGACAGACATCTTCCAATGTACAAGTGAATGATACTAAGAGAGTCTAGTCAGTAGGTCGCTTCATTCAGCTACTTGAGATATATAAGTTATAGTTTACTCTCTATTGTCACCAATATTTCAAATAAGGAAGGATATTTTAACACCAAATTAATAGGAAAGATTACATTTTAAAGTGATCATCTTTCTCAAGACGGAATAGTTGACAACGATATCTGGTATGCATATATCACATTGTCTTTATCGTTTTCATTTCATTTTATATTATTGACACCTTTGTCATGAACCAACTCTGACTTGAAGACAAGCACCAGGGAACCACTCTACTAGGTGGAAATCTTAAGTGACATTTATGGTATAGGGACAGTAGAGCTCTTGTATACTTCAACCAGGGTCAGCTTTCCGTGAATACAGTGACGCTGAAGGTTCAGTGCCCTCACTTGTACACCCCCTCCCAGAACCCTGGAAGGGGCCCCAGAAATATATTCACATGTCATATGATTTTGAAATCTACAAAAGTAAGATATTTTAACCACAATTAGTGAAGACCTCTGTCTCTTTCCTCTCTGACTTCCTCTTAGGTTCACTGGTGTAGCCACAGGGACTTCTGGAGTCCAGTTAAAGTGAAAGGTGACATGGGAAGATCTTCAGTTTGAGTTGAGTGGGATATATTTACATGACTCACAGTCATTTCCGTGTATAGTGAAGTTACTGCTAGCTCTCTCAGTGTAGAGACAGCTTCCTGGAATACCACTACCACGCACTGTGCCAACTCACCTAGCGTCGTGAAGTTGCAAGGATACAGCCAGTTCAAGAAATGAACTTCTCATGTTGCAATCAGCCCCAGAAGCATGGGCGCTGTCAATGAGAAACAAGGTTTGAAATCCATGGAGGCAGAAGTTAGTCTGCAAAAATGCTTCCAACACCAGACGTGCAAAATGGCAGTGGAGGATTCAGTTCTCATCTACAGCTTGTCAAAGCAGAAGTTCTCTCCTGTCAAGATTATATACTCAATGATGCAGTATACACAATTACGAAAACATCGTGCATTATTATTTTTTTTATGGAAATGGTATACCAAAGTTCAACTGCAATTTGTTTAATAGTTTTTCATTTTAAGTGAGGAATTACAAGCTACTGATATGGTTTTGGCATAAAGCACAGCTTCTTTTATAAATGAAATGTATCTAATGAATAACTAAGAAAAGGTAAAGTGACTAAATTTAAAATAAATAACTAAAAAGTTTAAAAGTTTTCTGCTTTACAAAAGCAGTAAAGATGAGGATGAGATAAATTGAAATTAATCTAATGTTGAAAAGGGAACTGTAAAATCTTTTTCCAATCATACTAAAAGCAATAGTTTATTAAGAGAAAGTGATAAATTTCAAACGGAAGCAACAAGTAGGTGCTTAGATTGTTTGAAAACCTAAATAACAAGGAAAGGTGAATTATTGGAAAATGGTTTAGATTTTCTTTTTGCTTATTTGACATCTACAAAGATATAGCAAGAAATCAATATATGAGGACATAGACACGAAACTAATCAATGTGTCACTAATTCAGAGTATTTACAATCAACAACTGCACAGGGAAATTTTTAATGAACTGAAATCTTTATGTTCATAAATGGAGGAAATATGAGAGATGTTTTTCCAGATTTGACAATGTTATAGGTTGAACTGTGTCCCATCAAAATTCGTATAATTCATATGTTGAAATCCTAACCTCTAGTACTGCAAAATATGACTGTATTTGGAGATAGGGCCTTTAAATAGATAATTAAGTTAAAATGGAGTCATTGGGGTGAGCCTTAACCCAATCTGACTAGTGTCCTAATAAAAAGAGGAGATTAGGACAGAGACAACAAAGACCAAGAAGTCACCTTGTAAGGACACAGCAAGAAGGCAGCCATCTGTAAGCCAAGGAGAGAGGCCTCAGGAGAACACCTTGATCTTGGACTTCCAGCCTCCAGAACTGTAAGAAAATAAATTCTGTTGCTTAAACCTCGCTGTCTGTGATGTTTTGTTATGGCAACCCTGGAAAACTATCTGAAATTTTCTGCAATCTGAAATTTTCATGTGACATTTCCAATAATAAGTTGTGAAGCTGGAAGAAACTTTTCTCAACAATCATCAATAAAAAATAAATGTCAATTGACTATGCTAAAGCAAAGACCAATTAGTCATTCTATTCTCTCTAAACATACATCAAAGAGTAGGAATGTAATAAACATAAAATAGAAAGTATTAAAGAGCCACACAAGGCAGTTAATAAAAATATTTTTATGAGTTTTTCCATATTTGTGAGATTTGCCGGCTTTTAAAAATGTGTTATTTGTTGTGCTTAATTTTCTCATTCTACAAGAAAAGTTATTTTCTTACCTAATTTTATATTATTTTTCTTAAAAAGTACTCTAACTTGTACAAGCTTCAGTCTCCACAAAACCTGAATCCACCCCTCACTTCACTTATCTCACTTCTCAGTAACAAATGAACCCGTTCTTGTCACTCTCCCTAACCAGCTGCCTCCTAAACCTGTCAAGTGAAAAGCTTCAGAAACTTCCCTCACTACTCCCTGAGTGTTCTAATTTACTTGGTCCTATGTGAGACCCTGACAATTTGTACTTTTGAAAAGTTCCAGAGGTAGTTCAGCCCACGTTGAAAGCCACTTTTCTGTGATGCCAGGGGTGCCACATTTGGTACTTGCTTTACAAAGGGTGAGCCATCACTGATTATGGGTTGTGAAATCAATCGAGTGGATCCCAATCAGCATCGTTTTGTTTTGTTTTTTCTCAACATTTTCTAACAGCTTTATTTCAGCATGATTGATTGGATTAATTTAGAGTGTTTCTTCAGAATGTTCTCAACATATGGAAAATGGTTTCTTTTCCTTTTCTTTTTTTTTTTAACCACCCCGACCCTGCTTTCCCAGCTTGGTATCCATACGTTTGTTCTCTACATCTGTGTCTCTATTTCTGCCTTGCAAACTGGTTCATCTGTACCATTTTTCTAGGTTCCACATATATGTGTTAATATATGATATTTGTTTTTCTCTTTCTGACTTACTTCAATCTGTATGACAGTCTCTAGGTCCATCCACATCTCTGCAAATGACCCAATTTCGTTCCTTTTTATGGCTGAGTAATATTCCATTGTATATATGTACCACATCTTCTTTATCCATTCATCTGTCTTGGGCTTTTAGGTTGCTTCTGTGACCTGGCTGGTGTAAATAGTGCTGCAATGAACATTGAGGTGCATGTGTCTTTTTGAATTATGGTTTTCTCCGGGTATATGCCCAGTAGTGGGATTGCTGGTCATATGGTAATTCTATTTTTATACTGTTCTCCATAGCGGCTGTATCAATTTACATTCCCACCAACAGTGCAAGAGGGTTCCCTTTTCTCCACACCCTCTCCAGCATTTGTTATTTGTAGATTTTTCTGATGATGCCCATTCTAACCGGTGTGAGGTGATACCTCATTGTAGTTTTCATTTGCATTTCTCTAATAATTAGTGGTGTTGAGCATCTTTTCATGTGCCTCTTGGCCATCTGTATGTCTTCTTTGGAGAAATGTCTACTTAGGTTTTCTCCCCATTTTTGAATTGGGTTGTTTGTTTTTTTGATATTGAGCTACATGAGTTGTTTATATATTTTGGAGATTAATCCTTTGCCTGTTGATTCGTTTGCAAATATTTTCTCCCATTCTGAGTGTTGTCTTTTTGTATTACTTATAGTTTCCTTTGCTGTGCAAGAGCTTTTAAGTTTCATTAGGTTCCATTTGTTTATTTTTTTTTTCCATTACTCTAGGAGGTGGGTCAAAAAGGATATTGCTGTGATTTACATCAGAGAGCGTTCTTCTTATGTTTTCCTCTAGAGTTTTATAGTGTCTGGCCTTACATTTAGGTCTTTAATCCATTTTGAGTTTATTTTTGTGTATGGTGTTAGGGTGTGTTCTAATTTCATTCTTTTACATGTGGCTGTCCAGTTTTCCCAGCACCACTAATGGAAGAGACTATCTTTTCTCCATTGTATATCCTTGCCTCTTTTGTCATAGATTAGTTGACCATAGGTGCATGGGTTTATCTCTGGACTTTCTATCCTGTTCCATTGATCTATATTTCTGTTTTTGTGCCAGTACCATACTGTCCTGATTACTGTAGCTTTTTTTTTTTTTTTTTTTTTGCGGTACACAGGCCTCTCACTGTTGTGGCCTCTCCCGTTGCGGAGCACAGGCTCTGGACACGCAGGCTCAGCGGCCATGGCTCACGGGCCTAGCCGCTCCACGGCATGTGGGATCTTCCCGGACCGGGGCACGAACCCGTGTCCTCTGCATCGGCAGGCGGACCTCTCAACCACTGCACTACCAGGGAAGCCCACTGTAGCTTTGTAGTATAGTCTGAAGTCTGGGCATCTGATTCCTCCAGCTCTGTTTTTTTCTCTCAAGATTGCTTTGGCTATTTGGGGCCTTTTGTGTCTCCATACAAATTTTAAGATATTTTGTTCTAGTTCTGTAAAAAATGGGAAATGGCTTATTTTCCAACATTATACTGTTTTGTTTTATTGAAGTATAGTTGATTTACAATGTTGTGTTATTTTCTTCTGTACAGCGAGAGAGAGGCATGGACATATATACACTATCAAATGTAAGGTAGATAGCTAGTTGGAAGCAGCCGCATAGCACAGGGAGATCAGCTCGGTGCTTTGTGATGGCCTGGAGGGGTGGGATAGGGAGGGTGGGAGGGAGGGAGATGCAAGAGGGAAGAGATATGGGAACATATGTATATGTATACCTGATTCACTTTGTTATAAAGCAGAAACTAACACACCACTGTAAAGCAATTATACTCCAATAAAGATGTTAAAAAAAAACTCTGCTGTACAGCAAAGTGATTCAGTTACACATATGTGCACATTCTTTTTCATATTCTTTTCCATTATGGTTTATCACCGGATATTGAATATCGTCCCCTGTGCTACACAGTAGGACCTTGTTGTTTATACATTCTACATATAGAGTTTGCATCTGCCCACCCCAATTTCCCACTCCATCCCTCCCCCACTCTCCCTCCCCCTTGGCAACCACAAGTCCCAATCAGCATTGTTTTAATAGGACGGAATAGGTCAGCCTGCACCACAAGTTTAGTGGTTTCCGTCACTTTAGTTTTGTTTCAATAGCTACAATATCTACCCATGGGACGCAATTCTTAATGCTGTGGTCATTACAGGTTTCACAGCATCTATGTGTTTAACTCATCGTAAACAGCTTATCTTGCTTATACCTTTTTTTTTAAAACGCGAAAATGTGTAGTTTAATGAAAATATGTTGCAGAAAAAAATTATACCTGGAAAGTGTTGGTTCAATACAAATGCATCTTGTTTTTAAGCCAACGCGGGAAAGGTAGATCCAGTTCAGTTTCCTAACAACAATAAAATGCTGATGGACACACTCAACATCTCATGGCCTGTTGCCTTAATTTAGACAGAATCCAGGCCAGGGAAGACATAGGAAGATGATGAAAGGATAGAGATGTAATTGAGGGCAGATTGGTCATAAGTGGAGTTTGAAGAGTTAGCATGTAAGGGGGATCCTTGCTTTATTTTTATTTATTTATTTAACATCTTTATTGGAGTATAATTGCTTTACAATGGTGTGTTAGTTTCTGCTTTATAACAAAGTGAATCAGCTATACATACACATACATCCCCATGTCCCCTCCCTCTTGCATCTCCCTCCCACCCTCCCTATCCCACCCTCCCTATCCCACCCCTCTAGGTGGTCACAAAGCACCGAGCTGATCTCCCTGTGCTATGCAGCTGCTTCCCACTAGCTATCTATTTCACATTTGGTAGTGTATATATGTCCATGCCACTCTCTCACTTCGTCCCAGCTTACTCTTTCCCCTCCCCGTGACCTCAAGTCCATTCTCTACGTCTGCATCTTTATTCCTGTCCTGCCCCTAGGTTCGTCAGAACCATTTTTTTTTTAGATTCCATATATATGTGTTAGCTTACGGTATTTGTTTTTCTCTTTCTGACTTACTTCACTCTGTATGACAGACTCTAGGTCCATCCACCTCACTACAACTAACTCAATTTCGTTTCTTTTTATGACTGAGTAATATTCCATTGTATATATGTGCCACATCTTCTTTATCCATTCATCTGTTGATGGACACTTAGGTTGCTTCCATGTCCTGGCTATTGTAAATAGAGCTGCAATGAACATTGTGGTACATGACTCTTTTTGAATTATGGTTTTCTTAGGGCATATGTCCAGTAGTGGGATTGCTGGGTCGTATGGTAACGTTATTTGTAGTTTTTAAAGGAACCTCCATACTGTTCTCCATAGTGGCTGTATCAATTTACATCCCCACCAACAGTTCTTGCTTATATCTTAAGGATAATTTTATTACAGGATTTGAGGGAAAAAATTCAGAATAGAGAAATTATGAGCTCCCAAAACTTTTTTTCAAGAGATGGTGATTGTGATGTGTGTGTGTGTGTGTTCAAATCCTGGAAATACTAAAATAGCTGTAGAAAGAGGAAAGGAAACTTGAGATTAAAAAAAAAATTATTGTTTTACTATGGAAAGTGGTAGGGAAAGGAAATAGGAGTTTGGAAAAGTCTCTTTCCATACAAGTAGAAGTTTCTATCTGTGTACTTGAGAAGGAAGTAATAACCGCAGACGAAAGAACATGGTATGAAAGCAAACAGTGTGACATTTGTAGGGCACAAAGACCGAGTTCTTTCTACTCAAAATAAAATGCTTAAGTTATGCTGTCTGGCAAAGCCCACTGATGTTTGTACTCTGCTTATACCTGGATGTCTTTGTTTCCTGGAGCCCCTAAAAATAAAAGGACATATTCTATGTGGCATTTAGAATTAGTCATCAACTCACCCTGGACCGTTTTCACTAAGAACCTGCTGCCCTTTAGCTTAGGCAGCAATGAGTCATCTTCTCTTCCGGCATTCATGAGCTGATAACCATGAACTTGGAAAACCTTGAAAATTCAAGGTAGCAAGTTTTTGGAAGAATTTTAACAAGAAACTTTAAAATGACGGGTCGATAAGAACTTCTGCGCTTTCTGTGAGAAGGAGTATTTTGTGTGCTCTAGTTTCATTACTGTCGGGTGACGTTAGAACATGGTTCTATTAATTGCACTGGTATTTACTGAAGACAGTACTGGAAATGAATTAAAGCCACAGGCTCAAGAGTCAGGCTGCCTTGGTGACAATCCAGCACTGTACTTATTGGCTGCATAAACCTGTGCCTTGGTTTCCCACTTGTAAGTAGGGGTAGTAATGAATATAACTCATGGGGATATTGTGAACTCAATGAAATGATACATACGGAGAGCTTAAAATAGTTCCTGGCATGTAGTAAGCATTTAATAAGTTATTTTAAACACACACATAGAAAGACCAAAAAAGAGACTTTTATGCTAATTCAACATTCATCTAACTGTTTTGCCCAGTTTCAATACATTGGAAATAAACAACGCCAGGGAAGAGGGGGCCATTATTAAAGAGTATCAAAAAAATGACACAACGATTCTCAAATTGAGGCACTGAGGATCCTGGCATTTCACTTAAGAATACTACTATTTTTAAACAAGTGCTCTGCTAGGTTTTTTTTTAATTAAATATGTTATCAGGGACTTCCCTGGTGGGCCGGTGGTAAAGAATCCTCCTTCCAATGCAAGGGACGCAGGTTCGATCCCTGGTCAGGGAACTAAGATCCCACATGCCGTGGGGCAACTAAGCCCGCGCGCCACAACTACTGAGTTCACGCGCCTCAACTAGAGAGCCTGCGTGCCGTAAACTACAGAGTCCACACGCCCTGGAGCCTGCGTGCCGTAAACTACAGAGTCCACACGCTCTGGAGCCTGCGTGACGCAACTAGAGAAGAGAAAACCTGCATGCCACAAATAGAGAGAAGCCTGAGCACCATGATGAAGAGCCTGCGTGCTGCAACGAAAGAGCCCACGTGCCTCAACAAAGATCCCGCTTGCCGCAGCTGAGACCCGATGCGGCCAAAAATAAAATAAATAATAAATTTTAAAAAATGTTATCAGTAATTTTACTTATTACTTTGTTAAAATGTTGTAACCTGAGATTACTTGAAATACCCTAGGATAACCAAATTAGGAATCACTGTTGTATATAAGAAATGTTCACCAACGGAGGGAGGTGGGATTGGGGGAGTGAGATGTTGGGAGGCAGGATTACTTGGAAAAGTTTTCTAAGTACAAATATCCATCCTCGCTACACTTCCTATAGGTAAAGAACCACTCATACAAAAGAGGGTAAACAACTTAATAGTTGAAATGTTGGAAGTATAATGGCAGTAGCCTGAAATTCTCCAACTTTTGGAATTAACTTTTCCCTTAAGTTACAAACTAAGCAATGCAAACCACATTCTGCATATGATGGGAAAAACAGAGGCTTCTCTGATGTTCCTATGATTTGCTGTAAAGGGAACTTGTGCTCTCCTAGATGCCTGTCACCACAAATTCCTGCTTCTGCCGAATTCTGAATCCCCACTCACTGTCTCCCTTCCTGTGTTCTCACCCCACTGTAGCCATCCTGCACTTGCTTTCTCCTCATTCACCTCAAACACTGATACAAATCACCCGATGTCTGGCTCTCCCTCTCCTTTACTTCATTTTTGCCCTAGCATTTATCATCAGCTGAAAAATTATATAGTGACTTCATGAGGACAGACACTTGGCCTGCTTGGTTTGCTGCTATATCCCTAGTGCCATAACCCATGCAGTAGGAACTCAATGAACGTGTGTGTAATAACTGAGTCATGGATGAAGATGTTTATTATTATCATTTATTTTACCTGTGTAACAGACCTTTATTGTGGACTTCAGTTAATGGAGGTTACTTACACCAGAGCTCAGAACAGGAAACAACTTAAAATGGACCCCTTAACATCTCTGTTTTCCAAGCTCCTGGACCATCCCCCCAGGGAATTTCTCACAAACCTTTCTCTTCGGGCCATGTTTGTGACTTTCTTGGGGCTTCTTTCCCCTTCTCTTTCAGACACCATTTGTCTCTCCTCCTGTCCCAGGTGCAGGGCTTTTCTTTCTCTCAATCCTGATACAACCAGGAACATTTCTGCACAATAGAAGTCCAACTGTTGTGTTTCCAACACTATGTGTCTAAAACTTGATTAATCATAATCCTTGGTCCATGACACAGTGTAACCTTGGTCTAGGCATGGCCTTTATTTATACTTTCATATTTTCTTGTTAAACAATAAATACCTGTATATGTACCACCCGGCATGGAAATGAAAACATTCATCATTTCTAACGTATACCTAAGTTCTCCTCCCTCTCTTGCACCCCGCCTCTCTCCACTGGAAGTCACTATCCGGCCACTTCTATTATTCCCTTAGCTTTTTAGAATGATAGTTTTAACACAATATAAATATTTCTTTAAGGTACATTGGGTAGTTTTAGTCATTTGTAACCTTTTAAAAAAAAATGACGGGGTATATGGTTATATCTAATGCTGAGGGCTTACTTTTTACTCAAATTATATTTCTAGGATACATTTACTTTCATTTTTCTTTGTAGTAAAATATTTCATTGTCTGAATATACCACCATTTATCAGTTCTCCTATTACTGGGTGTGTGGATTTTCCGTAAGTTTTTGCTGTTTCAAACACGAATGCTTCCATGAACACTCTTGTGTATGTCTCCTAATGTATGTGGAAGAATTTCTTTTGAGTATATATCCAAGAGTAAAATTCTTCATCATAGAGTATATGAACCTCTAACTTTAAAAGATAATGCCAAATTACTTTCCAAAGTAGTTGAACCAATTTATACTCCCACCAGCAAAGTATAAGCTAGTCTATTAATCCACAATTCTCGCCAATATTTGATGATATTAGACATATTCAATTTACTAATGGATTGGGTTTAAAATTGTATCTCACTGTGTTCTTAGTAGGTTGTAAATGCTCCTTAAATATTCTTACTATCAATTCTTTGCGAAGGTGTTGCAAATATTTTGCCTCCATTTAGTTTTTTCACTTTCTTAAAGATATCTTTCAATATATAGAACATTTTAGTTTCATATGTCGAATTTATTTTATGAGCGAGATCTGCTATCATAAATGTTCAAGGGGTAGCCTTGAAAGATAATGATAAGGGAAGTCCCCCCCAAGCGGGTAGTGCTTCAGGCCGTGTACCTGACCATCCACTTCGAGTGAAGAAAGAAGCCACCCAAGGTTAGAATATACATGGACTCATGGTCAGTGGCAAATGCTTGGTCCGCTGGTTAGGGACTATGCTAATTTCCTAGAGCTGCCATACGAACTGCCACAAATTGGGTGCCCTTTTAAAAACAGTCCTTCATAGTTCAAGGTGGCCAGAAGCCTGAAATCAAGGTACCAGGAGGGTTGGTTCTTTTGGAGGCTCTGCAGAAGAAACCATCCCAAGCCTCTCTCCCAGCTTCCGGTGATTGCCGGCAATGCTTAGCATTCTGTGGCTTTAGACTTATCACTTCAATCCCTGCCTGTATCGTGACCTCGCTGCCTTCTCCTTGCATCTCTCAGTGTCCTCTCCTTACAAGAGAACAGTCACTGGACTTAGGGCCCACCTTGATGTCATCTCAAGATTTTTAACCAGTTACATCTACAAACATACTATTTCCAAATAAGGTCACATTCGGAGGCTCTAGGCAGACATGAATTTCCAAGAGAAACTGTTAAATCCACTACAAGTTCTAAAAGGAGAAAGACTAAACGATCAGGAAAAAGAAAGGCCAGGAAGCAGGCATATCACTGGACATGCGAGAACAACCATGAATTATGAAGAGTTTTACAACTCACAACACCCACCCAAGAGCACCAACATGGAAGGGGCTCTGAACAGCCAGGTAGACAAAATGACTGAGCCAGTCCCTGGCCAGCTGTGACACTAGTCATTCCCTGGCACCACCATCCACTGGCAGCACAATGGGCAAGCGAGTGAAGTAGCTTTGTGTCAGGGAGGAAGGCGATGCATACGACCGGCATAGAGTCCCATTCACTAAGGTGATTTAGCTACTGCCCCTGGCAAATGCGCAACCTGCACGCAAGAGAGACCATCGCTGAGGCTCCATATCCCATCTCGTTTACCTCACTCGATAATAAATTGTGGAAATTGCTGGAAATCATTTGGAGTAGCTCTAACTTATTACTTTTAATAGTCACATAATACTCCAGGGCATTCCAAGGCTTTTCCTGCTATGGCTTACCTTCTCATTGCAACACCCTATTAAATTCCTCTTGTGGTAGGAAAGTGGGACCAGAAGCCAAGAGCGATAGATGGTGAGGACACCTGAGAAGAACCTGCCTGAGTAGCACCTCCCCCATCAAACAACATACGCTTCCTGTTCTTCTGCTCCAATTTCACGTTATATATCTAAATTTAACAGCTCAGAGAAGAGTTGGATTTCTTCAGCTGATAAATTTAATTCTGGGAATTGAGATATATATATATATATATATATATATATATATATATGCATTGTTTGCTTGTTTGTTTTTGCGGTACGCGGGCCTCTCACTGTTGTGGCCTCTCCCGCTGCGGAGCACAGGCTCCGGACGTGCAGGCTCAGCGGCCATGGCTCACGGGCCCAGCCGCTCCGCGGCATGTGGGAGCTTCCCGGACCGGGGCACGAATCTATGTCCCCTGCATCGGCAGGCGGACTCTCAACCACTGCGCCACCAGGGAAGCCCCGAGTTATATATTTTAAAATCATTTTTGGCCACAAGTTAATAAAGCCACTGTTCTTTCAAATAAATGATGAAAACAGAGAAGCTCTTTGAAAACCTTTCCGTGACACTTGGCCCTAAGACAATATTGCTGAAAAAGTTAGCTGCAGAAACATTCTCAGAGTCACTGTGAGTAGAAGGTCAAAAGTAAGCATACAAATTCTGGCGTGAAAGTTCATGTAGGTCCTTTTGAGGATCACTGTATATGCACACATAGCTCTCACTGATAAACGTCCAATCGATTTAGGAAGGGGACGTAGAGATGGTGTAAGAGACACACTGGTCTACCTTCCGGCTGTCCACAGAAAAGCAGCAGCTGCTGCCGGTTGCCCTTACATGGCATTGTTTCCTGTTGTCCCCAAGTGAATTCTGCCAGGACACACTGGGGCAAGCGGTACTTGCCATTTCCTGGAAGACAACCACAGGCCAACTCTACAATTACTCAGAGGCCCCAAGTACCACAGCAGTAATCAGGCATCGGTCACCGGAAGAAAAGACGTATTGGGCTCTGGGTAGATATGTTGGGCATGGAGGGTGAAAGGTCCAAACCGCACCTGGTCAGGTCCTACCAGGAAAACATTGCCTCCACAGATGCTGTGAGAAACATGTCTACATGAGACAGCTGATGACCACCTCAAACTGCTCTGCTGTCCAGAATATGTGAGTGGGAGCAAAATTTCATGGAAGTGAACAAAGATTTCTGGAATGTTTAGCGATGCAGTTTATATTGGCAACAAACCCTGTGTTAGGTTAAGCTAAGTAGTTTTTCAGCTGCCTTGTCTTGCATAACTGTTTCTCAGACTGAAAAATCACTGCTCTACCAGCTAACAGCTAGTTTTAAATGACTTCGAGGAAGAATCCACCAACAATTTCATTTCCCTGCAATGCAACAAGCAGTGTATTAGCTATGGTTAACATCAGCATTTGTAATTTCATAACAAACCAATTCTGATACCATGTCTAAAACACTAGGCTATTTGCGATCACTTCCCTTGGAAGTTGTAACCCTTCATTACCATAAATAATAATTCAGATTGCCTTCTAAAGCACAGCTACTGGGAATTCCCTGGTGGTCCAGTGGTTAGGACTCTGCTTCTACTGCAGGGGGCACAGGTTCAATCCCCGGTTGGGGAGCCAAAAAAGAAAATAATTTAAAAAGTAAAGCACACCTACTTTTCTTGAGCAAAAACGAAATTATTGTACATGATTTGATTTTTATTGTCTCAAGAAATTTCTGTAACCTTTCAAAAGTGGTTTTTGAACTTTATCCCAGAAACTCTCTCTTCATAAGAAATCTTGCCAGAGGGATAAACAGATAAAAGCAGAACTGCTCTGATGAAAGCATGTTCTCTCCTCCTTGCATTATTCCCCACAAAATAAAATAAATAAATAAATAATGAATTGTCATAGTTGATGAGTTAATGTGATCCTTATTTTTTAAATTTTTATTTTGAAATAATTATAGACTCACAAGAAGTTGCTAAAATAGTACAGAGAGGTCCTGTGAACCCTTCACCCAGCTTCCCCCCAAAGTAACATCTTGTATAACCATAGTGCATTATCAAAACCAGGAATACTGTTAACTAGAGTACAGACTTTACACAGATTTCACATATACCCACTGTTTTGTATGATTCCATAGATTTTGTTCACATGTATAGATTCCATCACCACAAAACTCCCCTGCGATACCCCTTTGTAGTCACAACCTCCCTCTATCCCCATCTCTCCTGAACCCCTAGCAACCATTGATCTGTTCTCTCCTGACCTGATCGCTATCATTTTGCTGTTTCAAGAATGTGATATACATGGGATCATATAGTAGGCAACCTTCTGAGATTGACTTTTTTCTCTTAGCATAATGCCTTGAGATCTGTCCAGGTTGATGTGTGTATCAATAATTCATTCCTTTGTATTTCAGAGTAGTGTTCCACGGGATAGATTTACGTCGGTTTCTTTATCCATTTACCTTTCGAAGGACATTTGGGTGTTTCCAATTAGGACTGTTAAAATTAAAGTTGCTAAAAAATTTGTGTACAGGTTTTTGTGTGAACGTAAGTTTTCATTTCTGTAGGATAAATGTCCAAGACTGCAATTGCTAGGTTGTATGGTAAGTTTATGTTTAATTTTCTAAGAAACTGCAAAACTGTTTTCCAGAGTAATTGCCCCCTTTTGCATTTCTACCAGCAATATATGAGATCCAGTTTCTCTACAATCTTGTCAGCATTTAATATTATCAGTATTTTCCACCAGGCTAATTGGTGTGTAGTAATCATGTATTTTTAGATCAATATAATCTTTCCTTTCTTTGTACATCCAATTGAAAATTGAGAACTGTTTAAATAATCAAGAATAGTGCTTCCCAGTCGCATAGCACAGGGAGATCAGCTCCGTGCTTTGTGACCAGCTAGAAGGGTGAGATAGGGAGGGTGGGAGGGAGGGAGACGCAAGAGGGAAGAGATATGGGGATATATGTATATGTATAACTGATTCACTTTGTTATAAAGCAGAAACTAACGCACCATTGTAAAGCAATTATACCCCAATAAAGATGTTAAGAAAAAAAAAAAGAATAGTGCTTCCTAAACATAAAATTAGCATCAAAATACATGTAATGATATGAAACCAAGGGTAGTTATTTCAGACCGAATCTCAATGGACGGCTTTTACTGAGATCAATGATCTGGTCCCAACTCTAAAAATTTAGAAACTTTATATTTTTCATTGACCTAAATAGGCATTGAGCCATGCCAAATAATCTGCTAAAAGACTTAGCAGCAGGCTAGAATATCAGGAATGACAAAATCAGGCAAACTTTGCCCATTTCCTCTGGCATGGTGGGTCTACATAAGATCCCAAAACTCAGAGCAAGAAAGAAAGCACCGGACATGGATGTTCCTGCAGGCATTTTTATAAAGTTATACTAGTCTGATAGAAGGCTCCCTTCACCTTAGATATTCCCTAGTGAACCGCAATCCCAGTCTATAAGATGAAATCATCCTTTGGCCATGACAATCTAAAGAAAAAGGTCCAATTTTAATCCCCTTTCTACAGCGGGGTCACTTATCTTCTTTTGGATTTAACACTGCAACATGAACCTGTTTCTTTCAATTTCCATTAACATGCTGATTCCGAAGTGTACTGACTAATTTTCATTTATTATATTTCAAAATGCTGACTTCCTAAGGATGCTTGGACTTACTCTCATGGCGGAGTAAATACCTCTAAGCTGTAAGGTAATTCTAAACTTGTAAATAATCAATTGCAACTTTAGCATGTAATTTTTTAAAGACTGTTTTATATATAAAAGCAGTACATGCTCACAGTAAATAATTCAATGCAAATCTTGAGTTTGTCATTTCCTGATATGATTGTATTGACCTTCTGTTGGCATTTTAATATAGTTATCTTTTATCCTAAATTTCAGTGTCTGTTATACTTTGGTGTCTACATCACTCCATCCATGGACTGATGATGTTAAAACCCTAACTATAGGTTATGTGGATAACCACATTGGTACTTGTTCGAATTCTAATCATACAAAATAGTATCTAAACACAAACCCCAAAGAGCTCTGGTAATTGATAATATTCCAAATATAACTGCAAGTTACTTCTGATCACTAGAGCAAGGCCTTCATCATGGCACAAAGTATGAGAAAAAGACTTGGAAAATGTTTTAAAGCACAAAATATAATGTAATCTCTTAAATTTAAATTGATCTACCTCAAAGGCTGATGTATTTCCTTTCTAAAAATGTCTTCATTACATTCAAACTGATTTAAATTGTCTTCCTTTATGATTGTGGTTGAATGCAGTGCCATTTTTATTGAGCTAATTTGGCTGTATTTGTTATAGGCTAAGAGGTCCCAAAGTCTAGTAGCTAATGCAAGATAGAGGTTTATTGCTGTTTCACATGTAAAAGTCCAGAGATGGTCCAAGGTTTATAGGGCATCTCTGTCATCCTCATTATGAACCTTCCATCTCTGGGTCTAAAGTGGCTGCTTCAGAACCCTCCATCATGACTACATCCCAGTTAGTAAGAAGAAAGAAAGGAAAAGAAGTGTGCATTACCCATTTCTTTTACTGGTGTGACCTAGAACTGGCACACATCACTTCCGTTTTCATTCTATTGTCAAGAATTTAGTCATAAGGGCACAGCTAACTACAAGTGGATCTGGGAAATAAAGTCTCCAGCTGAAAAGCAGAGTGCCCAGCTATGACCCGGGAGTTTTAATATTAAAGAAAGAGGGACAGAATAGATATTGGTAGACAACTCATGATCTCTTCTGCAATGACTAGCTATTCCTCAGTTATAACCAGCTCCCCAGCCCTTTCATTATTTTCAGTACTTCACCAAGTCCAAGTACCAATGAAATGAACTGGAAAACTGGAACTTTTGCCCTCAAAGATGCTATTCAAATTACAACCCAAGGAATTTCAATACTGCTTCTGTAGTCAAGAATCTGAAGTACATCCTCTTCCTCTAATATCTTGATAACACTCACTCATTTCTATTGATAAGTGATTGCACTTCAGTGATAAGCAAAGGAATACGGATAGGAAGGTGAAGGAAATTGCTTTTAAAAACTGTAAACAGGGCTTCCCTGGTGGCGCAGTGGTTGAGAGTCCGCCTGCCGATGCAGGGGACGCGGGTTCGTGCCACGGTCCGGGAAGATCCCACATGCCGCGGAGCGCCTGGGCCCGTGAGCCATGGCCGCTGAGCCTGCGCGTCCGGAGCCTGTGCTCCACAGCGGGAGAGGCCACAACAGTAAAAACAAACAAACAAAAAACAAAAAAACAAAAAAACCCCTGTAAACAGAAGTCTGCTTAAGAGTAAAGCTTATGGGGTTTTTTTTCCCAAACTTCTCACATTGTCTAGTAATATAGTAGTAGCAGCAGAAGCAATGGTGGCAGTAATAGTAGTAGTAGTAATTGTAGTGTTAAATAAGAGTAATAGAAGATGCCGTTATTGCACGCTTGTTATATGTCAGGTCTTCCCTAAGTTACTTGCTTATACCATTTTGTTGGATCCTCTTAAGAGTCCTTTGCAGTAAGTAATTTGCCTCTTGAAAATGAAGCTGAAACAAAATAAGGTGAAGCGTCTTGTCCCAAGTTGCACAGCAAGTAAGTCATAAAGCGAGAATTTTAATATAGGAAGCCTGGTCGCCTATATTATAGGTCCCTAAGAGATACCCTTTATTAAGGCACCATGCTAGATACTTGACGTGTTTATTAGCTCATTTTATCCTCATCTAATCTCTCGGTACTATCCACAGATGGGAAAACTGAGGATGAAAAAGAGGAATAACTTTCCTTAAGTCATACGGCTCTTAAATAATGAAGCAAAGGTTTAAACCCAGGCAGTCTGATTCCTATCCTCCAAGTTAATCCAGAGCCCAGGCTCAGAGCTGTGCTCCCTATCAACACCCCCATCCTGGAGAAGAATGCACAAACTAATATGACCTTATCATCTTCTAATAACATTTCCGTCTGCTTCCTAATTCAGTCAGAACAAACTGGGATGTCAAGTGCAAACAGCTGCCCAGGGGTGAACAGGTGGGTTTGTAACACTAGATTTGTTTTGATGAGTCATCTTTGTCTTGTGTCTGGTAAAGATGAAGTTGTTTTGTCTCACTGTGGCCCTGAGAGGTATTTAAGGTTATATCCAGAGATATCTTGAGTTTGTCATATTTGTCTGATGATAAAAATAGAACCAGATGGCATGCTGCATGTATGAATAGGAGGGTTGAGTGCAGAGAGGTGGAAGATACGAGAGATCAAGTGTGTGGTGCGTAGTGTCTCAGCCACACCATTGCAATGTTTTCCCTTTTCTCTCCTCTCCCTGTCACACACACATTCCTAAAATCCACTGGAAACAGTTGCCTATCAGCGTCTATATCCAAGCATTTTCTTGCACCTCAGATGCCCATCAGCAAGGTCAACCCTAGGAACATTTATGAAGTGCAATACATATCACTGCTTCCCCCCATCTCTGTTTTCCTTCTGTACTTGTTTTGTGGTGTCTTCAAGCTGCTCTCTTGACAATCACAAATTCCTCCTGAGGGCTCCTGTCCTAACTACAACTGTCCCTGCTGTGTTTAACCAACTCATTCTTTTATTAATCAAATATATAAGGAGTGGCTACTGTGAGCTGGGGACTGTTCTTGGCTCTTGAGATACATTACTGAGCAAAACAGACAAAAATCTCTGCCCTTGAGAAGTTTACATTCCAGCAGAGGTAGACAGAATATAAACACGTTGCATCATAAATGAGTAAATTACTTAGTTTGTTAGAAGATCATTACTATTGTGTAAAAGTGGACAGAAGTTGAGCAGGGGAGAAGGAGAAAAGGATCAAGAGAGCTGTGGGATGAAAGCAAAGGTGTGGTTTGCAATATTAAATAGAGCAGTCCCAAGAGGTCTCTTGGAAGAGAAGTTGCAGCAAGGATTTGAGGTTGTGAGAGAATGAGCCAGGTGGATAAAGTAGAAAAGAACATAAGAAAGAACAAGTTCAAAGGCCCCGGGCCAGAGTGATCTGAAGGGTTTGAGGTGCAGCAAGGAGGCCAGTGTTCCAGAGCAGGGTGAGTGGGTGAGGGGAGAGCAGTGGGGCGTGAGGTCAGCGAGACCAGGCTCATCGTAGCCTCTGGACTTTGCAGACCAATGTCAGGACTTTAGATGTGAAATGGGTGAAATGGGAAGTAAATTACATTTTCTCTTGAATTTAATTGATCTAGACAGAATATTTCTCCTTTTTTAAGAAAACATGTAAAAACCTAAGAAATGACATAATGGGAGGACCAATGACCGCCCCAGCCCAGTCTTCTACATCTCAAGTGTTTCCAGCCTGCTGAGTGGAAGAGCCTTGTGCTAGATCCTAATCACTAAACTCCCCTTAAAAAGCTTTGACGACTTAAGTAGAAATGCATATAAGCTCACCTTAAAATATATTATTTTAGTTTGCATAACTCTGTGAGAAGATGTTCTGTATGTTGAAGCTGGAAGGTTCCAACCCTTCAAGCTTACCAACTGGGTTCTACATTTGGGTAGCAGTCACTATTACCATGCCCGCCCTATGTCCCCGTGAACCCAAGACCTCTATAAAATTAAAAAACAAGCAAACATAGTTTCTTCAAACAGCAATTTGACGATTTCGGTGTCTTAGACATTAGGAGCCTAGTTTAAAGCCACAAAGTTCTCTTTTCAGCCCCAGGTTAATATTTAGGTGAAGTGATTCTTTTCTTTGGGTTTCATTTTTTAAGCTGATTGCTGTTTATCCATTACTGAAATAAGAAGGACGAGATGGAGTAAAATGAATAAACATCCAAGGGGAAATATTAGGACGAAAATGTTAGGACGACACATTTAGGACGAAATATTAGGACGAAAATATTAGGACGAAAATTAGGGGAAATGTTAAGACAAAGAACAGTTTATTCATCTAAATCTGTCTTATAAGGACACTATATTTGTTCAGGAAAAAGTGCCAGCAAGCTTCTTGGGTGAAGGATGAGACCCCAAGGGAATGCTTGAGTAACAAAAGATAGTTGATGAAATAAGCAGAGAATTAAGGGAGAAGGGATGAGAGGTTGGAGCAAAGCTATCCTTCAGGAAGAGAAAGGAGCCAGGGAAGCCAGGGAAAAGGACAGAGAGGGAGGAAATACTGTGGAACAGGACAGCCACGGAGAGACTGAGAAGAGCAAACAAGACAGCTGTGGATTTTTCACATGGATTTCTGCACTGCGTGTCTTGTGACCTTCTCTCTGTGACCCCACAGAGGGACAGCTGACATAGAGGTTTTAAGCACCCTTAAATTATTTAAACTTTAAAAAAAAGCAGGCCTGAAGCAATACAGCCACAAAATCTGGAGACATATAATTCTCTCTTAATAAATACTAATAATTCTCGCACTTAGGGATTTTTAGTGCTTGAGTGGTTTACGGTGCTTTATGGTCATTATGTCCTCCCAGTGAAGGAGGAAATGGGTACCTGTTATTGACTCTAGGTTGCATACGATGACATCACCAAGGCCACAAGAAAGCAAATGGCTTGGAAGAGAAAGAGGAAAATGCTAACTATATTATCGGTAAGGGTTTCTCGACTTCAGTACCACTAGCATTTTGGACAGGAAAATTCTTTGTTGGGATGTTGAGGGGTAGGGGATCCCATCCTGGCCATTAGAGAATGCTTAGCCGCATCCCTGGCTGAAGCTAAGTAGCACTCAGATGCCAGTAGCGCCTTCCTAGTCATGACAATCAAAAATGTCTCCAGGGGCTTCCCTGGTGGCGCAGTGGTTGAGAGTCCGCCTGCCGATGCAGGGGACGCGGGTTCGTGCCCCGGTCCGGGAGGATCCCACATGCCGCGGAGCGGCTGGGCCCGTGAGCTGTAGCCGCTGGGCATGCGCGTCCGGAGCCTGTGCTCCGCAACGGGAGAGGCCACAACAGTGAGAGGCTCACGTACCGCAAAAAAAAAAAAAAAAAAAAAAATCAGAAATAAAAACTAAATTTCAAAATTCTGATGAGATAGGATCCTAACGCCTTTGCAGTGACTATGTGGATATTTTGCATAGAAAAGAGACTATTTTCTATAAATTGGTGTTTGTTGATGTGATCAAGAAATGTAAACCCATTTGGAAAAAATGTATCAATTGCTGAAGGAACTGAAAGTCTGAATCTTTTATTCCCTTGGTCAAAAGGTGAGCTTATCCCTTCCCCTCTTCCTTTTAGTGAAATAAAGACATAATTTGAAAATGCACCTACCCATTTGGCTCAATGGTTAAGTCTTGTCTGGCTGTAGTGTAAAAATAGACATTCCTCTGTCTGAACATGAAAATAGTACTTCCCCGACAAAAGCCAACATCTTAGAGCTGCAAAAGATGTTTACTTTTATATAAAAGCCTTTTCCTCTGGTGTTTATCTTGGGATAGTGTAGGTGTTCTAGCAGAGGTAAGCAGGTATATAAGGCTCAGAGACAAACCTATAGGTGCATGCTTCCTGCAGCAGGTGAGAAAGTTTGGTCACAATTTTCTACATGTTAGGTTGAGAATATATACTGGTATAATGGATATCCTCCTCTTTCAAAAAGTTGTAGATGTATTAAAATAATAATCGTGATCATAACTAACTGTCTAATCTTTGTGGAACACTTTATATTCATTCAACAAACAGTTATTGAAGACTTGCCATGCACATTTCAGGCCATATTGTTTCTCACTCTGCCATTGTAGGGTAGAATCAACCATAGTCAAGACGTTAAAAGATGAATCTGGTGTGTTCCAATAAAACTTTATTGACAAAAACAGGGGGTCATAGTTTGTCGACCCCTGAAATAGGGTAAAAGGAATCGGAGTTCAAGGGAGCCATCAATTTTAAACAGGATGATCAAGGTGAGCCTCACTGAGAAGGTAACATTCAATGAAAAACTAGAAGGAGGTGAAAAAGTCAGACATCTGATCATATAGAGGAAGGGCATTCCAGGCAGAGGGAGCAGCCAGTGCCAAAGTCCTGTGGCAGCAATGTGTCTGGTGTGTTTAAATCTCGGGAAGGAGCTCAGTCTGGTTAAGACAGAATGAGTGAGTTACTCTATTTGTAACCACTCTCAGCTTGTATCTCCAATTCTTTTTTCCTCTTTCTTCCCTGGTTCCCCCCTCTGTTAAATGAAACGTGTTTTACTACAATAAGTAAGGGCTCAGGAACAGGTCTTTCCTGACCTAGGAAAGGTAAGTAGCTTTTATACATGCTTTGTTTTCTTCCCATTAAGGCCTTATTTCAACTCAATCCTGAGAACAGGGGTGAGAGAAGAAGACAAGAACACCAAACCACAGAGGTTTCCCTCTAGGAATGTTTTACCAATGCGTTCTAATCCTCAGCACAGCTGTCATAATGAAGGATTATAATCAAAAAGGAATTATAAAATACTGCCTTCTTATTCACTTGGCCTGTTTATTCCTGTGTGTCTGTAACAGGCCACTGATAGTAATAATTTACAGAACCAGAAGACAGGGCTATTATTTCTAAATTGTATATAAACCTATCTTCTAGGAAGAACTCTCTAATTCTTGATCCTGATGTGCTGCAAAGGAGGAATCACGTGAGCCTCCGAATGCCACCAGAGCAAAGCCAGTCTGTGTTCTCAAGTCCACAGGCTCACCCAGAGTGGACCTGTATACCTGTGTCTGTGAGTGAGACCCCACGTACATGAGCAAGGCTTGGTGGAGGTGATAATACGTGTGAAATCATTTTTCACGTAATGTCTGATGGAGGCAGCTTGTAATGCAGTGCAAGTATTGGAATAATAACTTTTAATCTATTCCCCATCTTGTTCCACAAAAACATGTTTATTTTGAAAGAATAACGTAGACAAGAGATAGAGGGTGAAACAAAAGCCTGGGTAAGGCTGCCCAAACCTCAGTGTCCTCTCAAGCCTTGCCCCATCCCTTCCCCACCTGTACCTACACTTCAGCTCTCCTGGAATTCCTCTTCCAGTTGCCAGAATGTACGGTGCTGCCCCCTTCTGGTCAGGAATGCCAGTGCCCCATCCCTGCTACTCAGGTCACTCCTACTCATTCTTGGGTCCAAAGGGCACTTTTTCAAATTAAGTCCAGTCCCCCTGTTATGTGTCTCCTGCTATGAAGCTTCCTTTCCTTCATAGCACTTTTCAGTTTGCAGTTTACACATTCACCTGAGTAATTAATGAATATCTGTATCGTCCACTAAACTGGAGGCTTCAGGAGGACAGAAATCCTCTACTTGTGCTCCCCAACGTAGCCAGCAGTGCCTGGCCTAGAACGGGCACTTCATAAATATTTGTTGACTAAAAGAAGCCTCCCAGCCGTCAAAGGAAAGAGAGAAGCGTGCTGCTTTAAAACATTTACAAAGTTAACGAGGAAGAGCAAACAGGTTTTCCAAGCAAAGCACAGCTTTTCCTGTGTTCTGAGCAAATTTTCTCCCGTAGATTCTCATAAACAGAACATTGTGTGAATTTGTAGATAATATCTTTATGTTGATATAATAATTCATTTTAAAGAGCTGCCTCTTAAAGCATCCCTCAGTACAGGCCTATGACAACACGCCAAATCCCAATTCAATATAAATAATTCTTAAAGGGGAAGAACAAGGTGATCCATGAGTACAGTCTCCTCAGGGTTCTGGTTTAATGCAAAGGTAAAATCACGTTAGTGAAATTGAGGGAGAGGGATGGTCTGTCCTTCAGGCCCTCCTCCCTTAAATATTTCTTCCAGTTAGGATTAAGGTATGATCGGACAGCTGAGAGTTCAAGGTTATAGTCTATGTGAAAATATGAATGGCAAACCCACACTCATTCTTTGGCAATCACCTGGAAGGGGTATGGTTATTCAGTTGACTGTTGTTCAGAATGGAGCATGAGCCCAGCCGGAGAATGATTCATGAGTTCCATTCATTTGTGAAAGATGACCATGGTTCATACTCCCCTCTTGTGGCCACTTTCCAGTTTACTGGCTTTCAAGTATACTACAGGAGCTCAGTAAGGCAAGTGAGAAATCAAATTCCTTTAGGTAACCTTGGAATCACTCCTTCTTCAGTCATTCTAGAACGTCAGACCAATTTTTTTTTTTTTAATTGGCAGGATGTTTAACAGCATCTTAAAACAACGGTCAATAGACTTTGTATTAACTTTTTAGTAATCAGTGTTTTAAAATGTTTTAAAAGCTCAACATGTGGGGTTTCCCTAGTGGCGCAGTGGATCCGCCTGCCAATACAGGGGACACGGGTTCAATCCCTGGTCCAGGAAGATCCCACGTGCCGCGGAGCAACTAAGCCCGTGCGCCACAACTACTGAGCCTGCGCTCTAGAGCCCGTGAGCCACAACTACTGAGCCTGCTTGCCTAGAGCCTCTGTTCCGCAACAAGAGAAGCCACCGCAATGAGAAGCCCACGCATCGCAATGAAGAATAGCCCCCGCTTGCCACAACTAGAGAAAGCCCGTGCACAGCAACAAAGCCCCAAAGTAGCCAAAAATAAACAAAAAATTAAAAAAAAAAAAAAAAGCTCAACATTTGAGCTAAAGCTGGTGGAGAGTTTGCTGCAAATACATTAGAGGTCTGGTCATTCCTTACACATTACCCTTCCTTAATTATATTTGCCTTACCTCAATTTAGTCCCCCTCAAGTAGCACATCAGTAGATGTGGAATTTGGGAGGAGTGTGGGAAGGAATGATCTGGTGGATGAAGCAATCAGTAGAGTTACAAATGCTCATACTACAGATGTTTATTGAGTACTTGCCTCATCGGGAATCAAGGTTATATAAAAAATAATCCCTGCCTTAAAATACTACCAGGTAAGGGAGAAGGGGACCTGTATACACATAACTATATTACATGATAAAAAAGCAATACACTCCAAGTGAAACTTTAAATTAATATGCTAGTGCCCTCGGACACAGGGCAAAGCCAGAGGTGGGGAGTGTAGGCGACGGTAATGTGCTGCTTCTTCTGAACCAACACATTCTAGTGCAGGACAAATATGGACAGAGCGCTTACTCTGCATCAGGTGTTCTAAGCACTTTATCAAAAATAGGGGCTTCCCTGGTGGCGCAGTGGTTGAGAGTCCGCCTGCCGATGCAAGGGACGCGGGTTCGTGCCCCGCTCCGGGAAGATCCCACGTGCCGCGGAGCGGCTGGGCCCGTGAGCCACGGCCGCTGAGCCTGCGCGTCCGGAGCCTGTGCTCCGCAACGGGAGAGGCCACAACAGTGAGACGCCCGCGTGGAGAAAAAAAAAAAAAAAGTATGCTATTCACTTCACACCCATTAGGACGGCTGATGGCAAAAAGAAAACAACAAGTGTTTGCAATGATGTGGGGAAACCGGAATCCTTGCGTCCTATTGTTGAGAATGTAAAGTGGTAAAGCAACTGTGGAAAACAGTATGATCATTCCATTCGTCCAAAAACTTAAAATAGAATTACCATATCATCCAGCAATTCCACTTCCTGGTATATTACCAAAATAATTGAAAGCAGGGACTCAAAGAGATAGTTGTATACCCGTGTTCATAGCAGCAAAAATAAGCAATGACAAAAGTGTATTGAATAGAAACAACACAAGTGTCCACTGACAGATGCATAGATAAGCAAAATGTAGAATATACATACAACAGAATATTATCCAGCCTTAAAAAGGAAGGAAATTCTGACATGTGCTGTGACATGGATGAACCTTGAGGGCTTTATGGTAAGTGAAATAAGGCAGTCACAAGAAGAATACAAACACTGTGCATTTCCACTCATATGAGGTACTTAGAGTAGTCAAAATTGTACTGACAGAAGCAGAATGGTAGTTCCAGGACTTTGAGGGATGAGAGGGAATGGGGGGGTTATTGTTGAATGGGTATAGAATTTTAATTTTACATGGTGGAGAGTGATAGAGATGGATGGTGGCAATAGTTACACATCAGGATGAATGTATTTAATATCACTGGACACTTGAACATGGTTAAGATGGTAAATTTTACCCTATGTGTATTTTACCACAATTAAAAATTCTTTAAAAAAATATGCTATTGGGACTTCCCTGGTGGTCCATGGGTAAAGAATCTGCCTTTCAGTGCAGGGGACGTGGGTTCAATCCCTGGTCGGGGAAATAAGATCCTGCATGTTGCGGGGCAACTAAACCCACGCTCCACAACTACTGAGCTCTCGCACCTCAACAAGAGAGCCCGCATGCCGCAAACTACAGAGCCCACACGCTCTGGAGCCAGCACGCCACAACTAGAGAGAAGCCAGCGCACCGCAACTAGAGAAAAACCCGAGCAGACAGTGCGCCGTAACAAAAAGATCCCGCATGCCTCAACAAAGATCCCGTGTGCCTCAACAAAGATCCCGTGTGCCGCAACTAAGACCCAATGCAGCCAAAAAAAGAATAATAAGGAAAATAAATAAATATTTTTTTAAAATATGCTATTGAAGTTCAGAGAAAGAATAACTTCTCATCAGAGGTAGCAGAGAAGGCTTCTTGGAAAGGAAGGATCTATCTGGGCCTTGAAAGATTGGTAGGATTTAAGCATGAAGGTTTCAGGTAGAGGAAGCCACCTACGCAAAAGGATAGAGGCAGAAAATTACAGAGCAAGGAACAGAGATGACATTCAGTGAAGTGAATGGAAGATAGTACATACTGTGGCAGACGGCTTTCCACGCCTGGCTCATGTGTTTAGAAGAGACTTGGAAGGCAGTGAGAGGCTATTGAAAGCTTCTAAGCTGGACAGTGACATGATGTGAGTTACACTTTGAAAGGATGAATTTTCTTTTTAATATGGTTCAAGGTGGATCGAATTGGGGAGGGAACAAGTATTGAATACCTGGAACCAAGGTCAAAAATTACTGTTCAGTGGCTCAGTCCAGCTCATAGACCTGTTTTATCTGGCCTAAGGAGTGTTGGTCAACATTTAAAGATCAAATAAAGTTTCAGATTTCTGGCTTCTCTTTAAAAGGACAAAATGGTCTGGCAACACGGGACGGTCATTTCCCCGTGGCAATAAGGATGCAAAAGCACAGCAGCTGCTGCCCCCTTTAGATGGACCATACTTTCCAGTTCCCAAGTTGTCCTGGGTGTGTGGCTTTCTTACTCCTGACCTTCCTTATTAATTCACGTGACCTCCCTGGCCCTTGGGGCAATCACATTTGCAAATGTGAGTCCAGAGGGAGAAAAGAGTCAGCTGTGAGGTGACCAGGCCATTCCATGAGGAATGTGATCATAGGAATGAAGAAGAGAATATGTGCTAGAGATACTTGTCCTGCTGTTTTTGCTGAATCTCAACTAACTATTAACATACAACCTGAGGAGAGCTAACAAAATGGAAAAAATTTATAATTATGAAAAATGTAACTACATTTTCTCAGAAAATAACTATAATATTTTCAGAAAGTGTTTCTGCCTTCTTCCTTTACAAGAGTTTTTAGAGAAATGAATGCTGTTCAACAGGAAAACGTAAATGACTCAGTTTCTCCAACCATGAATTATAATAGCCAATTGATTACACCACAGTAAATTGTATCTTTTTAAGCATGAGGTATGCTGAAGTCAATTGGTGAGGCTCTTTAGTCAAGGGGGCAAAACTGATTCTTGGGAGAGGCAAAAAATCCTAATATTTTTATATATAAAACACAGCTATACATGGGAACATATGTATATGTATAACTGATTCACTTTGTCATAAAGCGGAAACTAACACACCATTGTAAAGCAATTATACCCCAATAAAGATGTTAAAAAAAAAAACACAGCTATAGATATAGTACATAAATGAATATACAGTATATCCATTGTCACAATTTCATGAGTTGGGAGCAGGGAGCGCTCAGGAAAAAAATTGTCCAAAGGGCCCTTAGGAGAGTGATAATGAAAAGAAAAATTTGAGAAATACTAGATTAGAGAGAACAGGCATTGTTCAAATTATCCTTTGTGTCTCCATTTGAGTTGCCAGCCAGTTAATGGCAGTGAGACTCCAATTAGTCCCCATCAGGCTCTCTTACCATTTGCTAGAGATGGAGCCTCAGTTGTAGGGCTGCCAGCACTCATGTGTGCAACCAGCCCATGTGAAACCTCTATAGCAAACCCAATGCTCTTTCACAACTGAAATACTGACAAAAATACAAATGCCCTTGCTCAAAACCAAGAAGAAAACAACCACTGGAACACATTTCCAGAACAGGATTGCATCATTACACAAACAGTGCTTCTTAGTCTAAAGCATCTTGCTCTGGGAACTTAACACTACGGCCAAGAAAACATCAGACAGATTTAGAGGAGGCTGGCTTTTGGCTAATAACAACAAAATGATCTCATCCGTGAGAAGGCCCCAGTATAAACTTCTTGGTCAACAAGAGACATCCTGCAAGTCAAATGCACAGAAATATGCACTGGACGAGATCCAAACACTGAGCAATTTGATAGATTGGGCTGTGTGTATATCCCGAGGTGAGGTCAGAATGAGAGCAGCTACACAGCTCACATTGCCATATGTTATCTGCACAGCCAACCCGGATTCCCCCAAACTAAGTGAGGGCTCTGTCTGAGAAAAAACGACGACGTAAGACTCCAGGGATTGATGCGAGCAGCTGCTGTGTTTGCAGAGCTTAACTAAAAGGATGTGTTTCATCCCTCTGCCTGAACGTCTGCATCCCTCACAGGGTTTATTAGCAGTTTGTGTGAAAAGAGGAGGCGTTCTAATTTCTATTACAGAAGGCTCCGTGACACTATCCAGCAACATCCAGCTTCCTTATGGGTGGCCTTCACCATCACCATGATCTTTATTATTATTATAAATTGAAGAAGAGATGATGTTTGCATTGGACAAAGCATTATGCAAACATCATTTCTTCCTCAAAATTACCCAATGAGGTATTATTAGCATCCTCATTTGACAGAAGAGGACTTGAAAACACAGAAAGGTTAAGCAACTTGCTCAAGGTCATTCAGCGAGGAAGCATCAGAGCTGGGACTTGAATTCAGGTCCGTCAGATTCATCAATTCTCTACTATACTTCATTCAGGGAGAAGAAGGATTTTGAATATGCACTCCCTCCACGGAGGGCTTGATTGGTGTAAATCATAGTGAGAGGTAGTAGAATTTGTTTCTGGTAATATTCAATCATATCAGTGATTAGCAATATCCTATCAGGGCTTTCCGATGTCCTTTGATAATCTGGCATCTGATAGGAAGATGGGCACAAAAGATGGAAGGTTGAAGAAAATGGTAGGCATTGAATTTCAACTCCTGATGTCCTTAAATTTAGAATTTACCAATTCTGAATCAAATCGTTGGCTATATGTATCTACAGGGAACTTTTTGGACTGGGACTCAGACATGTGACTTGCATCTTAGTAATGGATTTAATAATCCATGTTCATAGTCAAATACCATCAGACTAGGTTCTTTTGGAATCTTTCAGTGGTGATTAAAGCTTCTCAGAGGACAAAAAATAAGAGAAAAGATTTCTTTCTATTGTGATGAAGGACTTCAGGAACACAGAAAAAGGAGACAGACGCTTAACTACTAAATGAAAATCTGCTCACACACAGGTACAAAAATATCGTGAACTAGGCTGCATTAAAAACAGCTGTAGGGCTTCCCTGGTGGCGCAGTGGTTGAGAGTCCGCCTGCCGAAGCAGGGGACACAGGTTCGTGTCCCGGTCTGGGAAGATCCCACATGCCGCGGAGCGGCTGGGCTCGTGAGCCATGGCTGCTGAGCCTGCGCATCCGGAGCCTGTGCTCTGTAACGGGAGAGGCCACAACAGTGAGAGGCCTGTGTACCGCAAAAAAAAAAAAAAAAAAAAAAAAAAAAAAAAAAAAAAAAACAGCTGTAGATTTTAAGCTGAGAATAACCTTAAGCAATTACAGAATAAAAAATTATGTATTAAATGCTCCTGTTTCCTTCCTCAGGCCACTGTAGCTTTACTTCTTTCACTTTCAACTTTACTCTTTAAACTCAGCCCTCCACCTCAAAGTTATACCCAATCATTATTTTCCTGACGTCCTCAAAGACTTCTCATGTGTTCCTAGATTTTCAATGATCACATCTCCAATTTTGTAATCTCTTGCCATGGCTCCTCTGGAGTTACCCACTGCTTCGGAAGCTACGTGAGGTCAGTCCTGCTCTGAGGTCCACGACTGGACTACCTCTCACCAACCACTGCGCCCTCCTGTTGAGTTCCACTTTGTTTGCCAGACACAACTACCTCTACTGGGCACCACTATTACTGGCTAATGCCACCAACCTCACCAGGCACTCTGCCTCTGCCAAACACTGTCACTGCTGGTCAACATCACTATTGCCATCACCCCCAGGGTCTAAACTGTGCACTGTTGCCTGTGGCTGAGGACCCTGAGATGCCAAAGTACCTCTGTGTGCTCTGGAGTCATCCATACACCAAATCCTGCTACACCTTGCATTACACTGAGTCACGTGGGTATGAAAGCAGGGCTGCTTATGCCCTGGTTTTTCAAGAGATTTGATTCAATAGCTTGTTCCCTTTAAACCTTGTGTCCCCCTCTTTTCAGAGTACTCTTGAGTCCATTGAGGACTGGCTTAGGGTCAAATCTAAGGGAAATCAACGATTCCGCCACTCCACTTGCTATATATTTTTGGCAGCTCATTTTATCTGCCTGGCTTTCTGTTCCCTTAGAATGAGTCTTTCCCAAGAAGTCCTTAGTTCTTCCTAGAGGACCCATCCCACTCATCCTTCAGACATACCCAAATGTATTCAGTTGTGAATAAAACTGGGTGCCAGCTGAACTCACAGAATAGACGTCAGAATTTAATTGCAAATAGGAATTACATTGTTTTGGAGCTTTGCCACCATCAAAACTGAAGAATAAAAGCCAAACTATCACAGATTGTTTGTTACTGTCTCACAGAATTTCTCTTACTTAACTGGACTTTAACATTTTCCCACTACCTATTCACCTTAAGATGTTATAAGAACATCTTAAGCCAAAAGAAATGTGACATTGCAAGTAGGCTATAAGGGTACCATTTGCTGCTCTACAAAGTGTCTTATATGTTTTTTATGAAATTTTTTACATTTTGAATTATACCACTAATCATCTTTTCCTCATTCCTTTGGTCAACCAGAAGTTGAGCGTCAAATCTGCAATCCACCTTGTAGTGGGTTGAATTGTGTCCCTCAAAAAGATATATTCAAGCCTCAGCCCGACAGCTGTGAATGAGACCTTATTTGGAAATAAGGTCTTCGCAGATGTAATTAAGTTAAGATGATGTCATACTGGATTAGGATGGGCCTTAGATCCAGTGCCTGGTGTCCTTGTAAGAAAATAAAACACACAGAGACTCAGAGGAGACACACAGGGGAAGAAAGCCACGTGAAGATAGAGGTAGAGATTGGAACGGTACAGCTACAAACCAAGGAATGCCAAAGATTGTTGGAGGCCACCAGAAGCTAGGAAGAGGGAAGGAAGAATTTTTCCCTAGAGCCTCCTTAAAGAGCCTGTGCCTGCTGATTTCAGACTTTTCGCCTCCAGAACTTTAAGAAAATTAATTCCTGGTTTTTTTAAGCCATCCAATTTTTGGTAATTTGTTATGGCAACTGTTGGAAACTAATAGAAGTTTTGGTTCTGAGACCAAAACTATACCAAATTCTATACCAAATTCCTAAAAATGTGGATGTGGCTTTGGAATTGGATGTTGAGCAGTGGTTGGAAGGATTTTGAGGCACATAATAGAAAAAGTCTAGGGACTTCCCTGGCAGTCTGGTGGTTAAGACTTGGCGCTTCCACTAAGGGGGGGATGGGTTCGATCTCCGGTCGGGGAACTAGGATCCTGCAAGCTGTGCGGCCAAAAAAAGAAAAAAGTCTAGATTGTCTTGAAGAGATTGTTGGTAGAAATATGGACATTAAGGGAGATTCTGGTCAGGGCTTAGAAAGAAGTAAGGAGAACTGTAGAGAAATCTATCATCTTAGAGAATACATGTATTATCACGAACAAAATGGTGGTAGAAATATAAATATTAAAGGTGATTCTGGTCAGGTCTCAGGAGGAAATGAATATGATACTGGAGACCAGGGTAAAAAACAACCCTTGGTTAAAGGGGCAGGAACTTGGCTGAATTATCTTTTGCTGTTGGGTTGGAAAGGAGAGCTTGTAAGTGATGAGCTTAGATATTGAGCTAAGGAAATCTCCAAAGTATGGACAGTACACCTGGTTTCCCCTTGCTGATTATAGTAAAATGTGAGAGGAAAGCTATAAATGGAGGAAGAAACTATCAAGCCAAAAAGGACCAGGACTTGATTTTGAAAATAGCCTCCAGATAGCAAAAGACCACAAAGCATTCCCTGGAAAGAAGATCAAGCATGCCTATAGCTAGGCAACCTTTTGCTACAGAGATTAGGCATGTGAATGTGATCTATGGATCCAATCAACTTTCTCAGTAGAAGCCAGGAATCAAGATGAATTTATCCAGGAAAGCTCTTGTCTGATGGCATGAACCCCCACAGGGTTCACAGGAGACCAACAAAATTTTTGAGAATGTTATTGAAGCAGAAATACTTCCCCCCTGGGCTGAAAGAGAGAGAGAGAGAGACAGAATGGAAGGAAGGCTGTCAGACTTCCAAAATTCTACATGGTTATAAACAGGTGTTATCCTTGAAGGAAAAGGAAAAAGGACTCCCATTATGAGGTGAATTGTGTCCCCCCAAAATTCACATGTTATTCACATGTTAAAGTCCTAACCCCTAGTATCTCAGAATGTGACTGTATTTGGAGACAGGGCCTTTAAAGTAATTAAGGTAAAATAAGGTCATACGGATGGGCCCTAACCCAATATGACTGCTGTCTTTTTAAGAAGAGATTAGGACACAAACACACACAGAGGGGAGATCCTGTGAGATAAATGGAGAGGACAGTCGTCTGCAAGCCAAGAAGAGAGACCTCAGAAGAAACCAACTCTGCAAACACCTTGATTTCAGACCTTCAGCCTCCAGAACTGTGAGAAAATTGATTCCTGTGCTTAAGCCACCCAATCCGTGGTATTTTATGGTAGCCCTACCAAAGTAATACAGCTCCAAAGGCTGGTGGGACCTCCACAGACCAAAAGGGTCGAACCTCTGTTGGCCAGAAGGAAGAGTACTGCCACACAGAGGATTATTCTCATGACTTGAAACCTTATAGAACTTACCCTAGTGAGTTTTGAACTTGCTTAGAACAAAGGAGCCCTTTATTCCCTCCATTTTCTCCCTTTCAGAATGGAAGTGTCTATCCTATGCCTGTCCCTCCATTGTATTTTGGAAGTAGATAACTTGCTTTTTAGTTTCATAGGTTCACAGATGGACAGGACGCTTGCCCCAGGATCGAGCATACCTGGAGTCTCACCTGTGCCTGATTTAGATTATTTAGAGGACGAGATTTGGAACTTTCTGAGTTGATGACACAGGAGATTTGGGACTTCGAGTTGATGCTGGAATGGGTTAAGACATTTGAAATGGATTAAGAATGTTAGGACGAAGCGAATGTATTTTGCACGTCGGAGAATCATGAATCTGGGGCAAGGGAGGTGGACAGTAGACTGCAGTGAGTTGAATTGTGTCCCCTCAAGAGATACGTTCAAGTCTCCATCCCTGGCACCCGTGAATGTGCCTTGTTTGAAAATAGAGCCTTTGCAGATATAACCAGGTTAAGGTGAGATCATACTGGCTTAGGCAGACCCTAAATTCAATAACTGGTGTCCTTACAAGAAGAGGAGAGGACACAGAGATTCAGGGGAGGCACAGGGGAAGAAGGCCACGTGAAGATGGATGCAGGGTTTCATATGATGCTGATGCAAAGCAAGGAATGCCAAGAAATTCTGGGAGCCACCAGAAGCTACGAAGAGGCAAGAGAGGATCTGTGCCTTCCTTGGCAACTTGTGCCTACTTACACCTTGATTTCAGACTTTCGTCCTCCAGAACGTTGAGAAAATAAAGTTCTGTTGTTTTAAGCCCCCAGTCTGTGGTAATTTGTTATGACAGCCCTAGGAAACTACCTCTTATTTTTACCCTACTTCTTCTCTCTTCTGCCCTCTTATTTTTTTTATTCTCCACATTTTTTTTAAACTTTGCTTCTGCCCCTTTTATTTTCTTCTCTTCCTTTTTCCTAATACATTTTTTTCCCCCACAGTCTGTCCTATCTTTCCCTTCCAATTAAAATCTATTTTCTGGTTCTCCTGCCTGTGGTTTCTTTTCTCTATAGGAGGACTATACTGCCCCCTGCTGTCGAACTTAGTTGTGGCCACATGACCTGCTGTGGTCAATGAAATGTGGGCAGAAGTGATGTGCATCACATCCAGGCAGAAGCTTTAAGAACTGAGCATAGTTTGCCGTATTTCTTTTTCTTCTGCCAAGGGAACGTGTTTGTCAGCCTGGATCCTGGAGTGGAGATAAGGTAGAGCAGAATTGCAGTAGGCTACAATAAACATGGAGCATGAATGAAAAACAAACCTTTGCTGTAAGCCTCTGATCGTTTGGGGCTCTTTGTTATTGTAGCATAATCTATCCTGATAGATGCATTTTATGTTATTTCCTTCCTACTCTTTCTAACCTCCCAGAGGTCCCTCTTACCTAATGAAAAAAAGTCAAACTGCTTAGTCTGACATACAAAATTCACCTAGCCCTAACCAATCTTCCTCCTTTTATTTTTATTTTTTTGCTTTTAAAGTTATAACGAGACAGATGGCAGGTAATCACATTCGCCACATATTTAGCAAAATATTATGCATATTTGCAACTTGTACGTATTAATGACGTATTAAAGCCTCTGCTTAAGACCTAATAGAGGCTTTGACTAAGTCCATAGATGTGCTGGGCTTGGGTGGGGGGTGGGGGGTGGCTAGAGTAAACTCCTGCAAGAATCCATAGTCAGAAATTGACCCTGTGGGTTGATAATCAAGACAGAGTTGAGAGATCTGAAATGATTCTGTGCTGAGATATGATGGTAGTGCAGGGGAATAGGGAAAATTGCATAGAAAGAGGTCAGTAACTAAGCCAGGATTGAGAAATGAATATGGTTCCCAGAAGTAAAGCCACAGAGAATGAAATGTCAAAGTCTGAAAGATATATGGGGCGTTACAGACTGAACTGTGTCTCTCCAAAATTCATATGTTGACGCCCTAACACCCAGTGCAACTAGATCTGGAGATAGAGCCTTTAAAGAGGTAACTAAGGGGGCTTCCCTGGTGGCGCAGTGGTTGAGAGTCCGCCTGCCGATGCAGGGGACACGGGTTCGTGCCCCGGTCTGGGAAGATCCCACATGCCACAGAGCGGCTAGGCCCGTGAGCCATGGCCGCTGAGCCTGCGCGTCCGGAGCCTGTGCTCCGCAGTGGGAGAGGCCACAACAGTGAGAGGCCTGCATACCGCAAAAAAAAAAAAAAAAAAAAGAGGTAACTAAGGTTGAACAAGGTCATAAGGGTGGGGCACTAATGTCCTTATAAGGTCTAGTGTCCTTATAAGAAGAGAGAGAGACACCAAGAGTACATGAGTGCAGGAAAAAAGGCCAGATGAAGACAGTGAAAAGACAGCCATCTCCAGCTAAGGAGAAAAGGCTCAGGAGAAACCAACCCAGACAGCACCTTGGTCTTGGACTTCTAGCCTGCAGAACTGGGAGAAAATTAGTTTCTGTTATGCAAACCACCCAGTCTGTGGTACTTTGTTATGGTAGCCCTAGAAAACTACCACATGGCGTAAGCAAGGCGAAGGGTCCTACAGGCCAGGTCCTGGCCAAGAGAATTGTCAACACTCTGTTGTCACTGCAGCTTCCCTTCAGCCATACTCACTTCCTAAATTGGGCTCTCCACTATGTGAAATAAAATTCATATTTTATGGCAAGACAAGAAAAATTTAAACATAAAAGTTCTTCTCTGCTCTTTGGCCTCCCCTCTCCCCTCACTGTGCATTGTGTATCTGCATTACGCATCAATCAGACCTCCCCATCGGCAGGAACACCTGCTCAACCATTAAGAGCAGCATTCTCCCGGCACCAACAAGACAACCCCTTAAAAAAATCATAAAGCTTTTTGATCTTGTACAGGGTCACATGACCTACCACGATGACCCTTAGATCTGGATCATGTAAACTGTCAATAATACATCATTTCTGACAAAGCGTTAATCTCCAAAATTTACAAGCAGCTCATGCAGCTCAACATCAAAAAAACAAACAACCCAATCCAAAAATGGGCAGAACACCTAAATAGACATTTCTCCAAAGAAGATATACAGACTGCCAACAAACACATGAAAGGATGCTCAACATCACTAATCATGAGAGAAATGCAAATCAAAACTACAATGAGGTATCACCTCACACCGGTCAGAATGGCCATCATCAAAAAATCTACAAACAGTAAATGCTGGAGAGGGTGTGGAGAAAAGGGAAACCTCTTGCACTGCTGGTGGGAATGTAAATTGATACAGCCATTATGCAGAACAGTATAGAGGTTCCTTAAGAAACTAAAAATAGAACTACCATATGACCCAGCAATCCCACTACTAGGTATATGCCCTGAGAAAGCCATAATTCAAAAAGAGCATGTACCACAATGTTCATTGCAGCTCTATTTACAATAGCCAGGACATGGAAGCAACCTAGGTGTCCATCGGCAGATGAATGGATAAAGAAGATGTGGCACATATATACAATGGAATATTACCCAGCCATAAAAAGAAACGAAATTGAGTTATTTGTAGTGAGGTGGATGGACCTAGAGTCTGTCATACAGAGTGAAGTAAGTCAGAAAGAGAAAAGCAAATACCGTACGCTAACACATATATATGGAATCTAAAAAAAAAGAAGAGGGTTCTGAAGAACCTAGGGGCAAGACAGGAATAAAGATGCAGACCTAGAGAATGGACCTGAGGACACGGGGAGGGGGAAGGGTAAGCTGGGACGAAGTGAGAGAGTGGCATGGACATATATACACTACCAAACGTAAAATAGATAGCTAGTGGGAAGCAGCCGCATAGCACAGGGAGATCAGCTCGGTGCTTTGTGACCACCTAGAGGGGTGGGATAGGGAGAGTAGGAGGGAGATGCAAGAGGGAGGAGATATGGGGATATATGTATATGTATAGCTGATTCACTTTGTTATACAGCAGAAACTAACACACCATTGTAAAGCAATTATACTCCAATAAAGATGTTAAAAAAATACATCATTTGATGTGCAGCCCTCTGTCTCAAAAAAACTTATATAAAACTGTATTTTAAAGTCTAATGGGTGGAACAGTTCTCAGAGCTTTCTGAGATGCTCTTCCTGGGCTATAATCCTCAAATTTGGCTCGAATAAAACTTTCCACTTCTTTCTGAAATCAACTGATTAATTTTTCATCGACGACTACTCCAAGGGAATCGTGCCCCCTTTTGACAATGAGTATATTCTTGTCTCTTAGACTCCTTATAGGCAGGAGCTATGATATTTCTCTCCTATCACCCAGAGATTTGTGCTATGTATAACAGAAAGGCTCATTTGATGCTTAAGGACTGATGAATGTGTTCTGTGGTCCTGCACCTGAATCAGAGGTTCTTACCTATGGAACCCCTGGGGTAGGGCCGTGGAGGGCAGTTCATGGATAAACTTTAGGAGCTTGCCCACAGCTTTCATCAGACTCTCAAAGGAAATCCGAGCCTTAAAATGTTGAAAACACACTTCAGCTTTGATACTGACTTTTGTTAGACCCTTCTGACCAAAGCTGATGTTATCTGGGTCAGTTCATATGCAGGAATGTAACAATCTTTTTTTTTATCAGAGTTCTCTCATCACATTTAGATATCGGATAAGTTTCTAAATCTATTCCACAGCTCCATCTGTTAAGTGGGTATTGGTGTAGGTTTATTGTCCTCAGCTTCATGAGCTGTAAACGATTTTAGAAATGACAGCTTCAGAAACAATAAAAGTTTGGATATCTGCCCATAAACATTCCCAAAATAAAGTCATACTTAAAAGACATTGTGGATTCAAGGTCCCTTTACTAAAACACACACACACACACACACACACACACACACACACACACACACACACTTTTCTCTATTATCTAGTTACAAGAAATACAGTGGATCCTTTTAACCACGTTATAGATTAATAAGACCTAGAGCAAACATCCTGTATAACTGAGAGTCAAAATTCTCAAGCTTTGCCACCTACAAAGGAACTCTCAAAGTACATATTCACATTTGAGAGATAAATCCAGATTGCTCTAACCAAGTTATTTTTTTTGTTAGCATAGATTTCTGAAAGAAATTTTATGATCATTTTGCAAAGACATAAAATATCAATTTTAGTATTAGAGAAAATACTTTGGTTGGTCAAATCGTTTCCCCATAGCCCTCTAGCTAAAACTTTCTCTACATTTTCATTGAATTGCTGTAGTCCCCTGAAGCCAATCTCACGAAGCTGTGTCAAGTAAACGGGGAATGTTGTTAGAAGAAGTTAGCATTTTGAGTTCCAGAGAAAACCGCCTTTAGCCAAGCCCAGGCAAAATCATCAGAAATGCTTGTCCTACATATCCAGCAATAGTCCCACCACACCTGTGGCCCTCGGGAGCCACTGGAGAAATGGTGCCTGTGTCTCCCACACTTCTCAGACCATGTGCACGGAAGCAGAGGGCCGTCAGAGTCGAACACAGCCCACTCCTTTGATCCTTCTCTGAGGGGACTGATCACACCCTAGACCCGGGCTAAGGAAAAACATCCCATTGTCTGAGGCCAAAGGACACCACGTCATTTCATCGTGTGCCTGGGAAGGCGGCGGCTTGGAACAAGTAATCCTGATTCTAGAGATGTTGAGATGATCCCAGCTGCACTGTGACTTGTTTTCGGTTCCTAGGCAAATTGCCCGGTTTCCTCCGCTCCCAAATTTCCCCAACTGCAAAACTGAGATAATTCTTGTTACCTTTCTCTTGTGGTGTTCTGAAAAATAAATAGGGCAAATGTTTCTAAAGTGCTTAAGGACAACTGACTGAGGGCATATTTGCCTAGAGCTAGAGGTGGGGTTTTTTCTTTATTTTTGTTAATGTCGTTTTGCTTTTGGCCTGACTTTGGCATAAATGTAGAAAAATCTAAGTTAAGTTAAATTTTAACCATTTATCTAAGGTTAATGGAGCAGTTACAGTATGTAAAGCACTGTGCTAGGCACATAGAGAGTACAGAGGGGGCACGTCCCCACCCTCAAGGGGCTCACGGCTCCCTCAGAAGGAGGTGTTACAGCCTAGAAGTTGAGTAACACAGGCGCAGCAGTCAGCCACCACCTACGAGCCAGAGACGCTGGAAAAATCACTCAGGTTCACCAAGCTCTGGTTTCCTCATGCAAATCATAATCACTAACATGTGAGTGTCTGCAGGGTGGCAGGAGGTGTTTACCTACTTAAAACACAGGACAGCCACCTGAGGTAGATACTCATCTCATCCCTTTATTTGTATCCATGTCTTATAGATAAGAATTCTGAAGCTTAGAGACATTACCTAACTTGTCCCAGGTCATATCCGGTTAGGAACCAAGATGCAAACGCAAGCTGTGTGGCCTCAAACATGGAGACTTTCCCACTAAACCACACTATCATCAAATGGGTGTAATACTCACTTCATGTAGACTTGTGAGGGTCAACTGAAATGGATGCACTAAAAAACCGTTAGCCAGTGTCTGACGTAATAAATGCAGACGTAGCCGTGGAAGAGGTTAGATACATACACAAATAACCAGAAGGCCAAGTCTATTTCATGGCAAAACTCCTTCTTCCAGACCAATCATCATACAGAAGGTTGTGGTAGGGAGCTGTGTAGGGGGAAGAATAGTCTATGAACTTTAACATTCCTGAACCCGCTTACGAATGAGCTACGCTATGAAGGAGGAACGCTTCACATATATGTACATTTCTGAAGGTCACTTAAAGCAAGGTTGAAGTACCTGTAGTGTCCTACAGTTACTGAACTCAGGCACATTTGTGAGAGCAATTTTTGCAGAAGCAACATAGAAATGCATCTGCTGCAATTATTCTTACCCCTTCCTTAAGCCCCACCCCACCGATTTCCTTTAGGAAGAAACCACAGCATGGAGTTTCTTTTCAGTCTTAAAATAAAAATTCCCCCAAAAGGGATCCCGCTTGTAAAACCTTTTAGAGTTGTTTGAAAAAGACAAGAAAAAGGCACACGGAGCCAAGTGCTTATAGTCTGGCCAAGTTACGAGCCTCTGAGAACAAGAGCTTGAGGGGAGAACTGTTAACCCGTTCTCTCGGGCAGAATGAGCTCTTTCCCTGCAGGTCTGCGCTGCCTGTAAAGCTGAGCGCGCCCTCGCCCTTGGAGTGAGAGGCTAGCCCGCAGGAGAACTGCAGGAATCTGCAACAAAAACGATGACAGTCTGAAATACGTCCCTGTGCCAACCTCCAAATTCGTCTGTCACCTCAGACCCTGAGTAGTTGACAGCAGCAGAATTTCAACTCCGATAGACCTGAATGGGTTTCTGGGCAAAGAAGCAGAGCTAACGAGGAAAGAGATTCAAAGAGTATTGGGCGTTTGTGAAACTTATTTCCTGACTGTGTGCAAAGACAGGATTCAGCTTCAATTTTCTGCCAAGGCTCTGGGTCCAGCCACCTACCTGAAGGTAAATTTTAATAAGTTTACTGTATTTGTTAACCTGATTTGCATGCTCTGATAAAGAGATGTCTAATATTTTTGCCTAATACAAAGCCATTTTTTAACAACAAGAACAAAAGAACCCTTTTGCATGATTTACAGAAAAGCTACTTACTAGGGAATTTTAACACTTGAATTCGTGTTTCCTTTTCTTCTCCAACATTAAATAGTAAGAACTAATAAATGATGTTTAGAAATGTAGAAATGTTGTTGGCCAGACTAGCATTCAGATCTTGGTGAAGTCTGAAATCCTGAAATGTGTTTTATAGAAATAGTTTACTAAATGTATTAAATAAATCAAAAGGAAAGTAGTTGTTACAAAAAAAAAAAACACTTTCAAATCAAAGTAATTTGGGTGTTTTCCATGTTTAAATTATCTGAAGTTATTCAGTCACCACCACTGTCCCAGTCTGTACCTAACAGCAATGTAGAAATGGAACATTTTGCTTTTCCAAAAGGTAAGAAAATCCCTATAATACTATATTTTCCTTTGATTATTTTTTAGTTATTGTGATTATTTTTTCCTGACTCCCTTTTATAGTTTTCTGACTCACTGTCTCTTGTCACCTTCTATCATTTTTTAGGATACACACACACACACACACACACACACACACACACACACACACATATACATAAAATTTCTAATTCCTAACGATGTCTAATTTAGCAAGGGAAAAAGGAGGGAGGGGAATCAAAGAGCTAAAAAATTATGATAACTCCTATATTGTAAGGTACCTTCATTTCTGGCTCTATCTTCTAAAATAAAACAATAATGCAAGTCACGCTCCCTCATTCCTCCTGGGTATTAGAGGTCACCCTGCAGGAGGAAACCATGTTTTCAACTGCAGATCAATGCTGTTGATACTATAACCAAGAGGTAGTGCAGAGAGAGTATCTCTTTTGAACTGCCTTTAATCTGCACAGAGGTTAAATATGTCACCTTGGCATTATATCTGAGCTCCCCTCTGGCCCAGGGCCTAAGTACACTGAATAGAAATGTTCACTTGGTCCAACTCAGCAGAAATCCTTTTTTTTTTTTGATTCTCCCCTTTCTCATGGATACCAGTTTTTTTCAATTCACAGCTTATTCAGCTAAACGTTGATGGGTACATTAACTATGAATATTAAAAAAAAAAAAAGGACACCCCCCTCAGGAAACATTTAAGTTTATATTTCTATTCTTTTAACAAGATCCAGTAAGGCACAGCCGTCTGTTCCATCTGCTTATCATCCAATCAAACAATGCTGCTTTCCACATTTTGGAAAAGAATATGTACACGTTATTAATGAATCTTGCCTTTTTTCTTTCAGGGAATTTTTGTACAGCCATTTAGCAATTTGAGTACTGGGGTTTCCTTCCAGGTCCTTTGGTATTTAATCCCCAATAGGCTCTTATGCACAGTTTCACTTATCAACTAAGTAAAAATAATAAATAGGGAGGACGGAAATGAAATAAATAGTGATATATCTGGACAACTCCAAAACATTCTTCATTTCATTTCCTCTTGACAGCTTCTTATTTTTATTCAGTTGATATGTAACGGTACACAAGCATTGCTATTTCAGCTAAGTTTAGCACAAGGTCCAGAACGTGTTGGGAATCTTTTTCCACCAAGAACATAAGCGACTGTTTTTCAGACTTCAGATGCCCTTTTCCCTCACATATCATTCTGGAACACCCTTCAGTGAAGGAGAAGGGGGGCCCATAAATCCAGGAGAACTTCCCCAGTAGGTCTGGCTACCCAAGAGATGCCCAATTAGGCCAGGGTCTGGTTCAAACAGGGCCCACAGAGCATCTTCCCCCAAAGGCTGGGCTTGCACAGGTAGTACCACCTGAGGCTAGCCTGATTTTTATCTTGGGCATCGAAAGATGATCAGAGGGCTTCCCTGGTGGCGCAGTGGTTGAGAGTCCGCCTGCCGATGCAGGGGACACGGGTTCGTGCCCCGGTCCGGGAAGATCCCACATGCTGCGGAGCGGCTGGGCCTGTGAGCCATGGCCGCTGAGCCTGCGCGTCCAGAGCCTGTGCTCCGCAACGGGAGAGGCCACAGCAGTGAGAGGCCCGCGTACCGTAAAATTAATTAATTAAAAACATGATCAGAAGTGTGGGAACCAGAGTGTGTGGTCTTGACTGATTGTAGGGAGGTGGTGTAATAAAATGAATAAGATCATGGGCTCTAGAAACTTACAGATCTGGTTTATATCTGGGCTTTCCCAGGGTCTGTGACTTTGCACAAATGACACTTTGAACCTCCGTGCCCTCATTTGCCAAAATGGGGATCATAAAATTAGTTACTACCTTAGAGATTTGTTGTGATAAACGAGGAAAACAGCTATGTCTGGTACGTTTGAATCAATCGATCGTAGCTGATATTAAAGCACTAGTCTACCTACATGTCCCGAATGGAACTCTGTAGAAAGGGAATTTACTCTAAGATTTCCCTCAGGGTTTCTTCCTTGTACTTACACATTTTGCTGTATAATAAAATGTCAATGCCAGGTCTATGCCTCAGAGTCAGCCCGACAGAGCAGATAGAGCGTGGGTTTCAGCGTCTAACACGCCTCAGTTTGAATCCTGGCTCTGCCTCTTACAGGCTATGCGAGCTTAGGCAGTCACTTCACACCTCCAGGACTCAGTTTACCCATCTATTAAGCAAATAGTGATAATAATACCCACAATGGGGTCATTGTAGGAATTAAATAAGATGCTTTTTAAATGTCAGGTATAGCACCTGGCAGAGTACTAGACACACAGTGAGGAAGTGTTTGATTACACACTTGGAATATTTTTTCTACACACAGTGAGGAAGTGTTTGATTACACAGTTGGAATAATTTTTCTGGCAGCAATAGTGGGGGTCAAAAAGGAAATATTCGTTGAATTGTCTTTTTTTTATCTAAAGAAATGGAAAAATAAATCTGACACTACCGTATGCCCTTGAGAGGGCCTCAGCCTGAAGTATTTATTACTGAGTCCTTACTGCTTCATCCATTAGTAGCTTCTTAATGGCCAAGTCAAACGAAACCAGAGTGAGTTTTCTGTTTCAGATTGCCATTAAGAGGAATGAAGCGAAATGCTGCTTTGCACTCAACTGTTTCATTGGCCTACCTGGAGGGGGGGAAAGGCCCGAACATTTCTCCTTTCTTATCTTTTCTAAAGGCAGGAATAGGGGGTTTGACTTGCTCTAGGGGGTATCTTTTTCCTCTCTAACTGAAATTCAAACAAAAGCGTTTGTTTTTTGTTTTTCTGTTTTTGTAAACCTCTCCTCTATGTTCCTAGAATTGAAATGTCAGCTGCTTTTTCTGTAGCAGGAGCAGCCTGTCGTCATAGCAATGAAAGGGGATAGAGAGGCTCGAGTTTCACAGCCCTCTCTGTGAAATAACTCTTAGTCGGCTTTAAAAATCCTTGAGAAATGAAGTCCCCCATCCTGGCTTGTTTCCTTCCTATTATGCAACCGACTTATGTACGCCAAACATTTCCTTTAAAGAGTCAGTGAATAGGTGTTAAGAAAATGAACAAGAAAGCTACGACACGGTGCCCAGCTTGCTGTCGAGTGCAGGGAAAAGCAACCGGGAAGGCAAAGGAGGAGAAAGAGACAGGACCTCACTTTGTAGGACAGGCTGGGCCCTACACTAAAGCCATTTCCCGAGTCCCCACTACCGCCTCCCACCTTCACCATGTGCTTATCCAGGTGATTACAATCAAGGGGACTCAGGGGCAGGCTGCCTGGACTGGAATCCTGGCACTTACACTCTCTAGTTTTTTATCTTATCCACTCTTGGCCTCATCTTCTCATATGTAAAAGAGAGATAATAATGGTCATAAAATTGTCATGGGGATTGAATGAGATACTCTATGTAAGGCTCTTATTACAGGATCTGACCAGTGGTAAAGGTTGGCCGTGAAGTTCACCAAACCTCAGTTTCCCCTACTTCTTCAACGGGAGTAACAGCTAATTCATAAGACTGTTGTAGGATTAACTGAAACAATGGATGGAAGTGCTCAAGAAGCAGTCGTTCTTTTAATACTTTTCTCATTTGGTCTAACTCTGATAAGAATGGGTTTTTTTTTTTTTTTTTTTTTTTGCGGTACGCAGGCCTCTCACTGTTGTGGCCTCTCCCATTGCAGAGCACAGGCTCCGGATGCGCAGGCCCAGCGGCCATGGCTCACGGGCCCAGCCGCTCCATGGCATGTGGGATCTTCCCGGACCGGGGCACGAACCCGTGTCCCCTGCATTGGCAGGCGGACTCTCAACCACTGCGCCACCAGGGAAGCCCAAGAATGGGTTTTTGAACTTGGAATCTCCCAGTGAGGAAACTGCAATGAAAACAGGCCTCAGAATTATCCTTGTATAAACAGGAACCATTGAATTTCTTAAAAGGATAAAAGGGAATAATTAAGGATTTTTACATTTATAAGGAGTAAAAGAGATTCTTCTCATCTTGATTAACACTAGGGCAAAATGTATCAAAACATCTTATCTTTCATTAAAATACTTTTTGTTAAAATTTCTGTTTTAGTTTCTCCAGTGTTTTCCAGGTCATGAAATAAGTAATATTTTTATCTTATGTCTCAAACAACTAATGTACTCAGTTCTATTCTGTGTGAAATGCCAGGGATGCTACAGGAACAGAGAATGGCTGTGCTCTTGTGGTACTTACTATGTAGTTAGGGAGACAGTTGTTAATCAAAGTATCTCATTAATAAAAACTGCGTTCGTGAAAAAGAATGTGTGTGTGTGTGTGTGTGTGTGTGTGTGTGTGTGTGTGTGTGTGTGTGTATAACTGAGTCACTTTGCTGTCCAGCAGAAATTAACACAAGATTGTAAATCAACTTACTTTGATAAATTTTTTTTAAAAAGTACATTTGCCCAAACATAAGGTGACCTCAAATACAAAGTCACCTTCATTTTTCTAAAAAAAGATCCTCAGGCAAAACCTTTGGCCAACCTAAATGCACACACAGATGGATAATATTGTAAGGTATGCTGAGGACACTTACTCTATTGTTACAAATACATTATTTTAAATCTCGTTTCATTTAAAATATTTTATACTTATAAAAATGACTTTTTGATTCTCATATTTCATGAACTGATATGCCTCTTTAACAACGCTGTCTGTGTTCACTGGAGCCACTCTGTAACTGTCTAATAGAGAGCAGCGCATCATCAATCCTCTGCAAGTTGTTTATAACTCGCTTCTCAGAAATCTGCTAGCGCTGCAAATTTGAGCCCCAAGCATAGATTCTCATTCCATGGTGATGATCTCTACATATTAATTACCTCCTATATGGCTTTTTCCAGTACTCTTTAAAGGGCTTATTGAAAACCGCTTGAGTCTCTAAAGTGTGGTTTTCTAAAACTGTGTAATTCCAACAGTTGCAAAAATGAAGTCATACCTCAAGAATAACTGCTAAATCTGCTTTAAATATCTTTATCTCCTTTTTCATCGTCCGGGTGACCTTCCTAAGAACAAAAATAAGCATTGCTTGAGATCATTTCAGGCTGTTTGCCTGAAATGGTACTTTGTTGTTCAAAATGAAGTAATTGAGACAATATCCTTTTATGCGAGAGACCTCAGAAGTGCTAAAATATAGGGCACATCCCTTTTGTTATAGCATGATTTTGGGGGGCGAAAAAGTTCGCATTATACTGAGCGTGTATTGTATAATTATATGCTGAAATAAGTGTTAAGAAGGAAAAGCACCTTTCTTCTAAGAAAGCACGTAAGGATCCCGACTCCCGCTCAAGGTCAGGGATGGCTTTCCTTGATCGGAAGGCTAAATAGAGGTTAGCCCTGTGGGAGGCGTGCGTGCTGGGCAGTGGCAGCTGGAGCAAGTGGACGCTGACAAGAGAAGTCTGAGCATGCAAAGATCCTGTGGCAGGAGGGACCGTAGACTGAGGAAAAGAGAGAAGGCCAGATCCTCTGAGACGAAGGGGTAAAGCAGTGGGAGATGTGAAGCCCTAAAAGTATTTGTCCTCTGCTTGATTCATGTTTAATGTTGAATTCTGGTTAGACTCAAAGTTCCGACGGGCATGAACCGTATCTACCCCTAGCCTAGACTCACATAGTGGTAGGTTCAGTTAGGCAGAATGACAGACAGTTGCAGTCAGAGCCCTAGAAAAGTCTGCATCTTTGAGTCTGAGTGTACCATATACACTGGCAGGACTGGGACACTTCGATGTCAAATGGCCACTCAGCAGACACTCAAAATAGAAAGCCATCTTTCTTAAATCTTCAGATGCATTTAACGCCAAGCTATAGAGCTCTCCCAAGAGACTCAGTCATACTTTAAAAGCCCTAAAGCAACAGTGTTAAGTCTGGATCAGGTAACAACATGTATACGTTAGCCAAAATATGCCTAAGGGGTTTGCTCTCTGATAATGGAGCCTTTGGCCGTCATGTAAAGTCAGGGTGAAGGAGAATGTTCTGTCTGAGTCTGATTATGAGGCAAAATGATAATAATCATTTTGTTTACTACATTTCCCTGAAGGGAACTTTTTCCATAGTTATAATAATTGCTAAAAATAGTAGCCTACAGTCTTCCCCTGATATAAACAAACTGAACAAAAGATACCTGGCCTTATTTGGAAATGTAGAGGTACATACTCCAGGAAACAAGATGCCAGTCATAAGAAGAAAAGTAAAGTCACAGGGAAAACAGACAGGGCAAACCTCTCCTTTTTCTGCACACATGTACGTCGTTCTCAGTTCTTCTGACCTTAGACAAGGTAAGACAAACAGATCACGTAGTCATCGTCTGCCTTGAAAACCAAAAATGCCGAAGGAAGTTTCCTTGGTCTCAAAGAGAAGGAGGGGGACTTATACGTTTGGCTGAGGCTGCCAAGGAAGGAGCCAACAATGGGGGGTGGCAGAGCAAGAGGGAGGGTTAGGGAAAATACTGGCTGCCTGAGGAGCTCCAGGCAGCATAAAGGAAATTCAGTTAAAAAAACTACCAGCACTAAACTTTCCAAGGAGTCATTGACATAGCCAATACAAGAGATGGAAAAGAGTAGACTCCAAGCCTGTTCCTGCCTTTAAAAGTATGGATGGCCACGTTTCCACTCTGGTTCAGTGGTCAGACAGCTTGTTAATGCTTAGGAGGAAAAGAAAGAGCAAGGAGATAAGAAGAGAAAAGAGATCTAGCGAGACAAGGAGTGCCCAGTGGAGATAGATGGTTAGATTAAGTAGATTTACGTGGCAAGGCAACAAGCAGAACTTCAAAAATAAAATTCACCATTTTAAATGTGAATTTCAATTAACGTTCTTTTTAAAAACTGTAACAACTGAAAAGAAATCAAATACAAACGCCTTCTCTGACATAACTGCATTCCAATGTAAACTTCTAGAAAATATTATGGAAACTGAAATGGAACCAATACAACTAAGGACTCAAAATGAACCACAGTACCCCAAAATATATTCTGGTTGTTTGTGTAAGTTCATTCCTAAATCTAGATGGACAATGATGTTCCAGAATGTTCCAAAGTTTAGGTGCCCTCCGCTTCTCTAGGAGATAGAAGTTTCAGGACGCCAAGAGACAGAGAGACCAAGAGTCAGAGGGTTTCATTCGGAGGAATGCCCTATGTTTCCTACCAAATGCCAAGAAATCTTTAGCTATCACTTGCACTGCTTTGCACCCTCAACCTGAAGGACCACGCAGTCAGTCTTGGAGGCCAGAGTTGACATTGTTCCATCAGAGGTCGGGGCCTTTCAGACCAATCTCTGCAGGCTTGGCTGGCTACCTTTCCAGCTAGAGGAAAGAATATTCAGGCCCTTTTCTCTGTTTTTTCCAGGGACAGAACTCATAGACCTGCTGAGAAATCTAATTACAACCTCCTTTCATGGTGAAATCCAGTTACAGCCTCTCCCATGGTGAAAGCCAATCCTTTTGATACAAAAGGAAACTAAACAAAGGGGTTTCAGACACGGGGTGGGGGGGGGGGGGATGTGTCTGTGTTCTGCCTTCTCTCTTAGGCAACTATGCAGAAAGGTTGCAGTGACCTTGACCGGCCTTACTTAGGAATGATGGTCATACGATTACTACCCCCATTCCCATAAGAAGAAAAAATATGTTCATATCTGATGCCAGGAGTTTCTGGAGATTTCCTCCAGGATCCATTAGCTGAGCAAAGCAAAATCCTCCACAGACACATTTTTGATTCAGCAAGATGACTTCTCTTTTTGAGTTTGGAATGTCATGTCAAATGAGAAAAGAAAGTAGTGAGTTATTTGTCAGTATCCTCCTATAATCTTTTCCTGACGTCTTTCACGCCCTGTGCCACCCATTCCCTTAAGGATAAGGAGAAACTGCAGTGCTTAAAGAAGGGTCACCCCAAATTCCTCAAACTTAATTGAGATAAATGGAGATAGTTCTCAAAATAGTCATTTGTGGAAATACATATTTTACAAATACCTGGCAAAACTCTATAATTGTTGAAACAATAAAACTACCTACCATATTCTAATCAGATCTCTATCACTACAACATAATCACTGTAGTCCATTGAATATGTGTAAGACCTGGATTTGCAGCTTATCCCCCCAAAGGGGCAAAATTTTTAGGAGCATCCAATCAACTCGTAAGTTTTTAACTAAATATGAGTGGAATATGAACAGGTAAGTGCTTTTGTTCTGTTTTAATAGGATAAAGTTTACCATAGGTTCAATAATACTGATATGCCCATAGAGTTAATAAAAAGTAAATAAACAAGGATAAGAATCCACCATTCATAGTTACCCTCAAAGAGCACCAAAAGTAATGCACTTTTACCATACTTGATTCAACTTGAGTTACCTAATCATCTGTATAATATGATAGAGACCTAGTGGGAAGGTGGCCTGAAATCTACAAAAGTCAGAAGAATTGATCTTGATTATGGGTCAAAGAAAACTTGTAGCTGGTTTCCAGACACCATGATTGGTCAGATCTTCATGCTGTCTTAGCACAATGGAATCATTTTTAACTCTCAAGCCATTTGTTCAGTGGATTTCCCAACCTTTTATTGGGGACCAAGCAACTTTGAGCTAACTCTAAATCTACACAGCATTCTGTTGGAATTCAGAAGAAACAAAACACAAATGCTGAACCCCAAGGGTCTTCTTTCCTTCTCCTTTTCTTCCCTGCTCCCCAATTCCTGCTGCTCCCCAACAGCAGGCTTTGAGGACCTCACACACGGGGTATAGATGAAGCTCTTTCTAGGAAAACTTCTCAGTAATTTCCTAAAATATAGGTAGAGGAAACTACTGGAAGCTTTTGTTTTAAACTGGGAGCTTCAAGATTTTGGCATAGACCTCGGCATTCGCAGTGACCTTGCATTCAGTAGCTTCTTGGATAGGCAAGGGGGAGGGAGGGGTGGGAAGTGACAGCACCAGGTCACCGATAAAAACAACTGATTGATGTCTTCTTGCGGTAGGAAAACAATTTAAAGTGACTGATTTCAAAAGCATATAAATGTTTTCTTATAATTTGAAAAATACTCTGGGTAGGAATGTTGGAGGTTACTATAGCCTGAGATCTGACTAACTTCTTTTCTTTTCCAAAAGATGGCACACAAAAATTCCAGCCCACGCTTACTCTACATTTGGTTCTTTGTTGTTTTATTGTTCTTAAATCCTGTGTTTAGATGGTGGCCACAGTAAGGTCTGAGGCTGTGGTCATGGCTGGAGGTGGCTGACTCACCTCATGCTTCCCAGCATCTTGTTAACAGGGTTAATATCTGTAGACATCCATAGCCCAGCCTGTTACTGGATGTGCTATGTACATTTTAGTGCCGTGAAACCCCAAATAGTCATTATCCAAAAAGAATTAACAACAGACTCCCTTGTGCAGCATTATTCATGCAGAATACAGTTTTGTTTTAATTAGACTACTCTCTCCCTCTCTCTCTCTCTCTTTCTCTTTTTTTTTTTTTTTTTTTTTTTTGGCTGCCCCATGCAGCATGGGGGGATCTTAGCTCCCTGACCAGGGAAGGAACCTGTGCCTCCGGCAGTGGAAGCGTGAAGTCCTAACCACTGGACTGCCAGGGAAGTCCTAATTAGACTACCCTTGATTAGGCAAATTTCTACACATTCTGGGACTAACAAGCCCAAACCAGTATATTTAGGACAATGTTTAAAATGTTCAGTTGGACTAAGCTAATGAATTGGGTTTCCTTTGGTGTGGGAAAGGACTATAATGGAAGGGAAAAGAACAGAGAGACTGATTTACTTCCCAAGTCTCCAGAGCAATCCTGGCGCCATAACATTCAAGCAATTACATGAAAAGAGAAATAGGAGGGTAAAGTGAAAATGCCAAGTTCCAACACAAAACACTCCCAGAGCTAGATGCCCATATTTCTTTCTAATACTCTTCGATTCCAGAACACCTTTAAATCCTGGGTGAAATCAAGTTTATTGAGTGCTAGTCACGTGTTAATACCTTGTAACTTTTGATTCTCTCCAAAGGTGAGGACTGCTATGCTCCATTTAAAAAGAAATATGTGCACCTGCTAAGGCAATGTAAGGGAGGAAAAACTTTTTCCTCTACCCTCTTAAATTCAGTAATTGGGGCCTGCAAATTAAATGGATAAAATACAGATTAATAGGAGAAAAACATTTATTTATATGCATAGAGAGGCCAACAAAAGTAGCTGGCTCCTTAAACTGTTAAAGGCTTACAAACCTAACTTGGTAGGAGAAAGGGAAGGGAGAGAAACAGCTTCTGTGGCAAGAACAAAAGGATTTTTTAGGAAAGACAAATGGGTTTTTAGAACAAACTGGAGATACGAGACTTTATGATATTTGTCATAAAGGTATAAGTGGTTTTTCTGTCTTTTTCAAGGTGATAAAACTGCCCTGGAGAGGAAACTGGTAGATTTACCCTTGTTCTCTCTACTGGGAATAGAGCCACCCTGAAGAGGGAATTTATGGTAGTTCTCATTTCTCAGGAGTTTCTGCTTTTAGTCAGACAAGGGATGCTCTGAGAAGGCTTCACTGTTGAATCTCAAATGTCTTCATCGTCAAATAATCTTTATACAAACCCATAGCAACTATAGAAAGACTTGAAACAGGGCATCACTGGGGAGCAGGGCACAGCTTTGCTGGCAGGGGGTCTGAATTATATTCAAACCCATGAATCCTAAATTTGGATCAAGTACTGTGGGTCAAGGTCTAGCAAGGAAATGACAGATCCCGGCAGGAAAACTGAATTTGGGGATTTGAGGAGAGTGGAATTAAGGGACGATTGACCGAAGAATGGGCAGGGCATAGAGAAGTCTCAAGGTGTTGTAGGAATAGACTAGTGAAAGCTAAGCTTGTACGAGCCAGGGACACTGAGAGGGGCTGTGACCTTCCGGAGAGGGACAGAGTCACAGAGACGGCGCTGAGAAAATACACACCCTGGTTTTACTCTCCTCCTTCCCTCAAATCTCTCCTGCCAGGGCACCCCATTGGCTGAACCCAACAGAAACCATTGTGCAAGAGAACCTGATGCTACAGTTCACACGGGCCCTGCGACAGCTCAGGGCGGAGAAGGCAGGAGAGTGGGTGTGGAGTGGACTGGGGGCAGCAAGTGGAAGGTATCTGGATATTCAGAGAAAAATAATCTCTTCCCAATGCGGGAAAGGCAGAATGTACAGCTGTAGACAAGCCGTGTCTTCTCCTTGCTTGAATAAATCTTCCAGGGCTTCCCCTCTGAGGGCATAAATAAGCCTAGGTTTTCAGCCTATTTTCAAAGAACTCCTCAAACCTCAGCCACTAAATCTGCTGGGGTTTATTGTATCTGCTTCTTTCACAGAAGGCAGGTAATGAGTAACGTTGTACCACTGGGCGAGCAGTCTTTCCCCTATTCAGTGTGTTGGCTCTCAATAAGGCACCCGAGAAGTATGATTAATCCTGAAGGCACTTCTGCTTGAAGTGAACGCTTTCATCAGCGGTTCACACAAAAACTACTCATCAAAGCCCACCGCTGTTCCCCAGCGGGTCCCAACGCCATGAGAATGAGGCTACTTGGAACTGTTCTTAGGTATAATTTGCTGTTTTTCTCAATCCCGGAAGAGAATTACCCCAGTAAGTAATTCTTGGTACTTTCACAGAGCTGAAACACTTGAAATTCTTCTCCCAACCAGCTGAACTTAACGACCGACTTACTATATTAACTAAAGAAGAGAGACAATTTCCATTGAATCCAAAGACATTTTATATGCTGGTGGAGTTTGACTAATAAGGGAAATTCAAATAAGAGTAGTCAGAGGAGAAAGCTAAGAACCTGGCATTCAGAGAAAAGAAACTTTGAGAAGGTTGAGAATAAAATAACTTAGTGGGTAGAGAGAAGAGCTAAATGCAGAAAAAGAATAGGATTCATGTAACTGATCATTTTAGGGGCTAGGGAGGTTTCAAAAGGTGAACTGTCATGCTGTTAGGACTATGAAGCAAATCATTCAGATGTTACTAAGTCCTGCAACATGACAAATGCCACAGGCATTCAGGTGAGCATTACTTGTGAAGCAGAGGTTTACACAATGTGTGGGACCTTCTTTTTCATTTTTTTTTAAATTTTTAAAATATTTATTGATTGCTTGATATTTCAGTGCATCGGGTCTTAGTTGCAGCATGAGGGATCTTCGTTGCAGCATGTGGGATCTTTAGTTGCGGCATGCAGACTCCTAGTTGTGGCATGCATGCGGGATCTAGTTCCCTGACCAGGTATTGAACCCAGGCCCCCTGCGTTGGGAGCGTGGAGTCTTAGCCACTGAACCATCAGGGAAGTCCTGGGACTTCTTTTTAAAAAAAAATAAAAACATAAAAATAAAATAAGAACCTCATTTTAGAACATGCATGCATGGGCTTCCCTGGTGGCACAGTGGTTAAAAATCCGCCTGCTAATGCAGGGGACACGGATCCAAGCCCTGGTCCGGGAGGATCCCACATGCCGCAGAGCAAATAAGCCTGTGCACCACAGCTACTGAGCCTGTGCTCAAGAGCCCATGAGCCACAGCTACTGAGCCTGTGAGCCACAACTACTGAAGCCCGTGTGCCTAGAGCCCGTGCTCCACAACAAGAGAAGCCATCGCAATAAGAAGCCTGTGCACCACAACGAAGAGTAGCCCCCGCTCTCTGCAACTAGAGAAAGCCCGCGCGCAGCAATGAAGACCAACGCAGCCAAAAATAAATAAATATTTTTAAAACGCATGCATAGTTACAGTAACAGATTCCAATATAAATCTTTCAAAATCTGACAGATCTAGAAGATAGAAATTCAGCTGGGACATAGAGGATCTGAGTATTAAAATCAACCAGCTCAATTTAATAGATGTGTATAGAACTTCAAAACATACAAATACAGAACATGTTTTTTTTACCTTATGCCAATAAAACATTTGTATGTTTATATATATTCCAATATCATGTATATCTCTATATCATATATATACATATATATGTATATATAACATGTACTTGGCCACAAATAAAACTTGACAAATTCAAAAAAGTGAAAAAAATTAAAAGATCAAAATGAGGCCTAGGGATTTGTAAGGAGCCTGTAAAAGAGAGGAGCCCTGAAACTTAAGCTTCTTAGCTTTGTGGCACATCCACCTCTGGCCATACTCAAAAGTCTATACCCCAAAGAATATGCAAAAAAGCAGGGAGGAATAAATAGTTGTAAATATGAGAAAGCCCCGCATTCACAGAGAAAGAGGAACTTAAAGGACAGATAACAGAGTATGATTTGAGCAAAGACAATTAAATGTGGCCAAAGTCATCCCTCCCCTACACCCCAGGGCAGGGAGAGGTGGCGACTTTCTGAAGGACTGGCAAATGCCTAAGGAGAGAGGCAGAGCTCTGCCTCCAGGGGGCCATCCCGAATGAAGCTGTGAAATGAGACCCAGTGAGATTAGTGAGTGGTGGATGACACAGTAAGATGAGGAACTCTGAAAGGAATGATGAAGAGGTGTGGGAACAAGGCTACCGCACAGTCTTGCCTAAGATAAGCCTGTGGGGATCCTCTAAATATAGTTAAAGGGATCCCTCAATTACACATTGTAGAACAGACAGAACATACTAATTTCTCCTGAGCTAGAAAGAGAGAGATCTTTGAGAATGTCAAGGCCACCCCTTTGGAAATTCCCTTGGCTTCCATGCTCCTCACTCAAGACTGGGCATAGTGGCACAGGGAGATGTGCAGAAAGCTCTCATTGGATGGATGGATACTCTACGAAGTGGAGGGGAGGTGACAGGTGGGAATACATGGGTGATGCACTTACCATAGTACCTGGTGCATAGTAAAATCTCAAAAAATATAAGCCATGGCATTAGCTACTATATTAAACAGTCAACGATAAGAACCTACTTTTTCAATAAAATAATACTTTGATGAACATAAGTTATTCTATTTCTAATGAATATTGCACTCAAGACATTTAATGTTCAGTCCAATTCTTCATTGCTGCTTACAAATTGTGACTTTAAACAACAATTATTACACAATTTCTCAAGATTTTGTGCGTTAGGAGTTTGGGCAGGTCACTCAGAGGTACTGAGCTGGCAGGTGAGCCACTCTGGAGGGTCCAAGGTGGCTCCGCTCACATACACTGTGCCTTTGCAAGGACACATGGATAGCTGGCATCAGCAGGGACCATGAACAGTGTCTTCTGTGGTGTGACAGTCTCTTACAAACTGGCTTGGAACTCCCAAAACAAGTACTCTGAGAGATTAAGGTCAAAAGTCCAAGGCCTCTTATGAGCTAACCTCCAAAGTCCCAGAACATCAATTCCGCCTCAATCGTTCGGTCAGATAAGTCACTAAGGCCAGTCTGGATTCAAGGGGTGGAGAATTCAACTTCACCTCTCAATGGGAGGAACAGCAAAGAATTGATAGGCATCTTTACTTTACCATACTGTTTATACATATTAAATGAAAAATGTTAGAAACAGTGTCAAGACAGCTATTCGCATGAGTTAGAAGAGAATTGACATTCGTGGGCGTTTAGTTCTTAATGGAAGACCTATTTCTGCCACGTCAAACGTTTCATCTGGATAATCGTTTTGATGGTATATGGGCCAGCCAGTAGAAGAACTGCAGGCATTTGAAATTCTAAATCCTGGGCTTCCCTAGAAAGGCCATACCTAAAAAATGGAGTCTAGCAGTCATCTTTTAAAATTCCAGATGAGGTTCTCCTAAAAGTTTGGTAATGAGACACTTTGTTCCTAAGAGAAGGAAAAGGCTCTCCTTGAATTTCCCCAACATCTCTCATTTTTAACCTCTCTAGACCCATGAGAAGAAACAATGGGACAAAGGTAAGAAAAAAATAACTTAAAAACTGTAAGTAAAAGGATGAATTAATAATCTGTGGATTATTACTTATTAGGGTTATTAAGCCATTTTTTGCCTTATCAATGTTTCAAAGAAATAATATCTTTCATTTCATATTGACAGTTAATAAAATTATCACATGACTATCTGATCACCTTTGAGTCTCAAAACAACCCTAGAAGATAAGTAGGAAAGCTACTATTATTTTTCCTGTTTTGTAGATGAAGAAACCAGTGACTTGACTGAAGTCTCTCTGCTGGTAAAAAGTAGTTCAAGTCTGGACTTAGATCTTCCAATTTCATACCACGTATTCTTTCAGCTATACTGCTGCCTTTGAATCAGCTCACACATTTAGGCAAAATAATATTCATCTAATTTCACATCATCACTGCATATTTACATCTTCAAGAATAATAACTCTATTCAAAAATTTGTCTCACTTCTGCATTTTTCATATAGAGTTTCACTTGCTCTTTCTGCAAAAATCTGCATCTTGTAGAGAGCGCATGCAAATTCAAATGTCTCAAAATATATGACGTTTTACTTATCCAAGAATAAATGGTATTCATCATACTTAGCAAGAACACCATGGGTTTCATTTTCGAAGTATTTTGCAAGCATCAGCTAATTAAGACTCCTGTAGTCTTCAGTTTGACAGTTGTTTTCAAAAGTCTCTTGTTTCCCAGGAAAGTTCTCCACTCTGTCTTATTCATACAAATCAGCGCATTTGTTCGGTTCTTAAAATAAGAAGCTAAAGGCTGTGAAATTATTTTTGATCAGTGTGTGACAAATACAATGAGCTCAGTGAGATAAAAATGCCCAGTGACTGGTCTGCAGGACAAATTGGAACACAGCAGAAGAACTCAAGGTCTTCTACATTCTAAACAGATACTGGATTGTTCCACAAGGTCCTATCTTTAAAACTACAACATAGGCATCTGCTTTACAATTAAAACTTGAAGTGGTTTCCTACTTGGATTATTCTGCATTTTTGTTTGTTTGCTTGTTTTAACATCTTTATTGGAGTATAATTGCTTTACAGTGTTACTTTCTGCTGTATAACAAAGTGAATCAGCTATATGTATACATATATCCCCATATCTCCTCCCTCTTGCGTCTCCCTCCCACTCTCCCTATCCCACCCCTCTAGGTGGTCACAAAGCACCGAGCTGATCTCCCTGTGCTATGTAGCTGCTTCCCAATAGCTATCTATTTTATATTTGGTATTGTATATATATGTCAATGCTACTATCTCACTTCGTCCCAGCTTACCCTTCTGCCTCCCTGTGTCTTCAAGTCCATTCTCTACGTCTGAGTCTTTATTCCTGTCCTGCCCCTAGGTTCATCAAACATCTTTTTTTTTAGATTCCATATATATGTGTTAGCATATGGTATTTGTTTTTCTCTTTCTGACTTACTTCACTCTGTATGACAGACTCTAGGTCCATTCACCTCACTACAAATAACTCAATTTTGTTTCTCTTTATGGCTGAGTAATATTCCACTGTATATATGTGCCACATCCTCTTCATCCATTCATCTGTCGACGGACACCTAGGTTGCTTCCATGTCCTGGCTATTGTAAATAGTGCTGCAATGAACATTGTGTACATGTCTCTTTTTGAATTATGGTTTTCTCAGGGTATATGCCCAGTAGTGGGATTGCTGGGTCATATGGTAGTTGTAATTTTAGTTTTTTAAGGAACCTCCATACTGTTCTCCATAGTGGCGGTATCAATTTACATTCCTACTAACAGTGCAAGAGGATTCTCTTTTCTCCACACCCTCTCCAGCTTTTATTGTTTGTAGATATTTTGATGATGGCCATTCTGACTGGTGTGAGGTGATACCTCATTGTACTTTTGATTTGCATTTCTTTAATGATTAGTGATGCTGAGCATCCTTTCATGTGTTTGCTGGCAATCTGTATATCGTCTTTCCGGAAATGTCTATTTAGGTCTTGTGGCCATTCTGGGATGGGGTTGTCTGTTTTTTTGATGTTGAGCTGCACGAGCTGCTTGTATATTTTGGAGTCCGTTGCTTCATTTGCAAATATTTTCTCCCATTGTGAGGGTTGTCTTTTGGTCTTGTTTATAGTTTCCTTTGCTGTGCAAAAGCTTTTAAATTTCATTAGGTCCCATCTGTTTCTTTTTCTTTCCATTTCTCTAGGAGGTGGGTCAAAAAGGACCTTGCTGTGATTTTTTTCAAAGAGTGTTCTTCCTATGTTTTCCTCTAGAGTTTTATAGTGTCTGGCCTTACATTTAGGTCTTTAATCCATTTTGAGTTTATTTTTGTGTATGGTGTTAGGGAGTGTTCTAATTTCATTCTTCTACATGTAGCTGTCCAGTTTTCCCAGCACCACTTATTGAAGAGGCTGTCTTTTCTCCATTGTATACTCTTGCCTCCTTTATCAAAAATAAGGTGACCATATGTGCGTGGGTTTATCTCTGGGCTTTCTATCCTGTTCCATTGATCTATCTTTCTGTTTTTGTGCCAGTACCATAATGTCTTGATTACTGTAGCTTTGTAGTATAGTCTGAAGTCAGGGAGCCTGATTCCTCCAGCTCCATTTTTCTTTCTCAAGATTGCTTTGGCTATTCGGAGTCTTTTGCATTTCCATACAAATTGTGAAATTTTTTGTTCTTGTTCTGTGAAAAATGCCATTGGTAGTTTGATAGGGACTGCACTAAATCTGTAGATTGCTTTGGGTAGTAGAGTCATTTTCACAATGTTGATTCTTCCAATCCAAGAGTATGGTATATCTCTCCATCTGTCTGTATCATCCTTAACTTCTTTCATCAGTCTTTTAGTTTTCTGCATACAAGTCTTCTGTCTCTTTAGTTAGGTTTATTCCTAGGTATTTGATTCTTTTTGTTGCAATGGTAAATGGGAGTGTTCCCTTAATTTCTCTTTCAGATTTTTCATCATTAGTGTACAGGAATGCAAGAGATTTCTGTGCATTAATTTTGGATTCTGCAACTTTACCAAATTCATTGATTAGCTCTAGTAGTTTTCTGGTAGCATCTTTAGGATTCTCTGAGTATAGTATCATGTCATTGTCAAACAGTGACAACTTTACTTCTTGTCTGATTTGGATTCCTTTTATTTCTTTTTCTTCTCTGATTGCTGTGGCTAAAACTTCTCAAACTATGTTGAATAAGAGTGGTGAGCCTGGGCATCCTTGTCTTGTTCCTGATTTTAGAGGAAATGGTTTCAGTTTTTCACCATTGAGAACGATGTTGGCTGTGGGTTTGTCATATATGGCCTTTATTATGTTGAGGTAAGTTCCCTCTATGCCTACTTTCTGGAGAGTTTTTATCATAAATGGGTGTTGAATTTTGTCGAAAGGTTTCTCTGCATCTGTTGAGAAGATCATATGGTTTTTCTCCTTCAATTTGTTAATATGGTGTATCACGTTGATTGATTTGTGTATATTGAAGAATCCTTGCATTCCTGGAATAAACCCCACTTGATCATGGTGTATGATCCTTTTAATGTGCTGTTGGATTCTGTTTGCTAGTATTTTGTTGAGGATTTTTGCATCTATATTCATCAGTGATATTGGCCTGTAGTTTTCTTTCTTTGTGACGTCCTTGTCTAGTTTGGGGTATCTTCTAATTCTTTTTATTTGAGTCTTCTCCCTTTTTTTCTTGATGAGTCTGGCTAATGGTTTATCAATTTTTTTTTATCTTCTCAAAGAACCAGCTTTTAGTTTTATTGATTTTCCTATCATTTCCTTTATTTCTTTTTCATTTATTTCTGATCTGATCTTTATGATCTCTTTCCTTCTGCTAACTTTGGGGTTTTTTTGTTCTCCTTTCTCTGATTGCTTTAGGTGTAAGGTTAGATTGTTTATTTGAGATTTTTCTTGTTTCTTGAGGTAGGATTTTATTGCTATAAACTTCCCTCTTAGAACTTCTTTTGCTGCATCCCGTAAGTTTTGGGTCATCATGTTATCATTGTCATTTGTTTCTAGGTTTTTTTGGATTTCCTCTTTGATTTCTTCAGTGATCTCTTGGTTATTTGTAGGGTATTTTTTAGCCTCCATGTGTTTGTATTTTTTACAGTTTTTTTCCTGTAATTGATATCTAGTCTCATAGTGCTGTGGTTGGAAAAGATACCTGATATGATTTCAATTTCTTTAAATTTACCATGGCTTGATTTGTGACCCAAGATATGATCTATCCTGGAGAATGTTCAATGAGCACTTGAGAAAAGAGTGTATCCTGTTGTTCTTGGATGGAATGTCCTATAAATATCAGTTACGTCCATCTTGTTTAATGTATCATTTAAAGCTTGTGTTTCCTTATTTATTTTCATTTTGCTTGATCTGTCCATTGGTGAAAGTGGGGTGCTAAAGTCCCCTACTATGATTGTGTTACTGTTGATTCCCCCTTTTATGGCTGTTAGCATTTGCCTTATGTATTGAGGTGCTGCTCTGGTGGGTGCATAAATGTTTACAATTGTTATATCATCTTCTTGGATCGATCCCTTGATCATTATGTAGTGTCCTTCTTTGTCTCTTGTAATAGTCTTTATTTTAAAGTCTATTCATGTTTTCCACAGATGCAGGGTACACCAAGTTGATGGTGGAGATTTAATCCGCTGCTTCTGAGGCTGCTAGGAGAGATTTCCCATTCTCTTCTTTGTTTGCACGGTTCCTGGGGTTCAGCTTTGGATTTGGCCCCACCTCTGCATCTAGGTCGCCCTCAGGCTTCTGCTCCCGCCCAGACACGATGTGGTTAAAGGAGCGGCTGATTAGGGGGCTCTGGCTCACTCAGGCCGGGGGGAAGGAGGGGTACGGAATGCGGGGCGAGCCTGCAGGGGCAGAGGCCGGCATGACGTTGCACCAGCCTGAGGCGCGCTGTGCGTTCTCCCGGGGAAGTTGTCCCTGGATCACGGGACCCTGGCAGTGGCGGGCTGCACAGGCTCCCGGGAGGGGAGGTGTGGACAGTGACTTCTGCTTGCACACAGGATTCTTGGTGCGTGCAGCCACAGCCTTAGCATTCATGCCCCTTTCTGGTGTCTGAGCTCATAGCCGTGGCTCGTGCCCGTCTCTGGAGCTCGTTTAGGCTGTGCTCTGCCTCTGTGAGCATACAGGGAAGGAATCCCATCTCCTCGTGCACCCCGCAACAATGGTCTCTTGCATCTTAGGCATGTCCAGACTTTTTCCCGGACTCCCTCCCGGCTAGCCGTGGCGCACTAACCCCCTGCAGGCTGTGTTCACGCAGCCAACCAGAGTTCTCTCCCTGGGATCCGACCGAAGCCCAAGCCTCAGCTCCCAGCCCCCGCCCACCCTGGCGGGTGAGCAGACAAGTCTCTCGGGCTGGTGAGTGCTGGTTGGCACCAATCCTCTGTGCAGGAATCTCTCCGTTTTGCCCTCCGCACCCCTGTGGCTGTGCTCTCCTCCATGGCTCCGAAGATTCCCCCTGCCTAGCCCCTGTCTCTGCCATTGAAGGGGCTTCCTGGTGTGTGGAAACTGTTCCTCCTTCACAGCTCCCTCCCACTGGCGCAGGTTCCGTCTCTATTCTTTTATCTCTGTTTTTTCTTTTTTCTTTTGCCCTACCCAGGTATGTGGGGAGTTTCTTGCCTTTGGGGAAGTCTGAGGTCTTCTGCCAGCATTCAGTAGGTGTTCTATAGGAGTTGTTCCACATGTAGATGTATTTCTGGTGTATTTGTTGGGAGGAAGGTGATCTCCATGTCTTACTCCTCCAGCATCTTGAAGGTCTCCCTGACTTGGATCATTCTAAATGATATAACCATATTCTGTCTTTAAATTTTTTTGATTTCAGGATGGAAATAAACATGAGACCCCTAAAAAATAGTTCCAACCTGGGACACAGTAAATAATCACGGACCATGCAGCGAAAGTTGGGGTTGACTCCCCCAAATCCTGCACAACTGGCCACCTAAGCTCATATGACAAACCCTATACTTATCCTGCCTTCATGTCTTCTCCACAGCTATGCCAAGAATATTAGCATTCTATAGCTCTATAGCTCCTTTGGGTTAAGGCCAATGTGAAGATACCTCTTACCCGGACTAGAAAGACATTAACTTAGACATTTTCTTATCTTCTACCTATGGATTCATTGCATGTAGAAAACTAGAAGTTAAATATGTGGGATATAGGACATGTGAGTTTGTTTCATTGAGTGAACTAAATGTGAAAATATTTTGTAACTAGGACTCCTGGGTAGCTTGATATCACCAAGGGGAAGAAGACATGAAAAGAGGGAGGAGAAAAAATAAGGAACACTAAAGATTCATTTCCCTTATACCACACTAAATATAAGACACAAATGGCTATAATGATAATACTGATGACAGCCACCAGGCAGAGCAATGGAAATAATAATCACTTACACGTGTATGTTATTTCAGAGTCTGCAAAGAGCTTCCCCACTTCAATGGCTCCCTTTGACATTGGAATTGTTATTCCCATTCTATAGATGAAGTTTGGAGAGATTAAGTAATCTTCTCAAAGGAGCATTTAGGACTTGGCAGTACTAGGGCCCAAAGCCAGACTTCTCATTTCTAGTTTGCAGCCTGTTCTGCGAGACCATGTGAGAACCCTGGATCCTGAGTCCACAGTGCAGCATTCTAGTCCTTGCTCACCTCTTCAGTCTTGCGCATTTAGCCAAATAATTTATATTCTTCAAGCTTCTGTTTCTTTATAGCTAAATATTATCTACCCTCCTTTTCTTGTTGGATAAAATGAAACAGTATACAAGAAAATCTTTTATACACTGTGAAATGCTACATAAATGTGAGGAAGGTGTAACTAAGTCCAACTTAATGACTGATATTTCTGGGGCCTCACCTCAACGTATCCTTACAGTTTTTCCTCCCTTTTGTCTGGAAGAACAAAGAGTCTCCTTCTCTTCAAAGTTAAACCTTCCACCTGTGCTTATATGAGACCAGCAAATATTTATCAAGGGCTTACTGAGAGTCTATTGCCTCACTTAATGTCCATTATCATTTTACAGATAAAGAACGGAGGTTCCTAAAAGCTGAATAATTTACCCAAGATTATGCAAATTAAGTATTAGAGCCTAGGAAGTCCCATTTCAGAGCCTATGTCTTTAATCACTGTGCAATATTGCCTCCCCAATGACTCAGGCAACTTCTCTGTTTTCCCCCATTTCAGTTATCTATTACTGCATAACGATCCAGCCCCAAATTAAATGGCTTAAAACCAGTCCCCCTATTTGCACATGATTCTGCAATCTGTACTGAGTTCAACTGGGTCATTCTTCTGTTGACTTTGTCTGGAGTCACTCATGAGGCTCCAACCAGCTGGGAGCTTAACTGGGGCTGAGCCATCCCTTGTGGTTTCTCATCCTCCAGGGTTCTCTTCATGTGGCTGCTTATCATTCAGTGGTCTGGACCAGCCTCTAGTCCGAGCATTTTTATAGCATGGCAGATGGCTTCCACAGGAGGACAAATCCCACTTTGCAAGTGCTTCCCGGGCCTCTGCTGGCATCCTACTTGCTAATGTCCCTTTGGCCAGAACGAGTCACAAGGCCAAGGACAAAGTCACAGGGTATGAAACCCAGGAGGTGCAGGTCCCTGGAGGCCATGATGTTTACCACGTCTCCTCTCTTCCCATCTATCTTCTCATTCATTACTTATGTCTCCCCCTCAGCATAGAAAAGACTTGGAGGACCACATCTGAATACAAGTAAAAGTTTCCCGTATTTCCCCTTTAGCTACCATCTCCATCTTACTCTCTTTCCTTTCATGGCCAACCATCTTATGAGTGGTCTACACTCACTGTCTTCACTCCATTACTGTCTATCTACTCCCCAGTCACTGGAGACTGGCCTCTACCAACACTGTTGCACCAAAAATACACTCCCTCAACTCTCCAGTAACCTCTGCATTTCCAAGTGCTGTGGAGAATCTCTAGACTTGTTTACTTTGACCTCTCTGTAACATTTAATGTTTTCTTTTTCTTATGCGACTCTCCTTTCTCTCATCCTTTGTGTGTTTAGTTCTTCCCATCCTCTAATGGCACCTAATGGTCTTCACTCACCAGGGTTCTGGCTCCTGCCCTCTGTTCTACTCACTGTATAGCTTTTCATGCGAAAAACACTCAAACTATACCTTTAGCCCCAAACTCTATGCTTACCTCCAGACTCATTCATTTAAGTATATCTCTACTCAAATCCAACAAGTCCAAAACGAATCATCTTTCTTCTAAAACTCTTATAATCTTTTATATTTGTATTACCACCACCCTTTACCCAGTTGCCCAAATTAGAAATGTGATAGCCCAAGACTCTTCCTTTGCTTCTTCCCACAGTATACAATTTGACGTTGTGTCTTATCTGTTCCGGCTTTAAATATTTCTCATAACTATCCAGTGGTATACTGGCAAATGTTTAGCTACCAGCTTTTGCAGGGGATGGGGGATGAGTAGCATTTGATGATTTCCATGGTGTAATCCTCCCACCATGGTTGATTTCAAGCTACTAATGTGACATCACTGAATAGAATTGGGAAGAGAAGTGCATTACCACACATTATATAGTATTTCCACCTACAGATACAACAGGCATAAATAACTTCAAGAGAGTAGTAGCAGTAAAAGTAGTAAAATAAGTATAAAATGATGAGCTCTGAGTATTTATTTCTTTTGTTTTTAATATAACTAAATTGTAAGTGTATATACTTTAATTTTCAGTGATGGCTTTGTTTAATAGCCAGCTCACCAAATTCCTGGAAATTTAACAACTGGCTCTCATGAGCCAGTACAAGCTGGCTCTATCCTTCTCTTTCCCGTTCTCAAGACCAGAGGCAAAATTTAAGGCTCTGACCACCTGTCATCTTGATATTGCAATTCCTGCTAGTAAGTCTTTCTACTCATCTGTCCCCCACATCGCTGTCCCAAGGACCCTTTCTAACACTCAGATCTGATTATATCATTCCCCCACTTACAGTCATTGAAGTCCCATAGCTTTTCAACTGGAACTTAAAATTCCTAGTTTAATGCACAGAGACTTGCCTTGTTTTGAGCCTTATCTCCCTCTGCTTCACCCACTAACACCCTAGCAACTCAAACATATGCTGTCTCATGACTCTGGACCTTCCCCCATGCTGCTTCCACCCTCTAGATTGCCCTTCCATCTTTCACACAGCTAACTAGTACTGAGTGGTTTTTCAGATCTCAGGTCAAGAACTCCCTCCTCTGAAAGTCTTTTCTATACAGTGGCAGTATAGAGTACTGATTAGAACACGGACATAAAACCAAACAGCTAGGTCTCTAATGTCGGTTCTGCCACTTAACTGAGTAACCTTGAACGCGTTACTTAACCTTAGTTTCCTTACTAATAAAATGATGAAAATAAAGTGTTACCTTGTAGAATTGTTGGGAAGATTCAAAGAGTTACTATGTGCAAAACCCTCAGAACAGTGCCTATAACTTAAGCCCTTAGGACTCAGTAAATGTTAGCAATATTAACTACCTAACTGTAAATGCTTCTTATCTGTATTTCCACAGCACTATGTACATACTCATCACATAATACTAAATCACTGATTTACTTGACTTCCTCGTTTGTAACTCTTCAGACAGGAACCATGTGGCCCTGTGCTTAGGCAGTGTCTAGTAAGTGCTCAATAAATGAATAAGAGAGTAGATGAGTGACGCAAGCTCTGGCCAACTGGGCACATGTTTCTTTTTGACTCATTCAGCTGCATTAGATTTAAGAAAGTGAAGGGAATTTGTGAGATCCTATGATCAAATCAAAGGGAAATATTTTCTCAAGTTTAATTAGCTATACATAGTGCTATAAAAACTAAAATCAGAAGGAAATTAGTTTTAAAACCCACAATGTTTTTGCTGATTTTTGCTTCCTCTTTATGTCGCTACCATTTATAAGAAATGTGCTAACGGTGCCTTAGCCTAATTCCATTGTTATTTGTGATGAACGTAGGAAAGACTCCTCGAGTTAAAGGGAGCTTTGGTAAATGTGTGGGCAAAAGAGACTCTAAACGTCCACTGGAAAATTATTCTGACCTCACAGCAAAAATTAAATTCTATTATTTTCTGAGGCTCTAAGTTGTTTATCTAAGAATCGCAATTTGACTTTTATGGAAAATGAAAAAAGAAAGAAGAAAGATGTATTGACCATCTCCTAGGTATCAGGCATTTTTACAAATACTATTTCTTCTAATCTTCACAAAACTGAATTAGATGTTGTACTAGGGTTCTCCAGGGTGGCAGGGAATAGATATGTGTTTATGTTTATGTTTATATATAGAGAGAGATTGATTATAAGAAATTGGCTCATTCAACTATATACACTGATAAGGTTCCATGATTTGGCTTCTGCTAGCTGGAGACCCAGTAAGCATGGTGATCTCATGTAGCTGTGCAGTTCTAGTCTGAAGGCCTGAGCACCAGGAACTGATGGTATGTGTTCCAGACCAAGGGCAGGAGAAGACCAACGTTCTCGCTCAAACAGGGAGGCTGAGAGAGCAAATTCTCCCTTATTCCAACTTTTTGTTGGCCCTCAACAGATCTGATGAAGCCCACCCACACTGGAAGGGCAATCAGCTTTATGCAGTCTACTGATTCAAATGCTAATCTCTTCTGGAAACACCTTCACAGACACATCTAGAAATCATGTTTAACCAGATACCTGGGCATCCCACAGGCCAGTCAAGTTGTCACATAAAATTAACCATCACAGACGTTATCCCCATTTTCAGATGGGGAATCTGAGGTTCAGAGGGTTAAGTAATTTTCCAAAGATTACATGGATGGCAAGTTTGGGTTCAAGTTCAAATACATGTGTTTCTAATCCCAAAGCACCACGTTCCTTCTACTAAGACAGTAAGTCTAACTCAGGTGAATTTGCCCTCCAGGGTCACTTGGCCATGTCTAAAGACATTTTTGGTTGTCATAACTGGTGGGGATTGAGGGACTTGCTACTGACATACAATGGGTAGAAGTTAGGGATGCTGCTAAACATCCTACGATGCCCAGGACGGCCCTCACAACTGAAAATTATGCAGCCCAAGATGTTAATAGTGCCAAGGTAAAGAGACCCTGCCTGAAACTATACTATATTAATGGTTTTCCAAAACAGTAGACTAGTAATAATATGCTGATCTAAAATATAAATGACTAGAGTTCCATAAACCTAATAAATACTGGTGAAAAGAGTGAATGAACGTTAAATTCTAGATTATGATTTATTTTAATAGCCTCACCTACCTTGGAAAATTTGGGAAGAATAAGTGATGGGTACATGGGAAGGTACTTTGAAAAGGGAGACAATTTCTAGGTCCAGACAAAAACAAAATATTGTTCAAGAAAAGAAACGTAAGTATTATTCAACACAAGAAACTGCTACTTGGCTCAGCTATGAAGAATATTTACCTTGTCATGATGTCAAATAGTGATTTAAATAAGAATTGTGATACAATTATTTTAGGAAGAGGGGGAGGGGAAGGAGGGGAAGAAGAGTACTGTGTGCATGTGTGCATGTGTGTGTGAAGTGAGAGCTGTTACAGTATTAAATTAGTTGAATAATGTTAAATATTAAGATATTTGTAAATACCCACTTAAGCATTTATTTTAAAATATTGAGTAACTAGCAGAAGAAATTCCTCACTTTCTTTATAAACATCAAAGTAATATTTAAAGCTCTATGCATGTATTTATATATAAAGCTATGACTCTAAAAAATCATTTGAGGGCTTCCCTGATGGCGCAGTGGTTGAGAGTCCGCCTGCCGATGCAGGGGACACGGGTTCGTGCCCTGGTCCGGGAAGATCCCACATGCCGCGGAGCGGCTGGGCCCGTGAGCCATGGCCGCTGAGCCTGCGCGTCCGGAGCCTGTGCTCCGCAACGGGAGAGGCCACGACAGTGAGAGCCCCGCGTACAGTAAAAAAAAAAAAAAAAAAAAAAAAATCATTTGAAAAGTCATATTCCAGTTCTGGGAGATCCAGAGAATCTCTATTAAAGAATAAAAAGTGTACCCCTAATCCCAGTCAGAGTTCAGACTACCAGGCTTAGGGATACTCTGCAAGAAAATGTAGACAGCCCACTCTTTTAAGAGTTCATGTGGAGGCCAATTTACTTAGCCTCCCTGAGCCTCACTTGTTTCATCTCTAAACTAAGTAAGTTCATTTGGAACTAATTAAACTCAAATGCATGGCAAATAACAAAAATGAGACAGACCAGGTACAACTGCCAGCATCACTTACAGGTGATAGTCTCAACTCAGATCCAGCCAGCGTTGCCATAAGGACACATTGGTGCTAAGAGCCCCAACGGTTCAAGAGAAACTACAAATCTGAACTTTCACATGAAATCTCCAGATTTTAGAATGCTAGTTTAAAACACACAGTGCCTGCCAAACCCAACCCATCTGCAAGCCACCACCAGCTCACAGGTTCCCAATGTGCGACCTCTAAATTAGTGAACATGGATGGCCCCTCTAGGGCAGTGCAATGTCTCATTTCTAAAAATCTCTATTGAATGTATGAGTTTCTCCAACACCAAAGAAGCAGTTCGTTTAATCCAAACCTGACCCACTATATTACTTCACTTTGTGACTTTTGCATTCACTGTGAACACTCACAAATCTTCAGAACCAAGATCTGCATAAAGCCTTTATCCAAGAAAGCACAGTCATCAACAAAGCTAGGTGGGCTTCCCTGGTGGTGCAGTTGTTAAAAATCTGCCTGCCAACGCAGGGGACACGGGTTCGATCCCCGGTCCGGGAAGATCCCACGTGCCGCGGAGAAGCTAAGCCCGTGTGCCACAACTACTGAGCCCGCATGCCACAACTACAGAAGCCTGCGCGCTAGAGCCTGTGCTCCGCAACAAGAGAAGCCACGGCAATGAGAAGCCCGTGCACCGCAACAAAGAGTAGTCCCTACTCGCTGCAACTAGAGAAAGCTCGTGCACAGCAATGAAGACCCAACGCAGCCAAAAATAAAAGAAATAAATTAATAGAAACAAAACAAAACAAAGACAGGTTCTGCCAAACACAGCTGGGCCAAAAAATCAAGGAGTCATTCTCAGAGGGACATGATTGGGTAAAAACTGTCATTGATCGGTCTTTTCAGACATGTTAGTCCACAAGGACAACAATTGCCTTTAAATACAAAGGACAGTATCAAGTTCAATATTTGCTAAGCAGAGTATCTTTTAATCTTTTACAAGGAAATTTTACCCACTACTGCTAATTATCTTCTTGGTTTACAGGTCTAGAAAAATGAAGTCTGTGATTTTTTTCCTATTCATTTTGGAAACTGCAGTTGCAATCCCGGTAAATATCCTTTCTTCTATTGTTACATCTCTCCTTCCTGACATTCAATTTAGAAATCCTCCATTTAAAAGAAAATGTTCTTCAGCTTGCACTATTTACTTAGTAGCATGTTAATCATATCACTTACGAGGTGCTTTTGATTTTATATAGCCCTAAATTTTTAAGAAATAAATCAGGGACCACCCTCCCTAAATAAATAAATAAATAAATAAAATGTTCTTATAGAATGGTTTGAAGTTCTCTTTTTTCATTTTTTTATGTTTATTGGCATATAGTTGACTCACAATGTTGTGCTAGTTTCAGGTGTACAGCAAAGTGAATCAGTTATACATACATACATGTCCACTCTTTTTTAGATTCTTTTCCCATCTAGGCCATTATGTCAGTCCCAATCTCCCAATTTATCCCTTCCCCACCTTACCCCCCTGGTAACCACAAGTTTGTTTTCTACATCTGTAACTCTATTTCTGTTTTGTAGATAAGTTCATTTTTATTTTAATCAAATTATTTTTTTCCCAAGCAAGGAATGAATGACTAGTAAAAATGAAATAAGGTACTTAAAAAATATATATTTCTTGGGAATTCCCTGGTGGTCCAGTGGTTAGGAATCCATGCTTCCACTGCAGGGGGCCTGGGTTCGATCCCTGGTTGGGGAACTAAAATGCTGCAAGCCGCGAGACACAACAAAAAAAAGGTCAACAAAAAATATATTTCTTTAAGAGCTAACAGGTTCTATAAGATACAAGTATGCAGCTGAAAGTGTTGACTAACAGTCTATTAGCCAGGGAATATGCCCAAATACCAAAGAGAACAGGAAGAAATAAATTCTCCTATGGAAGCTCACCAGGCTAATATGAAAAATCTAAGAAATTAGTATGAGAAATCTAGGAGCAAATACCCACACTCGCCAGCAGCATTTTCTTCAAGATCAATACATACTGGCTGAGTAATTCTGAGTCTATCATGAAAGCAGGACCCAATAGGTTAGGGATAGGAAATGATATGGTAACCATAAAACAGCTCCTAACTCACACTTGGGGGTACGTCCAAGCAAACATGCTGAAAGCAGACAGGACCAGAACTTTCTTTTCTTCACAGCCAGATATACTAGCCCCACCATTCCCACTGCAATAAATCAGCCACACACAAATCAGATCATCTGAGACCATGTCAGCAGCCTCAAAATACCTGAAAGTTGTCTTTGTTGATTTAATGGGACCGTAGCTTGGATGGTCATTTGGATATCTCCCAAAGGATCCATATCATCCTTAATCAGACTAAAGGATTTGTGCCATTTTTTCCTTTTCACCAAATGGATGAATCAACCTCCTTGAAATAGACAAAGCAAGTTATCTCTTGTTCCTTCTCTCCTTCCCTCTCTACTACGTCTAAGAGTCTGTCCTTGCTTTTGTTGTTGTTTAAAGATTTATTTATTATTTATTTATATATTTTATTTATTTTTGACTGCGTCGGGTCTCAGTTGCAGCACGCGGGATCTTTCTTTTTGGTGCACGGGCTTCTCTCTAGTTGTGGCGTGCAGGTTTTCTCTTCACTAGTTGTGTGGTGCGCGAGCTCCAGGACACGGGGGCTCTGTAGTTTGCGGCACATGGGCTCTAGGTGAGGCGTGTGAGACAAAATTGTTCATTGGTTAGTGAAAAGTTCTGCTCTTCCCCACTGGCATACTCCATTTTTTTTTTTTTTAAAGATTTATTTATTTATTTTCTTTTTGGCTGCATCAGGTCTTAGTTGCGGCACTTGGGCTCTTCGTTGTGGTACTCAGTCCTCTCTCTCGCTGTGGCGTGGGCTCTGCAGCTGTGGCGTGCCAGTTCCAGAGCGCATGGGCTCTGTAGTTTGCGGCACATGGGCTCTAGTTGAGGTGTGTGAGCTCAGTAGTTGCTACACGCGGGCTTAGTTGCCCTGCGGCATGTGGGATCTTAGTTCCCTGAGCAGGGATCGAACACGTGTACTCCGCATTGTAAGGCAAATTCTTTACCACTGGACCACCAGGGGAGTCCCTGTCCTTGCTTTTTGGATAGCTTCTTGTTGACAGATGTGTCAGCAAGGATAAACACCATGCCACCCAGACCAAGTAGTTCTTAGAAAAAAGAATTTGTGAGCACTGCTAAGAATCATGCTTAAGTAACGAGGAGCTACTCCAGCTGTAATTATAAATTCTCCTCTGAGATTACAGAAGTGGAATAATTAATATGTTCAGCACAGAGACAAGTTCCCACAGGACCATTGTTTTCTCTTGAAAATGCGGTTTGCCCTTGCAGCTGTTGCCACTATGTAAACAAGCATCAAAAGGGTCTTTGAACTAAATGTTTGAATGACACGCCTGCATATAGACATGTTCCAGATGTTTCCCTGCTAGGAAAATTTTTTTCATAGACTCAGTCCCGTGTTAAAAATCTAAGTATCGGGCTTCCCTGGTGGCGCAGTGGTTGAGTGTCTGCCTGCCGATGCAGGGGACACGGATTCGTGCCCCGGTCCTGGAGGATCCCACATGCCACGGAGCGGCTGGGCCCGTGAGCCATGGTCACTGAGCCTGCACATCCGGAGCCTGTGCTCCGCAGTGGGAGAGGCCACAACAGTGACAGGCCTGCGTACTGCAAAACAAACAAACAAACAAAAAAAACTATCTTCTCAAAGGATATACCTGTTAAAAATCTTGTATCATTTTCCCTGCCTGCCTGAATTCTCCAGAAATAAGTGAGTTCTGTATGGTTCGGAGAAACCACACAGATTTCCAGAGGGTATGTTGTTACATGTGGAGAGAATGAAACAGAATTTCACTTTCTGAAAATTTCTGAAAGATAAACTGCTGTGTTTCTGAAAGATAAGCTGCTGCATTTCTTCCAGCTTGCTGAGGGGGCGTGGAGGAAGAAGGGTGCAGAGACAGGGAGCAGTTCTCCATTAATAAGCCGAAAGTCTCCTCCACTATTATCCTCCATCAGGCCCCTGCCAGCAACTTGCCAAACTGGCCACCGTTCTTTCCCCACGCTCCTCTTAAAAATGGCTTCTCTGGAAATTTTTTCAAATATGATTATTCCTTTTAGTTTAAAAGGTAATAAGAAGCAAGGGAAGAAACCACATCTAAAATAAATCCTGGGGGTGGAGGGATGAACTGGGAGATCGGGACTGACATATATACACGACTATGTATAAAATAGGTAACTAATGAGAACCTACTGTAGAGCACAGGGAACGCTACTCAGTGCTCTGTGGTGACCTAAATGGGAAGGAAATCTTAAAAAGAGTGGAGATATGTATACGTAGAACTGATTCACTTCGCCGCACAGCAGAAAATAACACAACGTTGTAGAGCAACTATACTCCAATAAAAATTAATAAAACAATACAGGACTTCCCCAGCAGTCCAGTGGTTAAGACTCTGCCTTCCAATGTAGAAGGCGTGGGTCTGACCCCTGGTCAGGGAAATAAGATCCCACATGCTGTGGGGTGTGGCCAAAAACTAACTAACTAAATAAATAATAGAATAGAATAGAATAGAATAAAATAGATAACCAACAAGGACCTACTGTATAGCACAGGAAACTCTGCTCAGTATTATGTAACAACCTAAATGGGAAAAGAATTTGAAAAAGAATAGATACATGTATATGTATAACTGAATCACTTTGCTGTACACCTGAAACGAACACAACATTGTTAATCAACTATACTCCAATAGGAAATAACAACTTTAAAAAAGTAATTTATATTTCACTTTAAAATTAAATCAATCAATAAAATCCTGTACTCCACGACTTTCTTTACATTACATAATCAGCACTACAGGACCTGGTAATGGAGTAAAGACAAGTCAATTCAAATAAAATCTGAATTTTATACTTATACCTGGACCTGTCTGACATGAGTGCTCACAGTACCTCTCTAATAAAGATCTGTGATGAATTCCTGCCTAAGAGATCAGACAGTTCATATTATTACCACTGTGTGATATTACTACTAGCAATAGTAATTTTTCACTTGGGTTACCCCTTAAAATTCACAAAATGTCTTGTATACATAGGCTTATCTTGATATTTCTGCTCACCGCACCTTGAGAGATGAGAGAGTACAGATGAACAATTTGTCAAACCACCACACGTAGTAAATAGCAGAGTCAAGACTTGAAGGAAGGTCTCTTATCTCTACGTCCAGTTGTTCAACTTCTCCATCATGTATCACCGCCCAGCTCTTCATCTATGCCTCCAGTCTTGCAAGAAATAGAGCTATTCCTATAAAGGAAATAATACTCCATAGTTGTTCAGCCCTACTAGACTTGGTGTCCTGTTTCATACAGTTTTTCAATTAGTTCAAGATTAAATTATTTTTTTACTACATGATTTCCTGGTGAATATAAGACTGATAGAGTTAGGAAAGTATGCAAAAATTGAATAAAGGGTTTATAACTTTTTCTGCTTATTATCAGTGAGTACTTAAAAGTTAATTTAAGAAAATGCACACATGCTATAGCCTATGGTTAATTTGATTTCAACTTTATGCTAAACAACATTTTTCAAAATTATAAAGTACAAATGCTCTGTAAAAGTTTGAAAAACACAGAAAATAATTCCAAAAATCAAAGGTTGCTATGATTGAAATCATTTTGGCCCTATCTTCCCCCATTCTCTGCATATATAACTCTTTCTTCACCATGATTGGGATTTTGTTTTCACTTAAGATTATATTCTGACTATTTGCTTGTATCTTTAAAATTCTAGAGAATATCTTTTAACTGATGTTATAAATGAAATATATTACTACTAACAATGATGACAAGAAAAAAGTAGCTAGAAATTTTAAACAACATTTAGGCATGAATAACAAACCAGTTTTTAATTTTTTTCAGACACAAGCAAGGTTCCTATCTGATCATTCCAACCCAACTGCTGATTCCCTGAGTTCCTTCCAACAGGCTGAAATGTTGGTAACATCTGAGCACACTGCAATCCCCACTGTAAGGGCCGAAGATGCAGAAAATGAAACTGAAGTATCCATAGAAGACCATCCCACTCATAAGGTAAAAGTAACATGGTTATACTAGTACAGACTTTTGTCTCTCAATGTCTCAATTCTAAAGCGTGGTCAAAGAGACTACCTGATTCACTCTAAGTTTAATTTTTTTTAAGATGATGATCACATCAACTGCCTCCAATCTCTAACAGAATTGTAAGGATTAATGAGTTTTACTTCTTGGGCTGAAGTGCTACATAATTGTTTTATTTCAAAAAATTCAAGTTCAGGTTAAACTTGTAGCTATCGAATGTGAAGAACATCAAAAGTAAGTTTATAAGACATTATGTGAAGAAAAAGAATTAAGAAATATTCAATGTTGGCTTATGAATTGTAAATATGATGTAGATATGACATAATCATTTGTTTCAAGGATAAACTTTTTTCTCTTTAGCCTGAAAAATCTTCAGTACTAAAGTCAGAGGAGGAAAACCATGACCAGTCAGCAGATCAGGACCAGAGTTACAGCCAACACCTGGGATTACAGGATCAAGAGAAAAGTGAAAGTGACTTAACTGAGAATTTGGAGTATACACCAACTGAAGGTACACTGGACCTAAAAGAAGATATGAGTGAGCCTCCACAGGAAAAACTCCCCGAGAGATTCCTTGGTCATGATGTTAGTTCCATTGTAGATTCTAATCAACAAGAAAGCATCACAGAGACAGAGGAAAACCGAGGACAACCTATAAATGACTCACATCCTCAGTTGAACGGAAGCAGCAAACATAGCCAAGACCTAAGTGTTCAAGGAAACCAAGAGCAGGGTCCAAATATCCCAAATGGAGATGAGGGAGAGCCAGGTAAAATTGGTACCCACAATGATAACCAAGAAAGGGAGAGAGAAGTTCCCGAGCAGCATTCTACCAGCAATCAGGAAGAAGACAGTACACAGTCTGATGATATTTTGGAAGAGTCCTATCAACCAACTCAAGTAAGCAAGATGCAGAAAGATGAATTTGAACAGGGTGGCCAAGAACAAGAAGAGGAAAACTCCAATGCAGAAATGGAAGAGGAAACTGCATCAAAAATCAGTAAGCCCAATCAAGATAAAGAATGGCAGAGCCGAGAAGGACAGCCTGGCCTTGAAGTTATCAGCAACCATGAGGAGATGGACAAAAAGACTCTTTCTGAGCCTTTGCTGGTGGAGCCTACGGATGGTAACATCGTGCTCAGAAATCATGGGACTGATGATGACGGCGATGATGGCCCCAGGCACAATGCGAGTGAGGAGTACTTCAACCCAAGCGAGGCTTTCCTGGAGAATGAAAGAGCTCAATCCAATTACTATCCCATCGAGTATGAGGAGCAAAGAGAAAAAGCACGTGAGAATGAGAGTGTAGATACCAGCGAACCTGTAGAAAACCGAGGGGTGAGATTGTTTACAATGGTGCTTGTCCGATAAAGTGGTTAGCTTTTCAGAAAACAGCCATGACCTTTCTCTGTGCTCCTGCAATCCCTTGTGCTCATCTCTTAGCACATTACTAAAATATATTATAATTATTTATTTTTCTCTACATCTCCATCATTAGTCTGAAAATGCCTGTTTTATTTGGGTTCCCCTAGAAGCATATCCTGGATTTTAGTGCAGTTTGTTTGAGGAGTTCAGGGAACAAAGGAAGCTAACCAACGGTACATAATTAAAGCCATGGAAAGCACATTCCTCTGAATTAGCCCCTTTGGAGAGTGAGGGACCTATGGCTTTTATATAAGCTGAGGATTACTAGGAGAGGTGTGAATTCCCCAGCACTTCCAGTCTGTCCTTGAGCGGGCCATATAGAGTGTCGTGGTTTTCCAGGCACAGAGATGCAGATACCGGCAGTTGAACGTCCCTGGCACTAACTAGAGTGGTAAATTCTGATAGATAAGAGGGATGGGAGGCATGACTACTGCTGCTCTCATGCCTTGATAGCAGGTGCCAGGCCGTAGTCAAGTTGATCACCAATGTCTAGCAAAATGCCTCTAACATAATAACGTAAGAGATACAGCAATGTTTATTGATTTAGCTATAAAGGCAAAGAACAAAGACTTCAGCTACAGCTTTATGAAGCAAACACACACCAAAATGATAATCGGGAAACGGCAACAGGGTGAGGGAAGGGAAGAAACGTATTGCTATTTGGTTGTTTAATCATTTGGGCTTTCATGCAAAACTCTGGCAGCCACCCACCAGGAGCACCTAGCACAGCTTTTGGTGGGCAAGGTGAATACTAACTTCGATTCCTGAGAACTCTGCTGCCATTCTAAGGCAGGAGTTTTCTTACATTTTAAAAACCTGGTAAGAAACGTTTCCCAATAGCGTCACAGAGATTACTAATGTAATCATGTCTTAACTATAGAACCACATGGTAATACCACATTTCTACTGTTTTCCCAAACCAAAGGGGAGGTTCCAACTTCGCTTCTGAGGTTAGTTCCAATGTTTATTGGGTAATCCCCAGAGATATAGCACTGAACCCAGTTCATAAAGATAGAAATGGCTCCTGTTCTCAGAGGGTTACTGTCTATTTCCACGGCTGCGGCTGGTGTCTTCTCCTTCTGAAATCTGAAACGATTGGAGTATGAAAAGATCTGTGAAGGTACGCACAGTGGAAATATAAATTATGTAAAGGCTTTCCCTAAAATAGACTTCAACTTCTGCTCTTGTTATTATAAAGGCCAAGAAAGCAGAAAGCTCACTGAATGAAGATGACCGTTCAACTGAAGGCAACACAAGGGTGCACAGTGTCGGTGAGTACGGGCTAAGCAAGCAGTCTGTGACTATATGAGGAGAGAGACGGAATGGGCTATGTTGGGCTATCCCCACGCCTTCATTTGTGACTACTGCACAGAATTTTTCCTCTCCCCACTCCTCCCCAAGGAAATGCTCCCATAAATTGTTGACATTCTCATGTGCACATTTGATCTACAACTGTGGTAACTGTTTACAAACTGGAAATCCGGTTACAATGTTATTGCAAAAGCTAGAATTCTTTTTCTCTAAGTCCTTTTGCTTCGAAGAAGAAAAATTGATTCTACCTTATTTACACTCAAATCCATAACTTAGAATTGAGATCCCATATTTAATAAAGACCTAATTCTTTTTTTGCGGTACCTGGGCCTCTTACTGTTGTGGCCTCTCCCGTTTTGGAGCACAGGCTCCAGATGCGCAGGCTCAGCGGCCATGGCTCACGAGCCCAGCCGCTCCGCGGCATGTGGGATCTTCCCGGACCAGGGCACGAACCCGCATCCCTTGCATCGGCAGGCGGACTCTCAACCGCTGCACCACCAGGGAAGCCCAAGACCTAATTCTTAATCACGTACCCCAGTCACAAAATTTTGAATTTTAACCATAAAAATCCTCGTGGCTTATTTAACTTTTGACCAACTTGCACAGCACTGCTCTGTAGACGTCAGACTATGACCATTGCCAGCAGGTCAAGAAAAGTTGCTTGTTCTTTTTAAATCCCCAATCCAAACTGCAAAGAAATCTAGACTATTATGCAAAATAGTCTGGAGCCAGAGGGTCCCACCTGAAAATTAACGCATCCATTAAAAAGGCTTCTAATGTTTTCCCAAATTTTCTCTTATTCATGGAAATGGAACTGTCTGGATGAATTTGAGTTTACGTAATCACTTTAGCTTTGTCCATGTTTCCTGTCTAAACTTTTCTGTTAGATTCTTGCATGAGCTTCCAGTGTAAAAGGGGACACGTCTGCAAGGCTGATCAACAGGGAAAACCCCACTGTGCTTGCCAAGATCCAGCGACTTGTCCTCCTACAAAACTCCTTGACCAAGTAAGGCTTCTACAAAATGGTCTTTAAGGAACATCAAACAGTTAGTGATTTGAATGAAAGTAATTTGCAGTTGAAATCTTTTGTTAAAGAAAAAAAGTGAATGCCCAGGTTATCATCTAATATTTAAACAACAGTCAATAGAAACAGCAGTTCATTAGACAGACTTTGAGGAACAGAGTGTTTTCCCAATGAACATTCCCAAGCCTGAGGTTTTTCTCCTACTTGTCTTTCTTAGGTTTGCGGCACTGACAACCAGACCTATGCCAGCTCCTGCCATCTCTTTGCTACTAAGTGCAGATTGGAGGGGACCAAAAAGGGGCACCAACTGCAGCTGGATTACTTTGGAGCCTGCAAATGTAAGAGTCTAACCACCACTGCTGAAAGTGTTCTGGGTGAATCTGAATTATATACATATACGTATGTACTCATATATATGCAGACGACAATAGCAAGAAGTTCATGTAGCTCTGAATCCAGGCTGCTCATTAAAATAACTGGGAAGACTTTTTTAAAAATTGGAAGAATAATGTCCAGGCTTTAACTGTAAGAGATTCTGATTTAATTGGACTGGGTTGGAACCTTGGCATTGTTTTTTCACTTGTTTTCAAAGTAACCGAGACAATTGTAATGTGCGTCAGCGTTCAGAACCGCTATGATAATGTTATCCGCTTAATAACTGAGATGAATCATTGGAATTTTGTTCAATTAGTCGTCCTCTTCCAAAAGCTAAGCCTTTGCCAAGAAGTTTTAGTGACAGCATAGTCCTCCAGAAGTTTTTGAAATTGTCTTCCTTCCCCAGGATACTCTCAATTGTGTTTGGATCTCCTGGTCGCTAAGTGATTCTCCACATTAGCAGTGCTCACTAACCTCGCCTGTCTTTCCAGACACATGAGAGGATTCAGTTTCTCAGCCCCCTTGATGTTAGATGCAGCCATATGAGTTGCTTTGTCCAGTGAAATGTGAGCAAAAGTCATCCATGGGAGCTCTGGACAGAGCATTTAAGAGCTGGTGTATGGCTCTCCATGCCGTCTTCACCTCGTGTTGAGATGATGCTGAATGGCGGTGTCTCCCCCATCCTGAGCCCCAGAGAAACAGATGAGCAGAACTCTCCTGCCAACGTATAGGGGGCATGTAGCAGGATGGAGAGATAAACGTTTGATGGGATGCACGACATACTAGTCAACACTGCTGTATATGGTGTATTTGAAAGTTGCTAAGAGAGTAGATCCTGACAGTTCTCACCACAAGGAAATAAAAAACTCAAGCTAACTATATGAGGTTATGAACGTTTAACTAAACTAATGATTTCTGTGGTAATCATTACACGACACATGTATGTCGTGTTATGAACGTTTAACTAAAGGTTATGAACGTTTAACTAAACTAATGATTTCTGTGGTAACCATTACACGACATATGTATGTCAAGTCATTATGCACACCTTAAACTTACAGTGTGGTATGTCAGTTATATTTCAATAAACCTGAAAAAAAATGTTTGTTCCTTTAAGCCACTGGGATTTAACATTATTGCCACAGTATAAGCTAACTGCTGCCTTCTGCTCTTTTCTCCTAATAAATAGCTCTTGTGACCTCCACCTCTGAACTCCAACTCTCTGGTTCTAGAGTAGTGGTTCTCAGCCCTGGCTGCACATCACAATTGCTTCTGGAGCTTTTAAAACATCCTGATGCCCAGGCTCCACCCCCAGATCAATCAAATCAGGATTTCTTTGAAAGGAAGCTGGCATCTGGTATGTTTCTAAAACACTCCTGGCAATTCTGTTATGGCGCCGGGGTTAAGGACCACTGTTGTGATGGAGGGGCAGTGAGGATGCTGTCAGTCACCGGAAGTTGTCAAGTGTCCTGTTATGAGGACTTTCCTTGGGACCGGAGTAAGACCCCAAAATTAAAATCAATTTACTTTCTGCCTGGAACAGCTATTCCTGCTTGTACCGACTTTGAAGTGACCCAGTTTCCTCTAAGGATGAGAGACTGGCTCAAGAATATCCTCATGCAGCTTTATGAACCTAACCCTGAGCACGCTGGATATCTAAATGAGAAGCAGAGAAATAAAGTAAGTTATCCACGCCAGCTACCTAAGCGTCTGTCTACAGGGCTTGAGGAAAAAATCGTCAGGGGAGGGGTGCGGGGGGGCGGGGGGGGGGAAGGGCGGGGGAGGGGTATATCAGCCCTTCCTCTGCATATCAGAAAACCACACCTGGTTAACACCCATGGATTAACAGAATAGTAGTGGTCATTATTCACGCCTCAAAGTTTGGGACACAGTCAAACCACCCGATTCAGACACGCAGGGCAGGGGCCTGAGCAAGAGATCTTGAACTCGTCCCTAGAGCAAACTCTGTTGACCAAAGTGAACCTCAGTTCAGCGTTTATATGTTCAGGCCCAGACATATTATTTAAATCTAAACGTGTTTTATGCCTTTACAGGCCAGACATAGATTTATGATATAAGGGCAATCCATTATTAACAATGTCAGTAGTATATTAAGATTAAAAAGTGCAGAATATTAATCCTAGAAGTTCCCAGGGAAAAATCATTCATCAGATAGTTACTGGGGGTAACCAGGTACCTGGAATTGATTTACATGCTGGAAATACAGCAAGGGACCAAACAAAAATCTCTGCCTTCATGAGCGTACATTCTAGGCAAAGAGACGATATATACTTATATACACATGTATGCAAATATGAACACACATGCAAATGTATAAATATATGCGAATAAACATTTATGCAAATATGTTATGTCAGGTGGGATGAAAGATGCTATAAAGAAAAAAATAAAACATGTAGGAGGGTGTGCATTAACTGTGTCAAATGCTGTTTGCAGGTTGTTAAGATGGGGACTGAGAGTTGGCCCCTGATTTGACACATGACAGTCATAGTTGACCTTGACAGGAGCTGTTTTTGCAAGAGAAAAGCCTGAATGGATAGGGTTCAAAAGAGAATAGGAGGAATGATGTAAAAGCAGCAAGTATAGAAGACACTTTGCTGTAAAGGGGAAAAGTGAAATGGGTGGCAGGTGGACAGGAATGTGAGTTCAAGGGTCCTATCTACCAGCAGGAGGTGACAGAGGATGTTTGTATGCCTCTGGAAATAATCCAGTAAAGAAGGAAGGGTGCCCAACTGCCACAGGGTATTCTTGAGTAGATGAGAAGGGGTGAGCTTCTGAGCACCAGTGAGCAGCTGGGCTTAGTAGATGAGGAGCGAAGGAATTTCACGCATGGTGACAAGGAGGGAAATTGGTAGATGTATTCATGAGAACAAGTAGAAGATCTGTTCTGATTGCTTCCAGTTACTCGGTGCACTAATTGGTAACGTCACAAGCTGGTAGTTTTATATGCATTGCCCCTAAATAATTTCTATCCTCTCTCTTTAACAACACATTGCCACAGACAGCCTTGAGAGCATTAGATACAAAACAGGGAAATTTCAATGGGGGTGCCAAGCAGCATCACGCCAGGGCTGACCTGAGCCACAGCAGGCACTGGATGCAAATACATAAAGGATTAAGAATGGAGTATGCCAGGACTTCCCTGGTGGTCCAGGGGTAAAAAAAATCCGTCTTCCAATGCAGGGGACGCAGGTTTGATCCCTGGTCAGGGAACTAAGATCCCACATGCCGCGGTGCAACTAAGCCCGCGCGCCACAACTACTGAGCTCACGCGCCTCAACTAGAGCCCGAGTGCCGCAAACTACAGAGCCCATGCACCCTGGAACTGGCACGCCACAGCTGCAGAGCCCACGCCACAGCGAGAGAGAAGCCTGCGTACCACAACGAAGAGCCCACGTGCCTCAACTAAGACCCGATGCAGCCAAAAATAAGTTTAATTAATTAATAATAAATCTTAAAAAAAAAAAAGAATGGAGTATGCCAGTGGGGAAGAACAGAACTTTTCACCAACAAATGAACAATTTTGTCTAGGTCCGTTCAGTCCTTTTTATTAAAACCTTTTCATAGTTTTAAGAAATATGAGGAACATCACTTGGTTAAAAGATCAAACAAAGTCTTAAACTTCTTCTGAAAACCCCAGGGTTTTTTAAATGTTAGCTGTTATTCTATGCAGAAAGCTGTAGTGTTGATTAGAAGGCATGTAATTTGTTCTCAAATAACATTCTGGGTTTGTTTTCCTCTGTCATGTTAGGAATACTCTTCAAGTAAAGTTTAGCAAGTGATAATTCCTTTACACTTGTCTGATTCTCTAATGATCATCTCCCTTCCTAATCTCAGGTCAAGAAAATTTACCTGGATGAAAAGAGACTCCTGGCTGGGGACCACTCACTTGACCTCCTCTTAAGAGACTTTAAGAAAAACTACCACATGTATGTGTATCCGGTACACTGGCAGTTCAGTGAGCTGGATCAACATCCTAGGGACAGGTAAACACTTTCCACTTTCCCATTAACTAGGTCATCTCCCTGATACAATGTCTAGTTATCTATACCCAAGAATTCTAAACAGATTTACGAAACTTCCCAGTTCCATTTTAGAACACAGAAATGTCAAGCAAATACGGTTATGAGTCTAAACACAAAGCTGCTTTGAGGGACTTCCCTGGCCGTCCAGTGGTTAAGATTTCGCCTTCCAGTGCAGGGGGTGTGGGTTTGATCCCTGGGCAGGGAGCTAAGATCCCACATGCCTCGCAGCCAAAAAACCAAAACATACAACAGAAGCAATATTGTAACAAATTCAATAAAGACTTTAAAAATGGTCCACATCCAAAAAATTTAAGAAAAGTGCTGCTTTGACCATAACAGAATATGGCCACAATTCCACAAGCTCCCAAGTTTCCACGTTAGGGTCCAGCCTCCCGAGAGGCTCTTTCCACTCTTCCTCATTCTTGATCCTAAATTCTGAAGTTAATCTGATGGGCCCCAGTTGGATTAAGCACCTACGTCTGGAATGATCCGGTACGGCCGGCGGTAAGAGCCAGGTTGTATAAACGTGATTATTGGGATGCAGCCCTATAAACTTAGGGTGGAGGGAGGACAGTTCCTAGGGAGGAAGGAAACCTTATGAATTGACATCCCAAAAGCTGTCTGTCTTACCCACAAATCGTTTATTCCATTTGTAGCTCTTCATGAACGCACTCCTTATTTGCCGTCCTCAGCAGCCTTGGGGAAGAAAAATGCCCTCGGTGATCGTAAGAGTTAGCTCTTCATACGCAAGTTAGTAACCCAGTTAATTGGCTGCCATTTATCTCATTGCAGGGTCTTGACCCACTCTGAGCTTGCTCCTTTGCGGGCATCTCTGGTGCCCCTGGAACACTGCATAACGCGCTTCTTTGAAGAGTGTGACCCCAACAAGGATAAGCACATCACCCTGGAGGAGTGGGGTCACTGCTTTGAAATTAAAGAAGGTAAGTTCATCATCAGCCCAGGGAGAGGGGTGTCCTCTTCTCCAGATACGCCCTAAGCCCGCAGCCTCACAGACAGGTCCTGCTGTGTGTTCAAATTGAAACCTAGAGACCACAGGGGGGCAGACTGCAAGGTTATTTCTTACTCCCTTTATGATCTCTGTTTCAAAGTGTAGCAAGGGTGAATATTTAAGGGGTAACTGCACCGAGGTCTCAGAAATTGGCTAAGCCTAAGAAAGTGATGTGAATCCAGAGAGCCGCGCCAAGTCTCCGAAGGCTACCTTTCTACGGAAGGAAGGAAGGACTTTATATCCTTCCTTAACCTGAGTATTGGGCCAAACTTTAAAAAATCGTATGTGAAGAGTAAAACAGCAAGCTTGATTCTGAAAATGGGAGATGCCAGAAGAATCTTAGAATTGATTACCAACCCACTAAAGCTTGTCACCAGTTGTGCCCAGGTGTTATTCCTTTAATCCAAAAGGAATTCCCCCTGCAGCGGAGGAATTTAAATTTAGACATTTGTTTTGCTAGGTTATGTCTTAATGTACTTCCTTTTCTTTTCCTAAGTTACAGCTGCTTTTCATGAGCAAGGCTGTTTTTTAATAATTGAGACATGAAGGTGTTCAAACAATGAGCAATCAAAACTGCTCACAGAATGTAAATCAACAATGAACATCACATCCGTAAAGCAGAGGCTTTACCCATGCATTCACGACATACATATAGGTAGGATGACTATACAGCCAAGAAATAAAGAAACGTAAGTTCATCAAAGGTCAGAGTTTCCCCAAAAGAGGTAACTCATGTGAACTTCACTCTAAAAATATTCTTTATGCATATGTATGATGGCTTGAAATTGGAAAGCAAGAGTTGGAATATGAGGATTTAGTTATTTATTGATAGATAGATAAGCAGAAAAGGTCCTTTTCCTCTACAGTGTTATTCTGTGAAATAAGTACAACTGCAATGAGCAAAGAATGAATGTTTTTGTAAGCACCTAGTTCTGTGTGTTAGTTGTCCATTTCTGCACAACAAATGACCCTAAAGATTAGAAGCTTGAAATCTCTCTCAACCTTTCTGAGGATTAGGAATCCGGGAGGACCTTACCTGGATGGATCTGCCCTAGGATCTGCTCTAAGCTCACTTACATGGCTATTGGTAGGAGGCTTCAGTTCCTCACCATGTGGTCCTTTGCACAGTACTGCTCATGACATGGTATCTGGTTTCCTCCAGAGCAAGTGATCAGAGACAGAGATAGAAAGAGAGAGAAGAGAGTCCAAGACAGAAGCCGCAGTTCCCTGTAGGACTCATCTCATGAGTGACATATTTCTGCCATATTCTGTCTGTCACACAGTCTAACCCTGCTACAATGTGGGAGGAGACCACAGGAGATGGGGATCATTGGGGGCCAGAGTGGAGACTGTCGACCCCATACTGTTTACATCCTATTAACATCAATAGGAAATTAACAGGCAATTAACATCGACCCCATACTGTTTACATCCTATTAACATCAATAGGAAATTAACAGGCAATTAACATCGACCCCATACTGTTTACATCCTATTAACATCAATAGGAAATTAACAGGCAATTAAGACCCAGTCTCATGCAAATAATGCCAATTTCCTTTCTAACACCTATTCTATAAGCACAGTACTTACAAATTCATATACATCCCTAAACATGGCTAACAATGTTTTTTCCAATTCCCATGTTGAAAAGATAAAATGTACCCAAGGACAGCTGCCCCGACCCCTCCCCTCCACCATTATCAAGAAAAAAACTTAGCTGGGACAGGACATATTTATGTATGCCCTTTTACATGGCACGTGATTTTAAAGGAGTGATCCAAAAGCAAATTTAAAGAGACCATTTAAGGAAACCAGTTGCACTTCACTGTTCCTTTCAAAACTTCTGGCAGCTCTTCAGCATATGAGCCTACTCAGGCCCTGTGCTGGGTGGTTGTCTGGGAGAAGAAGGAAGGGCTTAAATTCTGTGACTCGCAAAGCTCCTAACGTTCTTGTTTGTTCACTGTGGTTTGGCCATGATTACATTTTGAAGAAGGGAAAGAATTATCACACAATAAGCCAGTAAAGCAGATATTAAATATTCAGTCAGGACATGTTGTAAACAAGTTACTGCTTTGGGACTCAGCTAGGGAAAGAAAAAAAATGTCTATTTGTAAGCATACAAATGTATTCCCTCAGGACGGAGAAATCCACAGGACAAGATAAATTGTAGCCAGTGTTGTCCTGAATGTTAACCTCCTTTGCTCTGAACTAGATGTGCTCAAATATTCCAGCTCTGTTATTAACTAGCTATGCAAATTAGGGCATGCCACTAATCCTCAGCAAGTCTCATTTTCCTTGTGTGTAAAAATGGGATTCAATTACGAGGTGAAGGAGTCTTATTTATTTAGTGCCTATGACATACTGTGGATTAACATATATCCACATTAATCTTTAGGAAAACCTTTCAAGCTAGACGAACAGGGGAAACGAGTCACATCATGCAGGTCCTACTAAGCCAGTTAAAGACATCATCCTCACAGTACTGGAGGATCCCCAAAGGGTTTTTAACAAGGGAGTGATTTCACTGGATTTGTACTTAAGAAAGATTCTTTTGGTTACATTGTGTATAAGCCAGAGAACTGTTGTGGTGAACCCAGGCAAAAGTTGATGAGAACCTGATTTAGGGCAGTTATAGTAGGGAAAAAGAAAAGTAAACATATTCCAATATATTTTAAAATATCAATATATTCAAGATATAGTTGAGAATATAAACATATTCAAGATGTACAGTATGCAGAAATAATAAGACAGTGTTTCATAGGAAATACGTGGAGGCAGGAAGCAGGCAGTTAGGTTGAGAGGAAGAGAAGTACAATGCCTAGGTTCCTGGCACAGGCCAGGCAGGGTGAGGAGAGGTACCTTCCACTGAGACAGAAAACACAAGAACAGAAGCAGGTTTGGGGGGAAAAGATAAATTCCATTTGGGACACATTAAATTTTGAAGTCGCTGGCTGACAACATACAGTTGACAGTTGAGGGACTTCCCTGGGGGTCCAGTGGTTAAGATTCTGCACTTGCAATGCAAGCGGCGGGGGTTCGATCCCTGGTCAGGGAGCTAAGAGCCCACAGGCTGTGCAGCACTGCCAAGAAAATAAAAATGAAAAAAAAAGATAGTTGGATATGTGGGTCTGCTTTTCAAGACAGAATTTAGGAATTGATATACAAATGTGGGGATTGTGAGCATACAGAAAATAATTGATACCAGGGAAGGAAATTAATTTTCTTAGGAAAATGTGCTGAGTTACATGAAAAAGGGTTTTGGGTTGAATACCAAGGAACAACATCTAGATGATGGATACAGGAGGAAGAAGGAGTACATGAAGCAGAATGAAAAGTCTCCTGAAAGAAAAAAGAAAAGAGGATAGTGGGCTTCCCTGGTGGCGCAGTGGTTGAGAGTCCGCCTGCTGATGCAGGGGATGCGGGTTCGTGCCCCGGTCCGGGAAGATCCCACATGCCGCGGAGCAGCTGGGCCCATGAGCCATGGCCGCTGAGCCTGCGTGTCTGGAGCCTGTGCTCCGCAACGGGAGAGGCCATGACAGTGAAAGGCCCGCGTAATGCAAAAAAAAAAAAAAAAAAAAAAAAAGAGGATAGTGCCATATCTAAGGAGGTGTTTCAAAGAGGAGGAAGAGGTCACAGTGCTAAATGCTGCTGAGATGTCAAGTAAGGTAAAAGACTGAGAATATTCATTGGACGTAGAAATAAGGATATCCTGGATGGCCTTGGAAAAGCAGTTTTTGTGGAATGGTAGAGATGGAAGCAAGACACATAAGAAAGAAGAGAAGATAAGAAAGGCTAAAGAGTGAAGGTTTGAAAGCGGGAATGAGCTAGAGAGGGATATAGAGTTGAGGGAAGCATTTTTGAGAATAAAAGAGGCTTGAGCTCTTATCATTTATTCATGCATTCATTCCTTCAACAAGTCTTTACTGGTGGTCTACATAGTACCAGGCACTGTTCTCAAGGCTAGGTATGCAGCATATTTATACATTAATAGGAAGGGCCTGGTAAAAAAAAAAAAAAAAGGAAAGATTGAGGATATAAGAAAAAAAGAGGAAAATAGGGGAGAATTCTGAGATCAGAAGAGATCCTGAGCACAGGCAGAGGATTAGCCTCCAAGTCAACAGGAGGGACATCTCTCATCTGAACAGAAAGAAGACAGCAAGATGGCGGAGTAGAAGGACGTGCCCTCACTCGCTCATGCAAGAGCACTGGAATCACAACTAACTGCTGAACAATCATCGACAGGAAGACACTGGGACTCACCAAAAAAGACACCCCACATCCACAGACAAAGGAGAAGCTGCAATGAGACAGCAGCAGGGGCACAATCATGATAAAATCAAATCCCATAACTGCTGGGTGGGCGACTCAAACTGGAGAACACTTATACCACAGAAGTCCACCCACTGGGGTGAAGGTGCTGAGCCCCACGTCAGGCTTCCCAACCTGGGGGTCCAGCGACAGGAGGAGGAATTCCCAGAGAATCAGACTTTGAAGGCTAGTGGGATTTGACTGCAGGACTTTGACAGGTGTGGGGGAAACAGAGACTTCACTCTTGGAGGGCACACAAAGTAGTGTGCGCATACAGACCCAGGGGAAGGAGCAGTGACCACATAGGAGACTGAACCAGACCTACCTGCTAGTGTTGGAGGGTCTTCTGCAGAGGCAGGGGGCGGTGGTGGCTCACCACAGGGACAAGGACAGGGACACTGGCAGCAGAAGTTCTGGGAAGTACTCCTTGGTGTGAGCCCTCCCAGAGTCTGCTATTAGTTCCACCAAAGGGCCTGTAGCCTCCAGTGCAGGGTCACCTCAGGCCAAACAACCAACAAGGAGGGAACTCATCCCCACCCATCAGCAGACAAGCGGATTAAAGTTTTTCTGAGCTCTGCCCACCAGAGCTACACCCAGCTCTACCTACCACCAATCCCTCCCATCAGGAAGCCTGCACAAGCCTCTTAGGTAGCCTCATCCACCAGAGGGCAGACAGCAGAAGCAAGAAGAACTACAATCCTGCAGCCTGTGGAATGAATACCACAGTCACAGAAAGATAGACAAGGTGAAAAGGCAGAGGGCTATGTACCAGATGAATAAACAAGATAAAACCCCAGAAAAACAACTAAATGAACTGGAGATAGGCAACCTTCCAGAAAAAGAATTCAGAATAATGAGAGTAAAGATGATCCAGGACCTCGGAAAAAGAATGGAGGCAAAGATCGAGAAGATGAAAGAAATGTTTAACAAAGACCTAGAAGAATTAAAGAATAAACACCTAGAAAAATTAAAGAACAAACCAACGGAGATGAACAATATAATAACTGAAATGAAAAATACACTAGAAGGAATCAATAGCAGAATAACTGAGGCAGAACAATGGATAAGTGACCTGGAAGACAGAATGGTGGAATTCACTGCAATGGAACAGAATAAAGAAAAAGGAACAGAAAGAAATGAAGACAGCCTAAGAGACCTCTGGGACAACATTAAACACACCAACATTTGCATTATAGGGGTCCCAGAAGAAGACGAGAGAGAGAGAGAGAGAGAGAGAGAGAGGGGACCCAAGAAAATATTTGAAGAGATTATAGGTGAAAACTTCCCTAACATGGGAAAGGAAATAGCCACCCAAGTCCAGGAAGTGCAGAGTCCCATACAGGATAAATTCAAGGAGAAACATGCCAAGACACATAGCAATCGAACTGACAAAAATTAAAGACAAAGAAAACTTATTAAAAGCAACAAGGGAAAAATGACAAACAACATAAAAGAGAATGTACATAAGGTTAATAACTGATTTCTCAGCAGAAACTCTACAAACCAGAAGGGAGTGGCTCGATATATTCAAAGTGATGAAAGGGAAAAACCTACAACCAAGATTACTCTAGCCGGTAAGGATCTCATTCAGATTCGATGGAGAAATCAAAACTTTACAGACAACCAAAAGCTAAGAGAATTCAGCACCACCAGACCAGCTCTACAACAAATGCTAAAGGAACTTCTCTAGGCAGGAAACACAAGAGAAGGAAAAGACCTACAATAGCAAAGCCAAAACAATTAAGAAAATGGTAATAGGAACATACATATCGATAATTAGCTTAAATGTAAATGGATTAAATGCTCCCAAAAAAAGACATAGACTGGCTGATGGATACAAAAGCAAGACCCATATATATGCTGTCTACAAGAGACCCACTTCACACCTAGGGACAAGTACAGACAGAAAGTGAGGGGATGGAAAAAGATATTCCATGCAAATGGAAATCAAAAGAAAGCTAGAGTAGCAATTCTCATTTCAGAAAAATTAAACTTTAAAATAAAGACTATTACAAGAGACAAAGAAGGACACTACATAATGATCAAGGGGTCAATCCAAGAAGAAGATAAAACAATTGTAAATATTTATGCATGCAAGATAGGAGCACCTCAATACATAAGGCAAATGCTAACAGCCATAAAAGGGGAAATCGACAGTAACACAATAGTAGTAGGGGACTTTAACACCCCACGTTCACCAATGGACAGATCATCCAAAACAAAAATAAATAAGGAAACAGAAGCTTTAAATGACACAATAGACCAGATAGATTTAATTGATATTTATAGGAGATTCCATCCGAAAACAGCGGATAACACTTTCTTCTCAAGTATACGTGGAACATTCTCCAGGATAGGTCACATCTTGGGTTACAAATCAAGCCTCAGTAAATTTAAGAAAATTGAAATCATATCAAGCATCTTTTCTGACCACAACACTATGAGATTAGAAATCAATTACAGGGAAAAAAACGTAAAAAACGCAAACACATGGAGGTTAAACAATACATTACTAAATAACCAAGAGATAACTGAAGAAATCAAAGAGGAAATCAAAAAATACCTAGAGACGAATGACAACAAAAACACGATGATCCAAAACTTTTGGGATGCAGCAAAAGCAGTTCTAAGAGGGAAGTTTATAGCAATACAAACCTACCTCAAGAAACAAGAAAAATCTCAAATAAACAATCTAACCTTACACCTAAAGCAATTAGAGAAAGAAGAACAAAACCCAAAGTTAGTAGAAGGAAAGAAATCATAAGGATTAGAGCAGAAATAAATGAAATAGAAACAAAAAAAAACAATAGCAAAGATCAATAAAACTAAAAGATGATTCTTTGAGAAGATAAACAAAATTGATAAACCTTTAGCCAGACTTATCAAGAAAAAGAGAGAGAGGACTCAAATCAATGAAATTAGAAATGAAAAAGGAGAAGTTACAACGGACACTGCAGAAATACAAAGCATCATAACAGACTACTACGGGCAACTCTATGCTAATAAAATGGATAATCTGGAAGAAATGGACAAATTCTTAGAAAGGTATAACCTTCCAATACTGAACCAGGAAGAAATAGAAAACATGAACAGACCAATCACAAGTAATGAAATTGAAACTGTGATTAAAAATCTTCCAACAAACAAAAGTCCAAGACCAGATGACTTCACAGGTGAATTCTATCAAAAATTTAGAGAAGAGCTAACACCCATCCTTCTCAAACTCTTCCAAACAACTGCAGAGGAAGGAACGCTCCCAAACTCATTGTACAAGGCCACCATCATCCTGATATTAAAACCAAAGATACTACAAAAAAAGAAAATTACAAACCAATATCACTGATGAATATAGATGCAAAAATCCCCAACAAAATATTAGCAAACGGAATCCAACAGCACATTAAAAGATTCATACACCATGATCAAGGAGGATTTATCCCAGGGATGCAAGGAATCTTCAATGTACACAAATCAATCAATGTGAAAAACCATATTAACCAATTGAAGAATAAAAACCATATGATCATCTCAATAGATGCAGAAAAAAAACTGTTGACAAAATTCAACACCAATTTATGATAAGAACTCTCCAGAAAGTGGGCATTGAGGGAACCTACCTCAACATAATAAAAGCCATATATGACAAACCCACAGCAAACGTCATTCTCAATGGTGAAAAACCGAAAGCATTTCCTCTAAGATCAGGAACAAGACAAGGATGTTCACTCTCACCACTGTTATTCAACATAGTTTTGGATGTCCTAGCCATGGCAATCGGAGAAGAAAAAGAAATAAAAGGAATCCAAATTGGAAAAGAAGATGTAAAACTGTCACTGTTTGCAGATGACGTGATACTATACATAGAAAATCCTAAAGATGCCACCAGAAAACTACTAGAGCTGATTGATGAATTTGGTAAGGTTCTTCATTGCATTCTTATACACTACCAATAAAAGATCAGAAAGAGAAATTAAGGAAACAATCCCAGTCACCATTGCAACAAAAAGAACAAAATACCTAGGAATAAACCTACCTAAGGAGGTAAAATACCTGTACTCCGAAAACTATAAGACACTGATGAAAGAAATCAAAGATGACACAAACAGATGGAGAGATATAGCATGTTCTTGGACTGAAAGAATCAATATTGTGAAAATGACTATTCTACCCAAAGCATTCTACAGATTGAATGAAATCCCTATCAAATTACCAATGGCGTTTTTTACAGAACTAGAACAAAAAATTTTTAAATTTGTATGGAGACACAAAAGCAATCTTGAGGGGAAAAAAACGGAGCTGGAGGAATTAGACTCGCTGACTTCAGACTATACTACAAAGCTACAGTAATCAAGACAATATGTTACTGGCCCAAAAACAGAGATATAGATCAATGGAACAGGATAGAAAGCCCAGAGATAAACCCATGCACCTATGGTCAACTAATCTATGACAAAGGAGGCAAGGATATACAATGGAGAAAAGATAGTCTCTTCAATAAGTGGTGCTGGCAAAACTGGACAGCCACATGTAAAAGAATGAAAGTAGAACATTCCCTAACACCATACACAAAAATAAACTCGAAATTGATTAAAGAGCTAAATGTAAGACTGGACACTATGAAACTCTTAGAGGAAAACACAGGAAGAACACTCTTTGACATATATCACAGAAAGATCTTTCTTGACCCACCTCCTCGAGTAATGGAAGGAAGTGGATATTGAGCTCATGGAGCTCAATATCAAAAAAATAAACAACCGAATCAAAAAATGGGCAGAAGACCTAAATAGACATTTCTCCAAAGAAGACATATAGATGGCCAAGAGGCACATGAAAAGCTGCTCAACATCACTAATTATTAGAGAAATGCAAATCAAAATTACAATGAGGTATCACCTCACACTGGTTAGCATGGCGTCATCAGAAAAATCTACAAACAACAAATGCTGGAGAGGGTGTGGAGAAAAGGGAATCCTCTTGCACTGTTGGTGGGAACGTAAATTGATACAGCCACTATGGAGAACAGTATGGAGTTCCCTTAAAAAACTAAAAATAGAATTACCATGTGACCCAGCAATCCCACTACTGGGCATATACCCAGAGAAAACCATAATTCAAACAGACACATGCACCCCAATGTTCATTGCAGCACTACTTACAATAGCCAGGACATGGAAGCAACCTGAATACCCATCGACAGATGAATGGATAAACAGGTGGTACATGTATACAATGGAATATTACCCAGCCATAAAAAGGAACGAAATTGGGTCATTTGTAGAGATGTGGATGGACCCAGAGACTGTCATACAGAGTGAAGTAAGTCAGAAAGAGAAACACAAATATTGTATATTAACGCATATATGTGGAATCTAGAAAAATGGTACAGATGAAACGGTTTGCAGGGCAGAAATAGAGACACACATGTAGAGAAGAAATGTATGGACACCAAGGGGGGAAAGCAGTGGTGGGGCTGGGGGGAGGAGGAGGTGGTGGTGGTGGTGGGATGAATTGGAAGATTGGGATTGACAAATATACACTAATATGTATGAAGTAGATTAACTAATAAGAACCTGCCATATAAAAATAAATCAATTTAATTTAACATAATATAAAAAAGAAGACAAAATGTATGAGTGCAAATATGAGTAAATTTATAAGTAAGAAGACTATTATCCCTACTTTACAAGTGAAGCCAGTGCTCACAAGAAATACAGCAAAAGTCTGTAATCTTTCCCTCTCTTGGGGCAAGAGGAAAACTTACATTGGGCAGGAAAACTACTTGGTGTCCCAGAAGGGGCAGTATGTTTCAGATTAATCTGCTTTAGGTATCTGTTCAAGAATTATTGAGTAAGGGTGGGCCACAATGCTAAGGAGTGGTCTTATATCCCCCAGAGGATGCTGTCTTCTTCCATTAGTGTGGCAACAAGTTCTTTTACAATTACTTGATTGGAAATTTGATATAACTGGCACTATACTTCTATTCATTTTGGTTATATTTTAGCAACCCTTACAGATTAGTATACTTGGCACTTATTGACTGGTTTCCCCTCAACCTCCTCTATCAGTGGTTCTCAACCCTACATCAGAACTACCTGCAGAGCTTTCTAAATGTATACATGCCATTGCTGATTCGGGGTGGGGCAGGAGTGAGGCCCAAGGATATATAGTTCTTAAAGCTTCACAGGTGATGTTGACGCCCTACCAGGATTGAGAACCACCATCGTACCGCCTTATTGATGGGTTCTCTGATCCCCTAGTCTAACATTGTTTATATTACTGCTCTGGCTACTTTCTAAAAGTATGTTTTGTTTTTGTTTTTTACAGAAGACATAGATGAAAATCTCCTGTTTTGAATTAAGATTTGAAAGAACTCAAACTACCCAGCCTCCTCCTTTGTTCTGACCACTTCTGAAGTATATGCAGTGTGATACTTGTAGCTTTATATTTAGCAAAATGCTTGCACGTCTGAGACGACACTGAGAGTAACTGCTTGATAATAGTATATGCACCAGGCATTTAACATTAACTTTTGAAATAAAACTTTAAAATTAAGTAAAGTCAATATACACAAAATATTGTATACTGTTTGTTAACAGGAGTTTAACTCATCACTCTCTGTATCCATTTATGAGATACTTAAAGATTATAAAACTCGAAAAAAATAATACATTCATTTTGTCCATAATACCATGTGCACTTCAAAACAGTGAAATAAGCCTCTTTGTTGTTGATGTGTGTTATTTTCAGTATCTTAATATCCTAATAAAAATCCAAATGTTTACTCAAGTTTATTTCCAGTCATTTACTTGAACAATTATATGTGAAAGACCAACCCAGGGCTCATACTTCATATCAAACTATAATCATGCTTTCTAGACCCTACTGCTTAAAAAAAAAAGTATGAGTGGTTGGGGAGCTGTTTCTTATGGGAAACAAATATTCAGTTGTTAAATGGTAGTTGCTCATGAATGGTTTTTGTCATAATTTAAGTTTAAACAGAAAAAAAAAAAGAATTCAAGTGCTTTTCACCAAATTCAATTTAAAATATGGGTGATTGTGCACTGCTTGATGCAACTAATTTTAGCATTTGTGCAGACGTGCATGTGTGTCTGGGGAAAGGGAGGCCCAGCAAAATCTCTACACATTTCATGTCCTCAAAATTAAAGGAATGTAAAGATAACAGACAGTGGAGAGCCCTGAAGTGGTCTTGATGTCCAAGGTAGTCAGAGGTGAATAGTACTAGAATAACTTGATAGCAAGACAGTGTCATAAGAGAAAATTTGTATCTTTCTTTGGTCACTTTTTTTTTTTTTTTTTTGGCCACACCACCACTCTGCATGTGGGATCTTAGTTCCCCAACCAGGGATTGAACCCTTGCCCCCTGCAGCAGAAGTGCAGAGTCCTAAACCACTGGACTGCCAGGGAAGTCCCCACATATTTTCCTATCTGAAATGGAATATATCAGTGCAATTGTCTTTATTTTC